>NC_090931.1:709901158-714901158 GCF_040938575.1 Ambystoma mexicanum
ATTGTCACCACCTACAGTATGTTTTTCTGTCATTATGTTTAGGAACATGCCTTAGAAAAGCTCTAGTAAATAAAAGGGCAACTTTTTAAATGTTATCATCCCTCTGCCAACTAGTGCATAGAATGCCTGCTGGGTGGGATGTGTGCTTCTTCAAGAAAATACTGCAAATAGTATAACAGCTGAATTCTTTTAGCCCACCAAGCGGTGGTTTTGTTTCCTAGAGCTGCACTCTACATTTGACCTAACATTTGTATAAACTGATTCCATTCTGTCCAAGGAGAGTTGACCTGAGACAGCAATTTGAGATTATGGGAAAACTACATTACTTGATTGGTCAGCAGCCCATGACAAGGGTGCCATTACAATGAGCATTCGGGTCTCTCACCTGGCCCAGAGTAAGGAGGAAAGACTGTCACTATGAATGTTTGGGTACTTTTCTCTAATGATTTGCACTTTATTTGCAAAGGTAACCAAAAGGTTCCACCATGTCTTTGAGTTATTCAGGAATTAGTAGTCTAAAATGGCTCTATAAGTGGCTTTATTAAGTGACACATATTTTAAAACACATCCTGTCAACATAACAACAATGCAGTGTTGCCAACATAGGTATGGAACTGCATAACCAGCTAAGAAGATACAATACAGTGGAGCTGAACACACATTTTCAAAATGAACGGAACACAAATTGGCATATCACTCCCAATTATGTAATAGTGATCCGATTTGACACTCTTGATTTCTTGGTTTCAACTACTCATGGCTATGTTCTGGTGGGAGCAATCTCTATGTTGAGGCGGAGGTCAGCGATTTTAATTAATTACACGCCTGTTTTCTTCTGCTCTGGCTGGACACTAACTTATAGTTGGTTGTCTCATGAAACCAAGAATTTCAATAATATCTAACGTGAAAATTGAATGAAGAATATCCTTATATGAAGACTAAAAGAAACAGATGGCCCCTTTAGGCTTCTGGGGCTTCTGGTCTCTCCTTGTCATCAAGATGAGAGGCAGGCCACCAACAGAACGCACTGTGGCTTCAACTCCCCTTCTACTCGAGCGACGTACTTGAACCACAGTATAGTCTCTAGCTCCTTGCCTTTAGAGCAAGGATCAAACCATTCATTAGGTGCGCTGCAGCTTCATGTCCCCCCAACTACAACTGGACACAGAATAGAGTATCCCCGAGAAGTACTGCAGCTTCCATGTCCCCATGACGCCAGTGCAGAGGACTGGATACTTCTGAGCCATGATGCGCCAATCAGACCCTTGCCATCGGAGGAGAGAGAGAAGGCAGAAGCCGTGTTTAGGCCTTGCATCTCCTCCCTTTCCTTTGCCTTCAAGCACATCCCCTTCCTTCTCCATTAATTTCCTCTGCTTCTATCGCCTCCCCTTCCATTGTCTCCTTCATCTGTTGTCTCATTTCCCTTCTTTCCCCATCCTCACAAGCCTCTCTTTGCATCCGATCAATCCGCCCTTTCCCACACACTCTCCTCCACCATACATCCTATACCTAAACTACAAAAGTTGCCAATTAAACTGCATCAGGATAGATCGTGGCCTAAATAAAAAACACACATCTCACCTGTGGGACGGAGTGGCAGGACCTGATGGAGTCATTGATGCCCATCCAGTTTTGGTAGTCGGGATACTCGCCCTTCTTCAGGATGTACTGGTTTCCTATATAGTTTGGGCGCTCGTAGATAACCCAGCAGCCGCTCTCGATGCGGATGGAGTTGCAGCGGCTCAAGTAGCTATGCAGGTCGGCATTATCTCCACAGCTTTCGTGACACCGACCCTGGAAGTTACGGTCTTCATAGAAGATGATCTGCAAATAATGGGCGGAGCGAGAGCAAAGGTCAGGCACGCACATATGCAGAAAGGCCCTAGGTTTGCTTGAAATCAAATGTATAATGGCATCATTATATTACAGGGCCTGCGGTAGCAGCCCTGTAGTTATGGTTAAGTTGCTCAACTCATAGAAAGAGCACTTTTTGGGTGGAGTATAACTTTGGTGCCGTTCGACCCACCCGCACAAAACCTTTCAAGTATATGGCCACATTGGAATGATATTGCGAAGTTTGGTGAGGTTTCATCCAGGGGTGGCAAAGTTATAGGGTGGGTCCCAAAATGTTTGAAATCCTCATAGGTACAACGGAAAAACCTTTTTGCTTGTACCTACAGCCCAAACCACTGGACGGATTTGCACTAAACTTGTGCGAGGACCAGCAGCTTGGTCCCAAAAGCGTGCTTTTGCAAATTTGGTGTAAATCTGTCCAATATTTAGATTTTTTTTAAAAGTGCCCAAAAATAAATACAAAAATGTGTGATGTCTGGGTCTGGTCCATGGACTCATTTCCTGATTTGGAGTCTGCAGATGCCTCTGGATCAATCAGAAAGCAGCACAACATTCGCAGACATCATATGCGCCCACTGATTGGTCAATTAAAGACATGAGGTGCGTCAAAACCTTTGAAATGGACACCATGTGGGCTTCACGGACTGCACCCGTTCAAATATGTGATGTCATCTTTGATGTACTGGGTGTTAGTCTTAGCAATTTCTTGGGAGGATAGCTCAGAGACAACGTGCTCATCTTGGAAGCAAGACGACACAGAGCAATACAGGTTCGATCCCCAGGTCCACGCTTACAAACCTCTGGGTATTGAGCGCATTACAAATAACCAATTACAATTACGGTGGTGGCGCGAGTTATGGTAGCTTAGCTTATCATAACTGACGAAATGATAGGGGTTTTCCTTGTAACAATAACGTCCCTTTAACAAAGTTTTTTCACTGAATTTTGTAGTTTTTTTTTGTGCAACTGAACCATAACGTCCTTTTAACAAAAGATGTGTACTCACCTTGCCCATGTTGGCTGCTCTGTCGCTACTTATCGTCAGTGTCATTTGGCATGGAAATAGAGGTGCTTATATATCTAGCCGGTAAAAAGGTCGGCCTATCATGGGTGCACGGGACACTCCTTTATCCGCTGGCAGGCGGCATTCCATTGGCTCGAGCGCACTGGCCTTCCTCTTTGTGCTGGTATGGGGCTCTTTTGTCAGTGGCTCTCTTCAGCTGTTGATATAAACGAAAAGTCAACAGAATCGACTGATTCAGCAGGGCCTTTCTCATGGTAAATGCATTGAATTCCATTGACAGATAGACTTTTCTGGCAGGCTGGCAGATTAAGTCAATCACATATGCTCTGCACTTTTTTTCTTTTATCACCAATGGTGCAGGAACATCGCCCGTCTTGGTCTCTCTCTAGCTCGCACACCTGTTATGCACAGGACACGTGAGCTAAACTGTGTATTTTATGATTAACAAAAACACACAATAAAACCACATTTTTAGATTCAGTTAAAGAAAGCAAAGCTAAAGCTCATGCGGCCTTTCCAAATCAGTTGAATTTAAAAAGTATTTATTTATTTGAAAAGCACCTGAGGGGGAAAGGTGAGGAGTCATGAGCGGAGAGTGTGGGGGTGTCACTCAAGGGAAAGGGGGAAGGAAGGTTTCAATAAAGGCAGACAGTTAACCTTCTCTGCAGATACGCAGTACAAATGTTCTTGCCGCATACTGGGGGTCAAGTCGAAATTGCATGAAGGGAACCACCAATGATAAATGGCAGCACTTACATGTTGTTGGGTCTCTTCATGCAATGTTTTATTTTTGCAAAACTCAATGCAAAAGTAAAGAGTAAAAACAGGCAAAATCGACTTTACTCCTTGGAGCTCATTTTGCTCCGGGCAAAAGCCTTGTGTAAGGCTTTTACACCTGTGATTCATGCCACGCCACATTTTCATTCATTTGTATGGCAGAGATGAGGAGCAGGATGCAACTTACGTTTCTGCCGCCTCCCTTCCTCTCTGCTATACAAATGCCCCATTATTTGAGTTTGCATGCATTTTCATGCTGACGCAAAAGCTGAGGATCCCTATAGAGCATGCCAACTTTATGTGCCAGCAAAAAGCAGGCAGGCTACATAGGGATACATTGCATAAACACTGCCTGCTATGCTTGTATGGCAGGTAGTATTTACAATTAAACGCTGCCTACCATGCTCGCCTGGCAGGCAGCGTTTACAATACAATTAAATGCTGCCTGCCAATGCGAGCATTGTAGTGAGCGTTTAGTCATTTGCACGGCAGAGTACGCCGCCATTTACCCTGAACATGTGCATTACGTTGTGCAAATGACCAACATGTGACGCCTTTGTGTATGTCTTCACGTAACGTCTCCCCACCACCAAATTCCACCATGGAGCAAAATGAGCTCCTTTCATTTTGTTTCATTTCTTTAAAAAAAATGCAAATAACGCATTGCAATTGTATTCAATCTCCCTGCTTTGAGGAATCCAAAGAATGAATGCCAACATGAAAATACATGCTGGTGTTAATACATGCTGGTGTTAAACTTGGTGCTCTTTGAAGACAGAGCAGGAGTTCACAGTAGAAACTTTATTTCTGCTTCATGCCCTTACTTCAGCTTCAAATGGAAAGAGAATCTCGCTGAGTCTCCCTGAGTGGTAAAGGAACGTGTAACCACTTTACACCTCGGTTTTACAACTTCCTTTACCACTATGGGGCTTAGAGTTTCAGTGACAGATTATTTCACAGGACAGAGTTCACGGTGGCATCTGCCCCCCTCTGACGCCCGTACTCCCAACCCCTGCACTCCTTTACTTTGAACATCTGGTTGATGAGGTGGGGTGGATATTGCGTGATGGGGTTTCATGGTTTATCCTTTCCATCAGGTACAATGGTCCTCAGTACCAGGCCACTCCTCGAGTGCTGCACAGGTGCTTGAGAACAATGTGTTGCCAGACAAGGGGCCAGTGCAGTGTGTGCAGTGTCCTGCAGGACGGATCTTGCCTAGGATCAGACATGCAGCTCTGTTTTGGATGAGTTGAAATGCATGCACATCTACACTGGGGAACTCTGTATCATTGCTGTTGCAGTGAGATGACTAGGGCGTGTAAAGTGTTTACTGTGTGGCTAAGATAGAATCATGCCATGTATTTCTTCTTGACTCTCCTTAAAGGTTGCATTTAGTAGTTCCTGTCTGGATTTCAGAGATGATCCAATAAACGCCATCAAAACAATTCTTAACTTTGTCCATGAGGATAGTGCGGGTAGCCGGTGATTGGAGTCAGCTGAAACTGTGAAGTAAGTCATTAGGGGGTGTTGCACCCAACAAGACATTCCCTACTCTCAAGCATCAAGTTTTGTGTAATTCGGAATCCACATTAAATCTGGCAGCATTAAAGAAATTATTGCCTAAAAGAATAGTCAGCTCGAAACGCCAGGGTAAAGGAGATAGGAACATTTGCATTTTTTTAAGTGAACATGAGGCTGGCTTTAAATTGCCAAAACAAGAAAACCTTCTAAAGAAGGTTTCTTGGATGCCCAGCAAATGATGTAGGCATGCTAGCAGGATGTTGTGCTCAACAGTGTGGTACATCGCTCAAAGGTTCTGGGCTGCAGGCTGGTGACCTACAATTGACACAATGATTTATTGCCAGATATCTTCATAATATAACAGTTGAGTTGGTGATCCAGATCACACTGAAGGAGAACTGTCTTTCATGCAGGAGGCAGTTAGATCCGCCAAACTCCTAGATTTGGTTAGTAACTACTCACGCAAATAACCTTTCCTCAAATGGTAAATTGCCTCTCTGTCTGTAATTGTCCATATCCCCAATGTCGCCCTTAGATTCCTGTAGTAAAGACGTGCCGTTGGTCTCCTTTAAGGACATGGGGTCATACCTGACATAATGAGATACACATTTTTGTGACGATTGATTCAATGATTAAGAACAGGTCTTTTCTCTTTTGTCATGATTTACGACATACCCTTAATACCAGAGTCCAACCTCCACCCAAAAGGTGGTCTAAATGCCCACCCGAGGCTGTGCCAGTGTTTGCAGCAAAGAATAGTGCTGTACCTGAAGCAAGGCTCATGGGAAAGTCGGATCTCTGCGATTTAGTGCAATAAAAATTACTACCCATGAGAGCCTGACAGGCTTACTATTGGACATCAATATTGTCAGGGGTCTCCCTTTAGTTCAATCTCTGTATCAATGCTTACTGCCATTGCATGTATGATAAATATTAGATGCTATTAATATCTTCCCTACACAGTCTTATCACTAACCCAACAAGTGTTGGCACTTGAAATATTATGACTTTTATTCTCATAAATAGAAACACATTAGTATTGCTCTAACTCTCTTGTTTAGCATTCATTAATATGTATTCCCTTGTGGAGATAATATATGAGCATTACAAATAGAATAGTCAAGCAGTAACAGTTCCTAAAACTAGCAATAAAGTAGTGGAGTAGCTACCCAGCATCCTACTCTTCTACTCACTTTTACAAGGTAGGAAACTATCAATAACCAATCAATATTGTATGTCTTGCCATTGTGGCCCAGTAAAATTTTAAATCATACTCACAAATGTGATGCTGTGGATCAGTAAACCAGGGTCAGGGGAGGTTATGCAGAGCAACTCCTGGATCACCTGTTAGGTGAAAAGGGTTAAAAAAAACTGTCAAAATGTCCTTGGCTTCTGCGGCCAGTTAACTAAAAACAACCTAAAATTGATCTACAGTCATGGATCAAAATGATCCAAGTAAAGAAATTTAAATCCTTCAATAAGGTTTCCTCTAGTCTTTCCTCTGTGCTTCAATGGCATCATGTATCCTAGCCAAAGAAGTGTGAGGGCCAACAGAGGTTATACATGGACTCTGTGCTGAAACCCAGTCCCACCACTATACTCAGTGTTTTTTCAGTGCATGGAAAGTTGAAAGGCTAACCTAATACAAATATATCATTGTGTCGCTGTATGGTGCTAGCTAGAATGGAAAAGAAAAATATAAGTTGCAAAATGGATTATCTTAGCCCCCAAAATATTGAAGCAGTCAAAACATTGGAATTTGGAAAAAGTGCCATTTTGTATCCTCAGGAGGTGTTTACTGTGTTCGGGTGAAGGCATCTGAAAGCTGTATGATGCTTGTTTCTAAGCTATAGGAAACAAAAAGAAGCAGAAAAGAACTAGAATCCCAGCGCTTGTCCCTATACATAAAGTGGACTTAAATTAAGGAGGTCATCTAGGCTGCGGGCGGTGGTGTCAAGTGTGGAACTTCTGCTTAAAGATCCACGAGTCACAACAATTGAATTACAGCGAAACAACCGCACTGCGCCAGTGGGCCCTTAATATTGCATTTAATTAGGCAATTAACAAGATGTAAATATATCTGTGCTGGCCTTTCAGCCCGACATCTGTGTGCCTCTGAGACACACAGATGTCGGGCTGAAAGGCCAGCACAGATATATTTAGTACTCGCAATAGCATCTCAGTACAGAATTTTCTTGGGTGCTTACCCGTGTTATATACATGTCACCATACGTTTAGGTTCTACATCACGTAACAGGAACATAAGCCTTGAGAAAGAGCATGCGCTCGAAACACGTGTCGGCTAGTTCAGAAGTCATTGCATCTTGTTAATTGCCTAATTAAATGCAATATTAAGAGCCCACAGGCGGAGTGTGGCTGTTTTGCTGTAATTCAATTGTTGTTTCTAAGCTAGTTCAACTTTGTAAATTAGTTTTGCCTCCAGGCTATTGAAGAAAGCTTTAAAAATCAGAATTTGGAAAAATTGGCAACATGCTAAATTTTAGAGCCATAGATTAGAATTACTGTTTTGGCTAGTCATTCAAGTTTCTGCCAGCTTCCTTACCCAGGCAGGTCATGTTTTGTGAGATCAGTGGTCCTCCAGGCTCTGCCCCTCAGGTTCCACAATGTCATTGCCTTCAGTGTATTTTCAGAAGAGTATCCCATCCTGCTAAAACAGCTGTTTTATAAAAAAAATAGCCCTTGTATGCCTGTTATCCAATCCTAGCAGATGATGATGTATTTCATATAATCAGTCAAAAGTGATCATCTTGTTTGCATTTTAAATGAAGCCAACCTGTTGTTATCAACCACACACATATAACGGGAATGTTTTGAACAAGTAGGTCCTTTGCCAAAGTGTAAAGGGCACTGGTGCTTATCCAAAATATGTTCAGCTGTTAGTGTCTCATTTAAACATTGGTGCTGGTTTGGTGTATTATTTGCATTAGCTTGGAAGTCTTAGCTTCAGATGCATACATTGTATAAATAAAATGTATCATGATTTGCAGTCCAATTGCTGGGCATGTTTTGTAGTGTGCAATTAAATGCTTCTCATGTTAACCAAAGTGCAATTCATTTGTTTTGAATTTTTACGCTCTCCATGCCTATATTTCTATATTTATACTGATGAAATGGCTATGCGCTCATTGTGGTAGAGCAGGAAGAGCATTTGCTTTGAAAAACAATATATAAACAGTACAAGTTAGAAGTGAGCAATTTTCCTCTGTTGGTATCTATCTTGTGCTTTTCACATAGAAAAATGCAGTTTGAATGAATATTGCTTTTGTGGCTTGCAGTCAGAACAGATTAATCCTATCATGCATTCTGAAAGGTCCAATAATGTTCTGTATATTTCCAATTGTGCTTGAAAAGATAAGGATGTAAAAGCCAACAGAGGGAATTTACATTCATAACATGTATCTCTGTCAAAGTCAATAGGAATGTTCCGTTTGTGAAATGTAGCCCTGTTAGTAGGAATGTTCAATTGTTGGCTAGAGGCAGATGTGGCTTGGCATGTAGTTAGAGCTGTTCACATATAGGCATTGTGATGAATCCCTGAAATGTGTCCCTTCTTCCCAGGGAGTAGCCACCCCGTCGGGATGAGTGAGGTGAGCCTGCTATGCAATACCCTGCCTAGGGTACAAGGCAAGTGAGATCCCACTTGGGAGACCCCCACCGCCCCCCCTTAGGGACAAGGAATTCTAGAGTAAGGTATCCATCCCACATCCCTTTATTTCTAAATCCTCAATGTTTGTTGGTTTCATGGGGGTTGAACACAGTAATCATATACAGGGCCCCTTTAAAGTGAATGGCTAGGTCACTGACCGAAAAGAGAATCTGAGAGACACTTTTGTTTTTGGAACTTTGACATTTAACCAAGAACTGGAAGATACCAGGAGAACTCTTTGGTGTGGGTCATAAAGTTAGCCTCAACTAAGTTATCGAGGAGAGGAAGTAACCCTATCCTAAACTCCATCTTAGATTATCTTTTCTTCATTCCTTTTGATAATGGTAGGGAAGATAGTAGGTTACAATAGATTTGGATGGAGGACAGTGTTTATTTGTGAGAGCACCTGACGAGCACCAGTTTGTTGTGTTCTCGAAAAAGGTTCTCTTTCACGGAAATAAGGTTAGAAGGAGTTGTCTTTAGTTTCTATAATACAAACAATTGTTTAACCATGTCCTCTTGTCTGTCTCCTATGTCTGATTTACCACAGTAGATTATGAAATGTATGACACTTTGATTAGCTTGGCTCAGGAAGAAGAAATGTGTATGTTAGATCCATTGAGGTCACTGCATTGAAGGTTGAGAATGCGTGCAGTCATTTAGCTCCAGGTTTGGCAATTTTCACAGGTGGAAATATTTCATATAATAATATGACTAGGGAAAATGTACTTGGCTAAACTCGGGATGGGATATTTAGTAGCAGCAATGTTGTTAATTTGTTCAAACAGAAAGTTAAGTGCAACCTTAAAAGAATATTTAAAAGAGGAACATCTGAATGATGGATAAGATGAGAAAGAGGAAAGAGAAAAAGTGTTTGGAATCATTGTTCTTACTACACATTTTCGTATAGTTCCATTTTTTTAAATGATACCCAGGAGCTATGATATGATATGATATGATATGATATGATATGATATGATATGGCATTTATAACGTGGCTATACACAAGTGTTTCAAGGCGCGACGAGGAAAGGGGGGGAACAGAGGGAGGACAGAGACAGCGATCATACTAGGCTAGGTGACATTGAGATTGCGCAAGTGCAGGGGAGGGGTAAAGGGAGAAGTGCAGGGGGAGAGAGGGAGGGGGCAGTGCAGTACATAGGATAACAGTAAAATAAAAACAGGCAATAAATAAGAGTGCAGCCAGCTGGTGGCAAGTGCAGGGATAAGTGCAGACATCAGGTGTCAAGTGCTGGTTGTAGGACTGTAGAGATACAGAAACAGCCCCCGGTGCAAGGTTTACCAGGGGGCAGTGCAGGTGTGCAACTGGCGGGGAGGGTTTCTGGGCCCGAGATCAGAGGGTAGCCAGGTAACCAGTGCAGTTTCAGTTTCAGCCAGGAGGTCAGCAGGGGAGAGGAGGAGATAAAGCAGAAGCAAAGAGGAAGGTCTTGAGGTGCTTCCGGAACCAGAGATGGTTCTCCTCAAGTTTCAGAGGGGCAGGGAGGCTGTTACAGAGGGAAACCCCAGCAGAATAGAGAGATCTACCACCAACTCATTGCTTGGAGAAGCGACTGACCCTGAGCGAGCTGGAGGCAGATGAGTGAAGAGCTCGAGAAGGAAGATATTTAGGAAGAGAGAGTTGAAGATATTGATGCCTCAGGCACCAAAAGGTCTGGTGGACAATGCAGAGGGTTTTGAACTTAATCCTCGCAGTCACTGGGAGCCAGTGTAGAGATTTGAGTCCTGGAGAGATACAATCCCTGGGCTTGAGGCCAAGGACAAGTCTCGCACTCCTGTTTTGGATGGGTTTTAGAGAACGCGGAGAGTAGAGGCAGGCAGATTTAGAAAGAGGCTGTTGCAGTAGTCCAGCCTAGAAAGAACCAGAGCTCTGGAAACAGTGAGCTTCTGGGGGAAAGAGAGGAAAGGAAGAATGCCCCTGAGGATATGCAGCTGGTAGAGTGATTTCTAAGAGACATCAGAGATGTGAGGAGAGAAGAAAAGTGTGGAGTCGAAGATGACCCCGAGGTTTTTAGCCTCACAGGTGGCAGCAGTAAGAGGGCCAAGAGAGGCAGGCCAGAGAGTGACAAGAAAGGAGGGTGCAGGTGTGCCAATGAGGAGAATCTCGTTCTTACTAGCATTAAGGCAGAGATCATTGGCGGCACACCACTCCTGGATAGCAGACAGACAGTCACAGATGGAGAAGAGGTGGCGGAAAGGAGCCTGAAAATAAGTTGAGTGTCATCCGCAAAGCAATGGGTTGGGCAAGGAGAAAGGAGAATGGTTAGCCCCCTTGGGAACACCACAGGTAAAGATAGACATAGAGGAGAGGAAGGACCCAAGTTGGACCTGGGAGGGTCAATTGTAGAGGAAAGAAGCAAGCCAAGCCAGGGCCTGATCAGTGATACCCAGGTTATCACAGAGACGGTTGAGCAGGATGGCATGGTTGACCGTGTCAAGGAAGAAAAGAGATACAGTAAGATGAGGACACAGGGGGTGTTGGAATCAAGGATGGAGAGCAGGTCTTCACGGATTTACAGGAGAGCAGTTTCCGTGTTTCTGGCAGCTCTGAAGCGAGACTGATGGTCATGGAGACAACCAACAGATTCAGTGTGAAGATTCAGCTCGGAGATGGCCAGCTTTTCTAGGAGTTTGCCCAGGAAAGGAGTGATGGAGATCGGGCGATAGTTAGCAGGGCAGGAAGGGTTGGCAGAGGTTTTCTTAAGAAGAGGGTGCACAAGGGCGTGCTTCAGGGGGGAAGGGAAGACTCTGTGGCGAAGGAGTGGTTGCAGAAGTAAGCCAGAGCAGGAACCAGGGTGTCAATTTGGTCCTTGATGGTTTTGGAGGAACAGGGGTGAACCTGTTAAGCTAAGAGTAAGGTGGAAAGTATAATTACCTTCTGACCTTGTATTTTATTAATACTAATTTAAGTAATCTCAATATCACACAAATTTCCATGGATCTCATCACACTGAATTAACCAGAAGTTACAGCGGTCTTAACATATCATATGAGGGAAGCACGCTTGGAGTTCATGATCGTACTTAGGGCAGAGGTAGAGGCAGGTGGATTATTGGGTAGTTGAGGGAGAGGTTTAATATTAAAATAGGAATTTGTTGAGGGAGAGGGGGAACATTGAAGTAGGATTGGTTGATGTTTTGCTTGAAAATCGCAGAAGTTGTTGGTGGCATTTACAGTCACTCAATTGTTATTCAGTGACTGTAAATGACTGTGCCATATGTGTGTGCCTACCAATAGGGAAGAGAGAGTCCCACTGTCCACCTTGTATGGGTACATGAATGTAACATTGTTTGTCAGTGACTAGGGAGGAGAAAATACCAGAGTTTGATGGAGGCAGTATATCACCACTCAGTGACAGTAACTTAGTGTGCGAGTCAATATCAAATTAGTGAGTGGGCACCGCTTTGTTTGCTCTTAATATATGGTAGGTTTTCTGAAAACATGATAGGATTTATTTACAGATTGTCTGCGGGTTGCAGCCCACTAGGTGTGCCATAGTGTCAGGCACTGAACGATATGCAGAGAAAGAAGACCTAGGTTTATTAGCCTTTGGCGTGGGCCGCACACCCTATTACCCACTAAATGTTTGTGTACTTAATCATCAAGGTAACTCAATCTTATGTTGACTTTTGTTTTCCTCATAATAATTAGATGCTTCAGGTATAAAGATATGTAGGTTTTATTTCTTGAATATGAAATTAAATGCAAATGAGACTCATGGCCTATGCATTTCAGACTTAGCAGTCCTTCCTCAGGGCCTCTTATTCTCACCTGATCAAGAGTCAGTGTTAATTATACAGACATTCAGAATCATAATGGTGTAGTCCATTGGTAACAGTACACATGAAGCAAACATAGTGTACATTAAGGTATACATTACATCCCCAAAAGACAGGTCATAGATACGCATGTCAATTCAGGTTGGCATTCAAATAATTTAAGTCAAACACATGGTTAGACACACGTAGACATTATGTTGAAATGATCAATGTCCGTAAAGTGGGCGCCCATACGATGTACAAACACATATGAAAGGACATGCATGAAAAAGTCATAAACATAACATCAGAGCATTAGATCAGCTGATTAACACCATGCTCAGTAGAAAGAAAGCCACTTTATATATTACATTCATCGACTTCCGCGGCACCTTTGATCAGGTGAACAGGGACTTGTGGGCAAAGCTCAAAGCCCTGAATTGTCCCAGTTGATTATTGCATATCTTGATCCTGATGCATAGTGACAATTCAGCCAGTGTAAGATTAAATAATGATGAGGAGGTGTCTGATTCTATATGTATACATTTGGGGGTTAAGCAAGGATGTGTGGCGGCTCCTATGCTATATAATTTGTACACTGCAGATCTCCTCCCCCGCATGGCTATTAAATCAAATTGTCCACCCATGATAGGTGATCAGCCCATCGCGGGATTGCTTTATGCGGACAATTTGATACTATTTGACAGGACTTTATCCGGGATCAAGAATATGCTCAACGAGCTGGCTTGTTACGTATCCCAGTTAGGATTGACCATCAACTTGGAGAAAACTGATATAATACTGATCGCTAGAAACAAGGTTAGCAGGACCAGACTCAACACCTCTATGGGCACCATAGATTATACCCAATCTTATCCATAATTAGGCTTAGAGTTCGGCACCCATCCAAATCATGAACTGATAATCCTCAATAAAAAGAGACGGGCTAAAGTACTTACATTACAAGCTTGTGAGTTTGCCAGGGGAACCACAGGTTACAGCATGGGCGGGATTGTTAAACTTTACCAGCAATGTTTTGTCCCAGCAATTATTTATGGCCTAGAAGCATTGGCCATACAGGATTTAACCTGGCTAAACAGATTAGAGGGGTCTATTGGCATTCAGTTCTGGGATTGGCTCCTTCAAGTCCCATGGAGTATCTTCGCTTAGAACTAGGTCTGACATCTCTAAGGGGAATGGCCCTCCGAGCCAGGGGATCTTTCTATTTAAAAAGTCCAGTTCTAATCCCACCTGCAAGTTACTTACACTAGTTGGAGATAATTATGACTCGGAGAGGGTCTTACGAGGGTCTAATTTTAAAACCTTGAATGAAACCATCTTTACAGAGATAGACTGGCCCTTCCATAAAAAGAGAGAACTCCAGTATGTTCATGTGAAGAAATCTTTTGAGCATAAATTCAATAGATGGGATTGGTGTAGAAACTATACTCATCTCTCTAAGCTAAAGGGGTACGAGGCTGTGTCCCATGTAGTCCATCGCTACCGTAGGGTACAACCCTACTTGTTGCTATGTTCGGCCACTAAAGTTGGACAATTTTATCTAAAACTCTGTATAAATCAACTACCAGTGATGGCTGTTTTGGGTCCCCGTTTGGGGGCTTCCTTTGGAATCTAGAGCATGTTGAATTTGTGGCATGACCGGTCAGTTGGAAACGGGCTGGCATGTTTTATCTCAATGAGCCAGTTTGGGGTCTTTTTATATGTGCACATTGGGCAGATTGGTCCACTCCTATGAGGCAATCACTGCAGAACCTTTTTGGGACGACTGTCTAAACTCATGTACCATCATAGTGCAGCTTGCCCTATTTAGGGTATGGAAGCATGTTCAGTCATTATTACCTGAATGAGAAAACAGTGAGCTTTCCCCTTGGGAGTGGCTCTTTCTGGCACCCTCTTTAGTGGTACCCATTGGCCTCCTTTGGTACCTATTGGTGTGGTGAATGCTATAGTAGTATTGGACCCTGCCTCCCACTTGAGTTGCCTTATTGTAGTCTTTCGTGAGTCTTAAATGAATTTATGTATGTTTTGATGTCTTGATAATTGTTCTGAGAAATGCTAGATGAATTGAGTATTGAGTACTTGAAGGCAGATGAATTGAATTGTGTTATATCCTACTTCATCTTATGTTTTATTGTATCACATTTCAGTATATTTTACTTCAACATGATATGTTGTTATTATATGTTTTATATGTTGTGTAAAGTCCAAATCATGGACTATATCACAATCAAATTATTATTATTATTATTAACATAAAGAGTATCTATTGGCTCCTCCATTAATTATTAACATTGTTTTGGAGAGGCCACCAGGGGGCGCACAGGCAATGGCTGCCTGAGTGCACAGCTCCCGCCGAAGCCCGGGAATCCGAGAGGATTGAGCCCCCCCCGATACTCCCCAGCAGGCCCAAATTGACAGATCGACTCGGCGCCCCCCCGGACCCCCAACGAGCGAAAGAGCGGGGCTGGAGCTCACCGGGGAGCCGCAGTTCGTAACCCGTGGCTCCTGGGCGGGTGATGCAGCAGGGCCGGAACGGCCTCGGTGCCGCAAGAGAAGCGGTCCCTCCCCGGGCACGCACGGCCTCGCCCCCGTACCAGCCCTCTCTCTCCCTGCGACTACCCCACCTCTTAGTGTGCGGGGAGCGACCCGGTTGGGGTCCGGGCCCCCGAGACTTCGGAGAGGCGGCCGCGGATTGTGGGATGGCTCCCTCCACCCCTCCCCCCACAACCCAAGCCAGAACACAACGCGCCGGGATCTCCCGTGCGGCCAGGAGGCGAGTGCATGCCCGGCACCAGGGGGTCTGGAGCGGCGCCTCCAGGGACCCGGCGCCCCCCCCCCGGGAGTCAGAGGAAGGAGCGGGGCTGTCTCCCCCCCCCGGGAGTCCTCATCGCGTGCGTCCGCGGCCCACCGGAATCCGGAGAAGCGGAGTCAGCGGAGTCCCGGAGGGCCTAGGATTCGCGCCCCACGGGTGAGCGGACGACGGGGTGGGGGCTCCCCTGCACCCCAGCTCGAGCAGAGGGGGGCCCCAGGAGCACGAGGGCAAACATTGTGGATTTCCGGCTGGGGGCTCCGGACCCCCCCCTTGGGACACAGAGACAGCGCAACCTGACGCGGGGGCGACCTGGGTGCGAGGCCCCCGCCAGCTGTTGGTGGGGCGTGTGCCCGCCCAGAGGTGCCTCCCTCAAGACGAGGCCTGGGGCGTGAGCCACGGCGCCCTCCCCCCCCAGCTCTGCGGGGAGGGCGCTTTTGGCCTGGACGGTGGGGCCCCCTTGAATCACCACCTCCCCACCACAGGGAGACCAGAAGAGGCCTCAGCCTACCACGAGGTGCTTGGAAAGGGTGAGAGGCCCCCGCTGGGAACAGGTTGGGCGTGTGCCCTCCCCCCGGACTTTGACACCCCCTTTGGGGCATCTGAGGAGCAAACAACCCAAGCAAGGAGGGACTGGCCCGTAGGGGACCCTCTGCCCCCTGCCGGGGCCGCAGGGATCTGGACGACAGGACACAGTAAAGCATCACATGAGCTGGAGGGAAGCCTTACAGAGATACCGCTTCCAAGAGGTTGTAAGAAGTGACAAAGGCACGAACCGCAAAAGGATCATGGCCCAATCTGCAGACGCAGCCCCCTCCTCGGCGGCAATGGAAAGGGGCTTCGCCTCGATCTTGCAGGAAATCAGGGACATGCGCTCCGACATTGCCCAGAAATTCGAGAAAATGGACCAAAGGGTGGATAAAATCGAGGACAGACTGCTACAGGTCGAGTCCAACCAATCCTCAACAGCAGTCCAAGACGTACAATACAGCATGAGGCTGGAGGCCCTGGAGAAGAGGGACGAGGAAAGGGCCCGGCAGATGGATGATTTCAAAAACAGGGAGAGGAGGAACAACCTCAGAATCTTTTGGGTGCCCGAAATGGAAGGGGAAACAGAGAGGGACGTCACCCGAGCTGTGCGAGATATCATCACCCTCCTGTTCGCGGAGGAGATGACAACTGAGCTCACATTCGACAGGGTGCACAGGGCGGGGGACAAGGCCGGGGCTCCCCGGTCGATTCTGGTCCGGTTCCACTATTACTCGGAGAAGACAAAGGTGCTGGAGGAGGCCAGAAAGGCTATGGAAAAACCTATAACAACGCCCAGGTCTCCATATATCAAGACCTCTCTGCCTATACGCTGGCTAGGCGTAGAATGTGCCGCCCTCTTACACAGGTGCTTAAGGAAAAGGAAGTGCGCTACAGATGGGGCTACCCTTTCTCCCTGACTTTTGAATACATGGGCCAAAGATCGATCCTGATCACGGAAGAGGACATAAGGGGAGCCATACAAGAGTATACAGTGGATACGAACCCCCGGAGGGGCCCGTCGGGGCCAGAGCATGGTAGACCCAGTGTCTCTGGTCCGTCCAGTGAGAGGAGAAGGCGCACCGGTGCGAGTAAATTCAGGAAAATGAACACCCTCTCTCCATCAAAGGACGGAGAAAGTAATGACTCCGAGAACTGAGCACGGGGGCACCTCGGTGTGCCCTGGTCAGAGGGACGCAGACTCAGAGGACTCACTACTAACAATGTCCCTACAATCAGCAAGTAGGTGGGGTCCATGGAGGGGTCACAGCCGCGGGGGGTCTTAGGGGGCTCAAGGAGATGAGCTTCTTATGCAGATTGCCTGGCCGAGGTGGGCAGGCTGGTGGTTCGGCCAAAAGCCAGCGATGGCAGAACTACTTGGCTGGATGCCGGGGCGGGGGGTGGGGGAGGACACGGGAGTTGGGGAAGTTCAGTTATGGTGCGGGGAGGGGGGGGCAGTTGGGGTTTTGTTCTAGGCCCACCCGGGGGGATGGGGAGGGGGGAGAAGGGGAACATAGAGCTGAACTAACGGAGCACGCGGGGAAGAGCCCTAGGAAGACGTTGACCGAGAGAGAGGAACATAGAGACCATGGCTGACAGTCTGCCCGCCCTGGGTGTGGGCTCACTTAATGTACGTGGCTTAAATACCCCCACAAAGAGGTCCCTGGTCTGTAGGGAATTTAGAAGGGCACACCTAGATTTCTTCTACGTGCAAGAGACTCACTGGCCATGGGGGAAGGAGCCCAAACTGCGGGGAGGGGGGATTGGCGAGGTTTACAGTGCATCCCACAAGTGCAAAAAGAGAGGGGTTGCCATCTTAGTAGCGAAGAATGTGGGCTTCAAGAATGAAGCCACGCTAAAAGACCCAGGGGCCGCTACCTGCTGGTGCGGGGGTCCCTGTAGGGGGGCCCCACCAACCCTAGCCATCATTTATGGCCCAAACGAAGGCCAAGGCCAATTCTGGGAGGAGGTAGGGGACAAACTCAAGTACTTCGTCCATGGCACGGTGGTGGTGGGGGGGGCTTCAACATGGTTCTAGACCCTGCCCTGGACAGAAAACGAGCAGGTCCGCAGTCCTCCAGGGCAGCAGACGAGATCATGGCGCGTAATTTCCAAAGAGTCAACCTAGAATTGGGTCTGAGGGACACGATCCCCATCCCAGAACAGACTCCCCCTCTTTTACATATTACTCAGCCATCCACACGTCGTTCTCCAGGATAGACTACATCTTGGTGACAAGACCCTACACCCATTTATTTCGGGCCACAGGGTGGACCCCGTCCCCTGGTCTGACCACGATTTGGTCCGAGTCACTATAGCAAGGGGAGGACTAAGCGAACGCAGGGGGAGATGGAAGTGCAACGACTCCCTGTTAAAGGACGAAGTCCTAGCCCAGGAGGTCCTCAAGGCCATCATGGAATTTTTCGAACTCAATGACAACGGGGAGGTAGGTTTACACACCCTTTGGGACGCCTTCAAGGCGACCCTACGGGGAGTCTTGATCAAAATGGGAGCTCAGAAAAAAAAGGAAAGGGAGGCCCAGGAAAGGTATCTTAGGGAGAAAATCGCCCCACTCCAACCTGGGGGTCTTCCCACAGTTCCCCTAGACCGCGACCAGGTGGCCGCCCTGGACGATTAAAGACAACTGAAGGATCTCCTCCTCCACAAGACAGAGAGGAGTCTTCAACTGGTCAAACAGAAGTACTACGAAAAAGGGGACAGGGCAGATAGGATTCTGGCTTGGAAACTGAGGGAGGTGCAGAGAAGCCGATTAGTGAAAGCGGTAAAGAGCGAGGCGGGAAAGTTATGCTACGATACACCCCACATTGGCGAGGCCTTCCGCCGATACTATGAGAAACTATATTAGTCGGAATATAATGGGGATGAGGCGCAGATGGAGGGGTTCCTGAACTCAATCCAGATCCCGGCCTTGACCAGGGAGATGGCGGAGGGGTTGGAGGGCCTTGTGACCGAGGACGAGGTGGAGCGCGCGATTAGTGGGATGAAGGTGGGCACTTCCCCGGGCAAAGACGGTTACTCGGTCTACTTCTACAAAAGGTTTCGCTCGACCCTTTCTCCCCACCTGGTAAAAGTGCTTAACGCGGTGCTGGAAGGGGGGTCCCTCCTGGACTCCATGATGGAGGCAATTATTGTGGTGCTCCCCAAGGACGGCAGGGACCCCAGGGAATGCTCCTCCTACCGACCCATCTCCCTATTGAATGTCGATGTAAAGATTCTGGTCAAGGTGATTGGGGGGTGCTTTGAGGGGGTCTTGCCGAAGCTGGTCCATGGAGACCAGGTGGGGTTCATTAGGGGAAGACAGGGCTCAGATAATATCTGGAAAACTATAGACTTGTTGCACTATGCCCAGGGGTCGGATTTGGATGCAAGCATCCTGTCCCTAGATTCGGAAAAGGCGTTCGACAGGGTGGAGTGGAGATTCATGGAACTTACCCTCCAGAAAATGGGCTTTGGGCCACACATCAGGGATTGGGTGGCGGCTTTATACAGGGCCCCAAAGGCCAGAGTCAAAGTGAATGGCGGGTTGTCGGAGCCCTTCCCCCTTTCGCTGGGGACAAGGCAGGGATGCCCACTCTCCCCTTTAATCTATGTCCTCTCCATGGAACCCTGGCCATAGCAGTCAGAGCACACTCAGAGATCAAGGGGATTAGGAGGGGGAGGTGGAATTTAAGCTCTCCCTGTTCGCAGACGATATTCTGGCTTATTTGGTTGACCCGAGATCCTCGCTCCCCCCCTCCTGTCCCTGATGACCGCGTTCGGGCGCTTCTCAGGTCTCAAGATCAATGCGTCCAAATCAGTCATGCTCCCCATGAGAACCTGGGACCCGGGCTTGGACCCTCTGGACAGCTTGGAAGGAATAACAGTGGGGAAGGCCTCCATTCGATACCTGGGAGTCCTCCTCACCTGGGATTTATCCAATCTTGCCCCTGCCAACTACGACCCCTTTGTGTCAAGAGTTACCGCAGATTTAAGGAGGTGGAGGTCAATGATTCTGTCCTGGTACGGCCGCATGACGGCAGTGAAGATGAACATTCTCCCGCGATTATTATATCTCTTCACCGCCCTCCCAACTTTTGTCCCCGACCGGACCTTCAGGGTCCTCCAGAATGCGGTGCATGAGTTCATATGACCCCAAGGACCGCAAATAAGGTGTTGACCTTACCGAGGGAGGAGGGAGGGTTTGGGTTGCCAGACTTTCAACTTTACTTCCGGGCCGCCCAGCTGCGCGTCCTCCTGGAACACATGAAAGAGGGGATAGGCACTTACTGGTCCTACTTGGAGGATATGGACGCTCACCCACTTAAGATTCGGGACCTCCTGTGGGCCCCTAGCAAGTTCATCCCGAACAGACTTAAATCTCATCCAACCTTGGGAGTTCTCTGGACAATCTGGAGGGAAAGCCCCCAGACGGCACACCTAACATCGTGGCTGTCACCGATGTCATCCCTCTGGGGTCACCCCCTCAAACTGGGAAGCAGGGGGTTCCACAACGCCCAGTCGTGGTCCAACTTGGGGATGGAGTTGGTGGGGCAAATGTTTAGGGAGGGGGAATTCCATATGAGGAACTGAGAGACGCCCTCGGACAGGGGTCCCTTTCCATATTTGAATACATCCGCCTGAAGGGAATCCTATGTGACCAGACCTGGGGCCAGGACCTGAAAAGACAGCTGACCCCCTTCGAGAAACTCCTGGACTCGGCGACCTCCAGGAAGGGAGCGGTATCAGGGTTGTATAGACTACTGAACATGGTTAACCTGGGGGAGAGAAGAGGGTTCCGCACTTTCTGAAATGACTTAGCGGGGGATGAGATCTCGGAAGACGCCTGGTCGAGGATATTTAAAATAGCTTTCCATGGGAACTTATTCACAGCGGACATGGAACACAACTTCAAGATCCTACAGGGGTGGCACAGAGACCCTGTGAAGTTGTCTAAAATGTTCAAGGGAGTGTCCCCCACATGCCCAAGGGGATGTGACCAGGTCGGTACGAGAGGGCACATGTGGTGGCACTGCCCGAAAGCTCAGGCATACTGGGAGAAGGCGAGGGGCTGGATCGCCGAAGTTTCTGAAGAGCTTCTCCCCCAGAACCCCCTGACAATGCTGCTGGGCCTCCCCCCGGAGGACACGGACATACCCACGATAGCCAAGAATGTGGGAAACAATGTTGAGGGCGGGAAGGGCTGCACTGGCCCAGAAATGGAAGAGCCCGGAGACCCCTTCGAAGGAGGACTGGCTAAAAAAGGTTAAAAACATGTTCCTGATGGATAAATTGACTGCAATGATGAACAATGACTTGGGCTCATTCCAAGCAAACTGGTACGGGGTACAGCAGACATGGGGTTGGGATGTGCATTGATCCTCAGGGGGGGAATAAGGAGTGGACAGGGCCCACGGCCCAGGGGACGATGGTAGATAATCAGCTATTCACGTAGTCAACGCTCTCTCTCTTTCTTGAGCTCCAGACTTTCGGAGCTTTCAACGGGACTCCCCAGTAAGATGTTTCTACGGGGACTACGTTTTTTTGGGGGGGTGGGTTTGTTTGGGGAGGGTGAGGGGGGGGCGTTACTGGGCCAGTTATTTGCACAATTTGTGAAAATGTCTTGCGCCTTTTTGTTATATTATGAAAATGCTAATAAAACAAAGTTTAAAAAAAAAACATTGTTTTGATAAAAAGCAATTGCGATTTGTGTTCATGGTATGCATGTCCGTCACCTAGGGGTACGTTGTGATAATGTAATTAATGTGTCACTGAGTTCCTAACCGCTAAATTGTTAGTTACCGTTGTGCAATACGGTTATGTTATCTCATGTGCAATTCATTTCTACTATATCATGGCAGACTTAAACGCTGCTAGTAATAGCCATGTACTGATGGGTTTGAGCCGTATATGTGAATCACGAGGAGTGCCGATCAAGTAACGCAGGAACTGACCTGTTGCTTTGTGATTGTTGCGTGTAATGCTGACTGCTTGCGTGCATGTATCTATGAAAAGGCATATACATTGGTAAGCTTCAAATTACTTATGATTCGAACACTGAGTGCGTTTGCCCTCTATTTTAAACAATACCTCTCATCTGTGAGCGGAGTGATCGGGCACGGCGGCAGAATGAAGCTGTCTCCTGTGGTTTGGTACAATAAGTAAACTACATTGCTATGGCAATCATGATGCGGTCTGCCTGACAAGATGGCCATCCGTATGGACATGGATGGCCATCTTTGGTCAGGGTACTGCCTCCATCCAAAACTCTGTGTGTATTAGCTGTCAGAGCTACTGCTTATTTAATATAAAACAAGCCCACTTAATTTGAAGAAAAATATGATGTTGTATTTGTCGTACATCTGTGTGAGTTATCATCTTATGGATATGATTACTGTCAGAAAAAAATTCCAGCAGTGTCATGATAAATTGACCACAATCCAACTACGACATCATGGGAAATTTGGAAGATATACTACTAAAAGCAGCAGAAATGGGATTGATCTCACACAAGACCAAGGCGTTTTTACAGACAGCACAACCACAAATCCCACACTTGTACTTTCTTGCTAAAATCCGCAAGAGCATGATAGATCCGCCAGGACGGCCGATAGTAGCAGCGACAGAGGGAATCCTGCAGTCATTGGGAACATACATTGACTACTTCTTACAACCACTTATAGAGAAAACCAGAACCTATGTAAATGACAGTATGCACTTTCTCAATATTCTGGATGAGAGGATGAGATCAGCCTGAAGAAATAAGACACCCTGTTCACCATAGAAGTAAGCAGCTTATATACAAGCATACCACACGACCTAGGGCAAGAAGACATAGAATGGTTGCTACTTCAGGAAGGTGAAATTGGAGCAGCAAAATAATGTATTATGACACTTCTGGAATGTATCTCTGTTAACTCCTATTTCAGAAATGAGAAACGATTCTACCTAGAGACACCAGGAATGGCCATGGGAGCCACAATTACACCAATTTATGCAAACTGCTTTATGCATCAATTTGAGAAATCCCACGATGGAAGGAAAACATCAAGACATGGGTGACATACATTGATGATATCTTCGGTATATGGCATGGAGATAAAGAGACACTGACACAATTTCTGACATACATCAACACCATAGACTAGAGGATCCAATTCACAGCAGTAATAGGTGATCCAGGAATACATTATCTCAATGTTAAGGTAAAAGTTCATGATCTTAAAATGTCGACATCATTATTTACAAAACCAACAGATAGAAACTTCCTCCTGCACACCTACTGCATGGCCAGATGTTAAGATTAAAAAGAATAATTAGCAATCCAGAGGAATGCAAAATCAACCTAGACAAACTACAGAAGAGACTTCAGGACAGAGGATATCCAGATGAAGATCTGAGAAGAGCAATCAACAAAGTGACCACAAGGTTACGTCCTAGTCTCTTACAAACCAAACCTAAACAAGAAGCAGCCACAGTTGTGTACGTTTCCAAATTTTCTAATTAAAGCACCCAGACCGAATGATGCATCGCCAAACATTGGAGAATATTAACAAGTGATAGTAGAACAAAGGAACTGTTTTCTGACCAACCAGTTTTTGCATATCGAAGGAGTAGTAATCTGAGATCTATTGGTGAATACCAGAGAAGAAAGAAGAACAGCTATGAGGAGTAAGAAGCAAGGAACATGTCCTTGCTTAAATTGTGGGAACTGTAACAACATAATCAAAGGAGCATCTGTTTCGCACCCTCACACAGGAGAAGAAATTCAACTCAGACATCTGAGCTGGGTGGGCTAAATGAATTAAAGATATACATTTTCTGTCTTATGTCTTCTTCATTGACTATGATGTTAATATTTCGTTGTTCCTTGTCCCAGCCTGCAGTATAGTTCACTTCACAGCTATCAGCACAAAAAAGACTATGGGCCTCATTACGACCCAGGCAGTAAGTTACCGCCTGGGCCGTGACTTTACCACCATGGCGTAAACTATGTTTACGCCATGGTGGTTGGCGGACTTACCGCCCCATTCCGAGGTTGGCGGGGCGGTAAGTCCCCAATCCCCATTTACCCTTCCCCATTCCCATTTTTGCCCCATAGGGCATAATGGGAGTGGGGAAGGCGTTAATTACGCCACCGTAAATTACGGTGGCGTAATTAACTCCATGGTCCCTTAGCGCTAAGGGACCTCGTACTCAGGCGGTAAGGGTCGGCGCTGTTTACGCCGTCGTAAAACCCTTACCGCCTGAGTCGTAATGAGGCCCTATATGTTTGCACCAATGCTCCATAGAAATTGTATTAATTTCTCTTGGTACGTAACCCATAATATATGTCTGAAAGATGTGCCAAAACGTCTTTGAGTCACTATCTTCAGTTTCCTGTTGTGATGTTCATTGTAGTTGTGGTCCTGGGTTTATCAGCAGACTGAATGTTTGGGTCTACTCTTTTTGGTGTTGTGGCATCATGAAATTCTCTGAAAGCATGTGATGATGCACAACAGTCTAGATCACTGATATTGTCTGTGGAATTTGAGATGAATGACTCTTGATGTAGGAGGTACGGTTTGAAAGATCTGATAGTGATTAAGTTTTGCGCAGACCTTCATGAAGAAAGTCGCACTGGTAGATATGGAAATATATGTCATGTTGGTCAGACCATTAGAGGTGCGTTTGAGATGAAAATGGATAACACCGGGAACTGGGATGATGAGGCCAAAGATGTTGCTATTTTAGCCTGTGGATGAGGTGACGGGTTCATGTGTACGGGTACTGTACTCTTTTTTTGTAGACTTGTTCACTTTGCATATTTAACTCTTATTTTGTGCGTTCTTTCTATATTTGTTTTTAAATGCAGATAGACCATTATGCTATGCTCCACATTTTCCCTTTCTCCCTCATTACTACTGCCTAGTTACCTTTTCCTATCCTTTCTTATTGCTTTGCTTTAAATTGTCTCCCATAAGATATGCACCATGTAAGCTGTAGAGTATAGAATGGTGTCGGCCTATATGTTAACATCGTCACATAAATTTGTTTCAAGTTGGTTGAATGACGTTTATACCATTCTTGCAAACTCAAATGTCTCTATTGAAATGTTGATTTGTAACCCTGATAATGCAAACAAATTGATCTATTGTTGTGATTGGATTGCCACCAAAGCTCAATGTTTAGAGTACAGACAGAATTGTGCCTTGAGATTTGATCCGAAAAGTGTAAACACCATGGAATCTTATCTTTTAAAAGCTCCATCACCAGAGATACGCTTAGTTATTGTTAGAGTGCGCTTTGACCTCTGGCCTACTAGACAAATTCAAGTAAGATGTAGTTTGATACCTAGTCATAGGAAATATTGTCGATTTTGTTTTAATCAATATGCAGTAGAATCCCTCAAACATCTGATTACATGCTGTCCAGCTTTGATTAGTTTAAGAATGATACATTTTGGCAACATGCAATCACTATTGGTCTTCTGGATTGTGATTCACGCTGGCCTTATGTGTTATGCTTGACCAACATCTCAATACAGATATCGACTGTCAATTTCCTAAAAGCCTTGAATCTGGATGATAATTGTTGTAATCATTGTTAAATGTTTCAAAGTGGGGATTTTATTTTAGTTTATAAGTTTGTAATCTGCAATTTTAAGAAGGCTGGGTGTCATTTCATTTTATTTCATTTTATTCTCACTTGTTGAGAAATGTTGTTGTGATGATTTATTTATCTTGTTTTATCTTATGAATGTACTGTTTTTTGTAAAATTAAATTTTGAAAAGTGGATTTATTTCAGCTAAGACAATAAAAAAAAATACAAATCAGAAAAGAAAAGAAATGTTACTCCAATTGTTTGAGTAGCAAGGGTGTCTGGGAAGTAGATATCTGCAAGGTATATGTTGTTTAAGTGTAAGATGGATGAGTTGGAGGTGATATATGGCTGAAAAGTCACCAGTGTAGTTTTCAGTTGTAGACTGGGGGCTTGTAGACATGATGAAATTTAATGTGGTGGGCAGTATGGAGAGTGGATGTGAGAGCTTGTGTCTGATGGTAAGACCACCACCTGTTTTATGTGTGTGTGGCAGGTCTAAGATGCCAAAGTGATGAGGTATTGGTTCTTTGAAGACAGAGTTGGATGTGGGAGTGAGACAGGGTTCTGTTATGAAGAGGATGTCTAGGCTGTGTTGTGTGAAGAGGATGTGAATCTCAGAGGCATGTTTGTGAGTGGAGAAAGCATTGGTAAGCATGAGGTCTAGTGAGGGTTTTGTGGGCCCGAGTTTGAGTAAGTGTTACTGTGGATGAGTTTTGAATGGGAGTGAGTATTGCGTGTGCTTGTGTGTTTGCTTGCGGGTTGGTGGTGTAGAATGAGAGCAGGTAGTGGATGTCAAACACATGGTGACTTGATAGTGTGCAACATGGCAACTCATTTAACAGGCCTATAACGCTCCAAAAAGGGCCTGAGGGCAGGGCATATAAGGCTATTATAACCTGAATTGGCATTTGCGCATGATCTGTTATTTTTTATTTGACTCCTATTGGTTGGTTTGTAAAGGAAACTAACTTTATTTTCTACATATGCTATAGATAACAACGTGTTGGTCAATTGAGCTAAATCTACAAGTCTTATTTATACTAATAATATGGAGCTGAAATGTATACATTGGACAGTTGGCAACTCAACAAGATACTTATATTTTACTATCGCCAACAATAATTTGCTGATTACTATTAGCTTTACTTTGACAACTTTTACTGCGCACTGAGGACCCGTAGGCTTATGGGCGCAACACAGACATACATGAGAACAACAGGAATCCTAAGAGAAAAAACAATCCAGAATCAGGGCAAAGAAGGTTTGAATCTCGATGGTCCTATCTGCACAGCCATGTTTTCAATTTTGTTGGGAAGAACTACCAGGTATGCCACTTGTCTCATATTGTAACATATTTGTTGCAGTCTTCTCTCTGGCAGCCTGAGACCGGCTCTCTTTCCCAGCACTGGTTGCTGTCCATTGTCTGCTTTGGCTGTGTCACGTGTTCAGAGACCACAATTTTGAGCTGTGCAGCTCTGAATTATGAGGAATTATTAGCATTTACTGCAGCTGTTGCCTTTGTCGTCTGTAGTTTGGAACGTCATTCGTATCTCTTAGCCTTGGCAGCAGGTCCTGTCCAGCCTGATTTCAACTCAGCTTGACTCTTGCTGAGGGGTCTACGGCCTACTGTAATTTTCCTAAACCATTGTAATGCGGTTTTTACAGTATCCATTCTAAACTACATTCTCCATAAGTTAGTCACTCTTGGTTCTGTCAGGTTCCATAGGTGCTCCTGCAGTTCGGTAGGGTGTTTTGCATGTAAGTGTCTGCAAGCTGTGCTCAGGATCTCTTGCTTCTTGCAGTTTCTTCGTAGCTGCATTTGGCTAATGGCAAAATAATAAAAGCAATGACAGTATGTATATATGTCTGTCTTCTAACTAAAGAACTCTACGCTCGTGTTCTTCATGTATTCCAGTGTGTATTTGTGTCCCGAAGGGCAGATGGCATGTGTGCTTCAGGTCTAATGCTGCTATGTCGGGGTGTCTCTAACGACGTCAGCAACATGGCTTCTCTATGCTTTTAATTGAGACTATCATTGGAGGTGTCTTTGATCATGGCTTGTGGCTCTTCATCCACGCTGAGGTAAATTCAAAACGCACTCGGTCTATAAGGCTGGTTGAAGGTGTATGGCTGGATAAGGAGGTATCTCTCGATGTATTTGTCAATCATGGGACCCCTGGGAATCGGTCCGAAATAGAATGGGTGATTGCAGTGTTTCGTAGCCTTCTTCCTTGTCATGAATTTCATAGGATGGGAGGGGGGTGGTAGCGTTCCCCATCCCTCTTCAATTTCCTTCTAAATAAGTCAATGGAAATCTCCGCTTTCAAGTCCGGAGGAATTGAGTTCCAGGCTTTCGGAGCAGCAGCAAAAAATGTGCCTTTTTTGACCTGTGTAAGTAAGCATCTTTACTTAGTCAGCTGATTGGTGTTTTTAGATCTCAATGCTCTAGAGTTAGATTTCTTCTTAATGACTTCAGAAAGATAAGCAGGACTCACACCGCTATGGCATTTGCAAGTAATCACCAGCAGACAAAACTCAATCCTAGCTTCAAGAGGAAGCCAATGTAAGTCCTGTCTCGCCTTCGAGACATGATCACATCGTTCAAGGCTGGCTATAAGTTTAACCCCACTGTTTTGTATTATTTGAAGTCTGGTGCATTCTGATTTACTGATTCCCACTAGCACACTGCAACAATAGTCTGATTTGGAGGCAATAATTGCTCTTGCTATATTCTCACAGTTATTCTTTGATATAAAAGGACTAAATTGCGCCAGCAACTTAATATAGTATGAGGCACCAGAGACTAAGCTATTTACTTGGGCGTTCATAGGCAAGAACTGATCTAAATGATCTCCCAATGTTTTCACTTTCTTTCATGTCGCAAGTACACAACCTGTCACCTCAAAGGTCCTATATTTTACACCAAGCTGTGTAGTTTTGTTGGGGGTACCCACAACCATCCGCTCATTTTTTTCTTTATTTAAAGCCAGACCATTTTCCACCATCCACTCCTGAATAACATCATATACCTCATTCACTTTCTTCACATCCTCATCGTACAAGCCCAAGAGCGTGATGACACACTGGGTGTCATCGGCATCATTTGTAAA
Source organism: Ambystoma mexicanum (assembly GCF_040938575.1). NCBI lineage: Eukaryota > Metazoa > Chordata > Amphibia > Caudata > Ambystomatidae > Ambystoma > Ambystoma mexicanum. The sequence continues at coordinate 709,929,826 of NC_090931.1, forward strand.
TCCAATGCTACTCTCATCCAACAGATCAAAAAGGGGAACTGTAAAGATGTTAAAAGGAAATGGAGAGAGTCAAGCTCCTTGAGGCACGACGAGCAGTAGCTGAACGGTTTCAGCCTCAGCCAATTTGCAGCAAACCCTGCTCAATCTATTTCCTAAGAATGAGCAAATCGACTCTGCTGCCTTATCAGAAAAATCTGCTACTCTTTTCAACTTGGTGATAAGTAGAGAGTGATACACTATGTCCAAAGCTGCAGATAGGTCCAATAGCATCAGCAGTGTTGTCTGTCCTTTATCCATAACCTGCAAGAGTCCCGACTTAAGATCCAGCAGGGCCGTTTCCGTACTGTGTCCCTGTCTAAAACCTGACGGCCTCTTATTTAAAACATTATGACGTTAAAATATTCTAAAATCGGCCTACATGCAACACACTCTAACATTTTCAATAAAAAAGGGGTATTCGTGATGGGCCTATAATTAGATGGATCCAGAGGAAAGAGGACAGATTTTTTTAGCAGAAGCATAATCCAAGCACTCTTAATATCTTCTGGCACATGACATTCCTGAAATTTCATCTAAGGCCCTATCAGCACGGGGAACATACATTAATAATACTTGCAGGACATGTGTCCCCATTAAAATATGTTTACCCATCATGGCTGCTTGATTTAGTCCACACAATGCTGTGTCTTTGATAGGACCCTCCTGTTTACTGGGAGAGGGGTCTTCCAATTCTTTTAAAATTTTAAATAATTCTCTTGAATCATGCAGGGTGTTCTGAATTCTAGTATCAAGCATGTTTATTTTTGCTTTGATAAGTTCTTGTTTAAACATCTTAGAAGTCAAATTGTAAGCTTCCTTATCCTTATTATCCTTAGAGGATTTCCATGAATAAAAATGTTTATTTTTTATCATTTTTGTTTTCAGTTTGTAAAGATCTTGTGAGAACCATTTGTTAGTTTTATTCCTTATTGACACCAATCTCAGTTTAAGTGGTGCATGTGTGTTAGTGGCCTTCTTAGTTGTTTCCTATAGAACTTTTGTAATGTCATCTGCCTTATCCAGCTTCTCAACAATTTTCTCCAGCAGTGATAGACAAACCTCCATTGATGCTGAAGTGAGTTTCTCTATGTTCTTCGAGGTTACTAAGATTTTATTTTATCTCTCTAAACCTTATCTTCTGTTCATATATAATATTAAACTGAACAAAAGAGTGATCTGAACAGGGGCATGGAGTTACCATCACATGTCTGGTCGTAACATTGTTGGTTGCCACCCAGTGCAATATGTGACCCTTATCATGCGTAGGTACCTTAACCTGCTGCGTAAACCCAAGGTTATTTAGAGAAGCTTCAAGTGATTTTGCTACAAGATCCTCTTTGCATCCCAGCCATAGATTAATATCACCCAGAAGCAATACTTTAGTTTTAGGTCTGAGCAAGGAAAATAGCAAATTACTCAAGTGAGAAGAAAACTCATTCATAATGGCCGTAGGTCGATAAATCAGAATTAAATTCAAATTACTTTCAGGATCAGTCCTGATTTTTACATGTTATAACTTGCAGTCCTGTATATGTTGGATATCTACCTCCCAGACTTCTATATCTGATGTAAAAATAAAGGCCACTCCACCACCTTTCCCATTCTCCCTGTAATGCCGTAATAGGAATAGCAACACTGCATAACAACGTTTCAGTCACTGCACATATGTATAGATTCTGATCAATGATAAATGATGCCACATCTGTGGCATGGTTCATCAAAGTGTGTTTAGAAGAACAACCTTTAACTCTGATTCATGACCAAAGGTGTTACCAGTCCAGCCCCCAGTGTTAAGTTTCTCCTCCTCATGTACCCCATTAGTGCCAATAGAACATTGCACATTATTAATCTCTTTCAACTGAGTACAATCCAAGCTGGGAAGAGTGATTTCCACAATTAATTTAACTGGAACAATTCTACATTCATCCATGCAAAGCACCTTCAAGCCATTAACCATGTGCCCAAAAGATTCTAACTGTGTTGGACCAGAAGCCTCTCAGCTCGTATCTACTTCCAGGTGACTCATTCCTGTTTCAATATTGTCAATGCTGGTAGACAAGGTGGCTCCTGCCCTGATTCTCACTACGATCTGTGCACTCAGTGTTATGTCCCCCAGACTCGCTAAGCTCTTGCTAGGACGAACGGACAGGAGATTTTCCCTCACCATATTAATTGCTGAAAGTGGATGCATGCTAAGAGATGGTTGGGAGCAAGGACAGAAAACCTGTTGGCTCAATTAAAAAGGGTTTACTTTAGTCTGAGTACATTTTCTTTGATTCCAGTGTTGCTATTTTATTTGGCAAAAATTGTACCTGCAATAACTTATGGCCTGGAAATTGTCCCAGTAGATGTGGGACCCTATATGAACTCCTTGCAGGGGTTTTCATGGAAACATGTTTTAGGCTTAGCCCTTTCAATACCACATTATGTCATTAGACATGAGCTGGGACTCATTTCCCCCAAATTATTTGTTATATGGAAGAAGCTATGTATATACTCAAAAACTATTGCTCCTACAGCCAAATCCCTCTATGTGGACTTAAATCCAGCCCTAATAGATAAAACTATCTTTTCCCTTAATAATCTTAGTGAAGATAAGTGAATACATTTCATTATAATAGGCTTTTATGAGGAGAAGCTGATCAGTAATCCAAATAAAACAATGAGAAAACTTTAGAATGCGGACTGGTGAGCACTATAGAACAGCTCGTCAATATTCTTTGTATTCAGAATATGTTATGTTTATTAGAAAAAGAACGTGTTTGCCTCAATATATTTATCGATTCCTAGTTAATAAAGTTTGCAATTTTTATATAAGGTTTAAACTGAATCAGATCCGGATTTAAGAATGAGACTGACCCAGACTAGGTATCAAGAGAGCTGCTAGGAATGGTAGACTTTGTAAGACCCATGACACCTTAGAAACATTAAAAGATTTAGTTTTATATTGTAGAACAACCAGGCATATCAGAAAACTGCATTTTAACATTTTTGTATATTATAACTTCGAACAAGCTAGTGAATCAATTTAGTCTCGATTGATGAATATTGAATATTGAATATCGATGATAATTTCCCTAGGGCAGCCTCTGCCCGGGCAGCCATCAGCTAAGGGCCAGGGGCAAAGGGCAGCTTCCTGACTAAGCAGCTCCACTCTGTGTTTGCCCGTCTTTGCCTGGGACGCCTGACATAGTCAAGCAGCAGTGACTGATAAGGTAAGTGTGGTGTAGGCAGGGAATACAGCCATTACTTCACTTCACTAAAATTCCACCACTTGTATTGCCTAATTATCCGATACCTACGTGCAACTAGTCTTAACTGTATACCTGGTATTTCATTACACTGCCAAAGTCTGCATCTAGGAATTTTATCATTACACTGTTCAATATGAATACGTTTTAATCTAGGTGCATTTTCCCACTGCTGCATATATTAAATCTGGGTCCATTTTGCCAGTCTTAAAGTTAGGTGCTCCATACTAGTGTGATTTTTGAATCTAGGTGCATTTCTTGAATGCTGTGTATGCCAAAGGAGCTCAGTATGTTAGATTATGTGGTTGTTCGAGGTAGGAAATGTGTGCACCGAGTTGTATTTTTGGTGGTAGGAAATGTGCCATACTCAAATGGATTATGAGGGTAAGAAATGTGTTGTATTCATATGGACTTTGGGGGTAGGAAATGTGCTAAACTTAGATTGATTTTGGGGGTAGGAAATGAGTTGCACTTCGTTTGATTTGGGGGTAGGAAATTTGTTGCACTTAGTTGGATTTTGGGGGTGGGAAATGAGTTGCACTTAGATGGATTGTTGAGGGAGGGAAGAGTGTTGTGCCTAAATAGATTTTGGGGGTAGGAAATGAGCTCCACTTAGATTGATTTTGGGGGTAGGAAATTAGTTGCATTTTGATGTTTTTTTAGGGATAGGAAATCAGTTGCACTTAAATGGATTTTGGAGGTAGGACATGAGTTGCACTTAGATGGATTGTTGAGGGAAGGAAGGTAGGTGCATCTAAATAGATTTTGGAGCTAGGAAATGAGCTGCACTTAGATCGATCTTGTGGTAGGAAATGATTTGCACTTAGATGGATTGTTGGGGGTGTGAACGGTGTTGCACCTAGATGGATTTTCAGGAGCAGGGTGTTAGGGATGGTGTTGTACTCTTTCGTTAGCCTGCCCATACGTGCAGATGTTTAGGATGATGTCCTGTCCCCAGCACTCTGAAGATCATAGGGAGATCCGCCCCAATGTGCCAAAAGCCCATTGAGGGCAGACTGTTAATTGCACCAAGAAGGATTATTAGGATTGTCCCTTTCTGTACTTAAAATCCATCAGGATAGCCTGCCAATGCTCCAGGGCCTTGGTACTGTACCTGACAGTTTGATATTGATGTGCTTACAATACCTGTAAGGACAACCATCAGGTTGGTCCTAGATATGCGGGTAGCCTGGCATTGCAACTAGAAGAAAGCTCATGCAGGTCAACATGTGGTACACTTAGAGCATTTACACCTACATTGTTTCGCCCGAACATGACGCTCGAAGATATATGTTGGTAACCCTCCATTGCACTTATAACTGCTTAAGTTAGCCATTGTAATGCACAGTGGTTAAATGCAGCTATCCTTCATATTGCAGTTATTAGACTGCTTTAATTAGTGTTTGTAGAACGTGGAAGATATGTAGTAAGACTATAAATGTTACCCGTCTATTGCGCTCAGAGAATCCTTTTAGCCTAGTCTCTATGGTAGCCTGTCTGTCCCACCTAGCAGATGTTCTAGGACTACCAGTCCATTGTACTTGATAACCTTAAGGGTAGCCTGTCCATAGTGCCTAGAAATGTCTACAAAGGTAGCTGACCTTTTCTTCTCCACAGAAAATCAGAGGATGCAGCAACATCAAATATAAGCTCCATCTGAGCTTAAGGTCAGTATAAACGCATCACTTCGGTGGACATCTGCCGCAGGCATGGCTATCCATCCACGCACTCTAGAATGCAGCTACGACTATGAAAAATTTGGTCTAGCTGGTCACATAACCGCTTCGCACTGAAACACCAGACTTGCTTTAACACCTCTGCCATTAGAATACAGCGACAACCTACAACAAATTCGGTCTAGCTGAGTACATATGAAGTCTCCTGCACTAGAGTTCTGTTGTGATCTCCACCGGCCCACATGTCTGACCTCTTGGGTTGCTTAATGGCACCTCGCCAGAACCTCCTAAATGCTAATCATGGCCAAATGTACACACGCATCTTAAGCCTCCTCTTCGAACTTTCCCATACCTGGACATCAGTCCCCTAGGGCGTTTCTACCCCAAAGCACGCTGTGGCCATACAAATGGGAAAAGGTGCTGTATAAATGACTACTACAATACAATGGGAGCAGCGTTGCACTTTTGTTAGCACTTTACTGATTTTTTATCAGCCTTTTTGATTGGGTGCAAATACTAATTTCTTGAATTTTGTATTTCTTCCCAGGAATTAAAAAGGATATAGCCGAGGGGAAGAAGCAATATTGCACTGCCATTCACATTTTCCAATTTGATACAAAGTTGAGAATATATTGAGGAAATAGTTCTTAAAAGGATGAGATGATGTATTTGAATTTTGAAGTTGATGGGAAAGCTTGATAGGAATTGTTTGATGTGTTTTATATATGGTCTTATGTGCTCATTAATCATGTAATTCTATGTTGTTAATTATTATTTTGTGTAAGGTTTAAATGTCAAATGGTTATAAAAGGTGGGCGCAAAGAATGCCATTATAGGTCTACATAACAGGCAGATTAGCATTCTCTACTTCCTGGGGGTTGTGCCCACTCCTCTTATTGCATTAGAATTAGCATGCGTAGATGGGTAGGCAGGGGCCTGTACATGTTAAATCTACCTGGGTACTCATTGGGCCGTGGGCATGTAGGCAGGGCCTGTTGACAGTGCAAATCTGGCTAGGAGGCCGCAGCCAATTTGCTGCATGTGAACTCCATGCTGCCGGAAGTAATGGAAAATGGCCTTCAGAACAATCTGCCCGCTTTAGCAGTTCCTCGAGCTCACAGATTGTCCAATGAAAATGCCAAACAAACAATCCAAGTGCTATAGTAAAGCTTGATAGGCCCTGCGATAGGGCCATTACAGGAGTTATGGGCCCTAAAGCCTGAGTTAAATGCACTAGCACCTTTAACAAGATTTATGGGCCAGTAACTCCCATACAGCCTGAGAGGTTGGGGGTGTGTACAGCTATTATGATCTGTGTTTTGGGAGGTGGGGGTTCAGAAAAAGGAGTAAATCTGCCTGCCGTGGTTGCTTGGAAGTGGCTTGTCCCAGGTTTTATAGTGAGCACATAGAAACATGGTGAGGGATGGGGTGGGGCAAGTCTTGATGACTGGGTCTGGCCGCAGGATGTGGCACAGTAAAGTAGTGGTGTAGCAGTCCGCAGGGTGGGGGTTGTTAGAAGGCTGCATCTGGAAGATTCAGTGTGGCAGCTGGGGGTAGAGCCATGCACCTGGGTCACCTATAACAAGAGTAACTTGGCTTTGTGGTAAGCAGTAGGGGGGTGAGGTGTGTGGGACTGTGTCCGAAACCGGGCAAGGAGGAAAGGGATGCTGATGGTGGGGCTCCCAGCAGCAGTCACATGATGAGAGGGAGTGCTACACTAAGAGCCCTGCCTGCGGCCATTTATGAGATTTCTTGTAGGCCCGAAATTGCCCAATGTGGTTGCTTTCTCACTTCCCAAAATCACATTGTTTTCTGGTTTCTAAGCGCGACCCGGGAATCGAACCACTGTTTCTCTGCGCCTTCCTTCCAAGACAAGTGCACTACCCCGAGCTATCCCCTCTGGACAATAAAAAGGTCTGTCTAGACTCTGAAGAGAAGAGAAGAGAAGAGAAGAGAAGAGAAGAGAAGAGAAGAGAAGAGAAGAGAAGAGAAGAGAAGAGAAGAGAAGAGAAGAGAAGAGAAGAGAAGAGAAGAGAAGAGAAGAGAAGGGAAGGGAAGGGAAGGGAAGGAAGGGAAGGGAAGGGAAGGGAAGGGAAGGGAAGGGAAGCAGAGCAAAAACAGGAGTGAATATTGACTAGTGTCAAATCTAGTCGCATAGATTGTGAAATGTCGCCTGGATCCTTCCGCGTGGTGCATGTTGCACAGTTCACTTGTGCTTGACTGGCATTAACACTTTGCAGTCGAGAATACAGTCTGTCAGCACGGCCATTGTTACTTGAAACAAGAGAGAACCCTCTATGGCACCACACAGACAAAATAGAGGAACAGTACTTGTTATTTGTCGTCAAAACCTTCACCCACGCGGTAAGTTATTGAGCTTCTGCCCAGGACAAGACAATATTTGATTTTGTATTTTAACATTTCACATCATGTTAGATTAGTTACTGGCTAAATATATCTGTTGTTATATATGACTGCCATTGCAATCATTGCAAATATGGCTGTCTGAGTAAGAAACAACATTCCGTGTCCATTGATTGTATTCACAATATACATCGACTGTACTTTTGGAACTATCATGTTACAGAGGATTGAAAGGCAGCTCCCTACCTATAATTGCCTTTTGCAGTGCCCTGTTTGTCCCAGCATCAGACAGCGCGATGACACATTGGTGACTGGAGGCCCCCTCTGGTATTTTGGCCAAACTATTTGTCCTCTTTTGTAAGTAGACGGCTTGTAGAGATGTACCAAATAGCACATTTCAGTGTGTGGCGGAATAGACATGTTTTAATAGCTATCATTCCAACACCGGTTAGTTATACTTAACAGTTAAAACAATTATTAGTTGTAGTTCTTGTGTTGCTTGTGGCTGTCTAATTTCATCTGCACAGCCCTAACAATTAAAGTATTAAAGACATAACACATTACCAACAAGCAACAGTTTGATTCAAATGTGTAAACCTATGAACTAAACTCGTTTTATCTAAATCACTAACTGATTAACACTACCTTTAAAATGTTGGCTTTTAAGAAGTGAATAAAACCTTTTTTCTGGAAACAATTATCCAGATTTAGGTTGAGGTTTGGCTAAATATCTACGCTATTGGCATACTTCTTATAGAGACTGAGACTGGAGCCTTGATCATGGTACCTGCTTTGGAGTCTCTCTGCTTCCATGGTATCTGAATGGCCCTGCTCAAGAGAGAACAGTCTTTTCTTGGCAATAACAGGGACAAATGTGTCAGTATCTGGGTATTTGCTGGCAGGAGCTTGCCAATATTGTCTGTGGCTGGGTACTTGATGCCAATACATGGTAAATCATGTAAGTATCTGGCCATTTGAGAATACCTGGCAAAAGGTGCAAGTACCTAACCACATGATGGTAACACACTGCAAATGCTACCGATACTTGGCAATTGGTGTAAATACCTGAGAACAATTCAGCAACAGCCTGTTGTAGAGTGGGTTCTTAGGCAAAAGACAGAAATGTCTTACAAATGTTGTGAGTAGCTGAACAAATGATTGCATTACCTAGATAGTAAAACCTGCTTTGTGATGTGAGTAGCTGGAAATTGCAAGATCTGAGTGCATGTTGGTAAAACCTGGCAACTAATGAGAATATCAGGAACACAATACTAGCAGTTGGTAAATGGAGTGAGTGTGTAGCTGGGAATATTATAGCATTACCAGTCAAATGGTGTAAGAACCCAGGTAATAGGTGGCAAATGGTGTGAGGACCTAGTTATAAAGTCAATGGGGTGAGTACCTGGCAATGCATTGGAAATGTCTGGCAAGTGATGTTCCTCAAAATATTGTGATACATGTACAATTATGATAATAGTTGGAATCTGATCCCAATCTCTGGCAAATAAAAGCAATACTTGGCATATGATGTGAGTACCTGGGCATAGGATGTAAAAAAAAAAACTGCCATATGGTGTGAGTAGTTGTGCACATGATGATATCTATCATATGATGTAAGCGTCTGTGTATGTTATGATAGTAGCTGGTATATGGTAGCAACACATGACATATAATACAGGTATGTAGGAATATTGCAGCATTATCTGGCAAGCAAATTAAATACCCGGTCCTATGACGGCAGTGTCTTCAGTTAGTAAGGATGACTGACTAATTGATAGAAAAACTTACCAGATGGTGGGTGTGAGTAGTGGGCATATGATGGAAAAAATGTGTCAGTGATGTGAGTTCCTTGGCATATCATTGTAATACCAGGCAGCAGAGAACATGTTTTGTCAATACAAAGACCAAAACTACTGGCTTTGCCTGTGTTTGTTTTAGTCTTGTCTATGATTTATATAATCCCCTGGCTGGCGATATACATAATGATTGATGGCATATATTGTGCAGTGGATTCAGCATCATAAAACACATTTACCCTAGCATTGCTGGCATATATAATGTGTGCAGCTTCATGATAGTGATTTACCCAGACATTGCTCACCTCTATCATGGGAGCAATGTCATGAAAATGATCTTCAGGGGCAATTCTCATAAATATTGAAGTGAATCATCATAAAAGGGATTTAGGGTGGCAACGAGGAATACATTGTAAACACAGCTTCATGAACGTGATTTGTCCTGGCATTTCAAGCATTTATTGTGGGAGTAGCTTTATGAAAGTCATTTAACCTGTAATTGCAGGTATATATTTTGGGCACATCATCTTGAAAATTATACATAATATGATTGCTTTATTGTTACTTTGTATTATGGGGGGGTTCAGCTTTGTGAAAGTGATTTACCCTAGCATTGCTGGCACATGTCGTGGGTGCACTTTCATGAAAGTTATTAAATCTTGCATTGCTGACATATATTGTAGCTGCAGCACCATGCAAGTGATTTACATTGGTGATGCTGGCATACATTGTAGTTTGGAAATGTGGAAAGTGAGCACCGCTATATCGTTCACCAATGTAAACCAGTTACGTAGTGTAGTTAATTACAAGATATTTGGTTCACACCTGAGCCCTCCTGCACTGGGAGAGCACAAAAAACTCGAAACCACTTCCTGATATGTAACCTGTTAGAAACATGCTTAACCCATGCAGAAGACGACTTCAAAAGTAATCCAATTAAATGAATGCATCTAAAATAAAGTATTTAATTGCAGACAAAAATATGATTATTTGTCCAATGCATTTCAGATAAAATTAATCTTTGAGGGACATCTCTCAACTGTGTTTTTATCTAAGGAACAACTTGTAGTGTCAGAGTAAGGAAAGGCCCTAGAATCAGGTGGATGACCAGACAGTTTCCACAAAAGTGTGTCATCTGGGCTAAAGAGAAACATATCGGTGACAATCCAGCTGTGGCTTGAGCCTCATGAAAGTGACTTACATCATGATCGCTTGCGTATACAGTGTGATTTTTGCACAGCTTCATGCAAGTGGTTTACCCGAGTATTTCTGGCATATATTGTAGACACAGCTTCATGAAAGTGATTTACGGTAGCATACTGTATATATTGTGGGTGCAGCTCCATGGAAGAAAGTTACATTGGCTATACTGGAATATATTGTGGGTACAAAGCAAAGTAACTTTGTAACTTTCTCTCCTGAGTAACAAAGTAAGAATTGCTTTTTGTGGAAAAATAAAGAATAAAGTGTAATGCAAAAACAATCTTTTGTCTATAGATAATTTAATCAAAAAAGACAATCCCTAATCAAGTTAAACAGAACAACAAACCATAAGAAACCATAAAGTGTAAAATGCAATTGCTCGAATGCAAGGAGATTACATGTGACCGCAGCAAGAAAGCAAAAACGTGATGTATAACAACAAATCAACAAATATAGAACATGAACAATACATAGGGCCTCATTCCGAGTTTGGAGGTAATCATGGCGCTATTAGCGCCATGACTACCTCCAATACCGGTACCGAGTCCGCCCTCTTTCAATGGGGACTTACCGGTCTATTCCGACCTTTGCGGGACCGGTAAGTCCCCATTGAAAAGTCAATTCCCCCTTCCCATTTCAGCCCCCATAAGGGAACTCGGAATAGGGCGCAAAGGGATTACTGGCACCGGTGTCCTTACCAGTGCCCGGTATCCCTTTGCACCCATCTCGTAATGAGGCCCATAGACATGTTATCCTCCATCCATGCATTCATCTATGTTGAAAATAGTTGGATAGTCAGGGCCCAATTCTGAGGTGCATGCAAAAATAGGAAAGTCTTCTTCCATGAAAGAAGAACAATTTCCTTAAAAGCACCATATTCTAACAAAGACAGAATGTGGTCAAATGACATGAAAGCCTCCACATTTGCACGTGCCTGTTTTACAGCCTCACAATGGTCCTGGTAACCATTGAATGCAAGATAGGGACTTTGCGGGGATTCTCATGGCAAAGTCCTGCTTTTGCAAATCAAAAAAGGTATTGTACGATTGTACTGAAAAAAAAGGTCAGACCGTACAATATGACCGAAAAATACTACCACCAAAGGTTCGAACACCAAAAGTTCGAACCTTTGGTGGTAGCATTGCAGGTAAGAAAAAAAAAATGAAAAAGACTGCAGGGGCTGCGAGGGTGTCCCCCACAACACCCCGCTCACTATACTGTGTGGTATAGTATTCGGGGTGTTGCGGGGGACACCCCCGCAGCACACCCACAAAAAAAAAAAACAGGGGCTGCAGGGGTTGCCCCCGCAACACCCCGCTCACTATACTTTGTAGTATAGTGAGCGGGGGTTGCAGGGAAAACCCCTGCAGCCCCCGTAGTATGTAAGTGTGTTCGCATGAGAAAGGTGCAAACTTTTGGTAGTTCGCATGCAAACTTTCCGGCCGCGGCAAAATCAGCCACGGTCGGATCACTTAGAATCATCAAAAAACAGGCGTTAACATCCAGCTCCTGTTAGGTTCGGTTCATCTCCACTGCAAATGTCTTCCATTCATAAAAATAGCATTTGCCAGACTACAGCACCACTTTTCTAAATTGCTTAAAGCTTAAGGACACTTTGGAAAACTAGAAAAGTGACAGGCCTCATTACGAGGTCGGCGGTAAGGGGTTAACGGCACCGGTAAAGATGCCGGTGCCGTTAACCCCTTACTGCCGCATTACGAGGTCCCTTAGCGGGTCCCGCTAAGGCTGGCTGGTAAAACCAGCCGTCCTTAGCGGGACCCGCTAAAGGACCAGGGAGCTAACAATGGGCCCGATATTAACCATCTGTTGGGGACCATCTGGATGAGTTGGTCTCTGCTGAAGCGGTAAGATGCAAACCACTACAGGACTGTTCCATTGAAGCCCATTTGCATTAGGAGGAGGAGGTTGAGGAGAACTACATTTTCAATGTTATTGAAGGCCACAAAGATATGATATGATATGATATGATATGGCATTCATAACGTGCCTATTCAAAAGTGTTTCGAGTTGCGACGAGGCAAGGGAGAGGAAAAAAAAGAGAAGACAGAGATAGCGATCCTACTAGGCCAGGTGACATTCCGATCGTGCAAGTGCTGGGGAGGGAGGAAGGGGAAAAGTGAAGAGGGAAAGGGGGGGCAGTGCAGTACATAGATGACAGTGAGATAATATAGAAAATAAATAGAAGTGCAGCCAGCTGGTGGCAATTGCAAGGGTAAGTGCAGACATCAGGTGTCAAGTGCAAGTGGAGGCTGTAGGGATCTAGAACAGTCCCCGAGTGCAGGAGTTGTCGGGGCACTGCAGGTGTGCAAAAGGCGGGGGGACCTGGACCGGAGATCAGAGGGTGGCCAGGAAAACCACTGCAGTTTCAAATTCAGCCGGGAAATCAGCAGGGGAGAGGAGGAGAAAAAGTAGAAGCAAAGAGGAAGGTCTTGAGGTGCATCCGGAACCTGAGATGGTTCTCCTCAAGTTTCAGAGAGGCAGGGAGGCTGTTCCAGAGGGAGGCCCCAGCAGAAGAAAGAGATCTACCACCAACTCGCTGCATGGAGAAGTGACTAACCCTGAGGGAGTTGGAGGCGGATGAGCGAAGAGCTTGAGAAGGAAGATATTTAGGAAGAGAGAGTTGAAGATATTGAGGTCCCAGGCCCCAGAAGGCCTTGTGGACAATGCAGAGGGTTTTGAATTTAATCCTTGCAGCAACTGTGAGCCAATGCAGAGATTTCAGTCCTGGATAAATATGATCCCTGGGCTTGAGGCCAAGGACAAGTCTCACAGTTCTGTTCTGGATGAGTTGCCGATGGCAGAGAGTAGAGGCAGGCAGATTTAGAAAGAGGCTGTTGCAGTAGTCGAGCCTATAGAGAACCAGAGCTCTGGAGACAGTGATGTTGAGCAGTTTGTGTAAGCAATGGTTTTCTTTGTCAATAACTCATAGTGTGTCATCAATAACTTGGATGGTGGTAGTCTCTGCTGTACAGCATGGTCAGGAAAATGATTGGTAGTCATATAGGAGATTGTGCTGAGTAATGCTTTCGTGCAAATGGCAATTGTCTTTTCAATCACTTTCCCAAAGAAGTGTAGATGTATGATGTGGTGACAATTGCCCTGCTCATCCACATTAAGTGTGGGTTTCTTCAGCAGGTGAAAGATCTGCCTATAGTTAATACATCTCAGAATATGCCTTGTGTGAGTAATGTGTTGATTATATTGAAAAATGGTGCGAGTGATTCACCTATGATGGCATTCAGAATTGAGGAGGGGAGGACATCATAGCTGGTGGGTTTGAGGATCTTGAGAGAGTTGTCCATGTCTTCTGGAAAAACTGTGTTGAATCTGGTCCATGTTGATATGTTGTTGGCTGGTATGAGTGGGGCATTTGTGGTGTGGATGAAGCTGTCAATGTGTTGCTTTATCTTGTCTATCTTGCCTGTAGATAAATTGTTGTTGGTATTGCATTTGTCAGTAAATTGTGATATTGCAGAGTCTGGCAGAAGTCTGATGCATTGATTCACAGATTGGATGAGTCGCCTTCTCTTGTTGAATGCTTCCATAATGGTTGTTGTGTAGTAATTTGCTTTGTCTGTGGTCAAGAGTTTCCTGCATGCTGAATGGAGAGTTCTCAGGGTGATGAGGTCTGCTAGTCGACAGGATTTTCTCCAGCACTTTTCTTGTCTCTGTTAATATGCAAATGCAATGCCCTAAACGTAAAGGGACATATGGGCCTCATTACAAGGCTGGCGGAAGGGGTTTACCGGAACCGGTAATGGTTCCGGTAAACCCATTCTGCACTATTACAAGGTTCCCTCGCGGGACCCGGAACAGACGTCTGGTAAAACCAGACGTCCTTTCCAGGTCCCGCGAGGGGACCAAGAAGCTAATAACGTGCCCGTTATCAACGGGCCCATTATTATCTCCATCCCCATTCCCATTGAGCCCAATGGGTGCTCGAATGAGAATGGGGATTGGTTTTGTGGGTCCTCCAAGGTTGGAATGACCCGGTAATTCCTCATTCACAGATCCCTGACCCGGACACGATTTTGAAGGCAGCAATGGCGCTAATAGCACCATGGCTACCTCCAAACTCGTAATGAGGCCCATAGACTACTAGAATACTATAGAATACAAAAAACATGTTGTTTTAGTGTATCTGTAATTTTTGATTAGGCCTCATTTCTGCTGCATTCAAGAGAACTTTTCCACTTGCCAAGTACGCGGCTGGGTGGCTAGGCAGTGCAAATAGTAATCATATTAGCTATTGTTTCACAGATGAAGTTCCTGTTATCCTTTCTCATTAAGCTTTTCCCAGGGAATTTGAGCACACAGAATAATAATGATTCATGTCTTCAGCATTAGTCAGACAGAAATACAATAGTTGTAAAACACGTGTTCTGGTGTACACTAAGCCTTGGGTTGAGGCACTGCCAAAATACTGAATAAGGCTTTGGTTTAGTCTTAGGACTGCCGAGTTCATGGCAGAGTGGCTTGGTAGCATAAATAATACAAGAAACTACTTCTCTAAAGTGGAACCTCTCTTACATGCTTTTTCTATGAGCATCTCTCTTTCCCAAGCCAGATGAACGTCCTGCAAATTAATAGTTTCTGGCCTTGCCGTAGCTGAGCCATGGAGACAGCGACATGTATCAATGTGGTAGTTGCAAAGGTATGTTTTAATGGTGAGGAAGCTGCAAGGTCTGGAAACGGTCAAGGGTGCCAATATGTCTGGTGTCATGGGAAAGGATGTTAGTGCATCTAATACTGTTGCCACGAGGTGCTGATTTCACTTCTACTAATTGTGCTATTAGGTCATCTGCAGAGGGGTGGATTTGGAATGTCATGTGTAATGTACTGATATGATATGATATGATAGTTTATTTATATTGCACCCATACACAAGGGTTACTGACCAATAGCGTAGGGTAATGTATGTTAATCTTAAGGTTTGTAAATGGCAAGAGCCAGTAGGAGAATAGGGATTTGCATTTACTTAATGTCTGGAACATATTGCAATTTTGTGGTTTTTATTCATTAAAACTGTGACCGGTGTGGGTGTGTCGAGAGTTCTTACCCCTTTGGTCACTTGAGACATACTGACCTCCTGGCCGATAACTGCATGCATTGAAGTGCTGTCTTTATGCAATGTGTGCACTGTGTTCTTGTTTCCTGGATGTACTGGATTCAAACAGCTGGTGACCTGCTGAAGTGATCTCCAGTGCCCCCTGGGACACCAGGAGCCCCCGCCACATGTCCTGGGCTGTGGTGCCTGCCTTCTGAGAGCAGATTGTGTGCACACAAACGGAGTAGGGAG
The DNA here is from genome assembly GCF_040938575.1 of Ambystoma mexicanum. Taxonomy (NCBI): domain Eukaryota; kingdom Metazoa; phylum Chordata; class Amphibia; order Caudata; family Ambystomatidae; genus Ambystoma; species Ambystoma mexicanum. The sequence continues at coordinate 709,945,475 of NC_090931.1, forward strand.
CAGACTCTGAGTTCTCTAAATGTCTGCCCCATCTCTAGATCCGGGGTGCTGCGCCTGGCGGTGCAGGCAGTTAAAGGGAGCATGGCATTGAGGGGACAAAGAGGACACATTGTGAGTGCACATTTTGTGTGAATAACAGTCTTCCTGGCATTTTTCTTTTTTGTTTTATTATTAATTGTGAATTCCTATCGTTTATCAGTTGATGAAATAGCAGGGGAAAGCTCCTCTAGACGAGGAAAGACAATGTTGTATAATATTGCATGAGTATTAATGAAGTGTTGAGGTGAATCTCCTATGATGTGGTAAAATAGGACGTCATAAAGTGATGAAAAGCTATGAATTAATGTGGGGAAGGTCCTCTTAAAATGGGAAAAGACAGCGCTGTATATAAAGTGATGGTTCTGTGAGGAAAGGACAGGTTATCCCTCAGTTCTAGAAGTCAAGGGAACTTGAGGAGGGTTGAGTACCCTCACCTCAAGGTAAGGAGTCAGAGGAAGGATCTACATCATTGTGTAAATAAATGTGCTTTTATCGCAGGTATTGTTAATAGTTGTGTTAATAGAGGTATTCATTATGAGGCATTGTTAGCATATTGTATGTATAGAGGTGTTTGTGGTTAGGGAGTATTTGGCAATTGCACAAGTGGCAATGCTCTTAGTGTTTTCTTACAGTAATGTGAATAATTGGTTTATTGGTGGGTTGTGAGCTTTGTAAATAAGGTGCAGCTGGTCCGGTGTCTGTGGAATTTTGTTTATTTTGAGTGAGGTTGGAACCTTGTGTTATTATGGATACTCCATTGGAGCATATATGTAAAGCACTTCAGCAACATAAGGAAAAGGTTTTAAAGTACCACAAAGAATGGGTTCAAAGGGCAGTGAGTAAACTGTTTGAACCATGGCCTGAAGAGGGCCTGCACGATAAAAATGTACTAGACCATATGCACATGTATTTGCTGTCAAAATATCAAGGGAAACAGTTGACAAAATAGACAGAGCGTACTTGATCTATGGAAAATGTTTGTAGAGGAAGAGAATGTTCCAAGAATGGTAAAGAGGGATCCAGTCAGGTGCACAGTCAGGCCACCCCCCAGCCCCTTATGTGTCCTACCCACTACAGCCTGCCGTAGGATACACTAACCCCCAGTGCTTACCCCCAACCGAGAACACAAAGGGAACATTAGTGAAACTCAGGGACCCCACCAGAGACCCATTGGTTTTAGAAATTAAAAATAAGGTTCACTGGTAATTAAAAGCAGCATTACAGAAGGCAGAGAAGAAGCCAGCAAAAGCAGCACAGTGGTAAGGGGAGGGGCAGTTTGCGTCGATAGGCACAGACCAATGGAGGGCAGACCAGAATATTTTTAAGATCGATAGTAAAGCTATCGAAGATCCTCAGATAGCTGAAAGGGAGGAAACACCCAACTTAGGGGAAGCTATGGGGAGTCAACAAGATATGAATGAGTGCAACAACAGTGTAGACTATGACTCAGTATATTACGAAAGAGAATTATAGGATGATGATGATGGGTGGGGGACATTGTACCCAGAAAAAGTAACACCATGGGGCCGCAGGCTTGGACCACAGCTTGGTTGAATGTCCCTTGCCAAGGGTAAGAAGCAAGGGAAATTATTGCAGCATAAAAAGTGAAGAAGACAGTTCCTGTTGCTGCAAAAGGGAGTGAGAAGATCTCATTATGTCCCTTTGCCCCACATGGATCAGAACAACTTAATTCGCACCTTGCACTCCCTGACCGCGGGAGCTGGCAAGTGGATGTATGCCAGAGAGAAGCACACAGCAGGAATCACTTTAGATGTAGGATATATAAAGAGTTTGTGTGCTTCCCTGTCAGGAGAGCAAGCTGACGAGATATGGAAAAGAGTGGGGTATAGGAGAGTGACGTTTAGCAATATCTCCCATGGTGGAGCTCCGTTTAACAACTGTCAAGCACAAATATGGAAACTTTTGAGAGACATGTACCTGGACAAATCTGACATGAATTCTATCATGACTTGCACGATGAAGGTAGATGCGAATCCCATATTCTATATCCAGCAGATTCAAGAATTTGGAGATTAGCAACGGGAGAGACTTGCGATAAAAATATCACCTGTTTTATCACATGTTGCTTAAGGGTCTACCTGCAGAGGTACAAAGATTTGAATACGGTGGTTGGGATCAAAGCAGGCACACATAATACATTTTTGCAGAGAGAAACAGAAGAAGGATAAGTATAGGGCAGAGCAAACCCAGAGGGCAGAAGCAAAGTTGGTGCAAAAGAAGCTGGCTACGTTGAGCGTAGAAGGGGCGGTAATAACCAGCACCATGAAAGGACAACCTGAACGTAGCCCCATGCAGTGAAAGACAGAAGGGCCGACAGATGCTAGAGGGGAAATGGGAGATTTCCAGAGTGGAATAAGGGGTTTTCAGAGAGGTTGAGGGTGCAGATCTTGGAGCATGAGACCCAGATTTGAGGGGCAGTGTTGGTCCTGTGGGAGACAGGCCATTTTGCATGAGAATGCAGAAGTAGACTGACTATGCCCCACCACCCTTACGTCCTAGGGTATCGCCCCACCTTTTACCTAAAACCCCAGGTTCTGCAGCACCAGTTTGTCCCATACGTCCTGGGTCCCATGCAACAACAGCCAGTACAATACCCAGCACCAAATCTCATCCCGTCACATATGCAGCGGTTACCAGCTCAGATAGGGGATAAGAAACCCTTGCAAGAGGCGACGATAACTCACTATACAGCAGTTAGTGTGTTTGGGGGCAATCCCTTCCCATTCCCAGATATGAATGGTCACCCACAATAGGACAGCCCACAGTGAAATCTGACGTGCCCAGTACTATCAGTAACTGCCGACCCGGATGAGGGACCCCAAGTGGGATGAAGATAGAAGATCAAACATTTTCTTTTTTGGTCGACACATGGGCTACCAAGTCCTGTATTAGGGAAAGTAGGTTCCCTTTGTTGGAATAAATAGTGGACATGCAGGGATGTTCTGGGGCTATTGAATCAGTTCCTTTCACCAAAGACTTACCCATCACTGTAGGCACTCAATACGTGTCAGCAGCTTTATTGTATTCACGACACACCCCAGTGAACCACTTGGAGGGGAACCTCATGAGCAAGCTAAATATGAACATCTTGTTCACAGAGGAGGGTACAGTGTGTTCTACCCCAGGAACGTACCTTGTTAGGGCTGTAGCACTAATACAAGCACTCTGCAGTCTCCCCGCCCTATGGAGCATACCACTCCATCTAAATGTGTTCCTCTATGGGGAAACAATTGTGCTAGGTTGGGTACCAGGGATTAATATTTTGCGCATATCTGCTGAATTTCTATTCAGACCAGCTAACATTAAACAAACTTTAAAAAGCGAAGGGCAACAATTTGTATACAAAATCTCATATGCAATAACATTTTGAAATCATAGAGCTACATTAAGACTAATGTTAGCCTTTAGGGTCACAAGAAAAATAGAATTTAGGACCTCCGGGCATTCAATTCTACATTCCTATACTATTTCCAAATCAAAAGTTAATAATGATTTATAAATTCTTCTTATAAAAAGTTGTTCATGTTTTTTAGTGCATATTTAACAAACATTTAAAATCTATTAAATTATGGCAAGGCGGACTCACCTGACAGTCATTAGTCCTTCCCAATTACATACTCATCTATTATGCCCTTTTTCGGATTCTTCAAGCTTTTCTAATAAATAGGGAAAGGTTCCAAGCAATGGCAGGCAAGGCTACATTCAACATATAGTAGAGAGCAGGCCGACACTGATTAAAACCTCTACCCACAAACATGGGTATCAGATACTTTTTCCTCAGATAACGATAGGCTGGACAAAAAAACAAGAAATGTGCCAGATCCTCATACCCCGCTTGGCACATAGGGAATTTAGATCCAAAATTCCTACCCGATCTCCGGCTTACAGCAGCTCATTAGACCCAAAGCGAGCTCTAGTAATTGGTGCCCTTTGATACTTGTAATTAGACCAGACAAGGTATTCCTTGATTGAGTTTGTTGAAATAATCATCAATTGTTTATTCATAGGTTTCAGCAGTTCCTGCGTCTCTCTGGCATCAATTACCCACTCCACAATTTTATTTTCTTTGTAAGGCAGCGTGTATTATTATCTATTAATGAGAGATTAATGGTCATACCAATGGCATTCACGTTCCCCAACATTTTCTTCATGTTTGCCAACCGTCCAATTTTATCTACACCTCTTTTTCCTAACAGAGCCTTTATAGGATTTTGTGTGAGCCCTGCCCTCGGATTAGACCAGACACGCAAGCATAACATACAAGGTTCCACTACCAATACTGTCAAGGAAAGGCAGACCCATCCCTCTTTGTGCTGCAAAATTTGGAGCTGATATAGGTAAACCTAAAAGTGTTTTAACAAAACAATTTTCCTCTTTTTGTAGCACACCATTTCCCCCATCCACCATATCACAGCACCATATTTAATTGCCTCTACAATGTGTGCGTTATAGATCTTTCTTACAATGCAAAGCTGTTTGTGCTGTTTCATAAATCTATAGATACCACCAACAAATTGTTTCATAACTGTGACCTGTTTCAGGATGCATGCATTCCCAGTACATTTTTTGTTAAAATTGGCACGCAGATTATCAAATTGGGTCATGCTAATAACCACCAACCATTCACATTAAATTTTCTGAAATTTGTAGGATCTTTTTTCCCACAGCAAACCATTACTGCTGATTTGTTTGTATTAACCTGCAGATCCAGGTCTCTCATATAAGCGGAACATTTTGTAACCAAGATATGCATTGCCCTCGGCATAGGAACAACAGAGTAAGCTGTGGGAAGAAATGAGCTTGGTCAGAGGTTGAACGTATACATTGAACAGAACAGGTGAGATGGCGGACCCTTGGGGAACACCACAAGTGATAGCCGTAGCCTGTGAGCAGAAAGGAGGCACACAGAGAGTTTGATAGCGACCAACTAGAAAGTAGGAAAACCAGTCAAGGACAATCCCAGATAGGCCAGCCCCGGACAGGCAATCCAGCAGAACTGCATGATCAATGGTGCCAAAGGTGGTGGAGAGGTCCAATAATACAAAGGCACCAGCTCCACAATAATCCTTCAGCCATGCCAGATCATCCACGATGGAGACCAGCACACTCTAGGTACCCCAGCCAGGATGAAACCCAGACTGTGAGGAGTGAAAAAAAAGAAAATCTTCGCGAAATGTGCTGTGAAGTGGACAGACCAAAGATACCAAAAAGTTTCATAAAGAAGGGAAGAAGACATATGGGCTTGAAATAAGCAGAAAGGAGAGGGTCTAAGGAGGGATTTTTAAAAGAGGTATGGCAATGGCATGTTTGAGAGGTGCAGGAATATGTCCTGTTCAGAGGTAGTTATTGACTGCTGGGAGGAGCAAATGTGTGGTAGTATATCTTTCAAAATCCCCAGAGAAACAGGGTCTTTAGGGGAAGCTGACTCTAATTTAGAGACAGCAGCTGAGATGTCATCTGCTGTAAAAACAGGGAACATAGACCAGGCTTGAGAAGCAGATGGGATAGAAACAAAGGTAGATGAAGACAACATCATGGGATCTGATGAACCAATGCCAGCATGTATGTTGTTGATTTTTTTCAACAACAAAAAAAGGGCCAGTGAATCCAACAGATCCTGCGACAGAGGAATAGATTCAAAGGAAATAGAAGAAAGAGAGAAAACCACATTAAAGAGTTCCTTAGAGTGATTAACATAAGCTTCAATGTGAGAGGTGAAATGAGCATGTTTGGTGCCAAAGATGGCTTTATGGTAGCCGGCCGAGGCATTCTGATAAGCCATTTTATCACCCTGATTATACTTCCGGCACCATTTGCGCTCAGCTTGTCTGCGTGCAAGATGCAGAACACGCAGTGCATCAGAATACCAAGGCTCAGCAGAGCTAGCCCCGGGCCTCCAATTGTTTAGGGGCACTAATTGATCAGCCACAGAGGCAAAAGTAGAAGCTAGAGCACCAAGCTCAATGATGGCGCGATCACCACATCCTGCCTTAAGCTTAGGTACTGTCCACCAGCAGCGACTAAGGCCAAGCTGGATCAAAATAGGGGTACAAACTGATACCATTTCCCAAGAAAAATCATAATGGAGCCCCAAATCATGTGTAGCATAATTCACTAGCAGGGGCAGAGCTAGTTCATTCATGGCAGTAATAAACATATGGACTCTAGAATCCATTCACTCATTAGCTTTAAGATTACAATTCTCCAGAATCACTAAATGAGAGTGACCAAGATGAAGGTGAGCTGCCAAATCTAAGAAGGCAGTGCAAAAAGGACGATATGCGACCAGGAAGTGTATATTGCTGTTCGGGGCCAATAGAAAATGAGCTACTAATTCCTCCATCTTAATGTGATGGCTCAAAGTAAGTAGACTACCTGTAAAATATGTGGGGGGGTGGTGGTGGTCACAGGGCAGTATGTGAAATTAAGCAGGTAGCAATTGTACCACTGCTGAGCCAGATGGCTCACTCAACCAGGTTTTAGTTGTACACATAAAGTCTGGACCATAGTCAGCCAACACATCATGACACTGTGCACTGTGAGCTGGGAGTGAACATGCATTATTTAATAAACACTTCAAGATTGAACAAGAACGGTCATAAGGTGTAGGTGTGGCAAAAATATTTACTTTGAAGCAGGCATCAACATGGCAGACATTGTATTCCTATCCTATTTTGACAAAGAAGATCTTGAATGGTGCACAGTTCTATGCATTGACCCAACACATTGATTGAGGGATTTGTCTGATGAACGGCTGTTCGAAGACACCATGAACGAGGAGAAATTATATTTGAAATTCCCATACCATGCCAGATAATTGTTGAGCACAGAGAAGTACCCCACACTGTGCTCCTTGCCAAGACATTACCACTGCTCATGCAGAGAAATTTCGAGAAGGTACCCAATGAGTTATGGACAAGAAGCCCCACAATGTAGGACTGTTAAAGGGCATAGCAGTGGTGTGCTTCAAATTGAAACCAGGTGCAGTTTTCCCTGAGAAAAACAGTATCCCATGTTAATGTTAAATGATCTTTTACTGCATACTGTTGCCACCTGTGTGGTCTCTTGGTGCCCTGGCGTATATGCAATGCAAGGAGGGGGGCAGATTTTGTTGATAGGACTGAGCGGGAGAAGAACAAGAGAGCTTTGATGTGCAGTTGGCAGCTTCAGTTTGGAGAAACCAGTTATTTAAATTTGGGGTTTTTTCGGTTGGTAGGCGTCATGTCATGTTGAGGTGAGATTGTTTGTGCTTTGTTTCCTTGTCGGAGTGTTGTGAAGTGTGTGCGGTTTGTACTGCTGTAGAGGTATGGTTGTGTTTAGTTCAGAGTTTGAGAAGGTGTATGAAAAGGGTTGAGTGTTTAGTATGGTTAGTTAGTGAAAACACATTTCCTACCTTCAACATTCTGACTAAATGCGACCCATATACCTCCCACTGTCGTTCATTCTGGTGTGAGGCAATTACCACCTCCACAAAAACCTCACAGAGAGAAGCATTCCCTGGCCCCTGAACTCACTCTGTGTGCAGCACTGTTTCTGCCGACAAAACCCACTCCTTTATGTGTGATGTATTTCCCACCCTTGGCAGTCCATTTAGCGTCATACATCATCCTCCCCTGTTTGTCCATCCCAATGAGGGACACTTCCCACCTTCCTCACTCTATCAAGGTAAGATACAGTTCTGGTCTCCTACCACCCCTCCAAATGAGAGGCCTCTCTAAACCCTCTCCCCCACCCCTGTGCGACACACTCCCAACTCTTAATCAATACATCTGGGTGTGTTACAATTCCTACTACCATGAGTCTATTAGGTTTGATGCATTTCTCATCTCAATTAATCCTATGTAGTGTCTGTTTCAGGGTGCAGCAAGGGGCATAAGTCTTAGCTATACCATTAGGCAGGATTCTGTAAGTGGATAACCTGCACATAGATGCTAATTGTGAAAATGGCTGAGTACACAATTAGTGTGTATGCTGGATAAGGCCGGTCTATGCAGGTAGGTTAAATGCTGGTAGGATTATGGTATCAGGTTATTCAAGGAGGGGGTTTTCCCGCAGTACTTTAGTGGTTGAATTCCACTCTTTTCATGCTTGTTTCTCTTGCTGGGTTTTGGCTGGTTTGGCTTTTTGCATTGTGTTGATGGGGGTCGGTTCTTTTGCTTGGTCTTGGTTCATGTTGTGTTTGTACTTTCAGTCCTTGATTTTGCTGGGCTCCTTTTCTGTGTATTTGTTCGTTTTGAGGTGCATAGATGTTGTTCATTTGTTTTCATCCCCTTTGGAGCTGTAGAGGCAGGTTTTCAGCAGTTTTCAGAATTTTAGATGGTTCACCCCGTAGTTTGCATTTCTCTCAGGAGGGAGTTCCAGAGTTTTACGGCTATGCAAGAGAAGGTTCAACCTCCACGTTTTTTTTCTCGTATAGAGTTTAGGATCTAGGCAAATGTTGTTGCTGGATCTAAGTGTTCTTGTGAGTTTGTAGATTGTGATTTTCATTTGTATGAATTCCTCTCCCTGGCTGTGGATTGATCTGTGTGTTTTGAAGGTGATTCGACTGGGAGCCAATGTAGCATCCTTAGAGCTGGTGTGATGTGGTCTCTATAGGAGGGTTTGAGATTAATTCTGGCAGCTGCTTTCTGTATTCATTGGAGTTTCCTCAGTAAGTACTCTGGCATTCCAAGGTATATGCTGTTGGCATAGTCTATCCTTGACATGATGAGGGAGATGATGGCAAGTGTTTTGTGCATGAATGAGAGGATGGATAGACTATTTTCAATTGTGTGAAGATGGAAGAAGCATTTTTTAATTATCACATTTATTTGTGGTTCCAGTGTTAGCTTGTTGTCCATTGATTGCCTTGGAGGGTTCTGGGCGGGTTTCCAGTTCTGAGGGCCATGGGCTGTCCTGGTTGTTTCCTTGGTTGTCGGTGTGTAATCATGATTTCTGGTTTGTCTGGGTTAATTGCAAGGTTATTCATGTTCATTCGTTGCTAGAGTTCTTTGAGACAGTCTGTTAGCCTGGAGTTATTCCTGTCTTTGCCATCGAATTTCTAGATGATATGAGTATTATCTGCATAATTGTAGCATATGAGGCTGTGTCTTTTGATGAGATTGGTTAGTGGTTTCATATAGATGTTGAACAGTAGTGCAGTAGTTGGGATAATGAGGAGCCTTGTGGTACTCCAAAAGTGGGGTCCCGTGGTGCCGATTTGAATGGTGTTAGCCACACTGTTTCTATTCTTTTGGACAAGAAAGATTTAATCCAAAGAAGCACTGTTTTGCTGATCCCTATTTTTTCCAGTCTCTTGGCGAGGGTGTAATGGTTGACTGTATTGAATGCTGTGCAGAGGTTGAGTAGTATCAATGCTGAGTTCATGTTGGAGTCTGTGTTGGTCTTTAGGTCATCCCATATAGGGAGTAGTACTGTCTCTGTTCCTCTCATGGGTCTGAAGGCTACTTGTGCCTGGTCAAATAGTTGGTTATTTTTTACGCGTTACAGTATTAGACGTAGGTCTCTATTCGTTTTGCTGGGTAAGGAATGTTTGAGATCGTTCTGTAGTTTGTGAGGTCTTCCAAATCGCCCTATGTATCCTTGAGGAGTGATTTGATGTAGGCTGATTTGAATGCTTGAGGTTTAGGTAGTATTTCAATGGTGTACCCTGTGTAAGGATCCATTTGTAGATGTTTGGTGAGCAGGGATCAATTGGGGAGCCTGTCTTGTTTTTGTTCGGCAAGATGATTAATTTTGCTCTTGATATTTGGGGAAAGATGTTCAGCCTGTTGTGTGGCCAAGGGTTGGTTGGATGTGGTGAATGGTCAGGTTGGTCAGTCTCCTTTGTATAATCCTATGTATGTTGGTGATTTTGCTCTTAAAGTGATCTGCAAGATTGTCACATAGTTTTTGCGAGGGGACCGGTGTGTTATTTCATCTGGGAGGATTTCTCATCTCATTTATGATGTCCTTTCTGAGTGTTTTTGGCTTTTATGATCCGGTTGTTGTACTATTTCCTTTTTTGCTTTGAGAGGTTCTGCTTTATACGGTTGGATTTGTTTTTGATACGTTATTCTTTTGTCTTGGTTGTAGTTTTTCCTCCATTCTTTTTCTAGTTTCCGGTTTGTTAATTTCTTTGTTTTCAGGTGGGTCATGAACCATCTGGCCACCCCTTTCTTTCTTGATGGGATGCAGGCTTTTTCCAGAGAGATGCAATCTATTCTTTTCACAATCCATTTCAAGATCAGGTCTGTTTTTGCGTCTATGCCAGTTGTGTCCAGGGTTGCAATCGATGGCTTTGAGTATTCTAGTTTTTCTTCTAGATTTCTGCTTTTGTCATGCCATGTCAAAACAGGCAAAGGGGGGATCTATGACACTACTGTAACTTTATGGAAGTAGGGCATAATACAGCCATAAGAATTGCCATCTATCACAGCTATATACCCTGTCAAAAAGGCAAAAAGGTTGTCTTGGAGGATGATTCAGGACCTTCACCCATTGAATAACATTGCAGAGGCAGAATTCCCAGTAGTCCCCAACCCTGCCACCACCCTTTGTAACATCCCGACTGAAGCCAGTCATTTCACTGTAGTAGATCTCAAGATACATTTTTCTTCATCCCATTACACCAGAGTCTGAGCCCCACACAGCATTTACCAGAGATTCAACACTCTTTTTTGCCACAATGGTATTGTGAATCCCCTACTATTTTTAACAGTGTATTGCAAATGGATTTAGCAAATGTACAAGTTCAGCGCACAGTGATTCAATGTGTGAACGACCTCCTGGTCTGCAGCCCATCAAAAAAAAAACAATGTAAAAGAGACTCAGTAAAACTACTGACTTTTTTGGCAGGAAAGGGCTACAAGGTAGACAAAGAGAAACTGCAATAATGCTAGGAAAAGGATGTTTACCTAGGACAGATCAAATAATCAGCAGGACAAAGAGTAACACCAGAAAGGTCAGTAGTAGTACACCACACACCACAGCCATCCACAGTCAAACAGATGCAACAGTTATAAGGGTTATGTAACTTCTCTCGAGAATGGGTATTTGACTATTCTACTTACACCAAACACCTATTGCAATGGTTGAAGGAAGTACAGAAAGTTAAGGGGCCCATTGTTTAGACAGACAAGATTACCCAATCATTTCAGGAACTTAAAAATGTGATCAGTAATGCACCAGTTTTAGCAACAGCAGATTACAAAAAAAAATTCTTCCTGTTCTCACATTCTATTGGCCAACTGATGGCAGCTGTCCTCACCCAATGAACCTAAATGGGACATAAGCCTTTGGCTTATTACAGTGGGCTCCTAGACCTAGTCTGCAGGGACACTTACCATGTGAGCAGATTCTAGCAGCCGCTGCTTTCGTAATACAGAAATCATTCACCATCACCATGGGGTGTCCGGTCACTCTCTATGTAGAGCATACAGTTTTCGTAATCGCAGAAAAGTCAAAGTCCACTCTCACCACACAACGAGCATCTGGGTATGAGGTCATTTTGTGCAACCCCTCCATTCACATTGTCTGGTGCCACACTGTCAATCCAGCAACATTGGTGATTGCACTAAATATGAATACCTTACAGATGACACTATCCATGTTAGGGAAGATGCACTCAAAGAAGGAAAGGTGCTTTGCATTGACAGTTCATCAATAATTGATCAGAGCATAGGACAAAAGCACATGGGAGCAGCAGTAGTGAACCTTGAATCAGGAGACTACCAGGTGTTAGCAAAAGAAGGACTGCCCGCCTACTACTCTGCACAGGCAGCCAAGCTCGTAGCACTCTTAAGAGAATTAGAACTATCCCAAGGATGTCCTATCACCATTTATTCAGACTCAGCATATGTCACCTCTCCAGTACATTGAGGTCTATCCAGATGGCGTAGGCAACGGTTAAAAAAATCAGATGGCACTCCACTGCAGCATGCAACTCGAATCTCCTGGTTAATTCATGCATTAGCACCAACTACAGCAGTGGTGGTAGTTAGGTGCACAGCCCAAACAAACAATACAGACCCGATTGCTAATTGCAACAGTGCAGCAGACCTACCAGCAAAAGAAGCAGCATACCCAGACAATTACTACGCCACAGTATCTCCTGAGGTAATGTTACGTCAAGTAGAACTCAAGGTCCCTTACAATACAAACCCTTTTCCCAAATTATCAAACTGCAAGCAGAAGCTCCCAAGGAGAAAGATATATGGACAAAGAGAGGGTGTTCATTGTCCCCCACAGATCTAATATGGAGACAGAACATTTCAGGGAAACCAGTTATGCCCCAAGCATTACTTTCAGTTGCCCTTGAGCAGTTGCACTTCCCTGCACACACATCAAAACAGTACATTGCAGAAGATGTACAGGAAGAATGGTTCACTCCAAACCTTCAAGAACACGTTGATGATTTCATATCCATTTGTATCACATGCAAAATGTACACCATGGGTCGCACACTCAGGACCATGAAAACACATTGCCTCAGCCGCCGGGGACTTTTCTACACTTGCACATTGACGTGGACATGGTTAACAGGTGCAGTAACTTTAATTATATAATTGTTGTGTTGTGCCCATTCTCCTGATGGGTTGAATCATGTCCCTGTGTTCACCCCGATCCCAAATCAGCAGCCACATTTCCAGTGTGTGAAGCATTCCCCTGGTGAGGAATATGTGATGTCCTGAGCTCATTTTTCAATTAGATGTTTAAAGAGATGTCCTCTTCATTGGGCATAAATCAGAAACTGTGTTGAATTTACCACGCCAGGCCAACTGAATAATGGAGTGCATAAATGGTTTATTGAAACTAAGACTTGCTCAATTATGTGATGCTCTGCACAAGAGCTGACTGCACTGTGTGCTGCTCACCTTGTTTGCACTACAAAACCATTATGGTTCTGATCACCTTACACTGCATGAGATAGCCACTGGCAGGAGGCTGCATACACCCCTCACACCCACACACACACAGCCTCTGATGCACATAATTCTGCTGAAATTTTAGGTGATGAATTTGGGGGATATGTTAGGGAACTAACAAAACCAGTCAGGTTTATATCTCACCAGTTTGGGCCCCACCAAAAAGAGCATGCTTCACCAGTGATCGACTTATCGCAGCAACAGCAAAAATATTCACATCTACAGCCACTATAGCTCTTGCCAGGGGATCATGTTTGGGTATGGAACTTTGCGCACAAGTGGAAGCAACCTAAATTCATGGCACTGTATGATATAATCTGTGCCAAGACCACAGCCATCAATGTCGCTGGCAAGAGAACATGGATCTGCATCAGCGATGCAAGGAAAGAGAAGAGTTCCACCCTCCCTCCCCAACAGCAGGAGGAAGAAGAGGGTGGAATAATAGGATGAGTGACATTCTTTTAATGTTTTTTAAAGAAATATGTCAATTTGGGCAGTTGGACATTAACGTTTCTCCTCAGCCTCCAAAGACTACTGACAATTTTAGAAAGTATATGCCTTACATTGTTCTTCTCTTCTGCGTTATGTCTTTATTTTTCTTCATGGTCAAATTCATATGGTTTCTTTCTAGGCATGGGTCCAATAATGATATTAATGTTGCAAATTCACCAGTGAATATTAGTGTTTCTATGGCTAGAATTAGGAGGGATATTTCTAACCAACGTGTTATTTTAGGTAGATCTAAGAATGTGCATGGCCATGCAGATGATAACATGTGGTACCTCCACACGAGGGCAGTGGGAAGAGAGAAATTGAGCGAACCTTGTTTTGTTTGTTCATTGATCCCATGTAACAGTCACTCCTAGACTGTTTATACCACATGAAATATCACCGGAGTTGAGTGCACCCGGACATAGGTAGGGTGCAAGGGCTGATTCAAGGACACAAAGTTCAAGTACAATGGGTAGCGGTTAACACAAAAGTATGTTAAGATAACTACATAAAATTGAAAAAGATGACAGAGAGAGATAGTTTCAAGAGTATCATACTTACTTATCGGACAAATGGAGAAGGGAAGAATGTTTTTTTATGGTACCACCCACATTTCGGTGTTCTGATGAAGTAGAACAGGGGCAGCTTCGGTGCCGAAAAAGACCTCAATTGCAGGTAAAGGGTGCTAATTTCTACAAAAATGAATGGGTCGAAGGGCTAATTGAACAAAGCAGGAGGGAAGTTTGGGTTACCAAAGATTGGTATGTCAATCTTTGACATATGTCAACGTTTGAATGTGGATAGAACAACATAAACCCTTGACAAAGATCTTGGAACTGGCACGATTCTCCTTGTGTTTCAGAGGGGATGGCAGTGTGTTTGTGGGCACTAACAAGCAGTGTAATATGGCAGTCGATCTAACTGACATCCAAGGAGGTAGAGAAGCACTTATCAAAATGTTTTGGGTTTGCAGAGGTATGGTTTATATGCAATTGCCGCCACTGTGAAGAGGAATATGTTCTGTGGCTAGATTACAAGCCCCCATGTTAGTAATCCCAGAAAATAACCTCAGGGCAATAGGCAAACACCCAATAACCAAGCCTGCGTACTTAAATCATCAGCAGATCCAGTGCTCTTTGGCCCTGCAAGGAACCCACTGTAGCAACTACCTGTCTCAGGACTCCAGTGATAAGCCTAACAACATGCCCGATGAATAGAGATTAGTTTGCAAAGCCAAAATGTTTTTTGCTGCCTATTTTGCTCTTGGAATACAAACAGTGACCAATGCCAAATTACTCCAAATAACAAGTGGGAATTGATACATTTGGCTAATGAAACCGAACATGAGCTCAATGCCATAAGGGAAGACCTGGGAGAGCTGACCACTCTTTAGAACTGCTACATTTTAGATTTCCTAACTTCAATGGAAGTCAGAGTTTATGTGAAACAGGGTACTTCCTGTTCTACTTATACACCTTCCAACAACGCAGACAATGGAACTCTTATCCAGGCAATACATGCAATACACAATTTACACATCACAATGGAGAAAAAGCATGGGGTGATGGAAAATGGTTCATGTCAATGTATTCATGGGTGCCCTCATGGATGAGAAATATTTTCAAAATGCTGATTCCTGTTCTTGTTTTGTTGCTTGTTCTTTTTTGCACTTGTCAACTGATTGTGGGATGCTCCAAGAAGATAATGTTTTAAACAGTGCCTATGATGTCACTTACACTGAAACCTGTCAATGACACTCCCCTTTTGCAAAATGTTCACACACAAACAGAACAATGGACTGGTGAGGATCTGCCTCGCATGGTTAGAATAGAACGTCCAATTGGTCCACCAAGAACATGTTTCGATCGCCGAACTGACACACAAATTTGCATTCATTAAAACGTATGTTGATTGCACAGGGGATGGGGATTGCTGTTTCTTTCCATACATCCTAGAAGAATATAGAGGTGATTTGCATAATGTCAGTAGAATGTGGGTACTGGAACTCCTTTGGACAAGATTCAAGAGAGCAGGGGTGTAGTCAATAAATTAGCTAGAGGGGGAATGTTAATATGCAAATGCAATGCCCTAAACATAAAGGGAAATACAACCTGAGAGAATACAAAAAATTTGAGGATTTCTGCCATTTTAATTTTGGTATTGTTGCCATGTTGTTTTAGTGTCTCTGCCATTTTTGATTACGCTTAATTTCTGCTGCATCCAAGAGAACTTTTCAAGTTGACAAGTATGTGGCTGGATACCAAGGCACTGCAAATTTTAATCATATTAGTTATTGAGATAAGGTTCCTGTTATCCTTTCTCATCAAGCACATGAATTTGACACATGGAATTATAACGATTTATGTCTTTAGCATTAGTCAGATGGAAATACAATAGTTGCAAAAGACGTGTTCTGGTGTAAACTAGACTTCGGATTGAGGCACTACCAAAATACTGAATCAGTCTTTGGATCTGCTGCCCTCTATTGAAGTCTTAGGACTGCAGAGTTCATGCCGGAGTGGCACAAAATACAAGAAATTACTTCTCAAAAGTTGGACCTCTGTTACATGTTTTTTCTATGAGGATCTGTCTTTCACAAGCAAGATAAACATCCTGCAAAACTAGTAGTTTCTGTCCTGGGCCTAGCTGAGTATTGTGGACAGCAACATGTAACAATGTGATAGTTGCAAAGATATGCTTCACAGTGAGGAAGCTGCAAGGTCTAGCAACGGTCTAGAGTGCCAAGATGTCTAGTGTCATGGGATGTCAAAGGATGTTAGTGTATCTAATATTGTTGCCATGAGGTTCTGATTTCGCTTTTACTAATTGTCCTATTAGGTCATCTCCAGGGGGAGGGATTTGGATTGTCATGTGTAATGTACTAACAAATAGGGTAGGGTAATGAATGTCAATCTTTAGGTTTGTAAATGGAAAGAGCCAGTACGGGAATAGGGATTTGCATCTACTTAATGTTTGGAATATATTGTAATTTGGTGATTTTTGTCTATAAAAACTGTGGCCCGATGTGGGCTGTTCGAGAGTTCTATGCCTTTTGGACACTTGAGACTCACTGACCTCCCGGCCAATAATTGCTGTCATTAAAGAATTGTCTTCGTGTAATTTGTGCACCTCGTTATTGTTTTCTGGATGTATTGGAGTCAAATAGCTCCCTATTCAGCGCTTTCTGTGTATTCGTTCATGTGTGTTTCTCTGGTTGTGACAGGGCCAGAGAAATGGCCCTGTCAAATGAGGGGGCCAGAGACCCTTCTTCCCACACTGGGGCAGGAGGCTCACCAAGACATAATCCAGAGCCAGCCCTGTCCCAAATATGGGAAATGGGAGTTGCGGGAAGGCACCCAGTTGCCGAAAACCCTCTATGTGCCTTGGATGTTATCAAAGGTACCACTCTTTCTGATACAATGCCCCCCACTATCATTCTGGCTCGCGTTTTCTTCTTTTAATTGCAGAACTCTCAGAATAATTGTGGGAACAAACAAGAAAACCCAGAATCGATTCAACTGAGGGTGAAAACAGAAACACATCAACAAAGATGAACCTTGTGCTGTCACTAATTCCCAGCAGAAACCGTCATCTCAGAAAAGCATAAAACCCACCACTGCAGCAGAAAATGACAAAATTCCATATACACAGCATGCTACAGAAACAGTATGGAAACCATCAGAGACTGTGCAAAAAACTATAGTGAAAAGGGTACAGGGACTGAACGGTGATTTTAAAGCCTGCCATGTGGGTAACACAGCTCTTGGGGAAAAGACAGGCACCAATTGCTGCAGTGTGTATCAGGGGAAGGTGGACCAAAATACCAGGTGGAGGATGGGCAGGGGAGTAGCATATTTGAAAGCTGGTGTCATAATTCAGCAGAGTTAAGGTTAGGTGTTTGTGAGAGAGAGTGCTACCAGCAGTGGATTGTATAGACCAGTGTAGGAAGTGAGTAGTGGGCTTTATAGAAGGTGAGTGAGAGGGAAAGAAAGCTAGAGATAGTGTGGGGGATAGGGTAAAATGAGTTAGGGTAGTAGTTGGATTGAGTTATGGGAGAGAGTAGGGGTAGTAGATAGGGGTGTAGGAGTGGGGTTCAAGGAGAAGGGTGCAGAAGGGAAGTGGGGAGGCTTGTGAGAATAGTGAAAGTGAGTATATTGGGAGAGTGAGCAGGGCACTATATCCCTGGAAGGGTGAACTGGACATTATATGCCTGATTGGCTGGTGTATAGAAGAGCATAGAGAAAGAGGGGAGAGTATTTGTAATATGAATAGGTGAGAATAGTGGTAGTGTGAGAAGGGAGAGTAGTAGTTATGAGGAGAGTATTAGTATTATGAAGAGATGAGAGCAGTAGTAGTGAAAGAAGGGATAATAGTCACAAGGAGAGAGTAGAAGTGGGAATGAGGGAAGTAGGATGGAGTAGAAGGAAGTAATACAGTCAGAGGGAAGGTAGTAACATTGGTAGTAGGTGGTAGAAGGAGAGAGATCAACATCGTAAAGATAGAGGAGATAGAGGAGAGAGTCATAGGATGGAAAGAAGGTGTTTGGAGTTGGAGGAGGACAGTAGTAAGGAGATAGAGTGGGGTTTATGCCTCTAACGGCACATCCATACACCACCCTTTAGAACTAACCATTGATAGTGTATGGCTAGCTTAGGAAATCCCTGAGGGAGCTTTGTTACACTAAGCATTTGGCTTAAGGTCAAGGTTAGGTCCAACTTCAGGCCTCGTGGGCCATAAACATGTCAGATTTTTAGGCTACCTCTCATAAATATTCATGATACAAATTTGCATGCAATGATTTTAAATTAATGCAAATGTATTCTATCAAATATTAATGAGGTATAACCGGAAAACCCATCAAGATTCAGGCCCTCGAGGCCTGGAGCTGGGCAACCCTGCTTTAGGTCATCACTGCAGCTCAGTTAAACATTAGCATACTGAGGGAGAAACAAGTTCTAGCACTAACCCAGGGATAAGGACTCCTGGGCTAGAGAGGAGGGTGTATCAGATGAAAGAGAGTGGGATGGTATTAGCGTGTCTCTCCAAAACCCCTTCACCAGCATGGTGAAGTTCACAGGTGGCCCCCCACTCACAAACTCCTGAGATTCAAAGAAGGTCCAGGGTTCTTATTAAAATATCTGTATGCCCTATGGCTATCCCTCTTTCTCTCTCTCATGTCCTGTAGGATGTCCTCCCTACCCCAGGCCTCTGTAACCCCAGTTAGTACTATCGACCGGTAAACCCTACTGTCTGTTTCTGTTTTAGGCTATGTATGACTCCATAATATGCTGGCTCCATGACTCCCTCAGGGACTTCCTATCTATCCCTACTCTATCCAGTTCTTAGTGTCCTAAGGGCTTTAAGAAAGTGCCTTGCACCAATGAAATACCTGCGCTATTAAGGACGGGAAAAGACCAGCATTAAAGCTATTTTCATTTTCCTCAGTGGGCTGACTGTTTTCGTCTCACAAGCCATCTGCATCTGTTGATCCTGTTAGGTATTTTTGTGGAGATTTGGGGCCTGATGTTATTTTCTTACCGCCAAAAAATAATCTAGCAACAATCACTCCTTGTATTCAGATTGGGCCATGTAAAACAATAATACAGTGGACATGCATTATTTCAGCACACAGACATGCGTGGTTGGTATGCGTGGTTGGTATGCGTGGTTGGTGGTATTTTTGTGAGCATAATTCCCTTGTTTTATTGGTGGACCCAATATCCAGAACCCCTTATTTTTGTTTAGATTTTTCATGTAATCACTAGAGAGACCTCAGGCTTGCATTTCAGGAACACCACATTTTCATTTTTAGTGTGCCACCATGGGCAATTTCTCTCTGTCTTATCTACGACAGCGAGCTATCATGTGGTATTTTCACTATCTTATATACAGTAGTGAACTATGTCCCGGGCATCTCTTTTTGCCGACTCATAGACCTCCGGCAGACTACAACACACACAGTTAGTTATAATTGCTCATACTGAATTACATTGTGCACACGGCTGCAGCCAAATCTTATGTTTAGCTACCTTGAAAATGACAATTGCACTGTCTAAACATCTCCCCACATCATCAGCACTGTATTGGTAAATATAAAACACACCACCCGTCTGCTTTCAGATATTTTTGTGTATTATAAAAGTTGCATTTAAACACGATCTTACTCTTAACAGAAATAAATGAAATAGCACAGTAACAGCATTATCTGTGATACACTGAAAAGAAAGTGGCGGAGACAAGAACTCAATTTGCAACATTAAACACGTGAGTAAAGCACAGGAATCTCCTTTCCTACACTGACTGAATCTTCTCATACACACTCAGCCCCCACACCTCAGCGAGATAATTACCAGGCTTATTCAGCATGTAACTTCTTTGGCTGTTCGCCTTCTGGAGGGGTTCACCCAGCAAGGACAAGCATCTGCCGTCACTCGAACTGGGGCTTGTTGACTGGAAAAGCCAGTCTCTGCAACCAAGTTGAATCTACTTTAGGAATCAGGCCTCTCCAGCTGTCAACCCCGTCCTTCTTCGAGCTGTGTCAAGATGTCTCTCCCTGTCTGATCTTCACCCAGATTCTGCAGCAAAGCACTAGTCAAAGCCTCCAACATGATGCTTGATGTGACGTGCTCCAATCAGAATCAATCATGTTCTATCCTCCTACTTTTAACAATGGTTCTTCTTGTACAGTTGCAACTGTAACAAGCTGACTTCCTGCTTATTCGAAGTCTTTGCTTCCTGCAGTTACTGTGGACAGAGCACAGGAAGGCAAAGAAGAAGAAAAAAAAAAAAACTTGAATGTGAGTCTGCCTCTTTTTGCAGTGAAGACACATTCTTTTATTAATGAGTTATAATTATTAGTCTTGTTAGCGATATTAGTTTGTTAATTACCAAATGTGTCTCTTGCAACATAGGCATTTCAGGTGTGCTTTTAACTGTGAAAAATGTATTTGCATTTTATATGTAAAAATCGTTTTTGACTGAATAACCTGCCCTTACTTACCATATTTCCATGTTACACTGGCAACACATAGCTTGAAACAACTGCATCATAGCAGTGCACCAAACCCATGCAGTGGTGCTGCATAAAAAAAAAAACATGCTACACATTGATCCTGTGCAGTAGTGCTGTACTCTGTGCTGTAACACGCCACATATCCTTACAGTCCAACACGCCAAATATCCTTACAGTCCCCACAAGTTACTCAGCAAGCATATTGCGACGCCTAACAGCCTAAACTACTGCAACAGAGATTTGGCGGAATGGCATTTGAGGAGGGACACAGAGAAATTACATATGAGGAGGGAAAGAGAGGTGTTGTTTGGTTATGAGCCCACTCATTGACTGCCCATGGCTATGCCAAACTCCTCCTCATGGGAATGCTTTGGGCTCACATTAATCGAGCCTTACCATCAGACGTTGCGCTGGAAGTGCCTGCCAGGGTTTTTTCAAAGCATTCTTCTGAGAGTTAATGATTAATTGGTGTTATAAACATGCTAGTGTAAGAAAAAAGTCTTGCCAGACCTACCTTCAGCCATTACATTTATAAGCACTCTGCGTGTCCTTCACTGACGTCATATTAAAAAGCCCAAACTTACCAAGGCTAATCAAGCATTGGCAGTATGGAATAGAAGTTCCACAGGGAAGCCCAGCTTCCATTGTACCCACCACCATTCTTTGGGCCAATCTCACATGGTGTGCAGTGGAGAAACGATGTTTAGGGGCCCTCTTACCTACAACTGTGAAAA
Organism: Ambystoma mexicanum; assembly: GCF_040938575.1. Taxonomy (NCBI): domain Eukaryota; kingdom Metazoa; phylum Chordata; class Amphibia; order Caudata; family Ambystomatidae; genus Ambystoma; species Ambystoma mexicanum. The sequence goes on from NC_090931.1 coordinate 709,966,678, forward strand.
CATGCCTGTATATTTTCATAATAAACAGACATTGATCTGGTGTAGTCTTAAATCTTAAAATTCAAAAGGGCAGTTGAAGAAGGGTAAACACGTTTTTGGGGACTCAAGCAGTTTCAGTTGGTGAGGTTTTTTAAATACCAGGAGCACATATCTGATCACAACGTCCATGTATCATAAGCATTGAGAAGAGTACATTCAGTGCAACCTATATAAAGAACTTCTGTTAGGCGAGGCAGCTATGGATGTGCGTAGATTATAATTGGAGAATATGTTTCTTAATACAAATTGAATGAGTGTGCTCCCTGGCTTTAGATTGAAGGTTGTATAGCTTAGTGAGTTCCACTGTTGAACTTTATTAATTTCTCAGAATATTAGATAACCCACTCCAAAGAGCTAAAAGAAGGGTAAAACATGTATGTGATTATTGAACTGTTTTTGGAAAGGTATGTCTTTGGCCAACAGTGCACAATTAAAGTGCACTAGCCTTCAATGTGTGAGGACTAATGTTTCTTTAGGGTATATTTGCATACCTTCAACTCCACCCTGTTAACTCATCCTCTGGTAAACCCTAGATATAGCAATAGAGAGGATGCTAAAACTATATATTAACACAGGACAGGTTTACTAGCCTATCCATAGCAAAACAAAGAAAGGCAGCCAGCTGGGAAACTTTAACCCCAAATGACCACTTAAGAAAAGCTATTAGTTAAGCTTTTTTGCCAGATTTGAAGGGGGCACTACAAAGAGTATAGTCCCATTCTAACTGAATAGCTTGAAAGGCCCTGACGCCAGGCCTGAATCTGAATCACCTTATTATCCTAATTTGTAATAGGCGATATTATTAGTGGGGATAATTTATGAGGTAAATGGGATTGGGGGTTGCGAGGATATTAAAACATGGAGCCACAGGCTATTGGTTAGTGGTTCTTTGAACGAAATAAGTAAGTTGTGGGTCTTGTATCTTATGTGTGTGAAAGCCTCAACACAATTGCTGCCTAACTACAGCCGCCTCTCCGACTTACTGAATGTCCAGTGCAGATAATGATGCCACAAAACACTTGCAAGCAACTCATAAGTACTGCAAGCATGAGAGCACCACTACCCCTGGTGCAGTTCCTGCCTACACCACAGTATCTTTTCCCAGTGTTGGCATGCATCATCTGTAACAAAAGGGATACATTCCAAAGGGGCAGAAGAGAGTGCATGGGAGTAGGATAGATGACTATTCTTGCACATCATCCAATGCCCCTGTGCTTTCAATAGGAAAATGACATTCCAGAGCAGCCAACTGTGGAGGATAGTAGTGTGAAAGAAGGTTGCGCATGCCCTCACATCAGTCTAAGGCATATGCCAGGATCATGAGTCAGATCCAGGCCATGGCAGGTTGGTGAGTCCTTAAGGGGAATCTTGCACAGGAGTCGGGGGGTTGTGACTGGTTTGTGTGAAAGGGCAGGGTTTCTGCTTTCATGGACAAGCCAGTGTCCACCATGGTGGACCAAGGTGCCAGAGTGCGCTGATAAGATACGCAGACATAAGAGCGGCAATAAGCTGGATGTTCACAGGGCCTGAAACCCCTTATTACATTTTTCTTGGTACACAGCCAGAAACTGGGGGGGTTGCTGTGGAAACTAGTAGAGCCTTAGGAGTCATGATCTGCATACCGGAGAGGCAGGAGAGGACCTCATCCCATATGGCACTGTGCCCGGACTGGGTGTTTAACACTACCTATCCCGGTAAATGTCTTCCTGTCAATGTACCTGTGTTTGTCAAAAGGTGTGGTGTGATCAGCAAGGATAGCTGAACTCACCTCTTGATCATCTATAGGGCCAGGCAGACAGACATGCAAGAAGTCATTTTGTGCTACTGGAGGAAATCCTGGTTTAGGGTCAGGATAGGAGAGATGGGTATCTGAGGCCTTACTGGAGGATTTGCTGAGTTAGAATGGGGATTGTGTTGGGTATTAGGGCTGTTACTTCACTATTTGTTGGGTTAGGGGAGTTTATTTGGAGATGATATCTGGAGTGCTGCTGGAGGGTATGTTGAGATTAAGTGGGGCTAAATGAGATTAAAATATAGGGGAACTGCTGTGAGTGTTAGATTAGGGTGGGGCATGGGAGAGGTTGTCCGTAATATCATCCTTATTTGTAATTAGTACCCGGCGAGAGTCAAGCAGAATGCAACACGCATTCTGATTGGCTCTCGCTGGGTCCTTACCCGGCCGAGAATCCTTCGATTCTTGGCCGGGACTCCAGCTGCCTTGTCCTCGGCGGGGGGGCGTGGCAGCCCCTCAGCCAATGTGGAGGCTCGAATCGGGCCACCCCTGCTCCGAGACTCCCCACGGCTGAGAGGCTGCCTCCTCCCCCCGCTGGGGACTCGGGTAAGCTTCTTTTTTTCTTTTTTTTCCCCTTCCCTCCCTCCTCCCTACCCCGCCCCACTTACCTTCTTGCTCCTGCGTCCCTGGTGGGGGACGATGGCAGCCTCCAGCAGTGTGGAGACTCCGCGCCCCCACACAGCTGGAGGCTTCCATCGTCCCCTGGCAGGGACGAAGAAACGTTTCTTTTTTTTTCTCCCCCCCTTCCCCTCCCACCCTCCCAACCCCACTTACCTTCTGCTTCTTTTTTTTCGGGAGCGGACGCGCTGGGAACACATGTTCCCGAAGGCCGCCATGTAAAGAGAAAACGGACTCCTGTTTTCCCTTTCCGGGCGCCATTTTCTTGGTGTTTTTCTTTTTTCTGTCCCGAAATGCTGTGGTCCCAGACCCTAGATGGCTGAACCCGGCTCTGCCGTCTGTGTCCCAATAAGGTTGCTACTGTTTAGATAAAGGTTTTACTTCCAATGCAAGAGAATGGGGATCTCAAGCCCCAGACTCCAATTTGCAACACCACAGACACCATGGCAAAATAAATCACTGGAAACATGGGTGCTCTCCATGGATGAAGTTGCTGAATTCTCTCAGGTTGCAGGTTGAAAGCTCTCACTGCTCTTGCTGAGACCCCGAGCCAAGGTGAACATGGCTTGATTTTTCTTCCAGTAGCACAGGGAGAATTCTCAGGAGGCACCGATGGCGCTTGGCTTGTGTGAAGCAAACCAGTTTCGGCAGGCCCTCAGGAGCAACATGCTAAGACTTTGGGTTCCAGCAAGACCTCCATCATGGTAACAAGCAGGAGCAGCAGGCTGACGAGATCCCAGCAGATCTCTCCAGATACCATCATGGTTTACAGCAACGAGACAGGAAGGTGACCATGAATAGATGCAGTCCTGTTGGTATGACATGCTCGTGTGTGCATGTGCAGGCAAGCTCCCAGGAATATAGCTCAACACTGCTCCCCTCTATGTGACTGTATTCATCCCCAGCTGATCCATTATCTTCAGACATGAGCAAAGTATAGCTTAGCATGTGCAATGTGCAAGCCATATGTGGCTCTGCCCCTCCACTGGTGTATGCTCAACAAAAGCGCTCTTGCTTAGAGGTGCATCTTCATGTTATGCATTCAGGTGCATGTGAAGGGAACAATGAGTACGTTTGAGTATATACTTTAGGTCATCAACGTGATCTACAATGCTATGCCATGAAGTATTAGTATTCTCCAAGTATTAGGATAAGAAGGAGACCTTCAACAAGAAACTATGTACATAAGCACATATGGATGACTGGGCATTCCCACATCTGGGTGCCTTACAATAGTGCGCGAATTCCAGGAGGATTGCTCAGGGCCAGCAGCGTCCTTTTGAAACAGGGCAATGCTGTACAAGACGTGTTCAATCTGTGATACATTGCTTAAAGGCTGGAGCAGTCTTTCATGAAACACTATTCAAGTCATCAATACTTGTTTTTTTATATATAACTCTTTAATGTAAAGCGCTTTGCATAGGACATATTTACATACATTACTATAAATAATTAGTTATTACTTACAGTGGAAGTGGCAGTTATCTGAACTGGTTGTAGAAGGCAAGCAATGGGACAGTGAGAAGGGACAGTTACCTTAACTGGATGTAGAAGGCAAGCAACGGGACAGCGAGAAGGGACAGTTACCTTAACTGGATGTAGAAGGCAAGCAACGGGACAGCGAGAAGGGAAAGTTAACTTAACTGGTTGTAGAAGGAAAGCAATGGGACAGCAAGAAGGTAAAATTATCCTAACTGGTTGTAGAAGTCAAGCAGTGGGCAAGCGAGGAGGGACACGGCTGTCAAGACATAAATAAGCATCCTCTGCCCATGCCACCTGCGGTGCTTTCCCCACGCCCTACTTCCGCTTGTTACTCTCTGTGTGCGTCCCTATTTATAGTGCACTGTTGCTTCCCAGCTTGGTTTGGGCTTTATAGATCCCTGTATGCATACACGCAAATGTACAGAGTGCAGTATTAACGGTTTTGAGTATTTACTTATCATACGCAGTCTATAAATCAATGAACAGGGATGTCTGCTGATGGGGACCAGAGGGAGAGAAGCATATCAGTTTCCATTCTAGCCCTCTTTCAAGAGGGAGAAAATGGCTTCCCAGGTCATTGTTGAAGCGTTCCAAATTGGAGTAGGACTTAATAAGGGGTAAGGGAGCTCCAGTTTGGAGTGACAAATAGGGTACTGGAATGAAAGCGGGAGGTAACAGTGGGAGTGCAGAAGACAAAACAGCGGAGCATGGCTGAAGAACACTGAGTGTGAGGTGGTGAATAGCTAGAGATGGAGTCAGTGAGATGGTTGTGGGTAGCAGACTAGAAGAACGAATTTGAAAAGGGACCAACTGCCCATGGACAGCCATCCTGCGCAATGCCCATCTTTTGAGGTTTCAAAGTTAAATACTGTGTCCAGTGCAGCAAAGGATTAAATGGGAAGTAATCCAACCTTCAGAGATCAAGAATGGGTTCAAGAGTCTGGCAGGGTGGACGGTGAGAATAGAGCAGTCCTTTTGGCTGTGAGGTGTTGTTTAAGCTTGGCAGCCATGGTGTAGAAGTAATACATTGGTGACATTGAAGATTGTTTTGAAAGACAACCTCCAGGTTAATGTCATGCCTGCTGGTTGCAGCCATTCGGTGGGTGCTGGGGGGCGACAGGTGGGTGGTTGCCATGGTGACTTGGGGGTGGGGTACCAGGAAAGTACTGCAGGTCCCAGCATTTTGAGTGACTGTGACATCATCCCGTTCCCCTATACATGGCCATTCTAGTGCCAGGGAAGTCGTCGAACCTGCCAACTTGGATGTAAAGCATCCACTCTCGGGCAGTCTGACTTTGAGGAAGCACCCCACACGTCTTGGAGTGCTTTGTGGAGTCTTTGGCTTTCCTTGGTAACTACTCTGGCTGCCCACCTGCGATCGGCTTTGCTGTTCCCTTCTGGCAGATTGTGACAGCTTGGCTTGGACTGCATGTGGACTCTATGGACTGCAATGACTGGTATTGATCTGCTTTTGTGTCTAGGATTATCCTGTGGGATCTGTGTTTGGACTATTCGTTTTTGCTCTTTCTCACTGTTCCCATGCTTCATCCCTTAGCTCCCATCATTTATCCTTCTTGTCCCTTTGAACTTATTCATTTCTTTTCGGTCCATGGAGGCCCATCAGTAACACCTGATGAATGGACTTTACATGAGATGGGTCATCTGACCTATGGACAAGGGCTGTCCTGGTGGAAGCTGTGCTCACATAGCTTTCCCGTTTCCCTGCAACCTCTCAAAGGTAGGACAAGGGGAAGGTAAGCGAGGGAGTGTGGAGGTAGGTAAGCCCACAAATAACCCTTTCTATGATTTCCTTACAGCCTGGGAGAGTCGCGCCTTTTCACTGGACTCCTCCCCTCTACAATGGGTATTTGTGGGGGAGCAGTCCGGGGGAGGAATGTTTACTGCCCTCCAGGCCGCCAGTCTATCGTAGAGCATCTGTGACAGTTGAGGACCGTTGGGGTGACATGAGGGGGAAGGAAAGAAGGGTGAAATGGTGGCATGAGGCACTGGAAACATGGGGATACATTATGTTATTGTTTGAGGAATTGCACATCAGAGAGTGAAGTGCCAGCCAGTGGTAAATGTCCGCCAAAGAGTCATTGATGCAGGAAGAAAGCTTTGGTGTAAAGGAAGGAAAGAGTGGAAGATGTGGCTGTCATCTGCAAAGAGATGATAGGAGAATCCAGAATGTATATTGAATTCCTAAACCCAGAGGGGCATAATAACACTGTTTTACCCTTACCAAGGAGCACAAAGGCAGAACTATTTCGCAGGTGACACCACTTATCTATTATGTGCCTAACAAAAGGTTGCTGCACTAAATTGAAATGATGCAAAACATCAATCCCCTGTACATTTGTGCATCCTTTTAAATTGCTCTAAATTGAAACACATTTACATGATCAATTAAGTTTTAAAATGAAGCCTCCGTTCTTTCAAACTTTTAACTTAGAGTGGTATTTGCTGTCGATTCTCTTTCAACTCAATTATCCATTTCCGGCTGTCTCCTCAAAAATGTAAGAAATTCCTCCCATATGAATAGAACTCTGTTGGATCCCATCAAAGAGCAGGACATCATGGTGTGCTACTGTTTTCTGTCTGAACATCATCATGGCGGTTTCTCTTTGGTGTTTTTATTATTATTATTATGGTATTTATTGAGCGCAGACCTAGCATCGAGACGCAACGGAGCGCTTTACGGGGGTTTACACCAATAGAGATGCATAACAGAGAGCTTTACAGAGGTGTAAAATATTACAGATGCATCAGAGCTAACAGCAGAACAGATACACAACGGGGTGTAGGATACAGAGAGTCACAGAGGAGGGCTACAGCAGTACCGGATGGCGGTGAGGAGAGGGGGGGCAGCATCTATCGAGTCAGGTGGCGCGGGGGGGGCGGTGTGATGGCCTAAATGTTGAGGAGGAGAGACTCCTTGAAGAGGTAGGTCTTGAGTTCTTTGCTGAATTGTAGAAGTGTGGGACAGAGTCTGATGTCGACGGGAAGGAGGTTCCATAGTCTTGGCCCGTAGGTAGGAAAGGCTTGTTTTCTGGTCCTTTCCTTTTTGCAGTGGCAGATTTCAAGACTGCACATGTCCTGGCTTCTGGTGGTGCGCTGTCCCTGTGAGATGTTGAGGTTTCTCCATTAGGTAGCTGGGTGACTTGAGGGTGACTGCCTTATAGATGATGCCGCAAGACTTGAAGGTGATTTGTGCATGCAGTGAGAGCCACTGGATGTCAATGAGTGCCTGGGTGATGTGGTCATATCTGCATAGACCCTTGATAAGGCGTGCAGCCGTGTGTTGGACACTTCTCAGGAGCACAAGGGAGGACGACGGGAGACCTTCGAGGAGCACATTGCCCCCATCCAGGTGGGAAAGGTTCCCATGTTTGAACAGTGTATCTAAAGCTGTCCGGAAGGAGGAAGGACTTTACTTTTCCAAGGAGGGAGAGCTGATACCAAGCTGTCTGAGTTTTCTCAGATATGTATTTATTTATTTATTGTGCATTTGTAAGGCGCTTATACATCAAGTGAATTGTGTTTCGAAGCGCCCACAGGGAAACAGGGAGGGAACAATGGGATGAAATACAAATATAACAATGAAAGAGAGAGGCAGTCCTTGTGAGCATTCAGAACGTGCAAATACAGAGAGATAGAAGGGATGAGTGAGGGGAGTAAGTGCTAGGAGTTCCATGGAGGGAAGTGCTACGTAGTATGTTGCAAGTAGCTGTTAAGGGACTGGCAGAGCTCACTTGGTAAGAGTGGTCAACTGTCAATAAATAAGTGCACGCCTGTGATAGCATAGGCCAGTGGGCGCCAAGGCAAGTGCTTGGATTGGGCGGAGGCTGAAGGCGATTGGGGCTGGGAAGCCAGGACCCAGGTGGATACATAAGGGACCTGGTCACCAATCTCAGCGACTGTGGGAATTAGCAAGGGAGGGAGAGGGGCAAGGAGGAGGTGAAAAGAAAAGTCTTGAGGAGCTTCCAGAATTTGAGGATATCTGGCTCAAGATGAAGAGGGAGGGGGAGGCTGTTCGAAAGGAGGGAGCCAGCTGAGAAAAGAGATCAACCACCAGCTTGCTGTTTAGTGAAGCGCTTGACACGCAGAGAGTTGGTGCCAGAGGAATGTAAAGATCTGGAGGGATAGTATTTAGTAAGAGCCAGTTGTAGATAGCGTGATCCCGGCCCCAGGTTGCCTTATGGATGATGCAGAGGGATTTGAATTTGATCCTTGCAGCAACCTGTGTGTGTCTTGAAGAAGAGGTGTTTGTCGATGTGGAACCCGAGGGATTTGGCACAGGAGGTGAGCTCAGGTGTGAAGCCCTCAGAGTTCATGGTTGATAGCCAGGTCTGTATGTTTGGGTGTTCAGTGTTGTTGGTGAGGAGTAGGAATACAATCTTGGAGGGGTTGATCTTCAAGTATGCAGTGGACATCCAAGACTGGATCAGTGAGAGGCAGGTTTTGAGCCTATGGATGTCCTTGATGGAGTCGATCTTGAGGTATAGCTGTGTGTCGTTGGCGAATTGGTGGATGTGGATGTTGTGTGTCACTAGGAGGTCTCCCAGTGGCTTCATGTGTATATTGAAGATCACTGGGGAGAGGATGGAACCCTGCGGGATTCCACAGGTGATGGGTAGCTTTGGCGACATAGAGTAGTCCATCTGAACATACTGCTTGCGTTTGGTGAGGTAGGACTTGAACCAGCTTAGGATAAGGTTGTTGATCCCCAAGTGCCAATGTAATATGTCCACAAGCGCCTGGTGGTCTACTTTGTCGGAAGCGGCCGAGAGGTCGAGTAGAACCGTGGAAGCAGGGGTGGTCGTCATCAAGGATGTAGAGGGTGTCGTCGACCACCTGTATCGTTGCTGTCTCTGTGCTGCATCTGTGTCTGAATCCGGATTGGTAGGAGATAAGTAGATTGCTGTTGTTGATGTGTTGTTTCAGTTGTGCGACTACCGCTTTCTCGATGATCCAACCAACAAAGGGAAAATGGGTGATGGGGCGATAGTTACCTAGGTTGTCAGAATCCAGAGTGGGTTTCTTTAGTAGAGGTAGGATTTGTCCTTAGGGAGCTGTTGATGATCTCCTGGTAGGGAAGGAGAGCTCCTGCAGGGAGGGTCTTGAGGATGGATGCTGGGAGGATGTTGCAAGGAATTCGGCCATCCACATGGGGACTGTGCGCTCGCCTGCGCTTTTTGTAATTCTTTTGATAATTAAAATGAATGATGGGAGATCAACTTCTGAAAATGTGTGAGGCCATTCCACACAAATTTTCTCTGCTCACTGCGTGAAACACATAGTCACGTGTACTCTGGGAGGACACAGCCTACAGGTGAAGACCCCTTTCAGAGGTGAGAAGTATGTGATTCGAGGGATACAGGAAGTCCGCTCTTGTCAAAAACTTCAAGGGAGACCTCAGCTTAACTCAAGAGTCACAGAGGGCTCAGTTAACCAGAGAGACACTTTGATCTACAATAGAAAGATGGGTGGGAATTAGGCATATATTGTCACCCCTTACCTTTCCTGTTGCAAAGCACTCTGGCGTGACATCACGCATAAAAGAAGATTGCTGGTAAGGTAGGCTTAGCCTGTACCAATCACTGGGGCCCATTTGGCTTTAAAGGATGGCTGAGCCCCGCACTTACCAGATCATCTGAGAACTTCAAAAGGAGTAAGAAGAAGGACTTGTTTGGACCCAGGCTGAAGGTACAGTCTACCTTACATCTTCTGCCAGTGAAGGAAGGCCAGGAGTTCCAAGAGGGAAGCAAGATCCCTCCCCTAAACATCTCCCAAGGAACAAGAGGACTCAGAGGACCCGTACAGCAGCTCCAGAATCAGTACCTGGCCAGCAAACTGAATGCCCTGCTAGGTTCTGCCAGCAAGCTTCCTAGGTGGGAAGTGCCACAGAGTATCTGAACTAAGGACAAGGCTGTTGCCTGCAAACACTCTCCTAAGCTTTGGTCTGTCCGCCTTGAAAGGATCACATAAGCCCTGTGAAGAAGCTAGGAGAAGTGCCACACAAGCATCAACCAGAGTCCTCGAACCGCAACCGGCTTCACCGCTGACTGTTGTCATGCTGCAGTCGCCAGTGCTGACCGAAATGCCTCGACCAATATTCCAGATCTGCCAACCAGGACAGAAACAACGATTCTTGACCTCAAGCTGCCGTGTAGGCCAGTCCGCAGCCATCCAAACAGCCTCGCTTGCCGAACTGCCTGCTGCCTGATACCCACAACTGTCTCCCATCTCGAACTCTGTCTTAGGAGCTGCCAAGCTCCCTGCAACCGCCTCAATGCTTTTGAGCATCAAGAACTTCTTAAGCACCGGGTACATTGTGGTTCTGCCCCCCTGGTCCTTCTCTAAAGGCCACTAGAGACAGTTACAACCCTTTGCCCCTCAGTGCTGAAACCAAATAAACTTGAACCGTTAGACTGATTACTTTACTAACTGCCCTCCTGTCAGTATCCAGAGGGCATCCCTTTCTTCATGAAACTGTCTGTCCTCTCTGTTCCTTTACAGGGTGGGTTGTATTTTGTACTGTGCTAGAACTGTCTGTTGTGGTAATAATAAAGTAGATATTTTTATACAACCTTGACTGAACAGTCCCTTTTATCATTTGGTAATAATTGTATTTTCATTGTGTTGCAACTAACCAACGATCCACGACCTTGCAGAGATAAACCTGCCGTTCCGTCCATGGTACCAAAATTGGACAAGGAGGTTTATAATTTACTTGTGTTCCAATCTGTTCGGCTCCCTTCAGGTGTACTAGAGCTGAGGGGCTGATTGATGGTTTAGAAACCGATCTTCATCCCTGGACTACTGGTGCCCTGAAGTTGATTTGTCACAGATGTTTTCTGTATATGATGTGGTTTAGAAGAAGGCCAGGGTTTGGTCCACTGTCGAGAGTGTCTTGAATGTTGTCCAGGGTGTAGAGATTTAGCAAGGAGGGACGTGAAGTGGATCTGTGGATGCAGAGCTGGCATCAATGTGCTTGCAAATCTTGCTGATTTTGTCAATGAAGAAGGTGTTGATGGTGGGGGATTTTTCAATGGAGTGTGGTATGACAGGGTTGGCTAGCGGGTTGAGGCAGTGCTTGACTGCTTTGAAGAGAGATCTGCTTTTGTTGGTGGCTTCTGCTATGGTATTCTGATAGTAGGAGGCCTTGGCTGTGTTGATGAGTTGGCAGGTTGCTCGGAGTTCCCTGAGGAGCACCAGGTCGAATGCGGTCCTGTGGCGGTGCCCGGTTTTCTCTTGTTTCCTGATGTCTCTTTAGCTAAGTTTGAGTTCTTGTACCAGTTTGCTGACGGTTTTGGTTTGCACGTGCGCTGTTTCAGTGGCGCATGTCGGTCAATGGAGGCAGAGAGGATGGTGTTGAGTGCTTCCAGTAGAGAGTTGTAGTTCGGTTGGTGGTGTAGGGTCCAAGTAAGGTGTAGGTTGGCATGGTCTACTCTGAGGGCTCCCACTGGGAAGTTCTCGAAGGACCTGAAGGTTTGTCTGCTGGGTTTCTGGTGGGAGTGCTTGACTGGGCTGGTGTGCCGGATGTTGAAAGGGATGGTCAGACCAGTCAAGCTGGAGAGGAGAGCTGTAGTGGAGTGTTTGCAAAGGAAGTTATTTTGTGCATTGAAAATTAGCAACCCTTCGTGAAGCAAATCATTTTGTCTGATCTGTATTGGAATGTCTCCAGGTTACACTACATGTCAGCTATTGCCAAAATATGCCCAAGATGTACCATCATTTGTCAGGGAGTGACATAATATGCGCTGGTACCCATATGACAGGTATCACTATGATATACAAGGTACTTTCATATAAGGCCCAGACTTCACACAATTTCAAGGTTTTTGGTTTGAAATTGTAAAGGGCTCACATCATTACCAGGTATTTCTGTCAAAACCCAAGTATTTGTGTCATTGCCATTCACATTCCAGGTACAAAAACTATTGTCAAGTATTTTTGTAGTTAGCAAAGCAATGCCCCTGTCCAATATGTCTAGTTAACATGTCACACTATATTATGTTATTTTCTGTTAGCAAAGAAGTGCCAGGATCAGCTAAGTTCAGTTACCATAGCACAGCCAGATTCCATTATGGCCAATTGGGACATTGATGCAAAGTTCAGTGCTGCCCACTAAGCACAGTAAGGCCACATAATACAATGGCAGCTACAACAGCACTTATGATTCCCTTATACCAGTTTGCACAGTAAGGCCACATTCCAATATGCATTGTTATCACAGTAAGGACAATTAGCATTATGTCAATAAAGCATTATAATGCCATCTTGAAGTTTACCCAGCTATTACTTTAAGTCTAAATTCAATTGTGACTTTATGTGTGTAGGATGATGGGGAAGTGTATGGGCAATGCTGGGGACAGTTTGTATGCAGTGCTATGGTAGTGTGTGCAATGATACTGTGTATGTGAAGTGCTACGGGTCCTGCCTCTGCAGTGTTTGGGTGTTGTGTGTTTTTGTGTATACATTTGTGTGAGTGTGTAGTGTTGAGACAATTTGCACATATTTTGTGTGTGAGGGGGCATAGCTGAGCTTAGGGCAGTGTTTGTGTGTCTATCTGTGGGCATAGCTGAGTTAGGGCAGTGGTAGGGGCACTGTCGATATGCGTCGCTGGAAGTAGTAGTAATCATTTGTACAGCACCTTTATCCTGTTTATATGGCATCAACGCGCTTGTGATGGGAATGCCCCCAGGGAACCGAAGTCCACGGCGGTTATACATTGTGTGAAGGCTAGAAAGTGTGTGTGCATTTGGCCAAGACAAAGAGTAAGGGGTGGCTGATTGAAGTGTGGGTGCAGTTCTATTGGCATGTGCAGTGTTGGTCAGTCAGTGAGTGTATATTTGTATATGTGCAGTGCAGTACTGGAGACAGAGTGTGTGTGTTTGTGTGTGCGTGTGTGGGTTTGTGCGCGTGGGTGTGTGTGTGTGTGTGTTTGTGATTGTAGAGGTTTTAACTTAACTTTATGTTATGGTAAGTAACATAAATATTAATTAGCTGGACAAAACAAATACATGTTTGTGTTAGATAGTTCACGATATAGAAGCCTTCATTAAGTTAGGCTGGGAAAGTCGCCATTCCAACTTGGCTGCTCTATTGTCTATAGTCAAGCACACCTAAAGGCTTTTTTATCCCTCCCCATATCTATATGCCCCTTGTCTACACTCAGATGCCAATACATTTGCCACAGTAGAAACAGCATGGCAATGTCCTATCAATGACAGCAATGCTACCCACTCCTGCACTTCCTGCCTCCTGCAGAATTACTTACTTGTCCATGTCCCAATGACTGATATACTCCCATGTCATTGCTTCACCGACCCTCCCCCTTCTCCTCTTCTGTCCTTACTCACTGACGTGCTCCCGCCCCCTTCATCATGGCCCCAACCAGAATGCTGTGCTCCCAGGTCCCTCATGGACAGCAGCCTCAGTCTGATGTTCTCCCCAGAACTGTCTTCAGTGCTATCACTTAGCCCTCTTGTGAAATACTCAAAGATCTCTCCTCCCCAAATTCCCTAACACCACAAATTCTAGCGCTCCCTTATTAGCTTCTTGCTCCTTCACTCATTGCTTCTCCAGTGTCTCAGCAGCACACGTGTGGTTTCTCCGCTAGTGCTTGACTGCCCCTCTTCCTGTGACTGAATGCTCCTCGTTTACACCTCCTCCCCCAGGGTGCAGTGACTGTGTTTCTATGTTTGTATTTATATAGAGGCATTAGAGAGAGAGAGAGATAGAGAGAGAGAGAGAGAGAGAGAGAGAAAGAGAGAGAGAGAGAGAGAGAGAGAGAGAGAGAGAGAGAGAGAGAGAGAAAGAAAGAGAGAGAGAGAGAGAGACGTTAGCTGCCTGGTGGGCCCCCCGGTCCTCCAAATGCATACACACACGCACACGTTAGACAGACACGGGACGTGTGTTGCTGGTATAGGGTCCCAGCGGCAACTGCCATTCTGGGACCTCTTTTATTCAATCCGCATGCGCAAGTCGGAACGAGGCTCACGCATGCTCACAACCGTTGCGTGCTACGCAACATCCCTCCTTTTTTCCAAACAATGAAACCAATTAAACATTAACCATAACCAAACACAACCTGAGTACACGCGAACAGTTCTCGACATTCTAGGAGACCGGGTCCATGATAAAGTCTTGGAACCTCGACGGGCGTTGGCACCCCTCCCTGCTCGGGTACCTTCTGCCCTTGTCTCGGGATGGTCCCGGTGTCCCCGGAACGTCTGGGGGTCCTTCATCCTCCGGTGCTGCTGCCAGACGGGGCCCTTCTGGGGATGCCTCTTGAAGTAGGATATATTCCTCGTGATTGTTCCTCTCTCGTTGGCCGCCGTTACCATAGACCCTTTTACATGAGTCACTCCCAGTGGTTGGGCCTCATAGGTGAGGGATAGCTTCCCCTCCGAATGCCTGTTTCTGACCAGTACACTATCCCCTACTCTAATAGTCTTTTCTTGGAGGTTCCTCCGTACACTTTCCCTCTCATTCTTGACCCTTCATTCTAGGTGCAGCCGGTTGTTGTCGATCACACCTGGGTTGCGTCCCTCTACCTCTGGTAGCAGTCCTCTGGGGCAGAGGCTAAATAGAGCCTCTGCCAGCGCGACCCCTGTGGACTGATGGGGGGTCGTTCGATACTCACAGAGGAATTCGAAGAGGTTCTAACGCAGTTCCCCTCCCCCATCCAGCGAGATTCTGAAAATGTTGTTGAGCGTTCTCATGAATCGCTCGGTTTCTCCTTTTGCCCTTGGCCAGAGTGGAGTGACTCTCCGGTGATTGATGCCCCTCTCCTCCAGATACCTGGCGAATTGCTGTCCCTGTAACGACGGGCCATTATCGGAGCATAGTTCTGTTGGGAAGCCGTGGGTGGCGAACATCTTCTCCAGTGCCAAGATGGTGTGGTCACTGGCTGTTGATTCTACCAGTTCCAACTCTGGGTACCTTGACCACTGGTTCACAACTGCCAGAAAATTCATGCCTCATCCCGTTGAGCCGAAGTCAGCATGCACTGTACCCCACGGCTGCTCACTCCTCTCCATGGCTCTTATCGGTGGGCCTCTCTCTGCCGGACTGGCCACCTAGCAAGGAATGCCTTTGTCTTGGCGGCTCTTGATGTCCTTTGTGTGCCAGTTGTAGCACCTTGGTCACTAAAGCTTGCGGGATGACAATCTGGTGGCCTCGTAACAGAAGACCATCCTCAGTCACAGGGAGCTCATTGCGTGTCTTCCACAGTGCTTGGAGGTCCTTCTGAGTCCCGGCCTCCCCGCTGGCATTGTTGGTGAGGACTTCTCTCCACTCCCCGTTGTTCATTGCACCCTTGATGACCAGAAATATCTCGGCTTCCTCTGATGCATCAGCAATTTCCTGGCGTGAATGTGCCACGGGCAGAGCCGCCTCCACGACATTGCGTACCATGTCAATGCAGTCCACCACCTCAGCTTTGTCTCGGTCGTGCCCAGCCCCTGGATGCCTGGACAGATAATCTGCTGGGTTATGGGTGCCTGGACAATATTGCAATTTGACACCATACTCAATCAATGGCAGCATCCAGCGTTCGATGCGTGGAGGTGGTTTGGAGGGGGCCCCAGCCATGATCGGAATGAGTGGCTTATGATCGGTGATGACAACTACAGACTTTCCTAAAATGTATAGCCTAAAATGCTTGCAGCCCCACAGACTGGCAAGAGCCTCCCGCTCAATCTGCGAGTATCTTTTCACGGTTTCCGTAAGCGCCTTACTGGCGTATGCTATAGGGCGCATGAGTCCCTGTGAGTTTGCTTGCATCAGAACTGCACCCAGTCCCACCGGGCTAGCATCCACGACGATCTCCGACTCCTTGTCCGAGCTAAAGTATGCCATAGTCTCCTGGCCCGACAGTGCGTTCTTGATCTCGGTGAATGCCCTTTGTTCCTTGGATGTCCATGCCCACGCAATGCCGTTTCTCGTCAACGCTTGTAAGGGCTCCGACAACGACGCCAGATCGCGAATAAACCTTCTGCAGTAATTCACCATGCCAAGAAAGCGTCTTATCGCAGCCGGTGATTCTGGGGGGGCTGCCTCGCGAATGTCTCTCACCTTCTCCGGGTCGGGAGAGATCCCTCCGGCATGGAAAACAAATCCAAAGAATTCGATGCGGTCCTTGAGGAACTCGCACTTCTTCCTGTGTAGTGTGAGCCCTATACTCTTGAGTCTTTCCATCGCTCGTTCCAGCCTTTTCAGGTGTTCAGATTCCGACTGGGCGAAGACTAGGATGTCGTATGACATGTTCATGACAGCTTTTAGTCCCGCCAGGGCTCCACGGATTACGTTTTGGAAGACCTCCGCCGCTGACGAGACACCAAAACAGAGTTTTTTAAATTGGTATAGCCCTTTGTGGGTGGTAAAAGTCGTTATATAACGTGACTCCGGGTGGAGTTCTAGCTGGTGATACCCAGACCTTAGATCGAGCTTGGAAAATAATTTTTCCCCTTGCAGCTCACCCACTATATCATCCAGTGTGGGCGTGAGGTGTCTTTCCCTTTTTATGGCGGCATTCAGCAGTCTCATGTCCACACAGATGCGGACAGCCCTTGACTGTTTGGGCTTGGGTGCCACCACTATGGGGGAGACCCACGGCGTCGGGCCCTCCACCCTTTTGATGATGTCCAAGTCGATAAATGATTGGAGTTCTTTCTCCACTTGCACCCTAAGGTGGAACAGAATCCTTCTGTGCTTGAGGGCTGTAGGCCTCACAGACCCATCAATGTGCAGTCTAATAGGGTGACCTTTCAGTTTGCACACACCCGAAAGACATTTTCGAACCGGCTCAACAGGCGGTCAATGTCTGTGTAGTACACCGCCAAGGTAAAGTGTACGATATCTAGGGCTTCAGAGGCAGCACAGCTCAACAGGGAATGCGGGCTTACATGGGTCACAAAAATTCTTGCCTTGATCTTGTTCAGTCCATGTGAGACTGGGGCCACGACGACTCCCTGGATTGGCAGCGGCATGTCTCCACCTAATAGTATATTCGGGCCTTGGACTCTTCTAACTTGGGAGGACCTGGCAGGGCCTTATAGTGTTCAGCTGCCAGGACATAGAACGGCGCTCCCGTGTCGATCAAAACAGGCATTGGCACATCGCCAATGTTCACTGTGCATGTTGGTTGCCTTCTTTTCTTCGCCCCTGTGGCAATATTTGAGATGAAAAAGACCTCCTCTTCATCTTCCTCTTCTTCGGCACTGTCCACCTCTTGCACACCTTGTTTGATTGTCGACACACTCCTGAAGCGTCTGGGGTTTCCCCCACTCGCTCTTGCCGGCCCTCTGGATGCCGCCACCGGAGTCGCTGCCCTGCACACCCTTGCATAGTGTCCGGGCATGCTGCACCTTCCACAGACTCTTATTTTCGCAGGGCACTCCCCAGCATGCGGCAGATCATACCCACAGTAAGGACAGGTCTGTGGGCTCATAGGTGATGAGGGACTGTCCGCCCGTTTCAGTCCCCAACGTGTCTTCGCCGGGGTGGGACGTCCAATGGCGAAGGCATCCTCACTCCTTCCTGGATGCACTGTTGGGTCCACCTTCGCGCCACTGTTCTCCGCCAGTTCATATGCGTGCCCTGTGTCTAGGATTTGCGTAAGCGTCAGGCCTGGCTCCCGAAGCTCTTGCCTCTGCAACTTCCCCGAGCTACACCCTTGTATCAAATGATTCCGCACCATCTCCTCTTCATTCACCCACCTGCAGGTACTTGCGAGGTGCCTCAGCCTTACACAAAATTGGTCCAAGGTCACCCAGTTGCTTCTCCGCACACATCACAAATCTGTCGAAGTCGACGTTCGCCATCGGGGGGAAGTGGTTCTGGAGGGCCTGTTTGACAGCATCATAAGTGATCACCTGAAGGTTCAGCTAGTCGAAAATCCTGTTGACTTCTGTGCCAGCTGAGTACACCATCGAGGCCACCTTCGCATCGTCATCAGTCTCACCAGTGGCCCTGAAAAACATCTCCAGTTTCTTCACCCACAGCAGCCATTTCGGACGCAGTTTGGACGGTGGGCCCGATGTGTCGAATTCAGGCATGGGCTCCAGGGTGCTGCTGACCCTGCGTGGTACTGGCATAGGGGCACCATCCTCTCCTTCCTATTCACCAATCGTGGTTGGTGATTCGTGTGAGGGTATGGAAGAGGGATCAGCCCTCGTGGGTGAGGCTGTGTCAGCCTAATATGTCTTTCACTGACCTTCCACTTGCTGGAAGATGAAATCAAGATCTGGTAGACCAGTGTGATGATTGGGCCTGGTTAAGTTGCAGGAGTTCTCTAGCACACTTGGCGTGCCATCTGCCCCTTCATAAAGCAGTAGCCACGGCCCTTACTCCACTAAGGGCCATGGAATGTCCAAAACATATATTTTTTTTTTAAATGGATCACGGACGGCACACGAGCACCCATGTCGGCCGCAACCGCCGTGATCAGCTTATTCAAAATGGCTGCCGGCCGACTGCGTTGAGTCCGTACCGCATGAAGAACAAAACACTTTCTCCGACATAGAACGCCGCCAGAGCAATATCACATTCACCTGCTCGCGCTACCTCTTCGTCGCCAGTGTTAGCTGCCTGTTGGGCCCCTGGTCTCCCACACGCATACACACACGCACATGTTAGACAGACACGGGACACGTGTTGCTGGTATGGGTTCCCAGCGACAACTGCCGTTCTGGGACCTCGTTTATTCAATCCGCATGCGCGAGCCGGAACGAGGCTCGCACATGCTCACAACCGTTGCGTGCTACGCAACAAGAGAGAGAAAAAGAGAGAAAGAAGAAGAGAAAGAGAAAGAGAAAGAGAAAGAAAAACAGAAAGAGAGAGAGACAGTCAGTGGCAGGGTGTGTGTATAGCATGAGTAAATAGTTGAATACCTCCATTCAGCTATTCCTAGCTCTTCACAAAATAAATGTCACACTGAAAGCTGGTGTATAAGCACTCTATCAAAAAATCTGAGATTCATTATAAGTGCATTTCTCCCGTTTACACACACTCAATCTTTCAACACATACAAGAAACCTATCTTTTTTGATGAAGACGTATTGCAGAGGGGGGGGTGTTTTATTAACCCCCACCAGATGTGTCAAGCTGTAGCCTTTAATTTCCATTTTTTTTGCTGGTGCAGGAATAATCGTACCTTAAGGTTATCGGCAGAGGCAGCTTTTGGTGCTAGGGCGAGGGGTGTGGATAATAGGGCACCAACGGAAGGCTGGGGAATGCACTGGGCACCAGGGAGGAGCCTGCCCCCTCCCCCTGGCTCTGATACTGAGGTTACTGAAAATCACAAGCGTACCACTCATTGCTGCTCTTCTGCGGCTACCCTACTCCAGGGAGCTTTAGAAGAACATTCCATGATCACTAGTTTACCAATCTATCTCCCAGACCTATACGATGGAGATGTGGCATTACAATTTAACTGGCCCAGCCACCTCTCACCACATCTCACTCTCAAATTGTGTTATTGTGAGGTGGTGGCTGCTGAATGGTGCAACAGGAACAGTCCCACCAATACCCCAGGGTCTCTCTCAGGTACTTTAAGCACATTGAACTTGGGCAGATTGCTAGCATTTTCAATGTCTTCTTTCTCTTGCTCTGTACCACAAAATATCAGAAACGTCTGATGGGGGTTACGTGGGGAGGTGTAATAAAAAAATTGATTAAAAAAATATTCAGCTGACACTGCCCCTTTAAGGCACTGTCTAACAACCCTGGCCTGTTGGCTTTGCTAACCTATGTTAAGTCTGGTTGGAGATAACTGTCTTTCAGGCAAAACTAGTGGACACAATTTTTCAGGTGCTTCGCTGTCCATCACAAGACTTCTGAAGCATGAAGTACTGTTTTGATTGGTTCATTGGTGTGTTCCTTTTGATTGGAGTCTTTAATGTTCAGGTTTTGATTGAACTTCAATGTGGCCTGCTGTGTCCGTTGACAAGTAAATGGTGGCATTGCTTTGATTTGTTTATGCCATGTGAATGTCTGGTCGAGCATCAAAACTGTTTGTTGGTGTATTTACAGGTAGTTCTACAAACACTCACTTTTACCCACATATTGTCTTTTTTTTATAAATTTACTGAATCTGCATGGTTCATGCAAGAAAGTCATTGCTGGGTATGTTTGCCATATTTATGAAATATTGCTAAATGTTTTTTTAAGTCTAGTTTTAATAACGTATGCTTTTTAAATTGCAATTGGGTAGTTATGCTGTGGTTCAAAGGTAATTTATTTTCCTAAAAATAAAGAAGGTTTTAGACAATGGCTCATGAATGGGTGTGTGTGTGTTGTATACATTGCTTTGTATATTGACTGACGAATGTGGAAGAGTGGCAGGTTTCTGTGAATGTTGGTTGACTGTAGTCAATAGAATGATATTGATAGATTTTGTGATATCTTGTTTGTAATTGGCTGAGGGACTGTGGGATGAAATCACCCCTCAAAAAGCTAAGCTCTTGTTGCTTTGTGCATTTTCTGAATTTTAGAGGAGCAGTAATTTATTGGTATAGCTTGCATCTATAATAGTTTATTTTTTCTTTACTTGGATCTTCTAACAAGAGGACTATTGTAGTGCTTATAGTAGTGCTAAATTGTTGTGGTTTTATAAATCTACAACATGTTATTGACAGGATAAAAGAAACTGTGTACAAAAAATCTACAATTGCTGGTATAACTGCAAAATCGTTCAAAAAATGTAAATAAAAATTACATAAAAATTAAATATCTTGTGTTACAATAATATATGTCCTTACACTAGCCGTTCCCGGTGTAACATATGTTGTTCTAGCATATCTTAAAGGTCAATATCGGTCAGTAATTCATAGGGTCACTTCTGTCCCCCTTCTTAAATATCGGAATTAGCACTGATTGTTTGCAGGAAGGGGCGTAGGTCCCTGTGAAGTATTAATGGTCACCGCTGATCGCTTCAAGGAAGGAGGCGTAGATCCCTGTGACTTATTATTGGTCCTTGAAAAGGCTAAACGTATAGCTAAGGCATATTTGTATCAGATGGAATGAGAACAGTATCTAAGTTCCAACGATTACACAGGCCTCTATGATGTGTCTTTGTAGATGTGCAGTTGTCAACCTTATTCCATTGCAGAGTCCCTGTGATGGCATAAGATTGCATAGTAGCATACTTACAGCATCTACTTTCAGTTTTAGCTTGTGAGGAGACATTTGTCCTACAGCGTTTCGCTCTTTACAGACTGAAACGTTGAGCTGGTAGGTAACTGGTCATTGACACTGGAACTGCCATGCCCCTAAAATGATAGCTGTTGTTGAATTGGAAGGGCACATAGAGGTGCACTTTACCATTTGGGCAGCACAGGACAACCTAACACTGATAAATTGCATCAGCTGAGTATGGGAACATACCTAAGCATTTTATATATGTAGATAGATTTTATCAAAGTCAAGCCTTTTTCTTTGCCAGTAATTGGTTTGGAAATGTTTCAGACAAGGTGTATGGTGTAGCTTTACTGATGTATTTCTCAGCCATTTAAAATGTATCTTTTTTTAAATAGCTTTTGGGTTTTGATACTTGGAATATGGTACCTTAAGGATTAATTACACAAGATTCATCATAGATGGTCTTTTTGTATAGGTGGTGTCATATCTTATAAGTGGTCAGGGACTTAGGCTGTGTTCCCCCTAGATAGGTTGCAGGGACCCCCTGCCTATCCCCTACTGACTTAATTTGAAGTGTTTTGCTCCTTTACTTTTTTACCTTGGTCTCCATCTGATATCACATTCACCTGCTCGCGCTACCTCCTCGTCGCCAGTGTTAGCTGCCTGGTGGGCCCCCCGGTCTCCCACACGCATACACACACGCACATGTTAGACAGACACGGGACGCGTGTTGCTGGTATGGGGTCCCAGCGACAACTGACGTTCTGGGACCTCGTTTATTCAATCCGCATGCGCGAGCTGGAACGAGGCTCGCACATGCTCACAACCGTTGCGTGCTACGCAACAAGAGAGAGAAAAAGAGAGAAAGAAGAAGAGAAAGAGAAAGAGAAAGAAAAGGAAAAAGAGAAAGAGAGAGAGAGAGAGAGAGAGAGAGAGAGTCAGTGGAAGGGTGTGTGTATAGCGTGAGTAAATAGTTGAATACTTCCATTCAGCTATTCCTAGCTCTTCACAAAATAAATGTCACACTGAAAGCTGGTGTATAGGCACTCTATCAAAAAATCTGAGATTCATTATAAGTGCATTTCTCCCGTTTACACACACTCAATCTTTCAACACATACAAGAAACCTATCTTTTTTGATGAAGACGTATTGCAGAGGGGGGGGGGGTGTTTTATTAACCCCCACCAGATGTGTCAAGCTGTAGCCTTTAATTTCCATTTTTTTTGCTGGTGCAGGAATAATCGTACCTTAAGGTTATCGGCAGAGGCAGCTTTTGGTGCTAGGGCGAGGGGTGTGGATAATAGGGCACCGACGGAAGGCTGGGGAATGCACTGGGCACCAGGGAGGAGCCTGCCCCCTCCCCCTGGCTCTGACACTGAGGTTACTGAAAATCACAAGCGTACCACTCACTGCTGCTCTTCTGCGGCTACCCTACTCCAGGGAGCTTTAGAAGAACATTCCATGATCACTAGTTTACCAATCTATCTCCCAGACCTATACGATGGAGATGTGGCATTACAATTTAACTGGCCCACCCACCTCTCACCACATCTCACTCTCACATTGTGTTATTGTGAGGTGGTGGCCGCTGAATGGTGCAACAGGAACAGTCCCACCAATACCCCAGGGTCTCTCTCAGGTACTTTAAGCACATTGAACTTGGGCAGATTGCTAGCATTTTCAATGTCTTCTTTCTCTTGCTCTGTACCACAAAAGATCAGAAACGTCTGATGGGGGTTACATGGGGAGGTGTATTAAAAAAAAATGATTAAAAAAATATTCAGCTGACACTGCCCCTTTAAGGCACTGTCTAACAACCCTGGCCTGTTGGCTTTGCTAACCTATGTTAAGTCTGGTTGGAGATAACTGTCTTTCAGGCAAAACTAGTGGACACAATTTTTCAGGTGCTTCGCTGTCCATCACAAGACTTCTGAAGAATGAAGTACTGTTATGATTGGTTCATTGGTGTGTTCCTTTTGATTGGAGTCTTTAATGTTCAGGTTTTGATTTAACTTCAATGTGGCCTGCTGTGCTGACTTAATTTGAAGTGTTTTGCTCCTTTACTTTTTTACCTTAGTCTCTTGATCCTCACTTTGGATGGTTTTGATTGAAGCCTAATTTCCAATCGTCTTTGAAAACTTAATTTGCATCAAGAGTTTGTGTTTCTTTCTATATGTGCTACCATCCTTCCTGTCCCACCCAACAATCCCCTTTGCCCGTATCCAGCTCCTAAACTCTTGCTGTTGTATATTGCTTTAATCACTTTGTTTAAGTAACGAAGATGAGCGTGTGACCATTGCTTTGCAGCATTGGATAATTTATTTACCACAATCAAAGTATTTAGCAACAGGTAATGTTGTGGAAGCCAATAAGCCAATGTATATATGTTTTTTAAATGTCTTATCAGGCAGGCGGAGTTGTGATTTCACAACTAAATGCAACAAGAGAATAATGCAAAGTTTGTTTTCATACAGATATTGCCTGTATTGTAAAGATATCAAACTTTGCATCCTCTTGCTTGACAAATTCGGGACTACTTGCCAGGCCTGAATGTGCCAGGTTAGGCATGATATATTAATGATTTGTCTCACACATTGTCAAGACCCTTGCAGAGTGGTGCTTTGAAAACAAAATGGTACTAGCAGGATTCCGAAAATGTTATAAGTGTAGGCATCCATCACGAATAACCTCTTTCGTTAGAATGAAACTATGACAACAAACATGCTGTAGCGGTTTTAATCGTAAGTGAGGTAATTGCAAGTTTTCAGGCCAGCACTGACCAATACACTTGTCTTTTTTAAAAAAATTTTAGTAGGAGTCCATGGCACGCCTGAAAGAGCCAACTCTGCTGGTTACAGCGCCCCAGTCGGTGTACCTCCCGTACTCTCCTTGTCTCAGGTAGTACTGGCGGCCTTTGTAGTTGGGCTCCTCATAGAACACCCAGTGCCCCTCGGGTATGTTGCAGGAGTGGATGTCATGGCGGTTGAACTTCTCGTGGACGTGTGGACAGTCCTCAGTTAACTCCAACATCTGCCCTTTGAAGTCCTCTTTTTCATAGATCCTGGCCTTGTAGGTGCCGCGGTGCTGTGGAATCAGGGGAAACAGAAAGAGCAGGTCATTTTTGAGAAGGATAGGACACTATTCAACGGAATCCACGTTATTGAGACACATATTCAGAAATGTATTTGGACGAAAATAATGGTGTTTTTCTGTTATGCAACATCAAAAGGAATCAGATTTTGCAAATAACCAAGCCAATAACCAAAAAGAACTTCTGTGAATTTCTGCCGTTAGCCAGCATTATGAAAAATAAATAAAGGAGGAAATAGACTTATTAAGATCAATTAGTCCCCCATTTTTATAATTAGTATTGTGCTTCCTGGAGGTCATTCCGTACTTCATCCACAGCCCACAGTCCTGTGCTTATTTCACCCGTGTAACATAAAAGGCAGTAGGGAACTGCTGGGAGTATATGTTTCCTCCCGTGGCCAGTTCCTTACTATCCATTTTATCCTGCTATGATAGTGGCGAGGCAGAAGAACATCCTTTTGGTTCTCCTGTGCCTCCACACTATGCCCACCTTGCCAATGCACAACGATAGTGCCCTGAATACATTTGTTATTCCCTCATGATTTTGACAGTCCTGAAAAGAAGAAAATGGGAGAAATTGCACCATCTGAAATGATACTGTTGTGCACTGCTACCATTGCAGGGCCAGGCTCAAAGAACCTCGAATGACGCTCCAGATCATAGCTGTGAGGCAATGCACTTTCTGACATCTGTATATTGTATAAATGTTTTCTTTTGTTTGCTTAGCAGCTGAAATCTGGTAGCAGAACACATTACGTTCTACGCTTAAATACCGGTAGGATGGGTTGGAGTCACGCTGCTGCATAAAAAATTGGAATGGAAGAGATCACGGGAGCTATGACTGAAAAAAAAAAAGGCACCGAAATCAGTTATGCCCCGTTCCCGCCTCTGCGAGCGCAGGGCTACAACGGCACATGCAAATCCCTCAGAGAACAGGCCCAGCCCACTTGAAGATCCTGATCTCCCGCACACTGCGCAAGGACCCGAGAAAACTCGGGCCCTGACTGGGCCCTGTTGTACACTTAGCAACAACGGGTTAGTTTCACCTCAAAATTCCGAGCGCCCTGAAGCCCATGGGCATGTGGCGTGTTATAAACATTAAAATAAACAAATAAAGAAATGGGCAACTGGAGCTTCCTTCTCATTGTGAGATGTCACTCAGACTCCCTCAGTCAGTATACCCATCTCTTTCATTACTGCTCATCTACAGCTCTATATATTAATATGACTGATACCCCGAGGCGACCGCCACCTGCATCCTGCCACAGATTTTAAGAGTAAAGTGGGCACTCGTAGGGACAGCAGGCGGCAACGTCAGATAAATGGGACACATGGGTCTGTTTTACTGCCATCCCCCTCAACGAGCCATTAACCTTCTAGGTCAGTTCCTGCCACTCCAACAGTGTAAACTATCACTGCTAGGCAGCATAAGGTTGCCTGTCATGTGACGCCTCCTGTTGAGACATTGAAGAGCAAAACAACATGTAAAAATGTTTTAAAGCCAATAGGAAATAGGTTAATCTCTCTCAAGACATCTTGCGACGTTTCAACTTCACTTCCAAGGAGTGGGTTAAAAAACCCCTGTTTGCAAGGAGGATGCTGTGTTGAGGAAATGTGTAGGGACCCCTCATTTGGTGTGCCACCCTCCAGCCCAAGGGGTATGAGACACCTCTCCAATGCAATATTCCCCCGCCCCCTTGGTGTATAGGAAACCACATGACTTCTCAGCCTAGCAGCAGTGACAATCTGTAACCTGCTGGCAAGGCCGTACTGCGGTCCAGTTTGCCCCATGTAGATACCGGTAACGGAAATAAGTGAGAATCCAAAGGTCCGGCTGATTATGTAGCAGATAATATCCTTAGTAATCGAACGATCAATACATGGCATTCATTTCCCACGTTACAGTAGTGAATCATTTGCTCTGCAAACGTCAGATCACTCATGCAATGCAATGCCTTTGCCCGTGGACATTGTTACCACCATAACCTGGGTCTCTGCTGCTAGCGAAGTGCGGCCCATCCACCTGCTGAAACACATGGCACACCGGCTGTTTAATGTCTAACCTGGCAAAACTGCTACAGCCCTGCACAGTTTATAGAAGGCCATCTAATGAGAGGGTGGCGGAACACCTGAGGGTCCTTGGCGGTGGTTCATGAAGCAGGTTGGCCTTGGTGCAGGAGGTAAGGGCCTAGACTACTGAGTCGCCTCCATTCTTCAGTGCAGGCCCAACCTCTTGCTGATAGGTTCTCTCTGTGCACGTGTTTGACCTTTCACACCTAGGAAAGCTGAGGTGGCTGAAGCCAGTGTGTCAACTTCTATTTCTCGTGTCTTGCCCTTCTTTTGATGCCTTTTCACTGAACCCTGCGAAAAAGTGTCAGCCTTCTATTCTTTTATTTTTCTGTATGCACTCTCCTGTTTAGGATTGCAACCCATGACTGGCTAAAGGTACCATGCTCTACCTGCCCACCTTCCCTCTAGGCGCTGGCTCAAATGCTGAGACACACACACCTGCTGTTAAGCCCCTTGAACTCTGAAATAGAGTGTACAGCTTTCTTCTTGGCCATTGTTGATGGGGACCTGATAACACACCTTCACTAAACAACGCCAAACATAACACCAATAGCAGCCAGCACGTTCTGCAAACGTGTGCAAATGAGGTAATTTGTGTACATTGAACAATTGAAACTGATTGTGAAAGTATGCAGTAGTAACTAAGAGTAATCTGTAATAACAGTGAAAAAGTCTGTAAAAGTCAGAGAAGCCTTAAAAATCTTAAACAAGACCCGCCGTTGCCCTAAATGGGGATGCCTTAAAATTGTGCAAAAGGGGTACACAAATGTTGTCCACATGTCCTCGATATATAAACCTCGAAGCCTTAGTGCGCTGACAAAAAGTTACATTTAAAAAAAAGGAAATAAAAGTACGTATTTGGCAACCTTACCAATTAATCAAACAATGGGTGTGGCAGCCACTGACCACTAACCCATACGCAACGAGCTGTACACCAAAGAGCAACAGATAAGATGGTAGCTAGAAGCTGTTAAAAGCTGGTTTAGCCGGTCCACGTACTGCAGTGCTCTTAATGGTGGTATCACCAGCAACCCAAATTCTGCTAAGAGATAGACCCTGGTCGGCAGCCTTGCCAGCCTCCAGACAGCGATAGACAGCAGAACCCTTTCGAGACAGCAGGCTTGTGCCACAAAGGTAAGCCTCCTAAGGTTTTATGACCACGGTTTTGCTTCCATTCCACTGAAATCATTGAATATGTGAGTTGGCTGAATTCCGGCCGTTCGAAAATTCTGAACAGCCGAAAACTTCGACCAGATCACGCATTCGGTGCTAGGGGCAACGGTAGTGTCCCCCGCGCACTTGCTCACCATATTGTGAGCGGGGGTTGCGGGGATGTCCCCTGCAGCCATCCCGAAAAAACCCCCACCCACAAAGAAAGGGCTGCGGGCACCGCAACCTTGCTCACTATATTGTGAGCAGGGGTTGCAGGGGTGTCCTCTGCAGCCATACCAAAAAACAAATGAAAAACAAAAAAGGAAAGGACCCTCCGGCGCCAGAAGTGAAAGGGAACAAGCGTTGCAGGGACACTGCAGTCAGTGGCCGCAAGGTAAGTAGGGGTGTGGTGTGGGTGAGGGTGTTACGAGGTGTGGGTGGGGGCCGGGGGCCAAGTTGGAAATGTTCATTTGCGAAAAGACTGAAGGTTATTTTGGAAAAATAATCTTCTGTCTTTTCTCCCTCGAACATCTGAATCTCAGGCTTGGTCATGCGGGCAGATGCTTCAACCCAAACCGTGGGCACACGGCAGGAATACCATAAATGAACAAACAGACACAGAGTTGCTGCTTCCTGGGTCTCTTCTGCAGTGCCTGCAAGTTCACGCATAGCCCGTTTATTTGGCTCGACTTGTGTTCTTAAATGGGCAACACACCACAGTTAAAGGGGCGACACACCACAAACATAAGGGCTCAGTTAACAATGTCCCCTCATTGTAAAAAAGAAAACATTGCCCCCATAGAAAATTAAAAGGACCTCGTTTACAAATGTAGGTGCCCCCTTTCTGTTAACATTGCGCCCGAGTAGTGATGCAGCACAGTCACTGCAGCTGCTGATATAGGAAGTAATGAGGAGTGGAGTTTGGCCCCATTTAAAAGGTGCGGACCCTCCCAATCATAAACTACCGCTGTTTTCCGTGGACTGTGCGTGAGTTGAAAAAAGTTGTAAAAGTTATAAGGTGGCCCACAGCCCTGCTGCTGGACTGTACCATAAACCCCATACAGCACAGGCGAGTTTACCATTTCACTTTCACCTCAGTTCTTCTACTCACAAGGATGGGCTGGCCTTGCTGGTTACCAGGAGCTCCCAGTAGGATGGAATGAGTTAAGCCGCGATTGCAGCTCTTGCAGGTTGAGAAGTATATCGAGTACCCCCTCCCCACCATGGCTGCCTCCAAACCGGGCTTCAATACCGGGTTCCTTCAATGAGGAATAACCAGGTAATTCCAACATTGGAGGACCCGGTAATTCCTCCTTGAAGGAACCATTCCCTATTCCCATTTGAGCCCCCATAGGGCTCAATGGGAATGGGGAGGGAGGTAATAATGGGCACATTACGAATGGCCCGTTATTAGCTCCCTCTTCCCCTCGCGGGACCGGGAATGGACGTCTGGTTTTAGGGAACCTCGTAATCGGCGCTCATGTTATGAAGGGTGCCTGTCCCGTTCCGGCACCCTTCATTACGTGAGCGCCAGGGTCGTAATGAGGCCCAAAGTGTTACTAGGCCCCGGAAGACTGGCTTGGGGTTTGGCAAGCCCCTCAAGACAACTGGAAGAACGTGTGACGTGGTCAATTTTGCACCGAGAGCCGGATGACATGGTGACAGAAAAATGGGATAGGAGTTTTGGAAAGTGATATTAAACAGGATCAAGGAGGATAGTTTGAGGTCTCGCTCAAGTGTGGGGAAGGATTATGAGCGGCTAAT
This sequence comes from Ambystoma mexicanum, assembly GCF_040938575.1. Taxonomy (NCBI): domain Eukaryota; kingdom Metazoa; phylum Chordata; class Amphibia; order Caudata; family Ambystomatidae; genus Ambystoma; species Ambystoma mexicanum. The sequence goes on from NC_090931.1 coordinate 709,995,834, forward strand.
GAGGAGGCGTTGGCAGTATTTCAGTCTCGCAGGACTAGAATGGTGATTTGCGTGTGTTCTCAACGTAATGAGAAATGGTGAAAGATACTGGCGATATTAAGGACTTTGAAGTGAGCAGAACTGTCCGTGTACTTGTGGAAGATTAGATGGATTTTATAAAACACATTAGCAAATATTGCATGTGTCATGGCTAGTCAAAGAGGTAATGTACAACCCTCACACTTCCCATTGCAGAGAGGATAACTCAGGGGCAGCGCATTTGTCTTGGAATCAAGACAGCGCAGAGCAATACAGGTTTGAATCCCGGTCCCATGCTTAGAGACGGATCTCTGGTAATTAGTGCATTACAAAAGATTAATTAATTCATGAATTGACGTGATGATCCCAAAACCTTGTTCACCATCACCTCCGTGACCTGTGAGTGTGTCTGGTTACTACTGAAATAAGCACGCTTTGACAGGAATGCATGCATTAGTAGGCCTCCCGCCCACATATGAGCACACATCCTCATAGTATTTATGGATAAATCAATGAGCATGTGGCTAATCGAAGGAATTTAGGGATTATGTCAGAGATAAAAAACAATGTTTTTCTCTCCGTCTATTGGGCACTTTCCTCGTGAATTCTAGAACTGGGGTTCTTTTTAATATAATTCTACTGGTCCTACAATATGTTGGGAACAGTGATTATTGGGAGAACAACTCACATGTTTTTCCACCAATGTGCAGTTTGTGTTTCCTCTGGTGAGGAAATACCATCCCTGCCGCCAGCTACTATGGTACAATCTGATTAAATGGAAATGTCCAGCAAGCCTATTTCGAGCCATTAAGGACCTCCACACAAACACACATATACGAATTAGTCTTGACAAGATGGAAAGGCTCTCATCTGCCATTCAAACTTTTTGCGGGGTTGAACAAGGTTGCCCTTTAGATGCCATCATTTTTAACTATTTTTGTCAGATGTCGATCAAAGCTTAAAGGAAGCCGCTTCGTTTCCTCCAAAAATTAATGGTTGTCATATTGGTCACATGATATATGCTGATGATCTCATTTTGGTTGATTCAACTCCAATTGGTCTGCAACGTAGTTTGAATGCTCTCGACAAATATGTTAAAGATAATGCACTTGTTGTAAACACTACTAAATCTGACATTATATTGCTGCAAAAGCTACAAGGATCTAATGCTGAAAGCCGACAAAAGTTTTGTTGGTACTTGGGTGACAAAATGTTAGCAACCACATCGCAAATGAAATATTTGGGAACTGTCCTTAACTCAAACATAAATGATGCTAATTGGATCAATAATATGAAAACTAAATGTAAGAAATTGGCAATTCAAAAAGCTTGGCTTAATAAAAAATATGGCAAATTTTCACTCCTAACAGTTCTATTGTTTTACAAACAAAAAGCTGTGCCTGCCCTTATCTATGGCACAGAATGTGCCTTGGGGTGTTCCTTCGAGCTATGGAACTGTCTGGAAAACATGTTTTGGTCACAAATTCTATGTCTCCCGAGGGGCACTCCATCAGCCTGCATTAGATATGAGCTTAGCTTGACTTGACTTAACGCAAGAGTCTGCTGGTTTACGCTTAACTTGTACCAAAAAATAACAATGGCTTCGCTATGCCCACAATTTGAGATATTGAACCGGGCAAACAAAACAAAGACTTCTGTTCTTTCCATGTGGTTAGAGCTTTGCAAAGAAATGTTAGTGGAACTGGGTACTGATTTGGTCACACTGCAGACTAACCCTAATTATGTCAAGACAAAACTGTGGAGGCAGGATTGGATCTTAACAGATGAAAAATGCCGTAAACATTGCATAATGAAAAATGTGCCAATCCAAAAAAGAGGCATAAACGAAATTCAAAACTACCTAATAAAGTTTCCGGACCAATATCGAAGGAAACTTTATATGAAATTTATTTTGAATGTATTTCAGACCAGAGAACGGATAAATCTATAGGTGAATGATGCTCCTCTCACGGAACTATGTAGAATGTGTAACGGAACAGATGAAACGCTTAAACACCTAATAATGTTGTGTCCTGCTCTATCCGTCGAACAAACCAACCACCTAGGGAAATTTAGTAGGGCAAGACCATCTCTAGGTTTAGAAGATTAGTGGCAAGTTCTTTTCGATGAAACTGATTGAAAGTTGACGATAGCCTTGACATTTTTTCTGGAAGTAATCATCACACGGAGCTCCTTGATTTAGGGTTAGAGCTCTATGAATTGGATCAAAAATCAGATGAACGCATTTGGAAATGTTTTTGTTGCTTTGTAATTTCCTTTTTTTTTTCTTTTTAAGATGATCATTGTGTAACATGATTACATGTATTTTTTTAAAGGTTTGTAATAAATGAAATAAAAAATAAATAAAAAAAATACCATTTTAACAATTTTAGAGCAAAGACAATAGGTCAAAATTTGAACAGCCCTTACCATTGAGTGATGTAATCTAAAACATTGTTATGTGGCCTTCCCAAGGATGTAGGAGAGGTGTGATTGCTCACAGTTCTCACTACATAGCCCAGTTTAAATTTGCATTATAGTGTCACTAAAAAACCCACACTCTGAATGTGCTGCTCCCCCTTGAAACTTTGCAATAAAGGCTGCAATTCAGGGCTCCACTGGTGATTAATTGCCTGAGAACACGGGCAAGTCTACTTCGCAAAGTCAGGCCATCCCACATATTTATGGTTTATTTATCTCAAGCAAATCCCAGCACTTAAAGTTGGACATTCACCAAAACAGTGCTGGTAGTAACTCAGCCTTACTCATAAATTACTCCTGGAAATAGACTGTTTGGTTCACAAAGTTGCTACCTGTGCATACTCTAGACCTGGTATGGTATGGTATTATTTATACAGCGCCTATACACAGGCAAGTGTTTCAAAGCGCTCAAGGAGGGTGGGAGCCTGGGGAAAAAACAAACAGTCGCTAAGAGCCCTTGAAATTCTGAGAAGAGAATAGTCTGCAAAGGCAGAGTAAGTGCTTAAAAAGTACATTTAACAGATTGGGGGAGAGCAAATAGGCCTGATGGTGATTCAGCAGTTTTAGACAGTGAAATTTAGGGGTGAAGACAAGGGAAACAAACATGCGATCTTCGGCGCTGTGCGTGTGGATCGAGCAAGTGTGTGGAGGGTTACAGGGAGGGGGAGGATCAAGTGCACCCAGTCGGTTGAGACTGGGGTAAGTGCAGATTACTCCTGAAAACAGACTGTTGGATTCACAAAGAAATTTCTTGGATTAACTCTGACTTAGTCTTGATTTACTCATTGGGGGAGACTTGTCGATGCAGAATGTCAGGTGTAACTGATTCAATTCTGACTTAGTCTTGGAATTCGAACAATAAGGGCTCAATTCACAAAGACATAACCAATAGTAACTCTGGCTTCCTCTTGACGTACACCTGGAGATAGAATATTCAGTTCACAAAGACATTACAAGGAGTATCTGACTACTCATGCCTTACTCTAGGAAAGAGAAATAACTTTGTGAATCAAATAGCGCTTCAAAATCCATAACATGTGTCCCCTTATTAAGATTGCAGTTATTAAGATTCCTGGGCTCCAAAGTTAAATTGCATCACTTGTTCTTTCTAGGCTAGATTGCTGTTCTGGTCTTCTTATTGGTCTCCCTCCCTATGGTCTAGCTCCCTTGCCATTCATCAAAAACTCATCCACCCGCACTCTCTTTCATCTCCCTCCTCAAGCCTCCATTTCGAATGCCTTACTCTTGATTCGGTGGATGTCCTTTGAATCCCATCTTCTTGCTCAGTTTCTTACTAGTGCATACAAATGTATCCATGGTCTGCCCGCCCCCCCTCTATCTTTCATCTTTGGTTTCCCAATCCCTGTTTCTCTGTGCTGTTCCCAAACCTCCATGCACATCCTCACGTTTACGTTCATTCGCTTTGCTTGCCCCCAAGTTTTGGAACTCTCTTCCTCTTTCTGTCCGTTCAGTCTCCTTCTTGTCTTTGTTTCTCTATGCTCTTAAAGCCCATTGCTTGGCCTCTATCCAACCAGACAACGTAACGCATTTCTTCATTTGTTTTTGTACCGTTTTTTATTGTTTGCTGCACTTTGGCGGAAGTGCTATATGCATTCAATAGATGAAATAAATAGTCTTTCTCCAGGAGTAACACAGATTTACTCCTAGTAACTTGCACAGATTTACTCCTAGTAACTTGCTTGGTCTGTATGGCTCAAATGCAAATCAGGGCATTGCCACTGGCATGGGCAGCATATTCTAATTAGAAAGGTCTGTGTACCTAACAGTTAAGAAAACAAACATTGTTTAGGGGTGGCTTTACACGTCACCCCATGAAACGTTGACTATATGAAGAGCAACAGAGAGAGTGAGAAAGAGAGGCTTCTGGGGGACCCTGTTCATATGAGTAGCAAATACTCTCAGCTGCAGCAGGAAGGTGGAGAAAACATTCCAATGTTACAGTGGTTATCACCAATGCAAGCCTGCCATAAAGCTGAAGGGCTGGCTGCATGTCTGAATGGTCAAATAAGGCCCACCATCATATTCCCAGTGCTCTCAGGTTTCCCGTAAACAGGGGTGAGAAGGCCATCCGGCCAAGATTTTTCTTGGAATTCTGGGTCTTGTAGTTTTCCTATCTTTCGAATGAGAAAGAACAAACAAAAATTGACAGGTCCCACAATCCAAAGGCAAAGAAACAGGACTGTGTGGCCTTCTCACGCATGGCAACGGGAAACGGCCTTGAGAGTTGTGTGTTATGCACAGTGGTACTTAAGGGTGATTACTATCCCATAAACCTTTCTTTGTATTCTACCATCTCTCAGAAGCACCCACGAGGTGTAGAATACCAAAGGCAAAGCACACACTACCAGTATAAATGCCCATTCAACAGCCGCAAGCCTATAAATGTTCACACTTAACAGAGACATCACCGTATGACATGGCATACTTCCGGGATGACGCGGCAGGATCTGACAGAGTCGTTGAAGCCCATCCAGTGCTGGCAGTCTGGATACTCCCCGCGTTTCACGAAGTACTGGTAGCCCCTGTAGTTGGGGTGCTCATAGATCATCCAGGGCCCACTTTCCACGCGGATGGAGTTGCAGCGGCTGAAGTAGGAGTGCAGGTCGCTGCAGTCAGTGCTGCACTCGTGTAAGCGCCCCTGAAAGTTCCTCTCCTCAAAGAAGATGATCTACCGGGAGAATAAGGAAGCAAGGCTTGTCAGCAATTGTCACGTGACTAAAGGCAGTGCAATTCTTCATGTGTATGCGCCACTACACTTCATCTGCCCATGCTTAACAACATGCAATTCCTGCCCTCATTATACACATCACTGCAAGCAAGTTATCCTTACCTTGGCCATTTCTGCTGCACTGCCAATCCAACCCTGCTATGCCCACTCTGGAAACAGCCTGCCTCCCTTATATACAGTAACTCGAATGCTGCCCGTTATCCGCAGAACTAATCCAGCGGCAATTGTGGAGCCCAATAATGGCGCATTAATGTCAGCAGGGCCTGCTCTTTGTACAGCTTTTGCAAGCGTTGGTGTGCTGCCCAATTTGTCCTTTGTTGAGGGATTTGAATCAAAACTGGAGGGTTTAGGTCAGCAGTGCAATTGTTGACTCAACACGAAAATAATTCATGGCGCAGGAGTAGCTTCTGGAATCACCAGCGAGAAGGGTCTGATTAAAACAACGCTCACTATTTTGTCTATTATTACCATAGTTTTATTGGTTTCTTTTGAAACGTACTTCAATCATTAAAATGCTTATGTATTGCTCTGTTTGGGAGGTTATTATTATTGTATGTGCACTCGTTTCTTTTTGGACTGCTTTGTAGGATGGACCGCATGCTGCCATCAGGTGAAATCCAAGTCAGAATCATGTTAGCATTGTATTGCCCTTATCCATAATACCCAGGGACAGTGTCAAGGCCTTTCAAGCTCAGGGAGGCCCCCAGCAACTGCCCCCATGTTACCAGTCAGCAATCTTATAACAGGCCAATATATTCCTTTCTATAGTACTTTCGTTCTGGGTCTTAAAATGTGCTCTTTGCAGTGCTCGCCTTACAAGCTGTGAGTGATGGAGCCCTTCCAGCCATCGCTTCCCTCGGGGTACACAGAAGTGTTATCACCTTGTTACCTTTTAGCACAGGTTCCTAACCATCAGCCACTTGCTGACAAAGAAGGATGTATAGCTTTTCGGTGGGCGTTTAGTGTTTCAGCTCCCTGCTGTCTGGTCGCCTCGTGGTAATCGACGGCTGTTGACCCCCGGCTGTGTTTCAGTGTCTCCATTATAATGTGCGCCCCTCACTGGTTCCTCAGACTGTTTTCGACTTTAAGCAAGGGGGGCCCCCAGCCATCATGTTGAAATGGGCCTCTGCCCATCTTCAGCCAGGCCAGATAATACCAAAGGATGTGCATGTGTCTGCGTGTGCTGGAAACAGTGATAGAAGGGAGGAATCCTCATCATCCATCTAAGTCCCAACTCCATGGAAGCTTAGCAACTATGAAACATGCCACATGTTGTCCAGAATGAGATATAACAATGTGGGGGTGGGGGTTGGGCGTGCACTGTGGGTGGTACACACAATGACTGCTGCTCCTGCTCCACGCATCCACACAGGGAAAAATACAATTGGAACACCATTGAAAAACATTATGCCACAAATCACACACTCTTCAATTGCTTATAACGCTCAAGTCTGCACAAGACAGTAACTACTAATGCAATCACAGAAGCAAACCAATGAGAGTAAAAAGTCCTTTTTGAGGACGTAAAACCATCAACCCACTCCCTCTTATCATCCCCCACTTCAGATGAAAATCCACTAATGTCACTACTTTATCATTGAAATCAACATCCTCATGCACAACATTGACCTTACGAGCACAGCCGCAAAAAAACACACGTACCTCCCGCAACGTCCACAGCTAGCATTCCTTCCAAAAACTGACCATTGATGCCCTAATCAATCACATAAACCAATCAAAGCCCACCATTTACAAAGATTACATAATACTGCTTCATCCCGCCCCCATCAAGCCTCGAAAATCTCACATCCATTCCCAAAAATAACATACCCCTCTGTCCCATCAAGCATTTGTTGTTCCTGATTAAAAATTAGTTGAGACCGCGCCTAAGCCCATTTCATCACACCAAATAGCACCCCATTACTCAGCTCTCTTTCCTAATACAGATGCGTGAAAGAGCTGGCTTCATTCACCCGCAAGAGCAAATACCTACAGTATAAATAAGCACACTCAGTGATGCTCAAAGAATCCCAAAAACAGGATATCCCTGATTTTTAGTTTTCCGGGCTCACCTCGATCCCCTTCAACAGACACCAAATCATACAGATGGCCTCCTCCAGACCCCCGCCTCATCCATTTCAACTGCATCATTCCCATATGTGCATACTGTAATCAATGGTGCCCTTGTCATGAGGGTCCGACTGAAGCCTGCCAAAAAGGGCAACTCTTGGCACGACTCCGTTCTGGCGGCCATTAAATGCAAATGCAGAGCAGCGGAAAGGAAATGGCAATCTTCAGATGCACCCGCTGACAAACTGGCCTGTTGCCTTCTTCAAAGGCAATATAGACTCTGCATCTGCTCCAAGAAAAGAGTCTACATTCAAGCCCGCATCTCTGCAGCATCTAACAACACGTCTGAACTTTTTAAAGTCTGCAAGGAGCTGGCCAACCCTACTGCAGCCGTATCCTCTACTGCACTCACCCCCAGGACCTGGACACACATTTCATCACAACAACACAGGACATCCTGTCCTCTCTCTCTTCTTAACCCCATCCTGCACCAACATCTCTTGGACCCCCTTTGGTCACCCCTACTCCTCCCCCTCTTCTCTCCTCCCACTCCCCTGTCACACCTGATGAGGTCTCTAGACTAGTCCGGTCTATGAGAGCCTCTTCCAAAAAGGTGGACCCCTATCCCTCCAAAACCATCAATGACAATATTGCCACTCTCGCTCCAGCCGTGGCCGACCTCTGCAACCTCTCTTTCACCACTGGAGTTTTTCCATCTCCTCTCATGCACTCTCTTGTGCATCCTCTGCTCAAAAAACCCTCTGTTGACCCGTCTATTCTGGCAAACTATCGCCCGATCTCCATCCCCCCTGTCCTGGGAAAACTCCTCAAGAAGCTGGCTATCACACAATTTACCCTCCACACTGAATCTGTTGGTTGTCTCCATGACCATCAGTCTGGCTTTAGAGCATCCAGAGGCATGGAAACTGCTCTTCTGAACACCTGTGAAAACCTGCTCTCAAATCTTGACACTAACTCTCACTCTGTCCTCATTCTTCTTGACCTCTCTTCTGCTTTCGATACAGTAAACCACAACATCCTGATCACCTGTCTCCGTGATACGCTGGCCATCACAGATCAAGCCCTGGCATGGCTCGCCTCCTTTCTCTCTGACCGGCCCTCCCAGGTTGAACTTGGGCCCTTTCTCTCCTCTATCACTCTCTCTGCTTGTGGTGTTTCCCAGTGATCTAACCTGTCCCTCTGGTTCTTCAATATCTACATGCCCCCCCCGACCCACAGGATCTCTACCTTTACCTCTAACGTTCAGTGTTATGCAGATGACACGCAGCTCCCTTTCAGGCCACTCTCAGCCTCCTCCTCCTCCATACTCATTCCTGACTGTCTTTAAAAAAAATGTTATTGGTTTTTAAACAACAAAGTAACTTACAGACATCAATAAATGATCTGTGACAATGTGCATCAATAGCGTCTGTCTGCATAACTTCCCACAAATCACCCCCCATCCCCTCCTATTCCACCCATTACACCATATCATATTGAACTGTCTGTCGCACACTATTCATAGATATAAACCTTTTATGTCACAGGGGAAGCTACCACCTCCTGGGCTATGTCATGTACTGATACTAACAAGTCTTGTATCAGTTGCTTCCAGGAATCTAGGGATACATTTTGTTCATCCTGACCACTAGGGGCCAATCCCTGACTGTCTATCCGCAATTCAGTCTTGGTGTACTGCAGACGATCTCTGCCTGAATGCCAGTAAGACAGAGATCGTCCTCATTGGGACCCCTTCTCTCGCTTTCCCACTTTCACACTGGCCGGCCTCCCTTCACCTACCAACGAGGCTAAAAACCTTGGGGTCATCTTCAACTCCACTCTCTCCTTCTCTTCTAACATCTCAGATATCTCCAAAAAGTCCCACTACCAAATGAACCTCCTCAGAGGAATTCTACCTTTTCTCACCTTCCCCCAGAGGTTCACCACCTCAAGAGCCCTGGTTCTCTCCAGGCTGGACTATTGGAACAGCCTCTTTCTCAATCTTCCTAAGCCAGACTTATCCTTGGCCTCAAGACCAGGGACTGCATCTCTCTGGTGCTGAAATCCCTCCACTGGCACCCCGTGGCTGCAAGGATCAAGTTCAAGACCCCCTGCATAATCCACAAGGCTTTCTGGGGCCGGGGCTCACATTATCTACAAGGCTGTCTTCCTAAAAACTCAGCCTCTAGAGTCCTGCGTTCATCCTCCACCAACTCTTTGTGGGTGAGTCGCTTTCACAAACAGAGATTTGGGGGTAGATCTTTATCCTCTGCAGGTGCCTCCCTCTGGAACAGCCTTCCTTCCTCTCTCCATCTTGAACCAAAACACCTTACGTTCTGGAAACTTCCCAAGACCTTCCTCTTTACTCCTTCCTTCTCTTTCCCTCTCCCCTGCTAATCTCTGTTCTTTTTCTCTCTTCCTCCTTCCTCCTTCTCCTCCCTACTCTTTTCAGTTTTTGCTGACTGTTTGCTTCCTTGTTCACTTGTTCCTTGTTCACTTCCACAGCCTTACAGGTCCCAGGACCCCCCGCCAGTCTCTGCACTTGCCCCTGAGCCACTGCACTAGGTTCAGCATTATTGCACTTACAGCTTATGCTCCATGAGCGGGGCAACCTCTCTGCACTTAACCCAGGGTCTGTTGGACTGGACGCGTTTGTTGACCCCGCTCTCTAGGACTAGTAAGTTTGTCTGTCCTGCCTCCCCCGCCCCATTTTTTTTTCTGTTCCCCCTCCTTTGCTTTGTCGCAACTGCTACACGTCATGCACTTGCACTAGGAGAAATTATGTATTTCCTTGTTCCCTTCCCACCATGAATCACTTTTAAGCACTCCACCTGTGTATAAGTGCTATATAAATAAATAATAAATAACATAAATAATAAATAAATGATCATTGATTTCAACATTAAAACTCTGGATGACCTGGTTTCCAAGCATGACATCTCCTTACTGCAAAAGGCAGACAACACAAAGAGCTACCATCAAGTGTCATCAGTCAGTAACATCCAGTGGGGGTCATTACGACCCAAGCGTTAACCATGGCGCTTTTAGCGCCATGGTGGACGCCGGTATTTTACCAATTGCGCCATGGTGGATGGCGGAATTACCGCCCCATTCCAAGGTTGGCGGGGCGGTAATTCCCCATTCACCATTGGCCCTTCCCCATTCCCATTTTTGCCCCCATAGGGCTCAATGGGAATGGGGAAGGCAGTAATGACGGTACCGCAAATTGCGGTACCGTAATTACCTCGAAAGTCCCTCTGCAGGTTCCTTCCTTAACGGCTGGTAAAACAAGCAGTTAAGGTGGGGACCCGCAAAGGGACCTCGTAATTAGGCGATAAGGGGTTAACGGCGCTGCCACCTTTTACGGCGCCGTTAACCCCCCACTGCTTGGGTCCTAATGAGGCCCAGTTTTATAAGTAACCTCAATACCATTAAAATACAGCTATCCCCCCATCTTTCTGAAGAGTAAACTCTACCAAAAGTGTGTTCTCATCAATGATTGTGCGGTCTATCACCAGGTCTAGACATCACTCTGTGTTGTGGGCTGTGTCTTCTACATTGACTGCAATCTAGCCAACAAAGAGCACATGAGCAAAAACCTTCAAATGGCTTCGTAAAAGCTCAGCCTCTTAAAAAATCTGGATTTATCTCCAGGCAGGCATCATCCACTCAAATGTTTACTTTACTTCATTCATTTGTATAGTGAACCATTTAACCCGTAGGCGTGAGGGCACAACAAACAACCAGAAATCATGCGCAGGATAGAAACAACTAGCAGCGTGCATCGTGTAATCCCTTTCCTAAATGTTGCTATTGACTCAAAGGGGGTCATTATGAGATTCGCGGTAGGGGGTCAACGGGGCCAGTAGAGCTGCCAGCCCCGTTAACCCCCTACCACCTCATTACGAGTTCCGCTCGCGGGACCCGCTAAGGTCCCACGAGCGGTTCAGCATGCTAACAACGGGCCCATTATTAACGGGCCCGTTGTTAGAATGCTCCCTATTCCCATTGAGCCCTATGGGGGCTCGATTGGGAATGGGGATAGGTTCCTGGAATGGGGAAACACCGGGCCCTCCAAGGTCGGAATGGCCCAGTATTTCCCCATTCCAGGAACCCGCACCCGGAACCTGGAATGGGAATAGCCATGCCGCAAATACCGGCATGGCTACCTCCAAGGTCGTAATGAGCTCCAATATCTCTAATGCCAGCTGGGATATCATTGCATGTTTTAGGAGCTGCCATAAAGAACGCACATTTTTTGACTTGGGTAAGATTGTCTTTGGAAATGTGTAGCTGGTTTGAGTTATTAGACTTCAATGCTCTGGTATTGGACTTTTTTTTGTCAATGCTTCCGTTAAATAACGTGGGCCAAAGCCCTTTAAGCATTTATGGGTAAGAGTTAGCAGCCGAAATTGAATCCTAGCAGCAAATGGAAACCAATGCAGTCCCTGCTTGTCTCCGACACATGTTCTCTCTTTTTTAGGCCAACAATAGCTCTAACCATAGTATTTTGTCGTGTTTGAAGTCGAGAAATATCAATCTTAGCCACTCCAACTAGAAGACTGCTACAATAGTCAATCCTAGACCCAACAATAGCCATAGGAAACGTCTCACAGTGTTACGCTCACCTGGTATCCACAGGGACGCCACCCAGCTGGGTTACTAGCTGGTATGCTTCTCAGCTTTACCCTGATGTGGTCTGCGGGGAAGGTTCTGCCTGAAAATACAGGAGGACTGTGTTCAAAACTGACCGACTGGGGTAAGTATCCTCCCTCCACCCACGTATGCTTTGAGTCCCTCTGGCGCCCTCTCCTCACCTTGTGGTAGAATTAGGCATGCTCTCCATCCTGCCTTCTTTGCAGGGGCGCGTTGTCTTTTATGGGCGAGTGCGGTCCAGTTACTTCACTGACACCGGCCTGTTTGATATTGTTCAGGTAGGTCTTATTGCTGTTCTTTAGTTTTGTTGCTATCCTGCATGCCTTTCTTTGTTTAAAATGTCTTTTTTCTCCCTTAGGTAGGCAGAGCTTCAGCGCGGCAAACTGGCTTGGTTGAGCCCCGCTGATAAATGATGGCGCATTAAGAGCGCTATGATGCGGTAAGTAAGCGCTATGCGCACCGCTGCGAAGTCTTGCCTTTGCTAACCTTTCTTTTCCTTCCTTGTAGGTCGCGGTGTTCTTCAGCGCGAGTGGAATGTCCGGAGTGGTGCCAGCCGAGAGGCGACCAGCCAGGTAAGCCTTTCGAGCAGTTCGTAATTTGCAAATGTCTCTTGCCTCTATCTTCCTCTTACAGGTCGTTCTGTCCGGGAGGCGTGCAGATTCAAGGAAGCTGTTCTCAGTAGCTGCAAGTGTTTAAAGATGAAGACTGCAGGTAAAATGCTGCTGCTAATGATGTTCCTTTTGTCTCCTTGCAGGTTCTGCTTCTCCGAGGTTCGAGGGAATAGCTGGACACGGTGAGCGTCACGTTGCAAGCTGCAAAGTAACACGAAGCATGTTCTGCAGTCAGGGTGTGGTTTATATAGCCCAGGTAATGTAGTACCAGGGAAAGTAGTTCCAGGCCTGCCACACCCAAAACACTAGACCGCATAGCTTGGTTCTTAGGAACCAAGTTATGTGGATGCATCCATGTTGGCTGACAATACAATAAAGTAGTTCCCAAGCACATTGTTGTTCATGGTGTATGAGCCTGGCGCCATAGGCGCCAGGACTGGCCCCATGAGGGCTTTTGAAGAGGACGCCAGGCTCTAGAGGCCCGAGTCCTGACTCCACCTGGCCAATGGGTTTGTCAGAGGGGGTTTTGGGCGAGGGTCGTGACACACAGTTGGTTTGGGAAATGTAGGATCTAAGTGGGGCTAGTAATTTGATATGATATGCCGTAGAAGACGTCAGGCTGCCAATATCTGCTTTCATGTTTAAATTCTGATCAAGGACAACACCTAGGCTCTTTACTTTCTTTTTGGTTGCTATATCACAGCCAGCTATTAAGAAGTGTTTATAATCTAGATCTAGTTTCTTTATTGTATTGCTTGTGCCAATTATCATCAACTCAGTTTTTTCTTTGTTAAGCGCCAGGCTGTTTTCCATGATCCATGACTGGATGGTCTCATTTATCCTTTTTTCTTCTTCCTTATGTCGGCCTGACATGGGAATGACACACTGGGTTTCGTCTGTAAAATTAGTAAACTCTATGTAATTTTTTTTCCAGCAAGTTGAAGAAAGGAACTGTCATTAGATTGTATAGCGATGGCGACATGCATGCTCCCTGCGGAACGCCACACTTCAGAATTACAGGAGTAGCCTCTGCCCAGAGGGCTGGATTGCCTGGGAATCTCGCTACCTCCTTTAAACTGGTGACCATTTTACCATGGTGCACCAGATCAAAGGCGGCAGACACAGTGGCGTCGCTAGGGGAGGGCCTGGGGGGGCCAGTGCCCCCTCTGAAATCAAGTGCCCCCCTCATGTTCCCCCCATCTCAGCTCTCAGATGCGAGCCAGCCTTTTGTAAGCAGCAAAGGGTACTGTGTGTACAGTGTTAAAGAAAAAAATGCTCACGTTCCATTGTAACAATATTTTCCCTGAACCAAAACACAGGTAGTCCTCTCCAGCCCCTGTGAGCCCTAGTTTCCCAATTTGCAATTGCTTGCAAGGCCTCCAGGCTGTCATGAAGAGAGATAACACAGGTGCTGGAGAGGACTGCAAGGCAAGCTATTTGTTTTATTGCAATAAGATGCTACATATCGAATATGAGCTTTTTGTTTTTTCGTTTTACTCAATTCACATTAGTTCACTAATATATGTAGCATTTTATTGCAATAAAACAAATCGGCGGCTGCAAGTCAGGCCAGGCCAGGCCCGGTGCTTAACAATCTTCCCCTCCCCCGAGCAGATCCATGTAACTATTTTACCTAGCTCCAGCATGTGCATTGCTTTTGCAGCGCAGCACAGTTTGCAAAAGCTCCATTGGGACATGCTAGCCTAGGGCAGCCAGTGTTTGGTGATTCTAGCATCCTGACTACAGCTTTGGTCCGGTAACAGCAGCAGACCCAGGAGTTGTTCCCTCAGCACACCGGACAAACTGGACTGGTTAGACTGGTACTGGACTTGTACAGAGAGGAGAGCCTGTGGTCGGAGGGGGCTGTGATAAACGATTCATCTTGAGTTTGGCAGGTAAACCTGACAGTGTCACTAGTGTCTGTCAGTGTGAGTGCTGTTTCCCGGGTTTCCCCTCGCATGTTTTTTTGTTTTTTACTTTCAAAGTGCCCTACATAGCCAGCTAATTAAGGCAACTTTTTGGGTATCATACATCAAAAGACTGAAACTTGCAGGGGTGGACTGGCCTACAGGGTACTCTGGAGATTTCCCGGTGGGCCTCTGAAGCCTGGGCCTCTTTTGGATTTTATTTTTACATTCTCTCATAGGAAAAGGGTTGGGCTTGCTAAATATGTGTAATTTGGGGCCACTTTGAAAATCATTTCCAGGGCCTCTTCTGGTTCCCAGTCCACCCATGCTTGCAACAGGTGAAATTCTGGGAGTGTGAGGGGAGGTCACAGCATAGCTTGAAGTGGGTTTTAATTAGATTGCATTGCAATACAGAGACACACAGCAGTAGTAAATGCAAAGATTAGAATGCCTTCAGGCTGCGGATCAATGAAGCTCGAACTAATAATTACTAGACAGTCACCACAGAGAAACCTGTCACATTGAGAGACACGTTATTTCAGAGAAAAGAAAATGTCAGCGCTCCGCTACAAATTCAAGACATATTTTTCTGGCAGCAGGGCAAGTTCTTAACGAAGGGGAGTGATGGGGGCAAGTGGTTCTTCCTGGCAGGTCATTTTACTTAACCATTTTACTTAACCAATTCCATGTCCCTCCCAATTTCTTTAAAGGGGGGGCTAGTCTGTCTTTGCTTAAGCATGGTCACAAGATTTTAAGTGTTCCCAAAAGTCACCAAGTACATGGGCAACCTCACATTGCTAACAACATATTAAACACTTTTCAGTTTATGGCGTACATCCTAAGCGATCTGTGTGCAGTGTCAAGGTTGTTGGAGAGAAAATAGTACCACTGGCTTAATAGTCTTGTACATCCATGAATTGCATGTAATACAGTGATCTTGAGCTGTATCAGTGACCCACAATGATTGAGCACTGTGCAGAATGACAAGTGTAAAGTAGAAAGCTAGAAAGTTAGGCCAGCAGGTTGAGTAACTGTTCCTGAGATGTTATATGTTCAGTTCTGCCTGGAGATTCTTAGGCATTTGGTTCAGGGCAGGCCAGGAGTTAGGCAGAATCCTGTGCAGTTCCCTTGGGGACCACTGCAAGAATATTAAGACTACAGGAGTAAGCAGTAAACCCAATTGGTAGCAGTCTGTACCACCCAGATTTACCTGGTAGCTGTGGCGGAGCAGTCAGACTTCTCTCAAGAAGAGTAGGGCAGTATATAGAGTATACACAATAGGGCTAAAAACACAGTAGAGCAAACAAACACTGACCAGAGCTTTGTATCAAAAGTATATCATTATTTATTTAAAACACACTTTAGGAAATACACTAGCACTCCAAATCAAAAGTAAGTTAAAAGACAGTCAGGTAAAGTATACACACCTCCCTTGATAACTATTAGACAAGTCAGAGTTAAAACACCACTATTTGTTAAAACAGATGTGAGCGCGTAACCTAGATGGCACTCCAATAGTTAAGTTAAAGGGAGAGAAAAAGGCAGGGCATTAACATAAAACAGTTCCCAACACTTTTCTAGGTTCAGAGCAAGTAAATGAAGGCAGTATACAATGTAGAGCCAAGGTTCATAGGCCAGGCCCACTTTAAATGGAGCAAAGCAAAATGTGCCCAAGATCACACAGTTTAAAATGCACTAAAAGTCTTTGCAGAATGTTCAAAAGAGGTTTGGGTGATTCAAGAAGTAAAGTTAGAAGGTCTGGGGCCAACCCAGTTGGAAAGCCAAGGATTTAAGGGTCACCTTTAGCAAACCGTGGAAAGGGAGGCCAAATGGAACACTGTACCTTTAAAGTTGAGGAAGCTCCAGCGGTGCAAGTTGTACCTGGCAGTGGTTGCAGTTCGTGGTTTCGACCAGGGGAAGAGAAGATCTCGTCGAGGAGGAAACTTGGAGTCGATGCACTGCACAGGGATGAAACCAGCCACGGAGTTCGTCGGTTAAAAGGTGCGTTCCTTTTATTTGCAGTCAAAGTGGTGAAGCTTGGCTATCTGGCCGCCGGGGTGCTTGGCACGGGTGATTCGACCAAGAGACGTCTTTGGAAGGCGAAATGGCAAACTGGTTGATCCCACCAGCGCAGAGGGAGAAGACTCTTCCAGCAGAAGATCTCCTCTTGTTGTTGGGGAAGTGGTGAGGTCGTTGCAGCAGGGCTCCACCGTTGGTGTCGTTGTTGCAGATGGCTTCAGCTTCTCCCCTCTTCGGATTCTTAGGTCCTGTGGCGACTTCTGAAGTTCCAGTCCCAAAGGCCCTGCTTTTATGCAGAAAACCCCCCATTCAACAGCCTAGCTGTCACTCACATATGCCAATCAGAATAGAGTGCGACTTGAGTTGCTAAGGCAATGCAGTCCAGGGTGCCAATTCCCCTCCCCACACATCCTGTGGAACCCAGACAGAGTGGCACCAGTTGGAGGGCTTCTGTGGAGAAGCCCGCCAAAAAGTGGAACAAAGGACTCGACCTTGGTTAGAGTTACAGAGACGGACACAAACGCCATTTTAGAAAAGAGTTCTGGCAAACAGACCCAACCGGGGAAAATTTATTTTAATTAAATAAACCGGCGGTATGTTTAACATTGCACCAAAAAGTGGTGCGTTTAAAATCAATGGGAAAATCCCATAGAGAATATTCCGGTGGAATATTTCGCGTGGTAACCACTGCCACCAGCCAGAAACTCCACAAGGGGGGACTGGACAGTGCCCCCTTGAAAACAGAACCAGGGGCAATCTAATTAACCCCTTCCAGTACTTCCACAATATGATGGTTTGTACTGGTTCTGTTCACAATTTTGGACTAGTAAAGTCAATGGTGACTTTACATGCTCTGGGAGACAGTAGTCAGTCCCAGGGTATGGAGTCTATGTTTGGGGGTCACTATGACACCCCTGTGTTACTGCACTGAGGGTGCTGTGTAACACATATACTAAAACAGATGATGCCCTATGGAGTAAAAAGGCTACCCCATAGCCCATGAACACACACTAAGTCAAAGACATACCTCAAATCATGTAATAAGAGTGTGAGGAAAAGAGTCTCACTCTTAGCAGGAGAAAAAAACAAACTCAAAAAATCTAGCAAAGCTGCTGGGGGACTGACTAGGTTTGGGAAATTAGCCTTATAAGAGAATTCTCCCTAACACCAGGTGTCTATTTACCCTAATGATGATGAGAAGAGTTCGAGGTAGTGGGAGCGGGCGCTGCACACTGCACAGTTTGCATACCCACACATGAATAAAGCTTAGTTTGCCTTAATAAGTTTGCCAGGCTTAATGGATATTCAGTCTGATATCTTTGTTCCTCTCTGTAGCTTAAGGGTGATAGATCCGGATCTGCAGATTGTCAGTCAGAGCCCTGTGTGGGACTGTAGTATGAAAATAACTTGTAGTAATTTACTGAAACTTTTGCGTGCATATAAAAATCATTGCTCCCAAAAAGAACATTTAAAGAAAGGAAGGTGTAATCACATCAGTTCCGCAGGAATGACTAAACACCACATGTCCTGCAACCCCATTAAGTGCACTTCCTGCAAGTATTGTGAGGAAATAAGCCACTTCATTAATCTTTTTTAACAGCGCCAAAGAAAAACGCTGCATAAGCAATTGAATAGGGCACACACAGCAAACGTCTAGCAGTAAATTAAATGAATACTAGCGCGTCCTGCACACACAGCCTACTTCTAGGTTGTTTTTATATGACAGCGTTAAATTGGAACATTAGACTCCATTCGGCTCAGTTTAGTTAGACCAAAACAAATATATGTAGAAAGAAAAGTTTTTGCTGCTGTCTTGTTTGAGGTACAATTCTTGGTGAGAATTTGTGACTCTTGCTACCAAAATTTTATTGAAAGCAATGGTTTAAAAACATGTGGTCCATACCGCGATAACCACGGTATACCATAATTTAATTAAAAGTTTATCATACCGTCGGAAAATCAATACCGTGAAACCCCTACTTCATGACCCTTTATTTCCACACATCTAACACCCACTGATTGTTGTCACAGCACTTATAGTAAAGTTCTTTCATTCAGAAAATAAACAGCCGAGGCAACTGTGGGCATACTTGCCTTTGAGCCTCAGCTGCTATAACAGTTTAGACCTGCAAACGGCAAGCACGCCATTAAGTAAAGGATGTTAGAAGTCTGAAATACTTTTGTTGCATCATCGGTTTTACGGCTTGCTGACCGCAATTACACCCCTCCAATTGTAAAATCTTGGGCTTTATTCATAAATCAGACAGCCGAGGTAACTGCGGGCATATTTCCCTTTGTGCCTCGACTGTTCTCTTTGTTGGAAATTGAGTACCGGCCTTGAATTTATTCTTTCACTATGGTTTGCATAGGCAGCTTTTTTTGGTTGTTGGGGCACACTTTAACCGTGCCCTGTCTAATTTTGTGATCCTCTCTACCTTTTGGGGGTGACATTCCTGTGTCAGAGCTTTGGGGCTCATTCAATCACCCCGAGGTGATTTATGGTGGAGCCTTGTGTCCGCTGTGTCAGCCACTACTGTGGTTGGTGTCCGAGAGACTCTGCCCACTTCAGGGAGACCTGGGAGTCATGCCTGGAGGGAAATGGTTGGGTGAGGTGGGCACTGCACCCACTCCTGTTATCGCCTGCCGTGTGTGGCTTCGCTGCTTTCACTGGAGTGTCGCTGTGTCATCCTGCAGCAGGCTGCTTTGTGCAAAGCTGTTTATCTGAGGCTGCTTCATGGGCATGCATGCCTGCAGTGCTGACTCAGTCTGCCATCCTTCCAAGACTGATACCATTGCTGCCACGTACAATGGCAATCATTTTTTATAGGCCAGTGGTGTGTGCTATACAAAAGGTCATTATTCTCATTTAATATTGTTTTCAAAGTAATGCAGGATATGTTTGCGGGCTGTTTAATTGGGTTTGAAAGTGAGCTTTTGCCTAAAGCAGTTGAGTGGATTTTCTTTTAAAAAGCTTCCACAGGATGGGAAATGTGCAGGAAGGCCCCGCCCTCAGTGGGTTAGGCCACCTGCAACTTGGTTAATATAGTTGCGCAAAATGTTTTTGTGATACTTATTTGCCTATGAAATACATTACCACAAGGTGATCAGATAAGCGACAGATGCCTGTTGGTGGGACAGAGGTCCCCCAAACGCGCCCTATGCATGTTGGCTGTGGGTGTACACGGTCCCCATCTTGCACACTGCATGCCCACAGTGAGAGGTCCCTGTAGGCACTGAGTATTGGAAGCACCCAACTAACCTCTCCACTTTGCATTCACTAGGTTAGCATGTCAGTAGATCTGAGTACTTCTGAACACCACTGCATGTCCTGTAGCCATGCAGTATTGGAAGCACCCAGCTAACCTCTCCACTCTGCGTTCACTATGGTAGCACGTCAGTAGGACTGAGTACTCCTGAACCCCACTGCATGTCCACAGGGCTAAGTCCCTGTAGCAAGTGAGTAGTGGAAGCACCCAGCTAACCTCTCTACTCGCTAGCTGAAGTAACCTATCAGACTAACCACGTGTGCTACATAGGTCAAGAGATCTGTTAAGTGATTTAGACAGCATTCCCGTCCCCTCTGAAACACTCCCTTGCCCACCCTCTTCTTAAGAAACCCTCAGCCGACCCACCCTGCCCTGCTAACTACCGGCCAACCTCCATCACTCCTTTCCTGGGAAAACTCCTGGAAACGCTGGCTATTTCCCAGCTTAAACTTCACATTGAATCTGTTCGTTTTCTCCATGACCATCAGTCTGGCTTCAGAGCTGCCAGAATCTCTTCACTGGCTCCCAGTGGCAGCGGGGATTAAGTTCAAAACCCTCTGCATTGTCCACAAAGCATTCTGGGGCCTGAATACCTTCAACTCTCTCTTCCTAAATATCTTCCTTCTCGAGCTCTTTGCTCATCTGCCTCCAACTCCTTCAGGGTCAGTCGCTTTTCCAAGCAACAAGTTCGTGGTAGATCTCTTTCTTCAGCTGGGGCCTCCCTCCTGAAACTCGAGGAGAACCATCTCCAGGTTCCGGAAGCACCTCAAGACCTTCCTCTTTGCTTCTGCTGTCTCTCCTCTCGACCCAGCTGATCTCCTGACTGAAACTACATGGGTCATCTGGCTACCCTCTGATCTCGGACCCAGGTCCCCTCCCCCGCCAGCTGCACACCTGCACTGCCTTCTAGGCAACCCTTGCACTTGAGGGTTGTTTTTGTATCCCATCAGTCCCCACCAGCACTTGACACCTGATGTCTGCACTCAACCCTGCTCTTGCCACTAGCTGGCTACACTTTTTTCCTATTATTACCCCTCTGTTCCCCCTCCCTTGCCTCGTCACTACTGAAACACCTGTGTATAGGTGCGTTATAAATGCCATATCATATCATAGATCATTAATTTCACGCACGTCTGAGTAAAGTAAGCAGAACATTTTAGAATGAATTGCCCAAATACAACGTTTTTTTCCTTACCCTTGATGTAGGTAATGTATAAATGAAAGGCTTGCATGCTTAACCTCATAGAGCTATTCATTGAATATATATTTGAGGTGAGAAGCAAAAAAAGCAGCGTGGGAGGTGGTTTATCATACGTGCTTTAAAATGTGATTACCGGTAAGTGAGCCACATATGCTGGCTATCTTGAACAAATAAAACATATCTCTTTATTGATTTTACTTGATAGTGAGACAACAACCCCATAAATGCATATCCGGTCCTATTATTCCCGTGCGACAGTGAAGCGTCAAACAGATAATACTGTAAAGGAGCCGCAGCAAGACAAGAGGGAGCTGAATGACTCTTCCGTGGATGAGGATCAAGTGTTTGAAAGAGAAGATGTGGAATATAGTAACCATATGAGTGCTGATGCTTCCACAGAAGGTGTTGAACCCTCGTCATCACAAAGTCCAGGTTCAAGCATAATGCCTCCACCCACCAACCAATACACTGCTTGTGGAAAAGTATGCACTGACTTTGATCGACCTCAGAGAGAAGTAATGGCTGTTGATGCTGTCAAGGGAAAGGCACCACCAGGTCCCAGTGATATCAGCCAGTGTGCTAGTGAAGGCCCTTGACAGCCTGTCTTAAAAACATATCCTCAAACAAAACTGGGATCCCGCCTTAGGTCCTTCTGTTCGGATTGGTTTCAGGTATACAAATGGCTAGAATACTCCATTTCCCAGGATGCAGCATACTGTTTTCCATGCCGATTTCTTTCGATGTCCAAATCTCTTTATGGAGAACTTAAACATTTAACTTTTATCAGCGTAGGCTTCACCAACTGGAAAAATGCATTGGAAAATGGCAAAGGAATATTGCAGCATGAGAAGTCTGCTACCCATAAGGAAGGCTATGTGAGATGGGAGGATTTCAAAAGAAATATAAAAGATGATACATCAATCATGAAAGGTCTCAGTGATGCATACACCAGAGAGGTAGCTGAAAATCGGCATTACATTAAAACAATTGCTCAAGTTTTACTGTTAACGTGCAAAACTAAAATTGCCCAAAGGGAGCATCGCTGCAACTCTGATGACATCAATCACGGAAATGTGAGAGAAATATTGTATTTACTTGCTGAAAGAGACAGTATTGTAAAAAAGAAACTTAATGGGCCCAAAAATGCACGCTATTTACATCCGTCCATTCAAAATGAACTTCTGTCAATTATGGCCGCTCTCGTTAGAGAGGGCATTGCTGAAAGCCTTAAAGGAAGCCGATTTTCTATTCTTGCTGATGAGACTAAAGATCTCAGCAAAACCGAACAGCTGTGTGTTGTTGTTGTGAAATACTTCCATAATAATTCTGTCCATGAAAGATTACTGAAATTCTACAAAGCAGATAGCCTTGATGCAGAATCTTTAACATGCTATATATTTAATGTCCTATCATCATTGGGCATTGATAGAAATGAATGTGTTGGGCAAGGGTATGATGGGGCCTCAGTGATGAGTGGTCGGCTTCATGGTGTGCAAGCACGGGTTCAAAAAGAGGTGCCCCCTGCACTTTATGTTCATTGTATGAATCACCAGCTTAATTTAGTCATTGTTGACACGGTTAAAAACGTATTTGCAGCAACTTAGTTTTTTGTGAAATTGGAGAAGCTTTATGTGTTTTGCAGTACATCTGTTGTTCACTCTGTGTTTGTAAGCGTTCAAACAGAAATGTCAAAACAGGTCATACAGTTAAAACACTTAAGTGATACAAGGTGGACATGCCAATATTCTGCCTGTAAAGCTGTCCTCCAAACACTTGAGCCTCTTCTGGAAACCCTCACATTAGTGGCAGAAGGGAGACATACAGAAAGAGCAATAGCAGCAAATGGCATTCGGCAATTCATTGACTTCAGCTTCATTCTAGCACTTGTGCTTTTTGAAAACACATTAAAAAGGACTGAGACACTATCAAATATGTTACAGCAAGCAGATCTTGACTTGGCCTCCGCTGTTGTCCTTGTACGCACAGTCATAGAAGAACTTGAGGAAGTGCGTAATCAAGACATGGATGCAACTATACAAAATCTCTGGGACGAAGCACTCCAGCTGAGCAGTAAGTGTGGTATAGCAGCATCTACAAATGATGAGGCTGAACCGCCTCGCAAAAAGCGTGATTGTCGACTGCCTTTCCACTTAAGAAATAGTGCCATAATGGAGACTGTGGGACAGCGACCAAGACTGCGCACTAAATATGATTTCACTAAACATTTTGTGAATGTAGTTCTTGACCGGATAATCTCAGAACTAAAATCACGCTTTTCGAAAGATTCTGTGCTGATCATGGAAGGTATACAGGCACTAAATCCCAGATCTGATTCTTTTCTCAGTTTTCAGAAATTGTCACAAATGGCTACATTCTACTCCTGTGATCTGGATAACTTGCAAACAGAACTAAAACAGGCACCGGTAACCCTAGCAAGGAAGAAGGCCTCTGATGCCATTAAGGTGAATACAATTCTGGAGTTCACAAACTTTCTGGAGCCTTATGCTGTTCCATTCTTTGAACTGTACCGACTTTGTAAAATTGCTTGTGTCTTGCCAGTGAGTAGCGCTTCATGTGAAAGAAGCTTTTCTGCGCTAAAGTTACTAAAGTCATATCTGCGCACAACAATGACAGAGGAAAGGCTGTAAGATCTTGCCACACTAGCAATTGAGTCCAGACTTGCTGGGCAAATAAGCATGGACATTGTAATTGACAGGTTTGCATTGATCCACAAAAATTCACGTTTGAATCTTTATTAATGAAAACAGCTTTCTGTAATTTGAGACCACAAACACGCGTGTTCAGTTTCAGCCTTAGCTTTACGTTTTTTGGCTTTCAAGTTAAGTTACATGTTGCAATTGAGGTAGGAAAAGCATTTGACAATAAAACGATTTGTAAAAAAAAATCTAGTCTTCTGAATTAAGCCAGTTCTGCATTGTATGTGCTCAGGAGAAGTACTTTCAGCAGTGATACTAAAGCTTACGCATTGGGTACAGCTCTATGGAGGCACTATTGTAGGAGATTTTACACTCTACTTTGTATATGATGCATCTGCTGCAAGGCTACAGCTTGTACATGGTGACTTACCAGATATGTTTTTATATTCTGGAACATCGGAACCCAATGCCCCATGTACTCCTCGGCCAATATTAAAACTAGTGTAATTTCTACTGACCTATGATTCATGGCATGCGGCTTACAGTTAATGCCCTGGCTTCAGAAGTATTACAATTTTGCCCCGGGCCACTTTGGACTACTTTGCCCGTTTCAATTTGACAAAAGCATATTTATTGGCCTTTTATAGGCGGCCCCCCCTACTTTTGTCTGTGGCCCCCTCTGTGCCCCCCACAAATTTGATTCCTGGAGACGCCACTGGGCAGACAGGACCAGCATCATTAATGTCACCATCTGCCCTTTATCCATATGCTGTAACAGTGTAACAGCCGTGATTTTAAATCTAGTAAGACGTCTCCGTACTGTGTCCCTGTCTGAAAACTGATTGAAACTTATTCAAAATATCATGCTCATTCAAAAACACAGAAAGTTGCATGTAGGCCACACATTTGTGATAGGATTATAATTTAGAGCTGTCGCTGGACAGAGACCAGGCTTCTTAAGCAGTGGAGTAATCAATGCATTCTTTACGTCACCAGGAAAAATTACAGAGTGCGCATATGAGCTGTGGAGTGCATTCCTTCATTACCATGACCGGGCATGGGTCACCCTTACAATTTGTTGGTTTCAGATTGGTGATGATTTCAGCCAATTCAGCTTCTGTAACAGGTTTAAAATTAAACTGGTGTTCATGACTCTCTAATTGCTGGATGGAACCTTCTATCAATGTATTATCTGTTATATGACAGGTTTTTCGGTTAACTTCAATATTCCCTTAAATTGTATCAATTTTTCCCATCAATGTATCTTGAATAGTATTACACCATGTGGC
Organism: Ambystoma mexicanum; assembly: GCF_040938575.1. Classification (NCBI taxonomy): domain Eukaryota; kingdom Metazoa; phylum Chordata; class Amphibia; order Caudata; family Ambystomatidae; genus Ambystoma; species Ambystoma mexicanum. The sequence goes on from NC_090931.1 coordinate 710,020,758, forward strand.
ATTCTTTTCATTAGTGTCTGTATTAACTTTGCAAAGCTTTTCCATTTCCTTTAATACTTTTAAAAATTATTTTGAGCATGACTGTGCCTTAGTGATCCTGTCATCATAAATGTTCCTTTTTGCTGCAATCACAGCTTGTCTGAACACTTTAGCTGCACTCCGAAACTCCTCCTTCTTAAGTGTACATTGTGTGAATTTCCATGCATTAAAATATTTCTGTTTACTAGCTTTCAGCTTTTGTTAATCCGCCGACAACCAAGGGTTGCTTTTCCTCTCAACCACTTGCTTGTTTTTCAGAGGGATAAGTGAGTTGGTAGCTTCCTGATCATCGGTTTGTATACCCTTGTCATGTCATCAGAGGTTGTAAGATTCATAACAATGTTGTTAGCCATGGTTATAGAGCCTTGGCTGTAAGCTTTTTCAGATTTCTAGCCATTTTGGATACCTTTCCTTCTGTTTTTTGTTTGATGGGTTCTGTAAGGTTATTTAGCGTGTTACAACACAGAGTACAGCATTACTGCACAGGATCAATGTGTAGCATGTTTTTTTTTATGCAGTACCACTGCATGGGTTTGGTGCATTGCTATGATGCAATTGTTTCAAGCTATGTGTTGCCAGTGTAACATGGACATATAAGTGAGGGCAGGTTATACAGTCAAAAACGATTTTTACATATAAAAAGCAAATCATTTTTTTTTCACAGTTAAAAGCACACATTTGTACATTCAAAATGCGCACTATTTTTCACCTGAAATGCCTATGTTGCAAGAGACACATTGGAAAATTAATAAACTAACCTCATTAACAACTAACCTGATCATAACCCACTAATAATAATGTGTTCTTCAGTGCAACATGAATGGAAAATGACAGGCTCTGAAAGTCATTATTTAAATGCACATTCAGTTTTTTTTCTTTTTGCTCTGCTGTTCTGTCCACAGCAACTGCAGGAAGCAAAGACCTTGAATAAGCAGGAAATCAGTTTGGTTACAGTTGCAACTGTATAAGCCAAGCCTTTGTGTGCAGAGGGTGGATAGGGCATGATAGAATTTTATTGGTTAGGATCCTTTGGTAGGAGGTAACCAGAGTTTTCTTGTTTAATCTCGAGGAAGGAGCTAGGGAGAGACATCTTGACACAGCTCAAAGAAGGACTGGGTTGATAGCTGGGGATGCCTGATTCCTAAAGCAGATTCAACTTGGTTGCAGAGACTGGGATTTCCAGTCAACAAGTCCCAGTTTGAGTGACAGCAGATGCTTGTCCTTGCTGGGTGAACCCCTCCAGAAGGCGCCCAGCCAAAGAAGTTCCATACTGAATAAGCCTGGTAATTATCTCGCTGAAGTGTGGAGGCTGAGTGTGCGGAAATATTCAGTCAGTGTAGGAAAGGAGATTCCTGTGCTTTACCCACGTGTTTAATGTTGCAAATTGAATTCTTGTTCTCCGCCACTCTCTTTTCAGTGTATCACAAATAATGCTGTTACTGTGCTATTTCATTTATTTCTGTAAAGAGTGAGATCGTGTTTAAATGCAACTTTTATAATACACAAAAATATCTGAAAGCAGACTGGTGTTGTGTTTTATATTTACCAATACAGTGCTGATGATGTGGGGAGATGTTTAGACAGTGCAATTGTCATTTTTAAGGTAGCTAAAAATAAGATTTGGCTGAAGCTGTGTGCACAATGTCATTCAGTATGAGCAATTATAACTAACTGTGTGTGTTATAGCCTTTTGCTGAAGGTACATGAGTCAGCAAAAATAGAGACCTGGGACATAGTTCACTACCGTATATAAGTTAGTGAAAAATACCACATGTTAGCTCGCTGCCGTAGATAAGACAGCGAGAAATTGCCCATGGTGGCACACTAAAAATGAAAATGCGGTGTTCCAAAAATGCAAGCCTGAGGTCTCTCTAGTGATTACACAAAAAATCTAAACAAAAATAAGGGGTTCTGGATATTGGGGCCACAAATAAAACAAAGGAATTATGCTCACCAAAATACCACCAACCACGCATACCAACCACGCATACCAACCGCGCATACCATCTAAATAGGTCTGTGTGCTGAAATAATGCATATCCACTGTGTTATTGTTGTACATGGCCCAATCTGAATGTAGGGAGTGATCGTTACTAAATTATTATTTTTGGTGGTAAGAAAATACCGCCAGGCCCCAAATCTACACAAAATACCCAACAGTTCTCAGTGTTTATCATACAATGTATAAAGAAATGGTCCGAACAAGGGCATGGAAGGTAATGTAAGTCCTTTATTTTAATGTTATGTGTGGCTATACAATCCAGGATATATCCTTTTCATGGGTAGGCATAGACACATGCTGTTTGAAGTCTAGATTGTCTAAAGAATCCTCCAGCCTCTTGGCCATAAGGTAATTCTCATTGCCCAACCAAAGATTTAAGTCTCCAAGAACCATTGCCCCGGTGTTAACTTTCAGCAAGGGCAGTAAAATGCTGCTCAGCTGGTTAGCAAAGTCAGGCATAGGGTGGGTGGTCTATAAACTAATAGCATATTTATAGTGGTTTCGGCATTTGTTTGGATCTTAATGTGTTTGATCTCAATTCCATCACTAATGATGGGCTCTCCCTCCCAAACATCAAGGCTGGATTTAAAAATAAATGCTTCTTCCTTTCCATGTAGCTCTATATTGCTGTACCATGCTATAACCCTCTGGAATAGCCAGTGTTAATGTTGGTCCAGCTGCTTCATGACTCCAGGTCTCGGTAACTGCACATATATCAGTATCTTGACTGCTGATATATGATGCTACTTCTACTGCATGCTTTAATAAGGCCTAGTATTCAATAGTAACAATTGAAAGCACCCCAATGCAGATTTCCTACTAGTATTGTTGTCTCCGGTCCCTTTTGCGACATTAAAGCCGTCTACTGAAACACCCTTCTTAGTACAAAAACCTGCTTGCTTGAAAAGAGTTATTTTGATTAGACGTTACATTCTGATGCTTCTCATTTCCATTCTTATGCCACGTATTCTGCAATAAGTGTGCTGTAGGACCTACATCCTTGTGGGCCTCAGAAGCAACCTCACAAGAATGATCAGAGCCCAGGAGCGCAGGTGGTAAAAGAATGTTGTGAGGCCCAGGTGGGGGGGGAGCATGTGTTGGTCGTCCACTCAATTGAGTTCTGTCTTGCACAGCAAACATGTTGCTATTGTTATCTAGCCACCGTAGCAGCCTTAATTGCTCCCAGAACCTCTGTGATACCCATATTTTAATATGTACAGGCTTTAAGAGGGTATTGAAGGGAATAGAAGAAGACCTACCTTCTGCGCTTCCCCGCCCTTCACAGACCGCCAAAGACCGATTGGGTTCTCGCGCCTGCGCTCTCGCGCCTGGTTTGCAAATTTTAGTCTGCCCGAGAACTACCAGGGCTTCTGGGGCTTATTAATTTAATTTAACAACAATACACAGTTCTGTACATAGTTTTTAAAATGAAGGCTGCTAATAAAATGGGCTATAATACGACTAAAAGGCACTAAAATCACGGATAAATGATATAACTAAAACGCTACAAAGAAAAAGACTACAAAGTAACCAGAACGCAAGAGAGGAATAACTTATATAGTACAGACGTTACTTGCAGTTCTCGCGCAGGTTAGTAAATTCGAGCGCGCGCGAGAACTACCAGGGCTTCTGGGGCTTCTCGTTTCTAGTCTCCTTAAGGACTATGCCACATAGTGAGATACAATCACGGGCTAGAAAAGTGCTATTACGTTTATGAACAGACTAAATTTAACAACAATACACAGTTCTGTACACAGTTTTTAAAATTAAGGCTGCTAATAAAATGGGCTAAATAGGCTAAAAGGCACTAACATCACGGATAAATGATATAACTAGAACGCTACAAAGAAAAAGTCCACAAAGTAACCAGAAAGCAAGAGAGGAATAATTTATATAGCAACAGACGTTACTTGTAGTTCTCGCGCAAGTTAGCAAAGTCGAGCGTGCATGAGAACTACCAGGGCTTCTGGGGCTTGTAGTTTCTAGTATCCTAAAAGACTATGGCCCTCATTACGACCCTGGCGGAAATTGAAAAACGATGGCGGAAATGCAATACCGCCATCGAATAGCGCTCGGTGCGATTATGACCCGTCACCGTAAAGTACGATGCCATTAGCGACACCGTAGTGAACGCCAACGCTAACTGCACCAAGTACGCGCACGCGCGCCATGCCAAACCGTAATTACCACCATGGCGCAACGGTACGTGAATTCTGACCCTAGCGGACATGTACCTAACGCCATCAAGCATGGCGGAAAGTACCATTCCGCCATGGTGAGAAGTACGGCATCGCGAATCAACCGTAAACGGCCCTACTGAGTGCTTGTACACCACTCCCTGGCCACATTGCACAACTCCTCGTAGGTGCAACAAAGTCACACAATGCAACCAGTGAAATGTACAAGTCACCCATGCATGCCAACGAACAAATGAATCCAGGGGCTCCAAGTGCCTTGTGAGTGGGCATCCATATCTGCCATGGCACCATTGCCGCACTGATGCAGCACAGGCATGTGAAGGTCCAAGTACAGCAACATGAGCAGAAAAATGAGACAAACAAAAACAGGCCCCCCCATCGACTGACACCAGTGTAAGGCAACATTCAAAGCAGTATCCTGAGTGAGACTGCACCAGCCCTGTACTCCTGCCAGTAAACAAACCAACCATCAGCATAAGCATGTACCACACAAGTTGGCAGAGTGACAGAGCAGCCAGGCTCAACTCAAGAGGGGCCAATGGGAGCTGCAGGGCACAGATGGCACGAATACAGAAGCTATTCCAATGGACATGACCTCAGTCTCCCTCCAAGAAACGCACGCAAACACAGGCACCTGTGACCAGCCATAGTCTGATAATCACATCATTCCACCAATCCACCTGGCTGACCGGCATCTGTCACACAAAAGGTAATCCCCCGCCCCTGAGCATTACATCATTAAAACAGTCATAATGGCAGGCCCCATCCCTGACCTCACTGGGCTTCGTAGGCAAACGCGGCCAGTACAGTACCACGCAACTATACTCAGAAGCCGGAACCCAATGCAGATCTCCTCACAATACACCGCTCCACCAATAGGAATATGCTACATTACTTGCAAAGAATAACGCTACACGGTTAATATCAGAATAGAAATTTAATGCACCACAAAATCACCAAGCCCATACAGCCATTAGGTCATGAACTCCAAAATACATTCCAGTATTGTGGGTTGCATCCGCAATAAATGACCAGCTTCTGCTTGTGTGACGCCCTGTTCCATCATGGTACACAGGGGCTACATTCACGTTCAAAAAGGCAACATGGAAGCGCCTAGAACCGCAGGGCCGTCCCATTAGGTAGGCACTAGTCCAGCTGAAAGGACGATATGTTGCTCCTAGCCACTAGCACTGCGTAAGGGCATGTGGCCCATTGGCGATCGTCCCATAAGATCGTAATGGTGCTCCACTGATTAACACGAAGCAGCAGGTGTCGGGAGTAAAAGCCATCTGCAGGAGTGGCATACAGATGGCAGCGGCAAAAGGGGAGGAGATACCTGTCACCCAAATGAAATGAAAAAGAATAGTATGGCCATCAGAACTTCATTTGTATTACTCACTTCAATGATCACACTAAATCTACAGCCATATGCATGCTAGCCCACTCAAAAGGATTATTCCCACCCAAAAATCACTTGCGAATCACAACCATAAAAATCGAGGTGAAAACACCATTACAAACGAGTGTTTGTGTCCATGCGTCTGTTAAGACAGAATCCATTAGATGGGATTAGTAACGTGCATAGACACAAGTGTCTGAAGGCGCGTCGAGACAGGGAGGGTTCAACAAGGGCAGAAAGACGATGGTCCCACTATGGCAGCCCTGCATCACATAGCGCAGGGGAAGGGGATAGATTCCAATAAGCCCTGTACATGGCAAACTCTCCATCAAATCATCTGTCCATGCATCCATACATCATTCCCTCATCCCGGTATAAAAACGCCTGATTATTTACTCACATCACATTTGAAATTTCCATTGAGTCTGTGCGTAATGCAGTCTGCAAAATCCACTGTGCTCCAGCCCGGAATCCTAGTGTTGTGAAGTAACATGTATTTGGGAACGTCCTGCCTTATCGTCCACTACGCTATTGCGCATCCCATACTATTCATATCAATCATAGCATACTCGCCATGGCCCCTGTCCCAAGGACATTAAACAATAGAACTTTACATCTGCAGTCAGACCTGTGGGCGTCTCCTCGCCGCTAAACCAAAAGCGCTGTCCTTCGAATTCCTCATTTGCAACATCACGTCGAAAAGGCATCTGTGACCGCTTGAATTCACAAATACATCTATGTAGTGCGGCAATGTGTGAAAATGCAAACTGGCTTCACTCACAAATGGGACGCCCCGCCCGTCGGTGAACCTCGGTACAGTGCTGCATGAGGGTCCACCGTTAATCGAGTACTACATTCCACTGACCCTTCACAAGTTTGTTCGCGACTGCAAAGATAGTATGTGAAGCAATGGGACCATAGCAGAATGAACATATGAACCAATATCACACTGCCATCGGGATGAAATACATGATTGTAATGGCAAGATGCCATGCGTCGAATTGCAGCAATGTGTGCGGGACGTGCTCGCCCAAAGGGGATTGCAGCTTGCACAGGTGGAATGAATCACCACAGGTGGAGGCAATACAGCTTGAAAACACATAAATTGCACACCCAACCCCCTCCCACAACCACACCCACTCCAAAATGCTACCGGCAGGACTAGCGATGTTGGCCCTGGGGGACCTGATAGCACTGCAAGTACTCCAACTTCAAGAAGAAGACGAACGCCAACTACTACAACAACCGGCCGCACAGAGGAGTCGCAGGAGGAGGAGGGCAAGGCAGGGCCAGCAAGGCCCGCCAGCACAGCCACTACCACCACGCAGGCAGCCCGCAATCCCACTCCTCCGAGCACATCCGTTCAACCTCACTGCTGAGCAGATCCACACCCTCTACCGTTTGGACCGGGACACCATAACCGCCATTGTGGACATGACACAGGCTGACCTTGTCTGCATGATAGCCCAACCGCCATCCCACCCCTACTGAATGTGGTGTCTGTACTCCACTTCCTGGCCACAGGCACCTACCAGCACACAGTCGGACAGTTGCATGGCATTTCACAGCCAGTGTTCTCACGGACACTATTGCAAGTGCTCGATGCCCTCCTGAAGCACGCAGACGACTACATCTCTCTACCACGCTCAGAGCAGGAAATTACGAACACAAAAGTGGGATTCCATGCACTTGGCGGCATACCGGGTTGCATTGGTGCCATCGACTGCACCCATGTGGAACTGGTCGTCCCACATGCCATGGAGGCCCAGTACCGCAACCGAAAACAATTTCATTCCCTTAATGTACAAATGGTGTGTGACTCCAACAGGATCTTTACACATTGTTGTGCCCGATTTCCTGGATCAACCCATGATTCTATGGTCTTGAGGAACTCTACTATACCACGCTACATGGAGCGACACGCAGGGAACAGATCCTGGCTACTCGGTGAGTCTCATTTCATGCATGATAATGTGGGGTATGTGATGCGGCAATGACCTGGCAGGAAGGGGGGGGGGGGGTGCGTACGTAGCAATGTCATTCCACAAACATCCTTTATTCTCCACATACAGGTGATGCCGGGTATCCACTGAAGAGATGGCTCCTTACACCACTCCGGAACCCACAGAACCAGCATGAGGAGGACTACAACCATGCCCACTCACGTACCCGTGTAGTCATAGAACAGGCATTCGGCCTACTGAAGACTCGTTTCCGCTGCCTCAGCAGGTCTGGCGGGGCACTCCTGTACCGCCATGAGAAGGTTGCAAAGATGGTCATGGCATGTGTCATGCTACACAACATGTGCGTACGTAGAAATGTGCCCATGCCCCCTGACGCAGAACTGCAAGCACCTGAAGATGGTCATGATGAGGGTGGGGATGTGGCAGCACCTCAAGGAGTCTGCGAGGCACAGGAGGGCCGTGACATTCGTCAGATTCTCATTGATTCATGCTTCTAGCACTCACGCCTGGTGGCTGATACATGGACACGGGACTTGTGGCACTCTGTGTGTCTGGAACATGCACAATATGGACTGTACGCCTATGAAGGCCTCGTACACAAAGATCAATGTCCACACATCTCATTGGATGATCGTGCATTGTTTATAGCATATGTGAGATTATGTTACACACCCCATCGACCCGCCACCCAAGTGAGCCCAACACCCCCCCTCCACCCTCCTACCTCCCCCCCGAACACCAGTGTCCGAAGATGCTCATTGTCAGTGGGCAGACGCTATTGCAAGCCCCCTCTCCGGGTATCAGGGGCACCCCTGCCTGTGGAGCGCAGGTTCCTCCCAGATCTACGTTGGGGGCTGCCCTGGACGGAACTTGCAACGGATGATGTCTCTGCCTCCTCACGTCCATGCATGTCCCTAAGGGTTTGTGAGAGCTCAGTGAGCACACGGCGCACAGCGGCAAGTTCAGCACATACGTCTTTGGACGTCGCATGCAGTTCCCCCCTCAGGCTCTCGGTGCTTCTCTCCATTTGTACTCTCAGGCTCTCTGTGCTTCTCTCCATTTCTGCCCTAAGTGTCTCAGTTGATGTTTCTATGGCTGCCTTAGTACCCCCACATTCATCAGCATGGTCCTTGAGGAGCGTGGCCAGTTGCTGCTGTTGCACGATCACCTGGTCGAGGGACTGTTGCCTCTGCTGTGCCATGGCCATTTGCGGTGGTGTCACAGAGGGGCTGGTCACCTCATGTTGCCTTGCCACAGGGCTTGTGGGGGATGGCCAGTCGTCGTCTTGTGGGTGCCCCTGCGTGGTATCCTCATGGTGTACGGGATGAAACAAACAGGGGGATTGAGACAGGTCATGGATGGATCTTACTTCGACATCCCCGTCTTCTGTGTCGGAGCATGCTGCCATTAATGCAGTGTCACCTATGGTGCTGCTGCCACCAGAGGCAGTGCCTTCTGTGGCATCCATTGGGGGGACCTGTGGTGGTGCTGTTGTGGGCATGCTGGCTGCTGGGGTGCCTGTTGATGTTCCCTCCTGTGTGCTGCCACTTGATTTGTGCTGCTACCGTGTCTTGATGCGTGCAGCTGAGGTGGAGGGTCTTTGGCCGTTGGTCTTGGCCCTCTTTGCAGGTGTGCTGGTAGGGGTGTCCTGGAGCTCGTCGTTTGAATCGGACCCTGTGGTGGAGTAAAGGAGGGCGAGCGTTATTAATGGGTCTGTTGAAATTGGAATGGCAATGTATCACATGCATTGGGGTGGTACCTGAGGGTGATTTGGGTCGGGGCCTTGGAGGTGGTTTCATTTTTGTGTGGAATGAGGATGCAGTTGTTTTGCAGCCTGCAGTTAGGGTGTGCCTGCTGCACGTGTAGAGGGTGTTTTTAGGATTTTTAATTATTTATGTATTTAATGTGAGTTTTAAAGTGCGCTATCAGGCCAATGTATGTGGACGTTCTCCTGGACATGTGTTACTGTTGCACTATGTGGACACATGGTACTTCACATGATTGGACATTGTGGATTTGGCATTGTTTTAGTTGGCCCACCTACCGGATTCTTCGGATGTCTGCACTCCTTTCTCCATCCCTCCGACTCCCTCTATACTCTCCTTCCAATGGAGGAGGCACAGATTTCTTCCCAGGGGGTCAACTTGATGGGTGATTCCGATCCTCCCCCGGTAGCTGTGGCAATGTTGCTGTTGGCGGATAGTATGCTCCGTACGCGTATCCGCAGGTCGTCCCATCGCTTTCTGCATTGCTGTGGGTTGCGGGGTGCGGTCCCCTCCGCACTTACCCGCTGTGCCACCAGGGCCCATATGGCCTTCTTGTTCGCAAGTGCCGTCCTGGTCATTTGCGTCGAGAAGACGACGGCAGCATTCTCCTGGAGGGTCTCTGTAAGCACGGTGAGTTCCTCACGGGAGAAGTGGACCTGCCGCTTGCGGTCGCACGCTTTTTTCGCTACTTTTCCCATTTCTATTGCTTTCACTAGGGTGGATGACGGGTTGGGATGTGTCTCAGGGTAGTATTTTTAATGGTTGTGTGGGAATTCTGATTTTATAGGTGTACGGCGTGCTGTTTCCCGTTCCGGGCCCATGTTTTTACTTCTGTTTCCGTATATTTACGGTCACCGTACTTTCCGGGTTTCCGCTCATTACGGTGACCGCTAAGATGGGTGGCGGAATTGCACCTAGGGCGCCGTACGACGGCGGTGAGGGGCGTTTTGGGGACATTTCCGCCATCGCGGACTTTGCACTTCCGCCATGGCGTAGTGCTCGTGCCCGATGGGTCGGAATTAGCCGCACTTTGCTCCGTCGTGCAATGGCGGAAACGCTATTTACGCTATGGCGGTCAGGTCAGTCACTTTCCGCCAGGGTCGTAATGAGGGCCTATGGGCCTCATTCCGGGTTTGGAGCTAACCATGGAGTAATTAGCTCCATGGTTGCCTCCGAAACCGTCCCAAATCCGGCATGGTGAATAGAGTAATTAAAGGTCCATTCCAGGTATGGAGGGACCGGTAATTCCCCATTCACCTTTTGCCATTCCCCATTCCCATTTCTGCTCCATAGAGGTCAATGGCAATGTGGAAGGAGGTAATTACGGCACTGTAAATTACGGTACCGTAATTACCGCCGAAGTGCCTTTGCGGGTCCCATACTTAACTCCTGCTAAAAGCAGGAGGTAAGGAAGGACCCGCAAAGGGACCTCGGAATACGGAGGTAAGGGATTACCGGCATCGGCACCCTTACCGGTGCCGGTAATTCCTTACCTCCAACCACGGAATGACCCCTTATGCCACATAGTGAGATACAATCACGTGCTAGAAAAGTGTTATCACGTTTATGAACAGACTAAATTTAACAACAATACACAGTTCTGTACACAGTTTTGAAAATGAAAGCTGCTAATAAAATGGGCTATAATAGACTAAAAGGCACTAAAATCACAGATAAATGATATAACTAGAACGCTACAAAGAAAAAGGCTACACAGTTTAAGCCTCCTTTCTGCGTCAACTGGGGTTGGCTGGCAACACTTGTCTGATATATCCATGATATGATATGATATGATATGGCATTTATAATGCGCCTATACAGTTTCTATGTGATAATGACATGCACCACTGATGGCCGCCCTGCATGCAGCTGCCTGCCTGACAGCTCGACCACTGTTCAAAGGTCATACGGCCATATCTAACTCCACTTGCTCCCGGGTCTGCATCACTCTCACGGAAAACATCAATATATTCTATGATATCCAACTCAGCAGTTCTGCCTCTCCCCACCCCACGCTCAGCACAATCGTTGCAACAAGCTTCCTTTGACTCCCTGAGACTCCCTCCCTTCTTTCAGCAGTTCAGGAATCACCCGGGGATCCGCCTGCTCACACATTATCCGCCTCCATCAACCTGACACTAGCCCTAAAATACGTGTAACATATACTGCCCACTTCTTGGTCCCTCTTCCTGTCCACTGATCCTCTGCCCGGCTTCCATACAAACGCTGCTACCACTCATGTCGTGGAGGGGATTGACCTCCTGTGCATGCACTTTCTGGGAGCATTTGACATGGCGTTGAAAGCCCTTTGTTACTCGGCCTTGCATGGAAATTGCCAGCTATGTCGGCCATACATAAGTACTCACAGACACATGAACTAAGTACAAAATCCTGGGTGACGCCACCATTCATCCCAATGCAGAAGATGGCGCTGACCATGCCAGAACATGTTATTTCTGTTCACAGTGTTCCTGATAAATGGCACTGTGTTGCCGAAAAGTAACCAGCTGTTGCCCAAACATTTTTGTATGTTCTGGTCGTCTCTTTACATGTAGAGTCTGATTCACGGAGCGTTTTCCAGTGGGTTTTTGCCATTATAAAACGATTCTGTGAATTAGGACCTTAATATTATATTTTCTTGTGTCTTCCTCTTTGTTTACCTATGTTGTCGCCTTGTTTTTCTATGTTCTGACATTTTTTAATTAAGCTATGTGCTTTTTAGTTTGGGCTTTTAAGTGTTGCTTGCCACCTATAAGCCTAAACTATTGCATTAGAGTACAGATAGGGAGCAATGACATATGAGGAGGGACACACAGTATGTAGGTGTTGTTTGACTATTTGCCTACCCATTGACTGCACATGCCATGCTAATCCCTATGGCTATTCCCACACAGTCCCTGCTCCTCCCCGCCCAAAACACTCTGTGGTGTGAACTCTTTGAACTCGATTTACTCAAACCTTACCATCAAACTTTGCACTGGAAGTGCCTGCCAGTGTTTCTCCAAGCAGTCTTCTGAGAATTAATGACTTAATTGAGGTTGTATACCCACTACTGGTGTACTAAAAATATCTTAACAGGTCTCCCTTCTGCCACTCGATTTATCAGCACTCTTTGTGTCCTTCACTGCAGTCCTGTTAAAAACAAGCATTGGCAAAGCCAACAATTTTGGCTTTGGCTTGTGCGTAAATATTAGGGATTTGCCAGGCAGTGCTATTAGATTCCCAGATACTCGCACCATTTTGCACCTGCTACCTTCATCGGTCAGTTAATACCACTACGGCTGTGCCTCGCAACTGCCTTTCCCAGGCTTTCATTATATTTCATTTTTCTCTTTTCTTACTTCTAATTGTACGCTCTTTCCCAAACATACATGGATCTGGTGCCCTGGGCTCCAAGGGGTGGGCCAGGTTTTTCAGAGAAGTTGCAACTTCACTGATATTAACCCCCTTATCCTAAACCCCCCTTACTGATCATAGAGAACCCTCTATTGAATCCCTGCTCCATGTTGGGAGTGTGTGCCTTATCACAGATTGGCCCACTTTCGCTGACGCCATGTTCCTGAATGGCAGCCTGCAGAGAACAGAGCAGGGCTTGGATTCACCCATGATTATGCGGGCCTGGTAGGGATGAGAGTGGCGGCCCAATAAGGTAGCGAGAGAGCTGGAAGGTGAGGTTGGAGGGGTGACTCATGGGGGTCAAGACCAGGGTGAGAAGTAAGGCATGTTGTGGGGGTGGAGGCTGGCAGAGATAGGGAGGTGGGGCGGCAGAGCGCCGGCCGGTGAGCCAGTGGGGACGTTAAGATGGATTTCCAAAATCAGCCCTAGTGGGAGGACATTGGGCAGCCACCCTATCATGGTGAACAGGGAAGACACTGAGAGGTTAGCTAAACCCAATCAAGGTGAGGTAGCAGAGTGATCAAGGCTTAGTCTCTGGTGTGTGAGAGTGGTCTAGGGCTACAGTGAGTCCACACAGAGCAACACCAATAATTCCAGTTAGACAGGTGAAAATAAATATAAAAATACAAATATTTATTAGGCTTTTAGTTTACACACTAAGCAGATAAAAATCAAAGGCACATATTGTCACACAAAACCGTAGAAAACAAATATATATATACATCTACACTTAAAAGAAATAGAATTACATATGAATCAATTACCTGTGCAACACAAGTGAGTATTCAGATGCAGTGAAATGTACACAACTCTTTAGAATCAACACAAACAAGTTCCCTAATTCTTATAAAGTTCAAGCCTAAAAGGGTTTGGGGCGTTGTGCCCAAATGTCACTAGTTTCTTTATTTGTGTTTTATTTCCCATATGTTAATATACAAGATACAACTCAAATGAGAAACTTTCATATTACAATTTAAGAATAATATTAATTCAATGCTTTTAGTTATATACAATATAAAAGAAAGGTCCAAAACATATATTCTTCAGGTAATTTCTTATAAGAATAGCAGTGCCTGTGATTATGACTATTACAAAGAGTTCCAAAGTTAGATGCGAGTTAAAGTAAAGGGCAGGTAAGTTCTTAACTCAATCCAACACACTACGATAAACCTTGGGAAGGATTTTTAACCCTGGGTCCACCACCGAAAGTTAGTTCAGAGTGACCAAGGACCAGAACGCTGTGCCCAATGTAATCCTATGGCGGAGTGGGGAATAGAAAAAGGTATGTTAACATACCCCCGACTCCTATTCTTCCAGAGACCTCTGCATGTGTTCCAGAATCCGTTGGGGACACAATCGTCAGTGCTTGATCTGGTGGAGAAAGGCTCAAGGGTCGCAGGTGCAGAGGTCACCTTCGGTGCAGGTATTTAGTTTCAGTCTCTGTGAAAAGGAATCAGTTTCAGGCAGCTTCCAGCAAAGGGCCGAAACAAAGAAAGATGAAGACTTCTGCAGTGCAGACGCCCACAGGACACCCCAAAAGTTTGAAGAAGGAGTGTTGCAACAGGAGTCACCCTGGTCAGGCACTGCAGGTGATCTTCCATCAACGAACACAGAAGCAGGCCCAGCACAGCTTTCCTTGGAATGAGACAGCTGAAAATGCAAACGCAGGTGACTTGTGGCACAATCTGAAGATCCAAGGCTCTGCTCAGAATGGCAATGGCTGCAGCGAGGTAGTCCAGGAAAGAATTGGTCAGTCCACTGGTTGGTCCAGGAACACTTTCAAAGGCTCTGCATGATTGGATGCTCAAGCAGGGGTCGAGATGGTTGTTACCAATGGTTCAGGGGTTGAAGCACCAATGAAGGCCTTATTGAGATCAGGACAGAGGAGCAGGGCTTCCCCTGAACGACACTGGAGTTGATGCTGATCACTTGCAGAGGTAATCTTTGGTATTACCCAAATTGCTCGAACACAATTGTTCGAATTACCGAATTGACCGAAAGTCGAGGGTCCGAATTGACCTTTGCACAATTGACCGCACATATATATATATATAAATATATATATATTGGTTTGGTTATATATATATATATGTATATATATATATTTATATATATAATGGGGGGCTGCGGGGGGTTTCCCCCTGCATATATGTAACAATTGATCTTCACAATTCGGCCAATTGTGCAAAGGTCAGTTGTAATTCGAACAATTGTAGTTCGAACAATTCGTATACATCCTAATCTTTGGGTCGTCAATGGGATGCTTTACTTCGTAGAAGTGTTGTCTCCAATGATGATCTGATAAGCAGTCTCAGGAGTCATCCTTATATCAAGGTTTACGGCTGGGAGCAAGCCCACCAATGGTAAGGATCTACCCCGTTCAAACAGTCTGTGGCTATACAATCATTGATAGCCACAAGTCACCACATCTGCCTGTGGAAACAGAGAAATTGATATGAGGCCGGGAAGCCCAGAAGGAAACACACCAACACAGGTTACAAAGGACATACAAAGCGCTTTATTTCAAAGTTACAAAGTTACCAAGGTCAATTGACATACGGATAGCTATACGGCCCTCTGACTAACACGCGAACCTTCAACGTAAGGTTCGCACTGAAAGTGGGAGAGACCGATCATCGGGATGCTTGGGTTTTTATACGTTTTGTCCTGCATTGGCCAGCCCTCTCGTAAGTTAACCATTCTTGGAACCGTGGCTAGGGTTCGTAGCCAGGTCGAACACACAATTTACATAATTTGATCAGTTCCGCTGATACAGTTACATATTTACACACAGGTTAAAGAGAGGACAAGGTCTTAGTTCGTGACCCTAACAAGTGGCCTGCGGACATATTACTTATTCACGTGTGCGGAGGTCACCATGGCCGGAGTCTTACACAAAATGTCGTTCGGCCTCCATTTTGTGATTCAGGGTGACTTCCACACTGCAAGAGTACCTAAAATGGCGGCTAAATCCAAGATGGCGGCTTACACAATACATTAAGGTCAAGACCTTGCCGCGGAACCTATGTACATGGTATTCTTTAGACAGCTTGGCGTAGGCCAACATACATTTAAACAATGCGATTGGGGTCACAATATTATATCGATTTCCACAGACCCTCCTTTTGGCCTATGCCAAGTGCTAATACATCATTTCCTAATACTTTCGAAAATAACTGAAGGCATTATCATCCATAGGTTCTGCATCATTGTCCGAAATGTCAATAGCCATAAAGTTGTTCATAAGAACTTCTTGCAACATGAACTCTTTAGATGCTGTCTTCGGGGTGTATATCCTATGCCCTATCGCGCTCATTACCTGAGCACAACATCCCCCCATCATTCCACATATACTCGGGAGGCATTGAAAACAACAGCAAAGAACTAACAGAATCCCTAAAATACCTAAAATGACAGAAAGCACCTTCCACCCCCAAGATCGTAAAGAATCCCAAAACCAAGTACTAAGGTTCCAATCTCCTACAGGGATATGGACTTCAGAACTGAGAGTTGTCCAGGGGTGTCTCCATTACTATCCCGTCGCGGGCGAGCCTTAGATACCTCTAAGGTACTGGCTATAAATACACCTGGTAACAATATCCCTAAATAACAAGTCCCCTGCCAATCCTTCGGCAACCAGGGAAAAGCTAAACTACCACAAACAAAATAAACGGGTCCCCCTACATACAAAGGCCTATTTTCCCCAGTCAAGTTTACAGTGTTTACACAAGGCTCAAAGTCTCCCATTGGCCTAGTGCCATTTCTTTGTACACAGAAAGGAACTGAATCAGGACTATGATTCACAGAATAAGAAGGAGGCATGGCATCCTTATTGCCTATCGGAGCCATCTTAAAAGAAACTAGATTTTGGAAAGGAAAAGAAAGTTTATCAGACGGCCTAATAGAAGCGACGTTAGGTTTACTTCTATTTGCGAAAAGCGAGCATCCCAGGGGAGTCAATTCACGTTTTTCAAATTCATTCAAATTAGTCCCATCAAAGTTCCCTGAGATGCTATCATTCCATCGGCCGAAGAAGAGTGCTCTAAGAGAGGCATAGCAAGAGGTTGTTAAAGGTAAGGGATGTATATACCATCCCAGTCCCTTGTTCCCATGTTGTGGTAAGTGAGTGCAGATCCAACAATTACTCTTATTAAAAATAGCATGCGTAGCATTCATCACTATCATCAAAGTGTTATTATAATATTTCTGTCTATGCCGAGAGTCCCTAGGGGACAGAGTGTGAAGGTGTACAGAGGGAGTCAAAACAGTTGGTACGATTTTGGTCGGTAACAGAGGCTTCAAAGGATACATTTCTTCAAAATACCAAAGTCCCACGGCAGCAGTTGCAAAAATAACAATAATCAGAACGAGAACACAACAGTACGTTTTCGGGGCCCAGGCACATTGTTCATTGTTCGATTTGGTCACCTCCTTATCTAATAGTTCAATACGGGGAGCAGCGGTGAAGGCGGCAAGCATCATGGTCATCCCGATCGACGGCCCCAATGTTCGTTGCTGGCGGCACTTCGGCCGCGCGATTTCTTAGTCCTTCCCAACCCTAGCCAACAGAACCCTCCTTTTCTTTGTTCGAAAAAAGAAAGACAACAGTACTTCAATCACTCTTTTCCTTCCAGATGCACGACACTCGTGCGGTAATTTTATTTCCGCGGTCGAAGGTTGTACCTGATGGTACCCAAGTTTGTTGAATCCAAAAGCAAAGTATCGTCGCTCCCTGAGGGGAGCTTCGTGTCGGTGGCGACGGAAGTCGCAGAGCTCGAAACAAGATTTTCCGGAAGTGATTGATCAAGGGAGTGCGGAGACAAAATGGACGGCTCCCCGAGCTCCTCAGGCTCAGAGAACTTCTCCGACGCACTCACAACGCTGCCTGCTACTCCGAGATCAGAGAGTGTAGCACCAGCGAGGGGTTCTGTTTCTTCTGTAGCGTGTGGTGTCGGGTGAGGGATCTTCTTAACGTGTGTTGCATGTATCCAGTTCTTCTTTCCTGCCACCCGCACTGCCGTCCTGGTGACCAACAATACCTGGTAGGGTCCGCGCCAGCGGGGCGCAAGACAGGAAGACCTCTCGTAGGCCTTCACCAGGATCCAGCTACCGGGCAATATATCGTGTCCTGGGCCTGTAAACCGTACAGGTAAGGCAGCATTCACCTGGTGGTAAATGAAATACAGATTTTTAGTCAATTGATTACAGTAATCTATGAGCAATACATTATCCACATCCCTCAGGGCTTTAGGTTTAGGGAGACCCCAGATACTAGCAGGTCTTCCCATTACCACCTCGAACGGAGAGAGCCCAGTTCTAGTCTGGGGTGTGGTGCGCATAGCTAACAACACAATAGGTAAAGCGTCGGGCCACTTTAGTTTAGTGTCGGCACATGTTTTTGCAAGTTTGTTTTTCAAAATACCGTTGTGTCTCTCTACCAACCCCGCACTTTGAGGGTGCCTAGCTGAATGAAAACGTTTCTCAATCCCTAGGGCAACACATATTTGCAACATTACGGCTGCGATGAAATGGGGGCCGTTGTCCGACCAAATTATCCTCGGGAGCCCAAATCGAGGGAAGTACTCTTTCACCAGGATCTTTGCGGTACTCATGGCGGTAGCATCTTTGACAGGGAAAGCCTCGACCCATTTGCTAAAAGCACAAATGATGACAAGAACATATTTCAAGTTATTACATCGCTCCATTTCAATAAAATCAAGGTGAATGGTTTCAAAGGGGACAGAGGGGGGCCCGAAACTTCCCCTTGGAGTCACTGTCCCTTTACCCACATTGTGCTGCAGGCAAATCATGCAATTCTGAACATGTCTCTTTGCAGTTTCCAAAATTTTATCATTCACCCAGACCTGCTGTAATATCTTCGTAATTTGCTGGGCACACACATGTGTTGGACCGTGTGCCATTGTAACCATTGCTAACACATAAGAATCAGGAAGCAACCATTTCCCGTCGGATGCGTCCACCCAACACCCTTCATCATCCAATTTTCCCATGCCTTCAGCCCACTTCCTAGACTCTTCAACTGAGGCATCAGTCTGCATATCTCGCACAGACCCAATGCCTTCATCTATTATACAAACATCTCTCACTTCCCTCGAGGTGTACATGTCTGTGCTAAGGTCTGTAGCTGTTTGTCTAGCTATCAAATCTGCAAAAGCATTTCCTCTTCCCACATTGTCTATGACCTTGCGATGTGCTGCACATTTCATGATTGCTAATTGTTCAGGGAGTGAGAGCGCTGAAAGTAGTTGTACTATTAAGGGACCATGCTGAATCTTGGTCCCATGTGAGGTCAGAAACCCTCTTTCCGACCACAGTTTTCCGAAGTTGTGAGCCACCCCAAAGGCGTACTGGCTATCCGTATAAATATTGACTCTATGCCCTTGGGAGAGTTCACAAGCGCGGGTCAACGCTATAATCTCCGCAGCCTGTGCGGAGTTATGCGGAATCCTTTTAGTTTCAACAATTTTGTCCAAAGTGGTAACTGCATAAGCAGCTGCAGATGTGCCATTCGGAAGTTTGAAGCAGGAGCCATCACAAAACAGCTCCCCTTCCGCATTCTCCAAAGGAGTATCTGAGAGGTCTATCCTACCCTTTGTTTCTTGTTCGGTGGCATACAGGCAGTCATGTGATCCTTCATCACCGCAAACAATATTTTGCGGGAGAGGTAAGAGTTCAGCCGGATTGAGAACACAACACCTTTTAATTTGGATATGAGGAGCAAATAGGACTAATTCGTACCTTGTCAACCGGGCAGAGGTAAGGTGTTGCGTTTGAGTCTTATTCAATAGAATATCAACAGAGTGAGGTACCATCAGAATTAAATCGTGGCCTAGGACCATCCCCTCACTCTGCTTTACAGACGCAGCGGCAGCTGCAACAGCGCGCAGACATCGCGGCAAAGCGCATGCAACAGGATCGAGGGCGGAGGAATAATAGCCGCACGGCCTATTCTTCCCTCCATGTTCCTGTGTTAACACAGACAAAGCACATTCATCACATTCATGCACAAACAACACAAAGGCCTTATCGTAATTTGGTGTACCCAGAACCGGTGCTGAACATAGCGCGGTTTTGAGAAGCTCAAATGATCGTTGATGTTCCGATTCCCATGGCAGTGGCAGAGAAATGCCCTTCTTCGTCAAAGCCAACATCGGTTTTACCACTAGGGCAAAATTCGGGATCCACAGTCTACAGTAGGACGCCATCCCTATCAGGGCTCTGACTTCCTTCTGTGTTTTTGAGACAGACATGCCAGAAATGTGTTTTATTCGTTCAGGTGTCAATCTTCTCCCCTCCTTTGACAGGAGGTAGCCTAAATAGGCAACCTCCTGGCAACAATATTGAAATTTTTTTTGTGAAGCTTTGTGACCATTTTCAGCTAAATGAACAAGCAACAATATAGTGCCTTCCTTACAAGCTTTCTCAGAGTCTGCAGCCAAGAGTAAATCGTCTACATATTGAAGCAGCGTGCAAGTAGGTGGCAATTCAAGGGTGTCGAGCTGCTCCTTTAAGGCTCTACTATAGATACTAGGACTTTCAGTATACCCTTGAGGTGCCCTTGTGAATGTAAACGAGCGTCCCCCCAAGGTGAACGCAAACAAATACCTGCTCTCCTCATGTATCGGAATACTAAAGAAGGCGTTTTTCAAATCTACGACACTAAAGTGTGTAGCCGTAGCAGGGATCATTGTTAAGATCGTTGTTACATCAGGCACGATTGGAAATTGTGGGGCTACCACCCGGTTAATAGCACGAAGATCTATTATAAACCGGTACGGAATTGCATTGTCGCCTTTCTTATATACTGGCAAGATCGGGCTATTACATAAGCTACCTGTTATTTCTTCGATCACTCCACGATGTACAAAATCGGAGACAATGCATTTCAGAGCACGCTCACCTTCAATTGAAATTTTATATTGCGGAATGCGCGGTAGCTTAACCCCATGTTTCAAGACTATCTTAACAGGCTCGATGTGCAATATCCCGACATCATTGTCGTCTATTGCCCACAAACATTCCGGGACAATGTCAAACTCGGGAGGTAGAGGTCGGGTCAAGTACTGGGAGTTAAAGGGTTGCTGTGGTGAAACTGTTAATCTTATTCCGTCAGGGGAACAATGAATCACTGCATTCAGTTTCTTTAACAAATTCAACCCTAGCAAATTTTCTCCGCAGTTTGAAGTAAGAAGAAAAGGGCACTGGTCTGTGAAAGGACCCATAGAAACAGATACCGGCGCAGAAACCGGACAAACAGTTGGTATACCAGAGAACCCTATAGAAACGTTTGTTTGCCCTGACAGTGGGATGTTTGGAACCCTAGAATGGTCAATGGAGCACTTTTGTGCTCCAGTGTCGATCAAGAACTGATGTTTCCTATTCCCCACCAATAATTCAACGTAGGGGCCCTTCTGAATAACGGGAATAGGTAAAGGTTCCAAACGCTGCTTCGGGCAATCCTAGTAGGCAGAACTTCGTCAAAGGGAAGTTCTTCAGAAAGATAGGCAGCAGAAGGGTGATCAAATATATTTCTCGAGTACATACTCGGAGTCTGATTTTCCCGTGAAAAAGGTTGCTGGGGATCTTGTAGAAGCTGACCCCTATCAGGGCCCCCTGCTCCGGGGCGGCCCCTTGGTCGCCTACCCATACCTCCAAATGTGCCTCCTGACCTCTGACGAAGGGCAGGGCACTGTGCTCGCCAGTGACCTTCCTGGCGGCAATAAGCACACTGATTAATATTTATAGAATTTGGAGGAGTATTTCCTCTTGGAATGTACTGACCTCTAGTCTGTGTCGTACCTCCTCTGGGGTTTCTGACAATTTGCTGTAACAATACCTTAGTCTTTAAGTCACCCCTCCTTTTTTCGATTTTCTCTTTTTCATTATTAACCCGATTCTCATAATACTGAGCCATATGCAAAACCTCTGACTGAGATTTTGCCTGCCAAGCGCTCTCTGAGGACATAATTTGTGACTGGATGTCGGGCAACAATCCACGTACAAATTTGTCCACAAACAACCTCTTCCCCGACTCTGTGCCCAAATCCTGTCCACTGAAGTCAGAGAACACCTGTTCAAATCTATTAAAGAATTCAGTAGTACCTTCAGTTTTCCCTTGGACGCAGGCCGTAAGCTTGTCCCAAATAATCCTTTTTTCTGGGATTATAGTTTTTAGTTTAGCAACTATTCTATCGGGTAAGGTAAGTATTACCTGGGGTGGTTTCTCACCAGCTAGTCGTTCTCTGTCTATTCTAATCAGATTTACCCATGTATCCCCTAGCCCCGGCACATCATCTACTGTCCGTACCTGTTTCCATACATCAACTGGCAAAAGCACTGGAAACAATAAGTCCATGTCACTTAAGGTGAACACAGAAGACTGCAAGACCGATTCTATTTCTTTATAAAACCCTGTCGGGTTTTTCCTAATATCAGGGACTGATTGTCTAATCGTGTTCACTTCCTGTCGGGAGAACGGGACGTGAACAAACTGCGATACGTAATGTGCAGGGATATCCGTCGCGGGAGTACCAGCTACCGCGTCGGCGGGGATTTCTACTTTTGGGACAAGGGTCGGAGGGACCTCTCTCATAGGCAACTGAGATATAGGGACCTCCGACCGCTTACTGAGCAATAGGGCCAAATCGAGCGCTAAAGCAGCTGTAGAAGTGTCGGGCGAAAAAGCTCTTTTACAAATACCCAATAACTCTATGGGGCAACCAACCTTCTTCCTTATACATTCCTCCTGTAAGTGCTGTACCATCACTTGGATTACCTTCCTTTGCATCTCTACCGTGTATTGACTATATGTGTCATACACCTCATCTGGCGGTATCGATGAATCTGAGATCCATCGAATCGCGTCTTTGGTACAAATTCGTACTTCCTCAGGTGCTGATCTTCGGCACGAAAGGAACCGTTTCTGTACATATATCCTATCGTCCTCATCATCCTCGTTTTGTAACCTTTCAAAATCCCTCCTAAACTCAAACAATCTGTCAACATGTCCATATACTTTCTGCTCTGTATCCCTCGAAAGTGCCAAGGCATTCAGATCTCTCACCCCTTGTGGGAGATCCGAAGTCTGCAATCTACCCCACATTACACCTAAGTGAATCCCCAGTCCTTCAATAAAAACATTTTTCTCGGGAAAATCGTGCAAATTAGATAATGTTGAAAATACATCAGTTTGATCACCTTTTTCCATGCATTGCTTAGCCCAGGCAAATAGTTCCTGTTTCCTGCCCGCAGGAACAGTACTACGAGTTACAATTGTTGACCCTGCACCGGGATCTGTTTTAACGAACACGGGACTCCCCGGAATCGAAAGTGTAGGTGGACTTAACAAGGGTGCAGGGGAGAGAGGCAGTGTAATAGACAGAGGAGCGACAACCAAAGAACTAGGAGCAGTAGGCTGCGCAGGAGGAGTAGGAATAGCAACGGGAACAATAGCAGGAACGGGCAAGGTGCCCATAACAGGAGCATACGGAGGTGGCGCTGAAGAATCAGGCCTCCGTTTGTTCAATATTTTCTCAATAAACTCCTCGGAAACATGGAAATCTTTAGAGGGGTAAATTTTCTGGACCCCGAGCGAAAAAGCTCTATCCATTTTCTGGGTTTCTTCTAATCGTTTTTCCTTGTCATACAACAATGCCTTTTCGGCATTCGTTTTATGACGTCGTGCATGTTTATCCCTACTTTTAAGCTGCTGCAATGCTTCCTTTTTCCAATTTTGTAACACATCAAAGGCTGCTGGCCTAGCCTTTTTCTTAAGCAAGATCGATTCTAAGTATTCAATACGGGGGATCTCAAAACTACCATTGGTTGGCCACTGAAATTCGGAGGCATTTCTGGTCTGTCTGTGCCAAATGTCATTAAATACAATACTACCAATGCCATACTTACAGTACATAGTACACGCCGGCGACCCCTCCTGTGGTGCCGGACGGCTAAATTCCAAAGATTGTCGATCGCTGCGGAACAGAGCCCTAAAGCAGCTAGACAATTTCCCAGGCATTTCTCAAAGAATTGGTGTTACCTGGTCCAATAATTGTGTCTGCAGATACAATACGCCAAATTCAAATTGTCAGGGTTAAATTAAGAGCCGGGTCACGACTGCACCTGACCAAACCTAAGGAGGACCGTACGGTTTACAAAGGACTTCAACTAACGAATTTTTACCTGCGTTCGGTGGTTTCGGCAAATCTGCCCGCCTCGGAATTGGACCCTCGTCAAGATGCCGTGTCAGACTGCACGACTATCGCCCAAGGATCGGATCGTGCAGCGCTGCCGAGGTATCGCGTCTCGATCGGTCGGGCCCGCAGAATCACACCGTCCGATCCCGATTCGATAGTCTGCGTCAACCTTCAATGATCCGGCATCAATCTTGAGGGTCCCTATTCGGGCGCCAACTGTGGAAACAGAGAAATTGATATGAGGCCGGGAAGCCCAGAAGGAAACACACCAACACAGGTTACAAAGGACATACAAAGCGCTTTATTTCAAAGTTACAAAGTTACCAAGGTCAATTGACATACGGATAGCTATACGGCCCTCTGACTAACACGCGAACCTTCAACGTAAGGTTCGCACTGAAAGTGGGAGAGACCGATCATCGGGATGCTTGGGTTTTTATACGTTTTGTCCTGCATTGGCCAGCCCTCTCGTAAGTTAACCATTCTTGGAACCGTGGCTAGGGTTCGTAGCCAGGTCGAACACACAATTTACATAATTTGATCAGTTCCGCTGATACAGTTACATATTTACACACAGGTTAAAGAGAGGACAAGGTCTTAGTTCGTGACCCTAACAAGTGGCCTGCGGACATATTACTTATTCACGTGTGCGGAGGTCACCATGGCCGGAGTCTTACACAAAATGTCGTTCGGCCTCCATTTTGTGATTCAGGGTGACTTCCACACTGCAAGAGTACCTAAAATGGCGGCTAAATCCAAGATGGCGGCTTACACAATACATTAAGGTCAAGACCTTGCCGCGGAACCTATGTACATGGTATTCTTTAGACAGCTTGGCGTAGGCCAACATACATTTAAACAATGCGATTGGGGTCACAATATTATATCGATTTCCACATGCCCAGCAACAGTATTTCTGGCACCAAAGATGTGGATTGGGGCTAGGCAGTCCCAGCCCTCTTCTCTGGCACAAACACCCAACACCCCTTAGCCTGCAAATGCTGTAGCTCTCCCCTGGAAAGGGATTCCCACATAAGGCATTATCTGACCTGAGAAGGGACACGACTTGTGGCGGAACGAGAAAATGATGATTTCTTAACCACTTACAACTCTTAACAACTCTTATTTCTGCCCAAACAAGAAGTGAAATCTCTGAAGAAAGAAAGTGAGTTTGATGAAATTATTGACAATATTTAACGATATGAAAAGAGCCCACTGCACTGGATGATTTACCCAATTCTATGCAACTATTTGTTGAAAACCAAATTCCCAGAGTCTGTTAGACAAGCCACAATAACCGTAATTGTCGAAGAATATACAAATGAGAATCTATCACATTCATTAATGGTAAATTTACATTTTCTGCAGCAATATTAGCTCGTTTGAAGGATGTAATTAAAAATTCACATCCCATAATCAATATAAATGTATTAAGGGGAATCAGGGGGCAATACTGTTAGCTTGGACATTGATTTAGTGCATCCTCATATTTAACAAGGAGCAAATAATGCAGAAAAAAGATTTTGAGTTGAGTCGAGCAGGACTTTCACCACAGGCTGATGAGGATCACTTTCCAGAGTGAATTCATAGATATTGATGGAGCTATATCAGCTGATATCCCCTCAACTAGATCCACCAGACAGTTCATTTTAGGCGTTTTTGCCATTTCTAGACAGGTACATCAGTGTTTCCCCTTTTTGTTTCTTCTTTTAATTTCCATTTGAAACCCTTAGTGATTACTTTCAGACAAAATAAAACAAAGATATTATTTGTTACGTCCTGAGTTTTAAGGATCGTTGCTTATGCAGATGATTTCTAAAATGTTGGTTATGATTTGGGAGAAGAAATCCTGAAATTATAGACGGTACTCAATTTATTTCGCCCACACTAAGGATGAAAAGTAATTTTTGCAAAGTATGAGATGGTGAGCATTCCTGAAACATGTCTTTAGTCACACATCAAAAACTGTAGGTCAAGACGGGCATGCTAAAAGTTCAAATATTTAGGTGTTTTTTAACAAACAGTATTGCACGCCTGGTCAAACGTCACCTAGACCAATTGATGATTAACATGTGTAAGGGTGCAGAAGTACGAGTTTCACACAATGGTGGCACGGTGATTGTCAAAGACCTTTATTGTAACGAAAGGAAAAGAAAAGATAACCTATCTTGCCCTATTTTTAAGAGGGGTTTCCCGGCCTCAACAAAAAGTGCTACAGAGTCTGCCAGGATGTCTAAAGTAACATATCCACCATCCTGTGTCAAAATCCTTTTTCCTTACCTTATACTACAAAAGAAACTAAATAACTGAGGGAGTTTCAATAGTTCTAAATTGGGACTATACTTTGAGGCATGTGTCTCTTCCTCAGGTTATAATCTCGTACTGAAGCAGCATAAAGTCCAGGTTCTGGAGGCATAGCTCATAAGCAATGTTCCATATTTGTCATAGTTGTTTTCTCTATGTATTCCTTGGGAATTTGCTTTTTTAATCTTCCTGACGAGGGGGATGACTCCCCCCCTAACCTTTCTCTGGCTTCTAATGCAATGCTGTATTTGCTGTATCCCTTCCCCTGGTCCTGTTCAGACCTTTCTGACAGTTCAACACTGATGGGGGGAATGTCTCCCTTAACCCTAGTCTCGCTGACATTTTTCAGGAAGTTCAGCAACCGATGGGGGAATGTCTCCCTTCCTCTGAACTTTCTCAAGCTTTTCAGAAAGTTCAACAAATGGTGGGTGAATGTTTCCCTTGAACCTGCCTCTCGGGCTTCTCTTTCTTCTGGACAGCCCTGGTTCACTAACCTACCAGGGTCTGTCTATATGTTCACTGTTCACTCTTCTGCTGTGGGTCTCAGACCCTGGCCTTTCTCATGCTTTTCAGAAAGTTCAACAAATGGTGGGGGAATGTTTCCCTTCCCCTGGCCTTTCTCAGGCTTGTCAGAAAGTGTGACAAACGGTGGGGAAATATCTCCCTACCTATGGCCTTTCTCAGGCGTCTCCTTCTTCTGGACCGCCCTGGTTCACGGACGTACCAGCGACTGTCTGTCAAGGAGTTCCCCCCTTCTCACCTGGGTCCGATGTTTGCCGGTGACTTCGATCGCTGCCTTCTTGCGAACGCTCCTGGTCTTGAACAGTGCTGCTCGAGATTCGTCTGGTTCCAGGTTGCGTTTAGTTCCGGGATCACGGAGTCCAGGAATCCGGGAGACTGGAAAAGGCTAGAAAAGCTCGGAACCAGGAAAGGGGAAAGGAAAAGGAATGGTTAATAGCACTGGGACAAGGTAAACAATACCGCAAGCTACGAACACATGTCTGGGCTACTCTGCAATAGCATTGAGACACGCAGAGCCGCGGAAGGCGTGGTCTATAAATAGACCACGCCGCGTTCAGCGCATGAAGCGAGCAAGGGCTTCAGCTCTGGACGGCCATGTTGGAAGTAGTACGGAATGCAAGCCTCGTTGAGACAAGGACCAGGAGGTCCAAAAGGGGCATGATCTGAAGTTCATGACAGCATGCCTCCTCCGAAGGCCTTTCCCTCCAGGTTTGCCCGGGTGTATTAGGTGAAATCTTCTGAGCAAACGAGGAGCCTTGATATTTGAAATAGGTTCCCAGGTACTTTCGCTAGGAGGATATCCTTTCCACTCCACTAGTTATTGAAGATGGCCCCGCTTATACCTGGAGTCACAAATCCGGGACACCTCATATTGCAGTTGGTTGTCAACCAGTAGAGGAGGTGGTCTACTGGGATTTCGAGAGGACTGGATGTAGGGTTTCAATAGGGATGTGTGAAAGACTGGATGAATTCCTTTCCAGGAGTCAGGTAGCTTGATTCGATATGAGACAGGATTGATAATCTCCTTGATGGGAAATGGACCATAGTAGTGGGGAGCCAGCTTGTTTCGTCGTAAGTGTCGGGGGAGTAGTTTTGATGACAACCACACTCGGTCACCGACCGTATAGGACGGACCTGGTCTTCTCTTGGAATCTGCATACCTCTTGGTTTGTAATCTGGCTTTCTCTAAGTGTTCTTTAGCCTCCTGGTGAATGTTGATAAGAGTTTCGATCCAGGAGTCAACAGTAGGTACTGGTGTAGGGTCAGGAAGAACCGAAGGTAAGACCGATGGATGGAACCCCTGACTACAATAAAAGGGGCTGGTCTGTAGCGCTGAGTGTTTAGAGTTGTTGTAAGCGAATTCCGCAACGGGTATCAGGAGAGACCAGTCATCCTGGACCTTGGTAGCAAAACATTGGAGATATTGTTCCAGGGTCTGATTTGCACGTTCTGTGGCTCTGTTGGTTTGGGGGTGATAGCCTGAAGAGAGGGCACGTTGGATTCCTAATACCCGACACAGGTGTTTCCAGAATTGTGAAATGTATTGGGGACCCCGGTCAGACATGATCTTGGAAGGAAGCCCATGTAGTCGGAATATGTGTTCCAGAAATTTTCCAGCTAGCTCTGAAGAGGACGGTAGTTTCATCAGTGGCATAAAATGGGCCATATTGGTAAACAAATCTATGGTGACCATGATGGTAGTATATCCTTGGGAAGGTGGTAACTCCACTATGAAGTCTGTAGAAATGATTTCCCATGGTTTAGAGGGTAGAGTGGGCTGTAGAAGAAGACCCGCCAGTCTCTTGTTATCATGTTTATTTTGGGCACAGGTTATACAAGTCCGGATGTATTGCTGCATGTCAGACTTCATTTTAGGCCACCAGAACTGTCTCTGTATAAGACGGAGGGTGTTGTTGATACCTCGGTGCCCGGACTGGAGTGTGTCATGACAAAGGTTTATTATCTTTTGCTGTAGCTTCCATGCAGGAATGAATAGTGCGTTGTCCTTGAATAAGTAGCCTTCCTTGGCTCTTAATTTCCAGAGATTTCGTGTTGAAATGTCCTTCCATAATCCCGAGGATTGGGTTTGCGATCGGACTTCTTCCAGGAGATTAACTGCTTGGGCTACGAATATGGTGGGAGAGAACATTTTAGGAAATGCTTTATCTTCAGTGGTCACGGAGTCAGGACGGCGAGACAAGGCGTCAGCGATCAGGTTCTGTGATCCAGGGACATGGGTAATGTGGAACTGAAACTGGGCAAAAAAGTATGCCCAACGTGCCTGACGACTGTTCCTGCACTCCAGTGACTGTAGAATCTGTAGGTTTCGATGATCAGTACGGACTTGGACAGGATGTCTGGCTCCTAGAAGTAGGTGTCGCCATTCAGTGAAAGCTTGGCGAATGGCTAAGAGTTCCTTTTCCAGGACGGAGTAGTGCGTTTCACTAGGAGTTAAGGTTCTTGACAGATTAGCAACGGGGTGTTCCAAATCGTCCTCCATCTTCTGCTTCAACACTGCTCCTATGGCGTAATTAGAGGCATCCGTTTCCACTAAAAAGGGTCGACTTGTATCGGGTTGAGCCAATATGGGAGCTTGTGTGAACTCAGTCTTTAAACGCTGGAATGAAATTTCTTGTAAAGTTGACCAGACAAATGGGGTGTCCTTCTTTAGCAGAGCCACTATGGGTTGTACAATTTCGGAAAAGGTGGCTATGAACTTCCGGTAGAAATTGGCTAGTCCTAGGAAGGATTGGATTTGTTTCACGGACGTGGGAGTAGGCCAGGCGAGAATGGCCTTTACTTTTGAAGGCTCCATGCCAATCCCCTCTGGACTAAGGATAAATCCCAGATAGTGCACTGAGGTAACGTGAAACAAACATTTTTCAGACTTGGCTAAAAGGTGATGTTCCGGGAGTCTTTGTAGGACTGCCTTGACATGTCTTTCATGCTTCTGAGGGTCCTTGGAAAAAATCAATATGTCGTCCAGATAGACAATGACGAAGAGAAACAACATATCAGAGAACACCCTATCCATAAAACGTTGGAATACTGCTGGGGCATTGGCTAGTCCAAAGGGCATGACCAGGTACTCGTAGTGGCCAAAGGGTGTTCTAAAGGCGGTCTTCCACTCGTCTCCTTCCCGGATACGGATCAAATGGTAGGCACCCCTGAGATCCAATTTGGTGAATATTACGGCTCCTCTCACAGCTTCCAGGATATCCGAGATCAGGGGCAGGGGAATTACAGCTGAGGGATCAGTATCTATGGCACAGTCTTCGGGTCTGGGAGGAATGTATTGCTGCCTGTCAGACTTCATTTTAGGCCACCAGAACTGTCTCAGTATAAGACGGAGGGTGTTGTTGATACCTCGGTGCCTGGACTGGAGTGTGTCATGACAAAGGTTTATTATCTTTTGCTGTAGCTTCCATGTAGGAATGAATAGTGCGTTGTCCTTGAATAAGTAGCCTTCCTTGGCTCTTAATTTCCAGAGATTTCGTGTTGAAAATGTCCTTCCATAATTCCGAGGATTGGGTTTGCGATCGGACTTCTTCCAGGAGATTAACTGCTTGGGCTACGAATATTGTGGGAGAGAACATTTTAGGAAATGCTTTATCTTCAGTGGTCACGTAGTCAGGACGGCGAGACAAGGCGTCAGCGATCAGGTTCTGTGATCCAGGGACATGGGTAATGTGGAACTGAAACTGGGCAAAAAAGTATGCCCAACATGCCTGACGACTGTTCCTGCACTCCAGTGACTGTAGAATCTGTAGGTTTCGATGATCAGTATGGACTTGGACAGGATGTCTGGCTCCTAGAAGTAGGTGTTGCCATTCAGTGAAAGCTTGGCGAATGGCTAAGAGTTCCTTTTCCAGGACGGAGTAGTGCGTTTCACTAGGAGTTAAGGTTCTTGACAGATTAGCAACAGGGTGTTCCAAATCGTCCTCCATCTTCTGCTTCAACACAGCTCCTATGGCGTAATTAGAGGCATCCGTTTCCACTAAAAAGGGTCGACTTGTATCGGGTTGAGCCAATATGGGAGCTTGTGTGAACTCAGTCTTTAAACGCTGCAATGAAGTTTCTTGTAAAGTTGACCAGACAAATGGGGTGTCCTTCTTTAGCAGAGCCACTATGGGTTGTACAATTTCGGAAAAGGTGGCTATGAACTTCCGGTAGAAATTGGCTAGTCCTAGGAAGGATTGGATTTGTTTCACGGACGTGGGAGTAGGCCAGGCGAGAATGGCCTTTACTTTTGAAGGCTCCATGCCAATCCCCTCTGGACTAAGGATAAATCCCAGATAGTGCACTGAGGTAACGTGAAACAAACATTTTTCAGACTTGGCTAAAAGGTGATGTTCCCGGAGTCTTTGTAGGACTGCCTTGACATGTCCTTCATGCTTCTGAGGGTCCTTGGAAAAAATCAATATGTCGTCCAGATAGACAATGACGAAGAGAAACAACATAGCAGAGAACACCCTATCCATAAAACGTTGGAATACTGCTTGGGCATTGGCTAGTCCAAAGGGCATGACCAGGTACTCGTAGTGGCCAAAGGGTGTTCTAAAGGCGGTCTTCCACGGATACGGATCAAATGGTAGGCACCCCTGAGATCCAATTTGGTGAATATTACGGCTCCTCTCACAGCTTCCAGGATATTCGAGATCAGGGGCAGTGGGTACCGATACTTGAGAGTGCATTGATTTAAGCCTCTATAGTCGAGGCAAGGTCTGAGTTCCTTGGTATCCTTCTTGGGAACAAAGAACAATGAAGCACCCGCTGGAGATTTCGAGGGTCTTATGGTGCCATTTTCAAGATTAGTGTCTAGGTATTCCCGAAGGGCCTTTTTCTCGGGTTCGGAAAGAATGAACATTCTGCCGAAAGGAATTACAGCTGAGGGATCAGTATCTATGGCACAGTCTTCGGGTCTGTGAGGGGGTAAGGCTTGGACTATGGCAGTAGAGAATACATCAGCATATCCCTGATAGGTCTCTGGAACTTGTATGATATTGGAAACCATGAGTGGTGTTTCTTGGTCTCTTGGTGGTTCTTTAGGAGTTACCGAGGAGGGATCCAGGGACAGACAGTGGGACATACAGAGCTCTGAGCCCAGGAATAATGATCCTGCTGTCCAATTGATATACGGATTGTGCTTTTGTAACCAGGGCATTCCCAAAACCATGGGGTAATGGGCTGACTTAATGATGTCGAATGTAAACCGCTCTTGATGATGGTTTATGGAAAGTTGGATCACTTTAGTCTGCAGGCTTATGGGCCCTGAAGAGAGTGGTCTTCCGTCTATTGCTTCCACCGGCTGCATGGTGTTTCGGGTCTCGTATGGAATATGATGACTAACCACCCAGCCTTGATCAATGAAAACTCCCATAGCTCCGCAGTCCACCAAGGCCAGAATGGGATAGGTCTTATCTTTGGAGGGCGACAGGAAAGCCTGTAGTGTCACCAAACTGTTTTGTCCAGGAGAATTCAAGGATGGAATTGATGTGGAGCAAACATCTCTCTCCCGAATCTCTGCTCCATTTAAGATCGGGAGCTGGCTTTTCCCGAACGCTGAGGAGGTGCCAGAGGACATTCCCTGACCAAATGTTTGTCTGAAGCACAATACATACACAAACCCGTATGGATCCTTCTAAATCTTTCTTGAGGCGATATGGGTCCACAAAAGGCTCCAATTTGCATGGGTTCAGGTTCTGGGGCTGGACTTGGGTTTGCGTCCGATCTGGCTGTGCTCTCAAAGGACGTCTTGGGTGGGTTTCCCTTTGATTTCTTTCTTTCAGCCTTCCTTTCCTGGATGCGAAAGTCTATTTGCAAGGCCAGGTTCATTAGTGCTTGGAATGAATTTGGTCTGGCCACCCTGGCCAGTTCATCCTTGATCTCTTCGTTTAGGCCTCTCCTGAACAAGGTAAAACTAGCCTCAGGGGACCAGTCTGCTTCCTTGGCCAATTGTTTAAATCTGGTCACATAAGTGAGCATATCTTGGGAGCCTTGTTGAAAGTCCAGCAAGCGTTCTTGGGCAGTATAGACCTGCTCTGGACGGTCAAACATGCCTTTAAGGGCCTGTATGAACCCATCATAGTCGTCTAGGAGGGCATCACCGGAGTTGACAAGGGGTGTTGCCCAAGTTAAGGCGTTGCCGGAAAGGTGGGATATGATGAAACCCACCTTAGCCCTAGGAGTCGAAAAATAATAGGGCTTGAAGGTAAAGTGGACCAGGCATGAATCCAGGAATCCACGGAGTGTTTTTGCCGAACCATCATACTTGTCAACAATACCGCCTAACAGGGCACCCTCCTTTGTAGCAGAATCCCGGGATAAGACCAATTGTTTGAGCGCAGCGTTTTCCGCCTTAAGATTTTGAACCTCGGTTGATAGTTCTTGCATGCGTCACATTAAGTCCTGCACGGCGGCTTCCATCTCGTTTTTAGGTTCGGTCGGGAGGCGTCTCAAACTGTCAAGGAGTTCCCCCCTTCTCACCTGGGTCCGATGTTTGCCGGTGACTTCGATCGCTGCCTTCTTGCGAACGCTCCTGGTCTTGAACAGCGCTGCTCGAGATTCGTCTGGTTCCATGTTGCGTTTAGTTCCGGGATCACGGAGTCCAGGAATCCGGGAGACTGGAAAAGGCTAGAAAAGCTCAGAACCAGGAAAGGGGAAAGGAAAAGGAATGGGTAATACCACTGGGACAAGGGAAACAATACCGCGAGCTACGAACACACGTCTGGGCTACTCTGCAATAGCAGCATTGAGACGTGCGGAGCCGCGGAAGGCGTGGACTATAAATAGACCACGCCGCGTTCAGCGCATGAAGCGAGCAAGGGCTTCAGCTCTGGACTGCCATGTTGGAAGTAGTACGGAATGCAAGCCCCGTTGAGACAAGGACCAGGAGGTCCAAAAGGGGTGTGATCTCAAGTTCATGACACTGTCTGTCTACTTCACAAATATAGTGGACAGCCCTGGTTCACTACCCTGTCAGCGGCTGTCTATCTGCTCCACGGGTCACTCTTCAGCTTTGTGTCCCAGACCCCTATTTCTGTGTTCTTTTGGCTTGTAGTATCTGGGAGCTAAACCAAAGAGGTGATGGCTGGAAGGTTTTGAATTAATATGAACCTCTGGCATTGCTCTGGGAACCCTTCCAGACCATCGATCATTGCCTGCCAACCAGGCTTGGTCCCACCCCAAAAGGGACAGTCCAGCCAGAACTGCTTGGTCACATCCCTTCTGCACAAGACCACAATCATCCCCAGACATGTTTCAGCCTCAAAGGGTGTCCTTAGTGAGTAGTAGGTATGGTCTCTAGGCCCAGCAGGCACAGTACCCATGTCTGGGCATACCCGTCCCACTTGGAGTGACAATAGCAAAACAAAAGTGGTGATGGCTGGAAGGTTTAGAATAAATCTTAACCTCTGGCATTGCTCTGGGCAACCCTCCAGACCATCGTTCTTCTCTTGCCAAGCCATTACAAAAGAGGAAAAACTATATGCAGATCATGCTTGGTCCCACCGCAAAAAGGGCAGTTCAGCTCAAACTGCTTGGTCACATCCCTTCTGCACCAGACTACATGCATCCCCAGACATGTTTCAAACTCATTGAGCATCATCAGTGAGGAGTAGCTTGGGTCGCTAGGGCTAGCAAGCAGAAACATGTCTGGGGTTGCTTGTGTTTCTATGCAGAGGTGACCTGGTCTAGCAGTTCGGGCTGGGCTGCTCCCATTGGTAGCAGTACCTGCCTGATTTGCATATGGCTGGACCCCTTTTGCAATGGTGCAGATGGGCTAAACTAAAACGGTGGTTATTCATAATAAACTACTACGACAGTGAAGAAGGCTGAGAGGGCTGCTCATTATGTGTTTGGGATCCTAGACCCTTTCTCCACAAGTCATCCACCTATTGGGGACCCACCAACCGTTTCTGGACACCCAGAGCTTCACAGGTTACTTCCCGGCACTTTCCGGTTGTCTGTGGGTCTCTCCGACCTCCCGCTCGGGCTCCTTATGACTCCATTTAAAACTAGTGATCATTACTGAATGTGTCCCATAGGGGCAAAGTTAACATAATTGAGATGATAATACTTCTGAAAGGAATATATGTGTTTAGATATCTATGTATTTTTATTTTCAGATCTCACTTTCATTGGTATGTTGTTTAGAAATGTTGTTTAATGTAACAATAAATAGTAAACATAGTCTGTGGAAACTTCAAATGAGCGAACTTGATGGGGCTGGAAACTGCCACATTTCTACAACTACCATCGGGCAGTAATCCTACCTCTGACTCGAATGTGCTGTAAGACAGGAGAGGGTGAGCAGCCTCTCTGGCTATGGCTAGTCAAGTGCTTCACCAAACCATTTTGTCTGTGATTTACACTTTAAAAAAAAGTTGCTTTCCGCAAACATGAATCCCTTATCCATTATAGAGAGCAAGGAAAATATGGGCATAATTATTAAGAAACAATTAAAGAGGATTTGTTGACAAACAGGGAGACATGTATTTGGGGAAACCCAAAGATTAAGGTAAACCAAAAGGGCATTATGTTCAAATATATATACAGATATGACCTCCTCCCCTCCACCCTCAAGATCTGGAGAATTCATCATCCCTGGAGTGGTTAAACATTCCATTCCAGTATTTGCAATTCATAAATATTGTCGGTATGAAAGGGAAAGAGGTATTTTCAGCTGAAAGGTCTATTGTATCTGTTCAAATTAGGCAGTGAGAGTTTTCTACTTAATGTGTACCCTCGTTTTCAGGACTCTTCAGTTGGGATGGCTGATGGCTCTAAAAATAGCAGGAAGGCTGTGTAATGTTTGCGTTAATATCATGGTCCAGTATTATGTCCAACTTCATTAGTAATCCTGTGTTTTTTTTAATTATGATCTGCTGAAACTGCTTGAAGTGCACCAGAAGTCACAACTTTGCTCTGCTCTTATCGGACTCCATTTCCAATGTTTGAAGATGATGTAAAAGATTTTAGCATTTACTGGCACTGTCGGAGGGATGTGACTACAACAAGGCGTGTAATGTGGTCTTAATGTGGCCTTGTGCTTTGTTGACTCTTATTCGGCAGGAGGTCTTTGAAAGAATAGATTTGCCTCTGCAGAAATAACGCCTAGGAATCTCGACAGTTTTTCAAAAAATGCTAACCCTCACTTCTACTTCATAGTGGTATAGTCCTCAATCACTCGACAACATATTAGTTAATTCACGTTCACTTGCCAAGATGTGTGAAATCCCTCTAAAAGATATTTGCGCCTATCCCCCCTCAGAGCTAAGCAAAGTAACAGAATGCAACACATTAAGCCTAAACATACTCAACAAAATTGCCCCTCGTGATCTCAAAATGCATTCTAATAGATCGAGTACTCCATAGGTCAATGATCAGCTCAGTGGAGCTGGAAAACACTCTGAAACATTGAATGAGCATGGCGTTTAATGCCAACGTCGCTAACAAAATAGGAAAAACAAAACTGAACATACGTGGCATGCAACAATTCCCCCTAAAAATGTCTTCCTAGTATGGCCTGCAAAAAAATGAGTGTCTTCAGTCTAGGCAAATCTTCCTTCCTCCTGCTATACATTCCCAGTGCCTCTTACCAGCCTGGATCAATATTTCAAATGACCGAATATGATGTCAAACCACAGAGCAACCACCTCTTCTAAGCTACTGTGGAAAAATGCATTCTATGTGATAATGTTTTCACTGAAAAACTAACAGGCCGATTCATGGAATTAATGTGCGCCGAAAAAACGGCGCACGCGTGCGAAAACATGCGATTCGCAGAGAAATAGCGAAAATCGCAGTGCAAGTGCAATTATCGCACAGAAAACATCGCACATCTATTCATGGAAGTCCGTGCACGCGCAAAATGTGGGATGTGCGCTGAAAAAATGCGCGGCGCATGCTGGCGCACGCTGGCGCACGCTGGCGCACAGGTCATCGAACGCCGTGCGATAAGGCCACAGCAAATTCGCACATAGCGTGGGGCACATAACAAAAGTAGGCGTAACACGGGGCGTTACACGCAGAATGGGGAACAACTCGTGAAAATGTGGGCGTCACGGGGGATGTACAGGAGGCAAGTGCACAGAACGCCCACACGCTCACCTACAACACGTATTCATGGAATCGAATAGGGAAAAACAGCGCACGACCAAAGACGCGCACAGGCCCATACATGGCCGCCACACGAAAGCAGGCGGTAGCGTCCCTGCGCAGGAAAAAAATATGCGCCAAAGTTCTACACGCGTGAGAAGTTCCACACGCGATCGGGCCTGGGGGAGCGTGTGCGTGTACTTCAGAGAGGCGCTAGAAGTTTCACACGCGATCGGGCCTGGGGGAGCGTGTGCGTGTATTTCAGAGGTGCGCGAGAAGTTTCACACGCGATCGGGCCTGGGGGAGCGTGTGCATGTATTTCAGAGAGGCGCTAGAAGTTTCACACGCGATCGGGCCTGGGGGAGCGTGTGCGTGTATTTCAGAGGTGCGCGAGAAGTTTCACACGCGATCGGGCCTGGGGGAGCGTGTGCATGTATTTCAGAGGTGCGCGAGAAGTTCCACATGCGATCGGGCCTGGGGGAGCGTGTGCGTGTATTTCAGAGAGGCGCAAGAAGTTTCACACGCGATCGGGCCTGGGGGAGCGTGTGCGTGTATTTCAGAGAGGCGCTAGAAGTTTCACACGCGATCGGGCCTGGGGGAGCGTGTGCGTGTATTTCAGAGGTGCGCGAGAAGTTTCACACGCGATCGGGTCTGGGGGAGCGTGTGCGTGTATTCCAGAGGTGCGCGAGAAGTTTCTCACACGCGATTGGCCTGGGCGCGTGTATTTCAGGGGTGCGCGAGAAGTTCCACACGCGATTGGCCTGGGCGCGTGTATTTCAGGGGTGCGCAAGAAGTTCCACACGCAATTGGCCTGGGCGCGTGTATTTCAGAGGTGCGCGAGAAGTTCCACACGCGATTTGCCTGGGCGCGTGTATTTCAGAGGTGCGCGAGAAGTTCCACATGCGATTTGCCTGGGCACGTGTATTTCAGGGGTGCGCGAGAAGTTTCACACGCGATTGGCCTGGGCGCGTGTATTTCAGGCGTGCGCGAGAAGTTCCACACGCGATTGGCCTGGGCGCGTGTATTTCAGGGGTGCGCGAGAAGTTCCACACGCGATTGGCCTGGGCACGTGTATTTCAGGGGCTCGCGGGTGTTTTTACACGCGATCGGGCCTGGGGGAGCGGGGTACGTGTATTTCAGGGGCTCGCGGGTGGTTTTACACACGATCGGGCCTGGGGGAGTGGGGTACGTGTATTTCAGGGGTTCGCGGGTGGTTTTACACGCGATCGGGGCTGGGGGAGCAGGGTACCACTCACCGTCTGCCTTGCGTGTAGAAGAACGCGTAGCCAACACCCACCCGCTGTGAAGTAATAGCGTGTGAACCCCAACGCCTACAAAACACAAGCACCGCACCCCACGAAAAGCAACGCCCGTGCGCGATACGTCACAGAAACGCATACGCGCTAAGGGCCTTTGGTCCAATGGAATTGCGTATGCGTGCTGACGCGCTTACGTGCTAAGGGCCTTTCCTCGATTCACACGCTGACGTGCAGAATTTTCACGTGCCAAATCACTCCGTATCAAGCTGGCCACGCGTAAGCACACAGAAGACCACGCTCCTGCCCAAAAGGCCGAATTACTGCCCCCCAGAGCCCCAAGCAGCTCCCACGAGCCATCTGCTGCTGCCTGCCTGCCTGCTTCCACCGTGCCCTGCCATTTGGTGCCTGCACATCAGCCATCTGCAGGGGTCCAGTTGCTGTGTCCACCCCTGCTGGAACAGAACACTCCCGACTGGGATACTATCGCTCCACAGCCCAGCCCCAGGACCCAGTTGCCCACCCACGCCTGCCTCGGGGGTCGCCATGTCGGGGCAAACACCATCCGAGACCACTGGCGACCCCCAGCCAGAGGGGCAGAGGGCCACCAGCTTCAGTCAGAAGGAAGTTGGTGTCCTGGTGGAGCTTGTCCTGGGGCATTATGATGCCCTTTTCGGATCACCACGCGCCGACAAGGAAGGACGGGACAGGATCTGGGACGACTTTGTGGTTGCCATCAACGCGGAGGGGGTGGCAACCCGCAACATCAAGCAAGTCAAGAAGCGCTGGGAGGACTTCAGGTCCAGGACCCTCATAAAGGCCCGGCGCCTCGTGGAGGGGGGCCGGGGCAGCTTGAGTACCATCCAGCTGAGGGTCCTGGAACGCGTACGCCCAGCGCTCCATGCCCAGATCCTTGAGAGGCAGACCCGTCTGGAGTCGAGCGGTAAGTGACCAAGCATTGCTGTGTGAGACAGGGCATGTTGCAGCGTGCTGGTTGTCTGATACTTGCCTGTATGTGTGACATAGGCCATGTACGCGTGTGTGTGTGCAGGGACATCATGGTCATGCATGTGAGACCAGTAATGTGTGAAGCACACGGTTGGTGTATGTGTTTAAATGTAACATGGGGAGCCCTATGCGGAATGGACACATGAGAGCATGCCAGTCTCTGTTCCTGGACATGGGTGTGGGTGAGGGATGGGTGCTGATGCCATGTACATGTATGGTGTCCATGTCTGTGTTTCTGAACTGCGTGTCTGTGACTTGTGAATGCCATGGATGCATGACACATGTCTGTGACAATGTTCAGATTCACTGATGCAGCCTAGTTATCCTTGCATCCACTGTGTCTGGGGTGTACGAGTCCAGATGGATGAAAGTACGTTGAAGTGTGTGCATGTGATAGGCATGACCCATGATGCATGTGAGTCCAAAAACAACATTGTATGCTTCAAGAGTCCCTTGGACATGTTTGCTTATGTCCATAGCATGCGCCATGCCTGTTACTGCATGTGTTTTGCCTGCACTGACCCATGTGTTGTGGAGGGACATGATGGAAGTGATCCTTTGACAGTGCCACTCATCTGCTATTGCTTCCTGTCTAGGGGACCATTGTACAGTACCCTGATGCTTGTGTTCTATGTCTCCCTCTACACAGCGCAAAGTGAAGAAGAGGGCAGAGACAGCGCTGTGGAGCTAAGCGGCGGGGATGCCCCCACGGCTGCAGCGGAAGGGGTGGGTGAGCCCCCACAGGGGCTTGCAACGGCGGAAGACGGTGTGGAGCCATCCAGGTTGGTGGTTTCCACAGAGGAGGAGGAGGCCGCTACTGAGCCGCACATGGGGCCTGGTGGGGGCATCCCTGCTGGTGCATGGTGGTGCAGTCACAGTGTCAGGGACAGTGACATGCACAGGCACCTCCACGGCGACCATCCCAGGCCCGTCCGCAGGTAGGGGGGATGTCCATGTCATCTGACTCCCCTCCACCTGCGGACGAGGGGACCCCTGGCCATATGGAGAAGGTCCTGATTGGTGTCACGTTGCGCACGGCTGTCATTCGTGATGAGGTGCGTGCTTCCCGGGGGGAGCACGCACGTCATCACGAAGAGCACCGTGCCAATGTGGCCCAGTTGGGAGCGGTCATGGTCGGGGGTCTCGTACATGTGTCGGGCACTCTGGCGACCCTCTCCTCCTCTGTGGAGGCTATGCGCCAGTCGTACACCATGCCGTCTTCCGGCCCAGATGCCACCAGGGCCCCCTGTGGACCTGCCCCGACCAATGCAGCCACCTCGGTGGGGATCCCATCCCTGCCACAGTCGGGAGTCGGAGGTCCAGCAGGGGTGGACACACCAGCAACTGGACCCAGCAGATGGAGGATGTGACGGCATCATCGAGCAGGGCACGTGCACGACGGCGTCGGTGGTTTCCATCAGCCTGGATGCCGTTGTGCTGGCACAGGCAGTTGCGTCGGAGGCAGCGGCAGGCTCGACGTGAGAGGCATCATGGCTCGGGGCCATCAACATCAGGGGTGCAGGCATCGGCCGGAGGGCAGGAGAACCCTGGAATGGGAGTGGCTTCCGTGTGGGAGCGGTTGGGCCAGCAGATAGGTGCGGAGCGGCAGCGGGCAGAGGAGGAAAGGCTCACAATGGTCAGGGCGGAGAACTCCATGCGGAGGGCGCTGAGGCGGGCTGAGTGCCTCGAGGGTCTTCGCAGGGAGTTGGAGCTGGACACTGCATTATCCCTGCGGGACCTCGGGGCCAGGGAACATGCCCGCCTCCAAGCCATTGAACAGGAGTTTGATGATGCCATGGCCCATGACAACAACCAGTGAGCCGTCGGACTAGCCCGCTGCCCTTGTAAATAGTTATGTAGTTAGTGTTAGGTTTCCTTTGCTTTTTTATTTATTTTGGACCTTTTGGACAATGGGCCACATTTTTGTATATAGTTTTATTTTATTAGGTAGTATTTTTATGTAGGTTTCATTTCTTCAGTTGGGATCATGGACCCTGGTTTGTTTATCTGTATATAGTTGACTGTTTTTTTTTTTTTTTGGATTTACCCATGGAGCAATGGTTTTCGGTTTTGTTTTTACCTTGGATTTACTTTCTTGAACTGTGACTTTGGACACCTTTCCTTTGGATTATGATTTGTCGTTTTTCATTATTTTACGGACATGCTGCTTTTGGTTTTTGATTCCCATTGTAATTTGTTTATTTTTAATTCCATTTATGCTGTTTTTAATACATTTTTTTCATCAAACTTCAATGTGTAGTATCATCTCATTGGTATCATGCATATCATGATATGGGTTTTGAGATTCACTGACACCCATTGGGTGTATGTGAGGGCCATGTGTTCATTTCCAAACTTGCTATTGGGGTTCTATCATGTCATTTCCATTTCTAAGTGGGTGGATGCAATACTCGAGTGGGTGTTTGGCATTTGGAGGCTGACCATAAGGGCCAGGGATCTAGATTGTGATGACATGTTGGTTGGTGGACATGTGTGGGGACCTGCTGGCAGGTGCCCCGCAATGCTGGGGGGTGGGGGTGCAGGGGGACTTGATTGGGACATGAGTGGGGCATGCTGGCAGGTGCCCCGCAATGCTGGGGGGTGGGGGTGCAGGGGGACATGAGTGGGACATGAGTGGGGGCCTGCTGGCAGGTGCCCCGCAATGCTGGGGGATGGGGGTGCAGGGGGACATGAGTGGGACATGAGTGGGGAACTGCTGGCAGGTGCCCCGCAATGCTGGGGGTGGGGGTGCAAGGGGACATGAGTTGGTGATCAATAGTGCAAGGAGACATTTGCCTTTGCTGGGGGGCATGCCCATGTTGGGTGGGCTGCCTGCGGGACATGACCAGAGATGCAGGGTAGTCCCCTGTGGTGTGGGCTGCCTGCAGGGGCCGTGGAGGGTGTACAGGGGACACCTGGGAGGACCCACACTGCCAAATCACATGTAGGACTCCCCGGCACCCCTGAAATACACGTACCCTGCTGAAATTGCGTGTGAAAATTCTCGCGCACCCCTGAAATACACGTACCCTGCTGAAATTGCGTGTGAAAATTCTTGCGCACCCCTGAAATACACGTACCCTGCTGAAATCGCGTGTGGAAATTCTTGCGCACCCCTGAAATACACGTACCCTGCTGAAATCACGTGTGAAAATTCTCGCGCACCCCTGAAATACACGTACCCTGCTGAAATCGCGTGTGAACATTCTCGCGCACCCCTGAAATACATGCGCCCAGGCCAATCGCGTGTGGAACTTCTCGCGCATCCTTGAAATACTCGCGCCCAGGCCAATCGCCTGTGGAACTTCTCGCGCACCCCTGAAATACACGCACACGCTCCCCCAGGCCCGATCGCGTGTGGAACTTCTCGCGCACCTCTGGAATACACGCCCCCAGGCCAATCGCGTGTGGAACTTCTCGCGCACCTCTGAAATACACGCACACCCTCCCCCAGGCCCGATCGCGTGTGGAACTTCTCGCGCACCTCTGAAATACACGGGCCCAGGCCAATCGCGTGTGGAACTTCTCGCGCACCCCTGAAATACACGCGCCCAGGCCAATCGCGTGTGGAACTTCTCGCTGTAAGGGGATTCAATTCAACACTACAGCTAAGTCAACGCCTAGTCTATAATACTGAATGAAAACCCTTATTGATATATCTTTAGGTCCAGTTCATGCGTTCTGGATGACTACCCTTGTATAACACCCCTCTCTTGGAATCCCCCTGACCCCACTGAGCCAAGAAGTAATTCTGTTTTGCAAGTTTAAAAGGTTTATTTGATAAATTAAAATATATATCACACTTTTTAATAAATTAATAATTGAATATCACACTTAATCTGATATGGTAAATATTAACAACGGAGAATCTGGCACTAGCACACTTCTTTAATCACTAATGAGTTGACATGAAATGGATAAGGTAGCACACTGGTAAATAGGAACAAAAGTATAATGTGGTATAGGATGCTTTATGTAAGCTCAGGTGGATGCAATATTCAATGAATGCAGTACAGAAAATACGCAATATGATTTCAACCAAACAATGTAATCACTTTTCTCTGGCTATTCACTCCCCCCCTCTTTATGCAATGCAAGGAAATGGGAGGAAAGCACACAGTTCTCAGAAATGCAATCAATGTAATCAGTTCAATCCAGCAAGCTTAGACAACAGAAAACAGGTAGGAGTTTTGAAATCACAGGCAAATGCTTTGATAGG
This sequence comes from Ambystoma mexicanum, assembly GCF_040938575.1. Lineage (NCBI taxonomy): Eukaryota > Metazoa > Chordata > Amphibia > Caudata > Ambystomatidae > Ambystoma > Ambystoma mexicanum. Next base: position 710,064,145 of record NC_090931.1, read on the forward strand.
TGCTAGCAATGAATGAGAAATATGCTGGAAACGCTCTTAATTCCCTTTTAGAGGTTCAGGATGAGTGGTATCTAGTTAATATTAGTCCAGGCTCACACTAGCAATGATGCAGGGATAGTTAGCAGGTTAAACGAATTTCTGGCAAATGAAATCAGGCAGCAGCAGTTTTTTTACATGTGAAGAAATTGCAAATCGCGGCAAAATTCGCGGATGCGCCGAGCGCTATTACAAAGGAACCGCAAGGACTATCTCTACCGTTTTGGGGTCCTAGGAAAGCCTGGGATCTCAGCTTCCAAATGAAAGTTATTGCAAGTCTCTAGCCCAAACGGTTGCGGAGATATGAGTAATTTAGTAAAGGTCGTTTTTGGTTTTGTAAATTTTAAACGCACACTTTTTCAAAATGACAAATTTTACTAGAAATGACAGGTGACAGATAGGAGGCAGTTCTACTTAGGTTAAATAGATTGAATTAGATGAATTTAAACTAAGAGATGTGTTCTGAGTTTTGCTAAGTACTCACAAGAGATTTTGAACAGGAAAGCGACTTGGTCACGATCTTCAGTCTGGTCAGGTCTTTCCGGATTCTGCTCACAGCGCCTGGTCTGGTCTCGGATAGGCACAGCACTGCTTTCTCTCTGGTCTGGTCTCTGCTAGGCACAGCACTGCTTTCTCTCTGGTCTGGTCTCTGCTAGGCACAGCACTGCTTTCTCTCTGGTCTGGTCTCTGCTCTGGATAGATTGAAGTCTCTAGTTTGGCTTTCTGGAGTTTGATGGAGGTAAGTATGGATTTTTCCGGCAGGGCTTCCAGCGGCAGATGAAATTGAATGTCTCTATGTGTCCTGACTCTCTGCTTTTATCTGTTTCTTGAGAATGGGTGTGTGTGTTGCATCACTAGACTTGCCCCTCTCATTCGTCATTGGTCAGGCTTCCATTCCTCCGCTTGATTGGCAAACTGAACTGTGAGTCAGATTGATGTCATTTTATGATCTCTTGAAACATCCTCCCTTATCATCTGTGCACCCAAATATATATATGATCAAAATCCATACTTCAGAGTTACACAGTTGTTTGAAATTACATATACATGGTGTGGCTGAATTTAGCCATGTCTATGTCCAAATCTGCTCATTCTCGGAGCTTGCATTCAAAGAGTGTACATAATTGACTTTTTAACTGCTTTTTCAATTTCCGACATGGACCCAACTTTACATACATGTGTGCAGGGGGTAGGGACATTAACTGATGAAGTTTCAGATTTTTAACATGCACACATTTAGAGTAATATCCACTTTTCCGCTAAAACCCCCCTGAACATACCACCGGTTCCTACCACGTCTTAAACTGTGGGCAGAAAAATCACAAGAATTATGGTATCATTTATAAAATTTTCACATGTCCGCACTATGAATTATCCCCCTTTTTATAAAACCATATCCTTGCTGCAGGGGTGTGTCTTTTCAGGTCACATGGTACAGAAACCAGTCTTTCCAGTTTCTGCCAAGCCAGCTTGCTTCTCACAGGCAGTGCCCCTCCCAGCTTCTCCAGGAGGAAGCCACTTTTTACGACGTCTGTAATAAAAACCTTTGCCTGAGTGGAGAGGGCTTTGTTCACTCTCTGGCAGAGCACAGGAAATTCAATTATCAGATAGATGGCATATCCTTAGTGTGGGCAGCAAAAGGAACATTGGCCTGGGAACATAGTTGTGACTCAAGTTTCACTCCTGATGGGATCCGTTGCTAGGCAAAATCAAGTTCCTTAAGCCAGACCTTCAGCTAACTTTTTGTTGCTTTTAAAATAACTTGTAATTTTACACATGCAGCTAGAATGCTGATTCTAAGTGCAAAACTATGACATTTCAACAGTTACAAAGGCATGTGACACCAAACATAGGTCACTCATTTAATTTAACATTTTCGATTTTGGTGGTTTTAAATCCAGTTGCAGTTAGGCTTAAGCTGCTGACTCCATAGCATTTTTGTTATAAGCATTGTTTTTGGGCTCTTCATTTCCCAGATTTTGTAGGCACACAAAACTCCATTCTGCCAAATGTCTGCTGGTGTTCAGTGAATATTTTGCACATGTTGCAAGGTTTGAAATAGGCATTTTGCTTGCCTTCAGAAAAACACACAGTGGGTTTTAAAACGCCGGCTTTTGGATAGTGGTGAGTACTGGTACTGCACCCATTTTTGGGATTTTCTTGGATTAATGCATTCTAAACAGGAATGGTTCTTACATGGTAGTAAATCCTTGCTTAACATTGTTTTGATGGGGCTCCTTACAGTAAGATGGTTATGTGGAACCCCACAAAAAGGGTTGAATCTTTAAAGTGGTCCAATGAGTCACGATTTCAGCAACTTTTTGACATCAGTAAAAGTGGATTTTGTTAACAAAGACCTTTCTTTACCCTGGTGGGTGGCAAGTTAGGTAACCATTTTGGTGTGCGCACAACTGCGCAGCTTTCCTGGATTTCGGCGCACATGTGGGTTTTCCGCCATCTTGAATTTCCTAAGCCCACAGCACCAAATGTTGTAGCAGGGTAGCTTAAACGTGGGTCAGGACACCCTACAAGCCCCCCCACGTGACTGCACTTTGAGTTTGGGTCGATGGGGAGTCGCGTGCCCAAGGGTTTTGACCCACGCACCGGTCTGTCCGCATAATCTTCTTCCTCTTCTGTAGATGGCACAGTTCAGCATCTTCTTCTCCATCCGGTCAGATCGATCAGTTCTCCTCGCCGGTCCTGATGGGAAGATTGGGCGGTACCCCGGGCCCGTTGTGTCTTTGCTCCCGGTCTCCGGATCGTCCTTCTTGGTCATCCTTCATGGTTTCATCTCTCCTAGGATGATAAAGGAAGAGCGGCAATATCTACTCATAGACGATTTTTTTTTCCACCACTGTTGAGATAGTGGGGCAGCATATGCATTTCATCGTAACGAAATATTACATTCTTATTTTGAAAAAAAAAAACAGCATCACTAGAGACAGTTTCATGTAAATCACAATATTTTAGAGACTAGATGTGGTAGGTTTTATGATTGGAACTGAATTAGTCTGATACAGTACCCGCTAGGATTCCAGAGGATTCCTCCAGTTGTTGCAGAGTGTGCCTGGGATGGCAACATTTCAACTGGTTTATGTGGACCCACTTGTCTTCCCCCTCTGCCGAACCACCTTTGGGGATGCGGATCTTGTAGGCCACAGGGGAGATCTTATCGACGATCTCAAAGGGTCCCTTCCATGTAGGCAAAAATTTGCGCTGCTTGGCCTGGTTCCTTTGGAAGTTGTATAGATAGACCCGGTCTCCCACCTGATATTCCTTCCTGGAAGTTTTCAGGTCATAATGGGTCTTCATGCTATCAGTCGATCTTTCTAGATTCCGCTGAGCATAAGCAAAAGCATGTTGGAGGTGTTTCCTTAAATTCTCTACATACTCATGAGTAGTGGAGGCATTTATCAGTGTCTGCTCTTGGGTCCTGTAGAGCAAATGCTGCGGAAGCACCATCTTGCGCCCAGTCATCAACTCAAATGGTGACATTTTGGTTGCAGATGAAGGGGTAGATCTGATGGCCATTAGGACCAGAGGTAATCGGATATCCCAACTTGGCCCAGAATCTGCCACAAACTTCTTTAATATGCTCACAATTGTCCGGTTATATCTCTCTACTGCCCCAGAAGAAGCTGGTCTATAAGCAATATGCAGCTTTCTCTTGACCCCCAGTATCTCCCACATCTTTGTCATTACTTCACTGGTGAAGTGGCTACCTCTGTCTGACTCAATCCTTTGAGGTAGACCAAAACGGGAAAAGATGTGGTTAATCATCAAGGCCGCTGCAGTTTCTGCCTTGCAATTTGGGGCTGGGAGACATTCCACCCACTTGGTAAACAAGCATGTCACGGTCAACATGTACTTATTCCCCCTAGCCGAGCGAATCACAGGGCCTACAAAGTCGATTTGTAAATCTGACCATGGCAGTGTCATTCCCCTCTTTTGTAAAGGCGCCCGGTGTGTGAGGGATGATGGCTGAAATTGTGCACACACAAGGCAACCCTTCAGGTACTGGTCGAGGTCCTGCCCCATGTGTGGCCAGTATGCAACCTCTCTTAAGATTTCCAATGTTGTGTGAAACCCCCTATGACCGGCAGTGGCCGCATCATGGGCGTGACTTAACATCAGGCTTCGGAATGAGGTAGGAACCACCCACTGATCGTGGCCAGCTTTGGATTTCCTTACCAACAAACCGTCTTGGATCCGGAACATTTTGGGACATTTCATCAACACTCTTAGGTCCTCTTTCCCAATGTAATCGGTATCCGTCAGGGGAAAGTTCTCAGGGTCCTCAAGGTGCTGGTAAAATTTACCAATTATTGGATCCCCCTTCTGAGCAGTAATCAAATCAGCATCAGGGGTCTCCTTACTCCATTGTGCAATTGAGAGGTCGTTGTGAGCATTTGTCTGGGACCTAGTGATGGCAGTGACCTGGATTTCCCCCAACAGGGACTCAATCTCAATTAGATCCCCTTGGATGGCCCCGGTTTTGGCCAGCTGATCAGCTAAGTCATTTCCAGTTTTGTCTGGTCCCTCTACTTTGGAATGACCCTTGATCTTCTTCCAATAGATGGTCATCCCATTCGAGGTGACCAGATCATCAATGTTTTGGATCAACTTCCCATGTTTCAAGGGTTTGTTGTTAGCACATACCATGCCTCTGGTCTTCCAATTAACCAGGTGCTCCACGAACCCGTTCCGTACATAATCCGAATCTGTGATTATGACCAGTTCGTGGAGTTGATGCTGGGCAGCAGTGAGGATGGCCTGATGCACAGCCATCAATTCTGCCACCTGACTACTTCGGGGACCAATTTTGTATCCAGCGGAGGGTTCTGGGGACTCATTCACCCATGCATTCCCTACGCCGGCCACTAGTTCTTTCTCCCCGTCGTTGTCAACATGGTAAGAGCATCCATCCACATACACAGTGGGCATTCCCTCACACTTGTCTTCTTCAAAGACTTTGTGGGGGGAATTAAGGTATGCCTCCATGTTGTCCTTTATTTTTAGACTTTCGTCCTCGAGACAGTTTTCTCTGGCACAATCATGCAAGTCAGCCAGACCTTGCGCGAGGGGACTCTTCTTGTTTTGGCCATATCTGACCTCCACAGGAAAGCCTTGCATTGACAGAATCCAGGAAGTAATTCGGGAATTACTCACATTTCCGGCCCGGATTCTGTCACTTTGGAGATATTGCAGAGGCTGGTGTGGAGTCTCCACTATGATGTGTTCCCCCTGGATAAACGGGCGGTAATTCTTCAATGCCCACACCGTTGCCAGGAGTGCCTTCTCACAATCGTTGAATTTTTCCTCCACAGAGGATAAAGTTTTGCTCGCATAGGAGATTACTTTATTGACCTTGTCATGCTTTTGATATAATACTGCCGTCAAGCACGTATTAGAGAACCCCGTCTCCAGGAAGAACTCCTTGTTTCTGACAGGGTAAGCTAGGCAAGGCGCTTGTGAGAGGCTTCTTTTGAGTTGTTTTACTGCCTCGGCTTGTTCTGGACCCCATTCCCACTTGACCCCCCCCTTCAGGAGATGAATCAGGGGTCTGGTGATCTCTGCGTAGCCCTCAATGAACTTTCTGCTGTAATTAGTCAGTCCAAGGAGGCTCCTTAGTTCCCGCAGAGTTGTGGGGTCTTTCAGTTTCTGAAGTGCTTCCACTTTCTTTTCCTGGGGACAAAGACCCTGAGGAGTAATCTCATGCCCCAAGAAATTAACACAGGTTCTACACCACTGTGCTTTCTGAAAGGAAAGTTTTGCTCCGGCGGCCCTCAACTGTGTCAGAACATAACGGATCTCCGCTATATGTTCCTCCACAGATGAACTTTTGATGAGGACATCATCTACATAAGCCAGGTTACCCCTTGCACCCAGGTCGGGCATGGCCTTATGTAGGAAAATATTGAACTCATTACCGGAGTTAAGGTATCCGAAGGGAGTCCGGGTCCATGTGTACTGCTGGCCCCCAAAGGTAAAAGCCAGCTTGTATTGGTCCTCCCTACTGACAGGCACGGTCCAGTATCCATTGGTCAGGTCTATTGCAGTGAATACCTGTGACCCCTGAATCTGGGCCAGCCCTTGGTCAATGTAGGGAAGAGGCCATCGGGAAGTGTGGACCCGTTTGTTGAGCTCCCTGAGGTCAGCGCAGAGTCTCCACTGGCCGTTTGGCTTCAATATTCCCAGCACCGGATTATTGAAGGTGCTGTGGACTGGACGGATTATTCCCCGGGACTCAAGGTTCTTAATTATTTCAGTAAGGGACTCCATTGATGCGAGAGGCAAGCGATATTGCTTCACAAACACTGGAGTCATGCCAGGGTCCGTGGGGATTGTTGTGGTGTGGATGTCGGTGCGACCACAGTCATATGAGTCTACCGCAAAGAGATCTTGGAAATCCAAGAAAACTTGTTTCAACTTTTGCTTTTGTTCCAGAGTCACACAGGCATCAGCTAGGTTGACTCTCTCTTCCACCATCTGCCTGAAGCCTGGAAAGACTTCTGGTTTGGCTATCTCCGCGGCCTCCTCCAGCTGGGTGGAGAAGTCCCTGGTCAGAGTGCTGATTTGGACCGGAGGCTTCAGGTGGGAAAGGCAGCCCTCATGGACCTGGAAAATCACCTCATCCCTCCTGAAGTCACAGGTCACATCTTCCTTACCATAGGGGCAGGAAGTGTACACCAGGAAGTTCCCCCCATGCCGGGTAAAAATCCTGTCTGGTGTTGCGTTGTCATCACTGTCACTGTCAAAACAGTCCTTGGGGATGGGTCCTAACAGTTCATTTACAAGATCAATGGAGAAATGTCGGTCATCAACCGCCATTCCAATAATGGTGCCTGCGGCTAGAGTAATACTCTTTAAGTCGCTGTTATCCACCTCTATTAGAATGGGGTCATGTTCTATGTTGACTAATGGAGTCGGGTTTACCCCCAACCCTTGCTGTTGGAGAGAAGCATTTAGATGTATGTAAGCATCAGGGTTTTTCAACTCTTGTCCCCTTTTAACTTTCACTTCCAGGGAGAATTGTCGGGTCCTTTCTGGGATGGTGACTTCCTCTTTAACCTGAATTTCAACTGCATAAGGTAGCAATTGAGCTGACCTAAATGCTTTTTCTGGATCATCAAAGCCCATGGGATTATCCGCTAATCGGGACCAAGCTTTGAAGTTTATTAGGTCCAAACTAATGGCAAAGCGATTGAGAATGTCACTGCCTAAGTAAAAGGCGGCAGGGACGTCTCGCACGACCCAACAATTGTGGACTATGCTCTTGTTGCCAATGGAGATTTTGAGCATACACCTGCTTGGCAGGAGATGTTTTGAATTGGGTGCTTCCAGGTCCATTTCCCATTTGTCTATCAGTTTGAAGGTGGGAATGGCTGGATCTTTTGGGAGTTGGCGGAACATGGCTTCGCTGATGAAGCTCTTACCGTTGTTCACACACACTCGAGCGAGAACAGAGTCCTTCCCATCATTTAACTGAACAGGGATGAACAACTGCTCTCCAATTTGCTGAATATCAGCCAGGCTTTGAGCTGATTTCACATCTTTCTGGACTATAGGAGTGGGGGTTTCTGATTGTGGATTAGTATAGAATTTCAGAGTGTTTCCTTCCAGCGTGGAATACCACTTTAGACTGGAAGGAAGGTTGATTTTCAGAAATAGAGAGGACCCCCCATCACCAGTCTGTTGTCCTACTGCTATTACCGTCACGTCTGGAATTTGGTTGTTCTGGAAGTGAAATTCTACTTGGTCAGATTTTTGTTCAACCATGTGGCATGTGCCGTTTAAACTAACATGGTTGACACTCTGTTTTAATTTTATGGGTCGGCTAGTCTGAGTCCAGAGGACCTTGTTTACGCAATCTATTAGGGGTGACAACCTTCTCAGGAGGTCATTCCCTAGTAAACAAGGGGTGCCCTCTGGGGTCACAACTATGACCGGGTGTTTCAACTTATGTCGCCCGATCTTAATGTCCAAGTCTGCCGTCCCCTCGACGGGAATTTCCTTCCCGTCAAAGTTCTGCAGTTGTCCAGGAAGAGAGGTGAGAGGAATTTGGTAATTCTCTCCCCTTCCTGCATTCAGTTCGTCAAAGGCCCTTCTGGACAGAAGGGTAGCTTGAGATCCAGTGTCCACCAGTGCTGAGATTGTACCCTGCCCCTGTACTTGTACCGGGGCATAATATCTTCCCTCCTTCTCCTCAAGGGGGCACAGATAATGTACATTTTTGGACAACTGGTGGGCTAATTTTCTGGTTTTGGACATCGCTAGCGAGGAGATTTGGGCAGAATTCTGTGGAGAGTCTTGGGAATCTGAAAGAAAAAATTTGCAACTGGAGATCAGAGCCATTGTGGGTTCCCCTGGCTCCGTTTCTGGGCCGCCCCCCCCTTTTTGGAGGCAGTCGCCAGGATGGGTTTGAACCAGGGGATTTTCTTGCTGTTGGTTCTGGGATGAGATGGTGGGCGGCGGTAGCTCAGTCTCCACATCTCCCCAGTCTGGATTTGCATCCCTAGGGACCCATTTTTCTTTGGGAGGAGTTCCCCCCTCTCTGAAGGAGAAGATCCTTTTCCCAGGATCCTCTGAGGATCCCTCTCCCTCAAATTGGAAGATCTGTACCTCCTCCTCAAACTGAGTCTGTTTGGGTCTTTTGTTTCTCCTACCCCCCCTCTGCTCCTTAGGAGGCAGACTTTCAGGGGCAAGAGATTTTGTTTCCGGTTCCTGGGTTTCCAGGGGCTGTTTACAAGTGAGGAAGGAAGCTTCCTCCAAGGCTTTACACCCCCCTTCCCTTTGTGCCTCCTCCCTGGGAACCGGTGATTTATCGGGGTGCTGCCCCCGTCATTGTTCTGGAGCACCAGGTCCAGAGTTGGGTGCGTTCTGCGCCGGCATGCTGATCTGAGGGTTCTGCTGTGCCCTCAGTATATGACCCATATCCCGCGCCATGTTTTGAACCTGGCGCTCTAACTGGGAAACCCGCTCAGGCTGATACGGGGCCCTGTTTTCTCCCCTGGGCTGATCCCGGGAAGGGTAGCTGTCCCTCCTCTGGTAGTACCCCTGGTTGGGAAGATTTTGGTACCCCTCCACCCTTGGCCTCCCCTCTCCCGGATTCAGTGGTCTGGGCTCAGGGAATTGAGGAAAGAAGGATGGATGATTTTGGGGTTGGAAGTCGGGTGGATATCTGGGGAAAAAGTTCTGCCCAGGGTTTGGTAAATTTCTGCCCTCCTGTGGGAAGTTTGGAGGGAAGTTCCCTGGGTTAGGTGCTTGGCTGGATCCCCCCCCTTGGGCTGGAGGAGTCCACACATAACCCAGGATGGGTCTGTTACCTTTGTAGCGAGGACTTACATAGTCAGGAGAGCGAGGGACCCCATTTGTGGGGCTGCCTCCCTGGCTCCCTGTCTGCGACTGGCCCGAGGACCTTCTGGGCCTAGCATTATTAGGTGCAGGTAGGTTTTTAGGCCCCCCCATCTCCAAATCCAAAACGGGGGTGACCTTTACCTCTGCCACCTTGGCAGCAGCAGGGGTGCTGTTGGCTTTGGGGTTTTTCTGGGCATTGCTTTTATTTTCTATGGGCTTCTGCACCTCATAGATGCGGGTAGCCTGTTCAATGACCCAGTCTAAAGATCTTTTCTCGTGAAAATCCCTCACGAGCTGGGTCATGATATATTTGGGCAAGGCATGGAAAAACGTGTTTATAAATTCACGGCTATCCGTGCGCACCCTTCTTGTGGTCTGTGCAAAAGCCCGCTTTAACTCCTGCACAAATTCTTGTGGGGCCTGATCCTCCCCACATTGCAAATTGTAGGCTGCCTTGCGAGCCTCTTGAGGATTTCTGTGAACAGAAAAATGTTTCAGGATGGCCGCCTTATAGGTGGACCATCTTAAATGATTTTGGTCCTCCAGCCCCGCAAAGAAACTGGAGTATTCCGGGGAGAAGGTCCACTTTACATATTGAATGCAGCTTTGGCTGTCCTTCAAATGGAAAGTCTCCATCATTTGTTCAAACAACTCTAAGTGCTCCCAAACAGAATACTTAGCGTTCTTATGGTAAGGCGTGATGACGCTCCTGATCGCCTTAATCTGCTTTAAGGGGTCCTTGAGCAAGGCCCTTTTTGCCTTATTGGCCTTTTTGGTTCGGGTAACCCTTGTCCATTCTTCGTCGGACTCAGAGGCACTGCTCCCAGAGGTTCCCGTCTGTTCTTCCAGGTTTTCCCGGATTCTGCGAGCCTGGGAATGGCTGGCAGAATGTGGGGACCTGGTCTCCTGTGTCCTGCGCAGTTCAGAGGAGTCTTCAGATTCCTCCTTGCTGTCAGGATTTGATGGGTACCCCCTCCACTGACCTAACTGGGCAGAGGTTTTCAGGATGCCCTTAATGGGCCTACTCTCCTGGGGTTCCCCACTGAACTGTATTGTACTTGGGTGCCCATACCCGGATGCCCACCCCTCCATTCCTGGATGGTACTGGCCTATGAGCCCCATGCTTCTGGCTGGATAGTAATCTGCCATCCCTGTGGCCCTGTGCTCATGTGCGCCAGGGGACATGGGGGTGGCAGAGTCCAGGGACTGAGAGGTATGAGGGCCTCTGGTACTAGGGCTCCTGAGGTTATGCTCCGGAGTTTCCATTTCCCAGCGAACCTCATCTCTATCCGCCCCTGCTCCCTGTTGCAATGCAAGAGCCTGCATTTGTGCCTTCAGTTCCTCAGTTAAGGCCTTACTCGACTCTATCAGTCTCTCCTGCATCGCTACCTGCTGTTGGAGCCTATCATTGTGTTGACAGAGGGCCTCATTTTCCCTCTGTACTTCCTGGTTGGTCCTGGAGAACTGGGCCAGTCTTTGCTGCAGGAGGGTTACCTCCTGAGCTGTGTCCCTATTGGCCTGCTCCTTTCTTGCTAGAGCATCCTCCACCCTCCTGGTGTGCTCTAGCAAGTTCTGGTTTTCTTTTTGGAGGTCACCCAGTCCCTGGTGGGCCAGGTGATTTTCTTCCATTTTCCTTTTTAAATGGCAGACTTCCTGGCCTAAGGCGTCTCTTTCCTGACTAAGAGCCTGCATTTGTGCCGCCAGGTCGTCCCTTTGCCTTTGGAAGGCACCAGCTTTCTGGCGCTCCTGATCAAACTCTGCCTGGGTATCCAGGTCTTTCAGGATCAGTTTATTGCTCTCCTCTTTCTCTCTGTCTAGTTGGATTTGCAGGGTGGCTACCTGCTCTGTGCATGCCCTGTTGAAATTGATCTGTTGCTCCAGCTTTTTCTGGCTCTGCAGTAAGGAGTCCAAACTGTCTTGGTGCTCCTTCTGCAGGGCCAGAAATCTAGTATCCTGTTCTGACTTTTCCTTTTGCAGCACATCCATATCCTCCTTTATTTTAGTAATGTACAGTCTGCTGTCATTTTCTGACTCCTGGCTCCTCTGCAGCCTCTGCTCAGAAGAGTCCAGATCAGATTGGACCTTCTGTAATGCCATCTGTTGCCTATTTGCCAGATTTTGGCTTTCAGCACATCTATCCTGCATGTCTCCCATATATAGGTACAGGTATGCTGCTATCCTGGCGATCTTATTGTGTTCCTCTTTGGCTTTAGGAGCCATATATAGTTCACTCAGGGCCACATGTAAGGGACCCTGATCTCTATATATATCTGACTCTGTTTCAGTGACCTGTTGTGTGATGGCCTGCAACCACACATCCTGGCCCTGTTCGGTCCATTCACCTCTCACAAATAGCTTATGCAAGAGGTGCTCTCTGGCTATTTTCATGTCTACTAAGGTCGTCATTCTAGAGATTGGTCTCTGTCCTGACTTACAGAAGTTAGTATTTTATTTTTGCAGAACAGAACTTTTCTTGGAGTGTCCCTTTTGAGGAATGCTTCACAGCGTAATGCAGCGTGGTGATCCGACCGGGTGTATGTATCCCGTCAGTTAGCACACTGTATTAAGCTGCACAACTGGTAAATCTAACCCAACGTCTCGGCTCGAGCCCCCACTTTGTAAGGGGATTCAATTCAACACTACAGCTAAGTCAACGCCTAGTCTATAATACTGAATGAAAACCCTTATTGATATATCTTTAGGTCCAGTTCATGCGTTCTGGATGACTACCCTTGTATAACACCCCTCTCTTGGAATCCCCCTGACCCCACTGAGCCAAGAAGTAATTCTGTTTTGCAAGTTTAAAAGGTTTATTTGATAAATTAAAATATATATCACACTTTTTAATAAATTAATAATTGAATATCACACTTAATCTGATATGGTAAATATTAACAACGGAGAATCTGGCACTAGCACACTTCTTTAATCACTAATGAGTTGACATGAAATGGATAAGGTAGCACACTGGTAAATAGGAACAAAAGTATAATGTGGTATAGGATGCTTTATGTAAGCTCAGGTGGATGCAATATTCAATGAATGCAGTACAGAAAATACGCAATATGATTTCAACCAAACAATGTAATCACTTTTCTCTGGCTATTCACTCCCCCCCTCTTTATGCAATGCAAGGAAATGGGAGGAAAGCACACAGTTCTCAGAAATGCAATCAATGTAATCAGTTCAATCCAGCAAGCTTAGACAACAGAAAACAGGTAGGAGTTTTGAAATCACAGGCAAATGCTTTGATAGGTGCTAGCAATGAATGAGAAATATGCTGGAAACGCTCTTAATTCCCTTTTAGAGGTTCAGGATGAGTGGTATCTAGTTAATATTAGTCCAGGCTCACACTAGCAATGATGCAGGGATAGTTAGCAGGTTAAACAAATTTCTGGCAAATGAAATCAGGCAGCAGCAGTTTTTTTACATGTGAAGAAATTGCAAATCGCGGCAAAATTCGCAGATGCGCCGAGCGCTATTACAAAGGAACCGCAAGGACTATCTCTACCGTTTTGGGGTCCTAGGAAAGCCTGGGATCTCAGCTTCCAAATGAAAGTTATTGCAAGTCTCTAGCCCAAACGGTTGCGGAGATATGAGTAATTTAGTAAAGGTCGTTTTTGGTTTTGTAAATTTTAAACGCACACTTTTTCAAAATGACAAATTTTACTAGAAATGACAGGTGACAGATAGGAGGCAGTTCTACTTAGGTTAAATAGATTGAATTAGATGAATTTAAACTAAGAGATGTGTTCTGAGTTTTGCTAAGTACTCACAAGAGATTTTGAACAGGAAAGCGACTTGGTCACGATCTTCAGTCTGGTCAGGTCTTTCCGGATTCTGCTCACAGCGCCTGGTCTGGTCTCGGCTAGGCACAGCACTGCTTTCTCTCTGGTCTGGTCTCTGCTAGGCACAGCACTGCTTTCTCTCTGGTCTGGTCTCTGCTAGGCACAGCACTGCTTTCTCTCTGGTCTGGTCTCTGCTCTGGATAGATTGAAGTCTCTAGTTTGGCTTTCTGGAGTTTGATGGAGGTAAGTATGGATTTTTCCGGCAGGGCTTCCAGCGGCAGATGAAATTGAATGTCTCTATGTGTCCTGACTCTCTGCTTTTATCTGTTTCTTGAGAATGGGTGTGTGTGTTGCATCACTAGACTTGCCCCTCTCATTCGTCATTGGTCAGGCTTCCATTCCTCCGCTTGATTGGCAAACTGAACTGTGAGTCAGATTGATGTCATTTTATGATCTCTTGAAACATCCTCCCTTATCATCTGTGCACCCAAATATATATATGATCAAAATCCATACTTCAGAGTTACACAGTTGTTTGAAATTACATATACATGGTGTGGCTGAATTTAGCCATGTCTATGTCCAAATCTGCTCATTCTCGGAGCTTGCATTCAAAGAGTGTACATAATTGACTTTTTAACTGCTTTTTCAATTTCCGACATGGACCCAACTTTACATACATGTGTGCAGGGGGTAGGGACATTAACTGATGAAGTTTCAGATTTTTAACATGCACACATTTAGAGTAATATCCACTTTTCCGCTAAAACCCCCCTGAACATACCACCGGTTCCTACCACGTCTTAAACTGTGGGCAGAAAAATCACAAGAATTATGGTATCATTTAAAAAAATTTCACATGTCCGCACTATGAATTATCCCCCTTTTTATAAAACCATATCCTTGCTGCAGGGGTGTGTCTTTTCAGGTCACATGGTACAGAAACCAGTCTTTCCAGTTTCTGCCAAGCCAGCTTGCTTCTCACAGGCAGTGCCCCTCCCAGCTTCTCCAGGAGGAAGCCACTTTTTACGACGTCTGTAATAAAAACCTTTGCCTGAGTGGAGAGGGCTTTGTTCACTCTCTGGCAGAGCACAGGAAATTCAATTATCAGATAGATGGCATATCCTTAGTGTGGGCAGCAAAAGGAACATTGGCCTGGGAACATAGTTGTGACTCAAGTTTCACTCCTGATGGGATCCGTTGCTAGGCAAAATCAAGTTCCTTAAGCCAGACCTTCAGCTAACTTTTTGTTGCTTTTAAAATAACTTGTAATTTTACACATGCAGCTAGAATGCTGATTCTAAGTGCAAAACTATGACATTTCAACAGTTACAAAGGCATGTGACACCAAACATAGGTCACTCATTTAATTTAACATTTTCGATTTTGGTGGTTTTAAATCCAGTTGCAGTTAGGCTTAAGCTGCTGACTCCATAGCATTTTTGTTATAAGCATTGTTTTTGGGCTCTTCATTTCCCAGATTTTGTAGGCACACAAAACTCCATTCTGCCAAATGTCTGCTGGTGTTCAGTGAATATTTTGCACATGTTGCAAGGTTTGAAATAGGCATTTTGCTTGCCTTCAGAAAAACACACAGTGGGTTTTAAAACGCCGGCTTTTGGATAGTGGTGAGTACTGGTACTGCACCCATTTTTGGGATTTTCTTGGATTAATGCATTCTAAACAGGAATGGTTCTTACATGGTAGTAAATCCTTGCTTAACATTGTTTTGATGGGGCTCCTTACAGTAAGATGGTTATGTGGAACCCCACAAAAAGGGTTGAATCTTTAAAGTGGTCCAATGAGTCACGATTTCAGCAACTTTTTGACATCAGTAAAAGTGGATTTTGTTAACAAAGACCTTTCTTTACCCTGGTGGGTGGCAAGTTAGGTAACCATTTTGGTGTGCGCACAACTGCGCAGCTTTCCTGGATTTCGGCGCACATGTGGGTTTTCCGCCATCTTGAATTTCCTAAGCCCACAGCACCAAATGTTGTAGCAGGGTAGCTTAAACGTGGGTCAGGACACCCTACATCGCGCACGCCTGAAATACACGCACACGCTCCCCCAGGCCTGATCGCGTGTGGAACTTCTCGTGCACCTCTGAAATACACGCGCCCAGGCCAATCGCGTGTGGAACTTCTCGCGCACCTCTGAAATACACGCACACGTTCCCCCAGGCACGATCGCGTGTGGAACTTCTCGCACACCTCTGAAATACACGCGCCCAGGCCAATCGCGTGTGGAACTTCACGCGCACCCCTGAAATACACGCACACGCTCCCCCAGGCCCGATCGCATGTGGAACTTCTCGCGCACCTCTGAAATACACGCGCCCAGGCCAATCGCGTGTGGAACTTCTCGCGCACCCCTGAAATACACGCACCCAGGCCATTCGCGTGTAATACTTCTCGCGCACCCCTGAAATACACGCACACGCTCCCCCAGGCCCGATCGCGTGTGGAACTTCTCGCACACCTCTGAAATACACGCGCCCAGGACAATCGCGTGTGGTACTTCTTGCGCACCCCTGAAATACACGCACCCAGCCCGTTCGCGTGTGAAAGTTCTCGCGCACCTCTGAAATACACGCACACGCTCCCCCAGGCCAGATCGCGTGTGAGACTTCTCGCGCATGCGTGTTCCCGAAACCCGTAATACACGTTCCCCGCTTTGCGTTTGCTGTTTGCCAGTCCGGTAAACTGGTACAGGGTTGGCGCAGCCCTTTGCGATGGTTTTGCGATCTTGATGGCTTTTCCTTGCGCAAGGGCTTCTTGGGGGTGTAACTGGCGCTGCTGCAGGGTCGCTGCGCCACTCTGCGCCACGTCTGCTTTTGGAGGTGAGAATCCATGAATACGCTGTGCGCGGAAATTGATTTTATCGTACGCGGCTGGCGCAGACATTCGCAGGGGCACGCTGTGCACCAGCCGCGTGCAACACTTTTGTGAGGAATTCCATGAATCGGCCTGTAAAACTCTCTTATCTAATATTAACACACAATGTTCTACTCTAACTCTGATCTCCTATCACCTATATATAAAACGGAATGATTTGAGTTCTCTTTGCTCTCTAACTCCTGTTCTCAAATGTCATTACACACCTTAAAACTAGATCATCTGGAGAGGCCGTTTACATACCTGATAAAGGAGTGGTGCTCAGAGAGTAGCCCGTTTATCCTATACTGAATGAACAGGAGGCAACCTTTTATCATAGATCCATTAGCAAGAACACTGGGAACTATTTAAGGACATTGACGCTTTGCTGAATGTTAGAGTTGATGGCAGTGTAGGTTCTTCAGCCAGAGCAAGATAAATTGAAAGTAAACCGACACCATGCTAAACGCATTCAACGGCCTTCTAATTAATAATTAATATCTCATGGTTCATTCTTATTTTTGCTTTTGCAATATGCAATGGTATGTCAGTTGGTTTGTTGTGTCTGTTATTTTGTTAAGTATGATGCTTTTCTACATGGTGTGTTCTGGTGTGTACTCATTTGTGTATTTTTTTAAGCGTTGTTCTTATGTCTTCTATTGTCACATTTTGTGGTATAGGTTACGGTTTTATTCTACTTTGTTACTTATCTTTTTAAATTATGAATTGCCATTTGTTGTCTTGTATTTTAGTTATGTTTTGTAATTCCTTCTAGTTTAATATGGTTTCTGTTCTAAGTCTTGTTTCTGTCGATTCCTATAATGTGTTATGTGCTGTACCGTTTGTTATGTTGTTATATTTTGGTGAATGTTTCATTATTTTTGGATTTTGCATATTCCAGTATGTTTTTTATGTTGCAAAATGTTTGTACACCAAAAAGTGTTTATCTCATCCTGACCTGAAACACATAAACTGTTTGCTCCATTGATCATTTAGTAAAAGAGACCCTTTTATCTGTAACACTTATCCAAGGTTCAAAGCTTTTGTATGGTCTTAATAGTGAGTTTGAACTGCAGAAACCAATGGTGAGATACAATACTGAGAAGATGCAGGAAACCATACACTAAACTTAATTATCTGCCAAAAAGCAGCACAAGGTGAACTCCTGAGTATTACTGAAAGGGTGTTCTCATTTTAGCAAGAATGTAGTGTCAAATGAGATGGGCTGGTGCCAGGAACCAAGATGGCAGCATGTTAGAGAAGCGCTGCAAACAGGAGAGGAAGCACATTACTCACACACAATCATGTGATACCTCATTGGAAAATAAATGCATGTGTGGCTCTGACTGCTTGCTGGGTGACCGTGCAGATGAATGTATATTGTAATAGTGACATAGTAGATCGCCATAAAATCTGAATCCTCATTGAGGGCCACTGAGCCGTGGAGTGAAATGGATACCCATTGTCAGGAGTTGGTGGCAAATTGGCCCTTTGATCTAACTTAGCGGTTAGTGGCTGTGTGATAAGTAGAACTGCTATGAATGCTTTAATTATGTGTTGGAGAGTGATTGTTTCAGTGGCTACTGATGGGAGTGTTACTATGGGCCTCATTACGAGGTTGGAGGCAGCCATGGAGCTATTAGCTCCATGGCTGCCTCCAAAACCCTACCGACTCCACCCTGGTGAATGGAGCAATTACCGGTCCATTCCAAAGTTGGAGGGACCGGTAATTCCCCATTCACCAGGGCCCTTCCCCATTCCCATTGAGCCCCCATAGGGCTCAATGGGAATGGGGAAGGCGCTAATAACGGTACCGCAAATTGGGGTACCGTTATTAGCTCCAGAGTCCCTTTGCGGGTCCCGTCCTTAACGCCTGGAAAAACCAGGCATTAAGGGAGGACCCGCAAAGGGAACTCGTAGTAGGGCAGTAAGGGATTACAGGCACCGGTGCCGGTAATCCCTTACCGCCCACCTCGTAATGAGGCCCTATGTCATAGTTGCTAACTTTTCACAGTGGACCCAAGGGTCACTTGTGCGCTGCCCACATTCCCATTGGCCCTGCACCCACATATTTGCATTGACCCACCCAGCACCCCAAAATGACAGAATGCGTTTGGATCCCACCTCATTAACAACAATTGCATTAGAATCAGAAACAACACCCTTCAAGTTACCTTTTTGTTGTAGTTTACGCGTATTCGCTAAAATCGATGTTAGACGTCCTCAGTGTACTGTGATTTGCCATAAGTTTGGCAGACGAGCACTTCATCTAATGGATATGACTCAGTTTAAGTGTGTACACATTGTCCTTTTGAGGTACACATTAGCAGTGAGAAGTGGTGGGTTTGCACTTGACTGCCTTGTGATCTTGAGGAAAATTATTCTGAGACCTTGGAAACACTACCAATGACTTTCTTGACATATTGAAATATCATCAATTAATAAATGTATTAATAGTGCAAACACAACTGTCAGGACATGAACGAACGAAAACATATACAATGGTATGTATGGTTCCACAGTGCATGAATATTCTTACTATTTTCTGAAACTTGCCTTTTTTAATTGGCCCCCACGGTTCCATGTTACTTTGCCGACAGGTGTTTTTTCGATGTAATTTTTACCCAAAAAATTACAACAACAAAAACTCATGGAATATTTTATTTTTTATTTTGGGGAATGGCCCTAGCCTCCCTTTGCCTATACCTTTATCCCCACTCAAACCCCGGGAGGATAGCTCAGCAGCAACATTCACGCCTGGGAAGCAAGACGGCACAAAGTTACACAGGTTCAATCCCTGAGTCCACGCTTAGAAACCTCTGGGTATTTAAGCATGTCATAAATACGCAACTAAGACAAAAACAATTGCACAACTAAAAAGCAAGCAATTCCTGTAACAGCGCATCGATGCACGCGGGCTGTGTGAGTGCTTTAAAAATGTAAAATACGTTTTTCTTAAAACAAAAATCTCCTCCCCTCACCTTTTAGTTCCTTATATATTTCGATTCTTTTTTTAAATGTAATGTTTTTCAGTAGAAATTACATCGAAAAAACTCCTGTCGCCAAAACAAGACTATACCGGTCACTACCTATGCATTGTGGACATAACTCCATGTCACAATCACAAGTTTTTCTTTTCATGGGGAGAGCAAGAAGATGCACTTCTGGGCTGCGATGTCATGTGATGCTGAGGCGGTCACAGGAGCTCAAAGCACTTTAACTGTTTGACAGAGGCAGACCGCAGTAAAACCTTTGTACTCACATGAGAGGCTAATTATGAATCTAAGGGAATCATTACCTCAATACAGTGATGACCTTGTTTCTCAACCTTCCCTCCCCATGCATTTTCATACACCTTTGTCGCTTTGCATGTTTGATGTTTTATTGCAGGCCAAACCTGTGGGTTCCGGGTCAGTTGGCAGCTATACTTTGCTAGTGAGCTGAGGTCTCACCTGCAGCAGCAGCTGCGAGGGGATACTGGCTTGCTGGTGTCTTGGGAGGTCAATGAGGAAAAGGCTGTGGTGCAGTGGTGGTCGACCATTGAAACTCCCAGTGGCAGTGTGGCTCTCAACGATGCAGCAGTAAATCAGCATACTTTTGGTGAGTGGGTGTTGTTGCAGACTGAGGAGGGGTTTGGAAAGTTTCGGAGAGGAGATTGTGATAAACGAATGTCAGCGTTCTAGGGGTATCCGTGTCGACGCACATTGGAAACATGGAGAAATTTGAGGAAAGACTACTTACTGAGCTCTTTGTTCAGTCGCAAGCCTTACTGATATTTATTGTTGAATGCCACTCAGGTCGATGGGTAGCAGAGCTGAGGGTAATAATTGCCAGGTTACTGAACTACAAAAACTGTGTTCCTTGCAATAATTTTGCAGGTAAAAAGTAGTCTAGAATGGTGACTTTTTTTCCTGACCCCTAACATTCTTTCCCCAAATATTCCAGGAGGGGTATAATTATATATTATTACCTCCAATCATAGAACATTTGGGGAAAGTGTTTGATTTTCTGGAGGGTGCATTTTTAGGGAAATGTTGCCACGTGGCGGCCATTTCCCCGGTGGCATTATTACTGGATGCCAAAACAGGTGACAATGTCTTGAGGATGGCGAGTCACCAGCCTGAAAACAGTGGGGCGAGAGATGTGGAAGCTCAGATATCAGGAGGGTAAACTGAACATTTTTCTCAACTATACTTTTGTGGTTAAAAAAGGCAGGAAATCGTCCTTAAATTAGAAAAGGCTATTCCCAGCTAAACTACGGGTAGCGGACAGGGAAATAAATCATTCCTTGACAACGCCTGAAGTGACAAATGATTTTTTTTGCGAAGCTGATATCAATACACTGAGCACAGGAGAAAGAGCTGAGAGGCAATGAATTATCTGCATCTGTTGGACTGAATGGCTTCTGTGGTCAGGCTGAGCAAATAGATGCACAGTTGTGCATGTTTTATGACCCATTACATATTCTTCTTATATGTGTAATAATTGCACATATAACTATAGCGGCAATTTTAGTACACATCTTGATCTACGCTTGGCGCTTCAGGGATAGCACATGGTGTCAATCACTTTAAAGAAGAAGGGAGGAAATTGTTATGTTAAAGTTTATTCAAGTATGGAAAAGCTTTGGGTCTCTTGACAGACAGATTGGGATTTTCTGTGTGGGGGTGGAAGGTAAGTGTTGTTAATCATCATATAGTTGTGGATGGTGGCGTATCATGCAGTGGTGTGCTGGGAGAAATTTTACCTAAGATATGTGCTATCCCCAGAGAGGGCAAACACATCAATGGCTGTAGTTGTGGCACAAAAGGTGCTAATGCAAAAGTCCTCCAATTCCTGCCAAGAACAGGTCTTGATTCTTCGTGGAAGTTTGACACAACAAAACAGAAGTATGGGTAGTCACAGTTTTGTTCAAAGGAACAACATAATTAAGGAAACTTAGAATGTCTCTCACATTTCTCTGTGTGGCTTCTCGGGACATTGCGCTGTCAGTATCTATATGTTCTTCTTAAACTTCCTGCTTTCTTAGTTAGTATCTTTGGGTCACTTGAGCACAGTGGGGAGGCATACTCCAAGGGACCCAGTTCTGCAGTGATAATCACCTGCTGGATACCTACCACATGCTAAAATCTGTTTCTCGAAAAGTTCCACAGCCTAAAGCAGGCAGGAGGCCACCGTATAGTTTTCACTGGCTTGCCCCAAGGCCTCTTGGCATCTCTTTCTCTGAGAGTCCTGGCGAGATGGCCATCCAGCCCAGTCTCTCTCTCTCGTCCTTGACAGCCTAAAGCAGGCAGGAGGCCACTGTATAGTTTTCAGTGGCTTGCCCCAAAGCCTCTTGGCATCTCTTTCTCTGAGAGTCCTGGTGAAATGGCCTCCAGCCTAGTCTCTCTTTCTCCTCCTTGATGTCTCACCATGTGCTCGTACCTATGGGGATTTCTCTCATTCCCTCCTCTGAAACTGTTATAGTCCTTCATCTGCACCATCTCCACCCTTCAACGTATACTCATTCCACCACCCATTCCAGGGTCTGCATTGACAGTATCAGGGTCCTCCCTTCTTCACACAGCCTACTTAAACATCACTGGCGTCAATGTGACCCTCTCTCCAATGACCTCTTTCTCTCCAATCGTTATTCTCCTCTATTCTGTTGTCATTCTCCTGCTCTCTGATCTTCTCCCCCTTCCCTTCTCCTCTGTTGTTACTCTCCTCCTCTCCTATCTTCTCACCCTTCTCCTCTCCTCTGTTGCCACGCTCATTGCTCTCCTCTTTTGTCACCCTCACATCTTCTCTGATGTCACCATCCACCTCTCCTCTCTTCTCACTTTCCTCTTATCTGTTGTCACCCTGCAGTTGCTCTTCTGCTTTTCAACAAAACCTGATGTTCCTCTTTTACTGCATGTTTCTCTTCCCAGCCTTCTTCTCCAATTCTCTCCAACCCATTTGCCCCTTCTCTCATTTCGTCTGCTCCTGCATCCTCCAAATAAACTCCTTCTCCAAATATCCACATCACTCTCTAAACACCCTATCCTCTAACAGGGGCCTGCCTCTCCTGAAGGATTTCCCTCCAATCAATGTACTTCAGCTGTGGATGATATATGGGAGTTGTTAGATACATTTCCTGGCACATTCCTTTTTCCACAATTTTACCATGGGGTTGGCTAGACACCAGCATGCTTTGTGCTGCTCCAGGCACACACCATGCTGTTGTAACACTGGAAATCATGACTTGAACAGGCAACAGAATAGAAACCACCACACATGCTCATAATTTTACACTTTATATGAAGATGTTTTGGATATGTTAGAAAAACAACAAACACTTCCATTGGCGTTGGTTATATATAAGGAAACAACATAGGTCAATAATGTACACTGGTGAATAAGAGAAAATGAAGCACATTTCAAAACACATGGAGTTTTCCTGTTTCTTCTCAGAAACCCTAACTGACATTCATTAATAATGTGTGTAACCCAACATGGAACATGTTCATCCTTATTTGTACCCCCAACTGTCTACATTTAGGTTAGTGAAGGCATTAGGAAACACCTTAGCTGGCACTTTGGCTATGAAAGCAAATGCATTATAAATATAGCTTAAATTCCCCTTTACAGCCCTGGCCTTAGCTAAGGTCGGGTTAGTATGTAATTAAATATTATGGCCTCTCCTGCATAGCACAACAACATTCAAAACTAATTTAGATTAGATTCAGGCAACTACCTTTATCCCTGGGTACCTTAGAAATAGATGGTGTTATGCCTTTTGGGTCAGTTTCACATCTTGCCAGATTACCCTGCAAGCGGAGTCAGAGCTAATTGGGTCCCTATTTATACTCACTCTACTTCACTTGTGACTCTGGTGAATCGAGCCCATCTGGTCCGCCTGCAATCTGGGCTCCACTCGGCGGCAGCCCTCACCTTCCAGCTGGCAGGATCACAGGACACTGCGCTGCTCTGAACTCTGCAATGCTCGTATATATTGTCAGCTCTCAGCAGCTTTCAAGGCCTCAGTCTCTCCATTATGCTTGAAGCGGCACACCAAACTAACCATCCCAGTTTTCTCACTCAATGCAAACAGAGGTGGCAAAAGCTCATCGTTTGAAATCCAAGATCTCATTCTTCCAAATAAGATTAAGGCCAGGAATGTTCCTTTGTACTTGACCTTGTTAGGCACCTTGATTCTAAGAATGTGTGGGGAGTCGAAGCAGGTACTGGGTCGTGTCTGGCCCTAATGAATAGGCACTGTTTGGGAGCTAGGGGTCACGTGTGAGGAGACCGTGTTCTGAATGATCCCGTCCTGTATTTGTTGTGATTTTAGCTAATATGAACTTGAGTGTCATTCCTTTTCGAACCACTAAGCACTTGGTCAATCCATTCCTTAGGAGGTTTTAACTTATAATTAGCCGGCACCTGGCATTCAAAGGCTGTTTGTTCATCAATTATTCTCAGAGAAATATTTCTTACGCCCTGGGAATGCTTATCTCTAATTTTCTGATAGACTGTTCAAGCCCTCCCTTAATACTTCCATAACCTTGGAGAGGGGTTGTGCAGCTGCAGCCTGCGCCCCGCACAATGCTGGGCTTTAGTGAATTCAGCAGTTTTAAGTTTTCACACAGCTTGAAGAACTCAATACGTGCTGCGATTTTCATTTAACAACAATGGTAGCCTTTTACTGTTGCATTTCTATGTTAGTAGGCTATATACATATATTGTTTGTGTTGCGTTTCAGCGTATACATTACTTGTGTTATATTCCTCATGTCTTCATGTTGCAAGCGATATTCTTCATGTCTAAATGCTCATTTGACCAAGTGTTCGTGTGTCTTCATGGTGAGTGTGTATTTGCTTTGTGTCTATTGCATGCGTGGATATCAGTCTACCAGTAGGTGTGCTTATACTCTTGCCATCTTTGGTTACATCAGGTCCATCTCTTCCTGTTTTGATCCAGGATAAGGCCGGTGCGGTCGCCTTAATCCGTAGGGCTTCTCGCCCTTATGATATTGGGGCAGGGGATGGGCAGTTGCCATTAATGAAGTATTAATTTGCCTCTCAACACAATTTTATCATGTGTCAGAACTTTCAAGCCCATTCCAGTACCTCCCAGCACCCATTTCACCCCTTTTAGTTCAGCTCACTTTCCCTGGTTTTTGGCAAGCTGCATTCTTGCTTGTTCATCGCTCAGAGGAAAATGCCACACATTTCTTCCTCTTCCTGCGCTCCTGCATGAACATTGAACATGTTCATTTCCCAATGCCTCATCATTTTGTTACACCACCCAGAGCATCTCACCTTGCAAACAAGCTGTTCATCTTTCAAATGCCTGCTTTATTTTCTGAAACGACTTTCACAGCCAAAAGAGTTTGTGTGCCTGACGCAGTGCTAGTCTTATCAACCTCTGTGCCCTGCAAACCTAGCCTACACAAACCAATCATATACTAAGTGTTAGCACCCCTGGTCAGCCGCTTTCATTTCCTAATGCTCCGTTAGTACCCATGTTAAGAATGCAGGTTAGTAATCTATGTTAGTAATCCACATATTACACTACACAGCACATAGCATTTGCTGCACAGATTCTTTAACACACAGCACTTCCTACCGGGCATGGAGCTGGCCCAATTGGATTGGCTTTTCAGCGTTATGTGCTTCTCCACACCTGTGTGTGTTCCTGATTGGCCACGATAAGTGGCTAATCACGCTAGGCCTATTTCAGGCCCAGACACTGTATTTGCTTTGGTTTCCTTCGCAAGCACATGCAGTGCAATCCAACTCTCTCCAGGATGTCAGTGATGGGAAGTAGGATGCTGCTAGCATGCTTTGCCCTACTTTCCTAGCCAATAGGTGTTCTCTCTTTCTCTCACTAGGTCCCATGCACTGGGGCACAGCAGGAGAGCCACAGTTGCTACAGGATAATGCAAAGTATTAGAGACACCTAACAAGGCCATGCACCAGGCAGTGGTTGGTAATATTTTATCTCTGCTTAAAGGGCACATGCATTGAGATATAAGTCTATGCTAACAAGATCCTGCCCTCACCTCAGGGCATGGTTGAGTTGACAAGGGACTACTCCCCACAACACCCCTGCTCCTAGCATTGCAGTGCATATGGTGTCACCTGGCCCACTCTGACAGCCCTACCATCACTCCAATGCACAGGCATGGACTGTAATCACAGGGTGTGTGCATGTTACTCAATGCATACAGGAGATTAAAGGGTCAGCCATTTAAGAACTAAAGTCTTCTGGATGTGGCATTGAGAAAGAAGCTTCAGAAAGAAATACGGGAATTCTTCTCCTAACATAATAAGAACACTGCAATTGCAAAATGAATAATTTGGGGAAAATTGTAAGTATTTGTGAGAGGAATATACATTTCTAATGAAGCAGGTGTTCTTAACGTCATGGCAAATACTTTGGATAGATTGGAGAACGATTTCTGAGAATTGAAGATGCAATATGAGATATTGTGTGGACTCAAAGTTAATAGCTGGTATACAGTTTACAATAAATGCTTTTAGGGAGAATTCCCATAGTAAATTGAAATGTATTACCTGGAAGGTCTCTCCCAGGAATTAGGGGAAGAGGGACTATAAGTGTTTGGTGCTGTTGTCGTTATTGAGGGCTCAGAGAGGTACATGTGAAATAGTAGTTACACAGGACGGAGCTGGGAAATAGACCACTAGTGCTGATAAACAGGTATTGGGCCTCATTACGACCCAGGCGGTAAGTTACCGCCTGGGCCGTGACTTTACCACCATGGCGTAAACTACGTTTACGGCATGGTGGTTGGCGGACTTACCGCCCCATTCCGACCTTGGCGGGGCGGTAAGTCCCCAATCCCCATTTACCCTTCCCCATTCCCATTGTTGCCCCATAGGGCATAATAGGAGTGGGGAAGGCGTTAATTACGCCACCGTAAATTACGGTGGCGTAATTAACTCCATGGTCCCTTAGCGCCATGGATTTTAACACCTGCTAAAAGCAGGTGTTAAATCCGCCATGGCGCTAAGGGACCTCGTACTCAGGCGGTAAGGGTCGGCGCTGTTTATGCCGGCGTAAAACCCTTACCCCCTGAGTCGTAATGAGGCCCATTGTGTCTTTCAGGAATACTGTCATAAATAGTATGCGTCTAAAAAAACAGCTGAATCAGAAGACATCACAAAGTTTCCTCAGGACAATATTAGCCTACCTGGAGATAGGCTCTAGGGATGAGCTGAAAGTTTCCATCTCGGAAGCAGAAATGAAAAAGGCCCTTGTATCGATAATTGTTCCCTACTTGCTTGCCATGTACAGTGAGTCCCTAAAGAGTGCTGCATTCCCACAATCTACCCAAGAGGTACTGATAACTCTGCTGACAAAAATCAATAATCCCTCAGAGGTTTGTTTTTCATGCAGTTCACTATCATTCATCAATCTGGACAGCAACATAGTCACAAAAATAATTGCCAGCAAACTTCTACCCCTAAGGCCGACCTTGGTACTACCTGACTAGTCCGGCTTCATACCAGGCAGGTCTTCCTCACATAATCTAAAAATGATGTTTGCTGTAATTGATCAAGTAGACATTAAACTTTGGCTGTGGTTGCCATTGTATGCACATGGACGGTCTTTCATTTGGTTGTCATGGCCATATATGTTCAATGTCCTTTGCAAATTGGGTGTGCGAGCACATTTGATTTCCTACTCATTGTTTACTGGATCTGTGGCCAGAGTTCAGACAAATAGGGGGTATCTAAAGTGTTTCATTTATGTTGTGGGACATGCCAGGGCTGTCTTCTATCCCCCTTTAAATTTGCTTTGAACGTTGAGCCATTGTCATGCATTATAAGGGGGACACATGGCAACAGACGGCTTAAGTTGTATTTGCATATTATTTCTGTGTTCCCATATGTGGATGATATCTCTCTTCTTAGAAACAGTCTCAGGGTTATTCTTCAACCTATAATGCTGAAAATAGGTTGATTTGGATCACTATCAGATCTCTCCATTAACCGGACTAAATCTGAATGTCCTACCTGAGGGACCAAACTAATAAGGCTGGAGAAGAATACAGATTTTTCTGGAGTGTCTTACATACATGGGGATGGTGATATTTACGAACGAGTAGGCCATTTTTAAATGAAACTTTGAGGTTGCCATGAAGCAACTGAAGCGCCAGGTAGAAAGATGACAAAACTGCCCTTGTCTAATGTTGGTTGGATTCCTCGGTCAAGATGCTATGTCCCCCCCAAATGGCAGTTTTTGCTTATTAATATACCTGTGCAGATGACAAAGTGATACTTGACTAAGATCTGGGTTTGCTTATTAGATTACGATGGGCTGGTGCAAGGTCCAAGGTCAGATGAGCCACTATCATCTCGACATTGTACAAGGGGTTTAGCACTGCCTGATTTAGCAAAGTACTAGCTACAGACTCAAGCTCAATGCACATCCCTGTGGTACATTTAGATGGAGGATCAACTGCATATCAAAACTGAAAAAGCAATGGTGCTCCCGGCAACTTTAGACACAGTCATTATAAGTGCCTACAAATCTAACAGATGGAAGATGAGCACAATATATGGTCCTAAATGGAAAGATCTTTTTAAAAAGATCTTTTCACTTAAAGACCGATTTAGGAAGACCGCTCAGTGACCGCACAGTACAGTCTTTCTAAATCCAACTGTCACGCCCCTGCTGCACACAAGTGCACGCAGGGGCTGACAGGCAGGTCGGGACCCTGAAGCGCAGAACCAGGAGAACGGGAAAGTGTGTGGGTGTGTTTGTGTGTGTTGTAAGTATATATTTGTTTTGGTTTCAGGGAGTAGGGGGGTAGTGTGTGGGGAACGGGGAGGAAGAATGGGGGATTCGGGAGGTAAAACCACCCGAATATATATTTAAAAAAAGGGAAAACGCATTTTAAAGGTCTCAAGAGAAAAAAACCTTTACAATGCCAGTTTTCAGATCAAAAGTAAATTGGTCTTTTTCTCGTGAGGCCTTTAAAAAAGGTATTTTTGCATAGAACCCAATATATTGCACACTGGCATCATAGACACATGGGAGGTGGGGCTACTAGAAGAACCTTTTCTCCATTGATCCATATGGGAAGTATTAAAGTTCTCAATGTTTTCAAAAATCTAATTTCTTAAGATGATGGTGAGGCTGGGGATCTAGTGACTAGGAGACCTATATATTCGGGTGTTTTTGACTATCTAGGAATTTAGCATCAGAGGTGATCACACTCCAAGGGAGCTGCTGATATATAGGAGACTAGGTGACAGCCTAAAATCAATGTGGCCCACTTACCCATCTCAGCACATGGACATTTTTTAGAAAGCTCTCTTGGAAAGACTGCTAACACCCAGGGTAAGTAGTAGACTGCTGTTGAGTTTATGCTCCCAGGTAGTAGCAGCCCCGAATCCCAACCCCTCATATATCTGGGACAAATGGTGCTAGGATATTGAAGAGATGAACAAAAGGAAAAGTGTCTAAAACTAAAGACACTACCGTCCCCTGCACACCATTAAAGCTGATACAAAGTCAGTCAATTATCTTAATGGGTTTTACTTCAAGGTAATAAACATTTACAAAAGCAAATACGTTAACAGCATTAGTTCAGTCCAGAAACATCTGGTTGTCATATTAATCTCCAAAGATCAAAAGAAATTAAAAAAGGCCATCATGTGATAAAGAAACATACAATACAGTCTTCTTGTAATAAACTAAATGTATAATGTTTTTCACAAGCCCCGTGTCCGGGCCTGTATTCCTCCCCAGCACCCAAAATCTTTAAGATTTTATTTATTAGGAAATCTATGGTATTTTACCTGGTGTGCACCTATTGAATTCTATTTTGGATATTGAAGAGGACATTACAGATGAACAGTTGACCATACTCAGAAACAAAGAGAATTGCAATAAACCCAACACATAGATGTATTCAGTTTAATTTTATACCCCAGTTCTATCATACCAAGATCTCACTTAGTAACATATTTTCTGATTGTTCACAAGAGTGTCGTCCTTGCTTCAAACATGAAATTGACAGCTTCAGGAGGTTTTACAAATAATTGGAAACATTGCGGTACATGCAATGAGTACAGCACCTTTGCAGTGTTTGCCAAGACTAACCATAGGGACTGCAAAGTGGAGCTGTAGAGTTGATTTTATGGCTATAATTTATGCCAAAAGGAACATTGCTAGTTTATGGTTGAAAGCTCTACCGCCACTCCCACCACCCCCTAAGATGTGGAGAGGCTGCAAAACTTGGTATACTGAAATGAAATGGAAACAATGTAGATTGTATCTGCTCCCCTTGAATGGAGAGCCCGGGACATTTTCTGTAGCCTATAAGCAGTACTTGTGACAAACTGCCACATAACTCTCATTGGCGGGCGGGAGAAAAAAACATCTTGCTTAATGCAGAACTTGAGTCTGCATTTCTATCTGACCCCTGAACTTGGCTGGCTTGTTTGTATGGCCTTGGCCCAAAAGAAGCAGTATGATAAGGACTTTGGCAAGTCCTGTTTGCAGTTTTATGACAGATTAAGTGTTGTGATGCATACTGTATTCATGGTCTCCTCACTCTAATGAGCTATATATCATGTTTCAATGTGTTAGATGCCTCGATTTTTCCTCTGTTTTTTTAAAGCTAATAAAAATAATACCTAGGTTTTGTGGTGTAAAATAACTTTTGGGTGAAGTTTGACAGAGCCCTGTTGTGTGAGGACCTAAGATCAGGACACCAATTTGAAAGCTGTGATTGTTAGTCGGCTGAAGTTTTAAGAAAGGATGTGGCGTTGCCTCACTTTCTGACATCCTCTTTCAAATTAATTGCTATATAAATTAATGGGATGATTTGGAAGGACAGTGTCTTGCTCTGAAAGCCACTTCTGTTACTTTCTGAGAACCCATCCTATGAGCATGCCACATTTCAGGTGTGAAGACAGCTTCTCAAACACTGACATGTTTTGCAGGTGGCTGTAGGATAACCAGGTCGAATTTTAGCCAAGAGAGAAGTTTGGTGAAGGTCTGTGCCAATGGATACATGATGATGTTTTTGCAGCCAGTGGGGGTGTGTGGCTCGGCATATACTTTAGCAATGGTGTACTGTGATGAGGGTGACTTGGGGTTCAACATACCATAGCACAGCAGTGTAGTGTAGCCTAGGGACTGACAATACTCACTGCTGACATCCTAACCTCTAACCCCTAACCCACTTATATTATTAGTGATTAGAATGGGACAGCTTAGCCAATAGCAATTGGTACAAACTATGGGTGCAAACTGGGGTTGTAGGTGTAGACTGTAGACAGATTCTGTGATGTTGCTTAGAAATTAAAAGTCATGAATTAAAACTGTTTTTCAGGGCGGACATGAAGACTGTGTGAAGAATTTGCAGAAATAATTTTGTTTAAAACAGTCCATTGTGTATGAGCTGGCAGAACAGGAAACTGGAAGGGATATGTTTCAACTAACCACCCGAAGTCATTGAACTACACTGTTTAAGGGTGTCATGGTAGGAGCATGTGTTAGCTTCTGGAAAATTACAGCAACTGCAACCCAGGCACAAGTTTGACGGATGGATGACATTATGAGCCAGGGCTTGAATATGATATGTTTTCTGTAGGGTGCCATAATTTAGGAGTAAGGAAGCAGAAGTGGACTTAAAAAGGCTGAGGAGAAGCCTGGGGCTTTTTGTATTTTTTGTATTTGTGTTTGTTTATTATTTAAATCGCGCACCAAACCCTGGGGTAACTGGCCGCTTGAAAAACGTAGTTTACATACATGGTGAGGCAAAATAACTACAATATATATACAATGGTGGAGATATAGACGTAAAGACCCTGGTTACAGATGGGTCAGACCACAGGCGGTCTTGTACAAGGCATAAATAAAAAGTGGTCAAGTAGTTAAAAACGGTAGAAGATTACTGTAAGGGCTTGTTGCTCAGCCAGTTTTTAATTCCAGCTTTAAATGTGAGGAAGGAGGGTTCTTCTCTGAGAGGGATGGGAATAGAGTTCCAACGTTTAGCAGCTTGGACAGGGAAGCTGGCTCCTCCAGCTGTTTTGATGTAGAACCTTGGAACCACCAGTTTGTTAGAGTGGGAGGATCTGGTGGTGCGTGAGGGTTGGTGTTTGCAGATTCTGTCAGCCAGATATCTAGGGGCTGAGTTTGAGAGGAATTTGTGCGTGATGGCCGGAGTGCGAAGTGTAATTCTGTCTTGAATAGGCAGCCAGTTGGCGATGTGTATGTGAGTAGAGATACAGCAGGATCTAGGTAGACTGAGTGCTGCTCTTAGAGAGTTGTTCTGGAGTACCTGTAGTCTATTTAGGTTGTGTTCAGAGGATCCTAGAAACAGGGTATTACAGTAGTCTAATATAGACAATGCGAGTGCTCTGACAAGTTTGTTTGGGTAGGCTGTGGAGGATGCCACGCTACTGACTTGTTTTTTTAGAAATAAAGTTGAGTCAAGGTAGACCCCTAGTGTTTTTATCTCTTTGGGTACATTGATTAGGTTGCCATCAATGCTGAAAGATGAATACCTGAAGTCAAGTTTATTCAATCGTGCCTGAGTGCCCGCAATCATTAACTCAGTCTTATCGTCGTTGAGACAAACACTGTTGGTGGCCATCCAGGCTTGGATTTCAAGAAAAATGTCATTCAGTAGTTTAGTGGCTTGGCCATAACAGCCGGTGAGGGGGATAAGGACTTGGCTGTCATCTGCATAGTTGGTGTAGATGACACCCAAGTTGTCTAGATGGTCGAATAGCATCTTTGTAAATATATTGTATAGTGTGGGTGACACACAAGGGCCTTGAGGGACTCCACAGAGTATGGGTGTTGGATCTGATGAGGCTGATGAGGAAAAGACTCTGGTGGTCCGGTTGCAGAGGAAGGTTTTGACCTAATCAGATGCGTTAGCGGAGAATGCTGCGGCTGTGGTAAGGTGTTTGGTAAGAATTTGGTGGTCGACAAGGTCGAAGGCGGCAGATAAGTCCAGGAGTAGGAGGATTGCTAGTTTACCTTTGTCCTTTGCCTCGTCCATTTGGATCTTGAGGTCGAGGAGAGCTGTCTCAGTTCCATGTCTAGGTCCAAAGCCCGATTGTCTGAGGCCTAGGATATCAATCTCCTCTAAGTGCTTCTGAATTTGCAGATAGACCACACGATCCAGGATTTTTAGAAGGAATGGGACGGTGGTGATGGGCCTATAGTTTGTGTGGATATTTGTGTCAAGGTTGTTTTTTCTTCTAAGTGGCATGAGCCAGGCTTCCTTAAGATTGTTAGGAACCTGATTAGACGAGAAGGAGGAATTTATCAGAGTGGTGATGATTTAGCTCCCTCCTTAATAATAGAGGCTGGGCAGATGTCCCCCTGGCAATGGGAGGGTTTTGGGCTTTTTATGATATCTTCTACTTCCTTTGGCATTACTTGTGAGAAGGTGAAAGGGGTGCAAGATTGTGAGATTTTCGTTGAGTCCGAGGCGGACAGGGAGCCGCTGGTAAGGGTAGTCTTTTTGGTTTCAATCTTGTTTTGAAGTAGAGTGAATTTGTCAGTAAGGGCTTGCTGGATTTTTGTGCACCATTCTGCATCTTTGATGCAATCTTGCGAGGGGGGAGCTGTGGATTCAAGCTCTTTAAGGATACTAAAGAGCTCGTTAGTGCTAGATTTGGCATTGTGGATTCTAGAATTATAGGCCTCTTTCTTAGGCGAAAGGATGGCTGTTTTGTAGGTTGCAGAGGCTGAAGTGAATACTATTTTGTTAGTGTTGGTGGGCGATTTCCACCACGTGGATTCCAATGATTTCTTGGTGTTTCTGAGGTTTTTTAGTTCATGCTTGAACCACTTATTAAGGTGTGCAATAGGTTTGGCTTTCCTGAGTTTAAGGGGAGCTGCAATTTCTAGAGCTGATTTAAGGGTATCGTTATAAAGGTCTACCAGTTTGATAGGGGCGAGATTATTAAACTTGGACTCGTTGAGGATGTTGCTAATTAGGGCCTGAAGGCTGTCTATGGAGATGTTATGGCAGTTTCTGGATAAGGTAAGGGGGGCTAAGGTGGCTTTTGGTCTGGCTGGGGATCAAGAGAGAGCGGAGGAAAGAGAAAAGGATGCTGGGATCGGAGGCCTTGCTGAGTGACTGCATGTGTACTGAAGGACTGCAGTGGTGGGGGGTCAGGTGTTTCTTGGCTGAGTCCTGACTACAGTGAGGGGACAGACGGTCTGCACTCTACCATGCTGACAAAGGGACATTGATCAGTTGGTAAGCATAAAGTGAAAAATGAAGAGAGAATTTTACACAAAGTCAAATTTGGCATGAGGAAAACCCCTTTGGTCTTCATTCGCTGGAAAGCAAACGCATTTTCCTATGCAGAGCTAGGAGTTATATCTCAAGGTTCATATAAAATAAACGTGTGTGCTTTGCCAAGTTTCAAAAATTAAAGTGAAGGAGAGCCTTTCGCTTGGGGTGAGAGAAGCCAGGAAAAGGTTCTGAAATTGCCATTGGCATTAATGGACTGCATCATTGTTGACAGATTGTGATTGTGCATAAACAGAATTGCTGTTTGTGCTAAGAAGGCTTCTGAGAAGACAGGCTTCATTTTGGAAAAAAAGGATCTTCTGACCCCTCCCCCTGCAGCTACAAAAGCCCAGGGTGGCGCGCATCAGTGCGCACACATACATGGAAGTGCACCGCAAGTGCTGTTTGTGCTGAGAGGACTTCCAAGCCGAGAGACTTCGTTTTGGAAAAAAGGGGTGAATTACCCCCTTTATTTTATATTAACAAGCTTAAACTCGTGTGTTGGACTTTAGAAATGTTGAACAATATGTAACCCCCTAATACAAACCTCTACCTGTATATTGTTCTATATATCTTAGATCTTCTGACCCCTCCCCCCTGCAGCTACAAAAACCCGGGCTGCACGCATCTGCACACGTGCATACACGGAATTGCACCGGAAGTGCTGTTTGGCTGTTTGCTGGGTGTGTGGGGCGAGGGGCTGGACGTAGGTTTAGTGGTAGACTGCTAGACTGTCTTGTGCTGACAGTGTTGGCAGTAGTTGTCTGAATGGCCAAGCAGTGATGGGAGAGCAAAGAGGCACGTCGCGTCTGTACATTGAAAGTATTGAAAAGCTACTGAAAATCGCGTGACAAGCTCCAGGAACACTCCATGAAGTAAATAGGGTGCGTAGAGCAGATCGAGTACACAGTAGACTTTGTGGAGTAAGAACATTTTATCATTCGTGAGATTATGCAGAGGGGCATGGTGGAGGTGGAAACCACCCCCAACGACCTCGAAGAAACTCTAAATGTGAATTAAATTGTGGAGCCAGTAAGCGAACGACCGTGGCGGGTGAGTAGAGCCTGCAAACATAAAACAATAACAAAACCCGGAAATACAACTGTTAAGAAAACTTCCAAAATGATGAACTATTTTCAGAAAAAAAATGAGAGCATTGGGTGTAATGTATTCGAACTAAATGCCATTGAGGAAGAGCTAGATTTGAAAGAAATTGTTATTGACCTCACTGAATCACTACCATGGATAGGATTTAAGCTGCTTGAGAATGCTATGGGCCCAATTTCCATATAAACGAATGCTTCGATGATTGCAGCACCCAACAGATCAAGGCAGTTAAGGGACCTATTGGTAGACCCAAGGTTGGCCTACTGGTAACTGTACGCCACCCTTGGACACTAGTTGAGACTCAATGGTCGACGGCCATGGTCCAAATGGTCATGATAAAATGTGATCTGCCTCAAAGCAGTAATTTCTCTGGAAGTTTTACAAAAAAGTCTTGAGGACACAGATAAAATGTTTTATTAATTTAAAAACTAAATAGAATAGAAAAAGAGCAGGAAATTCAGATGCGATATACTATATTAATCTTACCATATAGTGTATACATTGCAATAATATTACCAACAAAAAAGAGCATTCAGAACTGAGAGAACAGATAAACCAGCCAGACCTAATATGAGAGAGAATGAACCACCTAGTGACACCTCAAGCAGTGGGAGAGAACAGCCACTGACTGTAACTCCTATAGTTGCAATTAGACCTTCTATCCAAACTCAGAACAAACTAAAGTGAACCAGCTACTACTTCAATAAGTGATTGTCCTTTTTTAGACATAGAAATGTCAGACGAGGACACAAGAAAAAGGCAGACAAAGAAGAAAATCTGAGTTAGTGATCAACATCTCTAATGGAATATTCTCGAATCAGCAACTAGATCTACTAAGTCTAGGTTTATCATGTGTGCCAACAAATCATTCGTCATTATTTGAAGAATGGATTAACCTAGCTAAATTAACCAGAATAATGTGGCTAAAACTATTTTTGACTCAATACCTCCTACTAAAGAAAGATCCAAAACATTTGACTTCTTGAGATCAAACCAAAGAGTGTCTTTAATCCCAGCATACATAACTCAGCACTAGACTTTTTTTTTCAAGCCGAAAATTATTAAGGATCGCCAATCGGTGACATTTTTTAATTTTAGACAACACAATATGAGAAAACTCCAACTAAAACTACTGAAACAACAAGCGGAAGACCCCAATTCCGTGATTAAACCGGCATATTGTTACGCTCACCTGGCTCCCACACAGGCGTCGATCTGGACTGGGCTGCTGCGGTCTCCACCAATGTGACGCGTAGGGCCGAGATGACGGACTGGACTGGCCCATCTAGCTTTGTTTGCTTGCCCCGTAGGAATATTCTTCTGTTAATGGAGAAAGGGAATTAACCACCCGTGGAGTTGAGCGTAAATCCCTCCACCCCGCAGGTCTCCCCACTGATCACCTTGGATGTCCCCTCTTATAGTCTCACCTGATGATTTGAAAAGATGAGCTCTCCATCCTGCATTGAGCGCAGGGGCGCGTAAATAACCAGTTGCTTCACTGGCTCGAAGGAATTGGTGAGTTCCAGGACAATATTGACTCTGATATTCCCGGCAAGACGCCGTAAGTATGTAGTTCGTAAGAGTTCAAATGCCTAACTTTCACTCTTGTCCGATTCCTTGCAGGTTGCAGCTTGACCCTACTGAAGAGTTCCTCGTGCCAACCGGTAATGTTCTGGTAAGGATTTGTATTATCCAACACAGTTTGATAAAATAATGTCCATATGTAACCTGTTGCTTTCTCCCTTATTCAGGGGCTGAGACAAAGTATGAAGTCTCAGGGAATAATGCCTCCGGCGGTAAAATCAGGTAAGTCTTTTGTGGTGAGGTGGATTCCCTTGTTTCACATTGCTGTCCTTTTGTTTCCCCTTAGGGGCCGGGGTTCGGCTTGGATGCAGTGGAAGCTGCGCCGACCCGTGAAGAAGAATAGTACCCCGGTGGTAAAATCAGGTAAGTCTATGGGGGGTATTCCTCTGTGTATTCCCTTGGCTCACCTTGTGTTCTTGTCCTCTCCTTAGGTGCCGGAGTGCGGCGGGAACATGCAGGAGGATGCGGTGAAATGTGAAGATGCTGTGAAGGCCGGTGAGTTCAGCGCGGTGCTGCAGCAGGCGAGGCGACGCGCATAAAATAACTTCTTTCTTCCAGCTTGAAAGCATGATGGATCGGGAATTCAGGTAAGGATCAAAGGTATTGCTCTTGTTCTAACCTTTTCTCCTTCTTTCTCCCTTTTTCTAGGAGCTCCAAACTCGAGGCGGGCGTGGCAGAAGACTGGATGCAGACTTGCAGGCACGGTGAGCGTTACGCTGCTGGATGCAGAATAACACGAAGCGTGTGCTGCTCTTGGGGCGTGGTTTAAATAGCCTCCAAAGTAGTCCCAGGTAAGTATTCTTCCCCAGCCCCACCCGAGTAAAAAAATAGTCCCTAGGTAAAATAGTCCCTTCCAAGCCTCGTTTGGCTTGGAGCTCTTGCAGCATGGTCTGCAACAGGTAAGTTTGCAGCATGGTCTTCATCAGGTAGGTTTTAATCTATGAGCCTGGCGCCATAGGCGCCAGGACTGACTCTCCATATGAGCCTGGCACCATAGGCGCCAGGACTGCACCCAAATAGCCCCTAGCGGGGGTTGTTGGGCTTGCTTGGGGTAACTTGATGCCTGCTTCCGGGGTTGCTGGACTTGGTCTGGGTCCCCGGGGGTGGCATCATGACACATATAAAGGGGGGAGTAACAGTGATCATGGACAGAAATTTCTACACATCGCGTTGCTGAGCACTTTTGGAAGACTTGGGAACATACATGCCAGTAGATCAAAATCCCACTGAGGAAAATAGATCCATAATTAACAGTAGTTTAGAAAACGCATTCGTTGAAGAATGGATCACTGAAAAACACAAAGAAATTCCCAATAATGCTAGTGTTCTATGGACTACCAAAGATATACAAAAATGTGTCAAAACCCCCGCTGAGGTTCTTCCTTCAATGCACCCTGGCTGACGGTCATCCAGGACACATAAATATTTAACATGCAGTGAACATTCGACATACATATGGACATTTGAAGTCTATACCCATCTTGCCCAGTTTAAGACCGTGAATGGCCACTCATTCTGCAGAAGAGTGGACTAGTTTCAAAATTGAAATCACTGTGCTGGCATTGTGCCATATTTACATTCTTTTGTTGACAGATAACGTCATCATTTGATCGTGTGAACATGTCCCGGCACGTAGTATATTAGGCGGCCATCTTTTATTCATAGCGTGACTGCTTCAGAACTTCAGAATGCCAGTAAAATTAAAGACATAAGAGTTTCACACGTTCCTTACAGATCCATGATGTTGGAAAGTTAGACTTTGTATTTATGGTGTGCAGGGGCAGGAGTGTCCAGCACTATAGACACTAGATCTTTCTTTTCTAAAACAGATAAGTCTCAGTATATTTTGGTAGGGGATGTTAACATGCAGATTTAACCCTCATGCATCACTGATAGTCTAATTATTGAAGAAGATGACTTTTGGGGGATTCCTACATTAGATTGTCCATCTCCCAAGAGCATTTACCCCATACTGAGGAAGTAGCCTCCCTTCTATTCACGTTGGGATTACGCAGTTGTAATGCATGTCTTGAGAGCAACCGACCAGCTGCTGTCCCTTTTAGAAGGGGAAATTAATTCAGTTGCATAGACTATGGGCCTCATTACAACCCTGCCAGTCCGGTAACAACGGTGCCGGTAGGCTTACTGGCACCGTTGTTACTGGACCGGCAGAGTAGAAGTTCACGTGCCGGGTGCCTTTCAAGTCTGCGAGTGGGTACCTGGCAGTTGGAAAGGCACCTGCTTGCAGACTTTGATGGCAGCACCGGCATCATTCTGAATGGTGCCGGTGCTACGGTCTTCCCCATTCCCATTTGAGTACTTCATGTACCAGGGCCAATCTCAAATGTGTCATGCAGGGATCTTTTTCTTATGCAGCATCAAGAAGCTGGAATGTTCTTCCTCCAGATTTATGTTATGTTATGTTATGTTATTTTGCATTTGTATAGCGCCTTATGTACCATTGGTATGATCTCAAGGCACTGGTAGGCTGAACGCCCTCAGGAACCGTAGTTCAAGTCAGCTGAGAGAGAGAGAGTCGTAAAGTGTGTGGGCGCACCAGGTATGTGTGCAGCTGGCGTGGTTGTTGCTTCTTAGCGGTAAGTGTGGTGCTGAGGAGATCAGTTGAATGTGTTCACTCTGGAGGGTGGACAACCAGACTGAGTTTTGGCTGCATTAGGCCTGAGGAGACGCCTAAGATAGCCGGTATGTACAAGCTAGCAGTGTTTTATTAGGGTGATGGGTAGTTTGATGAGTCATGTTAGAATGAGAACAGCTTTACCGAATGTGTCATAGTATTGCTGTGTTCTAGTTGAATGGTGGTGTATAGGAGAGAGTAAGCATAGAAGTGTGATATTGTTGTAATCAGTAAAGTGTATGCGACCAGGCACACTCAATGATGTAGGGAATACCTTCAAAATTCAACTTTTAACACAGTGACGCTATTAGTGCACACTTTCTAAGTTCAACTTTAACACAGTGATGCTATTAGTGCAAACTCAATGATGTTGGAGTACCTTCTATAGTTACGCTATTAGGGCACACTTTCTAAGTTCAACTTTAACACAGTGACGCTATTAGGGCATGCTCAATGATGTTGGAAAACCTTCTACAGTTACGCTATTAGGGCACACTTTCTAAATTCAATTTTAACACATTGATGCTATTAGGGTGCACTTTCTAAGTTCAATTTTACCACAGTGATGCTATTAGGGCACACTTTCTAAGTTCAACTTTAACATAGTGACGCTATTAGGGCACACTTAATGAAGTTGGAATACCTTCTACAGTTACTCTATTAGGGCACACTTTCTAAGATCAAATTTAACACAGTGATGCTATTAGGGCACACCGTCTAAATTCAACTCCAACCCAGTGACGCCACTAGGGCACACTCAATGATGTTGGAATACCTTCTACAGTTACGCTATTAGGCACACTTTCCAAGTTCAAATCCAACATAGTGATGCCATTAGGGAACACTCAATGATGTTGGAATGTCTTCTACAGTTACGCTATTAGGGCACACTTTCTAAGTTCAACTCTAACACAGTGACGCCACTAGGGCACACTCAATGATGTTGGAATACCTTCTACAGTTACGCTATTAGGGCACACTTTCTACGTTCAATTTTAACACAGTGATGCTATTTGGACGCACTTTCTTAGTTCAACTTTAACATAGTGATGGTATTAGGGCACACTTAATGAAGTTGGAATAGCTTCTTCAGTTACGCTATTAGGGCACACTTTCTAAGTTCAACTTTAACACAGTGATATTATTAGGGCACACTTTCTACGTTCAACTCTAACACAGTGATTCTATTAGGGCACACTCAATGATGTTGGATTACATTCTGCAGTTACGATATTAGGCACACTTTCTAAGTTCAAATCTAACATAGTGACGCTATTAGGGCACACTCAATGATGTTGGAATACCTTCTACAGTTACGCTATAAGGTCACACTTTCTAAGTTCAACTCTAACACAGTGACGCTATTAGGAACACTTTCTAAGTTCAACTCTAACACAGTGACGCTATTAGGGCATACTTTCTAAATTCAACTCTAACACGGTGACGCTATTGTGAACACTTTCTAAGTTCAGCTCTAACACAGTGACGGCACTAGGGCACACTCAATGATGTTGGAATACCTTCTACAGTTATGCTATTAGGCACACTTTCCAAGTTCAAATCCAACATAGTGACGCCATTAGGGCACACTTAATGATGTTGGAATGCCTTCTACAGTCCCGCTATTAGGGCACACTTTCTAAATTCAACTCTGACACAGTGATGCCATTAGGGCACACTTTCTAAGTTCAACTCTAACACAGTGACGCCACTAGGGTACACTCAATGATGTTGGAATACCTTCTGCAGTTACGCTATTAGGCACACTTTCTAAGTTCAACTCTAACACGGTGTCGCTATTGTGAACACTTTCTAAGTTCAGCTCTAACACAGTGACGTTACTAGGGCACACTCAATGATGTTGGAATACCTTCTACAGTTACGTTATTAGGCACACTTTCCAAGTTCAAATCCAACACAGTGACGCTATTAGGGCACACTCAATGATGTTGGAATACCTTCTACAGTTACGCTATTAGTGCACACTTTATAAATTCAACTCTAACACAGTGACGCTATTAGGGCACACTTTCTAAGTTCAACTCTAACATAGTGACGCTATTAGGAACACTTTCTAAGTTCAACTCTAACACAGTGACGCTATTAGGGCACACTTTCTAAGTTCAACTCTAACACGGTGACGCTATTGTGAACACTTTCTAAGTTCAGCTCTAACACAGTGACGGCACTAGGGCACACTCAATGATGTTGGAAAACCTTCTACAGTTACGCTATTAGGCACACTTTCCAAGTTCAAATCCAACATAGTGACACCATTAGGGCACATTCAATGATGTTGGAATGCCTTCTACAGTTACGCTATTAGGGCACACTTTCTAAGTTCAACTCTAACACAGTGACGCCACTAGGGCACACTCAATGATGTTGGAATACCTTCTGCAGATACGCTATTAGGCACACTTTCTAAGTTCAAATCTAACATAGTGATTCCACTAGGGCACACTCAATGATGTTGGAATGCCTTCTACAGTTACACTATTAGGGCACACTTTCTAAGTTCAACTTTGACACAGTGATGCCATTAGGGCCACTTTCTGAGTTCAACTCTAACACAGTGACGCCACTAGGGTACACTCAATGATGTTGGAATACCTTCTACAGTTACGCTATTAGGGCACACTTTCTAAGTTCAATTTTAACACAGTGATGCTATTTGGACGCACTTTCTTAGTTCAACTTTAACACAGTGACGCTATTAGGGCACACTCAATGATGTTGGAATACCTTCTACAGTTACGCTATAAGGGCACACTTTCTAAGTTCAATTTTAACACAGTGATGCTATTTGGACGCACTTTCTTAGTTCAACTTTAACATAGTGATGCTATTAGGGCACACTTAATGAAGTTGGAATACCTTCTACAGTTACGCTATTAGGGCACACTTTCTAATTTCAACTTTAACACAGTGATATTATTAAGGCACAATTTCTAAGTTCAACTCTAACACAGTGATGTTATTAGGGCACACTCAATGATGTTGGAATACCTTCTGCAGTTACGCTATTAGGCACACTTTCTAAGTTCAAGTCTAACATAGTGACGCTATTAGGGCACACTCAATGATGTTGGAATACCTTCTACAGTTACGCTATAAGGTCACACTTTCTACGTTCAACTTTAACACAGTGACGCTATTAGGGCACACTTTCTAAGTTCAACTCTAACACAGTGACGCTATTAGGAACACTTTCTAAGTTCAACTCTAACACAGTGATGCTATTAGGGCACACTTTCTAAGTTCAGCTCTAACACAGTGACGCTATTAGGGCACGCTCAATGATGTTGGAAAACCTTCTACAGTTACGCTATTAGGGCACACTTTCTAAGTTCAACATTAACACAGTGACGCTGTTAGGGCACACTCAATGATGTTGGAATGCCTTCTACAGTTACGCTATTAGGGCACACTTTCTAAGTTCAATTTTAACACAGTGATGCTATTAGGGTGCACTTTCTAAGTTCAAATTTAACACAGTGATGCTATTAGGGCACACCGTCTAAATTCAACTCCAACCCAGTGACGCCACAAGGGCACACTCAATGATGTTGGAATACCTTCTACAGTTACGCTATTAGGCACACTTTCCAAGTTCAAATCCAACATAGTGACGCCATTAGGGCACACTTAATGATGTTGGAATGCCTTCTACAGTCCCGCTATTAGGGCACACTTTCTAAATTCAACTCTAACACAGTGATGCCATTAGGGCACACTTTCTAAGTTCAACTCTAACACAGTGACGCCACTAGGGTACACTCAATGATGTTGGAATACCTTCTGCAGTTACGCTATTAGGCACACTTTCTAAGTTCAACTCTAACACGGTGTCGCTATTGTGAACACTTTCTAAGTTCAGCTCTAACACAGTGACGTTACTAGGGCACACTCAATGATGTTGGAATACCTTCTACAGTTACGTTATTAGGCACACTTTCCAAGTTCAAATCCAACACAGTGACGCTATTAGGGCACACTCAATGATGTTGGAATACCTTCTACAGTTACGCTATTAGTGCACACTTTCTAAATTCAACTCTAACACAGTGACGCTATTAGGGCACACTTTCTAAGTTCAACTCTAACACAGTGACGCTATTAGGAACACTTTCTAAGTTCAACTCTAACACAGTGACGCTATTAGGGCACACTTTCTAAGTTCAACTCTAACACGGTGACGCTATTGTGAACACTTTCTAAGTTCAGCTCTAACACAGTGACGGCACTGGGGCACACTCAATGATGTTGGAAAACCTTCTACAGTTACGCTATTAGGCACACTTTCCAAGTTCAAATCCAACATAGTGACACCATTAGGGCACATTCAATGATGTTGGAATGCCTTCTACAGTTACGCTATTAGGGCACACTTTCTAAGTTCAACTCTAACACAGTGACGCCACTAGGGCACACTCAATGATGTTGGAATACCTTCTGCAGTTACACTATTAGGGCACACTTTCTAAGTTCAACTTTGACACAGTGATGCCATTAGGGCCACTTTCTGAGTTCAACTCTAACACAGTGACGCCACTAGGGTACACTCAATGATGTTGGAATACCTTCTACAGTTACGCTATTAGGGCACACTTTCTAAGTTCAATTTTAACACAGTGATGCTATTTGGACGCACTTTCTTAGTTCAACTTTAACACAGTGACGCTATTAGGGCACACTCAATGATGTTGGAATACCTTCTACAGTTACGCTATTAGGGCACACTTTCTAAGTTCAATTTTAACACAGTGATGCTATTTGGACGCACTTTCTTAGTTCAACTTTAACATAGTGATGCTATTAGGGCACACTTAATGAAGTTGGAATACCTTCTACAGTTACGCTATTAGGGCACACTTTCTAATTTCAACTTTAACACAGTGATATTATTAAGGCACAATTTCTAAGTTCAACTCTAACACAGTGATGTTATTAGGGCACACTCAATGATGTTGGAATACCTTCTGCAGTTACGCTATTAGGCACACTTTCTAAGTTCAAGTCTAACATAGTGACGCTATTAGGGCACACTCAATGATGTTGGAATACCTTCTACAGTTACGCTATAAGGTCACACTTTCTACGTTCAACTTTAACACAGTGACGCTATTAGGGCACACTTTCTAAGTTCAACTCTAACACAGTGACGCTATTAGGAACACTTTCTAAGTTCAACTCTAACACAGTGATGCTATTAGGGCACACTTTCTAAGTTCAGCTCTAACACAGTGACGCTATTAGGGCACGCTCAATGATGTTGGAAAACCTTCTACAGTTACGCTATTAGGGCACACTTTCTAAGTTCAACATTAACACAGTGACGCTGTTAGGGCACACTCAATGATGTTGGAATGCCTTCTACAGTTACGCTATTAGGGCACACTTTCTAAGTTCAATTTTAACACAGTGATGCTATTAGGGTGCACTTTCTAAGTTCAAATTTAACACAGTGATGCTATTAGGGCACACCGTCTAAATTCAACTCCAACCCAGTGACGCCACAAGGGCACACTCAATGATGTTGGAATACCTTCTACAGTTACGCTATTAGGCACACTTTCCAAGTTCAAATCCAACATAGTGACGCCATTAGGGAACACTCAATGATGTTGGAATGCCTTCTACAGTTACGCTATTAGGGCACACTTTCTAAGTTCAACTCTAACACAGTGACGCCACTAGGGCACACCCAATGATGTTGGAATACCTTCTACAGTTACGCTATTAGGACACACTTTCTAAGTTCAACATTAACACAGTGACGCTATTAGGGCACACTCAATGATGTTGGAATACCTTCTACAGTTACGCTATTAGGGCACAGTTTCTAAGTTCAATTTTAACACAGTGATGCTATTTGGACGCACTTTCTTAGTTCAAC
This sequence comes from Ambystoma mexicanum, assembly GCF_040938575.1. Taxonomy (NCBI): domain Eukaryota; kingdom Metazoa; phylum Chordata; class Amphibia; order Caudata; family Ambystomatidae; genus Ambystoma; species Ambystoma mexicanum. The sequence continues at coordinate 710,108,690 of NC_090931.1, forward strand.
TTTAACATAGTGATGGTATTAGGGCACACTTAATGAAGTTGGAATAGCTTCTTCAGTTACGCTATTAGGGCACACTTTCTAAGTTCAACTTTAACACAGTGATATTATTAGGGCACACTTTCTACGTTCAACTCTAACACAGTGATTCTATTAGGGCACACTCAATGATGTTGGAATACATTCTGCAGTTACGCTATTAGGCACACTTTCTAAGTTCAAATCTAACATAGTGACGCTATTAGGGCACACTCAATGATGTTGGAATACCTTCTACAGTTACGCTATTAGGGCACACTTTCTAAGTTGAACTCTAACACAGTGACGCTATTAGGGCACACTTTCTAAGTTGAACTCTGACACAGTGACGGCACTAGGGCACACTCAATGATGTTGGAAAACCTTCTACAGTTACGCTATTAGGCACACTTTCCAAGTTCAAATCCAACATAGTGACACCATTAGGGCACATTCAATGATGTTGGAATGCCTTCTACAGTTACGCTATTAGGGCACACTTTCTAAGTTCAACTTTGACACAGTGATGCCATTAGGGCACACTTTCTAAGTTCAACTCTAACACAGTGACGCCACTAGGGCACACTCAATGATGTTGGAATACCTTCTGCAGTTACGCTATTAGGCACACTTTCTAAGTTCAAATCTAACATAGTGTTTCCACTAGGGCACACTCAATGATGTTGGAATGCCTTCTACAGTTACACTATTAGGGCACACTTTCTAAGTTCAACTTTGACACAGTGATGCCATTAGGGCCACTTTCTGAGTTCAACTCTAACACAGTGACGCCACTAGGGTACACTCAATGATGTTGGAATACCTTCTACAGTTACGCTATTAGGGCACACTTTCTAAGTTCAATTTTAACACAGTGATGCTATTTGGACGCACTTTCTTAGTTCAACTTTAACACAGTGACGCTATTAGGGCACACTCAATGATGTTGGAATACCTTCTACAGTTACGCTATTAGGGCACACTTTCTAAGTTCAATTTTAACACAGTGATGCTATTTGGACGCACTTTCTTAGTTCAACTTTAACATAGTGATGCTATTAGGGCACACGTAATGAAGTTGGAATACCTTCTACAGTTACGCTATTAGGGCACACTTTCTAATTTCAACTTTAACACAGTGATATTATTAAGGCAAACTTTCTAAGTTCAACTCTAACACAGTGACGTTATTAGGGCACACTCAATGATGTTGGAATACCTTCTGCAGTTACGCTATTAGGCACACTTTCTAAGTTCAAGTCTAACATAGTGACGCTATTAGGGCACACTCAATGATGTTGGAATACCTTCTACAGTTACGCTATAAGGTCACACTTTCTAAGTTCAACTTTAACACAGTGACGCTATTAGGGCACACTTTCTAAGTTCAACTCTAACACAGTGACGCTATTAGGAACACTTTCTAAGTTCAACTCTAATACAGTGACGCTATTAGGGCACACTTTCTAAGTTCAACTCTAACACGGTGACGCTATTGTGAACACTTTCTAAGTTCAGCTCTAACACAGTGATGCTATTAGGGCACGCTCAATGATGTTGGAAAACCTTCTACAGTTACGCTATTAGGGCACACTTTCTAAGTTCAACATTAACACAGTGACGCTGTTAGGGCACACTCAATGATGTTGGAATGCCTTCTACAGTTACGCTATTAGGGCACACTTTCTAAGTTCAATTTTAACACAGTGATGCTATTTGGACGCACTTTCTTAGTTCAACTTTAACACAGTGACGCTATTAGGGCACACTCAATGATGTTGGAATACCTTCTACAGTTACGCTATTAGGGCACACTTTCTAAGTTCAATTTTAACACAGTGATGCTATTTGGACGCACTTTCTTAGTTCAACTTTAACATAGTGATGCTATTAGGGCACACGTAATGAAGTTGGAATACCTTCTACAGTTACGCTATTAGGGCACACTTTCTAATTTCAACTTTAACACAGTGATATTATTAAGGCAAACTTTCTAAGTTCAACTCTAACACAGTGACGTTATTAGGGCACACTCAATGATGTTGGAATACCTTCTGCAGTTACGCTATTAGGCACACTTTCTAAGTTCAAGTCTAACATAGTGACGCTATTAGGGCACACTCAATGATGTTGGAATACCTTCTACAGTTACGCTATAAGGTCACACTTTCTAAGTTCAACTTTAACACAGTGACGCTATTAGGGCACACTTTCTAAGTTCAACTCTAACACGGTGACGCTATTGTGAACACTTTCTAAGTTCAGCTCTAACACAGTGATGCTATTAGGGCACGCTCAATGATGTTGGAAAACCTTCTACAGTTACGCTATTAGGGCACACTTTCTAAGTTCAACATTAACGCAGTGACGCTGTTAGGGCACACTCAATGATGTTGGAATGCCTTCTACAGTTACGCTATTAGGGCACACTTTCTAAGTTCAATTTTAACACAGTGATGCTATTAGGGTGCACTTTCTAAGTTCAATTTTACCACAGTGATGCTATTAGGGCACACTTTCTAAGTTCAACTTTAACATAGTGACGCTATTAGGGCACACTTAATGAAGTTGAAATACCTTCTACAGTTACGCTATTAGGGCACACTTTCTAAGATCAAATTTAACACAGTGATGCTATTAGGGCACACCGTCTAAATTCAACTCCAACCCAGTGACGCCACTAGGGCACACTCAATGATATTGGAATACCTTCTACAGTTACGCTATTAGGCACACTTTCCAAGTTCAAATCCAACATAGTGACGCCATTAGGGAACACTCAATGATGTTGGAATGCCTTCTACAGTTACGCTATTAGGGCACACTTTCTAAGTTCAACTCTAACACAGTGACGCCACTAGGGCACACTCAATGATGTTGGAATACCTTCTACAGTTACGCTATTAGGACACACTTTCTAAGTTCAACATTAACACAGTGACGCTATTAGGGCACACTCAATGATGTTGGAATACCTTCTACAGTTACGCTATTAGGGCACAGTTTCTAAGTTCAATTTTAACACAGTGATGCTATTTGGACGCACTTTCTTAGTTCAACTTTAACATAGTGATGGTATTAGGGCACACTTAATGAAGTTGGAATAGCTTCTTCAGTTACGCTATTAGGGCACACTTTCTAAGTTCAACTTTAACACAGTGATATTATTAGGGCACACTTTCTACGTTCAACTCTAACACAGTGATTCTATTAGGGCACACTCAATGATGTTGGAATACATTCTGCAGTTACGCTATTAGGCACACTTTCTAAGTTCAAATCTAACATAGTGACGCTATTAGGGCACACTCAATGATGTTGGAATACCTTCTACAGTTACGCTATTAGGGCACAATTTCTAAGTTGAACTCTAACACAGTGACGCTATTAGGGCACACTTTCTAAGTTCAACTCTAACACAGTGACGCTATTAGGAACACTTTCTAAGTTCAACTCTAACACAGTGACGCTATTAGGGCACACTTTCTAAGTTCAACTCTAACACGGTGAAGCTATTGTGAACACTTTCTAAGTTCAGCTCTAACACAGTGACGGCACTAGGGCACACTCAATGATGTTGGAATACCTTCTACAGTTACGCTATTAGGCACACTTTCCAAGTTCAAATCCAACATAGTGACGCCATTAGGGCACACTCAATGATGTTGGAATGCCTTCTACAGTTACGCTATTAGGGCACACTTTATAAGTTCAAATTTAACACAGTGACGCCACTAGGGCACACTCAATGATGTTGGAATACCTTCTACAGTTACGCTATTAGGGCACACTTTCTAAGTTCAATTTTAACACAGTGATGCTATTTGGACGCTCTTTGTTAGTTCAACTTTAACATAGTGATGGTATTAGGGCACACTTAATGAAGTTGGAATACCTTCTACAGTTACGCTATTAGGGCACACTTTCTAAGTTCAATTTTAACACAGTGATGCTATTTGGACGCACTTTCTTAGTTTAACTTTAACATAGTGATGCTATTAGGGCACACTTAATGAAGCTGGAATACCTTCTACAGTTACGCTATTAGGGCACACTTTCTAAGTTCAACTTTAACACAGTGATATTATTAGGGCACACTTTCTAAGTTCAACTCTAACACAGTGACGCTATTAGGGCACACTTTCTAAGTTCAACTCTAACACAGTGACGCTATTAGGAACACTTTCTAAGTTCAACTCTAATACAGTGACGCTATTAGGGCACACTTTCTAAGTTCAACTCTAACACGGTGACGCTATTGTGAACACTTTCTAAGTTCAGCTCTAACACAGTGATGCTATTAGGGCACGCTCAATGATGTTGGAAAACCTTCTACAGTTACGCTATTAGGGCACACTTTCTAAGTTCAACATTAACGCAGTGACGCTGTTAGGGCACACTCAATGATGTTGGAATGCCTTCTACAGTTACGCTATTAGGGCACACTTTCTAAGTTCAATTTTAACACAGTGATGCTATTAGGGTGCACTTTCTAAGTTCAATTTTACCACAGTGATGCTATTAGGGCACACTTTCTAAGTTCAACTTTAACATAGTGACGCTATTAGGGCACACTTAATGAAGTTGAAATACCTTCTACAGTTACGCTATTAGGGCACACTTTCTAAGATCAAATTTAACACAGTGATGCTATTAGGGCACACCGTCTAAATTCAACTCCAACCCAGTGACGCCACTAGGGCACACTCAATGATATTGGAATACCTTCTACAGTTACGCTATTAGGCACACTTTCCAAGTTCAAATCCAACATAGTGACGCCATTAGGGAACACTCAATGATGTTGGAATGCCTTCTACAGTTACGCTATTAGGGCACACTTTCTAAGTTCAACTCTAACACAGTGACGCCACTAGGGCACACTCAATGATGTTGGAATACCTTCTACAGTTACGCTATTAGGACACACTTTCTAAGTTCAACATTAACACAGTGACGCTATTAGGGCACACTCAATGATGTTGGAATACCTTCTACAGTTACGCTATTAGGGCACAGTTTCTAAGTTCAATTTTAACACAGTGATGCTATTTGGACGCACTTTCTTAGTTCAACTTTAACATAGTGATGGTATTAGGGCACACTTAATGAAGTTGGAATAGCTTCTTCAGTTACGCTATTAGGGCACACTTTCTAAGTTCAACTTTAACACAGTGATATTATTAGGGCACACTTTCTACGTTCAACTCTAACACAGTGATTCTATTAGGGCACACTCAATGATGTTGGAATACATTCTGCAGTTACGCTATTAGGCACACTTTCTAAGTTCAAATCTAACATAGTGACGCTATTAGGGCACACTCAATGATGTTGGAATACCTTCTACAGTTACGCTATTAGGGCACAATTTCTAAGTTGAACTCTAACACAGTGACGCTATTAGGGCACACTTTCTAAGTTCAACTCTAACACAGTGACGCTATTAGGAACACTTTCTAAGTTCAACTCTAACACAGTGACGCTATTAGGGCACACTTTCTAAGTTCAACTCTAACACGGTGAAGCTATTGTGAACACTTTCTAAGTTCAGCTCTAACACAGTGACGGCACTAGGGCACACTCAATGATGTTGGAATGCCTTCTACAGTTACGCTATTAGGGCACACTTTATAAGTTCAAATTTAACACAGTGACGCCACTAGGGCACACTCAATGATGTTGGAATACCTTCTACAGTTACGCTATTAGGGCACACTTTCTAAGTTCAATTTTAACACAGTGATGCTATTTGGACGCTCTTTGTTAGTTCAACTTTAACATAGTGATGGTATTAGGGCACACTTAATGAAGTTGGAATACCTTCTACAGTTACGCTATTAGGGCACACTTTCTAAGTTCAATTTTAACACAGTGATGCTATTTGGACGCACTTTCTTAGTTTAACTTTAACATAGTGATGCTATTAGGGCACACTTAATGAAGCTGGAATACCTTCTACAGTTACGCTATTAGGGCACACTTTCTAAGTTCAACTTTAACACAGTGATATTATTAGGGCACACTTTCTAAGTTCAACTCTAACACAGTGACGTTATTAGGGCACACTCAATGATGTTGGAATACCTTCTGCAATTACGCAATTAGGCACACTTTCTAAGTTCAAATCTAACATAGTGACGCTATTAGGGCACACTCAATGATGTTGGAATACCTTCTACAGTTACGCTATTAGGTCACACTTTCTAAGTTCAACTCTAACACAGTGACGATATTAGGAACACTTTCTAAGTTCAACTCTAACACAGTGACGCTATTAGGGCATACTTTCTAAGTTCAACCCTAACACGGTGACGCTATTGTGAACACTTTCTAAGTTCAGCTCTAACACAGTGACGGCACTAGGGCACACTCAATGATGTTGGAATACCTTCTACAGTTATGCTATTAGGCACACTTTCCAAGTTCAAATCCAACATAGTGACGCCATTAGGGCACACTTAATGATGTTGGAATGCCTTCTACAGTCCCGCTATTAGGGCACACTTTCTAAATTCAACTCTAACACAGTGATGCCATTAGGGCACACTTTCTACGTTCAACTCTAACACAGTGACGCCACTAGGGTACACTCAATGATTTTGGAATAACTTCTGCAGTTACGCTATTAGGCACACTTTCTAAGTTCAACTCTAACACGGTGACGCTATTGTGAACACTTTCTAAGTTCAGCTCTAACACAGTGACGGCACTAGGGCACACTCAATGATGTTGGAATACCTTCTACAGTTACGCTATTAGGCACACTTTCCAAGTTCAAATCCAACACAGTGATGCTATTAGGGCACACTCAATGATGTTGGAATACCTTCTACAGTTACGCTATTAGTGCACACTTTTTAAATTCAACTCTAACACAGTGACGCTATTAGGGCACACTTTCTAAGTTCAACTTTAACACAGTGACGCTATTAGGAACACTTTCTAAGTTCAACTCTAACACAGTGACGCTATTAGGGCACACTTTCTAAGTTCAACTCTAACACGGTGGCGCTATTGTGAACACTTTCTAAGTTCAGCTCTAACACAGTGACGGCACTAGGGCACACTCAATGATGTTGGAATACCTTCTACAGTTACGCTATTAGGCACACTTTCCAAGTTCAAATCCAACATAGTGACGCCATTAGGGCACATTCAATGATGTTGGAATGCCTTCTACAGTTACGCTATTAGGGCACACTTTCTAAGTTCAACTTTGACACAGTGATGCCATTAGGGCACACTTTCTAAGTTCAACTCTAACACAGTGACGCCACTAGGGCACACTCAATGATGTTGGAATACCTTCTGCAGTTACGCTATTAGGCACACTTTCTAAGTTCAAATCTAACATAGTGATTCCACTAGGGCACACTCAATGATGTTGGAATGCCTTCTACAGTTACACTATTAGGGCACACTTTCTAAGTTCAACTTTGACACAGAGATGCCATTAGGGCCACTTTCTGAGTTCAACTCTAACACAGTGACGCCACTAGGGTACACTCAATGATGTTGGAATACCTTCTACAGTTACGCTATTAGGGCACACTTTCTAAGTTCAATTTTAACACAGTGATGCTATTTGGACGCACTTTCTTAGTTCAACTTTAACACAGTGACGCTATTAGGGCACACTCAATGATGTTGGAATACCTTCTACAGTTACGCTATTCGGGCACACTTTCTAAATTCAACTTTAACACAGTGACGCTATTAGGGCACACTTTCTAAGTTCAACTCTAACACAGTGACGCTATTAGGGCCCACTTTCTAAGTTCAACTCTAACACAGTGACGCTATTGGGAACACTTTCTAAATTCAACATTAACACAGTGACTCTATTAGGGCACACTTTGTAAGTTCAACATTAACACAGTGATGCTATTAGGAACACTTTCTAAGTTCAACTCCAACACAGTGACGCTATTAGGGCACACTTTCTAAGTTCAAGGACTTGCCCGTTGCTGGAAAAATGTAAAACGTGGACTGAAGACATTCTTGTTTCATTGATCTCCCTGTTCCTGCTGTCCCAGCTGCTGCTCTCTGGTCAAGTTTATGTTAGTTGTCCTGTTTGTCTTGTGAGCGCAATTATGGCTGCAGGCCTGTCTCTGGCGCTATATAAATAATAAAAGTAACGAAAAAGGCTGCAGAATTAGACAAATAGAAATGTCTTATTAAAGCCCAAGATAGCAGTGCCTCAAAAAAGTTCTCGCACTTAATTTCTGAACTACCACAAAGTTGAACATCTTATTCCAAAAAATGACTGATATGCCTGACATGCCCTTTTTAGTCAGATATGCCGATATGCCGCTGCAACACATGTATAAATGCTGTAGCTAATGTCAAGAAAGCCGTACAAGTATAGAAGCAGGGGTTATGAAGGCTCTCGATTCACAAAAAAAAGGCAAAGGCCCCGGACCTTCCCGGATTCCTATTGATATTTTTAAAGAAGAGCCAGCCATATGGATTACAATTTTAACATGCTTTCTAAAAAATATGAACATATTTATTTGTATTCTTAGCCAACTTTGTACCGATTTTTTAAAAAGGTGACGGATCCTCTCCCAGGAACTACAGATAGTAACTATAGACCAAGTAGCCTAATTGCCAGTCTAGCCAACAAGGTCTATGGCAGGATCTTTTTAAACCAGCTGGAACAATGGGTCTATGATGAAGGTATCATTACTGAGATGCAGGGTGGTTTCACCTGCAATGTGCGTATGATTGATCAAGCCTTTTGTCTTTTATTAATATTAACAAAATTCGTCATTTTAATGAAAGTTCCTTTATACCTTATGCTTATGGATTTCCAAAACACGTTTGATTCTGTTAATTGTGATGTTCTGTGGTTCATTTTAAATAAATCGAAAGTTCCCATTGGACCCTAAACCCCATCAGTAGGCTGTATGGCTTCAACACAGCAGTGGTCAGATCTGGTCAGAACGATGCGACAGCAGACCCATTCCCAGTCCTTAGTGGCTACTTTATCTTATATACATCATTGGCTTGGTGAATATGACATTAAACCCGAGTGTAGACACCCTTGTGATTGGCAACAGAAAGACTGATCTGTGTAGTCCTTCCTTAGTGTTCACTAGGAAGATTGCATGTAAAAGATGGCCGCTGTATTTTCTTGCCGGCTAGTATTTAATCGAAAAGTATAGTCCTTTCTTAGTGTTTACTAGGAAGTGGTGAGCGTTTTGCTGCACTTGGTGAAAACACATGCTGGTGCTGCACGGTCTTCTTTCAAACCCCGCGAGTCATTAGCGAAGAGTTTGTTTCTCCTAATCTAGAGGTGAGCATGTTGTTCTTGAACTTTAGTAGCTACATTACTTTTAGTGATGTTGGTGGCTATTATCCCTTTTCCGTAGTTTTTTACTTACTGAACATTGAGGTGTTGTATACTATCTCCCACTACTTGGTCACGTTCAGCATGTTTTTACACATTTAATGGCTGTGAAGTCCGCTTGTGTATGACACTACTGTTTGGAAGCATGAGCTCTAATGCACGACCTAGGCTGGGCTTGAAATGGTTTCTTTTCTTCCTCTTTTTTTACACATTTGGGAGCCGTGGTGTATTGGTGCATTTTAATGCATTTTAATGCTCTTTGAGATGGTTGGTGACCGCCCTTCTTATATTACAGATTGGTTCTGCGTCCTCTTTTGTAATCATCTGCAGACTTGGTTGTCATTACAAGGGATTTCCTCCCCTTGCCCCATGTTGTGGGTGGCTTCACTTGCGTGAAGGTAATTTTTATTTAATATATCCTGAACAATTCATGGCTGTTGTCCTGTAGTGATCTGTGGCTCATTGGTAGTGTGATGTGTCCTTTCTAGGTGTGACGATATTTTCGGCGGATTGAGACGCCTTTTGAAGTATCTTGGTTTTTCAATGAAGATAAATTAGCCTATCTGTCATTTACAGACGTGCGTTGAAGATTCACCACATTAAGGTAAATCTAATTGGTTTAATTTCTAAACCTTTTTGTGGAATTGTTCTCTTGACTGAGTCAACTCCACTTTTACATTTGGCAATACCCCCTCCCCTGGGGATCTGATTAGTTTCCTCTGTTTCCCTTCTTTGCAGGCTGGTTGCCCGAAACTACCCATTCAACACGGTGTTGAGAAGAATAGTGGATGTTTTAAAGGTTCCCGTGAAGAATGTTCGCCCGAAAGGGGCTTTAAAGAACAGAAACATGTTGGGATTATATGTTGTTTTAGTGACACATTTAGGTTTTTTCTATGTACTGTGATATGTGATTTCGTCTGTGTCCATTTGTAAGTGGTTTATTTGAAATTTAGCTTTTTAGATTTTGTAGGTTTTAGTGGTAGTTTTGTACACTGTGTTAGGTGTGGGTAGTATCTTATGTTTTAATTTAAATATTCTGTATTAAACAAAAATGTTTTTTGAAATTTGGAATGTTGCACGCAGTCTATGTTGTCAAGACCTGTAGTGCCGGAGAATCTGTCAGAGGTGACTAATCGTTGGGGGAGAAGGAGGGGTGGAAGTAGAGAAAGTTTACCATCTTATCCTTCTTTTATAATATAGGATAAGATCTAAACACAGTATGTCTGCTTTGCTGTATGCATTCTCTTATTATGCTTCCATGTGTATATTCTGAGTGGTTTTAATCGATGTTAATTATCTTATATGTTCAATTCTTTTCACTTTTCATTTTTAGTGCTGTGTCCCAATCGCCATGATTCGTTGCTGTGATGAGTTTTATTCTGACTGTTTTGTTTGATATAGCATTTGCACTTTTATGGGACTGCGCCTGAAATTAAGTACCTTTGACTTGGCTGACTTTATATCACACTAAATTTTCATTGAAATGTTTTTTTTAAAGTACAATTTTAGAGGCTAAAACAGTATGTGGGCAACATAGAAAAAGCGTAGTCCCTTTTGCCCTTCCATGGTGGCCATTTTCTTTGTTTATTATGGCCACCACAGAAAGTGAAAATGGACTATGTTTTTCTGTTCGTGGCAGCCATTTTTTTTACTTTTTTTTTCCAGCTGCGAAAGCTGCGAAATGCAATGCATCTCGCAGCCGCTAAAGAAAAACCATTAGAACCCCGGTCTAACGGGCTGGGGTACTAATGGCAATAAGCCCCTCAACTGCGGGCCATTACCGGCTAGGGTAAAGACCCCGGGGCCTTCGTTAAGGCCCTTGCTACGCTCATGCCTGTAACTAAGGGCCCCGGGGGCATTACCTTAAGCAGTAATGGCCCGCAGTCGATGGGCTTATTGCCTAATTCTTCACCTTTTGGTATTGCAAAGTAACACATAGTGGCACGGTTAGACCCAAGCATGCTGTGCCTAAGGTCCCAAGTTATACCTCACTGATGATGCCACAGTAGGCTTCTGGTTACTTTTACGTGCTTGATGTATGTTGTTTTGTTTCAGTGTTCTCTATCAACCTTGTAGGCATTATGACAATATATTTCAAATTGTTTAGATCAATCACTGTCTATGCTGTTCATCTCTGAATGATATTCCTCTGTTATTGGGCCTCATTACAAGTATGCTGGTGTGGAAATATCAGCGCTGGTCGCTCCGCACCGGCACCTTTTTACAGTCCGGCATACTCTGAGTTGCGATGCCACTAACACCGTCGCCGCAAGTGACCTGCCGTATATGGCAACAATGTGACCGGAAACTGCGGCAAAACACCTCGCCCGTGCCTGAGAGTCCGGCATGGCGTTAGTATGTGCACATTCAAAGCACCACATACATGGACATGCCGGTAGCACCGGGATTGCCGCGCCAGAAACACTGCCATCGTGGACCAGGCGTTAACTACAGTTAGGTGTGCAGAAACTGCCCACAGGTGGCCCAAATCAACCCAGGTGCCCAAAATGAGCACTGCATAAGAACAAAATGACTACTCCCATACCCCAGACCCCTTCCAACACTACCATGCTTGCAGCAGCAGTAGCAATACTGGAGCTGGAGATACTGCATGCAGGCCTACAACTTGAAGAGGCAGGGAGGCAGAGGTTGCGGCAGAGGTGCTGGAGGAGGAGAGCCATCATGGCCCTGGAGAACAACAATGGCCAGCGGGTTGCAGGCCGCAGGCAGCCACCCATACCACGCATAAGAGCCACACCCTGTACCGGCTAGACAGGGACACCATCACATCCAGAGTGGACCTTATCCATGAAGTTAGCCTCATACAGATTCGTACTGCCACCCCCCCTTGCTCAAGGTAGTGTCTGTGCTACACTTCCTTGCCACAGGCATCTACTAACACACTGGGCCTCATTACGAGGATGGCAGTAGCCGTGCCTGTATGGCAGGCATGGTTTCCGCCGTGCTCGCTACCAGCCCCGCCACCCGCGATTGGGCAATAACTGGCCCATTACGAGTTGAATGGGCCGGTAATTGCCCATCCACGGTGGCAGTATGGCCGGGCTCCCGATCCCCATTCTGCCCCATAGGGTAGGGTGGGGATGAGGAGAATGGATGCACCGGCACCATTGTTAACGGTGCCGGTGCATCCGCTGGCTTCCCTCATGGTAGCCACACAGCCCACCAGTTCAGACCTATCGGGCTGTCAGGCACCCGCAAGGAAAACTCGTAGTATGGCGTTACGATATGAATGGTGCCAGTTATTGATGCACTCGTGGCAGATCACATAGGCCTAACCAGAACAGCTGACCAGGTCAATGCCACGAAAATAGCATTCCATTCCCTTGCAGGCATGCCCAATTTGATTGGTTCATTGGATTGCACACATGTTGAGCTGGTGGCCAGGCATGTCATTGAGGCAGTGAACAGGAACCAAAAACTATACCACTCACTCAATGTGCAGATGGTGTGCGATGCCTGGCACCTCATCACCCACTGCTACGCCAGATTCCCGGGTTCATGCCACGATACCATGGTGCTGTGGAACTCCACACTCCCAGGGTACATGGCACGTCACAACGGAGACCGTACCTGGCTGTTGGATGAGTCTATTTACCAAAGCATGTGCACTGTTGAATGGGGGGCATGATATACCGTAGCGTACCTGGCTGTAGTGTGAGTCTATTTACCAAAGCATGTGCACTGTTGAATGGAGGGATGTCCAACGCCCATCTGCAGTGCATGTGTGCAATGCAATGTCCGACACAGAAAGGCCTTGATTGGCGTGTGTCAAAGGGCCAAACAGATCATGCGCATGCATAACAAATTCAAAGCTGTACTGCAACATCAAATGCACTACATGTACCAGAATGCATCACACCAATGTCCCAAAACCCAGCCAAAACACACTCAGCACAACCCACACCACCTGCAGCACAGACTAATCATTCTAATGCATCACAACACCCCACCTCCAAACCACTAGCGTACCGTACACCAAGTAGCCAGGTCCCCTACCTGTTTCAAGTGCACATACACATATGTATGTGACCTGACCTGCAAAGAATTAGCCAGACATATCTATGGATGTGTGATATGCCCATCAGAGAACTATTGAATTTGAACTCTACAAGAACACACACCAATCTCATTTGTGTGTGTTGTAGTGAAATAGTCAGAAGTCAGGGTGGGTGTGAATGGGCCATGGAAATGGGACTGCAAACCACACATCCACCACACATATTGACAAGGCGTATTGCCTGGTTGGCATTCATTGGGCTGTCATCGCCTTCTCCATCCATTCAATTCCTCATATGGTACCCCTCTGTGAATATATCCCCATCCATCATTTTGCAACATTAGTTGATGCTGTTCAATCACTCCCATGCAGAACAACATGTACATCAAAACACAAGTACTCCCTCAGGTATGTACTGAATCCCAATTTAATCATAAATCTTATTGTAATGCAGATAAACGTTCTTACCTGTGTCAGCTCTGCCTACCAGGTCTGCGACTCCCGGCAGAGTCTGCCGCATTGGGCACACTGGCTGTGTCAGGCCAAATACTATCTTGCAGACCCAGAAACAGGCCATCAGGTAATGGCACCGGCACACTTACACCAGGATCAGCCACATTTGCTTTTTGAACGTGTCATTACATTGATATTGACGACTGCAGACATAAATCCCTAAAATCACCCAGATTCCACACAAACAATTCCATATAATGCATTGACATCCTTTCCCACTGAAAATGCGCATGGTAACATACTCAACTATGACATATGCTACGTCTTCAGTAATTTGCATGTGGCATTTTGCATTGGTCAATGAACACTATATAGGCTATTCCAACATGATACAGGCCCAACAATGACCTTTTCCCCTTTCTGTCACTCACTTGCAGGGGATGCTGGATACCCATTGATGCCATGGCTGATGACCCCCGTCAAGCCACCACAGAACCAGCACGAGCAGCAGGACTCATTGTCCGATTGAGCAGACATTTGGCCTGTTAAAGGCAAGGTTACGCTGCCTGAGCAGATCGGGGGGGGGGGCACTTATGTACAGCCCTGTGAAGGCGGGCAAGATAGTCCTGGCCTGTGCCATGTTGCACAACATGTGTTTCAGGCGCAACATCCCACTACCCCCCGACATGGACATGCACCCACCAGAGGCAGAGGAGGATGATAGTGATGAACTGCCATTGGCACATTGCAGGGATGCCATAGATGGGCATGATGCACGCAATGCACAGATTCACCACTATTTGTTATCACTTCACACACGCACCTGGCACAGACCAGCTAAAGCACTGAGCACTGCACAGTAAATAAATCACTCATTTGCACTAACAAAGCAATGTCCAAACATGATTTCAAATGTGTAATGAAAACAACTGTTAAAACTATCTCTCCCCACTCCCCTTCCCCAACTATCCCCCCCACTCACCATCCCCAACTGTCTCTCCACAACTCCTGTCATGTTGGGCAAGTAGTACTTGCACAAGCCACAAATAGGGCACATGTCTGTTCTGGGTCTATTTGCGTCCCCTTTTTGTGTCTGGCTTGCATTGAACGTTGCCTTGGGCTGCTGGACACGGAACTAGCAGGCGTTGAACTGGTAGATGGTGTGTGGGCCTGTTCCATGGGCTGTCTATCTAGGAATGCCTGAAGGAACATAGCCATTGTCTCGGCTATTGAGGACATCACACTGTTGCCCTCCCGTACCCTCCTGGACATCTGTATAATGGCATTCGTACAACGGCCAAGGGCACAAGCATTTCGATGCCCACTAGCCTAGACACTCTGGCGTATGCCATCCATTTCACAAACACTGGGGAAGGGTGGGTGTTGTTGGCACATTGGCTCCATGGGGCTGAATGCTATTGACTCATAGGTGCTGTGGTCGGTGGTTTCCCCTGTGTCCACTCCGCAGTCACCTGCTATGTCCTCTGCACTGGACAGATGTGCACATTCATGTGGCTGCGCTGGTGATTGGTAAAGCAGCAGCTGGTGCTGCCTGGATGGGTGCAGCTGAGGTGACCGTTGCTGCCTCAACGGGTGTTGCTGGGGTGACTGGTGCTGCCTCAACGGGGGCTAGCTGGGATGGCAGTGGCAGTTGTGCCTGGTGTGCAGTGGTGTCTTGCGGCGTCGACATGGTGCTTGAGGTGCTTGGCTGGGCCTCTACATTGTCAGATGATGTGCCTGAGGGAATCAGATAGGCAGGTTCTCAGTGAACAGTGTGGATTGATGAGGCAGAAATGCATGTATTATGTTGGTTTTGGCTGTGATCAACTACTTCCTCCTTTTATGAACCAGTACATATACCTAGCAGTAATTCACTGCCCAATGTTAAACTATCACCCAATGAATTGATTAAATGGGGGTGGAAAATCCTTCTAACATTTAGGTAACCTGTAGACCTGTGACATGAGGCACACCTGGATACATGAGGGGAGGCATAGAGAGTGGGAGAGGCAACAGGTACATACCACATCAAGCAACCTATGACCCAGCTCCAAACACACCCAAACCACAGAAGGGACACTGCCTGTTGCAGCAACATCCCAGAATGCCTAATCAAGCAATGAACATCATGACAGAGGCACAGAAAATAACGTTTTAGTTCTGAGGAGCTGTGGCTTCTCAGTGAGCAGCTCCCTAAACAAATTGCAAGAAGCTATGGCCCTCACAGCAACAAGGCCACACACCAAGAGAGGGAAAAGGTATGGAGCTGCATAGCACATTAGGGGAACACATTCATCCAGATTACATTCACAGAAGACCGTGTGAGCAAATTATTAACTCATCTACATAGAATGGACTACAAAAAGGAGTCTAGGATACAGCATAAGTAGAACAACCCAGAACAGTCAGCATTAAACACATTGACAGACGTCTAGATCACTGGGATTGAAGATGTGGGTACAGTGGGCAAGGTAAGAACTGAATAAGGAGACATGAGAGATCACCCAACAGTGAACACAAAAATACACAGATATACCAATCCAACTTGTTTGGGGTGGTGCAGAAATAGCATAGCCCGAGATGAATGTCAGACATGGAGCATAACTAATGACAACATGCACATTAAAACATTGGACATAATGTTAAATGTTAGAGGTATTTATATTGCGCACAGTCACCCACGGAATTGGTCCCCAGGCACTCAGGCGGATCTGTAAACAAGAAGGCAGGTGGGTTAGGTTAGTCGGGTGAAGAGGGAGTAGAAAAGTGAGAGAAGTGGTGTGCTTTTGGCAGCTTCAGTTGAGTTTCCACTGTGCTCAGAGCTTTGGTGTGAGTATCGGACGGATGTGAGACCTTGTGTGCTGTTATGGTAGTTTATATGTTGTTTGTTTGTTGTTATTGCAGTGTGGTAAAGTGAGTGCAGTTTGCTGGCCGAGAAATGGTTGTGTGGATTTTCGGGTGAATTAGGTATGCAGTGATTTGAGATTGGGTTCGTAGGTTATATATCTACTTGTTCTATTTAACTAGCGTTCCTGCAGGTAAGCTTAATTGCCACTTTCCTTTCTTGTCCATCTAATGCTTGTGAGTGATGGCGTGATCCCGGCTGTGTTGCATTAGAACTTAGTGTAATGGGACGGGGTGTGTCTAGTCCCCCCTCTGGTATTGGTGCTGTAGATTAGCATTCCCCTACTCCCTCGCTATCTATTCCTGTCGGTGGTCTGTTGGTGCTTGTGTGTAATTCAGAGGCCAGGGTGCTATTGATAAATTGTCCTTGTCCTTCCGTCCTAGTCTAGCTATGTATTCAATCTATAGTTTCGTCCTGTCATAGCTATCTCTCAGTTGGTGAGGTTGGAATGTCGTAGAATGTCTTCCTTAGATTCTGTTTGCATTTGATTGCTTAGTGGGATTCGGGATCGGTTTCTTCAGTCAACATCGTATCAGCTATGTGCATGCCCTTGTGGGCGTTCTTCTAATAATGCAGTGAAGAGCCAGGATTTAAGGCGTCTTCTGAATAGTAGGTGATTTCTTGTGTTATGTAATTTCTTTGGTAAGTCATTACAAGTTTTTGGTGCGAGGTGACAGAAAGAAGATCCTCTGAGTTTTCTTTTGTTGTAGGGTTTCGGTTCCAAGCAGATGTTGTTGCTTGATCTGAGTGTCCTTGTTGGGTGATGTAGGTTTAATTTGTCTCTCAGGAACTCTGCACCTTGGTTGTGGATTAGTCTGTGTGTAATGCACATTGATTTGAATTTGATTCACTGTTTTATTGGTAACTTGTGTAGAGTTTTTAGCGCTGGTGAGATGTGTTCTCTTCAGGGTAGTTTGAGGAGCAATCAGGCCGCCGCATTTTGTCTGGGTTGTAGTTTTTTTAGAAGTCGTTCAGGCATACCCAGGTACAGGCTATTGGCGTAATCTACTCTGGACATAATGAGAGCGATGCCAGTAAAATGTTTTGTTGGTGAATGACAGGAATGGTAGGATCCTATTTACTGCTAGCAGGAGAAAGAAGCATTTCTCTAGCAGAGCTTTTATTTGTGGCTCTAGAGTACGTTTGTTGTCCATCAGGACACCCAGGTTTTTTACAGTCGACAATGGGGTTGGGGTTGTACCGAGTTCCCTTGGCCAAGGGATGTAGTGGTTGTTTTTGCCATTTTTTATGATGATTGCTATTTCTGTTTTGCCTGGGTTGAGTTTGAGGTACTTCTAGTTCATCTAGTTATCTATATCACGTAGGCAGTTCAGAAGCTGAAGTTGAAACTTGAAGCTGCTTATCCTTGAAGCCCAGCTTGAAGAAGAAGAATTGCTGCTGCATTTGCTTCGACCCAATCCGAAAGCTGTTGAGTCTGTTGAGGACTGATCGGAGAGAGGACCTGGCTAGGGGACCTCTCCCCGAGCTACGAGGGAACATTGTGCAGAAAACGGAAAGGCTGTCGACCGGAGACGGGATCTGCTGAGGAAACTTGAAGTAAAACACCCGGACGTCAAGGCTGTCGAAGTCCATTGCCGTCGACCAGGGTTCGGAGATTGCTGTCGCCGCTGGAAGTCAGTTGAGTCGTGTTGCCCAGAAGCGGGGACAGCTTGACGTCATGTTGCCGACGACCAGAGCTGCATCGCTCCACCTTTGCCTAAGACACTTTGAAATCAAGGATTCGCTTGCCATCACCGTCGACTGCTTTGTCCCGCCAGAGAAAGTCGAGGTCGTCGATGAACCGAGGAGAATCCAGCGGTGGGCTTCCCGCCACCCAAAGTCCACAAAGACGCAAATGAAGATCTGAATGCCAGCAATGGTTGAGTCCCAATCGTCGACACAAGACGCCCCCTCTGCTGGGCCTAAGTGCTTCATCAAGCCATCTTTGCGGCATCAAACTCTTTTCATCAAGGACTCTCGACGACAGTGTTCACCTTCTTCAAGGACTATCAACGACCCGTGGCTCCTGCCTTAAAGGGAGTACACTCAAGAGGGATACGTCTACGACCCATCGAATAATTCTGCTAAACCAGGTACATTGGGGTAGCAGAACATTTTTTAGAAGGATACAAGAGTATTTTAAACAATATATGGACTGGGCTTGTTAATATACTTTATTTACAGGTTGCCCATGTGGGGTGATCCTCACACAGAACTGTGTCTTTGGTAGGGACAGAGTAGTCTGCCAATTGTTTAACCCAACTTGTTTTCCTCCCATGTCTGATGTTGGTTCACATTGCTATTAGACACCACTAGAGTAACACAGAAGTAAACTGCCACTCCTCAACAGGCCTGCCAACTAGGCAGACAAACTTCAACTCCAAGCACACAGGATAATCAAAGATGTTGAGCACAGAAATGCAAAGACAAAAAAGTAAGGAAAACCTGCTAGCCCCATTCTCAACTTTCCGCATACACTTCTCATACAGAAACTCACACAACCACCTCTCAGCACAGCAATCCACATGGACTTCACCACATTGAAGCAAAAGACTAACAACACATAAACTGGCACAACAGCACAGGGGAATTCGCACATACCCGAAAACCGCACTTAAGCTCAGCAAACAGTGCAAACCGAACTGAAACTGACAATAGGGCATCACAACTCTCACTTTCCTATTCCCACTACACCCTACTAACCACCCAGCTCCCCCTTTCTTCACACTCTCCATTTCAGATCTGCCAGCACACCTGGGGACCACTCCGGTGTTGGTGGTGCGTGGTACAAATACCTTTAACATTATCATTAACATATGTGTCTGGGTAGTGATTCAGCTGATGTGATAAGGGCCTGTAACCTGTCAATCCTGAAAGTAAGGGGCCAGAGACTATATGAAATCTTAAAGGATCATCAATATTACACTGCACCTGTCATCTGGAAGATTAAGCTCCATTACAGGAAATTCGAGTGATGTGGTGGTACCAAGCAGAACACAACAACAAAGGTACAAGTGAGTCCTTGTTCAACCTCCTATGGCATTCTTCATCCTCTGTACCTAGGAGCTTAACAGACTTGTCAGTGCCCCCAGAATTAAAAAAAATCAATGGTTACACTGCTTTTGAAAAAGGTTCATTTAGCCCTGGAGATCTATCACAATTATAGGTGAGTAGCAGGACTCCCCTGGCTGAGATAAATATTGGAGAAGATAGTTACAGTGCAGTTACAGGAGCATGTTGAAAAAGAGCAGTTCTTGTATTCCCTATAATCTGGCTTCCTTCCAACATTTGGTACAGAGACTGCCTTGCTGTCAGTGTGAGATGAACTCCACGAGGATGCAGTCCAAGCAGAACTTTCCGTGCTGGTCATGCTGGATCTCTCAGATGCTTTTGATACGGTGGATCACTGTATCTTAATTGAGCGACTGAAGATGATTGGAAGAAGGGACGTCATTTCACCAAGATGCCAGAGTTAGCGTAAGTGACATCACCTGACCCTTGACCTCTGATGACATCACAGGAAGTGATGTAATTTGACCACACCCGAAGTGACAGGAAGTGGCATCAGATAGCAACTGTTCACTACACTATGGAAAATATGGGTACGATATCACTGTAATATGATATACATTTCATACAAGAATAGATCACCATATATATCATTAATATCAGAGTGTATAGGCCCATATTACCAAATAACTGTGAATGCAAGCAGACGTCCAAGGCCAAATGATAAGTTATTATATAGCACTTAGGCTTAAGCGCTTTATATGGAACAAATAGACATACAATATCACCCAACCTGTGTTGTCACTAATTTATCAAACTCCGAGGGATGCAGGCTGAGTTGTCCTTACCGTGATTCGAGCTTGCAACCTGCAGATCACACACACACACACACAGAGCAGCAGCGAGTGCTCAACCCACTGAGCTATTTTACCAGCAATAGCTATTTTTACCGGCTACAGTAAAATGAGCAACTAAATGTCTGAATGTTCTCAAAGTCAGAAAGAAAATTACACTCTGTAGTGGATAACATTAAGCTGGTAACCGATATTTAACAGCAGGTGGTGCAATGTTAGCCACATGTTAAGCCTGGGTGGATCTACTTTTGGGGGCTTCAGAGGTTGGCAAAATACATACCATTGGGAGGGTTCATAACTGTCTAGTAAAGAATTTATAGAGTAGCAGAGAGAAAGCAGCACACTCACACGGCATCCCGTGCTCTAAAAAAGGCCTGAAAAAGAAAGCCAGTCCCTCCAGAAAGAAAGAGCCACATGGCGATGGCCACAGCCCATGAGCTTCAATTTAATTTTGTAAAACATATTTTTAGGGATAGCAAAGGAGAGCGTAGGGGTAGAAAGGGAGACCTCAGGGGTCGCATGTGTGACCCCAGGTGACCCCCAAATGGCGTTGCTGATTGGACGAGCTTCAGCACAGCCTATTCCCTGGTTTGAGTCTTTTCGATCAGGACAGCAGCAATGGGTCAAATTGGGAGGGTGGATATCTGACCCCCTAGAACAGACCTGTGGGGTACCACAGGGATCTTCTCTGTCCCCCTCTTCTATTACATCTGTATCTGCGTCCTTTGATGGACATTTTGAAGAAACATTGGGTGATTTACCACCTTTACACCGCTGTTACGCCGGTGTATGTTAATATAGGTAATTTGAAAGACTTTTTCCTGAGAGTCAAGGTTTATCTCAACAAGGTCAGTAGCTGGACAGTGACTAAACTGGCTCCATCTGAATGCCCAAAAAATTGAGGTGCCATTGTTCAGCCCCAAACTCCTTCTGAAAATGGGTAACCATCCCCGGACACCTCACCTTTTGGGTATGGACCATCCATTTGCTACTATGGTTAAGAACCAGAGCTGTATTTGGTCAGAGAACCTGAGAAGTGAGGCGCAGGTGAGTGCCAAGGTGCAGTCCGTTTTTTATAACATCCGGCTCCTACATCAGGCCTTACCGTATGTACCATCAGACAAGCAGGCCGCATTGGTTGAACTACTAGTAAATTCTCAACATGACTACTGCAACAGCCTGTTTTCATGGATTCCAGCACTACAATCCCACCGGCTACAAAAAGCTCAGAACGCTGCAGTGAGACTGGTGGTGGGGGCGAAGAAATCAGCCCACATTTTGGGATTTCATCGTTCTTTACATTGGTTGGATGCGAATGACATAATCGACTTCAAAGTCCTCTGCCTTATATTTAAATGCTTGAACAATCTGGCCCCAGCCTATCTGGGAGATAGAATTCACAGATAGATCCCAACTAGATCACTCCAGTCTGAAGATAAATTGCTGTTAAGTATTCCATCTTCCTCTTGTGTGACCAGGGTTGACCGGAGTTTCACGGTCTATGGGCCTAGAGTTTGGAATAGACTCCCACTGGAAATTCGGACATTAAAATCACTCAGTCTCTTTCGAAAAAAGTGGGAAAGACTCATTTATTTAATTTGTTTATCTAAATTAACAGTACTGCTGGCCAGGGTTATATGATCACACTGGTTTCTTTGTCTTGCATGTGAGCTGAACTCTGGTGCTTTGGTTTTTTTTCTTGGTCATTAGTTTATATATCACCTGCACCTAAATACGATTAGGTTCATCAGGTTTGTGCTATACAAATAATTCAAATCATATCAAAATCAAACCTTAAATGAATGTAGTCCTTATAATCATAAAGGGTGAATAATTCCCATTAGTAGACTGTTGTACTGTTGGTGGGCACCAATCTAACATTATTCAGTGATTTGGGGAAATTGTATATGTTATGGTGTCTTGTTAGGATTTGTACCATGCACCAATGTCATTTGCATGGTTTCCAAGCCCTCTGGTGGATCTGGAAGAGAGTGGGTGGGTTTGTTGAGATGAGAGCAGAGGGAAAAGCAAGATTGAGGGATTTTGCATTGAGATTGCAGATTGCAACACCAGGCTCCACATGATTGTAAGTTTTATAGGGTAAACCCAAAACCTGACCGATAAAAATTCACGTCCACAACAGGGTCAAAAATAAAAGTACAGTTTGCAAGGAAAAAAGGTTTCATTACATGCAAATACCGCCAAGAGTGTCAGTCAGTCCATTAGTACTGGAAGCTGAAACCACGCGCAACACGCCTATTTCAAGTTACATCTTTTATAGCTGAAAAATGCACATTAGCAAAACATATCAAGTACAACATAATCCCACATTCCCTATTGGCTAACACCCATTCAAAAACCTAAACATCCCCTATAGTTCATCACCCTATTGGTCAAACGTATCTAAATACAACCCCATACAAAATGACCTAATTGTGCAGTCAGCGAATCAACACTGTGATGTGATTGGCTCATTATACTCAGGAAAATGTTGCTAAACTGTACTCCTCTTATTGGTCAAAACATCTTTGTACGACTTGTGATGTGCATCCCCTAGAGAGGACCCAATCAGGGAGCTAATGTGAGTAATGAGGTCAACCCTGCCTGGTAATGCAATAGCTTCCTCATAAGACCAGACAATTTGGCACTCCCAAATGGCTTCTTCGACCTTGAAGCTGTACTCTTTTGACATCACCTCTTGCGTCTCTCATCTGAGAACACATTGCACCCCTAGCAAGCATTCTACTCTATTTCTCTTCAGAACCAGTAGATTTCTAAAAAGCACAGTCGAGGCACTGTTCTTGGGGATGAATTTCTCATATGTATTTATTCTATTTGCTCAAACACATGAAGTTGAAATTGACCGGCCACTTGTTAATGAGGGCAGTAACACTCCAAAACCTAGCTCTACATCCTGGCAGTGCCCGATACCAGGTCCTGTTCTCATAACATTTGTCCTTCAGCGCTGCAGCACTAATCTAACCGTCTAAAACCAACATTCCATTCCCAGCTCCTGTGCTCTGCCCAACCTGACACAAATAACGTGCTATCTGAGCTGCGCTTCTCCCTTCTTTCCTTGTGGGATGTATCAACCCACTCATCCAAGCCCTGCAACATCACTGTGCATTGCTGGCAGCAGAAACATCATAATGGCCACTGAAAAGCATGCTGCTCGCTAGAAATCACAAGAAATTACGCAGTGAAAACCTGAAAAATAGGCCACCATCTACTTTTGCCTATCTTAGTGAGCACAGGAGATCAATGCCAAAAACCACCATTGGGCTACCCACAAAGTAGCCTGAAACCACTTGGAAATAGCAATGCTGATTGAAAAAGAAACACAGAGCTGTTTGAAAATCCATTTCGTGATTGTCAAAAATTGCTAAAATCATGGCTCACAAATCACCTAAAAGATCCAACCTCTTTGTTGGGTGTTCCACATCATTACTACAAGAATTCACATCAATACAATGTCAGCAAGAATCATATGTTCTCAGAACAAAATCCTATTTTAAAGATACTTGATGGAAAGACAGCTGTCAAAATTGGTGCAGTACCGTTACTCGCCTCTGTCAGGTACAGACAATTTATAATTGTAACAGGAGAACTGATGTTTCAAAAGTTAAATAATGCCAAAGAAGATAATTCCATCAAAATGGCATACGAGAGTGCCACACAGTGATTTCATGTTGAAAAAGACTTGATTTAAAGATATGTTGCTTATTTTAAGTTTATAAATGTTATTTGTTTCACACAGAACTATGTTCCAATTGATCAGAAAGTAACCTGATGCAGTTAAAACTCCAAAAGGCTTGCTTCCCCTGAGAACCCTTCACACCTATCATTCCACCAGAAGGAGGATGTCGCATCGGCATGCTCATCAAGAGGGGAGGAGATTTTCTCTGCAGCCCGGAGAAAGGAACAATAGATTCCTTGGACTGAATAGTGAATGCTAATTTGGGTGTAACTGGCAACAACTGCTGGCAGGAAACCAAGACATGTGACCCTCTGAGTCAGCCCAGCTCTGGGGGCGGACCAGACTGAAATGTGGATTTAACATTGGAGTAAATGTATGTTTTATAAAAATGCTTATAACAAAGTGTACTGAACTGACAAAAATGTGAAACTTTGAGATTGTGAAAATGAAAAATTCACTCACAGTTCAAGACTAAGCTGGACTCTGTGCGATGTTCTGAGACTAAACCCCGGAATGTATTCATATTGTAGATACTGTGTTTATACTAAAAACATGAAACTCACAGTAATATGGCCAGAGAGGATATGCATGCATGTATCAAATTTGGTGCAGAATTAATATTGAAAAACCCTCCAAAAGCGCAAAAATGTTGTCATTTCTGAACCCAAGCTCGTAGAAACATGGGACTTGAACAGAAATGTACCTTAAGCAATCTGTCATGTTATTATGTATTCTCATCAATTTGTGTATCTGGGAAATGTGTTTTTTGGGAAAAATAGATTTTCTATGTAAAAGCAAAAGGGAGGGATTTCTTTTGGACCATAAACACAGCATCACTCTGACACGCTGATCCTTTCTCCAATCAGGGGATATGAAATCCTCTAACCAATCAGATCCTTAGAGGGTTGGGCATTGTAGAATCAGCCTCCCCACCCACTTTGGAAATACATAAATAGGGACTGTGAGGACAGATAGGACACACACACTTTTCCACTACTCAACTATTTCTTGGCACAGCACCCTGCAGGAAGACTCCAGATCTAGATCCAGACTCTAGAACCAAACTCTAGAACCCTGATGCAGAGGCCTAACCCAAACTGAACTCTTTGCAGCAGGCCTTCAGAATCTTTTGCAATCTGATTCTATCCCCTAAACTTCCAAGGGGCATCTCAAAATCCTACAGCCTGGCATAGCCAAGAACCCTGTGCTAGAACCAAGATCCAGACCCAGAAAGCAGCGCTGTATCCAGAAACCCGTCAGATCCAGTCCATGAGGCCACGTAGACCGCAGTGCAGTGCTGAGAGCAGAACCCAGAGTGCCTGAGATCTGTCCGGTGGCGAGAGTGAAGCCAAACCCTTGACCAGATCTTTGACAAGGCCCACTCCATTCTAAAGCCTATGAGTGAGTATTTAGCCTAGAACTGTCCATAGTCATCTCTTAGTTTAAAGAAATACTATTCCATCCATTCCAACATCCAGAACTGCAGTATAGAATCTTGTGTTCATCCTGAATACTTCTCATTCTATTGTTTGTGATAATTGTAGCAATAATCAGCTTCGCGCTGAGATTTTCTGAAGAGGGACAAATGTTTTGACGGACTGAGATCAGAGCGGAGGCGCCCTGTTCTGGTGGCTGCCCGTTGAGTGTCTTGCTTCTTCATAGCTCCTCAGTCTAAGCCTATCCTTGTTGGTAAATCTTTAAAGCGTGATCTGTCATTTTTATAATCTTGACTTTATGTCTGAAAAATCTACCTTCACAAAAACCTCTGTAACTTTTGAACCGCACGTCCTAGAGCCAAAATTTCAATTCATTATAGTTTTTCCGTAATCGCGTTTCACGCACGCGGAAAAGTTGCTGCAAATTGCAATTTAGCTCCATTTCACCACTTGTCAAAATAGCTGTTTCTTGTTTTCAACTGCTGAAATTCGTTTTCAATCTGATAATCCTTCCTGAATCATTGCTAGTGTTGACCTATACCAATCCAAAGTAATTCTCACTAGTGCTGAATCTCCTTTAGTGAATTGAAATCATTTTAGCATATTTTCCCATTCATTGCAATCACATTCATAAGTATTTTTGACCTATTTTAAAATCATACCTGTTTTCTCTACGCTTGCTGGGGGAACTGGGATTGAACTGCCTTATTGATTGTATTCCTGAAACCTGTGTGCCCTCATTTCCATCTCTCCATATTGCATAGTGGGGGGAGTGAGTAGTCACAGGGGAAAGAGTGATCATATTGTCTTTTGATTGAAACCATATCAAGTTTATCTCTGTGTTGCATTTTCCCATCCTTGAATTTCCTTGAACCATAAAAGTATTCTTTGCTACCTTATTCTTCCATTCCTAACTGATTAAAAAGATTATTGGTATTGTAATATTACCCATTGAGATTACCGTACATATTCATAAGTGTGCTATTCATAAAAGTGTGATATATATATTGTTCAATTCTTCAAATAAACCTTTTAATTTTCAAAACAAACCTACTTCTTAGCTCAGTGAGGTCAGGGAGATTCAAAGAGAGGGGCGTTATATAAGGGTTCATCATCCAGGTTTAAAGAACCTAGACATAAAAATATATATATATATTAGGGCTTCCATTGGGCATACCATACTAAGCATTGACTTAGTGGAGTGCTGGATTGAAGTCACTTACATCCTCAACCTCGGCTGTCTAATCGTTCGCTGTGTGAAGGATGTATAAACGCAAATTAAAATTAACAGAGTAAAAGCTCCAACAGCCGGCCTAATTCTCTAATTACCAAAGGCTACTATTCCCAACAAAGATGAATCCAAAGTGTCAGAACTCTTGCTGACTCAGGACAGAGCCCTCATGGTCCTACAACACAACCTGTACCCTCCCTTACTGCTAGACATCAACACATTCTAAACTCGACTTGCTGCAACCAAAGCACCACTTCAATTACTACTTCTACTAGCTACAAAACTATTAAACACGCCCTAGCTCTAACCTCTAAATATATAAGCAACATTATTACATGTGCTTCTCCTTCTTGCATTGTGTAAGGCTCTGTGATGTTCTCTAAAAGTGTGTCAAAGCTAACTGCATATAACACGTGTGCAGAACTGACAAACCAAATGGCAAAATACTGACACTAAATAATCAGCTCTCTATGCTAATACAATTTATGCAACCTAAACCATTTTCCAAGGTTGGGGTGTTGCACTTGCATCCCAACAGCTTTCTACGTGTGAAGTGTAGGTGGCATCAAAGGCTTTGTGTTCAGAAGGGCGGCTTTCTGATTGTACTGTGGGCGTCTGTTGGTCAGGAACTGAGTATGCAGTTACGTGTAAGTTTGAGGTGTATGAAGTATGAAGAGAGGGTTTTTTTAATGCAAGAGGATGGTTTGCATTTGTGTGTGGTGTGTAAGGTGAAGTGAAAATCAGGGTTAGTCAAAAGGTGGGGGTGTTTGGCATTAATGGTTGATCCGTGAAGATGTCCTATGTTGAGGTTTTGATATACTGGGAGACAGGGAAAGAGTTCCCTTAGGGGTTGATGTGATGTATTCCTATCATTTTAGTTTCCTGAGTACCATGCAATGTGCTCAAGGAGAAGGTTGGGGGCAAGTATGCCATTCCCTTAGGTTTCGTCTGCGCATGAAAGTCAAACGGTTTGAGAAGTGTCACTTTTGCTGCTTGATGGGTGTAGGTTAAAGCTTTGTTCTGTTAAGCTTTGAAGAGCCAGGTTTTTAGACTTTTCCTGATTTTCAGGTGGTCCTTTAGGATGTGGAGTTCCCTTGGTAGCACATTCCAGTTTTTGGCTCCCATAGTGGAAAAGGTGGAACCTCTGTGTCTTTCTCTGCAAAATCTTCAGATTCCTAAACGTATGTTGTTTCTTGATCTAAGTCTCTTGTTATTTGGTAGAGTGAGATTTTGCTTTGGATGAATTCTGCTCCTTGGCCTTTAACTAATCCATAGTCAATGCAAAGGTCCTTAAAATGGATGCTCAAGCCACTGGTAGGCAGTGGAATGCTCTGAGATCCTCCAGTGTTAGGTGTTCCCTCCTGTTGAGTCTGAGTAGGAGTCTGGTTGCTGTGTTTTGCATCCATTGAAGCTTTTTGGTGAGATAGTACTGCATACCTAGGTGAATGCTGTTGGTGTAGTCAATTCTTGAATGTAACAGGAAGATGATGGCCAGCTACCAGTGTGTGAAGGAGATGTATGTCATAATCCATCACATATAGCGTAGGTGGTGGAAGCACTTTTTGACTATTGCATTGATTTTGGGTTCCAGCGTGAATAGGTTGTTCCTCAATATGCCTACTTTCCTGATCACTTCAGATGGTTTAGGGCAGTTACCTTTCCAAAGTCCCCGGTAGAGGTGTTTCAGGTGGGTTGGAACTGAAGGAGGCGAGCTAGGTGATTTCTGTTCTGTCCATTAGGAACAATCTCATTCATTTAGAGTTGTGTTATGTAGTCTGGTTTCTTCAAGCCTTCTGATTAATGTACTGTTGTTAACAGTGTCGAAGGCCGCTGGGATATCGAGGAGTACGATTGCTCAGGTGATGTTGTCATCCACTCTGACTTTGAGGTCATTTGAAATGGAAACAAGTGCTGATTTGGTGACCCTCATAGGTCGAAAACCAATTTGTGTTCAATCTAATAAGTTAGACTCTGCATGCTCCAAGATTTGGACGTAGACTCTATCTTTATCTCTATATTTTTGTCTGGGCATGATATGTTCGAGAGAGAAAAGTTGGAAGGGGCTTCTGGATTTCCAGCCATGTTTTTTTGAAGTGGTTTGATATAGGCAGTCTTGAAAAATATTGGTACAATTCGTGTTTCATTAATTTGCAAAAGTAGAAAGCTGGTGTTTCTTTGTTAAGGATCGGTCTATAGAGATTTCAAGTATTCGATTTCTTTTTGTCAGTGCTCATAGTTAGGATGTAACACATCTTGCTGAAGTCTTTATTTCTAAGAGGGTGAACAAATAAAAAATGACCCACAGATGCATATTATAAGGAGAAGCCACTGTGGAGTTTTGCAGCCTACTATTTCGTACTGGCACTGAACTTAGTGATGAGATGTATGATCCCTACTTTGTCTGTAACTTGCACTAGATGGGGATCTGTTATTCGTCATATTACATAAGTGAAAGGCTTTTGGGAATAATTGTGAGTTACATGTGAACTTAAATTAAAAGGCTTTTGTGCTTTAATGGACTTTGAAAGGTTGGTTGTTTTGCTTATTTCTGGGATTGGGCCTGTTGTTCCAGAATTTGGTGTAGTGTCGCTATATAGGAGCAATACCTCAGCTTGAGGACAGTAGCCTAGTGCCGTAAAATAGGCTGGCATGCTTACATAGCTTGATTACTGTGAGGGAGGCCACTGATTTTACTGCAACTACTTCTAGTTAGGGTTCCTCATTGTGTCTGTTTTCGATACTGGCTGGAAGTGCTGAAGGTAGTCAAAGTATGTAGTAGATTTCATTGTTTTCAGAGGCCTCTGAGAATCTTTGATTTGGGGTAACATTTATAATCAGTGGTGTATTTAGGTATCTGCTGCTCTAGGCCCAAATAAGTGCATGTGCCCCGCCAACTTTGCTCCACCTCTGCCGGACTCTGCACCTTCACCAGATTCTGACCCTTCAACAAACTCTGCATTGCCCAAACTACACCCCTTAACCCCCATTTTTGCTCCATACCATTAGAAGGACTTTTTTAAGGTTTCAGGGATTAGAAATGTATTGCTTCCTCTCTATTCATTCAAGCTTGTCATCTTCTATGTTATGTTAGTTGAAAGAGTGTTTTCAGATCTCTGCTGCCCGTGATTTGGAGAAGGAAGTGTGTTCTACAGTTCAATGCACTAGAGGTCATTGTTACAGCTAATTGTCTACTTTCTGTTAGGTCTGAAAACAACCTTTTAGAGGAAGTGATAAGAACATAAGCTGTCTGCCAAATGGACACAAATGAGAGAAAGTTGAACGAGGAATTTTGGTTTCAATACTAATATCTGGTTTCTCACACAAATTGCCTGCTCTCACTCTATGAGAAGCACCTAGACTGGTCTGGAATATTAATGCAACATAACAATTTCTACATGTGGAGAGTGGATGAGTGTGGAGAGCGGTTGAGTGTGGCGAGCGGTTGAGTGTGGAGAGCAGTTGAGTGTGGAGAGTGGACGAGTGTGGAGAGCAGATGAGTGTGGAGAGCGGATGAGTGTGGAGAGCGTTTGAGCGTGGAGAGCGTTTGAGCGTAGAGCAACGGTCGAGTACATAGAGCGGACGAGTACGTGGAGCGGACGTATGTGTGGAGCGGACGAATGTGTGGAACTGACGAGTGTATGTGGAGCGGACGAGTGTATGTGGAACGGATGAGTGTGTGGAACGGATGAGTGTATATGGAGCGAATGAGTGTATATGGGGCGGATGAATGTATTTGGTGCTGATGAGTGTGTGGAGCGGATGAGTATACCGAGCAGATGAATGTGTGGAGCGGATGAAAAACATGGAGCGGATGGACTTGTGGAGCGGATGAATATGCTGAAAGGAGTGTGTTGATCAGATGAGCGTACTGAGCAGATGAGCATACAGAACGGATGTGTATTTGGAGCGGACGAGTATACAGAATGGACGAGTGCGAAGGCAGACATGAGTACATGCGCGGGGTAGACTGGAGTGCATGCACGAAAAGGACAGGAGTGCAGGCATATGGAACACATGAGAGCATGTGTGGGGCACACTGGAGAATAGACTAGAGCATGCAAGGTGAACCAGAATGCGTGAGTATGTCGAGCAGAACTGCGTGAAGTACATAATATGCTTTGGAATGCTGGGAAGATTTGAAAGAGCATACATCATACCCCACCCCACGCTTACTCTCTCCTTTACACCACCACTCAACTAGAACACAGAGATACTATGAACACCACCCCATCCGTGCCCCCTTGTGACTGTCTTTTTTTAATATAATGGTTTTGTAGCTTATATACAATAATACAGGTATAACTGTTCTCATATACAAGGTATAACTGTTCTCATATCAACATCTCCCGCTCACTCCACATCACTCTAAGTAAACATTGCTGGTTTCACACCCCCCAGCCAGGCGTTCTCCTCAGGCCTAACGCAGCCACGCTTGGTCTGGATAATTCCGGCCAGAGCAAACACATACTCCTGATCTCTCAACCACCACACCTACCGCTAAGAAGCAGCTACCACATGAATTCCAGACCAGCTGCACACATATCTGGTGCGCACTCGCACTTTTTTCGGACTCTCTCTAGTCTCTCTACTGACCCGAACTTCGGTTCCCAAGGGCGTTCAACCTACCAGCACCTTCAGACCATACCAATGGTATATAAGGCGCTATATAAATGCAAAATAACATAACAAAACATAACATTCAGTGTTATCAAATGGTAAAGCTTACATGTTAAATATATGCAAGTGTTACAGGCACATCTTATAAAAAGATTGACTAAAAAGCTCACCACCTTTCTCATGGTTACAGCTCTTGTATTAGCAGGGGTAAAATGGAAATAAGGCAAGTTGCCTGCTGCAGCCAATGTACCTCCAATCCCTTGGGATGGAACGCCATTAAAATGTGGCAAAATCATAAGTCAAGTGCATTAACTCTGCCTGGGCGTTAACATCTCAGTAGAGTAAAGACAGCTTGAGAAGGTTATTGGAATCTTTGGCTATGCACTCTCATGGTGGATAAGGGTGACCCTGAACATCCATGCATGGGAAGCAACAGCATTCCTCGTAGCTGCACAATGCAGGCACCTTTCATAACAAATGAAGTGGTACATACTGTTTACATCATTGCTTTTTGTACAATTGTTCAAAATACCCAACACTCCAAGATTAAAATTGAGCAATGGATCGGACGTTCCAGAACAAAATTACCTTTGTGTGTGTGGTTTAGGCTATGGGTTTTGCCAGCTTGTGTTTTAAGTAATTTCAAATGTTTGGTAACTATGTAGAGTTGGACTGTACAATACATAGGAACATTTTGAGATGTGTGGGTATAGATATAGATGTCCTGTTGTCGCTTGAAGTACTGTTTAACAGTAAAAGTCCTACCTCGTATTTAAAATTTAATTAATTTAAAGAATACTTATAAACATCACAGTTATGCATTGTGTGACATACTTTGCAGTTTGTTCTCCTAGTAGTACTGAGTTTGCAGCAGAATGTCATCAAAGACACATGATAAACCCAGCACAGATGCCATTTGCCTGGTTAGCACTGAGCAGCTTCTGTAAAGATGACCAGAGGCCTTGCTAGGGTGGGGCTCAGGGGGCTTTAGCCGCAGGTCTTTTGGTTGTAGCCCCGCATAGAAGCTCAGGGGTTACAACCAAAAAGGCTAGCTAGCCCCCAGTCCTGACAGTCCCAAAATTAGCATAGCCCCGGATCTTTTCCAGACCTAGCAACACACCTGAAGATGGCTGAATGGATATCTTTACAAGGACACCTTTACAACTGTGAAACAGTTTGTACCTTTGGCACACTGTTTTTGTTCTCGCCATTCTATGGCTTTGGGTATCCTTTTATAGGTTTCTTGATGCACTTGCGCATTCAGATTTTCACTTGACCATTTTAACTTCTCTAGGATCTATTTCATGCTTGCACCTTTTGGGCGGCCACAGACCTCTGAAATGTGAGGCCAGGGAGGGAAATGAGTGCTTGATTCTGAAAATCATTTTAATGCCACCCGTGGGAACTCTTTGCTTGACTTAAGCATAGGCATCAAGGAAGTCATTTGGAGGTCGCCACGGGTTGCACCTGCTACCCCTGATGTCTCCCTTGCTACCCCTTTGGTCTCCCTTGTTAACCCTTGTTAATTTTTACATTGAAGCTCAAGGGCTGTGGCCAGTGCCATGTGGCTTTTGTTTCTGGAGTGGATGTCATTTTTGTTGAGGCCTCTTAAAAAAACAGGGGGTTCCACAAGTGTAACACGTTGAGCAGTGACCCTAAAAAAGAAAGATTAGGAATCACAAATTGTCTTTCTGGAATTCTATACAATAATTGCTACACTCATTAAAGGGATGAAAGGTTGTGTTCTATCGCTTCCCATAATGTCACTTCGGGTTGGGGGTCAAATTGCATCACTTCCTGTGATGTCATCAGTGGTCAAGGGTCATGTAATATCACTTCTGCTATCCCAGGCATTTTGGTGAAATGAAGTCCCTGATAGGCATGCGTTTAATATTGTAAAATGATGCATCATTTTTAACTTTTACTTTTCTGAAGGAAAAAAACATATTTTTGCATTGGTTTAAAAAATGCATGTCATTCATTTGAATGTAAAAGTGATTGTTTAACACAGCGTATGTGTGTATTGATTAGAAAAGAATTGGCACCAATAAAACCAATGAGCTTTTAGCTGTTTTATATATTAAAGGGCATTTTGGAGGATAAGAATGACCAGAGAGTTCTATAGCTCTCATATAGTTTGTGAGAGTTACATCTGTCCCTGTGTTTTCTATCCATGTTATTGTTCTGGCATTTTCCTTTTCTGCAATCTTTTTCATTCGATATTCATTTCTGCCTTTCTGCTCAACGGACTGGAACCTCAAACTGGACTGGATTGGATTGGGCCTTCTGGTTGCTGGACACTGTAGATCAGCGGGATGGTGAGTTTCAGCAGGCAAGCATTAAGGGTAGCAAGCCAGACTGGATCAGAATTATTTCCCTTATTAAGTTTTCTTATCAGTGGGCTAAGTAGGTCGTCCACCGCCCTTTGGGAATATGCTGAGGAAAATGGCCTTAAGATCAACCTGGAAAAACGAAGGTCATGCGATATACCAAAAGGAATACTTCCCGTGTACAGCTCAGGGTAGGCACAGAGAATATTGCCTACACCCCACAATATCGAAACTTGGGCATAGAATTTGAGATCGCTGGTGACTACAGAACATGCAAACAGTCACGTGCCATTAGAGCGGCACAACTGACTGCCCTGTTCCATAGATTTACCATTAATCAGGGAGGTTTTACTATTTGGGGTACACAACAACTGTATATACAAGTTTTATCCCCAATGATTACCTATGTTCTGGAAGCTCTCTTTGATATCGACCTGAAATGGTTACAGGTGATAGAAGGGAAATTCTGGCGCTCCATTCTGGGCCAACCACCAGGCATACCCATGGCGATAGTAAGACTGGAAGTTGTCCTGATACCATTGAAAGGGATAGTATTAAAAAAGCGTGCCACACTATATCTGTAACTGATTAGTAACACAAGGAATGGGTTATTAATAGCAGCCCTCCAAGAGATGTCAAAGGCAAACTCTCTGTGTTCTACCAAGAAACAGATGACCAAATTATTTGCTGATGTTGGGTGGCAAATAAGGGCAGGAAGTGACTCTGAGGAGGCACAGACAGAGGGCACTGGGAAAACGCATAGACCTACCAGTTCGTCCATTACAGAATATACAACTTTAAAAAAGCACAGAGCTACCTGAACCTGTGCCCAGCAGTGAGACTTTGACGCTTTATTCTACTACTAAGGCTTGAACAATTACCTTCACTAATGGTCACTGGTAGAAGGGACAAGATTGCAGTAGGATTACGGCTATGTCGCCTATGTAAAGAACAGGACCAGTTGGAGACAGCTAAACATTTATTGACAGAATGCCATAAAATGACGAGTGTTGTTAACCTCATTTTGGGTAAATTTGTACATAGTTACGAATATATAAAGGAGGAACTGTTCTGGCTTCATTGTATTAACTCCAATAGTTTATGAGCCTACTCATGGCACTGTATAACATCTGGCTGAAGGTTGAAGTCAGCCTAGACATAACAATATAAGAATCTAATAAAGACAAGAAGCTGAACTAAAACTCCTGGAACGCAAGTTAATCCTCTATGTGACTTGAAAATATTTATATATAAGTTGAATGAGACACTATTCCAAGTTATTAATGTTCCTTTGACTAAAGACCTAGATGTGCATCCTGAGCAGTAGTTCACATCCCTAGTCAATATGTGATTGGCGGTAGAGCGCTGAAACTGGGAGTATTGAAGTGTTTATATGTAAGATGATGATATTATTGTTTGCTTAAGAAATATTCGTTTTATGAGTGAACTGTACATGTATAATGTTTTTTTTATTTGATAATTTCCTTTTAAAAAATGTTTATAGTTTCAATGTAAACTAAATCACAGTAAATATTATTATTAGTTTTGTGATGGTGTCAGGATTTGGGTTTAGCTGAATAAGAGTCCAGCCAATGCTGAGGCCTTGGCTTTGCAAAGAAATCTGGATCAGGAACAAAGATGGAGAATTCTGGAACAGAGCGCCACACGGAAATCAGGATGGAGACAGGAATCAGTGTGTTGTGTTGTGAGGTTCCATTTTTTATCCTGCCAAATGACATCATTAAGTTTATGGTAGGTGCAGACTTAGAACCCACACCCACAAAGCTATGATTGGTCAAAGGCACATTCCCGCCTTGCTTTTTGCTTGTAGGATGACAGAAAGGGTTGTCATATTTTCTGATGTGACTTGGGAACTTCCCACAGTTATTTGGACCAAAATTTAACTTTCCCATAAATACATATTTATAGAATTATGCCCTCTAATAAAATCGGACACATAGTCGGTGGGACCTGGCTTTGTCTTTCTGTGGAATTTTGTCAATTTTAGTCATAAAGGTTTGGCCTAACAATTCCTAATTCGGTAAATATGTGTGCAATCACTTCTAGAACATGGGTACATAATATTAGATTTGCAGCATTAATAGTTCCTGGGCAATTAGTCTTTTTGCATAACTTTTGTTTCTTACGCAGTATGAAATCCTACCAAGTCTTCAAATGGCTAGCATAAATTCAAATTTACATGTATGTACTTATCACTCGATTACTTATTCTTGCCGCCAAGTTAAATGTCATGAAGTTAAGCAAATTAACTCAAAAAATCACAGGTCCATTTTTTTTCTTGCTTCCCAAGTGTGAGCAGATGGCCAGTCCTTTGAAGTTCAATGGGAAGCCTCCTGCTGGAGAGTGGAGCATCCTGCCCCTCCCCTGGAAGGATGGGCGGCCAAACCTTCTATTGTCTTTGCTTGGGGCAAAGACGAATGTCTAATGAGGTCCTTTGTTATGAGTATGGGAGGCCTCCCCATAGCAATTAGCCTTTCCTGCCAGCAGTGCAGTGTCATCCTTTCCCAGGCTACAGCTGTCAGGGCAGAATAGTTTTTTTTTAAATAGTTACTTCACTCATGACTGGGCTTAACTTTAAGTTTCACCTATCTTTCATTTAAAGATATAAAATGAACACAGTTTATAGGTGGATTTTTACATCAGCAATCCTTTAACATTTCTTAAAGATTTAAACCTTTAAACAAAAAACATGCTTTCAAAACAGACGATTTTGCACTTCAGTCCTGAAAAGCATATGAAACGGAGGCCTTTCAATCTGATTTCTCTCTGCAGTACATACACATTTGATTCAGCATTATTTCTTCCCTTGAGCACTGGGATTGTTACATGTATCCTGCCTCTGTTATAATTTCTCTCTCCACAGCTGATCTTGTTACATGTTTCAATTTTAGCCAGCCACGTTTTCTCCCCACCCCAACCAGAACCCCCCCCCCTCCCGTGGATGTGAACACAAATGTTCCTAGGCTGCTTTTTCCTTAGATACATTTTCTAAAGCTGTCAGTCAATGAGGCCTGGTTCCTCTGAGCCACTCTGGATGATTCTGGGCATTGCAGTACCCTTTTAATCTCAATAATTCACATGGAAATAAATGGATCTAGCTCCAAAACAGCACTTTTGAAGGTTGCAAAGCTAGCATTTTAAAAGGCATTTTCGATTTTCAGTACACTTCTGCAACTTTGCTCCATTTTGAATGTAACAGAGCCCACTGGCATGCTCCTGCAGTGAGAACTCTGTTTTTTACCCCCCTTTGACAGTGTGTGGCAGGGTATGCCGCTTTTTCTTGGTTGTGACCCAACACAGTTTTGCAGATTTTGGCTCGCACAGGAGTCAGCGCATCTATTTTGGCTGTTTCTTTCATCATTTGTGAAGTGATGCAGTGTGGCACATAGGAATGGGTCAAAGTATCCCACATGTTATAATGGCAGCCATTTTGTAGAAGCAAACAGAACTGTTTAAGTTTGTGAGAGAGTTGTCAAATGTTGCTTTATTGTGTTTCTATGCAGCTTGATACATTGTGTTTTACACATTTATGTGGCATTGCTATTGGCCTTATTATTTTTGTTATACTGCTTGGTACGCTGTGATTTTATTACGATTTTTGTTAACAGAACTTACCTTTTATTATTCATTGGTTGTTACTGTTAGTGTGGTTAATTAATATAATAACAGGTACCCATTCCATATGAACCAGCTGTACTGTGATGTAGAGAGTGCCTTTCATTGAGCCGTTGTATCATAACCACAGCTGAATTTTCATGGGCCCCTTCCTCTAAAGGTAGAGCATGCCTGACAGTGTGATTGCTACTTCTGTGTGTCAGCTCTATGATAATTAATGTACTCAGTTTGCGTATTCCCTCTCTTTGAAAATGTTATTTTCTTCTGCATACAACCATAGGAAAATATTATCACTGTATGAGTTTTAACTTTGGGGTGGAATGATACATTAAAGTAATTTAATAGCTTAATTATGTTATAGGATAACATTTTTGCTTAAAGGCCATTTTTGCAAGATTGTGTAATTCAATGATGTTTGTCTGCGGACCAAATGTAGCCTCTCATGGAATTATGTATTGCCCTACAAATTACTGTAGTTTCACAATTCATTCTAGCTCTTTGAAGTCTTGAATTTAGCAAGCCAACAAAACTAGAGGGGGAAGAAAACAAGCAGGCTAATCTTAATTCTCTGCATGTTTATTTTCATATATGGTAGAGGAACAAATTGCCTGAAGAAAAAGATACAAAAATATTCCTTCAAATGGCCTCATTACTGTTATGGTGTAATGACAGCTCATTGATTCATCACAATGCAGCAAAACATTACATCCAGAGCTCTTTTGTTGCATTCCAAGGGTGCAATCAAAGCCTTTTCTGATATCACTGTTAAAAAAAGCCCATAAGTGATGGAAACATTTTGCCAGTCCTGCTTTTCTCCGAATGACTCAGTGTTTACGGGAAGAGAGTGTGTTGGGATAAGAGTTTGCAACTAGCATTGCAGTATTATTTTAAGAGGAAAAGTTAAGAGTTAACCAAGATAACATTAAAATCCTAAATGTACGACTTGGAACCTATCTGTAAAAACAAAATCTCAAAAATGTAATCTGTATTTGACTTTTTTGTTCTGACAATAGGTAAGCAGATGCCCTGGTGAGAGCATATTATGTCCCGGGAGGATAGCTCAGTGGCAATGTGCTTGTGCTCGCCTTGGAAGCAAGATGACACGAAGCAACACAGGTTCGATTTACTGGTCCGCGCTTAGAAACCTCTGGGTATTTAAGCACGTTATAAATACGCAACTAAGACAAAAAACTCCTGTAACAGTGCCTCGATGCCCCCAGGCTGTGTGAGCGCTTTAAAAATGCAAGAAAATAATTTAAAAAAATATTACCAAATGAAAATTAGTTTCTACTCAGCACATACCAGCTCTTATACTCTTTCACGTGAAACATGGCAGCCAGATAATTTTCCCAGTTCTGGGTACCTATACTGAAAAAGGGGCAATCCTCTGAATTATTGGGGTTGGAATTATGGGGCTAGCAAAGCTGTACATCCATGAGTATTATGGAAATTACATTTTTTTAATACCCTTATGACACATTGCAGATCCTCTCAAGTTATGCGAAACCCTGGACTCTCAATAAATCAAAACGTTACATGGGAACTGGTTGGCAATGGGATTGAAGGGATAATAGTCGTATGCTCTGTGGCTTTCTGTATTAGACTGACCAGTAACCCTATGGCTGCTGCTTATGATGTTTTAGGGCAGGACATACATTATCTAGACAAGGCAAGAATGATCCCTTGCTTACAGAATATTGCTAATACTTTGTCAACAATGGTCTGAAAGAATTTTGGAATTGTAAAGAAGAAGAATTTTCTAGCTTGGTAATGGTTTTGGGTTGATTTTGACATCCTTAAAAACGCTGCTGGTTGTAAACTGCCTTTGGCACATTCACAGCACACATACGACCAAGAAGACCATCTTGATGGGGACTTACCGCTTGACCACACATCTTTATATCTCAGGTGTAGACTTGGAATACTGCCTCTGGCAAGAAGTCTGACGTTGGTCTATGATGGGTATTCGCACCCAGGGAAGGGCCATTAGCCAATCAGGTGGCTGGAACAGCAGGCAACAATATACATTCTCTATCCGCTGTTCCAGCCAGCCAAGGCCCTTCCCAGCGTTGTGCCATTTGTTTTCTTTTTCATGTGGGGAGGCAACAGGGGACCTCTCCCTGTTGCATCCTCACTCCCCCACACCCAAACCAAACCCAAACCTCTTCACCACCACCACCCTCCCCACTTACTTGCAGGACCAGAGCTTTATGATCCATTCTGGTGCACCTCTGGCTCCGGCCGACACCAAGGAAATGGAAAAGGGACTTAGTCCCTTTTCCCTACGGTGGCAGCCATCTTGATTTCTTTGTTTTGTTGGGAGATTGGCATCACAGCGGAAAAAAAAGAAAGCCATGCAGACCCTGGATTAACCCCAGGGTGCAAATGGCTTTCAAACCCAGGCGGGGGGCATGGCTGGTAACGGCCTACAGCCCTCGCCTACCATGGCTCCGGTTGGCGGTCCATTATCGCCCATGTCCACCCTTCCACTGGGGTATGAAAACCACTCATGGCTGGCATATTTTGGACCAGGTACCACCCACTTCTTTCTACGCTACGTGACAAATGTAAGCTTTGATTAAAAAACATATTTACTCTTTTATTTGGAGTAGTGCATGCCCCTGCAGCGGCATAATCCTCATTGACATTAAGCACACGTGGGGGACAGGACCGGCCCGGCGTGCGGCTTGCCCTTTGCTTTGCTTTGTTTAGGAGCTTGGGGAGACCTCAACATGGCTCGCAGGGGGGCACCCAAATTGTGTGCTGTGCCATTGATTGGGCTCTGCTCACCTTGAACGCATTCAAGTGTGACATGACTAGTTGAGAGGGCCCGCAAACTGGACCAGAGCCCTGCTCTGGTGCAACACTGTTTAAGAAAATAAGTGTTGGATACAGAGTCTGTAAAGTGAGAGAACCAAGGAGTGACAGACCCCTCCCCACTCAAACTCCTTATTGGAAAGATATTTGTGGAAGCTTCATTCAGGTGCAGGTCCTGGAGGGGGTGGGGGTTGGGGTCATTGAATAACGCACTATACCAACAGAAGGAGGTTGAGGGGAAAACCAGAAAGCATACCCTCTAATTAAAGGGATTAACCCTCAATGTCTTGAAACACAAAGCTTGTGGTTATGGTTGCTTCCCTATATGGGAGACTCTTATTGCAATGCCCTATTTACTTTGGACATTCAAAAACCATTCTCAAAGAACCATTTCATAAAAGAAAATACACATTTTGTTATTGATCGTACATAATTTTAGAACACCAATTGGTGTGGTTCTGCGACAATTTTTAATTTCACAGAATCAAAAATAACTTAATCAAAGGGATACAAGTGCTAAACTTAACCTCATTTGTAAGTAAACCTGGTTGTCCAATTACTTGTTCATTTAAAGTGTCATCATGTGCTGTGCAACTATCCACACTAGGTCATACCTCAATATACACATCCCACTCAAACTCACATTTTATTCATTCCATTTTCATCCACTTTCAAAACTTCAAACAACAAACATATAGTGTGCCTGACATGTTTCTCTCCGATCATATTTGTCATATCTTTAGTACTCAGAAATTCTTCAGGGGCTAAAATCCGAGGTTAGCGTAGCATGCAGCAATTATTAATATCAACAGTAAGTCACAACTGCATATTTTCTCAATCTTTTTTTCTTGATTGCAATTATGTCCTTAGTCCATAGGCTCAAAGTTCCCTGTGGTCAGTGTATCAGAAGATGAGTCTCTCCCTATAAGGAAACAACAAACAAACAATAGGGGTATAAGTGACCTATTATTTTTGCTCAGCTCTTAGACAACTATTGCTTAATAACAGGAGTTGGCTACTAGTCTAGAAACATCATAACACTGGATAGGTACAACGGTATAACAACATTGAACCTTTTAAAGTGGCGGTGTTAGTTTTTGTCTATAATTTCTTCTATCAGAATTGCAATCTGCCATCATGCCTTCATCTTCAACCCATATGCGCCTCTTCTATTTGTTATCTGGTCAGCGACCCTCTTCAGTGTGCCTTAGATGCATCACTCGTTATAGGGTATTTGCTTATGTACCCATATACTGGTTGTCTTAAAAATTGTCCCAGGGGCAAATTGTTACGTACGTGGTGAGGAAGAAAACTCCAATAGTGCAGTAATGAGTTTTTGTTTGTCGGTATATTGAATGGCTTGACATACCATTTTTTGCTCTCCGGGTCTGCCAAGATGGTGATGTCTAGGAAATCGATGGACTTTGTGCTATCCGGGTGTGTGAACTGCAGAAATCCATTTTGTAGATGAATCCATTTGTAAAATAGTTCCAGGTCTTGCTCACTGCCAGTCTAGATGATGAGAATATCATCTATATAGCGACGCCATATTTTGATGTAACTGACAAAAGGATTGGTGGCATTCATGATTATAGACATCTCAAAACCTTCCATAAATAAATTGGCCACACTAGGGGCGAGAGTTGCCCCCATCGCCATCCCCTGTATCTGTTTAAAGAAATCGCCATCAAAATGGAACTAGCTTTCTACTTGAGCCATTTAGGCACACCATAGAATAAAGGATACAAGGGTGGTTTTGACGGTGTGGTCTCATAGCAATTTTTCCTCCAGGATCGCTAATGGGGCCCTCTGGGGGACGCTTGTATATAAAGCGACTACATTCAAACCCACCAAGATCTTGGTTCGTGGTTCAAAGTCCATCCCTTCTACCTCCGAAATTATTTGTGTGGTGTCAAGTTTGTATGAGGCAATTTTTTTCACAAGTGGTTGGAGAAATTTATCAGCAAAGCGTGATAGGGGTTCCAGAACTGATTTGACCCTCGAGACAATCGGTCTCCCTCTGGGGTTAACCATAGTTTTGTGAATTTTCGGGAGGATGTAAAATTGTGGAATCTGTGGTTTATCTCTAATGAGAAAATCAGCTTCTTTCCGGCTGATCCATCCTCTTTCCTCAGCTTTTGAAACTTTCATGGTGATAGTGCTAGACAGCCGTAATGTGGGATCCTCGGTCAGGGGTTGGTAACATCATAAGTCCAATAATTGCTCATTGCACTCCCTTACGTAGTCTGCACGGTTTAAGATTACCGTTGCACCTCCTTTATCGGCCTTGCAAATCACGATTTCTTGATTGTTAAGCAAGTTTTTCAACGCTGTATTCTCGTTATGGCTGATGTTATGGTACATTTTCATCCCTTTTTCCATTTTTCTAGCTGCGCCACTTCCTTAAGTACGCTTTTCTGGAACACAATTGCTTCCGGGCTTTAAGCTGCAGGGGGTACACAAAATGTAGATTTATTATGAAGACCGGAGTCCTATGTTTCTTGTTCATATGTTTTGTCCTAAAAAAATTAATGTAAATGAATTT
Source organism: Ambystoma mexicanum (assembly GCF_040938575.1). NCBI lineage: Eukaryota > Metazoa > Chordata > Amphibia > Caudata > Ambystomatidae > Ambystoma > Ambystoma mexicanum. The sequence continues at coordinate 710,151,608 of NC_090931.1, forward strand.
TTCTCATAAACTGGTTGAACTCCTGCCGAAAAAGAAGGGGCTGTGTAGGTTGGTAGGAACAAAGCCCATTCCTTTTTCGAGCACTTGCACCTCTTCCCTTTTGGTTTGATAGCTGTAAAGATTCACCACAAGGCTCGCATACTCCTTGTGACATGAGGATTTTCTCTAAAAAATGTTGTTGATCGTTAAATCTTCCACCTTGGTTTTCAACACTATTTCCACTGTTACAACTTCTTCGCCTCTAAAATTACTACCCCTCTTTGGGTTTCGTCGGTTAGATTTGCCGCGATTCGTTGTGGGGTCCCCATAGGAGCTGCCGTTGCTGGAGCTGAATGAAGTGTTTCTGAACAACACCTTTTTTCTCCCTTGTCTTCCTGTGGGAAATGTGCCATCAGTGGCCTCCTGTGTAAAGTAGTTTTCTTGTGTATATGGGAAGGCGTTGTCATGACTAAAGTTAGTCAGATCCTTGTTCATCCTTCTCACTCGTTCCCTCAGCTTGTCTTCTTTGAAGATGTTCATTGTTGCCAGGAAGTTGTCAAGTCATTGAATAACGCCCCTCGCACTTAGAGCTCTGAAAATTGTATATGCATTGATCCCAACTCTTGAGGGAAGTGCAGCCCGCTCTCTCTCCCCATTAAAAAAGATCGAATAAGAGCCGTGTATCAATGCCTAGGACATTAAGGTGTTATGTTCGGCGCTGGTTTGTGGGGGACAACATGTAGTTGCTTGTCACATAACTTAAAGATAAATGCACACAGAGTCAGACAGCCTCAGTTTACACCCGCACAATAGATTTCTTCTATCGTAGTGGTAGCTGACTCATAGATGCATTTATAAACAGGGAATTTTCTTGATATTTATTAAATCCTGGTCAATGATTCAATTTTTAGGCCCTGCTCGTACAGCATTTTGCTCCTGGGTAAACAGACAACACACGCCTCCCCAGGTAATTTCTTTTTTGTTTTGTTTAACACATCAATGCTACAGATAACAAGTACTTCTGTCTCCATTGATGTATAGATGTTTCATACACTAGCTGTAGCCTGCATTAGAGATTTCGTTTCCCCTGTTACAAGCACTTCATTATGTATGTTTTACATATAGGCTCCACGTCTAATCTGGAAAATGACATTCCCCAAATGCGTGATTGTGGAAAAACCTCGCCTCCCTCTGTGCCTCAGTTCTTATATCTGGTTGAAAGGAGAACGCCTGGAAACACGGCTGTTAGACACATCTGGAGGCCGCGTGCTATCAATAGATGTGTCTATCAATGTGATGTCACTTGGGCTTGGGGTCAAATGACAACATTTCCTGTGATGTCATCAGAGGCCAACGGCCGTGTGATGTCACTTCCGCTACCCCAGGCATTTTTGTGAATTGACGTCCCTGTGTGTGGCTTTTCTTTGAAGCACTTAGGAACTCTACCATTTTCATGATGTGTATTCTGCTACTCTGTTCTCACAATAACGATAAAATAAACGTCATGTGTGATTAACATGATGTCAGGGACGTAGTGCATTGCCTCTGCTTCCTCAGGCTATTGAAGCTGAGTTGTGGCGTCACACTGATATGCTACCACATGCACTCCGGAAAGTCTGAAGAATGTTCACTAGCCAAAGTCAACTGAACACGCAGTTAAACAGATAACGTTTAGAGTACTTTAGCCTCAGCTTTATTTCTCTGACATTTCAAAGTCTTTCGATGATAAAGAACCATTTATGGTCCTCTGTTTGCTTAGTTCACTGCTGGGGTTGAGCATAGCTCAGTTATCTTTGCCAGATAAAAGGAATGCTACAGAAAGAAACGGGCTGGAGAAATTCATATGGTTGGATGTGTAATGTTTAATGCGTTTTCGAAGGAAGCAATGACTGTAAATGAAGCCGGAAAGATTACACAAAAAAGGGAGAATGGGGATGTTAAAATAATGCAACGCAGTTACTTCAGTGTCCGGGTCCTTGGGGATTAGTTTAGTATGGGCAGTGGAAGCCATTGGCCTGGAGAACGCAGAGCTGCATGGGCTCTGAAAACAAAGATGGCGGAAGCTATTCCCATCTTTTCCCAGTGACCCACCAGGCTTCTAAATTCATTCTGGAAGTGTTCGCCTTGAAAGCAGGATGTATGCAGTAAAAGCGGAAAGGAAGGGAATGGAAGGGAAGAGAACGGAAGCGGAGGGGAGGGCAGGGGAGGAGAGGGGATATGAGGGGAGCAGAGGGCATGAGAGGGAAGGAGTACCTAATGTATTGCAGTTCTTAAAGTAAGGTCTAGTGAAAAAACATTGGTAAAAATGGCCATGGGTCTTGAGAACCAGGGTTAGCTCCTGAATTGTTGTATGTGATTACATAGAACACAGTTAGTTTGTGGTCTTCTAGTTCGACTCTTGAAAGTTGCCTTTTTTCTTCGTTTTTTTAAAAGGGGGTGTCCCCCTCATGCCCCCTAACTCCTACCTTTAACCTATCTCCATACTACCCCTACAAACACACACACATCTATATTAAAAAAAACGAAATAATAATAGAAGACCATACACTGTGGTCGATGCAATCACTATAAACGCTACTAAGTAGCAGTGAGTTTTCCAGTAGGTGCTGGGTTTCTGTGCATCAGTGATCCAGCAGGGAATGTACATTGAACAGAGAGAGAGAGGACTGATTCTTTGATAGCAATCCTTTTTGTTTCAAATGCAAGCCAAGGTGTGAGGAAGATTGGCCATACATGGCTAGAGATATCGAGAGCGAGGCGCGCGTGGTGTGGCCATGAGTGTCTTTTGAGGTGACACTTCCATAGTAAACTAATCATTGTAGCAGAAGCCCTTATGAGGCTACTTGCAACATGATAGTCAAAAAGGCGGCTTTTGATAAAATAGCTGGCTCGGTACAAAAAAAGTGGAAAGTACTCGTCCTAACCATTTTCAGATAGAAATATGTGCAAAAAACTGGAAACAGAATATTAAATCTAGTAAAGTTTATTTAGCACGTTCGGCCTCATTTGGCATTTAGACAGCATATCGTTTAAAACATTCAACGTTTTAAAACAATCTGATATTGAAAAAGACACCAAAAATAAATGATAAAAGCACATTTGGTAAGAGTGCAATGCTTCCTGCTAAACATCTTAACATGTTTTATTGTCTTAAAACCACCCATTTTAATCACCCAACACAACAGGAAAAATAACTTCAACTGGGATGAAGTGCAACGTGAAATTTCAAGGGGATTATGACCAGCAAATATCAAAAGGCTCCCCAGCATAACAGAAAGTGAAGCTAGAAATATGACTGCGGTTAAGTGCAAGGTGCCATCCAATGTGGAAAGGCCATCAGAGGTACAAATTCCATATCCACTTAAAACCAAAGCAGCGGCACAACAGAAAATGAGAATATAAAACATAAGTGGCATGAAGCCCAAGGTGCCTTTTCAACTTTCAGAAGATGAGAGTCAAGGAATATGAAGCGGCCAACAGTGAGGAACAATTCCTCGCACTTCATTTTCCCTCAGAGTCTCTCTCCTCACACCTGAATCTCCTTTGCTCTGTGTGGAAGTGTTTCAGCAATCATTGATAGCCCTGCAGCTCCTTTAATTTGAACCTGTAAAAGAAATATCACCACAAACCCCGATTGCCTCCTTCAATGTGTTCCTGCTCTTGTAGTCCATGGGTCTCTGAGGAGCCTTGCTGTTGCACTTGGTATCCCCATGTTTAAGTCACTTAAGATAAAAAAAGACTGTTGTATATGTGTCACAGATCCCTTGCTGCCTCGAGTTTGCACCGTTGGCATACTGGCTTGCAGTTCGGTTTAGGGCATGGTTCTGCAATAAGTATTGTTAACCTCAGTGCTGTTACGGTTTGCTTGTTGTTGTCGGCTAGAGGAAATGTGTGGCAAAGGATGGTAATCCCAGAAATAAAGTGAGAAGGCCTTCCTCAGGTTCCTCAGTCACAGTTCCTCCTGGCCCAGAAGTTAACCAGGCATCATCACATACGGGCACCATTGTTGTTTTGCTGGCTGGTTCACTTGCCTTACATCTGTCTCCTGGAATATTGCGTTTCATACTCTGCACTGGTACTGCCTGGAATGCTCCTTCAGAGTGTGCAGCAGCAACACTATCTGGGTCCATGTTGTCAGTAAAATGTATTGTGGTCACGACAAAGCACCTATGGCCACCCTACTTGTTTGTGCTTGGTAAAAAGCAACACAAAATAACATTATTATCACTGGAGAGTGAAAAGGCATGATCCATAAAGTAAGCTGCATGAACCTTTAACTAGAGTTAAGACACTCCTGTCAAGGGTGGGAGAGACGGTCCCTTCACAACCTGGGCAGGAGACTCACTAAGACAAAAGTCAGAGCCATCCCTGTCCTAGATATGGGACATGGGATTTGGGGGTTGGGGTGGCAGTCCCCGCAACCCACGGCATGTGCCAGAATGCTTGCATGCAGACCCTTTTCTCAGACCATGCTTCTTGATCAACATGTATGCCAATGTTTGTCGTATTGTTTCACCTGAGGCGCCGGTCTAAATCACCAGCTGAGCAGCCCATGAAAATTGAAAGAGCTGAACCTACCCACCCGCGAGATGAGAAACCTCTCCAAGGAAAGAGAGAGAGAGAGACGCCATAGAAAGCTGCAGGCGCGTGCACTGTCAGCAGAAGGCAGAGCAAGCGAAGGAGAACAAAACACTGGAGAAAGCCAAAGACCCGCTCAGCAATCAGAGATTGAGCGTGGGACCACCTGGAGGCACAGGAAGATTCACACGCAAAAAGAGTGACCCCCTAGACACCAGGTATTGAACCAAAACCATAACTTTTTGTCCCATGCCCATCCTGCCTTCATACCACAAACCAAGAACACAAACGTTCAGTTAGCACTTGGTGAGTCTGTGCATAGAACATGGGCAGGGTTAAGGCCCCGTTTATGAACATTCTCAGGCACATACACATCCCAGGGAGGGGAGAGCAGCCCGGATTGGTTAGGGAAAGGGAACCAATCCCAAAGCCCAAAGAGGTACTTAAGGGAAGAACAGGAAGCAAAAAGTGTGGACTTACCGGGTAAGGTCAGAAGTGAAGGTTGACAAAGAGACCAGCAGGAGGAAGGAAAGCGTGGTGGCATGTGGGGGAGACTGTTTGAGCAGGTGAGGCATTGGTTTAGAAGTGAAAGTGGTTTTGCAATTTGAGTGTGCATGTTTGAGTATCCAGTAAGTAGAGAAAGGATGTGTAAGGCGTGAATGTGAAGTGGTTCGTAGAGAGGAAGGAGGGTATATGTGTAGCTTTGAGGTTGGAGTGAAGTAGTGGGCGTCAGGTAGTTGGAAGGAGGAGTGTACTCCTGGCATGTGGAGTGTAGTATTTGGAGGAGGAGTGTGGTGGTTGGAGGTGGGGTGTAGTAGTAGGAGGAGGAGGAGGGGGAGGACTGTAGTAGTTGGAGGGAGGAGTATAGTAGTGGTAAGATGAGTGTAATAGTTGGGAGGAGGAGTGTAGTAATGTGAGGTGGAGAGTAGATGTTGGAGAAGGGGTGCAGTAGTGTCAGGGGGAGTGTAGTGGTGGTGGAAGGAAGATAGTAGCAGGAATTAGTCGCAGAGTGGAGTGCGAGGAGTGGTTACATCAAACAGTGGAGGCGAGGAGCAGGAGGAGTGAAACATCAGAGAAAGGAATGAATGCAGGGCATAAGGAGTTGGAGGAAGTATTGTCTCTTCTATCCTCTCGCTGACTCTCACCACCATCGACAGGACCTGTGGTCCGATCCCCCTCTTCCTTTCGGAGTGGTCCAACCTCACGTCTTATCTCCTGGCCTCTACCTCCAAGCTTCTCCTCCTCAGAGACTTCAATAATCACCTTGACCCTCCTGATGCAGCCACTGGACTCTTCTGCATCCTCTTTTCCTCACCATTCTTCCCTCCAGTCCAACTCACTCATCTGGACACACCTGTGATGCTCTCATCTCAGCATATATCCCCATATCTAACCCTCTCACTACACCTCTCTCCTGGTCTGACCATGCTCTCCTGTCCTCTCATCTGGATCTCTTGGGTCCCCCTGCTCAGCCTCCGCCTGCACTGCTAGTCTCCTTCTCTATCATTCGACATATGAAGCGAGTGTAAGTTGCTGCTTTTGCCACCACTTTCCTTCCCCCAATCCAGCAACTGACACTCACACTGATACAGCCCTTGCTAACCTTCATCTCTCCATCTCCAACACCCTGGACATCTTTGCCCCTGTAATGAGGATCCGCATGATGCCCGCCTCCAAGTGCAACACCTGGAACGACTCTGAACTAGCCTCTCTGAAACGCAAGTGCAGAGTTGCAGAATGGATGTGGCTGAGTTCAAGCATATCCACTGACAGACTGGCCTGCCACCTGCCCCAATGGCAATACAGACTCTCCATCTGCTCGAAGAAGAGGGACCATAGCCAAGCATACATCTCTAGTGCCACAAATAACACAGCTGAACTTTTCAAAATCTGCAAGCAACTCGCCAATCCTGCTGCAGTCTCCACTTCTCCTCTTCTATCCCAGGCCCTCTGTGCTGCACTGGCTTCCCACTTCACAACCAAAACTCAGGACATCATGTCCTCTCCTCTACTCCCCTTCCTCCTCCCTCACCCGCTCACAGGCCTCCCTTGTCCCCCCTCCCTTCCTCTCTCCCCTTCCCTCCTACTCTGCTCTTTCTCACCCATATCACCGGATGAGATCTCTAAACAAGTCCCCCCTATGAAAATCTCCTCCAAACAGGTGCTCCCCTGCTCCTCCAAAACTATCAAGGACAACATTGCCTACCTTGCGCCAGCCTTGTCTGAGTTCTGCAATCACTCCTTTTCAAATGGCTCCTTCCCACTAACCCTCAAACACTTCCTTTTGCACCCTGTCCTTAAAAAGCCTTCTGCCGACGATTCCTGCCTGGCTAACTACCACTCTATCTCCATTACCCCCTTCCCAGACAAACTCTTGGAGAAGTTGATCATCTCCCAACTGATCCACCACACTGAATCTGTTGGCTATCTCCACAACCACCAGTCTGGCTTCAGAGCATCCAGAGGCACTGAAACTGCTCTCCTGAACACCCGTGAAGACTTGCTCTCAAATCTCGATTCCATTTCTCCTTCTGGTCTCATCCTTCTCGATCCTTCCTCTGCCTTTGATACAATCAATCATGCCACCTTATAAATTGGCTCAGTGATATCCTTGGCATGGCAGACCTGGCATTGGACTGGTTGACCTCCTTCCTATCTGACCGACCTTCACAGGTTCAACTGTGCCCATTCCTCTCCTCCACCACACTATCCTCATGCAGCATCTATGAGGGCTGTATCCTCTCGCTGTGGCTCTTCAACATCTTCCTTGCCCCTCTGGCCCACTTGATCTCCACCTTCTCTCCTCGCTTCAAGTGGTATTCGGATGACATGCAGCTCTCCTTCAAGCTTCCCTCCACTGCCTTCTCTTCTTCCTCTCTCATTCTTGACTGTCTGATTGCTATTCAGGCATGGTGTGCTGCTAACAATCTCTGCTTTAATGCCAGTAAGACTGAGATCCTTCTCATTGGGACCCATGCTCCCTCCTTCCCTCCTACCCTCTGGCTGCCCTCCATGGGTCCCCTCGGCTCACCCTCCTGTGAAGCTAAAAACCTTGGAGTCATCTTCGACACCTCTCTCCTTCTCTCCTCACATCGCAGACTTTGCCAAGAAGGCCCACTTTCAGCTGCACCTCCTCAGAGGCATTCTCCCTTTCCTCACCTTTCCCCAGAAACGTAATGTCTCCAGAGCTCTGGTCCTCTCTAGGCTGGACTGCTGCAACAGCCTCTTCCTCAATCTGCCTTTATCCTCCCTTTGCCCCCTGCAACTAATCCAGAATAGGACTGCAAGACTTAGCCTTGGCCTCAGCCCAGGGACTGCATCCCTCCAGACCTAAAATCTCTCCACTGGCTCCTGGTGGATGTGAGGATCAAATTCACAACCCTCTGCATCATCCACAAGGCTATCTGGGGCCTGCGACCACGCCACATCCAACTCTCTCTCCCTAAATACCTCCCTGCTAGAGCCCTTCGGTCTTCTAGTTCCAACTCTCTGCAATTTAGACACTTTTCCAAGCCGAGAGTGGGTGGTAGATCTCTCTCCTCGGCAGGAGCCTCCCTCTGGAATGGCCTCCCTGCCCCTCTCAGGCTTTAACCAGATCTCCTTAAATTCCGAAAGCTTCTCAAGACCCTCCTTTTCTCTTCTTCCTTCACTCTCCCCTCCCCTACTAATGCCCCCCTCTGCCACTTTGGCTGGCTGCCTGATCCCATCTGAGTCCTACAGGGCACCAGACCCACCTCGCCCAATCTACCCCAGCAGCCCCCCATAACCTGCACTTAGCCTTCTGGGACCCCTTCCCCTGACTCGCCTGGTGGGGACTGCATCCCTACTGGGCCTGGTTCACCCCTGTCCTCGCACATAGCATGTGGTCCTCACTCCCTGCACTCCATGCATCCCCTGGCACTTGCCCACTTGGACTCACCTTAGCATGTGCCTAGCCCCAGGGGGCCTCTTCTTCCCTCCTTCTCCCCCTGTACTTGTATTCCTCTACTCTGCCCTGCACTTCCATCCCACCCTAGCATTACCCCGTCCTCCCGACCTGCACTTCCCCCATTCACTCCCCCCTGCACTTCTTGTTAGAGAGAGAGAGATAGAGAGAGAGAGAGAGTGAGAGAGAGAGAGAGAGAGAGAGAGAGAGAGAGAGAGAGAGACAGCTCTAGGCCCCATAACATGTATAGAACCCTTGAACCATCTGCAAGTTTTCTGTGCCATCTGTGACACTAAACAGACAACTGATTTGGTCAAAGTAGGCATTTTTAAAATATATGGAAATTGAGCCATCCTGATTCCCTATAAATTCCATGCATATTTTCTTGCAGTATAGTATATATCTGTTCATTCAGATAAGATTTAATTTCTTCCAGGTATACATTTTATTGTACAAAGGCAAGAGAAAAGAGAGCAACAACAATAATGCCAACAGTAATAAGTGAACTAAATCCCAGTGACGTTGTACAGTAAATGGCACACAGATTACACACTTAAACCAAAAGGTACCCCAATGTGCCATGCCAATATCACAATTCTTAGGTTTATTTTCTTCCATCCATACACCTAATTGTTTTCTTTTCAAGGAACATTTCTACACATTTTCCAGGCACGTATTTCTGGAGAACACAGGGGGTTCAGTGTATTCCCAATTGCTTAATCATATTGTTATGCAATACAACTGGGCCCCTTGTACTCATGGTTAAAGGTGCACACAGCCTGAAGAGATACACAAAGTACAAGGAATCAGCAATGAAGTTGCAGGCATTGAATCTAGGTGACCACACAAGGGCAAGAGTAAAAGTAGGAACAGCATTACTGGCAACAGTAAGAAGAAACACAAATCCCAGTGACACTTTACATTAATAGGATGCACAGATCACATGTTTAAACATGATCTACCCCACGGTGCCATGCCATTATCACAATATTCCATTCATTAATGGTTTAAATCCCCTTTTTATAAGGAAAATGATGTGTCACACCTCCTCAGACCCACCGGCCCTGATGCTGCAACCCAAACAAGGTATCTTCCTAGGGTAGGGATCACTCCTCTTCTCCTAGGGTCCCTGCCGTCTGTTGGACAGCAGTGATCAGGATGGCCTGATCCAATCATGAGTAGCTACTGTATGATTAGCTTTAGGGGACTGACACAGTCCCACCAATAAGCTTTGTAGTAGGACCTAACAACTACTACAATTTTTGTTTGTGCTAATTATGTGCCTATTCTTTGCCTTCCTTCTATCTCCAATTGTGGGCTGCCTCAGTACTCCATCCTGCCTCCTTAGCATTTAGCGCATCTGTTTCCTCTTTCTGAACTTATCTCTCCTTACTCTTGCTCCGGAAGGTTATGGCACATGTCCAACACCACCCCTCGTGATGTCACAAAGTTTCCCACCCCACCCCGTAATAACGTTTATTAGCACTACGTGATTCTGCTGACCACTGGAACCTTATCATCCTGCCATTGGTCAGGTCTCAAGAGATGCACAAGATACCCTGAGCTTCGCAAAGGGGAGACATTCACATGGCATCCAACCAATGAGGTGCCCCGTGGACATCAGCAAGGACACAAAATACTTTTGCATTCTAGGGACACCGAAACTCTCCCAATGATCGGTCCCCTTCTGGCTCACCCCCTCACCCAACAGCCCTCTTCCAGGCCCATCTACAGAGTGGCAATTTGAAATTGCTTACCCCACCGAGAATTTACTTTTATTTACCTGCATTTATTTGTTGAATCCCTACATTTGTTAGCGAACGCACAAGTGCCTAGCTCACAGACCTCAAAAATATCTGTTGGTCCCATTTCCCAGCGACTATGGTCTCCTGGGAACGGTCAACTTGCAACATTTCTCTAGCACACCGCTGTAACACAGCGCTCGAGAAATTCATGTCTGCCCAAGAGACATGGCCTGTGGCTGTGAAGAGACAAATGGTGTGCTTACCTGCGGCCTGTGCTCCAAAATGGCTGTGCTTCATTTTGTACTACACTGATACTTCTACCCATTACCCCTGCCCCTGATCCCTATCACCCACGTGCCCCTTTGCCCATGCCCCTCTTTGTGCCCCCAAATCCGCTCTTCAACATGGACTTCTCGAGCTGCACCCTCACTCACCCCATGGCAGGCTGCCTACAACGCACACAAAAAACCTCCATGACGTAAAATGATAAGGTTCATGGTATGTGCGATATAAGTGTTCTTAGTAACTTAATAACTAAGTTAGTTAATAATTATGGGCAAGCACATCTATTGCAATCTCATCTTTACAACCTTTTATAAACTCTTCCAACGATCTTAACAGTGACTTCACACAGCTGCAGGCTGGGCTACACTCAGTTTCTTTCCCCTCGCCCGCCTCATCTAAATCATGAAACATCCGGCATGGAACATCTGTCTTCTGGGAATCCTGGTCTCCAGTGTTTTTGGTCAAAAATTGCAGTACGATGGGTAAGTGTTAAGACAATGAATGCCCTTCTAGTGCAAAGTCCATGCAAAGCCACTCGGAAAAGCTATTGCAGTGTTAATGGGTGCAGTCTAAATGCCTTTTACATTACCTTACATTACAGAAGATAGGGAAAAAGCAATTCTGACCAATTTCGGCTCACTGAGAAAGGATGGTATTGGGTGTTGCATTATTCTCGAGCGTTTGGCTTAGTGAGAAAGACTAATAAGACTGATAAAACAAAAAGGTTTGTATTAATTTACGCTAAATGCTTAAATAAAAAGAATTAAACATAAATATTCACCTTATCAGTGCAACACTCTGTTTATTATTGAAAAACCTTTAAGACACAACAGAGGCACACCCCGAACACAGATTGGCAGATGCAACACAGATTACATTTATGCATGTTGTTGCAGGCACCCTTTTTTCCAATTGTACAAACTTAACTGTACTGCTGAAAAATGTATTTTACATGGGGCCTAGAGGCTGTGGGCAGGTTTAAGACACAATTGCTCAAGTGCAAATTCCATTTGTGCACGCACTGTTGCATTAGCACCTGTGCAAATACATTGTGTATAGGCGTCTGCACTGGAACTAATGTAATGGCAAATGTGCCACTGGCGTTGGTGCTTGCGAAAAGCTGGATTTTCACATGAGCCTTTGCAGGGTTATCCTGCTCCACATCTGCCCGGCCTCCCCAAGCACAGCAACAATACCTTTGAATCTGAATCTCAACCCGAAGCTCACATTTGACCCTTTAACAAAATGAAGAACAGTGGTAAATGTGCTTCTTTTTGCTCCAGTTTCCTCACCTATCTTCTCCATCTATTCTGGCGTGGCTATTCTTCATGGTTGATAGAATAGATATACACACACCAAAAATCACCGGAAAAATATGTGCGTTCTCCACATATTTCCCTCCAATGTGGAACTAATGACCAGGAGAACAAAGTGTGTACCACACAAAAAAGGCTTGCATGCATACAATGAAGTATGCTGATACAATTTAGCTTATTTTATAGGCATTATTAGCGAGTCTTTGGATCTACCACTAAGTAATGTTTTTTTTTTAATTTGCATTAGTTAAGAACACAATTGGTTCTCAAACCTTGTTGTTAATTATGTATATGGATGTATCAGTGAATGATTACTATGATGCTCGTGGTGTTCACTTACTAATTCTTTTTGGGTGGGGTTATTTTTCACTTTATAGTTGGATTATTTGTTTTGGTACTTGGAATGATTGTATGATTTGAGTAATTAGAGGGGAATTATACATATAGCATTCCTTAAAACAATATTTGTCGCCATTTTAATCTTGTTTGTATGTGTTTCTTCTACTTTCTGACCATTTAATGAATATGATTTTATGATTTTATATTTGAAAAATTGGAGTTGAGATGGTGTTCCAATATTGCACACTACAGCATTCATCCAAGCCGTTTTTTGTATCACAAAAAACATCTGGAGGGAAATCAGGTATATCTGGAGGTTTCAAGGGAGCAAACCTGAAACATCTTAAACAAGAACAAAAGGCTCCCGCAACTGTTGTAGGTTTTGGACACACAATTCACTGGATAGTTCTAGGGCTATCATATTACAAAACAGTTCAAGCAATGACAAGTGGAAGTTCAAGGAAAATACAACCTGACTTCAGTAATTATTCTTTTAAAATAGGTAATTTTTAATAAAAAATAGTATTAAAAACAAACACATAAAAACTAGCAAATTGACCAGTGCTCTAGAAAGTGCTTAGTGCTAATCACCAGAAAACTGACAATGTGCAAAATACGCAATAGATCTGTAGCTCTCTCTTAGATAGTAGAATAATATCAAGTGTACATATATACATATAAACAACTTCAGGTTATTTAAACCTTGATTCTTGGGTAAACAAAACCACACAATATACAGAATGAGAGACCTTCGTTGTGTAGTCACTCTAATCTTGATGCCTTAGTCGACAAGTACCTAAAGTGCACCTTTCAAAAGGTTCTAATACTCATCTAGATACTTGACATTAGTATCTGTAATCGTCCTACATGTTTAATTCCTATAGTGCTTGGAGTTGGTATTAGGAACTTCTTCAGGGGAGTATGTGGGCCGGGGCGTAGAAGAGTGGTATCTGAAAAGAACTTGACAAGTCGTAGCTGTCGTAGCAGTGTGAGATCTTGAAAATTGTTTCCCAGCAGACAGTTCAGAGAGGTAAATGTCCACAATCTCTTGTCTTTAGTACAAGGGATAAATCCAGGCCAAACCGAATTGCAAAAACAGACCACATCCTAATTTGTGTGGGTGGTCATTGGGGAACATCAAGCATCATTATAATTGTTAGATGTACTCAGGAGCTTACCATCTCTTAATGTCGGTAAACAGTCCTAAGGGGCTGCATTGATTCTCAGTGTGGCAGTCCCGGGGATCCCTGTTGACATACAAAAAACAGGACACATAGTCCTATAATCCCATCATGTAGACAGACTGTGTGTCGCTCAATATTCTCCATAGACTCTCTAGTTGGAGAATATGGGATAAGAGCATCAAGTAATCTAGTAGAGACTTACTTGACAGGTAGCTGGAAGTTTAGCGGAGTAGTCGTCTTCTCGTGTTGTAATCATACGGTTAAGGGAACCGGTAAACAGGGCTGTTTATAAAGTCCTGCAATGTAAACAGCAAGATGTTCAACGTTGAGGCGTAGGTGGAGGTGGAAAAAAGCGCATTAAGTGGCTATTAAAACAAATGTGTTCAGTTAGACCGACATATGCATGGGAAATAATGTGCGTAGGGTCCTGGGATCTCTCTAGATGGTCGCGATACCCAGCGCCATAGTGTCCTCATGCTGGACGGACACGCGTTTAAAAATATATTGTTGAAAATGTATTATAACAATTAGCCTATATGTATAGTGAGGAAGGAGCATAGGGGGCAACTAATGAAGTTCTACAGACTATTTGGCGGTTACTCACAGTGTGTTGAGCAATGCTGCCGTACATACATTAAACCTGCTCGTCACCATGGCGTACTGAGACTTAGCTCTTACGCGACCTGAGAGCAGGTTAGGTATGGTGTTAAAAAAAGTGTCAAGGCTAAACGGACTGTGGATCGCCGTCACACGCCTAAAACAATAAGTTGGTGACTCGGTCATCGAAAGTACCTTGATGACTCCATCGGGTCAGACACCGTTTCAGTGAAGCTGGTGTCGCGGTATGCAGATCGTGGAATGGGAAACCGTTGCTACAGTAACCCGACACGCTACATACAGTTGGTTAAAGGTACTGCACATGTGTCTGAAACGTAATGCTGATCACTAGTCTAAAGCGTAACCTGTTCGAAGATGCAAGGAGTAGCGCTCATTGGAGTGGCGTTTCTGAGATTTAAGCTCCTTAAATTACGAAATTCAACACTTCGCCACCCTGCTGCAAGATAAATAGAGGACAAAATAAAGTGAGTCAATCTGGAAAACAAAAAGTATTGCCCACCAAAATCCAAAGTACGGGGAATGCATACAGTGTGTCCACAATCCCGATTGGGGATTGGGTGTCAGATGACAACAAGTCGGTGGTGCACAGTAAGTACCTACATGGTACTGTTGACCAGAAAGGAAGTCTATTGCCGGGGCACCAAATAGAGTACACTACCATCATAGAGTTACAGTTAGTTATGACTCTTTGTTCCCATCTTTTGTTTAAGCCCAGATATATGTCTTTGGTTCTACTAATTTGTGCACAGCAATTACAATGGCCGCACGGGCTATGGCCCGTGGTTCTGGGACGGCCCCAGCTCTCTGTTGGTGTAGATTGTACACTGGATTTTAAAAACACATCATTTCTAGTAGTTAATTCCTTCCGAAAGGCACACTTAGGGCCGATGGAGGGCATTCACCCTTTTCTAACACGTACCAATTGTGTCTTACAATCCTCATTATTTCATTAGATGGTGGGCTATATGTGCTAACAAACACAATCTTATCATCATTTTCTTTCTTCTCTCTGTACTCCAATATTGTGTCTCTGTTGTTGTTGGATGCTCTTTTGTATGCTGTCTTTTCTACTTTCTTAGGGTAACCCCTCTCTATCAGATTGTATTTCAGATTGTCGGCTTCTTGCACAAATTCTCTTTTAGTACTACTATTTCACTTCATACATAGAAATTGACCAAAGGGCACATTTTGTCTCGTGTGTTTGGGATGAAAACTCGAATAGAGTAGCATAGAATTTTTGGCAGTGTCTTTATGGAATGGCTTGACTTGAAGTACTGATTATTCTCTGTTCACAAAGATTGTCAAGTCCAGAAAACTGATTGCATCATAACTTAAAGTTTTGGTAGATTTCAAAAAATGATTTTGTGCATTCTGCCAAAGTACAAAGGAGTCAAAGTTCAACATATCACCTGTCCAGATCATTAAAATGTCATCGACAAACCTTTTCCATAGTTTGATATATTTCCTGTATGGATTAAAATCGGTGATGATGACATGTACTTCAATGGTTTTTTACATACAAATTTGCTAGAGTTGGTGCCACTGCAGACCCCATTGTCGCCATTTTAATCTAGTTTGTATGTGTTTCTTGTACTTTCTGATCATTTTATAAATATGATTTTATATTTGAAAAATTGGAGTTGAGATGGTGTTCCAATATTGCACACTATAGCATTTATCCATGCCGTTTTTGGTATCACCACATGAAAGAGGTAGCATCTATTGTATAATCTCACTTTTTTTTGCAGGGACCAAGTATTTAAAGTGATCCCTAAAACATCTGAACATGTTGAACATCTCCAGACCTTGTGCAACATCTGGCTGGTAAGTAACATTGGCATAATTGAATGTTTGTTATAGATATATATTGGAATATTTATATATATATAAAGTATAGGGTGGCAATAGCCGCCCCACAGTTAAGGTGAGTCGGACTCCCAAAGGAACCCCACAAAATTCTATTGTTAATAACTTTTGATTTGAGTAATGGTTTTGGACAAATTTCAGAAAGTGATTAAAAATCTGCGGACCCTCCTGGACAGCAAAGTTTGGTAAAGATTTGTTAAAAAATAAAAAAGTGATTAAGCGTCCAAAAATGTTTTTGCCAAAAGTGCGGCCTTCTTCCCTTTCATTTTCCCATAGACAAACATGGTCATTTTTTGCCAAAGCGCACAGCCCAAACCGCTGGACGGATTTGGACCAGGCCGAAACAACTTGGGCACGAAGCGTTGAATCGCGATCCATGCCTGGTTTGGGGTTATACCATGCAGTAGTTTTTTAAATATTTGACGGAGAAGGGGTGCCCCTTCCCAAAAATAGAGCTACATCAGGGATCAACCCAAAACCAGGGTTTTTTAGAAAGTAAACAACCGCCATATTGTTTTTCTCTCGACCCAAGAGATATCCGCTGCTATAGCTCAAGATATGGGAAAATGAAATGCAGGAAAAAAGCTATTTGCGGGTCAAAAAACACACAAATGCCATCAGGTTAGAGGTGGGGGTCGCTAGAGGGCACCAAGTGAAATTTTGGAGTTGGAGGGGGTCTAGGGACTGTGTTTGCAACACAAAGCTTTCTGTAGCCTCAGCTATTGACTCGAATAGTCAACATCTCAAAGCAAACTGCTTCACGGAAACAGTGTGTGTTGTGGGGGGGAGGGGAAGGGCGTGTGAGGTGAGAAAGCCATCTGAGGAGTGGGGGGAGCTGGCAAAGATGAGGGGGGCACTTGGTGAGGGCACGGGGTGGCAGGAAAGCATTTTTTGTTTTCAGCCATTTTGCCACAGATAGCAGAGGGAAAAATCACTGGCCCTAGCCAGTGACACAATTGCCATCCAGTAACCAGAACAGACCCTGCTTAGCTTTAAAGTGAAGAAGGGGGCCAGTCTCCACAGCCCATGTTTGCCGATAAAACCGATTTGCAAGACCACTTAGAAAACCAGACCAGTCCTTTCCTTGCTTTGAAGCTAAGCAGGGTCAGTCCCAGTTACTGCATGCTTGGGCGACCAACTGTGCATCCAAATTATTTTATTTGTTTAAACCGTGCTACTGTCAGTCCTTCAAAATGTTGCACTCAGAGACCATTTTTTGCCATTTGCTGAATTGTATTCTGGTATTTGTAGTCTCCAAGACAATAATTTAAAAAAATAGATATCTTTACAGCAACAGTGGTTTTCTTATCACAGCAGTAACTGAGATGAACCCTGCTAAGCTTCAAAGCAAGGAAGGGGTGAGGCTCCTGAGGCCATGTTACCTAAATTACAAGAGCACTTAGAGAAACATGGCCTAAGGGGGCTTGTTCCTTCCTCGCTTTGAAATGTGTGCACCACGAAGCACCAAGCCATCGTGGAGTCGTGGTTGAATGCTGGTCCTTGAACTCTTACAGATCAGGGATCAAGACTTATTAAAAAAAAATCAAAACTGTATATTTTGGTAAGCACTCTGTATTCTGGACTATGTAATCTTAACAGGCATGCCTTTGATCCATGTGGCCTCCGTCAAGGAAACGTTAACCCAATCACTGCATAAATGTAAGAAGGTCTTTTGAGCTGCACTACCAACGGGTTAACAATAACTGTGTGTCTTCCATTGCACATGAGCCAGTGCGAAGACCATCTTTGCAGATCAATGGAGGGGCTTGCCAGACAGTCCCATTATTCCCTTAATATATTGCGCTACTTTTAGACTGTGAAAACTGCTGGGGCAGGTTGACACCACTCCTCTCCTGCTCCTTATTCTCACTTTCCCCAGCTGAAAAAAATATGTTTTACTTTTTTCCTCCTCCTCTGATTCTATACTAAGTACCTCCTCCTTCAACAACTTACAGATCCCCTCCTGCCAGCAGAAATCATGAATATAGCCAATTTACATGTCTTGGATATATTGTTATGTGCCACATGTCTTTTGTTATTTGGAAGATGATCATTACGATTTCCTTTTTACTTTGCATTTTGGGACTTGTATTGCAGGACACTTGATGGACAAAACCAAACTACTAGTCACAAAATGAAAAAGAAAAACAATAACTGGATGGGCAGCTTTCAAATTACATCGAGACATGCGCACACACACCCACACACATAAACACACACACACTGACACTGAAAACACACATTCGATGTGTCGCAATACTCACTTACACACAGGTGTGAAAACACATGTGCACAGAATAACACTTGCCAAATGCACACTGTACGCACAATCCCTCACACACACCTTCACACCATGTACTCACACACACGCTCACATCAAACACACACATATTGCATGCACACCCTCTGAGATGACATGCACACCCTCACACCACACATTCCCCCTTACACTGCACATATATTAAAAAGAGGACTACACCGTCTCTGAGCAACATTATAAAAGAGAGATTTTTTTTTTAAAATCATATTAATGCTGTACATTTCCATCATAGAACCCTGGCCTTCATGCAGTGCTACAATGATGTTATTGTTTGGATTCTCACAAATTTCATCGCTAGCCTTTTATAATTGAACATTAAATTATAGGCTAAGTGGAAATGTGTGCCCTATGGCAAAACAAGCCATTGTGGCCTATTGGTTAAATGCTGTGCCTTGAGCTCTGACAGACCAGGATTCAAATCTAAATGTTTTTTTTATTTAACTAATTTAATTAAAAGAAAAGTAATGCAACCGGGAGGTGGTTAAGTTTGTTGCAGTGCAGTCCTGTGATCTTA
Source organism: Ambystoma mexicanum (assembly GCF_040938575.1). Taxonomy (NCBI): domain Eukaryota; kingdom Metazoa; phylum Chordata; class Amphibia; order Caudata; family Ambystomatidae; genus Ambystoma; species Ambystoma mexicanum. Next base: position 710,170,277 of record NC_090931.1, read on the forward strand.
TTTGGCATGAGGGTGTTTAGACGTGGCTGCAATATCAGCCAATTCCAAACATCCCTTGCGTCAGAATAATGGTGCCGGAATGGCTTCCGCACTGAAAAGGGTGCGCTGAAATGGGCGCTGCAGCGGAATGGCTGTGCCAAATCAGCACGTGGCAAAAAGAAGGTTCGAAAAGGGGTGTAACGCTTGGAGCACGCTGCTTAACCAAAGTATGTCGTCCATTGCAAATAATAAAATCTCACTGCGCATTTCCTAAAAAAATTGTGAGTTCTCAAAGCCTACAATACGAAAGCTATGTCTAGTGGTCTGGTAGCGCAGTGCCAAAGGCTGTGCCCACTGACCATGGCCGAAGACCATACTAGTGGTCTGGAAGCATTCTACAAATCTATGAAATGACAAAACCCTTGAAGTTCAAGGAAATAACTTTAGTAGCAGGGACGTTAAGGTGAGCAATACATTGTAACAAAACCTTTGAAATTCATGGAAAAATCTTTAGTTGCAAGGATGTTAAGGTGAGAACTTAACACAACAAAACCCCTGAAATTCAGCTAAAGCCACCTTAACTTTGCGGCCCTTGTTGCACAGCCTATGACTACAATGATGACATCACACATCACATCACTGATGACATCAATAATTACATGTTGTATGAGAACACTGATGACATTAAACATCACATTGCTGATGCCATCACGGGTGACAACACTAATAACATTGAATACAACTGATTACATCAATAAAGGAATTAGACTTAACATCATTTATAAGTTAGCTCATGAAAAGCTTGATTACCTTGATAAAAATTTAGGCCATGGACTTGGCCATGACAAAGGCTGGGGTGAAAGGTCAGCACCAAAGGCCATAGTTAGTGGTCGGTTAGTGTTAAAAAAATACCATTGGGCATGGTTAAAAGCAATGCTTAGTAGTCCATCAGTGTTTTAAAATATACAGTGGGCAACGTTGAAAGCAGTAGTCAGTGACCATGGCTGAAGGCCATAGCTAGTGCCCATTAATATGTTAGAATATACAGTCGGCAGAGCCAAATCACAGCCTATGACTACAATGATGACATCACACATCACATCACTGATGACATCAATAATTACATGTTGTATGAGAACACTGACGACATTAAACATCACATTGCTGATGCCATCACAGGTGACAACACTAATAGTATTGTGTTGATAACCATGGCTAGTGGCAAGTTAATGTATATAATACACAATGGGCACAGCCAAAGGACATCGCTTATTGCATTTTTTTATTCAGTCAATTTATTTATTCAGATAAATTCATCCATTAAACACAATTAAGATACATAAAACAGAGTTCAACACCGTTATAAAGATACAGGTCTGGGCTTCAAACTCACTCCGAAATCAGTAAATTAAAAGTGATAGAGTGTTAAAAAGAAATGTAAAAACAGGGCAAATCCAATAGCGAATAAAAAAGGGAATCATCTTAATTGTGCCACGATCCACTTTTTCTGTGCATTGCTCTTTTAAAAAAAAAGACAGAAAAGCACAGGCCGTCAAAACCAAGTCTGCTGCCAGAAGATGTAACAAAGCCGGCCTGTGGGCACAAATGTTCGATGACCTAAGCACAGGTATAATTGTGGACCTTGCAATGTCTCTATATGCTGGGCAAAACAAAATGGGGTACTTCAGTTCCTCTGTATCCGCCCCACACGCCAGACAGCTTGGTGATTCGGGGTACCCTTCCCAGTTTACAGTATTAACCCTTAGCTGTAGGCAGTCGAATCTGGCCCATGTAATCAGCCAGCATTCTCCTTTTTTGTGTCAGGAGAAGATAGGGCTGAATCTTATTCATCCTACTAATAACAGCATGGTTTCTGTCCTGATTAAGGGTCAATTCCCCCAAGTCCCTTTTACCTTTCATAGCAAGATACACGTTGCGCTTAAAGGATCGAAGTTCACCCAGGGTCAGCATACTGGATGGAGGAGAAAGAAATACCATGTTGCAACTGGATAGAAAAGCAGCAATATAAGCTAACCAGGGGATTTTGGCCCAGTTTACCCTTTCCATGACAGACTTAATAATAAAATGATATAGTATAGTGTGCTCATTGGCATATAGGTGGAATCAAAAAGAAATTGGGGCTAGCGACCATTTTATTATTTTAAAATATACAGTGGACATGGCGAAAATATGTACAAACTGCTCAAGGTCAAATGCCATAGCTAGTGGCCCATTTATGTGTTAGAATATATAGTGGGCACAGCCAAGGATTGTGGCCACTGGCCAGTATTGTGCTAAAGTCCTTGGCTAGTGCCTGACCAGTGCATATAATATACAGTGTATAAACCACAGAAAGTGGTGCCTCATGGAACATAAATGGTTAGGTTAGTTTCATTCCAACGGGCTCTGACCAAAGTGAAAAGGGCAAAGGATCAATATAATCGGATATTTTTTTTATAAAAAAAATGTAATATTCTTTTTTTAATTAGACATGTATAAAACCAATTTATAAACAGCATTAAAAAAATACTTCTTGGAAATACTTCCAATATCTAAAACATACATAGAAACACCATGCATTCAATTTAATGTACAAATCATTTTTTCCCTCTATATAAAGTGCAAGGTTCACTTGTGCAAATGTGCATATAATCACCACATATCAACCATTTTAAAACTATAAAAATATGGGACATTCAAGTAAGCTGTATCCACTGGTGAAGGCCAAAATCTATGGTTGGTAGCCTATTAGTGGTTTAAAATATTCAGTGCAAATGGGTGAAGGTTATGACCACTGTATATATGTCAAATATATTTGACCATGCACACTAACCATGGCTGAAGGCCATGCGTAATGCCAATTACTGTTGTAATGTAATTAGTGATGTCATCAGTGATGTGATCTGTGATGTCATCATTGTGTTCATAGGCTGCACAACTGGGGCGCAACGTTAAGGTGGCTTTAGCTGAGTTTCTGCGGTTTTGTTGTGTTAAGTTCTCAGCTTAATGTCTCTGAAACTAAAGTTTTTCCTTGAATTTCAAAGGTTTGGGTCCATGGGTCAATATTGGCGTAAAAATATGGCAATATTTTTGTATCCCAATATTTTTGTGGAGATATTAACACATGGAACCCATTTGCCTTTCATAAAATCAACACACACACAAAACCAAGACAGGATATTTTCTTCTAATAGCGTTTTTGAAAACATTAAAATGTGTGCATGTTTTAAACTCCAAGAACCAATACAAATGTTTTCCCTGGTACTTGCAGTACCGAAATGGGATATTTCACCTTTACTGGTTTGTTATTTTTGATTAGGTTATATAGTGCAGTGGTGAAGTGTCTGGCCTACAAACCTGATGACTGCGGTTTGATCCTCAATGTCTGCTTTAATTCATAAATTCAAAGAGGACATTCAATGTTTCTCTTTTAGCTGGGGGGGACTGAGTCCACCCTGTGAATAAAGTGGTGGGACTCTGTCCCCCCGCGTGTACCCTCGACTTGAGCCCTGTCAACACTGTTAATAAGATACAAGTCCGGGCATCAAATTCACTCCGAAATAAGCACATTAAAAGTGATAGAGTGTTAAAAAGAAATGTTAAAACAAGGCAAACCCAATAGCGAATAAAATGGGGAATCATCTCAATTGAGCCACGATCCACTTTTTCTGGTGCATTGCTCTTTTAAAAAAGACAGAAAAGCACAGGCCGTCAAGACCAAGTCTGCTGCCAGAAGATGTAACAAAGCCGGCCTGTGGGCACGAATGTTCGATGACCTAAGCACCGGTAGAATTGTGGACCTTCCAATGTGTCTATATGCTGGGCAAAACAAATGGGGTGCTTCAGTTCCTCTGTATCCGCCCCACACGCCAGACAGCTTGGTGATTCGGGGTACCCTGCCCAGTTTACAGTATTACCCCTTAGCTGTAGGCAGTCGAATCTGGCCCATGTAATCAGCCAGCGTTCTCCTTTTTTTGTGTCAGGAGAAGATAGGGCTGAATCTCATTCATCCTACTAATAACAGCATGGCTTCTGTCCTGATTAAGGGTCAATTCCCCCAAGTCCCTTTTTCCTTTCATAGCAAGATACACATTGCACTTAAAGGATCGCAGTTCATCCAGGGTCAGCAGACTGGATGGAGAAAGAAATACCATGTTGCAACTGGATAAAAAAGCAGCAATATAAGCTAACCAGGGAATTTTGGCCCAGTTTATCCTTTCCATGACAGACTTAATAATAAAATGATATAGTATAGCATGCTCATTGGCATATAGGTGGAACCAAAAAGAAATTGGGGCTAGCAACCATTTTATTATTTTAAAATATACAGTGGACATGGCCAAAAGATGTACAAACTGCTCAAGGTCAAAGGCCATGGCTAGTGGCCCATTTATGTGTTAGAACATATAGTGGGCTCAGTCAAGGATTGTGGCCAGTGGCCAGTATTGTGCTAAAGTCCTTGGCTAGTGCCTGACCAGTGCATATAATATACAGTGTATAATCCACAGAAAGTGGTGCCTCATGGACCATAAATGGTTAGGTTAGTTTCATTCCAACGGGCTCTGACCAAAGTGAAAAGGGCAAAGGATCAATATAATCAGATCATTTTTTTATAAAAAAATGTAATATTCTTTATTTAATTAGACATGTATAAAACCAATTTATAAACAGCATTGAAAAAATTACTTCTTGGAAATACTTCCAATATCTAAAACATATATAGAAACACCATGCATTCAATTTAATGTACAAATCATGTATTTCCCTCTATATAAAGTGCAAGGTTCACTTGTGCAAATGTGCATATAATCACCAAATTTCAACCATTTTAAAACTCTAAAAATATGGGACATTCAAGTAAGCTGTAGCCACTGGTGAAGGCCAAAATCTATGGTTGGTAGCCTATTAGTGTTTTCAAATATTCAGTGCAAATGGGTGAAGGTATTGACCACTGTCCATAACTGAAGGCCATGACTAGTACCCATTCATGTGGTCAAATATATTTTTTCTGAGGTTTTGTTGTGTTAAGTTCTCAGCTTAATGTCTTAAAGTTTTTCCTTGAATCTATATACATAGTTAAGGTGAGTCGGACTCCCATAGGAAACCTGAAAAAATGAATTGTTAATAAATTTGACTTGTACAACGGATTTGGTTGAAATCGGGAAGACATTAGCTACGCCACCAACGACCCCCCTCCCCTCACCACCCAGACTGCACATTTTGGGAATGATTTGTTAAAAAATGCACTTTTGGCACAGCCAAAGCCATGCCCACGTGCTTTAGCTGAAGGCTAGTAGCCTGTGAGTGATTTAAAAATAAAGTGGGCATGGCCGGAGACCATGCCCACTGACAATGCCCGAAGGCCATGGCTAGTGGTTTGGTAGTGCTGGCCATGGCCAGTGGCAGAAAGAAATATGGTATAACAAAACCTTGGAAATGCAAGGAAAACCTTTAGTTGCAGGAACTGCCCTCAGTGATGGTATTCAACTCCTGGGGGCAGTGGGTCTTGTGAACGCATCTTGAAGAAGGACACAGACAGCAGATTCAATGTAAACGTCAGGATGGAAAAAGGCCTAACTTGCCCTATGCTAAAGTGGGATTTCCCAACCTAAATAAAACTGAGGAAAGTCTGAGTGAAAGAGTTCAAATGAAGAATATGTCTGCATCCAAAACCTATGCTTGCCCTCACAACTAAACTATACAATGTGCCGGGATGTCAGCAACCAAAAGAAACAGTGTCCAACACAAAGTTCTGAGGCTTTTCCAGTTTGCAGCTTCCTTTCAGCTCCCTTCCCCAAATAGGAAACAGTTTTAACCAAAGTCTCAAAGTTACCACTCTAGAATTTACAATAATGTAGCTGTATTCAATAAATGTGGAATTGTACTTGTTAAGGTTTCATTCAGTTTTAGGATTCAGTGGACACAGGTTGTACTTATAACACACCTTCACTTTTTACCTGTCGTGTAAGTTCAGTGTTCAATAGGTGAGGGTTGCACTCTGAAACACATTTGTTATTCAGCCCACTGTGCAATACTTCTTCAAAATTGTTCACTAGGCATGAGTTCCATTCACAACACACTTGTTGTTCTGCCCACGGTATAGCACGTCTTTATTCATTTCAAAATGGAATGTCCAATGCTCTGCGACTTTCGAGAAAGTGTCACCTCTCACACGCGACCACTCCCATACAATGTATTCCTCTCGGGAAGTTCAAACACTTGCATACCGGGTTTCTCCTTTGCTAGAAACTCACTGGTTGTGTTTAAGGATCTCCCAGCATTGCTGATCGATCGGCACTTGGCTTTTCAGATCAGGATTCTGTGAGAAACTCATGGTGACACAAGTAAGACAGACACAAATCATAATAGGTCAAGGGTGTTTATTGAACAATGAAAAATGGTGTGCGGGTTGGAAAAATGCCTAATCTAAGCCTATATCTAAGACGGGGACAGGTGTTGACCTTCCAATGAAAAATAAATCAATCCTAGTGGCGTTCTGTCAAAATAAAAGGGCCTACATTAAGAAACCTAGTGCCAAATCTTATAACTACTACATAAAAGGGTGTGATATAGTTCTGAAGAAAAGAAAGAAGTGTTCTCAAATAATAAGTCAGGATGCAGTGGTTTGGGTCTCCCTTCCCCATGATCAAAGTCTTTTGATTGAATGGGGCTTTTGCTCGACCATCACGTATGACCACATTGAGTTCCTTTGGCGGCCTTCCTATGGCGTTCTGGTTTCTTTAGTTTCTCAATATGGGGCTCAACATGAGTCTCTTGAGTTAGCACCCACACTTTTAACAGTTCTTTTAAAGTTCCTTAGCTTTGGTTAAAAACTTGCCACCTTGCGATTTTCACTCAACACAGCCTGGTGCCTATAGATTCTCCAGTCGACTCTCCGGCTGTGCTGAACTGCTTAGCTGTCAGCTTCTCTGAAATCTAAGCTGGTACCACAGGCGCGGGAGTCTCCTCTGCGCCGCCTGATCAGCATAGGCTTTCCCCGTGTACCGTTGACACCTGTAGCAGAACACTTGTGCTATTGTTCGCGGTGTTAGATTGCCATCTACGAAGGTTCTGCGGGCCTGGGACAAAGAGAGCAAGGTCACTTCTCTCCTCGCCTCCCTATCGCGTCCCGCCACCTTTCTCCTTCTTTTGAACTACTGCGTGGTAGCCATCTTGATGTGCTGTCTGCCGTGCTTGCCTTGCTCATACTTTGCTCTCTGGCTCCACATTGTATCCCTGTGGGGAAGGGAAAGAGTTGTCAGGTGTGTGTGATTCTGATCAATCGCCTGACTTTGCCTGACCCAGGTATTGGGACATGTCAGGTAAACGGCTCTAGTGTTAGTACGTTGTATGTTGTGGTGTGGGAAAGTGTTGGCGGTGGAAAGGGGGGGGCAGCACTTTGGAGTGTACTACATGAGTTTTAGCAAAGATTTTTCCATCCTCCTCCAGCAATGAGATGGGGTGATAATTAGAGGGAAGAGCTCTTCGTCCCTTTTTGTGTAAGGGGATAATCACTGCCTGATGCCATGTGGGGGGAATTAAGCCAGTGGAGAGAATGGTGCAAAAACCTTTACAAAGAACCAGGACTCGCAATGTTTCCTAGAGATCAATGGGGATCAAATTGGTGCCTAAAGCCGTACCATTCTTCATGGATTGCAAGGCTACTGCAACGTCAAACATACTCACACATAAGTGTAGTTCTTCCACAGCATTTGTGTGCACTACATTATCCTCCTGTGAATCATCTCTTGGACGGAGTTTGTAGAGATCAGAAAAATGAGACTCCCATTCTTCAGTTAGGATACAACTTTGAATTGGCTGGGCACCAATCAACTCTCTATCTGGCTCCATCCACCAGAAGAGGGTGATGTCCCCCTGTTCCAGGGCATTAAGCATGACCAACCATTTGCCAGAAAGGAACTTCCTCTTTTTTGCAGTGATTAATTCCTTGTAACCTGCTCTCAGAGCATGCAGGAATATTAGAAAACATCAGCCTGGATGTACCTTTTGTAATAATGAAAACACACACTGTTTCTACAGTTATACACTGAAGCACTTTCTAAACTTTCAGCAAATCATGAAAAGATGCATAGAAAGAAGTTACCTTCACATTGAATATGTGCAAAAGATACAGAAAGAACACTTTGCCTTGGGAGAGAATAATATTGTTTTTAAGGCAACACAATCTTAGACCCCTTCTGGTATCTTGCCCATGTAAAGCACCTACCCACCAATTTAATGTGTCATGGTGTACTCAACTAAGGTCACAAAACCAAAAGATTTACCTGCACATACTTAGAGAAAGAAAACAACAATAGACAATTTCACATTTTACCACCGGGAAAGAAAACAATTCTATCCTTTGCTTGTTATACACCCCCACCCACGGCAGAGAATGATTTTCCCTTTCGCTTCCTGTGAAACTATTTCTATGACAACACTTAGCAGAAGACGTGCGTTTGTTTTATCTGTAACCTTGGAAGTAACACTTCACAGCGCAAGCACTCCAATTTCTTTGATTTTTGTCCTTCCTCTCCTCTCTCGCCTGCTCCTTTAGTCCATTGTTTTTGGCCAACCCTTTTCTTCCCTTTTCCTCTAGCTTTTAAGCTATTTTTGCTTCCTCCCCTTTCCCTATATTTTCATAAAGAAAGCATATTGTTTCACCACTGATTTTCATACATTTTGTTGTGAGGTCATCAGTCAATCATCGCCTCCTTTAACCAACCCCCAGTAACTTTCCAGTTCTTGTGATTCTCCTTCATCAATGGCCCTTGTTCAGCGCTCTTCTCTGGCCCATTTAAAATTATGCTACATAGGATCCTGACATGCACTGTGTTTTTCGTGTAGGAAGAAGCTGTCCTTGCAACAATACACTCTATTGTCTCATTGTGCTCGGAACCTCATGTCCACAAAGCACACGGCAGTTCAGCTTTCAATTCTCGTATTTATTTTCTAGACCAACAATGTGATGCAAATGCCCCTGCACCCACATCCTGCAGTGTGGACTTTGGCCTAAGCAACACCATTCTAATAATCACTAGTATTAGTCTTGTTAAGATTAGTCAGTTGTAGGGTTAGTAGTTAGTTCTGTCAATTGTTAGCATCCTACACTACATTGTACTAAGCTAAATCCCAAATCACCCCTTTGTTAGTGCCCTCAATGCCGCACATCAGCACTAAGTCACACACCTTGCACGAGCTGCAGTGCTAGCACCATTTGTGCATGGTGCACATTACCCCATTGAAGTCAGTGATGCTGCATAAATTAGTGCATCATTGAAAATGTGTGCACTAATTATCCCTACAGAACCACCAATGCAGTTTGGGATAAACAAAGGCGCTGGTCTCTTTGAGCCATTTGTAATGGAAATAAAGGTATAGCAATAATTTTACCACAAGAAATAAATTCTAAAAATTGACCCTTTTTCCTCACATTGCACAAATCAACCTACCTGTTTGAATAGTCTCTTGTCCATGAGTGAACTTGAACCTGCAACCTTACCATTGGTAAACCGATAATCTAAACTCTGCGCCAAAGAGTGGCGACTTATTGCTTGGAGACTTTAATCTCTGGTTGGGGTGCTCCACAGATGCCATTGCAGAAGTGATGGAGAGTACACTCGATTCATTAGGTTTTTCCCATCATATTAGAATCCCCACTCACATTAAAGGACACACTTTGGATTGGGTTTCCTCCCTGAACCTGAACCTAACTGACATAGAGATTAAGCCTTGCCCCTGGTCCGACCATTCATGCATATGTTTTCAGGTACAGACTGATTACTTCAATAAAAATCATTCAACCTGAGATGTCACCAGCCATTGGAAATCACAAAAACATGAATCTAGTCACTCTTACTGATTGGGCTTCAACCCTAAATAGCAGAATCAGTACCATGGGTAATCTAGAAGAAATCTCATCTACTCTTGTGAACTCTCTTGGTTCATCTACAGAGAAGTTTGCACCAGTCAAGATAAAAATCCAACTGTTAAGGTTGAGAAACTCTTGGTTTAATAATGATCTTAAGGAACTCAAATCCCAAGAAATCAAGCTCTTCTTTGCCTAGCAGCCTACAAAAGGGAGGCAGCCGAGTATAAATTAGCTGTATTCACGGCAAAAAAAGAGTCACTTATTACAAGAATAGTGAACGCCAAATCTGATAGCAAAGATCTTTTAAAAATGTTAAAGGAGCAGTTGCACACACCTGGCCCCACGCAAGATCCCATTCTCAAAAACGAGTCTTGGTGTACAAAAATTCAGCAGGCTCTGTTTAATAAACTGGAAAAAATGAGGGCAGTAACGGAGGAAAAAAAACTCACTTTGACTAAACAAGAGTTAGAAGATAATGTACACACTCCTGCCACTAAGGATAAGGAGCAGCCTATTTTCAACTTCCTGCCCATCTCGGAAGAAGAATTGGCCAAAACCATCGCCCAGCTCAAATGTACGAGCTGCACGGCGGAACGCTGCTCCTCCCTTATGTTAAAGGAGTGCTCTCCCATTCTCATTCCAGCAATGCATACATTTGTTAATTCCTCTTTCACTCTAAATAGCGTTCCAGACAACGTAAAAAAGGCCTGGTATACACCACTCCTGAAGAAGCCTAACCTCTGCCCACGTACACCATCCAATTACAGAGACATTACAAATACCACCTTTCTGTTAAAAATCTTGGACAGAGTGGCTTACAATCAAATCTCAATATTTTTAGAGCAGAATCATATTCTTCATAACTATCAATCAGGCTTTTGAATTAATCATGGAACCGAGACGGCTCTCCTGGCCTTAAAATCCTATCTCCTTCAGAGTATGGATAAGGGGAAAATGTCCCTACTTATGCTTCTCGACCTATCAGCGACTTTTGACCTGGTGGACCATACCATTCTGTCCGCCAGGTTAAGGAACAATGCCAAGTTTTCTCCGGCGGCAAATGGATCCCCTCTTTCTTTAAAGGTAGGCAAGTAAGAGTCACAAGCGATCTTGCAGAAGCCAAACCCACAACTCTCATGTTTGGAGTCCCGCAAGGAGCATGTGTGTCTCCATGCTTCTATAATATTTTTATGATCCCATTCTTTCAAATGCTTGAACAGGAAGGGATCCCTGTTCAAGGGATCCCGGTTCAATATTTGCGAATTACGCTGACGATACACAATGTGTCATACCTATGTCAGGTTCACACCAGGAGGGCGAAATACTTATTAATAAAGTCTATCAAAAGATTCAACACTGGATGGTGGACAATAGTTTGGCCATCAACAGTTCAAAAATTGAGCTTCTATTAGTTGGGTTAGAGGCTAAACATGAGAAATTGGGACCGATATACAACAACTTCAATATAGACAATTGCAATATTGAGGTCATGAGTAAGGGGAAGACCCTGGGCATCTACTTAGACAAAATTCTGAATATTAAAGCCCAGGTTAACAGTCTGATTTCCTTCTCTTCTTATTGTATCAAACTGTTTCGCTATCTACAACCCTTCATATGTGAAAAAACCTCATAGACACTAGCCAGGGCCATAATAGGATCCAAACTAGACTATTTTAGCCTTTTGGTGGTGATTCCCCTATCTGACTTCCACTGTCTCCAGGTAATCCAAAATGGAGCAATGAGGGTCTTTAAATGCCTTAAGAAAAGAGATCATGTATCAGAAGCTAGAAGAAGTCTCCACTGGCTCCCTATCCAGGCTAGGGTTTCCTTCAGGTTACTTCTTCTTACCCACAAATGCCTGCAGGGCCAAATGCCCGTCTACCTCAAAGAACCCATCATAATAAAACACAGCTCCAGATCTCTCAGATCAGATGATTTCAATCTTCTCACCATCACTCGATGTAAGACCAAGAAGGCAAGGAATGGTGCCTTTGGTTTAACGGCCCCCTTGGCATGGAACTGCTTAATGCCCTCACTAAGAACCATATTCTCGACAGAGGTTTTTAAGAAAAAGCTTAAGACAGTACTTTTCTCTTAAGACCTTCCTTCCTTATGAACTTCTTGAAGCCCTCTTCTGAGATTATTCTTTTGCCCCTGTGATCCTCTGCCTTTCTCTGACATGTGTGTATTGTTCAGTTCAATGTATGTATGGTCAGCGCCCGTAGGCCTTTGGGTACCAGGTGCACTCTATAAATCCATAAACATAAACATAAAGGTTCTCCCTTTAATAAAAAGAGAAATGCATTGCATTTTGAATTATGACATGGAGGTCAATGGTGTAAAGGATGAAGACGCATCAGGGAAGTAGCAAGGCTGGTTGGGATAAACAATGGTGTTGGTCTCTCTCTCTGAGCCATTTGTAAAGGAAATAAACAATAAAACAATATTTTTATAACAGTCACAAACATTAAATGTTGTATCTATGTTCTCCCTGGAAAAAACTCAACCTACCAGTTTGAGCAGTTTTATGCCAATAGCAGGACTTTAGTCTGCATCTTTGTAATTGGTAAGAGCATGGTGTAACCTCTGAGACACGGAGTCTCTTTTTTTGCATTGCTTTTTGCATTATGGCATGGCTGTCAAAGTTATAATGGATGAAGACGCATCTGGGAACTAGGAATGCAGTTTGGGTTTAAAAAAGCTGCTGATCTCTTTCTCTAAGCCATTTGTAAATTAAATAAAAATAAAACAAAATGTTTACAGTAGGAAAAAAAAGAAATTGTACATATTCCCTCCCATTACACCCCTCAAACTACTGGTTAGAGTAGCTTCATGCCAATGCTGGCACTTGACTCTTCAAACTTGCCATTGGTAAACCAATTCTCCAAACACTGATCCAATCCATTTAATTTCTGAAAGAATAGCTTTTTTCACTATGACATGGAGGTCATAGGTGTAATAGATGTGGACACATAAGGGAAGTAGCAATGCTGGATGGAATAAACAAAGGTGCTGGTCTCTCTCTTTGAGGCATTTGTATTGGAAAAAAGGATATAACAATATAAAAAAACATTAAAAAAATTGCACCTATAACATCACATTTCACACCACCAGTTTGAGTAGTTTCATGCCAATGTGGAGACTTCAACTTTCAACAACAGCTTTTTGGATCATGTTATGGCAGTCAAAATTGTTATGGATGAAGGTGTATCAAGGAACTTGCAATGCCAGTTAGGATAAATAAAGTACTAGTTTCTGTCTCTGAGCCATTTGTAATGGAAATAAAGATAAAATAATGTGTTTATAACAGCTTAAAGTATAACACATTTCTTCCCATTTTCTCACAATGGACAGTTCAAACTACCAGTTTGAGTTGTTTCATGCAAATGTGGGGACTTGATATTACAAGAAAAGGAGGGATGCTCCCACCAGGAATGATTATAGGCTGTCAATGCATGTATGACACATTTTTACCATATGCTTTATATCTCTAAGTGATGATACTAGCAGCAACCCTATTTCTAAAGAAAAAACACATTTAGGTTGAAATAAGATCAAATCATTTTTATTTGTCATCAACAACAATATCTTAAATCATTTCTGAATCACTATATCAAAAGTCGTAAGCCAAAAATAAAACATAAAATTGAAACATGCTGAAAACATAAATGTACAGAGAAAAAAGACTGACAGAGGAAATAAATGAACATATACATAAAAAGAACTAACTGAGGAAATGAATGAAAACAAATTAAACTTAAACCCTCTTGTTTGATATAGCCCTGTTGAAACAGATCAGAGGTAATCTAAATTTATTCTAGAACAGTCAGAGTCCTGTTATAAATAACAAAGTTTACCTACACCTAGTCTAAGGGACTCAAAATCACCAAGGGTCCTAGTGTTCGGTTGTTCAAAAAAATAAGGCCCGCTCCAAATAGCAGTGATCTGTTCCTCACTGAAACTGAGGGTGGCATTCTCTGCCATCATATACAAACCTAAGGGGTCAAATCCAGCTTATGAAATGTTTTAGCAACCTCATAACAAACCACAACATGTGAAACACAAGAATTACATGTATATGAATATACAATGATTTGGCTCTACAGGAAGACACAGCTGCCAAACACATCCAAACAGGAGGGCAAAGATCCCTACTCCATGGGGGAACTGGGAAACAGCAATATTACTAAAAAGGAGGGGTGCTCCCACCAGGAATGATTATAGACTGTCAATGCATAGATGACACATTTTGACCATATGCTATATATCTCCAAGTGATGATACTAACGGCAACCCTATGCCTAAAGATAAAACATGTATGTTGAAATAACATCAAATCATTTTTATTTATCATCAACCACAATATCTTAAATCTTTTGTGACTCACTATATCAAAACTCAAAAATAATATATAAAACTGAAACATAATAACTTTTTTTTTATATACAATACAAACCCACAGGTATCTGAGCACTACAATAACAGTTATTATCATCTCACTGTGTAGTACTCAATTTATTGACTTCGGGAGGATGAAAGACTGAATTGACCCTGCTAGGATTCAAACCTGCATCAGCAGGCCACGGACAGATATCAGAACAAGCTCTCAACTCACTGTGCTATCTGTGCTAGGACAGAACACCAGAACCAGAAGGGGCCGAAACCTCCCTATTTGTGTGGTACGGAAAGAGTGCAAGCACTGAAGGGAGGTGTCCAAAGGTAGAACTGTATAACTGGCAACAGGGTGTCGGCAGACGGTTAGCAGGCAACACTCCACACAGAAGGACGATATTCCATGCATCAAGACAGGAATCCGGGATAAGGGCAGGTTTTCAGGTAGCGAAGTAGGATTTCCTAGAAATTAGCATATGGCCCTTTTAGTAACGTAGGAAGAAGAAAGAAGAGTCATAGGCTACCCCTAATCTAACCATATGAAAAGGTAGGCTGAGAGGGAGCAGGTAGCCAGTGTATAAATGCTGGCGAAAAAAGAGGAAAGGAGCTGAGGAGATTGCAGCAAAAACAACAATTTATTTACACACTTTTAAAACAATGGGTCTAAACACAAAACCTATTTGAGGGTTTTCTTGAGTCGAACCTCACCACAACATTGAAATTGTTTTTAAACATCACAGTATGGAATAGGTGGAGGTTAGTAACATATTAAGTGAAAAAAGAGGTTTGCATTACTACTTTGAACAATACGGCAACCAATACTACTATATGTTCAAAGTAGTAATGCAAACCTCTTTTTTCACTTAATATGTTACTAACCTCCACCTATTCCATACTGTGATGTTTAAAAACAATTTCAATGTTGTGGTGAGGTTCGACTCAAGAAAACCCTCAAATAGGTTTTGTGTTTAGACCCATTGTTTTAAAAGTGTGTAAATAAATTGTTGTTTTTGCTGCAATCTCCTCAGCTCCTTTCCTCTTTTTTCGCCAGCATTTATACACTGGCTACCTGCTCCCTCTCAGCCTACCTTTTCATATGGTTAGATTAGGGGTAGCCTATGACTCTTCTTTCTTCTTCCTATAATATTAGCCTTTTTGAGTCAGGCCCCCCTCCAACAAAAAAGAAGGCTCAAAGCCCCCCCTGTTTCTACTTACCCTTTTAGTAACGTGCATGTAATGGGTGGGGATGCGGAATAACTCTGACACCAAATAATCAAACCAACTCAGGAAGATGGAAAAAGGTGGTTTTTATTAACAATTATCTTAAACAGGGAGTTACAACGGAAATCAATGGACATTCACTTGAGCTTTCAGTGCATTTCTCACAAAAACATCCTTATGTGTAAAAAATACAGACATGTCATCATACTACATGGCAAATAATAGAAAACCTATCAAAGGCTGTGATAGGCTTAAGGGAACATCTAAGTATACATTGCATAGGAACTTTGTGATTGTTAAGTGGACAATTTATGTCTACCTCTAAAAACATCTATTCTTCAACACTATTAAGTACACAGTTTATCATTGGTCTTTGAACTGTAAGGCCCTTTGCTATACAGCCCTCTATAATTGGTTGGCATGCTGATGGCATGTCTGGAACATTCAGCTCACTTAGCAGCACGTGAGCTCAGACCCAGGTTCCAGGAGGTGGACTTGACTTTACCTCCCCACGCAATTAGCCCAACATCTCTCATCACCCATGCCTTTAGCCATGAAGATTGTCTTTGAACTTGGCCTTGCAAAGTATTCTTGTCTCTGGGAATATATGGGAGTGTGAGCACTTACTATCATTGTTATAGGACTCCACGCTCAACTCTATTTCCATCCTTGGCTCACGTGACAGGAGACCACAATTCGGTCCATTTTGCAGTATTTAAATGTCTTAAATTAATAAAACGTGGCACACTTGGTTTTCTTTATTTGCACCTTAACAAGAGATGATTCAGCTTTGCACATTCACTGCCTTCAAGAATAGATAACTGACCTTGGCTACTTCAGCTTTGATACCAGGCCAGACGGCCTCGCCATTCGTTTGCACAATCTCAGCTTATTCTTGCTGCGACACAGTTCTCACTGTTCTCTCCATGGGTCCTGGCTTACTAAATTCATGACACTGATGTTCAGTTTTTATACAATGGTGGCTTCGCCTGCAGTCTGTTCACTACATATAGCTAGCTTCTAAGGTTACTTAATCTACTTGTGTTGAAGCATCTGTACGGTTATTGATACACTTGCATTTTCTGCAGTGCTTCGCACACATGCAATCCTCTTTTCGCACATGAAAGTTTACTTGATTCTTAACTTCGTCATCAGTTTCTGTAAGATCCATACTTTCTCTTCAGTCAGTATTCTCAGGGCGTCATGCTCATCTTTTGAGACGTCACCAGCTCTTCATTTTGCCCCTTTTCATATTCCTTCAGGGAGTTCCTCCCTCAGATTATCGTCTCTATAGGGATACATTTGATAGGGCTGTCTCAGTGGGTACCTTCTTTTGAATACTCGCCATGGTATGGTCACAACTGCTGGAGTTAAGCATGCACAATCTCAGGCTACCATCATCAAGGAGGTAGCGGGGCGGGATTTCCTGCAGAGGCACGTAACTGCTCCTCTACAGAAATAAAGGAGAAAAGCAAACAAGGAACTCCAGGAGCAAAATAACAGGGAAGCACGTCGGGAGAAAACAAGAATCAGGTAAGTACAAATCAGCAGAAGCAAGGCTGCTACAGAGCACTGAGAGGCAAAAAGCTCTTATGGTTGCTGAGATGAAATAGCCACTGAAAATGGATAGTCACTTCCTGTGTTCCCAGTTGCTTTGGGAATCAGAAAAACATTGGCTACTGCACATGCACGGAAAGCCTCTCAGAGGTCTTTGTGCCGGCATACACAGTGCAGCATGGTGGCACCATGTAGCGTCCTCACTTGCCACTGCCGGAAACCTCCACAGGATGACCTGCCCCTGCCAGAAGGATCCATCCGTCTGTGGCCATTGTGAGTGTTAGCCTGCTGCCACAGCCGCAGGTGGGGATATAGCCACCACTGTCGGTTAAGGAGAAGGGAGCAGAAAAGCCTGTGACGTTCTGGAGGCGGTGTGACATTTATATGCCTATGTTTCACATAGATTGCTAGAACCATGAGTTATCCAATACTATACCCATCTGATTTTAGGTCAAGCTAGGGAAAGATTTTGTTTTCTTTCAGAGCTAATGCAGCTTCTGTGTAATGAAGGAAGAGTGTATCATGGTGAAAGATCTGTCATTGTAGAAACTAATTCAGAAGTGTAAACTAGGGAAGTTGAATCACTGTCTGTTGCTTTTAAGAACTTCTTTTGTGTCCATGCTGCTTTCAATTGATGTTTTCACAATTGTGTGCAGCTCTACAATGTAAAGAAGAATATGACAAGGCACCTAATCCATACCAATCTGCTGCTACATAATGCAAGGTGTGCCTTTTACTGGGCTAATGCATTTTACCTAACGCAGTATTTTCATGGACAGCCTTGGAATACTAGAACATGCTTGGCAATGTTGTGTCTTCTATTCAGTATGAATGTTCCTTGTGTGTGACAACTTTGAGAAACAGCACATTTAATATCGGGAACCTTTTCACTTTGCCTGTCCATGTGTGTGACGACATCAAAATGTGACATAAAACAGCCCACTGCAGTGAATTATTCCGTAGTAGAACAATTATCATGAGAGAAGACATTTTGGAACAATGGTGTCATTGTTTCCATGACGTTTTACAAAGCTGCTTTCACTACAACTGATAAAATGTGGGCACCAAATTGCTTGCACTCTCTGACATTGCATTTCATATTATTCGCAACTACCATTATACTCACGTTGCAGCAAATACCAAAACCACCACCGTGTGCCTTAACCTGCATAGGCCAATGAAATAGGTTGCTTCTAGGACAGTGCAAAGCATCTAAGTATGCATTCTCATATGAGGCTAGAACAGTAATTAAGAACGAAGAACAAGGCACCGTGCACGGATTCACGCACAGTTTAAAAACCTGCCTTGGCACTCTAATATAGCCTTTCCTACAAAAGCATTCCGCTAACCACACCAAATCATGGAACCCATCCATCCATCTCTGGTTCCCAGCATCAGCCCCGGCCCTTAGCGAGGAAGGGGTAGTTATAAAGTACATTCACGAGAGTCTCTACTGTGGAAACCCCCTTCGTACCTATTGGTTCTCGTCCGCTTCTCACAGGCCCCTCGACCCCCTAGTTTTCTTATGCCTCAAGCGTATCTCATAACAATCCATGAGAAGATGTCAACAATAAGTTCTGGCCGATGTAACACATTCCCTGAGCGATGCCCAAACAAGTCATACCTAGGCCAAGGGCAAAGGATTTCTGCAAGCTTAGTAATTCAGCTGATAAAAGAAATGATCCAGGCCTGACACAGTTGCTCAATACACAGAGCCATTCTCTATATTAATATAGGAAAGACTGTAATATATCTTGTTGCACACTAAACATAAGTATGTATGCATGTGTATGTTGCAGGATACATTTGTATGACGCTTCACTGCACTACTTTCTATGAGCTATGTGAGTTAATGATTGAATGACTTATTGGATGAATGCTAGCTCAAAAACATATCACTCAGATATGTTTCATTTCATATCTGAATGCATTCTCATTCTGCATATTCTATGAAGATGCTATATACCACTACATGCCGGTACCCGAATGTGTTACTTTGAAACCTCTTATAGCTTTAAGTGCAGTAATGAACTCATGTCTTCACAGACTTGACCTGCTTGCCCTTTCAGGAGGCATAAGTCTAACTAGTTCTGTTAGGCCTCTAAAGCCAAAACTAAACTAATCGCCTCTTCTGAATACAAAGGGCAGCTGAATCCGCAGCTTTCCTATCCTTCTTGTACTTTGCAGGGTCGATTGGGCAAAATAACACGTCAGTACTACACAGATAAGGATTCAGTACAAATAAAGAGTTTCGAAATACCAAATATATTATGAAATGGAAGCATGCATTTTCTGCAATGGCAAATGTACAAGAACAAGCAGTCACAACGCCAATATGTCTGCCTTTAAAGATGTGGATGGTAAGCTGTTTGGTCAAGTGGCGGGTACAGAAAGATAATGTACCCACTACATTCACAAAGCTAGACATATTGGCTTTGCTGGTCCTTGTTGTTTAATGCCAATGAATTACCTTCCAGCAGTCCGTGGTTGCAGCAGGAAGGAGAAGCAATTTCAGAAGATGAAAGCAATTCAGATGTTCTATGGATCAGATATGAATTAATGTGAACACTTGCCTCCCTTCCTCCCTCCTGTGATCCCACACAGTTTCAGGTTACAGCAGTGGTCGCAATCATCTGCCTCCTTGGCTTGATGCCACAGATGGCAGGAAGTATCTTTCAACATCTCCATTGTCCTCTGGCTTTGGTGACCTTTAAGTTCACTCAAACTATTCTGAATATTGTTGACCTGGTGAGTAGGGAATCCAATGTTATCCTTTGGATGTTCAAAATCAGAGTTGTTTTTTCTTGGAACATTTGAATGTGCAGCGTGTCTTCTTTCCATCCCAGAGTAACCTGTGCAGTAAAATGAGACAGCATAGAAGATGTGCTGGCATTCTCCTACATTAAAATCTCTGGTGAAACAGGTACATCTGTATGCTCCCCATAGCCAGATGTGGCTATGGTGGCAGGGACCCTAGAGCTTGCAAATGCCAAGGCGATTTGCAGACGGCAATCACAGCACACCATTGGCCAAGGTAGCTGAGAACTTACTTTGCCCAGTGACCATAGGAATGGATGTTGCATTGCAACCTCTTCCTCTGAATTAGTCGAGCTCTAACACGTGGACTTAATGTATAGTCACATTAGATGGCTGGATCACAAACCGAACTGTATGACAGGCTTGATGAAGTCGGAAAGTATGTCACACACAGGATGGAAGTGTGGCACTTGCCAATTAGAGGTAGAGCAGCACCTGGTCCAGCTGACACAGAAGGTATGTAGCGGTTACTGGATCAGTTGTTTTTCTTTAACAGAAATCTCTTGCTTGCTTGTTTTGTGGACATCCCTGCTTGCTGAGACTACCTAGGCTGAGATGGCTGAACTAACAGGAATGACTTTAGACCATGTTTTACTGCAGCTTTTTTCTTTTTTAGGGTAACAGCTGTCTCCTCCCCACAACTTGCAAAGCTAGTCTGGTATCATAGTGTGAAGGAAGAACACTAGTCTAGCGGCACTTAGCATTACCAGGGCTATTTTTCCACAAAATCGTTCCAGCTCCAAAGTACACGTCAACTGTGCCCTTTAGCTAAAGAGTCGAAACAGACAAGATCACGTCCAGGTAAATCACAGCAGAGAACATTCTAGAAACGGAGAAGGCAGTCCAGAAGTAAGCCTGCATTTGGTTTGCTACAGACAGAATACTAATGTATCAGGGTTTGGATCAAGATGTCTGCTGAACGTGCCAATTCCTAATTGTCAATTGGAAGGAAAGACGATTGTGAACCCACACTTGACATGTATACCATCTTCACTATCTCTCCGAGTTCTTTCTTCCAAAGCACTGGATTTTGCAATGTCCGTGCTACCATGTGCTTCCCTATGAAAGAAATCCTGTCCCATTTTTCTCTACAAAACATTGGGCTCTGTGTCGACGTGTTCTTAATTCCTGATTAGTGCTGTCTGAGGCTTCAAGAAGATTTCGCTCTGTCAGTGTGGTGTCACACAGAAGTGTGTACTTTCCTCTGCATGGACTTCCATTGATTACTGAGGGTCATTTGTGTTTCCCTGATTGCATTTCCAATTTAATGGGATTGGTGTTTACCTCCATTTGCGTTGATTGTTGAAATTGAATTAATTTAATTGGAAATACACTTGGTAGAGCATCTCAGATAACTCTGGTTTTCATGGAAGCGTTTCCTGTCCATTGGTTATTAGAAGCCAACAAGTCATTTTGATGACCTTAACATTTGTATGATTGAATGTTGGAACCCTCAATAATTAAACCGTGAGCATTCACATATGTCGATAAATCACACCTGTGATAGTATGGCAAATATTTTCATGGACAATTGAAGTCCATGTAGCCCAAAACCACACACATTACATTTTCATACATGTTACATGCATGTGGCACACATGTAGCATATCTGACCTTCACCATAAATGATGGATGTACTGAAAGATAAGCAACATTAGGATTTAATTTGTTAATTTGTGCACCTTTTATTCATAGGGTAAATGTTTACATTGAAATATATGATTCAGTATGATGTGGTATTTAGAGTTCATATGGTGATTGTGAATTCACTTAGAGCTAGTAAAATCACTGTATATTCATATGCACGCGCAATGTGTGTCTTCAATATTCTTAAATGCTAATCATGCGTATTTCATGATTGCTTTAAAGCCCGGTGAGTGCTTGATTATAAATGATTCCAATTTTGGAGGAGAATATGAAAAGTCAGCACTGCAAGAATGTTAGGTCTCTCTTTTGAATTCGTCATGCAGCTGCAAGTTTGAAAGGAGTCCCCTAGACCATAACTTCCTTACTATACATTCACATCTGGGGCACCCCTGTCTTTGGTGACAGAGGAACTGAGATTGATCAGCTTGATGTGCAAACACATATTCCCCTCTGAAATGACACATAGAGATAAACATCACTGAAGACCACCAGAGTGGATAAGGACCATGCAACAATCTATGGTAACAGCTGTTGATTCTCAGGAGAGGACATCTCACATGGTCGACTGATTTTGAATCATTTGGAGTTTTGCCATAAGGTTATCGAGTAAACCAGACTTGGCCTCCTTGCTCTCTGTGCTTAAACAGACAGCTTCGCCTCACTGATAATGCACAATGAGGAAGAAACATGTGCTTGAAGTTGCTCTTTATATTCTTGCTCCAAGGAGATTTGCACCTTTTCAGTCTAAACTGCCTTTATGGTGGCATCAGACAGATGTGCAAATTAGGTTTCTCCTCCGGTATCAAACAGAGAACTGAAACGTGATTAGAGGACTTCTTGAGTAGAGCATGACCCAAAGAAGAAGCTGTTTGTTCTCAGGAGAGGGCTTCTTACATTATTGGCTAGGTTTGAATCACTTGTTCTTTCACCCTTAGTCAGTAGGGCAATTCACACATTTGGGACCTTGCTTTATGTTTATAGAAAGGCAGCTGCACCTTACCTATGATACCCAATGAGGTAGAAACATGCAAAGAAATAGACAAACGGATTGCCTACTTACAGAAGTTCAAGTGTTTGGCCAAATGCAGAATGGCTGGGTAATGCTTCACTGGATTGAGTGCCAACGGTTCTATATTGGCTATTTATTTGAAGTAAAGCAGTGTAAAGTGCAAACCTACATCCAAGGGCTGACAGAGTGCTTTACATTGCAATAATCATCTGAACGATCATAAAAACAAGGTCACATGAGCAAAGAGGGAAGCAGAGAGAAGAAGGGGAGTTGGGTGTAAAGTCAATCATCAATCATTGAGGGGAGGAGGAATGGTAAAGGGGAGCCCATGAGTTGGCGTGAAGAAGTAGTTGGAAGTGATGTGTTTTACCGTTTGTTTGTTTCTTTTAAATATTTTGGTGGAGGCAGTGAATCTCAGTTAAAGAATCAGTATGTTCCATAATCCAGATGTATGGATTGCACCGTGGTCATCTCCAGCGTTAACTGGATTTGAAGGCAAGCCAAGCCTGAGTTTCTTGTGTGCTCTAGCACCTTGAAGCATCTCTTGTGCTAGATGGGATTACCAATAAAGATCTCAGACAAAATAACCGGACAAACTCAAAGCATATGACAAAGTACTACTTAATTCTCAATTTAATAAAGAAGGGCACACTGGAAGACATTGGACTGTTGCATGCACACTCACACACAAACTTGATTACAGGGAGGCTTTATACCGCAATATGCGCCATGTATGACATCATCCTGCATGGCAAACTGTAAAACCTATTGACGGAAGGATTAGTTAGGGGAACATATCTACTTATAAAATACATATGGGTAAGTACTTCATAGGTTGTCTCCTATGTGTGAGGCACGCCTCAAACTACCTCTAAATATGTATAATACTGATTATAGCGGACAAATTGGCAGCAGATTGGTCTATGCAACATTGTATAGCAGGTTGCCTCATAGACCCACTGATTAGGTTCTTCATTAATTAAGCTGTGGATGAAGATAGTAATGTGCTTCACTCCCTTGAATGTCCCAGAACAGAGAGCAAGCTCCAAGGTCAACTGATTAGTTGGCATTCCCACCCAACCTTGGACTTTCGGCTCAGCTAGCAGCACGTAAGGAAACCGAAACCCAGGTGCTTGAATCACATCAGATTACTCCCAGTACTTGGCTCCTGCAAATGTTTTCTTTCTCTTTAATCTAAGAGATATGTCACACGTCCATTGCTTATTCGTCTGCCTCCGCTAATCCTTGAAAAAGCATCTTTGATCCCAGGCCTACATAGACTCCTCTGCACACAAAGCTGATTAGCCAGCCCTGGTCTGTTTCTGGAGTAGCTGAATGTAATCTATGCGTGAGCCGTCGTCCATTTTCCTATCATGGTCGTCCTTGCCACGCTATAGTTTCCTCTATAGCAAGCTTCTATGTGTCACCTCTTACGTTGCTGCATATTTACACTTACTGATCAGCAAGTTACTTCATTCTTCTTTGTATATAGTTACTCTATCATTTCATACATGTTTCTCTTATCACTTCAGTTACATCATCATTCTTAAGTATTTTCATATTGTTCTGGTATGTCCTCGTATATCTTTATGACATCACGTTGCCCTCGTCAGATTTCACTCAGCACTACATGATGTCCTATGGTGCGTACTGACATCCTTCCAGTAGACATCCTTCTACTCTCTCAGTGCGAGGATACATTTGATACAGTTGTCTGAGTGCATATTGTCTTTTGTACACTGGATGCAGTATAGGCATAACACATGGAGTCCCATATAGGGCTCTTCTCCTACTGTTCCAGTATGACGACGGTGAGGGGGCGGGAATTAGGGATAATGCGTCCACCTGCTCCTCCACACGTGATTAAGAAGGAAATGTTTTTTGAAGAAATACATTTTTAAAGAATGCATTATGAAGTAGTATTATGTCAAATGTAGTATTTAAGATTCCATGGCTAATTATGAATAACCCATAATGAGGGGTCGCAAAATCGTTATTTTTTTTCATTTTTTTGTTCCAATGCGTTGACTATTTCAAAACACTTTTTAATGTTCGTTCATTTTTTTTAAATAGTGAATTTCACAATCAGGAGAGAGTCACCTCCTTTTCTAAAATGAATTAATGTAGGCTTAAAAGTACAAAGCTATTTCATTAATATTAATAATCGTGCTAATAATAAATAAATACCCAATAATAACAGTAATGCATCTATTTCTTTAATTTTTCTAATTTTGCCATTTATCATACGTGTAATTGTTGTAATATTTATAATAATATTATGTTCACTATTAAAACAATTCTTGTCAATTGCAGTAACTATGTAAATGCTATGCATTTGCAAAGATTTTTATTTTTGCATTAATGTATAACTTTTACGTAATTAAGGAATGACAACATTTTGAATACCTCAAATTATTTAACATTTTCTTCGAATGTACGTAATTGGAAAAAGTGTCATAATTACATTTCTTTATTACACATGTGTCAGGGTCGTTTCCTTCATGCGTTTTCATCGTAATCACCAATGCCACACAACAGACTGAGATAGCACATTTCTCAGTGGCTAGTTCATATTAATTTCCTTGCAAACGATGTTTCAATTGTATATTGGTAAGGGGCACGGTGGACCCGGGGCCTGGTGGTTGAGGGCCTTGCGGGCAGGCCCACTGCCTAGTGCACAGCGCTGCCAGCACCCTCAATAAGGTGCTGGAGGCAAGAGTCATGGCGGAATAAGACTGAGTGGGAAACAGCTCTGCCCTTTATTGAAAGGATGACACGACTCCCACATGTCACATACAATGTGACGTTTGCACGAGCCGAGGAGCGGCGTGAGTCACAACGTATATGAACAGAACAGGACAGTTCCCAGGAGAAGGGGGCAAAACGTTCCAAAGGTTAACAGGGCCAAGGAAGAAGGCCAAGAGTGACACAAGAACACGATACAAAATAATTCCAAATAGCTGACTCACCAGAGCAAGGAGTCATTATGGGGTGCCGGAGCAGCGCTCAGCAAACTCCTTTCAATGTTCTGCTGAGTCTTGGAGCACTGCTACGGCTTCTGCGTCACATGAGCGGAACTCCTCGTCACATGCAAGGGAGTGTCCACAGACCACCAGGAAATGTAATTCCTGTGGTCTGGCAGCCTCCACGGCACGGCAGTTTCCAGACTGAGGGAAGCTGTGCTCTCCGAGGACACACGGTGACAGGACTAGAGGCTGAATATTTTGGGGAGGTTTGTGGAGGGCAGGTACTGCTTCACCTTTTTAAAGAGGGATAATTAAAAGTAAGCTCTTGATATTCTTTTATTGATTTAGTTCTGAAAAGGAGATATTGGCTTCCATGTGGAAGTTCAGGGTTTTAAGCATTCTGGCAAGGGTTCGGTTAGCACCCTCTAATGCAATGGTGTGTAGATCCAGACTTGGAATGTATGTGGAGCTGCCAATGATGAGGGTGAATTTGATTGTGAGAAATTCATCTTCAGGAAAATGACAGATATTTCATTTGAAGGGCAGGCATTTGATTCAAAGATCAGCCTCTGGCCCCACATGGAACTGCCAACACAGAGGTTTGAAGATTCAAGGAAAGGGTTAACAGGATTGTTTTGCAACAGAAGGAATATTAAGGGACAATTAACTAGTGATCATGCTCTGGTTGATCCCCATAACAATCCATGGGCATCATAATTCGCATGAAAGGTAAACCTAACGTTTTGGCGCCAGAAAAGACCATGAAGAGTGGTGTGGAGAAAAGCTCTGCATGTGCTAAGTTATGTGGATAGAGTAGCTGGGAAATAGCCTTAACCGCAGAATAAAGAATTTAGTTCTGAGTATACTGTGTTAGTTCCAATTGCCATTTTGCATTATCACTAACACAAAATGAGTATTGGCGATCAAGGGTACAGGAGATAATGGATGTTCCTACTCAGTGATCCAGCATCCCTTGGATTTCCTGCCAGGGGAAGGTTGCTGTATCTGCGTTTTGTTGTCCAGTGTGACCAGTGCTGGTGTGACTTGCTGGAGTGGATGTGGTTGGCACCGTTGGCTGGGACATCTGTAGTGCCGGTAAACTGTCACCACCCTCTCTTCTTAAATGTAAAACTTTACATAAGGATCAAGCAGGAACTGGGCACCCACAGGTGTGGTGGGGTGTACGGGGTATCTATTTCACCCATAGTACTCCCTCTTGCATGGAGAACATTTTGAATTGGGCAACAGGCCCTTGCTATTATGCCCTCCTTTACTGAGGTTGGACATGTGGCCATCTTCTCACATACTGCAGTACAACATTGTTAACGTGCTACAGGGATGAAATTATAATAGCCCATACGTTGTATCGCTGGCTTAAACACTACCATATGACTGGTATAATAAGGGCTGTGCACATGATGTGAATGAACAATTTACATCATCCTGTGAAGCTCACAGGAATGTGAGCACATATACATAATATGTGAGCATTGCACCAGGTACAGGAAGAACTTTGGATGTCAGCCGAATGCATCCCCCTTTGATTACATTTTACAGATACAAGATATCATGTTGTTCCCCTCATTGGACAATATGCTGGAAATAACTGCGGGTGTATGTTACATGTGCCAGTGTAAAAGCAGTGAGGATGGTTTGGGTCTATTTGACCTAAAACATTTGACCTAATCACATTTGATTGAATTTATTTGACCTTTTTTTGGTCTAAAATGCAGGAGAGACCCCTCCAACCCCCACTCCACTTCCCCTCAACCTAATATATACCCTTACCCACCCCCATATATATATTTGATTACATTTGACCAAAAAAATGTCAAAAACGTTCGATCAAATGTTTTAGGTCAAATGTGTTTAGGTCATTTATGCTAATACCGCCAGGATATGCAAAACAGCAAGCATGTCAGAACTACCTCATACAGAGTGTGAGAATGTTGTGGATAATTTCTGCGGACCTCCAAAGGACAGTGACGGTGGTCTGGTCCACGTAGATAAATATGCACATTTTCCACTTGTGCAATTGCATGTTCTAAGCATGAGGTAATCCTTTCATGCTAAAGACAGACAATTGTCCACCACTCAGTGAACATAAGTTTGCATGTTTCATAAACCATATGGTGTTGTACACAAGAAAATAACTCCTCTATGGCCTCAAGTTAATGGTATGGTAGAGAGGTTAATGGGGATACTCAAAAAGACTGTGCAACACATCAAAGCAAGTGAACTCTCCCCGATCAGGCTCAGTGTGTAACACTAAAGGACTAGCGAGCCAAGCCTCACATCAGCACAGTGAAATGCCCTGCCTGGGTCATGCCAGAGTGGAAACCATGGATGGAGTTGCCAAGGTTATCCTGAGCCAAGACTCCTAATCATGACATCATTTGGCCTCTGATCCTGCCAGTAAGAGCAAGATGAAGAAATAGTCAGATCAATTGCGCCATGTGAAAGGCAAAATCTGAAAAAAGAAGCTTGTTTGCTGGTTTGCAAGCACTTAGAAATTCAGAAACTATATTTGAGACATCTCTGATGATCATGGCCCATATTAAAGGGGAGATGTGAAGAAGCGAGCCAAGGGTTGAGGGAATCGTTTTTCAGCAGGGGAAGAACTAGGATCAGTTATCTAGTGGCTATGAGGGGCACTGGACTTGAAATGGAAACGAACCTAAGGTTTAGCTTCACTGTGGCTCTGGGAGAGATCAGGAACAGCCATGTACATAATACTGTTAGGAATCCACCTACCACAAGACTCCAGTCACGCACACAAAGTCTCACGGGCCCTGCTAGTTTACATGGTAGTTCACAACCTTTGAGTAAACAAACACACGCTCATCTCACCCAGACCTCAGTTGACTGTTAGGCGACTTGTTCTGCATAAGAACCTTCACCGTTTTACACCAAATCATGATTTGCACTACATTTCCCAGAGGACTCAGCCTATGGGACGTTATGGTCATTCCTGGCAGTTGTCATGGAAACTATGGCGCCCGTGAATGTTCGTCATCACGTTCAGGCATATCCATGTCATGTGATTTGCATTACTTAGTGCTCGGTTTCCATGGGTTCCGTGCTTCTGATTACGCGGCAGTGTGCTTTGTTTCCTGTTTCGAACTTTTGAATTTCTGCTGCCTCGACCTCGGACTTCACTTTTGGACCTGTTTTCTGCCCGCTCCTTGCCGGCTTTGTTTTCCTGGAATTTCTGGAACTTTTGGATCTTTGACCCCGGAACGTTACCTTTGGATTTCCTTCGTGCTCCCTTATCTGCTTCATGTTCTGTTCGTTTTTGTGCAGCGTCTCCTGTGTTTCCTCCGAAACCCGGTGTACTGGACCTGTTTGGCTTGACCACCACAACGATCATTCAAGTTAAGTGCCTTGTGTCCCAGAGTAGCATCAGCCCTTTTCCCGTTTCCCTCCAGTCGTACACCTTGGACTAGTGACTGCCTTCTTGGTGTGCTTCTGTTCAACCTCGTTTCGTCGGGTTCGGCCACTGGAACTAGAGACTCTACGAAGGCGCCCTCGTTTTGTCTGGCACAGTTGGGCTGATGGTACTTGGATTTGGGCATTTATTTCATCTGTTCTTTCACGCTGACATTCATTGGGCCCACGGTAAGGTACAAAATTCGCATTGCATATATTTCTCGACAGTTTATTACTTCCACTACTTATACTATTGTCTTTTGTTTACTCTGTTATAGAATAAGGGGGATAGTTTTCCCTGCACCCTTACCAGCTCCTGACTTCCTACCATTAGAGGTTGGTTTTGATACGTATAGTACTCTATGAATATATTGCATTGTGCTAGTACTTAATCAGGGTGTTTTTCCTAGAGTCCTGGAGTTGCTGGCATCACCTTGTGATCGATCCTCCTGGCGCCTTCTGGGATCCTCCTGGCTTTTCGTGGGTTTCATTCTTTCAAGGAATGCTATAGACTGTCTGGTATTAGGCAGCCAGTCAGTAGCATTGTTGGAAAGAAATCTTTGGCTACACTACGTGGTCAAGTGTTTTTCGTGGATTTCTGACAAATACAGACAGAGTAGCAAGGAAATAGCTTAACTATAGACTGAAGGATCTAGTTCAGAGCGTCTGTTTTGTTTTTTCCAATTGCCATGTCTCACCTTCACTAAGATGATCCGACACTGGGCTAGAAAACAGCCACCTCACAAAGACCTTCAGAGCAAATGCTGCAGTATTGTGTAGGAGTTAATGAAATGTTCTCTGTAATTCTATTTGTCACGATTTCATTCTGTTTGCAGTTATAGCCAAAGGAGTTGCGTTATTTAGTTCATGCTGTTATACAATAGGTCCATATGTGGGACATATCAGACATTTTAACTTGCTTTAGAGTTTCTTCAAAGGGTATAGCTTGTGAAATACGTCCATCCCTGCAATTATTCACCATTTAATGTGCTCTTCTCTAGTTGGATCTATGGAAACCAAGCCAGGTCGAGAACATCCATCCTGGAGCCGAGGTGCACATCAGGGTTCCAGGTTCCTTCCTACAACAGCTGAAAGAAAGCCTTATTCAGCATTCAATCTCATTTGAGTAAGTTCATTCTTCTTAACCTAACCCTTTAAATGGATTGCTTGGAGTGATGAATATGTATGTTTATGTTTCTTGAACAAATATGAAGCATTCTGAGATTTACGCTTATGGGCCATATATAAGAAGGGAATGGAAAGGAGCAGGATGTGGACTAAGACACCCTCTAAGGTCTGCTGCGCGGGAGGCATCTCCTTGAGCCAAACGCAATGAAATGTGGGCTGAAGTCGGGGCACAATGCTTCTTTCCAGGAGGCGCGGCTCGGATGATAGAAGGTATGCTCGAGATGCAGCTATGGAAGGTCGGGTAGGCGACAGAACACTCTGATTGCCAATGTGAATTTGTTTTTGTCCTTGTAGTTAGCTGAAGTTTCTTGGGTCTTTATCATCCACTTGGTCTCACTCTGGAATTTAAAAAACCTAGTCCTGTTAGTTTTGAAGGAAAGCTTCACTCTGGGAAAGTGTTTAACAAGACAGCAGGTTCAAACTGGACCTCCTCCCAATCCATCTTTGTGTTGGCATGTTCCTTTTTTGCTGAGGGCTAAACACCAACCACTACAAGTTTAGGGTCTGACTGTCCAGTTTCATGGGGAGTTGCAGCTGGGGAGAGAACCATGGCCCCAATCGCAGGGTTAGATCCAGTCAACATTCTGGCCTCTAATCATTGGTGGCTACCACAGATTTGATTCCCAGACACCAGTAGCAAGCTGGCCATGTCTGGGCAAGTGAACTAATAGCTCTTACTCTCTGAGATAGCTTAAGCCATTACTGTATTTGGCCGCATCCTTATCTCATCCAGTCACTCATATGAAACATGTCAGTCTGGCTTAGTGTACATTGGATTATATACGAGATTCCAGGCAAGGGCACCCTTGTTTTTGCAAGCTGTGCCCGACCTGAATCCTATTAAAGCTTCTCCGAAACAGGCGAGCTCACGCAGTCTAGCTAGCTGTCTGCGTTGGCCAACACGGGCAGAACAGTGTAGCATGACAGTGAGGTGCTAAGGGTTCCTCATAAATCATAAACACCATTTGATGCTCTGATCAAACCTCACACTAGAGCTCATTAGGGAAAATATCAGATGAAGCAGGTGGGTACGATAATACAATACAAAAATAGAGGGGCTCATACCACAGTGGCTGTATACGCAGTTGACCATTCCCAAATTAGAGCAAGTGGCCATACTCGAATGGCATGGCCTAAAATCTCAAATTGATCAAAAATCAGGGAAAGTACCTGTTAAATGCCATTACTAGTTCTAGCAGGCTGGGTGTGCATTGGTGCAATTTAGGATTCACCCTGTGTGAAGGTGAGCCTCAAAGAGGTATGTACTAAAGCTCCTAGAGCCAAGACAGTAGCAAGGCATTCTTTTTCCAAAGACACTCCGTTGTAATCTCTTTTTACGAGCTAGCAGTTGATGAATGCCACTGGTGCTCTCTGCTCTTCAAGTTGTGAAAACACACCAGTTCAGATGTGTTTGTTTAAATGTCTGGCTACAAGGTTTGTTGGAAGTGTAGTTCTAGTGGTAGAAGGTGCCGGAAGGTATTCAGGTGCTACAAGGCAAAGGAGCAAGCCCTTCTCTTTCATAGTGAACTGGAGCTGCGGAAGGAACCCGGCATCAGCAGCAGAGTTAAATCCATTCACTTATTCTGGTATCTGCCCAAATAGTGAGGGTTTGATACATTCACATTTGCTGATCTCTTTCCAGGCTTTTTCAGGTGCGGTTTAATGGTGGAATATCAGAAACCATTCACAAACTGTTTGTAACTGGTCTTGGAAACGTTAGCTTTCACTGTCAGAGTCAGGAAGTAGCTATGGCTATATGGGACCACATTAATCTTCCTTTCAGTCTGTCTCATAATCAATGTATGTTCTGTTCGACTCAGTACTATACCCCAGAAAGACTGCCTCCAATCAGTGAAGCACGTACAGCCAACTGTGTGAGGAGTTCATCACAGGGAAAACATGGTTCATGTTGTATCTACCCTAATCCTGAGGGGCTCAGAGTCCCTCAGGGAGCACAAATGGTGTTGCAACATCTGATTAGTTCTAATGGTTTTCTTGCACCAGCTCCAAAGATAATGCACACATTTCTCAGACTGTATGAATGAATATAACAAGGTAACAATGCAGTGTGGTAACAGAGCGGGGAATTACATGTTTAAATAAGAGCCTGGTGCAGAAATTAGATTACTTTTGAAGAGGAGAAGGTGGTCAATGAAGGGACGCCCTGATGTCTCGGTTTGTGATTATTAAAGATATGCTGGTGGCAGCACTTGGTGGAAAGTGGATCTGTAAATGGAAGTAAAAAGAGAGGAGTGAGGGATGGTGCCTAAATAACATGTTGCTCATGATGGTCTGAGTACGGTACTTGTATAAAGAGTATATGGAGACTTAAGTTTGCCATTTCAAAAAGCAACGTGCTCATTGTTACAGTTTATAAGCTGGGAGCTTGGGCAAGAGTGTGAATTGCGGGAAGTGCAGTTGTAGCACTGTAATTCCTGCTCCGGTTTCTGGCACGGGACCCACGTCTGGGCATACCCGTCCCATTCGGGGTGACAAAGCAAAAACAAAGAGGTGATGGCTGGAAGGCTTAGAATGAATCTTAACCTCTGGCCTTGCTCTGGGCAACCCTCCAGATTCTACCCTCAATAATGATTCTACATGGGGAAACAATGGAGGAAGTAGCTAAATCTAAGAAAAGGCAAAAAAAAAAGGAACAAAGCCTGAAGTTCGCTCTAATGCAAATGCACCAACAGCAACAGAGTCCCAGTCTATTATACCATTTTTTCTAAAATATCCTTCTTAGAGAAAGCAGGAAGAGTTACTATCAAATGTATTCCTCCAAAAGACACCACAAATGGTAAATTCAGGGGAAATAATTGAACTGAGCAAATGAAATAGAGAAAAGGCAAGGGGACGCCATCCTAGAAAACTCTACTTCCAGTTTGGGATTAGTGTTGAACAGTGAAATGGTCTCACATGAAGAATTTTGGATGGAGACGTCTCTCCTGGGCTAAAACATCTAAGGATCAGAAGAGAGAAAAAACCTTTCTCAAGTCAGTTCATAATATCCAGAATAGTAATGAACAGTTACTATTTACTATTGAACTCATTTTTTTTAAAGATAATGGAGAATTAAACCGTTCTACCGTGCTGTGTTTGGTTACAATGATTCCGGCTTTAAGAACTCTAGTTTCTGGTGATATTAATCTGGTGGAGTTTGTGTCTATGGAAATATCTTTTTTGGTTGTAATTAATTTCAAATCTAAAATTCTTTTTAATTTGATCCTGCGTGTGGCAGGTGTGCTACTATCATTTGGCTTTGTTGGCTATCCAAATAAACAAGGAATAAGTAAGAAATGAGTAGGAGAGGAGAACTTAAAGGAGACCAATTGTGAAGGATAGAATGTGGACGATTGCACTAAGTACGATTTGCTCACTTGCTCATTTAAGGGAGATGGGTTTAGGCAGGTACTTAGGAGGAAAGAAAAAGTGGATGAGAAAAAGAAGAGGGACGATTGGAGCTGGATTCCGGCCTGCCTCTCGTCAAAAACCAGAAAAGTGGTTGATCATCTGAACCTTTAACATTGACAATATAAATGTTTTAAGCTGGAAATCTAAGGGATATAATAGTTTCCTTAGTCCAACCCTCATGAGACCAATATTGTTACCTTCAGGATTTTTTTTTTACAAAAAGAGTGGTTGCGTTCCAAACCTGTGCTGGATGGCTATACTCTATTTCTAAAAGAAGCAATTAGAGGGGAGAAAGGATGCCCCTCCGGAGACCTCTTGATTGGAGTAGATAACTCCTGTCGATTTAAGATGAGGGAATGGTATACTAATTGTGAAGCAATACTCGTGATTAGTTGAAGGAGCAGCCACTCCCTGTTTCTGCTAAACATATATTGTAACCCCATGAGGGTGGGAGAAAGGAGTCTATTTGAGGCACTGGAGCTACTGCTATTGGTGATGAGACATCCTCTGATTGGAATACAATTGCCAGTGATATCAATTGCCATTGTTCAGATAGGTTGAGAGAGGAGAAATCTGGGTTGTTTAATCGACGTCTTAATGTAAACACATGAATCAGTTTGGCATGGACTTCATTAATGGAATTTTGGAAAATGCTTAACATGAATAGTACTATACTATGTGATGACTATTCTAAACCGACATGTAGGAGAGGTGTTTCTAGCTCCATTATTTGCTATTTTCTTTATGACAAAAGGGCTGAATGATTGTGTACAGACCCTCAATGTAAATGAAACATCAAGAAGTGATGATTACTACCGAATCCTAAATATTAGGTTACCTATTACACCTCAAATGATGAGGCCTGAGCTGGTAAATTTAGAGATTAATAAGCAAGGCTCTGGAATTAAAAGGTATTACTGTTCTCGAGAAAGCCAGATGGAAAGACTGGACAGGCTATTAGCTGGGTCAAAGAGGATGGATGAGCAGGTGCAATACATTGATAGCTTTAATGAAAGGTTAGAGTGGATTTTATCATTTACCTTCATACAAAGAAAGCACAACTTCGATATGAATGTTGTGGTAAGGAAAAGAGGTCTGAGAAACAACATTAGTAAAGTTAAGGGTGATGCTGTATGTCTAGATGCTGTAGGGAAAATGAGGCTCCAAATTTCACCAGGACAGAATTTCATCAAAGACTCTGACAGCAAGTGGCGTGAGACTCTCATGTGAGACTCTGATGTGAATCTAGTGTGAGTCAGTACTGTGAATTCATAAAAGCAAAAAGAACATTTGAACCTAGTTTTGCATGGTAGCTATACCATAGCATAGTGCACCACACCATGGTATAGCATGGACTGAGTTGCACTGACTTCTAATAAATACTGACCCCTAACCTACTAATCTCTAATCCCTTGCTAATATTTACAGCTCAGTCCATAGCTCTTTGGTGCAAAATATTGGTGCAGAACATAGGTACAAACCGGCTCATTTTAAGAGATGGCAAGCACAGGCTGTGCAATGTTACTTGGAAAATGCAACAATAAACATGCAGAATTAAAGCTGATTTGTGGCAAATACATGACAAGTTGAAGGGCATAAAATGTGCAAGTTCATGTTGCTCAAAGCAAGCTTATTGTTCAAAACATCAAGTGCAGGAAGCCAGTGTAACTTATTGGCATTCGTTTGCTGCTTTGATTCTCTGTCCAAAGGTGACAGGCTAGACACGTGTTCTCTGGAAGATTCTAAAGGTTTATTGAGAGGAGGTGGTGTCTGATTGACATGTGACATCAGAGTCAGGTGCAGGCAATTCTTACACCTACCATAGGGGAATTTGCAATAAGGGGCAGGTGGAGGAGAGAGCTCTTAAAAAGGGAAGAGCAAAGAGGAAAAAAATGGTCTCTTGGATGATCTGGCTGTCTGTGCTGACTGTGATTGTTTGCTGTGGGCGAGCCGGGGGTGAGTGAAGAGAAGCCTGCTGCAGAGGAGTGTGTGATGGGGGGGAGACCGCCAAACTGGAACCATGCTCACACTGAACCAATGCTTCACTGACTTTGCTGAGTTTGAACGTAAAAACGTAGATAGTATTTTCATGTGTTTTTCTTTACCATCCAAGAAGCAGATCTCAAATATAACTGAAGGCTTTAAGCTGCCAGACCAAATTCTTTGTTTCAAGGTCATTAGAGAACAGTGTTTTAAACAGCAACAACTAAAAGTGTGATTGAAGTTCATTGTGGAAAAAACTTTTATCGCGGTTGAAGAAGTTACCATGAAGAGTGCCCACAGCTCTGTTTAGGCCTGAAGAATAGAATCTGTTATAATTGCAAAAGAGAAACAAGAGTTTGAGATGTGCGCTTCCATTCTTGAATTACATAGTAGGTCATGTTATACTCATTAAATAACACATGTCAGATTTTTTTATTACTCATAAACCCTATTTGCTTATAAAGTACCTGAAAAGAATTAGATCAGCTTTGGTCTATTTATTGTGTGTACTTGTTACTTGTGATATAGACAGGTACAAAACTAAGGAGGCATTTGTACTACTGCTGACGGTAAAAAGCAAGATTCTCCAAAACAAAGTGAAGAGGGGAAAATCATAAAGAGCTGATTCCCCATATTACAGTCTTCATGTGATCTGGTAAGTCTATGCAGAGTTCTACACCAGACCACCAAAGGAATACCACAAATGAAATATCACTAAAGTGGAAAATTGGGTGCGGTTTTTAGCTTGCTGCTCATGATCCCAATATAAGAATAACATCAGGTAGCCCTGTGGCTTTGGGTCTGCTCAAACAACCCATGTTATTGAACAGATTATGAAATTAAAGCCACAGTATACACATTGTTTAAAATGTTACAAGGTGAATATGAATTTAGCAGATGGAGTGAAAATGCTTACAATTTTATATTCAAATAAGACAAATAATTTTGGGATTTTATTAACACAATTGACACACCATATAAAGACAGACAGGTGAATGCCATCTCCGAATCTAGGTGGAAGCATTTTTTAGGTACACATTTGAAAGGGAGCAGCCTACTAAACCTGATTCCGTATATGAGGAGTTGCCATGTTGGAGAGAACCTTTAAGATGGAGGATATTGAAATAAAAATCCTAAAAAGTAAGAACTCGAGAGCTATTGACCCTGATGGTTTATATAATTATATGATGTAGGGTAATTCAAGATTATGGAGGGAACTTTTATTCTCTATGTGTTCCCATATACAAGTTGAAAGTAGACTGCCTGCATTGTGGTATACAATTTACATAGTACCAATATTTAAGAAAGGTGATTGTAGAGTTCCGGAAAACTATTGGCCCATAGCTCTCCTTGATTCATTTAGTAAGATTGTTGCCTCCTTGCTGTTGGCTGACATAGAGGAATGGGCAGCCAATCATAGGATTATTTTGAAATTCCAAGCAGGTTTTTATATGGGGTTGGATACCACACTCAAATGGCTTCATTTTAAGAGTGTTGAGGGACCAGGCATGTGGCTCAAATTTGCCACCAATTTACTCAGCTTTGTTAGATTTTCATGCAGCATTTGATGGTGTAAATCATGGGAGATTATGAAATAAACTATAGTACTGGGGCATACCAGAGTGCTTTTTAAAAATAATCATACAACTTTTTTCAAACACCTCCTTTCAAATAAAAATAAATGAGAAAGGTAGCATTACAAAAGTGATAAGCATCCATGTTGGCCTTCGACAAGGATGTGTGCCGGGTCTATGTCTGTTTAATTTGTATGTTTGTGATATGGTTAAGATATTTGAAAAACAGAGAACATTTCCTCCAAACATAGGTGACGAACATGTCAGGTTATTGGCATTTACGAACGGTACAGTCCTATTTGATTTAACAACAATTGGGCTACAGCGGGAAAATTAACAGAAACTGAAATATAAACTTATTTAAGTGATAATCATTTAAAAAACAACACGTCTAAGAGGGCAGTAATTATATTTATTAACAACAGAAGAACTGTGAAACATGAGTATGAGAGTCGTAAACTTGTGGTATGCAAGAAGGTTACCTATTTGACATATCAGATATATAGTTTTCCAAAATTGAATGAGGAAAGGTTACGTTTAAGATCAAAGCTTTGCCCACTTATAGCGCAAATGAAGTAAATGAAATACAAATACTGCGAATTGACTCTGTTGCCGCTTTTAAAGTTTAAATTAACAAGGGGGGTCCTGGGAGTCCCTCTGCCAGACATTAGTCCTGGTTATGAGAGACTTACTCAGAGTCTTTAGCTCACTATCTTTCACAGAGAAGAAATATCCCAAACATATCAGGCTTTGTCCTGCCCTGGGGCAGTCCAGCACCGAAATTCTAGGCAGTTCTCCTCTGAACAAGGGTACCAACAGCAACCCCAGACACGTGTTTCGGTCTGGTTGGACCTCATCAGTAGGGTGGAGCTGTGCCTCTCTAAGAATAGTGAGCAAGGGGTCCACGTCTGGATTCCCCTAGTAACTGAGACCAAAAGTTACTTAAATATGCAAATTAACAAGGGGGTCCTGGGAGTCCCTCTGCCATACATTAGTCCTGGTTATGAGAGACTTACCCAGAGTCTTGAATCTGGAGAAGCAAAATGCA
Source organism: Ambystoma mexicanum (assembly GCF_040938575.1). Classification (NCBI taxonomy): domain Eukaryota; kingdom Metazoa; phylum Chordata; class Amphibia; order Caudata; family Ambystomatidae; genus Ambystoma; species Ambystoma mexicanum. Next base: position 710,208,369 of record NC_090931.1, read on the forward strand.
GAGATGGTAACAGGCTAGGATGTTGTGTGCATCAGATTTAACAGCATATTTCCAAATTCAGGCCCATCTCGAATCCAATAATCTCCTTGGTCTGCGACAAGCAGGCTTTAGACCCAAACATGGTACTGAGTCAGCCTTGAAAGATTTAAAAAAACAGATGGATGATCTAAGGGATAAAGGTAAGCTGGTGCTCCTTCTTCTTTTAGACCTATCAGCTGCATTTGCTTTAGTCAATCATAACATACTCTGTAATCACCTCACAACAGCTGCCTATTTCTCCTCCAAAGCCACTGCATGGATACAATCTATCTTGGACAATAGAACCATGAGAGTATTCGCACCAACTGCATCAGCAGAGCCGGCATCGGTCACCTGCGGAGTACATCAGGGATCTTGTGTCTCCGACGCTTTACAATATTTTCACCAATCCCCTATTCGAAGATCTTGACAGTCTGAGTGTCACCTACACTAACTACGCAGATGACACCCAGATTCTCATCCCCATCACAGGTGACTATGATACTGACTCGACTCCGCTCAATAAAATCTACCTCACTATTCAAGCGTGGATGGCCACTCACTGTCTCTGTCTGAACAATGAAAGGACAGGGCTGCTTCTCACCGGCTCCCAGGCTAGACTGAGTAAACTTGGTAACCAATTAAAATCTTTAAAAATAGACGGCATCAACATAAAAGTGTCCAAGGAGGTCAAAACTGTGAATTTATCTTGACTCGGCCTTGACCTTGACTAGACAAGTCAATGCTACTGCTTCTGCCACGGCATACACGTGCAAATTAATCAATGTGTGCAGACCATTTCTGTCGACAGTAAGCTGCGTTACACTGGCAAGAGCAATCATCCGATCTAAATTACATTATTGTAACGCTTTGTATCTAGGGACTAGTAAGCATAATGTAAACAAATTACAAATAATGCAAAATAACGCAATAAGAACCACGCTCAACATCCCTAGAACCCAGCATATATCAGCAGCTAGACGCAACGCCCAATGGCTTTCAGTTAAAGACAGAATTACTTTCAAAGCCTGAAATCTCACTCACAAATGCCTCGCTAACTCTGCTCCTAAATACCCGGCATGCACATTCTCCAGAAACACATCAGACTGACCGACAAGATCCCCATACCTACACTGCCTCAAAGTTCCCAGATTTAAGTTACAGAAAGCAGCAGGTAGCAGCTTCCTTGTTCTTGCAGCTAAACTATGGAACTCCCTGCCTGCCGACCTTAGGTTTGAACCTTCCTTCTACCGCTTCAGGGAAAACCTAAAAACATGTCTCTTTTAGCAAGAAGCATAACTATTGCACCCACCTGTCAATTCTGTACATATCCGTAATGCACTTGTAAATAATTGCCTATTTATGTTTTTCTCTGTTCTTGTAACTGTAATGCACCCAGATACCTGTTGGTTCGGTGTGCTATATAAATGCACTATATAAATAAATAAGCAAACAAAGAATAGAGTGCGAGGCAGCTTCCCTTGAGATTTGATATTAAGGGCAGTGGCATGATGGAACTACGTGTTTTCCTAAAAACAATGCATCTGTGACTAGCGGGAAAGAGTAGAAATATTGAAGAACTTAGCTTAATGTGCGCTGAAAAGATAGACAGTTTCAGGAAGGGCAGAGAGATGCACAGTTTTAAATCAGAACTTGCAGAAGGACAAGAGAAGAGCTATGTCCCAAATAGGTGAGGAGTTGCTTATTTGTTTAGCAGTTTTAGGAGAAGGAGAATGAGGGATGGAATGGAAATTGGCTGACGATGAAGGCCACAGAGAAGTACTGAAAGTACTGCATGGGGTAAGCCTGGATTATTTATCTCATGAAGGACCTCTTATGAACTTCATACAGTAAATGCCAGATGTAATCCGAAAGTTAGGGTTCAGCAGAATGGGGCAAGTGTCTGTTCAAAAAGAATTTCAGGGCCATATTAAATAAAAGACTACCTGTTGCGTCAGATTTGTATGTTACATAAAAGTGTGAGTTTATGTTACCCATTTGTTGTCCCCTTTTCCTTTTCCTTTTTGTCCTCACAGGATTCTCATAACTAATGTAGGGGAGCTTATAAATTACAGCAGTGACAAGCACCAGAGGAAAATTAAATCACTGACAGACTATAATTACACTAAGTACCACCGAATGGATGAGGTAAGTTATTAGCTGTGCAATTGGCAAAACAGTCATTTCAAATAAACTATGATTGGAAAACTGATTTAAGTTAACTAGGCATGTTGAAGCTAATCACCTAATTTAGACAAATCTGAATCCTGTTATTCATAGGTTCAATGTTGATCTCTATATTTGCCTTTGTTTTGGCAACTGTTGGGATATTGTGAATGCCCAAAACAAGTAGTGAGGGGTTGCAGGAGAATATGGCCAGGCCCATATTGATTCTCAATGACCAGGAAAGTCTGGTAAGAGCACTAGGCCAATTACGTAAACGAAATAATTGGTTTTCAGTTTCTGAATTGTTGGGATAAATATCTGAAATCAGGACGATTGAAAACCAATCAGTATGTTCTTGCAAAATTACATTTTGCTATAGATATCAGAATAGTGAATAGTGTGCCCCATGTTGTTACTAGAAAAGCCTTTAAAATTGTAAAATGTACAATATAAACACCATTTCACATCCTTCTATATGCCCCTTTGCCCTCTAACCATGATCGAATGCAATATCCTCCAAAATGACTATATAAACCAAATAGTGAACGGCAAGCCCTTATTTTTAGGATTTTTCGGGAATGTTCTGTGAACACCTCTTAGTTCTCCACTATTGTTGAACAGCTCTCAGTTTTGATCACATTAGCTCATCTTCAGCCCAACTGTCTCTCTGATTTGATTACCCGCTATTGTTTGATGCATTCCCTTAATGTATTTCTTGGTGACTGGAACATTCATTGGAGTTCCCCATAGGCCTTAGCTGTTCTTATTGTCTTCCTATTGGTGCTGTTTCCAAATAAGAAGTTGTGCATTATTACAAAAGGTTGGGTTACTATCTCTGTGGATGGCTTTTACTGCTCTGTGACTGTTTTTGTGGCTGCCAGTCCTTTCTTTGGAGGGATATTAGTATCGAGGCAATCTGTATCTATGAAATTTAGAATGTTCTTTTGGAAGGCGTCCAATTGCAGAGGTTTGTTGGGAAATCCATTGACATTTTGTAAGTATCTGGGTGTTTTCCTCACTAGTCGCAGTATCAGTGCATGACATTATTTTGCACCCAGGCAGTGTTATTTATGCGTCTTGGTGAGCAGGTAAGAGATCTCAGGTGTTGCACCCCTTCGAAGCAAATCCATTAGATGCTTTCTAATTTGGGGTAAGAGTGGTTTGACAATCATTGTATGTGTTAATTGGGTCGTTATTTATTTTAAGGGATCTCCTTTCTCAGCAGGTATGATGATTGCATTATATATGTTTTTGGGGTAAACTTGTTTCGATTAGTGTTAAGTCTGTTTTTCAAGTATGTCATGAATACCAATGTACAAAAGCATATACAAATGAGCACATCTTTATTTCTCCTTTACTTAGCAAAGTAAAATATTGCTGCCATAAATCGTGTTTACTGTGTAGATCTCAGAATTGCCATACTTATAAAAGAAACTATGGTCTGGCTGTGATAGAACTGTCGGATTTCTTGAACCTTAAGGCTTACACATCCACCTACATTCTAGTTTATGGAAGGCAGAATCATTTTAACATCACTCAGTGTTTCTGTGACTCCTTCTCCTCAATACACTGCACTAAAGCATTCATAATCATTAACTTTTTGTGAAGGTCTTACACCAGTAATACTTAGGCTCAATGCAGCTGTCTCCATTACTCTCCTCAGAGTGTACAGTCTTGGCATCCAAAGTAAGGTTTTGGAATAGACATCTTCTGTGTGCTATGTGCCTAGCAAATAGGAATCAGACATTGCAGAGAAAGTACAGGGGCATGGCATCCTCACATTAATCCCAGGACTTGCATGAACAAGTATTCCAAACTATGTGACTTAAGATCAAGTTAATCTGTTCCGCAGTTCCCTGGTGTATCGGTCTTCATATCAGTTTGTTGCCCCATTGGATGGCATCGTGTAGGTTGGGCGTTACAAAAAAAGAGCATCTCTAAAAGCCCAATGGGGCAGTGACATTTTCTCGGGGACTGGTGCCACAGCATCATTGGGGGTCACTTGAATCACTATCAGAATGATAATGACAAATGTCCTGATATAATCAGTCTCTTCCATTGTGTGCAGAAGCTGGGGGCCGGGTTCATCAATGTGGTGACTTACATCCCTATGAGGGTGACAATGGCAATAGTCCTGACATGATCAGTTAATTCCACAGTTCACAATAGCTGCGGAGCGACATCGTGGTAACCTACGCCACTATGATGATGCCTATAACAAAAGTCAAGGTATGATCAGTCCCTTCCAATGTCTTTCCAGCTTGTGCTAAAATGTTATATCAAACTGGTAATTCCTTATCTGTTGGCTGATCATCCTACATACATGTGAAAGAGTCACTAGAAGCCAATCGTTTGAAATGAGCTATTTGGTTTTTGATCTTCAGTTTGAGAACTTAAATGCGAAACACCCACGTTTAACAATGTCATCTTCTGAGTGGGTGTTTAAAATTACTGACATTCTATATAACTTATATTACAGCTGCTTTAAGGTTGGCAAAGATGGTTTGAAAACATGTCTTGCTTATTTTTATTTTGTTATTTTTTTGTTTAAATATCAATTGCCTCTGCTGCCTTCCTGACATTGCCATCCTAATCACTCCTTTTCTTCCTAACATGATAAGGATTCTCCCCACGCAACCACCTGTTGCGCGTCTGCTGCCTTGCCTATCCATAGGTCATGTGTCCTTGAACCCCTATAGTTACTGATCAGGCTTTTTTTTGTCTTGGGAGGATAGCTCAGGGACAACGTGTTCGCCTTGGAAACAAGACTTCACAGACGCACCAGAGGTTCGATCCGAGGGTTTGCGGTTAGAAACCTCTGGGTATTAAGCGCATTATAAATAACCTGTCATATTTCATTACTCAGAATGACCACACCTGTTACCCCAACAACAACAAACAGTCACATGCTTCCTGCTTTTTTTTTCTTTTCAAACTTTATTATTTTTAATCTCCTGTTTTCTGACTGAAAACCTTCCAACTTGCTTTGGAATTTAGCACCATATACAGAGCTGTGAATGAGTCGCCATAGCACACTCTTGAGTCCCCATAGTAGATGCCATCAAAAACGTTGCATATTGCTTACTTCCATCATCTCATTGCTCTCCATTCCTTATGAATGCACGCCCAAAGTCAAGCCTTTGCTGTTTGCATTCCCCGGTTCCATTCACGGTGCTTAGACGGTTTATAAAACAAAATATCAGAAACTTAACTTTGGTCTGAGCAGGCTAACTATTGACTCCAGGAACCAGGTTGTTTATTGATAAAGATTACAATCTAGGTCAAATGCAGGTTTCTCTTATCACTGCCATTCCGAGATGTTCTCTAAGCTTCTAGCAATATTGAAGGCTAGGTGGGTCACATGACTGATAAGATGTTAACATTCCTCTTTCAGATTTATGACTGGATGGACCAGATAGTGGAGAAGTACAGCGATGTTGTGACACTGCATTCACTGGGAGCAACATACGAGTCACGGGCCATACTCTATCTCAAGGTTTGTGGATTAAATGGACAATTCATGCCTAATTTTGGGACGTGGCTTGATCAGTGAGTGTTTTGCATCGGAAGCAAATTGTGAATTAAGTCACTTATTGACTGATGTTCTTCAAAGAACTACAAGCTTCAACACGCTTCCTGCCAGCAAGCATTGGCTCTGCTTGAGAGGAGTAAGGGTACATGTAGGGCTCCAGATAAGTGGGGTGCCTCACTGTTCTACTGCCTAAAATCGGGCCAATGTTCCCAATAAAGGAATTTAGGGAGTAACAGATATGCACGTGCCTGACCCTTTATGCCACCTGCGCTGCTCCGGGTATGTGTTGAGGGCAGTGGCATGAGCAGCTCCTGCCAGAAAGACGACCTCTGCTGTAGGTCTAATGTCAAACCAGTCCATCTGATAAAGAAAAATGCTTTTTTCTTAAAGGAATCGTTAGCTACAAACAATGTATGGATTATCAGCAAAATGCCTATTTTTTTAATTTGAAATATATGTTTACTTGTCTAAAATTTTCCAGACTGGAAAGAACTCTATATTGTCACTCCTTAAAGAATACCTTTAATGCCAAGTTTGTAAAAAGGGAGTAATATGCTTATCTGTAGCCCTGGTTGCATTGGGTACATTGCTTAATGAATGATCATCCTTTGCATTGGGTGCCAATTATTGCCTGACAATGTTGAGCAAAGTGAGCACCAGCTGTCTTGAAACAGTGCTTAGACAGACATCTCGTTTGTCAAAGTTACAGTGAGAAGCCACCAGAAAGAGTGCCCGTTCGGAGGGTTGCAGAGGGTTGTCTCTGCACGCGGAGCAGTGTATGCATAGACACTCAGAGATTGCACCGAGCATGCCAGACAAGTATTTAATTGCTGTGCCTGTCTATGTTCTGCATTCCTAATGGGCAGAGTACTCTACACCAACATACTGGCTATTATAACCGTTGCCATCTCTATTTTAGATATTCGGGACTTTATAATAGGGAATTCATTAAGGATTCTAATATATGTTGATACATTAGTCAATGCCACTGCTCTTATGTTCCAGACTCCTTTCAAGGTCGCCATTTCAATTTTTTCTATTTTTTAGCCTTATGAAATGTTCCTTTATTGTAAGGGAGAAGAGTTTTACAAATAGTTTTTCTTAGACCAAGTTGCTGATAACCTCACATAGTTTGGCTGGAAGGTTTTGCTCACCATCACCGTTCAGTCACCTTGAAAAGTGAGACCATGGGATGCATAGTTTCAGGCAGTCCTTATCAATCTTTTTTTTAATCATTTTGTTGCTCTGTGGGTCATGGATGTTTGATGTTGAAAAAATGCATTTGATCAAGAATGTACTCCAAAATGGAAAGAATGTGTAATTTGCATCAAACATATCAATGGCATCTGCAAACGATTGGGACTCGATGAGCCAAAAGTGGCATTAGCTAACGCACGTGGATGCACTCAATATGGCCATTAACATGAGCGAGTTCATAATTACCTTAAGTTGCAATAGCCCAAAGCTAGTGGTTTGCTGGCCGAATTGTGCACTGTGCATGCACACTGCAGTATGTGCACATTTATAGAGTGATTCAAATACTAGCAAAAGGTGAATGTTCACAGCAGCTGGTCACTGAATTGAATCTATTTGTAATGCAAAAAGGGAGGGTCTTAGAAGTGGCAGTGATGAGGCCAATTCAAAATAGTGAAACAGCATCAAAGGAGTCGGTCACACAGGGGCTTTACCTAGTCACACATGATACAATTGGCTAGCATATTGCTTGGCCGACAATCTCCTTATCTAGATTAGCTGTAATAAAGTTAGTGAAAAAGTGAGCAAATGCCACACGTACAGTCAGGATAAAATATATATTAAGTACGTTTGTCTCACACATGTTGTGTAGGGTGGAACACCAAGGTTAATGGAGGAGAACGTTTTTAACATTTTGATATATGCCATCTTGCACATGTGTACGATGTGGCAAGTGAAAGTTGTCATGTGCCTGTGCACAAGATGCCATATTTCTATGTGCAGTTTACACTGTGTACCAGTGGAAGTGGTGTTACATGACCATTGACCCTCAGAAAGAGAGTAATGCTGCATGGTATTTGGCACTGGTCACTAAGAGATGTCAATACAATGTACTTAAACTTCAGATTGTTAATATAACAAATAGTTACTAATACAGACAAAATCATACGTTGGTATCTAACCATATGTTAACTTTGGTGTTCCCACCATATGCAGTGATTCGGACCATAATGTGGCAAGGGCACGCCCAGTAAAACAAACATAGGCCAGCGGCACTGCCTTCATGCGCCTCCACAGCCGTATATGGCCGGTCACTGCCCACCTGACCTAAAGCTCGACTGATTCACGCACCAGCTTTTGTGCAGTGCAAATTCACCACATACCCAGACATCCTAGCACCACCTTGCTCTCCTCTGCAAAGTCAAACCTTTCATCTTCACACAAGTTTCAGACAAATCCCAGGTTCTCTCCCACCTGGATGGAGGTAGCACCCTACTCGCAGGAGGCCCTGATGCCACTTTGGCTCCTCTGAACACGTCTCATCACAGGACTAAGACAATTTGACTACATTAACCCCATCTTCAAGCAACGGGTACCTTTTCAAGCAAGTATGTTGTTGACAGCCTACATCACCCATAAAGCAGTCACAAGCAAAACACCACTCTACCTGGCTGAGAAGCTCAACCTCTCTGTGGGCCAATGCACCTGCAGAAGTCACCACAATGCTAGAGTGGAGAGGAAAAAACTAGGAAACAGGCCCTTTTCTGCTATGCTCCCTATCTCTGGAACATGCTACCAATAAAGGTAACACTGGCCCCCTCCACCTGATGCTTCAGGAAGGACATGTAGACCCTGCTCTTCAAATAACCTCTCGCCAGGAGCTTGACTCCTTCCACCATCTCCCCTCCAGAGCTCCTGAACCCCACTGCTCCCCTTACCCATTCCAGCTACTACTGCTGCACCTGCTTCCTACCTGTAACCCCTTTGGAGCGTCCCCTATGTGCGGTGCTCGGTTGCTTCCCAGAGACGTTTGCTCTTTATAAATTGCATACATATGTACACACATGCATACTGCCATCGTATGCCAGATATAACCTCACATGGCAGGTTTATTTATTTATTTATTTATTTATTTATTTTATTTGTTACACGCCCAGACCCTCAGGTAGCACGGCGTGGTTACAAGACAGCTTAGAGATTGGTCATACATTGTTACAGAGTACAAATTACAACACAGACGGCAAGCTAGTACAACAAGATAGACAATATTTACAGTTTACAGATTTCACTGGCATGTTACACTTTCACGGCGGAATGTCCCTTAGTGCTAATATTGGTTAAATAACCAAGTTTTTAGCAACTTCTTGTAGCAAGGGTAGGAAGATGCTTTTTTGATATTAATGGGGAGGGTGTTCCAGTGTTTAGTGGCTAGAACAGGGAAGCTGCTGCCCCCCGCTCTAGTAGTTTTGTAACAAGGGGATGCCAATAGGAGGTTGTCATTGGATATTAGTGATCTAGTGTATTCTTTTGGGGAAAGAGTATTGTTAAGGTAAGTTGGGCCTTTTTTGGTCAGACATTTATGTGCAATGCAAAGTGTTTTAAAGATAATTCTTGCTTTGATAGGAAGCCAGTGAGCGTCCTTCCTTGTCTTGGAAATGTGGTACGATTTTTTTATTCCTAAGGCTGCTCTTAGGACTTTGTTTTGCAGTAGTTGCATTTTGGAGAGGTTGGTATTGGATGTGCCTAGTAGTAATACATTGCAGTAATCCAATTTCGATAGTACTAAGGCCCTGGCCAAGGTAAGGCAGTTTGCTGGTGTCAGAAATTGTCGGCAGAGAGCAATAAGTTTGGAGGTGTAGGCCGTGGAGGAGGCTAGCGCGTTGATATGTTTAGTCATGGTAAGACTGGCTTCGAGGTAGACTCCTAATGTTTTCGCTTGCTTCAACACTGGAATAAAGGTTCCATCGACATTAATAGCTGAGTAATCTGGGTGGAGAGCCGCTATTTTAGCTGGGGATCCTACGATGAGGACTTCTGTCTTCTCATCATTGAGATAGAGACTATTTAGTGCCATCCAGTTTTGGATGATGACGTAAATTTTGTTGATGGTTGCGGTGTCTTGGTCATAGTTACCCGTGAGTGGTATGAGGATCTGGGTGTCATGTGCAAAATTGGTGTAGATGACACCCATGTCGTCTAATGCTGAGAAAAGGAGTTTGGTGTAAGCGTTGTACAGAGTGGGGGAGAGACATGATCCTTGGGGCACTCCTATGGGGACTGGGATGGGGTTGTCGCTTCTTTGCCTATGGACACTCTGGAGGTGCGATCGGTTAAGAAGGATTTCACCCATGCAGTGGCTTCGCTGGAAAAGTTGAAGTCCCAAGCGAGTGAGGTGCATAGTTTATCATGGTCCACCAGATCAAATGCTGCAGGGAGGTCCAACAGCAGGAGTATGCAGAGTTTCCCGGACTCTGTAATGGCATCCATCTGGATTTTAAGGTCCAAAAGTGCTGTTTCTGTACTATGGTTCGGAATAAAGCCTGATTGTCTGGTGCCGAGGAGCTGATGCGATTCCAGGTGAGTTTGGATTTGATTATAAGCTAGTTTGTCAATGATTTTGAGTAGGAATGGGACCGTGGTTATGGGGCGATAATTAGTCGGAATGGTGGAGTCTAGATTTGTTTTTTTTAGAAGACGGGTAACCCAGGCTTCTTTGATGCAAGCTGGAACTGTATTGGAATTGAAGGAGGAGTTGACAAATTTGGTGATGGTGGGGGTCAAGGTGGAGGCACATGCTTTGATTAGTTTGGCAGTGACGCTGTCTCCTTTGCAATTAGAGGCTTTTAGTTTGGAGATAGTGTCAAATACAAGTTCTTGGGTGACAGGTGTGAAACGGAATAAGGGATTAGGGTTATAGCTGGTGGTGGGGAGGGGGTTAGAGGTGGTGTTGTTTTTATCTGCTAGTAGTAGTCTTTTGGTAATTATTTTGTTCTGGAGCACAGCAATTTTGGAGGCAAGTGCATCTTGTATGGTGGTGCACCATTCTTTGCTGGCATTGGTGGGCGTTTCGGCTGGTAGGGTTTTTTTTTGTTCTCTAAGGATAGAGAAGAGTTCTTTAGAGTCAGAGGCTACATTGCTGATGCAGGCGTTGTAGGAGTTGGCTTTGTGGGAGATGATGGCTTTTTTGTAGGTTTTGTTGGCATCCTTGAAAGCGTTGGCTGAGTCAGGGGTGAGGAGTTTACTATGGGCGTGTTCAAGAGAACGTTTCTTCCTTCTTAGGGTGACTAGTTCTTCGTTGAACCAGGTGTTGGTTTTTCTATTGACACGTCGCATCATAGAACTGCCTGCTACAAGCCAGCAGAGCTAGCCATAGGTATGGCGCTCCATATTCTGACTACAAGTAGAACATAATTTCCTTGGTGTCAGGGGTTTGTTTGAGGGAAATAAAATGCACCCTGGTATTGTGCTTTAGTCAATCTGAATGCTAAGAACACAGGCTATACTTGCCAGTGCAAGCCTACATGTCGAGTAAGTTGGGTTCTATTTTTTTTTTACTGAAAGTATTATTTTTTTAATATTATTTTTTATTTTCGGTTGGGTTCCCCCCCCAATGCCCCATCCCCTATTGTTTTTTACCTATTCCCGACCACCCCCACCCCTTACATATACTTTTCCAACCCCTGCCCCCTATAAATTTCGATTAGTTTTTTCCAGTAAAATATACTCAGAAAAACCACCCGTGAAATTTCACCCATCAATAAAAGAACGCCTTACCGTAAATTGTCGACTGCTACAATCTGCTGCCCCCTTCACTCCCAACTCCTGATTTTTTTCAATGTACCTTCACCAGAGTTTTCCATTTGAACGCTGCTTTCCTGACTGCATTGGTGCCTCGTTAGTCTTCATTACATTGCTGTAATAAAGTCTGAAATGTGGCTCTGCAGTCTGGCAAGCAGGATTGAAGCTGAAGTCTCTGGAACCGGTATATTAGCATCCATGAAAGGCCCCCCTGCCATAGCAAATATGCTAATGGCAATACATACCATCATGGGGGCACTGTCCAGTCCAGCAAAGAGACTGTTCCCTCCAGGGCTCAAGTCGAGGGTACACGCGGAGGGACAGAGTCCACCCACTTTATTCAAAGGGTGGACTCAGTCCCCCCCAGCTAAAAGAGAAACATTGGATGTTCTCCTTGAATTTATGAATTATAGCCAACCTCAGGGATCGAACCACAGTCGTCAGGTTCGCAGGCCAGACACTTCACGTCTGCACTATGTAAACGGATGGAAAATAACAAACAACTAAAGGTGAAATATCCCATTTCGGTACTGCAAGTCCCAGGGAAAACAGTTGTATTGGTTATTGGAGTTTAAAACATTCATACCTTTTAACATTTTCAAAAACACTATTAGAAGGAAAGGTCCTGTCTTGGTTTTGCGTGTGTGTTGATTTTATGAAAGGCAAATGCCATTTGTCCAGTCCAATATGGGTGGGTATGCAAAGCCAATTTAATGAAATGTGCATATTTCACCGTGATATGCTAATTTCTTGTGACATCACATCCCATTGCGTTTGTTGATGAGTCCCCCACTTTAATATTTAGGACTAGACCCCTTGTTCCCTCATTAAGGACCCTCGCCATGCTCATACACCTATTTGGTAGGGGCCTTTTACCACTGCCAGGATGGCTCAAACTGTGTCAATATCACCTATTTTCACCATGACTTGACAAGCTCAATGACGTAACTTTGAAAGAATTAGTGGAGTGAAATATAACAAATGTCCACTCCTTTCACAAAGATAACAAACCCTTTAAAATCAAAGGGAAAATACTAATATGTTGGATAATTCTTATATTTATTTGACTTGCAGCTGATGAAAGAGTTTTTCCCTTTCTGCAACCTTGTCTAGAATCACTTCAGAATTATTATCTAACTCTTTCAAGTTTGCGTTCTTGAGTTCATGAGCGGCAGCACAGGATCTATTGGCATTTCACCTGGTTGTAATTTCTTTTATAGGGTTAGTACCATGCCCTTTTTCTGACCCACACATTTACATTCCAGACCCTGCCACCAGCCACTTTAACAGCAACATGTAGCACTTTGGGCGGGCTTACCACTTTCTGGAATGGGGCACAACCTTTGCCATTATAACTGTATAGCTTAATTTTCACCCAATTCCCTTCACAGGGAACAGGAATGTTCCTGAAATCTCCTTTTGTCATATTGTCCTTCACGTTTCTTAAGGTGCTTGTAATTTGAATTTCACACGCTATTTCTCTTCTTTCACTCAATATGAAAGGAGACAATTTTGTACTAGGTTAAAGCCTTCTCCTGAAAACCAATGGAGATAGCACCATGTAGCTTTGCAGTTTAATTCTGCAGCTCATCAAGGTATTTCATCGAATGCACTTCTGATGAAGCTAATTTTGCAAAGCCATTTTCACACACTGTGGTAATTTTCTTTTCATCCTCCTCACCTGCCCATTATTCTCTGGATGATACAATGTGTAAGGGGCCATCTTATACCCTTAACCAATCCCTATCAATGACACTGATAGAAAAGAAGATGGTTTTGATAAACCATTGAATCAAAGTTGCCATATGTTTCATGGCTAAACTTAGATTTCAATGGGCTGTGTGATAATTAATTATTCAGAGAGATAGAGACATGGCTGTTAGTTCTGTTCTCAGTCTGGAAATGCCAGAGTCCCGATGAAATGCCAGTTTAGCCATGGAACAGATGTAGGCTGTTTTTTAATGGAAAATTAGAAGTGTCCGATCACCCCTTTCCTTTTTCCCTTGAGACCAGTGTACGAGCATTACAGTGGATTTTGTATTTGAGCAATATATTCCCAAAAGCTAATGAGCAGAACTGTCTGTGCCAACCTCAAGAGCCAACTGGTTTGGGTGGTGATCCTGCCATCATAGTTGCCTAGCCGGATGTTATCAAGGCAATACAATCACAAAAACCAAACATGTCTCCTGGCCTTGATATTTGTCAGCGATTTGATAAATAAATTAGGCCTAGAATAAATAAACATGTAAGGCCTTTCTAGCAGAGCAAAAGAACCAAGATGTATGCACTCTGTACATTGTTGGAGATTTCAGGCTCTTGCTTGCTGTCACAATCAAACGGACACTTGTCAGAATGTGCATTTTTCTATCATGTTTAGATATAATGGCACCGCATTTTTATTCAGTTCAGGGCTTTCAATCCAGTTGAAGCTCTTCAGAAGATTACCAAATGTTCCGGCGCATAAGATGACTTTTTAACCCAGGAAAATCTTCTCAAAAGTCGGGGGTCGTCTTATATGCCTGGTGTCGTTTTATTGGGCGGGTATATCCCAAACTCTATGTTTTAACTGGAAAAGTTGGGGTCATTTTATACGCCCAGTCGTCTTATACGCCGGAACATACGGTACTACATTTTATGGTCAGGCCAAATAGCTTTTAAGAAGTTCCATTGAACAGATTATTTGAACCACAGAGGTTTCCCCAACCCCACGACCACTTTAATTCAGGTTTGCGGCTCGAGAGTCGTGGTCAGGAGAAGGTGCCCTTATGAGCCTCTATTTTATGGGGTTTGTGCCCCTGTGGGTATTATTCTCTCAGCTCTGTGCCACTCTACCGACTAAGCTGATCTTCTGGCGACTAAGCTGATCTTCCGGAAGGGGCTGTATCGATTATGCTGCTCTTGTAACAAGTACCTGCCAAGCTCACAAGTGGGGCATGTGGACATTGACAATGTGTGCTTCTCAATGCATTGCGCAAATTGGGCAAACACTGTATGCATGTACTGTCACATTGTGGAAACAGGAACAGTGTGTGCATTACTACAGCATTGCGGAAAATTGACAAATATGTTTACTGCCTAATCATTGTAGAAACTGGTGAAGATGTCAATTACTCTTAATTCTGGGAAGGCTACATTACAGAGTAATTGTTCAAGTTTAACAAATAGGTGTTTTAATTTGGCAATTTGTAAAAGTGGCAAATAGTTACATTAACGTGGCATCGTATAAAGTGGGCAAGAATTATTTTTTTGGGCATGGGGTCAGGACGTTTGCTCTGGCTCAGCCATTAATAGCATGGGAAAAGAAAGTATGTGCAAACGTTTGGATCGGTTTGCAATGGTGACATGGCACAACTATCTATTGACGTTGGTGCTATTATTTTCTGAAGGAAACAGTGTGCAGACTTGGCGCTATTGGGCACTAGAGTGGGGGGGGCAACGTGTGTCACTGTTGGGCATTATCACTGAGTTTGGGGACCACTTCAGAACAAATACTGATTAGTTATCGTGGGGTTTTGTAAGAGGTACAATCGTTTGTCATTACAATCAGTTGCTATGAGCCTCCTTCTGGGGAACTGGTCTGCAACGTATCAGTTAGACACTCATTTTGTGGTTAGTGTCCTTAGAATGGCCTTTACACATCCAGTTTTCAGTGATATTTTGGCCAGTTTTTCTTACAAATGTCCAACATATTTAATCGGGGCAAATTATCCTCAATAATGACTTTACATTCTACCTCGGTCCTACCTTGTTTCTACATGTATCACTGTCAAAATGTTCTTTTGAAATGTGACATTTAGCACTAATTTCTCCTGCAATTGCTTACGTGGAGCCTTTAGCACACTCTGACGGTGTATTTAAATTTCATTCATCAAGTTGCTGGCACAATGTACTATAAAATGCACCATTTTCACAAGAAACCATGACGTTTGGCCCCAAAAGACATATGCCTTTATATCCAATGTAAACCTGAGCAATATTGCAAGTCCAATATGCTCTAAGGATTACATCTGCCACAGATTTCCTAGACATTCGCTGGGGGAGAATGCAAAGAACTCTCATATAAAGATGTCCTGACACAATCCACGTTCCACCTACTTTAATTTCCCAACAATGTGCGTTGCTTTGTACCAGATCATCCAGATGACACTAATTCCCTTAAAAAGTGGGCCCCAAATTCCCATAAAGTTTGGAATGGGTGCAATGCTGCCTAATATTCCTGGTGTGCTGATTTGGGGTGCTCAATGTCCTGTTACATTTCCTGAACATTTATTTGGTAAAAACAAATAAAACCCTGTAAAGATCTGTTGAAATCTCATTCAGTTATGTCTGTATGTGCTTGTCCAATTAATTTTGGAAGCTATAATGTACCTCTTGGAAATTGCTTAGGCTGATAGACCCCTCATAACCTTCTCCCTTAATCATATCTATTATCTTTGTTATGGACTGTGATTTAAAAGACGCCAGTTGCCTGTAATCGAGTTTAGGGCTAAAGAAAAAAAATCAACATAGGCCTTGCGTGTTTTACAATCTGACTATACCGAACACTATCTAGCCACAAGCACACCTCCTATCTGCCATTTTGTTTCCTTGTTTCAACAGGGATCATGCATCCCAAAAATACGTTTGAATTCAACATCTGCCTGCTTAGATATGTATGTGGAATATTGAGGGATTGGTGATATTGAATAGGGTCTGATTACAGTTCAATGTGTAGATGCAAGGCACCTATTTTTCTAATGCTTCGCCCTGTTCTCTTTAGATTGGTGCGCCATCTTCCAAGCCTAAAAAGATGATTTGGATGGACTGTGGGATACATGCTAGGGAATGGATCGCTCCTGCGTACTGTCAGTGGTTTGTAAAAGAGGTGAGTCCCCTTTTTTAATGCGATAGCTGACCAACCTTTTTTTTTTTATTCATGGGTAATGTCAATGCTGCTTTTGGGGGATTTTAGAGATGATGAGGCTTATCGTGCCAAAAATGTGTTTCACTGTGTTATCCAGATGTGCTTGACCCCTGGACACCTCAAAATGACTGTGCAAGATGTGGGATCTTGCTGACTAATGGAGACTTAAGGTCCCTAATCTATGGGACAAATGGCTTTGAGCTAGACGTATGCAAATTTATATCACATAGGGGTGGCTCAGGAATTGATCAGATATTTGTTTCCGTTGAATATTAGTATCATGGACTAGATATGGAGGCAATGAAGAGAATATAAAGTGACAATGTTTCACTTCTGCGTGTACAATTAAATACTTTTTTGCCCCAGGTCTGTCATGTGATTATATTGTTGGGACTGATAGTTGATTAATATTTTCAAGAAATGGTAGTCCTGCTAAATTTTTTAGTTTAATCTAAGACATTGGAGGTCATTATGAGTAAGCCGTTGTAGGAAAAATGTCAGTAAAATTACTTACTCCGAGTCTGCCGGTAGGGGCAGTGAACTATTAGCAGGACCGATCTGCCGGGAGTTCAGGCCCCTACCAGCAGAGAAATCACTGACAACGGTGCCGGTGCTTCATGGTTTGACTCAATGCAATGGAAACCTACTGCCGTTGTCGGTGCCTGTAATATCCCAGTAACACCAGGATATCGAGCGCTGGTAAGGGTAAGGCGAGTCTGACGGTAACCCGCTGGTAGCACCGGCGGGTTACCAGCAGACTCGTAATGAGGCCCATTGTCTGCCACAGCTTGTTAAAAGAATAGCACTCATTTTAGAGCTCCTACCAGGTAGTGTATTTACTACTGAATTTCAGAGGCTAAAAGATTCCCTGATAACACTTCTGATCCAGCAGGAAACTGTTCTGGCAAAGACACCATGTAGGATCTCTCTCGCACTGTCTACTCACCGATGGGAACACTGAATGAGTTGTGTGACCGTTAGAATAGTGGCTCAGGTGCTTCATGAAGGAACACCATGTTAATTAGGACTTATTTCTACCAATTGAGTATAAAGTAGGAAGCATATAACAGGGATTGGGAAGAATTTAATTGGTTCCATTCAAACCAATAGCACCTTGCCATTTTGGGCACCAGTGAATTGGGATGTTAAATGTCTTGAAACAATATATGAACGTTCAATGAACACAGACGCATTACTTTCTGCATTCTCGTAACATGTGTGTTCTGCTCTGTTGTACTGAATCCCCTATATTAATTCCCAAAGTTGAACCTGATGGTAATGACATAAACAGCAGTGCCAAACCATCTATCCTTGATCTTTCCACTACTGACCTCAGTTACACAAATGAGTTACCTGTTTTAGCCATGTTCATTTTGCAGGATATCTCTATCACCCTGTCATAGCTGCATCAGAAAACCGCGGCAAGCCCTGTCCACATATTTGATGAAGCTTGAAATCTGGGTGTCTAAAGTGTTATGAATTGGTGGTTCAATTTTAAAGGCGTAATTTCAGTATCCGGTAATAAGGCCAACGTTTTTCAAATTCTTTATAAAGGCAAGTGAGCATTCCTTAGAAACTAGAGGTCTCTATTGCTTATGAATATATTTAAATATCAGATGGAAAAATCAGATGTTACAAAATGGGCACAACAGTCAATGACCGGTTTGGTAGTTAGTAGGGATGAGGGAAATTTCAGTTGCAAAAGCAATAGAGGCAGGTTCCAATTCCACCACCACTCCTTGGAACTCCTGGCAACCCACCTGCCAAAATCCACCAGAGTTGCATTAAAACATTTTAGCTATTCGGGAGGCCGGACAGTTCTGCACGCTTTGATTGGCTTGGGTCAAAGAACTCAAAACAGTTGCAACTCCACAAGCAAAGCACATTAAGAGCACTGCTGCACTTCTTGTATCACAACATCTTGAGC
Organism: Ambystoma mexicanum; assembly: GCF_040938575.1. Classification (NCBI taxonomy): domain Eukaryota; kingdom Metazoa; phylum Chordata; class Amphibia; order Caudata; family Ambystomatidae; genus Ambystoma; species Ambystoma mexicanum. Next base: position 710,226,687 of record NC_090931.1, read on the forward strand.
TGATGTCCATGCCACCATCAGACTTGAGATGCAACACAGCATCTTGAACTGGTACAATACTTCATGAACATAAACAACCCCAATGACCAGCCCTGCACCATGCTTGGAATTTGACCTCAGTGTTTTTGGTCAACGTCACATCCATGAAATGACGTGCATGGATAGAATCCAGCATGGCTTACACCATAGAAGGCGGGTGTATCAATGATTCAAACAAAGCATGGAATGTTAAACCAAATCAGAACAAAGGGACATCCCCTTTTCCAAAGGTCTGCTCATTTCCTTTGTCCCTTAGATTGGGATTCCTCTTTTCAGATTTTTAAACAAAGTGTGCTGTGTCTCTGAATAGTATTTGTAGCACAGCGCTTCTCACACAAGCGCCCCTGTCATCTGGTTGGTGGAGGTTCTAAGCAATGTCATTCTCTTCTTTCTGAAGTGCTTCGAAGCAGGCTCACAGCCGGGCATTTGCCTTGTGTTGACCTGTGTAGAGCATTGACATGTCAGGATATCTTGCCTCTATAACAGAGCAAAATGTTCTGCAAACACTAGGGCTTGTCACATTTTTCAAATATAATAGGATTTGTGTTGATGCCTAAAAGGTCCAAATGATACACCAATGCTTCGCTTGAACTTCTAAGGGAAGCCAAGTAGCTCAAATATGGCCAGGTGACTTGAATGATAAGTGACAGGCTGCAACTCAGTCCATCAGGTTGTGTGACTAAGGAGAAGTGAGCCATGTGTTACATGAATACAGGGCATCCAATGGACTACCCAGGCAAATTATCATGTGTATTCTTGTATTTGCTGCATGCTTGGCGACAGCGTACTGGTAATGCTTATCTTAGCCCCACCATTTGGAAAGACTGCATACAAAAAGCAATCCTCCGTAAGAGGCAGGAACTCAAAGCACAGGTGCCAAGAGGTAATAACACCCTGCACCAACAGGAGCCATGGCAGAAGGCACCATGATCAAACATGACTCCTTTACATTTGGATATGATGCATAAACAGAAAGAGCTGGCCATGAAGCCGACAGTCCAAGATGCTCAGCTCCCCGGCATCAAGGTAATGACATGTGTGAGGGTATGGCATCTCCTTGTTTGATACAGGGGACACGAGCAACTCCCATGGATGGCAGATATGGGAGATGAAACCGTGCAGTACAGTGCTGGGTGACAGGCTGCTGTACAGGAGGAAGACCTCGCAGTAAAGTGCTGGGTGACAGGCTGCTGTACAGGAGGAAGACATTGCCGTAAAGTGCTGGGTGACAGACTGCTATACAGAAGGAAGACCTTGCAGTAAAGTGATGGGTGACAGACTGCTATAAGGAAGACTTTGCAGTAAAGTGCTGGGTGACAGACTACTGTACAAAAGGAAGACCTTGCCATAAAGTGCTGGGTGACAGACTGCTGTACAGAAGGAAGACCTTGCAGTAAAATGCTGGATGACAGACTGCTGTAAAGGAGGAATATCTTGCAGTAAAGTTCTGGGTGATAAACATCTGTACAGAAGGAAGACCTTGCAATAAAGTGCTGGGTGACAGACTACTGTACAGAAGGAAGACCTTGCCATAAAGTGCTGGGTGACAGACTGCTGTACAGAAGGAAGACCTTGCAGTAAAATGCTGGATGACAAGACTGCTGTAAAGGAGGAATATCTTGCAGTAAAGTTCTGGGTGACAAACATCTGTACAGAAGGAAGACCTTGCAGTAAAGTGTCGGGTGACTGACTGCTGTAAAGGAGGAGCTGAGGTTGCATAATGGGGCTGTGGTTGGGATGTGCCTGCATAATAGGGCTAAGGCTAGAATTATGTGTAGCTGACACTGTTAATAACGATTAGAGTAAAGTTAGCAGAGTGCACAGCCTAGCTTAGCTTCTATAGGATGATGGATTTGCAGCAGAAATAAGAAATTATTGACAATAGAAAATCGGGATTTAACCGCTAGTGGAGTTCTTATAATGCACATAGCCATTGATACAAATTCTGTTTAGCCGTTGTTGGCTATTTCATGCATTGTGATTGGGGATGTGTACACAGCCTGACATTATTCCTCTGTCTTTTCTCTTTTAGATGTTACAGAATAAAGAAAGTGACCCCAAAATACAGAAGATCCTCCAGGCCATTGACATCTACATTGTGCCGGTGCTCAACATTGATGGCTATATATACTCTTGGACAACGGTAACTATGCAAAGCCCTACAGTATTTTAAAAGAGTACCCACTGCTTTGAGTCTAAATAGGTGATGTGTAACAAAGGAAATAAGGGTGCCCTAACCAGGATGTGCTCTGCCAAACACTATTGATACTCAGCACACAATAATAAAGCCAACTGGCACACAATGGATTTATTTATTTTACATTTTTAAAGCGCTCACATAGCCCACGGGCCTCGAGGCGCTGTTACAGGAATTGTTTGTTTTTTAGTTGCATAATGGTTTTTTTTGTCTTAGTTGCATATTTATAACGCACTTAAATACCCAGAGGTTTCCAAGCGTGATCCCAATGATTGAACCTGTGTTGCTTCGTGTCATCTTGCTTCCAAGGTGAGCACGTTGCCGCTGAGCTATCCTCAATGAAACACTGACCAGAATTGTCTCGGGTTCTGCTTTTTAATGACATATGGTGGTCCTCCAACAGCCAGTTAACTTTATCATTGTGCACTCAGTATCAGTAATGTACCCACGGGGGGTGCTTTAAAGGGCCCTTTAAATCAGTAACATGTCATACAAGGATGGGGATGCAGAATAACTCTTACACCAAATAATAAGACCAACTCAATAAGTTGGCAAAAAATCTCCTCCGACTGTATTATTTTCAATTGTCTAAAACAGAGTTACAACGGACATCAACAGACGTTCGCTCGAGCTCTCAATCATTTTGCATAAACACACATTTAAATACTAAAACGTCATCATACATGAGGTCATACTACGTGGCAAACTATGAAAACCTACGGGGGGTTTTGAGTGGCTTAAGGGGAACATCTAAGTATACGTTCTTTAAGGGATCGGGTTGTGATTGGGTCTTTACAGTCAGTTGGACAATTTATGCCCAACCCTAGTGCAAGTCATCTTCATCAGTTACTAGATACTCATTACATCATTGCCTATCGAACTATAAGTCCCTTCGTTATATGGCCCACTACAATTGGCTGGCACACTTGTATGATTCTGGAACATTTGGCTCACTAGCTGCACGTAAGCTGGTACCCCAGGTGCCAGTGGGTGGACTTGACCGTGTCTCCCGACCTAATTAGCCCAACATCTCTCATCGCTCATTCCGTCTGCCATTCAGATTGTCTTTGAACTTGTCCTTGCAAAGTATCCTTGCTCCTGAGAATAAAAGGGAGTATAGGCACACTCTTATGATAGTTCTGGTCAGCACGCCCATCTCCTATTTCCATCCTTGACTCACGTGACAGGAGACCGTATTTCGGCCTGTTTTGCAGCATTTAATTGTCTTGAATTAATAAACTTGACACTCATGGTGTTCTTTCTTGCACCTTAACAAGGGCTGATTCAGCTTCTCACGTTCACTGTTCTTCAAGGATAGATAACCGGTTCTTGGCCGCTCTATCTTTTGACACCAGGCCAGACAGCTATTTCAGGCCTTTCCTTGATCTTCAGCTGTTTCCTTATTGCGACACAGCTTTCCGATCCTTCTTTCTTCACGGGTCTAAGCTTGCTAAATGTGTGACACCGATGTCCAGATTCTATATAATGACAGCACCGCCTGCAGTCTATTCACTATATATTAACTAGCCTTTAAGATCACTTAGTCTACTTGCGTTGCTGCATCTATACAGTTATAAAACGGCTTGTATGTTCAACAGTGCTCTTCAGACGTAGAATCTTCATTCCGCATATGAAAGTTTACTCGATTCTTTACTTCGTCATCAGATTCTACAAGGTCTGTGCATCTCCTTCTTAGACCATTCTTCTCAGTGCGTCACGCTCATTTCTTGTGACATCACCAGCCTCTTTTCTTCTCGTCTTCATATTCCTTTGGGGCTCTCCAAGAGATTGTCATCTCTACCGGTGTACATCATATAGGGTCTTCATAATGGATACCTTTTCTTGATGTTTCTCCGTGGAATAGGCACCATCACTGGTGTTGTGCATGTCGCGGTTTCTGGTTTCCAACATTTAGGCAGGATGGGGGCGGGACTTCCTGCAGAGGCATTCAGCTGCTCCTCTACAATAGTGTTTGGCAGAGCACAACCTGGTTAGGGTACACTTGTTTCCATGAGAGTCTTTTTTGTGAGACCAGGCTAGCTCACATTTGTGTCCAAACCTCTGCTGCCTGCCACTTGTAAGGTTTCCATTTAGCAGATTAGCTCGAACCACTGAAAGCAAATTTATGCTGATGGAACAGGATCTACGTGATTACTATGCAGCGCAAAATTGCGAATCTGAAAATACTGAATTCCAAAATCATGCTGCGCAGTGATTCCATAGATCACTTTTCAGGCATCCCTCATCTCCCTACCCACCCACTTACCTTTTGAACTGCACATACAGAAGTGTACCACCAACTCTCCTCTATCCCTGCAGCGTCAGTTCCCTATCACTAACGTGGGTCAGAGCTGGGGCCGCAGGATCCCTTTTTCAGTGTTTTTATTTTTTTAATGTCCCCTGATTCCAATATCATGGAAGCTGAGGGACACCCCCACAACTCCCGAAGCCCATGATGCCGAACAAGGGAAGCGAATGACAGCATCCCATGTGTGTCATTTTTGTGTTTGACTGCATGTTGTCTGTTATGTATCTGCTTCTCAGGTCCTCAGAATATTTAAAACAATTTCTCAACAGAGGGCACAATATGGGAGGTAAAATAAATACAGATACAGGCTGCAACCTCACCTAAGCCCTAGGCTTACAGCGAAGTAATGGTTATGAGAGGACCACTGAGATGTTCACATGATTTCAGAGGTCACCAAACACACTTTTCAAAGTTGTTTCATACTAGTGGAGTCACAAATATAATCCCTTATGCACGTTATACAGAAATACTATAATTTGATTTCTTAAGTTTGTCTCATTGGGGACAAACTGATGAATACATATTAAAGTGTGTCCGTCCCATGTTCTGTCTAGGTTAGGGTGCTGCAGCCTTTTAATTTATTGTACAAAAATTAGATTATTACAAAATGGATATACAAACATGAAAAAAGAAATTGACCATTCCACATTTCAACATAGCATAATCATTTTCAACATCTATTTCATCATATTACAACATAAAACCTCATAATACCAACCAATATATTGGTTGCAGCAAGATTCCATAAAATGGATCACTTTCTCAGTCAATGACCTTTCAACTCTCGCAGTGAGGTACTGGAATTTTCTTTAGATCCAAATTGTCTTGAATAACATTCAAAAGTTGAATCAATTTAAGCAATAGCTTTCGATTAGAACCCCACATACAATTTTCCCATAAGCTTTCTCTGTTCAACCAGGATGACAGGGATAGATAAGGTCCAAACATCCTATATATAAAGGCTTAAAAAAACTCACAATATATGGTCAAATGCTATAGGGATTCAAGTACAGAGGTTTGTACACAGAATCAGCATCTGCCAGGAGTTGGATTCTCCTCCTCCACGTTCCAGAATTGAATCCTTTCATTTGATACAGTTTAAAGCGCATATACATCTTACGCAACCGATTACATGGAGACATCTCCAAATAACTAGGTCTCTCAACCCATTTTCTGCGAAATTTTGCATATTCATAGTATGCCTTGCTCTTCCAATTTGATCTAACATTAAGCACTAATAATTCTTCTGAAACTTGCGCTTACAGGACTGAAGACCAGCAATAAGGTCTTCCTTGCTGATCAAGGCAGACTGCAAGATTACTTCCATTTTGTTTTCAAATTTTACCATAGATGGAACAGAGCCTTCCCTCAACATAAATGGAAAAGTCTTCATAAAAGGATTGTTTCGGAGGGGCAAACATTTTCACATAGGTATTCAACATGCACCAGTGTCATTTGACCGAAAGGCGTAAATTCCCCAATTCATGTCAAATAAGCACATTCGGGATTCAAAGCGCTAGACCAAGTACCTGCTTCCACCTTCTACCCTGTATCATATCAAGAAACCCCTCCATCTCCAAGAGACAGATATCAAGTGCATATAGAAATATGGGTTCTACTTTTAGGAGATAATATTTTAAACAGGGGAGAACAGAGAATTGACAATACTTGTTAAAAATGATCTTCATCTGAGAGGTGAGCGACTTCGCTTTTACATTAAGAAGATCTTTCCACATAGATATGAAGTAAGTATTTGCAAGTGTATAACCGAGATAACGAATCAAGGGCATCTGCGGAATACACACTCCATTCAAACACCAATTGAATTTAGCGATTTTCTTCTTGCCTTCTGCAAATGAAATAATAAATGATTTAGTCTGATTAATTTGGAGATTATTTTTTCGGGCAAAACTGAAAAATAAATTCTGTTTTGTCTGAAGCCCAAAAGGAGTGCGATCCAAAAACATAAGATCGTCAGCAACTCCAATCCAATTAAGCGCCAGTCGAACCAGTTTGACAGGGAATATGACATTCTCACTCCAATCAGCATCCATGTCTAGTAAATAGAGATTAAACAGGACTGCATCAAGATTGCAGCCCTGTTTAAATCCAATCTCAGTAGAGAAATCCAATCTCAGTAGAGATTGGAACAGTTACAGCCCCATTCATTGTCAACCTTATTTGATAAGAGGTGTTTTGGTGTAAGAGTGCAATGATCGCCACCAGATCTAGAGGAAAGCCCAGATTAATCATCTTCTCCCAAAGCACATCTCTATTCATTGTGTCAAATGCAGCCGTAAAATCAAGGGCTGCCATGTAAATAGGGCCTGTTCTTGAATGTTTAGAGTGTTCGTATAAATGAGCCATAATAGATGCGTTGAGAGGGCAACCCATATGTTTTCTAAAACCCACTTGAAAGCGTGGCAACAGCTTTAAGTGCGATATATAAGACTGGATTACATCTAAAATCAAAAGAGTAAAGATTTTGGCCGCAGCATCCATCAAAGCGATGGGCCTGCAGCCTTTTAGCTATCCAGATGTTTTGGACTACAACTCCCATTGGTCCTGTAAAAGCAAAAGGAAATATCGAGGCTGAGTACCCCAAAAGGAAATATACCAAACACGGGCTTATAAAGATTCTCGGATCTTTATTCCAAAAACTGTACAGTTAACAAAGAAACAAAATCAGATCTGAAACAGATAGCTATCTGGCCCTCAGTACATCACAGCGAATACCAGCCTTTCGGTGTGATAAGTGAGAGGTACTGGACATCTAAATATTCACATCTTTTATACAGTTTTCAACCACAATGTCCAGCCCCTCTGCAAGGTAATAAGTATCGGTCTAGAGTTCGTGCCGAGTTCACCTCTCGTTAGTCCACCTATATGCATGTGGATTACTTCCAGTTTATATAACAACAAGTCACAACAGCAACAGCGTATCTTTGGTTTTAACATTAAGCCTTAGTACATGTCTTATTCAATGTAGTTCAACAAGTGTTCACATTCAGTATTTAAACAACATTGTATTTGATGTATGTCCGCGGATCGGACTTGTTGGCGCAGGTAATCCTTTATCTACAGGTCAAATGTAGGACAAGGTCTCATTACATGACCCAAACATTAAGCCTACGGGCAGGTTAGACATTAACCTATGTAAAGGTCAGAACGGCTAAGGTTACGAGCAGGAGAACACTGTCCACCATTTTAGAATACAGAGTGACTTTGGAGTAGAAATCAAAATGGCAGATGGACCTAAAAGGGCGGCTAAGTCAATCTAAGGTCAGAACTTTGTAACACGGATTTCTTCGCAGAGCGACTGGGCTTAGGCCAATATATACAATAAAGGAGGCACAATATGATATCCCGTTTGACAGTCCTAGCGATCATAGTCAATACTGCAGGATCATCAGAGTTGTAGTTCAAAACATCTGGAGACCCACAGTTTGCAGCATCCTGCTCAGGGAGTAACTCCTCCGCTCAGAATACCATCACATTATCGAGACCATCATGAGCAACGTTGTGGTCTGTTCATTGAAGCTCCACTGTGAGAAATAGGCTATTCCTGCGAAATCAGATATTGGGATCTCCCAGTCACGACAATTGCTGGGAACCAGTCTATGGGTAATTCAGAACAATTATCCTGAATTGAGTGATCTATGTGTGAATCATTAATGCATAACTGCAGAATAGCTAAATCCAATATTATTATCACACTGAGGCCCTCATTACGTGTTTGGCGGTAACCATGCCGTTATTGGTGGCATGGCTGCCACCGAAATCGCGTCAGGGTCCGGGTCCTCGGAATGAGGACTTACCGGGCCATTCCGAGTTCGGAAGGCCCGGTAATTCCTCCCTCCAAGGATGCGGACACGGTCCTTCCCCATTCCCATTCAGCCCCTATAGGGCTGAATGGGAATGGGGGAGGGAGCAAACAACGGGCCATTACGAGATGGCCCCTTGTTTGCTCCCTCTTCCCCTCACGGGCCCTGGTAAGCACGCTTGGTTTTCCCAGGTGTGCTTACCGTGTCCCGCGAGGGAAACTCGTAATGCGGCGGTACGGAGTGAATGGCGCCGGCACCTTTTACGGCGCCGTTCACTCCATACCGCCAGGGTCATAATGAGGCCCTGAATGCGTAAAATATTCTCACAGCACTAGAAAATATATTCCAGTAGATGTGTCTGTTTTGAGAAACAATCGCCAGGTTTCATGTGAAAAATCCAGTAAAATAACACACTGATTATGGGTCTCAGACACAATTTAATCGTTATAGCAATAAGAAGCACATCTTGTGGAGAATTTGCTAATGCTTGGTTTTGAAAGGAAGACTTCTCCACTACAATTGAAATGGTAATTTCCATTTTAATTGTATTCATAATTTCCTTTTAATCATAATTTAATCAATAGTAACAAAATCAACATTGATATGCCACTACATGTTTCAGTCAAGGGACAGAAGGTAGCTATCACAAATGAACCAAACAACAGAAAGGTAGTAGAAAGGTACTCCTGTGATTCGCCACTATTAATTTTTTCTTTAAAAAACATACAATATAATTACACAATGCTTGCTTTCCACGCAGATCCATTCCGCATGTTTGCCTCTGATGGTGTGTAGTCCTAATTCCTGTCCTTCTTCACTTTCTACATATATCAGAATTTATAGACCCTGAAATAAATATGATACTACTTGGAGCAATACAAGCTACCTTCTTCCTTTCTGCAGAAGACTTCCTCATACATCAAATACAGAAAACCCAACATATCAACTTCGAATTATCCTGTTGTCAAAATGAATCTGTCATATGACACTCAGCTCGCTGTCAGGCTCCCCTCTGCCGCCTCTTCTCCTTCTCTCATCTCAGATTGTCTGTCTGCAATCCAGGAGTGGTGTGCCGCCAAACCTCGGGGTCATCTTCGGCTCCACACTTTCCTTCTCTCCTCCCATTTCTGACGTCTCTAAGAAGTCAAACTATCAACTGCACCTCCTCAGAGGTATTCTTTGTTTCCTCTCCTTTCCCCAGAAGCGCTCTGTCAACAGAGCTCTGGTTCTCTCCAGGCTTGACTACTCTCCGTCCTCTACAACTCATCGAGAACAGGACTGCGAGAATTGTCCTTGGCCTCAAGCCCAGTGATCATATCTCTCAGCCCTGAAATCTCTCCATTGGCTCCCAGTGGCTGCAAGGATCCCGTTCAAGACTGCATTGTCCACAAGGGCTTCTGGGCCTGGGACTGCAATACCTCCAACTCTCTCTTTGGAAATATCTTCCTACTCAAGCTCTTCGCTCTTCCACCTCCAACTCCTTGAGGATCAGGTGCTTCTTCAAGCAACGAGTCGGGGGCAGATCTCTCTCCTCGCTGGTGTCTCCCTCTGGAACAGCCTCCCTGCCTCTCTGAAACTTGAGAAGAACCATCTCCGGTTCCGGCAGCATCTCAAGATTTCCTCTTTGCTTCTGCCTTCTCTCTTCCTCTTCCCTGCTGATTTCCTGTCTGATACTGCACTGGTCACCAGGCTACCCTCTGAACTTCGGGTCCAGGTCCCTGTCTGCCCAGTTGCACACCTGCACTGCCTCCTGGCAAACCTTGCGTTTGGGTCTGTATCTGCAACCCTACAGTCCCTTTACCTGCACTTATCAGACACTTGTTGTCTTCACTTAACTCTTGCACTGCCACCTGCTGGCCGCACTACTTGTTTTTGATCATGTGTCCTGCACTTGCCCTTCATCCCCTTCCCCTGGCACTTTTCCCCTCCCCTGTCCCATGCACTTGCACAATCTCAATGTCACTTGGCCTAGTAAGATCGCTGTCTTTGTCCTCCTTTTGTTTCCCCTCCTTTGCCTCGTCACCTCGCCTTGAAACACCTGTGTATAGGCGCGTTATAAATGTCATATCATATCATATTATGATATACTCCAAATAATACTAAGAGCAAGGGTGGACATAGAAGAAAGACTTGACTGTTCTGATAAAGGTGACTCTGGTCATTTGAAATGAACGTGCTCAGACATAATAACAAGACCAAGCTGTTCTTAACAGAAATGACTACTACAATACACTTCAATACCTCACATAATTTATCTGCTTCAATGTACGGAAAAGAGTAAAATCCTTGTTATGCCATCATTTAAAGTATTGATCATTTGGCAACATGCAGGTTATAAATAATTCACTAATTAATAGAAGTTATGTTCCAAATACCACCTTTTTAATTTGCAAGGAATGGTTATATAACAAAAGTTCTTAAAACTCCATTACTCATTCCTTCTGACCTTAAAATGTGTATATCCAGGAAGCTACCCTTCACAAAAATCTTCTTTGCCCATCTCAGCCTTATGAACAAATCCCTCCCCTGCATGTCTCTTGGAATAGAGGGTGGGGTGACAACAGGTTCAAGTACTACTAACCGATACCCAATGCTGGAACCAGGGAAATTCATAGGGCATCCCCTGTCCCATCCCGGTGTGCACCAGCCATTTGACAAAGACCCATCAAAGGGCTCAGAATACTGCCCCCACCTCCAATGAGACAGTTTAGTAGGGCACATCTCAATCTAGGGTATTCCTAGAACCACCTAAGAACGAGGATTTTCAAAATCCTAACCACCAAGAGTTTAGTGCCACAGGGATGTTGGCCGTAAAAAAATACAAGTAGTTGTGGATATTGAGTTACTTACTCGTTTTTTAAAAAAGAAAAAAAAGACTGATTTAGAAAGACGGCTCGGAGACTGCTCCAAGCCATCTTTATAAATCAAACTGTCCTGCCTCTGTAGCACATGAGTGTATGCAGGAGCTGACAGGCACGGCCAGACGAGGGAAGTCGCATGGGCAAGGTAAGTGTATTTACAGTGTTGAGTGTATGTGTGTGTGTGTGTGTGTGTGTGTGTGTGTGTGTGTGTGTGTTTGTGAGTGCTTGTGAGGAAGGGGAATGTTTGTGGTGGGGAAGGAGGGAGGGGCAGGGGTAAATGTGTGTTTGTGTGACTGTGTGGGAGAGGAGGGGAAGTGTGCTGGGCTGAGAAGGGGGGTGGTGTTTGATGAAAGGGAGGGTTTGTGAGGTAAACCCCCCACCCAATTATTCAAGAAATTCAGCAGGATAGGGTGGGGACAGGGCAGGATCGCCTTCCCGCCCAGGCGGTGGGGGGTTTTGAATGTCACATTTCAAAATTTGAAAGGCCACACAGAATTGGCACAAATAAATGTGTCTATTTTGTGTTCGGCCTTTAAAATAAATGCGTAAATATCACATAGAACCATAGTTGTGTGGTGTACATAAGTAACTTAACGTCTGGATGTTTTTTTTCTCATGAAGATACAGTCACTGCTGAGCAGCCCTGTATGACATGGACCAAAGGACCATAGAGCTCCATATTGGACACCCTGCCACAGACATGCAAAGAACGAAAACCCAAGATGGTAGACCGCTTTTATCAAGGCTTGTGCCACATCTCCATGAACACAAGGGCAGGGCTGCCTAGTGACATAAAGCCTAAAACAGGTGAAGTTGAACCAACCAGATTTGGAGTCTAATTATGACCAAGACCTGACCACGATTAGACGTTGCAGTGGACGGAGAAAGAGGAGGAAGAGAGGCAGCCAGAAGGGGGAAGAGGAGGAGTGAGGTAGAGAACAGAGAGGAGAGGAGGTGCAGAGCCAAGACATCAGGAGGGTGGATGGAGATGAGTGAAGAAAAGATACAAAGGAGGCAGGAAGAGAGGAGTAATACATTGAGGAGGTGCTTGGAGAAAGTATCAGGAGGGGAGGAGTACATGTTGTAGGTGATTGGAGAAGGCCCCATGTAGGGTGCTGGAGAAAAGACAGGCAAAGAAATGGAGGAGATAGAAGAGAGGAGAAATAATGGGTTGAAGCTTGAATAGAATGAACTGCATACTGCTAGTATGCAGGTGGAGAGTTAAAGAAGTCTGGTTGTATGAGCACATAACATGTTTGGGGATGCTTGTGGTCTCATACAGAAGGGTTGTGACCAAGCAGTTCGGGCTGTACTGCCCCTTTTGGGGTGGAACCAAGCTTGGTTTACATATGGTCTTTCCCCTTTTGTAATGGCTTGGCAGACAAAGAACGATGGTCTGGAAGGTTGCCAAGAGCAATGCCAGAGGTTAGGATGAATTCCAAACCTTCCAGCCATAACCTCTTATATTTTTTGTAATTCATCCCAAATGGGACGGTATTCCCACAAGTGGGTCCCATGCCCGCTGGGGCTAGAGGTACAAGCTTCTCCTCACTGATGAGGCTCAACAAGGCCCAAACATGTTTAGGGATCCTTGTGGTCTCGTGCAGAAGGGATGTGACCAAACAGTTGGGGCTGGACTACCCCTTTTGGGGTGGAAACAACCCTGATTTGCATATGGACTTTCCCCTTTTGTAATGGGTTGGTAAGTGAAGAACGATGGTCTGGAAGGTTGCCCAGAGCACTGCCAGAGTTTAGGATTAATTCCAAACCTTCCAGCCATAAACTCTATTGTTTTGCTTAAGTGACCCCGAGTGCGACGGGTATTCACAGACTTGGGTACTTCCTGATACAGGGATGAATGTACCTCCCGATTTGTGCCACTGTCACATTTGTGGCAGGATTGCTAACCGTAAATGGGCTTACACTTTTTAGTGAACAGTTTGGCCGGGGTACTTTCTAAAACTGTAGGCACATTGCTACTAACATGCTGCTGGCATTCCATTTACAGATGCCCAGCAGAAAGCATGCATTGGGGGTCTTAAGTACAGTTTTTGATAAGATTGATTATACACCCATTTGTTAGCCGGCCCATCTGGGTAACACCCATCAACACCAGTTTATAAAACAAAGAGCTCTGTCTGATTTCCATGGCAGAATACACTTACTAAACTTTTGAAAACATGGGGAGATTCACAACAGCAGAGGGAAATCTTCCATACTGACCACCTGCAATAAGCAGAGAAATTAAGGCTTGAAAACATTTTTTACAAATATTTATTTTATTGTATTGTAGCCAACAAATTTACTTTTCACATTGTAGCAACAAGAACAAGAGAAACTTGTTTTTTAAAAGACAGAGACTAAGCAGGAAACATCAAAGAAATAAAGCCATTATACTTTACATTCTAATGTTCAATTAATCGTGGTTGCTCAGCAGGTTGAGTTCTCTTAGTATACTTATTACTTTTCATGTCAACAGTCTCATGCCCCACACTGATGCATTCCCAAAATGATTGTGTGCCCAACCCCCATTCCTTATCCACAAATCTTGAGAACCTATTCAATCTCAGATCCTTTGTGCCTTGACAATCCTTCAATATATGTCTCAGATTCTCAATACATAAATTACCACAGCGTTTACATAGGTTATCTGTATATAAATCCTTAGGCCTATAAAACAAGATCTCTCTGGTTGGTAATATATCAAAGTGAAATCTTAGGAAATTGGCTCTAGCTGTTGGGCTAGGAAATCGCTTCAGATAACCCATTGGAAGACCCAGAGGCTTATCCTGCATTAACAATGATTGATACATTTTTTTTACTGCGCATTTCTGTGATCGTTTGAATGCAGTCATTTCTTTTTAGTGACCTTTTTACATACATCGGGTTGTCTATTAGATTGTGTGTAGTACATTCACATGACCTTAGGACTTTCTGAGCATATTTACCAAAAATGGATTTACGCTCTCCTGTAACCCTACATTAATATCCTCATATAAGGAATTTGACCATGGTACCAGAATCAATCTATATTCAGATACTATCTCCATTGTAGGGCAAGTTCATACCTTACACAGTCAATCGAAAGTGACCGGAGGAGGGACAAACCACTCTTCCAAAGTTTACCCTCTAGCCTTGCCCAATCTATTGATCCTATCACTGGGTTAACATCTGCACCATATGTCAAGACTGGAATTACCTTACCAATATAGAAATTAAGGCTTGCCTAGACTTCGTTGTATATCATTGATGTAAAGGATGTAAATGTAGCAAGATTACCTGGACTAACATGACAGAGGAGGCCTTAGGAAGACATTAAAGAACTAATTTTGTCAAATGTTGAGCTTCATAATGCTGGACTTTAGGTACACAATAATTCACCAATTGACAACTCAAAATTTAGGCTGTGTTTTCACAAGAAAAGAATGGGTGTGAACAACTCACTTTCTAAATAAACTGCAAACTCTTCCCTCGATAAAAGATCTGTGCTGTCCTGGAAATTCAGTGTCTGGCCATAAAATGGCCATAGAGGCTTTAAGGTATTCTCTTATTTGGTGCAAGTTCACCATGATTATGGATAATCCATCTCTAGTCTCACCAATTTTGACAGAAACAAGGTCGGAAATGCCTGGGTCTTCCAATGATTCATAGCTTTACATCCCTATCAATTTACTGTAATTTACAGATGAGGACGCCTTCAAGCCAATACAGGATTTTTTAGTCGACATCCATTGGACAGATACCGATGAAGCTTGGAGTAAATGGGGGATATGTGATGATGTCCCCTCCTTGGACCTAGGGGTAGATAGTGGGGTGGTCATGGGGGTAGGATACCATGACCTGCTATGCTATGCTGGCTACTAGGGTGACCTGGGGAGGACTCTCTGGCCAACCCCAATAATCTCAGTCAGATGCAGTTGAACCAATCAGATTTGAAGTCTTATTATAGTCCACACCGGAGCATGGTTATTTGAAGGTTTGCCCCAGAGTGGTGTCACTCTCTATTAAACACAGGAGCTTTGTGAGAAGATGTTTGAAGGAGCCAGAGTTTTAGAAAGAATGGAGGTAGAAGGAGAGAGAAGATGAGGTGGCGCACTGAGCAAATGTTGCAGAGAGGTGGTCAACAGCGGGAAGAGGAAAAGTACTATGGAAAACATAGTGAAGGATTAGAGGAGAGACATCAGGAGCAGGGTGATAGTTGAAGTGAAAGCTAAGGAAGTAGAGGAAGAAGGAAAGGCTACAATTTAACAGGGAGAAGTACATTGCAGAGGTATTTAGAGGAAATGCGAGGAAGGGAGAATAACAAAGCATCATGGGGGTGTTTGGAGGAGATCCCAAGGAGGGCTCTGAACAAAAGGCGGGCACAGAGAAGTAGGAGGTGGAGAAAAGAAGAAATAGAGGGAATGTTGGAGGAGGAGACCAGAAGGGAGATGCATACCTAAAGGGGAGGAGATAAGCAATAGTGGTACAAACATTTGGTGTGCTTCGAGACAGGGGAGAAAGAAAGAGAGAGAAGAGATAGGATATGTTAGGAAGAACAGGGATGGTCTGCTTAGATACATAGATGCAATACTGTTGTAACTCAATGATGAGGTAGACACAACTGGGATGTTGGGGAATAGAGTCAAGGCTTTAAAACAGAGTGGTGAAGAAAGCCCCCTGACTCAACCTATAGAGCTGTCACAGGTTTCCCCTTTTCTCACCTGTTTTCTTTGCTTGATGGAATCCTTAGGTGGAGTTTTCTTTTATATGGTTCGGGTCTTATACAAGCCTGCTCGGCCGTCTTCGGCTTCCAGTGTTCGTTCAGCTTCAAGTCCGGGATCGCTAGGAAACTCCATTATCCTTGAACAAATATCCATCCTTGGTTCTCAGATTCCATTGATTCTTCCTTGAAATATCTCTCCAGAGCTCAGAGGACTGGGTTTGCATGCAAACTTCTTCCAGGAGGCTAATTGCTTGAGCCACAAATATCGTATGGAGAAACATTTTAGGAAATGTCCGGGCTTCAGGGGGTTCGTAGTCAGGACGTCGAGATAGGGCGTCAGCAATTATATTCTGTGTTCCAGGAACCTGATGAATCTGGAACTGGTATTGGGCAAAGAAGAAGGCCCATTGGGCTTGACGGCTATTCCTACATTCCAGGGCTTGTAATACTTGAAGATTTCGATGGTCCGTGTGAACCTGGACAGGATGTTTTGCTCCCAGAAGTAAATGACGCCACTCAGTGAAGGCTTGACGGATGGCTAGCAGTTCCTTTTATAATACAGAGTAATGGGTTTCACTGGGAGTTAACGTTAACGTCCGTGAAAGATAGGCAATAGATGTTCCAGTCCGTCGTCGAATTCCTGTTTCAGAACTGCTCCAATGGCCTAGTTAGAGGCGTCTGTTTCCAGTAGGGAGGGCCGGTTGATATCAGGTTGAGCCAGGATGGGGGCTTGTGTAAACTCTGTTTTCAACCGTTGGAAGGCTTCCTCCTGAGCTGCTGTCCAATGATATGGAGCGTCTTTCTTCAACAAGGCAATAATCGGTCGGACTATTTCGGAAAAGGAAGGTATGAATTTCCAATAGAAATTAGCTTAGCCCACGAAAGACTGGATCTGTTTCATGGTGGTCGGACTTAGCCAGGATAGAATGGCTTTTACTTTGGATGGATCCATTCCAATACCTTCTGGGCTAAGGACAAATCCTAGATAGTGAACAGTAGAGACATGAAAAAGGCACTTCTCGGGTTTTGCCAGGAGCTTGTGTTCACGTAGCCGTTGTAACACTGTCTTAACATGTTCTTCAAGCTTGAGAGGGTCCTTAGAGAGTATTAAGATGTCGTCCAGATACACGATGATGAAGAGAAATAGCATATCCGAAAACACCCGATCCATGAAGCGTTGTAAGATTGCCGGGACATTAGCGAGTCAAAAGGGCATGACTAAGTATTCATAATGACCAAAGGGTGTTCTAAAGGCTGTCTTCAATTCGTCACTTTCTCTAATACGGATCAGATGGTAGGCACCTCTGAGATCCAACTTGGTGAATATTACGGCTCCTCTTACTGCTTCCAGGATATCTGAGATCAAGGGCAACGGATAGCGATCCTTAAGGGTGCACTGATTTAGACCTCAATAATCAAGACAAGGTCTGAGCTCATTGGTGTCTTTCTTTGGAACAAAAAACAGAGAACCCCCAGCTGGAGATTTGGATGGTCGTATGGTGCCATTTTCAAGGTTAGTATCTAGGTACTCATGGAGGGCCTTTTTCTCAGGTTCGGATAAAATGAACATCCTTCCAAAGGGAATCACAGCTGAAGGTTCGGTTTCAATAGCACAATCTTCAGGTCTATGAGGAGGTAAGGCTTGAACAATAGCAGAAGAGAACACATCAGAGTATTCCTGATAGATTTTAGGAACCCGGATGATGTTTGAGACCGTGAGTGGAGCTTGAAGGTCTGCTGAATGACCTTCCGATGGTGTCAGAGCAGGATCCAGGAGTAGGCAATGAGACATACAATGCTCAGAACCCAGGAACATGGAACCTGCTGCCCAATTAATGTATGGATTGTGTTTTTGTAGCCATGGCATTCCCAAAACCATTGGGTAATGGGTGGACTTCATGATATCAAACTTTATCTTCTCTTGATGGTGGTTTATTGCAAGCTCAATTTCCTTGGTCTGAAGGGTTATAGGTCCTGAAGAAAGAGGTCTCCCATCAATTGCTTCTATAGGTTGCATGATATTCTGGGATTCGTAAGGAATATGGTGTTTAAGGACCCATTCTTGATCTATGAATATTCCCATGGCCCCACAGTCCACTAATGCCAGAATGGGGTAGGTTTCCTTCTTGGTTGGCGATAGAAAGGCCTGTAAAATTACCAAATTGTTTTGTCCAGGAGAGTTCAAGGATGGTATAGATGTGGAGCCAACATCTCTCTCCCGAAACTGTGCTCCATCTAGAAGTTCGCGTTTCCCGAACACCGTGGAGGGGCTATAGGACTCTCTCTCACTAAATGTTTGTCCGAGGCGCAATACATGCATAAGCCGGTATGGATCCATTGTAACCTTTCTTGGGGGGATATGGGTCCACAGAAGGCCCCTAGTTGCATGGGTTCGGATTCGTTAGTAGGGACAAAACCACCTTCGGATTTCGAGGAAGTCTCTATGGGGTTCTTCTGGAAGGGTAACTTGGTCTTCTTTTTCTCTGCCTTCCTTTCCTGGATGTGAAAATCAATCTGTAGAGCGATATCCATAAGGGCCTGGTATGAACTTGGACGTGCCACCCTGGCTAGTTCATCCTTGATGTCTTTGTTTAGCCCTCTTCGAAAGAGAGTGAAAAAAGCTTCAGAGGAACAGTCGCCTCTTTAGCCAATTGCTTGAATCATGTTACATACGTGAGCATGTTCTGGGAGCCCTGCTGGAAATCAAGTAGACGTTCCTGAGCACTATAGACCTGTTCTGGGCGGTCAAACATGGTCATGAGAGCTTGAATGAATCCGTCATAATCATCCAGGAGGGCATCTCCGGCATTAACTAATGGGGTGGCCCAGGTTAATGCATTCCCAAAAGGTGCAAAATAATAAAGCCCACCTTAGCCCTGGGAGTAGAGAAATAATAGGGCTTAAAAGTAAAGTGGACCAAACAGGAATCAAGGAATCCACAAAGGTTTTTTGCTGACCCATTGTATTTGTCTACAATGCCGCCCAATAGTACGATCTCCTTTGTGGCAGAGTCGCGCGATAAGACTAATTGGTTTAACGCAGCATTCTATGCCTTTAGGTTTTGTACCTCGGTCGTTAGCTCTTGCATTCCGCGCATAAGATCTTGAATGGCCACCTCCATGTCTTTGTCGACTTCGGTCAGGTGGCGTCTCAATATGTCACAGGTTTCCCCTTTTCTCACCTGGTTTCGCTGCTTGATGGAATCCTTAGGTGGAGTTTTCTTTCGTATTGTTCGGGTCTTATACAAGCCCGCTCGGCCATCTTCGGCTTCCAGTATTCGTTCAGCTTCAAGTCCGGGATCGCTAGGAAACTCCAGGAAGTCCAGGAAAGGGGAAAGGAGCACTCAGAGGCGGGTGCACGGAATCCGGAAGAAGGCTGAATAAGAAGAAGTGAGAATAGTAGGAAAGCAGAAGGTCCGGGAACCAGGAAACAACAGAGTTCCGCGAAGACGAACTACAGAGCGCACGCCTAGCCACAGCTAACAGTAGCGTTGAGACGTGCAGGGCCACGGGGGTGTGGCTACTTTATAGAACGTGCTGCATTGGAAGTGAAGGCTGGTAGTCAGCATTCTGTGCTTGCGGCCATGTTGGTAGTATAACAGAGCGTAAGCCCCGACGTGTCAAGGACCAGGAGGCCCAGAAGGGGCATGTCCGATGGTTCAAGCTGTCAAAGTCTTGGTAGAAGATCTGTAACACATTTCCAACTCCGACAGTCCATGCTTCTGCCACTGCCAAGGCCTAAAATGCAGGCGCATGCAAGTCCCCTAGGCCAATAAGTAGAAATCTGCCCTGAGTGGAGGATGAGAAACAGAGTAGCCAAATATATGGACTGAAAAGCCAAGATACAATTGTGGGGGCACTCAAACCCCAAGACTGTAAGTGACTGAGAAGAAATAATAGACCATGTGAAGGGATCCCTGGATTGATACATACAAATTCTAGGGATGTTTGTTGACCTAAAACCTAAAGAATTGTGTTGCTCTCAGGAACCTTATTGTTTGGAGCTCAAGGTGAAGTTATCCTGTAGTTGAGTTGCATTCCAATTAGTTGGCTCTTTTTTGTGTTACAATCCCCAATAAACAAATATGTTTTAAACCTCTGTGTATGCCTCATGGCTTTGTGAAATCCTTTGGGGTCCTTTTTAACCAGTTAAATGATTTGAAAATTAAAGTTGGTAACTTGAGATGTCATACTGATCCTGAGCTCTAAAAGATAAGCCCAGAAGTAAGTATAAAAAACCGAGTGCAATTAGAAATATGTCCTCGGGAATCCTTTACGAGCTAAGTCATTGAATTGGGTTGAGCTGTAAGGGAAGATACTGGGGAAGTGATTTAGAATAGAATGCCAAATAATTTTCAGTGTGAAATGCACATGGCTCTCTGCTAATAACCAAAGCAATTGGGGACTTGATTTAAAATAGAATGCCATTGCATTTTCAGCCCAAAATGCATGTTGTTTTCTGACAGTAACCAAGTAAACCAAAATCCTGTTTTTTTCACAGGTGTATTTTAAAACTGGAACTGTGAACTGATGTACAACATTTCACAGTACACAGGACAATTAAACCCTTGACCTGTGGAAGCCATTGTTGTATAAAACAAACGTACAGCCACATCGCTACCAAAAATATGATGCCCATTTAAAGGACCATTAAAATCTTTCTAATAACAGTACCCTGACAAGAAATGATCCTGTATTAAGTGGACTTCAAATGTCAAGTAAGATTGGCGTGGTAGTTCCTATCCCTTCAGAGAATTATATTTTTATATTTGTCTGAATGACACCTGGCCTAGTAGGATCGTTGTCTGTCTTCCCCTTGTTCCCCCCTCCCTGCCTCGTCGCGCCTTGAAACACTTGTGTATAGGCGCGTTACAAATGCCATATCATATCATATCATATCAATGTTAATTCTTCCAATATGTTGTGCTCTCCAAAAATGAAAGCAAAGTTCTCCAAATTCAAGCCTTTAGATTCTAGTGCAAAGCAGAACAGTTTGTACTTTACAAATATACCTACCCTAGAAGCCAATAGCACCAAGTACATAGAGGAGAATAGCACATAAAAGAGAAATTGGTTATCTAATGTGATGTATATGATGTAGATTTTCTTGTACACCAATTCCTTCCAATGTGTAAGAGAAACTCCAACTAAATGTGTATTTGGAATCTCTCTCTGATATCAACACTTGCCAATGCTGGATCAAAGAAAATGCATTAAATTGTCGGCAGTAATTTTAGAAGCATTATGTCTGCAACATAAACATATTTTATTTATATGAAAGGATGGTTTGGGCATTGACAACTAACTAGAGAAAACAGGCAGATTATATGTTATTTTAGCCAAGTGTTCTGTACTTGTTTGTAAAGGGTATTGTGAGGCTCTTTCACAGCATAAAGTTAGGGGAACACCTCTGCTTTAGATTTATTATTTTAATAAATGTGTATATTCAGATCAAATACAGCCTGTTCCTTGACCCAGAACTTTGGTGTGGGATTGTTGTGATCGGGGGTGTTAGATCGGGGCTTGATGGATCTGTGAGAACAAGTTTAAATCTAAGGTATAGTTTGCAAATCAATAAAAACACCTTACAATGGCCCAGATAACAGACAAAAGGCAAAGAGATCTAATGCGATTGCATCTAGCTCTGGGCTTTGAGTAAATGTTTAACTTTTATAGCTGTAATACCTTCTCCTTCCACAGAATTAGGTCATGCATTGTTCTGCCCAGCAAATGACAACCTACATGCCATATATAACCCTCTAAATTTATCTTGATACAGAGAGGTGTAAAGCACTTCTGGGAGCAAAACCACAGCCGTGTAAGGAAAACACCTTCTTTTTTTGAGTTAACCATTGCTATATAATCCCACCTGACCAGGCTTCCCCGGTTCCCCACTTTCTTTTGCTTTTGTTCTGTACAGGTTGAAAGTATTCCTCGTGGTCTCCCAGCAACCCTTATCAAACCAGAGGCACTTAGCCTTAGGGAGTAGTAGCTTCCTCGCCACCCCTACAATCAAAACACATGGATGCAAGGCAGCTAACCAGCAGTCATAACATATCTCTGACCTTATGGCCACCTCTGCAGAAATAATTTCTAGATATGCATAGCTCTTTCAAACAGTATAGAGATGCCCTCGTTCTTCAGAACTATACCCCACCTGATTGTTTGAGAACTATTTGACAATTCCACTTTCAAGTTTAAGACAATATCTGCAGAAGGAGTATAATTTCCACATTTGTTGAATAAGGTAATCAGAGAGTTGCAATTGCATTCTTGTCATAGGATCACCCTCACATCAAGTACTTAATACAAGGACTACATATGAACAAAGCAGTAGTCAACTGTGCTACAAACCATATTGATGTAAAAACCCAAAACTGGGACCAATGCAAGGGGGTCCATCCATTTAAGGCTCTTGGGCCACTGTCACGCAAATTGCCATCCCACCTCATTAAAATCAGTGAACCGGGTGCGGGTTGAGGGACACCACATGCTTCTTCTTTGATAACGCTATGGGGGGGTATCACCAAAATCCATCTTCTTCCTTTTGCATCTGGTTCTATACTGCCATTTCTGAGAATTTCACTTAGGGTCCCAAGGCTTGGACTATGGACCTGGGACTAAATATCCTTGTTATATACATTGATTACCAGAGAGTTAAGTGAGCTCAGTCTGGAACAGGCCACGTAAAACTGCGAGAAGAAGTCTTCCCTTAGGTCAATCTCCGCTACCTTTAAAGTCTGCCCCTGAGATTTGTTGATGGTCATGACAAAACAAACCTTTAACGGGACGGAATCAGGCTCCTTCATACTTAGCCAAGAAAATTCAGCACTACTATCTGACCTGGCAGTTACGTTCCAGTGATACGTTCCCAGGCCAATCTTATATCCAAAGGGGACCATAGATTTGGTGCATACAGCCCCAAACTCTGGAATAACCTCCCTCTTGAAATTTGGGCCCAAAGAACATTATATCAGTTCCATAGAGCTCTGAGAACTTACCTATTCAAGTAGTTTTGTGCAAGCGAGGAATTATAGAATTTTAGTTTCCAGTTTAGATGTAGGTTTCAGTCTGTGCTAGTTGACCACCTTTTGTTCAATCTGCGCCCAGATACGATGTAGTTCGTCCGGTGCACGTTACAAATAACCTCAAATCAAATTAAATCTGTAAATACGATCCAGCCACCTAGAAGAGGGGATACTAGTTAATATTATTTTCAGCTCTTCGCAAAATAGCTGACAGTGATTACACCAGAGCATTAAGTTTTCAAACATCAATGTATCTTGTTCAAGTACTATATACTTTATATTTTTGGGCCGAGCTAGTTTTCCATGCCAGCTGTGAAATAATTAGCCAGTCTTCACTTTTAGGGTCACGTCCTATGATGTTCTTGTTCCTACAGTCCTGAAATGTATAAACTGTACAGGAATGCAAAACCATATATTCTAACAATTCCAGGACTCCCAGAGCAGGATTTGAGAGCACTGCTTCATTGTGCTGTGCTTGTATTGCTAGATTTCTAATGTGTGCGCTCAGCAATCAACTTGTAGGCATATCATTGTGGGCCAGAATAGAAAACATGTAGCTGTGTAAGTACGTATGAATGCATAGCGTGCGTGTAGCATGCACCTAGCTACCAAGCGATGGATTGCTATGAAAGAAAAGGAGAGGCGAGAATACCATTCAGATGCAGATATATGTAGATATCCAAATATCTCTGTAGACCCTTCATGCATATGTTCAAAGGGTCCTTTCTGCCTTTTAGCCTTACTCAGTCAATAAAATGGTTACCATATGTTTCGGTGACTGTAACATCTTTATTGAACAGTGCAATGGTGATAACAGAGCAAATATTTGTTGCAGGAGAGTGGAAATAATGACTATAATCGTTGTATGGCATGGGGACCCCTGCCCTAATCCGGCATATATACAGTTCAGGCCTATCCTGGACTGAAATTCTAGCTACACCACTGGCACCACCCTTCCCAAATACCAAAGTGCAGCTATGCAACAGAAATGGCATGTAGTGCAGTTTGCACAGGGGCCACATGGTTTCTAATTTAGTAAAAAATGGTTTTTTGATTCTGTCTGAGAAAAACATCAATGTTATAGTGTGCTTAAAAAAAGCATAAAACGACCCTACATGAAACGTGGGAGTAGACGACGCCCTTTCAGTCATTTCACGTGCAGTTTAACTGAAATTTCCTATTCTACTAAAACAACTATCTAATTTCAGAAACCGCCCTTCTGATTAGTAACACCAGAGCTAGGACCCCAGAGGCAACCCTTTAACCACACAACTCCTTGAGTGAAAGGGCTGTCTGCTGCGTGATGTCTCTTTATCCAGAAACAGGAGGGGGGTTGGGTTGCCAGGACTCTCCTTTTGTTTCTTAGTAAAGAGCCAATATGCAGCATGTTAACCAACGTTAAAGGGCTCCTGCTGTGTGTTAGCTCTTTACTCAGAAACAAAAGGAGAGGCCTGGCAACCCAGCACCCCTCCTGTATCTAAGTAAAGACACATCATGCAGTAGGCAGCACGTTTAGTCAAGCGCTACACGGTTATAGGGCTGACTGCAGGTGTCAGCACTGGTTTAGAAAAAAGAGGAGGCAATGACTTTTCTTTTTTGTAATCCGAAGGGCTGACACCAGCAGGAGGCCTCTTAACCATGCAGCACTTCGGCTGAATGGGCTGCCTGAGGGGTCAATTTAGCAGGGGCTAGTCGGGGTAAACCTGCTCGGAAGCCCCGCCCACTTTAGGACTGTCTAACAAAACATTTATTTTAAAATATCTTTTTAAATATTCTCGACAAAAATCATTTGAACTTCTTCCCAACTTTATTTGAACAGGACCGGCTCTGGAGAAAATCTCGTTCCCCGCATGAGAATGGCACCTGCTACGGCGTAGATCTCAATCGAAACTTCAATGCAAAGTGGTGCAGTAAGTTCAAAGTATTACATAGATCAGGATGTGTTCAATTGAATTGAAAACAGTAAATAACAAGTGTGTGGCATTCGCAAAATACATGTTTTATGAATTGACAGAGAAACAGGCTACTAACCACAGCTTCACGCACGCCATTGCGAAATAGACTGCTATTGTAGCAAAATAGTATTTGTTTAAGCCAGTGAACACCCGGGGACTTTTTGTTCAGATGTTCCTCTTCTGTGATTCCACAATTTTTGATTTTAGATTGTTAGGACTTTGCTTCACAAATGATGGTGTTGAGATCAGATATTTTCTCAAACACCTGATTTCTTTCGCTACAAGATCCCTGTGAATAACTGTGAATCTGATTTGTACTTTTACGAACAATATTATGGTTGGTATGTTTACAAGAAATTACTTTTTCGAATGAAAATGAAAGACCGCGAAAATGTACTAAAATCTGAACAGCTTTGAGCTTTGTGGTTTTGCTCTTTATTGGCAATGTACAATATTGTAATATGACGCACTTCAAAGTGCTAAGAGGGAGAGGAGGCGAGAGGGATGAGGGGTGTCAAATAAATGGACTCAGGCAGCAACGTCATAATGGTATTATTGGTATTATATACAGAACATTACCTCATGTTTTTCAATATTATATACTACCTAGAAGTCCTGGGAAAGTATTGGTTGTTCCACTGAACATTATTTTTTCAGTGTACCATGTATTTAATGAAAATAGATGTACACTATTAAGAAATATTCTTCACTTACTAATATCTGTGGTCTAGATAGACCTGATTACAAATATTAAATCATGTTTACTTAGTGCCATGGGATGGGGCATGGCGAAAGGTGGTGCTGATCAAGCAGACATTAATAGGATGTTCTAAACTCATGGGTTCTGAACCGGAGACTGCAACAATCTCTCATATTTGGTCTCTGCTCCGAAGTCAAAGGGCACACAAGAAAGGGTTTGGCTTGAGCTTCACCTAATGCAGGTGCCCCAATCATTCCAGACACACTTGTTCCTTGAGCAGCGATAGAAGGCAACGCTGTTGCGCTTTTCAGAAGATGACCATACTGGCAAACAAGTAGATTGGTCAATTCTCCCTTGACTTGTGAGATAGAATCCAAGTGTAGAAAACCACGGTCTGTGGAACCTAGACGGTGTTATACGTGATATTTATTTATTTTATAACATTTATGTAACACCCAGACCCGGAGGTATCACAGCGTTTGTAGACATCCAGGTAGGAAAGACATGGTAAACGGCAAGGTTACAAGATAGGGTCAAATGGTGGAAAAGAAGCCTTGGTCATAGTCATTGTTCATACCTGACAAGCAGGCACAGAGCTTACACATATTTGTCAGACAGCCAAGTTTTAACAACCTTTCTGAAGATTGGGTAAGAGGGTTCGTTTTGAATGTGGAGGGAAGAGTGTTCCACAATGAGGGCGCTATGACGCAGAAGCTAGCGCCACCTGACCCTTTGCATTTTGTATCTCGACGTCAGCAGGGTAAAATAAGAAGAAGAGCATAGTGAACGCACCACTGGTTTGATAGTAATGCGGGGAATGAGGTAGCAAGGGGCGACTTTGCGAACACAACGGTGAGCAGTGGTCAGGATTTTGAATTCTATGCAAGCCTTGATGGGTAGCCAGTGGACACTGTGTCTAGTTGCAGAAAGTGGTTGAAGCAATTTAGTCCCATGGCTACCAGGAGTTGGAGCTTGACAAGGTTCTTCTTGGAACAGTTATAGTAGTCCAGTTTCTGCCTATTATGGCTCATGTGAGCGTCAGGCAATTGTCTATAGAAAGGAATTGTGAACATTTTGAGGTTGGAGGGGGAGCGGTGTCTGTGCCAAGTCAGGGAAGAGTAATATATTTGTTGGAGAACCAGGCATTGGCATGCCTCCATGGTTTGGGAGGTTTGGCTTTTAGTGGGGCATGATGATCTATGGTGAGCTGGAGAGTGTGGTTATAATGTGCAGCTAGTGCCTGCGGGTCATTGCCTCTCATTTGGAAGACGGTTAGAGACTGCTGCAGTGTGCGAGTGAGAGGTTCCTCTGTGAGTTTATGGGTATTACGTGCTTGGACAGTGTTTGGTTGGAAAACGTGGATGGCATGGGGGTGGGAGTGGGATAATTGAATTCAATTAGGGCGTGAACGGTCCACAGCAGTGGGCTGGTAGCTGCAATTATAGCTGTAGTGTTGAGCGTGAGGATCCAATCAAGATACAGCTTTTGGAGTGTGTGGGAACCGAGACCTGTTGGATGATGTTCATTTCAGATAATGGCCCGACGAGGGCTGAGGCTTTGGTATCGGAGGGGGTTGTAATAACCTAGAATTAAGTGAAGTGGTAGGTATGGCAAAACACATCATATAGTCCACAAAAAGACATTTATCACAGTTGTTTTACAGATGGCCCAAGAATCACTCCAAGTCTCAGAGATAGTCAAAGGGATTTTATTGATGTCTATGTGGGCCCTAGAGCTACGCCTCTCACTCGTCTTATAGTGACCCGCCAACCTAACTCAGGTGTCCCCGACCCCAGGTTAGTAGGCTTTTAAGGTTAAACTCTACTGCCTAAACTCTGTCTTGTCCTGTTGGTGAGAACGCAAAAAAGGCCAAGCAGCCTTTTCTATCCAAGGCTCCATAAGGGACTCCCTAGCTGTCCAGATTCTATCCAATGGTTATAGGTCTAATGGAGATTTGGATAGTTCTTGTAATAATGTGGTTTTGATTCAAGATTTTTCTAGCATGCCCACTCTCACCACTTCCTTTCTACTCTCATTGTTCTATCCCATCGCTCTTCTCCTTCCACCCTTCTTCTGGCCCTCCGATGTTTCACTCCTACTCAGTCTTGCCTGAACCCTTTGATGGACATCTTCATACCATGACTACTATTCTCTCTTTGCTGCTACTCCCACCTCTGCACTACTACTCTCCTCATCACAAATAATATTCACCTCCTCTGCACAACTACTCCCCTCCCCCACACTACTAATACCCTCTTCTGCACTACTACTCTCCTCCTTCACACTCCTAATCCCCTTCTCCCCACTAGTACTCTCATCCTCCTCACTACTACTCCCTCCCTCCACACTATTACTCACCTCCCCATACTATTATTCGCCACACTTCTACTCTACTCCTCTGCACTATGATTCTCATACTTCCTACTACTACCCTCTTCTCCACACTACTACTCCCTTCTCCCTTCAAACTAGTCAGACACCTTCCTTTCAATCCGTAACATTCACTTCACACACCCTCTTTACCGGCTTACATTAGAATTTCTACACACTTGCCATACAAACACACACACTGACATTGCAGTACCACTCTCTAGCTGCTACCTCACCTGCTTCCACAGTCTGCCACCTCTACCTTTGACATCACCTGAATACACCACACTTCCTGCTTTCTGTTCCTCCCTTAGACATCCTCTCCTCCCTGGAGAATGTTATCCTATCCCTGGCCATGTTGGCCCTGTCTCCCCCCCCTGGGACAGTGTATGTGCATTGGAAAAGCATAAATAGTGGGGTTGCATTGTCCAATTTCCTCATTTGGGTTTGCGACAGAGTGGCCTTGGTGGCCTAGCACTGTAAGTGTTCATAGTTATATCACATGGCTTGATATTAAGCATCCCCAAGTTAGTTAGCCTGTGGGGTGGTGAATACATATCTCCCTTTACTTTCTGGTGGTTAAGATGGGTTTGGTTACATTGCACAGGCATGACCGAGCCTTCCCAGCACTGCAATGATTAACTCATGGCCACACCTACAGGCAGCTGTAACAGGCGTCTCTCTCTCTCTCTCTCTCTCTCTCTCTCTCTCTCTCTCTTTCTCTCTTTCTCTCTCTCTCTCTCTCTCTCTCTCTATCTCGCTCTATCTCTCTTCAAGCGGTAAACCGCTGAAGCCAGCACTGCACATCTACAGACACACTGCCCCTCTCTGCATGTCTTCTTCTCCGGCATCAGACATTCTTGTTTCCCCCCTCTGGATGTGGCACACTCACTCTAGTTTCTCTCCTGGGTTTCTCTGCTTGCCTACTGTGTGAAATGTGTGGTCTCTAGAAAAAACAGTAAGACACTGGTGAGTATCTGGTTGAGGCATGGGGTGAGAAATCAGTGTACTCCATAAGAACATATTGGCACAAGAAAAGGTGGAACAGGAATTGGGGCCCGACATCTACCGTCAGATTTAAGATTGTCTCTGGATTTCTCCACATTCCTCCACCCTCCAGCTGATACAGGTTCTTACTGAACACTAGAGGCCCTTTTTCTCAAGGCAACACATCGTACTATGGATGGGATGGAGAATAACTTCCCAAACTTAATAATAAGACTGTCTCAGGAAGTTGGCAAATAACTGTTTTAATATCAATTGTCTAAAACAGGGAGTACAACGGACATCAATGGGCTTCGCACAGCATGATCTCAAAGCATTTAATGAAAAACAACATATTTATACAAAAAATTCATCATACGTGACATCGTACTACGTGGCAAATTAAGGAAACCTACAGGAGATTGTGGTTGGTTCAAGGGGAACGTCTAAGTACACTTTCTGTATGGGCTAGGATCATGATTGGGTCTCTATAGTCAGGTGGGCACTCATGCCCTCCCTTAGTGCAAGTCATCTTCGACAGTAATTAGAAACACAACACTTAATTGGCTCTTAAACTATAAGTCTCTTCGTTATACGGCCTTCTATAATTGGTTGGCTCACTTGTACCCTTCTGGAACCTTCGATGCTCTAGCAGCACGTAAGCTGGTACCCCAGGTGCTGGTGGGTAAACTTGACTGTATCTCCCAACCCAATTAGTCCAACATCTCTCATGATGTATGCCATTCTCAATGTCTTTGAACTCGGCCTTGTAGTAGCTTCTTGTCTCTGGGAATATAAGGGAGTGTGAGCACTCGTTATTTTCAATCTGGTGCACCATGCTTTTCATCCGTCTTCATCCTCAGCTCAAGTGATCAGAGACCGTGAATTTGCTCGTATTATAGCATTAAATAGTCTCTAATGAAGAGACTTGGCACTCATGGTGTTCTCTCTTTGCAACTTATCAAAGGATGCCTCGGCTTCTCACGTTTACTGTTCTCCACAGCTGATAACCAGTTCTTGGCTGCTTCCAGTCTTTGACATCAAGCCAGAAAGCCTATTTGGTCTTGGTTCAAATTCGAGCCTATTCTTTGCTGTGACACATAGCTTCCAATCCGTCTACCTTCATGGAAACTCGCTTACTAAAATTGTATAATCGTATGTCCAGAACTCTTTATACATGTATGTTGGCGGCACCGCCTGCAGTCTATATACTATGTATAGCCAGCCTTATGAATACTTAGGGCCGCATTACGACCATGGAGGTTACCATGACGCTATTTGCGGCATGGCTACCCCCATACCGTGTACCGGGTTCCCTGAATGGGGAAATACCGGGCCGTTCTGACCTTGGAGGGCCTGGTATTTCCCCATTCGGGGAACACGGACCCGGTGGATCCCCATCCCCATTTGGGCCCCTATAGAGCTCAATGAGAATGGGGAGGATGCAAACAACAGGCCTGGTAATGACGGGCCCGTTGTTTGCATCCTAGTCTGCTGGCTGGACCCGCTAAGGATGCCTGGTTTTACCAGGTGTCCTTAGCGGGTCCCGTGAGGAGACCTCGTAATGAGGCAGTAGGGGGTTAACGGGGCCGGCAGTTCTACTGGCCCGTCAACCCCCTACGGCCTAACATGTAATGAGGCCCTTAGTGTACTTGCGTTATAGCGTCTGTACAATTGTGAGACGGCTTGTATTTTCTGCAGTGCTCTTCGCACCTGAAATCTTCATTCTGCACATGAAAGCATTCTCGATTCTTTACTTCGCCATGAGATTCTATATCACTTATGCATTCTCCTCTCTGGTCATCCTTCCCAATGCGTCACTCTCATCTTTCGTGACGTCACCAGCTTCTCCTTTTCACATCTTCACACTTCTACAGGCACTTCTCTTAGGAGACCACCAGTCCTTTGGGGATACTTCACATAGGGCTTTCTCAACAGATACCTCGTCTCAAAGATTCTTCGTGGTATAGGTACCATTACTGGCGTTGCACATGTCGCAAATTCTGGTTTGCAGCATGTAAGCAAAATAGGGGGGGCCTTCCTGTAGAGCAGTGGTCTTCAAGCTTTTTTGGCCTGAGCCCCCCATAGCAAAATTTGAGCAGGCTGGGCCCTGCCAAAAATGCCAAATGGACAGTATGTATTGCGCGCCATCACCTGCTCCCATCACTGTCGCTGGACTCCCTCATCCCATTCCTACCCAGTCCCTGGGCTCTCCTCACCCCAACACACACCCTGGGCTCTTCCCACCCTGCTCCCACCTCTATCCCATGGTTCCCGCCCATTCTGCTCCCACCACAGTCCATGGGCACCCCCCATCCCATTCCCAACACTGTATGAGGGCCAGTGGCGGCTGGTGAATTTTTTAAGTGGAGCGGCATAACTATTTCCCCCAAAAATGCCATAGCGACCGAGCGCAGTGAGGGAGCCCAAACCAATCAAGGGTGTTCAGGGGGGGTTTTCCCACCATTCAATTTTTATTTAAATAATGGGTTAAAATGTTGCATTGTAGAGCATACTTGAAAAAATGGGTAGATAGTCAAACAGTTTGCAATTGGTGCTGGGGGGCCCATG
The DNA here is from genome assembly GCF_040938575.1 of Ambystoma mexicanum. Taxonomy (NCBI): domain Eukaryota; kingdom Metazoa; phylum Chordata; class Amphibia; order Caudata; family Ambystomatidae; genus Ambystoma; species Ambystoma mexicanum. The sequence goes on from NC_090931.1 coordinate 710,258,228, forward strand.
GGGCAGGCATGACATTTATTACTGGACATCTATGATAGATGTCCAGTAAAAAGATACCTTCCCTGTCCCCTGGGCCCTACAGGGCCTAACACAATCAACATGATAATGTGTGTATGCAAGGCGCTGGGGTGCCAAGGGGGAAAGCATGGTATTTTTGACTGGACATCTATGATAGAAATCCAGTTAACAAATACCATCCCTGTCCCCTGGGCTCCACAGCGCATCAGAAGGAGAGCTGATTTTGGCAGGTGGGTAGGGGGATTGGGCAAAAGGGCATTTAGGCATTTTTTAAATGTTGTACAACCATCCTTCCCCCCCCTCTATCCACCACTTGCCAAAACCAGCTCAATGGACCAAACCAAACTAACACACACACACTTTCATACAGCAATCACTCTATCATTAACACGAGCATCCATCACCATACACTCACTCATAACACAAGCATACACGCATCCATACACATGTTTAAATAAAAAGAAATGACCAAAACGCAGGAGCTCGGACTCGCACATACAGATATGCATTGCCCCAGCCAACATTTCCAATGAGCTATGCAATGCTGGCGAAGCAAAACGCCTCAGTCTGGCATGGTTCAGTGAGCATGTGCAGCTGGGGAAATAAAATGAATTGTCAAAGGGAAATAGTGTTTCCCTTTGACAGTTCAGCCCCTCCAGGAGCACTCCCGCAGCTGCAAAAAGCAGCTGAAGGAGTGCTCACTGTTTCACTCGGCTGGCTCCTTAGCTCCTCCATAATGGGTGAGGGGGCCACTGGGTGGGCACCCCCTCGCCATTATGGATGAGCCGCCAGCCTCGGACTGGCCTATAGGGCAATAGGGTAATGTCTGCATCAGAAATGCAAAATGCTAGTGTGAGCCAGTCAAAATGGGCCACCTTTTTGGCCAATGTGGGCCAGTTTGATGAGTTTCTTCACTATGCAGTTAGTAATTTTGACCATTGTTGCTGAATAAACTTTCTTTAAATATCATAATTTACTTACATTTTAACACAAAGCCCCCCCTTAGGTACTATTGAAACAGTCTGTGGCTAAAGGAATGAATATCCATTTACAACGGCTGGCCACTTTTTCAGTGGTGCCTGAGACAGTTGCATGCTTCAGCCCGACCATGTCTGCCTCCCCAGCCCATTTCTTCCAATATAAAAAAAAAGAAAAACGTTTTTTTCTATTTTTTTCTTTTTTACATTTCATACTGGGCTCTCACGGCCCCCCAGGGATGCACCCACGACCCCCTGCTCTCAGCTGCTCCTCTACATTACCCTTATTTGAGAAAGCACTGTTAATGGCCTTGTCACACTCGCTAGTTATTTGAACAGTTTCACCCACATGACAAAATCAATATATATCGTTCTTCAGACAAGTTGCATGAATAAAGATTTTGTTTACATGGAATTTATTTGAAATAACTTGGAACCAATCAAATAAAATAAAACATCAATAAATATTATACAGTATTTTTTAAAAATGTTATAGTACTCCTTGTTATTCTAATGCACTTGCCCCCTTTGGTTAATGTTACCTTTGTAAGTGACCTGTTTCTTAGACATATTGTTTCAGTTGTTTTATTTTGTCCCTGGCAGATGTCTCACTTTATTGACACCCTCATGAACTGGCTCACTACTTGTTCTCATCTTTGTGATATTGTGCAGGCAGCCTTAGCAGGAAAGCCTCTGCCATCTGCATGTAGCCCTTGTTTTCTAGCCCAGGTCCAGAGAAAGGCTATGCACCCCCCTCACCTCAGGCCAGGAGCAGCCCCATGGGAACAAACCACCTCCACCCACCAGACCAGCTGGGAAGGAAGAGGCACATGAAGTAGTTGTTAGACAGTAGTTGAGTTAAGCCCTGACTCATTTCCTTACTCCACTCCAACGGGGCACATCACCAAGACTAAAAAATACAATTCTAACACCCTTACTAAAAATAACGAATCTGGATCCCATGATTATCAAGAACTACCGACCAATTGCAGGATTCCCATCGCTGGGGAAAATCTTGGAAAAAGTAGTTACCTGCAGGATTTTGTGGAACTAGAGTGACCCCTTGACACCTTTCAATCGGGTTTCCAACCCAAGTTTGGAAGAGAGATGGCCCTGCTAGCGGTTCAGGATGATCTTTAAGAAGTTGCTGACCGGGGCAAACTTTCAGTGTTAGTAATGTTAGACCTGTCTGCCGCCTTCAACATGGTCAATCGTAACACCTTGCTTGATGGGCTGAAGGAGGTTGGCAGAGTCTCAGAGCATTCCATTAAAGGGTTTCAATCATTCCTGATGAACCGTCAACAACATGTTAAACTTGGCGTTTTCGCCTCAGATCCCATCACTACAGGATGTGGTGTACCGCAGGGGTCCTCACTGTCACCACTACTCTATTTTTTAATCGTTGATGGGGATCTTGAGGTGTCACATTCCTATGCTGAAAATACCCAGATCTTCATCAAGATTGGTGACTTTGAGGAAACTTTCACAGAGTTTGTCCTGTTTGGACCTAGACATCTGCTCACAGCCTTTAAAGAATTTTCAGTTCCCAATCTTTTGAGTGTTAAGTTAGGCTTTGCCTGTAGGGTAAAAAATCTGGGATGTATTTGGCAAGACAATCTGGGTAGCCAAGGCCAAGCAGGAGCCAAGGTACAGGAAAGTTTCTACTCATTGAGACTGCTATGGTAGGTTTTGACATATATTCCAGACAAAGATCACGCAACAGTAGTATGGCAACCAATGCCCACCTGGACTACTGTAATAGCCTGCTGATGGACATTCCAGCCAAACAACTTCATAGACTTCAAAAGGCTCAGAATGCGGCCGTTAAAATGGTCTGCAGGCTGAGTAAATCAGTTCTCGCCAAGAACTTCATCGGCTGGCAGTGGAAGAGTGTATCAAATTTAAAGTGGCATGCCGTATATATTTAAATGTTTAAAGGGATCGGCACCAGTCTACCTCAGGGATAAGATTAGCCGCTATCATCCTCCAAGGTGCTTACGATCAAAAGACCAGTTGCTATTGAGTAGTCCTTCATCGGTCTTTGTGTCAAGGGGTGAGAGAAGATTTGCTGTCTTTGGCCCACAATTGTGGAATAGTATTCCAAGAGAGATCATGGCCCTGGAGACACTTCATCAATTCCGTAAGGCACTGAAAACATTCCTGTTTAGGTATTAGAAAATCATCATTTGACGATGACCACTCTTGCTTCAAATTTGTTTTTAGCTGTAGTCTGCCTCGGTCAATTTTTAATTTTCAGCTGTGCCACTATACGGTTAAGTCCATCACGACCGCGTTATAAATATTCCAGATCTAATCAAAATCAAGGTGGATTTTTTAGGAATCCCATAAGAGACCCCTTTTTATTTATACAAACATAAACACACTTGTGTTAAAATATTCCTAACTCTTCCCTCCTAACACTAATCTCCTTCTATGTTCCCCTGGCACGAGTTCTTACAAAAGGGATCTGCCTCTTCAGTCCACCCTTCCTTAGCGAAGTCAGAGAGGGACCCATCAGGTGGACATGATGGAACAGACGCCTGACCTATAAATGGCACCAACCACTGTAGAGGGGGGCCAGTATACGGCCCCGGTGGGTCATGCCACCAATTAAGGTGCATCTGGCAGGCTGTCATTTTCCTTACCTACCTCACACCAGAGAGCATAAGACCCTCATTTTCCTATCCTCCCCCCTTATATAAACAACTACCCAACACTATAAACATTCCCCTACTTAACCCCTTACTCAAACGCTAACATAGACTTCACCTCAAAACTATTACACTACATAACTATAAACATAAAGATGCACCTAAATATATATTTAGACATGCACACACAATAACATATAAAACATATACTACATAGGGGTGACTGCTGCTGTCAGCCACCCCTTTTCAGTACATGAGGGAGCTGCCTTTGGTGGTTAATGGGGGGTCTGCCCCTGATTAAGAAAGGCGTTTTACCGCCTCACTGTGTTCTTCCAGGGTGGCCCTGTCTGCCAAATGGGGCCATCTGAACTCACTGCTCGTCCTGTGCAAATAAAGTGACCTCCGTGACCCCTGGGTGAGTGGCCATCACACTCACCACCGCTCCCCGCTGCCCTTTCCCATCTTCTTGGGTAGCCCTATGGCATGCAGGCCACCCACATCGCCGCCTCGCGAACACCCCTGCAGCCCCGGTGCTTTTACCACTTCAGGCAGCATCCCCATTGCCATGGGGGCACCATCATCATCACCACTGCACCCGTAGCACACAACAAGGTCTCACCTCTTTTCTTCATTGCATCGATATGACACAGGCGGCAGGCAGTTCTCCTTCTAGAGCTCCGTCCAGCATGCCAGAGCTCTGTACTTCATCCAGGCCAGCCGACGTGGCGGCCCAAGACTTTTCTACATCCCCCCACCCTTCATCATCCGGCCCTTACAGATGGAGTGAACTTTGACCACTGCCTCTTCACCTCCTATGCTGCACCTGATATACGTGGCCCAGGAGGACTTCTCCTTGGGTCCCGCCTCGCTTGGCCATGAGTAGGGCCGACACGGGACACACCCGGGTCACCCGGTTCAGACCACCCTATGCACACGGCCCAGTCTGGGCTGCTGTTGTGCACTCAGATTCGGGGACACAACCATACCTGGGTCCTGGAGGGGAGTCCGGAGGGTCTACCCACGATGGCACTGGGGGGGCCAATGACACCCAGAGTCCAGGAGGACTGGTCGGTTTTCCACGGTGGCATGGCTGCGTGCCGGTAGATGCTGCCATCTTGTGGCTATGCCCATGAGCATTAGGAAGCTCCCTTGCATTGTTACGTGACCAGTGGACACAGCCGCGCCTCCGTTAATGGGCATAAAAGCACAGCTGAGACAGCGTTTGTTGCATCTCAACGTCTTTTGTTGTGCTTTGATCCCTGTTATTTTCCTCTGCTCAACTTCTCCTGTCCTGTGAGCTCTGCTCTGCATTCAATTTTGCCCCTGTCCTCCTTGCTGGTTGGTTTACCTGCTTGCGTTGTCTCTATTCCTCCCTTTCTTTGCCTCTTCTGTGTTCCTGGCCCTTGGCTGTTCATTGGATTCATCTGTTCATCATTCATTTCCATCTTGTACCCTAGTTAAGTGTTTTGTATCTTCACCAACCCAAGCTTTACTGGGTGGTCTTTAGTCCCACTTACCCATGGCATGTCTATGACCCTATCCAATGAGAGGCGACCCATTAGGGCTTCCTAAAATACATGGGATTTATTATTTTAGCAGATATGCTCCCCAAGGTGCAATGGTGCCAGCTCCAACAAATCCCCAGTGGGGGTAAATTCCCATCTATAACTGTAACTAAATTCTCAGTGTACCTCCTATAATGGCCATAATCTCTCCTAAAAACGTTTTTTTCTGCCTTTTCCATGTCCTGGCCAGGTTTAATTGTCCAAACCCCTGCTGAGTAATATGCCCCTGTTACTACCTTACCATGATTAATTAAAAGGTCCTTAGGCACAGCACCACCACTCTGCCCACCCCTGCTCCCATTCGGCTAGAAAAAGGGCACAACCCTGTGGCCTAAGGATCACAGTAGCTTTGAATATTGTTGCTAGTTTGGAAAATATTAAAACAAAACTTCTGCACGTAGACACCAGGGATGCTAGAGCAATGCCTGTCCTTGCAAGAAGAACCATGCCACATGAGAAAAGGAGTGAAGGAACCACACTCCTACCCTCAGGAACATGCTACGTAATTCCCTAGAAAGGTGCCCACCACCCCATTGATGTACAAATTGAACAGCAACAGAGCATGCACCACTTTCTGACCTAGCTTTGTGAAAGCTCCACCCAGAGGTCAGAACCCAACCCTCACCTGGGTAAATGAAGGTAAAGCCATCATGGAATTCAAAAGGGCTGCCTTCAAATACAACTCTGCAAGCTTTTATCATAAATTGAATTGAATTGAAGACCTGTTTACAGTCCACAAATAAAAAGTAATTAACTTCTCCCTTTTGTGTACGAATGCTACTAATAACTTGTCCAGGAGGTGGGAAAAAGTGTGCATTCTAGGTATATTCTCATCACTCTTTAAGATCTCAACCCTTACCCAATACCAAGCTGGACCCAGGTTGCAACCTTTCTCACCCCACCCATCATTGGAGCCACTCCAGCAAAGCTGTGCCATAAATCTTCTGGTGTGGATTGAGAAGCGCTTTGGGAATTTAACAGGCAATATCTGTAGTATCCTCTTTTTAAAAAAAGGGCACAATTGCTGCCTCATTCTATTAGGACATAATTGTACCTCCTTGAACTATTGCATTGAACACTTTTCAAAGCACCCAGAAGTCAGAGAGACCTTTATAAAGGTCAGTAAATATTAGATTAAGACTCTGGCCTTGCATCACTTCTGCTGGTTTAAAGTCCTCTTAACTTCCTGAACACTGAATACCTTCAATCTGCAATCATCACAAAGCTCCTTACAGTGTGAGGTACATGCAACGGGATGCCACTCCTCTTCTTTATTTAAATCCACCCGCTCATGTACTTTATTAAAGAAAGTCACCCAGCTTCCCTTGCCTATAAAGGAATTTGTGGGACAAAAGTTAACCACTAAAACAGTCTGCCATTTTTTGAGTTGCAAGTTTACTGAATCCTCTGGCTCTGGGCTTTCCTCTCTTCGTACCTGAGCTTTACCTGTACCTGACACTTGTACCCATCTTTTATATGGGTACAGACACAGATGGTGTTCCATTGAGGTTTCTTTGAGGGATTCAACCAACAGTCCTTCTGTCTTGATGCAAGCCACACCACTTTGAGCTTTAATACCCCTGGAAGGCGGGGTGCCTATTTGAACAGTTGAAATGGTCTTGCTATTTCAATAAGGGCTTGGTAAGGGTCAATCACTTGCTCTGTCTGAAAATGAGATTTCAAGAAGAACCTTGGCCACCACAATTGCTACTCATATGATGACTAATGTTATTCAAAGCGGATCAAGATCTGCCATTTGAAGGCCTGTTTTGCCCTTTGCATGACCACAATCTGCTAAAGACCCAACTTGGTCCAAAGGGGTCCTCTCCAAGTCCCACCCAAGACCATAACCAAAGGGTCCTAGTCTAATTCCACAAAGGGGTAGATTTCCATATGCCTAACACTTTCAAGGGCATTTGTCAGAGAGAAACAAGTAATCAAAGATTGACTTGCTTGTCCCCCTTCCCCACTTCAGAGCAAAAGGTGACCTTTGCTGGGGAATCAGATTGAAGCCACCTATTGACAGTTGTCACCCCCAATTCACACATTAGAGCATTTAATTTCAGACTGACAATTTATGGGGTTACAAATTGCACAAAGGTTTTCAAAAGTCCCATTCCTCCCCCTACGCACTCTTCCCCCATACCGGAGGCACTGTGCCACCCGAATGGGCATTGCCCTCTACAACTCGTTAACCCTGTGTCACAGCTGAACAGCAATCCTCGAAATTCCCCATTAACTCCACATCTTAGTATGGGCTGATGAACACCCCTCCACCCTAGCCACACATTTGTTGAAAATGTTTATGATGTACAAACTGGTACTACAGTTTCTTTCTCATGTCAAACACTGCGCAATCACCTCCTCTGACTCCGTCCACTTCCCCCCAACGTTGTTGTGACTGCTGCACCTATTGCCTTTTGTTCATGTCTCTTGCAGTAAACAGCTGTCCGTTTCCCCCTATATCTCCAATAAAGGATTCTCAGGCACTACAGACCCCATTAATATCAAAGTGAAACACCTGGATGTCCTTGATGTATACATTCTCAGATAGGAGTGGTTGTGAACTTCTGGCTTGGGTACCAGAATGTGTGCAGTGGCTTTATTATTATTACTTTAATGCCCGGTATACAGGTCTTTGTACATATATAAGCATTCAGATGAGCCCATTGCTGTTCAGCTTGTAATCAGGAAGTCACTACTAAATCCTGTGATTCCCACTAGCAGTACACTAGAGATCACGGAACTCTTCTAAAATGGGGGACGAGAGAGGGTTGCGCGGCGGTACTTGGGTTCTCTAGTGAGCAGATAGGGCTCGTAGCTAACTCCCACAGACCACAAAATGGCATCTCTGGTGTTTAGCTATTTCCAAAGAAGCCTATCCCTTTGAGGAACACTTTGCAACACTTGGAAATATGAACTTGAATGCACATGTGAACTAAACACAAAGTTCAGCTGCTTCCTCTGTATCAAATTGTCTTCGTTGAGGATTTCTGATTTCTAAGTCAGAAAATGTGCGCTTAGCACACAAATGCAATCTGTTTTTATAAAATGTGGCTCATGTGTTATCCTTACAATTTGTTTTAACACTTAACACAGTGGGCCTCATTACAAGGTAGGAGGTAGCCATGGTGCTATTCCGGGTCCAGGTTCCTGAAATAGGGACTTACCAGGTCATTCCAACCTTGGAGGACCTGGTAAGTCCCCATTCCGGGAACCATTCCCCATTCGAGCCCCCATAGGGCTCAATGGGAGTGAGGATGGAGCTAATAATGGTACTGCAAATTGCGGTACCGTTATTAGCTCTAAAGTCCCTTAACGGGTCCCATCCATTACGCCTGGTAAAACCAGGCGTTGAGGAAGGGACCCGCTAAGGGAACTCGGAATAGGGTGGTAAGGGATTACCGGCACCGGTGCCCTTACCGGTGCCGGTAATCCCTAACTACCTACCTCGTAATGATGCCCAATGTGTTGATTAATAAAACAAAATGAAATATAAACAAACGTAAAGTGTAACAACGAATGGCATACATTATAAACTGAAAGTCAAGGTGCACATTCACTATTTTACAATGCAATGTAATAAGCCCTACTGGTGATCACATTACACTGGGTTGTATTATTCCTTGTCCCAGTCCTTACACTTTGTAGTAATCCACCTCAGAGACATTCAGCCCAGTGAAAACGGTTTTAAAAGTATATACTTTAAAAACCTCATTGGTGGGCAGCGCCCCAGGGTGTCTCCTATCTGTGGATGGAAGATGAGAAGGGCTCCAGCTGCAGCCCTACCTGAACAGAGTAAAGCAGTGTCTCTCCGGGCCATATCTAACATTGGTAGGGAGAAGTTGTTGTGGGACCTGAACGAGCAAGAGTTGGCTTCAGTATAATGGGATTACCAGTAAGTTATCTAGGCATTACCCGTTTGTTCCTCTTTCTCATCCTAGTCCTTACACTATAAGAATCTAAAAGCAGCACATGAGGAATTACACATAATCACGATAGGCAGAAATACAGCGAACAAAACCTGTCTTTGTTTTTGCTGATGGAAGGATCAGTAATTGACGCAAGAAAGGATGGCAGGCCAAAAAAAAACATACAGGGAGGACACACATTCAGTTTTTGATGGGTAATAAATGGAGACGGGGAGACCCAGGTGGTCACCCTGTATTTTTCATGCTGTGAACCCCCTTGATGACTGCCCCAGAGGCAGATATGACTCCGTCGATTGCCTTAGAACATGCATGGGTGGAGCCGCACGAAGGCTTGATAGGCATGGGAGGTGGCCATTTTGATCCACCTACTTAGGGTGATGTTGATTGACTTCTTGCTCACGTGCCCTAGCTGAATGAGATAAAAGGGGTCTCCCCTTGGTGGGAATGAGCATGTATAGTAGGTACATTCTCATCACTCTGCCTACATCCAGATGGTGTGTAAAACTGGGCACTATTGTCCCTACCTCTGAACAGAGTGTGAGCAAGACAAGGTCTCCATACAAACCCACAACAGTGACCACTTTAGCTTAGAAGAGGGAGGTGGGGTGAGGGACCTAACCCTTCGGGATTAACCTCATGCAGGGGGTGCAGCTGAAGGCACCAAACGTCCCCAACCTCCTGGTTGAAGCAATATCCACCAGGCGGAGACATATGTAGGTCAGAAGACTCATGGAATATTCTCAAGAGGTTTGAAATGAGGAGAGGCCATCGCTTTTAATACCAGTGGACGGTCCCAAGCGGAGTACTGGGAGAGAATATAAGGATCAGCAAATTCAGATCTCTTCTCAATGGGAGAAAGTAGGATCAATGGAAAAGTGCAGCCATGTATGGCTGCAAGTTACCACATTTTGTGAAAGACATCCAGTGATGGGCACAGTCAGAGTGACTGGATGATTTCCTGGAGCACTGACTGGCAGTGGCCAAGCATGGGGGGTAGGCCATCCAGTCCAGATTTTACTCTTTCAGGTGCCAGGTCATCTAGTGTATTGAGGGAGGGCGTTAGCTATATAAGTTGAGGAGGGTCCAGGGGAAGGGTCAGATCATTGGAGGAGGGGTGAAGGAGCAAGTGCCATGCCCTCTGATGCCATTGCTCCCAATTCCCTGGATCGGTAGAAGAAGAGGATAAGGAGAGTACGCCATTGCTCTGCCGGAAGGTACAATGTGGGGCAGCCAAAATGCATGAAAATCAAAAGGATACTCACTATGCTCAGGGAGTTTTCCATTGCGAAGGGGACATTATGGCTGAGTGCTCAGCCTTAGCATTCAAGTTCCCTGGGATGTAAGCGATCTTGATGGAGCTGGGGTTATTCCCCACCCAGTCCATAATCATTGCTGCTACCCTATGAGGTCTGGGGGCATTTTGCCTGGACTGAAATGTGTTCCAGGCTGGTTCCATATCCAGTCCGGATGGCATCTCTGATGAGGACCAGTATGTGGGAGCCCACCAACCACTGTTGCGTCTTTCGTTGTGTATCGGCATCACTCCCCATTCCCCTTGGCCTCTGATGTCACTCACAATTTCAGCTGTAGAATTAAAAATCTTCAACACAAGGGCTTCCATTCTTGCAGGTGGTCCCAGGCTCGCCCTGGCTATCCCAGATGCCACCCCAAAGTCCCCAATGCCAACTCCCCTCGTAGTGTAAGGACTAGAAGAAGGAGAATAGATAAAGAAGTAATGATTCAAAGGTTTTGATTTCAGTATTTGACAGAAGTATATACATTACTCCAATAAGGATATCTGCGTTAAGTATCATGAAAGTTTAATACGCGTGCAGTACTGTGTAATTAGTTTTATACTATTCCTTCAGCCGAAGTACAGTTCATAAATGTCAACTGTCACTCCCCAAACATATATTATGATACTCTCATTTCAGGTTTTAATATATATATTACACATGTCAATGTATCATTAGTGCACCTTATTGTATAATTTTACAGGCGCATGGCAGTGAAAGCCAACATCGGGATACATGCAAAACATTACTTCAGACGAAAAAGGCTTTCAATCGAGAATAGTTGGTAATGTTAAAGTTCATACACCTGATAGTGACAATTGAAGACTTTGTTTTTTATTTTTTTGTGACATAGGTATTGGAGCATCACACAACTGCAGAGAAGAGATATTCTGTGGGACAGGACCAGCATCAGAGCCCGAGACTAAAGCAGTAGCCCGGCTGGTGGAAACCAAGAAATCCGATATTTTGTGCTACTTGACAATTCACTCATATGGACAGCTCATTCTCCAAGCATATGGGTACACAAAAGAGCCTTCAAAGAACCACCATCAAATGGTAAGATACCCTACCAGGGCCAGGTCTCAAATCACCTGCACTGAAATGTGAGCACGTTCAGAGTATAGGACCCATAATATCCCAGAGCATAATTGGTAACTGCCTCGGACAGGAATGTGATGCTAAGAATGTGTGTCTAAAGTGGAGAGACCATTAATTTGGGGCTGATTTTGAGAAGCTTTTAGAAAGTCTAATGACTACCCAAACTGCACTAGCAGAGACTATCTGACTCCCAAAAAATCCTTTCCTTCACGCAACATTTAATATAATTTTTATTTTTATGCACAGGATTTACATACTGCATACCTTATCCAGAAGGACAGACAGACCACTTTACAACAAGATACCATACATTTAAATAATTCAACAACAAAATAATACAAATATGTAGTCAAAGAACAAAGGGGAAGAACTGACTTTAGAAAAGCAGCATGTTCATAGACAGACAAAATGGAAAACACTCAAGTAGCTTCTTCTCAGTCATAAATGGAAGAACAATGGTCTGCAATCTTTGGCTCTTCAGATGTTTTTCGACAACTGTCTCGTGAGCCCTACCAGTATGGTCAACGCGTAAGGCCACAGTTTATAGCCGTCTGTGCTAGAAAGGGGGATTTATATAACAATTTTGAGCGTGACACTTTATGTTGCCAGTCTCTACTGCTGAAGCAGCTCAGGCAACCACTAATTTGATTGATTGATTGTTTATGTTTATAGTGCCTATACACAATGTGTTTCAAAGCACTTGAAGGAGGGAGGGAGCATGGGAAAATACAGTTACATTCTTACAGGTCCTTGAAACAAATCAGAATGTCAGAAAAGAAACTATCATATCGTAACAGATAGTACAAGTGCATGGAACAATAAGGGAGAGGTGGGGAAGGAAAAAAGGAGACAAAGCTAGCAGTAACATTACTGAGGCTGTCGGCAATTGTTGCAGTGCAAGAGTGACGAGAGAAGGGGGAGGAAGGGGGGTGTGGGGGAGGGCAGCGAGGGGAAGAGGAGAGGAACAAAACAAGTGACTATCTTAGAGGGTCAGCGACTGAACTGAGATAGTAATGGGGAGGGAGAGGCAGGAGACGACAAGAAGGAAAGGGAGGCTCAGACAAGCTATTATCAGAAGTCAAGGGACACTGATAAGAGTAAGTGCTATGGTGGTAGAAGTGAAAGGGGAGGGGAAGAAGGCTGCAGAAGGCAAGCAACTATAATTACTATGCCTGACGGCAATTGAGGTAGTGCTAAACTTACACAGGACAAAGGGTAAGAGAGGAGAGGGGGAGGGAGGCTACTGCATAAAACAGGCGGCTACAATTACTATGCCTGACGGCAATTGGGGTAGTGCCAGAATTAGACAGAAGTTGGGAAAGGAGGGGAAGGGGGAGGGCTGAGGGAGGGGGAAGAGAGAAGGGGGGATTCAGGAAGAGAAGCAAGCAGGGGGAAGAGAAGGGGAAAGAATCAGGGTACAGAAGGCAGGGGGTGAAAGGGAGGGGAACTAGGAGACAGTAGAGGGGGACAGGAGGTAAGGCAGGGAGAGAGAGAGGAAGAAAGGTGTGGGGAGGTAGGTGCGCACAGGAAAGACAAAGGGGTAGAAGGGACTGACAGATGGACAGAGGGCAGAAAATGAAAACAGGAGGACGCATGGGCAAGGTGGGACACTAAATGGGGCAGAAGGGGGCTCAGACAGACAAATGGGGGCAATTGGGTGGGGGGGCACAGAACAACAAATGGGGGCTCAGACAGACAAACGGGGGGATTAGGGTTGGAGGGGGGCTCAGACAGACAAACGGGGGAATTGGGTGGCAGGGGGCACAGAACGACAAACGGGTGCATTGGGGTGGGGGGCTCAGACAGACACACGGGGGCATTGGGGTGGGAGGGGTGTTGGGGGAATTCTCATTCTATGGCTAATTTCCCTTACCTAGTGAGTCCCTCAGCAGCTTTGCTGGATTTCTGGAGTTTATTTTTTCCACCTGGTAAAAGTGTGAGCTTTTCCCCACTCTTACCTGTGTTTTGCCATGTGTATTTCAACTGTTTTTTGTGATTGTGGACTCTGGAGTACACCACTTCAGTAGCCCCACTCTTTGTGTGTTACACAGCACCTTCAGTGCAGTGACACAGGGTTGTCTCTTAGACTTCCCACCGACTCCATTTTCTGGGGATGACTACTGTGCCCCAGAAAAGGGTAAAGTTGCCATTAACTTTACATAGTCACTTGTACCACAGATCCAATACACCCCATCTTATATGGAGTATTAGAAAGGGTTAAGTCTTAGCCCTTTTTATCTGTGCCGCTTGGAGCCTTGTTTCGCTCCCTTAACATTAAGACTTGGCTGGTGGCAGTGGTATCTACCCTATTTTTCCTACCGCGATTATATTACATAACGTGGTAACGTTTAAGGCTATTTTTGTAGCCTCGAACTTTAAACCAACTTGCCCAAATACTTTTTATTTCGGCTCCGGTTGGGTTTAATCACCATTTCTTTTTGTTAATATCCTTCTTGGGTCTTTCTTTGCGCGGCAAACCAGGTTTGCCCTCCTTTGGCGTCTGGGTGTCTAGGTGGGCTGAATGTGAGGGAGGGGTGTAGTCACCCCCTGCACAGGGTCTCCTTGGAGACCCAAGTCGCATTTTGTGTTGATTAGCTGAGGTGGTTGTCTGGGCTGGACAACCCCCCTGCTGAGTGATTGACAGCCAGGCTGTGTGAATGGGGGATTTTGGCATAAAAGGCAGGACTCTTGGGCTAGAAGGCAGAGTCGCCACTGGAACTGCAAAGAACTGAAGAGAAGCGGAGAAGAAGACGGCTGCTGCAATCTCGAGTCCCGGTGAAGCCCTGCTGCAGTCCTGAGCTATCTACCCTTCAACGACAAGAGAAGATCCAGTCCGGAGTTTTCTTCCCTTGAGCCTGGTGGGATCAACCAGCTCACCCTTTCCTCAGTCAGAGAATCCTCTCCTGGGTCGAAATCACTGCTGTGCTGTAGTGGACCGGATAGCCATCAGAAGAGCCCTCTCCTGATTTAAAGGAGTGCACCTTTTATTCATTGTTGTCTTTTTCACTGCTGCTGGCCACATCCCTGGGTAGTGCAGATCGCTCCAGACGTCCTCCTTGTCCCCACGACTGAAGCCGCAGGAACCGTGAGTCTGCAGGAACAACTGTTGTGGCACTGGCTTTTCTCCAACGGAATAAGGTACTGTGCACATTTGGGCGTTCTCTTCGTCTGACCATCCAGAACGGGGTGAACCCCTTTACTCCTCGAAGATTTGTTCCTTCTTCCTTCCCTCTTATAACTTTTCCTTCCATCTGACAATATCTAACTACTCTTGGAATCCTGAATCTTGAACTGGTTAACGTGTGATCCACGGCAACTGAGCATCTGCTCCGTTGACACTGGCGCAGACCTATTGACTTTAATCTGTATCTTTGAACAAGTCCTCCGATTCCCTTGCCTTGACAAAAGTATTGCCTGTGATTCTATCCACTTTTCCCTTGTTTTAAATTCTAAAGTACAAAGTGTGTTTTAACTTCGTGAGCATTTCTATTCACGGGTACGGGTTAGTATCACAACAACGGTCTGTCAAATCCCAATGTACTTACCTTGAATTTGCTGGAACAAGTGGAATTGGTTGTGTGTAGTGTATTTTACGTTTGAATTTGAATTTATAGAAGTGAAGTGTTTTGTGAACAGATGGTTTAAAAATAAATGTACTTATATTTTTTACCTGAAACCTTGAGTCAGTGTTTGCTTGAGTCACAGTGATTGTGGACCTTTGTGTAATCTCTAGTACTGCTCATTTACTCTTGAGTTAAGTCTGGCTGCTCCACTACTACTACCACTTTAGACACTTGTAGTCTTAATTGTGTGTAGTGGTCCCCAAGGGCACTGCACAGGATTCTGCCTAACACTGGTGTACAGCAGTGAGGATTTGGAAGTATAGTGATTACACTTAGTATAGTGATTACACTGCTATTGCTTTGGGTCAACTAACCACAAGGCTAAACACCACTAATTCTATTAACTGAGAAATCATGTCAAATATGGAAAGCTACACTGAGGAGGGTCTCAAACTACACTGCTGAGGTTTTTAGAACCATGTGTAGGGAGAGGAGTCTCTCTGGTAAAGGAAAAAAATCAGAACTGGTTGCTAAGTTATTGGGAAAACAGCCTGTAGAGTGGGTCAGAAGGACTTACCCCTCCAGTAAATGTGGATACTGATATTTGTGATTCTGAAAGTGTTGAAGAAGAAGTAGATAACCCTTTGTTGGGAGTTCCTACCAACCCCTTGCCTGCTCAACAACCACAACCTCTGTCCACAGGGACCCCCACAGGTCCTACACTCACTCCTGAGTTTATTGCACTAGAAAAAATGAGACTTGAATTAGAAGTGAAACGTATTGAAGCACAAACTGCCATGAAACATCAAGAATTAAGGCTCAGAGAAATGGAGATGGCTCATGCTCTAAAAATGAAGAAATTGTCTTTGGAAAATGTCTCTCTCCCAGAGTGTTCTAGGTCTTCCAGCCCTGAGAGACCCTGTATGCCAAAATAAATGATTGGTATGTATTAGACTAAACTTGATGTTTTGGATTGGTTAGCAATGTTTGAGTACAATCATGGGATTCAGGGTATCTCAGGGAATCAGTTGATTCCGTGGCTTTTCTCTAGGCCCCTGTTGCAAGTGATGCTGTAATTGAGTTGGGGGAGGGGGATAAACAGGATTATGATTGTGTGAAGCTAGCATTAATAGCTAGATTTGGAAGACCCCTTCCCAGTACCTTAAGAGGTTTATGACCCTCAAAAAGCATGATGGTACCCCTTGGGCTACCTGGGTGTGTGAATGTTTGAAAAACTCAGATGGCTGGGTTAAGGGTTACAAAGTGAACTCTTATGAAGGTTTGAGTAATCTTGTAATGTTGGAGTCTATTTTTGATGTCTGCTCCCCTGAGCTTAGACAGCACTTGGCTGACTCAAAGGAGATAGATCCTTAGAAGTTAGCTAAGGCTGCTGACCTGTGGGTTACCAACAGGGCTACTCACAAGGATTCTGGGGCAACTCAGAAGAAGGATGAGGGAAAGCAGCCCAAGAAGGACAACAAAGAGAATTCCAATAAATCCAATCCAAAAGAGGAACCCAAACATAACCAGGGTAAGACACAAGGGAAACTGAATCAGGCTAGTATACCCTCTGGTCCCAAACCAGATTAAGGTCAGAACAAACCCCCATTCAATAAAGCATTTGGTAAATGTTTTGTTTGTGGGTTAACTGACTATGTGAAAGGAGATCCCAGATGTAAGGGTAAACCTTCAGGGGTCCACACTGTCTCCTTAGTCTTCTCCCAGGTGGATGAAGTACCTATAGCCAGTGGAAACTTTCAGTTACTAGCTGATGAGCTCATGAGAGTATCAGCTGTTGTTTCTTTAGTGTCCTTGGGTCTTTGGGAACAACAGAACTTAGATGTCTATAACTCAATCCCAGATAATACTAAAGAGTATTACAAAGATAGTGTTCTTGTGAACGGTCAGGAAACCCCTGCCATCAGAGACACTGGAGCCAGCATAACTGTGGTTAATAAAACAGTTTCAAGGTGGAGGATGTTGCTAAGGCACCCAAACACCTAACCAAGTTAGCTGGAGGCCCTGTGCAAGTGGTTCCCCAGTAACCAGCTCTCATCCAGTGCAATGGCATGACTGTCAGCATACCTGTAAGTGTGCAAAATAACGTGCCTGGGAGAGTCCTGTTGGGTAATGACCTTAAAACTCTAGGAGTTGTGTCCAATACCCCCAGGCCTCCCAGCAAAAGGAAGCAGGAGCTCACAAGGTCTGCTAGGGAGGGAACCTTGAGAGGCTCTCCTGGGGATTTGATAGAAGAAACTATCACCCCCTGTCCACAGGACTTACTGCTATTGCAGGACAGAAAGAGACAAAGGGGAAACCCAAGTCTGCCAGCAAGAAACCTGCAAGCACTCCTGTGCCCAGAAGGACATCTCCAAGATTGTCCAAAATCACACCTGTGACTCCTCCACCAGCTGAGGCTGAGTGTGAGGTTCAACCATGTATGGTTCAACCAGATACTGAGGAATCAGATCTAGAAGAAGATCTTACTCTGGTTGGAGATCTTGACCCTGTTGACCATCCTGACCTGCAGTCTTTATTGGCAGAAGGTGGACCCAACAGGGCAGACTTCAACAGAGGACAAAGGGAGTGTCCTACTCTTGAAGGTCTTCAACTGCAGGCAGCTTCTCAGCTCAATGGGACTGAGCCTTGGAAGTATAGGTTGCACTGGGAAGATGGCCTCTTCTACAGTGAACCGACCGAGTCAACCCCTGGAGACTGCAAAAGACTTGTAGTACCTCGAGTGAACCGACTCCAGTCTCTGCAGTTAGACCACGAGATATCTTTGGCTGGTCACTTAAGTTTTAAGAAAACCAAGGAAAGGCTCTCTCTTTACTTCTACTGGCCTGAGATGGGTTCAGAAGTAGACAAATTCTGCAGGAGCTGTCACACTTGCCAAACCTCTGGCAAGAGTGGAGCCCAGAATGTGGCACCCCTGATGCCTCTCCCAGTGGTGGGAGTTCCTTTTGAGAGGGTCAGGATTGACATCGTTGGTCCTCTTGACGCCCCCACATCTTCAGGTAACAGGTTTATCCTGGTTCTAGTGGATCATGCCACTAGGTATCCTGAAGCAATACCTATGAGGACTGTTGCAGCTCCGGCTGTGGCTAAGGCCCTACTTGGTATTTTTACCAGAGTAGATTTTCCTAAGGAGGTGATATCTGACAGGGGATCAAATTCTATGTCCCACTACATACAAGCCATGTGGAAAACTTGTGGAGTCACCTACAAGTTCTCTACTGCCTACCTTCCCCACACCAATGGATTGGTAGAGAGGTTTAACAGAACTATGAAGAGCATGATAGGTGCTTTAGAAGAACCCCTTAAAAGAAAGTGGGACCTTCTGTCACGGATGGCACTCTGTCAAGAGTGGCACAGGGCCCCCAGGTAGGGTTTGGGTGGCTGTGCTGATGTAACGTGACAGATAAGTACACACACAGCAGGAAACTCAACAAGAAAGAAAAGTAGGCAACTGTAGTTGTGAACAGAAAGGGGCAGGAAATACAAAGATACAGAAATGGAAAAGAGTGTTCCACAGACCTTTGGAAACTCCAGCCTTCTGCAGAGATTACTATTACAGGGGCCCACTCTGTCTGCTCATGGCTGGGAACAACAGCTGTGGGTGCCTAACACTGAAAACGCGACAAGGGAAGGAGCATAGGTTGCCTGCTGGAAACCAACAGTCAAGCTCTGTACAAAGGATCAACATAAGACACAAGAGAGACAAGAACAGAAATAACCAGGGTAAAGGAAGTCTAAGAGAAATCTAGCAGAAGGGAATGAAGGAAAAAACAGTACAAAAGAAATGGGTAAACTAAAGGGGAGGACAGAGGACTCAAGGAAGAGAAGGACAGGGATCAAGAACAAGGGGTTGCAAAGAAGGAAGAGAGCAAGGGAGAAGCAGCCAGGAAATAGTGGGCTGCAAACAAGGAAGCAGGGCTGCAGTAACGGATGGCACAAGGTGCAGAAAAACTGTAGTGGATTGCAGAGGACGGTAGTAGG
This sequence comes from Ambystoma mexicanum, assembly GCF_040938575.1. Taxonomy (NCBI): domain Eukaryota; kingdom Metazoa; phylum Chordata; class Amphibia; order Caudata; family Ambystomatidae; genus Ambystoma; species Ambystoma mexicanum. Next base: position 710,277,326 of record NC_090931.1, read on the forward strand.
CTGCAAGGCAGAGAGTCCAGAGGAGCAGGACTGAGTGCTGTTGTAGGCAGCAGACAGAGAGCCCAGAGGAGTAGGGCAGCAAGGAGTGAACCCAAAGGAACAGGGTGTCGAGACAGGGAGACCAGAGGGTCAGGGCTAAAAGCAGAATAGAGTAGCAGGCTGCAAGGCAGGGAGCCCAGAGGAGCAGGGCAGCGAGGCAGAGAGCCCGGAAGGCTATGGCTGTAGGCAGCAGAGTGTAACAGGCTGCAAGGCAGGGAGCCCAGAGGACCAGGGCTGTGAGGCAGGGAGCCCAGAAGGTTAGGGCCGAAGACAGTGGAGTGTAAGGCAGGGAGCCCAGAGGACCAGGGCTGTAGGCAGCGGAGGGTTGCAGGCTGCAAGGCAGGGAGCCCAGAGGAGCAGGGCTGTAAGCAGCAGAGGGTTGCAAGCTGCAAGGCAGGGAGCCCAGAGGAGCAGGGCTGTGAGGCAGGGATCCCAGAAGGCTAGGGCTGTAGGCAGCAGAGTGTAGCAGGCTGCAAGGCAGGCAGCCCCGAAAGAGCACTGGATCAAAGCAGGAAAATGCAGCAACAGGAACAGCATACACATTCGAGTCACAAGGCAAAAAGGGGCTTGGAGGACTCTTGATGCAAGAGACTGAGCTCCTGCAGGCAGCTGCTTAAATACAGCCCTGCCCTGTACTGAGGCAGGCTAATTAGCAGCACCTGGAGCAGCGCACCTGAAGATAATCTGCCTCCTCCCTCTCTGGTCCTGAGATGGTGGAAACAGCACTGATCGCTAGGGCTTCTGGGGATTGTGGTTCCAATACTGACGAATGGGAATGGCCAGGAATTGATAGCTGTAGCAAGGTGCATTATGGTACATGTAGTTAGCTGGTTAAATAGGAAAGTACCAATGTCGTACAAATGGAAATTAAGGACCAAGATGCGAATAGGGGTTGTTTAAAGAGTATTATGAAGATAAACGAGTACCATATCGTCCATGATGGTTGCCAATGTGTGCGCCAGTGGCACAGGCATGACAGTATGCCCCTCTCCAGGCCCCCTGAAGACTGATCAACAGGAAGAGCACGTCCAAGACCTGTCACACCGTGAGAGAGTCTTATACTAATAAGGCACATCATGAAGATCCAAAGCTGTGTAAGGCTGCAAGGTGAGAGCTTTTACAGGAGGAATCTTTATCAATCTTCAGAACTCTTGAGATCGAATCCAGAAAATACAAAGTCTTAGGGGCACCAAACACAACAGTGTGTTCATGAACTGAGAGACTGTGAAGATCTGCTGCAGGCTCCATGGCATATATGTCTTTGAAAGTAGTGGTTTTCTTAGGGCTGGCAACGGTACAGTGCTGAAAGGTGGAACCATAGATACAGCTGAATAGGTTGCTCTAGGAGGGTCTTCCAAATATTCAGAAGCAGCAATGGCAACATTAATATTTGCAGCAGGGACTTCAGGAGTCACAAATGTTGCAGGGACACCCTGAGTTGCAGGGAGTTCAGAAGCCACAGCAGCCGGGAGATCATGAATAGCAGTCGGAAGTTCAGGTGCTGTAGCAGCTGGGATTATAGGTGCCACAGGAGTACCAGCGGGCAGGGATGCAACTGAGACTGATGGAGTAGAGTCTGGAAGTGTAGGTGCTGCAGAGGCACCAGCAGGAACAACCAGAGCTGTAGCCTTAATAGGAGAGCTGTTAACTGGCGTTGCAACAGGTACTGTCCTTGCAGGCAGAGAGGAAGGGGGTGCTCTACTGCAGTAAGAGTGATTGAAGATGCTGCATCAGTAGCAGATTCAGGAGTACTAGCAGGAGGAGCAGCAGAGATTGGTCTTGCAGATTCTGTAACAGGTAGCATGGCTGATGGAGGATCAGGAAAGGGTAGGCTTTCTGATGGCTGGCCTTCAAAGTCGTGTGTGCTCAGGTTGATAGATGGGTCTGGGGTATTGACTGTTGGCAAAGCTGGATTCTAGACAGGTACTGGGTATAGTTCAGGATCTGACTCATGGTCTGGTGCACAAAAGTCCATAGAAGCAGAGTACATCTCTGACTTGGTCACCTCTTTAGAGGCTGTAAGGGTGAGTAAAGGACCGCCATCAAGGGTAAGATCGGGACAATCCTTTGACTCAGCAGGATCTCCAGTCAGATGATTACACTTGATTTGTGGTGTAAAGGCAGTGTGAGTGATTTGGCCCACCAAAGGAGTTAATTCTTCACTATCTGAACAACAGCCTGAGTTACTGTGGCTAGTAAGTGAATGAGCTATGTCAAACTTTAGAAGGTATGCATATGCCAAGTTCAGGTCTTCCATCTGCTCTGTATAAGTCTGTATCCTTTTCTGTATTACCATTCCAGGCCTTATCATTCCAATCTCTAAAGACAGAATGTCGGGTGTTGGGCATAGTGCCAGATGGTCTGGTAAATTGTGTCCCTTTGCTAGACTCTTACGATGCAAATAGACAAATTCATCATAGAGGTCTTCAGTTTGTCTTTTAAGGCGGAAGAGTTGTTCTTGTAACTGGTATGTTCCATTAGCCAGTTCTACAGCTTCAGAATCTGGTGTAGCAGAAAATTCAGGTGTAGCAATATGAAGACTGACCTTAGAGTTATCGTGGTTAGTAGTTACCGGGGAGGTATTAAGACAACTGATGGTCAGTATTGGTCTTTTGTACCCAGGACTAGTTGTTCTGATCTTGATGGTCGTGCCGATTATTAAATACCTCCGTCCCCAAGTACCACACAGACAGAATGACCAAATACTGTCTGTGCAATCTTTGAGGCCACAGGTGTGGTGAGCCATCAACTGGAACCAGGAAACGCCGGAAGAACCCCTTTGACCGCTGTAAGGCAATAGACGGTTATCAACTAATGCAATATGGACACAGCAATAAGGAACTGATTGCAGCAAGGCTTACCTAGATGAGCTGTGGGTTAGGTCGTAATGCACTAGGGGCAACCAGCAGGGACAGTGAGCCGGGTTTTCAGAGAGGCCAGGGTAGTAGTTCCACACCTGGGCAAGTTGGCACAAGAGGAGTCCAAAAACACATAATGGGGTCAAAACCAGTTCAAAGCACAAGGTCCAAGCAAAGGGATAATCCGTTTAAGCAATCCGTTGAGGAGGTGCAGGGTCGAATATCTTTGGAAGCAAGCAAGGTAACAGATGAAGCCAAGAAGAAGTAGAGTATCCAAAAAACAGTCCGTGGTCGTAGAGCCAATGAATCCTTGATGAAAACAATAACGCCAAACAGTCCTTCCGAGTAGCAGCTGAGAAGCGCTGCCACCGTGGTTTCCGGCGCTTTTAACTGTTAGTTGTAGTCACATGATGCAAAAACGCGGCAGCGTGGGAAAATCACGTGATGGCAGAGGATGAACGCGATTGGCAGCAGTTCACCTCACGTGACGCGTGAATCGCCGTGTTCCTCGGCGGTGCTGCAAGGCATAAGAGAGTTTCCACGGGAGTTGCCAGGACAATGAAGGTCGGAAAACACCTGGAAAACCAGTCATCTTTCTCCAGTGTCGAGCAGAAGGTCGTGTTCTTGTGCCCCGATGTGATGTGCAAGGTAAATGCGGGCTGATCGTGGGTTGCCTAGTGGGTTGCCTAGTAGTGGGCACAATGCGAGACGTGACAGAGCACCCCCCAAGGGCCCACGACCCCGTGGGCAGGAAGGATGGTCCCGATGGAAACGAGCTACCAGTTTAGGGGCATTAACATCCCGGGAAAAAACCCAAGAGCGCTCCTCAGGACCGTAACCCAACCAGTCCACAAGGTATTGCAGCCGACCCCGTCTAAAACGAGAGCCCAAAATTGCACTGACCTCAAAGACATCTGGAGAGGAGACAGAGACAGGGGCAGGAGAAGAGGTGATATGTGTGGGTGGAATGCAAGGCTTGAGCAGGGAGACATGGAATACCGGGTGTATACACCAAGTTGATGGAATCAAAAGACGTAGGGCCACAGGGTTTAGGACCTTGAGAACCCTGTACGGGCCAACAAATCGAGGTAGCAACTTCCGGCAACCAGGGATGTGCAGATGGCGGGTCGACAACCAAACACGGTCACCCACATGGTAGTCAGGGGCTGCCACCTGTTTCCGGGCTGCCTTTGCCTTCATAGACACTTGGGCCTCACGTAAATGGAGAAGGGTCTGGTCATGAACCAAAACAAGATCGCGGGCGCAGGCTGTAACAGCAGGGGCAGTAGAGGATTCGAAGTCAGGGAAAGGAAGGGTTCGGGGATGCTGGCCGTATAAAGCATAGAAAGGAGAAAAGCCTGTGGAGGAATGCTGAGAGTTATTGTATGCGAACTCAGCAAGGTGGAGAAGGTTCAACCAGGTATCTTGGACCTGAAGAGTCAGGCAGCGTAAGTATTGTTCTAGGGTCTGGTTCACTCTCTCTGTCTGCCTGTCGGTCTCCGGGTGGTAAGCGGAGGAGTAGCGGGCGTCAATACCAAGCAGCTTAGTGAGGGCTTGCCAAAAACGTGAGGTGAATTGTGAGCCACGATCCGAAACCAGGACCTGTGGCAAACCAAAAAGACAAAACACTGATTTGAAGAATAATCGGGCCAATGTAGGGGCAGAGGGTATCCCTGTACAAATTAAACGGGCCATTTTGGTGTACGAGTCAACGACTACCCAGATTGTGTCATAGCCCTGTCTGCGGGGTAGATCCGTGACTAGATCCATAGAAACAGTGTTCCAGGGTCTGGGGGGTAGAGGCAAAGGATGGAGCAGACCTAATGGTCGACCACGGCGTGTTTTGCACTGAGCACATATGGAGCAGGAGTTCACGTAGCCTTCCACATCGCGCCGCATCGATGGCCACCAGCACCAGCGCTTTAGTAGTTCCAGAGTACGTAATTGTCCAGGGTGACCACTGATGGCGGCATCGTGGGACCAAGCAAGCGCCTGATTGCGTACTTCAGTTGTGGGGAGAAAGAGTTTCCCGTGAATAAATGGTAACCCTTCCTGAAGCACCAAGTCCCAATCTGTCAATTCATTTGGATGTTGTGAAACCCCCTGCCTAATGATGGATAGCATGGGTAGGGATGGTGTGCATAAACAGACTACGTGACCCTTCCCTAATAGTGTTTCAGGATACAAAGACAGCGATTCCCCCTCAGGAGAACGAGAAAGAGCATCCGCCTTGCCATGGGTAGTCCCCAGCCTATGTTTCACTACAAAATCATATGCAGCGAAGAAGAGATGCCAGCGTACCTTTCTGCTATTTACACATTTAAGGGAGGCTAGGTCTTGGAGGTTTTTGTGATCAGTGTATACCACGGTTTGATGTTTTGCCCCTATAAGGTGATGTCGCCATGTTTGCAAAGCGTCCTTAATGGCCAGCAATTCTTTTTCAGTAACCGTGCAGTGATATTCGGAAGACGTGAACTTCCTCGAGTGATAGGCTATGGGATGCAGTTGCCCCGTGGCTGAACAAGGTTGAGAGAGCACTGCACCTAACGCAAAGGAGGAAGCGTCCGCTTCCAGGACAAATGGAAGATCCGGATCAGGGTGTTGAAGCACCGGGGCGGAAGTGAACCTGGATTTCAGGGCCTCAAAGGCCTTTTGATGCTCCGGTGTCCAACAGAACGGGACGAGAGGGCTGGTCAAGGCGGTTAGCGGTGATACAATGGAGGAAAACCCAGCGATAAAGCGCCGATAGAAATTGGCAAAACCAAGAAAAGATAGTAACTGTTTCAGGTTGGTCGGGGCAGGCCAGTCTATGATAGCGCGGACTTTCGAGTGGTTCATGGATAGTCCACCAGGAGTTATGTGAAAACCCAAAAATCCACCTCTTTAGTGTGGAACTCACATTTCTCGGGTTTCGCGAATAAGGCATGATTCTTGAGGCGAGTTAATACTTCCTTAACATGGACGATATGTTCCTCCAAGGAGGAGGAAAACACCAGAATGTCGTCCAAGTAAGCCACTACATATATGTCAAGAATATCACTGAACACCTCGTTGACAAATTGTTGGAACGTAGCTGGGGCGTTACATAAGCCGAAAGGCATCACAGTGTATTCAAACAGGCCATGTTCGGAGCAGAATGCTGTTTTCCACTCGTCTCCCTGACGCATACGGACAAGGTTGTAAGCACCTCGGAGATCCAGTTTAGTAAAAATGGTTGCACGTGTCAGTTTGTCTAGTAGTGGGGAGATCAATGGAATGGGATACCTGTTCTTTATGGTAATAGCATTCAGTTTTCTGTAGTCCACACAAGGACGTAACTCCCCTTCTTTTTTCGGTACGAAAAAGATGGGACTAGCAGCCCGAGAGCAGGAGGGTCGTATGTGGCCTAATCGTAAGGCTTGTTGGATATACTCCTTTAGGGCCTGTTCCTCTGACTGAGATAGGGAATATATCCTGCCCCTTGGGATCACTGCATCAGGGACTAGATCAATGGGACAATCATAGGGTCTGTGTGGTGGTAAACCTTCTGCCGTGGCCTTGTCAAACACAGTCAGGAATTCATGATAAACGGTGGGGATACCAGCCATTACAGCCCCTACAGTATGTGTTGAGGGTACACTTTGCATTGTCTCCTCTAGATGGGAAGAGGCCATGGCCCCAAGAATACTGGCAGGGGAGGAGAGCGCCTGAGATTCTATCAGGCAGAAGTGTTGACAAATATCAGATTTAAAGGTGACTTGATCCGTACCCCAATTGATCAGTGGATTGTGTTGTCTCAACCAGGGAATGTCCAGAATGACACCGAATTGCGGGGTGGTGATTAGATCGAATGACATGGTTTCCTTATGGGTGTCTTGGATTATCACTTCCATAGGAGCCGTTTGATGCATGATAGGACCAGAAGCAAGGGAGGTACCATCAACTGCTTGCACTGGTTCTGGGTGTTCCTTCTTAATCAAGGGTAGATTAAGTTTGTGGGCCAATGCTATATCAATGAAACAGCCAGTGGCTCCAGAATCTATCACTATGTGTACCTGGGGTGTAAGCTCCCTAGTAGGTTTCAATGAGGCTTGGACCACAATAGGTCTGATGGGACCGAAAACGGGTTCAGTGGGGGACATGGAGGTGCTCGCCCGTACCCCTGCTCTTAGGTGCAAGCCTTCTGAAAACCCTGATTCTTATTTCTTGGGCATCGTGGGCATTCTTTTACATAATGTCCGTTGATGCCACAGTAAAAACAAGAATGATCCGTTCTTCTACGTTCCCGTTCAGCCTGAGTAATGGGACTCCGAATCCCACCGACTTGCATGGGTTCAGGGACCGACAAAGTCAAGGATGTTTGATTTGAAAAACCGACCTCTTGCTTACGCTCAGATCGGCGTTCATCTACTTGCAGGGTTAGGTCTACCAACTCGGAAAAAACAGAGGGAAGGGCCGGGACTACTGAGAGGGCGTCTTTCATAGTATTACATAGCCCTTTGTAATACACAATAGCTTTCTTTTCCTCCGGCCATGAGGTCTCTGCAGCAAGTTGGTTAAAACGTGTTACATATTCAATACGTGTTTGTCTGCCTTGTGAGAGCTCTAGTAGTCTCGAGATTGTGCTTTATACCTGGTATCGAATACCTTAGCCATTTCCGTTACTAGAAGATCGAAATCATATAATGCTGGATGGTTATTTTCCAGTAACGGGTTCGCCCAGGTAGCTGCCATGCCAGATAAATGGGAAAGAAGGAAGGCTGCCTTGGTGACGGAATCAGGAAAAGCCTGGGGTCGACATAGAAAATGTAGTTTACACTGGTTCAAGAATGTGCGATATTTCCTTGGATCACCTTGGAATCGTTCTGGGGCAGCAAGGGGAAAGGAAGTAGGAAGTAGTACAGGAGTGGGAGTTGTGGGCGGAGCGGGTGGAGACTGGGCTTGAGGAGCGTATCCAATCTCGGCGTCAGCCGGTAGGGGATGACATGTGCTTTGCAAGGTATCGAGACGGTGGTGGATTGCTGTTGTTGCCGTGACCATGTCGGTCCTAAGGGCCGCAACTGCCTGCATTAAAGCGGTTACGGGATCCCCGGCGGAGGGATCCATAATCAGGACAACCAAAAAGGCTTCTCAGTCTGTTCTGATCTTGATGGTCGTGCCGATTATTAAATACCTCCATCCCCAAGTACCACACAGACAGAATGACCAAATACTGTCTGTGCAATCTTTGAGGCCACAGGTGTGGTGAGCCATCAACTGGAACCAGGAAACGCCGGAAGAACCCCTTTGACCGCTGTAAGGCAATAGACGGTTATCAACTAATGCAATATGGACACAGCAATAAGGAACTGATTGTAGCAAGGCTTACCTAGATGAGCTGTGGGTTAGGTCGTAATGCACTAGGGGCAACCAGCAGGGACAGTGAGCCGGGTTTTCAGAGAGGCTAGGGTAGTAGTTCCACACCTGGGCAAGTTGGCACAAGAGGAGTCCAAAAACACGTAATGGGGTCAAAACCAGTTCAAAGCACAAGGTCCAAGCAAAGGGATAATCCGTTTAAGCAATCCGTTGAGGAGGTGCAGGGTCGAATATCTTTGGAAGCAAGCAAGGTAACAGATGAAGCCAAGAAGAAGTAGAGTATCCAAAAAACAGTCCGTGGTCGTAGAGCAATGAATCCTTGATGAAAACAATAACGCCAAACAGTCCTTCCGAGAAGCAGCTGAGAAGCGCTGCCACCGTGGTTTCCGGCGCTTTTAACTGTTAGTTGTAGTCACATGATGCAAAAACGCAGCAGCGTGGGAAAATCATGTGATGGCAGAGGATGAACGTGATTGGCAGCAGTTCACCTCACGTGACGCGTGAATCGCCGTGTTTCTCGGCGGTGCTGCAAGGCATACGAGAGTTTCCACGGGAGTTGCCAGGACAATGAAGGTCGGAAAACACCTGGAAAACCAGTCATCTTTCTCCAGTGTCGAGCAGAAGGTCGTGTTCTTGTGCCCCGATGTGATGTGCCAGGTAAATGCGGGCTGATCGTGGGTTGCCTAGTGGGTTGCCTAGTAGTGGACACACTGGGAGACGTGACACTAGTGGGTTTAACCTCAGGATACTGAATGGCTTGTCCTGTTAAATGAGTGTTATCAGCAGTCTGGGGAGGTTGTGTAGCTTGCCAAGCTGATCTTGAGCATTTCACTTTGGCAACAACGTACTCTGGTTGAGGGTCTTTTACAATGATTGCAATATCATTGACTGTAGCAGTGTTAAGACATTGGTCCTGAGACAGGGCTGCCTGGGATGAAGGAATACAAGATTTGTGTACAGGCTGAATGTCGAATGCAGTGTCAGAAGAAATGCCAGAAGGCGCAGGAGTGTTTTCCACTGTTTGGGCTAACAAAATCTGCAAGAATTCATTATCTTGCTGTAGTTCTTCAACAGATAGGGACTGCGGATCATAGTTTCAAATGTCATAGTAGTTATACATAGAAGGGTCAGAGAGCCAGTGAGTGTAGTACTGTGCTTGCAAACCTTTTGTTTACTAAGGCGAGTCTGTCTTTTAAACTAGGGTTTTTGTTTGCTGTCCTTAGGAAAACTTTAGATTTTTGTAGAGGTTTCTTAACCCAAAAGGAAAGCATCTTTGATCTGTGTGTGCCTTTCCTGCCTACGGAACAAGAATATTTTGGCTCTTGCATTCTGTCACGGATGGCACTCTGTCAAGAGTGGCACAGGGCCCCCAGGTAGGGTTTGGGTGGCTGTGCTGATGTAAGGTGACAGATAAGTACACACACAGCAGGAAACTCAACAAGAAAGAAAAGTAGGCAACTGTAGTTGTGAACAGAAAGGGGCAGGAAATACAAAGATACAGAAATGGAAAAGAGTGTTCCACAGACCATTGGAAACTCCAGCCTTCTGCAGAGATTACTATTACAGGGGCCCACTCTGTCTGCTCATGGCTGGGAACAACAGCTGTGGGTGCCTAACACTGAAAACGCGACAAGGGAAGGAGCAGAGGTTGCCTGCTGGAAACCAACAGTCAAGCTCTGTACAAAGGATCAACATAAGACACAAGAGAGACAAGAACAGAAATAACCAGGGTAAAGGAAGTCTAAGAGAAATCTAGCAGCAGGGAATGAAGGAAAAACCAGTACAATAGAAATGGGTTAACTAAAGGGGAGGACAGAGGACTCAAAGAAGAGAAGGACAGGGATCAAGAACAAGGGGTTGCAAACAAGGAATAGAACAAGGGAGCAGCAGCCAGGAAATAAGGGGCTTCAAACAAGGAAGCAGGGTTGCAGTAACGGATGGCACAAGGTGCAGAAAAACTGTAGTGGATTGCAGAGGACTGTAGTAGGCTGCAAGGCAGAGAGTCCAGAGGAGCAGGACTGAGAGCTGTTGTAGGCGGCAGACAGAGAGCCCAGAGGAGTAGGGCAGCAAGGAGCGAACCCAAAGGAACAGGGCGTCGAGACAGGGAGACCAGAGGGTCAGGGCTGAAAGCAGAAGAGAGTAGCTGGCTGCAAGACAGGGAGCCCAGAGGACCCGGGCTGTAGGCAGCGGAGGATTGCAGGCTGCAAGGCAGGGAGCCCAGAGGAGCAGGGCAGCGAGGCAGGGAGCCCGGAAGGCTATGGCTGTAGGCAGCGGAGTGTAACAGGCTGCAAGGCAGGGAGCCCAGAGGACCAGGGCTGTGAGGCAGCGGAGGGTTGCAGGAACAGCATACAAATTCGAGTCACAAGGCAAAAAGGGGCTGGGAGGACTCTTTATGCAAGAGACTGAGCTCCTGCAGGCAGCTGCTTAAATACAGCCCTGCCCTGTACTGAGGCAGGCTAATTGGCAGCACCTGGAGCAGCACACCTGAAGATAATCTGCCTCCTCCCTCTCTGGTCCTGAGATGGTGGAACGGGCACTGATCGCTAGGGCTTCTGTGGATTGTGGTTCCAATACTGACGAATGGGAATGACCAGGAATTGATAGCTGTAGCAAGGTGCATTATGGTACATGTAGTTAGCTGAATTAAATAGGAAAGTACCAATGTTGTACAAATGGAAATTAAGGACCAAGAAGTGAATAGGGGTTGTTTAAAGAGTATTATGAAGATAAACGAGTACCATATCGTCCATGATGGTTGCCAATGTGTGTGCCAGTGGCACAGGCGTGACACCTTCTACTACCATGCCTTCTCTTTGCATATACAGAAGTCCCTCAGGAGGGAGTAAGTTACAGTCCCTTCAAACGTTTCTATGGCCATCCAGTCAGAGGTCCCTTGGCCCTGATTAAGGAGGGGTTGGAGAGTGCTCCTTCCCCCAAGCCAGTCAGAGTGACTGACTATGTGATAGGTCTCCGGAGGAGAATGTCACACATGATGGAAGAGGCAAGTGATAACTTGAAGGCTGGTCAAGCTCTGGTCAAACATGGTTGAGTTTACTCAAGACCAGCTTGTTCTTGTTATGGTCCCCACAAGGCAGAGGGCCTTGCAGGACAAATGGATAGGACCCTTCAAAGTTGTGGGTAAATTTGGAGAGGTGAACTATCTGGTGGACCTAGGCAATTCTAAGGAGGCTCCTAGAGTCTTTCACACCAACCGTTTAAAGGCTTATGTCTCTAGACCTGACATAGGGGCCTTGCTCCTAGCTTCAGCTCAGGAGGAGGAGGAGAGTAAACCTCTGCCTGACCTCCTCAGAGGCTTACCTTTAGATTGAACAAGTGGAAGGAGTAAATCTCTCTTCCAGTCTCACATCTGACCAGCAGGATGAGTGCAAATTACTGGTAAATCAGTTTGCCTCCCTGTTCTCACTTTCACCAGGCTTGACCCCTTGGGGCCAGCATGATATCCTCACTGGTGACTGTTTTCCTGTCGAAATCAGGGGGTACAGAATGTCAGACAATGTAAGAACCCAAATAAGGAATTAGGTCAAAAAGATGCTTGATCTCGGGGTTATAGAGCCCTCTACTAGCCCATCGTCTAGCCCAGTTGTGCTTGTAACAAAGGCAGGATCCAAGGAGTTGAGATTCTGCATGGACTATAGAGCTCTAAATGCAGTCACCAAGACTGATGCCCATCCTTTAACAAGGACAGATGAGCTGGCAGACAAACCTGGTGCAGCCAAGTACCTCAGCACATTTGACCTAACGTCAGGCTATTAGCAAATAGCCCTGACAGACCATGCCAAGGAGAAAACTGCATTTTCCACCCCAGCTGGCCTCTACCAATTTAAGGTGATGCCTTTTGGATTAAAGAATGCACCTGCTACATTTCAGAGGATGGTCAATCAAGTTCTGAATGGGAGGGAGGACTTCTGCATGGTATACTTAGATGACATTGCAGTGTTCACCCCTACATGGAAAGAACATATTAATCACTAGGATATGTATTGCAGGCTCTGGAACAGGCCCATCTGACCATAAAAGCAAGTAAATGTCAAATGGGTCAGAGTACAGAGGTCTACCTTGGACATGAGGTAGGAGGAGGTAAAATAAGGCCATTGCCTAGCAAAGTACAGGCTGTACGAAACCCCTACTACTCAAACCCAAGTGAGAGCCTTCCCAGACCTCACTGGGTATTACAGGAACTCCATTGAGAACTAATGCACCATAGCTTCTCCCTTGAATGTCATCTCCTCTTGGTCAAGTGGAATGAGGAGTGCAATCAAGCCTTTGAAGGCCTAAAGAAAGCCCTTTGTCAAGCTCCAGTCCTAAAAGCTCCTGACTATCACCAACCCTTCATTGTACAAACTGATGCTTCAAATGTAGGTATAGGTGCAGTCCTTAGTCAGCTGGATGAGAAAGGTAGGGAACATCCCATTTGTTTCATCAGCAGGAATTTAAAGGATCCTGAGACAAAGTGGGCAACAATAGAACGTGAATGTTTTGCTATTGTGTGGTCACTGAAGAGGTTTAGGCCATACTTGTATGGTTCTACCTTCATTATTCAGACTGACCACCAGCCCTTGAGATGGCTGATGCAAATGAAAGGGGAAAACCCAAAACTACTCAGATGGTCAATCTGCCTGCAAGGGATTTATTTTTCCATTGAGCACAGAGCAGGAAGTCACCACCAAACTGCTGATGGTCTCTCTAGGATGTTTATAACCGACTAGAAGTATGAGATCCATCCAGGAGTGGATTAAATCCTCCTGTCCCCTAGTCTGGGGGGGAGGGGCGAGTGTTAGGGAGGATTCTCATTCTATGGCTAATTTCCCTTACCTAGTGAGTCCCTCAGCAGCTTTGCTGGATTTCTGGAGTTTATTTTTTCCACCTGGTAAGAGTGTGAGCTTTTCCCCACTCTTACCTGTGTTTTGCCATGTGTATTTCAACTGTTTTTGTGATTGTGGACTCTGGAGTACACCACTTCAGTAGCCCCACTCTTTGTGTGTTACACAGCACCTTCAGTGCAGTGACACAGGGTTGTCTCTTAGACATCCCACCGACTCCATTTTCTGGGGCTGAGTACTGTCCCCCAGAAAAGGGTAAAGTTGCCATTAACTTTACATAGTCACTTGTACCACGGATCCAGTACACCCCATCTTATATGGAGTATTGGAAAGGGTTAATTCTTAGCCCTTTTTATCTGTGCCTCTTGGAGCCTTGTTTCGCTCCCTTAACATTAAGACTTGGCTGGTGGCAGTGGTATCTACCCTAATTTTCCTACCGTGATTATATTACATAACGTGGTAACATTTAGGCTATTTTAGTAGCCTCGAACTTTAAACCCGCTTGCCCAAATACTTTTTATTTCGGCTCTGGTTGGGTTTAATTGCCATTTCTTTTTGTTAATATCCTTCTTGTGTCTTTCTTTGCGTGGCAAACCAGGTTTGTCTCCTTTGTTCGCCAACCTTTGGCGTCTGGGTGTCTAGGTGGGCTGAATGTGAGGGAGGGGGTGTAGTCACCTTCTGCACAGGGTCTCCTTGGAGACCCAAGTCGCACTTTGTGTTGATTGGCTGAGGTGGTTGTCCGGGCTGGACAACCCCCCTGCTGAGTGATTGACATCCAGGCTGTGTGAATGGGGGATTTTGGCATAAAAGGCAGGACTCTTGGGCTAGAAGGCAGAGGCACCACTGGAACTGCAAAGAACCGAAGAGAAACGGAGAAGAAGACGGCTGCTGCAACCCCGAGTCGCAGTGAACCCCTGCTGCAGTCCTGAGCTATCTACCCTTCAACGACAAGAGAAGATCCAGACCGGAGTCTTCTTCCCTTGAGCCTGGTGGGATCAACCAGCTCACCCTTTCTTCAGTCAGAGAATCCTCTCCTGGGTCGAAAGCACTGCTGTGCTGTAGTGGTCCGGATAGCCATCAGAAGAGCCCTCTCCTGATTTAAAGGAGCGCACCTTTCATTCATAGTTGTCTTTTTCGCTGCTGCGTAGTGCAGATAGCTCCAGACGTCCTCCTTCTTGTCCACACGACTGAAGCCGCAGGAACCGTGAGTCTGCAGGAACTACCAGGAACAACCGCTGTAGCACCAGCTTTTCTCCAACGGAATAAGGTACTGTGCACATTTGGTCGTTCTCTCCCTCTGACCATCCAGAATCGGGGTGAACTCTTTTCCTCCTCGAAGATTTGTTCCTTCTTCCTTCCCTCTTATAACTTTTCCTTCCATCTGACAATATCTAAGTACTCTTGGCATCTCGAATCTCGAACGGTTCAACGTGTGATCCTCGGCAACTGAGCATCTGCTCCATTGACACTGGCGCAGGCCTATGAACTTTAATCTGTATCTTTGAACAAGTCCTCCGATTCCCTTGCCTTGAAAAAAGTATTTATTTATTTTTTATTTATTTTTTATTTATTTATTTATTTATTTATTTATTTATTTATTTGATATTTGGTTATACAATTGACAACCTTTTATCAAGTATAGTCAAGAAAACAAAAAAAAGTTCTATTGACATAAGTTTCAATTAGCGTTCAGAATCAAGGTCACAGGTCTTCAAGTGTTGAAAGCTGCTTCTGGATGGCAATAGAGAGTTTGACTAAGGCCAAGGATATTGATGTTTTTTCCCCAGATTGTAAGATTTTCCACCATAGCTCCCTTGATTTGCATCCGTACTTTGTGATGATTGGGATCATGAGAGTGTTCCTTTGCAATGTTAAAGTTGGACAGACCATCATCAAGTGATAAAGAATTTCTATTGACTCTGGGTCCTGACATAGTCTACAATTCAAGGGCGCAGCATGATTTCGTGTCCATGTAGTTTCTCTTGTTTTGATCAGGTTAAGTCGAAAGAAATTGATCTCTGAAATACCAATGGGGAAACAATTTCAGGTAGTTAGGTAGGGAATTTGGTTTTTTACTGTCTTCCCATGGTTTCCCATAAGTTTTGCAGGTTAGCCATTCATTCTCGGTCCTGAACCAGTCACAGGAATATAGCTTTTTTTTTACTCTGTCTGGGTTACTAATGAGAATGTCCACTTGCTCTCCTGTTATGTTAAGAAGAGTCTGACATTCAGCTTTCCATGCAGTCAGAAGTGGGTCAGGTTCTTCCAAAAGGGCTTTTTTTGGACATTTAAAACCCCCTTTGGGGTTTTCCTCAATGCATTTTCTGTAAAAGGACAATGTTTTCCACTCTACGATGGCTAGCAAAGAGGTTAAACCCAGTTCTCTATGGATTGCCTGTATTGGCGTGCCTTTTGCTAGGCGAAGGGTGTTTTTCCAAAAATGACCTTCGAGAATTGCCCAGTTTTTAACTTTGAAATTGAAAGAAGTTTCAGCACCATAGGTGAGAATCGGAATCACCTTGGCTTTATAAAATGTAATCAATGGAATTAGACTAAAGCCACAATAATGCTTCAAAATGATTATTCCTAGACCTCTGAGGTTCATCACTTTATTTCTTAATGTTTCCAGTCGTGGAGCGTCGATCTTACTTGTGTTGATACAAACTCCTAAATATAGAAAGGATTGTACTACGAGGATTTCTGTTCCCAGTAGCGACCAACGCATCTTTTTTGTTCGCAGCTGGCTCTTTTGAACCCCAAAGGGTAAGATGGCAGATTTGTGCGGATTGATTATGAGTCCATTCGTTTCGACATACAGTTGTAAAGCATTTAGTTGTCTTTGAATGGTGGATGGAGGAAAGCATCTTATGTTATTAGCTGCAGAATCGATGTCGGAGATGAAGATGTTAAATATTTCAGAGGCCATCGGGCAGCCTTGTTTAACGCCTTTATTGGTTGGAATTGGCTCAGTTAGTAAGCCTGTTTTATTCAGCCGGACTCTTACGGTGGTATGATGGTGAAATTCTTTAATGGGATCTGTGATGGAAGCAGGGCAGCCCCATTGTTCTAGTTTAGTCCATAACTTAGGGTGTGGAATGCTGTCAAACGCCTGAGTTAAATCAATAAAAGCTATGTATATTTTTGAACCTTTACTGATCTCCGAGCGGCTTTTCAACAGGTTTAAGATGAATATATTGAGCGCTGTCCCAATACCTTGAACAAAGCCTGATTGCCGTGGGTCAAAATGGCCGGTTGATGTAGTCCAATTGCGTAATGCTTGAAGAACCAAGTTGCCAAATACTTTACCCATGGAATCTAACAATGCTATAGGGCGATAGCTGGAATTTGACGATTGCCCTATTTGTGAATGGGTATAATTATCGATTCTTTCCATGAAGTTGGTATCTTTTGGGTCGATGTGATGTAATTGAATAGAATTGATAGAAGTTTTGCCCATTCCTGTGGATTTTCTTTGAAAACAACATTGCTTAACCCATCTGGGCTATATGCATTTGATTTGGACAGTTTCTTGATGACATTCTCGATGGTGTCTGTTGAAGTATCTATTAAGTGCCATTTCTCATTTTTTTGTGACATTGGTATGTCATCCTGTTCTTGATAGAAGATTGCCTTGAAATGAGAGATCCAGGCTCCCGGAAGAATTGGTGTTGACGTCAAGGAATTTTGATCTACCTGTAATTGGTTTATCAATCTCCACATGTCTGCGGTATTAGATGATCTGATGGTATATAACATTTTCTCTGCATCATTGCGGTCTAGTGTCTTTTTATAAAGCCGCAACCAATTCCGATATTGCTGTCATAATTGTTTTTTTTCAGTTGAGGCTAACACTGATTTATCACCATTTAGCTTGTTTAAGCCTTTCCTCAATGCTTTTTTTTCGTAGGATCACTTGATGGTCAAAGGCTTGCCGGTGTATAATGGAACTCAAATGGGAAGATTTTGATTTTTTCTCATATGTTCTGAACAGTCCAAGGTAGTTCAGAGGTTCTTTGGCACCGGTTGAGATCAGCTGGTTTACAAGAATGGAGGAATCTTCAGTCAGTAGAGGGAGCCGAGTGGACGGGACTTTAATTCGATTTTTTCCCATGTTGACTTCTACCAACTTCATGTTTGTGAAAGTTATGTTATTCTGAGTTGGTAATAATATTGTTGATAGTAAATTGTGATCACTGTTATCCATTCGTATGACCACCATTTTGTTTTCTGCGGCGATCAGTTCGGCTGAGATGTAAATATAATCGATGACATGCCCACCGGTTCCTTGTTTTCTGGTGATGTTAGCTGGAATATCTCCGGTAGTGTTGCCATTCAGTAGGTTCAATTTGTTTGCATTCATGACGATGTTCCACTGATAGCCTCTCTTCTCTGGTGGTGTTGATGAAAGGCTATTGAGTATTATGAGGCCATGGATCTATCCATTTTTGTTTACAATGCACTTGCCATTTTTCAATCTGGTCTGGAAAATGTATGCTTGCAACAGAGGCTGGATTCCAATACACATTCAGGACTATGAGTGTTTTCCTCGTTTGTTGTGTCGCAGTTTGAATGGATCCAACTATGATTTGAATTAAGGAGGATGGCATGATTTCTGTGACTACTGTAAAGTCAAGCTGATTGTTAATGAGAATAAGTAAACCTGACGTTGATGAGAATAAGTAAACCTGACGTTGGTCTGCCAGTAGCCCCTTTAATTGCTGGATTAAGGTGGCTTGAATAGCCTTCGACTATCGGTGGAATGCGCATCCATGTTTCATGGAAGCAGAGAATGTCATGATTTTTTATTCGATCCGATCCTTCCTGAAACAAATGACTGAAACCCCTTGTATTCCATGATGCTATTGTTAGGGGTGTCAGTGTTGGTGAGAGTTCATCCTATGGCATCTTGATTTTATCAGCCACCAGCCCCATAAGCCATTTCCACTTCTCTTCTGTGCCAACCACTGGGAGCCTTGTTTCGTGTTTATTAGAATCTCTTTCTTGGCTGTGGCCAGTCCTCGGATGTGGCGATGGTGATCTTCTACGTTTGTAGGAGTTTCTCCGCTGGTGTGTGTTAGATCTGTCCGACTTATAACGGTCTGCCTGATGAGATGAATTTCGATGCCGATCGTTGTTGTAGTGTCGTCAGTCGTAGGTGTCACTTCTGCTATCCCTCCTTCCATGATTTCTGGCTGGCCATTTGTTTAAATGCCCATAAGCGGTTTTTTGTTCAGAATTTGGATTCAGTTCTGAAGAGGAATGGACGTTTTTCGGTGGACCACCTGCTATTTTCGACTCAGTTAGGTCAAAGCCTAGTGATCTTAGTTGGGATATTTCCTGTTTTAAGGTTTGTGTAATTAAAGGAGTCATTGGGTAAATAAGCACTTGGTCCAATGTGTTTTCTTCCGGAAATTCAACTCACACTATGTCATTAGATGTTAATGGCCGAAGGGATGGGATATGGTGCCATAGTCTAATGACATTGGCGCGATTCATGATCAGCCCATCTTCTTGTGTGTTCATCCTTTCAAGTAGAAGTCCATCTTCGAGGTAGTTGGAGTTTAATCCAAGACTTCATGATTTGTGTACCGCTTGCTTTGTTGAGCGGGATGGTAATTTTAAAGGCGAGATTTGGTAGCAGCCTTCGGTAAGATCAGCCTCAGAATCATTGTGCATATTGTTGTGTTTGCTGGGGGCAGGATTCAAAACTGCTTCGTTGGGTGCAGAATTTGTTTGCCCCTTATTTGAGACTTTGTCTTTTTGTATATTAGGAATCGGTTTACTTATTTTCAAAGTCTTTTGAATTGAAGTATTTATCTCCTCACATTGGTCACGTGCCTCGATAGGTGTGGGGCTTGGCAAGGACTGTTCCATATGTAATCAAAATGGTCCTTTTGGAACTCTTGTTTGATCAGAATTGTTTTGTGGGTTCGATTGACAATAATCTATATTTAGTTGGTTTGTAGGGGCGTTTACATTGCCTTCCTCTTCGTCTTCAAGATCTTCACTCGACAATGTACAGTCATCTACAGAATAAGTTGACAAGTTCATCATGTCAGATGTTGAATCATCAGATTCATTGACAGTTTCTTCCAGCACACTTATATTTTCCATATCAACGAATTGGCGAGGCATGTCTTGTGAACTCCGTTGTTTTCCGTTTGTGTCCTTAGATGATTGTATGTCGTCAGTGATTTCCTCTATTTCACAACGCTTTTGGATGTTAATTGGTTGTGTCTGCATTTCAAATCGGTTTTGTTTGATACAGTTATCATGCTTGTTGTGTGAGGATCCGATATGAATTATTTTCGGTGCTGTTATTTTCTTTGGAATTGACTGCATCATTTTTCCAGAAAACTCAGGGGAGTCACTCTTTTGTTTATTTTGCTTTTGCAAGTGTATTAGATTAGTCTGTGGCAGAGTGATACTTGATGCTTGTGCCTTTGGATTTTGAATGGTAAGCACTTTCTTTGCATCTGGGGCTTTTATTTTGACATTTGCACTGCTTCTGGCTTTTTTGGTTGTCGGTTTTAAATTCATTGACTTTGCTCCTTTAACAAAAATGGAACATATTTGTGTAGACAAATTGTCACTCGAGGTTTGTGCCAGACCTATGCCAGGTGCTGCGACTGATCCCATTGTAACTTCCTTGCTATGCAACCTGTCGATTTCAGGCGTGCCATTAATTTCAGAAGGAGGTGGCATGGCATTAATAGCGGGATCCTTGGGATTGTGGTGTGACATAGTCCCTGCTGGGATTTGCTCTGAAATTTCAAATGGATCCATTAGCTGTTGACTAGTTTTGTGAACGCTTGATTCAACATCAATTGATTCAAAACATCTTGATAACCGGCGGTTTTCTTTATCTTTGATGATGGGATCAAGGATAGTATGAAGCACAGTTGCCACTTTCGCTTGGCTCATATCATGGTCCTTTTGTATGGCTGTAATGAAGGCTTCAACAAATATGATTTTTTAGGTCATCAAGGCTACCACCGTCGTCTGGTCTTTCAATTGATCTGCCAATTGTTCGTATAACTTCATAAATGGCGCCATGACAGCAGACATAGTTGCTATTATAGCAAAGTTGTTTTCTGTAGATACTTTTGAAGGGGAATTATCATGCGTATCATTTCCCAATGCGCATGCAGTTTGTGTAGCATTGTCTTGTACATTTCTTTTGAGTTCTGATACCTCAATTGAGGCCTGACTCGAGGCATCCTTTAGTAAGGTGATTGGTTTCCCCAAAAAACTCTCTTGCGAGGTTACTGTTGCATAAGCAGGTGCTTTACGTGTTATTGAATTGAGGCCAACAATGCTTGAACTCTGTGGATGCGTTAAATATGTAGCGCCCATTGGTTTATTTTTCAAACGGCTTTCTAAGGCCTCCAATTTTGAAGCCGAGTCTAGCAGTTGTTGTTCCGAGACTTCTGGGTCACCTAATGGTGAGGCGTGCAAACAAGTAGTGTAGAAGTGTTTGTTACTTTGTGGTGGCCTCTTCTGGTACGGTGGGTGCCCTTGTTCACGTCGTTCTGTATGCCATATGCATTTTTCAGGAAGATGCTAATGCATGGACAGCTGTTTCCTGGGCATGAGAACTCGTTGTTTTGACATTCCGCCTCCTAGCAGTGGATCATTAAGGCATCTTTGGGCTTGACCTTCTAATTGCTGTGGCATTATATCAAAGTCAAACGATCAGTGATTTTCACCAGAAACAGCAAAGAGAGCGGGTGTGGAAGTATTGAGGTCAGCCACTCTTTCAGACGTTGAAGATAAACACATTCTCTGCCCCTTGGCTGGGTAAGGAAGAGGCAGATTCGTTTCAGTTTTAGAAGCATTATGTTCAACTCTGATGTGTTCTGCAATAGCCGGCAACGCATCATTTTGTGTCGTAACTGAGTTTTGATTGAGTGCTGACATACTTTCAGTTACCTTACATAAGTCATTAGGCTGCAGTGCAATAGCCGGAAAGTCTAAGGGCACTATTAACAGTGTATTCGTTTGTGGCCCCTGTTGCCAAGATCTTTGTTCGCTCTTTTCGCTGTCATTGCCATCTATACCGTCAACATTTTCAGGCATCTTTTTTGATTGCATATGCACTGAGGTCACTGAAACTCGCGCAGCAGAGGGGGCAGTTGGTGTGATTTGCATAGCGCTCTTCTTCCTTGAATTTACTTCATTATAGCCGGGCGTGAAGCCGGATTAGTTAGTGGGTATGTAAGTGTTTCATTTGTACAATTGGGGGACCTGCAAGGTTGGGAAGGCACTGTCGGTAGCGCGGTCATGTGTGGTGAGGTAGTTTGAGCCGCAATAATAATATGCAAATTGTTTAGCGGACATACAGACAATTTGGAGTTTGTATTGCATATATCGCTCACCTTGAATGCCTCACTCGCCCATAACACTGGCCATAGAAGAAGCCTTCGGCGTTGGTTCCGTTGGTTCCGTCAGGGGGGAATCCGACATGATTTCCATGTTTTCTGTATCACACATGTGCATAACTCTGCTGGGGGCTCCACAAGCTCCACTCAAGCCGAACACTCGGCCAAACACTCTGCCACGCTCCGCTACTGGCGAGTGTTTTGTTCAGTTGGCTCCTCCTCCAGGAAAAAAAAAAAACAGGGTAAACAGACTCCTTGCAGACTCCTTGCAGCAACGTGCGTTCGTGGCCAAACTCGGCCAAACACACCCTTGACAAAAGTATTGCCTGTGATTCTTTCCACTTTTCCCTTGTTTTAAATTCAAAAGTACAAAGTGTGTTTTAACTTCGTGAGCATTTCTATTCACGGGTACGCGTTAGTATCGCAACACCGGGCTGTCAAATCCTAATTTACTTACCTTGAATTTGCTGGAACAAGTGGAATTGGTTGTGTGTAGTGTATTTTACGTGTGGTTTTGAATTCATAGAAGTGAAATGTTTTGTGAACAGATGGTTTAAAAATAAATGTACTTATATTTTTTACCTGAAACCTTGAGTCAGTGTTTGCTTGAGTCACAGGGATTGTGGTCCTTTGTATAATCTCTACTACTGCTCATTTACTCTTGAGATAAGTCTGGCTGCTCCGCTACTGCTACCACTTTAACAGTGTAGTACAGGCTTCTACCAAAGGTGAACTTGTATTGCCACTTGTAGTCTTAATTGTGTGTAGTGGTCCCTAAGGGCACTGCACAGGATTCTGCCTAACAAGAGGGCTCAGACAGACAAATGGGGGGCATTGGGGTGGGAGGGGGGATCAGGCAGACAAACGGGGGCATTGGGGTGGGGGGGCTCAGACAGACAAACGGGTGGTATGGGGGTGGGAGGGGGCTCAGACAGACAAACAGGGGGCTCAGACAGACAAACGGGGGGCATTGGGGTGGGGGGCTCAGACAGGGGGGGCTCAGACAGACAAACGGGGGGCATTGGGGTGGGAGGGGGGCCAGACAGACAAAAAGGGGGCATTGGGGTTGGGGTCTCACACAGACAAACAGGGGGCATTGGGGTTGGAGGGGGGCTCAGATAGACAAACATGTGGCATTGGGGTGCGAGGGGGGCTCAGACAGACAAACAGTGGGCATTAGGGTGGGGGGGCTTAGACAGACAAACGGGGGGCATTGGGGTGGGGGGCTCAGACTGACAAATGGGGGCATTGGGGTGGCGGGCTCAGACAGACTGAAGGGGCCCCTGAGGGTCCCGTGGATGTGGAAACAAGGCACAGTCACCACACTCGAATAGATACGCCAGACACGAGGTTACGTTCCCAAAATCTAGGGTTTATTGCAATACAAAGAAGTCCCAGTTGGCCAAATGGTCCCACGCCCCGCGACGTGTGTCTAACAGACCTCGGGGGACGCAAGAGAGCGTGAAACGTACATCAGTTACATATATACAAACCGAGCACCTTACAATCAGCAGTGACACAGTATGACACATTTGATGCCGCCCCCAATTCATTTCCCTTTGAATTAGAGGCGATGATTCACATATTTAGTAACGGTTTGCAATCTTCAATTTTACAGACACCATTCTTTATTTGCGAGAACACAGCGTTTCTGTTTTTCATGGACAAGCTGCGCGTAGGAGACTGGCACATACCAGACCTCACTATCTCTTAGTTTCGATTCTCGCTCTAGAGGTCAGCCCGCTCTCCAGGGCCTCACTGGGCTCAGAAAGGGGGGCCGTAAAGAAGAACATAATTCAACTCTTTAAATGCTAGTTTCATACATTGCTATTCTTTCAGGAGACTTGCTGGCATTCGTGTACTGATTAAATGCCTTGCTCCCTGTCTTCAAGGATATGTGAGGGAGGGAATCGGGCATTTCTGTCTGGCTCTCCAGTGTAAGGTTTCAACATGTTTCTTAGCCTTGGACCATTGAAGCGAAATAATATCTACAGCAAAGCAGTTTTACATGAGGGAAAGTGGCAACGTTAGAGAGAGCAGAGAGAGAAAACAAAATGCTGATTCTGGTCATCTTAAAATGGCCTCACTCTAGTTGAACTAATAGCTACGTAATAACTAATGAATATATATTCTTAACACTGTAAATGAGGCGGTTGGTCTTCGGCCAACCAATTATCATTCATTTCCGGACCCTCAAGGGGTGTTTGGTTTTTCTGGACTGACAAGACAAATGGGGGCATTGTGTTCGGGGGGCCTCTCACAGACAAACAGGGGGTATTGGGGTGGGAGGGGGGCTCAGACAGACAAACAGTGGGCAATGGGGTGGGGGCTCAAACAGACAAACGGGAGGCATTGGGGTGGGAGGGGGGATCAGACAGACAAACGGGGGCATTGTGGTGCGGGGGCTCAGACAGACAAACAGGGGCATTGGGTTGGGGGCTCAGACAGACAAACGGGGGCATTGGGTTGGGGGGGCCTCAGACAGACAAAATGTGGCGTACCGTTGTGGACAGGGGTAGACAGGGCCTTTGTTGTGGGCCTTAGTGCTCAGGTGCCGGCTCCCGCCTCTCGGTTGCACTGATTGGCCTATCTAGGCCTGGCAACCAATGGGAGAGGGAGTCAGGGCCTGGCCATGAACAAAGGAAGTCCAGTTTGAAACAGTACGGCCATCTTGGAAAGGCCTTAGAATGCATGTGCTTTTGTCAAATAAAAGTGAAAAACCCAAGAAAAGGGTTTCATCCAGGTGCAACATGGAAACTACAGCAAACACCGTGCAGCCAACAACAAAGTCACAAATTCTGTATGTATGCATGTAGAAGGTGCGTGTATGTATGAGCGTGTATGTTGATGATCAGGATGGAATGTGAATCCTTTTCCATAACATTTCTTTCCAGCACTCAGGATAATATACTGGATTTCACTGAAACTGAATAGTATTCCTCCTGACATCCAAGACCCAATATATTCCCTTTAACTTTATTCTCAATGTTGTGGCTTTCTCTTCCTTTTATTAATTGTAACTTGAGCACTTTCAAGCAATATTTGATTATATGTGTCCTCGGTTGTTTTATAATGAATGATCTGGCTCTCTCTGGCATCATTTTATCTATTCAATATGCTACGCATCCCCTAGAGCATAACAATTATATACCTCTATATGCAAGTGCATGTAATAAATATATAACACATACATATCTACTGCCCAGGAGCATAACTAGGGATGAAAGAGGAGATTAAATAATAGTCTCTGGAGGCCAGACCAACTGGTTGCAGTACACCGCCCACACGCTGATATTCTTGTGCACAGCGACAGCCTTCTACGAGGTCTAAGGGCTATTTCTAGCAGGGAGGGCCCTCAGAACACACAAATATTACCATTAGCACTCTGGCCTTTTGGCTGGGGTGTCAATGGATGTTTTTTGTAAGGGAAAGCACTTTGCAAAGACAGGGTGTGGCAGTTTTCCACAAAAGACTACAAACAAGATGTCTTCCAGGTAAATAAAAAAGGGAGTTATCTTTATTCTCTTGACAACTGACTGATGGTAGCAGTGCACAGGAGAGAGGTGGTGGTGGTGAGGAGATCGTTAGTTTTTTTTAAGGTATTCCTTAGATGTTTTATAAAATGCTGCTAGTATACAATTTACTTGAAGGCACACATTGGCCCTCATTACGACCCTGGCGGAGATCGTGGTGCAATATGCACCATGGAGCACGGCGGAAAGCTGCCGATACCGCCATGGGGGTTGGCGGATTTACCGCCCCATTCCGACCTTGGCGGGGCGGTAAATCCCCAATCCCCATTTTCCCCTTCCCCATTCCCATTTTTGCCCCATAGGGTATAATGGGAGTGGGGAAGGCGTTAATTACGCCACCGTAAAATACGGTGGCGTAATTAACAACAAGGTCCCGTAGCGCCATGGATTTCTCCGCCCGGAAAAACCAGGCGGAAAACGGCTCCATGGCGCTACGGGAACTCGTAGTAGGGCGGACGGGTCCGCCGCGAATACCGCTGGCGTAAACCCACTCCGCCAGGGTCGTAATGAGGGCCATTGTGTTTTAGAGGAGGGAGCAGTTACATTTGGGGTTTGGTGGGGTGGATCCAAGAGAGCAGCACGGAGGCATGGAAATGGGTGACACATGGGGAGAAGAGAGAGACAGCTGGTGCCTGCCAGAACGGCTACCACCCTACTTGGATTGTAGTCCATTATCTGTGAATGCATATCACCTTCTGGGCAGTTCAAATTGGCTGCTCCAGAAGTGCAGGATGATCATATTCAATAATGCCATCTACTGCCTGTAAATCTATGAGAATTCTCCACAAAATGCTTCACGTCTGCTTTGCACATTGTTGTGGGAGAAATTCTGAGTGTCGTCTTTGCAAACCATGGTGACAACGTTAGCTATGATCTCATGGACCAAAATCAACTCTGCCTAAGATTGTTCACGTTATTTAGTTGCTGAGCGTATCTGGCCACTGGAAGCCAATGCTAATTTCAACGTGTGGGAGATACTTCTCAAGTGCGTAGTTTAGTGGTGTGGTAAAAATAGCAGTAATTCCTTTACCACCCAAAAAAGTCGTGGTAACGGAAATACCACCACTTGTTTTCCACATCGCCAAACTTGTAATGAGTCCCAATGTCCTTCCCAATTTTTCTCATTTGTTTTAGTTACACATTTGTGTTGCACACTATTGAATGTTTTTAGATGGAGATGCTTCTTCGTGCTGCTAGACTTAGGCCTTGCTCCCGCTGGGAACTGTAGGCTTTCGTTTGTAGGAAGGGGGGTGACGATTACAGTGGGGCTAGGCATGTAGGGATGATACCTTTCTGGAGGGCATCGAAGGTAGCCTGGGGCCTGATTCCAAGGGCTATGTTGTTCCAGGGGCCTGAAGGGCGATGCGTCTGTCACTTCTGGAGTAGTGAGTTTCAGGAAATTGGCAGAACAGAGAGGCCTCTTAGCATTGTATTGAGGGAGAGGCATTCAGGATTTTTAAATGAGAGAATTTCTAATTGAAATCAGGACCATCCCGGCAACAATTGGGGGATTGTAGCACATTGAAGGTCCTAGTTTGTGGGTTGTAAACATTTGGCAGGTAGACCTGAAGCATTTTCCAGGCACGTATAAACCTTGCTATGGTAGAAAACTTCACAAAGTCCCAGTGCCTTTCCTTACTGTGGTGGCCACTAACCTTGCCCCCATTAAAGCATGTTATTGTCATCAAGCAGGGGCTGCACCTCAAAAATTAGAGCATATTTTCTGAAAAACCTCCAAAGATTATGGAAGGATGAAGGAAACAGATCATTGAACACTTTTCTAATCTCAAATGAGATTCTGAGCTCACTGTATGGTATTTTGTAGAATCGATTATTGTAGTAATTGGGCAGTGTAGTGTTATACAGGCAATATCCCACCAAGTGGCTGTATCATCTCTGTTATCACCTGAACTTTTACTTCACTGGATAAATCATTCAAGGTGTATGCCTTCCTTGCCTCGCACAGAATGTATTCTCAAATCAGGCAAAACCCTGCCGCCTTTCAGGAACAATCTCTTCATAGTTTTATAGCTAAGCCGCATACCCTTAAAGAGACAGATCTAATTTGAGATCGGTCTTTGGGAAATTGCTTATACTTAAATAAAGTACATTTCAGTAAAATTGACATCTTAATAAAATGAGCCCATCTTCTAAGCAAATTGTCTACTTCCTTTGGCAGCTTTCCATAGTTCCTTTGACATATACCATCTGTTTAGTTTGTTTGCTACATTTCTAAGCACTGCACTCGGGATAGATTAAACTGGTGGAAGTTGTTCTTCTTACATGATGTAATGTTTGTTTTACTTTCATTGACTTCATATCCAGAAAAGTGTCTGAATTCATTCATAACTATTGATATGTCCCTGCTAGATGTCTGATAGGAGCATGCAAAATGGCCAGACTGTCTCCAAATAGGGATACTGTTTTCACAGTGCCACAACTTGCTGTTATACCAGGGACTAATTTGATTCTGGCAACATGGGGTTTTATAAATACGTCAAATAGAGATTGGGATGGGGGCCCCCTGACAACCGTTTCCTTTTATGATGCATTATTTCAACATATCCCCAATTAGCAGGATGTGCACTTCGTTTTTTTTTTTTTATACAGCTTCAAGTCCCCTGCGAAAGCCCTTGCTTATTCTCATTCAGGACAGTATATTTCAAAGTCAAATCCATCTAACCCAGGTGTAGGATTTCTCTACATCATGATATATGATATGATATGATAAGCCATTTAAAACGCGCCTGTACACAAGTGTTTCTTGGCGTGACATCATGCACGCCACTGATAAGAGTTTTCTCTGAAATTCACATGCATTCATAATAATATTATATATTTATTTATTGGTTTCTTATATCACACTCATGGAATACACAGAAAGCAAAGTGGAACAGGTAAATCTTGCAAGTATTTCTGAAAGTAGCACAGACTTCTTTGCGAAGGAGATGCTCAAGAGAAATGTTATGAAGCTATTGATCCTACAGGCCTAAGCAATGATCCCCCCAGCCCCATCCAATGTGTGGTTTTAAGCAGGTGAGTGGCTTGAGCATGATGAGCAGGGTGGCATGGAAACTTGGTGGAGCTTCACAAAGGACCGCAGGTGGAGCTGTCTTGGTGTAATGCTCTTTAGGTGAGAAATAGGGACTTAAGGTGATTCAGAATGAGAATGGCAACTAGTGAAATCATTTCAAGGATTAGAAACTAAACCCTTAAATCGTTGGGTTGAAGATTAATCTAACACCTCTGCTAGAGATTGCTTGAAGTATAGGATATTGTGGCAGGCCAATGATAGTGCTAACAGCCAATTTCAGATGGTAGTTACATGATTTACAACTTGATCATTGTATCGTGGAGCAAACGCTAATTGTATTTTGTGGTTGAAACCAGATTTAACAAAGGGCCAATTCGGATATTCCTAAAAAAAAAGTCTCTACCAAATGTTTGAAAAGAACCTGAAAATGATGGTCCTTAGTTTGTGCTGTTATCATGTGAATAAACCTCTCCTCCGGCCATAATTTTAGCCCTGGTGTCAGGAAGGTTCCATGTTATAATGTCCCCTCAAAAATATCGCCATGCAAAAAATCGGTAAAACATTTCTGTTTTTTGCTGGGACATTATTACAGGGAACATGTGGGGCATACCCCTGCAACCCCCAAAACCTTTTTTTCAAAGGGAACGGGGGACACACCTGCTCCCCCTGTCCCTATCTATATGGTCACTTATATAATGTTGCCACAACCTTTTCCCAGCGACATTATATAGGGCGACCATATATATATAGGGATATTATTGCCTGATACCGTCAGGGATTCTTTCACTAATCACATCACCACGAGGCAGTGATCTGCGTATAGCTTAATCACGTAGCTCTTTACATATTGGAAAATAATCAATCCTGGACTTAATGCAATATTTGTTTTGATAAGAAGTTTACTCTATTCTCTCAAAAAGTGTCCCTCACCAAATGTCCACAAGGTGTAACTTTCCCATCATCTCCTGTAACCTCCTTCCGAACTTCACTTGCCCCAGGTTACTGTTCTTCTTTGATTTATCTATTTGTGTGTCTAGCAATATGTTGAAATCCACACCAATTACATAAAGTGGGTAAGATCTTGCAATGTATTATGCAATTCATAATAAAAAAAAGTGTTGTTGTCCACTTTGGGACCATAAACAGAAGTTTGCAGTCACTGGCCACTTATTCCCCATCTGAGTGCAATGACACAAAGTACCTTACTTTACCTGACTTTGCAGGTTTTGTTTTTATGGTAACGATTGCTACCCATCTAATTGTAAGGACTTTTATCAGAAACTGTAAAGACAATGACACAACTAATATTGTTTACCCTCATCCTACGTTGCATGAGTCCCTTATAGCAGCTTTACCCTCAAGAAACTCTAACAATTCCATTATCTTTCTCTTGTTTCTGATCTCATTCACACTTCAAGAAAACATGTTTGCGGTACAATTCCTTGTATGGCATGACATATATTTGTGTTAGATATTTTCAATTCGACACTCCACTTCATGTAAAAGTAAAAAATGTTCCTACTTCATTTTTCTTTTTAGCGTTAAATTGATATTGCCTAAATTGTTCCAGCTACTAGATCGCCTGTGGTCATCTTGCCACTTTCTTTTTCCCAACCCACTCATGAGCCCCCAATCCCGCCTCTGCAAACAGATATCAATATGCTCCTATTCATGAAATAAAAACTACTGGCAGACATTTTTGTATTAATAAAACCCACTGGCGTTGGCAACTTTACATACCATTGTCTGTCTACATCATGTCCACAGAGTATTAGCCATATAGAAATGGTATTGATGTATCCCTAGCGGCTACACCACATCCCCCCGCAAAGTAACCCAAGACATGTTTCAAACTCGTATGGCCTTACCAGTAAGGTGCATCCAGTTTCACCATAGTGCAGGAGGGCCCACATGTGGCAAAATCTCTCACTTCAGAAGAGAAACTAAAACTAAAACGTAATAGGCTGAATATGTTGAATTAATCATAACCACTGACATTGCTCAGGGCAGCTTTTCATACCATTGCCTTTTGCACATCTTTGCCATTTCAGAAGTTAAAACTCATATGTAATCATATCGCCAATGGGGACACTTCTACCGAACTGCAACTCCACATATCCTCTGCAATGGAAAACAAACAACCCAAGGCATGTGTCATGACCTACAGAACACGCCCCTTTTTGTCTTCCTGGTCCTTGTCTCAACGGGGCTTACACTCCCTGGTAATCCCCACATGGCCGTCCACTGTGAAACACCTTCCTCGCTCTACACGTTGGACGTAGCGTGTTCTATTTATAGACCACGCCTCCCACGGCTCTGCGCGTCTCAATGCTATTGCGAAGTAGCGACCAGACGTGTGCTCCGTAGCTCGCGGTATTGCTTTCCTTGGTTCTTTCCCAGCCAACCCCATTCCTAGTCCCTTTTCTTCCTTTCTTGATTCCTGGACTCGTGTGCTGAGTAGTGTACTCTGTAAATTTCCCGGATTCCTGGATCTTTGCATCCCGGAACTTTGAACACACGCTGGAGTCGGAAGAGACTTGTGCAGCCTTATTCAAAACCCGATCCGTCCGCAAGAAGGCATCTACCAAGAAATCCAGCAAGGATCGAACTCAGGTGAGAAGGGGGGATCTCCTTGACAGTTTGAGACGCCACCCGACCGAACTCAATATGGACATGGAAGCGGCCGTCCAGGACCTGATGCGTTGCATGCAAGAGCTATCAACCGAGGTGCAGAATCTAAAAGCGGAAAATGCAGCTCTCAAACAATTAGTTCTATCCCGTGATTCTGCCACAAAAGAAAGTGTGTTGTTGGGCAGCATAGTGGACAAATACGATGGGTCAGCAAATACCCTTGGTGGATTCCTGGATTCATGTTTGGTCCACTTTACTTTTAAGCCCTAGTACTTTTCGACTCCCAGGGCTAAGGTGGGGTTCATAATTTCCCACCTTTCAGGAAACGCCTTAACCTGGGCTACGCCCCTCGTTAATTCCGGCGATGCTCTACTAGATGACTATGATGGGTTCATACAAGCCCTTAAGACCATGTTTGACCGTCCAGAGCAGGTCTATAGTGCCCAGGAACGCCTGTTAGACTTTCAGCAAGGATCCCAGGATATGCTCACCTATGTAACCCGATTCAAGCAATTAGTCAAGGAAGCTGATTGGTCCCCTGAGGCGAGTTTTACCCTTTTCGGTAGAGGACTGAATGAGGAGATTAAGGAGGAGTTGGCCAGAGTGGCTCACCCAAACCCATTCCAGGCACTAATGGACCTTGCCATGCAAACAGATTTCCGTATCCAGGAAAGGCAGAGAAGAAGAAATCCAGAGGTAATCCTCCGAAAGTGTCCTTTGAGAGTACCAGCAAGACGGACACAAACCCAGGCTCAGTCTCTGAACCAGAACCCATGCAGATAGGAGCCTTCCGTGGACCTATATCCCCGCAAGAAAGGATAAGAAGGATTCACACGGGGTTGTGCATGTATTGTGCCTCAGACAAACACTTGGTTAGGGAGTGTCCTCTAGCCACCTCCTCAACGTTCGGGAAACGCCAGCTCCCGATCCTAGATGGAGCAGAGCTTTGGGAGAGAGATGTTTGCTCCACATCAATTCCATCCTTGAACTCTCCTGGACAAACAATTTGGTGATACTACAGGCCTTCCTATCGCCCTCCAAGAATAAGACCTATCCCATTCTGGCCTTGGTAGACTGCAGAGCTATGGGAATTTTCATTGATCAAGATTGGGTTGTTAGTCATCATATTCCATACGAGACATGAAGCACAATGCAGCCGGTGGAAGCAATCGACGGAAGACCCCTCACTTCAGGACACATAAGCCTGCAGACAAAGAGATCCACCTTTATATAAACCATCACCAAGAGTGGATTACATTTGAGATCATTAAGTCAGCTCATTACCCCATGGTATTGGGTATGCCCTGGTTACATAAGCACAATCCGTATATTAATTGGACAGCAGGATCACTATTCCTAGGCTCAGAGTTTTGTATTTTCCGCTGTCTATTCCTGGATCCCTCTTCAACACCCCCTAAAGAACCACCAAGAGACCAGCAAACACCACTCATGGTTTCCAATACCATACAAGTCCCAGAGGCCTATCAGGGATATGCTGATGTATTTTCAACTGCCATAGTCCAGGCCTTACCCCCTCACACACCTGAAGATTGCGCCATAGATACAGATCCCTCAGCAGGGATTCCCTTCGGCAGAATGTTCTTCCTTTCCAAACCTGAGAAAAAGGCCCTCCAAGAATACCTGGATACCAACCTTGAAAACGCCACCATAAGACCCTTAAAATCTCCAGCGGGCACTTTGTTGTTCTTTGTTCCCAAGAAGGACACCAAGGAAGTCAGACCTTGCCTCGACTATCGTGGCTTAAATCAATGCACCCTCAAACATCGGTACCCACTGCCCCTGATCTCGGATATCCTGGAAGCTGTGAGAGACGCCGTAATATTCACGAAGTTGGATCTCTTGGGTGCCTATCATTTGATCCGTGTCCGGGAAGGAGACGAATGGAAAACAGCCTTTAGAACACCCTTTGGTCACTATGAATATCTAGTCATGCCCTTTGGACTAGCTAATGCCCCCGTAGTTTTTCAACGTTTTATGGATAGGGTGTTTTCTGACATGTTATTCCTCTTCATCATTTTTTATCAGGACAAAATATCGATCTTTTCCAAGGATCCTCTAAAGCATGAAGAACATGTTAAGGCAGTATTACAATGACTCAGTGTACACAAACTTTTAGCCAAACCCGAAAAATGCTTGTTTCACGTTACTTCTGTTCACTACCTAGGATTCATCGTTAGCCCAGAAGGAATTGGTATGGACCCTACAAAGGTAAAGGCCATACTGGCATGGCCCGCTCCCACATCCGTGAAACAAGTTCAATCCTTCCTGGGGCTTGCCAACTTTTGCCGGAAGTTCATATCTAATTTTTCCGAGATTGTTCAGCTGATCGTTGCTCTCTTGAAGAAAGACACCCCTTTTATCTGGTCTACACCGCAAGATAAGGCATTTCAACGTTTAAAGACTGAGTTCACACAAGCCCCCATCTTGGCCCAACCCGACATAAATCGACCATTCCTAGTGGAAATGGATGCCTCTAACTACGCCATAGGAGTGGTCTTGAAGCAGGAACTTGAGGATAAACTGGAACACCCCATTGCTTACCTTTCACAAACCCTGACTCCCAGCAAGACACATTACTCCGTCCTGGAAAAGGAACTGTTAGCCATCCGCCAAGCCTTCACTGAATGGCAACATCTACTTCTGGGTGCCAGATATCCAGTTCAGGTCCGCACGGACAATCGGAATATTCAAATTCTACAATCATTGGAGTGTAGGAACAGTCGTCAGGCGCGTTGGGCCTACTTCTTTGCCCAGTACCAGTTCCACATCACTCATGTTCCAGGATCACAAAACCTGATTGCTGACGCCTTATCTCGACATCCTAACTATGTAACTACTGAAGATAGGGCCTATCCTAAGATCCTACATGATCTTTGTAGCTCAAGCAGTCAATCTCCTGGAAGAAATTTGAGTGCAAACCCAATCCTCTGATCTCTGGAAGGATATTTCAAGGAAAAATCAATGGGACCTAAGAGTTAAGGAAGGATATTTATTCAAGGACAATGCACTGGTCATTCCTACACAGAAATTACAACAAAGAATAATAAACCTCTGTCATGATACCCTTCACTCCAGACATTGTGGCATAACCAACACCCTCCGTCTCATACAAAGACAGTTTAGGTGGCCTGGAATGAAGACCAACGTACAGCAGTACATCAAAGCTTGTACTATCTGTAGTCAAAATAAACAAGATAACAAGAGACCGGCAGGTCTTCTACTGCAACCTACACTGCCAACAAGGCCATGGGAATTCATTGCTACAGACTTCATTGTGGAATTACCACCTTCCCGAGGATACACGACCGTCATGGTTACCATAGACTTGTTCACTCATATGGCTCATTTTACACCCCTGTGTAAGCTACCATCCTCGTCCTAGCTTGCTGGAATCTTCTTGGAACACATATTCCGTTTGCATGGACTTCCTTCCAAGATCATATCTGATCGAGGACCTCAATACGTCTCTCAATTTTGGAAACATCTCTGTCGCATTTTGGGAATCCAACGCGCCCTTTCATCTGGTTATCATCCCCAAACCAACGGAGCCACAGAACGTGCTAATCAGACCCTGGAGCAGTAGCTTTAATGTTTCGCCACCAAGGTTCAGGATGACTGGTCGCTCCTGATACCCGTGGCTGAATTCACCTACAACAATTCCGATCATTCAGCACTTAAGACCAGTCCCTTTTATTGCAACCAAGGTTTCCATCCATCGGTTCTACCCTCTGTTCTCCCTCATCTTACACCAGTACCTACTGTCGACTCCTGGATAGAAACCCTCATCAACGTACACCAGGATGCCAAAGAAAACTTAGAGAAAGCCAGAACACAGACTAAGAGGTATGCAGATTCCAAAAGAAGACCAGGGCCTTCTTCTGCAATTGGTGATCAAGTCTGGTTGTCCTCGAAATTACTACCCTGACATCTACGGCCAACCAAGTTGGCCCCTCGGTACTATGGTCCATTTCCCATCAAGGAAATTATCAATACAGTTTCATACCGGATCAGACTACCATACTCCTGGAAGAAAATTCACCCAGTATTTCACACATCCTTATTGAAGCCCTACACCCAATCCTCCCGGAAATCCTGCCGACCTCCTCCTCTGCTGGTCGACAACCAATTGGAATATGAAGTATCCCGAATATGTGACTCCAGGTATAAACGTTCCTCCTAGTGAAAGAACCTGGGAACCACTTTCTAATCTCAAGGCCCCTCGACTGCTCAGAAGATTTCTCCTTATACGCCCGGGCAAACCCGGAGGAACGGGTCTTCGAAGGAGGCATGCTGTCATGACCTACAGAACACGCCCCTTTTGGACTTCCTGGTCCTTGTCTCAATGGGGCTTACACTCCCTGGTACTCCGAACATGGCCGTCCACTGTGAAACACCTCTCTCGGTCTACACATTGGACGTAGCGTGTTCTGTTTATAGACCACGCTTCCCGCAGCTCTGCATGTCTAAGTGCTATTGCGAAATAGCGACCAGACTTGTGCTCCGTAGCTCACGGTATTGCTTTCCTTGGTTCTTTCCCAGCCAACCCCATTCCTAGTCCCTTTCCTTCCTTTCTTGATTCCTGGACTTGTGTGCTGAGTAGCGCACTCTGTAAATTTCCCGGAATCCTGGATCTTTGCATCCCAGAACTTTGAAGGCACGCTGTAGTTGGAAGAGACTCGTGCAGCCTTATTCAAGACCCGATCCGTCCGCAAGAAGGCATCGACCAAGAAATCCAGCAAGGATCGAACTCAGGTGAGAAGGGGGGAACTCCTTGACAGCATGTGTCTAAAAGAACTTCTAATCGGGTGTATGTAACTTCTTATTCACAGCAAAGTTATACAATTAGGTTGATTATACACAGACATTGGAATATCTTCAAGCATGATGCTTAAAAGTCTAACTTGTTTTCTGAACCAGCAATATTTGCTTATTGTAAACACCAACCTTTTAAGAACATTCCAGTTAGAGAAGATTCCATAGCATCAATCATTATATCTTCTAAAAAGTGTGGTACTTGTCATTGTTTGCCTTGTCGACATTGTCACTGGCTTATTTGTGGAAACATCAGCAAACATCCATACACTGGTGTGCCTCCTGAAGTGACGAGGTATGCCATGTAAGATTCTAAAAATGACATTTATGGACTAGTATGTCCATATGGGGTTTATTTTAAGGGCATGACCACATGAAAAGTGAAGAAATAATGGACAGAAAATTAGTTGAATACTCAAACCAAATCTTTAAACTCACCAGAACAAACTATTTCAGAGAACATCCTCAAGTGGAGGAAATGTTCGAGTAATGTTACAACAAAATGTGTTTAGATAGTGATGTTTTCAGCATTGTTTCCAAAACAAATGAGCACAGAATGCAATTCGGGATGTATTATTTAGACAAAGCTACACGGATGTTGCCAGCTGTAGAGTGTTAATACCATGAGTAACTCATTTCATATAGTTTGAAAAATCTTTTTTGCAACTTGTGTTAGTGTATTGTTATGAAGATCTCTACCTTTATCGTTAGACAAGTAGTAGAATCATCAGCGTTTTTATGAAGCTAATAGAACCTTTCTCTTTTAACAAGTTGCTTTACTATGTGTATAGTAAGCACAATATAGAGATTGGAGTTATCCTGTTATGACTGCCACAATCGAGGTTATTGAGGCAATTAATAGTTGTTTTGATGGAATTAGCAAATTCAAGCTTAAATGTAGACAATGAGCATCTTTGCGGTATTCAGCTATAGGAATCCAACATTGCTGCTGGCAAAGGACTATAGCCCATAGATAAAAGTAACAAGCAATCTCTTTTAGATGATCATGCGACTTATCACATGACCGCTCTCTAGCCTTAAAAGGAGAATGCTGAGGAAACCCAAATTTAATTCTTGTGGACACAAAGGTTGATGCAAGAAGTCGGAGGTGAGAACATTTTAAAAGGCGGCATTATTGAAACCATTACCATTCAGTGTTAAATAGGCAGCTAAAATAAATGTCACTGTACGAACAAAGATTAGACAACCGTTTTCTTGACTTTACTCTTAAGACAGCAACAACTATGCATGTGCGAGTTTAGTTTTAAAATTCTGATAGCATGTTAAAGCTAATAAGAGTTACTTGTAGGCTAGTATGCAATTGTAGGCTAAACTCCAATTACATAACTGTATTTTCTTATTAAAGATTGAGGGTTAAACCCATTGTGTAATCTAATTTCATACAATTAAGACCAGTAAACGTAGGTGCACAATAATTCAGCAAGTATTTTTTGTGGCCAACGTTTATCATACGAGCATTGATGGTTAGCAGCTTTTGTTTAAAGTTTGAATGTGAGTTGTTGATTAATTATCCAGAATGTAGCATAATTATTCTACACATTCATTTTGACTGCCGGGACTCCGAAAGAAGAATGGAAATTGGTCTGAAACCCATTGAGTCATCATTTAAATATCATAAGTGATTAACCTTATGTTTTTAAGTGTTGTTTCTAAGAAACAATTACTCATTGTGACCCATCAAATATTGAAGTTTTGTTTGTTAAATTTACTATTGAATGTATGTTACTAGGGAATAGGATTATGTATAATAAATGTACTATGTATTCATTATGGAATATATTTAAGATTTAACAAAGTTTCACAAATTTAAATAATTTGTTCTGGCAACTACTTTGGGAGAGCATAGCACTTTCCTCACCAAATTGCTGTCAGTGTATTTATCTGTGATTCTTTCAAATTAATTTTTCTTATTTTCAATGATAATAGAAATCATGATCAACATAACACGTTTCCCTGGAATTCCCCCTTCATTTCCCCTCCCTTCTCTACATAGAGATCAAGTTACAGTTATAAGTATGTGGATGAAAAGATGTTCATACATCAATTATCCAATACTCAATAGCTTTAGCTTCTGCAGACATATTGGCAGATTAAAGTGAAATGCTACGACTTAACCGCAGTTTGTTCAAAAGATGATCTACTCTTGTTGAAGTTAGTATGCAACAAACTCGAATGCAATGCTACAAATTCCCAGATCTTGCAGATCTAATTGTGAAACGTTGCTATGTCTCCACTTTTACAGCAGTGGGTGTTTATAAGCCAGACCACTAACAGCAGAACTGTTAACGCTTTTCTGTCTGCTTTATCCTGCGGTGCTTCTTTGGGACCCCACATTCCCAATAGGCAGAGGGTCTGAGAATCCGTGAGTGGGAAGATAAATATGTTTCGGATTGAGTCCCTTATTACCTCCCAGAAATTATGGATTTTTGGGCAAGACCACCAAATATGCAGCCAGTGTCCTTGTCAGCTGCATCCCCTCCAGCACTTGGCCACATTTTTTATATCATGTAGTTTCTTTGTAGTATAGTGCCTTTGGATCATTATTTAATACCACATTTCCCGTATCTGGATTGCTCATGGCTGTTTGGGTATATTTCTCCAGAGCCAATCCCATTGGTCTTTAGTGGTTTTGCATCCTAGTGTTGTCTCCCATTTTGTATGTTTGGTGGGATTGTCTCTGGGGATCTTTCTAGCATTATTTACACAATGAGGATATCAGCTCTGTTGGTCCCAATCGAGTGACAAGATATTTCTCCAAGAGGGTACATTTCCTGGTGGCTGCTTTTTTAAAACCCTGATGTGTGACCCAGTGATGTAACTGAAAGTATTGATGACGTTCCCACTACGATAACGGAAAGGCGTTTTTTCAGGTTGGAAAGAACTAATTGTTGAGTTGTGATAAAGGTCTTTGAGGCCGCAGCATCCCACCGCTCACCATTTCTCAAAAGCTATGTATTCCATACCGTAGTGAATTGTGGGTTTCCAAATACGGTGGTGATCGGGGAGGGAAATTTGTTATCTTACATTTCTGGATCAGTGTGTCCCATGTGTATCCCACCAAACGAGTACTCTGGCTATGGTACATATATTTAGGCCTTTCTGCCTTGGTTGAGCCATAATACCTTGTCAAAGGATCGGCCGACCACTGCTCTGTCCATTCTGGACTCGGCTTTTCCATGGTCATTGGTAAACCATTCTTTCATAACCCTTTTTTGAGCTACTAAGTAATACATATTAAAGTCGGAGAAGGACAGGCCACCTTTGTTTCTTAGAGCTGTTAAGGGTTTCCGTGAGATCTGTGGTCTCTTGCTCTTCCATAAAAAATGCCACAAATATACTCGACAGTGTTTTAAGGAACAACATGGGGATCCAATTTTGAAAGGCCTGACAAATAATAGAGCACTTTGGGAAGGACAACCATCATGATGTTCGCTATTCGGCCCAATCAGGAAATAGACAGAAGTCACCATCTAAGAACGACTTCTTTGATCTTACGCAGTAGAGTTGGGAAATTAGCTGCATACAGTTGTTCAATGGAGTTTGTGAGCGTTATCTCCAGGTATTTTATGCTGCCAGAAGACCATGTTAAGAGCAACCTTGCTTTAGCGTTTGTAGCTGATCCCCCTGGAGAGTTAGGTTAAGAATCTGTGATTTGTCTAAATTTACTTTTAGACACATCACTCTCCCAAATGCAGCTAATTCCTTTTGTAATGTCCGGATCAGATAAGGCTAGTAACATGTCATCAGTAAATGGTATGCATTTATGTATTTCTCTCCTGAACAGGATCCCCTTGATGTCTTTGGATTATCTATGCCGAATCAGGAATGGTTCTAAGAGAATCGCAAAGAGGAGTGGGGGCATTCTTTCATGGTGTGTCGCTGTAATGGGATTTTTTCTGAAAGGGTTTCATTAATCACCAGTCTTGCTGATGGGGTAAAGTAATGTGCTTGCATCATTTGTAGTAATTTGCCCCCAAATCCTTTATGGCTAAGAGTGGTAAACAGAAAGGACCCTTCCACTTGGTTGAATGCATTTTCTGCATCTAAAGAGAGAATTATTTCTGGGGTATTTGTCTTCTCTGCCTTTTCAATAAGATATGACACGCTTCTGATGTTGTCAAAGGTCTGACGGTTTCTCATGAACCCGGCTTGGTCCTCTGCAGTTAATATAGGGAGTAGGGGGTTTAGTCTTTTGGTCAAGGATTTTGTATAGATTTTCTCATCTATTTATATTAAGCCAATCGGATAGTATGAGCTGCATTTAACCATGTCCTTGTTTGGCTTCAAAATGAGTTTGATTTTAGCTTCTTCCATTGACAGGGTAATTTGTCACCTAGTGAGAAAGGAATTAAAAGGTTTGGTCAGTATAGGCACCAGGTTCGTCCTAAAGATTTTATAGAACCCAGAAGAGAATCTGCCGGGCTTGAGGATTTGTTTGGTGGGAGATTTTTAATGACTAGTTGTACTTCCGCTTTAGTAATCTCAGCTTCAAGTCTGTCCCTTTCCTGTTGAGTTATCTGCAGGAGAAGAAGATAGTCTAAGTAGTCGCTCTGGGGGGCATCCAGAGGTGAATCAGTGAATTGGAGCGTCTGATAGTTTTTATCAAATTCAGAAGTTATTTCCTCGCTGAGGGAGTCTTAGTTCCCCTGTCATTGACCACTACTTTTATCATTTTAGATCCCCACTGCTCCAAGAGGGATCTAGCTAGGACCTTATCAGCTTTATTCACTTGTTGATAATTGTATTGCTTTTGCGCAGGAGTGCTTTCTCAGCCCCTCTAGTTCTAATCATCTCCAATTTAACCCGCCAATCCTCTAGGTTTAGATATTTATGGTTTCCCCTCCATTACTTTTTGGTTCTAACAACTGATTTTCTAGGCTTTGTTAGGGCATTCATGTGTTTCTCTCTTTGGGAGTTGATGGATATGATCTTGCCCTTTATAACTGCCTTGAATGCATCCCAGGTCATGCCCTCTGTCGTGAGGGAGGAGGGGTTTTCCCTCAAAGTAAACCTTATTTTTTTCTGTAAACTTTCAGTAAGAGTTGGTTCTTTTAAGAGATCTACCGGGAAAGATCATCTTCACAGTCTCCCCTGATTACAGGGCAGGGTATGGTTCGCCTTAACGGGGGCATGGTCAGAGAGGGAGATATTGTCCATTGCTGTGTCCACTACTCTCCCGCGTATTGTTGCTGATACGCAGGTATAGGGGGTCATTCCGAGTTTGGAGGTAGCCATGGTGCTATTAGCG
Organism: Ambystoma mexicanum; assembly: GCF_040938575.1. Classification (NCBI taxonomy): domain Eukaryota; kingdom Metazoa; phylum Chordata; class Amphibia; order Caudata; family Ambystomatidae; genus Ambystoma; species Ambystoma mexicanum. The sequence goes on from NC_090931.1 coordinate 710,318,079, forward strand.
CCATGGCTGCCTCCAAATCCGGGTCCAGTCTCACTGAATGGGGATTTACTGGGTCATTCCGACCTTGGAGGTCCCGATAAATCCTCATTCAGTAAACCATTCCCCATTTGAGCCCCCATGGGGCTCAATGGAAATGGGGAAGGTGCTAATTACGGGCCTGCATATAGCGGGCCCGTTATTAATGCCCTGGTCCCTTAGCGGGACCCACTAAGGGACCTCGCAATAGGGCGGTAAGGGTTTACCGGCACCAGCATCCTTACCGGTGCCCGTAAACGCTTACCGCCCAACTCGGAATGGCCTTTACAATCTATTCTAGAGTAGGTCATGTGGCACTGGAGAACAAAGTGTAATCTCTTTCCTGTGGCTTAAGCTGTCTCAAAATGTCCCTAAGCTTGAGCTTCTCCATTCCACCTGCTCTCTCCCACCCCCCGGTGTTACCTCGGCTTCTTTCAAGGACAGGCAACAATGCTATTTTAATGTCCCCCATTAGAATTATTTCTCCTTTGACAAAATCTCCCAAGTTCACAAAAACATCCTGGATAAAGCTGCCCCGCCTGAGTTGGGGGCATATATTGTGACGATTGTGAATGGAGAGACTCCATATTGCCTACTAACAAATAAGAGGAGACCATGGGCCTCATTACAAGTCTGCCGGTCTGGAAATAAGGGTGTCACTCTTACCGGACTGGCAGACTACAACTGTGCCTGCCAGCGCCATTGCGCATGGCAGGTCTGACCTGCCAGGCGCAACGGCCCCGGTAGGCACAATTGTCACGGGAGCACCATTACTAATGGTGCCGGTGCTTCCAAGTCCCCATTCCCATGGAGTCCAATGGGGCTCCATGGGAATGGGGACTTACATTTTCCGGCGCCTGACTTCCTGATCCGCTGGGACGTGTAATGTCCCGGTGGCACCGGGAAGTCAGGTGCCTGAAAAAGTGTTACAAGTCCGTGGCAACCCGCCAAAAACACTGGCAGGGTTACCGGCAGACTTGTAATGAGGCCCCATGTTTATCCTCACTAACCTTCCTTAGTCTAAAGTCCAATCCGTCCTTAAAAGCAAGGAGTACCCTGCAGGTTTTGTTGGCAGTGGTACAGTGAAAGATTCATGAGTAGTGCTTGAATCTAACTCTGTTCTTCTGTTTTTGGAGGTGTTTTTCTTGAAGGGCTACCACATCTACATGGCTATCTCAAATGTTGTGGGAATCTTTCTTCCTTTCACCGGGGAGTTGAAACCACTGATGTTTTGTGTGAAGGGCATAAATTGAATATTTCTTGCGGGGCACTTTTACCGTTTTACAAATGGACTGAGGATGTAGTTTACTAGCAGAAAATGAGTATGTTTCCGTCCAGTCTATGCTTGCACAGATCACTGTTTTAGCATCCCCTCCCCTGATCTCTTGGAAATCCCCCCTACTGTTCCCTCCCCCAGAACCGCAATCAATAAACTGTGGAAACCTAGAATAAAACACAACATGATGAACCTCTGGGTCATGGTCATGACTCTAAAGGTCACCAAGTGTACTAATGCCTGGTGTAGACCTATATGACCCAAGCGAGCATCACTGGAGCTGCCTTGGTCCCCACATACCTTGGTGCTGTAGCGAGGTGGGGCATCATCTGCTTCGCATCCACCAGGCCTCGCCCTGATTGGTGCGATGCATCGTTCTCTGTGCAGTAGAGGCGGGCACTTACACAGTCATGGCAGAGGCCATTTGGCACGAACCGTCACAGCTGCTGGGAGTGTTGGCTTGCTCCCGGGGGGGAGTTTGCACCTCACCGCTGGAGCCCCAGCTCTACCACTGTGGTGACCGATCAGAGGAGGCAGGGGACCCTTACCAATTGCTGTTTATTCCGGCTTCATGCGGTAATGGTTGCTGCTGGTAAGTGCTCCGTTATGGCCCATCGAGCGGAGCTTCGAATCTCACATCTGCTTTGCGGCCAGCGCCATCTTCTGAATGGTGCTTTCAATGGCATTATCTGTCTTTTTGTATAGCGCACAGTGTGGTTAGCCTTTTAGGGCAAGGACCAATATAATGTTAGAAAACATTCCAGAAACATGAATGTATTCATTGATATTGTTCTATGTGGTTGTCGCAGGTGGCCTCAAAATTACCCACATACCAGAAATAGTTTTAAGACGGTTTATTATCAGTTCTTCAACTAATGTGAGGGTGTTTGGCACCAGAATTAACTGAGACACACTAAGGGCCATCGCTCATTCATCTCCCATGGGTATCCTACTTTTCCATTCCCCAGGCTTGCAACTAGAATGCAGTAACACCTACAGTCTGTTTCAGCTGTTGCTAAGAACCTACAGGCAACAGGCTTATCTATCTGGCTCCCTTCAGGGTTTTTCTAAAGATGTCCTAATACATTCACAGGTTTTCTCAGCGGGGTCTGATAGTTGCAGTGTGCAAACTGCAGGCACGCTGCTGCACCCTCTCCCTCACATTCTCGTTCACTCTTCTCACTGGTCTGACTACTCTGTCTCAACTTACTCTCTTTCTCTCCCTCCATCTTCCATTCTGTCTCGCTCCCTATGGTCATCCCACTCTGTGTCTGCTCTTCTCCCCCACCCTTTCCTATCTCCTCACCCCTCTCTTCTCTCTTCCCTTTGTAAAATGTTTATTAGTGTTATGGTTTTAAAGTTAACCTTTTCACTACATAAAGTTAATTAAATGAATACATATCAAAATCACACGAAAAAACAAATGACAGATACAATTAGGAACTGATTAAACAACTAAGACTATACATACGATTCCAGTCTCAATCAATATCAAATGTACAAAAACATACCAATGTATATTGGAACATTCACAATTTTAAACACATCTAAAATCATCCAGTAAAGGTGAAGAATTGTTGTTGTGCTATCACCCCTCATTAAAGCACCCCACAGGCCCTGCTCGCCCTCCAAGGTCCTGCAGTCCTGTTGAAATTGAGGATAGTTGCTTCACAGTGCAGACTCAGATGTTTTATAGTTTCTTCAATATTGGAGCTCTTACAAAGTCCACACATTCTGTTCTCTACCTACTTTATAGCACGGAAATAGGGTGATATATTTCACCAGGCACCTTCTTTTCCTCAGAAAGCATACTCTTTGTACAATGAATAGGTTTCCAATCCATCAATAGTCAAACACCAATCCAGACTAAACAATTTCTTGTTCACCATGGAGTTTCAATTAAATGGATTTCCTCAAGCCTAATTTCTCAAGTATGAGTTGCATGTTCAGCCCAAATTTGTTAAATTATGTTATGCTCTTATCCTTAAACATAAAATGTTAAGGCTCAAACAACCAGTTGGAGGCAGGAACCAGCATTTTGTGAAAAATAAGCAATTTGGACTGTGAAACTCTGGCTGTCAAAGATACCAAGCCAAACTCATGCCGAATCACACAGTTTAGAACACACAAGGGAAGACCCAAGCCCTTCTTCCAAATCGTTCCCTCCAGAGAATTCACATATATGGTATCAGGTAATAATGTCCCCATACATAATGTCTCCATACATAATGTTGCCGGCAAACAGCCATTGGCAACATTATATATGGTGACATTTTGCATGGAGACGGGTTGCAGGGATGTCCTCTGCTCCCATTGCAAAAAAATAAATAATAGGCGTTTGCGGGGGTGGCCCCCGCATGTTCAATGTAATAATGTCTCTGCATAAAACTGCGACTTATTTGTCAGGAGACATTTTTGCAGGGACATTATTACATGGAACCAAGTATATGCCATGATTGTAAAGTGAGCATTCCAAACTATATATTAGGCATGGGACAATCTTAGCCAGGTAGCACTCGCTGAAAGGAAGTAGGGAAACGCTGCGCACAGTGACACACAGTCTTTTGAGCTGGGCTAGGAGAGATTTGGATTTAGTTTGTAACCCTTCCTCAAGTTCCCATCAGGCAAGCAATGCCCACTCCCCATCCCATCACATTCGGTTTCTGCTTTTTAGATAAGATCGCTATTCTTGACTTGCTGGCGTTGATAGTCAAATTACTCTCTATGGCATAGTTGCATAGTTGGTAAAAGCAGTCAACTTATGTTGAAGGCCGACAGGAGTCAAGTCAAAGAACAGTAGATCGCTGGCAAAAGCCAACCAATTTATTTTTATGCATCCAAGTCATATGGGATAAGATTTGATTCAATCCCGACATTTGTCAATATTCAATAGATATATATTGAAGAGAGGGGGGCAAGCAAGCATCCCTGTCTCAGGCCTAATATGGTAGCAATGGGGCGGGACAGGTAGTCTTCTTTCGACAGCCTAATTTTCACAGATGTATTCTGGTGCAGCAAAGATAGTAATTTCACCAGAAGGGGGGCACCCTCTTCTTTATCAACGTATCCCAAAGGGTATGTTCACTAACTATGTCGAAGGCACTAGAAAGATCTAGCGAGGCCATTTAGACTGTACCACAGTCACTAATGCCCGAATGTAAGAAAGGATTGTTCCATTTAAATTAGCGCCCACCTTCCGCCTAAAGACGATCTGACTAGGAGCCAGAATCCTGAGTTTAGTAACCCAGAACTGTAGGTCCTTCAGAACAACAGCCACAACGATTTAACTTGAGGCATCTAAAATGGCGATAGGTCTATAGTTGGACGGATTCGTCACAACCCCCTTTTTTTGTAAATAGGAAGAATGTATGCTACACTCCAAGAGGGGGGCAACACTCCCGTGGCCAGGATTTCTCTAAACAGATCAGCTAATATGAAGGCCCAGAAGACAGGATCTTGCTTTAGTGTAATAGGGGCTAAATGACCCCTTGCTTTTCTTTATAAGAAATTCAATGTCTTCTGGGTCCAGTGCAGTCCATGAGATAGCCTGTGATATGTTACTTGGTAAATCGAGCATCATGCCGGTCCCTACATCTTTAAAAGTGGTAGCATAATATGAAACGCAAGTGTCCTCGCTTATCATGGATACTTCTTCCACCGTCTCCTTCGCCACATTTTTTGTTGTACGTTGCCAGAATTAGGATTTGCATTTAATAGATGCTTGACTGCCAATGGGCCATCTCTTACGTGTAATTGGAATTTCATAGTTTTGACATAGTTCCTATATCGCTGTTTAATTTTCCATTTTCAGATAAATCGTCATTCACTGTTAGTCAACAATGGCAAAGGTTAGGTAGATGAAGGTTTTTTATTTGTGTAGCTTTTGCTACTGTAGCATCATACTGATGTACATGTTTATCCTGGCTGAATACCGGACTCCTCATTGTCACTTGGGCCAGCCACAGTATTTTTTTTTGGTGTTCCTACAAGAAAAGGATATCAATCTGTTAGAGTTTTCTGCAACCACCCTTATTTTATGAGTAAATCTATTAAGTAGGGAGGTGTTTCATCTCACACTTAACCCTTTATTGCAGATTTCTAAAAGGGGAACCTAGGATCGAGATTCTAGTTTAAGTGCAAAATTCCACCCAATAGATATAGGACGATGGTCACTCAAAAACACCTCAAGAATAGTGAGTGCCAAACAATGATAGACTAAGGATGAGGACACAAAAATAGGGTCTATCCATGAGGTGGCAATACCCTGGGCCAAGTATAATGTAGTTATTCATCTTCCTTCACCTTAGGGGCCACTAGAGAGAGATCCCAAATTGTGAAAAATTCACACCCTTTGCCTCGACTCCCTGCTTTATTTTTTCGACTCTGGGCCTCTGACCCGAACCCAGCCAACCATCTAATACAGATGTCAATTCTTCTTGGTATTTAATAAGAGACGATTTGGCTGGATTCCAGTATGAATCCAGGAGCAAAATATCCATATTGGGCACAGGTATTTTATTCCCAATAGCCAGGATTCCAAAAGATGTATCACTAAACAAGGAGGACTCAAGAAGCAACCCAACATCAATAAATATTGATAAACCCCTACTAGGTCTTCATTGACTAGACTTCTTTGCTAATTGTGTAAAACCCTGAAATCCATTAAGAGAAATAGGCATAGATGCCATTGTTTACTGGACAAGAAAATGTCATATCTACATATCATAGATTCTGGATGAATTAGTTTGCATACATTATTGAATCCACAACTATTCCAAGATACGACATTAAGAGGCTGACAATTATAGATTATGTTGAATTACTTGGGGCTTTAGAGTCTTTCAAATAACCTCCATTAACCAAAACCAATCTCCCATCGGTCCGATGTTCTGGCTCGCAGCCCCTCCCATGGTAGTTAGAGAAGTAGCCAGCCCTGCACCCACTTTAATGTGCTTAGTTGGTCCATGGTCCTTTGAATCATCTATTTCTAGAACAAAAGTCTCCATGTGGGCTTGATTTTGAAAATAAATTCAATCAAAGCACATTGTTCTTAGCAGTTCAGTCTGATCACAGACTAATTTTGCAACCAATCCTGAGTAGAAATGTACAGTCAGTCTATTCAAGGCCGACGCTGGGATTGATATGAAGTCAATATCTCATGAATGAAGGCATCTAAGTGCCAGAATCTCTCCAAAAATGGCCAAGAGCTTTGCTTGATTTAAGTGTATTGGCCTCAAACCCAAGTGCACAGAAATCATAATCTGACAATTCTTTAGAATACTAGAGAGCCACCCTCCAAGGCCTCCATTCTATGATGTTGGTCTTGTGAAGTAAGCCTTTCATTAGCTGTTTGTGGCCCAAAGTTTGGCCCCTCACTGAGCTCTTCTACACAGTGGTCGAAGTGTACGAAAAGAAGTAGTGGAACTATGTTCCCTACTGGCCTGCACCGCTCCCCACAAACCTCATTGCCGCACCCCCTCCCATGCACAATACAATACAAACTCCAAAACACATGCACCTACTGTTTAAGGGCACGTCCAGTGCAGTGCAATGAAAGTGCAAGTTTCAACTTCTTCCTACACTTTTATTTTAAAACGAAACCGTTCCGGAACGGTTTCTTTTTAAAATAAAAGTATAGGAATGGTAAAACGTATTTAAAAGAAGTAGAGGAGCACCGCTCGGACCGCTCCCACCCACTTCGACCACTGCTTCTACATTGATGAGTCTCAGTCTTTTCATTGTCCTGTAGGGTTAGGGTTTCCTTTCGTGATATATCTAAGATGGGCAAAAAATGTGTAATTTTTAGTTGAGCCGTCATCACTACTTTTTCCATTCATAGATTTTCTTTTAGACTTTTTGGACAATTTTCTGTTAGCCCGCTCCTCTGCTACAGTATTATTGAGTAGAGCACATTCGTTTTCTTCAGTATTTTCCTGAATTCCCAACAGCGATCTCAAGAATTCACTTGAAGATTTGTTCCTAGTGCCTTTATTCATGGGAAGATTTTTTATTTCACGAGTTTGCTTTGGGTCGTAACTAGAGCCCTTAAGTGAAGAGTCCAATTGTGGATCTATGGTCTTGAGCAATTGAGCTGAATTTAAGTGGCTAATTCCCTGGAACAAGGCCTCTGTCCGATTTGCTACATCTACTGACTGCTCTTGCATCACAGTATCCATGACGTCCCCCTCTCGATGAGTTGAATTTAGCGGGGACGGGGCGCTTTGTTAATGTGATGTTGTCATAGCTCGTCACCCTGTTTAGATAGTTCAAGCCCATAGGGCCTGTTCACAGGCCGAGTGCCGAAATAGAACCACACTGGGGAGATAAACCGACTTGTGGAACTCTCCCCACTCAGTCACAATATTATTAAGGTCAAATCATGAGCAAACAAGCTGCAAGCTGATACAACTCTTTCCGGCAGCAGATCTCTCAGGCTCCTGTAACTTAGTAACGGTGACGTCAAGTACAATACTAACAGCACTAGCTTTGTCGTGCTCACAAGACAAACAGCAGAATAAACAATGTGCTGTTCTCAGGTTGGGTGAAAGGAGCTGGCCAAGCTACCAGCTGCAGACCTGATGGTCTGATTAACTGCTAGTCACACTTCTGAGCATGTACCCTATGGAACAAATGGGCACACACAGTTCAAAGGAACCTTAACCACAGGAACCCCACAGTCACTGGTGACACGGAAATAAAAAGAAAAAGATTGTGCACGCAAAGTATAAAACTTCAGCCAGATATGGTATATGATACAATGCAAACCATGCATTCAATATGCTTTAAAAAGCATAGATATCCATGTGGACCAATGTCAATTCAGGAAAAAACAAGGCAACCTGTCCGGACCTCAGCCAGTACCAAACTGGTGAGGCAAAGCCCCCGCCCCTTGGGAGACAGCCGGGTACCAGCCGCAGCAAGGGCTGCAGAAATCAGACAAGCAGTGTTCACCGTTTCCAGCTCCTACTGTCCATTTTGCAACGCCACAATGTTCACAATCTTCACAATCTGCAATCTACAAACGTGTTGGTGCTGGCCTAGGGCAAAGGACCTGACAGCATTACAGAGGTATTACAGAGGCTCGTCAAGCCGCACCAGAAACATCAAGCACATAATCTGGCCGCTTCCGACAAACAGTCTACTCTTCTCCCTTCTCCACTCCACTCTCCCCTCTCCACTCAACTCTCCTCTACACCTCAATCTCTGTTCCCCTCTACTCTACTCTTTACTCGTTATCCCACCCACACCCCTCTTCTTGCCCATCTCCTCTAGCTACACCTCTGTGCCCTATTCTTACCACACTCTCTGCACCTATCTCTTCTAGGTACCCTCTCCTTCCTACTTAACTCCATCCTTACCACAACTTTCACTACTGCCTTTCACTCTCTCCACACCCTGATATTATAAACCCTCTCTATCACTCTCAGTCTCTCTCTTTCTCTCTCTCTAATTCCCCTTACACCTTTCCCCCCTCTTTCTATCTTTCCTCCTTTCTCTCACTCATCTTTTACACGCACCTTTTCTCACAATACAGTACATACAACTAGTACCACTTTCTCTTGCAATCGGTACCTCACATATACTCTGATCCAACTCTTCAACCAGCTCTTTAGCACTCCTTCACCTTCCATCCTCCTCCTGGTCTCTCAGTCTGCCACCACACCTGATTACCTCACCCCTGCAGCCCCTCTGTCTTCCATTCACTTCTTTTTATAATGGTAATGTCCTTATTCTACCCCCCCCCCCCCATCCACCTTCCATTGGTTCCAGTGCTCACCTGACTCTATTGGCCAATTTGTACCTGTCTTTTACCCAATCCATGTTTGCAGGGTTCCATGTGGCTTCCTTCAGGTGCTGGTGGGCTTTGTTGCCTATTCAGTTTGTGGAAGGTGTCTGTGTCTCTCCTGTTCCATAGCAGCAGGAGAGCACGGCTGCAGAAACACAGAGAGCTAACTATTTAGATGTTCCAGACTTACTCTGCTCATTGACCACAAGGAGAAGAAGAAGAACAAAACAGCAAGCTGGGCGAACAGATTTGTTCTCAAACCTTTTGTAAGTCACAAAGTTAAGTTGCTAGCACAAGGTGAGAGGGACGCTGTTCAATACTCAAACACCTCTCAGTAAAAGCATAGTGCTATGGAAAGTCAAAATCCTAGCATATTCTTGGTCAAGAAACTGAATGGTTTGTGGTGGTAGGTAGTGCTGATCTTATACAGTTTAATGAGTAATGCTCTTGTGTTCAGACAGCCGAGCTTCGAGTCAACCCAAGCTTCAATGGAATGTTCTCCTAAGAATTGACACATTGACCTTTCTATAGATCCCCTAGACCACTCTAACAGCAGCATACATTCATTACATGGCATGATTCAGTACTTTGTCAAGGGGGACTTAATCTTGACAGCTGTAACAGTGGATGAACGGCTGGAACTTAGGTCACAGCCGAAGATGACCTCAACACTACAGTGGTAGAGGTATGGTATTGTTGTCGCTCTATAGCATGGCTGCTACGACCTTCAATGGCCTTTGACAGCCTGCACACTGCCACAGTCATTATCATATGCCTCTGTCTAGACACCTGGGAACACTTAGTTATTTTGCCATTGAATAACTTTATCAACTTCCAGCGTCCTTCATTTTTTAAATCAAACTCTGCTGGTGGGGTGTTGGGGTCATGCTCTTGAGGCTCCAATGTCATCTCTTCAAGTAGTTGCTCGGGGGTTGTGTCCTCCCCCTGAGGCATTGGTTGGTGAAGGTTTTTTATTAGGGTTTTGCAAACAATCTGTAGGATGTGAGGGTGATTCATTGTCAGCGCTTCACTTTCTGAATCGGAGGTTGTGTCTACTTTCAGGGGTGTATGAACGCACAGAGCCCGATAAAAAAAATGAAAAAAACGGATCAAAGACATAAAGAAACAAAACCAAACTCTGCGCTTTCAATGTCCACTAACAAAGTTTTGAAAAACGCCTGGCAATAGTATATAGGACATTTACAGCATATTTTGCAAACTTTTCAATTTGTATGTGTTCCAGGCAAGAAAATGTAAAGTCCACGAGCAAATGTCACATACCACTCTCAAGGTTTTCAGCTGTTTCAGCTGTTTCACGGATACCCACTAAACTTGCTATGCCCACAATGGGCAATAGTCTGTCATGCAACGCTTGAATGGCAGCTCTCAAGTAGACCGACCACCTGTCCCTCAACTATGTCTTCGGGCTCTAAAGCTTTTTATTTTGCAGTCCACAACATCTCTTTTCTCCCACAATGCCACCAGAATCACCCCGACAAGGCTGCAAAGTACAAATGTTGGCCCTTCTACAGAATAGTAAAGCATACTACAAATACATTGTCCAGCAAGTGCTCAGGCCATGCATCAACAGACAACAGTACATAATAATAACAAGAGGTACTCTTAAATAGTTCTTTGTACCATATTCCTCCTGTTTGGAAGCATTCGAAGGACAAACATTATTACTACCCAATTTCATGATATGCAATTCATCAACCTCAGAAGGACAAAGGGCTGAGTCAGAGCTTGGATACATTGCAAAAAATGTCCGACTGTGTATAAGTGTGACACATCTTTAAAACAAAGGTAGCACATAACGTGCAGACGCGCATGCAGAAACTCAGAAAAGATAGTCGAGTGGCTGAGCTGTAGGTATAACTAATGTGACAGGGTGAGGGTCCAAACCCTGTCAGGATGGGAGCAGGGCCCCTCCTAACCTGGGTAAGCGGGCTACCAGGGCTTATGCCAGAGCCAATCGTACCCCAGAGTTGGGATGAGGAAGTTGGGTGGGCGCCAGTCCCTGACCCCCCTGAACATGAGATGATAGGTTATTTATAACGCGCTTAATACTCAGAGGTTTCTAAGGACGGACCCAAGGATCGAACCTGTGGTGCTCTGTGTTGTCTTGCTTCCAAGACAAGCACGTTGCCCCTGAGCTATGCTCCCGAGACATGCCATGTGATGTAAAACAATTGTCACCACTGTTTTTCCAGCTGGCCCTACAGCCTATTTTCTGGACAGAGTCCTTTTTCCTTCTTTTAAGGACTACAGCATCCAGGACTCACCGTGACCACACCAGAATTAGCCGAATGAGAGAAAAGGATGCCAGCTGCACTTCTCATGCTACCAACTATCACCATAGTCAAGTTGCAGACTTCACCAGGCTGAGGCACAGAGGTCAAAGTGGCAAAACCAAGCAACACCAAACCAGTCAAATGGAGCAAGCACCCGCACACAAAAAGGGGGTAGGTCCAAGAAGGTACTTTATACATTTACCATGAAAACCCATCCCCTAAGGGCGAATCCCAGACAAAGAATGGCCAAAGTGACAGGTAACACCAAGGACCAATGGGAAGGGGCAGGAGAGGGCCATCAGGAAAAAAAGTCCAGTAAATGCCACGCACTCAGATCCATGAATGACGGGTGCTTGGGTGAGGTCGGGAGGAGAGTTGGTGGAACGAGAGACCAGGCGGCAGACAGCAGAAAGTGCAGAAGAGTGTTTAGGAGTTTGTGGAAGAGTTGAATGAGAGTGCAGGTAAGTTATTGTGTGTTAGAGAGAGTGGTACCAAGCTTCAGAGACTGTAGTGGTTGTAGTGTACGTTTCAGAGTGTGTAATGAGAGAGGGGAGTGTGAGAGTAGAGGGAGAACGGAATGTAGATACTGGAAGTGGTGAAATGTACAGAGAGAAAGGAGAGTGTGGTACATAGTGACACAGAGAGAGTGCAAGAGAAGGAGAGAGGAGATTGGTTGGAGAGAGGAAGTAGGCATAGTGGGGGAGGTTGGAGAACAGGAGGCGAACAGTGGTAGCAGGGAGGGAGGAGAGAGAATGGAAAGAGGAGTGAGGAAAGAAGTGTGAGATTATCTGAAGAAAGAGAAGGGAGTAGCAAGAGTGAGAGTCGGAGAAGAGAAAATGATGTGTCGAGAGAGACGTGAAATAGAGTGGAGAGGGAAATAGATACCTAGAAAAGATTGAATGGGAGGAGGAATGTGAGACAGAGAAGAAAGGAGAGAAATGACACCTAAGGGAACAAGGAGAGCAGAAAGATCATGGAGAAGCGAGTGAGAGAAAGAGAAAGAGCAAGAGTCTGTGGAAACACCATCCTAACATCATTGAACCCCACCTTGAGGAGCCATGAGAATGTGCAAACCTTAGGAAGTCCCGGAGGGAGTAAGGTAGATAGGGATATAGCCTTTAGGCCCCAATCAGAAGACTAGGTTAGAAGCAGACTATAGGGGTAACCTGTCTCTAGTCTTCCAGCACATCCTGCTGGGGAGCAGGGACACCTGAGCAAAGGTGGAGGGAGCCCACAGGAAGGACGAGGGTGAGCCTATGGACCCCATTAGTCCGGCCTGCCTACCATCATTCTTCAGTCGGCCGTGGACATTATTAATAACAACCAGGTGCTGGTAGCGCAGAGGGGATGGTGCTGCTGTACAGAATAGAAACCAGGATAGTCTAGAGCATGTGTAGAGTATGCATGAAAGATGTATGTCATTGGGGCGCGGCTTGGCAGCCATGGACTTGGCTGCTCTTCTCGTGAGCTCCTGTGATCCGACAACTGATCCGAACAAGCGCACGTACTTTGAAGTGGTATTCTAACCAGAAAATATGATTAAGGCAATGGGAAAATGAGGGGACTCCAGCGCAAGCAATTGCGTGCAAGTCGCATTGGCAGAACAGAAATTATGGATCTTTGAAGACCACAACAAAACTGGCAGCAAAATGGTAGCGGTCCCCGGACAAAGGAACCCTTTGAAGTGAGGACCGCAATCGAATCTAGGGCTGAAGAGGACAGAGGAGCCTGTACCACATGCGCGCAATGACTGCAGCCCCAGCATAAGAAATACCTGGTGGAGTGGTGGAGCAACTTGGTGGGGTGGAGACGTTCGCGCCGAGGCCTTAGAGGGATCGCTGCTGCAGAGAGTGGCCCTGGGAGCGCCCCTGACGGGGGAGAACACGACCCCTGGAGGGGTGCGTAGGTGACGGCGTGGCTGAGGCCAGAAGATCTGGAGCAGAGGGAATGGAACGTCCGTGGGCCGGTATGACTTCCGCAGCTGAGAGTGGGGCTGGAGGAGGTCCTGGAAGACAGAGAGCAAAGGGTGTCCATGCGTAATATGGCGGACATGTCAGACGCTGGCACAACATATGCGCGTCTGCAATTAATGGTTGCCCATAGTGCAGAGCGAGAAGCGAGCTCGCACAAGTGTGAAAAAGCCATCTTTCACACAAAATTCCTGGGACCCATGGCTACATACACCTCCATAAAAAGACTTACACAGTGGCTGCCCAGAAGCCTGAGTTAGAACGATGTGTGTGCCTAATGTTAAGGATCCTTAAGACCTCAGGCCTGAGCGTTGCAACCGTGGTCTGAAGGGCCACCTTCAACGCTTTCTAAACAATATTGTGTCAAGGCGCAGTGCACCGGGCGTGTGCTACTTCAAGGAGGGGGCGAAAAGCGGTGACATAGTGTAAAGGAGTAAAGCACCGGGCGAGTACGACACCACGGGAGAGGAGGACAGTGGATCTAAGCCCTTGACAGGAGCGGCCAGGTAGCAGGTCTTGAGGCATGAGGAGGCAGCTACCGGAGGATGCACCCCCCACAATCAAAAGACGGAAGCAGAAAGGTTGTGGAGAAGGGAGTCATATACCCTCGGCAAGGTGTATGAGGAACATGGAACTGCCCAAAAATGGGCGCTGAACAACAACATGGCACAGGTTTCCCCGCAAAATGCCATTAGGCCAGCAGAGCTAGCATCTGGCCGGCCCTACACTGCCAAAACAGCCCCCTAGTCCAGGAGGAGGGACTGGATACATTCTAACAGCAAGTACGCACCACTGCCTGGGAAGTGGTGGCACACATGGAACACATAGGTGCGGTGCCTCATGGGGACGGAGCCAAGGCTTGAGCACCAGACTGGTGTAGGGCTGGGACCCCCACTGAATAATCAAGAGTATGCAGGGCTGAAAAGCCAGTGGGTAAGAGCTGCAGATCCCACACGTGGTGGACCTGCACTTTAAGAAATAGCGCACACAGCAGGCAGGAGGCAGCACCACAAGAACCAACATACTACCAAAGAGACGCAATATTGTGCAATAGAAGGGCAGGGCCAAGGACGTCCAGGGGGCAAAGTTAAAGGCAAACAGCCAACAATGGACATCTTTACTAAACGGCAGCAGTCCCCGACCACGCCTGCACAAGCCATGGCCACTACACCGGAAGAGACGACCTCGCCGAGGGGCGACTACCTGATCCTTGCGGCCATTACGCAACTAAAATCCTTGTGGGGGACTGCGATGGCAGATCTGAAAGTGGCACTGGAAACTAAGATCTACGCAGTAGGGATAGAGGTCAACCTGCTGAGACAGGATGTGAGAGCGTTGGCAGAATGAATGAGTGGCCTAGAGAGCACCATGAAAACCAACGCGGATGTTAGCACCACAAACGCCAAGGAGGTCCACATACTGAAACAACAAGTGTCCAACCTGGAAAACCGAGCAGAGGAGGCCAAAGGGCAAGCAAGACGCAATAACATACACGTGGTGGGACTACCGGAAGGAGAAGAAGGCCTGGATCCTACAGACTATGTAGAGAACATGATCATCCAGGAAATAGGGGCCAGTAAACTTTCCCAGGGGTTTGCGATTGAACGAGCGCACAGGGCCCTTATGACAAGGCCTCAACCTGGGGCTCCTCCCTGTGCAATTATAGCAAAGATATTGAACTACAGAGACAGGGAAAAGATCATGGATTTTTTTTTGGAAAGGTGGAACAATAACAAAGGCATCAGCGACTGTCACCGCATACCCAGATTATACCATGCTGGTACAGAGACAGCGTAACAGCTACGTGGTGGTGAAAAGAAGATTGTGAACAGCCGGATTCAAATATATGCTTCTGTACCCTGCGAAGCTCAAGGTCTTACACAAAGGCAGAGTCTGGAGACGGACAAGAGCGAGATGGACAGGATAAGTGACCTGGCGCCATGCTTGATAGTGCTGGGGTGTGTGAAACTGTAGCGGGCATATCTGAAGGGGGAGCAATTGGCACGTTAGAAAATTAACTGACACACTCAATAGGTGGACTTGTTGGACTGGAATATAGAAGTGTACAAGCTAGATATGAGCTACAAGTGCGCTGCGATGTATGGCCAATATAGGTGATGCTGGATGTAGAAGACCTATCCCCAGTAGGTGGAATAGTTGAAACGCCAGTAGGGCGATATCTCCCTGTTGTGCCCCAAGTACTGGCAATAGCCAAGAAAAGGGCTAGATGCGGGGGGTGCCTGAGATCCAGGGATGGAGCTGGGCATCAGTTGGGAGGGGGGAGGGAATATAGAGAGTTGGAGATTAAGTTGGGGCTGAGAAGGGAGGGAGCAGGGAGGGAGGTTGGGGAGGTTGCAGTGTTAATGGTTAAGGGTAGTTTAAGTTGGGGAACGAGCTTACACACACCAGCATTGGCGCTCCTGGCAGCGGTTGGGAAGATACAAAGGGGGCGTGGGAAGCGGCTGAAACATGGTGAAACTTAAGGTAATTCCTTGGAATGTCAGGGGGCTCAATAGCTACCTAAAAAGGAACAAGGTCATGATGTATCTAAGAAGGCAGAACATATAGCTCTAATCCAGGAGACTCACCTCACAAAAGAAAAATTAGAGGTGATACAGAAGAAGTGGAGGGGGACCGCCATTGGGGCAACATATTTGGCTTATGCCAGGGGGCTGATCACTTGGGTAGCACTGCATGTCCCATTTCAGTTACTACAGTCCACAGTTGAAGCGAATGGGAGGATGGTGGCAATACGGGGGCTGGCAGAAAATAAAGAAATATGCATTATTAACACATATGCCCCGAATCAGGACACAGTGACATACTTCAAGACCCTATACAACAAAGTGAGCTTGTACCTGGGGGGGGGCAGTGATCTGGGGTGGTGATTTCAATTGCACATTAAACTCAAAGGTAGACAGGTCAGATAATAAACAAGACAGACCCACCCCTGCTGGCAGGGTCCTGCAGACTCCGATGACAGATTTCCGGCTAGAGGATACATGGAGGGTGGACCACCCACAAGACAGACAATATTCACATTACTCTGCCCCACTGAATTTGTACACGAGACTAGACTACATGTTTGCCACGCAGGAAGTGGTAGCAGAAACAGTACTAACTATAAGCCAATTGCAACAGGAATGTGCAGAACACTGGGAGATACTATGTAATCTGAACTATAAAAAGTACGTAGAGAGGCAGAATGTGGGTGGAGACAAACCGGTAAGGGTGTTGGCATGGTTGTATAAAAGTGAGACCCCCAGACCCACAATCAGAGCAATACCGGGAAGAGTGGGCAATTAGTGGACACCCAAGAGGGCATAAATCGAGAATTCCTTGTATGCTATCAGAAATTGTATGGGGACGAAGAAGGGAGCAACAGCAGGGAGATAATGGGCACACTGGAGGACATAGGCTTGCCACAAATAAGCGTGGCAGAGCGAGAGGACCTAGATGCCCCAATCACTCTAGAAGAGCTAGACGAGGTGGTAGTGCAACTACCCACTAGTAAGACCCCAGGGGCTGATGGACTCCCCAGTGAATTTTACAAAATGTATAGAAACGAGGTGCTTCCCCCGCTGCTAGCAATGCTAAATGAGGCATTTGAGACAGGGTGGCTGCCAGAATCCTGAGAGAAGCAATTATTATCCCACTCCCTAAACCCAATAAGCCAGGTAAGGATTGTGGATCGTTCAGACCGCTATCGATGCTGAATCAAGATAGCAAAATGCTTACATCGGTGTTGGCAAACAGAATGAAATGGATCATTAATAAACTAATACACCCTGATCAAACAGGATATGTCCCGCACAGGAACATATCCGACAACCTTAGACGACTCAACCGGGTTTTAGAGCACACAAAGAAGACTCGGGTGAGATTGCAATTGTATCACTGGATGCAATAAAATCCTTTGACTCTGTCAAATGGCCCTGGTTGATTGCAGCCCTGACTAACTAGGGGATAGGACCTGGGTACCTCAAATGGGTTAAACTACTGTATAGTGCACCGCTAGGCAGAGTCAAAACGGAGCTATCATCTCAGAAAGTTGGCAATTGAGTAGAGGTACTAGACAAGGATGTACATGGTCTCCAATGCTGTACATCTTAGCACTGGAGCCCCAGGCAATATGCCTGAGGCAGCAGTACGAGGTAATAGGGATCAGAATAAAAGGGGAGCTGCATTTCATTTCGCTATATGCAGATGACATGCTGCTGTACTTACGATATCCTGAAGAAAATCTCCAATATATCCTGGAAGTGATGGAGCGATTTGCGTCGCTATCTGGAATAGCGGTGAACCCCAGAAAATCATGCATATTCCCATTAGGGAGGTATGTAGGAGTCCCACACGATCAATTACCAGTCTTACAAATACCATGGGAGTCAAACACGTTCAGATACCTGGGGATAGACATTTATCACACGGTAGAGGCAGAACACCAGCATAACACTGAGAAAGCGGTACAGAACATTCAAAATAATATGAGATTCTGGTCTAAGCTCCCCTTGGAAATGATGGGAAGAGGGGCACTGCGGAAGATGGTTGTATTGCCGAGACTATTACATTTTTTCGGGAACACACCATACCTGATACCGAGGCGATTCTTTGTTAAGCTACACATCATATGCAGGGAATTTTTATGGGATGGGACTAGGAACAGAATCGCCCTGTGGAAGTTGCAGAATACGCATGATAAAGGGAGTATAAAACTGCCGAACTATGAGATCTATTACCTAGCTAGTCAACTACAATATGTGGCCAAGTAGTTATCAGAAGACGCAACCTCAGAATCGAGATTGCTGAGACTGGAGTGTGCCCCGTTCTTCCTAAAAGAAGTGAAATGGCTGCCCAAATCAGAGTTGAAAGAGCGCTCAAAGATGCTGGTACTGGGATGGAAGTTATGGAGAAGAGCTTGTCAGGTCATGGAAAACCCAACCCCGTTTTCTCCACAAGTGCCACTGTTCGTATTAGCGGGAGGGGATGGGCAACTAATGAAGACAATTAGGAGACACTGGGAACCGGTGGGAATTGTAACAATGGGAGACATATGGCAAGAAGGGGAGATAAAGGTATTCGGGATGCTGGTGGAAGAAACAGGGTTGCATGTGGGGCAGTATATCACATATAACAGAATGGTACGCGGATTAGAGAGATATGGTCGGAAATAACATTAGAAGAGCAACCTGACGCTACCATAGAAACGATATACAATATAGCAGAAGGAGGCCATGAGATATCCAGACTATATGAACTATTGATGTCCAAAGTAGGGAAGGAAGTGGAACAATTAAGACATGACTGGGAAGAAGAGGTCGGTGTACCCATGAGTGACGGGATGTGGCAGTGGGCCCAAGGATACCACAAGAAAGTGTCTTGGAACGCGAGGCTACAGCAAATACAGCTATATATATAACCCACAGGGCATATATGACTTCCCAGAGAATAGCTAGATTCGAGAACGCAGAACGGCAAACATGCACAAAATGCGGAAAAAAAACGTTGGGATGACGCATATGTTTTGGGCATGCCGAGAAATTGGGAAATTCTGGGTAGAAGTAGCCCACCGGTTAGATGAGAAAGGGATCAAGATAAATGTTGAATGGCCACGCCATTTAAAACATGTGAGTAAAATAAAGGACATGGCATACATACTTGCCAAGCGTAGAATTGCCATGGGATGGAAGGCATGCAACAGACCTAGGATAGAAGTCTGGTGGAGAGATCTTCAGAAATGGACTAAAGCTGAAACAGTAGTGTGGCATGAAAGGGGGAGTAGAGGAGGGGAGGAAGAAGCAGAAACCCTGACGGCCTGGAAACACCTAGGGACTGATTCATGGAATTATTTGTGCCGAAAAACAGGGATTTTTGCGCCATTCTGCCCGCAAATACCTGTTTAACAAATGGGGATTTTCGGGCAGAATGGCGCACAAATCCCCATTTTTCGGCTCAAATAATTCCATGAATCACCCCATTAGTGGCTACACTGTATGGGCCCACCCAGGACTGGTCGAGCGACGAGGACTCTGCTGAGGACACAGAAAAAGGAACCTCTTTAGAAGGAATAGATATGGGCAGAGAAGTGGAGTAGGCTCGAATGGGGGCGAGGGAAAGGGGTAGGCAGCAGACATTGAATGATAAATGCAAATTTGAAATATTACAACATGTACTGCAAGTTTTGTTGCATGTTTTGTTTGTGATAAAATCAATAAAAAATGTTTAAAAAAAAGATGTATGCCATTAATATTACTGCTTCAAAATTATACTATTTTGTTAGTATTTGAGATGACATGAAGCTCCCACCTAGATACAAAAAAAAGATAAGCCGATGTAATAAATAAATAAAATGCAAAATGTCCAGAAGGCAGAATTAGTGCTTTGTAATTTATGATTGTATAATCAGATATTTCTTTTTTTAACAGCTGAATGTCTCTCAAGGTGCTGCTGCTGCGATATTGGCCAAGCATGGCAAGGAGTACAGAACTGGCTCTGCATCTGTGATATTGTGTGAGTACCTACATTAATCCAGTTTCTTTTCACTGGATGAATTAAAGCAATTGTGTCCATTTAAAAAGGGCCCCCCTAAGTTTAAACGTGATTTGGAAGTGGCATGCTTGTTCCATCATCAACATATGTGCTTGTGATTTGGTGCATCAGGGCGGTTCTGGATCAATATAAATGTAACTTGCATCCACAGAGCCCTCAGGTTTCCCAGTTTCATGTATGAGAAAGACATTCAGTCCCAGGTTTCTTGGAAAACTCCCTGAATTCCAAGAAAAAACGGAACAGGGAGGTCCTCACGTATGGAACTGAGAAACTTGGGAGTGCTGTGTAATATGTAGATTTTCCACCATCATAAAGTGTCCTGTCAGTATGTATTTACCTTGTTTTGACAGTAGTGTGCTTGGAGTGATACTCTCAACTCGTCCACAAAGTTCCAACCTTTGTCTGCCATTTAAGCCATAATGTATTAAGCTCTTAAACTCACCAGTCAGCTCAGCAGAAGCCTGCTTTGTCACTCATGGCCACGTTGAATGTCCTGCACTTTACTCCAACATTCCACATGAAAACAGAATTGCTGCATGCCAGGAAAAAGTGAACCCCAAGATAGACCAGGCACAGATATCACAGATTTTTATTTTATTGAATTTATATAGCGCTTTATGACAAAGCTCTTTGCACATATAGAAAATGGTACCAAATAAATAAATAAAATGTAAAAACAGTTGAGTGGAAAGCAAGTCTTCTTTAAGATGAGAGCGAAAAGGAGGAATGGAAGCCATATATTGAAAGACATATGCTCATATCTCCTCAGACATTCCTATCTCCAACCTTCTCACTACTCCTCTCTCTCCTGGTCTGACCACTCACTCCTGTCTTCTCATTTGGATCTCTTAGGTCCCCCTGCTGAGCCTCTGCCTGCACTGCCCGTCTCCTTCGCCGTCATTCGACCATTGAAGCGAGTGTCAGTTGCTGCCTTTTCTGCCACCTTCATTCCCTCTCCCACTCCTGCCATGGACGCCCACATTGACTCTGCCCTTGTAAATCTTCCCCTTTCTATCACCAACACCGTGGATATCCTTGCCCCTGTCATGAGGATCCAAATGAAGCCTGCCTCCAAGCGTAACACCTGGTATAGGGGAAATGGTGAGGTTTGGGACAGTGAATCCCCCTGTTTAACATAAAAACCGGCAGAAGAGAGTGGAGGTGGGGAAGGGGTCATCTTGGAGTGTGGGGGGGACAGGATGTGATATTGCCACATTTAAAAGCCAACACAAAAACGGCTAAAAGAAATCAGCCTTTTTTGTGTACAGTTTTTTAAATGCTGTAATATCACAAATATCCAATACATAAAATAAAGGGACGCTTGTTCTAATACTCATGTGCAGGCAGTGAAATAGAGCAGAAACGAGATAGGTCACAAGGAGGGTGAGAGAAAGGTAGAAAAAAGAGAGTGAAAAAAAAAGAGCTAGGAGTGTAGAAGGAAATCAAGGAGGAGGAGAACTAGGAAGGAGCCGTGCCATGAATGCATGTAAACACAATACATAGAACATTGAAAAGCAGACAAGATTCAAAGAGAGCCAGCGAAGTGATAGCAATGCAGGGGAAATAGAATCATGACCAGCTAGACGAAAAAGATGACGAATGGAAGATTAATAGATTGAGCAAAAAGCAGTCAATTGATGGACAGGGAGACTGAAAAGAAGAGTACAACAATAGAAAAGGCAAGAGATTACAGAAGAGCTTTAGTGCCATGAAAGGAAAACAAATAACGTGCTCTCCACGTGTTAAAGAGATGAAAACAATAGGAGTGGGCAACAGTGGAAATATGAGAGGAAAAGGAAAGATTGGAATCAAAGATGACACCAGGATTACACGTAGAGAAGGTTATTACCTTCTCTACGTGTAATTTTCTATTGAAAGGCACATCGGGAAAAAGAAATAGGAGGAGGAAAAGGAGGAGGAATAGTGGTGGGCTGGGGGAAGAACCTCAGTTTTGGATGAGTTGAGATGTACGCAGTGATCAGATACCCAGGATTGAGAGGCCAGAAGTCAGGCAAGGAGAGAAGGATGAAAAACAAAGAAAGATTTGAGAAGTGTCTGCGTAGAAATGGTGTCAAGGCGATAAAAGTAGAAATAGTAGAAGTGACATGTATGGTGTAAAAAGGGAAGAGGACCCAGCACCGTGTCATGCGGAACAGGATATTTTAAAGAAAGAACAGAAGAAGATTGACCTGCCCAAGAGACAGAATGCGTGCCTTTAGGAAGATAGGAATTGAACCAGTCAAGTATAGAACCTTTTAAGCCAAGACGGGAAAGGGTGGTAAAAAAGAGTCATCAGTATCAAATGCTCCTGGCAAGAAGAGGAGATTGCTTAGAGTACTGGGCATAAGGTTGTGACTTACAGGACAGAACCCAGATTATTATTTTTTTGTATTAATATACATACAGCCAAATTTACTTTGTATAAACATAGATTACAGATACATTTGAATCAAATGATAAAATCAGTATCTACATCATTTCATCATCACACAATCGATCAGTTAGTAAATATTTGCTGCCAGTTCATCTAAAATCAAACCTAATCAAATGGTATATACAGTTAACATCATTACCTTCCATTAAAATATTATACAATAGTTACACCTCCTCATCAGTAAACATGTTATTATATGATTTCATGTATTTGTATCTCAAGGCATTCAGACTAACACAATTCAGCATGATGTGCACTGATGATTCAGTTTCGTTTTCCCCACATAACCTACATGGGCGTTCCGATCGTACTAGACCAATTCTTGCACCTTCTATTTCCAACACTAATGTAATGGTAAATTTTAACAGCAAACATTGTCTCATTATGCTACTGCTTGGATAGGCTTAAATATTATGTGGCACCTCTGTCCGATTTATCCAGTAATGGAAAGAAGGTCAACTATTTACATTCGATGCCAACCGAACCATATCCACCTCTTTGCTGTAGTCACATGTTTTACATTTCACCCATTACATCTGAGCTAACAAGATAGATCTGTATGGGTTTCCTTCAAACCCCGACAACCAGATTGTGTATTCGGCCAGAAGTTTCCTCAAAATCCCGGACCGATCATAATTGTCCAACTTCCTGACCGCATGGAAATAATGGACCATTATAGCCCCATTATCCAATTGTAATAATTACGCATAACACATGGTCGATTTCTTATAAGTCTCCACAGTCGGACTTATGAGAGCAAACTGCAAACAAATGTATTCTACGGGGAGTGACCGGGGCATTCTAGACAACAATCGGAGAATGTTACCTTCAAGATTGTTGATCTCAACTTGATACCTACCGCCTTACACTTTTGCTCCATATAGCATACATGGGACAATTTTAGAAGAGTAAGGGAGCAAAATGGTTTTAATTGAGCAACCACCCTTCCTAACGATGAATTTGCTCATAACGCGTGCAATTGTCATATAATTAGCCTCAGTCTCCTTCCAATGTGTAGCCCAGTCTAACTTATTCTCAATCACACACCAAGATATTTATATTTGCTAACTATTTCCACAGACATTTGATAAATTTTCCACATGTATTTAGGCTTGCATTTTCCTTTACTCAGAAGGCCATAATTTTCGTTTTGCCGATGTTGATGTGAATCCAAATCAATAGAGTGGCAAAAGAAAGAAGTGCTTAGGAGAGTAGAGTATTTTTCAGGGTTATATGTGCAATATTTCTCTAAGTAATGTATCCTATGTTCTAATGGCTTCTGCAGAAACAAAGACATTAGATTTTGACGGAGGGCGCTGCTTCTATTTCTAACAAACAACATTAAAAAATGTGCAAAGGTGTGGAAGAATGTGGAACATGTGGCACATTTCCCTGCAGGGGTCCCAGACGGTAGAGTGCAATGTGTTGCTGTCTGGGGAGGGTGGCCACATGGATTGCAAAAGCCGAAACAAGATTCAGAAATGCACCTCAAGTTCTTTATTTTCTTGATGAAGGAAGTGGGAATTCCAAAAAGCAAGTATGGCACAGAGAGCAAAGCGGATATTTAAGGAGCTGTTTTGGCTCAAAAGGGCTCCCTCTGTTTTGGAGGGATTTAGCTGCAGCCCCTTTATGAGCATCCAATTATTTACGTCTTTTAAACAGAGGACTTGAAATATATCTGAGCATCATCAGCATAGGGATGGTAGGTAAATGTTAAACACAAGGTGTGACAATGGGGACCCTTTGGGAATTCTTCAAAACTCTGGAATATATTTAGGCAGAAACTAACCCAACCATGGATAACTCCCACTCGCTGCTCCTTTCGTGGGCTCTTGCGACAAGCAGAGTGTCTTTGGAGGAAACCCTGTTAGTCTTTGGATCTCATTTCCTTATCATCCTTTCATACCTCGTATGTCTCTTCCTTGTATCGGTTCACATCTCATTAACAGGAGCCGCGCACTGCCTCTGACCCAACAGGACCTTTCTCAGGAGCTTGGAAGATCTGTCTGGCTCTTTATCTCCCTACCCCATTCCCTCCAGATTTGGTGAAAATACATCCGTTTTTTAATCCTTAACATGATAGAGACTTCTACTGTGAATATCCTAAATTCTATGTGGAAACTGAGGCGACCATCAGGAGAGGGTGTACTTTAGTAACAGTCAGGGCCTCTTCTAAATAACGCAGAACCCCACAGGACATGGCAACAGACCATCAGGAGAGGGTGATATTTAGTGACAGTCAGGGCCTCTTCTAAAATACGCAGAACCCCACAGGACATGGCAACAGACCATCAGGAGAGGGTGAACTTTAGTGACAGTCAGGGCCTCTTCTAAATCATGCAGAACCCCACAGGACATGGCAGCAGACCATCAGGAGAGGGTGATCTTTAGTGACCGTCAGGGCCTCTTCTAAATAACGCAGAACCCCACAGGACACGGCAACAGACCATCAGGAGAGGGTGAACTTTAGTGACAGTCAGGGCCTCTTCTAAATAATGCAGAACCCCACAGGACACAGCAACTGACCATCAGGAGAGGGTGATCTTTAGTGACAGTCAGGGCCTCTTCTAAATAATGCAGAACCCCACAGGACACGGCAACAGACCATCAGGAGAGGGTGATCTTTAGTGACAGTCAGGGCCTCTTCTAAAATACGTAGAACCCCACAGGACATGGCAACAGACCATCAGGAGAGGGTGACCTTTAGTGACCGTCAGGTCCTCTTCTAAATAACGCAGAACCCCACAGGACATGGCAACAGACCATCAGGAGAGGGTGATCTTTAGTGACAGTCAGGGCCTCTTCTAAATAATGCAGAACCCCACAGGACACGGCAACAGACCATCAGGAGAGGGTGATCTTTAGTGACAGTCAGGGCCTCTTCTAAATAATGCAGAACCCCACAGGACACGGCAACAGACCATCAGGAGAGGGTGATCTTTAGTGACAGTCAGGGCCTCTTCTAAATAATGCAGATCCCCACAGGACATGGCAGCAGGTAAGGGTGTTTACAGTGGGCCAAGTGATAATCATGCCACAGGGTACCATATAACACCTTAAATGGTATGCACTACACAGGTGATAGATGACATACTATTGGGCATGTAAAGGGGGAACATGCGATATCCTGCCACCACATATTATATTATATGTTCTATCGAACATGTCATAGAGAGATACTGTGAATGCGATTCAGGAAATGAGATGTGATGGTGGAACTGACCACCTGAAATATAAGTTTGATCAGACTAGTTCATTCCCTTTGTTTTTCTTTTTTTATCACAGATTCAAACTCTGGGTCCTCCCGTGACTGGGCTACAGACCTGGGCATTCCTTTTTCATACACCTTTGAGCTGAGGGATAAGGGCACATTTGGATTCCTGTTGCCCGAGGAACAGATTCAAGCGACTTGTGAAGAGACGATGGCCGGTATGATGACTATCATCAGCCATGTCAGCGCGCCCTACATTGAAAACAGCGCTGTCGCCCTCAGATCTGCCTCCCTATGGGGGAACATCTTCATAGCCTGTGTCCTCAGTTCTTCCTACACCCTCTGGCATTAAACTGTGTATTCCCTGGTGTTTCCTGTTGAAATAAATGTATTGGTTTGGCAAATAAAAAGATTGTAATTAACATAGAATTTCGCCTCTTGAAAGATATGATTGGTTCACTGTGTTTATGCATTGTTCATTAAAGGGTAGCTCAGAATATGTTCATCCTTATTTCCTAAGGGCAGAATGTCGTGGTTGAATGTGAGCAGACTTTTAATCATTCGACATAAACAGTGGTAGCTGCAGCCTCACCACCACAATAGGCACGCAACCAGACTACTCCACCCCATACATCCCGTTCCTGCTCGTAGAGGCTGGTCTCTGCCATGAACTCAAAATAAAAGCTCAATGTATTTAATTATTTTTATATACAGCCCTGGCATGTGCAAACAAGCCATGGAATGGCATAGAAGTATTTGTGCCTCTAATATTCCATGGCTCTTTTTTGGAAAAATTGATAAGCAATTCTTAAAATATTTAGGGGAACAAATACGTATGTCTCCACCCATAGACCAGGAAGCACATTTGTCTTTGAAGTATCTGAGTGTGTGGGTGACTTGAATGGCATTTTACACTTTTGAGGGAATGTATGATTTGATTGTATGCACGCGTATTTGTAAAATTTGTGAGGCAGAATGAACCAGCATCTAGTGGTCAAGAATATCACACAGCCTAGGGAGCTGTCACAGGCGGTCTCATGTACACAAGAAACTCTAAAAGGCAGTTGGAGTGTTGTTATTTTCAGAACAGTAACAGGTTTGCTAATGGCCATTCCTCTAGCTTTCTCGTCTAGTGTGGGCTGTTCCCTCCCCATCCCAGGCATCCCTCACCCCCAGGGCTGGATCTAGAGATTAGTAACCCAAGATATCTATGAAGGTGTCTGTCTGGTGGCGATGGCCTAAAAACAAACACCTTATCTCTTCAACTCCCTCTGGGATCAATCTAGGTGATCCCTGCCCTAAGTTCCCCAATTCAGAATAACTTAAGGATTGGTGCCTAGCAGGCACTCAAACTTCACCTGATCATTTCCCTTCACACCTTTGTAGCCCTCTGCCTCTATCTCTCTGTCTCTCTTCCTTCCCACCTGCTTCTCCTTCCTACTACTCCATCCCCACCCCATCTTTATTGGCTCTCTAACTTGCCTGTTTCCCTGGCGGGCCACCCGCTTGCTTTCTTTTCCCCACGGTAGGTGTTACTTGTCAGCATAAAATGGATCTTAAGCCCTGCCCCTTTATTTTATGTGGGTCCGCCGGCTCTAGTCAATGGCAGCTTGCTTCAGTGAGAATCAATTCCAGTGTCAAGGTTTGTGTGATGGCTTTCCAGCGTGAGTGGATGCCGCATCGACAGCAGGACTGTCCGTTGCCCCCGTTAAGCGTATTGTTCTTGTGGGTCAAGCCCATTGAAAGGACCAAAAAGGTGAATGGAGTGCCCTATGGTCTTGCTGTCGGTGACATCATTGTTTGAGTCTGGGTTGCATGGGGCACTGGGATTGCCAGATCAGATTATGGATCGTTCCGCAGACTGCAGCTTCTTTGCTGCCTGTCACCTGGTCGGGCTGCTCGCTCGCTCTTGCACCACCAACCGGTCTTCTGGAAACTGTGGTTTCCTAGTGGAAACAGGGGAAACATAATCAGACTGGACAGCAGTGTGCACAACAGGTGTGGCACCAGAAAAGGTGGTAATAATTTCAAACAGCAGTCACATATAGAAGGGAAGGGGGCTGGCCGCCCTAACTCCCACAACCCTCCTCTGGAGCAGGGTTGGCTCTGGTGAAAACCCCGGTAGACCTCCCACCACAGGCTGAGACAGGTCCCCATACCCTCTTGACATGGTCAGGTCCCTTTTTGACAGAAGTAAACACAAGGCGGGTAAAGGCCTTACCTAGAACACAAAGTGCGTTGAGGAAAGTAACAGCCTCTTCAGGCAAAAATCAAAGTTTGACAACCAAAGCAGCTGCCTTGTTGTTTAGCAACATGGCAGTTGTAGAGTAACATATGCATTCCCACAAACACCCTGCTGTACCCAAAGTTCCAACAGCCGCGGGATACCTTTAACTGTGGGCAACCCCCATCCGGTGTCTCTCCAGGACCTGGTGGCAGTTGGTTAATACAGACGTATAAGCCATATCTGCTTTGACATTGTAGTCCATAGGAATACGCATTTGGATTTGCCACATTATTCATATCATTATTGCCAGCCTGGTTTTGAATGACGTATTCATCTGTCAGGACCTTTTTGTGTATCATCCATCTGAGAGTTTCACCCAAAAGTGAAAAAGGGCGATTCGCCCGCTGCACTAGCAGCCATAGGGACTAGTGCACCCCAAACAAAATGGGAGAAGCAGTTAACTTAGGCAAAAGGGCTGCACTTTTGGCAAAAATCTGTCAGGATCCAGACAGAAAGGAGATATGTTGGCTGATTCCATTGAAGACACTGGAGGGAAATTACAAAAAGAAAACCTTTCCTAAAACGAATACAAAGGGACTCCATAGTGGGAAATAACACCGCCTCTGCCCAACCTGTAAATTGGCATATTAACTGCCAAAACATGTGACATTAATGGTAAGCACGTTGGTCGATTTGCAAAGGGAAATTCGATCAAACTCGTAATGAGTCCCAGAGAATAATCTCATGGTGAAGTCTCTGGGGGTCTCTCTGGGAGCAGCTTGGGACCTGGTCGCTAAGGTAGTTGGGCCCAGTCAAAGTAAATGACTTTATATGCTTATGTTTTCAGCAGCAGAATGCTTGTCTGGAAGCAGTGCCAGCATGAACTCTGTCGAGTTATAGGGCTTTGCAAATTTAAAACCCAGGGAGCTCTGATGGAGCAAATCATCCTCCTTAAATTGATGCATTGGGTAATAATAGAGCAATCAGAAGCAGGAGGAATGTTTAATAAAGTGCTGTGCAAAATCCTGATATTAATATCATTCATTAGCAGCTCGTAGAGAGGCACTGGCCATTCAGGGGGGCTGGAAGACCTGCTAAATCCAGCAATGTACTCCTGTGTTTGTCCTCAGGGTGCCATTTGCTTTTTTGCCTAACCCAAGGCCCACCTTCACCTCCTGCGCCATACCCACCCAAATCCAGCTGTCTCCTGCCCAACATTCTTTACATATCTCCCACTGGCAGTCCTGCACTTGCTGTGTGCACACGTACCTTTCCCATCCAGCCCGAAAGATGGCCACCATGGAGACAGCGAGGGGACTCGGCCAGAATCTACCTTTACTATTGTGTATGGTTACCATCTAAGTTTGTAGTTTTTTGGGATACAATTGGGTCCAGCTCTCGTGACTATATCATTAACCTCTTGGCTGATCAGTTGGCAAGTAACAGGTGATGGAGGTGTTAAAATAGGATAGGAGTGTTAGGAACGAGGTGGAGGAGCTTAAAAAGGGATTGGTAATACAGACATCCAAACTTCATTGAAAACATACAAGCAGTTCTGAGTGTTCAAGTAAGTAGGAGCAAAGGTAGTAAATATCGTTTAGGTCGAAAAGCTCGTATATAAACAGCCGAATGCGCATTTAGTATGCAAAAAAAACGAAGCACGTAATGTCGAACAAGGGGTGCAGGGTTTTCTAGGGTGTCCCCCGGTGCCCTGGATTGGCATTATGGGCTGCGGGGGTAGCAGGGGTGTCATTTTCATCCCGAAAAGCTTGAGTTACAAAATGCAAGCAAGTCGACTCCGCTATTTTGTAACTCACGTTTCTCGGAATGCAGTCTTTCAACGTAGATCCGTAAATATGACTCAGCACAAGGGTGGAGGTTAAGGATTTAGGGGAGCAAAAGGTACAGTGAGGGTGAGTATAATAGAGTAGCTCCCGGGGAAGGAGTTTCTCCAGTACACTTAACTGGTTATCACACCTGAAAAACAATTGTTAATAGAATAAAATGAATTGCAAGACCTGCACTTGTTCATATCTAATGAACAGCAGCTGGGCACTGCCTTTGTACCAACAGGAACTTTCCCACTGGCTAAGAAGGTTTTTCTGGCCATTTATCACCTAGCCCTGTCTCTTGTGGATTTGGAGCAAAACACATCAGCATTTGAAGCCTTAACACTGATAAATCGAAGCGGGCAGGAACTAATGTCTACGGCGTACCTCTACTTTTCGGAAACATCCCCCATCATTCTCTTACCTTTCGTCATGCAGAGCACTGTTTCTGGATGGCAAGGAAAGGTACCTTTGATGTTTGGTTCCCCTACTGGGAATTAAAACCTGGGGCCTACTGGGAACACTCTAGTGTCAAATGTTGCTGCTCTGATTGTTAGCCCATCCTTCTTCAACTCTCCTTTTTCAGACCCAAATGTATGTGGATTGTATGCCGATTTAGGGACAGTCACCAAAAGAACAGCCCACTATTACTGCAGTGAGGACAAGTGTTCCAGCACTGCACCACGACTTGGTCCTGGCCAAACAGGCCAGTGTGCCGGAATAGGGCTCTTGGGCATCAGGGCACTTTCCTTTTATTCCATTCTCTCTTACATCCCTGTGCAGATAGCTTGGCTCTGTTGTAAGGCGTTGTGGCACTCACATTCCGTGCAGCACGGACATCCAATACGACCAAGGGAAAGATCTGGCAACTGGACTGCACCTACTATGACTGACACTAACCCATTTCATCCTGCCATCCTGAGAGCACTAATAGGTTGGGCTATTTCGTCTTTCCCTGCTCTTCACTTACACTGACCCTTGCCCCACTTAACCCAGTGTACCATTTAGACCTTGATGATTGCAATGTGTAGGGGAATGCAACATCGAATGCATGCATCTCTGAGTAAACCTACAAATCAGGTACACAGACAGGCACAGATAATGGGGGTATTTCCAGGAGGGGCCATGCAAGCTCTAATGCTGTAATGTTTTTGAAAGGCTTCATTCCATCTCCTCTGCCTGAGGAAGTGGAGGAATTGCATGAAAGCTTGCAAATATGCCAAATAAATGACTTTGTTAGCCTAATTAAGGTATCAACTCATTGTTTTCTTTTAGAATAACATTATATATACATATATTCAATAAAAAAACATTGTTAAAGCGACATTATGATTACAAGTAAAACCGAAAAACCTTAGAAATTCGCCAGTTATGGTAAGCTTAGCAACCATAACTCGCACCACCACCGTGCACTGCTAAGACTAACACCCAGGACATCAAAGATGACATCACAAATGTCATTGATGACATCTCTGATGGCATCACATATTAAATACATTGTAATAAACAGTCCCTACAAGGGGTTGTGTTTATAATGGTGGTAACAAGGTGTTAGAGGGGATTGGGAGACCTATCATGAACTACTTAATGTTTTAAAGTATGTACTCAGGTACAGAAAACATTATGTGAGTGTTGTTGTTAATGGAGGAACCAAATTATACATACATATAGACATAAAGGCTGAAGCTACCAAAGTGAAATGCACTGAGTGCTCAGTCGCAGACAACCTGGGCACTACTCCTACGGTACTACCTCCATGCGCCGTCACATCAAATCCAACCACTGCAATGCTCTTAGAAAGGCTGTACCTTTCTGAGGAAGTAGTAGGCTGT
Source organism: Ambystoma mexicanum (assembly GCF_040938575.1). Classification (NCBI taxonomy): domain Eukaryota; kingdom Metazoa; phylum Chordata; class Amphibia; order Caudata; family Ambystomatidae; genus Ambystoma; species Ambystoma mexicanum. The sequence continues at coordinate 710,349,502 of NC_090931.1, forward strand.
CTTCCTCTACCTCATCTTCCTCAACCAATACTGTAACCACAATGCCTACTTCTGTGGGACACAAAATCCCACCAGCTACCTTGAAGCAGTAAAAAGAGGCTGTTGATCCTTATCTATGGAAGACAACAGTACTCTGTATATACCGCAACACACCACTCTGCAATGGGGCGCAATTTCAAAGTGCTTTTGAAGCTGTAATCAAGGAGCATGAGAAACGCTGCCCCCTACCTTAGATGCAACACACGTGCAAAATCTTCCCCTGTCCACCTGCCCCTCCATGTTTGTGTTTCTGGCCACAACTGGAAAACATTTTAAAAAACATCATATACGTTTCCTTTGGGGACCACCTTTGAAAGTTAGAAATAGAGCTAAAAATAATCCTATAGACTCCATCGACTATACATTTTTCAGTGAAGTATTAGATTTAACGAGATTTTCCAACATTCCCATCAGCATTTTCTAGTATGCTAATGGAAATAATGGACAATGGTACACTACAGAAAAAGAAAAAAGCACAGAAACAATTTTCGGTATGAAATGTTTCTCTCTAGTATACAATAAACACCATAATCCATTGCACTTTATGACTATCCACAGTCTCCGCCTTCCCCTATCTAGCCCATGCCTTATTAGAAAACCCAGATTGGACATGCACACCATCACACATTCAGATCACGCAAGTCCAAGGAGGAGGGAAGAGGAGAAGTGCCAAGGCATAGGGGGGAGTGCAATGGCAAGACACGGTAAGTGCTGCCAGGGTTGTGGCTCAAGTAAGTTCAGAGAGGCAGGGGACTGTAGGGTTGCAGATACAGTCCCTAAGTGGGTAGGAAGCCCAGAGGCAGTGCAAAGGTCTATTGGGTGTGCAGGAGCCTGGTGTCATGACCCTTGCCCCTGCCCCTCACTTGCAAGTCAGCCTTCCAGTTAGGGCCAGGTCAAAGGCCTTAAAGCCTCATCCAAGACTCTCTTGAAGTCAGTCCTGGCACCTTTGGTGCCAGGCTCATAACCATCATGAAGACCAACATTAGAATGGGACTATATACTTGGGACTATTTAACTTGGGGGAGGTTCAGCCAACATGGAGGCACACACATAGCTCAGTTACAAGAAGCTGAGCTATGCGGTCTAGTCTTTTGGGTGTGGCAGGCCTGGGACTACTTTACCTGGACTACTTTGGGTGTGGCAGGCCTGGGACTATTTTACCTGGACTACTTTACCTTAGACTATTTAAACCACACCCAAACAGCAGAACATGCTTTGCGTTATTCTGCTGTGGGCAGCGTAACGCTCACCGTGTCCAGTTCTTTTATGCCAGTTTACCTGAAACCAAGGGCCTGCAGAGAGAGAAATAACACTATGAAACTTACCTGGAACAGTATCCTGTCTTCAATCCATCAGTGACTTCAGTTCCACTCACCTGAAGGTACGAACCCCATCATCCAGCACCGCATGCATCATGGAATACCATAACCTGGAAAGAGGAGAAAGAAAAGCAGCATTAGTAAGCGTTTACTCACGTTTCCTCCCGAATGAAGAAAGCCACACAATTCTTACCTGGGTAGTCATCTCCTGGTCAGTATCATTGCTGGAACATTACGGCGCTCGGCGAGGAACATCGCAATCTGCAAGGAGAGAAAAGACGCAGGTTAGCAATATAAAAGGTGAAACAGCATCGCGCATTACTCACCGGACAGCATCGCGCACACCGCGCTTTCCCCTACCGGCCCATGCTCATCTTCAAACTGCATGACAACACCAAAATACCTTTCCATACCTAAAAGGAAAGAAGCAAGACATTATTATTCGAACTAAACGGAACATAAGAACTGCATATAAAAACTGTAAAGCAGCAAACCTGCGGAGTCGCAGCAGGTCTGGATTCCCACAGGGGGGCTTGCACCAGTGAAATAACTTGGTCGCTGCTCGCCCCCACATCCACGCGCACCTGCCATGAGGAGAAGGATGGAGAATCTACCTTTTACAATATTAAGACCCATCTTTAACCAGAGGCATTACCAAGGGACCGGGAGAGGGTTCGAGAGTGCAAATCATCCAACCAGGGCTGGGTGGCGTCCCTGTGGATAACAGGTGAGTGGAACAGAACGCAAAGCCTCAATAATATTATCCACCTGGGGGTCATGGAGACTTCAGAGACTGACCAGTTAGTTCAGTTGTTGGGACAATTACGCGCTGAAGTACATTCATCCAATCAAGAAACCAATGCTCTTAGGAGGGATTTGATTGTTACTAAGGATCGTACCGGTGAAATAAGTAGACAATTGCTCCAATCACAGGCAGGACAGACCCCATTGCCTGGTAGCATTCCGCCAGCACCTGTACCAACTTCTTCCACCAATCCAGTACAAATAACCCTTCCTGGGGCAGTTCCTTTAGCTCCACCTGAACGATTTACAGAGGACCCCAAGAAGTATGCAACGTTCATGAACCAGTGTTGTCTTCATTTCCTTTGCAGACCTAGGGCTTTTCCTAACGACCAAGCGAGGGTTGCTTTTATCTTGTCATATCTGAGTGGCAGTGCTGCGGATTGGTTGGTACCATTTGTAAGTCAGGATAACCCGTTGTTACATGACTTTGGGGCTCCCAGATGGAAATGGAAAAACTCTTTGCTCGTCATACCCAAGGCCAAGCATTAGACAACAAACTTTTGTCACTCCGTCAAGGAAGTCAAGACTTGCTTACATATATAGCAACATTTAACAGACTAGTCGTTGAAGCTGGGTGGCCTGAGGAAAAAAGGACCACACTATTTCATTGGGGTCTACGAGGGGAACTAAAGGATGTCCTTGCTCAAGTGGTTAACCCACCTAAAGACTGTGGAGAACTCATCAACCTTGTGGTGCAATTAGATCACAGATTACAAGACCGAAAAGCGGACCGGATAAGGTTAGACACTCGAGCTGTGTATGTCCGGTCAAAGGATAATGTTCCACGTACATTGGAAAACATGGTAGAACCCATGCAAATCGGAGGTGTACGGCCCCCTTTAACTAAAACTGAAAGAGACAAGAGAAGGCAACAGCAATTATGCTGCTTATATTGCGGAAAATCAGGCCACTTCCTCAAAGAATGTCCAGTGAAACCACCAAGGAGAACTGTTGGAGCCACAGAGAAGGAAGATAATAACAAGGAGTCGGAAAACTACCAAGCCCGGCAAGCGTAGAGGTCTGCTTGTCGAGCGAGAAGGATGAGCCACAGACCACACACTTTGCATTACCAGTAATTTTGATCAATCACCAACAACTGTCTCGGATGCATGCTGTCGAAGCATACATAGACAGCAGAGAAGTTGGGAATTAGTAGACCAAGATCTGGCAGCAGAGATGGGGCTTCCCTCAGGGACGTCATTTAGGGGTCGCCAGAGGTTGCAACTGTGACCTCTGAGGTCTCCCTTGCGACCTCTGTGGTCACCCTTGCGACCTCTAGAAAACAAAAGAAAAAAAAAGTTGGTTTTGTTTTCGTTTTTGTAATGTAAGCTCATGGGCTGTGGCCAGCACCATGTAGCTCTTTAGTTCTGGAGTGGCTGGCTTTCTTGTTAAAGCCCCTTAAAAAAAAGAAGAAAAAGAAGAAAAGGAATGACACCACAAGTCTAGCACTTTCAGCACTGACCCTAAATAAGAAAGATTAGGAATACCAAATAATGTGTCTTTCTGGAATTCTATACAATCATTGCTAGACTCATTAAAGGTTTATTTCAGGCACACTTCGGGGGTGAGTCACTGATTTACTCTGTTCTTAAACGCCTCAACTCAGCCTTTCATCCTTCTGAGGTACATAAATGAGTACCAGCACAGGTTGGGTGATATTGGGTGTATATTTTTTCTATATAAAGCGCTTAAGCGTAGGTGCTATATAATAACACATCATTATAATTTGGTAATGGACGTCTGCTTGCATTCCCAGTAATTTGGTAATATGGGCCTATATAAACTGATCTTAACAATACATATGGCGATCCATTCTTGTATGAAATGTACATCACATTATAGCGATATCGTAGCCATATTTTTTGTAGTGTACAATGCTATGTGATAGCACTTCTTGTTTTGTCAACGGGTGAAAGGTCGCATTCCATCGCATCCCGCGATATCATTTTGGGGTGGGGTCAAATGACATCACTTCCTGTGATGTCACCAGGGGGTCAAGGGTTGTGTGATGTCACTTCTGCTACCCCTGGCATTTTGGTGAAATGACGTCCCTGGCTTCCCTTATGCTCTAAGTCGACTACTGAAAAAGTTACTACTGTTGATGGGACAGAAATAGCTTCCGGACCAGTAACCCAATGTACAGCAGCACTAACCCTACTGTGCCAGGATTGGCATCGAGAATCTATTGCATTCGATCTCATCAAAGCTCCTCAGTTTCGACTAATTTTAGGGATGCCATGGTTGGTAGCTCACAACCCTCTAATAGATTGGCGTGCCAAGAAGTTGGCCTTTTCCAATGATTGTGCTCGCACCTGTTATTACCAAGAAAAGGGGAAAACAGACTTATGTACATCTGCTACTCCATGACAGCGGTGATTGTACTAGGTGTGACTAGTACTCTACCAAATGAATACCAAGATTTTCAAGATGTGTTCCAGAAAGAACAAGCCAATACTCTACCACCGCACAGGCCCTACGATTGTCAGATCGACCTCATACCTGGTGCGCAAATTCCTTGTGGTCTAATCTATGCAATTACTGAACCAGAAAACCTCAATTTGAAATCTTATCTTGATCAGTACTTGGCAAATGGATTTATCTGCCCATCTAAATCGCTGGCAGCCAGTCCCTTATTCTTCGTACCAAAGAAGGAAGGAAATTTTAGGGCTTGCACTGACTATCGCGCATTAAACCAGATCACAGTAAAAAACCGTTATCCACTGTCCCTTATTCCCGAATTATTGGATCAAGTCAAAGACGCCCAAATCTATACCAAACTGGACCTCAGGGGGCGTACCATCTTGTTCGAGTGAAGAAAGGAGACAAATGGAAAACCGCCTTTCGTACCAAATACGGCTTGTATGAATACCAGGTAATGCCTTTTGGACTTTGCAATGCTCCTGCTGCATTCCGGTACTTTATGAATGATGTTTTGCGTGAGCTAATCGACGTTTGCGCCCTGTTTTACATTGATGACATCTTAGTGTATTCTGCTACAAAAGAAGACCATGTCAGGCATGTCCGCTCCGTCCTTACTAAACTCCGCCAACATAAACTGTATGCTAAACTCGAAAAATGCTCTTTTCATGTCACCGAAGTGGAGTTCCTCGCTTTTATCCTCACACCAAAAGGTATCAGAATGGATAGGCACAAGGTAGATGCCATTCTTAACTGGCTGTCACCAACTTCATTTAAAGGAATCCAGAGTATGTTGGGCTTTGCAAACTTTTACCACTGATTCATCCCAGATTTTTCCCAAATAGTGCATCCAATTACATCACTATTGGGAAAAAACAATAAAAAGTTCCATTGGACCGAAGAAGCAGAGAAGGTCTTTCAAGAACTTAAGAAAAAATTCACTTCTGCTGCAGTTCTATGGCATCCTCGCCCAGTCCTCCCTTATATAGTTGAAACAGATGCCTCTAGCATGGCTATGGGAGCTGTTCTCTCACAAAGGGACCCAGGAACTGGCCACTTACACCCTGTGGCCTTCTGGTCATGAAAATTCTCACCTCCCGAACTCAACTATGCTATCACAGACAAAGAACTCTTGGCTATAAAATCAGCTTTCAAGGCATGGCAACACTATCTCCTTGGTGCTAGACATACTGTCACGGTCATAACTGATCATCGAAACCTGCAAAACCTAAAAACAGCAAAGGCTCAATCATCCCGTCAACTGCTGTGGGCTCTTTTCTTCGCTGAATACGACTACGTGATCACCTACCGGCCAGGAGTCTGAAACGGAAAGGCTGACGCCTTGTCCCGCATGGGTGTTGATGAAAAGGTATACATAACTCCAGATCCAGTAGCCATCATTCCAGAAGACAAACTCCTGGGTCTTACGACAACATTGACACAGGGTGATCTGCAAAACAAGATCCAACTCTTAATGGATCCCACTTTCTCACAAGAGTGGTGTACTCAGGGAGAACATTACACCATTTAAGACCAGTTACCATATTTTAGGGACCGTCTACACTTGCCAAGTAAAGATTTACAAGAGCAGGTTATTTCGGTTATCATGACTCACTGATTGAAGGTCATCCTGGAATTGACAAAACTCTAGCTAAAGTAAAACAAAACTATTGGTGGCCCACATGGCGTAAAGACATCATACAATGTATTCAATCTTGCAGTGTGTGTGCACAAAACAAGTCCCAAAAGCAGAAACCAGCTGGTCTTCTCCAACCATTGGAAATTCCTCCCACACCATGGCACACACTGTCCCTTGATTTCATTACAGATCTACCTCCCAGTCAAGGATTCAACACCATCTTAGTAGTTGTAGGCTTGTTCTCTAAAATGGCACACTTTATTCCTTTAAAGGGTCTTCCAAATGTATCCAATTTCGCAAAAGTATTTCTGGAGGAAATCGTATGGCTACATGGCTTTCCATCGGTCTTGATCTCAGATTGAGGTAGTCAGTTCGTATCCAACTTCTGGAGGAAATGCTGTTCAATGACCCAAATTGACATTCGACTATCCACAAGTCACCATCCTCAAACAGATGGCCAAACAGAAAGAACAAACCAAACCCTCGAGCAATACTTACGTTGCATGTTATATCAAGTGGAAAGAAATTGGAAGGACTTGTTATGGATAGCTGAATATGCCTATAATAATTCAGTACACACCAGCACTAGACAAACCCCTTTTTACACTATATATAGTAGACATCCACGTACTTCAGAATTGGATCTCCCAACCCCTTTGGAAATGCCAGCGGTTAAAACCCTACACTAGACTATTTCCCAGGCCTTCAAAGAAGCAACAGAACATTTACTCCAAGCCAAGAACAGACAAAAGAAATTTGCTGACCAACATCGTAGTAAAGCCCCCGACTATCAAATTGCAGACAAGGTCTGGTTAGCATCAAAATATGTGCCCATAAAAGGGACTCGGACCTTTCGTCCCCGATTTCTGGGACCTTATTCTATTGAATCCATAATAAATCCAGTGGCAGTTAAATTAGCCCTACCACCCACTATGCAGATTCATCCTGTGTTTCACATATCACTCCTGAAAACGGTACAACCCTGTACTCGGGTTACAATACCACCAAAACCAGTATTAGTTGACAGAGAACCAGAGTTTGAAGTAAAGGATATCCTAGACACAAAATACACCAGATCCAAACTATACTACTTAGTTAATTGGAATGGATACGGCCCTCAAGACAGATCATGGGAACCTAGTGAATACACCCATGCACCTCGCTTAATTAAAAAGTTCCATCAGAATTACCCAGCCAAACCAGGACCGGGCAGAAGTGCCACCGTGAGAAGGGCCTTGGGGGGAAGTGCTGTCATGACCCTTGCCCCTGGCCCTCACTAGCAAGTCAGCCTTCCAGTTAGAGCCAGGTCAAAGGCCTTAAAACCTCATCCAAGACTCTCTTGGAGTCAGTCCTGGCGCCTTTGCCAGGCTCATAACCATCATGAAGACCAACATTAGAATGGGACTATTTACTTGGGACTATTTAACTTGGGGGGCGGTTCAGCCAACATGGAGGCACACACATAGCTCAGTTACAAGGAACTGAGCTATGCGGTCTAGTCTTTTGGGTGTGGCAGGCCTGGGACTACTTTACCTGGACTACTTTGCGTGTGGCAGGCCTGGGACTATTTTAACTGGCCTACTTTAACTGAGACTATTTAAACCACACCCAAACAACAGAACATGCTTTGCGTTATTCTGCTGTGGGCAGCGTAACGCTCACCGTGTCCAGTTCTTTGATGCCAGTTTACCTGAAACCAAGGACCTGCAGAGAGAGAAAGAACACTACGAAACATACCTGGAACAGTATCCTGTCTTCAATCCATCGCTGACTTCAGTTCCACTCACCTGAAGGTACGAACTCCATCATCCAGCACCTCATGCATCCTGGAATACCATAACCTGGAAAGAGGAGAAAGAAAGACAGCATTAGTAAGCATTTACTCACGTTTCCTCCCGAATGAAGAAAGCCACACAATTCTTACCTGGGTAGTCATCTCCTGGTCAGTATCATTGCTGGAACATTACAGCGCTTAACGAGGAACATCGCAATCTGCAAGGAGAGAAAAGACACAGGTTAGCAATATAAAAGGCAAAACAGCGCTGTGCATCACGCATTACTCAACGGACAGCATCGCGCACACTGCGCTTTCGCCTACCAGCCCATGCTCATCTTCAAACTGCATGACAACACCAAAATACCTTTCCATACTTAAAAGGAAAGAAGCAAGACATTATTATTCAAACTAAACGGAACATAAGAACTGCATATAAAGACTGTAAAGCAGCAAACCTACGGAGTCGCAGCATGCCTGGATTCCCACAAGGGGGCTTGCACCAGTGAAGTAACTTGGTCGCTGCTCACCTCCACATCTACGTGCCCCTGCCACTAGGAGCAGGACGGAGAATCCACCTTTTACAATATTAAGACCCATCTTTAACTAGAGGCATTACCAAGGGACCGGGAGAGGGTTTGAGAGTGCAAATCATCCAACCAGGCCTGGGTGGCGTCCCCATGGATACCAGGTGAGCGTAACACCTGGTGCCTGTGAGGTTCAGTGGATGGCCAGGTAATCAGCAAGCGCAGTAGACGGGAGCATCAGCAGGGAAGAGAGAGAGAGCGAGAAAGCAGAAGCAAATGAAGGTCTTGAATTGCTTCCGGAACCTTAGATGGTCCTGCTCAAGTTTGAGAGAGGCAGGGAGGCTATTCCAGAGGGAGTTCCTAGCTGAGGACAGAGATCTACCCCCACCCCCCACTCTCTGCCTGGAGAAGCGTCTGACCCTCAGAGAGTTGGAGGTTGATGTGCGGAGCGCTCGAGAAGAAAGATGCTTAGGAAGAGAGAGTTGGATGTAGTGTGGTCCCTGGCCCCAGAAAGCCTTGTGGACGATGCAAAGGGTCTTGAACTTGAACCTTGCAGAAATTGGGAGCCAGTGGAGAGATTTCAGGGCTGGGAGATACAATCCCTGGGCTTGAGGCCAAGGACAAGACTCACAGTCCTGTTCTGGATTAGTTGCAAATGATGAAGAGTAGAGGCAGGCAGATTTAGAAAGAGGCTGTTGTGATAGTCCAGCCTAGAGAGAACCAGGGCTCTGGAGACAGTGAGCTTCTGTGGGAAAGTGATAAAAGGAAGAATACCTCTGAGGAGGTGCAGCTGGTAGTGTGAATTCTTAGCAATGTCAGAGATGTGAGGAGAGAAGGAAAGGGGGGAGCCAAAGATGACACCAAAGTCCTTTGCCTCACAAGAAGGTGAGGGTGGGGTTCCAGGGTGGGCTGCCAGAGAGCAAGAGGGAACGCTGGAGCTGGGGTCCCAATGAGAAGGATCTCAGTCTTACTGGCATTAAGGCAGAGATCGTTGGAGGACCACCATTCCAGAATCGTGGATAGACAGTCAGAAATGAGCGAGAGATATGAGGAGGCTGAGGGGAGCCTGAAAGAGAGCTGAGTGTCATCCGCATATCACTGAAAGTTAGGAAAGAAGGTAGAGATGAGGTGGGCCAGAGGTGCCAAGTAATGGTTGAAGAGCCAAAGTAAGAGCTTAGTACCCTGCGTAACACCACTTGTAGAGAGAAAGGTGGGAGAGAAAGGACCCAAATTGGACCTGGGAGGGTTGATCGGATAGAAAGGAGGTCAACCAAGCTAGGGCCTGACCCGTGATGTCCAGGTTGTCATGGAGATGATTTATCAGGATGGCATGGTTGACCGTATTGAAAGCAGAGGACAGATCAAGAAGAATGAGGACAGACGGAAGGTTAGAGTTGAGATTTGCGAGCAGGTCTTCACAGGTGTTCAGGAGAGCAATTTCCGTGCTTCTGGCTGCTCTAAAGCCACACTGCTGGTCATGGAGACAACCAACACATTCAGTATGGAGAGTAAGCTGGGAGATGGCCACCTTTTTCAGGAGTTTGCCCAGGAAAGGAGTGATAGAGATTGGGTGCTAGTTTGCCAGAGAGGAGGGATCAGCAGAGGGCTTCTTGAGTAGGAGGTGCACACGGGAGTGCTTTAGGGGGGAAGGAAAGGTTCCAGTGGCAAAAGAGTGATTGCAGAAATCGGCCAAGGCTGGAGCAAGGGTGTCGATATGGTTCTGGAGGAGCAGGTGAGCACCTACTTTGACGAGACATTCATAGATCAGACTTGTCTAGAAACATTGTCGGGAGTGAACACAGGGAAGGAGGAGAGAGAAGGAGGAGAGATGGCCCGAAAGGGGCCGGGAGTGGTAGAGGGATAGGAAGAGGAGAGAGTGGATAGGATATCCTGAGATTTAGTGGTGATTGAGAAGCAAGTGCTGTGCAAAGGACCTGGGAGGGGACAGGAGAGGTGGAGACTACAGCAGGATTGGTCAGCTCCTTGTAGATTTTGAAGAGTTCGGCCAAGTTGTTAGAGGCTGCAGAGACGCGTAGGCTCTCTCCTTGGACAGGACAGAGAGTCTATATTGCCTTTGGAGAAGGCGGCAGGCCAGTTTGTCGGAGAATGAGCCTGATGCCCTCCACTTCCTCTCAGTCACCCTACACTTGCATTTAAAGGGATGGTCTAGTAAAAAATGTTATTTAAAAAATAGATAGGCAACATAAAAAAAAAAAATACTAGCATTCTCCGTTTTAAAACTTCCTATGTAAAATTTTGAGCTATTCAAGCTCAAAATTCGCAAAAGCAAGCACATGGGCGCATCCATTTTGTGAAATGGAGGCCCTCCTGTGCTGGCTTTTGCTTTTGCGGCACTAATGAAGGAAAAGCCAGCCAGCTGTAGTAAACAAAGGCTACCGCTGGGTGGCTTTCCCTTCATTAGTGCTGTAGGCGGAGGACGGGGACCGGAGACCAGAGCAGGAAAGCTGCAGCTGAATCTCGGTAAGTGCTATTTATTTTTTTTTTTAAATAAGCACTAGCTGCGTTTTTTTTTCTAAGTTTTCCGGGCTGGAGGAGCCCGGAAAACTTAGAAATAAAACCGCAGCTTTAAAAACGTTGTATTTATGTTTGCGGTCGCTTTTGAATCCAGCTCGGAGGAGCCTGAGAAACTTGGAAAGAAAACCGCAGCGTTTTCCAACACAACCGCGTGTGTTTCTGCCTGCTGTGGCTATCACTTTGGGTCTCCGGTGCCCCAGCGGAGCACCGGAGACCCAAAGTGAAAGCCACAGCAGGCAGAAACACACGCGGTTATGTTTACATGCCGCGTAGTGTTTCTACCTGCAGCTGATTTCCCATTGGGGCTCTCGGGCTCCCCCTGGGGAGCCCGAGAGACCCAAATGGGAAATGCTAAATGCTGCATTGTCTGCCTAAATCTGCTTTCCCATTTGGGGCTCTCGGGCTCCCCGTGGGGAGCCCGAGAGCCCCAAATGGGAAAGCAGATTCAGGTAGAAACAACGCGGTTGTTTTCCGCAATGCCGCGTTGTTTCTGCCTGAATCTGCTTTACCATTTGGGGCTCTGGGGCTCTCGGGCTCCCCGTGGGGAGCCAGAGAGCCCCAAATGGTAAAGCAGATTCAGGCAGAAACAACGCGGTTGTGTTGGAAAACGCTGCGGTTTTTCTTTCCGAGTTTCTCAGGCTCCTCCGAGCCAGAGGAGCCTGAGAAACTTGGAAAGAAAACCCGCAGCTTTTTCCAACACAACGTTGTATTTATGTTTGCGGTCGCTTCAAAAGCGACCGCAAACATAAATACAACGTTTTTAAAGCTGCGGTTTTATTTCTAAGTTTTCCGGGCTCCTCCAGCCCGGAAAACTTAGAAAAAAAACGCAGCTAGTGCTTATTTTTAAAAAATAAATAAATAGCACTTACCGAGATTCAGCTGCAGCTTTCCTGCTCTGGTCTCCGGTCCCCGGCCTCTGCCTACAGCATTAATGAAGGGAAAGCCACCCAGCGGTAGCCTTTGTTTACTACAGCTGGCTGGCTTTTCCTACATTAGTGCCGCAAAAGCCAGCACAGGAGGGCCTCCATTTCACAAAATGGATGCGCCCATGTGCTTGCTTTTGCGAATTTTGAGCTTGAATAGCTCAAAATTTTACATAGGAAGTTTTAAAACAGAGAATGCTAGTATTTTTTTTTATGTTGCCTATCTATTTTTTAAATAAAATTTTTTACTAGACCATCCCTTTAAGGGTGGTGAGGTCGGAGTCATACCAATAATTGCAAATGGATCCTTATGACAGGATCAAGGACATCAAGAGTGTTAGAGACTGAGAGATGCAGGTTGGAGTGGGCTGTGTCAGAGTGTAAGTCAGCCGCAGGTGAAGCAGGAGGAGAGAAAGTAGCAGCGAAGGCCTCCACTGACACACGTGTCATGGGCTAGATGACCGAGATGGTGGGTTGCAATGCCGGGGTCGGCTTTGCCTGGGGCACAGAGAGTGACAGGTGAGAGAGAAGAAAGTGGTCAGTCCAAGAGAGAGGAGTGGTTAGGGGGATGTCAGATGAGAAAAACAAAATCCAGGGAGTGCCCGGCAGAGTGTGTTGGGCTAGAGAGAAGAATAGAGAGAGCGAGAAAGTCATAGAAATTGCAAAAGAGCCCAGAGGAGGGGCTAGAGGCATCTAAGTGGATGTTGAGGTCTCCAAGGAGGAGATGTTCAGAGGTAAAGGCAAGGAGGTAGGAGGAGAGGTCGGCCCACTCGGAGAGGAAGAGGTGACCTAGCCAGGTGGCCTGTAGATGGTGGCCACAATTAGAGAGAAGCCAGGAGAGATAGAGACCCTGCAGATCAGGCATTCAAAGGAGGAGTAGGCCTGTGTGGGAATGACAGAAGCATGCATCCACTCTGGGAAGATCAGGCTACTTCAACTCCTGGACGGTTGGTTCTGGGTTTAGCCATCAGGAAAGAGACTGTCGAGACTCATGACAGAGCTGACTGTGAACCATGTCTCGATGAGAACGAGGACATCCAGATCAAGTTCTTCGAGCAGTCAGCAGATGTCAGATGAGTGTGTGACAGCAGAGCGAGAGTTAAGTGTAGCAAGGTGGAGCAGATTGCCACATTTGAAAGACGTCCCTGGAGGGGTACAGGAATGAGGTATGCCCTGCGGATATGTTAGAGGTGCCTGAGAGTGGGCAGAGGAGGAAGAAGGAGATGGCAGAGTAGCCAGAGAGGAAGAAGCGGGTGCCAGAGAGGTGGCAGAAGAGGAAGGTGGCAGAGGAGCCAGAGAAGTATAGGTAGGAGTAGCAGGAGAAGGAAAGAAGTTGATAAGATGCGGGAAGCGTCTATCGAAAAGGAGGAGATTGGGCTAAGGGCCCTGGACCAAGACAGTGCCATTCAGATAGACATTAATTATGGTATTGGAGGAGCGGAAGGGGGTCAGGAGGACCTACCACTAAGTGCCACCTTTAATGGCTGAGGAGGAGAAAGGAGTGAGAACAGAGACCATATGTGGGGTCCATAGGCCTAGAGAGGGTATGACAAAGAGGATTACCTGGAGGGTCTGTCTGAAGGAAGCACTGGTGTAGGTATCAGCGATAGGGATGCCTGGGTTGGAGACCCGTATGTCCCTTTTCAGCTTCTTCCTACCAGATTTAGTCAGAGGCATAGGATAGGAGATAGAGTAGCAGTTAGGGAATATAGGGGAGACAGAGAGCACCATGGAGGGGTGCAAGGCGGAGAGCAAGAAAAGGCAGCCCGAGCAGGTGGGGGGGCAAACACTAGGGGCACACAAAGGTGGCAGGCACAAGAGGAGGACGGTTTATCAGCAGCGCATGCTGGGGATGCAAGTCATTGTTCAATTGCCTGGAGCATGAGGCTCGACCATGACCGCAGCCCCACCAAACCACCCCTGTTATCCACTGCACCTACCCAGAATCCTAGTTCAGTGTCCACTATACCCTTGTAATGTAACCAACGGCCAGTGCTCCTGGCTTGCATGACCAGTCTCCACAATCCATGGGGCATGGGCTTCGGCCATGCTGCATACCCTAATAGGCAAATCCGAGTAGACATTTGTCCTTGTCAAGGGCTAAGCCCAGTGCCCACAGCAGAAACGTTATTTCACTATTTTCTGCACTTATGTTTCTACACTTTCAAAAAATTAAAACACAGAACAGATTTGAAAAAAACATCCTTTGAAGTCCTTGCTAATGCTCCTTTCAAAAGTTTGCTGCAATCCCGACTGGCATTCCGGGCAGCAGCCACAAGCAGAATTATTTTCCCCATTTAAACCTAGAGCTTCGGCCAATGCTGCATGCCCCAATAAGTAAATCAGAGTAGGTATTCATCCTTGCCGAGGGCCAGGCCCATTGTCCATTCATCAAACTTATATCACTATTTTTTGTGCCACTGCCCACAGCAGAAAAGTTATATCTCTATTTTGTGTACATACTTTGGCCATGACTCAGACAATCTGGCTTTGCCCATGGCCACAGTCCATGACTCGTACAATCCAGCCACTGCCCATGGCCACAGGCTATACCTATTTTTTGTACCTCCATTATGACACTTTAAAAAAAATAAAGCACAGACACATTTGCAAATCCATGCTTTCAGGTCCTTGCCAAGGCACCTTGCATGACTTTGCTGCAGATCTGTCCATGTTTTATTTTTTGAAAAGTGTCAAAATGTGCGTACATAAAATATTCATATAACTTAGCTCCCACTTCACAAAATCCATTCAAGCTTTGCACAAACATTCAAGGTTGGGTCTAAAATCTTTCTAAACATTTGTCAAATGGCAACAAAGTTATAAGACATCTAAAAACGTTCTAACCAACCCTCTAATTTTGCCCCCTCTTCACGAAATCCGACCAAACTTTGCAAAAACATTAAAATCTGGGTCTTAAATGGTTTTGAAACGTTTTGTGCAGATTCATGAAACAGCACCACATGTATAAGCCTTTCAAATATTTTGGGACTGCCCCTCTAATTTTGTTCCTTCGTGGCGAAACAGCACCAGCACTTTGCACAACCATTCAAGGTCAAATCTTGAATGATATCACAAGATTTCATGCAGTTTCATTCAGTGGCACCAAAGTTATACGCCATCCAAAAACTGCTTATCACCAACCCTGTAATGCAAAAATATGTATGGATGCCTCCGAACATCTGAGAGGTTTGTGAACATTACAGGACTGTCCCGAACTATTCACGAACTTCTGAGGTGGAAACCGAGCCATTTTTTGGCTTTTTATGGCCATATCCCATCCCATCCTCATCACCCCTCACCTCCCCAGAGATTGTTTCATTAGTTTGATAAGTGCAGTATTGTGTTTTAATATGTTTTTACCATGATGTCCGCAGACTAAGGTGACTGCTGCAAATCCAACATGGTGACCGTTTCAAAATATCTGACGCAGCTCACGTTTCTCACCATACCACCCCTGTATATATATATATATATGTATATATATATATATATATATATAAAGAAATTAGGTATTAATACCATTTAAAACTAGGAAAACACACAGCATTCGGGACTGTGGACTGTTGCCCATCCATGCCATAACCAGGACCAACACTGCTTAACTTCAAAGCGAGAAAGGATCCAGCCCCCTCAGGCCATGCTGCTCTAACTGGGCCTGTAAAGTGGGCTCTTTCATTAGGCAACATGGCCTGAGGGGGGTGGCCCCTTCCTCGCTTTGAAAATAAACAGGGGGTGTCCCGGTTACTGCATGGATGGGAAACACCCAAAGTAGCTATAAAAATATCTGGTTTTTTTTAATTATTGTTATGTATAACAGATTGCAGGCTTTGAGAACTCGCACGTTTTTCAGTGAATGCACAGTGAGATTCAATTATTTGCAGAGGATCACACACTTTGGTTAAGCAGAGTGTTTTATGGCTGGTCTCTTGCTGACTTTTGTGATACATCGAACAACCCCAACTAACCACATTGAAGCAGCACGAAAAAGGGTAAAGAAATGATCAGCTGCAAGAATAACATATGCCCAGGTACTTTTGCCCCTATAGCAAAAATCAAAAGCTGGCACCTATGAATATGCACACAGTAAGTAAACACATATTTTAAAATGAAATATACAAATGTAGTTCAATTGACCTTCTCCTTAGAAGAAAGTGTGCAAGACAAAAAAGCATTGGACTTTAAAAAAAGTAATGAACAACAGAAAAATAACCTGATAGAGGAAATCTTCCAATAAATATGGTGGCAAAATATCAAAGGTGCTCACCTTTTAAACCCAGCAATCTGTAGTGAAATATTCCATGGAAAACAAAATTCCAATACACATACCATAGTGTTACTCAAATATGCAAATCCCTATAGAACTATGTTATGCAAAAAGTGTACAATTGTGGCATTATGCCCCCCCATCTTGACTGTGAGACTACAAATACCAGAATTTAATTCAGCAAAAGGCAAAACAATGGTCTCTGAGTGCAAAACTTTCAAGGATTGACAGTAGCACTGTTTAATAAAATTCATGTGGATGCTGTGTGTTATGAGATATTTAAAACTAAGAAAACACACAGCATTCAGGACTATGGACTATCTCCTGTCCCTGCAGTTACTGGGACTGACCCTTAGTTTCAAAGCGAGGATGGATCCAGACCCCTTAGGCCATGTTTCTCTAAGTGGTCTTGTAAGGAGGAATCATTTATTGGGCAAAATGGCTTAATGGGGCTGACTTTTTCCTTGTTTTGAAGCTAAACACGGTTCGTCCAAGTTACTGCAGCGATGGGAAACTCACTCATGCTGAAAAAATATATAAATATATTCTTTTTATTTTTCACTGGTAGACTATAAATACAAGAATGCAATTCAGCAAAAGGCAAAAAATGGTCTGAGTGCAAAACTTTCAAGGACTGACAGTAGCACGGTATAAAAGAAAATCATTTGGATGCCCCTTTGCTCGCCCATCCATGCAGTAACCGGGACTGACCCGGCATAGCTTCAAAGCAAGGAAAGGGCAAGCCTGTATCTCAAAGCAGTCTCATAAAGTTGCTTGTTTTGTTGGGCAAAGTGGCCTGAGGAGGCTGGTCCCTTTCTCACTTTAATGCTAAGCAGGATCTGTCCTGGTTACTGCATGGATGGGAGACCTCAATGACAATTCTGGGTCTGACCAGTGATTTTTCACCCCAAAATAACTATAGCTGTAAAAATATCTTTTAAAAAAATGTAACCGAAAAATAAAAAAATGGAACTGTGGGTACTGAACTACAGACATACCCTTGGCTATCCAAAGTCCTTTATAGCCTTGTGAATATCGGGGAAAACGGCCACAAAAAAGGCTTTCCTGCCCCACCAGACCCTCATCTGTTCCAGCGCCCCCCACTGCCCAGATGGTCCTCTCACTTCCCCCAACAACACACACTGTTTTTGTGATGCAGTTTGCTTTGAGATGTCAGCTATTCGAGGCCTCAGAAAGCTTTGTGTAGCAAATTCAGTTCCTAGACCCCCTCCATCTCCGAAATTTCACTTGGTGCACTCTAGCCTGATTGCATTTGTATTTTTTTTTACCTGAAAATATCTTTTTTCCTGCATTTCATGTTCCCATATCCTCGGCTATAGCCGCGGTTATCTCTTGCATGGAGAAAAAACCAGATGGCGGTCATTTCATTTCTGAAAACCATGATCCTGCAATGCACCATGGGAGATATAACTATTGATTGCACCCCATTCTCCATCAAATATTTAAACTACTACATGGATTGGGAGTTAACGCTTCGTGACCAAGTTCTTTCGGGCTTGGACCAAATCCGTCCAGCGGTTTGGGCATTGCAGTTTGGCAAAAATTGACCCTGTTTGTCTATGGGATAATGAATGGGAAGTAGGTTGCAACTTTAGAAAAAATATGTTTTTGTCTTCTTAATGACTTTCTTATTTTTTAACGTATCTTTACAAAACTTTTCACTCCTGGAGGGGAGGGGGGCGTCACAAGGCCCTAACCACTTTTTAAATGTCGGTCAAATCCATTCCTCGAATCAAAATCTATTAACAATAGAATTTTAGGGGTTACCATGGGGGTCCGACTCACCTTAACTTTAGGGCTGCTATCACCACTCTATAATAGGCGGGCCCCTCAAAAATCTATTGTTAATAACTTTTGATTCGAGTAACAGATATGGCTGAAATTGCGAAAGTGATTAAAAAGTCTGACGGCCCCCACCCCAGACTGCAAAGTTGCATAAAGATTTGTTCAAAAATAAGCGTCAATAAGATAATTTGTGTTCCAAAGTGCAGCCTACTTCCCATTCATTTGCCCATAGACAAAAAAGGTCAATTATTTCGAAAGCGCACAGCCTAAAGCACTGGACCGCCATCTTGTTTCTCTCTCAATGCGAGAGATATTTGCGGCCATAGCTGAGGTTATGGGAACATGAAACGCAGTAAAAAGCTATTTGCAGGTTAAAAAAAATACAAATACCATCAGGGTAGAGGTGGGGGATGGCTAGAAAGCACTCAGTGACATTTGGGAGTTGGATGGGGTCCAGGGACCGAGTTTGCAATACAAAGCTTTCAAAGCTTTCTGTAGCCTTGGCTACAGCCACGAATAGCCGACATCTGAAAGCAAACTGCGTCACAGAAGCAGCATGTGCTCTGGCGTAAAAAGGGAGAGGGTAGGGTAGGTGAGGTGGCCATCTGTGGAGTGGGGGGAGCTGGCACAGATGAGGTGGGCACTTGGTGATGGCCTGTGAAGCATTTGTTTTGGGCTGTTTTGCTGATATTCGTGGATATATCTGAGGTTACAAAGAACTACAGATAACCGCAGGTATGTGTAGTTTGGTAACCGCGGTTACATTTTTTTTAAAGATATTTTTATAACTATGGTGATGTCAGGGGTGAAAAATGAGCCAAACTTACAAGACCACTTAGAGGAATCAGCTTGCTCTTTTTCTGTCTTTTTTCTTGCTTTGAAGCTGAGCTGGGTTAGCCCCGCTTTGAAGCCAAGCAGGGTCAGTCCCGGTTACTGCATGGATGGGCAACCGAATGAGCATCTGAATAATTTCTTTTTTTTAAACCATGCTACTGTCAGTCCTTAGAGGTTTTGCACTAAGAGACAATGTTTTGCCTTTTGCTGAATTGCATTATGGTATTTGTAGTCTCCCAGTCATTAATAAAAACAAATGGTATTTGTACAGCAACAGTGGGTTTCTCATCCCTGCAGTAACTGGGACAAAACCTGCTTAGCTTCAAAGTGAGGAAAGGGTCAGCCCATTAAGGCCATGTTGCCAAATATATAAGCCCCCCCTTAGAAGAACACTTAGAGAAACATGTCCTAAGGGGGCTGGATCCTTCATTAGAGTCAGTCCCGGTTATTGCATGGATGACTGACAGTCCACGGTCCTGAATTCTGTGTGTTTTCTTAGTTTTGTTTTTTTTTACTTTTATTTTTGGTTTGCATATCACATCACAGCTGTTCCACAACTCATTTCAAGGTACATAGAATAGTAATGCTTAACCCCCACATCTCGTTCATTTATACAACAATCAAGTATATTTACACAGTTTCAGCATTTTCGCACAAGGGTTGCAGGTTACCCAGTTTTAGAGTCTATTCACTATTAGAGTTCTCTGCATCGGATAGAAATCCATTCAGGTATGTTCTGAACAGAGCCCGAATATCTTTCGGTCTGCTCGTTGTTGGCGTCATGCCTATATAAGTTTCTTCGCATTCATTAACATATGTTACACTTTTAAGGACGTTTTCTGTGCATGGGGTGTGGTTACTTTTCCATGCTTGGATAATACATTTCTTAGCTACAATGCATGCAACATTGAACAGTCTTCTAGTTTTTTCTGGGATTTTCCCTATATCCCCAAACAGGGATTTTTGGGGGTTGTGTTGTGCAGGGATCTGTGTCATATCCTCTAGTATGTTCGCGACTTCTCGCCAGAACCCAGCTATCAGGGGACATACCCAATACATATGGAACGCATCCTCACAGGGGCTACCACATTTCGGGCAATTTCCAGATACCGTGTTATAGAATTTCACCATTCTATCTGGGGTGTAATGGTCTATTCAGTATTTTAAATTGTATCAGCCTGAGGCCAATGTTCAGTGAGACTTTTCTTAGACAAAAGGCAGTATCTAGCCCATTTCCCTTCTCCTATGGTTATACCCAAGTCCTTCTCCCATGTGGCTTTGGTATTGTTTGTCGATTTTGAGTGAATTTGGATTATGTTGTACAGTTTGGACACCCCTGTACCAGTCTGCGAATAGAGTGATTTTAAACATGCATGTTCAGGTGGTTCTTCTGGGTATGTTGGCCATTGCTTCTTGAATGCTGCTTTCATGCTGTGATATTGTAGAGTGACCAATTGGTTACTCCCCACTGTGTCTACCAAGTCCTCTGATGTCACAAATCTCCCATTTGGGAACATGTTTCTCATTTTAATCTCAAATTCAGGGATCCAAGTTTTATGTATGCTAGTGTTGTATGTGGGTGTCATGATGCCTACCCCCGGAGCACCAGGCCAGGCCCAGCACCCCAGGAAGCAGGCATCATGCCCTCGGGTAAAAGCCCAGCGGCCCCTTATAGGGGCTCTTTGGACTCAGTCCTGGCGCCTTTGGCGCCAGGCTCATGTTGGACATCAGTCCTGGCGCCATAGGCGCCAGGCTCATAAAGGGAGGTGTTGTGTGCACTTACCTGATGCAGACCATGCTGCACGCTTCAGGCCTCCCTGAGACCTGAAAGGGACTTTTTTTTCATAGGGACTATTTTTTCACTCGGGCGTAGCCAGGGAAGGATACATACCTAGTTGGGGAAGGATACATACCTGGGACTTCTTTGGAGGCTATTTAAGCCACGCCCAGACAGCAGCTCATGCTTCGCGTTGTTCTGCTTCCTGCAGCTTAACGCTTACCGTGTCTGCTCCTGCTCCTGGACTCCAGCCACGCCCGCCTCGAACCTGGAAGACCTGCAAGGAAGGAAGAGAAGAGAAAGGTGAAAACCAAGGACTATTTCAAACTTCTTACCTGCATCCGGAATCTTCTCCCCAGCATCCCTGAAGAAAGACTTCCATTTAAAAGCATTGCGTTGCTCGCTGCAGCGCCACACTTCACTCACCTGTCCTCGAGACATCTCCCGGCTCCATCGCGGCTGTCAGCATCGGACGCCACATCTCTGCACCTAGGGGAGAGAGGAAGAAACAAAAGGTGAGCAGAAGGAACACAGAAGGAAAGCCTGATTAACAGCCATAATACTTACCGGCTTTTCTTCCACATTTCGGGTCGGCGCCGCCCCGTTGGCAGGTACCGTACCCCAGCCCCTATGGGGAAAGGACAAGAGACATTTCTGGGGAATGATAAGGACATTTAGAGGGATCGCCCTCATCACTACTCACCTCGGCAGTTTAACCCCTCGACGCATCGCCTTCATTCTGCACCTGAAATAAAGGACAGATCACAGGTTAGAAAGACAACATAAAGGGGCCTCACTTGAACTTTGAACTTTCATACTCGCTCAGGAAAGTCAAGTGGATTTTGCCAGCGCCATTCTGAAAACCAGTGAAGTAACTGGACGAACGCGCGCCCCTGCACCAGAAGCAGGATGGAGAGTTCATCCTTCCAAACCATAAGAAGGATATTCCTACGGGCCAGGCAAGCCCGATTTGGAGGTCCTGTCCAATCGGTGTTCCGGGTCCTGCGCATCACGCTAGAAGAGGCCACAGCAATCCAGACTAGACCAGCGCCCCCGTGGGAACCAGGTGAGCGTTACAGAACGCGAAGCCTTCCTACAAATTCCCACCCAGGCGCTATGGAAACTTCCGAAACTGACCAGTTGGCCCAATTACTGGGGGAATTACGGGCCGAAGTACACGCGGCTCGTCAAGAGACTAGTGCCCTCAGGAGGGAAGTGATTGTAATAAAGGATAGAGCTGATGACCTGGCTAGACAGCTTTTGCAAGGTCAAGCTGGACAAACTCCTTTACCTGGTTCCGGGGGGAACCCCGCTCCTGTGGTTTCCAGTAACCCGGTGCAGATTAATCTACCTGGAAACATGCCGCTGGCCCCACCTGAACGCTTTGCTGGGGACCCCAAACGATTCGCCGTATTCATGAATCAGTGTCATTTGCACTTCCTATACAGACCTGGGGCCTTCCCTAATGATCAGACCAAGGTAGCCTTTGTGTTGTCATATCTCAGCGGCTGTGCTGCCGATTGGTCAGTCCCACTGGTAACTCAAGATGACACGATTCTTCATGATTTTCAAGGATTTCAAACAAGCATGGAAAGGTTATTTGCTCGACACTCCCAGGGACAGGCTCTGGATGACGAACGTCTATCTCTGCGACAGGGCAATCAAGACCTTCTATCCTACATTGCAACCTTCAATAGACTAATTGTGGAAACTGTTTGGCCAGAGGATAAAAGAATCACGTTATTCTATTGAGGTCTACACGGAGAACTTAAAGATGTCCTGGCACAAGTTGTAAATCCGCCCCAAGAGTGCACTGAATATATAGACTTAGTGGTCCAATTGGATCACAGGCTGCAAAACAGAAAAGCAGATCGGTCCAAGTTTGAAACCCGGGTGTTGGCCAAGACCCACGCTAATCCCAAGGGGGCTGATGGCTCGGAGCCTATGCAAATCGGAGGGGTTAAAGGACCCCTAACTCAAAAAGAACGGGAAAGAAGACGACAGATGCAATTATGCCTTTATTGTGGGTCCTCTGGACACTTTCTACGAGATTGCCCGGTTAAGCCGCCCAAGAAGGTGGTAGGAGCTGCTGATAAAATCCATGGAAACTCTGTATCGGGAAACGACCATGCCCGGCAAGCGTAGGGGTCCGCTTGCCGAGCTTGAAAACTAACTCTCAGACCTCGCATTTCATTGTGCCAATGGTCCTCGTAGATCTGGAACAGCCTAAACGGTTGCATGCTATAAAGGCATACATCGATAGCGGGGCTATAGGAAACTATGTGGATCGAGAATTGGTCTCTAGGATAAACCTCCCTCTGCGTCCCAAAACCAACAAAGATGTCATCACCACAGTAGATGGAACCGAAATTGCCTCTGGACCGGTAACACATTCCACAGCTGAGGTGACACTTGTAGGTCCGGATGGCCATCGGGAGGCAGTTGTGTTTGATGTAATCAAGGCTCCACAGTTTCAGCTTATTCTCGGAATCCCTTGGTTAGAGACACATAATCCTCGAATTGATTGGCGAGCGAAGAGAATAACCTTCCCGGATTGTGCACAAACCTGCTACCCAGAAAATCCAAAGATTAATCTAGCATCAGTAACCTCTGTCCCCGTGCAACTACCTCCAGAGTACCAAGACTTTCAGGACGTCTTCCAAAAGGAACAGGCCAACACGTTACCTCCCCACAGATCGTACGATTGCCAAATCGATCTGGTGCCCGGGGCACAACCCCCTTGTAGCAGGATTTACGCCCTTACTGAACCAGAGAATCTGCATTTAAGACAATATTTAGATCAATACCTCGCCAATGGTTTCATTCGCCCGTCAAAGTCCCCGGCATCCTCAGCTTTGTTCTTCGTGCCTAAAAAAGAAGGCGACCTTAGAACTTGTATCGATTACCGCGCATTGAACCAGATAACTGTTAAAAATTGTTACCCTCTGCCTCTGATCCCTGAACTCCTTGAACAGGTGAAGGACGCTTGCGTATACACCAAGTTAGATCTCCGGGGTGCTTATCATCTGGTACGAGTAAAAGAAGGCGACGAATGGAAAACGGCCTTCCGTACAAAATATGGACTATTCGAATACCAGGTGATGCCTTTCGGGTTGTGCAACGCGCCTGCAGCCTTCCAATTCTTCATGAACGATGTCCTTCGGGAACTCATTGATGTCTGTGTTGTCGTGTATATTGATGACATTCTTGTGTACTCCTCTTCGGAATCTGATCACAGAAAGCATGTCAGGACCGTCCTAGAGAAACTGCGCCAGCACAAACTGTTTGCCAAGCTGGAAAAATGTGTTTTCCATACCACCGAGGTTGAGTTTCTCGGATTCATCCTGACACCTAAAGGGATCCGAATGGATTCACGGAAAGTGGATGCCATCCTCAAATGGCCATCACCTAGTTCGGTGAAAGGTTTCCAAAGCATGCTTGGTTTTGCCAACTTTTATCGCAGGTTTATCCCGGAGTTTTCACGTGTGGTGCAACCCATCACTGCACTCTTGCGAAAAAATAAACGTTTTGAATGGACCGAGGAAGCCGAACAGGCCTTTCAGGAGTTGAAAGCTAAATTCACGTCCGCACCTATTTTGAAGCACCCGCGTCCCGATCTCCCATATACAGTCGAAACCGACGCGTCCAGCTTAGCCATGGGAGCTGTCCTGTCTCAGAGAGACCCTGAAACCAACCAACTGCACCCCGTAGCATTTTGGTCCAGAAAGTTCTCGCCGCCGGAGATAAATTATGCGATCACCGATAAGGAACTATTAGCCATTAAGTCCGCCTTTAAGGCTTGGCGGCATTATCTCCTCGGCGCCAGGCATACCATCACCGTGATCACTGATCACCGAAATGTACAATATTTAAAAACTGCCAAGGCTCAATCGTCTCGACAGCTCCGATGGGCTTTGTTCTTTCTGTGTTCGATTTTGTAATCACCTACCCCCCCCCGGCTATAAGAATGGTAAGGCGGATGCTCTATCCCGAATTGGAATGGAAGAAATAGACACAAACTCAGAACCTGTGCCGATAATTCCCGAACAAAGAATTTTGGGGATAACCACTTTACAAACCCTTGAAGACATTCAAGCACGAGTGAAACAATTCCTGGACTCTTCAGCCTTGCAGGATTGGATCAAAAGGGGGTCTAACTTTTCAGTCAAGGATGGCTTACCTTATTTCCAAGGACGCTTATTTTTGCCAGAAAAGGAATTGCAAGAACTGGTTATTTCCCGTCATCATGATACCCTGATGGAAGGACATCCTGGCATTGCCAAAACAGAGGAAAAGGTTAAACGACAATTCTGGTGGCCTTCCTGGCGAAAGGATATTAAATCTTTTGTGATGTCCTGTGGAGTTTGTGCCCAAAACAAAGGTCAAAAGACAAGACCCGCCGGTCTTCTTCAGCCCTTAGACATTCCACCAGCACCTTGGCACACCCTGTCACTAGATTTTATCACGGACCTGCCCTCTTGTAATGGTTACAATACTATTCTGGTCGTGGTGGATTTATTTTCCAAAATGGCCCACTTTATTCTGTTGAAAGGATTACCTTCAGCCTTTGTTCTTGCCAAGGAATTCCTCGAAAATATCATCCGTTTGCATGGATTCCCATCCATACTAGTCTCTGATCGGGGAAGCCAGTTTATTTCTCATTTTTGGAAAAAGTGTTGTCAACTGGCACAAATCGACGTAAGACTCTCGACCAGCCACCACCCACAGACCGATGGTCAGACGGAGAGAACGAACCAGACCCTTGAACAATATCTACGATGTATGTTGCACCAATCAGAGGGTAATTGGAAGGACATTTTATGGGTGGCTGAATATGCATACAATAACTTGATACACTCTGGAACTGGTCAGAGCCCCTTTTATACCCTATATGGACATCACCCTCGTACTTCAGACTTGGACTCACCTCTGAGCCTTGAAATGCCCGCAGTGGACCATTTGCATTCTATGATTACTCAAGCCTTCAAGGATGCAACTGCACATTTGCAACATGCGAAAGGGAAATACAAAAAGAATGCGGATCTGCATCGAAGAGAGGCACCTCCATACCAAATAGGGGATCAAGTATGGTTGGCTACCAAACACCTATCACTCAAGGGGCCTCGAACTTTTAATCCAAGGTATTTAGGCCCTTACTCGATCAAAGCTATAATCAACCCAGTGGCAGTCAAGCTCGATCTACCAGCTAACATGCGGATTCACCCTGTTTTTCATGTGTCACTTTTGAAACCAGCGCACCCAGGGGTTACCAGACATTTGGTCGAAAAAAATTGGTCGACCAGACAAATGGTCGAACCAATTTGGTCGAAAACCAAATGGTCGAATTTTTTATTTTTTTATTTTCACCCCTTTTTTTTTTTGGGGGGGGGGTTCCCCCCCAACCCGTTTTTTTTTCTAAAAACCCATTTTTGTAAAAAACGAAAACCCGAAAAATAAATATATAATTTAAAAAAAAATTCGACCATTTGGTTTTCGACCAAATTGCGTCGACCAAATGTCATTCGACCAGTTTTAGGTCGACCAAATGTCTGGACACCCACCCAGGAACCAGATTAACAAAGCCACCAGAACCGATTCAGATAGATGGGGACCCTGAATTCGAGGTGAAGAACATTTTGGATTCTAAGATCTCAAAATCAAAACTTTTCTATCTAATTGATTGGAAAGGGTACGGGCCTCAGGAAAGGTCTTGGGAACCCAGTGACCACGTACATGCACCTCGGCTGGTAAAAAGGTTCCATCGGAATTTCCCAAACAAACTGAAACCTCCAGAAGGAACGACCTTGGGAGGGGCCTTGGGGGGGAGTGCTGTCATGATGCCTACCCCCGGAGCGCCAGGCCCAGCACCCCCGGAAGCAGGCATCATGCCCTCGGGTAAAAGCCCAGCGGCCCCTTATAGGGGCTCTTTGGACTCAGTCCTGGCGCCTTTGGCGCCAGGCTCATGTTGGACATCAGTCCTGGCGCCATAGGCACCAGGCTCATAAAGGGAGGTGTTTTGTGCACTTACCTGATGCAGACCATGCTGCACGCTTCAGGCCTCCCTAAGACCTGAAAGGGACTATTTTTTCATAGGGACTATTTTTTCACTCGGGCGTGGCCAGGGAAGGATACATACCTAGTTGGGGAAGGATACATACCTGGGACTTCTTTGGAGGCTATTTAAGCCACGCCCAGACAGCAGCTCTTGCTTCGCGTTGTTCTGCTTCCTGCAGCTTAACGCTCACCGTGTCTGCTCCTGCTCCTGGACTCCAGCCACGCCCGCCTCAAACCTGGAAGACCTGCAAGGAAGGAAGAGAAAAGAAAGGTGAAAACCAAGGACTATTTCAAACTTCTTACCTGCATCCGGAATCTTCTCGCCAGCATCCCTGAAGAAAGACTTCCATTTAAAAGCATCGCGTTGCTCGCTGCAGCGCCACGCTTCACTCACCTGTCCTCGAGACATCTCCCGGCTCCATCACGGCTGTCAGCATCGGACGCCACATCTCTGCACCTAGGGGAGAGAGGAAGAAACAAAAGGTGAGCAGAAGGAACACAGAAGGAAAGCCTGATTAACAGCCATAATTCTTACCGGATTTTCTTCCACATTTCGGGTCGGCGCCGCCCCGTTGGCAGGCACCGTACCCCGGCCCCTATGGGGAAAGGACAAGAGACATTTCTGGGGAATGATAAGGACATTTAGAGGGATCGCCCTCATCACTACTCACCTCGGCAGTTTAACCCCTCGACGCATCGCCTTCATTCTGCACCTGAAATAAAGGACAGATCACAGGTTAGAACGACAAAATAAAGGGGGCCTCACTTGAACTTTGAACTTTCATACTTACGGCGCATCGCTCAGGAAAGTCAAGTGGATTTTGCCAGCGCCATTCTGAAAACCAGTGAAGTAACTGGACGAACGCGCGCCCCTGCACCAGAAGCAGGATGGAGAGTTCATCCTTCCAAACCATAAGAAGGATATTCCTACGGGCCAGGCAAGCACGATTTGGAGGTCCTGTCCAATCGGTTTTCCGGGTCCTGCGCATCACGCTAGAAGAGGCCACAGCAATCCAGACTAGACCAGCGCCCCCGTGGGAACCAGGTGAGCGTTACAGTGGGTTTGATGCCTGGGAAATTCCATAGTGGGGCCTGCAAATCATAGGGTGATTCTACTTGCAGCCTTTTACAGATTGCGGCCCAGGCAGCAATTGTGGATGTTGCCAGGTCGAATTTACATTCATCCCTGTGGGTTTTTGTGAATATTATGGAGCGCAGGTCGGTTGGACGAACCAAGTGTCGCTCAATGGGAACATGTGGTGTTCTATCTGTTGGATCCTGCCAGTATTTAGCGTATTGTGCTTGTGCCACTAGGTAGTACAGCTCGAAATTGGGTGCGGCAATGCCCCCCATCTCGTAGGGTTCTATCAGTTTACCCATTTCATTCTGTTAGTGCCGCCGTTCCATATGAATGTTGTTGCCATGAATTGCAAGTTATCAAAAAAAGCTCTGCCTGGTGTTATTGGAACATTGCTGAACACATATAGGTGCTTGGGGAGCACCACCATTTTGAGTACTGCAATACGGCCGATGAGTGATATACAGGGTCTAGCCCATACCTGTAATTTGGTATGGATTGTCTGTAACAGGGATTCATAGTTGTCCAGGTATATGACATTCTGTCTCGGGAGACGAGAATTCCCAGGTATCTGATACTATCAGGGGACCATCTTAGACCATGTATTTGTGTAGGGCAGGTAGTGGCTGATGTCAATGGAAAAATTTCGGATTTTGCTGTGTTTATTTTGTATCCTGAGTGAGTGGTGAATTCTTCTATCACAGCTAGTGTGGGGCCGAGAGTTTTCTCTGGCTCACGATAGTGTATCATCTGCATATAGCGATATGGATTGGAAAATACCAGCCATCCTTATACCCCTCTGCGCTTGTTCTAATCTGATCGCTGCCGCCACAGGTTCTATCGTGAGGGCAAAAAGGATGGGAGAAAAGGGGCATCCCTGCCTAGTTCCCCGGTTTAGTCTGAAGTGTTTGGACAGAGTGTGGTTCGTAAGGACCCTAGCTTTGGGGGAAGTATAAAGCAGTCGGACACATTGTCCTAGGTATGGGCCAAATCCAAATTTATTTAGGACCTCGTACAGGTATGACCATGAGACCGAGTCAAACGTTTTCTCGGCGTCTAGTGATATAGCCACCGCCTGTGCCTCTGGTTTAATCTGTGCCATAATTCTGAATAGTCTATGCAGGTGAAGGGCCGTGGATCTCGTTGGAATAAATCTGCATTCAATGTGGTCAGGGTGTATTAGTGTGGTCATTTTGGGTAGTAGTCTGGTTGCAAGCACTTTTGCGTAGATCTTAGAATCTATGTTGATCAGCGAGAGGGGCCGATAGGAGGATAGTTCATGGGGGGGAGTGCCTAGGTTTTAATAGCACTGTAATGATAGCATCCGTCATTGTGTCTGGGAGTGAGCCGGTTCTCATGGCCTCTTCCCATACCAGGGTTAGTATTGGGCAGAGTATTGCGGAATATTCTTTGTATAGTTCTGAGCTCAGTCCATCTGGACCCGGGGCTTTCCCTGTTGCCAGTGATTTGATTTCTTCTGCAATCTCTTCACTAGTTATCTGTTGTTCAAGGGACCAATTGTCATCTGGAGAGAGCATAGGGAGTGTGGTCTTACTTAGGTATTCCCTGAGGTCTTCCTGAGAACATGTATCATGGTTTGCATATAGGTCAGTATAGAATTTGGGGAATTCAGAGTTTATTTCTTCTTCTCTATTCACTGCTTCCCCCGTACTGGTTACAATGCTTGTGATAGGGGTGCGGTTGTACTCACTCTTTAGTAAGTGCGCTAATAGGTGTCCCGCCTTGCCCTCACCACATCTGCATGCCCTGACTGGTGTAGCCATATATTGCTGTTCTTTTGTTGCCAATTCATTACATTTCTGGAGGTGTGCGTTAATTTCAGCTAGTGTTTGTTTGTTGTGCGTTGTGCTGTAGTCGTTCTCGAGTATTTTCAAGTGTGATTCCATTTCGGTTAATTCGGTTCTGACGGCCTTAAGGAGTCCAGTTGTTTTAGACATTATGTTACTTCTTATCCATACCTTGAATGTTTCCCATATGGTCGACCATTTGTCTACTGACCCTTTGTTTAGTTGGAAGAATTCCTCCATTTCAATATGTAATAACTCTACCACGTTCGGGTCTCTGAGGATATTTGGGGGCATTGTCCACCGTCTAACTGGTGGTTTTATGTTTTGGATCATTACTTCAAGTGTAACTGGCGAGTGATCTGAAAGTGTGCGAGGGAGTATATCACAATTTTGCACTGAATTGATCAAGTGAGAGGAGATAAACCAGAAGTCTATCCTTGACTCTGTGTCGTGTACCGAAGAATAGAACGTGTATTGTCTGTCTAACGGGTGTATCCCTCTCCAGGCATCTACTAGGGTTAATTCCGTTAGGGCTTGATGTAAGACGGTGGCAGCTCTGGTGAGGTTTCTTTGTTTGTCTGATGATCTATCCAAGGAGACGTCTAGTATGGTTTTGAAGTCTGCTCCCCATAATATCCGTGCATCCATGGTCGGGCCAATTTCAGCAAATACTTTGATGTAAAACTCAGGGTCATCTGTATTTGGCCCATAAGTGTTGACCAGTATCAATTTCTCGCCTGTCACAGTGCCCCACACGTCTATATACCTGCCCTGAGGGTCGACTTTACTCTTCTCAGTTACAAACCCCAAGGAGGGGTGTATCAATATGAGTACTCCCCTATTGTGGGATGAATATTCAGTATAATATCTATTGCTTCCCCATTGTCGTAGAATGTTTTCGTTGACCCTTTTTAGTGCGTGAGTTTCTTGCAGCATAGCTATGTGTGGGCGATGTTACGCTCACCTGGACCCCACAGGGGTGTCGATCGGACCCGGCCAGCTGCGGTCTCCTTCAGAGTGATTCGTAGTGCAGAGATGACTGTCTGGACTGGCCCGCCTAGTAGTGTCTGCTGGACCCGAAGAAATATTTTCCTGCAAGTGGAGGCAGGGATTAACCACCTGTGGGTTTTAGTGATGGCCTCCCAACTGTGCTCGCTCTCCCCCACTAATCACCTCCGATATCCCCTTAGTAACCTCACCTTATGTTCGTAAAAGATGAGCTCTCCATCCTGCGTGTCTTGCAGGGGCGCGTAGATACCAGTTACTTCACTGGTTTGAAGGCGTTGGGAGTGTTCCGGTAAGTATTGACTCTGAAGTCCCTGGCGGGATTGGTAAGTATCAAGTTCAAAGAGTTCAATGTGCCCGATGTTCACTCTTGTCCCCTTCCTTCCTTAAGTTGCAACTGAGTTTGTGAGAAGAAGGTCTCGTAGCTGCTGCTCGCGTTCAGGTAAGAGTCTGTGTTACCCAACGCTGTCCGGTAACTATTGCATGCGTTAACGTGTTGTTTTTCTCCCTCTTTACAGATGCGGCATATGAAAATGTGGAGAGTTATGGAATAATACCGGTGGTAAGTTTATGGTGGTAAGAGGTTGTATTTGTTGATTCCCTTGGCTCACCTTGTTTTTTCTTGTGTCCCCTAGATGCCGGATTACGGCGAAGAAATGATGGAGACAGTGCCGGATCGAAAGATGCTGTATGAACTGGTGAGTATGGCGCTGTGCTGGAGCTGGCGAAGTGACGCATGCAGGACTGATGTACTTTCCAAGTCCGGAGATGAAATGGTTCCGGAATTAGGTGAGGAATTTGAAATAAGTTCGTTTTCTAACCTTGTCCTTTTCTTCTTTATTCTAGGAACTCCGGATTCAAGGCGGGCGTGGCAGAAAACTGGATGCTGGCTGCGGGCACGCAGGCATGGCAGAAGACTGGATGCTGGCTGCAGGCACGGTGAGCGTCACACTGCTGGATGCAGAATAACGCGAAGCATGTGCTGCTGTTCGGGTGTGGTTTAAATAGCCTCCAAAGTAGTTCCAGGTAAGAAGTTCCCTAGAGCCACGCCCGAGTAAAAAATAGTCCCTGTAACAAAATAGTCCCATCCAGGCCTCATGTAGGCTTGGATTCTTTTGCAGCATGTTCTGCATCAGGTAAGTAAAGTCTATGAGCCTGGCGCCTATGGCGCCAGGACTGACTTCTATGATGAGCCTGGCGCCTAAGGCGCCAGGACTGACCCATGACAGCCCCTAGCCGGGGCTCCTGAGGTTTAAACAAATGTCTGGATGCCTGCTCCCGGAGCTGAGGGCCTTGGTCCTGATGCCCGGGGGTAGGCATCATGACAGCGATGTCTATTAATGTATGCCCCTACTTTACTAGCTTTGGCCCTGTTGGCTAGTCCACGGATATTCCAGGTCAGCAGTTTGAGTTTCAACCCTGTAGGTGGATATGTGTTCTGTGCCATTTCAACAATATTGGACGATGTATGAAGTGAGGGGTTGCTCCTTTGAGGCGTCCAGCTTGTGATACTGTGACTGCAATTTTTAAGCCATTAAAATTAGTTAACTTTAACTCCTGGTGCCCAACTGGGGAACTATCAGGGGGTAACAATGTATTCAAACAACACAACAGTCCCTTGTGTCCTGTGCCCGCCCTCACCCACACCATCTGCCCCAACATGATGATGATCCCTTAATACAAACTTGTGGTTCTTCCCGGGGGGACAAGCGTTGAAGCGCCTATCCTGGGGCCGAGCACATCTCATCCGGCTGAACTTAAATTTTGGAAGCTGCGCCCCCCCAATCTGCCGCAATTACGTTGTTAAGTAAATAAAAGTATATTTCAAGACTGCCGTCAGTCATTGGAGTTACTCGGTTCTTCCACTGGTTGTTGCAGGTCGTTTCGATCGAGTTCATTTCTGCCAGGAGGGAGGGGAATTGAGGCTTCAACATAGGTCATTGCCACTGCGAGGGATTCGAAAAAGTGTGCCCGTCCTCCTTGTTGTATGTGCAGCTTTGCAAGGAATAACAGAGCATAAGGTACTTTCTTCAGCCTGAGTTGGCATTTGATCGTTTCATAGGATCGCCTCTGAGTTTGGACTCCAGCCGAGAAATCGGGGTAGATGTGGATATTGTCATTGCTGTGTCTCAGGGGTCCCATCTCTCTTGTCAATCTCAGAGCAGTGTCTCTGTCTCTATAGTTAAGCAATTTGGCGATGACCGTGCAAGGAGGGGCACCCGGTTCGGGCATCGAGGCCAGGGTGCGTTGTGCACGTTCAACCAAAAATTGTGTGGAGAAGGAGTCTTCACCGAGCAGGGATTTCAGCAGGGTTTCAATACAAGCTTCCATTGGGCCCTTACAAAATGATTCAGATAGCCGAACCATCCGTATGTTATTGCGGCGCGATCTCGACTCCAAATCCTCACATTTGCCCCAGAGCTTGGTCATTTCACCTTTCAGGAGAGTTATGTCGTGGGTGTTTTGATGAATTGAGTCTTCGTTGATGCTGATCCTGTTTTCTGTTTCCAAAATCCTGGCACTTTCTTTGTCGACACAGGCTTTGAGGGAGCAAATAGTTTGACATTGACTGCTAGGAATCCGTTCTGAACCGTGGTGAGGAAATGGTCGAATTTTGTGTCATCTGCGGCCGCCGATGAGGTGGCCGCTGGTGATTCCGGGCCATCAATGGATGTTTGTGAGTTTGTGTAAGAGTCCATTGGACCCGTCTTCTTATTCTTCACCACGTTTTTTCCGGGCATTTTAGGGGTGTCTGTGCCATATGGATTTGTTGGCAAGGTGGGCTTGGGTGCCCTGTTTGATCTGTTATTCCCTGTGCTGGGGTCCAGGTCGGCGTGGGCGTTGGCTGAAGGACGTGGTGAGTTCGGGAGAGACAATGTCAGCGTGACGGGCACCTTTCCCTCTTTGTTACACTGATCCACTGGTAATTGGCTTTTGGGCACTCAATAAGCTTAGTGTTAGGTTGTCAAGATCGATCGTTTGTGGCTGTAGGACCGGCTTATTCCAGAGGATATTGCTGCTATTGGTTGGACAATGACAATGGCTGCAAGCCTTTTTTGGTTGACTATTTGGTTTGTGTGCCTCGTGTTCGTTCTCAGAAATGGACTGTGACCTCTCACATATACATTTGTACTTAGTTCATATTTCCACCGTTGTGAGCAATGTCTGCGTGTGGGGCAGCCGCGGAGCTTGTAAATCTTGATTCTGGCGGATATTGCACCTGGTGTATCTGGCACAGGGACTGGCGCGGGCTGTGCGGTTGTAGTGGAAAGTGAGTTTAAAGTTGGCTCATTCCGCCCGTGGTATGCAGACCGCCTGGTGACAGTTTGTGCGGGGACTGGTTCCAGGTGATCTCTCCAGCCACGTGCACAGCTGTCTCCTTGCAGCGTGATATGAGACCGGGTCCCCGCGCTCGGCTACCGCTGATCGGGTGTCCCCTTGGGCGGGTCTGTTCGAGATCACGCAGTCCGCGCGTGGCAGTCCCAGTCCGCACAGGGGCCGCTTATGGCGTCGCTCGGTGGAGGGAGGGTGGGGGCCGTTTACCAGTGGGGCTGCACCTTGTATGTGGCGCGTGGCCCGTGCCCCATCTATGCCGTCGCCAGTGCGGGGAAAACAGGAGAGTGGCGGCGTATTTTCCAGGGGGTCAGGGTTGCAACTCCCCCCTTCAGCGACCAGGATCGTGGCACATATCACTGATGTTGCTCGTGGCTGTCCTCGGGCGGTCACGGCCCCCCGGTGCGGGCACGGCGTCCCGGCATCCTTGTTTTCTCCGGTCGCGGTGCAGAGCACAGGTCCCACCCACCACAAGGCCTGCGTGTGTCCTGGAGCCGCAGTCCTCGCGTTAGGATCTCTGGATCTGTGGGACAGCGTGAGGCCACACGTCCGTGACCCCAGGTAGAATTTGGATAAATCTAGTCTGATTTCTTTCGCTCTTTCGCTAAGGGTTACTAGGAGACCTTGTGGCGGCAGTTCTGCTGTTTTGGCAAGTCGTGGGGTCTTAGAAGTAGGATATATTTTGCGAAAGGATTACTGGCGAAGAGGAGCTCTGCTCTTAGGCGGCCATCTTCATTGCGCAACAGCACCCGCTTTGTGTGTTTTCTTAGTTTTTAATATCTCATAACACACGGCATCTGAATTTGTATAAAAAAGGAAAATGAAATTTAAAAAAATCATATTTATTCTGATCAGTGCTAAGAGAGAACACTGGCCTTAAGGAGTATGCAACACAGCACTTAACCATTATGCTACAATTATTTTATTGTTTGGATTTTCACAAGTTTCATACCTAGCCTTTAATCATTGAACATATTAAAATATAGGCTAAGTATGAAATGTATGCCCTCGTAATGCATTAAGCCATTGTGGCATAGTGGTTAAATGTGGGAACTCCAACTCTGGCAGACCAGTGCTCAAGCTGTATGTTTTTTTTATTTAACTATTTTAATTTAATTAAAAGAAAAGCAACGCAAGTGGGAGATGGTGAGGTTTGTTGCAGTGTAGTCCCATGATCTTATTTAGCATGAGCGTATTTAGGTGTGGCTGCAATGTCAGCCACGTCCAAACATCCCTTGATCCAAAATAACGGCGCCAGGATGGCTTTCCCTACAAAAAGGACGTGCTGAAATGGGCGCTGCAGTGGAGTGCCTGTGCCAAATCAGCCTGTGCCAAAATGATGGTGCTGAAAAGGGGTGTACCGCTTGGAGAAGGCTGCTTAACCAAAGTGTGTGCTCCAGGGCAAATCATTTAATCTCACTGCGCATTGCCTAAAAACATTGTGAATTCTCAAAGTTTTAAATATCTCATAACAAACAGCATCTGCGTTATTTCTTTTTTAAACCATGCTACTATGAGTCCTTGAAAGTTTTGCACCCAGAGACAATTGTTTTGCCTTTTGCTGAATTGCATTCTGGTATTTGTAGTCTTACAGTCAAGATGGGGGGAATAATGCCACAATTGTACATTTTTGCCTAACATAGTTCTATAAGGATTGATATATTTGAGTGACAATATGGCATGTGCACTTTTCAAGTTAGCTTCATAAACCAGAGCATTGTTGAAAAACAGACATGGGGGTGAGGAGGGGAAATGATGAGAGGACAAGTAAGTCATGAGTATTTGCCCACGATGTGGCAAGAGAGTTGGCAATCCTGGACACTGATGCAGTTATTTTCCCCTGATTGTGGTTGCTTTTCAGGGCACTAGTAAGGGACACATGTGGGTGGACAGCGTGACGTTTTATCAGAGGGCGGATGCAACCCCTTGTTTTATTTTTAGGTTGGTAAGCTTGCTCAAGTATTTGGATACCAGGATTGTACTCAGGTTGTCATGTTCCCAGTGCAGACTCTTACCCACAGACCACACGCACTCATATTGGTATTTTGTTTTCCATGGAATATTTCACTACAGATTGCTGGGTTTAAAAGGTGAGCTACTTTTATACTTTGCCATATATTTATTGAAAGATTTCCTCTCTCAGATTATTTCTCTGGTGTTCATTACTTTTTTTAAATGTCCAGTGATATTTTGTCTTCTAAGGAGAAGGTCAATTGAATTACATTTGTATATTTCACTTTAAAATATGTGGCCACTTACTGTGTGTTTATTCATGGGTGCCAGCTTTTGATTTTCGCTATCAGGGCAAAAGTACCTCGGCATATGTTATTTTTGCAGGTGATCATTTTTTACCCATTTCTGTGCTGCTTAATTGCGGTTAGTTGGGGTTGTGTGATGTATCACAACAGTCACCAAGAGACCGGCCATAAAACAAGGGGCTTGTAGCACGCCGCTTAACCAAAGTGTCTGATCCTCTGCAAATAATTTAATCGCACAGGGCATGAACTAAAACCATTGGGACTTCTCAAAGCCTGCAATGTCATACACATAATAAAAAAATAGAAATGTTTACAGCTACAGTGACATCAAAGGTGAATAATTACTGGTGACCCACGTTTCCCATCCAAGCAGTAACCAGGACAGACCCTGCTTAGCTACAAGCTGAGGAAAAGGTAAGCCCCCTCAGGCCATGTTGCCTAATAAACAAGACAAATTTACAAGACCACATAGAGAAACATAGCCTGGGGGGACGGGCTCCTTCCTCACTTTGAAGCTAAGCAGTACTGGGTGTATATTAATGAGTGCCAGCTTTTGATTTCTGCTATGGGTGCAGAAAGTACATGGGCATATGTTATTCTTTCAGCCGGTCATTTTGTTCCCGTTTCCGGAAATATCTCATAACACACAGCATCCGCATTATTTCTTTTTTAAAACCGTGTTACTGTCAGTCCTTGAAAGTTTTGCACTCAGAGACAATTGTTTTGCCTTTTGCTGAATTGCATTCTGGTCTTTGTGGTCTCATAGTCAAGATGGGTGGACTAATGCCACAATTGTACACTTGTTGCCTGAAATAGTTCTATATGAATTTATATATTTGAGTGACACTATGGAATGTGTACTTTTCAAGATAGCTTTATAAAGCAGAGTATTGTTGAAAGTCAGACATGGGGGTGAGGAGGGGAAATTATGAGAGGGAAAGTAAGTCATGAGAATTTGCCCACGATGTGGCAAGAGAGTTTGCAATCCTGGACACTGGTGCAGTTATTTTCCCCTGATTGTGGCTGCTTTTCAGGGCACAAATAAAGGACACATGTAGGTGAAGAGTGTAACTTTTTTTCAGAGGGCAGATGCAACCCCTTGGTTTTTTTTTTAGGTTGGCAAGCTTGCACAAGTATTTGGCTAACAGGATTTTATTCAGGTTATCATGTTCCCAGTGCAGATGCTTACTCACAAGCACTTTCATATTGGGATTTAGTTTTCCAGGGAATATTTTATGAAGGATTGCTGGGTTTTAAAGGTGAGCACCTTTTATACTTTGCCAGCATATCTATTGGAATATTTCCTCTCTCAGTTTATTTTTCTGGTGTTCATAACTTTTGTTTAAAGTCCAATGCTATTTTGTCTTGCGCACTTCAGTCTAAGGAGTAGGTCTGTATTATTAAAGTTAATTATGTATGGAATAACAAAACCCTTGAAATTCTAGGAAAAAACTTTAGTTGCAAGGATGTTAAGGTGAGCAATACATTGTAACAAAACCTTTGAAATTCAAGGAAAAAATGTTAGTTGCAGGGATGTTAAGGTGAGAACTTAACCTATACTGTCAGACAATTGCACTACCTTGTTCAGTCTGATTTTCACTGATGTTACATGATACATTGCCTTAAGAAAATAGAGCAAATACAAGTCAATCCAGCATTTTCCATCTAACTCCATAGGCGTGATCTGATAACACTGTCAAAGACCCAAGCATAATCAACAAAATAGAGATAAAGCTTGGCATATGTGTTGGCATCTTTGACACTTATCAGTTTATAGAGTACCCAGATGTTATTGGCAGTACTCATTCCCTGGCAATAGCCAGTCTGATGTGGATGAAGAAGATTATTAGATAGGACTCAAGAATTAAGATTATTTCATAATAAATTGCAGAATATTTTGCAAATGCAATCTATCATGGGCAAAAATCTATACTTACCTGGATCTGATCTTGCCCCTTTGTTATACACTGGAACCAGAATAGACTATTTCCAGGTTATAGGGATATGCCGCTCAATCACAATTTCTCTATATATTCTGTGCAATAATTCAAACTAAAATTCAGGGGGTTTCTTGAGCGCAATGCTTGTCTAACCATCAGGGCCAGGGGCTCTAGATGGCTTAGAACGATTGATTATTTCCAATGTGGTGCCTACTTCAATGTCCAAGTCAAACAGTTCATCAACATTATCCTCATCCACATCTACTGGATTCTCTAGTGTATCATTGTATATGTAGCCCTTTAATATGTGCCATCCATGCAATCCCAGAGATTGGGTTAATTTCATGCTGGCTCTTGCCCAACATATGTGTGTTGAAAAAGGCACAACATGTTTTTTTTTATCATTTGATTCCACAATAGAAAACATTAGCTGCCACAATGCATTATATATAGAATATTTATGGAATGCCAACCAATTTTTTTACTGGGTTTTAACATTCGACATTTTGGCAGATGCCATCTCAGGGGTAAGAGAAACATTCTTGCCAGTATTATGGATGGCATATTTCCTGTCTCTTTTAGCAGCAATTGCCGCCTCAGAAACCCCATCAACAGATTTCCTACCCAAATATACTTTTCTCCTATCTGTATTTAATGAGGCGAGTATACGATCCAACTCCCACCAGACCTCCTTTTCCTTGAATTCCCCCAGGTCCTTCCCCAGACGGTCACTGGAAAGTCTCCAATGAGTGTACTTCTCTATGTTAGTTTCACTCCAGACCACTCTATTTCCCTGTCTTTTTACACAGGTTAGGCCTGGCATTTGATCTCAGTCAGCTATTCCCAGGGTGAACTCCGATATAGAGTGATCACTAACATCATTTCCAAGTATATCATAAGCTACAATATGTTTATACAAAAAAAGGTCCGGGAGCCCCTCTACACAGAACAGACACGGCAGAATGACATGTTCTTTGTCAAGGTGCCCACTCAGGAGGATGTGCAACCATGTTTTATCTCACTGCACCTTTCACAGAGGAGAAATATCCATTTGCATATCAGTCTTTGCCCCACCCACTGCGGCAGTCCAGCACTAAAATGCTATGCAATTTTCCTCTGAACACGAGTACCAACAGCAACCCCAGACACGTGTTTCAGACTAGTCGGGTCTCATCAGTGAGGTGAAGCTGTGCCACTCTAAGCACAGTGAGCAAGGGGTCCACGTCTGGATAACCCTGGGTAAATTAGGGTGAAACCCCAATTTCTTAAACATACAAAAAGTGGTCTGGGAGCACCTCTACAGAGAACGAACATGCCCAAATAACCCCTTCTTTGGGAAGGTGCCTACTCAGGAGGTTCTGCAACCATGTTTTAGCTCACTGTTCCTTTCACAGAGGAGAGATATCCATTTGCATATCAGTACTCTTGTTCAAAGGAGAATTGCCGAGCATTTTTGTGCTGGACTGCCCTTGTGGGTGGGACAAAGTCTGATATGCAGTCTGTGAAGGGTGCAGTGAGCTAGAACATGGTTGTAGACCCTCCGGGGTGGAAGAAATTCCATAGAACTGGGAATTTGACCCATGTTCATTCTCAGTAGAGGGGCTCCCACACTCCTTTGTAATGTTGTAAAACTTGGGGATTCACCCTAATTAACCCAGGGTAATCCACACTGGGACCCCTTGCTTACTGTGACGTAGAAAGGTTCAACTTCACTTCACTGAGGAGACCCAACACCGTCAAAAACGGAACTTGGAGTAGACGTACTGGGAACCTCAATGGCTACCCAGTCGCCACTGAGTCCACAAGCCCCAGTGTCTTTGGCGTGTGACAATATTGTACAATTACAAAGGAGTCTGGGGTTGCTGATGGTACTCATGTTCAGAGGAGAATTGCCTAGCTTTTCGGTGCTGGACTGCCCTTGTGGGTGGGACAAAGACTGATAGGCTAATAGATATTTCTCCTGTGTGAAGGGTGCAGTGAGCTAAAACGTGGTTGTAGACCCTCCTGAATGGAAGAAATTCCATAGTTCTCAGTAGAGGGGCTCCCACACTCCTTTGTAATTGTACAATATTGTCACACGGCAAAGACACTGGGGCTTGTGGACTCAGTGGCGACTGGGTAGCCATTGAAGTTCCCAGTACGTCTCCTCCACGTTCCGTTTTTGACGGACTAGCTTCTGCAGCTTCAGCCGCGAGAAGCCTTTTCCGTCTGTTTCACCCGGAAGCCTGTGCGGTGCAACCCATTCGCGTCAGGCTCCGGGTGAGACGCTTTTGAGTTTCCTCGCTCCGTGTGTACTTCGTATTCGCTTGTTTTCTTTCCTTTGTTCCCTGTCTCCTAGCCCTCTTCTCGGCCCCCCTGCTCCTCTTCCTGGCCGCGTATCTTGCCCTTTCTCTTCTTGTCAGCCGCTACTCAAGCCTTAAGCATTTTCTCCTCTATTTTATTTCCCTTCCGTGCTATTAGCTATTTCTGCTCTGTCCTCCCAGCTGTTTATTATTTTTTCCGGACATCATTACTGCAGGCTTCAGTTCTTCCCATCCCTATTTTGGCTTCTACAGGATCCGACCCCTGGCTATTTTCCACTCTGAAGACAGCATCTTCCTGTACCTGCTGAACAACTGCCCTGAGAGTTTTTTTTGTGCCGCCAGGTTTTTTCCCCCATATTGTTTGATTCGGAAGAGGAGCCCCCCCCAGACCTCTCTGCACAAGGTCAGTGTGGCTTCCTTCCGGGGTGGACCTTATCCGCTAACAAAAACTAAGGGCCTCATTACACGGAAGGCGGTAAACCATGGTGCTATTAGCACCATGGTTGCCGCTGGTACCATACCGGTACCACCATGGAGAAAAGGGGAATTACCACCCCATTCCAAGGTTGGCGGGGTGGTAATTCCCCCTTTCTCCATGGCCCTTCCCCATTCCCATTTTTGCCCCATAGGGCATAATGGGAATGGAGAAGGCGGTAATTACGGTACTGCAAATTGCGGTACCGTAATTAGCACCAAGGTCCCTTTGCGGGTCCCAACTTTAACGGCTGGTCTACACCAGGCGTTAAGGTCCGGTCCCGCAAAGGGACCTCGTAGTAAGGCGGTAAGGGTTAACGGTCCCCGTTACCCTTACCGGTGACCATTAACCCTTACCGCCTTCCGTGTAATGAGGCCCTAAGGCTTTGTGGAATAAGAACTTGTGCAAACTGAGGATTCCGATACTTCAGGTGAGGAGGAGGCTGAGGGGTTGGACTAGGAAGAGGGTTTAACTTCTGCAAGTGGTGACAGATTGCAACGCCCAGAAAGGACCATGGCTTCCCCAGAACAGTTCCAGGAGCTGGTAACGGCAGTTCAGGGGATGAGTGTAGAGCTACAGAATGTCAAGGCAGAAAATGCAGCTTTGAGACAAATGGTATCAGCTCGAGAGCCCAGGGAAACTGATCTCCCCCTATGGCCTTATCTTCTGGCAAATATGATGGATCTCCCAAACGACTTAAGGAATTTTTGCAATCTACTTTGCCTTTCGTCCCCACACATTTGCCAGTGGTCTTACCAAGGTGGGGTTTATGATTTCGAACATGACGGGAAACGCTCTGGCTTGGGCCTCCCCACTTGTGACCAATAACAATCCAGTGCTTCAGGACCATGGGGCCTTTGTGACCTTGCTGAAGCAAACATTTGAACAGTCAGAGATTACTCATGTAGCCGCAGAAGAGCTGCTCGACATCCAACAAGGAAGTAATGATTTAAGGACCTAAATCTCTACCTTTAAACCCCTTGCAGCCGATGCAGGGTGGCCAGAACAAGCACAGCATACTATCTTCTGTCACGGCTTGAAAGAAGAATTGAAGGACGAATTGGCTCGCATAGCCCGACCGACGACCCTCACAGATCTGATGTCCATCGCACTCCAGATAGAGTATCGCCTAAGTGAACAACAAGCTGAAAGACGCAAACACCGTACCCCAGCCACTCAAATTCCCTCAGTCCCCCCTTTCTCACCTCAACCGTCAACCACCAAAAAGGAAGAACCCATGCAGATAGGATCTGCACGAGCACCATTGACCCCTGAAGAACGGAAGAGACGCCGCGATACAGGACTTTGTATGTACTGTGGATCCAACGCTCATCTCCTCCGCAATTGTCCCGAAGTCCCTCCTCGTAGGGCGGGAAACGACAGACCTTGGAACTAAAGGGGACATGTTCCCGAGGTTTATCACCAAGTCCCTATGTAACTCTGGCCATAGCACCTCAATCAGATGCTATGGATTCCCGGTTGATGGTGGTATCAATTCAGTTACAGGCACAGTTGAAACAGCTCACCACCCTGGCTCTTATCGACTGCGGAGCTGCAGGAGTCTTTATGGATACTGTATGGGCAGACAAACAAGGACTCTCTCTGGTACAGCGTGAGGATGCCCAAAAGGTGGAAGGTGTAGATGGATCCCTGCTTTCCTCTGGACCTATTACCCACACCACCGAACAACTGACCGTGAGGATTCTACAGCACTCTTAGCTCTCGAAGATTGATCTTATTCGAGCAGCCCACTTCCCTGTTATTTTGGGCATTCCATAGTTGAGGAGGCACAACCTGAATATCGACTCAGCCAGAAACACCATGACCTTTGAGTCGGGGTAATGCAACAAGCACTGTTTGCCCCACCAAATTTGGGATGTGGTAAAGATCCTCACACCAGAACCAACTAATACATGTGACATCTGTTGTATTCCATCTGAACTCTCTGAATTCCAAGAAGTATTCAGCAACAAGACCATCCTGGATTTACCCCTGCATCGCCCTGAGGATTGCGCTATTGATCTCACTCAGGATGCTTTGGTTCCCTTCAGGTGCATATTTCCTTTGTCCCTTACGGAGAAGCAGGCTCTACGGGCATACCTGGACTCCCATTTGGTTAACGGGTTGATACAACCTTCAAGATCTCCCGCGGGGGCTTCGATGTTTTTCATCCCCAAGCGTGTCTCTTCCAAGTTGAGGCCATGTATAGACTATCGGGGTCTCAACCAGGTCACCATCAGGGATGGGTATCCCATGCCCCTCATTGCTGACATACTGGAGGCAGTGCAGGGTCCCACCATTATTTCAAAATTTGACTTACGGAGTGCCTACCATCTCCTTCGCATACGCAAAGGAGATGAATGGAAGACTGCATTCCGGACCCCTTTCGGGCTCTTCGAATACAGGGTGATGCCCTGTGGCCTCATCAACGCCCCGGCAATATTTCAACGTTTCATGGACCGTTTGTTCTCTGATGTCCTATTTCTCAACACCATAGTCTATCTGGATGATATCCTGATATTTTCTCGTTCCCCGCAATAACACACCCAGCATCTCAGGACCGTCCTACTTCGCCTACAGGCCAATCACCTCTTAGTGAACCATGAGAAATGTGTTTTCAAGGCCGCTTCAGTTCCGTACCTGGGGTATGTTCTTTCGAAAGATGGAATAACCATGGAGCCTAAGAAGGTGTCTTCCATTTTAGAATGGCCCACTCCCACCACCTTGAAAGAAGTACAACGATTCCTAGGTTTGGCTAACTTCTACCGGAAATTCATCAACCACTTTTCCCAGACAGTGTTGCCCATCACTGCCCTGCTCAAGAAAGAAGCCAAACCTTTTCTTTGGAATGATCTTGCCAACCATGCATTTGTTCAATTATAGAAGATGTTCTGTTCTGCTCCAATTTTGCGTCAACCAAATCAAACTAAACAGTTTGTCGTCGAGGCTGATGCTTCTGCCGAAGCATTGAGGGCAGTTTTACTTCAGGAAAATGAGGGCAAGGAACACCCCATAGCCTACCTCTCATCTTTGAGTCAAAGGAACTACTCCGTGATCGAAAGGGAATTGCTTGCCCTCAAGACTGCCTGCGAAGAGACACCTACTACAAGGTAGCGCCCTTCCATTCATTCTGCGCACCGATCACAAGAATCTGAAGGTTCTCCGGGGGAAGGAATGTGTACATTCCAGGCAGGCACAATGGGCACATTTTTTCAGCCAGTACGATTTTACCATCACGTACATACCGGGTACCCAAAATAGCCTTGCCGACGCTTTATCCCGACGAGATTCTCCTGCTGTACGTACCACCTCCCTCGCAGAATCCCTTTTTCCATGCAACAGGATTGTGGGAACAGTCTCTACTTTCTTGCAGGATGTAAGAACTGCT
The DNA here is from genome assembly GCF_040938575.1 of Ambystoma mexicanum. Taxonomy (NCBI): domain Eukaryota; kingdom Metazoa; phylum Chordata; class Amphibia; order Caudata; family Ambystomatidae; genus Ambystoma; species Ambystoma mexicanum. The sequence goes on from NC_090931.1 coordinate 710,393,806, forward strand.
AATACTCTGGATCTGGAAGGCAAGGTACCTCGGAACAAACAGCGAACTCTACAATGGACGGAAGGCTTGTTGTGGGTTAACCAGAGGCTGTTCGTTCCCACTCGAGCCCTACAGTTGAAGATATTAGGGTGGTGTTACGACCATGCCACTGCTGGCCACCGAGGACAAAGGGGTACTTTAGAGTTGGTCTCTCGTTCCTTCTTCTGGCCTACCCTGTCAGGAGATGTGAAGAAGTTTTGTAAAGCCTGTCCAGTATGTGTACAAAGCAAGGCTCTCACCAGTAAACCCTTGGGCCTATTAGAACAACCAGAAATACCCACTCGACCTTGGTCCCAGATTTCAATGGACTTCATTGTAGATTTACCCGTGTCCCAAGGTCATACTTGTCTCATTACAGTAGACTTGTTTACCAAACTAGCCCATTTTTCACCGCTGCCAGGTATCCCTTCTGCTTCTGGAATGGCCGAGATATTCCTCAAAGATATTTTCCGTTTACACGGCCTACCTGATAAGATCATTATTGACAGAGGTAGCCAGTTTACATCCCGATTTTGGACGGCTTTGTGTACGTGCTTAGGAATTGATAGAGCGTTGTCTTCAGGTTTCCATCCTCAGACCAATGGCCAGACAGAACGGCTCAACGCCACTTTAGAGCAATACATTAGATGCTACATAAATCGTCATCAAGACAACTGGGTCTCCCTTTTATCCACCACAGAATTCGCCTATAATAACTCGGTGCACTCGGCTACCAACCTTAGCCCTTTTTTTTGTACTTATGGTATACATCCACAGGGAATTCTTCCGGTATTTCAATCCCCTACGAACTTACCCACCATCGAGTCCACTCTGACTGAAATAGCCACTGCCCATAAGACCGCCCAGCTTAGTCTATTTGCAGCTAAGGAAAGGTATAAGGTTCAGGCCAATCTCCATCGTCTGCCCTATCCCCAGTGGAAGGAGGGTGACCGAGTCTGGTTATCCACCAAGTACTTACCTCGTTGGCTACACCCTACTAAACTTTCCCCCCATTATTTGGGGCCCTTTAAGATCACACAAAGGATCAACCCAGTGACATTTAGACTCAGGCTACCGAAGAATATGAGTCAAATACACCCAGTATTCCATTCTTCCCTTCTGCTCTCGGTCGACCCAAGTACCGGAAAAAACAAGAAATTCAGCCTACCTCTGTGTCCTATCTCCACTCCTCAGGAGCATGAAGTATCCCACATTCGGGATTCTAGATTTAGATGAGGGCAACTGGAATACTTAGCGGCTTGGAAGGGTTATCCCCATTCAGAAGATTCCTGGGAACCTGAGTCTTTTGTCCATGCCCCTCTCCTTACCCGGAGGTTCCACTGCACTCACCCGGGGAAACCGGGGGGTGCGAGGAATAGAAGGGGGCATATTGTCACACGCCGAAGACACTGGGGCTTGTGGACTCGGTGGCGACTGGGTAGCCATTGAGGTTACCAGCACGTCTCCTCCACGTTCCGTTTTTGATGGACTAGCTTCTGCAGCTTCGGCCGCAAGAAGCCTTTTCCGTCTGTTTCACCCGGAAGCCTGCGCGTTGCAACCCATTCACGTCAGGCTCCGGGTGAGACGCTTTTGAGTTTCCTCGCTCCATGTGTACTTCGTATTTGCTTGTTTTCTTTCCTTTGTTCCCTGCCTCCTAGCCCTCTCCTCGGCCCCCCTGCTCCTCTCCCTGGCCTCCTATCTTGCCCTTTCTCTTCTTGTCAGCCGCTACTCCAGCCTTAAGCATTCCCTCCTCTATTTTTGTTCCCTACCGTGCTATTAGCTATTTCTGCTCTGTCCTCCCAGCTATTTATTATTTTTTCCGTACATCATTACTGCAGGCTTCAGTTCTTCCCATCCCTATTTTGGGTGCTACAGGATGCGACCCCTGGCTATTTTCCACTCTGAAGACAACATCTTCCTGTACCTGCTCAACATCTGCCCTGAGGGGTTTTTTTGTGCCACCAGGCTTTTTCCCCCATATTGTTTGTTTCGGAAGAGGGGCCCCCACAGACCTCTCTGCACAAGGTCAGGGTGGCTTCCTTCCAGGGTAGACCTTATCCGCTAACAAAAAATAAGGCTTTGTGGAAGAAGAAACTTGTACAAATTGAGGATTCCGATACTTCAGGTGAGGGGTTGGACCAGGAAGAGGGTTTAACTTCTGCAAGTGGTGACAAATATGTTTATGCAATAGTAAGGTGACAAAGATATAATATATCCAAGTTCGAACCCTACCATTAGTCAGGTTTATATGTCCTCACCTATTAAAAAGAAGTCCCAAGGTGTCACCTGGGCCAGAGTAAAATGCATTCCATCATCACAAACCTCCAAGGATTCACCACTTGTACCGCTGCCCAAGCTACATGCATCACTATGTCCGATGACGAATGTGAAGCCTTTTGAATGGCAGTCTTCCTTTAGTTATACCAACAGTGCCTTACACTGAAATTACTCAATGTCCTTGTGAAATTCACCACCTGTGCTGCCAGATGTTGGCCATATCCCCAACATTACAGTAAAAGTCAAAGGCCACAAGTAGGTAGCTGTGGCCTTGTCTTACATGACTAATCACATTTGTATTATACTATTATTTTTTCTTTAACCTTTTATTGGTGCCTAATTGTCACTTTTGGATGCAATTGCTGGTTTATGTTGTTGACTGTTTTTATGTGGTGCTTTTTGGTGTGCAATAGAAGTATACATTTGGGCACAGCTTGTCACGAGTCAGCAAAATCTGGCTGTCCAGATGTTTTGGGATACAACTCCCATAAGCCCCAAACAGCATACTCACTGTGGTGAGGCATCGTGGGAGTAATAGTCCGAAACACCTGGAGAGCTGTAAATTGCAGACCTCTGGCTTAGATTCACCCTTGGGGGTGATTTCTTTCGAAGAGGTCAGTAATGGTTGGGGTTTAGGGAGTACATGTGGTCATCAGTGCTGTTGTGGCAGCTTCCTGAACACACCTCCCTGTGTGGTGAGTGCCAGTAAATAACTTCCATTCCAGAGGAATATGAATTTCCTTTCTACCAGATTCCATTTTGCACAGTGCAACACCTATAGTTTCAGCTGGGAGCAAATGCTAAGGTCTGTATTAAGTTAGGTACAGTGGGGATATTCTCAAATAAATGCAGAGCAAGAATAATTCCAGAAGGATTTATTAATTGATCACATTACATTGCAAACATAGTGCTTTAGTAAAAGTCCATGGCTCGTCTAAAAGAGCCAACTCTGCTGTTGATGGCCCCCCAGTCGCTGTATCTCCTGTACTCGCCGGGTCTCAGGTAGTACTGGCGTCCTCTGTAGTTTGGGTCTTCATAGAAGATCCAATGGCCCTCAAGCACGTTGCATGAGTGGATGTCATGGTAACGAAATTGCTCATGGACGTGGGGGCAATCATCCATAAACTCCATCATCTGACCCTTTAACTCTTCTTTCTCGTATATCCTTATCCTGAAGGAGCCCCGGTGCTACAGACATGGACAGAAAGAACAAACACGTACCATCACATTTCTTTAAATCATTAATGCAGGCATTGCAAGGCACATCAGTTGTTTAGGAGCCATTTGATTAATTTGCTTTACTAATGCATAATATTTAAGGAGGGACATTGAATGGGGATACATGCTTTTAGGGGCAATGTGTTGTTCTAAAATGTGGCATTCAACCACGAGATTGACATGTATGGAGTATTAGACTTAAAAGCAGACCGCGGCAATGATGTGGTGGAATGGATTTCTAGATTTTGCCCCAGGAAATAGGACATATAGCAGAAATTAGCTGGCCACTGTGCTGCAATTAAGCATAACGAAACAAGCATGCACAGATATCAACCTTACAGACACCCTCTCTGTACTTTGTCGCCTGCAAAAAGCTTGCGCAGAGAGAACAACCCTGCCTACATCATTAGCAAACCTGATGGATAACTGTGGGTTGGCCCTCAGGTTTTCAAAATGGGCACTGATTTATATTTTAAAATAATTCAAAAAGGGTGTCAGATCCTTTTTGGAGATTTGGCCAAATTCTCAGGACGCTTGAAAATCACACATTTTTCCTTTTACTCTGGACTGCAAAATGTTCATAAGCCAGAGGGTCTGTTTTATGAACTATGAGATAATGCTAGTCTTGTGAGACCCAGAAATCATTGCATGTTCCCAGAACAGCATGAGAACAGAAGCAACTCAAGCACAATGTTAAGAGATCACCATGGGATCAGTCAAGGGCGTATGACGTAAGGAATCATTAGCACATAAGTAGGAGGTCCAGGTGCAGCATTCCTATTGAGAGGTGTCTGAACAGCTCAACTAATAAGGCTGAGAACATCAATTACCCACATACATCAGCTACCCACATACAGGTTTAGGAGAGCTCAGAATGCTGCACTGTGACTAATTTATAAAATCTTGACACCAACTGCCATTTCACCATTGAGCAGATCTCTCCACTGGCTCCTGTTAAAGAGAGGATTGACTCCAAGCTATGATGCCTGATCTTTAGGTGCCTACACAATCATGCACCCACACACTTTGCGGAGAAACTGAGGTGGCATAAACCAAGTCGATCCCTGTGGTCCACAGACAAGCTGCTGTTGGTGATTCCACCATTCCTCCGCTATGTCTCCAGGGGTGACGGGCACTTTGCGGTGTATGACCCCAGACCTTGGGAGCTATGGAGCATGACGGAGCTGACATAATTCCATAAACCCCTAAAAACCATAAACCCCTAAAAAGGCAAGTGGACAGGGGTGGTCATCCTGATCATAGTTAGCTTTGGTGGTTGTGGAATTTTTTTAATGTCACCTCTGCCCAGATGCAAATTATTCTGTGAGGCTGCGCACTATAAATACTTCAAAAACTCAAAAATTCAAAATACCTATTTAATTACAAGTTACCCTTTATTTCCAGCATTCGATCAAACCTTAATACAGCTAAGGTACTTACTAAAATGTAAAATATGTTGTCATATAAATTTAGTAATCATGATTATGAGCTGGCAATTCCGTACCATTAATGTTTACAAATTTTGCCTAGCAATCAAGAGGTGAAAATAGTTTAACTGTTTTAACCCCAATATATAATGTTGACCAATAGAACACCAGCAGCACATATATCAAAATGCAACATAAACACTGTTTTTGCTAATACCCTTTCACATATTAAACAGTTAGAAATTCAAATGTTCATTTCGATTTACGTCCACCAAGAATTAGCAAAAGCAAATTAAGACTGTACTCTTTTCAACATTCTTTGTTCGTCTACTGTGGTGATATTCCTGAGGAAAACAACAGTTGTATGCCATTGGCATGCCGCCATGCCAGGGAAATACTGTCCTTCCTCTGCCTCCCTTTTTAGAAGGGTGGAGTAAACTGTGTGCCCTTCCCCACAGCCTGTGCTTGCCAACAGGCATGTCACGTGACAGCCCCACTGCTGAATGCCATGCTGCTCATGGAGCAAACCGCGGTACAATGTGTGGAAAGCTGAGCGCCCAACTGAAAGGTGTTACGCACACTTTCCGGGGTGTTATCGATAACTATTTTGGCCCTTTGTTTGACGGACACCTGAGTGTCTTTTGGACCCTCCTGTCCCACTTCAAATCAGCACTCTTGGATAGTTAATTTACTGTTCGCCATTTTGTGTGTGGTGCACAGAGCATAGTTGCACATGCACATGCTTTCATAATACAAGCCATGCCCACAATCAGATTCCCTAGTTTGCATGGGGCATGTCCACGCACCCTGCAGAGTCAACTCCCACAAAGTTAATAGGTGTGATTCCATTTTACAAAAGGGTTCTTGCGGCCTATTCTGTAATACAAATGTGTGCCTTCTGGGGGCAGGTCACACAATGTTCCAGTTGAACAGGTACGCAGTTTATTTGATGGGGCTGCAAGTACTATTTTTGCCAATGTTATGTATTCTCCTCTCATCAAGCCCGAATGAGCTGGTCCATGGGGAAAGCTAAGAGGGTAGCAAAGAGATACTTCATGGCTACACTCATTCCAAACCTATAGATAGGTCGCTATCAATAATGGGGTGCATTCCAGGTCAGGATTTTGAGTGACATCATAAAAAACACCACTCAAATGATGTGCCTTAGAACTCCTTGTTGGAATGCACCCCCGCTGTTGGTAGCTACTCATCTACAGTTCTATGGGCATCATTCCAAGTTTGGTAGTAATTCCAGAGTTACCATTGATGCCACCCATTCTGGCATAATTACTGCCCGAGTTTGAGGGGCAGTATGACAGAGTTACTCCTCATTCTTGGAGTTCATAGGACTTCACGGGGAGTGTGTTCGGAATTACTGTGGGTGGTTGTTCTGCCCACGGTAATTCCCCCAGTTTTTGTCATTAAATACTAAGGGTTTTCTCCAGCAGATTGCTGGAGTAAACTCTGCAATTCAAGCGCATACTTGTAATTTGGTGGTGCAGTAAAAATGGCAGTAATTCTGCTACCACCAAAAAAATTTGCAGTAAGGAAATCACTGCCTTTTTGTACTGTATTTATTTAATTGTCTTTTATAATGCACGATCCAGGATTCAAACCTCTGTTGCTGTGTGTGGTCTAGTTTCCAAGACAAGCACGTTGCCCCTGTGCTATTCTCCATTCACTCCATTGCCAAACTTGTAGTACCCCACATATATCTTCTGCTCAGAGGCATTGCTAGGGTGGTGCTGGGGGGGGGGGGGCTTTAGCCCCGGCTCTTTTGGTTGTAGCCTTGGATAGAAGCACAGGGTCTACAACCAAAATACTAGATAGCCCTGAGTCCTGATAGTACCGACATAAGCGTAGCCCCAGATCTTTTCCAGACCTAGCAACACCCCTGCTCCTGCATTAGTTACATGCACTATTCCATATATATATAACTACAAAGAATCAAGAGCTTGTTTGTTAGAACTTTTCCAAATCATTACTCTGTAAACAAAATGAACTGCACCTGTGGGATCATTCTGCAAGATCTGATAGAGTCATTGTACCCCATCCACTGCTGAAAATCGGGGTACTCTCCCCTTCTCAGGAAGTACTGGTATCCCCTGTAGCTGGGGTGCTCATAGAGCATCCAGGTGCCATTCTCCACCCGGAGGGAGTTGCAGCGGCTGAAGTAGGAGTGCAGGTCGGAGCAGTCTGCGCTGCACTCATAGGAGCGCCCCCCGTAGTTCCTGTCCTCGTAGAAGATGATCTGTAGATGGAAATGAAGTGTTAATTGTTGATTTGGAAATGCATATATATAATTTATTCAGATTTCTCCACTCCTTTGATACACATGCAGTAATAAAGCAGCACAAACAATACAGTCGTACAGCAGAGAAGAAATATAATGATTAGCATTTTCCTTGTAACAGTTATAAGAAAGTCTCTTAAAAATGGTTTGCTCTTTTCCTCTCACAATCATGATACGCTTGTTTTGTCACTTTTGTCACTTTTTCTTTGTTTCGTCACAATTTTCCCCATTAATAGTTTTTTCCCAGATCTAGTAACGATATCATTATATGTTGTACAGCTATCGGAAATATCTGTCTTATATACGTGTCACCCTCCTTGCAATGACAGACAGTGAAAATGATTTTCTGTAAACAGATTTTTACATATTTTTCTTTGGATTCCATAGAAGGTTTCAGCAAAGGTAGAGTAAGCTTGTGCTTCCCAGTTTCATGGAATGTCCTGCACCAACCACACGGTCAAGAAATTCCACATTCCATATATTGTCCCTGCTCCAGAGTTCCGGCTCAATTCTTTCTTTAGTAAAGGTCGGATACCGTCACCATCACTCAGTATGACAGGTGTCATGGCTAATTTCCAGTTTTAAGCCCACATTATGAGTCTGCCGGTAACCTGCCGGCAGGGTTACCGGTAGATTCACCTTACCGTTTCTGCCGCCCGATATCCCGGTAATACCAGAATATTACGGATGGCAGAAAATCCGGTAAATTCCATTTGCTGCCAGTCTGATAGCACAGTGAGTAAAGTGCTCACTTTGACATCTGTGCAGAACCTGCAGATGCGGGTTCGAATCCCGGCAGGGCCAAACTCAGTCTTTCAACCTTCAGAGGTCAATAAATAGGCACCACACACTGTGGGTAATAATAAGCAGCGCTCAGATGCCTGAGGGTTTGTAGCGCTATATGAATGCTAAATTATTATTATTCCCATGGAGTCCCATCAAAGCTACATGTTGAATCTGTAGAACACCAAGGGTCCTGGCGCTCATCAGTAGAGAAGTGTACTCTTGTACCGCTAGGACATAAGAAGCGTGCTAAAGGAAGAATGTTCCACAAGATGTGTTATGCTCCACTCCTGACAGTTGCTGTTCTGAAAATTCATAAAAACATGCCTTATCCAACAGGAGCCTTTAGCTACTTTTGATCCAGACCCATTTCTCTTCTCATCAGTGCCAAATTCGAAGATTTCTGAATAGGTGAAATTGGATTCAGTGAAATCTACGGTATCGGACACAAAGATGGCTCTCTCTGGTCTACCCATGTACTTATTGCAGAGACAAGAGGCTAATGTTGGGGAAACTAATACACCGCTCCCCTTTTGCCCCCCACCCACATAACCCACTGCCAAGCGTACCCATAGGATACATTTTCATGTAGGAGAAACTTGTAGCAAAGGCATTTCCACAGAACAGCAAGGCAGCATCTTTTCTCCAAAGAGGCGGCCGCCGGTCCGGGTAACGTTGGTAAAGTTGGTGCAAGAGTAATTTTCCTGCTCTGGGGCATATTCTGATTTTGTGCAGAATCTGATGCTCTCTGTAAGCATCATTTCCATATAACGGGGACTTAATGCTAATTTTGAGGGCAGTTCATGAACTATTGTCTGGCCATTCTATCACTCTATGTTCAGTCATTCAACACGTGAACACATAACGCTGCATCTTGCTGTTGGTCTGTGGGCGCCATTTTGAAAGAGAATCTGTTTCCATTTTCCATAGTGCACGGGCAATGAGTTTTGGTCCTTGTTGTGCTCCCTTTCTCTGATAATGGAAATACTACATTATGGAGGCAAATGGTTTCATTTCCTGTAGCTGCCTCGCTATTTACCTCTGTGTGTATTTCTGAGCCTGGAAATATAAGACTTGTGGTTTTGCATCTCAGAATGATGTCATTGCCCACTCTCCTACCCGTCCCGCCTCTCCGACACTTTGGGATCTTAGTATTCTGATATTGCAGGATCAATCCAGGTGTACTTCATACCACTGGCGTAAAAGGGCCCCCGCAACCCTTGCGGTGCAAGGGGCCCCGCTAGCACATGTCCTGGAGGAGGCCACACTTTGTAAAAACATTTTAAAAAAATTATAATTCTTTTTGAATTCACTCTGCATTCATAAAGAAATAATTTCTGTAACAGAAATTATTTCTTTATGAAGGCACAGTGAATTCAAAAAGAAACTATCTTTTTGAAGTCTGAGGGCTCCACCCCCCCATGACATGGAAGACCCCATGCTGGAGGCCTCTATGTCATGGGGTGGGTGAGCCCTTTGACTTCAAAAATATATAATTTCTTTTTGAAGTCACTGTGCCTTCATAAACAAATAATTTCCGTTACGGTTCGGTCCTTAACGGAAATAATTTCTTTATGAAGTCACAGTGACTTTAAAAAAAAACATTGGGCTTCATTATAAGTATGGCGGTCCGGAAACAACGGTGCCGGTAAGCTTACAGGCACTGTTGTTTCCAGACCGTTATACTACAGGTCTGCCTGCCAGAGCCGCTGTGCCCGACAGGTCGGACCCTGCCAGGCACAGCAGCCACGGTATGCAGACCGTCACAGAAGCACTGGCACGGTGCCAGTGCTTCCGTGTTTCCGATCCGCATAGAGTTCTATGGGATTCTATGGGAATGGGGAACTACAATTTACTGGCGCCTGACTTTCCGGGGCACCAGTAAGGAAAAAAGGGTGCACACCTAAATCTATGGATGGCTGCATGGGTGTGCCTGTATGGTGAAAGAGTATACACTTAAATGTATGGATGGCTGGGTGTGCAAGTGTGTATATGGTGAATGGTGTGTGTGGTTGTGTTCAGGGGTGCAACAAAGCCTACATTTTGAGGGGCTAATCCTTCGAATGTTGGAAGAGGCGCTAACTTCATGGGCGGTGGGGGAGGGGCAAACTGATTTGTGTGGGGGCATCTAACTTCTTTACGCATTTTAATGACACTATTCTAGTGCAGCTTAAATGTTACAAGCAGTTAACTCTCTCCTTTAAGTCTGCAAGCACCCACTTATGGACTGCTGTGAGTTTTAGCAGTCTCCTCTCTACCCTTCTAATCACTCCCCTGGTCTGCAAGTACTACAGTTTGAGCTTGTCCTGAAGAAGATGGTCGATAACCACTAACACACCATCGAAACCGGTCGACCTGACCTGTTGTGGCTCCACCACAACTTTTTACGATATCCCCAAGACCAACAGGGGATACCACATGAAACTACACTCAAAACCCAGCAAGCATGGGTTTTGAGCACATCCCATAGTCAGTGGGACTGTGCGTTTGTGGAAAAACTTGATAACGTTTGATGTACATTTTTGGGCAACCACCCATCTGCAAAAGAACTCTTGAGTCACCAGGGTGAATAAATCATAAGGAAATCCCGATGCCTCCATTTTTTGCACTTGTCATCACCAGCCCCTTAGGCTTTGGCCACGAGATTTAATCTCTCTCTCTTACTTTTTTCTTAACATCGCTAGTTGCCCCACCATTGTCCCCCTTTCTCCCTCTTGACAGGCTGTTGGTTACCTTGCCACTCACGCTAGCAAGATTACCACAGACACATAGTGGAACTCAGTCACCCCTCTCCCCCCCAGACAGGCACTAGATCCATCACCGCCTGTGGTTAGACTACCCACTAGATACCACCCCCACCCCTCACTTCCCCACCGGTGGGGTCCGGGTGTCTCAACAGAGGGTCAGATTAGCTTCCTATCCTGTGTCCAACGAGTAGGACCACCTCCTAAACACCACTATCAGTTGTTCCGCCTAGCCTTGCAAACTGACAAACTTTTTCCCCAGTGAACCATTCTTTGTGTACCAGTATGTTCCTACGGTTTGGGAAGGCAGTTGCCACCCCGGCTCTTTGAGCCTTAATTGACCCTGTTGTTTTTTCCTGCAAGTACTAAACCCACATCACAATTTAAAATTTAAATTGCCTAATAAATTTGGCATTTGAATGCAGGTACTACCAGTGAAATGCTTTAAGTTAGTAATTACTGGGCCCTTATTAACAGCGAAACACAGGTGGCGTGTTACATTTGTATCCTGTTCTGTCCGGCAACTGCTCTGAAGGTCAGCCAGATTGAGACAACATAGCCCAAAATTTCAGGGGGGGGGGCTGAGGGGAGTGCTGAAACCCTGTCAACTCAATGATGTTATGCCACCACTTGTGTTTAATGCCTTGATTACTTAATGGTAATCGTCATTACTCCTAGCCCTGTACTTGTGTATGAGGCAGTACTAGTGTATGAGGCATTTTGCCTCATACATAAGTATTGGGATGAGGTAGAGGTACATGGAGGTAATGCCTGACTTCGCTACCTGTAATCTTCATTACTCCTAGTCCCACTCTTCCTCATCCTAGTACTTACCTATGAGGCAAAGAGCCTCCTGGACCGTTGGTTTGCCCGGTGAAGCCCTGCTGCTATGCTGAAGTCCGAATTCACCTTGACTACAGAAGACCTGAAAAGGACGACTCCTCCCCTTGGGTTGATGGGACCAATCGACCCCAAGACAAGCTCATCTGCACATCCTCTCGGAGCTGGCTAAACTTCCATTGCTGCTACAGGAACCGAGTGCCAGGGAGAGGAACACCGGAATCGAGTGAGTGTCTTTAAGTTGGAACCGAGCTCGAGGAAAATCCTCCGGACTCCCAGGAAGCAGGACTGGCCAAGCCTGAGCCACTTCAACAGGGTGCTAGACCCCAGATGCAAGGAAAGTCCACAGTGGTATCCGAGAACCACAGTGATGTTATTTGTGAGAGAAGCGAGGAGCTGAAAACGGGAAGTGCCACCGATCTGAAGTTTGCCCATTGCTGCTGCTGACCATCCATTCGTAGTGCAGGAGCCCCCAGATGTCCTCCCTCTTGTCCCCACAACTGAGGCCCAGGAATACGAGGATCTGCAGACCTACACAGGAACAGATGCCAGCTGGAACCACTTTCTTCTAACCAAAGGTACTGTAAACTAAGGGGTTGCTTACCTCTTGTCGTGTAGCTGTGTAGGAATATCGGGAGGATAGCCCAGGGGCGACGTGCTCGCCTTGGAAGCAAGATGACACAGAGCAACACAGGTTCAATCCCCGGGTCCGCGCTTAGAAACCTCTGAGTATTAAGTGCATTATAAATAACCTGTCATATTATATCACATCATATCATACGTAAGCTCTGGGACAAGGAAGAGGGAAGTGTGGGTAATTCAGTAATAAAGAGCTGATTTTGGAATTTGGGGTAGGAGGGAGAGGGGGGCAGGATTGTGCGATAAACCATGATGGTTGTCCATGTCTAGGCTAAGCTGGCATGATATGTGGTATTAGTGGCTAGAGAGGCATTTTGGTGCAGCCAGTATAGTCATTCCTCAGTTTAGTATGACTTTTTTAACTGCGTATTTCTGATAAAACCGTCCTGCTAAGTGTAATTACCTTGCTAGACTGGCATTTGGGTGCTGCCAGTCTAGCCGTTTCTTACTGCTGCATTGTATATTTTCCTGTGCATCTGGGATAAAATGATATGATATAAGTCATTTATAAAATGCCTGTACACAAGTGTTTCTAGGCTCGACAAGACAAGCGAGGGAAGATAGAGGGAGGACAAGACAAACAATCTTACTCTGCCTTGTGTCATTCAGATTGTGTAAGTGCGAGAACGATAATGCAAGGGGAAAGGGAGGGGGAAGTGCAAGGAAGAGGGGAGAAGAAAACAGGGCAGTAATGCTCTGAGTAAGTGCAGCCAGCGCAGCTCTGGGTAGTGCAAGGAGAACAAGGGACTGTAGGGTTACAGTTACAGCCCCTAAGTGAATGGTAGGCCTAGCGGCAGTGCAAGGGCGATTGATCAAGAAAGAGCCTGGATTCAGTGAAACTCTGAGGGTAGCCAAGCAACCAGTCAGTACAGCAGACAGGTAGGTCAGCAGTGGAGGGAGAGAGAGAAAGCAGAGGAGAAGAGGAAGGTTTTGAGCTGCTTCTGTAACTGTCCGCTCATGCTTGAAAAGGGCAGAGAGGCCAGAAGGAATGCTGGAATCAAGGTTAGAGAGCAGATCTTCATGGGTGTTCCATGCCTCTGGCAGCTCTGGAGTCAGACTGATGGTAATGTAGACAACAGATTCAGTGTGGAGATTAAGCTGGGATACGGCCAGCTTTTACAGAGTTTGCCCAGGAAAGGGGTGATGGATATTGGGCGATAGTTTACCGGGCAGGTAGGATCGGCAGATGGCATCTTGAAAAGTGGATGCACAAGTGCTTAAGGAGAGAGGTGAACATTCCAATGGTGACAGAGTGATTACAGAAATCGGCTAAGGCTGGAGCAACGGTGTCAATATGGTCGTTGATGGTTCTGGAGGAGCAGGGGAGCACCTGCTTGGACGACACTTTCATAGATCGGACTTGTCTAGAAACCTTGTCAGGTGTTGTCAGAGAGAAAGAGTGCGAAGGAGGAGGAGAGGGGGAGATGGCCAAAGGGGGGCCGAAAGAGGAGAGGAAGAGGAAGAGGAGATAGAGGACAGGATGTCGTGAGTTTTAGCAGAGAAGTGAGTCGCAGAGCCAAACAGAGGGCCTGGGAGGGCACAGGAGAGTTAGAGACTGCAACAGTATTGACCAGTTCCTTGCCGATTTTAAAGAGTTTTGCCGTGTTGTTAGAGGCTGCAGGGACTAGGGCTTGAATGTGTGATCTCTTCTTGATGAGTGTTATTGCTTTGACTGGCATTTTGGTGCAACCAGTCTAGGTATGTCTAAATGTGACCTGGCATGCTTTACTGTAATGTTATTACGTGTCTACACTGGTCTACATTGTACAGCCAGTGGGGCATGTTTTCAATGTGGCACAGCATTTTTTTATAGCAAAGCATTAATGTTACCGTTACAGCCCCTAAGTGAATGATAGGCCCGTCGGCAGAGAGATGGGGGTTCATGGGTGCTGTTGTGTGTGTTGTGTATATGTATGTATTTTGGTTTGTGGGGGGTGGGATGGAGGCGGTGAGAAACAATGAGGGATTGGGGGGTAAAAAAAACCAAATATTTTTTTTTAAAAGGAAAACCGCATTTTAAAAGTCTCAAGAGAAAAAAATCTTTACAATGCCGGTTTTCCAATCAAAAGAAAATCGGTCAATGTAAATCGATCTTTTTCTCTTGAGACTTTTAAAAAGAGGTATTTTCACATAGAACCGATAAAGCATCTGAAGGCATGAAACACACGTAACTCTAGCACTATGCATGAATCTGAAATTGACTTGAAAAAATGCAGTGCACCACCAAGAACAAAGTAAAGCACAAGTCAGTGTTTCCTGAAGCTTCATAGAGTTATGTTGCTGGTATTGCGCAAGAGTGGGTGTTACCCCATTCTGCGTTGCTGAGTAAACCAGCTATTCTATCATTAGTCTAGGCATCTGCATAGACAACTGGTTATTACAGCCGCTTGTCATTTTCTTCTTGCTACTTCAGCTGCACATCGTCCTCGTTATCAAATGTATACATTACGTTTCTCGGAACAGTGACCAATGGGGTCCATGTCGGACCCAGTGGCAATATGCAAGGGCATCATTTTACCTATTTTGCAAGAATGTCTTTGCTGTTATTCAGACGGGCCCCAACCCCACCCAAAGAAGCAGTCTGGCCTGCATTACTATGCTATGCCGGCTTCAGAAAGAAACCCCAGAGGAGATGAAGCCTCATGAATGTGCATTTTTTGTGAATTGTAGCTTGAATCACTGGGTAACGACACAGCCATTAGTCCACCTCTGGATACAACCAGACTATTTAGGTAGCTGGAACTGAGAACAAAAGCTGTGCCGGAAATTGCTGATCTAATGCTTCAAACCTACTTGGGGTGAGTGTTACCAATATCATGAAGCTCATCTGTGCCACTGCAGAAGGAACAATGGTCCAGCCCAAAATGAGCCGCATGGACTGCACTGTAAGAATAACTCCCCTGTGCATGAGATAACATAAAAGCAATTCCGGGCATGTTTCATCCTCATTGGGTCTCATGAGTGAGGCGCACTCCCATTGCACTTAGGGGGGATCAAGAGATCATGTGATGGAAATGCTTGAGCTAACATTTCTTAACAGATGAGCTGTCTTTTCGTCATTTTATCTCATGTGTGCCAAAGCATTATGGGATCAATTACTGTAAGAGGTGCAACCACCACCTGAAAGGAGCAGTGTGGGCTAGATCGCCAACCCATGCCATGTCTGTGTCAGTCTATGTCAGCTAACTTGCAATCAGAGATGCATCACTGCCTGGCTGCCCCTCGTCAATTGCATTTTATTGAATGTAAAAAGAATCCAAAAACAGTACAATAAAATTAATATAAGTGAGTACGGGTTACATCAACAGAGAAAAAGCAAAGAGGTTGTTTTAAGACACAAGAGACGAAAGAAGGTAGAGTTTAAGATTTGTTCGGGAAATGTAAAGAGACGAGGAGGAGCGAAGTGAGAAGGGATAAGCGTTCCAATGTTTAGGAGCCAAAAGAGAAAATGAGCGGAAACGAGACAAAGCACAGGGGAGCTTAGGAACAGTTAAGAGAAATAGATTCTGTAGGAGCCATGGAGGGACATATAACGAGAGTAGGGAGGAGAGGTAGGGTGGGCCAAGCCAAGGCAGCGTTTGGAGACTATCAAGAGAAAGTGATACAAAAGATGGGTTTCGAAAGGAAGTCGTGAAATTGAGAGCAGGGAGGATGCAATAGGGATCAGAGGGGGTCGAGAAAAAGGAGACAAACGGAGGAATTATAGATAGATCAAAGAGAGAAAAGGTGGGAGGCAGGGAGACCAAGCAATAAAGATGACAGTAGTTGATACGCGAAAAAACAAGGGAAAAGAGAAAACGTTTAGTAGAATGAAAAGAAAGCTAAGTGCAAGCATGATGAAAGTCAAATAGAGCATAACGCCAGGAGTGGGCAATAGAGGGGATATGAAGGGAGAAGGAGAGGGAGGGATCAAAGATAATGCCCAGGTTATGCACTGGAAGTGACAAGGAAAGAGAGGATGGGGGGAGGAAATAGGGGAAGGTGGAGTCTAAGAGATAGTAGAAGGGGGAAAGAACAGGACCTCAGTTTTTGAGGGATTGAGATGTAGGAATTAGGAAGGCATCCAGTTCTGAACAGCTAGAAGACAGTTAGAGACGGTGGAGTACAGAGCAGAATCAAAGGAAGAGAAAGAGGGAAAGATCTCGGTGTCATCAGCATGAAGGTGAAAGGAAAGGTGAAAGGAGGAGATGAGGGCGGAGAGAGGAGCAGTGTAGAGAGAAAAAAGAAGATGGCCGAGTACTCACCCTTGGGGGACACCATAGAGAAGAGGGAGAGAGGAAGAAGAGTGTCTAGCCCAAGTGACAGAATAAGTCAGTTGCAAAAGATAAGATCTAATCTTTTTGAGAGCAGACCCACAGATACCCAAAGAGGAAAGAGAAGAGATAAGGAAGGCGTGGTCCACAGCGTCAAACGCCACAGACAGATCGAGAAGAATAAGAATAGAAGAAAGCTTAGAGTGACAGGCTGTGAGAAGAGAATTAGAAACATGAAGAAGTGTGGTTGCAGTGGAGTGAGACAGCACAAAACAGACTGCAAGGGAGGAAGAAGAGAATGAAGACTCAGGTAACGGGTTACTTGGGGATAGGCGGCCCATTCAAGAATTTTAGAATTAAAGGGTAGAAGGGAAACAGGGTGGAAATTAGCTGGGGAAGACGGATTGAGAGAAGGTTTTTTCAGAATAGGGAGAATAAGCGCATACTTGAAAGCCGCAGGAAAACAAGAATGTACAAGGGAAGAGTTAATAAGGGAAGCAAGATTAGGAAGAAGCTGGGGATATACTTGAGGGATAAGAGAAGACAGGAGAGGGCCAGAAGGAGAAGCAGTAGGATGAGCACGAGTTAGTAGAGCAGAATTCTGAAGGTCTGTGAGAGGAGAGAATTATGAGAAAGAGTGAAGTGATGGAGAAAGAGAAGGAGAGGGGGTGAAAGCTAGACAAAGGTAAGCAACTTTAGATGTAAAGTAGTTTGCGAAGTCAGGGGAAGAAAGAGATGAGAAAGCAGAAGGATGGGGCTTTTGGACAGAAGATATTGTGTAAAAGCTGATAGAGACAATGATGGTGGTGAGATAAAGTGTAAGTCCAGAAAAGTAGGGTTTCTTGGCAATGAGTAAAGTCGTTGGGTGGGTCCTTAAATTTCTATGCAGAGTGAGCAAGTGCTCCACATGCTTCAACAGTACTAATTTCATGGAAAGGCTTGAGTTGATGACTTTAGATAAATGCGATTAACGCAAGTAGCATTTCATCATTTTATTGTGTCTACAATTTCACCAGGAGTTTCATGGTATCATATTTCTGAGCAAAATAAAAAGTCCCCTAATATCTACATCAAAAGATAACCAAAATTCAGATATCGAATGTCTACACCACACATTGCACCTGGTGCGACAATATTGATCCCTTATTTTCACTATGATTTAATGTATAAAATAAACCCATGCCTTTGGCCTTGGCATTAAAGAGGGGCGGTCAAGCCTGCCCTCCCGGTGTTACTTATCACCACACAACTGACTCCAAGCCAGTTCTTTGTTGTGTGTGCAGGCTTCAATGCATGAGTCTGTATTTACTGGCCATCTCAGTAGGGGATAAACATTAAGCACATCACCTCTCAACAAAGGAGAAATCTCATTCACACGAGATAACAAGCACTTCAAGACGGACGTGCTCAGGTCTGGAAGTTCTATTCCACTTACAGAGACTCAACAGAGAATAGCACTTCAGTAGCAAGGACAGAACTGAGTCTTCTCGTCCTCTGGGGGTGCACCAGGGCAGGACTTGCATCACTGTTGCCCATTCTGGTTGCAGAAGGCAACCAATCATATACACATGACTCCAGTGTCAAAGCCCAGCTCAAACCTCTTGTGACCACTTTTCCTTTGCACGAGTTAAAGGGATGGTCTAGTAAAATTCTTTATTTAAAAAATAGATAGGCCACATAAAAAAAAATATACTAGCATCCTCCGTTTTAAAACTATTCCAGCTCAAAATTCGAAAAAGCAAGCACAGGGGCGCCGCCATTTTGTGAAATGGAGGCCCTCCTGTGCTGGCTTTTGCTTTTGCTGCACTAATGAAGGAAAAGAAAACAAAGTCTACCGCTGGGTGGCTTTCCCTTCATTAGTGCCGGGACTCGGAGGACGCGGACCGGAGACCAGAGCAGGAAAGCTGCAGCTGAATCTCGGTAAGTGCTATTTATTTTTTTTTACAAAAAATAAGCACTAGCTGCGGTTTTTTTCTAAGTTTTCCGGGCTGGAGGAGCCCGGAAAACTTAGAAATATAACCGCAGCTTTAAAAACGTATTTATGTTCGCGGTCGCTTTTGAAGCGACCGCAAACATAAATACAATATTATTGTGTTGGAAAACGCTGCGGTTTTTCATTCCAAGGAGCCTGAGAAACTTGGAAAGAAAAACCACAGCGTTTTCCAACACAACCCAGGCGAGCACCGGAGACCCAAAGTGAAAGCCACAGCAGGCAGAAACACACGCGGTTGTGTTTACATGCCGCGTAGTGTTTCTACCTGCAGCTGATTTCCCATTTGGGGCTCTCGGGCTCCCCGTGGGGAGCCCGAGAGCCCCAAATGGGAAATGCTAAAGGCTGCGTTGTCTGCCTCAATCTGCTTTCCCATTTGAGGCTCTCGGGCTCCCCGTGGGGAGCCCGAGAGCCCCAAATGGTAAAGCAGATTCAGGCAGACACAACGCGGTTGTTTTCCGCAATGCCGCGTTGTGTCTGCCTGAATCTGCTTTTCCATTTGGGGCTCTCGGGCTCCCCGGAAGCCCGAGAGCCACAAATGGTAAAGCAGATTCAGGCAGACACAACGCGGTTGTGTTGGAAAATGCTGCGGTTTTAAAACCGCAGCGTTTTCCAACACAATAACGTTGTATTTATGTTTGCGGTCGCTTCAAAAGCGGCCGCAAACATAAATACAATGTTTTTAAAGCTGCGGTTTTATTTCTAAGTTTTCCGGGCTCCTCCAGCCCGGAAAACTTAGAAAAAAAAACGCAGCTAGTGCTTATTTTTTGTAAAAAAAATAAATAGCACTTACCGAGATTCAGCTGCAGCTTTCCTGCTCTGGTCTCCGGTCCGCGTCCTCCGAGTCCCGGCACTAATGAAGGGAAAGCCACCCAGAGGTAGACATTGTTTACTACAGCTGGCTGGCTTTTCCTTCATTAGTGCCGCAAAAGCAAAAGCCAGCACAGGAGGGCCTCCATTTCACAAAATGGCGGCGCCCCTGTGCTTGCTTTTTCGAATTTTGAGCTTGAATAGCTCAAAATTTTACATAGGAAGTTTTAAAACGGAGGATGCTAGTATATTTTTTTTATGTGGCCTATTTTTTAAATAAAATCTTTTACTAGACCATCCCTTTAACGTAGCTCAATAACCAGGAGTGACAATATTAAAATGGCAAAAGTACAACAAGAGAATGCAATGTCTGGCAATGAGCAGTCCAAAAGGGGTTTGATGTCACTCACTAGCCCTAATCCAATATAATCCGCCACCACAGATAGAAAAAAAAGGGGATAAATGGAGAGCAAATCAGAGCTTCACTAGATAAGCGCGCCCTCCACCGCATACAGGCTGGAGCAAAGGAAGACGAACTGTGTGGGACCAAGTAGTACCATGAGCATGGCGGGTGAGGAGGCTTGCGTAGTAAGCACAGCAGACGGAAGGTCCTCTTGATGAAAGAAGCAGTGGAAACCTGTGTTATCAAGGTTGCATGGGAACGCTGAACACTCTAGTCATCCGTTGGGTATCGAATCAAAGACTGGTGTTGCAAGGTTCCCACACACCCTGCACATTTAATGCACCCTTTTGCCTGGACCTGACTCCAAGGAGCAGGGGAGTGTTTTTTTAGAAAATGCATTCATTGAGGTAAGAGCATTTCACGGAAATTGCCAAAGTGACCAGCCCATAATCACAGCATGTTTCAGGTCAAGAGTCAAGGGCAAAACTAGAACTGAGGTATCCAGGGGACAAGGTGGTCAGAAATCTAGTCAATGGCTCGCATCGTTGAGGCCCTTGCTTTCTGCTAACTGGACCAAAGACTGCCAGCTGCAGCTCAGTTTACAGCCCCCAGCCAATAGGAACACTTGGTCACTACTCTAGGTTGCATCCAAACCAATGATGTAGCAGTAAAAGGTTGGTTGAGCCTTTCGGCCGCATATTCATTCAACATATATATCCCAATATTGGATCTAAAGTTCACACTGGCGTTAACAAAGATCCCAGCCTTACACAGTGGAATGCCCAGTGTGCGCCAAGTACCTTTCCCATGTTGGCAGGTCAGAAAATGCGCAGTTTGTGTGGCGGACAGCGCAATGTGCTCTTTATATACTACGCACGGCCAACAATGCTCTCATACAGAAAGAGCCTCCTTTCAGCACGAAGAATACGTGTATTTGTCTTTGTTGCGCGAGTTTACAGTCCTTTCAACTACTGTCAAGGGGTCTGCCACGTTGTGAAAGGGATTTCTGGCCCTATTGTCACCCCAGAAAGTGGACATTGCACAAAGCGCATATGTAAGCATGTCAATTCTACTTCCAGAAGAACAAAACATTTCAGGGGGCGAGCGAATCTTCTGGCTCTGTGAGAAAAGAAACGCAAGCGTCATGAAGCCCATTTATTGCAAGTTGCTTCAATGGAGAACTCCAGGTCTGCTCACACTGGAAACACCTCTTAGAAAGAGTGAGCGAAGTGAATGGTGCGTGTCCTGCCCATGTGGCCTCGTTTTCTTGTGACGCTAGGTCTGTGCTGGTCATCTATATGTCATGCTAAGCATCATTTGTATAGCAGAATGTTTACTTGCATGGTTTCTTGAATCTGATGGTTGTCACAGAGACAAGGCGTATGTCCACTCCTCAGGATAGATGTCCACAGGTGGGATAAGCAGCTATGCCACCTACTCAACACTGCGCAGTGTGATGTGAGACGGTCTTTGACTCCATGGTCATCAAACTTTGAGGCCTTCCATGATGCCTCTGAGTTAGTATGGTTGTGCTGAACCAAAACACAGGAGACAGGAGAATGCGCTCCCTTGTACCAACTCCGCTGGGCTGTGCAGGCAGGAAAGCTGTGTGGGACTACTAGTTCACTTAAAATCAGGGTGGAATTTGAACTATGGCTCTTCTGGAAGCAGTGGCCTGAACTAGGCCACCTTAAGTGTTTGAGAATTGCTAGGGTTTATGGGGAAAGCTACAGCGGTGCGGGAGGATGTATATATAACCCTTGGGCTAAACTGGGCTCTTTGAATTATCTGGAAAAATGCACGGCATTCATCCTTCCCTAAGAAGGTAGTTGTTTCCTTCCCCTTTTATACGAGGGTAGCCGGGTGGACGTGGGTCCCACCCACAGTCAGCTTACAAGAAGGGACGTGCGAGAAGGGTCCGATATTCTGTTGAACCTCTGCATAGCAAGGGGTGTGCCATTTTGCAAATATAAGTTCTCTTTGACTTTTAGAATTTGAGAGTGAGCAGGACATACTGTTGGGCGAGGATGAAATTGCAATTGCGGGTTAAATGCAAGACACAAGATGTTAGGGAGAATTCTCAGAAATGTGCTAATTCCTCTCTACCTTAGAGACCCCCAGCAACTTTGCTGGATTTTGAGGACTTGAATTTTTAACCTGAAGAGAGTGAGACCCTTTTTCCACTCTCTCATAGATTTTAATGTGATTTTGAACTCTATAGGCATCATCTTTTACATTGTGTCACACAGCAACTTAATTGCAGTGACACAGGGATGTCTTTCAGATTTCCCCAAGGGTTAAATACCTTCTCTTGGATAAACTACTGTTTGCAAGAGCATTGAAGTGAAATTGACTTTACTTACATTTGTAACTTTCTAGACCCAGCACACACTATCTTACAATAGGGTGCTGGACAGGTTACTTAGTATCCCCTTTGTCTAGCTTCTCATGTACCATTTTTATGTTATCCTTTCCTCCATGAATGGCTGGTGGCAGTGGTTTATTTTTAACTACCGTGGTGTGCATTTACTGTGGGCTGAGTTCGCAGCTGCAGTAAAGCACCCAAGGGTGGCATTTTTGTCAAAATGGCCTGGTCTTCTTTTTTCCCCATTTCTTTCTGGAAAGGTCCTTCTAGAGATTTACTTTGTGGGCCAAACCAGGTTTGGTCCCTTTGTTAATTTCGCCTTTGGTGGGATTCACGAGGGAAGCATGCCTCTGGCTCCAGGGTGTCTGGCATGGGCAGGAAGTGAGGGAGTTGCCCGAAACTCCCTGTGTTTAGTCTCCTAGGAGACAGGAATGCACTCTTAGGTGATTGGCCAGCTGGCTGTCCGGCAAGGACAGCCAACCTGCAGGGTGACTGACAGCTGGGCTGGAATTAATGGGAGAAACCTGCATAAAAGGCAAGGCTTTTTGGCTTGGAAAGCAGAGTCGACCACTGGGCGAAGGAATCCGAAGAGGAACTTGAAGAGGGCGCCTGTTGCAACTCCTGGACATTTGGTTTGCCCGGTGAAGCACAATGTTGTGCTGAAACTCCAAATTCATATCGACAGAGAAGCCCCTGCAAGGACGACTTCTCCCTTTGAGTTGGTGGGACCAATCAACTTGAAAGTAAGCCACCTGGACATCCTCTCGGAGCTGGTTGAAATTCCGCTGCAGTTGCTGCTGGAACCGAATAGCCAGGGAGAGGAACACCAGATGGTGTGTGTTGCTTTTAAGCTGGCCAAGAGCTCAAGGAAGATCCTCCGGACTCCCAGGAAGGAGGACTGACCGAGCCTGAGCCCCCTCAACAGGGTGCGGGACCCCAGATGCAAGGAAAGTCCATCTTGACAGCAGGGAACTGGGATGTTGCTATTTGCGGTAGACACAAGGAGCTGAAACTCCAAAGTGCCACTTGTTTGAAGATTGTCGGTTGACCGTCCCATTGCAGTGCAGGAGTCCCCAGAAGTCCTCCCTCTTGTCCCCACGTCTGAGGCACAGGAACACCGGGATCTGCAGAGCTGCACAGGAACAGGAGCCACCTGCTGCACTTTTCTTCAACCTAAAGGTACTGTAAAGTCTGAGAGAACTTACCTCTTGCTGTGCCACCTAGCTTGTCCTCTTTGGAGACTTGTCTCGGTTGCCCCTGTAGAGTTGACAACAGCTTCTTTACCTGAGAAGGCTAATCAGCTTGTGGCCCTACTTTGATTTCTTATTATTCTACAAAGACTTCTAAAACATTGTGCAAGACGTTTACTTACCTGCAAGCAGTGCTTCAGTTCACCTTGACTTTTGCTAACTTAACATTGGCTGGCCTGGCTCACTGAATGACTCTTCCCTCCTCTGCTTAGGTGTTATGTCTTCCTTCCAGGAAGGGGTTAACTGACTTGGCATTGGAGGCTACCAAAATTACTTACGTGCTTCAGAATATTTGTGTGATCTCTTGTTTTATTCTAATAACCTTTTTCTTTTGACATTCTTCTAAATCTGATTCTAAATACAACAGTGATATATTAATGTCAACAGCACCCTAACTATTGAAGTCACCTGAGGGTTTAGGTAGTTTCTGTATGCCATCCCAAATTGGTATTTGCTTATTTAGAAACTAAGAGTGTGTATTTTCTGAAGTGTATTTGAGTGTTACTATTATATTGCCCCTTCTGAAGAAGGCTTACTCTAACTGACTGATAAATAAATTAATAACTGTTTAATCCAAAAACCTTGTGTGTAAGAGTTTATCTGAACACTTGTCACTGTGAATCTCTGTGTAATTACCCTACAGCTCACACTGTTCTTGCCTGGTTTACTTTGTTTCTTTCGGATCGCACTCAGACCCTCGCTATGCCACAGTTTCTCTCCCCTTCTTGCTTTCTCACTTGTGGTGTCCCTCAGGGATCCTCTCAATCGCCAATTATGTTTAACTTCTACATCTGGGCCCTGATTTGTCTCATCCGCTCCTATGGGTTAAACTGCTACTCCTATGCAGATGATACCCAAATCCTGATCCGTCTGGACCAGGATCAATCAGAGACCTCTGTATGCCTCCACAACTGCCTTAGGGCAGTCGGGATCTGGATGGACCAGAATTGGCTAAAGTTAAATGGTGATAAAATGGAGGTACTGTTGGTAGGCTGCCCCCCCAACCCCTCCCTGTCGACACCTGATTTCTGGCCCGCTGCCTTGGGCCCGCTACCCAACCCAGTTAGCAAAGTCAAGAATTTAGGAGTTATCCTCTCCGCTTCTTTGTCAATGTCTAACTAGGTTGCGGCCGTGTGCCAGTCCACTCACCACCAGATCAGAATCCTTAAGAGGGTCATGCCCTTGATCCCGGTAGCCCTCTGCCCCCCTGTGGTAACCGCGTTAGTCCTCACACGACTGGACTATTGCAATTCACTCTATTTGTCTCAACCTATCGGCCTTATCCATCGCCTTCAGCGTATGCAGAACCTGGCTGCTAGGCTGGCTACTGGCTCCCCTTATGGTGCCCACATTACACCAGTGCTTCGCCAACTGCATTGGATCCCGGTGAACCAACAAATTCAGTTTAAATCTCTGTGTATTGTTCACCGGGCTATTCACGGTCAGGGTGCTGAATTTTTGCAGCTTAAATTCACCCGATATTGTCCGGACCGGGACCTCCGCTCTGCTACTTCTAACCTGCTTACTGTCCCCAGGTTTAACTGGGCAAGGCTCGGTGGTAGAGCCTTCTCTGTTACCGCGACCATACTTTGGAACAGTCTCGCTGAACCTCTTAGGGCCACTGTTAACCATCTAGAATTCAGAAGAGCGTTGAAATCCAACCTGTTCTAAGCCTGACCACTCCATTGGTCTTCTCCGACTGGGTAGCTTCCTTCCAGCGCCATGATGCCTTTGGGCGCACGTGCGCTTTACAAATGTTAATAACATAACATAACATTGACCCCTCTTGAGATGAGCCTGGCTGCTCAACACGCTACCAAGACTTATACCAAAGATTAGGTTCCTATTGCGAGGAGGTCAGGGTTGCCATGAATCGCCGTTTGCGGCCCTTTGGGACTTTATGGTCCATAATGCACCGCAAACTCAGGTCGACAGTTCTCCCAACATGGCCAACCTCACAGAAACACTGCTCTCTAGTGTTTACGCATGACGTGCTGCCTCCTAGAAAATAGGCACGCCCCCGCGGCTCTGCACGTCTCAACGATACTGGCAAGTGCACTCGTTACTTCTTTCCTCCGTAAGTGCCCCTTCCTGATACTTACCATCCTTTTCCTTCCTGGTACTCTTTGAACTGCCTTTTGCGTCCACCAAGGACCGTTCTCCGTTCCATCCCAGACCCTTGTTCTGTGCTTCCGTGCACGTGGGTTTCCCCTTGCACGCACTGAGCATTGGACTTCCTGCTCCTATTGCTTCCCGGATTCCGCCTCCACATTCCTTCCTTCCTGGATACTGAACTCTTCCCTGCTTCCTGAGGCTGACAGCGATTCTCACACTGGACCCAGAGGATACAGGCCCTTACCTGTATAATTCCCAAACAGCCAGGAAAAAGGAAAGATCTACAAAGAAGAAATCGACCAAAGACAAACAGGTGAGACAGGGGGCTGAGAGTGACAGTTTGAGACACCCAGAACCTGCTATTGAATCTAACATGGAGGCTGCAGTCCAGGCCATCATGAGAGAATGCAAGAATTAACTGCTGAAGTTCAAAAGCTCAAGGCTGAAAAAGCAGCACTAAAACAACTCGTGTTGTCCAGGGATTTGGCATTCAAGGAAAGTGCCCTGGTAGGGGGTATAGTGGACAAATACAATGGCTACTCCAAATCTCTGCGTGCCATCCTCGACTCCTGTCTGGTGCATTTAACGTTTAAACCCTACTATTTTTCCAGGCCCAGGGCCAAGGTGGGATTTATAATCTCTACACCTTTCTGTCAATGCCTTAGCCTGGGAAACTCCCTTAGTGAACTCAGGAGACCCACTCCTGGATAATTAGGATGGATTCATAGAAGCCTTCAAAACTATGTTTGATCGGCCAGAACTCGTTTACAGCACTCAGGAAAGGCTTCTGGAGTTCCAACAAGGAAATCAAGATATGCTTACTTATGTTTAAAACAATCAGCTAAAGAGGCCGATTGGTCTCAGGAGGCTAGTTTTACCCTGTTTCAGAGAGGGTTGAATGACGAAGTTAAGAACGAACTAGCCAGAGTGGCCCGTACAAGTTCCTTTCAGGCCTTGATGGATTTGTCTCTACAAATCGACTTCCGAATCCAGGAGAGAAAGGCAGAGAAAAGAAAAACAAGAACTGCACCCCCAAAGACATCCGTGGAGTATCCTAGCCTCAAGGGAACACCCACTCAACACTCTTCAGATCCTGGACCTATGCAGTTGGGCTCTTTGCGAGGTCCGATCTCTCCACAAGAAAGGATCCGTAGGATCTATGCGGGACTCTGCATGTATTGTGCTTCTGATAATAATAATAATTTCACATTTATATAGCACTACGAACCCTCAGGTATCTGAGCGCTGCTTATTATTACCCACGGTGTGTGGTGCTCATTCATCGACCTCGGAAGGATGAAAGGCTGAGTTTGGCCCTGCCGGGATTCGAACCTGCGTTGGCAAACTCTGCACAGATGTCATAGCGAGCACTCTACTCGCTGTGCCACTTGACCGGATAAACATCTTCTAGGAAATTGCCCAATAGCACCACCCCGGCGTTTGGGAAACGCCAGCTCCCGATCTTGAGCGGAGCACAGCTTTGGGAGAAAGATGTCTGCTCCGCTTCTGTTCCTTCCTTGAATTGTCCACGACAAAATACCTTGGTGGTTCTGTAAACATTCTTGTCACCCACTAATAAGGAGACTTTCCCATCCTGGCTCTGGTGGATTGCAGTGCCATGGGAGTATTCATAGACCATGAATGGGCCGTAAAGCACAACATTCCCCGAGGTTCCAAAGAAGTAATTCGAGCTGTCGAAGGGATTGACGGGAAACCACTATTTTCCGGGCCCATTACTCACCAAACCAAGAAATTACTGCTCTCGATAAACAACCACCAAGAAAGTCTTTGTTTTGATATCACAAAGGCAGCACATTACCCCATGGTTCTAGGCATGCCCTGGCTCCAGAAACAAAACCTGTATATCAATTGGGCGGCTGGATCCTTATTCCTGGGTTCAGAATTCTGCTTGTCCCATTGCTTGTCTCAAAACTTGGTGCAGAACCATCCTATGGACTCCCAGATTCCCGAGCAACCACCTTTGTGATTTTCCAACATTACCCAAGTACCTGAGATCTATCAACCATATTCAGACGTGTTTTCAACAGCCATTGTTCAATCACTACCACCCCATCGACCTGAGGACTGTGCAATCGACACTGATGGCTTGGCTGTAATTCCTTTTGGCAGAATGTTTATACTATCCGAACCTGAGAAAAGAGCACTACGAGAATATCTAGACACCAATCTCACCAACAGAACCATCCGTCCTTACAAAATCCACAGCCAGTGCCTCCTTGTTCTTCGTACCAAAGAAAGACACCAGGGAACTCCGG
Organism: Ambystoma mexicanum; assembly: GCF_040938575.1. Lineage (NCBI taxonomy): Eukaryota > Metazoa > Chordata > Amphibia > Caudata > Ambystomatidae > Ambystoma > Ambystoma mexicanum. Next base: position 710,421,507 of record NC_090931.1, read on the forward strand.
CCCTGCTTGGACTACAGAGGTCTTAACCAATGCACCCTTAAGGATCGTTATCCTCTACCTCTTATTTCTGACATTTTGGAGGCTGTTCGAGGTGCTGTAATCTTTACCAAGCTCGATCTAAGGGGTGCCTATCACCTCATTTGGATTAAGGAAGGTGATGAATGGAAGACTGCCTTCAGGACACCCTTTGGGTATTTTGAGTATCTGGTTATGCCCTTTGGCCTCGCCAACGCCCCTGCGTTTTTTCAGCGCTTCATCGGTCCTGCCAACTATCCTACCGCACCCTAACCCGGTTCCTTCGGTCGATTCCTGGATTGAACGTCTGCTGAATGTACATAGGGATGTTAAAGATCTCTTGGAAAAAGCCAGGATGGACGTCAAAAGACATGCTGATACTAAACGGAGACCCAGTCCTCTATAGGGGATCAGTGACAAGGTCTGGTTATCTTCTAAACTCTTGCCTCGACACCTACGAACAAATAAACTGGCTCCCAAGTATTACGGGCCTTTTTATGTTAAGGAGGTCTTCAACCCAGTGGCCTTTTGACTTCAGCTGCCAGAATCTTGGAAGAAAATACATCCCGTTTTCCACACCTCATTACTGATACCTTATGTACAATCCACCAGATCGACTCATCAACCTAAACCAGTACTCGTCAATGATCAGATTGAATTCGAGGTCTCCAGGATATGCGATTCTAGATACAGACGGGGTCGACTACAATACTTAGTGGAATGGAAAGGATACCCCCCAGCAAACGGACCTGGGAACCAGTCTCCAACATGAATGCCCCGTTTAATACAAAGATTCCATCTGACCCATCCAGGTAAACCCAGTGGATCAAGGTTTAAGAGGGGGCATGCTGTCATGAATCACTGTTTCCGGCCCTTTTGGACCTCATGGTCCATAATGCACCGCAAACTCATCACTGTTTCCGGCCCTTTTAGACTTCATGGTCCATAATGCACTATTAGCACCATGGTCCACGCCGGTCTCCGGCATGGTGGATGGCGGAATTACCGCCCCCATCACAAGGTTGGCGGGGGTGGTAATTCCCCATTCACCATTTGCCCTTCCCCATTCCCATTTTGCCCCATAGGGCATAATGGGGATGGGGAAGGCGCTAATTACGGCACCGTAAATTACGGTTGCCGTAATTAGCTCCAAGGTCCCTTAGCGGGTTGGATTTTAATGCCTGCAAAAAGCAGGCGTTAAAGCCTCCAACCTGCTAAGGGACTTGTAATCAGGCGCTAATGGTTTAACGGCGCCGACGCTCTTTACGGTGCCGTTAAACCATTAGCGCCAGGGTCGTAATGAGGACCAGAGGGCTGAGTGTGACAGGGTTGTTGTAGTGCACCCAAAGGGATACAATTTTGCCTAACACAAGACATTTCGGGGAGTTATTGCACTTCAGAGAGTACAGCGTGATATTTGTGTCTAAAAGAAAAGACACAGCACAAGAGCATTCATTATCTTCCCCACCCCACATACATGCAAACTGCCACATATTCCCAAAATGTCCCCATTCAAATTGAATACTGCTTCTCTGCTGGGACGATTAAGGGCCCAATTCGCTGCCGACACACACCCTGATTCATGGAACGGTGCAAAGTGTATTTTTGCATTGCAAAATCCGTGCAAAGTCATTTTGTACTGCAAAAATGACTATGCACTGACTTTGCACAGACTTTGCACTGCAAAGATACACTTTGCACAGTTGCATTAAAAAAAATCACTTTTCAGCAGTGCTAATTCACTTTGAACGGGCAAGAAATTCCATGAATCTGGCCCTAAGCGTGCTGCGGTACGGTGGACTTATAGTTCGGGGATGGAAGTCAAGTTCACATTGAAATCCAATTTTCTCCACACTCTTTTCTCCTTAGATGTGTGTTAATACCAACAGGAATGCATTGTACAGGTCTCACAACTTCTAAATAATGAGCTCTGTGGTCATGTTGCTAGTAGCAACATTAGGTGCTGGAGCCATGCTGCTCTGTCAGGGCACTATTTAAAACATACATTTGCACACGGATCCATCATCAAGCAACTTACACATGCTTATGGTCAGTAGCTATATATCAAGTTGAGCTCCTTGCTGGCGCTGCACGCCTTTTTTCCTGTGCATGCTGCTAATAGCAATTTGTGCAGTGGTGCCCACATCATACAATGAAGCAGCACAGGTGGTTGTGTGGAATAAGACCCAATTACGTCTGGGAGAGAATATCACCGCTGCCTGCCTGTAGCCACCTCCCAACCCCACACTCTGTGGCCGTGGTATTCAAACTTTTTCATACTGAGCCCCCTCTTGAGTAAAAATATTGTTTCCGAGTGTACCGCCACAAGCTATCACTGCTTCTGCTTTCTATTAAATCCTTATGCTTTCTATTTGTCTTGGGAGGATAGCTCAGGGGCAACGTGCTCACCTTGGAAGCAAGATGACACGAGCAACACAGGTTCGATCCCCGGGTCGCACTTAGAAACCTCTGGGTATTAAGCACGTTATAAATAATCTCTCATATCATAGAATTTAAAAAGTCAATATAATCCCCTTCCAAAGCCCGTTGCACCCCCCACCCCACCCCCACATCCTGCAGGCCCCTCTAGTGCGGCCATCCCCACAGTTGAGAGACCACTGATCTGTTACACCCCCTATTTACATGGTGCAAAGACAGTGCATGCACTGTATACGGGTAGCTGATAATACAGAGGACGATCCGCAGAGGGCGAGCTGTTAGATAATCCAAATGCACAATTAATGAAACAGTAACAATGAGGAGGCTTCCAAGAAGAGGGAAAGGAAACCCGGAATAGCGACAACAAACAGGAGAGCAGAGAACAGACTAGGAAAAGTAGTCAGGCGAGGACTAATTAACAAACAACAAACAACCTAACTGGTAGGAGACTAGACACAGCAAGATAACTGATGGCATGCACCTTCAGGGAACATTTAAGATACTACTTGCCTTCTCCAGAACTTGTCCTGATAGATGAGATGTGTTGACTGCGAGGCATGCCTACGCTAGTCGCTACTAAGTTGCTAAGCATGCTAAATTGATCCATCATGGTGGCTTCCAGGTCAGTGTGTCCGATGGCCACCACTGTGCCCCTGATTCCTCTCCTCCTCTCCTCATCCTTCGGCACCTCTACTGTTCCTGTCCAGGTGCTCTGAAGAGCGAGAGTTGGGGTCACTGATACCAACCGCCACCAAAGGTAAACCCCCCAGCGGCCAGGTAAACCAGGCTAACAGCGATGTGTAACACTCTGCTTTCCTCTATGGCCTGCAGGAGAACTGATTTTCTAAGAACCAGAACAGTGCTGGAATAAACTTCACACTAAGCGAGGTGCAGGAATGGAGGATGCCAGATCTCATGAGCAACCACAAACAGCATAACCATTGAAGTCGCAGACATAATATAGGCCGTCATGACATATCTGGGCATCACACATCTCCATGACTGCATATTCCAGATTACTGGATACACAGACCAGGGAAGGGTTCACTTTGGAATAGTTAAAATGGTCAGGAATAGTTTTTTTTCGCAGAGACACGTGAAAATCAGGATGTATCCCCGAGAATGGTGGTAATTGGAGGTGGAAGGCCACATAGAAAAATGTTGGGTTATGTACAAGGGATCCAAAAAGCAAGGTGCGAGGTTGAAGAGCAGAGACATAGACAGGGTAGGGCCTGAGCGGGTAAGGCCCACCCAAAATCTGTAAATGCCCACTAAGCTGCACTGTGTGGCCATTTACAGATGTCAATGTCACTGTGGTGGGCCCAACTACATTAGCTTCAGGCCTCATAGTTAGACAATCCTGGCTACGCCTCTGTTGAAGAGATCACCAAGCTGTAGGTTCTTGGTGCACTGCCTGTCCTTGCTCTCCACCTGATATGCTGGTGCGTGGCTCCTTATACAATCGATTTACATTTTTGTTTCTTGTGGTTTCCATGACATTGTCCACCAGCCTGTGCATTTCCTGAGTCTGTTACACTAGCATCACAACAGATGGAAGCAGACTAGGATTTATCAAGCTCACAGACAGTCCTTTGGGATATATCCTGTGAATGCAGTAATATAGACTGTACCCCATGGCGGAATTAATTGCATTATTGAAAGCTAGCACCGCAGTGTCTTAAGTCGTTGCCCACGTTTGACCACACAGTGTCAGAGTAACACTTAAGATGCTGCTCCACGGGTTGATTGGTTTGTTCAGTTTGTGGATTGCTCTGTGAGTGGTAACCATAGCCGAGTGTTCTATGAATGCTGATGTGTAAATATAAGCAAGGCCAAAACACAAGAGACATATTGTTTTCCTTGGGTAGTTATCTTTTGAGGCAAGCCTTGCAGGTGATATACTTTGTGGGGGAATATTTAGGTCATTCTTGCAGCAGTAGGTACGGACTGCAAAGGAAGTATATAAGCCATTTTAAGGAAGCAGTCCATGACCACAATCAGCAGGCACTAGGGTGAGGCTGGTCAACTGTAATGTTAGTAAGTACAGTATGCCAAGGATATGCAGGGGCGTCAATGGGACGGAGAAAATCAATGGGTTTTCGTCTTTTGTTCTTAACATAAACACACACTGCACAGGGCAAGACATGGGCCCTTATAAGGACTGTGCCGGTCCGGAAATAAGGTGCCGATAACAAGTTACTGGCACCTTTTCTGGAACGGCTTACTACGAGTCTGCCGGTAGGGGCTGCGAACTACCGGCAGGCCTGACCTGTGGGTAGTTCATGCCCCTGCCAGCAGATAAATCACTGAAGCACCGACACCGTTAACAACCATAGGACTCCACGGGAATGGGAACTTACTGTTCCGCTGTCACCCATAATATCCTGGTATTATGTGATATTGGGCGATGGAAACAGTAAGCCGGTGTTTCCTGTAGGCCGCCAGTGCTATTGGTGGCCTACTGGAAACCTCATAATGGGGCCATACTCTTGGACTTGTGTCTCTAGACCTGGGAATGTGAAATTGCCTTGTACCAGTTCCCCATACCCTCTGGTGCCCTGAGATCTGTGAGCCATGAAAACCATCTAAAATAGCCAATCAAACGTCTCTGGTAGGTATATAAAACCTGCCTGTGTGAAATACCAATCCACTACAGAGCACTACAACCTGTTCTTGTAAAGTTCAGGTTCGTCATGTCATGTATCTTTCCTAACCTGATCCAGTAAAAGTATCAAGGAAGAAAGTAAATGAGCAGAAGGTGACATAAGGGTTGGGCTACTCAGCTCTTTCTGTAGATAAGGGGTAAGAATATTCATAAGCTCTGAGGTTCTGGGATCCAGGTATGTAAGTTACAATTGCATCAAACTGTGTGAAGAAGAACACCCCCCTAACTTGGAGGCTATTCCAGCATGCTGAGGAACATAAGGACCATAGATATTGCAGATTTTGATGACCTATCCATACTTTTAATCGGTTGAAGGCCTCTAAGTAGAGGTTGTTTCTATTCTTCAAATGCCACTTTGATTACTAAAAGTTCCTTTTCAAACACAGAATAAAGTTATACACATAGGTTTAAAGGGGTAGTTTGGTCAGAATCATTAATGGCCCAATCGATCGGGCATGTATTTTAGAGCATACATGAATCGTTCTTAAGAAAATGTCCAATGCAAATTACCTGAGTCTTTCTCACTTTAACACATGCGAAAACGACTGATTGGGTACCGACATTTTGTGCTATTCGTATCCGTTGATCCATCACCCTAAGTTCAAGTGCTTACGCGGCACTAATTCAAATCACCCGCCCCTCAAGCTCACATCACTAGATGCTCACCATGAGCTTCACTTATTTTAATGATGTTAGTAGGTAGCGCAGCCAAACTTACCCTGTCATCACCAACGCCATAATGTTATGTAACGCAAAACCAGGAACATAAACATGCATATCGACAAACAGATGCAAAACATTTGTTTATTTTCACTCAAATGATAAAAACTGTTTATTTTGGAGAAAACAGCAATAGTCGGGGATGTAACAAGTACTTTTAATTTTGACATAACGCTGAAAAGAGGTAATTAAGTTCACAAAAACATAGGTAACTTTTCCCAATAGAGGTTATAGCTAGCGAACATTGCATGGTTCTCATATTTTGTTTAACTGTGAATGGTGATCTTACAATGCTGATCCCAGTCTTTGCATTCTTCACAGAAAGTTATTATCTTCCATCAGCGGTTTCTGTTCGGCACACATGGCATTCCATTTTAGAGAAGAAATGAGTGGTTTAAATTTGAAATGCAACACTTTCACATCCGCACGCTTTCAGAACCTATAGGTTGCCATGTTGCTCTGTATCACTGCAACCCCAAAAGGACATATTGGTGTCTGGCGATCGTCCCAGATAATGGTTATCACTGATGCGTTGTTGATGATCATTGTCCAATTGCAGTTGAAGAAGCCGTCGACCGGTAAACTGTACCCATGACAGGGTCACATCATTATCACATAACATAACTTTGTAAAATCGAGAATGCAAAAATATATTTCAGTAACCAGTTTATAATTGTATATACACAGTACATACTTATGTTAACTATCAATTTAAGTTACAATGAACACGTATGATCTGTATTATTTGCGTCAAATTGACCATTCATCCGTCACAACGTAAATAATGTAGCATACAGCACACTTGCATCCTCACTTGCCTAAATATTATTTAAAACTCTGCTTATTTTGTGTCTTGTGTTTCCATTCTCCCTATGTGATGGATGATCACAAAGACAGAGCTCAGTAATAGAAACTTAACACTCCTACTTAAGATTTCAATATAGTGAATCTTATCACTTCTTTATGGATATTCGACACATCTTGGCCTTCAAATTGTTAGTGCAGTGGATTCATTTCATCCAGCGTTCACAACGTGTGAGAGGGCGTTTCATTTTGGGAACACATGCCACAAAATGTAACAATATTAATAGCAAGCTGTGCAGTGAAAAACAATGAAATATTTCAAGTATCCCACATATGAAAATATTTACTTCCATTTAAACGTTATCAGTGCACCTGGTCCCACAAGATAAACGTATTCTTTCAAATATGAACTTGGGCGAGGTGCAGACAGGCTTGGATTTACCCATACTTCAATAGGACAAAAAATGGGGATGTTATTTGGCTAAAGTGGTACACTTCTTTTCTGAAATAAACAGAATTCAAATACAAAAGCGGTGGGTTAATATATAGAGATGGCACCAGGAAAGGGGGAGGGCAGTAAATTTTGCACCAGGCTGGGTGAACTGTTGCAGCCATGGCAACACGTACAATGAGCAACAATCAAATGAAAAAAGTTTACATCACTACAATTCCGGCATGCCTCGATGAGTGCAGTTTTGAAAGGATTACTGGCTTATGTGTGTATCTATTCCAGCCATCATATTGATTCCTGCATTGATACATGCGTGCCTGGTTGTCCTCCACATGTGGGTAGCCACAGTAAGATGTGAATGTGCAAAGGCCACAGGCACATGTTCATAGTGTACATTGGCAAGACAAATTCCTTTGCTCGTTTTTTCACTGTTGGCTAACACTGTGGCATTTAGACCTTTTTGCTATCTACAGCCACTTCTCATGATTCGTTCTTTCCAGCAAGGTTAAACTTCATTTATTTTATTTATTTATTGGTTATTTGTAAAGCGCCTATACAAAACATGTTTTTTAAAGGCACCACAAGATTAAAAAGGTGGGGCAGGGAAGAAAAAAACAATAACGGTCCTACTAGTCTTTGTGTCATTTGGATCATGCAAAAGCAGTAACAAGAAGGGCAGGGATGAGGGAGTAGGGTGGGGGGAGGTGTAGGTTGGGCAGAAGGGAAAATGCTTGGGTGGTAGGGAGGTGCGGGCAGGAGAAGAATACAGTATACAAGTGCAGGGGGAAAGGAGGTGGAGGAGGAAGGGAAGAAGAGGGCCAATGGGGCTAGGCAAGTGGTGAAGGCAGGCCAGGTGCCAGGGGACGCAGGGAGTGAGCACCACATGCAAATCGCAAGGACGGGGGTGGACAGGCTCGGTAGGGATGCACACCCCACCCGGATTGCCAGGGGAAAGGGGCCCAGAAGGGCATGTTAAGGTTGTGGGGGAGGCAGGAAGACAGGGTACTGTGGTATACGGGGCGTGGAGGGCCTGGTGCCCTGTGGAGCTCCGAAGGGAGCAGGCAGCCAGTCAATGCAACAGAGGGGGGCATAAGCAGGAGGGAGAAGAGAAAAGTTGGCTCTTGAGAATCTTCTAGAACTTAAGGTGATCAGGCAGGAGCCTGATAGGGGCAGGGAGGCCATTACAGAGGTATTCTCCTGCCAAGGAAAGATATCTACCCCCAACTCTCTGCTTGGAATAGCACCTTATCTGCAGAGAAGTGCAGCTAAATTACTGAATGTCTCTAAGATGGAGGTATTTAGGGAAAGAGTTGGATGTAGTGGGGATTGTGTGGATGATGCAGAGGGTCTAGAACGTGAGCCAGTGGAGATATTTTTGGGCTTGAGAGATGTGGTTCCTGATGAGGCCAAGGATAAGTTTTTTCAGTCCTATTCTAGATTAGTTGAAGGGGCAAAGAGAGGTTTTAGACTGGTAGAGGAAGATGTTGTTGCAGTACTCCAGCCTAGAGAAGACCAGAGCTCTGGAGACATTGAGTTTCTGTATGTCTGCTGCTCCAATTTTCTTCTTAGATTCTTCAAATATTCTGAGTTCATTACAAACAGGGCTCAACATTAGGATTGGATAAACAGGAATTACAAGCAGTGCCTGCGTACCCATCTGTAAATGGTCACCAAGAGCAACTACTATGGAACAAGGAGCTAGTTTATAGTGTTACATTAGTTGGACTGGGGGAGCCAAAAGTATCTCCTGGTGACTGTTGGTTTTAAGCTTGCCAGTCTCTTCTGCATTTGATTTGATTTAAGTCACATACTTGAAATAATCAGACTGACATTTATTGTTCTAATATAAATCAATTATATTGATGTTGATATATACACAAATCAAAGAGAACTAGAAATCTTAAGGCCTATCTAGTGACATTACTTTACAAACAGTAATTAATTAAAAAATACATTATTTAACAATTACATCTCAAGTGACATACTATTCCATTTATTGTACAATAAAAAACAGTTTCCAAACACTGTACAAAAGCTTGAAACTGGCTTTGTTAAACATTGCCTCGAAGCTCATCACCTACTTGGTCTCCGGCAATCTGGCTTCCGCCCAAACCATGGTACAGAAACCACACTACTGGACCTTAAGAAACAAATCGATGACCTAAGAGACATAGGCAAACCAGCTCTCCTACTTCTACTGGACCTCTCGGCAGCATTTGATCTGGTCGATCATGACACCCTCTGCCACCACCTCTCTACAGCGGGCAACTTCTCAGCAGAAGCCACTGCTTGGATAGCATCCTTCCTTAGGGGCAGAGAAATGAAAGTCTTCTCTGACATAGCCTGCGCCCAGCCACATTTAATTAAATGCGGTGTCCCGCAGGGGTCCTGCATATCTCCCACACTGTACAACCTTTTCACAAGGTCACTATTCAAATACCTCGATGCAATGGGCATCACTTACACCAACTACGTGGACGACACACACATCCTCATCCCTCTCACCGGAGACTACGAAGTTGACCAAAAAACCCTTATCTCCATTTACACCACCATCCAAACCTGGATGGCTGAAAACTGGCTCTGCCTCAACAGCGAAAAAACAGAGCTCCTTATCATCGGATCACCAGCCACAATCAACAAAATGGGGCCCCAATATGACTCCTTCATCATCGACAACTGCCGCATTTCGGTCTCCAAAGCAGTCAAAACCCTGGGAGTCTACCTGGATTCTAACCTCACCATGGACACACAGGTCAACGCAATCTCAACAGCAGCCTACCACTCAAAACATATCACTGCCACAAGGCCCTTCCTCTCACAGCCACACTAACCATCGAGCAATTCCAAAAAGCATCAGAACCAGAGCAGGTGGTGCTAGCTTCCCAGTCCTCACCGCCACCAACTGGAACCTGTTACCCGCCGAGATCAGAGGCATCGAATCTCACCTGGGCTTCAGGAAAGCAATAAAAACTATGCTGTTTGTATAAACCTCACTCTGACCTTGTCAACTGTATAACCGTTGTAAGGCAACCACCTTTCTCCCAGGCTAGAGGTAGACACAATCTCTCTGTAACAGTCTCGGTCTACCCCTCCTTGTACTGCAACTAAGTCATTTTCTTGCAACAGTGCCCCGATGCCTTTGGGCTGCATGGCGCTTTACAAATGCAAAAATAAATAAATAAAATTGCGAAGAGAGACACACATCATTTGACTCGTCAAGTCAACCTTTCAACAAGTTCGAGTTTGGGAGGGCAAACCTCTTTTGCGATGTTCTGTGCCATAGAATGGGCCCTAGAAACAAAATATAGAGCTATTCCATGCGTTTGCATGGCCAGCACATTCAATGTCAGATCTTTCACAAATTCAAAATGCATCTGCTGGAAGATTGGCTTTGCCACCCACTGTTTGCTTCTTTTGGTACACTCCTTGTTGTAAGGAGGCATCCTGAAAATTCCTGCAGTTTTTGCTAGTTCTGTGCCAATGTTCTCATTGTGTTCAAGTACAAGCAGTCTTGGTCTGGGCTCCATGCCGCCAATGCCAGAATGCAACCTTTTAGACCTGTAGTTTAGGCACATATTATGGAATACCTCCAAATCTCCAGTGTGGCAGAACGCAAAGAGTCCACTCATTTCACTTGAAAGCATTTTGTCGTACACAATCTTCTCAAGTGCTTTGTGAGAAGAGGGAGCATGGAACCAAACACATTTTCTTATGCTCCTGCTCCTTGCTCAATGGTCCATGTGCACATTTGTGGAAATATTCGTTTTCTGTCCAAGAGTGTATGTTAGAACAATGGTGCATCAATGAACGCCATTTTTCAAGAAGAACATCTACAGATCCATCACAAGTTTTTGAGCTCCACCAAAGATGGTTGCTGATAGACTGATCAATTTAAAATGTTTTCTGTAGCCTTTTTTTCCAGCAGCTGTAAAAAAATGTAAAATTGATTTTGCTATGTGCCATACATCATATTGATGCTTTATGTCTGGAAACTGCTCTTGTATGGCTTTGGCTATCAAAACATTCCTATCAGTGGCTATCAGGTCTATTTGCATTCCTCTGGATTGCAGAAGTAAAATGGATTTAATTAAACCATATTTTTCCATGGCAACAGACGATTTACATTAAGATACTTACACAACGACTGAACTCACTATTGTTTTGGTTTCCATGCCTTGAAAGTGGTAAGTGCAGTCACCAGCAAGCCAAAGACTTTTGCCAGCGAGCGTATCATCCATTGACATCTGCTCGAGTGTTCATGCCTGGGGAACAAGAAATGCTTTTGATATTTGTAGTACTGGATTTTTTAAAGGAACTTGAGTCCCACAAAGTTAGAAAAATGTGAAATTGTACTTTATGTTGATCCGCTAAATAACAAAGCAGATGAACAAAGTACATTTCCAGCAGGCACTTTTAGTATAGGTTGAGCAGACCATGAAAATGAGTTATGGTAGTGTACACAGCTAACCTTGATCTTCAGGTTGGTGCCTTTGACTACACGAGTACATTTCACCAATGGCTCCCCACAAATCCTCCTATGCAATTTATGATCACATTTAATCATTTTAATAATCTCTATCAGGCAGCCAATTGTCCAGAAGTATGGTGGTTTGCAATTCCATGGTGGTGGATAAGTCCTCAACACTAGGAAGAGTGAAGTCCACATGACGAGCATAATCGTCAATCAGTAGCAAAGATGCATCAGTTATTTCTGTTTGTGATATTTCTGATTTGTCCACATTTATTGGGGAAACATGCAACACTGTCTGTTTCTTAGATAGCATTTAATTAGAGGATGTGGATTGTGTGAGCGGTTCTGCAAGCAATTCTGAAACATCTGTTATGCTGTCTGTTTCTTCTGAGTGATGTTGTGTGCTGTAACAATGATCCAGGGTTACTTTCCATGGGTTACTGCTGACAGTCAATGCAAATTCCGGCCACTGGACATCTGCATCATGACACTGAATCTTGTGAGGACCATGCTGAGCCTCAAAATGTAGCTGCACCCAAATGACAATGGTTTGCCAAGCGACATCATTAGTTTGTGTGGTTGTCTGAGTCTTTATGCTGCTCTTCTTCCTTGGCCTCTTATCGAAGAGAAATAAAACATGCTTAATTTATAGCACACATACATAATATCTGAATTACAACATGAAAATGTAATATCAATGAAATAAATGATAAATGACTTATTTAAAAAATACATCTTTATGTTATGTACCCTTATTTTCCCAATTTTCCTTGAAACAGTCAAATTGGATTTGCCAATCACCACACCAAGCAGAAAAACAGAATTTTGAAACTGTACGAACCTTGAAATTTGCTCTTCCACTTAAAGAATCATATACGCATATATGCATACATAACAACATTTCACTATGGAAACCATTAAAACATATTAAATATTACATCACAGTTAAAATGGATGAAAGCTGATATTTTACAATATCTTATATATACCTCTTGTTCATGTGTCTCTTCAATTTCGACCGCTTCACTAGTACATTCCTTGCACATAACAAATTCAGAGAACATTGATTTAATTGTTAAACAATTTAATGTTAAAATCGTTGATTGCACAAAGTACATCTTGAGAAAGTTGATTCAATGATTGTCGACCTTACAATATCAGTTAAACTATGTTAAAAATATAGTTAATCATCTGATTATATTTTTTTATTAGTATTGAAATAAAGTTGAACGCTGTGTACATGTAACGTTTTTAAAATACACATTTGAAAACTGTACCTGATAACTTTGATTGTTAGATCTTACAGGGAGTTGGTGGGAGATCATCTTGTAAAACATATTGATTAAATTGTGTCCCCTTTAATACGTTTTAATGTTATTTTGTTTCACTGATTCAATTTTTCACTAAGCAGCTAAACGTTTATAAACACAAACATGCACCATTCATATAGTGAAAGGGTCTATGTTTTTCAGTGACAAAGTACATTTTCCTGAAGGTTGACTTTCATTGCTGCATGTGTTTCTGCAATAAACACATCAAGGTTGTTGATCTAATGCTTTGCAATTTGCTGACAATATTGCAAATTATCAAACAAATAAGTTATCTTACATGTTAAAAAGATATTTGTTATCAATAAATATTAGTATAAATCAATAAATTATCACTTCTCATACCTCATCCTCCAGACTGGTTACATCAGAAGAATAGTATGTTGTTGAAGTTCCAAGCTCCGCCTATACAACAATAATTGTAATAATAAAGATGTAACATCAACAACAACAAAAATTAAATGTAAAAGATGGTCGATATTGACAAAGAAGACTACAAGCCAGTTTGTACCAAAAGCTAATACTATACATAACAATAATTAATATGATTTAAGTTGAACTGGAACAAATACATATTTTGTATAGTCAAATCTGAAGGAATATTCTAAGGAAATTACTTGAAAGGTGACTGAGGTTGCTGTTGACTCTGGAATAGTGGTTGATGTAGCATCACATTCCATCAGTCAATGTATATAGTTCTACCATTGTTCAATGGTAGAACTCCCCGCTCCTTCCCCCACCTCAAATCCTACACCGTTACTCCCTTCTCCTACCCCCTCCTCTACCCTATCCCCACCCTCCCCACCTTGTAAATAGTTCTACTTATTGTTCTAATTTCCTGTTCATTCTTGTATATAGGTGTCTCTCACTTTTGTACCTGTTGTTATATTGTAAAGTGCTTTGGCTTAATGCGCTATATAAATTCAATAAACATAACATAAACATAAACAATGGAAAATGGAAATTGGTATTATTATTTAGACCACATCAAAAACTATAAAACAATGTTTGTGTGCAAGTTGCTTGGCCTCACCATTAGGATGTTGGACGTGTCGGTGGTTTTCTGCATGTAACTGTCTGTAATTCCATCAGTGCATTCTACATAAAGACAGACACGGTCATTTTAAAAAAGGACCTATTTTTAAAAGATGCAATGTGAGTGTGTGTTTGGAAAGGCTCCCATTGCACTGAACCATTCAAGTATCTCTAAAGTAGGGAGAAACAAAGTAATCTAAAGTTCAAAATGTACAAACCACAGTACATCATGTCATGATGGAAACTTGTGAAATAAAATATAAATGGAAATATTGCCCAAAAACTGCAAAGGGTTCATTATGTTACCTGTCCACAGACTATTTCAATATATTGAGTGGTTATTTATAAGACATATTATACAGGAGAATTTAGAAAATGGTAAAATACATTTAAAAATTCATTGTCCACTACTCACCTGGATCAGCGTGTGCTGAAATTCAGTTGAAATGCATTGGGAAGTAATTTACGAAGGAGTCAGGGGCAATGCTTTTTAGTTAACTGTGATTGTTTGTACATATCTTCTGAGAAGTTCATGCTGCTTACGCAGAATCGATTGCCCCTCAAGTCATCCAAGACATCCTTGGCTCTGCTTTCAATTTTGGACACTGGAAATCCGCAGCTTAAGAGCCATTTTCTTATTAAATTTAAATCCTTTGGAAATACATGCAGGACTGTACTCTGACATTTAGCATGGCATTATTAGTGCAACCCAAAACGATACAATAAGGCATTGCTGGATTGTCCCTATGATTTGTTAAAGAAATATAAATACATTTTACTATTAAAAAAGTATCATAGTGAGTAAATCAAACATCATATTCCTTTGATAATAAAAATAATGTGCTGTATAAAAAATGGCGCCTAAAGCAAACATGCATTGAAAACATGCACTATGAAATATTACATTTGGGAACAATACTCTGTAATGTTATGTGCTAATTACAGAGATAAAAATGCGTAGGACAGTTCATAATGGTGCAGACCTTTTGAATAAAATAAAATAAGAATAGGGTGTACATTGAGTATAAAGCAATAGATAGTGGCCTAGCAGAGAACGTTGATATTACAGAAAACAACAGTAAAAGTTGACTAACCCTTACTTAGAAGAACAGATGAGCCGACTCAGCAAGCAAGGTAAAAAGTGGACAGATGGTGATATCCATTCTCGATCTTACATTAAACAATGTGTGGGTTTCTTGTTAACCCACACATTGTTTATTAAGGATTACAGATGTGTGTGTATGTGAATATATGATGTGTTCCTTCACACCCACCAGGTCACTATGACAATGTTTGACCTCAATTCCGCCAGTGCAGCCAACTTACAAGCGCACGCCCACAGGTGCGAACTGTCATTGATAGCGGAGGGAGATGGATGTGGATGAGGCGAGCACAATAGGCCCGGAACACAGTCAAAGGACACATACATATGTTGATTGCAGGGACGGGGTCTTCAAAGGGAAGTCTGGAGACATCGGGTCTGGGGTGGACATGTGGATAAGGGTCCCCATGTGAAAGAACCCTTTGTGGTGTACATGGTATTCGGCACGTTGAGTGTTCCCATCCTCCCAGCCCGCTTGCGAGCGCACGCCCACAGGTGCAAAAAGTCATTGAGAGCGGATGGGGGATGGAAGTGGATTAGGGGAGCGCAATAGGCCACTAAAGTTGTTAAAGCACACCAATATTTTACGATACTCTTGGATATTTGGACGTGTTGTGGATTTACAAATAATTTCTAACAACTGTTCAGATTAACAATTTCTTTTCTTTAGTTTGGTAAAGTGGATGGCAATGACAGTACAAATTATACTGCTGCAGTCGAGGTACTGTCTGTATAAATCCACTGTATTGTCCGTGGTCACTGTGGAATTCATCACAAATGGCTCGAACCACTGAGGCAGGTATTACTCGCTGAACGCAAAATCCCAGTCTCCCATGAATCTACCATGTAAAGGCACGATATACCACAAGTCTGTACCACCTGTGTAAGACATACAGAAATAGTTTACTTGAATAAACCAAACAGTTGCATTCCTTTTGTTTGCACTACCTTGTAAAATGTAAGGCATTGTTATGCTTTAAAAAGTACCTTTTCGTGAAAAGTACTGACAGTACTTGTGATTTCAAGAAGAGATCAATTAGAAATTTGAATGCACATTCCTGGGAAAACAGTTTAGGATATACTTCCAAGTGAAAGAAACATAATTGTTAGGACAATAAATCTAAAGATGAACACTTTGGTTTCTGATTAGAATGAGTAATTTATTCAATTTACAGAAACATTATTCAGTCAGTAATCCTTCGAAGTCATATTGATGTAGGCAAACAAAATATTGTGTTAGCCGTCTCTGTCATGAAATGCATAACATATATAGAGTGAATTTACTCATTACTTGGATTACGAGGACAAACTGTAGCTCAAAGTTCATGCATAAGGACCATGATCATTCGCAACATGGATATTGTCATGCAGCTGGGTAACGCATAGCAGCGGTGTGTCTTCTTCTGCAATGTAGGCCAATCTCTCATAGTTTTCTGTGCAACAGCAGTTCTCCACTAGAGTAGGCATAAACTCACAATGATGGCAGGTACACCAGGTGGAAATGTTTTCTATGCGACTAGGTTGAGGCTCCAGAGATTTATCCTCATGACTTTCATCTGATCTCACATAGTCTCATGATTTTTCTCTTTCAAGGATTTCCTCTTCTGAATATTCAGGCTCGTACAGGTAGGGCTGAATTGTTGCCATAGTTCCTGAATAGTGAAGAATCACAGAATCAACAGTGAGGTAAATAAAATTGTGTGTGTTTGTACACAGTAAAGAAAAGAGGTTTCCCATTTAAAATGAATGTTGAAGAAAGGCAAGCAAAGAAACAGCCATATTACAAAAGCACTTCGTGAAAAGACAAGATTAACAGGCTCAAACTTTAAAAGCTCGCAAGGACACATGTTTAAATAAGGTTTGGTAAAGATATGGCTCCATAATATAAGAAATTAAAAGTGACTACTGAGTTTATTCATTTTAGGTAGTTTAGGTGCCGGTTCTCAGTGTCTCGTACTTGGCAGATAGCTGAACAGAGACAAAACAAGTCAGGGAAGCTCGAAATGAAACGCAATGACACGAAGAAAAAAGAAACTCCAAAGTTGTGTGATCAGAAAGGGTTTGTTTACACTTGTAGAGGAAAGACGCGTCTTGCCATTTCCATGGAGACACATCAATAGATTTAGCACAGAGGACATTGACATGACACGTTCATTCGCCTTGTGAAAAGGGGAGCAAGCATCTAGTGATGTCAGCTTGAGGGGCGGGTGATCTGAATTAGTGCCGCAAGGGCACTTGAACTTAGGGCAATGGATGAACGGATACGATTAGCACAGGATTGCGGTACCCAACCCGTCGTTTTTCGCATGTGTTAAAGTGAGAAAAACCTTTTAAGAACGATCAATATATGCCCTAAAATACATGCCCGATTGATTAGGTCAATAGCATTTCTGACCAAACTACCCCTTTAATTTACAAAAGTATTAGGGATATGGTGTTCTCATCCAGTGTTGATTACTTCTACCACAACCTATAAGGGTTTGCAATTCATGGAACGTAATTGACAAAGAAGGAGTGATCGGAAAGAAGACTTTATCACCACCATACAACACAAGCAACAATATACCCCTGATGAATGTCCTACATTTATCTGTGTTTTAGGGACAGAGACTTGTGCAAGTTGGGTCTAGAAAAAAATAATAAGATTACTGTAAAAAAGGAAAACAACTCCAATGTGAAGTATCACATGGCGTTGATATAGTGATCAACAGATTTAACCCACATTGTTTGTACTTTCTTTTGTTTCTGCATAATTTATGTTTTACATGTTTTTATGGAGTTTTATGTAATGTGATCATTTTATGAGTACTAGCATTTATATGTTTAATAAAAAAAATGTTTTAACGTTCATTTTGGGGTAACAGATATACCCATTGTCATAGTAATTTGTCGGGTTTTAGACACCTCTTAGCATACCTTCTTTTTGTACAATATATAGTTCTCATCCAGTGTCCATATTGCTCTGATGCATTCATGCCCCCTGACTTGGTCTGAGGAATCAGTCTCCAACAGATGTCATTTCACCAAAATGCCAGGGGGTAGCAGAAGTAACGTCACATGCCACATGACTTCTGATGACATCACAGGAAGTTATGTAATTTGGCCCCACCCCCAAGTGA
Source organism: Ambystoma mexicanum (assembly GCF_040938575.1). Classification (NCBI taxonomy): domain Eukaryota; kingdom Metazoa; phylum Chordata; class Amphibia; order Caudata; family Ambystomatidae; genus Ambystoma; species Ambystoma mexicanum. The sequence goes on from NC_090931.1 coordinate 710,439,659, forward strand.
CATCACTTGAAGTGATGGCACACAACCTTTTACCCTTTGACAAAACAGAAAGTGGCATCACATAGCATTGTTCCTCAGTATACTAAGAAAAATATGGTTATGATATCACTGTAATATGATATACATTTCATACAAGAATGGATCACCATATGTAGTGTTAGTATCAGTGTGCATAGGCTCATACTACCAAATTACTGTGAATGTAAGCAGACATCCAACACAAAAACCTGGACTATTGTACATCACTCGGGCTAAACTGTAAACAGAGCATCTCGAAGAGGCATAAACCCCAAACATCCAGTGCCTGCCAAGTGTCTGGCCACAGACTGGAAACAACAACTGGCCAACAAAAGTCCAACCAGAAAAAGGATGGTCTGGAGAGCTGCACAGAGCCGTGCCAGTGGTTATGAATTATTTCAAACCTTCCAGCCATCCTCTTTCTGTTTGCATATTTGGTAAGTAACCCACAGGTTGTGTTTTTTTTAACTGGGAGATAGAAGGGAAGGGTGTGTTGCATGTCACAATAATGGCATTTTATTTTATATGAAAATGTAAACAACAGCAGCAGCTCCACGACATCACCCCTAGAAAAGCCTGCTGGGCCTACAGACCTAGGCTACTCCTCACTAATGACACCCAATGTGTCTAGAACATGTCTGGGGATGCTTGTGTTCTCATGCAGAAGGGATGTGACCTAGCAGTTCGGGCTGGATTGCCCCTTTTGGGGTCGGACCAAGCCCTATTTGCATAGGGTCTTTCCCTTCCTATAGTGGCTAGGCAGTCTGAAAAACAATGATCTGGTGGGTTGCCCAGAGCTGTGCCAGTGGTTGTGAATGATTTGAAACCTTTCCGCCATCAGCTTTCTGTTTTGTTATTTGGTAAGTAACCCACAATTCATTTTTGTTAAATGGGAGACAATGGGGTTGTGTTGGAGGATGCATTGCAGGTCACAGTAATTGCAGGGTTTTTTATTTCAAAATGTAAACAGCAGCTCCACGGCATTACCACTAGAAAAGCCTGCTGCACCTAGAGAGAAAGGCTACTCCTCACTAATGATGCCCAATGAGGTTGGAACATGTTTGGAGATGCATGTAGTCTCGTGCAGAAGGGATGTTACCTAGCAGTTTGGGATGAACTGCCCCTTTTGGGGTGGGACCAAGCCTGATTTACATGTAGTCTTTCCCCTTTTGTAGTGGCTTGGCAGGCTGAAGAACAATGGTCTGGAGGCTAGCCCAGAGTTGTGCTAGAGATCATGAATGATTTGAAACCTTCAAGCCATCACCTTTCTGTTTTGCTTTTTTGGTAAGTAACCCAGTTTTTTTGTTAGACGGGAGATAAAGTGGAAGAATGTGTTGCAAATCACAGTAATTGCAGGATTTGCTTATTTTCAAATTTAAACAGCACCAGCAGCTCCATGACATCAACCCTAGAAAATACCAATTTTATTATTTTCTTTGGCCCTTCCTTGATATCTTATTTAATGCAAGCCTCCTCCTGTAAGTACTGGAACGGGAACTGAACCCATGTTACACTTCATCCTCTTGTTCGCAAAGCAAGTGCATTGCCCCTGAGCTATACTTCCAAATATGTATTTTATTTTGCTTGAGGAAGCAACAGATGGTTTACTTCAGAGGCAGAGGGCAATTTCATGTAATTATCCCACCTTGCGTCCATCTACAGTGTGCCCATGATGCAGGTCTGGCATATCTGGGTCAGGTCACACAGTGCACAGGCAGGATTGGTGGCAAAAGCCACGGGGGCATACGCCTCTCATCACAGGCCCAGTGGCTCACAGGATGTGCAAAGCAGACAACGAGAAACACTGATGAGATTTGTGTTCATGCTGTGCTGTCACTGAGTATGGCAGCATGCTCTTACCCATTCCAAGCTAGCTAGACCAAGCCCCCTTAACTTTCCTGTTGCTACAGTATTTATTGTATTTATTATTTGTTAGGTTTTTATAATGCGCCTATACACAAGTGTTTCGAGGCTGGGCATGAGCTGCACAGACAGCCCTGCCTCTGAATCCAACCATTCAGGCATTCTTCACTAATGGACGACCAACCTGTTAGTGATGGCGGCTTCATGGAGTTTGCTACAGCCCTGTTATTTCTCCAGCTAAAGAGATCAAGGTTCCGGTTGAAAAAAGCTGGAGCACATTTAGTTGCATTTACAACCACCTTTTTTCAGGTGCAACACAGGTATCTGCTCTTGGCCTTGCCTCTTTGTCCAGTGGCCCATGGGTCACATGGACAAGTATAGGGGTAGCAGAGGGGGAGCCAGAGGTAGCAGCTGCTACACCAGGCAACCCCCAAATGACATCCCTGCAGTCTCGATGATGAAAGATGTGGATTTATCAGGGTGTAGTTGTATTGGTGCTGAGGTACAATCTTGCTTTAAAACCATCTCAGCTTTGGGATCTGAACAGAACTCAACTTCCTTAGATAGAAAGTGTGAGATACCAATGGAAAATGGGGTATTCTACGCAAAACATTTTTGAAAATAATTGGTCAAAAACAAAAATGGCTGTGTGGCCTTCATGTTTTGTGGGCTGTGACAGGGAAGATGGGCGGTACTTTCTCAAGATCTATGAGTATGTACTGGCTGCTTACCATGTACCCCAAGTACTCTATCCTTTGTGGATGAAGTGCACTTCTCGGCTTTGTCATACATGTGTTTTTGTCTAACTTGGCTAGGATCTCCCTTACATGACTTACATGTTTTACAGAGTTGGGGAAAAGTCAAGAATAATATTGTAGTAAACCCAGAATCCATGAAGTCCTAGTGCGTAGCAGGTGCTTTGCAAAGCTCAAAGGGCATTATTCTGTATTCATTGTGACCCAGTGTGGTTGTAAAAGTGGTTTTCCAATCATCACTGCTTTAATGTGAAGGAGAACCTATGCCCCATGGAGGATCAGCTTAGTAAATATGGCGGATGAATGAAAAGACTCCACAATGTTGCTGATTAAGAAAAGCAGGTTGTTGTCTTTCAAGGTCATTAATACAAACTTTCTATAATCTATGCCAGGCCTGAGGGTTTCCTCATTTTTCGGGCACAATAAAACAGGAAAGCCCCACCTGGAGAACGAGATGGGTTGATATAGCCGTAGACCAAACAATCCTTGAGATACACTTGTAATATTTTGCATTCTATTTATTATATGCATAAAAATGTACCCGGCCATGCACTATTGGCTTGTCCTCCATCAGTTCAAGCATCAATGAAGAGCCACGTGAATGTGCGGCAGGGATTGATCTTTTTGGTGGTTTCCATTTTAGTCTAGACCGTACAAGTATGTAGGGTTGTATGTGACTGGCAACACATCTGAGTGCATTTGGTTGATCCAAAGATAACAATGCGTGTTGCCTAATTGATAAACGGATTGTGGCTCACAAGCCATTGGAGGCACAACACTAATGGGTATAATGTTGTCATGATCACATCAAAGGCGATGTCTACCATGTTTGAACTAAAAAATGAGAGGGATGCTCGACAGGACAATGGGGCCTGAAGACAGTAATACTTCATAACAGCTTTGAGGTGTGCCACCTTCTGTTTGTCATAGGTAGGTATAACATTTGTTTTCAAAAATGGATATTTGTAAGTGATTCCTGGATGCACCTGAGACCATCAAGGCGATTGTTTTAAACACTAGCATTTGTCAGTTTATGTCGTCATTATCACCCCATCAAAACGTCTAGAGTGGGTGAAAAGTTTCCTGTTTACTAAAAGAAAATTACAAAAATGTATGCCAAGAAAACAGTGACGGAAGCTCAACTTACTCTTTCCATTGTGGTCACAGAGTGATGAAGGAGGTAAGGACCAAGGATGGACAGCTAAGAAATAGAAACAAGATAGTTATTCTACATTTTGCTTTCATTTAGAAAATATGTGTGGGGGTGATCAGGTGGGGAATACGGTGAGGTGGCCATCAAAACGTTCATGATGTGTCTGAAACACAAGCAAATAACTCCCACATTCCAAGCTTCCTTGTTTGTGTAGAGGATAATTTAGGGTGGTAATAGCAAGATTATTTCAGTGCAAATTCATAATCATTGGTGATGTTGATCTGACTTAACTAGGCAACATGACCTCTGTAAGGAAGGTATGGTATAAAACAGTGAAGACCGACAGAAGTGATCACAGTTCAAGGGTGTTTATTGAACTTAAGTGGGTTGGTTAAACGCTTATCTAATTCTAAATCTAAGGATGGGAGCAAGCCATGACCATCAAATAATAATAACGGAGTCCTAGTAGAGTATCTGTTAAAATGAAAGGGCCTATAATAATAAACATATTGTCAATCCTTACTTCTAAATGCAAATGGTGTGGGATAACAATGTAGGCAAACGAAAAGTGTTCAAGAAATGATATGTCAGGATAGTGGAGCTGTTGGCTTCCCTTCCCATGTTTTCAGCAAGGGACAAGGAGGCACGTTTGAGCTTCACACACACTCTAGCTTCTTGAACACGGGCAAACAGTTAAAAGGACAGTTATCAGGGCCTTCTGCCAAAGTCTCTCTCCCAATGACAGTCTCATATTGTAGAGGGCCTGATGTAACAAACAAACACCAAAGTTCCTTTCTTGTCAGGATTTTCACATTCACAGGTTTACAATTGGTCTCCCTCGGTCAGGCTCGGACCACAGATACCCCTCATTTGGGCTCAGACCCCTTTAGCACAATGTTTACAATTGGTCTCCCTCAATCGGGCTCGGACCACGGATCCCCCTCGTTCGGGCTCAGACCCCTTTGTATCAAGAACCAAAGACTATCGATTGTGCAATGGGTTTTGCTTAAACCATAGCAGGACCATGTTGATTCACTCCATCTTTTATCTTTGTCTTATACTTTCGCTTCTGCAACTTCTTGGCAAAATACCTCACAGAGACCTTTGATTGGGCACACTTGCGGTGCCGGAACACCCTGTCACAAAATATTGTATCTTATTTGCTACAATTCAAACATCCATCAGCCTTTAGGCTTTCCTTGCGTCTTTCATCACACGCGCTACCAATCTCTATCTCTTCCTTCTTTATACAATGTTTCCGCTTGCAAACTTGACTTCAACCCAGACAGGTCTTGCATCTGTTTCCCCAACTCATCAACTGTGTTGTTCTTTTTTTCATCTTGGAGCCAAGGACGGTACCACAGCGGCTGCTGCTTCTCCCCGACTTGTTCAGCCATGCAGGAGGTCACCGGGTATCCCTGACACGCAATGCAGGATTCTTCAGACTGGTTTCCTGGCCTCACACTTTTTAGTCCAAAGGTTTCTAGAAAGTAACATCTTTCTATCAGAAAGGTCAAGGGTATCTCCCTCCCTGTGCACCCTTCTTGATTTGCCATCTTTCTTCCCTCGTTCAGCTGTCGTCTCGAAAATGCTGTTCCTTCGTGTGCCTTGCCTCACTCTGATTGTGCCCTCATGATCCACCTTTTATTCGTGTGGGGAAGTTTAATGGAAGTCAGGTGTGAATGGTTACTAGTAATTGCCTGACCTTGCCTGACCATAGTAGTGGGGCATGTCAGGTACACTGCTCGGGTGTGAGTCTGTTTTCTCCCAGAGTGGACTGTCTGTGTGAGAGTGTTTGTGCAGGAAAAGGGGGGTAGGAGTAGAGTTCCCAAATATTCTACTGTTTAGGATAGGGTAAAGGTATTGTAGGGAGAGGAATACTGTGTCTCGCCATCAGGTGTCCCACTCTCACTCCCCGAAGAGCCCTTGCCCAAGTGATCCTCCTGCACTGGTCCTCCCCCAGGAACTGGATCCAAAAGCGATGGCTGTGTCCTGGCCACCCAGATGGCAAATTCCTGAGGACTAGCGGGCGAGACACCTTCTGGTTTTTCACACCTCCTATTTATCTGAAGCTTTCAACTTCATAACATCAAGACAATTTGATGATTATCAGTTGGTGCCCCTCCTTCTTAAAATTCTCTTTCCATTACAGGTGGTGTAGGAAAAGAGGAAGGTGGGAGAGATGGGGTCAGAATTAGGACTTGTAACCAGGCAATAGGCAAGAGTTCATTTAGCATGTTGCAAAACAATAATCCGTTTGTTAAGAGTAGACGTATGGTACTTTTTCTTCAAATACTAACAGAAAGAGAAAGATAGAGGCAGAGAGAGGTAGAGGGTTCCCCAGAGAAAGACATACTGAATTACCAGCAGGATGGGCAGGAAGGTTCAGTCCCTACCATGAACATTGTCTCCTGCGCTAGTGCTGGAATTTGAGACTTTGGTAACTGAGGGTAAGGAACAGGGTACCTGCCTGTGGAGTGTGCAGTGATTGGAGCCCCTCCCCATCTTTGTATATCAGGGTTCTCCAGCCTTTGGCTCTCTGGACTACACTCACACCAATTATCGCCTGCAAAGCCAATGGTGAGGGATGACGTGAATCTTAGACCAAAACATCTGGAGAGACACAGGTTGCAGGTTCCTGCACTACAGGCATGTCCACTTCTTGACTTCCCCTGCTCACTACAGGGTAGTCTATGCTACAATCTTTGGGCCTCTCTGCACACAGAGGTCAGAACAAAGAAATTGTTCCACACAGCCATCACGGTTGGTCAACTTTTTTAATAGATGTGTTTTTTTCCACAACCTTTGGTAGATGAATGAGCATTTGTAAAATAGTAGATAAAAATGGCACACTTTTCAGCAAACTTTTTGTGAAAAGATGGGGAATTTACAGTCACGTTTGTTGGGTAGAACCAGAAATTTGCCTACAACATATGTTCATAAATATGCCTGTATATTGCCAGTGTAAGAATACATTTTCATGTTGGTTGTGCCCTAAAATTCCAGTAGAGCTATGTAAGGAAAGCATGGCCGTGTTGTCTGTGTCAATATATAGCAGTGGGCCCACGTACCAGCACATTCATGTTTGCTTTGGCCATTATGGCAGTAATGCCATTCCAAGTAAACATGCCCATGCTGGCTATGTCAACATATTCCAGCATCCCAAGGTAACAACAAACCTATGCTCTCTTTGCCATTATAAATGATTTCCCAAAACCCCCAACGAATCCGGGATCTGAAAATGTTTAGCACCCTCTACGGGAATGCCCCCTCTATATTTCCCTTCAAATTAAAATGGTGTCAAATTATTTGTAATGTATATTACTGTACTACCACAAACATATGCCTTCATTGTTTTAAATTAGCAATCTTTACTGTAAATCATATAGTTAACTAATGTTATACAAATTGATTAATGCTATAGCATGTACACAACAACAATTGATTAATGCTATAGCATGTACACAACAACAATCACATTCATTGTATAATATGCAGATACAGAAATGCTTAACACCTGAATACGTATGTCACAGTTCAAAGTTACAATGACAGTATCAGTATTCAGATCACAGATCTTCTCTACGTTTTTAAGGTCTGCCTAATTATCCATCATCAATGAGACCACTTCCCTGACTTTGCACATATAGCTGGAAATGCCATTGTAAGTAAACATATCATTACTAACTGAGCCAATATTTGCCAATGTGCCCACATAACAAAACATTCATGTTCAAGTTTCCTATAATGCCAGTAATGCCTTTGTAAGAAAACATGCCCCTGCTGGCTTTGCCAATGTGCGTCAGTATCCACACATAGCAATCTACTCTTGTTTGCTTTGCCGATATAGCCAGGAAAACCATTTTAAGGCAACATGTTAATGCTGACCGTGCCAGTACCCCCACATAACAGCACACTCCTGTTTCCGTTATGATATGATAGGTTATTTATAACACGCTTAATACCCTGAGGTTTCTAAGCGTGGACCCTGGGATCGAACCTGTGGTGCTCCATGTCGTCTTGCTTCCAAGGCGAGCACGTGGCCCCTGAGCTATCCTCACGAGGCAAAAAGCCAAAAATTGCAAAGACATTATCTCAAATTATGTTACAGAAGCATTCCATAATAATGTCAATATGATCTTTCAGAATATGCGAAAGCATACAATATTCCATGAAAGTCTTGTGTCCTCTTTCTTCATCTAAATGATTTATTCACTAAAGAAAAAACAAGCCAATCCAGCTCAATGCGTTTTGGGACACACACATCCCTTCTTCGGGAGCTAAACATCTCAAATCTGTAAAATCAGTAAGATAAATAGCCATAAGTAGTGAAGCACTTCACAATAGGTCATGCAAAATATAAGTTTAGTACAGTAAATTAATGTACCTTAGGTTACAATTAAATAGTGCAAAATTCTTTCTTTGGAAATAGACATCATTCCCAAGTTTAGAGAGTAGAGTGAAAAGACCAAAGAAATGGCATCACGGTGCAATGATCGCTTTGTTAATGGATCTCCAAAAAATCGAAAAGTATCTTACCTTCCAGGTTTAAGGTAATGGTAGCCTGGAAATTAACCAACTTCACAAACTTGTATATTAAAAAAATCTATCAGTAGAAAAGGATACGTACTCAAGACAAAATCAAACGTTATTCATAACCCAATTATGCATATGGACAAATAATGAATACAATCAAAAGAAGAGCTCAGAGTTTGTTTATCTGATAAAATGGTAGGTGTATTCCAACCGAGAATGAGTCTCGCAATGTACTGAGGACACCACTGTAAGCGTGGCAATAAAGATGGCCTCCATAAGCACTCTGAGGTTTCTTGCGTGAAGGCGTAATGAAGTTACAATGACGCATCAAATAGTCACGTAGCTGAACGCTCATGTCGTCACGAATAAAAAAAAGACATCAAGCCATTCAAAACATGTTGGGATGTGTGGTATCTTTGTTAGGAATACTTCCCTCTTCCATCATGGCACAAGGTCAAAAGCAAAGAAAAATACAATGTCAAGGAATGTATGCATTGTCGGTAACAACATAGTTACAGTCGTTCATATATAATGCAAAATATGAAACGTTATGTCAAGAGGGTTGAACATAAGGTAAATCAACTTCACATTTTTGAGATAAAACAAGTAACCAAGCAAGTATGGTTAGTTTCAAAATAGGATGTGGGTTTTACAATCAAGGCATGTAAAAGACTAATAATTAAGCAATAATACGCGCTCTGTGGGCTTCACTGGCTGGTAACGGCCTGAGCGAAGCCCTGATACCGTTACCGGCCGTTGAAGCCCACAGAACATGGTATTATTACTATTAGCACCGGGAGGAAAACCCTTGAGGTGCTTATAGAAATGAAAAAAATAATTCTGCCCATGCTGCTGCTTTCGCAGCAGTGTCCGGGAGAGTCCGGATTTCCATGGATATGGAAGGCGGGGCTCCACTCTGAGACTCTCTTCCATTTCCATGGCAATTACCAGGAAGTTAGGCCGATGGTGTGGACCGGGCAGAGGAGCCTGTTTCAGGTAAGAAGTTGATGGGAGGAGGTGTTGAGTGGCTGGATTTGGCGGCAGGAAGATGGGGAGGAGGGAAAACAGCAGTGCCGGGTGCTGCGACCACTCGAGTTGTTCAGAGCCCAGGCTTGCATCAGCAGATTTGGCCTGCGTTTGGAGCTGCCTGATTGGCTGCTGCACCTGCAAAAGGTGCTAATGATTTTGTGTATATTGAAAACCATAGATTATCAAAGGTTTCATGTTTACATTAGCAAATCAAAATGATAAGCTCTTCTATGGCAGAACAAGAAGTATCAGTATATATGACCATACAATATGCATACATAGGTAAATACAACTCGCTAAATGCCATCAATGATCTGAAATTGCATTCTATATTTAGATAGAAAACAAATGAAACATTAAAGGACAATTAGATATTAAAAATATCATAATTCACAGTGGTGGCTAAGGAATACAAGTTAATGCTTTTTCTTAAGCAGAGACGATGAGGAATCATAAACAAAACTAGATATGGTCATGTTAGGTACCAGTTTGCCAAAAGCCTGTTATGTATAGGACTATATACTGAGTCACTTAGAAGAATTCTGCATGGAGGGGGTATCTGATTTTGATATATTGAGTGAGTTTGGACATCTGACTGACAATCTGCTACCCCTTGCAACCAACCTCTAAGTCAGTGGTCAAAAGCATGCTATTAACAAAGTAGGATGTATGATGGGGAATATAGAGCTGCCAAACAATTATTATTAGATAGTCTAGGCCCCGACCCTACAATAGACAAGGCCCAACTGCGTGTCTGTAGGCACAATTATTCGAATATTGCTTCTGAGAAAAAATCAGCATTTGTTAAACTCAAATGGGATCATCTCCTGCTTGCTTATGAGTAAGACGATTACATATCCTTTTGGAATTTAGTCTCCGGTGCAGAAGTTAACAGGTGATGCAGCCCTTCAATATAGTATTACCAGCCAATACTTGGCAGAATTATTTCACAGAACTATATGAGGGTGCCGTTGCTAACTCGACTGACAGAGCAATTGTTGCCCCGTTGAAGCCTAAGAGGCCTACTGAGGAGGATAGCTTCCACATTGGGCTAGAAGAGGTCTGCAAAGCAACAGAGTCCCAAAAACGGAGAAAGGCTCCTGGACCTGATACGGTGCCTATTGATCTTTATAAAGACGAACCACCTATCTGCGACCCGGTGCTGTGGAGACTCTTTAATGCGGTTATGCACCTTAATATTGTTCCTAAGAAATGGTGGCAAGCAGTGATAGTTCCCATTTATAAAACAGAGGTAGAGAACTACCAGCAAACTACCGTCCAATTTTACTTCTGGGCAGTGCAGGAAAAACGTTTGCTGAGGTGATCCTAACCCATTTACAATCTTGGGCCGATAAAAATGAGATTGTTAGTGATCTGCAGGCCGAGGATCCAGAAGCAAATGAGTACAATTGACCAAAGTTTTTGCTTGGTCTTGGTGGTCCAGAAGTACATTGTACTGCGGAAGGTCAAGTCAAAGGCTGTATTTATGGACCTCAAGGGAGCGTTCAATGGGGCTTCCCGTGAAACATTATGGCTGGTCCTAGTAACAAGAAAAGTGCCCCATCACCTGACCTCAGTCGTGCAGTCCCTGTATTTCAACAACAGGGCGGCGGTTCCTTATGGCTCACAGATGTGGTAACAGATTTTATCAAGGTCACCAAAGGTGTGAGACAGGGCTGCATAGTTGCCCCCCTCCTGTCCTGCATTTATATTGAGGAAATGATTGATTATTTTTGCTAGAATGCCAAGATTGGCCTAAAATTGGACTTGATAAATATCCAGCATTAAATTATGCAGACAATGCCGTTCTGCTGGCTACCTCCCCACAGGGGCTTAAAAAAACTTTGGCAGTTTTTATGAGGACTTAAAACTTTGCCAAACATTGTGACTCGAACCTTAAAGTGTCAGACTGCAGGCTGGAGCAAGTGGTATACTATGGCCCTCATTACAACACCGGCGGTAACCAATTGCGCTACTAGCACCATGGTTGCTGCCGGTATTGTAACGAGTCCGCCAATGGCAAATGGGGAAATACCGCCCATTCAAAGTTTGGCAGGGCGGTAATTCCCCATTTACAATTGGCCCTTCCCCATTCCCATTGTTGCCCCATAGGGCTCAATGGGATGGGGAAGGTGGTAATTACCTCGAAAGTCTCTTTGCGGGTTCCTACTTTAACGGCTGGTCCAAACCAGCCATTAAGGTCGGGAGCCGCAAAGGGACCTCGTAATCAGGCATTAAGGGTTTAACGGCACCAACACCTTTTACAGCGCCATTAAACCCTTGACACCAGAGTCGTAATGACCCCCTATGACTACTTGAGAATTAGATTACACGCGAATGGCATGTGGTCTACCCAACTGGCCAAAGCTTGCATCAGTCTGGAAAAATATAGTGGAGCGGTTAGGTCTTTTTTTTCACAGACACAGAAAGGGAATAGTTTCATCAAGTTATACCAAAAGCAAACTGTTATTGCCGCCCTGTTGGGCGCAGAACTTTGGGGCTATGTTAATGTTCAGAATCTGACAAGAGTGGGAAATAAGTTCCTGAAGAATCTTCTTATGTTACCTCAGGGATCACACAATGCACTCACACACTTAGAGACCGATGTGCGACCCATTGGGGAGCAGATTATAGCAGGCCAGTATCGTACTGGGTTAGATTATGGACCACTGAGGACCTTGGAAAATATTGGGATGCACTGACTCTATTATTGGGCCTGGAAGGGGGCAAGAGCCTCCACTGGGAAACGCATGGGAAACAATCTTTACTAGCTATGAATTTGTTTGTGAGAGAGCCAAGTATGTGCCAATAAAGGTGCACAAGAAAGCATGAAGAAAGCAGCAACTATTCCCCTAATCGAGAATTCTTCAAATGACGGTTTTGTGCAATGTGTAAAAGTCCAAAGGTGCAGCCGTGCCCTGAGGTACTCCGTGAGTGAGTGAGGACAATATGAGAAAGGTGAAAAGAGCCAGAGGCCTCATGTGCGGCTACCAAAGGCTTGAGTGATACAGAAACACTGCGAGCAACCAGTTAGTCAAACCTGACATTACATTAAAGCAATTCTCAGGTGTCACACTTCCTTTTCCATAACATTTGGAGGTAAAGTTATAGAATCAACTCTTGAAGTATATGAGTCCCAGCATATACCCACCGCCCTATACGGAGTAGAATTATGGGGCCATTTGTATGTTAACAACCTGGTTATCAGTAAAAACAAATTCCTCAAGAACCTTTTTTTTGTCTCAGGGAACCTCTAACATTCCCTTTAAACTTGAATTAGGCGTGATGGGACTTTACTATGCCATTAGGATTAAACCAGTACTTTTTCTGGCTTCAAATTAGGTATAAAGAAGAGATGACAGCGTGCAAACCTATGGTGGACGTGTTAAAGGGTATGGAGTGTGAGGAACTAGAGGGTATCCTGCCATCTACTCCCCTTCGAACTTCCTTTTAGGTGGCCAGGAAAGGGCCATCGCTTTTGGATTCCGACCCTGGGGGTGGATATGCGAGGGAGGATCAGCTGGGTGGAGGGTGCTCGGGGAGTGGAGGAAGGGTACCTTTAGGTGAGGCATGCTGCCCTCCCCCAACCTTCATAGGTTATTGCCACTCTTCCCCGCTGCCACATATTAAACATATATCCCATTCAAGTCCCTTTAAGACTGGGATGAGGATGAGGCGACTAGGAAGAATGCCCACTTCCACCTGTGCACACCACTTTGGATCTGGAACGAGGAAGAGTACTGTAGAACACCATTCTTAAAGTCAGGCAATTCCCAGAAATAGAGTTGATTCTAGTCAGGCAAAGGACTTGCACCTGCAACCCTTTAAGAGGCTACAGGTGCATATAAAAGGGAGTGACCCACATGAGAGAGGAGAACCGACAGGGAGCAGGCTGGAGCAAAGAAGCCAGTGAAAAGGATGCCGGCAGCTGCAGGAGAGCAGGAAGGATGCCGAGGTTGGAGAGATTGGCAAGAGAGTCAAGAAGCCTGCAGAGCTCCGAGCCGTGTATCCCAAGCTGAAGCCAGGGGACACAGAAGCTACCACTTCACTGCTGGAGGCAGTGCAAATGTCAGGAAGAGGCAAGCATGACTCGCCGGTGCTCCTGATGTGAGAGAGGAGAATGAGCTAAAGTAGACAAAGACCGAACAAGCACCTGGAGGAGCTGCTGCGTACCGGTGAGTGACTGGGAGAGAGCACTCAAACCAGCTTAATCTGAGCCAAAGAAAGGGCTAAAAAAATAAATGCATATAATGCAGAGGTCTGGAGACCCAAGGGACATTATTAAGTGTCGAGAGAAATTACCAAGTATTTATCCAATATTGAATACCGAACTAAAGAAAAGTTATGCACAAGTGAAAGGAAAATACTGCACAAAGAGAAAGTGATATGTATTTACGAACATAGTGAAATTAAGGAAAACGCACTTATGAACAATGTGAAAGTGAAAAGCCAAGTGAAGCACTATGGATTAGTGTGAAAGCAAAGGTATTACAAGGAGTGCACACAGCAAAGTAAGGTGTGTGAAACACACATGCTGGCAGAGTCAAGAAACTGCCAAGAAGAAGCAATATTGCAAATGGACGAATGTAGCCAGTGCAGAAAGGAAACACATGGTGGCAAAGTAGTCAAAAGGGAATCAATGAACATTATAAAGTGCCAAGGTGTATCGGTTGCGTGATCTGTGATGGGTGGACTCTGCTGTCCAAAAACTGTGCCTAGACCGAGTAACCCCTACTTGGAATGAGACAAGGAAAACCAGGAGATTGAAGTTGTTCTGTTTTGTTTCATCAGTATGGAAGTGTCTAAAAGAGAAAGAAGAGGGAAGCGAATGGTGAGAAAACCTAAAAGAATACCATTCATACTGAAATCTAACAAAGTTGAATTAACTGTGAACTGTGTTGAACTTGGGGAAGGGAACTTAGAGGTGGTGTGGAACTTTGTTGAACTTGGGGAAAGGAGCTCCAAGACCTTTTTGTGGAACTGTTTTGAGTCTAAGGAAGAAGAAGAAGTTGAAAACCTACCTGGAGCTGGAAGTAGCTCAGAACTTTACTTTGAACACTGTTTCTTTGGTTGCTGACATCCCTACACATTATGTAGATTTAGTTGTGAGGGCAAGCATAGGTTTTGGACACAGACAGACCTTTAAGTTGAACTTTGCGACACAGACTATCCTTAGTTTCTTTAGGTTGGGAAATCCCACCTTAGCGTAGGGCAAGTTAGGCCTACTTCATCCCGACATTTGAGAAATAAAAAGCTCTATTTTAGAAAAGGGAATATGTTGTCTGTGTCTTACTTTGTGAAAATGTGTTCTATCAAGAATGGAATTTGATCATTTATTACAAAGCCTGGACCCCGACAAAAAAAATCTATCTATAAAGAGGGCTTATAAATCCAAGAAATTGAATTGCTAGCTGCACTGTGCAGTGAGATGAAAAACATAGCTGAGCTAGACTGTGCAGGAAGGAGGGAGATGGATGAGTGGACCTTGCTGTACTTCGGCATGCAGCTGGGAGTGGGAGAGTTTGTCCATGTGAGACAGAGGTCATCCCTCATGCAGGCTGAATCCCCATCTCACAAGGCTCTTGGTGAGTATGAGTTTAAAACAAGAATAATTAATGAAACAAGGAATTAAGATAACCTCTTTCCTGATCTGGGAAGTGCCAAATCGGGATAAAAGAAATACAACTGGACACAAACACTTTTGTTCTTAGTTGCCGAAGAGCAGCTGTGATTTTCCATGCGAAAAGATAAATGGATGAGAAAGGAGTATTCTGCAGGAGCACTGAAGGATGTCAGCTTTACTTCCAAGGTTACTGATAAAACAAATGCACTTCTTCTGCCAAGTGATGTTGTAAATTGTTTTGCTTGAAGAAAAGTGATATCATTGACTAGAGAGGGGTGTACAACACGCAAAGAATGGAGTTGTTTTCTTTCCCAATGGTAAAATGTGAAATTACGTATTGTGTTTTCCTTTTTGTAAGAATGTGCGGCTAAATCTTTTGGTTGCGACTTAAGTTGAGAACTGGGTGCAAATTGAATTGATGGGCAGGTTGTTCACATGGACGAGAAACTATATGGGGGTCTGGGTTTGTGTTGCCTTACAATATTATTCTCTCCCAAGGCAAAGTATTCTGTTTCTGTTGCACATATTCAATGGTTTGCTGAAAGTGTAGAAAGTGCTTCAGGGCATAGCTGTATAAACGGTGTGTGTTGTTATTATTACTAAAGGCACATCCATGCTTATGTGTTCCTAATGTTTTCTCATACATTGTGCATGTAAATGTCTCATTGTGTGCTAGAGTTTTCAAATGAGCATTTCAAGGTACATGTTTATGAAAGCCTGTTTCCTGGTTTATTTTTAGTGTGATTTAATTATTTGGCGATCAGTATTACCAATGTGAAAATTAGTATGCCCGGCAAGTCTGGTACCTCCCTAGCCAAGGGCCCCATATATAAAAAAGGTAAGTAACAGCACCAAAACCTGGCCCTGGTCTACTCATGATAAGAAACCTAAGAAAGATAGGGATGGGCCACTTTTGGGACAATCCCAAGATAATTGAACACTCAGTCACCAAGTCTCTGAAGAACGCCTATTGGGGCTGGGTGTCAGGGAACTTATTGACTAGAGCATATCAGAAGCCACTTGCTATCCAATATATGAGGTTTAAACTCTTTTTGGGCCTGGCTTACAGTGCCCCTAGAAAGGATTCTGTATGCTATGTTCCAGTTACAAATCCTACTTCTTATAAGCTACACAGTAACTGGCATATATTCAACACTAAAACATTCACGATGTGTAAATCCGCTCCAAGGATGTGTTTCACCTCTTATTCTTATTCCCTCAACGGAACAATATCCAATGATCAAGACCCGTCCCTCTGTTAACATTTTCTAATGTCAGGCTGATAATTGAAGCCATGGACCTGTGTAAAACTAACCACAGAGAAATATGTATTTTTGCAGTAACTGTTTTTTTTGTTAGGGCATAGAACAGACGTAGCAAATTCCTGCTGTACATTTTTCTCTTTGTTATCTTTTTCTTCTTTTTTTTGTAATTGTACATGGTTAAAAGTTATTTGAACCTTTGCAAACAAGAGAAAACACCTATGTCTAAAACAAACAGGCAATTTGTTCACACAAGCATAATTATATTAAAAAATCCTCTCAAATTCTAGATAGATAAACATATGGAAGGCACAATCGGCAACATTATTGAGTGAAAATAAGTATCGTTATTCCCCTTTTATCTGTGCCCCATTAAAACTTAACAGATGTACGTACATTAAAAACCCTAAAACAGCAAGTGCGACCGATGTGGGATAACCACCCAATAATCTATGCCATAATAAGTCACAATCAATAAAACCCAAGTTACTAACAAATTTACTAAAATATAAAGTGTGTTGTCCTTGCAGCGAAGGCCAATCTATAATTACGTTCTTCAAGGTTTGAACACTATTAATACACCATACAAAACTAATAATAGGACAGTTAAGAGGCAATTAATTTCCGCCTCAGAAGTGTAGACCTTGTATAAAGAATGTCAAACCTAAACCTCATAAAATGGAGGCAGGACAAGCTGTTTGGAAAGATATAAAGATAAGCGGCCAATGTGCCGAAGGCCTTATGCTCAAACCCCAAAAGAGAAAAGATTTATATGCGTGATAATATTCAAGCGTAATAATCCAATCTTGGCCAATTTAACCCGGGCCGGGTTGTCCACAAGAGCTGTAGCAGTTAATCCACCTTTCCGACAATATTGCAGAACAATTACCTGCAAATCGGATAACAGAAGCCTCTTCTTTTGTTTGAAATACAAACAAGAGTTCTATAAATAGAGAATGAGGTGGTGGATCTAGTATCCTATAAAACAATAAAAGAAAGTGCCACAACGCCCTAATTAATAGGGATTTCAAACTCAGCACATAACGTAAGACCGCTAAAGGAATATCAATTGGGCATTCTCATGACCCTGCACCAGATAAGGGCCTCACAGGACACGAAATCCTCTAAGGCCCAGGGCTGCATAACATCCGACCCATAGAGCATTTTGGGTACGACCTGGCCCTCATAATATTTTATTTAAGGGAGCACTGACATACTACAATATTTCTAGTTTACCCTAAATCATTTGTCCAGCCAGGGCTACAGCTTTATTCTTCAAATGTTTGCCTACAGTAGATTTACATACTTTACTCAAGGTTGGGAAACCCAAATATATCAGGATTTCAACCGGATCTCTTTCAATGTCTATTTTTTAGAATTGGTAAATTGCAAGGTTTTAGTTTTCAAGGGGTTAATTTTCAAAATGTTATCTGCGGCAAACAAAGAACAATTATTTAAAAGCCGCTGAAAAGTAATAGGAGAGCAGTCCAATAAAAGGAATCATCGGTGTATGCCAGGCACATACATTTTAAATCTGTCAATTTCGATGGAGCAAAGCAGTTCTTCTCCAGGTACTCCTCAAAGTCAGACACATATAAACTAAAAAGCACAGTGCCAAAATGCACCACAGGAACTATCAAGAATTAGTAACTAACGTCCTTCAGAGGTTGCCTTGCATATCTAACCTCACCTGTATATTCGAATTGCTATGCAGTTTCATAAAAAGCTATAAAAGGCCAGGTGGTATCTCCCCCATGTATCAAGTTTCTGCCAAAAAAGATTACAATTAACCAAATCAAATGCTGAAAAAGTATCGATGGAGGTAATCAGCATGGAGGGATATTTTTTAGCTCTTGTCATTTCTGGAATACACCTCAAAACGATGCCAGGTATCCAGAGCTAGTTTAAATAGACAATTTGACTGTTTATTCGGCCCTGCGGCCGAGAGCAACTAGCATTTTTACTAATGTCCAATTCTATTTCCCTAGTGATAATAAGAGACCACTGGGCACTTTTACTGGATTTCCTTATAAGGCGAAGGGAGGGGGTAAAACCGACATTAGAAATGGAGTAGAGTGACTAAAAATGTTTTGCCCACATTATTTCAGAAATTGGGTTCACTTGAATAACCGCCTGACTACGTCTCACTGAATTAACAACATCCCAGAAATGAGTTTCCTCTCATGAGCTCAATATGTTAAGTATTGTTGCTTCACCATCCTTCTGTGACAGCCCAATACAGTGACTTTTTAATCAATGCCTAAATGTTTGCTTAATTTCTCTAATTTCCATAAAATCTTGGCTGGGTTCTATCAGCTTCTTTCTCACAAAGCGTAAATCACGCCACAGCTTTTTCTTTCCATCATTCAAATCCAGATAAAAGGTATAGACATGAAACCTCTTTGTATTCCCACAAGATCGAAGTTGCCTCACAAATAACTCTTCACGTGTAATGTCCACAAAACATGAAAAACTATCCAAGTTAAAGGTAGAGACTTTCCATTCACAGGAGGCATCATGTAAGGTGTTCTCCAAGGATTCAATGAACGTACTCATTGAAAGCGACGTCCAGTGGATATGCTTATCACCCGGATTGGTCTTAACCTGACATAAAGAGCTACCCTCTGAATGATTTAATTTGATGTCAAACTTAGATGTCATCATTTAATGATCACTAAATTCAGTATTGATGACCCTAAAGCCAAAACATGGGTTAAAAAGAAAGGTGTCTGCAAACATAATCCAGGACAGCCGTAGCGCTCCCTCGTTTCCAAGTAGCTTTTAATGGTATGTCACCCAACATGTTCCCATTCAACATAGGAAGCCCTAAATAGTTAAAACGGACATATGCCATTTAAATCCCTGTTCCTCTTTATCTCCTACATGCTGAGACATGAAAGCAAAATCTGCCTCTAAGCAAGACAAATCACTAAACCCACAGGTGGAGTTTAAATCCCCTGCAAGAAAGACATGGCAATTAGGTGCCCCCAAACATCCAATCATTGACAAAGAATACCAGTTTTCCCAAAAGGCATAGAGGGGAGAAATTCCTCTGTGCCAAAATACATTAATTACCAGAATATCCATAATAATAAATCCCGAAGGAAAACGTATGGAGGTGACCAAAGCACCACGCTATATATTTCACTGGGATTTAATTAATATCCCAACACTAGACTTAATGGCAGTCAAAATTATATATTATAAATATTGCCCTTATGTTTGGTACTTCATTAAATAAAGACAAATCATAATAGTGGTTCAACAGCTGTGATTTATCCTCAGCGAACAAACATTCCAACAACAACCATGAAGAATACTTGCTTTTTATCATAGAAGAACTTTGCATAGGTTTAATATAAGGTCAAACCAATGCCCCAAAGCGCTCTGGCACCCTCGATAAGGTAGGAAACGAGGGCTGCTTGTTACTGTACCTCTTAGGATAGTATATACAGGGCTCTTACCTCCCGCAACATTGACAATGGCACTGCCCACACAAGGATCACTCTGACCACTCAAAGTGTAACTGACAGATATACCACACACATCCACTGGTTTTGCTTCAAGCTCTAAATGTTTAAAATACTTTGGATAAGAGGTCCCACCGCACACCTTTCCCCCTAAGTCTGGTTCCTGCATAGACAAATCCTCAGTTCTAACACAAGTAACTAGAGGGCCTTCCTCTTCAGAGGGATCCTGCCTTGTTAATGGTGGTCTAGACGTAAGCTCGGGGGAATCACCAGAATGGACAGTCAAAATACAAAAGTTCATATCACCCTCGGCTGGAGCAAAGATAGTATTTTGAGGATTAAAAAGGTATGTTTTTCCACTTTTCAGCACAGCCGGCTTGAACAGGGACATTTTACAATTTCTTCCCCCTTTTCCTCGTACCAGATGAAATCGCTTTCAAAGACACCTCTTCAGGAACTGAAGAAGATAATATTGCTGATTGCTCAACCAAAACAATGTCTGGATCCTGATTAGATTGAGTCAATCTAGCATTTAAATGACATAAACATTTGCGAGCGGCCTTGTTCTTGGGTTTATCATTACTTTTAAGATTCTTCAGCTTTTTTATCATTATCACCTTTTAGATCTCTTCACCTTTGAGTAGCAAACTACAGAGTTGCTAAGGGTGGCTGCACCGATCTTACCCTTCGTTAACAAACAGGGGCAGAACTGCTAGCATCAAGAACTTCCCTGTTATTAACATCAGATGCCATTGTCAGAGTTACAGGCTGCTGGGTAGGGCAGTGGAAAGTGATATTAGAGGCAACGATAATTACAATTGAGGGATCCAGATGTTCTGGATCAAAGATCTGTTGGCGGTTAACAGGCATACTCGTTAATCCAGAGAGATGACTAGATAAAGGTGTAGCAACAGCATCATGCGCCTGTGCAAAAATATAACCTTCAAGAAAATGTAGTTTTGCCACAAATGCAGAAAGTGAGTTCTCCTAGGTTTTAAAGTCCTCTTTCATTAGTTCATATAATTTAACTAAAGAGATAAGAGCAAAGTTCAATGCAGATAAAACAGGTGCCGAGTCTTGTGGCCCATCTGCCAGACCAAGGAGTGGATTTAAAGAAGGTTTCCAGGGAGAAGAGGGTTGGTAGGAGAATACGGACGGCTCAAACATTTTCAAAGACTCGACATATATAGAGAAGAGGAACAGGGGAACGAGACTGTCACGGTGGCATCAAGCCATTCTCCTGCAAAAAGAGGAGAACAGAGAGTGGAAATGGCTGAGCAAATACATCCATACCAAGGTCAGCTCTATGCTCACCTTCTCCCAGGGTCCTGGGGTAATGTTCCCCTGACAATATACCACTAGCCACTACTAATATAGAGGAGCCTCCCACAAGCGGCTGTAGATCAACAACATGATAGTTTCACGAACAGTGCCGTCCGAAGACTAGCCTCTCTGCTCACTGCTCTGTTTTTTGTAATGATTTAAGGACATTTTTCTAAAATAAGCACAATATGATGATGATGACCTGGGAGGGGGGAAAGTGAAACCAAGACCCCGTGAGCGGGTACCAGAAGGCTGAGAGAAAGAGAAAAACCTGTGAGGCATAACCCTTAAATAAATACCCTGCAAGGCGGCAGCAGAAACTGAAGAGAAACTGAAGCACGTGGGAGGGGTGAACCTGGAACAAAGACCCCGCAAGGAGGGAAGAACCACCAGATAATCACAAGATTTGGAGGACCAGGGAGCTCAGTCCAGGCGCAAACCCAAACCACTCTCAGAGGGTGGGAAATGCTGACAAACAAAGACTCGTAGAAGAACCAGAGGGTCCATGTTGGCCCACAAAAATCCATTACTTCATAGGAACTGAAAAACCCTGGAGGGGTGAGCAAGGGACACCAGTTACAAAACTGAATAATTTTCGGGGGGATGCTGTTGCCTGGCTCGCAAGATGGCCACCATCTGAGAGCGCTCCGTCAAAGGCTGTAACATCTGGCTATAAATCTGTGCTTTGGTAACCTGCTTGCTCGTCAGTAAAGGTGTGCGGTGCGGCGGAACAACTGCTACACCTGCCGGGTGGTGGAGGACTCGCATGGCCCTCGCATTCACGAGATACCGGCGATATTTGGAGGACCCGCGTGGCTTTGGGGCGCCCATCCCTCACCAGCCTCTTCTCCTGTGGGGCCTTGTTCCGGGGACGTTTCCGCCTGAGCCCCGAGCCGCCTCCCCTCCCTGGGCTTGCTGCTTTGGGGTGCGCCTGCTGTTGGCTGCCCTGTTTGGACCATTTGGAGCGTTGGGGGCTGCCCGTCGTTGCGGCCCCTCGTAGCCGTGGCATTCCGTTGTTCCTCTCGCCTGGGTGCTGTTGGTGTCGCTGTGTGCCGCGGCAGGCTGCAGCGGCGGAGGACTCCTGTTGCGGGACCCGGCAGGAATCATTTGGGGACTGTGCTGCATTGGTGGAGGGCAGCCCTGCTGGTGAGAGGCGCCCGGACCGCGCACTGAGTTTGGCAGGAAGGACTGCTGCTCTCCCTCCAGCAACATCCCCACATCGGTGCCGACCCGTGCAGCGCTGGAGGACACTGCTTCGAGCAGGGCGAGGTGAGCCTGCACAGACAGGGGTTGTCATCTGTGTGTGTTCCCCCAAACCCCTTTCACGCCCGTTTTTTGACCTCAGGCCCGCCTTGAGGTCTTGGCACACTGGGGTGCCCGCCCTGAACCGGGTGTCGAGGAGAGGGGTGCTCGGTAAGGGGCGGGCCCCATCTGATTAGGGAATATACCCAACTGTGTGGGCCTTACCCCCGTGCTGCACCGTGATTGTGGGTCTTGTGCCCCAACTGGACTGGAATTGGGGGGGCTTGCGTCCTAAATTCACCCCCTGCATAACTATGCCCCGCACCAGAACAATTGGCATTGTGCGGATCCCGGATTGATATTGGGAGGTGCTCTGCCTCACTCAGACTCTAGGTGCCATCCTCACCAAACCTATTGACAGCTGTATCTGGCCCCCCCGGGTTCTCCACAGGGGTGCGGCCACCCCTTCGGTCCTGAGGATTGGCCACTCCTACACTCGGCTCACTGGACAAAGCTCCCCCCCAGTCTAATAATTGAAAAACAGTGCCGAGCCACCTCAAAATACTTACCTGGTCCTCTCCTAGGGCGGGATCCTGGAAACTCCGGCTGTCACTCTGTCCACTACTTCTGCCCAGCTGTCGGAGGCTTTCGCCAGGATGGGAAACCAAAAGTAACAAGCCAAAATGGAGCAGTTCGCACGATTAGATCGTGACTCCCCTCCACAAGAGGGGGCCCCTTGCTCCTCACAACTGGACATTGCGGCACTTAATCAGACCCTCTTAGCTTTAAAAGGCTGCACAGACAACCATGGCGCAAAAATAGACGCATTGACCTGTAAGGTGGATGTATCAGCTGTTTAAATAGAGAAGTTATGCGGCAGGATGTCTGAAGCTGAACAAAGGCTTGGTCTGGGGGAAGATAACATAAGCATGCTTCAACGTCAGGTGAAATAACATACGGATCACAGAGGTGGCAGAGAGTACTCCAATTGACAACATGGAGCAATTTGTCGAGAAGTTACTTCAAGAATTACTTGGAAATCCACCGTTCACGCCCCCTTCATGGTGGAACGTGCCCACAGCTCGATGGCAGCTAGACCTCCCCCGGGCACCCCCGAGAGGGCCATCATAGCACGAATCTCCAACTACCATGATCGAGACATACTGTTACAAGTGGCAAGGGAGAAAGGGTCCTTGGAGTGGGAATCCGCAACTACACGCTTGGTTCCGGACTTCAGTCAGCAGGTACAAGATCAGAGAAAACCATTTCAAAGTGCCAAAAATGTACTCAGGAAGAAAGGAGTACGGTATACAATGCTATATCCAGCCAAACTCTGAGTCGTCCATGATGGCAAGACGTTTTTCTTCACATCCCCGGAGGCGGCGGAGCGTTTTGCTATGGAGCTTCCAGACCCAGGGGCCTCTCCCCGGGAGTCTTCTTGAACAGAATCAGAATAAATTTAGGTCACCACTCCCACCGGGAGATCCTTCCCCCTGCGGGATGGGGTCACCCATACTTTGGCTACCCTTGGTGCCATACAAAATCTAAGGAACGTAACTGTGGATAAACAGGCATGGTAACCGGCCTCTTGACAGCAGGAGCACAGCGGCTGCCAGCCCAGTTTTTATTTCTTGGGGTTGTATTACAAAGTTACGCGGGAGACGGGTGGGAAATATCAGCCAGTAGATTTGAGTTTCTGGCGTGGGTGGGGGGAGGATGGGAAGTTTTAGGTTATGTAAAGTTGGCGCTTGGAGCCTTAAGGCGAGGGGTAAATGGGAAGTGTTTTTTTAGGTACCTACTTCCTCCTGCATTCTGGGTACTCAATGAAACTCAGGTTCACCACAATGTCACACTTGGTTCCGTGGACAGAAATGGGAGGACTTTCCTGGTCCCGGAGCCGGGGATTCATCTGTTCATGACCACTACGAAATTCCTAATTCTTTACACACTAACCTGCCCACTCGGAGCATATCCTTCAGATTCCACCTTTGGTCCAGCGGTCTCGTGACGTATCACCAGAGTGCTGCACTCCAATCCAACATAGCCATTATCTTAGCCACTTGGAACATTAGAGGGTTCACCAACGGGAAAAGAACTCGCCTTATTTCAAATTATGTTAGGGGCCACCACGCGAATGTTCTATATATTCAGGAAACCCACCTAGGTAAGGGGCATAAGCTTCTCGCTCTGCCCGGATGGGGGATTCACAGATATGGGTCGGCATATAATACAATATATATTCACCGCCAGCTGGAATTCAAACTTCACAAAGCGGTAACTGATGACGAAGGGCGGTTTGTCCTGGTGGCAGGGGAAATCGTGGGGTGCTCTGTGCTATTTGTAAATGTATATGGTCCTAACTACGACTCCCCGGAGTTCTTTCAGTCCTGCTCTGACCATTTAAGAACTTTCTCCGGATACGAGATAATGTGGGCAGGCGATTTTAATCTCGCCATCTCACTGTCTCATGACCGATCCACTTCTGCAAAGACGTCCCTCTCCCGTGTGGCAAAGAAATGGTTGGCCATCGCTGCGGATTACTCACTAGTTGATATATGGCGTCTCCACCACCCAGATGGCTGCGAGTTCACCTTTCACTCTGGCGTACACAGGAGATCCTCCAGGATTGACTATATTTACCTGTCTTCGAAATTCTGACGTACATCTGTCAAGTCCCTTATCCTCCCTCGAACCCTATCTGATCACTCCCCAGGCCTCATGCAGTTCATAGGTCCATTCCCCCTTCCCAGGCATCTCAGGTGGAGATTCAGAGTCGGAGCGCTCGAGGATGTTGCGTTTAGGGAAGATATCCGACAAGCTATTCTGGAAGTTTTCCAGATTAATGCAGGTTCTGTCCCGGAACCCAGGGTGGTCTTGGAAGCATTTAAGGTATTTCTTCAGGGATGGTGCATTTCGCAAGGGGGGGGGGGTCTTGAAGTGTATTCGTAGATCGATTAAGTCCAAAGAAAAAGATTTGAAGGGTATGGAGGACCTTTATGCTCAGCATAGGTCTCCGGGGCTCCTGGCCAGGCTGGAGGTGGCGAGACAAGAAATCTGTTCACTGATGGTTGACGAGGAGAGATTCATGGGTGACCCGATTGCTGCCGCCAGATACGGCGAGGGCGCCCGCCCAAGTCGAACTCTGGCATGGGCCATAAAGCAGGAATGCCACCTAGACCCAATACTCAAGGTCGAGACATGGGAGGGGGACCTCATCAGGGACTCTGGGGGGATAAATAACACATTCCGCCACTATTACGAGGCATCATATACGTCCCAGAGTACACCCGGGCATGACGACATTGTGCAGTATCTAGATCGAGTTGCCCTGGGTTGGCTGGCCCCAGCAGTCGGCTCGTTGTTGAATTATCCCCCCACAGATGAATAATTTCTCACTCATTTAATCCCTCCCCAATGGCAAGGCACCAGTGACCAATGGTATTATCGCAGAACTGTATAAAGCTTTCCCTTCTCTCTTTCTTCCTCATCTACGTAGTATGTTTGAGGTGGCTAGCTCGGCGCGTGTACTTCCTGAATCCACCAGGACTGCCTTGGTGACGGTGTTACTTCAACCAGACAAGGAGCCGCGACAATGTTCGTCCTAAAGGCCATTGTCATTAGTGAACACTGACAACAAGATTTTGGCGAAGCTCCTTGCCGACAGACTGTTACCCCACATGCCTGCTCTGGTACTTCCAGACCAGGCAGGCTTTATACTGGGCCACTCCACACAGAATAAGCTTTGACAGTTCACTCTTATGAACAATGTGTACCAATAATAATAGCTGCGCTCGACGCCGAGAAAGCAGTTCGATTCGATCGAGTGGCCTTTTCTGTTCGTAGTCCTCCGGCGGGCCGGCCTGGGCACCAAGTTTCTGCACTGGATTCACTTGCTCTATACAGCTCCATGGGCCATGGTGTACACTAATGGAGTCCAGTCCGATCCTATCTAACCGTCCCAGGAACCAGACAAGGCTGTCCCTTCTCCCCTACTCTGTTCACCCTAGCCATTGAACCGGTGACATGTGCGCAGAGGGAATATCACGCCCATAGGGGGGTTACACTTCACTCACACATGCCCATAGTTTCTCTATACGCGGATGACATGTTAATCTATATTAAGAACCCACAAACAAATATAGAGCCCATGGTGGAAGAGATTACTACATTTGGTACATTATCTGGTCTCCGCATAAACTGGTCCAAATCCGAGGTGCTCCGCCTCACCTCGGGTGTCTATCCGCAAGATGTCGGGGACGCCTTCGCTTGGCGTCTGCAGGGTATTCGCTATCTGGGTGTTTGTGTGTCCACGTCCCCGAGTAAATTGTACGAAGAAAAGTATAGCACGGGCTGCAATACCTGGAGCATAGAGTGGACACGTGGGTGCATCTCCCTATCTCACAGGCTGCTCGAATATCGCTTTCGAAGATGGTGGTTCTCCCGAAGTTATTATATATTTTTAATAACGTCCCTATATGGCCTCCCGCTTCCTTCTGGAAATGGACAAAGAGTCTGATGCTCAAATTAATTTGGGCTGGGAAGCACCCCCGTGTCTCTCTGGAAACTCTGACACGCTCGTACTCCCGGGGTGGGTTGGATGTACCTGACCTTTTTTGCATTACTTGGTAGCCCAGGCTCAATACACTGTTTGGTGGTGGTCCCCCTCGGCTGATCTGCCCCACATGCGACTTGAAAGAGCTATTACCTACCCATATGATCTCAGGGGACTCTTGTGGGGTGCGCGAGAGGTGCCCGAGAGCAGAGGTACAACCCTTAGACATTTCCCTTAGGGTTTGGGAGCATTTGGCAAAATGGGCCGGCCTAGCACATTGGTACTCTCCTGACTTGGCTATATATTATGTTTGAGGTAAACCGCTTACCCATGAAAATATATTTAAACAACACTTCACCGGTCTACAGGTACATACACTGGGTGACCTCACCCGGAGGGTGTCTTCATACCCTGGGATGTCCTTGCTTCTAGAGGGGTATGGACCCCTGTCACGCAGCTTCTCTATTATTGGTAATGAGAGATGTTAAGGGCCATCTGGCTGCACTTTCCAGATGCCCCCCCGGTGTCCGCACTTCTGACGTACACCACCACACCTCTGTCTACTAGGAGGCTGATTTCGACAATGTATGGTATGGCTTGTGCGCTCGTGCACTCTCCCTCAGTCCAGTACAGAATCAGAGGGGAGGACAACTTGGGGAAAACCTTGTCGGATGACCAGTGGGGGTTGATTTGTGCCCAGACCAAATCCATCTCCTCCAATAATAGACACTGTCTAATCCATTTTAAATTCTTACACCAAATGTATTAGTCCCCTCTAACGCTGCCAAATCTGTTTCCCTCTAAGTCTCCGAAATGTAATCGATGTCACCAATCCCCCGCTGACATTTACCATGTGGCCTGGCTATGCCCGCAGATCCAGGTTTTCTGGTTCGGCATAATAGAAGTGGTGGCGAAGATGCTTGATGTCCCCGTTGATCCCTCCCCTGAGGTGTGGCTACTGGCCCTAATTACAACTGGTTCCCGGAATGAGAAATGCTTAGTCAGTATGGCCTCTGTGGTGGCCAGGACTCTACTGGCACACTCATTTGGGGCGTCTGCATCTCCTAACTTCCACCACTGGCTTAACCTCATGGCGAGCTGTGAACGCAGAGAGACCCAATACACCCTAACTCTTCCGTCAAACTGCAAACCAAGGGACTATTGGGTGGCCTTCCGGAGCTACCTGACCATGGTTGAGGAACGGGTCGGATGTACAGACTCCGCGGGGCACGCACCCCGATGTTGGCCTCCCATGAGGGTCACTACAAGTGGTTGACTGGGTTGGTGTTGTCTGGGATGCGACGGGTGGAACTCATGAACTTAAAAGGAACTGTCCGGGGTGGTGTTACATGTAACATATGACTTGTATCACTCCAAAGATATTCAGTGAAGTTAAGTTGCAATGTTGATAAACAATGGAAGTGGGGGGTGGAGTGGGAGGCTGAGTTCTAGTATTAAGTTTAGTTTGTCAAAAGTTAATAAATACAGTTTATAAAAATTAAAAAACTGAATAGTTTTCAAATTCATCTGTCGCATTTATACAACGAACATTTTAAGTTGAACAAGACTTTGTAAAGTGTGTCTGGAGTTCCTTTTTTTGTATAGCAAATTAAGCAACTTGTTTGAACTGCATAAATAAGCCAGGGGCCTGAAATACCAAGAGGGGAGAGTTTGAGAGACACTAGAGAGTGGGGCAAGTACCAGAAGCATTAGCCAAGAATCAGGGGGATAAGGGACACTTCTCCAGGCTAGGTTCTGCTTTCCTTATTCTTGGTTGTAGGGTGAGTAGCTAGGGCAGAATAGATTTGAACAGTGGACACGTTTATTTGTGTAATATGTTCTGAAGAGCATTTGCTTTGTTTTTTTCTAGAATAGGAAACCTTATTCAGAGAAGTAGGGATAGATGAGGCATTTTCTTTACTTTAATAATGTGCACATACTTTGAAACATGTCTTCTTGTCATCACCTATGTCTGACTTACCAGAGCCTGCACAACGTTGATGCATCTGTGTATTGGTTTTAGCCTGCATGCATTTTGGACTGAAGAAAATATACTATTCCCCATTAACGTGCATAATGTTAAAAAAAATAACTACTTTTTCACATTACACCTGAATTTTCCTGTGCATTTAAAGATAAGGGAATGAAGGTTTTGCACTTTGCACAATTTGTAATAATTAGAGCTAATTCTCTCAATGTGCTTTTTGTTGCACAAACGTCCGGTCTATAACTATGGCTTTTCACGGCTGCATTAAATATATGATATCACCCAAGCTATGGTATGTTGTAACTTTACTATGACCCAAAGGAGTGTAAACTGTTTTAAACCACTACTTATATTTCAAATATGATTTAAATGAACAGAGGCACCTCCACATTAAAATGGTATCAAAAATGTTTCAGTTTTAAATTTCGTTTTTCAATACAAAGTGGACTGGTCTTTAAAGGACAACATTCCACTTTGTATTCAATATAGATGAGGGAACAAGGGCATGGACATATTAACACCTGTGTCCCTTTTTTAAATTGCATTCCCCACAATTCTGTTTCCTTTGCCTTCCCAGGTTTTAACTTGCTCAATCTATCTTAACAATGTAGGATTGATTGGGGTTTTCATTTATCTTTCAAGGTGTAACTTCTGATTTTGGAGAGCCAGCAAGGGATTCAGGCAGCCAGAAATCATTCCTTCAGTAAATCATCTGTTCATGTGGCTTATTTGGAAATCATTATCCAAGCACAGATTGGTCTTCCTTCTATGGGCGGCTCTCCTATCTGCATGGGGTCAGTCCTCCAAGCACTTGTATCTCATCGCCATTTCCTATTCTTAATGTCCATCTTTCCATATTTCATAATCAACTCTGTCTTCCTGCTTCCTTGTTTATTCATTGCAATTCCCTCTGTACATCAATATATATATATATATATATATATATATATATATATTTAAAAGCCCCACCTCTGCCTTGTGACAGAAGTGTGGTATCTAAGCCTCATCATTAGCAAAGCGGGGAGTGAAAAGCTGCTCCTGTTGAAGAAATTCTAATTTCGTTTTTGACATAACTTTTGACTAAAAGATGCAAGATACACATTTTATCTTTTCATATTCTACAAGTCAAGGCGCACATTTTGATACTTTGATGAACATTGTGTGATGAACTTTGGCAATTTTACATGTTTTTGCCATTGTTCACTAATTCAGAACATGGCAGATTACATTGTATTACATATTGTGATACATGTCACTTCTATCTACAAGCACATTTGGAGTCATTCAGAGCTTCCGTTATGATGTAATGATCAATATAGTGATTAGGCATTTTAATGTGAGATTTCCCTCATGTAAATTAATTAAGTTTTCTCGTGTGAAATTTGAGGATGTTTTCAACTAGGTGGAAGTGGTGGTGCTTCTCCTAAATGTTCCCTTTTGTATGCTATCTATGTGCATTCAGAACAGGCGTTCTTGTCTGCCAATCACACATTCTATAAACTTCCCTTTAAGGTTGTTCTGAAAAGAGGTCTGTGTGCTGCTCATATGGAGCTTGGGCTAATGCAATTTCTATGAGATGTGAAATGAAATATGGGACATGTTGTCTTTGAAGCTAAACCATGGATCCATTAAAGACACCTGGCAATGGGTATATTTATATAACCTTTAGGGCCAGCCCAAACATCACTGTAAAGGGCATTTGTGTGTGCTCTCTCTGTGTTATTATTGAACATTCTTAGACTTGGTAGGCCTGGTGATGTAGATACATGAAGTGTTTCAAGTTTCCCATTTCACCATGCATGGCAATTAAGAACTGAAATGTTTAAATTAGGTTTCAGTTTTACCCTACATTTCAGATCCTTTTGGTAAAAATATAAAAGAAGCAACTGCAGTCAGTGACTATAAAACACTCAATTCACATAACATTTAAACTGGAAATCCGCGTTGTTCCCTGCAAGGAATATTTGCAGTTATGAGGACATATTAGGGAATCCAATTCTTTGAGACTTTAATTCAGTGGCTTGCTGTATTCCTTGGGACAGAATGCACTCTAATAGATGAGGCCTAAGTCTTGTTTGATTCTCAACTTTGTCCTTTCAAATTGTTATACAATGACTGAAACACAACATGTAATCTCCATGGTAGTATTCAAGTGAAATCTGTCTTCGAAAATAATGGCAGTACAAAAATTACTTTCACCATATTTACCACATGTAGGATGCATGCAGATTTTTTTGCACTTTGTACTGGCATTCTATTTGTACAAAGCAGCAAGCAAAGTGTGCAGAAATGTCCAATAGATGAAACAATATGTGAATGTTGCTTCTCTTCCTCTGCCAGGAAAGCAATACACATTTTTGCTATAGAATATCTGACATGGTCTTGTTCTCTCTGCGTCAGTATGCAGAAGGCTTGGGTTTGGGTTGCTGGTGGTCAGGTCTTCACTCTTCTGCAGATGATATAGGGCTCTGAAGAATAGCTCTCACTGTGAAGCTTCTAACTGCTTCCAGAAAATCTATCTCTAGAACAAACAAAAGAACACTGGCAAGCATCTTGTCTAGGAGGAGTTACAAGAGGACTGTTCAGAAATAAGCTGGCACAAGAGAGGACAGGTATTGGAACACTCTCAACTGCTACCATCCGCCTAAGGGGTAGGACAGGCACTGGATCTCCCTTGGTAATCATCCCAATCCCGGCTGAGAGGATACTGGCCTTGTCAGAATAACTGTTGCCAGCCAAACAAAAGCCCCTTTAAAACAGTGCAAAAATGGGTGGACTCATAGTTGGAGATGTAAATACTGTGGAGCCCAGCATTGCAGTCTGAAGAATGAGGTATAGAGTGGTAGAACAGAAGAATGTATGTGCAATCAACAGAGCATGGAGGGATGGGAGTGCATGGGATACATGGGCCCCCGCCTAAAAGCTACTCCAACCAGAGCCAGGAGCAGGAGGTGTGGCTCATACGGCTACATTAACTTTGTGTTCCTCTTTACAAATAGTTGACAGTTCTAGCTATGGAATGAAGGTCCCATATTGGCAGAAGAAATAGCCTTGATCTATGGTATGTTTCCAGGTCAAATTCCTGCAGCATGGCCTTCCACATTTACGGCATGCCTTTGGAGGTAGACTGAATGGTAAGGCAATATGATTACTCTTTGCTGAAAGGGAGATAATGAAAGAAAGTTTGGCATTTGGGCCTGATAAGTTTTTGTGTTAAGGGTGTCCTCATGTGGAGTGGATAGATTCCTGGGTCCAACCAGTTCAGCTACACCTGCTGATCATGGTACTGATTCTGCATCATTTTTAGCATGTTCGATTTGAATGGGATATTTCTCACTTGATTGCAGGAAAAGTAGCCTGGGTTAGCCTTCCTCAGTTCAGTCGCCATAGGTGCTTCATGAAAAGGAAGATGTAGAGCTTTTCAACAAATATGAGCAGTGGTTTATAATAAAGATTTCATGGAAGTGAGACAAATATTTTTTAGTCATAGTCTTTGAAGGATTGCCTTTGAGTGTGTTGTCTTGTGAGGTTAAGTGTAAATAATAAGAGCTCCTCTTTACTATAGAGTTCTAAAAAGTCGATTCAAAAGGGTATTTTTCTGCCAGCTACATCTGTGATTATAGGTGGAAATCTTTGTACATTAGGTGAGCCATCTTGAAAACACCCCAAGTGCTGGATGCCTGAACCAGCCATGTTGTAGCATCTTGTATGAATTTAGCCAGTGGCAGATGTTTTTTGGGAAACTCTCCAGAAGAGCAGTCCCATAGTCAGCCTGGACACCAGTGTATGCACTAGTGTATTTAGGTCAGATTCTATGATGAACTTGTTCAATCACGTGTCATTTTTTCATATCCGGAGGAGAGTCGTGCGGGCCGATTCATGGAACAAACGTGAGCCGAAAATCTCAGCGCAAGCTGGCGCAAGGTGGCGCAAGCGTGAAAAAGCAAGCGCATGCGCACGGGTGCGATTCAAGGAAGGGCCTGCGTGTGTTTTCCACTGGTTGTGCGCCAAATCCGTGCGTGGCGCACACGGGCGCAGACGTCATTGCAACAACCTGAACGCCGTGCGCAACACGCACAGGGAAAGCACACAACGTCGGCGCACACACCAAAAAGGGGGCGAGTCACGGGACGTAACACGCGGAATGGGGAATAATGCGTGAAAAGAAGGCGTAACTGGGGAAGTACTGCAGGGAAATACACAGAACGCCGACATGCACGCAAACAACTCATATACATGGATTCGAATAGGGGAAACAAGCGCACGCCAAAAGACGCACACAGGCGTCAACATGTCCGCCACAGGAAGGCAGGCGTAAGCGGCCCCGCGCACAGTATAAAAGGGCGCGCAAACAACAAACACGCATATACAGCTACGATGAATGCCCCATTTGTCGCAGCACTGATCGTGGGACACCGCAGGAGGAGAAGAATAGCCACGGCCCGCACTTTTTCCGCCGGATTAGCCTTTTTGGGATGCCGGACGACCAGGTCTACGGCAGGTATAGGTTCCCACCTCGTATCATCCTA
Source organism: Ambystoma mexicanum (assembly GCF_040938575.1). Taxonomy (NCBI): domain Eukaryota; kingdom Metazoa; phylum Chordata; class Amphibia; order Caudata; family Ambystomatidae; genus Ambystoma; species Ambystoma mexicanum. The sequence goes on from NC_090931.1 coordinate 710,473,001, forward strand.
GACCTGGTCAGGGAGTGGGAAGATGACCTTACATCCCCCACCCTCTGCTCCCAAGCATTGAGCCCCTTGGAGAAGGTGCTCAATGTCCTGCATTTTTTGGCCACTGGGTCATTTAAGCGGACTACTGCCATAGTAGGGGAGGTCTCACAGGCCACACAGTCACGCAGCCTACACCAGGTGTTGGCAATGATGACTGCGCGCCCCTCAGTCCGCAGGCACATATACATGCCCAGAACACCCGCAGAAAGGCAGGCCGTAGTCCAGGACTTTTACAGGGTGGCACACTTCCCCAAAGTGCTCGGTGACATAGATTGCACCCATGTGGCCCTACGTCCACCTAGGGCCAGTGAGCACATCTATCGAAACCACTAGCACTGGCATTCCATCAACGTGCAGGTGGTATGCGATGCAAAGGGAATCATCACCTCTGTCTATGCAAACTACCCAGGCTCCACCCATGACAGTTTCATATACAGAATGTCCGCCCTGAGCTGGGCCCTGGAATCTGGGCAGCATGGCGACACATGGCTCCTAGGTGAGTACAAATGCCCGTGCACATGCATGCATGTCACACACAGACAAATACACAAACCCCAATAATCACAACCATTATCACCTCTCCAGGGGACAGTGCCTACCCTCTGAGCAACCACATGATGACGCCAATCTGGAACCCCACCACACCACCCCAGGTAAGATACAACGCTGCCCATATTGCAACCAGGGGCATAGTGGAGCGCACATTCGGAGTGCTAAAGTCACGCTTCCGCTCCCTTGACCACTCTGGCGGGCAGCTACTCTATGCACCCCCAGTAGTGTGCAGGATCATTGTGGCAGCATGTGTCCTGCACAATGTTGCAACACGGCAGGGCGTACCGGTGGACATGGTGGTGCCCCCACATCCCCAACCGCAGGCACAGGCACTGCCCATGGGAGGGGAGAGGGCACGTGGCGAGGCAGCCCAGACCCAGCTTGTGGCTACATTTTTCACCTAATCTCCCACCCCTGCAGAGTGCACACAGGCCTGGCACATACCATGTGACAATCGATGATGACAAAGAGACAGTCAACTGTCACAACCTTACCACCCTGAGAATGTTGCCATGGAAGTGCTACATTGTGTGCATCCCTAGCTATTAAAACATGAACAATTCTGTGTGACCAAAAGGAACACATTCAAGGTGTGCATCACACACCCCTGCAAAACAGGCCATCACAATCCCGGGTATGTCATCCAAACCCTCCTAAAACACATCACCCTTGTTTGACACACCATCACATGGCAAGCAATAGCAAAAGGCCAACACATTACCAATAATATACGAAGTGACATGTGATAAATGGAAATTGCCTTCACACAATGACGCCTGTCATGGAATCTGATGAAATGACTGACCAACAACCTCCCACACAAAACAAGTCATACCCAAATGCTTTCCAACAGTAGTAGAATGAACATATCAATCAATGCCTGTTCACATGCACATTGGCCAACGCAAAATCCCTACTCCTGAATACGTGTGCTGTGTGCATCTCCTCCAACACACTGCTCAGCACACAGCATAGTGACCAGCCATTGTGTCAGAGACACACCTTGAGCATCACATGAAAAGGACAAAATAAATAAATAAATAAAACAATTGACGCATGTACAGGATCCACAAATGGTCATAGATCATGTGCTGCAGGGACACAGTGGTCCCCAGAAGGCAAACTGTGTGCACATTTAGACATGGAAGGGTGGATGTACATGTGGGGGAGCATAGTGCGACTGTGTGTGTCAGTAGGGACATGCACTCAATACATGCATGTCCAATCAAGTGACCATCAGTGTCCTCTACACATCACATTTGAACATTGCCCATGTGCACACCCCAGCATGTCAAAACACACCAATCCCCTCACACCTGAAAGGTAAACATAACACAGGAACATGTATTCACCGGCAGAACACATCATGTACATAGGACACCACAATAACAATGTCAGGGTGCCCATCACACTGCAGGCCACGACAACTGTCCAACAACCAAACACTCTCCTCATTCACATATCACCATGGCCTACTGAACAACTGTGTATGGGGTATGTAGGCTTCTTCCTTGAAGTCTACCTGGCCAGAGGATCACCCTACCCATTTGTCTCCATCTACCACCTTGCATGTAAATAGTGTCCAGCACCCTCAGAGGCCACCCTGACTGGCAAAAATACCAAATCGAAGAGAACTCAAAGGAGCCAAAAAGCCTGTAGGCAGCAAAAAACATTTGAAGAGTCTCCAGTAGATGACTTGAAGTAGCAGTAAATTTCAAAGCACATGTACAAGCACAATGATGGAACAACCAAGTTAGCACACTTAAACAATGCTACAATAGGATGTGTACCATGTTTGATACATAATATACAATGATGCAGCACCAACTGATGGGTAGTGTCACTTCTCCGGTGTCCACGCGCAGGAGTGGCACGAACCAACCACCCCCTCCGTGGTCTGGGCACCTGCAAGGTCAAACTTACACAGGCCTCTGTGACCACGGTGGGGAAGGACGGGCATTGGTATTCTGGATAACCGGAAAGAGGGGCAGGAGAGGGGAGTTGAATTGTCAAGGGAAAGTAGAGAAAAGACAAAAATCTACTATTCACAATAACACATACTCAATCAGATAAAACATGTACATCATGCACATTGTACCAAATGACTCAAATGGAAGTCAAAGAGAGACTTATCTCTGGGGTGAGTGCTGGCCTCCTGCCTGCGCACTCTCAGGTCCGGGAACCTGAGCAGTTCAATGCTGCAAAGATATTAAGAGTTACTAATCTGTGTGTGTCCATAACACACACACACACACATACATGCCCCAAAGCAAGTTACTCCTCCACAAACAAACACTCTTGTCTGCTGCTTCCTACCCATACGTAAGACTCCCCCCGTGATGGTTCATACACTGTCAATGCAGTAAGTCAGGTGCACGTGGGTGTGTGGCAAATGGAAGAGCAATGTGTCAAGATTCACACATCATGCAATGGTCCCTGGGTAAGCAGCTACACGCATATAGCGAGGTACGACTTCAGTACAAGTAGTGTTTTCTGGTATCCCTCAAATAAAAGAGGTAGTGCATGTGTCAATTTGAACATGCAAATGATATGCACTGCACACCAGTCTGTCCCTCGCTGGGTGTCCCTGTGCGCAGCTCTATTTTTCCAGGCTTTGAACGCTAATGGGCTTATACATCTGCCTCAATGGAGCATGCTGGACTGGAGGATGTGTCCGACAGCCCCTGCATGTGCCCCTGACAACTTGGAAAGCAACTTGCCATGTGTCCACCAACTCATCTTAGCTGTACTGTGTGCTTCAACACCAATAACTGTCCAAGCTCACCGTAAGTGGCGCTACTTAGCATGCATGTGCAACAGGCCTAGTGGAAGGTTGGCTGTGGTGTGTGCCCCTTGTGCTGCTCACCTTGCATGGAGTTCCTGGAAACACGTCTGCTTCTGTTGGATGTATGAGCACAAGCTCTGTGGCACTGCTAGCGCACACATGCGCATGTCTGCACCACCGAACGTGGCCAGCTGCCAGACATACGCTGGCCCATGTCTGCTGGCAAAGGTGGTCTGGACGCTCATTCTCCTGCAGAAAGGGCACAAAACACAAAATTAATGCAGGAAAGTCAAATGTGTGTGTCTCTTCATGCTGGTTGTGACTGGACCATGTCAGAGACGTACATCAGATTCCATCCCACAATCAGTGTGACTTCGACAGACAAAGGGTGGCGGACACTCTCTACAGCATGAAGTGCATCAAGCATATGTACATTAAAGAAAATAAACATACAAAACAATGCATAGCAATTAATGGACACCTGATTCCTGAAACCACCCATTTCTAATGCTGAAATGCCGTCGATAGGACCCCTACAATCCCCAATAGGGGTGTTAACACAAGTAGTACAGCAGCAGACAGGCCACAGATATGACAGTCCAAAGCCCTTGTGAAATAGACTGTAACACCGAACCATCCTTGCGAGCCCATGGATAAGGGAAGCAGGAGTGGCCTATGTGAGTCAGGACCCCAAGCTGCAAACACATACACGAGACAAGCTTGAAGGGTCCAGCTGGAACAGACAGTGGATGCTTTCAAAAGCCACAAAGCACCACACCATCACATGAAGGCACAATAGACAAGCAATTTTAAACTATATTAACTAATTACACTAACTATAATAAACCTACATTACCCAATTAAACTAACTATCAAATCGAATGTTCACTAACTAAACTAAAAAGAAAAATCAAAAATGGCCACATACGACCCACGGGGGAGGAACACAGGAGGGGGGAGGTACAGGGTGCAGCTCAACACCCACATGCGATGATGTTGAGGAAAGAAAAAACCTCCATAGGCTCAACGCCTGCACAGCCCGACCTGTGTGGGAGATAACTCGTCGTCCGAGTCCGGCTCTTCCTGAAAAGGAGGACGTGGGACAGGAGCCTGACCACGCCTAGCCGCAGCTTGCCCCTCGTCAGCAGCAAGTCTGCCGGATGGGTGAGCCTGGTTCTGTGCAGCAATGACACGTAGGTCTGCATGCAGAACCTCCCGTGATACGCAGGCATCCTCTTGCAAGGTAACACGTGTAACACGGAGTTCTCCTGCAAGGCCTGGCTGGACAACTGATGCACCTCCCGGCAAGCATGTAGCTCAGCCAAGATGGTACGCTCAAGCTGCGCAAACCTCTCCTCTGACCGCGCCCTCTGGGACATCAAGAGGACACCCAGAGTGGATCTGAAGGACTCATACTCAGCCCTCAGGGCCTCCATGTGTGCCTCTGCGTGAGCAGCAATTGCTTGACGCAAAGACAACATTTCAGCCCAACGTGCTCTGTCTGAGCCCGCCATGCCCAGCCTGAGAGAGCGGGCCGTGGACTGTGCTGCCCGCTGCTGGAGAAGCACCTGCCTGGCAGGGGGGAGCACGGATTGGGCCACACGCTCCATGCTCACAGCAATGTTTTCCATTGCTGCCTCCTGCGTTCTGAATTGGCAGTTATGTCTTGCTCCCACTCAGTATACCTCGGTGGCGCGCGGCCACCACGCTGCTGGGCTTGACACCTGCGAGAACCAAGGACCAGACGTCCTTGTTGGGTTGGCACCACCCGCGGCTGCACGACTACATGCCCCCGTCGACGTGATGGCCCAGGCCCATCAGCGACTGGTGTGGAGGGTGACCCTGCGTCCCGATCCACCACAGGCGAAGGTCCCACCACTGTCTGTCCCCTCAGTGCAGGTGTAGCGGACAGAGGAGTGTCCACACCAGAATCACTCACCCCTGACGTATGGACCTGATGCACATCCAACTCGACATGGACGTCAGAGTGGTCATCTGGGCTGGACTCATTGCCAGCCAAAGACAAGATGGACTGTAGCACATGTGGGTTCTCATGGTCTACCACCCCACGACCCCCACTTTTGCCGGGTTGCTGTAGTGATAACAACCCTGAGCCTGGCATGACAACACCATCCTCTGGCTCCATTGCATCATCATCTGAAAAGTAGAGAGAAAAAAAGATCAATACACATGTTAGAAGCACACAACACACACACACATAGACATCACACAGACAGCCAACACATGAAACAGACATGTCACACACAAAAGAGAACCTGCCATGCATGCCGGGTCAACTTCACATTGCTACTGTGCTTAGGCATGTAGAAGGGTGTTATACCACTCAGAAGTGGCTTGATGCAGTGCAGAACATTTGTACGTTACTCACTATCTACATGTACAAGTACTTCATGATGTGTATCAAAAAACGTGAAGGCAGTGCAAGGTCAAGTTCAGGCATCACGTGCAATGTGAATGCAATGGGTTGCATGGCTACAAGCAAAGCATCCCTCACCCTAAGTGGAAATGCAGGGATGCCTTGCATGGTATCAAAAGGATGACCAGAGACCTGCGTATCAGCAGACAGTGTTAACTAGCATCAATTGCATCATCTGAGTCAACTGACAACACAGCAGATGATGATAGGACAGTAAGCAGGCCACATGATGAGCCCTCAGTAGTACACCCACGTGTGCAGAAGACACTACACCAGTTGGACAGAGTCAGTGGGCCTGAAACAGGCTGAGGCCTGTGACCCACACAGACTGTCACACCCTAAACGTGTGGGACGCAGGACTGAGCCACAGTGGCCATGGGAAGGCTGATGAAATGCCATGAAATGTAGGTCACCCTGGACACGTACTACAATGATCATCCAGTCAAGGACACATAGGGACATGCATGGAATGCACATGGAGCATGAATGGGCACTCATGTCCCTGCGGGGCATCTGACATCTGCATAGTCCAAGTGAGACACCCTGCATCAAGTACAAAGGATTTACCCCACTGCATGTGTCTGGCAGGTTGCCTGGTAGAAGTTAGCATGTACACAGGACGCATGAACAGGCCATTGCATTACGGCAAAATGATGCAGACCAGTGCAAAGGTGATATTGGGGTGCTGGGGGTGTGGAGTGGCAAGGGAGCATGCCTACGTGGAGTACCCACATGCAGGCAGAGGACACATGCACATCAGTCATGCTATGACATAGTCCCAGTGCTGAGAGGAAGGACACCCCAGGCTACATGCAGAAGGGCCAGTGAGCTGGAACATGGACCGGAGGGGCATCCAGGTGACCAGCATGTGAGTAGGGTGCAAGTGTGGTGATGAGGACAGCCATCTGTTCCACATGTCCACCATCCTGCAGAGCAGCCGTGAAGCATTGCATTACTTGCACATCTCAACCATGTACACATGACATGTAGTGGCAGTCATGCACAACACATCACACAAGGAAATCACACATGGCCTTGAGAAACACGCAGCAACACTCACTGGACTGGGCATCAAAGTCCGGCATCCCTTCCACTCCTTCGACCGATTTGGGTGGTATGAATTCTGCAACGAGTGACGCGTTCGGAGTGAGGTCTTCCTCCTCAGGTGCCGGCCCACTGCCAGTCACCAGAGTCATGTTGTAATTTGAGACACGCTTTGCCTTAGCGCTGCGTTTGAGGCCATTCCAAAGCTTTTTGCACTCTTACACCATGCGCACCTCATGGCCGAATGCACTCACATGTTCTGCAACTTGCTTCCAGTGGGTATCACAGTGGGCAGCCGTAGTTTGACAATTAGATCCCACTAGCATGTCACGGTTGTGGTCCCGCACATAGTCCACGAGGAAGTCCAGTTCCTGCACACAGAAAGGCTTCTTCCTCGATGTGCAGGAGGTTGTGGCTGTGTGTGGGGTCCCAGCCTGTGCTGCAGGTGCAACCTTCCTCCTCTTGGATAGTGGCGCGGACCCTGGCTGGCAAATGCCACCCTGATCAGTATGGCCAGTGGCAATGGGGGATTGAGCCAAGGGAGTGGCAGGTGGAAGGACAACCAAAGGTCTGACTAGCGTCAGTGGCTGCTGGGTGCCCTCGAATGGACCCTGCGCAGCAACATCCACTGTGGCAGGGTCATTGACCACGACTGTCCTGGTTGGTAGACTCACAACCGGGGTGTTGTTGGCTGCATCTGCCCCTGCACTTGCCAACACCCGGCTGGTCGGGGCAGCAGATGACGTTACTGCCCCAGGGACACGTGTCTCGGTCAGGGCAGCTCTGCGTGCACCTACGGTGTTCCTCCTGCCCTGTTGGAAATCTTCCATGGACTCTTCAAGTGCCAACGCAGCCTGCGCTGGCAGACCCTGAGCCTGAGTGGTGGTGTCCACAGCTGCACCTGCAGCTACCACTACCCTTGGGCCCGTGGCAGTCGATGAAACGGACTGCCAGGTCACATGGGCGCCAGTGCCAGATGCAGAAGCTGCATCTCCCAGAACCACAGGCGGTGGTGGCATGACTGCACCAACACATGGCGCAACATCGTGCTGAAGTGGCGCACCCCTGCCTCTTCCCCCTCTGCAGCCCCCCTGGACACCCTGGAGTCCCCCTACTCCCTGGTCACCCCGGCCATGTCCCTGACCACGCCCACCACAAGGAGTACGCCCAGCTGAGGCGCCCCTCACCTTTGGTGGCCTCCCAACCATGGCACAGATGGAGTAGTGCCGGCACAGATGGAGAAGTGCCAATGGGAGGTGTACACGACAATTGTCCTGGGCATTGGGGTGAAGGGGGTGGGATGCAAGATGTTCACAGCACCTCTGCACCTGCAAGGCTGTATGTGACCCCGGTGATTAAGTGACGGGTCACGCAACGCTCAAGCACCCCAAAACTGCAGTTAAACCGTGCACGCAACCCCTGCAGCCTACGTGCGTGGAATTAACCTCCAGCAGTACGCAGTGGCACCCAGGAACACGAAAAACGAAAATAGCGTGCACGACTCACCGTCACCGTCAGACTAGCGTGATGATGAAAAACACGCGTAGCCAATACCCCCGCCAAAAGAAGAGATACGTCCTTGATCCGTGTGAAGTTGTGGTGGCGCGCAAAACAACACGAAGTAGCAACACACACGTCGGTCTCCACGAAAGGCACGTACAGCAAACTGCTGACCCCGCTCACCTTTAACCCGTGCTGAGGAAAACGCCTGCGCGCGTCACATCACTTACAAACTTAGGCCCTTTAATTACACGCATTCACACACGGACGTGTGGTTTTTTCACGTGCTGATCCACTATGCACCCGTGTTGAGGGAAACGCCTGTGCGCGTTACGTCACAGACGCGCTTACGCGCTAAGGGCCTTTCCTCAAATTACACGCTGACATGCACTTTTTTCACTTGCCAAATCACTCCGTATCAAGCTGGCCATGCAACAACACACAGAAGACCACGCTCCTGCCCAAAAGGCCATTTTCCTGCCCCCCAGAGCCCAGAGCACACTCCAACCTGCACTCTGCTGCTGCCTGCCTGCCTGCTGCCCACGTGCCCTGCTATTTGGTGCCTGCGCGTCAGCCATCTGCAGGGGTCCAGTTGCTGTGTCCACCCCTGCTGGAACAGAAGACTCCCGACTGGGATCCCATCACTCCACAGCCCAGCCCCAGGACCCTGTTGCCCACCCACACCTGCCTCGGGGGTCGCCATGTTGGGGCAAACACCATCCGAGACCACTGGCGACCCCCAGCCAGAGAGGCAGAGGGCCACCAGCTTCAGGAAGTTGGTGTGTCCTGGTGGAGCAAGTTCTGGGGCATTATGATGCCCTCTTCACACCATCGCGCGCCGACAAGGAAGGATGGGAGAGGATCTGGGAGGACATAGTGGTTGGCATCAACGCGGATGGGGTGGCAACCCTTCGACATCAAGCACGTTCGGAAGCGCTGGGAGGACTTCAGGTCCAGGACCCTCAACAAGGCCCGGCGCCTCATGAAGGCAGAGGATGCAGAGGGGTGCCGAGTCAGCCTGACCAACATCCAGATGAGGGTCCTGGAACGCATAAGCCCAGGACTCCACGCCCAGATCCTTCTGAGGAAGACCCGTCTGGAGTCGAGCGGTAAGGGGCCATGCATTGCTGTGTGAAACAGGGCATGTTGCAGTGTGCTGGTAGTCAGCTACTTGCCTGTATGTGTAACATAGGCCATGTATGGATGTGTGTGTGCAGGGACATCATGGTAATGCATGTGAGACCAGTAATGCGTGAACCACATGGATGGTGCATGTGTTCCAATGCAACATGGGGAGCAGCATGCGGAATGCACACATGACTGCATGCCTGTCCCTGTTCTTGGACATGGATGGGGGGTGAGAGATGGGTGCTGCTCTCATGTACATGTATGGTATACATGTCTGTGTGTCTGAGAAGCGTGTGTGTGACTTTGAAACGCCATGGATGCATGACACATGTCCGTGACGATGTGTAGATTCACTTATGCAGTCTAGTCACCCTTGTATCCACTGTGTCTGTGGTGTACGAGCCATGATGCATGACCCTCCGGTGATGTGTGTGCATGGGATCAGTATGAGCCATGATGCATGTGAGTTTTAAGGCAACATTTATGTCAATAGAGGCCCTTGTACATGGATGCTGATGTTGATTGCATGCGCCGTGCCTGTTTCTGCATGTGTGTTGCCTGCATTGACCCATGTGTTGTGGACGGACAGGATGGAAGTGACGTTTGACAGTGCCACTCATGTGTTATTGCTTCCTGTCTAGGGGACTATTGTACAGTACCCTGATGCGTGTGTTCTATGTCTCCCTCTACGCAGCGTCGAGTGAAGAAGAGGGCGGAGACGACGCTGTGGAGCAAAGCGGCGTGGATGCCTCTACCGAGCGGCGACGCAAGGCCCAGCCACCCTCCCAGGAATTGCCATCATCCGTGAGTGAGGGGACTGGTGCCGCGTCTGCCACTACGGCTGTAGTGGAAGGGCCGGGTGTGCCCCCACAGGGGTTTGCAATGGTGGAAGACGGTGCAGAGACATCCAGGTTGGTGGTCTCCACAGAGGAGGAGGAGCCCGCTACTGAGCCGCACATGGGGCCTGGTGGGGGTAGTACCACTGTTGCAAGTAGTGCAGTCCAGGGCCAGGGTAAGGAGGCAGCACAGGTCGCCGCGGAGGGGCCTGTGCATGTCACTGTCCCTGACCCTGTGACTGCACCACCATGCACCAGCAGGGATGCCCCATCCCAGGCCCGTCCACAAGTAGGGGGGAGGCCCACGTCATCTGGCTCTCCACTACCTGTGGACGAGGAGTCCCATGACCGTATGGGCTCCATCCTGATTGGTGTCACGCTGCGCACGCGTGTCATTCGTGATGATGTGCGTGCTTCCTGGGGGGACCACGCATGCCATCACAAAGAGCTGCATGGCAACGTGGCACAGTTGGGAGGGCCATGGTCAGAGGGTTCCTACATGTGTCGCGCACTCTGGCGGACCTCTCCTCCTCTGTGGAGACTATGCGCCAGTCGTTCTCCCTGCCGTCTTCCGGCCCAGATTCCACCAGGGCCCCCTGTGGACCTGGCTGACCAACACAGTCAGCTTGGTGGAGATCCCATCCCTGCCACAGTTGGGAGTCAGCGGTCCAGCAGGGGTGGACACCCCAACAACTGGAGACCAGCAGATGGAGGATATGCAGGCATCATCGGACAGGGCACATGGACAGCAGCAGCAGCAGGCTCAAGGTGGGAGCGATGATGGTTCGGGGCCATCAACATCAGAGGGGCAGGCATCGGCCAAAGGGCTGGAGGATCCGGGAATGGGAGTGTCTTCCGTGTGGCTGCTGTTGGGCCAGCGGATAGATGCGGAGCGCCGGCAGGCGGAAGAGGCACGGCTCATCATGGTCAGGGCAGAGTTCTCCATGCGCCAGGCGTTGAGGCGGGCTGAGTGCCTCGAGGCAACTCGCAGGGATGCAGTCATTGCCTGTTCCAACTCCCTGCGAGTTGCCTCCAGGAGATTGACATGGAGTTCGATGATGCCCTGGCCCACAACATCACAGGGTGAGCCGTAGGACTTGCCCGCCACCATTGTATATAGTTAGTTAGTGTTAGGTTTCCTTTCTCTCTTTTTCTTTTGGGATGCTTGGACAATGCGCCATGTTTTTGTATATAGTTCTTCATTAGGTAGTTTTTTTTTTATAGGTTTCATTTCATTTGTTGGGCTCATGGACCCTGGTTTCAATCGTTGTACATAGTTGAACTGTGGATTTCTGAGAAAATATTATTTTAAATTACCATGGATCAATGGATTTTTAAATTCCTTTGGATTTGCTTTGGTGGACGGAGAGTTTTGACTAACTGTATTTTGTATTACTTTGGATTGTGACTTCATTTTTTTTTTTCATTTTTAGACATGCATTTTTTTTCTTGTTTAAAATTATTTTCATGCTTTGATTCGATTTGCTTCATTTTGTGCACAATACATTTTGATTTATTACTTCCATGTGTGGTATTCGCTCATTGGTTTACTGCATGTCACAATGTGGGTTTACACAATCACTGGCACCCAGTGTGTGTGTGTGACGGACATGTGTTGATGTGCATAGTTGACTTTTGGTTATGTGTCATGAAATAGGCCTTTCATTGTGGGGTGGATGGGAAACTTGATTGTGTCTCAAGTCTGGGGTGGCGTGCAGTGGGATTTTGGTGGACATGAGGCCCATGAATGTGCATCTTTATGACATGTTGGGTGGGAACATGAGTCGGGGCCTGCCGGCAGGTGCCCGTCAATGCTGGGTGGGTGGGGGTGCAGGGGGACATGAGTCGGGGCCTGCTGGCAGGTGCCTGTCAATGCTGGGTGGGTGGGGGGCAGGGGGACATGAGTCAGGGCCTGCTGGCAGGTGCCTGTCAATGCTGGGGGGATGGGGGTGCAGGGGGACATGAGTCGGTGCTCACTGGTGCATGGTGACATGTGGGCTGGCTGGGGGGCATGGCCAGGGTGGATGGGCTGCCTACGGGACATGACCAGGGGTGCAGGGTAGTCTCCTGTGGTGTGGGCTGGCTGCAGGGGTTGGGGAGGGGGTACAGGGTACACCAGGGAGGACCCACACTGCCAATTCACATGTTAAACTCCCCGCGCACCCCTCAGAATACACGTACCACGTGCACACAGCTAAATCGCGTGTGATTCTCCTCGCGCACCCCTCAGAATACACGTACCCCGCTCGCACAAGGCCTATCGTGTGTGATTCTCCACGCGCACCCCCAAAATACACGTACCCGCTCGCACAAGGCCTATCGCTGTGATTCTCCACGCGCACCCTGGAAAAACACATACCCCACTTGCACAGGGCCTATCGCATGTGATTCTCCACGCGCACCCTTCCGAATACACGTACCCCGCTCGCACAAGGCCTATCACGTGTGATTCTCCATGTGCACCCCCAAAATACACGTACCCCGCTCGCACAAGGCCTATCGCGTGTGATTCTCCACGCGCACCCCTGAAATACACGTACCCCACTCGCACAGGGCTTATCGCGTATGATTCTCCCCGCGCACCCCTCAGAATACACGTACCCCGCTCGCACAGGGCCTATCACGTGTGATTCTCCATGTGCACCCCCAAAATACACGTACCCCACTCGCACAAGCCCTTTCACGTGTTATTCTCCATGCGCACCCCTCCGAATACACGTACCCCGCTCGCACAAGGCATATCACGTGTGATTCTCCACGTGCACCCCGGCACGAGCGGGGTATGTGTATTCGGAGGGGTGTGTGGGGAGTTTTACAGATGTTTTTGTGGTTGGGGGCTGTATGCTGGTCCACTGGCCTGTGCGCCATGTACGGGATATGTGCGGTGTTCATGGCGCACGGCGCGGGGTTGGGGGCGTGACTGGTGCTGCTGCAGGGTCGCTGTGCCACTCAGCGCCACAGCTGGTTATGGATGTTAAAATCCATGAATACGCTGTGCGCGGAAATGGATTTTGGCGCACACGGCTGACCCAGACTGCCGCACGTGTACACTGTGCGCCAGCCGCATGCACCACTTTTGCGCCGGATTCTATAATTACCCCCTAAATACTTTGTGGCCATTACTGGAATTAGGTATTTCATTAAATAGATAGATCCAGCAACGGTTTGAGGTTCTTGGGTTTGTTTTGGGGTGGTGGACTTCAGCTGGCATTGTGCAATCCATGTATTTGGAATGTCTAAGTAGTAAGAGGGTTTTTTGGAGTGTTTTCAGGAAAACAGGTGCCAGGAGAAATTCTTTCTACCTTGCCGTATATTATCATACTGGAGCAAAATCGAAGTTTATTAAATGTCCAACCTTAATTTGGGCATTTTTCTAGTGAACATTTTATTTTATCTCCAACAACTGTTGTATTTATGTGGGAGATTTTGGTTTGTAGTGGTTTGTGCTGTTCCAAATAACATATTTGTGTAGTTTCATGCTGTGTCAATTCAGACCCGGAGATATGAGCCTTTGTTTTTGCTGATATTGTCTTAGTAGTCTTTTCAAGCAACCCAAATAGTGTTTAGCAGGTCTTTAGCAGGCTATTGATGCCATCTTCCTTAGGTGGTATTTATGGCTTCCTTCAAGATTTCTTTTCAGTCAGAAACATTATGCCAATTATTGGTTCCTTTCTTTGAAATAGCTGGTGGTAGCACATTTATAATGCAAGTAAATGTGGTATAACAAAATGATGAAATGGAGTTTATGAATATGTCTTCTTTCATTTGGTATTGAGGGAGAGGTAACTAGGTTTTCAAATGTGGTCATATCTATAGGAGATTGGGTTGTGGAACCTGGGGATGCAGACTCTCAAGATGACAAGCTCTAACGTTGTTAATAAGACACTAGTGCAGTGACGGATGATGTCGCTGTTACAAAGGAAAGTGTTCAAAATGTACATTTTTGGTTCTGATCTGTCCCCACAAAGGGGGTTCTTGGATGTTGGTACCAGTGGACTTAAACTGTTCAGTGTTAATGTGGTCTGAACATCATTCCACAAATAGTTTAATTTCTCCGACTGGGTTTAGAATTGTGCTGCTTCTTGGTCAGTTGTTGGTTTCCTCTCATAGAAAGTGTGGAGCATCTGGCTGTGGATGTTTTCAAATGGGAAGGTGCTTCTAAGAATTAGGGAGAATCAACATCAACCTCACAGTCAAGGCATGCTCCTATGGGGGGAAACCCAAAGAGGCAGAAACAAGTCCATAATGTGTTCGGGGGAGGGTTGACCCCGGTCACCAATAAAATGAAGATATCAAATGTTAGCTCATGGACAGTGTGTGCCAGCTCAGTAATGAGTGCCAAGGACAGTGTGGAGTAGACAGTGGAAGGATGTTGTTTTGTTTGTTATAGATGTATAATAATGGAGATTCTTCTGGATTTGTTTGCAATTGCTAGGTTGGACTAATCTAAGACAGAGTAAGGAAGTGGTTTTTTTATTGACTTCAATATGAAGGTGGAGAATTATCAATTTGGGTTCAATAATATCATTTGAAGGGGGATATCTCTTTTTCTCAAGTTCAGGGGATTTGTGGGTCTAGACGAACTGATCAGACGGTTGAACAATTCCTTAAAACAGCAGGCAAAAAGGTAAAACATTCTCTATTGCCTTACTGGGAAGTTGAAGGTTTGGGACATTGATAGACAGAAACAATGTTAACTGAGAAGCGTTGAATAAAGGTGACGGATATGATATAGAAAGGTCAGGCAAGAGAAGGGGGTTAACTAGAGGATAGTAAAGTGCTGCTTAATCTGTGAATCTCATAGAGATAAAACAGCTTGTTATCTGCAGTAAGATTGCTTAACAGGTCAGCGTATCTGCTGTCGTATTGTTTATGAAATCTGAAGGTCAACTGTTTGAATCCTGGCAGTGACTTCTCAACCTTTCGTTCTTCTGAAATTGTTCAAGTGAGATGTTTAATATTAATGCATATTATTAATGTCATCAAAATGCCTTCCCATGTGTGATGTGCACTTCAAGTATAGCCAAACCAGTATATTGTTAAGAACCTTCAGTGTTTGAATGCCAGTTTTCATCACAATGACTCGTACCGGCCCTTGCCATAATCCTAAAATAATGTGTCCAGGTTCAGGAATGAGGCAACCATACAACCGTGAAATTTCACATAAAAGCATTGTCCCCTTCCAACTGCCCAGGCCATATAAAAATCTCACCATTCAGCCAGACCATCTATTACTGTAGCAGATGAAGACAGACTGCACAAGTGGTTGGGAAGGAGGCATCTCAAGACTCTGATGAGGATGAGGTCAGGGCCATGTAATGGTCCGATTACTTGCTCGCATTCTTCATTTCTCCATATACAGGTTTTCATTGTCCTAGTGTGTATTTTAAGAGGTAAGACCTCATCCAGGAGGCCGGTGCTTCACAAGCCCCCTAAAACAAATGTCTCCCTATTTTTTTTAAACTCCTCCCCTAATCTTGTTATAAAAGGGCCTTTGACTCACCGAGACTTCCTGGGTTGTCTGTCTCCACTGGAGGCATGTTCATTTGTGGCTCTTCTCTGGCATGCCATGTGTATGCCGTCATGTGCTATTTGCACATAACTAGGATAGCTTTCGGTTGTATATAGGTTCTTACCTTTTAGGGTGCTCCCTGACCATTTAGGCCAGGGTATTGTGCACAATATGCACCACGGCATAGGTGACTCGTAACATACACTGTTAACAAGAACAAGAACGCTGTTCTTGCGTTTAGTGTGAATTGTGGGTAATTGTGTGTGCCCTTTAAAGCCATTGGCCCTCATTACGACCCTGGCGGAAATCGAAAAACGATGGCGGAAATGCAATACCGCCATCGAATAGCGCTCGGTGCGACTATGACCCGTCACCGCAAAGTACGATGCCATTAGCGACACCGTAGTGAACGCCAACGCTAACTGCACCAAGTACGCGCGCGCGCGCCATGCCAAACCGTAAATACCACCATGGCGCAAGGGTACGCGAATTCCGACCCTAGCGGACATGTACCTAACGCCATCAAGCACGGCGGAAAGTACCATTCCGCCATGGCGAGAAGTACGGCATCGCGAATCAACCGTAAACGGCCCCACTGAGTGCCTGTACACCGCTCCCTGCCCACATAGTACAACTCCCCGTAGGTGCAATGAAGTCACAATGCAACCAGTGAAATGTACAAGTCACCCATGCATGCCAACGAACAAAAGAATCTCAAGAGGGGCCAATGGGAGCAGCAGGGCACAGATGGCACGAATACAGAAGCCATTCCAATGGACATGACCACAGTCCCCCACCAAGAAACGCACGCAAACACAGGCACCTGTGACCAGCAATATTCCGAAAATCACATCATTCCACCAGTCCACCTGGCTGACCGGCATCTGTTACACAAAACCTAATCCCCCGCCCCTGAGCATGACATCATTCAAACAGTCATATTGGCAGCCCTCATCCCTGACCTCACTGGGCTTCGTAGGCAAACGCGCCCAGCACAGTACCACGCAACTATACTCCGAAGCTGGAACCCAATGCAGATCTCCTCACAATACATCGCTCCCCAAATAGGAATATGCCACATCACTTGCAAAGAAGAACGCTACACGGCCCATATCAGAATAGAAATTTAATGCACAACAAAATCACCAAGCCCATACAGCCATTAGGCCATGAACTCCAAAACACATTTCACCATTGTGGGCTGCATCCGCAAGAAATGACCAGCTACTTCTTGTGTGACGCCCTGTTCCTTCATGGTACACAGAGCCACATTCACGTACGAAAAGGCAACATGGAAGCGCACAGAACCGCAGGGCCGTCCCAATGGGGAGGCACTAGTCCAGCTGAAAGGCCGAAATGTTGCTCCGAGCCACTAGTACTGCGTAAGGGCATGTGGCCCATTGGCGATCGTCCCATAAGATCGTAATGCTGCTCCACTGATTAACACGAAGCAGCAGGTGTCGGGAGTAAAAGCCATCTGCAGGAGTGGCATACAGATGGCAGTGGCAAAAGGGGAGGAGATACCTGTCAACCAAAAGAAAAGAAAAAGAACAGAATGGCCATCAGAACTACATTCGAACAACTCACTTCAATGATCACACTAAATCCACAGCCATATGCATGCTAGCCCACTCCAAAGGATCATCACCACCCCAAAACCACTTGCGACTCATAACAATCTATATCGAGGTGTAAACACCATCACAAACGAGTGTACCTGTGCATGCGTCTGTGAAAACAGAATCCATCAGATGGGATTGGTAACGTGCATGGACACAAGTGTCTGAAGGCGCGTCGAGACAGGGAGGGCTCAACAAGGCCAGATAGACGATGGTCCCACTATGGCAGCCCTGCATCACATAGCGCAGGGGAGGCGGATAGATTCCAAGAAGCCCTGTACATGGCAAACTCTGTATCAAATCATCTGTCCATGCATCCATACATCATTCCCTCATCCCGTAATGAAAACGCCTGTTTCCATACTCACATAACATGTGAAATTTCCATTGAGTCTGTGCGTTATGCAGCCTGCAAAATCCACTGTGCCCCAGCCCGTTATTCCAGTGTTGTGAAGTAACATGTATTTGGGAACGTCCGGCCTCACCGTCCACTTCGCTATTGCGCATCCCAAACTATTCATATCAATCATTGCATCCTCGCCATGGCCCCTGTCCCAAGGACATTGAACAATAGAACGTTATATTTGCAGTCAGACCTGTGGGCATCTCCTCGCCGCTAGCTGATAACCGAAAGCGCCGCCCTTCGAATTCCTCATTTGCAACATCACGGCGAAAAGGCATCTGTGGCCGCTTGAAATCACAAATTAATCCATCTAGTGCGGCTGTGTGTGAAAATGGCAACTGCCTTCACTCACAAATGGGACGCCCCGCCCGTCGTTGCAACTCGGTACAGTGATGCATGAGGGTCCACCGTTACTCGAGTACTACGTTCCACTGACCCTTCACAAGTCTGTTCGCGACTGCAAAGATAGCATGTGAAACAATGGGACCATAGCCGAATGAACATATCAACCAATGTTACACTGCCATCGGGTACAAATACATGATTGTAATAGCAAGATGCCATTCGTCGAATTGCAGCGTTGTGTGCGGGACGTGCTCGCCCAAAGGCGAGAGCAGTTTGCACAGGTGGAATGAATCACCACAGGTGGAGGCCATACAGCCTGAAAACACATAAATTGCACACCCAGTCTCCTCCCACAACCACACCCACTCCAAAATGCTACCGGCAGGACTCGCGATGTTGGCCCTGGGGGACCTGATAGCACTGCAAGTACTCCAACTCCAAGAAGAAGACGAACACCAACTACAACCGGCCGCACGGAGGAGACGCAGGAGGAGGAGGAGGGCAAGGCAGGGCCAGCAAGGGCCGCCAGCACAGCCACTACCACCACGCAGGCAGCCCGCAATCCCACGCCTCCGAGCACATCCGTTCAACCTCACTGATGAGCAGATCCACACCCTCTACCGTTTGGACCGGGACACCATAGCCGCCATTGTGGACATGACACAGGCTGACCTTGTCAGCATGATAGATAGCCCAACCGCCATCCCACCCCTACTGAAGGTGGTGTCTGTACTCCACTTCCTGGCCACAGGCACCTACCAGCACACAGTCGGACAGTTGCATGGCATTTCTCAGCCACTGTTCTCACGGACACTATTGCAAGTGCTCGATGCCCTCCTGCAGCACGCAGACGACTACATCTCTCTACCACGCTCGGAGCAGGAAATTACCAACACAAAAGTGGGATTCCATGCACTTGCCGGCATACCGGGTTGCCTTGGTGCCATCGACTGCACCCATGTGGAATTGGTCGTCCCACATGCCATGGAGGCCCAGTACCGCAACCGAAAACAATTTCATTCTCTGAATGTACAAATGGTGTGTGACTCCAACAGGATCATTACACATTGTTGTGCCCGATTCCCTGGATCAACCCATGATTCTATGGTCTTGAGGAACTCCACAATACCACGCTACATGGAGCGACACGCAGGGTACAGATCCTGGCTACTCGGTGAGTCTCATTTCATGCATGATGATGTGGGGTATGTGATGCGGCAATGACCTGGCAGGAAGGGGGGGGGGGTGTGCGTACGTAGCAATGGCATTCCACATAATTCGTTTATCGTCCACATACAGGTGATGCTGGATATCCACTGAAGAGATGGCTCCTCACACCAGTCCGGAACCCACGGGACCAGCATGAGGAGGACTACAACCATGCCCACTCACGTACCCGTGTAGTCATTGAACAGGCATTCGGCCTACTGAAGACTCGTTTCCGCTGCCTCAGCAGGTCTGGCGGGGCACTCCTGTACCGCCATGAGAAGGTTGCAAAGATGGTGATGGCATGTGTCATGCTACACAACATGTGCGTACGTAGAAATGTGCCCATGCCCCCTGACGCAGAACTGCAAGCACCTGAAGATGGTCATGATGAGGGTGGGGATGTGGCAGCACCTCAAGGAGTCTGCGAGGCACAGGAGGGCCGTGACATTCGTCAGCATCTCATTGATGCATGCTTCTAGCACTCACGCCTGGTGGCTGATACATGGTCACGGTACTCGTGGCACTGTGTGCGTCTGGTACATGCACAATATGGACTGTACGCCTATGATGGCCTAGTACACAAAGATCATTGTCCACACATCTCATTGGTTGATCGTGCATTGTTTATGGCATATGTGATATCATGTTAAACACCCTATCGACCCGCCACCCAAGTGAGCCCAAACACCCCCTCCACCCTCCTACCTCCCCCCCGAACACCAGTGTCCAAAGATGCTCATTGTCAGTGGGCAGTCGCTATTGCAAGCCCCCTCTGCGGGTATCAGGGGCACCCCTGCCTATGGAGCGCAGGTTCCTCCCAGATCTACGTTGGGGGCTGCCCTGGACGGAACTTGCAACGGATGATGTCTCTGCCTGCTCACGTCCATGCATGTCCCTAAGGGTTTGTGAGAGCTCAGTGAGCACACGGCGCACTGCGGCAAGTTCGGCACATACGTCTTTGGACGTCGCATGCAGTTCCCCCCTCAGGCTCTCGGTGCTTCTCTCCATTTGGACTCTCAGGCTCTCGGTGCTTCTCTCCATTTGGACTCTCAGGCTCTCGGTGCTACTCTCCATTTGGACTCTCAGGCTCTCGGTGCTACTCTCCATTTGTGCCCTTAGTGTCTCTGTACTTCTCTCCATTTCTGCCCTAAGTGTCTCAGTTGATGTTTCTATGTCTGCCTTAGTGCCCCCACATTCATCGGCATGGTCCTTGAGGAGCGTGGCCAGTTGCTGCTGTTGCACGATTAACTGGTCGAGGGACTGTTGCCTCTGCTGGGCCATGGCCATTTGCGGTGGTGTCACAGAGTGGCTGTTCGCCTCATGTTGCCCTGCCACAGGGCTTGTGGGGGATGGCCAGTCGTCGTCTTGTGGGTGCCCCTGCGTGGTATCCTCATGGTGTACGGGATGGGACAGACAGGGGGATTGGGACAGGTCATGGATGGATCTGACTTCGACATCCCCGTCTTCTGTGTCGGAGCATGCTGCCATTAATGGGGTGTCACCTATGGTGCTGCTGCCACCAGAGGCAGTGCCTTCTGTGGCATCCATTGGGGGGACCTGTGGTGCTGCTGTTGTGGGCATGCTGGCTGCTGGGGTGCCTGTTGATGTTCCCTCCTCTGTGCTGCCACCTGATTTGTGCTGCTGCCGTGTCTTGATGCGTGCAGCTGAGGTGGAGGGTCTTTGGCCGTTGGTCTTGGCCCTCTTTGCAGGTGTGCTGGTAGGGGTGTCCTGAAGCTCGTCGTTTGGATCGGACCCTGTGGTGGAGTAAAGGAGGGCGAGCGTTATTAATGGGTCTGTGGGAATTGGAATGGCAATGTATCACATGCATTGGGGTGGTACCTGAGGGTGATTTGGGTCGGGGCCTTGGAGGTGCTTTCATTTGTGTGTGGAGTGAGGGTGCAGTTGTTTGGCAGCCTGCAGTTAGGGTGTGCCTGCTGCACGTGTAGTGGGTGTTTTTGGGGTTTTTAATTATTTATGTATTTATTGTGTGTTTTAAAGTGCGCTATCAGGCCAATGTGTGTGGACGTTCTCCTGGCCATGTGTTTCTGTTGCACTATGTGGACACATGGTACTTCACATGATTGGACATTGTGGATTTGGCATTGTTTTATTTGGGCCACCTACCTGATTCTTCGGATGTCTGCACTCCTTTCTCCATCCCTCCGACTCCCTCTATACTCTCCATTCCAATGGTGGAGGCACAGATTTCTTCCCAGGGGGTCAACTTGATGGGTGATTCCGATCCTCCCCCGGTGGCTGTGGCAATGTTGCGGTTGGCAGAAAGTATGCTACGGACGCGTATCCGCAGGTCGTCCCATCGCTTTCTGCATTGCTGTGGGTTACGGGGTGCGGTCCCCACCGCACTTACCCGCTGTGCCACCAGAGCCCATATGGCCTTCTTGTTCGCAAGTGCCGTCCTGGTCATTTGCGTGGAGAAGACGGCGGCGGCATTCTCCTGGAGGGTCTCTGTTAGCACGGTGAGTTCCTCACGGGAGAAGTGGACCTGCCGCTTGCGGTCGCACGCTTTCTTCGCTACTTTTCCCATTTTTCTTGGTTTCGCTAGGGTGGATGACGGGTTGGGGTGTGTCTCAGGGTAGTGTTTTTAGTGGTTGTGTGGATTTTGTGGTTTTATAGGTGTACGGCGGGATGTTTCCCGTTCCGGGCCCATGTTTTTACTTCCGTTTCCGTATATTTACGGTCACCGTACTTTCCGGTTGGCGCTCACTGCGGTGTCCGCTAAGATGGGTGGCGGTATTGCACCTAGGGCGCCGTACGGCGGCGGTGTGGGCCGTTTTGGGGTCATTTCCGCCATCGCGGACTTTGCACTTCCGCCATGCCGTGGTGCTCGTGCCCGATGGGTCGGAATGGCCCGCACTTTGCTCCATCGTGCAATGGCGGAAACGCTATTTACGCTGTGGCGGTCCGGTCAGTCACTTTCCGCCAGGGTCGTAATGAGGGCCATTGTGTGCAACGTGCACCCTTGCACGGGTGGTATCATAGAAACTCTCCACCAGTGCAAGTAGTGTGGTAAAAAAAAGTAATGGTAATTCCATGACCACCACTTTTTTTGGCAGTAACAGAATTACTGGCATATTTACCACACTGCTCAATTCCGAGTTTCAACTTGAAGTGGAGGATTTGCCCCCAGCATCATTTTGGAGGTAAATCCTGCACTTTAAGGCCATAAATTGGCAAGATTACCACAGCAGGATTACCGATCATGAGAACTCCGCCAAAGTCCCTGCGGAGTCCTGTGGACTCCAAATGGAGTTTTACATCACCCTTCCACCACTCGTAATACTGTTTTTAGACGAACTGAGTGGTGGTAGCGATAATTATTCTGGCAATAATTCAGTGAATTTACCACCGAATTACCACCATACTCGTATTAGTCTTTCATTGCATTTTTTCGCGAGGGCAAAGCACTACAACTGGGGCACACATTGCCCCAGTGCAAAGAAATCGTAGCATATTCCCAAAAACTAGCACAAATAAAAGAAGCTCAAAGATGCACCTTTTAATTTGCGCGACTTTGAGAAATGCACAAACCACCATATTCTCAAAGCAGTTCTGCACATTTCAGTGGGGATGGCTAGCAGATCAAATGATGCACTGGCCAGTAGCGCAAAAGATGCACCGACCAGCCTCTTTGCATACATTAGTGGCGGGAGTCATCTCCCAACACTAATGTATGACTTGCTGAAGTGGCTGCTGGGAGCGGATTTCACAGGCCAGCAATAGCCCTGTCATACATTGCACACCCTCCTTCCCCTTTTCGAAATATTTGCAGGACCAATGGGCCTTATTCCGAGTCCAGCAGTAGCCCTGCCAGTGCAACCGGAGGGTTGCCGCCAGACTCGGAATGATTTACCGGCACCTGACTTCCCGGTGTAGATTACAACCAAGGAAGCCCGGAAAATGAGGCGCCGGTAAATTGTAATTCCCCATTGGGAACACGGAAGCACTAGCAACTTTGTTAACGGTGCCGGTGCTTCCGTGACGGTCTGCCTACCGTGGCCGCTGTGCCCAGCAAGGTCCGACCTGTCGGGCAAGCGGCTCCGGCAGGCAGACCTGTAGTATGCCGGTCCGGAAACAACAGGCATACTTATAATGAAGCCCATTGTCTTTCATTGCTGCGCAGTTCAAAGAGCATTCCATTTCTGAATTCGAGATGCAAAGAAATGCCCCAATATTTGCATCAATGAGCAAAGCGTGTGGGAAAAGCCATCCGGATGTACCCATCTGTGATGCCCACATTCAGATGCCCTTGGAGAATAGGGCGTAACTTTTTTTATCACAAGTTATGAGAAGTGTCGCCACATTTCATAACGTGTACTGAAAAAATATTCTGGAAATCCCCCTAATCTTTCAATGCATGTCTGCACGAGGAAAATGCTTGCCTTATTTTTCTTTGCTACAAAAATGCGTTGAAAGAATGTTTTTTTGGACTAGAGCAGTTTTGGCCTTAATTCTAATTGCACCTGCACCAGTGAAAGGTTTCGATAGTAACAGATGTTTTGGCCTCAAACGCCCACGATCTGCCTTAGCCAGGATAGTCGTCAGTGAGGGATCAGGGGAGTCCTCTGGAAAAACATCTGGAAGGCCTCAGGTTGCCAACCAAGGCCTTAAAGTTATGCCAGACTGAATGGAAAGTGGAAAGCTCAGCAGGGCGAGATAATAGATCTCAGTGCAAGAGAATTGTAACAGGATTACAGGAAATGTAATGGCATGATGGTCTTATCAAAAGCCATGTTACTGTTTATTTGGCCTATCTTGGCATTTGTATGAACTATACTGTGCTGATATTTCTAGGCAACAACAAAAGCTAGGTCATACACTGGAAAAGATGATTTATCTATGCACCACCTGCCACTTGGCAAAGCTAGTTTACCAAGGAGAGGTACATGGCCCAGTCTTAATTGGAGTTATTTAGTTGTTTGAGGAGGGCAATTTAGTAGAACTTTAGCTATTTTAAATCTGATGCCATAAAAATAGAACCACAAGCGATTAGCAATAATAGTTGCTGTTAATCACTTGTGGTTCTATTTTTATGAAGATCAGATTGAAAATAGACACACAGCAGCATGTGTCAGCAAAGTAGCCCTAGAAAGACCCTACCGGCAGCAAATGGGTCCCACTTACAAAGGAATGGAACAGCAAAATGACACTTCTCATATCTAGGCTTGGCTTTGCACTTATGCTAAAGGTTCAAGGGCACTGCACAGAGCCACGTTGTTTAATGATTCATTTAATGATTTAATATAAAACCCTCGGATTGCTTTCAGGCATGGAGCATAGACATTTGGTCAAACAAATGCATAGTGTACTAATGTGGTGCCTTTACAAAACTTGTTTTATTGGTTCTTCAAATGCTTTGATTCACAGGATAGTCAATGCAATTCCATGGCACGCCTCAATGAACCAATTCTACTGTTCTTGGCACCCCAATCAGTGTATTTCTTATATTCCCCAGGTCTCAGGATATACTGGCGTCCTCTGTAATTGGGCTCTTCGTAGAAAATCCAGTAGCCATCAAGAAGATTGCAGGAGTGGATGTCATGGTGACAGAATTCTTCGTGGACGTGAGGACAATCATTAGTGAACTCCATCATCTGCCCTTTAAATTCTTCTTGCTCATAGACTCTCACCCGAAAAGTGCCACGATGCTGTCAAATCAAGCAGAAAAGAAAAATAATCACATCCTGAATAAAATCATTCAAAATGAAGCTTTATTTTCTTATGAAGCCACATAAGCTGTCTAATTATTTTCTAGGAACATCACCATCCTCCAGTTTGCCAGCAATTGCTTCAGATATTCCCAATGTAGTCAGTTGATTCACTCCATCAGGTTGCCATGCACAATCACTAGCAGCCATTGGTGTCACAGCATTAATCTTGCCTGATGGGAACTAAGATTGTTACTGTATTTGTATGCTCCCTTAGTGGAGGTGCATTTGCTGCAATATCCCAGATACATGTCTTTGTATTACAAACCCTGATTAAACACTTCATCACTGAGCGAATCGGATTAATTTATTATAACAAGCGCTGATCATTGGTCATTATCTAAGCAGACATCTTCAACAATTATTCAGTAATTTGCACACATGGCTACATATTTTAGACTACAGGACCACACAAGTTATCCAAAAAGGAAATCCATTTTACTTTTGTTTTGCACCACAAGCAGATTGTCCATTATGATTTAGATTGGAGTATGAGTTTGTGGTTTTCTTATATGCCACTTACAAAGGAGGAAAAACATTTTGTATGGATTTTAAGAGAAAAACATGGAATCATAACTTAAAAGGACCACAGTTACTCTCGTCCTTGGACAATAACTTCATTCAGATGTGTACAGGGGTGGCTTGTCCATAATTGGCAGCAGGGTGTCATCCCGCCACTTATTATAGAGGAGCCAAGCCAGCCAGGTGAAAACTCTGAGCTCTCCCTCAGCTCCAGCAAGCAGCTGAGGGAGCGCTCCCGGACTGGCTCGACTGTTCATTTGAAATGTGGTTTCTCTTTGACAGTTTACAGTACCACAGCTCAGATTTAATTCCGACCAAGACCATGAAAACACCCTCAAGAAATGCCTCACTGACATAAACACCTGGATGACAAATAACAACCTCAAGCTAAATCCAACCAAAACAGAAATAATGATCTTCCTACCAGAAGACAATACAACACAGGCTTACCCAACCTGGCCACCTAGCATGAGAACATAACCAGAGGCATCAACAGTGATAAACATTCTGGGAATTCTCATGGACAACAGCATCTTTTTGGAATCACACGTCAACTCAATAGCAAAAAAGGATTTCTACCTCCTGCAATTAATAAGAGGGATCCTCCCTTTCACAATTTCAAACACATAACCCTTTCGATCATCTCCTTGGTATTATCAAGAGTATAGTATGCAAATAGTCTCTATCTTGGAATGCCAAAATGCCTCACAAAAAAGCTACAACACATCCAGAATTCTGCAGCTAGATACTCCTTAGACTAAATAGAAGAGACCACATCACACTGGCACTGAGAAGTCTATACTGGCCGACAGTAAAGAGACCCATTAACTTCAAAGCCCTATGCATTGCCCATAAATCACTACACAGACAAGGAGCCGAATTCCTTTAAGCTAACAACAAGAGAATTGAGATCGAGCAACAACCTCCAAATAGAAACATGAGGCTACAAGAAAAGGAATTCTGGAGGACCCGCTTTCTTCTATCAGATAGCCAAACTATGGAACACAATACTGAAGGAAAAGAGAACGACGAAAGACCGCCTAACATTCAGGAAACGGCTAAAACCTGGCTATTCAACTCACTGAGATAAACATTGATGCACACCCCTACAAACCGTAATCCTGGACCAAAGCAAACATGCATCAATACAGCATGAAAAACTGAGAATAACAATACTGAACAACCACAGATCACCAGATGCCAACTAACCAACCCCCCTTCTTTGTGCCCCCCCACATACTACAAACGCCCAGAGGGCTAGTGAACTAGTCCACCAAAACACGCAAAGTCTGCTCGCGGGTCCCGCTAAGGACGCCTGGTATAACCTCCCTTAAAAGGGAGCAGAGTGGCTGTGGAGCGCCCTTCATTGTCTTCACCCTCCAGAGGCTTCTCTAAATAAAATGGGAGCAGGTGCTAGCAGAACGTGTCACTCTCTGCATCCGGAGTTATCTCAGAAATACCCATAGGAATGCTGGGGTGCATCTCTCCCAGTTTCTGCCACTCGCTGGGTATGGCACCAAGTAAATTATTCACTTTTAACAATGTATACAGATAGTATGTGTGAACAATCTCTCTCTCTCTGTATCCCTCTCCCTCTAATTATCTCTCGCTCTAATATACTGACATATGCAAATTGGAATGGACGTGATGCAGTCACCATAATAAAAAGAAGGAATTCATTGAAAGAAACGTTCCTTTAAAAAGGGGTTTAGTGGAACCTATATAAATTAAATCCTGCAATGGTTGTGCGTGTCAATGTTTGGTTATTACAAGCACTCTAATTCATTACTATTGTTAAAGTGAGTCTTGTGAAGTAGTTAATAATGTGTAACTAAACCAAGAGAAATATAGTTCTCATTTAGTAGGAAAACCACTGGACTTATTTGGATAAGAAGTTCATCTCTGGGCCATGTTGTAAAATTACCCTGGTTTGATAAATGAACATGCAGCATTTCCAACATTATTTGGTTACAATGAAAAACCGAACAACCACTGCAAATCACTAGTCCCAGGTCATGCAGCGCGCTTGATATAACACAGGGTATCACTGGTGATATTGCACGTGGCATCATCATAAACTTCACTGGTGACATCACCAGTGACATAAACAAAGACATTAGAATGTCCACACTGCATGGGTACTAGTAAGAGAACAAATGGATACAGCAGCAGACATTATGAGCAGTGCATGGTTGAGGAGTTAGGATTGCATCACTAACCTTAACTTCTCTTACTTGACCATTTTTCAAAACATATGCAGGTGACACTCAGATAACCTTCAAACTGCCGAAATGTGCACTAGCACACCGCCACATGCCTGGAGACCTGCTCCGGATCCAAGACTGGATGATTGATAACAACCTCTGCTTGAATGCCTCAAAAACTGAGATGATTTATTCTGGCAACCCCATTCCTTCAACCTTTTCCTTTGCCTGGATGCCCGCCCCTGGTTTACTTCCAACACCTATTGCCTCGGCCAAAACACCTTGGTGTCATCTTTGACAACCTTCTTTCCATTATGCGTCAGATTCAAGATCTCACTTAGAGATCCCATTTCCAAGTGCATCCTCCCACTCTTTACCATGACTCCAAAGTTGAGGTCACCGCTGCAGTGAATCGCTCATGCCTAGAATATTATAACCATCTCCTTGCTGGGTTCCACCATAACCTTCCACAACAACTACAAGTGATCGAAACAAGACAACACGGAGCACTGCAGGTTCGATCCCCGGGTCTGCGCTTAGAATCCTCTGGGTATTAAGCGCGTTATAAATAACCTATCATATCATATCATGCTCATTTTGTGTCTCAAACGCATGAACCACATCACACTTGCTCTTCTACACATGCATCGGCCCCCTTACAGAGCACAGTAACTGTAAAAACCTTTGCCTTATTTACAGGGCTTACTGGAACAGTGGACCACTGTACCGGAGGTAGACAATAACGTAATCACTACCTACAAGACACCCGAGATCCTTAGGCTCCATATCACTTATCGGAAGCTCAAAGGCAGAATCCTTGGGGAGGGAGGCTGGATCCCACCTCTGGAATAGCTTGCCTCTGACCATCAGAGAAGTAGATAACCACAACCACCCTATTCAGCCAAACACAAAAGCCCATACTGGTGAATTACACTATCACCCTATTCTCTAACCACCCTTGAATAGGTGCACTTTCAACACCTATAGTGTT
This sequence comes from Ambystoma mexicanum, assembly GCF_040938575.1. NCBI lineage: Eukaryota > Metazoa > Chordata > Amphibia > Caudata > Ambystomatidae > Ambystoma > Ambystoma mexicanum. Next base: position 710,501,853 of record NC_090931.1, read on the forward strand.
CTAAGCCCTAAGTACTTACGATGTACTGTTTCTCCCATGCGTTAATAAGCATTGCACATACTATCTGCCCTTATAACGTTCATTGTTTCACATGTACTGCAGTTTTCCATGTTCTATGCTGCAAAATTGCTCTAACTGTAGTTGGTATCTTGTAAAAACCCATTAATTAACATATAAATACATATTTATAATGTATTGCCCTATATTCAAACTCATGTACATGTCTTTCTATATTGTCCACCAAAAATTGCTTGCAATTGCATCATATAGAAATATTATCAATGTCTGGTAAATTCTACGTTTCTTTATATAACTCTTTGGGATTCAGGACTGGGATAATAGTCCAGCTTGCTTGATTATGTCAGACAGTTATTAGAGGTATTAGCTGCAAGAATTAAGAATTTCATCAGATCATCAACCAAATGTATTAGAACATTATGCATCAATAGGTAGTACTTCTTCTGGTGATAGACAAGCACAATGGTAGCCAAACGTACCGGTGGGATGATTCGGCAAGACCGGATAGAGTCGTTAAAGCCCAACCAGTTTTGGAAGTCAGGGTATTCTCCTCTCCTGAGGAAATACTGGTGCCCCATATAGGCGGGGCGCTCGTAAATCATCCAGCAGCCACTTTCAACCCGGATGGAGTTGCACCGGTTGAGATAGGTGTGCATGTCGCATGAGTCGCCGCTGCATTCGTAGGAGCGGCCGGTGAAGTTCCTGCCTTCGTAAAACGTTATCTGTTATTGAAAAAAACAACACAAGAGTATTTGGACTGTCGCCGTCTGGAGCATCACAAACTTAACGACTGCATATTGTAAAGCTTTGCGAGGAATCACGTTCACATCTAGAGACTTATAAATCACCAATAAATACATACGTTCCCCTTATTTACATAACTCAAAACTGAATAGACACAGAAAATGGACTAGTTCCATGCAAGCAGGCAGCAAGTGCAAACAGAACAGGTTCTGTGATTTTCACCTTCCCCATTTTCTGCCTGAGTTGACCAGATTTCCCCAGCAAGGCAGCAAATAGCAGGGCTTTTATAGCTAACATGAAGCGTTCTTTTATTCAGCACAGGTCGTTGTTATTTACAAAGCGTCAGCAGAAAGAAACGAATGGCCACGCGTTAACCTGCTGATAGGTATTGTGCTGCTGCTGGTGTGCTCTCTTGTGTGAGTGGAAAAGCAGCTGTGGGGTGAAGTCCTTTGTCTCACTTGAATGATCAACCTGCTCTAAACACCAGGGGACTTCACAAAGAAGAGGTAGTTTTGTTTCACAGGCTAATTGAATATGTTTCATTCAACATAGAGTTTAATCCTGTAGGCTGCTACATGTCACGGATGACTTCAATTGAAATGAATGTAATTAGAACATTATTTTCAATAGATTTGAAACAAATTATAGATTCCCAACCAGAACTTCCTCTTGTGGGTGCCATGGCAGCTGAATGTCTGGCAGAAAGAGGAGGCGTTTTTGGTGCAGCTCTGTTCCTTGAGGACCTATTTGTGAATATTACAGTTATTTGTTAAGGTCTGTCATGGACATAGACAATAAATGTAGCTTTTGTGTAAGCCTCCCAGTGGCATTTCGAGCCGCAGTATTTACTTTCTATATTGTATTTGTATTTGTATCTATTTTATTTGTATTGCGCACCTTGCCTGGGGGCATCTGGGCGCATAAGTATGAAAGTATACATGGTTACAAAGCAGTTAGTATAAAACATACATGGTTACAGAGCCGGAATCCAGGTGGTGACGGTTACAAGAGTCACTTCACTTAATAAGACAGCATATTGGTAAACACCCACAATGAACAAGTAATGTAATACTGCCTAAAAGAGTTAAGGCATGCTCAAGCAATTTAGCATTCCCAGGGGAAAGGAGGAGTACTCATCCCTACCCCAGTGACCTTCATTGTCAAGGCTTGTATTGATTTTAATATAGAAATGGTTCCTATACCCTAGAGCTCGAGTTGAATGGATGAAGCAACAAGTGGGATCTACCTCAAAACATCGAATTTTTTACTGCAAGTCCCATAACCCCACAATTTATTTTCTTTTAACCCATTTCTGCACCAATATTTGTGGGGTGAGACCCCCACAGCCCTCCCTGCATGCTCCCCACCTCAATTTAGACCACACCCCATCTATAATTTCGGTTATATTCGATGTTAAAAATCCAATGTTATGGAATTCGCAGTAAAATGGTTCGATGTTTTGGTAGCATACCTATAAATGCACCAATGAACAGATAGACTTATGGACGACCTTGCAAACGTAATTGCCTCCGTGGTTCCTGGTAGGAGGAATGGAGTGTCATGGTTGTAGCTGTGTGTGTATGAAATCATTCAATTGCTTTATGTTTCATGTTTACGTTAGCATGTACACTAATCATTGAACAAATGTGACTGTAACAGACAATATGAGGAGGCCTCAGCCATTAGGGCCGCTGCCATGGTGAAAAGTGCTGACTTTGCAAGGCGGCCTTGGTGATGAGAGGCGGTGCAAGGAGAACAATGGTAATGTTGTGTGGGATGATGATGGCACTGTGAACTGATGGAAAAGTACAGGATGCCAATTGTTGGAGAAAGGGGGCATGTGTCCCTCAAGGTTACCACAGACATTTTGAGAAGGTTCGAGTCAAGTTAAGTTGCTTTTAGCAACATTTATACCGCGTCATTCTCCACCGTAGAAGAAGATGACATGGCAATGGTGAAACATTTGGAGGGCTGACAAGAGGGCAATGCGAAATAAGAGCACAAATGGATGATCGCAAGGGGAAGAAAGGGGAATGGTTGAGTAACTCTGGGGCAATGGGCGTGCAAGTGTGCTCGATGTCTGATATAATCAGGGAATGATCTGGATGGCATATGAAAGGGAGGCAGTGTTATTATTGAGAATGGATGCGTGAAGGACACAGAAGTGCTTGGACATTCCACACTAATATGATGGCCAAAGGAGATGCTGAAAGGAGCACCTTGATTTTCCAGATTGAGAATCTTGGATCTGCCGCTGCAATGTATCGGATGTGAGGACGCTTTTGGGTGGGAGAAATGTAACTGCAGGTACATAGAAGGTGGGGAAGGGAGGGGAGAGATTATTGTCCTACAGGAGCATCCTGCCATGGTGAGGAACACATTGTGATAGGTACAAGTAGTGTTATCTCCATGCTGTGAAGGGATATCGGACATTGTGATTCCGTCCAAATGGTTGAGCTTGTGTTATAGGTCTAGTTCTAGTTAGATTAGATCTGGATTCTTTATGACTGCAGCTCAAATGTAACCCAGCTGCTTCCTACACAGGTTTGAACAATGTATCCAAGTCCACACTCTGTAATGAGAGAACCACTCACGCCTCTCCAACCAATGAAGGGCGACTGTAGCCAAGCCAATCACCTAAATATTGTAAATAATACATGTATGCAGGCCGATGTAACCGATCACCCACCCTTGTGTTGCAACTAAGACATATTCCTGTAACAGTGCCTCGATGCCCCTTTACAAATAAATAAATACATTAGCCTGTATTCAGAGTTTGACATTTTTATGAAACCTTAGTACAAGGTAATCACGATAAAGTATCTCATGATATTAAATACGCCTAGTTGTCACTGCAGGCCAAAATAGATGGTGGAGTACAGAGAACAAGCTAATGACATCATGATTTTCATAGACCAAACCATCTTCCCTTGAGTCTAAGGAAGTGGCAGGTGCACTTGAAAGTGAAGTTGAACAAACAAATGTTTGGTCTGAAGGCACCAGACTGCATCTTCCCATCTCTAGTAGTCCTTTCCAGGCCAAAGAAGCTCATTGTAATAAGAAGTTCTTTCGTCTGCTCTGGAAACTGTAGAAAAATGTTAGATTCTGGATGCGTAGGGCAGATTGCTCTGGCCAGGTTTAGAAGGGGACATGCCATCAGTTTTTATATTGCATTGTAATGTAATGAACTGTCACTATTCCTTGCTACTCTTCTAAATTATTATTGTTTGTGCTCATTTTTCATTCATGGATCACAAATACTGTTTTTTGCGGACAGTTTCTTGATGACTTGTTTTCTCTAACCAATGACAGTATCTACCACCTGTACTTGCACCTATAAGGGAAGAACATGCGCCAGCTACTTCCTGAGCCTTCTTACACTACACAACCGAGGATATGCCAAGAAATAGAGGCCTGACCATGCAAGGAGACAAAGAGGTACACTAAGTAAATGCCAAGGTTTTGTTAAGCGGCTTCACTTCAACACTACAGCTAAGTCAATGCCTAGTCTGGGATGCTGAGGGAAACCCTTATTGCTATATTTTTAGGTCCAGTTCATGTACTCTGGATGACAACCCTTATATAACACCCCTCTCTTAGAATCCCCCTGACCCCACTGAGCCAAGAAGTAGGTCTGTTTTGCAAATTTAAAAGGTTTATTTGAGAAATATAACAATATATATCTATCACACTTTTATAATAAATTAATATTGGATATCACACTTAAAATATGACAGTGATCAACAATGGATAATGTTCTACTGGTAAACTGATTTGGTTACTTAGAAGTAGTATAGAGGATGAGGTAGCTGAAATGCTTTATGGTTTCAAGGAAATGCAAGGTGGAATAAATGCAGTACAGAAAATAAACTGATATGGTTTCACAAGAGATAATATGTTCACTTTTCCCCTGGTGGCAATTCACCCCCCCCTATATGCAATGCAAGGAGATGGAAGTAACACACACAGTCTTCAGGAATACAATCAAATACAATACGGAATTCAGTTCCCCCCCAAGCAAGCTTAGACAACAGGTATGCTTTTTAAAACACGGGCAAGAGTGCAAGAGTGCTTTGTAATGTGTTGGCAAGGAAGTGAAAAATGCTAAAATTGCTTTTAATTCCCTATAGAGATTCAGGGTGACTGAGAAATGCTTGTTGGTATTAGTTCAGGCTCACTTTAGCAATGCTCTATGAGTTATTACCAGGTTGCAAACGGATTTTAACAAAGGAAAGAATGGAGCTGCTATTTTGACAAGTGGAGAAATTGAGCCAAATCGCAAATCGCGGTAAATTTCGCAAGTGCGTAAATCGCGATTGCGGAAAAAGTATAGGGAGTAGGAAGTCGGTTCTAGGTTTGTTGGAAAGCCTAGAATCACAGCTTTAAAATTAAATAAACCACGTTCCTAGGACAAACGGTTCCAGAGATACAGACGATTTTGTGAAGGTAGTTTTTCAGAAATTAATCACAGTTTCAGAATGACAGTTGACAGCTTTCAGCTTTAAAATGACAGGTGACAGTTGTGCAGCTTTAGAATGACAGATGACAGCTTTCTAGGAGGCAGTTCTAATCAAGTTAAAATAGTTTGGATTAGATTATTTTAACTAAGAGATTGGGTTCTGCACAGTTCTGGCGGATACACACTCCTAATTTTGAAATGAATGGGCCTCGTCACAGATCTGGTCAACACGTCCAGCGGCGGTTCTCTCTGCTCGGCGGGTCAATCAGGCACCGGTTCTGCTCACAGCGATCCGGATCTCTGGTTCTGCTCACAGCGGTCTGGGTCTGGTCTGCGGTTCCGGCAAAAGGTCTTGGCAAAGAATTCAAACAGCTCGCCCAGCTGTTGAATAGTTTGGTTAGGTTTGCTGGATTCTGAAGGCCTGCCGAGAATACTTTTGCTTGCAGTGGGCCTTCTAGGTTCAAAGTTCTGTAGTCTATGGGTCCCTGGTTCTGGTCTCTGTCTGGATGGGATGTCGGCCGTCAAAATGCTCCACAGAAATGGAAAATGAATGTCTCTACCTGGGTTTCAATGTTCCTTTTTATGTGTTTTGAAAATGGGTGTGTGCCTGGGCCTAGCTAAGCCTGCCCCTCTCTACTTGTCATTGCCCCAATTCTCCCCTCTCCCATGATTGGGGGAAGGAAATGGATTGTCATCATGATGAGGTCTGTTTATGGGTCAGAGGATCCTCCCCTGGTCAATTTGCCCACAAATCTATATTTGATTCAAATACATATTTCCCAGATATACAATTTGTTGAAATTACATGTACACATTATATATTCCTTATGGTCCATGCTTGTCCGCCTCTGATCTTCCTGGGGGCTTGCATTCAAAAATGACAACATTTTGCGCTTTTTGGTCGGTTTACCAATATCGGACATACACCAAAAATTACACAAATGTGCGCAAGGAGTATGGACATTAATTGATGAAGTCTCAGATTTTTAACATGCAGACATTTGGAGTAAGACTCTATTTTCCGCTAGCAACCCCCCAGAATACACCACAGGGTCCTAACACCTCTTAAAACGTGCACAGAAAATTCACAAGAATAATGATATTACTTATATAATTCTGACAAGTCTGTACTATGAATTATCCATCTTTTTTAAAATTATGCTCTGGCCCAGATGGGTGTGGTTTAGGTTCCAAAGCACATGGGGGAATCTTCTGTCTGTCCCCGCCTCCAGCTCAGGTGGCTCCCAGAGGCACTTCTCCTCCCACTTCTCCCAAGAGGAAGCTATTTTACGACCCCCCCCAATATAACATTTGCCTGAGCCCAGGACAGTGCTTTGTTCAACCTCCTGCAGGTGCCCCTCCCCTAATCTAATCAGAGAGGTGTCATCTCCTTTTGGTGGGGAAGCAGGATGCAACTAGGCCTGGGAAGAGTGGCTGAGCAGGTTACTCCTGTCGGGGGTAGTTGTCAGGCAGAATTCAGCTAAATGTCACTTTAGTTCCCAGTTTAAATCAAACTTACAATGTTTACATATACATTAAATAATTACTTCCTTCAAGTCATTTCAGAATATAGTTTTACATTGTATCCACCTCTTAGCAAGTCTTTCCTTGGCCTGGTTTGGGTTCCTCTGTTCAGTTTTACACAAAAGTCTGGTGGTTTTAAAATGCCGGCTTTCTGATAGTGGTGAGTACCAGTATTGCATCCATTTTTGGGATCTGTCTTGAATTACTGCATTTCAATAGAGTGGTCTTTTGCTTGATAGTATAGGACCCTTGCTTAACATTGTTTTGATGGCATCCTTACAGTAGAGTGGTGATGTGGAACCCCCCACAAGAAGGTTGTATCTTTGGAGTGGTCTTGTGCCAACTGCGCAGTTCTCCTGGATTCTGGCGTGAATGTGGGCGGCGATAGCTCATCCCCACATCCACCCAGTCTGTTGATTTAGTTTGTTCTGGGATAGAATAATGGGCGGCGACAGCTCATCCCCACATCTACCCAGTCTATTGATTCAGCATGGGTCAAAACCCTTCACAGTTTTTCGGCCTCGCGATTCATCTTACCATTCTGGATGCTACATGACAATAGCCAGACATCGGGAGAAATTAGGGGCGATGCTTATTGCCTCACTACCCTTCTGCCTCCTCAAGACGTCCACACAGCTATCAAGTAGGGAGTGCTTTAAAGGAAATTGAAATTGAATTGAAATTGTTTCTGTGGACGATTCTTGGAGGGGTTATTTGATGAGTCATGTGAAATGGAGGGCGGTGAAAAAGGACGTAAATGTCCGGGTAATCAATGTATATTGGCAAAAAGGGATTTGCTCCATGGATGAAATGTAGAAATATGTTACTCTATCTGTAAACAATTGGAGGGACGGGAATGTGGGTGGAATGGTATGATTGTTGGGAGATCGGAACTCCCTCTGTATTGAGTTTGTACTGACAATTCTTTCAGTTGTTGCCCAGATGATAACAGCTATAGAAGTCTAGGTGACTGGAAATGGTTAGCTTGTCTGGAGGGTATAGGCCTGGGCATGTTAAACATGGTTTCTGAAACGGATCCCCTTGGTCATTATACATGGCACAACGGGACTGCCAGTTCAACTGTCCCCTGGTTATAACATTCTCTGGCCGGACAGAGTGGAGCCGCAAAGGAGCGGGGGGTTGCGTTGATCCATCGGTCTACCCTGTCCTGCTCTGTGCTACTTTTCCAGCACACCCCCAATATGGAGGCGTTGCTCATCCAGGTGTGCATTTCTTCTTCCTGCATCCTTCATGTTGTCTTAGTATATCGTCCTCCTGGTCTCGACCCAGGTTTTATCCTGTCATTCACAATGGAACTTACGGACCTTAGTTTGCAACATACTTCACTCATGGTTCTGGGACATTTTAATCTTCATCCAAACAACATTAAAGATCTTCAGGCAGATCGTCTGGTGTCTGCCATGTCAGATCTTGGTCTATTTCAGCTGGTCGGTGGCCCTACTCACAGCTTGGGCAATACACTTGATCTGATACTGGTCCCTTGAGCCCTGGTAACAGTGTTCCTGGCGAGCCCGATTCTGTGGACGGATCACTTCATTGTACCTTTTAATATTATTTCTCACCCTGATCCCCCTGCCCATCTTCTCCCTCTCCCCCATCAAGGCATTGGCATAAGGTTCCAAGTTCTATTATTTACATCGATATCGCTAAGGTGCTTTCCACTGTGGCTGTACCCGATTTAGCCTAGCTCTCTACTGCCCTTATGAATACGGCTGATCACTTAGCCCTGTTGAAACCTTCTAAACCTCGGGTCAGCCATCTGAGCCCTGGTTCTCTCACAAGCTTGCCAGGTCCAAGTGGAGCATTGCCAAGCCAAGCAAGATTTCGCACGCTGGCTACTGTCCTCTTGCTTGTACAGCTTTTCGTACGACCACTGCAGCCTATCAATATGCCATCGTTAAAACCATGCCAGTCAGATAGCACAGCAAGTAGAGCGCTCGCTTTGACATCCGTGCAGAGCCTGCTGAAGCAGGTTCAAATCCCGCAGGGCCAAACTCAGCCTTTCATCCTTCCAAGGCTGATAAATGAGCACCACACACCATGGGAAATAGGCAGCGCTCAGATGCCTGAGGGTTTATATAAGTGCAAAAATAAAATAAATAAATAAATAAAATAAAGTGACTACTTCGCTCACCGTATTGAGGCCGCTATCAACTCCCCTAAGGAATTGTTTCATACGGTCCAGGCCTTATCATCTGTATTGCTCTCCCCAAAATTGCACGGAACAACCATAAATCATCAATGCAATTATATAGCAAATACTTTGAACGTAGACAGACACAATAACTCACAGCCACGCACTCTTAGAAGATAATCAGCTCTTTACTGCTATTTATTCAAATCTTAAAAGTACATAGAAATAACTCACAAAAATAATATGGACATAGATCACAGAAGAAGTAAAGAAGTCAAAAGGAAATACATCACTGTGAGCGTAACAGGACTCCTCATCTCGTCCAGAAGCGGCTGGAAGACCCCGGGAACACCAGGCCGAGAGCACCACAGCTCACAGGAGGGCCAGACGTAAGCGTCCTTCTCCGGCTGAAGTCTCACCTGACCACCTCCGGGCTTCCGCATATATACACACTCCACAAAGGGGAGTCAATTCTCGAAGCTTCTGGAAATTACACTTGCGCAGTTGAGGAACAGCCGTCGGTTGCCAGCTGGGTCAATCGAGATCTCCCCCCAAGAAGCGCAGTGCCTCCCTTCTCTAAAAACACGCTCTGCGGAGAACAGTAGCAAACCATAACAAAGTTAGCTTTCCCAGCAGAAATGTCCTTGACCGCATACCAGGTTTAGAAAGCATGTTTGTCTCAGCACTGTGAATCTAACACTCAGCAAAATGTGTGCAGCTTTTCACTGCAGCATGAAGTAAATATCCATCATGGCTCCAAGCGCTCTCAGAATGCATTGCGCACTAGCGCCATTTTAGATCAAGCATAAGAATTCCCCCCTTGGATATTTACCTTCCATAACCTGGTGGCACAGGAACTGGTACCTGAAACCTACGAAATGTTAAGGCTAAATTGGGTATACATTGAATGCAACAACAATAAGAAATTATAATAGACAATATAATAAAAATGCAAGCAAAAATGTAACATGAAAATAACCAATCCCACCAATTTCTATTACGATCTTGAGACACTTGAGAAATGAGATCCCTCAAACCTCGAATATGACTTTCAATAGATCGGGAGTGGTCACTTAAATTGAAACAACACATACCTTCAAATGCATTACACCCTAAATTATGTTTTAGCAATAGATAATCAACCGCAGCTCTTCTCTGCAAAGTTGCTTTTCTAATAACTTGACTATCAAGGAGTAATTCTTCTAAAGCCTGCGAAGTATGATTAAGACTTTTAACTACTAAACATGCTAATTTCATCAAAGATTTGTAACCTCCAGCAGCTAAACCCCAAACTCCCACTAATGAAAGGGTTAATGCTAGAACCTCAGCTTCTGATAACAAATGTACATGTGAATCACAGTTAGGGGATAGCCCTAGAGATTCAAAAGTTGACCTTTTACCTCGAGTTATCGCTGGGTGTAAAGGAAACATCATTAGTCCTAATCGGGTTAAAGCACATGGACCTCCAGAAATGTTAGCTGGAATATAAGTATATGTAATTTTACCACATGAAAAGAGCCATCCTGTTGGAAGTTTCACATGGTTCAAATGACTAGCAGTTATCACTGTATGATTGCAGGACATAGTGTTATTTACACTGGTGCATTTGCGTGACATTCGCGAACATAGTCGCCTCTCGAACATCGTATGACTGTGCTTATTGGTCAACTGTATTTGTCGGCATTTGCCAATTTCTTGTGCATTGCAGGTCATAACGTAACATACATCACCTTGAGTTATATTGTAAGTAATAACACGTGTCAAATTTCTCCATTTACTGTCAGTCTCTTGGCAGAACCGACAGTATTCATAAACTGAAAAAGATTGTCTAATGTCTGAGTCTTGAACTAAAGAATCATTGTGCGTGACGCCGAAGATATGCTTTGAAACCGGAACAGGCGTCGGCATCGCTACTAAACACGTAGTCAATAAAGCTTCAGCATTGGGCACATCAGTAAGACAAAAGTGTGATATGTTCAGTACTTGCTGTGCCAGATATATCCACATATTCTCCTCTTGCGTAATCATAGGAGAGTGTTTCCGCCTTCCTAGGAACGTATCTTGCACGACTGGCCTCAAGGTTGTTTTCACTTACTCCTGATGTGTTTGTCGCATTTCACGAATCCATGTCTTCGGTCTGGTTGGCTTTTCGGCACTGGCATAAGTATGCTTGGGGACAACATTATTCATAACTATCAGTATCCCCTTGATCACTGGCACAGATGTGATATTTTTCGTTGGTAGCAGCAGACTGTTTAACTCGCCCAAATGGAGTCCATTTAGTGCCACAGTTACACCAACCAGACACAGGATCTACAAAGCAAACCCAGAAAATAGATATCAGTGTTGCACATCACTCTCTCAGGTAACATTTGTTTGCGGGTACATATTGCCATTTCTTTCTACCAGGCTCCATAACTAAAACTACTTGATCTTTGCCTGATGCAATGACATCTGCGGGCACTGGTGGGCCACTTGGCTTTTCCACCCACACCTTTGAACCCGGTACCATACTGTCTGAAGAGCCAAAACCACAATCCCCACGGGTAGTTAACACTGTAGGAGGCTCCCCATTCTTAATCATGGACAACTTAATGGGAATGAATATCAATTGGGCCACTCGATCACCCTTGTGTATTGATAACAATTGATCCCCACTATTCATTAGGATGACTTTAATCTCGCCTTGGTAATCAGCATCAATTACCCCTCCCAACACTTGAACTCCCTTCAATGCTAGGCCAGATCTAGGGGCAATCCATCCCATATGCTCTGGGGGAATCTGTACTCCAATCCCTGTTTCAATTACAACTATTCCTCTTGGATCTAATCTGATTTCTTCATGGGAATGCAAGTCTACCCCTTCTGACTCTGGAGTTGCTCGATAGGGAGCTAAAGAACCTGGAGTAATTTCCCAGTACAATAGTGTTTCTCTGACTGAATTGGGTTGAACCTGTAAAGTAGGAGTCATTAATCGCATCAAAGGAGTTTCATGTTCATACACAGGCCTATTGTTCAATACTTGCACCGCATCAAACACACGATCACGCCAGCCTGCCAAACTGCCGTCTCCAGATTTGCGCAACTGTTCTTTTAATAACCCATTCATTCGTTCAATTAACCCTGCAGCAGCTGAATGGTAGGGCACGTGATACAGCCACTCAATGCTCTTTTCCTGACAAAACTCCTGGATTAGTTTGCCTTTGAAATGTGACCCATTGTCACTTTGAATCTGCAAAGGCACTCCATAATGTAATATGATCTGATCTAACAACCTGATGGTGTTCAATTGGGTTGCACGTTTGCACGGCAAAACCATCAAATATCCCGAGTATGTATCCACAATAGTGCATGCATACTGACAACCTCTGCTGATTGGCATGGGACCGATATAATCAATCTGCCAAATTTGACCTGGTAATTTTCCTCTTATCAATGTGCCTCAAACAATTTGATGTATAGGTCTATGTAATTGGTGTTGGCACACGGGACATTGCAAAATGATTGTTTTCACTACTTCTAAAGGAAGACTGATGCCTCGAGCTTGTGCCCACCTGATAGTAGCCTTTTCTCCAAGATGTCCACATTTCTGATGGGCCCATTTGGCCAAACCCTCCAAATCGTCTTCCTGAGCCTCTGCATCCACTGATGAAATCTTGGTGTGTTTGTCTGCAACAGAATTAAACCAAAGTTCTAATGAATCTGTGGCACAATGCGCGTCCACATGATATACAGTGACTTCACTTTGTAACAACATTTCTGCAATATCTTGCCACAGTTCCTTTCCCCATAACTCTTTTGAATGAATCTTCCATCCATTCTTTTGCCAAGTTGGCAACCACACTGCCAATCCATTCGCCACTGACCATGAATCTGTGTACACATAACATTGACCAGGGGTCTCTTGTTTCAATGCTTGGTAAACTGCGTAAAGTTCTGCGAACTGACTGCTCTTCACTTTCCCTGTCGTTGTCAACATCTTTTTTGTTTTGGGATTGTACGACACTGCTTTCCAGTACCGCTCAGTTCCCAGATATCGGGCTGAACCATCCGTGAACCAAGCATGCTCTGTTTGCTCCACGGTCAAATCGCTGTAAGGTACTCCCCATTTCACGGGAGACTCACGTTTTTCAGGCACTTCCGATGGTATGTAATCTGAGGGCGGTATGTTGGCTACTTGCTCATGTAATTTTGCCACTCCACCCTTTCCGGATTTGGCTCTGTCTTGAATATACCATTTCCACTTAATTATGCTGGCTTCTTGAGCATGTCCTATTCGATGCGTTTTAGGAGAGCTCAGTACCCACTGCATGATTGGTATTTCAGGTCTCATGAATACATCATGGCCCACCGTCATCTGCTCGGTATCAACAAGAGCCCAATAACATGCCAGCAATTGTTTCTCAAATGGAGTATATGAGTTACCAGCGTCGGGCAACTTACGATTCCAAAACCCTAATGGCACACGTTTCCTGTCTTGTTTCTGCCACACAATCCAGTTAGCATAATTGTCTTGTACAGACACATTTAATTCCACTTCGCCTTCCTTCAAGGGCCATAAATCAAGCACCTGCTGCACAGTGTCTTTCGCCATCTCAAAGGCTTTCTGCTGTTCTTCCCCCCACTGAAACTCATATTTCTTTCGTGTCACCTTGTAGAGGGGGGCCAATATCTGCCCTAAATGAGGAATGTGCTGTCTCCAAAACCCAAACAGTCCTATAAACTGCTGAGCTTGCTTTTTATTCATTGGAGTGGTGAATTCAAGTATTTTCTGTCGAGCTTTTGGCACCATTTCTCGATGCTCATGATGCCACTGAATCCCTAGGAATATCACTGTTTCAGCTGGACCTTAAATTTTACTCGGATTAATCTCCCACCGTTCCTTTTCAATTCTTCCATAAGGACATCTAGCTGACTTTGCACACTGTGCTCATCTTTGCCCTGTATCAAAATATCATCAATGTAATGAGAGATTTGTATGTCAGGTTTACACAGTATCTTGTCTAAGTGCTCTGCCACCAGCCGGTGACAGATAGTCGGGCTGTGCATGTACCCCATAGGTAGTCTCATGAAAGTGTACTGACATCCACTCCACGAAAATGCAAACTGTTCTTGACACTCATCAGCAATTGGCACGGAGAAAAATGCATTACCTAAATCGATCACTGCATACCAAGTCCCCTCAAACTTTTGGACATTTTCAATCAAGGTAATAGCATCTGGGACTGCGGGCACTAAGGGAGGAGTGTGTTTATTCAACTCCCTGTAATCCACCGTCATCCTCCACGACCCATCTCCCTTTTTAATAGGCCAGAGAGGATTGTTCCATGAGGTGGTAATAGGGCGTAATACACCCGCCTCCACGTACTCTTTAATGGAGTCTGAAATTTCCTTGTGCCCCCCAGGAATGCGGTATTGTTTCATGGCTACCCGCTTGGTTGCCACTGGCACTTGCACTGGGGGCATCTTCAATTTGCCTACGGTAATGGGTGTACAGATTAATGCACTCACCCCAAACTGGTACGTTTTACCGCCAAGTCCCAAGGTTAGCCCTTTCAAAATGTCAAAGCCAATTATATACTCAGGTATCGGGACAATCAACACTTGGTATTTCTGCCTCTTTAAATTGCCTATTTTCATCTCCACTCTCGTTTGTACTGCGGGGGTCTCCTTTCCCCCTAAACCTGTAATAGTAAACTGTTTGCCTTTAAATCGTGTTGGATTACCATGAATCAAAGAGGCCTCTGCCCCGGTGTCTATCAATGCTCGCACCCCTTGTGTATTTCCTGGCCCCCAAAAAATCTTAACATCAACATGAGGCCGCCTATCCACTTTTATGCGGGCAGACGCTGCCGGAGCTTGGCCGAAGCCGTAGTCAAACTTCCAATGAGTGTGACTCGACTCCGTCTCTAGCATCGCACTCACCACCTTTCTCAAATCAGCGTATGTTGGCTGGTACGGGGAAGGTGTCCCCAAACACCCTTTGTCTTGTTCTTCCGCAGGGGGAGCAGAAGGTGAGGTGTCCCCCTGTGGTGTGGTGACTACTTGTTTCTTAACCTGTTTATAGCGCTCTTTGGCTACAAGTCCTCGTTTTTTGTATAATTTATACATTACTCTGGTTTCAATGCCATCAATTTCCTCGTGTGGCACACCATCTTTTAACAAAGCCAAAAACATGTCTTTTCAGGACACTCGGGAGTCTCTGCTATCTTGCCGCCTGCCTTCGGTTCTTCTCTCACTACGCCCCTCTCTCTCTCGTGGCTTTTTATCGCTCTTATCCCACTCTCCCAAATCTGCAAGTTGCCGAATGGCATCTGCTACCTCATCAGTAGCCTTGCCCGTCATACCTACGAACAAAGTCATAATGACACTTTTGTATGCGGGTGGCGCAGTTCTAATTACCATGTTTCGAGTTGAAACTGAGAGCGGCACGGCTCCCATGTGATCAGGAGCATCTATGTGAATCACCTCTTTCATAGCATGCTCTCTGACTTTTTGAATTGCTTCTCTCAACGTATACCACTTTGTTTCTTCACTGGGCCAATCTGTGGTAATATGGTATTTACGGTTACATGCTTGGGCTACCAGGTGGAACAAAGACACCTGCGTATCTTGACCATTTGCGTCAGGGGGCGGTCCTGCTCTTAAAACCTCCTGTACATTGGTGTCAATTGACAGGGGTAAAAAACGCGGGGAATCCGTAGAATCTACCAACAACCCTGCACCACCTCCATCTAGCAATCTCACTATCCATGTCAATAAAGCTTCCCCTGATTTTTGCCTCACCCGGGTAATAAGTTCCCCAACCTCCTGTTGTGTATAATCCTCCAACGTGGTTAAATCCACCATTCCACCAGCAGGATTCTGCGGGTGGGGTCCGGCTCGCCGTCTTCTAACGGGCTTAGCCGCCACTGTTTTCTGTTTCGCCTCTGGTTTGGGGTCAGACTCATCTGCGAAACTACTTTCTAGACTGGTCGAATCAAAAATATCACCATCCCACTTATCCGGATCCCAGTCTACGCCAGCGGTAGCGATTACAGTTGCCACCTTTCTTTTGTTGACCCCTCCCCGTCGTTTCCTATACTTATACCGGGCTACTCTGACTGCTGCCCTCTCGGCCACTGCCTAATATGTGTCGGCCTTATCTTTAAACAGTTTCATTTGAATCTGCTGCATTAACGCAGTCTGCCGTTCTGCAGCTAGCTCTCTCTCTCTAATCGCAAGACCTCATTTTTCATTTCCACCTTCATTTGATGTATTTTCCTATAAGCATGCAAAAGAACCCAACCTCGCCTACCTAATGCTGCACATTCTTTGCCACGTTCTACTGGAACTTGTTGCAAGCATGCCATTACATCAGCCGGATCGGCATCTCCCAATCCTTGATCCCAAGTTTCACTTAAACCGGCACCACATGCCCACGCCTGAGCCAACTTATCATATGGACTCTTAGTCCAGCCTGGAATAACAACATCAGAACAGTCACCGCCAGCGGTTACGTTCTTCTTCCTGAACAAACTACTCATTATCGCAAACAAAACAAAACCTCGTTGAATCTATATATTTTCTTCTCCACACTGCAATCACTCCCACAGCCACTCGCACACTTACAAAAGAGAGGAGAAAAAACATCACTATTCAAAAACTTCACTTACACGACAACCAAATCCTATCTACGTTTCAACAGATTCTTGAATACTCGAAACAACCCATCACAAGCATCCTGTTCGTGACGCCAAAAATGTATTGCTCTTTCCAAAAGTGCACGGAACAACCATAAATCATCAATGCAATTATAGAGCAAATACTTTGAACGTAGACAGACACAATAACTCACAGCCACGCACTCTTAGAAGATAATCAGCTCTTTACGGCTATTTATTCAAATCCTAAAAGAACATAGAAATAACTCACAAAAATAATATGGACATAGATCACACAAGAAGTAAAGAAGTCAAAAGGAAATACATCACCGTGAGCGTAACAGGATTCCTCATCTCGTCCAGAAGCGGCTGGAAGACCCCGGGAACAGCCAGGCCGAGAGCACCACAGCTCACAGGAGGGCCGGACGTAAGCGTCCTTCTCCGGCTGAAGTCTCACCTGACCACCTCCGGGCTTCCACATATATACACACTCCACAAAGGGGAGTCAATTCTCAAACCTTCTGGAAATTGCACTTGCGCAGTTGAGGAACTGCCGTCAGTTGCCAGCTGGGTCAATCGAGAGCTCCCCCCAAGAAGCGCAGTGCCTCCCTTCTCTAAAAACACGCTCCGCGGAGAACAGTAGCAAACCATAACAAAGTTAGCTTTCCCAGCAGAAATGTCCTTGACCGCATACCAGGTTTAGAAAGCGTGTTTTTCTCAGCACTGTGAATCTAACACTCAGCAAAATGTGTGCAGCTGTTCACTGCGGCATGAAGTAAATATCCATCATGGCCCTGAGCGCTCCCAGAATGCATTGCGCACCAGTGCCATTTTAGGTCAAGCATAACATCATCCTATGCAGTTAGCAATAGAGTTATGCTCGCCTTGTGGCTGTGTAACACTGTCCACCTTCTTCAAGGAAAAGATTGACACGATTAGGAAGAAGATTAAAGAATTGGGGACTGCTCTCTCGGGCCCGCCTAGCACCTTATCCCCACTATCTTTAGCAGGGGTGTGGTCAGAATTTCCCATATTCTCAGATACTGATATTATTGCTGCCACTCGTGGTCTTAAATCTATTTCCCTGGCAGACCCGATTCTGCTGGTCGTACTTAAGGAGATTATCACTGGGATTGCTCAGCATGTAACCACAGTTATGAATCTTTTATTCTCATTGGGTCACATTCCATATGTGCTTAAACATGCTATGTTGATTCCCCTGCTGAAGAAACCTAATTTTGATCCTCTAATTCCATCAGATTTCTGTCCCATCTCTCTGCTGTCCTTTCCCATGAAAGTGCTAGAATCCCTTGTCACCCCCCTCCTCTGTTCTTTTCTGGAGAACTCTGCAGTCCTGAACCCTGCGCAATCGCGGTTCAGGCCAGGCAGAGGCACTGAATCTGTCTTAGTGTCAGTATTGGACAATTTAGCCCCGCTCGTGGACCAGGGGGTGTGTCGGGGGCCCTCATTCTTTTAGATCTGTTTGCAGCATTTGATACTATTGACCACAACATCTTGATCAACAGACTCTCCGCTGCAGGGATCATGGGCCGGTTACTAGACTGCTTCCGTTCCTTCCTTCGGCAGCACTCACAGTCTATTTCTCTGCCGCCTTTTACGTCCTCTCCTCTTTCCATCACCTGTGGTATCCCTCAGGGGTCGGCTCTTTCTCCATTACTCTTTAATATCTTCATTTGGTCTCTTATCCAGCTCATTCACTCGTTTCAGTTTTTATGCTATTCTTATGCTGACGACACACAAATTGTGGTACATCTTGACCTAGCCAGTTCCATCGTGCCGGCTCGTTGCCGGGCGTATCTTCAGGCGATCCAAGCTTGGATGGGTTGCAACTGGCTCTGCCTAAACTGTGAGAAGACTGAGGTTCTGGTTGTTAGGGCTTTCTCCAGCAGTTCCCCCTTGTCCTCTGAGTTTTGGCCCCCATAAATGAGCTTTCTGCCCAGACCATCGTCCACCGTGAAAGATCTGGGGGTCGTGCTGTCTGCTTCGCTTTCCATGGCTGATCAGTGCAGTCTGCAAAGTCTGCCAGTTTAAGCTTTGGGTTCTTCGTAAAGTCCTCCCTTTTCTTCCTGTTCATCTTTGCCCCCTGGTTGTTTCTTCGCTAGTCGTGGGTTATATGGACTATTGCAACTCTCTCTATTTGGCACAACCCACCTATCTGCTTCAGCGGCTTCAGATCATTCAAAGCTCGGTAGCTTGCACGGCTGTAGGCGCTCCTCGCCTTGCACCCACCTTCGCCATCCTCAGACAGTTACATTGGCTCCCGGTGACCCAGCACGTGAAGTTTAAGGCGCTTTGCCTAGTCCTTCCTTAATGGTACAGGGCCGGAGTATCTACAGCTTAGTTTATGTGGTATATACATGTATGATCGCTCCGGTCTGCTGCTATCTGCCCCATTGTGGTGCCTCGGTTTAAGCGTTTGCACCTTGGGGTGGGGGGTGCTCCTTTTCAGTGGCTGAATCGTCTCTTTAGAACAGTTTGCCTTCCATGCTTCATGCTCTAGACAATCATCTGGTCTTTCACCGCACACTTAAAACCGTTCTCTTATCTGCCTAAGGTGGGTTGGCGGTCCTGTTTATCTTGCTTTCGGCTTCCACTTAGTCTGATCTCTAGAGCCATGATGCCCTTGCTGGTGATAGTTTGCACTCTATAAGAATTCATAACATAACATAACCTAACCACTGATTATATGTTTATAGAAGAGGACTTGTCGGGATGCAGTACACCCTTGAACAAATGTAAAACTGCCAAAAGTGACCATTGTTTCCTTACTACAGACTTTAGTCTCCTGTTCGGAGAGCAAGTAGAGGATGGCACCAGGGATATTCTAGTTCATTGTGTGGGCACCCATATTGCCTGGAACCCAAATCGGGAGAATACGTTTAATGCAGAATTTGAAGACTTGTTTCTATGGTCGACTGGCGTTTTGGAAAGTGTCCACATTTATGGTGGACCTTCTTAATCCGCGGGGTTGATAATGTAATAACCAAGGTATTCACTTCAGCTCACCCTGTATATAAGGCTGCAAAAGCAAAACATCTTCATAGATTGGAATCCGAATCAGTTTAGACGGGGAGAATGAAAAAATGGTACAAGCAATAAAAAGAATATGCCTTACTTACAAAAATTGGGTCACAGGAAGAAGGGCAACCCTACTCCAAAATGATTGTGAGAATATGTTAAAGGTCTGTGGCACTAAAAACTCCTCTGTATTTTGGAGATTAATAAATGGTTCCAGATTCCAAGAGGTGACAACACAAATTAATCCCATTTCAGAACAAGTTTGGACTTTGCATTTTTAATAAATGTTTTCCTTAAATGACCCAAAAACACTTTTGAGGTTCAAGAAAGTCCTGATGAAAGGCATCCTGAGGACGATCAGGAGACTATTTTGGAAATGCTCTAAAAGGTTAGCTCTTCTGGGACTCCCAGCCCTAACAAGTTGTCAAATTCATTCATTTACAGTAATTCAATATTGTAGGTCCCATATTTTGACTTACCTGTTCAAGAACATAGTGGAGACCAATCGACTACCAGAAACCTGGCAGATTGCTTATGTAATTCCCATTTACAAGAAATGGCTAAGATCAGATCCAAGGAACTACTGTCCGATGTCAATTTTGGACGCTGACAGCAAAGTGTTTGCTACACTGCTATTGGGCCATTTGGAGACATGGGTAAAAGATGCAGGACGATTACATGAAGGGCAAACTGGGTTTAGGAAATTCCTGGGGACATCAGTGAATGGCTTTATTCTTAAATGTCTTCATTCTTTGGCATGGTCGAAAAAATATAAATACATTATTCTTGCAACAACTGAACTTACTTCAGCTTTTGATATGGTAAATAGAGAACTTTTGTGGAAGAAGTTACGGGGTTGAGGGATTGCATCCAGCCTCTTAGGGCTTATAATTGCTTTGCATGATAATTCTGTAATGCAGGTCTGACTCAAGCAGGAAGGTTCATTGTCCAGGAGGATTTCCATTAAAAGGGGGGGTTCGACGGGGCAGCATACTTGCTCCATGTCTTTTTTATTTGTACATGTCAGACATCGGGGAGCATCTTAGCATGACAGCCTATTGTCTTATTTGAAAGACACGTGGCTAAGTTATGCAATAACTTCCTGTACTGAGCAAGGCCTGCAGTACCTCTTTAAGTCCTTTGACAGATATGCCAGTAAGAAATGTTTGAAAAATATACCAAAAATAACCAATAATAATGCATTGTACACCGACAAAAAGGCAATCCTCTTACAAATGTCAAATTGGAGTCCAGTCATTGGAAAGAGTCGATCATTTTATATAGTTGGGATTTCCTGTATCAGTAGAGCAAGTGTTTTTACAAGTTAAGGGTTGGATGAGAGCACGTGCCATGGCCTTACGTAATGAAATGAAGTGCATTCACTTAAGATTTGGAAAGATTTCATTAAAACCCTTATAAAATGTTACGAAAAAGAACTAATCCCAAGCGTTTTATATGGAATAGAGACTCTCTTCTTGTGGGTCTTAACATTTTTAAAGAGCCTAGACGGTTAAATCAGGAGGAAAGTTTGAAAAATGCTAATATATACCACTCTATTCTATATGAAGTAGGTTTATGTTCTTTGGAAGCAGAGCAACTTGGAGACTTTTTTCATTCTACCGTAAAATACTTGAACCTCCGAAAGATTCCCTTTTTTGCGTCTCCACCAGATTAAAATTGAAAAAAAGACCTGTCATGTAATGGACCTGGTGGAAGCGTGTACTCAAGTTCTTAGTAACATTGGTCTATCTGAACAAAATTTTATTGAAAATTAACTAATGTTAAAAAAGACTTTTATGGGGACGACTGGTTGGGCACGATAGAGGAATTTCATGCATATAAGTCACCTGAAAATCTAAAGCTTGACTATAAAATATTAGGAACTCTCGCTCCTTATTTAACGAGGTCCCTTAATAGACATATTCAAAGAGAATTTTTTTTATTCAAATTAAGGGCCTGATTGACAGAAGTGTTTTATAATGGCGCAATACCATAGGAAAATGTTCTGTGAATCATGCCCTAAATCTGCATTTAACAAAGGATGTACTTGTAATATATGGGCTGTTAACTGGGTTTGATGCGCTTTTTTACTTTTGTATTGACACAACTATTAAGGAATCATTTTGTCAACTGGTGACACAATGTCCAGCTCTACAAGTAAAAAGGTTGGTCCTTTTTATAAAAAAAAACATATGGGCTGGAGACATCCAAATAGTAGTAATGGGGAAGAAGTCTGGAATGCATCTTTGTCAGGTCGATCAGCCTCACTGGTCACAGCTGTGGTTGAGTGTTTAGATACTCTGCACCTTGGAAATTCCATGAAATAAGCTGATGAATGTGGGAGGAATTGTATTCTTTGTAAGTAATCAAGAGTAAAATGATATTAGGTTTTAATTTTTCATTAAATATTTACTTAATTAGGAAAACATTTTCAATGTATTTGTATGAATTTTTTAAAACTCATTGTGTATGCACTTTTTATGCTGTTTTTATAAATGTGTACACTATGATTTATAAAGGTCAACAGTTATTTATTTAACTATAAGACCAAAAATGTAAATAAATAAAGAAACAAGAACAAGGTTAAAGACAGGAAGGTAAATCTCCTCTAGGTTGCCACGGGGCAGAGGCACACGCAAAGGGTGTGCCTTGTCACCAGGGCTGTTTGCCCTTGTCCTGGAACCCCTCATCTGTACCATCTGAAGGGAGTTTGTAATCATAGTATGACCATCTTTCGGTCTGTATTTCCTTCTTTCTTTCCATATTCCTTTGTCCCTTCTGTATTCTTTGTTCTTCTTTTTTTTCCTTCTTTGCTTTTTATTACTTCGTTCTTTCATTTCTTTGGTACTTTCCAGCTCTTGTTCCTTTCTTTTCCGTCTATCTGTTAAGAACTGCTTTAAAGTCTGACGCCTTCCTAACTCTCACAACAACCCTCATCAGGTACCCTCTATCACCCTCTCTTCCCTCAGGTCAATGGGAGGATACAAACTTTGGATCAAGAACACTGCAGTTTAATTAATATCCATTCCTCAAAACACTCCCCATAGAGCTCACCTAATGAAGAGTGGGACAAGGGAGATGGGAAACGCAAGCAATTGGAATGAATACATTGATTTCTGCATGGATTCACGGTGTGATTGACTTAAAAAACCATGGGTTATCTCAAATGTCTAAACTCGTGTCCGCTATTAATTTCAACGTAATTTAAATTCTTTGCCACATTTTTTCCTTTGGTTTTAGAGCTTTGTTCCCTTAAAGGTACAGTATCTGAAACATTATCTGTGTCCTTGAGTCTATACTTAATTAAAGTCTGCACATGTGGAAGCTGCTTCCCTTTAATGAACAGTGGCCCTGGATGGGCGCATGTAATAGTTCCTTATCTTGGCACGGGGACGAACTTCAGGTTGGCATATGATGCTCCCAAGACAACCTAAACCCCATCTTCCACTATTACAGGGAGACACCTGTCCCTCTTGGTCATCTCACTAGATGTTCACAGAGTTAGGCGGGGCTATTGCAACCACCCAAACTTACTCTTAATGTGATTACGTCTGCACATCTTTGCCAATAGGATCTGTTGGAGGTGCACCAGGAACAGATGATAATTCGTTATTTTCTGTTCCCTGTACCCCCCACATCTCACATTTTCCCATATAGTTCTACCTTTTTTCTGCTCTATCATAACCATTCCCTAATTGTTATTTGTTTGAATAGCTAACAAGGCCACTTCATAGTCTGAATTGCCTGCATATGGAGCCTATGCCTAAGAATGGGTTTCAGTTGTTCAGGTGAAAAATGACTCAGCCTCTTTTTAGATGTATGAATATAGTCTTTCAATTCACAACTGCATGGATTGGTGAAGCCCTAAATATCATCTAATCCGTATGCCTCATTCTTCTCGTATGAACCAATATTTTGCGTTCAAATTTGCTGAAATAGGTTCTTGTACAACATTTTGGCCACTGTTATCTAGAATCTTTCTGGACATTTGTAATCTGCACCCATCCATGCAGGTTCTATATGGGCATGCCGAATACCGGCCATGATATCACAACTGTCATCAGATAATAGACCTGTCTCATTGACTAAGTGATCTATCTGTGTGGTGTCCTTCAACTCCATTTGGTGGGCCAAAAATTAGTGTATTGGTGTTTTGTGCTTTACTTTCTAAGTGCTTTTGATGGTCTTTTAAAGCTCAGATCTGCTTTGTTTGGGTTTTTTCACATATCTTTTGTATCTCAGTCCATTATTCAATCTTAAAAAGCTCAGTATCCAACTTCTCGCTCTGAGTCTTTATTTGCTGACTTTAGTATCTAGTAATATGATAGTGAACGTTCATTGTTCAATTTAACTCTTTAGTTTCATCAATAATCTATAGATTGCATTGTTGTCTACATCTCTTTCCTGTTGTGGCAGAGATCCAGAAGGAACTGATACTTTTCTAAGTAGTCTGGTCTGGTCAATTAAGAACTGGAGGAAGGGTAGCTGGAAACGAAAACAGGAAAGATAGAAAAGACATTGGGCCTCATTACAACCCAGGCGTTAAGGGGTTAACGGCGCCGTAAAAGGTGTTGGCGCCGTTAAACCCTTAACACCTGATTACGAGGTCCCTTTGCGGGTTGCACTTTAACGCCTGCTTTTAGCAGGCGTTAAAAAACCAACCCGCAAAGGGACCTAGGAGCTAAAAACGGCACCGTAAATTACGGTGCCGTAATTAGCGCCTTCCCCATTCCCATTGAGCCCTATGGGCCAAAAATGGGAATGGGGAAGGGGCCATGGTGAATGGGAAATTACTGCCTTCCCAACCTTGAAATGGGGCGGTAATTCCGCCATTCACCATGCCGGACCCCGGCATGGACCATGGTGCCAGTAGCACAATGGTTTAGCGCCGGGGTCGTAATGAGACCAATTGTGTATTCTTTCTTCATTGTGTAATAAATACACCCATATCCATTCATTATCTGTTAGAACCGTTGAGTTGGCATGTTGTCCTGAACCTCCACTTTCCCGTGGTTTCCAGGGACTCTTACACGCCCACCAGCTCAGTTCTGACCAATCCCCTTGAAACATCGTTTTTAAATATTATTATGTTTGGCCTGGTTTAGTTCCAGAATGTGCTTGAAAATGTAACATTTGCAACTATGTTCTGAAAACAATTCTTTTAGGCGAACCCGCACCACCCCCAAACACACCTTAAACGTGGTTTGTAAATGTAATCGTCCCATTTTTATTTCCAAAATCCTGTCAACACATCCACGTTAACATTTAGGCATGTCATTTTTTATTGGGCATCCCACTATCAAAAAAACGAAACGGACCTAATTTATGTTTCAACTACTACTCTTTTCTTTTTTTGAAACTTAGTGTGTTCCAGTTTATTACTAACTTTTCACACTTTTTAAATGCATTTAGAAATACACTTCACAACACATAGGGAGTCATTACAACTTACCTGGAAAAACAGTGGTAGTTACGTAATGACGGTATTACGGTTTCTGGGAGACCAACCTCCAGTATTACTGGCACATCACAGGTCCTCGGGTGCGTGCACAACCTCCTGCCAGAAACGGTAATACCGGCACCAGGCAAATATTGGCATCGACAAAAAAAAGGCAGAGTTTTCAGAAAACAATTGCCAGAAACAGTGATACCGGCATCCAAATTGCCAGAATCACAGGTGGCAGTAATTCTGGCGCCGGAATGACCGGCACCAGAATTACTGCCGCCTGAAATTGCATCATCGCGCGAACAGGAATCCTCTAAAAATCCCCCACTTCCTGCTGCCATCCGCCCCAACTGAAAGTGCAGACATGTCTGAGAGTGGCAAATCTAGAGTCACAGAGGCCCGGCTTCACAAGCCAAAGTTCGAAGAGGCAGAACTGGTTGGACTGCAGGACACTCAGGTCATGAATGCCAAGGCCCTCTTCAGGGCTGGCAACTGCAGGACCAGCCAGAGAAGGAAGACAGCAACCTAACAGGCAGTGTCCAACAAGGTCACAGCCATGGGGTCTGTCCCAAGCACACCACGTGACTGCCACAAGCCGTGGGACGGCGTGTGGCGAGGGTGCGAAAACATCCTGGCTACCCATAAGAGGGAATCTGCTGCCGCAGGAGGAGGGACAGTTGGCACCCCTGACCCTTATGCCCTGGGAGGAGACGTGCAGCTCCATCTTGCACATGTAGGGCATTGTGGGAGTCGGGGCAGCAATGTCCAGAGTTCAAACCCAAGGCGATGGTGGTAAGTACAACAAACCCCATGTAAATGCAAATGTTGAGGCCAAACACATGCAACCCCAAGCAGAAAAACACCAAATGGCAAGGGAAAAGGTCCAACACGTGTCAGTGACAGCAAATGGCCCAGTCATACAAACATGCCAAGGGATGCGGTCAGAAGTAGCCATGCACAAGCCCCGTAGCCAAAATGCACACCCTCACACATGGACACATGACAAGCACCCACGTGTGACAAGGGAGAACAGGAGAGGAATCCTAGGCCCACTGCCGCACACACAACAACATGACACCTTGGCAGACCAACAGTCAATTAACACTTCCACTACCCACATGTAGAAGCAAACATCGGAGCAAACAGACCAAAGAAACAGCATGAGAAAGGCAGGAGACACACACAATGTAGCATGAATGTAATGCAAGCACACAGATGTAACTCCCAGAAGACTTACAGCATGCTCATCTCACCCCAACAGGTACATCCTCTGAAAGCGATGCGCCTGGACCGTCGTCAGGCCCAGCACGAGCAGGCAGACCTGGGAAGGCGGCACCACCTCCTGCTGTGCCAGCTGTGCCACCACTACCATCACCACCACTGCCAGCTGCACAACCAGCACCACCACCACCTCCTGCTGTACCAGCTGTGCCACCACCACTGCCAGCTGCACAATCGGCACCACCACCACCTGCTGTGTCAGCTGTGCCATCACCATACCTGTGGTCAGTGGCCCCACCATCCCTCCTGTGCCCTCCACAACACTATGGAACACCAGCCACCAGCCTATTGTGGTAGGTACAGCATGGAGGAGGAGGATGACCACACACCATTGATGTGCGACTGTGTGCAATGGACGACAGGTATGGTCTAATGAAGACACTTGCCAAAGAGCAGCTCAATGAACTGAGGCTGCTTCGTGAGTGCATCCAAGCCAGCAGCTACAGGAGTGCATCGGCACAAGGCTGTACCACTCCTGCCCTACTCATGCTTGCCTAAATGGTCAGCAAGTGGCATGAGGGAATCTCAGCCAAGTTCGAGTCCCTCTCGCACGCCCTGCAAGTCACCCCTGAGCACTTCCAGGCCCAGGGGTCTGAACCGCCATTGACCATTACTATCCCTGTGAGCTTGCAGCAGGGAAGCCCTGGTCCGCCAAGAGCCCTGTGATGAATAGGCAGTCCAAACAACACTTGGCGAGACATTTTGGTTCACTTCGTGAATTTGATGGGTTTGGGGTGTTTGGAGAGGGGCATGTGGGGTAAGGGAGGGGTGTGTGTGGTAAGGGGGGTGTCGGAAGGGTGGGTGTCGGGATGGGGAAGGCGGCAAAGGGTGTTGGTTTTTGCATTTATATTTCAATACATAGTTTTCACTTGAAGCAATGAGTCAACATTCCTTATTTTGGTGCAAGTATGTATTGTGTGTGAGCATCATATGCAGTAAGGTGCACAGGAAGTGCAGAGTGAGAGGGGTAATCAGAAAAAGTTATCTGTGAGTTCTTGAGGGCCATGCACCCATCCTTGGCCTCCATGCATACGTCCATGGGCCGGGCAGGTGCTGCATCATCATCATCATTCTTTGGCAGAGGAATGTCCATATCTGGGGGCAGGGGTATGTTGTGTCTGAAACAGATATTATTCAACACTGCACAGGCCAGTACTATCTGCCCACCTTCTCTGGCCTGTACATGAACGCACCCTCAGACTGGTATAGGCATCTGAAAGGTTCCTTCAAGATCCCAAAGGTCTTCTCGATGATCACCCTGGTTATCACATGCACCCTGTTGTATTCCATTTCCTCCTGCATCTGGATATCCCTCAGAGGGGTCATCAGCCATGGAAGCAGCAGGTGTGAGTAATGATGCTTGGCAGTGGTCTTGCCTGTGACAGCTTAATCTCAACTGTCAGCCTCTGCATGCAAGTCCCATGATCACCAGGACATACATCTCAGGACCCTTGGTGGCCTGGTCTACACATTCACTGGCATTGGAGGGGGTAGTTGTTTCATGCTGATATCTGTAGTGCATTACATGTGAATGTCCTTTTTGGTTTGTAATGTCTTGGTCAGTGACTGCTACATCTCCAGTCATGTGCTACTCCTGTGTTTTGTGGCCTGTCAATTGGGTTGTGCACTGGTTGTTCCTGCCTGTGCAGGGTGCTTGCCGGATATGCATTTGTGACATAGTCCCCCCCCCCACTTTGCCTGTCACCTATGCTGCAACGTAGGTGTAAATGTTCATGCACTCACCCAACATCCAGGTCCTTTGTCCTCTGTGACAAGCCATGTAAGCCGGCAGGGTGCTGTTCCGCAGGACCATAGAGTCGTGGGTTGATCCTAGAAACCAGGCACAGCAGTGTGTGATGGTCAGGTCAGTGTAACAGGTCATCTGGACATTGAGAGAATGGACCTGCTTCCGGTTCCTGTAGACCTTCTCTGATGCATGGGGGGGGCACCAGCTCTATGTGTGTGCAGTCCAATGCTGCCAACACATTGGGCATGCCCACAATCGCATAGAAGTAGGCCTTGGTGGTGTTTACACGTACCTGGGTGGTGGGTAGAGCAATGTGCTGGCCCACATGATGGAGGAGGACCTCCAGTACCTGCACCAGCACTCTGGAGAAGGCAGGCTGCCAAATGACATGCAGTTGGCTCACAGAGTGCAGGTACCTGCCACTGGCCAGGAAGTGCAGGACCGACACCAGTGTCAACAGCAGTGGTATGGCTGTCCTGATGCCGACCATGCTCCTAATGCTGGATAAGGGTCAGGAGGTCATGAACGGTCTCCTTGTTTAGGCAGTATAGGGTGTGTATCTGGCTGTCTGTAAGGGCCCACAGTGTGGCCCTTGTGCGAGCGATCACGGCACGCCTCTGCCTTGCCACCTGCATCACCTGTATCACCATCCTCATTCTACTTCTCCTCCTTCTCCTCCTTCTTCCCCTGGCCTCTTGTCAACCTACTGCTGCTCCAGCAGCTGGACATCAGCATGGCCCCAGGTCCATTGTAGCGGCAATGAGCACCAGCATGGCTGTGTTGGAAAGTGTTCTTGGGGGAGATGTGGCTCTTGAGTACTGTTCCTCAGCCATATAAAATTGTGGGGACTGCGCTTTGTTTATATGCAAGAATGATAGCTTTAAGACTACATCCGGCAGAGGTACTGAGGAATTTACCGCCGAAATCAATCCCATAGCCTTAGGGGTCTTGTTGTCTAACCAAGCAGACTCCTTGGTGTCATCATTCTTGATGGTAGCCCCAAGGTAATCATATGACATTGTGGTTTTAATATATTAATTACCTAGGTTTTTGATATATTCAAGACCCCCTAAGTCATCCACTGTATGTGTTCCTATCCCAATTTCGGGGGGAAATTATTAATGTCACTTAGAGCACAGGGAAGGTCGGAGATGTATAACTTAAAAACCAGGGGGGCTAAAACACATCCCTGCTTCAATCCCACTGTGGTGGAGATCTCCCTAGAAAAAGTTCCATCACTATCCAGTCTAATTTGAATTGATGTCTGATTATATAGTCCCATAATCATATTTAAAACACCAGCAGGAATCTTCCATTCAATCAATTCTTTCCATAATAATATCCCATCTATAGTATCAAAAGTCACTGAGAAATCAACAGATAATGGAGGGGCACCCTTTTGCATGGCATTTCCTTTCAGCAAATTTAAAATGAGGACATTATGTGATGGGGCTGCCCCTTTCCTAAAACCAGTTTCCACCATTGTGCCACCCCAGGGCACCCAAACTGCATTTTTAAGAGGGTCATGTCACTCACCATTGTTCATAAATGTCTTTATGGACATACACCACAATATATTCAGAAATGTATTAATATTCAAAAGGTTCACAGGGTTACACGGTCAGCAGACACTGGAGCAAGCAAGTAAGAGGAGGAGGGTGCTCCTTTCCAATACAGGCTGGACAGGCATGGAGCAATCTCCCTAGTACTTTATGAATAATTAGTAACCTATTATTGTTCAGAAAGCAACTGAAAACCGCTCTGTTTGAATAAGGTTGTTAGACCGCCATCATCCTGGTTGATTAAGCCGCTTTCTTTCTGCGCCCCGATGCCTGCGGACTCCGGGGCAATATAAGCATATAAATAAATAAAGAAATAAATAAAGAAAAATGTGGGCCTCATGCCTCTGGGCTTTAAAGAAATTGCATAGTAAGCATGCTTAAAAATCGACTCTAAATAAGAGACAGGAATTAGGGAATGGGTACATTCTAAAGGGAACATTAGCCCAGTCAGACCTCTCATTTGTAGCGAGTACTTTCATAAGCAATACTTTTACTTTTGTAACCTTAACTACTAGAACCCAAGGCACATGCATGACTGCAAATTAGGCAATAGCGCTGCGTTTGGCAGCCCAATGTGCCATTAACATGGGCAGTGGCGCTATTACCAGTTGGTATGGCCCAATGCGTGGACAGTTTTGCTATTAGCAACCCCGGACAAATCAGATAAGTCTGCTAAGGGCCATTCTTTGGGTGTAAGCATGGCCGCTCCAAAGTCGAGACCTGTGTTAGCACTCATAAAAAGAAAAACTAAAATAAGGATGACCGCCATGAAAATTGCCACCAGGATTCCAGCTGGAGGCTCTTGTCCATTTCCAGGGTGGAGATCTTTTGGGTGCGTAGACCGTGCAGTGCAGGCAAGAAGCGGCAGTAACTGGGGTTTGCATTTGTCAGGAGTCGGTGGAATTTCTGGGGCGGGGGGCCAAATGGCGGCAAGGGTAGAAGAACAAATGAAGGTGCTGGCCTGCTTTGATCTGTAAAAAAGCCGCTTCCCCTGCGATCCTGATTGGCTGGTGCTGATCTCCGTGGGTGCTAATCTGAATTTCACTGCATCTGTAACCAGTAACATGAGTGTCTGACTAAATTGTAATTCAGTCCTGCCTAGTTTCTGTGTGTTTTATCAACTCACTTAATGAGCAGTGCAAAGCCCTACAATCGTTTATGAACATCAATGCTGCAGCTGTACAGAGGTTGCCAAAGGATTCAACTGCAACCTTCCTGCTGCACACCACATTTACACACTTTCTAAGCCAATGGTCAAAGTGGGCTGGGGCTGACCGGGGCCGAACACCGGCAGTCTCTGAGATGAGCTCCCGAGTCGGGACCCTGCTGAGGCTCACCCTAACTAGCCGCAGCCACGTCAACTTTTCAGGCAGCCGTTTTGCCGAGCGCTACACGGCTGCCTGCAGGTGTCACATTTCAGATTAGAAAGAAAGAAAAGACATGGCATGGCCTTTTCTTTTTTCTAATCTGAAATGTGACACCTGCAGGCAGCCGTGTAACCGAGCAGCGCTTCGGCTAGACCTGCTGCCTGATATGCTGAAGAGCTAACATGCAGCAGGAAGCCCATTAACCATGCTTGGTTAAAGGGCTTACACTGCGTGTTAGCTCTTTACTCAGAAACAAAAGGAGAGGTAGAGGCTGGGCGACCCCCGCAGCCAATTCTTTACCAAGCTCCTTGAATGCAAGGGTTTGTTTGTTTGTTTGTTTGTTTATTTGTTTGTTTGTTTTTTTATTTGTTCGATAATGCGCACCAAGCCCTTTGGTAGACGGGCGCAACAGAAACAAGAAATCCTAAAACTTAGTTACGGTACAAGGTAGCAATACATAGAGCAGTGATTGCAGTAGGAGCAAAAATACAGGTACAAGATACATTAAATACGAAGCAATGGTCTTGGTAAGTCAAGGAGGCATTATCATGAGTAACAATATATGCACACATACATATACAGATATGTATATACAACCTTACATGTCTACGTTAACGTGTATCCATGGTGCATGCAAATATGACAGAACAGACAACCATGCGTGTATAGTTAACCTATCTACAGTGTAGTTTGAGGGAACAAAGGGTCGTGTAGGGGCTGGAAAGGTAGAAGTGTAGTTCGGCAGTTAGGTGTTGTTAGTGTGTAGCCAATTGAGTATCGTATGTCTGAATATAGGGTAGGGTTGTTCTAGTCTGAGGTCAACTGGTAATTTTTTCCAACATTGTGCCGCTTTAACAGGGAAACTGGTTCCTCCTGCCGTCGAGCGTTTGAACCTAGGAATCTCTAACATAAATGAGTTAGCAGATCTCGTAGGGCGGGTAGCTGTTCTCCTGGTAATTTTATCCATAAGGTATGGGGGTGCTAGGTTATTCAGGCATTTGGAGGTGAGGGATGCTGTTTTGAGGATAATTCTGTCAGTTATTTTCAGCCAGTTAACCTCCTTCCTGAATTCGGTAATATGCTCTCTGTAAGGGATGTTCAATTCTGCCCTCAGGGCATTATTCTGCAGTCTTTGGATTGGGTCTGTAATGTATTTGTTGGCTCCCGAGTACAGGGCATTACAGTAATCTAATCTTGACATGATATGAGCGCTGGTTAGTGTGGTGCAGCTCGCTCTCGAGAGGTATGGTCTGGAAGCTCTGATGAGTTTGCAAGTGTACGTTGTGGATGAGGCAAGGGAATTGACTTCCTTTTTAAGAGTGAGAGAGGAGTCTAAGTAGAATCCTAAAGTTTTAACTACAGACATCACCTTGATAGGGTTGTTATCAATGTTGAAGGATGTGTAGTTTGGGCTGAGTTTTTGGATATTAGCTTCAGAACCTAAGATTAGTTATTCTGTTTTTTCGTCATTCAGGCAGAGGCCATGGGATGCCATCCATGCCTGAATGAGGTTGTATATTTTGTTCACCAAGGCTGAGTCAGTCTCGAAGTTGCCCGAAAGGGGTATGAGGATCTGTGTGTCATCTGCATAATTAGTGTAGGTGACAACCAGTCTATCCAACTTGTCAAACAGAGGCTTGGTGAAGATATTATACATAGTAGGGGAGACGCAGGAACCTTGTGGGACCCCGCAGGTTATTTTAAGGGGTCGGCAGCGGCTGAAGTAGAGAAGACCCTCATGGTCCGGTTAGCTAAGAAGGATTGGACCCAAGCTATAGCATCTTTGGTGAAGTTGGCGGCAGATTGGAGGTGGTTGCATAACACTGCATGGTCCACCAAGTCGAATGCTGCCGACAAGTCCAGTAGGAGTAGCAAAGCTATTTTTCCATTATCCTTTAGTTCTTCAATTTGTGTCTTAAGGTCTAACAGCGCTGTTTCAGTGCCATGGAGAGGGCGGAAGCCCGATTGTCGTGAGCCAAGTAGGTGGTTGGCTTCTAGATAGTCCTGAATTTCTATGTAAGCAGCTCTATCTAAAATGTTAAGTAGAAATGGAACAGTGGTGATGGGTCTGTAATTGGTATGGATAGAGGGGTCCAGAGTTTATTTTTTAAGTAATGGTAGAACTCAGGATTCTTTAAGATTGGCTGGTACTGTATTAGTTTTAAATGAGGAGTTTATCAACTTGGAGATAAAAGGGGCTAGGTCTCTAGCTGCATCCTTTATTATCTGTGCTGGGCACGTGTCGCCTTTACAGTTAGAAGGTTTGAGGGAGAGTATTATTTTTTCTGTTTCAATTATGGAGATAGTCTTGAATCTAAAGGGTGTGGTTGTCCTAGTCAGCGAAGGTTGACTAGTTTGTTGGACAGTGAGTGGTAGTGAGGCCTTTTTTTTGCAATTTTGCATTGTAAGGACAGGATTTTATTCGATAGAGCATTTTGTATGCTAGTACACCATACTTTATCCTTTGGGGCATTGTCTACCGGTTGAATTGGGGATTCTAGTTCGCGGAGGATGGAGAATAATTCTTTAGTGTTGGATTTAGCTTTCTCAATCCTGTCATTGAAGGTGTTCTTTTTGGCTTTGGTTATTTCTTTTTTGTACATTCTCGCAAATTCCGTTATTTTTGGTATTTTCAGAAGGGGAGCGACTCCAAATGGACTGGAGTTTCCTTTTTTGTGATCTTAAGGATTTGAGTTGGGGGGTGAACCAGGCATTCAGGTGCGCTACTTGCCTAGCTTTGCGCAGTTTGACAGGAGCAATCATGTCCAGTGCCTTAGTCATAGCATTGTTAAAGGTATTTACCAATGCGTCAGGCATAGCCCTCAACCATTTGTGCTGCAAAGGCGGGTGAAATCACCCGATTTTGTTTTTGGCGGGTGAGATGCCCATTGGAGTGAATGGGCGTGCAGGAGGCTTGGCAGGTGAGTCAGCCCTTTACTAGGCGGGTGACACCCGCCAAAAGCGTGTGAGTTGAGAGCTATGCGTCAGGGTTGTTATTTTCCATTCAAGAGATGGCAGGGAGGAGAAGAGGGATACGTTTTTCAGCAGTGATGGTCTTCTTACTTCTGGTAGGGAGAGGCGGTGCCATATTATTAGGCTTGGGGCTGGGGAGGTCTAATGCGACAGAGAAATGTATTAAGTGATGATCTGTCCAGGATTGTGGGACGATATTGGTAATGTTGATGTTGCAGTTTAGTTTGGATACCCAGTCAAGGGTCCTTCCTTTGATATGCGTTGGTGGTGGGGTCTCTTGTTGGGGGCATAGCCTAAGCTCTCTTACTTAGGCCACGCCTCCTAACAAGAACCACCCCACAATTTACAACCCCACTTAAAGCACTGCCCCTCCACCATTTCCCATTCATTCCTTCTCATACATATGCTGAAATGTGCTGTAAAGTGAGTGCGTTGCAATAAGGCACCTAACAAAACAACAATGACATTAAAAAATAGACCTCGATGAAGGGGTAAGCCAGCCATCCAGATGCAGGAGAGGGGACTGTGAGAACCCATCGCTGGATGGCAGACTAGTATGATTGATAAGCTGGGGCCGGCAGATGGGCATCGGGAAGATATATGTGGATCCAAAGTTAGGGCTAAGTCAGCAGTCGCAGAGGGGAGAATTGTAGGGCCCATTTAAATATCTCATATATGATCATGTATGAAGGGGTGAAGGGATAGTTCACACACCATGAACATTAGCTATAGCTTTTCTTACAAATATCTTAACAGAGGTCCCAGAGGCACAAATCACTCATCCACAGCAACCCATTTTAAAATGCCTTTATTTAACATAACTCTGCTCAATGTCTCCATTACATTGCCTATACATATATACTTTTTTCTGAAATACCACCACTAGACTTGCCCCGTTTTGTAGAATTATAAGCTAAGGTGCTTGGGGAAGTAAAAAAAAATACACAAATCAGATCATTCTAGATTGATATTTGTAAATCTACAAAACATGTTTGTTTCTAAGCAGTATGAAGACCATAAAGGTTATTGTGATTTTGCGCTTGAAACAAATTTTGTAGAATGCAACATGTTTAAATGTGCCACACACTTTTTGAAATGCTGATAAAGAGGTGCAAAATACAGTATTTAACCCATCTGACACTTAGTGCCCGATTCATGGAATTTTTTGGATGGTGCAAAGTGAGTTTGCACTGTTGAACAGTGAGTTTGCAATGCTGACACACACCCTGATTCGTGGAATTGTGCAAAGTGTATTTTTGCAGGGCAAAGTCATTTTCGCAGTACAAAATTAACTTTCCACTCACTTTGCACTGGATATTTTCTTTTTTCTCAGCGCAAAATTTGAAAATCAATGGACCTATTATCATAGATGGGTGGGGTCCAAGTCTGAGCATCGGTGCAGTTCAGATATTGTTTTATTTGGGCCTGTGCCGGCGAAGCAGCATGTAAAAGATCCAATTAATTTGGCATTAATGAGACTCAGATCACAAGGTTAGGAGTTAGTAACTCTGCTGGCAGTCATTTGAAAGGTGCTCCTGGAATGCATGAATAAAACCAACCAATACAGGCCGAGCAACCAGTACAGGCCCTGTGTTGCATGTGCTGGTCAAATAGAACTGAGAGAACATTTTCAGTTTGCATCAATATTTGTCTGATGCCATTCTTTGTTGCTTACATGTATTAAGATTGTCATGGAAATCTAGATAAAGGACATATTCTGGTAATTACTCACTGTCATTATTGAATGGAAAGTAGACCCTGAAGCTCATTCACGTGACAGAAAGGGCTACAATCATTGTTAAAAATCCAGCCCACCAAAATGCGTTCAAGTGGGCAACAAACGGGTTTGAGTGCATTAGTCTCAGAATATGCTACATAAATACCCAGCACACATTATGTTTTAAGTGTCTCTTCAAAGTGCAAGTACCGTCTATTGAAACATACATATAGTATTGAATGTAATAATTAAAGTATGTGTCTCCATGCCGCAGAAAACTGTACTTGGCTCATTTTCAGTGGTTGGTCCAACCATCAGGGCAAACAAGTTTGGCAAAGCCATAGTTTGGGCTTTTGCGAAGGCATGGCATAGGCATTTGCCAGGCACTGCCATAAAGGTTCAACTTGGCATTAAGCTGGCAAAGCTGGAATATGATGTGAGTACCTGCGCATATGATAGCAGTGCTTGGCAAGTGACTACCTAATACACATACACAAGTCAGAACTGTTGGCTTTGCCAGTGCTTCTTTTTAAGAGGGCGTGAGTGCCAGGAGCAGATGTAAGGACACACATACCGAGTATAAATCAAATGACTGAGGGCAGACTTAGTTCAGACATTCTTATCACACCAGTAGCATACTTACAGCTGCAATTAAGCCATTAGCACTCAGAAGACTGCTCAGAAATAATACAGCACCACGTTTGATATTACTGCTTGATAACGCCATATCAAAGAAAGCCCCAGGAATATGTGTTTTGGGCTGGTTGGGTCAGGTAATGAGTGGTCCTAGTTATAGGTATTTCCTGGTCTTGTGCAGTCAATTGGTGTATAATAACTAACCAATACCCACGTATCTCCCTTTGGTCTGTACTCCATTGTAACCATTTCGGCTTACTGACGGGCACCACCAAATAGCCAAAACTAAGAAGAGAATGGATTGACCGTAGCAATAATGTTTTCATGCTGAGTGAGAACCCTCTTGAACCTCAGCCTGCACACCATCCTGCATAGGTCTGGTCCTGTGGACCCTTCCACTACCACAGAAACTTTTAATCACTGCGAAACCCTCCAGGATGACACATGCACATTCTGCATACAGGGTGCCTTTCTGGTGGTGTGAAAAAATCGGTTAAAGCTAAATGTCTCTTATTAAAGAACTGATAAATGTGAGAGCAGTTCACAAACGAAAGGATCATGTCAAACACCGCACATTCTTTCATGACCAATCTGCTATGAGCTGCTATCCTACGCTTGATTGAATGCATGCTACTGCTGACGGCAGATTCAGTAGTCTTCCTGTGCCTAACAGGAGCTCTTTGCTTATGCAGATGTGCACCTAGTGCTTGGCATGTCAACTCACTGAATAGTAAAGTCTAGTAGGCTTTTACATTTTACCAACAACTATGAAAATAATCTCCACTTACTTCCATTCCCTTAAAGGTAGGCCTTGCGGACACCCTGGAAACTTGACCAGATTTGTCCTGTCCGGTGGAGCTACAAACCACGTAAACAGTCACCTACTTTAGTTAATGGTAAACACTGAATACCTTGGTGACACATTCACCAGAAAAGGTCGCTCCTAAGCCAGACAGGCCATTATTGGGATTGGTAGGACCCTCAAAGTCGTTTCCATATCCAGGAGGATATGAAGTCTCCGCGTCTTTCTTACCAAACTGAATTAATTTGCTGAGTACGTTGTAAGGCAGACTGAGTGGCTAAGGGTCTGGGAACCTGCTCTCCAGATGTTTTGACTATGATCCACGTGATCCCTCGCCATTGACTATGCAGGATAGGGCAGATTGGAGTTGCAGTCCAAAGCAACTGGAGAGCCAAAGGTTGCAGAACTCTTTTCCATTTTTAGAGTAGCAGCTTCCCTAAAACAGAAGACAAATAATTCAGCGATTGTCGGTGTTACACATATTAAATCCACCTGAAAAAGTAAGCAATTGTGTGAGGGAGGGAAGTGGGGGAATACCAATCAGTGCAACTGAAAAGGGTGTATATGCAAATAGAGGACTGACATTACACACACCGGCAGTACTAAGTACTGCTAGGGTTTTTTTTTCAACAGTGGGCTATATCCGTCCAATCACGTTATTCGGAGCTCTGGCATCGGTAGGCAGGTAGTCCTGGTGTGACTATTGAACCCATTGGGTTTGCTTCATGGCTCACTCTAAGTCTTCCAGGGAAGATTCACTTACTATTTCAAGACCTACAAAACTCCTTGACTGCATCTCCCCTGCTACATGTGGCACTCCCTATCTTGAATGACCCATGGATATCGCTGGGACAGTTGCTTATTTTGTTGCTTGCTGTTGCTGCCATTGCTTCCCCCCTATACTTCTGTCCTGACTCCGTTGCATAGTCCTTCCTCCATGGGTCGGGGGGTGTGGGAAGAAAGAGGTTGCATGGCCACAATGGGGCAGGGCTTGGTAGTGACACAGAGAGGGCATCTGTCACACCATGGAGGAGAGATACAACCAGGTTTGGGGCTATCAGCCAATCAGCTGTGGAGAGACACCTAGCAAAACCTAAAGTGATAGGTAGATATATTATGAGGGTGTAGCTTCCATGCAAATAAGGGTTAGACATGCGTGATTGGGCATATGAGGGGATAGTACCATGTGAAGTTTAGAAAGGATACATGTAAGTACAACATGTCATTCGCGTTGACAAATAAATACATTGTAGTTCTATGGAAATAGCACACTTGAGAACAATGGACGCTGAGCAGTAAGTTGCCAGGCCGCCTTGTGATCCACTTTATGCTGCATTTCCTGCTGCCTCTTCGTCTGTTTCCGGATCCTCCCCTATGTTCTCCTCATTCACTTCCTTGTCTCCAATGTCCTGCAAGTCAGAAAAGTTCAAACAGGGGTTCAACTTATATGGTAAGTTTGACAGTCTATTTGAATATCATTCATTAGCAAGGCTGAGCAATACGGGGGGAGACAACAGACCTGACGCTCCTTCTGCAAGGGTCCAAAGCACCAACCAAAAGGCTTATCAATTATTTGACAGCACCAGTAGCTGTCATGCCACGCCGACAGGGTGTGGCAGAAGCCTGCTCCTCCAAATACACATATGGGCAGTTTCAGAATGGGAAGAATGACAGTTTAGGACATTGCCTCCACTCTACACCAGTCACTTCCGGTTACCATTTCTAATATATACAACAGTTGGCAGCGTCTAATTCCTGAAATCAAGTCTTGTGCATTGTATGCCATGCTGCATGCCTTCGTTGAGAGAGGGGTTATTTAAGTGTGTGTCTTATACATTCTGTGTTCACTGATACCTGTGAGTGCTTTTTGGAGCCCATTAGAACAATAAAAGTCTGCAGCAAACGTCTGGCATCCCCATCTCTGTGGTATTTTGGAACCACGGTTGAGTTTTTGCTAGCACATATAGAAGCCACCAAACTTCCAGGATTGCCCAAGCATACTCCTGACTCCATATGCCTCTAACATTACATTGTGAACTAACTTACAATTCTCCAAATCTGCCTTGGAAATGCAACCCAGTTAGCACAAGACTTGAGGACATATTGGCCTCTTCCTTTTTCCAGAACGGTTGTCGACCAAACAAGACTGACAAGCACCCATGATAGCATCGATTTCCGGCTCTCCGATCCTCTTATCGTCCCCTCGCTTATTTTCTTTCTTCCAGTAGACCTAGGTCTGGATACTCCTGGCAGGGGCACAGTACGGCACTCCACAGATAAGCCTAGGGGCTCTGAGACCACTAAGATGGGGTTTCTGGTTCAGTACAAAAGCATATTAACATAACACAACATATCAAGGACACATTTGGGAAGGCTCTTGTAATCCTGGCTCTTTGGTGCATTGCAACAGTCTTTTAAAAGACTCTATTGCATATCTCAGTAACTTATGTCTGAATTGCAGTTTGACTATAATCCAATATAGGTTCCTAAATGAAGGATGTATATGTTGCATTTGCTTTATCTATAGGTTGATCTTAGCTTCTTTGTTTACGATGTTTCCTGGGGTTTTGGTGGTCCCCTAAATAAAGATAATCACAAAAGTAAAGTCTGGTCAGACGAGGCCCCTACTAAGTTGACTCCTGTGTTCTGATCCAGGCACTGAGTAATGCGGGCAGGGATCTGGTAATGTGATTGCTAACTGATGGCACTTGCATGACTATAGAAGCCAGTGTGTGGCTGAATAAATCGCCCAGTGGCCTGGAATGTTTCACCTGTTCTACAGAACAGATAATATAATGTTGCTTCATATTAGTTTCATGCGCCAAGAAAAAATGAAGGTCCACACAATGGGGGTCATTACGAGTTTGGAGGCAGCCATGGTGCTGTTAGCACCATGGCTGCCTCCAAACCCGTGTCCTGGTCCGGGTAGTCGGAATGGGGACTTACCGGGTCATTCCAACCTTGGAGGACCCGGTAAGTCCCCATTCTGAAAACCATTCCCCATTCCCATTCGAGCCCCCATAGGGCTCAATGGGAATGGGGAAGGAGCTAATAACGGCCCCCGCAAATAGCGGGCCCGTAACGGGTCCCGCTAAGGGCGGCTGGTAAAACCAGCCGGCCCTAATAGGACCCGCTAAGGGACCTTGGAATGGGCGGTTGGGGGGTTAACGGCACCGGCATCCTTACCGGTGCAGTTAACCCCCTACCTCCATACTCGTAATGACCCCCAATATTTTGTATGAAGACCACTCAAATCATTGTTTGGTGGTGCTTTATATTTCTGTGCAAATACCCTTTGTGATAACCATGTTTCGGCGGGAAACACTGCCTTTCTCAAACCAGGGCCGGTCTTAAAATTACAATACATAAATTACATGAAAGAAAAAATAAAAGTACCCAACATGTGCAGAAAATTGCAAGTTACCAAAGGATGAAAGACATGAATATCAAACCGCAAAAAGTACACCGAGCAAAAATTAGATATATGCATTTCCATAGTATATCAATACACGTTTAAATGCCACGTTATTATTTTGACAAAACCAAATAGCGTTCCATCAAATTATGATAACCCATATGCGAAAAAAACAACAACAAAAAAAACATTCCAATTGTCACAGACATAAAAGGAGGTGGAGAGGGAAGGCTATATTAGGTAAAAGAGTACAAAAAATAAACAAGAAAACAAAAAGAAAAAAGGTCAATGCATGTGCCCTAGACATCATCCATGTTGTGTGCTTGAAAGTGAGTTACAATAGTTTACTCTTACCCAATAACTGTATCTTGATGCATAAATAGTCTTTGTGAAAATGAAAAAGTCATGGGTTCAATCCCAACCTGCCAAATAAACATATTGTCAGTGGCCAATTCCTAATATGAATCAATTGATTACCTCCAGTTCATATATGCAAATCGCATTAGTGTGCTGGGTATTACAGAACAAATTCTCCATATGATGATCTAGCTTGCACTTGCATTTGTTAAAGAAAAATGGAGTCTCTAGCCTAATCATTTTATCATTTATTTTAGATAAAGGGGTATGCCTTGATAAATTCCATCTAATCTTTTACTGCACGTTTGTCTCTGACCATATGTTCGGAAGGCTAGTTAATGCATGAAGTTTAAATGTCCCTCGCGCACTTATTTCCATTTGTAATCTTTGTTAACGAAAGTAAATGCACTGCGTAAGATTATTATTATACTCGTGTTTATGACTGAGAAGAGCGCTCTCTATGTTGCACTTCACTGTCAGGCTAAGGGCTTCCCTCTAAAGTTCTGGCCCCTGCCGTTCGTGTGATCTGGTCCGCGTTCCAACGTGGACTCCTTTTCGGCAGTATTATGTTATTTCCTCATTGTCATGGCAACCTGCATAGTCCTACCTTCATTGTTATTCTGCCCGCCATGCTTTGGTTTCAATGCAGTTTCCTATTGGAAATGCTTATCTCGTTACCGTACTTGAGGATAAACCTCGCTCTTTAAGTCTCTGTTCATTCAAAGTCAGTTCTATAGACATAGAATTTATACATTTACCATCATATTATCCAAACGTTAATTTTAATGTTAAACCGACCTGTCATATCTTGTATTTGTTTGGATAAAAGTTTACATTGTAAACACTATTACCCTACACCCTGCCTCCGTGATGGAGATAAAAACACTCTTACTCATTCCGTTCTTAATTGTTAATTGTTGTGAATAGTGTAAAGACTGAAGTCATAAGAACAGTATGTTCGTATTACAAATTACATTAAGGTGTGATGTACAAGTGCGAGCTACTGAATTTCTAGAGTAATTTTACATGATTCATTTTATCTCATATTCTGTGTGTAGATTCCAACACAATCTAATGTTTCAAATGCAAATGCAAACCGCTGAATTACTGCCATTATGACTTTTCTTGCTCCTAATTGGTTCTAAAGTAATTCTAACTGATTCTCATATTTACAAAAAAGAAGACATCTCGTTGTCTGAATTCAGACCCCTCTCAACCGTTCTAAAATTGCAAATTAATTTGGCTTCTTCTTGCCTCAGCATAAGTTCTTATTACCCCCCTCACCCCTAGCTCCCAGCGTCACTTTCTTGAGACCTAAGAACCAAATGTTTTTTTTGTCACCCCACTGGTGATTCTTCTGCTAGTGCTGGGCTAGGGGCAAGTTGGTGTCCTGGCTCCCGATAGATGACATGTGTTCCCATATCCTGAATTCCCTTATAGTAATTCCTATAAACACTTGTTCACATTGACATTTGATGGCATAAATAACAAACTTCGATCAGCAATTGATATGATCTACAGAACACCCTGAAACCTGAGCGCATGTGTTTGGAGCTACTTTTGGTTAACTCTGCAGAGCCCAGAGATTTCAGTATCAATACCATTCAGTAAAAACTAATGCTCCCTCAATCACTCCCTCCTTTGTTATGTTCTGTTATGTTATTGGGACTTATACTGCGCACCACTGCCATTTTACATGGTCTCCAGGCACCTCTTAACGAATATTAGGGTCAGTATCAGGGGATCTAGGTCCCTCCCACTTGTCCCCCACCCTATTCCACATGCTTAATGTCATCTGCATATGTCTGGGGGTCTAGCTGGTGATGTCTGGTGACGGCAACCACAATGTTAATGTTTTGATTGGAAAGAAGCAAGGAACTGGAGGATCCTTATGGAACTCCACAATGAAGTATGCCAAAGACAAGTTCTAGCTTATTGGATTATCTTTGAAAAGAAAGATTTTATCAATTTGAGCACAGCTTTTGCCATAATTAACCATTCAGAAACCGCAATAGAAAAATGTTGTGTTCCACAACATTGAAAGAGCCTCACACGTACAGAGTAGAAGTTTTGGGACATATACAACAAGCATTGGCAGTGCCAATCGTTTTGGCGTTTACCAATGTTCTTTGCATGGTGCTTTTATAGGCACCTGGGTGCAAGGAGAAGAGTGCAAAGTTTCAAATGAGGATGTTATAAGGGGTGCAGGATGAGATGGGGAATGGAGCAAGGGAGGAACCCATTGACAGAGGGTGATTGATGATGAGCAAGAGGAAATATGAGCAAGGATGGGTCAGAGTGAGAGGGTAAGAAATAAAGAGAGTGGGAGGGAAGATGAGACGGGATAGGGAGAGTGGAATAAGGTGTGTGGGGGATAAAGGGTGTAGGTTGGGTGAAGCCAGAGAGGGGGGGTGCATGGTGGAGGTAAAGAGAGAAGAGTAGGGTTAGTAGAGAAAGAGGGGTAGGATGGGTGGAGGTACAGAGAGGGGGTAAGTGGGTGGGGCTAGAGAGAGAGGTAGGGTGGGTGCATGGTGGTAGAGATAGAGTGAGAGGGTGGAGTAGAGAGGAGGTGGGGTGGGTTGATGGGGTAGAAAGGGTGATGGTATGGTGAGTGGGGGTAGAGAGAGTAGGGGTAGGGTGGGTCGGTGGATGGGGTAGAGAGAACAGCAGTAGAGTGGGTGAGTGGGGGTAGAAAGAGCAGCGGTAGGGTGGGTTTATGGGGTAGAGAGGGCTGAGGTAGGGTGGGTAGTGGGGGGCAGATAGAGCAGGGGTAGGGTGGGTGGGTGGTCATAGAGAGAGCAGGGGGTAGGGTGGGTCAGTGGATGAGGTAGAGAGTACAGAGGTAGAGTGGGTGAGTGGGGGTAGAAAGAGCAGGGGTAGGGTGAGTGGGGTGGGAGAGAGAGCATGGTTAGGTTGTGGGAAGAGAGGCCAGGGGTAGGGTGGGTGGGTAGAGAGAGCTGGCGTATGGTGGGGATAGAGAGCAGGGGTAGGGAGGGTGGGGGTAGAGAGGATGGGATAGAGAGAGTGGGATTGTTGGGGGAGAGAGGTTGGGGTAGAGAGCGGGGGTAAGGTGGGTGGGTGGTGGTGGTGGGATTGGGGGTAGGGTGTGTGGGGGTGCAGAGAGTGAGAACAAGGTGAGCGGGGGTACACAGAGTAGAGGGAAGGGTATTGGGTTAGAGATAGTGTGGTTCGGGATGGTAGATGGGGTGCGGAGAGTGGGGGGGTAGTATGGGTGGAGGTAGAGAGGGTGTGATTAGAGAGAGTAAGGGTAGGGTAGGTGGGTGGGGTATAGAGGTAAGAGTTGGGGTGGTTAAAGGGGTAGAGAGAGTAGGGTGGGTGGGGATAGGCAGAGCAGTGGTAGGGTAGGTCGGTAGGGGCAGACAGAGTGGTGGTAGGGTGGGAGGTTAGAGTGACCTGTGGTAGGGTGGGTGGGTGTAGAGGGGGTAGAGGAAGCGGGGTAGGGTGGGTGGGGGTAGATAAAGCG
The DNA here is from genome assembly GCF_040938575.1 of Ambystoma mexicanum. Lineage (NCBI taxonomy): Eukaryota > Metazoa > Chordata > Amphibia > Caudata > Ambystomatidae > Ambystoma > Ambystoma mexicanum. Next base: position 710,546,222 of record NC_090931.1, read on the forward strand.
GGGGTATGGTGTGTGGGTGGTGGGAGAGTGGGGTTGGGTAGGTGGGAAGGGGTAGAGAGAGTGGGGTAGAGTGGGTGTGTGGGATTAGGGAAAGCAGGGGTAGGATGGATGCCTGTAGAGAGAGCAGGCTTAGGGTGGGTGCATGGGGTAGAGAGAACGGGAATAGGATGGGAGAGGGTAGAGAGAGTGGTGGTAGAGTAGGTGGGTGTTCACAAAGAGAGCAAGGGTAGAATGGGTGGGTGCTGGTAGAGAGGATGGGTGCAGAGTGTGGTTTTTGGGGGACAGAGGGTGGAGTAGAGAGAGTGGGGTTGGGTAGGGGTAGGGTATGTGGGGTAGAGAATGTGGAGGTAGGGTAGGTAGTTGGGAGTAGAGGGGGTAGGGTGAGTGGATAGGTACAGAGAGTGGGGCTAGGGTGAGTGGGGTTAGCAAGAGTGGGGCTAGAGCAGGTAGTTGGGGGTAGAGTGTTAGGGAGAATTCTCAAGAATGTTCTAATTTCCCTTACCTTTTGAGACCCCCAGCAACTTTGCTGGATTTCTAGGATTTTATTTTTTACCTGGGTAGAGTGCAAGCCTTTTTTCCCACTCTTACATGCATTTTGAAGTGTTTTACTTCTGTGTTCTTTGGTTATGTAGTTTTATTACAACTCCATAGGCATCATCTTTTTCTGTGTCACACAGCACCTTCAGTGCAGTGGCACAAGGATGTCTTTCAGACTTCCCAAGGTTTAAATACCTTCTCTGGGACTGACTACTGTCTCCCAGAGCATGTAAAGTTAAATTGACTTTACTAGTCTCTTTAAATTTACAGACCCAATTCACCCTAGTCAAAACACTCATGTAACAGTCAAATGTTACCCTTTCCTACTTTAAATGGCTGGTGGCAGTTGTTTAGATAAAACTACCATGATTTTTCCTGACCGCGAACAACGGTAGCTAAAAATCGGGTCAGCCATGTTTTCCAATATGGCGCCCCATACCTATTTGTAAAAACAGACTCCGGTCAACTTTTTTCGCCATTACTTTTAGGAAAGGTCCTTCCTGTGTTTGTCTCCGCGCGCCAAACCAGGTTTGGTCCCTTTGTTCATTGACCTTTGACGGGCTTCAGTGCTGAAGCCCTCCTCCGGATCCTGAGTTTCTGGGGTGGATAGATGTGAGGGAGGTGCCCAAAACTCCCTGTGCTTAGTCTCCTAGGAGACCTAAATGCACTCTGGCGTGATTGGCCGGCTGTCTATCCGGCAAGGACAGCCACCCTGCTGTGTGAGTGACAGCCAGGCTGGAATGAATGGGGGGAAACTGTTTAAAAGCAGGTCTCGGGGACTTGGAAAGCAGAGTCGACCACTGGAATGAAAGAACCGAAAACGAGCTGAAGGAAGAGGACTGCTGCAACTCCTGGACGACCGGCAGGTCCGAATTGCCTGAAACTCCATAGACAGAGAAGCCCTTCAAGGTTAACTTCTTCCCTTGAGTTTGGTGGGAACAATCAACTACCAAGCCACCTGGACACCTCCCGATCCTGGACAAATTTTCTTCAGAGTGCTGTTTAAAACCGGATAGCCAGCGGGAAGGAAACCAGCTTGTGGGCTTTAAGGCACTCACACCTTAAACCAACGTTTTGCCAAGCTTGTGGCCTCATCCCTGGGCAATGCAGGAACCTCCCAACGTCCTCCTTCTTGTCCCCATGACTGAAGGTCAAGAACTGCGAGATCTGATCGAACTGCCAGGAACAACTGCCTCAGCTACAGCTCTTCTTCACTTTAAAGGTACTGTGCAAATGCGGTCCAGAAATCTTTTCGGCCACTACATGCAGTCCAGAAATCTTTTCGGCACTACGAAAGTTTGTGAAACTTTCCCGACTTCGAAGGCTTGTCCTTCCCTAAATATTTGTCTAACTTTTCACCTAGCCAAATTCTTCTAAACTCTGTGGCAAAGACTTAACCGTTTATTACCAGAACTGTGCTATCCTATACAAAGACTCTGAACCATTGATTTTGGCCAGGCCTATGAACTGAATTGCTGGTTGTAGTTCACTGAAACCCTTTGCCCTGCCTATGAAAGTATTTGTGCTACTGATTCTTATAACATTGTCTTTTTACCCCTTTTAAAAAGTATCTGAAGTGCCATTTTGCTCCCACTTCAGGGGAGCTGAACTTGTTCAGTAACTTATTGGTCGTGTATTTGTGGTTGTATTAGTATATGATATTGAGCTGCTCTTGCTAGTGTAATGTTTTCAAACTGACTGTGTAAATAAATGTATATTCTTTTACCAAGAAATCTTGAGTAAGTGTTTGTTTGAATCACTGTGTTTGTTGGTCCGATGTGTAACTCGTTCTACTGCTCACTCAACTCGTGAGATAAGTCTGGATGCTCAGCCACTGCTACCACATAACTGTGTAGTACAGGCTTGTACCAAAGGTGAACTTGTACTGGCACTTGTAGTCTTAATTGCATGTAGTGTTCCCCAAGGGTACTGCATGTGATTATGCCTAACATAGAGAGAGTGGGGGTAGGGTGGATGGGGGTAGAGAGAGTGGGATTAGGGTGGGTTGGATAGAGTGAACAGGGTTAGGATGGGTGTGTGTGGTAGAGAGAGTAGGGGTAGGGTGGGTGGGGTAAACAGAGTGGAGGTAGACGGAGCAGGGGTAGGATGGCTAGGTGTAGGGTGGGTAGGGGGGTTCGATGGGGCTAGAGAGAGCAGTGGTCAGGTGGGTGGTGGTAGAGAGAGCAGGGATAGTGTGAGTGGGTGGGTTAGGGTGGGTAGAGCAGAGATAGTGTGAGTGGGTGGGTAAGGGTGGGTAGAGCAGGGGTATGGAGAGGGAATTTTGTTGAGAGTGTGGCAATACAGAGTCAGGTTAGGGTGAGTGGGGTTAGAGAGTGGGGATAGGGTAGGTAGTTGGGGTAGAGAGAGTGGGGGTAGGGTAGGTCAGTGGATGGGGTAGAGAGAGCAGGGGTAGAGGGGGTGAATTGGGGTAGAAAGAGCAGGGGTAGGGTGAGTGGGTGGGGGTAGAGAGAGCAGGGTTAGGTTGGGGGAAGAGAGAGCAGGGGTAGTGTGGGTGGGGTAGAGAGAGCTGATGTTTGGTGGGTGGGTGACGATAGTGAGCAGATGTGGGGTGGGGGGTAGATAGGATGGGATAGAGAGAGTAGGGGTGTTGTGGAGAGAGGGTTGGGTAGAGAGTGGGGGTAAGGTGGGTGGGTGGTGGTAGTGGGATGGGGGTAGGGTGGGTGGGGGTGCAGAGAGTGGGGACAGGGTGAGTGGGGGGTATGTAGAGTAGAGGGAAGGGTATTGTGTTTTTGAGATAGTGTGGATCTGGTAGAGAGATGGGGTGGCGAGAGTGAGGGGGGTAGTCTAGGTGGTTGGAGTACAGAGGGAAGAGTTAGGGTGGTTGATTGGGGGTAGAGAGAGTAGGGTGGGCGGGGATAGACAGAGCAGTGGTAGAGTAGGGGTGGACAGGGTGGGGGATCTAAAGTGACCTGTGGTATGGTGGGTGGGTGTAGAGGGAGCGGTGCTAGGGTTGGTGGGGGTAGATAGAGCAGAGGTATTGGGTGGTGGTAGAGTGGGGCTGGGTGGGTGGGAAGGGGTAAAGAGAGGGGGGTAGGGTGGGTGTGTGGGATTAGGGAGAGCTGAGGTAGGGTGGGTGCCTGTACAGAGAAGGGGCTTAGGGTGGGTGCATGGGGTAGAGAGAGCAGGGATAGGGTGGGAGGGGGTAGAGAGAGTGGTGGTAGGGTAGGTGGGAGTTCATAGAGAGAACAAGGGTAGGGTGGGTGGGTGCTGGTAGAGAGGATTGGGTACAGAGAGTGGGGATTTGGGGGGAGAGAGGGTAGCGAGAGTGGGGTTGGGTGGGGTAGAGAGATTGGGAATGTGGTAGGTAGTTAATAAAGGAATAAAGAGAGTGGAGGTAGGGTGAGTGGATAGGTACAGGGAGTGGGGGTAAAGTGGGTGGGGTTAGCAAGAGTGGGGCTAGGGCAGGTAGTTTGGAGTAGAGAGAGTGGGAGTAGGGTGGGTCAGATAGAGTGAACAGGGTTAGGATGGGTGGCTGGGGGTAAAGAGAGTAGGGGTCGGGTGGGTGGGGTAAACAGAGTGGAGGTAGACAGAGCAGGGGTAGGATGGGTAGGTGTAGAAAGAGCAGGGGTAGAATGGGGGCTAGAGTGTGCGAGGGTAGGGCGGGGGGGTGCCTGTGGAGAAAGTGGAGGTATACCTGTAAAGAGAGCTGAGGTATGGTAGAGAGAGAAGGGGTAGGGTGGGTAGGAGTAGGGTGCGTGGATGGGGCTAGAGAGAGCAGGGGTCGGGTGGGTGGGGGTAGAGAGAGCAGGGGTAGAGTGTGTGGATGGGGCAGAGAGAGCAGGGGTAAGGTGGGTGGGTGGAGGTAGAGAGAGCACTGGTAGGATGGGCAGGAGCAGGGTGGGTGGGGCATAGAGAGAGGAGGTACAGTGGGTGGGTGTGACTAGCGAGAGAAGGGGTAGGTTGGTGGGGGTAGAGAGAGCAGGGGTAGGGAGGGTATGGTGGGGTAGAGAGAGCATGGGTAAGGTGGATGGGTGAGGGTAGAGAGAGCTGGGGTAGGGCGGGTGAGGGTAGAGAGTGCTGGGGTAGGGTGGGTGGGTTAGAGAGAGTAGGGTAGGGTCAAAGTGTGTGGGTAGAGAGATCAGGGGTAGATTGAGCAGGGGTAGGGTGGTGGAGATAGAGATGGGGTAGAGAGAGTGGGGATAGCGTTGGTGGTGATACAGAGGGTGGGAGATGGGTGAGTGGGGTTGGGGTCCGTGGGCATAGGGTAGGTAGTTGGGGGTAGAGAGAGTGGGCATAGGGTGGGTGGGGGTAGAGAGAGTGGGGGTAGAGTGGGTGGGGTAGAGAGAGCAGGGTTAGGGTGGGTGGGGTAGTAGTGGTAGGGTTGGTGAGGGTAAACAGAGTGGGGGAAGGGTGGATGGGTGGGTGTAGTGAGAGTGTGGGGAGAGTGGGTGAAGGTTGTGAGAGTGGGAGCACGGTGGGTGTGTGGGGATAGAGTGAGTGGGGGTATGCCTGTAGAGAGAGCTGGGGTATGGTAGAGAGTGTGGGCATAGGGTGGGTGGTGGTAGAGTGAGCAGGGGTAGGATGAGCAGGGGTAATGTGGGTGGGTGGAGGTAGAGAGAGCAGGGGTAGGGTGGGTGGATGTAGGTATAGAGAGCAGGGGTAGGGTGGATGAGGTAGAGAAGTAGGCATTGGTGGGGTTAGAGAGAGTAGGGGTAGGGTCGGAGTAGAGAGATTAAGGGTGGTGTAGGGGTAGAGAGAGCAGGTTTAGGGTGGGTGGGGGTAGAGGGAGGAGGCGTAGGGTGGTTGGGTGAGGGTAGAGCGAGGAGGGGTTGGATAGGTGGCTGGGGGTAGATAGAGGAGGGGTAGGGTTGTGTTAGAGAGAGTGGAGGGTAGGGTGGGTGGGTTGTAGAGATATCGGAGGGTAGGGTGAGTGGGTTGGAGTAGAGAGAGTGGGGGTAGGGTGGGTGGGAGTAGAGAGAGTGGGGGTGGGGTGGGTGGGAGTAGAGAGAGTGGGGGAAGGGTGGGTGGGAGTAGAGAGAGTGGGGGAAGGGTGGGTGGGAGTAGAGAGAATGGGTGTAGCGAGAGTGGGCGTTGGGTGGGTGTGGATAGGGGAAGTGGGGGTAGGAGAGGAAAGTGGTGGTAGGGTGGGTGTGGGTAGAGAGACTGTTTAGTGTACAGAGTGTGGGGATGGGGGAGGCCCTCTGGTGCAGTGCATGCTCCCCTCTCAGGATAGCTTTGGGACCTGCAAGAAAATGAAACTCCACGGAAGCCAGGGCTTGGAGGAGCATCGATACAGCAAGGGGAGGGACAATCATCCCTGGGATTAGAAATTGCTGATGCCCTTGTTGAAATATCCCTCAGCAGCAAACAGCTGCTTATGGGGTGAATGACCAGTCTGAGTTTTGACAGTAATAACAGTCACATAAATAAATACTGTCCTTCGAAAAAAGATTTCAGTGCATCTTATGCTCACATCCAGCCAATCACATGAAACTTAAAGAAAAACAGCCCGCTCAGTCATGCTGCTTCCTATCCCTGTATTCCCATCACAGGATAAGTATCAATTATCTCCGAGAAAGAAAACAAACTAAGGGCCAACTCAAGCATATCCTCAGCACCACAATGGAACGGTGAACGATAGCTCAGAAAACAGCTTTCATGATAAAGCAGTAGAAAAAAGGTTGGATAGCAATGTTTAAGCAGGATAAAGATTATATAGTTTTATTTCATGCTGGAGCCACTGATGAGCACTCGGGTAGGCAGCCTCGGGACGAAAAATAAAATTCACTGCTGGAAATAGCCCAAAAAAGCCCAATTGTATCCGAATTAGCCCGAAATAGCCCACTCACTAAGCGGCTGGAAAATGGAAAGCCTGGCTGACTTGCTTCTTGCAAAGCTGCTGATTGGAGCAAGTCTTGTTAGGGAGCTCCTCATTGGGTAATACAGGGGAGGAGTTTGGAAAAAGATTTTAGTGAGTTGGCCATTTCATTCTGTGGCATTGCTGGTTGCTATGCCAACCAAATATTCTCAAGTCAGAGCCCCATGCCCCCCTCTCTCTCTCTCTTTTATATCAATAGTTTTGGCAAATTTGTGGCTTGCGCCACAACAATTCGCCGACACCAAAAATGTTGGAATCCCACGACTGAGACGAACATAAACAAATAACTTCTTCTATGGGTTGTTTCCCACTCAGAAGAGTCTACAATCATTGTAGCCCACTGTGCATTCATAGACAATAAATATCCATGTGCATAACAGTCTGGTCTCATTCACAAACACAGTCCAGCACCTAAACTCTAGGCAATTCTCCTTGGAACAGGAGTACCAACAGCAACCCCCAGACACATGTTTCAGCCTGGTTGGGCCTCATCAGTGAGTTGAAGTTGCGCTGCTCTAAGGACAGTGAGAAAGGGGTTCACATCTGAATTACCATTAGAAATCCAAGATTATACCTAACGTTTTTCAAAATATACAAAAATATGGGAACTCCTCAACTGAGAATGAACAAGGACAAATTCCCTTGTTCTATGGGCTGGTGACCGCTCAAAAGTATATACAACTAGGTTTAGTTCACACTACCTTTCACAAAGGAGAAATACACATTAGCATATCAGTCGGATCCGAAACGACAATCCAGCAAGCAAATGTTAGTCCATTCTAAGGCTAAACAGGAATAGGTTTGCTGTTTTATTAGGTTTATTATCACTTATCACTGCCATATTTAAGTTTTTAAAGTGTTGCATGAGAATTTCATGTAGGTTCTTCTTGGGATATTGGTTGTTAAGTTGTTAAGTTCAAGCACTCGTTATTTAAGTGTGCCCTAAGCAAGGTGACAATTACTCCTCAGAAAGGATGGAGGATTTGCTTCATCGTTCCAGTAGTCCTTTGACAGGAAAATAAACGTGCCAGTGCCACAGAGGCCATGGGAGGTTTCGATGCTCCTCTCTGACCCATCTGATTTTATTTATATCATTTGACTTGCTGTTGCCTGCTGGTTTAATACGTGTTGAGTGAGGAGATTTTTTGGATCTGAAAAAACACTATAGAAAATCTGGCAGACTCTGCAGGCTAATTTTTCAGGTTCAGAGCACCTGAGATCCAAGGGTTATTTTACTTTTTTTTTTAAATGCAGAATCGTCTGAACACTCTAGGAGATAAAGGTGATAGGTCAACATAATAGGTAATGCACACTTTTGATTGGACGTACTTGTTCTGAAGAAGATTGGGTTCCTTCCTTGTCCTTGCCACTTGCTCGTCTTGACGAAGAGTCAACCATATTTTGGTTCAGTGTTGTTGCCTTTTGTAACCCGATACCTTGTTGGGTAAAAAGACACACTGTGATGTATTTAACCACGTGATCACAAGTAATTTTAAATATGTACACACTTGTTTAAATAAAATACATACAAAATACATTCTCTGCTGATATCTAGTTGCATATTTCTGTTTCAATCTTTTTTGGAATTCTAAATTATAGGACACGTATCAAGAATCACGGAGGCACACAGGCAAATTAAAGAACTACGCATAAACGCCGCCTCCCTCCCCCCGAAATCCGAACATGGGAGTTTTCAAAACATAAGTAGGGCTCTAACATAATGCACTTCAAACTCAATCAAAAGGTTTTAATGCATTTTATTTAAGTGTGTTGTAAAACGCCATACATGACAATTGTAAAGAAAGGAATGCTGGGCCGTTCGAGCATATCTTGACGAATCTGTATTCACAGGGATTTTGATCCCAAACGGGAGAACGTTTCCACGAACGAAATCCTCACTTGCGCCTGTGTGCAAACTCCTAGGCATGACGGTTAACAAAGAATCCCATGCGAACAAGGACACATTGGCACCTCAGCTAAATTAGTCTTGTAATGCAAAAAAGAGCAAATGTCCAGGGAGTAATTCCTTGCTGGATACGATACACATAATAACAAAAGGGGTGTAGAATGATAGAGGGACAGCTGCTAGAAAACTAGAAATAGTCCCTGCATATCTGCCCCAGTTCCAGGCCTGGCTTGCATCAAGTTGCAAAGGGGCAAAGTGCACCAAGCGAGAAAAGTAGAAGGTGATTTGCTCCCTATTTTGCAGATCAGTGTGCGCTTCATTGGCTTGCAGGTGTGTCCCTCATTTGCATTGTCAGTCTGTGGCCACTCACAAAGCCTTTCCCTATTTGCATATGCAGATTCAAGGTATATCCAATTAAGGGCCTAATTCATGGAACTTTTAGCGTGGTGCAAAGCGACCTTGCACTGGTCCAAAGTGGCTTTGCACTGCCAACAAACACATAGAACCAGCCCTGATTCACAGAGCGGTGCACAGTGCATACTTTGCACTGCGATTTGACATTGCAAGTTGTTTTTAGGGTGCACACAGAAGCTTTTAATTTTACTTTCTGTAACAAAGAGAAATACTGATATAGTGGTCAGTATCCAGCTTAACCATCAACGTTATCTCATATCATTCCTGGGAGACCTTTCCATTCGCGTATAGTGCATGACCCTGCCCTGGGACTGATCCGGGCCCAGTTTTGCTAAATTAGAAATGCCCTTTCGTTTTGAGTGTCTGGAATTTGGTAAAGTCTTGTATAGGGATATCCTAAATGTTCACTAGGAGCCTTAAAATATCTTAACAGTAATTTCAACAAGCTAACACGGTTTGGAAAAACTAAATTTGAGGCGTCACTTGCAGATGAGGTTTTGTGTCCCCGGGATGTGACCATGCAGTTTGGGATGGACTGCCCCTTTTGGGATGGGTCCAAGCCTAATTTGGCCTGTCTCCTCTCTGCATTGGCTTTGCAGGCGAAGAACGATGATCTGGAGGGTTGCCCTAAGCTATGGCAGAGGTTAAGATTAATTCTAAACCTTCAAGCCATCACCGCTTTTGCATTGCTTAATTGACCAACAGCCTCCTTGGGGCCAATAGAAGACCACCATGGATGCAGGATGACCCTTTGGGTGATCCTTTTCCTAGTTAAAGACTTGATTCCCGTGCATCCTTCAGACTGCTGATGCCTCTGCCTCCAACTTCGCCTCATTGTTGTCATCATATTGATCATATCCACTTCTGCAGGATCTGCACCCTTAAGAAAGGATTGTTGAGCTACAAGATACTATAAACCCACACAACAACACAAAAACACAGCACAACAAGCCCGCCCCTAGGGTTGGGACCAAGGGAAATGTAATCCACCTGGCATGGTGTAGAACAGGGTGACGGACTATAGTGTGGATCATCGTAGAGTGGTGTGGACACGGGAGGCTTCGGCTACACAGGAAGTCACTGCGCACAACAGAAGACATACTCACTGTGCTTCAAGGCATGTTTGGCAGCCTGGGGAGCGTTCAGCATGGCAAAGGGATGCAAGGAAAGGTTGAAAGGCTGCCTCCTCGAACCCTGAAAAAAAGGCATTATATAAAGCGAGGTCCCAAACCACACCGATGCTTTTGTCTTCTTATTTGCTTGGTGTATTTCTGTTCATTTCAAGCGACTGTGGATGGAGGAGGGTTCAAAGCACTAGGCACGCAGATGTTCTGTTTATCACAAAAAGCGCATGGACAACCGGATATCCACAACTGTACTGTGGGTACTCCACACCCCTGACATTTAAAGAGTGAAGCACACATATACTAGTGCTATCCAGCCTATGGTGTGGGCCAGTTTTTTGGGTCAAATGGGCCACTTTTAGGGCCAAACTGGGCCATTCTGATGAATTACTTCACTATGTGGCGAGTAGTTTTGACCATTGTGCTGAATAAATATTCTTTAAATTGCATAATGTGCATCACATTTTAACAAAAAAACTCCCCCTTGGGTATTATTCAAACACTATCACAAAAGAAATGAATTGCCATTTGCAACTGTGCACCACTATTTCATTGGTGCCCGAGACAGTGTTATGCCCCAGTCCGACCCTGGAGCTATCCTATCCAAATACATTCCATGCCACGGGGTAAATGATCTGACTTTTTACCATCTCTTTTGGGCAGTAGGCCTGGTTTGGTGGCTTCCCTTGACATCAGAAATGCAAGATTGTGTCCTGTTATGCTCCCCTGAAATATTATGGGTGCGTGTCACTACCAGAGTATTCAGGGAGTCAGGGCAGAACATCATTTGTTCTGCCTTCTTCTGAGTGCACATTTCAGTACGAGGTTCTGTGGTGTCAGCATGATATATTCTAGTTTGGAATCGATGCTTGACCTTACAAACCCTTTTTCCTAGGCAGCGACTGACATCATTTCTGAAAATTCTTCCCCTTCATCTGGTTCATGTCTTCTTCCATGAAACAAAGCAAGCCATATCTTTTTTCCCCCAGCATCTCCTCTTCAGGCTATTTTGATGACTCGCTCAACAACTTCTAGCGGGTTATATGTGATTTTACTGACAGAAGTGTGGTACATTTCATTGCGACCAAAAAAAACGTTTCTTTTTTAAATTTGGGGATCTTCCCCCAAACCGCTTGATTTTCTACCCTTATAACACCACCCCAACCCCCTCACAACTTATTTTAATCCCTTACCCCACTACCCTATATATATTTATTTAATATTTTCTGTGTTTTTTCGGTATTATGGTCTTCGGTGAAATGTCCCACTCTGAATTATTTTCGGTAAATTGACTGAGTACCCTTATATAGCTCTTGGGAAATTACATTGAGGCAACAGCATCTAGCAATTGGGTCGATAGCAGGCAATTTCATTGTCATTGCAGTTTTGTGCGTGGTGGCTTTAGCTTTGTGTCTCGCAACATGTTGCATTACTGCTCCAGCGATACCATGAGAGAATCCCAGGTTTTCCGCCTCCAAAATCTCCAGTTTTTTTAGCACACGCTGGTTGAGTGTGGCATGCAATATATTCCACTCCATGGATAAAATATATAGTGAATACCAAAACAAAATGAATTCAGTACAGAGTGTTAGTATTTTATTTATTGATTTATTTATTTATTTTATTATAGTAACTACAGCAAAGTCTGAGAAGCATGAGATGATTGTGTATGGATAACAATGTGTGCAGATATCCGAATTTTGGGATGCGTTGGGCTAATTTCCTGGTGCTATGATATATGTGACTCTGTATCTATTACTTCCACAGAGTTCATTTGACAACAAGTATTGGCAAAGCCAAACGTGTTTCTCTTGCATAGGCGTTAGATAGGCATTTACCAGGCACTGCCATCACATGTCAAGGTGCACACACAATTCGCCTGCTGCGTCCATCTTATGACTAGGAAGTACCATTATTGCAGTTCCTGGCAAATGCCTTTCCCATGCCTACACAAGTGCCAGCATTGTTAGCTTGGCCAATGCTTTTGGTCTTTGATTAACGCATTCAGATCTAAGCATTCAGTCAGAGCACCTTGAAGACATACAGGATACTTGGCTAACAAGGAGGCCTCTGCAGTGTTCAGTGGCTGTGGGTCATATTGCCACGCTCTCTTGGCCTCAAGAGACCTACCACAATGCAAAAACAGGAAGGAAATTATCTGTTTAACCACATTGCTGTGCCCAGTGTATCTAACACAGGTCTAGCACTCACTCTCTCTTTCTCAATCTCTCTATCGCTCTATCTTAATCTCTCTAACTGTCTCTCTGCGCTCTATGACTCTCTTGTCTCTCAAAAAAGGGGTATCTTGAGTGAGTGGAATGCTGTGTTTTTCTTGCCTTTTTTGTTCCTAAAGGAGCCATACGAAATGGAAATTATTTCATTTTTTAATTGTACTAAAATTGTAAAATGGCTCTATTTCAAATTTTACAATGACAATTTCTAATAATCGCTTCCATTATATGTTTTAGTCATAAAAGGAATGTTAGACTTGTCTCACCATGCAAAGCACCTCAAAACCTAGAATAAGCATAAACAGAGCTTCTGATAGAAGGTTATCATTTCAAGATGGACAGTGACGTACCCTACGCAGGGTCGCGCTGGGCCATAAAATTGTCCTGGGCATCAATGAAAAAGTGGCCCACAGTTGCAAATGGCTATTCATTCCTTTTGTGACACTGTTTGAATAGTAAACAAGCAGGAGTTTTCTTATAAAGTGTGATGCAAATTATGCATTTTAAAGAATATTTATTCAGCAACACTGGTCAAAACTATTAGCCGAAGAGTGAATTAACTCATCAAACTGGCCCAAATTGACCAAAGAAGTGGCCCGCTTTGACCCAATAAACAGGCCAATGCCAGCATTTTGTGTTTTTGGTTCGGGCCTCGGCCAATTGCCCTAAAGGCCAGTGCGAGCCTGACACTAGTACTTTCAAAATAGTACTTTGAGAATGTGGAAGGGAACTAATATAATCAATGAAGGTCCCTGGCTGCTTTGAATAAAATCAAGAACATTTAGAAACATCAGAATGACAACAGAATTTTACATATTTGGCAAACATGTCTGTGATTAGAGGGTTGTTTGCTTAAATCACTTGGTACATAATACACACTTGCATTGGTGCTCAATTCACACAACACTCTAACATTAAAATATTTGTAACTCTGAACCATATATAGCTATTCAGACGCACGGCCTATGGATTTGAATATGAAGATATAATAGGTATGGCGTATGTCACTCCATAGGGGTCCTAAGGCTCTCTTGCATTTTGCTTCTGGAGAATTTTAGAAGAGGAGAGGTTCGGTATTAGTGTGAACATGGCAGTTCCCAATGCGTATACATAGGATTGGAGCATAACCCCACTGGGCTAGACTCATTGGTTCACATTCTGATGCCATTTCTGCTGAGACGTTTTGTTTACTCAGAAGATGTCTAAAACGATGAAAAGAATGTTGTCCAGTTATTATCAGTGAGCTATGTCACTTCTTGTTATATTTCTTGCTTGTTACAACCACACGATTAAATGAATCGCCTATTAGCATAACCCTCAGGAAGAGACCCAGAGATTAGAGAGGGAGTTTGAATTCAACATTAATGTCAAATTCCAAAGGCTGTATTGGTTAATAGTAGCATGCAGCCTAAATTAACTAGTAGAGCCACGTGTCGTTAGTGTGGTGTGCCCCCTTTAAGGGCCAGTGTGATGTAAGAGTCACGTGTTGTTCACCCAATAAAGGAGGGTACCTGCTGGGCATGCACCAGACAGAGCACGGGACTCATGACAAACACTTTGTGTGTGTCTTTTTGTGATCTGTGCCTCACCTGGGCGATGCTCCATCACAGTTACCACCCGTTATGACCAGAAAAGGGGTGCCATCATTGCTTTTAGCACCCCAGGTCAAACACCAGAGATACTAGCGGTCTGTCAAAAGATAAAAGAAATACAGACCACAGAGCTTGCAGATGGTAGGGTCAGTGTTTGTAAAAAATAAACATGCCCAGCATCAAAATGGAGCAAGTGGAGCCCCTCTTCCATTGCCATGGCAGGGAACTGCAGGTGTGACAAAGCAGATTGAAGTGTGAAGGAGGGGGAAGGAGTGAAGCCTTGCAGGAGATATTCGGATAGGGGAGATGCTAGCAGAGAGGGACGGAGGATGTGCAGTGACTAGTGAAGGGATCTGGGTATTCAGGGGCAAGACAGAACCAGGGAAGTCCGAGGGATGCAGCATCAGCCAGCAGCATGGACCAGAAGCTTTCGTCTGGCGATAAAGCCCTGATTCCTTGGCAGCTGATTGCCTGGCGACGTTCCTTGGGTGCTAATGAAAAATCATGCATCTGACACAGAGAGAATTCGAGGCCTGACAGAGACTGGGCAACTATGAACTGACCGTGAGGTGGACACGGGCCTAGCATAACGACAACACCTTTGATATGACAGAGAGACCAATACATAATAACCTTTGGGTGCACCAAAGATTTATTATTTAATAAAGGAGAAAGTAGGAGGACAACGTCGAGAAACAGCAACGTTTTATGTACAAAAAAGTAAACCTATTTTCTAAACTGAAAGTGTTGCCATGCATGGACACGCCAAAAACAGTTCTACGTGCTTGACAGACTTTTAATTTAAAGTCTTAAAGGAATAGTGCACTAAAAAATATTATTGCCCCAACAGATGGGCAATAATGAAAAACATGCATTAAACATAATTTTGGTGGAAGTTCCTATGTAAACTTTTGAGCAAACGAGGCTCAAAGCTTTTACATGGGAGCATTCATTTTGCCATTTCAGGCAGCCTCCTCAGCTCATGTTAAGCTCTGCCCTGGCGCCACTAAACAAGCAGCAAAAGCCCCCTACTGGGAGCTTTTGCTTACTGCAGCCAGAGCAGAGCTGTACATGAGTTTGGGAGGCTGCCTTCATTTTCATTTTACGTTTTTGGTGCTCCCCAAGCTCAGGGAAGCACAGAAAACATAAAATTAAAGGCAAAAAGCAAAGGCTCTGCAATTATAAATACAACGTTGTTGTATTTGTGATTGCTGTGGTTCAATCACAAATACAACAAAGTTGTATTTCTGACTGCGGTCAGTGGCTTTCACTTTGAGTCTCCTGGGCTCCCCTGGGTAGGGGGAGTCCAGGAGACTCCAAGCGAAAGCCGCCGCTGTCAGAAATACAACGTTGTTGTATTTCTAAAAAAGGCTGCATTAACAAATACAACAGCGTTGTATTTCTGAATGTGGCGGCTTTCGCTTTGAGTCTCCTGGGCTCCCCCAACCTGGGGGCATCCAGGAAACTCAAAACGAAAGCCGATGCAGTCATAAATACAACGTTGTTGTATTTCTAAATGCTGAAGTTTTCTTTCTATGTTTCTCGGGCTCCGGGAAACGTAGAAAGAAAACTGCAGCATTTTTATATACAACAATGTTGTATTTAGGTTTGCTGTGGCTTCAGCTTTGAGTCTCCTGGGCTCCCCCGATCTGGGTGAGCCCAGGAGACTCAAGCTGAAGCCGCCGCAGTCAGAAATACAACTTTGTTGTATTTCTAAATGCTGTGGTTTTCTTTCTACATTTCTCGGGCTCCGGGAAACATAGAAAGAAAACCGCAGCATATTTAAATACAACAACGTTGTATTTATGTTTGCTGTGGCTTCAGCTTTGAGTCTGAATAATGAAACAAAAGCCACCTGCTGGTATTTTTGTGTATTACAGCTGGCTGGCTTTTGCTTCATTAGTGCTGCAAGGGCAGAAATTAACATAAGCACAGGAGGCTCATCCATTTCACAAAATGGATGCCTCCTAGTGCTTGAAATGTTTGAGTTTGAGCCTCATTTGCCCAAACCTTACATAGGAACTTTGTTTAAAAATATTTTTTATATATATTTTTGATCATGGCCCATCTTTTGAGCCAATAAAATTTTAGAGTGAACTATCCACCGGATCAACACGGCATTACTATACTGCAACTTTAACTTGGCCACGCCCCCTGCTCACGTGACCCGCCTATAAATCAACATCCCGCACGCACCAGCGCGTGCGCACCAGAAGCGAGTACTGTCTGCTGTTCTGCTTCCCACGCTGCCCAGATAAACACGGCATTACTATACTGCAACTTTAACTTGGGTATAACTACCACGCTCCTCTTACCTGCCACTTGGAACTTAAAGACTCTTATGAACATCTATGAACTTTATGAACCTAAGAACAAGCTAACAACAAGCTTTAACTGTATATTTTCTTCTTGTCCATTAGCCACGCCCACTGCTCATGTGACCCGCCTATAAATCAACATCCCGCGCACACCAGAGCGCACGCACCAGAAGCGAGTACCGACGAGTACTGTCTGCTGTCCGCTGTTCACTGTCGTCTTCTGTCTGTCTTTCTCTCTACTTCTGCCTATACTTGTTCCTGGCTTACCTCTGGACTTTCCTCTATCCTTCTAGTAGATATCTCTTTTGTCAAGTGTCTGCCTCCCCTTCCTGTTTCCCCGCCCTGTACGCTATCCTCTCCCCGTCCTTCTCTAAGACTCTGGTGCTGATCGGCGTTCTCCCTTTTACATCTGTTTCCTGTTTTCACCCGGCGTATATCGCCGTGTCTTGGTGTACCTATAACTCCCTAAAACTAACTTCAATCAGCTGAACCAACTCTAGCTAAGTTGGTGTTCAAGGGTGTGCCCATCTCAGCCCTAGGGGACTCAATGCTGTCAACCGTGCTGCTAAGTATTATGAAAGTGCTTCGAGGCTGACAAGCTCGCGCACATTTTCTTCCAAGAAATCAGCTGCTATCCTCAGGGGTTTGACGATTTTGCCTTTGCCCTACTTTTCAAGAGCTTTGTCTAAATTCACCCCAGCAGCTATTAATCTCACCGTCTCCTGCAGGCCTGCTGAAACCCCCCGTGTCTGCTCTTGAACCATCTGCTCAAACTGAAGGCTTTTCACGCACGTTTCCAGTTCGTGGACAATCTTAAACGAACATATCTAAATCTAATTGTGTAATCTTTTCAACTTCTCTTACCTGACCCGCGCACTGCTCCATCAATCAGTGGAACCTTCCCTACGAAGGAGTCAAGCTCTGTTTGCTTAACACACCAGATACCAAAAAAAGAAAAAAAAAAGGGCTTGTTATTCTACAATGATGAGGCTTGCTGCTGGCATGCCTCCTCCTCCATTCTGTTATCAGAGGATGCCCCTAAACATACACCCTGGTTTCCACTTAGCCTCCTTGGGGTCCCTTCCTACTAGACCTCCCGCTTCCATGTTGCCAACTCAGCTCCCACATGGCACATGCAAGTCGCCCATTCAGTTGCCAATCCCGCGAAACGCTGCTCCGCTGATTCAATTTCTTTCAGACCACACTATGGCATCCTATGACACTGATCATATTCATAGAAATGAGGATCCCTGTGTAGTCACATCTGTCTCCTGTCGGGATTCAGAGTTTGAGCATAACATCTCTCGCTCACAATCCATGATTTCACCCACTCCTCAACCCCTATACGCTGAAATTTTGAGAGGACTGACATTTCAGCCTGAAGCTGCTGAATCTATGATGCAGACTGCGCATCCGCTACCGACATTAGGTTTACCGTCTGATCCTATATGTCCTGTTGCGCACTCAACTCAAGCAATATCCACTAATCCTACCTTAGACTACAAGGAGGATGCTGAGGGGTCAGTCGACCACAGACTATCTATATCACAAGAACTATACCCCACAGATCGTCCAAATGACATCATTTCTTCACCCTACTCTAACACATCCCTTCCTCTATCATATGCCAAACCTCTAGCAAGGTCCTCATTCGGGTTCCCTCCTGTTCCCAATCTTGTGCTTGACACAGCACTAAATGCCATTAACACATCCATTCTAGCCCTAACCAAAATTTTTGGAATATTGGAAATGAAGGCTATGACCCAAGGGAACCAAATGACGATGCTTACTAACAAGGTCGATTGGTTGGCATGGAATCTGACAGCTTTACCACAAACTGACCAAATTGATGCATCTTTGAATGATGATCAGCAAGAGCTTCCAGTGTCCCATTCTTGCGACGCGATAGTGATTGAAGAAATGAATCCCTCAATTGAGAATCCGAGGCCATCTCCCTCCGATCTAGAATGCAATGACAATAGTCCCATTGCCAAAAATCAAGCAATTACAATCGAATCCTCTCCCCGTGCCAAGGTCGACCCGCCGCTTTACGACGTCTTTTGTCGCCAATCTCAGAAGATGCAGAGGAAAAAAAGACAAAATCGTAAGCAAACGGCTGTGTGGAGAGGAGAATTGAATACCTCCAATGAGCCCAGCAATTTAAAAAAGTCAAAGAACATCCCAGTCTCAAAGAAAAATAAAAAATCTAAAACAAAGGCATTTGTTGCTAACCTTTCAACTTCAAGCAATAATGACAAAACCCTGCCCCTGCTGTTGCCGAGGCCCCCGCGCTAATGGCTCCAGCAGTTGGGCCTTCGGCTACGTCCGACCAGGCTGACGTCCCAGGTAAGACACTTGAAGCTCTTGTTATCCCTTCTGTTGATAAAACTGTTTCGGAAGTCAAATGCCCCAACATTGGGAGTTTGGTTACTCAAGATGAACTAATGAATATGTCTGTATACTCGCACAATAATGATGTAAATGCTGATGTTGTTCATCAAAGTTTGCACGATCCAAATTCAATTCAAACGAATCATAGCCCCAAGTTCTGTGTGAATCTAAATAACTTCAGTATTCCCTTCAAAACCCTTGAACAAAAACGAAACAACCTAATTCAAAGAACTCCTTTTACAACTTCCCCCATCTCGGTGTCAACTGGACAAAAGGATAAAATTAACTCTGCTCCCCAAATATCTATCTTATGTCCACCTGTCCGAGAGCCTGAACAGTCGCAATCTTTGTAAACTGGGAATTTGACCCCAGAGGAGAACTTGGACAAATCTAATATAAGAATAACAATGATTGACAGAATTCATTCTGACCCATTTCCTAGCAGAGTCACTTTAATGACTGTGTTCCAGTGCATTCCTGCCTTACGACACATCAATTCCGATGACATCCAACGAGTTTCTTACCCAAAACCAGCATACCATGACACCGTTGACATTGAAATACCCTCACTAATAATCAGGAATTACATCTGGCAACAGAGCCACCTCCTTTATGACAATGGCTTAGCTCTAGAAATAGTAAATCGTCCAAAGCCGAGCCAAACAGACACATCCACTGCTGTCACAAACATGGCACGGGGTGATAAAAGCAGCGAAAGTTCCAACAAGGGGGATCGAACTCTGGTTGCAATTGCAAACAGTCAGTTGCACCTGTAGCACCTGATCCAATCTCTAAATGGTTGTGGCTAGCAACTGCAAAAACAGCAAACAGCCATTAGCTGGCGGAGACAATTGACCTGCGCACTTGCTCAATGGCCTCGTGGAATACACAAGGTTTCTCACATTTACTGAACTCAATAAATACTCAATTGGATAAATATGATCTGGTCTTACTCCAGGAAATGTGGATGACTACTCCTCCAGTTTGGCCAGATCACCAGATCCTTGTTGTTCCCGCTTCTAAACAGGCCAAAGGTAGACCAGCTGCAGGTCTATTAATGGCAGTTCGCCTTGACTCTCAATTATACATGGAAGCCTTACCATCTCCTGATCACGGCATTCAACCTGGCACCATTCGAACTAAAAATAAAAATTACCCTTTCCTTCCTATGACAACAGTAATAAATATCTATTGGAACCCCTTGTCTCCTTCTGAACCTCTCTTTTTCAACAAAATAGAAGAATTACTAGACAATATCCTTCTAAATACCAACAACGCTATAACCATTATTGCTGGTGATTTTAACATGGATCTAGAAAACTCCTCTAAGAGAGCTAAACACCCTAGAGTGGATAAATGGAAGGCTTTGATGGACATAAGGCAGTTCTATGTTCTTAATGGCAATTCTAAACGCGATTCTCCGCCACAACCGACTTGGTCTAGAGCGTCCCTCATTCTGTACTTGATTACATTTTTTTTCAAGTCACGCTAATAGACTGGTACAAGAATTCGAAGTCATTTCCACCAAGGCAAGTGATCACAACATACTCGAAGTACAGTGGCTCCCCTTCCAAACTAGATCAGAAAATTACTTTCAAGGTTCCATTGAAATTAATTCAGCTAAGAACCGTATCAAATGGAATGCAAAATCTATTCAATTCTTACAAACCAAAGTTGAATCTACAACTAATGCTGATCCCCAACATATACAGTTGTTTTATAATTATCACATTCAGATCATAGCTCAAAATAACGCAAATAATTGGAAACCTACGCTCGTATACAAACATAGACCAAACATTGAAATCACTAATTTAAAAAGAGAGCTCCGAAAAACTATAAGAGTCTTACCTCGGAATGCCAACTCTGCCTTGAAAACATCCTTAAAAACAAAATATAAAAATAAAATCAAACAGATCCTACATATTCAAAAACAAAATGATGCAGAAACTATGTTTAAAGCCTTACTGAACAAATCCGCAACTCAGATATGGCAGACCATAAATTCAACTTCTAGAAAAGCACATAATTCTACGCAGTTGAATGGTATCAATGAAGAATCGTGGAGTATATTCTATCAAAATGTACTATTTAACGACACTATTGACCTACAACTTCTCCAAGAGCCACCTGATCTATCAGAATTAAAATTTGACATCTTGGACATTGTCATTATATTAAAATAAACTAAGCTCATCTAGAGCTGCGGGCCCCGACATGCTGTCAAATTTCATCCTTAAAGCAAATCCTGAAGCATGGGCGGGACTGTTGAATACAATATTCCAAAACATCTTACAGTCTACCATAATACCGCCGTCGTGGCAATCGGCAATTGTCATTCCTATTTTTAAGCAAGGTGACAGGCTAGACACATGCAATTACAGACCCATTGCACTACTAGATGTACCTGGGAAGATCATAGCAAGGCTTATCCTCCGTAACTTTACCAAATGGCTGATCCAGTATGACCTAATGGATCCATTTCAATCAGGATTTGTCCCAGGCATTGGAACGGCTCTAAATTTGCTCATTATTGCGGCCATTAAGAACGATGCTATCAGGAAAAAATACCCGATTTTCATCGCCCTGGTTGACTTTAAACAAGCCTGTGATTCGGTTTCTAGAAATACACTATGGGAAAAACTTGATAAAGCCAACTGTCCTCGATACATTTTTCACTTAATTCAACAATTTTATGTTAATACATCAATCAAAATAAAATTAACAACTGATGGTGCTCTCTCGGAACCCATCGAAACTAACATGGGCTTGAAACAGGGCTGTCCGTTTGCATCTATTTTATTTAATTTTTACATTTCTGATTTTTATAAAGCCCTGTCTAACACGCGATCTTTCTCTCCGCGACTCGGTAACCATGACATTCCGTACTTACTATATGCCGACGACTTAGTCCTGTTCTATAGAACCCTGCTTGGCTTAAACAGAAAAATAACTGCTCTCACCTATTTTGCTCAAGATAGCAACCTAAGCATTAATACAAAAAAAATCCAATATTATGGTGTTTAACGCACCCAACAAAAAGCACAAATTCAGTTTCAATTGGAAATTAGCCAACAAAAATCTGGCACAAATCACATCGTACAAATATCTAGGAGTAAATTTGAATGTTCATCCCCAAGCCTATCCTTACAAAGAAGAATTGACGATAAGAATGAGAATGATTGCGAATCAGGCCAAAGCCATCCATCACAAATACGTAAGATTCTCTTTATTGCCAGTGCGTATGTTTTATTTACAAAAGGCCATGCCCATCATAACTTACGGTGCACAGACCAAGTTACTGATTAAAGAGGTAAGATGGGACTCCCTTGAAGGTATATTCTGGAAAACAATATCACCAGTACCGCAGAGCATCCCAATTGCTCTAATACGTCATGAAATGGGCCTAATATCCCTGCAAAGTGCTGTAAATTGGTCAATGCTGGCCCTGTATAAAAAAGTGCTCCTATCGTCAGACGCCACAAAAAATGTATTTCCTGTACTAAAACAACTTCTAAAGAATCCATCTTCTAACTCCCTAACAAAGTGGAAGAAACAATGCTTAGATATGCTATTAGATGCTACTGTAGACTTACTATTAGAAGCTCCGGGCAAAGCGAAACTTAAATTGTATAGGAAAGATTGGATTGATACGAGAGAAACGTGTGCGAATTATCAAGCGTTAAAATTAGGAGCATTTCCAGAGAAGCTCTTGAACGAGGTTCCAATTTACATACAAGCATACCCAGATAGAGCCTATGCTGATACATTTTTAAGATTTAGACGAAATCTGTTACCAACCAATGTAAAAATGGCATCATATGATAGGGGGCTGACTGTTTCTCCTATATGTAGATTCTGTAAATTGGAAACTCAACACGAAACTATGATGAATCTACTAATCGAATGTAGTCTTTATCTGAATTAAGGGAAAATCATTTGTTTAAACACTTTAAGCACAGAATCATTTTAACAAAGGAACAGATGTGGAATGAAATTTTTTACGCTTCTAAAACCAGCTTAATAATTGACATAGTTAAGTTTGTAGTCAAACTCAATCTCCAACCTGCGGATAACAAAGTGCCTGTTTAAGCTGTTTTTCACCCTGTATCTTTTAGTCAATTTTATACATTTTAATACTTAGTGCTCAAGTTGAAATGTTTTTACAAATGTATCCATATCTTTAAAAATCATGTTATCTAATATGTTTGTTATCAATGATTGGATTGAGATAAGCTGATATCAACAACATGTTTAAGTACTAATGCTATAATTGAAAAAGTTGATTGTTAACTAAATCAATTCTTAATAAAATTTTTAAAAATATTTTAAAAAACTATCCCTTTCATTTTGATCATAGATTTTTGCTCGACCAGAATTCAACCAATTTTGCTTGTATTTTAGAGGGTCCCACCCAAACCCTTCATACTACCCCATATCCCTCCCACACTCTACCCCCCACCTCCCACACCCTACCCCCACTCTCCTACTTTCCTAACCCCACATATACCCATAAAAACACCGATCAAATTCTGGTAGAGCCAAAGTGCACGACCAAAATGACTTTGAAAAAAGTCTTTTAAATGACGTGATATGCTCGTAAAAAATGGTTGTGGTGTATGCCCCTTCAAACAATTGTGACATACGGAGTCATGAGGCTGGGTGAATAAAAAGACACATGGGGACCTAGTTATAACACTACCCTGTCTCTGTGTGCTTATTCATCTGTTGGGTAGGCCCCAATCTGGATTGGAACTTATCCCACCACACTGGCGACGAAGCGGTTGCTGTGTTGGAGCTAGTCCAGACAGTTGTGAACCTGCTTTGCTCCGCTGGGAGCAGTGCTCCTACTCCCTCACCACGCGTGCAAGCTGGTCACCTTCTGAGCCGTTCCATAGAGGCACAGCCCCGGCTGCACTGCGATAGTGAGTGCAGGTCCAGCCTCCCCAATCCATTTCACCGGCAAGGCATTTGCAAGGACAGTAGAGCAGGCCCAGCCCCTCCGAGCTCATCTCAATGCAAAGGGATACAGGAGGCATCAGCAAAAGATGAGTGCCTCTGACTACTGCAATCACAAAGGTCCTGAGGAGATTGGAATCGTGTCCTGGAGAACTGAACAGATGCACCGAAGATGCATAAAGAGTGTTGGCACAAATGTGGCGGGTGCTGTTCCGAACTGACGTTTCTGGACAACGGAGTAGTCCTGAGGGGTTCGAGAATGGTCATCCCCTCCAGTCTAGAACCACGTGTACCAAAGTTGGCTCAGAGAGGACATCCGATGGGTAGCCAAACGAAGGCCTGACTCAGAATGAAGGTCTGGTTACAGGCCTAGAGCACCGTCCCACCAGAGAGAACCCTACATAGAGTCCATGGACCGGAGGAACATCCCCTGGGGAACAGTACACATGGACTTCGGCTCTACCTGTTGCAACACCCATTTTCTGGTGCTGGTGGACCAGTGGTCGAGATACTCAGAGGTAGAGTTTGTGGAGTCCACCTCCCTTGAGGATGTCCTTACCTATTCTGGAGATGGTGTTCGCCACCCACGGACCCCCAGAGGAAACATGCACAGCTAATGGCCCGCCATTTCAGAGCAGAGGGATCTCTCTGTGTACCTCCGTGGATTGGGAATACATCACCGGAAAATAACACTGGTCTGGCCCTGACAGAATGGTGAGGTGGAACGGTTGATGAGGACACTAGATAAAATATTCTGCCTTGCACATGGTCAGGGTGAATGCGAACGACGGGCACTATACCAATTCCTGTCGGAATACCACACTAGTCCCACTGCTCGACCGGAGTACTGCCAGCAGAAGCCCTTTTCCAGCGGTGCCCCAGAGGGTTGCTACCAGATCATTCAGGTCGCATCCCTGGGGTGATTGATGAAGGATGGGTACACGAACGAAGAAGAGCAAATGAAAGGGAAAACACCCAGAGAGGACTGCATGATCGACATCTGGAGGTAGAGGATACGGTACTAGTACGTGCCAGAAACCTGAGAGGCAAGAGGGACCTACCTCATGAGCCTAACCCGATGGAAGTGATAAACACTAAAGGGACAATGGTCACCGGCTCAGGTGGCAAGACCACAGTGACAAGAAATGCCATCTTCTTCCGGAGGGTGGTGAGATCAATAGGAGAAAGAGCACTCAATCCCCAAACAACAGGTATCCCCGCAGTGGCCAAAGCTTGAAGGTGAAGGGTCCAACATAGAGACACGAGGCCCATCGACGACGAGAATGGCCCGGCTGATCAAGGAGGTGGCATGTTTCAGGGAAGGTGAGGAGAGTAGAAGACGCTACCCTGTAAGAGATTGCTGCAGGCCACCGGGGTATCTGAATGACTTTGAAGTCAACATCTCCCGTTAGACACGTTGGGTTTGCGTGACACAGTTCGATGCTGGAACAAAGGTCTGGATGCACCTGTTACCATTTGTTCATGAAAAAGGAGGAATGTGGTGTATGCCCCTTTAAGCAATCATGACGTACGGAGTCACTTGGTGAATAAAAGGAGGTTGCCCATGCTACATCGATAGTACGCACAGGGGCCTAGATGTAACACTACCCTGTCTCCGTGTGCTTATTCATCTGGTGGGTAGACCCCAATCTGGATGGGAACCTACCCCACCACAATGGTGACTGTTCCCTACTCCCTGACCCTCCGCCTTCTAACTCCATCCCAAATAGACAAACACACGCCTCTCCGAAGCAGATAGCACTTGCCTCGGGCCGCTTTCTCTCTCTATCTCCCCTTTCGCCTCCTGTTCCTGGTCGTTTTGGTTGGCGCTCTGCCACTAAAAGAAATGGAAGACCTGATGAGATAAATACTAAAATAGCGTTCTCTTGGAAGCTCTAGTTCCACTTTGAAATATTTAAAAGGAGCCCACGTATATTGTGTGTTGTACTTCATACATTATCCATACGATGGCGGCAAACACCATAAATTAAGGACTACATAACTTCTGAAATGTATTTACAAAAGATCACATCAAACACCTACTGTAGACATGACTGGTATCCACAGCAACCTGGCGGGCTGCTCAAGTAACACTCTGTATTAAGAGGTTACAAACGTATTAGCGTAAATAACATATGTTCATAAACAATACGGCTGTGACTTGCATCTTTCCTGACTGCGAACCACGACCAAACATTGCAAGAGTGAGGAGCAGTAGGCGAGTGCTCACAATTTCAGCACTGGATTTAATACGCGGTTAAGGCTATATTTCACCATTTGACACAGCACACAATGAAATCATATCACTGTTACTGCTGTCCTTGTAAAAGTGATGTTTTGAAAGGCATACCCCTCAATTGCAGCCAATTGACCGGAATCCTAAGCAGAACTCAAAAAGCTGGCCATTGACCCCAGCTAGGGCAGAATTCCATTTTGGTCCCTCTTTTCCCTTTTTTGTGATCCCTACAAGTTTTGCTTTTTCGCTCCCGGTTGCCCATTTTTTCCGACTTATCTTTTATGTACAGAGAGACTCCTACTGAAGCCCTTTCATCCCTGCAACCCTACATGGCTACCAGGGAGGGGTGCTTTACAAGCATCCTATTTTGATTCTGAGGTGTGTCCCGCTGGAAGTGTATTGTAGTGTAGGCTAGTGCCGCTGTAACTTAGTTTTGGCTACATCATGGGTGGAGTCAATTTTACTACATTTGCAGCTCAATGCACCAGTGCAGTAGCCGTTGGGATACTGACACATGTTTTAAGCTCTGCTCCTAGCTATTTTATTTTGGGCCATCCCTTTGTCTGTGTGGAGGCAGGCCTAAAAGTGCTGTTCTGGTGTGGCCTCCTACCGAGCCCGCCCCTACAACTACTAAAAGGGGTTTCAATCAGGTTAGCTTGACTTCCAGCCCAAGACATGCCCTTCTCACAGTTTGAGTGGACCTGTTTTTTTGTTGGCGATTGGCTGGCCACCAGTACCCTTTGTGTGTTACTCTGTGCTGCGATTGGTGGGCTGGCTTAGGCCAGCCCACCCAGTAATGGTCCATCTTGGGACCATTACCTGGCTGCTGAAATGCTGCCTCCCTATGAGATACTCCTGGGCCAGGCCCTGGAGGTAGAGAGTTTCTCTGGCCTGGATGAGTGGTGGTTCACTAGTACTTGTCCATACCTATGGGGGT
Source organism: Ambystoma mexicanum (assembly GCF_040938575.1). NCBI lineage: Eukaryota > Metazoa > Chordata > Amphibia > Caudata > Ambystomatidae > Ambystoma > Ambystoma mexicanum. The sequence continues at coordinate 710,572,706 of NC_090931.1, forward strand.
AGGCCTGGTACTTACCTTACTTTACATCATTGGTTTGCCTATGTACCATGTCCCGTTTTATCCTAGTAAGAAAACTTTACAAACATGTAAAACACCCTCAAGGTGACTGAAAATTGTACATACCTGAACCTTGCATCTTTTTCGTGGGTACCCCCCCGAGTCCTGGATCTTTAAATCAAAGACTGGATTTTTAATTGGTATCTGTGATTTATTAAACCTTAAAGTATATCAATGCTCTCCACTCCTATTCATAGAAATGTATTGCTGTTACAATATCTAACACTGGCTATTTGTTTACAACTTTTCCAAGAGTGTATTGAGACCACAAAGGTCTGCTATTGTACGTCTAATTGTAAACACATTTTTGGTGCCCACTGTGATTATTTCTTTTAACTGTTTTAACCCCTTCACACCCTCTTTATTTTACACTACAGATACAGATTTGACCTGTGCATTTTACTAAGTCACTGTGTGTTGAAGGCAGTGGAAAATAACTGTGTAATCCATGTACTGGCAAATGTGATGGTAAGAACTATGTGACGATGTTTTACCTATGTCCAGGGGTCCCCTTTCTCCACACCCTTTAGCACTATAATGTACTGAATTTACCACTAGGTATATGTCCTACATTAGCCACAGGAGTGGGAAGGGTCTGGCCTGAGACCATTTTTCTGTGTTTGTACCTGAACTAGTTTTACTGTGCATTGTGTTCTTGCTATAGTACTTATGTGCACTTATTGTGCAGTTCTCTAAAAAAGTGTGTATTTTGTTGGTATATTTATTTATTTGTTTTCAACAATTACATTCGATACATGAATACAGTAGTATTCCAAACCGACATGCCAAAAACGCCAATGGAAAAACATTTGCTACAGCGAACACAATTAAAAAGTAATACAGTATATATACCCATCATCTCCTAAGCATGATATAAGTTAGTATTATTTTTACTCACACATATTTTAGGAAACAATTAATTGCGGGGGTTAAACGACCCACATGGGAGACATGACACACACAATACAGACTAGAGTTGTGCGTAAATAAAGAAGGGAAAATGGGGTTGTGCCAAATCATTCAATCCTGAACCATATATTGATTACAAGGCAACTAACACATGTAGAAATTAAGCATATAAAGCATTCAAGGAATCCCAAACCAATTGATATTCATCGAACGGATCTATTTTTGCATAAAGCACAATCTCTCTGGCTGACAATATCAACATACATTGGATCCAATCGTCAAGGTGGTGCATCCTGCTACCTTTCCGTTTCTTTAGAACCTGTTTCTTGGCTAGTAACAAGGCTTCGGGGTATGCGGCAATGGAGACTGGATAATCAACCCCATTCGGGAAAGAACTTCTTCCCAGTGCTGGCAGACATGATCACAACTCCAGAGCATATCTATACTGGAACCGACTTCTTTCTTGCAAGACCAGCAAGAATCCAATCGTAGAGGTTCACATGTTTTCACCTTCCATGGTGACCCATATAGGCAATGGATAATTCATTTCTGCGTGTAACTTAAATCCAGGTCCAAATGAAACGTTTACATGTTCTTGCATATTTTCAACCAGTTAGCGTCAGAGATTGCCACTTTCATCTCAGATTCCCATATTTTCCACTCAGATCTATCCATATGCGGTTTAAGAGCAGCACTAATGTGCCTATAAATTATAGAAGATGAAAGAGCACAATTCTTCGACAGGGAGTATAAATCAGGAGGGTCGTGGATTGTAGCATTCCTGGGAGACAGGATGGATGTGATTACACCATGCAATGCATTGAATCTCGACATTTCCGCTTGTACTTAAATCGTAGAAAGCCAAAGTCTAGGACTGCGTTCCCATTAAGGATATGCTTAAGTTTCCAAATGCAAGCATTTTGCCAAGAGCAACACTTTAGCATTTTATTGTTAAATGTAATTGCTGGATTCCTCCACATACATGATTCTTGAGATAACAAGTACTTTGTGTCAGAAACTAGATCTGCATATTTCCACACTCTAATTACATGGTGCACTGTAGGAGGGCTTTTCTCTAATGGAAGAGTACTGTTCATTGTTAGGAGGCAGTCCAATTATGTCAGCAGAACTGAGTCTCTTTCTATACACACCCACATGGGAGTGTTTTCTGAAGTAACATTAATCCAGTGGTGAAGGCTACTGAGTGAGAAGACAGCATGGTATTTTCTTACATCAGGGAAGCTAAAGCCCCCTCCTCCACTAGTCATAGCAGGGTAGACATTGGAATTTTAGGATGAGATCCATTCCCCCATAAGAAGTCATTGAACACTTTCCATATTTCATTAAGTAGTGTCTGTGAGAGAGGTAGTGGCAGCATGTTAAACAGATATCATATTTTACACAGCAGAGTCATCTTTATAGTACCAATGTTTCCCCCTATTTTGAGATTAATTTTGGACCATCGCTTACATTTTCGGAAGTCACCTCCCTAAGTTTAATATGAACATTATGTTCCAGCATGTGTGCAGTATCTCGTGATACATAGACCCCCAAAATGTGTAAAACCATCTATGGCCTAATGAAACTCACAGCTAAAAAAACAACTTCTAAAACATGTTTGAGTGATTGGGAAGATTTCCGTCTTAGTTCGATATTTTTCCAAACCGAAGAAAGATATCCATTACGTTGTTGAAATAATCTTCCGGGTTTGGGAGGAACAGCAGCAGATCATCTGCATATAATAAGATTTAAATCATTTGCTTGCCACACATAATCTCCTGAACATTTTCATTTATCCCAATTGCCATTGCCAAAGGTTCAATAGCAATGTTAATAAGAGGAGGAGATATTGGGCATCGTTGACAGGTTCCTCGTTGAATCTCAAAAACAGCAGATTTTGACCCATTAACCAGAACCTGTGCTTTTGCCCTAGCATATAAAGCATGAAAGAACTGCAAAAAAACAGGGCCAAAGCAGAGTTTTTCCAATATAAAATGTAGATATGTCCAATTAACTCAGTCAAATGCCATTTCAGCATCCATACTTACAGCTATTAAACGGTTCTAGTGATTCCTTATTTAGATGTATGACATCCATCACTTCCCTCATGTTATTGTAGTCAGGGGTCCACTAATTAGTGCATAATAAAAGCCAGGTACTCAAAAAATGGAGCAGAAACCGGGCAAGAAGCAACGCTGTTTATTACAGCTGGGTGAGTACAAATCAAACAGAACAGTGGATTACCACTGACAGAGAGGCTGACATTTCAATGGACTATGAACAATAGTTTTATAATACAAAATACAATAGTTTGAAGTCAGGAGAAACACTTGCAAGTTGGTGGATTTCATTTTTTCTGTGCTTCCCAGGGATTTGATTGGTTTGCAATCTCCTCCACCTCCTCGATAGTTACATTATTTGGTGAAATCATCATTAGAACAAACAGTTCAATAGTTTCCCATCACCTCACCTCGCCATGTGGTACCACATTTTATTCACAACCCACACCGGAACATCTTGTTATTAATGAAGCAACATTTGTGCTGACCGCCAAGAACTTTAATACACTGGGCCTCATTACACGGTAGGAGGTAGCCATGGTGCTATTAGCACCATGGCTACCCCCTTACTGCATTCCGGGTCCGGGTTCCCGAAATAGGGACTTACCGGGTCATTCCAACCTTGGAGGACCCAGTAGGTCCCCATTCCGGTAGCCATTCCCCATTCCCATTCGAGCCCCCATAGGGCACAATGGGGATGGAGCCAATAACGGTACAGCAATTTGCGGTAACGTTATTAGCTGTGAAGTCCCTTAACGGGTCCCGTCCTTAACACCTGGTCAGACCAGGTGTTAAGGAAGGGACCCACTAAGGGAACTAGGAATAGGGTGGTAAGGGATTACCAGCACGGGTGCCCTTACCGGTGCCGGTAATCCCTTACCACCTACCACGTAATGAAGCGCACTGACATTGGTCAGCACCATTGAGAATGGGACACAAGATACCCTGCAGCTGGTTGAAAATGGGACATTCATATGATGCCTATTAGATAATGAGCTTTGCAGACTCTGTGGTAGATACTTTGAGGGCTGGATCCCTCGTCGGAGCTTAGGAACGTACTTTCTGATTGGTGCTACCAGGAACGCCACTCCAAATCCAGTGTTCCTTTCCCACTGCCGCCTCCTGATGGGCATCAGCGTTCATGCGACCGGAACACTGGTACAGAGCCACCCTCCCTGTATCCATGTAGGGTGACTTGTTGGGCTGACCTACCTGTAGTTACATCACCCAGTTTGGGCAAATTGAGCCTCCTCCTCCTTTGCACATCCTTGCCATTGTGGTCACGTGTATATGACGTGAAAAGTTGCCGGATCCAGCCCACGCCGAGGGATTTCCCACTACAGGTATTTGTGATTGTGCTATTTTGGGCCCTCCCCTCCTTTAACTAATCATAGAGCAATGTGTTGGGCCAAGTTTACTTCCAATGTATCGTTACGCACTACCATTCCTGTGGAAGTCCCTTATACAGTGTGTCTGTGGTTCAGAGGACCCGTGTTATCCCCTGTGTAGCCACCCCCACTGTGGATCTTCTTTACTCCCGCAGTTGGTAGGTGTGTCCCTATCTGGTGCTGAATTAGCACCTTTAACACATTATCATGGCTAAATCAACCCTTTATGAAACCAGCCTAATGGCGGTGAATTATTTGAAGCACTTCATCTAGTGGCAAACATTTTTGCTACTAGTTTGACGTCCACACTGAGCAAAGAGATTAGTCTATAATTTGCACAATTTGTATGATCTTTGCCCAATTTGGGAATTAATGGAATTAGGGCCAATTGCATGGATCTGGTATATAAAAGATAGGACTTAATAAGCCACTAAATGTGCTGTAGAATTCTATCGGGAACCCATGAGGACCGGGACATTTATTCCTTGGCATATTCATCATAGCATTCAACAAAACATCGTTGGTAAGTGAGGCGTCCAGCATCTCAACGTCAGAATCTTGTATATCAGATAACTCAAGCCCCTCTAAAAATTCAAATTAAGCAGCTTCAGTGTCCGAACCCTCAGACTTATATAAGACTTCATAAAAGTCCCTGCATGCCTCCATAATGCACGCATTTATAGTCAAAACCACGTTATCCTCTGTGACAATGGATGTAATACTCTTGTTTTCTTCGATTCTTTTACGTCTATTGGCTAGCAGACATCCTGCCTTTTCCCCAAACTCTCAATAAGATTGTCTAACATAAAACAAGGCTCTTTCCACTTTTTCAATTAGCCATTGATACAATTTCTGCCTGGCGCTAAGAGCTGCTTCTCTATATCTGTCTAAAGGCTCATTATAATTCTTCTCTTCTGCCTCTTTCAATTAATATAATCATTTGTCTTCTTCTCAAGCTCTGATGATAACTAATAATTTTCCATCTAATGGTGGGCTTCAAGGCTTCCCAAAAAAAGAAAATATAATGAACTGACTCTCTATTTTCATGCATATAGTGCGTAAGTTCCTCTCTTACAGTTTCCTTAAAAGCTGTATCCGAAAGGGTGTGTTTCTTTCAGTATACCAGTGTGGTGTATTCTTTTGTGCAACCTATTGTGCCTAACTCTAACTACCTGGCAGCCTCTTCTCCTTCCCTGAGTGAAGCCAATGCTGCTCTGCCATTGCTACACCATAGCATGATTTAGGTCTATCTTGTGGTTGGAACCATGTTTAGCCTTAGGATAGATGCTCCCACACCACTCACCAGAGGCTTCTGGAAAAATATCCCTAACAATCCCCTTAAACGCAGCCCGATTTGATGCACCACATAATGCATTGCTATCACTCTTATTAATACCTTGTCACTTGTACTGTAACTATTAGCTTGGTGAAAGGCAGAGCCTGAAATAGGGATCCAGTTGTGTGGGGTCCCTGATCACACTTCAACTAACTTTCTCACACTACCATAGTGCAGCCTCATTTTCGACGACAGGTCTTCTGCACAATCCCTCTGCCCTCACATACACACTCAACATTGTTAACTGTATTATCCACTCACACAGTCCACTACACGTGCAACATCCGCCTTAGTGACAGTGCTAGATACCCTGGGCATCTATGTCCCTAGGTCTGCTATTTCATGTTTTAACTGCACTACCGGGTTTATATGATATTCTAGACAAGAGTGTACTTGAAACTCAATTGAGCCCAATAATGTGCTTCTTGAAGGCCCAAAAGTACTACAAGGTCACTCCTTGGAAGCAGGATGATGCGGAGCAACACAGGTTTGATCCCCAGGTCCGCGCTTAGAAACGTCTGGGCATTAAGCGCATTATAAATAACTAATTCTAATTATAATTAGACATTTATGGTATTTTCGTGCTTTGCCAATGCTAAGGAGACATAACGCAGTCGAACATTGCATACTATAACATGATATAACATAATGCGAAATTTTGCCTTCCAATTGCAAGAGCAAGGCTCAGCAACTCTCTTTTTACTTTCCCCCTTCCTATCATGCAGAGCCAAGGCCTAATCCTTAAACGTAATAGGAAGGTTTCTGCACCTTGCATCTGTAACTCCTTTCTCCCTGGTATAACTTGAAATACCGTATGGCACAGCACCTGAGATGGACATGAATGGGGCACGGAATCAAAAGGGTATGCAACCTGAGACAGTTTTCACATGTAAGTCTTATTGAAATAATAGTTCTACACCTGGCTGGTAAGGGACTATCCCAAGGTCCATCAATGATTCAATGAGCACATTAAACTAATGCACACTCAATATCATCTAGCAAAAAAGTCATTGATAAACTTTTTGTTTATGTGGCATGATCTTGGCAAGCAGCCACAACTATGTACCTTATACATAACTGTTGCATCCTTTAAATGATGGCTGGCCTTCTGCTGCCTGGCTCCTGCCCTCCCCCAAATTGGTTTCAGTCTTAATCCAGGTTCTGGACTACACATCTCAGAATCCTTTGTAATGGAAGTCCCACAAATGGTGTTAGGTGGGAAAATATGTCTCTATGGGTTGTGGAATAGAAAAATAAAATCAGGCTCAAACAGCAACATAGAGAAGAAAACTAATAGGCCTAGGGAAAAAAACTGTCTCCACAAACAGGTTCCTGGATTTTGGTTCTCCACCCATTTCTTGGTTCTCCACCCTTGAGCTCCTCAGCAGAGTGCCATAGGAGATTGACCCCTGACCATACAGCACCCTGGATGGCACATCTCACCAGGGGTGTTGCTAGGTGGGGGGGCTAAGTGGGCTACAGCCCCTGATCTTTTGGTTGTAGCCCCGGATAGAATCTCAGGAGCTACAGCCAAAAGACTAGCTAGCCCCCAGTCCCAACAGTTCCGACATCAGCTTAGCCCCGGGTCTTTTCCAGACCTAGCAACTCCCCTGCATCTCACTGATGAGGCACCGTTTCACATCTAATTTTAACCCTTCATGAGCATTTAAGTATGCAGGGTCAGGCTCGCCTGTCCAGGTATCCAGTCTGCTGCGGGTTGAGATCTCTCTTTGCTCGGTCTCTCCTTCTCTCCGCATCAACAGGGAGGCTACAGGACCGCTTCAAACTCTGGTCGCTGCTCCTCAGTGAGGGCCATCGATGTCAGGACCTAGAGAATGGAGGGAACGAGTGGCTTGCCCATGTGGGTGTGGCTAGGCATGGTCCAGTCTCCTGTGTCCTGAGGAGAGCTCTGGTCCGTGCACTCTGCTCCCCTTTGAGGAAAAGCATATGTTCACTCTGTGCCCAAACTGAAGCTTCCTCCTCTTCATATCTTTTGGTCAGTCAGGCCAGGGCACAGTCCGCAGTGTTGCGATTCACAGGGACACACTGTTTATAATTGATCTCAACCTCTGGCATTGCAGTGGGCAACCACCCAGACCATCATCCTTTGCCTGCCAAGCTATTACAGAAAGGGCAAAGACTATATGCAAATCTGGCCGGGTTCAACCTGAAAAGGGGCAATCTATTTATTCATTTCTTTATTTTTAGTTCTTGTAGAGCACTACACGCCCATAGCATAGGCTTCATAGCGCACACAAAAGGACAAACAAAGTGGTCAAACATGAAGGTGCGCAAAAGAAAAGAGGTCTAATCCAAGGAATTAAAAAGAAGAGTCTTCATTGCTTTCTTGAACACGGTCAATGAAGGAGACGACTTAAGGAGTAAGGAGTTCCATTCTAGGGGGGCCCTGACTACGAAAGAAGTACCTCCAAACTTCTCCAGGTGGTAACAAGGTTGGGTCAGGAGATATGAGTAGCAGTGTTCTCGAAGGCTTAACACGAGAGATTATTTTTTCCAAGTAGCAAGGTGCAACTGAGTGTAAACATTTAAAACAAGGGACAGAGTCTTATATCTAACTCTCACTTTGACCGGCAGCCAGTGAAGTTTTCTCCTAAAATCGCAGACATGGTCACCTTTAGTGAGACCAAAGACCACCCTAACGGCACAGTTCTGTGTTGTCTGTAGATGCTTAAAATTAGCTTTAGAGGCACCAATAAGTAGGCTGTTCCAATAATCCAGACGGGAAATAATTAGCATTGTAGCAAGAAGGGAACAGTTTTTAATGTTAAGATAGGGGCGCACCTGATGGAGGAGTTTGATAACAAGACCACAAGAGGAGCAAACGTTGTAGACATGCTTTTTCATAGATAACTCAGAGTTAAGAGTGACACCCAAGGTTTTTACACTTTTGGAGACAGGAATAATATTGTCCATGATGATAAACAGAGAATTTCATATCAATATTCTTAAGACGCGGCCCTGAGTCAAATATGATCAGCTCAGTTTAAAAGGTATTTAGGGCCAAGGATTTGTAGGCCATTCAGTTCTGCATTTCTTGGTAGAGATTGTTCACAGTATTAGTATCATTGTCATAGATACCAGTCAATTCGAAAAGCCTTGTGTGTCATCAGCATAATTAGCATACTGGATACCCAGGCTGTCTAGAAGATGCAGAAGTGGTCTGATATAAATGTTGAACAGAATGGGAGTCAAGCATGACCCCTGTGGCACACTGCAGGAGGAAAGAAATGGAAGGGCTTCAAACTTTGCAGCTGTCACCCTGGATGTTTTCAGACTTTAAAAAGAAGTGATCCAGTTAGCTGCCCCCTCTGAGCAATTGACGATGTTAAGTAGTCTCTCATGTAACAGATCATGTTAGATCAAGTCAAAAGCTGCAGAGAGGTCCAGCAACGTCAGTAATGCAGAATGACCTCCTTCAACAATCGCGAAAATGTAAAGACTTAAGCTTCAACAGGGCGGTTTCAGTCCCATGACGAGCCCTGAAGCCTGACTTCAGAGTGCCCAGGAGATTGTTAGCCTCAACACATTTTTGCAATTGTAAATATGCAGCTCTATCAAGAATTTTAGTGAGAAAGGGAACATTAGTAATGGCCCGATAGTTTATTGCATTAGCTTGGCCCTAGGAGCTTTTTGTCACTGAAGGAGTAATCCATGCATTCTTCATTGTAGCTGGCACCCTGCATTCTGAGAAAGACATATTAATCACCCTGGTGATCCATGGAGTGATAGTATCCAGGGCGTCTCGCAAGAAGTTGGTAGAGCACGGATCCCCTGCACAAGTAATGGGCTTAAGGCCCCCAATAATGTCACAGATCTCATATTCTGAACAATCTTGGAAGTCGAAGGTCAGAATAGGCAGAAAAGAGGGTTTAAAACTGGTTTAGGTGTAGGTGTTTTATACTGTTAACTAAAAGAAGATGTTGGTTCACAATATTAGCCTGGTGGCTGGATGCTTTAGCCTGGAATTCCTCTTGAATATTTTGACACCAAGTGGAGTCTTTAAGAATCGGCAGAAAAGATGAGGTATTATTTTCAAATTCCTTACGTATTTTGAACAATTCATTAGGAGCGGATTTGGCTTTGTCGATACGCAGATTATATCTCCTTTGGCTTTAATAATAGCTTTCTTAAAGGCATGAGCGACAGCTTTATATTTATTCAAGGTGAGAATGTTAGGATTCTCAAGTTCTAAGGCCCTTTTAGTTTTCCTGGCTTGTGTGATAATTGTCAGTAGACCAGGATTTTCTTGAGGTTTCTAATTTCACAGTTTTGACCTTTTCTGGGGCCAAAATATCGATGGAGGCCTTGATAGAGCTGGTGATGTGATCTACTAAATCTGAAGTATTGTGAAAGATTCCCTTAGTCTCGAGTGTGTCTGACACCAGGGCAGAAAAATCTTCAGGCAAAATATTTTTCACATCCCAGCAAGTTATCTTGCTCCTGGTGTTGCTGTTCATCTTGAGCAGAGCAGAGGGCAGTGTGAACTCAGAGTTCACAAAGAAATGATCCGACCACGGAAAGGGGTGGGAATAAGTATTGATATTATGAGAATGTTACAGGTCAGAATCCAGTCTAGGATCCATCCGTCTAGCTGAAACTGCTTGGTCACATCCCTTTTGCAAGAGACCACAAGCAATCCCAGACATGTTTCGCCTCATTGGGCCTCATCAGTGTGGTGTATTTTGGGTCTCTAGGCCCAGCAGACATGGGACCCAATTCTTGGCAAATCCGACCCACTTGGGGTGACTTCAGCAGAACCAAAGGAGTAATGGCTGGAAAGTTTAGAATGAATCTTAACCTCTGGCATCACTCTAGGCAACCCTGCAGACCATCATTCTTTGCCTGCACAGTCAATACTGAAAGGTGGTAAAACCATATGCTAATCATGCTTGGTCCTACCCCAAAAGGGGTAGTCTAGCCTAAACTGCTTGCTCACATCCCTTGTGCATGAGTCCACAAGCAACTCCAGAAATGTTTTGGCATCAACAGTGAGGGGTAGTTTGGGTCTCTATGGCATGCAGCCATGGGACCCAGGTCTAGGTATCCCGGTCTACCTCAGGGTGACTTCAGCAAAACAAAAGACGTGATGGCTGGAAGCTTTAGAATTATTAGTAACCTCTGACATTGCTCTATCGGCTATTCTTCAACTGCCAAGCCATTACCGGAAGGCGAACGACTATATGTAAATTAGGCTTGATCCCACCACATAAGAGGCCGTCCAGCCTGAACTGCTTGATCACATCCCTTCTGCACAAAGTAACCCCTGACATGTTTCAGCCTCATTGGGCATCATTAGTTAGTTGTAGCTTGGTCTCTAGGCCCAGCAAGCATGGGACCCATGTCTGAACATGACTGTAGACAGTAGCAGGGCTTCTCGGATTCGCACTCTACCAGCATATCTAAGGAAGACTGCCATACTTTTATTGTCAAAGGAAAAGAACCTGCACAGCTCAGAAAAGCTACAATACTTTAAAATATAGTTTTCATAAACTGCCACTCAGTAGGCACTCAGTAGCAGTCTCAGCAGAAAGCCTAAGAAGTGAATAAGCACAGTGGTCTCCCTCGTCCATACCTGAAAAATGACTGATGCTGCCCAGTCCTACCTGTCTTTAAGTGCCAGTGCTATCCCATTGTATTGGTAGAAAGTTTTCTTAGCTCCATTAAATTATCAAGCACAGAGATCTGGATTATCGGAAGCAGAGTATGAGAGGGACTTTCCCAATATGAACAGTTGATCTCTGTTTGGCTCTAGGTATCATCACAAACAACAATGTGAAGAAATAAATCTAGCTGTTATCGTGAGCAGAGCTCTGTGTCCATTTTGAAATGTAGCAGGTGCTAACTCAGAAGGTGCCATGGTCTTTTATACGGTAGCAGTCTAGATAATCTTGTGTTTTTATGAAGCGCGGCGTGTGATTAAAGTTTAGTGATATGGAGAGCAGATCCTCTCTCACAGTGAGTTTGTATTACGAGGAACAGAGTGGTTAGTGACAAGAGGCCAGTTGCGATTGGCTCAGAGTTATTAGACCAGAGCTCTGAGTGAGTACAGGTGTTAAGAGTGGAAGTCTTTCCAAATGTCTTCTCCTGGTTCACAAATGTATCCACAGAAAGACACCACCATATCTGGCCTCATCTATCCACTGCTACAAGCCTTCTTGTAATCTCTGCTCTGCCTCCTCAAATACCCTTGTGGCACCTCGCCCTCCCTGTGCTTCCTCTCGCTTCCACTGTTTCCCTCTTATTGCTCCACTTGCATGGAATTCTCTTCCCCTGGACATTCGAGAAACAGCCCACACTGATTTGTTCAAAACCAAACTATTAGCGTACCTACTCTGGGTTACCCTCTTAAACCTGTCTCTCATCTGCCTTCAAGCAAACATTTTTCCCTCGCCTCTACCATGCCCCTGTCCCTCACTTTCTCTGCCTCCACTCTGGCATTTCACCCATCTTGGTCACATCCATAACACAGCTGGCCTACCTGCCTAACTGCACTTAAAAATGTCTAATGTCGGTTGTCGTGAATCTATGTATGTCCACCCATGTATTGTTCCCAGTGACTGTTCCAAGTACTCCTCCCACAACCTGGTCACAATGTCACTCACACTGACCCCATTGTAAGAAGCTCACTGCTTCCCATCAAATCTGATTTCTTAACTATTGTACGTTATTTTGTGATCAAAATATCATTGTCCCTCCCTGTATATATAAATAAATAGGTATAATAAATACAAATGTAAATAAAGTCTGGTTTAGTTTGAACGTTAGCAGGAACATATCTCTATGTGACAGTGTAGTATCAAGAGTTTGTACATTCTATAAATGGGTGACCCTTATTACTTTATCCAAGAAAGGACACCTACTCCAAAATTCAGGAAAAGACAACGTACAAAACAAGCAGGTCGAGTAGTTTGCCCGGCCCTCCTATTGTTCAAGTATACAATTCAAGAATAAAAGATATATAATTTTATTAATTCTATTTGTTAGCAGATTTGTGCAATACAAATGAAATAATTCTTGAAATCAGTAGAGTGTGTCACCATATTGTCATTTTGGTATTGAAGAAAGGAATAGACTATTGTGTCTACTTGAACAATAGGAGAGCAGGGCAACCTACTCGGTGCGCTTGTTTTGTATAAAGAGTTTGGCCAAGTGGTACAGAAGAGAGAAAAATATGGTCCAGGTTTGCATTTTTATTAAAACACACTTTCAGACTCCGAAGCTCGGGCTAGCATAAGTCTTGTGATACATAGTAAAAATGGAATAGAAAGAAAGGAAGGACAAGTAGACTGTCAGCAAGCAGACTAGTGCACCTGTAATGAGGCGAGTGGGTAGAAAAGCCTGTGTTTTGTGGTTTGGTGGACTGCTGTCCCTAAAAGCTAAGGAAATTAGGCTGGTCTTGTCCAGTGTTTGACATGCACCCAAGCTTTTGTCATGCATGGTAGTTTTCCCTAACCATAGAGTGTTAGATTAAATGCATCCACGGGGATGTTTTTTTCTTACCTTAGACATACTTGCCTTGCACAATTGCTGCATCGTGTTTGGGTGCTATACAGGGATGTGGGGATAGTTGTGCATCTCTAACTCGTAGCTATTGCAATCACATTAGTGAAAGCGGTCTGGTCTATCCCAGGAAAGACCTATCACATCCCTCTCAGTGAGATATCCTCCCCCATCCCTCTTCCAGACTTCACAGATATAAATCCCAGGCCGTTCAGTAGCTGTCCATTGAACTGTCTTCTATAAGCATGTATCCTTCTGCTGATGAGACCTTGGATGTCAAGCTCCCTCTAACCCCAAGTGAGAGAAAGCCTTATTGAGGAATTGTAGGCAAATACAAGAAAAACAAATCAACTCATTTTAACTGATGCCTCACTAACAGGGTTCCATGTGTTAATATCCCCACAAAAATATCGCCATACAAAAATATTGCCATATTTCTGCTGCAATATTAAGCCATGGAACCTGCAGGGAACACCCCTGCAACCCCAATAATTTGTTTAATGGAGCGGGGGACGCCTCTGTGGCCCCCGGTCGCAATAACCCCATAAATTATCCCCACTAATAATATTGCCTGTGGCCTTACCCCACTACCATATACACAGCGATATTAATGGTGGGGATAATATTACCTGATACCACTAACAGTCTGGTGGTAAAAAAAACCTACTCTTTATGGCTGGTTTGACAAAGCTACATTTTGAATTTGGCCAGGATGATTTGGATAAAAGTTGGCATGAGACAGTGGCCAGCACTGAACGGCACTTCTGAGAATGTTCAAGATGAAATATTAATTAATGCAGGCAGGTCATATTTCTTCCTTCCCGGATATATGTGAATATTCAGCATTTTGATTGTCGTCCCATGCACCTTGGCTTTATTCACAAATACCATTGACTGCACTGGATTCATTAACTATCTAATATTGGATTGCCAATGGATTCTAGTACTTTTTGTCCAGCACTACCTATTAAAGGATCTTTTGGGGTAAGGCCAATAGAAGAGTGGTAAAGTTGTCCTTTCCTCTACCTTACCAGTTCTGGATAATGGATTTACATAAAAGGTGACCGTTTGCTTCCAACAAATTACCCTCCGATATCACTTCTGGACGCTGATGGCAAAATATTTGCAGGTCTGGTGCTGAAAGACCTGGAAAAATAGGCAAAGGTACAGGGTATACTCTCCAAACACCAGATAGGTTTTGAGTTCTGTGTGCTCTGGGTCTATTTCCAAGGGTGGGCCCCCACAATCCCCCTATATGGGGCTTGGATTGACTTGTCACAAGCCTTCGACACGATCAATAGGGGTTATCTCGGGAAAAAGTTGAGGGCGTGAGGCATACCGGAAAATCTGCTTGCTATACTCATTGAACTTCATTGGGGTTCCGAATTGCAAATCAGATTGGACAAATTATCTAGCCCTGTTAAAACTCTCAGGGGTGCATCAGAGGCCCTTTCCCTTTTATGTTATACCTTTCTGATTTACCACATTGGTTCGGGCAATCAGCGTTAGCCAGTCCAAAGATTGGTAAAACCAAGATAAACTGGATGGCTTACGCTGATCATATTGTCCTCCTTGACTATACTCAAATAGACTTACAGCATATGTTAGTTGCACTACAAAATTATGCAGAGCTAAATGACTTGAAAGCCAATCCCCTTAAGTCAAAGATCATGGTTTTAAAACATCCATTGAAGTGCACTAAGCTTTTAAGGTGGTGCTTGGACGACCAGAGTATCCCAATCGTAAAAGAAGTTACTTATTTGGGAACTTTGGTTAGATCATTCCCAACGAAAGCCCACTCTAAAGAAATTCTTGAGAAAGATCACGCTGTTCGGGTTCCCACATGATAAAAATCTAAAATACATTTGGTAAATTCTCTTTTGCCTGTCATTAGGTACTTTGTTGGTAACGTTATTCCTGTGCTCTTGTTTGGATTTGACACAAATCCTCAGTTCCATCTCTTAGACTGGGATATACTGGAGTGCAGGATTTGGAAGCGAGTTCTTCATCTGCCTGGTTCTGTGCCAATTGCGTGTGTTAGGTACGAGTTGGGCTTACAATCACTTTGGGCATGGATGGAGTGGAAGTGGATTTTTCTTTACACGTTGATTTTGGTTCCCCCCGGCCCTCTTTATCCCTATATGAAGATTTCTCTTTTGCTCTTCAGAACTGCTCCAATCAGTACTTAATAACTTTGAAGACACTCGCCACAAGAATCTTATTGGAGGCTGACTGTACGTAAGAGACCCTGATCCAAAATCGGTTAAAAGTTAACGAGTGTATAAAAAGATTTGATTGGATCAGGACCATAGCAGCTATGCAGTCTTCCAAACTTTCTTTATCTCTAACTTCTATTGACAAACCAAGATCTGTTCTTCCCATGTACTTGAAGAATTTTCCCAACCCAAGGGTACGTTCCGACTTTTTAAGATTTCGCTTGAATCTTCTACCCACCCATGAAATTTGCCACGTTAGGCAAAGAGATGTTTTTCCTACTGATATTTGTCTTCTATGTGAGGAAGCCTGTACACAATCTTTGAAGCACCTGCTGATCAATTAATTGTACAGGCACATTGAAAATGCGACTACAATATCTTGATTTGTTTCGTAGGATTGGTGTTTGACCACAGATATTTTTTGGGAAAGGGCAGCTTCTGGAAATGGAATTTTATTGACTACAGGAATTGTGACATTTTAATTGACTACAGAAATTGTGACATTGTTGCAAGAGTTGAACCTGATGGGTTTGGACAGTGATACGACTCAAAAATCACTCAAAAATGTTTTACGCTAGGTTAATTTCTCCTAAAAATGTTTTTGTGCAATTTGAAGAGGATTATATTTTCTTTTTTTTAAGAATATTAAGCAGTTACATTTTTATGTATTTGTTTTGTCTTATTTCATGATAGTTCTGTTTTGCTTTTTCTCCATTTTTAAGATATTGATTGACACATATTATGATGAATCTTTGAATTGTTTGTGTTCTTTTGTGAAAAGTCAATTTTTTTATTATTTTCACTAAAACAATAAAAAATGTTTTTAAAAAATGTATTTACATTTCATTCTCTCACAGCAGGTTCTCCATGGAAACTGTGTTTTCTTGCTGGCTATTTCTGGAAATTTCGTTACAAAAGGGGGCCAAACATTATCAACAACAGCCCACCATACATTCAAGGTTCATCACCTTTTGAGACAACGAGCATTTCAACTGACACTACATCAAAAGATGAGTTGGTAGCTCATCAACCTTCTCCCTTTTGATCGGCCAAACAGGTCAATCTTCAGCAGATAAGGACAATGATTACTCTATTCTGCTCCTCCATATTTAAAGGCCACGTTCTGTGGCACAACATACTGTGGCTATTGTCTGAGCACAAAATGCTGAGCAACATGTTCAATTGCATTTTCTTCTGAAACCTAGTAATATGCTCATGAAAAGGTCTGACAGCCCCTCAACCGAGAACAAACACAGCCAAATAACCTGTTATATGGGAAGGTGCCCACTCCGGAGGGTCTACAAACACGTGTTAGCTCACTGGACATTTCGCAGAGTAGAAATAACCATTTGCATATTACTCTGGTTCCACCCACTAGGCAGTCTAGCACCTAAATGCTAGGCAATTTTCCTCTGACCCAGAGTAACAACAGTGAGGTGTAGCTGTGCCTCTCTAAGCACAGTGAGCAAAGGGTCCATATTTGGATTACCCTGGGTAATTTAGGGTAAGACCCCAAGTTCCTAAAGATTCGCAAAAAGGCCTTGGAGCCCCTCTACAGAGAACGAATATGGCCAAACAACCATTTCCATGGGAACATGCCCACTCAACAGGGTCTGCAACCACATTTTAGCTCACTGTACCTTTCACAGAAGACAAATATCCATTTGCATATCAATCTGGTCCCACCCGCTAGGCAGTCCAGCACCTAAATGCCAGTCAATTCTCCTCTGAACAAGAGTACCAACAGCAACCCCAGACATGTGTTTTAGGCTAGACGGGCATCATCAGTGAGATGATGCTGTGCCTCTCTACACACAGTGAGCAAGGGGTTCACATATGGCTTACCCTAGGTAACTTGGGGCAAAACCCCAAGTTCCTTAAAATTCACAAGAAGGTCTGGGAGCCCCTCTACCGAGAACGAACACAACCAAATAATCTGTTCTATGGGAAGGTGCCCACTCGGGAGGGTCTACAACCACATTCTAACTCACTTCACCTTTCACAGAAGAGAAATATTAATTAGCATATCAGTCTGGTCCCATCCACTAAGGCAGTCCAACACCAAAATGCTAGTCAATTCTACTCTGAACAACAAGAGTACCAACAGCAACCCCAGGCATGTGTTTTGGCCTAGTTGGGCCTCATCATATATACATATATACATCAGGAATCTACCACTTGCGTACACTGCTGTCTACTCTTTTATGTTCTGATATATTAGGCTGTTTTCTTAATCTTCCTTCTGGTGCTTTAAGGATAGCTTCCTCAGATGACAATCTACATTTCGCCTAACACAGCGAAGGTTACTTACAAGTCTAAAACCATACTTACCTTGGCCAAGCTTTGTATGTGGCTTTTTGGTGGTTTGCAGCTGTACATCCCGAAAACGTCTTCCACTGGGATGCTGTTCTGTTAAAAAGAAAAATATATTGTATTGCTTTGTTCTGAACACAATTATCATCATTCGCAATGAAAGAGGCAAGCAAAGTGAAACAATGAGGAAGATGATACCGGAGACCATCTGTGCGAGTATCTTTACCAATGGTTTGTTTTACAGCAGAGCTTGCCAATGAGCTCTGGTAGAGATCAGTGCATGCCAAGGGATGGAGATGTCGCAGATTGGAAATTGCTGTGTGCTTGAATATTCCATTCTACTCCCCTGCCCACTTTCTATCACTATCAAAATGCTTTTTTCCACCTTCTTGCAGCTGGGGCAACTCCTTTGGGCCGAGAGATGGTGTATTCTGCCTTGCGGCTCACTTTGAGATATCCTTACTCCACCTTTTATCTTTCCTGCTTCTCACCTTATCATTCTACCATTGATGAAATTCCTGCAGGGTTTCAGTACCTTTTTTCCGAAACTGAAGTTATGGTGTTGCCTCTACACCAAGTGCATGGGTGGGTCCTTTCTGGCCTGTGGCTGCGTGTGTTATGTGAAAGGGTTTGATGACTGTTAGAGACACCCAGGTAGACTTCCAAGAGGAACAACCAGGGATTTTGGCCTCTGCTCCGATCACCAGTACAGCCCAATGGGCTTTGCAGGTAAAGGTCCCATGTGCCCTCATCACAACTCCCCTAAGCACATATCAGCACACAGTACGCAGGTTCCTCCAGTCTACACTCATCAACACGTCATATTTTGTATCTCACCTGTCTCTCTACTACAAATAACCATCACCCTCTTACAGACACCTAGAGGCAGCCAAATGGCAGAAGTGGCACTAAATAAAACCATTTTTTATAACATTAGGTGACATTACTCCAGTCTGACACTAATGGTGGTTCCCACTAGCATGCGTACTAGTGCATTTTTTGGCTTGGATAAACTGTTAGGGGTTGTGGAAAGTTCAGTGGAAGTTTTACTTTTTAACTCAAATGTCTAACTAATGCTATGATGTAAGAGTCTGGACAAAGCTAACTCCTATTCTTCATGCTTTGTTTGCTCTTGTAGGATATGTATATGCTAGTGAGGCATGCAGTGATTAAGGATCTCTGATGTATGTCCTGTTGTAATGGATGTTGGCTTCGGTTGTGGCATTTTTGCACTTCTAAATGAAATAAGGATGCAAGGATTTGTTTGTGGGGTACAGCCATAGAAAAAGGTCTTTGGGGAGAGATATGATCCTTGAGTTTCACTCAATGGTGCCTGGTAGGAAGGAAAGAGGTGGCCCAGTCCTTGGCGTATTTGGTGGCAGAAGCCTCTATTACAAGATGGTTTCATATGATCGACAGTAGTTACGTTTGTATCATGGTAGGGCAGAATCAGGAGATGGGCAAAAAGGCATGCTTTCAAAAGGTTTATTCTCTCTTTTGAATTAAAAGGCCTAATCTTTCCCTAACTTTGTGATACTAAGCCCTATTGTATATAAATGAAGGTAAAAAGGGGTCCTCGTCAGAGTGTCAAGATTGTGAAACACAAATAATGTTCTCTGTCCAGAAATCCTGTTCTAATCTACTTTCTTTTCATATTCTTCAAAAGAAAAACAAACAACAAAAATATGAGTTTGGTCCTTGCCCATGGAAAAGGGCTGGCTGCTAGCTTGTGACCGCCCACTCCTCTGTCTCTTTTCCATAGGTGTTGCCTATGCTCACAATCCTCAATCGCTTCCTCCTCTCTGGGGTTACTTTGTGCCCTCCCCATACGGGGCTTCTCTCAATCTCACTCCCCACACTGCTGCTTCTTTGTCCACCCCCCCCACACTGGAGCTTCTCACCACTCTTGGTTTTCTCTCACTGGCCTTGCCACTGCCTCCCGTTCCTCGGAAGCCACCGCATACCTGTATTTGACAAGCGGTGCTCCTGCGAGGGCTATGTGGGCCTTGGCCCGCTAAGGTACTCGGCCCTCACTTGGGCTGACACAGCCCACGGCTCTGGTTGCTTGCCTGCCAGGCTGCTTTGCGCTCTCCTAGTGCGGCCCTCGGGGCACGGCGCCACATCTGACATTCTGTCTCTCTAAGCATCTGTCATCCCATCTGTCATCCCAATGTGCACTGCAGCATAATTCAACTCTGCAGGCTGTGCTGATACACTTTCCTGATTAGTTTGTCACCTGATGTGCCTTCAGGAGGCTGCTCTTTCCACCATTCTCTTTTCCTTTTGTCTGTGGTAGTGCAGGATGCTAGTTTGGCGTGCTCAGTTTTGGTATGTGTTTTCCCTAAATAGGATGAAATGAAGTTTGGGTCAGACGCCAGGTCAGCCATGTCAAAAGGGTGTTTATGATTATTACAACAGCCAGCCATTGTTAAAGGGCTCTCACACCTTAGTTCCTGCTACCCCATAAAGGTGTTTGTCTCTGGGGAAAAGAGATGGAGAGTTAAGTCTCTCTCTGGGGTTCCCCTGTCCCCTAAGGGGGAGTTATCTCCAGAAGGATCCCGCTTACCCTGTCTACTAGGGGGTGTTAAGAGTAGCAGGCTCACCTCCCTAGTCCCAAAGCAGGTTGCTCCCTCTTGGGGAGTGGTGACCAACTCTGTGTATTCATCATAATATGCATACTATACCAGAGATCTATAGACACAGAAGCCTTTTCAACTGGATCAAGTAACCCCAAATATAATCAATGTTTTTCCAATCGGCAAAGTCACCTTTTGCAGCATTTTGACATGAAGAGGTTCTATGTCATAAGGCCAGTTTTAGAATACCACTAGCAATTACCACTAGCAGCGGTAGTCCAAGTTTTCTTTTTTTGTTGTTGCAGGGTGGATCCCTACTGTGCCCCATTTACGTTCCCACTCTACAAAATCTTAGCCCATTCCCCAAGGCCTTCTGTACTGAGGCTCAAAGGAATGGCACCATCCACATTTTTGTCAGCGGCATTACTAATCTGCCATTATGACGCATTACGGAAAAGACAAGTTGGATATGGTTGGTAATTAACTAACATGGTAGGAGTTAGGGTATATTTTTATTAATGGAGGTGAGATCATTCCTTCTTTAGAGACAAATTCTTAATCAAACAATGCAATGTCAACTGCAGTAACTTCTGGCTCTGCGGTGTGGGTGCAGTCTAAGTACTTGACATCAGATCAGGTCCAAGGTAAGTAGCTTGGTTAAGGGATTGTGGCTGTGAAGCTTCTGCTGAAAGATTAAGTGGTGGTGCTGATGATTTGAGAAGTTGATGCAACGGTTTTTATGGAGAGGGTGGCTAAAACATAATGGTGACATTTCAAATAGTGTTCATTTTACCTTTGCAGCCATTTGCTCTATTTGAAAAAATAAGTTGATAAAGTCAGGCAATGGAGGATAGTCACAGCAGGTTTGCTATACGATTATGAACCAGGTTGAATGCATCCATTAGGCCGGTGATGGTTCATAGATGATGTCTGCTTTTTTTCAACATTTCTGAATTCAACACATAGGTAGCAGCCATCAGATGAGCCAATGAAATATGACAAGAGAGAGGTCAAGACTGCAAATGTACACATTTGTTTCTTACCATTAAGATTCCGGCAAATGAAGATAAGATCATAGCTTCCCTCTCCATTTTGTTGGGATAGTTGTGGCTACTTATAAATGGCACCTTCCTGCACATAGTAAAGAAGAGCATAATTCAGCAAAGACAAGGTACTGGGATTTATATTGTTACGCATATAACAAAGTCCCTCTGATTAACAGGCAGGATTCTTCTTCGCCACAACCAAAATCAACCCTTGCACTTCAACAATAGAGGAAGCATTCAACAAAAGCAAAGGTCTCTTCAAGGAAGTCAAAACCTCCTCAGTCTCCAAACAGAACCCACTGTTCGACCTTTACTGGCTGATCAAATGATACGCCAATTCTTTAGCCAAAAGTACACCACTGATGTTCATATCCCCACATGTTATATACAGAGATGGAGTAAATGTAGGTTTTTAACCTGGGAAAACCATACCACCATCCTCAAATGCTTCACGGCCACATAATACGAAGTTGACATCATCTCTGCATACATTATAAAGACCATACCAGCCCTCACACCACTCCTACAGCTATAAATGCCCCCCCCACTCAAGGCATCCACTGTGACATGCTAAAAATTATGCCCTGCTGAGGAAGCCTATTCTTGACCCAGACCAGATGACCTGGCCAACTACCAGTCCATCACTCACTTTTCCTTCATTGACAAGATCACTTAGAAAACTGTTCCCCTCTAACTACCTGAATAGATCACCCAACACAGCTGGACTGCCTGTCTGGATTCCAATGGAGGAGTTGCACCGTAGCAACCACCATTCAAGTCTACAATTCTGTAGGCGGGGGCCTCCACATTATAGACAAAGGAGGCCCCCACCTTCTGGAACGGCTGGAACTTCCAAACACCATCAACACTGCTGATCACAAGTCCTCCTTAACATCATTACCACCCCAAATGGAACTCAAAGACACAGTATTGGCATGTTTTGCATCCTGTCTCTCAAACAGACAACAACACATTTAACTGAACACCTATATACCCATGGGAGCCTGTGTACCTGTAGGATCCCACATGGATCTATCATCTTCTCTATCACCTTCAGTCTTTACATGGTGCCACTGGTGAACTCCTTGTCAACCTCAACATCAAGATCCACCAATAGCTACATGAATTAAAGTGTGTCAGTGACATCGATTGTCTAAAATACGACCTCGCTGTCATTCCGTCCAGGATGTCCAGTTCCTATTTTAAACTAGACTCCAACCAATGGCATGCTACTGGGCATGCCTAAATCGAGAACTGACATTAAGAAATGAAACTCAAAAACGTTTTCCCACTACTGACTCATTGTGCAAAATCTCTTTACTTCATTATTGACTGCAATCTCTCTTTCAAGTCTCATGTACCAAAAACGTGATATCCTGGTATCAGCTATCTCTACTCTGTAAAATCAAACCTTTTCACAAGATGCTGACTTCAGACCCATCATTCAAACTCTGAGTCTCTCGTCCTGAATGGTAATAACCCACCACTCGCCGGTGTCCCATCCTCTACTCTGCCATCCTATAAACCATGCATCATGCTTCAGCCTACCTCATCAAAGAACAGAATTCAACCAGATCACACCCACCCTCAAACAATCACACTGGCTACCACTCCAATTCCACAACACCTTCAAATCTTCCTGCTTGATCTACAAGACTGTGAAGAGCAAGGTACATTCTTATCTGTCGGAAGCACTCAGCGTCTTGAAAGGTCATCAGACCACAAAAAGCTTGAACATTGCCAGGCTGAAATCCAGAAACTGCACAAATAAGAAAAACAGAAGGCAAGTCTTCTATGCACAAGGACACTCGAACAAGCTACCGTCTGATATTAGACTGGAAGGAACTGAAGACCCTGCTCTTCAAAGAACAACTTCTCAGATGCATACCATGGAAGAAATAAAGCGTAGACACAAGGAACGGACTAAACCGAGATATTTCTTTATACACTGTCTTTGACAAACATACTTGAAACATAAGACATATTTGTCTTCTGCAAAAATCTTCCATAGTTCTATGGTAGGTGTGCAATGTCCCCTGGCTGATTTTGGGGACTGACAAGGTGTTGAATCAGGGGGTCAGATGCCAACCAGTGGATGTTGGACTTGTATATAATTATTATTATCATTATTATTATTATTATTTTGTATTTATTGAGGTATCCTCAATAAATAGCAGGAACCTCTAGTCACCCCACCTTGGTCCTCATCACATGGCAGGGGCAATCACACTGGCACATTGCAGATGAAATTTTGGTGCCTGGAAGCTCCCCACTCCACCAGCCTAGAGAGCCAGAACCACACTGCAGAAGCATATCCAGCCTAAACCTTTTATATAATAATAATTAATAATAATTTAGCATTTATATAGCACTACGAACCCTCAGGTATCTGAGCACTGCTTATTATTACCCACAGTGTGTGGTGCTCATTTATCGACCTCGGAAGGATGAAAGGCTGAGTTTGGCCCTGCCGAGATTCGAACCTGCGTTAGCAAGCTCTGCACGGATGTCAAAGTGAGCGCTCTGCTCGCTGTGCCACTTGACCGGCTGAACCTGGAGGGAAATATCTGTGAAACCCCATCAGTAGTGAGAAATCCTAAAGCTCTCTACAAGCTCTCTAAACCTCAGACAATTAACTGGACCCCTTTCCATTTCTGTACTCTGAGCAAAGGTAGCAAGTTCTCTGTTACTGCTACAACCTCATCCAACACTTCAAAGGAGTAATTTCATAAAGTATGCGCAGTGAACCCTGCCTCCCTGCTGACACAATGTTGTCTGTCCATGACATTCCAAACCCTGAAGATCCAGTGCAGGAAACAAAGTTAACAAAACATTGGTCCCAAGAAGAGATTCTTGCGCTGATGATCCAATGTTACAATTTCCCTCCACGTCCAATGGAATATCGGAAATGAATTACACTTGCAGCTTACCTAAGATGTTTCTAGCTTCAAAACTACATGCTCGAACCACTGAAGCCTACAGCTCAGTACACGTAGCACGCAGGAGGGCTAGAGTAGAAGAGCCACCACCCAAAATGGCAGGAAGAATTTTTATATGTTTGGTCCAACACCTTCTGGCCAATGCAGTCCTCAAGTAAAACAGCCAATACCAACCTTCACTCAATTGCCAAGCACAGGTGCAGACGATCACTGGGAATTCTACCTAGAGGAAGAATGGGACATGATATAAGGGCACCGACTCATAATTATTCAGTGTTGGTTGTAAGAGCTGAAGGTTCTCGTTAGGAGAATGTTGGAATCTGTAGAGCAGTGGAATAAGCAGAGGCTAGAGAGATGGGGGAGAGTTGAAAGGTGGCAGTAGAGGAGAACAGAAGGAGATGGTAAGAACAAAGAGGGTCAAGAAAGAGCTGATAACATCGAGGAGGGAGAGTGATCAGAAGGCAGATGTAGCGCTCAAGAAAGATAGTGGAGAAGGAGGTGGTGAGATCAGAGGAGGAAAACAGACAAAAGAAAATGGTACTCAGAGCAGAGGTGGTAACAACAGAAGGAGACAAAGAGAGGAAGGAGGTAAGAATTAATAGTGGAAGGAAAGAGGTAGCAACAACAGGAGAAGGATGATGATGAGTGGAGAGAATAATAGCAGAACAAGGAAGTCAGTGTTTATAAGCAGGGGTGCAAGAGGAGGTGATTATACCTAAAACAGACAGGTTTGCAGAGGAAGTAGCACTAGGGGGAGAGACCAGTCTTGAAGCAACTGCAAAGAGAACATCCTAAGTTGAAGGTGGTAGGTAGCGTAGGGAAGATAGAAAGAACGCAATCAGGAGGTGGAAAGGTCCACACACAAAGAACATTATGTAGGAAGCATAGAGACCATAAAAGGGATAGGAGCTAGACAAAGCTAGTAAAACATGAAGGTTTTGGTGGACTCATTTGGCCCCAGGCAAGTGCAGATGGTGGGAAGATGTACAGGGGTAACCAGGTTAAGGTGAGCTCAGACAGTTGGAGAAAGGAATATCAGGGAAAGCCCACAGTGACCCTGTAGATCCTCCTGTAGTTCCCCATGGTGGCTGTGTCCACTGGCCCATCTGCTGACAAGACTCTATCATCAGGTTAGTCATGGGGTACAGGACCCCAGAAAGCCCACAACTAGTTAATAAGAAAAAGGTTTTGAAACACCATAGAGCCTGCGATGCCGAGGGGGATGAGGTAACCCACTCAAACTGTACAAACTGGGACATTTAGCTCTGTGCCCAGAAAAGCCAACATATCCATAACCAGACAAGAGACATTGGACCTTAGGGTGGTTTATGAGATCAAGGAACCCAAACCCCATTGACAAAGAGCCATTATGA
The DNA here is from genome assembly GCF_040938575.1 of Ambystoma mexicanum. NCBI lineage: Eukaryota > Metazoa > Chordata > Amphibia > Caudata > Ambystomatidae > Ambystoma > Ambystoma mexicanum. The sequence continues at coordinate 710,598,440 of NC_090931.1, forward strand.
CCTTTTTGTTTGTTTGGGAAGTTACTTTTTATTTTGAGTTGTCCTATCATGTAACTGTCACGGATAAAAGTAACACTGAGATAAGGTCTTGGCATGCTTCTTGATCCCATGTGGACACATGAGACACAGGATACATGTGGGAAAACCCCATTTCAATGGAGTGCCCCGAGAGTGCCTGTTTGCCTGGAGACGCTGCCCTTGACGTTGTGGACCTCTGTGGAGTACTTATTGACTTTCTCCTTTTATGAACTCATAATTTCTGTGTAATACAATAAGGCATGAAGCCACACCCACTCACCTCTCCTACCTCGATAAAGGGTTGGGCATTGCACCACCACGCCTGCGCCACACGGAGTGCCCCGGCAAAAGGGACAAGGTAATTCGTCTCATCTCAGATCCCATCTATTCAGAAGGGCTGCTCTGCATACTATCTTTAGCAAACAATAAATAGTTAACAGTAACCCTGTTTCATTTGCTTGCGCATTCTTTTTTCTCGTCTTTCTATAATGAGGCCCTGTCCAAGAACTCGTAAGGAAAATTCCATGGGGACGCGGATGTATGATGACATACTATCCCCTTGTCTTTACACCAGTCAAGAACAGCCTGAGAATGGCTCTCGCCCTTCTCCTCCCTCGTTCTCCACCAGTCCCTAGTTACTCCATGCTGTTGGAGCTGGGGGATGGCGAACAATCACTGCTATTGATTGACTCAGCGTTTCGCCATGGGATCAATGGTTGATTACGGCGTGAATACAGAGCCGGGGCGTTTAGAGGGACAACGAGAGCCAGAACAAGGCCGCTCCTTTCTAGACACCCGCAGGCCTTCCTGACGGGGGAGGTCTCGCTCCTCGCCCTTTCCCTGTATCCGCTGGGGCAGGAGGAGAGGAGCGATAACTCCCTCTCATCGGTGCAGTGGCCAGAGGGGGCTCGTGTAGCGGTGGAGACAGCGAGGGAGCACCCCAGGCTACAGAGCTGTATATTAGATGAATTACGTGACCACACTAAATGTTTGAGAACTATTGGTATAGGGCTGATAAATCTGCAAAGTACTGTAGCACAAAGACAAAGGGCCTCATTACAAGTATGGCGGTAAGGCACCAACAGCGCCGGCATCGCTACCGGCACTGTTGCTACCGTACCGCCATACTAGGAGCTCTGCTCACAGGTGCCCTTGCAGCCACCAGGTCTGACCTGGTGGCCGTACCGGCACCCGCGAGCAGAACATGATGGTAGCACCACACTCCCCATTCCCATTGAGCCCTATGGGGCTCTAATGGGAATGGGCATGTACCGGGCCTGGCACCGACGAAAGACCAATTACTGGGTCCGGCTGGGCCAGAATAGCCCGGTAATTGCCCATTCGCGGTTGCCAGACCTGGATGCGAGTTTGAAGGTAGCCTTGCCGGTAAAACCAGCAAGGCTACCTCCAACCTCGTAATGAGGCCCAAAGTGTTGGCTACGCGTGTATGGGAACTAACACTGATGATTTGCCCGGTGTTGGGTGTTGGCGGGGGGGGGCAAAATAAAAACATGCAATTACCACTCATAACCCCGGGATCACAGAAAGTGAGGCCAGAGGTACAAAATAGTCATGAGAGTATGCAGTTGTCGGTATGCAGTCTCAGAGCAGAAAGGAACTCCCCATCCCCTCCCCAGAAATAGAAAAAAAGTCGAAAAATCAAAAATTGGTTTCGGGCAAGGGGACAAATAAGTCGGCCCGCATCTCCTGGACAAACCTGATAAGGGAGGAAGTGATTGAATGTGCTGACCCTGGTTATGGACTAGATGCGTCAGTGATGAGGTCCAACCAGACCGAAACATGTGTCTGGGGTTGCTGGTGGTACTATTGTTCAGAGAATTGCCTAGCATTTCGGTGCTGGACTGCCTCTGGGCAGGACAAAGACTGATATGTTTGGGATATTTCTCCTCTGTGAAAGATAGTGAGCTAAAGAATCTGGGTAAGGCTCTTGCAACCAGGACTAATGTCTGGCAGAGATCTTGTGTATTGAGGAAAAAGTGAAAAAATAGATGAAAGTGAAGATGTCATTATAATAAATGATGGACACGCCAAAGTGAGTGCTGCAGAACTCGCAGTGGGGGCAAAGTCACAACACCCGCTACCTGGGGCACCTGCCCTATCCACTACCAATAAGAATAAAACAATTGATATAGCCCCAGCACCAATACGCAAAGGTCTATGTATAATCAGCCAGTCTCTGCTCTTCGGGCTGATGAGCTATTTGACTTCATTGATACCGCAGACAATGACTTGTCTAGTGTATCTAGACATGAAAGGCCACCAGGCAACTTCCAGGCCCTTGCCTCTGGTGCGGGAGAACAACCCCCTCAAAATCAATGAATAGAAGTTTTGGTAAGAAATACTGTGACCCAGATGATGGGAATCAAATTGCTTCCTCACTACCTACCGCTTTGCAAGGACCATTGATGCATGCCCAGCCGAAACAGGCGGACAAAGGGTCATATGGTGATCCACTGCTTATACATACAAGCCATGACAATGTTAGCCGGGAACAGGATCCAAGGTTAAGTGGGCAGAAGAGACGGGCATCTTTTGATGACCAAATGGTCTTGGGGCCGAGGGCTCCTCCCTAAGCTGATTGCCATAGGCTTACGGCACCAAAGGGAGAGGGAACTCCAGTTAAGTTTATGGATAATAATCACAACAATGCTAACCAAATGACTGAGGCCATGCTGGAGAGGGATGTGAGGGTTCCAAAATCTTTAACAGCAACTTAAACTCCATGCAGTGGAGGCAACCATGCTATTCTGACGATTCAAATGTCCAAATCTCAAGATCTGTCACATTTTTACATTAAGCAAAGCGAACCAAGTGAATACCTGCTTAGTCATTTACAGGATTAGTCGAAAGTTACCTTAAAATCAAAATTTGCACACATGGCCAAAACATATGTCAGTCCATTATTTCTGGTACTGGATTCAATACTGTGCAAAACCTATTTTGACAGCCCAAAAATACAACCTCAACAGGTGAATGCATAGAACCTGGCGTGGTTAAGCCAAGCAGCGACTTGGGACACTAAATAACTGTGGTCAAAAAGGATGGTGGTTTTATTTAGTATTCGATAGGGAAGGAGTTGGACCAAACACTTCTAGGACAATCTTTGGACCCTCCTGCCTCCTGTACGCTGTGATGACAGAAAACTGGCTTTATGAAATTGTTTCCGCAGCGATGTAGAAAATCTGTGCACTCTTGAATACAATTCAATACTCACAAATCTTCCTTATTTTTCTTTATAATTCAAACAGCAAAAATGTATTACATATGATCTCCAAGATGTTGCTCAACGCGTTTCAGAGACGCAATGTCCTTCTTCAGGAGCTAAACTAGATGCAAAGAAATAAACTTTACATCTATATTCAATAATTCACAGAAATGTTCAAAATAAACCACCACCGTTTGTGAATAAAGTCTGGTCATATGCCAAGGGTTCACAATCTAGTTTGTCCAAAACCAGAGTCGCTACCCAATTTACTCCACCACTGCATCTCAGTGAATTGAATACCAACCATGCTGTCTGATGAAACCTGGGGGCCACAGGGGGCACTTATGTACTAATACTTACTGCTTCGTGTCAGGGTAATAATACCTCCCCTGCACCCAAACTGTTCATATTTCAGAGTAAATAACTGTTGAATATTTTGTCTATTCTATGTGTGCATTGTAACAGTCCAGAGCTACAGACACATATAGGAAACAGGGAAATATCTGCTAACAATAAGGATGTACCTAAAGCAAACAATGTCAGGGTGGGCACATGCAAAGTGGAATTTCTCTAGATGTGCCAAAGAGTTCATAAATCATACTCTCAAATGTCCAATCATAATCTAGTAAAACAAAACAAACAACTTCTCCAGGGATGGATTGATTTTCAAGGGTTTACTAACAGACTGTACCCCTCTTGGGTCTTCCTGCTTTCAATGTGTCTTTCAAAACCTCTCCCAGGTGTCTGGCTTCCAAGACTAATTTTCCCAAGCTTTATCTCCTCCTCTGGTTTCCCCCATTTGCACTTGATTATCCAAAACCCTCCCTTCAGGATTGGGTTCCTCAACATTCACTTTAGGTCTCTTTCGATCCTTGACTTTCAGCAGATTTCACTGTAGGTCACTCCCAGACTTTAGATTTCCTCAGCATTCACTTGAGATCTCTCAGACCTTGGGTTTCTTTGCCATTTGCAATGGGGGAAGGGCACTCAGCCAATTAGGTGGCTGGAAGATCGGGCGACAATGCAGTGTGTGCCGCCCACTCTTTCCAGCCACCCGAGGCCTTTCCCCAGGTGGCACCATCTTGATTGTGGGAGGCAACAGTACTGCAACTGCTGGACCAGAGCTTTGTGCTTCGGTCCCGGCGCTACTCCTGCCCATGGCCTCTGCCATGGAAATGGAAAAGGGACTAAGTTCCTTTTTTCTATGAAGGCAGGCATCTTTTTTTTTCTTTTTCAGAGATTGGGCTTGTGCAATAGAATGGAGCCCATCTCCCGAGGGGAACAAAAATTATCTATTTGCAACCCGGGCAAACCCTCGGGTGTAAATAGCTAGCACATCCCAGGCTGGCGGTCTACATGGCCGGTAACGGCACACAGAATCTGCCAAGGCCCTCACTTCGATCGGACCTGTCTAGGCTTGGGCTGATGGGCCATTAACAGACATGTACACCCCTCGGCTAGGGCGTGATTGCTACATTCTGCTTAGATTATCACCTGTTTGACTGTCGGGGCAGAGAGTCATTTACAGTCAGTATTTCTTAATCGCACCCATGGAATTGCGATCAGCTCTTTCCAGTCACCCGAAGCCCTTCCCCGAGTGATGCCATTTTGACTGTGGGAAGGCAACAGGGGGACTCTCCATGTTGCCGCCCCACATCCCCACTCTACTCCCTCCCCACTACAATGACATTAGAACCCTTTTCCCACCCCTGCTGTCCTCCTCCACTTACCTGCTGAACCAGAGCTTTGTGCTCCAGTCCCAGCGCTCCACTCACCCGCAGCCTCCGCCATGGAAAAGGAAAAAGAACCCAGTCCCTTTTCCTATGGTGGACATCATTTTTTTTCTCAGGAGATTGGGCTCACGCAATAGCATGGAGCTCATCTCCCGAGAAAAAAAAATAACTATTTGCACCTCGGTCAAACCCAAGGGTGCGACTAGTTATCACACTGGAGCTGGGGGGCTTCCCTCTGGCCTGTCTAGGCTCGGGCTGGTGGCCCATTGCCGGCCATGTATGCCTCCCAGCTGGGGCGTGATTCCTGCATTCACATGAAGGCTCACTTTGACCTTGATTTCACCAGCATTCACAAAGTCTTTCTCGGACATTGGATTTTCTTAGCATTCACTTGAGATCTCTCCCAGACTTTTGGTTTCTGCAGCGTTCACCGGAGGTCTTTCCCGGAACTTGGCTTTCTCCAGCATTCAGTTGAGGATTCTCTCAGACATTGGGTTTGTTTAAATTTACCTTGACCTTGATTTCAGCAGCATTCACTTGAGGTCTCTCTCAGACCTTTGGTTTCTTCAGCATTCGCTTGAGATCTCTCCCAGACCTCTGGTTTCTCCAGCATTCACTGGAGGTATTTCTCAGGCCAGGGGTTTCATCACCGTTCACTTGAGGTCATTCCCAGACCTTGGGTTTCTCCAGCATTCACTTGAGGCTTTTCGCAGATCTTGGGTTGGTTTACCATTCACCTTGAGCTTGATTTCAGCAGCATTCACTTAAGGTCTCTCTTAAACCTTGGGTTTCTTTACCATTCACCTTCACCTTGAATTCAAGAGCATTCACTTGAGGTCTCTCTTAGACCTTGGGTTTCTTTACCATTCACCTGGCCCATGATTACAGCAGCATTCACATGAGGTCTCTCCCAGACCTTGGATTTCTCCAGTATTTATTCACATGAGGTATTTCCCAAACCTGTGGTTTCTTCAACATTCCTTAGGAAGTATTTTGCCTTCAGACCTCCTTCTACTTGGCTCATGGACCTCTTACTAGATCCCCCTTTACTTTTCAGCCGTTTACCCTCCTGTGGGCCAGTTCTCCAGTATAGTCCTCTCCGGGGTAAATGGTGTAGGCATGCTAAAATGTATACTTCCCTCCAAACATATGCTTTTACCGCTTTTCTACTGCCTCTTGTATAGTTCCTTCATTCTTTTGGAACTTGACACAGCCCTTGGGACTGGCTGCAGTCATTATAGGTTTGCTGTCAGGCCGTGGATTTTCTCCTAATTTGAGTTTCCCTAACATATATTCAAATCCTCCTGTTTAACTTTCTTTGCACTGGCTAATTTGGTGATTTTCCTTAGCTGTGTACTCATAGAGCACCTACCTCTTGTAATTCTGCTGGTGCATGTGCAGGCGTGCAAAGCTTTCCACGGATACAGAGTATGGGCCCACTGTGTTGATGCCCACCGCAGTGACCACGGTTATTCAAAGACTTTGGGAAGGACTTTGTTCATGTTGGGTGTACTTTGCACTTTGGTTTCCAGACAGTGTGCCATTTGGGCAAGGCTGAGTTTGTTTATTGTCTAGAAGGGGTTTAACAATGGAAATTGGTGATGCAGTGTGTACAGGGTGCACTCCGAACATTACACAGTGACAGCACAAGCATGCTTGAGAGTTTTGTAGCAAGGTTTTGTTAGGAATCCGTGATGATATATTACTGAGTGCTTTTAAAGCACAGATCTGCAAGGTCCCTGAGGGTGTAATGCCATGTGTCTGTGGCGGTGGCAAGTCTGCAGAATCCCACTCCTTCCATTCTCTGGGAGGCATACCGGGAAGCAACCGGAGATCCCTGTGGCTTACTCCCTTCATCAAAGTGGGGGGGGATCTTACATCTCACCATACTCTGCAAGTGTGCGACTGCTAAAACATATGATGTGAACTGGGTGTTGACACAGTAGCCAGGAACTTGGAAGGACCACTCATGTAGATACATGTGATACTTAATAGAATACATTTATAAAATGGTTTCCACAAGTCAAAATAGTGTCCAGTATCTCTGTATTGTATTGAAAGCGTTAAAAAAAACAACTCCAAATGGCATACATTTCCTTTTTACATCACAGGCAGAAAATGTGCCATTGGTCCAATGCATTTCGGACTGTGAGTCCATCATCTGGGACCATATTCTGCCTGCCTGGAGTCATTGGAAGTATTTCCTCAGTACCATTAAATATAGGGGGCACAGGGGTGTTTGTGTCACCCACCTTTCGTGAAATACCTTTTTGCCCCCCTCATCTAGATGCCATGTCCCCTCCAGTTACTCCACTGCTGGTAAATATACATTCTGAGGCTTGAGGCTGCATTCGCTCTTTGCTCGAGCTCTAGATGAAAGTCCTCGTGGATGATGTTGATGGTTCTTCAAATTGGAGAAGATGTCTGTGTATGGCAGCCTTGATTGTGCCGCCCCTGATAAAACATATGACATCAGTCATGAAAGCAAACAGGTAACAAAGATTATTTTATTTACTGGCGATTTGTGCAGCGCATCTGGAAATGACATCGCTTACAAGTACCCCAAGCGGAAGGAAGCAAGGTGGTGAAGGGAGTGGCGGTGAATGGGTAAAAAATGGGTTGGCTCATTCACAGTCCTGGAACATTCTAGATCAGTTAAGTGCTGGAAGTAGAGGGGGTATGGAAAAAGAAAAGATCTGGTTCATGGAATTACATGAACGGAAGAATAAGTATAGTACATGGTAAAATGACAGTACATTTAAAAGGTAAGTACAGTACAAACCAAGGAGACAGATGCAACCTGTGGGCAGCACCCATTAAATGAGAACCACAGATGGTCCTGGGTCAAGAATTAGGTAGACAGGTGATCAGTAAGTAAGAATAGGAGGCTCTGGATAAGTGTCCTCTTGAAAAGGTGCACCTTAAGCTGCTTCCTGAAGAGCTAGAGATTTTCATCAGCTCTGAGGAAGATTGGCAGGCCCTTACAAAGCACAGCCGCCCCACGCTGCATACAAAGAAAAATGGGGCTTGGTTCCTTAATTTATTGGGGTGCAGTGTATAGCAACAAAACCTTCATGCCACACACAGCCGTAGAACGGCTCCTATGATCAGATACCCACGGCTCTTTATTTGCTTTCCTTTAATATAACGTAACTAAGCATTTTATTTTATTTATTTATTTCTATAGCACTGCAGCCCGCAGGCATCTGGGCGCATTACAGCTAGACAAGGAGTGAACAAGAGGAGACAGGACATCATGGTATCAGTACAGTTGTAATAGGTATATGGTTCGTCTTGTCAGGTGGCTATTTGAACAGTGAGCTTTTCAGTTTATCCTGAACTGTAGATAGTTGGATTCAAGTCTTAGGTGGCTTGGGAGGTCATTCCATTTGGTGGCTGCTTTAGAGGGGAAGGCCCTACCGAGACCATTGGTTTTTTTGAGTGTCTGACTTTCACTAGCCCTTGGGTCTTTGACTTTAAAGCGTGGCTTGGTTCATACGGGGTGATTTGATTTTTAAAGAAGACAGGGACTGAGACAAATATGCGGAGGTGAACAATGGGCATTGATTTAAAGATGATGCAGTCTTCTAGGGCTAGCCAGTGGAGGGACTGTCTGTCCCCGGTAATATGTTCCCTTCTTGATTTACCTGTGATAGTCCTAACCGCATTATTCTGGATAACTTGCCATTGTTTATGACAGGGTAAATGAGCTTGAGATTCTTCATATGCTCATGAGTTCAATTAGAGCTTGGAATAGCTTCTGCTACTATGCCTGTGGTCTCCACGCGGAACGCCACAGTGCACACTGATAAAGTAGCTGAGCCTAATCAGCCTAGTTGTGGATTGATGTTCTAGCTGGATTGATCCAATAAAATGTATATTACTACAATATCACAAGATGTGCAAATTGAGGACCGATTGAACTTTAATACACAAATAATAAGCCCTGAGAACTACCTTGTGTAGCGGTTGAAACACGTGTTGGCTGTTCAGTAAAGCAATCATATTTTGTAACTGTCTGGTCTATGTATTGAGTCAATGTGACTGATATTTTTATCTGAGTTTTTGGTGAGGTATGGCGCAAGTTGTTAGATCAACATTATTTTCCATCACTGGATGTTTTGCTTCATCTGCTAAGATGAAATACAGATCTCATATAAATACATCAGTAGTTTTCACCATTGCTAGGCTTAGGTCCCGTCTATGTGGCAAACTGTCACAGAGCCCCACTCCAACTGTGCAGATGTGTATCATATGTAGAAGGTTTTGTGAAATATGTACCAATTTCAAAGAGATCTGCCATAACATGAACAGTGAGGAAGTGATCCCTTTTGATCCTGAACATCAGCTCCTTATAAGCTTGGACATAGAATCCATCTATAGGAGAATCCCACAGGCCATTTTAATTAACATCAAATGCGAACATATTGTGACGAGATGCCATCTGCCAAAGGGTGAAAGCCTTCACTTTTTTTATTTGTAGTGCTAAAAAGGTGCAGGTAATTATGTGACTGAAATGGAGGTATGCTTGCAAAATGCTACATGCGAAAATGATCGTGCACACATGTTGCTGTAATCAGTCTGATTACACCTACTGTGCAAGCTCGGCAGTGGCACAAAGCATGTTCAAAGGTTGCCTGCGCATTTGTGAAAGCTGCTGGAACATAAAGTCCCTGCAGATAGGGTTGGCATTTTGCCTATGTGCACCCCTGATCTACATCCAAATGATTGTGTAATCTAGACAGTCTGGTGGCATGTACATGTGTAAATATAAGCCATACCTACTTGTGGCATGGTGATTTCCAAGGGCACATAATCATGAAGCCACAACAATGTGACATTACATAGTTTCAATTCTATGAACAGGGCTTCACTGTGGGAGGATTGATGTGAATGTGTGCCTGGTCTGACTGTCTCCACTACAACCATGTGGAACAATATCCAGAATGCTGCCCCTTTGATTCTTCAGCAGGAAGGACAACACCCTCCCCTAAAGACACAGGAACTTCACCCCAGGAAGTCTCCTGGGAACCATGATTCAAAGGCTGTCACTGGCATTGCAAAGCCAGCTTCTCACCAGGGTGCTCATTACTGGAGTTTCTATTATACTGGCAGACATGGAAAGGGGGCAGGGTTAGAATAGCCAGAGAGGGAAGGTACTCCTGGAAAAGGGTCCCACCATCTTGCTTTCTGTTAGGGCTCTCTTCCGTTTCCTCTCCCTTCCATTTACTGCAAGGAGTAGGCATGCAATGTCATAAGCCAAATGGCACTTTTTACAACAGGGATTGGGCCTCCTGTAGCAGGCTTGCTTTGGATGAGTCCACTGTGGCAGTTTTCCTTTAAAAGCATAGGTGCACCCCCTCATTCTTTGGTTCATCACTGGACTTCCACAAGAAAAAGAAGATGTCATCTGGATGTCTATTGGGGTACAGTCTTTCCCAGCGTTTTCTACCTGGGAGGTGAAGACAGAAGGCATCCAAGACAGAGGAGAGCTCTGACCCCTACCATCCCCAGGAAACAGTTGCAGCGACTGTTGTTGGGGTTCTATTCCTCCATTCCCTTACTTTTCCTGCAAGCAATATACCTTGTCAAAAGGAAAAGGACCATTGTTACAACAACAGGGATTAGCCCTTTTACAGCAGGCTTGCTTTGATCAATGCCCTGTGGCAATTTACCTTTAAAAGGAGATGGGTACCCCCTCCGTCTTTGATTCATCTCTGGGTGTTCACAAGAACAAGAAGAATTTATTTGGATCTTGGTTGGGGATACAGTCTATCCAAAAGATCTCGACCACGAAGGTGAAGACAGAAGGCATTCAAGGCAGAGGAGAGCTCTGTCTACTAACCCTCGAAAAGGAAGTGTGGCAGTGACTGCTGTTCGACCAATGCCTCATTGTTTCTACACTGGAACCAGGGCCCTGTCACAGGAGGTGGATGAGCCCCTGTGCGATCCAGCCAACCTCCTGGGAGTGGGAGTGAAACAGAAGGACTCATCTTGTACTGGAGCCCCAGGATTGGGACTCAAAGCAACTCAGAAGTTCAAGAGCAGCTGGAATCCCTTTTCACCACTTTGAGCCATCTTCTATCTGCTTGAACCGTTCTCGACGCACTTCAAGTCAACACAGGTGCCACAGTGCTGCTGTTAGCATTCAAAAAAATTCAAGCTGCTTACTTGTATCTTTGAGGCATCTCGGCACTGTCACGGACCAGTGAAAATCACCAACGTTTCAATTCAAGCGTCGGCTCCCAAATTTGGAAACATCCGATTTGTCACATCCCGAGCTGCGCACAGACCAAACAGAACCTCAACTAAGGACAACTCAACCACTGACATGGCCCACTGGAAACCAACATGTCACTCGCTCACTGTACCCAGCAGAAGCCTCCTTTCAAGGCAAATCGACTGCCAACTCATAGTTGTTTGGACCCATCAACTCGCACCATCTTGAGCACAGACTCAATCTTTGCAGAGCCCTTTCTCGATACTGAACTAACGCTGACTCACCACAGCGTCAATATGACTCACTCCATCTGGACACTGCCCGACACAGGAAAGCATATAGAAGCCTGGATCGACGCAGTTGAGCAGGCAAGACAAAGAAGTACTGTGAAGAGGCCCAGTTCCCCATGCCTACTTTTGGTACCACAGTGACTGTCCAGGCCCCCTTTTTATCTCTTATTGGACTAACAAAATATTCTGCTAAGATGGTAGATCCATAAGCTTTCGAAGTTCCAGATACCTTTTAATCAACCGGTGGTCACAAACAAATGGACAACAAAAGAAAGCACACAGAGCTGAACATAACGTTTACATGGAAAGAAAAGCAAGAGATTCTCCCACTTTAAAGTGAATTGGCTGTATGCCAGGAATCAGTCTTGCATGGCCCCTTTATCTAAAGAGCCATAAATTGGAAAGGTAACAGACGCATGCACACACACTGGAATGCAGTTTTCCTCGCTGAGAAGTTACATTTCAAGCACAAATTGCTTACCAGCGTTTGAGTATGTGTATGTTTCATTTCCAATTCATGGCCTTTTAGATGTCCATGCAGACAGGCAGCTGGGACGCCAATGCCAAACACGGCGGTTCACACAACTGGTGCAGATGAACGTACGCATGACTTAAATATGAATTGGATACTTTTCCAATTAATCTTCCCCCACACCATTAGGATACCCAAATATAGCCTGGATAAAGACCCCCAGGGTCTTAACACATGTCGGCTTCACAAGAGAATGGCTTCACAAGAGAACAAAATCATACATGTTAAAATGATCTCTGATGTTCAGCTAAATTGAGAGACAATAATAATAGATTGATTATAAATCTGGTAACAATACAACTAGATATGAAAGGACCAGCAAGTGCGCAACCAGGCACAGTTCACATTGTGTGTTGCTTGATAATTACTTTAATTGATTGTTTGTGTTCTGTTTACATTTTATAGAACCTTGTATTGACTTTCTTTTATTTTGGAGTCTCTTGAGCAATTGCTGTTTGGGTTGCTATTATTATCAGCTCACACCCCCCCTGAAGATATAACCAGCCTTCGGCCTGTGCAACCAGACAATGTGAAGGAGGTACACCTTCTATGTTGTGCCTGTTTCACCCTTATGATTTGGAATGTTGCTGGTTTAGTAGTAGTGTGGAGCTGGGTAGGCGATTAGGCCCCTACTGATCCGTACGCTCCTGCAGAGCAGTAGTCATTTCGTCTCACATTAAGCCAAAAACACATTCCTGTCTTGACAAAGAGATTTGTGTATTTGTAGTCTAGTGCACTCAAATGACTGTGACCAAGACTTTGTTTTACGTTAAAGACCATATTGATCATCAAAAAGTAGGTACAGCCATGGGTGCCAATATAGCTTCCAATACAGTCACACTTTATACAGAATAATTTAAAGAATGCCACATCTATTCAATAGACAACATGAATCATCACCATGTAGAGAGATATGTTGATATTTTCTTCATATGAAATGGGTCACAACACAAAGCACTGGTCTTCATAAAATGACCGAGTGTGAGGTATCCACAACTCAATGCTCAGGCAATACAAGCAATCAGCAGAATTACTTTTTAGATGTCCCCATCAGTGCCGTGGAAGGTAACCTCTGAGGGAGACCATGGATCAAACCCCCACTGATAGCAACTCCCTGCTTCACTAATCTATTATCCACACAAAACACTTTCAGGTTAATATACTCTATGATAATTTCCTTAGACTTAACAGAAAGACTTTGAGGTAGAAGTGGCATAACTGACAACTAAACTGACACACAGATAGGCTATCCGGCAGATAGGTCAAAGGAGCAAACAGGACAGCCATTAACAACTACCAGTGTGCCCCTCTGGAAGAAAGAGTTAAAAAACTGAACGCAGAAAGAGTTCTATGTGTCAACATGTTTTCTGACTTGTCTTTTCAAGTTAAGATTATCAACAGAAGCTGGTGGCTCCCATCAACAGGCAAAGATTCTCTTTGTGTATAAAACATTTCTAAACCATTGTATCTAACTGAAGTTACGAACTTGCTTTTTAGGAGTTGTAGTATCAATTAAGGGTAATAAGTGCTGGGTTACTATATCAAGCAACCACACAGGTATGCATGATAGTTAAAAAACAAAAAAGGAAATTGAATAATTTTATGGGGTGACATTTAAGGGATATGTGATCTAGTCAGTGCGGACATTGGGGCGCAGCTTCCCGGATCCAGGAGCTGGCAAAAAAAAATGTCACCCGGGTTTCTGATCAGGCTCGCCAATCCAGGAAACTCCATGTGCACTCTACGGTTAGTTTAAAATGGTGCAGTGTGTTCATTAAACCATAATCGCTCGGTTCAGAGGCAAAACACTTCCCCACAAGACCACTTGTCAGTCTTGGCAAGGAATCTGTGGAATTCCAAACAAAATAATGTGTTAGGAAAACATATAAGTTTATATTTTTTCCTAATACATTATTTTGTTTGTTTACCATGTTTTTGGAAGTGAAACAAAATGTATTGCCCACAATGTAATTCGGTGAATTAGCAAATGCATAGCAGCAACTGACATGCGTGAGCCTGCAACCATCAAACTGCATTTGTTTTGCTGTCTTGCAGCCTCTTCAGAGGGCTTCCTGCCAAGCATAGTGATTCATGCCTGCAGTGCAGCAGCAGGTGGGCAACGCAGGGGAAGCGGACAGCAGGCAAGCATTGGACACTGCACTGAAGCTGCGTGGACTGTGAGGATACACGCAGGTGCTACAGCAGGGAGAAGGAGGATAGTCATCTGGGATAGCTGTGCTCCAGCTGCAAAGCTGCACGTTATTCATCCCCAGTATCACAATGCGCCTCGACGTGGGGAAAAAGGAGACTCCGGATGATATGTAGGCCAGCTCCTAACTTTCCGGGAGGGCCAGTGGCAGCTGCTGCTACTGCTGCTGCTGCTGATGCCGCTTCTGCTGCTACTGCTGCTGCTGCACTGGGTTCATGGATGAAACGCAGAACCGCAGCACCCTTGGTGAAGATTGCTTTGCATTAATTGGGATAAAGCCAATTTGTCCCATTTATTTTGATCATAGTCCCTACTCATTGGAGGATTTACTGCAATTTGCCTCTTTATTAATAATGCACTCTACAGGCTATACTAATGTACATTCTGTTTGGATTTAAAAGGGGTGCACATTTTATACTGTGATGGCAACATAAGAAACTGAGCTATTTCCAAAGTGTTCATGATTAATTTTCTGAGGGACTGAGATGCAAATATTTATTGGGGGTTATGGGGAGGATGAGTAAATTTGAGCTCTGGGGGCAAGGTGGGGCCACCTGTTCAGTTATGAGAGAACTGGAGGTGGTACAACAAGGATACTGTACAGTCCACCCAGCCTTCTAATCTCCAACCAGCGGACCAGCCAGCACCCTCATCTAAAGGAAACACCCTCCTCCCAGGTGACTGAGATGCACAAATAAGAGTCCGCAAGATACAAGGGTACTGTGAAGCAGACACACAAAAACGAGCATCTTGCCAAGCATTCCACTGAGGGCACAATCTTCGCACCACTGACCGTTATCGAGCCTGGTCATGAATGGAAGAAACTCTCACCATGGAAGATAGAGATCAAAAGGACTGAGACACTTGCAAGACAGCAGATAACATGGAGGTATGACAGAGAGGTTCCCTGCTCCCGTTAGGAGGAGAAAGGGTGACCCGTGAACAGTCTGTGCACAGTGGAGTAGGGAGAGGTCCCTTGAAATCAATCAAGAAATCACTTATTATGGCAGACAGGGAAATCCACCACACATGGGGATAATAGGAAAGAGATATGAAGCACACGTGGTGGGGAGGTGGGATCACAAAGCCCTGAACAATCCTGTGGCCAGGCATTAAAGGGGACATAGGCCCGCTAATTCACCAGTTTATTAAGGCAACAGAGACTGCTGAAGCAATGTAAAAGGAGGAAGAAGAAGATCAAAAGTAAGATAGTGAGGATAATGTTCCACAGAATTAGAGAGCAATTGAGAAAGTGGATGGAGAACAGATGGAGGCTAGACCATTTACCCGAGCGCCTAAACACAGATCAAGCAGGAGAAAAGTTTGATATAAGGAGCTTTTTGGGGATATGGCTGAGAGCCTGGCAAGGGCAAGAGAACTTTAAGTGATTATTAACCTGACTGTGGCTATATCCCACATCCTGGTGAAGCCAGACACCATAAGAGATTGAGGTGAATCCCTACTGTCCTACTATGGGCGGTCCTGGAAGCCTTGTGTGACAAAGTCACATCTGAGAGGCTAGTGTATGAGAGTAGGCTCACCTGCTCCCTGATTCATGTCCCTGAGTTGTTATATGGGAGATTCCCCATGTCACCCCTTCCAACCCTTGGTCTTGTATACATGAGAACTACCACTATCCTATGAGCAATTTTACTGCCTCAAAATGACAACTGCAATGATAAGGTTACAAATACCATGAACAAGAAGAAAGACACTTGAGGGAGACAGCAGGCTGTGTTGATACCATAAAGAATCCAGTTTATCAAGGAGAGAGACGTTCACAAGCACCCATGTAGGAGAATGTTTCCAATGAAAGGGCAGCAGTCACACTATTTCCAAGATGGCAGCCATACACTTTGAAACCACACTGAACAGAGCCATGGGCAGTCCACTACTCAGTTCAAACCAGATGGGGAATTAGTCGTTTGCACAGGCCCTATACAATCCACTGACGCACCTGGCACAGATCACCCAGCTTCTCAGCTCAGCCCCAGCCCCATAGTCCTATATACAGGGAATAAAGCAGATGGATGGTGTGGGAGTAATTAATCATTGTGCAGAGTAGAACATGGTAGAGCAGCAAGAAGGTGCACAGGTCAGAGCGAGGATCGGAGGAAATAAAGAGGAGGGAGCAGGGCGGAGTAGGTGGAAAGGAGAGAGTGGAGTGAGGGAGGTGGAGAAAAGAGAGAGAGAGAGGGATAGAGAGACGAACAGGTGTTGAAGTTAGTGCTCTGCTGCAGCCACACTCTTGACATTGGCCTGATATTTCAATGTGGATGGTCTACTAAGTCTCCCATCTTTCTGAGGTGAATATAAAAAGCAGCATTGAGGTGAAAGTTAGTTACAACTGCTAACAGTCCCTAGAGACATGTTCACTTTTTTAATGTACAAAATTGGTTTACTAAGTATATCAAGTACTAACGCCAATTGGTCCACCCCTTGAAACTCTGAACGTTGAAGGAATTGTAGCTGAATGTATTGCCTATTAAATAACTTCAGAATTGATTGAACCTTTAAATACAAAAATATATACATTAATAGGCATTTCTGGTTTCAAGGATATGAAATTTTGTTTCTTTTTATAGAATTATGGAATTATTATTTAGATTAAAAAAATAAAAAAATGTATTGATTGTTTAAATAATGGGGTAATTAACTGAGTGGTTGATTTATGTCAGCAAAAAACATACTGCAACAAAACTGATGACTGTAGCAGAAAGTCCCTCTGCAATGGTTTCAGAATGTCCTTTAAAGGCACTGGATCGTTCACATTTTGAACAAATACACTGTTAAAAAAAAGTCCCCATCCCTCCATAAGGCCAATGCGATCAATGATAAAACAATAAATCCTCTTTACATATGTTTCAATGGATGTAAGAACATGTATCGTACAAAATGCCAAGACAGATCCCAGGCAATGTTAAACATGGATATCTTCTCAGTGAAACAATATGAGCCATGAGTCACATGACACTATGGAGCTGTCAAAACTAAGCTTAGTGTGTACATCATAAGAAGCTCCCCCTTCACCACAGTTTGACTGCATTAGACAAGAATCAGCCATCTCGCTGGTCTCATAATAGCGATTAAAGCTACAATAACACATTGCAATCCAATCCCATCGCATACATTCTGGCATGTACTAGATCTTCCCAATCATTCAATCATTTCTCCTTGACTGTTTCCCAGAGAGGGTAATCAAGACAGGTACCAATTTTCACATATAAATTCAGAATTTCTCACAACTACAGCAAGTGAAAGTAGCCCAGACTTTGTCTTGTACCTCTTGTCTAAACTTTGATGTAGTCTGAGGTGAAAGGTTGTCCCGGGCTCCAGATAACCATATACATTGGCAAGTCTATCCCAGCAAGAATATGGCAGCCATTAGGCCTCACTGCAGTTCTGAGAAACTGTGCAAAGGTATTGCCACTTGCTCAGACAATTTGTCTCCTAGAAATAAACAAAAGCAACCTGATCACCTAAGGGAGAGGTAAGAAATGAATCTAGTGCATATCCAGGAGATGCATATGTCTAACCCGTGTTTTCTGAGTCTTCTACATCAGAGTTCTTTCCAATGGTTTCTTCATACTCTTGCATATACTAAACCTTGTTCTGTACCTTCTAAGACGTGTTGTGGCCAGAAGTTCCAGGAGCAGATTCAGAAGATAAAATAGATGAGGAACCAATAAACACCTTTGGACTGATAAGAGCATGAGTTGGTGCTTTACCAAATAAATTGGTTATGGAGAAGCAAGAATAGATCCGAAAGGCTGAGGAAAAGCCAAGCAACAGAAGCAGAGCTGATCTTACTCCCAGCGGTTACAGTTGTAGATTTTCTTATCAGTACTTTCAAAGCAGGCTGACATATCTATCCCTCTCTCTCGCTCTCTTTTTACCAATTAACAGGAGATTGCAATCAGGACATGTTTCTCACAACACTGCCCCTTGCCAGACTTCTCTGAAAGAACAACAAAATAATAGTTTAAGTCAGAGGAAAAGACACTACTGAATTTGGACAGATTAGTGGCTGGCTATTGCAGGATTTGCTTGATATTGATGCCTGCAAAATTCTCGCCATGTGATATTAAATAGCATCTTTAACATCCAGCAGGTTCAAATATTGGTGTACGTTTCTAATTTTTTTAGCATTTTAAATCATTTGTGCATAACTTAAGTTACTCTTACGCCCATCCACTTTCCTCCATACTCTTGGGGTGTCCCACGGAACCAGAGAGTGTTGCTATGCAGCATGTTGGGACTTTTGATTAGCGCAAGCATGTCTGGGCATGCCACCATGGTCCTCCTCAGCGTTCCTTGTCCAAAATGCTGAAGGATTGGTGGCAGAATTTTGTACAGGTGAAGCATTGGTGAGAGTGAGTGGTACCAGTGAAGTGTAGTGCATTGGAGAAAGTGGTGAGGATGGTGCATGGGAGGAGAGCGTGAGAGAGAGATGGATATCGGCATGGCATGTGGAGGAGGTACTGTGCGGGGCATGCCGAGACATGCTTGCTCTAAGCAAATGTGCTAACATGCTACCCAGCAACACGGTCCAGTCCCATCCGCCATTCAATAGGACATCCCAAGAATGTGAAGACAAGGGGATGGGGCATTAGAACAACTTAGGTTATGCAAAAACGATTTAAAATGCAAAAACAATTAGAAACTAAAACTAATATTTGTACCTCCATGATGTTAAAGATGATATTCAATATCTCCTGGTGATAATTTTGCCTCCATTGATATAATCCTGCAAAATACAGACACTAATCTTTCCAAAATCAATATAATACAAAAACAAGATGTAATGCTACGACACAGATCACTATATTTCAAGCTCTGCAAGCTCGAAAATATAATGTTAACAAGAAAAAACCTATTTGCAAAAAATGCAAGCATATCATTGCAATCCAAAAGCACATTGCTAAATGGAAGGCAGTATATAATACTTAACTACCTCAGGGGCCCACACCGGGATTACTAAAACCAATAGAGGTGCGTTCCTAATTACTCAACTTCAAAATAAATATCAGTACCATGGGATATTACAACTAGCAGCAGTACACCAATGGTAACCCCGAAAGGTAAATACTGCCAGTAAGGTATTGCGTGCTTCATTGCCAAGCATCAGTGTGTAATACCTTGCCATCCCCTTTCACCCTCCCTTTCTGCTGCACTTCTCCTCACTGCACTTGCATGCCCGAATACCTCATGGCCTACTAGGAGCAGAACTGTATTTTACTGTTTTTGCCATAGTTATTTTCCCTTGTTCCCCTCCCATTTAGCGTGTGGTCGCTTTGAAACACTATTCAGTTGTATACGCGCCTTATCAATGCTCAAAAAAATAAAACAAAAAATAAGGCTAGAGAAACAAACATACCATGACTGTGGGACATTATTGCTACAAAAACGTATGGCAGTAAAAGCTTTCACTTTAACTTGTCTGAGTTTCTGCGACATAATGAATTGAGTCATAATGTGTGCTTCATTTTTTGCTTGAATTTTGTTAAAATAAAATAAGTGAAAATGAAATTAAAAGAAGAAGTAACTGACAAAATACTGTTAGACTGCAGGAAAGCCAGTCCAATGACCTGCATGATCCAGAGCTCTTCACGGTATCACTGCTTCGGGCCATAAGAAGGTTCATAACCACAAGCAGCCCTTATTGAGACAGGTTCTGGCTTGCAAACCTATCCATGGGTTTGGAGTAGCCAAATTGTAATGCCCTATCAACACAATGCCCGATTTCATGACCAAGAATGGTAGGCCCCGCCCACCGAAGAATAAACTAAGAGTTGGAGAGACACATGCCTCTCCATGATCATTTTCCCCTGCGGCCTGTGGATAGCCTATTGGAGTCTGCTTGCGTCAATATCTGTGACAGTTTTCTTCATTTCGGTAACGAGTCCTTAACCCTGGAATACAAACACTGCTTTCTGAATTCACAGGTATCAATGATTTGGCCTTCTTCAACATTGACCCTGAACAGACTGACATTAGACCAGCCGCAAAGAAAGAGTTTGATATAGCATCAGATATGGCTATGATTTGAAGACATTAAGCCATGGGCCCTGATATCACTGCAACATAACATTGAGACGATAAAAAGAGAAAAAGGAACATGAAGCAGTCTTATCTTTTGTCCTATTAACCTTATCTATATTGTGTGAGCTCTTTTTTTTTCTTTTACTTCCTCAAATTACCAGAAGGCAAACGGGATCCAAAATGGAGAAAAGGAAGTAAGGTGCACACTATTCAGTCACTTTAAGACAATGGGAACAACAAAACACAAGAAAAGGCTTTTTGTACGCTTTTAACTATTAAATACATTCATAAATAAATGGTTGGAGCTCTGTAGACTAGCATAACTGGAATCTGTAAAAAAGAAAACTAATCAATCATTGAAAATATTGGTCCATATATCAGTCGTATTGGAGAGGGAGGATGGCAAAATCGGGATATTCAGTTTACTTTAATTTTTACTCACTGTGATCCTCTCACATAAAACAGTGACCGCCTAAGCATTCTATAAGCTTGATAGGATTAACATATTACTGAAGTCACATCAGTGAGCTGAATGGGTATATTTATTCCCATGAGTTTAAAGCTGGAGGGATTTTATCTGGTTCAGAATGTGCGATAATTGAGAATGTCATAATCTGCCCACTTGAAATGTGCAACTCTGGGGAGTACCCATCACTGCCAGAGACCAGATATCTCAGCATTGCACCAGGACTGCAGGAGAAATAGTACTAAATGTTGCATCAATGGACTAGAGACCAACGTCCCCCTGACCTGAGAGCTCCCGGCTCGGCTGTGGCCCTTTTCTTTGACCAGGGAGCAGCAAAGCCACCCTTCCCTCCTGCCATCTACATGTGTGCAAGAGTTAAGCTATGCAACTCCAATCCAAGCCTCTGATCTACTCCTGCCTGTGAGAACTCCCAAAAATGTTTCTTGTGACAAAATCAAGAAGATGTTCAAAAGGATCAGTTTGCACAGTGACAGCACAGATTTAGGTTTTCTCCCAAATGTTTGAAACAGATGAAATTACACTCACGTTTTTTCTTTTTCTGAAGTGGAATGACTTTCAGAATCAGTTAGCCACAGCAACGCAACTCCAATGGCCAGGTCATAGTGAGCCTAAATTATGAAATACAAAGAAATACTGTAAAGGCTAAAGTGATAAAAGATTGCCAAAAAGATCTAGTAGACTGCAGGATTCATCCTTTTTCGTCAGGTACTATACAAATCAGCCCAAAGGTGGCCTCCCCGCAGGAGACTTCCCTCCCATGCATAGGCTCTATGCTGCCCCTATTTAGTGCAAGAGGTAAGCCCAATGTTATGGTCTGGTGATCATAACAGGGGACAGTCACGCGGTACGTAGGTGGTACGTAGGCTTGACACTGGCCCTTTCAGGGCTACTTTAGAAATAAGGGCTTCCCTTATTGACCTTAGGGATAATTCAACCCTCCCTCCCACCTCCCCCTGCCCCACCTTTGCCCCAATAAAACCCGGGGGAATAAGTAGGCAGACACCTTTAAGAGATTCGAGGAGCAACGGCCCCATGTAGATGGCAGTGATGACACACTCGGCTCCCCTTGCACTTGTGCAAAAACCGCCATTAAATATTCAAAAAGAGGA
The DNA here is from genome assembly GCF_040938575.1 of Ambystoma mexicanum. NCBI lineage: Eukaryota > Metazoa > Chordata > Amphibia > Caudata > Ambystomatidae > Ambystoma > Ambystoma mexicanum. The sequence goes on from NC_090931.1 coordinate 710,620,306, forward strand.
AAATTAGTTAGGCGGAAGAATCCGGGAGGCAGTCAACCAGCCCAAAGTCTCACTGTAGAACTGGAAAATGCCAACAGGGGCAGGGCCTACCAGCTGTCCTCGATACCATCAACCGAAACAGGAACTCCTAGATGGCAGACAAAGTTCCTGAGGCTGCAGTGAAGGTGGGAGAATTGAAGGAGGGGGTGGGAGATTTTCAGGAGGGGGTGGATGAGTCAAGAAGGTGGTCAGGAGATTGTTGTAAAGGGTTGGCAAGCTGAAGCAGGAGGTTGGGGAAAAGCACAAGGAGAGAATGGAGACTTAGTAGAGGGGGCAGGCATTTTCCGAGAGGTGGTTGGTGAGGGATACAGGAGAATACCATTAAAGAGATCCAGTATAGGCAGCAAGAGAGTACGTCTCAGGGGAGTGTAATGGAAATAGAGACTGAGGAGGACAAGGAAGCAGGAGGAGATGAACAATGTTTGAGAAAGAAGAGAGAGTTTGAGTAGAGAGATAACACCTTTGTGAGGAAACTGAGGGGAGAAATCAAAGGTAGAGAAATTAAAGAGGGGATGCCCACAAGGTTGAAGATGAGAGTGGCACCTGGGTGGGTGCAGAAGAGGAGGAGAAGGTCTAGACCCTTGAGAGATAGAACAAGGAGATTAGAATGGTGAAAGAGCTACTACGAGATGCAAATAAAATATATCAGAAGGATACAGTGGATGATTGGCAGACCTGTATAGGAGGGGAAAGCTTTAGCAAATGCCAGGTATGCAGAGAGTGTCATGAGGGCTGAGAGGACTTGATTGGGCCCAGGCATGCAGTAGAGGCAAAAGAAGGAACAAGCCATTGGCGAGGCAGCGCAAAGGGAGATTATCATAGGTGACAGGTTAAGGGGTGGCCAGAAAAAGGGAATGTTTGGGACCCCAAACAAGGAGGCCAAGATCCTGGGAGGCCGTCACCCCAGCCTGATCCAACCCCCTCTCCGTGAGAAACTGTAATACTGCCTTCAAGTGTGCTTGTCCGATCTTTGATGTCAGAAAAAGTTGAGCCCTTGTCATCCAGTCAGAAGTTTTCTCTTTTTCTGAGACTTTTTTATAGACAGACACAGGCTGTGGATGGACCCAAAATAATAGGTGAGCTACACCAACCCTTCATATGCATTTCATTTAAAAATACTTCTCGACATTGCTGAATTATTTGCCAGGTTGTGGCCTGCCGTCCATACTTTATGTCAGTCTATTGCGTGTATAATCTATTATGCCATTGAAATTCTATTCTCAATTCAGTAAATCGATTCAGTGTCTAGCGCTACGATCCATTATCCCTTTCAATGGCCCACAGTGGGTGAATATATATTTACTAGGCAGAGCATCGAACTAGCTACCCATCTAATGAACTTTAAGAATAAAATAAAAACATTCTGGCTCTTTAAATATTTGGATAGATTGCTGAGTTCTTCCTCGCCTGTATCTCTTACAAGGGGTATTGTAATTAGTTCCAGGTGGACGTACCTCTAAAGGTCCATGAAAAGTTGTATGCCGTCCCTCGTTAGTTAATGGATATCTTCTACTTTACTGATGCTGTCCCACTAATGATTCTTCTGTTACCTGGGTGCCCTCATGCACTGTTACACTGGATGATTTAAAATGTGGTGTTCCACAGGGGCCTGCCCTTTCACAGGTGCACAATTAACTAAACCAGGGCTGCCATTGAAGGCAAAACTGAATACAGTTCATGAGAACAGTATTTTATGAGAATTGGTTCAAAATCCTTTAAACTACGAATTGTATATGGTTTTACTTATGATTTCTTTTAGATTACTGAATATATTTAATGTGTGATGAAACTGGAAATATGTACAATCTCTAAGAGTGTGGCTACAAAATTAATAAAAAGAACATGAGAATGAATTCTCAAAGAAATCCTATTCTTTGAACCATTTTTCAAAACAGGCATAGAGCTTCTAGAATGATTTGAGCATGCATACATGACCTTACCATTTCATCAATCATGTTTGACTTCCGTCTTCCTTTAGGATCAAATTCATTTTCTCGAAGTCGGGTTCCTACGTAGTCTCCCCTAGAGAATAGAGAAAGGAAAGCATCTTTTAATGCTCGGAGGAAGGAAGGAAGGAAGGGAGGGAGGGAGAGAGAGAGAGAGAGGGAGAGAGAGAGAGAGAGGGAGAGAGAGAGAGAGAAAGAGAGAGGGAGGGAGGCGCATGTGAAAAAACGTTGCAAGTGAGTGTGAAATGGAAAGGAGGAGCCATATAAGGGTTTGATGGAAAAGGAATCCTAGTAAGCGAGATATGGACGATCTAGAGAGAATCTACTTTAGAGGGAGAGAGGGTAGAGGTTAGACAATGTGAGACGGAGAATGGTCTCATGCAGGTGGTATGGTGGTATTTCTAATTCAAACACTGCTTGCATGAAAAGGGTTCATCTCTTATCCTAATAACAGCTGCAAGAGCTAAAGCCGCCTGCATTGAAGACTGTGCCAGCAACCACTATGTAAGCTGCTAAAATGACGTTGCACGCCCCTAGCAAAGAAGCTCTAGGCGGTGTGGATCCAGGAAAGGGAAATGGTTCTCTGGCTCTGCAAGCACTCTCAGCTAAGACAGGCCCACAAGATTCCAGTGCTCCACAGGCTTTCTCGACACACTAGACCTACGTGATTTAAGCATCCTTTCTAGCAGCGCGTCAAGGTTCTGGTCTCATTTCAGTGATTGTTACTCCCTTTGGGGCATCAATGAGAGGGTGGTACAGTCCAGGACCTGTTACCTGCATGATTTAGGGTGTACTATGCACAAAAGCAGAGCAAGTGACTTATCAAGTCTGTTTACACTCATCAGCAGATTCTCTTTTCTTTCTCTCAGCAGCTTCTATTTCACTGTTGGTAATGTACCTGGGTCGTTACAGAAGTGGGCACCTCACTGATGATGCCCACTGAGGCTGAAACATGCTGGGTGTTGCTTGGGATCTCATGCAGACGGGGTCTGACCTATACCTTCTGGCTAGACTGCCTCATTCGGGTGGTATCAAGCCTGGTTTGCTTATGGTCTTTCCCCTTCTGTAATGACGCAGCAAAAAAAATGGAATGGAGATCAGTGCAGAGCAACTGCCAGTGGTTATGATTAATTAAAACTTTCCTACTGATCAATGTGATCATTTTGAACAAAGCTTGTTTGTGAAAATCTGCTTCCAGCTCCCAGTTGGCAAAAGGCACTGAAAGATGTTGAGCAGAACAACCCTTTGCAGACTTTTCATTCATGACATTGCACCACATTCGTATCAGTGTCACACATCCGTGCATGAAAGACTTTGAATGGAGCACAAAGCAGCCCCCATTTCCAAAAGCCAGCGAATGTGCAACAGAGCCACTGAAGTGCTTGCTCTACCGTGGGATCATTCCTTGGAAACGCCCCAGTGTGAGATTAACAAGAGGTTTATCTACTCAGCATCGACCGAGCGTCTCTTTCACACCTGTGTCGCCTTCCCTCCTCTCTCTCCTGGCAGTACTCGGCCTGGACCCCATTTACCAAAACGACTAGCAATACACGGTGGCGTTATAGGTAGGCGCGTGCCCTGCATCAGTCACTTTCCCAACTCACAAAATGTGCCATTCTCCTGACTGAGAGACCCATGCAAATATCCATTTGTACCATTCGAACATTTGTAAGAAATACACTGTTGGTTAAGGCCTTTGTCTCGGGAGAGTGGGTTAATTAGCGCTCATACTTTTAATGAGGGTGTCTGTTTTTATGCACTCGCTTTAAGCACACAAGTCTGTTGTGAAGGACAAAAATAACACACACAGAGTAGCTTAATCGGCTGCCGACACTCTAGAGACTCTCCAGTATTGCAACACTCTAAACACATGGGAGCAAAGGTAACAAGAACGGTTTGTAACGAAGAGGGCTCTGTTCTAGTAACTTGCCTGGTGCCAGGCAGCAGTGTCGGCTCTCACCGGCATCTGCGAATACCACACTGGCAGCGTTTCCAAAATAACAGCAGCAACACAGTTCTCCTAGCCGTGTTGCCATAGGTAAAACCTGGCAACAGGGTAGTTTCTAGCCAACTTGGTGACTAGGGCGAAACATCAGAATGCGCCCCCGGACCCCAACAGACTGGCACACGTCCCTCCGAAAACTACACCTCTCTCGTGCGACAAAACCCCTCCTCAATATGAATAAATAATTGCTATATAAATTAAGCTAGTTTCATTACATTCTAATTCAAGTACTTTACAGAAGAATTCTAATGTGAAAACACAGCTGTTGCTCTGAAAGTAAACGTATTTTCTGTCACCTGCTCTTAGGGAAGACCTTGCCTGAATGCAGTTTCAAACTGTCGTACTGGCACACTGCTGTGTGAACAGCCTGCCCGGGTCTGAGGGCCCACTGACCTGGCCCTGTGTTGCAGGTGTTCTGTTCCTACCACCTAATTTGTATTTCACAAGGGGCAATACTAGACTAACCATATGAATTATTTTCTGATAGAAGGTTATCATTACAAAATGGACAATCTGGTGCACTACACTCTTATTGTTTGTGTGAATCTCTATATGCACAATTGATGCATGGCTTGGTGCTCACATCACGGTTCACAATATTCACCCTAACATTAAAATGTTTGCAACCATGAACCATACATGCTCATTTAGAAAGCTTACGATTTTGGATGAGAGTATAACATGGCTGCAACATCAGCCACTCAAAAGGGGTTCAAGAGTTATTTTGCTTCTTTGTTTCTGAAGAATTTTAGAGGAGGAAGGGCTGGGTCTCCGTGTGGGCATGCCCAACCCCAATACAGAAAAATGTTTAGGGAATTATATCTACAGGCAGGGCAGGATACCGCACAAGAGAGACCCAAAAAACAATGCACAGAAAGGCTATACAGAAAGGATTGTACCTCTTTCAAATTTTAGCCTGACCAGTAATAAGCTGATGAAGCGTTTTAAACAAAACTGGCTTTGGATGCCTGGTATAGGGCCCACAGTTACTCAGCCACTACCTCCTCACCATTGAGCAGGCCTCATAGGTTATTTCAGCAATAAAGAGCAAGCCCATGCTTTATCTAACAGAGATGGCATTAGCATCTCTTATTAGTGCTGGCCTGCAGCTAGTGAAAATCATGGTGTGGCAGTGTAGAAAGGGCGTTTGGCCTAGTGGATTTACAATTTGTGGCAACTTCTTTGATTGTGTTTAAATGTGGGTACGGGGTGGCATGCTCGTCAGAGTCACATACACAAAACAGTCCAGCGTGCTCTTATATGAACATTGCCACATCAGACAAAAACAGGTATATGTGCTTTTACATAAGGGAGCCCCACATAGACAATAGGGTGCCGACTTGGGCAGCGCACAAATCATTGCTGCACACATATCACTGCACTGATTTGCCATGGACTACTGTCTGCATGGTGACACACAATGAACTCCACTTTCCTAATCAAGGTGCCAGGTGACATTGAGTTGCCATTTGGTGTGTGCACTAGGCAGCGGCTGGCTTGTTTAGACAATTAAAAGACCTTTGATGCTCAGAGGATGCTTTTAGACCATGTCCCAAAGCAGCCACTAGAATACGTAAGCAAGAAAACTAGAGTTAAACTTCCCAGGGATGCACCTTATTTAACTAAAAAATAAAAGAGACACAAAAATAAAGAAAATAGTTTTAAACCTTTCTGTGCGGCACGTTAATTCTCTTTTGCATAGGTTTGATCAGCTAACTGATACTTGTGCTAGCCTGGTGAATTAAAATGAACTATGTTCGGTTCTTAACACTGAAATGTTAAGCACATACTGTATAAAAACAATGGCTTGTTAAATGAGCCATCACTTATAAATTGCCCCACTTGAAAGGCTGTCAACACAAAGAATGAGGGACGCAGGTTGTGTGACTCCAGAGCATCTCACATGCTGTGTTTTGAATATGCATTCCTTTGTTTGCATATTCCGAACGAATCACAGTCATCTACAAGTCAACAGAGATCAGCCAGCCGCATATCGCAGAGGAGCACCCAACGGCAAAGCAGGCTGCTTAATCAGTTGTCCGGCAGCTTTCTGTGTGGGCCCCTTACTACGCCCACCTCCTAAACTATTTATCTCTGCTCCCCGGGCCGTCGCCCAGTCCTCCTGGGCCAAGAAACGGGGCTGCCTTGCAATATAAACATATTATTTTAATTTTTTATTTACTTATAACGCGCTGATAGCCTGCATGCATTTGGGCGCCAACATATAGACAAAGTGTAGACCGAACTTACAAGAAACAAGACACAACATAAAACATAAAAGCACTATCAGGGAGAGGCTATACTTACTCTAAATCTGGTATCACCTGAACAGGTGATTTTTAAGTTTTTTGTGAAAGATGGTGTATTTAGGCTCTAATCTTAACTGTAAAGGTAAATTGTTCCATTTGGTTGCAACCTTTATATGTAAGGCTCTACCCAGTCCGTTTGTTTTCTTGGGTGAAGCCACCGTGATATGTCCCTGTGTTTCTGGTCTAAGAGCTTGACCAGGTACATAACAAGCAATGTTCTCCTTAAGGTATACGGGTGCTATCCCATGTATACACCTATGTGCAAGGGTCAGAGCCTTAAACTCTATTTTGTCTTCCACAGCTAGCCAGTGCAGGTCTCTTCTGTCTTCACTAATGTTTTCTTTCTTTGTTTTCTTTTTTATGATTCTCACAACATTATTCTGAATCAATTGGCATTTTGCTATCCACAATTTATAAGCCCCTAACAGTAATGCGTTACCGCAATCCAACCGCCACAATATGGTTGCTCTGGTGATGGATGCACAATTTTCCTCAATCAGGTAAGGTCAAATTGCCCTGAGGAGCCGTAGATAGTAAGAGTAATTCTTGCACATTTGCATGACCTGAGCCTCAGCACTCAGTGATGCTTCCATGAACATCCCCAATATTTTTACTTTGCCAACTACTTTTATGAGAGAGTCGTTGATGAAGAAGGACTCATACTGATGGTTTAACTTGGCTCGACCTTGGCTTGTTCCGAAGACCATCAGCTCTGTTTTCTTGCCGTTTAGGCACATCCAATTGTTGTCCATCCAGCTTTCGATTGACTTATAAAGAGCCTTAAATTTGGCACTATCTTGTGAGTAGTTTCCACTCAGCTCTACCACCAACTGAGTATCGTCTGCGTAGTTGGTGAAATGTGCATCAATTTGATCTAATACTACACAGAAGAACCTGATGTAAAGGTTGAAATGGAGCTGTGATAAACTGGCCCCTTGCGGAACTCCACATAGTATAGCTGTCTCATAAGAAAATGTATCCCCCCAATGGACCTTGGATTTCCTGTCGAAGAGGAAAGATGTTAACCAGCTAAAAGCTTCTCTGGAGCAATTTGCCGCTTTCTCAAGTGCCTGTTTGAGTTGGTCGTGATCTAAAAGATCAAAAATCTGTGCTCAGATCAAGAAGCATCAGTAGCCCTGTATTCCCTTTCTCAATTATGTGTCTGCAGGTCTAGCATTGCCGTTTCCGTGCTCTGAAACGCGCGGAAGCCTGACTGTTGCTTATGCAAGATCTCATTTGCTTCCACATGTACATATATGCAACTGCAACCAGTGCATCAGTGCTGGGAATGGAACGCACTTACACGCCTGATTCCCACCATCGGATGAGGCCTGGAGGGTAGACGATAGTGGCTGACTTGGCAGAGATGGCGCTAAGAATTGAATCGTGATGGATGTAGGTGTATCGTTCTCTTGTATTGTTTTGTTACAAGACTTTGCAGGCGATTGTGGTGAATTCTCCCACAATGAATTCTACATTACTTCTTCTGGATTTGTACAGTGGCTTCATTTGTGGTCACGAATATCAAAACAACATTTTACACAGCACGCTTGTTTCTTTGGACCTATGGGAATTTTCCCCACAACTTCCTTTTATTATTATTATTATTATTATTATTACATATTTTTTAATGAAAATCTAGCTCGGGAGCAAAACATTGGTAGCAGCAATTAACAGGTACTTTGTGTGGTTTTTTTTGTTGATGAACAGGGATGTCAAATTCGATCAGAAATTAATTACAATAACACATTTACAGATGGTGGAAGCATAGCAGTAAAGGTCCAAGTACAATACCATCAAGATGAGAACAAGCAGTGAACCAGTTTATGAAGGTGTATGAAAGAAAGACATATTGTGATGAATTGCCATCTGGCACGGGTGTTTTTATTAATTAATAAAATGATGCAGGTAATTCCCTCTCTGAAAGGGTAAGCTGCGGATCAGAATCCCCTCTCATAAGCGCCATCCCAAAATCAAACCGTATACCTGTGCACTGCTGCATCAGTAGCTTGATTTCAGCACCTGTCCTACAGTGGCACAGAGCAGGTTCAGGTCAAAATATCATGATTATGAATCGCCCATGCTGGAGACAGGGTAAACTCTAAATATAATCCATGCCTGTGTTAGGGCATAGGCGTTGCACTGCTCATAAGCATTGCAGCCACACCCAATTTGACATACACGTCAGCTCCTGTAAAACAGCTCCGCTGCGGAAGGTGATGTGTATTCTGGCCTGACAGGCTAGTCTTGCCAACTGCCAGGACAGGAACCTGAATGGCCATGCCTCTTCTTTGTTCTCTTAGTGGGGGTAGGTAGAGCCCTACTCCAGAGACAGCCACTCAACAGGTAGCTGTCCTAGGCCCAGGACTCAAAGGAGCACACCCATTCAAAAGGAGTAGCCTCACCCCAGGGTGCTCCATACCAAAGGGGCCTTTGATTCTATTGAGAAAAGAAGGGGGTGGGGTTAGTGTAGAAAGGGAGGGCTCTCTACAATTGGGGCATTTTGCACCATCTAATTTCTCTCTGTCTTGCCCTCTCCTTCCTGTCCCCTCCACTTCCTCCAACAAAAAGCACTTTGGGTGTGATATCAGAAGGGCAGCATCCACTTATTTCAAGAGCAGGGATTGGACCACAAATTCAGGCAAGCTTTACTCCAATCACCTGCAGACTTTTGCCTTTAAAAGAAAGGGTATTTTACCACTTCTTTGGATCATCTTTTGGATTTCAACCTTTGAAGATTTCATTGGGTGTTTTTGGGAGAGCAGTCATTTCCAAAGTCTTCCAGTTGTGAGGTGAAAAAAGGTGGGCCACGGCAGAGTCAAGCTCTGTCTCCTAACCATCCCCACAGACCATTGGGGGTGAACCTGCTGCTGGAACAAGACCTGCCTCTGTGCCAGCCACAGTAGTACCCAGGACCTCACCATGTTAAAGAACCCCTGCAGTTGTGTGCCAGCCTTTCCCATGTTTGGGAGACCGAGGAGAAGGACACATCTTGTCCCGAAGTCACAGGAATGGGACTCACAGTAACCCGAGGAGTGACCTGCTGCTGGAGCAAGACCTACCTCTCTGCCAGCCACAGTGGTACTATGAGAAATCCGACCATCCGCACAGTGGGTGTGTGCTAGCCTGGACTTTTTTTACATTTTAAATGAAATTGTCTGATGGTAGATCCAGAAAATTTGTGGGGTAATCTGCACACATTTTCCTGGCTCACTGCACAACATACGCATAGGACCATGTACTCTGGGTGGACACTGCCTACAGGCACGGTCACCCCTGTCATATTTAGTTGGGATATTACAAGAGGAGTACACAATGCATCTCCAGAAGGGGTTAGGGCCAAGCCTTCCCCCTGCAATGGCCAGCCTAATTAATTAACAAAGGCTCCATAGCTCCACTGTGTCCTTTTTGTGAGCCCTGCAGCTGGTGGTAGCGATTTGCATACCATTTACAGGGTAATTCAGACAGACCCACTTGGGGCCTGGCTGCAGAGGCTAACAAAGGAGACAGGAAAATCCAACAACCTTTCATATGCACTGTGTCAACTTGAAACCAGCTCCTGACCTCAGTATTGATTGGCAGTGAACTGACATGTCTGGGACTGCATGTTTACAGTAGTTCACCCCGCAGGGCGACCCCATTCATAAGGTACGAGTATGTGGTTTGCAGGAGTCAGAAAGTCTGGTCTCACCACAGCTTCAAGGGAGACCTGCCACTTTAATTAGGAACCACAGAGAGCTCCATTAACCAGAGAGATACTTTGATCCACAACATACAGGAAGATGTGTGGGTCTTAGAAGTACATGTTTTCACCCCTTTACATTTTCTGTTGAAAGCACTCTAGTTATGACCTCAAACATACAGGAGATTGTTAGTGGGGACCCAGGATTGGTTCATTAAGGTAGTCTTTGCCTACACCAATCCCTATGGTCCATTTGGCTTTAAAAGAAGGCCGAGTCCCTCTTTTGGAAGATCAGAAGGCTTCACCAGAAGCAGAACGAAGAACTCATCATTGGACCCTGGCTGAAGGCACAGTCTGCCTTACATTTTCTGCCAGTGAAGGAAGGCCGGGTCCTCCAAGAGGGAAGCAAGATCCTTCCTCTAAATATCTCCCAGGGAATAGAGAGAGATACCGAATCCAGAGGACCCTCCAGCAGCTCCAGAACCGGTACCCAGCCAACAGACAGCATGCCCCGCTAGGCTCTACAGCAAGCTTCCTAGGTGGAAAGTGCCAGAGGGTCTCTGAACCGTAACCAAGGACAAGGCAGTTGGCTGCAACACCCTGCCCAGCTTTGGGCCATCTGCCTTAAAGGACGACACAAGTCCAGTGAGGAAGCTAGGAGAAGTGCATCGACAAGCATCTACCGACATCCGCCTTAAAGGACATTTTCATGCCAGTCAAGTTCCTTGAGCTGCAAATGACTGCAACGCTGACTGTTGTTACACCACAGTCACTGAAAGCCATCTGACATGTCTCGACCAGTGCTTCAAAACTGCCGACCAGCACTGTGCAACAATTCCTGACACTGAGCCGCCATGTAGGCTAGCCTGCAGCCATCAATCCAGCTTAGCTTGCCAAACTGTTTGCCACCCGATACTCGCAGCTGTCTCCTGTCTTGCACTCTGTCACAGAATGTAAGGGTTTGTGGGGCTGTCTGCGGTGATAGCCATTCTGATTTAGCTAACAGGCCATGGTGATGCAGGTTCTTGGTGCTGAAAATTATGCAGGGACTACAAGGCCCATGATACTTGGTGGCACGGCAAGTGCGCGCATGCCACCGGAGCTCCTAATAAGCTGCACCTGCTGATTGTTGATGAACGTGGTGGCATGGGTAGGACGCAGTGCTAAAGGACATTATGGCAGTGAACCAAGGAACTAGGAGCCCGGGCGTGACAGTGAACTAGGAAACTAAAAGCCCGGTGGTGTGGTGGTGAGCTATGGAAATATGAGCCTGGCGGTGTGGAGGCGAGACCGGGAACAAACAACAGCATTGCTTTGACTGCTGACTACTCTGCCTGCATTTCTACGCTCAAGACGCCAGGGACGGCTCCCCAAGCTTAAGACAAGTGCACATATACGTTGGGGGTAGGAGCGGCAATATTGCAGGGCACGTGTTGATGCTGACATTTTCAGTAGTGTGTATGTCTGAGTTTTCATGAAGGATTGAAGTGCATAATCATGAGCACGCTGTGAGGGGAACAATGTGGTTGTAGCCCAGCGGCACACTCTGCGACAGGAAACAGGGTGCTGGAAGCAATACAGACTGCTCAGTCATGAATGTAATGCATATTGGGATGCCATATTGTTCCACAATAATGCAGGAGGGAGCACCCAGTACTTGGAGTTATGTGTCAGGGTCCAGGGACTAATTGTCTATGTGTATCATTATCACAAGGTTTTGTCTATGCCATATTTATGTGTGTCCATGCCATGATTAATGAGTGTCATTACGAATATCATGTACCATCATGTTCATTTCCATTGTTTATAGGGATTGATTGGTCATGAAAGTACAGGAAAAAAAGTGGGTTTTAAGGTACCCATTCGGGGAAGGATGCATGTGTAGGAGAGCAGGAGATAGGTCAGAGCATATTCAAGTTCTGTGTTGCTTAGGCACTAATCAAGGCATGTTTGAGTGTCACAAGTGAGGGCATTGTACAATGAACATTGTATGTTTTTCCCTAAGCTCCCTCTACACATCCACTATGCTACCCTTATCCTCTTTCCAATGTTCCTCTTTCCCCTTACCCATCCAACCCTTCTCTAACCCTCTTCCCCAAATTGTCTGACTTGTGGTGTCCCGTAAGTGCAAACTCAGGAACCCATGCCAACCAAGATGGGATGGTCGTACTCCCTTTGGCTTCTGTGGTTAGGCAGGGGGTGTAGATACCCCCCCTTTTTGGGTCTGACAAAGCAATCAGCCCCCTAACGGGAAGAGGAGCCACCAAAGCCAAATGGATCCCCCTGTCCCTGCCATCAGCAGATGTATTGAAGCTGTTGCAGGATATAAAGGCAGAGCTTTCTCATTCAAGGCAAGATACGCAAGCTTTAAAGGCAGAGGTGAAAGATTTGGTAGCCCAGAATATACCATTGCAGGGAGCTTCATCCTCTCCAACAGGCAGACCAACAACAGTGGTAGTCAACCAACCTCTGAATGTACGGCTAGCAGCACCAGAACGCTTCTCTGGGAGCTGAGGAAATATTTAACATTTCTTACCCAATGCCAACGTTTGTGCAAACCCCTGGCCTTTCATACCACACAGGCCAGGAGAGCCTTTGTCATTTCATAATTGTCTGGGGATGCCACAGCATGTGCTATCCCGTTGGTTCAGAAAGATGATCCTCTATTATACAACTGAGATCTGTTAAGCATTCAGTTTGGGCGGTTGTATGACCGCAAGAATGTCTCGCTAACCCAGGACAAAAAATTACTTGCATTAAGATAGGGAGATCTGGTGACCTACATCACACATCTTAACAGGCTCATTATTGAGACAGATTGGTCAGAGGCCAAACAAACGGTACTGTTTTACCAGGCATTAAAAGAGGAATTTAGAGGGGCGTTGCTGAGCAGCAACGCATATGGCTGCCTGATTGCAGAGCTCTGCTCCCGGCGATATCCTTAATGTAAAACATCCTGTATTTTGCCCTTAAAACTTGCAACAGGCCATTGCAGCAGGCTATGGGCACAGCAGTGCTGTTGATGTCTGGCTACCAGCTTGCGGGGTGACCGCAGTAGAGAGCAGGAGGCTGGTGAGCCCCCAGGATGGTGTGCGCGAGGCTGGCCTCGGGCACAGCAGCTGCATCCTGGGCTTGACGAAGATGCGATCTCAGGGAATAAGAGGCGGTCTGCGGAGCACGCGCAGGCAAGGCAGAGGCGCGCTGTCGGATGCTGCCTGTGGAGCTGCCATGTGGAGGAGAGCCCGGAGAGGACACAATCCCCTGCTAGACTGCCCAGGTTGCTGGAGGGCACAAGGACCCTGTTATATTGCGAGAGGAATTCTAAGGCCCCTGACTGCCATCTGATTCGCTGCTAGTGAAGATTGTGTTGGTGGCAGAGTGGGTTTCACCCATTTCGACCCCCTGCAGCGGTGGGACTTGCGGGCATGGATGCCAGCCAGGTCTGACAGGTGATCAGCAATTGTTCGGGCCACAACACTGGGTATAACATTTGGGGACTTTTTTCAAGCCGCATTGGGGGAATTCAGCCCTGGGACACTTCACATCTCTGGGAGCTGCTGGAGATCTGCGGGGGAGCCTGGTGTCACCGGACAGCTAACTCTATACCCCGTACTTGTTGGTGATGAGGGGGGAGCGTGCCTGGTGTGCAGAGGTGTGGGGACAGCAGAGAGTGGTGTTGTGGGAGGCTTTGCCCGGGTGGTGCTACTTTGTTGTCATTTCGCATAACTGCATGTCTGGAACTCACGATGCGCCGCGTCCCCATCTCCCCGGGGCTCTGTTTCCTGCTGAAATGATGACGGGAGCTGGAAAGAAACGCAAGCAGATTGACTCCTTTACTAGCACCCCCATTAGGGAGACACATGAGGAACCTGCATGGGATGCTGCCAATGGGGAGGCCTGGAGGCCCCTGCGAGTATGGAGTCCCTCCTAGTGGCCATGCAATCCGGGTTTGCTTCAGTTAATACTAAATTGGATGATATAGTTGCCACCATTGGTTCTCTCCGGTCCCATTTAGAATTAGAAAGTGGGTGCAATACTGAGCCTGACACCAGGATCGGCGATCTAGACGACAGGGTTGAGCCTCATGACCAGCTACTTCAAGGAATTAAGAAAGAGCTCACTGTCGTCTGGGCAAAATTTGAGGATTTGGAATCGAGATCTTGGCGGAATAATGTCCGGATAGTCAGGTTGCCCTAAAAATGCACTGAAGGGGCCTATGGAGAGGTTTGTGGAGGACCTTCTAAAGTCTTTATTCGGGGAAGCCCACTTTTTGGCGGAATTCTTAGTGGAGCATGCCCACCGCACACTAGCCCCTGGTCCCAGGCCTGGTGCACCACCGCGCACGATTGTGGTGCGGCTCCTGAGCTATTGAGACAGGGACCTCATTCTGCAACGATCCAGGGAACAGGGATCACTCCAGTATGTCTCTAATACGGTTGCGGGTCAAAGAATCGAATACAAAGTTTCGAAATGCAATACTTTGGAACAAAAGGACCAAACCCCCCCAAACCCCTTTTTTATGGCCAAAAACCACTAATTTTACCAAAACCAAAAACAATAAAAACATTTTTAAAAAAAAGCATTCTGTCTTTTTTTCTATCCTTTTGATTCGACTGTATTGCACTCGATTCTTTGGAATTCGAAATAATGACCGGACACCCTCTAATACCATTCACATCTATCCAGACTTTTCGGCGGGGGTGCAGGCGGTGAGGCGATATTTCGACCCAGTAAAACTACGTGAATGGCAAATACAGTATGCCATTCTCTTTCCATACAAGTTGTGCATTCAGCATGGAGGTAGGATGCATTTCTTTGAGAGACCAACAGAGGCAATACAATATATTGAAGCATCAATCCCTCTCCCGGTGCGGCAAGCCTCAGATGACACGTGACTGTTCACCAGCCTGTTGAGTTAATGGATTCCTTTGTTGCTAAGTTATTTTAGGGCTTAAGACTGCAACTTGGCTCTATGCCAGGTAGTTCTCTTCTTATAAGTTGAGTTGCTGCTTGCACGGTTTTCCTTGAGTGTACAAATGGGCAGAGGAGTGGGATTGCATGGTCTGGTTGGGGGTGACTGTGAGGGTGGAGGTGATGGGAGGGTACAGGGGATAAAGAAAACAGGTTGACAGACGACTTGTTGATTGCCATGATACAGGATATATTGATGCACGTAGGCATATTTGCGGGCAACACTGGCCATGCCGGGACAGGACAGTACTGTTGAGGGGGACTCCATTACCTTTTTCACTTGGAATATGTGGGGGCAAATAATGCGATGAAGGCGAGTGTGCCGTTGGTGTACATGACTAAGCATAATCCTAAAATCCTGATGCTACAGGAAACACACGTGCTGGAGTACTCACTCTCGTGCATCATTCCATCCTGCTCTCCCCTCTGCTTTTTGCACTTACCATAGAGTCGCTTGCGGCACATATGAACGTGCTGCATGGGCATAGAGGAATTCATATACTGGGGCCACCACAGGTGATTTCACTGTACGTGTATGATACCCTCCTATATTTGTGGGACCCTGTAATTAACTTGGGGCCAATAATGGATACAGTGTACAAGTTCTCCAGATACTCTGGGTATAGGGCGAATCGATCTAAATCTGAATTATTCCCGCTTACTGGTTCCACTGTTCACCCGAATGAGAAGATGGGTTTCATAAGGGTCCCCTTGCATTTCAGGTACCTAGGTATTATGGTTTCAAGATTACAGAAATCGCTGCACATCGACAATCATGCGGGCTGCTTGCAACAGCTCAGTGCTAAGCTCCGGGTGTGAGCTGGTCCCCCCTACTTCATTGTATGGTCGGCTTTCCTTATTAAAAAGCATTGTGCTCCCCAAACTATTGGACTATTTCTGCAATGTCCTTATCTGGCTGGGGAGGGAGTTTTTTTCGTGACTGAGGTAATTCTCAGTGAGCTTTATATGGGGGACTGGGGCTGCAAGAATCAGTTGGCAACAGCTTCAAGAACCATATGAGCGGGGTGGCCTGGCAACGCCTGACTTTGAGCTCTACATCTTGGCAGCACAGGCACACTTTGCAGGGCATTGGTACTCATCAGAGGCAATGGTAGCACATTTGGCACTAGAGCAATATCAACCGTATGTTGATTCCTGCTCCTTCGACCCAGTCCGCACCACAGTGAATGTGGGGTCTAGGATTTTCTGCAGACTAACGGTTGCCGCACCTTACAAGAGGGCGATTCCTCTGTGGAATATTCCTGGCCTCCCTCCCACATATGATGCCGAAATTCATAGGGCATGGGGGTACTGATGGGCAGTTGGTGCTGGGGGATTTATATCCCGAGGGTAGGTTTGTGTCTTTAGAGAAGTTCATGGCTAAAATTGGGGAGATTTCACAAAGACTCTACAGTATTACCGTATCAGAGCAGCCGCTCGACGGCTATGGCCCTTCTTCCCACTGGAGCCTGAAACACATGAGTTTATTACCACAACAATAAATGGATGGGATAGTGGGCGGCTGTTGTCAAAACTGTATAGTGTAATTCAGACTAACTAAGACACCAAAAACAGGGTGTGTATGAAGTGGGAGCGTGATTTGAATTGTGAATTCTCAGATGTGCAGTGGATAAGGTGTTGTCTCCTCACCAAGGAAGTGTCGATGAATGCTGGATATCGGTTAATTTAGTTTAAAGTACTCAATCAGTTACACCATAGCCTTGCCAAGATTGCTAAATTATTCCTAGGGTCTGAGAATGTATGCTTGAAATGTGGGGCCTCGCTGACTAATACCCTTCATATGTTTGGGGAATGTTCCCCCATTGCCCTATTGTTACGCTCACCTGGTATCCACAGGGGCGCCACCCAGCCGGGTTACTCGCTGGTATGCTTCTCAGCTTTGGCCTGATGTGGTCTGTGGGGAAGGTTCTGCCTGAAAATACAGGAGGACTGTGTTCAAGACTGACCAACTGAGGTAAGTATCCTCCATCCACCCCCGTATGATTTCAGTCCCTCTAGCGCCCTCTCCTCACCTTGTGGTAGAATAAGGCGTGCTCTCCGTCCTGCCTTCTTTGCAGGGGCGCGTTGTCTTTCATGGGCGAGTGCGGTCCAGTTACTTCACTGACGCCGGCCCGTTGGATATTGTTCAGTTAGGTCTTATTGCTGTTCTTTAGTTTTGTTGCTATCCTGCATGCCTTTCTTTGTGTAAAATGTCTCTTTTTTCTCCCTTAGTTATGCGGAGCTTCAGCGCGGCGAACTGGCTTGGTTGAGCTCCGCTGTTAAATGATGGCACATTAAGAGCGCTATGATGTGGTAAGTAAGCGCTATGCGCAGCGCTGCAAAGTCTTGCCTTTGCTAACTTCTGTTTTCCTTCCTTGTAGGTCGCGGTGTTCTTCAGCGGGAGTGTAATGTCCGGAGTGGTGCCAGCCGAGAGGCGACCAGCCAGGTAAGCCTTTTGAGCAGTTCGTAATTTGTAAATGTCTCTACTGCTTTCTTTAATGTTGCCTCTATCTTCCTCTTTCAGGTCGTTCTGTCGGGGAGGCGTACAGATTCGAGGAAGCTGTTCTCAGTAGCTGCGAGTGTTTAAAGATGAAGACTGCAGGTAAGATGCTGCTGCTAAAGATGTTCCTTTTGTCTCCTTGAAGGTTCTGCTTCTCTGAGGTTCGAGGGAATAGCTGGACACAGTGAGCATCACGTTGCAAGCTGCAAAGTAACGCGGAGCGTGTTGTCTTGCTCGGGTGTGGTTTAAATAGCCCCAACAAAATAGTCCAGGTAAAGTAGTCCCTAGGCTGCCACACCCAAAACACTAGATCGCATAGCTTGGTTGTTAGGAACCAAGATATGTGGATGCCTCCATTTTGGCTGACAATACAATAAAGTAGTTCCCAAGCATATTGTTTTTCATGGTGTATGAGCCTGGCACCATAGGCGCCAGGACTGGCCCCATGAGAGCTTTTTAAGAGGATGCCAGGCTCTAGAGGCCTGAGTCCTGACTCCACCTGGCCAATGGGTTTGCCAGAGGGGGTTTTGGGCGAGGGTCGTGACACCTATATTGGCAGGCAATTGCTGAGACGTTAGATGCTATTGTGGATGTTCCCCCTACTATGGCCTCCCTAAAATACTTGCTAGGAGTTATTGGTAAAGTGTCTACAGTCACCAGAAGGTTTTTCAGTTTGGCTTGCATAGTTGCTAAAAAATCTACCCTTCAACACTGGAAATCTAAACTGGCTCCAACACATGGAGAATGGCTGCGGGACTTGGTATACACCAATGAGAGGGAGGGGACTGTTGTTGCCACAATAACTTTCACCTGTAACCCCAAGAATATCTGGGCCCCACTTAGTCTATATTTGGCTCAAACTGGGAATTCGGACACCACCCAGTAACAGTGGATATATAGGATGGCTATGGTGCCCCCTCGATACAAGGGCGGACTTATAATAATGATGGTTATGAGCATGTGGGCTCAGACTCTGACCCTTTTTGTTATGTCATATATTGCATATACCATTCTGTGTCATTGTCATGTAGTCTGTCTGTCCACATTTTGTTAAATAAGGTTTTTAAAAGAGGAATTTAAATATGCCGTAGCACAAGTGGAGCCTCAGCCCACCACTTGTACAGCTATAAACGATTTAGCATTAAGGTTGGATCACTGAACCAGTGAACGAAAGCAAGAAAAGAAGAGAACTGAGGTTCCATTTATGCGATTGTATAAGAGTAAAGAGATGAGTATCAACAGAAGGAGAGTGAACCTATGCAGATAGGCAGTATACAGGGTACCCTTACAGCAGATGAGAAGGAGAAAAAGCAGAAGCACAATCTCGGTCTATAGTGTAGTATAGGGGGGCATTTAATATGCAATTGTCCTATTACACCTCAAGAGAGGGGGGTTCGAAGGAACGGCTAGAGTCAAGAAAAGAGCAGGCTCATCGGTAGGGGGAACTGAATTTACGAGTCCAAAGAATGAAGGTTTCCCAAATTGCATTGCTAACACAGTTCAAAATAAGACACCCCATCTGTACATACTGGTGACTCCGTTTATTGCTACAACAAAGGTGACTTTCTCGGCCATGATTGATTCTGGGGCTACGAGTAACTTTGTAGATGTAATGTTAGCAGACAAATTAAGGTTGCCCACACAAGGCAGGGAAGTGACAGAACCAGTTTGATCTGTAGATGGTTCCATGCTGACTTCAGGCCCAATCACTACTCAAACTGAGCCATTACAAATGATATGTTTGCCAGGGCATGAGGAGGTAGAAACACTCAATCTAATTTCTGCCCCTCAGTTTGGAGTAATTTTGGGAATGCCTTGGCTAGTGACCCATAATCCCACCATAGACTGGGTAGCACGTACATGGTCCTTCAATGCTAAACAATGCTCAGAACATGTACAAGACAGCAACATTCTTGGTGGAGGGCACAGCATATCAACTAAGCATGTGTGCACTTGAGACAATACTTCCTGA
Organism: Ambystoma mexicanum; assembly: GCF_040938575.1. Classification (NCBI taxonomy): domain Eukaryota; kingdom Metazoa; phylum Chordata; class Amphibia; order Caudata; family Ambystomatidae; genus Ambystoma; species Ambystoma mexicanum. The sequence continues at coordinate 710,639,730 of NC_090931.1, forward strand.
AGTTTATGCAGAATATGCTGAAGTATTTGACGAGGGAAAGGCAGAATATTTAGCTCCCCATGATTGACTTAGAAGGTAATGCTAAACTACCCTGTAGAGGCATATATGCTCTTACCGAACAAGAGAATCGGGATGTGCACAAATATATTGACTATATGCTAGCATGTGGATTCATAAGGAGTCATGATTCCTGCCCCTCATGTCCCAGCCCTCCAAGATGTCAGGAGCCAGGCCACGATCACCTACATGGCCCTCAAGGGTCTCTCCATCCCTCCAAAGACCCACTTGGAGTCAGACTTTGCGCTTGTGTCACCAGACTCACTCATTCACATAGGATAACATTGGGGATTGGACTTGTAGTGCATTTATGGGGACAAGATGGATGCCCCAACATAATTCAGTTCCCAGACTCTAGTCTTTTGGGTGTGGTTCAGCCCAGAGAAACCTGGGATACCCACAGACTATTTAAGCCACGCCCAGGCTGAGAAACATGGTTTGTGTTTTCTGCACATGCAGCGTAACACTCACCGTGTATGGATCGGTCTCCAGTAGGCCTGCATCTTTCTTCTGCGCTCAGCTCCTGCAAGAACAAGAACACTGTTAGGAACAGCCTTACCTTGCGGCGCTTCTGCCCATCATTCATCGCTTCTTTTGTTCTGCAGGCATCTTCAGCGGTGTCATTAAGGATAAGGGAAAAGAACAGAAAAAAGGCATTAGTAAGCATTCAGCAAATCTTCGCTTATTTTTAAAGACTGTACGAGCTTCAAACGCTTACCTGAATCCCAGCCGCTCTGAGGGAACTCTGTCTCCGGAACTTCTCATCCATCTGCAAGAGGGAAAAGACACTCCAGGTTAGCTTGGAAACATCTAGAGGTGCTGCATACCACGCTTACTCACCGCATTTCTTCTTCATAACTGGCATCCACGCTGAAAATGTTGCGGCACCTAAGACACAGAAAAAGAACTCAGTTCAATACAAATACGAAAGGGTCGCATTGCGCATCGCGCTCTCACTCACCTTCAGCGCTACTCATCTCAGCAGCACGTTGCCATCCCCGGACGCCGGCCATCATCCAAGGAAGGAAAGGAACAAAGTTAGAGAACTGTTCAAAAGACTCATTATACTTACCTGTCGGACTCTTGCCAGTGAAGTAACTAGGCAGCAACGAGCCCGCATCAATCAACTTTCCCCTGCGCTGAAAGAAGGACGGAGAGCACACTTTCCAAGAAAACAAGGACAAGTCTCCAGTCGAGTAGACTCCAGGGAAGGGTTCGAGGTCATAGGAGGTCAGAACAGGCTGAGTGACGTCCCGTGGATACCAGGTGAGCGTTACATAAGGGTGCCCAAATCTCCTGTATTATCTCCCATGTTTTATGTCCCCAAAAAGGAGGATACTTTTAGGACCTGCATAGATTACAGAGCATTGAACAAAGTAACCATTAAAAACAGGGTTCCTTCCTTTACCAATGGTATCTGTTTTGTTAGACCAGGTCAAAACAGCAGTGGGTTATACCAAGATGGATTTTCGAGGGGTCTATCACTTGATCAGAGTTAAGGCTGTGGATGAGTGGAAGATATCATTTTGGACCAAATTTGGTCTGTATGAGTATTTGGTGATGCTGTTTGGATTATGTAATGCCCCAGCTGCATTTCAACGCTTTATGCAGGATGTACTTAGGGCCTACATCGACATTTTTGTAATTGTATATATTGATGACATTCTGATTTATTCAGAATCAAAGGAACAACATGTGCAACATGATAAAGCAGTTTTGTGATGCCTCAAGGAACATCGGCTGGAAAGATTATAATTTCATGCTTCCAGGGTGAAGTTTCTGGGGTTTGTTCTCACACCTAAGGGTATAGAAAAAGGAATAGGCAGTTACTAATTGGCCATCCCCACAGAGTGTGAAAGACGTGCAATCCTTCTTGGGTTTTGCAAATTTCTATCAGCGATTTATCATTAACTTTTCACAGATCATTACCCCAGTCACTCGATTGCTAAACAAAGCAAGTCAATTCAAGTGGAATGAGGAGGCGGAACTGGGTTTCCATGACTGGAAGGGGGGTTTTACTAAGGCATTTATTCTGCAGCATCCAAATGAGGAACAACCTTTTCAGGTGGAGACTGATGCTTCAAATCTGGCAGTAGCGGCAGTTCTTTCACAGATGGATTAGGCAGGAGTCATGCACACAGTAGCATTATTTTCACATAAATTGACGAGCTGTAAGCAGGATTACTCCATCACAGATAAAGAGCTATTTGCCATCAGGGTGGCCTTTCAAGAATGGTGGCACTATCTTATGAGCGCATGCCATCAAGTAACAGTATTACCAACCATAAAAACCGACATTATTTAAGAACAGCCAAGAGTCCCAGGCAATTGCGGTGGGCACAATAATTTTGAGAATTTGATTTCATTATCACCTACCAACCAGGGAGAAAGAATGGCAAAGCAGATGCACTAACTAGGCTGCAGGCCTCAGCGATAGTAGTACAAGAATCTTAGCCTATAATACCAGTTGACAGGATTGTAGGAGCTGTCACCCAAGGTCTATTGGAAGACATTAGGAAGAATATTTTCAAAGAAGAGTTGTTGTCGTGGAAATCCTCGGGCACACTTAGGATGGTACAGGAAGGGTTGCCTTAGTATGCCAAAAAATAGTTTCTCGCTACTTCACAATTAAGAGATAAAGCATTATGGTGGTGCCACAGGCCACCTTAAATTGGACATTAGGGGGAGCAAAAAGAAAAAATCGACAGTTGTTGGGAAGATATTTCTAGTGGCCAGGAATGCAAAAACAAGCACATGTTTACATACAAAAGTGATACTTGCATGAGAAACAAGGGTGACCATTAAAAAAAGGCAAATACCAAAAATGTGGGGGGATAACTGTGTGTAGTGCGCTCAACTTCCTGGAGTCTTATCAAAATGCAGCAGAAAGTACACATAAGGTTCCCCTTGATACCTCAAAAGTATTAGACAGTAGTAGTTGTGAAGTGCACTTACCGTATATTCCGGCGTATAAGACGACCTTTTAACCTGGGAAAATCTTCTCAAAAGTCAGGGGTCATCTTATACGCCAGGTGCAGAAACCTCCAAGCCGGACTGGAGAATCTGCGGTTGCTGCATATGTTGGGGGGAGCTCAAAAAGGGCCCAGGCCGCATCCCCGCCGTATGCAGCGACCGTATGAAAGCAGCCGGGTGCTGAAACTTCTGAGCCGGACTGGAGAATCTGCGGTCACCGCATATGGTGGGGGGGAGCTCAAAAAGGCCCCAGGCCACATCCCACCGTATGCGGCGACCGTATGAAAGCAGCACGGGCGGCGTTGTACAAGTACGCTGGAGTACTCACCAGGATTCTCTGCCTCTCAGATCTCGCACCTGACAGTCTTGGAGATAGGGAGGGCTAGGCAGGCAGGGAGAGCTGACCAATCCAAGCAGGCTTTGTATACAACAACCAGCCAATCGCCAGTACATCGCTTGCCGTGATTGGCTGGTTGTTGTATACTGGGTACCACATACAGTACTGCACCAGTATCTGTACCTGTTCATACATTATAGCACCAGTATCTGTACCTGTTCATACAGTACAGCACCAGTACATACAGTACAGTACACAAATGTACAACAGTGAAAACCCCATCATGGCTCCAGCAAGAAGAAAGAAATATGAAGCCAGTTTCAAACTTAAAGTTGTAAACTTTGCCATGGAACATAATAACAGCGCTGCTGCAAGACAATATGGAGTAACAGGAAAGATGGTTCGGGACTGGAAAGCAAATCAAAAAGCATTAAAGAGTATGCCAAGGGGTAAGTGTGCATTAAGAAGAGGCACGCCACATTGGCCAGAACTCAAAAAGCATGTAGCAGACATGGTGAATGAGCATCGCCAAAACGGTTATGTAGTGACACAAAATCAAATACGGTTGTTTGCACTTCAGTGGGCCAAGCCTAACTCAGATCACAGCAACAGATTTAAGGCCACTGTATCCTGGTGTAGTAGATTCATGGAAAGGCATAATATGGTACTGAGGCAAAAGACGAAAATTGCCCAAAAATTACCTACAGATCTTGATAGCAAACTAAATAGTTTCCATCGATACGTAATACAACAGCGCACTAAACATGGCTATGGGCCTCATTACAACTCAGGCGTTAAGGGTTAACGGCCTTGTTAACCCTTAACGCCTGATTCCGATTTTAACGGCTGCTTCTAGCAGCCGTTAAAATCCATGGCGCTAAACCGCCTTGGTGCTAATTACGCCACCGTAATTTACGGTGGCGTAATTAGCGCCTTCCCCACTCCCATTATGCCCTATGGGGCAAAAATGGGAATGGGGAAGGGTAAAATGGGAAATGGGGATTTACCGCCCCACTCACCTTGGAATGGGGCGGTAAATCCGCCATCCACCATGGTGTAAACGTATAAAGTTGGCGTACTTACCGCCTGGGTCGTTATGACCCCCTATGTGTTAAGTAGTATTGGAAATATGGATGAAACTCCAATGAATTTTGATATGGTTGGAAATACAACTGTCCATCAAAAAGGTGAAAAAACTATTTTAATTAAAACAACAGGACATGAGAAGTCCAGTTTTACAGTGGTACTAGGATGCACAGCTGATGGCGCCAAACTGAGACCAATGATTATTTTTAAAAGAAAAACAATGCCGAAACTCAAGTTCCCTGGTGGTTGTTTTGTACATGCAAATGAAAAAGGCTGGATGGATGAAGAAGGGGTAAAGCTATGACTTGACAATGTGTGAAGCAGGCGACCAGGTAGACTTATTCAAAAATGTAGTCTACTGGTGTGGGATATGTTCAGGGCTCATTTAACTCCAATCACCAAGCAAAGGCTTCCAAGACCAAACACAGATGCAGCCGTTATTCCTGGAGGATTGACATTGTTGGTACAGCCACTGGATGTGTCCCTGTCATGCCTGCCGGACATACCTCTGGACCAGGAACAACTTCTTCATACAAGATGAGTTACGCCCATAGAACCATTAGACCTTTTTACTCAAAATGGAGGTTGTTCGATGCATTGCCCGGAAAACGACGTCTGCATTTTTCACGTCGTTAATTTTCACGTGACTTAGGTCCGTTACGTGTATCACGGCAGTGCGTACATAAGCAGCGTGGAAACTCCATTCGCTGCTTCTGATTAAATCAATCTTGGCGTTTTGTAGCTGAACTCCGGACCTGCGTTCTCGCATTCTTTTCAGCAAACTTCTTTGGCCTAATTTGAGCCTGCTTTCCTCCACACACAAATTCCTGGGCTGCGTGTATCCAGTTCGCGTGCCAAATCTCCACGCGGACGCTGTCTGCAAGCGCGGCTGTCCTGAGCTGCGTGAATCCTGTTTGCGTGCCAAATCTCTACGCGGACGCTGTCTGCAAGCGCGGCTGTCCTGAGCTGCGTGAATCCTGTTCACGTGCCAAATCTCCACGCGGACGCTGTCTGCAAGCGCGGCTGTCCTGAGTTGCATGAATCCTGTTCGTGTGCCAAACCTCCACGCGGACGCTGTCTGCAAGCGCGGCTGTCCTGAGCTGCGTGAATCCAGTTCGTGTGCCAAATCTCCACGCGGACGCTGTCTGCAAGCGCGGCTGTCCTGAGCTGCGTGAATCCTGTTCGAGTGCCAAATCTCCACGCGGACGCTGTCTGCAAGCGCGACTGTCCTGAGCTGCGTGAATCCAGTTTGTGTGCCAAATCTCCACGCGGACGCTGTCTGCAAGCGCGGCTGTCTTGAGCTGCGTGAATCCAGTTCGCGTGCCAAATCTCCACGCGGACGCTGTCTACAAGCGCGGCTGGCCTGGCTGCGTGTATGCTGTCGCGTGCAATCCTGCACGTGTTTTTCTGAACTACTTCGAACTTTTGGTACCTGTGACAGTCAACAGGTGAGATTCTTATTTTGTTCTTCGTGGGAAAGGAAGTATTTCATGAACTATTGGAAGGTGATTGTGCACAGTACATTAGACGCTATCCTGTGGTGCACCAACACGGTATCTAGCGAGAGCCTCGTGCCGTTCGGGATAAGTCTCCCTTACTAATCTTCCCTTCCTTTGTCGTTTGTTCAACTCTTGGGATTCTTCAAGAAACTGTCCTGGAATTCTTCAGTTTAGCCTTAAGGTCAGTGTCTGAATTAATACCAATTCTGTGTTTCTTAGTATTTGACTTGGGACAGTGTCTTATGATACTTATCTATTCTAGGCATACTTCCTATACAATTCCCACGGCCTTTCCAGTGATCCATCTCTCTGCCTGTTTTATTCAGTCAGAGAGTTGTATCATTTGGAAGGTCTAATTTGACCTGCCTACAATCAAGTCGTGTGAAGATAGGATCCGGAAAAGCCCTACCAAATTGTATCCTTTTTTGGTTACCGTATCCTTTTCAGTTGATACTTTGGTGATTTATGACAGTCCCTCAACAAGCCATTTAAAGATCGCATTCAAGAACAGTGGAATGAATGGATGGTTAGCGGCGAAAATTCATTCACAAAAGGAGGAAACATGTGTGCTCCACAGTTGGATGTTTTGTGCAAGTTTGTCATAAAAGCCTGGAATGATATTGATGCAGAAACAGTAATCAAGTCTTTCAAGAAGTGTGGCATATCAAATTCTTTAGATGGTATGGAGGACAACTACTTGTGGCAAGATGAAGAGGAAGCCGAAGCTGAGACCACACCATCTGATACGGAATTCGATCCATACGATGACTGCCTTACAAATGTATCACAAGGTTTCCTTGATCTACTTATGATATCAGATGACGAACAGGAGGATTTTGAAGGCTTTTAAAGGGAAACTGTCACGCCAGCAAAACCTGTAAAAATACTGTAGCTTGCAGTTATGATGGGCGTTGCTAACTCGCCAGGGACTTGCTCTCTCTCTCTCTCTGTTGTTTGTTATCTTCCTCCTATCATCATCAGTTCCGGTTTGGTTGACAGCTTAGAAAACAAACAGCATGGCAGCTTCTGTGGGTTTATTGTCTTATCCTTCCTTTCAGCTTTAGAGTGAATTAGGAAAAGTTTAATCCACTTGCACTGTTTTATGGTTACATGTTTGATGACAAACAGCCTTATGTTTATAAGTGACAGTTTTCCTGCTAAGTACCTGCATGTCATAAGCATTTGAATTAAAATTACCATATTGAAATCAAATCTGATGTTTTTTTAATTTTTACCGTATTTGGTGTGCGTTGGAAGAGGGGGTAGTCTTATACGGCGAGTATATCCCAAACTCTATATTTTAACTGGAAAAGTTGGGGGTCGTCTTATACGCCCAGTCGCCTTATAGGCCGGAATATACTGTCGTACGCAGCCGGGCCGATAGGCGGGTACTTCCGCATTGGAGGCTCCGGCGCAGACCGTAGTTCCAGCACGTTGCTTCACTTACGTGCAGCCGCGGTCTAGTTCTCCGGCAACATGGCGGTCGCCGGGAGGTATTTCAGTCTCTCACTCCCGGCGATCGCTGCGTTGCAACCCCCATAGGGTTTTGTTTCCTGCTTTGGGCGAGAACGCTAGTATTTCCCTTATCGCGGCTTGGTCCGTGCCTTTCCCTTCGTCTCTCCTAGTTCCGAGCGAGGCTTCTTCCTCTCTCTCTCTCTCTCTCTCTTCTCTCCTTTGCTTCACTTTCTTTCAGCTTTCGCGGCTCTCTCTCTCGCCGCCGGCTCGAGTCTCTCTCACTGCTCATTCTTGCGAGGCGCTTTCTGCCTTGTTTCTGCCATCATCAGCTGCCGTCTACCTCCTCCAAACAGCAGTAGCCGGATGCCTACTCTCCTGCAACCACAGACGACGTTCCATTCTATCTCCTTGGAAGACTCCGGTTTGGCATCGTTCATTTCAAGGGTTTTTTCTGCCATCAAGGCTTTTTCCCTTGTCGCCTACTACGGGAGAGGAGTCCCAGGACTGCTTGTTTCAAGCATTCACTGTGGCTTCCTCTCGTGGTAGACAAGTATCTTCAACCACGAAGAGAGATTTCTGCTCACGTCGGCAATAGAATTGGAGGATTACCGATCTGGTGAGGAGAGTGGGGAAGAGAGGGAGACAAAACTGGACAGTTTGCAACGCCAAGAGAACACAATGTCAGCCGAAGAACAGATCCAGGAACTCTGGAAGGCGGTTCAGGGCCTGTCACAAGAATTACAGACGGTTAAAGCTGAAAACGTGGTTCTACGCCAACTTGCCATGACTCGGGAGGTTTCGCCTGCTGAACTACCGATAATGTCGCTTCCTTCGGGGAAGTTTGATGGTTCACCAAAGAAGATAAAAGAATTCATGGAGGCTTGTGTAGTGTACTTTACATTTCGGCCTCGTTCCTTTGCCACCGATCATTCCAAGGTAGGATTTTTGATCTCAAATATGACTGGTAACGCCCTTTCTTGGGCCACGCCATTGGTGATCAGTGCTAACCCCATTTTACATGACTTTGCCGGGTTTCAAGCCTTGCTGCAACAGACATTTGAGAGACCGGAACTAACCTTCACTGCATGTGAGGATTTGTTGGATGTGCGGCAAGGGTCCTCAGATGTTCTAACCTATATAACCCGATTCAAGACTCTGGCGGCAGGAGCAGGTTGGCCGGAACAAGCCCAGTACACCATCTTCAGGAGGGGCCTAAGAGAAGAGATTAAGGACGAGCTTGCCCGGTCCTCTCGCCCACCGACCTTCGCTGATCTGCTATCCTCCACATTGCAGATTGAATATCGTCTTCAAGAACGCCGAGCAGAACGCCGCAAACATTGTGTATCAACAAGCCCTCATACATCCAATACTTCTACGTCCTCTTCTCACGCCTCCTCCCACTCCCTCGAAGAGCCAATGCAGATCGAAGCTACCAGGGGTCCGCTTTCATTTGCTGAGCGAAGAAGGAGAAAGGAAAAGGGACTGTGTGCCTATTGTGGGTCTGAGCAGCACCAGCTCAAAGATTGTCAGGTGGTTCCAACCAGGTCACAGGGAAACAAACTTCCTCGGCGCCAGTAGGGACTTGGTTCCGAGGATCAACTTGCAACCCATTTAGTCCCTATGTCTCTCTCTCCATTTCAGCTCCCAACACTTTGGAGGATTCCAGGTTGATGGTTATTCCTGTACGAATTGAATCCCAGGGAAGGTCTATAGATGCCCTAGCCCTCCTGGATTGTGGGGCGGCCGGAAACTTTGTGGACACTCTTTGGGCAGAGAAGGTGGGCCTTCACAGAGTAGCCTGCAAAGAGGATCAAAAGGTAGAGGGTGTGGACGGATCTCCCCTCTCGTCGGGTCTGATAACCCATACCACGGAAGAACTAGGAGTTACCATCTTCCAACGTAGAGAAGTGCTCAAATTCGACATCATTCGAGCAGCACACTTTCCTATAATTTTAGGAGTTACCTGGCTTCGCAAACACAACCCTCAGGTAAACTGGACTAGCAACCAGTTGAGTTTTTCATCTCTGTACTGCAGACAACATTGCCTCTCAGGACCATTCCATGGGGAGTCCCTGACTTCGACGGCGTTAACAAGTGATCATGTGGGAGTTCACGTATTACCGCATTTTTGTTTACCCTACCAGGAGGTCTTCAAGGAGACTATACCTGCGGATCTACCCCCACACAGGCCTGAAGATTGCTCTTTAGAGCTGGAACCTAATGCTTTAGTTCCTTTCGGCAGGATGTTTTCCTTAACCCAAACCGAGAGACAGGTATTAAGGAACTACTTGGATACCAATTTGCAAAACGGCCTTATTCAACCTTCCAAGTCTCCGGCAGGAGCGTCATTGTTCTTCAAAAGAAAGAGGGACTCCACCGATTTGCGTCCTTGCATTGATTACAGAGGACTAAATAATGTTACAATCAGAGACCGCTATCCCATGCCGCTCATATCTGAGATCATAGAGGCCGTACAGGGGGCCCGTATTTTTACTAAACTGGATCTTCGGAACGCATACCATTTGCTCCGCATTGCCAAGGGAGATGAATGGAAGACGGCCTTTCGCACCCCGTTCGGATTATACGAATACAAAGTAATGCCGTTCGGATTAGTGAATGCCCCGGACATTTTTCAGCGATTCATGGATCGTTTATTTTCCGATCTGTTACTGGTTACTGTCATCATCTACTTGGACGATATTTTGATTTACTCATCCGATTTGGAATCCCATATCATTCATGTGACTCAAGTGCTGGAGCGTCTACAACATTATAGGTCAAACCCGAGAAGTGCGTTTTTGCAGTCCCCTCTGTTCACTACCTCGGATACGTTCTCTCGGAAGAAGGAATTTCCATGGATTCAGGCAAGGTCGCTGCATTACTCGATTGGTCCTCCCCGGACAGTGTAAAGGAGGTACAAAGATTTCTGGGTCTCGCAAATTTCTACAGGAGGTTCATTCCAAACTTCTCAGAGATAGTACTTCCCATTACGCGACTCTTAAGGAAAGATTCAGGGCCTTTCCTATGGTTACCCGAAGCTGAACAGGGTTTTAGGGACTTAAAAAGATTGTTCTGTTCCGCTCCGATTGTTCGACATCCGGATCAAAACCGACAGTTCATCGTGGAGACTGATGCCTCTGCCTTGGCTATAGGGGCAGTTCTTTTACAAACCTACAATGGTATGGAACATCCAGTAGCCTATCTCTCAAAGACTTTGTCTCCCAGCCAACTTAACTATTCGGTTTTAGAGTAGGAACTACTCGCCATGAAGCTGGCCTGTGAGGATTGGCGACATTTACTGATGGGTGCGCGTCATCCTTTTCTCATTAGGACAGACCATAAGAATCTCAAGGCATTACAAAACATGGAGTGTGTTAATTCAAGGCAAGCCCAATGGGCTTATTTTTTCGCCCAATACGACTTTCATATTACCTATCTACCCGGTTCCTCGAATAAAGTCGCAGATGCCTTATCAAGGAAGGAGGTTCCTGGAGACTATACCCCTCATTTTCGAGAAACTATGTTCAGAAGAAACAAGATCCTGGGACTGGTCAAAGTTTTCTTTCAAGAAGTGAAGACCGCATTGGCTTCCGAAAGGATGAAACTTTCTAAGCTACGAGGAGGAAAATATACCGAGAAGGAAGGTTTAGTGTTTTACGAGAACCGACTGTACATTCCAGAAGGCCCTTGGCGTAAGAAGATCATTCATTTGGGCCATGATCCACTTACCTCGGGTCATAGAGGAGTGCAGAACACTACTGAACTTATCGCAAGAAGGTTCTTCTGCCCTGAATTGAAAGGAGAGGTTAAGGATTACATCAAGGCCTGTCCAATATGTGCCAGAGCTAAATATCCATCGGGAAAGCCCTTAGGTCTGCTGACCCAACCCGAGATGCCTACACGCCCTTGGGGTCTCATCTCTACCGATTTCATTGTGGATCTACCAAAGTCCGAATCCTGCACTTGCATTATGGTGACGATAGATACTTTCACGAAATTGGCACATTTTTCCCCGCTACCTGGCTTACCTACTGCCACTCAGATGGCGGAGACCTACACACGAGTTCATCTCAAACTTCTGGAAGGCTTTGTGTACTAGAGTGGGCATGGAGAGAGCACTATCATCTGGTTTCCACCCTCAGTCGAATGGCCAGACAGAACGACTGAATGCCACCTTGGAGCAATATCTGAGATGTTATACCAACCGACACCAAGACAACTGGGTGTCGTTGTTACCCACCGCGGAATTTACGTATAACAATTCTACACATTCCGCGATAGGTCTTACTCCTTTTTTTTGCACGTATGGAGTGCATCCTCGAACCATTTTTCCTGTGATTTCAACTCCTAAGAACTCTCCCACTGCGGAAGCAGTGCTTCAGTCCATTGCGGAGGCGCATAGGATTGCTGAGTTCAGTCTCGAAAGGAGCAGAAGCCGGAACAAGGAACAGGCGGATAAACGTAGGCAGGACTGTCCCGATTGGAAGGAGGGAGACAAGGTGTGGCTCTCTACTAAATTTCTGCCTCGATGGGTTCACCCTTCCAAACTTTCTCCTCGCTTTTTGGGACCTTTTTCTATCCTATCTAAGATCAACCCTGTCGCTTTCAGATTGAAATTGCCTCCCGCTCTCAGTCGCATTCATCCTGTTTTTCACTCCTCCCTTCTCAAACCTTTTGTTCCGGATCCTCACCTAAGATCTCTTCCCCGTTTGCAAGTCCAAGGTTCTGGAAGTACGAAGGAATACGAAGTTTCGGCCATTCGTGACTCCAGATACTACAGGGGACGATTGGAATACTTGGTCTCGTGGAAGGGTTACCCGGAGTCAGAGGACTCTTGGGAACCAGTCTCCCACATTCATGCCCCCCGGTTGTTGACTGGGTTTCATCGGTGTTTTCCGGGTAAGCCTGGGGGGGTTCGCTTTGTGAAGGGGCATACTGTCGTATGCAGCCGGGCCGATTGGCGGGTACTTCCGCATTGGAGGCTCCGGCGCAGACCGTAGTTCCAGCACGTTGATTCACTTACGTGCAGCCGCGGTCTAGTTCTCCGGCAACATGGCGGTCGCTGGGAGGTATTTCAGTCTCTCACTCCTGGCGATCGCTGCGTTGCAACCCCCATAGGGTTTTGTTTCCTGCTTTGGGTGAGAATGCTAGTATTTCCCTTATCGCGGCTTGGTCCGTGCCTTTCCCTTCGCCTCTCCTAGTTCCGAGCGAGGCTTCTTCCTCTCACTCTCTCTCTTCTCACCTTTGCTTCACTTTCTTTCAGCTTTCGCGGCTCTCTCTCTCGCCGCCGGCTCGAGTCTCTCTCACTGCTCATTCTTGCGAGGCGCTTTCTGCCTTGTTTCTGCCATCATCAGCTGCCGTCTACCTCCTCCAATCAGCAGTAGCCGGATACCTACTCTCCTGCAACCACAGACGACGTTCCATTCTATCTCCTTGGAAGACTCTGGTTTGGCTTCGTTCATTTCAAGGGTTTTTTCTGCCATCAAGGCTTTTTCCCTTGTCGCCTACTACGGGAGAGGAGTCCCAGGACTGCTTGTTTCAAGCATTCACTGTGGCTTCCTCTCGTGGTAGACAAGTATCTTCAACCACGAAGAGAGATTTCTGCTCACGTCGGCATCTCAATACGGAAGAATTGGAGGATTACCGATCTGGTGAGGAGAGTGGGGAAGAGAGGGAGACAAAACTGGACATATACAGTATATTGTGCAAGTAGACCTAAATTACAGTAATCAATACTCAAAGTTGCATTTCAAAATCCATAACATCAGAAATGATATATAGATGAAGCCATTGGATATGTGCAAGGTGATTTATTCTAGGCACAGCCGACACGTGTTTCGACCATTAGGTCCACGGAGAGGAGTGGACAGAGTGTTTCCTGTGTTCCCTGGTGGTCCGTGGAGGTCTGTGGAGGGGAGGACTCTATCTGCGAGGAGTGACATTTTATGTGAAAAGAACCGGTAAGAGCTGCTGCGCATACACTGTCCTGCTGTCTGGCGCCCAACGGAAATTGGTGCGAGCCGTGAGCCTCAAGCATGAGGACTGGAGCCTATACCGTGCCCATGTGAAGCGAGGGAGGACGCTTCAAAACGCCCAGTCACATAGCTCAAACTCCCCAAGCCCAATTGTGGCTTTAGGAAAAAACTTACCTGTGGAAGAGAGAACTGAGCCACAATGCGCGATGGCTCCCGTCTCACCACACCCCCGCACAGCGTGCGTAGAGTCCTGCTCTGTCTCTTACAAGATGAGGAATGCACGAAAAGATTGTGCGGCTCAAGGGTGAATGTCAAAAGACGGCAGAGCGGCAAGTGAAGAGCTGGACACTGCGAGTGAGTGTGTGAGTGAGAGGGAGAGCGAGAGGAGAGCGAGTACGAGCTCGATGACGACGAGGATGATTCAACGGAAGGGGGAACCGGAGACCAGGTGGAGTGGGTGGCTGGGAGGGTGGAGAAAGAGATGGAGAGCGGTGGGAAAAGGGGTGCCCCTCTGGAAGTCAAAAGTGCAAAACAAAATCAATTACAAACACAAAAAAGTGCAGCCTCTGCAAGAAATGAAACAGAAGACTTTACTGCAAAAATGGAGGTGGGGTAGCAGACGAGTCGAGGCTGAAAGTTTGCACAGTAATGATACACTGCGCCCCGGCAGCGAACATACCCAGTGCTGTCAAGTCACCAGTACGGGAAGATGTCAAGAAGAAATCCCCCCCCGAATTCTATGAGGATGTCCAAGAGCGACAAGCCAGAGGCTGGCAATTCCAACGCTCTGACAGGACCCAGAAATCACTCTGACATCTCCCAAACTGAACGCTCGCCAATATCGAGTAAAGGGGACCAAGACACTGAGGTTGTAGATCTAACCAGTGACATAACAAGGTGTAATCAGCAGATGAAAATGACGAACAGCACAAACCGTACTACAGCAGAGGATGAAGCATCAAGAACGATGCAAAAAGCGAAAGATACAACTCCAAGGAGGGAGAGACACGCAAGTGAGTCCCCAGTGGTTCTGGAAGCAGCGACCACAGGGAAACCATCAAAATCTGGTCCCTCTTTAAAGATACTAACATGGACAAGAGTCGCAGCAATGCACAAGCGGAACTCATAATAATGAAATCTTTGATTCAAAATGAGAAGGATGATGCCCATACAGTTAACACGGTACGGGTAGTGGACCTAGATATTTCCCCTTCAGCCTTGAAAGAGAATATGAGTCTTGATGAGGCAGAGGAAGATTCAACTGAGGTGTGGTCCCGTGCCGCGAGGTAGAAAGAAAGAATCACAGCTGAAAGAGCTTTTGAGCCAATATGTAGAAGAGACTCTTTGGGGATTGCCGACCAAATCTTGAAAGACTTGGCTGAGATGAACTCCAAATTATCGCAACCACGAAGAACCTTGTTAACAAATACCTGTGGAAGAACAATCCCACAAGCTGAATAGCAGGTGATCGAGGAAAGGAGCTTACAAGATGTGATGAGCCTTGAAGCGAATACTCCATCCTTTGAGTCAAGAAACGATGAGATTGTGGTTTCACAAAAAAAGAGCAGGAGAAAGTTAAGTTCTGATATAGAACTCAAAGGTGCGAATAAACGATTCAAAGGAAGAAAATGACGGGTGGGGATGCCTACACCCAAGAGATTGAGAGAGTACTCGACGAGACCGGGACTATCCGAATCTGATGACAAGGAAAAGTCCCTATCTACTACAAATGAGAAGCAGCAGTGGGAACAACCTTTGAACCCGACGGTTCCAAGGAACCCTCAAGAAGTCGCCACTCTCTTAGAGATGATAATTGAAAAACTAAGCCCCATATTGATGTCAGCAACAACGATAGCGGTGGCCCCTCTAATGAAACTCTACGAGAATCTAAATGAGAGCTTCCGTGACCAAACCACTTTGGTCGCCCTCCTGAGCTCGAAAAAAGTAAAACTTTGCTTGATCTGATGGAAATGACGGCCCAGGTCGTGACATCGAGAAGAGGAAACAACATCTCCTTAATAGCGTTAAGAGAGTCGTTAAAAACTACAGCTGAAGACAAGAGACTCCTGGCAGAAGTGACGAGACAAGCTCTGACGCTCCTACAAAAAGATCGTGAAGCTAGAGTCGATTTGGTAGCAAAATGTACTCCTCCTAAAACCCAACCGAGTTTGGAAATAGTGACTGTTGGGAGCCCACCGGGAATTTCAGAATGACCTCCAAGGAATAACAAAATTCTGAAGACAATACCAATGGATCAAAAAACAAAGAGCAACCAAAATTTCTGCTCTGAAATAGAGATTGAAATATCCACTGTGCTTAGGGATAGCCCGGAGAAAGACCATAGGAAAAAGGACACCTCCAAAGCGCTCAACGACAAAGATTAGTCAAAGAATGAAAACACCTTCAAATCACCAATAAAAAAGATGACTACCACAGAAGTGGAACCTGCAGAGACCGTTCAGAAAGAAAATGAGGAAGGAGGAGGTGGGAAGGATGTACCATTCGACCCGACGTCCAGAGAAAAAGACAAAGACACTAGTCCTAAGATATCTGGAGGCAAAACCATCTCCACAGAAGGAAAGAAGAACGAGGCGGAG
Source organism: Ambystoma mexicanum (assembly GCF_040938575.1). NCBI lineage: Eukaryota > Metazoa > Chordata > Amphibia > Caudata > Ambystomatidae > Ambystoma > Ambystoma mexicanum. Next base: position 710,655,709 of record NC_090931.1, read on the forward strand.
TGGTTTGATATCTTCGAGAATCCAAAATTGAAAGGGAACACAGGGAATGCTCCTCAAGGCCAGATTGCTGTCTCGAAACAGAGTAAATGTAAAATAAAATCTAAAAACCAGCAAGTCCAAAAGACCAAAAACCCACGAAGTTCAGCAAACTTCTTCCGAAACATTAAAGCGCTAAACATTACAGTAAACAACACGGAGCCCATGGCTACAAATAACAAAAAACGTAGCGTGGATCCTAGTGGAGAGGCAGGAAAGGTGATTCCAGAATCTCAACTCAAGAATAAGGCACCTCACTCGGAAACAAGTAAAATAGAAAAGAAAACAAAAGCTCTGTTGGTGATTGATGATGTTGCTGAAGGGGATGAACTACTAAATATGTCAACCTATAGTTCTCCTGAGGATGAGGACCAGGAGAAGGAAAACGTAGGTGAGATCGACCAAGAAACCGAAGAGAAAAGTCAGCAAGGTAAGAAGGAAAGAGACATAACTACACCGCGTCAGACCCCACTTGAGTCGGAGAAAGTGAGAGAGGTGACTCCAACAGGCAAAACAGTTTTTTCATGGCCTCAGACTCCAACAAAAGGGGAATTTCCAAAAAAGATCAAAAGTCCTAACGATGAAAAACACTTCTATACTTTAGAGGAGAAACGTGCAAGGAGCACACAGCAAGCAAAACATGATGATCATAGCCCGGTCGGATTACTGAGTAAACCGAGCGATGATTCACCGAAGTGTAAGCCGAATGTTGGGGCTCAGAAAGCGAAATCATGTACCATGAAAAAAACAGAAAATGCATCGATCCCTACTGCCTCCATTAACAATCCTGACACCGCTGTCAGTCCTCAACCTTATAGGGTGCTGGTGGAAAAAATTGAAAATAAGAAAAGTGACGCCCCCCTAAACAGATACACGATACTGCAGTTATTTCAAAAGATCCCGGTGCTAAGAACAATAAAGAGTCCTCGAATTGATCGGGTTGAAATTATAGCAGATTCAAATCAGAAATTCATTTTGTTACATATCATCGAGAAAAAGGTTGTGAATTGGTCATGACGTGTGAGAAACAGCTGTTGGACGCAGGCTACCAAGTATACGAGGTAGATAACGCGTTGGTGGGAACCGAATGTGACAACTCAAAAGACAAAAAACTGCTAATTGGAAAAGAGAAGGAAGCCCAGTTGAGTAGCTCCAAAAATGAGTACAAAAACAGAAGTCTGGGAAAAAGGGAAAAGATGCCAGGATGAAGTAGAAGCGGGATTACAATGTTCAATCGATGAGCTAAGGCATAAGAAAATCAAAATAACAGTAGCGAACTCCCAATGTCCAAATGGAGTTAGTAATGTGGAGACGTTGACCCACGAAGAAGAGTCCCAAACTTGTTGATGGCTAGCAAAATCCCTAAATGGATCAACGAAGAGTTAATGCCAAAACCAAAGGTCAAAGTTGGTTATAACCTCCTGGAATACGAGGGGTTTCTCCCACCTACTGAACTCAGCATCCGAATTTTTAGCAAAAGCCGATCTCATTTGCTTACAAGAAACGTGGCTAACATGCATACCATGTGTTGAGGGATTTGAAGTGGCTTTTAACCCAGCTACCAGCAAGAAAAAAGGCCGCCCAATGTCGGGTCAACTAGCCCTCACCAAAAGAAAATGTGGTTTGAGAATGAAGTCAGCTCTGAACCTATCGCCCTACCTCCAAAAGATCTGCATTGAACCAGTGATTCAATCATTGCCGAATAAACAAACCATCTATCTCCTAAATGTTTATTGGAACACAACACTGAAATCACATTTAAAATTTGAAGATGACCTCTTAGATGTAATTGATAACATATTATCGGAAGATCCAAAGGCGCTGCTGATAATGTGCAGAGACTTTAATATGAAACTGATTGAGATCACACAATCCAAGGCTTTAGTGAACCACAGAGAGAGATTAAAATGTGATCGCTGGTTAGAAGAAATGTCCCTGAGAAATCTAGTAATGTTGAATGGAGCTACAAAAGGTGACGACACCAGCTAAACCAACATGGGAACGAGGCTGTCAAAAATCGATATTAGACTACATTTTTGTTTCAGACAGCCTATTGCACGAAATAGATTAATTGCAAGTGTTCACGACCAATCAAAGTGACCACAACATTGTGTCAGCCGAATGGAATAAGATCAAGTCGGCTGAGCGTAGCCACTGGAGACAAGAAATCTCTGTGGTTCCAGGCCAGATTAGATTGCGTATGAAAAAGAGCGATATTGTGACAGTAACAGAACTGCTGCTATAAACCCAAGAACAGAGCCCAGCTCAGTCAACAGAATACCGGCAGTTCCTTGAGATTTACAAAATCAAAAAGAGGTCCTCCCTGACTAGGCCTGAGTTTCAAAAGCATCAATATGACTCGGAGGTGGCAAGAAGAAAGAGAGAGCTAAGGAAATCCATAAGGAAAATTCTCGCCTTAAAATCTGTAGATGTGGAAATACAATTTAAAAAAGTGAAGAATCAATATAACAACTGGTGCAAACAACCTAGAGCAGCAATGGAACAAAGGGATGCTGAGTAAATGTTGAAGGCCTTAAATCAAAAGAACTCTAGAGGTTTTTGGGCCATTATAAATGACACACAGAACTCTGAAAAGGCACTACTGTCAAGCTTGGTTCAAGAAAAGGAGTGGGAAAATCACTACATAAATCTATTCAAAAAAAGAAAAACCCCAAGTCCAACAAAGGTGGGACCAAGAAAGCCGTGGGAAATTGAAATGGAGAGAGACGACATCCGAGCACTCATCCAAAAAAGTAACGCCTCCCGTGCAGCAGGACCGGGCGGCCTGTCTAACGCTGATTTGAAAGAAAACATTGAAGAATGGTCAGATTTCTATTACACCCTGTTTAGCTCCATAACAAGGGAAGGACGAATTCCAGCGACATGGAAATCTGGGATCATTGTACCAATCTTCAAGAAGGGCATTCGATCTGACCCTGCAAATTACCGACCAATAGCCCTACTTGACGTAGTAGGGAAAGTGTTTGCAGCAATGCTATTGGCCCAATTGACTGCGTGGATCCACCAACAAAAAATCTATGACGAACGCCAGTCGGGGTTTGTCAAAGGAGTAGGGTGTAGTGTAAAGTTGCTCATACTGAATCTGCTAAAAATTGACGCCATTAGAGCAGGCCACAAAATATACCTGGCATTCATCGATATGGCGATTGCTTTTGACGGAGTGGATAGAGAAACCTTGTGGAAGAAACTCAAGGAAAGAGGGTGCAATGCGAGTCTCATCCAAGCCATTAAAGATCTATACTCTGATACCTACATACAAGTGCGGTTAGATTGTGAAGGAAACCTAACAAATCCCATACCGACAGAGAGAGGAGTGAAACAAGGATGCCCATTAGGAGCTACTCTATTTAACTTTTATATATCAGAAGTAGGAACGGCATTGGCATCCATGCTGTCATTTCCACCGCTTATAAATGGAGTTCAGATAAATCATATCTTCTATGCAGATACATGGTAATCTTAGACCGTACACCCATTGGTCTCCAAAGAAAACTGACAGCGTTAAGAACCTTCATTGAAGATCTGGGTCTAGAGATCAATGTGGCGAAATCGGAAATTCTAGTACTGGAAAATCAAAGAGGAAAGAAGTCCAGCAAACTAAAATCAACTTGGTCTATAGGGTCAAAAAAATAAACAAGGTGCCGCATACAAGATACTTAGGAACAACCATCAACTCTAGTATAAAAGACAATCCAATGACGAAAAAACTCCTAAATAGTTGCAAATTATTAACAGCGCAAGTCACCATTATACAGGAAAGATACGGGAAATTTTCTTGTGAACCTGTAAGAAAATTTTACCAAAGCAAAGTAACTCCAATTCTCACATATGGCGCAGATAATATGTTTGGGTGTGACCATAAAATATGAGCACGGTGTGAAGGTCTTTTCTGGAAGAAAATTCTGCAGATTCCACAAAGTACACCAACAGTATGTGTGTGATATGAAGTGGGGATCTCCATACTCAACGCAAGAATTACCTGGAACAAATTAGCACTGTTCAGGAAGACGTATGAAGAAGCAAATCTGCCCTCCGTCAAAATCTTGATAGAAAAAAAGGCACAAAGGCAAGCAGCACTGAATGACTGGATGCGACAGTGCAAAGAGATCCTAACACAATTGGGTTCAGACGAGCAAATTTTATGGTACAATTCAGACCTGGTGAAAAGAAAACTATTAGACTTGGATTGGTGTCACGACGCGACCCTGGAAGCTGTGGTGAAGATGGAGGGTTGGCTGTAGAATGCTGTCCGTCTCTCGATGATGGACTAGATTCCAGAGCACCGGCCATATAAATACCAGCCACGACCCCTACTCGTAGAGTTGCAACTTCTTAGTTAGCGACGCTTGAGTTTATGTCACCGCTGCTTGTGTGCCTTTTCTTAGGGTTGTTTCCCCGTACCTCTCTCTGTGATTCCCTACTGGCACCTTTGCCAGTCGGAATTCCTGCCATGCCCGTTTCTTCTCACAGTATGATTTCGTTATAACATATTTACCGGGGAAGGACAATACCTTGGCCGACGCATTATCCAGAAGCCTGTCTGAGGACGTGGAGCAATCCCAAGGTGCTGAAGAAATATTGGCTGGAAAGAAGATCCTGGGAGTGGTTCACTCCTTCCTCAAAGAAGTAAAGGCCTCCGCTCGTCATCTACTGGCAACCCTAGACCAAGAGCAAGGTTTAGAGAGACGAGGGGATTTGTATTTTCACAAAGGTTTGTTGTACCTTCCTTCCAAACCTCTACAGACACAAGCCATGTCATGGTGCCATGATCTTCCCTCTGCTGGTCATAAGGGGCAAAGGACTATGTTAGATCTACTTACCAGATACTTCTGGTGGCCGACAATGATTAGGGACACCAAGACTTATGTTAATACATGTCCCATATGTGCCATGAACAAATCTTCTACACAACGGCCGGTAGGTCTACTCCAGCAAGAACCAATACCCTCGCAACCTTGGGAGCATATTTCCACTGACTTTATAGTTGATCTTCCTCAGTCCCAAGGATGTACGGCCATAATGGTTACGGTGGATTCTCTTAGTAAGATGGCACATTTCTCACCACTTCCGGGCGTACCAAGTGCACCTGAAGCCGCGTCTGTCTTTTTGAAAGATGTGGTCCGCCTCCATGGCCTACCCCATACCATTCTGTCAGATAGAGGATCCCAATTTACATCTAGGTTTTGGTATACCCTGTGCAGACAGCTTGGTATCTGACGGGCACTTTCTTCTGGATATCATCCTCAAAGCAACGGGCAGACTGAACGTCTCAATGCCACCATAGAGCAATACATCCGTTGCTTTTGTAATCAAGAACAAGAGAGATGGACACACTTTCTACCACTGGCCAAGTTCACCTATAACAATGCCACTCATTCAGCTACTGGCTGTAGTCCCTTCTATTACACCTATGGATTCCATCCTCGTCATGTGCCTCTGTTTGGAATCTCTACCACTACGATGCCCGCTTTAGACCAACATCTAGATGACCTGAGACGGATACATAGAGAAGTGCAGCGGAACCTTAAGGCCAGTAAGAAGAGGTATAAGACTTATGCGGATCAGAAATGACAACCAAACCCCTGATGGGAAAAGGGTACACTGGTTTGGTTATCGACCAAGTACTTACCAAGGTGGGCCCATCCGGGAAAATTTTCACCCAAGTACATAGGTCCATTTCCAATCTCCTCTAAGGTTAATCCGGTAGCCTTTCGCCTACAGTTGCCTCCCAGATACAAGAGGATCCACCCAGTCTTTCATTCATCTCTTTTGAAAGTGTACCAGACCGACCCTCAAGGATGCCCCATTCCTCGTCTTTCCATTGCCAAGGACCTCGAGCCTGAAGAATATGAGGTGGAAAGACTGATCGATTCTCGGTATAGATGGGGAACTCTACAATATCTAGTCCACTGGAAGGGGTATTCCCCAGCCGAACGAACTTGGGAACCCAAGAGTCATATACATGCCCCAAGATTGCTCCGTCAATTCCATCGACTCCATCCGGGTAAACTCGGAGGGACCCAGTTGAAGAGGAGGCATACTGTCACGACGCGACCCTGGAAGCTGTGGTCAAGATGGAGGGTTGGCTGTAGAATGCTGCCCGTCTCTCGTTGACGGACTAGATTCCAGAGCACCGGCCATATAAATACCAGCTACGCCCCGTACTCATAGCGTTGCAACTTCTTAGTTACCGACGCTCGAGTTTATGTCCCCGCTGATTGTGTGCCTTTTCTTAGGGTTGTTTCCCCGTACCTCTCTCTGTGATTCCCTACTGGCACCTTTGCCTCTCGGGTACCAGGTATTTTCCCCTTGTTTCGTTTCTTTGACCGCTGCCGACCCTGCCTTCTGTGTGCTCTGCTGTTTCTGAGCTGTCTCGTGGCTCCTCCTTCTTAACTTGTATCTTGGTTTCCTCTGCCTTCGTACGGCGACTCCTTGCCACCAACTATTTTGAGGCCGTATCTCATCCGTTCTTGCCGGGATACTTTATGAGCTATCTATAGCCATTTTCTGTACACTTTTTTCTCTTCTCTCTCCCTCTCTCTCTCTCTGTTTTCCTCCCCTGTATGCTTACTCCCTGCTTCCCCCTTTGTCCTTACCTGCCCATCAGTCTTTGTGATCATACGATCCTTTCTTTAAGCATCCACACCTATTCCCCGGCTTCAAGACATACCCTTCTGTTCTCCCTTTACGCACCTGGAATATTGCAGCGTTTCCTACGTCTTCAGGTTCCGTACTCAGACACTGCTTGATTCCACCGCCTTTACTTACCTCCACCTGTACTACCTCCAGTGAGGCATCCACAAAGACAGCGGAACGGGTTTTTTTTGCTGCCGATCTCGGCTTTTTCCCCATTAGGGGGGCTGGCTCCTCCGGACGCTCCTGCGGCCGAGTTCCTTGACGGTCGCGGTGGCGTCTGGAGGGGCTCGTCCCTATTTACACGACAAGAAAGGAGAAAAGAGAATGAAAAAGAAAGAAGAGGATTCTACGGCACCAGAAGGAAGAAGAAGGTTGAGCCCCCTGCCAGAGCGTCAGAACCTACAGGTGAGGGGAATCAGTGGGAGGATTCCGCCGCCTGTGACAATTGGATAGAAATCTGTGAGAAAAGATCAACTCAAAAATGCATGCAAAACACTCCGCCAGAAGCCAAAAGACGCGACACGCTCCCGAATTATCTAATCCTATCACCCTGTAAACGGCTAAACGGTAAAGAAGATTGTACTTAAAATTTCGTCTGAACATGTACGAAAATAAATCTTAAAACATCGAAGGATGATCTCAGCAAGAAACTCCAAATGCAGGATGTGTGCAAAAGAAGAAGAAAATTTAAAACATCTGGTCTTGGTTTGCGACGAATTAAAAGACCAACGCGAAAAATGTTTATGGAAGGAGAAGATTTGATTCCAGACGTACAATCCTGAGGAATGGTGGAAACATCTTCATATTGGTGAAAGCAAATCTTTGATGATTGCAGTGATGAGATTCCTTGAACAAATACAAATTCGAATAGAGGTGACATCAGCACACTCTGAGGGTGAGGTTTCCCTGCAAGATAGAACTGAGGGCTGATGATGCCATAAATGTCACAAGGACATCTATCAAGTCTATATAGAATAGGAATGTCCGATGTTTAAATCGTGTTTCAAACAAAAAGGAACCAGACGAAACTTACCATTTGTTTTAAGAGGTGGAAGAAAAGTGATGAGTTCTTGGGAAGTTTTTTCTTGTTTTTTTTAAATTTTCAAAAGTTTGTAAAAACTAAATGAAATAAAAAAAAAAAACATTTTTTTTAAAAAGACCAGTCTCACTGGTAGCTCCCAGTCCAGGCCTGACATCCCCTGAGGATCCTACTCTTGGGAGAGAGTACTCATCAGCCACTGAAGTGACCATGGAATTAGCACAAGATTCAGTCATCTCCAGGTTGCCTATGGGCGTAGAGGAGAAACCAGAGAAGGTGGTTTTCTTCAGCTGGAGGCCCAGGTCCGGTCAGCTCTTGCTAGGAACAGAGGGATTGTTTCACTCTGGCGTCCCTGTTGTGGCAGGCACATGGCAGAGATTCTGGACCACTCCTAAAAGGGAAACGGGCACAGCGTCAAAGCCCTGGCCTATTCCAAAGCCTGAAAATGGTGAAAGGCAAAAGTCCTTGCCAGTTCAAAGATAAGGTGCCCAAGAATTCTACTTCAGTGCAAAGCCAGGAGTTGAAGGGTATACGAAGGTGAAGTTGAGTGCAGAGGAGGATCTGAAGGAATGAGATGGTGAGTAAACCGAGGTACAATTAGGCAGGCACTGAGGAGCAAGACCATTGATAGCTTTGTAGACAAGGAGAAGGAACTTGAAAAGAGAGCGGTTGTGTGAGGAGAGCCAACTAGCATGTTGTTGGTAGGTAGACGTGGGGGAGGAACTGGGTAGGTTGTAGATAGTTTGGGTAACACATTTGAGGCCTTTGTATAGAGGGATGAAGGAGTAGAGAGGAAGGCAAAGGAGTAGGCTTGAGCAGTCATCCAGTTTGCTGAGCACAAGAGAGGGAATTATACAGTTTGTAGAATGGTTAGTAAAAAAGGAAACATTTTCCGAATGTTGAGGGGGTTAGTATGAGCAGCAGAGGCAGTGGTAATGATGAAATGTTGCAGGCATAGGTCGCTATCTAAGAGGACCTCAAGATTGAGAGCATTGTGTGACGAAGCAAGAAGGTCAGGTGGGAAGGAGATAGGAGAGTGGAGGGTAGGGGAGGCATTGGAAGCCGAGAGAAAGATGACTTATTTTTTTCAGCATGAGACAGCAGCGAGCCATCCAGAGATAATTTGCAGTTAGGCAGTTTGTAATCTCTTCCAAGATGGCTGGGGTGAAGGAGGGATAGGAGAATAATATTTGAGTATCATCAGCAATAAGGTGATAGTGAAAGCCAAAGTATGAGATGTGTTCCTAGGGAAGAATTATAGAGGGTGAAGAGCAGAACTCTAAGAACTGATCCTTGGGGGATGCTGACAGCGAGAGAGGTATGTTCAGAGGTTTCCGACTTCCAAGAGATTTTAAAGGATCGACCTCTGATCCAGCCAATAGCAGATTTGTGAGACTGAAGGTCTTGGAGAGGGAGGAGGAGAGAGAAGTGCTCGACAGTGTAAAAAGCAGCATAACAGTCCAAAAGGAGAAGTATAGAAGAGGGTTTGGAGTGGTGAGCATTAGAGAGACAGGTGGAGTTGTGTATGAGTGCAGTCTCGCAGGAGTGTTTATGGTGGAAGCCTGATTGAAGTGAATTTCCAAGGCCATTATCAAGGTACTTATTGATCTGGTTGAAGTCCTCAAGGACTGTTAAATAATGGGGAAGGAGAGAAACTGGGCGATCATTTTCAGGGTCTTTTGGGGCAGCAGAAGGTTTCTTCAATAGGGGTAAGACAGTTGCAATTTTAAAAGAGGTTGCAAAGAGTCCAACAGAAAGAGAGGAGTTAAAGAGCTCAGAGAGTTAAGACCAAAAGATTGAGACTATTCTTTGACCATTTGGGGAGCAAAGGGATTGATAGAAGCGCAAGATTGGTTGGCACTGGGAAGAATGGGCACTAATTCAATAGGAGAGGTAGGGGCGAAGTAGTCGAGTGTAGGAGCGCTAGGGGGAGAGGTGGTGGACAGAAGGGGAGTTGAGGAGGGAAAGAGAGGAGGACTGTGAGATTGTCACAAATTTTAGAGAACAAAGTGGTGAGCAAGCCATTAGCAGAAAGAGAGGTGATGGATATTGGCTTGGTAAGTGTGAACAAAGTTTGGAGGGTAGAGTGTAATGTTCGGGGGTGATTACAAAGGGAGAAGATTAGGTTTGCAAAGTATACGTGCATTTTCGGAGTGCTAGACAGTTAAGGGGCCCATGGAGCACTTTGTTGACATGCTAATAAAAGATCTACTGGGTGGAGTGCAATTTTCCCACCACCAAAACCTTGTGCACTTAAAAGTTGCCAAGGAACGTTTCACACTGCAAAGTGTTTATATATCCAGACTTTTCAGTCAGTGTACAAGCAGCAAGAAGATCCTACGACCAGGTTAAATGCCTGCTGAGAGAGGGGCAAGTTTCCTATGCCATTGTATGCCCGTCCAAGCTCTGTATTCAACAAGGGGGCCACACTCACCTTTTGATACACCCATGGACGCAAGGTTATATATTGAAGCCTCGATTGGGCAGAAACGGACAGAGCAGTGACCCAATCACAGGTCCCAGCAGCTCTTGGGAGTGACAAAGATTATTGACATTACGGAGTGCACCTTAATATGCCTAAATAGTAGGCTCAGTGTGTGTGGACGCTTATGCAATGCCAGGGTGATGCACGGCACTGAATGGAACATTGTTGTTCACACTTTACCTCTTGGATTTTCATGTGTAGACACTTGGGGCATACAATATTATGTTGGGGTGGGCGGGGGCACGAGTGGGTATATGTTTGGGGATGAGTTTAAAGGTGTTGGCAGACACACTTCTTTCAGGTATACTGTGTGGGATAATGCGAGAGTGTGTAACTGTGAGTGGGAACTGACGTAATGGCTAGCGGGAACAGCACAATCCCCCGCCTTTGACTTTCGAAGTCTTTGAACGCCAAATGTCCATGAAGGGCTGACAGGCAGTGACGGCTCCTGCGATGGGCCCTTTGGTGGTACCGCTTGTCTTTAGGGATGGTGGGACTGGGAGTGCCCTGATGATTACCTTCTTAGTGTCATTGGTGCCTGTACGGTTAAGGGGTGACACTCCTGTGACTGCCCCCTGGGGCTTTAGAACTGCCCCATTTCCCTATATACGAATGGGGTCTATGGGTCTCCTACCTTAGTGTGAGCACCCAGTGGGGATGGTCTGGGATTCCCCATAAAACTCCTTTGGATCCAGCACACACTAGCTCAGGGTGGCACCCGAATGTCGATCCCCAAGTTTAGGGATGGGACTTTGTCACAGCACTTTAGGTGGCAGTTAATCCAAAAAATAATTGTTTAATTTGTAGACTGATGTTGTTCGTCTGTTTTTTTACTTCCTGGTTAAGATATTGCGGGTTTTATTTTTTGTTTGGAAAGGTACATATGGTTTGGCATGACCTGAATAATCATGGGAGTTTAACAAAATAATGCATATATGATAGACTTATGTCCCGAGCTCCAGCAATTCCCTGCTGCTGCTCCATTTCAGCAACCCCTTAGTTCGTAGCTGAACAAGTTCTTTTAAAAAGAAACTGCAAAGATGGCTGAAGGGACATTTTTGAAGAAGTGCCACTCTCCTTCATAGATAAATTGCGACTATATACATAGCATAAATACATATAATCTGGATGCAAGTACTGCAGGAATCAGCTGGTGGGATGGTTGTGTCACATCCTGTTAAGAAACGATTTACAACGATTTATTCCCAAAGCATACGTGCAAGAATCAATTTACCAAGAACTACTACTGTAAAATGAAGTCCTTTGCACTTCAATACCAATCCGGGTTCTTAATTTCAATGCTAAATTCTTCACGTCAAGGCACCATTTGTTTCTTCTTGCCTTATTCGATGATGCTTTGCTATATTGCTTTTTTCCCTTTTCCTCGGCAGTAAATGAAGGATGTGAATTGAAAATAAGATTTAGAGATAATATTCTGTCTGACTGGTGAAGAAGATTTCTGTAGCACTAATCCCATCAACACTACTCCTAACTCTGCTGAGACAATAATGTCTAGCCCACACCTGACCTCACCTACACCAAAATGGGAGAAACATACCAAGAAGCCCAAGGGACCAGATAATCCCTGCTCTGTGGTGGAAATTGACGAAAACACTGAAGCTCAGACAGCCAAACATGTAAAAATAATATTCATCATGCTACAAAAAATCTCATTTTAAGAGAACGGCCTTATCCTTAAAGTGGATGGGCTGGATAAGACCCTATGCAGGCTGATGAGTAGGATGGGTGAAGATCAGGGCCACATGTCCACAATGGAGAGCAAGGTCATAGAAGCTGCCACTGAAAATGCCATCAAGTAGGGGGGTTAACATCAAAAATTGTGAAGCCAGTAATCATTTAGACTTTCCCCAAACTGACCCGCCCAGACTGTTGAAGCCCTCTCCCAATTCAAAACAGACATAAGGAGTCCACAAGACTGGGACAAGAAAACATAAAAAACCAAGGACATTTAACAGCAAACTGATGCAACGCACAGTCACATCTATTGTACAAAATTTATTAAGAGAAAAAAGTCAATCCTTATTGGGGTATCAGCCCCAAAGAATGTCACTTTATCAAGATTTCATCAAGGGCGTAATGAGGCAATATTACCCCCCGCCGCCCAAGTTAAGGACCCAAGCAAAGCGGGGTCCTATAACGAAGACAGTGGTGCCATTACCGAGAGGGTCGGCCCGCCGCCAAGGGTAATATCGCCATTAGCACCCGTGTAGTTAACTACGCAGGTGTTAATGGTGTATATTACTAAAAAATCAAAGAAACATATCTTTTCTGTGCGGCCCAGCGCTGCATCCTGGTTCACAGCCAGTTTTCAGTGTTCATGACTGTGATGTCATCAACATTGAAAACGGACCCCAGGACCCATGGCGCAGCACCAGGCTGTGCAGAAAAGGTATGTTTCTTTTACTTTTTTTAAAAAACACAAACACTGTCCGCACCCACGTAGGTAACCACACGGGTAAAAGAGGGGAAATGAAGCTGGAGCAGGGAAGGGAAGTGGGCGCTGGCCAGCAGCATCTTGGCTGCTCAGAACACAGGCTTGTACCATACAATAAAGCGCACGTTCTGAGCATCCTGCTTGGCCAGCGCCCCCTTCCAGGGGGCTAATAGATAATAGACACTTGCTCTGGTTGCGAACCTTACATGTTTCATACCCAGCTGTGTTTACAATCTGCATTGGGGATAGCTTACATGTTTTCAACGAGCCGTGAAGGGCCATTAACTTCATAAGAAAGTAGAACCAATTTAATTTAAGAAGGGATACATGCTCTGATAAATGTGACACTGTGTATTTAATTTCCGTTCATGAATTGCAGTTCTGAACTGTACCAATTATTATTGCAACAGTCTTTCTAAATCTTCCTGCCTTGACCTTTACAACTTATCCAGAACAGGACTGCGAGACTTGTCCTTGGCCTCAAGCCCAGGGATCATATCTCTCCAGTTCTGAAATCTCTTCACTGGCTCCACGTGACTGCAAGGATCAAGTTCAAGACCCTCTGCATTATCCACCAGGGTCGGATTGCTCCCTCAGCCTTTCGCCTGGCCAGTTTGGAATAAAAAAAAAAGTGACTTTTTTTTTTTTACAAAAAAAAGCCTTTCATCCTCCTTATGTCGATAAATGAGTACCAACACAGGTTGGGTGATATTGTATGCATATTTGTTCTATAAAAAAGAGCTTAAGCGTAAGTGCTATACAATAACATATTATCATTTGACCTTGGACGCCTGCTTGGATTCACAGTAATTTAGTGATTTAGGAACAATGCTATTTGATGCCACTTCCTGTTTTGTCAAGGTGAGAAGGTTGTGTTTCATTGCTTGCGTGGATGTCACTTTGGGGTGGGGTCAAATGACATCACTTCTGGTGATGTCATCAGAGGTCAAGGGTCGTGAGGCGAGGGGTGGGCCACTTTTTTGGGTGACCGGGCCTCTTTCTTGTCCCAGTCCGACCCTGTCGTCCACAAGGCTTTTTGGGGTCTGCAACTTCCCACTTTCTTTTCCAAAACATCTTCCATCTCGAGCTCTCCGCTCATCCACTTCCAACTCTCTGAGAGTCAGACGCTTCTCCAAGCAAAGAGTTGGGGGCAGATCGATCTCTTCGGCTGGGGCCTCCCCATGGACCAGCCTCCCTGCCTCTCTTAAACTTAAGCAGAACCACCTACGGCTCAGGAAGCAATTCAAGTCCTTCCTTTTTTCCTCCTCTCCCCTGCTGATGCACCTGACTGCTACGCACACCGGTCATCTGGTCACCCTCTGAACTCGGGCCCAGGCTCCTGCATGTCCAGTTGCCCTCACACTGCCTCCAGGCTCCCCGGCACTTAAGGGTCTGTGTCTGAAACCCTACAGTCCCTTCTCTCTGCACTTATGAGTCTCCTGCTGGCTGCACTTGTGGGTTAACTGCACTTCCCCGTTCCTCTCCCCCCTGGTACTTCTCCCCTTCCCTCTTCCCTGCACTTGCGTGATCTGAATGACACAAGGCCTAGTAAGATCGCTATTTTATCCTCCCTTTGTTTCCACCTGCTTGTCTTGTCACATCTAGAAACACTTGTGTACAGGCGCATTATAAATGCCACATCATTGTGATGTAATGATTAGCCGTTGGTTATGTAATGTCACTGCTTTTCCAGTTCTGTTAAGTGGGATTTGAAGCCCCTGCTACTGGAGCACAGATATTACTCATGAACTTGTTAAAATGGTGAGAGAGAACATAGGCTAACATAGAATAAGGTGGCAGAGCCAACTGGTGGCAGTAGAAGTATCCAACGGTGGGGGCAGCGGTCACCATAACACCAGGAGTGCAGAGAATGGCAGGTAGGAAGGCTACAGTAGTAGCAGAACGGATCCCTCACACTAAGCATAACGTGCTCGCGTGTTTGCACACGGCACGTAGGCCCCCGGAACAGGAGAGAAAAGTGGGCTCAATGAGGCAGCAGCAGTTCTGGTGGCTAGGATTTTGGCAATGGGAGTAATCACTGATCACCATTGGGCTGCACACAGATAGGTGTTATTTGAACACAGTAACCCACAAGCGATTGAGTACTAATTTTCATGTGACAAGGGCAGGTGGATAAAATGTAGATCTGTCATCCAATTACATATAGATGTGTAGCTGACAGTGCATGCTCTTGTTAAAGCACATCTTCTGGTGAGAATGCCATATCTCAACTGCACAATCCATCCTACATTGGTCTCACATGTCCCCATGGCATTTATGTTGTTCTTTACCCAGGGGCCCCTGCTGCTCCCAGCTCTCAGTATGGTCTTCAGCTGTATTGTGCAGTCTCTGTAGAATTGGGTAGTACATTGACTACGAGGTCACCAAAGCCTCTGTGTCCCTGACGGTAAGCTCCTAATCTCTCATGGCCTGACCACTTGACGGGCAGAGTGGATGAATCTTTCGGGTGTACCACTAGCCCCTCCCATTGAGAAAGAAGTAAAAATACTCCTCCCTTTCCTGGGAACAATAATAGCAGAAGTCACAAAAAAACTGCTCAACTATTTTGAGAATTACAACATGCTTAGTAGAGAATCTCGACTGTGGATGACCTCCATCTGTACAGATCTTTTGCCTTAACTCCTGATCCTGCAAGAGGTCTTTGCAGCAGGTTAAGATTGTCTGGAACTCTGTCGGGTTGATGGATTGAGATATCGTCAGACACTCGAATATTGCATACTTGTGATGTTTACCTCGAGATCTATCCTCTGCGTCACTGTTCTGACATCTAGAGTAATGATAGAGGTTCAAATTTGACAGCACCCTCATTAGGAAATGCATCAGACCAGCAAGGACCTGGGACAAGGGAATAGTCACCAGGTTAGAAAGTTGTGATAACTGAGCCCCAGCCTACCCAAAGTGGATATGTCTCTTAGGGAAAACTGGTGATATGGGCTACAATGGACCTGGGAATGGGAAATAGGTTATGACTGATTTGAGAGGATTTTAAAGGGGGCCATGGCTTGGATTATCGGGATTACCAGGCAGTGCATGATTTATGAAATTGGAGGGAGGAGTGGAGATTATTTGCCTGTTCATATACATTGAGATCTTTCTTCACATGGCAGGTGGGATTTTTCAGGGTGATAGGGGATGAGCTAACGAGTGCATTTTAACATAACAATAGGACTGTGGATGGAGTTGGAGAGTGGAGTCCTGATTATCAGATTAAATCCATGCTTATCTTTGTTTGTAGGCCTGACCAAATGGGCATCCATACTATAACAACATCTACCACTGACCCCTTGTTTTTCTCAGAGTACTCCAACATAATCCCATAACATCCACTGCGTGCTAAATTCTGGAGAACTCCTTGTTTCTGAAGCCATGTTGGTTCCCTGAAGAGGCATTTGAAGTGTGTGTTACTTTTCTGTTTGAAGGAGTGAATTCTTCTCGTGATGGGTCAAGAACAACCAAGTGCCCCACCACCCCCACAGCACCTACTGTTTGGCAACCTCAGTGTGTCCAAATCCTTCTCCCAGTTGTGTGTCTGCTGCACACCATGCGTCAACTGAATGTTCAGATTTGCATTGAAGAATATCAAACTAAGGTGTTCTGGTGTATAGATCTCAGTTCAGTATATAGCTGATTAGGAGCCATGTCGGCCACCAATAGGGGATTCGCCTGGTTAAGTTAGTCTGGGTCTCCCTTATATTGTGATTGTGTCCCAATGATGGCTAATGGCAATGATCTCATATCAAGGAACTTCTATGTTCTCCTTTCCCCTTCCCAACTGCCCCTATCCATTGCTCCTTTAGCATTATTGGCACAGTTCCTGCCTCTTCTTCAAGTGCTTCCCTCTTGCGTGGTATGAGTCTTGCCTGTCTTCTTGCCTGCTTCTGAATCGGTTACTGTATTCAGGTCTCCACTCCCCTCGTCTCATTGGCAAAGTTCTCCTAGATATTCTGCTGCTTAATTCTTGTCACTATATTAAGCCCATTGCTCCAGGCAGAGTCTCAAAGAATCCCAACATCCGAGTCCCACCATCTATGCAGGGAAATAGCCTGTGCTTCACTTGCAGTGTGTGTAATGTCATTCTGACGACTGCCTAAGTACAATTCAGGTAGATTGAAACATTGTTCTATGGTACTTACCTTTACCGGCACCTGGTCTGGCGGCATTGCCACTGGATTACAGGTGATGCCGGAGCGGTGTTAATCCCCATTCATGGCATCCCATGGGACTTCATGAGGGTTTTTGCTGTCGTTACCAACACTGGCAATGCTGGTGGCAGTAATGAGGGTGTGTTTGGCTGGTAGGGTACCTGGCTTACCTCCAACATTTAGCTGGAGGTAACCCAGGTGCCCCACCAGCACTCCCGTAGTCGGGCGGTCCGGTAAAGTTCTGGTATGCTCACATACCGGCACTTTTTTACCAGACTGCCCAACTCAGAATGAGGCCAGGTGTGTCTGTCTTTGTAATATGGTATCATCGCTATGCTTGTTCCTAGAGTACTTCCTGATGAGAGCCTGGGTGCTATTGTCATGTGAGGATTGTTAAGTCACAAATACCTTCAACAGTTCTTGGCACAATCATGTCCTTGAGCCATTTATCCAGTAATTCCTTCATGTTGGGCCCTCCTCCTCTCTGGTTTGCCAGCCTCTCTAAAGTGTTGCCTGCTGGATCGTCCTTCAGTCTTCTCTGCCCTGCTTTTCAGTTGTGTGATCTTGTGCTGTATTTCAGTGACTCCGTTTTTGAGCCTGCCAGTAGCATCCTCCAAGCTTGACACCCGCCCTCCAACTCTTTCAATACTGCCATGAAGTAGTGAAAGTCATGATCAATATTACCTCTGTCCCGACAGTGGTTCACAAATATCTGTTTCTGTTTCCTGCGGATGTCTGCTGCAGGGCTGTCCTGTTTCATCTTTGTCTTTGTCTTTTCTCATGACTCTTCTAGAGCTTTTCGTGGGTCACTGAGTGAAATTGTCTGTTTTTGATTGCTACAAGTGCTGTTCTGCTTGTCCTTAGTCATGCTGTATTGTGTGTCCTGTATCCCTCTTCAGCAGATGATACAAATATTTCACTTTTGTTGTGCATCATGCTGTTTGCTCCCTTTAGCAACTGTCTACGCCATTCAACGAAGCCAGGTTTCACTCTGAGCTTTTTGGGCCAGGTACTCATAAAGTAGCGCAAATGAAAAGAGCGCAGAGAATGCACTCATTTCATTTGCGGTACTTTCTGGAATGCTCAGGTCACATTATTCTCAAGGTGACCTGAGCATTTCAGGAGGGGCTGGACAGTGATGCAAAGATATGCTGTCCAGCCCTCTTGCATACATTAGTGCAGGGAGCTCATTTCAACTTGTGCACCCCCTCAATTGCCCCAAAAAAAAAGATTTGAGCATCTGGCCCATTGTGTTTACCTGGTTCAGTTTTTGGAGCCATGGCTCATAGGTCAAGGAGGCCTTACTTTCACTGCCCTGATTGGTCATTTGCATTTGTGGAGAGGAGGGATGGAGGAGGGGGGAGTTCCTGACCTCAGTTTGCTGTTTCACTCACTGCAATGTTCTTGCAAACTCATCCTTGATTCTACCTTCGGTACAATGCATACAGGAACTTCTTTTCTACATGACTGCTGAGCTTATTTAGTTAACAGTGGATAATTATTGTTGGGGTGCCGGGGCACACACTCGCCCCTCTTATGGGGCATATTCCAGATGGACTGCTGCTCACATGTCCTTTGGTCTTCACTACCTTTGCCCCTAACTAAGGCGAGTGTGGGTATCTGTGTCTCTCTGAGATATGATGCAATTTTGGATTGTGTTTTTGTAGTTCAGGATCCCCTTGCAACACTGTGCACCTACGCTAGCAAGACCAGTGTTATGGTTGCTGAGCCTCTGGCCAAATGGTTTCCTTGTCAGCCCCACTTGCTTAAATACTAACCAAGTGTATTGTTGCTGCACTCTAGATTGTGGGTGTTAAAAAGTACTAACTGTCAGACTGGTAGACTTCTCTGTACTCCCCTCTGTTCTCATGTTCAGCCTCCCCGGGAAACCACATTGCCCTGGAAAGCTCCCAGCACCCAGCCCCTTCTCACATTTAGTATGCCAGCAGCCCTACTCAGCAGAGGGAAATGAAAACCATCCCTGAGTCCATGGAACAGGTGGACTTAGGACCCAGAAGACAAATGCCTGATACTAGTAGGTGGATGGCAGCTTAGCCTGGCTCACCGACAAGCCTCCCTCTCGGAAATAGCCTTGGTTTCAGCTGCATGCTCCTCTAGCTGCCGAGGCAATTTAGGAAACTTTACCAGGACTTCAGCACCACTGTTTGAAATATCTTCTTAGCCTACCAGGTAGGGGGTCAGGGAACTTGCTAAGCTAATTTCCAGGATTTAAGAGTGTGACAAGGACAGTGCCATGGCTTTGTAAAGAGGGGATGGGGACCCCTCTCAGCGGGGAAGGGCGGCCTTCTGGCAGAGGTCCAGAGCCTGCCCTACCACCGAGGAAGACAGTGGCAGTTGAGAGGCCCCCAATTCATGTTCCAACCCCCTTCCTTTTGCGCCAGCATGTATTATTGTTGCAGTACCCCCATGCCTCATGAATCTAATGCTCACCAGTTTATTTCTATCTTCCCCAGAGCTAACAAGCCAGACGAAAACAACAAGAGCATAAAGAGAAAGCACAACACTCTAGCGCCACACAGTGCCCGGAGGGGCAAATAGACCCGACCAATTGACCTTCCCATGCCGAAAACAGCAGATGTGAGAGGCGGCAAGGAAAGAACAGCTGCACTTAAGCATCTACGATGCAGAACAAGCAATGCTCCCTGGCCATGGCAATGAATGGCCACAGACCAGGGCAAGCTCCCTAGACCACCAGGGACTAAAACAAGGGGGACACACCCCCATACACGCTGGACTTATCTTAGGGGAGCCAAAAAACATGCTCCTAACAAAAACCTGGACATAGCATTTCCCACGCCTCCATCACTATTCAGCAGCAGGCCCACACTGAGGAAGTGGGCGGGGCATAGCCCACTATTTAATGGTTTTTCTGTTTGTACCAACTCCCAGGCGGGGAAGACAGGGCAGGATTGGCCAGGGTGAGGGGTCCAGTGGAAGGGGAAGGGGGAGCATAAAATGGACAAAAGAAACAGACAGGAAGTTGTGGGTTGTTCTGGTGAGGTCAAAGGAGGAGGAGGTGGCAGACCAAGAGACCAGCAGAATGAAGGAAGGCACAGTGGTGTGTGGGGGCGATTTCGTGACAAGATGAGGCATCGATTAGTGAGTGTAAGTGGTACTGGGTTGAGAGTGTGTGTGACAGCCTGGCGGTGCGGTTAGGTGAATTAGTGTAAGTAGTGTGTTGCAAGTGTTTGGGGCTGAGTGAAAGGAGGGTGTTTGAATAGAACGTGGGTGTAGTTGTAGTAGTAGTGTGAAGGAGGGAGGAGAGAGAAGTAGTGTGAAGGAGAGAGCAGCAGAGTCTAGGAGGGAGCAGTAGTACAAAGGTGGGAGGAGTAACATCGAAGGTTGGAGATGAGGCCTAGAAAGAATGAGAGACATTGGAGGAACAGAGGAGAAGAGGAAAGAGAGTAGAGGCGGATGGAGTTGGAAAAGGAGAGTGGTGAGACATTGGAGGAACAGAGGAGAAGAGGAAAGAGAGTAGAGGCAGATGGAGTTGGAAAAGGAGAGTGGTGAGACATTGGAGGAACAGAGGAGAAGAGGAAAGAGAGTAGAGGCGGATGGAGTTGGAAAAGGAGAGTGGTGAGACATTGGAGGAACAGAGGAGAAGAGGAAAGAGAGTAGAGGCAGATGGAGTTGGAAAAGGAGAGTGGTGAGACATTGGAGGAACAGAGGAGAAGAGGAAAGAGAGTAGAGGCGGATGGAGTTCGAAAAGGAGAGTGGTGAGAGGTAAGGATCGGGGGAGGAGAATGTGATCATGTTAGAAGGAAGACAGATGTACCCAGGGTGTGTTCAAGGCACAATCACACACCCCTTTAGAACACTAACAATTGGATAGAGTAGGGACAGGTTTAGGAAGTCCCTGAAGGAGTTTAGTTAGAAAAGTAATTCCGCTTTTGCGTCCCCACATCCAGTAAAGATAGATCTTAGACAGTAGGGGTCAATCTTAACTATACACTAACCTGCGAGTATAGATCCCTGGCTTAGTGAGGAGGAGAAGTTATTAGACAAGAGAGTGAGGGGTGGCTATAGCTGAGCTCGGAAGTGTTTCCTGTGCCATTTGTGACAGGGGTCAGAACTGACACGCCCCACATCTTCCCTCCATATCTGTTGCCATGGCCCGAGTGTGATATTTTCAAATGGAAGCGCACACAATCAAGGATAAGGTTTCTTGCGGCACAACATATCTGTTTCACAACAAAGTATAATATTAAAAATAAAATTACAAAAATTGCTAAAACAGGGGTAATGTATGTAAACAAATGAGGCATCTATATTCCAAAAAAATACACAAGCATTGGCAATGGCAACAGTTTGTGCTTTTGTGTAGGCATGGGAAAGGTACTTGCCAGGCACAGTCGTAGTGGTGTTAACTGGCCATTGATGGTAGCAGGTGAAAAATGGTGTGAGGGCCTGGGCTTCTAGTAGAAAATTCTGAGTACTAGTACACAAGCCAAAACTGTTGGCTTTGCCAAGGCTTGTTTTTAACAGGACCTCGGTAAAGGACATGCAGAGTGCTTATAAATTGAGTGGCTGATGGCCGACTTGGTAAGACATTTTTACTACACCAGTAGCAGGTGTACACCTCCAATTATGTCATTAACAAAAGACTCCTTTGAAAAAACACTGGCAGGCACTTTGAGTGCAAAGTTTGATGGTAAGGCTTGTTTAAAGTGGGCTCAAAGAGTTCCCATGAGGAGTTGTTTTGGGCAGGGATGGGCAGAAACTGTGTGGGAATGGTCATAGGGATTAGCATGGCCATGGGCAGTCAATGGGTGGTCACATAACCAAACACCTACAGGTTGTGTGTCTCTCCTCATATGCCATTTCTCCCTATCTGCACTCTAACGCAATAATTTCGGCTCGACACCCAATAGCCCACACTAAACAATGAAACAAGGAAAAATAATGAATTACATATAGGCTTTTGGGCCACAAGAAGTGGCATAAATGTGGCAATGAGATATCCCTGTCATGTGAGTAAAAGGAGTTAAGAAACGCGTCATTATGTGGAAAGAGGCCCTGCTTTATACAAATTGAAATAAATAAATTAGATATGAAGAAGAAAACAAACTAAAACAATGACTGCATTGTGACAACCTATAAAGTCATTCAGCCTGATTCTTTCATCCCTCAGTCAGGAAGCAGTAGCAGGCCAGATATCCCTGCTTGTATACTATTTTGCAAAGACCACAATCATTTACCTAAAAAAGTGTCCACATTCTTCAAAGTGCAGCTCACACTTATACTTACAGAAGTCTTCTTATCTCTTTTTTAAGGTGTTTTCTTTCCATGATGGTTGATCGTTCCAGCCGCAGAAAGAATGTCCACCTTTCTGTCGTGCTAGTTAATTTATTTTCTAAAATGTAACAGAAACAGATCAGATGGACACACATGGAAGCTGTGCAATGAACATGTAAAACTTTTGTGAAATATACACCAAAAAAGTCTGCAATCCCCAGACCGGGTTTCATGTGAGGGCTTATTTGCATGTTTTGGACCCCTAATTGGGTGTGCTAAAAGCACTTCTTTTCTTATTTATTTTATCTATTGTGCATGTGTAATGCGCTTTCAAATCAAGGAATTGTGTTCAAAGCGCGCACTTGCTTTCTTGTAGCAACTTCACTAGTAGAGGAAGGATGGCCCGAGTCTGGTGCATGGTTCAGTTAGGCAAGAGCGCTGGAGAAGTTAAGTACTGATGGAGTTATTCAGTACTGGTGGAGTTATTACTTCCAGGGGCAGAGGGCATTCTGAAATTGCGGCGGACCAAGGTGGCGCAAGTGCAAAACGCCATGCCATGCATGGACACGAGTTATGTTAACACACCAGGTGCCCAAATGATCAGAAAATAACTCGCTATAAAAATACAGGAAATAGTTCTGCTTCATGAAACGAATGCGCGGTCGCGCACGACCTCTTTTTACCCAGCTGTCGCCTCATATAAAAATGATAAGGACGCTTTCAAACTCATACGGTACCTGTCTGACTTCACTTCTCAGTTCTGTGCTGGTGGTTTGCGGCGCATTTTCTGCAGCTTTCTGTAGGAGCCCTCCAGTCTTGTACTTCCGCCCTGGCTCCAGGTGCTGTGCCTCTGACTGAGACCAGCGCCAGCCTGACGTTTTTTTCTCGTTGCTAAGGAACCACGTTGGTCGCTGAACTGAAAAAAATGACTTGTGTCAAGAGGTGGCTGATTATGCCTGGATTTAAATTACTTTTTCCGCTTGTCCAGGCATTAGATTTCGCAGCTGAATGGTCAAGCTGACAAGGTGCTGAAAGGGCAGGGAAGGTGAGAGGTCCCATCCTGTGCTTTGAGTAACAGTTCTGGCCAAAAAGACAGGTGCCTCATGACGCACATGCTGCAAATTAAAAGAAAGGCACAATGCAGTCTTCACTCGACACCTCCTGACTGAAAAAGTCCCCAGTACAAAGAGGTTAGTAGGTTTTGTTTAGCCCCCATCCACCTGCGCTAATTGATTAGTATTGTTCCCTGTTATATTTGAACCTCTCTCTCCCCCATACACAATTTCACAGGGCACATGACTGTAAAAAAATAGAATAGCAATAACACAAGAGCTACGCAGAATGTTACGTCATGTCGTGTTACAGGGTTTAATAACACGCTCTGCCGGGATTTGCATATGTGAGTGGGGGTTAGGAGGCGCTGACAAAGGTGCAGGGTTTGGTTAATGCGGACAAGAGGGAAGATGCCAGATATCGTTGCTGTTGTGCTTGAATTACCTGCATACTGTGTGCAGGTCTGTTGCAACGGTATCCTGTAATAAAACGCTGCAATAATGTGGTTTGACCCGGTAAATGTGTACCCCATTATAACATTTAAGGGGACTAGGGGTTGCGGGGGTGTCCCCTGCATCCTTTACATGATTGTGGCGGCAAAACCACAGCATTTTTGCCGCGATATTCTTACATCCAAATAACATAGACTGCCATAATGTTTGCATGTCCACACTTAGTTAGAACTGTGAAAGTTAGCAAGTCCAGTCTTAGATGGAATTGTGAAAGTTAGCATGTCCACTCTTAGATGGAATCGTGAAAGTTAGCATGTCCACTCTTAGATCGAATTGTGAAAGTTAGCATGTCCACTCTTAGATGGAATCGTGAAAGTTAGCATGTCCACTCTTAGATGGAATTGTGAAAGTTACATGTCCACTCTTAGATGGAATCGTGAAAGTTAGCATGTCCACTCTTAGATGGAATTGTGAAAGTTAGCAAAGTTAGCATGTCCACTCTTAGATGGAATTGTGAATGTTAGCATGTCCACTCTTAGATGGAATTGTGAATATTAGCATGCCCACACTTAGTTAGAACTGTGAAAATTAGCATGTCCACTCTTAGATGGAATTGTGAATATTATCATGCCCACACTTAGTTAGAAATTTGAAAGTTAGCATGTCCACTCTTAGATGGAATTATGAATGTTAGCATGTCCACTCTTAGATGGAATTGTGAATATTAGCATGCCCAGACGTAGTTAGAACTGTGAAAGATAGCATGTCCACTCTTAGATGGAATTGTGAAAGTTAGCATGTCCACTCTTAGATGGAATTGTGAAAGTTAGCATGCCCACACTGAGTTAGAACTGTGAAAATTAGTATGTCCACTCTTAGATGGAACTGTGAAAGTTAGCATGTCCACTCTTAGATGGAATTGTGAAAGTTAGCAGGTCCACTCTTAGATGGAATTGTGAATGTTAGCATGTCCACTCTTAGATGGAATTGTGAATATTAGCATGCCCACACTTAGTTAGAACTGTGAAAATTAGCATGTCCACTCTTAGATGGAATTGTGAATATTAGCATGTCCACTCTTAGATGGAATTGTGAATATTAGCATGCCCACACTTAGTTAGAACTGTGAAAATTAGCAAGTCCCCTCTTAGATGGAATTGTGAAAGTTAGCATGTCCACTCTTAGATGGAATTGTGAAAGTTAGCATGTCCACTCTTAGATGGAATTGTGAAAGTTAGCATGTCCACTCTTAGATGGAATTGTGAAAGTTAGCATGTCCACTCTTAGATGGAATCGTGAAAGTTAGCATGTCCACTCTTAGATGGAATTGTGAAAGTTAGCATGTCCACTCTTAGATGGAATCGTGAAAGTTAGCATGTCCACTCTTAGATGGAATTGTGAAAGTTAGCAAAGTTAGCATGTCCACTCTTAGATGGAATTGTGAATGTTAGCATGTCCACTCTTAGATGGAATTGTGAATATTAGCATGCCCACACTTAGTTAGAACTGTGAAAATTAGCATGTCCACTCTTAGATGGAATTGTGAATATTATCATGCCCACACTTAGTTAGAAATTTGAAAGTTAGCATGTCCACTCTTAGATGGAATTATGAATGTTAGCATGTCCACTCTTAGATGGAATTGTGAATATTAGCATGCCCAGACATAGTTAGAACTGTGAAAGATAGCATGTCCACTCTTAGATGGAATTGTGAAAGTTAGCATGTCCACTCTTAGATGGAATTGTGAAAGTTAGCATGCCCACACTTAGTTAGAACTGTGAAAATTAGTATGTCCACTCTTAGATGGAACTGTGAAAGTTAGCATGTCCACTCTTAGATGGAATTGTGAAAGTTAGCAGGTCCACTCTTAGATGGAATTGTGAATGTTAGCATGTCCACTCTTAGATGGAATTGTGAATATTAGCATGCCCACACTTAGTTAGAACTGTGAAAATTAGCATGTCCACTCTTAGATGGAATTGTGAATATTAGCATGTCCACTCTTAGATGGAATTGTGAATATTAGCACGCCCACACTTAGTTAGAACGGTGAAAATTAGCATGTCCACTCTTAGATGGAATTGTGAAAATTAGCACGTCCACTCTTAGATGGAATTGTGAAAATCAGCATGTCCACTCTTAGATGGAACTGTGAAAGTCAGCATGTCCACTCTTAGATGGAACTGTGAAAGTCAGCATGTCCACTCTTAGATGGAACTGTGAAAGTTAGCATGTCCACTCTTAGATGGAATCGTGAATGTTAGCATCCACTCTTAGATGGAATTGTGAATATTAGCATGTCCACTCTTAGATGGAATTGTGAATATTAGCATGCCCGCACTTAGTTAGAACTGTGAAAATTTGCATGTCCACTCTTAGATGGAATTGTGAAAATTAGCACGTCCACTCTTAGATGGAATTGTGAATATTAGCATGCCCACAATTAGTTAGAACTGTGAAAGTTAGCATTTCCACTCTTAGATGGAATTGTGAAAGTTAGCAAAGTTAGCATGTCCACTCTTAGATGGAATTGTGAATGTTAGCATGTCCACTCTTAGATGGAATTGTGAATATTAGCATGCCCACACTTAGTTAGAACTGTGAAAATTAGCATGTCCACTCTTAGATGGAATTGTGAATATTAGCATGTCCACTCTTAGATGGAATTGTGAATATTAGCACGCCCACACTTAGTTAGAACGGTGAAAATTAGCATGTCCACTCTTAGATGGAATTGTGAAAATTAGCACGTCCACTCTTAGATGGAATTGTGAAAATCAGCATGTCCACTCTTAGATGGAACTGTGAAAGTCAGCATGTCCACTCTTAGATGGAACTGTGAAAGTCAGCATGTCCACTCTTAGATGGAACTGTGAAAGTTAGCATGTCCACTCTTAGATGGAATCGTGAATGTTAGCATCCACTCTTAGATGGAATTGTGAATATTAGCATGTCCACTCTTAGATGGAATTGTGAATATTAGCATGCCCGCACTTAGTTAGAACTGTGAAAATTTGCATGTCCACTCTTAGATGGAATTGTGAAAATTAGCACGTCCACTCTTAGATGGAATTGTGAATATTAGCATGCCCACAATTAGTTAGAACTGTGAAAGTTAGCATTTCCACTCTTAGATGGAATTGTGAAAGTTAGCAAAGTTAGCATGTCCACTCTTAGATGGAATTGTGAATGTTAGCATGTCCACTCTTAGATGGAATTGTGAATATTAGCATGCCCACACTTAGTTAGAACTGTGAAAATTAGCATGTCCACTCTTAGATGGAATTGTGAATATTATCATGCCCACACTTAGTTAGAAATTTGAAAGTTAGCATGTCCACTCTTAGATGGAATTATGAATGTTAGCATGTCCACTCTTAGATGGAATTGTGAATATTAGCATGCCCAGACGTAGTTAGAACTGTGAAAGATAGCATGTCCACTCTTAGATGGAATTGTGAAAGTTAGCCTGTCCACTCTTAGATGGAATTGTGAAAGTTAGCATGCCCACACTTAGTTAGAACTGTGAAAATTAGTATGTCCACTCTTAGATGGAACTGTGAAAGTTAGCATGTCCACTCTTAGATGGAATTGTGAAAGTTAGCAGGTCCACTCTTAGATGGAATTGTGAATGTTAGCATGTCCACTCTTAGATGGAATTGTGAATATTAGCATGCCCACACTTAGTTAGAACTGTGAAAATTAGCATGTCCACTCTTAGATGGAATTGTGAATATTAGCATGTCCACTCTTAGATGGAATTGTGAATATTAGCATGCCCACACTTAGTTAGAACTGTGAAAATTAGCATGTCCACTCTTAGATGGAATTGTGAAAATTAGCACGTCCACTCTTAGATGGAATTGTGAAAATCAGCATGTCCACTCTTAGATGGAACTGTGAAAGTTAGCATGTCCACTCTTAGATGGAACTGTGAATATTAGCATGCCCACACTTAGTTAGAACTGTGAAAATTAGCATGTCCACTCTTAGATGGAATTGTGAAAATTAGCACGTCCACTCTTAGATGGAATTGTGAAAATCAGCATGTCCACTCTTAGATGGAACTGTGAAAGTCAGCATGTCCACTCTTAGATGGAACTGTGAAAGTTAGCATGTCCACTCTTAGATGGAATCGTGAATGTTAGCATCCACTCTTAGATGGAATTGTGAATATTAGCATGTCCACTCTTAGATGGAATTGTGAATATTAGCATGCCCACACTTAGTTAGAACTGTGAAAATTTGCATGTCCACTCTTAGATGGAATTGTGAAAATTAGCACGTCCACTCTTAGATGGAATTGTGAATATTAGCATGCCCACAATTAGTTAGAACTGTGAAAGTTAGCATGTCCACTCTTAGATGGAATTGTGAAAGTTAGCATGTCCACCCTTAGATGGAGTTGTGAGAGTTAGCATGTCCACTCTTAGATGGAATTATGAATATCAGCATGCCCACACTTAGATGGAATTGTGAATATTAGCATGCCCACACTTAGTTAGAACTGTGAAAATTAGCATGTCCACTCTTAGATGGAATTGTGAAAATTAGCACGTCCACTCTTAGATGGAATTGTGAAAATTAGCATGTCCACTCTTAGATGGAATTGTGAATATTAGCATGCCCACAATTAGTTAGAACTGTGAAAGTTAGCATGTGCACTCTTAGATGGAATTGTGAAAGTTAGCATGCCCACAATTAGTTAGAACTGTGAAAGTTAGCATGTCCACTCTTAGATGGAATTGTGAATATTAGCATGCCCACACTTAGTTAGAACTGTGAAAATTAGCATGTCCACTCTTAGATGGAATTGTGAAAATTAGCACGTCCACTCTTAGATGGAATTGTGAAAATTAGCATGTCCACTCTTAGATGGAATTGTGAATATTAGCATGCCCACAATTAGTTAGAACTGTGAAAGTTAGCATGTCCACTCTTAGATGGAATTGTGAATATTAGCATGCCCACACTTAGTTAGAACTGTGAAAATTAGCATGTCCACTCTTAGATGGAATTGTGAAAATTAGCACGTCCACTCTTAGATGGAATTGTGAAAATTAGCATGTCCACTCTTAGATGGAATTGTGAATATTAGCATGCCCACAATTAGTTAGAACTGTGAAAGTTAGCATGTGCACTCTTAGATGGAATTGTGAAAGTTAGCATGTCCACCCTTAGATGGAGTTGTGAGAGTTAGCATGTCCACCCTTAGATGGAGTTGTGAGAGTTAGCATGTCCACTCTTAGATGGAGTTGTGAAAGTTAGCATGTCCACTCTTAGATGGAATTATGAATATCAGCATGCCCACACTTAGATAGAACTGTGAATAGTGAATTTAGAAGTATACCCAATTGCCTCTCTGTGAAAAGGGAATTAGAAATGTACCCAACAGCCTCTCTGTGAAAGTTAAATTTAGAAGCGTACCCACTCTGTGAAAGTTGAATTTAGAATTGCATTTAGTAGTTGCATTTAGAAGTCTGCCCAATAGCCTCTCTGTGGAAAGTTGCATTTAGAAGTACATTTAGAAAGTTGAATTGAAAGTGCATTTAGAAGCAGCATTTAGAAGTGTACCCAATAGCCTCTCTGTAAAAGTGAATTTAGAAGTGCACCCAATAGCCTCTCTGTGGAAAGTGAATTTAGAAGCATACCGAATAGCCTCTCCGTGAAAGTGAATTTAGAAGTGTACCCAACAGCCTCTCTGTGAAAAGTTGAATTTAGAAGTGTACCCACTCTGTGATAAATTGAATATAGAATTGCATTTAAAAGTGTGCCCAATAGCCTCTCTGTGGAAAGTTAATTTAGAAGTACATTTAGAAAGTTGAATTTAGATGTGCGTCCAGTAGCCTCTCTGTGATTCTAGAAATGTGCCCAACAGCCCCGCTGAATTTAGAAGTGTGCCCTGTAGCCTCTCTGTGAATTAAGAAGTATGCCCAATAGCCTCCAGTGGAAAGTTGAATATAGAAGTGTACCCAATAACCTCTCTGTGAATTTAGAAGTCTCTGAAAGGGCATGTAACCCATCATATCTCACCAACACGCTTACCCTCTCCTTACATCACCACTCAAATAGAACACAGAGATACTATGACACCATTCGGTATAACTGTTCTCGTATCAACATTTGCCGCTCACCCCACATCACTCTAAGTAATCACTGCTGGTTGCGCACCCCCCAGCGAGGCGTTCTCCTCAGGCCTAACGCAGCCACATCCGATCTGGATAAATCCTGCCAGAACGAACACATACTCCTGACCTCTCAACCACCACACCTACCGCTAGAAAGCAGCTATTACATCGATACCGCACGAGCTGTACACATACCCGGTGCGCACACGCACCTTTTTGACTCTCTCTACTCTCTCTACTGATATGAACTTCGGTTCCCAAGGGCGTTAAACCTACCAGCGCCTTCAGACCATACCAATGGTATATAAGGCGCTATATAAGTGCAAAATAACATAACATACACAGCCATTTTTGTCACGATTTTAAGACATGGAACCGTTGCAACGTGGCCCGTTTCATGGCTTTTGAGGTATATGTAGTCAGAGCAAAGCAGCCTCGTGTGCCCATAGCGCAAAGTACTCAGCTATTCACATTGATTGAAGAGGGCGAGTGTTCTGATGTTTGATGTGTATTGGGTGGGGGGTGTACAGTTACTGCGTGTGATTGGCACTGCTGATATGAATATTATGTGTTGGAAAGTGGAACTTGAGGGGTGTGAATGCGGGGAGCAGTCAGTGCACACCCTGGTAGGCATTTGGAGCATGGGGCGGACATCCTGGTAGTGGTGCACCTCAGGAAAGCTAACTGCTGAGAAGAAACGCTGAAGAGGCCTAGAGTGGGCTAGTCTTTCTGAGTGCAGAAACTGTGTATCTCCTAGTCCTTAACCACAGTGTAGAAAGGCAGGGCAAGACATGCAGAAGCAATCTATCACAGTAGAGCAAGATAGCAGTGGTTAGTACATCAGAGTAGCCAGTACTGAAAAGATTGCAGTCGATCAGCATAAGAGCGGCAGACATCCAGGAGCTGTACCAAGCCCCATGAGGGAAGCAAAATAGTGGAAGAAGTCCAGGTGCAGACAATAGTGTGTACCAAGTCAAGTGGAGCGACATAGCGGATACTACCTCAGAGTAGCTATCCGTGGGCAAGATCACAGTGGAGCAATATAACGGCGGCAGACATCCCGGAGCAGACACCAGTTGAGGTCCCTCTGTGTGAATGACAGTGGTGGGAAATCGGTTCAGGTGGTTACCTCGGAGTTTGTAAAAAGGGAGCAAACAGGCAGTGGAGTAACTGTGGCCAAATGACGGTGTGGGAGATCTTGGGAGATCTTGGAGCCAGCATTGGAGCATCTTGGAGGTTGATCAAGTTGGGTATCTAAGCGAAGGAAGCAGTGGAGAACCTCGGGGAGCAACCACATTGAAATAATGTTGCAGGAAATACAGGGCAAATGGGCTATCTGGGTAGCACCTAGGGCTGCCTATGGAAGTGGATCCGAAAAATACATTCTCATTGAAACATTCCTTACTGCTTGGAGCTATGGGCATTGTGAACGTTTTGTCATACTGGTGGCTCCTTAATGTGCCATCAAGGAGGAAAGGTGCAGTGTGGTGTGTGGTTCTGTGATGGTTCTTTGATTGGAAAGAACACGGTGTAGCTGCTCATGGGCCTCTGGCTGTCTACAGGAAGAATGTGAGACTTGAGAATTGAGTCTGAGGGTGATTTCTAACTCACTTCCCTGTCTATTTATTTTTATTTATTTACTTTGCATTCATAGGAGCGCACAAAACCCTAGGGCGTCTAGGCGCTAGTTACAGGCATGTAACGAATGGTGAGGAATGTTAATTAAACAGGTGAGTTTTTAGTTGTTTCCGGAACACATTCTAAGATGGCTCTGCCCTCAGGGCAGGAGGAAGTGAGTTCCAGAGTGTGGCGGCAGATACAGGAAAGCTGGAGCCTCAGGCTTTGGAATGCTTGAACCTGGGAACAGTCAGGAGGCTACAAGCGGTGCCTGTTGGTCTGGTGTCAGCGGGAGCAGAAAGTCTCTGGGTCAGATAGCTGGGGCACAGTTTGAGAGGCAGCGATGTGTGATGGTCAGGACCTTGAAATTTAGTCGGTCTTTGACAGGAATCCAGTGGGCCTCTTTCCTTGCTGTCTAACTAGCCTGAACCTGCAAGCCAAGTCTGTGTTAGTAAGTTCCCTCCTTGTCAAACTATTGCATACTCGTGCCTGGGTGCCTGTAACTACACTTAGCCATTAGTCCTTGTGGTGAGCCTCATGTACCCTCCTCAACATACAACAGAAGGGGGCACCTGGCTTCTCCCTGACCACTCCAGATATTATGTAATGTATCAAACGCAATTGATCAGGGTGTATCTGGACAAACAAACAGGTAGTGAAATGAATCTATTCACCCACTTATTTTTATCACAATAAATTGCATAATTTCTATATACATTTTTCAAAAATAATGACCTTCACCATCTTGGTGTAGTGAGTCTCACACCTTCCCTTATAAAACATACAAATTTGCCACAATTTATAACATACAAACAACATCTCATGATTAATACAGTCAGAACTTGTACTGTCAAGGTTTATTAATGACACAATATATAATGCAACAATTGTTTATATTTGGCACATTTAAACAAACAAAAGTCAACACTATGGTGTTTCAGCCTATGGAATCCTATTAGCTCCAATTTGTGCTGGCCTTCATCCGGACGGGAGAAGTGAAAGTGTTGCCTCACTGCCTGTGGTGTAGATCATGTCGTGTAAATAAGACAGTGGGCCTCATTACACGGTAGGCAGTAACCATGGCGCTATTAGCGCCATGGGTGCCGCCGGTATTTTACTGTGTCCGCCTTGGTGGATGGCGGAATTACCACCCTACTCCAAGGTGAGCGGGGGCGGTAATTCCCCATTCACCAAGGCACTTCCCCATTCCCATTTTTGCCCCCACAGGGCTCAATGGGAATGGGAAAGGAGCTAATTACGGTACCGCAAATTGCGGTACCGTAATTAGCACCAAGGTCCCTTAGCGGGCCCGTTCCTTAATGGCTGGTAAAACCAGCCATTAAGGTCGGGTCCCGCAAAGGGACCTCGTAGTAAGGCAGTAAGGGTTTACCGGTACCGGTGCCCTTACCGGTACCGGTAAACCCTTACCGCCTACCGTGTAATGAGGCCCAGTGAGTCTGGGCCTTCTCCAGAGAATGCATAATGCGCGTAAGGACAGAGTCCAAGGAAACTCTAGATTCTGTTTCAATGTTGACCAACGCAGAGAAAATGCCTGCAACTTATGTGTTACTAGGTGGGTGATTCACGTTCACTATAGCCGCCTCCGTCCTCAGTTAACGCAAATAGTTACTGTGGGTGGCGAGGTTTCATGTAGTGAAAAGGGCGATGCCTTTGCCCTTCTATTGCTCTCTCCTCACTCCAAAATTATGGATTCTTCGTGTAGTCTGGTCTCCCCGCTGGAGTTGGACTACACGAAGAATTAAGAGATTCGCATCGGAACGAGCGGACAGTAAGTGCTGTACAACACAGAGCTTTACACCAGTAAAGCGCAACTGCAGCATACGGCGATGCATCATTTTGGCGATTGGTATTTTTATTTATTTCTGGAAAGCTGCACATGCATGTAACTTTACACATGTTAGGAGTGGCGCTGGCAAGACTTTTCTCTGCTCAGCGCTCACTCTACCCATGAAAAATCATAATTCAAGATTCCTACAGAAATAGTTGTTTTGCCCTTAGATTTACAGCTGAGAGCCAATGCATTTGCAGGAAGATGAATTTGGTCTTGGATGGATTAGGTTTGAGATAGGCAATCAACATCCAGGACTGGATGATGGCTAGGTAATCGTGGAGACGACTGATGTCTTGTAGGCTTTTTACTCTCATGTACACCTGGGTAGTGTCCCGGTATTAGTGGATGGCTATATCAGGATTTTTGAGGAGTGTGCACAGAGACTCCATGCGAAGGTTAAAAATGATTGGTGAGGGGATGGGCCATTGGTAGATTCCGAAGGCGACTGTGAGTCAGTTAGAATGCAACTGCTCATCTGGACGGACTGGTGTCTGTCTGAGAGGTAGGAGGCAAACAAATTCAGGACAGAGCCAGAGAATCCCATCCTTTCAGCAAGGAGGAAGAGTTAGAGGCAGTGGTCAATGGTGTCAAATGTAGCCGAGAGGCCAAGGATGGCGAGGAGGCATGAGTCGCCCTTATCCATTATTTGGAGGGCATCGTCCACCACCTGGATAGAGTGCACACAATACAGTGCAGCAGGATGGGAAAAGGGTTTGGAAAATGGCACCAGGGATGTCCCTTTCTCTCTCTCTTGCCTTCCGTGGGCTGTCTTTCCCCGAATACAGGCATCCAAAACCCCCGGTTAGTGTTACCTACCGGTAACCCCTACTGTCCGACCACAGCCTTTCTTAATGATGGTTTCTCTGTATGCAGGCTGTCTAACGCCCTCAGGGATTTCCTACCTGTCCCTAAGTACCAATAATTAGTTCCAAAAGGGGGGTGCATGGTTGTGCCATTAGATCTTCCAGCTCCACTATATCCCCTTACTATTCTTCTCCTCCCCCTAAAATCCCCCATTCAACTCCACCCACCTTTTCTCCTCCCCACGTCTCTCTCATCTTTCTCTTTCATGGTTCTCTCCCTCCTTATACCACCTAACTCTACCCTCCGATGTTACTGCCTTCTCCCCAAACATACTACTCTCGCCTACTCTCCTACTCCAAACTACTACTCTCTTCTTCCGCACTGCTACTCCCTCCTTCACACTACTACTCTCTCTGCACAACTACTACTTTCCCTCTGCACACTACTTCTCTGTCTCTTCTCTGCACTACTACTACTCTCCCCTCGCTGGGCTACTACTACTCTCACTTCCCCACACTACAACCCTCTTCTACCCCAAACCCAGGGTTGGCCCTGTTCAACCTTCCACTGCACTCACTCTCCATATTCTCACCTGTTAAGACAGGTTTCTGAACTCTGACCTGGTAGGCAGATGTTCAGAAGGCCAGCCTAGTTTCTTGGAACAGGGTAATCTCTGGACAAGCCAGACCAATCAAGGTAGCTATGGTCTGCGGTCAAGACTAAGTCTCAGGAGGGGTGCGGGTGACTAAAGGACCTCAATGAGCACACAGAGCAAGGACACTTACAAATTACTCCCAGACAGGTGTATATATCAAAAATATAAACACATTTATTACAAGGCCTTTGTAACTCAACACACAGTAAAAGAATCACAGCAATACCATCAAACCAACACAACACAAACTATACAAGATATATACAAGACCATCGGGGTCTAAAGGGTTAAAGGCACGAAATATGTTCACAACCTAGAGGGGAAGGAAAATAGGCAGTGCAGATAGTCTTTAGTCCCCTTCAACATCAAGCACACACCCAACTAAGAGGCAGTCCAAACCCTAAGAAGAGAGGAGCCTTATGCTCGATAATACATGCAGTGCAGGCGCACGCGGTTGTTCCAATGGGCAAAACGGGGTCTCTTCAGGGGTCTCTAGCAGCTCAGGAAGGTGGGTGATGCGATGAAGAATAGATTCCCACTTTTCGAGGAGGGCCTCCACTTGAAGGCATAGGTGATTCCAAAGTTCAGGAATATTTTGCTAGTTCGCACTAGCAGTGCAAAGGAGAGGGACCCCCAGGGGCCACTCATGCGTAATAATGGATGGAGGCGCTAGGGGCCACCGGTTAGGGTTAAGGTTACTCACTGGCCCCAGGCGCACTCCGGACCAAACTTCGCCAGTCGAGTCCACTTCGGTTGCAGGTTCTACTGCGGCAATATGACGGCTCTGCGACTTTCAGTTCCGAAGATACAGTGATGATTCCCAAACGGGACACTGGCGATTTCTCCGCTCCTGATGGATGGATCAGGCCAGTTTCACTGCAGCAGGTTTCAGTGGCAAGAGGGTCACAAATGCAGCGCACCTGCCAAAATCATTGCCGTGGCTGGGCAACACGGGAACCGCATTTACTCCGGTCCGGGCGCACTCGTCTCACTTCAGACTTGGAAATGCCAATTGTTCGAAATACGTTGTGAGGGTGCCGGGGACACAGAGCTAGCAGTATACCAAGTTTCGAGGGCCTCCTCGAAACGATGGCGGAGACAGAGCAAAGGTCGCAGACCTTCTAGGACGACCAGATGCAGAGGGGTAGCATGGGACGACAGCGGGCTCAGGGTGCTAAACCTTCCAGCAGTTCACCAGCAGTTCCTTGACTCGGCTTCTTAGTTTCAGGATACTTGGATCCTATCCTTCGTTCAGTGAGAACTCCAGAGATCGACATGGTATGGGTGCCTTCAGCCTCTTCTTATCCAAAGTTCCCTTTGCGCCAAAACGGAGAGGACCCAATGGGAGATCTGCTCACAAACACACACTCCATACTTGGAGCAATCATGGACCACGGTGGTCCCAGGCATTCACAGCACTCCAGACTCTCTGGCACCCAGGATGTCTATTGGGGACAGACACCCCAGCCCACATCCTGGAGGCACACACACAAGGCATGCAGAAGCCTGCGAAAGCTTGGCGTTTTGCAGGAAACTGCATGACCAAATAAGGACAGACCCGGCTCGGCTCGACCTGGGGAAGGCAAAGGGGAAAGATGGGCAAAGGACAGGAAAAAGAACCTTGTGGCATGGCCATTTTGGAGCCAGGCCACCTATTCATGCGAAATGCGGTTAACGCGGTTTAAATGGCAGGAAATGGTTAAAACTGTATGAAAAGATAAGCTCCCACCAGCTCCCAAAAACTCCTACGAGACTATCTAGGGTCTTTGGAAATGACTATGAGACCCAAGTGCACTGTACTGTAAGGTACATTGTGCACTTGTTACATGTTGCAGAAAAGTTGCAACATTGGAAAAGGACTAAGGGAAACAAAGTCTCCCAGCACTGACTGTCTTAATGGCATGTCAGTTACCCCATAAAAATTGAGTGAAAGCGCAGAGGAGTGCAGCTGAAGGCTGTGCTCGCCTGGCAAAGTCAGACTAAGGTGTTTAAACAGCAGCAAAACTTTTGGAGGTGAACAACTGGAGGGAAAATTACATATAAAATGAAATCTTTCCTAACATAACCCCTCCCAAGCTTCACTCCTAGACCCTCCTACTCACACCCCACTCCTACATCCGTCTCTACTAGCCTCACTCTCTCCTAACACTCACTGCCTCTTAAACTACTGTGGTCATTCCCCTACATCTATGTCCCACACTTTCTCTCTCTTTCCCTCTCACCCACCTTTTATAACACCCTTCCCACGTCATACATTACATTACACTATACTATACAAAATTGGCACCACTCTCACTCATAAATACCTCACCTGTACTAAACTCTGCCACCAACTCACTAGCTCTACTACACTCTGCTCCTCTGCCTGCGCTCCGCCTGACATCTTGGTCCAGCTTCAGCTCCTCCTGTGACCTCACCAGAATAACCCACAATGTGCCTTTCCTTCTGTCTACTCTCATAGTGTGGGGCTGGTGGTTCTGTCACCCCCTTCTCGACGTATTGGCTGGAGCGCTCACCTGACACTCTGCACCAATAGGTAGGTGTCTGTCAATTCCCAAGGAACCAGGTGAGAGACTTTAAAATCCCCTTTAAGCCCCTCCCTCTTTTCCAGCACTGTTTTTCTGACAGTCTCTGAGGGCGTCCGTGCAATTTCTCTTGCGTGCTATGTGCCTGACAGTTTGTTTGTCTTCTGTTGTGGTGAGTTATGTGCTTTCCTGTGGTGTTGCACACTGTTGGGATGTGGGGCCGGTTCACAGTCCATTCAAATTGCTACATTTCGGATTTTCTGTATGTTTGGTTCTGGTCCAGATTTTCTTGGCTGCTCGCTATTGCAGTGTGGCAGATGGAGTCAGGAAACATAAAAGAGAGAACCGTGGCCAGCAACTGTATTGGGAGATATAGGGAGACAAAGAGTGATACCAGGAATGACATTGAAGGCTGGGGGAGTTTGGGGACTGGGGCCTCATCACCCACTTCCAATGTTTGGGCCAGGGTTGGTTCTGCCTTTTGTAGTTCTAAAGCTGTTGAGGGTTGGTTTCTGCACCAGACGAAAATAAAGTCGTTTCATTACTATTTTTTAACAAAAAAAGTTAACATTTTATTTATTCTTACTATCTGGTTTCCTTCCCAAATCGGGGTTGTCCGAAAAAAACGTTATGATTTGTTATTTAGTAACAAATCCATTATGCATCACTCCATCATTGGATCCTCTATACCATCAATTAACAATTTTTTAAATAAGCATTCATGAATTTCTTTTAAAATCCTACATTCGTCACTATATTCATTATGAATCCTGTCAGTTTGTTCAAAGTTTTTAAATCTTGGTATGTTCTTGTCGTATGAATTTGTCCTGATTTATTCTCATAATAGTTTGTCCTTATGAATGATTTGTCCTCAAATGTATACTCTATCCTCTACACGTGTTCACCACATTTTACTTCTGTGGATCATCAGGAGGCTCTGCTCTTCATTGTTTACCATGGTGTTGTATACTAAAGAATAAAGGAGAAGGGGAGAGATAAGTATGACCCTATAGGGTCTGTACTATCGGCTCACTGTATAATTACTTTGATAACATCATGGTCAATTTAGTTGCATTTACCTATCTGCTTCCCGTGATAGGGTCTTTATGATTTCAAGCTGAACGTGCTTATATCCCACGTGATTCTCTTGGATATATATATTTGGTTGTATCTGAAAAAGTGCAGACAAGAGACATACAGAGTCCCTGTTTCTCAGTTTTGTATTTGTATTTGTATTTATTACATTTATAGAGTGCTTTACTCCAAAGCGCTTTACCTTACAACAACAGGATACACAGAATAATTGGAAGCTTAAATGCAAAACATGAGACAAACCATCAAAACAATATACAGAACAATTAGCCTAGGTCAGTAAAAGAGAAATAGAACAGAGGAAGAGAAGAGGGAGGAGAAGATGTTAACAGGTCGGTGAAAGGAGAAGGTGAGATTTCGTAGTGAGCATCCTGCCCCAAGTTGAGAAGGGTCCCTCTTCGCCAAAACTCCCTTGACAGGGTACATGACTCTGAACCTGTCACAATGTGCAGAGAGCAGATGCTTGACACATGCCATAGATCTCCCCGACGTTCCCATAGCTATTTCGTATAGATTAGGGATGGGGTTTTTCATTGGTGTGCTACAGGATATAGGAGTGCATGTCACAGGAGACAGCAGCAGAAATTGCTCAACTGGAGTCCTACATTGACACTTCCCCCATATTCTTAGAAAATGTAATTGATCAAAAGTAAAATTAATATGATATTCCGGAGCAGCATTTCTGATTGAATAGTTCCAAAATAGTAGGTATTCCCTTACTTAGATTCAGGTTACTAAAATATAAGGAAATATTGAGAAAAAAATCCTCCCCACGTCTTCATGACCCCTAAATAACTGTTGTCAATATTGATATAAAAATACACATCTTTTCTAAAATCCTATAAATTGCACATTACATTGCATCAAATGTTAAGTTTTGTTATAAAGTGTTTATACTGCGCTACAAAACATTGCATTCTTCCCAACATATTTAATTACACTCCCAAGCATAATTAATGACAATGGCCCGGGTTGCCTAGCTACCCAGTAGCATTTTGATATTGATGCATACAATATTCAGACATTCAGTGTGCGCCTTGAGGCCTTCGGGCGAACTTGCGCGTTATCAAGAATTAAAATAAATAAATAAATAAATGACAGCATATTTGTAGCAAAACAGATATTGACAAAATAATTTTTCTTGACGTTACAGTCCAAGAGCCTCTGCCCATTTGATGAAGTCCAATGCTGGACGCTTTGTTTTCAAACTGGGGGGACCCTGAGAGCCAGGTGCCACTATCTGCTCCATGGTGAAGGCCCCATTGCAGGCCAACCAAGGATTTCCAGGGTCCCCTACCCCTCAGTGTAAAGCCTTAAAATAGGACCACTAAAAGCCTTGGATCTGCCAGCCTTACAACCCCTTTTCAAGGACCCAGAGAACCTAAAGTACCAGTAACTGTGGTAGAGGACAGGTCCCAGGCTATACTAGTAAATACATGAATAAGGAAATGATCAATGGAGTTGATGAAATGGGGGGGGGGGGTCCATTTCAGGAATATCTTTCCGATGGACACTTTTGCTCACTTTTCTCCATGGGCCCCAGTCCTTAGTGTTTATTTTTTTCTTTCTTTTAATGAACTTTGGTTAGGTAAAGCCATTTCCTTTGTTGGCGGTGGACACGCAGTGTCCGATATGAACTGGACGGCACGTGTGCGCTAGAAATGCTGACTGTGAGCTTTCCGACCATCCCAGTTTACTGGGACAAGGTCACAGGACTAAAGCCAGTGGATCACACAGGCACAAGCTGGTTTGGACCCTAAGCCGCTCAGTAAGACCGGAACTGGTCATGGGGGCAGAGGGCCTACACCGCTCGCCTGAGGGGGCGAGACTGGAAGTCTTATAGCAGAGGCCATGTTGAACCAGAAGCAGTACTGTTACACCTCATTCTTTGTCAAACGTGGGGAGAAGGGGTTAGCTCCTCTATGAATGGCATCTTTGTGTAAGGTGGGAGTTAGGAATAGCATGGCAGTAGGCCGAATCTACACTTTCCAGAAGATTCGATAGTCAGGTGGCCCTACCCCTATTAAACTATGGATCTGCAGGACGGGTCGCATTAGTCAGGAAGGAATGGGTTCGTGGGTGGGATGCTATCTTTTTGTCTTGCAAGCTAACCAACAAATCTCCTTTGTTTTGCCATCACTGAAAATTAGATGAGCGTTTCTTTAATCTAACAGTTGATGGCATGCCTCTGACCTGTCTTGCAACAAGGGTGTCTGTGGATGACCTCCTCTTGAACGCCCCACATGCACAACTGAAAGGGGTAAGGAGTTTTGAATAAAAACTCCAAGTGGTAATCGGGAGGAGAAGGCCCACAAGCAGGGCCGGTCTTTGCATCAGGCAGTGCAGGCGGCTGCCTGAGGTGCCAGGCTCTGGGGGGCGCCAGTCTGACTCCATCAACACCATTGTCATCATTTAAATTATTGTAAAAAAGTACATACAAAAACAAAGTGAAACCTATTAAATGATCAGACTCTCCAATTCCTGCATTCATCAACGGTGCGTTCAAAGCCAGCCCCTCCTGGGGTCTTTGCAAGCCCTTGCTGGCAGGCCTTAAAAGCAAGATTTGTTGCTCATCAGTTGCCAGGCCGAGGCTCCGGTGATCACACGTGCCTCCACCTCGGTGCATGTGCTGTACAGATTTGGGGCTGATTGATTGATTGGGCTGGTAGGATACAGACGACACTTGTGAAGTTGTGCCTGAGTGGTTAGTATATTGGGTACATGCAACTCTCTGTGCCTGCGTGGGACATACGGTTCAGATGCGAAGAGGTGATGTGCCTTTGTTTGCATTATTGTAGCTCTGCATCTTGCTCTGTGAGGCCAGTGCTGTATAGGTGGGTGTGGGTCAGTGGTGCAATGACCATGCAGTACGGGTGTAACACAGTAATGTAAGATTCGCTCATATCATAGGCTGTATGTATTATTAATGCAATTTTGGAATGCAAAGGCGTTAAATTGTCACTGTAATGGAGCACTACAAAGCCCCTTCATTAAAAGAATAACCGTCTTTAATGTACATTTTACTCACATACTAAGCAATACCGCTACGCTACTGATGGTCACCACTTTAACACAGACATGAAAGCTCTTTCTTTGCTTTGCTGTTCTGTGTGTGTAAAATAGCACAGCAATTTATATACATCAAGTATTTAATTTCCAAAATTACGAGTGTAAAATAACCTAAAATAGCTTATTTTTAATATTAATATTGTTCAACCAATATAAACACTATAGAGGAACAAGCATTTGGAATGCTGTATTACACTGTAATACCACAGAGTAAGGTTAGGGTTGCGGACCGCAGAAACAACAATCTATATTTAGAAGTCCACCATTTACGTTTCCGCCTCGCCATCCATGTTGTCACTGAAACAATGCGATCAACTTTAAAATGAGTGACTGTCTGCAGGCTAAATGGGCCATGCAGAGAAGTGATACAGCACCCACATATGCTTATATGTTTTGTGGGTCGTCCTTGCTTCCCAAGCACTCTGCAATCTGTCACAAAGGTGCCCCCAGCCAGGCTTCCCAGTGATGCTGGTGTTTGCTAAGAGACTGCACAGAGCAGATATAGGCACAAAGCTGCACCCATCATTGTGTTGCACCCGATCACACACCGAGGCACACAGAGGCACTGGAGAAGCACCAGATCAGTCACAAATGAGAGAGTAGGGATAGTTTGGGGGCACAGACACAGGTTAGACCACCCACCCACGTCCCCTCCCCCAACCACCCACCTCGAGTGAATCAAACAGAGCCCAGGCAAATACCCCTGATCAGCTTCAGT
The DNA here is from genome assembly GCF_040938575.1 of Ambystoma mexicanum. Classification (NCBI taxonomy): domain Eukaryota; kingdom Metazoa; phylum Chordata; class Amphibia; order Caudata; family Ambystomatidae; genus Ambystoma; species Ambystoma mexicanum. The sequence continues at coordinate 710,697,768 of NC_090931.1, forward strand.
GATACAGATCTGGCACCTGGAATCTTAAGCAAAACACATCAAACCCCATGACCCCCTCCCCTTATCTTAGTAAGACATTTCAGACTCCAGCCATCACCCCTCTTTCGTTCGTCATGTTTGGTAAGGCGAACAAAGCCATAGACGAACAGAACAGGACACAGACAATAAATGGTGCTGACAGCTGCACAGTTAACTAGTGCCCGGCAATTACTTATGTAAAACCGTTCATTGTTAGCACTTGCATTGATATGCATACATTTTTAGGCAAATGATATGAGGGGGGTTCTTACTTACATGTCAGGGGAGTGATTGGGAGGGTAGAGGCAGGAGACTGTTCATTCTCACAGCAGTGCTTAAGTGTGTAGCTTCTCTATGGTTTCAGACGTAAAGGAAACCAATGTGAGAACATTTATTTATTTATTTATTTATTTATATGTGTTTATATAGCGCCAGTAGCTCGCAAGCATCAGGGCGCTGACATGAAGACGTAAGGACAAAAACACATACAATCACAGGACAAGGCGCTCAGTAAGTCATTGGGGGTATCAGTTTCCTAGGACCGGTTTATCATTTGAACAAATGTGTCTTGAGTTTTCTCCGTAAACTTGTGTATTTCTGTTCTAGTCTTAAAGAGATGGGTAGTTTGTTCCACATCATGGCTGCTTAATATGGAAGGCTTTCCCGAGTCCGTTAACCTTTTTGAATCTGGCAATTTCGATTTGACCTTTTGAGTCCGATCTGAGTGCCCGTTTTGGAACGTTCGTGACCAATTTGCTTTTCAGGTAGGACGGGGCAGTACCGTGGATGCATCTGTGTGTCAGAGTCACAGCGTTAAAAGCAATTTTTTCCTCAGCGGCTAACCAGTGTAGATTCCTTCTATCCTCGCTTATGTGTTCCGTTTTGGACTTCTTTTTTATAATCCTTACCGCATTATTTTTGATAGTTTGACATTTGGCGATATGACCCTTATTTTCTCCCAGCATGAGGGCATTGCCGTAATCCAGCCTTGATTAGGATGGTGGCCCTGGCTATTATTGAACAATTGTCTTCACTCAGATAGGGGCGGATTGATTTGAGGAGACGAAGGTGGTATGCACATTTCTTATTTACTTATAACAGTGGCTCAATGCCTCTGGGTTGTATGTGTGCTATACAAATTAAATTAATTAATAAATATGAAGGAAGTCAACAGATTGTAACATTGAAGCTGCTCTAGAAGAGTATCATTAGAATGTGTAAAGAAGTACACATTCTAATGAGACAAGTAAATTTGCACCCACACAAGTATGTTTGCCCCTCCCCCATCGTCTCTGTGGTTAGCACCTTTCCCAAAATGTTGTGGGGGCGGTGGGCGCCAACCATGCTTCCTGCCTAGGGTGCAATCTGGTCTAAGACCGTCCGGTGCAGCAGCTGCTCAGGGAAGCGAAGGGATTGTTAAGATGGTCAAGCAGCAAGAAGGTTGTCTTGGGGGATTTGGAAACATGGGGTGGTGTTTTTTTGGTTTGGTATTTCATTTTGATACTCCTTTTTGCATATTTTATTGTTGTGGTAATGATGTGTTTTATTTCTATCCTGAAATAGATCTAGCAAAATATTGCCAGTGATAATTTAGGTAGACTGGTCCGGTGGGCTCTGGTCTGGCTGAGAGCCCCAGGAAGGCCTCATTCTGTTTTAATATCTGTTATAGATAGGGAATAAAAAGGTGATGAACAAAGGAAAAGAGGAAAAGGAATTGTCCACATTATACATAGGGAAAGGAGAATGTGCACGGAGCGAGTGCCCCATAGCCCTTTTCAGGACCACTCTGTGGAGTCCCTGTAAAAATCCCTTCTTCTAGGGGCATAGCCAGGCAGCAACCTAGCTGGATGCGTCTGCCGTGAGCTCTGTCATGGTACCCTGAAAACCCCAAATATATGCAGTATTATCCATCATAACTATCCCAAACTTTGATGCAGCTTCCGCTGAATGCATAGCCCGGAACGCGTGGAGAGAGGTGCTTCAATCCAGATGCGATTGGAGAAGGAAAGGAGAGCCTGCACCGCAGTCAATGACGGAGATAACATGGTGGGCGCGATGTGACTGCTTCGCCCTACAGCTCCACCATGACACGTATGCTCATGTCCTGACAGCCTGGCAGGAGCACATACGGGACTGAGCTGCCCGGAGCTGAGGTGGGCTGCGCAAAGCCCCGAGCGAGCTGACACACGGGTGCCTGAATCAAACATAGGTGGGTGCCAGGAGTGAGGGGTAGAAGGGACCAGTGACTTGCCCCTGCTCGGTGGGAACTAGGACGGTTCCATGTAATAATCTCCCTGCAAAAATGTTGCCTGGCAAAAAAGTCGCCAACACCCAACCCCCTTTTTCTTTTCAAGGCGAGCGGGGGACACATATATAATGTTGCCACAACCTTTTCTCTGCGTCCATATGGTGACCATATGTATGGGGACAATATTACCTGATACCACTAGGAGGCTGTGCAGAGCGCGAGAGGATGCACTCTGATAGCCCGCAGATTAGAGACTACTGAGTATTATACAGGAAGGCTGGGCCGTGGTGGAGTCTGAAAAATAATGGGCTGCGGTGGGACAGCAGGCTCACAGGGGCATGGACTGGGCGAACAGCGTGAGATGCAGGTGGGAGCGGGACTCGGATTATCAGGACAGAGAAACATCTCACAGGGAACCTAATCCCCCCATGGAACATTGCTAGGGCCGAATCATGTTTTCGATCTGGAAGGTTATGGACCGGCACTCTATCTTGTTTCAATGTCAACACCAGTTATAAGAGCGACTGACTACGCACTGCAGCTAGCAAAATCCGCCATACTTCAGGAATAACGAGCATCCCATGCTGGCACTATATTCAAGCGTATACTCGGAATAATGTCTGAATCATAGGCATCTCAAGACAAATTCAAGACGAAGACCTTACTGAATACGTGCAAGACTTATTCCAGTTCCTTATAGATGCCCCAAATGCCACATTGTTAGAACTGGCTAGAACACATTAGGGCTATTCCTCAATGCAACAATGGCGTAATCTAATATGTACATCCTTTCTAGAGTTCACTATTTTCGACAGAATGAAGACATTATGACAGCAGCCCGGAAGAGGGAGCCTGTGGAATTCCGAGGAACAAAGCTAGCCCTCTACCAACACATTTCTCCTCGGACTCTAGCGAACAGACGCAAATTGCATATGGTCACAGCCTGACTGCGATCGCAGAATGTTAAATACTGCTGGGAATTCCCCTGTAAACTTCTCTTTGAATATGAGAGTGTAAATACCCAATTGGCTTGGAAGAAGAGGCGTTGGAATTAATGGACACTGCTCCGGATCCTGACTCTGGGGAAGCGGGCGTAGAGACTGATGTAGGCAGGAGCGCCAGAGGCGGCTACAGGAAGCCCAGGAGGAGGAGGATCTCTGGGAATCCGGGCCTCGTCGAGGGTCCAGGGCGGGGTCGAAGTGCTCCTACTTGAGACCATCATCAGCTTCATAATCACCTGCTACACACAACCTGAAACGGTGTGACCCTCGTCAGCTCCAACATCGTGAACTGGAATCATTACTCTGGGGCTGACAAGAATGTAATCTGTTTTAGTCATTATTGTTGCAGGGAAAGCTTAGGGGGAGGTAAGGGTGCTATTGGGGAATTGCGCCCAGAAGGAGGAGATTGCAACAGTTAGGAGCTGGAAGCTTATGAGTTGCAAAGTTGTGATTAAAGTGGAGGGGGGTTGGGAGTTTTGGTTTATCCCAGTTTAGTGCCTGCAGAGATGGGTTGGGCGATTGTACTTCTGCAGGTCTGCTGTGAGGGGGCCGTTCTGCAAATAAGTTGAACCTTTGAAGGTCAAACTCATGGTGTACGTTACCAGCAATCATTACGTCCTTTGGGTGTTCTTTTTTCTTTTTGTTTTACTTTGGTTCTGGTTGTTTGCTGAATAGTAAACACGCTGTCCTAATGATGCTTCCTAGCACGGCTCCCTCTGTCTCTCACTTGTTCCTAGGAATGGAATTTTGGCCCGGGGCGACCCATGATGGCAATACCTGACATCTTATGTATGACCCAGTTCGGGGCCTAAATTCTTTGGTGAGGCGGAAAGCAATTTTACAGAGACTCTCCTCTCAGGAGGTGGAGCTGTTGTTTCTGCAGGAGACCCATCTGTAAAGAGGATGAGAAGCGTCTCATTACCAGAGTGTTTCCCCGAATATATTTCGCAACTAGTGGTCTTAAAAAGAGGGGTGTGACCATAATGGTTAGCCGGGGCCTACCGTGGCGTACACCAGAGGTTTTACGTGGTACAGAAGGGAGGTACTTGCTTCTCAAGGGCTGTCTTGGGGATCATAAACTTACATTAGGGACGATATATGCCCCAACGAAAAACAGGCTGACTTCCTGGAGGAATTCTCGGAGACTCTGCCAGACTTCTTAGAAGGAGATATCATATTGGGGGGACAACAATTGTGTGGTGGACCCGACCATCGAAAATCACTGGCCCCTACCACCAATGATAGAACAACTATTACGCCTTGATGACACTTTTGAGGGAATTCTCATTGATTGAGGCATAACGTTTTTTCCACCCAGGGGAGAGGGAATACACCTTCTACTTTGCGGTACATAGGGGGTTCTCCAGACTTGATATGTTTTTTATCCAATACGCTGATCCCGTTGGTCACAGGAACAGAGATTCTTCCGACAGAACTTACAGATCACAGATCATTCCTCTGTAAATTTGAAAATAGATCTCAGCCAGGGTCCACTGAAGCAGAAACCCTGCGGAGATTCATTGAGGCCATATTAACAGACACTGTAGCTAGAGCCCATATTGAGGAAGCTATAATTAGTTATTTCCAGGAAAATGTTACACAGGGCATGGCTACGCAAACTGTGTGGGACGCAGGGAAAGCAGTCATTCGTGGGGTTATTATAGGTCAATCAGCGACCTGGAGTAGAAACCAAAAAATACATTGGCAAACAAAGAAAGGTTACACGCAATGAAGAAAAATAGGTGCTACCTGCAGGACCTTAGGATAGCCAAACAGGCATTAGAAATGCATATGACGGTTAGGGCGGCCCAATCTATACTCAGGACAAAACAATACTTTTATTCCAGGGGTAACAAGGCGAACAAACTGCTGGCAGCTAAACTCAAGAAGGCGGCCACTTGGAATTATATTAGTGCTCTGACGTACAAGACTGGGAGGCGGGTGACCCCAGAGGGAGAGAGACTGCAGATTATGGAAGCCTTCTTTCGCAGGGTGTCCACCCCACATCCTGTTGATCTTACTCAGGTTAGGGACGTTGTTAGGTAGGCACAGCTCCCTCGAATTTCTGACATCATGAAAGAAAATGTAGAGGGTCCCATCTCTGCTCAAGAAGGAGCCCAGGCTATACTCTCGCTCACGGCAGGTAAGGGTTCACTAACAGATTCTATAAGGCATTTGCAGCCAATTTAATCACACATCTCACTGCTTTATTCAATTCCTTCTCTGAATCTGGGACAGTCACTGATTTTATGGCAGAATCTTTAAACACGTTACTCCTGAAACCGGGTAAAGACCCAGAAAACTGCACCTCCTATCGTCCCATAGCACTCCTGAATAACAATGCAAACATTTATAGCAAAATCTCAGCCACAAGACTGGGAGAGATCCTTCCACTGTCAGAATGTACCAAAGTATTAACTGAAAAGGATACAATACTCAAAAGGATACAGGAGGTAGGGTCTTCCGGATCCCTATTCACACGATTTGATAGTTGTGAAGTCAATTGAAGACCTTCCAAATGATACAACCCTCTGGCTGATAAAACAGGCAGGGCGATGGATCACTGGAAAGGGCGTGGGTAAGGTATAGAAAGCCAGCCTAGGACAAATTAAAGTATCATGAATAACTGCTCCAACCTGAGTATGATAAATTAGATAATGACAGGAATGTTCACACTGACCTTTAGTTTAGGGTAGAAGAATCCAGAAGTCTCTTGATGGATTTGAATGAAGAACAAACGACAAGGAAGGGAAAATTAGTAAGGGAGACTTATCCCGAACGGAACGAGGCTCACGCTAGATACGGGTTGAATTCACCACAGGATAGCGTCCAAAAGTTCAGTTCAATGTCACCTTCCAATAATCCTTGAAAAGCTTCCTTCCCACTATAGGGATCAATCCTTCTGTTAATTCCACAGATGCAGGAGTTAGAAATAGCGCTCTTTTTAAGGAAAAACAAAGTACACGCGGTTATAAACAGCCGCGAAGAAAATAACGTTTGAAGACAACGTGCGCGTGTGGATTTTACACGCGGGCAGGATTTGCGCAGTCTGGTCCAGCCGCGTGTGAAGACAACGTGCGCGTGTGGATTTTACACGCGGGCAGGATTTACGCAGTCTTGGCCAGCCGCACTTGAAGACAGAGAGCGCGTGTGGATATTACACGCGGGCAGGATTCACGCAGTCTGGGCCAGCCGCGAGTGAAGACAACGTGCGCGTGTGGATTTTACACGCGGGCAGGATTTACGCAGCCATGGCCAGCCGCACTTGAAGACAGAGAGCTCGTGTGGATTTTACACGCGGGCAGGATTTACGCAGCCTTGGCCAGGCGCGCTTGAAGACAGAGAGCGCGTGTGGAATTACACGCGGGCGGTGTTCCCGCAGTCCGGAACAGCCGCGTTTAGAGACAACGTGCGCGTGTGGAATTACACGCGGGCAGGATTTACGCAGTCCGGGCCAGCCGCGTATGAAGACAGAGTGTACGTGTGGATGTACACGCGGGCAGGATTCCCGCACAGGATGCAGATCAGAGGTTCAGCTACACAACGCCAATAGATTCGATCAGAAGCAGCGAGTGAAGTTTCTACGCTGCTTAAATACGTAATACCGTAGTTCACGTGACGAAGCAAAAGTCACGTGAAGTTAGCGACGTGAAAAGTGCAAACGTCGTTTTCCCGGTAACGTATCGAATAACCTCCATTTGGAATAGAACGGTCTAGCTGTTCTACGAGCGTAGCGTCCAGCATGCATGACAGTGCCATCCCCCAAAGGGACAACCTCTCCCCTTCTTGTGTGAAAGCGCTTCAATAAAGCAGGAGCATGAATATTAGAAAGAGGTTCCCAGGACCTATCTTCGGGACCATAGCCCTTCCAATCCACCAGATAATATGGTCTACCAGAACGTAGTTTCATATCCAGTATGTCTTGTACCTCGTATTCATCTGAACCCCGCACAGAAATAGCAACAGGCCGTACAGGCAGTCTAGTAGCTTCAGAAAATGGCTTAATGAGTGACACGTGGAATACAGGATGCACTCGCCATCGTTGCAGCCATGGCCAGCCGCACTTGAAGACAGAGAGCGCGTGTGGATTTTACACGCGGGCAGGATTTACGCAGCCTTGGCCAGGCGCGCTTGAAGACAGAGAGCGCGTGTGGAATTACACGCGGGCGGTGTTCCCGCAGTCCGGAACAGCCGCGTTTAGAGACAACGTGCGCGTGTGGAATTACACGCGGGCAGGATTTACGCAGTCCGGGCCAGCCGCGTATGAAGACAGAGTGTACGTGTGGACGTACACGCGGGCAGGATTCCCGCACAGGATGCAGATCAGAGGTTCAGCTACACAACGCCAATAGATTCGATCAGAAGCAGCGAGTGAAGTTTCTACGCTGCTTAAATACGTAATACCGTAGTTCACGTGACGAAGCAAAAGTCACGTGAAGTTAGCGACGTGAAAAGTGCAAACGTCGTTTTCCCGGTAACGTATCGAATAACCTCCATTTGGAATAGAACGGTCTAGCTGTTCTACGAGCGTAGCGTCCAGCAGGCATGACATCCACCCCTTATTAATGAAGACCAGACAGGATTTATTCATAACAGGGGAGCACATGATAATATTTGGCGGGTGGTTGACTTAGTGGCATTGGCCCCCAAATTCCCTGAGGGCTTATCACTTCTTTCGCTAGATGCTCATCGAGCCTTTGACATTATGTCTTGGGACTTTCTACAGGCAGTATTGCCTGCATATGGCTTCGGCCCTAGTTTTACCAAATTAATATTAGCCAATTACCAAATCCCATCTACTATAATTAAGGTAAATACTGGCAAAACACCATGGGCCTCATTAAATTGTTGCCGGTCCGGAAACAAGGGTGCCGGTAAGCTCGCCAGCACCCTTGTTTCTGTACCAGCAAACTACGTGTTTGCCTGCTGGAGCCGCTGTGCCCAACAGGTCTGATCCCATTGGGCGCAGCGGTCATGGTAGGCAAACCCTTCACGGAAGCACCGGCACCGTTGCTAACGGTGTCGGTGCTTCTGTGTCCCCACTCCCATAGAGTCCTCTGGGACTCTATGGGAGTGGGAATTAATAAATATACCAGCGCCTGACTTCCCAGCCGCCGGACTCATAATGAGCCGGTGGCACTGGGAAGTTAGGCGCTAGTAGATTTTAATAGGTCTAGCGGCAATCCACCGGTAGCACCGGCTGGGTTACCGCCGGACCCATAATGAGGCCCCATCACTTCACCTGGGAAGGGCCACAAGACAAGGTTACCCTTTGCCCCCTTTGATATTTGCATTGGCCTTAGAACCCTCAGCACAAATGATTCGGAGTCGCCCAAACATACTAGGACCCATACATGACAGGAAAGGACCCATACACACAAATTGGCGTTATAGGCTGATGATATTATTTGCTTCCTTCAGAAACCTATGCTGTCGATCCCACCTTTACTAGAGCTCTTGAAGAGATTTCACACAATGTCAGGCTTCCGCATTAATCATCAAAAGTCAGTGGGCCTGGCAGTCAAAGAAACGCCTGAAACTTGCCGAGCACTGCCATCGGCTTTCCCTTTTCAATGGGCGGACAATGAGCTCACATACTTGGGGTATACATTACCAAAACGTAGAACACTCTTTTCGGGGCCAACATCGCTGCTCTTTGGAGGGAGACTAAAGCCACTTTACAAATATGGGAAATGCAAGATATGTCATGGCTGGGCAGAGTCGGTGCCAGGAAAATGACAATACTCCAGAGACTCCTGTTTGTGTTCCAGGCATTACCTGTCCTTATCCCTGAGAAAGATCTTACAGAGTTACAGAAAGTAATAGGGCAATTTATTTGGAAAAAGAAGGTCTGTAGAATCGCACGCCATATACTCCTAAGATCGAAAGGGATGGGAGGAATAGGGGTCCCGTCTGTGCAAATGTATTTCCATACAGCGCAGATTGCACCGATGCTAGAGTGGGCTCTAGAAGAAAGGAACCCGAAGTGGAAGATAATAGAGGTGGGATGCTCTCACTCTTCTTTAGCATACTTGCGTTTTCTATCAAAATTGGTCAGGGCCCTCCTGTTGGAATTCACCTGACCTACCCTTATGGTTTGGAATAGGGCCTCTAGACAACAGGGGATTAAAACGGACCTTGGCCCCCTATCGCCAGTATTGCAGAACCCAGGATTCTCCCCTGGCATGCCGAGCAGGAATTTTGTACAGTGGGAAATATCCAGAACCCTGAGGCTTAGGGACTTGTATAGGGAGGGCCATCCCCTCACATTTATTTAATGCAAAGAGAAGTTCTCCTTGCCAGACACTGACCACATCCGATATTCCCCAATTAGACATTGGGTCTCCAATAGGCGAGTGGTTCAAGTGGGCACACGCCCCCTATGGGGATCGAACTCCAGGTTTCAGAGGGTCGGGAACTGCAGAAAATCTACATATGTTACCATCTTGTAGAAAAGGCCTCGGTGTAGGATAGGCTATCGTATATGATATGCTGGGAAAGGGAACTGGGTACTCAGATGACGGCAGACTCCTGGCAAACAATATGGGCACAAACCCATCAAATCTGAAGATGTACACTGTTGAAGGAGTGCACCTTTAAAATATGCTACTGTTGGTACATGACCCTGCAGCGACTACACAGGATCCTACCTGAATACTCAGATCGCTGTTGGCGTGGGTGAGGGCAACTGGGGGACCTCACACACATGTGGTGCCGATGTCCCATAAATCAAACATACTAGCAAGATATTCAGTCAAGAATAAAAGAGATCACTGGGAGCCTGCCTGCTATGTACCCCGTTACTATGTTATTGGGAGACATCCCGGAAGATTGGTCCATTCCTGCATCTGGCCCCAAGGCAGAACATATCGCACAGCTATATGTAGGCTGAACCGGGCACGATTTTGGAAAACAACTGGAGGGCCAATTATATCATATTGGTGGGCCAAAATATGGGAAATAGTGGCAATGGAAAAACTGCTTTATTTGCTTTATTATCATTATTTGGGGGGTTCTACATTGTATTGAAAAGAAGTTTCGATGCATATATTTGGAAATCATGTGGTTGCTGTTTGACTTCCTTTGTTCATCAACACTTCAATAAAAAGATAACTGTAAAAACGAAAAATGTAAAAACCCTCAATGTTTAGGACTGCAAAGGAACAGAGTCAAAGGTGGTACAGGGGCGACGGGCACAGGACAATTGGGAAGGGGCACTGGTTAATAAAATGAGGGACAGAGATGGGCAGGGATCAACTGAATCAGGTGAAGACCCTTTCAAGAGTTACACCCGCTCATTTAATGTACACCAATTTCAACAGCGCTACATGCACATTTCTTGAACTGTGGCATCTGCAGACCTAGGGTAACATGTATAATCCGTTCCCCCTAGAATGGACCTTTAGTTTGGACAAACTAGGGGCTTTGAGGCGGGCTTTAGAGAAATAGAAGGGAAACTTGAGCCCTAGACAGTGGGGGAGGGGCCATATGCTACATGGCTGGAGGAAGCAGCGTCTAAGAACAACAAATCTAACATGAGGGGAATAAAGGACACAAATGACAAATTGGGGGACATTCTTAGTTCCTGCGGACTGAGAGGGTGTCAGGCTTGCCTACCGTGCTTTGCCCCCAACTGGTAGTCAAGAAGGCAGCGGGGAAAGATGAGAAAGATAATGAGACTACAGTGGACATTATAGACATCATTTCTAGTGTATGCACTATCACACCTGCAGGGAGACCAGCTGAACGGGGCACACAACCTCAAGGTCCAGCCCAGCCACCTGACGAAGCACAGCCACACATTCCAGTGAAACCGGTACAAGTGCAGCCTGGGCCTGGTGCTTTGGGTTTTGTGGGGGCCCACACAACTGTCCAGCACACTTCCCTCTTATACTCCATCTGTTATGAGGTTAGGGGCGCAGTAGGAGAGAGATGCTATGATCCTTCATGCGCCCTTTGACAGATGCTGGAGGGCTGCCAGAGGCGGGAGAGGAGCACCGTCGTCTGCTCACTGTTCATGTTCCATGGACATCAGATGACTTACGAAGCTTAGATAAAGAGTTTCATAGCATTAGTGATGAACCACAACAGTTCATTAAGGAGATGCTTACAGTCATACAGTGTTATAATCCAGCTAGGGCAGATATGAATCAGCTCATGAGACTAGGTATGCCACCCGAGTTAAGGCAGCGACTCACGGAGCACACTAATTGGCCTGCAGCGGATCCCGTTATGGGCAACACTCCTGAGCAAGCTAGAGATAGGATAATAGCAGCAATCTGCCCCAGAAAGGCATACTTTGCAAAGATAGGGAAGAATAAACAAAATAAAGGAGAAGCACAGGCGTATTACTTGGACCAACTTAAAATAGTGCTCAATCAGCACTCAGGAATTACTAAACCAGACAAGACTGTTCAGGAAACTATAGCAAACTCAGTTGTATCTGGCCTATTACCTAAGGTCCAAGCACAATTAAAGATGTGTACATGGGTGGCAGAATAGGCCATTGTTGCAATTAGTAGCAGTTGCAAATCGTTGTGTTGCATGTCCGGACCAGCAAAAGAGAATATTCAAAATAAGCTCATGACTTTACAATTGCAGAGTCTGCAGGGACAAGTGCAGAGCACCAGCCAAAGGGAGGGCTTTAGAGGACGTTTCAGGGATAGAGGTTGAGGAAGATGGGTGAGGAACATTGCACTTGTGACAAGGACTGCAAGGGCAGAAATGATATCAGAGACAGTCAAACACAAAGGGACAGTTTGGGTATCAGGGTCCATCAGGTAGGTCAGATAGACCCCTTTGAATGTAATTAATGTAAACAGAGTGGCCACTGGAAGAATGAATGGCCTTACAGACCACAGTTACCCTTCTTCCCTAACATCCAAGGACAGAACTCAGGGGGTTCAGTCCCCCTCCCAAACACAAATGTGAAGGGTTTTCCAACTTTCCCAAACTCGAGCATACCTCCATATATTCCTGAACCTCCTTTGATCCCTCATATTGGCACAGACCAATTCTGACTATAGACATAGCAACTCTGGTACCAGTAGTAAAAGAGGGTCCGTATGTGCAATGCAATGTGAAAGGTAAATGTGAACCCGGTTTGGTGGACACAGGTGGTAGTAAATCAGCTTTGAGAGCAGTCACTTTCCCGGACACTCCATTGTCTGTGGACACAGTGAGAGCAGCAGGGATCGTCAAAGTTCCAGTTACTGAACCGCTTACAATCATGCTAGGTCTTATAACTGATACACATGCCTTCCTTCTTAGTCACTCAGCCCTTGTCAGTTTGTTAGGGAGAGATTAATTGTGCAAACATTCATGTACTATGTATTGCACACCAGTCAAGGTGGTTTTGAGTGTTCCCCATAAAAATGCCAGGCTATCTTAGTGACTCTTCAGATTGCCCCAGAAGGAGAATTGTTAGGAGTGGGAGAATTGACAGGAGATGTTAAGGAATTAATTGATTCCATACCAGCTTCCCTGTGGTCCATGTATGGCGGAGAGGTGGGATACATCCACACTATTGAGCCTGTTTAAATTTCAGTTGGCCCTCACAAGAGTCATGCCAAATCATGCTACCATACTGTCCTGTATCCCATCCCATTGCAACACAATTCACTCTAGTGGATTTATGTTTTGTGTTCTTTCTGTTCCTATACATGAAGATGGTCAGTATTTGTTTGCATTTTCACACTGGGGGATTCAATACACCTGAACATCTGGGCTTCCCCTGGGGTACACTGAATTCCCTACCTTGTTTTCGCAACAGTTGAAGAAAGATTTGTATGATGTCAAGCTGCCTGGGCAGCCACTACTGCTCCAATATGTTGATGTCTTGTTAATTGCCTCCCCTTCCTATGACGCATGGAAACAGGATATCCAAGTACTCTTAACATCCCAAGCCCATAAAGGTCACAAGGCATCTAAGCAGAATTTGCAATTGTTTAGGCAGAGTACACTGCTTTGGGGACAACATTACATTGGGGCATCAAATGATAGCACCTTCTCATGAAGAGGCTTCCTACAAGATCCTGAGACCCCAGACTGTGACCTAAATTAGAGCGTTTTTAGGTAAGGTATGGTATTGCCACCAATGGATTTTGGATGAAGCTATTTTTGTGAATGCTTCCTCCACTTTGAAAATATTATGGTGGACTTCTGGGGCTAGGCCTTGTCAAGGGGGGAGGAAGCATACACCCAACACCCTCCTGAGGTACCCGAGTGAGGGCAGGGCCCCTAACGGCCCATCCTCATGTGAATTGCTGTTAGCAGGCCGTGGCAGACCCTGCTACAACCTGGGGAGCCAGTAGGAAGACCGCAGATGTCGCAGAGCAGTACGCCAAGAGACACTGGAGCAGCAGTGTTGCGCCCAAAACTGGAGCGAGATTAAGTGATGCAGCCAGTGGCTTCACGCTGGCAACATTAGGACAAAGCTGTGCAATGTGATGTGTTGGCTGCGTTTATACTGGCCACCGCAGAGGCTGAAGAAGAAACCAAACACCACTTTGCCACCAGGGATCTTCCCCAGAAAAAGGAGGTCCACTAGCCCACCAGAAATCTTTTCATTAAAGGCCCTCACAAAGGCCTTAAAACACAAACCCACCAGGGATATTATCATAATTGTTATTATTATTATTATTATTATTATTATTATTATTATTATTATTATTATTATTAAAAGGCACAAGATGGCCTGGAACAGCATTTCCTTATGGGCCCCTATATGAACCAGTGATAAAAATGACTACCTGAAGAAGGGGGCGGGGCTTACTAGCCCTTGTATGCCTTCCCTGTCACGCTCCTGGAAGCCTGGTTGTGATTAGCTAAGGTAAATGGACCAATCCTGGAAGGGAGTAGGTTATTTAAGGAGGTGGGTTTGCTGTGTGGGTTATTTAGGTGAGGACAAGAGTTGGTGGAGGACGTCCGAGTGATCAGAGGAGGTGAAAGTGACAGCAGTCCAGAGGCTATTAGATAGAGGGGCTCTGTGGAGTGTTTGTGTATGCAAGTAAGGCTTGTGGGGATTAGGGGGAGTGTAGGAGGTAGCAGGAGTAGAGATAGTAGTAGGTGGAGTTGTCTCGGGAGGATAGCTCAGGGGCAAAGTGCTCGTCTTGGAAGAAAGATGACACAGAGCAACACAGGTTGGATCCCCGGGTCCGCGCTTAGAAACCTCTGGGTATTAAGCGCGTTATAAATAACCTATCATATCATAATAAGGAGTAGTAGTGGCAGAGGGCATGAAGGATACGTTTGGAACTGGAATATGCAGTGGAGAGGTAGTTGGCCGTAAAGGGCAATAGTGTTAGCAAGTAGGAATAACAGTAGAGGGACCACAGTAGTAGTGAGGGGAAGGAAAGTAAAGCAGGGTAGGAATAGCCATAGAGGGAGAGTAAGAAGAGAGAAAGACCCTTCCAAATCATCCTGACTTCCAACTGTAAAAAGGTTTCCCCTCCTGTATGAATCAAAAAGGACATCTATACTAAGTTGAAGTTTCCTCTTGTTCCTCTGTCTGTCAACCTGTATTATTGTCCTCCTCTAGATGGTTTAAAATATGTTTCTCCCACACACTTTGGACCAAGAAATGGCTTTAGCCTCTCACATGTGATAACGACTTCAGACTTTGCGAGTTGGCCATGGTATCACAGGAGGTATATTGCGATCTGGCAGCGGGGAAACTCTGTGTTTTTGGGCAGCTGTCAGAGTGGGGGGGATTTATTATTGGGATTTCTTCCAAAGCCAGATGACTGTGCACCAGGTCAGATCCCTTATCCTTGTGAGGCTCCCCCAAATTAGATGTCAGACTGTTTTTCACTCTAGGACTAGCCCCGGCCTATAGCTGAAGATCACAAATCTAAGAACCCCAAACCTAGTCTAAAGGCTATGAGGGGAAATGCATTAACTTATACTGATACTGTCAGACCAACTGACGTAAACCCCAAACCCTCTCATGTTTCCGACCTAATAAATTATTGTTATTCTGTTTTGCTCTCTAGGAGAGGGAAAGAACAGATATTGAAGACTATCAAATGGCATCAATACGAATCACCTTCAACCTCTGTGGTGAGAACAAGGCTGCAGAACTCGAATGAGAGTGACAGTGTTGTTATAGTGGACTCGCCAGTGGGCTTCCATACAGTGGTGGTACCGGGCAGGTGCAGCATAGAAGATCAAAAGGTAGTTCTTGAAAAGGATTAGTACTCCTCCACTGAATTGTATTGTTTTGGGATAATGACTTTTACTTATAGGAATTACACTGAGGCAATATGAGTGTGCTCTAATGACACTCACACTATATGTCAGCACAATACACAGCAAGAGAGCAATAGAACAAAACATATATTTTAATATGGCTAAGTGTGTCGCTGAACATTGAGGTTGTCTAGCTTCACAATAGCACATAGGTGACTCACCAGTCACTGTGGTACGACACCTTCATTGAGGTAGACAGGTCAGGCTTTCGTTATGTTGCATTGAATGGCTCTCTTGCTACATTGGTTTCCACCTTCATTTGTCTGCATTTCAGGTCACAACACAGTTCCCAATTGTACTAAAGGGTCCACGATCAGGCCACACCAGTTGGGTGATGCCATAAAGCTGCAGCAACTGAAGCAGAAGTTCCTCAGGAGGAGAAAGTAAAGAGAAATAGTCGATCAAGTTTGGGATGGGGCTAATACTGCATTTGCGGCTTGGGGTATTTTAAAAGAACCAATCTTTAGTTTCTAGTTTGGGCCAATTAGAAAGAGCAACAGTACTTATCTCTGTGGCACAGCTCACCAATACAGACAACAACATCAGAGAGCTGAAGGTAATTGGGACTCTTAGTACAGTCACCTAAAAGGAGTGGTCTCCTCTGGCGGAATCTTCAGTGGGACATTGCTCATGCAGAAGTGAAGATATCCTGCACAACAGCTGACCAGGGGTCCTAGACAAAGATTCAGGTGTATCAGAAGAGTTGCCGCTGTGGAGAGACGTCTATCAGTACAGTGGATAGAGCGGTAAATACTGGGAATGCATGTTCAGGGCAAAGGGACCAGTGAAAGAAATATTATTATTATTTATTTTTACATTTGTATAGCGCACAAAACAGCCCATGGGCATTGCTGCGCTGTTACTTGCAGGGAGCTTAGTTACAGGGAGGTACAATATAAATATGTCACCCTACGAGCAAATGTGTGCCAGGCGCGTAGGCCAGATGATCCGTGGATGTGATCCAAAGAGTCTGAGGTGATTGCTTCCCGCATTAAGACCTCGGGCCATGACTTGCATCACCACACAAAGAAGACTCACAGAGAGCTGGCAGATGTTGTGGTCCTACGGTGAGCTACACAATCACAAGGCTCACAGGAAACTAAAACTCAGCAGAAGGCAATCACACAAACACAGTGTCAGTGGGTGGACCTACTAGCCTAGTAAAAGGGACATATTTTTTAGAGCAGTGTGGGAGTTAGGATTTGGATGCATAGAGAGCAGCAAGTGCATAGCAGTTGAATGAGGAGGCTAGATGCAGAGAGAAAGAAGCAAAGAGGTGTGTGAATGAGGATGTGAATAGTAAGGGAGCTGAGATGAGGTAGAGAGCAAGAGGAGTAGACAGGAGGTGGTAGAACAGTAGAGAGGAGGTGAAGCAGGGTGAGGGGTCTTATCAGAGGGATGAAGAGGAGAGACGGCTGGGAGGGTGTCAGCAAATAAGAACAGCAGAGGTGAGTAGTGGTCAGAAGGAAGAAGAAAGAACAAGTGTGATTAGAAGAAACAATGATGTAAGTAGAAATTAGGAAGAAGAAGAACAAGTGAGGAGATAGCAGAATAGGAAAAAGAAAGGAGTTATAAGGAAGAGGCAGGGAGAAAATGCAAAATCCATGAGAAGAAGGGTAAAGATAACTGCAAGTAGGTTGTGGCTAGAACCAAAGAGGAAAACGGGAAGATAAGCAGTGGTGCTAATAAGGCAAGTTGGGAATAGGTTAAGAGGAAAGACTCCATGATGCAGGTGGAGAGAAGTAAAGCATAGCAAGGCATCAAGGATGATTAGTGGAAGGTGATAGGAAGAGAAAGGATGAGAATACCAAACCCAGGTAAGGAAAGATAATTAACGAGGTGAGGTGACCAAGCTTAGGGGCAAGAGGCTAACTAAATGGTTGAGATAAAGGTGAGGAAGGGTCTGAGGCCAGTACTCACAGGGTTGAGCCTGATAAATCCCAGAATCATTGTGATTATTCTCAAGAACCAAAATAGACTCATATCTGGTCTGTGTGCAGATGACCCAGACAACAAAGTGTGGTAGGGCCGGCTCCAGTACGAAAGCCAAGCATTCAACCGAAGGGGGCAAGAAATAAATGCTGTGGCACTTAAACCCCACAAGACTGTGACTGACCTTCTGACCACCAGTCAGTGGATGGTAGGAGAGAGAGGGAAGGACTGAAGCCTACGATTTTCTAGAAAGTCTGATTTTCTTGTGTTATTTTTAATTTCCCTCAACCTTACTTCAGTTCTACCTAATTCCTTAGCATTTCAGTTGTTTAATAAAGAAACCTGAAGCTTGAGGCCTTGGCTTTCAGTTGTTTGCTGACCCCTTGGCCGTGACTTCGTCCACAGTCCATCATTGAATTCTGAAGAAAATGTATAGAAGAGTAGTGTTACTCGAACCCAGACATGCAGTATGTTTCATCATCTTGACAAATTGAACATTCTCCAGATGAGGTAAATATTTTAATCCATCTTCTTATTTCAATGATATTCTCACTTTAGTGGGAGCTCGGGTGTATTTGGTGCCTGTGAATGTGAAAGATGTAGGTTCATTTCAGTGGATCCTCTATATTTATAGTGAACTTAAATAAGGGAACTAATGACTCCTCTATCTCACTCTCTAGACATTAGTATACCATGGATACACATGCTTAATACCAGGAACAGTGTTCCCCTATATTCTCATTATAGTCACCAAGACTGATTATGTTTTGAAAATCCTAAAGAAAATCTCATATACACACGCTCAGGACAAACCTGTGGTAGGTCAGAATCAGGAGACCGACATGGTGGCATTGAATCTGACTTTCCTTCATTATCTCTCATAAACCTGTCCCTGAGTCTAAGACTCTTTACCCTATTCTATAAAGGAACTATAAAATGGGTACTCATTAAGAAGGGCGTTACAAAACAAGAATGTTCTCTGTCAGGAAATCTTTACTATCCTGAGTTCTGTCCCTACCGCTATAAAGGAAACATAGAAATCAAACACAGGCACACTTAGGCCCTTGGCCTTAGCAACCGAATGGTGGCTCGGATGCGCCCCCCACCCTGGTATGCCTCTCACAATAGGGCTTCTCACCCCTGATGCACAGTATAAATCAGTATGTGTAATGTATTTTCAATTGTTGCTCTCCTCTGCACAGTTCAATCAATTCACAGAAATGTCTCTTGGTGTGTCCTTTCTCACTGGGGAACGTCTGACTTGTGATTCTCCCTCCTTGTGAGGGTGTTCTGGGGATTCTTTACCAGGAAACTTCTATGTGTTCTCAGCGTCACAGCAGTTCTTGGTGTGTACCCAGCTTTGGGTTGTGGTTTCTCTTGTCCCAGCTTGGGGTTGCACTTCTCCCCATCTTGGGATTTTGGTATCTCTCCCCCACATTGGGCTCTTATCTCTCACTCTCTCCACCTAGGGTTTTCACCTCTCTCAGCCCGCTTTGGGGTCTTGCTTCTCTTGGTCCATCTTGGGGCCTGATTTCTCTTACCCCGCCTTGGGGTCTCACTTCACTGCCACACCTCCCAGGAAGAGAGTTCTGCGCCTCTGCAGCTCGGTGACTGTAGCCTCTTTCCTGTTTGAATCCTGATTGGCTTTTCATCTTTCCCTCAGTTAGCGATGCAACTTTTCACTGTTCTCTCGCTCCTCGTGAGTACTGTGTATACAGAGGTTCGGAAACAACACCAGTCATTCTTACAGAAGGTTTCAAGTCATCATACAATTTAACTCAATTGTAGCCAGGAAAGATATTGTGATCTTTGGAATTGGAAGGACAATTTATATCCCTCTCTTGTCCTCTAAGGAGGAGTCACCCCAGTGGGATCCCGCGTGCCTTTTCCCCTGGGGTGTTAAGCTTAGTGAGCTCACCTCCCTAGTTCCAAAGAGGGAGTGGGGTTGAATCCTCTGGATTCGTCACAAACCCTTCTTTGCCAATTTAATAATTCTCTTACAGTTCCTGAGCTGAACTCTACTGCCGTGTTTCCTGACATGAGTAATACATCTGGATCCCCTGCATATCCATAGGGGGTCAAAAACAGCTCCTCAAACGATTGATTTCACTGTCCTCTCTCAGTAAACAAATAAAAGTGTTAGTAGAAATCTGCCAGAACAGTTCTTGGCACTGGAATCGTGGTTTATTTGTGAACCATGGCAAAGAACAGAAGAACAGATTTACCATAGAAAGAACATAACATGGTGGAAACACAAATGTGATTCTGTATCACTAATGCACTTAGTATACAGAGATATCATTATGTTGCTATTAGGTTCTACAGAACTAAGGAAAAAGGATATACAGAGATATCATTGTTACTTACTCTAACATAGAAGGCTCTACCTCAACACATTGATGGTAAACAACAGATTAAAACCAAAAATATGCATACAAACTAATTTCATCTGAAAGTGGCATACCCTCTGTTACTAACAAATGTAACCTTTCAACATATACGGCATACACTTGCTCATGCTTGAATGTCATAACTCACTTCCCTTCAACACACTCATGCTACCAATATCTATATCCAAATCATGGCAACCAATCATACCTCTTTCCACCTCTCCAACAGTGCCACCTTCCTCACCACTCATTGTCACACCCCCTTCATGTCTGCACCTCTCACTGTGCCCCAAATAGGTTACCTCACCATGGTATGGGGGGGTAAATATACAGGCAGCCCCATCCTCACAAATCTAGCATTATGCACTCTGACAATGTCACCCATCAGCACCTGAACCACCTTGACACCCTTGTTGTTATATTTCTCTGCAAACTCCTTGTGTTTCTCCTTCACATGTTTTACCACCTCCCCAAGATGTATTTCTGATTATGTACCACCACCTAGCCACAAGGCCTCAACTTACATCCAAGACTTCCTGCCCCTCATTAGCTCAGAAAGGTGTACATCAGCAGTCAGCATATACCTGTGCATCTTATTAGCTTCAGCTAGCACACACTGCCAATTCAAACCACTGGCCAACACTAATTGTCCAATGTCATTAATAAACCGATTAACTCTTTCCGCCAAACCATTGGCACTAGAGTTATATAGGTCCATTCTGTGATGTTGAAAACCCCATTCCTTCAAAAATGCCAACATTTGATGGGACACAAACTGCACACCATTGTCAGTAACAAGACTTTCCTGTACACCATCACGGTCAAAAGCCCTCTGAAAAAATGCATTAACCTTGCTCATTATGACAGACTGTACAGTTGAATCTTCCACGCTCTTAGGCGTATAATCAACCAACACCAATACAAATCTTGCTTCCTCTCCTAGCACATCAAAGGGACCCATTCTAGCCATTGCCACATTGGACCATACTTTATTCGGCACCAATAAAGGCTGTATTGGTTGCACCCTGACTACTTGACTCTTATCACTGATGACGCACGGCGCACAGTCCTTTACAATCTGTTCCACTTCACTATCCATGGCTGGCTGCCAATGCGACTCTCTCAACTGCCTTTTAGTGAGTGTCTTGCCCAAATGCCCATCATGTGCCAGCTCCATCAAATGACCCTTCACTGATGTAGGTGGCACCAACCTGTCATCCCAAGTTACTCCCCAAGGACCCTCTGCCAACTCATCCAGGAACAGCGCATAACCCTTACCTTCACAGGACTGCTCTACATCGCCCATCCTTTCCTGCTTAAAACCTTTGAAATCCACTTCCTTTTCACACTCCAGATCCTTTTCAGCTTCCCTCAACAACTCTCCTTTGTCTATAGCCAGGTTGTACATGCAATCTTCATGCCTTCTTCCTCTTCTAACTCTTGTTGTCCTGTTATTGGCAACTTAGACAAAACTTTCATGGTCAATACATGAGTAAGCAGTGTATGACCAGTCCTTACTATGTAAGGTATGCCCCACAGCAAAGTTCAGACATGTTTTGACTCCCACCATAGAGCCAACCCCACCCTCTCTATAATGGCATACCTTTTTTTGCAGAATCTCACAGGACATTCAAAGCAGACTCTATGGGGCGATACTCTCCTCCTTGCCAATGTGCCAATACCGCCCCCACCCTGACATCACTAGCATCAACCATTAACACAGTTTTAATTAATTCATTTTTTATTATACGCTTAATAGGGACTGGGTTTTGAACCTGCGTTGCTCTGCATTGTTTTGCTTCCAAAACAAACACGTTACCCCTGAGCTATCCTCCTGGCCCAGTTAAGTTTTACACTTAACATCAACATTACACAGAGACAGGACGTGTCCACACCAAGCGTCACAACTTCAAATTCCTCTTGACACTGTTATGTCCGCATAAACAAAGCTATACCCACAAATCAACGTAACCGTTCTTTGGATTCTAGTGCTGAAGTTTGCATCATGACTTTTAACAAACCCTGCCTTTTATTCCCTTACCATCAATGGTGTCACCTAAATAAGTAACACTCTGCACCTTCACTTGGCTTTTCATTATTTTTATTATTAATCCCTTGTCTTGCAACACTCATCACTTCATGCACACTCTGATCATGTTCACTCTCTGTTTTCCCCCACAATATTATGTCATCTTGGAAATAACTGACCCCTTCCATCTTGCCAAATACTATCTGCATCAAACTATGAAAAACAGGCTCTGCGGATGCTAAACCAAAAGGCATCCTGCGGAACCTGTACACTCCAAACGGTGTTTTGAAAGACGTAAGATGCCATGATGACTCATGTTACTCAATTTGATGATATGCCATTGGCAGAGCAAAGATCAACAACCAAAATGCCTGTCCCATTGTGGTTAGTAATTTAGTCATATTTGGTAGCGTGTCTGTCCACCCAAGTAATAGTATTCAAATCACACATTTCCACACACATATGTAACCCTCAAACAAGCATATGAGCTAAGACTACTGGTGATAACCATTCAGAAGACTTAATTGCTTCTATTACTCAAGCTGATTCCAGTGTGTCTAGCCCCATTATGAGTGCCTCTCTTGCCAGCACAGGCACATTCCCTACTATGTTTGCTCTGTGGGTGTAGGAGTAAGAGTCGGTCACAAGGATGGCATGTTGATTGGCAAAGACTTTTATTAACAGAAATAGGGGGAGTTAGAGGTCATCCTAACTAACTATACCTCTTAGAGGGGTTTCCCTGCCTCAACAAAACTTGCTAATGAAACTGTCTGGGTCAGAATGTCCAAAGTCAAGTTTGCCGTACTGTGTCCAAATCCTAACCTATCCCTCACAAGCTGAACTCAACATAAGGTGAAAAGGGAAATGTCTCTTGGCTCTCTGCCTGCAGCCAGTTTGTAGTTCAAAACCAAAAGCTCCAAAAAGGTGTAGAAATGTAAACATTCCCTTTCCCCAGAGTCTTTCCAACTTTATCCAAAATTGTCTCTGTATTTTCAGTGGTCAAGATAGATACTTATCTTTGCTTGGGAACCTGACTTTCAGGCCCCGCAATAAGGAAAGATGGCCTGGACACCTTTTCCAAGCCGTCTTGTGGGTCTCAGACCCTTTGTGAGCAGACCCGGCTTCCAGGTACTGAGAAGAATACTAGCCTGGTTTTCTCGTCCAAGTTGTGGTGAGGGTCCTTGACCCTTTCTGAGCAGACCCAGCTTCCTGGTACTGTGACGGAGAAGAATAACCTGGTTCTCTCTCACAAGCTGTGCCGAGGGACCCGGACCATCCTGAGTCTCCCCAACCCTGGGATTAGCCACCCTAGTACCTGCAGCGTCTTAGCCATCGCCCTCCGGATGTTCACGGGACTCCCAGGAGCTTCAACAACTTCTCTAGTTCGCCAGAGCTTTCCCTGGTCTTCTGCGCGTCTCCTCTGCAGTTCGGCAGTGGTTTCTTTGCACTCCAGTGTCCTCGTCACTGGCGGGAAACTTCCCTCTTCTCCGATCTGCCTTCTACGTCCCGGCCATACTGGGAGTGCGCCTCTCTCTCGGACACTGTCTGCTTCTCTGCTCTGCTGGCCTGCGTGCACCTGGCCACACTAGCGGCCCAGGCCATGCCAAAAACAAACACACCATTGTGTTCTTCCCTTTGAATGACAGCTGACTGATAGGATCATTCGAAAGGCTAGAGCATGTGCGTTTGTTCTTGTCAATGATGTTCTTTACTCATGGCCTCTTCCTCGTCCCAGTAGTTCTTACTTGGGACATGTTAAAACACATAAGGACATAAAGAAATGCAGAATTGGAGGGGGTTTGAGGGAAAATGGGGAGGTGAAAGGGATACTGTGTTCTCTCCGTATGGTCGTCCCTAATCCCACAGGGGGTCTTTCCACCCACGTGATCCTCCCGCTGAGTACCACCCCCAGGGGGACCATCGGGTAGCAGCCTCACCTCCTTGGCCACATGGGAGGAGGCTCCCTTTAGGAAGGAAGGGATGACATCCAAAGATGTGTGACAGTGTTTTGGGTACCACTCCCGTTTTTAAAATTATCATGTGCACAAACCCATTCAACTTCCATAATTTGTCAGTGAAAACTGCAAGATATGTTGCTTTTAAATTTTGTACGGTTATCATTGCGCTTTGCGCTTTGACTGACACACAAAACTGGCACCTCCTTGCCCAGACATAACAGAATGTTTAATTCTGCTTGCTCCTCCCATCCTAATACTTGGCACCCTTTTTCGCCACATAGAGTTTTCCCATCATTGCCCTCCACTTATATTCAATGTGTGCCCATTCATAACACAACACCCAATGCAGACTTGTCCATACATACTAGGAATAATGTCAGGCAGTGCAAGAACCGTGATTGCTTTCCCATAACCGCTTTCATACAATTCAGAGGAAATCATGGTATAAGGTGAACCTGAATCCACTAACATTTTCATGTCTACTCAATTGATCTTCATGATGTCCATGGATCACATTTCTTTGTTCCTTGGACCTTGCAAAATGACTCTTCCCTTCAACTCTCTGCCACCAACCTCCTCCACCATGCTTATGTGTGCCCCACCCATAAGCAACTTGTCCTGCATGTTGTTCTTAAATGCTAGGTTGGTTGTCTTGCAATGCCTTGCAACATATAGCTTTATTCCAAATTGCCTACACTGCTTGTTTTCCTCCTCTATTATATTTACCAGCATAATTCTCTTATTTTCATCTGATGGTTTTGTGTGTGATCTTCCCTGTTCTACTCTATTGGAAGGATAAACTGCATGTACTTCCTCCCAAATCTTGCACATGTCTGTATTCTATGGGTCTATCCATCTCTAATGCTTTAGGTGGGGTCTCTATCTATCCAAAGCCACTCTCTTATTTTCATCATTATTTGGTTTCTGATGCAGTAATCTATAATTCTAGTGAAATTGCACCTCGTTATCAGTGCTTTCAAAGCTATAACATATGTTTTGGGTTCATCCATCCTTTGTGGCCAAGAAAAGTAATCGTACCTCTCCAGTACCACATTTTTTAAACTTTTTGCCAAAACGCTTACTTAGTTTTGCTAATGTTTCGCAAGCAGTAACCACCACTTCACCTTCACTACCTCTATTCAGTATCATTGCATCTTTGCCTGGTAAATGTGTAGAAAGCCGTAGTCATTCGGTGCCCAAAGAGTTTAACAAAGCAGCCTCTTTTTGGTCAGCATGACATTCTGCTCCCCCATGGCAGAATGAGGTATCAGGTAATAATGTCCCCATACATAATGTTGCCGGGAAAAGTCATTGACGACATTATATATGGTGACATTATGTATGGGGACGGGTTGCGGGGATGTCCCCTGCTCCCCTTGTAAAAAATAAAATCCGGAGTTGCGGGGGTGTCCCCCGCATGTTCAATGTAATAAAATCTCCACAAAAAACTGCGATATTTTTGTCAGGAGACATTTTTGCGGCGACATTATTACATGGAACCCAGAATGATGGGGTGGCGTTCGGCCATCTTCGGGGCCACACCCACCCAGTAGCCCAACCTCAGAGCTACCAGCTGGGCGTGGCTTCAGGGCCTTCACGCTGTGATGGGAAGCCGAATATCATACCATACTGTATAGTATGCGGCTTCCCATGTTAGAGCGGGGGGAACTGGTGTTCGGCAATCTTTGAACACCCATAAAGGAAATAAAGAGATGCTGCTTATTCTGCCCCTGCCATCACTCCAAAAAACACATTGAATGCTGTACCTATACATTCAAAAGGAGAAAATTAAACTTCCAGGCCCAGCATGTAAATATTACTGTGGAATAGTGTGTACACTACAGAACTGCATATTCAGGAAGTAGGATCTTGTTATGTGCTACACTTTCTGCCAGTGTTGGTTTTACACATCGAACGCTGGACCCATACATTCAAAAGGTAAACTTTAAACCTCCAGTCCCAGCATGCAACACCACCTCATCATTCTGCCATGGGGATGTAGACTATCATACATCAAGGGTTTAAAATCTTTGGCCAGTGGAGCATACTGTTTATGGGCAAAGTGTAATGCTTGGGCGACAGCCCATTTTTGGACATTAGCCCATTTTTGAGTGCACGGCTGAGATTCTAACCCAAGTCCCACAATGTGAATCCAGCCACAAAGCCACAGGAATATCATATTATATAGCAATTACATTATCTCATATCGACAATCTGCTATACAGGATTTGTTTTGTTACACATTCTTAGACATAAAAGGCGTGCATCTCTTACACTTAGCCAGCAATGTTGTAGGAAAACCTGTTCTCAGTTGGAAAAGACAAATTGAATGAAATGTGCACATTTCGCCTTAGCATATTTTCACTTCTTGTGATGTCACTTCCCAATGCATACGTCAGAGTCCCCCCACCCCCTTTTAGCACATGAGCCCTGCATATAGATCAAACAGCAGATTTGGATCACACATAGCGTCACATAAAGTGCCCATAAATAAAATGTGCACATTTCGCCTTAGCATATGTCCACATTTTGTGAGGTCGCTTCCCATTGCATACGTCAAATTCCCCCCGTTTTTTTAGGACGTGAGCCTTGCGTACAGCTGATTTGTACCATATATCGGGCGACATAAAGTGCCCACATTTTTCCTCTGTCTCGTCACTGCTTTTCTTTGTGCACTTACTTGCATGTGATTTTCATGCAGGCATACAAGTGTATTACCATGGAATCCGCCCCAGTTTTGATCAGGACCATATGGATTAAGTAGGAATACGTTAGTAGACGCCACCTGCAAAGTGTATTTGCAGGCCGTGGTTCCATTTTTCACGTGATGGAGAGGAAAAGAAGTGTAAACGCCACTCTTTCTTTCTCCCAATGCCTTGTGAACAATAAAAATTGCATGCAGGGGACACAATATCACATAAGTGCTAACAGCGGTGGCTCCCTGCATGCAATTTAGATTTAATGTAAAATAATCCTGACAGTCACTCCCCCCACACTTTGTACCTTGGGGCTCACACTTCGCTGTGTTATGTTATTAAGTATTTGCACTGCGACCATCACCACTGTAGGGGTCTTTCTGTGCAAAATATGTCTGCAAAATGACGAATTGTGCCCCCTGGGGGAAAACCAGAAGCATGTGTATGCACGATTTAGCCCCTAACTGGACAACCCCATGCATTTTGATTGGGGACATGCAAAATGTCATGGCTTTAGCACACACCCATTTTAATTCACACCCCACCCCTCTTTCTGCGGTGTATTTGCAGTAAGATAAGTGGTTATCCTGTTTTATATTTACTCTGGTCCCAACCGATGTATAAGTATAATATAGTCCCTCCCTGGACACCCCCATACCTTTTGATTGTGGGGGTGCAAGATATCATGGCCTAAACTCACCCATGGTAATTCAAATCCCTGGTTGTCCTGGGGGTAATTCATACTAACACAAGTGGTCATCCTGTTTTATATTTACTCTGGTCCCCCAAACGAATGTATCTGCACCATCTAGACCCTCCCTGGACACCCCATACCTTTTAAATTCAGGGATGCAAGACATAATGGGGATCATTACGACCCTGTAGCCATGCCGCTATTTCCGGTACCGGGTCTGGGTTCCTGGAATGGGGAAATACCGGGCCATTCCGACCTTGGAGGGCCCGGTATTTCCCTATTCCAGGAACCCATCCCCATTCCCATTAAAGCCCTAACAGGAAACTACCAAACTTTTGGATTGTGGGGTGTGCAAGATATAATGGCCGGAACACACCAATGGTAATAAGCACCCCCTGTTTCAAGTCACACCAACACAAGTGGTCATCCTGTTTTATATTTACTCTGGTCCCAACCGATGTGTAAGTACAATTTAGTCCCTCCCTGGACACCCCCATACCTTTGATTGTGGGGGTGCAAGATATCATGGCCCGAAATCACCCATGGTAATTCGAATCCCCTGTTGTTCTAGGGGTAATTCAACTAACACAAGTAGTCATCCTGTTTTATATTTACTCTGGTCCCAACCAATGTACAGGCACCATCTAGATATGCCCTGGACACCTACATACCTTTTGATTATGGGGGTGCAAGATATCATGATCTGAACGCACCTATCGTAATTCGCATCCCCTGTTTCTCTGGGGTGATTCACACTAACACAAGTGGCCATCCTGTTTTATATTTACTCTGGACCCAACCAATGTACAGGTACTATCTAGCCCCTCCCTGGACACCTCATATCTTTATTTTTTAATGGTATTTTATTGAATTTGAACAAATAAGGTCAGGAATTGCATTGCATATTTTTATTGCCATTTGTTAAACATTTTAAGCAGCCCCCCTGCTACCGCTTGAAGAACCACATCCAAAATTCTGCATCTTTCGACGCATACAGGACTTTCTCCGTTGCTCTCCAACATTTACCAGCGAGTTAGCCAATGTCCAGCACCCGAATGTTTGGGGGCACCATTGTTGCACAAAATCGGTTTTAAAAAAACATAACATTTCTCCCCACTCCTTCTGGAACCTGTCCACATCCATGTAGGTAATCCATTCGATTGCCACTATGTCCCAAAGTTTGCGATACCAACTGATCGTCGATGGGGGGATTTTTGTTTCTAGTCTTTAGATATTACCATCCATGCGGCTATTAGTGCAGTTGTCAGGGCTCTTTTCTGAGACTCCGAGATTATATTTAGCGCTGGTCTCAAGACCCCTCCCAGGGAGTCAGCTAATGTAAGGGGTAGGGCTTCTGGGACTATTTCCTGTAAACTTTTCATAATCTCCTCCCAGAACCCTTTTATCTTGGGACAGCCCCACCAAATGTGCATCCAATCCCCAGCATTCCTTGGATGATGATCTAAATATCTTGCGCAATTTGCTGGGGATGTAGTGCCACTGGAGCATAATTTTATACCACGCCTCTCGCAGTTGCAGTGACCTGGTCAATTTTGTTATGTTCCTCCACAGTTCTTCCCAGTGTCCCAGGGGTATTACTTCACCCAGCAAGCCTTCCCATGCCGATTGATACAGCCATTGTCTTGGGGCTGGGCATTCTTGTAACAATCTATATATATCCGCCACTAAGTGTTTGTCCCCAGAGTGTAAAGTGATATATGTCTGAAATTTTGTTAGTGGGCTAGTTGCAGCTTCCTGAGTCTCCTTCTGTCCCAGCCAATGTCTAAATTGGGTGTATTCGAATCTATCTCTTTCCCCCACCCCCACCTGTGTCTTGCAATCTACAAATTACATTACTTCCCCCTCTCAAACCATGCCTCTGATCTTTACACACCCCTTTTCCTTCCATCTTTTGAATTACCTTTTGCCATACCCGGTCTGAAGTTGGGGTTTTCGAACATTGGAGTAAAGGGGGAGGGTATAGAAGATAGGTGCCCTTTCTTAATCCTCTTGTCCCAAATGTTACACATCGTACGTAGAACCCTACAACGTCAAGCATTCAAAGGTCTCTCATTCCCACATAGCCATTGCAAGCCTATGTGGGACATTCCGCCCACTGCTCTATCCATGCAAGCCCATATTTTGTCTGTACTTTACGAAAACCACTCCCTAACCACTCTGAGCTGGGCTGCTTCATAATAATGATGTAGATCCGGGAGTACTATACCGCCCCTGTGTCTGGGGGACCTCAACAAGCCCATAGCTACTCTCGGACGTTTGTTCTGCCAGATGAATCTAGAGATTAATGTATTCAGTGCTTTAAAGAACGCCTTCGCTATTGGGAGTTTGTGGAACCAATAGAGTACCCTCGGGAGGGTCACCATCTTCACTGTACGTCCCAACCAGGAGATCCGCAGCGGTGACCACTTTGCAAAATCTGTCTGCGTTTGTTTGATTAGGACTGGAAAGTTTGCTTTATATAGCGAGGCCACTCTGTTCGTCGATTTTATACCTAAGTATGCTAGACTTCCCTAAGCTAAGCGAACTGGGGAGCTATTCCGTATTTGATTGGCCGCTTCCCTCGAGTCCCACCTCTAACATCTCGGATTTCCCCATATTTATTTTCAAGCCCGACAACGCTTCCTGTTCTCTAAGAGTGGATACTAAAGCAGGGATAGACCTCTCCGGATCTACCAAAGTTAATAACATGTTGTCTGCATATGCAGCCGTTTTGTGTGTTCTCCCCACCCCGAATGGAACCTCCTTGATGGACTGGTTTTGTCTTATTGCTGCTTACAGGGGTTCTAAATAGATAGCATAAAGGTGTGGAGATAAGGAGCATCCCTGTCTCGTCCCTCGTTCTATACGTATTGCTTCAGAAATGTGGTTGTTCACTACCAAGCGAATCAGAGGATTGTTGTAACTTGCCCTAACCATCTGCATATATTAAGGCCAGAAACCCATTAGGTCCATCGTCTAAAACAGGTACGACCATTCCACCCTAGCAAATGCGTTCTCAGCATCCAACGAGACTAGAGTGGCTGGTATATGTTTAATTTCTAATTTTTCCAGTAGATGGATCACCCTTCTGGTTTTATCTCAGGTTTGCCTCCCTTTTATAAAACCCGATTGATCCTGGCCAATGACCCCCAGGAGAACCTTGTTTACTCTATCGGCTAATATCCCAGTCTAGATTTTAGCATCAGTATTCAATAATGCAATAGGCCTATATGACCCGCAATTTGTGGAGTCCTTATTTGGTTTTCCGAATAGGACTACTTTCACTTCCGTCATGGAGCTCGTCACCCTCTCCCCCTTCCTAAATGTGTTAAACAATTTTGCAAGGAATCCTTTCACCTCTTTACAGAAGACCTTATAAAAACCCCCCGGTAAAGCCACCAGGCCCTGGTTCCTTGTTGCTTGGCATTTTTTTAATCACTCTTTCCACATCTCCCTCTATAATTCCCTGCCTAAACTGTCCCTCTCTTCTATCGTAATCTTGGTCAATTCTGGGTTCCCAGTAGAGTAAAGATCCTAACAGTATGCTGTGAACGCCTGTGTTATCCTGCCTGATCCTGTTATTAATGCGCCGTCTGCTAGTTTATTCCTTCTACATGCCATTGACCCTTCTGTTGTTTCAGAAGCCTGGATAACATGTTGTCTGCCTTATTGGCATCCACATAGTATTGTTGTTTCAGGCTTAATAGGGCGTTCTGTGCATTTGAGGTATTTTATAGCCGCAGCTGCCTCTGTGCCTCCCTGACTTTATTATAGTTCTCCTTATTCTTTCGGCCTACCAATAGACTTTGTTCCTGCGCCAGCGCTTCCTCTAGGTCTTTCTCTAATCTGTCTCTTTCTTTCCACCTTTGGTCTTATAATGAAATCAGCTCCCACCTCAGCACAACTTTAAAGGCATCCCATACACTCCTCAGCTGGACCCCAGTCGTTGTGTTCAAAGCAAAGTATTCTATTATTTTACCCCTCACCGTTTACTGTGTTACTGGATCTCTCAGGAGATCCTCTGAGAGCCTCCACGACCATAAGGGATTTCTTAATTTTAGCTCCCCAAGATGTATCCTCATCGGTGCATGATCCGATATGGAAATTGGGCCCAGTTCTATGTCTATTAATGAACCAAGTATTTCGCGGGTTCCCTATGCATAATCTATTCTGGAGTATGTGAGATGCACATGTGAGAAGCATATGTGCCCTGTCTCCTGTCCCTTTTTTACCCTTCATAGGTCTTTTAACGCCATAACTTTCATTCTATTTCGCAACGACACTGAAGGGTGCATGCTCTTGTGTGTTCTGTCAACTCCTATCGACCTCCGGGTCCCATGTCATATTGAAGTCTCCTGTGATAATAAGTTCCCCTACAGCGAACTGTTCCAGTTTCCCCAAGACCTGATTCAGGAAGGGGTCTTGTCCTGTGTTAGGGGCATATATAGTTACAATGGTAAAAGCTCTCTTTCCTATCTGCGCCTGCACAAATATGTACCTCCCATTCCGGTCTACCAGTCTGTTAATTATTTGTGCACCCAGTGTATTCTCAAAACCCACAATTCTCCTGCTGTCTTGTTACAGGAATTTGCCTACTACAGTTGGGTGTATTGCTGTATCTATGTCTTGTGCTTGTCCTCTTTCCGAATATGTGTCTCCTGTAGTAGGAATATGTCTGCATTATATCTCTTTATCTGAGTTAGCACCTTCTTCTGTTTTACCAGAGTGTTCAGGCCCCGTACATTATGTGATCAAATCTGCAACAGCCTTGCCATTAGTCTATCATGCTACTTCTCTCCTGATCGTTGTGTTCCTGATATGTTCCTCTTGTCCGTCCCCCCTCCCACCCTTCCTCTACCCCCCTTCCATCTCCCTCACTGGGTCTGACTCAGTATCCGTTGATACATCCCACTGCGTGGGCACCGACCCATGTTTCAGCCGGACCCCTAGGTTAATATAACCTTTTTGATTCCAAGTGGTGCCTCATCTCCTCCCAACCAGGCCTCCATATTTAGGATCGACTCTGCTGAGCATGGGGATGCCCATTTGTGCACCCCTCAATTCCTCCATGGGCCTCAACATCGCCTGTTTGTGTGGCCCTCGTAGACCCTGATTGTGTAGGGTCACCTCTTCTTCATTTTCTGGGTCTTGGGCCTAGTCTCTCTCCTCTTTTCCCATGAGCTGTAGACCATTCCCAGGGCTTAGGTCCCCGCCAACGTGTGTCGCTAATTCTCGCCTCTGTGGCTACTTCCTCTGCTTCCATCCCAAGGACTGCCATTCCTTGTTGCATGTTGTCACTCTCGGCTGTCTCCCTTCCCAAGGGAAGATTAAACCAAAGGGAAATGTCCATTCATAGGAGACTTTTTTTTCTGCAGTTTCCTTGTCACCGGGCCCATCGCTCTCCTTTTATGCAGGGTTGATTACGCCAAGTCCTGAAATAGGCTTACCTCAGAGCCATTTATAGTTATCGTCTCTTGTCCTCTTGCAGCCTTCAGTATTTTCTCCTTCTCCTCGTAAGATGTTAGGGCCGCCAGGACGTCTCTAGGCCTGTTTCCTTCTCCATTCCTCTTCGGGCCCACTCTGTGTACCCGGTCAATCCAGATCTCCTACGGGGAGCTATCCGTCTGAAGGGACGCAAAGCATTGTTGAATAGTAAATTTCAACTCCGCATCTGGGGTTACCTCAGCCAAGTCTTTGATCCTGATGTTCGAATGTCTAAAACGATTTTCCAAGTCCTGCACTTGTATTTCAAGATTTTGTGTGGCAGAGGCAATCTGTTCTAGTAATTCAGAGTTCTGGCGCATCTCTTTTTACATTTCGGACAGCCCTCGTTCCGCTAGGTCCACCCTATTCCCTAGGGAGTTAATGTCATTTCTAATTTCTTTTAGTGAGCTCTTCAGATCCTCTTTCAAACTACCGGTCTGCTGCCGAAAGGAAGCTGTGATTCTCTCCTCCATGCCTAGCAAGCACTTTTGTAGGTTTTCTTTGTTTAGGGCCATTGCCCCCATGTACTGTGTTTCTTCCACATCCCAGTCCGCCTGGCGAGGCTCTTCTTGCCCTGTCTCTGCTGGTGCATTTTGCCAGTATCTCTCCATTTGGCTTTTCTTTTGACTTTTCTTGGAAGGCTGTGGGTCAGAGGTCTGTTTCCTCTTTGGACCTGGCATCTGCAAGTGGGTGCGTACTCCAGTAACTGCGTTCGCTTCCATTGCCTACGGTGTTTCCTTCACTGTTTATTTAAGTATTTCTCTACCTCTCCCACCGGTCCGCTGCACCCAGCTTCTTGTCTCTATTAACTCTCCATGTCCACTGCTGCTGGCCCCGGGGTACAGTCTCTTTCAGGCTCTGCTTCCTCAGCCTTTTGATTTCTCTCTCTTTTGGGTCTGACCTGCCTTTTATCTTCCTCCTCTTCCTGTCCTTTTCTTTCTCCTTTTGTTCAGTCTTGTTGCCTCAATCCGGCAGGTAGAGCCTCCCCTCTCCTGTTGCCTCTTATAGGCATTGCTGCTCTTAGATTCCCGGCTAATTCAGCCCTTGAACTGTCCACCAATATAATATCCATCTATTACATTTATCTTTTTCATTGTCCTCCGTGGGAACCGGTAAGTGGGGGAAGCGAGATCTAGTTCTCCTACCATTGTCCGCAGTGCGGGAGTCTTCTCCTGCCCCTCCTCTGCCAGCAGTTTCATTGTAAATCTCCCTGACAGCGAGCGCTGCTGTGCTGCTGTTCCACGTTCTATGGACGTGGCTTGCCCAGTCCTCCTTTCTGCCTCTACACACCTCAATTACATCTCCCGGCTCACCGTTGCTGTCGGTGCCTGTCGGCACCCCCGGCACCCGATCTCTCCCGCCTATGTGCCATCCACTAGGGGAGTCTGTGTCACCATCGGGGGTCCACCACACTTTTTCGGATTCCTGTCGGGGCTCCACCGCTAACAGAGCTACTCCTCTCCCGCTCCCCGCTGTGTCGCGTACCAGGTCAGCTTCCTCCCTGCGCCTTAATCGCGGGGGCTGGCAGCTTGGTTCATCGGCCTCTCTGGAGGAGTCCGCTTTCCAATCCGGCTTCCTCGGATCCTCCACCCTCCTGCGATGCTTCCGCCTGCTTGTCACAGAGCCTTGTAGTTATTCACCCGGTCTGACACAGGTCCGCTCTTTCCTGGGGACCCTTTTGTTTCGAACCTCTGTGGTCTGCTGCTCTGCCGTGGGCATCCTAGGCTTCTTAGGCCACCATTCTCCTTCCCACCCTGATTTGTCCAGTATCTTCACATGTCTTATCCTGTTTAATAGTCCTCCTTTCTGGGGCCCAGCCGGGAGCTCACAGGAGTACACCTTCACTCCTCGGCGGCCATCTTGTAATCAAGAATGTTCATTTTAATCATTGTGAACCTCCCCACCCAGGAGAGTTTCAGCTTCGTCCATTTTTGTATGTCTTTTTTAATTGCCGACCATAGTGGGGTAAAATTAGCCAGGTACAGGTCTCCTAACCGCCTTGTGATGGTCACTCCCAGATATCGGATATTTTTGTGTTTTTGCTTCAAGCTCCAGCTTCTTATTAGGTCTTCTGAAAAGGATCCACCATTCTTTAGCGGCAAGATATCTGTCTTATTTAACTTAGTGCGAAAACCTGAGTGGGTGCCATATTCAGCAATTGCGGTGAGGAGAGCAGGGATGGACTGGGTTGGGTGAGTCAGATACACTAGGATGTCATCTGCAAACAGCGCCAGCTTGTATTCCTTCCCAAATTGAATGATTCCAGTAATTGCAGCGTTACCCAGATGTTTTGGGCTAGAGGTTCCATCACCAGTGCAAAAATTAGAGGTGATAAGAGGCAGCCCTGCCTCGTCCCTCGACTCAATGCAAAAAGGGGAGATGCCACGCCATTAACCACTACCTTTGCTTTCTTGTTGCGATATAGAGCCTGAGCACCTCTAATCCAGCGTGCACCCAAGTTAGCTTTCTGCAACACTCTTAACATGAACCGCCACTCAACCCTGTCAAACGCTTTCTCAGCATCTACCAAGACTAGGGTGGAATCTATGTCTTGAGCGTCTAGTGACGCTGTTAGATCCAGATTCTTGCAGATGTTGTCAGATCCCTGTCGCCCTTTCACATAGCCTACCTGGTCGCTGTGTATGAGCCCTGGCAGTACCCTGCTTAACCTGTTAGTGAGGACACTAGCGTACATTTTGGCATTAACGTTTATCAGGGAGATCAGCCTGTAAGAGCCACACTCGAGCTTGCCTCTCCCTTCCCCTTGGGGAGAACGATAATGCAGGCTTCTGTGAAAGATTCTGGGGCCTGACCTGTCGCCATGATGTCATTAAAGAGGCGAGTCAGGAAGGTGCTATGACCCCGCTGTAGGTTTTATAAAATGCTGGAGTAAAGCTGTCTTGCCCTGGCGCTGAACCTGCCTTTAATTTCGAAATTGTGGCCCTCATTTCCTTCAATTTTATTGAGGCACACAGTTCATCCTTATCTGGGCTTCGCAGTGTTTTGAGTGTAGTTTTCTCCAAGAATTTCTCTACGTTTTCATGGGGTGACTCGCTGTCTGAGGTGTACAGTTGTTCATAAAACTGGGCAAACGGAGCCGTGATTTCAGTCGGCTTGTTCAGCGTTTTCCCTTTTAGATCTCTGATTTTGTACACTGCCCTTTCAGCTCTCTGCCCTCTTAATCTAGCTGCTAGTGATGTGTGTGCCTTGTCTCCCTTTTCATAAAACTTCTGTTTTACATACCTAAGCTGTGTCAGTGCTTTTCCAGCCCATAATTCTTTAAGCTTTTGCCTGAGCTCCCTTATATCCGCCAGTGTACCTGTTGGATTTCCTACACCATTTGACAAGTCTGCCTCTTTATGTCTTGTTTACTTCTGAAGGGATGTCTCCTGCAGCAGCTTAGTCCTTTTTTTTAAGGTTCCCTGCGATATCAGTAGCCTTCCCATCGTTGCCTTCGCTGCTTCCAACACTGCGGTTTGTGTGAGCGGTCTCCCGTGCCATTTCGTTCCACATTTTTCCTCATTTCGACATCGAGTGATTCCCTGAAGACCTGGTCTTTCTATAGTGTGTCGTTGCAGATCCATCTTCTGTCGGTTGGAGTGCTCCGGCCTAGATCTAGGTTCAATAGTGCTTATGTCGTGGTCTGACCAACCGACTAATTCGATGGCTGCTTTCGGAATGATATGCTCATGTGCCACCACCAAGATATAGTCTATATGGGTGAATGTTTGATGTGGGGGAGAGTAGAAAGTGTATGCTCTGGTTTGTGGGTGGCAGGATCTCCATGTGTCGATCAAGAACTGCTCCTGTAAAAGGGGTTGGAAAAGCCCTTTCCCTGGGGGCGGAGTGGGTCCCTCTCTATATGAAACCCAGTCAAGAGCGGGATCAATCACCATATTGAAGTCGCCACCTCAAATCAGTGCCCCTTTCTTCCAGTTATCTAGGAAAGCCAAGAGCTCCTTGCTGAAGGAAATCTGTTGGCTATTGGGTGCGTAGGCTGAACACAATCTAACTGCTCTCGTTTGAATAACCCTGTTGATCACCAGGTACCTCCCGTCCATGTTTCTATGGGTCTTTGTGATCTGTAACACCAGTGATGCCCGATATAACATACCTACACCTCCCTTTTTTGCAGAGCCAAATGGCTCCTCCAAGTTGCCTACCTTGTAGGTCAAATTCCTCTCCTCTTTGGAATTTGGTTTCTTGAACAAATAGGACATCTAAGCTTAACAGGTTAAATGCCCTTACCAACATTGATTGCTTTTGGGGTGAGTTGAGGCCTTTCACGTTTAAGGACCGAAAACGAACTGAGTTATTCGCCACGTTATAGTTTAAAGATGATCTAATGATTGCCTGTGTTCCCAGTGCAAATATACGCCCTCTCGTGCCCAAAGCCGCTGTGGTCTTGAGTGTATTATTTCCTTTCAGGTGCGCCACCCGTGTAGGTGCATTATGTGCTTTTCTTTGAAAATGTGCCCTGTGGTGAAGTTCCCTAGTCTCTAACCCTCTCGCCCGCCCCCATCAGATCGGCAGTTACAGCTTGCAGTTACAGCTTGCTACCAACACTTAAACACCCAGTCCGGACAGCAAAGAAAACAAAAAAGTCAGGCCTTCATGCTTTTCAATTGGTGGACGCTTCAGCTTTTTCAAAGAATTCCCACTCCCAAGCCACGACACATTCCCCGTTGGCCTTGGAAAGTCGGATTGTCTGTTTATGTCTGATCATTCGATAACAGCAAGTCATGGTGTATTGAACCGTTTGAACTTCCTGGTGCCCTTAGCACGCCCCCTTCTGGGTCAGGGGCCCTCCGGTCTTCTGGGTAGTGCAGAGGATGACAGGAGTTCCTTCATCTCGACTCTGCTTGCTCCTGTTGCTAAGCCCTGTAGCACACTCTTTGCTTCTTCCGCAGTAACCACCCGGTATTCTTCCTCACTGCGGTGTTCAAAGGGTAGCGCAAAGGGGAAGGCCCATCTATAGCAGATCTTTTGTTCATGTAGCCATGTAGTTAATGGGTGACAATCCTTTCTTTTGGCTAGTGTAACTGCCGACAGGTCTTGAACAATTCTAACACAC
This sequence comes from Ambystoma mexicanum, assembly GCF_040938575.1. Classification (NCBI taxonomy): domain Eukaryota; kingdom Metazoa; phylum Chordata; class Amphibia; order Caudata; family Ambystomatidae; genus Ambystoma; species Ambystoma mexicanum. Next base: position 710,735,541 of record NC_090931.1, read on the forward strand.
GAGCCCTCAAAGTCAATGTGCCCTTGATCCCTTGCCCACTGCACAATTTCCATCTTGTGCCTGTAGTGGTGGCATTTTGCTAGAACCAACCTCGGACCATTTGTGGGGCCCCCTGCACGATGCACTCTTTCAAACTCCAGGTCAGGCATTAGGGGGGTGGCAAACAGGGAGTTGACTAAGGCTTTCACTTGCCTTTCATGGCTTGATGGGGTTTCATTTGGTGACTCCTTGAGGCCCTGTATGAGTATATTGGATCTTCTCTCGCGATTCTCAAGGTCGTCTACCTTGGCTACGAAATCCAAATTTCTTTGCTCCAGGTCCTGGAAGCACCGCTCCAGCTTCATTTCTACCAGGTCACTCGACAGCTGGTAGTTTTCCAGTGCTTCCACCTTGTCCTTAATTTTATCGACTCTCTCCTGCGGGGCTGTGACTGTAGATGCCATGCTGCTCTTTATTAACCTGATTTCCCCCAGGAGAAGCCGGACATCTGCTTTCGTGGATGCTTCTTGATCCCCTCCTGGAATGATTGGCAGATCTATGGGGCTGGAGTCGCCATGCTTGGGCTCGTGCGGCGAAAACCCTGTAATTTATGTGCAATAGCTGGGTCTAGTTCGCTGGGCATCCACCCCTTATGTTAACTGGCTCCGATGGCGTCCGGCCCCTTGTCAAGATGCTTGTGCCTGCTTTGGTCTCTGGTTCTCTGTGCCAGATGCCTGCGAGGACAGTGGATTGTACTTTCACGGGTATGCAGTGTTTGGGGGTGTGTGCCGCTGCTCAGTGCATGTTTGGCCTGTGGTTACAAAAGGGTTTGGTCTGCATTTGGCACGGCGCATACACTACTGCTCTGGTGTTGCTGTGCTATTTTGTCCTTACCTCTCGTTGGCCTGGGGAGGAGGGTTGCAGCCAAGTCACATGTCTAAAGGTTTATTTTGAAGGGTAAAAAGGAAGAAAGGAAAGAACTGGTTGGTCTGGTCTCGGATTGAGCATGGCACACACTGGCCCTCATTACGACCCTGGCGGAAATCGAAAAACGATGGCGGAAATGCAACCGCCATCGAATAGCGCTCGGTGCGACTATGACCCGTCACCGCAAAGTACGAAGCCATTAGCGACACCGTAGTGAACGCCAACGCTAACTGCACCAAGCACGCGCGCGCGCGCCATGCCAAACCGCAAACACCACCATGGTGCAACGGTACGCCAATTCCGACCCTAGCGGACATGTACCTAACGCCATCAGGCATGGCGTAATGTACCATTCCGCCATGGCGAGAAGTACGGCATCGCGAATCAACCGTAAACGGCCCCACTGAGTGCCTGTACACCGCTCCCTGCCCACAAAGTACAACCCCCCGTAGGTGCAATGAAGTCACAATGCAACCATTGAAATGTACAAGTCACCCATGCATGCCAACGAACAAAAGAAACACAAGAGGGGCCAATGGGAGCTGCAGGGCACAGATGGCACGAATACAGAAGCAATCCCAATGGACATGACCACAGTCCCCCACCAAGAAACGCACGCAAACACAGGCACCTGTGACCAGCAATATTCCGATAATCACATCATTCCACCAGTCCACCTGGCTGACCGGCATCTGTTACACAAAACCCAATCCCCCGCCCCTGAGCATGACAACATTCAAACTGTCATATAGGCAGCCCCCATCCCTGACCTCACGGGCTTAGTAGGCAAACGCGCCCAGTACAGTACCACGCAACTAAACCCCGAAGCTGGAACCCAATGCAGATCTCCTCACAATACATCGCCCCCCAAATAGGCATATGCCACATCACTTGCAAAGAAAAACGCTACACGGGCCAAATCAGAATAGAAATTTATGCACATCAAAGTCACCAAGCCCATACAGCCATCAGGCCATGAACTCCAAAACACTAATCACCATTGTGGGCTGCATTCGCAAGAAATGACCAGCCACTACTTGTGTGTCGCCCTGTTCCCCCATGGTACACAGAGCCACATTCACGTACGAAAAGGCAACATGGAAGCGCACAGAACCGCAGGGCCGTCCCAATGGGGAGGCACTAGTCCAGCTGAAAGGCCGAAATGTTGCTCCGAGCCACCAGTACTGCGTAAGGGCATGTGGGCCATTGGCGATCGTCCCATAAGATCGTAATGCTGCTCCACTGATTAACACGAAGCAGCAGGTGTCGGGAGTAAAATCCATCTGCAGGAGTGGCATACAGATGGCAGTGGCAAAAGGGGAGGAGATACCTGTCAACCAAAAGAAAAGAAAAAGAACAGAATGGCCATCAGAACCACATTCGAACAACTCACTTCAATGATCACACGAAATCCACAGCCATATGCATGCTAGCCCACTCAAAAGGATCATCACCACCCCAAAACCACTTGCGACTCATAAACATCTATATCGAGGTGCAAACACCATCACAAACGAGTGTACCTGTGCATGCGTCTGTCAAAACAGAATCCATCAGATGGGAATGTTAACGTGCATGGACACAAGTGTCTGAGTGCGCCTCGAGACAGGGAGGGCTCAACAAGGCCAGATAGACGATGGTCCCACTATGGCAGCCCTGCATCACATAGCGTAGGGGAGGCGGATAGATCCCAAGAAGCCCTGTACATGGCAAACTCTGTATCAAATCACCTGCCCATGCATCCATTCATCATTCCCTCATCCCGGGATCAAAACGCCTGAATAATTACTCACATAACATTAGAAACATCCATTGAGTCTGTGCGTTATGCAGCCTGCAAAATCCACAGTGCCCCAGCCCGTAATTCCAGTGTTGTGAAGTAACATGTATTTGGGAACGGCCGGCCTCATCGCCCACGTAGCTATTGCGCATCCCAAACTATTCATATCAATCATTGCTCCCTCGCCATGGGCCCTGTCTCAAGGACATTGAACAATAGAACGTTATATTTGCAGTCAGACCTGTGGGCATCTCCTCGCCGCTAGCTGGAAACCGAAAGCGCCGCCCTTCGAATTCCTCATTTGCAACACCACGTCGGAAAGGCATCTGTGGCCGTTTGAAATCACTAATTATTCCATCGAGTGCGGCTGTGTGTGAAAATGGCAACTGCCTTCACCCACGAATGGGACGCCCCGCCCGTCGTTGCAACTCGGTACAGTGATGCATGAGGGCCCACCGTTACTCGAGTACTACGTTCCACTGACCCTTCACAAGTCTGTTCGCGACTGCACAGATAGTATGGGAAACAATGGGACCACAGCAGAATGAACATATCAATCCAATCTTACACGGCCATCGGGTACAAATACATGATAGCAATAGCAAGATACCATTCCCCGAATTGCAGCGTTGTGCGCGTGACGTGCTCGGCCAAAGGGGAGAGCAGTTTGCACAGGTGGAATGAATCACCACAGGTGGAGGCCATACAGCCTGAAAACACATAAATTGCACAGCCAGTCTCCTCCCACAACCACACCGAAATGCTACCGGCAGGACTCGCGATGTTGGCCCTGGGGGACCTGATAGCACTGCAAGTGCTCCAACTCCAAGAAGAAGACGAACACCAACTACAACCAGCCGCACGGAGGAGACGCAGGAGGAGGAGGAGGCCAAGGCAGGGCCAGCAAGGCCCACCAGCACAGCCACTACCACCACGCAGGCAGCCCGCAATACCACGCCTCCGAGCCCATCCGTTCAACCTCACTGATGAGCAGATCCACACCCTCTACCGTCTGGACCGGGACACCATAGCCGCCATTGTGGACATGACACAGGCTGACCTTGTCAGCATGATAGATAGCCCAACAGCCATCCCACCCCTATTGAAGGTGGTGTCTGTACTCCACTTCCTGGCCACAGGCACCTACCAGCACACAGTCGGACAGTTGCATGGCATTTCTCAGCCACTGTTCTCACGGACACTATTGCAAGTGCTCGATGCCCTCCTGCAGCACGCAGACGACTACATCTCCCTACCACGCTCGGAGCAGGAAATTACAAACACGAAAGTGGGATTCCATGCACTTGCCGGCATACCGGGTTGCATTGGTGCCATCGACTGCACCCATGTTGAATTGGTCGTCCCACATGCCATGGAGGCCCAGTACCGCAACCGAAAACAATTTCATTCCCTGAATGTACAAATGGTGTGTGACTCCAACAGGATCATTACACATTGTTGTGCCCGATTCCCTGGATCAACCCATGATTCTATGGTCTTGAGGAACTCTACAATACCACGCTACATGGAGCGACACGCAGGGAACAGATCCTGGCTACTCGGTGAGTCTCATTACATGCATGATGATGTGGGGTATGTGAATTGCCAATGACCTGGCAGGAAGGGGGGGGGTGTGCGTACGTATCAATGGCATTCCACATCATACGTTTCTCGTCCACATACAGGTGATGCTGGATATCCACTGAAGAGATGGCTCCTCACACCAGTCCGGAACCCACGGGACCAGCATGAGGAGGACTACAACCATGCCCACTCACGTACCCGTGTAGTCATAGAACAGGCATTCGGCCTACTGAAGGGCCGTTTCCGCTGCCTCAGCAGGTCTGGCGGGGCACTCCTGTACCGCCATGAGAAGGTTGCAAAGATGGTGATGGCATGTGTCATGCTCCACAACATGTGCGTACGTAGAAATGTGCCCATGCCCCCTGACGCAGAACTGCAAGCACCTGAAGATGGTCATGATGAGGGTGGGGATGTGGCAGCACCTCATGGAGTCTGCGAGGCACCGGAGGCCCGTGACATTCGTCAGCATCTCATTGATGTATGCTTCTAGCACTCACGCCTGGTGGCTGATACATGGACACGGGACTCGTGGCACTGCGTGTGTCTGGGACATGCACAACATGGACTGTACGCCTATGATGGCCTAGTACACAAAGATCAATGTCCACACATCTCATTGGTTGATCGTGCACTTTTAATGGCATATGTGATGTCATGTTGAACACCCTATCGACCCGCCACCCAAGTGAGCCCAACACACCCCCTCCACCCTCCTACCTCCCCCCCGAACACCAGTGTCCAAAGATGCTCATTGTCAGTGGGCTGTCGCTATTGCATGCCCCCTCTGCGGGTATCAGGGGCACCCCTGCCTGTGGAGCGCAGGTTCCTCCCAGATCTACGTTGGGGGCTGCCCTGGACGGAACTTGCAACGGATGATGTGTCTGCCTGCTCACGTCCATGCATGTCCCTAAGGGTTTGCGAGAGCTCAGTGAGCACACGGCGCACTGCGGCAAGTTCGGCACATACGTCCTTGGCCGTCGCATGCAGTTCCCCCCTGAGGCTCTCGGTGCTACTCTCCATTTGGACTCTCAGGCTCTCGGTGCTACTCTCCATTTGGACTCTCAGGCTCTCGGTGCTACTCTCCATTTGGACTCTCAGGCTCTCGGTACTACTCTCGATTTGTGCCCTAAGTGTCTCAGTTGATGTTTCTATGTCTGCCTTAGTGCCCCCACATTCATCGGCATGGTCCTTGAGGAGCGTGGCCAGTTGCTGCTGTTGTTCGATCAACTGGTCGAGGGACTGTTGCCTCTGCTGGGCCATGGCCATTTGCGGGGGTGTCACAGAGGGGCTGTTGTCCTCATGTTGCCTTGCCACAGGGCTTGTGGGGGATGGCCAGTCGTCGTCTTGTGGGTGCCCCTGCGTGGTATCCTCATGTTGTACGGGATGGGACAGACAGGGGGATTGGGACAGGTCATGGATGGATCTGACTTCGGCATCCCCGTTTTCTGTGTCCGAGCATGCTGCCATCAATGGGGTGTCACCTATGGTGCTGCAGCCACCAGAGGCAGTGCCTTCTGTGGCATCCATTGGGGGGACCTGTGGTGGTGGTGTTGTGGGCATGCTGGCTGCTGGGGTGCCTGTTGATGTTCCCTCCTCTGTGCTGCCACCTGATTTGTGCTGCTGCCGTGTCTTGATGCGTGCAGCTGAGGTGGAGGGTCTCTGGCCGTTGGTCTTGGCCCTCTTTGCAGGTGTGCTGGTAGGGGTGTCCTGTAGCTCGTCGTTTGGATCGGACCCTGTGGTGGAGTAAAGGAGGGCGAGGGTTATTGATGGGTCTGTGGGAATTGGAATGGCATTGTATCACATGCATTGGGGTGGTACCTGAGGGTGATTTGGGTCGGGGCCTTGGAGGTGCTTTGATTTGTGTGTGGAGTGAGGGTGCAGTTGTTTGGCAGCCTGCAGTTAGGGTGTGCCTGCTGCACGTGTAGTGCGTGTATTTGGGGTTTTTAATTATTTATGTATTTATTGTGGTTTTTAACGTGCGCTATCAGGCCGATGTGTGTGGGCGTTCTCCTGGACATGTGTTTCTGTTGCACTATGTGGACGCATGGTACTTCACATGGATGGACTGTGTGGATTTGGCATTGTTTTATCTGGCCCACCTACCTGAATCTTCGGATGTCTGCACTCCTTTCTCCATCCCTCCGACTCCCTCTATGCTCTCCATTCCGATGGTGGAGGCACAGATTTCTTCCCAGGGGGTCAACTTGATGGGTGATTCAGGACCTCCCCCGGTGGCTGTGGCAATGTTGCGGTTGGCAGAGAGTATGCTGCGGACGCGTATCCGCAGGTCGTCCCATCGCTTGCGGCATTGCTGTGGGGTGCGGGGTGCGGTCCCCACCGCACTTACCCGCTGTGCCACCAGAGCCCATATGGCCTTCTTGTTTGCAAGTGCCGTCCTGGTCATTTGCGTGCAGAAGACGACGGCAGCATTCTCCTGGAGGGTCTCTGTTAGCACGGTGAGTTCCTCACGGGAGAAGTGGACCTGCCGCTTGCGGTCGCACGCTTTCTTCGCTACTTTTCCCATTTTTCTTGGTTTCGCTAGGGTGGTTGACGGGTTGGGGTGTGTTTCAGGGTAGTGATTTTAGTGGTTGTGTGGTTTTAGTGTATTTATAGGTGTACGCCGGGATGTTTCCCGTTCCGGCCCCATGTTTTAACTTCCGTTTCCGTATATTTCCGGCCACCGTACTTTCCGGTAGGCGCACACTGCGGTGACCGCTAAGTGGGGTGGCGGTATTGCACCTAGGGCGCCGTACGGCGGCGGTGTGGGCCGTTTTGGGGTCATTTCCGCCATCGCGGACTTTGCACTTCCGCCATGCCGTGGTGCTCGTGCCCGATGGGTCGGAATGGGCCGCACTTTGCTCCTTCGTGCAATGGCGGAAACGCTATTTACGCTGTGGCGCTCCGGTCAGTCGCTTTCCGCCAGGGTCGTAATGAGGGCCACTGTCTAGCTAAGCTCTAAGGACCTGAGCGATCTAACCAGGATGGCTGTAAAATTCTATAAACAGAGGACCAAAACCATCGATGGTCCTCTGTTTATAGAATTTTACAGCCACCCTGGTTAGAAACCAGGCTATCAAACATCCTGAAAGGCAAAACAGGTTATCAAACATCCTGGGCCAACAGTCAGGGACCCAATATCTGGTGCCCTTACGTATTTCATTACGATGTGCAAGTGTGCAAATGTTGAATAATTTTTGCCATACAGTGCTAACTTTTTTCTACTGTTTTCTCTTTCACATGCTTTTCTTGATGTTGTACAATTAATTCTGCATCACACAAATGTTACTAACCCACCTAACATGTGCTTTTTAGATAACCAGCATACCAGCTCTGGTCCTTTCTCCTTTGTGATTCTGGTTTGATTTTTTGTGATTTCTTCACCCTTTCAGACAAATAGTCTGAGATTGTGTATGAGTTAATAATACTGACAAAGAATAAAGTGAATTAAAAATATACATATTTTCTACATAAATAGGGTATTTGTGCCTTATTTTCTACAATAGGGGATACGATTGTGTACTCATTTAGATACTAGGTTTACTATTCGAAACCTCAATTTGTAAATAACTTTAAAACAATCATTTAGACACCAAAAAATAGTGTTTAGAAATACGTCTGTGGTTGGAACCCTCCTTTTGTTCCTTATCACTGCCTCACTGAAACTTGTGGAGAACCATCTCCGGTTCCGGAAGCACCTTAAACCTTTCGCTTTGCTTCTGCTTTTTCTCCTCCTCTCCCCTGCTGAACCCCTGGCTGAAACTGCACTGATTACCTGGCCACCCACTGATCTCGGGCCCGGGTCCCCTCCAATGCCAGTCACACTCCTGCACTGCCTTTCTGGCACCTCCGCACTCTTGTCTGTCGCTCTATCCTTTCAGTCCCTCTACCAGCACTTTATACCGGATGTCTGAACTTACCCTTGCACTTGCCACCAGCTGGCCATACTTACTATGTTATTAGTCTATTATCCTGTGTACTGCACTCTCCCCTCCCCCTCTCCCTTGCACTTTCTCCCTCCCCTCCCATGCATTTGTGCAATCTGAATGACACCTGGCCTAGTAGGATCGCTGTTTGTCTTCCCACTGTTCCCCCTCCCTTCCCTCGTCGCGCCTTGAAACACTTGTGAATAGGCGCGTTATAAATGCCATTTCATATCATATTAGATAATTTAATCAAGTCATCGCCGAAACAAATTGGCCAGAAGAAAAGAGAACTACCCTTTTCTATCAAGACTTCGTGGAGAACTTAAAGATGTTTTAGCGCAAGTAGTCAATCCGCATGAGCGTTGCTTGGAATACATAGACTTAGTGGTACAACTAAACCACCGGTTTCAGGAAAGAAAGACAGACCGCTCCCACTCAGAAGGGCGGCCCTTGTACATACGCCCACGCGAAGTAGAATCACGTTCCGAAGGAAAGTTCCCCAGAACGCCATGCATTTGGGTAGTGTGAGAGGGCTGCTGTCTAAGGAAGAAAGAGAGAGGTGTCGACAACAACAGTTGTGTTTGTACTGTGGCAAAACAGGCCACTTTTTGAAGGACTGTACTAACAAATCAAGTAAACGGCCATTAGGAGAAATTGATGGGCTCACGGTGGACTGAAAGGATCCCAAACAAGGGATTGGCTTGTCGAGAGAAGAAAAGTCAACCACGATCTCACACTTTATCATACCCGTAATCCTCATCAATCCAGGGCACCCTCAGAAGATGTATGCCATGGAAGCCTATATCGAATGCGGAGCAATCAGCAACTACATAGACTTGAAGGTCGCCCAGAGGAAAGGCATACCAGAACAACTCGGGGAAGCCAATTTGGATCCAAGTTTTGGAAAAACTGTTGTGACAATGCCCAAATCGAAATCATGTCCACCAGCCATCAGCCACAAACCGATGGTCAAACCGAAAGGACCAATCAATCCCTAGAGCGATACCTGCGTTGCATGTTTGCCCAAGCAGACAGTTGGGTCGACCTTCTTTGGGCAGCTGAGTATGTGTACAATAACAGTGTCCACAGTTCCACCGGTTTCTCCCCTTTCTATTTGCTTCATTGAAGGGACCTGCGTGCCACAGCTCTCGACCCAGCCACAGCTTTGGAGAAACATTAAAGCAATCCTCCAAAGCCCTGCACGACACCAAGGCTGCCCACAAATACTTTGCAGACAAGAAAAGGAGAGATGCGCCAGTATATCGAGTAGGTGAAAAGGTCTGGCTCTCAACCAAACATGTTCAGTTAAAAGGTCCCAAAAGGTTCCACTGCAAATTTATTGGTCCCTATCCAGTAGTATCAATCATTAATCCTGTTGCAATCAAACTTGAATTACCCCCAGCATTAAAGATACACCCTGTCTTCCACATATCATTACTTAAATCAATACATCCCGGCACACGAAATTCCATACATAATCCTCCTCCAGTAGAAATCCTAGATGGGGAAAAAGAATATGAGGTACGGGACATTTTAGATTTCAAAATTATCAGACAAAGATTACATTACCTGGACGATTGGAAAGGGTACAGCGTGCTAGATAGAACATGGGAACCCGCAGAAAACATTCATGCCCCGCGTTTGCTAGCCTGTTATCACTGCAATCATCCCACCAGACCAGTACCAGGATTGGCTCTCCTTGAGGTGGAGGGGGGGCTTTGTAGGGGAGTGCTGTCACGCACGATTCCAGTACGGACACAAGGCTGGTGGGTTAGGAATAGGAGTACCTCCCCCCATGACAGTGTAGGGAGAATGTGGACTTAAGGTGGCTGGCTGGCATAGGCGTTCAATGAGCATGGGATTGACCCACACCAACATGGCCGCCAAGAAAGAACCCACTATGGAACCCAAGATGGCACCTGGCAGATACAAAGATCTGACATCTCTGGTGGTCTAGTGTTGACAGGGCACAGCCCAAGGCTATAAAACCAAGCCCCGTGCCACACCTTGTGCTTAGTGTTTCGTCTGTTACCTACCAGAGCAGTGTAATGATTACCGTTCCTGTTTCTCCACGTGTGGTGAACATCCATGCTTGTTTGCAGCATACTCATCCGAAGACTGAAAGCATCATCTCAAGGACTCTGCTTCCACTTCTGTTCCAACCCTTACCCAGATCATCATAGACTAGTAGCTGCTCAACTCAATAACTTCATTTTTCGCAAGAGTTACGTTTTGATTTTCTGCCCTCTGATGGAATAACACAGCAACTGCAGCTCCTGTGAACGGGAAAGCAGAGAAAGACAATAGTAAGAGACTGCAATACTATACAACTCCCATTCCCTGCTCCCTGTTTAATGCCAACTCACCTGCGTTCGAGTTCGATGGCACCGCTTACTTCTGCGCTCCTAAGCAATTCCTGCAAAGGCATACCGTTGACCCCGCTCCTGGAAAGAAAGAGAGAAAGAGACTAATTAACGCGCATCGCATCGCTACGAACAAGTAAACAGTACAAAATAAGCCGTGCTTCACATCTACAATGGCCAAAGCTCCAGAACAATGATCTACAAGAACTCACCTTCCTATTTCCAGCATCCAGTGCGTCACAGCCGGCCTGGACCACCATCTTCAGTGAAGTAACTGGAATCGGATGCTTATCAGAAATCTCTGGCCTGCCTCCTACATTTTAATATGGTCATTCCAGACCCCGAGCACCACTTACCAGAGACTCCAAGTTCATCCAGGTCCCTTCCAACCTCACTGTCCTCTGGGGTTTGATTCACCAGCGGATCAGTGGGGAAAGGAGTGGCTGGGATATGCCTCCTAGCAGAGTTGTTCCGTGGGGGCAATGCTTCGGAACAGTCCAGACCAGGCACTCCTGCAGGGCACCAAAGGTAAGCGTTACACCGAGTCCGTGCCACCCTCCCAATGCAACCCAAACTGTGCACTGATGGTGTTTGTATTTATCTCCCCACCACGGTTGGGAGCCCCGACTCCCTGCAGGGCGTTCTTCTTGCAGTGTTTCCGGGTAGTGCCTCCTGTCTCGCTCCTAGTGCTTGCAAGCGGGATGGTTTGCAACGGTGCAATGAGGTCCCCGTGCCTGTGGCTCATCTGGGGAGGCGGGGGCTTCGCTCTTGCGGAGTGAGTCTTGACAACCCTTTTCCAAAATTGCACAGAGCTGTTTGTGTGCTTAGGTGGTCTGGGTGGGGGAGATTGCGACTTAGTCCCGGAGGCGCTCCCAGGCCGTGCAACATTCACTGCTCACAGTGCGTTCCTGTGCATGTGCGGTCAGTGCCTACTTCTATCTCCCGTTCTTTCTATGGGCACTGACCTTCTGCAGTGTACTCCCCTCTTATCACCTTCCTTGCTAGTTTGCCAGTTTGTTGTTTAAGGCGTGGTACGATCGCCTTCTTTTTAACTTGTTTGGCGGGGTCGGAGGGGGTCGCGCTCCTGCTGCATCCATTGCAACGGCCCCTCTCCGGCAATCCACTGTGTTTCGCGCCGGGCAGGTGTGATGCTGGAAATGCATTGGAGGGACAGGGCCCCCCCTGTCTTTGTCCTGTAGTCCTTTTTCATTTGTGTTCTGTATTGTTTTCTGCCCAGAAGTCATGTGGGACTCCTGACAGTGCAGCTCTTCCTGTTTTTGGTTTGGTGTACAAACCCATGGGAGACCCTTATGGCACCCATGGGTGGGTGTGCAACCCTGTGCCCCTAGTGTATGTTTTTGGGCACCTGTGTGTGACCCACAGAGCAGGGTATGGGCTGGTGGCAGCTCCATGCTGAATTTGACAGGTGCTCTGAGTATCCTCCATTTTGGGATACCCAGGCCCTGCCATTGGAATCAGTTTATTCCTGATAGGAAACAAGATGGCCCCTGTGGCATCTTGCTTTCTATTGCCTGTTACCTTGTTTCCCCAAAGTCCTGGGAAGCCCTGACTCTGTCCCTTCCCCCTGACTGGCTGTTGGGTGGAAGTTCCATATATGGTGTTTTTGTGAAGTCCAGGCCAGACTGGCTGGAGCCTTCCCAGTGTCTGTATGTTGTGGGTACACCCTGTGGGTGGGACCTGGGTGAATGGAGTGTGTGAACAATATGCACTTATTGTTGTGGATGTCTGGTTTCTGGTATGAGAGACAAAGACTGAGACAGCCCTGCCCAAAACTGGTATGAATGCAGTGTGTAGTGTTGAATGGCTGGGTACTTGTCCCAATCCACATTCCTTGTTGTGAGTGTCTGAGAGGGAGCAGTACAGCCTGAATACACTGTATGCCTGATTGGCTGACTGACTGCATGAATGCCCTTTTGTATGATTGGCTGCTGAGTGTGACCATGCAGTGTGGATGAGAGACAGAATAGTATATCTGGGGACCTCTTACCACTGGAAATTGTTCAGAAGCTGAGTTGACACTTGAAGAGTAACTGGAACTGCTTATCCTCGACGCCGAGCTGGAAGAAGGAGAACTGCTGCTGAATTTGCTTCGACCCGATCCGAAAGCTGTCGAGTTCGTTGAGGAGTGATCGTAGAGAGAACCTGGTTAGGCAGCCTCTTCCCGTGCTCCGAAGGACCATCGAGCACCGCTAACCTTCGCTGAAGCTCCCTGGAAGTCAGACCCTCGAAAGGCTGCCGACCGGAGACGGGGACCGTAGTGAAGAAGGAGAACGAAGTGAAGCACCCGGACATCGACGCCGTCGAAGTCCATTGCCATCGACCAAGATTCGGAATATCGCCGTAACCGCTGGAGGCCCATCAAAGCCGTGTTGCCCAGAAGAGGGGACCGCTTGACGCCGTGCCACAACGACCCGAGCCGCCCTCTCATTTTGCCTAAGGCTTTTGAATCAAAGGACTCCCTTGTCCGCACCGTCGACTGCTTGATCCCGCCGGAGAGGGTCGAGGACGCTGATGCACTGAGGAGAATCCGCTGGTGGGTTTCCCGCCACCCAAAGACCACAAAGACTTCGATGACTCAACGCCCTTGTCGGGCCACAGTTCTTCAGTCTCTTTGCAGTCCTGAACTATCAATCGCCGAGGTGCACTGCACACCGCATCCTCAAAGGACGTTGCCGACGAGCACCGCCTGGATCGACGCCGTGATCTCGGCACCCTCAAACTTTTCATCGAGGCCATCAATGCCAAGTTCACCTTCTTTGACGCCTCTCGATGATCCGTGGCTCCTGCTTTAAGGGGAGGCACTCAAGAAGGATCCATCGATGCCTCCTCGAAGAACTCTGCTCCACCAGGTACATTGGGGGGATAGAAACATTATAGAAGGAAATAAGACATATAGAACAATATATGGACTGGGCTTCTGTTATGTCTTTATTTTACAGGTTGCCCAGGTGGGTGGATCGCCACACAGAACTGTGTTTAACGGTAGAGGCCAGTATTCTGCAAATTGTTCTAACCATCTGCTTTCCTCCTATGTCTATTGTTGGTTGCCTTTATTAAGTGATCTGTGTGACATTTGACCAGAGTATAGTTGAAGCACTTTAATGAGATCTGATAATAATAGTGGTACCACTTTAGAACTGTATATATTTACCATTGTTGATTTTCTGAGCACAAAGTGAGTTATTGTGATAGTGTACATAACCTTGAATATTTATTATATAAAGACTGTGTTTTAACTAATACAGTGTGTGGACATTCCTTTTTAGGGGTTTGGGGACTACACTGTACTTAAGAACCAGCCTGCACCACCTCCTGAGAAGGTAGGCCTTCATTGCTCAACCAGCGCTACCCTATCGAGAATCTTGGCTGGGGTACTCTGTGCCTCTCCTCTGCCATATAGAGAGCAGAAGTACAGACCCCCCTCCAGTCTTTACACTGGCGGAAGTGGTGGGATGCTTATGGTTTTAAGAATCAGTGTATAACGTACCACTTTTATTTAAGCAGGCGTTAAAGTGTGAATCAGGCGTTAAGGGTTAATGGCGCCGACAGCGCCGTTAAACCCTTAACGCCTGACTTGTAATGAGGGCCCATGTCTAGTTACATGAAAACCATGTGGAAAGAGTGCAGGGTAACCTACAAGTTCTCCACCTCTTACCATCCCCAGACCAATGGTCTGGTTGAGAGGTTTAATAAAACTCTCAAGGGCATGCTAGGCACTTTGGAAGAGCCCCTAAGGAGGAAATGGGATCTCCTCCTTCCATGCCTGCTGTTTGCTTACAGAGAGGTACCTCAAGAGGGTGTTGGTTTCAGCCCCTTTGAGTTACTCTTTGGACATCCTGTGAGAGGGCCGCTTGCCTTGATCAGATAAGGTTTGGAAGCCACCCCTCCAGGTCCTGCCAAGCAAGTGGGGGACTATGTGTTAGGCCTCAGACGTAGGATGACACTGATGATGGGTCAAGCAACAGCGAATCTCCAGGCCAGCCAGGAATTGAATAAATACTGGCATGACCTTAAAGCCTCGCAAGTGGATTGGCCTCCGGGACAGGAATTCCTTGTGATGGAGCCTACCAAGCCTAGAGCTTTGGCAGACAAGTGGACTGGACCCTTCAGGATCATCTCCGAGATGGGCAAAGTCAATTATCTGGTTGACATGGATGTCCCTGGGGTAGCCCCTCAGGTATTCCATGTTAACAGGGTCAAGCCTTTCCACAGGCGAGCAGAAGTCTCATGTCTCTTGCTAGCTTCAGAGCAAGAAGAGGATGAGATTGAGCCCCTTCCTGATTTGCTGCTCAGTGGAGGGAGTACATCTCTCTCCCGATCTGACGACAGAGCAGCAAAAGGCCTGCAGGGCTTTGCTCCGGCAGTATGCCTCTCTGTTCTCACTGACACCAGGCCTTTCACCTTGGTGTAAGCACGAAATTGACACTGGTGACAGTGTGCTTGTCAAAGGCAGGTGCTACCGTATGTCAGATAAAGTTATGAACCACATCCAGGCTGAAGTTGCCAAGATGTTGGATCTGGGTGTTACTGAACCCTCAACCAGTCCCTGGTCCAGTCCTGTGGTCCTTGTCCCCAAGGCAAGTTCCCAGGCAGGTACCAAGGATTGGAGGTTCTGTGTGGACTACCGAGGAGTCAATGCCGCCACCAAAACTGACGCGCACCCATTGCCCAGGGCTGATGAGCTCGTGGACACCATAGGTGCTGCCAAATTTGTAAGCACCTTTGACCTTACCTCAGTCTATTGGCAAATAGCTCTGACGGACCATGCCAAGAAAAAGATGGCGTTATCAACACCTGAGGGACTCTACCAGTTTAGGGTCATGCCTTTTGGGTTGAAGAATGCCCCTGCCACCTTCCAGAGATTGGTCAATCATGCGCTCAGTGGGCTGGAGGCCTTCTGTGTGTCCTACTTAGACGACATTGCCGTCTACAGTTCCACCTGGGAAGCGCATTTGACACATCTGGATAAGGTGTTGCAGGCCTTGAAAAGGGCTAACCTCACTATCAAGGCCACCAAGTGCCAGATAGCTCAAGGGAAAGTCATGTATCTTGGTCATGAGGTAGAAGGGGGTCAAATCCTACCTCTCCCCAGTAAAGTACAGGATGTTCATGATTGGGAGACTCCCACTACTCTAACCCAGGTGAGAGCCTTTTTGGGCCTCACTGGGTATTATCGCAATTTCATGGCGGACTATGGAACCATAGCTGCATCACTGACAGCTCTGACTTCACCCAAACAGCCTAGGAAGGTTAATGGTACTGAAGACTGTCAGAGGGCCTTTGATGGCTTGAAAGAAAGTCTGTGTAGGGCAACTGTGTTCTGTGCGCCTGACCACAGCAAAACCTTTATCGTCCAGACGGATGCCTGCGACACCGGAATTGGAGCTGTCTTGTCCCAGTTAGATGACAAAGGGAGGGAACATCCGATCATCTTCATCAGTAGACAACTCAAGGGTAGACAACTTAGGTGGGCTACTGTTGAAAAGTAATGTTTCAGTATAGTTTGGAGCCTTAGGCGTTTTAGGCCCTACCTTACAGGGTCTACCTTCAAGGTCCAAACACACCATAGGCCCCTGAAGTGGCTTATGCAGATGAAGGGTGAAAACCCGAAACTGCTCAGGTGGTCCATTAGCCTGCAAGGGCTAGACTTCACCATAGAGCATAAACCAGGGAAGAGTCACGATAATGTAGATGGCCTTTCCAGAAGGTATGTTGACCGTCTGGATGAGGGTGTCTATCCCTTGGGAGATTAGGCACCCTAACCTCAGTCTGCAGGGTTGGGGGCGACTGTGATGCTGGAAATGGATTGGAGGGACAGGGCCTCCCTGTCATTGTCCTGTAGTCCTTTTTCATTTGTGTTCTGTATTGTTTTCTGCCCAGGAGTCCATGTGGGACAAAATAGTTCCTGTTTTTGGTTTGGTGTACAGACTGATGGGATACCCTTATGGTACCCATGGGTGGGGGTGCAAACCTGTGCCCCTAGTGTATGTTATTGGGCACCTGTGTGCGGCCCACAGAGCAGGGTATGGGCTGGTGGCGCCTCCATGCTGAATTTGACAGGTACTCTGAGTATTCTCCATTTTGGGATACCCAGGCCCTGCCATTGAAATCAGTTGATTCCTGATAAGAAACAAGATGGCCCCTGTGGCCTCTTGCTTTCTATTGCCTGTTACCTTGTCTCCCCAAAGTCCCGGGAAGCCCTGACTCTGTCCCTTCCCCCTGACTGGCGGTTGGGTGGAAGTTCCATATATGGTGTTGTTGTGAAGTCCAGGCCAGACTGGTTGGAGCCTTCCCAGTGACTGTATGTTGTTGGTACACCCTGTGGGTGGGACCTGGGTGAATGGAGTGTGTGACCAATATGCACTTCTTGTTGTGGATGCCTGGTTTCTGGTATGAGAGACAAAGACTGAGACAGCCCTGCCCAAAACTGGCATGAATGCAGTGTCTAGTGTTGAATGGCTCGGTACTTGTCCCAATCCACATTCCTTGTTGTGAGTGTCTGAGAGGGAGGAATTTGGCCTCAATGACCTGTATGCCTGATTGGCTGAATGACTGCATTAATGCCCTTCTGTATGATTGGCTGCTCAGTGTGACCCAGCAGTGTGGATGAGAGATAGAATTGTATATCTGGGGACTTCTCACCAATGGAAATTGTTCAGAAGCTGAGTTGACACTTGAAGAGTAACTGGAACTGCTTATCCTCGACGCCCAGCTGGAAGAAGAACTGCTGCTGCATTTGCTTCAACCCGATCTGAAAGCTGTTGAGTTTGTCGAGGTCTGATCTGAGAGAGGATTTGATTAGGCGCCCTCTTCCCGTGCTCCGAGGGACCATCGAGCACCTCTAACCTTCGCCAAAGCACCCTGGAAGTCAGACCCTCGAAAGGCTGTCGACCGGAGACGGGGACCGCCGAGGAGAATGAAGCATCAGGACATCGACGCCGTCGAAGTCCATTGCGGTCGACCAGGGTTCGGAGTATCGCCGTAACCGCTGGAGACCTGTCGAAGCCGTGTTGCCCAGAAGAGGGGACCGCTTGACACCGTGACGCCGACGACCGGAGCCGCCCACTCCTTTGCCTAAGATTGTTGAATCAAAGGAATCCCTTGTCTGCAACGTCGACCGCTTGATCCTGCCGGAGAAAGTCGAGGATGCTGACGCACCGAGGAGAATCCGCCGGTGGGTTTCCCACCACCCAAAGACCACAAAGACTTCGATGACTTGACGCCCTTGTCGGGCCACAGTTCTTCAGAAACCTTTTGCGGTCTTGAACTAACAATCGCTGAGGTGCCCCGCACACCTCATCCTCGCAGGATGTCGCCGACGAGCAATGCACGGATCGACACTGTGGTCTCGGCACCCTCGAACTTTTCATCGATGCCGTTGATGCCAATTTCACCTTATTCGACGCCTCTCGACGATCTGTGGCTCCTGCTTTAAGGGGAATCACTCAAGAAGGATCGATCGACACCTCTTCGAAGAACTCTGCTCCACCAGGTACTGTGTTTAATGGAAGAGGCCAGTATTCTGCCAATTGTTCTAACCATCTGCTTTCCTCCTATGTCTATTGTTGGTTGCCTTTATTAAGTGATCTGTGTGACATTTGACCAGAGTATAGTTGATGCACTTTAATGAGATCTGATCATAATTGTGGTACCACTTTAGAACTGTATATATTTACCATTGTTGATTTTCTGATCACAAAGGGAGTTATTGTGATAGTGTACATAACCTTGAATATTAATTATATAAAAACTGAGTTTTAACTAATACAGTGTGTGGACATTCCTTTGTGGGGGCTTGGGGACTACACTGTACTTAAGAATCAGCCTGCATCACCTCCTGAGAAGCTAGGCCTTGATTGCTTGACCAGCGCTACCCTATAGAGAATCTTGGCTGGGTTCCTCTGTGCCTCTCCTCTGCCATATAGAGAGCAGAAATACAGACCCCCCTCCAGTCTTTACAGCAGGGATAACTGTGCACTCAAGAGTTCTTAGGCGCAGTGGTGGGGCCTCTCAGGTATAAGCTGTTCTGGGCAGCGTTCCCCCAGAGAGTCAGCCTGCTGGGTGTCGGCTTCTTCTCCTTACTTTGTATTTGCACTTATTTCACAAATAGGACTGGGTTACCGCAAGCGCGCCGCTATTCCCCTGTGGGCCTCAAGGAAGACGAGGGCTCAGGCAACCATGTCGTCTGCACCCCCTGGTGGTCTCTCCTCCCCATATCTTTTGATTGTGGGGGCACAAGATATCATGGCCTGAACTCACTCATGGTAATTTGCACTCCCCTCTCTCTCTGTAATTCACAGTGGCACAAGTGGTCATCCTGTTTATGTTTACTCTGGCCCCAACCAATGTATAGGCACAATCTAGCCCCTCTCTGGACACCCCCATACCGTTTTATTGTGGGGTTTCAAGATATCATGGCCTGAAAATACCAATGATAGTTTGCATCCCCTGTTTGTTCTAGGAATAATTCACATTAAAACAAGTGGTCATCCTGTTTTATATTTACTCTGGTCCCAACCAATTTATAGGCACCATCTAGCCCCTCTCTAGACACCCCCAAACCTTTTTATTGTAGGGGTGCAAGATATCATGGCCTGAAAACACTTATGGTAGTTTGCATCCCCTGTTTCTTTCTAGGGATAATTCCCGTTAAAACAAGTGGTCATCCTGTTTTATATTTACTCTGGTCCCAACTGATGTATAGGCACCATCTAGCCCCCCTCTGGACACCTCCATATCTTTAGAACGTGGGGGTGCAAGATATCATGGCCTGAACACAACTATGGTAATTCGCATCCCCTGTTTTTCCGGGGGCAGTTAACATTACCACAAGTGCTCATCCTGTTTTATTTTTAATCTGGTCCCAAACGATGTATAGGCGCCATCTAGCCCCTCCCTGGACAGCCCCATACCTTTTTTTGAGGGGGTGCAAGATATAATTGCCTGAGCGCACCTGTGGTAATTTGCATCCCCTGTTTCTCTTAGGGTAATTCACACTTAAACAAGTGGTCATCCTGTTTTATATTTACTTTGGTCCCAACCAATATATAGGCAACATCTAGCCCCTCACTGGATACCCCGTACTTTTGGTTGTGGGGGCGTAAGATATCATGGCCTGAACGCACCTATGGTAGTTTGCATCCCCTGTTTTTCTGGGGGTAATCCACATTAACACAAGTGGTCATCCTGTTTTATATTTACTCTAGTCCCAACCGATGTATAGGCACCATCTAGCCCCCCTCTGGACACCTCCATATCTTTTGAATGTGGGGGTGCAAGATTTCATGGCCTGAATGCAACTATGGTAATTCGCTGTAACGCTCACCTGGTATTCAAAGGGGCGTCAGCCAGTCCGGACTGCTTCCGCCTCTGGACCCCTTCCCTTGGACTCTTATGTGGCTGAAGACCAGGTCTGAAAACACAGGAGTTAGGTTTAGCTTGATTGTCTCCTCCAACCCGGAACCCACCTCCCTCATGGGCCCAATGACCCCTTTAGTGCACTTCTCACCTTGCTTTTTGATAAGTTGCGCTCTCCGTCCTGCCTCTTAGTGCAGGGGGGCCTTGGGGATGGGCACGTCACTGCCTAGTTGCTTCACTGGTGCGGGCCCTTCAGAGTCCAGACCTGCTGCGACTCCGTTCGTTAGGTAAGTCTTGCTTTGACAGTTTGTCCTTTATTTTGCAAGTGTCTCTATCAATGTCTTTCCTTTGTTTGGAGGTGCAGATGAAGTTCTTGTGATGTTGTGCTGCCTGGGTTGGGCACGAGATGGTAAGTGAGCGCGGATCATGGCGCTATGTGCCTTTCTTGTCCTAACATATTTATTGTCTTTCTTGCAGGCCGCGATGCTGATCCGGACTGTGCGTGCCGACAAGATGGAGAGCAGTGAGTAGTGTTGAGTGAACCGCCTACTGGCACTCTGCGTAGTAATCAGTCCTTTCTTTTCTTCTTGCAGGAGGTAGAAGGCCCGGGATGGTAATGGACCCAAAGCGAGTTCTATGCAGGTAAGCGAGCGCCTTTGCTGTTTTAGATGTGAAGAGTAAACGCTTACTAATGCTGCTTCTCTGTCTTTCTTTCCCCCAGGAACAGGTACGCCGAGATGCTGGATGTACGGGTTACTGGAGCGGAGTACGAGAGCAGGGCTTGCAAGAAGGTAAGCGAATGTTAACTGTGTCTTATCCTTGTTCTTGCAGGTAATCGGGTTCGGCGTGCGGAGGAAGATTCCAGCAGACCGCGGTGAACGTCACGCTGCGACTAGCAGAGCAACGCGAAGCGTGTTCTGCAACTTGGGCATGGCTTATATAGCCTGCAGGTATCCCAGGTGCCTCTGGGCCTGGTCACACCTAAAATGCTAGACCGCATGGCTCAGTTATGGAACTGAGCCATGTGAGAGCATCTGTGTTGTAAAAATGCCATTATGGGACCCAATTCACTGGCTTTCCACATGAGGCTGGCGCCAAAGGCGCCAGGACTGACTCCAAGAGGGTCTGGGGGGACATGACAAGGCCCTTGAGGCCCTGATGGAGGTACCTGGTGCAGTCCAGATGGTCTGACGGCCAAGACCAGGGGCAGGAGTCATGACATTCGCATCCCCTGTTTTAGTGGGGGTTATTCACACTAACACAAGTGGTCATCCTGTTTTATATTTACTCTGGTCCCAACCAATTTATTGGCACCATCTAGCCCCTCTCTGGACACCCCCATACCTTTTTATTGTGGGGATGCAAGATATCATGGCCTGAAAACACCTATGGTAGTTTGTATCCACTGTTTTTTTCTAGGGATAATTCACATTAAAACAAGTGGTCATCCTGTTTTATATTTACTCTGGTCCCAACGGATGTATAAGCACCATCTAGCCCCTCTCTGGACACCTCCATATCTTTTGAATGTGGGGGTGCAATATATCATGGCCTGAACGCAACTATGGTAATTTGCATCCCCTGTTTTTCTGGGGGCAGTTAACATTACCACAAGTGCTCATACTGTTTTATTTTTAATCTGGTCCCAAACGATGTATAGGCACCATCTAGCCCCTCCCTGGACAGCCCCCTACCTTTTGATTGAAGGGGTGCAAGATATAATTGCCTGAGCGCACCTGTGGTAATTTGCATCCCCTGTTTCTCTTAGGGTAATTCACACTTAAACAAGTGGTCATCCTGTTTTATATTTACTTTGGTCCAAACCAATGTACAGGCACCATCTAGCTTCTTCCTGGACACCCCTATAGCTTTTGAATGTGGGGTGTAAGATATCATGGCCTGAACACATCTATGGTAATTCACATCCCCTGTTTTTCTGGGGCTAATTCACAGAAGTGGTCATCCTGTTTTATATTTACTCTTGTCCCAAACAATGTATAGGTACCATTTAGTCCCTCCCTGGAAACCCCCATACCATTTTATTGTGGCGGTGCAGGATATCATGGCCTGAACTCACCCATTGTAATTCGCATCCCCTGTTGTTCTGAAAGTAATTCACAATAACACAAGTGGTCATCCCTTTTTTATATTTACTCTGGTCCTAACCGATGTATAGGCGCCATCTAGCCCCTCCCTGGACACCCCCATAACTTTTCATTGGGGGCACATGATATCGTGGTCTGAACACACCCATGGTAATTTGCATCCCCTGGTTTTCAGGGGATTATTCACACCAATGCAAGTGATCATCCTGTTTCAGATTTGCTCTGGCCTCAACGCATGTATATGCATCACCTAACCTTTTCCTGGACACACTTAGACCTTTTAATTTCAGAGATGCAAGATATCATGACCTGACCACAGTCATGGTAATTTGCACCCGCTGACTCTCTAACGGTAAGAGTGGTCATCTTGTTTCATATTGGCTCTTGTCCCCCAACTGGTGTGTATTTACCACCTAACCCTTCCCTGCACACCCCGATATATTTTGGTTGTGAGGATGCACCATATCAAGGCTGTAACACTTTCATGGATTTGCACAGTCCTTGCTTCTGTGGAGGTAATTCACACTAACACAAGTGGTCATCCTGGTGTATGTTTACTCTGGAAAGTGTGGGTATTGAAACTGTGTCACAATGGCGCTAGGTTGGTTGGTAGTTTCCCTTTGATTACAGGGTTCTATGATGTAGAAAGAGATTCAAAAGCTTGACGTTTGTGATGTTGTAGGACACCGTGATAAGTAAAAACGCTCAATGTTGTAGTATATATTGGTTATTTTTAATTGCAGAGTTTAGCCGACACGTGTTTCAATCACTTTGCAGAGACTGCTCAAATGTTTGCAGAGGCCCCCTTCGAAGGCTTGAATTAAGAGCATGATTCTTTAAAGCCTACCTTACCTGCACCCACACCTACGCCTTGAAAAAGACTCTTTTTGGATCGAAACACGTGTCGGCTAAACTGTGCAATTAAAAATCACCAATATATATATATATATATATATATATACACTTGTTGAAGCGCAAACCCTCCTCTCCGTCCAAGAAGTCCTCTGCCAAATCTGGACCGTCCTTTTCAGGGCTAGAACCCGCTCCTTTTAAAAACTACTGGGGGGCCATGCAGTGTTCCGATTTCTAGGCTCTCTGCATGGTCAGGGATGGTTATCAAGTGGACTTTCTGTTTCGCTCAGTTCAGCCCATGTTGGTCAGGACTCCACGCACTCAACTCAAGAAATCAGCAATCTCTACGGCCCTGTCGGAGTTAGTGCTGAAGAATACTATTGTGCTGGTCTCTCAGGCCCAACGGAGTCTCTGGTTTTACTTCAGGGTCTTTATGGATCCGAAACCCTCTGAGAAGTACCGCCTCATCCTCGATCTCAAATCCTCGAGCTGTTTCATGAAGGAGAAGTTCAAGACTGAGACTCTGCGATACATTCTCCTTCTTTTTTTAATTTTTTTAATTTAATGTTTTGTAGTTTGTATTCAACCTTTTAACATTTCGCAAAACTTAATCACTTGCATTTCATATAAAAAGTAGTTTGTTTTCCCACTGGTTTCTATTTACATTGCTCATTTGTCATGATTTTTTCCCAGAATTGCATTATTCTAATAATAAGTAGGTTTTTGTTGCCACTTAATATCTTTGCCCATCTTTCTGTTGGATCTGATCACATTGTGTTCATTCTGGAGGGAGCAGGTTTGCAAATATTTGTCTTTGGTTGGAGAGGGCTTGACATTCCATTATCAAGTATTCGATCAATTCAACTTTGTCCATCTTTCTGTTGGATCCGATCACATTGTGTTCGTTCTGGGGGGAGCATGTTTGCAAATATTTGTCTTTGGTTGGAGAGGGCTTGACATTCCATTATCAAGTATTCGATCGATTCAACTTTGTCAGTTAGTTTGCAGAATCTGCAGTAGATATTCTCTTCAGGAATTTGTCTGGTTTTTATGAGATATTCTCTTGTCGGAGGAATGTTAAGGTGGAGCCGGAGAACAGTGTCTCTCATGCGGTGACAGGGGTATTTTCTTCGATACTTTGGTAGTTAATTTAGGGCTCTTGTTTCCATTGCTGTGTTTATTGACATTGAGTATCGCTCTTTCTCGTCAATAGTTTTCATCCAGTAATTTTGTCGTATCTGTTTTTTGGCCTCCATCAGTCTGTTGATCAATATTTCCTTAGTTATTTCGTATTTGATTAATATTTGGCGACAGGACTCTTTCCATCTGTTCAGAGTTCGGACATTTGAAGCTGCTTTCGAATTCCTGAGGATCTTGATAGCTGGAATGTCCACGTTGCTGATGGTCTTTCTGTATAGGTCTATGTGTTTCCAATTAGTGATGGACTCAAGCGACTGACTTACCAGTTCAAAATGTATTTTAGGAATAGGAACTGACATCGAGAGAGAGAATCTTGCGCCAAAATATTCCTTCCACTATATTCCATGTGTGGCGAGGTATGTTAATCAAGCTCTCAGAGCCGTATGTTAGGATGGCAGCCACTTTTTGCCTGTAGAAAGTAAGTACAGGTCTCATGGTGTATTGGCTTTAATTCTTGTGGATTATCAGGCCTTGTCTGGCAAGTGAGCAAGCTTTATTTTTCAGGTGTTCCGACCATTGAGCTTCAGTTTCTGACTGGTTAAGCCAGATGCTGAGATATTTTGTTGTTTTGACTGAATCGAGTTGGTTCACATTGCGAAAAATACAAAGGGCCTTGGTTTGGTGGTTTATCCCAGGGGCCAATAGCATCACTTGCGATTTGTTAGTGTTTACTGTCAGGTCGTTGTCCTCTTCATATTCTTCAAGTACTCTGAGTCTCTTTTGTAATCCATTTAGGGTCTTGTCTAATATGACAAAATCATCTGCGTAGAGGATATAGGGTACCTGGATTCCATTTAGCTTAGGTGGATTTGCTGTAATGGTGCTTTGATTTTCTTTCAGGTCAAAGAGATAGAAATTGAAAAGAGCCACAGCCAGGGGACAGCCTCGTTTAAATCCCCTGGCTGTATGGATCGACGATGAAACTGCTCCATCTTGGGTTAGGCAAACTCTGACAGTTGTATCCGTGTAGAGAGCATTGATGGGATCGAGAATTTCAGAGGGACATTCCCAAGTGTGTAGTTTGTTCCAGAGTTGTGTCCTGTTGACGCCGTCAAAGGCCGTGTTTTAGTATATTGAGAATTAGAAGGTCAGTGTTTGTTCCTGTTCTCCTGACAAATCCAGTCTGGCGCGTGTCTTGTATAACCTTTTTTGTCAACCATTCCGTCAGTCTTTTTAATAAAATAGATGCATAGATTTTCCCCAGTGGGTCGAGCATTGTGAAAGGTCTATAATTTTTTGGCTCTTTTCTGTCTCAATGCTTGTATATGGGGACAAATGTTGCAGATTTCCATGTTTTTGGTATATATTTGTGTTTGAGATCAAAGTAAAGATTTCCAAACATAGCTCTGCCCAATCTTCTGGATGTTGTTTTATGATGCCATTGCTAAACCCATCAGGGCCAGGGGCTCTTGAGCTGTTAAGATGTCTTATGCGAGTAAGGATTTCTTCCTAGTCCCAGTTATTGAACCATTTCTTTTGATGTTCAGCTATCTCCAGGGTATGGTACAGTATTATTGTAGGTTCAGTATATATCTGGGAGAAGTATTCTATCCATACTCTTTCTGGTACATCTGCAAACAGCCGGTGTTGGTTCGACGAATTCCTGTTGAGAAGGTTCCAGAAATCTCTGGTGTTTTTGTTTGTTAATGTCAACAGCGTCGATTCTGCATCGTTCTGGGCTAGCATCGCTCTCATGGATTTCATCCAGTTTCAATGTTTTTGTTTCAGGGTGTGGATTGAGTTTGTTACTCTTCCTGTGTCCATTTTATGGGCAGCAGTTAGATTCTTTCGGTGTTATTTTTTCTTTGATACAATCAGTTTGTTGTATGAGTAGGCATGCTCTGAGTTGGAATTTCCTCTATTTCTGGAGGAAGTTTTGAAGGGTATCAGGAGCCACTCATAGTCGTAGTTTTCACTTTGCCCGGTTTTGTGGATTCTTGGAACATTTCGTTCATCTTTTTCATCTGAGATGGGTATATTCGTAGTCTGTTTAGACCAGTGTTAATTTCCACGTTGGTTGTGTTTTCTTTCATATGGTAGGTAAACAGGGCAGACCATGTTAGGGAGATTTTGTGATGGTCACTCTGGCTCGCCGGGATGACTTCCAGGTTTTTGGTTGCTTCCAAGATCTTGGTTGATACATATATATAGTCCAGATATGCTTTAGATTCTCCTCTTGACCGTGTGGGATTTGGTGGTTTATCTCCGTTTGTTTCCCCATTTAATAGTATTAACTTCCTTCTGGTTATTTCTTTTACCCATGATTGTGCTTTGGGTTTGAGTTTGTTATACAGTATTTTCTCCCCATTCACATAAAACAAGTGGATGTTCAGGTCACCACATATCATAGGTCAAAAAAACAGTGTCCTTCTTGTTCAGAAAGGGGATTGGTTAGCATCCCTGGATCTGCATGATGCATATTACCATGTGGCACTGCTACCCTCCCAGAGACAATTCTTCCGATTTGCTGTGGCGACTTAGCATTTTCATTCCAGGTCCTTCCTTGTGGGTTGCACTCAGCCTCAAGGGTTTTCACCAAGTTGGTGTCTCCACTAGTGGCTCACCTCCACCTGCAGGAGGTTCAGCTTTTCTCCTAACTGGACAACTGGGATCTGCGGGGGACGGTCTTAGCACATCTACGGCTGGTCTGCCAAGCCCTGCAGGAATGGGGTTTTCTGATAAACTGGCAAAAGTCCCACCTGAAGCCCTCCCAGAATTTGGATTTCATTGGGGCCCAGTTCTGCACCCGGGTGGGGAGAGTCTTCTTGACACTGGAGAGGGTCCAACAGCTTCACTCTGTTTTTGTCAGGGTTCTCTGGCAGACGTGGGTTCCAGCTCATCTGATGCTTACTCTGCGAAGGCACATGCCCCTTATGCTTTTCTGGTTCCATGGGTCTTCCTTCATCTACGTTTCCTGGTCTACTATCTTCTGGCCCATATACTCCCTGCCTCTCAGGCATACAAAGCCTGGGTCCCGATATCTCAGGCTCTGAAGAAAGATCTACAGTGGTGGTTGCAGGTCCGCAATATCCGCGCAGGCATGGTGAAACTAGTTAGGCCCATGAAGACCACTCTTACTACTGATACCAGTGGGGGGGGCACTCTGGGTGCCTGGTCGTCACAGGGGTTGTGGGTTACAGAGGCGTGTCATCGATCGTCCAACTGGAAGGAGTTGTGTGCCCTTCTTCGTGGCCAGTTGGTTTTTGGCTGGTCTCATGAGGACCAGGATTTGGTGATCAGGACGCACAACATGGCTGCCTTGGCTTATGTGAATTGACAGGGTGGCTCAGTGTCTCGGTCCCTGAATGCCCTGGCCTCGCAGGGGGAATAAATTGCTGGTTTCTCTGGTGGCCACACATATCAGTGGAGTGGACAACGTTCAGGTGGATCGCCTCAGCAGGTGCTTCCCCTCCTCTCAGGATCTGGTCATTTCAGACAGGGATTTATCAGAGATCTGCCACAGGTTCGGGTGTCCGATTCTGGATCTGTTTGCCTCCACTACCTCCGTGAAGGTCCCGCTCTTCTGATCCCGTTTTCTGACATGGGGGATGTGGGCGCCCTGAATCTGGATGGCTGCAGGGTCTCCTCAATGCCTTTGTTCCTCTCCTTCTTGTATCCTGGGTGGTGTAGAGTATCAAAGGGTGCAGGACTACGGCTCTCTTGGAGGCCCCTTTCTGGCCCAACAGGGTTGGTTCCCTTCTCTTCGGTACCAGAACAAAAAAATCCTGAACATAAAATGCTGAAGTGCACATATCCATGCAATTATACGTGTGGGTGTGGGTTGGGGTAATACAAAATAGAAGGGGAGTATGGAGGGGAGCTGTGGAGGGTCTCCCCCGTATATAATTGCAGTAACATGTTCGGGGGGAAAAAATAATTCAACATTTCCATGTTCGTTTATTTTTTTTAAGTAATCACACAGATCTCTACTCTTCTGGAGCTCCAGTCTTGGAAGCTGTGGTTGATTCTGAGATGGCCTTGCCCTCTGCAAGCCGATCTGGGGTACGAGGTCCAGAAGATTCAATGGGCAGTCTGGATATTGCACTGTCTCGGTTGACTTATCAGGGGTTTTCTGGTCCAGTGATCGATTCTATTCTCTGGGCCAGATGCGCTTCTACCTTGAAGACCTATGAGTGTTATGATCTTGATGGTCGTGCAGATTAATAATGCCTCCGTCCCCAAGTACCACACAGACAATTGGTACAGGATGCCTGTGCAGTCTTTGAGGCCACAGGTTTTTGTTTGTGAGCCGTCAGGTCTGGAACCGGGAACTGCCAGAAGGACCCCTTGAGCGCTGTAAGGCAATGAGTGGTTATCAGATAATGTGTGATTGTTACAAGGTAAACCCAGCAGTGAGATAAAGTACCTCTTACCTAAAAATACGGAAGGTTACACCCTGATGGAAGAGGCAGAGAAACCCGGGACAGAGGGCTTGGTGGGCTTCTCGGTGTGGAATGTGGATGGTATCCAAACCCTGGATGGCAGCACACACGTGGCTTGTGGTACTGTAGACAGGCAAACGCCTAGCAGAAGGCCAATGGCCAAAGTCACTGAATCCAGAAACGAAATCCGTAAAACAGTCCAATTCCAAAAAACCAAGGTCGGTTAACAAATGCCAGGAGTTGACAGAACAATCCAGTAAACAAAGTCCGAGGTCTGGTAACGTGTAAGAAGCAAGAAGTAGACAAAGCAATCTGGTAGACAAGGCAATCCAGTAGACAGTATCCGAGGTCGTAGTAAATGAGATTCAAGCATGCGAACAAACGCCATAAAGTCCTGAAGGTAAACAGCTGTGAAGCAACGCTATCGATTTCAGGAGGCCTTTTAAGCCAATAGGGAAGGTCACCTGATGCTGGAATGATCATATACGTGCGTCAGGTGATGCAGTCACGTGAGATGTTGTCGTCACGTGACGTTTGGCCCGATCACGTGACGTGTAGATATTCGTTGACAACGTGTAACGTTGCGGGCCAGCAGATGTTTCCATTGTAGACGCCAGCGATGCGAAGGCCGGTAAACACCTGATCCAAATGACCATGTCCTGGCATAACAGGTGAGAGGCCGCAACCTCCGTAAGCCAGAATGTGTGCGTGGGATACCCTTGTTTTGAAGTGTGGTAGAGGGGTTAGTACGTATGGGGTTAGCACGTGTGCCTGTGGGTTGTCTGGCAGGACAAGGGCATGGCGTGGGAAACGTAACAGATTCCCCCCTCAAAGACCCACGACTCCGTGGGCTGGAAGGGTTATCCCTATGAAAACGGGCAACCAGAACCGGAGCGTGTACATCACGGGAAGGGATCCAAGAGCGGTCCTCAGGGCCATAACCCACCCAGTCCACAAGATACTGAAGACGACCCCTGAAGAGACGAGAACCCAAAATGGCCCTGACCTCATACTCATCGGGAGAGGAGACAGAAACAGAGGCAGGAGGGGCATTGAGTCGGGTAGGGGCAGGACAGGGTTTGAG
Source organism: Ambystoma mexicanum (assembly GCF_040938575.1). Lineage (NCBI taxonomy): Eukaryota > Metazoa > Chordata > Amphibia > Caudata > Ambystomatidae > Ambystoma > Ambystoma mexicanum. Next base: position 710,765,098 of record NC_090931.1, read on the forward strand.
GAGCGAGGCATGGAACACAGGGTGGATCCACCAAGCGGGTGGAATGGAAAGGCGAAAAGCCACAGGATTCAAGATCTTGGAAATTCTGTAGGGGCCGACAAAACGCGGCAGCAGTTTGCGACATCCAGGAATGTGCAAATGGCGAGTCGAGAGCCAAACCTGGTCCCCCACACAGTACTCAGGGGCTGCTACCCGCTTCCTGTCCGCTTTGGCTTTCATTACCACCTGACCACCTGAGCCTCGCGTAAATGGATAAGAGTTTGGGCATGGGCTGTGACCAAATTACGGGCGCAGGCATCGGCAGCAGGAGTGGTGGAGGGCAAATCAGGAAGGGAAAGGGTACGAGGATGTTGGCCATACAAATAGTAAAAGGGGGAAAAGCCAGTAGACGAGTGCCATGAGTTGTTGTATGCGAATTCAGCTAAATGGAGTAGGTCAAGCCAAGAATCCTGGTACTGGAGGGTAAGACAGCGTAATTACTGCTCCAGGGCCTGATTCACCCTCTCAGTTTGCCCGTCAGTTTCAGGATGGTAAGCAGAGGAGAATCGAGAATCAATACCCAGTAGTCCAGTAAGGGCCCGCCAGAAACAGGACGTGAACTGGGAACCCCGATCTGAAACAATAACCTGTCGGAGACCAAAGAGACAGAAAACGGATTGGAAAAACAGACGGGCCAATGTGGGGGCAGAAGGTATTCCTGTGCAAGGTATAAAGCGGGCCATCTTTGTATAGGAATCAACGATCACCCAGATAGTGTTGTAACCCAGTCTGCGGGGAAGATCAGTGATAAGATCCATAGAGATCGTGTGCCAAGGCTTGGGTGGGACCGGTAGCGGCTGAAGCAATCCCAGAGGTCGGCCTCTGGATGGTTTGCATTGGGCGCAGATCGAACAAGTGTTAACGTAATTCTTAACATCTCTTCTCATTGAAGGCCACCAGCACCACCGCTGTAGCAACTCTAGGGTACGCTTTTGCCCCGGGTGACCGTTGATTGCAGCGTCATGAGACCAGGCGAGTGCCTGATTGCGAACCTCACTAGTGGGGAGGAAAAGTTTACCTTTAATAAATGGCAACCCCTCCTGAAGTAGAACGTCCCATTCTGTCAAGGCATGAGGGTGTTGGTAGACCCAGTGTTTGATAGTGGTAAGAATGGGAGGGGATGGCGTGCATACACAGATGATGTGACCTTTTTCTAACACTGCATCAGGAAACAGAGGCAAAGAATCCCCCCCAGGGGAACGAGAAAGTGCATCAGCCTTACCATGGGAGGGGCCAGGCCTATGTTTCACGATGAAATAGAAAGCGGAAAAAAATAAATGCCAACGCACATGCCTACTGTTTGTGCACTTTAATGTGGCTAGGTCTTGCAGGTTCTTATGGTCAGTATATATCACAGTCTGATGTTTTGCCCCGAGGAGATGATGACGCCATGTCTGGAGGGCATCTTTTATGGCTAGCAACTCCTTTTCGGTCACTGTATAATGGGATTCGGCTGATGTGAACTTCCGGGAATGATAAGAGACTGGATGTAAGTGGCCGGTGGATGGACAAGGTTGTGAAAGAACTGCCCCTAACGCGAAAGAGGAGGCGTCGGCTTCTAGGATAAACGGGAGTTCTGGGTCTGGGTTTTGCAACACCGGAGCTGTGGTAAACCTAGACTTGAGGGTATCAAACGCCTTCTGATGGTCAGGTGTCCAAGAAAATGGAACAAGAGGGCTGGTTAAGGTCGTGAGTGGTGTAACAATAGCAGACAAACCGGCGATAAAACGCCGGTAAAAACTAGCAAAACCAAGGAAGGATTGGAGTTGTTTTATGGTGGTCGGAGCAGGCCATTCTACAACGGCTCTGACTTTTGATGAATTCATGGAAAGACCGCCGGGCGTAATATGAAATCCCAAGAAGTCCACCTCCTTTGAGTGAAACAAACACTTCTCTGGTTTGGCAAATAAGGCGTTGTCTTCGAGGCGAGATAGGACCTCTCTGACATGCATGACGTGTTCTTCCAGGGAGGATGAATATATCAGTATGTCATCAAGATACACCATGACATATATGTCAAGGATGTCAGAAAAGACTTTGTTAATGAAGCGCTGAAAAGTGGCCGGAGCGTTGCATAACCCGAAGGGCATTACCGTATATTCATACAACCCTTGTCGGGAGCAAAACAGCATCTTCCATTCGTCTCCTTGGCGCATATGGATTAGATTATACGCCCCCCTTAGATCTAACTTAGTCAAAATAGAAGCAGGCGTCAGTCTATCTAGCAGGGTGGATATAAGTGGAATAGGGTACCTATTCTTTATAGTGATGGCATTCAAGCGCCTATAGTCTATGCATGGACGTAGGTCGCCTTCCTTTTTGGGCACAAAAAAGATAGGGCTGGCAGCGGGAGAACAAGAAGGACGGATATGGCCTAACTGTAAAGCTTGTTGGATATACTCTTTCAAAGCCGTTTCTTCAGAAGGCGATAAAGAAAATATCCTGCCCTTTGGTATACGTGCGCCAGGAATCAAATCAATGGGGCAATCGTAAGGCCTATGCGGGGGTAGACCCTCCGCCTTAGCTTTTTCAAAAACATGTATGTAGTCGTGATATTCAACAGGAATGCTGGTCAACACAGCTCCCACGGTATGTGCTGGGGTGCACGGCTCTACGTCTTCCAGTCGGGAAGAGGCCATGGCCCCAAGAATAGCGGAGGGAGAGGTTAGCGAGTTGGGTTCTGTTAAGCAGAAGTGTTGGCATATGTCTGATTCAAACGTTACCTGCCCAGTTCCCCAATTGATTAAGGGATTATGTTGTCTTAACCAGGGAATACTGAGTATAATGCCGAATTGGGGTGTGGTGATAAGGTCGAAAGACATTATTTCTTTGTGGGTATTCTGAATCACCACTTCCAAAGGAGCAGTCTGGTATCTGATCGGGCCAGAAGACAAGTTGGTGCCGTCAACTGCTTGTACATGCTCAGGGTGTTCTTTCTGAACCAGGGGCAGATTGAGATGACGAGCTAGTGTGATGTCTATAAAACAGCCAGTGGCCCCTGAGTCAATCACGATGCGTACATCATGCTCAATGTCCCTAGTGGGTTTCAGGAATGCATGGACCACTATGGGCCTGATGGAACCGAACATGGGTTCAGTGGGGGTCAATGATGGACTCGCCGGTACCCCCGCTCTCAAGGGCGAGCCTTCGGAAAATCCGGAGTCTTGTTTTTTGGTCGACGGGGGCATTCTTTTACATAATGCCCACTTATGCCACAGTAAAAACAGGTGTTACTGGTTCTCCTGCGTTCTCGCTCAGCTGGAGTTATAGGACTTCGAATGCCACCGATTTGCATGGGTTCAGCACCAGTGGCAGACGAACCTGGAGGAGGCAGGTTAGAAAAGGACGTCTCTGTTTTACGCTCGGTTCTACGAGCGTCTAGCTGTAGGGTGAGATCGACCAGGTCAGAGAAAACAGAAGGAAGGGATGGGACCACGGCGAGTGCATCTTTCATGGTATTGCATAACCCTCTCTAAAAAACAATGGCCTTTTTCTGTTCTGGCCAGGATGTCTCTGCGGCAAGTTGGTTAAACCGAGTGATGTACTCAATTAGGGAATGTTTACCCTGTGACAATTCTAAGAGTTCGAGGTCTCGTGATTGTGCCCTATAACGAGTATCGAACACCTTCGCCATTTCAGTCACTAGAAGTTCAAAATCGTATAAAACAGGATGATCGTTCTCCAAGAATGGATTTGCCCATGTGGCTGCCATGCCAGATAGATGGGATAGAAGGAAGGCGGCCTTGGTAACAGAGTCAGGAAAGGCCTGGGGTCTACATAAGAAGTGAAGTTTACATTGATTGATGAAGGTACGGTATTTACGTGGGTCGCCTTGATAGCGTTCTGGGGCAGCCAGAGGAAAAGAGGTCGGGAGTAACACAGGAGTGGGAGCAGGAGGTGGAGTAGGGGCAGGCTGGACAGGAGGGTTGGAATCCCCAAACTCGGCATCAGCAGGCAATGGTTGGTGTGTGCTTTGTAATGCGTCAAGACGATGGTGGATAGCAGAGGTGGCGGCGGCCATGTCGGTCCTAAGGGCCCCGACAGCCTGCATTAAAGCGGTCACAGGGTCCCCGGCAGAGGCTTCCAAAATCAGCACGACCAGAAGGCTTCACAGACTGTTATGATCTTGATGGTCGTGCAGATTAATAATGCCTCCGTCCCCAAGTACCACACCGACAATTGGTACAGGATGCCTGTGCAGTCTTTGAGGCCACAGGTTTTTGTTTGTGAGCCGTCAGGTCTGGAACCGGGAACTGCCAGAAGGACCCCTTGAGCGCTGTAAGGCAATGAGTGGTTATCAGATAATGTGCGATTGTTACAAGGTAAACCCAGCAGTGAGATAAAGTACCTCTTACCTAAAAATACGGAAGGTGACACCCTGATGGAAGAGGCAGAGAAACCCGGGACAGAGGGCTTGGTGGGCTTCTCGGTGTGGAATGTGGGTGGTATCCAAACCCTGGATGGCGGCACACAAGTGGCTTGTGGTACTGTAGTCAGGCAAACGCCTAGCAGAAGGCCAATGACCAAAGTCACTGAATCCAGAAACGAAATCCGTAAAACAGTCCAATTCCAAAAAACAAGGTCGGTTAACAAATGCCAGGAGTTGACAGAACAATCCAGTAAACAAAGTCCGAGGTCTGGTAACGTGTAAGAAGCAAGAAGTAGACAAAGCAATCCGGTAGACAAGGCAATCCAGTAGACAGTATCCAAGGTCGTAGTAAACGAGATTCAAGCATGCGAACAAACGCCGTAAAGTCCTGAAGGTAAACAGCTGTGAAGCAACGCTATCGATTCAGGAGGCCTTTTAAGCCAATAGGGAAGGTCACCTGATGCTGGAATGATCATAGACGTGCGTCAGGTGATGCAGTCACGTGAGATGTTGTCGTCACGTGACGTTTGGCCCGATCATGTGACGTGTAGATCTTCATTGACAACGTGTAACGCCAGCGATGCGAAGGCCGGTAAACACCTGATCCAAATGACCATGTCCTGGCATAACAGGTGAGAGGCCGCAAACTCCGTAAGCCAGAATGTGTGCGTGGGATACCCTTGTTTTGACGTGTAGTAGAGGGGTTAGTACGTATGGGGTTAGCACGTGTGCCTGTGGGTTGTCTGGCAGGAACAGGGCATGTCGTGGGAAATGTAACAATGAGCAACACTGGGGGCATTTCCTGGATTGGTGTGGGCGGTCTGGGGTTCCCCCTTCAGTGTGGGCTTCCTTCTGTTCTTCATTTTCTCCAGGAGGTTTTCGACAAGGGGCTGGCAGTGTCCATGCTTTGATCCCAATGGGCCTCCATTAAGCTCCTCAATGGGTACTTTGAGGGCTGTATGGAAGGGGTTACCTTGGTGGGGAGATTCCTTAAGGGTCTGACTTCTTCTCGTCCTTGTACCTTTAATGGTCTCCCTCCAGGGAATCTGCCCCATGTCTTGCAGTTTCTCCAGGGCCGTCCTTTTGAACCTCTTGCGGATATCGACATCCAGCACCTGACACTCAAGACAACTTTCTTTATTGCTATCACATCGGCTTGTCGACTGGGGGAAGTGGTGGCTTTGTTGTGTTGCCCTCCCTTCCTGCGGTTGCTCCCAGATTCCAAGGTTTTGCACTGTGATCCCATGTTTCTTCCAAATGTGGTTTCTCATTTTCACACGTCCCAGGATCTGGTTCTCCCAGCCTTTTTTCAGAATCCCCAGAGTCCCGAAAAGCAGCTTGGCACGCCATTTATGTCCGACGGGTTGTTCTGGAATACCTCTCTATGACGGAGCAGTTCTGTTGGACTGATAGTCTGCTGGTTATGTTTGGTGCTGCGGGTCAGAAAGCCTCATGGTGTCCATAAACTGTTGGATCAGGAATACCATCTCCATGGTTTACGTGTCTGCTGGCTTGCCTGCACGGGAACATGTCTAGGGTCCCTCCACTAGGGGGATGGCTGCTTCCTGGGCAGACGCCCATCTTTTTCATCTGAGATGGGTATATTCGTAGTCTGTTTAGACCAGTGTTAATTTCCACGTTGGTTGTGTTTTCTTTCATATGGTAGGTAAACAGGGCAGACCATGTTAGGGAGATTTTGTGATGGTCACTCTGGCTCGCCGGGATGACTTCCAGGTTTTTGGTTGCTTCCAAGATCTTGGTTGATACATATATATAGTCCAGATATGCTTTAGATTCTCCTCTTGACCGTGTGGGATTTGGTGGTTTATCTCCGTTTGTTTCCCCATTTAATAGTATTAACTTCCTTCTGGTTATTTCTTTTACCCATGATTGTGCTTTGGGTTTGAGTTTGTTATACAGTATTTTCTCCCCATTCACATAAAACAAGTGGATGTTCAGGTCACCACATATCATAGGTCAAAAAAACAGTGTCCTTCTTGTTCAGAAAGGGGATTGGTTAGCATCCCTGGATCTGCATGATGCATATTACCATGTGGCACTGCTACCCTCCCAGAGACAATTCTTCCGATTTGCTGTGGCGACTTAGCATTTTCATTCCAGGTCCTTCCTTGTGGGTTGCGCTCAGCCTCAAGGGTTTTCACCAAGTTGGTGTCTCCATTAGTGGCTCACCTCCACCTGCAGGAGGTTCAGCTTTTCTCCTAACTGGACAACTGGGATCTGCGGGGGACGGTCTTAGCACATCTACGGCTGGTCTGCCAAGCCCTGCAGGAATGGGGTTTTCTGATAAACTGGCAAAAGTCCCACCTGAAGCCCTCCCAGAATTTGGATTTCATTGGGGCCCAGTTCTGCACCCGGGTGGGGAGAGTCTTCTTGACTCTGGAGAGGGTCCAACAGCTTCACTCTGTTTTTGTCAGGGTTCTCTGGCAGACGTGGGTTCCAGCTCATCTGATGCTTACTCTGCGAAGGCACATGCCCCTTATGCTTTTCTGGTTCCATGGGTCTTCCTTCATCTACGTTTCCTGGTCTACTATCTTCTGGCCCATATACTCCCTGCCTCTCAGGCATACAAAGCCTGGGTCCCGATATCTCAGGCTCTGAAGAAAGATCTACAGTGGTGGTTGCAGGTCCGCAATATCCGCGCAGGCATGGTGAAACTAGTTAGGCCCATGAAGACCACTCTTACTACTGATACCAGTGGGGGGGGCACTCTGGGTGCCTGGTCGTCACAGGGGTTGTGGGTTACAGAGGCGTGTCATCGATCGTCCAACTGGAAGGAGTTGTGTGCCCTTCTTCGTGGCCAGTTGGTTTTTGGCCGGTCTCATGAGGACCAGGATTTGGTGATCAGGACGCACAACATGGCTGCCTTGGCTTATGTGAATTGACAGGGTGGCTCAGTGTCTCGGTCCCTGAATGCCCTGGCCTCGCAGGGGGAATACATTGCTGGTTTCTCTGGTGGCCACACATATCAGTGGAGTGGACAACGTTCAGGTGGATCGCCTCAGCAGGTGCTTCCCCTCCTCTCAGGATCTGGTCATTTCAGACAGGGATTTATCAGAGATCTGCCACAGGTTCGGGTGTCCGATTCTGGATCTGTTTGCCTCCACTACCTCCGTGAAGGTCCCGCTCTTCTGATCCCGTTTTCTGACATGGGGGATGTGGGCGCCCTGAATCTGGATGGCTGCAGGGTCTCCTCAATGCCTTTGTTCCTCTCCTTCTTGTATCCTGGGTGGTGTAGAGTATCAAAGGGTGCAGGACTACGGCTCTCTTGGAGGCCCCTTTCTGGCCCAACAGGGTTGGTTCCCTTCTCTTCGGTACCAGAACAAAAAAATCCTGAACATAAAATGCTGAAGTGCACATATCCATGCAATTATACGTGTGGGTGTGGGTTGGGGTAATACAAAATAGAAGGGGAGTATGGAGGGGAGCTGTGGAGGGTCTCCCCCGTATATAATTGCAGTAACATGTTCGGGGGGAAAAAATAATTCAACATTTCCATGTTCGTTTATTTTTTTTAAGTAATCACACAGATCTCTACTCTTCTGGAGCTCCAGTCTTGGAAGCTGTGGTTGATTCTGAGATGGCCTTGCCCTCTGCAAGCCGATCTGGGGTACGAGGTCCAGAAGATTCAATGGGCAGTCTGGATATTGCACTGTCTCGGTTGACTTATCAGGGGTTTTCTGGTCCAGTGATCGATTCTATTCTCTGGGCCAGATGCGCTTCTACCTTGAAGACCTATGAGTGTTATGATCTTGATGGTCGTGCAGATTAATAATGCCTCCGTCCCCAAGTACCACACAGACAATTGGTACAGGATGCCTGTGCAGTCTTTGAGGCCACAGGTTTTTGTTTGTGAGCCGTCAGGTCTGGAACCGGGAACTGCCAGAAGGACCCCTTGAGCGCTGTAAGGCAATGAGTGGTTATCAGATAATGTGTGATTGTTACAAGGTAAACCCAGCAGTGAGATAAAGTACCTCTTACCTAAAAATACGGAAGGTTACACCCTGATGGAAGAGGCAGAGAAACCCGGGACAGAGGGCTTGGTGGGCTTCTCGGTGTGGAATGTGGATGGTATCCAAACCCTGGATGGCAGCACACACGTGGCTTGTGGTACTGTAGACAGGCAAACGCCTAGCAGAAGGCCAATGGCCAAAGTCACTGAATCCAGAAACGAAATCCGTAAAACAGTCCAATTCCAAAAAACCAAGGTCGGTTAACAAATGCCAGGAGTTGACAGAACAATCCAGTAAACAAAGTCCGAGGTCTGGTAACGTGTAAGAAGCAAGAAGTAGACAAAGCAATCTGGTAGACAAGGCAATCCAGTAGACAGTATCCGAGGTCGTAGTAAATGAGATTCAAGCATGCGAACAAACGCCATAAAGTCCTGAAGGTAAACAGCTGTGAAGCAACGCTATCGATTTCAGGAGGCCTTTTAAGCCAATAGGGAAGGTCACCTGATGCTGGAATGATCATATACGTGCGTCAGGTGATGCAGTCACGTGAGATGTTGTCGTCACGTGACGTTTGGCCCGATCACGTGACGTGTAGATCTTCGTTGACAACGTGTAACGTTGCGGGCCAGCAGATGTTTCCATTGTAGACGCCAGCGATGCGAAGGCCGGTAAACACCTGATCCAAATGACCATGTCCTGGCATAACAGGTGAGAGGCCGCAACCTCCGTAAGCCAGAATGTGTGCGTGGGATACCCTTGTTTTGAAGTGTGGTAGAGGGGTTAGTACGTATGGGGTTAGCACGTGTGCCTGTGGGTTGTCTGGCAGGACAAGGGCATGGCGTGGGAAACGTAACAGATTCCCCCCTCAAAGACCCACGACTCCGTGGGCTGGAAGGGTTATCCCTATGAAAACGGGCAACCAGAACCGGAGCGTGTACATCACGGGAAGGGATCCAAGAGCGGTCCTCAGGGCCATAACCCACCCAGTCCACAAGATACTGAAGACGACCCCTGAAGAGACCAGAACCCAAAATGGCCCTGACCTCATACTCATCGGGAGAGGAGACAGAAACAGAGGCAGGAGGGGCATTGAGTCGGGTAGGGGCAGGACAGGGTTTGAGGAGCGAGGCATGGAACACAGGGTGGATCCACCAAGCGGGTGGAATGGAAAGGCGAAAAGCCACAGGATTCAAGATCTTGGAAATTCTGTAGGGGCCGACAAAACGCGGCAGCAGTTTGCGACATCCAGGAATGTGCAAATGGCGAGTCGAGAGCCAAACCTGGTCCCCCACACAGTACTCAGGGGCTGCTACCCGCTTCCTGTCCGCTTTGGCTTTCATTACCACCTGACCACCTGAGCCTCGCGTAAATGGATAAGAGTTTGGGCATGGGCTGTGACCAAATTACGGGCGCAGGCATCGGCAGCAGGAGTGGTGGAGGGCAAATCAGGAAGGGAAAGGGTACGAGGATGTTGGCCATACAAATAGTAAAAGGGGGAAAAGCCAGTAGACGAGTGCCATGAGTTGTTGTATGCGAATTCAGCTAAATGGAGTAGGTCAAGCCAAGAATCCTGGTACTGGAGGGTAAGACAGCGTAATTACTGCTCCAGGGCCTGATTCACCCTCTCAGTTTGCCCGTCAGTTTCAGGATGGTAAGCAGAGGAGAATCGAGAATCAATACCCAGTAGTCCAGTAAGGGCCCGCCAGAAACAGGACGTGAACTGGGAACCCCGATCTGAAACAATAACCTGTCGGAGACCAAAGAGACAGAAAACGGATTGGAAAAACAGACGGGCCAATGTGGGGGCAGAAGGTATTCCTGTGCAAGGTATAAAGCGGGCCATCTTTGTATAGGAATCAACGATCACCCAGATAGTGTTGTAACCCAGTCTGCGGGGAAGATCAGTGATAAGATCCATAGAGATCGTGTGCCAAGGCTTGGGTGGGACCGGTAGCGGCTGAAGCAATCCCAGAGGTCGGCCTCTGGATGGTTTGCATTGGGCGCAGATCGAACAAGTGTTAACGTAATTCTTAACATCTCTTCTCATTGAAGGCCACCAGCACCACCGCTGTAGCAACTCTAGGGTACGCTTTTGCCCCGGGTGACCGTTGATTGCAGCGTCATGAGACCAGGCGAGTGCCTGATTGCGAACCTCACTAGTGGGGAGGAAAAGTTTACCTTTAATAAATGGCAACCCCTCCTGAAGTAGAACGTCCCATTCTGTCAAGGCATGAGGGTGTTGGTAGACCCAGTGTTTGATAGTGGTAAGAATGGGAGGGGATGGCGTGCATACACAGATGATGTGACCTTTTTCTAACACTGCATCAGGAAACAGAGGCAAAGAATCCCCCCCAGGGGAACGAGAAAGTGCATCAGCCTTACCATGGGAGGGGCCAGGCCTATGTTTCACGATGAAATCGAAAGCGGAAAAAAATAAATGCCAACGCACATGCCTACTGTTTGTGCACTTTAATGTGGCTAGGTCTTGCAGGTTCTTATGGTCAGTATATATCACAGTCTGATGTTTTGCCCCGAGGAGATGATGACGCCATGTCTGGAGGGCATCTTTTATGGCTAGCAACTCCTTTTCGGTCACTGTATAATGGGATTCGGCTGATGTGAACTTCCGGGAATGATAAGAGACTGGATGTAAGTGGCCGGTGGATGGACAAGGTTGTGAAAGAACTGCCCCTAACGCGAAAGAGGAGGCGTCGGCTTCTAGGATAAACGGGAGTTCTGGGTCTGGGTTTTGCAACACCGGAGCCGTGGTAAACCTAGACTTGAGGGTATCAAACGCCTTCTGATGGTCGGGTGTCCAAGAAAATGGAACAAGAGGGCTGGTTAAGGTCGTGAGTGGTGTAACAATAGCAGACAAACCGGCGATAAAACGCCGGTAAAAACTAGCAAAACCAAGGAAGGATTGGAGTTGTTTTATGGTGGTCGGAGCAGGCCATTCTACAACGGCTCTGACTTTTGATGAATTCATGGAAAGACCGCCGGGCGTAATATGAAATCCCAAGAAGTCCACCTCCTTTGAGTGAAACAAACACTTCTCTGGTTTGGCAAATAAGGCGTTGTCTTCGAGGCGAGATAGGACCTCTCTGACATGCATGACGTGTTCTTCCAGGGAGGATGAATATATCAGTATGTCATCAAGATACACCATGACATATATGTCAAGGATGTCAGAAAAGACTTTGTTAATGAAGCGCTGAAAAGTGGCCGGAGCGTTGCATAACCCGAAGGGCATTACCGTATATTCATACAACCCTTGTCGGGAGCAAAACAGCATCTTCCATTCGTCTCCTTGGCGCATATGGATTAGATTATACGCCCCCCTTAGATCTAACTTAGTCAAAATAGAAGCAGGCGTCAGTCTATCTAGCAGGGTGGATATAAGCGGAATAGGGTACCTATTCTTTATAGTGATGGCATTCAAGCGCCTATAGTCTATGCATGGACGTAGGTCGCCTTCCTTTTTGGGCACAAAAAAGATAGGGCTGGCAGCGGGAGAACAAGAAGGACGGATATGGCCTAACTGTAAAGCTTGTTGGATATACTCTTTCAAAGCCGTTTCTTCAGAAGGCGATAAAGAAAATATCCTGCCCTTTGGTATAGGTGCGCCAGGAATCAAATCAATGGGGCAATCGTAAGGCCTATGCGGGGGTAGACCCTCCGCCTTAGCTTTTTCAAAAACATGTATGTAGTCGTGATATTCAACAGGAATGCTGGTCAACACAGCTCCCACGGTATGTGCTGGGGTGCACGGCTCTACGTCTTCCAGTCGGGAAGAGGCCATGGCCCCAAGAATAGCGGAGGGAGAGGTTAGCGAGTTGGGTTCTGTTAAGCAGAAGTGTTGGCATATGTCTGATTCAAACGTTACCTGCCCAGTTCCCCAATTGATTAAGGGATTATGTTGTCTTAACCAGGGAATACTGAGTATAATGCCGAATTGGGGTGTGGTGATAAGGTCGAAAGACATTATTTCTTTGTGGGTATTCTGAATCACCACTTCCAAAGGAGCAGTCTGGTATCTGATCGGGCCAGAAGACAAGTTGGTGCCGTCAACTGCTTGTACATGCTCAGGGTGTTCTTTCTGAACCAGGGGCAGATTGAGATGACGAGCTAGTGTGATGTCTATAAAACAGCCAGTGGCCCCTGAGTCAATCACGATGCGTACATCATGCTCAATGTCCCTAGTGGGTTTCAGGAATGCATGGACCACTATGGGCCTGATGGAACCGAACATGGGTTCAGTGGGGGTCAATGATGGGCTCGCCGGTACCCCCGCTCTCAAGGGCGAGCCTTCGGAAAATCCGGAGTCTTGTTTTTTGGTCGACGGGGGCATTCTTTTACATAATGCCCACTTATGCCACAGTAAAAACAGGTGTTACTGGTTCTCCTGCGTTCTCGCTCAGCTGGAGTTATAGGACTTCGAATGCCACCGATTTGCATGGGTTCAGCACCAGTGGCAGACGAACCTGGAGGAGGCAGGTTAGAAAAGGACGTCTCTGTTTTACGCTCGGTTCTACGAGCGTCTAGCTGTAGGGTGAGATCGACCAGGTCAGAGAAAACGGAAGGAAGGGATGGGACCACGGCGAGTGCATCTTTCATGGTATTGCATAACCCTCTCTAAAAAACAATGGCCTTTTTCTGTTCTGGCCAGGATGTCTCTGCGGCAAGTTGGTTAAACCGAGTGATGTACTCAATTAGGGAATGTTTACCCTGTGACAATTCTAAGAGTTCGAGGTCTCGTGATTGTGCCCTATAACGAGTATCGAACACCTTCGCCATTTCAGTCACTAGAAGTTCAAAATCGTATAAAACAGGATGATCGTTCTCCAAGAATGGATTTGCCCATGTGGCTGCCATGCCAGATAGATGGGATAGAAGGAAGGCGGCCTTGGTAACAGAGTCAGGAAAGGCCTGGGGTCTACATAAGAAGTGAAGTTTACATTGATTGATGAAGGTACGGTATTTACGTGGGTCGCCTTGATAGCGTTCTGGGGCAGCCAGAGGAAAAGAGGTCGGGAGTAACACAGGAGTGGGAGCAGGAGGTGGAGTAGGGGCAGGCTGGACAGGAGGGTTGGAATCCCCAAACTCGGCATCAGCAGGCAATGGTTGGTGTGTGCTTTGTAAGGCGTCAAGACGATGGTGGATAGCAGAGGTGGCGGCGGCCATGTCGGTCCTAAGGGCCCCGACAGCCTGCATTAAAGCGGTCACAGGGTCCCCGGCAGAGGCTTCCAAAATCAGCACGACCAGAAGGCTTCACAGACTGTTATGATCTTGATGGTCGTGCAGATTAATAATGCCTCCGTCCCCAAGTACCACACCGACAATTGGTACAGGATGCCTGTGCAGTCTTTGAGGCCACAGGTTTTTGTTTGTGAGCCGTCAGGTCTGGAACCGGGAACTGCCAGAAGGACCCCTTGAGCGCTGTAAGGCAATGAGTGGTTATCAGATAATGTGCGATTGTTACAAGGTAAACCCAGCAGTGAGATAAAGTACCTCTTACCTAAAAATACGGAAGGTGACACCCTGATGGAAGAGGCAGAGAAACCCGGGACAGAGGGCTTGGTGGGCTTCTCGGTGTGGAATGTGGGTGGTATCCAAACCCTGGATGGCGGCACACAAGTGGCTTGTGGTACTGTAGTCAGGCAAACGCCTAGCAGAAGGCCAATGGCCAAAGTCACTGAATCCAGAAACGAAATCCGTAAAACAGTCCAATTCCAAAAAACAAGGTCGGTTAACAAATGCCAGGAGTTGACAGAACAATCCAGTAAACAAAGTCCGAGGTCTGGTAACGTGTAAGAAGCAAGAAGTAGACAAAGCAATCCGGTAGACAAGGCAATCCAGTAGACAGTATCCAAGGTCGTAGTAAACGAGATTCAAGCATGCGAACAAACGCTGTAAAGTCCTGAAGGTAAACAGCTGTGAAGCAACGCTATCGATTTCAGGAGGCCTTTTAAGCCAATAGGGAAGGTCACCTGATGCTGGAATGATCATAGACGTGCGTCAGGTGATGCAGTCACGTGAGATGTTGTCGTCACGTGACGTTTGGCCCGATCATGTGACGTGTAGATCTTCATTGACAACGTGTAACGTTGCGGGCCAGCAGATGTTTCCATTGTAGACGCCAGCGATGCGAAGGCCGGTAAACACCTGATCCAAATGACCATGTCCTGGCATAACAGGTGAGAGGCCGCAAACTCCGTAAGCCAGAATGTGTGCGTGGGATACCCTTGTTTTGACGTGTAGTAGAGGGGTTAGTACGTATGGGGTTAGCACGTGTGCCTGTGGGTTGTCTGGCAGGAACAGGGCATGTCGTGGGAAATGTAACAATGAGCAACACTGGGGGCATTTCCTGGATTGGTGTGGGCGGTCTGGGGTTCCCCCTTCAGTGTGGGCTTCCTTCTGTTCTTCATTTTCTCCAGGAGGTTTTCGACAAGGGGCTGGCAGTGTCCATGCTTTGATCCCAATGGGCCTCCATTAAGCTCCTCAATGGGTACTTTGAGGGCTGTATGGAAGGGGTTACCTTGGTGGGGAGATTCCTTAAGGGTCTGACTTCTTCTCGTCCTTGTACCTTTAATGGTCTCCCTCCAGGGAATCTGCCCCATGTCTTGCAGTTTCTCCAGGGCCGTCCTTTTGAACCTCTTGCGGATATCGACATCCAGCACCTGACACTCAAGACAACTTTCTTTATTGCTATCACATCGGCTTGTCGACTGGGGGAAGTGGTGGCTTTGTTGTGTCGCCCTCCCTTCCTGCGGTTGCTCCCAGATTCCAAGGTTTTGCACTGTGATCCCATGTTTCTTCCAAATGTGGTTTCTCATTTTCACACGTCCCAGGATCTGGTTCTCCCAGCCTTTTTTCAGAATCCCCAGAGTCCCGAAAAGCAGCTTGGCACGCCATTTATGTCCGACGGGTTGTTCTGGAATACCTCTCTATGACGGAGCAGTTCTGTTGGACTGATAGTCTGCTGGTTATGTTTGGTGCTGCGGGTCAGAAAGCCTCATGGTGTCCATAAACTGTTGGATCAGGAATACCATCTCCATGGTTTACGTGTCTGCTGGCTTGCCTGCACGGGAACATGTCTAGGGTCCCTCCACTAGGGGGATGGCTGCTTCCTGGGCAGACGCCCAAGGGGTGTCTCTGCAGAATATGTGTGCTACTGGGGTAAACCAGAGCATGCATAGCTCTCAACTCACCCGCTTTTGTCGGGTGTCACCCGCCTTGAAAGCAGATGAATCACCCGCCAAGTCTCTCATACGCCCATTCACTTCTATGGGCCCCTCACCCGCCAAAAAGAAAATCGGGTGTTTTCACCCGCCTTGGTGACAAAAAAGGTTGGGAGCTATGAGCATGTTTATCAACCTTTGTGGGCTTAATGTGTCCCACCCCAGGAATGGATCCTTTAGGGTTGAGGTTTTGTCTGTAGGCATGGGTTGATTGTTCTGGGCGAGTAAAGCGTTGTTTATGGTGTTGCAAAACTGCTGTGTCTCTGTGTCGCATTGGGACCTCTCCACATTGTCTGTGCTTTGGTATACTCAGAGGTAAGTACTGGGACTAGGGATGTGGGGGTAATGCTTTGATTACTTACCATTAATATACATTGCTCCTAGTCCTACTCTTCCTCGTCACAGTACCAACGACCCTCCTCTCCCTCCCTGCAGGGAGAGTCCCATGCTCCAGATTGGATATTGTTAACTGGGGCTTATGGGTAAGTATGAGGTATTATACCTCAGAAGAAAAGAAAGTGAAGAAGGGTTACTGGAGTGGAGGGGGGGGGGGTTCAGTGGTATGTACTGTCAAGAGGAGGAGCAGAACTAGGAGTAATGAAGATTACCAGTAAGTAATCAGAGCAATACTCACAGTGTCGTTCTGGAAAAGTGAAGCTATGGCGGCCATATTGTAATGTCCCAAGTTAGCTTCCCTTTTAAGAATCCACTGACAAAGCAGTATAATAGAATGATATGTATCACGACGTTACTAGAGACCTACCATGGTGTTGTTTACAATGTAAATAATGATTCCATCTCTAAATACATTTTCAAACGTATATTAATGCTTTGTATACATTTGATGTATTGTGAAAAAATAAGAAAAGCAATGTATTTAACACATCCACATCACCGAACTCGTGATAGCAATGTGGTTGTATTCCTTCTACGTTACTTAACCACAACAGGGAAAACCCGGGTCCCTTCTTTAATCGGATTGGCTGTGGAGCTTTCCCGTTGCTTAAACTGACCAGACAATCCTTTTGATTGGTTATGCTTGGTCATATTGTGTGAGCGACAGCGCCCATTGGCTGCCCGTGTTCGGCCAACGGTATCAGCTGATTATCCCGAATCGCTTGCCTTTGAAAGTTAACAGCGGGAGCAGGGGAACCTGGCGTTCAAGTTGCGGAGAGTGGGCTAAGATCGGCGCCCCGCACTGATAGGTGGGAGTTCAGGTCCGGAGCTTGGTTCTGAAGCTTAGATTCCTGATCTACGCAGTTAGAGAAGGAGTATTACACATTCATATTGGGTGGAGAGGGGACGTTTGTGTTTAGGAGGGTTGTTTACGCAGAGCGTGTTTTAAGTGCATTGGAGAAGGTGGTTGATGTGCACGCTGGACGGCATCTTGGGTGTAGATGTTTTGTTGTTGCATGCATTCGTAAAAGATGCTCCCTGGTTTTATCCAATTACGTGTCGGTTTTCTTTTAGTACAAGGATCACGTTATTTAGTTCACTCATTAAAACATGTTAAGGTGTAATTAAATATTGGTGGGAAAAGCCCAATTGCGTGGCAAAAATGACTTAATTTTGTTGAAAACGTGGCCACAGTTGCTATGGGTGCTCCGAATCTATGCTGACAGATCTCGCGTCATCATCCCCGCCCCCTTTTTGTGCTCTGAAACCAAGAAGCAGTTTTGCTGCTCTCCCTTTGCTAGAGCAACTCCGGTAGCTCGGCTTCGCGGACAAGAGTTCTTGAATGAGTTAATGCGCATGAAGATAAATACTCAGAACTTCCCACCAAGCGCTATAGCCATTTATGCCCATTTCCATTTATGCCCATTTGCTAGGTGTGCATTATTTCTTTTCTATCCGTACGATGAATCTGTGTAACACCCACCCAAACATTGGATTGAAAGTTTACACTTAATTCTCCCCCCCCCCCCAAAATATAAATTTTATTATTGCCAACCAATCTAGCAGGTCCAACAGACAAGCTCCCAATACAAGATCATATGGCAGATATTACCCATGGGATTGTCGCTCAAAGTTTAACAAACCCTCAGCTATTTTGAAAGTACTGACTTCAGTCTTACAAAAATGGTACTGTCCAGGATCGTCATCTGGCAAGGGTGTAGAAATCCTGGTGTTATTTTTTAAAATAATACAATTATGTGGGAAATCCATCTTGGAAAGGATGGTCTGTTAAGCTAAACAGAGCCCCATTTTGGTAAACTTAATGCTATGGCATAGTAACATGTGTGCCCTGCTGCAACAGTCTATTCATTCACAGCTACTGTTCTCCAGAGCACGTTCAAAGGCCACATGTGCACTGCTGCAACATTCTACTCATTCACAGCTACTGTTCTCCAGAGCACGTTCGAAGGCCACATGTGCACTGTTTGACAGCTGTCGCAGCAGACAGAGATTGCACTTCTGGTTCAAAACCATACTAATGATGATAAACTAATCGCCTGGTGGCAGGGTAATCTTGAATAATAAGCCATACCTGTGTTTTGGTACGGTGTCTGGTAATCCACATAACTACTAAAGCCACATCTAAGCTGTAGAATATTCATGTCAACACTGAGCCCAGGCCAGCCATGGACCGGTTTGTATGTATTCTCTGCAGACTACATGTCTCTGCTGCAGCCAAGACAACCGATAGAGAGAGCTGTTTATTTAATACCTTGCAAGGTTGTCAACACCTCTCTCCAACCCAGGAAACCTTCAGCAGGGGAGTCCTGGGAACCAGGCTTCAAAGAGGCAACCGCTAAACAAAAGTGCCATGGCTGGTGGGTTTGTGGGTGTACATTTTCTCTATATAACTTTGAACATGCCTTTACTTTGTAATGTTGTATTATTGCTGTTTGGTTTGCTACTTTTAACACGTTCACACCCCTCTTAGAGACTGGCCTGCCCTCAAACCATGTTCCAGCAATCAGCGAAAGGTGTAGCTCTGGACTATGCCAGCTTCATCTTTATGATTGAGATCACTGTTGGCTTGTAGTTTTGCAAAGACTGAGTAGGCAGTTCAGCCACTACTCATCCTTGTACTCCTGCAGGGCAGCAGTTATTTTGCTGGCGGTAGAGATAGAACAGGATTGGAGTTAAGTAGCAACACTGAATTCTTGATTGAAATGCTTTGATTCTTAACTGGCTGCCTTCAACTACATTGTTTTTCCCCTGACTGTTCCATTTCAGACGTTAGAAGAAAATATGAAAATCGGGCTTAGTCAGATCTCAAAAAGGAATGTGCTGAGTTAAGCTGTTCATAACTTCCCATATCTGCTGAATTTCAAGGTTTTTGTTGAGTTAAATCTGCTCAACTTAACTTCACCGTAATTAAAGCTTTTTCAGTGAAGTGTTTATTTCTTAAAAAAATGTTATGGGCCACTAGCCACAGGTTTCGTCCGTGTCCACTGTACATGTTCCTCAGAATGTTTCTTTTGGACCCACTTAGGACGCTGTGGCCACTTTGTCTTTTGGTCCCACTGGACAGGGCGTCTGGCCTTGATCAGTGAACACAGCATTCATGCTCACTGGCCATGGCCATATCGCACACCTTTACATGTTGGCCCAATAGGTTACCCAGTACCTCACTGTAGCTGTAAAATGTCACTTTTTTGTATTACTCATTTTGTAATAAAAAAAACTGTTTCCCAAATAACCGTGGTTATATTGATTATATACCACATATTACCCCAATATCCTTAAACGGCTGTAGATATGTGTGATGCATTTTTTTTTTTTCAATCCCGTTTTCTATTATATCCCCGAATATGGGGAAAATAACCCTTGCATATGCGAAAACCTTCGAGCTCTGAACTTGTCCCCAATTTCACATGCTGTCCTCTTCCCCCTCCCCACCTGTAGCCTGATGCCATTTCATCCAAATGTCATTTTTTTCCACTTTTTGTTTTCAGTTAACTCTGGATATTCCCGTTATATTTGCAGTTATCTCTCGCATCGAACAAAAAAAGGCCTTTTTCCTTTCTGAAAAGCCTTTCTCGTGCACAGCACTGTAGGTGATATAGCTAGAATTTTAGGAGAATGGGCAACCCCTTCTCCATCAAATATTTTAACCACTACTGGATGGAATAACCCCAAACCCAACCTGGCAATCTAGTCAAAGATTTATGCCCATGTGGTTTCGTACCTGGTCCAGTTCCATCCAGTGGCTTTTGCTGTGCGCTACACAAAAATGTGGACTTTTTCCTTTATTGGAAAAATAATTGGGAGGAGGCCGAAGCCTACTCAGTTTTTTTTTTTGCTCTCTTAAACACCTTTTCATAACTGATGACATCCAAAATTTAGGCCAGTTGTTTTTGTTCACTGATCGTGAGATCTTTAAAATTCAAAAGTGCTATATATATCTAGATGTTAACCTTCTCATATGTTCTTAACTTTACTTGCAGTTTGGTCTCAGCTCATGGTGCACATGAATGGGGGCAATAAGTAGGCCTCCAACACACAAATAATTTGTATACATGATGATCAGCTTTAATGTTATCAACATTGTCTGGTAATGTTGTCTTTCTTCCTTACTTTAGTTTGCCTGTATGTGTCTTTGATTGTTATGCATTCTTAATATGTATTGTTTGTACTAACGCACGTGTGTATTAAGTCTTGAATTGTTAGTTATTTATTCCATGAATCAAAACTCTGATAAGGTAGCATTCATTATGTTATCCAAAATTACCAGATTAAAAATATTGTTCTTCTATGGTGCATTCTGCAGCCATTGCCTATCTTTATGTATGATTGGGTTCCTTTTTATTAACAACACTCATATATATTACATTTTTTAATACATTAGATGGGTCTCTCGAGCACCCCTGACATCTTGTTACCAACATTATAAACATATCCCCTTGTAGGGACTTTTCATCAAAATGAATTTCATATATGAGGTCATCATTGATATTAGTGATATCCTGAGTGTTAGTCTTAGTGTGCGGTGGTGCCGCGAGTTATGGTTGCTTAACTTACCTGGCGAATTGCTGGGGCTTTTTGGTTTTATTTGTCATAATGTTTTTTTATTCACTGAATTTCATAGGTTTTATTAGTGCAACTTAACTGTAACGTCCCAGCTTTTTTACTGTTAATTTCATAGGTTTTTATGAGTGAAAATGTTTCATGTTACATCACTGTATATAAGCTATTCTTCTTTTAACATGTATGAAAGAACTGTAAACCTCCTTTACACCATATTTTTTGCAACGCATACTGATGTCGTTATCAGCAGCGCATGCTGGGGATGCAAGTCATGGTTGAATTGCCTAGGGCATGAGGCTCCACCATGACCCTAACCCCTCCATACCACCTCCATTATCCACGGCACCTACCCAGCGTCTTAGTTCAGTGTCCACTATACCCTCCTAAGGTGACCAATGGCCAGTGCTGATGACTTGCAGCTATGGCCATTCTCCACGATCCGTAGGGCATGGGCTTCAGCCATGCTGCATTCCCCAAAAGGCAAATAGGAGTAGACAATTGTCCTTGCCCACTGCCCAGGCAGCAACATTTTATCACTATTTTTGTAGTTACTTTTTGACACTTTCAAAAACGTAAAACACAGGACAGATTTGCAAAACCATGCTTTCAGGTCCTTGCTGATGCTCCTCGTGCAAATTTGCTGCAATCCAGTCCATCACTTGAGGCTGTGGCCGCAAGCAGAATATTTGTTTCCATTCAATCCTAGAATTTTGTCCATGCCGTACGCCCCGATAAGCAAATCAGAATACACATTGCCCTTGCTCAGGGTATGGCCCATTGCCCAGGCACCAAGTTTGTACTTACATTTTGACACTTAGAAAAAATAAAACGCAGGACAGATTTGCAAAATCATGCTTTGAGGTCCTTGCTGATGCTCCTCGCAAATGTTTGCTGCAACCCTGTCCAGCACTTTGGGCTGTAGCCACAGGCCGCATTTGTTTTCCCATTCAAACCTGTCCCGATTTCGAAAAATTTACCACATAGCCGGTGCCTGGTGGCCATGCCCACTTTAACCCCATTGCTGGACACATTTGCAAAACCATGCTTTCGGGTCCTTGCAGCAAATCTGTCCATGTTTAATTTTTTTTAAAGTGTCAAAATGTACATACATAAAATAGTCACATAACTTAGCTCCCACTTGACAAAATCCATTTGGACTTTGCACACACATTTGAAGGTTGGGCCTATAATCTTTCTGAAAACGTTTGTGCAGATTTGTCAAACAGCAAAAAAGTTATAAGCCATCTAAAAATGTTGAGACCCACCCCCCTCTAATTTGGCCCCTTGACAAAATCACACCAAACTTTGCTAAACCATTTATTGGACATTTTGTATGGCTCCTATACGCAAGTGTCTCGTCACAAGACGGGTGGGTGGGTGGGGGAAGACATGGGAATCACGAAAGTAGAACAAAAAAGTTATATTCTACCGTGCAAGTGCTTGAGAAGGTGGGAAGTGCAGGAGTGGGGTACCCCCAGGGAAGGTAGACGGAGAAGTGTTGGGTGGGCCAAGGTGGCAAGTGCTAGGGGAAGGGGGGGGCAAGGGAGGATGAGTGTGGTGGGGAGCGGAAAAAGTTGGGCTAGTCCAGGAAAAGGGGGCACGGAGGCAAGTGCTGGCATAAGATGCAGGGGGGACTGGTATGGGTTGATCTGGCTCCTGTATGACTCTGAAGGGACCAGTCATAGCGGCAGACCGAGTTAGCACGAAAGGGGAGGGGGAGAGAAGAGGAGGAAGGGGAGAGGGAAGGAAGAGGAGAAAAGGAAAGTCTTGAGTTGTTGCCAGAACTTTAAGAAGATCTGGCTCAAGTCTGAGGGGGCCGTGAGGCCGTTCCAGAAGGGGGAGCCAGCCAAGGAAGGGGATCTACCTCCCAATCCCTGCTTGGAGATACGTTTACCAGCAGAGAGTTGGAGCCAGAGGACCGAAAATAGGGAAAGCTGGATGTAAAGAGGTCACAGGCCTCCTTCAAATCTTTTTTGCAAACTTTAGTGCAGATTTGTCAAGCAGCACCAAATTTATAAGGCTTTCAAATATTTTACCCCCCCCCCCCCCCCCCCCTCTAATTTTTCCCCCTCTTGGCAAAACAGCACCACACTTTGCAGAACCATTCAGGGTCAGATGTCAAATGATATTTCAAGATTTTCATGCAGTTTCATTGAGTGGCGGCAAAGTTTTAAGCCATCACAAAAACTCCTTTTCACTGATACTGTAATGAAGAAAAAGGCATGAATGTCCCAAAACATCTGAGATGTTCACGAACGTCTTACAAGAGAAATCAGTTTTGGGGCTTTTTATGGCCATATTCCATCCTTCTCACCCCTCATCTCGAGATTGTTTCATTAGTTTGACAAGGGCAATGTTGTGTTTTTTCATATGTTTTTAGTGCAAGGTCTGCGGGTGCAGTTTATAAATCCAACATGGCGTTCGTTTCAAAACTTTGACACACCTCACGTTTTTAATTGACCAATCAGCGGGTGAGTATGGTGTCTGCGAACGTCACACGGCTCTCTAATTGGTGCAGAGACGTCTGTGGACTCCAAATCAGGAAATGAGTCAGCAGACCAGACCATATATCTCAATTTCTTTTAACCTACATTTTGGCTATTTAAAAAAAATGCTGGACGGATTGACACCAAATTTACAAAGGCACGCATTCGGGAACAAGCCACTGCTCTTTATGCAACTTTGGTGCCAATCCGTCCTCTAGTTTGGGCTGTAGATGCAAGCAAAAACATTTTTCCATTGTGCTTTGAGTATTTCAAAATTTGTGGGACCAATCTCTGTAACCAAACCCCACCAAACTTTGTAAAGCCATTCTGTCTAAGGTGGCCACATACTCTTTCTTTTTTTTTTTGTTGCAAAGTTTGGTGAGGATTCGTCGAACTGCACTAAGTTGAGCAACTTAACTATAACTACAGGGCTGCTACCGCAGGCCCTGTAATATATTTTATATGTATTGGGAAAGGCTATTTGAGCCAAGTTGCGCAATCCACAATGCCACCTAGTAGCCATCTGTGGAAGTTGACCTCCAGTTCTGAGCCACAACAGCAAGGCATTGTGGCTTAGCTAAAATTGACTTTCCTACTTTTTTCTTTTTCTTCCAACCTTCGCAAACCCTTTCTTGGTGGTGTGAAAACATGGGCAAATGCTCCAACCACAAAGCTGTCGGGATTGTAATGCACTGATAATCCCTAATGAGGGTGAAACCAGGTATGTAGTTGTCCTGACAGCCTTGCAAAATGTCTGTCTTGGGTTGGTTAAGCTATATATGAAGTAGCACTGCCCTCTTGGACAAAGACAAATTCCTGAAGAAAAGGTTTGCATATGGGCTAACTTGCATACCCACAATGCCTTGCTTTAGTGGCTCAGAACTGGAGATATATATATTTCTTTCTTGTGCTGATTGCAGGTCATTTTAGTTCTTTACTTTCTGGTGTACCAAAATCCACCTATTTTTTTAAAAAATTTTGTTGGCAGAGGTTTACAGCAATCGGCACGTCCGAGCACAAAAATGAAAACATTACATGCACAGGACGTATTGTATCTACAATTAACAGTATGAAGAACAAACAGTAGTGGGACATGTGACCATCAAGATCAATCTTGTGCAACAGGGGGTGAGTCACTTCCAAATCAACTGTCAGTTTGATTGATGAGGGAGCTGCTGAAGGCAGACCAAATGTTCTTCGGTCGAGATTGGTGAGGGAGCATATCAAGATATTATTCCTCACAATTCCGGGCCCAGGTAAGTGTGTTGAGCCACTTCTGGAAGGTCGGGGGGGGGGCTCTTCCAACATTGTAGTACACATTTATTAGCTATCATGCAGCCTATATTTAGGAATTTGGCCATACGTCTAGTATCTTCATTGCTCCACACACCAAACAATACCCCCAACGGATCGGGGTCAATCACTGTTCCAGTGATGTCAGTGAGAGCCTTCAAGATCTCATCCCAAAAAATCCCCAGTATGTGGCAGCGAACTTGGAGGTTTTGAGAGGTGTGTAGTATAACCTGTTCCGTAGTTTAAACTGCATGACTTGCTAACGCAAATTGAGGGATACTCGATTAGTATGCGAGCACATCTTATTCCATAATTGGTCAGAGATCTCGAGGTCCAAATCGCCAGCCCATTCATTACGTGCTTTGGGAGGCTGGGCTGGGGTACCCATCAATAGCATTTTGTATAAAGAGGAGACAACGCCACGGGCACCACTTGAATTAGCAATATGCAATCTCCGGGGTGTCAGGAGGCTTGTCAGGAAAAGTGGTCCCTCTGGCGCGGAAGGCGGCACAGAGCCTATAATATTGTAACATCTCAAGAGCAGACCCAGAGTGGCCCTGGCTCCATGTTTGCGGATCGATGAACCTCCCATCGGGAAAGAGATCGGTCAGTGCCTGATAACCTAGCGCGCCCCAGCGGTGGGTCAAGGCTGTGTCGTGTGTGGGTTACAGTCCAGGGAACCCCCATATGGGGAGCCATTTATAATAGGGGTAGTCTACATCAGTTGCGTTCAATAGGTAGCTCCAGGCCAGAAGGGTAGTTGCCACAGGATCAAGGGGGGAATCTGGCACATAATCGCGATGGAATATAAGGGTCATAGTGTTGATTCTAGCAGCCGCCAGAGTTTCCAGCTTGACATGTGGGCAAGTCAGAGTACTCGGGCACCAATAAGTGGCATACTTGGCCTGTGTGGGCATCCAGTATAGCAGTAAGTCAGGAGCTGTAAATCCCCCCCCCCCTTCTCATATGGGAGTGTCATGTCTGACCATTTCTTACGTACCGCACCTTGATGCCATAAGAACTGGGCACATGATTTGTGTAGTTGCGTGAAGTATCGTTTCCCGGGCCAAATGAGTACATTACTTAAGATGTAGAGAAACTTCGGGACCAAAACCATCTTGATGAGAGCGAGAGTTTACCAGCAAGTGATAATGGGAGGGAGCACCACTGTGCCATTTTCGATTCAGCAAGCTGTGCTATGGCCAAGTAGTTATCTGCTAACAGGGTAGGTTTGGACAGAGACAATCGGACACCTAAGTACCTGATACCGCTGGGGGACCGGCGAAGTGGATATTCCGAGTGTGGTTGTTGGGTTGAATTGGTAAGTGGGAGAAGCTCTGAAGTAATTGATTCTGAAGCCCGAGAGGGTGCCCACCCGTGTGATGTCTCGTAGTACGGGGTCCAGGTGAATGGCAGGATCTCTAATGTATACCAATACGTCATCTGCGTACAAGGATATTATCTCAGGGGTGTCTTTCAACCATATTCCCCTCTGCTAATGGCGCGCTCTGATGTGGTCCACCATGGGTTCTATCACAAGTGCAAAGAGGATCTGGGAGAACGGGCAGCCCTGACGGGTACCTCTGAAGAGTGTGAATAATGTAGATGCTAAGGAATTGACCCAGACTTTTGCCACCAGAGCGGTGTACAGCAATTTTAATGTATCCAATCATACTGGGGCCAATCCCCATCGTCTAAAGGACTAGCCACATGTATTTCCAAGAGACCATATCGAATGCTTTTTGAGCATCAAGCGTGACCGCGATGGCACTCGCATCCTGTTCGATTCTGGCCATCACATTGAAGAGCTGCCGGATATTATGAGAAGTGGATCTCCTGGGTACGAAGCCCGCTTGGTCCTCGTGGACCAGGTGTGCCATGATCGGAAGGAAACGATTCGCTGTAACTTTAGTGAAAGATCTTGGTGTCTATGTTCATGAGGGAGAGGGGCCTGTACGAGCCGCGTTCGTCACTAGGTTTGTTGGGCTTAAGCAGCACCGTTATGACTGCTTCACGTAGGGATGGAGGGAGAACAGACACACAGTGATTCATCCCAGATCTCTTATAGTTTGGGGGCAAGGCTAGCCACATGCTCATGGTAGAACTCAGAGGTAAATCCATCAGGACCCGGTGCCTTGCCCTTTGGGAGTTCCGAAATAGCCTTGACTATTTCGTCCATCCGGATCGGGGAATGCAATTGGTCCCTAGTCGAGGAGGAGATGCATGTCATGGGGATCTGATCAAGTAGATGTCTCATGTGGTGTTCACTATGTTCAGGGGGCAAAGCATTGAGATTAGCGTAGAACTCAGTAAAAATATCTAGTATTTGTAGATCCGACCAATGCGGTACACCTTGCGCGTACTTGATGGCTACAATCTGGGTCTGCTCCTATTTCACCCCCTCATTAGTCTCGCCAGTGTTCTCCCTGGTCTTTCTCCCTCCCCATATTTCTGTGCTACCTGTGGGCGACTAAAGTATCGAACCTCTCTCGTGGCGTGCATTTCAAAAACCTTAATTTCCTTGCTAATTTGGGCGATTTTGGCAGGGTCAGTCGAGCAATCCTGCTCCAGCTTCCGCAGTTTAGATTCGGAGCAGCTAAGTTAATTTCTTATGGTCTTTAACACATCCTCTGATGTATACCTTGAAGGTGTCCCAGCGGACCCCAGCTGTAGTAGCCTGTAGGGGGTTGCATTCAAAGAAGGTCTCAATATCTGCTAGAATGTCGGCCTTGAAGACTGTCGAGGAGGGCTGCGGACTTGAAGCGCCATGTGCTGAAAGTAGGTACAGGAGCACCCAGCTCCACTGATCGGGGCATGGTCGGACAGCGTACGAGTGAGAATTTGCGCTTGGCTGTTGGATAACAAGGAGATCGAGCTATCATGAACAGTTGAATAGTAGGTATATTCGCGTAGCTGAGGGTGGAGAACCCTCCAGGCATCTCGGATATCAAATGATGCGCTATGTATGTGTAGTCTACGTGCAGCGCGTGACAAAGTTCTGGGTGCAGTTCCCATTCTATCCATGCCAGTGTCAAGTATCCGGTTCATGTCGCCTCCCCAGATGATCTGGATCCCCACATAACCCAGCAGTATAGAGGTAGTGTCATCGCTAAAATCTGGGGTATCGATATTGGGACCATAAGTGTTCACAAGAAGATATTCCCTGTTCACCATCGTGCAGTGCAAAACAATGTATCTACCCTCGGAATACATATAGCCCTTATGGAGCGCAAATTTTAATAGATTTATGGATCAATGTCGGCACCCCCCTAGCCTGTGTAGAATAATTTGTATAGAACCTATTAGGCCCCCAAGATGGTGCAATGTTCATCGCCAGGCTACCCCGGGAGTGGGTTTCTTCCAGCAGAAGTATATTAATACCGTGTCTCTGGGCGTAAACTATAATTTTGCGGGCTTTGGTGTAATTGCTTAGTCCCCGGACATTCCAGGACATTATATTTGTCGACATTTCATTATCGTAGGGTACATCCCAGCTAGTATGTCCCAGCGTGTACTTGCAAATTAAGTATTCCCACTGAAGTGCCCTAACATGACTTGGAAGTACTGGTCTGCCTCTGCCATTTTCAATAGAACTCCCCAGAACAACACCTCCCACTTCCCACAAATACCAACAACCCCACCTAAACAGGTGATAGCAGGCGGATCCCAACATGGACCGGCCATACTATGGGGCCAACATCTAACACGTCCACCCCATTGCAACTGCAGCGGGGTGCGCTGTTGCCGTGCAATCAACTAAAACAGGATTAATGGAGTACCGGGAGTCTGTACTATAGACCGGCATTGTAAACAATTGGGATATAGTTACATCTCATCGATAAATGTGGTAGCAGAGAACAGAACATTTAGTTCTATCAATTCCAAATAGCTTAAGCGGAACAGAGTAGAGCCTTGGGTGAAAATATACACTGGTGCCCCGTTGCGACTGGGATGTTATTCAACGGGAATTTCCAGTTTCAACTCTGGTGGCAAAGTGTATCGCGATTCAAAATGTTACACACATATACAGGTAGGAACCAGTAAATCGGACACTACTATCTCAGAGATTAAAGGATACTGAATACAAAAATCTTAGGGAGTCTGTGGGCAGTTAGAATACGGGTCGGGTCAAACATCCATGAGATCCTCCACCGGGTTGTTAAGAGGTATCTGCGCCTCCTATAAACTTCACCGCTTCATCAGGGACCGTGAAGAAGTAGAGTTTCTCACTGAAGGTGAACTTCAGCCGCGCCAGGAAAAGTATTGCATAGATGTTCCGCTCACGCAGCATCTTCTTAACACCAAGAAATTGGCGCATCTCCTGTTGTACACCCACAGAGGTCGGGGGAAAAATCCTGATTATTTGGGAGCCAAGGCGTATTTCCCTCTTCTCACGTGACAAGCGGAGAACGAGGTCTCTGTCCCTGTAGCTGAGTATTTTAGCAATAACTGGCCTAGGAAAGTCTCCGGGTTTGGGTTGCGGGGACAAGGTCCGGAGCGCACGTTCAACTGTGAAGAAGGGGGATAGATCAGGATTGTCCAGCAGTTCCTTAAGCAGATTCTAAACCGCTAGCTCCATGCGACCCTTAAGGGCATTTTCTGGAACACCGATTATGCGTAAATTGTTCTGCGCTACCAGGGTCAGTCGAGCAATCCTGCTCCAGCTTTCGCAGTTTAGATTCGGAGCAGCTAAGTTAATTTCTTATGGTCTTTAACACATCCTCTGATGTATACCTTGAAGGTCTGGATTCCAAGTCATCACACTTTGCCTTGACAATTTTCATGTCGTGAGTAAGCGAGGCAACCATGTCCTGGAGGGTGTGTAGACCATCTTCATTGGCACCAATCCTAGATTCTGCTTCAGTGATTCTGGTTCTAGCGTGATCCAATTGAGATTTAAGTGATGCGACATTGGCATTTATATCGTCCAACTTTTCATGGAAAGAAGCGAAATTCTCAGCCATCGATTCCATCATTGCCGTGAGGTAGGGAGCTGGAGTACCCGGGGGCGAAGACGATTCTTCTGATGTGAAGATGCATGGGCGGACTCCGATCTAGGTGTCGCCTTAGCAAACTTATCCATGGCCCCCGTTTTGTTGGCGCTCCGGGATCCGTTAGACATTTCAACACTGATGAGAGTGATGGAGCTCAGATGGTTGACGTCCAGGCGCCGTATCTGTTTCAGCGAGCTGTGAGGGGGGCGGGCGGGCGGCAACCAGTGGTAACAGCAGTGGATAGTTTGGGATTAGGATGGAGGCATAGAGGATGGAGGCATAGAGTCACGGTAGCAGCCGACAGTAGGTGGCACGTTGAGTATGACACTCCTGAGGCTGAACGTATGCGTAGAGATTGGGGCAGCAGTATGATGGCACAGGCTGGGCAGTGATCCACCTCCTCAGTGCATGGGAGTGTGAATGAGCCAGGTCGCATATGCCGGTGTATGGAAGGAGCCACCAATGAGTGTGTTGTCCTCTTCACGGGATTCGTGACAAGCTGCAAGTCAGAAGGTAGATGGGCAGGCAAGTGCGGTTGTTGGCATGATGTATGGCACACAGAAGGCAAGTGGGGGTGCCAGTAACAATGCGCACCGGGCACAGCTATGCAGGACTGTAAATGGCATCCATTTGCCCCTAGGAGCCACGGGGGGTTCAGTGCGTGGGCCCAGTCCACAACGAAATATAAGCATGTGCGAGCTGTGTTGGGGAGACCGCCGGCTCCAGGCCCAGCAGCGGGCAGCAGCAGGCAGCAAAGCAGTTCAGATGTGCGGCAGACAGCTGCGGTGTGGCCCGGTGTCTGGGGGGCCGGAGAACGGCGCCAGGAAGGGAAACAGCCTGCAATACAGGTCCAGGATATCTCGCATCCACGGTTCCGGGAGCATCTGCACCAGCAGCTGTCCCCCGCGGCGGCATCCGCCCGCTCCAGGCAGGGGCTGAAGGGCCAGCAACCAGCTCGCTGAAGGGGGGAAGAGATGGAAGTGTTCGGCCACGGCGCCTCACAGGACGCAGCGCGGCTCTTCATGACTGTCCCAGGAGGGGCAGTGCTGTGAAGTTCCGGTAGGTCCAAGAGGCCCAAGGGTCATTTTTGCAGCGTGGGCCGCATGTCAGGTGCTCCTCACCCATGCTGCGGTGTCGTAGCCAAGCAGCCCAGGTGACACCGGGCGGGGGGGGAGGCAGTCCGGGAGTACCCCACCTGTGACGGGGCGGCACAAGACGCAGGGGACCACACCACTCAGCTGCCCCTCTTCTCTCCCCCCCCCCCCCCGCCCCACCGAGCCATGTGGCGGTCGGGCACACGGCGCACTGGCCGAGGGGGACCGGCGGCAGCCTCCGCAATCGTCGCAGCTCCAGCCAGTACAGGGCGATGGCAAATGTTCCCTATCCGGCGGGTGCAGAGGCGCCGCAGCCAAAGAGTAAATACAGCCGCGATGATGGGTGGCCGTGCGACAGATCAGCTCGGCTCAGGCAGTCCAAGCCAGCAGCAAAGCCGATGTGAAGCAGAAGTTCTAGGCAGTCGTAGTTCTCTACAAAAATGAAGGTGAACATGTCCAGATGTCGGCTACCGGTGGCGGCAGCAGTGATTGTTGGATGATTTATACGCCGGTTGACGGTGCACGGAGCACAAGAGCTAGGCAGCCATTCCTGAAGCTGCTCAACAGCACCCCCCACCTTCTGCTATTTTTGAGGTCTGTTTTCTATGCCTCAGCAAGTGGGT
This sequence comes from Ambystoma mexicanum, assembly GCF_040938575.1. Taxonomy (NCBI): domain Eukaryota; kingdom Metazoa; phylum Chordata; class Amphibia; order Caudata; family Ambystomatidae; genus Ambystoma; species Ambystoma mexicanum. The sequence goes on from NC_090931.1 coordinate 710,796,182, forward strand.
TAATGGGTCTTAGAAATGTGGATGCATAGTTTAAATTTCATGGCTGCCTTTAGTAGGCTAGGATATTTCAGATTCATTGTCCTATTCAAACAGCACTTCATTTTAAGAATCCCAGTTACCTGGCGAATAAGCTCCTGATCTCAGCCGATATATGGCTTGGAAACTCATCAATCCTTATTAGCATTTGACTTGACCATTTTGGAAAGCTTAATTTGGAAGTATGTTTTATCCCTGCTGAGGAACGTACTTATGGTTCTTATTAGATTTGAACTTGACCTGGTTTCAATGAATTCACGTTTATTATGGAAGAGATTTCTATTGTGTTCTAAGTTTTTTTTTTTTTTTTTTGATCTACCATGATTATCCTTATTTGCAGATTTTTGGACCATGTCTCGGGGAAAGAGCAATACATATTTTTTGTGTGGTTATTTGGTTAATTACAAACCTTAAGCAGTACATTGTTTTTATATACATTTGATTTTATATTAAATGCAATCACATTTCCATCAAACATTTTATAGAAAAAGTAAAAGAAAATGGAGATCCCAGAACAATTGTTTCCATACAGCGTGCGCCACCACAGCTATAACCATTGATTCAGCTCTATGAATGGAATTCCAAAATTGGTCAGTTTCAATTCCTTCTATGGTTGTGGTAAGTTTATCATATCCCTTTACATATAGATGCATTAATCTATTTAGTTAGGATGTGACAAACCGTTTCAACTTCTAATTCACATAGCCGACACAATCTCAAGTCCTGGAATATCTCACCAAGCTCCATAATATTCCCATGCAGGTAAGATGTTAAATCGTAAATACAATATGAATCTTTTCAGAGGTTGATCAGTGTTTGGTTAAATAGGTAGGCAGGGCTTTAGGTAGGAAACTCTGGGTTGAATAAACCTGGAATTTTCTTTTTAGCCAGCTTATCGATGTTTTCTATTTTATCCAACTCTCTCGATTTTCTTCTTTAGTATCTGCTCAATATTGGGCATTTCATATTCCTGGGCCCAAGATATGCTCAGTGCTGACAGCAAAATCCTGACCGATTCCTCCAGCTCAAGAATAGAACTGCAATCCGTCCTATCTTTGATTGCTCTGGGGAGAACGCAATTTCAGGAACAAGTGTTTGTTGTACTAACCACCAATGAACAAGTGCCAAATTCAATTTGCACCGCCTCAATGGGTATCGCACTGGGCAAATTCATAACAGACCGTAATATTTTGGCTTCAAATCTGTCAAGCCAAGTGACATATTTGTGTGCAAGTGCCTGGAGGCTGTACCGCATTGTTGGAATGATGCTAGTTTTATGAGTATAAGCCCTTCGATGTTGTTTACCCCTGCACTTTTGATGTAGCATTTTATAGGAAGTCATTTACTCCAGATCATGCTGGAAGAAATATCCCCATAAAACTGGGCAGTTGGATTTAGCTGCAATGGAAATCCAAGGTATACATAAATATCAACTGCTTCCTGCCTGTCTTTGCAAAGTTTCCAAATATAAGACAATTTTCTGGACAAAGAGCTACCAAAGCATGTGATAGTCTTTTTTTGTGTGTTAATCATACAATTTTCATGTGTGAAAGCAGCCAAAGCATCAATTGGCCACTGGATGCCCAATGGCATCTGATCAAATTATCGTCGGCGTAGCCTAGTCATGATATAGCCACGGCATTGATCTCTGGAAAGTTCATGACTTTTTCTATTGAGACGTCCATATCTGAAGTATAGAGGTTATAAAGCAACCCCTGCTTTTAATCCAATATTTGTAGCGATGGACCAGCTCAATTCACCCTCCTGGTTTAGTCTAACCCTGACTGTAGTTTCTGAATATAGACTTTGAATAAAATACAATAAGTGTGGATCTAGGCCCCAGCGTGGAAACTTGGTCCACAGCAATTCTCGTGATACTAGGTCTAAGGCTTTGCAGTAGTCCACCAGGCAACAATATAGATTTGGGTATGCCCCGCGCTTTGCTTCAGCCATTAAGGACTGTATTGTGCATATATTGTCCAGTGTACAATGATCCTTCTTGATGCCTGTTTGATAGGTCAACAAATGCTGTTCATGTGCCCACTCATTTAGCCTCTTGAGCAAAACCATGGAAAAAACATTGGCTTGCAAGCATCATATCGAGGAGTCTATAGTTAAGAGGATCGTCTCTGGGCCCCTTCTTATGAATGGGCTCCCAGAATTCCAGGCATTTCTTAATAGTAGTAATTGCTATGCCGTCTGGGCCAGGGGCACATGAAGACATTCGTTTTCTAATTATGATTTCTATGTCCTCCTCAAAGTTACAGGAAAAAAGGGTGCTTTTCTGTATGTAACTACCCACATTTATTTGCAGTTTTTTATTATCAGAGACTTCATACAATTGTTTCACATGTGTGACCCATTAAGATTCCGAAAACAGCATTCACCGCAACAGAGAGTGAACCAGCTAGGTAGTCCCTAAAGCAAGACGAGGATGTACTGTCATTGGTCTTTTAATCTTTGAAACAAATGTAACCAGTTGGTGGTATTCAGGGAATACCTATGCTGGGACACCCAATTTTTGTAAATGGTCATTTGTTGGATAGTTTGACATTTGGTGTCAGATTTTCTGAACTCTGCCTTATCCGCCCTGAGGCACTGTTCTTAACATAATGGCAGGGTCGAATCTGGCATGGTTTGCCTTTTTATGCTCACGGCTATACTTTTGTCTCTGGGCATCAATGGACCCTGCCACTCTATTGACCAGCCACTAGATGTTCCAATCACGTGAGGCCAACCACAATTCATCCACTCGCTGTTCCAATCCTGAGAGGCCAACCACAATTCGAGGTGGTCTTTATTGTGTTCAGTCATATTGCTGATGTCAATCGTCTTTTTAGGAGACCACTTAAGACTCCGTGCTAGACTCTCGAAACTGCATGAACCCACCCGCAGATCCCTGCCCTCTAGCAACATCAAAACTAACCTCAAGCAAACTGGCAAACCGTGTTATACCGGACAACCTTTACAACCTATTCCAACTCAATGCAATATCTTAAACACACCTAATATGTCTACTACCCCACCTCTTCAAGCCACAGAGGTCACTAAAACCCCAACTATTGTGGGAGCACTCCTCAACGTGAGATCGCTTGTTGCCCATGCCCTAGACATTGCCGACATAATAGAAGGCAACCTTGATTTTCTCGCAGTCACTGAGACCTGGCTACATAATGCAGCAGGACCAGCGCTCATGCTAGCCATCCCTGATGGCTATACGATAGTTAGACACGACCGAGTAGGAGCCAGAGGTGGCGGCATTGCGATAATCTCTAAAATAAGCCTCTCTCTTAGACTAGTACCCACCCTATCGATTCATTCCTGTGAGACGCTATCGGCTAAACTCCAACTAAATAATAACCAAACCCTTATCATCCACCTCCTATATAGACCTCCTGGTCCATTAGGCACTTTCGAAGATGACCTCCACATCTTACTTACAAATAACCTTAAACCTTGCTCTCAATCGATCCTTCTTGGGGACTTCAACTTAGGCCTACATGATACTACAGATACTAATGCTACACTGATAGCCAATTCTATTCACTCACTCGGCTTAACTCAGAGTTGATAAGCCTACGCATCTGAAGGGAAGAACCTTGGACTGGATAGATGACTGTAACTGTACAACGATTATCTCATCTATAATGCCCCTACCCTGGACAGACCATTCCCTGGTGTCCTTTAATTTAGTTACCGCCAGACCCAACCCCACGGCCCCTCCACCAGCACCTCCTTGCTTAACAAGAAATAAAAAATGCATCACCCTAGAGAAAGTAATCCCAGCTGTATTACCAACCCTTAATGCGCTATCAGAGAACCTAAACCCCAGTATCCTAGTGCAAGAATTTAACACCATCATGCTCACTACCTTAGACAAAGTGGCCCCTCTCAAGCTTAGACCGAGTAAGCCGAAAGCTCATCTAAACAAATGGTTTACTCCACAGTTAAAAGATCTACGTATCTTAAAAAGAAAGAGTGAAACCGCTTGGAGGCTTTGCCCATCAGCAGACAACAAAGCCAAACGCTCCACTCTCTCCTCACTGTATAAAAAAGAAGTCTGCCAGGCAAAACGTAATTCATATGACGACCGCATAGCGAAATCCAACTCCAGTATGAAAGAGCTCTTCTCGATTCTAAAGGAACTTGAGTCCCCCATTGCCATTCAGGACACCTGCACCAAGGACAAACCTTGGTGTACGGATATCCAGCAAGCCCTTACCAATAAAATCATCACACTCAAATAAAATCAAGCAAAAAAAAAATGCACTCAAAATTCAGGATCCGCCTTATACCAAGAACTCACTGGGGCATAGTAACACCTTCCACTTCTCCAAAATGACTACCCTGGAAGTAGAAAAAGTTATCCTGTCGCTTAAACCTTCAAACTGTAAAGGTGACATCTGCCCAGCACAGCTGATAAAAGACGCTGCCAGAGAATTATCCCCCTTTATTGCTAAACTGATCAACGCCTCCTTCGCTTCAGGTACGATCCCGGCCAACCTTAAACAGTCCTGGGTTCTCCCTCTCCTAAAGAAGCAGACATTAGACCCTCTCATCCCTACTAACTACCGCCCTATCACGACGGTACCGTTTCTCCTTAAGATTCTGGATAAAGCTGCCTATATCCAAATTCAAAGGCACCTGGAACTACACAACCTACTAGGAGAAAGACAATCGGGCTTCCGACCCCTACACGGAACAGAAAGGCCCTTATAGACTTGAAGTCCCAAATCGATGAGCTAAGAGACAAAGGGAGAACAGTACTCCTACTACTCCTGGACCGACCTCTCAGCGGCCTTTGATTTGGTGGATCACAGAGTCCTCTGCAGCCACCTGCACTCCGCCGCTCATTTCTCGGCAGAAGCTATTGGATGGATCAAGTCTTTCCTGAGCGAGAGAACGATGCGAGTCTTCTCCCCCTCCGCGGAGGCAGATCCCACCCCGATCTCGTGTGGTGTCCCTCAGGGCTCCTGCGTATCCCCAACTCTATACAACATTTTCACCAAGCCCTTGTTCGACGATCTGGATCATCTTGGTATCACCTATACTAACTACGCAGATGATACACAGATCCTCCTCCCGCTTTCTGGGGATCATGCTAAGGACACGGAATTGGTGAACAAGGTATACCTTATCATCCAGGCGTGGATGGCCATTCACGGCCTTTGTCTAAACGATGATAAGACAGAGTTGATCATCTTAGGCACCCGAGCCAATATCAAAAAACTAGGACAGGAATTTGCCTCCTTCAACATAGACGGGAACACCATCCAAGTATCCAAGGATGTTAAAACCCTGGGATTCTATCTTGATTCTACCTTATCTTTTGATAAACAGCTAAAATCCCTTGCCTCCTCCACGGCCTACACGTGCAAACTGATTAGAGCCAGTAAACCTTTCCTCTCCAACAAGAGTTGTCTAATCCTGGCCAGAGCCTTAATTCTTTCCAGAGTAGATTATTGTAATGCCCTATATTCTGGAGCTAATAAAAAAATAACCCAGAGACTACAAACATTACAAAATAATGCCTTGAGAGCGGCACTAGGCATTAACAAACAGTCCCATATCTCGTCCACCAGACGACATCACAACTGGCTGTCTACAGAGAACAAAATAAAACTCAAGATGCTATCCTTGACCCACAAAGCCCTCAATAACTCTGCCCCTAGTTACTTGTCTGACAAACTCCATAGGAGAACATCTTCCAGACCCACCAGAGCTGGTAACTTCAACTGTTTGACAATACCGAACTTTAGACTGAACACTATCGGAGGAAACAGTTTCCCAGTAAAGGTGGCTAAAACTTGGAATTCTCTACCACAAGACCTGAGAGTAGACATGCCCTACCGTTGCTTCAGGAAAAAAGTTATTCAACTCCTCACCTCGACTGACCTTTGCAGACCGGGGGCGCCTACTTCCTACGAGCATCTTGACCCCCTTGAACCTGTATACTTGCTGTAATTACTGTATGCCTGATCTGTCTAACCCAATGTAATTTTAATGTACATTTTGCTATGATGTAACCTGTAAGTTTCGTATTTCCTTGCCACTGCGCCCTGTTACCCCTGGGTCTGGCGCGCATAAAAAGTGAATAAAACAAACAAACAAACTTCGATTAATTTTGTTTTTTAATTTTAGGAACAATAGGCATGCACACAGTCGCGTGCTTGCATGTCGTCTTTGTGGTCCAAGAAAGATACATGGTCATTGAGCCCATTGTGTGTTCTACTTAGAGGGCCACATTTAACTGCAAATTTCCGATTTGCCATCACATCTAGATGTGACACTTATCACAGGTGTAGATGAGTTCAGAGGGCACAACGTTTTTCTGGTTGAGGTAAATTAGATAATTTTAATTCAAAAGGTTCGACCAGCCACGATCGGAAGCACCCTTTCTACAACATTTGTGCGACTGATGGGATTCCAGGTCTATATCTGAATACAAATTGAGTTGCAAATTGTTCACATTTATATCGCCAGCAATCAACGCATTCTCCAGCATTGGATCTTTCATGGATTCACATGCTTAGAATATTCCCCGTCGACTGACTAGGAACCCTCGGTACGCTTATAAAGCCGTTTCCTATCTGTCGTTTTTGGGGCCGCCCACGCACGCCCCACGAGGACATAGCGGTATAAATGCCCCGCCCCTGCGGCTCCCTTATTTCAACCGTCTTCAAAGTAGTGGGAACACCTTGTGTAGTCTACTATTTTGTCTAGGTTGTGCTGTTGGAGTTTTGTCCTGATATCGGGAAAAGCGCTGTTTCGCCTGTGCGCTACATGCGGGTTGAAGGTTTATGAGGGGGACGGACATATGGTTTGCATACATTGTCTACACCCTCATCATTCGGCAGACAAGTGCGACATGTGTAAGGGCTTCTCCCAGAAGACTCTTAAAGTTCGAAGTCGACGACTAGTGGCATGGTTAAACGATGGAGCGGGGGCATACCCGCCTTCGGAGGTAGGCTCCACGTGCAGCGTGGCCTCAGCATCAAAATCTTGGGCCCCGCGCCGCTCGACATCGTCGGAACCCCCGTTGAAGAAATCCCGACCGGCGGAAAAGGAATCATCAAAGCCATTCTAAGGAGTCTTCGTCGAAGAAAGCCTCGTCCTCCTCATCTTCGAAGAAGAAAGACAGAAAAGTCAAAATCCTCCTCGGGCGATCATCATAGATCGACCCTCGAGTCGAGAAGCGGAGAAGCATAGGTCGTTCAGAAAAGGCGGGAATGCCTCAGGGACCTACACGACCACCACCATCATCGACAGGGCAGTTGTCGACCACTTCTTTGCCACTGACACAATTGATCTCAACTGTTCTTGGGCTGCAGACGGTGACGACGACGGGGCCAGCTTTAGCCTCGTTGACGGAGATCCCGCAAGAGGCCTGGCGACCAGAAGTGTTCGACCCGATTTTGCCGGAGACCCTACTGCAGCAAGAGGCCTTGTCGGTGTCCTTGGGAGATGAGGATGTGAGAGTAGCTGGCCCTGCAGACCTCTGGTGTCGAGGGATTACCAGGCCTCTCTCCGGGAGCATTCCGGGGTCTACCCCTCTTCCCAATCCGCAGTCACTCTTGTCGCTGGAGGTTTTATCCACGTTACAAACGCTGCTGAAGACATTGGACGAGAGGCTACCTCAAGCAACTCCGGCCAGGTCGGCCATCGATGAACCGGGCCCGTCTCGTCGGCCACCTCCGTCAACTCCCACGGCAGTGCCAGCGGGTGGAGACCTCTCAGCTCCACGCCACGAGGAAGGAGAACTGATAGATTCGGACTCGGATAGGAGAACCTTATCGGATGTCTCGCTTTCCCCCTCCAGGGATCCAACCTGGAAGTCTGAGGTGGAATTAGAACCCCTGAGAACCCCGGCTCAGCCGTCTCCCCCGTTGGGTCATTTCACGCCATGATGGCCAAAGCGTGTACAGAATTCGGGTTGGCCCAGGAAGAGGAGAAAAAGGACTGCTTTCTTTTCAACCACATGGGAAAGAGAAGGTCGGTGTTTTCGGTACGCATCCTGGATCATGTGTGGCAGGAGGGGTTACAGACCATGCGTCACCCTTTCTCGGAACCGGCAATAAAAGGTCGCCTGGAGAAAAAATTTAAGGCCCCAGAAGCTACCCCCCAAGTGTCTGTCTTCCCAACCGACCCCTGACTCGGTGGTGGTGTCGGCGGCGAGAAAGGCGAGGGCCCAGCACAAGTGCATGACGCCCCCGGAAAATGAGGCCAGAAGACAGGATGCCTTTGGCAAAAAAGTGCTGTCGGTAGGAGCAACCACAGTGAAAGCGGCCAACTCTCTGGCTATAGTAGCCAGATATGACAGAGATGTGGCACCGACTGGCACCTATGCTGGAGCATCTTCCAGAAGAACATCGGAAGGCGGCGATGTTACTCGTCCGGGAAGGTGAAGAGGCTTCCAATCATGCTATTAACATCGCTGTGGACTTCGCAGAATCGGGGTTTAAACAAGTGAACAACGGGGTGGTTCTACGGAGGCTAGCATGGCTTAAATGCACCAACTTTAGACCAGAGGTGCAATACAAGGTGCTGGATATGCCCTTTGAGGGAGACCTTCTGTTCGGCGAGAAGGTGGACGAGGCCCTGAAGGGTATGAAGGAGGACTCTGACACAGCGCGTTCCTTGGGTGCCCTCCGGAGTGGTCTGAGTTTTCAGGTCTTTTCGTCCCTTTAGGGGAGCATCGGGAAACTCCAGATTCTCGGCATCGAGAGACCGATCCTTCAGTAGGCCGGCGTACCCCTCCCAGGGATACAGACGGGCTTCTCAAGTGGCAAAACGATGCCGGGACTACCAGACCTCCAGGAAGAGAACAGGTTACTCGTCGTTGACGAGGGATAAGCAGACCAAGGACCAGCAATGACGGGCATCGGAACGTTCTTGGAGGCAGAGTATCGTGCTACATCGACGAATGGGAGCAAATAACGGATCAGTGGGTGTTGGACACTTTAAGATACGGACATTCCCTGCAATTCAAAAGCAACCCTCCGCACATTCCACCGGAGTTTGTAGCGCAACCCCATCTGAACGTGTTGCAGCAGGAAGTAGCACTTATTCTACAAAAAGGTGCTATAGAATTGGTTCCGTCGTCACAGAGGGGTCAAGGGGTTTATTCCCGATACTTTGTGGTGGAAAAAAAACAAACGTAAAGTGGCGTCCCATTCTAGACCTGCGCGATCTCAACAAGACGTTGAAAAGCCTAAAATTCGAGATGCTCACGCTCCAGGAAGTGATCCGGTCAGTTCAGGAAGGGGACTTTCTGGCATCTCTGGACCTGCACGACGCGTACTTTCACATTCCAATGTGTCGGCGACACAGAAGGTTCCTAAGGTTTGTGGTAGGACAGACTCTCTACCAGTTCACAGTACTTCCTTTTGGGCTAAAATCCTCTCCCAGAACGTTCACAAAATGTTTGGCCCCGGTGGCGGCCTGGCTGAGAAGGCAAGGTCATCATGTGTACCCATATCTCGACGACTGGTTGGTGAGGGGGGGGGGGGTCATCTCCTATGTCGACTCTCACAAGTTTGCATGCCACCATGCAACTCTTACAACGGCTGGGGTTTGCGGTAAACTTTGAGATATCTTCGTTGACGCAGACGAGGAACTTGGTTTTCATGGGCGCGCAATTCGAGTCAGGGTTAGTGAAGCCATCCCTCGACAGAATCGCTAAACTCAATCGATTGGCAGGTCGGCTGAGAATCAATACCAGACTATCAGTGAGAATATATGTGTCGATTCTGGGCGCTATGGCGTCCTGCATTCCTCTGGTGGGCAACTGCTGCCTGTTCATGAGGCCGGTTCAAGAGTTTCTGGCGGACCGGTGGACGCAGGCCCAAGGACTCTGGTCGGACAAACTGACGTCAACGAGCTCCTACTAGCTCTTCAGTGGTGGCAGAGCTTTCAGAATCAATCCAGAGGGGTACCCCTACAGGAGCCGGAGTTTCGGCTAACCATAGTGACAGACACATCCCTGACAGGCTGCGGTGCGCACGTGGGCACCCTACAAACGCAAGGTCGTTGGTCTTGAAGGGAGTCACTCCTGCACATCAACGTTCTGGAAGTGAGAGCAGTGCGCTGGGCCTTGAAGTCTTTCCTGCCGCACATCAGAGGGTCCATAGTGAGAATATTGACAAACATGACGGCAATGTTTTACTTAAGGAAGCAAGGAGGCACGCGGCCAGACCCCTTTCCACCGAGGCTCAGAAGGTGTGGCATTGGGCTCTGAAACACGATATATCCATCGTAGCTCATCATCTCCCGGGAGTAAGGAACGAGCAAATAGGAGAGCTCTGCAGTGGATACGCAGGTACAGGTGCCGGGTCATCCTAGTGGCACCGTGTTGGCCGAGGCAGCCGTGGTTTTCCGACCTGCTTCACCTGTCGGTAGATCAACCGATATCGTTCCTGAAGGTTCCCAATCTCCTGTCCCGGGATGAAGGAACGGTGTGGCATCACAATCCAGACAGTCTCGACCTCACAGCTTGGCTCCTGACTTTTCGGAATTTGGTGCCTTGAGCATTTCGTCAGATTGTCGGAGAATCCTGCAAGCAGCACGGGCCCCTTCCACCAACAAGTCATACTCGTGTAAGTGGAGAAGATTCTGTACATGGGGTCAAGGACAGCCCTGAGTGCAACCTCTAAGGGTAACTCTGCAGCAACTTCTACCATATCTGCTACACCTGCCTTCTGTCATTCCAAAGCGGGAAAACCGCTACCAGGGCGTCAGAGCTCATTCCACGAGGGCAACTTCGTCTTCGACGGCGTTGTGAGTAGGAATCCCATTGGCAGACATTTGCCAGGCGGCGGCATAGTCAGTGCCTCACACGTTTACCCGACATTACTGCCTCGAACGGCAGCATGCGGACCAGATACAAATGGGAAGAGCAGTCTTACGCCATCTGTTTCAATAAGGTAAGCCCTTTTCAAGAAGGATCTGTACTTGTTTTAACTTCTGTATATATGGACATATATATGTGAAAAAACTTTGTTAAAGGGACGTTATGGTTCAAAGTAAAACCGAAAAACCCCTGAAATTTGGCAGTTATGGTAAGATAAGCAACCATAACTCGCGCCACCGTGCACTGCTAACACTAACACCCAGGACATCAAAGATGACATCACAAATGTCATTGATGACATCACTGATGACATCACATGTCTGGCTCTCCCTTTTTTCCCTTTACTGACATATCTAGGCCACATAGTTTTCTTCAGTAACAGTCAGGAAGTAAAAATTGAAAAGGTACTATATTTGTAGACTTAGGGTAAAGTCACATCATATGAAACATATACATAGCGGAAGACACAGGCTTGAAAGAGAGCAATCCTTTCTGTGCATGAAGTTAATCATTAGGGTTATCAGCACTTTCTCATAGTTTTATTTTTATTACTCTACCCTCCCTGTATATGCTCATATTTGTATACATTATACTCACTCTCCTTTCCTTTGGGTGCAGTCACATCATGTGATGCACATACATATGGTAAGTAGCAGCTTTGAAACAGAGCAATAGTTTCTCTGCATAAAGACAATCAGTTAGGTTATGAACTCTTTCTGCTACTACTTCTGCTTTTTTGTTTACTTCACTGTCCCTGTATATACTCATATTTGTATGTGTTGTCTTTGTGTTTTGTCTGTAATAATTAAGTGGGTTTTATCTACTTATTACATGCTTCACAGTACGCAAAACTCTAATAAGAAAGCAGTTATCATTTCACTATTCAACATGGCAAGATTATGAATATGGCACCTTCATCATGTATGCTGCACACACTGCCTATGTTTCTGCATGAGTAGCTTAGTATACTGGATAGAACTTCATAATAGAATGCTATTTATATCAATTCATTGCTTAATGCACTAATTAGCTCATGATATTTATCCCAATGATCCTTGACAGTTTTTGGTCAGGATTATAAGAGTCCCTTGTACAGAGTTTTTATGAAAAGTAAATGCACATGTGATGTCGTCAGTGATGTCATCCATGATATTTGTGATGTCATCTTTGATGTCCTGGGTGTTAGTGTTAGCAGTGCACGGTGGCGCGAGTTATGGTTGCTTATCTTACCATAACTGCCGAATTTCAGGGGTTTTTCCGGTTAACCATACTATCCCTTAACCATACTATCCCTGACTTTAAATACATGTAACATGGAACATACTGAACCCCTAGCTAGTGATTTCGATGTCTGCGGACTAGCGCCATGTCCGCGGACATATCGAAAATCTGAGCATGGTGAATGTAAATGGTGTGCCCCATTTCCCCGGTTGACTCTGAAAAGAGCCGTTTTCTTGCAGATGCTTGACACACCTGTTTTGTATTTTTTTCTTCTTTTTTTCTTACTTTACTCTTAAAATCTTCACATAACCTTCTCCAAAGCAACTCTTACATTCCAAAACAGCATGGCATTTCCCATAAAAGATAAGGAAATGCCATCTTCTTTAAAATAAACAGCATTACTGGAATCAATATTCTCATTATTACAGAAGAACATACCAGCTCTAAGCATGAAGGCACACATGCCTCGGTTGATTACACACCTAGCATTGTTTTGCTGAGGACAAAAAACTGAACTATTGTCCCATATTGCCCTAGGTAGTAATCCAGAAAAAATTACTTTGGCGTTTGGAAGGATGTTCATTACTGCTTGAACCAAGTGTTCCAAATCTGCCAACAAAGTAGGGGCACTGACATAGCCCAAACGGAAAGCACCATAGTGCAAAACTACCACATGGGGACTGTTCATCCTGCCCATATCTTCACAAACTTGTACAATTCCCTGTACATTGCAATGAGGCACAGTGCTCCACACGACCTCCACTCCTTTAACATCAAAATTCTTTGCAACATGCCTGCATTGAGCATACTGTTGTAAACCATGCACAAACATATCTCCGAGCACCAACACCCTGACTTTCTCCACTTCTGCCATCTTCACTACACATCGTCTCTATCGACACAAATCCACAACCTGAACATCTGATTGGCTGATCCCTACAGTCTTCTTTCCATGCTGGATTTGCTGGAAAACCCCGGATGTAGCACGCCCTGTCCACTGACGGCCGCGGTGTCCGCGGACCGCATAACTCTTGGACAGCCCTTCTACCATTTCCACTTCACTCTCTGTGCCATTCCCTCATTGCATACAGCTAAGCAGTCACACAATACGGAGAACGTCCTCAGAACACCCCCATTTTGTTTATTTTTGAACATTTCAGGACACCGCAAGTGTTCTTCTGGCTCACACTTTTTTCTTTTGCTGACATATCTAGGCCACATGGTTTTCTTCAGTAGCAGTCAGACAAAAAATTGTATTTTATTTGTAGACGTATCCTACAAGTAGGTTCTTATAGTAATTCCCTTAGAGTCCAGTCACATCATATGAAACATATACATAGGGGAAGACACAAGATTTAAAGACAGCATTATTTTCAAGCAAATAAATGATGATTTCTCTGTTTCAAAGCTGCTATTTACCCTATGTATATTGGTATGTGTTGTTGTCTCTTTCTGTTTTCTCTATAGTAATGCAATTATGTAATACATGGGTTTTATTAGCTACTTATTACATATTTCACAGTACACAAAAATCTATTAAGAAAACAATTATCATTTAATTATTCAACATATTAACATTACGAATATTATACCTTCATCTTGTACGCTGCACACAATGCTAGGTTTCTGCATTAGTAGCTTAGTATACTAGATAGAACCCCATAATAGAATGCTATTTATATCAATGCATCGTTCAAAGCACTAATTAGGGTATGATATTTATTGCAATGATCCTTGACACTTTTTTCGCAACATTCCCTGCCTCCGACACAGGACCTTCTTCTATTTCTTTAAATTCCTATAACTCCTCCCCCACATCACTCAGTTTCATATTACCAAGCCGGAGCATTGGACCTTCCCCGCAGGGAGGGTGAGGAGGGTCGTCAGTACTGTGACGAGGAAGAGTAGGACTAGGAGTAATGAAGATTACCAGTAAGTAATCGGAGCATTTCAGGACACCGCGAGGGTTCTTGGAACACATTGAACTTGCCAGAGTACAATACGGCCAGCGTCCTCAGGACACCCCCATTTTGTTTATGTACGAACATTTAAGGACACTTAAGTCAATTTTAGCTTGCTTGTGAACAAAACGGACACATACTCCGTCCTCGGAACACCCCACAGTTTAGTTTATATAGAACATTTCAGAACAGCCGTGTTGTCCGCAGACAAATCGAACACAACAAGAGTGTCTAGCATATATAAAAAAAAACAGAACATTGAACCTATCTCATACTCTCCCCACCCTCCCCAAACACTCTTACACACCAACACACTCCACTAAGTACAATTCTTAATCCAAGTTTCACCGCGCTGTCCGTGGTCGTCTGCGAATGCAAGATGGCGGGCGCCACAGAAAATCTGATGCGCTTCACGCACCACGCCGTCCAATCAGCGAACACGTCGCATGTCCGCGGACATCACGCAAGCCGCTCGGCCAATCCGGGCACTGTCCGCGGAGCGAACGGAGATGCCTTACATTTTGGTCATTTTTAAAAAAAAAAAAACTACTGGACGGATTTACACCAAATTTGCGAAAGCACGCTTTCGGAACCAAGCCCCCGCTCCTGCCGCAAATTTGGTGTAAATCCGCCCAGCGGTTTGGGCTGTAGGCGTGCGCAAAGTTTTTTCCCATTATGTCTATGGGAAAAAACAAGTTTTGGGACCCCCCCGTATAACTTTTCCCTGCCACCCCCTCCCCCCCGCCTCCCCCCTCTTCCCCCCCCCCCCCCCCCCCACCCCCCAACACCTTCCCTGGACGAATCCTCACCAAACTTTGCAAAAAAATTCAGAGTGGCCCATATACTTTTTTTTTTGCAAGTTTGGTGAGGATTCGTCCAGAGGGAGCGAAGTTATAAGCCACCCAAAAAATGCTCTTCCTATGGAAACACCAACTTAACCATGACTACTACTCCATCTGTGTATGTATGTATGTATGTATGTATATATATATATATATATATATATATATATATATGTATGTATGTATAGTACTTTTGCGTATTTATAAATTGGCAGTTTACGTATGCATAGTTCGGTATACGTATGCTTGGGGGGGGGGGGGGGGGTGCCGGATTGCATTCACACCTCCCCTTTTCAGGATCACTGCTGTGTATTCTATTCTAAGCATGTGAATCCATGAAGGATCCAATGCTGGAGAAGGGAATAGTTTCTAAACTGTAACTCCATTTCTCCAGCATTGGTATCTTTCATGGATTCACATGCGCCCGCCGGCCTCTCCGGAATGCAATCTACTTGTATAACTAGGTTTCACCCCATTCTGCTTTGGAGGAGTCGAAATCTGAAGGGAGCCGCCGGGGCGGGGCCGTTATACCGCTACGTCCTAGTGGGGCGTGCGTGGGCGGCCCCAAAAACGACATAGATAGGACACAAGTGTCGGAAGTTTTCCTATGGGAAACGGCTTTATAAGCGTACCGTGGGTTCCCAGTCTGTCGATGGGGAATATTCTAAGCATGTGAATCCATGAAAGATACAAATGCTGGAGAAATGGAGTTACAGGTAAGAAACTATTCCCTTACTGATCGGCAATTTGTTATACCACCCCAATAAAATGTTTGAAATTGGGGATAAGATATTAGTAGTGGCCTTGACATCCGGTGGATTAGACACATTGAACAACAATGTAATTTCAGTCATATCTGGAATAGAAAGAGATGCCATCATGATGTAGGGGGAGGCACATTCCAGGTAAATAGGGTCTAAAATGATCTTACCACAGGCACCAATTGCAAGGCCTTGACTTGGGCAGCCTAGTAGCAGGACTGCAAAGTACATTATAGCCATCGATACTAAAATGTTCTGTAAGCCATGTTTCCTGTAATGGGAATATGTCAGATGCAATTAGATGGAGTAGTCCACCTTTTTGTCTCAAGAATGAGTTATGACCTCTATGTTCCATGATAGGTAAGTTAGCGCAGAAGACAAACTTTTTGTCAAAACTTGGCCATACTGCTTTGGAAATCCATAGGCAGATTTCGTTCAGCACCATTCAAGACTGGATTTGTATTGGATGTGAATAAAGATTTGCGTTCCGATCAATGATTCTTCATACGAGGAGGTGTGAGACCTTGCAGTGTATTGTGGCCTTTGTGTTTGTCTTTTAAATGCGAGGCCACTAGCTGTTTTCTGAACATTGTTGGCCTAAAACCAAAAGTTACTAATTCAAGAGTACTCTGTTTCAGGAGTGTCACCATCAAAGGGGAAATTCGGTAATCTCCCATTGTATGGCTATCGTAATTTGGTAAATCAATACGACTGATATCAGACAAATTTATCATAGTCAGTTGGTTTATCTGAAAGATCTGCATAGTGATCTTCCAGTTTAGGAAAGGGCTACGATCAGTCGGACGCTTTTCCTAATGTGTTGATATTTTCATCCATTAAGATCTTTTAAGTATCCCGGTGGGTGCTACTTTTATCTCCTTTTGTATTGTAGGCTGAATAGCCAAGGGCTTTGGGATTCCTTGGCTGCAATGGCTCCCTTCAACAGTAGAAGGTTCGAGGGGGCCCTGGGACGAAGCCAGCACAACAGAATACAACGTACTGCTAATAGTATGCATAGTATTGTCTCGGGAGTTCATGAAAGAGACCGGTCAATGGGGACGGGTTGATGGTACAATCTAGAATTTCAGACATAGTAGTGCAAACCTCCTCCCAGAACTGATAGTCGTGGGCAAATCCATAACATATGAATGTAATTTGCATCGTCGGTGCCACATCTGGGGGAGGGCGGGGCGGGGGGGGGTGGTCCTTTTGATATGTGATGTAAAATGATCAAGATGTGTAGTGGCTGCAATATTTTAATTTTCTTCATGGGGGGGGGAAAGGGGTGGCGTGGATGGTTTCATAGCAGGAAGGATGGTGGGCACTGATATTTTCAGTGTAGGTGCCGGGTTCGAAATTGATGGGAGCCATTTATATCTGTTGTAGCTTAGGAGAGCCTAATTGGTTCAATGCTAACAAATACTAGGAGCTACATTTGACACGCTCTGGCTAACTGGTACCAAAAAACATCTGTGACATTTAATCTGTGTGTTTTGGGAATGTGTATAAATGAGCATTAGGACACATTCACATAACATTTAAAGCAGAATGTGCAATATATAAACTACAAAAATGTGTATTTTGTGTCTCGTATGGGAATTTAGATTTGCAGCACTAGCTCCTCGTTCCCCCTCCAAATGTAGCGCCTGGTTGCTGTGAGATACCAGGAGATACTCTTAGCTCTTTCTAATCAAATCCTTACTTTGGTCCCTGCACATGGCAGGAGTGTTTTGAGATCAGTGAGTGAGTTGAGCGCCTTCAGCAGATCTACAAGGCATGCATTCATTTTCAGAAATTGATTAGCAGAGTTTCCTAATTAAATTTGTCTAGATTAGCAAACATTTTTGATTAGCAATGTTTTTCTAAGTACCCAAGAAAAAAAACTAGCAGCATTTTTGTGCACCGTTCAAGTCGAGTTTCTGTAAAATATAAAGGCTAGCTGCATGAATGGTCCAAAATAAATGGATATGACAAAGTCTCTTGTCGGTGCAAGGCTCAGTGCATCTGGGTTCAGTTGCTGCTGCACATGGCAGTATCCTGTATTTTGTATGCTTGACCCATCATTTGCTGCGCAAAAGTCAGAAGTTTCATAAATCAAAATGTGCACATTGTTAAGGAAAAGTCGTAGCCTGAGACCAAGTACATAGCATGGTGTTGCAGCAGACAGGGTATAGTCCAACGTCCCCTTTCCTCCATACTTATGGACATCTCTCCATCCTGCGGGACGGGACCGGAGCACTTTGTAAAAAGCATCAAACATTTTTCCAAAAATGTGTCCTTCCCCTCTTTCCTGCGCGGGGCCTGGTGCGCGGCCGTAACCCTGCCCACCTTGGCTCCGCCCCACGCGTCGCCCATCAGTCCTTTTCTCCGATCTTTCGGGACTGGATGCACTTGCATCCTCAGAAGATTTTCTTCCCTTTTTTTCCTCTCTGGCTCTCGCTAGCGTTCGTGTACTAGTCTGTCTGTCGTTCAAACTAGACTTTCCAGATTGTTCATCGTGTCACCGTCTCTTCACCGTTGGGACTCCTGTTTTTACTGCGACTCCCTTTCAGTCCAGGCACTTCAACGTCGGTTGGAGCGGTGGGAGGAGGTGTTCGGACGAACTCCTCCTTCGCATTTTTAGGCGTTCATCGATGAAAAGAAAAAACGCCTAGTAAGTTCTTTACTTTTCAGAGCACCTCGCCGGGGGTTACCTTTCAAGGTTCCTCTCGGGCCGGGAAGAGCGTTGATCGCTCTGTCACTGGGGATCTCCCTGAGGTGCCTGTTGGGCCTAATAATTGTACCAGAGTTTTCTCCGAGGGTCTCCGTAAGGGGCCTGTGGATACCGGAGCACTCTCTGAGGCCCCTCCTGTGGGGGCTGTTTGTAGACCCAGTTCTGCAGAGTCGTGGGATATCGGAGTTAGTTCTTGGGCCTCTATCGGCTTCCCTCAAAAATAAGACCGGGGTGCGCCCCGAGGCCTTGGTGTCACCGAACGGATGTTCGAGGCCTGCGCGGATAAGGCTGTTACCGGACGTGGGTCCGAGGTCCCTCTTACAGAGGCTAAAGTTACCAACATTTCTGAGAGGCCTGACAAGGCCTGATCGGTGAAGGCTGTTTCTCACCGTTCCCGCTCTTGCAGCAACGCCAGATCTGTTGAGGGGGCAGAGAAGGAAAGTTCTTCTTTTACCGGCAGCGCCGAGGTCCTTCCTAGGAAGGCTAATTTGGCAGTTGGTATGTCGCAGAAACATTCCAAGCCTCATAGTACCGGCTCTGCCGAGGTGATGACAAAATGGCGCCCGTTCCCGCCACAGCCATTTTTGGTACTACCCCCTACAACTACGCCATCGGCCTCAGGTGTAGGGCTTGGTTCCTTGGGTGAACAGAGTTCCTTGTGCGCATCCTTATCGGCCAGTTTACGATTGGAACACCCGGATGCCCCTTCCGCACAATTTCTTTGCCTGCAGGGTCGGCACCTTTGATTTATGTGGAGGGGCGGTGTCGCACTCTTCCCCGTTACGTCCCTGGAATTGTCCTCCTCATGAGAGGCCTCCTCGGGTTCCAAAGCAGTACCCGGAGGACGCCTTTTTCGGTAAATTTCAAACGCTCATGCGTACCGACCCCATGAGGGAGTATTTCAAAGGGCTTTTTAGGGAGATATGTCTGCCCGCGCCTGTGGTTCCGGTGCCTCCCTTGACTACGGTGTCTTCCCCGACTTGTCCGCCTTTGCCCCCATTGTCCCCCGTGGACAAGGCAGCGCCTGACACAGCTCAGCAGGATCCTGACCTGTCGGATGACGTGCAAGGCCATCGGGACAACAAGGGCGTACCCCGCTCTATTCGAGCTTTTCATGACCGAGTACTGGACATGATGTGCTTCTTAGATGTTCCGGTGCCCGAGGCACCCGCTCCGCAGGAGGGCCTGCTTTCTGGGGCGTTCATCCTGTCTCCTTTGGAGCGTACCGGCCTGTTCTTGCAGAAGGATGTTTTGGCCGAGGTCTGCAGGGTCTGGGAAAAGCCACACTCTGGACTTTTCGTCAATAAGAAAATTGACGCGAGATACAGGCTGCATTCTTCGGAAGAGGTGGCCCTGTCCTCTTGTCCGCCCCCCTCCGCCACAGTGGTGGCTGCGGCCACTTTGCAGTCCGGGCCTGCAGCGTCCTCTTCCACGATGGCTACTCAGGTTCTGGGAAAGGAGGACCAGCTCCTTGACTCACTTGGGAGAAAAATCTTTGCCAACTCGGCCTTGCAGCTCAGGCAGGCTAATGCTGAACTGGTGTTAGCGGGGGCTAATATGTGGAAAGGTCTGTCGGAGTTTGAGGATTTCATCCCGGTCGAGAAGCTGGAAGACTTTAAGGGGGTGATTAACTGACGTCAGGGTCTTGGCCCAGGATCTCCTGGAGGCTACGGCTCATCACGTAGACACCTCGGCTCGGGGCCATATGCTGGTGGTTGATATCTCACGGCAGGTGTGGCTGAATGCCACTAAATTCTCGAAAGAAGTGCAGGACAAGGTGTTGGACCTTCCGTTCGATGGTAAGGAGCTCCTTCATTCTACAACAGATGTAGAGCTCACCAAGACGAAGGATAGCACTCGGACAGCTAAATCCTTGTCGGTCCTTGTTAAGACCCCTTTCAAAATCCAGAGACCATTGTCGCAAAGCCGACCCTCCTCTGGCTTTAGGGGCTTCCTCGACCGGAAATCTCAGTGGCTACCCTTTCGGGGAATAACCGCTGTAGGCAACAACGGACTCGGTTTTTCTCCCGCTCCTCAGCCTCCTCCTCAGGTTCAGCTGGCAACACCACCGAAAAACCTACAAAATGAGGGTTCTCCGTGCTTGCACAGGACCCCGGTGGGAGGACGCATTGCGTCTCATTGGGAGGCGTGGGAGACCATCACCGAAGACAGGTTGCTCGGGCGGGCTTCCGCTCACCCATACCCCCTACCCCACCGTTCAACCCTCCCTTTCAGCTGTCGGGCTCGCCCTCCCTCAAAGCCGAGGTTCAGAAACTGCTGGACCTCAGAGCTATGGAACCCGTTCCCCTCGCGGAACAAGGGGAGGGCTTCTACTTCACGGTGCCCAAAACCAACCAGGCTGGCCTGCGCACCATCCTAGACCTTTCCCAGTTCAATCTTTTCCTACCCCAAGAGAAATTGAAGATCACTCCCAGCCAGATTCGGTCCTCCTTGCAGATGGGCGATTGGCTCAGTGTGGATCTTCAGGATGCGTATATGCATATTCTGCTTTGGAATCCACACAGGAGATATATGTTTCTCTTTGGGAGAGGAGCACTTCCAGTTTCGAGTGCTTCCTTTTGGCCTCAGCTCGGCGCTGCGTGTCTTCACGAAGATGTCGGTGATTGCGGCCTATCTTCGTCTGCAGGGTATCCATGTGTATCTGTATTTGGACGATTGGCTCTTACGCAGCCCTTGTCCGCTGAAAGCAGCGGGCAATCTTCAGTCTCTCCTTCAGCTCCTGTTCCATCTTGGGCTGTCGGTGAACTGGCGGAAATCTTCCATGACGGTCTTGCAGGACTTGATTTTCCTGGGTTTTTGCTGGAACACGATCGACTGCAGAGTGTACCTGACCGGGGACAAGATGGCAGATCTGTTAGCCACGTGTCAGATGTTTGTGCAGTCGGAGAGCATGTCGGCCTGGTGGTTCCAGAGGCTTCTGGGCCTCATGGCCTTGTGCGTGTTGGCTCTTCCTCTTGCTCGTCTCAAGATGAGGCGGACCCAGATGGCTCTTCAGAGTTCTTGGCGTCAGGCTGTGGACCCGGATTCCAAGCTGATGATGATTCCGGCTTCCATGAGAGTGGACCTGGAATGGTGGTCATCTCTCAGCAACCTGTCGGTGGGTGTGAGGTTTAAGGACCCAGCCCCAACAGTGATGGTCACGACAGACTCCTTCCTCCTGGGGTGGGGTGCGACGTTAGATCCTCTTCAGGTCTCGGATCTCTGGTCGCCTCAGGACAAGCTCCTCCACATAAATCATTTAGAGCTTCTGGCGATCTTCCTAGCGCTCAGGGCGTTCAGACCGATCATAGCCAACAAGGTGGTCCGCATACGCACGGACAATGTGGTGTCGATGTAATACATCAACAAGCAAGGGGGAACCAAGTTTCTCCCCCCCCCCCCCCCTTCATGGACTTGTCCATCCAGATTTGGGAGTGGGCTGTACTTCATGGTGTTTGGCTGCTTGCAGTGCACATCCCGGGCCAGCTGAATGTCACAGCGGATGCCCTCAGCCGGCGGACAGTGGTCAGCTACGAGTGGGAGTTGAATGCAGAGGTCCTCTCATGGATTTTCTTGCATTGGGGCACACCGGAGCTGGACCTCTTCGATACGGCGGCAAACAAGAAGTTTCCTCAGTATGCCTCCAGATGGGGGCTGGGAGCCTCCTCTCTGGAGGATGCTCTCGAGATTCCATGGCACGACATGAGAGCTTGCGCCTTCCCGCCTCTGGTCCATCGAGCAATTTGGAAGTTGAAGAACTCGGTGAACTGTTCCCTTCTACTCATAGCCCCGTGGTGGCCGGCCAGGTTTTGGTTCTCAGAACTTCAACACCTGTCAGTGTATCCGCCGATCAGGTTACCAGTGACCCCTGATCTTCTTCACCAGGGGGAACAGCGGATGTGGCACCCCTCCCCACAATCGCTCAGCTTGGCGGCATGGTGCCTGAGTTCAAGTCTTTAGAACATCTTAACTTGTCTGCGGAAAACATGCGTATTATCCAGGCAGCCAGGAAACCCTTGACTAGATCCCAATACAGAAGTAAATGGTTCAGGTTCTGTCATTGGTGTTTGGAAAAACAGTTCGACCCAAGGGAGGCTAAGATTGACACAGTGCTGTCCTTCGTATCTTTCCTAGCAGAGTCGGGGTGTTCACGTTCTGTCATGCAGAACTTACCTTTCAGTGGTCTCCGCTTATCTTTCTACGGACCAATGTTCTTACTCGCTGTGTAATCCAGTGGTTAAGAGGCATTTTGCAGGCTTGACACTCCTTTACCCTCCAATTCGTAGTCCGTACCCGCAGTTGGATCTAAATGAAGTCCTGACGGCCTTGTGCCATTAGCGTTTTGAACCAATGGCCATGGTGGACCTCAAGTACCTATGCTGGAAAGTGTCCTTTTTGGTCGCCATTACGTCAGTGAGGCGAGTGAGAGCTCCAGGCCTTGTCGGTGGAGCATCCCTTTTTGGTCTTTCACAAAGATAATCTTGCTTTCCTGCCTAAGGTAGTAGCTGAATTCCATCTGAATCAGTCGATCTCCCTGCCGCTCTTTTTTCCGAATCCTACCTCAGAGACAGAAAGGGTTCTGCATTGACTCGATGTCAGAAGGGCTCTTAAGTTCTATCTGGACAAAACTTCCGAGCTTAGAAACTCTTCTCAACTGTTTGTGACTTTTGGTAACCCTCGGGGTAAGCAGACGTCTAAGGTGACTATTTCTCAGTGGATCGCCGCCTGCATTACGCAGTCTTTCACCGTCCAAGGACTGAAACCTCCTAAGGGTATTCACGCACCCCTGGTGCGGGGCAAGGCAGCCAGGGTTGCTTTTCAGAAATGTCCCCTGGGAGTCCATCGCTAGGGCAGCTACTTTGGCCTCCCCGTCTTCTTTTTTTAAGCATTATTGTCCTGACGTGAGCTCAAGAGCTGATGCTCAGTTTGGTCAGGCTGTGCTGAAGAACCTTTTTCAGTAAGGAGTATTTCCATCCACCCGTAGTTCCTGTTAGGAGTGCTTGGGAATCTCCCATAAGTATGGAGGAAAGGGGACGGGACGTAGGAGTATTACCAGGTTACCCACTGTAGTGACCACCTTACTCCTAGTCCCCTTTCCTCCGCCCGCCCCCCGTCCCCTCTAATAAGGTTCCTCTGTTATTGCTAATAGGTTTCTGACCTGGCGATAGAAAAGGACTGATGGGCGATGTGCGGGGCGGAGCCAAGGTGGACGGGGTAGATCAGAGGAAGGACACATTTTTTGGATGCTTTTTACAAAGTGCTCCGGTCTCGTCGCACAGGACGGAGAGATGTCCATAAGTATGGCGGAAAGGGGACTATGGACTAGGAGTAGTAAGGTGGTCACTACAGTGAGTAACCTGGTAAATTGTCAACTTCAGGTGGACAAAATGGCCCTTGCCCATCTAACTGTTTTCAATGTATTTATTTTAATTCTTAAGGAGCTACATGCCCATGGGCCTCAGAGCGCACCAAAAGAAAACGGGATGAGAGCCACAAGAGAGGCAGAAGATCAGTAATCGGGGAAGAGTCATGATACGCGATTAGTCAACTGAGTTGAAGAATAGCATGTTTACATTTCTCTTGAACATTGTCAGTGATTGGGACGATTGGATAGGGACAGGGCATTCCACTCACGTGGAGCATTGTATGTAACGCATATAGCGTTACATTCAAGTTTGGGGGGAGTGTAGGGCCTTTAATTGCACCCAAGCCAGATCGGGCCAAGAGCTGCATTCTAGCCCTGCGCACCCATGAAAGCAGTATTTATCGCTGTTTGCACTCTGCCACAATCTGAGGTGCTGATACTTTTTTGAGTTGTTTTTGTTTCAAGCGACCCAGGATTTGTGCAACTAATGCATCCACCCAAGAAGGAACATGTGTCTGCAATTGGAAATTACCATCTCCAGGACCTGCAGGAGGTTGGAGGTGTGGCGCTCTAGTGGAGCAAGGTCTGGGGCACTGCCTCCGCCAACCGGGTGAAGGCTGAGCAAGGCCATAGCTGGGCATTACGGAATGTGGGCAGCTACTTGCAGATTCCGTTAGTGTTCCAGGCCTCCGGATTGGCAAACTCTATCCCGGAACTGCTAATATGTAATGCAATCAATTTTAGAACAAAGTGAGCTCTAGTGGCTAACTACATTGTATGGTATTGAGGCAGCTGTTTATATGTGCACAATTGATGGAACTATTGAGATCTAATTTGCCTAAAGACCTAGTTAGCTTTGTGTTCATTTATTATTCACATTTGTTTATTGGCATTTAACATTGCATCTTCACAAATAACATATTGAGTGTGCCATCTGTTGTAGGATCCTCATTGTTTCATAATAAACAAAACATTTGTAAAAAGTTAACATAGTAACATTAACTGTCTCCTAGTCATCTCTAAGACTCTGGGTTCTCAGCAGGGTAGGGCGTTGTGATGGTGGAGGTTTTTAAGTTCAAGGGCTTCATTGGGACTTTAATGGTCTCCCTTATGGGACAGTGTGTCCTTGCAGCTCTGTGTGGTCCAGGTCATGTTTGCTCATGGGGGTTTATCGTCTGAGGGGTAGAATATAGTTCTAATTATCTCCTTCCATGCGTCCAGGGCTGCGCTTGACTCATCGGTTGACCTGGTAACGCTGTCCTCCCACGCCCTTGTTTCTGCATTGGCCCACTTTTCTAGTTCATTATACCATGCATTATGTGTGGGTCCCGCAGGCTTTTTCCAGGCCATGGCGATATGTCCTTTGGCCCCAATGCACATTAGGTCCATTAGTTTCACCCAGTGTTGTAAGTTTAGCTGGTCTGGGGTATGTTCCCAAGAGGCATTCTTCGGGGGACCAATTGTAGCTGTGGAAGTGCCTGCTTTTCGTATGTCTGCTTGACTTTGCCCATAGGGATTGGACTATGTCACATTCCCAAAACATATGTATGAGGTCTGACTTGTCTGCCTTGCACCATGGGCAGTTGGGACTTGCTTGTTTGAGTGTCGTTAGCCTGTGTGGGGTCAGGTATGTCCGGTGCAAGATGTTTAGTTGTATAAAGCGGAATCTGTGTTTTCTGGACACGGCTTTGGGGAATGCTAGTGCCCTGCTCCGTTCTCCTTCCAACATTTCTCGTCCTGTAATTCTCCCACTTGCTTTTCATTGCCCCTCCTTTTGGGTTGAGGTTATCACTGAGGTGGCTGTATATCTGGGAAAACAATTTCTGTCCCTCACCTAAATTGTATAGTAGTGTTGTGAGGGGATCAGGCTCCGGTTTTTCCGGCAAGGTGTCCCATTTGTGTCGTGTTTTCACGTATCCACCGGTACCATAAATATTGACTGGCGGGTATCCCATCTTCGCTTTGCAGTGAGCTGAATTCGCCGAAGGAGCCCTCTTCGTATAGGTCTCCCCATGTGTAAACCCTTTTTTTTTTCTTTTCTTTTTTTTTTTTTCTTCTTTTCTTTTTCTCCCAAACCCTGAGGTGTAGCAGATCTGAGTCTGTTTTACACAGGTCCCAGATCAGTGGTATTTCTGGGGAGTATAGGTGTCTTAGGTGGCTTAATGACTTCACTCTTTGCCATATTTGTCTACCCGGGGTGGCTTTGTAAGGTATGTTTCTCAGTAGGTAATGTGGCGCCCAGATTAGTTCTTTTAGTTGCACCGGAGAGACCATGGACTGTAGCAGGTGAGTCTCGGATGTGGTCTCGTCAGCTAGCCATTTGGACACGAAGTGGAGTTGGGCAGCGAAGTAGTATTTTTCGAGATTCGGGAGTTGGACTCCACCTTGGGCATATTGTAAGGCTAGAGTGGAGTATGCTATTTTGTGCCTGCCATTTCCCCAGATAAACTTGCGAATTATCGATTCCAGTAAGCGGAAGAATGTATTAATATAGTATTGCACATTTTGAAATTTATACAGGAGTCTAGGGAGGACAATCATTTTGGTTATTGAAACTCTCCCCATCGCTGATAATGGCAGTTTTGCCCAGAAGGTCATTGATCTGCGCAGTGCGGGTACCATTGCTTTTGTGTTGTGTTAGTGCATCAGTTGCAGAGTGTGCATGATCTGGATTCCTAGGTAGCGGAACGTGTTGGTCTGCTACCGTATCCCTAGTGTTGGGAGCTCCGTCACGCTTTTGTCTTTAAGACCTGCTAGTGGGAATAAACAGGACATTGCTCTGCTAAATTGTATGCCTGAGACTTTAGAGAAGTTGTCTAGAACCTCTAGTATGGTTGGGACATTGAGGTGCGGGTCCCTGACATACAGTAGTACATCGTCCGCGTAAAGTAAGATGATATGATCCATCTCTCCTAGCCTTATCTCGGCATCAAAAATTTTTCTGAAATAGATGGCAATGGGTTCCAAGCCTAGTATATAAAGCATGGGAGATAGTGGGCAGCCTTGCCGAGTGCCCCTGCATATATCCCAGACGTCTGACAAGTGTCTCCCAGTTTTTACTCATGCTCTTGGCTTGGTATAGAGTATCCTAGCTTTGTGTTTTCATTATGCAAGAAGAAAGAAAAACACTGAGCTGAGTGAATGGCTGAGAACTGGGAAAGCAAATATTGTAGTTTGCGTCCATCTCGCTTTCAGGGTAGCTGGTATAAAGCAACAGGATGAAAAGATGGGGATGACGGGCGTTTGGGATTGGCTCATTGGT
Source organism: Ambystoma mexicanum (assembly GCF_040938575.1). Taxonomy (NCBI): domain Eukaryota; kingdom Metazoa; phylum Chordata; class Amphibia; order Caudata; family Ambystomatidae; genus Ambystoma; species Ambystoma mexicanum. Next base: position 710,823,192 of record NC_090931.1, read on the forward strand.
TGAGCACCAGCTGCACAGATGTATTCAACGAGCCGGTCACAGATGAGTTTTTATTGATTTTTAAACATCACCATAGCAACTTGCAACTTTAATCATTACAAACATTTCACATTCAATTGTACAACTGCTTCCCTTTCCCCACAACTCCCCCCGCCCTCCCCTGGCCTGCGTCGCTCCCAACATTCCATTTTCTTATTCGTCAGCAACACTCTTATCCTCACGTCCGAGTCTCCCCGGCGTCTTGGGCACCTAGTTCAGAGACAACCAGATCTGCTATTGAATCCAATCCTCCGCGCCCCCCCCCCCCCCCCCTTCTTCTTGTTGTGTCCTATTTATTACCTCCCGCCACACCTGTCTCTCCATTGGCACATTTTAACAACTCTCTCCATCGCACCGGCACTGCTGGCCTCGTATGTGCTTTCCATCCAGTTGCTATTCTGTGTTTTGCCAGTATGTATTCTAAGTCCCTGAGCTTGCTCCCGTGTCTAGCCCATTTGGGTCTTGGAAAGCCCCCTAACAGACAAGCTATTGGGGATCCAACATCAAGAGTGATTTCTGCTTTTACCAATGTCTGGGCTACCTCTCCCCAAAATCTGCTGATCTCTGCGCATTGCCCAAAACATATGCACCAGATCTGCGTTTTCCCCACACTTCGGGCATGTCTGTATTTCTGTGTGACTGAACTTGCCTTTTTTGTTAGGGGTCAGATGTGCTCTATGGGTCACATATAATTGGATCTGTTGTAGTCGCGCGTTCCTCAACACCTTGATGAGATATGGAGTATCTCATAAAACACTGGCTCTTGTAAACCTGCTTCCCACTTTTGTCTCGTTTCTCCTAATTCCTTTCCTACCTTTGACATCAGTAGCTCATATATCCGTGAGACTTCATGTACTCCTTCCAACACATCATAAAATGGCTCTGACCTCGTCTGTCAGTAAGGACTTCTCGGTCCCCAGCCATCTACGCATCTGGCTCTTCAAGAGTCGGAATTGTGTGATGTGTTGCCCTCTGTATCCCTTATCAGTGGGTTCCCACCCCCTCCTCACCTTTAGCCTCACTTGTTCATCTACCCCTTCTAGTACCACTAGCGGGATCTGCAGAGAATATGGTGTTGTGTTCCCCGTCAACCGACAGGCCGTCACAGATGAGGTTTGCCATCAAAAGCATTTGGCCGCTTGATCATGTACATTTTCAAAAGTGTTCACTCAATATGATGCACCTTCAACAGCAAAATGAAATATAGTTGACACACTGAGATTTAGATGCACTAAACTAAAGTTAAATGGAATCAATGCAGTGTTTTACAGTAGCAGTACTGTAATTATGCATTACGTAACAACTTCATTTTTTAGGAATGCAGTTGTAGTTGACAGACTGGTCAGGCTATATTAGCTTAATAAAGGTGGTATACCAATTACTTCTAGTTTGCAATTATTTGAAAAAGATACTTATTTTGGCTAGCACTCCCTCACAGGCTTTTGGCACTTTGAAGAGTGAAGAAGTTGATGAATTGCGCTTTGCACGCTCTTGATGTGAACAGAGAAAAGAGGGTGGGAGAGCCCTGAGGCCAAGATAAGTATGCAGGGTGAGCTGTGCATTCACCGAACAGGATAATTTAAATATCTAGCTGTGCTACACAAGTGTCAGTTTAATTAGCAAACCTACAGAATTGCTATGCGTCACTAGCTATTGTATCCCATAAGTTTGTATCCTGCAAAGCGTATGTTCAATTCAGTATCGGCGCGGTGGGTTCAGCACCAGCTTCAGGAATACAAGTAACCTTCCGGTCACATAGAAAGATTAGGCCATGGAGATGGGTGAATGTTTATCCAGTACTTAACACTATGTTCTTTCACACAACACAATAGTTTAGTTTACTCTGAGAATTGGAGAAACCTGTCCAAGTGAACTTGGGTAATATGAGAAGACGGGAACAACGTTCTGCTGTATAGCAATATGTTATTACTGTTGGATGATTGTGTTTAGCTCCATTTGTATAAATGAAGGGCAACTGGCAAGTTGTGGGTGTGATCTGACTTGAGGCATGTAAAGAATGCAAAGGTGATTAGTTTGTTTCAATATGGGAGTGCAAAATACCTCTGCAACACTTCTCCAGAGGTGTTGTGGAGCGAAGAGGCCTGCTTCGCCATTGAGCTAAAGCAACTTGTTTTCCTGGATAGGAGTGCCTAAATCACACTGAAGCAACCAAACTTCTCTGAGCTTTGTGTGAAGGCTATAGAACTGCAGGCCACCTTGAGGCACCATCAAGATCAAGCCTGGAATTGGTGGCGCTAAGTACATGTGTTAGCGGTGGAGGCCTGACCATAGGGTCAGCCCATAGGCCGGGTGCCTGCCTGGTGTGGCAGCTGGTAAGTATGGTAGGAGGATCCCGCTAGGTGGGATTTAGAAGTGTGGCTTGCTGGACCTGGATGTGTCCATAGTGTTGGGAGGACAAGGGGCTGTGCACGAAGGGAGGTAGCTTGGCCAGGTGGTTCAGGCTGCGAGGCTCCCTATTGTCTACCACAGCTGCAGCACAGTTGGGGCCCATTGCAGCGGGCCACAGAAAGTGGCCCTAACATCTAGACTGGTCGTGTGTGCTGCTGACCATGTTGGAAGTTGAGATTAGTGCGTACACTAGGCAGCAAGTAATCCGGATAGACTTATCAGACAATCCTTGAACCATGTTGGACATAGTACACACACCTAACTGCTACAAGGATCTCTGGCAGCAGACATTAAAGCTGCCATACTTGTTGGAACCCAGAGGCACAATAGGAGCACCCATAAACTGTGCAAGAAATCCTCCTCCCAGACTGCTTCAAGTGAGGATTTAGCTGACAAATCCAGCAAGGCTGGTTGTTAGAGTCCCCTGCGACTTCGATGTATGGATTACTGCAATCCATGGCTCAGGACATTTCAACCAGTAAATTGTATGAGGGTTGCTAGTTCAGATTTGTCCGGCATCTTGAGGTACATGGAGGTCTCGCAGCACAGGTCTCTGACTTGAAAACCAGTTGATGCTCACAGCATTGGCTCTTTTGAACTAAGATCCTATTGCAAGTTAGAGACAATTTTTATGCTTTGTAATCCAGGGAACGGAAAAACAAATGCAAGTCTAGGGGTTCTGGTGGGCTCAGAGGCAGACAACGTGAAGAAATTGGTGATGTTATTGGACCACACTACGGCTTCAGATCTCATGGAAATAGGCTGCACATAAATCATTGCTGCCATACCCACACCCTGTAAACCACCTTGCACAGTCAGTGTCTCCTGCAGTATCCCATACTGGAAAACATTTTCCAGTGTGCTAGGCAGACTCCTGTTTTGTGGGAGGGTCATGAGATCTGGTCCTAATTTGGCTCCAGAAATATTTGATAAGAGGAGTATGTTTCAAGAATCAAAAGGTTACTAAAGGAGAAATTAAAGGAATAGATTATACCATTTGGCTTTGCCTTAGTGTTCTAAAATTCTGCATCAAGTTTTGGACCCCAAAGGAATTTGCAAGATTCGGGACCAACATTGGACATCTGGCAGATCGGGATCCCCCTTTCTGTGGCAGACAACGCTTCGGAGGGAATGTCTGCACCTCCCAAAAAATAAGCATGAGGACCTGAAGGCACCGAATTAAGGGCAGGAGATGCTTATCTGCAGGAGGATTGCATGGCTGCAAATTCGTTCCAGATGATAATGACTCTTGTACGCAATCCCTATGTAATCATGGTTTTACTTAATTCCGATTTGGAAATATATATATGTATGTATGTATACTGGTTGATCATATGAAGGGTAACGGGTGACCTGGTAGGGAGCAGGACCTATCTTCCCAGAGTTGGTTTACTTTTTGATGTTCTACTATTGTGACTTTGGTACATTTTCTGAATCTATAATGTGGGTGGGCCAAACTGGGCTTACAGCTGGAATCTAACACTACGGTTAGTACGACTTTAAAGGTTATGGGCTGGAATGCAGACTGTGTGTACAATCCTGTCAAGCTTGCAAAGATCTTATCTACGGAATCAACATTCAGACTTTCTCCTGAAGGAGCCACATCTGTCAGACCATAAGCTTGGAAGGAAATGGAAGCATCACGTTTTTCCAGCTCTTCGACTGCCTGGAAGTAGTGTGGAGTGGCCGTCTTCATAGGCTGCAATGTCCCTTTTTGTGTGAAATGCGGTGGTGGCGTAGAAGGGAAGTGAGTTTGGTTTGTTTATTAATTTGTAGGGCGCACCGAACCCTTAGGTAACTGGGTGCAACAAAATATAAAGGATACTTATAGCTTAGTTACATAGTACAGGTAAGTTAGGATACATTACATACATTGTGTAATCAGGTAGTCAAGTGACGTTCATATATACATAATTACAAAGTAAATTTGGTAAATGCATTATAAATAGTGGGCGAAACACAAGAGCCTTGTGGAACGCCACATGTTGTCTGAATTGGGTCTGCCGATGCCAAGGTGGAGAAAACTCGCATAGTCCTGTCGTCTAGGAATGACACGACCCAGGCTATGGCTTCGCTCGAAGTGGGCCGCCGATGCCAAGTGTTTACATAGACTGCATGGTCCACCAAGTAAAATGCTGCCGACAAATCAAGGAGGAGCAGCATGGCAGTGTTTCCTTTGTTGTTGAGCTCATCAATTTGTGCCTTGAGGTCAATTAAGGCTATCTCCGTACCATGTTGTGGTCTGAATCCGGATTGACGGGAGCCCAAGAGCTGGTTAGTCTCAAGATACTTCTGAATTTGAAGATGGGCTACTCTATCGATTTAGCTTGAGGAGGAAAGGGGACCGTAGTAATGGGCCTAGTTGGTAGGGATGGAGGGATCTAGCGTTTGTTTCTTGAGAAGAGGTAAAAACCTTTTGTTGCTTGGGACAGTATTGGATGAAAATGATGCATTAATTAGTTTAGAGATGAAGGGGGCTAAATATCTTGCAGCATCCTTAATTATTTGGGCAGGGCAATTGTCGCCTTTGCAGTTGGAAGGCTTCAGAGATGCGATCATATTTTTCAGTTTCTTGAATAGATACTTTGGTGAATTTAAACGGTGCAGGACCAGGCGTGTCATTCGTAGGGCTGGTAGTTGCTGCCTCAGTAGAAAGCAAAGCAAGGAGACTTATTTATTTTTTTATTTTTTGTGGCAATTTTAATTTGCAGAGTTGTTTTTGTTAGCTAAGACGTTCTGGATGCTGGTGCACCATTGTTTGTCTTTGGCATGTTGTCATGTGGAGGTATGGGTGATTCTAATTCCCGAAGGATCACAAACAGTTCCCTTAGTATTGGAGCTGGCATTTGAGATTCTTTCGTTGAAGTGCAGATATTTCTTTTTTGTAGCCGTTCGCCATGAGTTTTAGTTGCATATTTGTTTTCATCTGTCGGGGAGTGTCTCCATAGAGTTTCTAATTTCTTTTTTGCATTCTTAGTTCTTTAAGGTGAGGGGGTAAGCCAAGCGTTGAGGTGTGCCTGCTGTTTGCTCTTGCGTAATTTAAGAGGCACAATGGTGTCAGGGGCCTTCGTCATAGTACTATTGTAGAGATCCACTAGTAGATCGGGATCTAAGTTACTTGAGAGAGCATTAATAGCGGGAAGGAGGAGTGGTAGTAGTTTGTCAGTTGTAATATATTTTCTTTAGATCTAGTGGGGAGAAGCTGTGCGATAGTTTTAACTTTGGCTGGCTGTTTGTCTAAGGTTAGGGAGAAGTCGATTTAAAATGTCAGTCCACGGTTTGGGGGGTAATTTTAGTAATGGAGGTGGGACAGTTCAAGGCGGCTACCCAGTCTAAGGTCCTTACTTTGTCATGAGTTGGAGAGAGGATTCTTTGGAATAGGCCATGTCCAGCATGAGCTTGTTTAACCTAGGATTCAATGATCCAGAGGACAAAGTCGCCCAGAATAAGTATTTGAGAGAGTCTTTGGTATTATTTGCTTGGAGGCTAGATGGGTCCTGGTGGCCTGTATATTAGGTAGATAGTTAAGGTGCGGCAGTGGGATATGAGCAGTTTGGCGGTGAGTAGTTCACACGATTTTATTGGGGGTGGAGTTGAGTCTTGGCAAGGTTAGATTTAGCTATGCCTAAGCCACCTCCTCTGGCATTTAGTTTGTCCATTCTGATTAATTGATAATCATCAGGTATAGCTAATGTAAGGGCTGGACCCGCTGCCTCGTGCAGCCAGCTTTCCGTAACGCTAGGAAGTCCAGGTCATCAGAGGTTAGGATGTCAGCTATTTCTGTGGCATGAGCCACTATAGATCTGGCATTAATCAGCACTCCAGAAACTGTGGTTGGGTTGGGTCGTTCCATAGAGGCTAGAGTATGTTGTTTAAATTTAGCACATGGTGCCATTAGAATGGGGGCTTGCTCAGGATACAGGGAGTTATTTTTGTAGCTAGAGCGGGGGTTAAGGTGCTTGTCACTGTTAGTTCTAGGCTTGCGAGGTTGGAGAGTCTAGCTCGAAGCCTAGTGTTTCTGTCAGATGTGGGACAGGGTACATGTTTGGTTTGGGACATACGTTAGGTAAATTGTTGGTGAAGTGAGCAGCAGCGGAAAGGACACCAGGGTCTTTCTAGCGAACATTGTTTTTAATTAGGAGTAGAATAGGTGTGGTAGTAGAGTACATTCTTGGGATGGGGGGGGGGTGTTGGGCTGGTCGCTTAGCGTTTACCAGAGTATGCTTGTCTGACCTAGGTAGGGCAGTAACTCGAAGTAGGCTAGTCGACATGGATATAGCAAATGCAATTTTAAGTAGGCTAGTCTAACATGGAAGATAGATGAGAATCTAAGTGGCCAGGTCTTATCATAAACCGGGCAAGTACAAGTTTTAAGACAGCTAGTCTGACATAGGTAGGGCAGTTGTACAACAAAATGGTCTGGTCCAACATAAACGGAGCAAATGCAGTCGTATCATTGGTGTCATTAATATCATGAATAGGCTAGTCTGACATGAATAGGGCAGTTGTACATCAAAGTAGTCAGGTCTAACATAAGCAGGGCAGAAGCGATTTTGAATAGGCTAGTCTGATATAGGTGTGGCCGTTGTAGATCAGAAATAGGCAAGTGCAGAGCTAATTCTAGTATGTAACATATATACGTGTACAATTGTATTGTGCTAGTTTGCAGTGGGCTAGTCCAACACAGATACACTTGGATTCAAGGCAGTTGGCTGTAGGCTATGCAGCAGTGTAATTTCTAGGCCTTGGTCAGCATAAGTGGGTTAACCAGACATTGTGCATTTGGTTATCATAGCGGAACAAGTAGTGAACACTACCTAACCTATGAACACTTGGGCAGAGTGGGTTAGCTTCGCTTAGCAGTGATAACATGGTACTGGGAAAGTTCATACACTTAGTTGGTCCATCCTAAAAAGTTCCTGCTGAGTGTTTAATGCAGCCAAGGTGAGCTGTACAGCTAGTGTAGGGGGTACACCATGGACAAGTTGGGGAGTATTTACATTGGTCATTTGGATCCAGAGCAACGGGTACGTGCCGTTGGTTTCAACGTGTCATGTTAGGGAGGGGTTGCTAATTTCAGCAAGTACTATTATGCACATAGTATGAATAAACAATAAGTATGGCGTTAATGCTAGTGATTGATTGTACTCGCGCACATGTTCTACTCTGTATATTTTCCGTGGAGCTCGAGAAGACTGGAGATTGTGTAAAGTTTCATAGGATGTATCGGGTCTAGTTGCAAGGGTGGGGAGATGGCTCCCGGAGCGAACAGGGGCAAACGGGGACTTAGATGGCCTTTGATAAGGCCGGCTCTTCGGCCTGCCAGCGGATGGAGGTAGATTTAAACATCTGTTGGGGTATGGCTCACTTGGCTTTCAGACAATAACTCTTGCTACCGTATGTGGTGCACATAACATTTGTAGCCCATCCCATTTTCTGATGATTTTGCTATGGTTCTCCTTACTTTTTTGGGTCTTGTCATAGTGGGAGGGGACTGGTAAGCAGTGTTCGACACATGTCTCACATCCCTGTCTCCATAGAACCCAAGAGGAAAGACGATTTTTAGGATGTTGGTTCTGTAAGACATCTGGAGGATTGTAAATCCAACAGCACAGGACTACACCTACTGTTGGGCGTAACACTTTTTCCAGAATAGATGATAAGCTATTCTGTATCTGTGTTCCAAACAGGTGTTTGACTCCAGGATCTTACCCGGTGGGTTCACTTATCATTCTCCGACCCTTCTTTATTCTGTGAAGGTGAGCCAGAGACCTGGTCTGGGGTGTATGCAACCTCTCCATGCTAGACCAGTCCAAATTTCATATCGCTTTATAGGAATGTTTGCCTTTAATGTGGATCAGCCGTTTTTCCCTGTATGGGATGCATCTAAAACGGTCATGGAGAATGGGTAATTTGGTAACGGCGATGAACAGGACCGTCGGGCCTCTCTTGACTGTGATTAAGGCACTAGACTCCACCATGCTAAATATGATCTCCCAAAAATGTACACTGAAAAAGTTCCCTTTACAGATTTTATAGCCAGAGGAATAAAATGGGACGATTACCATACTTGATTAAACAAAGGCCAATGGCCCACCTTGTCTCAGCTATTCATACTTGCACAGACGGCCTTACCACTTACCAGGAAGGTATTAAGAGTGCATTTTCTACTTTATACTAATTTATATTCTTCAGGTTTCAAAGCTAGTGATGGAAGTTGTGCCAATTACTTCCAAGGCCTTATGATTTCTATGCTTTCTGCGGAGCACTGGAGGGTTAATCTAATCGATAAGGTACACTGAAGAAGTAGCGGTTATTGCCTCTTTGAAAACAAATGGCACCCCTTGGCTACACATCTTACCTGTAGAATACTATTAACAGTATTCAGAAATCTTGACACCCCAACTGGTAAAGCTTTACAATCGTAGCTTAGCTTCCGGTTTACCCGACTACCGCCTGATGCTATGAATTGCGCTTGTATTTCCTTGATTCAAAAGCATGGCCATGACCCATGTGCTTGTGGGAAATATCGACCAATACCATCCTTTTAATACTGATTAAAAGTTTCTCCCTAAAATCCTGGCTGAGGGTGTCCAAAAGTGCATTCACCAAATCATTCATGCAGCCCAAGTCCGTTTTTATTACGAAGTCTATCCACAGATCACTTGAAGCTGATAATGCATGTGATCTAATTCTGCAGGGAGCCCAAATTAGGATTCAGTAAGCGGGAGCTAAAAGCATCTCTAGGGTATCCAGGATTAACTACTAACCAAGAGCTACCACTGAGGCACAAGTACAGAAAGTTATGCAGATCTAGTTTCCACATAAGATGCAAACCTATAATTTTTTTGTCCCTTATTAATTTCATCTTATGCTTTAAATATTATATAGATGTGTCCTACACTTTATTCATAGATTTGTCCAAACACACAGAGTTTAATTCAGGTATCTGTGCTTATTTGGCATCAGAAGGCCTGGGGAGCAAAGTAGCTCCTGGTAGCTGTTGGTGGCAAGCTAACCAGGTTCTTCTAAGCAACAAGTAGCGCTAATTAGCTCCCAGCTCCACTCAATTTTCTAACACTGATTTCGTTCTAATGGAGGTTCCCCCCCACCTCCCCAAGGTGCAAAATGTCCACTGGCTAATAATATTTGATTCTTGGCGACTACGAAATTGTGTGCTTTGGATATGTGTGGAATTGAGGTGGCGTCACTTTTTTTGGCTGGCTAGTAGCTTGCAAGTTGAATTTTTGTCCCATGGATCCCCTGCATTAGTTGCAATTTATGGCGAAAAGGCATGTAATCCTCTCGCAAGGCCTTTCTTCACATATTGAACTTCTACAAATATTAACTTCAACGTCCCCAGCGGGCACCTTACAGAGTAGCGTGGGAAGTTAATATACAGACACACTTTTAATATCTGGCAATCGCCCTTCAGAGGAATTTACACACTTAATCAAGTTAACTTTGATTCATGGAAAATATGGATTTCCAAAAGTGGTCCACTCTCCCAGTTTCATTTGTGGGGAGGATTGCTCTGTTCAAAATTACCTCTGTGCTACAAGTTAATCATATTAAACGTATCTTCCCATTAAAATTGATTTAAGGTAATGAAAGACCCTTGGGGAAACAGCTTGTGAAGTTCATGTGGGCAGGCTCGGGGCATACCCAGGATTAGTATTTCAACCTTCTTTATTGATTGCAGCTCAAGGGGACTTGTGGGATCTGAATGAGAAGCTTTAAATGTGGGCCATCAGACTTGACCAATTGGCAAGAGGGAATTTGCAGAGCCTAGAACATCTAATATGGATTGGTTTGAATTGGTGCGGTTTCACCCAGTTAATACCCTCCAGTAGGTGCAGAGCTCGGCCCCTCCCACATGCCTTAACCCGATATTGCAATGCTCCAAAGACATTGGATTTAGATATTTGAAATGGATCACCTTATCTCTTAGATCTCCCTGATTTGGTTGAACAATCATTTAAGGGGGCTGCCAAGGTTCTTAACTTGGCTAATGAGTTTTCTTACCTTGGGTCAATGTTTTAAAGAAGGAATTCTAGTCTTGTTTGAAGGGTTTTGGGATTATGTACTACACCACATATCCATGCCAAACTTTTAGTCATATTGGCTTAGCGTATCGCTCTCTATTCTGCACAAATAACTAAATCATTAAAGACAATGAGGCTCATGAACCTAGAGCCCCCTTCATAACTAAGGACAATGAGGATCATGGGCATATGTCCCATTTCGTATAAGTATGAATGTCCGTCCTGAAAGCAGAGGTTAATAAATAAAAGAGCTGAATACAAAATGGAGCACAGAATAATGGAAGGACTCCCTTGCAGAGTGGCATCAGTGTTTCAGGGACGCCAACACCCAGTTTATTTCTTAAAGAGCCTATTGGAATCCACCAATGCTACATAACACTAACCACGCCATGTCTTTTTTGTGCGAGCAATAGGACACCTTTGCACTTATACATTTGCATTGCTAATGCCAGTAAGATCGAGATGCTTCTCATTGGAACCCCCACCCCTTTCTCCCCAACCCCTCTGGCTGCTCTCCTTGAGCCCCCTGCCCCTCCGGTGAGGCATAAAACCTGGGTGTCCTCTTCGACTCCTCTCTCACCTCATATCGCTGAGCTTGCCAAGAAGGCTCACTTTCAGCTTCACCTCCCCTGAGGCATCATTCTCCCTTTCCTAACCTTCCCCCAGAAACTCAATGTCTCTAGAGCTCTGGTCCTCTCCAGAGGCTGGACTACAACAGCCTCTTCCTCAATCTGCCTCTATTATTCCTCCCGTCGTCTTCAACTAATTCAGAATAGGACTGCAAGACTTATCCTTGGCCTCATGCCCAGGGACCGTGTCTCTCCACCCCTAACATCTCTTCACTGGCTCTCGGTAGCTGCAAGGATCGAATTCAAGACCCTCATCCCACAAGGCTTTCTGCGGCCTGGGACTGCGCTACATCCAACTTTCTTTCCCTAAATACCTCCCTGCTAGAGTCCTTTGGTCCGCTTGCTCTAACTCACTGCAGGTCAGATGTTTTTCCAAGCAGAGAGGGGGGGGGGGTTAGATCTTTCCTCGGCAGAAGCTTCCCTCTAGAATGGCCTACCTGCCCCTCTCAGACGTGAGCCCTATAGCCTTAAGTTCCGGAAGCTTCTCAAGACCTTCCTTTTTCTCCTTCCCTCTCCCCCTTCCTTACTAATGCCCCTCTGCTGCTGCAACTAGCAGCCTGGTCCCTTCTGAGTCATACAGGGAGCCCAACCCCCCCCCCCACACACCCCCTCGACCAGTCTGCCTCAGCACCCCCTTACCAGCAGTTGCCTCGGGCACCCTTCCCTGACTAGACTACGGAGTCAGGGAAGGGTCCACCCGCCCCCAACCCCCGCCTTGCACTCATTGACCCTTCTCCTGTCCCCCAGTGCTCTTGTCCTCTGGGTTCCCCATAGCACTTACCCAGCCCCTGTTGTCCCCGCCCTCCTGCCTCGAACACCCCACCCACCCGCTTAACCTTCCCTTGCCCCTGACCCTCTGCCTACCACTCTCGACTTCCTTTTGCTGCACTTGCGCGATCTGTATGTCACAAGGCCTAGTAGGACCGTTTGTTTATCCTCCTCCTGTTCCCCCTCCCGCTTAGTGGAGTCTGAAAACACTTTCTGCTGTATAGGTGCCATACAAATGTTCACTAAATAAAATGAAAAACTTGCCTTCTGATTTGACTCATTGGATATACTCCAATGCATACTTCTCATTTTTGGACAGCTCACCGATAAGTTGTTTGTTGCACTGAGAAATTGAATGATTAGTGTTGTATTGGCGTTGGCTACAATAATTATTATGTATCATTGGAAAACTTTGAGCTCCGGTATGCTTAAAGAATACTTGGTGCTCAAAATTGGCACTAGCCATTGGCAAGTAATAATTGACTCTTGGCGAGTAAGAAATGGTGTCCGGTGTGCATACGGATAACTGATGGGCTGAATTAATTTTATGTTTGTCTTGTAGCTTAGTCCTTGGATGTTTTACCCCTGCATAGACCTGTTATCCACCACTGCATCATATGAAACGGTTAGCCAGGGAAGAAGGATCTCATGATAAGCTTTCAGAATTATAGATTTGGTTCTTTCAATTATTTTTTAGAACGGTTTCAGGAGTTTTTGTGATTCTTGATGAAGGGCCCTTGCCGATGGTTTAACATTAGCTTCTGCTTACTGTACGTTTTTCCAAATCAATTGTTGGAGAAAAGTTAATCACTTTAGTGATTGACGTATTCCTAGTCCATAGTCTCCTTTCCTCCATACTTGTGGGAAATTCCGTCCTTTGGGACTGCGCAGGAGCCCTTTTTGGTAGCATCCCACAAAAATATAATATACTTTTTTGTGTTTTTTTTTTTGGGGTGGGGGGGGGGCAGAATGTCTCTGGTTTTAGCCTTGCCTTCCTGAGCTCCACGCATCGCCCTTCAGTCCTTTCGATCGCCAAGCCCAGTAAAATCGCAAAATGGTGATGAGAGGTTCTAAAGTCCTCATTCATATCAAGATAGAACTTGAGAGCTCTCCTGACATAGAGGTTGTGTACGGCCCCGTTCTTCGTCTGACGAAGGGTTCCCCCCCCCCCCCCGCACCTCCAAAACCTCGAACCAGTGGCACTGGGTACTAAAAGAAGGGAGAGATCACCTGTAGCATTTCCAACAGCCCACCACAACAAACTCACTCCAATATCACGTGCATAGGAGCCAAAATGGCCAAACAATGAAACCCATAGAAGCGCCAGACAAGACCCACTAGCAACCCAAAGAAAGCAAAGTGCGCCAGACAGAGAGACAATACACACAGGCGCTCGTTGATGCCCTAAATGAACTGACATAACCCACGGTGAAAACGACAAATAACAGCAAAAGAAGCTGCCATCCCCCCTGGAGAGGTGTACGCGATAGAATCCCACGTACATGAAAGACACACTACCATTGCTTCACATGTGAGACAGGTGCCCCACTACAACCTGTTGCCGCAAGCAACCAACTAGCATACTTGCTCCGCAGCAAAAAGGAGGTAGTGCATCTAACATGTGAACAAGTAAGGCGATAACAGACAAAGCACACACAGGTGCATGATCACAACAAATACAACTGCACACGGAGCCCTGCAGCCTGTGGTCACTCCTGCCGATAGGCGGAAGCAGTGAAATAGGGGCTCACCTCATACAGCTCTATAGGAATACCACCCACTGGGCACCATGATCCAGTGAATATCGCTCCCAAACCTCAGGAAAACAATTGCTAATCACTTTTGTCAACCCCCCCACCCCCTCCAAAAACAAAATAATCTCCAATGCCAATACGACGAACAGACAAAATGGGGAAAACAAACCCAGAAAAACCTCCACACAAAGCAGGATAGAGCAATACACGACCACCCCGCTGTCTCGCTTCCCAGAGCGGGCCGGCATCAACAGAACCAGAGTGCATGGAGGACGATATCTCCCTCAGGGACGTGATGAGTGCCATTGCCAGCTCCAGAACATCAATGGAGAAGATGGACAGTATTGGCGCCGATGTGTCGCTATTGAGGCATGACCTACAAAAACTAACCTCACACACTGGGGAGGCTGAAGCACGTATTTCAGACACTGAAGACAACTTACAGGGGGTCAATCGTCACATGTCTGGCATGCTAGAACGAATTAAAATCCTGGAAACGAGTGGATGAGTGAGGGCACATCCAGACGCAACAACATCTGCATACTTGGCCTCCCCGAGAAGGCAGAAGGGGCAAGCATGGAGCTATTCCTTGAAGAGTGGCTCACAAGCACATATGATGCGGAATCCTTCTCCAGATTCTTTTCCATCGAGCGGGCGCATCGCATTCCAACCCGGAAAGTCACGCCAGGTGCACCACTGTGCAGTCATCGCAAGATTCCTAAATTACAGGGATAGAGACGCCGTGCTACAGATGGCAAGATCGAAGGGGGTTGTCGCATACAATGGATCTAAAATCGCCTTTTTCCCCCGACTTCACCAGGGAAGTGCAAAAAGCGTGCCAATCCTTTGATCCACTCAAATGCTTGCAATCAATGGGAGCTAAATATGGCCTAATCTTCCCTGCCCAACTCAAAATATTCCACAACGGCACAACGTTGCATTTCACAGACCCTAAAGCGTGGAATTGGGCTGAAAGACATATATAAGGCGATTGGAGCACCAAGAAAAAAGTGGGAAGGGAATGTAATAGACCACATCCAGAGTGACCACCAGACATGGGGCCCCAACAACAAGAAGGAATGCCGCAACAAGGAAATGAATAATAAGGAACAGCACCACTCAGACTAATGTAATTGCCGCACGCATAAATAAAAAGGAGCCCTTGCTCCAAACCGAAACATGAATCACAAAGCATGTAATGGCTGGCGGCCAACCTAGAAGCCGCCCCCCCCCCCCGACAAAGAAACGAACACATAGCATCAAGCAAGGTTGCTAAACTGCCTAGCTCCAGTATCTATGCGCAAACTGTGTAGCCTGACTAGCACAGAGCGGGCATGTGCGATTTGAAGTTTAACTGTTCACGAGTTTATGATGGGACGACAGATGCTTCAGTTGGGGTTGGAGTATAGGGAGGCGGGAGTTGGGGCAGATTTTTCATTCAACGTTTAGCATGCAATGGCACTGCGAATACAACGAACAAGACAAAATTCGGTATATCACACCTTACTAACCATGAGACATTCACGTCCTATGAGACACATCCACAAATCAAACATCCAGACACCCAATGGCACCTGACGCTGGTTCAACCAATAGACCTTTAACGTTTATGACATGGAATGTCAATGGGCTAGGGTCTAGCATCAAAAGACTGGTGCTGCAATATATAAACCGGCACTCACCGGATATAGTTCTCCTAACCGAAACACATCTTGCAGGAACGAGATGTAACCTTTTCAAGAGATCCAATTACCGCACAGCGATACATGCAGGCTTCTCCATGGGGGCAAGAGTGGTACTTATATTAATTCACAAAAGACTTCCACTGGAGATCTCCCATGTAGCGCAGGATGGAGGTCGACGAACCAAACCCTGGCGATTATGGCAATACACTCCCCACCGTCTCTCCTAAACATACTGCCAGCTGATATCACCCCCATCGTCGCCTCAAATACGGCCAACACCTGGGTTATAGGCGGAGACTTCAATGGGGTAATGGATAATACCCTAGTCCGCATACACATGAGAGGGACACACCCTGATACCAACACCAAATTGGCCACCTTTGCGTCTGCACTGGGGTTGCGAGATGCATGGCGAGATCTACACAGTGATGCGCGCAAATATTCCTTCCATTCAGGCGTGCATGCCTCGATGTCTAGAATAGACTACTTCTTCCTGCCAAGCCAGAATATTCATAAAGCACGCAGCGTGTCCCTCCTTACGCAAGGAATATCTGATCACTCCCCATTGTTACTTGAGCTTGAAACAGAGAGACCACGCCCTCCTTCCACTTGGCGGTTTAACTCCTATTACCTGGGGTTCCCGGACCTACAAGAAAGGATATAAACGGCTACTTCCAACTATTTTGAACTCCATACAGGCTTGGTCGATGACCCGGGAACACTATGGGAGGCTTACAAGCCAGTCTTGAGGGGCGAAATTCTCTCGTTGACAACAACTAAAAAAAAAAAAAAAAAAGGCGCAGCAAGAGCAGATTGTAGAAGCTGAAAGAGAAGTTATGATTAAAGATTCAGAACACCTTACTACTGACACTCCTGAAACAGAGCTCTAATACTAGCACAGAAGAAGCTGCATAATCTGCGCCAAAAAAGTACAAAGTGCCACGAAGGCACGCCTATATGAAACGGGGGGGAAAAAGCTGGCAAACTACTCGCATGGCTGGAAAAGCGAGAAGGTCACCAGCGAGTGAAAAGCATTAAAAATCTGAGCGCAGAAATAGTCTCCTCTGATGGAGAGATAGCGGAATGTTTTGCTAACTTCTACGAAGAGCTATACAAACCCCCCCAGTATCACGGCGGGCAGAACCATACTAGACGGAATCTCCCAACACTCACCACAGAACAAGCCACTATATTAGATAATAAAATAGCTGTTCATATTTCATCTTCTGTAATTTCCCAACTTCAAACAGGCAAGACCCCAGGAACTAATGGCTTCCCACGTGACATCTGGAAAAAAATAAAACATCTAGCTATATCTACCCACCTGCTTAACATGTTCGAACACTCCCTAGAAGTGGGTATACTCCCACTGGACCTACATAAGGCCACAATAATAGTAATCCCAAAAAAGGGCAAACCCCCAGATGAATGTAGCTGTAGCTCCTACAGGCCCATATTCCTAATTAACAGCAAAGCCAAAATACTAGCCAAAGTACTAGCTAATAGACTCCAAACGGTTATTACAGCACTGATTCATCCAGACTAATGCGGCTTTATGCCTCAGAGATCCACAAGGATGAATATCCGCAGGTTGCATTTAGCGCTGGAAAGAGCACCCACCATACAACAATCATTAGAGTTACTGGCCATAGACTTCGAAAAAGCCTTTGATTCGGTCCATTGGGAGGCTCTGTGGGCAATTATGAGGAAAATGAATTTCGGAGAACAATTGATAAAATGGGTCCAGCTGCTATACAACACCCCAAAAGCAGAGGCGAGGGTGAACGGATGGTCCTCTCGTAATATTCAACTAGGGAAAGGTACCAGGCAAGGGTGCCCGCTATCGGCGATGCTGTTTGCATTGAGCCACTAGCCGTTATCCTGCGGAACACGACATGGTCTGGTTTCCGTTGAAATTCAATGTGGGAAGATAAAGTATCCCCTCTACGCAGATGATCTTCTGGTGTATATATAGGCGACGCAGCAATCTCCTGCCCTATAGTTACCCAAATACTGATAATCTACGGGACCTTCAGTGGCCTCAGGGTGAACTGGTCTAAATCAGTGCTCTTTCCAGTCAAAGGTATAGACTGCATACCACCACAAGTCTCCCCATACGAAATCGAACTCAACCAATTTCGATACCCAGGCATCCTGATTGCAAACAGGCTGGACATTTACGTGACCCAAAACCTGCAACCAGTAGTGAAAAAATGTGCACATGATGTGGCCCACTGGGAAGCACTGCCACTAACATTACTAGGCAGAGCGGCGCTCTTCAAAATGCTTGCCCTCCCTCATTTCTTGTACATTTTACAAAATGCCCCCTCCACATCCCCACAACGGAATTTCACAAAATACAGAATAAGGAAATTACTATGGGGGGGGGGGGAAACACCCAAGGATTGCTCTCAAGACCCTCCAACGCTCAGTGTGGGAGGGGGGAATTGGACTCCCGAATATCCAAACGTACTACTGGGCGACCCAGATGGCGACGGTAAATGACATACTACATGGCAACCCCGACCTTCCACATATACAGGCCCAAATAGCAGCAAGACACGGCATGTCTCCGATTGAAAGTCTCTACAACATGAAGGAGCCCCCCGCCACACAAGATAATAGAGCACACAGCCCAAATCTGGAGGGAAACGCACAGGCACATGGGGTGGGAAAATAAAATCACCCCAGTGCAGCCCCTCTGGAAAATGGCCACCTCATGGAACTCAGTAGACTCCCTAAATGGCCAAACTGGGAAACAGCTGGGATACGACCATTCAGCAAATGTTTTCAGATAACCGAATTATACAGTTTGCCGAGATCTCGGCTACATACGGTCTTCCTACTAGCAAAAGGTACCACTATAGCCAACTACATCACACACTCACCCAAAAAAGGACCAAATTGGTGGACCTGCCGGAATGCACACCCATAGAGAGGAACGTAGTCATAGATAGCGTGAAAAGCAAGGTTACATCCACCATGTACAACGCAATCTCCTCTTTTGCCACAAAAGAACTGTCTAGCCTGAAGGTGAAATGGGAAAGTGATGTAGGCCTGATACTACCTGAGGAATGGATCTCAACGTTGATGTATCCCAGAGAAACAGCGATATCTGCTAGGATCCGCCTTGTACAGCTGAAAATACTCCATAGAATATATTATCCCCGAGTAGCACTATCCAACTGGGGTAGAACAACCGATCCCAAATGCGTACGTTGCAAGCAGGAAGAAGGAACCTTCTACCACATCCAATGGCAATGCACACGAATACAACACCTTTGGCTAAAATGTAGTGAAAGGCTCTCGAGGGTCATGGGCTGACCAATCCCAAACGAACCCAAACTCCTTCTCCTAGGAATCGAGAGGAAGGAGAATTGACTTGCTTTGAAAAACTTCTACTCTCAACGTCCACAGGGACCGCCAAAAGGAACATTGCGCAACTGTGGGGCTCAGAGATCACCCCCCATTATGACCAATGGATATCGGATGTAGATGCAAGTATCCTAATGGAGCGCCGAGTCTATCGGGCAAGAGGTTGGCCACGCAAGGCTGATAAAATATGGGGAAAATGGGAACAAACTATGTAAAGAATATATAAGCTGAACCAATAGATCCTGTTGCATACCCTTGTCATTACCTCAAGGATCCGAATCATGACCCGCCATAATGCAAATGGAACAAGCGGGGATGTGCCCAAAATATATACGTGTCTGATCACACTGCTCCACCATCTGTATGTAAAGTTTTTATATTTGTGTAATGTATGTCATTGTATTGTAGTATTAAAACTCAATAAAAATGTGTTATAAAAAAAAAATGGTATTCTGTACCATTGGAGTGGTTTCCTTCACTCATGTCATCATGGGGGAAATGTTCTTCGAACCACTCCAGGGTGCTTACTATTTCTGTTAAAAGAAAACAATACTGCTATTTTTTTTTACAAGTCATGGATACATAATTAATTGTAATGTTACAGAAAGAAATGTAATGTAGTTACTGTAAACGTTTCTTCTGAGTAACTGTGTGCTACTTATGAGTGTGTACGCAAGGTTGCACTGAGGTAATACTGTTAGATGTACAGTTCACCTTTGTGCTTGGTGCATTCCGTTATGTTCAACTTATGAAAATGTACTTCTGGTTTCTTAAGTACAGAATGTATACACATTTATTTTTTGGGATGTGCTACATATATCTCTTGTTGTTTAAAGTACATGCCTTTGCCCGTTGCAGGATACAACAATGTAAGGTAACCCCTGTGCCTTTGGGCAGTCTGAATGCTGCCCGTGGTCCGCGGACACATGCGCAGTCCGCAGACTCTGTGGCTGCCATGATGTGGGCAGGTGGGTCAGTATGATGTAAGGGACATGTAGAAAAATGTAAGTCTCCTGGTAAAAACCCATGAAATTCAGTTTAAAAAAACGTTGTTAAAGGGACGTTCTGGTTAAGTTGCACTAATCTCAAATTCGGTGAAAACCCTTTAACGGGACATTATGGTCCAGTTCCACTAGAAAAAACCGAACACAATCAGTGGAAAAACTGTCATGGGTGTTACTCTTAGCAGTGTTCAGTGGTGGCACGAGTTTTGGTTGCCTACCTTACCATAACTGTAACATAAAGCCGGTCAAGTGGCACAGCGAGTAGAGCGCTCGCTTTGACATCAGTGCAGAGCCTGCGAACGCAGGTTCGAATCCCGGCAGCGCCAAACTCAGCGTTTCATCCTTCTGAGGTCGATAAATGAGCACCACACACCGTGGGTAATAATTAAGCAGCGCTCAGATACCTAAGGGTTCGTAGCGCTATATAAATGCCAAATTATTATTATTATTATTATAACTGGCTAATTTCTGGGGTTTTTCGGTTTTACTTGTAACCATAATGGCACCGGCGTCTCATCTGATGCCGGCGTGTAAAGGCTTCGGACTGGGGCGTATTGCACCGCCTGCCAGTGGAAAAAGATTCTGGGTAACAGCTGCAGTGATATGGATATCCTAGATGAGGAATCAGTGGGGGGGACGTCCATCAGAAAGAACATTACCAAGAGGTGAGGAATTCATACGTAAGTATGCAGGGCCTGCTGTGCAACTCTTGAGTTGTGCGGCCTGGACACACAAAGCTGCTAATACCTGGCTGAAATATCTAGACTATAAAACCGCAGAGAAGCACACTTTGCCTCAATTTGTACCATTGAATGCATCCGCCTGGAAATGGGAAATGCATCACTCGAAAACCATCATGCAATCTGAATGGGAATATTCTCTATTAAAGCTATCAATAACCCTGAATGACCATTGCAAAGTTGAATGGGGAATGCCTTAATTACAGGCACGAAATAGAGCTGCTAATGGTTTTGCTAGTATACATCTTTAAAGAAATAAAATAGCAGATTGATTAAACCCTTGTCCTATCACCGCTGTCCCCTTCATCCTAAAATCTGTGGCTTGAGCAACCTATCTCCAGATCCAAGACTACTTGGAGCACCATCACATCTTGGCATCCGCCAGTCCCTAGGACACACAACTGAATCGGCCTTACTTGATCCAAAAACTTAGCTGGTCATCTTGGTTCTACTGGACGTATCTGCGCCATTCAACCATGTTACCCTATGGCCCCATCTCTCTACTGCTGCCAACTTCTACCCTGAAGCAATTAAATGGATTGCCTCCATCGCCGACGGAACCATACTAATCTTTGCTGGGGAATCTGCACCACCCACCCCCGTTAATTCACCTGCAGCTTCCTGAATGAGGAAAAAGCAGAAGTCCTACTTGTTGGTCCCCAAGCCCTACTCCAAACTACACCCGGCATACCACTCCTTTGCGATGGACTGTTTCCCTATCCCCATTTCACCGGCAGTGAAAACACTAGGAATTCTCCTGGATGCTACCCTAGACAAGTCAGTTTCATTGCATCCTCCACTGCCCACACTACGAATGCCAGCAGACCCTTCCTCTCAGTGATACGATTGACAATCGCTTGAGCCTTCATAGGATCAAAACTAGACTACTGCAACGCTCTACTCGCTGGCACTTCTGAGCGGAACATCAGTAAAATGCAAATCGTCCAAAACAATCCCTCCGAGCTGCCCTTGCTCTTCCCAAATATGAGCACATTTCATGTGCTGGCAGAAAGGCGTATTCGCTCGCGATTGTCAACGCGTCAAATTCAAAACCCTTTCGATCACCCACTGATGCCTAACTAATCCAGCCCCCAGCATACCTTTCACAAGGGCTTGAAAAAGCCAAATCGACTAGGACCACATGGCCCGCTTACTGCTACCGCCTCACAGTTCCCAGATACAAGAGATCCATAGCAGGTGGTGCTAGCTTCAGTCACTGTTTCCAAGATTTGGAATTCCCTTCCACGCTCCCTTCGTGCTGAATCTTCTTCATACTGGACTTGTAAACCGAGTGGACTACGGCCATCTTCATCAGCCAATTTGACTCTAACCAGATCTTGATTAGAATAACAAGAGCACACCAGATATGCATGTCTTCAGTTCAGTGTCACTATTGTTTCTCCTGGTCAGGAATATCAAATGCACAATGTAGCAAGGCAGAAAAAACCCACTAATCAATAGGACACTTGTTTTCTTTTACACCGGTGTCGCACCCACAATAGTGAAAATATTTACTACACTTGACTGATATTCCAATGAGCGATTTTCTTTTTTTAAATTTTTTTTTTAATTTTTTTATTTTTTTCCCCTCAAAACGTACACAGTAAGTTAAATCGACATTTTGTGTTCCTTATGGCGACTGGTTCAAGTATCACTGCCACAAGTACATGTTTCGATCCATCAAGATCATCTTCAGGTGGCTTTATGATAAAGGGTTTAAGGCAACTTCCAAGTGTGCTTCCTTTCTTGTTCTCACAGCCGACTGCTTTACTGCTGCATCCACTTCATAAACACATCAGACCTTTGTCCTGTAACCAGCACCTAGATGCCTCCGGGTTGAGCACGCCTTACAAATGCAAACCTAAATAAAGTATGTTGAATAAAATGGGATTTATATCAAATCAAAACGAATTTTCAGGGATTTGGCCAATTTCATAAAGAAATTTTTAGAAAATGATTTAGTAATACTGTTAATTATAAGGGAAACCTGGCTAGTGCCTTGCATGTGGGGAATTGCTGTCAATGGGGTGGCGTTGGAAGGACCGCTTGACATAAGATGGTAACCTCACACATGATGCCCGATTGAGCTGTCTGTGCAGGTGGATAGCTTGGAGGAAGTAGAGTGCTCACCTCTCAAATGGGGCTAGCTACCTTTGCAAGTTCAAATTCAGCAGAAGGGCCTTTCATTCTTTTCAGGTTGATAAATTGAGCAGCATAAGATTAGGTAGTAAATTGTGATGAAGCCATGTATTTTTTTTAAACCATCCATAGGAGGTATTAACTGTTATTGAATTGTATTACTAAGGTATGTTTGTACTTGTATTTAAAATCAGGGTGTAATTTTGACTTTCAAAGAAGGCCATAATGGAGAGCAGAGGCAGTCCTAGGGCAAGGTGCTGTTACCTAAACAAATTGCTGGGTTGAATGATTACCTGGTGATAAGAGGGTAAGCATAGAAACCTACAACTGGCATATAGCAAGTTATTTAACATTAATATCCTGTGGCAAGTATTTACAGACTTGCAATGTCCTGAAGGCAGAATGCGTCAAGATAGGTCGGGCAGTTAGTTTGGATAGGATTGTGGTGTTTGGAGGTATTCTTACATTGCTAGCTGGTGGAGTTTGAGCCTCATTTTGAACAGTTTCATTGAAGATTGCTTTGATGGCTGGGGAGAGCGTTCCAGTTAAATGGGACAAGTAGGGTGAAGGAGTGCAGTTGAAGAAGGCTCTCAGGAACGGATAGGTTGTGAAGACGAGGAGTGGAAAGTTTGAGAGGATGCGTTCGGTGTCACTGAGCTATAGGGAGTATGGGCAAGACCATGGATGGATTCATAGAGGAGTGGCAGGAATTTAAAAGGGTTATTTTTCCTCTTCATGGAGTGCCATCCTGTGAATCCATGCCAGACCTATGCTGGAGAACAGTTACAGGTAAGTAACTTGTTCCATGTCGATCTTAACTTGCCTCCTTAACCAAAAGGAAACGGTTTTACCCTTCACCATCAGTCGCCCTGTTCTTTTGGTACCTCGTAGCCATTTGTTTTTTTTATCCTTAAAGTCAAATCTCTTCTTTACAGATCGATGAGTAAGTGTAACGTCTAACTTTGCTTTAAAAATAAAAAATGAACTGGCCTACCATACCATCTTTTATTTTCTAGCAACACAGCTAGGCTGATGCACACTAATCCAAGTCGTTCAAACTGGGGCTGGCTGGGTGTCTGCAGTAGATTTAAGCACAGGTGATTTTGCTCTCGCCTGATCTCTGCTCATTTAAACCCTGCAATCCAGGGGTTGGAAAGCACTAAATATTCCCCCCATGTGTAGCTACCCACAAGCCTTGTCCCCTGGTTGGAGCATATTCTGCACACCACAGTTGAGGGTCTTAATTCTGGAGCTAAGGATGCAACCGTTTTGTGGCCTGACCTCCTACTGCAAGTCCCTACAATTTGAAGGAGGGAGAGCTATGGACTGTCTGCTAGAGGGAAACCTTTCAGTTCATTCTCGTTATTTGTCCCGGACATCCGGTAATTTCACGTAGTGTGGGAAATTACCAGTCTTGCTTTTATGAAAATCGCTCATAGTCGAGTATGCATGAACATGCCTTAAGGTAGGGATGTGAAGTAGGTGTTCAATTGAGTAAAAAGGGGCAATATGGTGTTCAAAACAGTACGATTGTCCACATTTTAGTTTCTAAGTAAATTGTATGTGCACTTGCGTTTTTAAAAAAGTGTACTCTTTTAATATTGTAGAACTAAACCAATGTTCAGGGAGGAGTCTGTTCATATTTCATGTATAAAAGAAAAACTTATTATAAATGTATGGTATTTTTCCACTTGTTGCTAATGATTCTTAATTGACTTTCAGACAATGGGGGATTCTACAATAATGGAGACCTCTTCCCTCGCTAACCTTCTTGCAGTGAGGGAGCGCATGAAGGAAAAGAAACTTGGAGCATTAAAAACTGCTAAACTGAATACTACGATTGCAGCAAAAATCAAAACCAAGATTATAAGTAAGTCCTTGACCTAAAAACACAAATACGTTTTAGGGAGGAGCGAGTGAGGGACCTCAGTAAAAAGAGACTGGGTTCAGGCTTTTATTCCCAACTTGTTGGGTCCACCTGCTGGCTGAGGCAGAAAGTTTCTGTGTCTGATTTAAAACTGACAAGTGCCTCCCTCACCCTTTTTACTGCCATTTGCCTTTTTTCCACAGCCAAATGATTAATGTATTGACCCCTCATTCCGGCTCAATGATCTAGTTTGTGAAGAATTTTGCAATTCATGCACAATCTGGGTTTCCCTTCTGGCCTGCAGAATGGTAGCTCTCCTCTACTGAAGAGACTTCTCTGTTTATGCTGGTGCCGAACATAGTCTAGTTTAATCTCCTTTTGGCAAAAACCTCTTTCCATCGCGAGTTAAGTGACTGTTATTCCCTATGAGATTATTGGTTCCAAATCCTAATAACCTAGAGTCGGTCACTTTTTAATCTCATTACCAAATTTTGTTAGTGCAACCTGCTCGAAACAAAGACCATTTCTTATTTGGTTTGGTATTACTAGCATGTTTTGTAACTAATGGATTGTGTTGGTGTGGCCCATTGGTATCTTCCTCTGTCACACAAATTGTGATGCAAATTATTTTTGAATTCTCATCATAGACTTAGTTTGATTTGGGCGCTTACAGGAATGTCCGAGTCTGAGGGGCAGATTTGGATTGTATATTGGAGATGAGCCTGGCAGGAAACTGTTAGAATAAATCTGACCTAAAAATATAATCTGTATTCAAACCACATTGACCAATGGTGATCTCCACCCAATCCCAACAATTCTGTGTAAAATAAAACTGTTAACCAATCTTGACATCTTGTGCTTCATAAGGCATCCATTGTCCATCACCTGTGCCTGATTGCACCTGATTTCAAGTTTGACAAAATCTTGGTATCTTGGTATTTTGGTATTGGGTCTTTTATAAAATTCCCACCTCTCAGGCTGGGAACCCCTAGAAACCCCCAATCCTTAACTCTCACAGGCTAATGCTCCCTTTATTATTTTAAAACCCCATGCACAGCTAGGCCCTATGCTACTAGCCCACAATCTTAACTACATTTTCACTTTACAATTCTTTTTGCACTCCTTTGAGAACACGTGGAGGGAGCTCCTATTTAGTTTAGCTGTTTTTTACACCAATATCCCCACAGCACCTAATGGAGGCACTCTTAAGTTTCTCCCTGTTCCTGTGACATTCTCCCCATTTTCACACATACACCTGTTCGAACAAGCGGTTTGTTAAATTATGCATTAACTATTTCGAAATATATTCTGACAATACTGCGAAAATACATCTAACTGCTTTAAAATATTTTAATCTATTACAAACCATTAATTTCAAACAAAATGGAAGCTTGAAAGTGGGGTTAGTGAGTCAATACTGTACTCGTGCTCAATGTATTTATAATCTAAAGCCTAACAGTATTAACATTTCATCGGTCTAGACTCATGTGTAAGTGATTCATGGGTAGCCTTCCTCAAATGTTACCCTGACCATACTTGTCAACCTCGGCTAAACCCTGCATATCAACAAAAAAAGCCCATATGTTGTAACAGGCTAAAGATGTCGCGACTTGTACCTCATATCCTATAAATGCAATGGATTTCATTCAAAATTATGTCAACACAGGTGTGTTTCGGCCTCCTTATTACGGGTCGAAACGGCAGGACAGAATACATTTGTGCCCCAACTTTAATTTTTTAATAACATTCCTTGCATTGGTTGGACAGAATCTTCTTGCTTCATTGTACAGCTCTTACAACAACATATACACACATTCATCAGCCATATGCACATTCCAACATTTCCTTCACTTTGAATATCTTTTTTTATAAAGCGGGAAACTGGGAGTGGAAACTTACTCGGGCTCTTCAACATTGTCCCTTAATGCATTTTTAAAGCCTTTTCACGCTAGTCCTTGCTAAATAATCTGATTTTTCAAGAGACTGTGTACATTTGTACAAAAAAAGAAACACTGCCACCTGCTATAATTCCTGTCATTCAGAATGTCGATCAAGACTAATCTTTTCATGTTGGAAGCTCATATCACTTACTTCCCATGCTTAACTTGTTTGTGTCCACAACATATTCACTAACTTTTCCAGCTCAATTGACATAATAACAATTTAGCATTTATATATCGCTATGAACCGCTGCTTATTATTACCCATGGTAAGTGGTGCTCCTTTATCGACCTCGGAAAGATGAAAGGATGAGTTTGGCCCTTCCGGGATTCGAAACTGCATCAGCAGGCTCTGCTCTGATGTCAAAGCAAGCCCTCTGTACTCTGTTCGTTGTTTTCTGTAACAGAAAAAGTGAAGAACCATGTGTTCTATTGGGTCCTTACTTCAATGTACCTTTCCCCACCCATATCCCTTACAATTCAGCTATCTACAGTTCGCCAAGGAAATGTATGTTGCCTTTATTCCTAAAGGGCACTAACCCTCAACTTATCCGAGTTTTAACTCAACCACTTCATTTACAGTTGAGTAGCAAAAACTAGTTCATCTGCCTATGCACTTTCGTAGTACACTTCATTACAGTACTCTCTTGCAGCCTTTGTCTCACGAGTACAGGTGTAAAAATGTACGCATCGTGCTCCACACTCTAGGAAGTGCCTGTGCAGAACAATAAACAGTTTCCCTGCATTGGTCACTCGTGTTGCAAAACCCAACAGCCTAGCATTCTCAGACTGTGTGTCAATGAACATACAACAGTCATAGCATCGGTACAGGTGCCACAGATATTTACTTGCTTTAACCTCTTATCACATACCATGCTGTTTTCCATGTTGCAGACTGTTTGCATTACGAGCCAGCTAATCTGGAACTGCTTTTTCCGACCCTTTTTAATGGTTATATGCTCATGCACCTTAGTAACGTCACACTGTCTCTATCCGCATTAAACAACTAGACCTTTAACAATGAAAACCTTTTTTGTTTCGGTCCATGCATCTGCTTTTTGCATGTGAACTTCATTAATTAAATGAGGACCGAGCTCCTAAAGACACAGTGGGATGTCTTTTCTGTCTGCAAAGGCTACTAACCTAAATTTACATATGTACGTCCTAGGTAACAAAGGACCTCACTCAATACAGACAT
The DNA here is from genome assembly GCF_040938575.1 of Ambystoma mexicanum. NCBI lineage: Eukaryota > Metazoa > Chordata > Amphibia > Caudata > Ambystomatidae > Ambystoma > Ambystoma mexicanum. Next base: position 710,850,784 of record NC_090931.1, read on the forward strand.
ATAAGACCCTCCTCACTGTATCAAACTTCTGAATGAACTTTTGTTCCATCGTCTGAAGTTTTTAATCGTTATTGCCACCTGGCATCAGTTTGATTTGCCAAACCACACACCAAAAGTGATCTTCTGCTGTGTTTTTTTTTGTCTAAAATGCTCGACCAGAAGTACCTTGTTTCTGACACAGGATCAATGCTCTCAAATCCTTTGTCTCATTTCCCGTTTAGTCTTTCCCATGTACACCAGATTACTCGGGTATTTTATCCTGTAGATTACATACTTGGTCTTAGAGTTTGGGAACCTGTTCAGTTTCCATTGTGTGCCCTTTATTTCAACACTCTTAGATTCTTAGTTAAATTACACCCTAAACATTGGCCACATTTGAAGTGGCCAATGACTGGTGGCAAACGCCACACAGTTTGGTCTCTGTTCACTGTGCTCTCTCTCATGTTGTGCAATTTTTGCTTTATTCATAAAGCTGTTTTTTTTTTTTTTTTAAATCAAAACCCAGAGTATAAACCCAGAGTATTGAGTAAGTGCTATTTCCTATGAATCCCTTTCCTAATGAGGTTGCTGACTGGGCTATAAGTAGTTACACATACTATCCTGCCCTACTCTTTGGTGTTTAAAGCATTCCTTCTGGTTGACTTTCGAGGCTCTTTTTACACTGCCTGACTGTTTTCTTGGGATATCCTCGTGAAATCCAGAGTAGAAGCACAAAAATTAGAACAAAACCAAAGTTTCTTATTTAAACAATTCCTCCTGATTCTCAAGAATTGTCCGAAAGGTACATTCTCAACGCAGTGCGACGAACACTACACAAAACACTTGTTTGTAATAACCTGTCCTTATGCGTTTTAAATGTTTATTTACTTTTTGAAAATAATTTACCCAATGTCAAGGAAAAGTAGTGCATCTCCATGAAATGACATAGTGAATTTTAAATGTTGATCTCTAGTGTCCAGCCACCTATGAAAATCCACAAGGCTGTCAATCGATCCTCTCCGGATAGTAAAAATGTCATCAATGTTTTTGATCCAGAGGATCAGTTACGATTGATATGGGTTATTATGGGTTATTATTGTTAAATTTCTCTGCCCTCACTTCCTGCATTCTACTGAACTTGTGCTCTCTGCGCGCATCATTTCATTCAAATCAGCTGTACTGAACTCGCGGCATCGATCTGCAGCTGTGCTCCATAATCTAGGTAAGCCTCATGGCCCCAACAACGCCACAGGCCTCTTGCATCAGCTAAAACAAGGAAAGCAAGTTCTTGATTAAATTTCTATTTTGGGCATTTCATTTTTGCACTGCCATTAACCGCAGCTGTATATGTAATTTAAGCATGTGTGCTGAATCACGTGTTTTTGGTGTCATTGTGCTGCGTGTGGGCCGTATTTTGCTGAAAACAATAGACTTTTTGCATGCTTGAAGCCCTCACCCCCTTCAAGATGACTGCATGCTTCTGATGCTGCCTGCATAGCCTTGCCCGGTCCCCCACCATTGGCTACGTTGACTTCATCAACCAATTGGTGGGACCGGGCGACTGGAGCCGGCCCAATGTACAAAGGGCCACTTCTAAGGCCCTGGTCTGCTCCCTGTCCGCTACCGGAACGCTACTGGAGGTATTTTCTTTCCACCCCTGCACTCGAACTTCCCGAAGCGCAACCTCACTCTGCTTGAATTCTGTACTTCTAAAACACTCCTCCAGAACTATGGGTATATTCCCTACTCTGGACACACGTCTACCCTCTCTTGCCTCAGCCCTCTTCTCCGCTTGCTCCCCCATGTTTTGACTTCTGATTATACTGCATGTTCACACCTACTGCTATCTTCTGTATCTGGGTGCTTCTCAGGTGCAGCTGTGTGTTGATGCATTTTAGCTTATGTCAAATATGGCTGTGTTGTGATGCTTTTAGCTGAAATGCAATCATCTTCGGCCTATCCCTACCTCTCCTGCTATCCTTTTCTATACCCCCCCCCCCCCAGTCGCCTGTATGCTTGCCTGTTGTATCATGCACCCCCCAACGTTTGCTTGAGATGTCTGTCTTCCCTCCTCCTGATGTACCCTCCTCTCGCCCCCTCCCTTCACTTTATCATCCTTAGCACTTACCTAACGTCACCTGACGTTTATGATAGCAGCTTGTTTGTCTCCTCACCCTCCCCCCTCATTTTTTTTCCTCCCTCTCCCCCATAAGCATGATCTGAAATGTCGTCAGGCCTAGTACGGTAGTTGCTTGTTTTTGTTCTTCTCCCTGCACGCCTCTCCCCACCTTTTGTTCAATTCCAGCACTACCTCAGTTGTCATGAGGCCTAGTATGGTAGCCGCTTGTCTCTCCTTCCCCCTCCTTATTGTTGTCTAAAGCTCTTGCACGATCAGAAATGTCGCTAGGCTGATTATGATAGTTAATTTCTCATTCTTATTGTATTCAGGACTTCTAAGAATGTCACTGTATTCTCCCTTGTTCCCTACCTGCCTTGAAGCGCTTTGAAACAAATTGTTTATTTATATAGCGCCTATTTTTATAGCGCCTATACACAATCAAGATGTGCAGGTCTTCAAACGATGCCACATATAACGACGCCACATATAAATTAGCCAGATCTGGGGCAAACGTCTCTCCCATACTTGTTCCCCTTATCTGCTTATATAAGCACTTGAATTGTTTTCTGTTAGTGCTGTTCTAGAACACTCGACTATAAAGGATGTGGAAACGAAGTCCTTTCCTGATTCTCTGTTAAGACACGTCGCAATGACATGCAAACTATCATGTTGAGGTATATTCGTATGAAGTGATTCCACATCAAATGACACTTATAACTCCCTTCTCTGGCCACACCGTCTAGGCTCTTAACAATGTCGGTGATGTCCTTAATAAATACTGGAGTCTTAAGGACAAACTGTTTGATTATAAAAAATCCGCATAGGTCGATAGGTTCCAGGAAAAAACATATTTCTGAAACAATGGCCCGACATGTGAGGTCTCACTTTTGGTAAAAAGTAGAAAAATGTTGTCCTAGGGTTTGGTTTGCATAGATATTTTCTCATTACCGCAAATCCAACCTTCACCTTCAGCCCCTTGACATAGATTAGAAATTTCTTTGTATACTGGCTGTAGGTTCTTCCTTCAGTTTCTCGTAGTTTGACGTGTTTAACGAAGAAAGCGCCTCTGCTTCAGAAGCATGAATGTCCCACAGAACTATTTCTCTGCCCTTATCTTCAGGTTTTATTAGTATTTTCTAATTTTAGAGGGTTCAGAATGTTCGTTCAACAAAGGACAAATTGTCTTTGCATGAATTCACCACAGGGCCTCTTTCTATGATTTGTCTAAGGGCCCTGTTCTCAAAAGCAATCCTTTCAGGGCTGATTGAACTCTGTGGAGGATTGATGGAAGATGGAGGTTTAAGGCCAGGAAAGTTCTGGAGGCGGTTGTAAGTATTGTTTTTGAAGTTGGCCGAGACTAAAAAAACGTTCGTTCTTGGCTCCCTCTGTCGCAAACCTATCTGCGCTCTTCATAGGGAAACAACTCAAGCCCTTGTTGAGGCCACTGATCTCGTGTAGTCAAAATGTGTGTTTATAAAATCAGTGTCATGATTGGGTTATTTGTGCTCCCTTTCGTCTTTCCCTTTGCCTTGTACGCACGCCTACAGGCTCCTGCCTGTATCCTGTATCCTCTCCTGATTCTGCCTCCCTCGTTAGGTTTGGGTGCAGGTCAATCTTCTTTTGTCTAGCGGGAGGTAGGGACTATATAGCAGTAAGTCTTTCAGATCGACCTTCTCGCCACACTGGTCAGTGTGTTATGGCTGGAACAGAGCGAAAACAGTGATAATCTGGCTGGTATGCAGAGGGGAAGTCCAGGAAAAAGAAATGAGAAATGGTCAGATCAGGCCATCTCGTGCGCCTCAGATTCAAGTGTAGTGATTTTAATGGTAAGCAAAATGTGCTCTGTTCCTCTATCTAGAATGATCCCAGGCTTCATGGATTATGTAAGAGGGGAATTAGCTATGTATGCCTTACTGTGAGAAACATGTACTTTTCATAGTGACCAGTCTGGATCCGTACAAATCTGCATGTTAATCTGTGCTGAGGGAGGATAATCTGCAAAATCAGGATGATGTTGGTGCATGTTTATTAATGCTGTTTCCTTCTTTTATGTTAGATAACTCTTCTATTCTGAAGATCTCTTTGAAACACAATAATAAAGCTTTGGCAATGGCGCTGACTGCAGAGAAGGAGAAGTCTCGGAGGCTAGAGACTGAGCGAATGTATCTGCAGAAAGAAGTAAAGATGGTCCATTTCCACAATGCTGTACTTCGTCAAAACCTGTGCATTGTGGTATGAAATTATAATTTTTTTGATCTGAAGTGTTCATCCACAGAGTGGTATTCTGTTGACTTAAGAAAACCTGTTTTGAAGAGGAAAGTATATGTACTACGCAAACGCATGAAGGATTTAATGGCAGTGAGTACTCCTCTAATCTGGCATGCTTTTCTGGAAATATTTTTCCAGTGAGTTCAGCATTCTGCCAAATGTTTGATCCTATGTCCTGGTCGGCTTGAGAGCCTTTTTATTTTGAGACATTTAGTCTGCAGTAGGGTATTGACTATGCCATATCTCATCTGATCTTTTTCATTTTTATTAAATTGTGTCAAAAATGGTGTAGCACAGCTAGCCTTTAGTAAGAGGTTGGGTGAACTCTGTTGCTTGGACCATGCGTTATCATTATCAGATTTGCAAGACCACTCCCTTGTACTGTGCAACTTATTATGTGGCTATCTCTGGTATGTGGCAATTACTCCTGGTTATCCCTTGTTACTATCCTCCAGGTGAGCAATCTATACAGTGGTTGCTTGGTCACCGATTGGCATAGTGAATTAGATTTAAATCAAATTGATAATGTTATAATTTTTTTTTTTTTTTTTTTTATCCAGTCAAATAATCAAACTACTTTTCTCCTTCCTACTGAACAATGTATGTTGGGTATTCTTTATTCATATTTGAAATCTTGCCTGTGGAACAAGATGTAAAACCTACAGAATCTCTTGCAACTTTATGACCACATGGCCTGTAACAATGAATGCGTACACTACACCATGATTTATTTTGACAACTTTTCAGATTGCCTATTTCATTTACCCTTTTATTTTCTGATATCACTGTAAAGCGAAAGGCGACTTAATCCAATCTACCTGGCTATAAAACATACCATCTCTGGCTAGGGCACCACCAGAAGCCACATCACCAGAAAGGAAACTGCAAGCAAGATCAGGGGTGGAGGGTTAGGGGAGGGCGAGAAAACCCAGGAAATTAGCATTTATTAGCAAGTTTGTTACTTTCCTGTTTTTATGAAAAGAAAATCCCCAAACACACCTTAGTTTTTTGAACTAAAAGAACATTGTGAGCATTGCTACTGAAAACATGACCTAGTCTAATGTAAAAATCATATGAATGTTGGAGTTTAGTTAAAATATAAATGTAAACTAAAATACATTTTTAACAGGGGGCCAAGTCAACCTGTTTATAAATTGAGCGATCTGGAAAAGAACCTATTTTCGAATGGATTGTGTCCTCCCACGCATTCCTCATCTATGATATTCGCATCTCAGCAGCTTCGCTGCTTCAGAATTTTCCTTTTTCTTGGAAGAGGGAGCTGTGCACAAGGTTGTGGCGCCTGTCCCTTGACGGCCTCCGTAGCATGACGACGTCACCAACAGTATAAATAGCTCGTGCCCGTTGGCTTCAGTTCTGATAGCTTCGCAATCACGTTAACGGCGCACTTTGTATTTTCCTCAGGAAAATGTCATCATCTTCAACCCCCACTTCCACGCCTAAGACCGGGTTTAAAAAGTGTATCGACTGCCGTTCAAAAATGTCTTTCACAGACACTCACCGTTTCTGCCTTTTGGTGTTTAGGTTCGGATCATCGAACTGGCGACTGTGGCTCTTGTCAATTGACGACGGAGAAAGCTCTTCGTGAACGAAAAGGTAAATTGGTGGTGGGGCGCAAAGCTTCGAAGGCCTCTTCGAAGGCCTCTTCAAAGAAGCATAGGAAGTCGGTGAGTGGAAAGACTCGGATCACATAAGCACTCGATGAGGTCTCGTTAAAGGAGTAGATCGAGACGTTCTTAATCTTCTTCCAAGAAGGGGAAGAGGAGACCTAGATCTCCCTCTTCGTCGGATACCTCTACCGAGATTGTACTATGTCAGACTAGGTCGGATTCCCCTAGAAAACGGGAAGAATTTAAAGTGCACATGATGAAGGTCTTTGAGAATGCGGACTGACCCCCTCAAACCTCAGAAGAGCCATACCCTGGTCGCTCCTTTGGACGACACAGGAAGGTCAAACTATTTCGGCTAAGACCAGTAGCAAGGCGGAAACTCTACATTCCCAACGTTAAAACGTCAAAGGTTCTTCGAGAGTCGAGTGACTCTCTGACACCGGCTAAGAAGCATGAACCGTTAAAGCATTCAAGTTCGTCGACGCTGTCGGAGCCGATTGCTTCGCAGCCAAAGGAGACATTGACTCTGTTACCGAAGAAGTCCTCTTCCTTCGATTCCCTCGAGCCAAATTCAAGAGCAAGAAAAAGGTAAACACATTTACCGAAATCAGACTTTAAGTCTGTCCTTTATTTTTGGAGGAAAGTGCCTCAGAGGAAGATATTTTTCCATTGGGAATTAAATTTGGTACTGGAGATGTACCAGAGGAATTGATTGACCCAGAGATCTTTATGACACTCTTCACTCTGCCAGTGGCCTTGATACGTCACCAGAGTTAGATTTTGCAAAACCTGATCCTGCAGAACATGCAGATTCCGAGGACAGGAACCTGATGAACCGGGTGGCTGACTATATGGGCTGGGGTAGATCTTCACCAACCTTCGAATAGGATATGACCGACATCCTGGACCAGGGCCCCCAAAAAGACCCAGTTCTCCCTTTTCATAGGGCTCTTCAGGGAACAGTGGTTGCAAACTGGGAGGCTCCTGAACCTGGGTCAGCAGTCAATAAGAATTTTCCCATAAAGTATAGACCATCAAGCTGTGACCCTGATTATCTTAGTAAGCACCCTACGCTTGAGAGTATAGTGGTCCAGGCAGCAACTTCCACAAGACAGTCAGCCTATCCATCTATCCCCCCAGATAGAGATGATCGAAAAAAGTGGACGCTTGGGTTTGCAAGGTGTTTACCTTGGGCAGTATGGCCCTTAAGTCCGCTAATGTTACCTGTACCCTGGCCAGGTTCACCCATACCCTGTGAGATTGTGTTGCGGCGGCGGAACAGATTCCAGAAGGCGAAGAAAGGGAAGGCTTTCTGAATAGTGTTCGAGATGGCAAGGAGGCAATGGGGGAGTGTCTCCAGTCAGGATTGGATACTGCCGACAGCATCAGCAGATCCATGACTGCAAGCACAGTACTGCGCATATTTGCGTGGTTGATGAAGTCTGGTTTTGCACCGGACGTGCAGGCCAGGCTACTCAACATGCCTTTTGACGGTTCGAGGCTGTTCAGCAGTAAAGCTAGTGAGAGTTTAGAGAAACTGCAGACCTCCAAAGCGTCGGCTAAATCCCTTAGCGCCTTTATGCAACATCCTCAAAAACCTTATTCGGGCTCCGCTTCCTGGAGAGGTGGTTCTTTTCGATACTACTCCCCCTTTGGTAGAGGTAGAGCACAAGGCATACAGAAGGGCCAAAGAAAGTAAGCTCATGGTGGAAGAGGTGCGAAATCAGCCTCGGCAGTGGCACTCCTGCAGCCGCCTCCAAGTCACTCCGAGACCTTGTCACACAAGACCCCGGTGGGAGGCAGAATCTCTCAGCATCTGAACGAATGGCGGGGCATTGCTTCAGATGCTTGGGCACTGGAAACAGTAGCTCAAGGTTACTGCCTTCCCTTCCTAAAAAGGCCTCGGGACCATCCACTGGGAACCGACTCTGTCAAAATTCCAGATCCGCTCCTTGTGCAGGAAATTTTAACCCTGCTAGAGAAAGGTGCAATAGAACATATACCTGTAGCGGAGAGGAACAAGGGTTGGTATTCCCCTTACTTTCTCATCCCCAAGAAGGACGGAGGACTGAGACCCATCTTGGACTTAAACTTGAACAAGTTCCTCAGTAAGGACACGCTCTCAAGATGGGTTACCCTTTCTCAGATCCTTCAGGCTCTCCAACTCCAAGACTGGTTGGTATTATTGGACCTTCAGGATGCTTACTTTCATGTGCCAATCCATCTCAAGCACAGAAAGTACCTGATTGGCAATTCTCATTTTCAATTTTGAGTTCTGCCATTTGGGCTGACCTCCGCCTGAGGGTTTTCAACAAGCAGATGGCGGTTGTGCAGTCTTAGGAGAGGGGGGGGATTCATGTCTACCCCTACATGGGTGATTGGTTGATCAGGGCTTGTTCCCCCGAACAAGCTCAGGAACATCTATTGTTCACCTGCCTCTCCCTCAATTACAAGAAGTCTCATATGATACCATTCCAAAGACTCCAATTTATCGGAGCAGTCCTGTATACCTCTTCAGGCAAAGCCTCGCCTCCCGAGGTGAGAGCTCATCACATTCTGCAGATGGTAACAGTTCCAGAATGCCCAGCATCTTCCAGCATTTGACTGAGGTTGCTCGGTCTCATGGCATCCTGCATTTTCCTGGTGCCAGAGGCCCGATTGCGGATGAGATCCCTTCAATGGGCCCTCAGAACTCCGTGGTCCCAATTCTCGGGGAATATGTCGGATCTTCTGCAAGTTCCAAGCACAGTTGCTCAGGACTCTCTATGGTGGGCTTGCAACAACCATATCCCCCAAGGAGGATCTTTTTTGCGATCATGGCCGGAGATGACTAGTAATGGATGCTTCACTCATGGGGTGGGGAGCCCACACCAACGATGTGACAATCGGCGGTCGTTGGTCTCCATCAGAGTCCAAACTACACATCATCCTTTTGGAGCTGAGGGCAATCGGATTAGCGCTGATGGCCTTTCTACCATCTGTACGGGGAAGAATGTCCTGATAATGACGGACATCACAGTGGCCATGTACTACCTCAACAAGAGAGGAGGTGTAAGGTCACTACCACTGTGTAGAGCTGCAATGCAGCTCTGGTTCTGGGCAATACAAGAAGGAATCTCTGTCAGCAGTTCACCTAGCCGGAGAGCAGAACACGACGGTGGATGCTGTGAGCAGGTAGAGCACAGTATCCCACGAGTGGGAGCTAAAGTCCTTCAAGAGATCTTCCGCACCCCCCCCCCCTCTCTCAAGTGGATCTGTTCGCGACCGGTGGCAACTGGAAGTGCGAACGGTACTGCTCAAGGGAATTTCCTCCGAGAGGAGCTCTAGGAGAAGCGTTTGTGTTGGACTGGGAGTTTCCACTTCTGTACGAGTTTCCTCAAGTCCCTGTGATTCCTCACGAAATCAGGAGGTTGAGAAACTTTGGGAAACGCATGATCCTAATTGCACCGAATTGGGCCAGGGGGACGTGGTAACTGGACCTTCTGGACATATCCATCTGCCCTCCAATACGTCTTCCACAAAGAGTGGATCTTCTCTTGCAAGAGGAGGGTCGGGTTCTCCATCCGGAGGTCAGGACACTCGACCTTAACGCATGGTTTCTGAGAGGTTAAGATGGGATTGGCACCTCCCGGATGACGTAATGGAGGTTTTGCTTTCAGCCAGAAGGCCAGCAACTAAATCCTTGTACCAGTGTCGGAATACATTTGGTAACTGGTGCAAGGATAAGAATGTGGACCCTTTTCAATGTGGCACTCCTATAGTGCTTTCTTTTCTGTTACATTTGGCCAATCTGGGGCTCCAGGTTGGAACAATAAAGGGATACCTGGCTGTGCTTTCCATTTTTAAGCGCTCCTCGGAAGAGGTTTCCTATTTCAAGATTCCATTGGTTAGCCAATTTTTAAAGGGGCTCACCAACGTGTAGCCTCCAGTACCATTTCATGTCCCTGTTTGGGATTTTAATCTTGTGTTGAAATTCCTAACTTGTATACCATTTTAGCCTTTACATTTCTGTCCTTTTAAGGCTTTTAACACTTATAACTGCCCTTCTTGTAGCTTTAACATCAGCCCACAGGGTTAGTGAGTTAAACGCTCTCATGCAAACCTCTGTATACTACCTTTCACAAGGACAAGGTAGTGCTTGGAGTTAAACCTTCTTTCTTGACGAAAGTGGTTGCTGACTTTCACTTGTCATGAAAACTAACACTCCCAAACTTCTACCCTCCTCCTCGTTTGGGCAAATAAGAGGAGAGGTTACAGAGACTGGACCCAAAAAAGGGCTCTAAGCTTTAAGAATATCAAAATTGCGCCACAATGACCAACTTTTCATGGGTTATAACGGTCATAAACTGGGATTAGCGGTGACAAACTATATCCCGCTGGATTACTTTGGCTATTGTGTAGTCTTGCATGTTAGCCGGGGAAAGACCCGCCGGAAGGACTGTGTGCCCATTCCACGAGGGGTATGGCAACTTCTGCGGCTCTTCAGAGGGGAGTCCCTGTAGTTGATATCTGTTCTGCTGCAACCTGGGCATCAATACATACTTTTGTTAAGCATTACTGCTTAGACGCCTCTTCTTCCCATGAAGAATTGTTTGCAAAAGCTGTACTTCATTCTATCCATAATAAAACTAAATGGTACTCCACCTCCTAAATGATCACTGCTATGGGAGTCCATCATAGATGAGGAATACGTGGGAGGACACAATCCATTCGAACAAGTTACTTACCAACTGGTAACGTTCTTTCGACTGCATGTTCTCCCATTTATTCCTCATCTCCCCTCCCATCCTACCCCACTGTACAAATTACATAATTTACACTTTGCGGTTCACGAAGAGCTTACAGTCTAGGGCACGACTGAATGATTAGTTGATTATACGAAAAAACAGAACTGAAGCCAACGGGCGCGGCACAAGCCATTTATACTGCTGGTTACGCTGACGCACTTCGGAGACCTTCGAGGGACATGGACGCCATGACCTCGTGCAATCTGCTGAGGGGAAACAAAATAAATTCTGAAGCAGCGAAGCTGACGAGATACGAATATCATAGATGAGTAATATGTGGGAAGAACATCCAGTTGGTAAGTAACTTGTTCTTTGATATAATTTAGGTCTGAATCAATTTCTCAGTTTGAAAAGAATTGGGTTAAAAGTATTAAAGTTAATGCTGTTCAGTGAGATTATCACTTCAACAGTTTTTCTGAATTCTAGTGCTTAAGTGACTTCCAATAGTTCACTGCTGTGACTTTCTTGAAAACGTCCGCAGCAAACATAATGTCTGCAATTGTTCCCATTAGGTTAGATTTTCATTTATATATCAAATAACATTCACATGCGAGACCCCCAGCACTTTCTGCTAGAATTGTGGATTCTTTTTCTATTTTCCTGAGTGAGTGGGAACCTCTTTTCCCCCGTTCACCCTTTAACTCTTTTATGGGTGTCATTTTTCTGACTCTGCATACTTTATATTTTCCTATATCTTCTTGAGCATCGACATTTTATTCTTGCAACACACAAACTTTCTGTTACAGTACTTTTTCTCTTGGGTTCCTTGGAGAACTACTGTTCCCAACGGTAGAATACTTTTTTATCCTTTCTACAATCCCCATTGTGAGATCAGCACACCTCACCTTATGTTAAGTGCTGGAGGGTTGCACTGTATCCCATTTCTTGGTGCAACATTTCTGTTAGTGACAAGCTTACAATATACTCATACGTCCCGTCCCCTTTCCTCCATCCTGGTGGGCGTCCCCCAACATGGGAATGGTACCGGAACCTTTGGCAGCGGGAAATTGAACTTCCCCTTTAAATTTAGTGTAGCGCGCAGGGGGTGGGAGCACACAGGGAGCGCATCCTCTGGGGTGGGAACGCTCCGTCGAGGCCCTGCCCTCTGGCACCTCACCTTGGTCCCTTTTTCCGCACGGGCGGTGTCTGACCTAGCAGCCAGTGCAGCCTCTTTTTAGTTTTCCACTTGCTCTCCGTTTTAGTTTTTTCAATCTTTTTTTACTTCCCTGGCGCATTTCGGCCACAGGAGGATTCATGAGATGTGCCTCATGCGACTGCTGGTTCGCGGCCGGGACCCCATTGCACTCTTGTCTCGAGTGTTTGGGGCCCAACCACCACTGGGATGCATGTTCGTCTTGCAGCGCTCTCGGTCACAGGGCATTGAAGAATTGGTTGTCGTGGTGGAGGGAGATCTTCCACACTCCTACGGCCCACCTTAAGGGCTTAGTCTCCAGGACCTCTCATCAAGACAAGGTAGCCCCCTCTGTGACAACTCCTTCCCCAGGGTTCCAACAGATAGGGGTTCCTCGGATTCAGGTTCTGGCAGACCTGATGCCTCTAAGGGTACCGGCTCCCAAGCTGAAGGGCATGGGTGCTCTTCTGGGCACTCCAGGGACAGACCCGAGGCCGTCCTGGCTACCAGCTCCCAAGCTGAGGGGCTCAAGGGCCCTACCGGGCTGTCCTCTTCAACCCCAAGGGGGAGGGTAAGGGATCGTCGAGTGCCACCTCCAAGAGTCTGTCCTCGGCACGGCTACCAGCACAGGTGCAGAGGGCGTCCAGCCTACTGGCGCTCTTTCCGAGGTAATGAGTCGGGGTGTTACGACTACCGGCTGGCTGGCTGGCCAAGGTCTCAGCACCTTTCCGAGTAATCTCTGAGGTTGACGCTTCTGCTTTGAGTGCAATACCCAAGCTGTGTCCTCCCATGTCTGAGCCCTCTTGTGGCTCAGGGCCTTGGCACCCTCTCACCCAGGGCATGCCGCAAGGGACATGTGACGGAGCCTGTCAGGCCAGTGGCTATCTTGGATCCAACTCCGGACCCACCCGTCCTTTCACCCGTCGAATGGGCTTTGCAAGATGATCGGGGAGGGGGGTTTTGGAAGGAGGGGAGTGTCATGATCTCTGCTTCCAAAAGGTCAGGGTTTTCCCAACTCCCTTGGAAGCAGATCCATAACCCAGGTTCCGAGTGCCAACCAGTCCCAATTGGGACCTTTTGGACCCAGTCCTGGCGCCAGTGGCACCAGGCTCATAAACATGCCCAATCCCAGCGCTGGAAGCGCCGGGCTCAATGCTTGGGTGGACTTACCTGCAGCAGACCATGCTGCTTACTTGCCTGCCAGTTGAGCCTCTGATCCTCTTCTGTTTGGAACTAGTTTTCCTGTTGGGTGGGGCAGGAGCCACTCCCTAGATTCAGAACACTGGAACTCTTCTGGAAAGCAGGAACTCTTTTCTTACCTAGGCGTGGCTGTGGAAGGAGACACCTAAGCACTACAGGAGGCTATTTAAACCACACCCGATGGATGAATCTTGCTTTGCGTTATTCTGCATCCTCTGCAGCAGAACGCTCATCGTGTCTTCTGCATCTGATCCTGGGCCTAAGGAAAAAGGCTTACCATCCTGAATCCAGTCTTCAGCAACACCTATAAAGACAAGAAAGAACAGGTTAGCATTACGGTCTTCAGTGACAGCTCTTTACTTACCTGGTCCATCGGCTGTCACCAACGCCTCGCGCTGCATTCCAGCATCTGAAAGACAAAGGCTTACCTACTCTTCGTGCGCTCCGGAGGTCTTCACACTGCATCCCGCATCTGAAAGACAAAACAAGGTGCGTTTAAAGACATTGGGGAACTTTAATACTCACGTGCCATTACTCCTTTCCACATCTAACCCAGTGGGTATTCCGGCACCCTGCAGCCGCTCCGAACTTATACCTGCAAAATAAAAAGACAGTTAGAGCGCATCGTGAAGCAGGCAACAAGCGCTTACTTACGTGCTTCCAGGCGCTTCTATTCATCACACGGGCTCCATCTTCAACTCACTTCAGCCCGTCATCCGCCATCGCCGGAACCCTGCAAAACAAGAAACATCATTACTAAAGACTTTAAAGACATTAGAATTACTTGAAACTTACCGTTCGTGCAGTAAACAACGGACAGCAGTCCTCTGAAGTCAAGAGGCCTGCTCCCCTTATCCAGTGAAGAAACTGGTTACAGCACCCTGCCCCGAGGCAGATAGAGAGCACAGCGTTCACTTACCTAAGGTGAGAGCGTTAACCTTGGGGTTCTACAGGAGAAGAGAAAGGGAAGAAGAGAGAGACATTCAATAGCCCAGTTCCTTAATCCCATATTTTCTATCTGCAGACATCTTACCCTTCGTGTCAGATATACCGTGCACAGAGGTCCAGCCCAAAGAGCCAGCCGTGTGTTACACATCACCTGTGAAGATACAGTATACGCCCAGTCAAGACCGGCGCCTCTACGGGAATCAGGTGAGCGTTACAGAACGCAAAGCCTACCACAAAACTCCCGTCCAGGCGCTATGGAAACCTCAGATACTGACCAGCTAGCCCAGTTACTTAGGGAACTAAGGGCAGACATGCATGCAGCCCGTCAGGAAACGAACGCTTTAAGAAGGGAACTGATTATTTCCAAGGAGCGAACAGATGATCTCGCTAGACAATTGCTACAGTCACAAGCCGGACAGACCCCGTTACCCGCATCTGGGGGAAATCTTCCTTCTACATCCTCTATGAATCCAGTGCAGATCAACCTACCTGGGAATGTACCTCTGGCTCCGCCCGAACGATTTTCTGGTGACCCAAAGAGGTTTGCAGTATTCATCAATCAGTGCCGGTTGCATTTCTTATGCCGGCCAGCAGCCTTTCCAACTGATCAAGCTAAAGTAGCTTTCGTGCTTTCGTACCTTAGTGGCAATGCGGCAGACTGGTCGATCCCTCTAGTAAATCAAGATGATCCGGCCCTCCATGATTTTCAAGCTTTTCAGCACAGTATGAAAAAACTGTTCGCAAGACATTCACAGGGGCAGGCCTTGGACAATGAGCTTCTTTCGTTGCGACAAGGTAATCAAGACCTTTTGGCTTATATTGCGTCTTTCAACAGACTGATAGTGGAAACTCAATGGCCTGAGGACAAAAGGATTACGCTGTTTTATAGAGGTCTACGTGGAGAGCTCAAAGATGTGTTAGCCCAAGTAGTGAATCCCCCACAAGATTGTTCGGACTATATAGACTTAGTCGTTCAAATAGATCACAGACTGCAGAACAGGAAGGCCGATCGTTCCAAGTTTGATGCTCGAGTATTTTCCAAACCGCCAAATCCTTCCAAAGGAGTAGACTCCGGGGAACCCATGCAAATAGGGGGTCTGAAAGGTCCTCTAACACAAAAGGAGCGGGAAAGGAGAAAACAGTTGCAATTATGCCTCTATTGCGGAAACTCAGGGCACTTTCTTCGAGACTGTCCGGTGAAACCTGCCAAGAAGGCAGTAGGAGCTGCAGTTACCAAAGTTACAAACTCTGAGCAGGGAAACGACCTCGCCCGACAAGAATAGAGGTCCTCTTGCCGAGCGTGAAAACCAGTTCCGTGACCTCGCATTTCGTGATACCTATGGTCCTCATTATCCCTGATAATCCGGATCGATTACATGCAATTGAAGCTTACGTCGACAGTGGTGCCATCGGCAATTATGTGGATCATGAAATGGTTTTGAGGATGAATCTAACTCTTTGTCCCAAGGCTGTAAAGGACGTCATTACTACGGTGGATGGTACGGAGATAGCCTCCGGGCCAGTAACGCATACCACTCAAGAGGTGACGCTAGTAAGTCAAGATGGACACCATGAGAAGATCGTGTTCGATGTGATCAAGGCCCCTCCGTTTCAGATTATTCTAGGAATACCTTGGTTAGAGAAACACAATCCTCTGATCGATTGGCGAGCAAGAACGGTCCAGTTTCCAGAATGTGTCTCTACTTGTCACCCTCCACCTGGTGTTGCACTGGCAGCAATTTCTTCAGAGACTCCCCAGTTACCTCCCGAATACCAAGATGTTTTCCGGAAGGGTCAGGCTAACTCTCTACCTCCTCATAGGTCTTATGACTGCCAGATAGACCTGATACCTGGATCTACTCCTCCTTGTAGTAGAACGTATGCCCTCACCGAGCCTGAGAACCTTCACCTTCGACAATACCTGGATCAATACCTGGCAAATGGGTTTATTCGTCCTTCCAAGTCCCCTGCTTCTTCAGCTTTGTTCTTCATTCCAAAAAAGGAAGGAGACCTTAGAACTTGTATAGATTATCGCTCCCTGAACCAGATCACCGTTAAGAATAGATATCCGTTACCTTTGATCCCTGAACTCCTGGACCAAGTCAGAAAAGCATGCATATATACAAAGCTGGATCTTAGAGGAGCTTACCACTTGGTACGAGTAAAAGAGGGCGATGAATGGAAGACGGCCTTCCGCACCAAGTATGGGCTATTTGAATATCGGGTCATGCCCTTCGGACTTTGCAATGCCCCGGCCGCCTTTCAATATTTTATGAACGATGTCCTCAGAGAGCTCATAGATGTGTGTGTTGTTGTTTACATTGACGACATCCTCGTTTATTCTTCATCGGAATCTGAACATCGGAAACACGTGAAAATGGTCCTCGAAAGATTGCGTCAACACAAACTTTTCGCTAAGTTGGAAAAATGTGTTTTCAACGTGACTGAAGTTGAATTCTTGGGATTCATATTATCACCTGGCGGAGTGCGTATGGATTCAAAGAAGGTCGATGCAGTTCTCAAATGGCCATCACCATCCTCCGTAAAAGATGTGCAAAGCATGTTAGGCTTCGCTAACTTTTACCGCAGGTTTATCCCCGAATTCTCTCGAATAGTCCAGCCCATCACTGCCTTGTTAAAGAATAACAAACGATTTGAATGGTCTACCGAGGCGGAACAAGCTTTCCAGGATTTGAAGACTAAATTTATCTCTGCACCAATCCTAAAACACTCTCGCCCCGAACTCCCCTACATCGTGGAAACTGATGCTTCAAGCCTTGCCATGGGGGCAGTTCTATCACAAAAGGACCCGTTAACCAATCAGTTGCAACCCGTGGCATTTTGGTCCCGCAAATTCTCGCCTCCTGAAATCAATTACACGATTACTGACAAGGAACTTCTGGCTATCAAGTCTGCCTTTAAGGCTTGGCGGCATTATCTGCTGGGGGCCCGACACACTGTTACTGTGATTACGGATCACCGAAACCTGCAATATTTGAAAACCGCAAAAGCCCAATCCTCTAGACAACTCCGTTGGGCATTATTCTTTGCCGAGTTTGACTTCATAATTACCTATCGACCTGGTACAAAGAACGGTAAAGCTGATGCCCTTTCTCGGATGGGAGTGGAAGAACACTTGATCAACCCTAAACCTGTACCAATCATTCCCGAACAAAGAATTCTGGGTGTAATCGCCACAGAATCCATAGAGGAAGTTAAGGATAAAGCCAGGCAACTTGTAACTCCAGCAGACATACAGAATTGGCATCTGCAGGGAAAGGACTTTGCAGTAAAGGACAAGTTATTGTATTTCCAAGAACGATTATACCTACCCAGCACAGATTTACAGAAAAAAGTAATCTCTTGTTATCACGATTCTTTAATGGACGGACATCCCGGTATGGCCAAGACCTCAAAAAAGATCAAGCGCTACTTCTGGTGGCCGTCTTGGAAAAAAGATATCGGAGACTTTATAATGTCCTGTGGAGTATGCGCCCAAAACAAGAGTCAAAAGGAAAGACCAGCAGGCCTCTTACGCCCTATTGACATCCCACCTCGCCCTTGGCATACGCTTTCTATGGACTTCATCACCGATCTACCTCCATGCTCCGGATACAATACGATTCTAGTAATCGTGGACTTATTCTCCAAGATGGCGCATTTCATTCCGCTCAAAGGCTTGCCAACAGCAGCAACGCTGGCCCGAGAATTTCTCGAAAACATCGTCCGACTGCACGGTTTTCCTTCGGTTCTAATTTCGGATCGAGGTAGTCAATTTATTTCTCATTTTTGGCGAAGTTGCTGTCGGTCGGCTCAAATTGATGTGAGACTATCGACCAGTCACCACCCTCAGACTGACGGACAAACCGAGAGGACCAATCAAACTCTGGAACAGTATTTATGCTGCATGCTGCAACAAACTGAAAAAACTTGGAAAGACATCCTTTGGATAGCCGAATATGCCTACAATAACTCTGTCCATTCGGGAACTGGGAAAACCCCGTTTTTTCTTTTGTACGGCAGTCACCCTCGAACCTCGGAGTTGGATCCCCTCCAAGATCTTGAAACAGCAGCAGTAGACTACCTGCATTCTACAATCACCCAAGCCTTTAAGGAAGCTGTTTCTCACCTTCAAAGGGCTAAAGAACAATACAAGAAAGGAGCAGATCAACATCGGAAGGAAGCCCCTCAATATCAAGTAGGGGATCAAGTCTGGTTATCCACCAAATATCTACCTCTAAAAGGGCCACGCACATTCAACCCAAGATACCTTGGTCCCTATTCCAACACTACCATAGTAAACCCAGTAGCGGTCAAGTTGGACTTGCCCCCGCACATGAAGATACATCCGGTCTTCCACGTCTCTCTATTAAAACCCGTGCAACCTCAAACCCGACTAACTAAATCTCCAAAACCTATCCTAGTTGATGGAGAACTCGAGTTTGAAGTCAAAAGCATTCTGGACTCCAAGATCTCTAAATCTAAACTATTTTACCTAATTGACTGGAAAGGCTACGGCCCCCAAGAGAGATCCTGGGAACCTGCTGAATATGTCCACGCTCCTCGCCTAATCAAAAGATTTCATCGAACATTTCCTGACAAACCAAAACCCCCGGAGAAGCCCGGTTTGGGAGTGGCCTTGGTGGGGGGGGGGGGGTACTGTCATGATCTCTGCTTCCAAAAGGTCAGGGTTTTCCCAACTCCCTTGGAAGCAGATCCATAACCCAGGTTCCGAGTGCCAACCAGTCCCAATTGGGACCTTTTGGACCCAGTCCTGGCGCCAGTGGCACCAGGCTCATAAACATGCCCAGTCCCAGCGCTGGAAGCGCCGGGCTCATAATGCTTGGGTGGACTTACCTGCAGCAGACCATGCTGCTTACTTGCCTGCCAGTTGAGCCTCTGATCCTCTTCTGTTTGGAACTAGTTTTCCTGTTGGGTGGGGCAGGAGCCACTCCCTAGATTCAGAACACTGGAACTCTTCTGGAAAGCAGGAACTCTTTTCTTACCTAGGCGTGGCTGTGGAAGGAGACACCTAAGCACTACAGGAGGCTAATTAAACCACACCCGATGGATGAATCTTGCTTTGTGTTATTCTGCATCCTCTGCAGCAGAACGCTCATCGTGTCTTCTGCATCTGATCCTGGGCCTAAGGAAAAAGGCTTACCATCCTGAATCCAGTCTTCAGCAACACCTATAAAGACAAGAAAGAACAGGTTAGCATTACGGTCTTCAGTGACAGCTCTTCACTTACCTGGTCCATCGGCTGTCACCAACGCCTCGCGCTGCATTCCGGCATCTGAAAGACAAAGGCTTACCTACTCTTCGTGCGCTCCGGAGGTCTTCACACTGCATTCCGGCATCTGAAAGACAAAAGCTTACCAACCCTTCGCACGCTCCGGAGGCCTTCGGCGCTGCATCCCGCATCTGAAAGACAAAACAAGGTGCGTTTAAAGACATTGGGGAACTTTAATACTCACGTGCCATTACTCCTTTCCACATCTAACCCAGTGGGTATTCCGGCACCCTGCAGCCGCTCCGAACTTATACCTGCAAAATAAAAAGACAGTTAGAGCGCATCGTGAAGCAGGCAACAAGCGCTTACTTACGTGCTTCCAGGCGCTTCTATTCATCACACGGGCTCCATCTTCAACTCACTTCAGCCCGTCATCCGCCATCGCCGGAACCCTGCAAAACAAGAAACATCATTACTAAAGACTTTAAAGACATTAGAATTACTTGAAACTTACCGTTCGTGCAGTAAACAACGGACAGCAGTCCTCTGAAGTCAAGAGGCCTGCTCCCCTTATCCAGTGAAGAAACTGGTTACAGCACCCTGCCCCGAGGCAGATGGAGAGCACAGCGTTCACTTACCTAAGGTGAGAGCGTTAACCTTGGGGTTCTACAGGAGAAGAGAAAGGGAAGAAGAGAGAGACATTCAATAGCCCAGTTCCTTAATCCCATATTTTGTATCTGCAGACATCTTACCCTTCGTGTCAGATATACCGTGCACAGAGGTCCAGCCCAAAGAGCCAGCCGTCTGTTACACATCACCTGTGAAGATACGGTATACGCCCAGTCAAGACCGGCGCCTCTACGGGAATCAGGTGAGCGTTACAGCGAGACGGGGGAAGGGCAGAGGGGGGGAGGGGAATTCAAAGTTACGTTTTTGTATTTTTGTGTTCAGTAATTGTGTATTTGGGAGCATAAAGTCAAAACTTTAAAGGCTGGATTGAGAAAATCCATGGCCCACCTCGTCCACAGAGAAAAACTATGGACAGTGCTGGAATTGCAGCAGTGTTTTTTGTTTTAACTATTTACGGTTGTTGTACTAGTAACTATACAACGTGATGAAAACATGAACTAAACTAATATAGATATCTCTCAAGAACTACCCATGAAAGACAAGTAACTTTTCTTTTCCTCCTCACTTGTTGTTCAACTGTACTATCCTTCAGAGTCTCTTTCGGGCTATTTGCCTCCCCTACTAAGCCAATTATTTGAGGTTTGTTTTACATCTGTGGTCTTAATGCCAAAGCAGACACTGAACAAATCCCATTTTGTTGCTTTTGTGAAACTGTTGTCCATGATATTTTTTTACTTCAAATACACTGGGTTCATATAACTTGGGGTATATTTGATGTGTCACAAGATCACAGTACTACAAATTGTTTCACTCACAGCTAACTTTGGTCTTTTGTTACTGTACAGAGTGCACTCTGCAAGAATGTTTTTTGCATATTTTAAATCGGTGTTTTTGTGTTTTGCAGAATAAAACTCTCAAAGAAATAGAATTGTTTGTAAATCTTAACCTTCACTCTGCCATTGAAGTCAGTGCCAACACTGAGGTAAGCTACTTTTCACTGCAAATCTTTCCTTATGTTAATACATTTTCTATAGCCTGTTTTTGAATGTTATGTGATTGTAATTTTGTTTTTACTCTTGTGTGTGGCCCTTTTGAAAATACAAATGTGTGAATGTTTTTGTTCCCGAGGGCGTTCAACCTACAAGCGCTTTGAGATCATACCAATGATACATAAAATGCTATATAAATGGCAAGTAACATTACATAGAAATCGTAATATAAATTTCTCCAGCATTGGATCGTTCATGGATTCACATGCTGTGAATATTCCTGGTCGTCAGGCTGGGAGTCCCCGGTTACTGACTTAGTGAGCCAAAATCGTCCATGGGTCACGATAAGGCCAAACACTTGTCTTCGGTTAAAAAAACACCAGGCAGCGGTGAGGTACACAAGGTACCGTCGGACACCGTCGGAAAAAACAAGGGATAAAGGCTAACACCCATTGACGAAACCCATGTCTGGTTCGTCGAAGGTCCTCTTCAACGGACAAGCATAGATCCAAGTCGGCCACAAAGACCTCCTGTTCGTTGTCTGCAAAAAAGAAACCTCATTCGTCCTTGGAGTCTCGCAAATCCTCCTCTGGGCAAGAGCCGTCCTCTAACCAAATCGTTGTCTGCTCCGACATTGGTGACGACAACAGGACGTCACTCGTCTATCACTTCGGCGACGACCAAAACACACAAATCGCCCAGGAGTAAGCCGACGCAGCCTTCCACTCCATCCACTGTCACAACTAGGACCGCAGAGTTACCTATTCAGGACAATTCATCGTCCTCCAAGAGTATATTAAAAACCCCAACAAGCGACGCGGTAGAGTAGCAGCCTGTTACTCTAGGAATATCTCTAATAAACTACCCAGACATCATTCCTGAGGACCTTTTTACAGCATGTAATCGCTTCAGATTTTGAGCCTCCACCAGAGGAGTATCCAGGGGTCACAGACTCCGATCCGGAGGAAGGTACTTCCCAACCTCCCATTCAGGACAAACCCTCTGATCATCTACCTCAAGAGGAGAAGACACCTTTAAGATTTCAGACACCTACTCTACCTGCTACACCATCGGGAATGGGAGGTGTGAATCCACATTACTGCCTCCTAAACCCACAATCATTGCTTTCCCTGCAAGTGCTTTCCACACTACAGTCACTATTGGGACAGCACAATGGCAGGCTTCCACCCCCGCATGTATGCAGAAAAGACCAAGGTACGCCAAAGCAGCAACATCAAAGGGATTCTGGCCATCACTCTAGAGACCAAGACAAACGTCTGAGCTCAATCCCCTCCTAGACCTCCACTTCCACGAGGACCTAGTCCATGTATATGCGAGTAAGAAGAGGAAGAATTAATAGACACAGACCAGGACACTGGTCCACAGGACACAAGCTCCACCGCCTCTTTGTCTCCCCACACAGCTGACATGTGGGACATTGATGACCTGGACCAAGATATGCACGGTAGTCCTGCTCAACCCTCGCCTCCAGATGCCATTGGGGCTTTCCACTCCATGGTTTCTATGGCGTGCAAGGAATTCGGCTTTCTTCCTGAAGAAGAAAAGGACTGGTTCCTTTTTGACCACATGGGAAAGCGCAGGAAAGCATTGTTTTTTTTATACCCATCCTTGCTCATGTTTGGCAGGAGGATCTTTGCACTCTTAAACATCCATTTACAGAGCCGGCAATTCAAGGGAGACTGGATAAAAAGTTTAAAGCACCTGAAACCGCACCAAAATGTCACATCCTCACAACCCACTCCAGAGTCTGTCAGTGGCAGCGGGTTGCAAGGCTTGTACGCAGCACAAATGTGCCACTCCCCAGACAATGAAGGCAGGAAAATTGATTCCTTCGGTAAGGAGGTGCTCGCTATTGGTGCAACTGTCAAAGCAGCATATGTGCTCGCTATAGTTGCTCGATAGGAGAATTGTGGCATCGGTTTGGCTCCTATATTAGAACACTTGCTGGAGCAAAAGAGGAAGGAAGCCATGACGCTGGTGCGTGAAGGGGAAGAAGCCTCGAACCACAACATTAATATCGCTGTAGATCTCGCTGAAACAGGGTTTAAACAGATTGGCAATGGGGTGGTCCTCCGAAGGCACGGATGGCTACGTTGCACTGATTTCTGGAAAGAAGTTCAGCACAAGGTGGTCGACATGCCGTTTGCAGGAGAAAACCCGTTTGGTGACAAGATTGATGAGGCTCTCAAAACCATGAAAGCAGACTCGGACACTGTAGATCTTACTACCCTACAGGGAAGGCGGTCCTTTCGGTCCTTCCGAGGAGCTTCGGGCAATTCTAGATTGCAGCAGGGAGTTTCACCAAGGATAGCGAAACGCGGGTCCGCCACCTCTGAGGTAGGCAAATGAGTGCCAACAATGACTGCCTGAGGCAGACGGGTGGGAGTAAATGTGGCTGCTTCCTCAGTAAGTGGCAAGCAATAACAAAGGACAGGTGGGTGCTAGATGCCATCAAGCACGGCCACTTGTTGGAATTCAAACGCCCACAAATCCTGTTACCTCGCATAAAGGTATTGCACCTTCAAATTCTACAAGAGGAGGTGCGTCAAATGTTAAAGAAACAGGCAATCGAAAGGGTTCCTCATTCGGGAAAGGGAGTGTACTCCGGGTACTTCGTTGTCAAGAAACCAGGCGGGAAGTTATGTCCTATCCTGGACTTGCGAAAGCTAAACGAAAATCAAAAAGCAGAGGTTCAAGATGGTGACACCCCCGTGAATATCTGGCAGCGTCTGATCTCCAAGGGCACGTATTTCCACATTCCAATGCATCCAAGACACCGAAAGTATCTCTGGTTCAAGGTCGGCGAAAAAGTCACTACCAGTGTGGAGTACTTCCATTTGGCCTAAAATCGGCACCCAGGACGTTCACAAAATGCTTAGCACCAGTAGCAGCTTTTCTCAGAAAGCAGGGCCACAATGTCTACCATCTAGACTGGTTGGTTCAAGGTCTGCTGACTCCTAAATGGGCAGCAGCCCCGATGCATCCCACGCCCAAGGACAGAACCCCTCATACACTATGAGGAACCTTCTATGAAAACAGTTCTTTGAAGTCACCCATTAACTGGTACTAAAATAAGAATTAGCCTCCATACTAAAAATGTGGATCCCTACAAGTGTTTGTGTGTTAAAAACATTGTCCCAAGTAACACTTTCGGGCAAAACCTGGAAGTACAACTCAACGCCTCCCTGAATGTGATTCAGTGGTTCAAGGTCCAGCATATCAGCAGGCCAGGTTTTCTGAGACAAACTGAAGCTCTCCTACAACAATTGGGATTTGCAATAAATTACACCAAATCTTGCATAGTTCCTTCAAAAAGTTTGGTGTTGCGACTGACGCCGCCCTGGCGAGTTGGGGAGCTCACCTTGACAAACACCAAGTCAAAGTCTTGTGGACTCCCGAAGAATCCGTCCTCCACATAAATGTGTTGGAACTACATTGGGCTCTGAAATCCCCTTCCTCCCTCTAATCAAGAATTCAGTGGTACGAGTCCTCATGACCACAATATTTTATCTGAGGAAACAAGGCGGAACACGGTCAAACACCCTGTGGCAAGATGCACAGACCATTTGGCACTGGTCCATTCACAACAATATTATGCTTCAAGTATTCTAACTCCCGGGGATTCAAAACAAACACGCGAATACACTCAGCAGGGATTTGTTGCAGTCCCACGAATGGCAACTACACAACCAGATATCCAAAATCTTCTAGACATGGGGCCATCCTCCTGTGGACCTATTCGCCACTCTGAGCAACAAGCAGTGCAAGAAATTTGCGAGCAAGATTCCTCATACCGACTCTCGGGGACGCATTCTCGTTCCCATGGACTGGAACGTTTGCATATGCGTTCCCTGCGTTCCCTCCTTTACCTCATCAGGAAAACAATACAGATGATAGGCAAACATCACTGCAGGATAATCCTGGTAGCCCCGTTCTCAGACCTTCAACTGGCGGCGGACAATCCCATCAATCTAGGATCTCATGCCAATCTTCTGTCGCAGAAGGATGGAGTGATTCTGCACCATGATCCGGTCTCCCTCAAATTCACAGCGTGGCTCCTGACCACTCCGAATTCAGCCACCTAAACATCCCTCAAGACTGCCAATGCATTCTAGCGGCAGCTAGGGCTTCGTCCACTAACATTTCTTACAACCACAAATGCAAAAGATTTTGTACATGGTGTGCACAGCAGCCCAACCTGCAACTGCTGGCCATAAAACCTCAACAGGTTCTTCCCTACCTTCCAAAATTGCCACAAGAAGGTCTAGCGATCTCCTCTATAAAAGTGCACTTGGCTGCAATTTCTAGGTTCACAAGGAAAAGAGTACCTCCTCCTCCTCTCTACCACGACCAGCTACTCAAACACTTCTTAAAAGGTCTCTTTCGTACTTTTCCTCCAAAGAAAATGATTCCACTTGTGTGGAGCCTAAATCTCATCCTGGCAGGTTGTATGGAAACTCCTTTCGAACCTCTCAACAGCGCACATCAAGTTTGTGACCTGGAAGGTGGCATTCTTAATAGCCATTACATCCTCCTAGATGAGTTTCGGAGCTACAAGCTTTAGTAGTAGATCCTCCGTATCTCCAATTTGGAATTTCACAAGAATGTAACCATAACTCTGCCTACATTCTTTCAAAATGCCACTACACCAGCGGAGGAAGCCCTACACTCTCTCGACGTAAAAAGGGCTCTAAAATATTTAGACCAGACAAAATCATTTAGATCAACTAAACCGCTTTGGCCTATCCAACAAGGGGGAAAATCCATTTCAAAACTGGGCATTGCAAGATGGATTTCATCAACCATCTCCTTCTGCCACTCGGAGGCCAACAGACCTCTGCAAACTGCGGCTAGAGCGCATTCTATTGGCGCTACGGCTGCATCTGCAGCGCTTTAGTCCAGAGTGGCCATCAAAGACACTTGACATGCGGCAACATGGGCAGTACTTCACACTTTTACCAGGCACTCCTGGTTACAACGGCACGCTGTTGATGTGCGCATCAGACGAGCAGTCCTTAAATGGCTGTTCCAGTAAGGTAAGCCCGGCAGCATCCAGGGTATGCACTCTTCTACTTATGCATATGTACTTCTCCCATTAGCGCAGAAAATGGGCAAGTCTCTAATATCTGTTTGCCTGCTTTATCTCCTCCTAACATGTATACTGCAATAAAATCCATTCACATCATGTGACTCCATGAAAGATCCAATGCTGGAGAAGGGAGTAGTTTCTTACGTGGAACTCCATTTCTCCAGCGTTGGTATCTTTCATGTGTTCACATGCGCCCTACAGGCAAACATCCTCTACAGGGGGATATCCTCCAGCTGGAGTGGTTAAAATCTGTGGAGAAGCTGCTGGGGCGGAGCCATGCACTAGATGTCCTATTGGTAGGGACCAAAAGTGTCCTATTGGTAGGGACCAAAAGCACCCACAACGTAGATGGGACACTTCAGGTGTCATAGGAAAATTACTAAGCCAAAGTAACCGGGGATTCCCAGCCTGACAACGGTGAATATTCTCAGCATGTGATCCATGAAAGATACCAACGCTGGATAAATAGAATTGCAGGTAAGAAACTACTCCCTTCCCTGACATTGGACCTTCCCGGAATGCAGGTTTTTTGTAAATTTTCAAAACGGAGGTGATGGCTGGAAAGTTTAGAATTGATCTTGAACCTCTCGCAATTGCTCTGGGTAACCCTCCAGACCATCGTTCTTAACCTGCCAAGCCATTACAGAAAGGGGAAAGACCAGATGCAAATCGGGCTTGGTCCCACCCCAAAAAGGGCTTGCACATGTCTATTGGGGGGGGCAGTGGTATGAACTCCAAGGCAATTTGTCCTTGTCTGTGTTTTTTTTTTTTTTTTTGTGTGGTAGAAATGTAATGGCTGGCCGAATGTTATTTGTCCTCTATAACAGATCTTAGCTTGTGTCCACTGTTGGACGCCACCCCTTTTAACCCACTCAAAGCAGTGACTGAACACAAACCACATGCCCAGAATCATTCAAACCAAGAGTTGGTTAGCCATTGGCTGACCATACCTCCAAACGCACACTGGCATTCTGGTAGGGTTGCACTCACAGGGAATCCACAACTATCCCAGACTTGCATCTTCACATACCACATGGAAATGAATTCAAGTTGGATACATCCCCAGTCCTGATTACAGGACCCAGTGATGTGGTCACTTCCTTTCATGCACACAGAGGGACACAGGATAGTCATGTGACCCCCAGGCCCCTCACTCAGGTTTACCAGGTAGTCGGTCTACCTCCGTTTTGTGAATTTAGTACTGTTCAAATAGACTTCATCCAGTTAAAATGGTTTCAACGTAATTGAATCCATATCACTTAAAAGAAAAAGCTAACTGGGTACCCTCTCTGGGACACTGGGTTACCTTTGGGGTATCCCGGACTTAAGAGTCCAAAGAACAAAGCTGATATAGTAGCCAGGCTTAAGATGGATTACCTGCCCCCTTTCTCACTCAAGCCCTCTTCTCTTAACTGCCCATGGCTGGCGTCTATGGCCATACCCAGGCCTGATTGGTCACCTGAAGTGCCCATTGCATGTACCACTTGCCGCCACCCTTTGTCCACAGACTAACTCCTGAGCCCACTAACTCAGCTGGTGACCTAAAAAACCAGACCGTAAGGCTACTTGTAGCCTTTAGCCAAAACAGCATTGTTTTCCTTCCTTCCACTTGGGGCTAAATTGTACCCTTCTGGGACTATGTCACCCTTATTGGGTTTGACATTTACCCCAGAAGGTTCCACTGCGCCCCTTTTTCCATATCTTTTCAGTGCAAGGTCTGCACGAATCTTGTTAAATTGGCAGACCACAATAGCGGCCATTTGGTTTGGGGCTCTGAATGCTTTTCGGGTCATATTGGCTTGTTTTTCAAATAGACAATTTCATTATCCTCAAACAATTTCCACAATTTGTGTCGGTCTGCAAATGCCAGTTGGAGCCTTGCAAATGGGTCTGTGAGTCTGTCAAAACCTCAGGCAAACCAAAATATCGCTAACAGGATTTGGGCTGTTTCGATCAGAAACTGCTTGCTGAATTCTGCACTAAAGCAGCAAAAGCGCGCTTTCGGTTTAGGGTGTCGGCTCCTTGCACAATTTTGATATATTTTATTTATAGCGCGCCTATACACAAGTGTTCACATTTGGTCCCAAAAGTTGAGGGGTTTGGTCTGCTGGTGAGAAAAGTTTACCTAACACGGCATTTCAAACGGGGTGCATTGATTTAATTTTTTTGGTTTGCAATTACCCCATGCCTCAATTTTTGTCCTTAGCAATGTGTCAACAAACTTTAAAAAATAAAAAAAAATGGACCATGCAGTTGCTAGAAGAAAACAATCACTGGAACCTGTTCACTGCAATTCAAAGGATGCACACACAATCATGTCATGGGAGCCAGGCTTCTGTGCTTTAAGGGGGCCAAGATGCCATCTATTGTCTACATTCACCAAAGGCCTTTTATAAAGCACAATAAAGTTAATATACAGAGGAGAAGGCATAAAAAGGCATTCAAGCGCAGACTGTGTCTGATCATTGTGTGTTTGCAGTGAGCAGCAGAACTTGGTTGCACTACTCCCTTAATAGTGTTGAAGGAGGCAGCTTTAAAATCAAGGGGTGCAAAGCACGGTGTCCAGCACAGACTGCATCAGGCTCTGGAGGACTGCGGATGACACGAGAGGCTTCCCTGAGTGAAGTGATGTCACTTCAGCAGTAAGGAAACACTTTTATTTTGCCTAAGAAAAAGGGAAAAGAACATTAGTAAAGGTATTAGTAAGCATTCAGCAAATCTTCGCTTATTTTTAAAGACTGTACAAGCTTCAAACACTTACCTGAATCCCAGCCACTCTGGGGGAACACCTGTCTCAGAAACTTCTCATCCATCTGCAAGAGGGAAAAGACACTCCAGGTTAGCGTGGAAACATCCAGAGGCGCCGCATACCGCGCTTACTCACCGCATTTCTTCTTCATAACCGGCATCCACGCTGAAAACGTCGCGGCACCTAAAAGACACAGAAAAAGAACTCGGTTCAATACAAATACGAAAGGGTCGCATCACTCTCTCACTCACCTTCAGCGCTACTCATCTCAGCAGCACGCCGCCATCCACGGACGTCAGGCATCATCTAAGGAAGGAAAGGAACAAAGTTAGAGAACTGTTCAAAAGACTCATTATACTTACCTGTCGGACTCTTGCCAGTGAAGTAACTAGGCAGCAACGAGCCTGCATCAATCAACGCGCCCCTGCGCGGAAAGCAGGACGGAGAGCACACTTTCCAAGAAAACAAGGTGAGCTGTGAATCAAAGGGAAGGGTTGGACCCTGGGGAAGAAGGGGTTCAAGCACACAGACAATAGGGAGTTCAACTCTACCAATCCTGTGTTTCAGACCCACATAGAGGAATTTGACAAGACACTTTAGATTTCACCAATTTGTCCACATACACCACGCAAACGGGCTGCAGGGAATAGCAGGAGTATTTATAGGATTTAAAAGGCATCTGCAGGCAATGGCTACCCTAGAAGATAAGCTATTCTTACGAATTCGGATGGAACAAAAGGTGATGACTGGGGACTGTGTATGCACCCAATCAGGCAAACTTCCTTCATGCAGTTATGATGAAACTAGGGCGATTTGCCGAGTGAGAGATTATTACATGTGACCAGTTCAAAGACAGAAACGCAAGAAGCAGCCAGCGGAGTAGCCCCCTGCCCAAGCGCTTGAGGGCGGCCTTCGATGAGCTAGCTCTTAGGGATGTGTGGCGGGAGATGAAGGGGGATGAGAATGGCGTTGCATGCTTCTCCCACGAATACCAGTCCCTGTCCAGGATTGATTATATCTGGGTCTCAGCGGCTATCTTTGGGTAGGTGAAAGAAGTGCACTTAGGGGCGATAACACTATCTGACCATGCAATACGCAGATGGGAATCGCGAAAGGGGTTGTGGGCCTGGTCGCCCTTAAGTGATTCTGGCAGATGAAACATTAGGGGGGGCAAATTGAATGATGGTATGGACTCATTCTTTAACACAAAAATGAACAGGGGGACTCGACTACAGAAGGGGATTTGGGAAGCGTTTAAGGTGTGCTACGGGGCGAAATAATCGCTCTACAATTCCAGAAATGGAAAATGTAGGAGGCCTTGGATCGAGACTTGGAATCTCTCATAGCGGCAGACACACACACACACACACACACTAGCAAACAGTAGGGGCAATTAGAACAAGCTGAGGGACCTGAGATTTCATCTCAAACTAATTTGGTCGCAGGGAAGGCACGCCTGAGAAACCAAGCATAGATGATACATACATGGTAACAGGGCACACAGCCTCCTAGCCAAGCAACTAAGTAAGGTTGAGGTGGACCGCACCGTCATGACCATAAAACAACCGTATAGGAATATACAGCTGAGAAAATAATGAGGACTTTTATTACGGGTCCCTGTAAAAGTCTGATAACCCAAAATGAGGTAAAGCAATATTACGAGCAGATCGCAACCCGTAAATTGACTAGCAATGACTGGTTATATCTGGAAGGAGAGATCACGAGTGAGGAAATGGAGGCAATGATAAAGAGCCTGCTGGGTAATAAAGCTCTGGGACCTGATGGTTTCCCGGCAATCTTCTTTCTCAAATTCTGCTCCAAAATTAGCAAGCCGGTTTTAACTCCTTTCAACAACGAGGAAGGGTGACCTCCTTGATTACGGAGGCCAAGGTGGTGGTCCTCCCTAAGCCCAACAAAAATACCCCATGTTCTGCGGGGTCGTACCGTCCCATAGCGCTCCTAAACCTCGATGCAAAAATGTACACAGGGTTTTAGCAGCTAGACTGTCTCCCCTACTACCGGGGATAGATGGACACAGATCAATTGGGGTTCATCAGGGGTAGGCCCACGTGGGACAATAAAAGAAGAGTGTCCCACCTAATAGAGAAATATGAAAGATGTGGAAGCCCGGCAGTCCTCGTAGCTCTTGACGCCGAAAAAGCATTTGACCGTCTAGTCGCTTTTCCTTTTTGAGGCTCTAAAATGAATGGGAGTGGGCCCTAAATTCATTAGAATGAAGTTGTATATAGCAACCCCAAAATGAGACTTATCAACTCACGCATGTCCGGCATAGTACACATAGTACAACTTACATGCAGCACGGGACAGGGGGTGCCCGCTGTCACCACTCCTATATGCCATGTATTTAGAGCAGCATCTGGACTTTGCATCGAATGCATTTGCATTGAAAAATAAAATAAAAAAGTCCATGCAAAGAATTCGTGCAAAGACTATTTAAAGCCACTGCTCCTCTCTATTAGGCAAAACCTGGCAATTCAAAGGGGGAGGTGGGAATAGCACAAAGTTATAGCTTTCACTGATGACATGCTGATGGCCTTGACACAACCGGATTCCTCAATACCAGCCCTACTGCTGGAGCTCTCAAGGGTGGAAAAAGTCTCGGGGATAAAAATTAACATGGCAAAATCGGAGTTGTTGAACTGGGGCTCACAGAACCACCTGCAGTTAGTGCAGAAGGCCTCCGTATTCAAAGTTGTAACCAACACAATATCATCCCTCTGGGTGAACTTAACTGACTCAATCACGTCTATGCATGGAGCTAACTACCCGGGGATGCTTGCAAAAAATGAAATCTGACCTGAGTAGGCGGACCTCGCTCAGAGTATCATGGTTAGGTAGGATAGCCTCCATTTAAAATAAATAAATAAAACAAAAGAAATGGTAGTGCTCCCGAGGGTGCTGTACCTTTTTCAATCTTTCCCAGTTAAGGTCCCAATGGCATTTTTTAAGGCTCTAAAAAGAATAGTAACCCAATTTATTTGGCAAAATAAACGTCCCAGGATTGCACTGGAGAATCTGAAGGCGTCAAGGCTGAAGGGGTGTTTCGACCTCCCAAATTTCGAAAGCTACTACAGGTAGGCCCAGCTAAGAGTTCTCCGAGAATAGCAATCTAACAAAATGTCCAAGCCATGGACTAGGATGGACCAAGCAGTGGCGGGGATCCTCTTTAAGGGATGTCCTGTGGATGAATAAGCAAGACAGGCCCAAGAACGTAAAGTTGAGCCACATCCTTTTAGTGGTGTGTGAAGTATGGATGGATTCATTGGTGGGGCCGGATGTCCACAATACCCTCCCAGTTCACCCCATTGTTTGGGAATCCGCAATTCTCCCTGGGCATGGTGCAGCGATCTTTTGTGAAGTGGAGGACACTAGGGTGTATAAAAATGGGGGCTATGTTTGAGGGGGCGAGGAGATAATTTGTGGAGGGGGAGAGATGAGATCATTTGTGGTGTGCAAGAAACATATGGTACTGCAAGAACATGACAGATTGGAATATTTTCAACTAAGGTACTGGTTGCAGCATCCACCATTAAACAAGCAGGGACATGAGCTTTGACCTCATTTGAAAAATGTATAACATCACATGCGAGGGACAAGCATCTAATTTCAAGCCTCTGTGGGATACTGCAGGGGGAGGATCCTACCGGCAAGTGGCCCTATGTGGCAAAATGGTAGACCACACTAGGGGAGGAAATACCCGAACACCACTGGGAAACACTTTGGTCGCAAATCCTGAAACTAACGAGATCAATTCAGATCAGGGAGGCGTGGTACAAGGTGATGATACAATGGCACTATATCCCGGAGAGACTTCACTCTATGTACTCAGGATAAGTCGGGAATGCTGGAGGGTATGCTCTGGGAGGGGTGATTGGCGATACGTATGGTGGAAATGCCCGAAAATGAACGGTTTCTGGGAAGACATTAAAACTCGGATTTCAAAAATAGTACAGGGCCCCCTAGAGCACCCCCAGAAGGAATGGATGTGCTGCCTCTTTGACCCAGAAATCCAGATCCCTACGGAAGGCCTACACGATCCTACTTATAGTGGCGTGGGTGGCAATAGCAAAGAACTGGAAACGGAAAGACTTTTGCACGATCGTGGAATGGCTATGGGAAGTATGGGGCATAGTAGCAATGGAATGGGATACATACGGAATACAAGGGGAGAGAGACCAATTCTGTTGAGTGGGGAATGGTGCTGGACTATCTAAAAGGAGACTACTTGTTGCAATGGTGCCCCCAGAACCTGAAGATCTTGGAAATAATGTAAAACTGCAACTTACCTTGCAGTCGAAAAAACTATTACCATTAGGGCTTCAAACTGTAGGTCACAAGGGAAGGGGTAGGGGGCGGGAGAGGTGGGAATGTTTGAAGTTGTAACATTGAAAATGCCAATACATTTTTTTTTTTAAAGTGACAGAATCCATGGCTTCTGATGACAGCAGATTTTTAAATAGGAGCAGGGTGTTACACATCTTGCATTGTTACTCAAATTCTGATTATTTTGTCTAATATATTTGCTGTAGAATTGCCAGAAGTAGGAAGCTGTATTAATTGGACTGTCGTTCATTTCACCTCTCATTTTGTTTTTGGATTATAAATTATGTGCTTTTACTTTTTTGCTTTATTTCAATTTTTGTTTTTTAAAGATGCTCTTTTGATTTTCACCTATCCAAATAATTGAAGCAAAGCTTGAAGCATACCCGTCTTGGTACCTTAACGGTCTGAAGAATTTTAAAAAATAGTAAAATCTGCTGCAGAGCGTCATCTTAAACATCTCCACCCCAGTGTTAAAAATGCTAAACTTGGAGCAAATCGGAAGGATTGAAGATGGTTACCCTAAGCGAAAAGAACTGATGGGAGGAGGAATGTGATAGCCCGGAATATATCGGCAATCTTCAGCTCATTTTGTGCAACTCTCTGGGTTTTCATTCCTTTTTTAAGTTGCCAGGAGTGTAAAAAAAAATAATGATAAATACTATTTTGTATTCAAGTGAACTGGCTTAGTCTCTTATGTCGACAGTTTTACACTGATTCATAGATTTGCAATTAAGCATGTTGGCAGACCTATGGGAGGGAGGTGGGGTTGATGATTTGTGTGAGTGCGCATTTAAATGTGGCTGACTATTTACCTCATCTACGTATCTGGAATGCTCTCAGATTGTTGGGTTTTAAAAAGCACGAACCTAAGTTGTCACTGGTCAATTATGACCCTCCGGGTAGGTCTTGCACAACATAGATTCAGAATTGTATGAATACCATTTTGAACTCTTGGGTACTTGAGGGAGGCCAGTATTTTGTCGTTTTGGCAGATTTCCATGTGAAATGTCTTGTCAGTAATTAGGTAGTACATTCAGGAACTTTATTTCAAGAAGAAAGATGTTGCGTAAGATCGCTCAAATATGAATTGGAGTGTGGTCACTAATGAGTTAAAAAATATACTGAATGGTTCTCTTTTGGGGTAGATGACATCTGCAGAATTATAGGTAAATTGGGGGCCCTCAAGAGCACCAGGATCGGACTGTATCGCGCAACTACAACTATTGGCAGATATTTTATATAGCTTTTATATAAAAATATAAAATTCCGGGATGATTCCTTCTTCCTGGAAGAAGGCAAATATCTTGACCGTATTTGACTGGCGATATGTACAGATCCTAATAATTTTAGACTCTTGGCACTGACTGTTGCAGTCGCTAAAATGTTCTCCTTGTGCCTGCTAGAAAAATTCAACTAGTGGCTTAAGATTTACAAGCTTATACCAAACCAACGAACTGGTTGATCCCCCGACACTTGTCCTACGGTATTGAACCCAACAAATCTACTCTCTACTAAGATTTCAGCTCTGTCCAATATTATTTCTAAGGACTTGGACAGGATCTCGCACAGTGATCTATGTAAAATCTTGAATTGTCTGTCATCCTCAGGAAGGAGTTAGTCTTAGAATGTTGGACTTTGATCTGGTTCCTTTTACCAACAACCGGCTTCCTGGGGAGACTTCTGCATCGGACCGGAGACAGCAGACAAATGCAGTGCAAACCACTTACTTTGGTGGTGCAGCAGTGCAAGAGCAAGTTTTGTCATTGAAATGAAGTATTTTTGTTTCAGAAGAAAGTCAAGACTGGTCTTGGCTGCTGGGCACTTTTTCAACGACTATCCAGCATCCCCTTCAGAGCTCTGATGCTTCTATATCTATTGGTATTTCTATGGTTTCATTTAACACACGTTGTCATAACCACTTGTTTAATAACGTCCAATTGGGTCAATGGTTTAGGAGTTACACTTTTATTATTCTGCAGGTGTCTTGGCTTAGGTATTGCCCATCCCTTGCCGGGTGCGCTGGATCCTTCCTGGGAGATCATTGGGGAGAGTCTGGACACCAGAGGCGTTGCTAGGGGGTGCTGAGGGGGATATAGCCTCAGGTCCTTTGGTTGTAGCCTCGGATAGAAGCTTGGCTGCTACAACCAAAATGCTAGCTATTGCCGAGTCCCACCCATCCCAACATTAGTTTAGCCCCTGATCTTTTCCAGACTTAGCAACATCCCTGCTAGACATCTTACAGGAAGTCTCGTGACTCTTTTGAGATCAAGTTTGCCGGTCAGGGTGGTGGCTAACTTTGATATTAGTTTTGGAATCATGACCACACACTTTAATATTCAGAGGAGGGGTGCCTACGTCTCTTGATAATTAATGTATATTGGCACCAAGGTATGTGTACATTGAACCACAAATTGGACCTGATGTTAGGGAGAATTCTCATTTCTGTGCTAATTCCCTTCAACCTTCGAGACGCCTAGCTCTTTTGCTGGACTTTTGAACTTTTTAATTTTAACCCTGGAGGGAGTGAGCCCTTTTTTTCTCACTTGCTCATGTGTTTTGATCTGATTTGGATTTTGTATTTCCTTTGTTTTGGGAGTCTGACAAACTCAATAGGCATCTACTTCTTATATGGTGACACACCATCTTCATTGCAGTGTCAGAGAAATCCTTTAGAATTCTCTTAAGTTTAAATACCTTTTCTTGGGTGAACCACAGTTCCAAAGAATAGTAAAGTAAAATTGACTTTACTCTTTGTAGGTCCAGCAGACACCATTTTATGAGTGCTGGGGGATTACTTGGTAGCCCCTACTACTTACGCATGTAAACATGTTTCTGTTACCCTCACAACTTTAAATGGCTGGTGGCAGGGGTTTTATTTTCCTACCATTGTGCTTTTCTACTGCAGGCTGAATCCTCAGCTGCAGTGTACCACCCATGCGTGACCGTTTTGTCAAAATGGCCCCAGTAGTATTTTTCCCCATTTCTTGTTTGTGAGGTCTTTCTTGGGTTTTACTCTGCGCGCCAAACCAGGTTTAAGCCCTTTGTTCATTGTGTTTTTGGCGGGCTTCTGTGCTGAAACCCACCTCTGGCTCCAGTGTCAGGAAGGGCAGGAAGTCGGAGGTGCCCGAAACTCCCCTGTCCTTTGTCTCCTTGGTTACCTGAATGCACCCAGTCCCGATAGGCTGGCTACCCTTGCAGGACTGCCACCCTGCTGTACGAGACAGCTAGGCTGTGCATGAATGGGAGAAATCTGCATAAAGGGTGAGGCTTATTGGACTGAAGTCTACCACTGGGAGAAACATTTGATGAAGGAATCATGAAGAGAAGCTTGCTGCATCCTCCCGGACCGTTGAACTGCCTGGTTAAGCCCTGCTGCTGTTCTGAAACTCTTTTGCTAATCGACAAGAGAAGCTCGAAGGGACAACTTCTTCCCCTGGGTTAGTGGGACAAACTTTGCTGGAAGACCTTCCCCAACTGGCTATACTTCTTTGCTGCTTCTGAAACCGAGTGCCAGGGGTCGAGAAATCTGTAGTCTAGTGCAACGCCTGTAAGCTGGCCAAAAGCTACAGGAGTCTCCTGAGGACCCTCACGAAGCAGGACGACCCAAGCTCGAGTCACCTCACCAGAGTGCAAGACTCCAGCGGTGAAGGAAGCCCAACCGGTGTCTAAGAATCGCGGTGGTGCTGTTGACCGAGCGCCTAAACCGCAAACTGCCGCAGATCTAAAAAGAGCCCGTAGCTGCCACCGACCTCTGAACTGCTGTGCAGGAGTCCTCCAGACGTCCTCCCTCTTGTCCCCACGACTGAGGCCCAGGAACACAGGATCTGCAACACTGCAACCAAGACAGAAGCCAGCTGGATCCTCTTCTAACTTAAGATACTGTTCTCACTAAAGGGTACTTGCCTCTTTTGTCTGTAGCTTGCTTTTCTCAGTTGAGACTTGCAGTAGCTGCTTTCTAGAGTTGATTCTAACTCTAACTTTCACAAGTGTAACAGCCTGTGGACCAACAGTGATTTTCTGCAACAAACTCTAACTTTGCAAGACTGTTTACTATCCACGAAGTGCCTCAGCTCCATAGACTTTGTTCCAAATTGACTTTGGCTGTCCTGGCTCCCTGCAGACTCTTCTAATCCATTGACCTTGGTCCTTTCTGTCCCTCATAGGTGATGCATTGGTTTTTAACTAATATTGCTGGGAAAGATTTTTATCTAGACTTCATTGGGAGATTTAAAAGTGCTCACATGCTCTGAGAACCTGTTTAACCTTTTTTCTTTTCCTTAACCTTGTCTTTTTGCCAACATCAGAATTTTGCCAAGTACAAAAGTGATATATAAATGCCA
The DNA here is from genome assembly GCF_040938575.1 of Ambystoma mexicanum. Lineage (NCBI taxonomy): Eukaryota > Metazoa > Chordata > Amphibia > Caudata > Ambystomatidae > Ambystoma > Ambystoma mexicanum. The sequence continues at coordinate 710,888,240 of NC_090931.1, forward strand.
ATACTGTCCTAGTTAGTGATGTCACCTCAGGGTGTAGAAAGTGTGAATGAATGATCTCTATAGAGTATCTACTTGCTTTGACTTGATTCTGAGAATTTATTTGGAAGTGTATTTTTATTGTTGCACATTCCCTTTTTTAAAAAAATGCTTATTTAAAACTGACCGTTAAATATATAATTATTTTACTAGAAAAACTTGCGTGTAAGTGTTATTTGGATACTTGTATTTGTGGATTTCGACGCTACAGCTCACATTTACACCTCTTGAGATTAGTCTGGCTGCTCAGTCACACTACCAACTTGTGTAGTACAGACCTATACCAATAGGTGAGTTACCTAATACCAAGAGGACAAAACTAGTGTAGTCTCCCACAGGGTTACTGCATCAATTCTTGCCTAAGCATCACTTATTATTGTGTGGCTTAACTAATCCCCTATGGAGCTTGTTTTATTTGCAGGAGACCTGAATTCGGACTGAATCCAAAGTCGCATATTGCCCGATATGTGGGGTTGAAATTTGCAAGGTGCTAAATTGGTAAATGGGAGGAGGGGGGGGGAATTGGTTAAATGGCTTGGAGGATTGGGCCTGTTACCTTTTGAATGGGACTGACCATGTGGTGGTCTTCCTCAGCCCACTTAGACCAATGGGTCCTCCAATTGTACTACTGATTATATATTTGTGGGAAGTTGGCTTTTGGAGAAATGTTCCTGGTTTGAAATAATACCTACATAATGGAGTGACCACTCACTGCTAATAGCCCACTTTGGTATTCACATTGGGGGCCGGGTGGATCACCATGTTAATGGCACAACTGATATTCTCCTAAATAGAAGGGAAAATTGAGTCTGGTGGTCCCTGGTGGTTGCCCAGTGTGTAAATGACAGTCATTAGATGCATTGCTTCAACATCCTGGAATGGTAGGTTCACACAATTATGGATAATTTTGAATGTTTTGTGCATGATGTAACTGAAGTTAGCCTACCTTGGGAAAAAAAAGTGGACCAGCTCCCATAAAACAGTCATAGTTAGAAAAGAGAGCTGCAACGGATGATTAGGAAGACCCAGAATGATAAACTACTTACTATTTTTGAGAAAACATCTCAGATAGTAAGCCAAACCTATAAAAACTGGTTGCGTACATCTCGTTCAAAGGTATCCGTTAAATGCTTACAGTCCTCTGTAATAAAAATACTAAGGCTTTCTGGAGACGTATTAATGATACAGATACTCCTCAGTCTGCTAGGTTGGCAAATGCTGCCTTCAACGATGACTGGGTATGTCATTTTGAAACCCCCTTTATGATTTTTTTTTTTCTTTTTCCTATCCGATAGACTGGTTACTCCCTTTTTATAACATCGATATACATTTGTTGGTTATGGAAATAATCAAAGTTATTAGTTCCTCTCATGCCCCAGGTCCGAATAGGTTATCACATTTACCTATTCAAGTTGGATCCTACGACCTGGGCGTTTATACGTTTGGAGCAATTTCCCCCCTACTGGTCACAGGCTCACGTGTTTTGCATCTACAAGAAGGTTCCACATCACATCCAAGTAATTACAGGCCCTTTGGATGTTGATAGCAAAGTTTTTGTCAGCATTTTGCTGCAGCATCTAGAAGCCTGGGCCTGTGGATCAGGGAGAATCTCGAAGTGGCAGATGGGTTTCAGAAAGCACCTGGGTACATCGCTCAATAGCTTAATGGTGAAATGCATGCAACATCTTGCTGGAGGGAAGGGTAGTAATCCTGTTTATTCTTCCACAGTTGAGTTCTCGGCGGCTTTCGATGCTGTTGACTGAGATCTTCTGTGGCATAAGTTACACAGATGGGGCATTCCTGTAGGCCTACTGAGGCTTATAGAAGGCCTTTATGATCAATCCACCATACAAGTTTGTTTAAATCAATAGGGATCGTTGTCTCGCCCAATTTCCACCTTGAGGTTGCGGGGGGTTATCCAGGGGTGCGTTTTGGCCCCCTGACTATTTAACTTGTATATGGCAGGCATCAGTGAATACCTACTGTTTTGATTGCCTATGATTGGGCGTGACCATGAGCCTCTTATCTCCATTTAGTTTAAGTCTGTGAAAACAGACCCCTGGTTATTAGTCATTCATGTAAAAACTCACCCTAGGCTGTGTCTCCGCGATAAAAGACAGGCATGTCTAGGTTCTTGCGCTTATCAACATGATTAAACTTGTACAGTAAGGAATTGTAAAGTTTTTAGACTCAGATACCACTCTGACACATTACTCTGAATTATACACGTGACACAGGAGTTATGTTAATGAATTTAATATGACACCCTATCTTCTGAGGGTTCTTATTCTCATTAAACAAGTAAAGCACTTTGAAGCCCTTTACTTGTGTATAAGCGCTCTACAAATAAACAATTACAAAGCAAAAGCAGATATAACTTACATCACACCTATGAACATGATTGCCATTTGGGCAAAACAAATGTTTGAATGTGTAAGTATTGGAACAAGTGGTGGTTTTAGTTTAACAGCATGGGTAACCTTTTCATCTCTCATTAAGCTATGCTATAACATACTATACTAGACACCATCAGTCTCTATGCACCGTCACTCCCGTTTAGAGCGGAGTGAATGAGAAAGTTCCTTCTTGGGTTGACAAGTTCTGCTTAGCTGAGACTGGCTGTCTCGCTCGTATGCTACTGCTCTGCACTCCTCCTCCTCAGCCCTTCCGGATTGAATGGACTGGCAAGTCTGCAGCACTTCCTACTTTTTCCCTTTTTTGTGCTGGGCTATATATGTATCAAGTAACATGGTAGCCCTGCACATGTGCGTACGTCATATCCGCTGTTTGGAACAGTGAGGGCTAGAGCCACCGTGTCACTGTGTTAGTTTGAGGTAGGCCTCCTATGTAAAACTACATTAGGTAGGTTTTTGCACCCAAGTGAGATCTCTGTACCCGTTTAGTAAATGTCTTCACTGTACTCTATGGCATCTGTGAAGTTCTGTAACATTGCATCTTCGCAATGCTATGTTAGCTGGCTGTCTTATCTATGGTCATCGTTCCTTCTTCTCCATCAACAGCCAAAGCATCTAAATAAATTGCATTTTTTTTAATGGGGTCCCCCCACAAACCCCCTTTTTTTTCAACCTTTAAAACCCATTTTTATTAAACTAAACCCTTTACTATAAAAAAAATGCACTAGATGTTTGTTTTTTTTTTTTTTTTTTTTTAGATTGTATGGCTGTCGATGCAATGACCGCATACCCTTGTTACCTATTTTGCTCCATGTTACCCTATGGGCCTTAACTGTGCGATGTGCACAATGCTTCTGGTAGCGTCTTGCGATTTCCTGTTCTTGAATCCTTCTCAGATAGAAGACTTTACCTGTTTGAGGTTACAAGGCTGCTCTCAGATAACCCCTCATGGTGTAAAGTCAAACGGACTGTGAGCTGTCATTTGTGGTCGGCCGATCTGCCAGAACAGGAAAGCGCCATTTCCTGGACGTCGGCTGATCTTGCAGAGCCTACGAATATTTGGAAAGTGTCGCACACCGTGTGCATCATTAACTTTCTATGTTACAGTGTGATGTATGTTTCAACAACACCTTTAATGGCTACAGGTCGTGTAAAATATGAAAAGCGGTCTTAAACTTAAATTAGTCTTAGTTCATGTCACTACAACCTAAAGCCTTTGTAACTCCTAGACTTGATAATTTCAGACCCTTATGGCTGGACTATGTGGACTACCTTTTTGATTTTTGACAGTACACCCATAGGCCTGCAACGTTTGCTTGAGGGATTTTCAAACTTTGTAGATGTTCACTCCTTATCATTCCTACCAAGACTAAAGTGATGCAACTTTCATGCTCTAAGAAAAAAGTGTCATTTAGGTGGCCTAATTGGGCGGAACAACTGGAGACAATTGACTCTTCTCTATTTGGGCTTTTTAATCACCTAAAAATATAACAAGACAGTACTTGGGTGTTGGCTTCGCAAACCTGCAATTGCATTATCAAATCAGTTGTTGATTCTAGATATGGCAAGTTTTCTCTTTTCCTTTCCATTTGTTTTTATGAAGGCAAAATTGTTCCATGGAATCTGATCTGTCAACAATTGATTACTTATGAAGCCCTGATTAGGAGAGTTTTAAGTCTCCCTGGCTCAATTCCACACTCAGCAATACGCTATGAGCTAGGTCTAATTTCCCTAAAAGCAATGGCCTATTGGAGATCTCATTATATAGAAAAATTGCTGTACCAAGTGAAACATCACTGTTTGAGGACCTTGGTGAAATCTGTCTTGTCTGGCTTGATAGTATTGCAAGAACTTGAGGGGCTTGTATTGCCTTAATGGCTGAGTGCGGTTATGATTCTGTTAACTTTATTGGGAACCAGTGTAAGGTAAAACAAGCTCTTTACGATCCGGACTGGGTTTATACCAAGGATTATTTCCATTACTATGCCTCAATGGGTCACTTGGGAGGCGAGAGGTCATCAATATCGGGGCACATTGGCCCCCTTCTTGTCGATCTATCCATATAAGACTACTCGTAAGCAATTTCTGAGGTTTCGTTGGAATTGAATCCATACAAAAGAGATCTTGTTACGTCATTGAGGAAAAGGAAGAGATGGCCTTTTTGCAGGTTCTGTTAAGTCTTATGTTTATCATTAGTATTCCACAGTTAACTTTTAATACATCAAAAATATCTTACTCAGCATTTAATCATCACTAAATTCATTCATAACCAATGTCGTACGTCAATATTTACAATGATTTCATGTATTTCTTTCCACAGTTTCACAAGAAAACTATCATTCCCTCTTGGTTGCCGGATATGAATATGGCCCAGAGTTTATCTGGGCAGGTGCCCAAGTCGAGGCCCAAGGCTCGTATGGCTTTATATCAATGTCATCATTGCATGGCAATCACAGAGGAGGCGTCTGGCAGATTCAAGTGTTGGTTCGCCACAAAACTGGCAAAGTCTATGTTCTCTGTCGACTTTAAGCTAGTGCCCAGGAATCGCATAAGTTTTGGATAGTCGCAGATGGAATGATTTCCAATAAAGTTCTGAATATAGGCAGGGGCCAGGCGTCTTTCCATAATGTATGGGAAAAAATAATTTGCAGTGGATTTCGAGGCCAGATGAACTACCATCTGATCCATATCGGATGACGCAAGCATTACCCTCATGGCCTTCTTGAACTAGTTAATATTCATTTCAAGGAATGCCCCATGAGATCTCTGGAGCCATAAGTCACAGAGATGTTTGAGATGCAATAGTGGATGATTTCAGAAAGGACCTTTTTTATGGAAAGGGCCTCATACATTAGCTGCATGAGTATTGCTTGGTGCATGAGCAAGCTTCCAATACAACGTGAGGCAGGACAGCATTATTCGTTTGTATATCGATAGTAAGCCAAACTCCAGGAACAGCATTTCAGATGATACATACTGCAGAAGTCTTATGCGTTTGAGTGAAGTCAGTTCAATGCTAGAGGCAGCCTCCGGGGACCCAAGAGCCCAAACCTCGGCAGCATAGCGAATGATTGGAGCTGTTCATCGAATACAGAGTATCTTCCACCTTTGGAAGCAAATGAGCAAATAGCCCCAGAAGTTTGGCAGCAGTTTAAGTTTGTTCAAGTGGGAGGAGGGCACTAATTTCGAACATTGGTCTACCATTCAATCGCGACTCCCATGAGGTTCCAAGTAATATGGGCCACCTTTTTACGTAAGGGCTAATACACCATCATTTTGGTTTTAGTCGAGTTCACTTTGAGGGAGTTGGCGCTTGCAAATAGATGAAGATTGTCCAATGCAGTTTGAATACCACCTGGAGTGGGATCGAGGACAATGTCATCAGTACATCCAAACCATTGTGTGGGTTGATCTCCTGATTTTGGTGGTGTGCAGCATGGGTCTATCATGGCCAGCCTCATGTCGGACAGGTAGAAATTAAACAGCAGGGAAGCCAATATGCAAACCTGCTTCGCATCTGTTTTTGTACCATTCCAGCCGGTGGTGCCACCATTGCTCTCCAACCGAACCTTGACCCGTGTCTTGTCGTGCAATAACCTGATCATCCTCAGTAGACCGGTAGGAATCCCACAGCCCTGCACGGTTGACTGTATCAAATGCTGCACTGTAGTCAACAAATGCTGCATAGATGGGACTGTGGCATATCTGCCACGATAGTTGGATACTGGCAGTGAGGGCTAGCACATTCACTGAGGTAGAGCACCCTTTTCTGAACCCATTTTGAAATGATGTTGGCCAACTCTGCCCAGTCAGGCGGCTCTTCAAGCAAGAACCTAGCGAATATCTTGGCAGGGACATCTAGCATTGCCTATAGGCGATAGTTACGGGGGGTCCGTATGAGAACCCTTCTATAAGACCTAGACCAAAATACTGTCATGCCATGATCAGGGAAGAGTTTGGGTGGCAGCAATACAACCAAAAAGATGATGTAGCCCACAGTCCCACAGGCGGGCATCCTATTCCATCAGTAGATCAGAGACCGTCCGGGCCAGGGGACGTAGGTGACTTGCTGGTGTTAATCCGTCCGTCCTTTATTTTTCCTATATTCCTAGACACCCACCGGTGGAGGGATAGAAAAAAAAATCAAGTTTTTGCTTCCCAACGTGTCGTTCGAAATTGAGCCAGGCTGGCTCAGCGACAGCATTTATGAAAGAGGCAGATTTGTTGTTTTTGTTTATGATCTGCCAGAATTTTCTAGTCATTTGTTAAGGTGGTATATACAAGCTTCCTCCAGTTCTGACAGTCTTTAAATTGGCGATGTTGCAGCCACTGGGAGTAGGATGCCCTTATGGTTCTCCGATATGAGGCTCAAGGGCCAGACGGCGTACTTCTCTGTGCATGGCCCTTTTTTTTAAAATCTGATTTGTCAAAGCCGTGCTTGAGATGTTTTTGAGCCAACTGCTTGACACTTGTTGGTAACAGCAATAGGAAAGATGCTCTTGTTTATGGATAAGACACATTACTTGTATTTTGCGAGGCTAAGATGCTGAGCCATGTCTCAAGAGTGGTTAATGAGTTGTGCTGAAATGTTCAAATACCACATGGCCAATTGTGGAAGCAGACTTGAGTTTGGTAGAGGTCAATTTTATTTGATTCAAGGCTTTGAGCAACGCCTCAACTTTGCAGGTTTTATGTCTAAGCTCAGAACAATGGGCATGTGGTTGCTCTCATGGCGGGGGAATTATGGCCAAGTCCATTATCAGACGGGTGTTGTTGACTGCAAAGACATAGTCAATGATGCTAGAATTGGTAACCATTAGTCAATGATGCTAGAATTGGTAACTGTGGACCTCGTGAATTGTGGAGGATAATCAGAAGACCACGCTTCATTCAACATGACGAACCCTCTGGAGTAAAGCAAGGTTGCCCAATCGATTCCACGAGCACAAGAGCTGTAACGCCTGCTTTCAACCAGCGAGCCGTAGCGATGGAAGTCCTAAGACACGGCTTCTTGATTTAATTGGCTAGGATTTCGAGAGTGAAAGTCACCACTCGGTATGATCAGCATAGTGTAGGGAACTGATTCCAGCCACCCTTCAAATTCTTTGAAAACCGTACCGTGAGGTAGTGCATAGGGAGTATTGTATATGGTGACCATAAGAATGTATGTACACTCTGGGGAATCTGCTAGAACCATCTTGCCTGCCAGAATGTTCAGAGAATCACATTGGACCTCCTATGAACTGTTCCGGTTTTTCAATGCCCAAAAGTAAGCCACCATTTGTTAGACCTGTCTTCCCCTTAGCAGCTTACTTTTGAATGGTATCCCACCCATCCAAAACAAAAGGATCGACAAGCCAGGTTTCCTGCAGGGCAATCGAGTTGAAACAGTCAATTTGATCAAGCAACCTATCCTGTTCGTAAAGTTGTGAATGGCTCCTGGTATTGCAATTTAGCAATGGAAAGGTGTTATTAGGGACGCTGTAGCTAGCGCTGTTGTACTAGGCCAGCAAGCCATTCCCAATGTTCTGCGTTATGGTTAGCACCCGGCCCAGCACTGCCTGGGCTTTTTAGCTAAACAAGGGCCACCCATGGCATTAGATTGAATTGGAACTGCCCGAGAGGCTGGGATGGCAGGCGTGATGCGGCCAGCATTGTCAATCTGTGAGGGAACTCTTTTGTCAAGTCATTGAGCACCGTGAAACACCAAAACATTTGCTACTCTATTGTACTGCTGTGCAAGGACTGAGATGGAACGCTTTTACAAAGTATGTTCATATGTATGGTAGCGGAGGCATTATGTGGAATTACTGTTTGACTGGTTCTACCACTGCACTGGTTGTTGCAGTTAAGACTAAAAAAGCTTTGAAAATTGACATGGATTCTCATGTTTCTCTGCTAAAAAAAAATGTTTATTGTGAAGATGGTTTCTCTTTAGCTCTTGTTTAATTTTATTTCTTTTACATTTTGTTACTTGTTGGTAAAAAAAAATTGTAACCAATAAAACAAAAAAACAATTATTCACACAGATACAGCTACAGAAGCACAGCAAACCTGAGGTGTTCTTGCCAATCCTGGTAGTGTTTTGTCCTTAGAATCCAGGGTCTGGTATCGGTTTATGTTGACTTTTCCATGACCACCATGATCGTAAACTAACCGCTGGGAAAGCTTTAGGAAACACCCGTACCCCCTACCGCCCACCCCCATCCCCTTGCTTTGACCGATACCTGCGCGTCATCTGGTCTGTCGCTGTGGGAATGTTGCGACTGAGCATGTGTGCCTTCCAGCAAAGGTCTAACTGCGGTTTTCTACTGAGGGGTGATGAGATTTTCATGCTTCAGGAAAAGCTAACTAATTCTCGAGGCCGACGCGTAATGCATTCAGCTAATGTAAAGCAATGCTGATCACTTGCTCATTAGTATAAGCACTCCTATCTGTTTTTCTGACTGAAGCAAAATGATGCTGGGTCCGGCTAAGTGGCACATGGTTATGTTCATCTGCAACAGTTGTTATGGCTTATTTGTAGTGTGGCTACTGATGCTTTGTTGGCATATGCACAATGCCTTTTACTAAATGGGGCTTCTTGCTAATTTGCAGTGTGCTTTTCTCAGTGACTTTCACCTTTCACAGTTTATATTTTGGTGCAGGTTTGGAATGTTGGATAAATGTGCCCATATGCTCATTCTCCCCTACACCTTATATATTTACTTGACATTACATTTGCTAGGATTGGTGAACTTCAAGCTCTTTCTTCCAAGGAACCTTTCACTCTTCAGTACGAAGAAAGCGCTGCTTTGTACTGTTAATTCTATCATTTTCTGTGTTTGAAAGTAGGGGGAGCTGAGAACTATTTAGCCTAGAAGAACCTGGTCGGCCTGATACCAAGAGTTAGTAGGAGCTACCTTTTGGCTTGCCAGGCCAACTGATGCTGCACAAAGAGCTATGTGATTTTTAGATTTTGCACAAGAGTGTGTATATGTGTGTGTGTGTGTGTATGTATATATATGTATATATATATATATATATATATATATATATATATATATATATATATATTTTTTTTTTTTTTTTTTTTCACAGACACAGTAGTGGCTGTGTAGTTATGGTTAAGTTGCTGTTTCCATAGGAAGAGCACTTTTTGGGTGGCTTATAACTCCACTAAGTTTGAGGTTTGGTCCGGGGGGGGCTGGGGAGGGGTCCCAAAACGTCTTTTTTTTTTTTTCCCCATAGACTGAATGGGGGAAAAAACTTTGTGCACGCCTACAGCCCAAACTGCTGGGCAGATTTTCACCAAATTTGCAGCCGGGGCTTGGTGCCGAAAGCGTGCTTTTGTAAATTTGGTGAAAATCTGTCCCGTAGTTTTCTTTAAAATGATCAAAAAGTAGGTCTGAAAAAATGTGATATCTATGTCCGCTCCGCGGAAACGCTTCCCTGTTCAATCCGCGGGCAGGACACCGATTGGTTAATGGGCTCACGTCATGTCCGCGGAGACGCGTCGTGTCCAACGATTGGCTGCAGTGAGGCGTGATGTGTGTCAGATTGTTCCGATGCCACTGCCATCTTGGATCCGCCGACAGTGCGGCGGCGAACAGAGGCGAAATGCAGTTTTGGGGAGTGTTTTGGTGTGCAAGAGTGCTTAAAGAGGTTTAGGGGGAAGAGATGGGTGAAATACTGTATTTGTTTAGGTGGCAGGTGCTACGGATGTATTGGCCATGCCCGCGCTGTCCGGGATGTTCGTAATTACTGAAAATGAGGGGTGTACCAAGGATAGTATTCCCGTCCGTGCTGTGCGCAGGCAAGTTGAGACTGTTCTAAGGACACGCGTGGTGTCAGCAGACTTTAAAATTGAGTATATGCCGCAGTTAAAATGTTTGATTCTATGGGTGTGATAATGAGTTATAAGCCACCATGGGTGTGATATGCTGCGGTGGTTGTGGCTAGGGCCTAGAGTCTTGTGTGCATGGCTGCATGACGTAGGCCATACACCCAAGACTCTAGGCCGTGGCCACAACCACCGCAGCATATGACACCCATAGATACACCCATGGAATCGATCAGGTGGTTGTGGGCAGCGCGTAGAGTCTTGGGTGCATGGCCGAAGGCCGTAGGCTATGCACCCAAGACTCTAGACCCTGGCCACAACCACTGCACTATATCACAGCCATAGATCACACCTATAGATTTGAATATCTATCAAATGTTTGAAATTATACTTGCTTTTTGATTTTTGAGATTCGATATATTTTTTACATGAGTTTGGTACCTGGAGGAAATATTCTTTTTCAGTTTCTGTGATAAAAGAAAAGAACATGTTAGTGTATGTATTTTATAAAGACTTATTACATTGCGTAATGGACACTTCAGCTTTTTTTCGACCCTCATATTTAGTTTACAAACCAGTGTACTGTGCATTTTGCTCAGTTTGTTTGTTTTTCAAATGATTGGGTCAGTGGGGGGAAAAATCCCTGTCGGATTAAAAAAAAAAATGTGGTATGCTACAGTCTGTTTGTTTGTTTGCTTTCAGTGTTCACTTGTTGTTTCTGGTTAATGTTCTATCTGGTGGCTTGTTGCAGATTTTTGAAGCAGTTAGATACCTATTGGCGTATTCTAACTGTTTATAGTTTTTTAATTGCATTTTTGTTTGTTGAAGTTCAGATTAGTTATTAAATTTTGGTTTTAAGAAGATTAAATAAGCGTTTGTAAGATTTGCTGGTAATCGCTGCTTTAGAGTATTGGTACTATCATTACATTCGAACCATCCACATTTCTTTTTAATATATGCAGTGTATTGACCTGCATTGGTTGTGGCTCCTGCGTGGTAGATTACACCTATTGTTGTGAAGGTTTTCTTACCAAGTGATACTTGACCGTGTGTGAATCCAGTCCGCTTGCAGTTGTTTTTGGTACCATCTGCATTGTAACGTAGAAGCATTAGTATTACGTAGTTACTATGTGTTTGTATTAGTAAGGTGGAGCGATTATCTGAATTGCAGGTAGTGCATATTCTGCCATGGTTTGCATTTTGTACAAGTTTCTGAAATGGAATGGATCCACAATTAGGAGAGTGCATGAATGTTTCCACATGTAAGAAATCTGGAAGATTTCATTTACAGGTATACTTTTGTTTTCCAATACTTGCAGTAAGTACATTAGAAATTCTTGTGGATCTTCCTGTGAGTTTATAGTGAATTCCACCATTCCAGCACAGTAGTCCAATTCTTGTCTTATTCTCTGAACACTATACGTGCTGTCGGGATTGTTTGTTGCGTTTCTATGAAGGACTAACATTTGCAAACACAATTGGTCTGTACTGTGTAAATGTTGTCAACAATTGGTGGCAATTGAAATAGAATATTCATTGCTACATTTGCGTATTTAAATTATTTATTTAAATAATTATATTTAAAAATTTGAATGACCAGATACTTCTGTGTCCAAGTCATCAGAGTGTGTTGCTTGTTTGAAGAGGTACCGGAGTTACTTTGACTAATAAGTTCTTCTTTGGTTGTGGTAATTTAAGAAGTATTAGCTTCTTTTACTCTCTTTGGAAGATTTGCAGTCAGATCCTGTTGCATTTCAGTTTAAATTAGTTTTCTTTTACGTTTTCCTTTTTGTGGAATAGGATATGATTTTTGATGGGGGCGGTGTATAGTGAACGTAGTCTATGTATTCTAAAATGCATGGAATATCGGCGTTTACTGTACTTGCTTCAAAGTTGATTAGAAATAGACCCTCAAGTGTACGTAAGCGTGATAGTGCTACGTAGCTCATGCCTTCTTTAAAGACTGTTTCCAATATCTATCAATGCTTTGTCTAGGGTAAGACCTTGGATTTCTGAATGGTGACTGCATATGCAAGAGTTAGAGAAAATTGTCATCTGCGTACATCCATGTCTTTGAAGAGAAGAAATCGAGCTGTTGAGCGCCCTATCCTTTTTACTTCTGAAAGTTTGTCTAAGAGAATATTGACAAACTGAATGTTGTCACGTGGGTATGTTTGAAAGCCAACAACTGTACCCAGTGCTCCATTAACTAGTCCTTGCTCCATGTCAAGGTTACGTTTAAGCATTACTCTACAGTTTAAGGATAATTTTAATATTTTCTCCAACCCAGCTGTGTTGGAGATGGAATTTTCGAAGGTATTTCGTCTTGTTGTGGCTTGTTGACATGTACGTCCAGTTTGTCTGTGGAGCAAATTTCAATTATTGGTTGCATTTCTTTTTTCAACATTGTTTCATTGAATTTGGAACAGCTTGCAAGAGTTGGCATTAAGGACATACAATTGACATTTTTGTGTGCTAATTGTTCCATAAAATCAGTAGCACATGAGTTATCGCCATAAAGTGCATGGATGTGCCGGGTTTTTAATAGTGCTTGTGCTTCTTGAGATAGTACACCAACTTTAATACTTTTTAAAAAGTTGGCATAAGTGAGGTCTGCAGATTGGCGCATGTTTTCTGTTAATTCTCTCTATTGGAAATGTTGCCAAAGGTTGACGATTCCTATGCTGCCAACAGTTTTATGGCAGAGTTTGTGTCCAAGGTTTTAAAAATAGGTTCACCTTTCACTGGTGTCAATTGAAGATCTCCGAAAACAATGTTTTCCTCCAAAAAGTTCTTCGTAGTTTGTTTTAAGTACTTCTTGCAATCTGAGGTGAATGAAAGCCAACATTAGGTTGGAGACCATGCTCACTTCATCTATTCGTAGCATTTGCTTTAATACTCTGCGTAGTTCCATTGCAGCTTCTTTGGAAAGTTTTTAATAGTCGTATTTGTTTTTAGTGTTATACTGGAAGGAGTAGTAATCTGTGTAAAGTGACACCGCCTATGTTGTAGGCAGCTAAACCTGTGGGGGCAGTTACAACAGCTGACAGTTTGTTGCTTGTCAATTGTTGAAGGAACTTGCTGATGATTTTGATTAAGAATGTTTTGCCTGAACCAGCTTCACCACTGACGTATAGCAGTATAGGTTTGTGATTTTGGCAGGTACATTCTTTATTTTCGTGTTGTACACCATGAGAAATTTATTTTGTTACTTCAGAAATGGTGCGCTGGTCTTGTAGTACAGTTAAGTCTTCTGTATTTTCTTCATAGTGACACATGGTGTTTTCTGCTTCGGTCATCGCTAATTTTGCCTTATTTGCTATTAGTGGCTGTCCCAGTGGTTCTTGGCTTCCTGTTATGGAAGGTTGACTACTGTCGGAAGTGTCCTTATCTAGTTGGGCCTGGAGTTCTTCTTCGTGTTGCTGTTCATTGTGCAACATTGTTTTGTACTGCGTAAAGTTCACATCGGTGATGGTGCTTTCATTTGCTTTGAAAGAGTCTTCATAGCAGTCGTTATCATCTAGTATCTCCTTCTTTTCTCCATAGTTTAAAAAGTTGTAGCAGGGACATGTAATATAGTTCTTTCTTTTGAGGAGTTTTTAATGACAGTTTGATATGATTAATTAAGCTTCGTTTGCTAAGTTTCACTAAGCTGCCTTCACAATGTCACTTTATCTACCTTTTTTTTCATCTGGTTTTATATTATATGTAAAGTTTTGGGCTATTTGGTATAGACCCATGGTTTCCAAAGTGGTACTCCTGTTCGGGTAGTATGTGTCTAAGTAAATTGTCTTGGCTGTTGGGGTCATTTTTGGCTATTGTTTTTATGTCCTCGTATGATTTGAGAACTCTTTCTAGATTTAGCAGGACCAAGACTTGGCCATACTATGTTTTCAGATTTTCCATACAAAGCAGTACCGGTAAAAGCGAACATTTGTATGCCTAAACTGTACAATTTCTGAGATGGTGTTTTGTCTAATGATGGGTCATTCCAGAAGTCTTGAAGCTCTTTTTTTTTTCTGCTTTTGTTAAGTAGGCTGTAACCTATTGTGCAACTGCAGTGTAATTGTCTGCAATGTACTGCACATCTGTTTGCATTCCATAAGAGGGCAATGATTGCATTGTAATCATTGATATATTTTGATTCTTCCATTCTTTTTATGTAATATGTGTTCTTAGGTGATTTACTTTTAACACGGTCTAACTGAAGACATGAAGTTGTTCACTTCACCTGTTTCTGTAACTGGTCTAGGGAAACCAAAGCGGCATTTGGTGTAGTATTTCCATTTGTTTTTGTATTTGTGACGACAATATTTGCCACATTTGTGTCTTTGAAATTGTACAAGTTGTGCATGAAGGTCACTATGTCTCGTTTGTGAAGGGATTCACAAGTGACATATATTTGGATGAACTGCAAAACAGTGGCATCACTGTCCTGACCAAATTTAGGAGCATCTTTAATCCATAAAAGCATGTGAATATGTGGTGCTCCTGCGGCTTGGTATTCTTTTCTCCAAAAGAAGTGTTGCACTTCTCCAAGGGGAGGAACAGTTTTATTACAAATAAATTGTAGCATAGCAATAAAACGATGGTGGAAATATCCTGAAACATTAACAAGCTCTAGAGAGCAAAGTTCTCCAGGTGTTAGTATATCTGTTTGTTTTGGTTTTGTTTGATATGCGTAGGAAATCATGTTAATCTTCCCATGCATATTCTGCACAACTTACTGTAACAAACCAAGTGGGTGGTCCCAGGTTTCTGATCATACAACGTACATCTCTGTGACGTCGGAACTAGTATTCTTTCGCACCACGCATGTTTGCAAACAGATTTTTAATGCTCGATTTTAAAACCTCATCTTTCTCTTGCACTTCTTGTAGTAATTGCGTAGCTGCCATATTTTGAAAGTGGGTTCCCGATTTCAATATGTGTGCAACTCCGTAACGGAGTTGCTAGTTCACTTTCAATGTTATTGAGTGTGTCTATCATCGTACCTTGCTCCTTTGCCAGTAGGAAATGGAGGAAAAGCATGTGCTTCAATACTTTATCATATGCTCTTTGGTGATCCTTTGTTTTGTCGCATTTGGTACGTTTCTAGTGCATCATCTATGCTGTCATTAGACTGTAATGGATGAATTGTATAATGGTCTAAAATATTGGATACTGCAGCAGGATCCAGAAGTTCAAATTGACCAGTTTCTGGTGACTCTTGAATTATTTCAGTTGTTTCCCTTAAGTTTTCTTCAATATTTATTTCTTTGTAATATTCATTATTGTCTTTTAGATATTGCAAGGCTTGTTTAACTTTATGTAAGTCCACGAGTTTTTGCCAATTTATTTTGTCTTTTGTTAGGACACCATTTACTAAGACAATTAAAGATTGTTCTATTGGACATTGCACTCCTAGAGTGTGCACATATTCTGTCAGATCTAATGGTAAGTAAACTACTTTGCCACGAATGCCTTTCACCAATTCAGAGGGAGGTAATTTTGCTGTTTTTGTTTGAAGGCATATTATTGCTTGAAAAGGGTGTACTGTTTGAATTCTGATGCTCGTCTAAATTGAGTTGTTGCAGGGGTTTTGGTAGTATGAATAATTCCAAGTTATTTGTGATCGCAAGTGAAGGAGTTTGGTTGTTGTCAAGTTTTGTGTGCAGTAACTGCAAAGTACTAAGGGGTCACTTATTTCGTATTTGTTTTCTGCTTGAAGGTAGAGGGCTAATTCAAACCATTTGGAATCTTCATGGTCTTCTATTTTGTATGTTAGGTCTATAGTTTGTGTTACTTTTGTAAACAGTTCTGCGGCAACACACACACATGGTTTGGTACTTCAGCGGATGTACTTTTAAATTTTAGTATTTCTTTTTTGTATGTGTGTAGTAGAAGGTTGCCATGTGCAGAATTGTTGCTAGTCTGTTCTAAAGCTATTGCATTTTGTAAGTGGCTTTCACTTCCAGAATATTTTCTCTGGATATGGTCGATTTCTTCTTGTAGATATTTGGGTGTACCATGTAGAAGAGTGTTATTTAAATTGGCTAGTTCTAAAGCAGGACTTTTAGCATAGTACAGTTTATAGACTAGATTTCTTACAGTTGAACAAATCATTTTGATATCATGGAAGGTGTTTTTGCAAATAGGTCCTGAAATGCAGGCTAATGAAAGTCCTTGTAGTCATGTGTATTTGTGCACTGGACAGGTATCCATATTTTGCAGCACTTTAATTTTGATTTTGTCTTTACGTTTCACATACTGATTGAGGAACTGGCGTAAAGCTTTGAAAGATTTGTTGGGAATGTCACACATTGACGTGCACGGACATTTGTATACTGGACTTTCTGGTTCAGTCGAATGGAGAGGTAATTCTGAGTTTTCAGGGGATATTTTTGTAAGCAGTGTTTCTTGTTCCATGATGGTATTATTAATTTGTTCATATCCTCGTCCACTACTATGGATGGCAATTGTTTGTTTGGTTTTGTTTGAATGCTTCTTCATTAAAGTATGGTTCTGTGGTCATGGTGTGACTCCATTCACCTCTACAGATAAGAAGTTGTTAGTTGACATTCTGTTTGAAAAGTGTTTTTTTTGTAGTTTAGTACTTAGTTTTGTTAGTGGTTTCATCCTGTTTAAAACAAAAATAAATAACTTCCTTTTGAGAAGGATTGCACTGTCTACAAGAGCTTCTAGGATTAATTGTCTGCTGTAGGTTTAAGGGTTGGCATGTATGTATTAGTGGCATTACTCTGTTTATATGGAATCATAAGAGCTGTGCATGTACTCTGAATAAAATATGCATACCTGTACTTCGTAATCATGCATGTGAATATGCATGGTGCTGGAAGTAGAAATCTTCGAGACTTGTACAGTAGTTTTTGTAGTAGGTGCTTTCCAATGATATGGGACTTGTATTCAGAGTGATCAACAGTAAATTTGAAGTGCGGAACTCTGATGATGGAGCTAGATGTAGAGGTCTTGGATGTGATTGGTGGATGATTGTGTGACTGCTTGGCTGTATCCAATGAGGGAATGGAACCGAGAGTGATGTGGAAAATGTAGAAGGGCTGGCTAACGGTTACATGCCGGGCGGACACCGCGGCGGTCCGCAGGTAGGGCGTGCCACATACAGGGTTTTCCAGCAAATCCAGCATGGAAAGGGGACTGAAGGGATCAGCCAATCAGATGTTGATGTTATTGATTTGTGTAGAAAGAGTGTGTTTAGTGAAGATTGCAGAGGTGGAGAAAGTCAGGGTGTTGGTGCTCGGAGATATGTTTGTCCATGGTTTACAGCAGTATTCTCAATGCAGGCATGTGGCAAACAATTTCGATGTTGGAGGAGTGGAGGTGGTGTGGAGCGCTGTGACTGATTGCAATGTAGAGGTAATTCTCCAAGTTTGTAGAGAGATGATGCGTAGGTTGAACAGTCCCCATCTTGTAGTTTTGCACTATGGTGCTTTCCAGTTGGGTTACGTGAGTTCCCTACTTTGTTGGCAGATTTGGAACAGTTGGTTCGAGCAGTAATCAACATCCTTCCAAATGTGAAAGTAATTTTCTGGATTACTACCTAGAGCCATATGGGACAATAGTTCTGTTTTTTGTCCTCAGCAAAACATTGCTAGGTTTCCAATCAATCGAGGCATGCGTGCTTTCATGCTAAGAGCTGGTATGTTTTTCTGTAACAATGAGAATATTGTTTCGAGTAATGCTGCTTATTTTGAAGCAGCTGGTGTTTCTTTATCTTTTTTGGGAAATGCCATGCTGTTTTGGAATGCAAGGGTTGCTTTGGAACAGGTTATGTGAAGATTTTAGTTGTAAAATAAGAACCCCCTACCGCCCCCCCCCCCCCGAAAAATACAAAATAACAGGTGTCGGGCATCTGCAAAAAAAAAAAAAAATGGTCTCTTTTCAGAGCCCACCTTAAAGGGAAATGGGGAACACTATTTAAATGTAGATTCACCACGCTCAGATCTTCTATATGTCCGCGGACATGGCGGTAGTCTGCGGACAGCGCATATTACATACGAGGATTCTGGGGTGGAGAGGCATGCAAATGAGAATGAATGGCGCTAGGGATAGGTCAGTAAAGTTTAGTGGGGTGTAAGGAGAAATTTAGTGAGGATGTCTTTTTCCTGAGAGAAGAACAGATAGCTATGGCTGTGTGTTTTCGAAACAGATTATCTGGATTTTGGGAGACTCATGGATACATTGGTTGGAGGTGCATGCAGAACGTTGTGGTGTATCTGCAGAACTTGGATTCCCTCATGTGGAAATGTACTGCCATGGAGTGCGTGGAATGAAGTGGCTGGACTTGGTACCTCTCTGTGCTACTTTACAGACAGAGCGTCATCCTGACATAATTATAATTCATTGTGGAGGGAACAGTTTAGGACATGTGTCTGGAATTTCTTTGCAATTTGCAATGAAAGAAGGACTTGAGAAGGTCATGGACATGTTTCCAAATTACCAAGTTATTTTTTCTCGTATTGTGCAAAGACAAATGTGGCTGCGTTCTTCTTCATTTGGTCCACAAATGGAGAAAGCGAGGCGCAATGTCAATAAGGCTGTTTGTGCCTTTCTAAGAGATGTTGTCATGTCCTCTTTTCACAATGAAAATATTATGTTTCCTAGCACATTCTTTTTTCGCAGAGATGGAGTCCATCTTACATATGCTGGCAACCAGATTTTTCTTAGAAATTTACAAAATGCATTACAACCTTTTTTGGAATTATAGTCATCTATTTTGCATTAGATGTTGATGAATCGAAGTAAAATTCTATCTGTCCTAGGACTGTCCAGACTTTTAAAAAATGCGCAGGGACCTATTTGGTAGGTCTATTTTTAAACTGAGAAAGGGGGCTCTGAAAAGAGCATTTTTCTTTGGGCTTTTTTACACACGACACACTAGGAGAGGAGGGGAAAGGAGGGTAAGGAAGGGACACCAACCACAGAGAGAAGAAAGGGCAGGTGGAGAGAGGAAGATGTAGGGTGGGCCTTATTTCGGTAGGTAGCAGGTCTTCTGGTGGTCCGTGACCGTAGTGTCTTAAGCACTTCGAAGACTCCACCCCCCTGCAGAGTACTGCGTTGCAGTACATACACAATATTGTGACCCTCGAAAGGTAAGGGTCAACAGCATCGCAAATGACCTGTGAAGCAGCTGGAGGGATGCGCTCTCCCACAGGAGTCTCTTGTGGTGAGAGGATCGGAAACTGAGGATGCTCTGGAGGAACTCAACCTACTACGTTCATCACAAGGTACAACCTTGTGAATGTCCGCACCGTGGAACGAAGTTAGGTGTCGCTTCATGGTTGTCGTACCAAAGCTGAATGAACCACGTCTCCCACGACTCGGCACCGATTTGCACTTGTTACAGGTGACCCTGTTCGCACGTGCTTTTGGTACGTTACCATAAACGACCGCCACACCCAAGACTCCTTGCGAGTGCTGGTAGTAGTGAGTTATCCACCTCATTCTCTTCATCCTCGTTCTCTACATCCTCACGCGTGTTCCCCTCTGAACGCCCTTTGGGAGGTGGTGGTGGAGGGTTTGGGGGTGGTGCTGAGGCTAATGTAGCAACAGCAGCCATGGATGCCATTAGGGTTGATGAGGTAATCTCAGCTAGAGCACTAAAGGCAGCAAAAGTCAATTTGCAATAGCCAGAAGTACAATGAAGATCCGCTCTGGGGTGTGGCCTTTTATAGGGGTGGAGAGGTGCGCCTCGAATATATCGAACACTCAAAAGCGTTCATAAAGTTACAAAAAATCTGTTGAAAGCCAGGGCCATTGTCTGGGACACGTGAAATGTGTGTTTGTTTGTTTGTTTTTTTTTTTTACTGTAAAATAATTTGGATTGTCTGATTAAGTTCTTTTTAAAATGTTGGCCATTTTGCAGGTAGGCATTTTAAAGTGGCATTATTTTCAGATGAGATGTCATCAGTGATGTCATCAATGACATTTGTCATGCTATCTTTGATATCATGGGTGTTAGTCTTAGCAGTTCACGGTGGTGGTGCGAGTTATGGTTCCTTAGCTGACATAAAAGAAAGAGGCTAAAGATGTGTTTGGGGTGGTGGTGGTAGCTGTGGAGAGTGCTGAGTGGGGGGGAGGGGGGAAATGGGTGATTAGCCTACCATAACTCTCACATTTCAGGGGTTTAGAGTTTACTTGTAATCATAATGTCCTTTTTACAAAGTTTTTGTACAGAATGGCATAGGTTTTTAATAGGGCAACTTAACCATAATGTCCCTTTAACAAAGTTTTTTTTGTAGTATAATATAAATATACCCTGTAGTTAAGTTGCTCAACCCATAGGAAGAGTACTTTTTGGGCGGTTTATAACTTTGCAAAAAAGTATATGGGCCGCCTGAATTTGTCCGGCAAGTTTGGTGAGGTTTCATCTGGGGGGTTCCACGTTTTTTTCCATAGACTCAATGGAAAACATTTTTGCTCACGTTTACAGCCCAAACTGCTGGACGGTTTTTCACCAAATTTGCTGCAGGAGCGGTGGCTTGGTCCCGAAAGCGTGCTTTTGCAAATTTGGTGTAAATCCGTCCAGTAGTTTTCTTTAAAACTGGCCAAAAGTAGGTCAAAACAGATTTGTGATATCTGGGTTCGGTCCGCAGGCTAACTTCCCTGTGGGCAGATTCTTGGGTACATGGCCGTATTAAGCTGTGGTGGTTGTGGCCAGTGCCTAGATTCTTGGCTGTGCACCCAGGAATCTAGGCACTGGCCATAACCAACACAGCTTAATACGGCCATGTACCCAAGAATCTGCCCACTGGCCACAACCATTATAATATATCTACAGAAATTGAATCCGGACATTGGATACAAACATTATAATGTGTATAGTAATTATAGATAGTGTGTGGGCAGTATGTATTTGTAACCTGGTGACTCAATACAATATGATTGCTGTACCATTGGTGGTACAGGTTGAGTTTGTTGTACATGGTAATGAAGGAGACCTCTTTGCTTCTTTTTCTGTGAAAAAAAACACAATATAATATGTTAGCTAGGATAGTTTACAATATCTCATTGCACAAAAGCTCACATATTCATGTACCTTTTAGACCCTCATAATCAGTAAATTCTAAGTACTATGTTTGAAACATTACTGTTCGTTGAGCACAGTTGCAGTTTTTGTTTGCAAAATCATTGGGTCATTGGGGGGGGAATCCATACAGGATTAAAAGAAAACCTACTACATTTATTTGACGTTACGTGTCACAGTATTTTTGAAGTGTATAGTACTTAAGGGAATGTTTAAGGTGCACAAATAAGTGTATTTGTTGTTAAAAGTAGTGTTGTAATAGGAAGAATTGTAGTAGTGTATTTGCAATGAAGGGAAATGGAGGGTATTTTTGAAGTAGTTGGATACCTGTTGGTGTATTGTAACTGTTTTGCTTTTCAAAAGTTGTTAGACTTTTTTTTTTCCTTTTTAAAAAAAAATAATATAAGTACTTGGCTATCTGTGGCCTATTGAAACTGTTTTCCAATTCAAAAGCAGCATTGCAGTACTATGGATGCAGTTAGATACCAGTTGGCATATTCTAACTGTTCATATTTCTACAGGCCAGTGACTAAACTTTGAAGACACTCCTAATCAGTACATTCTAAGTACTATGTTTGAAACAACATTACTGTGTGTTGTGCACAGTTGTTGTTTGTGTTCGCATAATCATTGGGTCATGGGGGGGGGGGGATCTATACAGCATTAAAAAAAAAGTACTACATTTATGTGAGTTTAACTTTCCCAGTATGTTTGTTTGAAGTGTGCAGTAATTAAGGTAATGTTTAAAGTACGCTAACTGTTAGTTCCACAGGTCAACGACTAAATTTAGGTTTAAGGAATCTTAAGTAGTCATTTGTTACATTTGCTGGTAATCTCTGTTTTAGAGTAATGGAAGTGTTGTTGCATTCAAACCCACCATATCCTTTTTTTAATGTATGCAATATAATGACCTGCAGTGGTGGTGGCACCAGTAATATACTGTCGTGAATGTTTTTTTGCCAAGAGATACTTGCCCATGTGTGAAGCTTGTAAACTTGCAGTTTTTTGGTACCTTCTGCGTTGTACCTTTTAAAAGCATTAGTATTACATATTGGCTATGAGAGTTTATGTGCAAGGTGGAACGATTGTCTTTATTGCAAAAAGTGCATAATATGGCATGATTTGCATTTTGCACCAGCTGATGAAATGGAATCACAATTGGGTATAGATACATACACAAATCGTTCATTAGGGATGTGCTCTTTTGCAACATGGTTGCAGAGAGTGCATGTGCGTGTATGAAATCTGAAGGATTTCACTTATAGGTATGTTTTTGGTTTCCAGTACTTGCAGTCAGTACATTAGACATTCTTGTGGTTCTTCCTGTGTGTTTATGGTGAATTTTACCATTCCTGCACAGTAGTCCAATTCTTGCCTTATTCCCGAGACACTGTGTTGTCAGGATTATTTGTGGTATTTCTATGACGGACGAGCATTTGTAAACACAACTGGTCTGAGCCGTTCAAGTAAATGTTTTGAACAATTGGAACAGAAGATTGATTGCTACATGCATAGAAACTTACACCAGTTGTGTTAATGGACCAGAGAGTTCTGTCGTTTGCTGGACAGCCACTTGTTTTTTTTTAATTAGTTTTTTAGAAGAAATATTTCTCTTTATATCTGCTGATGGATGTGCACTTGTGTTTGCACTAGATCGTTTTGTGGTTGTACTACTTGATGGAGTAGCAGTTATTTTTAGTTTCTTTGGTGGTATTGTTGGGAGATATGTTATAAAACTTTACCTTTTTCAGGAACAGGGTACATATCGAGATGGGGTGTGTAGAGTGCACATAGTCTGTTGTACTCTAGGATGCAAGGATTGTCAGCCTTGACTTTGTTTGCATCAAAATTGATCCTTCGACTGTATGTAGACATGAAAGTGCTACATAACTCATGCCTTCTTTGAAGACTGTGCTGCCAATGTCAGTCAATGCCTGATCTAGGGTCAGACCTTGTGATTTGTGAATAGTGACTGTATATGCAAGAGACTGAGAGAATTGCTCTCTGCGTACATACATGTCTTTGAATAGAAGGAATCGTGCCGTTGAGTGTCCTATTCTTTTAACTTCTGAAACTTTATCAAAGTGGATGTTGACAAACTGAATGTTATGTGGATACGTCTGGAAGCCAACAACTGTACCAGTTGCTCCATTGACTAAACCTTGCTCCACGTCAAGGTTACGTTTCATAATTACTCTGCAGTTTAAACACATTAACATTTTCTCCAAACCAGCTGTGTTGGAGATACATTTTTCTAAGCTATTTAGTCGTGCTGTTGTTTGACACACAGCGAGTGTCATGCCGTGCACTTCCAGTTTGTCTGTGGCGCTAATATGCACATTGTCTTATTGAATTGCATACAGCTTGCTAGGGTTGGTATTAAGGACATACATTTTACTTTTGTGTTGTGCTAATTGTTACATGACACCCGGAGCAGATGTGTCCTGCCCATAGAGCTCATGGATGAGTCTACTATTAAGATAGATTGTACATCTTCATATAGAAGACCAGTCCCCATGCATTTTAAAATGTTAGCATAGGTGAGGTCTGCAGACTAACACTTGTTTTGAGTTCGTTTGCTGTATTGGAAATGTTGCCAGTGATTTACATTGCCTATGCTGCTAAGTGTGTTGCAGCAATGCTTGTGTCCTAAGGTTTTAAAAATAGGTTCATCTTTAGGAGATCTCCAAATACAATAACGTGTTTTCTTCCAAAGAGTTCTTCGTTGTCCTTTTTTTAAGGACTTCTTGCAATATGAGGTGAATTAAAGCCAACATTAGGAAACCATACTTACCTCCTCTATTAGGATCATTGTCATTTGTTTCAGAACTCTGCGTACTTAGTAGCAGTTTCTGTTGATAGTTCTGTGATCACTGCAGCGCCCGCAACTGCAACACCGAAAATGCCGACGGCAGTTAAGGCGCGGTGCAGTGATCATATGGATCATTGTGCCCGCTTCCCCTGGCATGCATTACCCCTCCCAACCCCCCACCTACCTTAAGGGTGGAACACTTCTGCGTGTGCCGCCCGCACTCTGTGATCCCTGCAGTGTCAGCTCTTCCCACTAACGTGGGTTGGAGCTGACACCGCACGGAGCGCATATATTTTTCCGAAATGGTAAGCGGGGAACACCCCGAACCCCATTACTGCGCCCAGGAAGAGCGGACAACCCCGCAACCCCTCCTCTGCTTGGGCGCAGTAAATGTCACCCTCATTTTGTGCGCCTCCAAAGTCGCAGTGACTGTGGGGGCGCACAAATGAGGGCGACCTTTTTGTATGATACCGTTTGTAGTACTCTAATTTGTGTTAGGGTTCTACTGGAAGGAGCAGTAGTCGGTGAAAAGTAACACCTCTTATGTTGTAGGCAGCTAAACCTGTGGGGGCTGTTCAACAGCTGAAAGGTTTTAACTTTTGTACGAATTTGCTGATTTTAACAAATGTTTTGCCAGAACTAGCTTCACCACTTGCATATAGTAGTAGAGGTTTATAATTTTGACAGCTACAAGTTTTACTTCCATGCTTCAAACCATGTTCAATTTCTTTAGTCACTAGGAAAATGCTAACTTGCTGATCATTTAGCTGTGATTTCAGCACTGACAAGTTTTCTTACTTCAGTCATGACTAATTCTGCTTCATTTACAATGAGTGGCTCTCCAAGTGGTTCTTAGCTTCCTGTAACAGAAGGCTGACTGCCCTCAGGAGTGTTCATTTAGTTGTGCTTGAACTTCTTCCTCTTTTTGGCGTTAATTTTCCAACATGTTTTTGTATTGCTTGAAATTGACATTTGTTATACTGCTTTCATTTGTCTTGGTTACCTAATAATCCTCTTCTGTTCTCCATGGGCCATGTAGTAAAGTTGTTGAGGATTAAATAATTTCATATTTAATTAGGCTGGGTAAGTTTGACGAGCAGAGACCACGTATTTTCCACATTTTTCATCTGGTTTCGCATTATTTTTGTAGGAGAAATGTTGGGCCATTTGGGCTATGTGGTACAGGCACATATTTTCCAAAGCAGTACTTCTGTTTGGGTAGTATGTGTCAAATGCATTTGTTTTTTTAAATGTCCTGGCTGTTGGGATCATTTTTGACTATTGTTTCTATGTCTTGATAGGATTTCAGCACTCTTTATCTGGAAGCAGCTGGATCAAGGCTTAGCCAGGCCATATTCAGATTTGCCATATAAGGCTCTGCCTGTTAAACAGTCTGCAGCTTCATAGCATCCGCATCCTCTATATGACAACACTTTTATGCCAAAGCTGTACAATGTTTGTGACAGTGTTTGTCAGATATGTCATCCAAGAGGTGGTCTTTTAGCTCTGTTTTCTCAGCTTTGGTTAAATAGGCTGTGACATATCTTGCAACAGCAGTGTAATTATCTGCAATATATTGTATATCTGTTTGCATTCCACAAGAGGGCAATGATTGCATTGTAATCACTGATGTACTTTGAAGCTTTGTGTCTTTTAATGATGTATGTGTTTTTAGGCGATTTGCCTTTCGAACTGTCGAACAGAAGACCTGAAGCTGTTTACTTTTGCGGAAACTGGTCTAGGGAAACCAAAGCGGAATTTCATGTAGTATTTACCTTTGTTTTTATTTCTGATTCGGCAGTATTTGCCACACTTAGTTTTTGGAAGCATATAATTTGTGTGTGTGGCTCAGTATGTGTGGTTTCTGAAGGGATGTCATAGGATATGTATTTGTGAATAAACTGCAAAACAGTGGCATCACTGTCATGACCAAATTTAGGAGCATTGTTTATCCACAAAAGCATGTGGATGTGTGGTGCTCCTCTGGATTGATGGCCTTTTCTCCAAAAGAAGTGTTCCACTTCTGAGGGGAGCAGTATTTTTATTACAGATGAAGTGCAGCATGCCAAAAAAGTGGTGATGAAAGTATCTGGATACATTTACAGGGTCAAGAGAGCAGAGTTCACCTTGTGTTTTTGTCTATTCCTTCTTTGTTTTTGGTTTGCTATGCATTGGAAGTCTTGCAAGTCATTCCTAGCATATTCTGCACAACTTAAAGTAACAAACCATGTGGGTGGGCCGAGGTTCCTTAGCATACACCGTACATCAGCCTGACGTTGGAACCAGTATTTTGTACCATGCATGTTTGCCAAGATATTTGTGATACTTGACTGCAAAACTTCATCTTTGTCTTTATCTTTTGGAGTAGTTGGGTAGCAGACCTGTTTAAATTGGAGCCTGTTTTCAATGTGTGTGCAACTCCATAACAGAGTTGCTAGTTCACTTTCAAACAGGAGGTGGAATATGTATTCAACACTTTGTTAATCTGGGGTCTTCAGAATACATTAGTAAAGATCGATATTCTGGTGCTGCTATTTGCGTGCATCTTTAATCATATCTTCCCCCTTTTCCTGTAGGGAAAGAGTAGAGGAAAAGCACACGCTATCCTTTTGGCTTGACGCATTTGATGTTTGTAATGCATCATCTATGGTGTCTTTGCCGTGTAGTGGGTGAATTGTATAATGGTCTAAAATATTGGATGCAGTAATAGGATCTACAAGTTCAAATTTGCAGGTTGGTGATGAATTCCTAGTTTTCTTTTAGATATTGTAGGGCTTTTCTAACTTTAATTCTACTAGATGTGGCCAAATTATTTTGTCTTTAGTTGGTACACCATTAACTAGGATAATCAAAGATTGATCTAGTCGCCATTGCACGCCTAGAGGTTCTGCATTTTCATTAAGCTCTTAAGGCAAATACTACTTTGCCACGAATGCCATTTTAGTAATTCAGAAGAAGGCAATTTGACTGTTTTGGGTTGAAGGTGTATTATAGCTTGAAATGGGTGCACTGTTTGGATTATAATTCTCTCATACAAATTAAGCTGTTGGAGAGGCTTTGGAAGTGGGAAAAGTTATTATTGACAGCACGTGAAGGCATTTGGTTATTATCCAGCTTTGTATTGCAGTATGTGGAAAGTATTGATGGGTCACTTATTTTGGATTTATTTTCTGTTATAAGATGGATCTAATTGGAACCATTGGGATTCCTCATTTTCTTCTATTTTGTAAGTCATGCCTACAATTTTTGTGCTCCTTTTTATAAAGTTCTGCAACAACACACACATAGCTGGTTTGGTAATTCAGCAGATATGCTTTTAAACTTTGCTATTTCTTTTTTTGTATGTATTTATTAGACTGGCATTTGTAAGGTTTTCGCTAATGTTCTCTTAAGTTACTGAATTGTCTAAGTCATCTTCGCTTCCAAAATATTTACTTTGGATGTGTTCTATTTGTTGAAGGAGTTCTTTGGCTGTCCCATGTAGGATATTGTTATTAAAATGTTGCAGTTGTAAAGCAGGACTTTTGGCATAGTACAGTCTCTGCAGAAGATTCCTATAGTTGAATTGTGTGTTGCTAACATTTTTATGTGGTGGAAGGTGCATTTGCAAGCAGTTCCCAAAATGCAGGCTAATGAATTTCCTTGCAGTCCAGTGAAGTTGCGCACTGGACAAGAGTCCATGGTGTTTTTACTCTAATTTTGTCTTTTACTTTTCACATGGTGATTGAGGAATTCTCGTAAAGATTTGAAGGATTGCCGTATGTTGAGCTGCATGGCCATTTCTAGATTGGACGGATTGGTTGGGGTGGAAGTAACAGTTGATTGCAAGTTTGTTGGGGATGTTTTTTCAATAAGGATGTCTTGTGCCATAATGGTGTTTTCTAGCATTTCATACCCTCGGCATTACTGTGTATGGCAATTGGGGTTTTCTGTTCTTGTTTATAAGCCTCTTCATTTAAATATGGTTCTGTGCTGCTTGTGTGAATCCATTCACCTTCACAAAAGTTCACAAATGTATCGATTTGATGAGAATACAAAGAGTACATGTTGAGGTGTAATGAATAAGCGTGAAATAAAAGTTGTTGGTTTGAAAGGAATTTTGTAGGCTACTATGCAGCTGTACTGTACTGTATATGAGTAACAGAATATTATTACACTAGTAGGATGTGAAGAGTAGTTTTCTTTAGGTTGTCTTCCAGGAGGTTGTTCTTCACTGTAATTTGGAAAGAAGAGTATGTATGGTAATGGTGAAGTAATTTTAGTACAAGACATGTATGAATGTAGGAGGAGTTGTTGGGAAGAGGAGTTAATAAGATTGGGCCTTATTACGAGTATGGTGGTAACCATGCCATTGCTGCAGAGGGGTTGCCACCAGATTCCCAATAGTTTTTTGGCAGCTAGCTTCCCGTGTCAGCAGGGCATTACAGGTCCTGTTGGCCTGGAAAGTCAGGTGCTGGAAAATGTTAGTCCCTATTCCTGTGGAGTCACATAGGATCTATGGGAATGGGGATACTGGAGCACTGGCAGTGTTGCTAATGGGGCCAGTGGTCCCGTGATAAGTATGCCTAACTGGGCCGTAGCAAGAAAGTGACATTTTTATGCAATTCAAAATGGAAAATGCTAAGCATTTTTTGTGGATTTATAGCAGCACGGTGCGGAACTTTTTAAAAAAAAAATATTTTATTTTTTTATTAAAAAAAGAAATTGAGATAAATATTTGTAGAACAAGACGTGCCACATGTGTGAAGGTTTTATGTTGTCAGTACATGCATACTTGCGAATGTGATGCATTGTAATGCACAGTTGCTTAGTAAATGATGGTTCTTTGGTTTGTATTGTGGGAGTTGTGGCTGCACTATTTGCATTAGAAAAGGTGCACTGCAAGTCCCAGAATGCAGAGAAATTGAGTAGCCAATAAGCACATACAGAATAGAAAGGGGAACGTTAGCAAGAAGGCATGCCTGGGAAAGTTAATGAAATTGCACACAATGAGTGTTATTGCAAAATGTTGGAGAAAGCGTTTCCATTTTTTTATTAAAAATTACACACAGCACTGTTGTAAATGTATACGTGCATGTTTTTTTTTTTTTTTTAACTTGAAATGGTGCTGAAATATTGCATTTTGCCATTTTTCGTTCCATGTACATGCCATGCTTTGGTAACATAGATGCAGTTTTCGTTTTGAGTTTGCATTGTGGGAGTTTTACTGGAACTTTGTTAGTTGTAGAAGTGGTGTTAAAAGTGATGGAATGAATGAAAATAATTAACACTTGGTAGATTATAATGGGACATATTGGCAAGTATGCATGTACTGTTAATATATTGAACTTGGACACAGAATCTGGCACTTAAACATGCTGTGGAAATGCTTTAAATATATTTTTCTTTTCCTTCACAAAGAAGACAGTGTTGCTGAAATTGCAAATATGTGTTTGGAAACTGTTATGAAAATCCTCATTAAAAGAAAACTTAGCAACCACACAGCATTGTAAGTAACTGCCACTTGATGTCAGTAGGTGGGACAAACAAGAGTATGATTGAGTAGGTTAATGCCGAGTAAGTGGTAGGAACCTTGTTTATATGCATTTGTAAAAGAGTTGGAAATGTAATTTTAAAAATATATGCATACCTGTACTTTGTGTTGATAGATGCACATGTGGTTGAATCTGCAAAGAGAAATCTTGGACATGTGTATAGTAGTTTTCGATGCAGGTGCTTGGGAGTAACTGGAGACATGTACTCTTGAGAGTTAAACATTACATCTGAAGTGTTGAACTGAGTTGGATGTAGAGTTGTTTAATGTGATTTGTGGCTGGGTGTGTGCTTGAAAGTAGCCAATGAGGGAGTGGTACAAAGATTAAAGTGGATAGGGAAGAAAGGCTGTGCTGTAATAGTGTCCGGACAGCGCGTGAGTCCGCGGACAGGGCGTGCCATATCCGGGTCTTTTAAGGCTGCCTGGCATGGAAAGGGGACTGTGGGGATTAGCCAATTAGGTCTTCTGGTTGTGCTTTATAGGAAGAGAGGGCTGCAGTTATTTTCATTGCTGTGTGTAGGGAAGATGGCTGTGGTTGTTCAGATGAGAAGGCTTACTATCTGGGACAATAGTGGATGTCCCAGAATCAGCGTGGGTAAAGTACTTTACGGAACTCTATGAAGAAAGACCCTCAGTAGGGAACAAATCCCTGCAACGCACGGAAAAGACATGGAATGTGAGTTATGATATCAATGAAATTATCAACACAATTAAAAAAACTAAATACATTAAGAGCCCCTGGCCCTGACGGCATGTCAAATGAGACATTAAAACACAATCCAGAAGTTTGGGCCCAATTTTGTGGGAAAATCATAGATTAGATCAGTCGTACCAAAAGCGTTCCTGATTCTTGGAAAATAGCAACATTAATACCAATATATAAACGAGGATCATCTAAGGAGCCAAAGAACTACCAACCATTGGCACTCTTGGACCCTCTGGGGAAAATCTTTGCCAATCTCTGATTGACGAGACTAAATATTTGGCCAAAACAAACCAACCACTTGGCAGTTCGTCAGACAGGATTTGTACGCAATGTTGGCACAAATATAAACCTGATGAAGCACGAAGTTGAAAGAACAAAAACTGAAATAATAGTAGCGTATGTCGATCTGAGCCTTGCCTACGATAAGATCCATAGAGACTTGCTTTGGACCAAACTTGAGCAATGGAGATGCCCTAGCAACATCCTCGAACCAATAAAACTCTTGTATACTAATACAAAAATACAAGTGAGAATGGCATCTGATGGCATAATAACAAATCAAATCAATACTTGGCATGGCCTAAAGCAAGGGTGTCCGCTGGCTGCAGCACTGTTTAGCCTTTTCACGTCAGATTTCGAAGCGTCTATAAATACACAGAGCATTAATCAGCAGAAATTAAATGATCTATGCAGATGACATAATTTTATTGGCAAAAACACAGTGCGGATTACAAACAGCACTCAACAAAACACAAGAATATATGGAAAAAACAAACTTACAATAAACATCAAGGAAACCAAAATTATGTACCTAACAAATGGGAAACAAAAAGGGAACAAAGCTTTTTCTTATAACCTGGATCAATTTGTCTTTCTGTAGATAATAAACAATAAATATTTAGGAATATGGATAAATGAATCACTCACAGAATCTACATGGGTAGAACATTTGAAGTCCAAAACCCGGGCACTAGCACGACAGGGTCTGTCGATCCGTAAGAAATTTGGGAAATTGTCATTTAAACCGGCTAACATTTTACAAGCAAAAGGTGACCGCGATCCTTGCATACAGTGCTGAAACTATGATCAATCTGGAACGATCTATATGGATAAAACTGGAGGCGATGTACTGGCGGAAAGTAGTGGGCCTACCTCAAAATATGCCAATGCCCCGCATCCGTTATGAGCTGGGCCTCCAATCGCTAGAATCAATAATAGAATGGAAAATATTAGACCTATTCAGAAAATTGAACAGTGAAGAAAAGATACCGGCTTCGGAAATATTAAGAACCTCACACTTACACGTCAATGATACAGTATTAAACAAATGGAAAGAAATGACAATGAGCATATGTAACAAAAAGGCAATTGCATTAGAGACATTGACGAAGATGCCACAAAACGCAAAAAAGAAGTTGAGACGAATCGATTGGATTGAGACACAAGAGCAGAAAGACCGATACAAACTGACCCTAAAGTGCAATGGAGAGGCACGAGCACTCAACCAACTACCACACTACCTAAATCTTTATCCAGATCGAAGAATTAGAGACATGTTTCTAAGATTAAGACTGGACCTACTCCCAACAAGAGAAGTCCAAGGGAAATGGAGCCAAAACAAAGCCAAAACAAAAGTGCAACAGCGACTGCAGATTCTGTCTAATATTGGGAAAAACAAACTTTACCATGTAATTATGTTATGTGAGGCACTCAATCAAAAAAAGACTGCTCTACAGCGAGAAATACCAAAGCGCCCTAGTAGAAATGGGAAAAGAAGAAAGATGGAGTCAAATCCTAATGGGAAACAGGCAGATGGTTGCCAACATAGTTCACTTCTGGGAACCATTATGTTGGAAAACAGTAGTAGCAAATAAGAATAGTAAACCAAAGTGTTCTTTAAACAAGACAATGTAAATTGATGTGAATCATAAATGTAAGGTTTAAGATGTAAACCGAATGCATTTTAAAATAATAAAAAAAGCTTACTGTGTGGATGCTGGGAGATTCTTGGATGGTGAATCTGAAAAGGCACACAAATGTGTGGCGTTTCTGCAAACCTTGGATTGGAGGGAGTGGAGGCTTTTTGGTATGGTGTGCCTGGCCAAAACTGGGAGACTTTTAAAATGTCTCATTTCCAATGTCAGATATTATGGTGCATTGTGGAGTACATAGTTTGGGCTACATCGGTGCAATATCTTTGCAGATTGCATTGAAACCTATGGTAAAAGCACTAATGGGGCTGTTTGCATGTGCAAATATCTTTTCACAGATACCTCCTAGGGCACTATGGAGATGCGCCAATGTGTTGTGTCCTCAAGTTGCAGGAAGGCACCTTGTGAACAAAGGGGTATGTTCATTTTTTTTTATGGTTTTGGGATGACCGCCTTCCCAAATGAGAATATTCAGCTGGAATATGATCGCGCTCATACACAAGTGTTTCAGAGCGCGACAAGGCAAGGGAGGGCAACAGGGAGAACAAAACGATCTTACTAGGCCTAGTGACATTTAGAACGCGCAAGTGCATGGGGAAAGGGGGACAATGCATGGAAGGAGGAGAGTGGAAAGTGAGGAGCAGAGAAGAACATATAAATAGATAGTAGAGGCAATAAACAGTGGCAGTGCAGTTTTTAAGGCAGCAGACTGAGTAAGTCTAAGTGCAGAAAAGAAGAAAATGGGGGTGTGGGGAACTGTATGGGTACAGATACACTCGTATCTGTGCCCATACAGTTCCCCACACCCCCATATTGCACCCAGTGCAAGGGGTGGCGAGGAGGCAGTGCAGGAGGGTGGAAGGGTGAGCAGGTACCTGGGCCCAGGGGACAGAGGGTAGCCAGGTGCACAGTGCCAAGAGAGCAGTTTAGCAGGGGAGAGCGGAAGCAAAGAGGAACGTCTTGAGGAGCTTCCGGCAATGATTATCCTCAAGTTTTAGAGTGGCAGGGAGGCTGTTTCAGAGGGAGACCCCAGCCGAAGACAGATCTACCCCCAGCTTGTTTGTTTGAAAAACGACTGACCCTGAGGGAGTTAGAAGTAGAGGAGCAAAGAGCTCGAGAGGGGAGGTATTTGAGGAGGGATGGCTGGAGGTATTTTGGACCCAGGCCTCAAAGCCTTGTGGACAATGCAGAGGGTTTTGAATTTAATCCTAGCGCCCACTGGGAGCCAGTGGAGAGATCCCAGATCTGGAGCGATACGATCCCAGGCCTTGAGACCAAGGACAAGTCTCGCAATCCTGTTCTGGATTAGTTGCACAGGGCGGAGAGTAGAAGCAGGTAGATTTAGAAAGAGGCTCCAGCCTAGAGCGAACCAGAGCTTGGGAGACAGTGAGCAACTGGGGGAAGGAGAGGAAAGGCAGAGTACCTCTGAGGAGGTGCAGTAGGAAATTTGACTTTTTAGAGACCTCAGAGATGTGGGCTGAGAAGGAAAGTGTGAAGTCAAAAATTATCCCGAGGTTCTTAGCCTCGCAGGTGGGGGTAGGAGGCGGCCCAAGGGAGGCTGGCCAGAGAGTGAGGGGAAAGGTTGGTGAAGGTGTGCCGATAAGGAGGATCTCCGTCTTGCTGGCATTCAGACAAAGATCATTGTCGGAAAACCAATCTTGAATGGTAGTCCAGTCAGGCAATCAGAGATGAGAGAGGGAGAGGAGGTGGCAGAGGGCAGCCTGAAAATGAGTTGTCGTCAGCATAGCACTGGAAGTTTGAGCAGAAAATGGCAATGCAGTAGGCAAGAGTTGCCAGGTATTGTTTGAAAAGCCAAGGCGAGAGGTTAGACCCCTGGGGAACACCACAGGTAGAGAGGAAGATAGATGATAGGAAGGACCCAAGTTGGACCTGGGAGGGTCAATCAGAGAGGAAAGAGGTCAGCTAGGCCAGTGCCTGATCAGTGATACCCAGGTTATCACGGAGACGGTTGAGCAGGATGGTATGGTTGACCGTGTCGAAGGCAGAAGTGTAATCGAGTAGGACGAGGACAGAGGGAATGTTAGTCAAGGTTGGAGAGCAGATCTTCATGGATGTTCAGGAGAGCAGTTTCCGTACTTTTGGCAGCTCTGAAACCAGACTGATGGTCATGGAGACAGCCAACAGAATCGGAATGAACGTTAAGCTGAGAGATGGCCAGCTTTTCCAGGAGTTTGCCCAGAAAGGGAGTAATGGAAATAGGGCAATAGATTGCCGGACAAGAGGGATCAGCTGTAGGTTTCTTGAGAAGAGGATGCACATGGGAGTGCTTCAGGGTGGAGGGGAAGGATCATGAGGCAAAGGAGTGGTTGCAAAAATCAGCAAGGGCCGGAGCAATTGTGTCCATGTTATCCTTGGTGGTTTTAGAGGAACAGGTATGAACCTGTTTTGATGAAGCCTTCATAGATCGGACATTTCTTGACAGGCCCCTGGGGGACCCTCATGCATGGAAACAAGGCACAATCACCACACACGAACGGATAGGCCAGACACGAGGTTCAATTCCCAAAATCTAGGGTTTATTGCAACGCAAATAGTCTGTCGGCCGACTTGATCTCAAGTCCCGCAACGTGTTACCCAGACCTCGTGGGACGCAAGAGAGTGAACATTTTACATCAGTTATATATGTACAAAATGACCACCATATTATCAGTAGTGACACATTCAAAACTGCCCATAATGTATCTTCCTTTGCAATGGTTCGATGATTGACAATTATGACGAATGAGACTCTTAAAGACATTTATTTAGCAATAGTGCTCTTGTTCTGCAAGCAAGCTGTGTTTGTAGGAGGGACACATTTCAAGCCTTACTATCTCTTGGTTTCTATTTGTGAGCTTGAGGTCAGCTCGATCTAACTGGGCCCAGGAAAGGGGGGGGGGCCATGAAAGTGAGTATAAATCAAGTCTATTTCTACAGTTTCTGCCGCTCCAGCGAGACTAGCTGGCACCTGCGTAGTGACTAAATGCCTTTCTGCTTACTTCCAAGGACTTGTGAGGGAGGAAACCGGTGCATTGTTGTCTGGGCTATTCTCTCAACATGTAACTTGTGGCCTTGCTCTGTGCATGAGCAGAACGAAATAGAATTCCCTTTTAGCAAAGCATTTGAACAGAGTAGCAAAATGGTGAATTCTGTTCATACAAAATGGACACTCTTTGGTTATGCTGATGATACTAGACGTATGATGCGGTTGGTTTTCGGCCAACATAATATACCGTCTATGCTATGGTAGGGTATTTTTCTAGACTAACAGTCTAGTCGCCTCATCAGGGGAGAAAAGAGGAAAGGATGATGAGGTGGAGGTTGGGGAAGTGGTAGAAAGAGGGTCAGCAAGCTCAGACAGAGGGGGAATAGGAGATGGAGGGCAGGGGAGGAGAGGGTGGACAGGATGTCCTGGGTTTTTGCGATAAAGTGAGAGGCCAGGACATTGCAGAGAGCTTGGGAGGCAAGAGGAGGGGTAGAGACTGCAGCAGGGTTGGCAAGCTCCTTGCCGATTTTAAAGAGTTCGGCCGAATTGTTAGATGCAGCAGAGACACAGGCTTGAATGTGGACTCTCTTCTTGGTGCGGACAGAGAGTCGGTATTGCCTTTGGAGCAGGGGACAGGCCAGTTTATCAGAGGGTGAACAAGAAGCTCTCCATTTCCTCTCAGATGCCCTACACCTGCGTCTAAGTGTGGCTAGGTCGGAGTCATACCAGGAATTGCACTTGGCTTTCGACTTCAAGCAGACCCTCATGACAGGGGCTAGAGTATCAGAAATGGAAGTGTAAAGAAGGGACAGGGCGGTGTCTGGATGTGAGACAGTGGGAGGATATGGGGGGGAAAGAAGGTGGCAGCGAAAGCCTCAACTGGCACACGCTTCATGGGTTGGATGTCCGAGAAGGTAGGTGGCAGTGTTGGGGTACGTTTGGCTGGGGGGGGGGGTTTAGATTGGGAGAGAAGGCAGTGGTCACTCCAGGAGAGCGAGGAGTGGTCAGATGGATAGAGAGGGGGAGGCCAGAGGAGATCAAGACATCAAGTGTGTGTCCTGCAGAGTGCGTCGGGCCGGAGTGGAGGATGGAGAGGGACAGGGAGAATCGAGGTGGATGTTGAGGTCACCAAACTGGAGGAGGTGAGTGGTAGAGGTCAGGGGGAAGGAAGAGAGGTCAGCCCACTCAGAGAAAAGTGGTGATTTGACCAGGGGGCCGGTAGAGAGTAGCAACAGTAAGAGAGTGGCTGGGAGGGGGAGAGGGAGGGAGGGAGGGAGGGAGGGAGAGAGAGAGAGAGAGAGAGAGAGAGAGAGACTGCAGACAAGGCATTCGAAAGAGGAGTAAATCTGAGTGGTAATGATAGTGGCAGGAATCCACTCAGGAAAGAACAGGGCTATGCCCCCTCCAGGCCAAGTGTATCTGGGTGCGGGGAGGATCTTGTAGCCATTAGGGAGGAGAGTGTCAAAGCTTGTGACAGAGCTGGCCGTGAACCATGTCTCAGTGAGACCAAGGACATCAAGGTCCAGTTCTTCAAGGAGGTGGCAGATGTCAGAGGAGTGTTTGACAGCAGAGCGAGAGTTGAGTGGCAAGATGAAGAAGGTTGCCAGCCTTAAAGACCATCCAGGGAGGGGTACAAATCAGAGGTACGCCCTGCGGAGTTGTGGAGGTAGCCTGAAGAGTGGGCAAGGTAGCCGAGGAATAAGAGGGGACAGCCGGAGATGAAAGGAAGTTGATGAGGCGAGGGAACCACCTATCGAAGGCACATGTGGACATATGATGGCATGACTTATTGATAGTGGCAATGCAATCTTTCTTGAAAATATTAAAAATGCACTCAAGTGAATGTGAGTAGTTGTAGGAAAATAAATCTGAAAAGCCTGCCCAAAAAAAAGACAAAACGGAGAAAGAAAAGGTTATTTTCACAGCCACCACTAAAGAGTAAATAACTTGCATTTTGTTTAATTTCTCTCCCCTCCCCCCTTCATTTAGACGATTTGTCCGCAGACACTGTGGTAGTCTGCGGACGGCACGTGCCACAGCCGGGTCTTTTCAGGATGCCGGGCATGGAAAAGGGACTGTGCAGCCCAGGGGATTAGCCAATAAGGTTTCCTGGGAGTGGTATGCAAGGAGAGTCTAGCAGAAGGTGTTTGCTGAGAGGAGTGCAGATGGCTATGTCTTTCTGGATGCAGAGTGTGTGGATTCTTGGGGACTTGTGGATCCATTGGTTGAAGGTGTATGCAGAGCAGTGTGGAGTGGCTGAAAATCTTGGATTTCATGATGTTCATGTGCAATGGTATGGAGTGTGCGGCATGAAGTGGGTAGACTTGCTCCCATTTTGTGTCAATTTGGTCACACTGCAACATCCGAACATTATCCTTGTTCATTGTGGAGGGAACAGTTAAGGGTATGTCACTGGAATTTCACTGGAGCTTGCAATGAAGGAGACATTTAGAAAATTGAAGGAAATGTTCCTGAATTCTATACTGTTTTTTTTTTTTATTTTATTTTTTAAATTCTCGCATTGCCCAGAGACAGATGTGGAAGCGCTCGAGTTCATTTGGTCCACAAATGGAGAAAGTGAGGCGCAATGTCGACAAGGATGTGTGCATTTTTGGGAAATATTGGCATGATGTCTTTCCATAATGAAAATATGAAATTTTACATTGTTAATATTTTCCGCAGGGATGGAGTACATCTTACCAATGCCGGTTAGCACTTTTTGTAAATATAGAAAGCATTTTCTAGTAGGTGAAAAATAAAATACATGGAAGCACGGCGAAAACAAAATGCCTACCGTTTTGCTTTGCAAGTTGAAAGTTTAGTAGAATGTTTAGTTTACTTTAAAACTTGATGCCACCACCACATACATTTTTTAGATGTCCGTGGACTCCACAGGCTGCGAAGGGACCTGTAACTTTTTTTTGGTACTTCTATTTTTCAACTGTGAAAGGTGGCTCTGAAAAAGAACATCCTTTTTTAGGTTTTTGGATTTGTTTTGTTTTTTATATATAATTTCTTTTTCCGCAGGGAAGGGAGGGAAGGGGCACCAACCACAGGGACAAAAGGGCAGGTGGAGAGAGGAAGATGTTGTGTGGGCCTCATCAGGTAGGGGACAGTGTTTCTCATGCTCCTTGACCGCAGCTTCAAAAGCACTACTGCTCCCACTACAGAGCAGTGTGTCACAGTACATGCACAACACTGTCACCCTCAAAGATTAAGGGTCGACTGTGTTATGAATGGCCTGCAAGGTTTCTGCAGGGATCCTTTACCCCACAAGAGTGTCACTTGTGGTGGCATGAGCGGATGAGGTAGTGGCTGTCAGCCTACTTGTCCCTTCGAAAGGTACAACCTTTTGAACTGCTGCCTTGTGATGGGACCTGAGGTGGCGCCGCATGGAGATGGTCCCGTAGCTGTACAGACCTGGTTTTCTGCGACTAAGTCCAACCTTGCGCTCAGTGCATCGAACCTTGTCTGCCCGGGCCTTAGGTACACCCCCAACAGTGGTAATAAGCTGCCACGCCCTGGATTCACGTTGGGAGTTCCAGATCCTCATCTTCCTCTTGATCCACTTCTGTATCACCACGCCCCCTCTCCAGGCCCTCCAGATGATGATGATGAATGGTAGTGTCCGTGGACTATCTAGCCACACATGGGGCTTACAAACTTGCTAGATCTACTAAGACACGGTCTAGGGGCTCTGCAAGGGTTATCGTTTCAGCTTCAAACACCCTAAACTGTCCGGGTGCGGTCACATGATGATGTCCCTGGACGGCTGCGGACACCTAGTGCGCGTGAGACACTGCACACCTGCATGGAAGTGTCCGCAGGACAGGGCATGACTCCCCGAACGAATTAAAAGTGAGACACAATCGAACGGACATTTCCGGACAGGCACGATGTCCGGGGGCACCTCCATTTTGGTTATGGACTGCCCGTGCAGTCCGCAGACTCCAAATAGGCATTTTTAAAAATAAAAAGCACCACAGTACACGCACATACACATTTATTAAAACAAAAACATATTAGTAAAGTAATTGGGGAATCTGAAACATATGGTAGAATTGGGGTGTTCTACGCACTGATCATGAGGGGATGAAGGGGTTGAGGTTTCATTATAGCGTCTTTCATTTAGGGAATTTGATGGGGATGATTGGTTGGGACAGGGTGAATGGGCACAGGTACAAGTGGGGCAGTGATATCGTACATTTCCTTTCACATGATCTTTCACAAACGTCCTGTATAAAAATATTTAGTTCATCCATTTTTGCAGATAATCCAATCATTCAAAATATTTACTGTTAAAAAGAAAACCACGTTTTAGTGACATCTCAACAAATTACATCACTACTTCTGCTTTAAAAAATGTATTCTGTACCATTAGTTTTCTTCACTCATTTCGTCATGGGGAAATGTTCCTCCAACCATTCCAGTGTGCTTGCCATTTCTGTTCAAAGAAAAGAATTCTGCTATTTCTTACAAGTTATGTATACATAATTTGTAATGCTACAGAAAAAAATACAGTGCACTTACTATTTTTCTAAGGGTTTCTTCTGGAATAACTGCCAGCTGCTTGTCGGTGTGTAAGCAAGGTTCCACTGAGGAAATAAGTTTAGGTGTACAGTTAAGATTTGTTCCTGGTGCATTGCATTATTTTGTGCACCCTATGAAAACATACTTCTGGTTTCTCAAGTACAGAATTTCTATACATATTTGTGGATGTGCTACATATATCTTATTGTTTCATGTCTTTGCCTGTTGCAGATTAAAACAATGTAAGGTAACCCCTGTGCTTTTGCGCAGTGTGAATGCTGTCCGAAGTCTGCGGACATTTGCGCGGTCTGCAGACACTGCATCTATGACACTGGCCAAGGGGGGGAGGGGGGGGTGGAAGGACAGGGGGCCGGGGGGAGTGTTGGTATGATGTAAGGAACATGTAGAAAAATAAAACCCATGAAATCCAGTGAAAAAACTTTGTTAAAGGGACTTTCTGGTTAAGTTGCACTAATAGAAACATAACAAATTGAGTGGAAAAACTCAGTTAAAGAGATGCTATGGTTACAAGTAAAATCACAAAACCGCAGGAATTCGCCAGTTATGGTAAGGTAAGCAACCATAACTTGCACCACCACCGTGCACTGCTAAGACTAAAACCCAGGACAATGATGACCTCACAATTTTCAAGTTCTTACAAGGGGTTCTGTTTATAACGTTGGTAACAAGGTGTTGGGGGTGATTGGGAGATCAAGTAGTTTTTAAAAAAAAAAAAATAGATGTATAAACAAATGTACTTATGTAAAGAAAACATTAGTGTTCTTAATACAGGAAGGTATCGTACATGCACATAATAAATGGGTGCAGCATACACTGTAGAAGTAGAAGATGTGTATTCTGGTAATTCTATGTCAAGACCGGAGGCTCCCATTATGCTTCTCTTTATTTAAATATTTAAAGAAAGTGCTCAGCAGCAAGATATTTTCAAATAACAGAAAATATGAATATAAGTTTAACAGTAAAATGACAGGAAATGGTTTATAACACTGTAAACAAACTACATTTCCCAGATGCCTAAGGGAAAAATCCAGTCCAATGTCAAACATGTGACTAACGTCCACCAATAAGGTAACCGGTCATCCCATAAACAGCCTTGAATATGATGCACTTATATTCAATCTGCTGCATTGATTATTCATAAATATTGTCTGTAATGTATTTCATGATGAATTAGAGCTTTAATGTTTTATTACACTTAAGTGCGCCACGCGGCGTATCCTTTTTACGTATCCTAAAGGGTTCATTTTTACTCATCGATGCGCTACGCGTCGTTGCCTCAGGATATTTCATCCAACGCCAGCTACTTCCTGCTGGCGTCGGAGATCTTAACTCGGCAGCATTTCTTATATTCTTACGGCTTTCTTGAGCCGCATAGCTGCAGAGGCGAGGACCCGCCTCCCTGAGCCCTCAGACGCTTCCTCCGCCTGCTTCTGCGACTCGCATTGAGATCGCGAGCCGGGGAAGCAACGGATCTGGTATTCGTGTGACTGCGGTGTCTCCCGCAATCACCAGAGGGTGTTCCTGCCCTCCCAGGTGCCTTACTCTGTTTTCTGGCGCTCGCGATCGGGTTTCTCGTTACGTTTTCTAATGAAATTACGATTGTGAGTGCCAGAAGCAGATAGACCCGTATCCCATAAATTAGGAACACAGTTCTTACAAAGCGCAACAAAAAAGCAGAAAGGAGGACGCTTGTGGATATTCCAAGTGAACACAGCCCTATTCACAGGGAGATATATAATTTGGAGAGAAGGCAGTCTGTGACTACAAAAAAATGAAATATATATATACTGAGAAGCGTATATATAATTCACGAGAACATTTAAAAAAGAAAAGGAAGAATCAGGGAGTAGAGAGGTGCGACTTAAAGAATGGCAGCTCAGTACTTCATTCAAGAGGACCAGGATTGGCATGAGTATGAAGATGAAGCACATGAAATTGATATAGTGGCGATGGCAAGCAGCTTGGAGAAGGTGCTAAGTTCCTCAGTGGAGACTAGCATCAAGAAAGCTATTTCAGACATGCTCCTGCCTGTACAGCAACGACTGGATGAGGTAGAGGAGCAGCTGCATGACAACTCCCTGCTGAAGAAAAGAACACAAAAAAGAAAGCACCTCTCAGAAAGGAAGGAGACCCCTTCTGCCGATGGACCCTCTTGTCCCGAGGAAGAAAACAGGGACACCAGATCCTCGAGCCCAGAGGGATATCAACAGGGCTTCGAACAAGAAGGTTGCGATGACAACAGTTTGTCTCCCCTTTTTGCTAATGAGGATGTTCAATCCATAGGGTCGCGACCCTCTACTACAGGGATTGTGGCAGCCCCAGTCCCTAAGAAGTCTTATTCCTCTAAAGGGATGTTTTCCCCGGAAGATCTAGTGCATCCCAGATCTTCTGATTGGGAGCCATCACAGAGGACATTGGAGTACATCAAGGACAGGCTCTGTAAGCCTCTAGACAAAGAAGTCTGAGCGAGACGGAGTATCCACGCCCGGTAATCCCGGACAAAATCACTCCCGGAATTGGACTCTAAAATGATAACTTTCCTCGGTAAGAATGCCAAAGATCCAAGGTAAGGCATAGATCGAGCCTGGAAATCTTGCCAGGACAGAGTGTTGGACGTCTTAGGTCCATTAGTGAAAATGATGGATCTGGCCGAGGCAGCCATAGCCACAGGGGACTCCATTGATCCAGTGATTCTGTCGGGATGGGCTCAACGAGCCATCTGTCTACTGGGCAACGCTAGCTGTGCCATTTCAGCCGAGCGCCGCAAGGGCATTCTCGACAAAATGGACGCGAAACTGGCCGAGCTGGCAGACGCCGAGTCCGGAGCCACCGCCCAAGGTCTACTCTTTGGCGATTCCTTTGTCAAGGAAATGGCAAAATTCGTAGGCACATTTACTGCGCTAGACAAGGCTCAATCCTCCATTAAAAGAGTCTTCTCTTCAAAGATTTTTGCCAGGGCCGATCGAGGCAGAGGTCGCTCGTCCGGCCAATATTTCTTCGACCGTAGACCTCAGCAATCCAGGGAACATCCGGCCTGGCAGGATTGCTCGGACATCGACACCTTCTTTCCATCGAGAGGCCGAGGAAGAGGTCGCGGTTGGAGGAGAGCCGCCCGGTACCCCGCCCAGCAACAGCCCTCAGGTCAGTCTACTTATCACAAAGCCTGCGCCATTAGTGCCTATAGGAGGGAGGCTAGCTCTTTTTGCGCATGCATGGGATTCCTTATTAGGGGACGCTTGGGTCAGAGACACTGTGCGCGGCATGTGCCTAGAATTCTTTACACAACCTTTTCAGGTAGGCCGTCCCATTCCAATCACTGTCCAAGCAGGACGAGCTAGAGCTGGACAAGGAAATTCACAGTTTAGCACTAAAGCAAGCAATTCGTCCTGCACAAGTTTAGGCGGTTTCTTCAGCCGCATATTCCTAGTGCGCAGAAAACAGTACGCCCAGTAATAAATCTCAGGGCACTCAACAAGTTTATCATTTACCGTCACTTCAAGATGGAGGGCATTCACATGCTCAGGGACCTTTTGAGACCCAACGACTGGCTCATGCGGCTGGACCAGAAAGATGCGTACCTCGCGGTGCCCATAT
Organism: Ambystoma mexicanum; assembly: GCF_040938575.1. Taxonomy (NCBI): domain Eukaryota; kingdom Metazoa; phylum Chordata; class Amphibia; order Caudata; family Ambystomatidae; genus Ambystoma; species Ambystoma mexicanum. Next base: position 710,931,669 of record NC_090931.1, read on the forward strand.
ATCAGGACCACGTAAGCTATCTAAGATTCTCCTGGGGACACCGAGACTGGGAGTTCACAAGCCTTCCATTCGGTCTTTCCTCAGCTCCGTGGGCTTTCTCCAAACTTCTGAGGCCAGTTATAGCACATTTGAGAGAACAAGGCGTCAGACTGATATTTTTAGACAATATTATCTTCATGGCGCAATCACAAGCTCTGGTAGAGCATCAGACCAAGCTTGCCATAGATCTCCTGCACAGTCTCGGATTCCTAATAAATTGGGAGAAATCTTGCCTTCAGGCTTCCAAAACCCTAGAGTTTTTGGGGATTCGTCATAGACACCCAAACAGCTCAACTCCGCCTTCCAGCGCCCAAAATCCACTCTACCAAACGGGAGATCCGCAGATTCCTTCAGAGGGAGGATATATCCCTTCGCGACTTAGCAAGGGTGCCTTCTTTCCTCGTCTATCCAGGCCATTTTTCCAGGACCGCTACACTATCGAGAGTTGCAACGGCTCAAGGGACAGCATCTAAGACGCAGTCTTTCTTACTCTCAACAGCTGACTCTATCAACGGAGGCAAGAACAGAGCTCAACTGGTGGCTTGTACACATGGATGCCTGGAACGGCCGGGCGATCTTCGGATCTGCTCCAGACATAGTGATAGAATCAGATGCCATTCGTTCCGGCTGAGGAGCGAGATGCGGTTCAGTGGCCACCGGAGGGACATGGTCACCCCCAGGAACTCGGTATGCATATAAACTGCATCGAGCTTCTAGCGGGTTCCTTCGCGGTACGCTCCTTTACCAAAGACAGAGTGAGCTGTTGTATCTTACTGAAAATGGACAACATTTCGGCAGTGAGATGCATCAACCATCTGGGAGGCACCAAATCTTGGCTTCTGGCATAGCTAGCCAAGGACTTTTGGCACTACTGCCTATAGCACCGTATTTCTGTCACAGCAGAATACCTACCAGGCCTGACGAACGTAGTGGCGGATTGGTACTCCCGGAACAGTCGATTACAGCGACTGGAGGCTCCACAGGGAAGTCTTTCTTCGGCTTCAGCAGATTTGGGGTCCATTGTCCAAAGATCTTTGTCTCACGCCTGAACCCTCAACTACCGATATTTTTCAGCTGGAATCCAGATCCTGCAGCAGCCGCTACGGACGCCTTTCTCCAACATTGGAGCGAAGGAGTACATTACGCCTTTCCTCCCTTCAACATAACACGGATCCTGGCGAAGGCCCGTCGGGAACAAACAGAGCTGGTTTTTATAGCCCCGGTCTGGACCTCTCAGATCTGGTATCCAGTTCTTCTGGAACTTTCTATGGATTTTCCAATCCTTCTACCCCAATTTCAGATCTCCTGCAGAATCCTGCATGGCAGCGTCACCCTCTTCTCCTCCAAGGGTCTCTGATCCTAGCAGCTTGGAGGATTGAAGGTCTAGGTGGAAAGTTCCAGGCATGTCCCACTTGACAGTCCGCCTCATCGAGGAGAGTTGGGCTCCAGCCACTCTCAAAAGATACTCTAACTCATGGAACGCCTGGAGAAGCTGGTGTCAGGACAAAGGCTTACATCCAGTTTCGGCACCTGTAGAAGAAATTCTCAATTTCTTAGCATCCTTGGTGGAAAAGGGTCTGGCATACAGAACGGTCAACGAATATCGTTATGCTATTTCAGCAGGCCACGACCCCATAAAAGGAGTTCCAGCCGGTGAACACCATTTGGTCTGCAGGCTGCTTACAGGTATCAGGCTTACTGCTCCGCCTCCATCTCGTTATGGTAAACTTTGGGACTTTGACAAAGTCTTGAACCTTTTTCTATCCTGGCCAGATAATCAAGAGTTATCTTGCACGGCCATATCTGGCAAGCTCACTACACTTCCTTGCCTAGTCTCTTTTAGGAGAGTTTCTGACGTCAGAACCCTCGATCTGGCGGGCAGGACCTTCTCTCCCGATGGCATAGTATTTCACATACATAGGAGGACGAAGTGTAAATCCAGAATGATTTCCTTCCCTGCCTTTAGGGGTCAGCCCAAGCTCTGCTTGGTCAGATGCCTCGAAGCTTACGAGGAGGTCACGGCTCCCCTCAGGACTTCCCCTGATGGGCACCTGTTAATAGCCTTACGTAAGCCTCATAGAGCAGTTTCCACTCCGACCTTAGCACGCTGGGTGTGGTGGACCTTAACTCAGGCAGGTATAGATACCTTGCACATCGGTGCTCATTCCGTGAGAGGAGCAACGGCTTCTAAAGCTTTTCAAGTCTGGATCCGACGAAGATATTATGAGAATGGCGGATTGGTCGAGCGAATAGTTTTTAAGCAATTCTACCTGAAACCGGTAGAACAGCCAGCATCTATTGTGGTAAGTAAGCTTTAAACCAGCATAATGGGAGCCTCCGGTCTTGACATAGAATAAAGATTTTCCATAATAACTTACTAGAAAGTCTTAATTCTATTAAAGACACGGAGGCGAGCATTATCCCACCCGGCGAGAAATCAGGTTACACCGAGTCTAGACAACATTATCTGCGCTGATAATTGCTATGTGTTTGTTCATGACTGTTTTCTTTGGAATAACATAACATATTTCTCTCCCACCTTCTCTTGGAACTAGGGTTGTAATATACATGATATAATTCCAATTATATACTTTTCTTTCTCCTGACAGCTCCTGCCAATAAATCCACCTAATCTAGAACTCCTTGTTTTTGCTTACTACTGCGAGTTGCCCACGGTTATGAATCTTCGTTTGCCAAGTTCGCAGCTTCGAAAGAGGAAGTGCATCATATTCAAGGCTGTTTATGGGAGGACCTGTTACTTTATTGGTGGACGTTAGTCACATGTTTCTGACATTGGACTGGATTTTTCCCTCAGGCATCTGGGAAATGTAGTTTGTTTAGTATTTTTTTTTTGGGAATGTATTTTATTGATTTTGGTGAGAAAAAAAACGTGCAATACAACGAGAAATCAAACAGTGGTTCAAACAAGGGAGGAGACGGTGCAAGGGGGACAGGGGAGGGGAAGGGCCAAACAAATCAACAACAGTCTTCATGTTGCAGCGAACTTACAGTGGACGGATGGGTTAGGGCCTGCGACCCAGAGTTTCAGGAAGCAGGAGGGGTCGCATACAAGGGCTGTCCTTCCAGTGCTGGCATCAGGGGGTAGCGCCAGTGTGATGCTACGAGATTTCAGGGGGGTTTGTGGTCGGCGCTGAAGCGTATGTCTCTGAGGAGGGCCTTCCATGATTCCAGGGTGCCGCACTCGGTTTCGCCGCTTGACATGATTCCTTCTTGCCAGGCCCTGGTTTCAGCTACTGTCCATCTCTCGAGTTCTTTGAGCCATCGTTCATGCCTGGGGCCCGACGGCGTCTTCCAGGCCATCGCAATTGTTCTCTTAGCCAGGATGCATGAGATGTCCATTAGTCTGACAGTATGCTTGGACTTGCTAGGTCTGGGGTAATTCCCCAGGAGGCACTCTCCGGGGGTCCATTCGTACCTCGTCATTCCAGCGTCCATGCAAGTCTGTTTGGCTTTGGAGCATAGTGTCATCGCCTTAGTGCAAGTCCAGAACATGTGGATCATGTCCGCTTTATCATTCCCACACCATGGGCATGCAGGGGAGGATGTCTTATTGAAGGAGGCGACCCTATGTGGGGTCATGTATGTCCTATACAGGACGTTCAGTTGAATCTGGCCGAATCTGGTATTCCTGGACACTTTTTTGGGAAATATTGGCGCCCTCTCCCATTCTTTATCCGTGATGGGGGTCTCAAGGTCCGCTTCCCATTTCGCCCTCAGATCTTCGCCTTTAGGGTTAGGTTTGTCGCATAGTCTGCTGTAGAGCCTGGAGACTGGTCTCCAGCCATCCGAGAGGTCATGCATTTCTTGAAGTAGAGGATCAGGGGAGGGTTCCTTCGGCCAGCCGGTCCATTGTTTCTTGGCAGTCTGTTTAAGGCGGTGGTACCAGAGGAACTGGCCCGGGGGTATTCCTTCGGCGGCCTTTAGAGATTCGAAGTCCCTGAATTCTCCTTCCTCGTACATGTCGCCCCATGTGTATATGCCGGCTTCTTCCCACCTCCTTGCTGTGGAGAGGTCTGCATCCGTTCGGCAGGTGTCTGCTAAAATGGGGTTATCCGGAGAGTATGGGTGTTGTACTCGCCTGATGTAGCAGGACCTGGCCCATATCTTCCTTCCCAGGTCAATCACTTGTGAGGTGACCAGGGATTGTCGTGTGGGGTGCCACAGGGTTTCCTTGGGGGATCACATTGTTCGAGGATTGCCTCAGTAGTTCCGTCTCAGCCGAAGGTTCGTCCGAGAGCCATTTCGTTATGTGACTCAGCTGGGCAGCCAGATAGTATAACTGGAGATCCGGTAGCTTTATTCCACCCTCTTTGTGTGGCAGGGAGAGAACAGATAGCGACAGTTTGTGCCTGTGGGGGCCCCAAAGGAAGTCCCTGATAATAGCCTCCAGCTTCTTGAAGAAGGGCGGTCGAACGTAATGGCAAATGTTCACGAAGAAATATAGGAATCGGGGGAGTACGATCATCTTGACTATCGCTGCCCTGCCCACCATGGCCAATGGGAGCTTGGACCAGAATTTTATAGAGCGTCGAAGACTCATGATGGCGACCTCAGTGTTGTGTTCGTGCGTGAGTAGCGGGTTATGGCTTACGTTGATCCCCAGATAACGGAACTTGACCAGTTGCCAACCTATTCCTATCACTGGGAGATTGCTTTCTGGAATGTTGCGTAGGCCCGCCATGGGGAAGGCGGAGGACTTGCTCCTGCTGAATCGGATCCCTGAGTACTTCGCGTAATTATCTAGTACCTCCAGTGCTGTCGGTGCATTAACTTCGGGAGTGCTTAGGTAAAGGAGGACGTTGTCTGCGTATAGAGATATAATGTGGTGTACAGTGCCCACCTTGATACCAGCGTCGAAAAACTGCTGCCTGAAGTATAGTGCAATCGGCTCCAGGCCCAGTATGTACAGCATGGGCGATAGCGGACACCCCTGTCTCGTTCCCCTTTGTATTTCCCAGGCTGCTGATACCATTCTTCCCGTTTTCACTCTCGCCATTGGGGAATTATAGAGGACCTCGATCCACCTGATGAAGCCCCCTCCGAAGCCAAATCTTCTCAGGACCGCCCTGATCCATTCCCAGTATATGGAGTCGAAGGCCTTGATAGCATCGAGCGACAACACCGCCAGGTCCTCGTCCCTCTCGTGTGTTTCAGCCATTACATGCTGTAGCCTCCTGAGGTTAGCAGTGGTGTTGCGCCCAGGTACAAATCCGTTCTGATCTTCATGGACGATGGATCCCACCACTCTGGCCAGCTTGCGAGCTAATATGGATGTGAGGATCTTGGCATCGTAGTTTAGCATGGCCAGAGGGCGATAGGACTCAGTCGGTGGGCGATTTGTGTGGCTTGAGCATAGGGACGATTATGGTTTCTTTCATGGTGTTGGGGAGAATCCCGTTCGTGTATGCCTCCTGGTAGACCTCGTGGAGAACTGGGGTAAGGATGGGCTCATACGTCTTGTAAAACTCAGGTGGGAGGCCGTCGCTGCCAGGGGCTTTGTTGTTAGAGAGGGACCTGATCGCCCCTTGTACGTCCTCAAGAGTGATCTCCATCTCCAGTTCCTCTCTCTGCTCGAGTGAGATGCGGGGAAGTTCTATCTCCTCAAGTGTGTCTATAATGTCTTCAGTAGGAATTTGCGTCTTGTGGGCATACAGTTCGGTGTAGAATTTGGCAAAGGCTTCATTGATCCCCAACTGGGTCGTGTGGGATGTCCCATCGGCGTCCCGTATCTCCACTGGGAGGTGTTTGGGGTGTTCCCACTTGCAGAGCCAGGCCAGTAATCTCCCTGGTTTGTCCGATTCTTTGTGGGATCGGGTGGTATGCGTGGTAAAATCGAATTTCTCCAGTCTTTCCCATGCTTGTTGGCATTCTGCACGGGCTTCCTTCAATTTATTCTCGGCCTCTGTGGAGTTGTCGTGAGCAGACTCTAGTCGGGAGATCTCAGCCTCCTGTGCTTCGAGCGTTCTCTGCAACTGCCTGCGAGTACCGCCGGCTCTCGATATAATTTCCCCTCTGGTCACCACCTTCATAGCTTCCCATAATGTGCCCCAGGAGGATACCGACCCCATGTTGATTTCCAGGTAATCTTCCAATTTTTCGGCAAGGTCTTCCCTGAACTCGGGATCTTCAAGTGCTGCAGTCGGCATCCTCCACATGGGGATCGGGGGTCTGGGGCCCCTCAATTGCCATAGCATGGTCAGTGGGGAGTGATCGGAGATCGTTCGCCCCAGGTACTCTGTAGATGCAGCACATGGGGCGAGCTCCTTGTTGATAAACAGGTAGTCAATTCTTGTATGGACTCCGTGTGGGGCTGAGTAGTGGGAGTAAATCCTGTCGGCCGGATGGTGTTCCCTCCAGATGTCGACTAGATTGAGCTGCTCCAGAGTTTCCCTCAGGGCACGGGATGCAAGGTTGCTCGGGTGTGGGGGGGGGGGCAGCGATCTGTCCGCGCTTGCGTCAGCAACACAATTGAAGTCCCCTCCCCATATGAAAGTGCGGTCCCGGTGCCGAATCAGTTTTGTAATCATTGTGGCGAAGTACGCCGGTGTTCCGTGATGTGGGAAGTAGGAGTTGACCAAGCAGACTGGGGTCTGTTCCATTGTGCCCCAAATCACTATGTATCTCCCTTCCTTATCTTGTTCACTCCCCTCCATCTGGAAGGGCACATCCGGGCTTATCCATATTAGCACCCCTCTAGCGTATTTGGAGTAGGGGGACCCTCTCACAGTCCCAGCCCATCGGTCTGCAATCTTGGACATGGCCTCCGTCGTGAGGTGAGTCTCTTGAAGGAGTGCAATCGAGACTTTCTTCCTTCTGAGATAGGATTGTATACGATTGCGTCTGAGGTATGAGCCCATACCCCTCACATTCCATGTCATCACAGTGAACTGTGCCGCCATCGGGTCTGAGTTTCGGATTTGATGCGGGACTCGGTCTCCGGAGTCCGGCTCTGCTTTAGTCCTCCGTAGGTGGGCTGCGGGGGGAATATCACTGAATTCCGGTCGTCGGGGTCGCGTCCTGGACCCATCTCGGTCTTTGTTGGCGAAAGAAGCATGAAGACTGTATAACTAATAAAACTAATAACAAAACTCAAACTGGTGCGCCCAGCGACTACAACATTGTTGCGGTGCTCAGGCGCTCTCGAGCCGTCGGAGCCCATCCGGGAGTCGGGCGCGAGCTGGGTCAGGCAGGTGCCCAGACCGGGTGAATTCTACGCTGGGGGTGGGGCGAGGGTCTGGCGGCGGAGCCGAGCGAGGCCGTTTCCAAGTGAAAAACTGAAGTTGGATTACCTTCTGTGTTCCAGCGTCATGTACGATAGTTCTTACTGTTACTCGGGGGTCGCTTGTGGGATCGGGGGGGTTAGGCCTCATTCCGTGAGTTGTCCTTGCCATCCGCCAGGTTATTATCCTCTAGCCACATGTTGGCTGCCTCTGGATTATCGAGGAATACCACTCTCTCTTTGTAGACGACCCTGAGGCGTGACGGATATAACAATCTATAATTTAGGTTCAGTTGTCGGAGCCTAGCTTTTATCGGGACAAATGAATTCCGCTCTCTCTGAACCTTCTGCGTGTAGTCCGGATAGATGGAGATTTTGGAGTCCCCTCTTTCGATGGGGCCCCCCCCTCCCTGGATCGCCGTAAGATAGTTTCTCTGTCCTGAAAGTTCAGTATCTTAGCGATTATAGGTCTGGGGTGCGATCCAGGGGGAGGGCGCCTCTGGAGGGATCTGTGGGCCCTCTCGACCGAGAATCCCTGGGTCAGTTTGCCGGCCCCTATTTCTTGCAGCAGAAGGGTTTCGACGAAGGATGTGGTATTTGCCCCCTCGTTCCCCTCTGGGACGCCCAGGATCCTGATGTTGCTCCGTCTGGCCCGACCTTCGGCCTCCTCCGCCCTTTCCTCCAGGAAGGCAACTATCCTCTTCAGGAGGGCAACTTCTGACTTCATGGCTGTAGTGGCCGTGGATGTTTCCTCCGTCGACTGTTCGACGGTCGTGACCCTCTCCGCTAAGTTGTGAGCGTCTTGGCGGATCAGTTGGATATCAATTTTGAATTCGTCGATCTTAGAGTCTATATTAGTTTGTTAAGTATTATAAACTATTTCCTGTCATTTTACTTTTAAACTTATATTCATATTTTCTGTTATGTGAAAATGTCTTGCTGCTGAGCACTTTCTTTAAATATATAAATAAAGAAAGAGAAGCATAATGCTCGCCTCCGTGTCTTTAATAGAATTAAGACTTTCTAGTAAATTATTATGGAAAATCTTTATTTTGCTGTATAAAATAATGAAAGATATCCTTGCAGAGTTTTCAGTAATGTTAAGCATGGAATACATTGGTAATAGACTTACTACATGTGTTGGTACAAACCATACATATAAAGACCCACAATGCATACAAATTAGGCACATACCGCCAACTACAGTATAGAAGATAGAAATGACCTCAATACAAAATGTCAATAACATTATAGTTCATCAAGTTCTCAAATGAATTGTGTGCACAGCCTGATTATTGGCCCATATCTGTGCACCATGAGCCGATACCAAACAATAAGGAAAGTACTTCTACCATACACAAGAAGGTTAACGTCTTCCACATATATAGCCATATATAGCAACTTTTCCATTTAAACATTCTTAGTCAGTGAAGAAAACCGGTTGGCTTTCATGTCGGTGAACAAAACCAAGTGGCCCAGATTTCTGAGGTCATCTTTGATGTCCCCTGTGTTAGTCTTAGCAGTGTACGGTGGAGGCCCAAGTTATGGTTGCTTACCTTACCAGGACTGGCAGATTTTTTTTTTTTTGATTTTACTTTTAACCAATTATGGTTTCCAATCTCCTGGGTTCCATGAGGTCGAGCAGGAGCTCCCTCGACGACCACCAGCTGCAGGAGCAGCCCCATGCTGCCTCGAGCCCTGCCTGATGTTAGGTTAGCCAGGAGGCTACACCTTTTTGCTTTTAGGCATCTGTCTCATCCCAAAAATCGCCTGAAATGTATTTTTAATTTAAGGCCCCCCTTCTGTGCAGCTTTGCCAAGCACAGCAGACCTGCTTCATGGGCACTGAAAACGAAGCCCACACCTTCTAGAATTGTTAATGCAAAAACACAAGGTTTTTGCAATTTAAAGATGGCCGCCGCCGCTTCCTTCTACCCATTCTGCTTCTCTGCCAAGCCTCAGAAGCTTGCTGCCCTGTGATTGGTCGCCTGCTGCCTCTTATCGAATCGGGGTGCACCGGCAGGCGAAGCCGGCCCCCGACTAAGGCAACAGACAAAGGCTCCTCCTGACTGAGCCTGACCGAGCACTGGCTGCGCTCGCTGTGCTACGGTGCTCGCGTTAACCAGGTGAGATGCTCGCCAACTCATACGCCCACCTGTTAACCTCCCGCCTCCTTACAGCAAGTCAACACATTGTGTGCGCCGCTTGTGACCTGCTGCCCACCCCTCCCAGCTACAGCACAGCCCCGCTCCCTTAAGTGACTTTCTCCACTGCCAAATAGCACGCAAGCCAAGTACATGGCTGCGGGCGCGTCTCCCCGATTAAAAAAAAAAAAAAACTCCTCCCTCATCAACCCCATGCATGCATGCAAAACGAAACTGTATCCCGTGCTCCACCAACGCCCGGTATTTCAAAGGTACCCTATGCTATCGTGCACGGATCTAAATGACATTTCACACTTTGGTCATGCTAACTTGCCCATCATATGCTGCGCATTGTATGTATAACTCTGCATGCCTTGCCTCCTCGTCGATGTTTAAGTGTTTTACCTGGTCCATCGTGTCATCTTACTCTAAAAATTGAATCTAGGCGTTGTCAGCTTACTTTGTATTCCAAATCTAGGCATTGTACGCTTACTTTGTATTCCAAATCTAGGCATTGTCCGCTTACTTTGTATTCCAAATCTAGGCATTGTGTCAGCTTACTTTGTATTCCAAATCTAGGCATTGTGTCAGCTTACTTTGTATTCCAAATCTAGGCATTGTGTCCGCTTACTTTGTATTCCACATCTAGGCATTGTGTCAGCTTACTTTGTATTCCAAATCTAGGCATTGTGTCAGCTTACTTTGTATTCCACATCTAGGCATCGTGTCAGCTCTCTTTTTAAAAAGCCTTCTGTGCACATCCCAGCCACATATGCAACCTCTGCTGATTGCCAACCACCAACCAGGCCACCCACCACCAACAAAAGTTCCTACCAGGCATCTTCACAATGCTGCTGAGAACTATTCTCCACCTCATTAATTCCTCTTGTCCGCCTAGTTCCACCCTGAGCTTGGCCACCGTAGGCACCATTACACCACCTTCCGTAGAGCCCCACCCCACAACCATGCCGTTCCAATTCTCCCTACCATGCAGCCTCTCAGAAAGAAATACCAGATTACGGTCCAGATTACCTAAACTGTATGAGCCTCGAGCCAGGGACTCTATCCAGTCCAAACTGAATAACCATTCCATTACCATTCGCACCTGCACCAACCTCACATTGGAAAGACCTAGGACCAGCCCACCTAATACTACACCCAAACACAAAACCTAGAACACAGCCACCATCCCCACCCAAACCACTGCCACACTCCTAAAAGGCGCCCTCATCAACGCACGTTCAATAATAGCCCATGCTACATATACAGCGGACCTCATTCTAGCAGAAGATCTAGATTTCTTAGCCGTAACCGAGCCCTGGCTCCACGCAGCCGCAGGGCCAGCCCTCTCACTAGCCATCCCCGACGACTACATCATCATCCTCCGAGCGGATAGAACAGAATCTAGAGGCGGTGGCCTGGCCGTAATTGTCAAAACACACCAACATTAGACTTGACTCCTCTACCCACCTTCCATCTTGTGAAACTCTCACTGCTAAGCTGCCTACTACTAACTCCCAAACGATATCCATTCACTTACTCTACAGACCTCCCAGACCCTTAGGATCCTTCGAGGAAGACCTTAGCACCATCCTCACCAATAACCTGAAAAACACCTCCCAGAGCCTCCTCCTAGGGGACTTTAACCTAGGCTTTAAAGACCCCAAAGATCACCAGGCTACCCTCATCAATAATACTCTTTCTGAATTGGGCTTTACCCAAAAAGTATATGGCCCCACCCACAACAAAGGGAGAACCCTCGACTGGGTAGCAGACTTCAACTGCGCAGCCTCCATCACCGATAACTCCCTTCAATCATGGTCTGACCACCATCTCCTCTCCTTTACCCTCGAAGACTCGAGCCCCATCACCAACAATGTGCTAGCCTCCGCCATCCCCACGAGAAGTAAAAAAAATATCACGGTGGAAAAACTGATATCTCTCATCCTCCCTCCTCTTAACCAACTCTCTGCTTCCTCCAACCCTCACTCCATTGCACCATTAAAACTAAGAAAATGTAAACCGAAAAAGCATCTCAACCACTGGTTCTCCAAGAAAAACGCAATATGGAACAAGCTTGGAGACATTCTCCCACAGACCACAAAAAAATATTGCTCAATAAAATAACGTCCAACTACAAAAAAGAAATCATAGCCGCAAGAGTCATATAACCCGAGAATCGCCCAATCCAACTCCAGCACCAAAGAGTTGTTTACGATCATTAAAGAACTAGAAACACCTGTGCTAACCCCAGACACCTGTGTGAAGGACAATGGTGCACCAGTGTCCAAAATGCCCTCAACAACTTTGTCACAAGCCTTCAAACTAAAATCAAAAATAAGGACTCCTTAGCCAAACCAACCAATCCCACTAACAGGACCCCGTCCCCATCGCCCCAACACCCTCTGCCCAAACCCTCCCGCTTTAGCTTCTCCAAAGTCTCCACTCTCGAAGTGGAAAAAATCATTCTCAGCCTAAAACCATCTAACTGTCAGGGCGACCTTTGCCCCCCACAAATTATTAAAGATGCGGCAAGAGACCTCTCGCCATTCATCACAAGACTCCTCAACGCTTCCTTCTCCTCGGGCACCATCCCCAGCAACCTCAGAGTCCTGGGTCCTCCCCCCCTTCTCAAAAAGCCTTCTCTGGACCCCTCCATTCCCACCAACTACAGACCTATTACCACCGTCCCCTTCCTGCTCAAGATATTAGACAAGACAGCCTACCAACAAATCCAAAAATACCTTGAACTAAACCATCTCCTTGGTATCCGACAATCAGGCTTCAGACCCCAACACGGGACAGAAACAGCCCTTATCGACCTGAAGGCTCCAATTGACACTCTTGGAGACAACGGGAAAGCGGCTTTACTGCTTCTCCTTGACCTCTCCGCGGCATTTGATCTAGTTGATCACAAAATCTTATGTAATCACCTGGATTCAGCTGCCCACTTTTCCCAAGAAGCCATCGGCTGGATCGAGTCATTCCTCAGCAACAGATCCATGTGCGTCTTCTCCACCACAGCTGCAGCCGACCCCATCCCCATCACATGCGGAGTCCCCCAGGGCTCATGCGTCTCCCCTACACTGTACAACGTGTTCACGAAGCCCCTGTTTGATGATCTAGATGGTCTGGGTATCAATTACACTAATTATGCCGATGATACCCAGATCCTCATCCCTCTGACAGGAGATTACAACCATGATTTGGCCTTGGTGAACTGGGTGTACCTCATCATCCAGGCATGGATGGCATCTCAGTCTATGCCTGAATGATGACAAGACTGAACTCATTATACTTGGTTCCACCGCAAACCTAACCAAATTGGACCACAACTACACCAGCGTCATTATAGACGGGAACACGATCAAAGTAGCTAAGGAAGTGAAAACCTTAGGAAAATACATGGACTCCTCCCTCTCCTTCCATAAACAGGTTGGCTCTATGGCATCCTCCACAGCCTACACATGTAAGCTTGTAAGAGCAGCCAAAACCTTCTTATCCACCCAGAGCTGCATTGCTCTAGCCAGAGCCCTTGTATTATCAAAACTGGACTATTGCAATGCCCACTACGTAGGAGCTAGCAAACAAGTTACTAACAAAATACAGATGCTACAAAACAATGCTCTCAGAGCAGTGCTCGGCATCCCCAAGAAAGAACACATTTCCAACATTAGGAGAGCCCATAACTGGCTCAACACAACAGATACAATCCTGCTCAAAGTAGCCTCACTAACGCACAAATGCCTCAACAACACTGCCCCCCGCTACTTAGTCGATAGAATAAGTAAACACACCTCCAACAGACCTACTAGAACCTCCAACGCTAATCTCACAGTTCCCAGATTCAAACGCACCAAAATGGGTGGCAACAGCTTCCAGGTGAAAGCAGCACAAGACTGGAACTCCCTACCACCTTCTCTAAGAACACCCCAAAACCTACACACACTTTAGACGTAACTACATACACTGGATAAAGAACAATGACCGCTAATTCCATTCATCCCACCTCACTGCTACCTACCTGTAAATATGTATATTTGTAAATCTGTAAACTTTTGCCTTTTTCATGACTGCTTCAATCATCTATTATCCAGTGTATTTACTGCATTGTATCCATAAAACCATTGTTATTACTGTACTGCATTGTAACATGTAACCAAGCTGTGAATAACCTTGTTGCTCCTGCGCCCTCATACCCTCTGGTCTGGTGCACAATACAAATGAATAAACTAAACATAACATCCCTTTTAACAAAGTTTTTCCACTGAGTGAGTTACATTTTTATTATTGCAACTTAAACATAACGTCCCTTTTAACAAAGCTATTTCACTGAAAATGTATATATTTTTAGCTATAAATAAACTGCTACGTCTATGACTTTTAAAGCATAGGTGGTTCTGACTAAGGAAACATTATGGGCCTAATTCACAGAAGTGTTGTATAATGGTAAAACCCCATTGGGAAACGTTCTGTAAATCGGGGTTTATGTTTTCATATTATGTGCTTGTTAGATTTGTGGAAATCTATGTACTAGATCCCCAGTGCTAGCTCCTGGTCACTGCTTGATGCTGGATACCCAGGAGCTGCTTTTAATTCCTCCTTATGCAATCTGAATTTCAATCCCCTGCATTCTTGAAGCCCTGTTTTCACTTTCACCTTAATCGGAAAGATGTTTTGCTGTTTATTTTTTTATTTTTTTTCGACCAAGACTTATCTTTTCAGCTGTGGAATTTTTGCATTAGCTGGACTGTAGCTACAGCTGTTTAAAATTCATCAGGAATGGATGAAAATCTTTAATGGATAATTTGTCACAAAGAAATTTATTGCCTGTAAAGCATTCAAAGCTATTGTTGCACATTGGATGGTTTCCTACAGCTCTTGCTGTACGTTGATGGTATTCAGGATCTGGAGTGCGTTTTGGCGCCTTTCAACAGGACCAAGGCCACATCACTATCCCTCCTGAGGCATGTGATACTGAGGCATGTGATAATCCTATCGACTTGGTCTAAGATTAACATATTTTGCGAATGATAATCATTCGATACTTCCTATAGATGCAATTCCTTTGTCTAGGAATTTCTTAGTAATTAGTTTGCAGGATTCTCTGTGCATATGCAGTTTCTACCTCTCAATTTGTAAAAATGTTCATTTATTTTGGGAACGAGTGTAGCAGAAGCAACTAAGTAATGCAATGATAAATTCATAGTAATTCTGGAACGTTCAGCCCTTATGTCGCACCTTGAAATGATCATACAAACCTTCCTCATTGGTCTAAGCTTGCCGTGTGGAATTTGTCGTAAAAGCCTTAGTGAAAAGAGATGTTTTTTCAATCCAATAGTTTATATGGAATGTCAGGTCTGTGCAGCGTCGCACAAGTTTACAGGCTTAAAATTGTTTTTGTATGTTTTAGATGTTTTTTTTCCTATTCTCTGGTTTTAAAATAATCGCATTTTTTTTCAGTGCAGTTTTCAATACCAATTTGTTAGAAGCAGGATCCCCAACCAGATTGTGAATGAGGAAGAGCAAAGACTCAAAGTACCTGAATAACCATGTCAGTAATATTATTTTTCTTTTTTTTTCTCAAAGTATTCTGCAGATTTTCTTTCGATCTCAACAAACCAACGAAGCAGTGAATGTGTAAGCCGAAGTAGTGAGATCTCTTTGGATGATGACTGCACATTAAGGTAACAATGATTCTACAATAAAATGAATCTTAAATGCATATTGAAAGCGGACACAATGCCTGTATTTCAAACTGACTAAATTACATTGCTTTTTTGCATTTCTAATAGTGTAGTTCCTCAAACCATATGGGGACCACAAACCTCTGTACACAGAACATTTGGAAGACAATCAAACTATTTTGATTTGCAATAGGTCATTGTTGGGAGAAATCCCAGCCCCAAGTTTAGGAGTTGCTGTTGCCTTCCAAAACATCACTTGTATATCTTCTAGATTTCTTATTTCACAAAATGATTGCTGTAGTCTAGCAATCAAGGCTAGCCCTTCGGAAGATTGACTAGGATTGCTGAGGAATTATAAAGCTGTTGACGCGGGTGAAAAATACTCATTATGCTCTTGCCTGCCATAGGTCTAATGCCCTCCATGTAGATCTCAAATTATCTGCAACAGTCGTGGCTAGCAGGTTAACAGCCTTGATCCTAAACCTAGTAGATCAATTTTGATTTCTTACAGGGAGATGAGCACTCAATGTCTGAATGGTAGTTGATTTGATTGATATAGCACATAGGTATAGGTGTAGAGGGCCAAGTGGAGCATTTTGTGGTGGTGCTAAAGATTTTTTGGTAGGTTTTATTTATTATTTTGTTGTTGTTGCAATAATGCTCATTTATAAGCCTCCCACAACTTAGTTCAGGCAATGGCTTTATTCGAGTCATTTCCTTAACCAGGGGCACCAATCCTGGTTGTCCGCTGTCTTCAGACCTTTTTGCCCTTACGGTTGAGCCCCTGACACAAGCCTTTCGGAAAATGTAGAAATTGCTGGCATAGTCTACTCTGCGGGCATACAAGGCAGCTTAATTTGCTGATGACCATCTCCTTTTGATGTCTTGTCCCAAGGCATCTACCCTAGCACCAATGTAAAATGCTTGTGTAGTTTGAAAAGATCTTCTGGTTTTAAAATATATTTCGACAAACTTGAGGTGCTGACTGCACCATGTCTCCATCTCACGGTTAAATTGATAACCCCCACAACACTCTGGATCTTTGCAACCAGCTTGAAAATACATGGTGGGGAGTAAATCCTGTTTAATATGATCCGTGGGCTTCATGCTGAACATCAACTGCTCCTTTCCAAGATTAGGGAAGGTCTCTGCTCCTGGAAACACCTGGCTGCTTCCTGTTTTGGGAGAATTATTGTAGTAAAAAGGAAACGCCTCCTGATGACTTTACAAACCTTGAAATTGGATATCATGAGTTTTATTTGTTGGGAAGAAGGTGCTCTTTTTCTTATATTGTCAGGAACGTGGTCTTGCGCGGAGGTAGCATGTACACCTGCCTCCCTGTTGGGTCTTGGTGCCTGGAGTATTTACAACACAGGCCTCCGAGACCCGCCGGGGAAAGCGGGTTAGGGTCTGCTGGTTTGGATAGGTAGGGGGAGTTGGGGAAATCGGGTTGAGGGATAGGTAGAGGTTGTGGATGGGGAAGAGGTTGTTAGGAAGGAGGAGTATGAGGCCCTCCTGGGGTTTGAGTTTACTGGTGTGCTGCCCACACTTTTTACACACAAGCACTTTGTCTGGCCCTATTGGTTTAATTGACCCAGATATGTTCTCTGGATTCTGGTGAGTAAGGCGCCGACTGTTCTTGCCATTATCTGCACAACAAAGTTCTACTTACTGTGCTTTCCAAATACTAACTGAACTTACAAGTGTCCTGAACCTTAAGAGATTACCCAATGGCTGGCAAACATAAATATTACCTGTTAAAGTCACAACCATACATTAACATTAGCAATAAAAACAAACAAGATGAATGCACTTAGCTTTGTATCGTGCGTGGTTGGATTCTGCCTTGAACCGATCAATGTTCTAGCTGGGCCATGTGATCGGCGGAACGCCGCTACAAGCAAATCAAAACATCAATGAGCTTATGTCAGAGGATCATAGTACAGCTTTACATAGTTTCACTAGCTCTACTCCAGTTGTCTACGACATGCAACATAGAGGGTTAAAGGGTTAATGGTGCCAGTGCCCCGACTCTATGCTGCAGGGTTCGGAGTCCAGCGTTAGCTTGAGGCTCAACGGTTAATGGTGCTGGTGCCCCGACTCTAATGCTGCAGACTTCCAGCGCCAGTGCGGGGCTCAGTACTCTGTGACTTTTAGTTTCACCCAACATGCAAGTTTCCCAGCACTATTAGTATGTGCGGTGTATAAGAGTAGAAATGCATTTATCTGTTGTCCTTAGCTGGGCCTGCAGTGTTCGCAGGCGGGGAGTGGCCCTGCGGTTGGCAGCCTGCAGGAACCAGCTGACGCAAGTCTTCTCCCTCCGATTGTCCGTAGCGCATTCGGGGATCCTCGTGCGTTCTGCTCGCATGCGCAGTCAAATGGGCGTCGTCCCGAGGATTCCCAGAGGCTCACAGGCACGCGAGCCTTCTGGGAAATGGAGTTTGTTGTCCTCTTCTACGCTCCTGAGGGCTTTTAGGCCCATAGAACTGGCTCCAAGCATTTCTGCCTGCATACAATACAAAGTAGGGTCCTATAATAAGGTTGTTTACATCTTACTTTACTTTTGCCACACCAATACCCTGCATTACTGGCATTAGCAACCTGGCACTTCACACTTGCCCCAACTGCTTGTGATGAGTTCCTGACATGTGTAATCATGGAGGATTGTCCGGACTTGGTGAACTACTTTAGTTAGCTCAGTTATGGGTCATGGGTAAATCTCTGAATCAGAAAACCTTAGTAGAGGAAGCCACTTTGACGTGTAATTTGGAATTAGCCAATAAGGCTGCTGGCCATATATGAACTACCTGCCATCAGAACCACCATCAATTTGGGGCAGGCTTACTAACCGGAGATCTCACTAATTCTCTCGTCCATTTTCTCCAATTCATGGGAACTCTCAATTCTCTCCAGTATACCAGTGGAGAGATGTTGAGAAGTGGATACACAGGGAGAGGTGGGAAGGGGGCTGGCTCCGCCGCACACATCTTCACACACTTCGTGTTCCCTGCTGTTTGTTTTGCGCTTTACCCTCTCTGGGTATGCTGTTCCTGTGCTGGTACCTTCACTCTGCTTCTGTTGTGCCTTCTAGGTCTTTTTTCCCCCCTCTCTAGGTCCCCACCCCTCCATCCGCTCTGTTTACTGTTGGTAATTATTTATTGTACTCTACCCATCTGCCTCCTCTGCCCTTTCCTCTGCATGCTCGCTCCCACCATTGATTCTGTATGCTTATGCTTCTTATTCCGTTCCCTACTGTGCCTCCCTCTGTGTCCTCCACCCCCCCCCGTTCCGCCAACCCCTGCAATGCCCCCACAAGGTGCATTCTTTGTGCCGTAGTTCTGTGCTGTGCTTACTCTCCACCTACAGCCCTCTATGGTGCTCTGTCACCAACCTTCTCGAACTGCTTTTCTATCGCCTATCTTATCCCTCTCACGACGTCTGGAAAGAAGTTGTTCAAGAAGGACATCCTGGTCTCCAATCCAGGCCTTCCCATCACTGACACCCATGTCAGTGCTTCCTCCAGACTCACTGACATCCTCTTGTCGTTCCTTTTCCCATCCTTTGGACCCTGCATATGGTCGCTATTTCTCCTATCTCTTCATCTCCCATTAATGGTGGCACAAGATGGGAGGTCCTCTTGGCCTCCTTCCTGTCTTTGTAAATAGTACTGTCTTGGTCTGGGGCACTCAGCCCAACCTCCTGCTCCTGAATAGACCTCTCCCACGTCTTGGCAACTTACTCCTTCCTCCTGCTATGCTATCTTTGGCCCCTCAGCCACCTTCCTCCTCTACCGCTCCAGCTCCTCTGCCACACACCCCCACCGCTGCGGCTCTCCCCTCGTACCTCTTTTTTGGGTCATCTGCCCCCTCCTACCTCTGCCGTCTCTTGGTCCGCTCTCTTCCGCTGGGTGTAACTCTCTCCTGTACACCACCCCCGGAAGTCTCGTGGCAAACTGGTCCATGTAGCTACTCTCAATGCTCCTCTGCTGTCAAACGCTCCTCTGATATCTGCCACCTCCTCCTCGAAGACCTTGATCTGGATGTTCTTGCTCTCACTGAGACTTGGTTCACGGCCAGCTCTGTCACGAGTTTTGACACTCCTTACTGGGGGTTACTAGATCCTCTCCGGACCCAGGACCAATCGGCCCGCAAATGGAGTGGCCCTGATCTTTCCTGAGTGGGTCCCTGGCTCTCATTCCCACCCAGGCTTACTCCTCCTTTGAATGACTGATCTGCAGGCTCTCTAACTCTCCTGACCTCTCTCTGACTTTGGCCACCATCTACAGGCCACCGGGCCAGATTGCGCTTTTTCCTCTCTGAATGGGCTGATCTCTCCTCTCCCCTTGCCTCTACCCCTAAGCTGCTCTTCCTCAGGATTTCAACATCCATTTGTACTCCTCTGACCACTCTGGGCCTTTCCACAACCTCTGTGACTCTCTCTCCCTCTATTGTTCTCTCTGGTCCGAGGTACTCAGCTGGACATACCTTGGTTGTGCTCATCCCCTCTGTAACCCTCTCACTGTTAGGGAGAACTCTAAAAAATGTGTTAATTCCCTCCACCTTAGAGACCCCCAGCAACTTTTCTGGATTTTGAGGACTTGATTTTTTACCTGGAGAGAATGAGACCTTTTTCCCACTCTCATGTATTTTAATGTGATTTTGTACACTGTTTCTTTTGGTTATGAAGTCTGACAAACTCCATAGGCATCAGTGGTTTCGTTTTGAACTACCAAGGTTTGCATTAACCGCAACCGTCTACAGACCTGGTAACGTTAACCGCGGGAGCCATAGTTTTCAAAATGGCGTCTAGCCATCTTTGTTAAAATGGTGCCCGGTCTTATTTATTCGCCAGGCCTTTGCAGGAAGGTCCTACTAGAGAGAGGAGCCCCTGCTAGGACGACTTCTCCCTTGAGTTGGTGGGACCAATCAATTCCAAAGTGAGCCACCTGGACACCCATCTCGGAGCTTGTTGAATTTCCTCAGTTGCTGCAGGAAACCGTATAGCCAGGGAGAGAGACACCAGACTTTGTGCGTTGCTTTTAAGCTGGCCTAAAGCTTTTTGAAAATCCTCGACTCCAAACTGCAGGACTGACCAAGCCCGAGCCCCCTCAGCAGAGTGCGGGACCCCAGAAGTGAGGAAAGTCCACCTTGACAGCCAGGAACCGCGCTTGTTGCTATTTGCTGAAACCGAGTAGTTGAATCGCGAAACAGCCACTGAAAGGGTTTGCCGGTTGCCAGCTTTGACAGTCCCAGTGGATTGCAGGAGTCCCCCGACGTCCTCCCTCTTGTCCCCACGACTGAGGCCCAGGAACCGTGAGATCTGCAGAGATGCACAGGAACAGAAGTCTTCAGCTGTATCTTTTTCTTCATCCTAAGGTACTGTAAAATAAAAACGTACCTCTTACCGTGGAAGTGGTTAAAATTTCTGCAACTCTCAAGTCTAATCAGCTTGTTGCCCTACATTTGTTTCTTCTTTTCATCAGACTCCTAAGAACTTGTTTAAAGAATATTCTATCTACTAGAAGTGCTTTATCCTATGCAAGACTTTTGCCCATTGACTTTGGCTTAGCCTATAGAATTGAATGACTCTTACAACATAATCTAAAAGTATTAGCCCTGCTTAGAAACATTTTTGATCTCGTGTTCTAATAACCTTTGCCTTTTACCTAACTTATTAAGAGTGTTCTGAATGCCAGCAGTAAGATATTAATGTCCCCTGCACCCTTATCATTGAAGTCCTGTGGGTGTAGGTTGTGTCTGTGGGCCATCCCAAAAGACAATATGACTGAGGGGGTGCCTAAACGCATCTCTACCGACCCACGGGTTGAGGGTGTCTCACCTACCGGGCCAAGGCCCGAGGAGTAGGGTAGGCCTTGTGATCCACACGCAAGAGTCTTGGACGAGTCCGAGCCCAGACGGCTGAGCACCACATCGCAGGCACGTGGCAAGCAGCTCGACAAAATGGCCGCCAGGCCAGAAAAAGGCACCTGTCCAACGCCATTCCAGGAATTCGGCGAAGAACGAGTGTCTGGGTGGGCCTGGCCTCAAACAGGTACGTGGCCTACCGTCTACCCCTCAGTTGCGCAGGGCGGCTTTCCTTGGCATCCATATGGACAAGATACGCAGCGGCTCCAGCAGCTCCCAGCTACCACGTCAGCATCCGCTGCCACCTCTTGGGCCAGCGAGGAGGTGCTCTTTCCTTGGCCTCATGAAGTCACCTCAGATGGGGGTTATCATGAGACGCCATCAGGGAAGTCATTCCTGCCATGCTAGCGGCACCACAGACTCCTCCATCGGGCCCCCAGGCCCTGGTGCAGCTGCCTTCTCCGGCTACACAGCCAACTCTGCTACCTCCGCCACCTCCTCAGCTTCCGGCTGCGGTCCCTGTACCCCAACCTCCGGCACCATCTACTCCTCCTCCACAGGATCCTGGAGATCTGCTGGATACAGACCAGGAGGATTGGGACACGCCATCCTCAGCCAGGGCCTTCCACGAACGTCTTGCTGGGCTGGCTGAGTGCCTGGACCTACCTCAACCCGAGGTTGAGCAGCCTGCAGAGGGGGTTCTGGCTGAAGTCCTCAAGCAACGCCCCTCTGCCGAATCGGGGATTCCTATGCAGACCAATGTAGTCCCTGGCCAAGAAGGGCTGGCTCAAACCCCACTCGGCCCAGCCGGTCAATCGTTGCCTGGACGCCAAGTACAGGCAGGTGGAGGGGGGGGGATACACTCTTGCTTTTGGCCCATTATCAGCCGCACTCTTCAGTGATCGCTGCAGCATCACTATATTACTCAGTCGTCCTCGGCCTCTTCCTCTGTGGCGTTGCTAGTCAAGGAGGAGAAGCTCTTGGAGACATATAGCAGGAAACTCTATTCCAACGCCTCTTTACATCTACGCCAGGCCGATGCCATGCTGGCTGCCTCCAACCAGAGATTATGGCGGGAAATTGCGGACTTCCTCCCGGAAATCCCCACCCAGAGCCAATCGCGCTTTAAGGCATGGATAGCTGAAGCCAAGCTGGTGGCGCATGACCTCATGGAATCCACAGTGGCTCATATCGATACCTCCGGCCGTGCCATCTGTATTGCCACGGATCCGAGAGGACAGCCTGGCTCATGGCAACAAAATTCAACCCGGATGTCCAGGAGTGCATTCTAGATCTACCGTTCGAGGCGGTATCGGGGGACCTCTTCGACTCCTCTGCGGACAAGGAGCTGGACAAAAAGAAAAACGGCTCTCAAATGGCAGTCTTTATCCATCCTTACAAAGACCACGCCCAAATCGTACACCCAAGCTCAGCAGCGCTTGGAAAGGACGTACATATGGATGGGTCCGCGGCTTCCAGGAACGCAAATCTAGGCAGCCGTCTCAAAGCCGGCGCAAGCATCAAAGGGGGGGGAGTAAGGGCTTTTTCCAGTCCCCCATCCTCAGTGGCAGCCTTTGAGGGAAAGAAGGAATGACACGCCCTTTCGGGCCCACGTGTCTCCGGTGGTGGGGGGGCAGGCTTGCTCTCATACACATTTCTGGCACCAGAATTTTGTGGAACCCTGGATCCTCTCCGTAGTATCCATGGGGTACTGCCTTCCTATCCCTCCATCCAGACCTAACATGGTGGTCCAGGGACTGCAACCTACGGACGGGAAAGCCCTTTCGGCCACCCTCCCCGCAGGCCACCCTGACCAGACTCCTAGCTCGAGGGCTGGGGAGCCACACTGGACGGTCTCTCAGTCCACGGCACCTGGACTCGACAGGAGTAGGAATACCACATCAACTGGATGGAGCTGAAAGCCATCTGGCTAGCGCTAGGAGCATTCCTACCGCTTCTCAGGGGCAAGGTTGTCCTAATCCAGACGGACAACTCGACCAGCATGTACTACGTCAACAAGCAGGGAGGCACCAGATCCCCTCCTCTGTGCAGACTGGCGATCAACATGTGGGAGTCTGCCCTGGAAAATGACATTTACCTCATGGCAGTCCACCTCCCGGGGGAATCCAACCTGGAAGCGGACAGGCTCAGCAGGCTGGGAGCGGACAATAACGAGTGGCAGCTAAACAACCTTGTTGTTCAGGAGTTCAACAGGTGGGGTCACCCCCACATGGATCTCTTTACCACCTGGCACAACAAGAAGTGTCCCCAGTTCGCATCTTGGCAGGGTCAGATCCCCGGCTCTCTGGGCGACGCATTTCACCTCTAGTGGACCGGCATGAAAGCCTACGCCTTTCCGATCCACAGGGTAATCTGCAAAATCAAGGAGTCTCGCCGACTCCTCGTTATTCTGATAGCTCCATGGTGGCTGGCCAGGCCATGGTTTTCAGAGCTACTCAGCCTCTCCGAGGTGCCCCCGATTCACCTTCCGACCGGCCCAGCATATCTTCTGGCACAGCAGGGGGGGTGGGCAGAGTCATCCACCCTGGCCCAGGGAAACTAGCTCTCACAGCGTGGTACCTGAGCAGGTAACTCTTCAGCACCTTAGCCTCTCGCAGGCCAATCTGGAGATCATACAGGGCGCCAGGAGCAAAGCCACCCGGGTCCAGTACAAAAGCAAATGGACCAGATTCTGCCACTGGGCAAACTCAAAGGGTATTGACCCCCTTCGCTTGCACTTTGAACGACGTGCCCTCTTTTTCGGTGCACGTCGCTCATTCAGGCGTGCAGGTGGACACCTGCTGCACATACCTTGCTGCCATTGGGGCTTACAGGAACTCTGAGGACGGCATTTTCTCCTCTTCCAACCCTATCTTCAAATATCTGACGGGTCTCGCTAGGCTCTACCCGCCCGTCAGGAGACCGCACCCTGTGTGGGACCTTAATATAGTCTTGGGCGCCCTGGCTGGTCACCATCAAGACAGCCTTACCTCAGCTCATAGAGTCTGCGAGATCCAGGCGCTGGTCGCCTCGGAATCGTATACCACTTTTCACAAAGACAACGTAGTCCTGCGGACGCACCCCTCATTTCTGCCCAAGGTTCTTTGCGTTCCACTTAAACGAGGAAATGGTCCTTCCTACATTTTTTCCCCGATTCCAAAGGACGAAGCACAGAGTGCTGCACTGCCTGGATGTCAGGCGTGCTTTGAAAATCTGGGTGTTAGTCTTAGCAATGCACGTAGGTGGTGTGAGGTATGGTTGCTTAGTTTACCATAATTAGCAAATGTCAAGTGTTTTTCGGTTTTACAGTGAAGTATAACGTCCCTTTAACAGTTTTTTTTTTTTACTGAATATATATATATATATATATCTAGGAGAGGGGCGGGCGCACTCCAGTTCCCTGCACAACCTTCTCAGCTACTGGTGTTCTCCGACCGGTTTCTGTGCTCTTACACGTCATCAGGGAGGCAGTCTTAACTTGCAGCTCACAGCAAGTGCAGGTGATAATGATCAATGATGATTTCTGCTGCAAGGGCTATATATATATATATATATATCTATCCAGCACCAATGAATGTTCATTCAAAATGTTAACGACCTTAGTGAAGTATGCCAAAAGTGACAGATTGAAAGCCCTGAAGGAAATTGAAGCCCTTGAGGCAAATGTTTACACAGGAGCAGAGTACAAAACAGCAAATGATCGAAAGGTACAAATGGGCAAGAATTTCAGTAAATACGAAGAAGAAATAAGAGAGAGAAAACAGAGAAAGTGTTACGCTCACCTGACTCCCACGGAGGCGCTGGCCTGGTTCGCGCTGCTGTGACCTCTTCTAAGGTGATGCGCAGGGTTCGGAAGACGGACTGGACCGGGCCCCCAAATCTGGCTTGTCTGGCTCGCAGAAGTATCCTTCTGTAGGCGAAAATAGGGGATTAACTGTCTGCGGGGTAATGCAATCGGCCTCCTACTTTCCCCTCTCACCCTCCTCGAAACCCTTCTGTGATTTCTCGTAGCGTCTCACCTTAGGGTCTGGAAGGACAAGCTCTCCATCCTGCTTCTGATGCAGGAGCGCGTTGGTATCCAGTTACTTCACTGGATTTTCGGATTGGTGAGAACCAAACTTGCTTGGCTTCCAGGTAAGTTTTTTGATAAGAGGTTCCCCTTTTGTCCATGCATTAATGTACTAATGCTAGTGTCTTTTTCCCCATAGGGGCCGGGGTACGGAATGCCGGGGAACAGGCACCGACCCGAGATGAGAGGTGAAATCCTTGTAGAAATCAGGTAAGTCTTTAATGAGCATTTTTTGGTAATGTCTTTTCAGTCGCTCATTAACGCTGATGTCTCTTTTTCCCCTTGGGGGCCGGGGTCCGGAAATGCCAGGATGCGGCGCGGACCCGAAATGAAGAGGGAATGAATCAACAGGTAAGTCTTAACATGGAGATTTAGCTTTCCTTATTCCCTTCTCTCTCACCTTTTGTTCTGGTCTTTTTCTCCCTAGGCGCTGGGGCGTGACTGCAAATCCGGATGATCGCTGCTGAACATGGAGGCGCCCTGTAAAGGTGAGTGGAATGCGGCGCTGCAGCAATCGACGCGATGAGCTTTTAAATTAGTCTTCCTTTTCAGGATTGTCGGCGAGGATGTCTAAAGGGCCCCTATATGGGGTTGCTGGGTCCTTCCTTGGGGACTGGATGTCCGCTTTCGGGGACGCCGGGCTTGAACCGGCTCCCCGGGAGCGGGCATCATGACAGAAAGTTCCTTCGTGACAAAGAGGACTATGCAAGTGGAAGAATATATACTTTCTCCAAAAAATATGACTCTATGAGAAAGGGAATACAAAGTCAAAAGAAAAATCCAATTCCGGCTATAGATTCAGAAACTGAGACAAGTGCAGGCTCATCAACCGATACCTCAAACTCAAGAAGTACCAATGAACCTCTTCCCAAACTGAATTTTTTTGAGCAAATGAAACTCCTACATCAAGTAGGGAAAAATATACAAGGCAGGAATCAGCCAAGGTACACAAGAGGAAGAACAGATGGGGAAGCAGAGGACAAGGCAAATCCAAAAAAGAGGACAGTCGGGAACCCGGCCGATGCGCTCTGGCAAGACCAAAAAACAGGAACAGTAATGACAACTCAAAATTCACAAGTTGTCAATCTATCAGAGAAGACATTAACTGATATGGAAATTAGAGTTTTGTCTAAAGGGCTATCTTTCTGTCCAACCTCCAACTTTGATTATGCCCAAAGCAGAGTGGACTTGCACTTGTTCATTAGAAAAATCAGACTGGCCAAATTTTTTGCCAGTATAAACACTGAAACATCCAGCAACACAAGAACCCTCTGAATTAACTATTAGAGACATACCAACACTATGTACTTTAACATCACTACAAGAAGATGATGAGGCCATGACAAGATCAAATCCGTCTGAATCAGAATGGAGTTCCAACATACCAGACAGTCTATCCACAAATATGCCAGCACCGAGTCACTTAAGGAGAAAATCGAAATGTATTCCTCCAACCAACAATATGGCACACAAGGATTTCTTTGAGGACCTAATCGATTTGAAAAAAATTGGCCTCCACAAATTACAAAATGAATCAAAATGTAACCTCAGAAGAGCGTGCAGCAATAAACAACTTGAAACAAGACAAATCAATTGTTATCCGCTCTTCGGACAAAGGAGGAAATATTGTAATTTTAAATACACATGATTACAAACGGGAGGCCATACATCAACTTAAACAAATCAACTATAAAAAGTTACCTGCAGATCCATATGGAATATACAAAACAGAATATGATCTAAAACTGTCATCATGGCATGCAATGGGACTATTAACTTCACAAGAAATGACATTCTTAGTAAAAGATTTTCCAATTTTACCAATCATACATTTTATACCGAAAATCCACAAGTGTATGAGAAGGCCACCGGCAGACCAATAGTGGCATCAATTGATTCCTTGCTTGAAAATGCATCCAAATATCTGGATCATTTTCTCTTCCCGTTTGTTCAAACATTGCCATCTTCTATCAAAGATACGTCAGACTTTCTTCAGCAAATTGACCAGATACCATGGAAGCCAGGATATCTACTTATAACACTAGATGTTGTTTCTTTATATACGTGCATTGAACATCAAGAAGGCATGGAAGCTGTCGGAAGATATTTATCCACTAGATTGCTAAGCTTCAGAGACCATTCACAGATGCTACTAGAAATGCTTCTCTTTTGTCTCACACACAATGCCCTCATGTTCGATGGGCAACACTATAAACAACTATGTGGGACTGCCATGGGTACAACAGTGGCACCCACATATGCCAACCTTTTCATGGGAAACTGGGAAGCAAAACTGTTTGCGGAAGAAAACATGCATATATATCAACAAAGTGGCCCTATGGCGTCGTTATATTGACGATCTATTTATAATATGGGAAGGCAGTGACACGGAATGGATGTGTTTCTTCAATGTTCTAAATACGCAAGACAGCAATCTCAAATTCACCGAGCAACACGATCCAACAGAAGTAGTATTTTTGGATATCAAAATTAAGGTAAAAAATGAAGTAATTACAACGGAAACCTATCGCAAGCCGACTAGTACCAACTCATTACTTCATGCGGAAAGTGCACACCCAACATGCCTAAAAAAACAGTATACCATACAGGGAATTTTTGAGAATGAAAAGAAATTGCAGTAAGAATAAAACATTTGAAGAAAATGCAATCATAACAGCGGCCAACTAAGAAGTGTACAATCAAGAGTGCATTTAATCAATGTGCCAAACAAACTCGCGAAGATATTCTAAGAAAAAATAAAGAAAAAAGCAAACTGAAATCACACGAAACGAAATCTGAAAATATACGGTTCATTACAACCTATAACAACGGAGCTAAAGGAATTCAGAAAATCCTCACCAAACATTGGTCTGTATTACAGAGAGATCCGCATATTAAAAAATGCATTCAGCCGAATGCCACTGACATTCAGAAAAGCAAAATCATTGCAATGCCAAGTCTCTTCGTAACCCCTAAACAATCTACAACTCAATGGCTGGCGAGTAATCAAGTCGGGTTTTACAAATGTACAAAATGCAAGGCCTGCAAATATGGGGTATCTCTTAAACATTATGTGCTTCCACGTACTCGAAGGAAAGTAACCATCACCAAACACATTACTTGCTCAACAAGTTATGTTATTTATGCAATTACGTGTGACTGTAACCTTTGGTATATTGGAAGCACTAAGCTGGAAGTGAGACTTTGTGTGCTGCAACACCTCCAAGCCATTAAGAATAAAGATCAATCTTACCCCCTCACAAAGCATTTTGAAGAAAAACACAATGGGGACATATATTCCTTAAAATACTAAGGAATAGACAAGATTTCCCCACACCTGAGAGGTGGTAATCGGGAACGAAAATTGAGACAAACGGAATGCAAATACATCATTGATTATCACACTAAGAACCCGGGAGGCCACAACAAAGATGAGGAACTCTACACTTTTGTGGGAACCTAGATTATCTTCGGAATAAGCTGCTGTAACTTAACTATTATCCCATGCTTGTAAATATGGAACTATAACATCTTGTTTCTTGAATATGATACTTTTTAAACATTTTCTTACCACACATTTTTTAATCACTTTTTTAACGTGCAAGGATCTTTCTTAACATATTGTAAAGTATGAAGTAATTACAGGTTTCGATTTTAACATTGACTAGTCCACTCTTAAATTGCCCTTTTGCCTCTTCCTTTGTTTGTTGCTTCGAGATTGAATAGTCATGGATTTATACAAATCCGGCATAGTCAAACATTGCCCACCCTTCAATGCCCAAATAATCAAAAAGTTGCCTAATGAGTTTGACCAAATATATTGTACGTTTTTATTTGATATTTTTAGAAACGGACTAAATCCATAGTGTTTTTCAGTGATATTTTTTACATGGGAATGCAATGCATTATGAAATACATGAATCCTATGTCATTGACTTTACAAGCACGATGCACTTTATTTAGATGGTTATAAACAATAACGTGTTCGATTTATATAAGCATTATGCACCTTATGAATATCTACAAATGGCAAAAATTATTCACTAATGAACCTAAATGGAGTCAAATGTAGAAATTATCGCGTGATTGTTAAATTATAAGCACCAGGCACTTTATCAAAGCATCACATATCCTAATAACATTAATAAGATCTCCATATGGGAAAACCACTCAACTGGTTATATTCAAATAGAATTCAGTGCAAACAAATGTTGTGGAACTGTGATTAAATTGTGAGTACTATGCATTATGCACTTTATTTAAGCACTAAGCACTTTAGTACTACTAATAAAACATGACCACCATTATGATCTAATTCAAATGAGCATGTAATATGCAAACAAAGGAACAACATCGTTGTTAAAAAAACACTTCCAACATGGCACCCATGTAAACGGGGATTGGTCTTAAGTACACTGCTAATGTAAAAGGGAAGAGGGACAATGACATCGGTAAAATGTTTAAAAGAGAAGCCTGTCTTTTATGTCTACAATTTGACGAAGCCCGGAAGGGTGAAACGCATAATTGTTTGTTCTCTCCTGAGATGCTTGTCCACCGTGTTTAGCAAAATAAAGGATGCTTTGATGGAGATCCTTTATTTGCATCTGGCTCATTTTTACTTATGAGGAGAGCTACCGCGTCCATGTAATATATATCAATGACTTTTGTGATATCATCTTTGATGTCCTGGGTGTTAGTGTTAGCAGTGCACGGTGGCGCAAGGTATGGTTGCTTATCTTACCATAACTGCCGAATTTCAGGGGTTTTTCAGTTTTACTTTGAACCATAACGTCCCTTTAGCAAAGTTTTACCATAACGTCCCTTTAACAAAGTTTTTTTTCACTGATATATATATGAGAAAGAAGGCAAACACGGACCGCATGGTCCTGTCTCTTAAGAAGCTGCACTCCCATCACAACAAAATCCAGAAATATCCTGCAGCAATTGCTTGTCGAAGGATCCAACCAAGGAAAACCAACAGCGAACTACTACACTGCAACAGTTTGCTTTTTTTAAAAAAGTTCAAATTTTAATTTTATAATCTTTACAATAAACGGCTTCCCAGTAGCAGGGAGGCTAGCTAACGCGTTTCGCCACACACCTGTGGCTTGTTCACAGTATATATACAAAAACAAAGGGGCTAAACGTGATGTCATCAATGACATTTGTGATGCCATCTTTCATGTTCTGGGTGTTAGTGTTAGCAGTGCACAGTGGTGATGGCAGGTATGGTTGCTTAGCCTACCATAACTGGCGAATTTCAGTCAGGGCTTTTTCGGTTTTACTTTGAACCATAATGGCACGTTTGAAAAGTTTTTTTTTTAGTGAAGTGTACAGGTTTTATGGTAGGTCAACTTAACCGTAAAGTCCCCTTAAAGTTCTTTTTTTTTTTTTTTTTTTTTTTATTTCACAGGTTTTTTTGAAGGGGAACTTAATCATAACATCGCGTTAACGCTTTTTTGCTGAATATACACCATCATGTGATCTTGGGAGATATGTAGTATGATTTACTTACTTTATATACATGTAACAGAACATACAGAACCCCCTCGCTATTGATATTTGAAAGGCACGGACTGAGCACCTGTTTGCGGACGGGCACGGACGAGGTCAACAGTACCCAAACAGTCAGGGGGTATCTGAAATTGTACTATTGTCTTACACAAAAAATGCTCAACTTTGAAAAAGGACACATAAAGACATTATTATAAGTACTAATAAATAAATGGGGAAATCTAAACATGTGAAATAAAAACCATGCATTTAATGATCATGTAGAATGAAATGGATTATACCATAACAAAAAAAAATATGCCTCCAACGTAATTACCTCACAGAACCTCTGCAGCCAGGACCGACAGACTCGCGCAGTACAACAAAGGCAAATTACAACAAAATAGTAAGTGAACTTCATTTTTCTTGTGTACTTTTTTTGGTATGTGGGGCAGAAAAAATAATTTCTTTCTGTTTTGACACAGAAATGTGCTGTACTTTGGAGTGGCTGGAGGAGAATTTTCCGCATGGGGGGAAATGTCCGAAGATGGAGATAATAATGGTACACTTCTCTGCATAAGCAAAATAATCTCTGCATAAGCAGAAAATGATCAGTATTTTATGGGCATTTAACATATATATATTTATTTTTTAACAGACCAGGAAAAAAGAAGGCCAACAAACGACACAGAGGAGGACAGGCTGAAAAGGATGGAACTGAAAATGGACACACTAAATGACATTTTTTTACAGTTTAAGGCAATTTGTGGAGGAGTTTGTGAGAGGAAAAAGGTCATCTGTACCTGCCCCCCTTCTCCATTCCCTAGTGAACATCCCCAAACCTTCAAGAAGAAAATAGACATTTTGATGAAACATCCATCCCTTCTTCCCCTCACAAATCATCCCCTCCCAACCAGCCCGTGTTGAATCCTAATTAACCTATATTCGTGTCAGTATCTGCTTCCCCCTGTATTTCTGTTGATTGAACTGTGTGTGTGTTTTTAGAAAGTTTTTGTATATTAGTTGTAGTTGAAGAGTTTGAGGCAAACCTTTTTTTTTTTTTACGTAAAATGTCCGCGAACAGCGCGCCTGTTGGAGCTATCCGTAAGCAATAGAATATGGATATTCGAACGGCAATACACCTACCCATACGAATGCCAACCAAGATGGAACTGATCTTAGAACACACCAACTGTGCAAGTTTTGCGTAAATAAACAGAATGGGGCGTCCTAAGGACATTATACCTCACCATACCGCTCACAAATGAGATAAAATGTATTCTTAGAACACACCAGGTGTCCAGGATGTCTGGAAATGAGCAAAATGGGAGTGTCCGAAGGACACTATACCTGTCCGTATCGTCCGCAGCCAAGATGGAACCGTCCGTAAAACTGGCACGGTGGCCGGCATGTTCGTAGTCAAACAAAATGGAGGTGTCCTAAGGACACTGGACCTGTCCGTACAGTCATCAGATCATGTACGCACATGCGCAGTACACCCATAAGGACTGCGAACAATCGTGCCTGTCCCTAACTGTCTCACTTGTGTCGCACTTTTAATTAGTTTCAGGACCCGTACACTGTCCTCAGAACACCTGCGCACATGCGCACGTCCGTTACTCTGCATTTGTTGTCCAGCGGGCACGCATTCTCCTCACGGATGTGTTCAGGACGTCATCATGTGACCGCACCCACGCTGAGCGTGAGGACTAATTTGCGCAGTTTGTCTGATTCCGCAACATTGCAAAAGAACTTCTACATACATGGGAAATTATTTTACACTATAAAATGACAATTTCACATGTCCCATACAATAGGTCTAGCTGTGAACGTGTCGTTTAGAATTTTAGCAGCGCTTTTGAGTGATCAATATGGTCACGAGGCGCTCCACTCCACCCCTATAAATGGGCACACCCCCGAGCTCATCTTCATTGTGCTTCTGGCTATAGCAGTTGGAGCTGTGCTGCCTTTACTGCTGTAGTGACCATTTGGCAACCAATCCTTATGGCATTGTCGGGGGGGAATTCTGCCGGGGTCGGCCAGACCGTCCGCAGACCTCCAGGCAGGGAGGCCCCAACTCCTCCCGTGTGTATCCCAGATGAGATGAGATAGAGTATGAGACGCACACAAGGAGCAAGGTGACTCTGCTGTTTATTAGACAAAACGGCAGGGATGGGTCAAGGAGCGTACGCGTTCGTCCTGACACACACTCAATCGTTGGGCTCGCAGGCCCTTTTTACTGTATTATGACGCGCTACTTGCGTCACTTCAGAAAGTTAACAAAAAACCTATCGCCACTCTTAATTGGGCGTTCGAGTGGTAGGGTTAGTATAGCACACATATAGAGAAAGATATTAGTGGACAAGGTGTAGTCAGGTGGTATATCTGGGTTGTCCCTACAATTAGATACATGAGAATTGTTACATGAAGACTCCTGAGGCTTGGCTAAATGTGCTGGCGTCAGTGATAAGAGCCCCATGTTCTGATTGGTGCGCCCGTGAGCTTCCCAGCCTGGGACCACCGTCGTTCCCAGCTCTCGGTGTACCTGTAAGTTGCAACAATGTTTCACTATGGGTACATGCAGACAATGTGAGGACTTATTCATAGCTAGACGGGGTACCGTTCCCACTGTTGCAGATGTCCATTGAGCCTTTCAAGTGTATCTGCTAGTGTCTCGTAGCGGGGGATCCAGACGCCTCTGTTCTCCCGGGTTTGGCATCTCGTCAGGTTCGGCTTGGTCACGTGGGGAGGGACCGTGAAAGAGGCATAATTCTGCACAATTAATATTGTTTTTCTACTGCGCGTCTGGTTTAATTTGTCGGTGTGACTTTAACGTTGGTGCGCGGGGTGCGAGGTTGCAACATCGTGCCTTTGATGATTTGCTCTTGGAACGTGGGTTTGCAACATTGCGACCTTGGCTGGTTGCTTCGCCAAGCTCATTCTGCAGGATCAGCAACTGACTCTTGCCTTGTTGATGTCCACGGGAGCTCTTGTTTGAGGCCTACTTGGGCCTGGTGCATAAGTTGTCCGTTTGGTGCACAGGTGCTTTAGGTTATAGGAGCATATAATTCCATAACCAGTATTGTCTTCATTATATTTCTCATGGTGGTAACTGGTTTCAAAGAGAAGCGTGAGCAAGCTAGTAAAAAGTTCATGACGCGTCTTGCGTTTCTGCATTCTGAAAGCCTATATAAAAATAATAAAGATGCACGTCCGTGAATATGCCTGTCGCCTACGTCATAGCACTGAGTATATTCTTCGTGTAGGTTGGTGTGGGAATGTCCAGTGTGTATATTTGTACAGATGTGCTTCCCGTTGTCTAGGTCGTCATGGCATCTCTAACGACGTGTAGATTTTAGTCTAGTTGATCCGTGCCACAGGTGTCGGCATGGCCAGTGCGGGCTGCTGGGCAAGCAGATGGACACATCCGTATGTTCCTGTACCAGGGTATCTGGTCGTCTGGTAAATGGACAAACTCTTCTCGTGGCGGGTGTTTGGGTCGTGACCCTCTAGGCCAAGCGCGAGAGGCGAAGGACGGGAGCCTGGTTTTCCATTCTCCCACTTCAGTCCCCCTTCTGGTCGACTTGTCGACCACAAACATATCCTTCTCGTTATCTCCTCTTACTCGCCATATCTTAGTTATTCCTCCGAGATGTCCATAGTGGTTTACATGATCTTCAAAGGACCAATACATATATTCACAGGTACCCCCAGGAGTACAGTATACCCATCTTCCTATGTAGCTCCTGGGGTTTCTTGGGTTCTCGGTCTTTACTGATGGTGGGTCTAGATGGTTGGTAATTATTTGGGTGCGCAGCTTCTCCCTTTCCTGTATTATTACACCTGTATGCTGGCCGTCATCTGCTGGCATCAAGGGGTGCATTCCCACCATTTCCAGCAACTCGTCAGTAGTGCGTGCCTTTCGTGCCTTCCAAAATCTAATTATGATCAGGGTAGCTCCAGCCAATATAGTACAGCCCACTATTATTTTCAGTCCATCTGACAGCCAGGATGGCATCCACGACCATAATAGTGAAAACCAGCTCTTATCCTTGTTCACACCGTTGCTTTCATCCGTCATTTTGGAGTGCATCTGAGCTAATTGCGAAACTGCTTCTGTCAGTGTACCATTGTCAGCATCATTGGCAGGTATGAACGTGCAGCATGATTGTCCTATCTTTGCACAAACTCCTCCTTCCATTGCTGTGAGAAGGTCCAATACATATCTGTTCTGTAGTGCTACCATCCTTACAGCTCGCAGCTCCTCTTTTATTGCGTTGAACCCATTTACTGTAGAATTGATGGTCATCATTAGTTCCCATCTAGTTATTTGGAGC
This sequence comes from Ambystoma mexicanum, assembly GCF_040938575.1. Classification (NCBI taxonomy): domain Eukaryota; kingdom Metazoa; phylum Chordata; class Amphibia; order Caudata; family Ambystomatidae; genus Ambystoma; species Ambystoma mexicanum. The sequence goes on from NC_090931.1 coordinate 710,966,541, forward strand.
CATTTTGCGTTTGCGTAAGCCTGTAATCCTGGGTGTATTATTGAGGAGAAAAACATTGCTGCTCTGCTGAATAGTCTGTGTTCTGGCGGTATTGATGTTAGTGCCGTTTCCGACCTTCCCCACAGGTAATTTCCTGTCAGCGGCTCTCCTTGTCTTTCTTCTATTTAGGACAGTGTCATTGCTGTTGGTCCTGTTCCCTTGCTCCTCCTGAAGTGGTGTAGATCTTTCTTCTCTTATCCCCTTCATTCATTCTAGGAAATTTCGCCACATCGACGTGCTTCTTAGGTACCACTAGTGATGGTACATTGACGTGTACCATTGTGCACACACCATTCCACAGGGGAGGCAGTGTATGGTATGCCTTTTCTCCACAGGCCCAATAATGGTCCATTAGTACTGCTGTTCCCGCTCCCCCCTCAGGTAACTCCGTCACACTTGCGCAATTGGTGTTATATCCTACGTCCACCTCTCCTTTATGCTGGTAACATACCTTGGGCGCAGTCAACGGTAGTAGCGTTATTGGGTCTTCATCTTCTTCTACCCACGTGAGCATTGGTACATACTTGATCCACGTCGTCCAACATCGGTGATTGTGTGTCTCGATGGTTGAAATAGTTTCTTTTGTTACCATGTTGCTGCCAATCACTCCTATCTCCCAGCTGTTATCCAGATACACCTTTCCTGTTATCGTCAGTAGCGGCCTCTCCCAGCATCCTTGTTTACCCGGAACTTCAGTGGCATACCAATCACATGGTAGATACTGCAGTGTTACTTTCTGTGTTTCTCCTTTTGCAGGGCCACTTGTTATATATTTGAATGCTTCAGCATGTAAACTGGTCTTGTGATAACTCAAGTAGGTCTTAAGGAAGTTGTTTTCATATGGGTATGAGTCTCGTGTTTTCCATGTCATGTGCACTACAGTTCCTTGGAATCTTCCTTTCGTCTGGAACAGTGCCAAGTATATTATGCACTGCGCTATCTTCTCATTTATTTCTGTGGCAACAAATGTTCGTGAAGCACTCATGGCGTATGGTATTAATGAGCAGACGTAGCAGCTATCCTCAGTTGTCTGCTTACCAATGCGGGTCATGTGTTGGTACCATATGTTGTTTGTGACGTGTGCTGAATCTTGTACATAATTATCAATACCTTTATTGTCTGAGTATGTGCTGCGTTTAACTCTATTTTTCTTGGGTGCAATGTTACTACTACCACCTGACGTAACACCTGTTGCAGCAAGGAACGGGGGTATATTAGGTTTGGGTGCAGCAACAAAATTGATAGCACAGCTATACTGCCATACAGAAGCAGCCAAAAATCCGGTGATCATCAAAATCCCTATTATTTTTATTACAATTGCTAATCTCACCGGCATTTTGCTCTTACCTTGCTGCAGTCCTGGCAGCTTATTCTTGCGACGTTAAAGTTGCCCGCCTAAAAATTCTCAGAAATGCTCGTTTTTAAATGTTAGTTTTGTTTTGTTTAAGCTCTCCCTATCAAATAGTCATTCAGTGCCCAGGCGAAGAGCTGCTCCCACGCTACTCTAAGTGATTGGTCTCTTAGGACCGGCAAGTATGGGCGGAGGTGTGGCATGTAATATTCTATGGCCAGGAGGAAGGCTGTGTAGTAAACACGTACCCTTCTTCTTTTTAGGTATGTTGGCCTTTTTATTTCGTATACAAATTGGTGTGACAATTCTTCTGGGTAGTTATCGTCTGGGAGTACCATCTACGCCTGGACAGTGGACTTTGTTAGTTAGCTTTCTACTTAACAATACAATAATACGCAGTTCCTGTATGTGCGAGAGAAAAAAAGAGAACATTCACGTGTTTACATGTGTATTTGTGCGAGAGAACATTCAGTTTAAGTTACAACTGTCCTTTGCAGTCAATGGGCGCTCAGATGGCGTAATTATTTTTACTCTTTGAACGTGTGACCATGGGGTGGGCAGTGTAGTGATCACCCCTTTCTTCGTCAGTTGTTGTTTCTGGGGTGGCTGGGTAGTGAAGAAGGTAAGGCAACAATTGGGTCGTTGTCTGTGGTAGAACTTCCTTCCGCTGTCGGGGATGTTGTTGCTGTTGTTCCAATGGACCTGTCGTTGGCGCTGGGGCGGGTCTGCAGTTTGTATATCTTTACATCATGTAGATGGTTCCAGGCACGCTTGTCCTTTAGTTTTACTGCTCTTGTTGATACGTCTTCTACCAGATGTGGGCCGGTGAACCTTTTGTCGTTCCACCTTCTATTGAAATTGCGAAGTAGCACGTGGTCACCTTTGGCCAGTTTGCACAAGTTCTCTTTTTCTAATTCTGTACTGGCGCCTTCTTCTTTATCTCTGGTGGACCCGCCCCGTGTGCGCTCGAGCTGTTGAGACACAAACACAACACTAGTAATCAAGGATGACACATATTGATACATTTCATCACCTAGTACACTCGCTGAACTTTCGTGGTCAGTGAATGCCCTTGACGTTGGCGTTAGGGGAAGGCGCATTTGACGTCCAGTAACCACCTCGTGTGGGGTGAGGTGGTGGTCGGACCCTGGCCTGTTCCTCAGTTCGAACAAGGCTAACGGAAGGCAATACAACCAACTTTTCTTTGTTGTTTGTTGTATCTTTGCAATTGCCTCCTTCAATAAGCCATTTAGGCGTTCACATACACCGTTAGCCTGTGGGTGATATGCACATGCAAATTTGTGCTTTATGCTCAGCAGGGCTGTGATATGTTGGAACATTTCGTTTGCGAAATGTGGGCCGTTGTCTGATCTTAATACCTCGCACACTCCCCACCTGGGGAAGACCTCCCTTACTATGAATTTGGCTGCTCTAAATGCATCTGGGTGTGAACAGGGCCCTGCTTCAATCCACCTAGAAAATGGGCATACTACTACAATCATGTATCTATTACCTTGACATATGTTGATCATATCAACATAGTCAATGTGGAGGTGCCGAAAAGGTCCTTCTGGCCGGGGTATGGTACCTCTTATCACTTTTAGGGTATGACCGGCCGTAAACTGTTGGCATGTGAGACAATTGCTGATAAAATTTGACACATGAGAATTTAACTCGGGACAGAACCAATCATCTCTAATTCGTGCTGCAATTATTTCCTTGCCTGTATTGGCTGGGTGATGTAATTGGCTCAGGGCGGTATTTAAAAGTGCCAACGGTATTACAACTTTCCCAGTACCACTCTGGCGCCATAGTGCGTCGGTTGGTGACATTGTACATCCTCTTTTTACCCATATTTCTTTTTCGGCCATTGGTGCTGCTGCTTGTAATTCCATAATCTGTGTGGCTTTACTGCCTCCCTTTCTTCTCCCGTTAGTGAACCCCGTAATTTTAATAATATCTGTGCAGCTACCCACTCATCATGTCCTATCTCTACAATCTGCTCTTCTCCAATCCCCCCCTCCCCCACTATCTTCCTGTGAGCCACATATGGTGGAGGGCTGTATGCCGGGTTCGAGTATCCTTCAGCCGCCCTTAACTGTCCTTCTATTTCTCCTAATTCTCTTAAAGGGTACAACCCTTCTCCCTCTGTTTTCACTCCCGGTGTTATGGGTATCTCGTTGCTCGGCTCCTTTTTTATGTTTTCTAATTTATCAATCTTTTCTCCTCCCTCTCCTTCATTCTCCGCATTCTTTTTCCTTTCACACCCCTTTTCCCCATCCGTTCCCTCTTTCTTAATCTCCTTTACTTCCGGTGTTTCTCCCATAGAGAACATTCCATTTGGTCCTGGTCGGGATCCCTGGAACATTCTCCATAAGTTAAACACCTCCACATGGCTCGCCAACTTCTTCCCCTTGTATGTATTGTGCAGATGGTTTAGCAATGAATGTTGGGCATATGGATCGAAACTACCATTAGGCGGCCATGGTGTTAACATTTTGTTATCCGTCCCCTGGGTCCACTCTATGCTGTACTTAATTAATTTCTCTCTATGGGGTGGCAGTGTGGTGCATATGTGTTGTAGTGGGGTAGTGAGGGTGTTCCCCCACCCTCCCAACCCTGTCCCATATGACATAGTGGTGCCCCACTTGTTACTCCTCCCTTCACTATCAGTTTGTAATTTACAACCTTATATTGTTTACCTTGCCCCGTAAGTGTGGGGACTTACGACAATCCTTAACAAATTATGCAATAATAATAATTAATAAAAAACAAAACAAACACAAAAGAGAAATAATAAAACACAAATATATATATATATGTATAATTTTGTATTGTATATTCCTTCCTCTACGGCCCCCTGCGGCCGAGGCGCACGCAGCCCCTTGTGGCTGCGTACCCTTTACGACGATCTTATACAGTCGTCCTTATTCCTCGTTCTCCTCCCCCTTTTACACTTGCCGTGGCCGGCGTTCTCCGTGCTCAGCCACGCCCCTCTCCCCTTCTCCTCTTCCGATCCACTCGTTTATCGTTTATCTTCGTATCCGCTCCCTCATCATTTTTCTCTTCCCCACCACTTTCAAAACTCAATGTTCCTCGTGCTCGTGATATCCTATAAAATCCCTACTGGTGACGTCACCGATGTCTTTACGCTACTAGTACATTCTCATTATTAATTTCAAAATACACTTGCAATTTACCCCCGCTAACCCTACAGCTGTCTTCCTGTCTCTCCTGGAACAAGGTAATCTCATCAATAATATAATCGGACTGCACACGCTGCGTCGCCTCGCGTGTGATACGCCCCTCAACAGGAGGGCTTAACCAGCCAATTATCTTCCGTATTAGGCAACTATGCAACTAGCTACCCCCTACAGGGAAACGTCATCTACCTATCGAGTTTCTTGCTCGAACAATAGGGAACCTCATCTACCTATCGAGTTTCTTGCTCGAACAATAGGGAACCTCATCTACTCATCGAGTTTCTTGCTCGAACAATAGGGAACCTCATCTACTCATTGATCAATAAATGCCAAATCGTAGGAAACCACACACGCCCACCCCTACACGTTAGTCGCGATTTAGGCCAATCAGTGTCTACGAGCGGCCACACGTGATGTTTTCGTGCTCCACCCCCCTCTTTCGCGTGACGTAACCGTCTGCTCTCGCACTCCTTTCACTCCCTTTCATTCAATAGCCAACACTATATTGTCAAACCTTCGCCGCGCACCTGTGCAACACCTCCCTCCTCCCTTATTTAATTCCTCCCCCCTCCCTCACAATTTCGCATTGCTCGTTGTGTGTGTCATGCTCACCAAGTTCTCTCGATGCAGGGCCGCTCGACTGCGTGCACCCCTCCAAGCGGCTCGCCACCTCCCCTCGTCTGGACCACGTCTGGACACTCGCCAACCGCGGGCGGGATACTTCTCAACCGGCTCCCGAGGGCCAATAGCCGGATTGCGCTGTCCGGTCTTCTCGCAGCTCCGCGATGGTCCTGTAGTCCTCAGAAGGGGGCAACGGCAGAGGGGGCCGCGCCGCCGGGCCTCCTCGCAACGGGAGTGCTTGGAAAAAGTAAAAATAAAAGTCGATCTTAAACAGATCTCAGCAGTGCCTCCAACTTGTCGGGGGGGAATTCTGCCGGGGTCGGCCAGACCGTCCGCAGACCTCCAGGCAGGGAGGCCCCAACTCCTCCCGTGTGTATCCCAGATGAGATGAGATAGAGTATGAGACGCACACAAGGAGCAAGGTGACTCTGCTGTTTATTAGACAAAACGGCAGGGATGGGTCAAGGAGCGTACGCGTTCGTCCTGACACACACTCAATCGTTGGGCTCGCAGGCCCTTTTTACTGTATTATGACGCGCTACTTGCGTCACTTCAGAAAGTTAACAAAAAACCTATCGCCACTCTTAATTGGGCGTTCGAGTGGTAGGGTTAGTATAGCACACATATAGAGAAAGATATTAGTGGACAAGGTGTAGTCAGGTGGTATATCTGGGTTGTCCCTACAATTAGATACATGAGAATTGTTACATGAAGACTCCTGAGGATTGGCTAAATGTGCTGGCGTCAGTGATAAGAGCCCCATGTTCTGATTGGTGCGCCCGTGAGCTTCCCAGCCTGGGACCACCGTCGTTCCCAGCTCTCGGTGTACCTGTAAGTTGCAACAATGTTTCACTATGGGTACATGCAGACAATGTGAGGACTTATTCATAGCTAGACGGGGTACCGTTCCCACTGTTGCAGATGTCCATTGAGCCTTTCAAGTGTATCTGCTAGTGTCTCGTAGCGGGGGATCCAGACGCCTCTGTTCTCCCGGGTTTGGCATCTCGTCAGGTTCGGCTTGGTCACGTGGGGAGGGACCGTGAAAGAGGCATAATTCTGCACAATTAATATTGTTTTTCTACTGCGCGTCTGGTTTAATTTGTCGGTGTGACTTTAACGTTGGTGCGCGGGGTGCGAGGTTGCAACATCGTGCCTTTGATGATTTGCTCTTGGAACGTGGGTTTGCAACATTGCGACCTTGGCTGGTTGCTTCGCCAAGCTCATTCTGCAGGATCAGCAACTGACTCTTGCCTTGTTGATGTCCACGGGAGCTCTTGTTTGAGGCCTACTTGGGCCTGGTGCATAAGTTGTCCGTTTGGTGCACAGGTGCTTTAGGTTATAGGAGCATATAATTCCATAACCAGTATTGTCTTCATTATATTTCTCATGGTGGTAACTGGTTTCAAAGAGAAGCGTGAGCAAGCTAGTAAAAAGTTCATGACGCGTCTTGCGTTTCTGCATTCTGAAAGCCTATATAAAAATAATAAAGATGCACGTCCGTGAATATGCCTGTCGCCTACGTCATAGCACTGAGTATATTCTTCGTGTAGGTTGGTGTGGGAATGTCCAGTGTGTATATTTGTACAGATGTGCTTCCCGTTGTCTAGGTCGTCATGGCATCTCTAACGACGTGTAGATTTTAGTCTAGTTGATCCGTGCCACAGGTGTCGGCATGGCCAGTGCGGGCTGCTGGGCAAGCAGATGGACACATCCGTATGTTCCTGTACCAGGGTATCTGGTCGTCTGGTAAATGGACAAACTCTTCTCGTGGCGGGTGTTTGGGTCGTGACCCTCTAGGCCAAGCGCGAGAGGCGAAGGACGGGAGCCTGGTTTTCCATTCTCCCACTTCAGTCCCCCTTCTGGTCGACTTGTCGACCACAAACATATCCTTCTCGTTATCTCCTCTTACTCGCCATATCTTAGTTATTCCTCCGAGATGTCCATAGTGGTTTACATGATCTTCAAAGGACCAATACATATATTCACAGGTACCCCCAGGAGTACAGTATACCCATCTTCCTATGTAGCTCCTGGGGTTTCTTGGGTTCTCGGTCTTTACTGATGGTGGGTCTAGATGGTTGGTAATTATTTGGGTGCGCAGCTTCTCCCTTTCCTGTATTATTACACCTGTATGCTGGCCGTCATCTGCTGGCATCAAGGGGTGCATTCCCACCATTTCCAGCAACTCGTCAGTAGTGCGTGCCTTTCGTGCCTTCCAAAATCTAATTATGATCAGGGTAGCTCCAGCCAATATAGTACAGCCCACTATTATTTTCAGTCCATCTGACAGCCAGGATGGCATCCACGACCATAATAGTGAAAACCAGCTCTTATCCTTGTTCACACCGTTGCTTTCATCCGTCATTTTGGAGTGCATCTGAGCTAATTGCGAAACTGCTTCTGTCAGTGTACCATTGTCAGCATCATTGGCAGGTATGAACGTGCAGCATGATTGTCCTATCTTTGCACAAACTCCTCCTTCCATTGCTGTGAGAAGGTCCAATACATATCTGTTCTGTAGTGCTACCATCCTTACAGCTCGCAGCTCCTCTTTTATTGCGTTGAACCCATTTACTGTAGAATTGATGGTCATCATTAGTTCCCATCTAGTTATTTGGAGCCATTTTGCGTTTGCGTAAGCCTGTAATCCTGGGTGTATTATTGAGGAGAAAAACATTGCTGCTCTGCTGAATAGTCTGTGTTCTGGCGGTATTGATGTTAGTGCCGTTTCCGACCTTCCCCACAGGTAATTTCCTGTCAGCGGCTCTCCTTGTCTTTCTTCTATTTAGGACAGTGTCATTGCTGTTGGTCCTGTTCCCTTGCTCCTCCTGAAGTGGTGTAGATCTTTCTTCTCTTATCCCCTTCATTCATTCTAGGAAATTTCGCCACATCGACGTGCTTCTTAGGTACCACTAGTGATGGTACATTGACGTGTACCATTGTGCACACACCATTCCACAGGGGAGGCAGTGTATGGTATGCCTTTTCTCCACAGGCCCAATAATGGTCCATTAGTACTGCTGTTCCCGCTCCCCCCTCAGGTAACTCCGTCACACTTGCGCAATTGGTGTTATATCCTACGTCCACCTCTCCTTTATGCTGGTAACATACCTTGGGCGCAGTCAACGGTAGTAGCGTTATTGGGTCTTCATCTTCTTCTACCCACGTGAGCATTGGTACATACTTGATCCACGTCGTCCAACATCGGTGATTGTGTGTCTCGATGGTTGAAATAGTTTCTTTTGTTACCATGTTGCTGCCAATCACTCCTATCTCCCAGCTGTTATCCAGATACACCTTTCCTGTTATCGTCAGTAGCGGCCTCTCCCAGCATCCTTGTTTACCCGGAACTTCAGTGGCATACCAATCACATGGTAGATACTGCAGTGTTACTTTCTGTGTTTCTCCTTTTGCAGGGCCACTTGTTATATATTTGAATGCTTCAGCATGTAAACTGGTCTTGTGATAACTCAAGTAGGTCTTAAGGAAGTTGTTTTCATATGGGTATGAGTCTCGTGTTTTCCATGTCATGTGCACTACAGTTCCTTGGAATCTTCCTTTCGTCTGGAACAGTGCCAAGTATATTATGCACTGCGCTATCTTCTCATTTATTTCTGTGGCAACAAATGTTCGTGAAGCACTCATGGCGTATGGTATTAATGAGCAGACGTAGCAGCTATCCTCAGTTGTCTGCTTACCAATGCGGGTCATGTGTTGGTACCATATGTTGTTTGTGACGTGTGCTGAATCTTGTACATAATTATCAATACCTTTATTGTCTGAGTATGTGCTGCGTTTAACTCTATTTTTCTTGGGTGCAATGTTACTACTACCACCTGACGTAACACCTGTTGCAGCAAGGAACGGGGGTATATTAGGTTTGGGTGCAGCAACAAAATTGATAGCACAGCTATACTGCCATACAGAAGCAGCCAAAAATCCGGTGATCATCAAAATCCCTATTATTTTTATTACAATTGCTAATCTCACCGGCATTTTGCTCTTACCTTGCTGCAGTCCTGGCAGCTTATTCTTGCGACGTTAAAGTTGCCCGCCTAAAAATTCTCAGAAATGCTCGTTTTTAAATGTTAGTTTTGTTTTGTTTAAGCTCTCCCTATCAAATAGTCATTCAGTGCCCAGGCGAAGAGCTGCTCCCACGCTACTCTAAGTGATTGGTCTCTTAGGACCGGCAAGTATGGGCGGAGGTGTGGCATGTAATATTCTATGGCCAGGAGGAAGGCTGTGTAGTAAACACGTACCCTTCTTCTTTTTAGGTATGTTGGCCTTTTTATTTCGTATACAAATTGGTGTGACAATTCTTCTGGGTAGTTATCGTCTGGGAGTACCATCTACGCCTGGACAGTGGACTTTGTTAGTTAGCTTTCTACTTAACAATACAATAATACGCAGTTCCTGTATGTGCGAGAGAAAAAAAGAGAACATTCACGTGTTTACATGTGTATTTGTGCGAGAGAACATTCAGTTTAAGTTACAACTGTCCTTTGCAGTCAATGGGCGCTCAGATGGCGTAATTATTTTTACTCTTTGAACGTGTGACCATGGGGTGGGCAGTGTAGTGATCACCCCTTTCTTCGTCAGTTGTTGTTTCTGGGGTGGCTGGGTAGTGAAGAAGGTAAGGCAACAATTGGGTCGTTGTCTGTGGTAGAACTTCCTTCCGCTGTCGGGGATGTTGTTGCTGTTGTTCCAATGGACCTGTCGTTGGCGCTGGGGCGGGTCTGCAGTTTGTATATCTTTACATCATGTAGATGGTTCCAGGCACGCTTGTCCTTTAGTTTTACTGCTCTTGTTGATACGTCTTCTACCAGATGTGGGCCGGTGAACCTTTTGTCGTTCCACCTTCTATTGAAATTGCGAAGTAGCACGTGGTCACCTTTGGCCAGTTTGCACAAGTTCTCTTTTTCTAATTCTGTACTGGCGCCTTCTTCTTTATCTCTGGTGGACCCGCCCCGTGTGCGCTCGAGCTGTTGAGACACAAACACAACACTAGTAATCAAGGATGACACATATTGATACATTTCATCACCTAGTACACTCGCTGAACTTTCGTGGTCAGTGAATGCCCTTGACGTTGGCGTTAGGGGAAGGCGCATTTGACGTCCAGTAACCACCTCGTGTGGGGTGAGGTGGTGGTCGGACCCTGGCCTGTTCCTCAGTTCGAACAAGGCTAACGGAAGGCAATACAACCAACTTTTCTTTGTTGTTTGTTGTATCTTTGCAATTGCCTCCTTCAATAAGCCATTTAGGCGTTCACATACACCGTTAGCCTGTGGGTGATATGCACATGCAAATTTGTGCTTTATGCTCAGCAGGGCTGTGATATGTTGGAACATTTCGTTTGCGAAATGTGGGCCGTTGTCTGATCTTAATACCTCGCACACTCCCCACCTGGGGAAGACCTCCCTTACTATGAATTTGGCTGCTCTAAATGCATCTGGGTGTGAACAGGGCCCTGCTTCAATCCACCTAGAAAATGGGCATACTACTACAATCATGTATCTATTACCTTGACATATGTTGATCATATCAACATAGTCAATGTGGAGGTGCCGAAAAGGTCCTTCTGGCCGGGGTATGGTACCTCTTATCACTTTTAGGGTATGACCGGCCGTAAACTGTTGGCATGTGAGACAATTGCTGATAAAATTTGACACATGAGAATTTAACTCTGGACAGAACCAATCATCTCTAATTCGTGCTGCAATTATTTCCTTGCCTGTATTGGCTGGGTGATGTAATTGGCTCAGGGCGGTATTTAAAAGTGCCAACGGTATTACAACTTTCCCAGTACCACTCTGGCGCCATAGTGCGTCGGTTGGTGACATTGTACATCCTCTTTTTACCCATATTTCTTTTTCGGCCATTGGTGCTGCTGCTTGTAATTCCATAATCTGTGTGGCTTTACTGCCTCCCTTTCTTCTCCCGTTAGTGAACCCCGTAATTTTAATAATATCTGTGCAGCTACCCACTCATCATGTCCTATCTCTACAATCTGCTCTTCTCCAATCCCCCCCTCCCCCACTATCTTCCTGTGAGCCACATATGGTGGAGGGCTGTATGCCGGGTTCGAGTATCCTTCAGCCGCCCTTAACTGTCCTTCTATTTCTCCTAATTCTCTTAAAGGGTACAACCCTTCTCCCTCTGTTTTCACTCCCGGTGTTATGGGTATCTCGTTGCTCGGCTCCTTTTTTATGTTTTCTAATTTATCAATCTTTTCTCCTCCCTCTCCTTCATTCTCCGCATTCTTTTTCCTTTCACACCCCTTTTCCCCATCCGTTCCCTCTTTCTTAATCTCCTTTACTTCCGGTGTTTCTCCCATAGAGAACATTCCATTTGGTCCTGGTCGGGATCCCTGGAACATTCTCCATAAGTTAAACACCTCCACATGGCTCGCCAACTTCTTCCCCTTGTATGTATTGTGCAGATGGTTTAGCAATGAATGTTGGGCATATGGATCGAAACTACCATTAGGCGGCCATGGTGTTAACATTTTGTTATCCGTCCCCTGGGTCCACTCTATGCTGTACTTAATTAATTTCTCTCTATGGGGTGGCAGTGTGGTGCATATGTGTTGTAGTGGGGTAGTGAGGGTGTTCCCCCACCCTCCCAACCCTGTCCCATATGACATAGTGGTGCCCCACTTGTTACTCCTCCCTTCACTATCAGTTTGTAATTTACAACCTTATATTGTTTACCTTGCCCCGTAAGTGTGGGGACTTACGACAATCCTTAACAAATTATGCAATAATAATAATTAATAAAAAACAAAACAAACACAAAAGAGAAATAATAAAACACAAATATATATATATATGTATAATTTTGTATTGTATATTCCTTCCTCTACGGCCCCCTGCGGCCGAGGCGCACGCAGCCCCCTGTGGCTGCGTACCCTTTACGACGATCTTATACAGTCGTCCTTATTCCTCGTTCTCCTCCCCCTTTTACACTTGCCGTGGCCGGCGTTCTCCGTGCTCAGCCACGCCCCTCTCCCCTTCTCCTCTTCCGATCCACTCGTTTATCGTTTATCTTCGTATCCGCTCCCTCATCATTTTTCTCTTCCCCACCACTTTCAAAACTCAATGTTCCTCGTGCTCGTGATATCCTATAAAATCCCTACTGGTGACGTCACCGATGTCTTTACGCTACTAGTACATTCTCATTATTAATTTCAAAATACACTTGCAATTTACCCCCGCTAACCCTACAGCTGTCTTCCTGTCTCTCCTGGAACAAGGTAATCTCATCAATAATATAATCGGACTGCACACGCTGCGTCGCCTCGCGTGTGATACGCCCCTCAACAGGAGGGCTTAACCAGCCAATTATCTTCCGTATTAGGCAACTATGCAACTAGCTACCCCCTACAGGGAAACGTCATCTACCTATCGAGTTTCTTGCTCGAACAATAGGGAACCTCATCTACCTATCGAGTTTCTTGCTCGAACAATAGGGAACCTCATCTACTCATCGAGTTTCTTGCTCGAACAATAGGGAACCTCATCTACTCATTGATCAATAAATGCCAAATCGTAGGAAACCACACACGCCCACCCCTACACGTTAGTCGCGATTTAGGCCAATCAGTGTCTACGAGCGGCCACACGTGATGTTTTCGTGCTCCACCCCCCTCTTTCGCGTGACGTAACCGTCTGCTCTCGCACTCCTTTCACTCCCTTTCATTCAATAGCCAACACTATATTGTCAAACCTTCGCCGCGCACCTGTGCAACACCTCCCTCCTCCCTTATTTAATTCCTCCCCCCTCCCTCACAATTTCGCATTGCTCGTTGTGTGTGTCATGCTCACCAAGTTCTCTCGATGCAGGGCCGCTCGACTGCGTGCACCCCTCCAAGCGGCTCGCCACCTCCCCTCGTCTGGACCACGTCTGGACACTCGCCAACCGCGGGCGGGATACTTCTCAACCGGCTCCCGAGGGCCAATAGCCGGATTGCGCTGTCCGGTCTTCTCGCAGCTCCGCGATGGTCCTGTAGTCCTCAGAAGGGGGCAACGGCAGAGGGGGCCGCGCCGCCGGGCCTCCTCGCAACGGGAGTGCTTGGAAAAAGTAAAAATAAAAGTCGATCTTAAACAGATCTCAGCAGTGCCTCCAACTTGTCGGGGGGGAATTCTGCCGGGGTCGGCCAGACCGTCCGCAGACCTCCAGGCAGGGAGGCCCCAACTCCTCCCGTGTGTATCCCAGATGAGATGAGATAGAGTATGAGACGCACACAAGGAGCAAGGTGACTCTGCTGTTTATTAGACAAAACGGCAGGGATGGGTCAAGGAGCGTACGCGTTCGTCCTGACACACACTCAATCGTTGGGCTCGCAGGCCCTTTTTACTGTATTATGACGCGCTACTTGCGTCACTTCAGAAAGTTAACAAAAAACCTATCGCCACTCTTAATTGGGCGTTCGAGTGGTAGGGTTAGTATAGCACACATATAGAGAAAGATATTAGTGGACAAGGTGTAGTCAGGTGGTATATCTGGGTTGTCCCTACAATTAGATACATGAGAATTGTTACATGAAGACTCCTGAGGATTGGCTAAATGTGCTGGCGTCAGTGATAAGAGCCCCATGTTCTGATTGGTGCGCCCGTGAGCTTCCCAGCCTGGGACCACCGTCGTTCCCAGCTCTCGGTGTACCTGTAAGTTGCAACAATGTTTCACTATGGGTACATGCAGACAATGTGAGGACTTATTCATAGCTAGACGGGGTACCGTTCCCACTGTTGCAGATGTCCATTGAGCCTTTCAAGTGTATCTGCTAGTGTCTCGTAGCGGGGGATCCAGACGCCTCTGTTCTCCCGGGTTTGGCATCTCGTCCGGTTCGGCTTGGTCACGTGGGGAGGGACCGTGAAAGAGGCATAATTCTGCACAATTAATATTGTTTTTCTACTGCGCGTCTGGTTTAATTTGTCGGTGTGACTTTAACGTTGGTGCGCGGGGTGCGAGGTTGCAACATCGTGCCTTTGATGATTTGCTCTTGGAACGTGGGTTTGCAACATTGCGACCTTGGCTGGTTGCTTCGCCAAGCTCATTCTGCAGGATCAGCAACTGACTCTTGCCTTGTTGATGTCCACGGGAGCTCTTGTTTGAGGCCTACTTGGGCCTGGTGCATAAATTGTCCGTTTGGTGCACAGGTGCTTTAGGTTATAGGAGCATATAATTCCATAACCAGTATTGTCTTCATTATATTTCTCATGGTGGTAACTGGTTTCAAAGAGAAGCGTGAGCAAGCTAGTTAAAAAGTTCATGACGCGTCTTGCGTTTCTGCATTCTGAAAGCCTATATAAAAATAATAAAGATGCACGTCCGTGAATATGCCTGTCGCCTACGTCATAGCACTGAGTATATTCTTCGTGTAGGTTGGTGTGGGAATGTCCAGTGTGTATATTTGTACAGATGTGCTTCCCGTTGTCTAGGTCGTCATGGCATCTCTAACGACGTGTAGATTTTAGTCTAGTTGATCCGTGCCGCAGGTGTCGGCATGGCCAGTGCGGGCTGCTGGGCAAGCAGATGGACACATCCGTATGTTCCTGTACCAGGGTATCTGGTCGTCTGGTAAATGGACGAACTCTTCTCGTGGCGGGTGTTTGGGTCGTGACCCTCTAGGCCAAGCGCGAGAGGCGAAGGACGGGAGCCTGGTTTTCCATTCTCCCACTTCAGCATCCATGTCTACTGTTGCTTCATTAGCCTCAGTACCACCCCGAAACCCTCCACCTCCACCGCCACCACCTCCCCAAGGGCCGGCAGAGGGATATACGGGTGAGGATGTAGAGATCGAGGAAGAAGAGAATGAGGTGGAGGAACTCTGCACTACACTCACTCGCCGGGAGTCGTGGGTGTGGCGGTTGTTTTCCGTTTGTGGGAACGTACCGAAAGCACGTGCGAACCTGGTCAGGTGTAACCAGTGCCAGTTGGTGCTGAGTCACGGGAGATCTGGTGCGTACAGCTTTGGTACGACAACCATGAAGCGACACCTAACTTCATTCCACAGTGCGGACATTCGCAAGGTGGTGCCATGTGAAGAATGTAGTAGATCGAGTTCCTCCACAGCATCCTCTGTGTCCAATCCTCTTACCATAAGAGACACTCCTGTGGGGGAGCGCATCCCTCCAGCTGCCTCACAAGCCATTTGCGATGCTGTTGACCCTTACCTTTCGAGGGTCACAATATTGTGTGTATTGTGATGCTGTACTCTGCAGGGGGGAAGAGTCTTCGAAGTGCTTTTGAGGCTACGGTTACGGAGCACCAGACGAACTGCTCCCTACCTAAGTAAAGCCTGCCCTATATCTTTGTCTCTCCACCTGGCCCTTCTTATCCCCATGGTGTCACGGATGGCACTCTAATAAGAGTGGCACAAGACACCCAGAAGAGTTTGGGCGCTGAAATAAAGTGGACAGACAAGTACACACACTGCAGAACGGAAAGAGAATGAAGAATAGGGAAGAGTAGCAAGGGAAAAGGTACAGAGTGAATAACCTCTTGGGGTGTATGCAGAATAGGAAAAGAGTATTCCACGAACCTTGGAAATACTCTAGCCTTCTGCACAGTTTGCTATAACAGAGTCCCACGCTGTTTGCTCATGACTTGGAACAGCAGCTATGGGTGTCTGTAATGTAGAAACAAGACAAAAGAAGGGGCAGAGGTTGACTGATGGAAACCAACAGACAAGCTCTGAACAAAAGGGTCAACAAACAGTACAAGAGATGTTACTACAGACAAATCCAGGAAAGGAGGAGATAACAAACTAGCAGAAGGTATAGAAGGGAAAGTCGAGTAACAGGAAAGGATAGCAGAGGACAGTAGGGTACAAGGTAGAGAGCTCCGAGGAGCAGGGAAGTAGTGAGTAAGTCCACAGGAGTAGGACGGTAAGGTAGAAAGCCAGAGGAAAAGGGTTTAGGGCAGCCGGAGTGAGGCAGGCTGTAGAGCAGGGAGCCCAGAGGACAAGGGCTAAGGCAGCCGGAGTGAGGCAGGCTGTAGAGCAGGGAGCCCTGAGGACAAGGGCTAAGGCAGCCGGAGTGAGGCAGGCTGTAGAGCAGGGAGCCCAGAGGACAAGGGCTAAGACAGGAAAGCAGCAGAGCGTGATCAGCTGCAATGTAGAGGGTCCGCAGGGCAAGGGCGGAGGCTGGAAGGCAGCAGAGCGTGATCGGCTGCAATGTGGAGAGCCCGGCAGGGCAAGGGCGGAGGCTGGAAGGCAGCAGAGCGAGATCCGCTGCAATGTGGAGAGCCCGGCAGGGCAAGGGCGGAGACTGGAAGGCAGCAGAGCGTGATCCGCTGCAAGGTGGAGAGCCCGGCAGGGCAAGGGCGGTGAGGAAGGGAGCCTGGAAGGCTAAGGCTGGAGGCAGCAGGGTGGAGCAAGCAACAAGGCAGGGAGCCCAGAGGAGCTGGACTGTAGCAGGAGCCCAAAAGGCTAGGGCTGTAGGCAGCAGGGTGTAGCAAGCTGCAAGACAGGGAGCCCAGAGGAGCTGGACTGAGGCAGGAGCCCAAAAGGCTAGGGCTGTAGGCAGCAGGGTGTAGCAAGCTGCAAGGCAGGGTCCAAGCAGGAGTGATGGGTAACAGCATACAAGGATCCGAAGACAGACGCGAAAGGTGGAGGAAGGACTCTTAGATGCAAGAGGCTGAGCCACTGCAGGCAGCAGCCTTTATACTGCCTATCCCAGCACAGATGCAGGCTAATTGGTTTCACCTGGCGAATCACACCTGCAGGCAATCGGCCACCTCCCTTTCTGTTCCTGGGCTGGTGGAAGCAGGACCAGACTCTAAGGCTTCTGGGGGGTGTAGTTCCATAGAAAACCAATAGGAACGGCCAGGAAACCATGCTTGCGGCCAGGTGCATTATGGTATGCGTAGTTAGTTGACAATAATCATTAAGCGGCAAAGTCCAAATGGAGCATAATTGGATGTGCCCATGGCGCAGGCATGACACATGGTTGGTGTCCCTTCCTTACCCTCCTTTGCCCTCCTCTCCTAGTGTTGTGCCCTCAAAAGCAGTAAACTGGAAAATTACAAAAAAGGCTCTTTTCAGAGCTGCCTTTCTCAGTTTAACAATCAAGTGATCGTTGTAGGCCCACGCGCATTTTTTGGAAAAGTCAATGGACAGTCGTAGGACACACAAAAATGGAGGGTGCAAGCGTAGCAAAACCAATGGACTTTTTGCTGGGAGTAAGTGGTGGCTCTGAAAAGAGCCTTTTGGTGGTGGTGTGTGTGCGCTTCAAAAAACGTAGGTTGGAAAAAATGGATTGCCAAATAGGTGACTATGATTCCAAAAAAAGTCTCAATGCATTTTGTACATTGCAAAGAAAAATCTGACTCCATTTCTGCAAAAAATGAGAGCTGCGAAACAAAAATCCTTTGTGGAATGAGGACATGCTAACATCTTAGAAAGGCACAAACAGCCTTATTCACATTGCGCCTTGCTTTTTCCATTTGTGGACCAAATGCAGAAGAACGCAGCCATATTTGTCTTTGTGCAATACGGGAAAAAACTATTTGGCAATTTGGAAACCTGTCCATGACCTTCGCAAGTCCTTCCTTCATTGCAAATTGCAAAGAAATTCCAGAGACATGGCCTAAACTGTTTCCTCCGCAATGAATGATGAGTATATCAGGATGACGCTCTGTGAAGTTGCACAGAGAGGTACCTAGTCCAGCCACCTCATTCCACGCATGCCATGCCAGTGCACTTCCACTTGAGGAAATCCAAGAACTGCACATAGACCGCAACTTTCTGCATGCACCTTCAACCAATGTATCCATGAGTCTCCCAAAATCCAGATAATCTGTTTTCGAGCACACAGAGCCATGGCTGTCTTGTCTCCTGTCAGGGAAAAGACGTTCTCACTAAATTTCTCCGTACAGAACACACCGACTGAACTTTACTGACCAATCCCTACCTTCGCACATTCTCATTTGCATGCGCCTCAATCCCAGAATCCCTGTTGGTAATACGTGCCACCTGCAAACTACCGCCATGTTCGCGGACACGTACAGGATCAGAGTGTGACGACTGTACATTTAAATATTCTTCCCCTTTTCCCCTTTAAGGTGGGCTCTGAAAAGAGCCATTTTTTTTCTTTTGGGCAGATGCCTTATAGACACCTGTTTTTGTATTTTTTTGAAATATTTTTTGTTCTTACTTTACTCCTACAACCATTACAGAACCTTCTCCAAACCAAGCCTCACATTCCAAAAGAACTTGGAATTTCCCAAAGAAGATAACGCAACACCATCTGCTTCATTGTTCCAGTAATGCGGCTTATTTTGTTCTCGTGGCTGCAGTAAACATACCAGCGTGTAACATAAAAGCATGCATGCCGCGATTGATTTTTCACCTCCCAATACTTTGATCAGGACAGAAAACAGAACTGTTGGCCCATTTTCCTCTAGGGAGTAACCCAGAAAAAATTAATTCCGCAGTTGGAAAGATGTTCATGACTGCTTGACCCAACTGTTCCAAATCTTCCAACAAAGTACGTGAACTCGCATAGCCCGAATGGCAAGCACCATAGTGCAAAAGTACCACATGAGTGGTCATCGTACGCATCTCGGTGCAAACTTGGAGAATTGCCGCAACATTGCAATCGGTCTCAGCGCTCCACACCACCTCCACTCACATCGAAATGGTGTGCCACATGCCTACTTTCGGTATAGTGCTGTAAACCATGCACAAAAGTATCTCCAAGGACCAAAACCCTGACCCTCTGCCATCTTCAGTATATGCACCGTCTTTTGACACAAAAGAGCAATGTGAACTTCTGATTGGCTGATGCCTACATTCCCCTTTCTATGCTGGATTTGCTGTAGAAACCCGTATGCGGCACGCCCTACCCGCGGACAAGCATTGTCTACGTGCGGCACGTAACTCTTAGCCAGTCCTTCTACCCTTTCCACATCACTCGCAAATCCATTCCCTCATTGGACACAGCTAAGCAGTCACACAACCATCCACTAATCACATTCAACATCCCTACATCTAACTCTGTCATCAAAATGTTGCACTTGAAATGTACTATTGATCACTCTGAATGCAAGTCGCATATCATTGCAAAGCACCTACTTCAAAAACTACTGTGCAAGTGTAGCTGATTTCTACGTACAGCTCGATGCATGCGCACATGCATACGTATAAAGTACAGGTATGCATATTTTAATGAGAGAACATGTGCAACCCTTATGATTGCATTTAAAGAAAGTAATGCCACTAAATCTGCATGGCCAATACATACCAACGCTCCCCCTTTAAGTGCAAGATGTCCGATTTATCATTGACAAACCGCACTACTTACTTTCTCGCACATAACCTATACATACATTACAACCTTCCCTATTTAGCGCGAAACTCTATTTTCCATTAGAAAATGGCACAATTGTTTACTGTGTACCGCCTACTTCCAATGCGATCTTATGGGAAAAATAAACGCTCCCGATTGCTGTGGTGACATCTCCCTCTGAGGCTGTCCCGATTTTTCAAAATCGTACTTACAATATGAAAGTACAGAAAATGTTTCCATCTACTATAATGACCTATCGCTTACAAACCTCTCTGCTATAGATAACACAGCTTGAAAGAAACAAGGCATTTTCATAACCTAAAAATTGTACTCCTTTCTGAAGCATGTGCAACTAACATACGCCAAGTAACATACAAAGGCAGCACATAGTGAAGTTAAATGCACACATGCACTGTGTTGAAATATCAAAGGTGAATACTCTGACGAAAGATGCAAAATTAACGTGTACAGTAACATCACTGCTTTAAACAGTTACTAACTTCTTCTTTTTACAATCACAGTGAAGAGTACTCTGCTGAAAATAAACAGCATCTCCACTGCAAACGACATATCCGAAGAAACCTGGTTATTCTGTGTGGGTTATGGATTTAATTTGTGCACCAAAGCAAATGGTAACCTTCTGAACCTTCTACCCACAAATCCCCATTTATTAAACAAAGAATAACAGGCAGAATGGCTCACAAATCCCTGTGTGTTTGGAACTCTAACATACAGAATCATTAGAATGTTAGTTCTAGAAAGCAAATAGCTGTTTCAATTTTATGCCATTACATTTACTATTAATGCTTCTCCTCACCACTTAGACCACTTTGTACTCTCATCTGAAGCACATTGTAGTGGTATACAAACAGAAAAATAGCCTTCCCAAATCATTGTAAGTGGCCAATGCACATTCACATACCACCACAAAGGGCTTCCCCATCAAACTCGTGCACACATACATTGTACAACAGACCAAACCATGCCTTCTTTTTTTCAACAGACCCCAAAGAATGCCTACCAAAAGCTAGTCCGTAGAAAGGAACGCAGAGGTAGAGCAAATAAAAATAAGTGTCCAACCTAAGCATCCGTCTGTAGCAGAGTTTGTAGAGAATGTTGGAACAAAACAGCTAATACAGTCGTTTAGCAAAACAAAGGAAGCGTCAACTACCAAAACTTTACCTCCTCCAACAAAATGTGGCACAAAACACTTTACAAAAAAATATCAGCTACCAGTACTGCTAACAATGCTCCTATTAATCCTGATGTAACAAGAACCTATAATAAAAAGTGTTTTAGCAAAAATGTTTCACCACAGTCCTTCAGAATCTAATAAGAAGAGGACTGAAATCGTCCTCAACCCTTAAAACCTACCATAGAAAATGAATCCTACAAGCTCTCGTCGACAGTGCAATCCTTCTCAAAAGGAAGTTGTTTATATTAGTGTTAAATAGGATGAAACCACTAACAAAACTAAGTACCAAACTAGAAAAGAAACTTATCAATAAACGGAATCTGAACAAAAATAACTTCTTACATATTTGTGGAGGTGAATGGAGTCGCACAGCAACCACAGAACCATATTTTAATGAAGCATACAAACAAAATCAAACACCTTCCATCCATAGCAGTGGACGAGGGTATGAAAAAATCAATAGCTTCATGGAACAAGAAACACTGCTTAGAAAAGTATCCCCTGAAAACTCTGAATTACCTCTCGATTCGACTGAACCAGACCGTCCAGTATACAAATGGCCGTGCACGTCAATGTGTGCCATCCCTAACAAATCTTTCAAATCTTTACATCAGTTCCTCAATCAGTATGTGAAAGGTAAAGACAAAATTAAAATGAAAGTGCTGCAAAATATGGATATCTGTCCACTGCGCAAATACACAGGACTACAAGGATATTCATTAGCCTGCATTTCTGGACCTATTTGCAAAAGCACCTTCCATGATATCAAAAGACAAGAATTTGGCAACAACTGAAAGTTAGACAAGCCTTGCAATATCTAAAAGAGAATAACGACTTTTACAAGGAAATAAATATCAAAGAAAGCTTAAGGGAAACTGAAATAATTGAAGAGTCATCAAACTGGACAATTCAAACTTCTGGCTCCTGCTGCAATATCCACTCTTTTGGACCAGTACACAATTCATCTATTGCATTCCAATGAAAGTATAGATGATGCACTAGAAACTTACCAAATGTGACAAACCAAAGGTTCACCAATGAGCATATGGAGAAAAAAGTATAGAAGCACGTGCTTTTGCACTGCTATTTCCTACTGGCAAAAGTGGAAGATACGATGATAGAGCCACTCAGATTATGGCATCAGAATACCGCTTATTACGAATGTATTCGGAAGATCCCACGTTTAGACAAAATGTGGAATACATATTCCACCTCCTCTTTGAAAGTGAACTAGCAACCCTATGTTATGGAGTTGCACACATTTTGAAATCTGGAACCCACTTTCAAAATATGTCGGCTACGCAATTAATACAAAAAGTACAAGAAAATGATGAGGTTTTACAATCAAGTATAACAAATTTGTTTGCAAACATGCATGGTACAAAAGAATACTGGTTCTGACGGCATGGAGACGTACATTGTATGATCAGAAACCTTGGACCACCGACTTGGTTTATTACATAAGTTGTGCAGAATATGCATGGGAAGATTTACATGAGTTCCTACGCATAGCAAACAGCAACAAAACCAACATACATTTATTAACACTTGGAGAACTTTGCTCTCTAGATCCAGTTAATGTCTCAAGATATTTCCATCATCGTTTCATTGCTATGCTACACTTAATTTGCAATAAAACTGTTCCACCCCTCGGAGAAGTGCAACACTTCTTTTGGAGAAAAGAATACCAAGCGAGAGGAGCACCACATATTGACATGCTTTTATGGATCAAAGGTGCACCTAAATTTTGTCACGACACTGATGCCACTGTTTTCCATTTCATCCAAAAATGTCACTTGTGAAATCCCTTCACAACGGACACATAGTGACCTGCATGGGCAGATTTTACAATATCAAAGACACACATTGGCAAATATTGTCGCAAATACAAAAACAAAGGGAAATACTACACCAAATGCCGGTTTGGTTTCCCGAGACCAGTTACAGAAACAGGTGAAGTGAACAACTTCATGTCTTCAGTTCGACTTAGTGTTAAAGGAAAATCACCTAAGAACACGTATTACATAAAAATAACAGAAGAATCAAAATATCTCTGATTACAATGGAATCATTGCCCTCTTATGGAATGCAAACATAGATGTGCAGTACATTGCAGACAATTCCACTGCTGTTGCACGATATGTTACAGCCTACTTAACAAAAGCAGAAAAAACAGATCTTCAAGACCTCTGGGATGACCTATCATCAGACAAAACACTATCTCAGAAATTGTACAGCCTAGGCATAAAAATGCTCTCTCATAGAGAAGGTGGCGCCTGTGAAGCGGCAGATCGTTTAACCGGTACTGCTTTGTACGGAAAATCAGACCACAATGTTTGGCTAAGTCTTGGTCCTGCTAAATCTAGAAAGAGTTCTGAAATCATATGATGCCATAGAAACAATTGCCAGAAATGATCCCAACAGCCAAGGCATTTTAAAAAACAATTTACTGGACACATACTATCCGAACAGGAGTAGCACTTTGGAAAGCATGTGTCTATACCACATAACTCAAAACTTTGCATACAAAAATAATATAAAACCTGATGAAAGCAAAGGCAGATATAGAGGGACAGATTGTGAAGGCAGCTTAGTGAAACTTACCAAACAAAGCTTAATTAATCATGTTAAATTGTCATTAAAAACTCCAACAGAAAGAACTATATTACATGTCTCTGCTACAACTTTTTAAACCATGGAGAAAAGAGGAAGAGATATTAGATAACTATGACTGCAATGAAGATGCTTTCAAAGCAAACAAAAGCGCTATCACCGATGTCAACTTTACGCAGTACAAAACAATGTTGCACAATGAACAGCAACATGAAGAAGAACTTCAGGCCCAACTAGATAAGGACTCTTCCGACAGTAGTCAACCTTCTGTAACGGGAAGCCAAGAACCACTAGGACAGCCACTAATGGCAAATGAGGCAGAATTAGCTATGACAGAAGTGGAAAACACAATGTGTCACTATCGAGAAAGTATAGAAGACTTAACTGTACAACAAGCAAAACATAACAAAGATCAGCGCACCATTTTTGAAGACGTAACAAAACAAATTGCACATGGTGTACAACACAAAAATAAAGAATGTACCTGCCAAAATTACAAACCAATACTGCTGTACGTCAGTGGTGAAGCTGGGTCAGGAAAAACATTTTTAATCAAAAGCATCAGCAAGTTCCTTCAGCAATTGACAAACTGTCAGCTGTTGTAACTGCCCCCACAGGTTTAGCTGCCTACAACATAGGCAGTGTCACTTTACACAGATTACTACTTCTTCCAGTAGAACACCAAAACAAATTGGACTATTACAAACTTTCTGCAGAAGCTGCAATGGAACTACGCAGAGTATTAAAGCAAATGCTACGAATAGATGAAGTGAGCATGGTCTCCAACCTAATGTTGGCTTTGATTCACCTCAGATTGCAAGAAGTACTTAAAACAAACTACAAATAACTCTTTGCAGGGAAACACATTATCGTTTTCGGAGATCTTCTACAATTGACACCAGTGAAAGGTGAACCTATTTTTAAAACCTTAGGACAAAAACTCTGCCGTAAAACTGTTGGCAGCATAGGAAAGGTCACCCTTTGGCAACATTTCCAATACAGAGAATTAACAGAAAACATGCAGCAATCTGCAGATCTCACTTATGCCAACATCCTTAAAAGTATTAGAGCTGGTGTACTATCTCAAGAAGCACAAGCAATATTGAAAAACCGGCACATTCATGCACTTTATGGCGATAATGCATGTGCAACTGATGCTATGGAACAAATGGGGCACAAAAATGTAAATTGTATGGCCTTAATGCCAACTCTTGCAAGCTGTTTCAAATTCAATGAAACAATGTTAAATAAAGAAATGCAACCAATAATAGAAATTTGCGCCACAGACAAACTAGACGTACATGGTATGACACTACCCATGTGTGAGCAAGCCACAACAAGACTAAATAGCTTAGAAAACTCAGTCTCCAACGCAAATGTTAGTCCTTCATAGAAACGCAACAAACAATCATGACGCCACGTACAGTGTTCACGGAATAAGACAAGAATTGGACTACTGTGCTGGAATGGTGAGATTCACTATAAACTCACAAGAAGATCCACAAGAATGTCTAATGTACTTACTACAAGTACTGGAAAACAAAAGCATACCTATGAATGAAATCTTCCAGATTTCATACATGTGGAAACATACATGCACTCTCTGTAGCAATGTGATACAGGAACAAATCCCAAATGAGCGATTTGTGTATGTATCCATACCGAATTGTGAATCCATTCCATTTCAGCAACTTGTACAGAATGCAAACCATGGCAGATTATGTACTATGTGCAATTCAGACAATCGCTCCACCTTACTGATACAAACACATAGTAAGTACATAATACTTATGCTGCTACGTTATGATGCAGATGGTACCAAAAACAACTGCAAGCTGACTGGATTCACACACGGTCAAGTGTCACTTGGAAAGAAAACCTTTACAACAGTAAGTATAATCTACCATGCAGGAGCTACAACCAATGCAGGTCACTACACTGCATACATTAAAAAGAAATGTGGATGGGTGGAATGTAATGATAGCACCATTACTCTAAAGCAGAGATTGCCAGCTAATCTTAAAAATGTGTATTTAATCTTCCTAAAGCCAAAATTTAATAACTAATGTGTACTTCAACATTACCAAAAAATGAAGTGAAAGACTACAGACAGTTGGGATACGCCAACAGGTATCTAACTGTTAAAAATCGGCAACAAACATAACATTAATCAGAAAGAACAAGGAAACGCTCAAAAAATAGTTTGTAGCATAGCAAATGAAGGTTTTTTTTAATCCGACGAGGATCATTTTCCCCCAGAGCCAAGGATTTGAAAAACACAGAAACTGAGCAAAATGCACAGTACACTGGTTTGTAAACTAAATATGAGGGTAAAAAAAAGGTAAACTGTCTATTATATAATGTAATCTTCTTAAAATGCAAACATTAATATGCTTTTCTTTTATCACAGAAATTAAAAAAGGCTAGTTCCGCCAAGTACTGCAGTCATGTAATCCATATATGGATTCCGAACAAATGAAACAGTAAGTATAATTACAGTCATTTCATACATATGCAAATCTACACGGCTAATCTATGGCAGTAATATGGTGCAGTGGCTGTAGGCTGGGCCTAGCATCTTTGATGTATAACCTACCACCTACGGCCAAGCAACCAAGACTATAAGTACCACCCACAACCATCGCTGCATATCAAAACCATGGTGCTTCTGATTTGACTACTTCGAAGTTTAGTTTTGGGTGCACGGGCTGCAGCCTTGCAGCCAAGATACTAAAACGTGCACACAACCACCACACCCCACCCATGTTCACTTATAACCTCACTGCTTATGACTTCAGTCTTGGGTGCATGGCCTTTGGCCATGCACCCAAGACTCAGGGTCCTGGCCAGAACCACCAAAGCATATCGCAACCATTGTGGCTTCTAATTTCACTACGTATAAAGTTGGTTTTGGCAGCATGGCCTTTGGCCATGCTCCAAAAAACGCTACGCCCTCCCCACAACTACCTGAATGATGTTTCATAGTACGAGTGTACCTATACCTGTGATATGCTGCAGTAGTTGTGGCCACAGGCTGCAGACTTGGGTGTAAGGCCATAGATTTTTCAATGTATGGATATGCAGTATATAAAATCCATAGTGGCTTACAACTGCAGTGCTTATAACTTTGTTCTTGGCCATGCACCAAAGAGACTATGTCCTGGCCACAACTACCACACCATATCATACCCATTGTGGCTTGTAACAACACTACGTATAAATGTGCTGTTGGGTGCATGGCCTTCGGCCATGCACCCATGACTGCAGGCCCTCCCCACAGCCACCTGAGTGATCAATACTACGGGTGTATCTATAGCTATGATATGCTGCAGTGGGTGTTGGCAGGGCCTAAAGTCTTAGGTGTGCGGCCATACATATTTCAATGTGTGGGTGTTAAGTGGCTTATAGCTCCAGTGCTTATAACTTTGTTTGCAGCCAAGACTCTACACACTCCCCACAACCATCTGATCGATAACTAATACTACAGGTGTACCCATTGCTGTGACATGCTGCGGTGGTTGTGGCCAGGGCCTAGAGTCTTGGAAGTATGGCCTACGGTCATGCACCCAAGACTCTAGGCCCTGGCCATAACCACCACAGCATTTTAAACCCATGGTTGCTTATAAATCTGTAGCACACCCATAGAACGAAACATTGCAACTGTAGCATGTACTGAATTTGTAGCCAAGACTCTAGCCCCTGCCCACACCTACCAGATACATAGTCGATTGTATGGGTGTGATGTATGAATGTGATATGCTGCAGTGGTTGTGGGCAGTGTGTGCATACTTGGGTGTAAGGCCTACAGCCTGCAGCGATGCACCCAAAGTTCTCCATCTATTTCCACAACCACCGCACTATATAAAACCCATGTTGGCTTATAAGTTAAGAGGTTATAACTTTGTCGTTGGGTGCATGGCCTTCGGCCATGCACCGAAAACTGTAGGCCCTCCCCACAACCACCTGAGTGATGTGCGTGTATCGATACGTGTGGTATGCTGCAGAGGATGAGGCCATAGTATAGACTAATTTGTTCGTCCATAGGTATTGCAATGTATAGGTGTGCAGTAGCTTATAACTCTAGTGCTTACAACTTTGTTGTTGGGTGCATGGCCTCTCCACAACCACCTGATCCATAAGCAATACTACAGGTGTATCCATTGCTGTGACATGCTGCGGTGGTTGTGGCCAGGGCCTAGAGTTTTGGAATTATGGCCTACGGCCATGCACCCAAGACTCTAGGCCCTGGCCACAACCAGCACAGCATATTACACCCATGGTCGCTTATACATCAACACACCCACACAATGAAACATTATAACTGTACCATGTACTCAATTCGTACTCGGGGCTCTAGGCCCTGGCCACACCTACCAGACATAGTCGAATGTATGGGTGTGATGTATGAATGTGATCTCCTGCAGTGCTTGTGGGCAGGGTCTACACTCTTCGGTGTATGGCCTACAGCCTTCATCCATGCACCCAAAAGTCTACATCCTGCCCACAACCACTGCACTATGTAAAATTCACATTGGCTTATACATTTAGCGCTTATAAGTTTCGGCCATGCACCGAAGACTGCAGGCCATCCCCACAACCACCTCAGTGATGTGTGGTAGTACGGGTGTATCTATAGGTGTGGTATGCTTCAGTGCTTCTGGACAGAGGCTGGACTCCTAGCTGTATGTCCATAGATATTACAAGGTATGGGTGTGCAGTGGCTTAGACCTCCATTGCTTATAACTTTGTTCTTGGGTGGACCCAAGACTGTACACAATCCCCACAACCATCTAATCGATAATCAATACTACAGGTGTATCCATGGGTGTGACATGCTGCGGTGGTTGTGGCCAGGGCCTACAGTCTTGGAAGTATGGCCTACGGCCATGCATCCAAGACTCTAGGCCCTGGTCACAACCACCGCAGCATGTCGCACCCATGCTGGCGTACTAATGAATAGCATACCCATAGAAAAAAAATAATGTAATCACGGCATGTACAGAACAGTTTCAAGTTCCCTCTGCACAGCACGGACTGAAATACTACCCTTATTAGACCCCTCGTTTTCTGTACGTACAAACATCCTGAACAAGGCGGGCATAGAAAATACATCATGAACACCTACCGCCACAACAAATGCAGTTTTTCACCCATCTCTTACTGTCTGAACCTCCCCAAGCACTATGGCACAGCAAAATAGTTTTCGAAAATAGCATGTTGCCGCTGTTTGCCGCTCCACTGTCGGCAGATCCAAGATGTCGGGCGCATCCAAACAATCTGACGCAGAACACGTCTCAATGCAGCCAATCGGCAGAGACGTCGCATGTCCGCGGTCATGACGCCAGCCCCTTAGCCAATCGGTATCTTGTCCGTGGAGCGAACAGGGAAGTGTGACTGCGGAGCCAACATAGATATCACTCATTTTTTTACACCTACATTTTAAAGAAAAGTACTGCATGGAAGGTCACCAAATTTACAAAAGCACGCTTTCGGGACCCTGCCCCTGCTGCAAATTTGAAAATCCATCCAGCGGTTTGCCCAGTAGCCGTGCGCAAAGTTTTTTCCCCCCAGTCAGTCTATGGGGAAAAAATGACGTTTTGGGACTCTTCCCCACCCCCCCCCCCCCCCCAGAACAAACATCACCAAACTTTGCAAAAAAATTCAGAGTGGCCCATATACTTTTTTTGCAAAGTTTGGTGAGGATTCGTCCAGGGGGAGCTAAGTTATAAGCCGTCCAAAAAGTGCTCTTCCTATGGAAACAGCAACTTAACCATAACTACACGCCCACTACTGTGGCCATGATATAGATATATATAGATATATATAGATATATATATAGATATAGAGAAAAGGGAGGAAAGAGCGAATCGCACTCCCGCAGGCACAAACATAAATGCCAGGTTCAAAAAAGGTTCGGAAAAAACAGACACAGTATAGAAATTACTGATGTCTTTAATGTTTAAGTAAGTAAAAAAAACAAAAGCACCGTGCAAAAAACAAATGCACGACACATAGCAGCACATAGAAAACAGAACAACAACAGGACGCCTAGGGGCAGCAGCCTGCAAACAACGCGTTTCGCGCTATACTGAGCGCTTGATCACGTAAGGGGGAAAGGGTTGAACAGTGTGAATACATAATAGACAATAGTCCCTCAACTATGTCGATGGCAACGACTGTTACCAACTCCAAGGGAACAGGGGCGGCCATGTTGGAAGGGAGTGTGCATATATGCTGAAACTTATGGATTAGAGCACAGTGCTTTGCAGATGCTTTTATCAATGATCAGTAGAGAAAATCTCAAACTGACCCGGATTTTAAATTGAAGTATACAACACCACAATCTCTAAATTAAGCAGAAAGGGCCCTCAAATATGTATAAATACATATAAGGGGACTTAACTACACATCAATATACAGTGTATGAAATAACAATGTGATGACCGTACAGCATAAAAGATATAATGAAACACACTCAAAATAAATAAACCAACATTAAAGAAATCACCCCGTATAAATACATAGTCAGCCTAGTGAAAAAAGTAATTCCCAACAATAAAAATATTAGACAATGCGATGCAATGACAATAAAACTAGTCAACCACGATTAGATGTAAAATCAGGTTAAAAACAGTAGAACTGAACCTAAATATTAAAATTTAGCAGCAGGATGATACAGCCAGCAAAATATTTGTTAGTGCAAACAGCAAAGATAGCAGCTCAAACATTAAATGTCGATTATATAGTGCAAATAAGCAAAATAAAGCAGCAGGGCAACAGTATGCCTATCCAACCTCCAAAGTGGAGGAAGAAATAAAGTGCTAGTGCATCGATCTAATAAGCTGTGCAAAATTGCAAAGATTAACAGCTAAGTCATCAAAGTGCAATGAGGTAATGTTGCTTCTTTTTATACATGCATTTACCAACTTGTGGGCTGATTACTGTCGTTTTCAGATGCTTTCGGATGAGGTTTTTAAAAAAGCCTGCACATGCAACAGTGAATGGCCAGGTTTTCTAGCTGTCCAAATGTTAAAGGTTTGTGCTTGTAAATATCTACAGCCCATGTTGCCGTCTGTGATGTGCTTCTGGGTCGGAGCTATACACGAATTGGGAGCAAATCCATTTACACATCTGAGTAGTACACTAGGTTTAAAGTATAGAATTAGGAGTGTAAAGATAATGGTAATTTAGAGGGGTTTGCGGAACCAGCACTGAGGGGGTCTTGAGCGTCCAACCTTGTTGGTGAACAAGGTTCTAGGCGCTGGTCTAGCCAGACTCACAGGGTACCGTGGGCAGAGCAGCAAGGTAGGTTTTCAAGAGATCAGGGGCTTGTGTGGAAATACAGGTAACCGAGACAGCGAAGCAACACACAGGAGTATACAAATGTACTATTTGGCCTTAAACACGCATGCAAGTAAAACCGATGCTACTACGCACTACAAAACACTCCTATCAACACATATACGTACACTTAGCAATCCCAAAATGAGAACATAACACTTAACCTTCCAACACAGTTAATTGAAATTCAACAATGCAATGCAAAAACTAACAGTTAAGTGGCAACAGAACACAATATATTACAACCTTTCTTAGAATGTGTAAGGCAGGCACCTCACTTGACTAGTCTTTGTGGGCTACAACTCCACCAATCACAGCAAGGTGAGGGTAGTGTGAAGGAGTGAACTTTGCTCCCATGCAATCTGGGGGTGTTCTGAAACGAGTAAGTACAGTCACGCACCAGATTTTCATTTTTCTAGGTGACCACCCAGAATCGCAAAGGCAACTTACTTGAATCATTGGTTCTGTCGATTTGGGGGGTGGGAGGCTCTAGTGGAGGCAGGTACTTGAATCATTGGTTCTGTCGATTGGTGGTTTGGGGGTGGGGGGGGGTCGTGCCTAGTGGTGGCAGGTGTAGTGCCTGAAAATGAGGTCTGGATTGGGTCTGACCAAGTGCGGTTTCGATGTCCGGTTCTGGAACAGCTTTGACAAACTTGCTGCTGAGCTGAACATTCCAGACATCTCAGGACAATTTCCCCAGCGACTCCCATAATGAGGATGGACCACCAGGATTCACCATACGAAGTGCGGTGAAGAAACCCTGCAAAAGTAGGCAAAGCCCAACTCATTGAGGTGGCATACTGTTTCCATGGAAGCCTCTCTGGTTTCTGGGACACTTTCAACATCCAGAAAAAGGTAAGAGGACCCAAGTTTGGGATCCTCCCGTCCCCTGCACACTTGCTACATACGTCCAATGGACGTTCAAAATATTTAGATATTCAAAAATCATACATGGTTTAAACAACAATTTGATAGACAAAATAAGTGGTGAAAGAGGTACTCTTACTTAAAAACAGTGATTTATTACATACAATATAGTTGGATGCGAGGAAGAACACACTTTCAACATCCACCAACTGCAGGCTACTTGTGCAGGGCTAATTCCCATTGGTCCAGAGGAGGAAGGTGCAAATTCTCTTGGTTGTTTTTAGCAGACTTCTCTGTTTTGGACTCTTGGTTCTAGTGGGGTGACCTGCAGCCATTTTGGAGGACAGCTCATCCAGAATGTAGGCCCAGGTGTTCCAGGCCCACCAATAACAGTGTGCAACATTCAAACGGGTACCGGCTGACCAATCGTGGATCACCACAAACTCCACGTCTGCCCAACAACAAACCCAGTCTGGCAGGAATGTGTATTGGGGTTACTGTCACAAACCCGTTCTGATCGAATACTTCAGCCTCACAAAGGCAGTGGCCCGGGAATCTAAGCTGGATACTGTGAAAGTGCATGCAATATAGAGCTTCCTGACCTGACTGGGCAGGAAGACTGCCAAAAGGCGGGGTACGCAAAGGACAGGATTTGCACCACATGGAACAGCCATTTTGAGTGTATGGTACTCAAAATGGCATTATGTCGTCAAACGATTGTGCAGGGGAGTGCACTCGAAAAAGATTAAAAACCTAGTGTACTGCCACCAGCACGTCCTAGGCTCATCAACCTTGTATAAAGAATGTTGCCAGATAAGTGAAAAAAGGATACAAAGTACAGCTGCTGCACTCTCCTATAAGAGGGAGGTTTGCTTCTCTGTCACGTGCAAGGGGTTCACAACCACTCGCCTTATTACACAGACCAAATGTTCTTGGACTCGTGGAGGCCGTAACACACACTTAGACCAATAGTTAAAATGTAATTGGCTCTTTACAGGCCCTTATTTCAAACAAGATATAGACATAGAATGTGAAAATGAATAGATTTGGTTATACATAAACAAATACAGGAGTGAAAAATAGACTGGTTACATCACCGTTAGTGCAGTTGAAGAAAGACGTAATCTCAGCCAATACAACACTACCCAATCTCAAGGCAGGTGGCCAAAGATTGCACGTACTAACTGGGTCTGGAGCGGAGGGTCCTCCCTCTCAGGGAGACTTGATCACCAGGGGTTCCAATTCTCTTAACTTTCGTTAAGAATACCTTTCCTCTTTATGGGGAGCAGATCCCTGCCCCTTCAGGGTGGTGGACTTCCCCCGGCAGAAGGACAGACGGCAAGCATGGCGAGCAGGAGTGGAAAATCCCATCTTCTCTCCCTCGCGCTCGTTCTCAGCACCCCTTATTGCACCTGCACAACTCTGACTCCCTTCTTGGCGCTTCCTTGATCAAACAATACGCCAGCTATCCTCCACAAAACCTTTGACACCATTCCAGAAGGAAGACCGATTAGGAGTGGAATTGGTGGGATCACTGAAACACTAGCAAGATGCATTAACAATGTGATACAGCCACTTATCATCAAGATCCCTACCTTTCTCAGGGATACCATGCACACCTTGGAAATACTTTCCAGAATCAAATGGGAACCAAACTTCATAATGGCCACCCTTGATGTCAAGGCCTTGTACACATCAATTAACCATGAACTTGCCATATCAAGTATGGGGTACCTCCTTAAATACGAGTCCGCGTCACACCTGGATCGAGTGGAAATGACCAAAACCTTCCTGAAATTCTCACTTAACAACAACATATTTATTTTCAACGGTGAATACTACAAGCAAACTAAGGGGATCGCTATGGGAGCCAGCTATGCTCCAGCACTAGCCAACTGCTTCATGCATGCCTACGAACAAGAGCATGCAATGAAGGAAATTAAGTACACCAGCCTTATTGTCAACTGGGCGCGTTTCATAGATGACATCATCCTGATATGGAAAGGGACTGAAGATGAACTTAACCAATACATGGATTACCTGAATGATAACAACTATGGCATTGAACTAACTAGCCACATCAGCTCTGAACAAATAGACTTTTTGGATCTCAAGATTATGATAGAAGACAACAAAATTACAACCAGAACCTTCTGTAAACCAACGGAAGTGAACTCAACCCTGCATGCACAAAGTTGCCACAGGAAAAGTGTAATACGAAATATCCCAAAAGGAGAATACATCCGGGCGAGAAGAAACTGCAACACAGACAAATCCTTCACAGAAGAATGCGACCTACTAGACCGCAGATTCAGATGTCGAGGCTACTCCGCCGAAAGCCTGACACCAGCAAGAGAACAAGCTATGCACATTGAAAGATCTACACTGCTTTCACCCAAACCTAGAAGACAAGATTGCAACCACAAGATTAGATTTGTTACAAGATACAACCAAGACAGTCATGCCCTCCAAAAATTCTTGACCAAGCACTGGGAACTGCTCCGTATGGATGAACATATTAAACCTCAATTAGAAGCGTATCCGAGCATGTCGTTCAGCAGAGCACCAACTCTAAGGAACCTACTGAGCCCTTCCTTTCTCTCGGATAAAAACATCACGGCACAAGACTGGCTCAGCAAGCAAACACCTATCGGCTTCACTAAATGCGGAACTTGCTCAATGTGTAAGTATGCGACTCAAACCAAATGTGCCAAATTCACAGGTTGCCCAATATTCAAAATCACGGAGCACATTAACTGTAGAAGCAAATTTGTGATCTATGCTCTGATTTGCGTATGCAGCAAGATATACATTGGCAGCACCATCCGAGAAACTCGCATCAGGATAAGGGAACATATGAACAGCATACATTCACAAGATCCAAAACTACCACTGGCCAATCACTGGCAGAAGAATCACCAAATGGACAACAAAAGTGAGATAAGGTTCATCGAACTGAAAATCGTCCGGCTGGGCCCGAGAGGAGGCGACATAATCCAGAAACTCAGACAAGAAGAAGCGTGACTAATCTGCCACTTCAGATGTGTTAAAAATGGTTTAAACAAAGATCACGACCTCAATGTCTTTCTGTAACCCTCTCAATCCACGTTATCTGCCCCCACTCTGACATACTCCAATGGGCATTACACCTTGGCCCTAACAACGAATACGAACAGACTTTTCTGACATCAATATATTTTTCTTAAGCCACCACGGACCTTCCGGAAGGCTAGATGCCTATGCCACACCTCGGGATGGACCCCCTTCCCTAGCCACCGAGGACCGGACCAGAGCCACCACAGGCTCGTCACCCCAACTGGAGGACCAACTTGTTCCCATCAACTCAGGATGGTTCACCACCTTGACACGTCCCTTCCCACTGCAAGACAGACCGCTATCGACCATCCATCTGGGCATCCCCCAACAAATCCAAACCAGGCTCCCAGAAAGAGCTTGGACTCCATTTACCCACAACCATACCTCACCTCACTCCCTCAAATGGGAGCAATCAACCACCCTTGGCCCCACATGAGCATTTCAAGCTAGTGTAACCTCTGTCACCATCTGTCACCCACAAAGAGGCGCACTTACACACATAATGAGGTATTCCCTCATTCCAGCAACCAGTAAACAAGAATCCTGACCCACACAGTTTGATCCCCACCCCAATTGCTCTCACATGGCACCCTGTCTTAATTGACACCCCCCTAATCCACCGGGCGACGGTACGTTCAGATTAACACCGGTTCGTGCACACGCTGCTATGGCACTTTCGCACTTGTGCATGCGCGTTTGTTTCCAAAGAACACTACTTTTTCGCGCACGCGCGCTAGCATCCGCAGGGACACTACACACTCACGCATGCGCCCCCAGTCAAACCTCGACTGGTTGGCGCATGCGCGAGTACATAATCATGGCGGCACTCATTCCCCACTGAAGCCGCAGGGAGCAACCCAACACGGGTAATACTCGTACACTGGTAAGCTTTACCGCCCCCTCTTATCCCCCGCCCCAGCTCGCCACACCAAGGGAGGGCTTAGCCTGCCTCAAAACGCACAGACTACACGCCCATTCCAACAAGGAACGCCACTTGGCACTTCGGATTATCACTTTCAGCTACTTAACGGCACGGGATTCTGTTAAGGACTCTCACTATGCTCTCCAATCTATAATCTCAAAGCCATCCACCTTCTTTATCAAACGGACTAATTCCTTATGAATTATTTTCAGAGCCCAATAGGAGCCAGACTGCCTTAAGGACAGCCACCAATAACACAACAAGGACCCCACCTGGGGATCGCAGCATGACTTAACTGGTAAGAGGACCACTCTCCTCTCCAATATCTTTTCCTACCATCCGTCCTTTCCCACCCCTCTTGCTAACCTCTCTTTATCTCTCCCCCTTTCAATTTCTTCTTTCCACTGTGTAACAATCATGTAATGCTTTTAATTTCTAACCACCACCTCACATCACCCACCACGTTTAATGAATGTAATTAAACATGCTGGTCACGAAATGTCTTTTATCACACATCACCTTGCACTTTTGAATATTGTTCAGCCTTGAGAAAGACCCTTTGGGTTGAAACACGTGTCGGCTGACCGAACTAGGGCACAAATGCCGGAACAGTGTTCTACACACTAACCATTGTATTTGTATTAAGTGGAATCGCTCAAAATATCAATAATAAAAGCGAACCTGCATCGCACTAACTACCGTGTTAGAAGGATTATTTATACCGAAAACCGAAGCAAGATAACCAGGAGCAAACCCACTTCTCCTACGCACCAAATTGGGGTCCAGGCTAAACCCCAAACCACTCCTGTGATCTTGCGACACCAGAACAACCATCCAACCCATAAGTGGTGCTCAGCACGGGCAGGTTCCATTCCTAGAGCCAACACAGACCCTCCATCCTCCATAATGAGCTTATCTGCTTCCAAATATACACATTGCAACTGTGGCAGAACCCATGTCTGCTGACTGAGCTCACAGAAACGTAGACTTACATTGCGGTTTTGGAAATGAATATCCAAAATGGCTGCACACCGGCACCATGTATGTCGTTTATTTTTTTAGCTCGTGTTACACTCCATCCTTTGGACAATCCATTTCCATATCCCAATGGGTTAAAAGCCAGTCATTGACATCGAAACATACCTATTAAATTCAGGAAATACAAGCAATAAAAATAATCAACACAGCAAAAATCCAAACAAAAACCTAACGCAATGCCCCTGGAATCCATGAGAATGCCTGATCCCACCAGCTCCCGTCTTGATCTTGAGTGACTTGAGAGATTAGGCCCGTTAATCCACCAATATGCTTTTCAATTGAACAGGAACGATCTTTCAAATACACATCCCTTCTAAAGCATTGCAACCTAAATTATGCTTCAAAAACAA
Source organism: Ambystoma mexicanum (assembly GCF_040938575.1). Lineage (NCBI taxonomy): Eukaryota > Metazoa > Chordata > Amphibia > Caudata > Ambystomatidae > Ambystoma > Ambystoma mexicanum. Next base: position 711,003,471 of record NC_090931.1, read on the forward strand.
ATAATCAATAGCAGCCCTGTTCTGCAAAATTGCTTTTTTTTTAATCTTGTCATTTACAATAGCTCTGTTGATGCTTGAGAGGTCTCATTAAGGCCTTTTACTACCACACAAGCTAGCTTAATCAAAGAATTATAACCCCCAGCTGCTAACCCAAAAACCCCCACTAAGGAAATTGCAAGGGCCAACACTTCAGTTTCCGATAACAAGTGTACATTAGAATCGCAGATAAACCAATATGATGAACAGCACACTTAGATCGGCAAGCAGCAGGTTGCAAAGAAAACCTCACCAGGCTGAGGCGCGTTAAAGCACAGGGGCCACCCAAAATGTTAGCAGGGATATATGAATATGTATAGTTCCCACATGAGATTAACCAACCCGTAGGAAGTGGGTGACTTGCAGTCAACAGTAAAGCCTGTTCTTGGAGACATCAGTACACACACACTCAATAGAGTACACAAATGTTTCTCAAAATCAGTGCTTCCTCGATGATGGTGCAAATCCAATTGCTGGCATTTACCGATATAGTTTGATCACAAGTCATTATATAACAAACATCATCAGGAGCAATATTGTAAGTGATAGTACATTTGATGTTCTTCCATTTGCGATCAGTGTCGGCACAGAACTTAAAATATTCATAAACCGAAAAATAACTCCTTACATTGGACTCCTCCACTAGAGAATCCTCATGCAGTACTCCGAAAACATGCCGTAACTCGGGGGCTGGCGTTGGCACAGCCACGAAGCACGTAGAAATTAAGCTTACAGAAGAATGAACATCAGCAAAGCAGAAGGGTGAAATGGTTTAGTACACACCAAGCCAGAAACCACCGCCCCTCCCCCATATATTCTCGGGTTGCTAGACAATGGCAGAGTAGCCATGCTGCACAAAGGACATAGAAACTGCAGAAGGAGGCAAGACCTCACGCCTATGCCCACAGCATTTTCTCAAAAAGCCACGATACGCTGCTATTGATGCATCTTCCGGGGCCGTGGTCGTAGCAAACTCATGAGTCATCATCCAAATCCCCGATTCCAGTTGCAGGATGGAGACGTTTGCCGCCTCTTCTTGCATGTCCCAGGGACCCTCCCGAATGCACTCCACACAAACCCACAAGTGCAAACATCATGACCAGAGTCTAAATAACAATTTGGAAAGCCACTTTCAGTGGAGTACATCACTCACGTAAATAACATTTGTCAGTGGGAACATGGGTCCACTTCCTTTTCCCGGGTTCCATCACAAGAACCACTTGATCCTCTCCTGCTGCAATTCCATCTACCGGAACCGGTACACCACTAGGCTTCTCAACCCAGACATTCACTCCTGGGACCATGCTGTCCGATGAGCCAAAACCTCTTGCCCCACGTGTAGTTACTACAGTGGGTGGCTTTCCCTTTTTTTAACCATAGACAATTTTCCAGGTACAATAATTAACTGCTCCACTCTATCCACTTTATGGATGGGCAACATGTTCTCCCCACTATTAATGAGAATGATCTTTATCTCTCCTTGGTAGTCAGCGTCCACAATCCCTCCCAAAACTTGGATTCCTGTGAATGCTAATCCAGATCTAGGGGCAATTAATCCCATGTGTTCTGAGGGGATTTGTACTCCAATTACGTGTGTCAATAATGCTGATTCCTCTGGACTCGAGCCTAATCTCCTCCTGGGTATACAAATCCACTGCTGCAGATTCTGGTGTAGCACGATAAGGAGCTAGCGCTCCAGGTGACATTTCCCAGTACATTAAAGTTTCACATGCCCTGTTCAGTTTCATCTGTAAGGCTGGTGTAAAGATGCACATTAATGGAGTTTCGCAATTGGCGATCGGTCGGTTTAGTATTTGTATTGCATCCAGAACACGCTTACGCCATCCTTTCAGACTCCCCTCACCAGATTTTCACAACTGTTCAACAACCCATTAATTCTTTCAATCAACCCCGAAGCCTCGGGGTGATAAGGGAAGTAAAAAAATCCATTCCACTCCCTTTTCCTGACAGTAGTCTTGAATCCATTTTCCTTAAAAATGTGACCAATTGTCACTCTGAATTTGCAAAGAACTCCATAATACAATACCACTTGATCTAATAATTCAATCATATTCAATTGAGTAGCTCTCTTGCATGGCATCACCAACTATCCGGAATATGCGCCACAATTGTGCATGCATATTGACATCCCCTGCTAATCGGCATTGGACTGATGTAATACACCTTCCAAATTGGTCCAGGTAATTTTAACTCGTTTCAATGTACCTTGAATGACATGTGGGAGAGACCGGTTTGTGATGTTGGCACACCGGGCATTGCAAAATCCATTTTCACGATTCCTAACGGAAGGCTAATTCCTCGATCTTGTGCCCTTTTTCTCAGAGGGGCCCTCTTTTCTGGTGTGCCTACTTAGCCAGCCCTTCCAGATAATCTTCTTCAGACCTCGTGTCCATGACTGAAATTTTGGCATGGTCATCTGTAACAGAATTGAACCAACGTTCCAATGAGTTGCGCAATGCGTGTCTACATGACAGTTACTGTACTAACATTTCAGCAATATCTTGCCACAACTCTTTCCCCCCATACTTCTTTAGCATGAATCTTCCACCCATTCTTCTGCCATGTTTGCAGCCAAACGGCGAGCCCATTCGCCACTGACCAAGGGTCGGTGTATACATAACCTGTCATTTCTTGCTTCAATGCCTGATACACGGCATACAATTCTGCAAATTGTCTGCTCTTCCCTTTCCCTGATGTGGTCAATATTTTCTTCATTTTGGGATTGTATGCCACTGCCTTCCAGTGTGTCTCAGTTCCACATATTTAGCGGAACCATCAGTGAACCATACATGTTCACTTTTACTAGTCAACTCTCCATAGCGGACCCCCCATTTTGCAGCAGACTGTCACCTAAGTTTCGTCCGAAGGTTCTAAATCCACCAACGGAACACCAGCCACTTGCTCATGCAATTTTGCAAATACACCCCTGCCCCCTTACCTGTTTTGGCACGATCATGAATGTACAACTTGCATTTAATGATGCTCTCTTCTTGGGCGTGTCCTATTCGATTTTGTTTTAGGAGAGCTCGGTACCCACTGCATGATCTCACTTTCCGGTCGGATCAGTAAATTGTGACCTACCGTCATTTGTTCTGTATCCACAAGAGCCCAATAACAGGCCAACAGCTGTTTTTCTCAAAAGGAGTATATCGGTCACCAGCGTCGGGTAACTTACGACTCCAGAACCCTAAAGAAACACGCTTCTGGTCCCGTTTCTGCCACAAACTCCAATTTGCATAGTTTTCCTGTACTGACGCATTTAATTCCATAAATACAGGACTTTGTATGGTGTCTTTTGCTAACTGAAATGTTAGTCATGGTAGAGACATTTGTATGAGCGCATGTACACCCGAGGGCATCTTGGCACTGAGTAGGCAAGGCTTGATTCAGCAGCACAGAAATTAGAAAGGCAGGGTTTTTAAACTTCGACGGAAGGCAAGATGATTCGAGGTGTTGCGCACGGGAATGGGAAGGTCGTTCCACGCCCTTGCATCGGTGACTGAGAAAGCACGGCCACCCTTACGGGCCAGCTTGAAGCGAGGCACCGCCACCCGCCGGGCGGTTTGAGAGTGAAGAGTACGAGTGGGTTGGTAGGGAGTGAACTTTATTTGCAAATATTCTTCTCCCAAACCATAGAAGACCCGGTGTACTATACACATGGACGTGAACAGAATTCGCTGGGCAACAGGGAGCCAGTGCAGTTGCCTCAACAAGGGGGTCATATGGGCTCCAAAAGGCGGACGGATGACAGGCAGCCGCGTTCTGGAGTAGCTGCAGATGCTGAATAAGGTAGCTGGGTTGGGCTAGATATGAGTTACAGTAGTCCAGCACGCTGAGGACCAGGGCTCCCACCACTGGTGCCTGGCTGGCAGTGGGAATAAAAGGGAGGACTTTCCAGAGAACTCTAAGTTTAAAATAGGCTGATTTACAGACTGCTCCGTCCTGCTCATCCATAGAGTGGCAGAGAACCGTACTCCCATGTTCCTAAAAGATAGAACGGGAATAGGGAGAGGGCCCAGTGAAGAAGGCCAGAAGTCGGCTGTCCAGAACACTTGAGGTGTAGATGTGCCCACATCCAGGACCTCGGTCTTGGTACCGTTCAGCTTAAGCCAGTTCAGCGTCATCCATTTACCCAGTTCTTACAGACATTTTTTAAGGCTGTTAGCTGTTTCAGGTTTAGTCAGGTCCAGGCGGACCAGTATCTGGGTATCCTGGAAATGTTTTTTGTTGTCCCTCTTCCCCACTCGAAAATTTGTAGAGGGGCGCAAGAATCTGCCCCAAATGTGGTATATACTGTCTCCAAAACCCAACCAACCCTATGAACTGTTTTGTTTCTTATTCATGGTTGTGGAGAATCTTTTGTTTGGCCTTTGGCACCTTTTCATGGTGCCCATTATGCCAGTGAATTCCCAGAATAATCAGTTTCTGCAGGACCTTGGGTTTTTGTCTCCTTGATTTCCCATCCTTCCTTCCTGATAAGGTCTAGGTGCATCTGCACTCTCTGCTCATCCTTTCCCTGTATCAAAATGGCATTGACTGTGCAAGATCTGCACATCAGGTTTGCATGGAATTTTATCTAAATGTTCTGCCACCAGATGATCTGGCTATGCATGTACCCCGTAGGCAAACTTTGAAACGTATATTTCCTCCCATTCCAAGAGAATGTAAACTGCTCTAGGCAGTCTTCGGCAATCAGTACAGTGAAAAATGCATTTGCCAGATCGATCACCGCATACCATGTTCCTTCGAACATTTGCACATTTTCAATCAAGGTAACCACATCTGGGACTGCAGGGATAACGGAGGAGTTTACTTATTCAACTCCCTATAATCCAGTCATCCTATAGCTTCCATCCAGTTTCTTGAACGGCCAGACCGGATTGTTCTAAGCCGTAGTCACAGGTCGTAGCACACCTGCTTCAACATATTTTTTAATGGTGTCTGAAATTTCCTTCTGCCCCTCTGGGATACAATATTGTTTTAGATACCTGCTTCGTTGCTAAGGGAACCTGTACAGGGGCATTTTCTGTTTTCCTACTAAGCTGGGAGTACACATCAAAGCACTCACACCAAATTGATATATTTTACCTTCCAACCCTAGTGTCAACCCCTCCAAGGTATCAAAGCCAGTGGTGTACTCTGGTAGGGGAACAATCAACACTTGGTATTTGTTCCTTTTTCAAATTACCAATGTTTGTCAACTTTAGTTTGGACAGCGGGGGTCTCTTTACCTCCCAATCCCGTTATGGTAAAATGTTTGCCATCAAAACTTGAAGGATTGCTGTGAATCGATGCAGCCCCCTCCCCCCCCTCCCGGTATCAATTAAGGCGCGAACCTCTTACATATTTCCCGATTGCCAAAATAATTTTACATTTACATGAGGCCACCTGTCTACCTTAAATCGGTCAGGTGCTACCGGGGTTTGACCACAATCCTTTTGAATACGTGTATTTGGACTCTGTCCGACATCGCACTTGCAACTTTTCATAAATCAGCATAGGTCGGCTGATATGGTAAAGTTGTCCCCATTAACTCCTCATACGCCTCCTCAGGCGGTGCAGAGACAACCTTGCCCCCATTGGATTTATTCACACCTTGCCTTTTCACTTGCTTGTATCGCTCTTTACATTCTAGCCCTCTTTTTATAGAGCTGATACATATCTCGGGTTTCGATTCCATCAATGTCTTCCCGCAGCACTCCATCTTTTTGTAGTGCCAAAAACATGTCCTTTCTCTATACACAAGAATCTCTGCTATCGAACCTCCTTCCAGGAGTTTGCCTATCACTGTGCCTCTCCCTCTCCCTTATCCCATTCCCCTAGATCAGCCAACTACCTGATAGCATTCACTGCCTCATCCATTATCTTACCGGTCATCCCCACCTTCCGAGTCATGATGACGTTTTTGTATGCCGGAGGAGCCTTTCGAATGATGGTATTTCGGGCTGAGACCGATGATGCAACTACCCCCATATGTTCAGGAGTTTCAACATGGATGGATTCCTTCATGGCATGCTCTCTAAGCCTCTGAATTGCCTCCCTCAATGTATACCATTTCGTCTTTTCACTAGGCCAATCTGATGCCTCGGATACTTGCGATTACACCCTTGTACAGCTAACTGTAATAGCGACACTTGCTGTTCCCTCAGTCATGAGGTGGTCCTGTACGCAACACCTCCTGAATGAGTTTCCTGTGACAATGGTAGAAACCTTGTGTCATCTGTCGCATCCACAAGACCCGCCACACCCCCATCAAATAATTGGACCATCCATGTCAACAGAGGCTCACCAGCCCTCTGTTTTAATCGATTGATGATCCCCCCAACTTCCTGCTGAGTAATCTTCCAATGTTGTCAAATCCACTAACCCGCCTGCTGGATTATTCAGATTTGTCCCAGCTTGTCTACGCATGACTGGGTTAACCGTCACTTCTTTACGACCATGCTCTAATTTGGACGGCACTTCCCTTTTCGACCCACTGTCTGAACTAGTACCATCGGATACATCTCCCTTCCATTGATCGGGTCCCAATCGACCCCTGTAGAAGCAATTACTGTTGCTAGCTTCCGGGTATTCACCCACCCCCTTCTCTTCCGATATTTGTATCGAGTGACACTTGCAGCAGCTTGTTCGGCCACTGCTTGATATTTGTCTGCCTTGACATGATACAATTTCACTTGAAGCTGCTGCCTTAACGCAATATTTCTCAGCAGCCAGCTCATTTTCCAATCTGAGGACACTCGCCTGCAACTTTACGTTCTGCATCCTTCGGAATGCATGTAACAAAATCCACCATCGTCTACCTAGGGCAGAACACTCCTTTCCCTTTTCCGCAGGCACCTGTTGCAGACAGCCCGCCACTTTCGCCAGATTTGCCTCTTATACCCGTGACCCAGGTCTCGCTGAAAACCTGCGCCACGCGCCCAAGTATATGCCAATTTATCATATGGCCCTTTTATCAACCCCGGGATTGTCACCTCGGGACAGTCTCCACCTGCAGAGCTTCCTTTTTTCCTAAAGAGAGAACTCCTAGTGTCAATGACTGTTTCATGTTCCTATCGACAATACCTCAAAACACACCCACTGTCTCTCTCAAACCACAAAGAAGATTGCCTTTCCGAGTGCAAGCTCCAAATTTGTCTGGTTCTTTGGCATCAATAGCAGCACAAAGACCCTGCTCACAGCACCAAAACGTTTAGCTTTTCTGTCCATGTGCAAGTGATTCACAACCACTCACCTTATTACACAGACCAAAGGTTCTGGAAATCTGGGAGGCAATAACACACACTTAGACCAATAGTTAGAATATAGTTGGCTCTTTACGGGCCCTTCATTCAAACAAGATATCGACATACAAACTACGACGACTCTGAAAATGAATAAATTTGGTTATACATAAATACATGATTGAAAAATAGACCGGTTACATCACAGTTAGTGCAGTTGGAGAAAAAGACGTCAGCTCAGCCAATACACTACTACCCAGTCCAAAGGCAGGTGGGCAGAGAGATTGCAAGTACTAACGGGGTCTGGAGCGGAGCATCCTCCCTCTCAGTGAGACTTAATCACCAGGGGTTCCAATTCTCTGATCTTTCATTAGGAATATGTCTCCTCTTTATAGGGAGCAGGTCCCTGCCCCTTCACGGTTACCGACTGCCCCTGGCCGAAGGACAGACAGCAAGCATGGGGAGCAAAGAGTGGTAAAATCCAGTTTTAAGTGGAAAAACCCAGCTTCTCTCCCTTGCGCTTGTTCTCATCACCCCTTATCACTGCACCTGCACAACTCTGACTCCCTTCTTGGCGTAGCTATCCTCCATAATGAGATCCTCTGCTTCCAAATATACACATTGCAACGTGGCAGATCCCATGTGTGCTGAATGAGCTCACAGAAACTTAGACTTCCATTGCGGTTTTGTAAATGAATGTCCAAAATGGCTGCACACCAGCGCCATGTTTTTTCGCACCCGCATTACAGAGGGTTATGGGGGCGCGTTACAGTAAAGCAATAAAGAAAACGTTACTGAGGGAAACAGTGCCCCTACTCTGTAAGCCTTAAGGGCTCAGCAGTGCGACCAAAATTAGCTGAGTCCGGTAAGCTAAGCTAAAAAGGCTTATTTAGAAAGTTAGCCATGGTTTCATGACCTAGGCAACGCTGCTGGGGATTCCATTGAAATCTGTGGTGGAAAAATGCAAAAGGACAATTCTTCCAACAGTAAAAAAGGGTGTAACTTTTTTTTTTTCTTTTAAAGGCAAAATACCTACCTTTGTGAGGGCAAATGCACCACAGCTCTAAAAAATTTAGTACAAAGGATGGGATGCTGCTGCAAAATGTATACAATTTCTAGGCAAATCGCTGCTTATTATGCATAGGTAAGCTACTTTTTCAGGTGCTTTTCTCACTAATGGTTCTGCCCTATGATCCAAAAATAAGCAGCCATTCGAAGATAAAGGCAGGGTCCATAATCGTGCTAGGCTTTGACCAGAGGCTATAACAACGGCCAAGACATATTTTGGCATGAAAGAATGTGTTCATTAACCGTGGATGGTTGCAGTTTGCATTACTTTGTAAGTCACAGGTTACTGGCGGTTTGAGTTTTGGTTCACCCCAAAGTGGTCTCTTTATTTTTTGTAAGTTGTGGTTTAGGGTCATGCGGTGGTGGTGCGATCTTTTCCACGCCCTTTCTCCCTGCATTATGTGGTAAAAGAAAAAAAGATACAAAATTGGCGGGGGAATTCGATAAAGACGGAACTGCTGGTGGAATAGCATATGTAGTCATTTTAGGCGACTTGGATAATGTGCAATTTTGTTCTCTTCAAGATAATGTTGCTTTTCATTTTCCATAATTCAATTTTGTTCGTTTAGATACACAGCGGTTGCCGGCAGGGTCCCTTGTGCACAAGCAAATCCTACAAAAAGTCAGGACACAAATTCAGAGCTGGCAGAAGAAATACATTTGTTTCCTTCTGGAGTCACCAACGCACCAAATTCAAGCAAATGTTCAGATCAGTTGAACAATATTGAAGCAACCTTTGCAGTCGCCAATCTGCCAAGAGGTACCATGTCAAATATTCCATTATAGTTCGCCTACATGTTATGTTACTGGGATGAATACTGTCCGCCACTGACATGTGCATGGTCTTTAGTGATTGAGTTTTCCACTTAAGGTGCCATTGCTGCAAGTGTATCCTGAGCAACGGAACATATAACCATAGTTGTTCGTTTGTACCCACCAATATTTTCCTTTTTAATTACAAGCCATTTTTGAGTATGTCGACTACCTGCTTCTCCCCTTACCTCAACACCTCTCAGAAACCAAATGAAGCGACTGTTTTTTTTTTTAGAGTAGTCTGCAGTCACAATTGTCGTGCTGTGACTTTTTAGTCCAATATACTCTGATGGCTGTTAGCACCGTTTTTCCGAAGTCCACCTATTTAGGACTTTATAAGACTATTCCTTGGACAATACAGAACTCCAACTATTAGCATAGGCCTGTACCACTCGCAGTAAGTAGCAATTGCAGAGCAGCCAGGCTGATCTTATGAGGGAGAGAGGGCTGTAGAAAGGTGCAAAGAACTTGTAACATACTTATGGTCCAAAGAGACACTTAAACCACATAATTTTTACATAACCTGTGTGTATTTATATACCGGCAAAGATAATTCTTTAGAAGGGTAAGTACTATCATAAACAACCCAATATATTAAAAAAATAAAAACAGTGTAAAAGACTTGAATGGCAGTATGCAATTCGAGGCAAGTAAAACCACTTTGTAGTAAACCATGTAGCTTATTCTGTTTCAGGGATCGTACAGTTATGCTACCAACATTAGCAAGAAACACTTGTTCCTCCACACAGGCCTTGTGCTTTAGCAGTCCTTCCCTAATCTAGACGGAAGTGTTCTCAGAGGAAGAAGGGGGCAATGGTGGTCCAGTGGCCAGCTGTAGGCAGAACAGGAAAAGACACAAACTGTAGCAAAGCCAGAGTTCCAGAGGATTTCTCATGTAACAAGGAAGGACCAGAGTTTGTAGTTGGTAAAAGGATTCAGGGACTTCACAGAAGGCTCCCTGAATGCGCATCAGTGTTTGGCATGGGCAAACGTTTATGGGCAAACTCCCAAACGTACAAATCAACGCCCTAGCCACACAGGAGCAGCAAAACGACTCTAGCTAAGTATTACCTTGAGTCCCACAGTACTTCAGCAGTGAAGATAATGCAGACTGAGTTCCTCACGATTCTACAGGCTCCGGTCACTGAATTCTTGGTCTTCAGATGAAAGAAGGCACACGGTTTTGCAGCAGCAATCAAGTGGAAAGGCTCCTAGCAAAGGATTCTCTGTTGCTTCTTGCGGCTGTGGTTTTGGCGCATTTTCTAGGACGCCATATGAAGAACTATTGTCCTAACACTTTGCCTTGCTTTCACAGTCCAACCCTCTGGTGAGGCGACTTCAAGGAGTGGAATCTTAACTCTGGAGGTCCGGAAGGAGTCCACCAGAGTTTCAGAGATTTGTTCGGGAGAAGATGATGCACAGCACTCGCCCACGAGGTCCCAGGATATTGGCAGTTTGCAGCCCAGGAAGGTCACTGCTTGTTGTGGATTGGCTCGAAAGGCATCTCTTCTTAAAACTTGTTCCCACCAAGCCAAGGGAGGGAGACATCCTATTCAAAGTCCCCCTGTCTCATGGATGAAAGGGTCTGCCACTCACCAGACATCTCCGGTCACTGGCAGTAGCGACGGGCGTCTTCGCTTCTTCCTCATTGAATGTGGTTCTAGTGGTCGACCTGGAACCCAGCCAAACAGCACTCATGCTACTTTGAAACTTCGGGGTGTGGCTGTCCTTTAGGACAGAAAACCGGTACTGGCAGCACTGCTTAATTAAAAGTTTCTCTTAAGGTAGTGAGTCAACAGTTAATTTAATTATTTAATGTATATGGTTTTTGAAGCTCCATGGTAAAGAAAGGCCCTTGGCATAAGGCCAAAATTATACACAGAAAAAGCTCTCGGGGTTATCCCTGCAAGAACCATAGGCTCACGCTTGGCCCAGGAACAATGGGCTGAATCTTTAAACAAAATGTTGCTACTGTGCAAGTATTTCTTCAATCTTGACTCTCCCGTCAGATGATTTTTTTAAGCCACAATATGACACAGTAAGTTTTAATGTATAGAGAGACAGAAAACTTGGTGTCCTCTTCGACTCCTCTCTCCTTCCTCCCTCATCCCTCACTCTCAGGACATTGCCAAGAAGTCCCACTTTCAGCTCTTCCTTTTAGAAGGAATTCTCCCTTTTCTCACTTTTACCCCAGAGCCTCAATGTTACCGGAGCCCTGGTTGTCTTTGGGCTTGACTATTGCAATAGCCGCCTTCTGAATCTACCTTCTTCTACTCTGCGACCCCTCCAGCTAATCCAGAATAGGGCAGTGAGACTTCGCCAGCATGGGCTCTGGCGTGGATTCACATGCTCATGAATATTCCCTGTCGTCAGGCTTGGAATCCTCAGTAAAAGAAAAAAGTTTCACTTTAAAACTGTATTTCTCCTCTAAACCAATCGCTGAGCTCTGGGGTCATACTGCCCCAGCCAATGACTGCCCTCTCCCTAAGCCCCTCATCTGGGAGTCCTGTTCAGATTTGTACTGCACGTTCAAGTGTTGGGAGTCCTCGTAATTTTCTCTGTGAGCTGATTTACATTTATTTTTGTGCTTTTTCTGTGAACCTTCGTGAGCCTGTGTGCTCTTTTCTGCATCGGCCGACAAGCGGGGACCCATTTGTTGGTGAATTTCAACGCCCCTCAAGTGCAGAATCGTCGAAGTTTCATTGAAGATTCCAGAAGGCCATCGGGCCTACTCTGCACCCTGGACCATGTCATAGGAGAAGGAGGGGAAGCTCCCTTTTCAAGCTCTGCTCCTGCTGCGGACTGCAGAATGTGTTTGTAGAGGACAAACCCCTTCAATGCCTCTGTCTCCATCCGGATCACAAGGAAGCAGATTGCGAAATCTGCCTCGGGTTCTCCAAGCGATCCTTGAAGGACCGTCACAGTAAACTAGTGGCGTGGCTCAGCGCCAAGGCCTCTTCCCCTTGCAGGAAGCGGGGGCATGCCTCACCCAGGACCGGCCGGTACCAAAAGCGAGCTTCTAAGTCCTATGAGGGTGCTCCATCCATGATGGTCCAAGTCAGGCCAAGTACCACAAGTCAGTTTCCGTCAGGGGCACCGCGCATGCGGGTCCCGTGATGGGCAGGGCACGCTCCTCTTCGCTGTCTGCCTCCATCTCCAGCTCCTCCTCGAAGAGGAAATCCGCTAACCCGGCGAAGCTGCAGGAAAAGTCTTGAGCAGACGAAGGCGCAGGAAAAGACGATTGACCTGGCCCAGGCCACCCAGGTGAAGTCGTCGCTGATCGAGCTGGTGGCGGCCGCCCTCTCAAAGTCCAAGGGGGCTGACCCAGACAAGGCAGCCCCGGCAGTGCCCAGAGTATCCCTGCTCCCGAGACAGGAGGCATCGGCCATGCCGGTGGAAAGGACACCGGAGATGAGGATGCCATCCCTGAGCCCGAACCAGACTGCCCGGAATGCAAAGAAGGGGTGGGCGGGGGGGGGAGAGGAGGCCTCAACCGTACTTATGGGCACAGACATTTCTTCCTTGGACGAGGGCGCCAAGGCATCGGTCTACACAATCCAAAAGGACGTGGGAGACCACAGCGAAAATCCTGATGGGGATGACTGAGGTGACGGGTGACCTGCCGATGACAGAGCGGCCCCTCCGAGGGATGTATCGCTGAAAATCCTTTCAAACCTGCACACCCTGGTGTCGGAGATTCAGAAACTGATTCTGATGACACCGCTGGTCCCGGTGGCCCTGGACCAACCTCCGGCGAAGAAGAGGAAGCAGCAACCTATGCCGCTGCAGCAAACTATGCCGCTGCAGCAACCTCCTCACGTGCCTTCCAACCCCCCAGAGACACAGGGACGGACACGATGATGGACAACATGGGCACGGCGGGCAGTTCACGGCAGCTGAGGGCCTCTTTTCCCCAGACAAGATGGTGTTCCATGCCATGGTCACCAGGAAGTCGGAACTCTTCCAACTGACACCGGAGGAGATGGGGGAAGGAAGGGTTCCTATATCAACGACGTGAGGCCAAGAGGAAGACCATCTTGGCGTTGCCTCTCCTGGACGACGTTTGGGAGGAAGGCCTGGCTTTGAGGAACTTGGCCACGGCCCCGGCCAAGAGCAATCAGCTGGAGAAGTAGGACCGGGTGCCTGAGACCGGACCCAAGTGCCTACACTCGTAGCCTTCCCCGGACTCTGGTCTCGGCGGCAGCAAGGAAGAAGTTGTCTAACCCATCGTCTTCATCCTACGTCGCTCCAGATAGCGAGGGGAAGAAGTTGGATGCCATGGGAAGGAAAAATCTACTCCGTGGCATCGACAGTCAGGCGGCCAATGCTATTCTGGCCAGATACGACAGGGAGCTGTGGTATAAGATGGCCCCACTGCTGGAGTTACTACTCGACGGCAAGCAGGTCATAGCACTTTCCATACTCCAGAAGGGGGAGGTGGCATCAGACCATGCCATCACAGTGGCCCTTGACATTGTGGACACGGGGTTCCGACGGATGGGAATGGTGTCTGCCTCCATCGTCGTGCCTGGCTGAAAGCCACCAACTTTCGTTGGGAAGTCCAGACGAGGGTTCTGGACTTGCCCTTCGACTGGGATAACCTTTTTGGGAAGGCCGTCAACAGGTGGGAGCGAGCTGGTGGGTTTCGTCAGCGAGTGGGAGAAGATCTCCCCTGACCAATGGGTGCTGGACGCTCTCGCCCACGGAAACACCCTAGAGTTACAGCAGAAGTGTCCGCGGATACCTCCGGTGGCCCGGCAGGAGCAGCACCATCCCTCAGCTCCTGCAGGAAGTACGGGCCATGATCAGATAGGGGTGATAGAGCTGGTTCCAAAGCGACTCTGTGGCTCCGGAGTCTACTCCAGATACTTCTTGGTAAAGAAGACTGGGGGGTGGAGGCCCATTCTAGAACTGTGGCGTTTCAACAAATACCCCAAGTCTCAAAAATTCAGGATGGTCACGTTTCAGCACATGCTCGGCCAACTGAAGGAAGGAGACTTCTTGACGTTGCAGGATCTGGAGGACGCATACTTCCACATCCCCATTCATGAGAAGCATTGGAAGTTCCTGCGCTTCGTAGTACAGGGAAGGCACTACCAATTCAAGGCCCTCCCCTTCGGATTGAAGTCGGTGCCAAAGGTGTTACGAAGTGCCTGGCACCGGTGGCGTCCCATCCATGTCTACAAGGCATTCATGTGTACCCGTACCTCGATGACTGGCTCATCCGGGCCAAGTCAAGGGACGTGGCAGCCGAACACACAGAGAACCGTCCATCTACTGGGAGATCTGGAATTCTCGGTCAACGATATCAAGTCCTGCTCGATACCATCGCAGAATGGGCTGTTCCTGGGAGCCAGGCTCAACACAGCCTCCTGCCTGGTGGCCCCCTCGGAAGAGAGGATCGCGTCCATGCTGGGCAAGGTGCAATGGCTCCTGGGCACTGAAGATACTGCGGTGTGGACCATCAAGTCGCTGCTCGGCTTGATGTCGTGCATTTAACTGATCCGGCTCTGCAGGAATTCCTGGACGCTCGGTGGATCCAGGTGTCGAAGCTTCGCAGACGAGATTACTCTCGCCGAGGAGTTCCATCGAGCGATGATGTGGTGGGGCGTGCGGCGTGCCAACATCGCCGGGGGCATGGATTTCCAGAGCGCCCCCCCCCCCCTGTACCAGGAGACCGTCGCCACATACGCTTCACTGGAGGGCTGGGGAGCCCACACCGGATGTCTCCATGCCGAAGGCCCGTCGCTGCCGGTGGAGAGGGATCTCCACATCAATTTCCTAGTGCTGCAGGCAGTATTCTGGGCCCTCGAGTCATTCCTCCCGTCCCTCTAGGGCGAGGTGGTGAGGGTCTTCACAGACAATTCTACCACAATGTTCTACATCAGTTAGCAGGGGGGCACCCGGTGCCCAGCGCTCTCCAGAGAGGCGCAGGACTTGTGGAACTGGGTTGTCACCCAAGATATGTTGCGCATCCCTTTTCACCTGGCGGGAGGCAAGAACACAATTGCTGACTCCCTCAGCAGGGAGCTGCAATCTTGCCACGAGTGGGAACTTCAACAAGATGAAGTGAACTGCCTCTTCCTCAAGTGGGGCAGATGTCAGATCGATCTGTTTGCGACAGTGACGAATTGTAAATGCCAGAGATTCGCCAGCAGGTTCCACCTGCCTAGGAGCATGGGGTGGATACACTTTCCTTCCCTACGGAAGGCTTGTTGCTTATGCTTCTCTTGCTGCGAGTCATCAACTCAAACAGTGCCGCTGCAGGATGATCCTCGTCGCCCCAGCGTGGCAGAGGCAGATTTGGTACCCGGACCTTCTCAGCCTGTCAACGTCGTCTCCAGTCAAGCTGCCAGTGGTCGCGGATCTGCTCACCAGAGAAGGAGGCGCAATCCTGCATCACGACCAAGGATAATTGAACCTGAAGGCTTGTCTCCAGCAGCCTTCGGAGGGTACGCGCTACGGACAGACTGCAGGGAGGTCCTTGCCAGAGCGTCGTCTACTCTGAAGTGCTATGGGCACGAGTGGAAACGTTTTGCGGTGCCGGACGCAGAAGATCAATCCTCTGAGGGTCACGTCCCTTTGTTGTCCTTGGCTAAGGCGGGTCTGGCACACGCCTCTATCAAGGTGCATCTGGCGGCTATCTCCCGCTACACTAGGTCTCCAGGATGGTCTTCTCTTTGGTCTCACCAAGGAGTTCCTCAAAGGATTGTTTTGATCGTTTCCGCCGGTGAAGGCGCTGGCCCCGGCCTGGGAACTCAACGTGGTACTGACGAGGCTCATATTGGGTGGGCCTCCGAGCCTATGCAACAGGCCTCTCTAAATTTCCTTTCGTTGAAAACTGCTTTCCTCGTGGGCATCACCTCTGCCAGGAGGGTCGGTGAGATCCAGGCCCTATCCTGCAAAAAGCATTATTTGAACTTTGACAACACAAGGGTGGGGCTGCCGATGCACCCCTCTTTAATGGCAAAGGTTCCATCGTAATTCCACCTCAACAAGCCTTTTGGTGTTGCCGGTGTTCTTTCTGAAACCTTTGCTGCCGGCGGAGAGGGCCTTGCACTCGCTGTATGTGGCTGGTGCTCTGAAGTTCTATGTGGCACGCACAAAGAGGTTCTGGAAGACATCTTAACCATTTGTGAACTTTGGTCCTGTGAACCATGGGATGGTCTTGTCCAAGGCTTCCATTTCCAGGTGGCTCTCCGGCTGTATCACACACTGTCACCGGTTGGCAAACCGACCGCTGCCTGCACGTCCGACAGCCCATTCCACCAGAGTGATCGATGCAACGACAGCGTTCCTGACTGGTGTGCCCCTGCTGGACATCTGCAGAGCTGCTACGTGAAGGTCTATGCACACCTTAACAAGATTCTACTGCGTCGACAGGGATTCCAGAGAGGAGTCCAGGGTCTGCCAAGCAGTGCTACGCAACCTGTTCGCTTGAAAGTGACCCTGTTCCGGAGGTAAGAGTGATTGCTTCTTTTGAGCCTTGCCCCCCCCCCCCGTGGTTGTGTAATGTACTGCTATGTATTCTTTATTCACGAGCCTGTAAATCCATGCCAGACCCCATGCTGGAGAAGGAACAAGTTACTTACCTTTAACTATTGTTCTCCAGCATGGGTCTGGCATGGATTCACATGCAAACCCTCCCGCCATCCCCTCTGCAGCTCTTCTTGGTCATACTGCCACTTTACGTGCTTACCAAATCTGAAGATGGCTGAGGGAGAGGGCAATCATTGGTGGCAGTATGACCCAGAGCTCAGTGATTGGTTTAGAGGAGAAATACAGTTTTTAAGTTAAACTGTTTCTTTTACCGAGGATTCCCGGCCTGACTGGGAATATTCATGAGCATGTGAATCCATGCCAGACTCATGCTGGAGAACCATAGTTACAGGTAAGTAACTTGTTAGTTGCTCATATGCAAGTGTTTCTTCAATCTTAACTCGCCACAGTCAGAAGATTTTTAAGCCACAATATGACACAGTAAGTTTTAATGTATAGAGAGCCAGTTTTCTCTTTCTCTTTCTCTTTCTCCCTCTCTCTCTTTCTCACATTCAAGGCATTGCCAAGAAGTCACACTTTCAGCTCTCCTTCTCAAAGAAATTCTCCCTTTTCTCACTTTCCCCAGAGGCTAAATGTTACCTGAGCCCTGGTTCTTTCTAGGCTTGACTATTGAAATAGCCTCCCCTTGAATCTACCTTCTTCCACTCTGTGACCCCTCCAGCTAATCCAGAATAGGGCAGCAAGACTTATCCTTGGTCTTAAGCCCAGGGACCGCATCTCTGCTGCCCTAAAAAGTCTTCATTGACTCCCAGTTGCTGCACGGATTACATTCAAATCCCTCTGCATCATCCACAAGGCTGTCTGGGTCCAGGGACCACACTATCTTCAACTTTATCTTACTAAATACTCTTCCTCTAGACCACTTTGTTCCTCTAGCACCAACTCTTTGTGTGTAAAGTGTTTTGCTAAACGGAGGGTAGGTGGTTAATGGCTTTCCTCAGCTGGCTCCCACCTATGGAACATCCTCCCCATGCCTCTGCGCCTTGAGCAGGACTTTATTAAATTCCAGAAGCTCCTCAAGACCTTCCTCTTAACCTCCTCCTTCCCTTCTAATCCCACAGTTGCTGTGATTTGTGTCCGGTGCCCTTATGCATCCTTGGGGGCCCATCCAATTGGCTCAGCTCCTGTCTTCCTTCAGCACTTGCCCTGGCACACCCTCTGCCCTGGAGGATCGCACTTACTCCTAACGTGGCCCTTGGCCATGTAGCCCTCAACAACCAAGCACTTCATCTGTGGGCTCACCCATGAGCTCGCACCCCCAGCACGTACTCCCTCTGCCCTTTTCCTTGCTGTAATTGCACATTCTGAATACTCACAAGGCATAGTAAGTTTGCCCTTTCCTCCTTTTCCCTCAACTGATCTTATTAATTGTTATGTAATGTATTTCACTCCCTTGTGGCCTCCCCCTCGCCCTGAGGGCGTGTTGAAACCCTATTTTACTTGCTGTATAAGCGCCTAACAAGCAAACAATAAATAAATAACAAGGGTTCATTAAATGCCTCTGCATTTTGGAATGTACAGCCAGCCTCCAGTTGGAACTGGTTCCAGGCAGGCATTGCAGAAGGCAAAGCTCCAGAGTTTCAGATTCCTCCCTTATTTCTGGTCTTCAGACTCTGGAGCCTGGGCGGGTTTCACAGAGTATTCCCGCCAAAGATGAAAGTCAAACCAGGACCCACCTTGACCGAGCACGGCAGAAGGACGACCAAGAAAGAACTAGCACACACATGGCGAAAGAATTAATACAGGCGCCATTTTGGGTCAATATTGACCCTTCTGTGCATTATCGTGGCCTACAAGTAAAAAGTGCACAAGTCGGTAAAACGCATCCAGTGCCATCTGCCATTCAGGTATGCTTGCCACTGTAATAGAAATATTAGACGCAGTGAGAAAGGGGATACTGTGTAGCCCCCTCAGCACTCCCCTTAAGGCTGGGTGTGCTGATCTCTCAATATAAAATGTAGCGATGATCAAAAGTATTCCTCTACCCTTAGGATCATTAGTTCTCACGGAAAATGAGAGAAAATCCAAAGAAGCCCAAGGGGCTTCCCAGTAATGCTGCACAGAAAGTTCTTTGTGCTGCAAAAGTAAATTACAAATGCCATAAAGTTATAGAAAAGTATGACTCCAAAAATAAAGTATGGAGATGACTCCCATAGTTGGAGTAAAAGAAAGGGTGAGGTGGGACAAAGGTTCCCACTCACTCAGGAACATAGACCAACAAAAACACAATTCCTGCAAAAAGTGCTGGGGGTCTCACAGGTGAAGGTGATGTGGCATAAAATGAAAAATCTAACCTAACAATGGCTGTCATCTAGATAGAACGTTGGTATGACCAATGATGGCAGCCTTCGTTTTTTATGCAGTAAGGTCTGTGATGGTACTTCAGTTTCTCTTCAGAAGAAATGAACCATTTCCTTTTTAATTTTGGAAGATCTAGGTGGTGAAGCTGTTAATGTATAAATTGGAGCAAAAGTAGTAAATCGGGTGTACAATGCGCTGGAGATTCATGGTAAACATTTGGATAATGCCCATCTGTGCAGGGACCTAGCAGACTATGCCCATAGCTGGGACATGTATGCTGTGGTAGGTAGCATCAGATGAAATGGTTTGGTACTGTTTTTTTTTTTTAACTTTTATTTTTGCTGACAGAGGCATACACACACATCAGAGCAATAAAAACAAATTTGCAACATATGCAGATGAATACCAGAGCATATAGGCAGAAGTAGAACAGCTGAATAACAACATATCGTGGAGCACCAAGTTACCAAACAGTTGATGGAGAAACTAGGAGGACTCATCCGCCGAAGAAATGTCATTTAAGCTAATGAAATAGCTGTTGAATGCGGACCATATGTTTTGAGGATGAGAACGTACAGGGAGCATACCCAGGAATTCCTCCTCGCAGTTTCGGGACCACGTGAGTAAATTCAACCATTTCTGGAATGTAGGGGGAGTAGGGCTCTTCCAGCTTTGTAACACACATTTCTTGGCAACTACACATCCCACATTCAGGAACTTGACAATGTCCCTGGCCCCCCATGCTGCCACACCCCAAACAGAACCCCCATTGGATCGGGCTCAACAACAGTATCAGTGATCTCAGACAGTGCCTCTATGACTTTACCCCAGAATGTGGCCAGTTCCTGGCAGTTCCAAAACATGTGCAGATGATCAGCACCCTCTGCACCGCAGCGGGTGCAGAGTCGAGGATCAGAGCTAGCAAACCTCGAGATTCTGCATGGGGTGTAATACAGCCTGTTGAGCAATTTATATTGTATGGTGCGGTAGCGGAAGTTCAGGGACACCCTGCTAGTATGAGAGCACATCTTCTCCCATAGTTGATTGGTGATCCAGCTCGGAGGACCAGCCATCATGAGCCCTGGATGGAAGGGGAGAAGCAGCGGTCAAGAGGAGTTTGTATAATGAAGAAACCACGCCACGCGCGCCCACCCCGAGTTGGCAATGTAGGCAATCTGAGGAGAATCCTGGGGCTCAATGGGGAAGACAGGCCAGGCATTTCGAAAGGCAGCGCAGAGTCTGTAGAACTGCAGAAGCTCCAGAACGGAGCCCGGGTGTCCCGGCCTCCACGTCTGCGGTGTTATAAACTGTCCCTCTGGATAGAAATCAGTGAGGGCACGGTATCCCAGGGCCTCCCAGTGTCACACCAGGGCGACGTCATGTGTGGGTTCCAGTCCTGGAAAGTTCCAGGCGGGGAGCCATTTGTAATACGGACATTGTTCATCACAAGTTTTCAACATCTGGCTCCAAGCCTGTACCGTGGTCTGGGTCAATGGGCGAGTCTGGCTCATACTGCTGGTTTAGAATCAAGGACATTACATTAGTGCCTGCCGCTGCCAGAGCTTCCAGTTTGACGTGAGGACGGGGTGGGGTCCCAGGGTACCAATATGATGCGAACTGTGCCTGTGAAGCAGTCCAATACCGCAGCAGGTCTGGGGCTGTAAATCCCCCTCCATCGTAGGGTAGCGCCATGTCGGACCACTTTTTACGGACCGCGCCAGAGTGCCATAGGAATTGGGCAAATAGCTTATGCAGGTTCCTGAAGTATCTCTTATCCGGCCAGACGGGAACGTTACCAAATATATACAGCAACTTGGGGAGTAAGATCATTTTTACCAACGAGAGTCTTCCGGCTAATGATAATGGAAGGGTACGCCAGCACGCAATCTTGGCCTCGGCGTGCTCTGCGACAGCCCGGTAGTTGTCTGCCAGCAGCGAGTCTTTGGACAGGGACACCTGGACTCCCAAGTACTTGATCCCGCTCAGGGACCAGCGGAGCGGGTACTCGGTGGTGGGTTGTATTGTAGAGCTAGTAAGGGGGAAGATCTCAGATTTAGTATAATTTATAGTGAACCCAAAGTATGTACCTATACGAGTGATGTTGCACAGGATTGGGTCCAGATGCACAGCTGGGTCTCTTACAAAGAGTAATACGTCGTCCGCGTAGAGCGAAATAATCTTAGGGGAGTCTTTCAGCCGCACCCCTTTGTGCGTGTGTCGCTCCCTGACGTAGTCGGCCATTGGCTCTATTGCCAAGGTGAACAGGATCGGGGAAAACGGGCATCCCTGCCGAGTGCCTCTAAAGAGATGGAACAGACCGGACGTTTGGGAGTTAACTCGCACCCTGGCCACCGGGGAAGTGTACAGCAACTTAATATATGCTTTCATATTAGGCCCTATACCCATAGTTTCCAAGACCAACCAAATATATTTCCAAGACACCATGTCGAATGTCTTTTAGGCATCCAGCGTGACCGCAACCGTACTCGCACCCCGGTCAATTCGCGACATGACATCGAGTAGCCTTCTAATGTTGTGGGACGTTTATCTCCCAGGTACGAACCTCGATTGGTCATCATGGACCATATACGACATGACCGGGAGGAAGCGGCCGGCAATCACTTTGGCGAAGATTTTGGTGTCCAAATTCATTAGCAAGAGGGGCCTATACGATCTGCACTCGTCAGCAGGTTTACCGGGTTTGAGCAAGACAGTCATGACGGCCTCAAGCAGAGCAGTGTTGGGGGAAGGGTGCCTAGCCGGAGTGACTCGTTCCAGACTTCTAGTAGTTTAGGGGCCAAAATGGCCACGTGCTCCTGATAGAACTCAGCTGTCAGCCCATCAGGACCAGGTGCCTTACCTTTGGGAAATTTGGTTATAGCCTCGACTATTTCATCCAGCAGGATGGGGGAATCCAATTGGTCCCTGGTTGCGGGGGGAGATGATGGTCGTGGGGATGTGCTTGAGGGTCCCGCATCTGGGACTCACTGTGCTCTGGGAGGGGGGGGGAGGTTTGGAGTACAGATCTGAGTAGAAGTTTGTGAAGACTTCCAAGATATGCTGGTCAGACCACCGTTACGACCCCATGTTGTCCTTGACGCTAGTGATCCGCGCTTGGCCCCACTCGCCCCTAGCCAATGCCGCCAGCGTCTTGCCGGGCCTGTTCCCCGCTCCATATTTACGAGCCGCCTGTGGCCGACTGAAGTACTGAACCTCCCTGGTGGCCTGTTCGTTGAAGAATTGTAGCTCCTCACTGATCCGGGAGAGGGTGGCAGGGTCAATGGATGTGGGATGAGCACTCTCAAGGTCGCGCAATTTGGCCTCTGAGCGGGCAAGAGCAGCTCTGATGGCTTTGAGTACTCCCGCCTCCCTAGATATGGACATTCCCCTTTTAAAGACTTTGAAGGCCTCCCACCAGACCCCCACAGAAGTGGGCTGGGGTGTATTAAGCTCAAAGTAGGACTGGATGTCGGACAGGATATCAGCCTTAAATACTATGTCCTGTAAGGCCAAGGACTTGAAACGCCATGTTTTAATGGTGGGGGTGGGCACTCCTAATTCTAGGGATAACCGGACCGGCGAGTGGTCTGACAGGGTACGTGCCAATATTTGAATCTCCATCACCCTCCCCAGCAAAGCACCAGATAGGAAGAACATGTCCATTCTGGAGGAGCTGTCATGTACAGAGGAATAATACGTATATTCACGCGTCTGCGGGTGCATCGCCCGCCATGCGTCTCGAATGTCAAGGGTACTGCTATGCGCCAGGAGCCTGCGCGCCGCATTGGAAAGGGGTCTGGGGGCTGTGCCTGTTCTATCTAGTGTGGTGTCTAATATGAAATTCATGTCCCCTGTTAGGCAGAAACCTGTGCAGTTCCCTTAGGGACCACTGCAAAAGATTTAAGACTACAGGTGTTTGGCAGTAAACCCACTTGGTAGCAGTCTGTACCACACAGATTCACTTGGTAGCAGTGGCTGAGCAGTCCGACTTCTCTCAAGAAGTTAGGCAGTATATAGAGTATACACAATAGGTACACAGATACAGTAGCACAAGCAAACACTGACCAGAGCTTTGGTGTAAAAGTATATAATTATTTATTTAAAGACACACTTGTAAATTAGACTAGCACAAAGAGGTAAGTAAATTCAGCACACAGTCACTATTATATATATACAACCCTAATTGCTTATTAGACAAGTCTTAATGAGAAACACCACTTATTTTCAGACAGAGGTGGGCGCGTAGCATAAGATGGCACTCTAATAAGTTATTAAAAAGGGAGGGGAAAAGGCAGAGTTATGGAAGCACACAAATTTCAATACTTTTAAAAGAACCACAGTAAGGCAGGATAGGCAGAGTTCTACTGGAGAGCAAGGAAGTCAATTGCAAGGCCCACTCTTGGAGAGAGCAAGCAGAAAGGGTCCAGGTTCACACAGTGGGGTTATGCCCAAAGAGTCTTGTAGATAGTTCGCACACAAAGAATGAAATGAAAGTCAGGAAAAGTTAGCTAGGTTGTCCCAGGCCAGCCCAGGTTAGAAAGTCGAGGCTTTACTGTCACCCCGAACGATCTGCCGCAAGGGAAGCCAGGCGGGACACAGTACCTTAAGTGGGAAGGACGCTCCAGCAGGGGCAGTTGTTCCTAGCAGCAGGTGCAAGTCGGTGTTTCATCCAGAGGAAGAGGCGGTCTCGACGTGGAGGAAAGATGGTCGTTGCACTGCCAGGGAAGAAACCAGCCGCGGAGTTCTTAGGTTAAAAGGTACTACCCTTCTATTCGCGGTAGTGGTAAACCGTGGTATTCCGGTTGTCGGGGTGCTTGGCCCGGGCAAGGCGGCCACGAGATGCTCCTGGAAGGCGAAAAGAAGGCAAAACTGGTTATCCCCACCAGTCAAAGGAAGAAGACTCTCCGGACTGGAGATCTCCTCTGTCGTTGGGAAAAGTGGTGAGACGGTTCAGCAGGGCTCCACCTGTGGTGGTGTTGCAGGTCGGCTCAGCTTCTCCCTCCTCGGATTCTTGGGTCCTGTGGCGACTTCTGAAGTTCCAGTCCCCAAAGCCCCGCTTTTATGAAGCAAACCCCCATTCGTTCAGCCTAGCTGTTAATCAAACATGCTAAGTGGTGAGCTGGCCGGCTCACCACTTGGGCCAATCACACAAGAGTGCGACTTGAGTTGCCAAGGCAACTCAGTCCAGGGTGCCTAAACCCCCTCCCACACCCCTGTGGTACCCAGACAGTGGCACCACTTTTGGAGGCTTCTGTGGAGAAGCCCGCCAAAAAGTGGAACAAAGGGCTCGACTTGGGTTGGAGTCACAGAAGAGAACACAAACGTCATTTTAGAATTGACTTCTGGCAAAAAATACCAACCGGTGAATTAATATTAAATAAACCGGCGGTATGTTCGAGGCTATAGGAATTAAATAATTAAAGTTGGTAGCCTCGAACAATGGGAAAATCCCATAGAGATATATTTGCGGTCGAATATAAAAAGTAGTATCCACTGCCACCAGCCAAAACTCGATCAGGGGGGGACGGAGACGTGCCCCCTCGAACAACTGACCCCGGGGCAATCGAATTGCCCCGACCAGTACGTCCACAATATGATGGTTTGTACTGGTTTCTGTTCATAATTTGGGACTAGTAAAGCCAATGGTGACTTTACATGCCCTGGGAGACAGTAGTCAGTCCCAGGGTATGGAGTCTATGTTTGGGGGTCGCTATGACACCCATGGGTTACGGCACGGAGGGTACTGTGTAACCCACATCAACAAAACACATGAAACCCTATGGAGTAAAAGACCCCATAGCCCATAAAACACATGGAAAGACCAAGGAACACCTCAAATCATGTCTAAGAGTGGGAGTTAAGAGTCTCACTCTTAGCAGGAGAAAAAAATAAACCCCAAAAAATCCAGCAAAGCTGCTGGGGGACTCACTAGGTTTGGGAAATTAGTCTTTACAGAGAATTCTCCCTAACATCTCTCTCCCCCCCCCCCCCCCAAATGATCTGCACCCCCACATATCCCAGCAATATGGAAGCCACCTGGTCAATAAAGTCGGGAGAGTCCACATTAGGGCCATAGGTATTAACCAGTAGATCTTCCCTGTTAGCAATTGCGCAATGCAAAATAACATACCTTCCCTCTGGATCAATGTAGCTTTTATGGAGAACAAACTTGAGGGTCGTATGGATCATTGTCAGTACCCCTCTGGCACGGGTCGAGTAAGCAGTGGAATATCTGTGGGGACCCCATGATGGTGCCATGCACCTAGTCAGCGGGCCCTTGGAGTGTTTTTCCTGCAATGGCAATATCCTACAGCCATGCCTGTTGGCCTGGGCCATGATTTTGCGCGCCTTGGTGTAGTTACTTAAACCCCGGACATTCCAGGACATCACTGTTGTGAACATTGGAAGAGACTAGGGTACATCCCACAACTGCTGTTGAAACTTACATGATGAATGTAGAAGGTCCCCGCAGGAGTGCCCCGATGTCGTGCATTTTGCCAAACTGCCCCTGTCATTTACAGTACCGTTACCCTGTCCCCAACCACACCACCCTCACTGCCCACTCCCAACGTGCAGTGGAAATCCCCCCGCCCCCAGATACATGTGCCAACAACTAAGCTGACCCTCACTAGTAAGTAGAGGTCGGGGGGGCAAAATCAAACGGGGATGAACAGGGCCCAACTGGGGCCAACTAGCAGTAACACCCAACCAAACATGAGCATTGCAATTGCAGTGAGGTGCGCTGTTGCCGTGTGGACGGCTACTTTAACATTGTGTAGGACAGCATGGGCTGCCAGAAACAGGTTCCTGCGGAATACAGAGTATTTGTAGGGCCCCAGATCCAGTAGGCCAACAGTACCAAGGTGTGGCCGAAGAGGCATCCAACGCCAGAGGCCAACCCCACCCCTCAAGAAGGGGAAGGAGAGCAATGACCCCAGCGCCCGAGCCGAACCGCAGCCCAGAAGAATGTTGAGGGGGCCTGGACCGCATGGTTAATGATAAAGTATTGCCATCGACCCATGTGCAATGGAGGATTATCAGGCAGGTGGAGCCATACCAGGCTGAGTCACATCTGGTTAGTCAACGTTGGCGCGGTCAGGTGCCGGATTATGAAGCGGTATGTGTGCTTCAATGAATTTTACCACTTTGTCCGGGACAGTGAAAAAGTACAGTTTGTTGTGGGTAATTTTGAGGCATGCTGTAAACAATGGCATACGGGACGTTGCGTTCTCTAAGCAGTTTCTTAACCCCGAGAAATTAGTGCCGCTCCTGTTGCACCGCAACTGAAAAGTCTGGGAAAATCCTAACGGTGTGTGACTCAAGGTGTAGGTCTCCCTTTTCCCGGGCCAGTCGAAGGATAAGGTCTCTGTCCCGGTAATTAAGAATCCTGGCGATGATGGGCCTTGGGATATCCCCCTGCTTGGGATGCAGAGACAGGGCTCTGTGTGCACGTTCAACAGTAAAGTACAGTGAGAGAGCAGGATTACCCAGTAGATCCTTGAGCAGAGCCTCAACGGCGTCCTCCATGCGCCCCTTAAGAGTGTTCTCAGGGACCCCAATTATGCGTAGGTTATTCCTACGAGAGCGCGATTCGAGGTTGTCGCACTTAGCTTCAACACTCTTCACGTCACGTGACAAGGAGGCGATGTACTCTGCAGCACATGGATCTCGTCTTCATTCGTGGATATCCTACTTTCAGCGTCAGTAATTCTGGTGCCTGCCTGGTCCACTCGGGTTTTAAGGGAGGCAACATTAGCATTAATGTCGTCCAATTTCTCGTGGAAGGAGGCGCAATTCTTGGCCATGGACTCCATGAGTTGTCAGATCAGGGTTTCTCGGCTCAGGGGGAGTATCACTTTGCAGGCCTTCCTGCGAGGACGATGTGTGCCCCATCTCGTCCCTCGGGTCCGATTTGGCAAATTTATCCATGGCTCCCCTCCCAGTGGCCCCTTTGGCTTTATTTGGCATTGTGGGTAGGGGCTCAGAGATGGCGGAGGGCACCGGGGCAGAAAATGGAGGAGGATGAACAGCCAAGGGATTCAAATGATAGAGCACCACGGGGGCCGCACCAGTGGGCACCCGGAGATCAGATTCCGTGTGGTAGGACTTGCAGACGCAGAAATTAGAAGAAGGCGAACAGCCTGAGGATCAAAGCAATGGCGGACGTCAATCACTGAACCCACGGCGGCGGCATGGGCAAATTATGGCAACAGTGGAGTCGGGTAGGCTGCAGCCAATATAGAAAGCATGAGTCCATGCCGAAGCCAGTAGGAGGATGCAACCAGCCCAATGAGCGAGTGGAGTCCTGACGAGAAACCAAGCGGTTGTAGTATAGTGGTTCACTTCCAGTACGTTCAGAGACTACTGAGGAGATTCAGTTCGCCAGGTGTTCCCAGTGGAGTGGGGAGAAGATACAGGGCCAGTCCCTCACCAGCCCAGGGAAGCCACAGCTTCAGGTGGCCCGCCCAAGATGTAGGAACCCAGTGCGGACCAGGGTTCCAGCTGTGGGAAATGGTGCAGCAGCCAGTGTCCGGGGACCCCAGTGCCCTCATAGGGGCAGGTAGTGTCGATGCGGCGCCCCACCTCGGGGTAGAATGAGAGGGTCGGGCCTTTCAGGAGCAGCTAGACTGGGAGATGAGGGCCAGCCAGGCGCACCACCAGTGTCGCAGCACAGGGCCCCCCCATCACCCCCACTCCTCACCTCAATCTCAAAGTCCTCAGCCCAGGGGCATGAGCTGCGTGATTTCAGG
This sequence comes from Ambystoma mexicanum, assembly GCF_040938575.1. Lineage (NCBI taxonomy): Eukaryota > Metazoa > Chordata > Amphibia > Caudata > Ambystomatidae > Ambystoma > Ambystoma mexicanum. The sequence continues at coordinate 711,031,246 of NC_090931.1, forward strand.
GCAGCCAGTCTGCAGCCCAGCCGCCTCCTGTCGTGCTAAGATGAGCGCTCCAGCGCTGAATGCAGAGGGAGAAGTGAGGGCGCGCCGCAGCGCAGGCCCCCGCAGCGGCCCCCCAGCCCAGGGAAGTGGGCCACGTGTGTTGTAAGGCCAACCAGGCTCCGTCCCGGCCTCCGCACCTGTAAGGAGCGCTCCGGTGCCCCCACTCCCTCCCGTAGGAGGGGGGGGGGGGGAGTGGGGGAGGGAAGTGCGCTTATCTGAGGCTGATTTTTTGGCTGTATCAAGTGGCACTAACAAGCTAGATGAATCCTGGCTTCTCCACAGCTGCCATCTGTGGTTCCTGGTGCCTTGAAAGCCGTACTGTTGCGAGTTTCCGCCTTAAAAAACATGATCTGGGCATGTGTTTATGTTCAACGTGAGAGGATGCCTGCAGTTGTGCCATGTGCGGTGCTACCAGGTATAGTTTTATAGAAAACATTGCGTTGGCACTGTGTTGCAGCGCAATCTCATGCTAAGCTTATGCTTTTCAAAATGTTTCATCATGCCGGTCTTGTTTATGAAGCTCATTTATGCCTAGACTGTGAACAGAAATATTCAGAGCCAGTTTTTGGGACGAAATTAATTATATGGCAGAGAAGCCACGTGGCACAGGATCCTGCCACGAAAATTGCATCTTTGTTTACAGTAATCTAATACACGCCGAGTTACCATGATAAACCCGTTTTGTATGACTGAGACGGATATGTGAGACTGGAAAGGATGAAGATGAGATTGTAATTCGGAAGAGACTCGAGGAACAACATCGAGCTGCTGAAAGTGACTGACTGCAGAAGCATTCAATAACTCTTGAGCTGCAGATCCCGGGCATCCACAGCACAGTTCACCGACTATCTCTACAGGCTGCCATTGGCAGCAGAGGGAAAGCCTCATGAGAAGGCAAATGATGGAACTGAGCTGGTATATGCAAAGCGAGGTGCTGGGCTACAGTGGTATAGCCTGTGAGTGAGCTGCGGTAGCAGTAGCAGGCATTCCTTTCTTTCGATGACTCCAAGTGAACATGGGCCCCAACAAGGGGACATGGCCTTCCGCGTAGAACCTTTCCAAACACCTGCAGACTATGATTCTCAGCACATTCAATCTCCACCCTATCCTCTCTCCTATGCCAACAGTTTTGGCTTGTAGGTGGCTCTGGAGTGCCAGTCATTGACCAAAACAAACAGACCGGAATGGTGGTGGGGGGGGGGGGGTTTCTAACCAGGGCTCAAGTCGAGGGTTCAGGCGGGTGGTCGGAGTCCCCACTTTTTTCAGAGTGCCCCCTGATATGATAATTTCTGGTGACACCACATCATTCAATTGGTATGTTGTGTACCCCCAGTGTACGCCCCCCCCCCCCCCTCCCACACCGCCCCAACACTTTTTTTTATTTTTAGGACTTGACCACTGTAACCACTGCAAATTATAACTAAAGAGCCCCTAGGATATCCAATCTGATATCATACTGATATCTTAAAGAATGAGTTCCCATTCATTGATTGGCTGGTGGTTCTTTCTAGTTTTTCTTGATGTAGTTTGATGAAACATTTAAACTAGGTTTCACTGATTTGCAGTTCACTGTCAAATGCCTCCTCCATTAATTAACTTCATTGAAATATATTAAAGAAAAGGGAGGATGGTTCAGGGGCAACACGTTTGTCTTGGAAGGAAGACCATGCAGAGCAACACAGGTTCGAATCCCGGTCCTGTGCTTGGGGGCTGGTCTCTGGTGTTAAGCACATAAAAGATGAATTACGTTTACATTAATGCCCAATTGACTAGGGTCCAGATGTCAACATAATTCTTAGGTTCCACAGCATGCCATTACTCCAGCAAAGCTGTGAGCATGATCAAATGTGATCCTTTTAACTGATGTCACATAGTTGTATTTTGCCTTGGCAACGGTAGGTGCTCAGGCTATCCACCTGTATTGTTTTCACTTTAATGACTTGTAAGTTTTTCCGTGCACATTTCCTCTCTATTCAAAAGCCTTTCCAAGGTCAGATAAGCGACCATTTCAAGACAGCGAGTAAAGAAACCAATAAATGCAAAGATATCCTGGTCTTTGCTAAATGAGACTGGTACTCCATTTTCCATTGCCCACTAATTTGATTATATTTTGTATGACCCTTTCTTATTGATCCGTCATTTAAGCTTCTTGCTATTTAAAACTAAAACCGCGTTGAGATGACCTCTACATAGTCTATCAAATAAACACCCTATGGGCTCATAGATATCTTAATGTGGCATAAATCTTGACTGTGTTCATATTCCAGTTTGCTGACTGCCTTACAAAATAGCCTAGCATAGATTTTTTTGGTTTTATTATTTTTTTAGCTGAGGCAACCTAAACATTTAGTACACTGATCTTTCTCAAAACACTCTTTTAGGATATATGCACCTTGGACAATAAAAATAGTTTAGTATTTAACCAACTTTTTTATTAATTGCACTGTTGCTTCAGGAAAAATGAATGTAGGAATTGCCAGGTAAGGTTTCCCTCAAATAATTTTCCAATAATAGATGCATTATGTCTAGCCCTCGCCACAATTGGTGACAAGACCCACTACAGATGCAACGTTCACAATTTCTTCCTTTATCCCTCTGCCCAACAGCCTCAAAGCGATCCAAGGTTGGCTGATCTTCACCAGATGCACCCTTAATGGAGTCAAATGGAGAATTCTTGTCAATGGTTCCCCACATCACTTGTCTTTCTGAATTCAATCTCCTGCTTTCCCCTTCTGAATAGTTTTCCAACCTTTTTTCCACCTTGATGACAAACTCTCTTCATGCAAACTGATCAAATTCTGTAACCTCCATTATATGCTGGTCCGCAATTTCCTTCCTCTCCACTGTTCAGAGCTTTTCTCTTAGGAGCCCAAATCCTATCCAGGATGGACTATGCCAATTCCTTGTAGTGTGGCCATCGCCAATCCTAAAGAAGCTTTAAAGCTGCCATATTGATGTACAACCTAAGCCCCATGGTCACACTTCTCCTGACTCCCTGAATCAAATTAAAACATCTCTGCATGACTCGCAAAGCAATCCCTGACCGACGTCCATGTTTAACTAAAGAACCTCAGACAAAGATCCCTCTGATCTCCCCCGCCCACCTAATTGTTGCAAAATTCTCAAAGCACAGCCTGGAAGGCATAACTTTTGCTGGTGAAGTGTCTCTCCTATGGTATGCCTGTTGTCTTTTCAGATGCACTCAACCTATACTCTACTTATTCCTCTCCTCCACATGTTAACCTTGTATTATTCTACTCATCTGATTACATGGGAGAAATTCAAAACTCTAATAAAATAGATATTCCTACAATTCAATGATTTCTGGTCTCGCTTCCCTTTTGCACTACCAGTTGTTTTAACAAAGCTAATTGAAAATCAAACTTCTGAATGCCTATTCCTATCAGTGCTGGCTATGATGAGCTGCCTGATCAAGAAGCCTTGGATGTAGAGGGCGTCCCACGCCAAGAGATGCGGCTGGTAAAATCAGAGTAGAGGTGGTGATTGAGCCATGAGGAAGAGTTGAGGAACCCTGCTGCAGGGCTGTTATGCACGGTTGATGGCTAGTATACTTTGAGACAAACTTGGAGCCAAGTTAAGATGACAGGTAATCTACTGTGCAAGGCCAGTCCAGAGCTGTGGTGGATGAATGGTAAAACATAAGTTGCAGTGGGACCAGTGCAAAGCGTAGCGAAGCAAATATGAAGCTCAACCCTATGTCCGGCTGGAGGGAAGCCGAGACGCTGGTTTACAGAGACTTGAATGGTGCTGTACGGGAACAGGAGGGAAACCGTGCAGACCTTAAACCAAGCCTTGCAGAGACTTGCCTTTGCCTTGCAGACTGCAACTTGTTCAACAGCCATACAAGCCAGTTTCAATTTCAAGACTCGGTGAAGGTGGCAAGATTCAGTGCATCCTGAGATTGAGTCCTGCTCCTGCATGGTGGGCCTAGACCTATACTGTAAGAACAAACTGAGTGAAATCAGTAAGACGTTGACACTGCATTCTGGAAAATCTAGTAAAAGTACCAAAGCTTTAAGCACATTCTGGAAGGAAAACACCTGGTTAGATTGACAAGTCGTTTAGGCTGCGTTCTGGTTAAAGCAGCAAAACTGCTGACACCAACTATTCATTGTGTGAGGAAGAGACTTGATGTAAGAAAAACTGACGCTGCGCTGCGTTCTGTGTAACAAAGTACCACGAAAGCATCCCACAAACCATGTGTATACAGGAAGTATTGATGGGGCATTATGGGAAACGGGAGCTTCAAAGTGTCCAATAGACTGTGTGGAAAGGACAAACTACTGGCTCTGCATTATGAGGAATGTTGTTAAAGTGCCAAAGGTACCAGAGACCATTTGGAAGTGAAAAAGTATTGAGTGAACGTAATTATAGTGCAGTGTGAAAGGAAACCGAACATTAGACTATCATTGTCCAGCAAACTGGTGGTGATGCTAATGTTTTTTTTAAACCTATTCTTTCTTACAGATTTTACCATAAACCATTTGCCACATGGCATTGGGCATATTTATTAATTTGAGTGCACTAGGAAAGTTCAGTTTCATCCTCATGACCAGAATTTTACCATTTACTTCTGCTCTGGCACCTGGACTAAAGGTCAATCCTAAATGTATAGTCTCCCTTTTTGGCCCCGTTTACCTTGAATAGCCTGGTATGAACAAAATGTTCCACGGCCTACATGTGATGGTAATTGCATAATAATGCAGGGCTAGCTGGCAGTTTTTCCACATCTTTGATTTAATGCCTGCGTTATACCATGGCGAACACCCATTGTTGGTCAATGCTTGATGTTCGGGTTGTACACCAGAATATGTGTACGACTAACCAGAGTCGAACTGAATGACTTTTTTAAATATTTCCCCACTATAGTTATTCACTGTAACTACACCCTGTACCACATTTTCATTGACGATCCCTCTATTCCACAAGGGAGGTAAAATGTCAAAACAATTTTTGGAGCCCAATCATTGCACTTCTCCCCCTACCACTCCCCCACCTCCCCCCCCCCCCACAGATCGTTATTTTGTCCTACTTCTGTCCTCCCTTGTCTTGTCACGACTAGAAACACTTGTGTACAGGCGCGTTATAAATGACTTGTATCATAAGTCTCTAGAGTCATGTTCTAACTGCTAGATTTGGCACTAATTGGGATCGGTCCCTAGACAATCATCGTGACTTGCTGCCAAAATAGGGCTATTAGACATTCCATAAGATCAATTGAAAAAGCTTTGGGCTAGAATTTACTGGCTAAATTGAGAACATTTTAAGCAATGCTTTCTGAATTGGTTTAAGCATCAAGAAATTGCAAGCCTAAACAGCAACTTCCAATATGTGCGGCAGTTTCTTGAAAGTTACCATCCAAAATGCTTTTGGTCATATTTCAAGAAATATACTTCCAACAGTGGGATAGTTCAAACCTATCTGATGGGAGATGATCTGGCACGGCTACATTAGAACTGTAAATGACAATCATGAAGAAGGCTTAAGCTTTGTACATCTTACTCCCGAGGCCAGTTGGCAAAAGCATATTGCATATGAAGTATACATCGGAGCAAAGAATACTCACTTCTCCATTTTCAGGGGGGGGGCAGCATCCCTTCCCCCCTCTAAAGAATACCACCCCTTAAAAAAAATCACTGTCTCCTGCACCCCCCTTAAAAAAAAAAAGTGGCAAAACGGCTGCTGTGAGTTGGGCCGGTACCGTTTCAGGCACTTGCAATACAACCTGATAATTCGTCCCACGTTTTATTGAGGCTATTTAAGCAGCCAGTTTATTACTTTATCATTCCTCAACTATAGACTGTCTCTGCTAATCCCTGTGCATAAGAAGGGCCCCAAATTGGACCCCAGAAGTTTTTTGTCTTGCTCTTATGGATGTTTCTAGCAAGATCTTTGTATCCATTTCAATAAAAGACCTGCTTACGTCATTAGAGGTAGTACAATCTGCTCTCATCAGAAAGCGGTCATTGGCAGTATATATAGTTTTCTTGAGCTTTACTAGACTGTGATTTGAGGTTTGGCTCCAACCCGGTACCCCGAATTTACGCCCCACACCCTCAACCCCCCCTGTACTACTTGTTGTTTTCCTTGACTACTTTGCAGCTTTCGACTGTGTAGATTGAGACAGGTAGTGGAGGAATCTGGAAGAATGGCATACTGCCAGGGCTCTTGAAGCTCTTGATAATATTCCATCAGGGTATATGGTTAGTGTGAGGCTGAAAAACAAGAGACTTGACTAAATCAATGAAGGTGCATCATGGATTTTAAGAAAGGCCTGTGTCTTGGGCCCCTCTGGTTTCCAACCTTTTTATGGCAGACCTGCGTATTTGTTTTAAGTACCTAATAACTGTGCCTAAAACAAGTACATCTCCAATAGGCTGGTTGGCATACGCTATTTGGTCCTAATGGATCATACTCTAATCGGGCAGCAATACTTATCCTTGGGCTTAAGTATCTCTCCTGCCCTAAAAACTCTCTTCACCGGCTCCCAAATCCCGCTGCATCATCCACAAGGCTGTCTGGGGCCTGTGACCACAATATCTGCAACTTTCTCTTACTAAATACTCCATTTCGATTTCTCTATTTCTATATATTTATAAAGCGCCAAAGCCCTCCGGCATCCAGGCACTACATAAAGAGGCAAACTGGTGAGGATAAGACAAAATACAATAGCAGGTGACCAGGACCCTAGCTAAACAATCTGGTTTTCAGATGTTTTCTGAAAGTAGGATGGTTTCTCTCCTTTCTTAGTGACTCTGGGAGCTCGTTCCAGGCCTGTGCCAGCCGAATGGGGAAGGAACAACCATTTCCCCCAGACTCTCTTGAACCGATGAATCTTTAGAAACCAGAACTCTGAGTGAAGGCTTCTGCTTGGTTTATAGATCTCCAAATTCTCCTTTAGAGATCATGGGGCAGCCCCAAAGAGGTATTTATGTCCCAAGGTCAGCATCTTAAAGTGAACTCTAGCTGCCACGAGAAGCCAGTGGAGCTCCCTACGAGCTGTGGTTACTGAGTCTCTACGTGCAATGCTACAAATTATGCATACAGCTTCATTTTGGAGCTTCTGCAGCTTATAAATGCATTATTTGCTGGCTCCCCCTAACAAGGAGTTACAATAATCGAGCCACAGAAGAATGGCTCTAACCAGCTTTTTGTGCTTTTTCCACAATTGTTGGACAGATCTGTCTCAAAACTCGTAGGTAATAGTTAGAATGTCGAACTATATACTTCACGAGGGCATCTGCATTCAGCATGGCTTCCATAAAGGTACCGAGTGTTTTGACCTTACCGGTCACCGCGACAAGGCCTCCATCTGTATACAAACTTGAGTAGTCCTGTCCAAACTTCTCACGGGCATGCTTAGACCCATACACCATGAGCCCTTTTTCTGCTGACATTTAAGCATAACCAATTAGCAGCCATCCCATTTTTAATGAACATGTAGATTTCATCTAATTTTCCCTGGTCATCTGCATAGTCTCCAGTAAATTCAATGGAGAGTTGAAAATAATCTGCATAATCTGGCAAAAAATACCCCCAATCTCTTATTTCCTCACATAATGGCTGGATATAGATATTTAAGAGAGATGCGGACAGACATGCCCCCTGCGGAACTCCACAAACAATAGGTTCAGCATCAGATGAAGCATCTCCCCAGTGAATCCTGGACTTTCGACCACCAAGGAAGGATTCCATCCATGTCACTGCCTCTCTAGAAAAACCCCTGATGTCAATCTGCGGAGCAGATTTTTATGATCCAAAAGATCGAAAGATGCTAAATTCAGCGGTCCTGATACACTCCTTTTTAGGGCCGATAACATACGAGTTTGGATGTCCAATAGGGCACTTTCGGTCACATGGGCGCATCGAAAGCCAGACTGTTTCTTATTTAGGAGACGAGGCTTCCATATGCGATTGTAGTTGCAATGTAGCCACCTTATCAATGATTTAAAGAAAAGGGGTATTGGTTATGGGCCTCAGATTGGAAGGGTCCTTCTGATCCAGCCCTTGCTTCTTTAAGAGAGAGGTAACCACTACGTCATTGATAGCTGTAGGTACACAACAGTGGGCAAAGCAGGCATTAATGAATCTACATAGGAATGGCGCAAACATTTGATATTCTTAAATAACCTTTGAAGGTAGCAAATCTCCAGAACAGCTAGTGGGATGCATATCCCTCAGAATATCAACAACCTCTATGTCCATGATAGCAAAGAAATGGAACTGAGCATAGAAGTCTGTAATTTCTTGTTCCTTTATTCCCGACTGGACTAAGGGATTTCATCACTTTTTGTTCCCTTCTATCAATGGTATTGACAGTGTTCGGGTCATTCACTTGATCTGGATCATTGCGTATTCTCCCTCGAGCTGATGGGATTTTATCTGCAAAAGCCATGTGAACCCTGGTGCAGTCATCTTTATCCGTGTTGATATTTTGACTCTGGACATTAGGCTTTTCTCAAATCCTGAAGAATTTAAAAAGCTCTTTGGTTTAATTTCCGGCTTTACTAATCTGCTCATTATAATTTTGTTTAACTTATTTTATCTTACATTTATATTCTTTCTCCCTGAGTTGTCACTCCTCTTTATTCTTTTGTACTTTATCCTTACGCCAATTGTGCTCAGCCTGCCTTTTCCTTTGTTTAAGCCTCTGCTGTTCTCTGGCACCAACTCTAAACAGAGTGCCGGAGGCTGATCACTTTCTTCAGCTGGCTCCTTCTTATGGAACAGCTTCTCCCTTCCTCTTCGTCTTGAGCTAGACTTCCTCAAATTCTGGAAGCTCCTCAAGACTTTCCTCTTCACCTCCTCCTTCCCTTCGTCCCTCCTCTGCTAATCTCAGTCGCTGTGATTGGTAGCCAGAGCCCTTATGTATCCCTAGGGGACCTGGCCTCCCATACCCAATCGCAACAGCCTCTACCTACCTCTCAGCACTTGCCTCGGCACCCACCAACCTCAACCCTGTAGACTTGCCCTTTCTACCCAATGCTCCAGGCTGCATAGGACTTGCCATACTATGCACTTCATCTGCTGCTCACCCATGAGCACGGACATTCTAGCACTTACCCCCAGTCCCCACTTGCACGTTCTGAATACTCATCATAGTAGGTTTGTCGTTATCTTCCACTGTATTAATTGTTTTTCAATCCCATGTTCCCTCCCTGTGGCCCTGTGGGTGCTTTGAAACAGAATGGACTTACTGTATAAGAGCCTAATAATAAATGCACAATAAATAAAATAATCATGCACCATAGGATGCTAAAAGCAATGGAAACACAGAATATCAACACCTTAGATCTGAACCACTCTAAATCGAATATAATGTGCTTTTCTTGGGGAAAAGGTTAGAGATTTATTTGGAAGTTGGATGGGAACATTTTGGACATTTTCAGCAAATTGATTTATTTAGTTGGGGTAATTGTGAGAAAAATGCAAGGAGATTGAATAAAAGGATGGTTAGCGGGGCGGAACCTGTAAGGCTGCCATAGGAGGTTTCGATGATGATTATGGGGGTTTATCCTCCTCTGCTCATATATTGTTGTGGTAGCAGAAAGTTACCCGTACAACGTAAAAACAGTGTTTGTTACAGGTTTATGTTTTACCATGAACTAGAGGAACTCCTCTCGCACCCTTTATTTGTTTGGAATCCTAGGTGGTGCTTAAGCCAAATCTATTCTATTGGACTACAGGTTGGAGGGAGATGTGCGAGTAGGGCCACATAGCTTGTAGAGGGTGTTTGGTTATTACCCACCCATTGACTGCCCATGGCCATGCTAGTCCTAAAGCCAGTCCCACCCACTACCTGCCCCTCCCAAGCCACATCCGCCTGGGATCTCTGTGCTATTAAGAAGTAACATCAAACTTTAGCCCGCAATGTTATTCCTAAGCAGTCTACTGGGAGTTAGCGGCTTAGATGTTGCTGTAAATGGCTACTGGTGAAATAAAAATGTCTTAAACAAGTTTGCCTTTAGACACTTGATTTATGTCTTCCAAGCACTGAAGTACTGTTAAAAACCAGCAACGACAAATCAAACAGTTTGAGCTTGATGTATTAGGCCAGCATTTGCCAGGTACTGCCATCATATCCACAGGTAATCACTCTCTATTTTCCAGCTGTTGCGATTTTATGGCCAGGTAGTACTATTGTATTGGTGCCTAGCTAATGCATATCCCCGACCTACACAAAAGACCAAACCTATCTTTGGCGATGCTTGTCTTTACCTCCTAAGCACCCTGATACAAAATGAGTCGAATTAGGCCTCTTCTCTCTTGCAAAGCTATCCAATTTAGAAACGTGCTTAATTTAAAAATTAAGCTTGCTTCTGAGGCATTGCTTGGCATGATGCATGAATTGTTAAATACTTAGAAATCAAAGACTTTGTGGAAGCGGAGGACCTCTACTGGCAACAAACTGATCTCTTCAGATCAATAAGTTATTTACGCAGCTTTAGAACAAATGTTAAGCGATGGAATTGGCCAGCTAATCGAATTTCTCTGCACAGAAAATAATTAGCAAAAGAACTTCATGACACATTGTCCTCCAACCTTATGTACTGCAATTTCTGGATGCAAAGCGAATAACTCCCCTATTCAGACACTTCATAATGAATTTGTTGGGTACACAAGAAGAAATGCGATCTAGAAGTAAAGGGAAGTAAACTTGTTGAATTTGCAAGAAGGTTAATTCAATTGAAACCCCAAACACCTGATAATTGAATGCAGTGTTTTGGCTCATCCCCAACTGTTTAGATCCTGTAATGTTAAAATCTGAAAACTTTTGGATATGTTGTATGAATAGTTATCAAATTGCTCTGACTAAATCATGATTATTTTGTTGGAAATTATTGTATGTTTTTAGTGAATATTGTATATATTTCTACATTTATTTTATCTTTGTAAGTTTAAAAGTTTTGCTTTAAAATGTTACACTTTAATAATGACAAAGCATTTCCCAAAGTGAAAATATAACAGCTTGGAAATCGAAGAGCGAATGGCAAAGCACAACTGCTTATTATAGCTTTTGAAAGGCTGTAGAAAGTCATGGATACCCAGAAATGTGCAGAAGTTAAGTTACCTCAATCCATTTATCCTTAGGAATGCTGGCTCATTATGGCCCATAGTTGGTGGCTCCTATTCCTTCCATATTGTGGGCCCTCTGAAGTCGCAAGCAGCTTCCACTCGGTCCTCCAGTTTGCCGCTCTGGTTTTCAGTCACTGTTCCGGAGTGCTTGACTTCCCGTGGGCTAGGGATCAGGAGTCCTAGCATGGTGTTCACTGGATCCGCTTCAATGTACTTGGGAGGTTCTAGGTTAACTTTTCTGGGCCGCTCCACTTTTTGCTTCCCCCTAAACCCCCTCCTTTTTGTTCATTTTGGTGGTCTGAAGGGCTTTTCTTGAAGTTTCCCTTACATTACGTCCCTTTTTACCTTCTGTAAGGTATAGATTTTTGCGTTGTCCCTAAGATGCCCAGTCCCACGGGTGCCTCTCGGGCAACCCATTTCTGCCCTTGTGTGATTGCGTCACTATAAATTGTTTTTAGAGAATGTTTGTGGTAGAAAAGTTGTGTTTAACAACCGATTTTATTATTTTTTTAAAAAGTTAATCTCGCGGGCAGCTGTTGATGCGCTTATGCAGTGTTTGTTTCGTGCGATCGTCTTTATTGAGGTCATCCGTATACGTCACGGAGTGCGCTTTTCTAATGCTGATAAGTGCCTCTCGCCATCTTGAAATGGGAATAGCTACCATTTCTTAACCCAAATAGATATATATCCCACAATTATCAGTACTGGCTTTATACTTGAGTGCTGTAGCGTGACATTAGTCAACTCTAAATCTGTTGCAGAAGGTACGTCTGTGCAAGAGAAATATACACGCGTAGGATCTCTCTATCACAACAAAAAGGCTGTAATATAATCACCTGTATGTATCCCGGTTGGGTGAACCCGGCTAGGGGACTGGGTCCCTATGAGACTCTGGGGGTTGCATAAATAACTCCCAGGTCCTACTCAATAGGTCCAAGTGATATTATGGTGAGACCCATTGGCGGGGGAAATAATGCAGTAGATCTGGTCTCGAATTATGCTACCGAGACCCATGGGATATACATCCAGGTAATAGTTTAGACCTGAGGCTAAACAACTGGAATGGGAGCCCGCACTATGATACATTTCATGTATGAAGTACTGCCGGGTCATTCCACTGGATTTGTTCATTTAGGCCGGTGTTGTGCTTATCAAATCTATAAATCCAGTTTTGTTCCTTTCTGAGGAGCCTATTATGAAAATGACCTCCTTGTCTCTGTAATTGGAATTTTTTCTGTTATCGCCCACTGGAACTCGTCCGGCCAATGCCCTGTTCTTACAAAACAGGTCACGAGAGGGGGGGTGAGCTTCTTAGTATGCAAGCATGATCGATGTTCAATCATTCTTTTCTTCACTGGCCTCATAGTCATGCCCACGTAACGTTAGTTGCATGGACAGGTAATAAGGTGTATGACTCTGGGGTGTTAAATTCGTGAAGGACCGCTGTATCCATGGTTTTTAGCCCAGTGTCAATTTTAGTACTCTGTTGTGTTTGAGAGCTCATCGAACAGTTGCCACAAGGTTGATGTCCTGTTGGTGGATCTCTGTTCCATAAACTGGACTTCTGGGTATCTTTTACTTCCCGTAAGGTTTTGACCAATTTGTCTTGCACGTTTGGAAGCAAATGCCCGTTTTGGAAGGGGATGCTACCCTGTGTTCAAAATAGACCACAATGACCTGATCTTTTTATTTTTTTTTATTTTGTTGACTAATGGTGAGTAGCTAAGGACTGCAGTAATGTTGTCCCGTTGAGGCGGTTTTTGGCTGTTGCTGTAAAGTAATCTGTCTAGGAATAGTTTGGGCTCTCTTAAATGTAGCGTCAATGATTTTCTTGGGGTATCCACGTCTGACTGTGTTTTCAAGTTTCTCACTTGAGCCACATAGTCTTCTGTTTTGGTACATCCTCTCTGTACTGCAAAAACTGCCCAAAGGGCAGGTCGTCCATGCTTTTGGATGGTAGCTGGAATATGTAAGAAGTGAGTTCCGATCGGTCCGTTTTTTGTAGACCTTGAAGCATAACCTTCCATTGTTGTAATTAGTTAATCAAGGAAGTGAATGGTTTCTCCATTTGGTAAAAGAGTGAATAACAAATGCGCATTACGTGTGTTGATCCATGAATGGAAGGCGCTAAGATCTTGTTCTGTCTCCTTAAAGATCATGAAGACGTCAGCTATATATCATGCCAGATGGTTATCTGTTTTAGAAAGGGATTGGTGTCCTGATATCTAAAGTTTCTTTCAAAAGCGTCTACATATATGTTTGCCAGACTCAGGGCAAAAGTTGCCCCGATTGTGGTCCCCGATATTTGTTGCTAATGGACCTCATTGCACAGAAAGACATTTCTTGTAAGAGCGAATTCTGCCAGTTGTAAAATGAACGAGGATGGTATGTTATGTAGATCCACGCCTGATTCTAAAATGTCTCACCATGGATAGGGATTTTTGTATACAGGGACTCGATATCCATGGTGACGTGCCATTCTGTTTCTTGGTCAAATTCTAGTGTCTAGCATGTCGAGCATTGCTGTGGAGTCCTTGATGTAAGCTTGCATTTTCAGTACCTCATGTTTGATGAAGAAGTCGTCCAACTGAGACAATGGTTCCAATATTGATTTAATTCCTGAAACAATTGGGTATCCACATGGAGGATGAATGCCCTTGTGGGTGTTTGGTGTTGCATAGAAAGCCAGGACACGTGGGTGTGGTGGCATAAAACATGCTGCTTCTTTTGCACTAATGTACCCTTCTGCTTCAGTTTATACTACTATGGTGTTAATCATATTCAATTTATTAGGATATTCTGGAAGGATCTGATAGCTGGTTCTATCTTACAGTAATATATCCACTATGTTGTTGTAATCGGTTGTATTAATGAGTACGGTGGCCCCACCTTTGTCTGCCGGTTTTATGGCAAGGGCTTCATTGTTCGCCAAAGTGGTTAATGCTGCTAACTGTGCTTTAGTGCAGTTTGCATGGACAAATGGTATCTTGACCTCCATTGCAGCTATTTTCTTCAGAAGGGCCTGTTCGAAGGTAATTGATACAGCAGAGTTTGTGCTGTGAGGGGAAAATAATTGGGATGGCAACCTAAAACCAGTGCAATCCTGTGTTTCAGCTGAATTCTCATCGAAATACTGTTTGAGGCAGATTTTTCTCATCAGTTGTGACACTTCTAAACTGGTCTGAAACGGATCGTTGTGTGCAGTGGGCACAAAAGAGACCTTTTTGTAGAATTTCTTCTTCACATTTAGTTAGGTTGTGTGTAGACAGGTTGACAATCAAAGAAATGTCTGCTGTGGAAGGCCCCGGCCCCTGCCGCTGGTTATTCGTGGGGACTGCCCTTGCCACCGTTGCTTACCTGTTTACCCCTTGTTGGCCTACAAAAGCGATGTTAGCTGGTCATCCATTACCTTCATTAAGATTGAATTGTAACCCGTCAGTTGTCTGAGCTGTTGGTCAATCCAGATGATGATCCTATTCTTTGTCTAATGACCCCTCTTTGCATGTTCTGGAATCTAATTTGCGCCTTATCTTGTCTGGCCTGTTTAGTCTTGTTGGATAGAGAGAATCTTCCTGCTATCCCCTTTTAGAGGGAGAAATCCATTGGGTTGGGGACAGGGTGTTCTTCACAATAGGGAAGGTCAGTTTGTGTTTAACAAGGAAGAGGTTTGCTATCAACTTTTCCTCTACTTAAAAAAAATTAAAAATACCTTTTCTCCAGCATGGGGTCTGGCATGGATTCACATGCTCATGAATATTCCCCGTCGTCAGGCTGGGAATCCTCGGTAAAGAAAAAACCAGTATCAGTTTCGTTTCTGATCTCTTTCGTAGTAATAACCAATCACTGGTCTCTGCGTCATACTGACCACAGCCAATGACTGCCCTCTACCTAAGCATCGCCTCTGGCAGCCATCTTCAGATTTTTACCGCACGTTCATGTGTTGGGATCCTCGTGCTATTGCTCTCGAGCGTTAGTGCTATTTTTTCACGTTTTTTCTCAAAAACTTCGTTTTTTTCGGTCAAAAGAGCCTCAAGCTCCACCGACTCTCCATCCGATCAACGGGGACCCGTGTCGGATTCGTCTGCGCCCCTCAAGGGTGAAGATTTCGTCGAGCTACGTTTTTGGAGGACTCCAGAAGCTTCTCAGGCCCGGACATGGCCCAGGAGAAGGGAAGCTCGACGCCCGGAAAGCTGTTCAGGGTCTGCCCTGGATGCCAGCTGCAGAACGTCTTTAAGGAGGACGAACACTCCTTTTGTCTCTACTGCTTACATGAGGACAAGACGCACGTGGAGAAGGACTGTGCGTTTTGCGGCAATATGTCGGAGCGGACCATGAAGGACCGCCATCAACGCCTCGCCAACTGGCTGGAAGGGAAGAGCCCGTCAGGCGAGAAGAAGAGGAAGCAATCCGAGCGGTCTTCTAAGACCTTTGAGGACGCCCCGGCGACGGGGGTCCAACACAAGGCCAAGCACCGCGAGTCCACTGGCACCGGGAGCGCCAAACGGTCGGGCTCTACGGGCGCCAGGCAGGGCGCACCCTCCCCGGCACCTTCAGCCACGAGCCAACGCTCTGGGTCGGGTAAGAGGAAGGGCGAGCACCCGGCGAAGCTCCTGGAGAGGCCCCGGTCGAGCTCGAAGGCCCCATCGGAGGGGGAGCGAGGCAGTGTCCCCCCCTCAAGGATAAGGCGGTGAGCGCACCTAAGGTGGTGAAGGCCTTAATCCATCCGGCCAAGCCCTCTATCGATACTGTCGCAGCGGCCCTGGCTCAGCCTGTGGAGGCTACACCAGTGGTGGCGATCTCGGGGCTCAGAGTCTCCCTGCCACCTCGGAGGGAGTCCTCTTTTGTGCCCATCGATAGGACCCCCGTGAAATCCCCGGCGGGGAAGAAAAGGGGGGGGGGCAGGGCGTCGTCGTAGATTCGGCTTCAACCTCGGAGGAAGAGCTGATCGAGGTCTTAAGCCACGGCCTTGGCGTGGATGAAGACCGGCCCGTCTGGATGGATCCCGACGCAGGTGACGACGCCGACGGGGCTCCTGATCGCCCGTCGAATTCCCCTCTGCCAGCGCCGCAAGACAACTCGGCGGCCATTTTGTTGGCTATACAGTCCTTATGCTCAGAGATAAGGACGAGACTACCGTTGCCGATTGAGGAACCTCTCCCGTCGGGGGATCCTGAACCGGGACCTTCTGGTGTTCCCCCGCCCAAGAAAAGAAGGATTCACCCTCCACCTCCTTTTCAGCCGTCGCGCCCCGTCCAGCCCTCCTCCCCGTCCACCCGAGGGGATGATACGGGGACTGACACGGCAGCGACGGGTACGGACGACGAGGTATACGACGAGGATCTACCGTCGTCACCTCCCACCAGGGCTTCTCCGCCCGACGAGATTGGATCGTTCCACTCCATGATCGCCAGGGCATCCGAGCTTTTCCAACTCTGCCCTGAGGAGAAGAAAAAGGAAGGATTCCTTTATCAACGGCGCGAGGCCAAGAGGAAGACGGTCCTCGCGGTGCCTCTCCTGGACGACATTTGGGATGAGGGCCTCGCCCTCCTCAAGAACCCTTCCACGACGCCAGCTAGAAGAGACCGGTACAAGAAGAAGTACCGGGTCCCGGACGCGGCCCCCCTGTGCCTCCGGGCACAGCCTACCCCGGACTCCGTCGTCTCCGCGGCGGCCAGGAAGAAAGCGGTGGGGGGGTGCGGCCTCCACATCGACTTCCCCACCGGACGGCGAGGGAAAGAAATTGGACGCTATGGGACGCAGGGTCATCTCGTCTGCAGCGACGACGATTAAAGCGGCCAACGCCTTGGCTATCGTGGCCCGCTACGACAGGGAGCTATGGTACAAACTGGCTCCCCTGCTGGACTTCCTACCGGACGACAAGAGGGCGGATGCCCTGGAGATCCTACAGGAAGGTGAGGTGGCGTCGGACCACGCCATCACTATTGCGACGGACATCGCCGACACTGGGTTTCGCCAGTTGGGCAACGGCGTGTGCCTTAGGCGGCGTGGATGGCTCAAGGCTACGGACTTCCGTCAAGACGTACAGACCAGAGTCCTGGACATGCCGTTCGATGGGAACAACCCGTTTGGGAAAACAGTGGACGATTCCCTTCAGGCCATTAAAGCGGACACTGAGACGGCCCGGGCCCTTGGGGTTCTGCAGCAACGACGGACGCCCTTTCGGAGCAGCGGAGGCAAGGGCGCCTCCAAAGGTTCCGGCGGCGGTTTCTCCACCTACCGTCAAGCGGCCCGCTCGTCCTCTCAGGAGGCCTACAGAGGACGAGGCAAGTCTGGCGGACCCCGCCGTCGTCGCCAAGGAGGTCAAGGCGGCAAAGCCTTGTCGAAACAGGATTGAACCGGCCATGGGGTCGGGCCCCCACCGAAGCACCCCGGTGGAAGGCCGGCTGGCGAGCTTCGTCAGCGTGTGGGAGTCCATCTCCACCGACCGTTGGGTGCTGGACGCCTTAGCCCGGGGCCAGGCGCTCGAGTTTCAAAGAAGGTGCCCGCGCGTCCCCCCCCCGTGGCCAGGAAAGAGCTTCACGTCCCTCAGCTTCTCCTGGAGGTAAAGGCACTGCTCAGGAAGGGCGCCATCGAACTCGTCCCAAAGAGGCTTCGGGGCTCCGGAGTTTACTCGAGACACTTCCTCATGAAGAAGAAGACGGGAGGATGGCGCCCCATCCTAGACCTGCGACGTCTGAACAAGTTCATCAAGGCGCAGAAGTTCCGGATGGTCACCCTCCAGCACGTCCTGGGTCAGCTGGAGGAAGGAGACTTCCTGTCGTCGTTGGATTTGGAGGATGCCTACTTCCATATTCCCATCCTAAAGGGGCACCGAAAATTCCTCAGGTTTGTGGTCCAAGGGCGTCACTACCAGTTCAAAGCCCTCCCCTTCGGACTACGGTCAGCACCCAGGGTATTCACCAAGTGCCTTGCACCGGTGGCGGCGCAGCTGCGCCGCGAGGGGATCCACGTCTACCCCTACCTGGACGACTGGCTCATCCGAGCCAAGACGAGGGAGCTCGCCATGTAGCACACGGCAAGGACCGTCCAACTTCTCACGGACCTGGGATTCTCTGTGAACTACGCCAAGTCCCACCTGGTACCTGCGCAAAACGCACTGTTTCTGGGAGCGAAGCTTGACAGTGTCCCTTCTGGCCTCCCCGTCGGAGGAAAGGACCAGGTCCATCCTGGGCAAGGTACAGCGGATGTTGGTTTCCGACGCGACCAAGGTGAGGTCCATCAAGTCCCTCCTCGGAATTATGTCTTCTTGCATCTACCTCATTCCCATGTGCAGGCTCCGGATGCGCCCGTTGCAGGAGTTCCTGGACGCGCGCTGGATCCAAACGACGGGCGGCTTCGAGGAGAGGATCACACTCGACGAGAGTTTCCGCCGAGCGGTCCGGTGGTGGGGCACGCGCGCATCTGACGGCGGGCATGGACTTCCAGACCCCAGACCACCAGGAGACAGTGACCACGGATGCCTCCCTGGAAGGGTGGGGAGCGCACACCGAAAATCTGCACGCGAGAGGCCTTTGGCTCCCGACGGAGAAGTCCCTCCATATCAACGTCCTGGAGCTCCGTGCAGTGTTCTGGGCCCTCAGGTCCTTCCTTCCGTCCCTCAAGGGCAAGGTGGTGAGGATCTTCACCGACAACGCCACCACCATGTTTTACATCCGGAAACAGGGCGGAACCAGGTCCCCAGCACTGTCCAAGGAGGCGCAGGACCTGTGGCATTGGGCCGTCGCCCAAAGGATGTTTCTGGTGCCGTTTCATCTTGCAGGGATAAAAAACACCATCGCCGACTCACTCAGCAGGGAGCTGCGCTCGTGCCACGAGTGGGAACTACGGCAGGATCTAGTGGATCGCCTCTTCCGACGGTGGGGCACACCCCAGATCGACCTGTTCGCGACGGCGACGAACTCCAAGTGCCGGAGGTTCGCCAGCAGGTTTCCCCAGGCGAGGAGCATGGGCGATGCTTTCTCGTTCCCCTGGGAGGGCCTGTTCCTCTACGCGTTCCCTCCTTTGCCACTGCTAATCCGGCTCGTCAACCAGCTTAAGAGGTCACGGTGCAGGATGATCCTCGTCGCACCTGCGTGGCCGAGGCAGATATGGTTCCCGGACCTTCTGGACTTGTCAGCGTCCCCGCCAATCAAGCTGCCGGTGGACGCGGATCTACTCTCCAGGGAAGGAGGCGCCATCCTCCACCACGACCCGAAATCGCTGAATTTGCAGGCCTGGCTCCTGCAGCGCTAGAGTTTGGAGGATACGACATACCGGTCGACTGCAGAGAGGTTCTTGCAAAGGCCAGGGCGTCCTCGACTCTTAAATGCTACGGACACAAATGGAAGAGGTTCTCTGTCTGGTGCCACGCACAGAAGATTAACCCTCTACGGATTACGGCTCCCCAGGTACTGCCGTACCTGCTGACGCTGGCCAAAGCTGGACTGGTACACGCGTCCATCAAGATTCATCTTGCTGCGATCTCCCGATACACCAGAACCACGGGCCGGACGTCCTTGTGGTCTCATCGTCTGGTGAAAGAGTTCATGAAGGGACTGTTCAGATCGTTCCCGCCGGTGAAGGCTCCGGCCCCGGCGTGGGAGCTCAACGTGGTGCTGACCAAGCTCATGGGACCTCCGTTCGAGCCTCTGCACTCGGCCCCGTTGAAGTTTCTGTCGTGGAAAACAGCGTTTCTTGTGGCCATCACCTCTGCACGACGGGTGGGAGAGATCCAGGCCCTTTCCTGCAAGGCCCCGTACTTGACTTTTCACGACACGAGGGTAGTGCTCAGGACGCACCCCTCCTTCATGCCCAAGGTACCGTCGGACTTCCATCTCAACGAACCCTTGGTGTTGCCCGTGTTCTTCCCGTCGCCTTCGTCGCCGGCTGAGAGGACTTTGCACTCGCTGGATGTGGCTAGAGCGCTGAAGTTCTACGTGGACCGCACGAAGTGTTTTCGGAAGACGTCACAACTCTTTGTGAACTTTGGACCTGTCAATCAGGGGAAGGCTCTCTCGAAAGCTTCCATTTCCAGATGGCTCTCCGGCTGTATCATGTACTGTCATCGGTTGGCAAACCGACCGCTGCCTGGCCGTCCGAGAGCCCATTCCACCAGAGCGATCGGAGCTACCACGGCGTTCCTTTCTGGTGTGCCCCTGCTGAACATATGCAGGGCTGCTACGTGGAGGTCGACGCACACCTTCACGAAATTCTACTGCGTCGATCGGGATTCCAGGGAGGAGTCCAGGGTCGGCCAAGCAGTGCTGCGCAACCTGTTCGCCTGAGGTGAGCCTGGTGAGGAGGTAAGATGCTTAATGTTTAGTTTGCTGTACTGCTTAATGTTGAGCCTTTGCCACCTCCCGTGGTTGTGCATGTGTGTACTGCTATGTATTCTTTATTCATGAGCATGTGAATCCATGCCAGACCCCATGCTGGAGAAGGAACAAGTTACTTACCTGTAACTGTTGTTCTCCAGCATGGGTCTGGCATGGATTCACATGCGAACCCTCCCGCCTACCCCTCTGCGGCTCTTCACTTGGTCATACTGCCACTTCACGTGCTTCCAAATCTGAAGATGGCTGCCAGAGGCGGTGCTTAGGTAGAGGGCAGTCATTGGCTGTGGTCAGTATAACGCAGAGACCAGTGATAGGTTATTACTACGAAAGACAGATCAGAAACGAAACTGATACTAGTTTTTTCTTTACTGAGGATTCCCAGCCTGACGACGGGGAATATTCATGAGCATGTGAATCCATGCCAGACCCATGCTGGAGAACAACAGTTACAGGTAAGTAACTTGTTCCTTCTCCGATACCGTTGTTTAGTGTTATCATATCGTACCCTAACTATAGGAATGCAATTGGGACCTTAAGGTCTGCAATTAAACCCCAGGTGTTTCAGTACACTCGAGCTCCAGCTCTTCATCGAAGTGAAAGTCAGCTACCCTGGGAAAGCTACAGGAGAAACTGAATAAGGCCAAGCAACAGGAAAAGGTTGCCGACCTGCCTGTGAAGGCCCAAGTGATACAGGCCAAGTCTGCGACTATTGAGCTGGTGGCAGCTGCCCTTTCAAAGGTGAAAGGGGCTAACCCAGTCCAGAATACCCCTACGGCGGCCAGGGTGGCCCTTCCTCCCAGGTGGCCAAGCCAGTGGAAAAGACCCTGGAAAAGAGAATGTCTGAGCCTGAAGCCGAACCCTTGGGACCCAAAGAGGGGGAGTGGAAGAACTCCAGGGCACGGATATTTCTCCAGCATGGGGTCTGGCATGGAGTTACATACTCATGAATATTCCCCGTCAGGCTGAGAATCCTCGGTAAAGAAAAATCAGTTTCAGTTTCGTTTCTGAACTGTCTTTCTACTAGTAACCAATCACTGGTCTCTGGGTCATACTGCCCTCAGCCAATGAATGCCCTCTACCTAAGACCCTCCTCTGGCAGCCATCTTCAGATTTTTACTGCACGTTCAAGTCTTGGGAGTTCTCGTGCTCTTGAGCTTTTACTGCGTTTTGCCTTTTTCCTAAGTTTTCTCTTATTTTTCGGTCAATTCGAGCCGCAAGCTCCACCGATTCTTCTTCCGATCAACGGGGACCCGTTTTCGGAATTTTTCCAGGCCCTGACCCCCAAGGGTGAATTTTCGTAGAGTTTCTCTTGTTGGAGGATTCTGGAAGATCGTTGAGGCCTACTCCGCGTGGACATGGCCCAGGACAAAGGAGACACAACGCCTACTGGATTCAAGCTGTTTAGGAACTGCCCTGGATGTGGATTGCAGAATGTCTTTGAGGATGAGCACTCCTGGTGCCTCTACTGCCTTCACAACGACAAGTCTCACGTGGAGGAGGACTGCGCGTCCTGTAAGAACATATCCGCCCGGACATTGAAGGGCCGTCGGACTCAACTCACTAACTGTTCCGCTCACCTGGTATCCACAGGGATGCCACCCAGAGGGTTACTCGCTGGTATGCTTCTCAGCTTTGCCCTGATGTGGTCTGCGGGGAAGTTTCTGCCTTGTGGTAGAATTAGGCATGCTCTCCGTCCTGCCTTCTTTGCAGGGGCGCGTTCTCTTCCATGGGCGAGTGCGGTCCAGTTACTTCACTGACGCCAGCCCGTTTGATATTGTTCAGATAGGTCTTATTGCTGTTCTTTAGTTTTGTTGCTATCCTGCATGCCTTTCTTTGTTTAAAATGTCTTTTTTTTTCTCCCTTAGGTATGCAGAGCTCCAGCGCGGCGTACTGGCTTGGTTGAGCCCCGCTGGTAAATGATGGCGCATTAAGAGCGCTATGATGCGGCAAGTAAGCACTATGCGCAGCGCTGCTAAGTCTTGCCTTTGCTAACCTGTGTTTTACTTCCTTGTAGGTCGCGGTGTTCTTCAGCGTGAGTGGAATGTCCGGAGTGGTGCCAGCCGAGAGGCGACCAGCCAGGTAAGCCTTTTGAGCAGTTCGTAATTTGTAAATGTCTCTGCTGCTTTCTTTAATGTTGCCTCGATCTTCCTCTTTCAGGTCGTTCTGTCCGGGAGGCGTGCAGATTTGAGGAAGCTGTTCTCAGTAGCTGCGAGTGTTTAAAGATGAAGACTGCAGGTAAGATGCTGTTGCTAATGATGTTCCTTTTGTCTCCTTGCAGGTTCCGCTTCTCCGAGGGAATAGCTGAACACGGTGAGCGTCACGTTCCAAGCTGCAAAGTAACGCGAAGCCTGTTGTCTTGCTCGGGTGTGGTTTAAATAGCCCCAACAAAATAGTCCAGGTAAAGTAGTCCCTAGGTTACTACACCCAAAACACTACACCGCATAGCTTGGTTCATAGGAACCAAGCTATGTGGATACCTCCATGTTGGCTGACAATACAATAAAGTAGTTCCCAAGCACATTGTTTTTCTTGGTGTATGAGCCTGGCGCCCTAGGCGCCAGAACTGGCCCCATGAGGGCTTTTGAAGAGGATGCCAGGCTCTAGAGGCCCGAGTCCTGACTCCACCCGACCAATGGGTTTGCCAGAGGGGTTTTTGGGCGAGGGTCGTGACAGCAACTTGCTGGAAGTGAAGATCCCAGCAGCAGGTGAGAAGTCCAAGCGGTCTTCTAAGACCTTTGAGGGCGCTCTGGCGGTGGGGGCCCCCAACATAAGGCAAAGCACTGTGCGTCTGTGGGCACCGGGAGCGCTGTTGGTTCGGGCTCCTCGGCTGCCAGGCAGGGCGCAATGTCCCTGACGCCATCAACCACGAGCCACCGCTCTGGTTTCGGGGAAAAGGAAGTCGGAGAACCCGGGTAAGCTTCGGGAGATGGCCCGGTCGATCCTGATGGAGAAAGCCAAGGTGGGGGGGTGGGGGCGAGGCAGTGACCCTCCCCCGAAGTTGAAGGCCCCAGACGCGGCCACGGTCGTGAAGGCCCTGATTCACCCGGTGAAGGCCTCGATTGAAGGAGACGTGGCGGCCCTGATGAAGCCTGTGGAGGCTACCCCAGTGGAATCAACTTCTGGGCCTAGAGTTTCCCTGCCACCTCAGAGGGAATCATCTTTTCAACCTATCGAAGACCCCCGTGAAACCCCAGGATGAGAAAGAGGGGGGGGGGGCACAGTAGCCATAACAGACACAGATACCACATCAGAAGATGAGCGGGCTGGCATCAAGAAGATCCTGGACAAGAAGTTCGAGGAAGTCCGGTCCTACGGGAGGGATCCTGATGAGGCAGACGTAGAGAGCAACGGTGGAGCCGATGAGGAACCGTGGGCCGTGGAGGAGATGAAGGATTCCACGCCCCAGCCATCGCTCCCTTCGCAACCTATGCCACAGCACAACACAGGAGCGATCTTCATGGCTATCCAGAACCTGTGTACAGAAATAAGGACAAGGTTGCCCTTACCCCCAGCGGACAATCCAGCGGTGCCTGGACCGTCGGGGAGCCCCCCGAACAAGCAGAAGCGAATCCATCCCCCCCCCCTCCTTTCCAGCCTTCACCTCCTTCCCCTCCACCGAGGGATGAGACGGGAACGGAGATGGCGACGACGACAGTGGTGACGACGACGGGACGGATCTCCCATCACCGCCTGCCTGGGCCTCCCCACCCGACGAAATTGGCTCCTTTCACGCCATGATTGCCAGGGCATCGTAGCTTTTCCAGCTTTGTCCCGAAGAGCAGAAGGAGGGTTTCCTTTACCAATTACGGGTGGCCCAAGAAGAAGACGGTCCTCTCAGTCCCGTTACTGGATGACATCTGGGACGAGGGACTATTGCTGCTAAAGAACCCGTCCACGGCGCCTGTGAAGAGGGACCGGTATGAGTAGTAGTACCGGGTCCCAGAATCCGCCCCGATGTGCCTTAGAGCTCAGCCATCCCCGGATTCAGTGGTCTCCGCTGTGGCCAATAAGAAATCGGCTGGGGCGACAGCATCAACCTCCACTTCCCCACCGGACGGCGAGGGGAAGAAGCTGGACGCCATGGGCTGAGTCATCTCGTCTGCTGCGGCGACGACCATCAAAGCAGCCAGCGCCCTCGAGATTGTGGCACGCTAAGACAGGGAGCTGTGGTTCAAGATCGCTCCCCTCCTGAATTTCCTGCCAGACAAGAGGGTGAAGGCCCTTGAAATCCTACAGGAAGGCGAGGTGGCGTCGGCCCACGCCATCACGGTGGCCATGGACATCGCAGACACCGGTTTTCGCCCGATGGGCAACAGCATTTGCCTCTGCCGACGCGGGTGGCTCAAGGCCACCGACTGCCGTCAGGACGTTCAGACCAGAGTACTGGACATGCCCTTCGACGGGAGCAACCTGTTCGACAAAGGCAGTAGATGAGTCACTGCAGGCCACCAAGACGGCCTGGTTCTCTCCATCAACGGCGGCCGTCCTTTCGGACCCCCGGAGGCAAGTCTCAAGGTGCCTCCAAAGGATTTGGTGGCGTTTCCGTGTCGTACAGCCAAGTGGCATGCTCATCGTTGCAGGAGGCCTACAGAGGCTGCAGCAAGGCCGGAGGACATCAGCGTTTGTCGCCAAGGAGGCCAAGGCGACAAGGCCTCAGCGAAGCAAGATTGAACTGGCCGCAACGTCGGACCCCCACCCAAGCACCCCGGTGGGAGGGCGGCTGGCGAATTTCATCAGCGTGTGGGAGTCCATCTCCACCGACCGTTGGGTGCTGGATGCTCTGGCCCACGGGCACACTCTGGAATTCCAAAGAAAGTGTCCCCGTCTACCACATGTGGCCAGGAAGGAAAACCACGTGCCACAGCTACTTCTGGAGGTACGAGCAATGCTAAAAAAGGGTGTGATAGAACTCGTCCCAAAGAGGCTCCGGGGCTCTGGAGTATACTCGCAGTAATTCCTCATCCGAAAGAAGACCGGCGGTTGGCGACCCATCCTGGACCTTCGCCGCCTCAACAAATGCATCAAGTCCCAGAAGTTCTGGATGGTCATCCTTCAGCACGTGCTGGGACAGCTGGAGGAGGGCGACTTCCTATCGTCGCTGGACTTGGATGCATACTTCCACATCCCAATACACAAAGGAAATCGAAGGTTCCTACGATTCATAGTCCATGGGCGACACTACCAGTTCAAGGCCCTACCCTTCCGTTTGTAGTCGGCGCTGAGGGTCTTCACCAAGTGCCTAGCGCCGGTGGCGGTGCGGCTGCGCCTGTAGGGGATCCACGTATACCCCTACCTGGACGATTGGCTCATACTAGCAAAGTCAAGAGAACTCGCCGTCGATCACACGACGAAGACCGTCTGCCTGCTCACGGATCTTGGATTCACGATCAACTTCGCAAAATCCCACTTGGTACCGTCGCAAGATGCCCTGTTCCTGGGAGCCAGACTCGACACAGTGGCGCGATTGGCTTTGCCGTCGGAGGAAAGGACGAAGGCCATCCTGGGCAAGGTACAACGGCTGTTGACCATGGACATGACCAGGTTGAGGACCATCAAGTCCCTACTGCCATGATGTCATTGTGCATCTAACTCATGCGCCTATGCAGGTTGCGGATGCGACCACTGCAGGAGTTCCTCGACGCCCGTTGGATGCAAGCAGCGGGCAGTTTCGAAGACAAGATCTCTCTCAATGAGACGTTCCGCCAAGCGATCCGGTGGTGGGGCAACCGCGCTCAACTAGCGGCGGATATGGACTTCCAGACCTCGACACACAAGGAAATTGTGACGACGGACGCCACCTTGGAAGGATGGGGAGCGCACACCGGAGATCTCCACGCAAGAGGCCTTTAGCTCCCAGAGGAGAGGTCACTACACATCAACGTCCTGGAGCTCCGAGCAGTGTTCTCGGCCCTCAGGTCGTTCCTCCCGTCCCTCAAGCGCAAGGTGGTGAGGGTCTTCACCGACAGCACCACCACGATGTTCTACATCCAGAAGCAAGGGGGCACCAGATCCCCAGCCCTGTCCAAGGAAGAGCAGGATCTGTGGCACTGGCCCGTTGCCCACGGATGTTCCTGGCACCCTTCCACCTGGCAAGAGTAAAGAACACAGTCGCCGACTCACTCAGCAGAGGGCTGCGCTCGTGCCACAAGTGGGAACTCTGGCAGGATCAAGTGGATCTGCTTTTCCGACGATGGGGCAATCGCCAGATAGATCTCTTCGCGACGAACACCTACTGCTGGAGGTTCGCCAGCAGGTTTCCCCAGCCGGGGAGCATGGGCGATGGATTCTCCTTCCCCTGGGACGGTCTGTTCCTGTATGTGTTGCCGTTGCTTCTGCGACTCCTCATCAGTCAACTCAGATGGTCCCGGTGCAGGATGATCCTCGTCGCACTGGCATGGCCGAGGCAGATATGGTTCCCGGACCTTCTGGACTTATCAGCGTTCCCCCCCCCCAGTCAAACTGTCGACGGATGCTGATGTTCTCGCCAGGGAAGGAGGCGCCATCCTACATCACGACCCAGGATCGGTGAACCTGCAGGCCTGGCTCCTGCAGCACTAGAGTTTGGAGGCTACGATATCCTGGCAGACTGCAAGGAGGTCCTTGCAAAGGCCAGGGCGTCCTCGACTCAGTGCTATGGGCATAAATGGAGGTTCTCTGTCTGGTGCCGTGAACAGAAGATGAACCCTCTGCGCATTACGGCTCCTCAAGTGCTGCCGTACTTGCTGTCGCTGGCCAAGGCGGGGCTGGCACATGCCTCCATCAAGATCCATCTGGCGGTTATCTCCCGCTACACCGGAACTCTGTGGCGGTCGTCGCTGTGGTCTCACCGCCTGGTGAAGGAGTTCATGAAAGGACTGTTCCACTCAGGCCCCGGCTTGGGAGCTCAACGTGGTGCTGACCAGGCTCATAGGCCCACCCTTCGAGTCTCTGCATTGGGCACAGTTGAAGTTCCTATCGTGGAAAACGGCGTTTCTCTCCTGTAAACCACCACATCTGACATTCCACGAGACGAGGGTGGTGCTGAGCACGCACCCCTCCTTGGTGCTGTCGGACTTCCATCTCAACGAGCCCTTGTTACCTATTTTCTTCCTGTCGCCGGCCGAGAGGACTTTGCACTCGCTGGATGTGGCTAGAGTGCTGAAGTTCTGCGTGGACCGCACAGAGTTTTTGGAAAAAATTACAGCTGTTCATGAACTTTGGACCTGTGAACCAAGGGAAGGCCCTCTTGAAGGCTTCCATTTCCAGATGGCTCTCCGGCTGCATCATGCAACGTCACCGGTTGGCAAACCGACCGTTGCCCGGTCGTGCAAGAGCCCATTCGACTAGAGCGATCGTTGCTACTACAGCGTTCCTGTCTGGTGTGCCCCTGCTGGACATCTGCAGGGTTGGTATGTGGAGGTCGGCACACACCTTCAGGAGATTCTACTGCGTAGACTGGGGTTCCAGGGAGGAGTCCAGTCGGCCAGGCAGTGCTGCGCAACCTATTCGCTTGAAGGTGAGCCTGATGAGGAGGTAAGAGATGCTTATTGTTGAGTTGTTGAAATGCTTAATGTTGAGCCTTGCCACCTCCCGTGGTTGTGCATGTGTGTACTGCTACGTATTCTTGTATTTATGAGCATGTGACTCCATGCCAGACCCCCATGCTGGAGATGGAACAAGTTACTTACCTGTAACTGTTGTTCTCCAGCATGGATTCATATGCGAACCCTCCCTCCAACCCCTCTGCGGCTCTTCTCTTGGTCCTACTGCCACTTTACGTGCTACCAAATCTGAAGATGGCTGCCAAAGGAGGGGCTTACGTAGAGGGCAGTCATTGGCTGGGGGCAGTATGACCCAGAGACCAGTGATTGGTTAATAGTAGAAAGACAGTTCAGAACCAAAACTGATTTTTTTCGTTACCGAGGATTTCAGCCTGACAGGGGAATATCCATGAGCATGTGAATCCATGCCAGACCCATGCTGGAGAACAACAGTTACAGGTAAGTAACTTCCTTTTTCTGACGTGGAGGACGAGGGTTCCATCCACACCATCCCCGAGGATGTTGGGGGACGACTAAGACGGAAATGTCTAGGAGATACCTGCCGGAGGCGACGTCAGTGCGGAGGGTGACATAGGCGCTGGGCCCAGCGGCCCTACTCCCCAGCCACCTCCCAGAGATTTGTCTAATGATATTCTCTCGACTCTCCACACGCTGGTGTCGGAGAGTCCGAAGAGGATGCTGGCGGCGGTGCCGCCTGCTCCACCGGCGACTAACCTGTTGACACCAGGCCACCACCGCTGAAGAAGAGGAGGCACCCTATGCCTCTGCTCACACCGCAGCTATCTCCCCCAACCCCCTTCCCAGGCATACGGGGACGACACAGCGACGACAGACACCGACGGCGGCCTCTCTCCACCACCAACAGCTTCACCCCCGGACGAAGTGGGCTCCTTCCGCTCAATGATCGCCTGCGCTTCGGAGCTCTTTCAGCTTACACCGGAGGAGACGGAGGGCTTCCTGTATCGACACCGGGAGGCGAAGAGCAAGACCATCTTAGTGGTGCACCTCTTGGATGACATCTGGGATGACTGGCTGGCACTGCTGAAGAACCCTGCCTCAGCTCTGGCGGAAAGGGACCGGCTTGAGGAGAAATACCGGGTCACGGAGTCTGCACCCAAGTGTTTGCGGTCACAGCCTTCACCGGACTCGGTGGTTTCGGCTTCTGCATGGAAGTCGTCCAACCCGTCGTCTTCAGCCTCCGTTCCCCCGGACGGCGAGGGGAAGAAGTTGGACGCTATGGGTAGGGAGGTTATCTTTTCAGCAGTAATGACGGTCAAGGTGGCTAACGCTTTGGCTATCCTGGCCAGGTACGATCAGGAGATTTTGTACAAGATGGCTCGGATCCTGGATTTCCTCCCCGAGGACAAGCTGGTTGAGGCGATGGAGATCCTTCAGGAAGGCTAGGTGGTGTTGGGCCACGCCATTACCCTGGCCCTTGACATTTCTGACACAGGGTTCCGCCAGATGGGTTTGCCTCAGTCGCCGTGGCTGGCTTAAGGCCACCAACTTTAGGCAGGAGGTCCATGCGAGTGTCTTGGACATGCTGTTTGACTGAGACAAAGGCCATCAATGAATCTCTTCAGGCCATCAAGACTGACATGGAGACGGCCTGTGCCCTGGACATGCTACAACAACACTGTCCATCCTTTTGTTCCTCGGGTGGGAAGTCGGGCAGGTCTTCGAAGAATTTTGGGGGAGGATTGACCTCTTACCGCCAACCCTCCCGTTCCACGGCCCAGAAAGCCTACTGTGGTCGTTCCAAGGTCTTCAGAGGTGGCCACCGTCGTCAAGGCTCACAGGGTGGCGCGCCGGCCTCCGAGCAGAACTGAACTGGCCAAGTGGGAGGCCGGCTGGTGAACTTAGCGTGTGGGAAAACCTCTCCACTGATCGGTGGGTGCTGGATGCTCTCGCCCACGGACACTATTTGGAGTTTCAGCGAGTGTCCGCAAATACCACCGGTGGCCCAGCAGTAACGCATCCCTCAGTTGCTGCTGGAGGTTTGGGCATGTTCAAAAGAAAAAGGGGGGGTGATCGAGCTGGTTACGAAGCGACTGCAGGGCTCCCGAGTTTACTCAAGATACTTCCTAGTAAGAAAGAAGACCGGGGACTGGAGGCCCATTCTCAATCTACGACAACTCAACAAGTTCATCAAGTCCCAGAAATTCAGGATGGTCATGCTGCAGCACGTGCCCAGCCGGCTGGAGGAGGGAGACTTTGTCATCGCTGGATCTAGAGGACGTGTACTTGCACGTTCCCATTCACAAAAAACATTGCAAGTTCCTACGCTGCTTCATGCTAGGAAAGCACTACCAATTCAAGGCTCTCCCCTTCGGAAGTCGGCGCCCAGAGTCTTTATGAAGTGCCTGGCTCCAGTGTTGGCCCATCTGTGACAATAGGGAATTCACGTGTACCCATACCTCGATGACTGGCTCATCCGGGCCGAATCGAGAGACATTGTCGTCGATCTCACAAGACGAGGACCATCCAACTGCTGACAGATATGGGGTTCTCGGTGAACTATGCAAAGTACTGCTTGACTCAATCGCAGGACGCGCTGTTCCTGGGATCCAGGCTCAACACAGTATCCTGAATAGAAGCTCCCTCGGAGGAGAGTAAGCTCCCTCGGAGGAGAGTATGGTGGCGATTTTGGGCAATGTGCAATATCTGTTGGCACTGAAGATCGCCACGGTGAGGACCATCAAGTCGCTGCTCGCCATGATGTTGTCATTGATCTATCTGATCCGGCACTGCAGGTTGCGGATGCGACTGCTCCAGGAATTACTAGACGCCCGTTGCATCCAGGTGTCTGGAAGTTTCAAGGACAGGAACGTGCTCTATGAGGAGTTCTGTCAAGCGATAAGGTGGTGGGGCATGCGCTCCAACATCTCCGGGGGCACAGACTTCCAGGGCACCTCGTACCAGGAGACGATCACTACGAACGGTTCCCTGGAGGGCTGAGGAGCCCACACTGGACGTCTCCACCCCAGAGGCCTGTGGCTGTCTGAGGAGAAGACGTTACACATCAACGTCCTGGAACTACGGGCAATGCTTTTGGCCCTTAAGTCTTTTCTTCTGTCCCACAAGGGCAGAGTCGTGAGGGTCTTCACTGACAATACCACCACAATGTTTTGCATCCGGAAGCAGGGCGGGCACCAGGTCCCCCGGCGCTCTCCAGAGGCGCAGGAAATGTGGCACTGGGCCATCGCCCAGGGGATGTTTCTCACTCCTTTTCACCTGGTGGGGGTATGAAACAGTTGCCGACTCCCTCAGCAAGTAGCTGCGCTCTTGCTACGAGTGGGAGCTTTGGCAGGATCAAGTGGACAACCTCTTCTCCAAGTGCCGGAGGCTCGTCAGCAGGTTTCCCCAGCTGGGGAACATGGGGTGGAGGGGGGGTGCATTCTCCTTCCATTGGGGCGGCCTGTTCCTTTACGCGTTCCCGCCATTGTCACTACTACTGAGTCATCAGTCAACTCAGATGGTGCCGGATGATCCTCGTCGCTCCAGCATGGCCGAGGCAAATCTGGTACCTGGATGTCAGCGTCCCCTCCAGTCAAACTACCAGTGGTCGCGGATCTTCTCGCCATGGGAGGCGCAATCCTGCACCAGAACCCAGGATGGCTGAACCTGAAGGCCTGGCTCCTGCAGCATTAGAGTTAGGTGGTTACGAGCTGCCTGCGGACTGCAGGGAGGTCCTCACCAAGGCCAAGGCATTGTCGACTCTGTTACAGACACAAAAGCGTTTCACAACTTGGTGCCGGTTGTAGAAGCTTAACCCTCTGAGGGTCATGGCCCCTCAAGTCCTGCCGTACTTGTGGTTGTTGGCCAAGTCCGGACTGGCGCACGCCTCCATCAAGGTGCCCCTGGCGGCTATCTCCTGCTACACCAGGTACCCGAGACAGTCTTCTCTTTGGTTGCACAGTCTAGTCAAGGAGTTCACCAAAGGACTATTTCGTTGGTTCCCGCCGGTGAACGCGCCTGCCCTGACATGGGAACTCAATGTGGTGCTGACTAGGCTCATGGGGGAGGGGAGGGCTCCAATCGAGCCGATGCATCAAGCTACGCTCAAGTTCTTATCTTGGTAGACTGCTTTCCTCGTGGCCATCACTTCTGCCAGGAGAGTAGATGAGATCCAGGCCCTGTCCTGCAAGCGGCCTTATTTGACTTTCCACAAGACAAGGGGGGTGCTGCGAGTGCACCCCTCCCTTCATGCCCAAGGTGCCGTTGGAATTTCATCTCAACGAACCCTTGGTGTTACCTGTGTTTTTTTCCGTCACCTTCATCACTGGCTGAAAGGACTTTGCACTCGCTGGATGTGGCTCGAGCGCAGAGGTTTTATGTGGCCCGCACAAAGTTTCCGGAAAACCTTGTAGCATTTTGTGGACTTTGGTCCTGTGGACAATGGGAAGGCCTTGTCTAAGGCTTTCATCTCCAGGTGGCTCTCCGGCTGCACCACTTACTGTCACTGGTTGACAAACCGACCGCTGCCTGGCCGTCCGAGATCCCATTCTACCAGAGTGACCCTTGCGCCAACAGTGTTCCTGTCTGGTGTGCCCCTGCTAGGCATCAGCAGGGCTGCTACGTGGAGGTCTATGCACATCTTCACAAAATTCTACTGCATCGACTGGGTTTCCAGAGGAGAGTCCAGGGTCGGCCGAGGAGTGCTACGCAACCTGTTCACTTGAAGGCGAGCCCGGTGAGGAGGTAAGAGTAATTGCTTCTGTTGAGCCTTGCCACCCCCCAATGGTTGTGTATGCATGTACTGCTATGTATTCTTTATTCTTGAGCATGTGAATCCATGCCAGACCCCATGCTGGAGAAGGAACAAATTACTTACCTGTAATTGTTGTTGTCCAGCATGGGTTTGGCATGGATTCTCATGCAAACACTCCCTCCTGCGGCTCTTCTTGGTCATACTGCCACTTTACATGCTACCAAAGCTTAAAATGGCTGCCAGAAGGGCTTGGAGAGAGGGCAGTCATTGGCTAGAGGTAGTATGGCTCAGAGCTCTGTGACTGGTTTATAGGCGAAAGACAGTTTATAAACAAAATTAAAACTGTTTTTTCTTTGATTCCCGGCCTGATGAAGGGGGGATATATTCATGATCATGTGAATCCATGCCAGACCCATGCTGGTGAACAACAGTTACAGGTAAATAAATTGTTAATTCCTGCACAGTTATCACTCTTCTTATTTATATAATTACTGGTACTAGTATGCACTCTTCTTAGTAGAGCCAGTGAGTGGCTCTACTAAGAAGAGTGCATACTAGTAGGAGTCTGGTAGGAGTCGGATGAGACCTTGAATGATCCTCACTCCTTGATGTATTCACATTCACTGGGATGAGTAGGCTTAACTCAAATCTTCATGTTAATTTTAGTTACTAATATGAAGGTTGTTATTCTTCCTTTAGTTATGTGCCTGCTCTCTCCGTTACCTACAGTTTAATATTGCTTCGTCACAGGGTCTGAACTCTGCTTTGGCGTTCCTTAGTGGTTATTCAGAATGGCTGTTGAATCTGCTTAGTCTCCTCGCTCTGACAAGATTCAGTGTTGTTCTCTCTGCGTGGAAAGGTGTTGTCATTCCTTCTCCTTCCCAGTCACCACCAGGTAAGTATGCTCTGTGCCCTGGTGTGGCACGGCTACTCTCTTCTGTGCTCGTTTCTCGAATGCCCCTCCGGGGACGATTATTCATTTGGTAAACTTTCTCAGGTCTGCCCCTCACACAGTGCAGCTTGGGCAATTCTTGATTCCAGCTGCTTGCCTGCATAGAGAACAACTTTCTCTCCCGGTTACCAGCTTCTCTAGCTGGTTTGAAAGACTTGGGTCTGCCTCTAGTTTTCTCTTGCTCCTCGCACTTTTATGATGCTCTGGGGCTTCCTCAGTTTCCAGTAGCTGCCCTTTTTTGTCAGTTGGACTCAACAGAACTCCTTTGGGTTTCTCCGTCCCAGTGTGTCAATTCTGTATTCTTTCTTACTCCTAGGTTTTTACTAGTCTCTGTATCAATCAGATACTTATCTTATGCAGAGGTATCACAATAGCAGATGTAGGAGTATTCTGGTTTTCTGTCAACTGATATTGCCTTAGTGGGTTTCTGAGTGTGATGGAAAGGAGTGCCTTATCAGAACCGGAGTCCCTGTCCCCAGGAGGGGAGACTCTGCCTCTGAGGTCCCGTTTACTGCCACTCCTAGGGGGAATGTTGTGTAGCAGGCTTATTTCCTTACCCTCACAAGGAAAGGCTCCCTCTTGGGGAAAAGTGACTGAATCCCTAGATTCATCACAGTAGCCAGGGTGTGGGTTTCCCAATGAAATTTTGCTACTGTTTTGCACTGCCAAATTTTTCCAGTAAGGATCCAGGTTGTGCGTTATCCCGATGTGAATAGTGCTACAGTTTACCATCACCACACTTTAGCTTTTCTTACAATTGGATCCAGGGTGTAGGTTTCCCCACTTGGTCCTTCCTGCCATTTTGCATTTCCTCACTTGCACCTCTCTTCCCTTACGGTCCAGAGTGCAGGTTTTGCACTCCAATTCCTCCTTCAGTTTTTGCATTGCCAAAATTGCTTTTTCATCCGATTTAAAATTCAGGGTGGAGGGTTTCTTGCTGCAAATACTGCGAATGCTTTGCATTGCGACACTATAACTTGGCCTCCCACAATGTTTAAGAATTGGACTTCCCACTTAGCATCTTGCTACTGCAAAGCATTCACGCCGCATGATGTCCTCCCTAGTGTTCTCTAGGTGTGATTTGCAGTTTTGAGCTTCACCTGTCTTTTGTCACACATTCATCTCTCCTGCCTAGAGCATGACCGGTGTGGATCTCATGTTGAGACTTCCGCTACCACTGAGGTCAGACAATCTTGCTTTTTCTCATTTTGGAATGACCCAGGCCTTGGGTTTGCATCCTCGAGTTTCACTGCTGTTTTTGTTTGATCCTGCTTGGTTTTCTTCTCTGGTTATTCCTGATTAGTCTTGCCACTGCAACACAGTGCCCTTACCTGCTGTGTATCAGCACAAATCAGAGGTGTACAGTGGCTCGCCAGAACTCCTCCACTCCCCAGGTCAGACCTCACTCTTGCATGCGACCACCACCCTTGCAACCTCGCACCAATGGGTGGGACTCGTACTGAACCCGTCCCCCTCAAACTCTCCCCCTGCAAACACCCATCCAATCCTTCCCATTCCCTCTCTGAACCTCTCCACACCTGCCACCTTGCACCCTCCAACACTTTTATCACACCACTCAGATCCACGTTTATTGCTAAACTCTACATGCAATCCTTGCCGCCAACCCCGTTAAGCCGTCGCTCCAACACTTGCCCACAACCAGCACCCCTAAACACCTAAAGAACAGGTACTGTCTCCCAGGCCATACAATCGAACACACCTCCCCACACCTCCCATCCAGACCCAAGACAACCCCTATACCTACATCGCCTCCACAATACACCAAACCCAGTAAAACCACTCCTCAACCTGCTAAATAGCCCTCCAGGCACACATGCCAGGCCCCACTGCCCAAGTACCTCCAGAAGACATCACGAGACTCCCCTAGCACCCTTAGTCATCAGACCCCACCCCCTCCGACTGGGAAAGCTCTTTGGAACCTCTCCAACCCTATCCACCACATAATTCACCTCCACTATCCTACCTCACTCCAGGGTCTCATTCCACCACCCACTTACTCACTCTCATCCCTGATGACCACTTCACC
Organism: Ambystoma mexicanum; assembly: GCF_040938575.1. NCBI lineage: Eukaryota > Metazoa > Chordata > Amphibia > Caudata > Ambystomatidae > Ambystoma > Ambystoma mexicanum. The sequence continues at coordinate 711,066,968 of NC_090931.1, forward strand.
CACCTTTACCCAGAGGTCTCCCACCTTCCAAGCCCCCATCACACACACCAACCACGCATAAGCCACCTTCACCTATCCCTCCACTGGAAACCCTCGGCCGCTCCTGAGAAAACCCCACCTTGAAACACATTGCAGAACTGGCTCCAAATCCCGCCTCTACCACACTAGAATCACAAGCCAGCCACTTGATCACCCCTAGACGGCCTCCCCCCCATTTGTTGCAGCTATCACAGTTTCAGCCTTCACCCTCTCCCACTACTATAGCATCTCATCACCCTCCATCAAGACCCCCAGCTCCATTTCAGAATGTACACTCCTCTACCTCAAGCAGACCACTAATCAGTGGTCCAAAGTGCATTCTAATCAAACCCCTATGCATTGCTAACAATCATCACATTGACAGCCTCATTGGAAGGCCGAGATATCCTCTTAATCACCAAAACCTGGCTCTACCAAGACTTCAGCCAATTGCACATGAATAATGTCCACCAGGCCGCACTCTTATTGTGTATAACAGAATCATTGGGGCAGGTGGCATTGCCATCTTCTACAAATTCTATCTCTCCATCTCGTACTCGGAGGAACAAGCCTGCAATGTAGACTGCTAACCACTCCTGGTAAAATATCCACTCACCTCCTCACACACACAGCTTCCTGCTCATATATAAACCCCTGGGATAAAATGGGTGCTTTGCAGAATCCCTTAGTAACCCTTTTGCAGCCATCATGGTCTCCCACTCCCTCCTCACAATACTAGGACTTCCATATCTGGTTCGACATCCACATAGCCCTATGTAAGGTCCCAGCTCTCGACTCCTGCAGGGGCAGACGATGCATCCTCCGGACCCCTAAGACCGGCCCTTCCAACAATCTTTAGATTACAATTGCTGAGAAGACCAGCCCTGGGGGGAAGGGGAAGTGGATAAAATAATAAAAGAACTGGTCCCTGCTGGTTGCCCTCAGTTTTCTGGATTTAGCGCCTCCGGAAACCTGCAATTAAATACCTCTCATGTTACATACGCAATTGAATCGACTTCTCCCTCTGAAAAATTCTAATACCACCTTCCCTTTGTTACCTGAATACCTCTTGCCCCAAGCAGAGGTTCTTGGAGGTTCAATCCTTCAAAGTACTGTGTGAAGTGCTTAGTCTCTGCTTGCTTCTGGTTTATGAAACTTCAATGATGCTTTTAAACTTTTTAAGTCTTTAAATCGGATTCCTTTTCCTTAGTGTAGAAGAAAAAGTTGCATGCTACTCAACTTTCTCTGAAACGTTTCTTGCCTCCTTGTTAACTAGTCACAAATTCTAAACTGTTTCTCTTTCATGTGGCAAGTTTCAGTCTTTCGTACCATAGAGGTACGAAAATGCTCTGCTGAGAACTGGCTGTAACCTTTTACACCTCACACGCTACTGAAGAATTCTCCCCTGAAAACGATTGCATATCTTCCCAAGCGCTGCAGATGCTCGTACTTTGCCAAGTGCTGCCAACTCATTTCTGAACAGTCTCTTCTGCAGGCCACGCTGTCGGGCGCAACGAAAACAGTTGATTGAACTCTGTTCACTGGGACGCGCAGCCAACAGGCACGCATAAGCAAGTTCCTTCCTATAACTAACTTGTGACCCACTGACTCGCGCACTCTTCACACAGCAATCTTCTCTGTGACGCACATCTGTTGGAAGGCGTGCAGCCGTAAGTTCCCTAACCAGTTCAGGTAAACTACTTTCCGTAGTGCTGTCGATATATTACTTTGCCACATTAAAGATTTTGGATCAGAAAACTATTTACTTACACGAACATCTTTAAATACTCAATTTAAAAATAGATGGATTTTTCGAATGAAAACCTGCACTTTTCGGAGTCCTGCTGATTTTCACAGTTGAGTAGCCAAATTTACTCCTTTTCTTCTGTCACTAGAATTGTTCTTTTCACTGTTCCTCACTTTTTTCTGGATCTCTGGTTGCTGTGACCTTCTTGGCTCATGGCAGGAATGAAAGGCAGTTTAGAATCTTATTCAAGATTCCAGACTACCTCACAATAACTTCTAAGCCAATCATTGCTGACTGGCATGGCGACCATCTTGAATTGGGGCCAATCCTGAATCCTACAAAAGCAATGTTAAGGAAAATAATACTTGTCCAAAAACCCTCACTCAACAATAGGCTTTTAACCCAGCACCTTTCCTGCGCCTCACACAATTCTTCCGTACTCAGACCTTCCTTTTGGCTAAGATACTCTACATCTAACAGAACAAGTCTCAGACCCTACCCACTCTGCAGCTTACACCCTAGATGCAATATTTAACTCATCTAACCTCATCACCACACAGTCCTCCTCTTCACTCTCTCCACAGCAGGCTATCCCTAGCCTCTGTGAACAGTTACTCACTCTCGCCTTTGGAAGTATGTCAAAGTAACTCCTGACCTGGCCGATTCCCTACTGACCTCCTCACCCCTCTACTTGGATCTCCATCTGGCCTCTCTGACCTCCATCCCCCTCTTTGATCTCTGGCTCTCTGAAGCACTCTGCCCCCTCACCGTTCTCAGGTCCTTCTCTAATCGACCAGGCCTCTCTCCCAGATGGTTCACATCAGCCCTTAAAATTCTTAAATCTCAGAACCACATCCTTGAATGCAGATGGCATGCAGACCCATTACCGTCTAACAGATTAGCCTACATCTCCCAGCTCAAAGCTTACTGGACAGAAATACACCGGGCCAAAACAATCCTATTCCTGGACTAGAATAACCAAAGCGCCTAGCTCTTTAAGGAAACTCCACAAGCTTATCTCTGAATTCAATGTCTCAGCATGCACCACCTCCACTCCCATCCACACCCAAACCCTCTGCGATTCCCTCTCCGACCACTTCCACAACATAGCCCTTGAAAGAAACAACTCCATAGTTGCTAAAATAGCATCACTCCCCCCCCCCCCCCCAAACCCCTCGTCAGTACCGCCTTCTATCCTCCTGCTCTTATCTTTCTGTCTACTCACTGATCCTGAATTTCTCTAGCTATTAACAGCCAGCCACGCCTCAGGATCCCCTGGAGACTTCAGCCCCCTATTTTACTAAACTAAAGCCTGACATCTACCTGCACTGGCGACTTTGCAAGATCCATTGTCAACGTATCTCATTTCCGGCACCTTCGCAGCAAGCCCCTGCTCAAAAGCCGACACCCGACCCCCTTGTCCCATCCAATTAGAAACCCATCTCAAGCAAACGATTTATAGCTAAACTAACTGACCGAGCAGCATATTTACAACTATGCCATTTCATACAATCCAACCAGACCCTAGACTACGCCCAATACGGCTTCAGACCATTACGAGGAACTGAATTGTGCCTAGTCTCCATCTGGTATGATCTTAAGACACTCTAACTTCTAAGGCTGCACCGCCCTAATCCTACTTGACCTCTTGGCAGCCTTTGACAAAGTTGGCCACTCCACCCTCACGGACAGACTTCACTCTCTCAGCATCAGGGACACAGCTCTGAAGTGGATATCCTCCTTCCTCTCCAACAGATCACAAATTGTAATCTTCCCTCCCCACCCAGTCGCCCATGGAGTGCTGCAGGGTGCATCTCTAACCCCCGCCCCCCACTCTTTAACCTCTACCTAAGCCACCTTCCCACACACATTCGTTCAAATGGTCTATCCTGCTCCAAGCATGCAGATGACACCCAAATCCTCTTCAAAATCCCAAAGGGCCCCTACTCCACTCCCGCTCCTCCCCACCCATCCCTCCTCCTCTTGTTCTTCCAACATGTCTCGGATATCAAGCACTGGATGACCGCTAACTCACCTCCTTCTCAACCCAGGAAAAATCTGAGATCATGCTCTGTGGGAAGACCTCCCTCTTCACCAACCAGTTTCTGCTCTGTCTACCGGCCACCACCTCCAACACAGTAAAAACTTGGGACGCATTATGGACAAGGACCTGATCCCGTCAACATTGCTTCAGCTCCATGACAATAAGCTTCTACCTACACATTCGCATTCTCTGCAGCCTTTTTTCCCTACCTGACATTTCCACACAGTCTCTGATCGTTGCTGGCGTACTTTTAAGGACTATGCTAACGCTCCTATATCTGGGGGCCCCGCATCACAGCTGAGAACTCCCAATGGCTACAAAATCCCCACTGCAAGGCTTATCCTAGTCTTGGGGCCTAGAGGACACATCTCACCTGCCCGTGTCCTTCACTGGTTTCCGATCACACGGCAATCCACCTTCAAGGCAATGTGCATCAACCACCGAGCACTCCACAACATTTGGTTGAAATACCTGCAGCTTACACTTACCCTCTACAGACCGAACCGAAACTGCAGATCATCTGCAGCACTGCTCCTCGTCATCCCAGTGGAAAAATCATCAATAATGGGGGGGGGGGGGGAGGGCCTCCTCTTTCTCAGTTGAAGCACCCACCATCTGGAACTTGATCCCATTAACTATCCGTCACATAAAAGATTACCACACTTTCAGGAAGGGTCTCAAAACCTGGCATATCCCTTTTACATTCCGACAGACCTCCTAGGTGAACTATTACTCGCCCCCTGATGAGAATGCTGGGGCACCCAAGGAGTCGACAAGCGGATGGTGGGGGCATAGCACCCCCCATTTAAGGCATCTCAGTCAGGCCTTTATGATGAGCTCTGCAAGACCATTTCCAACTAGGTGGCAGTCTCTCTTCACTGACCAAGCACGCCATCGCAACAGAACCGTATCCCGCCTGGGCTCGGTCACCCACCTTCATACTTCTGCAAGAAACACTATGCAACTACACACACCCAAAACGCGCATCGCCACCTCCAATAGCATGCCACTGAGCCTCATGCAAAATTCGGACCAGCCGTTGATAGAATCTGACCATTCGGACTCTCCGACAACCTTGACAATTTGTCACGGCACTTGTTCTCTCGCTTATAACTGTGCTGCTGCTAAGGCCCTAGCCACTGCCTATCCACATTTGTGCTGAAAAAAAAAAGAAAGAAATGCAAACATGCATTTTAGAAATCCTTTCTTCACCTCACATCTGACTGCGGTCTTCCGAAGGGTGTTCATCTGCAAATCACTTCAAGGCCATACCAATGGCAGCTGCTATACTAATGCCATATAATCTAATGGAGGCAGGGGATGCTTCACATCTTCACCAAGGCGTCTGCAGAGCTAGTTCCCACTGTGCTCTTTTAAGCCAGCTGAGGAACCTCCTCAGCATGCCCCCACTATGATTGCTGACTCTGTTCCAGTCACTATTCCGGAGACTGTGCGAGTCCCATACCACTTGGATCCTCCTCGAGTCCCTGGCTGCACCCTCCAAACCTGTGAGTTGACAATACTTCCTTTCAAATCTTGCTGTGGTGCCCCACTGATATGGCTGCAGTCTACCATGGTCTTGCCACAAAATACAGGAAGGCTGCCTCTGATCCTGATTTTTTTTTTTTCCACTCCCTAAACCGGAGAGTTTAGTTGTTCAGGCCTCCACTGTGTGTTTGAAGTCATGACACACAGGGCAATAAGCTGGATGTTTGGGTCTATGTTTTTTAACAGGGCAGTATGGCATTCATTAATGCTACCTGCGTCCCCACCAAGTAAAACCACACATTGTGGCCCGTAATCTCTGAAGCTGCCGACAATCTGCCTACTCGGGTAATTAATCTAGTTAACCTCTCTGGTTGAAGAGGCAGCACGTCAGACAGTTAAATCCAGTCTCAACAGTTGTTCATGCGATGGTCGTTGGCTTAGTTGTATGCAGGCCAACCTGGCTGAGGGCCTTGGGGTGTGACATGCCTTTGGACGATGACTTACTGTTTGGGTAAATGCGGAATGAGTCTTTGCAGAAGTTAATATTTTCAAAGCCACATCCGAGTCCCCTGGTTTAGCTGCCGTCTACTTTGAGAGGGTGTTCCTTTTGGACCTTTGCATCTTTTGCCCAACACAGTAAATGTCCAGGGCCTTCCGGTAAGCAAACCCAGGAACATAGGTGGAGTTTCTGCTTCTAGTCCACTCAGCTGTCTTGTTGGCTGCCCCTAACCCAGAACCCAGTTGGTTTTAACTTCGTCCCTTCTCAAGTGGCAGGGAGATTGTCCCATTTTGTCGAGCAGTGGCGTCTGATCACTTCAGATGCTTGTCTTGCAGGACATATCACTGGGATACGGTCTTCCTTTCACTCCACACCCACTCTACCACCCTCCAGGTCTTCTCTTGGAAAAGAGTACTATCGAGCTGCTTCCTCCCACAGAGCGATTGTAAGGACTGGTAACATGTACTTGGACTTCAAGAAGTCCTAGTTTTTACCTCTCCAGTTCATCAGTGCATTAATTCTTGTGTGGACAAATCTTGCAGATGCGGACCATCTTTCGCTCTGTTTGGTCACAGCTGAACCACATGGCCTCCTGCATCCAATTGGCACTAGAGGCTTGCTTGTGAATGTGGTTGCTCAAGTGTCTGCTTCGAAGTCAGGGGTCCGGTTTCATGGCAACAAGGTGGGTCTTTTGCTGGTCTCCAGCAGGGTCTCTCTGGGCCTAGTTTGGACACATCCGAAGTGGTTATGGTGTCCACCTGGGGGTGAGGGGGAATCTCCGAGTGAGCGCTCTTTGGTCTCCGACCGAGGCTTGAGAACACAGCAACCTGCTAGAGCTGCAGGGCGCTATCAGGTGGCTTTCCTTACCTCAGTACACGGTATGTGTCTCCTGTTGATGGACAACACAGTGGCTAGGTACTACCTCAAATAAATGAGGTGGGGTAGGGCAGGTTCCCCCGTGCAGGAAAGTGATGCAACATTTGTTCTGGGCTCTTGAGAATGTCTGACTGCTGCCCATCTTGCAGGAACTGATAATGTGGTTGCGGATTCCTTGAGCAGGCAGACGTCTACCTCCTACAATTGGGAGCTCTACCATGAAGTTCTAGATAGGATCTTAGCCCTTTGGGGACTGTTAGGCAGAAACCTGTGCAGTTCCCTTAGGGAACACTGCAAAAGATTTAAGACTACAGGTGCTGGCAGTAAACCCACTTGGTAGCAGTCTGTACCACCCAGATTTACCTGGTAGCTGTGGCTGAGCAGTCAGACTTCCCTCAAGAAGAGTTAGACAGTATGCAAAGTATACACAATAGGCACTCGGATACAATAATACAAGCAAACACTGACCAGAGCTTTGGTATCAAAGTATATAATTATTTATTTATAAACACACAGTTGAAACACTCCAGCACTCTTATTGTAAAATATTCTAAACAGTTACTATTATGATATATACACCCCTTTTTCCCTTATTAGAAAATCACAGTAAGACACCACTTATTTTCATACAGAGGTGAGCGCTTAACTAGATTGCACTCTACTAAGGTTGTGAAATAGGGAGGGAAAAAGACAGAATATGCAGGGTTACACCACTCTACGATTCAGGAACTGTAACGCTCACCTGGCTCCCACGGAGGCGCTGGTCTGGTCTGGGTTGCTGTGGCCTCTTCAAGCGTGATGCGCAGAATTCGGACCACCGATTGAACACGACCCCCAAATCTTGCTTGTCGGGCCCGTAGGATTATCCTTCTGCAGATGAGAAAGGGGATTAACTGTCTGCCGAATAGTGTGCTTGCTCCCCCCTTGTCCCCCTTCGTTCTTCTCTGATTCCTCCAATACCCCCGGTTTAAGCTCACCTTATGGTTTGGAAGGATGAACTCTCCATCCTGCTTCTGGTGCAGGGGCGCGTTCGTCCAGTTACTTCACTGGTTTTCAGAATGGCGCTGGCACATCCACTTGACTTTTCTGAGTAATACGCCGTAAGTATGAAGATGCAAAAGTTCAAGTGAGCCTCCTTTTATGTTGTCTTTCCTGACCTTTATTTCAGGTGCAGAACAAAAGCGATGCGTTGAGGGGTTAAATTGCCGGTGGTAAAATCTGGTGAGTTAGTGATGAGGGCGACCCCTCTAAATGTCTTTATAATTCCCCAGTAATGTCTTTTGTCCTTTCCCCATAGGGGCCGTGGTGCGGTACCTGCCAAAGATGCGGCGCCGACCCGAGATGTGGAATGATTCACCAAGAAAAGCCGGTAAGTAAAATGGCTGAAAATGTCCTTTCCCCTTAGGGGCCTGGGTGCGGTACCTGCCAAAGATGCGGCGCCGACCCGAGATGTGGAATGGTTCACCAAGAAAAGCCGGTAAGTAATATGGCTGAAAATTCGGCTTTCCTCTTGTGTTCCCTTGCTCACCTTGTCTCTTCTTCTCTCCCCTAGGTGCAGAGATGTGGCGACCGGTGCTGAGAGCCGCGATGGAGCCGGGCGGCGTCTCGGGAACAGGCGAGTGAAGCACGGCGCTGCAGCGAGCAACGCGGTGCTTTTAAATGTAAGTCTTCCTTCAGGAATGCTGGCGTGAAGATTCTGGATGCAGGTAAGAAGGTTGAATAAGTTCTTGGTTTTCACCTTTCTCTTCTCTTATTCCCTTACAGGTGTTCCAGGTTCGAGGCGGGCCTGGCTGGAGTCCAGGTGCAGGAGCAGACACGGTGAGCTTTCAGCTGCTGGGATGCAGAACAACGCAAAGCACGTGTGGCTGTCCGGGCGTGGCTTAAATAGCTTTGGAAGAAGTTCCAGGTGAGTATTCTTCCACAGCCCCACCCAAGTAACAAAATAGTTCCATCAGAAAAATAGTTCCTCCTAAGCCTCATTTGGCTTGGTTCTTCATGCAGCATGGTCTGCATCAGGTGAGTGTGCAGCATGGTCTGCTTCAGGTAAGTGCACCAAACACTTCCCCTTATGAGCCTGGCGCTTATGGCGCCAGGACTGATGTCCAACATGAGCCTGGCGCCAACGGCGCCAGGACAGAGGCCAAAGAGCCCCTATAAAGGGCCGCTGGGCTTTTACCCGGGGGCGTGATGCCTGCTCCCGGGGGTGCTGGGTCTGGCCTGGTGCTCCGGGGGTAGGCATCATGACAGGAACACTATTAGGAAGGCAGAGAGCAAAAAGTCACTGGTGAGCCAAAGTCCAAAGGCTGGACCCACTCTTAGAGAGAGAAGAGCACAAATGTGCCCAAGATCAGTTACACTAGGCTTAGAAAGTCTTGCAGAGGGTTCAGAAAGGAGTTTAGAGAGGCTTAGAAAAGTTTAGCCAAGGTGTCCCAGGCTAACCCAGGTTCGAAAGCCGGGGGCTGAATCTACCCCGTACAGTCGGTTGCAAGGGAAGCCAGGCGGGATATGGTACCTTAAGTGGGAAGGATCCTCCAGCGGTGGCAGTTGTTCCTGGTAGTGGTTGCAAGTTGCGTCGTCGTCCAGGGGAAGAGAAGATCTCGACATGGAGGAAAGATGCAGGTCGTTGCACTACCAGGGCAGAAACCAGCCGTGGAGTTTTCCGGTAAAAGGTGGTACCTTTATCTCGCGGTCGTGGTAAAACGTGGTATCCCTGTTGCTGGGGTGCTTAGCACGGGCAAGGCGGCCACGAGATACGTCGGGAAAGCGAAAAGACGGTGAAACTGGTTATCCCCACCAGTCAAAGGAAGACTCTCCGGCGGGAGATCTCCTCAGTCGTTGGGAAAAGTGGTGAGACGGTCCAGCAGGGCTCCACCGGTCGTGGTGTCGTGGCAGGTCGGCTCAGCTTCTCCTCGTCGGATTCTTAGGTCCTGTGGCGACTTCTGAAGTTCCAGTCCCCAAAGCCCTGCTTTTATGCAGCAAACCCCCATTCACTCAGCCTAGCTGTCACTCAAACATGCTAAGTGGTGAGCCGGCCGGCTCACCACTTGGGCCAATCAGGACGGAGTGCGACTTGAGTTGCCTAGGCAACTCAGTCCAGGGTGCCTAAATTCCCCTCCACCCCTCCTAAGTACCCCAGACATAGTGGCACCACTTTGGAGGGCTTCTGTGGAGAAGTCCGCCAAAAAGTGGAACAAAGGGCTCGACTTGGGTTGGAGTCACAGAAGAGAACACAAACGCCATTTTAGAATCAAGTTTTGGCAAAAAATACCAACCGGAGAATTAATATTAATTAAATAAACCGGCGGTATGTTCGAGGCTACCTTAAATAATTAAAGATAGTAGCCTAAAACAATGGGAAATCCCATAGGAAAATATTTGCGGTTGAATATAAAAAGTAGTATCCACTGCCACCAGCCAAAACTCGATCAGGGGGGACGGAGACGTGCCCCCTCGACTAACAGATCCTGGGGCAATCGAATTGCCCCAGCCAGTGCGTCCACAATATGATGGTTTGTACTGGTTCTGTTCAGAATTTAAGACTAGTAAAGTCAATGGTGACTTTACATGCCCTGGGAGACAGTAGTCAGTCCCAGGGTATGGAGTCTATACTGGGGGGTCACTATGACACCCCTGTGTTACTGCACGGAGGGTGCTGTGTAACACACATCACAAAAACACATGAAACCCTATGGAGTAAAAGACCCCATAGCCCATTAAACACATCTAGATTCAAAGAAACACACTCAAATCATGTCCAACCTTGATCTCCCTCTGTTCTTTGATTCTCCTGCTAGTCCTCTTGAGACTAAATATTCTGAGCCATCATGATCCTGATCTCTGCACTAGGACCTGAAGATGAGGAACCTACAATTTATGGACATGTCCATCTGTCCTCATTAGCTCCTTCCGGCTATTGTGGCTCTGCTCTCCTATTCGGTGGTGGAGAGAGGAATTTTGTCCTCCACCCGAGCCGCAGCAGTTTTAATCTTTGTTTTTGCTGCAAAGAGGTTCCAGTATAAAGAGCAGTACCTGTCCAGCATCCTCGCCCCAAAGCCCATCTTTGCCTGCAGGTGGTGTACGTTTTCAGCTTAGTTCCAGGAGTGGGGTTTAGACCGGTCTGAACCGTCCAACCTCCTTTGTTTTTGATGATCTCTTCTTTGGCCCAGTAGGGGTTACATATTGCACTGTGAAGGGGTCCCTGGATGCCATTTGGGATTTTAAGAGGACATCTGAGCAGGGCTTATTCGTCACTATCCCAATTTGTAACCAGTGTTTGTATGGACTATCTAACTTGTTTCTCCACTGCAGTTTATTGCTCCTGCATGTAGTTTGAAAGTTGTTCTTGCATTCCTTATGGGGGATTCATCTAAGCCGTTTTCATGTTTCTTGAGATTGCTTCCCTTATTTTCCTGGTTGTATTCGCCTCCACTCGGTGGGTGATTGAGTTCCAGGCTATGCATGTCGAATCTCCCTACCATGTTTTTTCCAAAGTAAAGGTTACTCTGAGGGTGAAACCAACTTTCCTTCCCAAGCTTGTGTTGGACTGCTATCTTGCAGAAGATCCATCTTCCTGTCTTCTTGCCCCTGCTTCACCCTTTTAAGACTGGGTAGGTTTCACCACCTCAATCCTAAGAGGGCTTTGCATTATGTCTCTTGGACGAGGGACATCCGTATGAATAACCAACTTTGAGACTTATGCTGGTATTCGCGCAGATTGGGTTGCGACTATGCAGACCCTCTCCTGTTGGGTTGTCCTTTGTATTTCAGAGTGCTTTGACTTGTGCCACTGTGTTGGACATCAGTCAAGCTGCTATGTGGATGTCCTTGCACATGTTTGCAAAGCATTATTGTCTGGATACATTATTAGGACCAGATTCTTGTTTTGGTGGAGCGACTGTTTGCTCGTTAATGTGATGCTCTCACTCTCCTCCAAGTTATGTAAATTGAGGTGGAAGGGAATACATTAAAACAATGAATGACGTGTCTCTCTGTAATGTTCTTTCTGGTGGATTTTTCTTCCTCCCACAGGTGGCGCTTCTGTTTCCCAACTTGCCTTGGTGGGTAGTTTATACGCCGCTTGCTGTTTTGCTGAGTACTAGGCATAAAGGCGGATTTGAGGTCCTGGGGTGTGACTGGCTTCATATATGCTGGCTTCAATGCCCTGTCTGGCCCCAGGGTGCACAACCGATATTCTCTGGCTACTGGTGGCTGGAAATTTCCGAAGCCAGCTGATTGTATAAGATGCATATAAGATAAGGAATTTGTGAGAGGAAGGACTTATTCATCAGAAAGATAATTACCAAGATATAAGCATTTTTTTTTCTCTTCTTTCATTGTAAGCTGAAACTGAGGGGTCCCACTGTATGGCTGGGCTAGTAGCACCTGAGGTTTTACTTCCATCTTCATTTCGGCGCTAGATAATACTGGAGCCTCTTTGAAGAATACTACACACCACTAACTTGGTTAATTCATAAAATATTGCAGCCATTCTAGCTGCATAGTCAGCCTGGCATTCCACACTTTATTTTATGTAGACTTTATTTTAATACACATTAGCTACTTGATATAAAGCACAGTTCATTTCTCATAACATTCATAGCCAGACATGTTAACAAGTAGATTCTGAGAACAAAACCTATTGCCAACCAGTAACTCTTGTGCACTCCCAAGGAACATAACGTCACAGGTAAACTTCAAAAGCAGTAGAGGGTGTTCACCCTGATACGCTTGTAATGTACAGTACTTTGACAAATAGACATTTTAGCATAACCGCATATCCATAGTTAAAGCCATAGTTGATAAATCTTCATTATCTAGTTAAACTCTGAAGGCAGAGATTTCATACCATATTCACACATGTGGAATAAACAAGAAGGTATCATTCAGACAAGAAAATACCATCAGTCTTAATTTATTTTCTTAAAGCACAATATTAATAATAAGCATCACAAATCAAAAACTGGTAACATCATGTGCGCCAAGTCGAACTTGGACAATCCAATGAATAGTTATGAAGTTCACACAATGTCATTCAATAGTATCGAACATAAATCATAAAAACAATTGTAGTAATCCTAATAGGCTCCACTTTCATTTTTGGCAAAGTGTTGATGGCACACATGATGTTACTACGTTTTGATTTGATCATCATTTTTCCTTCATGATGCTTTTTTATTAATATTGTGCTTTTAAGAAATTGAATTAAGACTGATTGTATTATTTTCTTGTTTGAATGATACCTTCTTGTTTATTCTGCATGTGTGAGTATGGTATGAAATCTCTGCCTTCAGAGGTTAACTAAATAATGAAGATTTATGAACTGTGGTTGTAACCGTGGATATGCGGTTATGCTAAAATTTCTATTTGTCAAAGTACTGTACATTACAAGCGCACTAGGGTGAACACCCTCTAGCGCTTTTGAAGTTTACCTGAGATGTTATGTTCCTTGGGAGTGCACACAAGGGGTACTGGTTGGCAACAGGTTTTGTTGTATTTTTCTCAGTCTCGGGCGGCCTTGAGACACTCCCCTTCTGCACCTGAAATAATCACAATCCCACTAAATGTGCATAATCTGTTTGTTGAAATCACCCTTACTATCTGAACATTATATGTATATCATACTGTGTACATTAAATGTACACAGTTGTGCCTCCCAACCTTTGTATTTTTCAACAAGTAGATTCTCACCATAAGAACTTTTTTCTGCTTATATACACTTGCTTATCTGCACCCAGTGGATGATTTTAAGTGCAACCTGTACTTGTTTTTCATGCCCTTAACACTTTTTTTTAATTTTCTTCTTTACAGGAGGTTTTCCTGGTTTAGAGCAATGTGTAGAAGATATCGTACCAGCATTGGGAAGTGTTCAAACAAAGGTTGCATGCTCGGAGGTTAAACGTTCTGGTGGTGGTAGTGCAGAATATCGTGGGTATGTGACGCAAAGAAGGAAACGCTCAACAATGTCGCTCTCAGGTAATCGGTCCTCCACACCTGACCATGAGCAAGAAAATACCCCACTTAGATTATCCAATTTGTCCATTGAATTGAATGGAAACTATGAAAGAAATGGGCAATTGGATGAACAAAGCACATCACATCGCCATAGTTCTACTGCACAACATTTCTCTGCACTGGAGAAACCACATGTTTTGGATCCACAACTCCTCCCAGACACCCATGTTGTACAACAAGAAGAAACTGTATATGATGCTGAAATGGATTTGACTGCGAGTGATTCGGGAACAATTGCTACAATTGCCTCAAAAGGCAACAATGTTGAGCGTAAAGTCAGACCTGAGGAGACTGAAAAATGTGATCAGACATCTTTGAGGAAAGTAAAGTATTCTTGCTCTGAAAAGAGGCTGAAACATAGTCTGAAAAGTTGTTCTGATCAGATCGGAAGAAAGCCTGATGCTTCCGGAACAAAAATAAAAGATGTGTGTGATGCAAATAAGCCTTTGGAAACCCAACATGAAAGAGAAATTGCAGTTGACTCTTTAATGTTGCAGTTGGATCATGAATTTGAATCAAATTGTGAATCATGGAAAGGTGGTGGTCCCAAGGATTGCAATAAGACGTTTGTGGTTCTTGACCAGTGTCAAGTTAAGCAAGAACAGAGTGACTGTTCAGTGGACATAATTGAGGAAGCCAAAAGTATCTCTGTATGTGAAAGCTCTAAAATGTTGGAAAATGGGCTTGAATATCACAAATACTTAAGTGGTGAGGTTCCATTCGAAGACTGTATTGCCAGTATGCCCCTTCCGAACAATCGGGACCACTGTAATATGCCAACTTTGCAAGAGGATATCTGTACAGCTTTTGGGAAGAAGGGAAAACAAAAGGGGAGCAGGAAAGCCTTTAAAAGAGAAGCCACATTAGAAAGTTGCACTACTAGGGTGGAGGAAAATAAGACTGCTAGTATACCACTTCAAGAAAAGATTTCCATTCCCTTTGGAATACAAAAAAACTGTAAATCACATGGTGAACAGGGACTATTAGAAAGCAGCTCTTTAAAAATGTTACATATGAAGGAAAATCGCAAGATCTGCAATTTTCAGGAGGAAGAAAAATCTGCTGTCGTCCAAAATCCCCAAATGTTGGAGAATCCTCTTGAAAGTCCAAGCCCTTTTGGCAGAACAGACCCATTAAGCTCTGTTGCAAAAATGTTATCCGGTCAGGACCACAAACTGAAGCTTTTTAGTGAAAATGAGAAGCAAAATCCAAAACTAAACCAGAACACATGTGAACAAAATACCCCAGCACATGGTGGCACAAATACTTTAGCTTGTGGGGAAAGCCAGGGACTTTCAAGTCTGCCAACTTCGCAAAAGCCTTGCACAGCAGTTGTGAAGAAGGGAAAACAAAAAGTGACCAAGAAAGTCAGTGAAAGGGAAGCCCCACTTGAAAGTTGCACTGCTAGCATTTTAAGGCTTGAGGAAAATGAGGAACTGTCTAATTTGCCATTACTTCATGGATCTTCTCATTTAATTTTAAACGGAAAGCCAAAAGTGGATCAACAATCCTCTGAAGGGAGTGGAAAAGGCTGCACTGGAAGAACTGTACCTTTTCAGGAAAGTCCAACTTCCTCTGGAAAATTTGCCCTCTCAGGGAAGTCCTCGGAGGTAACTGAGGATGGAAAGCAAGAGGTGGATATGAAAACATGCGACTGTATAAAGGCTACATTAGTTGGCTCTTCTGCAAAAATGTTGCAATTTGATGAAAGACTGGCGGGTTCAGATTTACCAGCTTCTCAAGATCTTCATAAAGTTGTGATTGAAAGGAAGGCAAAGTCAAAAGTGAGCAAATCCTGTCGTTCTGAATCTTATTCGGCAAACAAGTGTGATCAAATCTTATCATCTGATAAAGGGCAGGACAGCTCTAAAATTACCTTTTTGCAAGAGAAAGCACATGAGGTAGTTAAGCATGGAAAACCAAAAGTCATCAAGAAAACGCGTGAAAGCAAAGAAACATTGGAATGCTGCTCTGATCAACGGTTACCCCTCGTGGAAAGCAATTCCAACTCAGATATGACTTTGCCAGAGAAGTCTTGCTTTGAACCTGAGAATGGGAAGCCGATAGGGAGCACAAAAGTCAGTGGAAGTGTAAATATTGAAGAAGGCAAAATGCTTTCAGATTTGGCGACTTTGCCAGAAAAGCATTCCATTGTGGTCGATGGAAAGGAAAACCAAAAGGTGACCAAGGGATCCAATGCAGGTGAACCCCCTAAAACGCAAACTGAGAAGAGCCTGATCTCTAATATTCCAGTTTTGCTAAAGTCTTCCCTTGTAAATGATGAAGGGAATACAAAATGTAACCACAAAAACTCTAAAACATCCTTTGATGCTGGTGATGAGGAAAACATGCAAGATTCCAACACTTTGAGAAAAACTGACCGGAAAGCAAATCAACACGAAATCAAGACTAAAAGTAAGCAAAGTAAGAGTAAAATCAGAGCAGCTCCTTGTAATGAGCATGATCTACATGGGCCAAGCTCTGAATCAGAGACTTGCGACACATATTCAGAAGTTCAAAAAGCAGGAAAAAAGAAAAGGGTTTTTCGAGTTTCATTTGCTAATTCAACGACTGGTGTGGCCAAACTAAGAAGGGAGACTTATGTTGTTGCTGCACCAGAGTATGGATCGTGCCCAGCTAATACAGAGTTATTGGAAGATAACTTTGTAAAACCTAGTCATGGAGGAGTTGTTGCTGCTGTGCCTGAACCTGAATTTTCCCATCCCCCTACCAAAGGCTTTTTGCAAGATGAAATCCTGAAAAATAGACGCGGTACTTATGTTGTTGGTGCACAACAGAATGGAATTAGCCTAAATACTGCTACTGATGAATCTGTGCAAAATAGGCGGGGAACGTATGTGGTTGGGCCCCTAGAAGATAAACAGCCACCCGATTTTACAACCCCTGATTTAAATGTACAAAATGAAAAACAAAGGAGGGGAACTTATGTCATACGGGCGCCAGATCCTACTAATTGCCATGTTCCAAGAAGTTCCACATGCATAGCTTCTGATGCTCTTCGAAACCGTGACCATAACAAGGGTTGTACAAATTTGCATGAAAGCATGCCCAGTCGCATGCCCAGTCACATGCCTTTGGTGAAGCCTGTTGACACGGACTGCTATGATCAGTTATTGAAAAAGGAGGGCCCTTTGCGAAAAAAGAAAATTAGAAATAGTTGCAAGACTCTTCCTCTGGACCACATGGATATTAATATACCAGATTATTGCAGTGTTTCTAACAGAGGAGCTCTAATGGCACCTATTCAGAACATCCGAACAAATTGTATATCTGGATACCACCGTATGTTTTCAGATGATGGATTGAATGTGAAACCACAGCGCGAGTCGTTCATGATTGACATGATCAGTGACTCTGTTCTGCTAGATTCTATGGAGGATTGTCCTAGCATACTTGAGTTCTCCCATATTACAGCTCATGAAGACATGCCCTTTACTCCCTTAACGTCTTCAGAAGGTCTTCCATTCTTGGAACGCATTACTTCTGATGATCACAGCAATCCTGATTCATCCCATCAAGCAAATCTGGAACTCCCTGAAGAAATTAATCAAGAGAGTGATGATGAAGAAATTGAAGAAGTGCCTTGTAAAGAAAACTTTCCAACCGAGAGGCCAAGAAAAGGTAAGGTGACAAGCGCGTACTTGTTTGAATTATTTGCTAAAAGTACATTTAAGAGTCTATATTTCTTTTAAACCTACATTTTAATGCATAGCTGACCTTTTCGTAATGTACAATTGGCCCTGTTAGCCTTTTCAGAAAGTATCCAACATTTGGCAGGTTATTCTCTTCCGTCTACAAGTTTAAAATGGTGTGAGCTCAAGCGTTTGCTTTAACTCCACTGACCCTGGTGGGTTAATGTGCTCACACATCTGGATTATGAGCTTTTGAGTAACCAGTAATTGTGATGTTAAACCTTTCTTTTTTCGGATGTGAGGGGTTACTTCTCCAGGGTTGGGGTGCTCTCAGGAAATATTTCCCTGGGGGTAAAGTAGCTGTGCTATAAGCCAGGCACCTACACGGATGATGCACTGAATACCAGTGTCTCTGGGTTGGTCCGGCTTTGAGCACAGTGGGAACTAGCTCCACAGATGCCTGTGTCCTTGTTGGTGTTGAAACAATGCACAACAGATCAGAGGGTAAATTCCCTTCTCATTATGCCAGTTTCTACTAGATCCCCGGGATCAATCCCCTGGACCAGGATGCATTGACATTGAGGCCTGCTTTAGCTTTATGGTGAGGGATATAGTGGTATGGGAAGGTAGGCTGGGATTTGGGAGTTATCTGCAAAATAAAGCCATTCATACCTCTGCAATCTTCCTTAGCATCTTACAGAAAGGGGAATTTGGCTGTCCAATCAGGACAGCCAGACCCCCAAGTGGGAGCTGGTCCCATTCAGGCACTCCGACAAAGGACAGCGGGGGAGGGGAGTGGGAAAAGAGAACTCCCTGAGACCGCCGCCCCAACCAACCTTCCTGTCCAGACATTCTGCAGCCTAGACGGGGACACCCAAGGGTTCCCATCAAAGGCAAAACACACACAGGCCTCCCCCTCCCAGAATGGTAGAAGGGTGAAAAAAGAAGTGAGGCCCCCAAGTTGGTACTTTGGTGCCCCTACTGTGGACTACCGCGGCTATGGACATAGCCTGCGGTAGATAATGTACACAATAGTGTCTAAAACGTGTCCTATGCCACCAGCCATTGCTAGGAGTTTGTGACTAAAAAGTCACAGGAGCAGAGAGAAGGGGGATACTAGGTATCCCTTTGGCACTCCACATAAGGTGGTGTGTGCCAATCCGACTAGAACGTTACTAACTGTAGTTACTCTAGGATAAAGAACAAGAATCTCGAAGGAGGGCCCTAAGAATCCCAGCAACACTACCCAGAAGCACCTGTGTTCTGCAATAGTAAAATACAGATGCCTTTAAGGGTTATGGAGAAAAATAGACTCCATCGGATAGTTCCAAAAGACAGAGACCATCAGCGCCCAAAAACTTTAGCAAATCAAATACTAGGGAACCTTGGAAACCCAAAAACTCAGTGCATAGAATCCCAAAATGGAATTCTGCCCCAACACACAGGTAAATGCTATTGGTGTAATCAAACCAGTAGTTTACTAGAGCAATGAATGGCATCACTTTGTGGAGGAATACCCAGTGTAGGATGATGCACCAGATTGAACCAGAGTTTGAGAAGCAGCTATTTGCTATAGTTCTAACTTTGTGGTTTGAATGTGAGGACGCCTTTCATGAGGCATTGGAGGGTTTGATACGGAATGACTTTATGGTGGGCTCTATTTTGAGCCACACACCGTTAGTTCAGTTTTAATCAATTAGTAGGCATCCATGAATTTGTGAGATGCCGGGTCTGTTTGATTTGGGGTTGAGGTAAGTTTGTAGGTTGAGTATTGGCAGTTTAGTGGTCACAGAGGCGGCCTGAGTTGCTAATTATTTTCAAGGGATGGGGCATGTAGATGATGTAAAGGAGTGGTGATAGGATGGTTTCTTGAGGTACTTCACCAGTGATTTTGGGAGGTCAGTTAGAGCGATTTTCTTAGACCGAAAGTTAGGGTTTACGGAGATCAATCCACACCTTAATTGCAGGGCTTCTCGGTTTATGGCTTGACTTTCCAAGGGGTTGTGTGGTAGAGCAGTTAATGATATATGTCCAAAAGGGGTGCAGGTCTGCACAGAATATGTATTTAAATGTAATGTTTATATAGCTTCTTCAGAAACAGTAATGCAGTAAGGTATAGGCAAGTTGCTTTTTTTAGGCTAGTCGTAAAATGGCAGTGAATTCTATTGAAGTCGCTCAGTATTTAGGATTCAAGTTTGCAGTGTTGTCAAACAGGGTTTTTAAGAGAAATGTGTCAATGGGATAAATCCAAGAATTGAGATTGTGATTATAGTGAAAAGAAGCTCTCAAGCCAGTCAGCTCAAGTAATGATTGTGCTCAACTTGTGCTCAATGTTTTCTATGGGCACAAATATTCAATGCCATATAAAATCGCTGGGATGATACTAACTTTGTGGATCTCAAGAAGTCCCTATACATTATGTCCACCCTTTCTAATAATAAATTGACATATGATAGACCATTTTGTGTTTTTTCTGGGAGATGAAAGCCTCATAAACCAAAGAGGGGTGATGGGTAATAGTGGTCCCCAAGTAAACAAGTCTTTACAATCTCAAGAAGTTCCTCACTAATTGAAACCCCTTTTGCTTTTTGATTGTGTACCGATGACCATAATCTTAATTTTCCTATAGTTAATATTCATGTTTTTCTTAGCAGCATAAATTGCAAGGGTTTCTCGAACGCTGTAGGCTGATGGGTGTAAAATCCAGCAATATGGTGTCATCGGCATAAGCTAGCCAGGGTATACATTAGTCTCCTATGCATGGCAGGGAATTCTGGCATTCTCGTGCCTGGTCCATGTCCGCAAGGTAGAAGTTCAAGAGCAGGGATGCAAGAAAGCACACCATTGTTATTCAATGCGACAAAATCCAGATGCAAGACTCTGGTTCAAGGTGCTTCCCAACTATTCAGCTGTGAAGGTGCAGGGTGTTACAGGCTGGAGATCCTAGCTCAGGAGGGATGGTTCAAGGACCCTGGATTATGTTACTCCACTGTATAAAAGTAAAATAATGCTGCGAATTTCGGTCCAGCTACTTACGTAGCAGAAATTGCAGTCTCAGTGGCCTGATGTTCAGGTGGGTTAAGTGCCTGGCAAGGGAGCACTGGTGGTGTTCCTTCTGGTCGTAGAGTGAAATCTGGAGCATACTGTTTTTAACAATACTTCATTCACCAGATTGTAGAGCTGAGGAATAGTCTGTCTACCTTGGTTAACTCCTCAGCTGTGTTTGGACTAGTCACTGCATTTTACATACCCATCTTGCAGATATCCCTCCTCTTGGGCAGGGCTTGTTTTTGGATGCACATCCACCCTTTATTGAGCAGACTGCACCATTTAATGTGAGCGTTTTTAACGCTTGTGGAACGGCACCTTGTTCTATTGTTGAGGTGTGATGTGATTAGTGTTGAGCTGCTGGTGTTCAATTTACTTGTGTATCTTTTGTATGTGCAGGGTCAGTATAATTGTTTTGCTGGATCCTATACTTGGTTGGCTCCTGGGACTGGTGATCTTGGAACTGTAGAATTTTGTTATTGGTATGGAGTGAGTGTGGTGTTAAGCAGGGTGTAACATTTGCACTCGCCACTAACACTGGGTAGTGATATTTAACTCTTGGAGAGTAAGACATGGCTTGCCGTCTGTATGTATATAATTGAGGTGGCAAGTGACTTTTTATTTTTATAGCTGGCTAGTAGCTTGCACTTTGAATTGTTGTACCCTGTATTAAAGGCTTAGGTGATTTTCAATTCTTTTGATTTGTAACATTTCCTTCTGGGTGCATTTTACAGACTCTATGGAGGGCCTGCGTGTGATGTGCTTTTTGGGCCTTTACCGATTCTACCGTGTAGTGCGCAATCTTTGCCGTTTCCATTTTGTTTTACTTCCATATTTGCTTTAGCCTTTCAACTTTCTTGAGGTAGTTGAGGATGACGGTGATCCATCTAGTCCTTTTTTTGGGAACATTGAACAGCGTTTTTGGGGTAGTGGCAAGATTTTGTACGACCCGTTTCTGGAAGCAGTGGAGCTGTTTGTTTGGTTTTGCAGGTTTATTTAATGATGAGTGGGTGGAGTGTGGATAGTTACATTTGTCAGGAGCTAGTTAAGCCCTTGTATGGTCCGATAGTTGCCTCTAGACTCTGGGTACATTTTGGTATAGATGTAGTCTGGGTGAATAGGGTAGCAGAATAGCAGGGGAGTGGAATTTGACATCGGGTTAGGAAGGTTTTTCCTTTAGCAATTTCTCCAATGACTTCAAAGGAGTTCCCCAGCATATCTACTTACTGTCTGGATTCTAGGGGTGAATCCTTTTGCCTCACTCGCTTGACTCGTTTTGATTGGGGTGCCCTAGTCCTTTGCTATGGCTCCCAGTGCAGGGAATGGGTCTCCCATTATTTTTCACTTGGCTTTTTACAATGAAAGTGCTACAGGAACAGTCTGTCCCTTTTTAACTATTATTTAAGTAACATCCTATCTACTTTTGTGATGTGTACTGAACAATGTGCACCAGGAAAAAGGAAAACGGTCATTCTTTCATTTTGTACCATAATGCTATTTTCAGTACCATATAATATTAATATGCCTGCTCCATGTTGTACAAACCTTGTTCTTTGTGAGCAATGTTTTGCAATATAAGCGCTTGCACTTTCAGTGTCCATCCCTAAAACCCACATTTTGGGAGTGAACAGTCTGGAACTGACTTTTCAAACTCTGGACCCAATCCACACTTTGCCCCAGTTTGCATCTTGCTGGGAAGAATGTGAGGAGGTCCCTCATTTGGTAACCTCCACCTGTTTGAATGTAGCTGGTCCCTTTCATAGGTGGGCTGTGGCAGACCCCAAGCCTGAATTCTTTATAAAAGGAGAGGACCTGGAGCCTTTTGAGGTAGTCCACTACAAGATGCAGGCAGCTGAAGGACTGTCAAAGTATCACCAGAGGGCTGAGCCCGGTATTGGCCATGACCACCATTGCATACCTGATCTCTGCCTCAAAATCAACTTTGAAGACCTGAACTAGGTGCCTTCCTCCTCTTACCAGGCAGAACCAATCTGAAGCCTTGCTCTGCATCCATTGTAGTTCCAATATCTGAGCAGTCAGTGACTGTGTTAATATGCATGGGCAACAGCCTGCCGCCTGAAGCTGTCTTCTCAGCACAAGGAATGGCTTGCTGTGACCCACGTCTGAGTGCACGGCTCCTGGGGGCCTTACTACAATGTCATGGATCACATTCATGTCTGCTCCAATTTCCTGCTCATGGTGGGAGGGGGATGACACAAATGTTTGAGCATTGTTGTATTGTTTCTCCATTTGTTTTTGCAAAGACCAAACATTTTAAATTTAAATTATAATTTTTTAATGTTCCGACAGATCAGGGCCCCATAAGGAACCCGGTTTGAGTATTGTGGTTGGTTTTGATTTTTGTTAATTGAAAGCTAGACAAACACTTGAACCAATTGTAACAAACCCTCAAAATATGTCCAACCCCACTATATATATTTAGGATGTTTGTTTCTGGTATTTGGTCATTTGGAGTGTTTTTTGTTGTTGTTGTTTGACACCAAGGGCCTCATTGTAAGTTTGGCGGTGCAGGAAAAGTGAGGTTAGTTCCATTACTGCCACTTTTCCTGCACCGCCAAACTAAAGTTTGCCGGTGGGGGTTACCTGGTTTACCTACAGCCAAGCGCTGGAGGTAAATCGTGCCCCCACTGTCAAAAAACAGCTGGTGTTGACGGAACTGCTGAAATCAGCAATTCGCTTCCCACCTGTCCCCCCTTGGAGTCCTATAGGACTACATGGAATGGCCGTTGTTGCTGGCACCTGTAATATCCTGGACATTCTGGGATATCAGGTGCCGGTAATGGTATTTCCGTTTGCCGGTATCACGCAGGATACCAGCAAACGCCTAATGACCCCCTAGGTAGATTAGACTCCCGACAGCAGTGAGGCAGCACAGTTGATGTCCCTGAAAGCGTACGCCTTCAATGGCTTTGCCCGATGCATGCACTTTTGCCATAGTTCTAAATGCTTTATCCATAGAAAATGCATGCTTTGGCACTTATTTGTGAGACAAGTTTACTGCAAACATAGTTTCAAAATAGTTGTCTAATAGAACAATTTGTTGCCTTTCTTTTCCAGCAAATAAGCCACTGCAGGATTTGACAAACATTGGTTGTGTTTCCTCTTCTCCTAAAGCCTCTATTAACGAAGAAGAATCAACACCACCTCCAAGAAGAAGACGTGCACCTGTAAATTATGCTGAACCGAAGCTTGGCTGGTTAGTTGTCTTTGTTTGATTTAATGCCTGGTTTTAATATGGTGTTCCTGACATTATGGCTTTCTGATCTTAATTGATTATATACTTACACTACTTTGCCACAGCCTCAGTCCTTCAGTTATCCACTGTCGGGATTAAGCCCTATGCCAGTAGTCTTCAAACTGCACCATGTGCTTCCCTAGTGGGTCAAAGGTCTTCCCCAGGTTAAAAGATGCATCCTTAAAGCCCAAAGTATGTTAGACGTGATCATTATGGGTTGACTCAAAGATGACCCCCTTACTTGCTCAGTGAGACAGGAGCCTCAAGGTCTTTGAGTGATTGTTTGCAATCAAAGTACATTGAACCAATGCATTTCTCTGTAAGAAGCTACCATCCAAGTTCTTTCATTTTGCGCAAAGACTGCCGTCAATTCTGGAGGTGGTATATTTATTTAACCCTACCTCTGCCACATCCCTTCTCTCCTGCCTAGAATCATTGGAATGGGGAGAAATGGCAAACAGTAGCCGCATACCCCAAATCATGACCTTCTGAATCTTAAATCAGAACGACACAGGCCAAAGCAGGCACATAATTGAGTAACAATTGAGAATATGTAATTGGATATTTGGTATCGGCCTTGCACCAGCATCAGTGGTATTCTTTTGGACTATGGCTGGCAGCACCATCTGCAGTTAAGACCGCAAACCCCTAGTGTTCCTATGGCCTATTGTTTTGAATAACTACTAAGTTGGGCACCTGTCAAAAACATCTCATCAACTTTAAAATTGTTAAAATTACCCCTTTGTGAGAAAGTGATAGCCAATTATGTTGACCATATTTAGTCCCCAACAAAACATAAAACATGAATTATTTAATACTTAAACATTTCCTGTAGCATTACCTCCACATGCACCCACTGTAAGGAAATTGGAGATAGGAGTTCCCATGTCTTGGCTCTGCACCACACCCTACCGTACCCTTACCACCATTAACCTTACAGAGCCAGAGGCCCCTGAACTAGTACCCTGCCCCCACCTCCTGGCATGACTAAACACTGGGCAGGAGGCCATCTAAGTGACTGCTTCCTTATTAGCCACCCTTGTTAAAAAAGGTACAGGAGGCACTTTAACTAGGTCATGCTCAGCACCTTCTGTTCTCACAAAACAAAGCGGGAGGCCCTCTGTGCTGGTCTGACCGAGACAACACTTCCTCGACAGGAGCATTAGACACTGCAGCTACATTTGATCTCCCTTGTAAGAAGCAACTTGCACTGGTGCGGCTTGTATTGTCCAGTGGCGTTTTTGCTGCTGCTTCCTTTGCTGGACATCACTTTGTTTTGTCTGTCGCGGAAGCAGCACTACAATATTTCATATTACCAATATGTATTTGCTTGCTGGAACCCATCAAAAAAGCTTGGAGACATCGGGCCCTCTTCATTAGTGAAAGTGGTAGAGATTCACCTGAAAGGACATCTTGTTGACCATAAAGCAGATTTCACATTGGCTACCGTTGATGGGTAAGAGGGCCCTGTAGTCTGGTTGTGTATTTTTAACTGATTGGATCGGTTTGTAATTATTTATTTTTCATTTATAAAGTGCTCTAAATCTGAAGGCATCAAGGTCACTGGTTACATAAATTAAGCAAAATGTGAAATGGAAAAAACAGGTTCTTTAGGTTATAAGTTTCACAAAGGTTGCGTAGTGGGTGGACAGCAGAGTATTAAGGCGTTTACGAAATGGCCAGTATGATTGGTCCAATCTTGGATCCAGTCGTAAGGCCTTCCAATACGTGGCAATGACCGGGAAACACAGACCGCTCCTCCCCCTGATCTCTCTAGTCTGAATCTTGGGGTGATAAGACGGTGAATATTGGAGGTGGGGGTAGGTCTTTCTTTGACCTTGTGGACCATCAAATCTGATGCCAACACCTGAGCAGCCCATTTCGAATGGATTGTGTCCTCCCATGTATCCCTCATCTTTGGATATTTCCATATCCAGCTTCGGCTGCTTTGGAAATGTTTTCCAGCCGAGGGTGCTGCGCATCGATGTCTGTCGACTTGATGTCCCTCGGAGGCCTCCGTCTTGATGTCGTAATCAATGGTATAAAGCGCACACAGCGACCATTGGCTTCAGTTTTTCTGCGAAAGTTATCGCTTCAGATACAGTGCTTTGGTTCCATATTGAAAATCTTCTAATTGTTGAGAATGGTATCATCTGCGTCTTCGATTCCGACATTGTGGTTTATGAAGTGCCAAGATTGTGGGGCTAAGATGTCCTTTATGGACCTCCATCGGGTGTGTCTGTGGTGCCTCGTTTCCCCGCACGATACCTTCGTCTGTAAGGCCTGCCTAGCTATGACTGCGAAAGCCCTGAAAGAGCGAAGAGGAAAATTAGTGCCAGGTAGGTCAAAATCCCCTTCCACCCTTTCAAAAAATTTCTTCAAACGAGTTGAGAAATGATTCTCCTTGTCGTAAAAAGACAGAGGTCAATCACGCAGTGGTTCTCGCCACTCGTCATCGTCACGAAGATCGAGGAAAAGTCACCATAGGTCACCATCTTGGATGTAGAGTTCCTCCCCAGAACGGGTTATATGCCCTACGAAATCGGCCTCCCCGGCTGAGTGGGAGAAGTTCAGAGTAAAAATTATACACGTTTTTGAGAATGCAGCCTTCACCCCCCTCAAACTCATGAAACCCATGCGCAGGTCGAAAAAAGATGAGGGCAAAAACACACACCTTCGGGCCCGGAAGGCAAAGAAAAATCTCCTCCGAGCAGTCTAAGGATCCCTCGAGTCGAGACACATCTTCCTCGAGGAATAAGTCATAGACTCCATTGGCACTGAAAGACCCCTCATTGGATCGTGACGGGTCCTCGGTGCCAAAGGTGTCAGACAAGCCCTCGACGTAGACTGTCAAAGCCCTCGGCGCGCCCATTGAGGATCACAGAAAAGATATATACACCTTTACCAAGAAAGGAATTTTCAAAGTCACTTTCTTCAATTTATGAGGAAGCAGAACATTCTTCAGGTGAGTCACAACCTTTTGGTCTCCAATATGGAACGCCTGGGGTCCCTGAGTCTTTGATCTCAGAGGAATCGAGGCTAAAGAACATACAGAACCCCCGCCAGAATGCAAGTGGACTCAATAAGTCCCCTGAATTAGAATTTGGGAGACCAGACGATGCTGAAGGGTCTTCTAGACAGTTAATGTCCAGGGTAGTAGAGTATATGGGGTGGAAAAGCCCAACCCCAATATACGAACAGGATGATCTAACAGACATCCTAGATGAGGGACCCAAGGAGGACCCTATTCTTCCTTTTCACGTGGCATTGCAAAGGAGATGAGTTAAAATTGAGAGACTCCAGAATTGATTCAGGCAGTGAATACAATATTGACTTCTAAATACAGGGCGTCCAGTTGTGAAGTTACTTGATAAAGCATCCTACTCCTGAATGTTTAGTGGTACAAGCTGCCACATCAACCTCTAAACAGAACGCATACCCGACTATTCCCCCAGACGGAGATGACAAGTGTTACGACACCTGAGCCAAGAAGGTTTTCTCAACGGGAAGTATGGCCCTAAAGTCGGTAAATGCTATGTGCACGCTGGCCAGATTCACTCACACTATTTGGGAATGTGTAGCAATGGCGGCTGATCATATCCCCGAAGGGGAGGAAAGGACTAGATTTTTAAATCTAGTCAAGGATGGGAAAGATGCAATGTGCAAATCCCTCCAGACAGGTCTAGACACTGCCGACCGCACCATCCATGGCGGCTAGTAAAGTTATCCGCAGGGTTAAAGTCTGGTTTTGCTCCAGATGTGCAGTCCAGATTGCTTAACATGCCCTTTGATGGTACACGTTTATTTGGTAGCAAGGCTGACGAGAGCCTAGAGAAATTAGACCTCTAAAGCGGCAGCAAAGTCGCTTGGTTCTGCTATTAGACAGCCACAAAACTGCTCCACTGGCGCAACTTAGACGGGTAGGTCCTTTCGCTTTTACTCCTCCGTTGGAAGGAGGAGAGGATTGTCCATCAGAGGTCAGAAAAGATTTCACTGTGGTGGACGGGGGAGAGGTACTAGAACCACCCATTCAGCGGCTGCTTTACCATCAGCCACTGCTCCAGCCGCCTCTAAACCTCTCTAAGGTCTTAGTTCACAAGACCCCAGTGGGAGGCAGACTGTCACTCCATCTGAAAGAGTGGCAGGGCATTACTTCAGATTCATGGGCATTGGAAACGGTTGCCCAGGGTTACTGCCTTCCCTTTCTAAAAAAGTCTGTCATCCACCGGGGAACAGCTCTTTCAAAGTTCCAGATCCGCTCCTTATGCAGGAAATAACCCTGCTAGAGAAAGGTGCTATAGAACCAGTACCTGTAGCGGAGAGTGTCAGAATCCGTCTTCAGGTTGCCCTCGTAGTGTAGCCGACTGCTTCTTCCTAGCAATAGGACCCGCTGTCCAAATAATAAACGGAACAGTAGGATGTATTCCTCGAACGAATGGACCCAATAATTCACCAGGCTACCTACCTAGGACACAAAGAACCTGTTTTAGACCAAGCTCTTTTCAATGTAGTGCGAACAGTCTGCTTTAATCTGAACTAACCTTATCAACAGATATCGACATCTGAGATGTGTGACCATCGCATAGGTGTTCCAGGCTGCAGTAGATGAAAACTGTGTGTCAAGCTGCAGCAGGTGTAAGCTGTCCCCAACCGTAGCCTCCGAAATCTGCAATACACACGCCCTGTTAGACTGGTGGGAGTGCACAATATCAAGTGATGTATGTGTGATAACTTGAGTGCAGAGGCTTGAGTTGATGTCCTGAAGGGAGGCACAGTCGTAGCACCATGAAAAATGGAGTTTATCCCAAGGGGGAACCTATTCCCGACGGCACAAGGACGGGTAAGCGGGAAGGAAGTTTCTAGTCCCAGACGCCTGTCCTAACTGAACGCAGATGCTTGGAGAGGACACCACCACAAACCAAGCAAGTCTCTAGTCCATTATGTAGCGGTTATCGAAGGGGCAGCTCCACACAACTTAGTGCCAGGTCCATTGAAGACAAGACTGGTCAAAAACGATGCGAGGCAAGAACAGTGTCCAAGGGCGATACGAGAAGCAATCCACGATAAGCATTCCGGGTCGGGTAGGATAAGGCAGGCGACAACCAGGGTAAACAAAGCAGGCAAGGAGTAGACGGAAGGAATCCAAGGTAGCAGGCAATGATCCAAGAAGATGAGACAACGAACAATATCCAAACGCACTTCAGCCAAATTCAGAAGTACCGCCGCCGCGAGGGGGAGGTGCTTAAGTGCCCCGAACCATGTCACGTGATTGAGACGTGCGTTGTAAGCCAGGAACGCAACATCCGGGACGCCACAATCTCAATGGCAACTTCCAGGCATTGCTGTAGCGTTCTTTACTGCAGGAATGTCCGGCTCTCGGTGGTCCGTAGCGGGCAAGCAATGTCTCTCATTTCTATGTATAGATGTGAATCAAGTGCGTCAACCGGAATGTGTATTTTACCATTCTACAATGTAGTTGCGTTGTGACCATCTGTGAGGTGTGACTTGGACCCAGGGAAAAGGGCAGTCCTGACGGAGAGGAACAAGTGTTCTTACTCCCCATGCTTTTTAAATGCAAAAAGAATGGAGGATAGAGACCCATGTTGGACTTAAGAGACTTCAACAAGTTCCTCTGGAAGGACAAGTTCAAGATGATTACCTTTTCTCAGAGCCTTGGACCTTCAGGATGCTTACTTTCATGTGCCAATCCATCACAAGCACAGAAGGTACCCGAGGTTTGCTGTTGGCGGTTCTCATTATCAGTTTCGGGTTCTGCCATTTAGGCTGACCTCCGCCCGAGGGTTTTCACCAATTAATGGTGGTGGTGGCAGCGAGTCTCCGGAGAGGGAGGGTTCACGTCTACGCCTACCTGGATGATTGGCTGATCAGGACACGTTCCACCGAACAGGCCCTGGAACATCTCTGCTCCACCTGTCACTCCGTTCACAGACTGGTCTTCTCCCTCAAGTTCAAAAAGTCTCACATGATACCATCTCAAAAGCTCCTATTCAATGGAGCAGTTGTAGATGCATCCCTGGGAAAAGACTCGCCACCAAAGGTGAGGGCTCAAGATATTCTGCAGATGTTCACCAAATTGCAAATTGCCCAGCCTCCTGGCCTTTGACTTTCTGAGATTGCTTGGCCTCATAGCATCCAGCATTTTTCTGGTGCCAGAGGCGCGCCTGCAAATGAGATCTCTGGTGGGCTCTCAGGACTCAATGGTCTCAATTCTCGGGCAGGATGTCTGATCTCCATCAGTTCCCAAACAAGTCGCTCAGGATCTCCTGTGGTGGGCCTGCAAGGACAACATTTTGAAGGGAGAACCTTTTTTGGCAATCGTGGCCAGAGATAAAGGTAGTAACTGTTATGCTCACCTGGTCTCTACGGGGGCGTTGGGGCACGGTTGGAGCCCTCCCTGGAGTTGGCTCCCTCAGGTCGTTTCTCTCCCCCAACTGCTGTCTATCCGTGGGTCCGGAAGGCTGGACCTGTTCCTGTGATCAGATGACGCAGTGAGGAAAGCGTGGTGGAATCGTAGTTCCCCTCTGCCGTTTCATGCCAAAATGTAGTGTGTAGAAGTTTACCCATGCAAGTTCACCTGTTTGTATGTAAGGATGAGCTCTCCGTCCTGCTTTCCTTCAGCAGGGGCGCTGCGGATGGACCTAGTTGCGTCACTGGTCCAAATTGCGGAGGTCCAGAGCGGCTGCAACCATTCCGTCTTGATAAGTCTTTTATGATTGTTGGTCGTATTCTTGTAACAATACTGTCGCAAGGAATATTGTTCATAACAGTATATTGTTCTCTCTCCCCTGTAGTGATGAAGATGACCCAGGAGCGTGTGATGGAGAAATTAGTCTGCTCCGGATGCCCCCACCACTGGTAAGTAGGCAGTTTCAGAAGCTGCACCAAGTTTGTGAGTAGTGCCGCTTTAGCGAGTTAGTCTATGTGACCGCTCGCCTTGTGCTCCTTATTCTCTTTGCAGGCGCGGCAGGTCCGTGATGGCCGGAGAACGGTGTCTGACTCCTACTGGCTGCCGGAGATGAAGATCCGCATGGAGGCGGGAGCCGATGATGGCGCTTCTAGCGATGGCGTGGCCTGAGGTAAGGCGTGCGCAGCGACTGCAGAGTGTAAGCTGATGGCGGTGCTTCCGGTGATGGTGTAGCTTCAGGTAAGGCGTGCGCAGCGACTGCAGCGTGTGAAGCAGATGGCAGTGTTTCCTGCGATGGTGTGGCTAATTCCAGGTAAGATGGTCGAGGTATCCGGTGACCTGAGATGAACGTGTTGAGCCAGGTAGGTGCTGGAGGGTTCCGGACACTGAAGGCGCACGTGCTGAATCGGGTAAGAGTCTTCTGAACGGCGGTAAGTGTTTTGCTGCACTCAGCAAACTAACGCGAGCACCAGTATGCGGGTGGGGCTGGCTTATATAGCCTGGTCCCAGCCACTCCCCTTAGGCCCCGCCTTGTGGCACCACCTTGCTCCTCCTTCGGTCTTCTGCACGTGCATGTCCTATGATAATAGGGCCCCGCCCGGCCTTGTTGCACGTGCCTTCGATGTTCTGTGTGCCATGCATACTTTGAAATGAGCATGGTGCCATAGGCGCCAAGACTGGGTCCATTGGGACCCTGCATAAAGTGAAGCACTGGGCTCCTGCCCAGTGGCCATGACGGTAACTGACGCCTCACTCGCAGGGTGGGGAGCGCATACCAACGGCCTGACAATCAGCGGTCGATGTTCTCCACCGGAGTCAAATTACATATCAACCTGTTGGAGCTGAGGGCAACCAGACCAGCGCTGAAGGCCTTTCTGCCCTCTGTGCGGGGGAAGAACGTCCGGATAATGACTGACAACTCGGTGGCCATGTAGTACCTCAACAAGAGGTGTAGGGTCACTACCACTGTGCAGAGTCAATGCAGCTCAGGTTCTGGGCAATTCAAGAAGGAATCTTCCCCCATCAGCAGTTCACCCAGCCAGAGAGGAGAACACAACGGCAGACGCTCTGAACAGGCAAAGCACTGTCTCACGAGTGTGAAGTAGCTTGGGGAGTTCTTCAAGAGATCTTCACCCTTTGGATTCACCCCTCAAGTGGATCTGTTTGCGACCCGTGTCAACCGGAAGTGCGAACGGTACTGCTCAAGGGAATGTCCCCTAAGAGGAGCTCTAGGAGACGTTAGTAGTGAACTGGGAGCTTTTACTCCTGTATGCATTTTCTCCCATCCCCGTCATTCAAGTCATCAGGAGGTTGAGAAAGGTCGGGAAATCCATGATCTTAACTGCTCCGGATTGATCCAGGAGGATGTGGTACGAGAGAGAGAGAGAATATGAAGATCCGTTTACATGCAGTACACCTATGTTATCATTCTTATTACACCTGGCCAACTCGGGGCTCCAGGTTGGTACAAATAAGCGGTATCTTGCAGCGTTCTGAATTAAGTGCTCCTCTGAAGAGGTATCTTTATTCAAGATTCCCCTTGAGATACAATTCTTAAAAGGACTGACAAATATATTTTCCACCATTCCAAGTCCCAACTTGGGACCTCCACCTAGTATTGATATTTCTAATGTGTGCTCCTTTTGAGCCTATCCATACCTGTCCTTTAAGGTTATTAACCTTAAAGACCATCCTTTTAGTGGCCATTACATCAGCCGAAGGGGTGAGTGAACTTCAGGCCTTGTCCTGCAAGCCTCCTTATAAAATCTTCTATAAGGATAAGGTGAAACCAACCTTCTTGCCTAAGATTGTGTCTGAGATCCATTCAACTCAGAAGATAATTTTATCTTCATTTTATCCTCTGCCTCATCCTGGAAAGGAAGACGAGAGATTACACAGGCTTGATCCAAAGTGTGCACTAACATTTTGCATCTCCAGGATATCCAAGATAAGACACGATGACCAACGTTTTGTAGGTTACACGGGCCACGTGTTTGGTATGGCAATTTCAAAACAAACCTTGTCAAAGTGGGTTATTTTGGGAATAACTCAATGCTACAGATTGGCAGGAAAAGATCATCCGGAGGATCTTGGAGCTTGTTCCAACAGGGACATGGCTACCTCCTCTACATTAGAGAGGTGTGCCAATTAGGGATATTTGTGTGGCTGCCACATGGTCATCCGTACACACCTTTACCAAACATTATAATCTGGACTCTTCCTCAAGCCAAGTTTTATTTGGAAAGGCAGTGCTACATTCTGTGCACACAGACCTATGAAGGAACGCCTAAATTATTATGAGCCTGAAAATTCTGACTCCGTCCCCCAGGTATACTTGCACTGCTTTGGTAGTTTATCGCAAGATGAGGAATACATAGGAGGACACAATCAATTCGAATAACAAGTTACTTACCCATGTTAACGTTCATTCGACTGGATGTTCATCCCACGTATTCCTCATCGCCCCTCCCAACCTGCCCCGCAGTAGAATTTTCCATGTGATTGCTCTTTCAGGAGAAGTAACTGCCGGGTGTGTGTTATCCTATACATGCTTTAAAAACTGAACAGAAGCCAGCGGTTGCTGCGTGCGCTTTATACCATAGATGATGTTGACATTGAGACTGAGGCTTCCGAGGGACATCGAGTCGACCGTTATGGACGCGCAGTGCCCTCTGCTGGAAAAAATGTCCGAAGCCGCTGAAGCTGGATATGGAAAGATCATAAGATGAGGAATACATGGGCGCAACATCCAGTCGAAAGAACGTTACCATGGCTAAGTAACTTGTTCTTCTCAGAGCAGGCCACTACTTGGATCTCATCCTTCCTATCCAATAGATGCTCCAGAGTCTTCTCTGACATAGCCTTGGCCCCCCCAATAGCCATCTCATGTGGGCTTCCCCAAGGTTCCTGTATCTCCACTACACATTCACTAAACCCTTATTCGACACTCAAGCTGCTGGGGCGGAGCCAAAAGCACCCACAACAATTTGGGTAGGCCACTCAAGGTGTCAAGTTTTTCCTTAGAAAAGGTATTAAAATATAAGTAACCGGGCATTCCCACCCTGACTGGGAATATTCACAGCATGTTAATCTATGGAAGATACCTGCAACTCCATTTCTCCAGCATTGGTAAGAAACTACTCCCTTCCCAAATGCCCATTTTTAAATCACTTAAAAATGCTAATTTTCTCAGTGCAGAGCACATCAACACCTTTTCTTGCTGCCATTGCAGCACTGGTTTCCAATTGGACTCGTTTTTTGGTTTCAATTAAATGTTTCCCCGAAAAGTAACCCATTCTCGTTTCCTTGAAAATCGGCGCAAGTCAACATGTTCCTCTGGTCAAGGGAAAATCCATCATACTACCACATCCCGTCCCATTTCCTCCATGCTGATGGGAGTCTGTCCCTCAGGGTCGGGATCAGAGACTTTTATTTTCAGTGAAAAAACACTTTCCATTTTAATTTGAAGAACACAAGGGCATGCTGGGCTTGACCACCCGCACTAACTCCACTAACCTTGCCTTTCAGCCATTTTCCCCAGAGGTTGTACCCTCAGTGATTGGGTCACTGGTAGCTCAACCACCTTTGACCGAGGTTCAGTGCTAGACCCCGAAGAGCCCCCAACCCAGTGATAGCCTTGAGGGCCTCTGAGCGCCGCCCCCGGTAGGTCTAGTAAGATCCGATGGACCCCTCCCAACTGTGAGGGTCCTTGGAGAGGAGTCTCTTCGCAATAGTGGCTGAGTAAATGGACCTACTTGGCAAGTGTGACACTCTGTGTGCAGTAATGACGTTTTTGATGTAACCTGGAGATTTGTTGAAAGACTTTCCACTGGTTCAACTGATGTTGCAACACCCAGGAATCTGAGCAGGACACAAGTGTCCCAGTGGTGTAAGGATCCCAAACACCTCAGGCAAACATTATGGATGTCAGATGAAGGAAAACTCCTGACCTAGGAACAGAAGCCTTTAACACAGACATATGTGACGGTATGACTGAGGGTGGTGGGGTAGCGCCTTATCAGAAAAAGCAGGAAATGCAGGACATGGGAGGGGGGGGGGGTCAGAGGGGGATGTTGTAGAAGATTCAAGGCGTCCGTCGAGCAGAAAAAAGGACTGACAAGGTTAGTGGGCAGAGTTAGCTCAGGTGGTCAAGCCCAGCATACCCTTGCATGCTTCAAATTTAAAGGGAAAGTTGATTTGCAGTTCAAAAATGCTCCATTCCATTTGTGTGGCCCCAAATTTATCGGTATGGAGGAAAGGACTATGGACTAGGTGTACAATAGTCACTATGCTGAGCAACTGTTTTTTAAACTCTGAAAGCATTACATTTTAGTCCATTTCTCATGGCCATTGTCATATTTTTTATATTAATTCCCTGAAATTAGGAAATAGTTGTCCTCCAATGTTTTAGAACGTAGTGCATCTGAATACCAACTTAAATACAATTTCATTAATCTCAAATGCACCCCGCCTCGAATTTAACTTCTTTAGAAAGTTGCCACAATAGTCAACATAGAGCTTCCAGACTAGCAGAAAAATACATTTGCACCTGGGGAAGGGCCATTAGCCAATCGGGTGGCTGGAACAGGAGGTGAGATTATACATTCTTCAGCCACAGTTCCAGCCCCCCGAGGACCTTTGCCGGTTGATACTGGCTGCTGCCATAGAAATGGACATGGTACTGTGGATTCCTTTTTTAAATTATTTGTATTTTTCCTTTCCCCTTTGGAGACTGACTGCCGTAAGGAAGGCCAATCTCCAGAGGAAAAAAGAGCCATTCGCACCCCGGATGAACCTCTGGGTGCGAATGGCCTACCGTGGCTCGGGCTGGTTGGCAGTTACCGGCCATGTCCAGCACACCCACACCCCCCAAACGGGGCCTAAAGGCCACATAGTTACTTTCGTATCAGGTTTTGTCAGACTGCTCCTCTAAGTAATCTCATAAAAAGACTTACGTTTTTGTGAACCTTTTTGCTGATGTAGCCGCCAAAGAAGAAGCCTTTTAAAAGGTGGACAGTTTAATTACAAGCGCAGATTGGATACAGTTTGGGTGCTGTCTTTGAATCTCCCCCATAATCTGTACATTGAAGCCTCTCATTTCTTCTCCATGTGTGCGCATCGTCACTTCATGAAACAAGTTTATCTGAGTTGTGGGTCCTTCAGTGTAACCTATTTTAATCAAATGTTTAAATCAATGGCTGTCCCTTAATGTTTACAGAACAAACATTGTTCGGTGTCCTCTGTCTGGCCTTCCCCCCCCCATGGTTTTAAAATCCCTTTCATCTTGCCGGGATCCTTTAGTCATTCCCCTTAACAGTAGTCTCTGGTGGCGATGTATTGGTGGATTATAACAGTATCTCGAGCCTCTTAGTCTGTGGAATTATAGCAACCACCTCAAATTGTGCAGAAACCTTCAAATTTTACATCCCTCACATTTAAAGTCTCCTACAAGATCTACTGTTCGAAAAGCTTTACTGCTGTTGGTGGTGTACAAGAGCTTGCAACAGAATGCAAAGTAATTGAAAATAAAGCAACCAGTCAAGAACTTGGAATTAAAACTGTTCACCCGCATTAAGCGAACATTGATGTAGTTGCCCTGGCTTCCAGTAGAATTAGCAATGCAAGTCAAATCGCTGCAATCATCATTGAGCTGCCTGGGCCAAGATCTCTTTGGAATTGTACCAGATGCAAGATGACCAGATCATTAAATCTCGTAGTATGTAGGTTGCACCCTCTTGGTCTCAAGTCTCTCTGAAAGCTAATTGTTACCATATTTTCTACCAGAAAACCTGTAAGACGAGAGTAGGATCAAGATCTGAGAACAACCCTCTTTACTTTGAAAATTTGTGTACTGGAAATTAATCTATTTTTATATACCTCTTTCGACATGCACTTTATACAAAGTAATACTGTTAAACTTTATTCTTGTCTACCAGCTCCTGTTCTAGTTATCCTTGACCCCTCAAGCACAATTACCACTAGCTCAGCCAAGGGAAATGTGAGCATTATCTGGTAGCCTAGATTTAGGACTTTGACCCAACTCTAAAAGTAGGGTCAGGTCTCACAGCTTGCTACTCTTAAGTGTTTTGAGTAACGAGGATCTTGTGATGAAGGAAAAGTTACTAGCTTGTAATACAAGTTGACGGTCCATGGGCATTGTCAATGAATTTTTAAGCAACCTACCTGCCTCACTGAAAGGGAATAGAAATGGCAAAAAAGAAAATTAGGTTGTTCCTCAGCAATGTATTACAATGAACAGTTTTAATTTCCACTTGGGTGCACATTGGAATGCTGGAGTGAGCAGCGTGACTGCCTTAAAATGGCATGGTTATTTTCAGGTTTGCATGACGGTGAACAGTCTCACTGTTGGTAAATCTTCAGAGATGAGGATAATTATCTTTTAAAATTGCACCTGTGGTTCATGGTTGTAAGTTATTGTGAAACAAAGTTTTTAAAAATCAGCTGGATAGGCTTTTTCTAATTTTAGTTTGCTAAAATGAAAATAAGCTTTCTCTAGATGAGTATTCCCAGATCCTGCATCCTGAGAAAGATGGTTGGTGTTTTTAATCACACACTTGGATCATATAGATGAGCCAATGTACCCTGGGTTTCTAATTTAGGAGCACGTTTCCCTTGTATTGATCTCTGGTTATCGGCTACCGTCTTTCCTCATGTGTTTTCATGCTCTCTATCTTGATGCTTGTATGGTTTTGCTGTCCTCGTTTTTTAAAATAAGGTATTTGTTGAAATAATTAAGGCTATGCTTTCTTTTGTACTTTTAAATACTGTTAAGAGTCTGTGACTTGAATTTCATAACTCGCACCACATTTAAAATCATAGTAATGCCACAGCCAATAATATGAAAGCAAAATCGTGAACATAGATGCCTTCTATTCTCTAGAATGGGGTCTGGCATGGGTTCACATTCTCATGCATATTCCCCATCGTCAGGCTGGGAATTCTCGGTAAAAGAAAAAAACATTTAACTTTCCCTTACTAACTGTATTTCTCCATTAAACCAATCACTGTCCTCTGGGTCATACTGCCCCTATCCAATGACCGTCCTCTCCCTAAGCCCCTCCTCTGGCAGCCATCTTCAGATTTTTACTGCACGCTTCAGTGTTGGGAGTCCTCGAGTTTGCTCTACGAGCTACTTCTGTTTTTTCGTTATTTTCGACGGAAAAAGGTTCTATTTTTGTTTCAAAAGAGCCTGTGTGCTCTTCTCTCCCTGTGCCGACAGCAGGGGTCCGTTGTCGGTGAATTTCAGCACCCTTCAAGGGCCAAGATCGTCGAAGTTTCCAGAAGGCCATCGGGCCTACTTTGCGCACTCCGACCATGTCGGAGGAGAAGTCAGGAAGTCCCTCTTCAAGCCCAGCACCAAGTGCGGGCCATGGAATGTGTTTGTGGAGGACAAGCACCTGTAATGCCTTTACTGTCTTCATCCGGACCACAAGGAAGGAGAGTGCAAGATCTGCCTCGGCTTCTCCAAGAAGTTGAAGGATAGGCACAGTAGACTGGTGGTGTGGCTGAATGCCAAGGCCTGTGCTCTGAGCAGGGTCATGCCTCACCCAGGGCCGGCCAGTCCGTGGAGCAGGCTTCTAAGTTCTTTGAGGGCGCCTCATCCATGGGGGCCCAAGACCAGGCCAAGCACTGCAAGTTCGGTTCCGTCGGGGTCACCGCACAAGCTGGCCCCGCGATGGACAATGCGCGATTGACATCACCATCTGCCTCAATTGCTAGCGATCGAGCTCCTCCTTAAAGGAAATCGTTCAACCCGGCTAAGCTGCGGGAGAAGCCCGAGAAGCCAGGGACAGAGGAAAAGATGGCCAAACTGCCCAAGAAAGCCCAATCGGCTCAGAAGAAGTCTTTGTCGACTATGGAGCTGGTGGCGGCTGCTCTCACGAAGGCTAAAGGGGCCGACCCCGTAAAGGCAACCCCCACAGTGCAGGTGTCCCAGCCACCGAGGCGAGAAACCGCCGCAGAGACTTTGGCAAAGTCTGCTGGCACGCCGGAGAAGAGGATGCCGTCTGAGCCCGGCTCCAACCCCTCACGGTGGAAAGAGGGGTTTGCCGGACCAGCCCAGCCCCAGGCTGTGTCCCAGCCCATGGAAGTTTAGTCCAAGGACGACGATGACCTGGAGTCCTTGCACATGGTCCACGAGGACGTGGAGCAGGACGATGGTGGCAGCGCAGGTGCCTAGTGTTCCGATCACGCCAGCTCAGCCAAGGGATGCATCTCTGGACATCCTGTCGACCCTCCACACTTTGGTGTCGAAGATCCAGAAGACGATGTCGCACGGCCCGGTTCCTATGGCCCCGATCCGCCTCCGGCAAAGAGGAAGCGTCATCCAATGCCCCCATTTCAGCCTCCACATCCGCGTTGGGCGCCCTCTCCCCCGGTGGACAAGGATATGGCAACCACTGATGACAATATCGTTGCAGCGGGCGTGAGGTCTCCGTAGCTGAGGGCGTCCCCACCACATTAGGTTGGGTTGTTCCATTCCATGGTCGCCAGAGCCTCCGAGCTGTTCCAGCTTGTGCCCGGGGAAGCCAAGGATGGTTTCCTGTACCAGTGGCGCAAGGCCAAGATGAAGACCAGAACGGTGATGCCTCTACTGGACGACGTGAGAGAGGAGGACCTGGCCCTTTTGAAGAACCCTTGCACGGCTCTGGCCAAACAGGATACGCTGGAGAAGTAGTACATGGTGCCGGAATCCACACCCAAGTGCCTGAGGTCGCAACCATTGCTGGATTCAGTGGTTTCAGCGGCTGCGAGGAAACAGTCGGCTAACCCGTACTTCAGTCCCTCCGGACAGCGAGGTTAAGATGATGGAGGCCATTGGAAGGAAGGTCATTTGCACTGCAGCGTCCACCATCAAGGCGGCCAACGCACTGGCGATCCTAGCCTGGTACGACGGGGAGCTGTGGTACAAGCTGGGCCCGATTCTGGAGTTCCTCCCTGACGACAAAAGGATTGAGGCAATCGCCTTCTTCCAGGAGAGAGAGGTAGCGTCTGATCACGCCATCACGGTGGCTTTGGACGTTGCTGACACAGGGTTCCGGCAGATGGGGAATGGTGTCTGCCTTCGTCATCAAGGCTGGTTGAAGACCACGAATTGCCAGGAGGTCCAGGCGAGGGTACTGGAGATGACTTTCTAATCAATGTGCATAACACACAGAGCAATCCACGACCAAGGCGCAGAGTTTCTAAGAGAAAAAATAAACTTACATCGCCGAACAAGGTCGCTCAGATCTAGCAGCAACATCCATTTGGAACCAAAACCATACAACAAAAGAAATTGCAGAGGATCCTCTTTCTCTCACCTCGCCCCAAAAACCTGGAACAAGCTACCAAACAATAGATCACTTCCTTGTCAGCAAACTCCTCAAATCTTGGCTCTTCCCCCATAACTAGAAGAATGCTGATAGGGGCATATACACAGCTGAAACAATTCTGAGATGGGAAACCGATCCCCTAGAGTAGCGCCCATCTACAGAAGTTAGGGACGAACAATCTACAGCATATCATCCTACCTACTGAAAGATAGATAAGCTAGAACCATACCAAAGAACGATCGGAGATCAGGATGGAAAGGTAAGGATGATGCATCAATAACTCCCTGTCCTACAAAGTAGACACAGGAAGCAATGGGCCACCGACGGCAACAGATAGGAAGGGAGCAGATGACTGTTAAAGTACAGCACCAACACCGAGTGGGAGACCATGCACGCCTACACTGGTACACTAAGGTTGAAATAACATGGCTAGGAATTTACCACAGCATCACTCCTAATCATAGACGGACAGGAAAGAAAGAGAAGGTATATGCCTACCCATAGGATAACCGGACACATAGAACAAGCACTATAACAACTAAGAGACATATATCCCACAAACCCAAAGCTCACATTTCTGCATACTTAACTCGCACAAGTTCACACAACCACCTCTCGCTCCGTAAACCGCACGCAGTTCACCACACCGACAAACAAAACACATAAATCGCACCAACCGCACACTAGGACTCGCATCGATCCAATATTCACACCCAAGCTCAGCCCACAGTGAAAACCGAACTGAAGCTGCCAACAGCACACCACTTTCTCACTCTCCTATTCCCTCTGCACCCGACTAACCTAACCCACCCAACCTTCTTGTTTGCAGAGCCGCCTGGGGACCAATTCCGTTGGTGACGGTGCACGGTACAAAAAACTTTTACATTAATTGGTAGTTCCATTTGTTCCCTCCTTTTGATTTACAGAACAGTTTCATCTTTAATCTGTGGCCTATTATTTGCAACCTATATTTTATAATTCAATTTCCTTCTCTTTGCGCTAATGTGCCACTTATCTTGATCTCTGATTCTACTATTCTTTGCGGCAATGTGCTACTTATCTTGACCTCTGATTCTACTATTCTTGACTGTAGATTAACTGTTCTATCTATTTCATGGAAGCTGAAGTTGAAATGGCGGCTGCTGTTTCACAGCTTGTTCTTTTAGTTTTCAGTTCTTTGTGGACTGGAGGTTAGAAAGGCAAACCTCTTTTTCCGCCAAAGGTTGTTGCTCTTTCTCTCTCCACAAGGCTTCTCTACCTCTCTTGCTGCTTCCTTTCCATTGTAAGTGTCCCAACGTCCTCTCCTTCACTGGGGCTCTCCTCTGTTGGTTACCACCCTCTTCTGTTACACATGCCCTCTTCTGGGGATCAAAAGATGTCTCTTCTCATGCCACCCTGCCCGGTTAGACTGGAGCACTACCCTCTTACGAGGTATAAGAGGCTCTCTGTTGCAAATCCCCATGGATGAAACTCAAGCTTGTGAGGTTCCAGGGGCTCCTCATCCCTGACTGGAGCACACCCCTCTTCTGGGCTCACGTGGCACACCTCCCCTTCACTGGAGCACACCCGTCTGTGGTTCCAGGGGTTCACCTCTTCCTCACTGGAGCACACTTCCATTTTTTGGGTTCATACCTTCTTTTCACTCACTGGACCGCATACCTATTCTGAACTTGAAGGGGTTCCCCTTCTTCGGTGCTCTCCAGTTTTCTTAACAAACTCCTCCTTCAGCGCCCGTCCCAGGGACTGTAAATCTTGCCCTCTGTTTCATTCAAAGACTGCACCATGCTCCCAATGGCTGAGGCAAACTTTAAAATTGATTGGATAGTTAGTTTCCTAGTGCAAGATAGTCTTTTAAAGGCTTGTTGCCACTTTAGGTTTCTTTCACTTCGTCTTCAGTGCAGATGCTGGCATTGGTTTGCAGCTCTGCTCCTCCCTTACCTCCTGACTGTTCCCCTGCAAGCACAATGGAGTTTCAGGTGTTTGAAATTCCATTTACAGGGATAGGAAACCTTTCTGGTTTCAACCTGTGAAGAATGTTTTTTCCTTTGGGAAGGGCGCATTTCTCTCCCTAAATGCTGTAGGGGAGAAAGCCGTTCTCCTTTACAAGCACTGCTACCAAGTGGGAGGGTTGAGGATTTTCTCTTGAAGGATCTGCTCCTGTTGTCTGTGGCCTCAGGGTTTGCTAGTCTTTACCCACAATGTGTCTTTCACTGAATCCTGGTAGACCTTCAGGAATCTGCTCCAGTATTTGGACCGCTAAACTTGATGCGTCTTCCCCCCCCTCTTGTGTATATATTCTTCTCCTTGCAAAGGAGAGAATCTAGGATGTCTAACTGGATGGAATGCCTGTCAAGGTCCTGTCAGTCTCTAAGGCAGACAGTGGGCAGGGCACAAGGTTGGGCCTGTAACTTTTTCACTATATATTCTTTGTTTCAAAACGTTTGTTTTTAATGAAGTGGTAGAATCACTTCCGCCGAACATCTGTTTCAAATACTTCAACTCTTTTTCTTCTTGATGGTGATCAAAGCAATATGGTATTTCAACTACCCTACCGAAACCCTCTGAAATGCAAAACCGAGTATACTGGAGCCGTGAAATCGGAGTTATCAGCCTTTTCTGTTATATACTTTGTTCTTTCATTAGAGACCTTGAGTAGCTGCCATACACTGTTTTCCTACATTTTTGTTTTGCAAGTAAGGGGCATATTTTATT
Source organism: Ambystoma mexicanum (assembly GCF_040938575.1). Lineage (NCBI taxonomy): Eukaryota > Metazoa > Chordata > Amphibia > Caudata > Ambystomatidae > Ambystoma > Ambystoma mexicanum. Next base: position 711,109,580 of record NC_090931.1, read on the forward strand.
GGCATGCCAGTTTTTTTGAAGTTGGTTGCCTTTTACTGGGCTTGTTGGAAGAGCGAGCGAAGCAAGGGCTTTAAATTGGCACAGGCATTACCTGCCCTGGTAAAGCTCACCCCAGAGGGGTTTCTTGCTATTTGCATCCTGGTATGTTTATTGGGATGTTAATAGTTGTGTTAAAGGTTTTTTTCTTTTTCTTTTTTTTTTAAGTTGAGGAATTGCATAGTTGCCATTTCTAACTTGAATTAAAAAAAAAGACAACCCCATGGATTAGGGAGAAGGTAACTATACGTTCCTTCCTTTCCTTGGCTGCCATTGCCACTACAGAGATGCACAGGGAACGGAGCATTCTCTGTGCCGGCCGAGGGACAAAGGGGTGCATGGTAAGTGAGGGCATGTTGGGGATGTAGAAATTTGAGTTGGGGGGGGGGGGGGGGGGTAAGAGAGTGAGCATGGGGGACACACTTAATTCCCGGCTGGGAAGATGCTGGCCTCCCGCTGCAGAGGAGGCTCGAAGTGGGGGCTTTACCATGCAGTAAAGATCCTGTTCCGAGCCTCCTGATTGGCTGGCTGGTCAAGCATAAACAGTAATTTAAAATGTTTGATTGCAACAGGTAGAGATTAATGTTTTGAGTGGTGTGTAAATCGTACTACATGATTGAAATGAGGAACTGAGGGTGAAATAGAAAATACACACCCTTCATTGCTTCACATGATCCTCCATGCACCACACCACTAAGCTGAGACTCCTTCATGGTTTACACTTACCAACACTGATAATAGGGTATACTTCGAATGGATTGTGTCCTCCCACGTATTCCTCATCTTTGATATTCGTGTATCGCCAGCTTCGCAAAAATTTTCTCCCCAGAGGGCGCTGTACACGATGTCCTAGCGTCTATGTTCTTCGAGGGCCGCCGTAGCTTGTCGACGTCACCAAGAGTATAAATAGCTTGTTCCGCGCCCGTTGGATTCAGTTCTGTTTTTCCGGTAGGTTTGCATCGCGTTAACAGCTCGCTTAGTTTTTTCCTCAAGGAAAAATTTCTTCTTCTTTGGCTCATTCTACCCCCTGTGCTCAGAAAGGCGCAGCTTCACCTCATTGATGAGGCCCAACAAGGCTGAAACACGTGTATGGGGTTGCTGTTGGTACTCTTGTTCAGAGAGGAATTGCCATAGCATTTCGGTGCTGGACTGCCCATGTGGGTGGGACAAAGACTGATATGCAAATGGATATTTCCCATCTGTGAAAGGTACAGTGAGAAAAAAGTGTGTGCTGCAAACTCATCTCAGCAGAACAGGTGATCATGCCATGTTCGTTCTGGAGAGGAGCGCCTGCTACCTTTTTTGAATCATTCTACCCCTAAATCGGGGTTTTAATAAATGTCATTACTGTGGGTCGAAAATGTCAATAACAGACCCACACTGTGTCTGCCTTTGGTGTTTGGGTTCGGACCGACGACTGTGGCTCCTGTCAGTCTGACTGAAAAAGCTTGTGGTGAACGCAAAAGTAAATTGGCAGTGGGGCAGGAAGCTTCGAAGGCCACTTTGAAGAAATATAAAATGTCTGGTGAGTTTAAGGCCTCTACTCGGCATAAGCACTCGAAGAGGTCTTGTTCTAGGAGTAGGTCGAGACAATATTGGTTTTCCAAGAAGGCGAAGAAGAGACATCATTGGTCTCCCTCTTAGTCATCTGACACCTCCACTGAGGTTATATGATGCCCGACTAAATCGGATTCCCCCAGCAAGTGGAATGCTTTTAGGGTGGAAATGTGGCAAATCTTTGAGAATGTGGCCACAACCCCCCTCAAAAGAGCCTCTCAAGAGCCAGACCCCGGTCGCTCCTTTGGACAACCCAGGAAGGTCAAAAACTAATTCGGTTAAATCCAGTAGTAAAGCGGAAACTCAACATTCTCGACCTGACACTAAGGTGTTGAATGTTCCCCGAGAGTAGAGTCAGTCTCCGATAACGGCAAAGAAGCATAAGACGTCGAAGCTTGCGACGATCTCTTCAACAACATCGGCATGGATCGCTTCAACGCTGAAGTCAAAGGAGACATTTACTCCTTTATCCAAGACCTCATCAACGCCTTCGACGATTCCTCCGGTTCTCTCGAGCCAAATTCTGGTTCAGGAGAAAATGTACAGACCTGTACTGATGACACTTTTTTAAAGTCAGTGTCCTCTATTCTTGAGGAGAAAAGGGCCTCGGGGTGGGGTGGGGTGGATGGGGGTAATATTTTTCCATTGGGAGTCAGATTTGGCACTAGAGAAGTGTCTGAAGAATTAATTTACCCTGAGTCAAGAATGAAAGATCTGCGACTCCCTCCACTCTGCTAGTGGTCTTGATGCATCACCAGAGTTGTAGTTTGCTAAACCTGACCCTTCAGACCATGCAGATTCAGGGTACAGGAATCTTATGAACCGGGTCACTGACTACATGGGTTGGAGTAGGGCCTCACTGACCTTCGAGCAGGATGGCATGACAGACATCCTGGACCAGGGTCCCCAAAAAGACCCAGTTCATCCTTTTCATAAGGCCCTTCAAAGGAAGGTAGTAGGTAACTGGGAGACTCCTGAATATAGCTCAGCTGTCAAAAGGAGCTTTGCCAGGAAGTATAGACCATCAAGCAGTGACCCAAATACCCTACAGCTTAGAGTTTGGTGGTTCAGGCTGCGACTTCCACCAGACAGTCAGCCTATGCCTCTATTCTCCCGGATAGAGATGATAAAAAAAAGAGGACCTGTTGGGCTCGCAAGGTGTTTACCTCGGACAGTATGGCCCTAAAGTCCACTAATGTCACCTGTATGGAGGCCAGGTTCACCCATACCCTGTTGGACTGTTTTAAGTGGACTGCTGAACATATTCCAGAAGGTGAAGAAAGGAAAGGCATTCTGAATATAGTTAAGGATGGCAAAGAGGCGATGGGAGAGTGTCTTCATTCAGGGCTGGATACTGCTGACAGCATTAGCAGATCCATGGCTGCAAGCACACTACTGCGCAGATTTTCGTGGTTGAGAAAGTCTGGGTTTGCACCGCATGTGCAGGCCAGACTACTCGACATGCCTTTCGACAGCTCGAAGTTGTTTGGCAGCAAGGCGGATGAAAGCTTGGAGAAGCTGTAGACCTCGAAGGTGGCAGGTAAGTCCCTTAGCGCCTCCATTCGGCAACCTCAGCAACCTTATTCGGGCTCATCTTCCTGGAGAGGTTTTTCTTTCTGTACGGCCTGGTCTCTTCCTCTACTAAATGAGGAATAGTAACAAAAAGAACAAAGAAAATTCCCTCGTGCTGGACGAGAAGGGGTCCTAAATCAGCCCCAGCAGCGGCAGCTTTGCCCTCAGCTGCTGCTGCCGCCTCTAAGCCACTCTGAGGCCTTGACGCACAAGACCCCGGTGGGAGGCAGTAACTCTCAGCATCTGAACAAATGGTGGGACATTGCTTCAGATGCTTGGGCCCTGGAAACAGTAGCTCAAGGTTACTGCCTTCCTTTTCTAAAAAGACCTCAGGATCATCCACCGGGAACCAACTCTGTCAAAATTCCATATCCGCTTCTTGTGCAGGAAAGTTTAACACTGCTAGAGAAAGGTGCAATAGAACATGTACCTGTAGCGGAGAGGAACAAGGGTTGGTATTCGCCTTATTTTCTGATTCCCAAGAAGGACAGAGGATTGAGACCCATCTTGGACTTGAACAAGTTCCTCAGGAAGGACAGGTTCAAGATGGTAACCCTTTCTCAGATCCCTCAGGCTCTCAAACTCCAAGACTGGTTGGTATCATTGGACCTTCAGGATGCTTTCATGTGCCAATCCATCACAAGCACAGAAGGTACCTGAGGTTGGCGGTTCTCACCATTCGGGCTGGCCTTCACCCAAGGGTTTTCACCAAGCTGATGACAGTAGTGGCAGCAAGTCTCAGGAGAGGGGTGATTCACGTTGAGCCCTACCTGGACGGCGTGTTGCTCAGGGCTTGTTCATGCCGAACAAGCCCAGGAACGTCTTAGTGTTCTCTGCCGTTCCAAAACTGGTCTTCTCGCTCAATTACAAGAAGTCCCAGATACCATTCCAAAAACTCCAGTTCATCGGAGCGGCTTTGGAAACTTCATTCAGCAGATGGTTGTAAAATTCCAGAATGCCCAACATCTTCCGGCCTTCTATTTTTTTGAGGTTGCTCAGTCACATGGCATCCTGCATTTTCCTCGTGTCAGAGGCCCGATTGAGAATGAGATCCCTTCAATGGGCTCTCGGAACTCAATGGTGGCAATTTTCAGGCAACATGATGGATCTTCTGCAAGTTCCGAGCAGAGTTGCTCAAGACCTAATTTCGTGGGCTTGTGAATCCAACATTCTCAAGGGACAATCTTTTTGGCAACCATGGCCGGAGATAACTGTAGTGATGGTTGCCTCAATCACGGAGTGGGGAGCCCACACCAACAAACAGACAATCAGCGGTAGCTGGTCTCCATCGTCCAAACTACAGAGAAACCTTTTAGAGCTGAGGGCAATCAGACTAGCGCTGAAGGCCTTTCTGCCCTCTGTACGGGGAACGAATGCCCTGATGACATACACAGTGGCCATGTACTACCTCAACAAGAGAGGAGGCGTAGGGGCACTACCACTGTGCAGAGAGGCAATGCAGCTCTGGTTCTGGGCAATACAAGAAGGAATCTCTGTCGGCAGTTCACCTAGCCGGAGAGCAAAACGCAGCGGCGGATGCTCTGAGCAGGCAGAGCAGTCTCCCCCGAGTGGGAACTAGCTCAGGAATTTCTCAAGAGATCTTCAGCCTTTGGGGAGCCCCTCAAGTGGATCTGTTCGCGACCAGTGTCAACCGGAAGTGCGATCAGAACTGCTCAAGGGAATTTCCTCCCAAGAGGAGCTCTAGTGGACGGGTTTGTAGTGGACTGGGAATTTCCACTCCTGTACAAGTTTCCTGCCGTCCCCGTGATTCCTCACATGATCAGGAAAACAATGATCCTAATTGTTCCAGATTGGGTCAGGACGACGTGGTACCCGGACCTTCTGGACATGTCAATCTGCCCTCCAATACGTCTTCCACAAAGAGAGGATCTTCTCTTGCAAGCGGAAGGTCGGGCTCTCCATGCAGAGGTCAAGACACTGTCTTCACGCATGGTTTCTGAGAGGCTGAGATATAAGGATTGGGACCTACCGGATGACGTAATGGAGATTTTGCTTTCGGCCAGGAAGCCAGCAACCAAATCCTTGTACCATTGTCGTTGGAATAAATTCAGTAACTGGTGCAGGGATAAGAATGTGGACCCTTTTCAATGTGACACTCCTATGGTGCTATCTTTTCTGTCGCATCTGGCCAATCTGCTGCTCCAAATTGGAACAATAAAAGGATACCTGGCAGCGCTTGCCATTGTTAAGCACTCCTCTGAAGAGGTTTTCTATTTCAAGATTCCATTAATTGTCCAATTTCTGAAGGGACTTACTAACGTGTACCCTCCAGTCCCTTCCCTGCTTGGGATTTAAATCTTGTGTTAAAGTTCCTTACATGTATTCCCTTTGAGCCTTTACATTCCTGTCCGTTAAGGCTTTTAACACTGAAAATTGCCATTCTTGTGGCACTAATATCAGCCCGCAGGGTTAGTGAGTTGCAGGCTCTTTCATGCAAACCACTGTATACTACCTTTCACAAGGATAAAGCAGTCCTAGAGTTAAACCATCTTTCTTGCCGAAAGTAGTTTCTGACTTTCACTTGTCGCAAAAAATAACACTCCGAACTTTCTACCCTCATCCTCATTTGGGCAAAGAGGAGAGGTTGCATAGACTAGACCCAAAAAAGGCTGAATTTTTATATAGCGAGAATGGCAAAATTACGCCAGGATGAGAAACTCTTTGTGGATTATACCGGTCCTAAATTGGGATTACCAGTGACAAAACAGACTATATCCAGCTGGATGACTCTAGCTATTGGGTTATACTAGCTGGAAAGGAACCACCGGAAGGGCTTCGGGCTCATTCCACGAGAGGCATGGCAACTTCCGCAGCACTTCAGAGGGGAGTCCCCGTAATTGACATCGGCTCAGCTGCAACTTGGGCGTCGATTCATACTTTCGTTAAGCATTACTGCTTAGACTTTTTCTTCCCAAGATGGCCTTTTTGCGAAGGCAGTACGTCATTCCAGTCATAAGACTAAATGGTACTTCCACCTCCAAAGTTATTACTGCTTTGGGAGCCTAATAAAGATGAGGAATACGTGGGAGTACACAATCCATTAGAAGAACAAGTTACTTACCAACTGGTAAAGTTTTTTTTTTTTTTTTGACTGGATGTTCCTCCCACGTATTCCTCATCGCCCCTACCAGCCTACCCCGCTGTACAATGTGCGTGATTTACACTTTGCATTGCCAAAGAGCTTTCAGTCTGGGACACGCCTGGATGGTTCCTAGGGTTATACCACAAAAAAACAGAACTGAAGCCAACGGGCGCGGCACAAGCTATTTATACTACTGGCAACGTCGACTCGCTACAGCGGCCCTCTAGGGACATCAACGCCAAGACATCGTGCACAGCGCCCTCTGCCGAGAATTTTTTCCAAAGCAACGAAGCTGGCGAGATGCGAATATCAAAATGAGGAATATGTGGGAGGAAATTCCAGTCGAAAGAACGTTACCAGTTGGTAAGTAACTTTTTCTACTATTCATTGTGATACACTGCTTTGTAGTAGTTCTTATCCATGCAAAACATTTCAATAGAGCTTAAGATAATTCCCTTTTTTCTTCTTTTACTGTCTCACAGCAAACTGAGGCGGGGAGATGAGCATACAAATACAGAGTTCCTGCGCTCCCCCATTTTCAAAGGCCAGAAGAAAAAGTTGGGGAAAACGCGAAAGAAGAAAGCCGATGCATAATTTGTATAAAGTGTGTAGCAAATGTGTTAATGTACAATTCCATGGACCGCTGCATAACTAGAGCATTTTAACAAATGGTTGCATGTAATCGTTGTGTGTTTTTGTATGCTGGTTCTAAATGTGTTATGCTTGATTGATTGTTTTTATACTTTGAAAGATGTACTTGGAAATAAAGTGTTTTTTTTTTTTAATGTGATTTTTCTTGGAGTAAATTTTAAATTCTCTCTGAAATATGGTGGTTTTGCGGTTAGATGTGTAATGGATGTCACAAAGCCTAATGAAATCCATAAGGGCAAGACGCAGAAGATTAGGGTGTTAAACAAACACAGATTTAGTGGTAGGAGTACAAGTTTTTCACCAACTAGAGAAAATACATCTGAATCACATGTTGGCGTTTCTGCAATTTCCAATAAGGTAAAGACCCTGGGGTAAATGCGTCTCCTGGTGCAACAAAATTCCATTTACTTCTGGGCACATACCTGATATTGAGACAATTTTCACTCTGTTTGGGATTAAGGTGTCCTTGCACTTGTTTCTTGGGGATTTTAAGCTCAATGTACTAGTGCTTCATGAGACCAGTCTACCGGATCAGAGAATGAGTGCATGCACTTTTAGGTCAAGGCAGCGTCAAGAGGGAGGGCAGAGTTAGCACCAAGCCAAACACCATCGCTTCTACCAAGGACTAGGCCACTTGTGCTTCTTTGCAGGCTGAATGCTCCCTGTCTGGGGGACCCAGCTCTACTTCCCAACACCCTGCCTGCCTCTACCTCCTCTGTAATCTTGGGAGGACCTTGTACCTGTTAAAATACCAAGGGCTTTTCCCTATCAACACCCTTCGTATCCTCTTCGGGGGTGGCTAGGGAGGGGATATTGCTGTTGGGTCTGGACCCGGGGAGTGGACCAGAGAGGGAGGAGTTCCAAGGTGAGACATGGTGTCCCCTTTCCTTTACACCTTCCTACCTGGCATTCCCTCTTCCACCAAACATCATTCTGAATCCTATACTGTGCCTCCTCCCCAATTCCAACAGGTACCAATACAAAAGGGAGGTGTAGGAGAATCAGAAAAAGAACAAACGCAACACCCCATATTTTACAACAACATAATTCCCCTTCTACAGACTATTTTTCCTTTTTTTTTTTTTCTTCCTTTTTTCCTACCACCACTCGGGAATACTACAGCTCCCATAATTCGCTCGCCACTGGTTTTACCCAAAGCCCCTGGGACAAGGAAGAGGCAGACTGGAGCTATGAAGATTACTCATAGGAACCAATGCACCATGGATTCATATGGTCAGTCTCCATTTTGTCCAGTTAACCAGGTCAGGCAGAGCTGGCCAACCACTCACACCAGACTCCTTTTAATTCTCCCAGCCAGCATAAAAGGTAGAGCACCCAGGCACACTTTTAGCGAGCTGGGGATGCTTGAAGTACAGAGGCCATGAGGAAGGAACTGCAGCTGGAGAAACCCTCAGGCATGGAGGAAGGACTGCCAAAATGCTGAGCTTGTGAGTACAGGGAAAGCTGCAGTATGGCGAGGGAGCTCTCTCCAGTGAGCTAAACCAGGGGCAGCTGGGATTACCTGGCAGTGCCCAAGCCAGAGTGCCTTCCAATGGCCAGATACTAATGCCCAGTCCTTTGAGGGGCAGGTGGTGGAACCCTGATGTCGGGTAACATCCTATTTAAAACATGCAGCTCCCAAAACCGCCAGAATGCTGTTTTAGGGGAGCTGGCGAAGTGGGAGCGAAATAAGAACATAAGTCCAGAGACATTTTTATGGTTTAGCTTTTTGTGCAAAAGTCAAGGAAGGTCCCAGCCCGGCTGAGGGAGACGTGTGAGAGGTAAAGGAGGGGACCGAGCCTGATGAGGTTAAGTGAACGAACTGTGATGTTAAAGAAGGGCATTGAAGGTTGCGCAAGAAAGCCCAGCCAGAGAGAAGTGACAAGCCTCTTTTTTTGTTTAAAGGATACCAGCCACCCTGCCCGGTGAACGGCAGAGTTGGGGAGGTTCATCAGCATTTGTGGTATCAGCCTTGACTTCAGGATCAAAGCCGTGAAAGACGAAAATGTATTAACACAGCCGGTGAGTTGATGAAAGCAATGAAAGTCTGGTCTGTGTTAAATGAAACTTGATGGTAACAGTATCCGACGAATTAAGGTTGCGCGTGTGCCGATTAAATGCAGGAGAAAGCAAAGCATTGTAAAGAACTGTAAATTAAAGATACAAATTAACAGAGTGGTCCGGCGATCAAAGATTGCCCAATCGAAAGTCTGTGAAATGTCTGATGCCATAGAAGCGGTGGGAAGAGAATGAAACTGAGATATAAGATGTGAACTGTTAGGTTTGATCCCGGCAGAGGGAAACGTGGATGTGAGCGAGATCGTTTAACTTTTAAAATAAGTACTGTGCTCGAAACGACATTTACCAAGGGGCCATGGTGTATGAGAGAAAGTGACCATTGAGGAAAGAAGGTTGAAGTGATCATGCCAAGGTAAGAGCAAAAGCCTTTGTTTTCGAAAATCTTTAACAGCGGAAGGAAAGTGAAAAGAGGCTTGAGCCCGATGGAGGGAAGCCTGTGAAAGTATGATTGAAGCTTGGGGAAGGGAACCCCCTATAAATTGTGATTGAAAGGTTTGAGCAAGGCAGAGGGAAACCTGTACTTAATTGTGGGAACCGGAAGGAAACTAACTTTTGTTGAACTGTATAGAAAGCTAAAAGGTGACCTGGACTGGAGTGAAAGAGAGCCGAGAGGTCAGTGGATAAACAAGTGACTTTTCGTGGAAGACCAAGTGGGCCCTGGGACAAACAATCTGCATCCTTGTGTCCGAAGCCAGAGTGTGTTGCAAGGTCCAAGTGTGCCACCTTACCCTGTGCTACAAAAACGTGGGGAAGGGAGTTCACTCGGCCATACTGACATTTCTTTTGAACACTGATTTTCCTTTTTCCATTACAGATTCCCTTTACACATTTATTGTATTAGAAAGAGGGCAGGCATTAGGTTTATTACAGGCCATTTTATTTTGACTAAGGACTGACTAGGACTGCATTTTCTTTTTTTTGTTTGGTCTAAAACACTCCCATCTTAGTTATAGGGCAAGATGGGAGTTTTCCAACCCCTTTCAAACCATTAATATAGCTTTATAGACCTGCAGCGAGGTCCGTACCGGGTGTTCTGGTCCCTGAAAAACGAGTTTGAGGGACCAGAACACCTGGTACGGGCCAAGCTGCAGATCTATAAAACTATTAGAACACCCTCAGTCTTTAATTAAAACACAATAAATGAGAAACGTTTAAAGGAGAAAAAAATGCAAAATGATAAATATCTTTAATGTATGCAAATATAGGTTTTGAAATACAAATTACTCACATGTCATTTAAAAATCTGAACTGTGTAATACAGCTGTTTTACCCATATTTACTATGTAGCTGTAGCTTTTATTACTAACTGAAGTACTTAAATTTCTCCAGTGCCTTCCTAGTGATCTTCTGCAGCCCAACGTTTCTTTTTTTATAACATGGCTGTTTCAGTGCAGCCATATAATGCCTGTTGGGCAAGCTAGGATGAAGCGTTTTGAGGGGTGAAGTGAATGTTTCAAATCCCCACATTTCATACCAATGTGGGATGAAGTTGTGCCGGTGCGTGCACGGTACTGAGGGGATATTGGAAACTGAAAACAAAAGGAAGTTTGCTTCCTTGATGGGGTGGGCCACGCCAGGCATGCTGCAAAGGCAACACGGCACACAGAACTAGAACGGTTTCAGTTCTGTGTGCCGTGTTGAACTGCTGCCGCCTCGTAGGTAAGCTTTGCTTACATTTTTCCCAGCTGTAATCCATCTGCGGGCTATACTAGTTCGTATAGCCTGCAGATTGAGCAATCACGGCTGCCAAACACCTTCTAGGACAGCGTTATGCAAACTGTGTGGCGCGACCCTCTGGTGGGCCGCAGCCTCATGCCCAGGGGGCTGCGCATCCACAGTCTGAAAAGGAAAAAACACACAAAAGGATCGGTCTGTTGCTTCATCAACAAGCAGCAGCCCGATCCATGTCCCCTGCCACACATGCTTACTGCGACAGGGGCCTGGCCTTTCTGGGGCTGCAGGCTCCATTAAGAGCCTATTCATGAACACAAAAGAAAAAAGCACACACCTTCTATTGCCGTGATGACCAGTCATCGCGGCAAAAGGTGTGTGCTTTTTCTTTTGCGTTTATATGAATAGGCTCCTAATGGCTTAATGTTATCAGGCAATTAGCCCTGTTCCATGTTTCAACCCTACTTTTAGTACATTTCAAAGAGTGTGCAGGGTTTTGAGGTCACCGTTGTTGAAAAAGCACCACCATCATTTCGACCAAAAGACCATCCTAATTCAGCACTTCCTTTTATTAACTGTAAATCATTGCTTTAAGGAATTTTTCTCGTCACACATCCCCAGCAACCGCACTGGCACTGCGACTTTTCTAGGTTTATAAACCTTGCTTGATGATGTGGTACAGAGAGGCTTTGATGCAGAGGATTTGCTCGTTTTGTACCATTGCTCCACATGCATGTTGATCATATTTTACAACTATAATTTACCTAGAAGCAAAAACCCTGAAACTTTTTTTTTCCCTCTTTATTTAACTTTTAAGGAACAATTAAATAACAGCAAAGTTATATTTCAGGATAACAAATCATTTCAATGCAACAAAATAATGCATAGGCAATGAGCATGAAACTTATAATAAAATCAAAAACAGATTGCTTAAACAATAAGAATATCCACAGGATTTTCAAAATGTTACAGAACTTTGATACAATATTGTCAAAGATACCAATAATGCACATACCAACACAAGACACATCACAACACTAACCCCCCCTCAACGCTCCCCCACTTCACCCACTCTTAAGGAAATAAAACATAAACAACCAAACTCCGGCCAAATATTAAACATAAAATTCATTAAAACGTTTTGATCATTTCCCCCTCTGAAGATTCAACATTAAGCATAGAAATACTAAATATGTCCATTCACCAGGGTAATGTAATGGTGTGCAAATCCTTGCACACGTTTCTCAGCAATCACAGATGTTTGCTAGGTATATGACCATTGTTTAAGTACTCTTTCCAAATTGCAGCACGTCCTGCGAGTGTAATCCTCTCAGAATGTGCTGTAATTTTCAAAGAATACTTACATAATGCTCATTTAACTAGAATATAGATGTATATGCTGTAAAAGGTGTGCAAATTAGTATCAATTTAAAACCCGTTATTACCCTTTCCATGTACAAAGTATGGCAAAGAGTTCCAGGAAAGTGATATGATATGACATAAGTTATTTATAACGTGACTGTACACAAGTGTTTCTAGGCACAACAAGGGAGGGGAGGCAGAGGGAGGAAGGGACAAACGATTTTACTAGGCCTTGTGTCATTCAGATTGTGCGAGAAGTGCAAGGGGAAAGGAGGGGGTGCCAGGGAGAGGGAAGGAGAAACAGGGCACATTGTTTATAGCTGTTCACTGGGAATTTAGCGGTTAAGATCCCTGCTGACCTGCCTTCTTGTGATAAACAGCAGCTATTAACCTTACCTTTGCCACCATCGCAAGCCTCACTACGCCCACAGCAACAGCCGAGCTTGCTTGCCAGTGCCTGATAATCCCAACATTCTATTTAGTTTTATACAAATCTGAATTTCATTTTTACAATGTTATTTTACTCACTGAATGCTGATCAAGTGTTTTAAGTCTGGACTTTATTAACTGGGTGCTGGTAATTGCAGCACTATTTACAATCTGAACTAGAGGTGTGTTTACAATGTTGATTGTTCCAAAATGCATCTCCTAGTGTGCTGCTTTGGGTCAAGTGGCCCACTTTAGGCTGTACACAATGATACATTGTCTGGTTGACATACTATGTGATTTGTGTATTTTGAAAAGGAAACTATAAGACCACTAGAACTCGCCACCCCACAAACGCCCAATCCCACCTTTGGGGGCATTCATGGTGATGTGGGAACGCCGATGGAAGAGCCATAGCAGGGTATCCTGCTGAATTTCAGTTGTACAGTTATTTTGGAGTGCTGTAAATTGGAGGGGTTGCGTTTTCCAAAACATTGCCTAGTTTGTTTTTTGTGAAGCGATTGGTAAAGCGGCTATGGTTGGGTCTAGAGGCAAAGGTTAAAAAAAAGTAAATTTTTTTTTTTTTTTTTTTTTTTTTGAGGACCGCCACTAATGCCCCCAATGGTTTGTGGCTACCACAAGCAGTCAACAATGTCCCCTGCCCTTCTTTGGATTCTGCAAAATAATCAGATCTTCAAACCAGGACCCATAGGACATGTAGAATACCACAACCCTTGTGATGCACAATTGGAGGACAATGTTTTTCCAGCCCCATTATTTTTGCTCAAAATCCTTCTGGTGCATGTGATTTTTGTCACAGGCATTAATATGGGAGTTTACATTTTTTCATAGGTGAGGAACCCATTTTGAAATGTAGCACTGCTTTTTGGCCAAAAACGGTACTGTGAAAAGGGAGGCAGAAGCAGACATTGAGACAGAAAAAAAACCTGCAAAAGCTTTACTTCCATTGTGATCGGAGGTGAAACGAGACCTCAGTGTGTGTGGAGCAACTTTAGCCAATGAGTCTGAAACCAACCATATTATGACACCACTTGAAAGCAAAACATGGAGATCTCATTGGCAAGAGCAGAGACTTCTTTGCTCGCAAGTTACAAGTCATCAGTCAGCAGAAAGTTACAGTGCAAAATATTGCTTCTACTCCAGCCAGTGCACTGAAATTATATGATAAGGTATTTATATTGCGCCTATACATAAGTGTTTCAAGGTGCAACGAGGCAAGGTAGGGGGGAACAAACGGATGACAGACAAGGTGTCACTCAGATCGCGCAAGTGCGTGGGAAGGGGGATGGGACAGTGCAGTACATGGGAATAGATGACATATAAGTGAAAGTAACGGCCAGCAAGTGACAAGTGCAAAGGTAAGTGCAGACACACTGAATTAAGGGCTGATGGGGGGGGGGGGGTTGGGGGACTGTAGGGATACAGAAACAGTCGGAGTGCAGGGTTTGCATCTTATGATGATGCCTACTGCCTTGCCAAAAAATTAAAAAACCTTTCACCGACGCTGAGAAAGTCGTTCTACCAGCAGCCATGGCAATATGCAGGAGAATGGGTGCTGAAAGTTTAGCGGACAAGCTAAAAGTGATTACTCTGTCAGACACCACCATGTTTACTTGTACAGTTTCTATGTTTGGATTGGAAGTGATTGTCCTCCTACTTCTCTTGGGATTTCTCCCCAACAATATATCCCTTCAAAATTATGGCACCAGGCATTCTGCAGCCATCTCTATAAAAAAGAAACACCAACACAGAGGGGCAGGGGGATCCTGAACTATTTTATTTTTTTTGCTCAGGGCGGCCTTGGCATAAACATTTTGAAGACCACGGCTCTAGGGTATTCTATTAGAAGCTACATGTGCATATTGCCTATGGTGGGGCTAGGTTTCTACCTGACATTTACCTTGAGGAAGTGAAGTTCTTTGGCAGCAAACTATATACAAGATCATTCAAGAGTTCCAGGGAAGCTAGCCTGACACAGAAAAACCACCCCACACCAGGTATCTATTGCAAATTCACCCTACAGGTAAGCAGTGTTATGATGGAGGGGGCAGATTTAGGCCCAATTGGGGGGGCATGGCATCCGCGATTATTGCTTGGGGCCCCTCCAACTGTGTTCCTTGGAGAGGGTGAGCCTTGCACATAGACAAAGCGAGTGTGATAGTCATTGGCACAAATATGGCTGCTTCTTGGCTGAAGTATAAATGCCTGTGGTCAATTTAGGCATCTGGGGTTCGCAGGATCTTTCTCAATACCAGAACGGAAAGAGGACATGTACTTTGGTAGCACACAAAGAGCCCTGGCAATTTGATAGAGCAGTAGGGGGAGGCCCACTGAGCCTCTGGCCCACCTGATCTCCTCCTACTCCCCACATTTCCAGTGTTATGCAGACAACACACAACTCTTTCCGGCTTCTTTCCCCTACTACCTCCTCCTCTCTTATACCTGACTTGCCTGCCTGCTATTCAGGCGTGGTGCTCTGTCAATGATCTCTGCCTCAACATCAGCAAGAGATCCTTCTCATTGGGATACCTGCTTCTAGTTTCCCCTTTACTCTTTGGCCAGACTCCTTGGGTCCCCTCACCGGCTTGTGAGGCAAATATCTTTGACTCCTCTCTTTTCCTCTCCACACATCATGGGCTTTGCCAAGAAGTCACATTTTCAGCTTTATCTACTCGGGGACCTTCTACCTTTCCTCACCTTCCCCCAGAACCTCAATGTCTCAAGAGCCCTGGTTCTCTCTAGGCTTCACTATTGCAATAGCCTCTTCCTGAACCTTCCTCATGACTCCCTTCAACCCCTCCAACTAATCCAGAATATGACTGCAAGACGTATTTTTGGCATCAAGCCCAGGGACCGCATTTCTCCAGCCCTAAAATCTCTCCACTGGCTCCCAGTGACTGCAAGGATCAAATGCAAAACACTTTGCATCATCCTGGTCTCCAACCCAGGTCTCCCTATCGCTAACACCTATACCAGTGCTTCCTCTAGGCAAACCCTCACTGACATCCTCTTTTTTGTTCCCTCGCCTGGCCTGTGGACTCTCTATATGGTGGCTGTGCTTTCTATTCCTCTCCCATTAATGGTGGCACTTGGTTGGAGGCCCTCCTAGCCTCCTTCCACTCTTCTAAGGTCATCATTAATGTTTACCTGAATGTTACCGTCTTGGTCCAAGGCCCTCAGGCTAACCTTCTCTTCTTTGATGGACGCTTCCTGCGCCTCATCAATTTCCTTTCTTCTCCTGCTGTCCCCTCTCTTCCCTCAACAGCTTCCTTGCTTCCCCCTGCGGTCTCCTCCTTGGATACTGTGCCGTCTCCTCCTTCCTCTTCGCCCCCCCCCTTGGGCTTCTGCTACACCTCTGCAGTGCGTACCTGATTTGTACCCCTCCATGGAAGTCTTTCAAGGACAGCAAACTTTCCATATTGCCACTCTAAACTTTTGCTCAGCTGTCAAACACTCCTCTGACAGCTGCTGCCTCCTTGAAGAACTTGACCTTGATGTCCTCGGTCTCACTGGGACATGGTTCATGGCCAGCTCTGTCACAAGCTTTGGCACTCTCCTACCTGATGGCTACAAGATCCTCTCTGTTCCCAGATCCAGTTGTTCAGGAGGGGGTGTAGCCCTGACCTTCCCTGAGTGGATTCCTGCCTTTGTCGCTGTCATGGCCACTGGACAAGGTCCAGGCCTTCTTCAACCCATGAGGGTCCAAATGGACCCAGGCCTTGCACCCCTGGCACCAGGCTCATGGAAAAGTCTGCTTTGCACACTTTGTGCCTGAGGCTCGTGCATCAGGGCCGGGTGTGGCCATAGACAATCATTGGAAGGCACATGCAAGGATCTCTGGGCGTGGACCACAAGGTGGGGCCAAAGGGAGGGGCCGGGGCCAGCCTATTTAAGGCCAACCCGCCCACATGCCTCTGCTTCGCGTTATTCTGCTTTCTGCAGCGTAACGCTTAGTGCTGTCCTTACCTGTTCCTCACCTCGTTGTGCATCTGCTTGATTCCAGCATCTCCATCACGGAAGGCGCATCTTCTCCAGCATGGGGTCTGGCATGGATTCACATGCTCATGAATATTCCCTGTCGTCATGCTGGGAATCCTCGGTAAAGAAATAATCAGTATCAGTTTTGTTTCTGATCGGTCTTTCTTAGTAGTAACCAATCGTTGATCTCTGGGTCATACTGCCCCCAGCCAATGACTACCCCTCTCCCTAAGCCCTGCCTCTGGCAGCCATCCTCAGATTTTTACCGCACGCTCAAGTGTTGGGAGTCCTCGTGTTTAGCTCTCGAGTTTTTTTTTTTTTTACTGCGTTTTCACGCTTTTTCAGGAGAATTTCTCATTTTTACAGTTCGGATTAAAGTTGGCACCCAGGGTTTTCACCAAGTGCCTGGCACCAGTGGCGGTGCGGCTGCACCTGCAGGGGATCCAAGTCTAGCCCTACCTGGATGACTGACTAATCCGGGCAAGGTCAAGGGAACTTGACATCGAACATACGGCGAGGACCGTCCGGTTGCTCACGGAGCTGGGGTTCGCCATCAACTACCCCAAATCCCACCTGGTTCCATCGCAAGTAGCACTGTTTCTGGGAGCGAAGCTCGATACAGTGGAGCAATTGGCCTCCCCTTCAGAGGAGAGGACCAAGGCCATCATGGGCAAGGTGCGGCTCCTGTTAGCCACCGGCGTGGCCAGGGTGAGGTCCATCAAGTCCCTTCTCGGGATGATGTCCTCATGCATCTACCTTGTGCCCCTTTGCAGACTTCGGATGTGTCCGCTACAGGAGTTCCTCGACACCCGCTGGTTTCAGGCGACAGGCTGCTTCGAGGACAGGATCCCTCTCGACGAGGAGTTCCGTCGGGCGATCCTATGTGGGGCACCCGGGCTCACCTCACTACAGGCACGGACTTTCAAACCCCGGCGTTTCAGGAGACGGTGACTACGGGCGCCTCTCTGGGGGGTTGGGGGGCCCACACCGGAGATCTCCACGCAAGAGGCCTTTGGCTCCCGGAGGAGAGGTCTCTCCACATCAACGTCCTGGAGTTCCAAGCAGTGTTCTGGGCGCTCAAGTCGTTCCTCCCGTCCCTCAAGGACAAAATGGTGAGGATCTTCACCGACAACACCACCACGATGTTCTACATACGGAAGCAGGGGGGCACCACATCCCCAGCCCTATCCAAGGAGGCCTAGGATCTGTGGCACTGCGCCATCGCCCAGGGGATGTTTCTGGTTCCCTTCCACCTGGCAGGAATAAAAAACACCATCGCCGACTCACTCAGCAGGGAGCTGCGCTCGTGCCACGAGTGGGAACTGCGCCAGGATCAAGTGGATCAACTCTTCCAATGATGGGGCAAACCCCAGATCGACCTGTTTGCGACGGCGACGAACTCCAAGTGCCAGAGGTTCGCCAGCAGGTTCCCACAGCCGAGGAGCATGGACGATGCTTTCTTGTTCCCTTGGGATGGCCTCTTTCTATACGCGTTCCCTCCATTTCCGTTGCTGCTCCGCCTCATCAACCAGCTCAAGAAGTCCAGGTGCAGGATGATCCTCGTCGCACCGGCGTGGCCGAGGCAGATCTGGTTCCCGGACCTTCTGGACTTGTCAACGTCCCCGCCAGTCAGGCTGCCGGCAGACGCGGATCTTCTCTCCAGAGAAGGAGGCGCCATTCTCCATCACGACCCACAGTCGCTGAACTTGCAGGCCTGGCTCCTGCAGCACTGGAGTTTGGAGGGTACGATATCCCGGCTGATTGCAGAGAGGTTCTTGCAAAGGCCAGGGCGTCCTGAACTCTCAAGTGTTACGGTCATAAATGGAAGAGTTTCTCTGTCTGGAGCCGTGCACAGAAGATTAACCCTCTGCGAATTACGGCCACTCAAGTGCTGCCATACCTACTGTTGCTGGCCAAGGCTGGACTGGCTCACGCCTCCATAACAATACATCTGGCTGCCATCTCCCGATATACCAGGACGACGGGACGGGCGTCCTTGTGGTCTCATCGCCTGGTGAAGGAATTTATGAAGGGACTATTCCGATCATTCCTGCCGGTGAAGGCTCCTGCCCCGGCGTGGGAGCTTAATGTGGTGCTGACCAGGCTCATGGGAGCCCCATTCGAGCCTATGCATTCGGCGCCTTTGAAGATCCTGTCATGGAAGACAGCGTTCCTCGTGGCCATCACCTCTGCACGACGAGTGGGAGAGATTCAGGCCCTATCTTGCAAGCCTCCATACTTGACTTTTCATGACACGAGGGTGGTGCTGAGGACGCTCCCCTCCTTCATGCCCAAGGTGCCGTCGGACTTCCACCTCAACGAGCCCTTGGTGTTACCAGTTTTCTTTCCGTCGCCGGCCGAGAGGACTTTGCACTCGCTGGATGTAGCTAGAGCGCTGAAGTTCTACGTGGACCGCACGAAGAGTTTTCGGAAGACGTCACAACTGTTTGTGAACTTTGGGTCTGTGAATCGGGGGAAGGCTCTCTCGAAGACTTCCATTTCCAGATGGCTCTCCGGCTGCATCATGCATTGTCACCGGTTGGCAAACCGACTGCTGCCCGGCCGTCCGAGAGCCCATTCGACCAGAGCGATCGCTGCTACCACAGCGTTCCTGTCTGGTGTGCCCCTGCTGGACATCTGCAGGGCTGCTACGTGGCGGTCGACGCACACCTTCACAAGATTCTACTGCGTTGATCGGGACTCCAGGGTCGGACAAGCAGTGCTGCGCAACCTGGTGAGCCTGGTGAGGAGGTAAGAGATGCTTAATGTTGAGTTGTTGTATTGCTTAATGTTGAGCCTGTTGCCACCTCCCGTGGTTGTGCATGTGTATACTGCTATGTATTCTTTTATTCATGAGCATTTGAATCCATGCCAGACCCCATGCTGGAGAAGGAACAAGTTACTTACCTGTAACTGTTCTCCAGCATGGGTCTGGCATGGATTCACATGCGAACCCTCCCACCTACCCCTCTGCGGCTCTTCACTTGGTCATACTGCCACTTGGCGTGCTACCAAATCTGAGGATGGCTGCCAGAGGCGGGGCTTAGGGAGAGGGCAGTCATTGGCTGGGGGCAGTATGACCCAGAGATCAGTGATTGGTTACTACTAAGAAAGACAGATCAGAAACGAAACTGATACTGTTTTTTTTTTCTTTACCGAGGATTCCCAGCCTGACGACGGGGAATATTCATGAGCATGTGAATTCATGCCAGACCCATGCTGGAGAACAGTTACAGGTAAGTAACTTGTTCCTTACCTGAACCAGCTACCCCATCGCTGAAGGCGCATCTTATCTGTCTCCCATTGCGATCAGTCGGAGCCTTTCCTCACCTGATCTGGACGTCCAGCTACGTAGGAGCTCTGCTCCTCCTCCTCTTCTTTCTTTTCACGGTACCTCCTTCCTGCAGCCGCAAATCGACCTTCGAGCAACCAGACTCCGCTCGACACTGCCAGACTTCTCCTGCAAGGGAAAAAGAACACAACAGGTTAGAAGTCACATAAATACCTAACGCTTGGGTGCTCCATACCTGAGTCTAGAGATCTCTTATTTAAAGGCCAACTTACCAGCTAATTTGAGGACTCCATCTTCAAGAGAATTCCCGGACTCGCTCCGCGACTCCGATCAGTCATCTTCGCACCTATTGCGGCGAGAAAAGCCATTGCAAGAATTACTATTTACAACCATGGCAAAAGACATTAAAACAAACAATATTCATTGCTGAAAGACTTACCTCCTATGTGGTTGTTCGCAGCCGGTCTGGATCGCCACTTTCACGGACCAGTGAAGCACAAGTCCACTCTATGCGCCCCTGCTCCAAGAAGCAGGATGGAGAGCCCAGCATTACAAAACAGGTGAGCTTGCATGGGAAAACGCTTGCACACTTCGTTTTGGCATGAAAGGGTCGAGGGGATTCACGACACCACCATGCCATTCTCATTGCCCCTCACCTTCTCTCAGGGACAATACCAGCATCCAGAACAGTTGGGTCTGCAGCAGCTGGGGGAGAGAGTCGATCCAAGTCGAGGGAGGGCTCCAACCGTGCCCCAACGCCCCCGCGGAGACCAGGTGAGCGTAACAGTCATTCCTATGCAGGCCGACTCCTTTCGAATGCCTCATCTGCAGGCTCTCTCTCTCTCTCTCTCTCTCCTAGCCATTACCTCACTGTGGCTACCATCTATCGGCCACCTGGTCAGATCTCCTCCTTCCTCTCTGAGTGGGCAGACCTCTCCTCTTACCTCCTGGTCTCGACCACTCAACACCTCCTTCTTGGAGACTTTAACATCCACCTGGATGCTTCCTGTCCTTCCTCTGGCCTCTTTCGCGACCTCTGTGTGGGACTCTATTCTCCCCTCTGGCCTGACTCACTCAGCATGGCACACTGGATGGTTGTGATCTCTACGGACCTTCCCCTTTCTATCCCTCTCACCACTCCTCTCTTGGAGTGATCACTTTCTCCTTTCCTCCCAGCTCACTCTCTCCACCCCTCCCCTCAGGTCAAGCCAACTCCAGCATTGCCACCTACCTTCTCGGTTATTTAACCCATAAAGCGTGTGTCAGTTGAGGCTTTTGGTGCCACTTTATCACCCCCATTCCCTTCGGCTGACTCACACCCCGACACAGCCCTTTCTAAGCTCCACTCTGCATATCTGATGTTCTTGCCCCTGTCATGAGGATCTGCTTTTAGCCCAAAGCTAAGTGCAATACCTGCTACGATTCAGACTTAGTCACCCTTAAACGTAAGTGCAGGGTGGCTGAGAGGAAATGGCGCACTTCCTGTACATCCTCTGACAAACGGACCTGCTGCCTGCTCCAAAGGCAATACTGGCTCTCTGTCCGCACCGAGAAGGGAGCCCTCATCCAAACCTGCATCTCTGTGGCATCCAACAACTTGGCTGAACTCTTTAAAATCTGCAAGGAGCTGGCCAATCAGACTGCAGTCTCTAACTCTCCTGGCCCGTCCCAGACTCTCTGAACAGCCCTGGCTTCTCATTTCATCTCTAAAACTCAGGACTTCATGTCCTCTCCTCCTCCCTCTACTCCCCGTGGTCCTTCTGTGACTATCTCACCTCCACCCCTTCTCTGCCTTTCCCCTGTTCTCCCCAGACAAGGTTTCTAGACAAGTACGATTTATGAAAGTCTCGTCAAAACAAGTTCTCCCCTGTTTCTCTAAAACCATCAAGGACCACATTGACACGCTGGCTCCTGCTTTGGCTGGCTTCTGCAACCACTCCTTCACCACTGGAGTCTTCCCTTCCCCACTAAAGAACTCCCTTGTGCACCACCTTCTTAAGAAACCCTCAGCCAACCCCTCTTGCCCTGATAACTGCCGCCCTATCTCCATCACTCCTTTCCTGGACAAACTCCTGGAGCAGCTGGCCATCTCCCAGCTTAATTACCACACTGAATTGGTTGGTTGTCTCAATGACCATCAGTCTGGCTTCAGAGCTGCCAGAAGCACAGTAACTGCTCTGCTGAACATCTGTGAAGACCTGCTCTCCAACCTTGACTCAATACACCTTATGTCCTCATCTTACTTGAGCTCTCTTCTGCCTTTGACACGGTCAACCATGCCATCCTGCTCAACCGTCTCTGTGATAACCTGGGTATCACTGATCAGCTCCTGGCTTTGCTGACCCCTTTCCTCTCTGATCGAACCCCCAGGTCTAGCATGTGTCCTCCCTCTCCTCTATCTCTACATGTGTTGTTCCTCCACCCCCCCCCCCCCGGGTCTAACCTCTCTCCCTAGCTGTTCAACCAATACCTGGCACTTCTTGCCCAGCGCATTGCCGCTCTCTGCCCCAACTTTCAGTGCTACGCGGATGACACTCAGCTCATTTTCAGGCTCCCTTCCCCCACCTCTTCTCATGCTCTCATCTGTCTGTCCACTATCCAGGAGTGTTATGCCGCCAACGATCTGTGCCTTAAAGCCAGTAAGACTGAGATTCTCCTCATCGGCACACCTGCTCCCTCCTTTATTGTTGCACTCTGGCCAGCCTCTCTTGGCCCTCTTCCTTCTCCCGCCTGTGAGGCTAAAAACCTCGGGGTCATCTTCGACTCCACTCTCTCCTTCTCTTCTCACATCTGACGTCTCGAAGTCACACTACCAGCTGCACCTCATCAGTGGTATTCTTCCTTTCCTCTCCTTCCCCCAGAAGCTCACTGTCTCCAGAGCTCTGGTTCTCTAGGATGGACTACTGCAACAGCCTCTTTCTAAACCTGCCTGTTTTTACTCTCTGCAACTCCTCCAGAACAGGACCGTGAGACTTGCCCTTGGCCTCAAGCCCAGGGATTGTGTATCTCCAGGACTGAAATCTGTGCACTGTTCAAAACCCTCTGCATTGTCCACAAGGCCGCCTGGGGCCTGGGCGCTCAATACCGCCAAGTCTCTCTTCCTAGATATCTTCCTTCTCAAGCTCTTCGGTCATCCGTCTCCAACTCCCTCAGGGTCAGTCACTTCTCCAAGCAACGAGTTGGTGGTAGATCTTGCTTCGACTAAGGCCTCCCTCTGGAATAGCCTCCCTCCCTCCCTGAAACTTGAAGAGAACCATCTCTGGTTCCAGAAGCACCTCAAGACCTTCCTCTTTGCTTCTGCTTTCTCTCCTCCTCCTCTCCCCTGCTGAACCTCTGACTGAATCTGAACTGGTCACCTGGCTACCCTCTGATCTCGAACCCAGGTCCCCTCCCCTGCCAGTTACACACCTGCACTGCCACCTGTGCAACCCCTGCAATTGGGGGCTGTTTCTGTATCCCTACAGTCCCCCTAGCTCTTGACATGTCTGCAGTTACCGCTGCACTTGCCACAAGCTAGTCGCACTTTACCTATTGTTTTTATTTATTTTATGTATTCTTTACTGCTGATCCTATGTATTGCACTGGCTGGTGCACTTTCCCTTCCCCCCCCCCACCATCGCACTTGCACAATCTCAATGTCACCTGGCCTGGCAAGATCGTTCCTCTGTTCTGCTTCCCCCCCCTTGCCTTGTCGCGCACTGAAACGCTTGTGTATAGGCGCGTTATAAATGCCATCTATCATATCATTATCACATCCATGAGGCTGTCTTATGCCTGGGACCTCTCTACATCCAGCTTTCTCTCCTGATATACCTCCCAGCCAGAATCCTTCGGCCTTGGGCTCCTTTTCATGGACTATCCAAATTTGGTCCTCCCAGTCCACTCCACTCTTTCTCCCCTCCTTTCCCCCTCTTTCCCTCCTGGCACTTGCTGCCTTGGCCTGACCAGCACTTGCTCGCCCCCCACCCATGGGGGGGTACCCCACTCCTGCACTTCTACCTCTACCCCCCCCAACCCCAGGAACTTCTCACCTTGTCGTGCACTTGCATGATAGGATTGTCACATGGCCAATATAACAGTTTCTTTGTATTCTTATGATTTCCATGTACACCCCCAAGCCCGGCCCCCTCCTCTTGTCTTGTGGTGTCTGGTAACTCCTGTGTATAGGCACCATACAAATGTTATATATATGGTTCAGAGACCATCACAGAGCAAGACAAGTCTCTCCTCTCTCTGATGAATCTGATGGAGTCATCACTGATTACCTGGCGGTGACCTCCTCCCGTGTGGGCAGGGGACGGCAGCCGATCGTGGCTATATGAAAGAGGATCACATTGGGGGAGGTGGAGGAGGTCGGGCGGAATACCTCTGGGCAGATGGCATGGTTTCATCGGGTGAGACTTGGTATCCTCCATTTTCTCTTGAAAATAACCCGTCCCATATCCTGGCTTATTGTGATACATCCAGTCCTTCTCCCGTAAACAATAGGATAATGACTGTTCAATTCCACTCCTCTAGAACTCATTTACCATTTAAGACTACTGGAAATGGTTGTTTAAGTTTTTCAAATCAATTCTCAAAAGTGAACATCGTCTCCCAGAATGACCAAAACACTGGGAAGAGGACTTCAGCAGTACAGAGCGAGAGAGGCTACAAGCCCAGCAAGCGCTCTAGTGGTTTGCTGGCAAACACCTATGTCAGGGAACTTTAAAAGGCAACTGAAGCAGGGAAACCATATCTGCTGCTGACTGGAGAGAGCTGGGTCTCTGTAGAAAGGTGAAGAAATTGAAAGGCACTTACTGGTGTGGTGGTGCCAAGCGGCTCACCAGCAAAGAAGGAAGAGGCTGCACAAGAACGACCCACTGCAGGAACATCCGAACCCGGTGAGTCTACTTGGCGTTTGCAGGTAACTGAGAGCAGTGCTTTACTTACCGGAGAATGGAGAGAAGCAGACCCGTGAAGTGGAAGCAGCGAGAGATTAAGGAATCTAGAAGGAAGCAGATGGAGATGCTTTTCCGGTCGACTGGTAGAGAAACGCCAACAAGAGCCGGTGAGTCCACACAGACTCAGTGGGGACAGCAACGCCGAGTGAAAGTGATAAATGCACAAATAACCAAGAAAGAGAACGTATGAACTTGTGTATAAAGGGGGATTAAGCAACAAACCAACCCTTTTCAAGCAAAAGGATATATGTTATGAACATATGGGGAAAACCCAAACCAGATAATATATCCAGAGGACAGATTGATTAACAAAGTGTATATACAACTTTGGGGGAAGGGCAGAAGCCCTGTGTGAATATAAGTCCTGTCAGAAGAGCATACCAGGCGATCACAAGTGTGGTAATGCAAGAAGCCCTAGCAGGAGAAGTATACCAGGCAACCACAAGTTTGTGAAAGCAAGAAGGCCAGGCAGGGAAGTATACTGGGCAACACAAGCATCCTGTAAGGAATATCAGGACTAGAATAGAGATATGTGAACCGAGAGGATAAATAGAAGCCTGGCAGAAAAGCATACCAAGTGTTCTGGAAATACAATTTCAAAGTCAAATAGGTTTGTATGTCAATTGTTGGGGGGTGGGAGGGAGCCTACAAAGGCACAAAGAACTGTTGTATGTGAAACTTCGGAAAGTGAAGAGAAATACAGGGGAAGGGAAGCACCCTTTGGAACAAGGATCTCTATCCTAGAAGAACATTTGTGTTTGAGCCACTTATTCTTTTGCAAACAATGTCTAAACCTGCCAAGGGTAAAGACATTTCCCATTTCACATTGGAGTTTAGTTTTGGTGTGAGGGTCAGAATTGAACTTTGGACATGGGACAGTATTGGTTTTGACATCATGACAGACACATCCTGAATTTTGGTTTAGGTAAGGAAATTACTCTTGGAGCAAGTCAGTGGCCTTTTCCCAACCCTGTTATTTTCAATAAAAGTATTTAACAAAACATTACGGCTGACTTGTGTCCCGAGTTTCATTCCCGACTCCTCCCATCTCGGTGCAAGAGTGAGCTGCCCATTGCCTCTTCCTCAATGTGCTGCAAGAATGGAAGCCTACCTCCCCGAGTACAGGTTTTCTTTTGCTTGGACACACCTGTGTTGCCTCAGTGCAGTTTTAGTTTGCAGGCCTGACCGGCACTCGTTCTGTGAGGGACTACCATGGACAGGCAGATGAGGTACATGCTTGACTTTAACAAACGGGGCATAGGAAGAAGGGTAAGATGCAGAGGGGTACAAGGGCTACCACATTGTCTTAGGTCCCTTGTGACACATCTTGTTCTTTGAATCAAAACCAATGCAAGAGATCTGGGACAAAAGCAATCCTGATACAGGAGTTACTATTTGACAGTTCCATGTATTGGCTGTCTGGAAGACCTACCTGCCCCCTTTAATCGCAGGCATCGCTATGGAATTGTAGGATACATCATGAGTAGTGAGGGCAGAGCCATGGTGCACATTGTCTATTCACATAGCAGGCAGTTGTGGCAGGCCATTTTTTTATGACTTCACATCTGTAGAAGGGCATTTTTCCCCTTCTACTGACGTGATACTGGAGCATTGACAAACCACTTGTAGAGGAGCTGTTACATGCCTCTGCTGGAAATCCTGCACGCCTACCTCCTATATGTTGGAAGCCGTAGATTGTGCTGTGCGTAACACCAGATGTTGTGACATACCACAGCGGGTATTCGAAAGAAGGTATCCGCTGAGAAAGTCCTATCAAATTTATCCCAGAAGAGACGATAATCTAAGGGAGCAACTCCTTTAAGGAATATGAAAAGGGATAAAATGGATGAAAGGGAAGCCAGGTACATCACAAGAGACGAGCGTGACGTACTGAGAATACTGGCTGAAGAGAATGTATGGATCTTAGAGAAACTGACGTTAAGAATAGAGTAAACTTTCATATGTGAAAAGAAGATTGCACGTGAGCAAAGCACTGCAGAAAATGCAAGCCTTTCAAGAATTGTACAGATGCTGTAACACAAGTAGACTAAGTGATCATAGAAGCTTGCTATACGTATTGAATAGACTGCAGGCAAAGCCGCCATTGTATAGAAGCTGGACATCGGTGTCATGAATATAGTAAGCCAGGACACATGGTGAGCTGAGATTGTAGATGAGCATGGCCAGGTTGTCTGGCCTGGAGTCAAAGATGAAGCAGCTATGGTCGGTTATCTATACTTGAAGGCGGTGAACGTGAGAAGCTGAATCATCCCTTGTTAAGGTGCAAAGAAAGAACACCAAGCTTGCCAAGTTGTATTCATTTAATGCATTTTAACTGCTGCATAATGGACCAAATGGTTGTCTCCTGTCACGTGAGCCAAAGATGGAAATAGAGTTGAGCGCGAAGTCCCAGAACGATGGTGCTTGCTCGCACTCCCATATATTCCCAGAGACAAGAATACTCTGCAGGGCCAAGTTCAAAGACAATCTTCAAGGCAGAAGGCATGGGTGATGAGAGATGTTGGGCTAATTGGGTGGGGAGATAGTCAAGTTCACCTCCTGGCACCTGGGTCTGAGCTTACATGCTGCTAAGTGAACTGAAAGTTCCAGACATAGCACCAGCGTGCCAACCAATTATAGAGTGCCTTATAATGAAGGGCCTTATAGCTTGAAGACCAAAGATAAACTGTGTACTTAATAGTGTTGAAGATGACATGTTTTGGAGGTAGGCATAAGTCGTCCACCTGAAAGTAGATAGCCAATCACAATCCCAGCCCATATAGAAAGTATACTTTGATGTTCCCCTTGAACCTTTCACAATCCCTCATGTTTTTCTTATTTGCCACATAGTGTGATGTCACGTCTGATGTATTTTTTGCATATAAGGATGTTTTCATGAGGAATGCATTGAGATTTTGAGCAAACGTTCGTTGTAACTTTGTATCAGATAATTGTTAATAAAACAGCACCTTTGCCATTTTACTGAGTTGGTTTGATTATTTGGTGTTGGAGTTATTCTGCATCCCCATCCGTTGTTTGCACGATACCCAAAGGGCCATATGCTCACATGGTAATAGTGCGGATTGTTGGAAAAGATCCAGACTAATTTGTCTCCAGATTTTCAGACGATCGGGCATCCTCTGCCCTTAGATCGCACGGTTTCCTGTGGAGAGTGACTGATAGAAATAAACTTGCAAGAAGAACTGAGATGGTGGGCAGGTTGCCCCCCCCCCCCCCTTGACGAAATCCATGCCCTGTTTCCACGGGTGCTCTGTGGACGGAAGGCAAAGTGGTCAAATTGGAGGAGTCGATGATATCGGAGGCCTCAAGTCGATTAACAAACTAATGGGGAGTAGACTAAGGGGAAGGCAAACTGAGGGGCTGAGATTGTGATAATTTTTAAGTAACAGGAAATAGTGTGTAAAGAAAAGGTAGCGCCTAGAGTCCTGGCTCAAGAAAGATTCAGAAGGAAACATTTCAAATCCCAATGGGGGTAGAGCAGAAACATATAACGCGTAAACAGGTTTACGTAATTGACGTCTCAAACCATGTATAGGGTACAAAGTAAAGTATAGAGGGGAAAAGGTGATCCGTGTTTATTAATGTGTAAAGTCGACTAGTCTGTATGTTTGAGTAAAAATATTGAAGAGCGATGGAAGTTGTGAAGTAATTGAAAAAGCAATAGTGATTAAGGATAGCAAAGTGATTGGTACCAATTAAAAGGTAGAGCTAGCTAATTAAGAAATTAGAGGCTTGCGCGGCGATTGATGGTGCATGCTCCATTTGTTTTAAAGGCGTTGAAAAAGTGGTGATTTAACCAAAAGTATAAAGTTTATTTCAGATGTCTGGTAACTATTGACAGTCAATTGAGACTTGTCATTATGAGAGACACTCCTCTGATGCATTTATGTAAGACATTACCAAAGCATATGCCCAAGCTCAAACAGTATAGTGTGGAATGGGTGAAGGGCACAGCAGATAAAATGTTTATGCCATGGCCACAAGGTGGGAATCATTGTCAAAAGCGGTATTGCAACACCTGACCACATACTAGCACGCTACAGACATGGGGAAGAAATTAGAGAAAAGATTAGCGATTTCAGAGCTCTGGAAAATGTACCAGGAAGAAAGGGAAGACCCTCCACCTGAGGAGTGGATGGTTAGGCAGCGAAAGGAGGAAGGCGTTGAGCCTTCATCTACCCTTACCTCACCTGAAGTAAAAGGCGCTAGCACGGAAGAAATAGGGTTGTCCCCTTTAAAAGAGTTGAAGGTATCAACGCGGTATAGTATTCCCATATACGAACCCCCAGTTTATGGTAGCAATGATAGTCCAGAGGATGATAAAAGAAAAGGAGAGATCTATAAGATTATACTAAATAAAGAAGAAAGGAGTGAGTGGTTGAATTTATCGACGGAAATAGATGGGGAAATTAAGAGACCGAAAGGAGAGAAGGATAAAGCTGACAAGCTGGCGCTCTTGCAGAACGAATGGATGGGAGGACAGATGTTACTTAAAATAGATGGGGGGGGGGAGCATCAAGGAAGTTAAGCAAAGAGAAGA
Source organism: Ambystoma mexicanum (assembly GCF_040938575.1). Classification (NCBI taxonomy): domain Eukaryota; kingdom Metazoa; phylum Chordata; class Amphibia; order Caudata; family Ambystomatidae; genus Ambystoma; species Ambystoma mexicanum. The sequence goes on from NC_090931.1 coordinate 711,138,832, forward strand.
ACGAACAAGAAAGAAAAGATAAAGAATGAGAGAAGAGATTGAAAGAAGACTAGCAGAAAAGGAAGAAAGTATGACAATAGAGTGAGAGAAAATGGGGATAGGAGAGCAAGGAAGAGAGAAGAGGAGGGGAAGCGCAAAGACTAAGGGACATAACATTGCAGAGACAAACGGAATAAGAGGAAAGAAGGGTAGGAGTAAGGAGAGAAGAACGAAGGCAAGAGGAAGGGATGCCAGGAAAGCAAATAGAATTAGATGAAGAAATAGAACGAAGAAGACAACCGCGGGGTCGCAATACCAGTCTCATTCGTAAAGAACCAGTAGGGCCCAACCCAGAAATGATAGGACAGAATAGAATAGATTCCTCTGATGAAGGAAGCAGTGCCAACAGCATATAGAGTAGTATTGGAGGAAGAAAGCGTTGATGCGGTGAGCATCGGAGAAAAGACTCATAACGTTGATCAAGAATTAAAGAAAGGTAGCAAGTATGGAATTCGAGGGAAGGGGACCAATCCCTAGAATTTCAATTACAAAGCAAAGAAGAAATCCCGTTCAGTCATGAACATAGAGCACTGTCCTTAAGTAGACTGAACCTAGACAAAGGTGAGGAAGATAAGTCACACTAGTTGGGGACAAGATAATTCGGATGAAAAAACAGAATCCAGTCTTGGGGTAGGAGGGAGCGTGTGTGCCCCTGAAGGAAACCTGCAAATCGATAAAGAAGTAAGACTGTCAGATCTGGAACAACCTAAGGATAGGAAGTCAGATCCGCTAGCATATCCAGAGTGTCCCCGAGGATATTCGGATAGTGGGAAGGGAGAATCGCCATCTGTGAGCAGGTTAAGGTTGTTACCGATAAGGAGACAGACCGGGACAATCATCCCTGCCATGGATAGATTAATGGTGGGATCCAACTGTGGGGCCGGGTTAACAGTTTTCCTTATTGGAAAAAGGTGGAGCAAGAGCACAGTATATCCCATGGCCGCAGATGCACAAGGATAATTTAAGGCGTAAGCTCCTGAGTTTGACTTCGGAACGCTGGGAAATGGATATATGAATTAGAAAAAATGACAGGAGGAAACATGCTGGCCATAGGGGACATAAAAGGTCTCCTGGCAACTATTCTTGGGGAAAGGGCTTATGACATATGGAGGAGAGCATGATCTTAGTGTGACAGCACAAAACACAGTGCATGATAGAGCAATTGTAGCGCAGACGTGTGGAGGGCTCTCAGGGTAAAATAGCCTTATACTCCGATATGGGTGCATTTATAAAACGTAAAATGAAGGAAGATGCACACCCTATTGCTTACATTCAAGATATTCAAGAGAAATGGCAACTTGAAACTCGCAAGCCGTGGGAAAAAACTGTGGCATTATTTTACCACATTGTATGTCAGGGGCTGCCTGAGCCAGTACAGAGAAGGAGGAAGAAGCAAGGGGGGGAGGGATGGAAGCAAAACCTTGGGCTGAGATACGGTTGACGATAGTGCACCATTGTTGGTTATTACAAGAGAAAAATAAGGAGAAAGATGATACTAGGAAAATCGAGGAAGCCAAGTTAGTTCAGAAAAAGTTATCTAGATTTGCCATAGAAGGGGCATTATTGACAAGTGGAGGAGGACTGAGAATGCGAGAAGCAATGGGTGCATCGCAGGCGAGTAATCGACGCCCGATGGATCAAGGTGGATATGGGTTTGTGCCACAAGGCAGAGGTATGGGCTATAGAGGAAGAGGCAGTGGATTCCAAAATAATCAAGGTGAGTTTCAGAATGCACAGAATAGGAATTGGAGTACCCAGGGAGGATATAACCAAGGGGGACTTGTCAGACAGGAACCCCCAGTATGCTGGACTTGTGGGATGACAGGGCACAATGCATACATAAGTGGAAGCCAAAGGAGTGTACAAAATGGCCAATTTTCAAGGGGGGGGGCACAGCTTATCCTCCACCATATAGTACACAAACTATAGAAGGGTTCGCCCAATATCACACATTAGCGCTGTGAGTACAGCAGGTAGAGCAACGAGAGCGAGTGCAAATGAATTCACTGCAAGGGCAGTCACAACAAGCCCCCATGCAGACACAGCAGTATGCAAACACAGAACAAGTGCTGACACCGAGAATAGGAGGCGTCACTGTGGTAGGGAGAAATCCTTTCACAGGGATGGGGATGAGCCTGTACCCACAATAGGACAACTCACAGGGTGATTTGTTGTGTTCAGTACTATCTGTGACACCAGACCCTCAAGAGGAACGAAGTGTCGGTGTGACGATAGTAGACATCACCTTTTCTTGTTGACAGTGGAGCTACTTGCTCGTGTATATGAGAGGGAAAATATCAGATGTCACGAATTGCCATGAATGCTCAAGCGTTCTCTGAGAGTGTGACATGTCTGTTCCTTTGTTATATTCATGATAGACTCTGGTTAACATTTTGGGAAGAGATTTAATAACGGAGCTTAACATGATGATTTTATTCACTGATCAAGGGATAGTGTGTTCCACTCCAGGAATACACTATTTCAACATGGGAGAATTTATACTGGTGTTCACAGGGCAAGTGGCTCTGCGAGGCGTTCCAGTAGATCCAGAGATTTTTCTATATGGAGTGACCATTCTACTGACCTGGCTTAGTGGGACAAATTGTGAGGATACCTGATGAGTTTTTGTTTAGACCACGAACACCTATGGACGAAGAGGGGGGGGGGGGAAGAGAAGCAGCTGTAGTACGAAGAGAAATGGCAATGCTCGAAGGAGTAGATGAGGGTAGACCATGGAGAACAGTGATAGCTCTCGAGGAAGGGTACATATTAACTGATCTAACTGATGACATGTTCAGCGAAGACCAAACAGATGATGAAGTGATGTTCTTTATGAGCATCACATACTGGATAAGGATAGAAAAGAGGGAAGTCCCACAGCGAATGGCGATAATGTGGCAGCATCCAGCATTTTTTCAGGAATACTTGAAGACATGGAGGAAGGGTTTCAGGAGCTGAAAAAAGGAATTTGTACAGCCCCTGTTTTAGGAATTCCCAATAATGCTGAGGAATTTTATTTGTTTTCGCACACAAATGGGACAGTTAGGACCGCAATACTTACGTAGAGAACTACATTCGGGTACAAGCCTTTACCGTATTATAGTGGGATTTTAGACCCAGTTATGAAAGGACACTTCCCTTGCGAACAGTCATTGGCAGCTGCCACGTTCGCAATTGAGAAGTCGACAAGTATTGTTATGGGCTGTTCTATGACCCTGCTAGTTTAGAGAAACCCAAATACACATTGACATCCCAAAGAGCTTCAGTTTATGAGGTAATAATTTCTAATCCAACGATTAAGATTGAAAAATAGTGAGTCCTGCCACATTCATAGCTGAGCCAATAGAAGAAGATCCCAGTGACCATAGCGGTCGTTAAATGCAGAGCACATGCTAAGCAAACAGATTTTATCTCTTGCGGGAATGAAGCCTGCAAACGAAGATGCCAAAAGGGTTGCATAATGCCCAAATATTTTGAGTTTTGATACTGAGAGTATTAAAGAAAAAGTTGTTATAACCATGTTGGTGCAAGAAGGGTTTAATAAATTGTCAGTAACCTAACTAATGGAGATTCAAGGGAGTGCACCACAGGATGAGCAGGAATTGTGGAAATGAAGGTGGTGTTCTTTTCCCCCCACAGACGCATTATGGCAACAATGCAGCACTGGAAAGCCGGTGATGCCAGCAGCATTATGAAAGGGTGTGCTTGAACAGCTGCATTACCCCGTGCATGGTAGTAGGGAGAGTCTTGCTGCTACAATTGTGGAAGACTGGTTAATTCTGAATTTGTTGGAGCAACTGCATCGTGTCTCAAACGTTTACTGCTGGGCATACGCTGAGAACAATTGGAGGGGTAATACCTCGACCGAATAGTCGTTTTCAGCATTTCCTTATCGACTATGTCGATATGCTGCAAGTGTGTAATGGATATAGGTATCTATTAGTAGTGGTGTGTCCCTTCTCTAGGTGGATCGAGGCAGGTCCATGTACACACCCTGATGCCACTTGCGCAACAAAGTTTTTAGTGCGCAAAGTTTTCCCATGATGGGGTGTGTGTGAGGTGCTGAGATCCGACAATGGGACACATTTTGTTAATTAGTTATTTGAACAAATAGGGCTTCTATTGAATATAAAGAACAAGTTTTCTTCTGCTTATCACTCACAAGCGAATGGGATATGTGATGGACTCAATGGCCTCCTTAAAGAAAGGATTGCCGAGATTAAATTCACTTAAGAGGGGATGGCTATATTGCCTACCCCTAGTTTTATCACCCTTCGGAATCAGCCAGGATCAGACCGTCACCTCACCCCTCACATACTAGTTACAGGGCGGCAAATGCAAACACCCCTTACACCTCCATCTTGGAGTAGAACTGATGCCCAGAGTATAGCTAAAACCTTTGGTGATGAATTGCATGACAATTTGACATGTATGAACTCTAGCATTTCTCTCATTTCAGATCAAGTCAAGCGCAAAGGGGGTTGGTCTCAGAACACAGAAGCCAATTCAACAACCAACCCAAATCAACTACTATCGACGCCTAAGTTATATGTTTGAGACCTAGTACTCAATGGTCCCTTTTGTGTTGAAAATATAACCCCTTCAGCTGTAAAGGTTCAAGGAAGTTGAGCTTGACTTCACCTGGGCTACGTAAAAGCTTATAAAGGTGAGACCTGCCCTCCCACCGTTGCCGAGCCAGAAGCAAGACCAGAAGAATTATTTCAGCGTGTGCAGACTCGATCGATGGCAAAGAAGGACGATAAAGCAACTAACTGATAAATGCAGATTTTTGCATTTCAACTAAAATTTAGTCGACACTCCTAGATCTTTTAGCAGTAGTGAAAAGACTTGCAGCAAATTTCAGTAGGCCGAAAATGAACTTTAGAAATACACATTGAAGTATCAAAATTATGCCTAAACGTCAGTTCTTGATCAGAAATTGGAAACAAGATCAGTATTCAGATTCATTTTGTGGTGAATACCTGTTCTAAGCAGTTAAACATATGGTACTTACCGACAGTGATCATCAGCTTATACTTGCTGTCTTTGTGTTTATCCTGCTCTTGTCAGAAGAGACGTTGCTATTTGTACTTTTTTTACATGATTTTAAAAATGGCCCAGTGATGAGAAGGCTGCTCATCACAATAATTGTGCAAATTGTACAGTTGCAAATATAAAGAAATGTGATGCTTGTATTAAAGATGAGAAATGTAGAAGCCGGCACGGTTCTAGAGAATCAACAAGTACCAGGATGGCGTGGAGAATGGATGCCCATGGTTTTGTGCATAATATATGCCTGTATGATTGTGCTTTGTCTTTCTGTTCATTGTTCACAGTCTCTATCATGTTAGTACTTCCACTGAGGTAGAGGCCACTATGGTTCTTCCTACTATGGGAACTTCCTTTGATATAGTTCATGATTGGTACAAGGCTTTTAAAAGACACAGGAGAGGTGTAGAGGAAGATAATGAGGGGATAAATACCTATCTAGATAATGCAGCACACTTGGGTAATAACATGTGCTACCAGCACATGAGGGAGGTAGGGGTGAAAACCTCTAAGGAGAGTTGCTACGTCTGTGCTCTCATCCCCTATGCCATATATACAGTGAAAATGTTTTATCTCCAGAGAAGTCCCAGAACAATGCCAGGTGCTTCATTCATCTTGCAGCATGTATGACCAGAGGACAAGTTCAGGGAAGTTGGGCCACTTTATGATGGAGATTGAAATGGTAGTTTCCATTACGGTAAGATTATATCAAGACTACACAGATGGAAAAGGAACCTGGATGGGAGAGAAAGATGCTCGTGTATCCTGCAGCAGGACAGGAAGAGGTAGTCATTGAAGACATGAAAGGAATGGAGTACCCTGATATAACAGCTGGATCGCCTGGATGTTGGGAACAAATTCAAGTCTTAGTCTATGGACGAGTGAAGTCCAAGAAGGGATGGGAAGGAGGACTGATGTCCTGTGCAGCTCATCTAATGAAGCCAGAATATGTACAAGAGGTGCAGAGTGAACAATGGATGTTTGAAGTCATGGGGTAAACATGCCAAACTGCTGACATGGGTAGAAGATTAATCTGGTCCAATGGTTGTGGTTCCAATGGCAAATGCTCAATAAATCGAGGCAGGGGTGGGCACCACTTTTGTGTTTCAAATTTTCTTCATTTCTAGATTGCTTCAAAATATAAGTGTTGATGTGGGATGGTTTAGCCTGGAGCTGTCAGAAAAAGAATGGTCCTGTGACACAAGGACCACAAAAACCTATAGTGAAAAAAATCAAGTGGAACCATCTCACTAGGTCTGGCGCTCTCAGTTGGCTCCAATGCGAGCTGTAGTAATTGATTAGATTATTTATTTTTGGTAATTTTAGCATATTTGTTCTTTCTTAATAAAGTAAATTCTTTTGTCTCCATTTGAACATAATCCAATGAAACTTATGAAAAGTCCAGGAACTGTTTAATGCACATTCCTGTGTGAATCTATTCCACGTGGCGAGCAATGAGACAGAAGTAAAATACAAAAAGTCTATTATATGTACATATGCCGATGCATTTCGGTGCACCTAAGCACCATCTTCAGGGCTGTACTATTTACTGCATTTATATAAGAAATAATCGTTCCAAACATGATTCAAACATCAATGTACAAACTGAAAAATAACATAGTAAACATACCAGTGTGTACCAATAGTGTTCAAATTGGATGTCATCAACATTGCAAGGTTGGAGAAAAGGAGAAATTGTGAAAATTACAAACAATCTTAAGCTATAATTCTAATTTGTTCATAACAGCTTGTTCATGTGTCTATAAGGATCCTACCTCTCTCTACTCTTTTTCTCCAATGTCGCATCACGTGTTGTTCATGTTTTCAAATGCCGTCAGTATACTGGCATTGAAAAGGATGCAGCGGAGCCACCAGGGGGTGCTGAGATGAGGTGAAGTGTCTCAGTCGATCTCCTCACCTGGGTGCTGAATTTTGGATTTTGGGACCCCCAGCCCTGTGGATGCTGTGCCCTGATTCCCCCCCACCCCCACCTGGAGCTGTAGAGCGTCGGCAGAGCGCAATCCCGGGGCTCCAAGACGCCCGGGAACCGGAGTTGGCCCACATCCGTGAGAGAGGAGGACAGAGCGTGGTGTGTCTCTGCGCAAGAGGAACCGGAGGAAGCCCTGCAGATTGGCGGAGGGGGAGGGGCATCGGCCTACTGTCCAGCCACACAGATCACATTTCGGCGCAACTGTGGGCAGAGTCCTCGCCCTCGCCTTTCCGAGAGAGGCAACATGAGCAGCGTATCTGAGGCTCAGGTATGAGGAGCCTTAGACTGGAGAGTGGCGTGCCATTGGAGCGCTCTTGGTGTCCCGCAGCGGGAGCTCCAGCGAGCGGAGGCCAGTCGTGAAAGTAACCGGTGGGGGAGGAGCGGCAGCCAATGGATCGCCCCTTTGGCTTGAGCTGCAGGTATTGTGCAGCGGTGCTCCCCGTTCTGGAGTAGGGAGCCTTCTGGCCTGGCGACAGCACTGTGACTTCACCCGGGGGCTGTTGGGTTCCGGGGGCGGAGGACTTGACGGCGCACTGGGTTTTTCGCTTTCCCAGTGCTCCGGGGGACTGGCAGCTGCCGGCAGTTTGTGTGCTGCGGATGGATTTTTGGCGGTCCCTGGTGGCCGCGCACCCTTGTGGGGGATAATTGTGCAGGTGAGGTGTGAGGTTTGGATGGGTGTCTGCACCACTCCCCCTCCACACCCCCGCTCAGACGGTGACGGTCCAGGACCTTGCTTGGGAGTGTGCTCCCTCTCCTTGCTGATGATCCATGCCCCTCGTGGGCTATCTTCTACTTTTCTCCCTGCACGCCCGGCAGACTCTTTCCCAGTGGCCCTATATTCTCCCATGGGAGTTTTGTGCCTTCTTCATTAAGTCTTCATACCAGGTTGTCGGTCTCCCCCTCTTGACACTTATTTGGATGCTTCTCTTGAGCATTGCCCCAGGCTTGATTATTGAAGAAGGTGGACTGACAGTTTGAGCACTCCCTTGTGCAAGGAACAGGGGGGGTGCACTCTATAACAGTGCTGTCCTTGAGGCTCCGGAGCTGCAAACGTTAGGAGAGAGGCGTGTGTCACTCCGGGGCAAGATAAAACTGGTTCGGGGAGTTGGACATTGTTGCTCCCCTTTGCCCCTTCCTGAGTCTTCCGACCCTGCGTTCTGGGGGAGTGCCTGACACGCGTTGGATGGCCTGGGTGCAGACCTTGCAGAGATTTCAGCGGTCTCCAGAGCGTTCTGAGGTGGGATTCACCATGCAGGATACAAACCAACCTGAGGTAACAGAAACTCAGTAGATGAGTCGCAGCATGGCAGCCCTACTGGAGGAGATTCGAGGTTTTAGGGCAGACATAGGCAGGATGTTAGATTCCCTCGACACGAAGGTAGATGCAGTGGAAGACCGAGTTCAGGCTCTGGAGGCCAACCAATCCTCGGCAGACATCTTCGAGACGCAGTTCGATATGAGGTTGGCAAAGCTGGAGAGGAGAGAGGAGAAACTCGAACTTAAGTTGGACGATTTGGAGAATAGAGAGAAGCGCTCCAACCTGAGATTCATTGATATTTCGGAGCAAGACGGGGAGACGCAGGTGGACATTGTGAGAAAGGTTAGGGCAATCATAAGTTCTCTATTCGACAAAGGAAATATCAGTGTCCCCACCATTGACAGGGCCCATAGAGCGGGAGGTCGTGCGGGTAGACCTTGCTCGGTCCTCGTGAAGTTTCACTATTATGTGGAGAAAACTAAGTCGCAATGGAAGCCAGGAAGAAGGCTAAAGAACAAGATGGCAAAAGGACAGGCGAAAAACCATGTGGCACAGCCATGTTTGGACACTAGCCACAGTTAGTAGCCAAAAGCGATAAGGCTAAAACGTAATTTCCCAACAAGTGGGAAAAGGTCACTGCTGCCACCAGCTTATTTTAGCACACCTAGTATCACCAAAAATCCTCTGAGTGTTAGTCTAGAGCAAAACAAAAATGTACCCCCATTGTACTGCAGTGTAAGCTGCATTGTACAATGATAAAAAGTTACCACAAGTCATACAGAAGTAACAATTAGTAACACAGTAACACGACTAAGGGAAACAAGGTTTCCCAGTACTGACAGCATGAAGGACATGTCAGTTTCCCCATGACATATGAGCAAAAGCCAGTGTAGTGAAGAGTGGAAACGGCCAAAAAGACCAAAATTAAAAGACTGAATGGCATATTTGACCGAATTTAGGCTGTACTAAAAGTTTGTACAACCAAAAATTCGATCAAATATGCCATTCGAACCCATTGCAGCAAACCAGGGCAACGGGGTTTGTGGGTTTGTTCCCCGCTCCCGTGTTCATAGTAATGGGAATGAGGGAGTCCCTTGCGTAAATCGATAAAAATGCGTCTAAAAAAAGGACCATACAGCGCTGGTTCCCAAGCATGGAAGTGCAGAGAACCAGTGTCTCAGGGAGTCAGGGGAGTCGGCGGCAGCACCCAAAGAGGTGTGCTGCAAATGGGGGAGGTGTATTCCTGATGTGTGGGTTGTTTGACCGTAATGGTCGTGTTAGCTAGTCCTTTCGGCCGCAAACTTTTCTGATAAGGGCAAACAATACACTGCACTGCAAAAAGTACAGGTCAGATTAAAAAAATAAAAGCAAAAGGTTTGGGGGTTCCATAAAGATGGAAGGAAAGGTGCAGTAAAGAGAAATCTTTCCTAACACTATATATGATTGGACTGCTTCTGGCAGTTTGAATGGTGCAGATCCTTACCATTTGTGGTCCTGGTGGTGAATCCAGTGCAAATACTCTATAAAAGGACTCCTGCATCCATTGAACATATTGTTGGAGCCAAGACCCCTATGAGGAAGTGCTGCCAGCTGAGAACCCCAGGACGACCATTGCAGCTGACCAGCATGGCCTCCAGCCAAGCTCTGGTGAAGCCCTGCTCCTCTGTCATGATTGCAAGAAGCTCTCTTCAGTGCTTCATCCCCTGAACTGGTGGGAAAACCCAGTCTTGTCCCCTGCTCAAGGATCCCTGCTTGCTGAACTTTCCACCCGGTGGACTGGCCAGCTCTGTTGGGCTACATCGCTGCAGCCGTTGCCATTCTGAGTGCGTCCTTGGAAGTAGGATATTCATTGTGTGCTACAAGATGCCTGTTCCTTCATTTACAGCCTTCTAGTCGCAATGGAAACCATGCAGGGCTTGCTCCTTTGTTCCCCAACCAAAGATCACCTGTTGCCACCTGACAGTGGTAACTCCGGTTACAACCAATCTTCACTCCCTCGGGATTTCCTAAGAATGCCTGCTCCGCAGAAGTAGTCTTCCTTTTGTGGCAAGGGTGACCAGCTGGCCAGGCTCAAACGGTATGCAGATATTGCGACTGACAGAAACTAAATCCTGTGCCCAAAAGTGATGTCTGCACCTTTGATTCTTGGGCCTCCCTTGACCGGACCAAGGACAGAAGTATGTGGCCCCAAGGGATTACAGAACCTCTGAAGTGGTCTCTGGAAAATTCAGAGTAAAGGGGGAATCGATTAAAATGCCGCTTTCGTCCCAACCCTGTTTAACAAATATGTGCAACTCATGCCAGAACTGTAACATGACTGTCTTGAAATGCCTACTTACCTGATTTGTACTGTTTTCTTAGCGCTGTGATACCTCTGGGTCTTGGGCACTAGTTATAAATGCAATAAATAAATACAAATGGGCCTCACGTCCTGGCCCTATCGTTTGCTTGCCTCACTCAAATTGGTGGTGGTCTAGTCAAAGATCACCCCCCTCCCCTAGTGTAGTGGGACAGGAAGAGATACTTACCAGAACCTTTCCTAACTTTTTTGGAACTCTGAATCGCAATCACTGGCATTGTCCAATCCAATAGTAACCCTACTGGATATGATATATGATACGATTGGTTATTTATAACTTGCTTAATACCCAGAGGTTTCTAAGCGTGGACCCGGGGATCAAACCAGTGTTGCTCTGCGTCGAGTTGCTTCGAAGGCGAGCATGTTGCCCCTGAGCTATCCTCCCTGAACAGTAGAACCTTTGGAACCGGTGACCGCACCATTCCATCTCAGGGCTGGCTACGGATCGATTATAAGGTTGCTCTTAAGTGTTCTTTTGTGTTTTACTAAGCCTGATGACTTGCTTGTTGTACTGGTTTTGAATCTATTGCTTTTCTATCTGACTTTACCACATAGTTATTGACCGCATTGCTGATAACTGTACCTTAAAGACAGTTAAGCAACATTTTAGCAAAGTATTGGGATTCATTTAGAACCCCCATTGGTGAACCTATATATGTATGTCATAGTGGTTGTGTGACAATACTTACTTCTATTGCTTAGTGTGTATTTTAAAGGCCTAATAAATCATTGTATATTTTTGTACTGCCCTGTCTAAATGGAATTAGCACCCAGGAAACAGATTGACCAATTAAAATCTGCCTTTACCGGGCGTGATTGTGCAATGGAAATATAAAATGGCAGCCACTGAAAACATGTTAAAAAATGACGACCGTCATTCGAAAACAGACCTAGTCCCTTTTCCATTTACATTGACCATTTCTTTTGTCATTTTATTTTTCTTCAACGGGAGATGGCTCGCACTGAGCTCATCTGCTGTCAGACGAAACAAAAAGAAAACTATCTGCATCCCGGTAACTCCTGGAGTGCGAATGGCTTACATGCCCTTGCTGGGGGTTGGACGGACATGGGGTTATGCGAGGGCCTCGGATCGGGGCTGGGGGCCGTTAAACCCCATATCTGCTCCTCACCCCAGCCGGGGCGTGAAAGTTATATCATTGGAGCCCTAGATCACTCCCACACCTCTCCATAGCCTAAGCCTTGCCACTCTGCTACCTTGATTGGATTTGGCTAGACTTCAGTGTCTTCTCGGTTCACCATAATCGGTTGGCCTCTCAAAATTCACCCGCAGGTTGATTTTGGAATCCATCTTAACACTCGTCACATATCATCGGGACATAGATCTCCTAAAGCCACTTCAGCCCGAGATCTCTCTGCAGCTCGGTCTCCAGGACACATATTTAGGATGTGTAGTACTTCCTGCCAAGGAGGTGGTCACCAATAACTTGGCTTAGTAGGACCTCCTCTGTGCACACTTTATTTCAGTTGACTGATCTATTTCACAACAAGGGCAGACCGTCCCACATGTGAATCATGTAAATCACTGTGTACATTCTACTAGTGCTAATCTAAGGGACCTTCCTTTCAGGTTTGTCAAAAGCCACATTTGTGTGATGGTGTGTAGCATAACCAAGTGACCAATGGAAACGTCCCTAGACATTTCGAAGACACACAATTAAGTATATGGTAAGGGCACCATCTTGTAATCATTGACAGTGGTACAAAGCTTGTGTATGATGTGACAAAATGTGAAGTAGTATAAAAAAATCACAAAACATGTTTCTATCGGTCAAGCAGGCATTAAAGGAATAAACTAAGCGGCTTGAAAAGTGAATGGTTTTACTTTATGAATCCATCTTGGAAGATTAGATTGCTAAGTGGGGATATATTGGCTTTGAGGAGAGGTACACCTGCTGCAGTGAGTGTACTTCATACATTCACACTTACTAGAAATACTTGCCTCATCCATTTTTCTCCAATTGTTTCTTCTAGCCATTGTTTTCTCAATAGAGCGAGGCCCTCATGCACGCTGGCTGTCAGAAAGGAGCATCTCCCATTCCTAAGTGAGAGTAGCAACGTTTTTTGTATGGGAAATGTGCTAACATGCTCTACTCTAACATTTTAAATAATGCATGTTAGTATTACCCCAAAAAATGGTATGCATATATGTAAAATTAACACCTGTTCAAGCTAGTAATGTGAAAATCACAGTGCACTTGTCTCACCCAACATCACTGCTTCACGCCCACCCCTGCTCTTAAACAATTTACTAAAATAGAGCTCTCATATCGTGTTGTGTAAATCCTGGCTTTAGTGGTGCCTGACGTTTTGCTGTCCTGTACACCTTATAAAGGCAGGACAGCATGTGCCGTGTGAGCGCAAACGCCAAGACTCGGAGCCCCTTAGTCCTTGGCATGTCGCCACTTCTGCAAAACTGTCTTATGGGTTTTGCTACTTCCAGACTTTTAAACACGCTGCAAAAGAGCTTTGTATTCTAATCACCTGTAGTCGTTCTCTGACAACCAACGTGTCTTTATTACACTTTCAATGTGCAGAACAAGCGTTAAAAGTACTTTCAACAGAATCCCACTTAAGAGCCTCCTACTTGGGAATATTCCCTTTTTACTGGACTTTCAGTAGAGGTTCCCAACCCTTTCCCTTTATAATTCCATGTTTAAAATAACGTAATAATGATGTGCAGCTCTTCTGTGCACTTGCTCGTTGGAGAGGGAACGCCGAACATCTTTTAGTCAAAGAAGGGAGCTGCTGACCAACAAGATGGCGTGTGTTTAATGCTGTTCGAGGCGCCATTTCCCTCCTTGATAGGCGGAAACGTTTTAATCGAACGGAGGAGACCGAGCTGCAGAGAGATCGCTGAGACTGAGGGGCCTTTGGAAGGTATATGGCCCTCCTGTTACTTGCGAGATTATGTTCAAACCTTTCATTATATTGCTGCGTCTTCTCAATGAGCAGCAATCCAGTAAATGCTTAACCGCAGCAGCTTTCTTCTCGACACTACAACGCTCCCCCTCTCCCCTCTGCATGTCATGTGGTAGGTTTGGGGAAAGAAAGCGGGTCTTACACCAGTGGGGAATTATATCTTTTGCATGTTGGGGGCGGTGTAAGGCTCCTGATCTCTGCAAACTAGGCACCTTTCCCGTTCCACTTTGCAGCCAACGCCTCCAACAGATCCTTCTGACTGTCAGCCTGCACCACCACTGCCATTCCGGTTTCAGTTCTCCTTTTCAACAAGTTCACTGTCGTCCATATAGAACAGGGCTCTATAACCGCTTTGATTCTCCAGATGTTTTGGACAACTGCCATCAGCCTTATCCAGCATAATCCATTGCCAAGCTTTTCATGGGAATCCGTCCAAAAACATCTGGAGAGCAGCAGGTTACAGGCCCTGATATAGTATACAACAGAGACCCCCCCCCCAACCCCACATCCTATCCTGCAGCCACGGCTGATGATTGGGTGCAATGTCTCTGGAACCTCCATTTCAGAATCTTGTTTGTGGCCTACCGATACCATGCCCTTGAATACAGGATGACCACTCTCACAGAATTAATTTAGGGTGCGTGTGTCTTGGTGCCCAGAAAAACAAAGGTGAATGTCCTGTGTTTTTTGATTTTTTGTACCAAATGTTATACAGTGAAACACGAGGCGTGCAAATTAATCAAAATAGAACATGCACAGTGGCCCATTGGCCATAGTCAAAACTGTATGTTACTTTTCGCCTCATCACCTATTTACCCACCCACCCTCCTCCCTCAGCCTTAATTAAACATGTATTCATCATCAAGAACTGTGTACTTAAGTAGTGTTATCATGTCAACAGTCTGAAGTTACTGAAGTAGTTGGAAAGCCGCATAACCTCAATACTTACCCGGGAGACATTCGACTATGTGAGGGTCCCATCAAAGAGCAAATCATTTTTAATCATCAAGTTGTCTTCACCACCTCCCACGATGCCCATATTAGGTCTCCAACATGAAGGATAGGATAGCCCCAGATTTGAACCCCGCCCTCCCCCACTCCCTTCTGCTTTAGGGGTATGTCACAAGGTTAGTAAAGTGATCTTGTCAGGTGGGGCTGGGAAGCCTCCTCAGCCTGGGGTAGGAGGCCTACCGAGAAGCAATCCGGTGTTAGTCTTGCCCCTGATGAGGACAGCGGCAGTTGAGAGGGCCCCAATTCTTGCCTCCCATGTGCCAGCTTGATCTTGTGCAGAACCCATTTGCCCCACCCCATGTGTAGAATTCCAAATGCTGGCCCAGGGTTTTTTTTCTCTTTCTCAGTAATACCCTGATGAATGGATAATAGTACCTGCAAGAAGAGAAAACAAACCATAGTGCCCCAGAGCACAACGCTTAGAAATTACGTCTGAGAAATAATCCGCACAGAGATCTGCAGACGGGCACACCAGTGGAAAGCCTGACACAAGTGGCAGGGAAAAAGTTGTTGGGGACAGGCAAACAGCATGACGAGGGAGCCGGAGCTCCTACACTGTCCTGCCCAAGAAGGGAAAATTAACTTACCTTGAGGGTTGTCAGGCCAGGCCCTCACCAGCTGCAACTGGGATATTTGCTCAGTCGCTATTACTGATATGTGGCGATCCCGCACAGAGAAAGTGGGCAGGGAATAAGAGGTGTTTATAAAGTTTTTCCTGTATGGAATGCCTCCCAGGCAGGGACGGCCGCACTAGATTGGCCAGGGACAGTCCACCAACCAACAGGTAGGGAGGGGGCAGGGCGGGCGTTAATAACAATTCAAGAAAGCAGGAAGTTGTGGGTTGATCGTGTGAAGTCAGAGGAGGTGGAGGTCGCAGACCAAGAGACAAGCAGAAGAAAGGGCGGTGAAGTGGACTGTGGAGGCAATGTTTGGGGCAGGTGAGTCATTGGTTAGTGATTGCAAGTGGTACTGCGTTTTGAGTGTGTCTGGAATAGGAATGTGAAGTTTGTGTATGTGAAAGGCAGAGTCTTAGTAGCATGTGGGTTTGAGCGGTGGTAGTGACATGGAGGAGGATGTGGTAGTGTTGCATAGAAAGTAGTAACGGCATAGCGAGGAGGCAAGGCTTAGAAGGTGTGAGACACATCAGAGGGACAAAGGAGGAAACTGCCGGGAGCAGAAGGAGTGAGAGGCAGGTGGAGTTGGAAGAAGAAGAGTAATGAGAGAAGAAAATTGGATAGTGAAAGGAATATTTGGACATAATAGAAAGGAGACCAAGTTGAGCATTGTCTGTAAGGCCTAGCACGTCCCTCAAGCTGCCTTTTGGACTTCACCTCCATCAGAAGGCATAACCTAGAAGCTAGGGGTCAATAATCAATATTTACTAACCTAGGGGTTTGGGACTCCTGGGTTAGGGAAGAGGTGCTTTGCTAGATAGGAGAGTGGTTTGCAGTAGGGCCCAGTAACTTTTTAATAAAAACCCTTTAACCGTCTTTGAGACTTGAAGTGCTTCTTGAGCCATCTGTAGAGAAGGAGCCAAGTACCCCCCCAACCACTTCACCCATGTTGCCTATATGTTGGCAGCCAGAGTGTGAGACACCTGTAGTAAGAATGCCGATACCAAAGTGAATCCTGGAAGCAAGGTTCCCATTGAGAAAACCATACCTACATACGAGAAAACATGATGGTCATTTGAATGAAATCCCGGAAGAAGCAGAGCAAATGAATGATCAAGATGAATAGCGATGTCATGCAGAGTCGAGCTGACGTACATAGAAGAGATGCAGAGACAAGAGAATACAGATATTCTATAATGCATCAAGAAAGTATCAAGGATAAGTGACATCTTAGGACCAAGGTGAAGAAGCTTATGCCACAGAAATGAACATTTCAAGCTGGTTTACACGTGTACAGATGCAGAGAAACGCAAGCAGACAAAGTATTCATGAGGCTAGCTTTATAGTGAATAGATTGCAGCATGCACCAACATATGCATATATGCATGAAATGAGTGAAGGATCGATGTTTCCACTATGTGTTATAGCAGAGCTGAACAAAAAAAAAGGAAGGCCTAATTTTCAGTGTGTTGCAGTAAGAAAACAAATGAATTACCAAGTGAATCTCGGAAAGGTGAGGCTGGATGAGCCATGAAGCCAAGCCAAGAAGCCAAGGTCTTATCAGGCTGGAGTGAGCTGACATGGGATACAAAATTGTGTGAAAGAACAGCTCCTGTTTAGAAGGCATGAACAAAACAAGGAAGACATCCGAGGTCTATTGGAAAATAGTATGTTTTAATACACTAGAGGCTTGATTTTGTGTTCTTCAGTCACATGGACAGATGAAGTTGGATGAACAGGACTATCACACTTATGCATGAGGGCAGAGTGTGCCTTCACCCCCCTGAATTCTCCAGATGTCATGATGCCTACCCCGGGCATCCGGATCATGCCCATCAGCCCCTGGAGCAGGCATCCAGGTATTTAATAAAACCCCACCAGCCCCGGCTGGGGGCTGTCTGGGTTCAGTCCTGGCACCTTAGGCTCCAGGCTCATAATAAAAATGAGTCCTGGCGCCATAGGCTCCAGGCTCATAGACTTTACTTACCTCATGCAGACCATGCTGCAAATGAATCCAAGCCAACGTGAGGCCTGGATGGGACTAGTTTTCTACAGGGACTATTTTTTACTTGGGTGTGGTTCTAGGGACTTCTTACCTGGAACTACTTTGGAGGCTATTTAAACCACGCCTGAACAGCAGCACATGCTTCGTGTTATTCTGCATCCAGCAGCGTAACGCTCACCGTGCCTGCAGTCAGCATCCAGTCTTCAGCTACGCCCGTCTCGAATCCAGAGCTCCTAGCAATAGAAGAAAGAAGAAGGAAAGGTTAGAAAACAGATATTATTTCAACCCTTACCTGAATTCCGGATCCATCACGTCTTCGAACTTGAAAAGGACATTATTCTACATGCATCGCCAGCTGCAGCGCCGCGCCATACTCACCAGTCCTCACAGCATTTTTCGATCCAGCGCAGCCTCCATCATTTTCTCTGCCGAATTCCACTATCTAGGGGACAAAAGAAACATAAGGTGAGCCGAGAGAGCCAACAAATACAACCTCTCCACCATAGACTTACCTGATTAACAACCGGAGGCATTATTCTGTAACAAACCGCAAATTCTTACGCCGCACCTGTAAGGAGAGAGAAACCAGCAATTTAAACACCTGCATCTTTTGCCGGACGGTGTTGGGTAATACAGACTCTTACCTGAACACCATCAGCTGCCACAAGACAATCTTCCCTTGGACCCAGCTGCAACACAAGAAAGGAATGTACAAGAGTGAACATCGACATATTGAACTCTTTGAACTTTATACTTACGGGTTCTCGCCTGGAACCTCAGAGACAATAGTCATCCGGAACTCTTCCAACGCCCTCAAACCAGTGAAGTAACTGGTATCTACACGCCCCTGCATTCCACGCAGGATGGAGAGCTCATCATTTACAAACATAAGGTGAGCTTACAGAAAGTGAATATCGGTGGTGATTAGTGGGGAGAACAGTGGGGTGCCATTACTAAAATCCACAGGTGGCTAAATCCCTTTCTCCACTTGCAGGAGAATATTTCTACGGGTCAAGCAGACGAGATTAGGCGGTCCAGTCCAGTCTGTCATCTCTGCACTACGCTTCACGTTGGAGGAGGTCGCAGCTGTCCGGGTCTGATCGATGCCCCTGTGGGAGCCAGGTGAGCGTAACACCAGAGCTAAGAACACTCCCAAGGACAATTTCAAAGTCTTAATTGCTAGCAGACCACTGAGGTGATGATAGATGGATATGCTAATTGGTGGGAAGCTCAGTTTTAGATGAGCTGGACCTGGAGGTCCAATCTGCGTGCTGCTAGACATAGGTGGAACAGTACTGACGAAGGTCAGAGTGCCAACCAATTATAGGAGCCCACGTAATTGGGGGTCCTATAGTTTGTGTAGCCAATGGGACGTGTATTTAGTGACGTTCATAGTGGCCATTTTGAAGGGAGGGCTTAGTTGCCCCACCTGATAAGGAACAAATCACTTTCTTCCACTGCCTTAGACTAGTGTGCATCATATACTTAGATGATCCCTTTAGACTCAATCACTTTCTTCAATAGGTTTTTGCAGTTTGCCACGTAGGATGACGTTAGTAATACGTAGGTTAAAGTCATCAATGACGATTTTTTTTTTCTATATAAGAGTGCTTTTTTCTAAGATGCATCGAGAGAATTTGCGCTGAGCCGTCTGTTGATGTCCTTTGTACTCCCTGTTTTAGATAATTGATATTAAAAAAGTTATCCTTTTTGCCAACTACCTGAGTCATTTCGATTGATGTATGAATAAAATCTGCATCCCCATCCATCTCCAGGGTATTGCTACTCATCTTAAAGGGCTGTAGATCTCCCCGCTCACATCCCTGACATGGGATAGCAGTTCCATCAGATATAGAGTTCCAGGAAACTGTCCCGGATTGTGTGGAAATTCTCCTTGCATACCTATATCTTAAACTTGATTTATTTCCATCTGTGCGAGAGAGCAGCCTTTTCAATTTTTTTTAAGATCCATTCTTTGCTTGTTATATCTCTTTTGAGCCACCAGCTGTCCTCTTTACTCAATAGGTTTGATTTGTTGACGTTGTTATAGTTTATGATCATAGGATCAAGTTCTACAGAGCACCCCAGCAATAGTTTTGTCTTTTATGCACCCCCCGTCCCCGCCGGTTGCTTGGCCACTGAGGGGAAACTCCACGAACATGTAACTAGCTACAGTCACTTTACCCTGCCAACATTTGTCCTTGCCCATCAGTCTATGTTCATGCATCTTCACCAGTGTCCAGCAGTTCTGCAGTAAGATCCTTTGTTGCCTGTACATTGTTTCACAGCGAATGCTCAAATGTCTGACACGCCTCGACATGCCATTCCACTGGTCTAATGTGAAGTCAATGCATAGCTCTCTTTCTCAAACGTTGCAAGCCTTTTCAGTAAGATATGAATTGTCATTCAGTATATAGGTGAACATCGTAGCTGTTCTCATTTGTGCGGTAAGATATTCCAGTTCAAACAGTAGATTTCTTTGACTTTGTATGCATCCTAGGAGGTGGCTTAGCTGTAGATACTTCCATAAATCCCCCCCCCGGTAGGTGCTTGGCAATCTCATTGAATGTTATCATTCCTTCTCGCCATGCTTCTATTATAGAGACAGTTCTGGGATCAAAACCATTGCTCCTAAAACATTTTCCTCTCCCGAGCCTGACCTCACCATTGTTCCACAGTGGTGATAAAGCATTTACACAGTAACCACACCCTGTTTCCGCCATGTAGGACCTAAAGTTGAACCTTGTGTGATGACTTTCATATTGGTCCCGATGAGTGCTTGCCATAGTCACTCTTTGGTCAGGCTCAACCTACTGTGGATATCTTATTTATTTGCAGTCATAACCTCCACCTGCTGCAAGCAAATTTTCTGACCGAGTGCCATTCAAGTTCGAAATTTCCAAGTTACTATAAGTTGCATTCAGGCATAGCAGGCACATGTTGCACAGAACATGAATAATCTGGATTTCTGCTGATATTGAGCACAAATACTTCATCTTTCTTTTTTCATTTGTATGTCCACTGTGGAAGATATCCCACTAGCACTTCCCTTGATATTGGCATCCCCCCAGAGTTTCTCTTGTTCACACTGTCTCACAAATATGTTCCCCATTGCTCCAACAATAATCGCTTTGGCAATGGAGACCTCCAACCAGACTAGGATCACTAGCAGGTCTCTCATGAATGGAAGGCCTTTTACTGCTAGGCAATTGACACAAAACCTTGGATCCTGTCATTTATTTTGTATAGCGATGGCTAGTGGTTTTAAGGTGATATCAAAGAGGAGAAGACCAGAAGCACCCCAGGTGGTGCCTTTATAAAGTTGAAATGTGGCAGAATATAGGCCATTTGTGTTATCACTGAGCACTGAGGTGCTATTGTAGAAGGCCCCGAGGAAGGTGTGGAAGCCTTCTTCAAATCCCATAGTCCTCAGAGTGCCCAAGAGATATTGCCATGATAAATTATCAAAGGCTTTTACCACATCAATTCTGAGAGATAGTGTGTGTTCCTGGTGCCCCAAACTTTGATTGGATTACGTTCATCACTTCTCTTATGTTGGTGCCGTGCCATGGCTTTATAAAAAGGGTCTTACCTTTATGGATGAACTCATGGGCTATTGGTTCCTTGCAATTTTCCCAAATCTTGAGAATTTTAACATCAAGTTCCCTCAATAAAATGTGGCTTTAGTTGCTATGTTCTTGGGGGTCTGTAGTTTTAGGAGTAGGATTACACACAAACATTTCATGGATGCCAGAAAAGCTTTCTTAGCAGATCCAATGGAGTAGTGGGGCAATCTCTTTCTTGAAGGTATAATTAGAGGTGTGCTGATAGGCCATCTAACCCTGGAACTTTACTGCATTGTAGGGAGGCAATAGATTTGTAGGCTTGAGAGCGAGATGCTTATCTGTGAGATCGTTGCTAGTTTGGCTTCTTGTGGGGATCTGTAAACCGTCCAGGAAATCTTTATCTAGACCATAAGGGTATTGAGCATACATGTTTTTGTAGATCTTGACGGAGTCATTGATTTCTAAATTTGTCTTGGCTAGGACTCCATTTAAATTTGTTGCTGAACAGATGATTTTACTATTTTCCATTTGTTTGAGTCTATGAGCTATAAGGTTTGCCAGCTTTGTCCCCTCCTTCCCGGTATATTCTCATTGCCATTAGGAAATTGGCAGCGTGCAGACTATTTAACTGTGACCCTACCATGTTGAGAGAGACCATAATCTGTTCTGCGTATCCTTGAATGTAGCAAGTAGCCACTTTAGACCATCCTCAAATGCTACCATTAACACCGGGATCAGGCCATCTAATAATTGGAGGCACATTCAAAGGACCAATTTTGATCATCCCACTTATGCCCCCTTTGTATTTTCAGCAGTTTTGCCTATTCCAGAGCTAAGCTTTCCCAAGGACAGGGGGACTAGTAAGTATAGCATTGGATGTATACAACATGCACTTGACTCAGCAATCTCACCATTCCTAAACGAGCCAGTAAATCTGATGAGAGAAATGTCTCTTGCTCTGATAGTGTTGGTTAGCAAAATATGACTTACTCAATTCCTTGAAGGCCCATAGTGATTCAGATGGAACTTCAAACTTAAAACTCTGAGACATATAAAGCACCATTTAAATAAAAAAGAGGAGAAGGAAGAATTGGGAATTTCTTAAACCAACACCTGTCTTTAAAAACCCGAAGGATTTTGGCTTTTAGTTTTAATATATGGCAGCTGATTACTTAGCTGGACATTTGGAAAACACACAGCATCCAGGACTGTGGACTGTCTCATCTGTGCAGTAACCTGGACCGACCCGATTAGCTTCAGCCCCGTCCTTGCTTTGAAGCTTGGCAGGGTCGGTCCCGGTTACTGCATGCTTGAGAGTCCCAGATGCCTATTGTGTCACTGGCCATTTTTCACCCCTGATGTCACTGTAGCTATAATATAGAACTACCATGAACTACAAATACCCTTGGTTATTATATTGTAGTCCATTTACAGTTATCTGGAAAAAACAGCCAATAACGGAGGGGAGGAGCAAAAGCCAAAAATGCTTTCCTGCCCTCCCAGACCCTTGCCAAGTGCCCCCCTCATGTATGCCCCGATCTCTGTTCTTGAGTGAATTCTCTTGTAGTTGTGTAGTTACTGGGCACTATAGAATGTCTAGCCTTAATCTGTAGTCATCCTGCACAGAGACCACTTGGTAAGCAGTTTTAGGGCCCATCTGATTCTTGGCGTATCAGAGTTAATACCTGGATTTCTGAGGGCTTTATTTGGTGTTTTCCTTTGACTCCCAACCCGATTTTTTGAACTGGTTCAACTCGAGTTACCTGCCTTTGTGCTGTAGTCCATTTTGTTTCTGGCTTTTTTGCGTACCCCACCTAACCCCTCAGCAATTGGCTTTGGCAGTCGGTTGTCACTTTGCTTCTGTCCTACGGCCATCCCTCCCTGCTTCCCTCTGCCTTCTACTATTCACCTTCATCCATCCTCTGACCCTCTTTGCCCATCCATCTGATTCTCATTAGTCTGCCCCCCCCCAACCCCCTGTGATTGGAACCGCAGCATTTCAGAGTCCCTTCCAGGGCAGTCTTACCTGGGCAGCCACCGGCTAAGGGCCACAAGGCAAAGGGCAGCTACTGTCCAAGCAGCTCTACTCCATGTTTGCCCGTGCTCACCTGGGACGCCTGACACAGATAACCTACTGTGGCGGATAAGGTAATTGTGGTGTGGATGGGAGTATAGCCATTAGTCTACTTCAGTAAATCCACACCACCGATATTCCCTATTTTCTAGCCTAATTGTGCA
Source organism: Ambystoma mexicanum (assembly GCF_040938575.1). Classification (NCBI taxonomy): domain Eukaryota; kingdom Metazoa; phylum Chordata; class Amphibia; order Caudata; family Ambystomatidae; genus Ambystoma; species Ambystoma mexicanum. Next base: position 711,161,901 of record NC_090931.1, read on the forward strand.
AGGTAGCCATTTTGGCACTTTGATTAAGTGTATAAGATAACTATACTCTAGATGGAGCCTTAATTACATATGGCAGCCATACTTCACACCCAAACTGTTGGTATAGCCTTGTTATATTCCCCTGCTGCGCTCTGAGATATAACTGTGTTGCGCCCCATAGTTAGCCATTGTGTTCAGCACCATAGCTAATTTGTGTTGAATGTTACAAAGCCTTATAACTAACCATCGTAAGGCGATACGGGCAGGAAGGACAACCATTACTGTGCTCCAGAAACCCAGCCACTCTTACACTACTACTAATATGTAAACGGTGCTAACGTAATTAGCCTCCGAGTTAATTTGTGCTAGCTTCCATAGTTGGCCATTGTGATGCGCTTCATAGTTAGCTACTGTACTGAATTGTGGAAGGAAATGTGTTGCACCTACATGTATACTAGGGGGCAGACGTCATGCAGGATTTTGATGGAAACCAAATGTGTTGCACCCAATTGTATTTTGGGTGCAGGAAGTATGTTACAATAGACATATTGGGAAGATTAGCAATGTGTTTCATTTGGCTAGAATTGTGAAGAATAACCATGCGTCACACTTGGAATCATGAACATAACATAACAGGCGTATTTGTAAAGCACACGTTCACCCCCGAAGGAGCATCTTGGCGCTAACAATGTTTATTGTTACCCAACTTAATGGTGCTCATTTTATCGACCTCTGAAGGGCTGAATGAACCTACCGGGATTCGAACCTGTGACCATGAGGCCAAATACAGGTCCCTGTAGTGGATGCATTAGTCCACTGAGCCAGCGACCCGGCTAATGAAGATTAGCAACCGATAACAACTTTATGTACCCAATGTACTAACCCCCCCCCCCCTCCCACTCCTCTCCTACACACATCCCATGTACTATACATGCCCAGGGGCTAGCCGAACTACACACCCAACATAACTAACACTTGCATTCAACAACAATTCCAGGCACTGGATCTTACCCCTACGGACACAAGCCAGTGCGCATAACCATAACCTTAAATACCCACCAATTTACACATAAAACACACAACCAACATAACATACATTGGGCCTCAACCTTATGGATACAACAAGCCAGTGGACGCAAACAACCCAACACACACAGAAGCCAGTTTCCCCTGGCGGCTCTGGACCTATCTTATCCCTCTACCCTCACTAACCAACTCCATCCTCTTTTTTGCAGAGCCATGTAAGCGCCTGGAGACTGCTCCTAGGTGGTAGTGGTGCGCGATATAAGTCCACATAACATATGGAAATCTTGGAGCAGAATTACATCTGGAGGACCTACTAACAATTATATCTTTCAGCCCTCACCACTCTCAACTCTCGCTCAGCTGTCAAAGACTCCTTTGACATCTGCCGCCTCCTGGAGGAACTTAACCTCGATGTCCTCGGTCTCACCAAGACATGGTTCACGGCTAGCTCTGTCACAAGCTCTGACACTCCTCCCTAATGGCTACAAGATCCTCTCCGTGGCCAGATCCAACCGTTCCAGAGGGGGTGTAGCCCTGATCTTCCCGGAGTGGATTCCTGCCTCTCATTCCTACGCAGGCCTACTCCTCTTTGGAATGCCTCATCTGCAGTGTCTTTCTCTTTCTCTTTCTCTTTCTCTTTCTCTTTTTCTTTCTCTTTCTCTCTCTCTCTCTCTCTCTCTCTCTCTCTCTCTCTCTCTCTCTCTCTCTCTCTCTCTCTCCCCTATCTATCGATCACCTGGTCAGATCTCCTCCTTCCTCTCTGAGTGGGTGGACCTCTCTTCTTCCGTCCTGGTCTCGGCCACTCAACTCCTCCTTCTTGGAGACTTTAACATCCACCTAGATGCTTCCTATCCTTCCTCTGGACTCTTTCGCAACCTCTACGGCTGCCTCACTCTCTATTCTCCCCTCTGGCCCGACTCACTCTGCAGGGCACACTCTGGATGTTCTGATCGCTTCAGACCTTCCCTTTTCTATCCCTCTCGCCACTCCTCTCTCCTGGAGTGATCACTTTCTCCTTTCCTCCCAGCTCTCCTTCTCTACTTCTCAGGCCAAGCCAACTCCAGCACTAACATTCTTGGTTATCTGACCCATGAAGAGTGTCAGTTGAGGCTTTTGCTGCCACTTTCTCACCCCAGCCCCACTTTGGCTGACTCTCACCCCGACACAGCCCTCTTCATGCTCCACTCTGCTATATCAGATGCTCTCAATATTCTTGCCCCTGTCATGAGGATTCGCTTAAAGCCAAAAGCCAAGTGCAACTCCTGGGACGATGCAGACCGCGTCACCCTTAGACGCAAGTGCAGGGTGGCTGAGAGGAAATGGCATGCTTCCAGTACATTCTCCAACAAACTGGCCTGCCACCTGCTCCAAAGGCAATAGCGGCTCTCTGTCCACACTAAGAAGAGAGCCCACATCCAAGCCTGCGTCCCCGTGTCATCTAACAATTCGGCCAAACTCTTTAAAATTTGGAAGGAGCTGGCAAATCCTGCTGCAGTCTCTACCTCTCTTGTCCCCCCCCGGCCCTCTGCACGGCCCTGGCTTTTCATTTCATCTCTAAAACTCCGGGCATCCTGTTCTTGCTCTTGCTTCCTCTCCCCATCCTCCCTCTACTCCCTGCTGTTCCTCTGGCCCTTCTTCGGCCACCTCTCCTCCCTCCTTCTCTGCCTTTCCCCTGTTCTCCCCAGACGAGGTTTCTCGACAAGTCCGATCTATGAAAACCAGGTTCACCCCTGTTCCTCCAAAACCATCAAGGACCACATTGACATCATGGCTCCTGCTCTGGCTGACTTCTGCAACCACTTCTTCGCCACTGGAGTCTTCCCTTCCCCCCTGAAGCACTACATTGTGCACCCTCTTCTTAAGAAACCCTCTGCCGACCCATCCTGCTGGCTAACTAACACCCATTCTCCCTAACTCCTTTCCTGGGTAAACCTCTGGAAAAGCTTGCCATCTCCCAGCTTAGTCTTCACACTGAATCTACTGGTTGTCTCCTTGACCATCAGTCTGACTTCAGAGCTGCCAGAAGCACAGAAACTGCTCTCGTGAACATCTGTGAAGACCTTCTCTCCAACCTCGATTCCAACACCCCGTGTGTCCTCCTCTTACTCAATCTCTTTTCTGCCTTTGAAACGGTCAACCATTCCACCCTGCTCAACCGTCTCTGTGATAACCTGGGTATCACCGATCAGGCCCTGGCTTGGCTGACTTCTTTCCTCTCCTATCGACCGTCCCAGTTCCAACTTGGGTCCTTCCTCTCCTCTATCACTATCTCTACCTGTGGTGTTGCCCAGAGGTCTAAACTCTCTCCCTGGCTGTTCAACCAATACCTGGCACTTCTTGCCCACCGCATTGCCGCCCTCTGCCCCAACTTTCAATGCTATGTAGATGACCACTCATTTTCAGGCTCCCTTCCGCCACCTCTTCTCCTTCTTTCATCTCTGACTGTCTGTCTGCTATCCAGAAGTGCTGTGCCGCCAATGATCTCTGCCTAAATGCCATTAAGACTGAGATTTTCCTCATCGGCACACCTTCTCCCTCCTTTCCTGACACTCTATGGCTGGCCTCTCTTGGCCCTCTTCCTGTACCCACCTGTGAGGCTAAAAGCCTCTGGGTCATCTTCGACTCCGCAATCACCTTCTCTCCTCGCATCTCTGACATCTCTAAGAAGTCGCACTACCAGCTGCCCGTCCACAGAGGTATTCCTCCTTTCCTCTCTTTCTCCCAGAACCTCACTGTCTCCAGAGCTCTGGTTCCCCCTAGGCTGGACTACTGCAACAGCCTCTTTGCCTGCCTCTACTCTTCGGCCTCTGCAACTCATCCAAAACAGGACTGCAAGACTGTACTTGGCCTCAAGCCCAGGAATCGCATATCTCCAGGACTGAAATTCTGTACTGGCTGCCAGTGGCAGCGAGGATTAAGTTCAAAACCCTCTGCATTGGCCACAAGGCCTTCTGGGGCCTCAATACCTTCAACTCTCTCTGCCTAAATATCTTCCTTCTCGAGCTCTTCGCTCATCCGCCTCCAACTCCCTCTGGGTCAGTCGCTTCTCCAAGCAACGAAGTTGGTGGTAGATCTTTCTTCGGCCGGGGCCTTACTCTGGAACTTGAGGAGACCATCTCTGGTTCCAGAAGCACCTAAAGACCTTCTTCTTTGCTTCTGCTTTCTCTCCTCCTCTCCCCTGCTGATCTCGTGACTGAAACTGCACTGGTTACCTGGCTACCCTTTGATCTCGGGCCCAGATCCTCTCCCCGCCAGTTGCTCACCTGCACTGCCACCCTGGCAACCCTTGCACTCAGGGTTGTTTCTGTATCCCTACAGCCCCCTTCCAGCACTTGACACCTCTGGGATATATTGACCCACTCAGCTGTGCTATACTACATCACTTTACTGCGGTGGTGCAAGAAACGGCAAAATGGCTGCGCTGACTCCTGTGCGCGCCAGGATCTTAAAACTGCGTTTTTGCAACCACCAGAGAAATGGCTGCACCACCCTGCCACACACATTTCATTACAGAGCACACACTGCAGGAGCATGCCAGTGTGCACTGCAACATGTAACATGAAATTAAGTGAAAGAGGCAGCATTCATTTGCTGGAAACCCAAAATGCCTCTTCAAAGGAAAACCTTTTTCACCCTTTAAAAATGCTGTTGGGCACTAAATTCATCCATTTACCATGAAACTGCTGTGATTAAAAAGGCCCTGCATGTCCAAGATCATTCTTTATGCCTCAGAAGAACCAGGCCTCATTTGAATGACAGCTCCTGTCAAAAGTATCTTTGAAAAATCGAGCATTTACACTGGGAATGTGTCTATTTGCTTTCAAAAGTATCTAAAGATCAGCTGTTCAGAGAGAGACTCTAAATAGATGCCTGTTTAAATGTATCCATGCTGCAAAACAACTCCAGCACTGAAGAAAAGAACTATAGCTGCATAAAGTGTGTATTTGTTGGAGATGAAAAGAAATAGTAAAGAAATATTTAAAGAAATAGTAAAATGTGCTTTTTCCGACTGAAGGGAGAAAATCACCTATTTAAAAGTAAATTGTTGTGTGAAGGCCTGCTTACTTAGCAATGTAAAAGGATGTGTTGCTGGTAAAAGTACACCCATAAACTGTTTTGATTCCACAGGTTTTGTTTAAGTCAAGAGTTAAAATGAGAGAATGAAGGCTAAAAGTCATAGGCTAAATTGGCAAGCTATATAAAAAAACTTGCTCTGCCATTTGCTAGCCTTGAGAAATGGTGACACCTCAAACTTCTGGGACAAGAAAGCGCTAATTGCTAGCTTAAAAGACTTTGAATGAACCAGGACAATGGAGGTTCAAATCCTCATCAGACATTCGTCTGTGCCCCAGGCTGAGACAATAGCAGGCTGGGACACTCGCCAGAGGGGCAATAAAAACTTCAATTAAGACTGGAAATTCCACTTTGCCTTGCAGGAAGTGACAATTGACAGCAGTTGGGGGAAATAAATAAAAACGATCAAGTGACAATGGACTTCACTTTTGGTTTTAAAGGCTATTTTGTACCTGAACTTTAAAGAGGTTTAACTTTGCAGCTAGAAATAGGAAAAATTTGAAAAGTTTGTAGTTCTAAATCTAATTTTATGCTATTTCTTCGGAAACCTGGTAGAACTCATTACTGCATAAGTAACAGAAGTTGTAGAAAATGACAGATTACTGGGAAAGTATTGATGTTGCTAACATAACATTTTGTACATACATCCCTGAGAACAATGCACATCTGTGTACAAAATTGTGGAATTTTAGGCCACATCTTTCATGTTTAAAATTACCAAAATGTAGCCAGGTCCCACAGACTGGAGGTTTGGATTGATATGTGCAGCGCAAAATATGTAACCTGTGTATTTGATTTTCTCCGAGGTTGCAACTGCATAAATATGCGTTTGTGGCAAAATGAGATTTTGGTTCCAGTAGCTAGGGGAGGTTTCTAAACACTGCAGAAATCTCCCCATAAACATGACATCCTTTTTCTGTGATCCAGTCAGCTGTGGGCAAGGCGGATACTATGCTCTTGCCCAATCCTAGTATTAGGGGCGTGGGTAGTAAGCTTGCCCCTGCCATATACTGTAGTGATGTCATCTGGCATGATAAATAAGGGCCCCTGACAGCACACAGGGCAGACAACGATTCCTGACTTTCTTCCTGATTTCCTGCGTGGCGTCTGGTTCCTGATTTCTTCATCCTGTTTGATCCTGATCCCAGATTTTCATTGCAAAGCCAAGGCCTATGCATTGCTGAGCCCATTTTCAGCTAGGCCTCAAATTCTGAAAAAAATCCCAAAACCGAAGGGAAGCATCCTGAACCAGCCTGGTTTGCTGCTACTAGATGTACGTCTGCTGCAAACTTGCCATCCCGCTGATCTGTAGTATCCAGTAACCAGAAGTGCCTGTCCAGTGCAGTCTGGTGACCAGAACGGCCCAGCTGATCCTGTCCCGCCAGATTTGTCCAGCTGTCCTTTGTTAGACCAGATCCGTGTGGTGACCAGAACCCTTCACGATCCGAAATCCTAAATTAAAGTGGACTTTAAGTATAAATAGGAATCATAGAAAACCATAGCATGCCTTGTCCTATCCCAGTCTCTAAACCATCCTATCCTTACCTTAATAACTTGTAACATTTTCAAAATCCTTATTGCAATCCTGTCCTTGATTTATCTTGCTAAGCGCCATTTCTTTAGTCATTTTTATCTTGTGTAAATCCTAAACTATCAATCCTATTTCGAGTGATCGGACTGGTTCCGCCAGGGCGGGAGCTGGGGATCTGGGGTTGAAGTCATGAATCAACTCTAGTACTTACTGTGTCCCTCTTTGGTATTCTAGCCTGACTGCTCTAGTATAGAGTAAAACTTAGAGTAAAACTATTCTTGTCCACACTGAGTTTCTTTTCTGTTTTCACTACAAAATTTCACGCACTGAAAATCAGTGAATTTCACCCGTTTTCATTGAAAACCGTTTGGTTAATTTCAGGCGGGAATGACCATTTTTGCAAAGTTTTAGACGTGTAATTTTTGCTATCAATTGTTTTAAACCTTCCTTTCAAATTCAAATTGGAAAGATACGAGCAGTCATAAGCAATAGTTTGAGCAAAAGTAAACAATCTTGCTCCCATAGAAATGTGTACTGATTTAGGGATTTTGCACACTTTCAGTGTTTTATTCAGCCATTTTTCGATTGTCATTTTAACAGTGTAAGGTTTCAAATCAGTTTTTCTCTCTCTCGTTTGAGGAGGAAAGGTTGGATTTGAATTTTGTTTATTGTTCCTCATTCCTGATTACCTGCTGCTTCCTTATATCTATTTAGAATTGATTCTTTGTTGGTTGAGGGAACATTTCTGGGGGAAATTCTAACTTGAGTGCTATATTTCCAAAAATTCAAAGTGTTCCTATTTCTCTGGTGTTTTCTATTTTGTGTTGCTAAAGAGTGAATTTAAGTGCATTACATACCTTCTTATTGTCACCACATTAGTGATTGCTGCCCCATATATTAATAAGTATGTGTTTGAGTTGAATTTTAAATAAATAAATATTACCTTTACCAACCAGCCTGATTCCTGGTCCATCGGGGTATTTGAAAAGGGGTGTGATATGAGTGGTGTATCTCTCAAATATTGAACCTACATATATAACAAAATAACCATTTCGGTTGTGTGCTGCATACTAGGCTGAGACCAGGGTGTATCGACTGATTGAAATACTTAACGCACCAGATGTCTACACTTGCCACCAACTGGCCACACTTTTTATTTACTGTTTTATTTATTTTTACTGTTTATCCTATGTACTGCACTGCCCCCTGCCCTCAGCCACCCCCTGCACTTTCCCTTGCACATGCGCGATCTCAATGTCACCTGGCCTAGTAAGATCGTTGTCGCTGTCTTCCCTCTGTTCCCCCTCCCTTGCCTCATCACGCCTTGAAACACTTGTGTATAGGCGCGTTATAAATGCCATATCATATCTTTGCTAATCCTACTTATGTGGGAATGTATTGAGCATAACTACATAGTGAGGGCCTTCTAGCAACTATAGTGAAACAATGGTTTGGGCCGGCTTGGTTGTGCTCATCTAACAGACATGAATGTTCTTGGATCATGTGATGCTTATTCTGATCTGTCACACTAGGGTCTTTGATGCAGTGTAATTTCACAAATTCGAACCATAAACTAGGATGTGAATACCCAACCACCCGCTGTACACAACTACTGGCGACCTGAACAATTTGGATCCAATAGCACTTGTGCACTGACTTTAGTACCACCTTCAAGGGACTATGCTGTAGAAACCAGGCAACGAAACTGGCAAGGCAAGCACATGCAAGGGACATCGATGTGTTGTATGTAATTGTGTTAGTCCGACACAGCACAAACAACAAGGCCTGGCCAGATGCTGGACCTTCGGGTTCATTGAGTACCAGTCGCCATAGCTAGGAAATACTTGTGCGTCTGGTAGTACAGAACTTGATGCAACCGCACACTGAGAAGTTACCACCAACAAGAAATTGCAGACTCAGCAAGACACAGGGATGACCATAGATGATGATGCTGCTGCTACTGCTGCTGGACCGGGCTCGCTAGCACCAGCCATCATTTCTTAGAATGTAGTAGTAGGACCGATGGAACTGAACTGGATGCAGCAGTACTCCAATAAGCAACTGAAAAACCCAACAAGATACGTGGCCTTCTATATACTTTGCTGGTGTATAAAAAGTAATCTACTGTAAATAAATTCAATCTGAATTTTTTCTATCGAAATGATTGACCAAATGGCCTTATTGTACTGTTGTGTTAATTTAATATGGACACACTTGCTAGTTTGTCAACATATATTGTTAACTCTGCACTTAAGTCAATAGTTTGCCAGATGTTAGTCTGCATCATTACAAATGGTGACAACCTCAATTATTTTGTTGCAATGTACACATGGGCATAAACATGTATTTTTAATAATTTCATACTAAAACAGTGAAAAATGTAGGAGTAACTTTTTTTTACAATGGCTCTTTAAACAGAAGTTAGTCTCCTAAATACAATAATTAAATATACACTATAGTCAAATATTATTTATACATCAATTGAGAAAGATTTTCTGTAAGAAAAAAATATATACCCCTAAGAATTCATTTTTAATATCACCATTAAAAAAAAAAAACATTCAGCTAATATACTTTTCAGCAGACATTAGGCTGTACGAGTGCTCTCAAATTATTGACCGTTAAAACTGATCCTAGTTGAGTATTGGTCAATTGAGATGTGAAGTCCCATCGAGGTGAGAGCATTAACATACTACTAAGAAAAGTCCACAATTTTGCAAAGTATTATTAGCAAAAGTGAGAATATTAAACCTAAGATGATATTCAGCTATAAAGTGCAATATGTGCAAATGCCACAGAAAGACCATAAAACAGCTAAAAAGAAAAGGAGTATCAAACAGTGAGAAACATCCAGATATTTAAAGAAATGTACCATACAGTGTAGAAGCAGCTTGAAAAGCGAACAGAAAAAGCTAACGAGTCTATCACTTATACTCTTCATTTAACAAACCCATGTATGCAACTTGTTTAAATTATATCCATATGATGTTTTGCAGTTAAGGTCAATTATGAATTGTGTTTACATGCGTCCAAGGGTTAGTCTGAGATTACTGCCACGTAGGCGAACTTTAACATGTTTAATACCAAAAAATGAGAAGCATTGAAGTTCTTTGCCCTGCGTTTCACTGTAATGCTTTGCAATTTGATAAGTGTAATTCTCATTCTTAGTTGCCCTCAGGTGTTGAAGAATCCTCAGTTTTAATTTGCATGTGGTGCTCCCAACATACCACTTATTACATGAACAGGTGGGAGCATATATCACAAGATCGCTCGCATGTGATTTTTTAAATTTTCATAACTTTACCAGGAATTGGATGTGTGTATTGGTCTCTATTACATGCATATTGGCATGCATATCTTTATATATATCTATCAATGATTTGTTAGAATATTAAACTTGGAGGCTGATACCCCAAGAATTTGTCAAAGAAAGATGGGTATATTGTTGTGCATGGATGATACCTCTATTATTTCAAAGACCACACAAGGACTTAAAAAGTAGCACACGGTGTCAGAGGTTTACAAAGAAAGACAATGACTAGATACCCTAGCTAATAATGTGGTGATGATTTGTCATCCATGTTATATGAAAACTAATACACATTTAAATGGAGAAACTTTGAAAGAGGTTGATTCCTTTGATTATTTATTTTTGATTGATTATTAAGTTGTAGACGAATTCCAGCGGAAACCAACAACCGGACAACACTGAACTGACGCTCAAAGCGTACACTGGAGCTTTGCTTTCGTTGTGTCCACCAGTTGGGAACTAGAACATCAGTGAAGACTCTTGAAGTGTATAAATACCAAGCAGTTTTTGGCTGCTTTGCATGGTGGTGGAATGTTTGGCTATGCATAGGCAAACGTATTCTCCACATGCATCTATTGTGAAGCAACTTTTTGGAGTCCCTTTGAGTAACCCCACCATATCTTTATTTTTAGAATTAGGATTTAAATCTAGCTATGTTGTAACCCTCTTTAAGCCTTTCAAAAACATGTTAAAAGAATAAGAGTCCAATGTCATCTAAACGGTTTCTATCTGAAACTGAGTCACTGAGCAAATAATGAATATTAAGGATAAATGTGAATCTTTGCATCTCAACATCCATATTTCTAGATGCTGATATCCTGTGAGATTTATGGGTTTGCGGTGCCTGAGTTTGCATTCCCTTGGGCTACTGTATCTGAGAATTCTTGCACTTTTACAAATATACAACCCATAAACTGCATGCTTGCCCCAAGGATATAGACATTAGGAATGGCTGTTTTCCCCTAGTTTTACCAAACTACACATGAGTTAAAAAAATATGGTTATCTTCAAGTATATCATTTTTGCGGCCTCTAGTTTTTTATGTAAGGCCTGGCACCGGAGATATAAATGTATGATTTTAACCAAACTTAATTGTATTGTTGTCTTTGGAATTCTTAATAAACTATGGTGTCTTTCTTGATGTGTATTTTGCATTTTAGTTGTGGAAACCTTTATGGGGCTAGACTCTGAAATAAAGTTTTCACTGACTGGTTTTCATACTTGGTAGTGCAGATTCTGATTTCCTAGTATTGTGACTACTCAGATTACATTTCTATTAGAGGCACATAGATTAAGAATGCACAGGATGTTAATGTCCTTGGATGCAGAGGGTTGGGACCTTGGTGTGCGCTTGTGGAAGGTGACATGATGTTTTCTGGCACTTAGAGCGAGTGAAGATGAACATATATTGACTAAATCAACACTTTGATCCATGTGGCTGAGCGAGGGATACATGACAATATGGTTGCTGGATTAGGGGCTATTGAAAATGTGGGTAGAACGCCCACATGTATGCCTCTTAGATCTTGTACAAATCTTCACACATCCCTTACTTGCTTTCTTATAGGTATAATTGGGGAGCTACATGTCCTGGTTGCGGGACCGATTAGCCCTTTTCCCCGTCATGATTTAATCACTATGGAAGTGCTTACTTAGGCTTCTGGCTTTAAGAGTTAATGGGGGTTTTCTTGCGAATGGCTTTCTGGTGTCTACTTCAATGTGTAACATACAGCGTTAGGCATTATCACAGCAAAAATCGAATCGGGTTGATCAAACTCACGAGGTGCCTTTCACAGTAAATTCTCTAGATCTGCCTGTTTTGCTGCTTTTACCCCACCCTTCCATCTCGTCTGGATCGTTTTGACTGTAACATTGCTATTACTTCGTTCTAATCTTTGTTTGGAATATCGAGGACAATATTGTCTGCAGTGCAATAAGGGGCACAAAATATCCCTTCCTAGCAAATTAAAAAGGAATGCATGATCTGAGATTAGGGCAACAGATGCTGTTAGGGGTTTGGTCACAGAATGGGCCACTGGGTTATTAGCAAAGCCTACATCTCACGGTGTCAGGTGACAGTGTAACATTCCGGGACTCTTTACATTTAATTGCTGAAAGATTTACTACTGTAGCTATTAAATATGGTATATTTTTCCCATTTATTTCACATTTCATTAAAGGACCTTCTTGATCCACTGGTATTAATGTATGTAGAGACACACCATTTCCCCTTTGGCTTTCATAACCATCAATTTGCTGTTTCCCCTGTGGTCAGAAATTCTTCATGTTCACTTTTGAGAGAGAGAGAGGCAGAGAGAGAGAGAGACATAGAGAGAGACAGAGAGACAGACCTCCATAGCTTGAAGTTCAGACCAATTCAGGGCACTCAAACCTCCAATGCTACTCCAGCTTAAAATAGTGGTGAAACCACATTGGATTACTTTGCAGGTCATTGGCATTTCCATGACTTCTGTCCATTCTCCTTGGTTCCCCTGACAGCTGCTGCTGTCCCTCCAACATTCACAACCCCTGCCTGCCCTGTGACTGCTTTTATAAACTATGTATTTGTAGTCTTATAAGCTTACACTCTATTCATTCTTATGCTCCTGTCAAGAAACGCCATGATGCACTACTGTAATCACTTGCAAGAGAGGTTTTGTTGCCTCCTCACCAAAAATCTCAATTGCAATCGAATTTTAGGTGATAACCCCTTTACAAAATCAGCAGCCACTGCTTTCTGTGCTATCTCAGCAGGCTTGTTTATACTAGAGTGATGTGTAAATGCTACTTTCAGTTGCTCAAGATAATTGGCAGGCGGCGACTCTTTCCTCTGATTGCAATTATGTATCTCCACCCCTCTATCTTTCTCAAACACACTACTGCAATTGACTGTGTAAAAATATCCCATGTATTGTAATATATTGTATGAGGATTTGTAGAGTGCAGTAAGACCTGGCGGCATCAAGGCGCAGAGGAGAGAGTAAGATTGCAGCAGGAAATTAGAAGAGAAGAGTTTTAGCTGTTTTCAAAAGGAAGTGAAAATGGGGATACCTCGGATCTGAGGAGGCAGAGCATTCCACAACAGTGGAGCAAGCACAGAAAATGTTCTGCCTCCGGCTCGAGCCCTCTGAAAGCGAGGAATGACCAACAAAGATTGATTGGCTGATCTGAGAGACCTGTTGGGATGGTACAGAGAGAGTCTAGATGGCAGAACCTCAGCCGCGATATTATGGATGGCGCGATGAACAATGCATCAAGTTTTAAACTTTACTAGTCTCCCAACAAGGGAGCCAGTAGAGTCCGCGAAGGTGGCCATGGGAGTGAGCCATTCTGGGAGCATTAAGAGCGAGCCTAGCTGCAGCATTTTGAAGGATCTGAAGGCGCTGCAATAGGGCCTCATGTTGACTAAAGTAGATCCCATTGCATTAGTCAATTGATCCCATGATGGCAGCGGTCACAATTTTTGACCTGGAATCAATCGGAAGAAAGGGAAGGACCTTCTTTAGCACTATGAGTTTGACGAAGCCATTTTGATAAACTGCAGAAACCTTGGCTTCTCTAGATCTTGGGCATGTCTGCACCAGTTCCCATATCCTCAAGAGGCAAAGCACTCTCGAGTCAGTTGTCAGCTTTTTTTATCACCCTCTTTAGTTAGGTTTGCGTTGCTGTGTGCATGCATGGAAAAAAAGGGAAGCGAGTCGGGGGAGAAGGGGCAGGTGTCTTGGTAGGAGGGATGGGTGTTGGAGAGGGCAGCCTAGGAGGGAGTAGGGAGTTGGTGGGCAGTGTGTGGAGACACAGAGCAGTAAGACGGGGGAGGGAGAGAGAGAGGACGTGATGTTGAAGAGAGAAAGGGAGTAGACAGAGGAGTTGGTAGAATTTTGGGAAGTCAATAGTTGAAAGGGAAGAGACAGCACAATCGGGCAGCCTATTAGGTCGCTTACAGTTAGACAAGTCCACATACTTTAGACTCCCCTTAGGGTAAGGGATAGGTTCGGCCAGCAGGGTTTACCTGCTGATACTCTGCAAAGCCTGTTTTAAGGATGATGTAGCCAGCTTGGGGGTCGAGGTAATCTGTAAGGAGCAACCCTAATCTGGGAATTACAAGTGTTTTTGCAAATATCCATTTCTTTTTCGTTTACTAAGAAACAAAATCGAAAAAGTAGTTGCCGTTGTGAGATTCCTGGAGCAAGTTGTCATGCTTCCGAACTTATTCGAGGGCCAGTATAAAGAAACTCTTAAGTGGACAAAGTACTGGGCAGTGGGAGAAAAAAAAAGTTTCCTGCTAATGTTTTATTGCTGCTGATGCAATCACTTTTCTGATGGAACTTCTTGCAAATGGTCACTCTAACTCAGGTCTGCAAGTGAGACCCTAGCAGATGGAATCCGTTCGGATGGAAGGGACTGTGTTTACACAGATTGCCCTGGTGGAGCCAAGCCAGTTACGGCAACTGGTAGAGCAAATAATGTTCATGAAGACTTGCCTTGGTCAAGGCAAGGACCCCTCCCCTGCCCCACGCTGAGCATTGCTCGCCACAATTTCATGAAAGCGCATTGAGGGCACACAAGTGGGGAAAGAGTGCTATATAAATAACCAAATACAATATAAATCATGGGCATCTCTGTTCACCTGCACTGGATCTGTAGTCGAGCTCCAGGATTTAGAAGCCGTGGGACATGGAGTCATGATGTTTGCTGGAGCGGAAGAGCTTTGAATGCCAAGCAGCTTATTTTTAATTTGAGCCAAGTCTAAAGACGTCATCATCAGTGGAGACCAAGTAGGATATGGCTTATGTATTCTGACTTTCTAACACTACAAATCAGTGGATAAACTACTTCAGGGATAAAGGGCCAAACAAACCCACATCAGTACCAAAGACTGGATGCTGACCCTGAAGGAGTTAGATGGAAGGAAAGATTTAAAAACCTGGAGGAGTCCGTTCTGATATTGTGCTAGTTGTGAAATATTTTTGGCAATATGGTCTCAAAAGAGGGCTTTGAGGAAGTCATAAACTGAAGCGAACAAGCAGAATAGAAAGACTGTGGGGTGTCAAAGATTGGAATCGCCACTCAGAACCCTTCTGCGAGAAGAGAAAATAGTCTATTGTTTTTAGGATTCAATTTGAGATTGACTGCAGCCATGGAGGCCCAGATCACAGACAATGCTCCAGAGAATGGTTGTCGGACTTGGATGACAACCTAAAACAAAGCTGTTAATGTCACATGGAAGGGCTGAGGCATCTTAGAGCTTGGCCAGATGTCCTATCGGCTCCATGTTCAGATTGAACAGCATGGTGGCCAAGGACAACACGCATTGGCAATTCCAACAGTTTTTGCTTTTGTGTGGGCATGGGAACGGTGCTTGCCAGGCACTGCCACAGTGATATTAACAGGCCATCGATTGTAACAGCTGCAAAATGGTGCACCTGGGCATCTAATAGCACTGCCTGACAAATGCCTAATACACAAGCCAAAACTGTTGGCTTTGCCAATGCTTGTTTTTTTTTATCAGGGCTTCCGTGAAGGACGCACATAGTGCTTATAGATTGGCTGAAGCCAGACGTGGTTAACATTTTTATTACACCAGTAGTGTGTTTACAACTCCAATTAAGTATTTTTTTTATTTGATTTAATTGAAAAACAATTTTTACCAAAACTTTAACCTTATGACCTTGCTTCCCTTATTTACATACATAACGTCCACTTTTTCCTTTCTGACCGGTTTGCACCGTCAGAATTTCCAGGGTTTCATTTGGCCGTCTTGAGATTGTTTCTTCTATTCTCTCACATGCCATTGTCTTTTGGAGTATTGGTGCCACAGCGATCACCCATGAGGTCTTCCCTCCACTCATTAGGTGCAAATACAACAGATGTCCACCAACTCATGGAACACCCCCGTCCCTCGCACACCCAGTTTGTGTAGAATAACTACGAAAAGATTAGTGAAAGTAATAACTTTTTATATATATGGAAATTTCATATTTTTCTCATACACAAAATTAATATATATACAAATTAAATCAAAGATTCAGATTTCATAGTACATTCGAATTTACATCCATCAATTTTCATACAGTTTTTATACTCAATAGGTTGATAGGAAAACGATTCATAAATCAAGTAGTTCAACTGTTGTATGGAAATAGAAATCAATTCCTTGTGGTTAGCTCAGCGCGTTTCGGGACTTTATTCCCTTCATCTGCAGCATTATGTTCCATTTGTTCAGTATTTAATCTTCATACTGGTATGTATCTATAAACATTCAGAAATAATCAATTGTCTGCTCTTGATACGCGATTTTCAATATATAATTCTACACTGTCATAATCATTAATGTATACCTGGATGGTGTTCCTGTCTTTGTTCCTATAGTAGAACGTGATCATTTTCTATTCTTAAGATTGAAAAAGATTCACTGGTGCATATGGTGGTAGCCACTGTGTCAACTGTAAAAAATGACAATAAAAAAAGATGTATATATCTACCATCCAATAAGGTTTTAAAACTTCACATATCGCAGTTATAAAGAAAAATTGGGTCTACCTGTCGGTCGATTTTGTAAATATACAGGCGTTGTTTAAGGTATTTTAGTGGTTGATTTCCTATGAGCCACATCCACAGTAAATGTTAGTCATCCTGTTCTATGGCTATCTTCCAATGTCTTGTGGTGTGTTTCAATACTGTATCTCAGGCATGTAATCTCCCTCTGACAACTGGGAACAATAAGGTTACTGAATGTCAACATCCCTTTCGATCTATACATAATGTGTAAAATCAACTTGTCACTAAGCATTTCGGGGTCCTAGTTTGGGTCATAATGTGCTCAGTTTTTAAGATTCAAGACTAACCTGAGGAGACTCAGATTGCCTCCATTCATTTTTCTCCCGCGCCAAAATACGGTAAATCCAAGATGGCAAATTTGTATTGATGCACGCCATCACATACTAACGTCATGATGTCACATGTTTACTTGGGTCATTGCGATGACGCAGATTGTTCTACTTATACCGTTTTCTTGCTGTAGAGCCGATCTCTAACTGTATTAGTATATTCAGTCCAAACTGGTGATCTTAAAGATTTTGTTCCTGGGAAGGAGAGCAGCAGATGTTTTACTGTTTCTATCGCTTCCTCCTCTCCGCCATGTTGACACTTATTTGTGGACGATTGACCTCTTATGGCCCGAACTTCGTTTGTGGCCAAGACATTTAGACGGGCCCTCAGGAAGGCGTTTCGTAAGACTTTACTAGGAAACATTTTCATATATTCTGGGTGATCATTCACATTTTTTCTATTTACCGGAATGTTAATTGTCGGTTTGTTACTGAGTGCTTTGTTCAGTGTGTTAATCCAGTCACTTTCTTCCAGCTTCTTTTTAACGTTATTTGGGTTATTCATTAGTTTTTCTTCTGAACTGGAGATTTCTTTCAAAATGTTTTGGTTTCTCGTTTGCCACTCTTTTAGCGTTCGGTTTTGTCCCCCCTTGATTCCTGCACTGACAATGTCCAAAATGTTCAATCGAATCTGGAGTTGTAGTCCTGTGTAGCATCTGACTGTTTCTTTCAATGATCACCTGAAGTGACGTCAGAGACAGTTCTCTCCTAATCAATGCCATTGGGGTTGATTTTGGTAAATCCAGGACTTCACTCCAATATAGGCCTTCTAGTTGCTGGCATATTTTTACTAGTGTGTTGGGCATCGCTTCTGTTCCATATAACAATGACGGTAAAACTTTTGACCTGTAGAAGTTTTTGGTGGGTATAAAGATATGATATGATAGTTTATTTATATAGCGCCTATACACAATGTGTTTCAAAGAGCTTCAAGGCAAGGGAGGGAACATGGGAAAATACAATGACATTCTTACAGGCCATGAACAGTTCGGATGTGAAATTAATTATCGTACTCGGCCTGATGACATTTCAGACAGTGCAAGTGCTAAGACATAGATAAGGAAGGGAGGGGCAGTGTGGGAAGGAAATGGAAACAAACAGGTGAATACCGAACTAGGCCTGACGACATTTCTGGTAGAGCTGGAGAAAAATAAAAGGTGAGCGAGAGGAGTGCAGAGAGGGAGGGAGGAACAAAACAAGCGACTATCGCACTAGGCCTGACAACATTTCAGATAGTGCTGGAGGTGGCGGGGGGAACAAGTAAGAGAAGTGGGGAGGAGACAGACAAGGTTGCTATCATACTAGGTCCAGGGACAATTCTGATAGAGTAAGTGCATAGGAGAAAGTAAGGGCAGGAGATGCGAAAAGGGAGAAGAGGAGAGAACAGAGCATAAGCAGTCAAAAGGAGAAGCAAGAGGGGAGAGCGAGAATCTTCCAAAGGTTTTGTCCACAGCTCTCATTTGAACTGCCAGCAACTTTGTTTTTGCTCGAAGAATTCTTGGCATCGCCGTTTCTATACGATTGCTACTCAGAGTGACTCCCAAGTACTTCAATTTTTTCACACTTTCCATCTAGGAACCATTTTAGTTTTTCATTTCTTAACGATTTTTCTAGAATCATTATTTTAGACTTTTCTTTATTTATTTCCAGGTTGTATTTTTTTTATGTACGCTGATAGATTATCCAGTTGATGTTGTAAGCCAACGGCTGTCTAGTCTAAAAGGATCAGATCATCTGCATATAATAATCGTGTTATTTTGACGTCACCCAAAGTAGGAGGTAATGATCTGATCATCTTCTCTTCGCTCTGGAAATCACCCAAGCATGCGATAAACAAGGCTGGGGCCAGTGGGAAGCCTTGTTTTACTCCTCTTTCTGTTGGAATCTCTAGGGATAAAGTGCCACCTTGATTTAATCGTACTCTCATTGTTGTGTCTGAGTATAATGCTCTGACTGGGTCCAAGATGGACTTTGGACACTTCCAGGTGGTCAGCTTCTGCCATAGGTTATCACGATTCATCTGGTCGAATGGCTGGACCAGGTCGATGAATGTTATGAAAACACTAGGGCTGCCTTCCATGATCTTTCCTTTTAGACTGCTTAGTAGCAGTATATTCGCAGCGGTCCTCGCATTTTTACAAATCCTGCTTGGAATTCGTCAGCGCAAGGAGCTTGCTTGGCCCATGATTGAAAGCGAGTCAATAGTGTTGAACTGAAGATTTTACCAATAGTCTCTAATAACGCTATTGGTCTGTAGTTATGGAATTGTTCTCGTTGCAACACACCTCTTACATACTAGGTGTATGAAGTTGGCCCATTTTTCTCGAGGTTATTTGAGATCGAGGTTTGTTATCTCGTCTGGGCCGCGGGCTCGCCATGTTTTCAACTTCCCAATTAGCTCCGTGATGGTCTCTAAGTCATGCGGGACGTCCCAAGTAAATGCATTCTGGCTTGTTTTCCACTGTGAGTCTCTTGAAAAGATCTCTGAAATAATTTACCCAGTTGTTCTCCCCAACATTGTTTTGCAAGTTGTCATTTGTGGGGTCTGTTATACTTCTTATTTGTGACCAGAATTATCTTGACTTGTTTCTTTGAAAAACACTGACAGGTACTTTGAGTGCAAAGTTTGATGATAAGGCTTGATTGAAGCAAGCACAAAAAGCTCCCATGAGGCAGTGTTTTGGGCAGGAACTGGGTGGGAATGGCCAAAGAGATTAGCATGGCTATGGGCAGTCGATGGGTGGGCAAATAACCAAACAACACCTCCATGCTTTGTGTCCCTCTTCTTATGCCATTTCTCCTGATCTGTACTCTAATGCAATAGTTTCAGCGTATAGGTGGCACAAGCGCCATTTAGTAGACCAAAATAAAAATGGCTTTATTGAGAATGCCCCATTGCACAGGCAGGGGCAAGTGCTTGAGAGTCCATTACGAACACAATGAGTACAGCTAGAAATTAAAGCTCATGTCAATTTTGCCAAGTTTTATAGAATGCCCCACTGCCATTTCCATGGTCCCCTGGTGGAACTGATGGGGTTGGGAGCTGGGTTAGGTAAGTGGGGAGGTTTGGATAATACAAGAAAGCTTTGCTATTCTGTTGTTCGTAAGTGCTTGAAGACCACATCTGGGCTTGTGTCTGGATGTTTTATGCCGAGGTCAATGGGGGGATTTGTGTCCATAGGGAACCTCATGTATTTTTGGTGCTAAGATACATTGACGGGGACTGTGATGGATACTTTGGTTGCAGGTGTAGTGTTGGGATTTTTGGGGGTATTCAGTTGCTGTGTTTGTGTGTCTTAGATGTATGCATATAGTTAGAGCATAGCAGATGGAAAACTGTTCTGGACCTCTATATCCCTCCCTCCCCCAATGCCCATGTGTGCCAAGAGAAGTGTCCTGTGGCCCCTTGTGGAATAAATGTATATTTCTACAGTACTCCTCTTTACTTTGAAGCACTTGCCCAACCTGGATAATCTTACCTTTTGCACATCGCCTGTTTCTTGCATGTGTATTGTTTGCTTTGTCTCAGGTCTATGTCCAACATTGTTCACACCCTTCTAAAATGCCTCACCACTTGTTTTTGTGCTATTGGGTAATTGCTCTTTCTTCTGTAAATGTGTTATTGTAATTCATTTCTGGTGGACATTGACATCCCAGTTCTTCAAATAAGCATGCAATTGTCAACCAGTACTGAAGGACAGTGAGCAGGCAGCAGACTCACTCATCAGATGCCGAAAAGAGGTAATTCACAACTGTGAAAATCCATATTGAGAGGATCAAAGTAGATCAAATTGATCAGGTGGGGTTTGAAGTTGGTGTGTCACAATCCGTGAGCTTCCCATAGAAGGGAATGCTGGCAGTGTCTCAAGGATTGCTCACAATCGGCTAACAAAGGCTCGTGGTTTTTTTTTTTTTAAAGAAAAGGGTCAATTAGACTAGGTTTCTGAAGAGCTGGAAAAATGCTGTTTAGAATGGGAGGATTGGACGAGAGTGGTCAGAAGCTTCTGTGGTAGCTGAACTTTTAGTTTTGGCACAAACAATGCTTTAGCACAACGTATTGAGAGTACATGGATTTGTCTTACACATGACGGTTTAGTACAACTATTTGCTTTCCCCTAACAAGTAGTTCTTTAGCACCACCATTCATTTTCTCTCATACATTTTGGCCCTCAGTGATGCTTTAGTGCCACCTACTGAGGCTACAGAGTTTTGGATCACCAGAGGTGCTCCATTAGTTTTAGCCAATAGGTGATGCGTTGGCAAACATCTAGTGAGGCTGCATTCTTTTGATACACAGAAGAAGTTGTTAGTGCCACAATTGGTTGTAGCTCTGGGAGGGTGGAGGCCAGAAGGGGAAGGGAAGAGAGAGAGAAATATGGGATGTATCATGTAACAGAGCACAGTGAAAGGTACCAGGTAAGTGGGTGGACATTGTACTACACTCATGACGATGCTTCTTTAATTGTACAGGCTGCCTCCCTCTGCCTGGCATCTGAAACTAGGGCTGCACTGCCAACCAAGTTCCCTTGAATAAAGCCAAAGCTGTTTGCTTTGCTAATGTGTTTTATCTAGATAGATTACTCCACATTTTGCTTAAAAATGTCTGTTGTGAGGAGCGCCCTGGATCAGAACTCGGAATAGAGGAGTACCCCAGGGGTCAAGTGAGCCACCTGTTTCATGATATTCTCTCTGTACATTGAGAATCCCCCAGAGATTCCTCTGCTAATTCTATGACCCGTAAATCCTCATGATGAGTAGGAGATGTGTGGCCTTAATAGGAGTGTCTCTCCAGAAAACCTGCTGACTGTCCAGCACTTGAGGCCTTGCCCAGAATCAGCATTTCTCTGTTGTGTTTTCAGAGATACCAGGTCGGATCCAGGCATGTTTCCA
Source organism: Ambystoma mexicanum (assembly GCF_040938575.1). NCBI lineage: Eukaryota > Metazoa > Chordata > Amphibia > Caudata > Ambystomatidae > Ambystoma > Ambystoma mexicanum. Next base: position 711,183,598 of record NC_090931.1, read on the forward strand.
TCATGTCCATACTCCTACAGGAAAGTCCATCTGGCTCATACTCCATAGACTAGAGGCCTATAGACAGATCATGTTATTTTGATTAATACTGTGCGCCGCTAGCACCCAAGTCTCCAGGTGCTCACTAAAGTACATAAAAACCCTCACTAAAGTACATAAAGACCCTAAAAAAGAAAAATAAAAAAAAAACTCTGGGAAGTCGGACTGCATCGGCATGAGACTCACTCCTTGAGCCGCTATCATTGTACACCGATTTCTTTTTAAAACCGTTTGGAACTCAAATAGCCTCATTCATAAAAGATACCACACAGGCTCTGAACATACTGGAGACTATTGGTTGTTATGGACGTAGAAACCCTCTACACCAGATGGTACCCAGGATACCGATGAGTTTGAGGACTACATCCCTTCAGACAGTGAACCGCCGGATGTAGATATACCATCTAGGGACTCTCCCCTGGATGAAGTGGGATCTTTCCAGGCTTGATTTCCCAGGTGGCCAAGCTTTTCAACCTGGTTCTAGAGGAAAAGGAAGTATTCATGTTCCAGTGCCGTGAATGCTCCAGAAAGACTGTAGTCTCAGTCCCACTTCTGAATGATGTCTGGGAGGATGGGCTGCTGGTAATGCAAAATCCCTTTTCCACACCTACGAAAAAGGAGAAGAAATATAGGGTCGTGGCTACGGCTCTTAAATGCTTCAGAGGCCATCCAACACCAGACTCGGTAGTCTCAGCTGCTGTAAGGAAGAGGTAGTGTAATCCTTCATCCTCTTGCTCTGTACCTCGACCTGGAAGGAAGAATACTGGATGCAGCTGGAAAGCGCTTAACTACCACTATGGCCTATACAGTTAAGGTCGCTAATGCCCTAGCCATCCTTGCACGCTACAACAGAGAGCCCTTGTACAAGTTGGGGTCCCATCCTCAATTTCTTGCCAGAGGACAAGGAAGCAGAGCCATGGCCATCTTTCAGCAGGTGGAAGTGGCATCTTTCCATGCAATCATCATCGCCCTTGACATTGAATACTCCGGTTTCCGGTAGATAGGCAACAGGGTTGCCCTACGCTGTCAAGGCTGTCAGGCAGGACATCCAAACCAAGGTGGTCAACATGCCTTTCGATTATCATTTTTTTGGCAAGGCAGTGGAAGAGTCCCTTCTTGCCATCAAGACAGACACAGAGAAGGCACACTTTCTGGGCAAGCTGAAGCCAAGGAGGCAGACCTTTCGCCCCCAGAAAGGGAAGGTTTCCCGAACCTCCAAGGTGCTCAGCCCTGTCAGCCCACACGCTCCATTACTCAGGAGGTGTTACGCTCACCTGGTCTCTGCGGAGGCGTTGGGGCACTGTTGCAGCCCTCACTGTACTTGAATCACCCCCTTCAGGCCTCTCCCTCAGTAGAAAAGCTGTGAGCTGTGGTAGGTGGTGATACTGCTCCTGTGAATTATGGAAGATAAGCTCTCCGTCCTGCTACTTCTGGCAGGGGCACGTCAAATGGAATCTAGTTCCTTCACTGATCCCTGACGAGGATTAGTCCAATCCAGCTGTGACTATGCTTCTTCTTATGATTGGTAAGTCTTTCTTGAGCTCTTGTGATGCTGTTCATTCTGTTTAATGTCTTTTATAAGTTGCTCCTGTTTATGCCCGCAATAATGTCTCTTCTGTTTTCTTCCCTTTGATGGAAATGTGGCCTCAACGCAGCTGTGAGACGCGAGACGCGGCCGGATGGAAGATGGATGCTACCGCAATGTTCGATAGCAGGTAAGTGATGGTTTAAGGAAAAGCGCGAAGTATGGTGAAGCGCAACCTTAAACTGACTGTTTTTTCGATGTCTAACCTTGTCTTCTGTTTTTCCTTGCAGGCGCTGCTGTCGACGACGGAACGTGTCGTGCTGTGGTGCCAAGATGAAGATATCGGCGTTCCGGAAAGGGTAAAGATGAATACTTAGTTCGCCTGAGAGATGTACAGGTAAGAACAGCTTCCCCAGTTGTTAAGTATGCTGGCAGGAAGCAGGATGTCCAGGAAGCAGGATCTTCAAAGCTAAGTCTGACCTCAGGCTACAGTGAGCATTACGCTGCTTGCAAGTGCAGAATAACACGAAGCGTCTGTCTTGAGGATCGGGGCAGTTTATATAGCCGAGATCGTGGGCATGCCCATTAGGGCCGGCTTACCAGCCACACCCTGCTACTTCCAGAGAGTGAGCACGTGCGAAGGCAATCCATTAGCAGCCACACCCAAGAATACACTTGGGGCAGCTTAATGGATGGAATGTTCAAGGTTAATGCATTTGAAGTGCTATGTCCATAATAAAAGCTTTTTGGTGTTAAATAGATGTTCTTGTTTACTTTTGTTCATGAGCCTGGCGCCAAAGGCGCCAGGACAGTGTCCACCCAGGTCTCCTGTGCATGAGACCCCTGCATGCCTGTGCCCCTGACTTCATGACCATGACAGGAGGTGCATAGAGGCCATTCCCAGGTCTATAGGGGTGGTACCCAGCGTCGTCGCCCGCAACACGCAGAAGGAAGCCTGACAAGACCCATCCCCTAAACCCCCGTTTCAGCACCCCAGTGGGAGGCACGTTATCTTAATTTGTCAACATGTGGCACAACATCTCCACGGACAAATGGGTGATCGATGTTCCAAAGCAAGTGCCCCCACATTCCTCCCATGACAAGACAAGAACAGCACAGAGCCCAACTGGTCAAGGAAGTTCAGGCTGTGCTACTAAAAGGAGCAATAGAACTGGCCCCTCTGTGGCTCCAGCGTATACTCCAAATACTTTCTGGTTTGCAAGAAGTCAGGGGGGGTGGAGGCCCATCCTGGACGTGCGTTGACTCAAATTCCCGCAGTTCAGGATGGTTACGTTGCAGCATGTGCTCAATCAACTGGAGGAGGGATATTTCCTGTTGACACTAGATCCGGAGGATGCATATTTTCACATCCCCATTCACCCAAAACATCAGATGTTCCTAAGGTTCGTCGTCCAAGGAAGACATTACTAACTCAAGGTGTTACCCTTCAGGCTCAAATTAGCCCAGAGGTTGTTCACCAAGTGCCTAGCCCCAGTGGCAGTGTTCCTTCTTTGGAAGGAAGTGTATGTCTACCCCTACCTGGACAATTGGCTGGTCCTGTCTTGTTCTCACTCCCAGGGGTCACAGCATACAGCAGAGGCGATCCAGACTATCATTTCTGTGCATCGTGATTGTGCATATATTGCCTGTGGCATCTATATGGGTGCATTGTTCCTATTAACAACCTGATGTATTCACATTACCCTTACTATTTAAACTGGCGCATTGCTTGTACCTGCTCCCTGTGTGTACTTACAATACCCATGTCAGTCGAATTGCTGCATTGCTCCTACCTGCATCTGACCTGTATTGCTCTTACTAAATCCTGATTGATTGTGTTCTCACCACCCATGTCGTTTGAATTTGTGCACTGTTCCTAATTGAAGCCTGATTGATTGTGTTCACTCCACCCATGTCATTTGAATTGGTGCACTGTTCTTACCTGCATCCTGATTGTGTTCACACCACCCATGCCATTTGGGTTGGTGCAGTGGTCTTAATTGAAACCCGATTGCTACATTGCCCAACTATCTGAGTTTGCTCATCGTGCGCACTTGCCATTCTGAATCTGCTCAGGGCTTTCATCTGCCACATAGGTTCACTAAGACCCAGCCTACCATCTGCTAACATGCTAAACCTAAACATTAATTACAGTATAGCCATTGCCACTATACTCCTTACAACCTACATCTCAGAATATTGTCACTGGCTGCTCCCACCATCTGAGGTTGCACAAGTCCCATGTATCTTGACCAAAATGGCAGTTAGCAACTTTAGTACTGTCCTACCCAATTACCCCATGGTAACAGGCTCAGGATCTTATGCAACTCACCTGTGCACTACTAATGACAGAAATCTCAAACTCCAAGCCAGACTTACCAAACTACACGAACCACTCACGAGATCACTTCCGCCGATAAATAAGAAAACTAACCTACCCAGTGGTGAGAAGCCTAATAAGTTTAACCGGGCAAATTCCTCACCTCTTTCTCGTGCCAACATTAATCCGCAAAAAGGAACATAAAGTCAGCTGACATTAATTCACTTACTCCTATCCATGCCACAGCAAAAACTGAGGCACCCCTCCTGAAAGGAGCACTCCTAAACGCCAGATCCCTTGTCGCTCATGCTACGGACATCTCTGACCTAATATTGGACGGTAACTTGGACTTCCTTGCTATAACGGAAACCTGGCTACACAATGCTGCAGGACCCTCACTCATGCTAGCCATCCCAGACGGCTATAGGATAACCAGACAAGATAGAGATGAAACACGAGGTGGAGGTATCGCTATCATATCCAGATCGAGCCTCTCACTGAGACTAGCCCCTCCACAAATTATACAATCCTGTGAAGTCCTTACTGCAAAACTCCCTCTAACGAATTCCCAGTCACTTACTATCCATCTAATCTATAGACCGCCTGGTCCACTACGGAATTTCGAGGAAGATATCTACATTTTACGATCTAACAGCCTCAAATTGACTACCCAATTACTAATACTAGGTGATTGCTACCTAGGATTCAATGACCCAGCGGATAAGCATGCAATTAAAGTAACCAATATCCTCACAGAATTAGACCTGTCACAAAAAGGGAGAAACAAAGGGAGAACCTTAGACTGGGTAGTTAACTATAATTGCAATGCCACTATCACCTCTATCATGCCACAACTGTGGACAGACCATTCCCTTGTGTCTTTCACATTATCAACCACCAGACCACCCCCGATGTCCATACATATGGCCCCACCTTGCCCAACAATGACAAAAAAAATATTACAGTGGACAAAGTGATTCCGGCTATTCTCCCCACCTTAAATTCACTGGCTGATAATTTAGACCCTGGTACTTTGGTCCACGAATACAACAAAATAATGCTCACCACACTCAACAAATTTGCCCACTCAAACTTAGACCTAGCAAAACAAAAGCTCATCTAAACAAGTGGTTCACCCCCCAGCTAAAGGACTTACGTCACCTAAAAAGGAAATGTGAGATTATGCCCCTCCAAGGATAATAAAACCAAGCTAACCAAAATCTCTCTGCAATACAAAAATGAAAGGTATGAACAAAAGAACATATCTCTTCCATCAGACGCCAACATAAATGGCTATCTACTCATAGCAAAATTCTTCTAAAAATGGTCTCTCTAACCAATAAAGCACTAAATAATGCGGCCCCATAGCTACCTCGCAGACAGACTAAATAGAAGAATGTCCATCAGACCCATGAGAGCTGGCAACCCAAACTGCCTTGTGGTTCTGAGATACAAACTTACCAAGATTGGTGGCAACAGCTTTCCTGTGAAGGCACCCAAACTTTGGAACTCCCTGCCACACGAGCTCAGAGTAGATCAACCGTACGTACACTTTAGAAATAATTATATAAAATTGCTCAACTCTAACGACCACTAATTTGGCCTGCTGTACTATATTCACCAAGCTGCCCAGCCCTTCCCTCTATTATACTGTAACATTTGCTCCTGTGTCTATTTTTCCCCTCCCTAGCATTACCTGCTACAACTTGTACATATGTCTCTACTGTGACCCTACCTGTAATTATATCTGTCCCAATGTAACCATATTTGTAACTATGTAAGCTTTTCATTTTCTTACTGCTGCGCCCTGCTACCTTTAGGTCTGGTGCGCATTAGAAATAAATAAACAAACATCCATCTGGTCCCTCATTGCAGACTACAAATGAGACCCCTTCAGGAGTTCCTGGAGGCCAGATGGAAGCAGATCTCCGGCTCATGGAATGACAGAATAGCCCTCAATCAAGCTTTCCACCAAGCAATGCACTCATGGTCCATTCGCCCTCACATCTCGCAGGGAGCTCCCTTAAGGACCCCTGCGCATCAGGACATGGTCACGACGAACGCCTCACTGGAAGGTTAGGGCACACCCACAGGCCAACTATACACCAGAGGCCTAGGGCTCCCAAAGTAGAAGGCATTGCACATCAACATTCTGGAACTATGGGCAGTTTTGTGGGCTCTCAAGTCTTTCAAGCCCCAGTTCTTTAGAAAGGTGTTCAGGGTCTACACGGGCAACACAACCACCATGTATTACATCAAGAAGCAGGGCAGGACAAGGTCACAGGTCCTCTCTGAAGGCACAGATCCTGTGGTGCTGAGCCATTGCTCACCGAATGTTTCTAGTCCTGACTAGGGAGCTGCACTCCTACCACAAGTGGGAGCTCCAGCAAACTCAAGCCTCTCGGATCTTCAGTGAGTGAGGCAGCCTCAGATCTACCTGTTTTGTAACAGCAGCCAATACCAAGTTCCACCGGTTGACTAGCGGGTATCCTCAGGCACTCATGGGAAGGCCTATTCCTTTAAGCATTCCTGCTGCTCCGATACTATCCCGCTGCAAGATGATCTTCATTGCACCGGCGTGGCCCAGACAGATCTGGTACCCAGACGTTCTTCACCTGTCAGTGGTCCTAGTCATCAAGCTACCCCTCTTCCGGACCTGCTATCCAGAGAAGTTGGCAAACTCCTGCAGTACAATCCTGTGTTCTGTGAACTTGTCAGCCTGGCTCCTGTAGCCTTAGAATTTGGAAATGTCTCACTGCCGTTGGAATGCAAGAAGATTCTAGCCAAGGCCAGGGCTGCGTCTACACTTGCATGCTGCAAACACAAGTGGGAGCGCTTTACAGTGTAGGTCCAGTCACAGAAGATCTCTCCACAGCATGTCACAGGGCAGAAACTTCTGCCCTACCTGCTCTCGCTGGTTAATGCTGGCCTTGCCCATGCTTGCATCAAAGTGCACTTAAATACAATTTCCCGGTATACCGGGGGTCCTAGCAAGCTCTCCCTGTGGTCTCAGGCTTGTGAAGAGGTTCTCTCAATGGTCTTTTCAGAACATTCCCTCCGGTGAAGGCTCCTACCCTGGGAGTTAAATGCGGTCCTGTCCAAACTGATGGGTGCTAAGTTTGCACCTATGCATCGGACATCTTTGAAGGGCCTCTTGTGGAAGACCGCCTTTCATAGTGGCGATCACCTCTGCCAGGCGTGTTGGAGAAATCCAGGTTCTAACCTGTAGGCTTTCATATTTTCACCGATCCAAGTTGGCTCTATGAAATCATCCGTCCATTTATGCCAAAGGTTCCATCGGACTTTCATTTAAACAAAACGTTGGTCTTACCAGTTTTCTTTGTAAACCCTTCATCGCCTGCTGAAAGGTCCTTGCATTCCGTGGCCATGTTACGTGCCTTGAAATTCTATGTGGCACGCACTAAAGATTTTCGAAGGACATATCAGCTTTTTTGTCAACTTGTCAACAGCTTTTTAGAAGGCCCTATCTAAAGCATCCATTTCCAGAGGGCTCTCCAGCTGCATCATGCAGTGCCAACAGGCTGTTGCCAGGCAGACGAAGGGCCCATTCCACCAGAGCAATCGCATCTACAACAGCTTTACTCTTGCTGCTATGTGGTGGTCTACTCACACCTTCAGAGATTCTACTTTGGCATCAGTGCTTCCAGGGAGGTGTTTTGTGTTGGACAAGTGGTGCTTTGCAACCTGTTTTCTTGAGGTAAGTATGTTCCTGGGGTAAGTCTTTTTGCTTCTGTTGAGCCTTGCCACCTCCCGTAGTTGTACTGCTGTGTAATCATGTTTCTAATGCTTGTGATTCTGCTTAGAATCACATGTGTATATAGTCTGACATCTAGTGGTAATCGTGGAGTATTGCATCTTTCTTTCGAAGATCGAAAAGGGACGTTGACATGGGCGTGACTGCAACATTATACATAATGTGACGTGTAGTGTACTCAAAATCCTTCACGCATCAAGATCCCACCAGATTGTTTTTTCCACATATCTAGTCAGTCGCACGTGCGGAGCACGTATAGAGTTACTATTGCTTTGTCTTACTTGACGTGTTTCTCACTTAATTTCTCAGACGACTGCCTCGACTACCACTGATCCTGTTCGCTGACTGTTCTACCGACGAGACTGCGACCATCTGGCCTCACAGCAGGGAAGAGTGAGGCCATGTTTATTACCAACTTTCTCTTGGGAATGCCGCCTCTTTGCCTCTCCCCTTTTTCCTTCAGTCTTGCTGCCATTTCTCGCCGTTATGGAGCGAACACCCTTTAAATTCTGCCCATCTTGCAACAGCAAATTTCCCTGGAAAGATACAAAGACAGTGCAATCGGGCCTCACTCGTGAACACGAGTACCGTTGCAAGGCCTGTAAATGTTCTCAGCCCAAAAAAGACTGGCGAACAAAGCTGTGGGTGGACTACGCTATGCAGGCTGCGAGTCACTTCCCCTACCAGCAGCGTCCCCTCGAACGAGGAATCTGCCGGCAGCCATGGCTCGGTTTCGGAAGCCGTAGACGTAATGGTGGAACCTACGGGTTCCTGCATGTCTGTCCCCAACATGCATGCCACCGGCAGTGCGATGGGGAGATCACACCCTGGCGACAAGGGAACACATGCTACACCTACACTTAAACATACAACCCCTATGCTTTCCTCGACTGATCCACCGAGAAAGCCATTGGTGCCCGCAGGCCTGTCTAAGTTCGACAGGGCATACTGAACCTCGTGGTTCAGTGCCATCTGCGCAACCGCCATCGCAGCCTGCAAACAGCATTGAGACTACATCCTCGGCCCTCGGTGCGGTAGCATTGAAAGATGCACCTAAACATGCCCATCCATCCAAAATGCTCCCAAAGCTTTGGTAGAAGCTTTCTAAAGCATGTTTACATGCTTCTGACCCTAAGAAGGCCTTTCCTATCTAAAATCTTGCAGAAAGATCCTGTTCCAACTGCCCAGCCCTTCCTTCCCACTGCGCTTGTTCTCTAGCATGGGTCTTACATGGATTCACATGTCACTTTCCCTCTTTCCCCTCTATGGCTCTTCTTGGGTCCTTTTGCCACTTTACGTGCACAACCATATCTGAAGATGGCCTCAAGGGGGTGGCGCTAAGGAGGACGAGTGTCATTAGTTGGGGTAGTATGACCCCAAAGTGACAGCAAAACGCTGTACAATAGAAAATGCAGTTTTTATCTTAAAGCTGAACTGTTTTATTTTACTGAGAATTCCCAACCCGACAACAGGGAATATTCATAGTATGTGAATCCATGTAAGACCCATGCTGGAGAAAAGAGTCACAGGTAAGTAACTTGTTCCATTCTATCATCTTGTGGCCAGGGAAGAGGAGACCCACTCTGAGACATTGAAAGCCTGCAGGGCTCACGAAAACCTAGGGGGGCTTTTCCTACGCATCTCACTTGCATAGGGAAAGGAAAGGTTTGGCTTTGCGAGCCTACCCTTACAAACAAGCCACAGGCAATTTCTCACTGTCTGCAAACCTCAGAGACTCCGTCTTCATTCCGCAGCAGCACCAAGTCACAAGGTATGAACAGAGAAACATCACCTTAGCGTAGCAAGCTTCCTCTTCACTTAACCATAAGAGACAGACTTTGTGCACCTAAGCTTCAGCACTCTTACAGCATTGAGGGTCTGCAGGAGACAATGTGGTAGAGCAGAATTGGAATTCAAAATGGGCAATCAACCTTCTAAAGGTTTGTTCAACCCTAAAGATGAAAAAATCCATAGTAGAGGTAAGTAGGCTCAATCAATCACAGACCCCTGTTCAAATATACCTGTCGGTGCCAGTTCACGCCACACCCCTTACCGACACGACCCCTTCTCCCCTCCCATATCCCACAGGAGGGGGTCACAGATAAGGCCAGAGTCATTCAAGGGGAGTGGTCGTTTCGTATATGAGATGGCAGCAGGAGTTGGCAGTAAGAGGAGGGTTTGGAGGAGGTTGGAAAGTGGAAAACGGAAAGCGCTTGGAAATGGTTGAAGAGAGAGGAAAGAGCGTGGAGGCAGACGGAGATTCGAGTCTGAGGCAGGGAAATATGTGGTTAAAAAAGGTGGTGGGAGAGGATTATCTGAAGGAGGAGGGGAGAAATGTAGAGGAGGTGGTAAAGGAACATCAGGGGAATGTGGAGAGAACTTTGGAGAAGGTGATATGGAAACATCAGAAAGAGGTAGAGATTGAAATCGAGGAGGGGGTGTGCATATCATGAGAGAGAAAAACTAGTCAGACATTGGAAGGTTGAAGAGGGCAAGCTTGGCCGCAAACTGGGAAAGAATAAGCCCTATAGCCAAAGAGGTCAAATTGAAGGTGGGAGGAGGAACAAGCATGTGAAATAGTGGCAAGGAGGATCAGGGAAGAAGCAAGAACAGTGAGGTAGTGAAAGGGGCAGCAGACAGGAATCAATGTCAGGCAGGTGCCAGAGTCCCTTCGTAACTAGCAAACAGTAAGAAGAAAAGACCAAGATTAAGTGGAACTGGCAACCAAAGAAGTTGATTTGTGAAATATGTTTTTCCACCCAGCCTGCTGGAGTTAAAGAACTGGAAATGATAGGAGGACCCAAACCATGATTTGCTCCTTTCTGTCGATTAGCGAGTCAGACTGGTGTTTTAGAAGATAGCCCTTCTGAGCATTTGGGGGAAGAAGGACCAGTCGCAGGCTAAAGAGACCTCATTAGCGCCAGATTTTGCTTCTACCTAGGGAAAGGATCGCTCACTAAAGTCTGACTTTGATGCCATCATTTCCACTGAGGATGGAAGACGAGTGACCAGTCCCTATTTCATAGAGAGCAGGGTTGTACTGAGGGTTAAAATGATGCAAAGCGGGATGGGCAGACTCGATATGCGACAGGCCCTGACCTTCTCACAAGTCTGTTTTTGATTTAGCCCACTCAATCTATTGCAAAAATTCAGCGACATGCCCTTCGCAGTTTCTTTTGGCTGGGAGTCTATCAGCAAATACCGGATTACTGCCCAGAAGGCCCATTTAGCAAATGGACCGTCCAGCATGATGTGGGCAATGCTCCACTGAAGTCTGTCTAATTCTGGGGGCATCTAGTGGAGTTGCCAACTGGATGCCTTCCTGAGTTGGTTTATTGTGGGCCGAGGGGTGATCTGGGCACTCCCATTTAGTACCCTTCCCAAGGCAGACAACCGTGAAATGAGGCAATTTAGGGCCACTGTCTCGTTAAGAGATAACCAGTCCCACACTTGGGGAGCTGAAACAGAAGTAAATCAGGGATGTGATTGTTCCCCTGTTTCCAAACATGAGTACTTTATATATTCAGCAAGCAGGTAAGAATTTAGACACAGTACCTCTAAGGCAGTGGACCTCCTAGACCGAAGGAAAACATGTAGTGAAATAATTGGAGTTGTTCTACAAAGGTAGCAGACACCGACTTAGACATCAGAGAGACCCTGCAAATTCCACACCACACTTTCCGGGTACACAATTAATTCACACATGCAGGTCACATTTTCCTACAGGACTCGAGAGAGTCAGCTTAACGTACCAACAGCAGATTAATTTCCCCACAGCTTGCAGCCAAAGAGCTCACACAGAGAAACGTCACCAGGGTTAAACAGGCCTTTACTTTGTGTACTATCATTTAGAACCCCATGGAGCAAACCCCTATTCAGTGGCATGTGCAGGCCAGGAGAAGGCTGTGAATGGTCTGGAGGTTCAGCATCCACACAGTTGATAAATTCCAAATGGCGGATTGGCCTTTTAAAGACTTGGCGTGGCCCCAAATCAAACCCAGGTGAATATATTGAAAGTAGAAAATGACAGCTGTGGTCCAGTCTATGACCTCCCCATCCTCACATGTGGGTGTAGCGGGCCCCTATGGACGAGGTTTGTATGACAGCTATCCGATGTGCCTCCACGAGGGTTGATGAGGGCAATTCACAGACTGTATACTCCATGCAAGAGGTAGTATTACCCCATCAGTTAATGGGTAAGAATGGGACTCCAGTAACCGCAGATCCCAGAATACACAGGAACCCTTATATTCTTGGAATCGGGAGCTATGCTGAACTCAAGTGACTTTTATCAAAGCCGCAAATTTGCACTGTTCATGTACACCTTGCTGCTGAACTTCAGCTTAAATACACCAAGCTGGTGATAGTGGGCGATTTCAATCTCAAAGCTAATAGTGACAAGGATCAATCTACTGTGCATTTTATTTCTGCACTGATGGATTTTGGCCTTTAACAGCGGTTCACTGGCCCTACTCGCCAACTAGGCAATACACTTGATCTAATTTTCTCTTCCCAAGCGCTGGTTACTGTTTTTCCAAGCATTGCAGCTTGTTTGGTCAGACCTTTTCTTTTCATTTTTTTTAAATATGTTTATTTTAAGCCAAGGCAGGGTGACAACAATGCAGCATAAGCAAGACATGTAAAGCATTTTCAACAATCCCCTCAAACTCCCCACTCGCTCCCCCCGTTCTCAGTCTGGGGCCTCCTCCATTGGGTCATCTATTTTGTGGCTCCTCCTGCTAGGCTCCTCCTTCAGGGAGCCTCTTGGTCTTTCAGGGCCCACCGGGTATTGATGGGCTTGTAGGTCAGTGCGGGAAACTTCTGGTCGTACTCTAGCACTGGGGCCCAAATATTCTAAAAGCGGTGGAGGACTCCAGCCCTTGCTGCTGTTACCTTCTCCGCGATCAATATGTCCCATAGCTTCCCCCACCATTGGGACATGAAGGGGCTGTCAGGGGCTTTCCAGCAGCGGGCGAGGACTATTTTCCCCGCTAGGAGGCATTGAGTCAACAGTTTCGCTCTGTTTCCAGAGCGCGTATAGATCCCGGGTACTGGGACTCCCAGCAGGATGGGCTCAGACTCCAGCGGGAGAGCTGTCTGGGTAATCTGCTCAATGGTCGCTAAACATAGCTTCCATAATTGTTGGATCTTTGGGCATCTCCACCACATATGGAAAAAGGAGCCCGGTTGGCCGCACCCTCTCCAGCAAGCATAGTTAACCAGGGGGTTCATATGGTGGAGCCTGAGGGGAGGGTAGTAGCAGCACAGCATGATCTTGTATGCACATTCCCTGTTGGTGACACAGGTGGATGAGGTATGTGCTCGGGTCCAGATATCCACCCAGGTCTGGTCTTCAACCGGGTGTCCCAGGTCAGCCTCCCACTGGGCCATGCATCGGGTTTTTGAGGCCAAGAAGTCCCCCAGGAATTGTCTGTATATGGTAGAAATTCTGCCACGGGTTGGGAGATCTTCAAGTGTTAGTTCGAGGGAGGTGAGGGGGCGGCTGGCTGTCCGCAGGGTTTGGGGACGGGAGTACCAGTGACGTAGCTTAATGTATGTAAATCTGTCTCTTTCATGAAGTCAGAATATTTCCTTACATTGTTCAAATGTGCAATGAAGATTTCCCGCGTGCAGCTGTTCCTTGGTTTTGAGGCCTCTCTTTATCCAGTTTTGGAAGTTACGGGGGTTCGTCCCGGGTGAGAAGGACAGGTTGTGGAAAATTGGTGATAGGGGACTCAGTCCTCTCGGGACTCCCTTTTTGTTTTAGTGCCCAGTCCCAGGAATTCACAGAATGTTGAGTCGCCAGCAGGAGTCCTTTCCATCGTTCTCTGAGGGGAGGTGGAATATGTGGAAGCAACCGTAGAGGGAGCGGGAGCCATGACTGCTCTAATTCCACCCATCTGGGGCGGTCCGTGATTATCTGTCATACACAAATGTGTGCCAATTGTGCTGCGACCCGGTAGGATTGTAGGTCAGGACCTCCCAGACCGCCCAGTCTTGCGCTGCCCAGCAATGTTTTTTGGGGGATCCCGGCTTTTTTGCCCCTCCAGATAAACCTAAGCATTTTTCTCTGTAGGTCGCAAAGAGCTGGTGCTGGGATAGCCACTGGGAGGGAAGAGCAGGCATAGAGGAATCGCGGGAGTAGGTTCATTTTGCAGGCTGTTATGCGTCCCATCAGTAAGATTTCTTGGGTCGTCCAGTGCTTCAGATCCCCTTCTAGTTCCTTAAAAAGCTGAGGAAAGGTGGCCTGGTACGTGTCTTTTGGGTTTTTCGGGTTCGCGGGAATGTGGACTCCCAGGTAAGGGATGGCCCTTCTCTTCCACACAATTGGACACATCCGGGCCAGCGCCTCCTGCTCTTCCGGGGAGAGGGCAATGCCCAAGGCCACCGACTTGGTGAAGTTAACTGAGAAGCCGGTAACCTCCCCATAGCTGCTTATTTCAGTCAGGGCATGCTTTAATGAGGAGCGGGATCCGAGAGCGTGAGCAGCACATCATCTGCGTATAGGGCAATTTTTGTGCTGGGATGGGCCCACCTGGGGACCCTTGATATGATTATTCAGTCTGATCCTCTGGGCGAAGGGTTCCATAATAAGTGCAAAGAGCAGTGGTGATAGCGGGCAGCCCTGTCTGGTTCCGCAAGTCAGGGGGATCGGGGTAGAAAGGGAGCCGTTGATCCTCAGGAAGGTCTTTGGTGATTCATAGTTGGCCAATAACATAGTCCTGAAGGACCTGCCAAACCCAAAGGCTCAAACGGCCAGTCCACCCTGTCAAATGCCTTGATGGCATCTAAGGCCAATAATAACAACCCTTGGGAGTTTCAGGAGGAGAGGTCTTCCAGGTTGAGGGCTCTGCAGACATTGTCTCCTGCTGCTCTGTTCAGGATGAAGCCTGCCTGACCGGGGTGAATTATATCAGGTAGTATGCGTGATAGGCGATTAGCGAGGATTTTGAAGTATAGGTTAGTGTCTATATTGAGCAGGGCTATTGGGCTATAGGAGGCTGGGTTCCTCGGGTCCTTCCCTGGCTTGGGTAGGAGGACATAGGTGGATTCCTGCATTGAAGGCGTCACCAATCCCATCTCCCTAAAAGAGTTGAAGAGTGCCACCAAAGGGGGGGACCAGCTGGGGTTTGAATGTTTTATAGAACCTGGAGGAGAATCCGTCAGGGCCCAGGATTTAATTGCTTCCTCAGCCTTCTCACCCGTGATTGGCGCCTCCAGGCTCTCTGGACGAATCAGGCAGGGCCGCTCCCCGCAGGTATTCCTTCTGTTTAGACTGGTCCCGCGATGTTGCTATCATTACCTGGGCTAGGTGGTCAGATGCTAGCTGTTTTTTCTGTTCCACATATTGTATCACTCCATGTAGGTCTCGCAGGCCAATGATGGTGTTGGCACATTTTGTTTTGGCCAGTTTACCTACCAGGAGCCTGTTCGCCTTATTGTTCTTCGCATAATAGAATTGCTTGGCCTTGGCCATTAGTTGTGCAGTGTGTTTGGCGTAGTGGGCCTCTAGCTTTTTCCTGGCAGTGCGGATAGCTCGCTGTGTCCTGGTGGACCAGCCTTTTTCCTTGCGAGTGTCCTCTGCTGCTTTAAGTTCCTCAAGGGCCAGCCGGGTCTGTCGCCTGTTGCGGTGGAAGGCCACCCCTTGTGCGATCAGGACTCCCCTAATCACTGCCTTCAGGGCGTCCCAGTTGTTTGCTGGGGAGGTGTCTATGACTGGGTTTTCTCTGAAGAAGTTCTTGATCGCTGTTGCGGTCCTGTCTCTTACCGGCATGTCATTAAGGACTGGATCGTAGAGAGTCCATCTGCGTGGAGAGGTGGGCTTGGGTTTGTGTGCCCGGATCTCCAAGATTACTGGGGCATGATCAGATGGGATCCTCGGGCCGATAGATACTTCGTTGGCGTAGGCAAGCGTCTGAGGGGATGTCAGTAGGAGGTCAATCCTTGAGAAGGTTCGGTGAACATAGGAACAGAAAGAGTAGTCTTTTTCGGAGGGGTGAAGAACCCACCATGAGTCCACTACCTCCAGGGACCTAAATAGGCATAGGAGGCCGAGCGCCTGAGTAAAATCTCCGGTTATAGCCTGGCCTATGAAACATGAGAGGGAGGAGCCCAGCGAGTCGTAAAAAACTGTTTGCCCAGAATTGGGGGCATATAGTGAAATAAAGGTGTACAGGTCTCCCAGCAAGAGGCATTTGATTGCTATAAATCGGCCTTCGGGGCACGTTTTAGAATCCAGGATCTGGGGGTTTAGGTCTTTCTTGAAGAGGATTGCAGTACCTCCCTTCTTGGAGCCTCATGAGGCAAAGAACTGAAGTGGGTATAGTCTGGTGCGGAGTCGCCCAAAGTCTGCCGGTAGTAGGTGAGTCTCCTGAAGCAGGGTCACCGCTGCATCTTCGTCTTGAAGTTTTTGCAGGATCGACTTCCGCTTGACAGGGGAGTTCAGTTCATTGACATTGAGGGAGAGAAATGTTAGGTTTTGATGTTCCTGGGCTGGGTTCCTCCCTGTTATAGAGCCCGTGGGGGAGAGGTCAGAAGGGAGCGGATTAACCGCCATCTCGAGTGAGAGCTGAGAGTATGTCATCCTGCTCTTGGTGTTTTAACAGTAGCCCCCAATGGGGGGCCGTAACTTTAACTGACAGGGGGGCCGACATTGTTGGTTCGGCCAATCCCCTGGCCAACCGGGCCAATCAAGTTAGTAGAATCAAGATGGATTCCAAGGACTCAAAGGTGGAACGTACCTTGGAAATGGGCATGGGCCGTGGGTGTGTCTCGCTGCAATAGTTGTAAATATTCTTAAACTGGGTCGGAGTTAGTGATTTCCCTTAAGGTACAGTTGGACGGTTGGTGAGAGCGTGAAGCGGAGATCCGTCGGGTGTGGTGTGGTGTGGTCCCGCCCCGATCATCTCCTCCTATTGCTCCACGGCACCTTCGACCAGGAGGACCGCCTGGGCTTCGGGGAGGGAGCAGCCTCCAAGTCATTGGTGGCCTGCGGGCTTGGTGAGGCGGTCTCTTTGGGCGAGGATAGGTGCATGATTTTGTTAGCATCTTCGAGGTGGATGATTCTCCGTAGGGTGCCATTGTTTGAGAACTGTAGGGCGGTTGGAAATAGCCATCTTTATCGGACCTGGTGTTCCTGGAGGAAGAGAGTCCGAGGCCAGAGTGATTTCCTCTTTTGGAGAGTAAGGCGTGAGAGGTCTTGGTAGATCTGGAGAGGTGAGCCCTGGAAGGAGAGTTCATCTCGTGAAGGGCTGATTGTGGAGATGGCCTACTTTGTGGTAAAGAAATGGACCCTGGTGATGACATCTGGGGGGGAGGTCCGAGTCCACTCCCCAACGTGGGCGGAGCCTGTGGGTGCGTTCTAGCAGAAGTTGGGTTTTGTCCAGTTGTGGGAGCAGAGATTGGAAAAAGTCCCCAACATATTCTGCTAGGTTTTTGTCGAGAACGGAAGACTGAATCCCTCAGATCCGTAGGTTATTGTGGCGGGCCCCATTTTCGAGATCTTCCTGTTTAAATCAGAGGATTTCACATTTGTCTTGTAAGGTACTGATTGAGCGTTGGATTTCCCCCAGTGTGGTTGCATGGTCCTGAGAGCGGTCATGGATCTTCCCCAGTCGCTGCTCCAACTCAGTCACCTTTTGATCGGTATGTTCTAGCTTAGTGGCGAGTTCCGACATGCAGGATCTAAATTCAGACTTGATATCAGCCATGAAAGCCAATATGTCCCCTTTAGTGGCAAGGGCTTCTCCTTCGGGTTTCTGCGGGGTGAGCTTGGAGGGGTCGGGCTTCTTTCCTCTATCCGTCAACGTGAACATGGTGGCGATATCAGAGTTCTTGCCAGCTTTTGATTGTTTAGCCATACTGACGGTTTGGAGGGGGGTGGGGGTGAATGGTGTAGAGGCTTCCAGTTGGGGAGGCCTTTGGTTGGGGCCGGAGCATTGTGATCCTGCAATTCGTTGGAGTGGGGGCTCCTGCGCCCCGGGTCTAGTCCGATTAGTGTAGATGTTTGAGTAGGCTGTGACCTCCCAGTACTGGATGAGGAAGAGAGGGAGACTATGGTACCTCCAGTGAGGGATGGGGTTGTGGTATCGTTCCCCGCTCCGTGGGATGGGGCAGAGAAGGGGGATGAAAGTGCAGGCCGGGGCGCCCCAGGAGGCGTGCAGGGGGGGAAGGAGAGGTCTCAGAGCTGCCCCGGGAGTGCTTCAGATCAGCGCAGCTTTCTTAGGGCAGACAATGATGGTCCAAGCTGCTTCAGGCAACGATAGAGTTCTGCAGGCCTTGAGGGTTACCTTTTTAATATAGGTTCCACGTGATAGCCTGATTGATAAGTCTGTGGTAAGAGAACAGCTGGCTAATGTACTTTGTCAACATGGGCTTCCTGTGGTGGTGTTGCGGGTGTCAGCCCTTATTAAAGTTCCCTCCAGAGCCCCATTACGTTCAGGCACAGAGCAGCTTCAAACGGTGTTGTTAGGAGTTGAATAGGGTACAAGGGGCAATACATCCAGGTCACAGGCAGGATGGATTCCCCCCTGCTGAAACCAGTGAGTATAGGTTAGGTTGCAGTCTGGGGGGTGTGGGGGGAGTTGCTGCGTGGGCCGGGGCGCCCCAGGAGATGGATGTGAAGATCACTTTTGTAGTGTTATATTGGCCCAAGGCTAAGGGAGCTTCAGTTGGCAGTGTTCTGCGCTTCAGGAAGGTCTGGAGGCAACCCTGGAGGGCAGCCAGTTGACAAAGTGAATACTCTCTTGAAGGCCTTTTAAGGGCAAGTGTTATGGCCACGTACCTCATCTCCTCGCCGATGCAGAAAGCGGAGAGGGAAGGCGGGGGTGGGTGAAACTAGGCACAAGCAGCTCGCTATTTTCGGCTAGATGCTTCTAGTGTGTGGGGCCCGGGTTGCCGCCGTGTTGCTGGGCTGGCAGCTTCGTCCGAGCTTTGATCGGCGGATGGGAGGGGGCAGGGGAAGGATTCACCCCCGCTCGGCAGTTCCAGAACTTCGGAATCCCCTCTCCCTCATTCAGCACTGGTCCTCGGGGCGCCGCGTCCAAGCAGCACCTCTCCGAGCTGCAGTGGGCGAATGGGAGTTTGGGGGGTGGAGGGAACACTCGACTCACTGGCTCCCCAGGGATCCCCTTCCACATTCTGGCGCAGATCTCCGGCACGTTGCGTTTGGTGTGGGAGCTGAGATTTACTTTGTGGCTTGCCCTAAGCCTAATATCTGGAAATGGAATTGGCGTCCTGTTGCCACAGCTGGGCTACATAGGGTTAATACAGATTGCATGGCTCTGCAGTCTGTGGATTTTTCTCTTCCCTTGCTGAAGTGTTCTCTGTTCCTACTGACCATCTGGCTCCCCTGAAACTGTGTAAACAGCGGGGTCGCCAGTCAGAGCTTTGTTTTGACGAGAATGTAAAGTCCCTTAGGCTCAAAACGCAGGTAGGCTGAGCGGAAGTGGAGGAATTCCTATTGTAACGGGTGACCGGATGTTGCTACATCAACTACGGTCTCATATCATGAAACTTTTGTGGTAGCCAAATGTAGATTCCATTCTGGTAAAGTGGAATCAGCCCTTAACCAACCCAGAGAATTGTATGAGCGTATGCACACACTTTATCCTCTCCCTCGATCACTCAGCCAGGGTTTACTCCATCCTAGGGTTTTTGCAATTCTTTATCAAGTTTTTTTTAGTGAGACTATCATTTCTATTTGTGACAAAATTGTACAATCTGGTCTACAGATAGGCAACCCTGGTCACATTCCAGCCTGTTCTTGGCCTCTTCCCCCCCCCCCATTGTCCCCTGAAGACATAGTGTCAGCTACCTCTAAGTTGATATCCGCGTTTGCTTTTGATCCAATCCATTAGACGATCTGTAAAGTCATTATGCTGGCCATTGCACCATGAGTTGCTCAGGCAATTAACCATTCTTGCCAATCAGGCTTCATTCTTCCAGAGTTAACACGCGTTGGTGATCCCTCTTTTGAAAAAACCCACACTTGACCCTTTTGCCAATACCTGCCCTATTACTTTACTGCCTTTTCTTATGAAGCTATTAAGAGTCTTTAATATCTTCTCCTCTTAACTCATTTCTTGAAACCTCTCACTTTTAAAAAAAATATATCTTTCAATCCTGCTTCTGCCCTGTCCACAGTACTGACAGCATGTTGGTCTCTGTTGTGGATGACTTAGTCCGGCTCTCTGATCAGGGTGGATCAGCGGCCTTTGATACCACCAACCACTCCATCCTGCTCGACCACTTGGCCAGGTCTAGCTGATCAGGTGTTACTTTGGTTTAAATATTTTCTGTCTGATCATGTTCAATCTTTCCCTCTTCCTTTTTCATCATTCTTCTGTGCCTCTCTGCTGTGGGGTACCCCGGGGGTCTGCCTTGTCCCCCACCTTATTCAATGTGTACATCCAGCCACTGGTGGCGCTTGTTCACACTCACAGCCTCCGTTGCTACTGATCACTCACAGATCATAATGCAACTTGATCTCGGTCAGCCCAATCCTGCGTTTCAGCTGCAGAGTTGTCTGGAATAAGGACAAGACCGAGGTCCTGGTGGTTGCCCTCTTTTCTGTCTTTTCTTTATGACTCCCCCTTTCTGGCTATCCCTATCTTGGTCCCTTTCCTGCACCAGTGTCTGTGGTGAAGGATGTAGGAGTTAAGCGGTGAACCTCGGTCACTTGAGGAACTTAAGAGTTCTGCGCAAGGTGCTGGTTTTATACCTCCTCTGGTCCACACCCTGATTGCTGCATCTTTGGTGTCGAGTGTGGTAGACTACTGCAACTCTCTGTTCCTGGCTGAGCCACTATATTTGCTGTGGCCCCTGCATATTTTGCAGACTGCAGCAGCCAGATTGGCGACTCATACTCTCTTCCCTATGCACATTTCCCCAGCCTTGCGGCAGGGGCACTGGCTTCCTATTATTGAAATGGTCAGTTCAAATCCATGTTCATAGTGCACCGTGCCATTTATGGTACTGGGCAGAGTATCTTCAGCATGCATTCCGCCCTTATGTACCAAATCACCCTCTATGCTCGCAGGAGTCATATTATTCAAGACCCCTGTGTGCAACTTGCCCGTGTTGGCAGCCGTGATTTTTCTGTTACAGCAGCTAAATTATGGAATTTGCTCCCTTTGTCCCTTCAGGCTACATCCAATCACTTCTCTTTTTGACAATCCTTGAAAACCAGACATTAGCTTCTGCCCTGTTTGACTGTTCCTGTTGAAGTAACACCAAGATGTTTTTGGGACGAATGTTACTCTTTATAAATGCTTTTAACATAACAAAGACTGGACGTTACCCACAAGTAGGAAGCCTGGAAGAGAAGAGGGCAGCATTCTCTCCTTGAGGGATTTAGGGGACCCCATGATGAGAAGGGAGACAGACTGGCAGGTCGTCCTTACACTTTCACCTGCCTGACCAGGAGCCTGCAGGTGGAGAAATGCTCATCACATTATACAGAACCCAACTATGGTCTGGAAGGGACAGATTTGAACCTGAAAAGTAGAACTCCAGTCTAGTCGTGGCCTGACGAGTGTAGGTTCAAGAACAGACTTACCAAATAACAAGTCACTACAATGGAGGTCCAGCAGGGACCAGTCAGTCTGAACAGAGCCAAGATCCAGGGAGAACTAGAAAAGGAGCCTGTACAGAACTTAACTCTAGGAGGAATCTGATAAGGTCTAAGAAATAGAGATTCAGGAAATCTCTAATAAAAAAGGCTAAATGATCTTCCACCCAGCTGAGACAAGGTTGGAGCAAATAGCTGGAAGTAGAATCAAGTTCAGGGCATGGTCTTCCGGTAGTCCAGGCTAGATTGCAGCCAGAATAAATGCAGAGACAAAAACATGCAGGGGAGTGGCCCTGAGAAACAGTGGTGAAAGCAAAGAGGTCACCGGAAGACGACAGGTTCCGAGTAGTGGCTACATGAGCCTTACACTCAGGAGAGCAGTTATAATAGGGTTGCAATAATAAGAGAAGGCTTTGTGAACTTTTGTATGGGCTGAACATTTTTGTTATTATACTGAGCAGTCAGGAGGCTGAGGACTTACTAAGACTCTGGGTTTCAATGTAGATTAGGATAGATTAGAAGAGATGGACTTCTAAAATAAGGAAATACAAACGGGAGGGCTCACCTAGAAAACAATGTCCTTAACCCTCACACTATGTCTAATTAACGGAATATTGCTTTTAGTTAGAACATAAGGCCAGTAGGTATTAACCCAACCAAGTCCTGTGCCATAAACCCCAATAAAGATCTAAATAAAATTGAAGCGTCTCGCTACTCTGCCTACCACACAGCCCCACACCCTTATTTACATCCACAGGTGCAGACCCTCAGAGAAAGGCAAGAGATAAATGGGCGGACCCGCTTTTTTATAAGGGAGCTTGACTCAAGAGGGTGAGAGGTATAGTAAGAGAAGATGAGTCAAAGCTACCCTAACCAAAAGCGTGACATAGGGTCACCAGGTCTGCAGTGGAGCTAGAGAACTGCTAACTCAAATAGACAAAAAAACACCTAAGGATGCAGGAATAGCAAAAAGGTTTTTTTTAATTTACACTAACAGGGAAAAACAGTTTTACAAACTGCGCCGTGGCGCTGAAGGTATGCATTAATAAGCACATTTAGATCTGCATCTTTGTGAGTTAGTAGGCAGAGTGACAAACAGTGTATATTTCATGTATTTTTTTAAATGGCAATACATTTAACATTGTTTAATATTGTCGACACACAATTTTGTGTTTCTGGTTCGGTATAGATGGATGGAAGCAGTGGCTGTAAAACCTGGGACCGTACTGCTGTAAAGGTACCGAACGGTCTTCAGGACAGTTGGTTCAAGTCGGGTCGATATTAATGAAAGAGCGTCCACCATGTATGGTCAGTGGTGGCAGCTGGCAGTGAGGGCTAGAGAATGGTGTCTGGAGGGTTTGTCTAGACCTTTCTCTGGTTTCACTTACTCCATCTCTATAAATACACTATAATTTCCCTGAACTCCGTGCATACGCTAGCCTGCGGTCTAGTTCTCACTAGCCAACCATTTCCATCCTTTTCGCCTTCAGCTACTAGGTCTACGTTCAATCCTCTTTCTGAGGCTGATAGCACCTTCTCTCAAAAGCTCATTCTACTGCTGCTCTGCTCCTTCTGACCCTGTACCTTCCTCTTTAATCTCTAAATTCTAGCATGCTCTCACTTCACTCCTTACCGTGCTCCAATTCCTCTTTACTTCAACTTTTCCTTCAGTCGTTCAACATGTTTCTATTCACCCAATTTTAAAGAAACCCTCACTTGATCCTTTCAGGCCATCCAACTACTGCTCAATTTCTTTCCTTCCATTCCTTTCCAAACACCTTGAGCAAGTCGATTACAATGATAGCTCTGCACACATAAAACTCGCTCTGCTCTTCTTCCCTCCATCATTCTGCTTTAAGTCCTTTTTCACTTGACTGAAGCTGATCTATTTGTCTCAAACTCTTTACTGTCTGCTCAATGCGCTAGACAGTCCTTATGCTTATTCTGCTTGACCCGTCGGCAGCAGTTGACACTGTTGACCCGGTATTCCCCTTCACATCTTTTCCGAACTTGGCTTTCAAGGTTCTGTACTTGATTGGCTCTGCTCTTATCTTACAAACAACACTTTTTACATTTCCTGGTCAGGTCACTCTTCTTCTATTTTTTCTCTCCAGTATGATGCTCCACAAGGCTCTGTCCTTGGTCCCCTTTCTTTTATATACTATTCCTCTGGCTCCTATTATCTCTTTTGGCCTCTCTCACCATTCCTATGCTGACGACACAGACCTTTCTTCCTTTCACTGAAACCTTTAATTCTTCTGTCTCTGGCTCCTCCCTATCTTTAGTCTCCGATTTCTTTCCTTCCCCCTCTCGCCCTTTGTTCCCAGCCCCTTGCCCTTCCATCAGTCCTCGACTATCCTGTGCCCAATCTCGTTTCCACTCCGCACTTCTTGCTCTCCTAGTTCTGGAACAAACACCCTCAAGTTCTTGGTCTTTAACCAATTTTCTCTCCTGTTTTAAGGCCCATTTATCAGATTCATGAACGCTCAATTGAGTTTAACCTTCATTTATTTCTACTTTATTAGTTAAGCACTTTGGCATATAGCGCTACATAAATACAAATACACCCCAGCTCTTAACCAACTCCTCTGGACTTGCACTCCCGATATACGCTTCTTTTCTCCTGCCACCATCCTTCCCCCATTGTTATTACTGCCTTTATTACACCCTTAAATCTCACTGCCTCCTTCTCGCTCCATGGTTACCATATCATGTCTGGTTACCCCCAGATCTGTCTGCTCTGACTCCAATGCCATCACTCCTTCTCTGCCTTCATTCCTATTGCTCATCCTCGGAGGTCCCCACCTCCTCCTTGGCCCTCTGAACCCTTACCACCATCTCCTGCTTACCAGTGTTGTCACCTCTCCACTTGCCAGCCTCTGTGCCTACCAACCCACACTTGGACACTGGGCTACTTGGGTGGCATTTTAAGTGAAGGTCTGCACTTGTGACTGGTAACTGGGTGAAGACTGGGATTGGATGTTCTACTCAAGTGCACCTGGGCTGCTATAGGCTTATGGAGCTGGGTCGAGCATGTGATATGTCTGTCTGCATTTTGAGTTGCTTCCCCCCCCCCCCTCTGAACCTTCCTGGTGTGCTCTGTGAAGAGCTGGAGACTCTGATATTCCAAGCATGACGATTAGGAGATGGAAAAGCTTGGTAAGATGTTGGAACACTTCATGTCACATTATCCCGAATATGTGCAGGGAAATTGAAATATTGTACCGGCCATGGTTATCTTTTTCTGGTGAACAATGTTTTGGTAACTTTGTTTCCAGCACTGAATTTAAAACTGGCATCTTCGTGCATAGTGTTTGACACCTGTCCCTCAATTCATGTGAAAGGTCTACTTTTAAATTCATTGGTAAAGCTGTAACACATTGCTTGCTACCATTGTCAAGTAGAAATAAATATTTCCCTTAGAAAGGGAACGCAATCAATTTCACGGTTTTAAGTTTTGCACTACTGGCTGTGAGTTCGAGGCTCTCCTAAATGTAAATATTGTCCTTCAGGGTCTCACAGGCGGTTGGGCTTCATCTGCCTCTTTACGGTTGGTCTGTCCTACTAGACTGGTGGGGAACCTAAGCCTGGGCTCTGATGGGCCACTGCGATTGTCCCCTGCAATGTGATGGGGACCAGCGTGGGGTACCAGTGATGCTCCCGCTACCACTCTCGTGCCCAACCTCTACTGGCTAAGTGAGGCACTTGGCCCCAAGTCACCACCTTGCCGGTCGCCTAAATCAGGCAGGAAATGTCATCACAGAACGTAAGGCCCTATTGCAAAAACTGCACTCCCCAGGAAAACAACAAATTGTGCAGATTGTTGTGTGGAGCACAGTATAATACCACAAAAGAGAACCTTATACCGTCTTCTGCAATAAGCAATTCTTGAGTGCTTCATTGGCACACATTCAAGCGTGTGCATTGCGATTTTCAAGGCGACATGCCCTAGATAAAGCAAAATGTCCAACTCTGATGGATAAACCGATGTTTGTCTCCTCCAGGTGATATTTGAAATGAGGCAAGCAAGATTCTAGTGTTGGACTGTGCGCTTATGCCCCATCTCCATATGGTTGGGGGGGGGGGGACGAGGGGGCATCCAGAACGTGTTTCTGCCTGTGGTCAATTCCCATGGCCTCTAAGGATTGAGCAATGAGTGACTGCACCCAGCTTAGAGGGGGACCTTTACCATGAGTCTTATATAAATGACCAACAATTCTTCTCCACGGTTTTACCAAGAGCTGAGATATCCTTTGGGCCACAGCCCTACATAAATGACAAACACCCCTTGAATGGCCAAGTGATCTCCCAGCACACCTTTACAAAGCCCCAGGGAAGACCTCCGCCCTGCGAGGGTGGCCACAGAGCACCCTGGATTTAATAAGGCTGCAGAGGCATGTATTTTTATTTATTTGTAGGGCGCCGAAAGCCCACGGGCATCGGGGCGCCAACATAAAGACAGGACGGCAAGGACAATACAAAGAAACAGGACACTTGGTCAGTGGAGGTAGACCAAACATTGGTGTGTTCAGTATATATTGACAACTGTCTTGTAGTCCAATTTATTTAAACAGGTGTGTTAAGAGCTGGTAATATTAGTAATGTCAACTTGGACGTATTTAAAAGCATTGCATGCCTGGCACTTGGACTGCCCTGAAAACTAATTTCTGTATCAACGGGAGACACAACGAGCTGGGCCAGAAATGCAGTGGCACACAGCTGTGAGCATAAAGGTCAAAGCACAATATCTGTGACATGCTGTCACATCAACCATTTCAGGCAAAGATTTTCTCGAGCTAGAAAAAAAATAGTCCAGCAGTCATGTGCAAACCAGGGAACGCACGCACGGATAGAATCTTTACATTAGGTCAGTAGTGCAAGTTTGTTGTGGGAGAAGAAAATGGGAAATAAAACACTTAAAATGTTAAACTCTTTTATTTGATCTAAAAAATAGTGTTTAATAAAAAATAAAGTACCCAGATGAAGTACCATACAATTAAATGAGTAGGTAAGAATAAAAAGAATACTTTGAAGATGTAGACACATTTCATTAAAAATACAGAAGAGAAATAATCTGTGTTTGGGATTTCTCAGTTCAAAGTAGACTCGATCAATGAAAAGCAGCATTCTAAGAAAATTCACAGTAGTTTCCGTCATCTGTAGAAGACCAATCGGCAAAGAGTTTATGGGGTGGCGGGGAGGCGTGGTGGTGTTGCGGCTTTGATACATCTCACCTGCAGTAACCCCATTTACATGCCTGGCCAGTAATTTCTTTATCTCTACAACACTCTCCACAAAACGCCATGAAGTAGAGGGTCTAAAGCACTGTATGGCGAGAATACACGCCTCCGTGGCTCCAAGGTGCTGCTCTGGGTTCCAGGTTTACATTCAGCAGACTAATGGCAATGACTTGGTGGCTGATCTAGGGCCTCTACCATGGAAAAGGGGTACGGCTATTCCTAGGGGTAAGCAAACACTATGAGGCGAAGAGGCAAACCTGGCCACTCTGCATGTCTTGCAAAGACCAGTGCGACAGATTCTCAATATCGCTGTATTTTGGTGGGCATTGTTGAACTCGGAAGGCAGTAGGAATATTGTCAATGACAAGGTAAGTCTGCAACCTTCCTAAGCATCGACACGATGCCTCCCGCACTTCCTTTCGAATTTAATTCCTAAAGGTATGTATTTTAGGGAATGCAAACCGAGTATGGAAATGTCAGCTTTTCTGCAGACACTGTCAGTGTTTGAATGTTTCGCCGAATACAGACACATTCTATACCATGGAAATGTTCTGTTCCTCTTGCCCTCGCTCCCCACCAGTCACTCATTGGTCGCAGTGTAAAATAAGTCTACATGCAAAACATTTCCAGTGCCTCTCCTGGTTCCCAGTCCACCCCTGTTTAGGATTAGAGAACAACGAAATACGGACAGAGCTGCATGCGTACAGTAAACACACTTTACGGCAAAGGGATGCATAAGGCAAGCAGCTCCTCCTGTGCCTGCAGTGACAGCCCTGATGTATTTCAGCTGCTTGAGCTCATGGCAATTGGCAATTTTTCTAAGAACCTCTCACAGATGGAGGTTCGCTGTCCCACGAGCTATTGGGCCATCTCTCACTGGGTTCTTGCACGTATAGCTTGCCCAGTATGAAGCCGACAACCTTTTCTTCGTTTCGGGCTGCCCAGCTCCAAACAGATATTATTACCACGTGGTACATTCCAAGCCCTTTAATTATTTTGCCCAATAAACCTTTCTAAACCTAAAAAGAGCAACTGCTCACAAGGAATACAATACGTAAACATAGATTTATCTGGGTTTAAAAATACTTGTGAAAAAGTGCTGCCAAAAAGATTGACGTGGCAATATTAGCCCTCTCATAAATATGTACTGCCTTGAATTCCTGAGAAATATATGGTTTGTAAACTCAGTCTGAAACTTATGCAACACATACAAAGGCTTGATGGAACATACAAAGGCTTAATAGAAGCAGACCTTATACCTGCTTAAATTACAATCACAAAGAACGAGAATGGTTTTAAAACAGTGTTTTGAGAATAAAAAAGCCTTTTATTCATAAAAGTGTCAATTTTGCGAATAAAAGGTGCAAATCTTGTATTCCTAAAAGTGCATTTCTGGGTGGCCTACGGATCACAGCCAAAAATCAGACTATTTGTGATTTTTGGAGGTAATGTTTCTATCTTTAAGAAGACAGATCTACACCAATTGAATACACAAATGAAACAATGCTGATATTTCTTTCAACGTCGAGGAAATTATTCTGACATGTTACAAGGAGCTATATTAGGTGTTGCTTCAAGTAGCTCCAGC
The DNA here is from genome assembly GCF_040938575.1 of Ambystoma mexicanum. NCBI lineage: Eukaryota > Metazoa > Chordata > Amphibia > Caudata > Ambystomatidae > Ambystoma > Ambystoma mexicanum. Next base: position 711,211,655 of record NC_090931.1, read on the forward strand.
ATCATGGCATGTTCCTGCGCAAGTCTTAAAGCTTCGGCGGTGATGCCAGTTTTAGTTTCAAGTTCTCAGCAATTTTATCCATGAATTCAAATGTGTTCAAGTAGTCGGAACGCTGTACACTGAAATTGGAAAAAAGAATGTGTTAAACCGCTTGCACAGAAATAGAAACGACAATAAAGAAAAAACGCTCCTCATGCAATAATTTACAGGAAGGCCAGACTCTACCAAGTAAAAGGTGTGCATCCTGATTTGTGCTAAGGCGCCAGATCACATCAGTGGCCATGCAATAGTTAAGGCAGTTTTGGTTCAACTCCATGTTGAGGGATCGACAACCAATGACCTTAATGGGAGGCTTACAAACTGGCAAGGGAAGCCAAACCTCTCAAAGGTAGGTAACGTGGGTGGAGCGACAAGGCAGGGATAGTAGGCTTACACTAAAGGTTACATGTAGTTGTTAGGTTAAGTTTTTCTACAGTCCAACTGGTATTGAACTCTAAAAGACTTATCCGTTGGTGTCAAGGCACCAACCTCTAATATAGGCCTGTAATACCCAAGTTTGGTAGAATGGCAGAGCGGCCTAGCTTAGGGGGAGGAATGTGAGCTGTAAATCAGTACAAATAAATCAGAACATACATGAATCTAAAGAAACGCGCACTTGCCGTTATATCAAAAAGAGTGATTTATTTTAAATATACACAAGGCAGTTAAACTCAAAGAAATATATTAACTAGCAACATCAAACGTCCATTTCTAATATTTAAGGGAATAAAACAGGTTAGCAATTTTGTTATATACTTTCCTTATCCACACACGAAGTGACTTCAGTTAAGGTTTATATTAAATCAACTCTGCAGTTATTCAAATCTAGGTAAATTCAGGAATGGTTTAAGAACAACAATCACAGTTAAATACTGGTAACAACTCTTGGTTCCGCAGTCTTTTCCCTAAAAAGAAAGGAAGTATTCAGTTCAGGTTTTTGGAGGGAAACGAGCAGTGCCCATGCCAAGAGGTTCAGAGGATTTATGTTATGTAACCAGCAATGCTGAAGTCAATAGGAATGTAACAGTTCTGATGCAAATCTTAGCACAAGTAACAAGTTAGTTGGTCTTAAAATAAGTTCAGGACGTTAGGAAAAGCCTTCCTGGAGGGACTTGTGCTTTTAGGCCTGGGTGACTGTTAGGGAGAATTCTCAGAAATGTGCTAATTCCTCTCTACCTTAGAGATCCTCAGCACTTTTGCTCGATTCTAGGACTTTTGATTTTTAACCTGGAGAGTGAGACCCTTTTTCCCCCACTCTCTCATGTACTTTTTGTGATTTGGACTGTTTCTTTTTGGTTATGGAGTCTGACAAACTCCATATGCATCATCTTTACATTGTGGCACACAGCACCTTCAGTGCAGTGACAAAGGGAAGTCCCTAAGATTTCCCAAATGTTTAAATACCTTCCGTTGGTGAAACTACTGTTTCCAAGAGCAGTGAAGTGAAATTAACTTTACTTACATTTATAACTTTCTAGACCCTATCTTACAATAGGGTGCTTTGGGGGGTGGGGAGGAGGGGTATCATGGGGGCGAGGGGGGTGGCGGGATTACTTTGTATCCCCTTTGTCTAGTTTCTCATGTAACAATGTTATGTTACCCTTTCTACAATTAATGGCTGGTGGCAATGGTCTACTTTTTACTACCATTGCATGTTTTTACCGTGGGCTGCGTTCGTCAAAATGGCCCGGTCTTTTTTTTAACATTTTTTGCTGGAAAGGTCCTTCGTGAGATTTACTCTGCTCACCAAACCAGGTTTGGTCCCTTTATTCGTTTTTTCTTTGGCGGGATTCACAAGTGAAGCCCGCCTCTGGCTCCAGTATGTCTGGCAGGGGCAGGAAGTGAGGGAGGTGCCCGAAACACCTTGTGCTTAATCCCCTTGGTTACAGGAATGCACCCAAAGGTGATTGGCTGACTGGTTGTCCGGCAAGGACAGCCACCCTGCTGTGAGTGTGACAGCTAGGCTAAAATGAGTGGCAGAAAGAACTTGGAAGAGACGCCTGCAGCAACTCCTGGACACTTGGTTTGCCTGATGAAGCCCTGCTGCTGTGCTGAAGCTCCGAATTAGTTTCAACTAGAGAAGCCCTACAAGGACGACTTCTCCCCTTCAGTTGGTGGGGCCAATCAACTCCATAGTGAACTCGTTTTGACATCCTCTTGTATCTGGCTGTACTTCCACTGCTGCAACTGAAGTGCCAGGGAGAGGAACACCAAACGGAGTGCATCACTTTTAAGATGGACCTGTGCTGAAGGAAGATTCCCCTCCCCTCCCCCGGGCTCCCTTGAAGCAGGACTGACCAAGCCTGAGCCACCTCAACAGAGTGCTGGACCCCAGATGCGAGGAAAGTCCAGAGTGGTACCTGTGAGACTGCAGTGGTGCTATTTGTTGAGACGCGAGGAGCTGAACCCGCAAAGTGCAGCTGAATAGAAGTTTGTCCTTTTCTGTCGCTGACCGTCCCGTTCTGTTGTAGGAGTGCCCAGACGTCCTCCCTCTTGTCCCCACGACGGAGGCCCAGGAACAACAGGATCTACAGAGCTGCACAGGAACAGAAGCCAGCTGGAACCATTTCTTCTAACCAAAAGGTACTGTAAAGTTTTAGAAGACTTACCTCTGGTTGTTGTAGCCTTACTTGATCTCAGTTGAGACTTGTCTTGGTTGCTTCTGTAGAGTTGCTTGCATCTTCTACCTCTGACAAGCCTCCCAGCTTGTGATTCTACTTTTTCTACAAAGACTTCTAAAACATTGTGCAAGACCTTTATTCACCTACAAGAAGTGCTTCAGCTCACCTAGACTTTTGCCCAATTGGCAATGGCTGACCTGCCTCCCTGAATAACTCTCCTTTCCTCGGACATTGTGTCTTACATTTCCTTCCAGGAAGGGGTTAACTTACTTTGCATTGGAGGTTCAAAAGTACTTACCTGCTTCAGAATACTTGTGTGATTCCTGTTTTATTGTATAACCTTTTCATTGACATGCTAGAAACTAAGAGTGTGCATTTTGAAGTGTATTTGTGTGTTACTGATATGTTGCTCCTTCTGAAGATGGTTTATTCAAACTGACTGTTAAATTAATAATTGTTTAATCAAGAAACCTTGAGTGTAAGTGTTTATCTGGATACTTGTCACTGTGGATCTCTGTGTAACCACCCTACTGCTCACATTGACCCCTCTTGACACAAGCCTGGCTGCTCAGCCACACTACCAACCTGTGTAGTACAGAAGTATACCAAAGGTTGGGCTCCTATTGCTAGGAGGTCAATGTTGTTGTAGTGCACCCAAAGGGTACTGCTCCAAATCTTGCCTAACAGACTGCAAATGGGTGAACACCCACAGAGTGAAAAACAGTGCTCCAAAGCAAAGGAGCTATATAAATGGCTTCAGGTAAGTTTCCCTTAAGCACCACCGTACCTAGAGAGTGAAGAAGCTAACGAAGCTGGAAGCCTTTTGGATGCACGGCTGCAAAACCAGTCTCCTAGTCCTTGGTCGTAGTGATGAAAGGGGGGGGGACCTTGGATAGGCTTGTGCAGCAGTAGTCGAGAGTGTGACTCGTCAGCACAGAAATCTTTGTACTGCCATGTCAGTTTGTGGTTTTGGCACCTTTTTCTCAGCACCAGTAGCTAATGATCACTGCTAGTTAAAACCTTTTTGGTTTCTTGGTCCTGCACTCTGGTTAGGGGAATCTGAGGAGACGATTCATGCTTCTGGAGGTCCACACGCATGCCACTGAAATTAGTCAACGGCAAGGCAATGCACTTAAAGGTGGTCGAGGTACCCTGGGTATCGGGATTCTGCAGCCCAGGAAGGTCGCAGAACGGCTCAAATTGAAAAGTGTCTGGAGGCTGGTTATGCCCACCAGCCCAGAGGAGGAAGTAGTCCTTGGCGGAGCTTCCCTGTCGATTCGAAAACTGGGTCAGGACAGCAGTGTTACTTCAGTGGTTACTAGAGGTGCTGCAGGCATCTCCGGTCATCATCTTTTTCGGCAGTTCATTTCCAGTGGGAAACTCTGCCTTCTGTCCCAAAAGCTTCACTTTTCATGCAGGAACCTATTAATTCAGTCCTATGGACTGGTCAATCACTGGGGGTGGCTGTCCTCGCAGGACAGCCAGCCACCTAGCTAAAACTGGTTCCAGCCAGGCATACCCTAAGACAAAGGCCAGAGATTTTTCACCCTCCTCCCTCTCTTCCTACCTTAGCAGACACACTGGAGCCAAGGCAGGCTTCACAAAGGGATCCCGCCAAAGGTAAAACTCGGAGGACCGACCTCCACCTGCAATGGTATAAGGGCCAAAAAAGGACATACATTTGGGTTTCTCCGTCAATGTAACAAAAAAGTTACTAGAGCAGTGGGAAAGGGGGTACTAGGTAACCACTCAGCACTCCACATAAGGTGGGTTGTACCGATCCCATAAAAAGAAAGGTACAATAAAAGTACTTTACAAGCCTTAGGAACAGTGGTTCTAGGGATAAAGTAATACAGAATAAGAAGGTGAGCCCAAGGACTCCCGAGCAATACTGCACATAGGGTGCTGGGTGTTGCAATAATGTATTACAGATGCCTGGAGTGGAATACATGGATGAAAGCAAGACTCCATTAAAAGTTAAAAGAATATAGTATCAGAAAAAAATAGGCTTCCCATCTCAGAGCTAAATAATGGGCGAGTGATAAAAAGTCCCACTCAGGAGAAAAAAGAAACCCATTCCAGAGTTCCAACAAAAGTGCTGGCTGTTTCTCAGGTCGAGGGGAACTGGCACAAGAAATGAAAATTCTCCCCAATAGTACTCCACACACTTATCCATAGAAAGTACACCACACTGATATACCGAAAATATATTCTTTAATTGTGCTACACATAGAGACCTATCAGGTCAAAAAAGTACATGACACGTAACATACAGTATTACAAAGATACATGCTATACAATAAAAACAGTAAATGTTGAAAAAGTATTCTCCTAACCCCACTGCCAAAATATGGGTCCACTACCTCAACTAGCAACCCAAAAAACATGTACAGGGGAGGGGAAACCAGAGAACCACAGTCTACCAATGCAGGCAAAATCTGCTATGGTCCTGCACAATTAAGAACAGTAAGACACCCTGCCACCGTTCTACATAGGAGGTCCTAGACCTGATGGCCAGCCCTTAACACATAGGTAGAAGATAGGAGCAAAAGGGAAGTAGACATTTCAACTAGCAGGATAAATAGCCTACAAATCCCTTACTTCAACACTACATTATTTTTGACCCTTTAGACATAATATTAAAAGATAATACAAATGCACATATATTAACTGAATGTAGTGATATAGGGTAGGCAATATTGCAAAACTATAACCAAAGGACACAAAGAATTGAAGATACATTTTCGGAACAGTTATCTTTGCAATACACTTCAGGGAAAATATTTACACAGTCAACCAAATAAGCTATAGTGTAATAATATAGTAGCCATCAGAACTGCAGAGCAGGACTTTAAAAAAGCATTACATATCAGAAGCAAGTGCTAAATTTCTAATTCTTAGTCCAGAGCTCCCGGAGTCCCTTCTGGGTCCAGGAAAACTGTTCTGGGGCAGGTAAGTAGCCCCAGAGCCACTTAAGTATTGTTACAGGTCAAGTAGAAAGTTTTATAGGAATCAATGGTGTAAAAGTCAATGGGCCACCTGCTCTAACGGAAGTACGTTTTTTCTACCTCACAGGTAGCTTTTGCAGCAAACAACCCAAAGAAAGACCAGGAGAGACCCCAAGGACTAAGAGGGCCAAGGAAGAACCAGAAGCCCTAGAGGAATTAATATCACTGCAATCTACTGTCCATATGGATGACAAACCGAACGGTAGCAGCTATGATCGGTGAACATATGAGCAGTATTAGGAACAGGGTCCTCACAGCACCGCTAGTCCAAAACTTCATAGAATAAGACCATGTGCCAGATGACCTCACTTGGCTCGTTTTGGATCAACTGAAACAAGACATTTATGGTCTATCAATAACAAACTGCCTGTTGACCTTGGAACAGAAATAGATCTACTGTCTAAAGACCCATGAGGTAGGTTTGAATGACTGTATACAATGGTCAGTACTTACGACTTGTTAGCACCCAGTGTGTGATTAGACAACGTTCACTAGAACATACAAATCCCTAATATAGGGACTAGTATAAGTTCACACCTCGCCTACCAGGACTATTATCTGTGGCACGATCAGGAGGCTAGTGGTACATGCTTTTCACTAGGCAGGACAGGACTCCCCTCCAAGATGGCAGCTACACAGCCAATTTCCAACTAGGCAGACACATTTAAACTGAAGCGCTTTTGCTTTTCTTTACACAGCGCTTCGGCTAATTGAAATTGTATGCCAGTTTTTGGCCTTCCCACAGAAATACACAGTAATCATGGCCATTGGCGCATTAAAATTGGACTACCTGGATAGTTCCATCTTTGGGCACCAGTTTATGTACCTGCAACATTACAAATATCGCAAAATGCAGGAGCTGGTTTGTGTCTCTCTGTCTCTCCTACTTTCAAGATAATTAACAGTTGCATAACACAAATATTATACATCTTGAAATTCTCAGGATTACTTTTCCTTCCCTATTCCACTTGAATCTAAAAACAAAATCAGGGTTTCTCTCACTGCATGTGAAATTTCAATGTTCTAGTCCAATAAAAAAAAAAGAAACTGTTCATACGTGTGAAGAACTGCCTATAAGGTTCTTAAGGATTTGGGGGTGGGAGGGAGAACTACATCATCACTCAGTCTTTTGTATAATGGAGGATGGCTCAGTGCCAACGTGCTTGCCTTGGAAGCAAGACGACACGAAGCAACACAGTTTCGATAACCTGGTCCGCGCTTAGAAACCTCTGGGTTTTTAAGCGCATTATAAATATGCAACTAAGACACCTACAAAAGAAAATCTGTAACAGCGCCTCGATGCCCCCGGGCTGTGCGAGCGCTTTAAAAATGCAAATAAATTATAATTTTTGTTCACAGTCTAAATCTCCGCCAGTCTGTTCCTTTTTGCTGGTGGCATACAGAAATCTCCTATTCTCTTGCCAGTCCTATATATGACACTGACACCAGCAGCAGGTCGAACTATATTATCCAACTGAATCGGCTCAGTTTTCTCATCCGAGCTTCCATATTTGACGTTAAAGAGACCTGATCACCATTCTTATCGGGGGTTTGGATTCCTTTCCTCTACACCATCTATACCACTCATCTGAGCCTGTTTCTCCTCTACTCCTTGCCTTGTCCCTACTTCCACTGTGGGTCTAAACCCTTACGATCAGGGTCTCAACCCTTCCCCCTACCTTGCTCCAAGCATGCCCTCTTGTTCCTTCCTTCTCTGGCTGATGACCACCTCTTCGCCTGAGGATTTCATCCACCCCATCTCCTACCACTGTTTGATGCCTCATGGTCAGGCTCCCATGGATGTTCAAGAACCCAGTTATGAGGAGGCTATGGGCTTGGAACAAGTGCAGTGACTCGAGGTAGTTATTTGCTTTTCATTTCTTTTGGGGTTGAGTTGGCTTGGACTGTTCTTCTCCTTAACTATGTTATCAGCCTACTACAATTGTCCGAACGCAAGATGGAGAATTCACTGCACCGCAATGATTGGCCCAACGACTATTGTGAGGTTGTTTGGAAAGTTTTTTTTCCCCACCAAATTATTTTTCATTTTAAAGGTACATGAACAAATGATATAGAACAGTTGTTTCTTTGTATAGAGTATAGAACAGATACAAACCTAACTGCCGTCATAGTCCTAATGCAAAAGCGGGCAAAAAAAAAAAAAGAGAAAAAAGGGCAGGGGAGGCTAAATCCATCCACAACACACAAATGTTAATGAGGGGTCAAATTAAATAAATATTAAAAGGCACATTTGGAGACAGTTAAGCATAAAGGTCATTAAGCACTCCCCAGATGTTTTCATATTTATGATATTGATCTTTAACATGAAAAGTAACTTTCTCCCTTTTGGAGAGAAGCGATAAGCTCAGCAACCAGTCAACACAAAGGGCAGTATCACTTTTCAAGAAATTCAAGATGTGTATTTTGGCAACCAATAATGCCGTGTATACCCAGAAATGTATTCCACTGGATAATACAATATTAGAAGGAAGTAAGCCCTCTAGGAAGGGATAGGTCTAAGACCAAATCAATTCTCTGGAAAACACCATCCCAAAACAATAGAATTTTCCTATATAACCACAACATATGGAAGGGAGTGCCAACATCACTTCTGCAGTTCCAGCAAACATCTTCACAGCATAATTTGCACTACCACACCACTACCACATGTTCTACGGAGACCAGTACATCTGCCTTCCTGAGGAGGATGTTGAACATTTGATAGTCAATTGGTGAAGCTTCCCGGCCCTGAGAGACAGGTGGTGTGTCCAGGAATAGATTGTCCTTTTCGGTCTCATGGGCAGGGTTAGTGGGCCAAGTACACTGGTAATCAGCGAGGGTCCAAGCATCGGGGACTTGAGAAACCCCATTAAAAGTCCATGTACACATGTTGATTTTTAAAATGTAGAGGGATAGCACAAATGGTTGCACCCTTGTATCTTGCATTGAATGTGCATTCATAATTTGTACCTTGCAACATGAAGATGAGCAACAGACCGAAAACCACCTGCACATACATGTACGCAGCTTATGTTCACTTGCACGTCAGATACCACAATGTTATGTGGTTGTTGCAAGACCTGTGCTCACATTAAGTGTTTGGGTGAACACAATTACCTAGATAAAGAGACAGGCGCACACACAGATGATAGATACCCACACAGAGACAACCAGAGACAGCTAGGCCAACAGACAGGTGACAATGTATGAAATATGTGATACACAAACGATCATGTAGCAACGGCATGTCAAGAAGCAGCCTAAACAAGGATTTCGAGCTAAACTTCTATTGGGGGGACTTATTATGGGATGAGCCAAAATAATAGTAATAGGGGTCATAAAGAAACATATCTCCTAGGGTCTCCCCCTCCCAGGTTACTCTACTGTGGGTTAGGACTAAGGCAGTCTCCCAAGTCTCCCTCTCTTCCTCACCCATGAGGGAGTCAATCTCACGTGTTGCAGATTTAAGGTTCTGGGGAACCCGGTTGAAAAAAATAAAATAAAAAACAGTGTGCCAAAGAAAGTACAGAATTCAAAGTAAACGTCTTAGTCCCAGGTTGCCTCCACCCTTTTAGTATCACAAGCCAGGTCCATTTCTGCCCATGTAGCCTATGTGTTGTGTCACTTTATGAAGGGAAGCATACAAATTGAACTTCGCTAATCGCAGGGTGCCCGTTGCTGGCTCAGCTATGACAACTGTGGTGGGAAGGTGTCCTTCTTGTGGCTGCCGAGCCACAGAGGAAGGTCCCCTGATTTCCCAGGACCTGTGCTGAGGTATTCCATTTCTCCCTTCTCTGAGGCTTTCTACCATTGCTTCTTCCTACTCTCGCCTCAAACACCTACCTTAGGCCAACTGGGCCTGCAGGAGCCTTATTCTTTCTCGCTCTCCTCTCTTCTCCTCTCCTCTCCTCTCATATCTGTTCCCGTCAGCCTCCTCCCATCACTTCACCTCTTCCATCTTTCACCATCAAACTATTTAGTACATTCTACCTCTTCCTAATGTTCATCTTGTGACCAGCTTCTCCTCCAGGCTCCATTTCCTCATCCTGATATTCTTCACCAACCCTATTGGTTGCTATTCGCAACCTTCTCCACCCGTATTCTCTGCCACAAACTGGCTCACCCGATAAACGTCCTCTGCTTAATGTTCTCTGCCACCAGTTACCACTCTGTACCCAAATTACCTGCCTTAACTTGCTCTGCCACCAATCTCCTCTCTACTCCAAACTTCCGCTTTGTGATATGCTTCAGCTCCAATCTCAACTCCATCTTCTTGATATGCTCTGCCTCTTAGCTCATCTATAATCCCAAACCCCTCCTCCCGATAATCTCCGCTAACAACAACTTTGCCTCTCTCACTGGATTCCAACATCTCCACCACCTCCGTTTCCCAATCTAGTCTTGCACTCCTTTTTGAGGTCACAAGTGCTTTCCCTTGCTCACACTCTGGTCTCCCATCTAATCTCCATGCTCCATGATCTAAAATCCCTGTGCTCACCAATAATCTTTCACTTTCTACTTCAAACACCACTCTATTCGCTGAACTCTCACAATTTCCTTACTCCTAGATCTTTCAGTTTCCCTCTTCAAAATCCAGAGGCCCTCTCCAAACTCCTGATCCAACCCAGCCTGCCTGGGTGGTTTTCTAGTGTTCTCCGTCCTCCCCCTAGGCAGCACCTCTGGTGTGGGTCTGTGTTTTCTGATTGACAAATGGCTGTGATTGGCTAGAGTCCCTGAGGTAACATGGGTGTACGACTTTCTACCAAATTGGAAGCCAGAAATCGCCATGTGAGCCTCCCTGTGCTACTTGTGCACAGATTGCCAGTTTCCACAACATGTGATCTCAGTACTGAAAACACAGGAGGTAAGCCTCAATTCCTTTGTATCATGAATAGCCTGCATGCTCAGGAAGGTTAAAAGAATTTGTTCTCGGGCAGAGGTTTTCTGCTGGGGGTCAATTTCTCTGGAGTTTCTTTTTCCCTATGATACAATCCCCGGTCAGAAATATTCCGGCTAGCCAAGTTATATCTGCTGGACTTTGTGGCTCACCAGTCTTCATTTTGAAGCATTGTAATGACTTTTCTTGATATTTTGGATTATTAACAGTGTTGCAATACAGAATATTAGTCTCCAGTGAATGGAAAGATCACTTAAAGAAAGGGGCAGTGTTTCCTTTGGTGGGGTTTTGTTTAAAGAACTGCAGACTTTCAACTGGGGAGTGGGTCGAATCCGTTCATTGTGAGGATCCCCTGCCATGCCGAAGGGGCTAAGCCAGGGGACTTCCATCACATAACATACCACTGTATCCATAGAGTCCCCCCTACATATGAAAACTGAACACACTTACTAGGAAGAATCAGGAGGATTTCCCTGCCTCCGTGGCTGCAGTTCCCCACACCCCAGTCTCATCTGCCTCCTTGACATCTTGAAAAAAATCTTGTACCTAAGGGGCTCTTTCTTTCTCTCCTCCCTACTGTAGAACTCTTTTTGCACCACATACGCTCTGCCACATGCTTGTACTTCCATCCCTTAACTCCCACCTGTCAAGCCGATTATGTGCTTGCTGCTAGTCATCATCTCTTTCCAACTTCCCCCTCCTGGCTCTAGGCTTCTTTGCTGAATACCATGAAAGCACATGGTTCCTTTGGTTTATAGTGATAAAATCGAATGACATTATGTCGAAAGTCGTAATGTCGGGGGAAAAAAAAAAAAGTAGAAAAAACCAAATTCAAATTTTTTTTAAATTGATTTTTGTTCCAAATGGGAGGGTTCCTCCCAAAACCCCCCCTTTTTTTTTTTAAAGTTTTACCCTTTTTTTTTACTCCCGGAACCCAAAATAAACATAATTAAAAAGAGAAAACAATAGATTTTTTTTTTTCGACATTGTCTTTCGACAATGTTTTCGACTTTTTGACTGCACACCGGTTCCTTTTTCTTGCCTTTTTACTATCCACCTCTTCTTCGCTTACCATCACCTCTCCTTCTCAATCTTCACAACCCGTTCATTCCTGCCACCAGCTTTTCGACCTTCTGTGTTCCCCAACTCAAGCCTCCTATTCTGCAATCTTGTTCTAGCCATCTTGCTCTACTACACCTTCTTTAGTCTTCACCGCGCTCCAAGACACCTTCACTGTCTCCAATCTCACTACTCTAAAAAAGCCAGTGGTTTATACAGGAGTCTAGCCCCAATTAACTCTTCTATGGCAATTGGGACTATTGGATTTGGAATGGGACTGGGCAGTTCTTAATGATCCGTGGCTTTTCTGCCCCTCTTTCTGCTCCACCCCTCCTTATCTTGCAATGTGGCTCGAGCCTTTAATGAGGACAGCTGCCACCTGGAGAGACTTTTGCAGAAATTAGAGGAAGTGATTCATTGCTACTGAGCTCTTCAATGGTCTCATCCAGTTTGCACTTCTGCCTATATGGTGCGGAACACAGAAGGCACTTGAGGACAAGTTTGCTCACAGGCATTTCAGAATTGTATATCTCATTGTTTGTGTAACAGACAGATTTTCTCCTTTTTGAGCCATTTTGGAAACCACTTTCGCTGTACAACCAGGAGTTGGTGACCGCCAGAATCCCTCTGGTGCTGCTCCCACTAAATTGGAAGTCATTAACGCCTTTTCATCGCCTCTTATGGGGGGTGGGGGGGTGAGGGGGTTTTCATTAGCCTGGTACATGTCACCTTCTGTGTATCAATGGGTCAAGGAAACGTTACTAATTTGAAAAGATCTCTGAATAAAAAAGGGTCAGGGGCATGACTTATCCCAATGGTAGGGCAGTTGATCCTCCTTGCACCACTCTCGGGCCCAGCATTGCTTAGCAGGCAGCATCTCCCAACCCCTTTGGCTGCCCTACCATTTACTCTGAGTCAGGCAGGGGACTTCAAAGAACTCTGGTGTCCTGCAGGAAACTACGAAAAAGGGACAATTTCTGGCAAATGCCAGCGAGGAGGATTATTCATGGTTTTAAATTGGTGACATACAGGATCAGGCACCTGACCCTGTCAATAGGGGACGAGGATCCCTCTGATCCTGGGGCAGGTGGCCTGTCAGAATTTTTACCAGAGCCAGGTTGTGGGACTTGGGCCTGGATGAGGGAACACAGTACAATTTTTTCCTTGCCCCATACTTGTTGTGCAATATGCGCGACAGTTTATTTCTGTTCATCCCATAGGACCCATCACCCAGAAGGCCTGACAGTGAAGGGGAGAGAGAGCGCTGGTGAACTGCAGAGCAACTAGCACAACAAACCAGCAATCCCCAATTTGCCAGGCAACACAGCCTGTGACACTGATTTTAACATCAGTCCGAGCACCAAGCAGTCCAAGTATTAATCCGGAACTGCGGACACTTTTCATCCCAGATACAAACTTTGGGTTTGACAGTGTTCTATGCGGACTGTTAGGAGAATTCTCATTTCTGTGCTGATTCCCTTCAACCTTAGAGACCCCCAGCTCTTTTGCTGGACTTTAGGACTTTCATTCTAACCTTGGAGTGGGCAAGACCTTTTTCTCACTCGCTCATGTGTTTTGACCTGATTTGGATTATGTGTTTCCTTTGTTTTTGAAGTCTGACAAACTCCATAGGCATCTACGTTTTTTATGGTGACACAGCACCTTCAGGGCAGTTTCACAGAGAAATCCTTAAGATTTCTCATAAGGTTTAAATACCATTTCTTGTATGCACTATTGTTCCAAAGAATAGTAAAGTGAAGTTAAATTGACTATACTTACCCTTTCTTTGTGGGTCCGGCACACAACATCATATGTGGAGTGCTGGGGGTTACTTAGTTGCCCCTCTTCCCACCTACTCATGTAAACCTTTTTATCTTACCCTCACTACTTTAAATGGCTGGTGGCAGTGGTTTAATTTTCCTACCATTGTGCTTTTCTACCGCCGGTTGAATCCTCAGCTGCAGCATAGCACCCGGGAGTAACCATTTTGTCAAAAAGGCACTGGTCTTTTTTTGCATTTTCTTTTTGTGAGGTCTTTCTTGGGTTTTACTCTGCACGCCAAACCAGGTTTGAGCCCTTTGTTAATTTTGCCGCTGGTGGGTTTCAGTACTGAAACCCGCCTCTGGCTCCCGTGTCTGGAAGGGCAGGAAGTGAGGGAGCGTCCCGAACTCCCCTGTCGTTTGTCTTTAGGAATGCCTGAATGCACCCATTTATGAATGGCAGGCAGGCTGGCTGTCCTTCCAGGACAGCCACCCTGCTGTGTGAGGTACAGCTTAGGCTGTGCATGAATGGGAGAAACCTGCTTAAAAGGCAATGGTTTTGGGACCAGAGGCAGAGTCGGCCACTGGAAAAAACACCTGAGGAAGAAACCATGAACAAAGCTTGCTGCATCCTCCTGGACCTTTGAATGCCTGGTGAAGCCCTGCTGCTGTGCTGAAACTCCTTTTTCTGATCGAAGAGAGAAGCTCTGGAAGGGGCGACTTCTTCCCTTGGGTTAGTGAGACCAACTAACCCAGAGACGAACTCCACTGGACCATCTTCCCCGATTGGCAGTATTTCTTTGCTGCTGCAAGAACCAAGTGCCAGGGGTCAAGAAATCAGTAGGCGAGTGCAACTTCTGCAATCCAGCCAGAAGCTCCAGGAGTCAAACGAACCTCCAGAAGCAGGACAGCCAGAGCTGGAGTCCCCTCACCAGAGTGGAGGACTCAAGGAGTGAAGGAAGCCCAAATGGCATCCAAGATCCACAGTGGTGCCGTTTACTGCGCGCTGAAACTGCGATGTGCCACTGACCTCCAAATTGGTGCCGCAGGAGTCCTCCAGACATCTTCCCTCTTGCCCCAACGACTAAGGCTCAGGAACCCAGGATATGCATTGCTGCAACCAGACAAACCAGCTGGACCACTCTTCTTCTAACCAGAGGTAATGTTCAGACTTGGGGTACTTACCCGAGTGTCTTTAGCTTTTCTCTTCTCAGTTGAGAATTGCGTGAGCTATGTTTGTTGGAGTTGATTGCAACTCTACTTTCCACAAGTGTAACAGCTTGTGCCCCTACAGTGATTTTTCTTCCTAAACGCTATAACTTTGTACAAGACTTATCCAAGAAGTGCCTCAGCTCCATAGACTATGCTCTAATTAACTGTGGCTGTCCTGGATCCCTGCAGACTAGTCCATTTCACCATTTTCTGATATCTTGGTTTTTAACTATTATTACTGGGAAAGGTTTTGTCTAGACGTCATTGGAAGATTTAAGCATACTCACGTCCTGAGAACCTGTTTAACCTGTTTCCTTCCTCTAGTCTTTCCTTTCTGCAAACCTCAGAATCTACAAAGTACACTAGTGCAATATAAATGCCATTACTGTCCTTGTTAGTGAAGTCACCTCTGGGTGTAGGTAGTGTGTAAAAAGCATCTCAAAAGAGTATCTACTAGTTTTGTGCTGATTCTGGAAAAGTATTCTAAACTTCATTTGATTGTTACATATATTGCCCTTTTTAAAGACAGTTATTTAACATCGCATTTTAAATAAGCAATTTATAACTAAAACCATGAGTGTAAGTGTTACTTGGCTACTTGTATTTGTGGATTTCATTGCTACAGCTCTAAAGCTCACATTTACCCCTCTTGGGATAAGCCTGGCTGTTCAGTAACACTACCAACTTGTGCAGTACAGGCATATACCAAAGAACAAGTTACTTTCTTACCTGGTAACGTTCTTTCGATGGGATGGTCCGACGACGTATTCCATATCTATGACAGGTAATGTCCACAGCTGTGCTGCTTCGGAAAATCTTTGGCGTCTGCGTCCTGCGTCAATGCGCCGTCCCAGAGGACCTCCTCCGACGGACGACGTCAGCCAATGTGATAAGTAGGACGCACAAAACCCATAGCCTCAGTTATAGTTTTTTCCCAGAACGTGTGCCACCATTTTTCCGCCAGTCATACACACAAGGCCTTGCGGAACGCAAGCTGCAATCGCAAAAGAAATTCTGCAGCGGGGAAGGCAGGGAAGGAGCGATATGGAATACGTTGTCGGACCATCCCATCGAAAGAACGTTACCAGGTAAGAAAGTAACTTGTTCTTCGAGGGGATTGGGTCCTCCGACGTATTCCATATCTATGACAGACTCCCAAAGCAGTACCAAGCAAGGAGGTGGGAAAGAATTTAGAATACCAATTTAGCATGCCCAATCAAATTGCGGAATAGAGAACTGCCTTGCCAAAGGCCAGATCTTGCCCTCTGATGGAATCGAGGGAGTAGTGACATACAAAAGTATGTACTGAAACCCAGGTGGCTGCATCACAGATGTGACGAATAGGAACCCCCCTCTGGAGGGCAGTAGCCGCAGCCACTCCCCTGGTAGAATGGGCCCGCAAGCCAGGCGGAGGGTCCTTAACTGCCAAGCGGTAACACTCGGAGATAGCTAAAATAATCCAACGAGACAAAGTCTGTTTCGTCACAGCTTGTCCCAAACGCTTTCCAGCGTAACCAATGAAAAGTTGATCGTCCACTCTGACCCGGGATATGCGGGAAATATAAAAGCTCAACGCTCTCCTAGGATCAAGCCGATGGAGCCTCTCCTCTTCCTTACCAGGATGTGGAGGAGGATAGAAAGCCGGAAGAACAACCTTCTGGCTCAAATGAAAATCCGAAACCACCTTTGGAAGAAAAGAAGGACGAACTCCAAGGACAACCCTGTCCTTCTGAAACACAGTGAAGGGTGGCTTAACTGAAAGTGCCTGTAACTCACTCACTCTGCCAGCGGAAGTAACCACAACCAAAAACAGTTTTCAGAGTCAACAGCCTCAAAGGGCAAGAATGTAAAGGCTCAAACGGAGCACCCATAAGAAACTTAAGAACAAGGTTCAAATCCCAACCTGGCACCAAAAAAGGTGACGGAGGGAACATATTAGTGAGCCCTTTCAAAAACTGCGAAATTAAAGGAATCTTTAAATAGGAACACTCTTCAGACGAGCGCTTAAATATGGACAGCGCCGCCAGGTAACCTTTAAAGGTCGTCACTTGCAAGCCCCTGTGGGCCAAAGGAAGCAAAAAAAAGACAGAACCATGGGAATGTCACATTCAAAAGGATCCACATTCTGAACTCTGCACCAGTCGCAGAACTTTCTCCAACGGCAACGGTACAGAGACTTTGTTGCCGGCCGCCTGGCCGAGAGCAACACCTCCATCACGTCTTCAGGGAGGTCCCAATCCTTATACCTCAACCTTTCAGAAGCCAATGGTGAAGATTGAGGTATCTGACCTCTGGATGGAGAACCTGACCCCCTTCCCGTGAGAGCAGATCGTCTCGGTAGGGAAGGTGACGTGGAGGGCAGATGGACAAGTCTAGATGGTTCGGGTACCACATCCTCCAGGCCCACGCCGGAGCAATGAGGATCATCCGGGAACCGAACCTCCGTAACCTCCGCAGCACTTGCGGGATGACGGGGACTGGAGGAAACACGTACAGCAGTGGGAATGACCACTCCACCACGAACGCGTCTCCTAAGGCTCCTTTTGGAGGAAATTCCCGCAAGCAAAACCTTTCGCACTTCCGCTTGACACTGGAGGCGAAGAGATCCACTTGAAATTCCCCCAAAGGGCGAAGATCTCCAGGAGAATCTCCTGAGCCAGCTCCCACTCGTGAGAGATCGAGCTCTGCCTGCTCAGAGCATCCGCCGTCTCGTTGTCGTCTCCGGCCAGATGAACAGCCAAGATCGAAACTTCCTGCTGGATGGCCCAGAATCCGAGCTGCATCGCCTCCCTGCACAGCGGAAGTGACCCTGCCCCCCCCCCCCTTTTTGTTGAGGTAGTGCATGGCCACCGTGTTGTCTGTTAGAATCAGGACATTCTTTCCGCGCACAGTCGGCAGAAAAGCCTTCAAGGCTAGCCTGACGGCCCTCAGCTCCAACAGATTGATATGGAGTCTGGACTCCGACAGAGACCAACAACCGCTGACTGTCAACTCGTTTGCATGAGCTCCCCATCCCGTGAGGGATGTGTCCGTCATGATCGTCACCTCCGGCCAGGGCAGCCAAAATGGGGCCCCCTTCATCAGATTGCCCTCGACGGCCCACCACAGAAGGTCCCGGGCCACCGAGGGCGGCACCTGAACAGGGTCCGACAGCCTGCCAGAGGACTGAGACCACTGGAGCTTGAGTGCCCACTGCAAAGATCTCATCCGCAAACGAGCCTCTGGCACCAGAAGAATGCAGGATGCCATGAGGCCGAGCAGTCTCAAGAACTCAGATGCTGGGAGATCCTGGGCAAACTGAAACTTGTGCACCATCTGCTGAATGTGAAGAGCCCTCACCTGAGGAGGTAAACACTGCCCAGGGACGTGTCGAGCACTGCTCCGATGTACTGGAGCCGCTGCGTTGGTGTCAAATGGGACTTCTTTAAATTGAGGCAGAAGCCCAGCCTGTGAAGGGAGTGGCAGGTGACGGACAGATGATCCAGGACTTGCTCGGGAGAGCTCCCCCTGATCAACCAATCGTCCAGGTAGGGGTAGACGTAAATCCCCCCTTTCCTGAGATGCGCTGCCACCACCACCATGAGCTTGGTGAAAACCCTCGGGCGGAGGTCAATCCGAACGGCACGACCCGAAACTGAAAGTGCGAGTCGCCAACCGCGAACCTCAGGTACTTCTTGTGCTTGGGATGGATCGGCACATGGAAGTAAGCATCCTTGAGGTCGAGAGACACCAACCCGTCCTGAAGTTGAAGGGCCTGGAGAACTAGAGAAAGAGTCACCATCTTGAACTTGTCCTTCCTGAGGAGTTTGTTCAAACCGCACAAGTCCATGATGGGTCTCAATCCCCCGTCTTTCTTTGAAATAAAAAATAAGGGGAATACCATCCCTTGTTCCTCTCCGCTACAGGCACCAGTTCTATGGTGCCTTTCTCCAGCAGGGCTTGAATTTCCTGCGCAAGGAGCGGATCCGGACACTTCAAAGAGGTTCCCTGGTGGATTGTCGAAAAGGAAGACAGTAGCAGTGGGTTATGATCTCCAGAACCCACACATCCGAAGTAATGGCTCTACAAGATGCTGCGCCAGCCTTCCCCCAACCGGCGAACCATGGGACCTGGCCTCATGACTGAGTGGTAGCGGCTGCGGCGTTGCCTGAGGGTAAAGAGGCAACTGCCTGAGCAGCCTTGGCACCTCGAGTACCTTTAGTTCCACCTCTGGCACTCTTACGATGGCCTCTTTGACTGCTAGCTCCCCTCGCTTTACTGAAGGACGAGTAATAGCGAAAGGAACCTCCCCTCCATTGCTGTCCCCTAGGATGAAAAGGCGGAGGTTGGCGAACTGCAGCGCCTAACGACTTCGCTGCAGCTTTGGAGGTCTGCAACCTCTCAAGGCTCTCGTCAGCCTTGCTGCCAAAATGGTGTTCACCGTCAAAGGGCATGTTGAGGAGCCGGGACTGTACATCAGGAGCGAACCCAGACTTCCGCAACCACGCAAACCTGTGCATTACGGTGCTCGCCGCCATGGACCAGCTGACACAATCCGCCAAGTCCAAACCCGACTGAACGGCCTCGCACATAGCATCCTTGCCATCCTGAACCATAGCAAGGAAACCATCCCGTTCGTCGCCTTCGGGAATATGTTCAGCCGCTAATGCAACACAGTTCCACAGAGTGTGTGTGAAACGAGTCAAGGCACATATGGAGTTGGCCGCCTGAAGCGCCATACCCCCTGAAGAAAACACTTTCTTCGCCCAGCCATCAAAACGTTTGTCGTGCCTATCCGGAGGGATGGTAGGATACGACGCCTGCTTTGCCGGGGCCGCAGCCGCCTGCACCACCAAACTCTCCGGAGTGGGGTGCCTAGGAAAGTAGCAGGGGTTGCTAGGCTGGACGGTATTTACGCGACAAAGACTTGCCCACTGCCGGGAGACTCTCCGGAGCAGTCCAAGCCGCCGCCACCCTTCTCTGCAGAGCCATATGAATAGGCAAAACCGGGTCAGTGGGGGGACTGAGATCAAGGATGTCCGTGAGATCATCCTGCACGAACTCCCCTGGGGGAGCTGACCAACCCAAGTACTCGGTGAGCCGAGACATAAGGCGCCGATATGAAGAATCGGCATGAGTTCGAGGCTCCGGCCTCCAAAACTCCACCTCTGGAGAGGTGTCCAGACCACCGACATCATGCAGCGACTGCCGCAGATCATCAAACTGGCCATGGCCCGAGATAAGGTCATCTGGAACCGGAACCAAGCCCCCATTAGAGCCTTCATCACCCTCTAAAATGTATTCCAGGCGGGGAGAGGAAGACCTCTGTGGACCAAAGCAGTGCCTGACCTTAGCCATAGCCTTTCTAGGGGCAAACCCCGTGCCACGGGGCCCCTCCGACACCACCGCCTCGAAAGGCGTCGAGGGCGCCGAACGAGTCGGCGCTGTCGTCGATAGAAAAGGCATCGACCTCAAGCGAATCGGTGTCGACGTCAGCTGCAGCGCTGCCAGCATCGGCGGTGTCGACACAGGCCTCGAAGCCGGAGCTCCGAACGTGTCTCTCGACGACCTAGGTGCTGACGACACCCTCGGAGGCGGAGCCTCGAGAGAAATCGTCGACGACCTCGGCGCCACAGGCATCGACGTCTTCTTCGAAGACGGCACAGGATCACGCGGTCTCGAGCGCGTCGGGGACCGGCACCTGGAACGGGCATGGCGAGAACAGCTACCCTTGTCCGAGCGGGACCTCTCCCGCGAGCCGTGCCGACCACCCGAGCCCGAAGGCGTACGGGCGGTGTCTCTCGACCGGCGCGAACCTAACCCAGTCGGAGGCGCGGACGGACCGGTGCCCTGCGATTCAAGAATCGCTAGCATCTGCTTCCCAAAGGAAGCCCATTCCCGGTGTCGCTTGCATGGAGGGATAAGCGACCCGCCGACGGGCGGAGTCCTCGGAATAGGACGGAGATGGCGACCTATGCAGGCGCTTCCAGGAATGCCTCGAAGAGGCGGAGGAGTGGCGAGACCGACTCCTGGAAGGAGACCCACTGGACTTCCGACAATGACGCGGAGTCTCACCCCTCGAGTCATCCGTCGAAAGCCCCGCAGACCTCGACTTCCGGGGATTAGACACCCGGCCTACCGACAGCTTCTTCTTGTGTTCCCGCAAGGCCTTTGCCGTGAGCGACTGGCAGTCGACACAGTCGTCTGTATCGTGGGCCTCCCCGAGGCACCAGAGGCAGGCGTCATGCGAGTCTGTGACCGACATTTTGGACCCACAGTTCTTGAAGCCCGGACGCGGGGTTGAAGATGAGAAAGACATCGCCACAAACAGGTCTGCACAACAAACCGAGAATTGAAAACAGCAAACTCCAACGAGTTGAGGCATACCAAGATTCACGAAGCGAACACGTTCGCGGAAAAAACGGAACTGAGGCTATGGGTGTCGTGCGTCCTACTTATCACATCGGGTGACGTCGGCCGTCGGAGGAGGTCCTCTGGGACGGCGCATCGACGCAGGACACAGACTCCAAAGATTTTCAGAAGCAGCACATCTGTGGACATTACCTGTCATAGATATGGAATACGTCGGAGGACCCAATCCCCTCGAAAGGTGGATTACCTAATACCAAGAGGACAAGTGTGTAGTCTCTCACAGGCTTACTACATCAATTCTTGCCTAACAGTGCACAAGCATTAGGCCTGGCTGAATGGTGTGGGCGAATACCCAAACACCAGAATCAGCACTCCAGCAACAAAGTAACGACAATGATTCAAGGGAAGTACTACAATGAGTCCCACAGTACCCAAGGAGTGATGAAGATGCAGCTGGATTATTTCACGGTGCAACACCAGTGGACTCGTCTCCTGCTCCTTGGTGGTGTGACACAATGAGGGACTCTGGAAGGGATGTCACAACAGCAGTCGAGAGAAAGGACTCAGAGAAAAGGATTCTTCATGCTCCAACGTCGGTCTGCAGTTTTGGCGCCTTTTCACAGACTCCAAATGAAGAAGGGTTCGCGTCTGAAAGATATGCCTTATTTACTCAGTCTTGCACTGTGGGAGGGGAACTCTGAGGAGGGGGATCTTGCCTCTGGAGGTCCGAAAGGAGTCAACAAAGTTTCAGGAAAGTTTGTTCATGGCAAGACTATGCAATGCAATCTGGCTCGTGATCCCAAGGTATTGGTGTTTGCAGGTCAGGGCGGTCGCAGCACATCATAGATGGCTTGAACTGAGGGTCATTTTAGGTCCGATTATGCCCACTAGTTCAAGTGAGGAAATCGTCCTCTTCGGAGCATCCCTGTCGATTTGAAAACAGGGTCAGGGCAGCAGCAGCACTTAAGCAGTTGCTGGAAGGGGCTGCAAACTTCTCTAGCAGTCTTCTTAGGTTCTTCTGATCCAGTGGTCGACTTATCTTTTACATCAGGATCCTCACCTTTTATCCAGGTACCCAGCCAATCAATCACTCCTCCTACATTCAAACTTTGAGGGGTGGCTGCCCTTTCAGGACAGGCTACCTCCCAGTTGGAACTGGTTCCAGGCAGGCATCCCATGAGACAAAGAACAGCAGAGCTTTGGACTCCCCCCATCCCCACCCCCCTTGTCCTCGCAGACACATTGAAGCCTCAGCGGGCATGACAAAGGCTTCCTCCTGAAGACATAAGTCAAACCAGGACCACCCCACTCTGGAAGGCAGATGAAGGACCGAGAAAGGACAAGCACACAAAAGATGGCGAAAGTATCCCTCCAATTTTCAGATCAGTAGTTCTTAAGGAAAATAAAATAATATAAAAAGGAAAGACAAAGGGCTCCCAGCAACAGTGTGTTGCAAAAGTGAAACACAGATGCCTTAAAAAAGACTGAATTAGGGGAAAAAGGCTCCAGTCGTTAAGGAGAACAAGAAAAAAGGTCCAAAAGTCCAGCAAAAAGTGCTGGGGGTCTCACAGGTAGAGGGGATTTGGGATAGTTATGAAAAATCTCGCCAACAGGAACACTACAAAATATGCCAGGAATGCATGTATTTCATTAAACAATTTACATTTTGTAGTTCTCACATGGAGTTTTATATTTTGTGACTAGATACCTTGGATGAACAGTCAATATGGTGGGATTGAAAACGGAGTACAATCTGCGGAATGTTATTAGGAAAGCGGTCTATCTGCAGAATACATATATTTGAGAGTCTGATCCTAGTACCATTTCTGGATATTGTACCAGTCTGGATAGTTTTAGGCGATAAGTGTCTGTTTTTTCGTGTTCTTTGTATGTATATGAACTCTCCCAAGGGGGACCTAAAGAGGCAACGTGCCAGTCAATCTAGTCCTTTCTGGCAGCTCGGGCAAGTCCCAGTAAAAGCCCTATGTCACTTAGTTATGCCTGCAGTTTAAAGCTATAGATAATCTGGTAAGGCTGGAACCAGTGGTGTTGTTTCCCCTGCTCAGTCACCTCACATTGTGGATGTTGGGTAATATTTGCACAGAACTGGTAAATCTTCCTTTCCTGGTTCGGCCACAGAACCTTTTGCTTTACTATAGGGATATTTTTCCATAATACCTCAGTGAGTGGGAACCTTTTCCACACTCACATAACCTTTAACTTTTTTTATGGGTGTCATTTTAAGACTCTCTGTAGTGTCTTTTTAAATGTATCCTCTTTAACAACTTATTAGCAATATGTGCCTGATGTTGCTGGGTTGCCCTAGGGGCTCCACTCTTAACTTACGTTGGCTAAACTTGAGAACTACAGTTCCCAAGGGTAGAAAGGATCTTTGGATTCTTTTACATTTTATTCTGTGAAACCAGCACACCCCACCTTATGTGGAGTGCTGGGGAGATACAATGTATATCCCTTTTCACATTAAAACTAACAATTCTGTTACCATGACAAGCTTACCTTCAATGGCTGGTGGCAGTGATACCTTGCATTCATTTGCTGCACCTTTACCGCAGGCAGTGTTCACAGATGCAGTAAAGGGACCGAAGGGTGTCCATTTTTACCAAAATGGCCCCCCCCCCCCGTCTTCTTTTTTTGCCATTTTAGTGTTTGTCATTTCTTGTTCCTTCCCCTGAAATCCAGGGTAGGAAATTCCTTTGTGTGATTTTTATCTTCGGCCGGAGTCCCCTGGACTCCCTGCCCAGGCTCCAGTCGGTCTATGAGAGCAGGAAGTGAGGGAGGAGTCCAAAACTCCCCAGCCCTTTGTCTTGCGCCTTGCTTGAATGGGGACCTGGCTGTCCTGATTGGACAACCAGACCGCCCCTTCTTGTAAAATGCGGGAAGAGAAAGCAAAGGTTGTGCTGCAAGTCCTGATAAATACTGCGCACCTGGAAGCTGAAGACATGTCGACCACTGGAACCAAAACCGAAGCGGAAGATGAAGGAAAAGCGGCTGAGACGATTTCCAGCGACCGGAGAGCCTGCTTTGTAACCGGAGCCTGCTGTAGACCTTTCTTCCAATCATCCTGGGGCCTCCCGAAAACGATGACCCGACCCAGACCCACTAGACTCAAGGAGACCTGCATCCCACGCATTGCTGAAACCTTGCGTTGTTGCAATACCCCCAATACCCTGGGAGCTCAAGCCATCGTGCGGTGCACAGTCTTCCGAATTCCAAATCTCACTGAAACTTTGTGGGCATCCTGGTGGATCTCCAGAGATATGCACTGAGTCTGAAAGGTCCCCTCACCAGGATGCTGGACCTTTGTAACACTGATAATTCAACCGCGATTTTCTGTCTTCTTCTGTGCTCCTTGAAAAAGGCGCCAAATCTGTAGAACCGCATTCAGCCACGAGGGAAACCTTACCTAAAGAGCCGTCTTCATCGATCCCTGCTGCAAAGTCCCTTCTGAGGTCTTGTTTTCAGTCACCATGACAAGGAATCCACTGACTGGGTATTTGGCTACATATACTGATGTTCTCCTGCTGCAAAATCTTGAAATGCTGAGGTACTGTGTTGGGCTTTGGTTTCTACTTACCTTAAGCCCGTTAGGATTTCTGTGTAGCTGTGGGTGGTTTCCTGTGATGAGGTCTCAACCAGTGCACCCAGTCCCACTGCTAGAATCCTGCTAGGGTGTCTTCTGCAAAGCCCCTGGACCCTCTTCTAACTCTAAGGTGAAGTACTCACCTGTTTGCAGCGTTTGAAGTGTACAAAAAGAAGTAGTGGAACTATGTTCCCTGCTGGCTTGTCCCTGCTCTACACAAACCCCATCACTGTGCCCCCTCCCACACAATCCAAACCCCCGAAACAAGCACCTGCTATTTAAGGGAATGTTCAGTGCAGTGCCCTGAAGTGCAAGCTTCAACTTCTTCCTACACATTTATTTTAAAACGAAACAATTCCAGAACGGTTTCTTTTTAAAATAAAAAGTATAGGAACAGTGAAACTTAAAAATAAAAAGTATAGGAGCTCTGCTCCCGCCCACTTCGACCCCTGCCTGTTTGCCCAGATTTCCTAAGGAACTTTGACTTTTGCTACTAAAGAACCTATTCTGACACTGCCTGTTGGTCACTATTCCTAGTGAACCCCCTTCTGTCACTGAGAACACTCATGCTCCAAGAATAAGGGAAAGACTTTCAAGGGATTGGGACTTCTGCCTAGAAAAGAAAATAAGTGTTTAAAAGTTACTTGTAAAGTGTTGGTTGGTAACTAATTCGAAGAGTGAACAGTTACAAAAGTTCTTATTGATCTTGAATGTGTGATGCACTATTCTTAAAAAGTATGGTTAACATCTTTTCTTCCATAGCAACTGTTTTGCCAGTCTAATAGAAAGCAGATGTGAAGGTATTTTACTCTGTGATTAGTGTCCCTCAACTGGGTCTTGCTTCCCCTGACTTGCTGCTAGCCTGTCCAGAATAAATCTGCATTAGGTTGTTGCCTACCTAGAATAACTGAGCCATTCAGTAAAGTGTGACATTGGGTTTTACTTTCCCCTTCATTGTGAGGTTAAAAAAGTATGTGGATTTTACTTACCTTGTGTTAGCTGTGTGCCATCCAAAAATAAGTTAAACGAGTTACTGCTTATCTCTATCTGTGTTTCACTGATCTCAAAAGCACCTGCAATTGTATATTGCATCTTTAGGTTTACTCTCCTAGTATAACTGTTTTATCACAAAAGTAGTTATAGGTTGTTACTGCACCTAGAATAAGTGTTTCACTATTCACGTAAAGTATATTGTCGAGTTGACAAAGTGATTTGTACTGAGAATCATTATATAACTGGAAGGGTCTATTGCACTTGCATTACTGAATGTAATTGTAAAAAGTAATCATTGGTTTTTACACCCCAAGAATAGGCTTGACCTATACTGAATGTGTATGAAAATGTTTTGACTCCCCTAGAACTACTGTTAGGTATTTCAAATAAGGTCTATACTTGGGTCTGTGTACTTTTAAGTATAGTTGTGTGTTTTTATACTGTGATTTCACGTAATGTGTTAGTACTTACTTACCCCTAGATTTATCTGGGCCTACTGTATTTAAATAAATCCTTTATTTTTACAATAGAAAGAGTTTGTGTTTCTTTGGATCATGACAATTTCACTTGTACTGATTCTACAGCCCTCTCTTCCTCCCAATCCCAAGATAATCCTGGCTGCTCTGTCTACGCTACCATGAACTCAGGTGGTACAGCCTTATACTAAGGGTGGAGTCTTGTACTGCCTCAGTTGAATGGTTTTACTAAGCCCTTAGTTGGACTTCAGACAAACTGTCCTAACAGTGGATTACACTCAGACATACAGAAATCTTTTGCAGAATTCTTCAAATACAACATCATAGACCCGATGCTGTTCTTGCCTGTGGAAACACTGAGATTTAGAGTGAGATTGTCCTCCTATATTACGCATAACAGATATTGTAGGTCAGACATAGTGGCTCTTCATGGTTCATACTGCCACCTTACATGCTTACCAAATCTGAAGATGGCCCCCAGGAGTGCATCTTAGGGAGAGGATGGTCATTGGATGGGGCTCAGAATGACCCAGACTGGTGGCACATGCTCCTCGTGCAGCAAATCGACCAACCGGCTGGAATTACAACTCGTCCACAAAGACCGAACCCACGAACAAGCCTTCTCTTGTCATGCACCCACCCTCTCGAACTCGATCCCAGTGTTGGATCGGAATACTCCCAGAATTCTATCTCTCAAAACATGGCTCTTTCAACAACAACCGAGCAAGGACTAATTCCAATGGACGCACATACCGACGAACAGACAAACAAGTTACTTTCTTACCTGGTAACGTTCTTTCGATGGGATGGTCCGACGACGTATTCCATATCTATGACATGTAATCACCACAACTGTGCTGCTTCGGAAACTTTTTTTCGGCGTCTGCGTCGATGCGCCGTCGTCGAGGACCTCCTCCGACGTCATCCGATGTGATAAGGACGCACGACGCCCGTAGCCTCAGTTGTAGTTTTTTCCCCCAGAACGTGTGACATTAGTCAACTGCCAGTCAGACACAAAGCCTTGCGGAACATAAGCTGCAATCGCAAAAGAAATTCTGCAGCGGGGAAGGCAGGGAGGGAGCGATATGGAATACGTCGTCGGACCATCCCATCGAAAGAACATTACCAGGTAAGAAAGTAACTTGTTCTTCGAGGGGATTGGGTCCTCCGACGTATTCCATATCTATGACAGACTCCCAAAGCAGTACCAGAGCAAGGAGGAAGGAAAGAATTTAGAATCAAAATTTAGAATTGCCAATCAAATAGCAGAGCAACGGACCGCCTTGCCAAAGGCCATATCCTGTCCTCGGAAGGAATCGAGGGAATAGTGACGTACAAATGTATGTACTGAAGCCCAGGTGGCTGCATCACAGATGTTGCGAATAGGAACACCCCTCTGCAGGGCAGTAGATGCAGCCATACCCCTGGTAGAATCGGCCCGCAAGCCAGCCGGTGGGTCCTTACCCGCCAAGCGGTAACACTCCGAGATGGCCAAAATAATCCAGCGAGAGACAGTCTGTTTCGTCACAGCTTGTCCCAAACGCTTTCCAGCGTAACCAATAAAGAGTTGATCGTCCACTCTGACCCGGGACATGCGTGAAACATAAAAGCTTAAAGCTCTCCTAGGATCAAGCCTATGGAGCCTCTCCTCTTCCTTACCAGGATGCGGAGGAGGATAGAATGCCGGAAGAACAACCTTCTGGGCCAAATGAAATTCCGTCACTACCTTCGGAAGAAAAGAAGGACGAACTTTAAGGACAACCCTGTCCTTGTGAAATACAGTGAAGGGTAGCTTAACTGAAAGTGCCTGTAACTCACTCACTCTGCGAGCGGAAGTAACCGCAACTAAAAACACAGTTTTCAGAGTTAACAGCCTCAAAGGGCAAGAATGTAAAGGCTCAAATGGAGCACCCATAAGAAACTTAAGAACAAGGTTTAAATCCCAACCGGTCACCAGGAAAGGTGACTGAGGGAACACATTAGTGAGCCCTTTCAGAAATTGTGAAATTAAAGGGATTTTAAAGTAGGAACACTCTTCAGACGAGCGCTTAAAGATGGACAGTGCCGCCAGGTAACCTTTAATGGTACCCACTTGCAAGCCCCTGTGGGCCAAAGAAAGTAAAAAGGACAGAACCATGGGGATGTCACATGCAAAAGGATCCACATTCTGAACTCTGCACCAGTCGCAGAACTTACGCCAACAGCAACGGTACAGAGACTTTGTTGCTGGCCTTCGGGCCGAGAGCAACACCTCCATCACGTCTTCAGGGAGGTCCCAATCCTTATACCTCAACCTTTCAGAAGCCAAGCGTGAAGGTTGAGGGATCTGACCTCTGGATGGAGAACCTGACCCCCCTCCGGTGAGAGCAGATCGTCTCGGTAGGGAAGACGACGTGGAGGACAGATGGACAAGTCGAGAAGGTCCAGGTACCACGTCCTCCGAGCCCACGCCGGAGCAATGAGGATCATCCGGGAACCAAACTTCCGTAACCTCCGCAGCACTTGCGGGATGTCGGGGACTGGAAGAAACGCGTACAGCACCGGGAATGACCACTCCACCACGAACGCGTCTCCTAAGGCTCCTTTTGGAGGAAATTCCCGCGAGCAGAACCTCTCGCACTTCCGGTTGACACTGGAGGCGAAGAGATCCACTTGAGGGGTCCCCCAAAGGACGAAGATCTCCAGGAGAATCTCCTGAGCCAACTCCCACTCGTGAGAGCTCGTGCTCTGCCTGGTCAGAGCGTCCGCTGTCACGTTTTCGTCTCTGGCCAGATGAACTGCCGAGATCGAAACTTCCTGCTGGATGGCCCAGAACTCGAGCTGCATCGCGTCCCTGCACAGAGGAAGTGACCCTGCCCCCCCCCCCCCCCTTTTTGTTGAGGTAGTGCATGGCCACTGTGTTGTCCGTCAGGATCAGGACATTCTTTCTTCGCACAGTCGGTAGAAAAGCCTTCAGGGCTAGCCTGACGGCCCTCAGCTCCAAAAGATTGATAAGGAGTCTGGACTCCGACGGAGACCAACGACCGCTGACTGTCAGCCTGTTGGCATGAGCTCCCCATCCCGTGAGGGATGCATCCGTCACGATCGTCACCTCCGGCCAGGGAAGCCAAAATGGAGCCCCCTTCATCAAGTTGCCTTCGACGTCCCACCACAGAAGGTCCCGGGCGACCGAGGGCGGCACCTGAACCGGGTCCGACATCCTGCTGGAGGACTGCGACCATTGCATCTTGCCCACTGCAAAGATCTCATCCGCAGGCGAGCCTCTGGCACCAGAAGAATGCAGGATGCCATGAGGCCGAGCAACCTCAAGAATTCGAACGCTGGGAGCGTCTGGGCATGCTGAAACTTGTGCACCATCTGCTGAATGTGAAGAGCCCCCACCTGGGGAGGAAAACAATGCCCCAGGGAAGTGTCGAGTACTGCTCCAATGTACTGGAGCCGCTGTGTTGGCGTCAAATGGGACTTCTTTAAATTGAGGGAGAAGCCCAGCCTGTGAAGGGAGTGGCAGGTGACGGACAGATGATCCAGGACTTGCTCGGGAGAGCTCCCCCTGATCAACCAATCGTCCAGGTAGGGGTAGATGTGAATCCCCCCCTTGCCTGAGATGCGATGCCACCACCACCGTCAGCTTGGTGAAAACCCTCGGGGCGGAGGTCAATCTGAACGGCAGGACCCGAAACTGAAAGTGCGAGTCGCCAACCGCGAACCTCAGGTACTTCTTGTGCTTGGGATGGATCGGCACATGGAAGTAAGCATCCTTGAGGTCAAGAGACACCAAACCAGTCCTGCAGCTGAAGGGCCTGGAGGACTTGAGAGTAACCATCTTGAACTTGTCCTTCCTGAGGAGTTTGTTCAAACCGCGCAAGTCCATGATGGGTCTCAATCCCCAGTCTTTCTTCGAAATCAAAAAATAAGGGGAATACCATCCCTTGTTCCTCTCCGCTACAGGCACCAGTTCTATGGCGCCTTTCTCCAGCAGGGTTTGAATTTCCTGCGCAAGGAGCGGATCCGGACACTGCAAAGAGAGGTTCCCTGCTGGATTGTCGCAAGGCCTGTGCCGAAAGGGAAGACCGTAGCCGTGGGTTATGATCTCCAGAACCCACACGTTTTTTCTGGTGGCCTACGTTCCGGAA
The DNA here is from genome assembly GCF_040938575.1 of Ambystoma mexicanum. NCBI lineage: Eukaryota > Metazoa > Chordata > Amphibia > Caudata > Ambystomatidae > Ambystoma > Ambystoma mexicanum. The sequence continues at coordinate 711,241,805 of NC_090931.1, forward strand.
GGATGTCAAGGGATACGTTAGGTCCTGCCCCGTCTGCCTACAAACCAAGGTTCCTCGAAAAGCACCTCTTGGGGAATTGGTAAAGATGCCATTACCCTCTCGCCCTTGGCAGATAATATCAACAGATTTTATTGTTGATCTTCCACCTTCAGGGGGTTGTTCCACTATAATGGTAACCATCAATACCCTTACAAAAATGGCTCACTTCACTCCTCTGATAGAAGTACCATCGGCAGCAGGAATGGCCCGCATCTTTATCAGTAACATCTTCACCTTACATGGTTTACCCGAGACTATCATCTCTGACAGGGTTCACAGTATACCTCACGATATTGGAAGCTTGTCTGTTCACACCTCGGTATTTCTCGGGCTCTCAGTTCAGGCCATCACCCTCAATCGAATGGCCAGACTGAGAGACTCAATCAAACATTGGAAGGATATCTCCGGAGCCATGTTTCTGCAGCCCAAGATAACTGGAAGGAACTCCTGCCCATGGCCGAATTCACATACAATAACTCATACCATTCTGCCATTAACACAACTCCTTTTCATTGTACATATGGATTCAATCCCACTTCTTTCCCGATAATGAAAAGATCCGAAACCAGATTTCCAGATGTGGACTCTCTAATGCTCCAGATACGTCACGGACATAGCTCCGCCTTGACCGCATTACAAAATTCACAAGTCAAAAGGAAACATTTTGCAGATCGCCACAGAACCCCAGCACCAGTGATCAAGAAAGGGGACTGGGTTTGGCTATCCTCTAGATTTCTCCCTCGCCATTTAGTACCATCTAAGCTTTCTCCTCGATTTCTTGGACCTTTTCAGGTTATTTCAACAATTGGTACCGCAGCTTTAAAACTCCGACTCCCGACTTCCTGGTCCCGGATTCATCCTGTTTTTCACATATCACAATTGAAACCAGACAATCGAAGTATTTTTCACCCTGTGGTCTCGGTTCGTCCTCCCCCAGAGATGTGTGAAACCGGACCAGAATACGAAGTCAAAGAAATTTGTGACTCTCGGTACCATCGGGGTCGGTTACAGTATCTTGTGGACTGGAAGGGGTATTCTCCTGCCGACCGCACATGGGAACCTGAGACTGAGATTCATGCTCCCCGCCTTATTAAGAAATTTCACCTCAAACGCCTGTCTAAACCGGGAGGAAGCAGGTCTAAAAAGGGGCATACTGTGATGGTTTCTAATGTGCATTTTGCCTTCCGACCTATTTCCAACATGTCCGCCACAGCGGTCACCATTGCTAGCGTACAATGCAGGCTAGTTGTTAATTCCCAGGAAGCCTTGCAACCTTCCACCATCACTTCCTGTTCACTCCCTTATAATCCAGCAACAGAAGGAAGATGCGTTGCTACTCTCTCAGGAGTCGGCACACGCTTCGTAAATTCGCCTCGCTAAGATTACAAAGACCTTTCCTCTCAACCATTTTTTGTCTACTTTACTCACCTTCTTGTTCTCCATTCCTCCCTTTTATTTCAGAAGGCTTTACGGAACCTTTCATTTTCATTTCCGGGGTCGATTCTACTTCTAAGCACGCTTAGACCCGGAATCTCCTCCATACCTCCCTCCAGGGAGTCTCTAGGTACTAATCTACTTTTCATCTTACTTCTTCAATCACTCCCGGCTATCAGACTTCTGTTTCTAACTCCTCACCCTTCCTTTATAGCAATACCTTGTGGGAACCTCCAGATTTTCCTCATCCACTCAGGCTGGCTCAAAAGGACTTGGAAGTAAAAGGGTAGGCTTTCTCCTAGTTCATCCTACTCTTATAGAACTAGATACATCCACCCTAAATCTTACGGGTCTTTTCTTTCCCTCATCATAGTGCCCTCTTACTTTTGCAACACAACGGAGATTCCTTACCTCTCCGCTCTCTTCATGTTTAGCACATGGTAAGCTCTCAGAACCCTCTATAGGAACTTCTCCTTTCCTTACTTTCAGGAATAACGGTGTTCATTTTTACCCACTATATTTAGCTCAGTTTCAAAGGCCTCTCGTCTAAAACAGCCAGAAAGAATACCCAGACCAGCTCTCACCGGGTCTCCACAGGAAGACGCCCACCAGCAGCTCTTCCAGGGTTTTATCCCCCACAAGGGTTTCCCTCTGTTTCACGAAGGACAAGCTTTTGCAGGTCATTTGAGGAGTTCTCAGGGGGATTTCTCCTATTCTTCAAAGATCCACCAGGGTTTCTTCAGACATCTGTTCACCATATAAATCCCCAGGTAGGTGGTTTTTTGTTTCTTCCCAGTGTATTTTGGAACAATTTTGTTGTCTTTACAAAACAGTTAACAGTAATGGCACGCCACTCTACAAGATGCTGCGCTTGCCTTCCCCCAACCGGTGAACCATGGGACATGGCCTCATGACTGAGTGGTAGCGGCTGCGGCGTTACCTGAGGGCAAAGAGGCAAATGCCCGAGCGGCCTTGGCACCACGGGTACCCTGTCGTCCACCTCTGGTACCCCTGCGTTGGCCTCTGACTGCCAGCTCCTCTCGCTTTACTGAAGGACGAGTAATAGCGAAAGAAACCACCCCTCCATTGCTGTCCCCTAGGACGAAAAGGCGGAGGTTGGCGAACTGCAGCGCCCAACGACTTCACTGCAGCTTTTGAGGTCTGCAACCTCTCAAGGCTCCCGTCAGCCTTGCTGCCAAAAAGGTGTTCACCGTCAAAGGGCATGTTGAGGAGCCGGGACTGCACATCAGGAGCAAACCCAGACTTCCGCAAACACGCAAACCTGCGTATCACGGTGCTCGCCGCCATGGACCTGCTGACATATTCAGCCATGTCCAAACCCGACTGAACGGACTCACACATGGCATCCTTACCATCCTGGACCATAGCAAGGAAACCATCCCGTTCGTCCCCTTCGGGAATATGTTCAGCCGCTAACGCAACACAGTTCCACAGAGTGTGTGTGTGAAACGAGACAAGGCACAAATGGAGTTGGCCGCCTGAAGCCCCATACCACTAGAAGAAAACACTCTTCGCCCAGCCATCAAAACGTTTGTCGTCCCTATCAGGAGGAATGGTAGGGTACGACGCCTGCTTTGCCGGGGCCGTGGCCGCCTGCACCACCAAACTCTCCGGAGTGGGGTGCCTGGTCAAGTAGCAGGGGTTGCTACTGGCTGGACGGTATTTTCGCGACAAGGACCTGCCCACCGCCGGGAGACTCTCCGGAGCAGTCCAAGCCGCTGCCACCCTTCTCTGTAGAGCCATATGAAACGTCAGTACTGGGTCAGTTGGGGGACCAACATCAAGGATGTCTGTGAGATCATCCTGCACAAACTCCCCTGGGGGAGCAGACCATCCCAAGTACTCGGAAACCCTAGCCATAAGGCGCCGGTACGAGGAGTCGGCATGAGAGCCAGGCTCAGGCCTACAAAACTCCACCCCCGGAGAGGTGTCCAGTCCACTGGCATCATGCAGTGACTGCCTCAAATCGTCAAACTGACTATGGCCCGAGACAATTTAATCTGGAACCTGACTAGGAACCAGGCCATCAGAATCCTCATCCGCCTCCGAAATATATTCCAGGTGGCGAAAAGAAGGCACCCGAGAGTGCTTGCTCTTAACGAGAGCCTTCCTAGGGGGTTCCCCCGTATCACGGGGTACCTCCGACACCCCGGCCTCGAAAGGCGTCGAGGGAATCGGCGCCGGCGTCGAGAGAACAGGCATCGGCGCCGAGAGGATTGGCGTCGACGTAGAGTAAATCGACGGCGAGTAAATCGGCGTCGACGTCAGATGCAGCGCCGCCGGCGTCGACACACTCCTCGAAGCTGGAGCTCCGAGCGTGTCCTTCGACGACCTGAGCGTCGAATGCTTCGACGACTTCCTCAGAGCCGGAGCCTCGAGAAAGCCTGTCGACGCCCTCGACGCCTCAGACGTCGATGTCTTCCTCGAATACATCACAGATGCACACGGTCTCGAACGCGTCGAGGACCGGGACCTGGAACGGGTATGTCGAGAACGAGTCCCCTTGTCCGAACGGGACCTCTCCCATGACTCGTGCCGACCACTCTTGCGGGCGGTGTCTCTCGACCGACCCCACTCGGGGGCGCGGATGGCTTAGTACCCTGCGACTCGAGAATCGCAAGGATTTTCTTCCCGAAGGAAGCCCAGTCCTCCGGCGTCGCACGGCTGGAAGGGTAAGCGACGTGCCGGGCAAAGTCTTCAGAAGAGGACCTGGAAGACGACCGCTGTCGGTGCTTCCGAGAATGCCTCGAAGAGGCCGAGGAGTGGCGAGACCGACTCCTAGAAGGAGACCCACGAGACTTCTGACGATGACGCGGAGAGTCTCCCCTCGAATCATCCGTCGAAAGCCCCGCAGACTTTGACTTCCGGGGCTTGGACACCCGACCTACCGACAACTTCTTACGTTCACGTAAGGCTTTGGACGTGAGCGACTGGCAGTCGATACAGTCATCCGTGTTGTGGGCCTCCCCGAGGCACCAGAGGCAGGCGTCGTGCAAGTCAGTCACCGACAACTTGGACCCACACTCCCCGCACTTCTTGAAGGCCGGACGCGGGATCGAAGACTAAGTAAAAGACATCTTCACACGAAGGAGATTCTCACAAAAACGAACAGGTTCGAAGAACAGAACTCCAAAGAGTCGAGGCGTTAACCGAGATGCACGAAGCAACACGTTTGTGGAAAAAACGGAACTGAGGCTACAGGCGTTGTGCGTCCTACTTATCACATCGGATGACGTCGGAGGAGGTCCTCGACGACGGCACATCGACGTCATCGAGGCAGGACGCAGAAAAAAAAGTTTCCGAAGCAGCACAGCTGTGGTGATTACATGTCATAGATATGGAATACGTCGGAGGACCCAATCCCCTCGAACTCACAATACTGCGCTACTGTTAAAAGATCCCAGCCCAAATGCAGACTACCCACACTTTGTACAGCGCTCCGCTGCTCTCCAACTAGGTCTGCACTTATAATATAAGTGTAGTCACGCCAACACCTAATGGACACAATCTTCTAGAGCGTGCTGGCTCAATGTGTCTTCATGTTCCCAGTAAACACCCCGGCTGGCTGCTCACTTCAATCTTCATATTATGGTATCGACAAATGTTCTCCAACATTATGACACAGGTGCTGCATCACTCCTGAAGGCTATTCTCTCTCCCTTCGCACGCCACCCCCCCACTCCCCGCTGTATGTTTCTGCAGTTAAAGAGGATTTAAATGTTTGGGAAAATCCAGTAGCAATCCACTTTCAATCCAGATTTTTTTGGTAGAGTACAGTGCGTTCATCGTTCATAGCGGGCATTAACCAGCCTATATGAACCTGCTCCTTTTACCTACCGACAGTGAACGTGGCCCAGGGCCTGTATGAAATCCACCTCACGTGCCCCCTCCGACCCCCTGAGTAGTCCCAATTACAGGAACCTTGGCCCAATTTATCATAACCACCCTCTATCGCACTCCCTGCTGAGGCGGTTGTAACGTAATTGCTTAAATAATAAATGGACGTATTACTGAAATTAACAGTCAGCCTCTGTGCGGGTGCCAGGGCTGTGCCTGCCCTTCTGTGCTTCTATAAGCAGCAAGTTGAGAAAGCTCTAAGGTGGCCACTCGAAAGTGGATTTTGCACTATTGTGGTCCGTCCAATAATTCAAACTTTCTCTATGGCCATTGCTTCTTCTAGCATCTAGAGCCCTTCCTTCAGATGAGTGATGGCGGCAGAAGAGTATTATCCCACTCTACTGTCGTTATGGCTTTGTCCCAAACTGTACACTTGTAAAATGTGAAGCAGCCACGTCCGAGGCCCTCCTCTCAGAAAAGGTACCTGCCATGAAGATGAAAAGTGAACATGTTTAGTGTATTAAAATGGCAATAACCTGAGCCCGTCCACCGTTATTGAAGCACTTTTCCCAAATAATCACCGTATTCTAAACACCTTACTCCCAAACAGAAATATGTTTGTCCGTCTGATTCCTTGAAAATAGGCGCCATGACTAAATATAGCCCCTGCAGCGATAAACAAATGGAAGTCCAGTATAATTTTTGCCTGCACGTCACAAAATAACTGAGCATTTGCACAATCCCCTACCCCAAAACACCACAGCACTGTGTGGCAGGGCCAGAAACCCCTTGCTGAGGACCTGCTGAAATAACCTGGGCACTGTGTAGACCATTTCTTTTGCGCAGATGAGGCTGAACTCACTGAGCTACAGTCTACCACCATTGGTATGGGCCATGTTCTACCTTTTCTAATATTCAATATAGACATATTTCCTAATAGCAAAGATAAGACTATATACCAAGGGGTCACTACAGCAATTCTAGAACATGAAGCAATCTGCCCCGTTTGCAGCCCTTTGATGAAATCAGCTAAGAGGAGCTACTGGGACTCCCGGACCCGCTGGCACCATAGAAACAAACCACCACTTTACTCCATGTGTACTAGCACCTCGTTCACCTGTGGTAGCTTCTGCACACTGGTCTTACACTAGAACAAGGTTGCTAAATATTCTTCTGGGCCAGCCACCAACCGCTCCCTATTGTCCAATGAAAAGCATCACCCTTACTCTTAAGACTTAGGCATTCATAAACATGTCGATAGCATGATGATCTGCTGATGACAAAACGCTGCACGTTTCTTAGCCCCCTGCCTCTCTCGCTCAGGGAAAGGTGATTGAAGTTGGGGGGCCACAGCAGAATTCCGCCTGCCTTGGGTCCCAGAAGGATCAGGTCTGTTGTGTTTTTTTTAAATAGTTTTTTTTATTGATTTTCCAACCATCAGCAAATTACAATACAAACTCCTCCCCTTCCCCCTCCTCCCCACCCCTTGTCAGGGAATTTTCTCTTCTTCTAACATTCCAAATAGACAAAGTGGGTTCAGAGAAGGTCTAGAATTCAGATTTTCTGGGGACACCATTGCAGCATAGTCACTTTTTAAGGACTACAGGACCATAGCCCAATCCCCGTTTAAATGCTTCATGGTTACCTTGTAACTTTTATGTAACTAATTCCAATGCCACAAAACCCCCAAACTTTCTGAAGCCCCTCTTGACTCATTGGGACCTGTTGCTGTTTCCAATGAGCTATTGCCAACCAAGCTAGTATTTAGTAGGGTCATGACAACACGTTTCTGGGATTTCGTATACGCCCTTGAATTTGGGTCCCACATAGCACACATCCACACCTTCTTCCATTTGCGCCACCCTTTGAAACATCCCCTGCAACTGCTGTTTCACCTCCTCCCAAAAGAGTTGCAATACCGGGTAGTTCCACCAAATGTTCCCCCAGTCCGCCACATTTCTACTTCCACTCCAAAAATGTCCTGATACTGAAGGGTACGTTGCGTGGACCTCGTCTGGCGTACACTGCCACCGATATAAATCTTTAATCCACATCTCCCTCATCTGGATAGTGTGTTAATTTCGGGATGGCTCCCCATAGGTGTTCCCAGTAATCTTCAGGGCTAGTCTCCCCCAGTGTTTTTAACAATGTTTTCATATATTTCCATAATTCCATGGTCATTAAGATTTCTATAAAGAGTGGACACTAGTTTCCTTGATTCCATGCCGTCATAACATATCCCTGAAAAGGGGTCAGCTGTCTTGCAGCAGCAGCTCCAATCCGTGGAGCGTTCAGCCAATGTTTCAATTGAATATACTGAAATGTGTCCCTTTCCCCTATCCCCAGCTCACAAGTGCACTCCTCGAATGTCCAAAGGGTCTGTCCCAAAACCTATCCCGTATTTGTCGTCATCTAGCCCCTTCCCACTCTTTAAACGCCCCTTTTACCATTCCCCGGGCAGGAATTGCGGGTTCTCAAACACTGGGAACAACAGAGAGGGGTTGTCAGTGAGCGCCCTCCGCTTTACTGCCAAGTCCCACACCTCCACCCCCAACACAACTATTTCACTGACCCGGATTATTAGGATGCGTGTGTTTTTTATTTAGCCACAAAAGCACCGATAGGTATGAACCCGCCACTGCCCTATTCCGCTAGACCCACATTTTCTGTGGATTGTCCGCAAACCCCTCCTGCACAACCCTCAACTGAGCTGCCTCGTAGTACCTCTAAAAATGGGAAAATCCCATGCTCCCTTGTCCCTTCTGTGCCGTCAAGGCAGACATTGCCACCCTCGGTAGTCTATTACGCCATATATAAAAAGTCAGAGTTTTGGTGAGGGAGCAAAAAGACCTTCGGGCCCCAAATGGGCAACGCTTGAAAATACAGTTTTGAAAAAGCGCTATCATCTTTATTGTAGTCAGTCTTCCCAACCAGGAAATTGTTAGTGGACGCCATTCATATGATCGGTTTTAATCTTGGCCAGTAACGGAGGGTAATTCGCCCCATACATCTGTCCCATCGTTCTGGTGAGGGTTATTCCCAAATATGAAATTTTCTTATCAGCAATCCTCAATTGTGTATGGGAACTCCTAGTCAACATATCTGGATTGACCGACAGGTTTAGCATTTCTGACTTCTGTCGGTTTACTTTTAACCCTCACACTAAGCCAAAACCCTCCAGTTCCTTCATCAGTGATAAATTCCGGCAAAGAGGCTTCCGGATTTGATAGTGCTACCAACATGTCATCGGCAAATGCTATTACCTTATGCTCTTCTCCCACCATAGCTATCCCATTTACCTGAACAGCTTCCCGGAACCCTGGCCAGCAAAGTTTCAAAATATATAGCATACAATAATGAACAACCTTGCTTTGCTTAGTGCCCCGCCAAATAGTGACATTATTTGAGTGCCCCATTAACTTCTAACCAAATTGTTGGGGAAATCTAATTTGCCCTAACCATTTGATTATACTCCTTAACCTTCATTGTACCGAAAAAAAAAAATATTCTACTCTAGCAAATGCCTTTTCTGCATCTAATGACACCAATAGCGCAGCATTCTGAGACTTGGACGTTCTCTCGATCAAGCGAAAAATTCTGCTAATATTGTGCGTTTGTCTTTGCGGTATGAACCCAGATTTGTCATGTCCCATTAGTTTCGGCAACAGTTCCGTCAACCTGCTTGCCAAGACTTGGTATACAATTTGGCATGGCAAGAGCTCGGAAGCACCATCTTCTTGGCTTCAGTCATTGTCTGTGTAATATGTCCCCTTCACTTTAAGGTTTTAAATAAGCTCATAAGCGGAGGGGCTAATAAATCTTGATAGTGTTCATAGGAGCCATCTGGGCCTGGGGCCTTATTTCTTGGAAGGGAACTAATCGCTTTTCTCACCTATTCTCCAATGTCCGCATCTAGAATCCCTTTCTATCTCAGAGAGTTGCAAATGCCAGACCCCGGAAAGAGATTCCTCCTGCTTATAACTTGAGGGGTTGTCAGATGTATACAAGGTTTGGTAGTACTCCAGAATTATTTCTCCCATTTCCTCGTTTGTAGTCCTATCTCCCCCAGCTACATCCTGAAGTTTCATGATCGTCCTAGACCGGGCCCTACCCCTCAACTGTCTAGCCAGAAACTTATCAGCCTTGTTGGGTTCATATAATACCATTTCTTCGTATAAACTAGTGCTTTCTCTGCTTGCTTTGTACAAAGCGTCACTAATTGACTCTGAATGTGCCTCAATGCTCTAACCAATTTTCTTATTCGGTCCCTTAGTTATTTCCCCTTGAACCTCTCCCATTGCTGTCTGTTTTTCCCTAGCTACTTTGATTGCTCTCACCAGTCCCCTTAGTACCGCCTTAAATGCATCACATACCATCTCTGGTGTAGAATCTGGGGTCTCATTCTCCACAAATACTGTTCTACCTTTTCCTTGATTGAGTCCAGGCCGAGCAAATCATGCAGTAATTCTGATGGGAACTTCCACTTCCATAGACCCCCCCCCCCCCCCAGCCCCTGGGAATACCCCAATGTAAGATATTGACACATAGAAAACAAGGTCAGGACAGCAGTGGTCACTTCATGGTCTTGCAATTGGTCTGCAGGCGTCTCTGGTAGTCTTATTCTTTGGGTACTTTTGTTTCCTGTGGTCGACTTGCTTTACGCTCCAGAAGCCTCACCTTTTATACAGTTCCAGCACACTCCTCTGCAATCTAACTCAGCATTTTACAGAGAGGGGCATTTGGCTGTCCAATCAGGACAGCCAAACCCCCTGTGGGAGCTGGTCCTATTCAGGCACTCTGGCAGACAAAGGACAGGGGGGGGTGGAAGATTCCTCCCCCACTTCCTGTCTGACCAGACACTAGGCGGGGATACCTACTGGTTCCCACCAAAGGCGACACACCCCTCTCACTCCCAGAATGGTAGAAGAAGGGCTAACAAAGAACAACCATGCCAGTAATGGCAAAAAAAGAAGGGAGGCCCTAAATTGGTACTTGGGTGCCCCAAATTGTGCACTACCGAGGCTAAGGACATAGCCTGCAGTATAGAAAATACACAATAGTTGGTAGAACACGTTCAGTGCCCCCCAGCCATAACTAGATGATACTCCTAAAAAGTCAAAAGGAGCAGAAAGATACCAAGTATTCCTTTGGTACTTCACTGAAGGTGGTGTGTGCCAATCTCTCAGACTAAACAGTTTTGAAGTGTAGTTTACTTAAGGACAGAGGAAAATAATCTTAAAGGAGGACCCTAGAGGCCCCCAGCAACACCGCCCATAAGGAGCTGTGTGCTGCAGTAGTAAAACTCAGATGCCTTTAAGAGATATGAGCAGACGGACTCCATAGTATGGGTAGATTTTCAAAGAATAGAGTTCCAAAAAGACAGAGCCCATAAGAATGAATGCGTGGAAAAAGGCTTCACTCATTCAGGATTAAAAGAAAAAGGCCCAGAAGTCCAAAAGTGCTGGGGGTCTCACTAGGAGAGGGGATGAAGCACAATAATGATAAATCTCCCTAACACGGTGTGACTCACTGAAGGAGCAAGGCTCCACTTTAGATGGAGGAGGCACATCTGTGTATGCAGGCACAGATAAAGGAGCTGCCCCCCAGCACTTGGTAGCCACAGGGCTAAGTACTCTGCACTGTGGAGGGGGCCCTGCTTGGGGGGAAATGCTTTGGTTCTTACATTGGAGGAACAGAGCATGACATGATAAAGATAAAGATAGATAAGACTACAAGCATCCACGTGCCTTCTTTCAGAGGGGAGGAAGGGCGGGCGCATGTGAATCTGAGCAGATACAAGCATGAGAAATACGATTACGGTGAGTAATGTATCCCTTCTGAGGCTTGTGGAATCTGCTAGATCACATGCTGTCCATAGATTAGCGAGTAGTGTTAGAAGGAGGAGGTGGGATGTGAGAAGGTTCATGAGCAAACAAATGTCTTAGAACCGTTTGTCCCACTTGAGTATCTGTCTTGGAATGAGTGTCAATGCAGTAGTGCTGAGTAAAGGTGTGAATAGAGCTCCATGTAGCTGCTTTGCAAATGGTGTCAAGGGGTACATTTGCAATGAAAGCCAGAGTGGCCCCAGAACCTCTTGTAGAGTGGGCCCTTGGCGTAAAAGGCAGCGTTTTTATCTGAAAGGGTGTCGCGTAGTTGGATACATCGGACTATCCATTTCGAGATGGCACCTTTAGATACGCAATCCCCTTCTCTGCCTAGAGCTACGGAGACGAACAGTTGATCTGTCTTTCTTAGCCATCTGGTCTTGTCCACGTAGTAGAGGACCACTCTCCTCACATCTAGTGTGTGGAGTTTCACCTCAGCAGAGCTTTTGGGTTCTTGGAAGAAGGCCAGTAGCTCAATGGACTGGTTAACATGGAATTTTGAAATGAACTTAGGTGAAAACCTAGGGTGAGTGTGTAAAACCAGTTTATCCTTATGAACAGTAAAGAAAGGATCCTGCACTGACGGAGCCTGAATTTCACGGACCCTTCTTATGGATGTAATGGCTACTAAGAAGGCTGTTTTATAAGTAAGGTGTTTAAGACTAGCTTTATGCATGGGTTCGAAGGGAGGTCCCATGAGTTTAGCAAGCACCAATTTAAGGTCCCAACCTGGTGGTGGGTTAGAAATTGGAGGGTGGAGTCTCTTTACCCCTTCCATAAAGGCTTTGACTACTGGCATTTTCCACCATGACACCTTGTTATGGGAGGTGGTCTAGGCTGACAGCACCGCCAGGTGTACCTTGAGTGAATTACATACTAACCCTGCATCCAGTAGGTGGAGTATATAGGTGTCAATATTGGAAGGAGTACAATCAATTGGGTTGATTTGTCTATCTGGCACCAAATAACAAATCTTTTCCTCTTATCAAAGTAACAGTGTCTTGTGTTTGGTTTTCTAGACTCTTTTAAGATGTCCATGCATCTCTGGGGTAAATTGAGATAGCCGGACTCTATGACTTCAGGAGCTATGCTGCCAAGTTCGAGTTGGGTTGAGGATGCACTGTTTGTCCTTCGTGCTGTGAGAGTAGATTGTACCAGCACGGGAGTTTGATGGAGTCGCACACCACCAGTTTGCGTAGGTGTGGAAACCATGGTTGTCTCTCCCACATAGGAGCAACTAGGATGAGCTTCATCAATTCCCTGTGTATCTCGTTGACCACCTTCCTCATCAGAGGGGCTGGTGGAAAAGCGTAGGCAAACATCCCTGACCAATTCATCCATAGAGCGTTCCCCTTGGAGCCTGGCTGGGGGAACCTGGATGCGAAGTCTGGGCATTGTCCGTTTTCACTTGTGGCGAACAGGTCTATAGTGGGGAAACCCCACTGAGAGAAGAGAGCTTCTACAACTTCTTAGTGTGTCGCCATTCGTGTTCCTCTGGGAGGGGATCTGTGCTCAAAGCGGCCGCTAATGAATTGAGATCCCAGGAACATGTTTGGATAACAGGTAAATGTTCCGTCTGAGTGCCCATTTCCAAATATTCTGGGCAAGCTTGGACAGATTTGGCGAACAAGTGTCCCCTTGTTTGTTCAAGTAAAACATTGCTGTTGTGCTGTCTGTTAGGATCTGCACTGACAGGTTGGATAGAAGGGGTTCAAATGCCCGAAGCGCTCTGTAGACTGCCAGAAGTTCCAGCAGATTGATGTGATTCTGAGCCACTGTGAGAGACCAGAGACCCTGAGCTGTGTGGTGAAGGTGGTGAGCTTCCCCACCCTGACAGGGATGTGTCTGTTGTGACGCCGGCTAGTATTTCTGGATCGTAAAAGGGTTTCCCCATGGTAAGATTCTCTCTTTCTCTTGTCCACCAGCGAAGACTCTGTCCTAGTGTTCGCGAAACGACCACTAGATCGTCCCACTTACCAGTTGCCTGAGACCACGGTTTCGCCAACCATTCCCGCATGGGTCAAATGCGCAGGTGCGCGTGGGGAAACAGGTAAATGCACAATGCCATCATGCCTAGCAAACATCGCTTTGCGCACCCTTATCTGGCAACCGGACTGATATTGAGGCATTTGCAGCAACAGATTCCGAATTCATTCCTCGGACGGAAAGGCCAACCCTCTTGGGTGTCTAGGACAGCTCCTAGGAACTGATGAGCCAGTCGTCCAGGTAAGGGAACACCGGGATTGCCTCCCTGCATAGGTGCTCCGCCACCACCGCCAGTACCTTGGTGAATACCCTTGGAGCCGAGGCTATTCCGAAGGGCAGCACCTGGAACTGGTAGTGCTGGCCGTCTACCTTGAACCGCAAGAATCTTCTGTGCACTGGGAACATGGAAATATGAAAATAGGCATCTTTCATGTCCAATGTTATGTAATCTCTTTTTAGTAGGGGGGGGGGGCTACTTCCTGAAGTGTAGTCATGCAGAATGTTTGTGGCTCGACATACTTGTTTGCAGGGCGCAAGTCTAATACTGGGTGCATCGTTAGATCTTTTTTGGCACAAGGAAGTAGGTTGAATACCCTTGTTTACCTGGTTGCCCGAGACGAGGACTATTGCGTCCTTTGCAAGAAGAACGACAATCTCCACGAAGAGGAATCTTTGGTGCTCCAAGGAGTGTATCTTCCGTCTTGGAGGATGGTTGCGGGGACGTTCTAGTAGCTCTATACAGTATCCAGTGGCACCCATCTGTCCGAAAGCGATACCTTCCCATGCGTGGGTGAAGATGGAAATGCGCCCCCCTAGTAGGGATGCATGGGAAGGGAACCGGAGCGGAACGTCACTGTTTATTGGGTGGTGTAGTGCCTCTACCTGGACTGCCTCTCCCTCTACCGCGGCCCCTCTTGATCTCTGGTGAAACCTTGGGTTGCCTGTTGATTGCCGCCCCATGAGGTTCCTTGACTCCGATAGTAATTGGACCCTCTTTGGGAGGTTTGGCAGCGAAAGCAATGAAAATTATTATTTCCCCTGTGACCTGAGGGCTTATTTGTTAGTTGGCCGAGGGACTTTAAGGTTTCATATTCGTCCTTCGCTGTCTTCAGTGCTTCCTCCACTGCTTCCCAAATAGGACGTTCGGTTCTACCGGCATGTCCATGAGGGTGGCTTGGGTATCGGGCTTAAACCCTGATTGTCTTAGCCAAGCAAGGCGTTTAATAACTGTGCCTTCTGATATTAGGCTCCCTGCATTATCTGCTGCATCAAAGTTTGCCTTAAGAATGCATCCAGACACTGATCTTCCGTCTGATGCAATTTGGGCCAACTGGCTCTTTAGAGGTTTGGGTGCAGAGGCAATAAGGGCAGCTACCTGTTCCCATTGGTGGCAGTTGTAGCTTGCTAACAGAGTGGTGGTGTTGGCAATGCATGTTTGGTATGCTGACGTGGATGCCACCTTCATCCCCAGAGCATTTATTCTCTTGCTCTCTTTGTCCGGGGGTGCTTCAGAAGAAGCTAGTGGTGTTCCCGCCCTCTTTCTGGTGGTTGTAACCACCAATGAGTCGGGTTTAAACTGACCCCTTATGTATAGTGTATCGGAGGGAGCGGCCCTAAATAATGTCTCTACTCTTAGATTAACCGCCCGAGTAAGATTAGGGGTTACCAGAGAAGGATCGATTCTGCGCTGAATTGATTTTAAAATGGGGATAGTTCGGGCAATGGATTTCCTGTCCCCCAGAATTTCTTCTGCAAAATCTCTCTTCTTGGAAACCCTGTGTGTCAATTTGGAAATGGGCTGCAGCTTTAGCTAATACCTCATTAAGTAAAGGCTGATTATCAACCGGTGAGTCATTCACAGGGGGATCTTTGGAAATAGGGGAGTCAAGACTATAGGCCTCCGCCTCGTCTTCCTCTTCCTGGTCCTCATCGTCCCCATAGTAATCGACCCCTGCCTGGTCTTCCAGCATTTGTACTTCTGACTCCTCACCATATGGCTGGTAAGGCTCAATTATAGAAGGGTCTGAAATCAAACCCTGGACTGTAGTCTCAGAAGGAAGCCTCTTAGTATGAGGGTCTTTGGATCCCGAAGGGGCAGAGGTAGCTGGAGTACTATGATAGCTATGAAAGTAATTGGGTATTTTTTGTAGAAATCTACAAAAAAGGACATCCTCCTCGTTACTCGATCAATGTCCTCAGAGTTCCATTGCTTTGAACTGGGGATAACCCACTCCTGCTGTGGTTCTTTACTAATCTCTGTTTCCTGAGTAGTGGGAGGAACAGACTTTTCCTTGGTGACAGGGTCAGGGACCTTGGATTTTTTCCTTGTGTTTTTCCTTCTGAACCTGATGTTCGGAGGCTTTTTTGTGTTGTTTTTCCCCTTTCCCATGTGTAGAGGAATGTTTGCCTGACTCTTGGGGTTTCCTGAATGTTTCGACGCCTGGCGTCGAGATTCGCAGTTGGTGTCATGAGATTCGGGAGTCTTGGAAAAGGGGCGTTGAATCTCTGAAGCAGACGTCGAATGTGCTACTTGGGGAAGAGGTCGGATTAGTCTTGACGACCGGGCCTCAGTGACTTTTGGTAGCGTGGCACCCTTAGCAACCGTGGACGGTTGCTGTGTGTCATGAGACGACCGTGACCTGGAACGCCCAGAGGACACCGAATCGGCGGACCGCTCTCTTGGTGCCTTCTTCTGAAAATCACTCGACATACGTGTCGAATCTCGGCTGGGGTTAGTGTGTTTGGTGGAAGAGGTGTGTTGCACTCTTGCTGCTGGGTGTTGTCCCCATAACGGAACCGCCGGTCAATCCTCCAAGGTCGGGGGCTTGTGCGTGGGTGCCAGACAACACTCCGGTGCCCTCGCCGTCCGATAAGGCGGCATTGCCATCGCTAAAGGAACCCACTGCATCCATGGCCTCTAGCTGCCTGGCGTAGTGGGCCCAGTGCTTGGTCGAGCGGTCCTTGAGCGTCTTGGCTTTGAAGAGCTTACAAGCTCTACAATTAGCCTCGGGATGGTCCCGTGGGAGACGCAAGTTACACGTATTGCGTTTGTCTACCCAGGGAAACTTACGGTTACACTTTGGGCAGAATTTAAAGGGAGTACTCTCCGTATGTCACTATTTGGCAGCGGGCGGTTTTATATGTAGGAAACGAGTGTGTGTGTCCACCCTCCACTCTTCCAACTTGCACAGGGCCGATGCCAGTGGCCTTCCGAGGCCCAAAGTCCGTTGTGTAGTCTCAACGGCTGTTCTTCCTCCGTCTCGAGTACCAACGTCGATCTTCAGCGATTTTCGACGTAGGGTTGGAGAGCGGGGAATATTTGTAATTATAAAAAGGTAAATGGCTAAAGCCAAGGGAACGCTGCGATATGCTTCCGACAAGTATGGTGGAAAAAAACAATCTGAGGGTCCTACATGCGTGAGGAATCATGGGTACAGTGGACGTCACACTAGGGATAGTATTACTGGCACGCCCTAGTTCTATGCCCCTTTTCGAGTTTCGAAAAAAACAAACTAATACTCAGCAGCTTCCACTAGATGTCGGCCTATGCACAGCATGTGATCTGAGCAGATTTCACAAGCTTCAGAAATAGTCAAAGTAAACACTATGCATTGTAAAAATAAATGGTGTATTTAAATACAAGTAGGCCAAGATGAATCTTGGGTAAATAAGTACCATCACATTATATATAAGCACAATTATAAAAACAAAGTCAATACTTAAGGGATACAGCCCAAACTATTACCTTGTTAAGAATGGCAGTCAGCAGTTCAAGGTTAGGTAAATCTATAACCCATTCAGAATGAAATCAGCTATTCTTGGGGAGTAAAACAAGGTTACAGTTACTTTTTCAATACAGTCAGTAATTCAAGGGTAGTAGAAACTGTCAGTCATTCAGTGACACTCAGTTAAGGAATCACTTAAAAACCAACCCTGTTACCAGGATACGTTTCTGAATAGCGTAACACAAATGAATGGATCAGTATGAACGTATTACTGCATTCAAGATATCATTCAGTTATACTAGGTGAGTAAGACCCGATTGTGTAATAAACTATTACAATTGCTTTTCAGCTCAGTGACACAGACTAAGGTAAGCAAGAACTCTTTATACTATTGCAACAGGCAGACCAGGGCCAGATAAACCCACAGTACACTTATTGCCACAGAATGGCATACAGCTATTCAAGGGGAGTTAGACCTATATACTTTTTAAAGGAGCTATTTGCAACTTAAAAGGTAGGTGTAAACCATAGACTATTTTAGAATCTGTATAAAGCAGGTCTGGGAAAGCAAAACCCACTGTTACACTTTGAGAATTACACACCGTTATTCCAGGTAGGTAAAACCCAGTGTAGACCTTTTCTAGACAGGCTATACAGCAGGTCAGGAAGCAAGACACTGTTGGTTAACTTCTACACTTATGTTCTTCAGGAAATAGTTGGGTGAAGCCAACAGCATTACTTTTGGGAAGTGGGGGAACCAATTCACAAGTGAGTAAAATAACCTTATATATACTTTTCAGAAGGACAAAACACATTCAAAGAAAGAACTTGTTTAACTGCTCATTTCAGAGGGACAGTTACCAAACCAACTCTGTTACAAGTAAATAACTTTTAAACATTTGCTTTATTTCTCAAGGCAGAATCACTTTCTTATCCAGTCCTTCCCCAGTCTATTGCAGACGTTCTCTCAGAGGCTGAAAAGGGACCCTAGTCTAGCAGTAGGCAGGGTGAGATGGGGTTTAGTTGCAGAAAAGGTCACAGTTCCTATGGAAGTCTCTTCAAAGCAAGTAAGTAGTTTAGAGTTACAGTTCAGGGACTTCAAAGAAGACACCCTAGGAGGATCCCAGCAGTGGGCCTGGGTGAACTGGATGAGAGAATCACATGCAACACCCCAAAGATACACAGGAATCACAAAAGGCTTAAGATGAGCAATAGCCCAGCCAGCACAGTACCTCAGCACGGAAGAGGTTTGCAACAGGAAGTAGTCGGGATCTGCAGCCAAAAACCTGGTCGATAAATTCCTTGTCGTGAAGATTGAAGACAGGACATTTGAAGGGAAATCGCAGCAAGGATCAACGAGGAAGACTCCAGGCAAGGGTTTCTTCACATCTGGATTCGCTGCTGTGGTTTTGGCACCCTTTTCAGTAGCCAAATGAACGGATATCGTCGGATTCTTGTCAGTCTCTCGCTCCTCCACTCTGGTGAGGGGACATCAAGGGGATTCAAATAGCGTCCCTGGAGAGCAAGGAGGCGGACACCAAAGTTTTGGACAGATTCGGAAGACCATGCACCACACAACGGCTTGAGGTCCCAGGGTATGGGGGTATTGCAGCCCAGCAAGGTCGCAGCATGTCGTGGGATGGTTCAAAATGCAGGTTTTCATGAGACCAGTGGATCTCTCCAGCCTCTTGGTAGGAGTCGTCATGTTAGGGGACACCAGGTCGATTGGAAGGAAGGGATACAGCATGCTCGCTGGAAATTGCTACAGCTGTTTCTTCCTGTTCGGTTTTAGCTCCAGTGGTCGACTTGCCAGCAGCTTCTAGGTTCAGAGTATTTAACAGGTACTACAGCACAGCTTCTGAATTCTCTCCCTGCTTAACACCAAGGGCAGTCTGGTTGTCCAATTAGGACAGCGAGCCCCCACTGGGAGTTGTTTCCTTTCAGGCAAGGTAACAGAGCAAGGGCTGCATAGTTTTGGCCTCCTCCCTCGCTTCCTGCCTTCTCAGACACTCTGGAGCCTGGGCGGGGAATTCAAACAATTCCTGCCGAAAGCAAACTTCCACTGAGGTCGTTCCCACCTAGAATGGCAGGGGAAGACCTCAAACAGCAAGCACACATGAAAAGGCGATAAAAGGAGCACACCATTTCAGAAAAATTACCAAGGCTGAATTAACAGCCTTCAAGTAATAAAGACTAAACTTCATAAAGGTAAAACACCACTGCCACCAGCCATTCATGTAAAACTCGCAATTGTAACACAATATTACCAGGTAATTAAGAAAGGGGATACATTGCATCCCCCAGCACTCCAAATAAGGTGGGGGCAGGGGTGTGCTAGCTCACTTATTCAGAATGTAAAGGGGATGACGATCCCCATTTACTATTTGGGAACAGTAGTTCACTCAAGTACATGAAAGAGAAATTCACAGGGAAGCCCAAAGGGGCAACCCAGCCTAGGGCCAAAAGTTCTAGGCAACTATAACTCCAACCATACACTACAGAGAGCCATAAAAAGTCACCCATAAAAAGAGTAAAATACTAGATCAGAAGGGAACAAGTGTCCCACTCAACTAAGGACAACGTAAATAGTTACCAAACTTAAGCAAAACGTGTTGGGGTTGACACAGGTCAGGAAGATTTATCATAGATTTGAAAATCCTAACTAACAGTGGTTATGTGGAGAAGCAAATAATTAGAAAAGTTCTTTCTTGCCAACTAATTTGAGCACAAGATTTAAAGGCAAGTCAGGCAAAAGAACAACATCCCAGGGGATTCCAACAGATGTCACAGATGGCTATTAGTGCCACCGGCCTTTTTGTAGCAGGACAAGCACAGAATAATCACGATCAGAATGAGACCATACAGGTTATGCATAGAAGCTTTGTGCCAACCTAAGTCTTTTGAGGCTTACATACAAAAAGATGGCATATATGGTGTACCAGTCATTCGAAATATAGTCTAGCTCCAAAGCAGAGAGTGCAGGTTGAAGGTTTAGGGCGATTTCATTGAATACATTTAGTTTAATTACAGGTTGATTTTGCTACATATATTGTGTGGTGAGCGCCGCCCCCTCCCCCCTTTAAACGTTCTACAATAATTTCCTTAAACCCAACCTACACATATATATGCAGCAACATTCGTCCCAAAAAGAAAAAACAGACATTCTGCTTCAGCCAAATATGCTGCAGAGTAATCTGCCAATCCCCAGGTTAAAGACCGGTAACCAAGTGAATGAGAATCCAAGCAACTTTCTTGGCACTAATTCTTATAAGAGAATGCATACAAGTCATAATGCTGGATTATGTTTCAAGACAAACAATTTTAAACCTGCTTAGCAGATCCTACCTACCTCCCCCACCCCCAGCTGATAAAATGAAAGAATCCTGGAGTATAATATACTTACTTTGGTAAACCTTTAATGCAAGCTGCCAAGTCCTTAGTCATGAATCCAGTTTCTATTGTCTCAATGCAGACATGTTCTAAGGCTGTGGCAAAGTTGGCAAGCTCTTTGTTGTTATCCAGTTTAGCTCGGTGAGCCAGGCCTCGAGTCCATGCAAAAACGGAGGCTGTAAGAAAAGGAACAAAGTGGCATACTCAACCCGGATCTTCTCAATCTACTCATGCAAGCACATAAATGTCAAGTTTAGTTATTTCTTCACAAGTGACAATACGAATGGTGTACTCATCATATTTTCAGTGCTACTTTCAAATTTAGTTTACTTTAACATTCTTTTGTCATAAAAAACTGGAGGGCCACAATTCCATCATTAAGACAGTGTTTTGTGGAACTCCTAAGAATAAAGCAAATGCTCAGAGAATAAAGTTAGAACGTTTTTTGTGTCAGTGTTTGCACACTTAAAGGACAGAGGTTTTTCGTTTGGCTATCGGGTGGCGCTTTAGCACCACCTACAAGCCAAAACTATTGCATTGAGTAAAGCAAGGTGGGAGAGGACATGTGAGAAGGGTCACATAAGCAAAGACTCACAGCCCATTTACCTACCCATTCACTGCCCATGGCCATGCAATTCACTATGACATTCCATAGTAACCTACTCTAAAGGCTTGCTCTAAGTGAAAAGAATGTTCGTTTTTGTCTGACCCTATTCATGATCGATTTACAAAGACTGCATAAAAGCGATTATTGTCTTTTTAAAATGATCATGAAAAACGCCCTTCAGCCAGCTCCCCAGCCCATCGAGACCCGCACATCACCCCCTTTCACTTACCTTACTCTGCGATGCTCCCGAATGTGCAGGGCCTGCCAGGCACAACACGGGTCTCTGCTGTGCCAAGGAGTGTGCAGGGCCGTCACATCTGACAAGAGGGGGAACCTCTGGGTGGATCAGGCACGTTTTGTGTTTGTTTGTCTCTGGATGTTGGAAAAAGGGGGAAGATTGTAGTGGGGAAGGGAAGCAGCAAGAAGTGAGACTCTTTGGTGAGGGTGAATGCAATGGACGGGGAACGGAGGCAAATGCGTGCACGGGTGAAACCCCCAAAATAAAAAGGCAGGAACCAATGCAGAAGAGTGTGGGATGCAGTTGGATAGTCTTCATGGGGGATTGCGCGGGGTATAATGTAATAATTCAGCATTTTGAAGACCACACAAAATCGGCCGAAATACAAACAGCCTTTTTTGTGTTCAGTCTTCAAAATGCGGAATTATCAGATGGAACCTAGACTTAGACCTAGTTATGCATACCATGTAGCCCAGAAAAGAGCTTGTTTGTATTCAATATTTTTGGACTTTAAAGCAGCCGTTTACCATGTAAACAGAGAACATTCCATTTAGCAAACCCCCATTAACCAGGGCATGCCCCAAGAGAATTTTCATTTTAGTGGTTAATTCCTCCCTCCTTAGAGACCCCCAGCTCTTTTGCTGAACTTTGGGACTTTTTAATTTTAACCCTGGAGTGAGTGAGCCCTTTTTCTCTCTTACCCAGGTGTTCTGTTTGATTTGAACACTGTTTCTTTTGGTTTTGGAGTCTGACAAACTCCAGAGGCATCATCTTTTTACATGGTGTCACACAGCACCTTTAGTGCAGTGACAAAGGGAAGTCGCTCAGTTTTCCCAAAGGTTTAAATACCTTCTCTTGGTTAAACTACTGTTTCCAAGAGCAGCAAAGTGAAATTGACATTACTTACATTTGTACCTTTCTAGACCAAGCACACACTATCTTACCATAGGGTGCTGGAGGGGTTACTTAGTATCCCCTTTGTCTAGTTTCTCATGTAACATTTTTATGTTACCCTTTCTACAATTAATGGCTGGTGGCAGTGGTTTACTTTTTCCTCCCATTGAGTGTTATTACCACGGGCTGCAATTGCAGCTGCAGTAAAACACCCATGAGTGCCCATTTTGTCAAAATGGCCCTGGTCTTTTTTCACCATTTCTTGTTGGAAATGTCCTTATTGAGATTTACTGTGCGTGCCAAACTAGGGTTGGTTCCTTTGTTCATTTTGTCTTTGGCAGGATTCACTGGTTAAGCCCGCCTATGGCTCCAGCGGGTCTGGCAGGGGCAGAAAGTGAGGGCCTTGCCTGTGCTTAATCCCCTTGGTTACAGGAATGCACCCAAAGGTGATTGGCCAGCTGGCTATCCTTGGAGGACAGCCACCCTGCTGTGCGAGTGACCGCTAGGCTGTGAATGAATGGGAGAAACCTGCATAAAAGGCGAGGCTTTTGGCTTGCAAGGCAGTCGGCCACTGGACGGAGAAATCTGAAGAAGAACTGGGAAAAGACGCTTGCTGCAACTCCTGGACCGTTGGTTCGCCCGGTGAAGCCCTGCTGCATTGCTAAAGCTCCGAATTTGCCTCGACTAGAGAAGCCCTTCAACGGACAACTTCTTCCTTTGGATTGGTGGGACCAATCAACCCCAAACCGAACTCGTCTGGACATCCTCTCAGAGCTTCTGTACTTAGATTGCTGCTGCACGAACAGATTGCCATGGAGGGGGACACCAGGATCTAATGCATTGTTTTTAAGTCAGAACCGAACTCCAGGAAGATCCTGCGGACTCCCATGAAGCAGGACTCGCCAAGACTGAGCCACCTCAACAGAGGGCTGGACCTCAGATGTGCGAAAAGTCCATAAAGGTATCCGAGAACCACAGTAGTGCTGTTTGCGAGAGCCACGAGAAGCTGAAACCGCGAAGTGCCGCTGATCTGAAGTTTGCCCATTGCTGCTGCCGACCTCCAATTCATAGTGCAGGAGTCCCCAGATGTCCTCCCTCTTGTCCCCACAACTGAGGCTCAAGAACAACAGGATCTGCAGACCTACACCTGGAACAGAAGCGAGCTGGAACACATTTCTTCAAACCAAAAGGTACTGTAAAACTAAGGGGTTGCTTACCTCTTGTGTAGCCTTAATAGCTCTCAGTTGAGACTTGTCTTGGTTGCTTTGCAGAGTTGCTTGCAGCTTTGCTCCTCACAAGCCTCACAGCTTGTGGCCCTATAGTGATATCATTTTCTACAAAGATTTCTAAAACATTGTGCAAGACTTTTTACCTACCTTCAAGAAGTGCTTCTGCTCACCTAGACCTTTGCTCAATTGACATTGGCTGTCCTGGATCCCTGAAAGACTCTTCTCATCTCTGACTTTGTGTTTTAACTATCCCTC
Source organism: Ambystoma mexicanum (assembly GCF_040938575.1). Lineage (NCBI taxonomy): Eukaryota > Metazoa > Chordata > Amphibia > Caudata > Ambystomatidae > Ambystoma > Ambystoma mexicanum. Next base: position 711,265,345 of record NC_090931.1, read on the forward strand.
AACAAAAGTCACACATTTGATAACTTGCGCAGCTGGGAAAGGGTTCATTTACTTTGCATTGGAGGGTTCAAAAAGTATTTACCTGCTGAAGAATATTTGTTAACCATTGTTTTATTCCCTCATCTTTTCCTTTTGACACTAACCTCAGTATTGCTCCAAATGTGCCAGTGATAGATCAATGTCCACAGTGTCCTAGTTGTGTATGTCACCTCAGGGTGCAGGAAGTGTCTGTATGCCATCTCAAATGGGCATCTATTGATTTAATGGAACATAGTGTGTAGTTTTTCAGTATATTGTTGTGTTACATATTTTTGCTCCCTTCCAAAGAAGGCCTATTAAAATGACGGTTAAATTAATACATAATAGTTTAAATCAAGAAACCTTGAGTGTAAGTGTTGATTTGGATACTTGTCGCTGTGAATCTGTAATAACCCTCTCCAGCTCACATTAACCCCTCTTGAGATGAACCTGGCTGCTCAGTCACCATCAACTTGTGTAGTACATGCTTATAGCAAAAGGTTGGGTTAACTATTGCCAAGAGGACAAGGCAGGTGAAGTCTCCCACAGAGTACAGCATACAATCTTGCCTAACACCCCGCCATAGAACTGTTCACTGCTATTAAATATCTCTATTCTGATAATGAGGCAGTGGCCAGGTGGGGATAAATGGGCCGGAAAATTGTGCCGTTACCTGTAACTAAGGGAGTGCGACAGGGACGGGTAATGGCCCCGTTATTCACACTTTCTATCAATGTCTTGCAGTAATTTTATTACATTCACTAGTGTTAGGTTAGAATTAGTAGAGTCCAACTGATGTGGGACATTACAAGACTGATCTCTTGGAATTGGGTAACCCACCTTTTAATATAGGCCTATAGTACACAAGTTGGTAGAGTGACTGAACAGCCAGGCTTACCTTAAGAGGGGTAATGTGAGCTGTACAATGAAATTAGAAAATACAGGTATCCAAGTAAACACTTATACACTTAGTTACAGTATAAATATTTATTTATATATACACATGGATAATAGACAATCTTTAAAAAGCAGCAATAGTAACATTAATGTAAAAGTTAGGATTCAGTTCAACAAGAGCAATAAAGTAGGTGAGCAAACTTCTTTTCTTGTGCTCTTTCGAAGAGCAATTTATTGGCCTTGTTAATAAGATTACTAAAGCCAATACACCAGTTATTGTGCTTGGTGATTTCAACCTTTGGGCCGATACCCCTTTCAACAAGCCAGCCAACTCGATGACAGCCCTTGACACCATAGGGTATCTACAGTGGGTGTCTGGACCTACCCACATAGGTGGGCACACTATTGACTGGTTTCTGTCGCACTGTCTATCCTTGTCCAACATCTTAGTCTCAACATGCCCATGGTCTGATCACCACCTAGTTTCCTCTCTTGTTCAACCCTCCGGCCTCGCATTTCAAAATCAATGCCACCCCAAGACTTGTTAAAGAATCCAGAAATTTGAAAAGGATCACTCCTGAGAAACTATCATCCATTCTCAAACCAAAATTGAATTTTCTTGAAAAATGTGATAACGCTATAGACCTGGCTTTTTTGTTCCACTAATAAACTGAATTAAGCTGTTGATCTTCTCGCCCCTCTCCAGACCAGATTGTTAAGTCAGGGTCCAACAGGAATACTTTTTTAATAACACATTTTTATTGATTTTACAACATACAACCGCTGGGCTCCCTGTGGCCAGCCTTTAGACAACGACATTACTAACGATAATAGAAATAAAAGTAACATTGGATGGAAAAAGAAAAACTCTCATATGGAACACATACTACATGCTTACATTTAACCTCCGATACACAGCGTAATGGGTTTCGGCACAGTAACAAGTTACTTGCTGTAATCTCCACAACTCCTGATACCCGATATCATGATATTAGCGGTTCAGCAGGTCACATCGTGTCTTCCCAGCGCTGCCAAACTTTATCTGCTTTTTCAGGACAGCCCCTGTAGACCCTCCTTTCTATCTCAATGCAGATTTCTACATCATTTATCCACTGCTCCACTTGCGGAGGTTCCGCAGATCCCCATAGGCGTGCTATGTTCCTTTTGCATATTGCTGTTGTAGTCATGAGACAGAGTTTCTCATATTTCGACAAGTCTATCTCGCTGTCTACTCTCAGTATCAGGAGTTTGGGCTCTCTGGGAATCGTCTGGTGCAGTACCCTTGACAGCACATCGCAGCATTGCTGCCAGTATTGACAGATCACCGGGCATTCCCACAGTATATGAAAGAAGGTCCCTCCTGGCATCGTAGACAGTTTGGTTCAGCTATTTTGCCCCACTGGTATAGAGCTGCTCTCGGATAATAAATCCTGCTTAGTATCTTCAGTTGTACTAGGCGTAGTCTGGTTGATATGGTGACTTCCCTGGGGTACATTAGGATCTGGACCCAGTCTTCAGGCATAATTTCACCAACGTCAGCCTCCCATCTCAACTTTAGTCGCTCCAGTTCTGGCGTGGCAAAGGAGGGGATGACACTATACATGACAGTAGTGACTTTGGTTGGGATATGGTCTACCACTACGTTCCTCTCCAGCGGGGTAGAGTCTGCCATGTCGGAGAGGGCTGGGAGGTACTGCTGTAGAGCATGCCGAAGCTGTGTGTAGTGGTATCTCTCTGTTTCCGGAAGGTCGAAGGTCGAGACTAGTTCATCAAAAGGTGTTACGACTCCCTCCTTCAGAATGTCCTGTACTTTTTCTATACCGTGTCTCTTCCACGCTGGCCATTTCGGTAGTTTAGATACTTCAGAGAGGTTCCTATTATTCCACAATGGCTGCAGTGGAGTGATTTTGTCTCCCCAGCCTATAAAAGGTATGCGAGTCTGCCCAGATGCGTGGTATATGTGAGGTCATGTCTCTAGGGGTTGTTCTACTTGTTCCTGCGTACAGTTCCAGGGGGCGGGACGCTCTCACATGTGGTAGTGTTGGGTTGGCGTGTAAAGCATCGTTTATTATCGCCATCTGGCTGGCCCAATAGTACATCTGCAACCTTGGTAGACCGATGCCTCCTTCCCAAATCGACCTTTGTAATGTTTGAAGGGCTATTCTCGGGTGTCCGCCTCCCCACAGTAGTTGCCTGAGCACAGAATCTATCTCCTGGAATGTCCTGGTCGGTATGTGCAGTGGGGCAGCCTGTAGTACATACAAGTACTGTGGAAGTGTTAGCATCTTGAACAGTGCAGCGTGCCCTAAAAGGGTCAAGGGTAGGGACTTCCAATGTTGCGCTTCCCTTGTGAACCTGTCTGTAATAGGTTGCAGGTTGTTTAATGTGTGGTCGTCAAGATTTCTTGTGATCTGGACTCCCAGATATCGGAACTGTTCATGCGCGATTTTGTATGGGCAGGGCTCAGGGGTCTCGTTTCCAAGATGATTCAAAGCGAACAATGTAGATTTAGATCGGTTCACCCTCAGGCCACTAAATGTTCCGTATTCCTGCAGTAGTTTAGTTACCACTGGGCATGCTGTTTTAGGATGTTGGAAGTATATCAGTAGGTCATCAGCATATAGTGAGACTCTGTCTTCCCATTCTGTTCCTCCAGGGATGCCATCCCAAGTTCGCGTGTCCCGTAGCCATTGGGCGAGTGGTTCCATGGCCAGTGCGAAAAGGAGGGCCGAAAGTGGACAGCCTTGTCGCGTCCCCTTCCCTAGTGCAAAGGATCGCAATGTCCAACCATTCACCCTCACCTCTGCCATCGGTGCCTCATATAGCAGTTGGACCCAGGTGATGAAGCGTTCGCCAATCCCCATTTTACGCATGATCGCCCAGAGCGCCTCCCAGTGGACCGAGTCGAAGGCCTTCTCAAAGTCCACTGTGAGTACACCCACAGGAGCATCCAGTGTCCGGGCACGTTCAATGGCCAGGTGCAGTCTGAGTATGTTCATTCTCGTGGATCTGCCAGGCATAAAGCCACATTGATCTGGGTGTATTAGGGATGTTATGACCTGTTGCAGTCGTGTGGCCAGCAGCTTCGCTAGTACCTTTGTCTCGCTGTTTATCAGAGATATTGGCCGATAGGAGCTGCAGTCGTCCGGAGGTTTGTCTGCTTTGGGTAAAACAATTGTCGCCTTCCTTAAATCTGCTGGTAAGCTGCCTTCGTCTCGGGCCCGTAGATACAATTTAAATAGATGTGGGGCCACCTCAGTTGCACCTATCTTCTTCCAGGTTTCAATGGGGAAGCCGTTCGGACCAGGTGTCTTTCCTGATTGAAGGTGCATCATAGCTGCCACTATCTCGTCTTCTGTGATTTCCACTTCCAGCATGGCTGTTTGTACTGCAGTGAGAGAAGGGAGGACGATCCCATCCAGCACAGAAGTTTCGGTGGGGAGCTGGGGTGCGCTGTATAACCTCTCATAATACTTAGCAAATTCCTCCGCGATGTATGCATCTGTTGACTTTATTTCAGCGTTTTGATCGCTCTCACTTGATTGTGGCCCTCGTCCCTGCGCTCAAGCCACGCTAGCATCTTCCCAGCTTTATCTCCTGTTTCGTAAATTCTGGCTCTCATCGCTCCGTGTGCCTCTTTAGCATTGTCCAGAGCGATATTCTGCAGTTTTTTCTGTGCAAGGGTCAGGGCTCTATTCGTGTCAGGGTTGTCCTGGATTAGATGCGTTTCTTCCGCTGATATGACAGTTGCTTCTGCTTCCCTTGTCGATTGCAAGTGTGCTTTCTTTTGTGCTGAGGTCCAGGAGATAATTTCTCCACGAATCACAGTTTTGTAAGCTTCCCACATAGTGATGGGGGAGTCCACAGTGCCTTCATTCACTTCAAAGTATGTCGTGCTAGCGTTCTGTAGTCATTCCACCAGTTCCGGGGATCCCAGATAGTAATTCATCTCCATACTGGAGGTGGGAGTGGTTTGTATGTTGCAATGGACATGAGCAGGGGGGAGTGGTCCGAGATGCCTCTTGGGAGGTATTCTGCCTGCGTCGCTGTATGAATTATTGATGCCGGTATAAAAAAGTAGTCCAGGCGTGACAGGGACGCATGTACCCCAGAGTGGTAGGAGAATTCCCTGTCTTCCGGGTGAAGATCCCGTCACACGTCTCTGATTCCAAAGGCTTCTACAAAGCTGGCTAGGTTAGTCCGGCGATTCGGATCTCTACTGCGCAAGTGTGAGCATTATCCATTACGTCGTTGAAATCTCCTCCCATGATCAGGATGTCTGCCGTGTCCATCGTCAGCAGTGGTGTTATGTCTGCTATCAGCGTGGCTTGTAGTGCGGGTGAGGCATAGATCGCCAGTAGGGAGATCGTTTTGTTCCATAGCGTGCCGGTGACATATGTGTATCTGCCACCAGTGTCTTGATTCGTGCTCGTGAGTATGAGGGGAAGCCTTTTGAGTATCAGGATTATTACCCCTCTGGCTCCCATCGTGAATCCTGCCTGTATTGCCGTACGGTAATTGGATCGTTTGAATAGAGCATTGGTTGTGCCAGCTAGGTGGGTTTCCGTTAAGAAAGCTATGTCTGGGCTGTGTCTGTTGAGAAATTGCCGCACTAATCGTCTTTTCAGACTGCTTCCCAGACCATTTACGTTCCAGGTGAGGAGTTTTAAAGTCCGAGTTTTAGTGGCTTGCGAGTTCATTTAAGCATTCGTGGATAAGTGGCAACGGTGTTCCGCTGGTACTGATCCTTGTGTGCATACGTAACCGTGACAGAGCGATTGTCCATTTCGTTCTACATACTGTGCTCTGAGTATTTTGATGTTCCATTGAGTTTGTCCATCCTTCAAACATAAAAACAAATACCCAACTCCCCCCTCCCTATACTTCACCCCCAACTGAAGCATCTGTCGCCCAATAGTAACTCAAACTAGCTTCTAAATAAGTTTTAGGAGAGGGTCCTTTTCAGGGGAGGGGTAGCCCCTCTTGCTTGCGCCGAATGTTAGTGTTTTGCATAGTGAGGTGGTTCACATGCTACAGCTCGTGGTGTAGTAACAGAGCATTTATATAGTTTCGTGGGGCATTCAGTTTCTTCACTGCAGATTGTTGCTTTGTTCAGTGCACTACCGGTTCTGCAGCAGGGTCTGGAGCCTCTTGTTCGTTTCGTTCCGGATTTCTCCTTGGGGAGGCCCGTTGTGGTCCAGGCCTGGGTCTTCCTCTTCTTGGTCTTGTGGACCAGTCTCCTTCGATGTGGGCCTCGGCCCATTTCCAGGCCTCCTGCGGATCTGTGAAATGAACTGTCAATCCCTTGTGATAGATCTTGAGTTGGGCTGGGAAAAGCAGGCCGTATTTCACTTTCATCTGCGCCAATTGCCTCTTCAGTGGCTCAAAGGATTGTCTTGCGCGTTGCACGTCTCGGTTATAGTCTGGGAAAAGGCTATTCGTGATCCATTGTGTGTGACTGACCCATGTGAGTGTGAGCGCGACATTTGCAGGAGAGCGTCTCTGTCGCGGTAGTTTAGAAACCTAGCTATTATTGTCCGAAGAGGGCTACCTGGGGCCGGTTTGCCAGATGGCATTCCGTGGGCTCTCTATAGAGAAAAACTGAAAGAGTGGGGGTCAAAAATGTCAGTAAACCACTGTTCAAGAAATAACTCCAGACACGGCCCTTCTTCCCCTTCCGGCAGGCCCAAGATGCGGACATTGTTGTGGCGAGACCTTCCTTCTCCTTCATCCACTCTGGTTTCCAAGGTTTTCAAGCGGGACATGGCTTGGGACGGCTGTCTGTTTATCCCACTGATGTTGTCATCCGTTTCTGAAATACGGTGCTCGGCTTCAACGGTTCTGGATGTTAGTTTCTGTAAGTCATGTCGCAGGAAGGAGACATCCGCTGCAATGCTGTCCATCTTGATTTCCATGGCAGAGCGGGAGCTAGCGATGGCAGCCATGACGTCTCGTAAAGAGAGGGGTGCTTCATCTAGCAGGGCGGTCGATTGTGCAACCACTCCCGTCTGAGACGGTGTGGCAGCGACCGCAAATTGGTCCATGCTGCTTTGGGTTGATGTTTTCTTTCGTCTGTCTTTGCCCATCTCAGCGTGCGTTTGGTGTTGCGGTGGAGGGATCAATACCGCATGGACAGTCCCAGCGTAGTCGCCGGCTTCCAGCTGGGATCGGTGTCCGCACTGTTGTCTCCACCCTGTGGTCTCTCCTTCGTTATGCAGTGTGTTTGTGACTTGTCTTTCACCGGGAGTAGCCGGTAGGTGGGGTCTGTGTTACAGGAACACCACTCATCTGGGATTGTAAGTGACCTCTGTAATGGGTCCGACGTCCACACCCGCACCAGACGGCGCGGCGTATCACTAGTCTTTCAGCCGGGCCCAGCCCTTACTACTGTGCTGTAGGGCCCCTCCGCTTCCCACACCTCCTCCTATGCAGGGAGAGAACACCCCCTTTCGCTGGGTATTGGTCTTTCAGGAGGTTCGAGAGGGTCTAGGGGGTGGGAGAGGAAGTCCCACTTACTTGCTGCACCTTTGGGTTGTCTCCAGTGTACTCGCCAATCTTCTCCCACAAACCGTTCTCCACGTGGTAGCGCAGGGAGGAGGATAGGGCTAGCCACGGGATCGTCACCAGGCCTTGGCCGCTAACCCGTGGGCCAGCGGCTCACAGCGTGTGTTTCTCTGCGCCTTCTATTCCCACGGCGTGTTATAGGTGCTCAGTCAATGGTACCAGTTGTTTTGCATATGGCTTGTGGGTCCCACACGTGTCAGCGGGCGGGTTTGTTGCTGGGAAGGGAGAAAGCACCGACCGCCACAGTCGGATTCCGCCAGGAAGATCCTTCTCACCTCCGGTCTCCACCTCTGTCCCTCCAGCCACCAGGGCAGCAGTCCACAACGATCACGGCCGACGCCGCTCTCCACAGCTACCACCGCCGGCCCTCGCGGTCCGACAGGCACCACCGGTCCCAGCCGGCGAGGATGACTTCGCCTCTGCTCCTCGTGCACACAGCTCCTCCGCTCCCACAGGCCGCCACTGGAGGTCCTCGCCTTCCGAATCCAGGGAGGCCCCGGTCGCAGCCTCAGCGTGCTTCTCCTCCAGTGGACAGGCACGGAGGAGTTGGCTCTGCATGCCGTGCATCAGCCGCCGGTCGGAGGTAGCAGTTGCTGCTCGTTCCGTTTCACTGCGACACAGCACAGGCAATCTCCCCTACTGTAGGTGCCAAGGGGTTCCGTCCGTTAGCAGAGACGCGTCGTGGCGGCCATCTTGGAGGCGCTCTTCGCGCTTCCCGCACTGAGACTATTGCTCGCTTTAAAACCATAAGACATAGGTTTTGCGGGCCGAAACTTCACCCGGAGCTGCTTCACATATTCACCCAAATATACTGCAAAATTCAGGTCGTTACGACCCGCCAGACAGGATAGTGTTGTCAGGATGTTGTCGGCGGCAAGAGGAGCTTACGGGACTCACGTCTTCCGAGCTCACATGCTGGCCACGCCCCTGCTGGCCACGCCCCCCCAACAGGAATACTTGACATCAATAAAGGTTTACCTGAATGATTGCACTTTGTCTGAAAAGTCTGGGAAGAAACCAATAGGTGCAACTTGGTATGTTATAGATCCCAATTCTCTAGCTTTCCTGAGAGCCCAGTCTCTGACCCGGTAGTTCAGTAGGCAAGCTATTATGGGTCTCACCAGAGACCAGGCAATTCCCGCTAGGGATACGGTGGGCCCGCTCAATAATGAACGTTGCCGGGAATCCTTCGCGTCCAAGGGTTTCTCCCAGTAGTTCCTCCACTATGGTCTGCAAGTTGCACTGATCTCCAGCTTCAGGCACCCCAATAATTGTTAGATTATTCCTACGAGACCTGGAGGTTTGTCTGAAAGTTCTTTGAGGGTCCCTGTGACTAGGGCCATGTCCCTCGTGGTGGTGTGAGATTCATCTTCGACACTCTACCTCATCCGGGTGGTACCCATGTTTATTCAGGCGCACCTGCATGTGGTGCACCTTGCAGGTCACTGTCCAGTTTCCCATCGAGGCACTGTCTGCTCGCCTGCACTTGCCCCAGCATGTTTTTAATGTCAATGGGTGCCCCCACTGGGTCCAGCAAAGTAGGTGAAGTAGCGTCCCCTGGGAAGCCCTCGCCAGAGGGCAGGTGTTTGGACGTGACGGGTTGCTCAAAGTGTAGTTTCGATTGTTTGTTGGATTTTTGGGATTTCGACATGGTGTCATTGGTTGGTTCTGGTGCACCATTTGTTACTCTTTTGTCCCATCAGGTCTGATCTCCTCAGTGTTAGGCAAGAATTGACGGTAATAACCCTGTGGGAGACTACACAACCCTTGTCCTCTTGGTATTAGATAACCCACATATTGGCATAGGCCTGTACTACACAAGTTGGTAGTGTGATTGAGCAGCCAGGCTTATCTTAAGAGAGGTAAATGTGAGCTGTGGAGCTGTAGCAATGAAATCCACAAATACAAGTAGCCAAGGTTTATGTTATAAATAATGATTTAACAGTAGTTTTTTAATGAGCATTCTTTAAAAGGGGCAATATATGTAACACTCAAATACACGGCATCAACACAAAACTAGTAGATACTCTTTGGAGATGCTTCTTACACACCTCCTACACCCTGAGGTGACTTCACTAACTAGGACAGCAATTGCATTTATATATCACTAGTACACTTTGTAAATTCTGAGGGTTGTAGAAAGGAAAGGTTAAGGGAAGGAAAAAGGTTAAACAGGTGCTCAGAGCATGTGAGCTCTTTATATCTTCCAATGAAGTCTAGATAAAAATCTTTGCCAGCAATAATAGCTAAAAACCAAGTTATCACCTATGAGGTACAGTAAGTATCAAAGTCAAATGCAATAGAAGAGTCTGCAGGGACCCAGGACAGCCAAATTCAACTGGACCAAAGTCGATGGAGCTGAGGCACTTCTTCGATACTAAAAGTCTTGCACATGGTTAGAGAGTTTGTTGAAGAAAAGCCACTGTAGGGTCACAAGCCGTTACACGTGTGAAGGGTAGAGCTCAAATCGACTCTAGCAAAGCAGCTACTGCAAGTCGCAATTGAGAAGAGCAAGCTACAGACAATGAGCTAAGCACCCCAAGTCAGAACAGTGCCTTTGGTTAGAAGAGGGTCCAGATGGCTTCTGTCTGGTTGCAGCTATGCAGATCCTGTGTTCCTGGGCCTCAGTTGTGGGGACAAGAGGGAGGACGTCTGGGGACTCCTGTGGCAGCAATTCGGAGGTTGGTGGCAGCTACCGACTCTTTTTGAATCAGCAGCACTTTGTGGTTTCAGCGCTCGGTAAACAGCACCACCGCGGATCTTGGATTCTGGTTGGGCTTCCTTCACTCCTCGAGTCCTGCACTCTGGTGAGGGGACTCGAGCTCTGGTCATCCTGCTTCTGGAGGGTCCTGGAGCTTCTGGCCGGATCACAGACGTTCCACTGGACCATGGATATCTTGACCCCTGGTACTCGGTTCCTATAGCATCAAAGAAGTACAGCCATTCAGGGAAGGTGATCCAGTGGAGTTAGTCCTGGGGTTAGTTGGTCCCACTAACCCAAGGGAAGAAGTATTCCCTTTCAGAGCTTCTCTTGTCGATTGGAAAAGGAGTTTCAGTACAGCAGCAGGGCTTCACTGGGCAGTTCAACGGTCCAGGAGGATGCAGCAAGCTTTGTTCACTGATTCTTCGTCGAGTTGTTCTTCCCAGTGGTCGACTGTCTTCAGTCCCAAAACACTCGCCTTTTAAGCAGGTTTCTCTCATTCATGCACAGCGTAGCTGTCACTCACACAGTGACAGCCAGATAGCCAATCAGGACTTGGTGCATTCAGGCATTCCTAAAGACAGAGGACAGGGGAGTTTCGGGAACCTCCCTCACTTCCTGCCCTTCCAGATACACTGGAGCCAGGGGCGGGTTTCAGTACTGAAGCCCGCCATAGGCAAAACTAACAAAGGGCTCAAACCTGGTTTGGCAAGCAGAGTAAAACCCAAGAAAAACCTCACAAACAGAAAATGGGGAAAAAAAGAAGACCAGGGCCATTTTGACTAAATGGTCACCCATGGGGGCTATACTGCAGCTGAGGATTCACCCTGCGGTAGAAAAGCACAATGGTAGGAAAATTAAACCACTGCCACCAGCCATTTAAAGTAGTGAGGGTAACACAAACTGTTACATGAGTAGGTAGGAAAAGGGGCCACTACGTAACCCCCCCACCCCCCAGCACTCCACATAGGATGGTGTGTGCTGGACTTACAAAGATAGAAGTTAAGTAAAGTCAATTTCACTTTACTATTCTTGGGAACAGTAGTTAAGGCATTTAAGCCTTATGAGCAATCTAAAGGATTTCTCTGTGACACTGCACTGAAGGTGCTATGCGTCACCACACAAAAATGAGATGCCTATGGAGTTTGTCAGATTCCAAAAACAAAATCCAAATCAGGTCAAAACACATGAGAGAGAAAAGGGCTCACTCACTCCAGGGTTAAAATTAAAAAGTCCTAAAGTCCAGCAAAAGGGCTGGGGGTCTCCAAGGTTGAAGGGAACTAGCACAGAAATGAGAATTCTCCCCAACACTCGGCCCTACCCAGCATTTAATGGGAGTTTTGTACACCATTCTCACCCAACACCTTCCTCAAAAGAGGGTGCTGGACAGTTGTCTGTCATATTCTCCCTTTCTTCCCCAGTACTAGCACCAGGAAGCCCATGGCATGCTGAAACGGAAGCCGGGACCTTGCAAGGACAGGGACTGTGCAGCAGCAGGTCGGCCGGAGTTCTCCCCTCCTCCCCCAGTTCTTCTTAGTCTCTCAGACAGTAGGGATGGTGGGGGGGCAACAAGAAGGTGACAGAGGGTGGTGTCTGCGAGGGACTCTCCCGCTGGCGGCCCAAAGGTTCACGCACATGGGGGCCTACCCGTAGCTCTCCTTACCAAAAGGTGTCTGATTTCGGTGGGGATGGTCTCCCTCCAAGTCGAGCTCTGCTCCGGTCCATCACGTTAATGCACGCTATTGGGCGGCTCCTCCAGGAGTGCTTTGGCAGTACCCGCTGCTCACCAGTGACGGGGTGTCAGTGGCCCCAGTTGGTCCTCTGTTCCCTTACACCTTCTCCAGGACCGGGACGCCTTCTGGTGTTTAGGGCACCCTCACGCCTAGCCGTCGCTTCTCCCAGAGGATGGGTTAACCTTGGTCACGTGCACGCTCCTCCGCTGTGTGTTTGCCTCCCGTTTAGCTCGGTTAGGTTGGCGTGTCCCCCACCAATTTAGTCGGCTTCTGCAGGTGTTTTCTAGCTCAGTGGCAGGCGGATGCAGCCGGATCTTGTCCGAATATCTGGGGCTGGTCGGAAGCTCACAGGCCTGCGGCCATCTTGGCTGGGCTCTCTAGCGGCCTCCCTCGAAGTCTACTCTTCCATCCATTGCTCCATGGTCAATAAAATGAGTGCTGACCTGACTGACAGGTCAGGCCTGCCGGTAGATCAGAGCCCCAACCCTCAAAATCTGTTTTCCCCAATCCGGCAAATATGCCAGTGCCGGTATTACCAGCAATGTTTCTGGCATTACCACCGGACAACGGACCTCATAATGAGGCCCATAATTTCTCAGCGACTAGTTAGTTTCCCCACAAGAATGAGCAAAATAGGCAAGGGAAGTGAAGCAGAAGGCAGGACAGGATTTAAAAATTAAAAGGGGTTCAACAGGAATCTATCAGTGAAAGGTGCAAAAAGAAAATCTTTCCCCATCAACCAGTAACTCCTACCTCCTCAGAGCACAGTCCAGTAATAGGCACTTTAGACTGTGAGCCAGCCTTAATAGCCTCGAGGGTGGCCCACTCGATCTCAGAAGACCCTCTCCCGAACACAGGCATACCAGGAAGGTATTTGCAAGGATAGGTTGCCTGTGAATAAGCACTCTTACCTCAAAAGCACATAGGTTTGTCTGGCAGTGGCATCAACACATTTCCTGACATGATGAGGAGCCAACCGGTCCTTCCAAGGTTTAATCTGTGTCAAAGAGCACACAGACCTAGGGACCTGCAGGGTACACAAGTATCCCACTCATGACCTAAGCACCCAAGAGAGTGATGGCGAGTTTCCAACACGCAAGATGCTGAAGCAGGAGCTGAAAGCAGTCATCACCAGCCTACCTTAACTGTATGGCTGTGAGGGGATGGGGTGAGGAAATCAGCATTCTAATAAAAAAATATAATAAGACAGCTGTTGCAACAGTAAAAGCTGCCAGCTGGTGCAAGGGATACAGACCCGTAAAGTGGTAAAAAGGACTAGCGGGTAAAGCCAGTCGGATGAGCCAGTGTGGGTGGGCAAATCCAGGTATTCCCTTGTGTGCCTTGTGGCAGGTCAGAAGGATGCAGACTCTAATTATCCATCACACTGAAAGTTTTATTAAACACAAGACTAGATGGCCATCTTTCCCTATACCAAGGGGTTTCCCCTACTTAACAAAACTAGCTAAGGCGCTTGTCAGTTAGTGAGAGTCTAAACCGAATCTGTCCACCGTCCGAAGTAACCCCTTCTGACCCTACCATTATTATAATAACTAAAAACAGGAGAAGGCCTCCATTCTCCTGAAGACTTTTTTCTCAAAGTTCAGTAAACTATACTCAAGTAGTTCCTGGTGACTCAATTCATACAGTTCAGTTACAGGGTTATGCAACGTCTGATTCTGATCTCTTTGGTTACTATTCTCGGTTTTGTTCTTCGCTTGACTTAGTTATCCTTCTCTTTTCCCAAGGTAACATTATACAACACTTGGGGCTCTCCCCTCAGATTCTCTAGTCTTTGAGATATTGTTCAGTCTTTGGTTTTTCTTTGGACTTTACTCTCAGTTTCAGCCGTATCTTCTGGCTTTTCTTTTCCATTACATCTCTCTTCTTTAATTAGACCTTTGTCTGGTCTAACCCAAATTTGAACATTCCAGTCTTGAGGCTTGTCCATGCTCTTATTTTGTGCCAAAGTTTTCTTCTTGACTGGGATGAGTATCCCAATTATGATTCACATTCACTTCTTTAAATGTCAAAGCTTTATGTTGACTGGGTCCAATTTGAGCATTCCAATAACGATTCTATTTCCCCCATCCCGGGTCTCCCATTTTCCCCAGTTACCTGCCGTGGTAAGGGATAATGTCTGTTTTCTGATTCCGGTGAGACCTTCTCTCCGGTTTATCAGATTGTCCTCTTTTGATTCTTCTGCTGCTTTTCCTTTGTGTTGCTGCATGAGCAGGTTTCTCAGTATTCAGTGTGTTGGTAGATTCCGCATTAGTTCTAGTGGAGTGGTATCAGCGTTGTTCAAGGGACCCCCTGGTCCACTACGGCACTGTTGTGGTCACGCCACCACTCGGCTCGTTCTCACTCTCCAGGCTCGGACACCTTGGCTTCTCTGCCATCTCTGGTTTCCCCAACACAGCGAGTCTACTTTTGCAGTTTGCATCTTCCCAGTCCTAGAACACCATGCGTCCATCCTCTCCTCCATTTAAGCTAATGAGCCGAATCGTGGGCTTCCTCCCTCTTTTTATAGTCTCCTCCCTTCTAATAAATTACCTGGCCGTGGGACTTCCCCAGCACAGACCAGTGTTCCTTTCTCAGTTTGTTTCATCTTCTCTCCTCCTCAGCCCAGTAAAAAGGTGATTTTTTTAAAAACAATTTTATTTTAAATCTGTTGCACAAGTGGAGACAATGCATAAGTACAGGGCATATAAAACGCCATAACACAGAAGCTGTTCATGGTTGAGTGGTCCCTCTCAGGCCCTCTCCTTCCCCCGCTTTCTCATCTCCTTTCCCCATTCCATCAGTTCATGCATCCCTCCGGCCCAGCAGTTCGAGGTCATTCATTTCTATTCCAGCATTGCCCTGTAGGGCCAATCGAACAGCTCGAGGTGTGCAAGTCTACGCTGGAAAATTCTGGTCGTACTCTATAATCGGGGCCCAAATGTCTGTAAACCTGCTTTCAGGAGGGCTGCTTTGGCTGCCGTGACCTTCTCTGCCACTAAAACATCCCAGAGTTTGATCATAGTCATTGAGGGTCCCTCAGAGGTATTCCAGGTGCGAGCAATCGTGATCCTCCCTGCTAGTAAAAGTTGTGTAAGAAGAATGGTGGTTTTCCCTGTTCTTGGGTAGGACCCTGGCGCTGGTGCGCCCAGTAGGATTACTTCCAGCTCCCTGGGAATTGTCACTCGAGTGATACTTTCTATAACAGAAATGCAGTGGTTCAGGAAGGTTTGCACAGCGGGGCAGGTCCACCACATATAAATGTAAGAGCTGAGCTGTCCACATTTTTGCCAGCATTGAGGCATAAAAGGTGATTTTTATTTTAAAGGAGTAATCAGTTTCTTGATGGCAATATTACATACGGGAGTAGTTTCTTACCTGTAAATCCATTTCTCCAGCATTGGTATCTTTCATGGATTCACATGCCGTCATCAGGCTGGTAAACCTCTGGCTTTAATGTAGTGGTTTTTCTATGGAAAAACTTTGGCACCTCGAGTGTCCCATCAACGTCTTTATAGGTGCTTTAGTCAGCACCAATGGGACGTCCAGTATATAGCCAAGCCCCCGTGGTTTCCCTTCAGATATTAACCTCTCAAAACAAGGAGGATACCTTAAGAGGATGTTTGCCTGAAGGGGGATATGGAGGGGGTGGGGTGTGGGGAGGCTGGAGGGCACGTGTGAATTCATGAAAGATACCAACGCTGTTGAAATGGTGTTACAGGTAAGAAACTACTCCCTTCTCCAACAATGGATCTTTCATGGATTCACATGCTGTGAATAGACTACGTAGCAGTAAGAGGACCTGGAGGTGCATAACAGGCACACAGGACATATATGAAAGGCAATATAAACAGAAAGAAAACATGAGCAGAGCCCAAACCACGGAAGCTGCGGGGCTTACCTTACTGGAACAGGCGTTGAAGCACAGCACGCCCCACTTGCACATCCTCAGCATGTTGTTGATTCAGACAGTAGTGTCTAGGGAACGTGTGCAGTACTGCCCACGTCGTTACCTGGCAAATGTCACTGAGCGGTATGCCCGCCTAAAGGGCCGCCGAAGACGCTGTGGATCTTGTAGAGTGAGCCCTTGGAGTAGACTGTAAAGGTTTACTTGTTTTTTCGTGGCCGAATGATATCGTAGATGACACCCATCGTGAGATGCCTTGCTTTGAAAATCGGCTTCCCCTTGTTAGAGGGGCCGAAAGCCACATAGAGTTTCTTCGATGCCCTGAAAGACTTAGTCCGGTCCAGATAGAACGTCCGAGCCCTGTTGAAATCGAGGCGATGCAATGCTTTCTCAGCTGGAGTGGAAGTCTTAGGAAAAAAGGTCGGTAAGGCCATCGTAGAGTTCTTGTGAAAGTCCGACGGAACTTTAGGAATAAAGTGGGAATTTGTAGAGAGGAGAAACTCGTCCTTCATGAATCGCAGCTATGGAGGGTCAATGACCAGAGCCTGAAATTCCAAAACTCGCCTGGAAGATGTAATGGCCACCAGAAAAACAACCTTCCATGTGAGAAATGTAATGGCAGCCTTTGACATAGGCTCAAACAGTGGTTTCATGAGGGCTGCAAGCACCTAGTTGACACTTCAGACTGGAGAAAACTTTTTCTTCAGGGGGAAAGGCCTAAAAAGGCCCTTGAGGAAATGTTTAATCAGTCTATCACTAAACAGAGGTGTAAAGTTGCGCTGCCGCGTGAGCCTTGAGATGGCCGCCAAGTGGACCTTGATAGAAGACAATGCCAGACCCTCCTTTGCAAACATCAGAAGGTAAGGATTGAGTTGTGGAGGCGAAAACCTGCAATGGCTGCAAGTCCGGCTACTGAGAACACCAGATACAGAACCTTTTCCACTTATGGGCATATGAGGCGTTGGTAGATGGTGCCCTCGCTGCAGCCAAGATGCGGCGACATGCCTAAGGAATCTTTAGGTACCTGAATTTGGAGTGGTCAGGAGTCACGCTGCTAGGTTGAGGGAGGCCTGGTTGTGATGCCACACCATCCTGTTGTTCTGTGAAAGAAGATCCGGCTCTGAACCTAGGTGAAGAGGGTCTTCCATCGCTAGGTGAAGAAGGTCTGAGAACCAGGTCTGTCTGGGCCAGAACTGGGCCACCAGAATGATCCTGCATGGAACCTTATGAATCATCTGAATGGTTTTCCTCATCAGTGGAAACCGAAGTCCGGATGAGACACGGCTGGCAAAGAAATGGCACTGCTTGTTCTCAGAGCTGGCGAACAAGTCCAGAGGGGAGGGGGGGGGCGGTACCCCATTCCCTGAAAATTCTCGCCACCTGGTTGTCCTTCACCCGCCATTCATGCATCTGCCCAAATGTTTTGAATCCCTGGTAGGTAGAAATCCAGGATCTGAACCCTGTGCGCTATGGCCCAGATGGCCTGAGCCTCCTAGGACAGAGACTGTGAATCTGTGCCCCCCTGTTTGCGTAGATGGAACATAGTTGTGTTGTCGGTGAGAATCCGTACCAGAGTCCTGAACGAGGGGAAGAAAACATCTGAGTGCGAGGTGAACTGCCCTCAATTTGAGAATATTGATATGTATAGAAACCTCTGAGGGACCACAGGCCTTTGACTTGGAACTGGTTCAGGTGTGCACCCCATCCAACCTGGGATGCATCGGTCATGACCGATTACTGAAAGTCTGGTTCCACCAGGGGCATCCCCTTATGATGTTGCCAGAGTGAGTCCACCACTGCAGGGCGTCTGCAAGAGACCGGGAGATCACCCTGTCGGACCAGGAGCCATGGATCTGTGACCACCTTGAAACGAGAAACTCCTGCAAAAAGCGCATGAAAAGCTGACAATTCGGAATGAGTGGGATGCAGGATGCCATGGAGCAGAGAAGAGACGTGTACAAGTGGACCTTGACGGAAGTTCCCAGTAAAAAGGAGCCCGCCAGGGACAACAGCTTCTCTATCCTTTTCTTCGACAGCTTGACTTGATTGAGTGCCGTCTGAAAATCAGCCCTCAGAAAAAAACAAATCGCTTGAGGGTGTTAGACAGGATTTGCCAAAGTTGACTGCGAAGCCCAGACGCTGTAAAAGGAGCATGGCTGCGCTGAGAGACTCGGACGTCCACTGACAAGTTGCCCCCTGACCAACCAGTCATCCAGGTACGGGTAAACATGGTGTCCGTTTCTGCGGAGGTAAGCCGCCACCAGAGCCAAGCACTTAGTGAAAGTCCTGAAAGTGACTTTAGGCCAAAGAGGAGAACCCGAAACTGGTAATGCCTGTCGCCACACCACGAACCGCAGAAGTTTGCAATGCTTGGGGTGCATGGGGATGTGAAAGTACGCATCCTCGAGATCCAACAATGCCAGAAATTCCTCCAGCTGAACAGTTCGTATGACTTCTTGCATCATTAGCATCCTGAAATGTTGTCGCTTTATAGTCTTGTTGAGTGGCCGCAGGTCCAGAATGGGGCGCCCTTTTCCGTTCGGCTTTTTGATGACAAAGAACCTGAAGCAGGTTCCTCTTCCCTTTTCCAATACTGGGACCTCTCGATTGCACCCTTTTGCAGCATTAGACAACCTCCTGACGCAAGACCTGAAGGTGCGGCTGTTATCTTTTTACTGGAGGAATAGGGAGTTGCAGACACTCAAACTCAGAGTGGCCGTATTGGACTGCGTCCAGCACCCATCTGTCTGTCCTGATCAAATGCCACTGGTCGAGGTGGTGGGCCACCCTCCCTCCTAATCGACTGCCCTTGTGGCAGTCATTGTTGAAGCTTGGACTGATGGTCTCTTTGAGAAGAGGAGGTACCCCTCACACTGTCCTTGATACTCCTTGCTTCGCTGTGTGGACTGGGCTAACTCTGTCCTGGTCTATTAATTGCCTACTTCGCAATATGCATCTTCTTTTCACGTTTCTTGCAAATATGTACTCCAAGAAGTGCAAAAAGTGACAATTCTGCTTGTTAGTGATGAACTAGCATTGAATCAAATGCAGTGTCATTCATTCCAGAGGTGTGCTTAATGGACTGTACAAAATACATTAATGGGAGGAAGCAGAGAAATTGGTCATTTTGGTGTATACTGCCAGGTTTTCCCCCCTACCTATATTGAAAGAACCGGAAGCTCTGAACTTCCGTTTTTTCCCTTCAATATAGGTGGCTTCCTGGGCTGCAACTGTCGTCACTCGCTCTCATGTTGCTTGCACGAGTTCTGTAACTTGTCAGCGGTTGCTTAACCACGGAAAGTCAGAGGTCTTAAAAGCACAGGGGTGGGGCTTATTTTCAAGAAGTTTCCCACGCCAGCGCGGAGTCATTTGTTAATAGGCGCCAACGCCTTCTAAAAGAAAGGTGGGCTGTGCAGTGTGCGTGGATAGCATGAGAAGAGATGACGTAAAACAAGGCGCCGCAAGAGACTGCGAAGAGGCGGTATTGTGCAACCTTTCTGGTATATTAAGTGTCTGGCTCATTTCAATCAATGCAAGGTTACTTAGCAATGTAAAGCAGCACACGCCACGCCTCACACCAACATTATTTTTAAAAATAGCTAGTAGGCCAGTGCTGGCTCTGTGGTAGCGAGGAGGGGGGAGGGGGTGGGTACAACCGACATGGTAGAGGCCAAAACAATAAGCCAAATTAAAGTCGGCATGCACGCATCATCGTCCTGACAGAACGCACGCGTCCAAGGACATAGCACTGTGAATTGGATTGCAATGAAATGTTCTCAATAATTGGAAAGGCAAAACCAGGTCGGATTTGCTTTTTTTCTGCAATTTACAAGGCCACTACTTTGAATTAGGTCAGGTTGAGATGAACCTTGGCAGGGAAATCAAGCACATTTATGCACGAGTAGTCTTAATAATGAAAAGAAAATGTATATAGTTCTGAAAAACGGTGCGACATCACCTAGAAATGTAATTGTAATATGGTTACTGTCACTCTAAGTAGCGCAGAAAGGGACAATTCTGCTGGTTAGTGATGAACCAGCGTTGCATCAAATGCAGTGCCATTCATTGCAGAGGTGTGCTTAATGGACTGTACAAAATACATTATGGGAGAAAGCAGCGAAATTGGTCCCGTTGGTGTATACTGCCAGGTTTCCTCTAACAGCTGAGTAGGGACGCTCCATGGTCTGAGAAAGCACACAAACCTCTTCTTGTGTATCCAGAAAAGGTAAGGCTATGTAAACCATACTGCTTGTATAAACAAAACAAAAAGAAAAATGAAGTATAACAGCAGACAAATTAACAAGGGGGGGTCCTGGGAGTCCCTCTGCCAGACATTAGTCCTGGTTACGAGAGACTTACCCAGAGTCTTTAGCTCACTATCTTTCACAGAGAGGAAATATTCCAAACATATCAGTCTTTGTCCTGCCCTGGGGCAGTCCAGCACCGAAATGCAAGGCAATTCTCCTCTGAACAAGAGTACCAAGAGTAAGTTACTAGGGGAATCCAGACATGGACCCCTTGCGCACTATTCTTAGAGAGGCACAGAACCACCCTACTGATGAGGTCCAACCAGACCGAAACACGTGTCTGGGGTTTCTGTTGGTACTCTTGTTCAGAGAAGAATTGCCTAGCATTTCGGTGCTGGACTGCCCCAGGGCAGGACAAAGACTGATAGGTTTGGGATATTTCTTCTCTGTGAAAGATAGGTTTGGGATATTTCTTCTCTGTGAAAGATAGTGAGCTAAAGACTCTGGGTAAGTCTCTCGAAACCAGGACTAATGTCTGGCAGAGGGACTCCCAGGACCCCCCTTGTTAATTTGTATAACAGCAGACTACATGGACGTTGGTCCAGTGAAGCATAATTAACATTAGCGTATCTATGAAAGGCTGTCAGTTCCCAACCCGTTCATTGCTCCCAATTAACGTAACCAATCATTTAAAATCAATTTATAGATGAAGATCCGGCAGCTAAATTGCAAGTGTCAGAAGCCATGGTCCATATTTAGGTCGGACTAAAGACTTTCTCAGGGGCTGTGCTGTCAGTCAAAAAGACTCTTGAAGCATAAAGTAATAATTTGATCATCTTATTGGGGCTAGGATTTTTATTGGAGCATTGACATTGTGTCATGATGCCTACCCCCGGAGCACCAGGACAGGCCCAGCATCCCCGGGAGCAGGCATCATGCCCTCGGGTAAAAGCCCAGCGGTCCCTAATAGGGGCTCTTTGGACTTTGTCCTGGCGCCTTTGGCGCCAGGCTCAGGTGTTTGGTGCACTTACCTGACGCAGACCATGCTGCATGAAGCCTGAAAGCCAAATGAGGCTTAGGAGGGACTATTTTCTCAAAGGAACTATTTTACTTGGGTGGGGACCGTGGAAGAATACTTACCTGGAACTTCTTCCAAGGCTATTTAAACCACGCCCGGACTGCCACACGTGCTTCGCGTTGCTCTGCATCTAGAAGCTGAACGCTCACCGTGTCTGCTCCTGCATCTTGCCTCCAGCCACACCCGCCTCGATCTTGGGATACCTGAAAGGAAGGAAGGGAAGAGAAAAGTTGAAAACCAAGAACTTAATCTAATTTCTTACGTGTCTCCGGAATCATCACGCCAGCAATCCTGAAGATAGACATTCTTTAAAAGCATTGCGCTACTTGTAGCAGCGCCGCGCATCACTCGCCTGCCTCGTGGGCTCTTCACTATCCACCGCGACCTTCTGGGCATTCCGCCACATCTCTGCACCTGCAGGGGAGAAGAAGAGACAAAAAGGTGAGCAGGAGGAACAAATGAGGAAAGCCTGATTTTCCGTCACAAGATTTACCTGGCCATATTTGACAGAACCACTCCTCATTTCGGGTTGGCGCCACTTCTTGGCCTGGTACCGCACCCCGGCCCCTAAGGGGGGAAAAAAGAAAGACATTACTAGAGGGATTCAAAGACATTTAAAAGGATCATTTTATCACAAACTCACCTGAGTTTATCTCCGGCAATATCCCTCGAAGCATCACTTCCACTCTGCACCTGAAAATAAGGACAGATCGCAGGTTAAGAAAAGCAAACAAAGAAGACTCTACTCTGGAACTTTTTAAACTGCATACCATTTCGCCTTCCGAAACCAGTGAAGTAACTGGTCAAATACGCGCCCCTGCACCAGAAGCCGGATGGAGAGCTCATCCATTCAAACATTAAGGTGAGCCTTGATTGGGGATTTCGGAGGTGGTCAGAGAAGAGCAAAGGGGAGGTGGGAAGCTATCACAATACTCTGCAGTCAGTTAATCCCCTTTCTCCACCTACAGAAAGATTTTTCTACGGGCCAGACAAGCCAGATTTGGGGGTCCAGTTCAGTCGGTGTTTCGAATCCTGCGCATCACACTTGAAGAGGTCACAGCAATCCAGACCAGGTCAGCGCCTCCGTGGGAGCCAGGTGAGCGTTACACATTGCACACGTTTTGATGGAATTGATACATGTCAAGGTTATGTCTGGCAATCATCGTTACTCCAGGCCCACCCGTCACGGTCCTTGCTAAGTGACAGATCCCTTCCTTTCATACAGAGACGAAGTTGTCTAAAAATGCTCAGAATGATCCCATACTCACTAAAGACAGTATAAAACGATGCCCCTCTTGTCCTCTGCCTGGGTGTTTTTATGCCAGACGAAAAGGGGGAATAACTCAGGACATTGATGCAAGTGGAAAGTAAGCATGCAAAGAATGAAACAATACATACAAATATAATTCATAGAAACCAGGTCCAAAAGTCAACAGCGATACATCAAACATTTGTCCCTGGATGTCATCAAGGTAAGACAAGGCATTGCAATATGAACAGAATGACCAGACAGAACATGACCAGGATCATATACCCAACCATCTATTAGGGGACACATAAGATCCCACAGAATTGGTCCCGTTGACAATGCACTAAATGATATGGGACTTGATGTAATTACTAACATTGCCAGCTCGCTGGCTACTGCAAAGTGCTGACAGCAGGCAAACCTTTATTCTGTCAAAACGTGTGTCACCGTTCTGAAAGGAGGCGTTTTCAAATAAGTGTTTTTGCGTGTCTAGACTGGCCTACATTGGAGCCACCTTGGATATGTTTTCTTATTATGGCATCATATTTTTAATGGTAAAGCCAACGGGAGTAGGTTATGTGGGGTTACTGGCATACTCCCTCAATGAAACTGCCATTTGTGATGACCTACTGTCCGCTTGCAGTACTTTTTATCCTAAGGAAACTGCAACTTGTTAATTAACTACTATACTGCTTCTTATGTTGTTGTAACCTTTGCAAACTGCGCCTTATAAATGATAAAATAAATACTGGCAGAGCCAGCTTTGACATGGGATCTGTGTTAAAAGACAGAGGAAAAAAGCCTGAGTACCAAAAGCACAAATTCGTTTTTTTCGGTTTTCCCCATTTGTTCACATATATAAGACCCCCCCCCCCACAGCCCTCCACCTTACACCTATACATTTTCTATTAACTTTACTCCCACCACCACTCACATATACCTATGCAAACAAATGGGGTCGGACATTTGGTATTCTGTCTTATTGGGCCTGCCTTTTTGGGCATTTCCTTGACATGTGTTCTTATAGTATCATTACTACCATTAAAGCCAACATGAGAATGTTCTTATATGGGAACACATCACATGTTCAGGCAGCCACCATGGACCACAAAACTGCTAGTGAAGAATGTGGGCATGTGGCAGGCCTTGGCTCATTATGTTTGCTTAGTCTCCATGTGGCCTGAGCCAAAGGGGAGGAAACAAATTAGGTTCTCTCAGAGTTCCTTGCCACACTCAATATGTAAGAACTGTAACAAATGAAAATGCTGCATAAAACTTCCAACAGTTGTAAATATATCAAATCTGCTACAATCTATCTATTGTGCACCTATCCCGACAGTGGATTACTAGATTTGCTTGGTTCAGGCTCAGTTTCTATGGGTTTAATATGTTGATACACCTTCGTTCCTTTCATGCAACAGCTACATTTTCTTTCCATTGCATTGCATCATTTGGCCGTGGAAGTCTGCTTACTTTCACAGTAATTTGTTAAAATGGGCCTATACACACTGATGGTAAGGCTACGTATGGTGATACACTCTTGCATGAAATGTATATCATTACAGTGATATCGTAACCATAATTTTCTTAGTGTACTGAGGATGAACAATGCCATGTAATGCCACTCTGTTTTGTCAAGAGGGAAAGGTTGTGTGCCATCAATTCCCATGATGTCACTTTGCGGCGGGGCCAAATGACATCACTTCATGTGATGTCATCAGAGGTCAAGGGTTGTGTGATGTCACTTCCGCTAACCAAGTGAAATGACGTCCCTGGCTTCCAGTTTAATAGTAGCATAGTTTTGTTACCTTGGAAAAAGTTTTCTACTGGTATACAACCCTGGGTGTTCTATGCCATGATAGTATGGCCACAAGCCCTATTTTGGAACGTTGATGTGTAAAATGAGAAATTGTTACACAAGATACTCTTCAGTCCATCTAAACTCGTGTGGTCTTCCTTACTCCATAGTAGCTTGAGGTTTGTGCATTTTTGAGTTTGTCCGTGAGGTTAGTGGCTATACTCGAATAATTGGGTATGAATCAACTGTACTAGTGGTTATCCCCAGGAAAGCACGAAGTTCCCTCTTGGTCTTAAGTGCTGGAGTCTGTTGGACTGTTTTGACTTTCTTGCTCTGCAGTTGGATTAGACTGTGTACTACAAAGAAACCCAGATATTTGACCACAGAACGTTATATTCGAGAGTTGGCAGTTAAACTATCTTCTTATAGCCTTGGTAACTTCATATAGACAATATACCTGGTCGGGTATATTGTCGCTGTGTTTCACAAGGTCATCTAAATATGCTTCACAAAAGCTTGTGAATGGTTTCAGTGCTCCGTCCATAAGGACATAAGGAATGGGGTAGGTGCACTATGAAGGCCAAATGGTAGGAACTTAAATTGAAATGGGCTTTGCAGTGTTGAAAAGGCCGTTTTCTCTAAGTCTGAAGGATTAACAGGGACCTGCCAGTAGCCTTTGGTTAGATCTATCGTGGTTATGTATTTCGCTCAGCCCAATTTATCATAGTATAGTTGTGTTAGTGAATAGTTATCAAATAGAGAGTTTGAGTTGAGCTTTGCAAAATGAATACAAAATCTGTTTTTTCCACCAATACAAAGGAAGAGGACCAGGGACTCCCGATAATATCAAACCATCTGGTTCTCAGCATTTCTTAGCCCTCCTTTTCCATTTTCTTCCTAGCTTCAGGGATTATGTAGGGTTTTTAATTGTTTTTCCCTTAAGGTGTTCTGATACAATAAAAAAAAATAATCTGTACCCCTACCTGGTTGTTCTACGAATCTCTCAGGGAATTGCGCTAACAAATCCCTGATGTCCGTCTGTCGAGATGGTGACAAGTCTGGAGATACTACAGTGTTTTCTTGGTCGGAGTCAGTAAGAAGAGTGGCCATTGTTACCATGGATTCTTCACTCGGATCTACTCTCCGCTCCAAGTTGATTAACAGGATACAGTTGGGTCTTTTGTCTCCTGCTTGGTTGCGATATAAGGTCGTCCAAAGGGTCTTTCACTTTCAGGTATTTTATAAAGGCATGAACCATTTGGACACCATCTTATTCTCAGAAGTGGGTAGTAGAACCAACACCGATTGTCCTACTGAGAAGGCACAGGGAGTAACCTTTTTGTCATAATTGGCTTTTTATGTACTTGGGCTTGTCCTGGACGTCTCCGTACAATTTCTCTTACCGTTGTCATATGCATAGTACATTTTGGGCAGTTTGAGAAATTGGTAGCATGGCCTCGGTTTTCCCTCAACATATCGAATAAGTCACTGTATTGGATATGTTGTAACACAAATAAATGCCCATCTTTCCCTATACTACTGGGTTTGCCTTACTAAAGAAACTAGATAAAGGTGTTAGTCGTCAGAGAGAGTCTAATCAGAAACGGTCCACAGTCAAAACAAACCCCTTCTGACCCTACCACTATTGTAATCACTTAAACGGGCAAATTACTCCCTTCTCCTGAAGATTTGTTTTCACAAAGTTCGATTCAGTAAACTATCCTCAAGTAGTTCCTGTTGACTGTTTTTAATCACTTCACACAGTTCAGTTATAGGACTTCTGCTTATCTCATCTCTTTGGTGACTATTCTCGGTTTTGTTCTTCTCTTGACGACTTGTTTTACTTTTAGTTATTCTCTTTTCCCAAGGTAAAGTCACCCGATATTTAGGGCTCTCCCCTCAGATTCTCTGGGCTTTTATATATAGTTCATAGTCTTTGGTTTCTCTTTACTCTTATTCTCAGTCTCAGACTTATCTTTAGGCTTCTCTTTTCTATTATATCTCTCTTCTTTAATTAGACCTTTGTCTGGTCTAACCCCAATATGCACATTCCAGGCTTATTCCCGCTCTTATTTTTTAGTGTGCCAAAGTTTCTCCTTGACTGGGGCGAGTATCAGTATGCCAATAATGATGCTCCTGCACTTTGCTAAGGACCTCATTACGAGGTTGCTGGTAGTACCAGCGACTTACCAGCAACCTTGGCTTACTGTTTACACCGCCCGAAATTCCGGTTATATCGAGATATTACAGGAGGGGAAATGGTTCTCATAGACCTCCATGGGAATGGGAACACTGAAGCACAGGCACCGTTGTTAATGGTGCCGGAGCTTCAGTGATTTATCTGCCGGTAGGGGCCTGAACCTGGTTGTTCACGGCCCCTACTAGCAGGCTGAGTATGGTAAGAATGAAAAGGTGCCGGTAAATGTCAATACCTTATCTTGGAAGAGAATAAGCACTATTAATCAATAACTCGCCCTCTCCCTACCCACCCTCCGTGCCCCCCCTCCCACCCCGCTCTTGGCTGCTGTTGCCTTTCTCGCTCCGATTTCCCAGATGCTGCGTGTCTACTTTTGTAGTTTGTTTTTTCTCGGTCACAAGACACTGCGTGTCCATTCTCTCCTCCGTGTAAGCAGATTCGTAACTCGCGGGCTTCCTCCCTATTTCTCCATCCTCCCCCCCCCCCCCTCATATGATATAGCTGTGTGACTTCCTCCGGCGCAGTCCTGTATTCATTTCTCCGTTTGTTTGGACCTTTCTCCTCCTTCACAGGTCCTCCCTCCTTGTCCCAGTAAAAGGTGATTTTTCTTTTAAAGGAGTAATCACAGTTTCCCGATGGCAATAATACATACTGGTATTGTCTTCACACTTTTCTTTACTGGTTGTGTTTGAAGAGGTGCTGATGGAACGTTTTCTCACAGGAACGGGATTCATTATCCCAAAGGTGGATTATCTTCAGTGAGGTCCCACTTGCCTAAACTCCTAGGGAGGGTTTTGTGGAGCGGGTTAACCTCCCTAGCCTATGGGTGGGCGGGTGAGGAGGAGGCTCGGAGGAGGAGGCTCCCCAATGGGAGAAGGCACAAATTCCAGTGATTCGTCACAGCTTCAAATGTAAAGGAGTATATAGGAAAAGGGACATGACGTAGCAATTCAACTCATCTAAATTGTGCTACGCAAACAAACAAATTATTGAAAACATAATTGTTTTTGTTTTAAATCCATCCACAGGTACCTGGTGGGAAAACCATTAATTATAAACATTGTGCACAGTGCAAAAGGTTTCTGGTTCAAAAGCACCAACTATACACAGAAATTGGTTGCACGCAATGTCCATTTTGATAATGTAGAAACTTTGGAAGAGGCCAAACGACAGACGCTTGAAACTCCTTTGTTAAGGTAACGCGAGGGGAGTTTTTGATTGAATAGAGCGCTACTCTATGGATAGTAAGAGCAATGCTAATGGTGTTTTACTGTGTGTATAGGCGGGCTGATAAGGACCGTTGAAGATTGCGAGTAGACAACTTGTAAGCAACGGGGAAAGAAATAAGGAAGTTACGGTTGGCGTTCCCTTTTAGCGGTAAGCAGTAGAAGAGGCTGCAATAATATTGTTGTTTAACGGGTTCAAACTCGGTTTAGTCCCCTGTGATTAATTGCTGGCCAGACCACGGTAAATTAGTAACACGTGGTTCTGTAGTTTTGATACAGGTTGACACTCGGTGTAGTCAGAGAATTGTTTATTGTGATGGATTACTAGGTAGACCGTGGAAAATCAGCAACACGTGTTTCGTGTAACAGAAGTGCTTGAATGAAACTACCAAGGAAATGAAGTAAATTATTTGTGCATAAGATCGAAGCACAGTTACAAGTGAGTGAAATTGTGATGAGCGAATAATAATGACCACCATAGAAGATACATGACCATGTTCTTTTGTGACATATTAGATTGTAGGATCAATATATAGAAATTGTATGTAATACAGATATGTGCATGATTACAGATGAAGTACACAACTCATGTTTTGGGGTTGATTACTGCCCAGATCTAGGGATGATCAGGGCTTGAGTGTAAATTGTCCCACCGGCTAATAAGTAAAAAGAGATTATGTATGCAGTAGCTCTGCCTTGTTACGCATTACACGATACCACACATAATATCTGATATAGATGTCTGTCTTGTTTTAAATCTTTTTTAGATCTATTTTTGGGAGTACAATGGTGCCCCTGGTATGCAACATGTTTCAAATGTGACTATGTGACAAAGAAACAGTGTCCTGAAGACAGAATATCTGAAGAAATACAAAGGAAATGGACTATATTGTATTCTTGTGAAATGTACAGATTCTAGAAACACATGTCTAGTGTTGGCACGTTGGTTTTTTTCCCAAAGAAGAGGAGAATATTGTTATAAGAATATACAACAAAAGTGTGTCCACATATGTTCGATTGTACAAACCTAATGGGTGATGTTCAGATACACACTTAATGAATTGGTGTTTTTTTCTGTGAACCTGTAGGGTTAATTTTAGATGCATCACTGGTATTTTTTACTCTTTTTATGATTGTGATAGACATTAAAATGTGTTATTTTTTTAAAAGCCTTGTGTGTCTGCCTATATATCGAATGGGCAGCTTGTATGTATAGCGGGCAGATGCTACAGACAAACTCATAGCCTGAGTGGGAGGAAGCCGTTGCTGTGGGATTGGGTTTTGTTTGTGATGCAGTTTAGTCCTCACCCACACAGCCCCTAAAAAGAGGACCATATAGCTTGGTTTAGCTAACATTTTGATAATGTGCCAAAAGCAAACTCCTTTGAGCTGTGAAAACAATGTCAAACAGATTAAACAGATAGTAGCACACCTAGGGAACAGGCAGAATCCTATGCCCTGGAACAACTTTGACCAGTTTCCGAGAAGACAACCAATGTACCCAATGCTCACAAAAGCCCAGATGCCTGCTCTACTTACAGAAACATGTGGCCGCTAACATACGAGCGTGTCAAAATGCCTGTCCTTTGTAGTTATGGCCTCGTTGTCTCACACTCAACCAGCTTTGTCTCAAACTCAACCAGATCCTCCAAATACACTCCCTAACCTAAGTTGGTACTTAATAGCCTTCAGATGGGAACTACCCAGAGCCAACACTCACACTAGTTTGATGAATGGGTGGACATCATTAAGGCCGAATGAATGACTACCAACACACAACCACATCTAGCTCCGACAAGCGGTCTGAAGTGGCAATGAGGCTACAAGTTTCATATTTTCAGAAGCAAGTTCCTCTTACCAATAGGATTAGTAGATGTTTCTTGCCCTTTTTGATGCATGCGGTAGTGACGGGTTACGGTACCATGTGCAGCCTCTGCTTCTACAGTCTTCCCATCTGGACAGATGAGCACGCTTGTCATCATGCCAAGAGAACCATACCCTAATGACAAAAACATAAGAATATTCAGATCCCGGTTTAAAACACTGATTTACATCACAATGCATACATTTTAAAGTGGAAACAATATAAAAGGCCATATTTAACTAGCACTAAAACGAACACCTTATATCATGAGAACAGATGCTGGCAAGAAAATCTGCTGGTAAAAAATACAATTAGAAAAATGCCCAAACAATATGAGCCTCATTAAGAGTTTAGAGGGAACTGAAAAAACAGGAGGTAACTGTCTTGACTCATGTTTTCGCAGGCATCCGGATTATGAGTTAGTAAACCCATAAGGGTCTATAATACCTCAGCAGATGTAGGGCGGTATTACATACAAAATAAATTAAATAATTACCTCCAATGACACTTTAGCATGAGGACCAACAAAAGCCTCAATCAGCTCATAGTTAAATCGGTATCAACTCATTCCTTTTGGAGATATTAGGACGGTTAATACCTCCAAACTCTTAATGAGGCTCTTTATATGGACACAGGAAATTCCATGGAAACCACTTGAAATTGTGATTTGGTTACTTTCTCCCGCAGACTCATTTCTGCTCTTACCTTGTGCCACAGAGTCAGACTGCACATCCCCGTCATAGTTCTTGCATGCCCAGATAAAACCTCCCTCCGATTTCATGACTTGGGCCACCATGTCATCAATCAGTCTGTGCTCATACCAGATTTTCTTGGCTTCAAATTGTGGTTTATATTCCCTAAAAGAAATTTGATTTAAGATAACTGTAGGTAGTTTCTAAGGCTCAATTTAAGAGACGCACCAATCAAAAAACCTGTCTGTGGCTTTCTCCCTTGCAAATTGAATATACTCTGGCATACAATTCCTACTAAAACGTCAGCCCTGACAAGGCAGACACATTTTCAATTTACAACACATAGCTGCTACTTCTTGAGAAAAGTATTCATTTGTAGAACATTAAGGCACGACGATTTAGAAGTCAAAAGAGATTCTGCACCAATACTTCAGCTGTTAACAGTACACTTTTCCAAAATCCTCCAATGTGTACATTGTACATACAAATTAACAGCAAAAACCAGAATAGAAGGCTGCTCTAAGAATGCCGGGTTCAACTCTGAAGCGCCAAAAAAAGAAGATTGCAGCATCCAGGAAAGGGGCTTGAAACACCGGCGGGACACTGGTAGTTTGCAACCCATTTCCAGCCATCTGATTGTCGGAGTTCCCTTCCCTGGTGCCAACATTAAATGTTCTTAAAAATATAAGACTTGTTCCATTACACCATACAGTTTACTTAACTGCATAAAGGTAAAGAATTTATTGAGCGAATAGGTAAATAAACATACTTTTCATGACGCGCAATTCATCTTTGAATCATAGCCTATACCATTCTGCAGCCATGTGATCTGAAAGGGAGTAGCGAATGTTCCTTGCATAAAATTAAGGATTAATTTGAGATAGAAATAAATATATTTTAGAAATCCTGTTTGGCATGTGCCGGTCTTTTGCAAGTGTACTGAAAGCTTGATTTATTAAACCGTACAATCGGCTGAACTGTTTTGCCTGTGCAGCTCTACATTAAATGTATCATCTGGATCCTAAAGCGCATGTCCTCAATGAAGTAGTTTATCAACTCTAATATTAACTATCCAATCATTCATCCGACAATTGCCTTCCTATCACACTTTAGAAGGATACTCACCTTCCAGATCACATTGTTAAAACAATTTAATGAAAGTATATGTTTAGAGCATGATTATAAAGAAACAATGTTGAAGTTGTTTCTAGAATGTGCAGCACATCTCAAACCTACTAACCAGCCTCAAAATGTGTCCTCCGCACTAGTGATTTGCGAGTGATAACCGACACATGGTAACTAATCATGATGACCCTAACCGTGCTCAGGCTCGCACATCTATGCCGCAATTGTCCCCATCCACTAAAACACCCAACCCTCAACCTAGCACTAGTCCATGCTCGCTCTCTGCCCACTCATGCCCTACACATCCACGACCTGATAGTAAACAAACTTGATGCCCTCCCAATCACAAAAACTTGGCTGCATGCAGCATTGGGCCCGACTATCTTTTGCCACCCCCAAGCTACACTATCTTCAGGAGTGTTCGGTTGAACACCAGAGGAGGATAAGAACAAGTTACTTACCAACTAACGTTCTTTCGACTGGATGTTCCTCCCACGTATTCCTCATCTGATATTCGTATCTCGCCAGCTTCGGAAAAAATTCTCGGCAGAGGGCGCTGTGCACGAGGTTGTGGATTTGATGTCCCTCGACGGGCTCCTTACTGCGTCAACGTCACCACCAGTAAAAGTAGCTCGTGCCACGCCCGTTGGCTTCAGTTCTGTTTTTTCAAGGAAATATTTGAGGAACACCCAGGCATGCCACATGACTGAAAACTCTTCATGAGAGAGAAGTGTAAATAACGCAAACTGTACTGCGGGGTAGCATGGCAGGGGCGATGAGGAATACGTGGGAGGAATATGCAGTTGAAAGAAAGATAGTTGGTAAATAACTTGTTCTTCAAATGGATTGTGTCCTCCCACGTATTCCTCATCTTATGATAGACTCCCCTAGCAGTGGACATTTTTCGAAGGTGGGAGTACTAATTATTTTTTATCATGGACGGATTGTAGTACCGCCTTAGCAAATAATCCTTCATGGGAAGAAGCATCTAAGCAGTAATGCTTAATGAAGGTATGCATTGATGCCCATGTTGTGGCTGAACAAATATCCGCTACAGGGATTCCCCTCTTCAGAGCCGCGGAAGTAGCCATACCCCTTGTGGAATGGGCTCGAAGCCCATCCGGCGGGTCCTTTCCGGCCAATCTGTAGTCCTCAACTATAGCCAAAATGATCCAGCAGGATATGGTCTGTTTTGTCGCTGCTAATCCAAATTTATGGCCAGTATAACCCACAAAAAGTTGGTCATCCTGACGCAATTTTGACATTCTTGATATATAAAAACTGAGAGCCCTTTTTGGGTCTAGTCTATGAAACCTCTACTCCTCTTTGCCCAAATAAGAAGAAGGGTAGAACGTTGGTAGTATGATTTTTTTTGTGACAAGTGAAAGTCAAACTACTTTTGGTCAGAAAGAGGGTTTAACCTTAAGTACCACTTTGTCTTTGTGAAAAGTAGTGTACGGATGTTTACATGAGAGAGCCTGCAACTCAATAACCCTGTGGGCTGATGTTAAGGCCACAAGAAGGACAGTTTTTAATGTTAGAAGCCTCAAGGGACAGGAATGCAGAGGCTCAAAAGGTATACAAATTAGAAACTTAAGTACAAGATTTAAATCCCAAGTCGGGACACGAAAAGGGACTGGAGGGTACACATTAGTGAGCCCTTTCAGGAATTGAATGATTAATAGAATTTTGAAGTAGGAAACCTCTTCCGAGGAGCGCTTGAAAATGGACAGCGCCAAATAACCTTTTATCATTCCAATCTGGAGCCCCAGATTGGCTAAATGTAACAGGAAAGAAAGCACTATAGGTGTGCCACATTGGAATGGATCCACATTCTTATCTTTGCACCAATTACTGAAATTATTCCAACGACACTGGTACAGAGACTTAGTTGCTGGCCTTCTGGCCGAAAGCAATATCTCCATTATGTCATCCGGGAGGTCCCAATCCTTATATTCCAGCCTCTTAGAAACCATGCGTGAAGGCTGAGTGTCTTAACCTATGGATGGAGAACTCGACCTTCCTTTTGTGAGAGACAATCCTCTCTTTGTAGAAGACGTATTGGAGGGCAGATGAACATGTCCAGAATGTCCAGGTACCACGTACTCCTGGCCCAATCCGTGGCAATTAGGATCATGGTTTTCTTGAACTTTCTCAACCTCGTGATTACGTGAGGAATCACGGGGACTGGAGGAAACGCATACAGAAGTGGAAATTCCCAGTCTATTACGAACGTGTCTCCTAGAGCTCCTCTTGGGGAAAATTCCCTTGAGCAGTACTGATCACAATTTCGGTTGACCGAGGTCGCGAACAGATCCACCTGAGGGGATCCCCAAAGGGTGAAGATCTCTTGAAAGGCTTCCTGAGCTAGTTCACACTCGTGGGATACTGTGCTCTGCCTGCTCAGAGCATCCGCCGCTGTGTTCTGCTCTCCCGCTAGGTGAACTGCCGACAGAGAATCCTTCTTGTATTGGCCTGAACCAGAGCTGCATTGCCTCTCTGCACAGTGGTAGTGACCCTCTGCCTCTTCTCTTGTTGAGGTAGTACATGGCCACTGTGTTGTCTGTCATTATCAGGACATTCTTTCCTTGTACAGAGGGCAGAAAGGCCTTCAGCGCTAGTCTGATCGCTCTCAGCTCCAACAGGTTGATGTGCAGCATTGGAATCCCATGGAGACCAACGAACGCTGATTGTTAGATTGTTGGTATGGGCTTCCCCTGTGAGTGAGGCATCGTCACTACGGTTATCTCTGGCCATGGTTGCCAAAAAGATTATCCCTTGAGGAGATTGTCGTTGCAAGCCCACCATAGTAGATCCTGAGCAACTGTGCTCGGGACTTGCAGAAGATCCGACATACTCCCTGAGAATTGGGACCACAGAGTTCTGAGGGCCCATTGAAGAAACCTCATTCTCAGTCAAGCCTCTGGCACCAGAAAAATGCAGGACCCCATGAGACTGAGCAGCCTCAGAAAATCGTAGGCCGGTAGACAGTGAGCATTCAGGAATATTGTTACCATCTGCAGAATGTGAAGAGTTCTCACCTCGCGAGGCTTTGCCCAAGGGAGTATCCAGGACTGCTCCGATAAACTGGAGTCTTTGGAATGGTATCATAAGCCCAGCTTGTGTAGGGAGAGGCAGGTGATTGCAAGATGTTCTTGAGCTTGTTAGGGGGAACAAGCTCTTAACAACCAATCATCCAGGTAGGGGTAGACTTCAATCCCCCACCCTCTCCTGAGATTCGCTGCCACGACCGCCATCAGCTTGGTGAAAACCCTCGGAGCGGAGGTCAGCCCAAATGGCAGAACTCGAAACTGAAAGTGAGAGCCGCCAACCGTGAACCTCGGGTACTTTGTGCTTGAGATGGATTGGCACATGAAAGTAAGCATCCTGAAGGTCCAATGATACCAACCAGTCTTGGGAGTTGGAGAGCCTGGAGGATCTGAGAAAGGGTTACCATCTTGAACTTGTCCTTCCTGAGGAACTTGTTCAAGCTTCTTAAGTCCAAGATGTCTCACTCCTCCGTCCTTCTTTGGGATGAGAAAGTAAGGGGAGTACCAACCCTTGTTCCTCTCTGCTACAGGTACATGTTCTATTGCACCTTTCTCTAGCAGGGTTAAAATTTCCTGCACAAGGAGCAGATCTGGAATTTTGACAGAGTTGGCTCGCGCGGTGGATGGTCCGGAGGCCTTTTTAGGAAGGGAAGGCAGTAACCTTGAGCTACTGTTTCCAGTGCCCAAGCATCTGAAGTAATTCCCCGCCATTTGTTCAGATGCTGAGAGATTCTGCCTCCCACCGGGGTCTTGTGTGCTAAGACCTCAGAGATTTGGAAGCAGCTGCAGGAGCGGCTGAGGGCAAAGATGCGGCTGCTGAGGCCGATTTCGCATCTCTTCCACTACGAGGGAAATTTCGTCTTCTACCTTTCTGTGCGGCCTGTCCTCTTCCTTTACCAAAAGAGGAGTAGGATCGAAAAGTACGACCTCTCCAGGAAGATGAGCCCGAATAAGGTTTTTGAGGCAGTCGCATCGAGGCGCTAAGTGACTTAGCTGCCGCCTTGGAGGTCTGCAGTTTTTCTAAGCTCTCATCAGCCTTACTGCCGAACAGCCTCGAGCCGTTGAAAGGCATGTTGAATAGCCTGGCCTGCACGTCTGGTGCAAACCCTAACTTCCTCAATCATGCAAATCTGCAGAAGGCTTGCAGCCATGGATCTGCTGATGCTGTCAACAGTATCCAATCCAGATTGGAGACATTCCCCCATTGCCTCCTTCCCATCTTTCACAATATTCAGAAAGCCTTCCCCTCATTTGCCTTCTGGAATATGATCAGCCGCCGCCGCCTTTACGCAATCCCACAGGGTATGGGTAAACCTGGCCAGGGTACAGGTAACATTTGCTGATTTAAGGGCCATACTGCCCGAGGAAAATACCTTGCGGGCCCAAGAATCCACCTTTTTATCCTCTCTATCTGGGGGGATAGATGGATAAGCTGACTGTCTCATGGAAGTATCGGCTTGTACCACTAGACTTTCTGGTGTACGATGCTTACTCAGAAAATCAGGGTCATTGCCTGATGGTCTATACTTTTTTGAAAGGTCTTTGACTGCTGCAACAGACTCAGGAGTCTCCCAATTTGTAATCACTATTCTTTGGAGAGCCCCATGAAAGGGAAGAACTGGGTCTTTTTGGGGGCCCTGGTCCAGGATGTCGGTCAGATCATCCTGTTCAAAGGTTTGTAAAGACCTACCCCAACCCATATATTCAACAACTCTGTTCATCAAGTTCAAAATGGAACTGAAGCCAATGGGCGCAGCACAAGCTACTTAGACTGGTGGTGATGTCGATGTGGTACGGGGCCCGTTGAGGGACATCAACGCCACGACCTCGTGCACAGCGCCCTGTGCAGAGAATTATTTTTCCGAAACAGCAAAGCTGGCGAGATACAAATATCATAAGATGAGGAATACGTGAGAGGACACAATCCATTCGAAGTTGCCCTCTTAGCCAATGACCGACCACCTTTGCATTAGACAACACAACATCCCCCTCAACGACAAGAGCAACATCTTCTCATCTAAAACAAACCACCTCCCCTACCAAAACAATCACTGCCCATCTTGTCCACCGCCCACCAGGCCCCATCCTCAGTCTAAGAAGACCTAATGCATACCCTACATAATAACATCAAGCCTTCCTCGCAAGTGTTGATCATGGGTGACCTGAATCTAGGCCTCACTGACCCTGCTGACTTACCAGCTACCTCTTCTGCCAACTCCCTTATCCCCTCTAGGCTTCACCCAGTGTATTCACAACCCTACGCTTAACAAAAGGGCACACCTTGGATTGGTTTAGCTGACCTCAACTGCCATACCTCAAAAACTGACACGCCCTGCTCGTGGTCTGACCACCACATCATAACTTTCACGATTCCGCCTCGCCAACCAGCCAAACCTTCCACATAGTGGCTATCCCCATCCCCATCCCCATCCCTGGCTCACAGCTCCAGAAAATTAAACTACAGAAAGTCTCTCCAACTTCCAGAGCGTTAGGCAAGAATTGATGTAGTAACCCTTTGGTAGACTACACAACCCTTGTCCTCTTGGTATTAGGTAACCCACCTATTGGTATAGGTCTGTGCTACAAAAGTTGGTAGTGTGACCGAGCAGCCAGACTTATCTCAAGAGGAATAAATGTGAGCTGTAGCATTGAAATTCACCAATACATCCAAACAACACTTACACTTAAGGTTTTCTACTAAAATAATTTATTTATAGAACGGTGAGTTGTAATAAAAAGGGCAATGTGCAACAATTAAAATACACTTCAAATGACTTTCTCAGAATCAAGGCAAAGCAAGCAGATACTCTTTAGAAATGCTTCCTAAATCCTGAGAGGACTACACTAACTAGGACAGTAATGGCAGGCAATAATGGCATGTATATATCACTTTTGTACTTTGTAAATTCTGAGGTTGGTAGAAAGGAAAGGTTAAAAGGAAGGGAAAAGGTTAAACAGGTTCTCAGAGCATGTGAGCACTTTAAATCTTACAATGAAGTCTAGATAAAAACCTTTCCCAGCAATTAGTTAAAACCCAATGTATCACCTATGAGAGACAGTAAGAATCAAAGTCAATGGAATATTAGAATCTGCAGAGAGCCAGGACAGCCAAAGTCAATTGCACCCAAGTCTATGGAGCTGAGGCACTTTTTAGTTAGCCAAAGTCTTGCACAAACTTAGAGAGTATTTTGAAGAAAAACCACTGTAGGGTCCCAAGCTGTTACACTTGTGAAAGCTAGAGCCGAGATCAACTCTAGAAAAGCAGCTACTGCAAGTCTCAACTGAGAAGAGCAAGCTACAGACAAAGAGGTAAGTACCCCTAAATCAGAACAGTACCTTTTGTTAGAAGATGATTCATCTGACTTCTGTCTGGTTGCAGTGATGCAGATTGTGTGTTCCTGGGCCTCAGTTGTGGGGACAAGAGGGGAGATGTCTTGAGGACTCCTGCACATCAATTCAAAGGTCGGCATCAGCTACGGGCGTTCAGATCAGCGTCACTTTGCAGTTTCAGCGCTCGGCAAACAGCACCACTGCGGATCTCGGACATCGGTTGGGGTTCCTTCACTCCTCGAGTCCAACATTCTGGTAAGGTGACTCGAGCTTGGGTTGTCCTGCTTCGGAAGGGTCCTCAGGAGACTCCTTGAGCTTTTGGCCGGCTTACAGACATTGCAATTAACTGTGGATTTCTCAACCCCAGGCACTCGGTTCCAGCACCAGCAAAGTAGTACAGCCAGTTGAGGAAGGTCTTCCAGACAAGTTAGTCTTGGGGTTAGTTGGTCCCGCTAACCCAAAAGAAGAAGTAGTCCTTTCCGGAGCTTCTCTTGTCAATCAGAAAAAGGAGTTTCAGCACAGCAGCAGGGCTTCACCGGGCAGTTCAACGGTCCAGGAGGATGCAGCAAGCTTTGTTCACGGTTTCTTCGTCAGGGTGTTCTTCTCAGTGGTTGGCTCAGTCTTCAGTCGAAGAAGCCTCACCTTTTAAGCAGGTTTCTCTCATTCATGCACAGCCTAGCCGTCACTCACAGTAGGGTGGCAGTCCTGCGAGGACAGCCAGCCAATCAGTACTGGGTGCATTCAGGTAAACATGGAGATGAAGAACAGGGGAGTTTCAGGCAACTCCCCCACTTCCTGCTCTTGCAGACACACTGGAGCCAGAGATGGGTTTCAGTACTGAAGCCCAACAAAGGCAAAACTAACAAAGGGCTCAAACCTGGTTTGGTGCGCAGAGTAAAACCAAAGCAAGACCTCACAACCAGAAAGTAGCGGAAAAACATTAAACTACTTCCACCAGCCATTTAAAGTAGTGAGGATAACAAAAATGTTTACATGAGTAGGTAGGAAAAGAGGTGTAAGTGATTTCAACCCGGCACTCCACCTAAGTCAATGCCTAGCGCGTGATGCACAGCTGGAACCCTTAATTATATATTTGGGTCTATAATTCTTTTATTTCTGAATGATGTACCCTTATAACACACCCCTCTTTGAATCCCCCCCGGTCTCACAAACAAGAAGCAGGTTGTGACAGACAGACAGACACACACACACACCTTTGTGTGGGTTCAGTCGTCAAATGCAATGTCACCTTTTTCCCCCTGCACACTACTCAATTCGCCCCAAGATGCAATATAGAGATGGAAGGCGGGAACACAAGTTTCAGGAAATACTCAAATACAGTTTCAATCCCAGTTCCCCCCAGCAAGCATGGAGAGAAACGGGATGATTTCAAAACAGGTCAAATGCTTTTGAATAAATTGGGAAAACACTGAAAAATTGATTTAATTCTCTAAATTGGATTCAAAACTAGTGGGAGCTGCTTTGTATAGTTTCAGGTGAACACTAGCAATGATGATTGAATAACTAGCAGATTGAAAACTGAGTTCTGAGGTCAGAAGCAAAGAATAGCTGTTTTACATGTGAGGAAATTGAGCCAAACGATAAATTTGCGGCAACTTTTCCACACGTTTCTAGCATGCACGGTTCAGAAGTTATGAAGGTTTTAGTAGAGGTCGGTTTTTCTCAAAATT
Organism: Ambystoma mexicanum; assembly: GCF_040938575.1. Classification (NCBI taxonomy): domain Eukaryota; kingdom Metazoa; phylum Chordata; class Amphibia; order Caudata; family Ambystomatidae; genus Ambystoma; species Ambystoma mexicanum. The sequence goes on from NC_090931.1 coordinate 711,304,709, forward strand.
TACAAATGAAAGATGCGCTTTTGAATTACAAACAGGATTTTCTTTACACTAGGGAGTCTATGAAGCCACAAGCTACACGACAGCACAGCCACCAACCCAGTGACGCCGCCGGGTGATTTCTACCTGCCAAGACGCTTGTCTTTCTTCAGAAAATATATTAGTGCAAAGATGATATTCTCACTATAATTATCAAAGGACTATATGGAGAAGGGAAAGAGTCAGGAAAACAAAAAGGTTCTACAATGCAGTTATGGATATTATAGAATGGGTTTGGATAGGATTACTTATGGATAAGAGATTGGCTATGGACAACTCTATGCTATAGATACTCACAACTACTGTTTTGAATAGGCCCGTCAGGATCTGGTCAAAGGGTTCTGGACTGGAATTCTGCTAGCCCACCGGACAGGATTCAGACGCTCGGTTCTGCACTTGGCACAGCACTCTGGACACTGCACGGCTTCTGGACTGGATCCGACGGGTTGGTTCTGGGTTGCAGCTATCTGGTTACAGCTCTGCTCTACTGGTTTGGATCTCAGGGTTCTAGCCAGAGTTCTTGGCAAGAAAGCAGAAAGAGCACAGCCCGGCTGTTCTTTTTGTGGTGTTCCCCTTGGAAGTCTGGGGGTAAAATCAGGTTTCAAGATTTTAAAGGCCAAGCTGAGAAGGGTTCAGCTTTGGAATTGGGCCTTCTGCTTTCAGAATGCTGGAGTCTTGGATATGGGTTTCTCCTGCAAAGTGCTTCACCAGTAAATCAGTTTATGGGTGAATCTGTGTCTGTCTCTAGGTCCTAAACTGTCCCTATTTATGTATTTCCCTAAGGGGTGTGTAGGCTAAATTATACTAAGCACACCCTTTAGGAATCATATTGGTTAAAGTCGGTCCTCTCTCCTGATTTAAGAAGGAACACATGGTTTCATGATAATGCAGTATTTTACAATCCAGGGAGTACCTCCCCTTTGTTTCTGCCCAGTAAATCTATTTTTCACATAAATCATATTTACAATATTACCCCACTTGTAAGCAATAACATATTTACATCACAGATTTAGTAGAGCAAGTATTTGTCCGAGTTCCATCTCAGTGAGAGCTAAGTGACAGTTTTTCGTGCTTTTGGTTGGGTACCCAGTGTCAGATCTGTCCACATTTTTCTACATATATGCGCATGACACCTGGGCATAATCCTGTGAAGTTTCATACTTCTAGCATCATCACAATTGCTACAAAATTACAATTTCGGTAGTCCTGTCTCTGAACATAGCCCACAGTTCAGAGTAGTTTCAAACTGTGGGCAGAATGTTCCTGTTAACAACCTATATTTTTACAAATTTTGCACAGTTCTCTATGAGTCTTTTTCAAAAAGATATTTTGTTGTGGTTTAAGATACACAAATCTGTCTGGTCCCGCCCCCAGGGTTTGGCTGGTTCAAGAGCAATCCAGGCCGCTCTCCCTGCTGGCAGTTGTTTCTGTTTACACCTGAATTTGCATTCCCTTTCAGTCCAGGAAGCCTACTGTCTCTTCCCAGAGAAGCAGAGCAAAATCCCCCCTCCTTTCATTAGCATCTAAATTATAGTTCCTGGGCAGAGAGCAAAGGGAAGGCACCTTCGTTGGAGCAAACTGTGGAATGTGCTTTGAAGTCCTCTGTGGCTGGCATCAGTTCACTTTAAAACACTTTGTTTAAAATTGTCTTTTACAAACACAAAACCTTACATTTTCAAAAGTAGACACACAGATCTCCAATTCCAGTCTTTTTAAAACATAGAAATTGAAAAGTAGCAACCTATATTGCTTTTGATGGCAAGTCTCTTTTCAACAATTTTATTTTAATGTACAAGTTTAAACTAACAGTATAAGTAATGACAGCTTGGACACAGGCGGCTAGCGGTACTGCGCCCATATCTGACATTTTTCCAGGCAAGCACCTTTTGAATGTGGAATTTCTTGTGATGAAATGTGCTTCTCCTGACATTGTGCTTAAGGGGATTCCTTAAATAAGGTGATGGTTAACACCCAACAAGGATGTTTGATCTTTTCTGATGTTTGGGAGCCATTATTTTGCAATTTCAACAGCCAAGGAAAAATGGATTTTAGAGCACTTCTGGGTTTTCCTGGCAATGCAGCACTGCCTTTTCAGCTAGTTCCATTTCACTCTGTGGGCAGCCCAATGACAGGTTTTGGCAGTGTGGACTCCTGTTTTACCACCGACACAGACAAAATAGATTTGGCAGCCTATTTTTCCGGTTTCCCTGTGCACTTCTCAGAGATTTTTAGCACGCATAGGGCTTTTCGGCGGCCATTCTGTTTTTGGTGAAAGCAGCACAGTGATGTCACAGGGCAGAGCCTAGTGGGTCAATACATCCCAAAAAGGCTACTAAGTTACCCCCCCAGCACTCCACATAAGATGGTGTGTGTTGACCTATAGAGAGAAAAGGTAAGTCCAGTCAAGTTCACTTACTATTCTTGGGAACAGTAGTTGACACAAGAAAATGTATTTAAACCTTATGAGAAATCTAAAGGTTTTCTTTGTGACACTGCACGGACGGTGCTTTGTGTCACCATACAAAATGTAGATGCCTACGGAGTTTGTCAGACTCCAAAAACAAAGGAAACATAATCCAAATCAGATCAAAATACATGAGTGAGAAAAAGGGCTCTCACTGCAGGGTTAAAATGAAAAAGTTGTAAAGTCCAGCAATAGAGCTAGGGGTCTCTAACATAGAAGGGAATTAGCACAGACATGAGAATTCATCCCAACACACACCTCGCATACCCCCAAGTAGAAGTTCGCAAATCTCTCCAAACAATACAAAAAAGCAATCATCCAAGCCAAAGCTACCTCCTTCGATACCATAATCACCAACGCCTCGTCAAACACCAGAGAACTACTCGCCATCCTTAGGGAACTGGAAGCCCCAGCCTCCGCCTTGACCAAAGACCTGGTGCGACAGCATACAGAGTGCTATGCTGCAAAAAAATGGACAGGATCCAGAAAAAAATAAAAAAACTTGCCAAGCAAACCAGCCTGATTCGCCTTCAACCTGACACTAAGCTCACCATCACACCTATTTCCAACCCCCCCAAAGCTCCACTTTTCCGTTTCAACAAAATCACCACACTAGAAACTCTACACATCCGAAAAAGGCCTTAAGCCATCAAGATGTAAAGGGGATGCGTGCCCAACCACTCTGATCAAAGACTTTGCTGTAACACTGTCGCCATTTATCACGGCCATCAACGCCTCCTTCTCTACTGGCATGGTACCCTCCAGCCTCAAAAGAAGCTTGGGTGCTACCTCTCCTAAAAAATAAAACAAATAAAAAGCTTGATAGAGCCGCTTATATCCAAATTCAACATCATCTGGAATCCAACCACATTCTGGAAGTTAGTCTTTCTGGTTTCCGACCAGTAGATGGTACAGAATCAGGTCTCGTCGACCTGAAAACCCAGATGGATGAGATCAGGGACAAAAGGGAAACCTGCCCTACTACTCCTAAATCTGTCCGCTACCTTTGACCTAGTTGACCAAGATATTACGCCACCACCTCATCCCCTCAGCATCCTTCTCCCCAGAAACAACATCCTGGATTTTCTCCTTCCTAAAAGGCAGAGTAAAAAGGTATTTTCTGACAATGCCTGTGCACTGCCCTCCCCCCATCATCTGCGGCGTACCCCAAGGGTCCTGCGTCTCACAAACCCTATACAACATATTTACTAAACCCCTCTTCGACCTTTTGCACTCCCTTGGAATAGCGTACAACAACTACGAGCAAATTCTCCTCCCCCTCATGAATTTATACGGATGATGCCGCTACGCCACCTATGCATTATCCAAGCCTGGATGGCGACCCATGGAGTTTGTCTCAACGATGAGAAAACTGAACTTATCATTGGCCATTTAAGCATGCTTAAAAAACGGACCCCCAAGTACTCCGCCTTTGATGGCACACTGATCCAGGTCTCTCCAGCCGTCAAAACCCTCAGTTTACCTTGACGCCACTATCCTTAACCCTTCAAGTTAACGCTATATGCTCCTCAGCAGCCTACACAACTAACCTCCTAAATGCTGCCAGATCCTTCCTCTCGGGAGACAGCTGCCTGACGATCGCCTTTGTTGTGGTAGGTGCTAGGCTGGACTACTGTAATGTATTATTTGCCGGAACCTCAACCCACAACTTATAGAAACTCCAAACAATCCAAAACAACGCCTTACGAGCCACCCGAGATCAGACCTTACATCAGGTGCTCACAGAACTGTACACCGGCTCCCCATCCGGGAAATAATCTCATTCAAAACTCTCACAATCACCTACAGATGTATCTCGAAATCTGCCACGCCCTACTTGGCTCAAAGAATTATAGAAGCTCACTCGGCCAGGACCACCAGAACCCCTTACACACAGATTGGTTCAATCCAAATTCAAACGTGCTAAAGCTTGTGGAACAAGTTTCCCAGTAATTGCTGCAAAGCAATGGAACTCCCTCCCACATGCATTAAGAGCGTAGGACTCATACTGGGCCTTCCGCAAAGCCCTCAAAACATGGCTGTTCGATTAACTGCTCATCATGAAATGTCAACTGTTTCCTTTCTTATTATGTACCAGTTTGAAATGCTACACCCAGAGAACGCAACTACCGGTATGCTAAGATCTGTGACGTCGGGCTTCATGTAACTGATACTTCTCTTGCGCCCCGAGGGCTTGTGTATGCTATACAAAACAGATAAAAAATAAATACAGGTTTGATGGGTGCATGTGGAGAGGGCCTTTTAATGCACGGCTAGTGGCTTATAGCTTGACATTTACATGCAATGAAAATTGTTCATTTTCATGTGTATATTATTGTCAAGGGTATTTAAGGAACTACCATTTTGTTAATGCATCTGTTCTTATCTACATTGATGTGTAATTTATTGCTGTGGGTAAGAGGGTACTTTTTTTTTAATAGGTCACTCAATAGTCAAAGCCAATGCGCCACTCACTTCTCGTAGATCTCCTGAAAGATGTCTTTGAACCTCCCATCATATTTCTTCAGGATGGTATTCTTAGTGCTCATGTAGAGCGGCCATGCTTTAGACAAGGCCATCTGGAAGGAACTATGTGCAAATTCAGCGATGGACTTGTCAGTGTTGTACATTCCAAGAGTCACACCACCTCCATCTAATCACAGGGGAGAAAAGTAAAAACAGATGTGCTTTTAAAATAAATGCAATGAGTCACGCAAATAAGTTGCATGCAATTACATACACAAAGTCCTTTCAATGTACCCTCATCCCTTGTATATGGATTTCTAAGTCATCCCCACACAAAACATCCCATATTTTATCTTACCATTACTTCCTCTGCAGTTACTTAATGATTTAAATTTTGCTTCACCATGTTATATTAGGTTGTGTGCTTGAATAGCCATTGACACCTGTATTAAAGCCTTTTAAAAGAACTGGGATCGAGAAAGATTTTAGGAAAAGCAAGGGGGGAGAATTTGAAGAGTGCATTTTTGCACACCAACACTTGAAGTCATAATTATAGTGTTTTACTTGTAATATAATAATATAATATGTCAATCTAATTTTCTAAATACCCTTGAGCAATAAAGCACAACAAAATAAGCAGCAATGCGGTAGAATGTCTGCACTGAAGGGCCTTGGACCCCTTAGCCTCACATGCCAAGTTCTATACTTGGGATAACTGACCAATGAGAAATCCATTTGAGGGTAGCCTTCAATATGTGGGTTTTGTGGCAATGTCACAACTTTTGAGGAGGGGGGACATGCTCGCTTGAGTTGAGCCAAGGGGTTTTGTGTGATGACCCCTGCAGTTTAGTAACATGGAGGGCCTAGGTGGAAGCTGTGAAGGAAGGGGGCTTAAGAAAAATGTGGCAGGGCAGGGGGACCGGCATCAAGACTCTCAGTCTGGAGTGGATGTAACATCAGAGGGAGAGGGATGGGGGTTGGTTGAACAGACTACAGCAGTCGTGCCTTTAATAAGTCTCCATTACCGTCAACAAGCCTATTTGGAGTGAGTGGGAAGGGATCAGGAACTACGCCACAGCATGTCATGTGATGAGGACAGGACCTGGAGCAAAGCCACCAAATTCCAGTGAAATCTGGAGCCTATGGGAGGTGGAAAGCAGAAGCACTGGGGGAAGAAAGGAAGATTGAGCTGGGAATGTGCATTCAATCCTGGAGCACTAGCCTTCATTAAAGGCAGCCAGGCAGAGCAAGGTCAGGGTTGTGCGTATTCTGGATCACCGATAAGGGCTCAGATAAAAGGTGCTCAATTCAGAATAATTTACCTCGCTGCCAGGACCAGAAACTGTCTAAATGTAATGCACCAGAGCACTATCTGTGCGCGAGCGTGGGAAGAATGGAAATTCAGGAAAGTGCCAGGAGAGAGAATGAGACTAGAGTGGTGAATTGAGCTGGCAGAGAAAAGGAAGCAGAACCACTAAAACAGGAAGAAAGAAAGGACGGGGGAAACAAAAGATTAAATGTGAGGAAGAAGAAACCATTAAAAAGGGAAGTGGCAAAGGACAACGCAAAGGGAGGAGCCTGATTCATATTTTGTAATTGCTTCTACTGTTTTTATTGTATCCTTGTTGTTATAATGTAAAGCGCTTTGGCGTAAAGCACTATATAAACACAATAAACATAACAAACATAACAAGCTTGCTAGTGTTGAATTTGGGGAAAATTAACCATCAGGTAGGCATAAGACAGACCAATCAGGTTATGGCGATTTGCAAAAAAAACCGCAAAATTTGCCTTTTCCCGCTATGGCCGCTATAAATCATTAAATGAGCGCAAAAAAGACACATTCGCTTTATGTATCTTTTTCACGCTCATTTAATGATTTATAGCATCCACAGAGAGGTTGCCAATTGCAGCAGCTCAAAGGTTAACAGTTCCACTGAGCAAAAAGCAAATAAACCGAGGGGCTTCAGTTCAAAGGTGTGAACCTGGGTTGACACCTTTGAATTCAAGCCCCTCCATGGAGCTGATCGAGCTGTAGCCCTCTCCCCCCTCTACACCCCAAAATGTTAGGCTGTGGTGACTCAGCCTGGCTGTCCTAAAGAGCGTGGCCAGACAGAACGGGACACAAATGACAAAGGCCTTGCAATTAATTACCATAGCAGCAGCTGGCAATTCCTATACACAGTTATGTTAAAATCAAGTCAATAATGTTGGATTTGCAAATGCTTGTTTTTAGCAGGACTTCAGTGAAGGACACTCATAGAAACTATCTTGGAGAAGGAACCCACGTTTTGTGTTTGGCAGAGGTACTGGACCTGATTAAGTGTAACAGAGGTATTCTAGGGAGGGTCTGCACTGACACCAAGCTTGCCGAGACCAAGCTTCGGCAACAGCAGTATCCCATATCCTCTTCACATGGCAGCAAGCTCCTGTAAAGCGCATTGCTGCCACAGCTGTGCTATGACCCTCACCAGTGATGTGGCCTGTCCACCGCACTAAATGACTTAAAGGATTTAAGGTGCCAGGAAACCTGGCAGGATTACTGGCAAGAGCGCTTACTGGATCCCTTGAGCTTAAGAAGCATCTTGAGGGACCCCTTCCCCAAATAACAGTGTTGCTGTGGAGGATTAAGGCTTTGGGAGCAACTCACAGAACACTAGTAGCGATGGACCGACTGTGGTAGCACCTCAGAGTGTTATGCGTTTTCGAGAGTGCTTCCAGAGGAGCAGGCAGTGAATCTGGTAGAAAGCTGGAATAGGAACTGGGAAGGAGGTGATTTTCAGACGCAGGTGACCCACAGTGAAGACTAAGAGCTAAAGGAATTACATAAATGCCCCGATTTATGCAAAACAATTCTAGCAGTGCGCAGCAACGGACTGGGAGTATAGATCTGGGGGACGAATGCTGGCGAGGGAAGTGCCTTCAGCCTTGGAGGCAAGCCAGATGGCCTGCAGAGGATGCTCCTGTCCTCCGCTGAAGGGAGGATTCTCATGGCTCATTTGGATGGGAGACTGAGTCTTTTTGAGATTATCGTATCGACGTTGTCATCTTTAATTAAGATACACCTTCCATTTACTTTTATAGGGATCCCACCACCCCCATGCCATCTTTGGATTTCCTCTTTCTTCACTGCACTCACCCACTATCTATACCCAACGCTTCACTCCCCAGTCTTTTAAAATTTTCGATTTTGGTACTTATCTGCCAATTTAGGCTTTGAGGGTGTTTAGCTCCACTTCAATGTCATTGTTTTGAAATGTGTGGACCTAACCCCGGAGGACTGCCCCTACACATTGGGTTCACATGCCATGACTAAAGAGTGGTAGTGAAGCAGTGATGGGCTTCCAGAAATGGACCATTAGGGTTACCTTAACTAGGGACAGGTGTGCCTGGACGCACCTGTGTGAGAGGATCTCAGTAGGGGGATAGCAGAAGGGGCGCATTTTAGAATTTAGGTAGATCAGCAGAGCTGTGTGCGTGTGTGCCTGTATGTGTCTACATCCCAGTACTGAAAATGCAGGGGTTATAGCTGGGCAGCATTATGAAGGTACCAAAGCAGGAGTTGCGTAGAGTGCTGAAAGTCAGGACTGAGGTCGACTGGTAGAGCTATATTTAGGAACCCACAGAATAAAAGAGGAGCTGCAAGTCAGGACTGATGTGATTAGGGGAGATGGGATTGAGACCAAGTACTGAAACTGATGTAGCTCAGGAATGGACGGGGGTGCTCAGAAAGCTATGCAATCAGTGCCATTATAGTGCTTATAAACCAAGTGGCAGAAGGCATTAACTCAGAAGACTGCTTTGAAAAAACAATGACGGGCATTTCAGGCTCACAGTTTGATGCTATTGCTCGATAAAGTTAGCTCAAAGGTTTGTTAAAAGTTCTCCACATCACCTCAAACATTCCTGTTTCAATGTGCAACACTCTGTACTGTTCAAGTTCTCTGTTTTTGGATAAAAAAGATGTTAAATGATGTATTTTTCGACAATAAATAATGCCGCAAAAAATGCAGTTGTGTGCCGCAATTTTTTCTTTTTTGTGCCACAAAATTTTCCATTTCATGCCGCAATATCCTGGAGGGTCTGATAAGAACCCAAGAAAGGAAGTGGAGACATAGCAGGAGGATCAGGGACAGGAGTAATAAAGAAGATGCCAAAAGAAGGAGAGTGTTGCATGAATGGAAAGTAGGAAAGAACACATGGCACATAGAGAAACTGAAGGGGAAGTGAAGGAAGTACTTATGCACTGTTGAGGATAACAGAAGATTTTAAGACACAAGGGTGGACAAAGAAGGTGAAAAATATTGGAGTAACAACTGGAAGCCTCAGAAACATGAGGAATAGAAGGGAGAAACCTGAAAAGGGTAAGAAGTTAAAACCAAACATTTGACCAGGACACTGGATGGAGGTGAAGAAAAAGCAGAATCCAGGAGGGGTATCGAAGGTGAAATTAGGAAGAAAACCGTAGAGAGAGGGTTAGAAACCTTGGGCCAAGGGGAGAGTTACTCCCAGGGTCAGTGAAATAGGGATTTGGAATGAAAGAGCACATCCAGCAAATGACAGAAGCGAACACAGAGGGTAGAAAGTGTCAGGTGCAGCAGACTCGCAGTAGTCCGTGAGAGCGTCGCATTGCTGGAGGTGGTGTCTTGCGGACAGACCGCGTAAAACAGGACTACATTACCCATCGTACCATGCGTGAAAGGGCAGTTAAGGGAAATTCTGTAGTACGCACACAACACGGAAGTGCTGCGATGCTGGGAGATGTAATATCCGGCATTTCCCGGCTCTGGTGCTTCTCACTTGTTCTGCAAGTTTTGTTTTCCGATTTAGATTTTCTGGCTGTTTCCAACTTAGTGTTTTTCTATTGACTTTGACTCTGAGATACCCCTTTGGATTTGGTGACCTAACTCCCCTAGATTTTGGCTTTATTGGATGGCTCATGGATTCTTGACATGAATTGTGGTGGTTTTGGATGTTGCTTCCTACGTGCCAGATGGAAGAATCCGACCATGCTTTCTGGTGAAGGACCGGTTTAGACTGGATCATCTGGGGTTTTCCCCATCCCCTATGAACAGCGCCCTGGTGCCACCTGGAGTTAGATGACTCCGTGGGGATACGGTTGTATGGCATACCGTTTCTTTGTCTGGGTGGTTCCGGTCCTGCTTTTTGCCCCATTCCACTACATCTGGAGGCCGCAGGCATTTAACAGTCCTGGGTAGGGACAGTGGGTACTGCTTGTTGTCCTAGAACTGATGGTTTATTTTTTTCCTTTTCAGCTATATAGAGAGCCTGGTAGCACTTGCTCTCCTTTTATCTTTTGTTCAATTGATAAGCCAGGAGAGTACCACCATTCTCCGCTCTGGCTGACCCACTGAGACAAAGGACGGTCAGTTCACCTGGGACATCGGCCGTGAACAAGTTCTAAAGAGTAAACCAGATGAGTGGGGAAAATAAAATATTTTTTTTAATTTAAAAAAATTAAATAAAAAAAAATGAAAATAAATCGGAAGATGAGAAGCACGGAGACGAAGTGAAGAGGATGATCCTGGTTGCTTACCCCATAGAAACAAGGTGAGGAGGTTAAGATGTCCCCAAGGGAGAAAGGCAGAGGTGGTGGCCTGCAAACTGGCAGAAGCTGCTGCCCAAGACAATGCAACCGGAGTAAAGACAGACTATGGCCCAGGAGCATTCAAAGAGGAAAGATCAAAGCACAGGCGAGGCCAAAGATGGACCGAGAAGAGACAGAAGCCTGGCCTAAAGTGAACTTGTAGGGAAAAAGGGGCAAAGTGCTGGCCAAGGAGAAAACACAGGAAAGAAACTAACTTCTGGCCCAGTAAAAGCCACACAAAAGGCCTGCTGGAGAACAAGCCAAGCAAAAGGCAGAGAGAGACAGAAGGAACCCTTACCAAATAAAAGGCAGGCAGATAAAGAGGATGAGGAGGTACTCCTTTGTAGTGTAGATGAGCAGCCTGAGCACTAACCCAGTGAAAGAGAACATTGTAAAAACTATTTTACAGTTTGTGGAACATTTTAAAAGCCAAAAGGAGGAGTTCATTCTGACTATTTAAATAAATCAGCTTAAACAAGTATTTGTTGCAGGTTTCATTGCTGTGACTGTAGCACTAAAGTTGCAGGTTAAAAAGTTAGGCTAAAGGGAATTGGCACATGAACTGAAAATTCTCTGCTGGATTCTGGAATTTATTTTAAACACCCGAGTGAGTGGAACTTTTTGCCACTCATTCATTCTTTTTCTTAGACTGGGAATTTTATTCTCTGCTTTATGGAGTTTGGTAACCGCCATATGTGAATACAGGCATCTGCTTTTTACTTAGTGACCCACAGTAGCCTTTCTGCAGTGTCACTAAGGAGTTACTTCTCTTTGATGTTGAAATACATTGTCTTATGAGAAATACAGTTCCTGAGAGTAGTCGGATCATTTTTTTATCTTACCCTTCTCTTTGTGGGTCCAGCACACACCACCTTATGTGGGGTGCTGGAGGGTTATATTGCAACTCCTTCTCCCACTCCTCGTGTAACTTTTTGGTACACTGACTAACTTAAATAAATGGCTGGTGGCAGTGGTTTCCGTTTACACCCTTTTGTTCAAGTTACTAGCAGGCTGATTTCTCAGCTGCAGTACAACACCCATGGGTGACCATTTTGCCAAAATTGCCCCCAGTCTTCCTTTTTCACCATTTTCCATTTGTCAGTTCCTTCTGGGCTTTTCATCTATCCTTTAGAGTAGATTTGAGTCCTTAGTTCATCTGACAAACCGGAAGAATTGATCAACCCGTTGGAACGTCTAATAAGACGGGAAATTAGTCAAATGTTACATGCTACCACACTTGCACAATATTACAAGGCACAACCTCAATGGTTAAGAATAGAACTAGAGCCAGCCCTATACAAAGAAAATCCACTTTTTTTTTTTACAAAATCTGGAGGTACATTCTAAACAAATGTTCCTTAGATTTAATAATGCTTACAATTAAAGAGCTTTCAAAATCACTATCCATTATAGAAACAGATCTTGAATCAATCAAAACGACATTAAAAAGGTATCACAAAGGAAGAGTTAACATCTATATAACAGGACACAAACAACAAACTGGACAGTTACAAAAAAGAAATTGAAGCGAAGTAAGAAAAAGTTCAGACGGGATACTCTGGACTATAAATTAGATAAAGTATACTCGTGGAAGGAATACTGTCATCAGAAAGATTGGTCAAAGAGTGGCAAAACTCCCTCCAACAAAACACCAGCCACAGGAAGCGCATCCTCAGGAGGTATCAAGTGCGGAATCTGAAACACCAGAAACAAACACACATTCCAATGGATGACCATGTAGCATCATCTCCCAGACTATCTAAATTGCCTTCTGAGAACAGCTCTTCTTTTAGACGGCGCAAAACGAGAAGAAACGCAAAGAAAAAAATCCATCAAGGAAGGTAAATCTCCCAAAGAAAAATTAGTAATCAACATTTCAAGTCATAAACTAACCACATTTGAAGAAAAACACCCTGCAAAGGGGTATTTCATTTGTTCCACATCACAGTAGCTTATTGTTAAAAGAAAAATTCATTTTTTCAAGTTAACATGAAAAATGAGACTTAAAATATTTTTGACACATGTGAATGGGGTAATTCCAGAGATTAAAATACATATTTGGAAATTAAACCCAAAAGTACATTTTTACCGGCTATTCAAAATCCCCACTATTGGAAGTTTTTCAAAAACAAGTGCTCAAAGACTTAACTAAATCGAATTTCACAACCAGAGAACAGGCATTAGACAGATTGTCGAAAAATCCACAGATAATGGGGGTGCCCTAGTATTGATGAACACTAGCCAATACAAGATGGAGATCGAGAGACAATTGGCAGACGAGAACACTTACTTGTAAACCTTTGAAAACCCCACATAGGAAGTACGTCAGATTATTAAGACTGTACTAGAGGAAGCAGAAGCTGATGAATTGATCAGTCATCATACAAAAAAACGTTCTTACCAACTTACACCCAGCAATACCAATAATATACATATTGCCAAAAGGTACACAAGAATCTCATGAACCCATAAGGTCGACCCATAATCACAGCAAACAGCCTGCTAGAACCATTGGCACAATATAATGATCGTGCAATACAACCTCTGATCCTTAACTTCAAAACATACATCAAAGACACAAATGATTTTTTGAATAAATTACAGAACATATGCATCGATGAAGACAATGACATTTTATTCACCATGAATGTGGTAAGCGTATATAACAATATTACACACCAAGGTGGCCTGGAAGCCATGGAATGGCTATTGCTATCCCCGATTGGAAAATGCAAAGCAGATGAAGTATTTATCTTTAAACTACTTAAAATAGTTCTGCAGAACAACATCATGTTTGAAGACAGATATTTAATCCAAATATCTGGTACTTCGATGGGGGCTGCTATGGCCACGAGCTATGCGAATACATACATGGCATACCTTGAGGAAAATAATATTTTTTGTGACGTCAAGTGGACCAAACACCTCAAATTCCTGGAAAGATTTATTGACAATCTGTTCGGGATATGGAATGGCTCCTATGAGGATCTGTCAGAATTCTTCGAGCACCTAAACGCAGCTGCCCTCAGAATGAAATGTACATCGAAGACCAGTAAAAAAAAATCAATTGAATTCTTAGATGTAGAAGTGTACATAAAATCTGGCAAGTTGGAAACCACAGTATTTACCAAAAGCACAGACAGAAATAGTCTACTCCATGCTAATAGTTTTCACCCCAGGAAAACAATAGAGTATACAATTTGGCCAATTCTTAGGGTACACGCGTATTATTTCAGAACACCACAAGTCCACCAGGAAAACGGAAGAACTCAATAAGAAATTTGAAGAAAAAATAAAAAGAGGATATGATCAAGTAAACCTCAACACTGGAGCAGAAAAAGCAGGGAATATTAGTAGACTTAAGGCACTGGAACCAAAGACACACAAACCAGTAGAGAAACGTGTACATGTGACAACATACTCCCAACAAAGTTCACATAAAGTAAATAAAGAGAAATTGGAACACACCAACAACAGATTCCATGATGGGGAGATTATTTCCTGAACCACCACTATTTGCTTACAATAAAAGTAAATCTATAAGAGCATCTCAAAGCGGACTCCGCTACCGAAAGGGAGACAAAATAGAAATACAAGGGTACTACATCACCCAATAACTGCAAAAATTTCATTAAAGGGAACAGTATCAATCACCCACACAAGGGATTTAAAATCGACCTCTATCATTCCTCAACATGCAACTCCAAGAATGTAATTCATGGGATTAGATGCCCATGTGGTTTGTACTACATTGGCTGACCACTAGGAAAGCTAAAACCAGGTGGTCAGAACACAAATTTAATATTCAAATGGCCTCGGAGAAATCACCGGTAGCACAGCACTTTAGGCGTGAGAGACACAACTTTGCTCAAATTAGAATCATTATCTTAGAGCAAGTCAGCATACCAAAGAGAGGAGGCAACCTCAACAGACTGCTCCTGGAACGTGAAAATTATTGGAGTGATCGCCTTAAGTCCATGTCCCCAGATGGGATGAACATGGCGTGGGACCTCAGTTTGTTTTGTAATGACTGATATACAAGCATTTGCCTGTAAAACAGAAGTTGTACATTTTGATACATATTGTCATCAATAATTACAAATTACAGACAGCACAGGCCATCTTTTGAAAGCTTTTTAATTGGGCAACCAAACTGCAGAATATACCTGTACATCACGACAGGTAGGGTAAATCTTGAACACCATCTACACAATCTGTACACCATACTCAATTTAGTGATGTAACCATAAAAAACGTCAAACAAAGATGCATGTATATCCACCATAGATAGTGGAACCATTCAACGCACTCTTCAAACATGGCGCTCTTCTAGCATAAACACTTAGTCCCTCCTCAACCTGGCAGCAACTTTCCAGCCGGCCGATATACAAGAGTGTTACCATAGCAACTAGCTACAATACAGCGGAGAGCGAATGCGCAGGACGCGGGAGAGAATCAAACCGCTGAAGTGCTCAGGCGAGGTAAGAACAGGAACCCTCGTTACACAAGGTTGTGTCATAAGCACTAGACAAAAAGACATTTATCTATTTATATTGCAGACTTAAGGAAAGGCAATTGTTCGAAAGTGTGAGGTGACATAGAACATAAACAACAGAGTCATATTTACGGTATGATGAACCACGCACAGCAAGGAGGTATAAAGCAGGGAAGATGGATGCCGTAAGAACACAGAGTGTCAGTTGTGAATGTATTAACGCACACATGGTACGATATTGAATTACCAGGAACACCCACTTAATAGGGATTCATTCCCCATAGGAGCTTCCTTGTACCAGGATCACTGATCGTAGAAACACAAAAAACAGATCAGCAACGCCCTCAAATATTAGACATATCGACCACAGTTACCAACTGTATATGCTCAATACATTTACTCTGAGGTGATCTTTGTGATGACGACAGCAAACGGTTTGTGCATTTTAGAAAAAAAGGGCTTAGAACTGGGACACAGCGCTTATTCATAGCGACTGATCCCAGTTCTAGCCCGTCCACCATGATTACATTCATAGAGGTAATTGACTTATTTTCATATTGTATCTTCAACAGGATACAATATTGATACAGCAGACAACTGGAATCTATCAAATGGCAATCAGGAGACATTGCCAGAACTCGGAGGTCAGTAGGTTTTAAAACCAACTTCATAAGACGTGAACTAAGAAATAAGAGTCCCAAACTGAATGAAACATTTTTTCATTTTAATTTTCACAAATTTGTGAACTGTCCATGCCTGATGAAGTGCAAGTAAGCCCGAAATGCATCGTAGAGAGATGGGAGCATGGCGGAAAAAAACAATCTGAGGGTCCTAGGCGCGTGAGGGATCATGGGTACAGTGGACGTCACACTAGGGATAGTATTACTGGCACGCCCTGTGTCGACGCCCATTTTTGAGTTTCGAAAAACAAACTAATACTTCGCAGCTTCCACTAGATGTCGGCTTATGCACAGCATGTGATCTAAGCAGATTACACAAGCCTCAGAAATAGAGATATACTGGGCAAATCATTGACATGTATATTTGGCTTTATCTCATGCAAATGGACTTTGAACCATTGTGTTCTTATTAGAGAAAAAAAAAAGATTTTCAAAAAAATTGTTTAGAAACTGATATGTAAACACTTGAATTGTTGTAAAAATCTATTGTGTTGTTGAAATCACTATATAGTGGGAATTGAACACACACACCCCAAGTAGTGTGTCACAAACCATTTGAACATTATTCCTAACACATTTGTGTATGAGCTTGTTTAATTCTTGAATGTCTTATTTTTATTAAACTTAACACATACAATTCTACAGAAATTATTTAGCATTATTTTTTGCTTGAAAGTGTGCACATAGCCTTAGTCGCACTGGCACAGGTGAGACTCATTTTTCTATGCTTTATGTATTGATCTTGTAGCCCAAGATCAGCATCTGTGGGACCTAAAAATTATTTAAGATTTGTAACAAATAGAATATCTGACCTAGGGAAACCCAAAACCCGTTAATTACTGAGTGCTTCTCTACACAATTACGGTTGTAATCCCTTGCGAGTTTTGCCTTTGGCGGACTGGAGCCCTTAAGCCCGCTCAGGCTCCAGTGTCTCTGGGATGGCAGGAAGTGAGGGAGAAGCCCAAAACTTCACTCTCCTTTGTCTGTATGTGTGCCTGACTGAAAGCAGTTCTAACTGGGCAGCTGAATGTCCTGGAGGACAGCCTACCCCTAGGTGAGTGACAGATCCATGGGAGTAAATGGATGAGTTCCAGGATATAAAGCAAGGATTTTTGGACTACAGAGTGGACCACTGGAACAAGGAATCCAAAGCAGAAGAGCAGAGATGCCAGCAGCACCTTCCAGGATGGCAGACGCACCGGTGAAGAAGCTGTGCTGACCCTATTTTCAAAATCGACAGGGACAACCCGCCAAGGACGACTTCCTCACTTACACGGATCGGACCAACTAGCCTAAAATCTTTCATTTTGCCCCCCGAAACAGCCACTCCCCCCCAAACATCCTGTGACTTTCCCGAGCCACAGAACAGCAATACCCAGGGTACCTGGGACCATTACCTAGTGCATTGTCTGGATTCCCCCGGTAACTTAGGGTGAGACCCAAAGTTACTAAATATGCAAAATTGGGCAGGACAAAGACTGATGGGCCGTGTTCGTGCTAGTATAGAGACTCCCAGACCCCTCTTTGTTTAGCATATTAAGTAACTTTGGGTCTCACCCTAAATTACCAGGGGAATCCAGATGCGGACCCCTTGCTCACTGTTGAGGCACACTTCCACCTCACTGATGATGCCCAACAACGCTGAAACACGTGTATGGGGTTGCTGTTGGTACTCTTGTTTAGAGAAGAATGGCCTAGCATTTCTGTGTTGGAATGCCCCTGGGCAGCAGAAAGACCGATATGCAGGGATATGTCTCTTCTGACAGGGACAGTGAGCTAAAGACTTGGTTGAGCTTCTCCCAGGGGTCATCCACCTAAGAACAGGTCAATAGGCTGTGTTTGTGCTGGTAGAGAGACTATCAGACCCCTCTTTGTTTTCCATATACTTTTCAAGCAGCTATCAGCAACTTGGGGCAGGTATACACCCAAGACTCTTTTTTTTGTCTGTCTACAATAGACCAGGGAAAGCAAAACAATGTTACACTTTATGAATAACTCAAGTTATTCTAGGTAAGTAAAACCTAATGCAGACTTATTCTGGACAGGTTAACAGCGAGTCAGGGCAAGCAAGACCTAATTGGGGAACACTCCTACAATTATCCTAACAGGAATAATAAAGTGAAACCAAAAGCATTACTTTTGTGAAGATGAAGAGGCACAACCAAATCGCAGGTGAGTAATATACCCTTACATCTATTCTGCTAGAATGGCAAAACAGTTTCTAAGGAAAGAAAGACGTTACATATACTTTTCAGCATAGTGCAACACGCATTCAAGGTAATTAAGAACTTTAACTGTTCACTCTCAGAGTTACAGTTAACAACCAACTTCTTTTGCAAGTAATTCACTTTTAAACATGTATTCTCTTTTCTAGGCAAAAGGCCCAATCCTTTAAAAAAAGTATTTCCCTTATTCTTGGAGCATGAGTGTTCTCAGTGGCAGAAGGGGGCTGGGGGGAGGTCACTGGGGTCTAGTGTCCAAGAGGCAGTGTCAGGACAAGTTCTTAAGTAGCAAAAGTCAGAGTTCCTAAGGAAGACTGTTCAAACAGGCGAGTATTTTACTTTAGAGTTAGTTGAGGGTCCAGGGGCTTCACAGAAGACACCCTAGGAGGATCCCAGCAATGGACTGGGGTGAACTGGCCAAGAGGCCTCACAATCACAGTTAACACCCCAAAACTACACAGGCAACACAAGAGACTTAAGGTAAGTAAATACCCAAGCCAGCACAGTACCTCAGCACAGAATAACATTTTGCAGCAGGAGGACTTCAGTTTTTTGGCAGATTCTGGCCGGTGGATTCCTTGTCGTGGCGACTAAAAACATGACCTTTGAAGGGACTTGCAGCAGGTATCAACAAGGAAGGCTCTAGGAAAGGTTTTCCTCATGGCTAGATACGGCTCTGGATTTGGTGCCTTTTTCACGAGCACAGAAGACAGAATATCGCTGGCCGGAGTCTCGTCGTAACAAAGGTCCGGCACTCTGGTGAGGGGACTTTTCGGAATGGAATCGTATCTCTGGAGATCCAGCAGGATGCCCGCAAAATTTCAGCGTGCTTCATAAGACTGTGCACTGTACAATGGCTTGAGTTGCCAAGGTAATGCAGCCCCACAAGGTTGCAGCACGGCATGGGATGGCTCAAAATGCAAGTCTTCTTGAGCCTAGTGGGTTTTACCAGGCTCTGGGTAGTCATTTTCGGAGTCCACTGGTTGATTGGAACGAAGGGCTACAGCAGGTTCAGGTTACACAGCAGGCTCTCCGGTCGCTGGAAATTGTCTCAGCCGCTTTTCCTTCATCATCCTCTTCGGTTTTGGTTCCAGTGATCGACTTGTCTTCAGCTTCCAGGTTCAGAGTATTTCACAGGAACTACAGCACAACTTCTGCATTTTACAACAAGGGGCGGTCTGGTTGTCCAATCAGGACAGCCAGTGCCCCACTGAGATGTATCCCCATTGAAGCGAGGAGGAAGACAAAGGGCTGGGAAGTTTTGGACTCCTCCCTCGTTTCCTGCCTTCACAGACATACTGGAGCTTGGGCAGGGAGTCCAGGGGACTCCCGCCGAAGATAAAAATCATGCAAAGGAATTTCCCGCCCACGATGTCAGGGGAAGGAAGAAGGAAGGATAAGACACACTAAAATGGCAAAAAAACAAAACGGGCATTTTTGGTAAAATGAGCACCCTTACTGCAGCTGCGAACACAGCCTGCGGTAAAGGTGCACCAAATTCGTACAAGGCATCACTGCCACCAGCCATTGAAAGTAAGCTTGTCCCTGTAAAAGAATTTACAATTTTAGTGTGAAAGGGGATACATTGCATCGCCCCAGCACTCTACATAAGGTAGAGGGTGTGCTGGTTTCACCAAATAAAATGTAAAAGGGATCCAAAGATCCTTTCTACCCTTGGGAACTGTAGTTCTCTCAAGGTTAGCCAGAGAAAGTTAAAAGGGGAGCCCCTAGGGCAACTAAGCAACAATAGGCACTTATTGCCAAAAAGTTGTCAAAGAGAATAACCTTTAAAAGAGACTATGGAGAGTCTAAAAAAATGACAACCATAAAAAAAATAGTAAAAGATTCTGTGTGTGGAAAAAGGTTCCTACTCAGAGGTATAAGAAAAAAATAATCCACCAGTAAAGCAAAAGGTTCTGGGGTTGACACAGCTCAGGAAGATTTACCATTACTATGAAAAAGGGAAATCCCATTAGTTTTAAGGACAGACATGTTTATCTTTCTTTTGAATAAAGGGTTAATAGCCAAAATAGCCAAACGCTCAATCCACCTGGTCAGAGTCCTCATTTCCTGTCACCACAGTACACAGCCAGAGTCTTAAGTGGGACGCTGCACACCCTGGCAAACGTGCAGCTATTCCATGATTAGTCCCTCACATCCTTGTGTATGCAATGTCTATGGTGCAGCTAGTGGCTTACATTTGCAGGTCCCACTGTGACAACTAGCAGGGAATGATCAAGTGCATAATCTGAGTATACCCAGGAATTTTATAAATATTTCTAATGATTATTCAAATATTATGAAAGAACCCAAGAAATGTAATGAACTTAAAACAGTTATTCAATGCTGTAACCCTTCCTGGCATTGGCCACTGGTGTTTTTTTTTTTTATTGGAGGTGTGTATGAATAGGTGGAAGCGACCAAGCATAACAAGGGAGCTCTAACCCAGTAAGGGAAATACTGGGGTTTTCTCCTGAGAATATTTAAAAATAGAGTTAAAATGGTGCATTTTACAACACACCAAGTGAAAAATTGGGTAAAAAGCGGCACAGTTTACAATTGGTTTTACAAGGTAAGGCATAAACACACCCAATAGATGACAAGTCACCAACCGTGCACAAGATCATTTTCCAAAGCAGTTTTAGGATTATTTTAACCTGCCTACAATATAGGTCAGTGACAAG
Source organism: Ambystoma mexicanum (assembly GCF_040938575.1). Lineage (NCBI taxonomy): Eukaryota > Metazoa > Chordata > Amphibia > Caudata > Ambystomatidae > Ambystoma > Ambystoma mexicanum. The sequence continues at coordinate 711,325,364 of NC_090931.1, forward strand.
AAAAATTGACATGTAGGTGCCCATACTTTGACGGCTAGGTATATGCAAGAATTCCACTTACCCAAGCTTGCTTTGCCCATAATTCCAGTAATTATAATAAGAAAATATGTCCATGCTGGCTCAGTCAAAACGTGCCAGTATCCCCACGTGAGAACAAACTCCCTTTGGCGTTGCCTATAATGACAGCAACAGATATATCGCTGTAAGAAAATATACTTCACTGGCTGCACCAATGACCTACCCCATGTAAAATCACTACAGGTTACTTTAGGCGCTAATGTCAGCAAAATATGTCCATGCTGGCTGTCCCAATGTTGTGCTTCACTCCATCCCTCCAAAAAAAGAAAACTTAACAAGTTGGCTTAGTCCAGAATTCTAGTAAAAAAAGGCCATTCCACTGTAAGCAAATGTCCATAATGGCTGCACCAATGCAGGCACCCACCAAATGTAAAAATATGGCAAGTTGGTTTTGCCTATACTCCTAGTAAAACACTACATGCCACTAAGAAAATGTCCATGCCGCCTGCCCCAATGTAGTTTGGCCATCTCCAAGTACAAACACCGAAGCACTCAAGGTGTCTTTGCTCATCATTCTTGCTAAACATGCAATGCCACTGTAAGCATATGCCCATAACAGCTGCTCCAACATCTCCTTTCATCCTTGCTCACAGAGAGATTCTCTCTCTCTCTCTCCCCCCCCACAGGGAGGTCCTCCGTAGTTCCTGACACGCCCAATGGAGCTGGAGCACCAGAAACCACACTATAGCCCTGTAAATATGCACTGAGGTCCAAACTCAGGGGTGGTTAAGAAGTTGAAAAGATACCATGAAGTAAGTGATTATTCGTAAGTTATCGGTCACTTCTCCCCAAGGGGGAGGCCTTTCTCATGAGGCTAGGGAGGTGCAGCTGCTACCCAACAATCCCCCCCGAGGTGGTTTAATGTGGGAGGATCTCATGGGGAAGGGTGTCCCCCCCGCCCACCCTCCCCGCCCCCACCCCCCCACCGGGGATAAGGACGATCACCTGGGGTACAGCCAGGTGGCCCATGTCACATCTCAACCTTCCTTAACCCCTCCATGCTAAATAACTTCCTTAACAGTAGACCCATGTATTTGTGTAGTGTTGGAGAAATGGCCCCAACAGAAAGTACCAGTACAAAGAAGAGCACCTGCCCATACAGAAAGTACCAGTACAAAGAAGAGCACCAAATCATGTAGATGACAGGTTATGCTAGTACTGGTACAAGGTGGCCCAGAGGATGCATGAAGATCAATCCATCAAGAACAATAAAAGACTTTGAGAAGCCGCCAGGGCAGGACTGGCAACATTGTATAAGAGGAGAAGGACTGAATATTTAGTCAAGCCCAGCCGGGAGAGGTAACTGGTGTGAAAACCATCCAGCATGGGAGTTTCAAATCCTGTCAGCTGACCGGGGATGCAGGCGAAGCGCTGAGGGAGTTCTCTGTGGGTCCAGCTGGAGCGGACCGGAACATAAAGCAGTAAGAGCTGAGCGGGTCAGTAGAGCGCAGAGGCGCTGCAGAAGTAGAGGAGAGAAGCCCGAAGAGCCTCACCACAGTCCCAGGAAGCCCCAGTGGCGTACTGAAGCCCCAAAGGTGGTAACAGGAGGTATGAGAGACCCCCAAGGGGACAATGGGGTGGAAGAGGCAGACTCAAGAGGCTATACGCTGGCCCTTTGAGAAGGGCGAATCAAGAATCGGAGGAGAACCTCCTCATAGCAATAAGACCACTGACCACCAGAGAAGGGTCTGGGACCCCAAGGCAAATATATTGAGCACCAGAGGAGAATTTCCTTATCCCAGTGGCAGCAATAGGACCACCAACAGAGAAGGGTCTGGTACCCTAACCCAAGTGAACCATGCACCAGCGAAGAATTTCCTCATCACAGTAGCCTCAAAAAGCTCTGTGACCACCATAGAACGGTCTGGTACCCGGATGTCAGCATATTTAGCATTGAAGGAAAGCATCCTCGTTGCACTGGCTGGGAAAAGTCCAGTGAGGTCCGAGATGGACTTGGGACTTCGCCAATAACAGGAGAAGGGAGTAATTCTCTTGGTCCTGAAAGTTGAAGAAGCTGGAAGCCTTTTTGATAAAGAGACGCCGGGGGAAGGGAGTCACGGCCGCTGACTTTTGTTTGAACTGTATTGGAGTGCGAGAATCAATACCAGGAGATGGGAGTCATTCTGCTGGTTCTGAAAGCGATTGGTGCACAAGTATGTTGGCACTACAAACCAGGGGAAGGGAGTCATTCCATCTGCTATCCTTTTGCTAAAGAACTTTGCATCCTTTTACCAAAATAAATTTCTGGGAAGCCACCCAAACACCAGGAGAAGGGAGTGATTCTCCTAGAGAAGGTACTTTCTGTTGACTTATACTTTAGTTGTAGTATAACAGATAGAAGTAGGTTGTGACAGGACGGTGGAGTTTGATTTGGACGGACATTCCGACAGATCAATTAGCATTAGTTTGAGGCAGGGAAACCGCTCTTAGAAGAAGGGGATAGTGGGGGTTTCTTTGGTTGTCAAAGACACTTATTTATCAAGCAAAATGCCAACCTTGTGTCAGCACTTTGTTAGACATCCTTAAGGAAGGGTGTACACTTCATACAGATAAGTTCGAGCACTCAAAAAAATTTCTTCTGGTGGCATATCAATACCTTAAATTATGTTGCATGTATGCTGCATGAAATCACACAAGTAGCAAAGGGGCGATGGGGGTGCTGGCTCAGGTTTGGCGTAAGTGGTATGCTACAGGTTTTTTGCATGTAGGAGAACAATCATGCAAACAATGCTTCGTGTCAGCAACAAGATATCTTCAAAGGGACAGGAGGCCCATCCCAATCCCTGGATGCACTTTGCCACGATACTTTGCAACTTTGTACAACTGCCTAAAGTGGCAGGATAGGAATTTGTACTTACGGTTATAGATCAGTTACTATATTGATAAGGCGTAAGCCGCCCAATGAGCTGAAAAAAGGCAGTAGTAAAACCACTAATAAAAGGATGTCATTCCATATTTCAGAGTGCCAGTGAGCAGATACACTTCACAGGGAAGGTTATTCAAGAGCTCCATAGAGCATTAAATACTCAGCAAAAACTCCATGTCATTATCGGCCACAATCAGTAGACACTGTGGAAAAGAACAGTGTCTACAAAAACAAAATTTCCCAAATCTGCTAGAAAACCGTAAAGTGGCCAGAGTCAGGTGCACTACCGCTTGCCTTAATGAGTATGCAAGGCAATGCAATATTCTAACTGGCAGAATGATGTGCTTAACAGAATGACCCTCTGTTAGGACAGTTTTACTTAGGGCTCAGTAAAATTATACAACTCAGACAGTACACAACTCCACTCTTAGTATAAGGCTGTACCACCTGTGTTCAGGGTAGCATAAATAGAGCAGCAAGGCTCATTTAAGAGGGGTGGAGGCTGTAGGAAAGTAGACAGAACTTGCAGTATACCAAGGGTTCAGCAAACACAACCAGAAGTATTAGAAAAAATAAAGGTGGATTATAAATACAGTTGGGCCAAGTGAAGTCTTGGGATAAGTACTTTGTCATAGAGTCAAACAGAGTATAAAAAGACAACACAATGCTTTAAGTTACAAAGACCAAAGCATAGATCCTGTTAAGAAAACAAACAGAATTTCTAGGGAAGTCAGACTTTATCAAAACACATTTAGTATTGGACACACCTATTCATGGGGAGTAAAACCATAAGTTATGTTACAGCAAGTCAAGCGTAGTAGACACTGTCAGTCATGCATTGACATTCCGATACGGAATACTTAGTAAACCAACCCCATTACCAGGATACTTTTCTGAATAGTGGAACACAAATTAATGAAACAGTATAAACCTATAATTATATTCAGGATAACAATTTAGTTCTACTAGGTGTAGTAAACCAATACAGTTCCTTTTCAGATCAGTGGAACACACATTAGAGTAATCAAGAACTATTTACACTATTTTAGGATTGCAACAGGCAGGCCAAGGTCAGTTCCACCTACAGAACACTTTAAGAATGGCACACAGCTATTCAAGGTAGGTAAAACCTAAGGCAGACATATTTTAAACAGGCTAAACAGCAGGTCAGGGGAAGCAAGACCCAGTTGGTATACTTTTTACAGTTATATCCTAAACGAAATAGTAAAGTGAAGCTAACAGAATGTGTGCTACATTGACCCACTCAACAGAATTCTTCTCCACAACCAAGCTGCGCTTTGGCAGTTAACAGCAAAATGGCTGCGCCGGCTCTCTGGGGCACCATTGCATCAACACTACACCTGGCATCGACAAAAGGATGGCTGCACCATCTTGCCAAACACAAAATGGGCAAGTTGGAACCGGGAGCACACAGAAAGGTGCCAGTGTGTTCTTACATGTACCAAAGAAGGGGAGTGAAAAAGCAGCGCCGCTTTGCTGCAAACCCACAGTTCGCATTGAAAAAGGAAAATATTTACATTAAAAATGATGCCACTCTGATGCTTTTTCCTCTGATTCTACGTCAGGATCGGAGGCTCACATTAGGCTTCTCCTTCATTTATTTCACATACCAAAGAAAGCTCAGCATCAAGTATTTTCTGCACCTGAGCAAGGAAAAGTAAACCTAACATGAGGTGCAGAAAAATAATCACAAAACCACCAAAAAAACAGAACTTCGTCCATGCAACAGTCTTTGAAGAAGAACGAACTCTGTTACCCAGGAGCCATAGCTACAGTTCAAGCAGGTCAAACACATGTGACCTCAGTCCACCAATAATAGTGTAGTTGTCCCTCCAAATAGACCTAAGGATGATGCAACTTCCTCTTTCGAGGCTGCAAACTTGGCCATCCAAACCCTGAAAAGAAGGCTGTAACTTGATGCGTCTAACGAAATGCAATCGTAAAAAAGCTAGTGTTACTTGAGTTATGACAACCCTATGTCCTCTCGCCAACGTGGGAGTCACACAGTCTACTCCATCTTGATTTTTGTCTTTGTTCCACTCTCTAAGCAACCCTATCCAAATCCTGATAACATGTCCAACTGTCAGAATTCTCTGTCTTTTATCCCTGATCTCCAAGCTTTAGCGCCACTCTTCTCTTCACTTCTGTCTTGCATAGATCATAAGTCATTAGTAGTTTGATTAAATAAATAAATGTTCCCTAAAGAAAAGGGGTAGACTGCGTGAAGGGCTACAACTGCAGCGTAACCTTTATATTCACGGGTGGCGTTCCTCTTTTCTTAACCATTAAATCTAGTTTAAGTAAAATTTGCCTTTCATTGTTAAAACAGATTTTCTCTTTTTCACTGCTGTTTTCCTAAAAACAAACCTCATTCTGCCTTCCAAATCTCTCTCTCAATTCTTCACCTATAGCCCTCTTGTCATTTCCATATTGTCCCTGTGCTGTGCATCCATCACCCTGCCCAAAAACCGCATTCCAATTCAGTGTTTTTTCACCCGTTTTTTTTTTTGCAAAAACCGTTTTTACATTTAAAACTGCAAACTAGAAAAAATTCAACTTTTCCATGTGTGAATTCGGCTGCACTGGGTTTTCCATTTCAGTCTGCTTGTGAACTGTATGCTTTTGTGATACTTTGCCTGATGCTTGCTAATGATATAACATCCCTGATACTGTGATAAAACATATGCATATCTTTCTTTAAACACACATGCAATTAATTATTTATCAAAATCTGAGTGTCATCTTAGGCCTTTGAAAAGGGTTTAAAATCTCTTATTTTGTGAGGGAAGGTCAGATTTTGATTCCGTTTGCTGTCTCTTATCCCCGACTACCTGCTGCTTCTTTCTATCCACTCAGAATTTGTGGGTTGGGAGACTATTGCAGGGGGAACCTTAACTTGGGTGATACCTATCCTAATTCAAAAAGTGCTCCTATTCAATTGTGCTTTGGGTATGTTCATGTAGAAGATTAACCAAGTGTAGTCCAGTAGTTTTTATTGTAATTATCACCCCATTGGTGATTGCTGCCCAATATTAAAAGTGGTGTGATTTTTGTGAATTCTAAGAATAAATATTCTATTTTCACCCACCGGCCTGGTTCATGGTCCATTGTGACTCGGGATATTTGTAAAAGGGGGTGTGAGACGGGTCGGGTATCGGCTTAATTTGAATTAATTGGAATTAAAGAAAAAGCATTCCTATTGAGCGCCACAGCACAGGGTAAGACCAAGTGTCCTGGTCCGGTGTGTCACGCCCGATTGGTATCCTTAAAAAGCATTACTTTTGGGAAGAGGCACAACCAATTCACAGATGAGTAAAATAACCTTATATACATTTCGCAATGACAAAACACGTTCAAGGTAAGAACTTTGGGAACGGCTCTCTTGAAAAGTATAACAAGTGTTTGTGTAAGAGTTGTTTTACACTTAAACGCTAGTTATACTTTTCAAGGCAAAATAGTCTATTGCACAAGTTCTCTCAGAGGCAGATGAGGGACCCTAGTTGTCTAGGTGCCAGTTGTATGCAGGGTGAGATAGGGTTCAGTTGCAGAAAAAGTCCAGTTCCTGGGGAAGACTGTTCAAACAAGTAAGGAGTTCACTTTAGAGTAAGTTAGGGTCCAAGGATTACAGACAACACACCCTAGAAGGATTCCAGCAGTGGGCCTGGGTGAACTGGATGAGAGCACTCCCCCAGTCACAGGAAACACCCCAAAAGCTTTACATAAAATCACACAGGCTAAATACCCCAGCCAACATCGTACCTTCGCCTAGAAGAAGAGGTGCAGCAGGAAGACTTCTGGATCTGCAGCCAAAAACCCGGTCGATGGATTTCTTGGTCAAGAAGACAGGACACTGGAAGGGATTTTTCAGCAGGGATCAAAAGGGGAAGGCTCCAGGCAAGAGTTTCTTCATGGCTGGATGCAGCTCTCTGGTTTTGGCACCCTTTTCAGGAGCCAGAAGACTGAATATCGCAGATCGGATCTGTGTAGCTAATCTGGTGCAGCACTCTGGTTAGGGGACTTCAAGGAGTGGAATCACATCTCTGAAGGTCTAGCAGTATTCCACCAAAGTTACAGCTCGATTCAGAATACTATGCACCGGACAATGGCTCTAGTTCCCAGGGCATTGGTGCATTGCAGCCCGGCAAAGTCACAGCATGGTGTGGGATGGCTCAAAATGCAGGTCTTCTTGAGTCTACTGGGTTCTGGGTCAGGGTCGTCGTTTTCAGAGTCCCCAAATTGCTTGGTAGGAAGGACAACAGCTGGCTCTGGTTACACTGCAGGCTCTCCTGTCGCTGGAAATCATCTCAGCAGCGGTTTCTTCATCTTCCTCTTCTGATTCAGGTCCAGTGGTCGACTACCTCTTCAGCTTTCAGGATCGGCATTTTATGCAGGAACCCAGCCAAACAGACGTTCAACATTCAAACTTGGGTTGGCACTCCTTTCAGGACAGCCAGCCTCCCAGTTGGAACTGGATTCTTGCAGACAGACTGGAAGACCGAGGGGTGCAGAGTTTTGGACTCCTACCTCGATTATTGCCTTTGCAGACACTCTGGAGCCTGGGCGGGCTTGACCGAGGTCTCCCGCTGAAGTTAAAATGAACACAAAGGACTTTCCCACCCTGACGGCCAGGGGAAGGACAGACAAAAGGCCAAGGAACCAAAAAAATGGCAAAAACCAAGACGGGGGCCATTATGGTAAAATGGGTACCCATGAGTGTCTTTACCACAGCTGTGGAAACAGCCTGCGGTAAAGGTGCACCAAATTTGTAATAAGGTTCACTGCCACCAGCAATTGAAGGTAAGCTTGTCACTAAGAGTTGTTACAGTGCTACTGAAAAGGGGATACATTGCTTCACCCCACCACTCCACATAAGGTGGAGTGTGCTGGTTTCACCCAACAAAAAGTTGAAGGGATACAAATTATCCTTTCTACGCTTGGGAACTGTAGTTCTCACAAGGTTAGCTAGATAAAGTAAAAGTGGAGGCCCAAAGGGCAACCCTATAACAATAAAAGATATCTACTAAAAAGGTGTCAAAGAGGATAAAATGAAAAGGACACTATGGAGAGTCTTAAAAATGACACCCATAAAAGAGTAAAAGTATCTGAGTGTGGAAAAAGGTTCCCTCTCATGAGGTATATGGAAAAATAATCTACCAGTTGGAAGGAAGGCACGATATCAAACAGTGAAGACAGACACAAGTGATCACAGTTCAAGGGTGTTTATTGAATTTCAATTGGGTTTGAAAAATGCCTATCTAACCCTAAATCTAAAGATGGGAGCAAGCTACGCCCATCAAATAACCCAGTGCTACTGGTAGAGTCTGGTCAAAATAAAAGGGTCTATACTAATAAACCCATTGCCAATCCTTACTTCTAAATCCAAATGGTGTGGGATACAATGTTATAGAAAAGGAAAGTGTTCAAGAAATGATATGTCAGGATAGTTGAGCAGTTTGCTTCCCTTCCCCACGTTTCCAGCACGGGACAGGGTTGCACACTCAAATTTAGCACATACTATTGCTTTTCTAGCATGAGGATGCAGTTCAAAATCTCAGTATCAGGACCTTCTGTGCCAAAGTCTCTTTGCCATTCAAAGTCTCTGAATGTTTGTCGCATCAGTCCCTCTAAAATAAAAGTTCCTTTCTCCTCAGAATTCATATATGCACAACTTCTTTGGCGATTCACTGTTCACCCCGGTTCCCCCTCTGCCGGGCTCAAAACCACTGACACAAAACCTTCAATTGGTCTCCCTCTGCCGGGCTCGGACCAAATTTCTCATTTTTCAAACTTTCTTTACTATATCAAAATCGAAGACTTTCGACTGTGTGCAGGATTTTGCTTGAACGGTTGCAGAACACTGATTCACAATTCTTTGTTCTGTTCTTAATATAACCCTTTAACTTTCACTTCTGGCACTTCTCAGCTGGAGCCCTTACTCAGAACTTCGATTGAGCACCTATGCGGTGCCGGACCACTCTGTCAAAGGTATCATATCAAAGTCTCTTCAAAGTTCAAACACTCATCAGGAGTTCAACTTTTACTTGCATCTTTCCTCACATGAATTTTAACAATGCTTGTTACAGGGCTCGCCATACAATGTTGCTGCTTGCAACCTTGGCTTCAACACAGTCTCACAGTGTATCAGTCTCTCCAACTCAACGGCTATGCTGATTTCACTGATGTTGCTTTGTTCTTGGAGAAGAGGACGGTACCACAGCAGCTGCTACTTCTCCCCGCCTCGATTGGTGACACAGGAGGGCCCCGGGTATCTCCAACACACAATACCGGATTCTTCCGCCTGGTTACCTGGTCTTGCGCTTTCTAATCGAGAGCTTGTGAAAGTAACGGTCTCTTGACGGAAAGGTCAAAAGGAATTCCCCTCCTGGCGATCCCCTCCTGTTTTGCAGTCTTTCTTCTATCGTTCAGCTGCCGCCTCGAAACTGCAGTTTCCTCGTGTGCTTTGCCTCGCTCAGAGTGTGCTTTTGTGCTCTGTCTTTTATCCGTGTGGGGAAGCTTAATGGAAGTCCGGTGTGAGTAATGGTCAGTAATTGCCTGACCAATGTATTGGGACACGTCAGGTATACCGCTGGGGTGTTATAGTCTGTTTTATCCTAGAGCGGGATGTCGTCTGAAAGGGTTTGTGCAGGAAAGGGGGTGGGGCAGAGTTCCTACATATATCTGATAGGATGGGGTAACGGGGTTACAGGGAAGGGAATACCGTGCCTCGCCATCCAGCATCCCACTCCCCGAAGACCCCTCATCCAGGTGATCCTCCCACACTGGTTCACCCCCAGGAACTGGGTCCAAACGCTATGGCCGTGTCCTGGCCACCTGGATGACAGATCCCCAGGGACTAGCGGGTGAGAAACCTTCACACTAAGTAGTAAACAAAGAAACCACTGCCATCAGCCATTCAAGTGAGTTAGTGTTACAAAAGGTTACATGAGGAATGGGTTAAAATGAGTTACTATGGCACTCCGCATAGGGTGGTGTGTGCTGGACCCATAAAGTAAATGTAAGCCAGACGGAGAAGTCCAAGGCACTTCGCATTGGCACTGAACAAAAGGTGCAGTGTGTCACAATGCAAAAGCAGATACCTATGGAGTTTACCGACTCCATAAAACCATAAGGAACATAGAAAATCAGTCAGGAAAACACATGAGTGAGGAAAAAGGTCCCACTCACTCAGGAGTAAAAATTATAAAGCTCAGAGTCCAGCAAAAGAGCTGCGGGGTCTTTAAGGTTAAAGGGAATTGGCACAGAAATGAAGGTTCTCACCAACACATCTATGCCAAAATGCACAAGTTGGGTCCTGATTCAGGCATCTTACCCTGGAGATAATGAAACCATTTTCTGTACCTGAGGCAGGAATCAAAGCGATGAGCGCGTCAGCTGAATGTTGGGGAACCCTCAGTGATACAAATGTTGGCTTCAAGATGCCAATTACCATAAGAGACCTCATACTCCTAAAAAGGAGGATGAAGAGACTCTCTGGGTCTGCAGATACCAGCTTTTATGCTTACCCCAACACACCTCTTTCCACAGTACAGTGGTGCACAATGGTGAAACCACATTCGACAAATGGACGCTTGTTAATCTCTCAGAGTATGAGAGTGCTAAATTTGGAAGGGGGACGCAAAACAGCCTTTCAATTTGGAAAGGAGACGAGGCACATAGCCTGGTGAAGTGAGAGGATAACCTGAACTGCCAACAATCTGGAGTTGCTGACTGGGAATCAAGTGAAGTACATTACTTGTATTGGAGTTTATGCTGACCGAACACAGATGTTTCCACCACATCCATTGAAGTATTGATGGATAGTTCCCCCTCTAGAGGCGAGGGCCTGCAGCATCGTTTTTCTATCCCTTTGAGATCTCACTCAACGTTGGCGGACAGCCGACTCTGCTGAAGCAGCATGCCCCGCGGACATGAACAAGCTTGTAACAAAAAGGAAGCACTGGATTGCTTGTGACCTAGAATGAAGGCAATTAAAAATGGGAGACAGGGACCGAATTAATTTGAGTGGCTTTTTCCTTCCTGTTGGGCTTCCATATAACAAGGTCAGACAGTCCTGCGTCAATTAACTTTGCGGTGAATTTTTTTTTTTTTTTTTTTTTAAATATGCAGACATTTTGGAAATGGCACTTGAAACAGACCACAGACTTGGAACCATACCCATATGCCACCCATTTTAATTGGTTTGAAGTGCAAATGAATGTCAAATTCTTATTTCGAATGCTCACACGGTCAGTGTTCCAAAGCCCCACACAACTTGAATCAAGGAACAAACTCTTTAAGACCTTGTTTTGAACCAGGAAGCAGAAGAAGAACATCAGTAATGGATCTGTAGAAGTTTAGTAGCTACCGAATACTATTTTAAAAATGCATAAAAAGCTGCAACATTGGCAGATTTGCGACACAATAGTCATTTTTTGTTGCTGCAAATCAATGCCCCCACATCCCGGGGGTCTGGAAAATAAGGAAAGAAACCTTGAGCAAAGCTGCCAATCGGAAGAAGTTGAGATAAGCTGTCCAGAAATTGATATCTAGGATGGATAAGAAGAGCACAACATCACTATGCAATGGATTTCAGCTCTGTAGATGGCAGCTGAAGTTTAAGCGACAAGGGTTTAACGTGCCGATGGTGACAGAAAACAGATCTTCAACCTCTAAAGAGCTTGCTATGTAAGTATCCTGGGCTTTCCAATCAAGCTAAAAGAATCAGAACTCTGGCGATTCTTTGTAGAATGGCTTTGCGCACAGATCGGTCTTAAGGGCTGAAAACCCCAGTGTTTTAGGATTCGGCTGAAGAGATGACACTCTGGTGGAGCTGGCCCCAAGTTCATGGTCTAGCTCGAGAGTGAGGTCTGGAGATGGCCAGGTTAAATAAAGGGAAAATATTTTCCAACACACAATGCATTTTGATAATCTTAAGGTCAGCCGGGCCATAATGAGAAGAAGTGCTGAAATACCTGAAAAGGAGGTTGGTGGATTGAGGTGCCAAGGTTGGCATAGGATTTCTAGCAAAGCTGAAATTAATGCATAGGGAGAGCGAGATTACCATAGATAGCTAGGAACTGCTCTGTAGAGGGCCTAATTCCCAAGAATCGAAGGTGGGTGGGTGTACTGGGACAGAGGATTTGAGACACTGCACTAGTCCACAAAAATTCACAAACCCCACCAGAGTAAGGCGGGAGCAGAAGGTGTCTAGTTGACCCGGTTACGTTGGATCCCATCAGGATAATACCTATGAAAGTTGACCCCTAAACAATGCCAGCAACTCTCAAGAAAAAAAGCACTTCTTAAGTGTGCATGTTGAGAATCTTGTGTTGATGTCAGGCATTTTGGTAACAAACAAGATGTTTATTTTTCAAACATATTGAACAGACATTTTTGTAAAAGTGACCTGAGAAACCGAAGAGACAGGACGCATTGGCAAATACCTCAGTCTAGCTTTAGCATAGTTGGTGTAAAATGTGTTAGCAAAATATTTGATGATTGTTTCATAAACAAAAATGTGGTGAAATACATTGTGCCACATTTCAGATGGCAAATTGGTAGTGGTGTCTGCTCCATTTCAAGATGGTTCTCGCCATGAGCTTCCTCTTCTTAAGAGATCAGTACACCATTGGTGTCACTATTACAAGATGTAGAATGGGTCCAATAAGCATCCCAGGAAAAAACAATTTAACAGGCGTACCACAATTCAGTTTAAAGGCATTATGTCCGCTATGAAAAGCATAAATGACCAACATGGAATGCAATCTTTGTTGGCTGTGGAGTCAGCATTCCTCGTTTGTCATTTATATTCTTCAGAATGGCCATCTCGCATTCAAGCCAAATGTCAGTATCAACCGGATTGTGTAAGAGCATGCCACACAATTGCGGTTAGGCCAGGTAATGGTTATTTATGAGAGCTCAGTTTATTTCTTCCTTCACCATCTCAAGATGTACTCATTGTTTAACCCACTAGCTGACTCAAATGATATATCAGATTGATGCTGGCCTTCAGTTTAAATAAAATGTCTGCCATGAAGTACATACATGACAGATACCTCAGACTTACGCTGAAGTATCTAGTGATCAGATAAGAGAATTTGTGGGGTACATTTAACCACCCAGCAGAATTCCCCTCCATCACCAATCTGCACTTCAGCAGTTACCAGCAAAATGGCTGCGCTGGCACTGTTGAGCACTATCGCCTTGCCTTAAAAACTGCGTTTTGCAGTTACCAAAATAATGGCTGCGCCTATGGGGAAAGATGAGAACATGGAACACACCGAGAAAGGCAGCCAGTGTGTTTCCTTATGCGCACCAAAGAAGAGAATTGAAGTGCAGTGCTGCTTTGCTACTAGCTCAGAATTTCCCCATTGGAAAAGGAAATCGTTTACATTTAAAATGATGCCGCCCTGATGCTCTTTTTCATCTTTTCAACAATATACAGTTCTGATCCAGTAAGACCCAGCCATAGTCAAGTTGTGCCCCAGCTAAAGATAGCATTTCTTACTGAATGACAGGCTGTGTCAGGCATACATCTGAAATCACAAACAACTTTACTCCCAGCCGTATGGAAAAATGCTTGACTTTTGCTACAAAATATCCCAGTAAAACTCTTCAAAAGAAAACCTATATATCTCTGTGCATGTCAGTTTCAAGGGATCTTTATTTTGACAGATGCTTGTGCATTGGAAACATGACGTGGGCTTTGGAAAGATCCAGAAAATAAATGTAAGAAGGCTGCATTTGAAAGTGACATCCCAGCAGAATTCACCAGGTGTAAAAAGGGTTGCTTTTGCAAACAAGAAAATTGTCAGTTTTAAATGTTGAATAAGGCCATGTCCTTGCCTAGAAATTTAAGGGGTGTTTTGTTTGAAATCTAATATAATGTTTTATTCCAACAGCCTTGCTATTGGCTCAGAAAAAATATATATAAACAAATTAATTCATTTGCTGTACTGGGGAACCAGCAACACAGATTTTTAGGCTCTTGACTTCAAAGGACATTTGCTATCTGGGTGTTACGCAGAATCCAGTGCAGTTCCCTTACGGAGCACTACACCAGATTAGGACTACAGGTGAGAGCAATAAATCCCCTTTGGTATCAGTCTGTACCACAAAGATTTAGTTGGTAGCTGTGGCTGAGCAGGCAGACCTATCTCAAGAGGGAGATGAGCAGTATTCAGGGTTTACACAATAGGCAGTACAATACTATGGAGCAAGGAAACACTGACCAAAGCTTTGTATCAAAAAGAGAATATATTTATTCTATACACTTCTAGTTTCAACACATAGATCACAGTTGATAAAGTAAATTAAGTATAGTCAAGGAAAAGCATATACAACTCCCTATTCAATTGTAGACAAGTTTGCGGTTAAGTGAAAACTGAGCAAAACGGCACAGTGAAAACCCACTACAAATGGCACTAACAATTTAACGAAAGGGAGGAAAAGCACAAGTTAAATTGAAATATCTTCAGACACTCCCTTGCAACACTTCCCTGAAGTTTTGTGAGCAAGTAATGCACAGTAACACTTTAGCAGAAAGATAAGTGAATGAAAACTGAGCAAAATGGCATTCCACAAGTTAAAACAGTAGGAAGGAAGAGGGGTTTAGAAGATTTAGGTGCATCCACACATTTCGCAATGAAAACCAATCTAGTGAGAGCAGATCTAACAAATCAGCCAGAGTCAATAGGCCTGAGCCAGAGTCAGTGGTACAGGACCAAGAGCTTATGAGCAAAAATGTTCTTATAGCTGCAGTCAAGTCTTTAGTAGAATTATATTGAAGAGGTAGATGCGAGGCGAAAGACACGGTTAAGAGAGAGGGCGGCCGACCCCACAAGTAGTTAAAGGATTTAAAACACCTTTAGGGCTACCACGGAGAAAAGGTGGCCTGGCGGAACAATGTACCTTAAATGTGGAGAAGTGGTCCTGCGGTGGCGGTTGTTCCTGGTAGTTCCTGCTAGTTCCTGCAGGTCGAGGGGTCCAACAGAGTAAGAGAAGCTCTCATCGTGGAGGAAGGTTCGAGTCGCTGCACTACCCAGGGATGAAACCAGCCGCGGTCCTGCCAAACAAAGTTTAAAAGGTACGCTCCTTTTAATCGCGGCCCGGGTCGATAGCTGCCTGGCTTTCCGGTCTCCAAGTGCTGGGCACTGTCGATTCGACCAAGGCAGGTCCAAGGAAGCGATAGGTGAACTGGTTGACCCCACCAGCTCAAGGGAAGGAGGCTCTTTCGCTTAAGATCTCCTCTCGTCGTGTGGAAGAAAAGTGGCGAGACGATCCGGCGGGGCTTCACCGGTGGTGTAGATGCTGAAGATGTCTGTGGCTTCTCTCCCCTTCGGTTCCGTAGTTCCAGTGGCGACGTCTTGCTCTTCCAGTCCTCAGGACCCTGCTTTTATGCCGAAAGATACCCATTCATACAGCCCAGCTGTCACTCACACAGTGGAGTGGTCTTATTTGCGGGGGACCCTCCAGCCTATCAGGTTAGAGTGTGACCAGAGTTGCTTTGGCAACTCTGTCCAGGGGTTCTACGCCCCCTCCCAAACAGACCCACCCCAGACTCAGAGGCGCCGAAAGTAGGGCTTCTTGGCAGAAGCCCGCCAAAAGAGCAAACAAAGGATCCCCGACCTGGGTTAAGAATATGGCGCAAGACTCGAGAAAGAAGTTATATCAAAGTTCTGGTAAATAAAACCTGCCGGAGTAAAGTTAATAATAAAATAACCCAGCGGTATGTTAGAGGCTGTCAGTAAAAGTGTTAGCCTCCAACAATGGGAAAATCCCATAGGGAAATATTCACGGTCGAATATAAAAGAGGTAGTAACCACTGCCACCAGCCAGAAACTTTGTAGAGGGGGACTTTAAGGTACCCTCTCGAAAATGAACATAGGGAAAAAACTATTAACCCCTTCCAGTACTTCCATATTAAGATGGGTTGTACTGGTTTAGTTCATAGAGATTGACTAATAAAGTAAATGGGGACTTTACACGCCCTGGGAGACAGTAGTCAGCCCCCAAGGTATGGAGTCTATGTTTGGGGGTCGCTACGACACCCCTGTATCACTGGAAGGAGGGTGCAGTGTAACACATGTGCATAAAGATGGTTCCTATGGGTGAGAGAAAAGATCCCATAGGCATTGAACACAAAAATAGCCTAGTACACACATAGTAAAGATGCCTAAGAGTGGGAAAAAAAAAAAAGAGTTTCACTCTTAGCAGGTAACAAGAAATAAACCCTTCAGATCCAGCAAAGCTGCTGGGGGACTCTATAGGTAGGGGAAATTAGCCACAAGTGAGAATTCTCCCTAACACTGGGAACAGAATGTACTGCTACTCCCCTCCCCCAAAGGGCCAGCCCATTGGAAACTCCAAATGGACTAAGGGGGAGAATGTACACGCTCCTCAGACTTTGTGTCTGGGATTCAGCCCGTTAAAATAGAGTTCCAGGACACTTAGGTGTGAAATTGCAAATAACACCTCCCCACAATTTCAACTGGGGGGCTTCAAAGCCAGCTCCAGAACAGCCTTCCAAGCTATGCCGTTATTTGGGAGATAAAGCGCCATCTGGCTCAAAAGACTATTTTAAATTAAACTTTAAGACTTATTTCTGCTATTGGACAACGCAGTAATGAGAGATTTTCAGTTTAAATGCAATTTCTGCGTCTTTTAATTAAGACGTGGGAGCCTTCACTAGCATATTGGGGATGGAAATGGCAGAAAATTGAATATTCTGAGGAAACATGTATATGGTGCCACTTTGAAATTCAATACCAACATGCGATATGTACACAAGTATAAAAAGGTATAGAATTTTAGGTAAAATATTTCTCACTGAAAATGACTATTAGACGGACGAAACAAAGTCCTACAAACTTGGATTTGGACTGCCATGCTCTGTGTGAAATATGTAATCTGCCTATGTAAGTTTCAAAAGTGCCACAACTGTAAAAAGGTACAGGTTTGTGCCATAACTGGTTCTAGCAAAAGTAACTGTGGGATGATCCTATGCATTGTAAAGCACACATCATAAATCTGATGTCATGCCCCTGAAACCCAACCGGCTGACTACAAGATGGTAACAATCACCCCTGACCCAATCCAGTTGTAAGAGGCATGCCCAGCCTAAGCCTGCCCACCGTATAATCCTGTGAGGTCATCCGCCTTATAAAACGGGGGAGCTCACAGACACAAAGGACACATTATTCTGAATTTTCCAGCGCCTGCGTATCCAGACATTTCACATTCATCCTGCCGAGTCCAGACCCACTGCCAGGCCAGAGCATAGCTGACCCTATCCAGACAGGACGAACCTTCAGAACTAAATCCCTTAACAAAATCCCACTAACTCAGGGAGAAGGGAGAAAAGCCGTGGTAACCTTTTTGAGAGTATCCTGTGACCAGCCTGGCTTTTTGCCCCACTACCTGACCAGACAGGCCCAGCTGTTTTCTGCTAGGAGAGCCCCGCGGTGACCAGTGACCAGATATTGACTTGAGTCCAGAAACCCGGTTGGCCGTCGCAAATTCCAAACTCCATCGCTGATTGCGAGTATCTCCCCATCCCATAATACATAACCTACCCTATCTTGATACCTTGTCTTGGTTCCTACCTCTAAGTAATACCATCCATACCCTGATAATTTGTTTAAGATAGTATGAATTCTCTGTGCATCCTGTCCTTGATGTTCTAGTGTCAGCGCAATTCTTCCACTCATTTCTGTCATTTGTAAAGTCCTTAGTCATATTCGGAGTAAATTAATTTCCACAAAGAGACACGCGGCATGAAGGGGGTTAATACGGTCGTTTAACCTGTTTCATGGGCAGCGCTATCTTCTTGATAAGGAACAAGTTACTTACCTGTAACTGTTGTTCTCCAGCATGGGTCTGGCATGGATTCACATGCTCATGAATATTCCCCGTCGTCAGGCTGGGAATCCTCGGTAAAGAAAAAAATCAGTATCAGTTTTGTTTCTGATCTGTCTTTCGTAGTAGTAACCAATCACTGATCTCTGCGTCATACTGACCACAGCCAATGACTGCCCTCTACCTAAGCCCCGCCTCTGGCAGCCATCTTCAGATTTGGTAGCACGTGAAGTGGCAGTATGACCAAGTGAAGAGCTGCAGAGGGGTAGGCGGGAGGGTTCGCATGTGAATCCATGCCAGACCCATGCTGGAGAACAACAGTTACAGGTAAGTAACTTGTTCCTTCTCCAGCATGGGGTCTGGCATGGATTCACATGCTCATGAATAAAGAATACATAGCAGTACACACATGCACAACCACGGGAGGTGGCAAAGGCTCAACATTAAGCATTACATCAAACTTAACATTAAGCAATTCTTACCTCCTCACCAGGCTCACCTTAGGCGAACAGATTGCGCAGCACTGCTTGGCCGACCCTGGACTCCTCCCTGGAATCCCGATCGACGCAGTAGAATTTCGTGAAGGTGTGCGTCGACCTCCACGTAGCAGCCCTGCAGATGTCCAGCAAGGGCACACCAGATAGGAACGCCGTGGTAGCTGCGATCGCTCTGGTCGAATGGGCTCTCGGACGGCCAGGCAGCGGTCGGTTTGCCAACCGATGACAGTACATGATACAGCCGGAGAGCCATCTGGAAATGGAGGCCTTTGAGAGAGCCTTCCCCTGATTGACAGGTCCAAAGTTCACAAAAAGTTGTGACGTCTTCCGAAAACACTTTGTGCGGTCCACGTAAAACTTCAGCGCTCTAGCCACATCCAGCGAGTGCAAAGTCCTTTCGGCCGGCGACGAAGGCGACGGGAAGAAAACAGGCAACACCAAGGGTTCGTTGAGGTGGAAGTCCGACGGTACCTTGGGCATGAAGGAGGGGTGCGTCCTGAGCACTACCCTTGTGTCATGAAAAGTCAAGTACGGGGGCTTGCAGGAAAGGGCCTGGATCTCTCCCACTCTTCGTGTGGAGGTGATGGCCACAAGAAACGCTGTTTTCCACGACAAGAACTTCAACGGAGCCGAGTGCAGAGGCTCGAACGGAGGTCCCATGAGCTTGGTCAGCACCACGTTGAGCTCCCACGCCGGGGCCGGAGCCTTCACCGGCGGGAACGATCTGAACAGTCCCTTCATGAATTCTTTCACCAGACGATGAGACCACAAAGACATCCGTCCCATGGTTCTGGTGCATCAGAGATCGCAGCAAGATGAATATTGATGGACGCGTGCGCCAGTCCAGCCTTGGCCAGCGTCAGAAGGTACGGCAGTACCTGGGGAGCCGTAATCCGTAGAGGGTTAATCTTCTGTGCGTGGCACCAGACAGAGAACCTCTTCCATTTGTGTCCATAGCATTTAAGAGTGGAGGACGCCCTGGCCTTTGCAAGAACCTCTCTGCAGTCGGCCGGTATGTAGTATCCTCCAAACTCTAACGCTGCAGGAGCCAGGCCTGCAAGTTCGGGTCGTGATGGAGGATGGCGCCTCCTTCCCTGGAGAGAAGATCCGCGTCCACTGGCAGCTTGATTGACGGGGACGCTGACAAGTCCAGAAGGTCCGGGAACCATATATGCCTCGGCCACGCAGGTGCGACGAGGATCATCCTGCACCGTGACCTCTTGAGCTGGTTGATGAGCCGGATCAGCAATGGCAATGGAGGGAACGCGTACAGAAACAGGCCCTCCCAGGGGAACGAGAAAGCATCGCCCATGCTCCTCGGCTGGGGAAACTTGCTGGCGAACCTCCGGCACTTGGATTTCGTCGCCGTCGCGAACAGATCGATCTGGGGTGTGCCCCACCGTCGGAAGAGGCGGTCCACTAGATCCTGTCGTAGTTCCCACTCGTGGCACAAGCGCAGCTCTCTGCTGAGTGAGTCGGCGATGGCGTTTATCCCTGCCAGATGAAACGGCACCAGAAACATCCCTTGGGCGACGGCCCAATGCCACAGATCCTGCGCCTCCTTGGACAGGGCTGAGGACCTGGTTCTGCCCTGCTTCCTGATGTAGAACATGGTGGTGAAGATCCTCACCACCTTGCCCTTGAGGGACGGAAGAAAGGACCTGAGGGCCCAAAACACTGCACGGAGCTCCAGGACGTTGATATGGAGGGACTTCTCCGTCGGAAGCCAAAGGCCTCTCGCGTGCAGATTTTCGGTGTGCGCTCCCCACCCTTCCAGGGAGGCATCCGTGGTCACCGTCTCCTGGTGGCCGGGGGTCTGGAAGTCCATGCCCGCCATCAGATGCGCGCGGGTGCCCCACCACCGGATCGCTCGTCGGAAACTCTCGTCGAGTGTGATCCTCTCCTCGAAGCTGCCCGTCTTGTGAATCAAGCGCGTGTCCAGGAACTCCTGCAACGGGCGCATCCGGAGCCTGCACAGGCGGATGAGGTAAATGCAAGAAGACATCATTCTGAGGAGGGACTTGATGGACCTCACTCTGGCCGCGTCCGCAACCAGCATCCGCTGCACCTTGCCCAAGATGGCCCTCGTCCCTTCCTCCGACGGAGAGGCCAGAAGCGACACTGTGTCGAGCTTCGCTCCCAGAAACAGTGCGTCTTGCGCGGGCACCAGGTGGGACTTGGCGTAGTTTATGGAGAATCCGAGGTCCGTGAGTAGTTGGACGGTCCTTGCCGTGTGCTCCACGGCGAGCTCCTTCGTCTTCGCTCGGATGAGCCAGTCGTCCAGGTAGGGGTAGACGTGGATCCCCTCTCGGCGCAGCTGCGCCGCCACCGGTGCGAGGCACTCGGTGAACACCCTGGGTGCCGACCTCAATCCAAAGGGAAGGGCTCTGAACTGGTAGTGACGCCCTTGGACCACGAACCTGAGAAACTTTCGGTGTCCCTTTAGGATGGGAATATGGAAGTAGGCATCCTCCAAATCCAACGACGACAGGAAATCGCCCTCCTCCAGCTGACCCAGGAGGTGTTGGAGGGTGACCATCTGGAACTTCTGTGCCTTGATGAATTTGTTCAGTCGTCGTAGGTCCAGGATGGGACGCCATCCTCCCTTCTTCACGAGGAAGTATCTTGAGTAAACTCCGGAGCCCCGAATCCTCTTTGGGACGAGCTCGATGGCGCCCTTCTTGAGCATCGCCTTTACCTCCAAGAGAAGTTGAGGGACGTGATGTTCTTTCCTGGCCACAGGGGGGACGCGCGGGCACCTCTTTAGAAACTCGAGCGCGTGACCCTGAGCTAGGGCGTCCAGCACCCAACGGTCGGTGGAGATGGACTCCCACACGCTGACGAAGCTCGCCAGCCGGCCTCCCACCGGGGTGCTTCGGTGGGGGCCCGACCCCACGGCCGGTTCAGCCCTGCTTCGACGAGGCTTTGCCACCTTGTCCTCCTTGGCGACGACGGCGGGGTCCGCCTGACTTGCCTCGTCCCCTGTAAACTTCCTGTGACGACGAACGGACCGCTTGACGGTAGGTGGAAAATCCGCCGCTGGAACCTTTGGAGGCACCCTGTTTGCCTCCGCTGCTCCGAAAGGGCGGCCGCCGTTGCTGGAGAACCCCAAGAGCCCGGGCCGTCTCAGTGTCTGCCTTGATGGCTTGAAGGGAATCGTCCACTGTTTTCCCAAACAGGTTGTTTCCGTCGAACGGCATGTCCAAGACTCTGGTCTGCACGTCCTGACGGAAGTCAGTAGCCTTGAGCCATCCACGCCGCCTAAGGCGCACACCGTTGCCCAACTGGCGAAATCCAGTGTCAGCGGCGTCCGTCGCAATCGTAATGGCGTGGTCCGACGCCACCTCTCCTTCCTGCAAGATCTCTAGGGCTTCCGCCCTCTTGTCGTCTGGTAGGAAGTCCAGCAGGGGGGCCAGTTTGTATCACAACTCCCTGTCATAGCGGGCTACGATAGCCAAGGCGTTGGCCGCCTTAATCGTCGTCACTGCAGACGAGATGACTCTGCGTCCCATCGTGTCTAATTTCTTTCCCTCGCCGTCCGGCGGGGAGGTCGACGTAGAGGCCGTGCCCCCCCCCCGCTTTCTTCCTGGCCGCCGCAGAGACGACCGAGTCCGGGGTCGGCTGTGCCCGAAGGCACAAGGGGGCCGCGACCGGGACTTCTTCTCGTACCGATCCCTTCTAGCCGGTGTCGTGGATGGGTTCTTGAGGAGGGCGAGGCCCTCATCCCAAATATCGTCCAGTAGAGGTACAGAGAGGACAGTCTTCCTCTTGGCCTCGCGCCGTTGATGAAGGAAACCTTCCTTCTTCTCTTCCGGGCAGAGCTGGAAAAGCTCGAATGCCCTGGCGATCATGGAGTGAAACGATCCAATCTCGTCGGGCGGGGAAGCCCGGGTGGGAGGGGACGACGGGAGATCCTCGTCGTAAACCTCGTCGTCTGTACCCATCGCAGCCGTGTCAGTCCCCGTATCATCCCCACGTGTCGTGGACGGGGAGGAGGGCTGAACAGGGCGCGATGGCTGAAAAGGAGGTGGAGGATGAATCGTCCTTTTAGGGGGAGGGCTCCCAGAAGGGCCTGGCTCAGGGTCAAGCCGTCGGGAGCGGTTCCTCCGCTGGTGGTAACTGCAGTCTCGTCCTTATCGCCAAGCATAAGGACTGTATAGCCAACAAAATGGCTGCCGAGTTGTCTTGCGGCACTGGTTGAGGGGAGTCCGACGGGCGGTCAGGAGCCCCGTCGGCACCCTCGATGTTCTCGTCGTCTCCTACGTCGGGGTCCCTCCCGACAGGCTGGTCTTCTTCCACGTCAACGCCGTGGGTTAAGGCTTCGATCAGCTCTTCCTCAGAGGTTGAGGCCGAATCCACGACTACCTCCTGCCCCCCCTTTTTCTTCTCCGTCGGAAGTTTCACGGGGGTCCTGTCGATGGGCATGAAAGAGGACTCCCTCCGCGGTGGCAGGGAGACTCTGAGCCCCGAGGTTGCCACCACTGGTGTAGCCTCCACAGGCTGAGCCAGGGCCGCCGCGACTGTCTCGATAGAGGCCTTGGCCGGATGGATTAAGGCTTTCACCACCTTAGGTGCACTCACCGCCTTCTCCTTGGGGGGAGGGTCACTGCCTCGCTCCCCCTCCGATGGGGCCTTCGAGCTCGACCGGGGTCTCTCCAGGAGCTTCGCCGGGTGCTCGGCCTTCCTCTTTCCCGAACCAGAGCTTTGGCTCGTGGTTGATGGCGCCGGGGAGGATGCGCCCTGCCTGGCGCCCGTAGAGCCTGACCGTTCGGCGCTCCTGGTGCCAGCGGACTCGCGGTGCTTGGCCTTCTGTTGGACCCCCGTTGCCGGGGCGTCCTCAAAGGTCTTAGAAGACCGCTCGGACTTCTTCTTCTTCTCGCCTGACGGGCTCTTCCCTTCCAGCCAGTTGGCGAAACGATGGCGGTCCTTCATGGTCCGCTCCGACATATTGCCGCAAAACGCACAGTCCTTCTCCACGTGAGTCTTGTCCTCATGTAGGCAGTAAAGACAAAGTTCGTCCTCCTTAAAGACATTCTGAAGCTGGCATCCAGGGCAGACCCTGAACAGCTTTCCGGGCGTCGAGCTTCCCTTCTCCTGGGCCATGTCTGAGATGGGCCTGAGAAACTTCTGGAGTCCTCCAAAAGCGTGGCTCGACGAAATCTTCACCCCTGAGGGGCGTAGATGAATCCGACACGGGTCCCCGTTGATCGGATGAAGAAACGGTGGAGCTTGAGGCTCTTTTGACCGAAAAAAAGAGAAATTTTTTGAGAAAAAACGTGAAAAATAGCACTAACGCTCGAGAGCAATAGCACGAGGATCCCAACACTTGAACATGCGGTAAAAATCTGAAGATGGCTGCCAGAGGCGGGGCTTAGGTAGAGGGCAGTCATTGGCTGTGGTCAGTATGACGCAGAGATCAGTGATTGGTTAATACTACGAAAGACAGATCAGAAACGAAACTGATACCGATTTTTTCTTTACAGAGGATTCCCAGCCTGACGACGGGAAATATTCATGAGCATGTGAATCCATGCCAGACCCCATGCTGGAGAAATCTAGTTTAAGTAAAAGTCCTTTCTTTCCAAACCGATTTTCTCTGTCAACTGCCTTTATTTTCCCAAAACCAAATTACCTTTCACATTGAAAATCTCATCCAGTTATTCAGCTAGAGTCCCTCTTTCACTTCTATATTATCCCTGTGATGTGCATCTACCACCCAGCCTAAAAAACACATTCTGATTCTGTCAATTTCACCCGTTTATTTCCAAAACCGTTTTGACATTTAAAACTGTAAAAAGCAGAAAATGCAACTTTCCAACGTGTAATTTTGGCTGCACCGTGTTCTTACTTTCAAGTTGATTTTTGAACTGTATGCCCTTTGTTCATACCTTGCCTTATAGTTGCTAGTGTTCTTACATCGCTGCTACTGTATGGACATTTGCTCTACCTGATCATTTAAAAATAATTTTTTCTTTTTAACCCTTTCCAATCCGGGTTCTTTTGAGATTCTAGTGCAATTTAAGTAGTGGTATTGTGCATCAAATTCTTTTTTAAAAACACTGAAATAATCACAAGGGGCACCTGGCATAATAGCAATAGCCTAAGTGTTAGGGAGAATTCCCAGAAATGTGCTAATTCCCTCCATCTTAGAGACTCCCAGCAACTTTGCTGGATTTTGAGGACTTGATTGTTTTAACCTGGATAGAGTGTGACCCTTTTCCCTTTTCCCCACTCGCTCATGTATTTTATTGTGATTTTGAACACGGTTTCCTTTGGTTGTGGAGTCTGACAAACTCCATAGGCATCATCTTTTACATTGTGTCACACAGCACCTTCAGTGCAGTGGCACAGGGAAGTCTTTCAGATTTCCCAAAGGTTTAAATACCTTCTCTTGGATAAACTGTTTCCAAGAGCAGTAAAGTGAAATTGACTTTACTTACCATTGTAACTTGCTAGACCCAGCACACCCGATTTTACAATAGAGTGCTGGAGTGGTTACCTAGTATCCCCTTTGTCTAGCTTCTCATGTAACATTTTTATGTTACCCTTTTCTCACTGAATGGCTGGTGGCAGTGGTTTAGTTTTAACTACCATGGTGTGCATTTACTGCAGGCTGCGTTCGCAGCTACAGCAAAGCACCCACAGGAGCCATCTTTGGCAAAATGGCCCCTGGTCTTCTTTTTTCACCATTTCTTTGTGGAAAGGTCCTTCTTGAGATTTACTCTGCGCGCCAAACCAGGTTTGGTCTCTTTGTTCATTTTGACTTTGGCGGGATTCACAAGTGAAGCCCTCCCTCTGGCTCAAGGGTATCTGGGGTAGGCAGGAAGTGAGGGAGGTGCCCGAAACTCCCTGTGCTTAGTCTCCTAGGAGACCCAAATGCACTGTGATGATTGGCTGGCTGGCTGACAAGGACAGCCACCCTGCTGAGTGACTGACAGCTAGACTGGAATGAATGGGAGAGAAGTGAATAAAAGGCGAGTCTTTTGGCTTGGAAGGCAGAGTCGACCACTGGACAAAGGAACCGAAGAAGAACTTGAAGAGGACGCCTACTGCAACTCCTGGACCATTGGTTTGCCCGGTGAAGTGCTGCTGCAGTGCCGAAACGCCAAGTTCGCATCGACAGAGAAGCCCCTGCACGGATGACTTCTCCCCTTGAGTTGGTGGGAACAATCAACTCCAAAGTAAGCCACCTGGACATCCATTTCAGAGTTGGTTGATTTTCCACAGAGTTTCTGCTTGAAACCGAATAGCCAGGGAGAGTAACACCAGATTGTGTGCATTGCTTTTAAGATGGCCTAGAGCTTCAGGATTATCCTCCAGACTCCCAGGAAGCAGGGCTGAGCCCCCTCAACAGGGTGCAGGACCCCAGAAGCAAGGAAAGTCCATCTCAACAGGCAGGAACCGCAGTGTTGCTATTTGCGGTGGACGCGAGGAACTGAAACACTGAACAGCCACTGAACGGGAAGTTTGCCAGTTGCGAGTCCCCCAAAGTCCTCCCGATTGTCCCCATGACTGAGGCCCGGGAACAGCAAGATCGGCAGAGCTGCACAAGTACAGAAGTCATCAGCTGCATCTTTTTCTTCACTTCTAAGGTACTGTAAAATGTCTGAGAGAACTTACCTCTTACTGTTGAGCGCTTGAAACCTCTACAACTCACAAGTCTAATCAGCTTGTGGCCCTACATTTGATTCTTCTTTTCATCAACTTGTGCAAAGACTTTTCCATTTACTTAACAGAAGTGCTTCATCCTATACAAGACCTTTGCCCATTGACTTTGGTTTAGCCCATTGAATTGTATGACTCTTCTGGAGGGATCCAAAAGTATTTGCCTGCTTTAGAAGATTTGTTGTCTCTTGTTGTTCTAATAACCTTTGCTTTTTACCAACTTCTAAGAGTATTCTAAATGCCAACAGTAAGATATTAATGTGCCCGGCACCCTAGCTATTGAAGTTACCTGTGGGTGTAGGTTGTGTCTGTGGGCCATCCCAAAAGGGTCTTTACTGATTTAGAAACTAAGAGTGTACAGTATCGAGGTGTATTTGTGCGTTACAATTATATTGCTCCCTTCTCAAGAAGGCTTATTCTAATGACTGATAAATTAATAATTGTTTATGCAAAAAACCTTGGGTGTAAGTTTATTTGAATACGTGTAACTGAGATCACGACCCGCACTAACGTCAGTAAAGAATGGTGCACTACCATCCAAGACACACACTCAGCCAAAATCACTATGCTACAAAACAAAATCACTAGCAGAAAAAAATACACCCATACCTCCATCCATCACCTCCTCTGAAAAGCCCAATACACCATTCCATTTGGCTCCAGTCACCCAGGAAATGGTGCTCAACACCTTATCTAAATTGAAAGCCTCCAATTGCAAAGGAGATAGTGTCCCAGCAAAACTAGTGAAAGAATGTGCTCCCATCTTGCCCCTACCGTTACCAATTTTGTCAATGCTTCCTTCAATACAAATATAGTTCCAGCAAGCATCAAAGAAGCCTGGGTCACCCCACTCTTAAAAAAAGCCTTCACTTGACCCCACAGTACCCACAAACTATCACCCGATAACTACAGTCCCCTTCCTCCTGAAACTTAGACAAAATAGCTTATTCGCAAATTCAATCACATCTCGAACAAAATAAACTTCTGGGAACTAGACAATCAGGTTTCAGGCCCAACCACAGCACTGAAACAGCCCTTCTAGATTTGAAAAACCATATGGACACCATCAGAGATTCAGGGAAACTCTGTATTCTATTGCTGTTAGACCTCTCCGCAGCATTCCACCTTGTAGATCATGATAAACTATGTACCTCGCTATTTAATGACTAACTTTTCAAATTATACTACCAAGTGGGTTAAATCTTTACTTGCTGAACACACCTCCAGAGTGGCCATAGGCAAGGAAGCTGCCGATCCCATACCAGTCCCCATAGGAGTTCCCCATGGCTCTTGCCTCTCTCCTACATTATATAACGCCTACACTAAACTCCTCTTCTCCGCCCTAGATGATATGGGTGTCATCAACACCAACTTTGCGCCTTCCAGCACTCCTCTTGGAGAAAATTCCCTGGAGCAGAACAACCCGCATTTCCGGTTAGCACTGTATGCAAACAGATCTACTTGAGGGGTCCCACAAATGGTGAAGATCCCTTGAAGGACTGAGCTAGTTCCCACTAGTGGGAGACGATGCTCTGCCTGCTCAAAGCATCTGCTGCTGTGTTCTCCTCTCCGGCTAGGTGAACTGACGATAGGGAGATTCCTTCTTGAAGTGCACAGAACCAGAGCAGCACTGCCTCTCTGCACAGTGGTAGTGACCAAATACCTCCTCTCTTTGAGGTAGAACATAGCCACTGTGTTGTCCGCCATTATCAGGACATTCATTCCCCATGCAGAGGGCAGAAAGGCTTTCAGTGCTAGTCGGACTTCTATCAGCTCCAAAAGGTTGATGTGAAGTTTGCACTCTGATGGAGCCCAACGACCGATGAGTCGGATCATTGGTGTGGACTACCCACCCCGTGAGTGAGGCATCTGTAACTACTGTTACCTCCGGACATGGCTGCCAAAAAGGTTCCCCCTCGGAATGTTGTCCTCGCAGGCCCACCACAAGAGATCCTGTGCGACCCTGCTTGGAACCTGAAGTAGATCTGCCATCTTACCTGAAAACTGAGACCACTGGGACCTGAGGGCCCACTGGAAGGAGCTCAGCCTCAGACGAGCCTCTGGCAACAGAACAATGCAGGATGCCATGAGGTCTAGCAAACTTAGGAAATCGAAGGCCGGAAGATGCTGGGCATTCTGAAATTTAGTGACCATCTGCTGAATGTGTTGAGCCCTCACCTCGGATGGCGAGGCTTTCCCAGAGGAAGGCATAAAGGACCGATCCAATGAATTTGAGCTTTTGGGAAGGTTTTATGTGCGACTTCTTGAAGTTGAGGGAGAAGCCCAGTCTGAAGAGAGTGGCAGGTAATACTAAGATGTTCCAGGACCTGTTTGGCTGATCAGGGCCTGTTCTCCCGATTAACCAGGTAGGGGTATATGTGAATCCCTCCCCTCCTGAAACTCGCTGCCACCATCACCAACACCATCAACTTGGTGAAAACCCTCAGGGCGGATGTCGGCCCGAATGGCAGAACTCAAAACTGATCATGAGAAATGCCAAAGGAGAACCTCAGGTACCTTCTCTGCTTGTGATGAATAGGCACACAGTAGTAAGCATCCTGATGGTCCAATGATACCATCCAATCCTGAAGTCGGAGGGCCGGAAGGGTCTGAGAAAGGGTAACCAGTTTGAAATTCCCTTTCCTGAGAAACTTGTTCAAGTATCTCAAGTCAAAAATGGGTCTCAATCCTCAGTCCTTCTTGGGGATCAAAAAGTAAGGGGAGTACCACCCCATGTTCCTTTCTGATACAGTTACTGGCACCTTTCTCTAGCAGACTGGAAATCTCCTGAAAGAGGAACGGATCTGGAATTTTTCGCGTCTCCCCGGTGGATGATTCAGGGGCCTTAAAGGGGAGGCAGTAACCCTGGACCACTGTTTTGCAAGGCCCAAGCACCAGAAGTAATGCCCCACCATTCTTCCAAATGCTGACTGAGCCTGCCCCTCTCCCCCCTCACCACAGTAATGTGGACTAAGGCCCCAGAGTGGTTTTGAGGCTGCTGAAGCAGCAGCTAGGGGTAAAACAGCCGTCGAAGGGATTCCCAGCACACCTGAAGGCTTTTCGGAGGGCGACGGGACACTTTCCTCGACGTTATGGGAGAGGTCGAGTCGTTTTCAGCTACAAGACACCAATTTTCCCCCGCTAGACCGCTCAGGGGTACCCCATGAAACCATGGAAAGGCTCCATCTCTGCATGGAAAGAATGGAGAGGTTTATGAATGCCCAAAACCCTCCCACTCCAAAGAGAATAAGAGAAGGGCCTCAGGAGGACCCCAGGGCCAAAATTCCAAGATTAGTCAATCCTCACCAGGACACAGCCTCAGACTTCCACGGTGTGTATGACCTCACTGGGGAAGAACATTAGGCATTCTCAGAAAAGAATTGGAGATGTCCCACGACCCCCACTCTCCCTACTGTATTTGGCCTGCGAGGCCAGGCCACGTGTTCGGCAACGCCGAAGGATCTCCTCCGCTCGTCCCCTCCGTCGAAGATCTTGCTCGGCGGAGACAGCTTCACAACAGCGTCGAGGGGGGGATCGATATGTTCTATATTATATAGGAAAACGACCAAAGGTCGAGGAGATGAAATCTGCAATGTCTCTCGAGGAGCTCCGCGTAAAGGCGACCAGTAGCTGGGTGGAAAAAAACAATCTGAGGGACCTCGACGCGTGAGGGATTGTGGGTACAACACACGTCACTATAGGGATAGTGTTACAGACACGCCTTGTCGACGTCCCCTTTTCGACTACGAAAAACAAAATGCAATACTCCGCAGTGACCACTGGATGTCGGACCTATACACAGCATGTGATTCTAAGCAGATTAACAAACATCAGAAACACAGTTCCCATTGCAATACAGTCCCACAAGGTGTTGGTAAATTTGGCCAGAATGCAAATGGTGTTGGACTTTAATACTACTGGCTGAAAACAGTTTTTTTTAGCTAGTGCGTCAAATCGCTTGTCGCCCCTTATCTGGAGGGATGGTAGGGTAAGCCTCCTGCCTTGATGTGCATGTGGCAGCCTGCACCCCAAGTCTTTCTGAGGTAGGGTGCCTTGAGAGTTATTCTTGAAGGCCTGTATTTTTTTTAGTCAGTTTTACTGACGGCAGGATTTGTGTCAGAGGACTCCGTTAGCCATGACCTTTTTTGTAGTGCAGTATGAAATGGCAAAACAGGGTCTTTTTGTGGACCGTTGTCTAGAATGTCCGTCTCTCCCCAACCCAGGTAGTCAGTCACTCTATTCATTAGTTGTCTGTATGACGCTTCAGCGTGCTCAGATGGGTAAGATGGTCCAAAATCAATTTCAGGGGAAGTATCCAGGCCACTTGCTCTCCGACGGTTCTCATAGATTTTGCATCCTAGCCTCCTATAGCACTAACGCCCCTGGGACATTAGGTATTCCATATACCAGGCAAAAGGGTGGAGTATCCTTGTCCGAGGGTTTAGCTTCCTGAAAAATAGAGGAAGGGACTCGATGCCTTCAACGCGGACGGCACTGGCCTCAACCCAATACTGGAAGGAGTCTTTGATGGTTGAGGTACGGGCCTCTCCACAACTAGAGGGCTCTCGGGAGTAGGGGGATCGACTGCTTTTCACCCGGACTTGAGGGCGCACATGCTTTAACCTTCTACTTATCTTTTTCTTCGAATGGGCTGGGGCCGACCTTTCGTAGATCTTTAACATTTGAAGCCTGAAAGCTTCCCATTCAGCTTTCAAAGCGGACTAACCTGTGCAGGCTACCTCACGTTCAGGAGGGGAGTTTAAGGATGACGGTTGAGACATATGATGCTGCTTCTTCAATCTATTTCTCGATGACAAAGATGAATGGCGGGAACCACTTTGAGAACGAGAATTGATTTTGGAACGTTTTCTTGGCTGCGATTCGCCCTTCGATTCGTCAGATGATTGACTTTTCAAAGGTGTTGTGGAAGGGGATTTCTGAGGGAGCCCACCCACAGCAAACTTCCCCCTTTCGATCTTTGAGTGCCTTTCCTGTCATGGACTGACAGGACCCCCAGTCAGTCATCTTGCGGTTGATGCCTAGGCACCACGAACAAATGTGGTGAGGGTCGGTAATTATTTTCAACCCACAGTCGACACATTTTTTAAGCCCGGACTTCAAGATCGACATTTTAGAACAATCGTCGTAGCTTTCGATAGAAACAACCGCACCGTATCCCAAGCTAAGCTTTAGTGGAGAAGTTGAACTGAAGTAATGGACGCGGTGCGTGCCATCTATACTAGCGATGACAACAGCCTTCGCAAGGGGACGGAGGCCTTCGAGGGACAAAGTC
Source organism: Ambystoma mexicanum (assembly GCF_040938575.1). NCBI lineage: Eukaryota > Metazoa > Chordata > Amphibia > Caudata > Ambystomatidae > Ambystoma > Ambystoma mexicanum. Next base: position 711,356,640 of record NC_090931.1, read on the forward strand.
AACGATGCCCTCTACCTCACAAAATGTTTCCGAAGCAACTAATGCTAGAAGGCGATATTATAAGATGAGGAATACGTGGGAGGACACAATCCATTTGAAATTAAGATTTCAGGAGCAGGAACTAAAACTAGCTCTTGGGTCTCGGCCATTGCCTAGCAGTATGATTAATCCGATGGACTCATTCCCTCCCTATTTTCCCGGCAGTGACCTCCTCCCATGTGGCCAGCAGCAGGTACCTGATCCTGACCCTAGTGGCAGCGGTCTGAGGGAGATCACATGGGAGGGAAGACTACCTTCGGGGATATATCCCAACTCCATCGGGAGAGACCGGTATCCTCCTTTCCCCTTTCAGGATGAACCCTCCATTTGCGACAGTCTAGTGGCCCATTACGATATCTTCCCTCTTTCACCCATGGAGAGTACTGGAAAGCTTTGGTCACATTCCAAAAGCCAACTCTCACCTAACCAGCCTTGTAGAATTAAAGACAGACTTTTCCCAGTTTACTTACTCTTGTTCCAAGCATAGTTTGACTTTAAAATCTATGGCAAACATTTATTATACAACATTGTTTAAATAAAAAAAAAAGGGGAGGAGGGGACTACTGTTCCCACAATCCCCAAAACACTGCGACAAATAAGAAGAGAGGAGTAATGATTATTATTTCCCACGGTCAGCTGTCTAGTCCTTCCTCCAATCTTTTTGGCCAATGCCGATATAAAAAGGAGGAAATACTCAAGTGTGGAGAGGTACCTGGAGGACCTGGCTGCAGGAATTCTGTGCTGGAGAAGAAAGGGCTGACAACTGCTGTGGCAATAGAAGAAAGGCGGAACCCTTGCATCCCAACTGCCTGCGGGGAGCTGGAAAGCACTCGACGAGTGAAGGGAGCCAGGCCTCCCCCACCACGAGGAAGTGAAACCCCTGGGCAACAGCAGAGTGCCCCAGCCTGGAAGAGACTGCAGTATCCCTCACTGGTGGGGAGACCAGGAAAAGTGTGTTTTACAGGTGAGGTGGAGACACGTTGATGGTATCAAACTAAAGAACTTTGCTGTTGAGAGGGATGATCCTCAGCAGAAAGAGCTCAGGAGAGGATGTGATCTCTCCAAGCACGGCGGACAGACTGGAGGCACGAGTCAGCGTGTAGAAGCTCGAGGAGTAAGCCGGTATGGCAAGATGAAACGGCTTGTCGGCAGAAAAGCAAAACATTGTGGTGAGCGAGGCAATGCCAGGAACCGCAAGAGGGTCCCTGTGCGTCCGACAGCCAAGATAAGCAAGCAGCACCGTCCTTACTGGGAGCCATAGAAAAGACAGCATGCAGGAGCAGAGCTGCGAGAGAGCCTGGAGAGATGTTGGAGCCGCGTTGAGAGTGGAACCGGCGGTGAAGGTGTACCATGTAAGCGTGAGGGAGCCTGGAAATGCTATAGCAAACCGGAAAATCTGCCAAAGCAGAGTAGGGACCCCGGGGTATTTCAGCGACCACACTGATTTTTGACCTATTTCACCCCCGCTTCAGTTCCTTACCTATGTATCGCTTCACCTCTGGCATGCCGCAACCAACGCCAGCTCAGCGGCATAATCAATGGAGACCCGAACGACAACTGCCATTTCAACACCCGAGCATGCACGCCCAGGCGTCTCTTCTCTCCCGCTCTGGAACTACTCATATTAGAGCCTTTCTAGCCTCCAGAGATGATCCAGTAATCCACCAAGCTTTAATCCTCGAATCAATTCAAACAGCTCTCCCGCCACGGTCACATTTTCCCCAGTCTACACATGCCGCTCTTATAACCAATGTCATCTCGAATTTATCAGATGCCACTATGCAAGCATGTAGAACACTAGCTATGGTAGATCAAGAAGACAAGCTATATCTCACTCTCAACTGCTATCAATTCCACTCCAACCTCTTATACGTCTGTGAACATCCATATAAGACTCATCAACAATCCCTCCGCTGTACTCTCAAATAGTCAAAAGAGAGTGTGGGAATCTTGAGAATCAGTCTCCACAAAACCATTCCACACAAATCCCGTTTTACCCCGCAGTAGGCTCAAGTGAGTCACCCCGCTCAGAATGACATGCATTACTTACCGTAAAAGCATTTCTGATGATTGCATCTGCTTAGATTGACATGCTGTGCATAGTCCGACATGCAGTGGTCATTGCAGAGTATTGCATTTTGTTTTTCGTAGTCAAAAAGGAGACGTCGACATAGGCATGTCTGTAATACTATCCCTATAGTGACATGTAGTGTACCCAAAATCCCTCACGCGTCGAGGTCCCTCCATTTGTATTTTTTCTGCCATGAGGGAGCCTTATTAGTACGTGAGTGAGTACAGAAAAGAGAGAAAGTAGTAAGACATCTATGTTCCTTCCATCCGACCGGGGAGGAAGGGTGGGCGTATGTGAATGTAAGCAGATACAATCATCAGAAATGCTTTTACGGTAAGTAATGCATGTCTTCTGATGTTGGTTAATCTGCTTAGAATCACATGCTGCGCATAGACTAGCGAGCAGTACCCGAGTTGGAGGTGGGTTGTGAGAAGGAACAGAGAAAAGATGTCTTAGTACTGCTTGTCCCACCTGGGAGTCAGATCTAGAATGGGCATCTAGACAGTAGTGTTTTGTAAAGGTGTGTACAGAACTCCAGTTTCCGCATTGCAAATTGACTCAAGGGGAACATTTGCAATGAATGCTATGGAAGCCCCAGTGCCTCGAGTAGAATGTGCTCTAGGCTTGAAGGGCAGTTCTCTCTTAACAAGAGAGAAACAGAGAGTGATGCATTGGACAATCCATCTAGATATAGTGGATTTGGAAACTACATCTTCTCTTCCTGCCGCCACCGAGAAAGAACTGATTAGTCTTTCTCAGTGGTCTAGTTCTTTCCATATAAAACATGACTGCTCTGCGCACATCAAGTGTGTGCAGGCTCTTTTCTCCCAAGTTTGATGGGTTTTGAAAGAACGTTGGTAGCTCTATTGACTGGTTGACATGGAATTTTGAAATTAATTTCGGTGCAAACCTAGGGTGCTTGCGTAGAACTAACTTATCTTTGTGAACTGTTACAAAGGGATCTAGTATAGAGAGCGCTTGTAGTTCACTTACTCTCCTAATGGAGGTGATAGCTATTAAGAAAGCAGTTTTAAGAGTGAGGTTCTTAAGTGTTGCTTTGTCCATGGGTTCGAAGGGGGAGCACATTAGCCTGGTTAGTACAACATTCCGGTCCCATCCGGGAGCTGGGTTAGATCTAGGAGTGTGGATCCTTTTCACTCCCTCCATGAAGGCTTTAATAACTGGAACTTTCCACCAGGACACCTTATGTTGAGACGTAGTGTATGCGGAGAGTGCAGCTAGGTGAACTTTAATAGAATTAAAGACTAATCCTGAGTCGAACAAGTGAGTCAGGTATAGAACAATGTGTGGAAGAACAGTCAACAGGGTTGATGCTTTTAGCCCTACACCAGATGACGAACCGTTTCCACTTGCTAAAGTAGCAGTAACAAGTGTTCGGTTTCCTTGCCTCTCTAAGGATGTCCAGGCATCTCTGAGGGAGCTGCAAATGTCAAAATTCTATGACCTCAGGAGCCAAGCTGCTAAGTTCAGGGTCTGGGCATGGGTGCAGCATTCTGCCCCCGTCCTGTGGCAGCATGTTGTCTGGGATGGGTAGTTTCACCGGTGGAGACAGTCATCTCCATCAGGTGAGCGAACCAGGATTGCTGGGCCCACATTGGGGCCACTAGTATCATGGTAACTGGTTCCTGGTACATCTTGTGCACTATCTTGTTGAGAAGGGGAGTCGGGGGTGTGTGGGGGGGGGGGGGTGATGGAGAAGCGTAAACAAATTTCTGTGACTATGTTATCCAGAGACCGTTCCCCTTGGAGCGGTTCTAGGGGTACCTGGAGGCGTAATTTTGGCATTGGGTGTTCTCCAGAGTTGCAAACAGATCTATTTCTGGGAAGCCCCATTCTGCAAAAACATTGTACTCGCCATTCGTACTCTGCAGGCAGAGGGAAGTCTCTGCTGAGTTCGTCTGCCAGAAGATTGAGTTCTCCTGGTACATGTTGAGATAACAGGAACATGTGTATGAGAGCCCACTTCCAGACGTTCTGGGACAGCTTGGACAGTCCTGGAGAGTGAGGAGTGCCCCCTTGCTTGTTCACATAGTACATGGCTGTGGTGCCGTCTGTGAGGACCAGCACTGTCTTCCCTTGAAGGTGCGTCTGTAAAGCCTTCAGTGCTTTGAAGATCACCAGTAGTTCCAGCAAGTTTGTGTTTGGACGCTACACTCGGAGTCCAAACTCCATGTGCAGTCTGATGGGATAGGTGAGCGCCCCATCCTGTGAGGGATGCGTCTGAGGTTAGAGTGGCTTCCACTGCGGGGGTGGCGAATGGTTTCCCTATTACGAGGTTTTCCTTCGTCCACCACCGCAGCTTGAGAACCAGGGCCTGCGAGACCTCCACTAGATCGTCCCAATGTCCGCTGGCCTGACACCACTGGCTGTTGAGCCACTCTTGCATTGGACGCATGCGCAGCCGCGCGTGAGGTACCAAATAAATACATGACGCCATCATTCCTAGCAATCGCATGGCTTTGCGTACCGTCACCTCTCGACGGGCTACATATTGAGAGATCTAAAACGGCATATTTTGGACCCTCTCGTTTGAGGGGAAGACGAGGCCATCCTTTGTTCGAATTAGAGCCCCTAGGAATTGAGTGACTTGGCTGGGGTCTAGGCTGGACTTCTCGTTGATGGAGAAGCCCAGCTGGAACAAAACGACCACAGTCTTTTGGGTATTTGAGAAGCATGTCTCATAAGAATCCCCTGTTATGAGCCAATCGTCGAGGTAAGAGTATACTGGAATGGACAACCTGCGCAGGTGGGCCGCTGCCACTGCCAGTACTTTCGTGAATACCCTTGGCGCTGACGCTATGCCGAAGGGTAGCACTCTAGTGTTTGCCCTCTATCATGAACCTGAGGTATTTTCTGTGCGCTGGCAACATTGAAATATGAAAGTATGCATCTTTCATGTCCAGTGTTGCCATGTAACCCCCCTCTGAGAGCAGGGGAATTACTTCCTGCAAAGTCACCATACGAAATTTGAGGTTTTACAAATGTGTTCACTGGGCGAAGATCTAGTACAGGGCGCATGGTTAAATCCTTTTTGGGTACAAGGGAGTACACTGAATAAATACCCTCCTTTACCTGTGATAGAGGCACGACCTCTATTGCTCCCTTTTCTAGTAGCAGTTCGACTTCTTAAAGAAGGATGGCGAGGTGCTCCGGTGATGGGCGTGTTCCCCTTGGGGGTCTGAATGTAGGGGACCGACTGAATTCGATGCAGTAACAGCGGGCTATTGTTGACAGTACCCAGCGGTCTGTGGTTATTCCCTCCCATGATGGTAGAAATTATGTTAACCGGCCCCCGACCGGAGATGCATGGGAGGGGACCCGAACCTTCGGGTCATTTGGTGTTGGTAGCCGGGGAGCCTCTAGGAGTGGGGCCCCGACCTCTTCCCTTGCCACAACATTGTCCTCTCCGAGCATATTGTCCGCTGGTTCCTTGAGTGGAGGACCAGTTGCCTGCTGAGGAGTACTGTTGTTGGTAGTTTTGTCGTTGGCCACGAAAAAAAGCGTCCGTTGCTGTAACCTCGCTTATTAGGAGGTCTTGTGATCTGGTCTAGAGTCTTTAGGGTATCAAAATTCCTTCTTAGCTGTCTCCAGTGCGTCGTCCACCGCCTTACCAAACAGGTTTGAGTCCACAATTGGTTTGTTGATGAGGGACGCCTGGGTTTCTGGCTTAAAACCTGAGTTTCAGAGCCAGACAGACGCTTGAGAAGTACCCCCTGGACTAATGACCGGCCAGCCGTCTCTGCAGCATCTAGCATGTTTTTAATGATGCTCTGGTTTACCCGAGAACCTTCTGTCACAGTGGCTAACAAACTGGTTCGTAAGGGCTCAGGGACTTCTTCGAGGCCTTCGCGTAACTTTGCCCATTGGGCATTAGCGTAGCTTGCCAGCAAGGTATTGTTATTGGCAGTTCTGGTGGAGAAAGCTGCTGAGGATGCAATCCTTTTTCCCCCCCAGGGCATAAAGCTTCGTTCCCTCCTTGCCTCGGGGTGCTTTGCTAGTAGATAGCGGAACCCCTGCCCTTTTCCTTGTGGTGGTTACTACCAAGGAATCATGTATTGAGTGACCCCTAATATATAAGGGGTCTGACGGTGACAGACTAAAAAGTTTCTCAATTCTTGGGTTGACCCCTCTAACCAATGCAGGTATTGATAAAGATGGAATGAGTCGTCTTTTGACTGAGGCGAGAAGGGGAATGGTTTCTCCTTAATTATTTTCTCCTAAGTCTATCTCTGGAGTAATTTCCCCTGTATCAATTTCAAAATGTGCTGCTGCCTTACGTAGCAGTGCATTGAAAGTGCGCTGGTCATCCACCGGTGACGGGTTTCTGACTGGTGTGGTCTGAGGAGAGGACAGATCCAGAACGGCAGGGTTTGTTGACGCCCCTGGAGACTGCCAAAGCTGTGAGCCACCTACGTCTGGGTCTTCTTCGAAGCCCTTTCCACCCATGTCTGGGTATTCTTCAAAGCCCTCTACAGGGACTTGTAGATCCTCATTATTTAGGAACTCTTCATCCTCTTGAAAACGAGTGTCCTCTTCAGTGAGGTCCATATGTATCAATATCCTCTTGAAGTGGGCCAAAGAGTCTTGGATATTTGGCCCTAGGGTCTTCATGAAGTATCTCCCTTGGCCTCTTGGGTGTAACGTGTTCAGGGGTGGACATGAACCTATCTAGTTTGTCCATACACGATTGAAATATTTCCAAAGTCCACTGGGGTAACCCTGAACGGTCTGGAGGCGGAAAGGGGTGCTATTCCGCCTGTAGCCATCGAGATCGCTCTTAGCGTGGAGGATTTACTCCCTATACTCTGAGCGTCAGTGGAGACTATTCTAGCCAAGCTTTCGATGACTTACGAGGCGCGTCGTCTGGCATTTTGGTGGTAGCGCCCTTAGTTTTGGACGGCGCAGTCCCTAGTCGCGCATGCGGCTGCGGGGAGGGCTTGTGGCCCGTTGGCGCTAGGGCTTTCTTCGACTTAGTCAAAGGAGGGCCGTGGGTTGTGTGTTTAGTTTTTTGCTTTCTATGTGCGTCGGCGTCACCAGGGTGTACATCCCCATAAGTAGGGCATGAGCCGAACCTGTCGGGGCCGGGGACAGACGTGGAGGAGCGGGAGCGCTCCTTAGAGAGGTCGACAACCTCCGATACAGAGGTAGCGACATCACTGTCCCCCTCGTCACATTCGTGGCGGGAGAGGAATCAGCCCTTGACAAAGCGTAAGCTGGCCACCTCTTGACCCTGTGGTCCTTTAAAGTTTTTGGGCGAAGGAGTTAACAGGCCGCACAGCCGTCCTCGTTGTGGTCGCGGGGTAAGCAGCGGTTACACCGCTTATGCTTATCCTTCCACGTGAATTTGCCGTTACGAGGGCAAAAATCTAAAAGGGGTCCTCTCCATAGCAGAGGATACAAAAATAAGTGATAACGACCGCGAAGGAAAGGGGGGTGAAAGAGACAGGCATTCTAAAAGGAAACAGAAGTGTCCCCACAACGCCCGCTCTCCCTACTGTGTAGGCCGGCGAGGCTGGGCAACGTGTTCGGCAGCGCCGATAGGATCGCCTCTGTCGAAACCACCGCCGAAGATCTTGACTCGGCAGGGATGTAGCTTAGCCGTGTAAGGAGGGCTGGAGGCGTTTGTATTTAGCGATAACTAACAAAAAACGACAAAGGGTCGAATAAATGGTAATGGCAATGTCTCTTACGAGCTCCGCATAAGGCGACCAGTATTCTGGGTGGAAAAAAAACAATCTGAGGGACCTCGACGCGCGAGGGATTTTAGGTACACTACATGTCACTATAGGGATAGTATTACAGACACGCTTATGTCGACGTCCCCTTTTCAACTACGAAAAACAAAATGCAATACTCCGCAGTGACCACTGTCGGACCATGCACAGCATGTGATTCTAAACAGATTAACAAACATCAGAAATTAATCTACCTCCACCACGACTCTCAGCCTCCCCAGATCTCTACACTAATGAAGATATTGCTGCAAATAGATATATCGGCTTCAGAGTCATCACTTGTTGCTTCTTTCTCTAAACCTCTTGCAAGACCCTCCTTTGGACTTCCTCCAACATCTTCGTTGGCCATTGATACAGAGCTTAATGCCATAAACAACGAGACTCTACGAGTGTCTGGACTGCAAGACTACCCTATAGTCCACCACTCTTCAAGCTAAAATTGATTGGATTGCAGGAAAAATCATCACTGATCATAGCAATCCTATGCTAGAACCTTGAATAGTTAACGGCCTCTATGATGTACCACCTAAACTTACCTTGCCTATACCTGTGACCGGGAAGGAGAGCAGCCCTACCCCTAAAATGCCCTCCCATCAATCTATTATATCAATCATCTCTCCTCTGGTTGCTTCTGCAGACCATTCTAATTTACAACCGACTTCAGCAGAGATTATAGAAATCTCCAACCCTGAAGTACCTCTTTTTGATGCATTTCAGGCGAGACAACATAGGAAAAAAGAAATGAAATAAAAACAAAAATCGTGATTCCTTGCTACTAATGCGACCACCAAAAAGTCAAAGAACCTACCTGTGTCTAATGCAAAAAACGAAGAAATGGATTAATAATCTAACGATTCTAGGAGCACCTATACTTCCCTTTTTTGAGATTCTATTATTGAAGCCCCCCCCCCCCGACAGTGATGCTCTGCCTCAGCATCCTCTGCAGACTCTCCCGCCCTTGAGTCACATGGAGCCATGTCAAGGTAAGGTGGTTGAATGATTTAGAAGAACAAGTTACTTACCAACTAGTAACGTTCTTTTGACTGGATGTTTCTCCAACGCATTCCACATCTTTGACATATAATGTCCACAGCAGTGCACTTCGGAAACTTTTATGGCAGAGGGCGTCCTGCGTCGATGGCATCGGGTCCATGTCCCTAGAGTGCCTTCGTCGAGGACGACATCACAGGATCTTATAAATAGGGCGCACGGTGCCCGTAGCCTCAGTTTACGTTTTTTCCCCCAGAACGTGCAACACCAGTCCGATGCCTGCTGGAATGCATTTAGCCTTGCAGAAAACGGAAGCTGCAATCGCATAGGAAATTCTCCTGAGGGGTAGGCTAGGAGGGCGATGTGGAATGCGTTGGAGGAACATCCAGTCGAAAGAACATTACCAGTTGCTAAGTAATTTGTTCTTTGAATGGATTGTGTCCTCCAACGCATTCCACATCTTTGACAAGACTCCCAAAGCAGTACCAGTAAATGGAGGAGGGAAAGGAATTTAGAATACCCAATTAGACTGCGGAATAAAGAACATCCTTCCCAAAGGCCATATCTTGACCATGGATTGTATCCAGGGAATAATGTTTTACAAATGTATGGATTGAAGCCCAAGTAGCAGCATCACAAATATCCTAATAGGAACACCCCGCTGGAGGGCAGTGGAAGAAGCCACGCCCCTAGTGGAATGAGCTCTCAACCCTTCAGGAGGGTCTTTACCCGCCAACCGGTAACACTGTAATGGTAAGGATAATCCACCTGGACAAGGTCTGTTTGGTAACAGCCTGGCCCAATAGGTGTCCAGCACATCCTACAAAGAGTTGATCGACCACTCTGATCCTGGACACCCTAGAAATGTAAAAGCTAAGAGCTCGCCTAGGATCTAACCGATTGAGATGCTCCTCTTCCTTACCAGGATGAGGAGGAGGGTCGGAAGAACCACCTTCTGACTCAAATGATATTCAGAGACTAACTTGGGGAGAAAAGAAGGACGTACTCGCAGTACAACCCTGTCCTTGTGAAACACAGTAAAGGGTGGCTTAGCTGGAAGTGCCTGCAATTCACTCACTCTGCGAGCGGAAGTAACCGCAACCAAGAACACAGTCTTGAAGGACAATAATCTCAAAGGACAAGAGTACAAGGGTTCAAACAGAGCACCCATGAGAAATCTCAAAACCAAATTCAAATCCCAAACCGGCACCTGGAAATGGGACGGCGGGAATACATTAGTCGGTTCTTTAAGAAACTGCGAAATGAATCTTAAAGTAAGAGCATTCTTCAGACGAGCGCTTAAAGATAGACAGCGCTGCCAGGTAACTTTTAATGGTACCCACTTGAAGGCCCCTGTGGGACAAAGAAAGCAAGAAAGACAAAACCATAGGAATGGAGCACTGAAAAGGATCAACATTGTGATCCCTGCACCAGTCACAGAACTTAAGCCAACGGTACAGGGATTTTGTTGCAGGCCGCCTGGCCGAAAGCAACACCTCCATCACATTATCCGGGAGGTCCCAATCCTTATACCTCAATCTTTCAGATACCAAGTGTGAAGGTTGAGAGTCTTGACCTCTGAATGGAGAACCTGACCCCCCTCTTGCGAGAGCAGATCCCCCCCCCCCCCCTCGGTGGGGAAGACGGCGTGGAGGGCAGATGGACATTTCCAGAAGGTCTGGGTACCACGCTCTCCTGGCCCAATCCGGAGCAATGAGGGTCATGTGGGAACCAAACCTCCGTAACCTCCCCAACACTTGAGGAATGACGGGGACTGGAGGAAATGCGTACATCAATGGGAGTGATCAATCCAGCATGAACGCGTCTCTTAAGGCTCCTCTTGGAGGAAATTCCCTTGAGCAGAACCTCTCGCACTTCCGGTTGACACTGGTGGTGAAGAGGTCCACTTGCAGGGTTCCCCAAAGGGCGAAGATCTACTGAAGGACTTTCTGAGCCAACTCCCACTCTTGAGAGACTGTGCTCTGCCTGCTCAGAGTGTCCGCTGCTGCATTTGTTGCCCACCAGATGAACTGCTGAGATCGAAATTTCCTGCTGGATGGCCCAGAACCAGAGCTGCATTGCCTCTCTGCACGACGGGAGTGACCCTGCCCCCCCTTTTTCTGTTGGGTAATGCATGACCACTGTGTTGTCCGTCATGACCAGGACACACTTTCCCGTACAGAGGGCAGAAAAGCCTTCAGGGCAAGCCTGATGGCTCTCTGCTGTAACAGATTGATGTGGAGTCTGGACTCCGATGGAGACCAACGACCGCTGGCGGTCAAGCTGTTGGCATGAGCGCCCCATCCTGTGAGGGAAGCGTCCGTCACTACAGTCACCTCAGGCCACGGTTGCCAAAACGGTTCCCCCTTCATCCGGTTCCCTTCGTTCACCCACCGCAGAAGGTCCTGGGACACCGAGCGTGGGATCGGAACAGGACCCGTCATCTTGCGGGAGAACTACGACCACTGCATCTTGAGGGCCCATTGCAGGGATCTCATCCGCAGCCTGGCCTCTAGCACCAGAAAAATGCAGGAAGCCATGAGGCCGAACAATCTTAAGAACGCGAAAGCCAGAAGACTTTGGGCATGTTGAAACTTGTCCACCATCTGCACAATGTGATGAGCCCTTACCTTGGGAGGCGAACACTTCCCCAAGGACATGTCCAACACAGCCCCGATGTACTGGAGCTGTTGGGAAGGCATCAGGTGCAACTTCTTTAAATTCAGGGAGAAGCCCAGCCTGTGGAGGGTGCGGCAGGTGACACCGAGATGATCCAAAGCTAGCTCGGGAGTCTCGCCCGGATAAGCCAATTGTCCAGGTAGGGGTAGACGTGAATCCCCCCCTTGCCCGAGGTACGCTGCCACCACCACCATGACCTTGCTGAAGAACCTTGGGCGAAGGTCAATCCGAACGGCAGGACCCGAAACTGAAAGTGTAAGTCGCCAGCCGCAAACCTCCGGTACTTCTGTGCACGGGATGGATCGGCACATGGAAGTAGGCATCCTTGAGGTCCACAGACACCAACCAATCCGGAGGTTGAAGGGCCTGGAGGACTTGAGAAAGAGTGACCATCTTGAACTTTACTTCCTGAGAAGTTTGTTCAACCAACGCAAGTCCATGATGGGTCTCAATCCCCCACCTTTCTTCGGAATCAAAAAATAAGGGGAATACCAACTCTTGTTCCTCTCTGCTACACGCACCAGTTCTATGGCACCTTTCTCTAGCAGGGACAAGATTTCCTGCGCAAGGAGCGGATCCGGACTCTTTGAAGAGTGTTTCCCCAGGGATTGTCATGAGGCCGCTGAAGGAAGGGCAGGCAGTAGCCGTGGGCTATGGTATCCAGAACCCACACATCTGAAGTAATGGCACGCCATTCTTCGAGATGCTGAGACAATCTGCCCCCAACCGGCGAACCATGGGACATGGCCTCACAACTGTTTGGAAGCGGCTGCAGCAGTGCCTGAAGGCAAAGAGGCAGCTGCCTGAGCGGCTTTGGCACCACAATTTCCCCAACCACCACGGGTACTTTTTCGCTGGCCCCTTTGATTGGCAGCCCCTCTTGTTCTACCAAAGGAGGAGTAGAACCGAAAGGAACCTCCCCTCCACTGCGGTCGCCTTCGCCGCAGCTTTTGAGGTCTGCAACTTCTCAAGGCTCTCATCAGCCTTGCTGCCAAATAAATGTGCACCATCAAAGGGCATGTTCAGAAGACTGGCTTTCACATCCGGAGCAAACCGACATCCGCAACCACGCAAATCTGCATAGAACGTTGCTCGCAGCCATGGACCGGCTCACACTGTCAGTCGTAGCCAAACCCGACTGAAGGGCCTCACACATGGCATACTTGCCATCCTGCACGATAGCAAGGAAACCATCCCTTTCTTCCCCCTCGGGTAGACGCTGAGCCGCAAAAGCAACACAAGCCCACAGAGTGTGTGTAAACCTTGCCAAGGCACACGTGGAGTTGGACAATTTCAAGGCCATGCTCCAGGCAGAAAACACCTTCCGTGCCCAACTGTCGAAGCGCTGGTCATCCCTATCCAGAGGAATGGTAGGGTACGCTGCCTGCCTCGAGGTGGCTGTAGCCGTCTGAACCACCAAACTCTCAGGAGTGGGGTGAGTAGACAAATAGCTGGGGTTGCTAATGGAAGGGCGGTATTTCTTAGTCAGATTTTTATTCACCACCAGAAGAGATTCCGGGGACTGTAAAGCAGCCGCCACCCTTTTCTGCAAGGTAGAATGAAATGGCAAAACAGGGTCAGAGGACGGACCTTGATCTAAGATGTCCGTCAGATCATCTTGCACAAAGTCTTCTGGAGGACTAGATCAGCCCAGATATTCCGAGACACGTTCCATGAGTCTCCTATAAGAAGACTCTGCATGAGCCCCAGGTCTACCAAACTCCACTTCCGGGGAAGTGTCCAGTCCACTTGCATCATGGAGGGTCAGTCTCAACTACTCCAACTGACTGCCCCCAGAAAACATTGGAGCATCATCAAGGTCACCAGGTTCCTTAACCTCAGACCGTTCCTCCTCTTCAAAAATATCATCCAGAAGGGGTTGAAACCCAGGTCTGGAGACAGAAAAGGGGTTGGAGGCCAAAACCAGCCTTATCGACTTCTAAGTAGCCTTTCTTGGAGGATCCACAATGTCTGGGTACTCCATATGCAAATTCCGAGAAAAAATTCCCAAAGGCGATGATATCACCGAAGGCTTCGACGTCGACACAGGTGCCAACTGTGCTGTGGGCTGATACGACAGCAAGGCGTTGATGTCCGAATCGGACGTACACGGCGCCGAACGAGTCGACACCGGCCCGAGCCCTCAATAGGTTTCATGCGGTCTCGCTGGGTACGAGGACCGAGACCTAGAGACACGTCTCTTGTGACCTTTCGAAACCTTGTCGGTACGGGACCGACGGCTCCAGATGGTGTCGCGTCGTGAACCTGAGCCCGAGACCGATCCAGGACGGCTTCATCAGAAGGCGCGACCGGACCTGTGTCTTGCGATCGGCATCATAGATTTCTTGAACACTGCCCATTCCTCTGGAGTCAAGGACTTCGTAGGGCATGTAACCTTCCTCGAGGCACCATCCTCTGAGGAGGATGGGGAAGGCGACCGGTGACAGCGCTTCTGCGAGTCCCGGGACGAGGAAGACTAGCGGTGTGAACCCCTGGAGTCCTTCCGATGCGGAGAGTCCCCCCTCCAGTCATCGGTGGAAACCCCCTTGGACTTGGAAGTCCGGGACTTAACAGGCTTCAAACTCCTACCTACGTGGAGCTTCCACTTCCGCAAGACCTTTGTAGTGAGCGACTGGCATGTCGAGCAGTCGTCGGTATCATGCCACTTGCCTAGGCACCACAAACAAACAAATGCAGTGGGGGTCGGGGAGCGACATCTTGGACTTGCAGTCCCGGCAGCTTTTGAAACCGAACCGCAGAGTCGGAGGGGTCGAAGAGAAAGACATCTTCAATGAAGAAAACACACGAGGCGCGCCGAGTCTCACAAAGTGAAAACGTGTGCGGAAAAAGCGGAACTGAGGCTATGGGCGCCATGCGTCCTATTTATAACATCCTGTGATGACGTCCTCGACTGAGGCCCTCGAGGGACATGGACCTGATGCCATCGAAGCAGGACGCCTTCTGCCGAAAAAGTTTCCGAAGTGCACAGCTGTGGACATTACACGTCAAAGATGTGGAATGCGTTGGAGGACACAATCCATTCGAAATTTGAACTATAATGATACCAATGATTATTCCTTGCCTGTAAATAGAGTCCCACCTGACACAGCTGAAAATGAAGCTGAATTACTGAATCATTCAGTTTATTCCTTTCATTCACATCCTATCGTGGAAATTGTACATCAGCCTCTCCATGCCCCTCCACCCCCAAATTGCATCAAATAAACCCAAACAACTTTTTTGTGTTAACTTAGATGTTTATCCTCCCCCCTTTCAAAACTCTAGAACAGAAACGGTAACCTCAATGGGTTTTTCCATAAACACAAATGCTTCAACCTCTATTGATGATCCTTCTATGCCACACACTGGTACTGCCACTGTTTCAAATTTGAATAATGCACAAACTGCTACAGAGGAGACGGGTACAAATGCACCGATGCCCCCCATCTTGAATTCTGCTGTGCTAGCTACTGATACCCTAATTGTGACAATGCTGGATAGACTGCGGGCTGATCCATATCCTAAAAGAACTCATCTATTAATTATATTTCAATCGATCTCAAAACTGGAACAAATTACATCAGACATTGAAACAATTAGGTTTATTGACGATTGTAATTATAATACAATAGAACTCAACACACCCTCTAAAATTGTGAAGAACTTTAAGTGGCGTGCCAGAGGTATCGGGAAACTAAATTGAAATTCGGAAACAGCAGCCTCTGCAAATCCAAGCTGAACTACCTCCATTTCTGCGCCTATGGCCTCTCTTTAGGTAATAACAAGTGACGACTTCCTTCACAGGCTTGATGCAAAAGCATGAGAGTTCTGCCTATTACACTACAACATCCTCTACATATATTTCCACCCCAAACCATCTCTAGATGGACGTGGGTACTAAAAGCTACTCAAGCACCGACAACCACTTCCCAACACTAGCGTAATATTCCAACACAATCATACAAATGCTCATTAGCAGTGTGGAACACGAGAGGTTTCACCCATCTCCTCTCTCCCAAAGCCAGATTTCTCAATACTTACGACATTGTTTTGTTACAAGAAACATGGCTGACATCTGAACCAACATGGCCAGATCATTATATTTCCTGGATCCCAGTGATAAAAGCCAAAAGAGGACGACCTGCTGCAGGGCTCTTTATAACTGTCAAGATCTGTGCCCAACTCCAAATAGAAAAAAGGAAATCTCCACTTACTGCCATTAAGCTAATCAAGATAACATCACCAAATCCCAATCATCCACTCTTTCCTACATCAGCAATATTAAACATTTATTGGAACCCTCTGGCCACCGATGAAACTCTTTCATGCACCTGACCTGATTCATTTAGACTAAAAGATCCATACTACGATCATTGCAGGTGACTTAAACATGAACTGCTTCACATCAAACAATACACGCTGTGAATCAAGAGCAGCCAAATGGCTATCTCTTATGAATACTAGACATTGTATTATGCTCAATAACTCCTCAAGTGATGATCATCTGCCAGCACCAACATGTATGAGGGGGCCTTATTCTTCCATTCCCGATCATTTTTTTTTTATATCCTCCAATGCGAACAAACAGATCGCCTCTTTCAATGTAATCCCAATCCCAGCGAACTATCACTCAATATTAGAAGTTCGCTGGAACCCTCACGTCGCTTTTTTTTTTTATTTTATTTTTTTAAATCACCCAATCACACTTAATCATCCTAGGAATCGTCTTTTATGGCGTCTACCTCAAATAGCTTACTAGCACATTGTTTGAATCAGACCCTAAGCAACACTACGCCTGATCAAGATCTCAACTATGTTGACCATTTGTAAATAATTATACAGAAACCTCAAATCTGGAAACAATCATCATTCAAGCACAAGCATATTCAGCTATCAGAAATATGACTCTTAAGCAAAACCTTTGCAAATCTTTGAGAGCTTTATACCCTTACTCAGGAGGCACAAAGAGTAAAACTCAGAACAAAGTACAGAAATAAAATCAAACAAAATCATAGCAAATAAGAAGCAAATCGATGTTGAGAAAAGGCTAAGAGCCGTAATGATGAAGTCTGCCTCGGAGATGTGGAATCTTATCAATGATATCACCACGCCTGCGACTCAATCACTAACATTAAAACACAATCGATGAACAAAGGTGGATCACACACACACTTCAGTAGTCTCCTTAACAGACCTACACACCGAATCTCCACATGCAAACACCAGACCTCACAAAATAATGTTTGATAGGTTTGATATTATTCTCTTAATTAGAGGGTTAAGTCCATCACGAGCGCCAGGATCAAATAGTCTGGCTAATACAACTTTGAAAGCCCACCCATCCGAATGGGCAGACATTCTAGAAATAATATTAAATTAAATTATTAGAACAAGCCGCCTTCCGCCTTCTTGGCTAAAATCTATCATTATACCAATATTTAAAAAAGGTGATAGAAACAATCCTAGCAATTATCGTCCCATAGCCCTTTTAGATGTGCCTGGAAACATCTTTGCCAGACTAATTTTATGTGAACAAAGTGGCTTTATAACAGTAACCTTTTAGATTCACATCAATCTGGTTTTATTAAAAGGCATAGCGACTGTTGTAAACTTAATTATTTTATCCGTAGTTAAAAAACCAAGCAATCGATAAAAATAAAAAATAAAACTGTTTTCATAGCACCAATTGATTTTAAAAAGGCGTTTGATTCAGTGTCACGTGAACTTTTAAAGAAAACATTTAAATGCAAAATGTCCACCTCACAATCTATTTAATTCATCAATTTTACTCCTACATGTCTATTCAAGTCAAGTTAACTACTGACATTACTTTATCAGCATCTATTCCAACCAATACAGGATTGAAGAAAGGCTGTATATTTGCCTCTGTGTTATTTAACTCATAAATAACATAAATACAGCCTTTGGCTCACTTTGTTCCTTCTCTACAAAAATAGGATCCACAGAGATAGCGTGGCTTCTCTATGCTGATTTGGTCATCCTTGACAGAACCCAGATTGTCCTTCAGAGAAAATTAACCACTATAGGAAACTATAGAGAGATGGTTAGCATTCGCATAAACGCCTCCAAATCTAATGTCTTGATATTCCATCATCGACCAAAAGCTGGCTATAAATTTAACTGGACGCTATGTGATGTGTCACTAACTTCAATATCTCAATATAAATATCTTGGGGTAAAACTAAATACTCACCTCACCACCCCATCAGATCAACTGCATAAACTAGAGCTTAAAAGCAGGATGAAGTTCCTTATAATACGATTCTCATTAAAGCCGGCAATAATCTTTTACAAACAGAAAGTCGTCCCCATAATTACCTATGGCGCACAACCTCCGACTAACTCACTGAAATGGGAAATGCTAGAAGGTAGATTTTGGAAGACCATTTTGCCTCTTTCCTTCAGCTCCCCAATTACCATCATTAGGTATGAACTGGGTCACACATCTCTTTCAACGATTGTATCTTGGCATCTATTAGCTGCATATATAAAATTTCTCCTCTCCGAGCTGAATGAAAACAATATGCTTCCAATACTAAAAACAGCTATATGAGGGGGCGCAGGCAAAATGGCCGCCTGAGCATCGAGCAAGTATCCAGCTTTTGCCCAGCCCGCAAGAAGCCATAAACAAGCCAGAATACAAAAGAAAGTCAACAGTAAATATACTGACTCCCAACAGAATTCAGACCCAGCATCAGGGTTAACGCTCCTAAAACAGCAGAGGGCCCCTGCCTGAGGTGCACAGGTCTCCACGTTGCCAAGGCCTGCCACATGGGCCAGCTGGAAGCAGAGACCGGGGGGCGAACTGCACTGCTGTCACTATGCCCGACTACAGACATAATTCACAACACCTCCGCAGCCCTGAGGAGAGCGAAAACTGGTCGGCTCTCACTTCGCAACACCCGCACCGCATAAGAAGAGCCTCGAGGCGACTGGAGGCGGGGCGGGCTCAGGACGAGAGAGAGCCTGGGGCATCCGCCAAGAACGATAGCGAGCTGAACACTGCCGATAATCGCAACATAGGACAGAGTCACCTCAGTCTCCGTCAATTCATGCCCTGCCTCCACTAGCCAAACATCCTATGTGGTCTTTAACTTTCTTTCTATGAGGCTGGGCCTGTCTTACCCACGATCCTTGTGAACTGGTAAAATATGGCAAATCCTCCAATTCCAAACACTCATCAAGCTACCTGCACTGATTGGACCGGGAGGGAGGGGGGTTGGGTGGGAGAAATAAGGGGTTTTGAATTGTTCTAAAATGTTAAAACTTCATTTTGTTGATCACTTGTAGAATTGATCATATTACAGATCTCCAGGTTGATCAAAATAAAAATATATTTAAAAAAAAAAAAACAAAACTGCTATTTTCTCGGAATCCTCTGGCCCTATGCAGGCATGAAAAAAAAACATGTGAAACGCTCCTCGATGAGGCCGACATCTCATTGGAACTACTGCTAGAATCACCAGACAAAGCAAAAAGGAAACTCTGGCTGTGCGACTGGAGGCTGACTGACAGTTGCAACCAGTACTCTACTTTCAGAGTAGGAGCCTTCCTACCTAAACCAATGCATCGGCTTCCAGTTTACATACTCAAGTTCCCAGACCAAGTATATGCCAATGGACTTCTTTGATTCTGACTAAATGTATGGCCAACAAAAGTGAGACTAGCGATAAACACAAATAATTCTTCCACTGATACTGCATGTAGATTTTGCAACATCCCACAATTTCAAGAAACTGTCCAACATCTAGTAACAGAAAGTTCGTCTCTGGTAGATCAATGAACATTTATAAACATCTTAAGGAATTCAAGCTATTAACCAAACAAGATATGTGGATCTATATATTCAATACCATCAATGTTTCATTGAATATTGGGACAATTCAATATCTTTAGCTCTAAACCTGGTTGAAAACCAAGACTTCACTTAATCTTTTGGGCCAACTCCAAAACGAAACCTGGGAACCAATGTATCCGTTGTAATATGGAAGGCAATTGTAACTACTTATGTCGGCAAAACACAATGCTACTATTCCAAAACACACTGCAAAGTATGGTGTTCTGCTGTCTTTTATACCATCTAATCATGTTGTTCGAATCTCTGAAGCGGTGGTTTTATTACTCGTTCGCACGTCTGTTTTAAGATCATGGTGTACATGAATAATCTCCTATGCCTGCTTTTACCAATTTCTATAGCACATGTTTTGTCAAGTTTTATTATTTTAAATTGTAAAAAGTGTCCTACAAGTTGTCTAGTGGTGACTTATAGAATCACTACCTGCTCTTAATATCACTTGTTTTACTTCAGTGCTCTTCTATTTTTTACTCATTTTACTAATATATTTACTATAAATTGCTACTCTTAATTGCAAAACTATATTGAAAAGCTATATGAATGCTAATAAGAAAAAGCTCTATTAACATGATATTGAAAAAATATGTAAAGTTGCAACTAAAACAATTTCTAATAAGATAAAAAAAAAAGGAATTGCAAGATATTTGAGAGTGCACACAGAAGACCTGGCAGGATAGTACACCAGGCAACTTGCAAACCTACAAGGAGTGTCAAGCAGAAACAGTGTTTGTGTTAAAAGAAGGAACTTTTGTTGCAAGAGAGCTTAAAAGATTGAACAATGCACTAGTTTCAGACATTTGTGATACCTATGAAGAATCCAACAGAAGGGAATCACCCAGTGGAATTAAGGTCTTTTCCATCTTGTAGAAGATTTGTTGACAACATTCTACTTTTATTTAAAGCCATCTTTTTGCAAACACCATGTTACAGACATGTTGCTCGTCACTGTTATTTTGTTTTAGTGCGAGGGTCCGGATAGAATGTTTTGGACATATTTATAACATCGTGACAAAAACAGATCCTTAGTTTTGGTTTTCAGGTCGGGAAACTCCTCTTTAGAATAGGGTCAGAGGCATTTTCCGAACCGTTTTAATTTGAATAAAAGTCTATAGAGCCTTGAGAACCATGAGCTAGCACGTAGGGTGTCCTAAAACTACTTTCACATGATCTGCAAACTAACTGTTTGTCCACTGTATACAATTCATTATGCTTTAAATGCCTTCTACATGTCTCCAATGTAAATGTGAAAGCATGCCCGTCTTTCATTGTACGTCATTATACGTCAGCTCCCATCTACCTGCACTTCTATGCCAACAACTGCTCTTCAAGACCTATGAAAACGTGAAGTTAAGGTAGCTGCTCAAAAACTTGATGTAAATTGAAAAATGCTGTGCAAGACCTACCTTCAAAATTATGAACTATATAGTTGACTGGTGCACTGCCATCTGTTGGTGTGTACGTGAGCTCCACTTTTCCTGGCCCAGGGACAACAAAGTCTGTTGCCCTGTACTGTGTAGGAAAAAAAAAACGATCATTTATTCTGTCAGGCAGCTTAACAGCAAACAATACACACATGATGTCTTGCCACAACCCAAATCTCTGTCCAGGAAAATGGATGCAAAATTATTAGACCAGGACGTTGAAAACCTCAGCCAAGTCTGAAAATTGGGTTACTGAATGGTGAATAATCTAGGGTTAAAGACCATGTCTTCTTTCCAACTCCCACCCCAAGGGGATATATAGTAGCTGTTTTTTGTCTATGGATAATTGCTTTAACACCATTAAAAAGGCACACTGTTCACTTCTGCCACAAGCAATCAGCTTGCATTAGAAAATCGCCTGCACAACAAGGTCACAACTCCCTCCGCTTTGCCTAAAGTAATACGCATTAATATATATTAAATCGTTAACTGAGAGATTCCTTGTAATGTGTGGCAATTCTTAGTAAAGAATATTATTCCTTTACCATCGATTCCTGCACCATTGCCACACTGCCTAAAGTGAAAACTCTGGGTGCGGTACTGGATACAGAACTGACTATGAGATCACATGCCAAAGGTCTCGTATGCAGCTCTGCCTACTACCTGAAGCTCCTAGTCCAACTAGGGCCCTTTCTCAATCCTGCAAATTGTACCACTATTGCAAGGGCAGTCATTGGGGCTCGCCTAGACTATAGTGCAAGTCTCCTGCAGGGCATCGGTAAAGGGGAAATGCTGCGCCTAGAGGTAATTCAGAACAATGCAGTCCATGTGATGGAAGGCTTACGAAAGGCTGATCATGTCTCCAAGGCAAGGCAGGCCCTACACTGGCTCCCAGTGGAAAGCAGAGTTACCCATCACCTATCGCACCCTCTGTATTACTCACAAGTGCCTCTATGGCAAGAGCCCATGGTACTTGACCAACAGAATTTACTGGTTGCCCTTGCGTAGAGTACTTAGATCGAATAACTCCCCCATAAATTGGCCATAGTTACATAAGGATCTTTTCCACACTCTGAACCCAGCTGCTGGAATGCCCTCCCCCCTGACTTAAGAGCATGTACCAGCCTCTCTACCTTCAAACGTGAACTTAAAACCTTACTTTTCTACTAATCATTACTCCTCCAGAATGTGCTCGACCCAGATATATTCTCCCCGACTTCTTTCGCATTTGTGTATTTTTGTCTTGTCTAGCACTTATGCCCATGGGCCTCGTCTACACGCTCTATAAATAAAAGGGACACAGCCCAAAATTGAGGAGTTTCGTATTGTGTGAAATTCTGTTGGTAATTTCTATTTTCAACTCAATTGTAGTGCAGGAAAGGCAGCCAAGTGCTTAAAATAGGGGAAATGACAATACACAAAAGCTGGCAGAAATTCCATCATAAATGTTCAACAAAAATCATGTAAAATACAGTGAACCTTTGAGCACTGCACCTCACTTTACCAGATGATTTTACCAAAATAAAAAGATATCTAATCTAGAAAAGAATTGCCAAAACAAAGCTATTAATCAATGTACAGTTAATTGACAAACGGGCTCCAATCTGTAAACTTCATTCTATGGGTGTAATGGATTGGCCATTCCTATACTCTGACATTTTTAACAGACTAATTGGTTTCTCAGAAATAACCTCGGTAAAGGCATGCGTGTTCATGCATTAAAAATATCCAGCGATGGGGAATCCAAGATGGCCGCCGCACCATGAGGACGTGCGTGCGGTGTGCTCCGCCCGATTCCCCTATCATTAAGGCAGCTGTACACTCCCCCAGGTATCTTTGAGCTGCAAAGCGATGCTGGGATGATCCTAGGCAAGCCGGAGCGGCGAAGCATGTCCACCACAGCAGCAGCGATCACACACTAGTAACTCGAAGCAGGCTAGCCCCATCAGGGTGTGGCCCGCCGGATCTCGCGGCTGACTGGGGAGGTCATGCTCACGCAGACTTTTTACACCAGCAGGGCACACAAACAAACACTCTAGATCGGGGACAAAGGGCCTGAACGCTAGGCAACTTCAATCCGAGCGCGCTCACCCACAGAGATAGTGTGGGCCCAACAATAGCGCTTGCTCCTTCTCTTTCAGAGAACCATATCCCCATTTTTGAGATTCCTCAAGCAGATCGAGGAGGGAGTAACGCAACAAGAGCGTCACAACACAGTGATCTTTAATGCTGTGCACCTGAAATGAAACTGGCAGAACTACTGGTAAAGTTTCAGCATGAAAGGAAATCTTCAGATCGGGGTTTGAGGTGGATTTAGGCTGCACTACATTTTCCTACATATACCAGTGCAACAACCTTCCAATTTACAGACCCCTATTGAATAATCACTGGCTACAATGCTCAGCGTCCTCTACATCACATGCCGAGGGGGGGGGGGGGGTGGAAGAAGCTCACTCAGGTGGGGTCCACTAAAGTCCCCCCAGAATAAACTGAATCCACTGCATAAACTGGCCATAAGGCCAGGTGGCAACTCCAGCTGGAGATTACAGGGACATCTACCCTGGGTGAGGAGTCTAGCGGCCTCGATTTAGAGAAGCAAACAATCGGATATTGCACTTAAAGAGCTGGCCAGGGTAACGCGCAACTTAGAATTACAGTGTGAGGACCTTGAGAATCGATCTCGACACGAATATCCGAATAAGAAATTTGCCAGAGTCCATTTTGGATCCGGACTTAAAGGACACAGTAATCCATATTTTAGCCAACTTAATCCCGGGTGAGGAAACTGCCACCGTTTTATTGTACTGCCTACATAGAACTGGCCCAAAAGGAAATGACCCTGGGGCTCACCCACATGATGTTTGGCAGCTTGCACGTCATACCCACAAAAGGAGTTGATCCAAAAGAAATCACAGGAGCCGTCTACAATCACATACAATGGGAATGAGATCCAACTTTTTCAAGATCTCTCTCAGACAACCCTCCAAAAGCGACACGAGATGCAGCCGTTGGTTAGAATACTACAATTGGGAAGGAATCCAGTACAAGTGGACCTTCCTTTTTGGATTGTTTTTTTCTTTAGAAGGTAGAGAGCATACGATCACCTCACGAGAATCAGGAATGGCCCTATTACAAATCAAGGAGGAGGTGGAAGGCCCATCTGAAGCTGAGAATGGTCGCTTGGCTCACCAATCTAAACCATGGGAGTGGTCAACCCCAACTTTCCGTGGGTGGAAGGAGAGAGCAAAACACCAAGAGCACTGGAATTTGCAACTTAGAGGACCCCTCATTAAACCACCAGAATGAGGAAGCTTCAATCAAGATAGCTATCAGCAAACAAATCAAGCATTGAACTAAAGATTATAGTCGGAGGGAGAGACTGAGTACTACATCTCGGAACTCATCTGTTCAGGTAACAGATGGGGGTATTAGGATACCCTGCATCCCTGCATGTTGCCCTGGGGTAAAGGTGACTCATGGCTGTGGTTTTGTGCCCCGGGTTATGTTAGATACCATGGCTCACACCATGGGACATTGTTTGGGGACATAGTTGGGAAATGTCGGGGGCTGGGGAGGGGGTGGTTAGCGGAGAAGGGGCAGCTGGATAATGGAGGCCAGGGGTAGTAATGCGTGGTATTCGAGAGGAATTTCAAGTATTGTAGTGTTTGTACAATCTTTTGATTCAAAGTTATCAACAAGTTACGGGGATAATTCAAGTGTCTAACGTTGAATATTAGGGGCCTGAATGCACCGGCAAAACACATGAAGTTAACTCTTGGGCCGTTACCAACCGGACTTGTTGGCACTTCAAGAGACACATATATGCTTAGCAGATAGACAAACTTTGCCTGTAACGATATATGGTGGTACTACAAGTAAATGCTGTGGTAAAGGAGGCAGGGGTATTGATGGCAATTAGGTTGGTTCCCCATTTAAAAGTGCTCAGAACAAAACGCCCCAAAGAGTGTTGCTATGTTTATTTTTACATTTTTGGGCATAGGCTCAAAGAGAATAACAGTGGCTTCGATCTACGCTCCATTACTAGCCAGGAAGGTTTCTTAAAATCAACTGTCACATTATTGGAAGCTTTTAGTGAGGGGGGAAATAATTCTGTTGGGGGATTTTAACATGGCTTGGGACACCTTGCACGATCAGAGTGCCGTTACCCGTTCTATGCAATTGGTGCCTTCTAAATTGCTAAAACAAAAATGTGCAAATCCAACATTGGTAGACGTGTGGCCAACATTAATGGGGGCAAAGAAAGGATATACCTTTTATTCACATGTACAGCAGACTTTTTCCCCACATTGATTACGCCTGGCTCTCAAAACCTCTCCTTGGAACGGTCACTCAAATCACCTGTCGGGCAATCACACTTTCAGACCACACACCTCTGATTATAGATCAGAATTTAGCAGGGTAATGCAGAGGGTGTGGGCTTGGCGATTGCCATCCGAAGTTCTTCGGATTCAGAACTAAAATATAAAATTGAAAGCAAGATTGCTGAGTTCTTCGATTTTAATGGATGAAACCTCTGCAAATGTAACTTGGGACACTTTCAAAGCAACTCTTCGCAGAGCCTTCAGAGCAGAAGCTGCTTAAAGACGGAACCAAAAAATAGCTTTGGAGGTAGAATTGGAGCAAGAGCTACAACAAACAACGGGGAAAATAGAAAGAAAAGTAGGACCCCTCCATTCAAAAAGCATTTGGAACTGTGAAGGGGCAAGTTAAATTTGCTTCAAGCAAAAAAGTAAGACAAATCCCTATTATATCTTCAGCAGAGGGTACTGGCCACGAAGCTTGTACATCTATATAAAACGTTTAAACAGTGAGGCTGTATATCCACCACCATGGAGGAGGCAAAGATCGTTATGTTTCCAAAGCCCGGCAAGGGCACTAGTAGATGCAGATCCTACCGTCCTATAGCACATAGACGCTAAAATGGACTCCAAAATATTGGCCAACAGGATAGATTTACTCTCACAAACATACACCCAGACCAATCGGGCTTCATAAAATTTGTCAAACTCACGATAACATCAGGAGCACCTGCCATGTCTTAGCGAAGGTTGGGAGAAAATGACATTACAGTGGTCCTACTGTCCCTTGACGCCGAAAAGGCCTTTGAGTGGGTCAAATGGTCTTTTCTTTTTTTTGGCTATGGGCTTCGGCCCAAAGTTCATAGAGAAAATAAGAGTATAATGTAAATCCCTGTTAGCGAGCTTATTGATTAATGGACAACTTTCTCCCCCATCTTTCTCCAAAGAGGGACTAAACGGGGTTGTCCGATGTTACCCTTGTTACATGCCATATGTCTGGAGCTATTCCTTGCTAGATTCCTACAAACAAAAGATATCCTAGGAATACATTTTGGGGGAATAGTGCACAAAATGATGGCCTATGCCGACGCTATGTTGCTAGTTATATTCGATCCGGCAAGAACATTATCCACAGTAGAACGTGAGTTAAAGAGGTATGGCTAGGTAGCAGGTTTAGAAATTAATCACTCCAACTCAGAAATGTTAAATCCTTCTCTGTCCCCTAAAGAAGTACAGTCATTGCAAACACAACCACAATTCGGTTGAGCACAAAATCAAATTAAATTTCTGATCCTCATCATAACCCCTGAAATTGTCGGGTTGTATGCGGGTAACTATCCTCCCTTACTGAAAGACATTACGAACCAACTAGTTAAATGGGGTCGGTTAACGACCTCCTGACTAGGGCAAATCAATGCGGCAAAAATGGTTATCCTACCCAAAGCACTTTACTTCTTTCAGGCACTCCCAATTCGGATCCCGGACCCCTTTTTCAAAAAGCTCCATAGAACGATATCTGCAACAACAAAAAACCCCAAGGGTAGCTCGCAAGGTTCTAACTACTCCCATTAACAGGGAGGTCTGGGTCTTCTAAACTTTCAAAAATGTTATCAAGCAGCTCAACTCTGAATAGTGAAGGACTGCTGGGGTGCAGACATTGAGAAATGGTGGGTACAAATGGAACGCGCGCTAGGAGGACCACAGCTTGGTGAAATGTTATGGCTTCCTAAAAGAGATCGATCCCAATATCCATAAGAGCAGGGGTACGAGCCTGGTGGAAGAGGTTTGGGATACTGCAGTTAAGCAATATTGTTTTACGACATTCCCCTAACCATTTACGCCATTGTTTTCTAATCACAAATTTATACCAGGCCTCGATCCTCTGGCAGTCAGTAAATGGAAACAGACAGGCTACACGAAATTGCGAGACATGTTCCAGGGCATAGACCATAAGTCTTTTATAAAATGCAAATTAGAGTTGGGACTGAATGAATCATATCGCTTTCAGTATTTTCAGGTCCGGCACTGGATATTGGCCTTCCCCGAACAAGCAGGCGGCAACTAGGGAGTTAACCTCTTTTGAAAAATGTGCCATCACTAATCCAGGGAATAAGACTCCAATTTCAAATCTTTACGAAATTATAAAGGAGGTTTCCCCCAACATCCCCCACCCCCTCCACACTATAGATCACGTTGGCAACCAACGCTGGGAGAACAAATTCTGGAAACAGAATGCAAGGGGCTATGGAAAGATATTTCCAAATGTACTCGCTCTATCCAAATAAGGGAATTTTGGTACAAACTGCTAACTCAATGGCATTATACACCGGCCCATCTGCATAAAATGAGAGCATCTGTATTGGATCAATGCTGAAGACAATGTGGCATGCTTAGGGGATTGGGAGCATGTGTGGTGGAGTTGGCCAATTTTGGCGGGATGCTTGCCATTCAGTGACTTAATGAACATTTTAACCTGTACCATGCAAAGGGGGGCAAGGGCGAGGGGATATGTATGTTTATTTATAGAGCGCACCAAACCCAAAAGGTATCTGGGTGCATTCTTAGAAGAACAGTTAAGTTACAGTAAGGAGAGACATTACATTCTTAAATACAGATTAATTACAGATGCATGAGACCGAATACAGTAAGGTACAAAGAGTTATAGTATGAAGGGCATTAGAGGGCAGTGCTGTTCCCATAGTAGGCAGGGAGCTTATATGCGTTACCACTCCTGTACAAAGAGCCAAGTTTTCTGATTTTTTTCTAAATGTCCAATTGGACGGTTCTGCTCTTAATGTCAAAGGTGCAGAGGTTTGCTGCTTGTACTGGGAAGCTGTTACCTCCTGCTTTTTGTCATTTGAATCTGGGTATATTTAGTAGGTGAGCATGTGTGGACCTCACAGTCTGTTGGTAAGATGTTTCGTAATTTGTTGGTTAGATATTTTGGAGCTACGTTCGAAAGGAACTTGTGCATTCGTGATAATGTTTTAAAAACAATCCTATCCTGCACTGGGAGCCAGTGGGTGTTACGTCTTACGGCTGATATGTGGTTGGACTTCCGAGATGTTAAGAGCCACTCTTAAGGCATAGTTTTGTAGTATGGAACAAGTTATTTACCTGTAACTGTTCTCCAGCATGGGTCTGGCATGGATTCACATGCTCATGAATATTCCCTGTCGTCAGGCTGGGAATCCTCGGTAAAGAAAAATCAGTATCAGTTTCGTTTCTGATCTGTCTTTCGTAGTAGTAACCAATCACTGATCTCTGCGTCATACTGACCACAGCCAATGACTGCCATCTCCCTAAGCCCCGCCTCTGGCAGCCATCTTCAGATTTGGAAGCACGTGAAGTGGCAGTATGACCAAGTGAAGAGCCGCAGAGGGGTAGGCGGGAGGGTTCGCATGTGAATCCATGCCAGACCCATGCTGGAGAACAACCGTTACAGGTAAGTAACTTGTTCCTTCTCCAGAATGGGGTCTGGCATGGATTCACATGTTCATGAATAAAAGAATACACAGCAGTACACACATGCACAACCACGGGGGGTGGAAAAGGCTCAACATTAAGCATTACATCCAAAACTCAACATTAAGCAATTCTTACCTCCTCACCAGGCTCACCTTGGGCGAACAAGTTGCGCAGCACTGCTTGGCCGACCCTGGACTCCTCCCTGGAATCCCGATCGACGCAGTAGAATTTCGTGAAGGTGTGCGTCGACCTCCACGTAGCAGCCCTGCAGATGTCCAGCAAGGGCACACCAGATAGGAACGCCGTGGTAGCTGCAATCGCTCTGGTGGAATGGGCTCTCGGACGGCCAGGCAGCGGTCGGTTTGCCAACCGATAACAGTACATGATACAGTCGGAGAGCCATCTGGAAATGGAAGCCTTCGAGAGAGCCTTCCCCTGATTGACAGGTCCAAAGTTCACAAAAAGTTGTGACGTCTTCCGAAAACTCTTCGTGCGGTCCACGTAGAACTTCAGCGCTCTAGCCACATCCAGCGAGTGCAAAGTCCTTTCAGCCAGCGATGAAGGCGACAGGAAGAAAACAGGCAACACCAAGGGTCCATTGAGGTGGAAGTCCGACGGCACCTTGGGCATGAAGGAGGGGTGCGTCCTGAGCACTACTCTCGTGTCGTGAAAAGTCAAGTACGGGGGCTTGCAGGAAAGGGCCTGGATCTCTCCCACCCGTCGTGCGGAGGTGATGGCCACAAGAAACGCAGTTTTCCACGACAAGAACTTCAACGGAGCTGAGTTCAGAGGCTCGAACGGAGGTCTCATGAGCTTGGTCAGCACCACGTTGAGCTCCCACGCCGGGGCCGGGGCCTTCACCGGCGGGAACGATCTGAACAGTCCCTTCATGAAGTCTTTCACCAGACAATGAGACCACAAAGACGTCCGTCCCGTGGTTCTGGTGTATCGGGAGATCGCAGCAAGATGAATCTTGATGGAAGCGTGCGCCAGTCCAGCCTTGGCCAGTGTCAGCAGGTACGGCAGTACTTGAGGAGCCGTAATCCGTAGAGGGTTAATCTTCTGTGCGTGGCACCAGACAGAGAACCTCTTCCATTTGTGTCTGCAGCATTTAAGAGTTGAGGACGCCCTGGCCTTTGCAAGAACCTCTCTGCAGTCGGCCAGTATGTCGTAGCCTCCAAACTCGAACGCTGCAGGAGCCAGGCCTGCAAGTTCAGCGACTTCGGGTCGTGATGGAGGATGGCGCCTCCTTCCCTGGAGAGAAGATCTGCGTCCACCGGCAGCTTGATTGACGGGGACGCCGACAAGTCCAGAAGGTCCGGGAACCATATCTGCCTCGGCCACGCAGGTGCGACGAGGATCATCCTGCACCGTGACCTCTTGAGCTGGATCAGCAGCGGCAAGGGGGGGGGAACGCATATAGGAACAAGCCCTCCCAGGGGAACGAGAAAGCATCGCCCATGCTCCTCGGCTGGGGAAACCTGCTGGCGAACCTCCGGCACTTGGAGTTCATCGCCGTCGCGAACAGATCGATCTGGGGTGTGCCCCACCGTCGGAAGAGGCGGTCCACTAGATCCTGTCGTAGTTCCCACTCGTGGCACGAGCGCAGCTCTCTGCTGAGCGAGTCGGCAATGGTATTTTTTATTCCTGCCAGATGAAACGGCACCAGAAACATCCCTTGGGCGACGGCCCAATGCCACAGATCCTGCGCCTCCTTGGACAGGGCTGGGGATCTGGTACCGCCCTGCTTCCTGATGTAGAACATGGTGGTGGTGTTGTCGGTGAAGATCCTCACCACCTTGCACTTGAGGGACGGAAAAAAGGACCCGAGGGCCCAAAACACTGCACGGAGTTCCAGGACGTTGATATGGAGGGACTTCTCCGTCGGCAGCCAAAGGCCCCTCGCGTGCAGATTTTCGGTGTGCGCTCCCCCACCCTTCCAGGGAGGCATCCGTGGTCACTGTCTTCTGGTGGCCCGGGGTCTGGAAGTTCATGCCCGCCTTCAGATGCGCGTGGGTGCCCCACCACCGGATCGCTCGTCGGAAGCTCTCGTCGAGTGTGATCCTGTCCTCGAAGCTGCCCGTCGCCTGGATCCAGCGAGCGTCCAGGAACTCCTGTAACAGGTGCATCCGAAGCCTGCACAGGCGGATGAGATAAATGCAAGAAGACATCATTCCGAGGAGGGACTTGATGGACTTCACCCTGGCCGCGTCCGCAACCAGCATCCGCTGCACCTTGCCCAAGATGGCCCTCATCCTTTCCTCCGATGGAGAGGCCAGAAGCGCCACTGTGTCGAGCTTCGCTCCCAGAAACAGTGCATCTTGCGCAGGCGCCAGGTGGGACTTGGCGTAGTTTATGGAGAATCCCAGGTCCGCGAGTAGTTGGACGGTCCTTGCCGTGTGCTCCGCGGCAAGCTCCTTTGTCTTTGCTCGGATGAGCCAGTCGTCCAGGTAGGGGTAGACGTGGATCCCCTCCAGGCGCAGCCGCGCCGCCACCGGTGCGAGGCACTTGGTGAACACCCTGGGTGCCGACCTCAATCCGAAGGGAAGGGCTCTGAATTGGTAGTGACGCCCTTGGACCACGAATCTGAGAAACTTTCGGTGTCCCTTTAGGATGGGGATATGGAAGTAGGCATCCTCCAAATCCAACGACGACAGGAAATCGCCCTCCTCCAGTTGACTCAGGACGTGCTGGAGGGTGACCATCCGGAACTTCTGTGCCTTGATGAATTTGTTCAGTCGTCGTAGGTCCAGGATGGGACGCCATCCTCCCGTCTTCTTCACGAGGAAGTATCTTGAGTAAACTCCGGAGCCCCGAAGCCTCTTTGGGTCGAGCTCGATGGCGCCCTTCTTGAGCATCGCCTTTACCTCCAAGAGAAGTTGAGGGACGTGATGTTCCTTCCTGGCCACTGGGGGGGGGGGGGAAACGCGCGGGCACTTCTTTAGAAACTCGAGCGCGTGACCCTGGGCCAGGGTGTCCAGCACCCAACGGTTGGTGGAGATGGACTCCCACACGCTGACGAAGCTCGCCAGCCGGCCTCCCACCGGGGTGCTTCGGTGGGGGCCCGACCCCACGGCCGGTTCAGTCCTGCTTCGACGAGGCTTTGCCGCCTTGTCCTCCTTGGCGACGACGGAGGGGTCCGCCGGGTTTGCCTCGTCCCCTGTAGGCTTCCTGTGACGACGAACGGGCCGCTTGACGATAGGTGGAAAATCTGCCGCCGGAACCTTTGGAGGCACCCTGCTTGCCTCCGCCGCTCCGAAAGGGCGGCCGTCGTTGCTGGAGAACACCAAGAGCCCGGGCCGTCTCGTGTCCGTCTTGATGGCTTGTAGGGAATCGTCCACTGTTTTCCCCAAACAGGTTGCTCCCGTCGAACGGCATGACCAAGAATCTGGTCTGCACGTCCTGACGGAAGTCAGTTGGCTTGAGCCATCCACGCCGTCTAAGGCACACGCCGTTGCCCAACTGGCGAAATCCAGTGTCAGCGATGTCCATCGCTATCGTAATGGCGTGGTCAGACGCCACTTCTCCTTCCTGCAAGATCTCTAGGGCCTCCGCCCTCTTGTCGTCTGGTAAGAAGTCCAGCAGGGGGGCGATTTTGTACCACATCTCCCTGTCGTAGCGGGCTACGATAGCCAAGGCGTTGGCAGCCTTAATCGTCGTCGCTGCCGATGAGATGACTCTGCGTCCCATCGTGTCCCTTTCGTGTCCCATCGTGTCCCGCCGTCCGGCGGGGAGGTTGACGTAGAGACCGAGGCCCCCCCGCTTTCTTCCTGGCCACCGCGGAGATGACCGAGTCCAGGGTCGGCTTTGCCCGAAGGCACAAGGGGGCCGCGTCCGGGACCCGGTACTTCTTCTCGTACCGATCCCTCCTCACAGGCGTTGTGGATGGGTTCTTGAGGAGGGCAAGACCCTCATCCCAGATATCGTCCAGTAGAGGTACAGCGAGGACCGTCTTCCTCTTGGTCTCGCGCCGTTGATAAAGGAAACCTTCCTTCCTTCCTTCTCTTCCGGGCAGAGCTGGAAAAGCTCGGATGCCCTGGCGATCATGGCATGAAACGATCCAATCTCGTCGGGCGGGGAAGCCCGGGGGAGGAGGTGACGACGGGAGATCCTCATCGTAAACCTCATAGTCTGTGCCCGTCGCGGCCGTGTCAGTCCCCGTATCATCCCCACGGGTCGTGGATGGGGAGGAGGGCTGAGCAGGGCACGATGGTTGAAAAGGAGGTGGAGGATGAATCCTTCTCTTAGGAGGAGGGCTCCCAGAAGGGCCTGGCTCTGGGTCCTCCGTCGGGAGAGGTTCCTCCGTTGGTGGTAACGGCAATCTCGTCCTTATCTCCGAGCAGAAGGACTGTATAGCCAACAAAATGGCCGCCGAGTTGTCTTGCGGCACTGGTTGAGGGGAGTCCGACGCCGTGGCTTAAGACTTCGATCAGCTCCTCCTCAGAGGTTGAGGCCGAATCCACGATGACCTCCTGCCCCCCTTTTTCTTCTCCATCGGAGGTTTCACGGGGGTCCTGTCGATGGGCATGAAAGAGGACTCCCTCCGCGGTGGCAGGGAGACTCTGGGCCCCGAGGTCACCACCACTGGTGTAGCCTCCACAGGCTGAGCCAGGGCCGCCGCGACTGTCTCGATAGAGGCCTTGGCCGGGTGGATTAAGGCCTTCACCACCTTAGGTGCGCTCACCGCCTTATCCTTAGGGGGAGGGTCACCACCTCGCTCCCCCTCCGATGGGGCCTTCGAGCTCGACCGGGGTCTCTCCAGGAGCTTCGCCGGGTGCTCGGCCTTCCTCTTACCCGAGCCAGAGAGTTGGCTCGTGGTTGATGGCGCCGGGGAGGATGCGCCCTGCCTGGCGCCCGTAGAGCCCGACCGTTCGGCGCTCCTGGTGCCAGCGGACTCGCGGTGCTTGGACTTCTGTTGGACCCCCGTCGCCGGGGCGCCCTTAAAGGTCTTAGAAGACTGCTCTGACGACTTCTTCGTCTCGCCTGACGGGCTCTTCCCCTCTAGCCAGTTGGCGAGACGCAGATGGCGGTCCTTCATGGTCCACTCCGACATATTGCCGCAAAACGCACAGTCCTTCTCCACGTGCGTCTTGTCCTCATGCAGGCAGTAGAGGCAAAGGGAGTGTTCGTCCTCCTTAAAGACATTCTGAAGCTGGCATCCAGGGCAGACCCTGAACAGCTTTCCGGGCGTCGAGCTTCCCTTCTCCTGGGCCATGATCGAGATGGGCCTGAGAAACTTCTGGAGTCCTCCAAAAGCGTGGCTCGATGAAATCTTCACCCTTGAGGGGCGTAGAAGAATCCGACACGGGTCCCCGTTGATCGGATAAAGAAACGGTGGAGCTTGAGGCTCTTTTGACTGGAAAAGAGAAAATGTTCCTAAGAAAAAGCGCGAAAAAAGCACTAAAGCTCGAGAGCAATAGCATGAGGATCCCAACACTTGAACGTGCGGTAAAAATCTGAAGATGGCTGCCAGAGGCGGGGCTTAGGGAGATGGCAGTCATTGGCTGTGGTCAGTATGACGCAGAGACCAGTGATTGGTTACTACTACGAAAGACAAATCAGAAACGAAACTGATACTGATTTTTCTTTACCGAGGATTCCCAGCCTGACGACGGGGAATATTCATGAGCATGTGAATCCATGCCAGACCCCATGTTGGAGAACTGGAGATTTCTTTAGGTTGCGACTGTTAGTCCCAACATACAAGACATTGAGTAGTCAAGTCTAGATAGTACAAGGGCCCTAGCCAAGGCAATGCAGTTGTTTTACGCTCACCTGGTCTCTGTGGGGACGTTGTGGCACAGTTACAGTCCTCCCTGGAAGTGGATTCCCCTCGTCAGGTTTATTCCCCTGCCCATGTGCTGTGGACTGCGCCGATTGTGGACACTGCTCCTGTTGATTGATGACGACGAGCTCTCCGTCCTGCTTCTCACCTTAGGGGCACTTTTGATGGACCGAGTTTCTTCACTGGTCCATGTGCGTGGCAGCCCAGACTGGCTGTGGCTGAACCACTCCTGAAGGCAAGTGTCTTATAGCTTTTAAATATTGTGATGCCGATTCATGATTATTGTTTGTATCTTTAAATCATGTCTTTCCTCCGCTTTCTCCCAACAGATGAAATGCAGCCGAGCGGTAGTTGCGGTGCGTGAAGCAAGGCTAAACGGGAAGAAAATGTAGTCCACGATTCTCCAATAGAAGGTGAGTGTTGGTCTAAGGTTAAGTGCAAGGATTTGTCAAAGCGCGACCTTAAATGTAATGTCTTAGCAAATTCTAACCTTGTCTTTATCTTTTTCTCTTGCAGGCACCCACTTCCGATGGATTAGTTTTGGTGTCACGACATTGGGCTGAAGCGCTGCTTTCCGGAGGTCTGGAGATGGATAAAGTAAGTGCTCCGGCTGGTAGCTGGAAACAGTTAAGATGAGCTCAGGCTGGTAGCTGGAAACCGGCAAGATGCGTGTCACGACTTTATCTCCCTCAAGGAGACACGGGCCCTTACGAACCCTATTGGGGCCTCCTCGGTTGCCCTGGAGCCAGTCCTGGCGCTGCTGGCATAGGAGACGCTCACTGGGATGGGCTTCCTATGGCCAATGGATAAGCATGGCCGCCCCCATGCGGAATACTGAAGAACTGTATGCTGCAGTCTAGCTTCCAGGGTGGGGCCTGCCCCAAAGGCACCCGGGATACTACCTAGCTATTTAAACCATGCCCGACCAAGAGCACGCGCTTCGCGTTATTCTGCCTTTGCAGCGTGACGCTCATCCTGCTCTGCATCTTTACCTGCTCAGCTTCATCCATCGTCTTCGGAGCCTTCCTGGGCCTGACCAACGCCCCGCTTACCTCAGAAGTACCCAAGGCAAGACCATCGCCATACTTACCAGTTTGGAGCATTCTGTGGCTTCCTAGTCACCCGAAGCAGGTATCATCTCAACTCTCTCCCGTTAGCTGCTTCATCTGTTCTTTGAAACCGCCCATCTTGCGCTACCCCCGATTTCTTCATTCCTTCGGGGGTTCCTCCAACTCCTGCCCGTCGAGGTCTGCAAGACAAAATTAGCAGGTTAGTCATTTGCAAGGACTCTTTCAGCGCCGCGTGGCGACTCAGCTTACCTGCTTGAACCAGTCTTTGGCTTTCTTCGCGACCTCCACCATCAGCAATGAGGACAAGAGTTAGCTCATATACCAAAGACTATTTTCACCTATAAAGACTTACTCTCATCAATAAAGACACTAAGACTTACCTGAAGAAGGAGTTGCAGCCGGTCTGAACTCCGGCCCTCGCCAGTGAAGCAACTCGGCGGAATGGGCCCAAAAGCGACGCGCCCCTGCCCGGAGTGGCAGGACGGAGAGCGCACCGTTAACATCAATAAGGTGAGAGTCACCCTTAGGGAACCTGCATGGGAACGTGAGAGGTGGGCGATCTAGTAGGAAATCATCTAAGCTGCCCCTCCTGTCTTCTAGAGCTGAACCCGCTTATCCAGTGGTCCGGGATGGGCAAGGGGTACCGAAGAGCCCTCAGGTGTGTGTCTGGAGACATCCCCGTGGAAAAGAACAGGTGAGCGTTACAATGCGCTCAGACTGGTAGCTGGAAACAGGTAAAATGTGCTCAGGCTGGTAGCTGGAAACAGGTAAAATGCGCTTAGGCGGCAGTGAGCATTACGCTGCAATAGCAGAATAACTAAGCGTGTGCTTGAAGGCTGAGCAGGCTTATATAGCCTAGCTCTGGCCATGCCCATTATCCTCAACTCACCGGCCCCACCCTGCCACTCCTAAAAGGATGCTAACATGTGCAGTCTCTCTCCCCAGCAGCCACGCCCGACCGAATGCAGGTGGGGGCTCCAGCAGGGAAACAAGGTAATCGCACCAAAGGCGCCAGGACTGACTACCGCTGGGCTCTCCAAGGGACAATACAAGGTTGGGTTACCCCTTGCTCTCTCGTGCCTTGATGGTGTGGGGTCTGGTGTTCCGGGCCAATGGCCACGACACTGTCTGAAGAAAGGAAAGGTCTGCAGGCATTGATAATTTTTGAGGTGTAGGCCGCTAAAGAGGCAGCTGCATTTACTTGCCTTGTTAGTGTGAGGGCTGAATCAAGGTAGATGCCTAACGTTTTAACTTCTTTCGAGACATTGATGGTAATGTTGTCAATGTTAAATGATTTAAATTGGTTGTCTAATTTCTTTAGTTGGTTCTGCGAGCCAATAAGGAGTAACTTGGTTTTGTTGTGGTTGACCCATAGACCATGGATAGCCATCCATGCCTGAATAGTTTGATAAGTCATTAAGTCACTTGGAGTCAGCATCATAGGAGCTTAGGAGGACCCAGGCATTTTTAAGATTGGAAGGGACGGTACTTGTTTTGAAAGAGGCATTTATTAGAGAGGTGATGAAACAAGCAAGTTCTTCCACAGCGTCTTTAATAACTGAGACAGGGCAGATGTCGCCTTGACATCTGGATGGTTTAAACCTGGCGATAATATTTTTTACATCCCTTACAGATACCAAGGTGAACTCGAATGGGATCAATTGGTTTAGAGAATTGAGTGTCAGGTGGCAGACTCAGTTTTTTTGTTTCAATTATTTTTTTTTTTTAAAGTTTAATTTTGTCCTGCAGGGCCATTTGGATATTAGTGAACCAGGTTGCATCTTTAGCACAAGATTCTTTTTGTGTCACAGGCGATTCTAATTCGCAAAGGATGGAAAACATTTCCCTAGTATCAGAGTTTGCAATCAGAATGCTTTCGTTATATGTGGTACTTTTAGTCTGAAGGATGGCCGTTTTGTAGTTGTTAGAGGCGATAGAGAATTTTTCTTAGTTCAGGACCAAAGGTTTTTTCCCCCCAGTACACTTATGCTTCTCTTTTTGCGCTACGCAGTGTTTTAAGATTGGTAGTGTAGCACGTGTTTAGATGTGCTAGCGGTTTAGCTTTACGTAATCTTAGTGGAGTTACTTCGTCTACCGCTTGTAGAAGGGTACAATTATAGAGCTTGACCATAGAAGATGGGTCCAGGCTATCAGAGTTGATGTGACTAGTAATCAGGAGCAGTAGCCTCTCAACTGTGATGTTGCGTTTGTTTCTAGTAGCTACTAAGGATGCTTGACTAGCGCCGATGTCTAGAAGAGGGTTATCCTGGATGGTGAAGGCGTGTTGGACAGAATCTTAGTGTCGCAGTTAAGATCAGCCAGCCAGTCTAGGGTTCTGCCTTTGCTGTTAGTGGGGTGAGCGATACAGTGTGAAAAGCCAAGTTCAGATAAAGTGTTGGCTGAGGCGTTGTCATTGATGTCACTAAAGCCTACGTTTAAGTGCCCCTGCATCATAATTTGGGAGCCTAGTTTGGTGTTCCGCGTAAGCAGGTGTGGGATATCGTCCTCAAAAGGAGGATGTGGGTCCAGGCAGTCTGTAGATGAGATAGATAGGTAAGGTACGAGAGGCGTTAAAGGGGACTTTGATGGATAGTAGTTCTCCTGAGGGGAACAATTGGTTCAGAAGTTCTCAGACCAAGCTGATTTGTTGCAATGATGGCCATACCGCCACCCCTTGCAGTTTCTCTGTCAGCTCTAAGGATAGTGTAGTTATCAGGGATGGCCAATCAGAGGGCTGGGCTGGCGGCAGCATGGAGCCATGTTTCTGTGATCGCCAGGAAGTCCAATTTGTTACTAAGGATAAGGTCAGCAATGTGTAGTGCATGTGCAACTAGCGATCTAGCATTAATGAGAACGCCCTTGATTAGTGGTATATTCAAGTTGGGTTTGGCTGAGATCATGGGTAGGTCTACTGCCATGGGTAGGTTTGTTGGTAAACTGTGGTCATGGGTATACCAGAATCTTTTAAGTTAAGTGGCGAATCCTTGGCACTGTAGTTCTGCGTGATGTTGCTACCAACTTTAGGAGTGTTGTGGTAGTCCATATTGGTTAAGATAGACCGATCTTTAATTCTGAACCTTTTGTACGAGTAGGCTTAAGTTTGGTCAGTCGAGAACAGAGTCTGGAGTTTCTAATGTTCACTGGACCAGGTTGGTTAGGTCTGGGTCAACTGGCGTATTGCAGAATCCATTGAATAGGGGTGAGTGGACAATAGGTTTCAGGTATGGTCACTTTCTTTCGTTTGACTATAGGATTAGCGGGTTGTAGTGTAGGGAGGAAAACTGTGGGTGGTATAGCATGTTTGTGGTACCGTGGAGGACATAGCTAGTGTTATCCTATGCGTATTGGGCGTGTGAGGGTCATGTGGTGTACGGACCTTGAGCAATTGGCTGTGACTTTCAATCTTATAGAATAGCGGTCTGCCGTTGGTTTAGAAGTATTATTGTTGAGGTAGGCCCTAATGATATGCAAGTACTGATAGGTGGCCTGTATTTTTGTAGTGGTAGCGCAGCCGTGACTAGTGGTGGTGCCTTGTCAGTGACTAGCATTCCTCAGAGTTACAAGCAGTTTTGGCTAGTGGATTAGTCTAGGCAGGAGCAGGTGGAAATACAAATGCACATGCAGGTGTGGCGCGTAATGACACAGAATCACAGTACCATAGACTAAGGTACAGCCCCGGTTTCATACAATACACAGTTAGCAGGAGCAGGCATGAGCACAGTTAGGGAGAATTCTCAGAAATGTGCCAATTCCGCTCTACCTTAGAAATCCCCAGCACTTTTGCTGGACTCTAGGACTTTTAGATTTTTTTACCTGGAGACAATGAAACCTTTTTCCCCACTCTCTCATGTATTTA
This sequence comes from Ambystoma mexicanum, assembly GCF_040938575.1. Taxonomy (NCBI): domain Eukaryota; kingdom Metazoa; phylum Chordata; class Amphibia; order Caudata; family Ambystomatidae; genus Ambystoma; species Ambystoma mexicanum. The sequence goes on from NC_090931.1 coordinate 711,395,970, forward strand.
TCTGTGATATGGACTGTGTTTCTTGGGGCTTTAGAGTCTGAAACTCCAAAGGCATCATATTTACATTGTCACACAGCACCTTCAGTGCAGTGGCACAGGGACGTCTCTTAGATTTCCCAAATAATTAAATACCTTCTCTTGGATTAACTACCGTTTCCAAGAGCAGTGAAGTGAAATTGACTATTTACATTTTTGTATCTTTCTAGACTCAGCACACACTATCTTACAATAGGGTGCTGAGGGGTTACTTAGTATCTCCTTTATCTAGTGTCTCATGTAACAATTTTATGTTACCCTTTCTACAATTAATGGCTGGTGGCAGTGGTTTATTTTTTACTACCATTGAGTGTTTTTACCGCGGGCTGCATTTGCAGCCTTGGTAAAGCATCCATGGGTGCCCATTCTGTCAAAATGGCCCGGTCATTTTTTTTTTACATTTTTTTTTTTTAAACTTGTCTTTATTGGCAAGCAGTAGTAACTGGCACATTACAGGTTACAGCAACAACATACATTACATACTTAAATCGTGAATAGTAAAGGGCGTGTTAAACAGAAGTCCACATATAGTTCAGACAGAGGTTAATACCACTACAGGTGTTTATGGTGTGGTATGCACCGTCCCCGGAGATGGGGGAGAAGATAGAAGCTTCAGGTCCACCTTACCATTCAGGTAGCTACAAAACTCTGTCCATATGTTCTTAGGCCGAGCATTACTGGGCAACATGTTAATATATTCTTCTTCACAAGATTGTGTCCAGGTGAGGGCTTTCAGCCACATTTCCAGGCAAGGGGGAGGGCGTGGGGGAGGATCCGCGCTTCCAACATTGCAGGATGCATTTCTTGGCCACACTTGTCGCCACATTCAAAAATGTAGCCTCCCGTTTCGCCTCAGGCCCCTCCCACAGACCGAAAAGAAGGGACAGGGGGGGGGGGGGGTCAGGGCAGACAAGAAAGCCCACTATCTCAGAGAGGGTCCCAAGCACCGCATCCCAGAACGGGGCCAGTGTCCCGCAGGACCAGAACATGTGGGTGTGGTCCGCATCAGTGGATCTGCATCTTTGACAGGGGTGGGACTGGTCACGGGCGAACCTAGCCAATCGCATAGGGAGTGTAGTACAAGCGATTGAGTAGCTTGTATTGAACACATCTAACTCTGGAATTAAGAGAAACCTTGCGTGTATGCATGCACATTTTAGTCCACATTTCGTCAGTGAGGTCTAATCCCAGATCGCGGTTCCAGGCATCTCGAGCAATATGGGGGGTTTCTACAGCACGCGCCATTAACATTTTATATAGGGCGGACACGATGCCCTTGGCCCTGCGGAATTGGAGATGTAGCAGACCTCGGGGGACTCAGGGGGCTCGACAGGATATGAAGGCCACATGTCTTGGACCGCCGCTCTGAGACATAAGTATTGTAGCAGTGCCAATGAGGACTTGGAGTGCCCTGGCTTCCACGTTTCTGGGGTGATGAATTTCCCATCAGGGAACAGGTCGGAGAATGATCTGTATCCCAGGTCCGACCAGTGTCGCATGAGGAGCTTATCTTGTGTGGGGGTGAGGCCAGGAAACGACCAGAGGGGAAGCCATTTGTAATACGGGGGGGAACCAAAGGCAGGCTTCAGAATCTGCCGCCACGTCCTAATAGTGGAGGCCACTGGGTCAGTGGGGGCCTCCGAGCGGTACGAGTGAAAGAGGATCAGTGACATGACGTTCACCTCCTTGGTCGCCAGGGTTTCGAGCTTAACATGGGGGGGGGGGGTTCCTGGTGCTGGTACCAATATGTAGCATGCTGAGCTTGAGCGGCTATCCAGTACGGAGCGAGATCAGGTGCGCTGAAGCCACCCCTCTCATAAGGTAGGGTCATGTGTTGCCACTTTATGCGCACGGCACCAGAGTGCCATAGGAAACGGGCACACCCCGCATGCAGGTCCGCAAAGTACTGTTTCCCGGGTCAAAGTGGGACGTTAGCGAATATGTATAAAAGCTTCAGGACTATAATCATTTTTATAAGGGACAGTCTCCCTGATAGTGAGAGGGGGAGATGCCGCCACCTTTCCATCCTGGCGTCGGCGTATTGCGCAGCGGCCCCGTAGTTATCGGACAGTAACGAGGATTTTGAGAGGGACCCCTGGACCCCAAGGTATTTGATGCCCTCGGGTGCCCACTTGAGAGGAAATTCGCATGTAGGTTGGGGAGTTGCGGGTGTGAGGGGAAACATTTCCGACTTAGTGTATTTATGGTAAAGCCCGAGAAAGTACCAATTTTTATAATTTCGCGCATGATCGGGTCAAGGTGGACTGAGGGGTCTCTGATGTATAAAAGCACATCATCGGCATACAATGATATAATTTCGGGGATATCCCGCAGGCGAATCCCCTTGCGCACGTGGTTGTTCCGGACGCTGTCCGCCATGGGCTCGGTGGCCATCGCGAATAACAAGGGGGAAAACGGGCATCCTTGCCATGTCCCCCTGTGGAGAGAAAAGGGTGCCGACAGGTGGGAGTTAACCAGGACCCTGGCCACGGGGTCAGTGTACAACAACTTAATGCAGGACATCATGTATGGACCGATCCCCATCCTCTCCAGCACCGCCCAAAGGTATTGCCACAAGACCATGTCAAACGCCTTTTGGGCATCCAGCGTCACAGCCACAGCATTGGCTTTAGAGTCTATTCTAGAGAGAACGTTAAACAGTCGCCGAATTTTTAATGCCGTGGAGCGGGCAGGGACAAAATCACTCTGGTCTGGGTGTATCAGGAATTTCATGATGGGGAGGAACCTATTTGGTATGACTTTGGCGAAGATTTTGGTATCAGTGTTGATGAGGGACAGAGGTCTATAGGAGCCACATTCATCCAAGGGCTTACCGGGTTTTGGGGAGCACAGTGATGACAGCCTCGCGGAGGGATCGGGGGAGGGTTGATAGACTCAGCGACTCCTCCCAGACCTCGTGAAGACGTGGAGCAAGAAGGGCAACATGTTCCTGATAGAACTCGGCGGTTAGGCCATCAGGGCCGGGGGCTTTACCCTTAGGGAGGGCAGAAATGACAGCAGTGATCTGGTCAAGGGTGAAGGGTGCATCTAATTGTTCTTTAGTGGCTAAGGATATAAGGGACATTGGGATGCGGTCCAGGAGATCGTCCAGGTCCTGTGGGATGTGCTCTGGTTGTTGGGCGTAAAGGGTCGCATAGAAATCTGCGAAGGTCTCAAAAATGGGCTGGTCGGACCAATGTCGCACTCCGCCATTGTCGACTATACTGTCAATCCGAGCTCTACCTCCCTCGGCTCGGGCGAGGCGGGCTAGGGTACGGCCCGGCCTCTCTCCACCGTATTTCCGAGCCGCAACTGGTCGGGCAAGATAACTTATCTCGCTGAGAGCAAAGGCCTCAAACGCATCCAGTTCAGTTCGTATTAGCGCGAGCTTGATTGGAGAGGGATTGGCTGCATATTCGCGCTCAAGCTCCTTGAGTCTGGACTCAGAGAATTTCTAATGTCCTTCAGGACCCCAGCCTCCCTGGAGATACACATGCCTCTGATGTAAACCTTAAAGGCCTCCCATCTCACCCCATCCGTAGTATCGTGGCGCTTATTGTTATCAAAGTACGAGGAGATGTCTGAGAGGATGTCAGCCTTGAAAGTAATGTCATGCAGTGCATCTGACTTAAACCGCCAGTTAGGGTGATGGGGGAGGGCCGGTTGTAGGGTGATGTCCAGTGTAAGCGGGGAGTGATCGGACAGTGTGCGTGGGAGAATCTGTGTGGTTAGCGTTTTGCCCATGAGCCCGGCGGAGAGAAGGAAAAGATCAATCCTGGAATGGCTGTCGTGAACAGAAGAGTAAAACGTGAACTCTTTCGACAAAGGGTGGAGTACTCTCCAGGCATCTTCCAATCCAGCAGTGATCATGTGTGTATGAAGGCGACGAGCGGCTCTGGACAGAGTTCTAGGTGCAACACCAGATCTGTCCAGGTCAGTGTCCAGGATAAGATTCATGTCCCCCTCCCCCTCCCAAGATAACGGGAACGCCAACATATCTAAGGAGGATGTCAAGGATGTGGTCGAAAAAAAAATCGGGCGCATCGATGCATGGGGCATATGTGTTGACCAGAAGGCATTCAGTATTCGCTAGGAAACAGTGGAGGATAACGTATCTGCCCTGGCCATCAATGTGGCTGGTGCGAAGGGAGAATCCCAAGGACTTGTGAATCAGGTGAGGACACCCCTGGACTGTGAAGAGAACACCGTGTAGTATTTGTTGGAGCCCCATGAGGGGGCAAAGGAGGACGAGAGATGAGCGAGTGCATGGGTTTCTTGCAAGAGGAGTATTTTGACCCCGTGCCTCTGGACATAAGCAGTGATCCTGCGTGCCTTCGTGAAGTTGCTGAGCCCTCTGATATTCCAATACATTAGCCTAATAGCCATTCAGTAGCCCTTTAGGGGGGATCCGATTAGTGTATGAGAAAGTATGTTACATAAGTGCCGACCATCAGTTCAGTGGCCCGTTGCATAGTACCAGAACCTACCACTGTCTTGCCATAATACCCCAACAATGTCCCCACCCTCTCCCACACTGCCCCCCCCCCCCCAACCGGAGCAGTGCCCAAGAGCCCACCCAGAGTTCCAGGGCACCTGTGCCAAACCCAACGGGGCAAGGCCAGCCCTCGCACCCAACAGGGGTGTAACCAGTGAACATAACGAACTCGGCGTTGCAACTGCAGCGGGGGCAGCTGCTGCCGTGAGCCCGATTGGGCGGTTGAACAATGGGCTACACGAAATACTGTACAGCGGTAATCATGTTAAGTAGTGGAGGGGACACAAGTATATAATACACTAAGCGGGGGGGTATTGAAATGGGAGAGCCCAGACAAGTTGTCGTATCAGGTATATCACACATTAGTGACCAGTATGCGTTTCATGAGGCTTTCAAATCAAGTTACGACAGACAATGGATGCACAAGAGAAGGATACATGAAATGACAAGGAAATTACAAGCGGGAAACGTGGCAATGACACCATAAATGCTTAAAGTAATGAGTGCAGGGCAGTTCAAGTCAACCCTCGTCAGCAGGATTGTCTGCCGGATCAGGGACAGGAATATGGGACTCAATAAATTTGTCCGGGACCGTAAAAAAGTACAGTTTATTACGGTGGGTGAGCTCCAGCCTTGCAGGGAACAACATGGCATATTCCACTTTCCTTTCCCTAAGCAATTTTCTCACGCCATTACATTGCCTGCGTTCCATTTGGACATTGACCGAGAAGTCGTGAAAGATACGAACAGTCTGGGACTCAAATCTCAGCTCCCCCTTTTCGCGGGCTAGACGTAGGATGTGGTCTCTATCCCTGAAGCTGAGAACCTTGGCTATGATTGGTCTGGGGAAGTCACCCGGCTTGGGGCGAGGGGCCAGCGAGCAGTGAGCCCGCTCGATGGTGAAGAACGGTGAGAAGTGCCTCGAGTGGACACGTCGTGGGAAGACGAGTGACAAGCGGTGCACGCCACCAAGGCAGATCAGGGCCAGGCAGCGAGAACCAGCAGTGAAGGGCAGCTCACTCAGGGGCACCCGGTGACCTCTAGCCGCGGCTAGTGTTTGCACAGTGTGAGAAGAGGGGGTGATGAAGCGCCCAGGGTCACACCAGCGTAGGACAAGCGGGCAGAGTGAAGCCGGCATGAGGCGACGCAATCCAAGGACACAGTCAAAGGGCTCCAGTAATTCGGTGCGCAATCCAAGGATCTCGCAGAGTTGCCCAGGTAGTGAACCAAGCCAAGCAAAGATGAGTGGCTGCCCCTGCGAGAGGAGCGGCGGGATCATGAAGCACAGGGGGGCCACCTAAACAAGTCAGCGTGAATGATGAAGGGCCTGGCGGGCCGCGGCCGCCCACTCCGTGGAAAGTGTACTATGCGCGTGGACCTGGTGTGCGCAGAGAGTGTGGGCGGGTGGTCCCCCCCAGGGGCACAGTATAAGGCAGTCCCAGGCCCCAAACCTCTCACCTGCAGGCAGGATGTCAGGTCTCCGTCGGGTCCCGGTCGAGCTGGCCGCAAGGGACCAGAGCGTGGAGACCACAAGACCTCAGATGTGCAGGCAGGTGTTGCGGTTCCAGCCCGAGGGGCCAGGTGGGGGGGGATGGGCGCAGATGCACCCCCGGGGAGGAAGGATCCCGGAGCGTCCCCCACAGGAGCCGATGATCAAGTGTGGAAATCTCCTGACGGGTCCGGGAGATGGCAGCAGTGCGGGGGGTGCGCTCCAGCCGCCCCCGCGGCGTAGCGTCCAGGGATCGGCGGTCGTGGTAAGTGGCGCGGTCCACCCGCCGGGACTCCCTCCAGGGGTGGGCGGAGAGGACAGGCCACACCATCAGTAGCGTGCGGCGCAGCGGGCCGCGAGGGGCCAGGGGCGCGGAGGAGGTGTTGGCCCGGCAACGCGCCGAGGAGCGGTCGCACAGTTGGGAGGGCAGAGAGGAGCTCGGCCCGGCACCTGAATACCAGCGTTCACCAGGAGTAATCCGCCGAGGAGTTGGCAGCCCGTCGGGGCGGCAGGCCTCAGGGGGCGGGGTCCGCAGCAGTCGCCCCAAGCTCAGCAGGCCGCAGTTGCCGGGCACGTCGTTCAAGGGAGAAGGGGTCCCCCCCCCCCCGGTCGTCGTCTTTTGCCATTTCTTGTCGGAAAGGTCCTTCTTGAGATTTATTCTGCGTGTCAAACCAGGTTTGGTCACTTTGTTTGTTTTGTCTTTGGCAGGATTCACGAGTGAAGCCCGCCTCTGGCTCCAGTATGTCTGGCAGGGGCAGGAAGTGAGGGAGGTGCCAGAAACTCTGTGCTTAATCCCCTTGGTTACAGGAATGCACCCAAAGGTGATTGGCCGGCAAGGTCAATCACCCTGCTGTGTGATTGACAGTTGGGCTGGAATGAATGGGAGAAACCTGCATAAAAGGCGAGAATTTTTGGCTTGGAAAGCAGAGTCAACCACTGGACGAAGGAATCCGAAGAACTTGGAAGAGATGCCTGCTGCAACTCCTGGAACATTGGTTTGCCCAGTGAAGCCCTGCTGAAGCTCCGAATTAGTTTCGACTAGAGAAGGCCTGCCCTTCAGTTGATGGGACCAATGAACGAACTCGTTTGGACATCCTCTCGGAGCTGGCTGAATTTCTACTGCTGGAACCGAAGTGCCAGGCAGAGGAACGCCAAACGGAGTGCATCACTTTTAAGACGGACCCATGCTGAAGAAAGATCCCCCGGACTCCCTTGAAGCAGGACTGACTAAGCCTGAGCCACCTCAACAGAGTGCTGGACCCCATGTGCAAGGGAAGTCCAGAGCGATATCCATGAGACTGCAGTGGTGCGATTTGATGAGATGCGAGGAGCTGAAACATTGAAGTGCCGCTGAATACAAGTTTGTCCTTTTCTGTCGCTGACCGTTCCATTGCAGTGCTCTCACAAGCCTCCCAGCTTGTGGCCCTACATTGATTCTACTTTTTCTACAAAGACTTCTAAAACATTGTGCCAGACTTTTACTTACCCATCAGAAGTGCTTCAGCTCACCAAGACTTTTGCCCAATCGACATTGGCTGGCCTGGCCCCCTGAATGACTCTTCTTTCCTCTGACATTGTGCTTTACCTTTCCTTCCAGGAAGGGGTTAACTTACTTTGCATTGGGGGGTTCAAAAGTACTTAACCGCTTCAGAATACTTGTGTGATCTCTTGCTTTATCCTAGAACCCTTTTCTTTGACATACTTCTCAGTGTTGCTCTGAATGTACGTACCAGTGATACATTAATGCTCACAGTGTCGTAACTATTTAAGTCACCGGAGGGTGTAGGAATGGTCTGTGAGCCATACCCAATGGGTATTTGCTGATTTAGAGAAACTAAGTGTGTATTTGTGTTACTGATATATTGCCCTTTCTGAAGAAGGCTTATTCAAACTGACTGTTAAATTAATAATTGTTTAATCAAAAAACCTTGAGTATAGGTGTTTATTTGGATACTTGTCACTGTGAATCTCTAACCTCCCTACTGCTCATATTGACCCATCTTGAGATAAGCCTGGCTACTCCGCCACACTACCAACCTTTGTAGTACAGACTTATACCAAAGGATGGGTTCCTATTGACAGGAGGACAAGGATGTTGTAGTGCACCCAAAGGGTACTGCTCCAAATCTTGCCTAACAAGCATGTATTATACAAGGGCGGAGCAAATGCAAGTATTCCGTTTTACAATGGTTCAATGCAGTACACAAATAATAGTGCAAAGCATAGTTTAGTAATGTATGTTTCTGCAGTGGGGCACAATACAAATGCAGCGCAGTGCTGTGCTCTCAGGTAAGGTGAGTAACACCTTAGCCTACGTGGTGATGTTTGCAGGCAGAGCAGAGATCTATTAGCGTTCTGCGGGTTGCGTGAGGTGGCACATTCGGGAACGTGCAGTCAAAGGGTGACTAAGACCAGAATCAAACAGATAGCTATGAAGGTTGTACACATGATAAGTTATGCAAGTGGAGCACAATACAAATGCCACGTGCAGCGACCTGCTTGAGACAAGAGCGCATTTGAGGAAACATGGTCTAGGGCAGTGTCAGAGGTGAGACAGTATTGTCGATAGTTTGCATATCCAAGTTATTGCTAACTCCACATTGCAAGCAGTTGTGGAGTGTGCCACGTGAGTCACGATGCTAGAATGCAAAAATTAGTATTCTTTTTCTTTGAACTGGGCAAGTTCGAGGTGAGGAGGGTTGACTGTAGAGTGGGGAGTCCGGCGAATTGGACGAGCGTTCTTTATGTTAACCCTTAGTTGTAAGAAGAGTTAGCTAGGGGGTTATGGCAGGAAATTCTCATGTGGGGAAAGATGACCATGACGACTGGGGGCTGCCAAACACTCCCTGGTGCAGAGCCTCATGGGAAGATCCCCTACCCCTATGCAATATCTTGGATCTGGTGGCAGGGGCTCATCACATTGGTAACCTAGTAAAACTTGAACCTCTAGCAAATTGTTCCCTAAACAACTTTTAAGAGAACAAAATATATAAATCTTCAGGCACTAATTAAGGCCCTGCAGTACCTTCACAGTGCAGGTTCAATTAGACTGAGGGGTAAGTTGCTCAGCGAGCCATGGCGTCCACCAGAAAGAAGTACAATGCTAGCACTACTGCTTGCATGCAACTTCTGTCAAAACTAGCCAAGGTCACCAAGTTGAAGCTTTAGACCCAGGATTCTTGGACAAGTAACCAAAACAGAGCCAACGAGCTAGCCCAACAACCCTCAAAGCCTGCCTCCTCTTAAGAAGATGCAGGCCAGCTGCACAGGCAAGACTTTACAAGCCTGGAGGCAAGAGTGGAGTTTCATCAACAGCCAGGTGAAAACCTCGAACCGCGAGCAAGAGAGCAAGGACCTGAAATCAAAGACTGACTGATGCTGGGGAAAGACCTGGACATACTATTGCATTACTTCGGTTTGTTAGACAGAGATTTTGGAGACTGTTTGAATATATTAAGAGTTGCCTAGTGGAAATATCAGAACCTGTAATGACTCTGCACTTCTGCCTCTGGGTGACGCGGTCTGCGGACTGCTGGGCATCGGCAATTATCACTTGATATGACCCCGAATCATAATTCAACCTCTACTGGCACAAATCTTCGTTTCCAGAAACCTGGACTACAATTCCCATATGATGCACCTGCAAGATCTTTGGAAAATCCAGCAGCTTAATCTGGTAATTCTTTTGATATCCTAATTGTGCATACACCACACGTTTCATCTGGAACAGAAGCAGAAAAGCACACTACAAATCGACTGCAACACTCAAAATGCCACCGAAAATACTGTGCTTCTGTTTCTATACATAATCTGATGGTGTTTGACAGCACTGGCTCCTCTCTCAAAGTCTCTTTCAGGAATTTCCATTGACCAAACCGGTGACTGTTTTTGTGTGCAGCTCAATCATCCAGCTCCACCCTTGCCTTCGTAACTGCTAGCACTGTTTATAAGCTGCCACAACCCTAAAGATTCCCGTTTGTGCATTGATCTCTGAACCTCGTGCAGCTGGGACACATTGGGAATCCTTCTGATTTGCCCGTTACTTATTCCTTCTCCTTTATTGCCTTACTCCAGTTTCCACAGCAATGCCTTACTGGCGGAGCCTCTCCTCCATTGCCTGTTGCCAGTACGTTTCCCCATTTTCTTTTTGCCAATTTCCTGCAGCTCCCAGTCCCTGCTTGTGCCATGTCCTTCCAGTCTCTGTTACCTGTGCTGCTTCCCTTCAGTCTCCTCTCCTGCTCAGCCCTTCTCCTGTTCACTCAGGTCTTAAAATAGTCTGAAGTTTTGCCGCTTTTAGTCAAAAAATGTTCGCTTGCTTCGGTTTGTCTAATTCTGCTTAGTTCTAGACCAGAACCACATGCCCCTGCTTTCTAGAGCTTGCGAGTTTCCTTTCCAATTTTGCAGCCCTCTTCGGTTACTTTGGTCCAGTCCCTTGCTATGGATTACCTCGTTTTTGTTTCAAGCTACAGTTACCTTGTTCTAGTACAATGCTACAGTTTTCTGCATTCCTAGTTCCGGTTCTTAATTCTAGTTTCCCCTTTGGCCTTTTAGTTTGTTGTATTTGTTCCATCATGTCCTCTCCTCTTCTTCTGTGTATTCCTTTTTACAGAGATTGGCTCCTATACTTAGGATGCAATCTTGGACCGTTTCGTGGTCTCATTTTACCTGTAGTCTACAGTGCATTTCATGAAACAACAGGATTGCTCTTCCCACAAAAGGCATCCAATCAGTGTTCCATATGGACTCACATAGGCTTGTCTTGTGTAAGTATACTCCTTGCTTCTGCCTCAGGGTCCGGACACAAGCCAATCTTGCTGCCTTTCCACCCCCCCCACCCATTTGCTTGCAGGGTGACTAGCTGTTAAAAGTAACTTGCAGTGGCATGGAGTGTCCCTTATATCTGTTGGCAGTCAAGTCCGACCTGTGTACACCCTCTTTTTGTCCAGTATATCGTTCCCATTCCTAGTTTTTCCACTAATGCGGTCTGCCTTTTCTTCTTGTTCCATTGTTCTCGATTACTTTGGCTGTTCTTGTTTGCCCTCCTGCTGTATGTGGTTATCTATCACTTCACATTAGCAGTTCCCAAACCTACTCAGGGTGCCCTGTGTAAATCTTGACCGAACATGGGCATGGAAAAGACAGATTTGTTTGCTTGTGTAATTTCTAATCTGGAGTTCTGGCAAGCCAGGAGATTTTTTTGGGGGCGGGGGGGGGGGGGGGGGGAGATGAATTCACCACCGCTCCTACCTGGTTCCCCTACTACCTAGTGATGTAGGCTGTGGAGTGCAAGAAAAGGGAAATTAGTATTGTTAGGCAGAAACATGTGCAGTTCCCTTAGGGACCACTGCAAAAGATTTAAGACTACAGGTGTTGGCAGTAAACCCACTTGGTAGCAGTCTGCACCACCCAGATTTACCTGGTAGCTGTGGCTGAGCAGTCAGACTTCCCTCAAGAAGAGTTAGACAGTATGCAAAGTATACACAATAGGCACTCAGATACAATAATACAAGCAAACACTGACCAGAGCTTTGGTATCAAAGTATATAATTATTTATTTAAAAACACACAGTTGAAACACTCCAGCACTCTTATTGTAAAATATTCTAAACACAGTTACTATTATGATATATACACCCCTTTTTCCCTATTAGATAAGTCACAGTAAAACACCACTTATTTTCATACAGAGATGAGCGCTTAACTAGATTGCACTCCAATAGGTTTGTGAGACAGGGAGGGAAAAAGACAGAATATGGAAAGGTACACCACTCTAAGATTCAGGAACACTTAGCAAGGCAGAAGAGCAAAAAGTCACTGGTGAGCCAAAGTCCAAAGGCTGGGCCCACTCTTAGAGAGAGCAGAGCACAAATGCGCCCAAGATCACACAGTTACACTAGGCTTATAAAGTCTTGCAGAGGGTTCAAAAAGAGTTGAGGCTTAAGAAAGTTTAGCCAGGGTGTCCCAGGCTAACCCAGGTTCGAAAGCCGGGGGCTAAATCTACACCGTGCAGTCGGTAGCAAGGGAAGCTAGGCGGGACACGGTACCTTAAGTGGGAAGGATCCTCCAGCAGTGGTAGTTGTTCCTGGTAGTGGGTGCAAGTTGCGTTGTCGTCCAGGGGAAGAGAAGATCTCGACTTGGAGGAAAGATGAAGGTCGTTGCACTACCAGGGCAGAAACCAGCCGCAGAGTTTTCTGGTTAAAGGTGGTACCTTTGTCTTGCGGTCGTGGTAAAATGTGGTATCCTGGTTGCCGGGGTGCTTGGCACGGGCAAGGCGACCACGAGATACATCGGGAAAGCGAAAAGACAGTGAAACTGGTTATCCCCACCAGTCAAAGGAAGAAGACTCTCCGGCGGGAGATCTCCTCTGTCGTTGGGAAAAGTGGTGAGGCAGTCCAGCAGGGCTCCATCGGTGGTGGTGTCGTGGCAGGTCGGCTCAGCTTCTCCCTAGTCGGATTCTTAGGTCCTGTGGCGACTTCTGAAGTTCCAGTCCCCAAAGCCCTGCTTTTATGCAGCAAACCGCCATTCACTCAGCCTAGCTGTCACTCAAACATGCTAAGTGGGGAGCCGGCCGGCTCACCACTTGGGCCAATCAGGACGGAGTGCGACTTGAGTTGCCTAGGCAACTCAGTCCAGGGTGCCTAAATTCCCCTCCACCCTTCCTAAGTACCCCAGACACAGTGGCACCACTTTGGAGGGCTTCTGTGGAGAAGCCCACCAAAAAGTGGAACAAAGGGCTCGACAGAAAGGCATATATTTCTGAAAAGTAGACAAAATTCCAAGTTTAGAAAGGGGTGATTTGCATAGGTCAGGCAACAACGAGGTAGGGGAAACTGCCATTGAATGGGGGAAAAGCGGGAAAATGCCTAAAAAAAAAAAAAAAAAAAAAAAAAGGTATGTTTTGGACATGGTTGGCTTGGTACGGCAATGGCTCCTATGAATTTTGAGAAAAGCAATGCTCCGCTACATTCCCCCGACTCTTGCAGTTAGGAGAGCATACCATTTTTGTAGTGTTTTTACAAAACAAGCAATACCGCAAGCCAAACACTGAGCCATGGTACACAGGAGTTTGACGCTCACGGCCTGACCAGACGCACTTAACATGTGTAAATTGGGAAAACCAATGTGGTGAGGAACGGCAGCCATACATTTTTTGAAAGAGCACAGGCAGACCTTTTCAAGGATAGGTGACTTGTGCAGGTTACAAAAGTGTATGGTGGCTAAAGCAGCGACTAAATGTAGGTCACATTTGGGAAAAGAAAGGGTTGTGAGACAAAGGGCACCAGCAAATGGGTCAAAACGTTATGAAAACCACACAAACCTAACACATGGCCTACCGTCCCGCGTTCCCACAGGTGTCCCGATGAAAACGGTACCCCACATGTGTGGGTGCACCTACCTGGCCGCCAAGGGGAAAGCCTAAAACACAAGTAACCCCAAGTCTGTTTTCAGAGCGAAATCTCAGACATTCTGCCGACCGGCACAACGTACAGATATGGGCCTCGGGTGTCCAAGCCACCAAGGAAAACAAGGAACCCCATGCATTTCCGAAAAGAGGACACCCGTGGGAATCCGCAAAGGTATGATTTGCGCACATAGCCCTGGAATTTACTACCCAGACACCCCTGCAAAGTCCGAAATTTGGGGAAAAAAACGCATTTTCCGCACATTTCGCTTGACGCACCCATCGAAACACGCCCCCAACACCACATGGCCTACCGTCACGCGTTCCCACAGGTGTCCCGATGAAAACGGTACCTCACATGTGTGGGTGCACCTACCTGGCCGCCAAGGGGAAAGCCTAAAACATAAGTAACCCCAAGTCTGTTTTCAGAGCAAAATCTCAGACATTCTGCCAACCGGCACAACGTACAGATATGGGCCTCGGGTGTCCAAACCACCAAAGAGAACACCCGTGGGAATCCGCAGAGGTATGATTTGCGCACAGCGCCCCAGAATTTATTACCCAGACACCCCTGCAAATTCCGAAATGTGCCCCGGACTTTGCGGGGGTGTCTGGGTAATAAATTCTGGGGCAATGTGCGCAAATCATACCTCTGGATTCCCACGGGTGTCCTCTTTTCGGAAATGCATGGGGCTCCCTGTTTTCCTTGGTGGCTTGGACACCCGAGGCCCATATCTGTATGTTGTGCCGCTCGGCAGAATGGCTGAGATTCCCCTCTGCAAACAGACTGGGGTTGCTTGCGTTTTCGGCTTGCCCCTTGCCAGCCAGGTAGGTGCACCCACACATGCAAGGTACCTTTTCGTCGGGACACCTGTGGGAACACGAGAAGGTATGACATCTGCTGTTGGCGACGTGTTTCGGTGAGTGGACACAGGGAAATGTCTCTCAAATTGGCCGGAAATTAAGACAATTCTCAGACATTTCGCTCTGGCCACCCACCGAAACACACCGCCAACAACACGTGGCTTACCTTCCCGCGTCCCCGCATGTGTCTCGATGAAAACGGTACCTCACATGTGTGGGTGCACCTACCGGGGGCGCAAAAGGAAAAGGGTAACCCACTGGGAACCCCAAGCCTTTCGCCACTGCCCATTTTGTTCATGTGGGCAACCTACAGATTTGGGCCTAGGGTGTCGAAGCCAGCAAGGAAAACAGGGAACCCCATGCATTTCCCAAAAGGGGACACCCGTGGGAATCCACAGAGGTCTGACTTACGCAAATCGGCCCAGAATGTAATACCCAGAACCACCAGCAAAGACCCACATGGGAGAAGGGTGCCCAAGGCCAGGGATATTACCGCCGACTTTGCTGGAGCCCTGGCTGCCCTGCGTTACAGTATCGTTGCAACGCACAAAAGGGCTTGCACTATTCATCCCCTATACTGTTTGTCACCGATGACGAGATTTGTGTATAAAGATTTGTTTTTTCTGTATTGTTGGCAGAGCGCTCTCAGAGGAGCAGAGTCCTCTGCATGCATAATTTACTTTATAAAACTTTGTTCACTTGCAATCTTTCTGCGGGTCTCATTCCCTACTGGGGTGTGTCCATTTATTCTGAGTTTGGGATTGTATTTTGGGAAATGACCACCTTCACCTGCCGTGGCTGAGGAGGGAAACGTGGCCACCTAACGGGGTGGGACGCACAAAGAAAGTCATACTGGCAGCAATCACCTCGCGGAAAGCGTGCCTGGAGCAGAAGGTGGAAGCGGTCATCGTGGACGTAGGATTGCTCAGACAACACGTACAATCGCTTTCCAACCAGGACAGTGGAAACACTAGTGAGAGAACATGTCTAACAAGGCTACTGCCCAAGCGCAGGAGTCGGAGCTGGAGATGAGGGTGCGGACACTGGAACATTGTGTGGATGACTGAGCGGAGGTCCAGAAGAAATAACACAAGAATCCCAGGACTGCTGGAGGGCGAGGAAGTCTGGGACCCAACAGCATAAGTTGAAAATCTACTTCTGCAGGAGATGGGCCCGGGAACGCTTACCCAGGGTTTCACTGTTGAAGGGGGACATAGATCACAGGCTCGAAGTCTGACACTGGGTGCAGCATAGTGTGGGCATCAGCAAAGCTTGCCGTCTATCCAGATTACACGATGATGGACAAAAACAGAGAGCAATGTTCAGCCCCATGAAAAAACGACTGAGAAGAGCGAGTGTATGGTACATGTTACTATTCCCGGCAAAGCTCAGTGGTCCATGGTGGCCAGACCCACTTTTTCGAGGACGGCGGCTGCACATTCTCGTATAGACGCCCAGGGGATCGCACAGCTCCAGGAACATAGGCATAATGCTCTTTGATTGCTGAACGGGGTGAGACGGCAACGTTGTTGGTTACATACAAGATTAAAGGCCACACATGAGACTTAGTTTAAGTTGTTGGTATGTTGGGGAATGGTTGAATTGGCATGTTCAGGCAACGCGCAGAGTCAGCAGCAAGTACAGTGGACTCTGGTTATTTGTTTGGTGGCAGTTGACAAAGGTACGGATCAGGGGGAATGAAGAGGTTGGACGGCCACGACAGGCTTATCGAGGTGCAATTGGGAGTCTTTGTGGCTGGACAAGGTAGAGCCAGATGGCTAGTGACCTTACCTTAACATAAGCTCTTGGAATGGGAGGCCTTAATAGCTTTGTCAAGAGGCGGAGGGTGCAGACCGATCTGAAAAGGGAGAGTGCATGTGGCGCTGTGACAGCAAACACGCCTAACTGCAGACCAACAAGAGGTGATCGGGAAGAAATGAGGTAATGATGTACAGCTCTTCTTTCTCAAGGTATACCAGTGGTGTGTTGATTTGGATGGCGCCTGGGGTCCCCTTCCGGCTGACAGAATTTTGCCATGTGTTAGAATGGCACTAATACATGGGTTTATTGAAAACAGGAAAGTTTTATCAACACTTCTGCACCTAACACCGATGCCACGCTTTTCTTCAAGCCTCTCTACTCTAGGGTGGCTGGTTCCGGGGCGCCATGTGGGTGTGAGGAGGAGACTTTAAATGCACGCTAAACCCCTGGTGGACAGGGTCAGGTGACAAATATGGGAATCCCTTCCCTCCCACGAAAGCCCTGGGCATAATGTTGAGCGATTTGGGATTGGTAGACATATGGAGGGGGTATCCATGGTGAGGATAGGGGGTATTCACATTATGCACCGGGCAGCGGCGCTCTCCTAGGCCACTGGTTCCAACCTAGCGCCTCCGTGTTGAGCCCTTACAAGATGGATTGTTTAGAGAGTATCTCAGGGAGAAGTTTGAGGAATATTTGGACTTAAATAGTGGCAGTGTCGAAGAGGGGAGCACTCTGTGGGACGCCTTCAAAATAGTTATTAGGGGGCAGCTATTGGCAAACGGGGGTGGAGGGGCTCAGAAAAAAGATACTGGTGTCCTTGGTGCGAATTAAGGCCCAAATAGAATCGCTGGAAAGGGATCCACGGGTGAGGAAGAGAACACTGTTTCAAGGAGTGGGATACACTCAGAATGCACACAGAAGCAGACAAACCTGGTAGGCTGCGGCATGGCTGTGCAAGAGGGAAGAACCCATGGCAACGATTAGCGCTATATGGGACGAGGTTGGGAATATGGGGACCACTCAGTATGAGATCAAGTATTCTCCCGTTACTACCAGGCATTGTACTCTGCTGAAGTGACAGCTAATGAGAGGGGAATCAGGGATACCTTGGAAGAAATAGGACAACCCTGCTTGGGTGCGGACAGGGGGGGGATATGCTGGATGCTCTGCTTACGACTGAGGAGATGCTGGTCGTTATAGTCATTGCCAAAAGGAAAAAACCCTGGGCCAGATGGACTGCCGGGAGTTTTTCATAGATTTTATGCTGAAGTGCTAGCACCGAAGCTACAGGCGACATACGAAGAGGCGTGGGAAACGGGCCGGCTGCCTCAGAGTATGCCAGAATCCATAATTGTACCAATACTCAAACCTGTGAGGTCCCCCGGCAACTATGGCTCTTATAAGCCGATGTCAATGATCAACCACAATGAGATACTCCCATTAATCTTTTCGACAATATGGTTGGAGGTTATTGGACACCTAATACACACCGACCAGACTGGATACGTGCCCGACAGGAGTACTTCCTGGAACTTATGATGGCTACACCGCGTGATAGATGGTTCAAGACGGTTGGGGGTTCAGTGAGCATCGGAGGAATGGGATCGGCATAGGGGCACCCAATAGGGCTGCCCATTGTCCCTGATGCTCTTCATATTAGCGCTGGAACCGCTGGCCATATTCCTGCATAAACAGTAGGAGGAAGCTGGGAAAAGGGTCGGTGGAATCTGGTACTTAGCTTCGATGTACACAGACAACATGCTGATCTATGTACACTCGCCAGCAGATAACTTACCGCACATATTGGATGTAATAGACCAGTTGGGAGAACTCTCTGGGATCCACGTCAGCAGGGAAAAGTATTGCCTGTTCCCACTCGCAGCTCTGGAGGGGATGGATCAGGGCACCCTACTTGATATAGGGCTACGATGGCAGGCCAAAACACATTTCAGTACCTGGTTTTGTCCCACTTTGAGAGTTCGCAGCCATCACTTTTTGCTTACTGTACCTTTCACAGATGGGAAATACCCATTTGCATATCAGTCTTTGTCCCGCCCACATGGCAGTCCAGCACCGAAATGCTATGGCAATTCCCTTCTGAACAAGAGTACCAAAAGCAACCCCATACAAGTGTTTATGAAATGATACAGAAAATACTGTATCATTTCATAAACATTCTGTACAATATTCCCAAACAGTTTTTTGTAGAGCGGGACCGAAATGTGCAAACTTTTTTGTGGTGGAGCGGTGCTACAGGGTGACTATGCCGAGGGAGGAACACACTGTTTCAAGGCTGTATAAGTTGATGCTGTTCATGCGGGACACGCTAGAACAGAATGCGCGAGAGATGGGAGGTTGATGTGGGATGAAAATTCATTGACGCTGAATGGATGCGAGCATTGGTATACACTAGGTCATTTGAGGATTCTAGATATAAGCTCACACAGCTGTATGTCCTGTATAGAGCCTACTTGACTACACACGGAATCACAAAATTCAGGAGGGTGGGAGTCTTGAGATGCCCCAGGTGTGACCATGAAGAAGCACATTTTTTCCACATGTTCTGGTCTGCCCGATTGTTGAGTTTTCGGCAAGCGGCAAGGACCACAGCAGCGAGTGGTGGGATTGTGATGCAGAGCTGACCCCCTGAAGCTGTTCTTGTTTGGTCTGTACCCTGGGAGAGTTGGAAAAGCGAGACGCATTGCTAGCATGACTGACCTTGTGCACATTGGCCAAATGACGCAGAGGGTCCATGAGTTGAAGCCTGGCGGGCTGACATGGTGAAACGGGTGCTGGCCTGGCAGCGCAGAGGAGGTCCAGGGATACCACATACAGATCATTGGGGCAGCAAAGAGTGAGGCACTAAAAGAAGGACCGAGCAGTGGGGGGCTAGAGGGAATTTCTGCACACATTGGCAAAATAGGCGACCTGTCACATTTCCAGACTAATGGTGCTACTAAGGGAAGCCTGGACTGGGATGAACTGGCCCTCACGATAAGTTGATTGGATCAGAAATCGGAATGCCAACAACTGTCGAGAGTCTGTTAGAGGGGCAGCTAAATCACATTTTTGTGGGAAGAAGGGTGGGAGGAGACGGGATGGAGGGCAAGAGGGACTATCACATGAAACAGGACCTGGTAGAGGTGGCCCGATCTGACTTTGTCCGCATGCAACCATTTTCTTGAGGTGCGCGCAGGTTTACTAAATGCCAATAGAGGGTTTAAATAATAAAAAGAGAAAAAAACAGGGTGGGACGGGACAAGGGAAGAGGAGTTCAAAGGGGGGGGTCTGGAGAACTAAGTTTGTTATTTAAAAAATGGCAATAAAAATAAGTTTAAAACAATAAAAATACGTGGAGACTCAGCAGTGCGGGTCTCTGAATGGGTTGGAGTAGACGTATCTGGTTACGAAAGATTTTCTTTTTGCACCTTTCCCTCCATAGATTCTATGAGACCACCATTCTTTTTGCTCGTTTTGAACCCGTTCCTGGCTTTTTGGAGGTCAGTAAAGCCTTTTGCTTTACTTCCCTTGCCTGTTTTGCTCATTCTTATGGTGATACTGTCTAGTCCCCAAGACAATCAGTACTGAGAGACTCTCTTTATGGAGTCTTGTATTTTTACAATTGCACCCATCACCTTACAGTGAAGTGCAGTTAGGATATTTTGTATTTTAACTTTTTTTAGAATGGCTTTTTGGTTACTTAGACAATGTGCATAAGACGAGCTAGTGGCAGGTGTGTGATTTTTACCATTTTTGTGATATTTTTTCATGTGCACTTTTGCATTGACCTCGAATGGTTACTACAGATGGCTAGCAACCTAAAATGACCGTGCCATGAGATTTTCTGCTTGATCTCGCCTTCTCAGTTTAGGAAATGCCTTATATGGAGACGCCTTTCCAATGAAGGCTGCTGCTTTCGGAGGACATTGGCCTTTGTGTGTTATGAGCCAGACGTGGGGGTTGGGTCTGTCTGGCCCCAGTCCACACCCTTTGCCGCCCCAAAGCCTGTTGCTGGACAGATGTGACCAGTGGTTGTCCATGATTCAACAACCCTACGCTGTTTGAAATTTGCAGATCCTTATCATTTGTGTGATTGGGCTTGCTCCCAGTCTGAATCTTGGATAAAAGGAGGGCCACTGCAACTGTTCCTCAGATCATCTTTGGAAGCAAGACTTCCATGGAGAGGAGCAGTCCCCGCCCCCTGACCCCCCGACCAGAATCGACTCCAGTGACTGGCCCAGTGAAGCCCTGCTTGTCTGCTTGACCTCAGAGGACTCATTGGTGCTTCGACCCCTGGACTGGTGGGAACAACCAGTCTCAACCCCTGCTAGAGGCTCCATGTCTTCGTGAGTATCCCTGGACCAACCAGCTGAATGACCAACCGTCTCCTGGGCTACCTCAATGCGCCGCCATCGTTCGGAGCAGAGCCTTGGAACTTTGCAGATCTTCAGCTTGTCCCACAAGTCACCGGTCCTCGCAATTTCAACCATCTCACTCCAAGGGAAGCCGTGCTGGGGCTGCATTTGTGCTCACCGCTGTACGATCACCAGTCACCGCTTAACGTTGGAGACCTTTGTTGGATCCGTCTTCTTCGTGTCTCTGAGGTGTCCCATGGCTGTCACTCTTGCAGAAGGTGTCCTTGGTCTTCATTTGGGTCTTCAACTGGAAGCTGTCCAGAACTGACTCCTGTGCGCCCCGACCAAAACTAAATCCCAAGAAGCAAAGTATCTTTCAGTCTAAACGACCCCCACAGTGGTAACAAGAACAGAACAAAGAACTTAGAACAAAGTCTAGAACCTACCCAAGTGGAATCCAGAACATCCCAATGCAAAGGTGGGCATGGAGCGGTAAGTCTACATGCCTGTTGCTTTTGTTGAGGTGAATGAATGCGTCATTCATTACGACAGCCCCTCCCCTGTCTTGATACTATAGAAATGGAAGGTGTGCATGGCTTCTGGCGCCCACCTCTTATTTGCTGCCATATCGCAGGTGCAAGAGACGTTACTCCCTACAGCAACCCTACCCCGAAGGAATCTAAGAGGAGCTGAACTTGCAAGCTATGGAGGAGATTAGCTTTTAACCAAAATGCAAATGACGTCACAACTGAAACATGTAGACAGAGACAAAGCAGATACGCATCCATCACGATGCTACACGAACAATACGTCAAATTGCACTTAGAAATGAAGAATATGTTTGCATCCAATAGGCTAGAAAAAAACCTACCGTACGTATACGCTGAAACGCAAGACACATAAGAATACATAAAATGCTTGCTTAACGCAGAAACAGACCAAGGAGTGGCCATTTCAAACAAGATGAAGTTGCAGGGGCACCCGATTCACTCAAACAGCAGAAAAGTCAGACAGGAACAGTCCAGACAATTTAACAGCCACAGCCAAGGTTATCGTGAACAGGGAAGGTTTGGCCCTGCACCTGAGAGAACAGATGGTTCCCAGGTGCGAGACACATTTCTCTTAGATTAAGCAAAGAAACAAAACATGCTAGAAGGTCAGATTCCCATTGACTAAGGTTTAATATTGTTAAGAAAGTAGCTCGAACAAGTCTCTATCAGTCAGGAAGGGTAAGGATACCCCCATTAATAGGGGCTAAAATCATAGTAAATGCCGAGAGGAATAATCCCCACGGGTGGAGAATGGCAACTATTCATTAGCTCCAGGGACAGACTGGCTTTGACCTTCGTTCCTATCGAGTTTTCCGAACAGAAACACAAAATTATGCTCAGTCCTGGCTCGTGGCCTAGAGAATCGGAGATGGTAACCTAATTGGGAAAAGTAGCAGCTCTGCGCCGTTCTCACCAGCCCCTATTGTTGTTCATGTGCTGCTAACCGTCCAAATTGCCAAGGCTGAGAAATCTAATGTTGACCTATCCCCCCCGCCAATAACACTCTCCTACAAATGCTGCAGCAGCCAATGAAATAGTCATCATCATTCAAAGTTCATTCAGATTAAGCATACAAACATCAAATACACGTAAAAGAAGAATTAGCAGTAGTCATTACATCACGTTAAAAAGCAGCATGAACATTGTCAAGACCTTTCACAGATATGTTAAGACCAAGTTTCAAAAGACAGATAAAACATTACTATACCCTTAAAAATCCCTTTCTCAGATACATAGCTCTTTTCAAATAGGACAAAAGAGCCCAAGCAGTCAGCTCAGATTCTGCTGTTAGAAGGAAGAGTAATGCCGCCCTATGAAGGCGGATGTTGGTGAACTTGACAGCATACAAAATGGTGGACCATCCGATATCACCATACGCCGGACAGAACAGTAAGAAATGCTTCAGGTCTTCCCTCCCAGCCCCACATGCTGGGCAACTTGGATCATTAGGGAAGCCGGGCCACTTTTCCGTGTTACTCCTCAACTGTATCAAACCTTGCTCGTGTTATGAGCCATCTATCCTTTTTCGAGCCCCACAGAAGGTAAGGCTGGATCTTGAGACACCCTACTTATTAGCACATGTTGACTTTCAGAATAAGTTTGCCATTTTATTTTTCCCCACTTTTCACATGACCCCCGATACAATGTCTGCTTGTTGACCCTCAGTTGCATGGGTGACAACACTGCATGTAGGAGGAACCGGACCTGGATACTGCTGGAGCACAAGTACTCCTTTACATATACTAGCCATGGGATTTTACGCCAACTTTCCTTACTCATAATACGCCCAATGATAAAGTGGCATAAGGGTGCATGCTCATCTGCCCATAGGGGGAGCCAAAAAATACTTGGGCGAGTGCCAATTGAGCTCCCATAACTCCTTCCCCAATTCCCTCCGTTTAAGGAACTGGTTTCCCCTGTAGTTTTGCAGCCTTCGCGTGGCCCCACAATGGAGCACCATATAGAGTGGCCGCCTTTGTTTAGGCACCATAGACCTTCAAGACTGGTTGGGGCTGGCCCAAACACCTACTTATAAAACGGGAAATTCCTGTGGTGTGCAGACTCATTTTCAGAGACAGTTTTTTTAATGTGGGTTGCTTGCAACAGCCTTTGAAAATCTCACCCCTTGGTAGTCAAATTCTTTGACTCTTGGGATGATTACTCTTTTGCAAACCATGGGGGCTCTGACATGTAGATAACATGTATTCACCTGTATCCATTTGGTAGGTGGTCCAGGTCGAACCATAAGATAGAATGGTACCAATGGAAACACTAACCCTTATGTATCCTATACATAGACGATTCCTCTAACCAATCCCTCCACACCTTAGGTTTTTGTAATCATGAACATGATGAAATGTCAGTCGAGACGTAGTCCTTGCTCTTAAACTGTGGTCAAGCCCAAGTACGATCAAGAGCGCTGAGATTTGTCTTGATGTCCAAAGTGGTCCCAGTTTGATATAGATTTTGAATAAAACAGTAACATTCTTTATACTCAGTTATTGAGCATGGGATTCCCATGGCCCATCTGTACTGCTTACCCAGGGCACCCTATGGGAGGTAGGGGTACAAAGTCCCTGCCCCCCCCCCCATCACCCCCCACAACTCTCTCTGACCTAGTCTCTGGTCGTCAAACCTGGGTTAAGGATCCTTTAGTAGGTCTTACCTGGGAAATAATATAGAGTGGGGCACTCACCTGAATTTGTCTAAATACTTCACTTACATTTTAAAAACGTCCCGAAAAACCACCACAGTCCACTGCATAATTTCCAAATAACTTACCTAAAGAGGCTCTATATTGGAGTGTGTGTCTTTTGAGCACAAGGTCCCATACTATCTTAGAGTTGGACTTCAGAATATTGGGGGAACGGGAACCACCACCAACACCACCACCACCACCACCTTCCTGGTGTGGCAAAAGGCACAGCGATACAAGTTATGCTTACAGGGCAGGCGTTCCACAGACTTGAAGGAATCAGATGGGGACACGAGAGCAACCTTTCTTTTTTAACAGTGCCATTCTGACCACAAAGTACTGATTGTCAAAACCCAAAGGGAAAAGAAGCCTTGGCCAGGAACAATGGTTGTCAGAGTGGGGAAACCCTGAGACTGGGTTGATTACAGCAATTTGAATATGTAGGTTGCGTTGTCCACACCACAATAGTTTTCCTTTTTCATATGCTGTATGCGATTTCATCCAATGATGATCATTTGCAAACTTACATTTGTATCCATGATCTTGATTATTTCAAGACAGGCATCACTGAGACCTTGAATAGTGTTTCCTATGTAAATCAATTTCCATTTACATTTGGAAGTCACTAACTGTTAAAAATCCCCATCTTCCCCAAAAGGAAGCTAGAGATCCCAAAACCTGGTGCTCTTAATGTAAGGTCTGTGCCATACAGAGTAATATACAGGGTAAAGGGGTTATATAAAAGGGGCACAGAGCTTGCATCCAAACCAGACGACAGTACTTCAGGAAGCCCCTTTGCCACACGCATTTACAAACACAAATGGTAATTTTAGAAATGTATCTGCAGACCTTTATGAACAGCATTATGCTTGCTTTCCAAAAACAAGAAAATGAATTTATTTGGGCAATGGAACTAATAGAACAGCTTTTTATTCATAATATTTTTAGAGTAAAATAAGGACAACATACACAACTCTATGGGCATTCAAATATTGCAAGTTGGTAAAGGTAAGAGTAATCTATAGGTCTTTGAGAAGAGAAAGGGTAATTAGCAAACAAATTACAATCTTAGTTCCAAATTCAATATGAAAGATGGCAGTGAAGGATAGTGTGGCAAGTCAGAATGAGGAGACAGACAAGGCATTGTGTTTTCTGTCCCATTTTCGTCCCATCTAAAAAAAAAAAAAAAAGCAAGCCAAAAGGGTGCTTGTCATAATGTCCTACAACATAACCTCTGTCAGTTGTTGAGAAAACCTGCTCTTTCCTGATCCTTGTTCCTACTACTATAACAAAATAGAATCAAACAAATAAAACTTGGTTTCTGTTCAGGGGGGTTTGCCACCTGTGAGATTTCTGTGCTTGAAACAAACTTAAGATTTATCTCCCCTTCCTGATGTCTCGGCTTGTACCTCGACCACCCACCCACCCCGCACTCACTCACTCACTCAGGGTGTTCACTTTCGATTGGTCTGGTAGCACAGACTCCAACTCCATTTTGGGGTAATGCGATTCTCACCCTGCGTAGGGGTTTGCTTCACTTTCATCCCACTGTGGGGCCCGCCATGTCTTTGTTCGCTTCTCACTCCATCTAGGGATTCTTTGTTTTTCACCCTGTCCTAGGTTAATTTGCTTTTCACCCCCACTCTGGGGTTGATTGAG
Source organism: Ambystoma mexicanum (assembly GCF_040938575.1). NCBI lineage: Eukaryota > Metazoa > Chordata > Amphibia > Caudata > Ambystomatidae > Ambystoma > Ambystoma mexicanum. The sequence goes on from NC_090931.1 coordinate 711,421,280, forward strand.
TCTTACCCATGCTAGGGTAACCTTCTCACCCCACCTTAAGGTCTTTTGGTTTTCACCCCACTTCGGCATGTCTGCGACCTCGCCGCACACCTCCTGATTTCCCTAATCATTTGCATAACTCCTCCTTGGCCGCACTCTACTGGTCGGGTGTTTTGGGATGGCTGTCCTGCGGCTTTCTTTGGTGCTACTGGAGCGGATGCTCCCATCCTACCAGCACCTGAAGGGGTTTCGATGGCAGCTACGCATCTCACTGCCATTCAGCTTGTCCAACTCCTCCCACTGGCTCTGCGGTCTCCGTTCTTCTGTTTGTCAGTTGAGGCAGCTTCGCGGTACGTGACCTGCGGTCTCCTCCATGGGCCAAGGGTGTGCGTTTGTCTCCACAGGCTACACCTCCTAGGAGGCGTTCTATCCCATGCAGCTCCACAGGCCTCTCTCCTCGCCTCTGCACATGCAGATGGAATCACCCTCTCATCGACAGTGAGGAGGTGGGCTTTTATCCAGTTGCCTTGGCCGGCTGAAAGAAGGTGCCAGAGTAGGGTCAGAAACCACATTGCTGTTGATATGTTTAGTGGAACCTCATTACAGATCAATTTTTATATAAACAAAATTATTGTATTCTTGGGGAAACGAATATCCCTACATAGAGGTTGCCTGCCCTATAGGGATGATCGTGTGGGTTAACTCCAAGTGGAATCCCACATGCCGTGTCCCCTAGGCATTGTTAAGCTTAGCAGGATCACCTCCCTAATCCCAAAGGGGGTGGCCTCTCCCTTGGAGTGAGGGTACAAATTCCCTGTATTCATCACAATAGAGAACTTTACGGTCACACCAATGAGATTCAGAAATGCAGTCCACTAAAGAAAAATAAAAAAAGTAGTTTTGATTAAGGTCCCTCCTGACCACATTTGTGGTTGGTGGGATCTCCAAGTGGGCTAGATGGCACAACCGATATAGGGAGAAAGTGAGGGACGAAATGAGAACCATGTCCCGACTTTAGGTTTGCCTCCCATCACCATCTGGCTCCAGTCCATCTTTGAAGTCCAACTTGCAGAATTCTTCCACCGGTACCAAGGAATGAGCCAACACCTGGGAAGAGCCTTAGAACCGTAAGAAATAGGGTACAGGAAAACCTTCAAACCTGGGACTGTGAGCTCACAATTTATCGTGTGGATTTGCTAGAGGAAAGTCTGCCCCTGATTTACTAAGCCATGGCAGTACTTTTGGAAAAAGTTAATCTTAAGAGACTTTTTTTGATAGTTTTTTCCCAGAGCCCTTCCCCAACCGAGGAGAAGAGCCATCCTGACATTGTTTAATTCAACTCTGGCACAAGTTGTTTATTTAAGCCAAATCTGCACATCTTTCAATAAAACCCTTTGTTAGCTCAATTCCCTAGTCTGGCCTATTTGTCGATCTGTGTTGTTGTGCGACAGTGTCTTTTAACAAATGGAGTGCCGAATAGCCTAACCTGATCTCCGTAGGCATGACGCCCAATGATGATGGGTTTGATCCATCCTGGGACCAGTCGTGGGATGTTCTTACAGATGATAGCCTCCCTGAAAACCGTGCCTCCTAGGATGTTTCGTATTGTTCCATTTGGAGACTTCCACATCTGCTTTAACTTGAACTCCTCCATCCTCTTCTCGTCCGGTGTGATTGTGGCACACTTGATACCCACATTGTACTTCTTAATGGCCTCTGCTGCGTCAATAGTGACCTGGTCATTCGTGGCATCACGGTTCTCCATGCCCAAGTCATAGCTTTGGAAGTAAACAATAAAATGAAGAGGTGGTTAATGTTGTGCCATTTCCCAGAATGAAATTAATAGAGCATTACAAATATATACATAACATTATTTTAGCACATTTCTACCATTGTGCCACAAACCAAAGAACATACTGTAAATCAGACTCAACTTCAAAGTTTTTTGCCCCACATTGTTTTCACAATCACCTACATATTAAAATGTGCGATTGCTGGGGGATTTGGAGGTTGTCATGGTCGGTGGCGACCAAGATGGTCACATTGACGAAGAGCTCTGGCAGGGAACTCCGCACAGCAAGCTCTGCCCTGGGCAGATGTCAGCCATGAGTCACACTGCCTTCCTGGCGCAAGGAGGGGCACTCTGGACAACTGGGCCTGCTGTGCCCAGCCCTGGGACGTGAGCCAGAGCAGACGTGGTGGACAGGAACGGGATGAATACATTGCTCCATATTTGGAATCCAACTAGAGAGAATTAAAAGAGTCCAGAGGGGAAAAAGCAATGTCAGGCTCCAACGGTGGGACCGCTGTTAAGGCAGCGGCCTCAGCACCGCTAACGAAACAGGGCTTACTAATGTGCATAGCTACCTTAAAGAAAGATCTGGCCAGAAACTAACAGTAGAAATTCCGGCTGCCACTAAAGTAATTAATGCAATACCATGTCGCTCAGGGCTGATGGGGAACAGAAAGGTAACAGAAAGGCTGAAACCCTGTGAAAGTGACATTTTTGTTAGGACCTCCCCCAGTAACTCCCATGCTACCAGTTGCTCAGGAAAATACATTGCTAGCAAACAAAATTCCTAGAGGGACCGACACAACCAGAATGGTGTGCAGGGCACACCACAGCAGTTTACCAGACTCAGGCTATAAATCATTTTCATAACCGCTTCATTTTCAAAATCTTGTTAGGCATCAATGCTTCAACATGGATATACCCGCTTTCAGATTTGTGTCTGGAAGAGTTTCTTGTTCTGTTTCAGTGTCAAAGATTTTGAGTGAACCAGAAGAGGAAACGAACACTTTGTTCAAAGCCAATTCACCTGTGCGTCCACCATTTATTAATCATGAATACGTATATCCTTTCAGCACAGTAGGATATCCTGGATTTTCACATTCCCGTTCGTTTTCTCAAGTAACTTAGATATACTACCTGCTGGCATCACGAAGAAAGGTTGGACACAGGTATCTTGACCCTTTTATTTCATAAGTAACTGATGTGCATATACACCAACAACCCCGCGGACACCTCTCTGCCATGACTCTCTGCAGTGCAACTGCCGAACATCCCTTTCACTCTCCAACCTTTCTTCTTGGAAGCTACCTGCTCCTAACACTCTAGCTTGTGACCATTACATTACTACTACACAGCTATTTTGCACATTTCGATAAGAAAGGCAACAACATTGTTTTCTATTTTCTCTCAAGTTAGTGGACATTCAGTCAACAGCTGCAACTTTAGAATACCGTTTCTGGAATTCAAACATTGATGAAACTGCCTCCATTTGGGAATTGCAAACTTGAGGAAATGTAAATGGCATTGTGTACTTGGACACAGCGAGGAAGCCATGCATCTGGCTTTACACATGCTACAAGGCACAGTGAGGCAACTGTGCATTTCACATTCACACCCATTGCAAAAGTGTGAAGAAACAGTCATGATCCGTTCTAATAAGGTATTAGGTATGCATGGGTCACTGGGCAGTGTAGGGGGACAAAGTCCTCAATAAAGCAAGTAATGAAAGCCCCTTCTAACTTCAGTTTGAGTTGAAATAGCTGCTGGTTTTGAGGTCTCAAGTGCCCAGTCATTACAGAAGGTCCACGTGATTGTCCAATTCCCCACAATATTGTGGCACTTACTGTCCGGCAGTTTGCACGTGGACATTGGATTACCATCATGCCAGGTCAGCAGGTTGGTGGCATCCTCAGGAGAAGGTGGGTAAAATGTTGCATGCATGCCTGGGCACGATGAAGCAAGAGCTAGCAGTAATATCAGCTAGAGCTGATGAAAATGAAAAGGCAATAAAATAATTGCAGGTAGGGCTGGAAGGGCCAAACACTGAGTTAATGAACCAAAAGGAAGGGGCTGGGAACTGGACGCAAATAGACTTGGAAACTTAGAAACCTGCATCTCAAAGGCCTAATCGAGGAAAACGTGGAAGGTATACTCGTCTGGACCACACATTGACCCTGATCTACATGCAACTGATATTTTGCTGGATCACATTCACAGGGCTGGCTCTAAGCAGAAAAAGGGCAATTGTGCTCAAAGAGGTTTCATTCCTTGACAGTTAAGGAGAAGATTCTTCAGAAGGTGAGCACAACAGTCGAGTGCCTTACAGGGTCAACTTTACATCTCTTTGGTTACCCTGTAAAAAAGTATGGCATTTCATCATAATACTCATGACACGTCAGCTGAAGTGAGATACCAATTACCTTTTTTCCATTTGTCCCGTCTTCACGTGGGAAACAAGCTTCACAAGGTCAAAACAGTTGCAAAAGCAGGAAATATACCTGATGTGTCTGGAGTACAGAAAACAATCACACAGGAGGGTTGTTCGAGGTGGAATGGTCCAAGACAGTGTCTGAGACAGAACAGAAGACAGAGCGGCGGGCTGCTGATAGACCAGGATGTCCCTCAGATTTAACTGGAGCTAATCAACAGAAAATGTCTGCTTAGCCACACAGCTCATTTACATTTGGAGTCAGGGCCAAAGTTTAGGGATGGCAGTTATCTAGGGTCAGTGAGCATTAACAATTTAAGGAAGACTGCTTAGTCCTTTGAAATGTTCAGATTTCCAATTTGGCTTTTAACTGTGCTATGAAGGCATATTATTTGGTGGTTACATCGCGTGTACACATCTTGGATCGTAGCTCATTTCCATAAGATGTATGCCTACTGTTGAATTCTAGGACTCATTCTGCCACTTGGCAGCAGGGACTGGGTGGTGGCTCTTAACAGGTACTGCAGAAGAAACTATTTCTCTCCTGGGATCCATGTATGTCCTGTGGGAAGTCAGACATAGGAAATGGACAATACAACATGTTTGAAGAAGTTATTTTATTTTAGAAAGTAAAGAAAATCTCCTCTAAGCCCCTTGCTATCGTAACATCTGCCCTATGTGCCGAATCTGGACAATTAGTACCTTCTCCCTTTGAGGGTAGGCAGGTGAGCCTGCTCAACAAGACCCTACCTAGGTGCCTGGGCAAGTGGACCCCACTGGAAGTGACTCCCCTCTTGGGGACAAAGACTCCATTCTGATAAGGAACTCCCGGTCCAGAGTACATGGTCTGCCTACATGGGTTGGAAAGACTTGCATCTGTTTTGAATCCACCAAACAGTGACATTTCTTAAATCTCGTTTTCTTCAGGTAATGCTGGATCTCACTTGAACTCCACAGTAAAAGAGGAAAGACATACCCCTTTTGTTTCTGATGACGTACATACAACCACAGGGAACTTTGAATCAGTGAGGAACAATCCTATGCAGAGGCGAGCCTCTGACGGAAAGGCGTCCTGGTGGGGCGAGCTATTTTAGACTGAGCCAGCAGCGGTTTTGTCAGGCCTCCTCAGTGAGGTGAAGCTGAGCCTCTCCAAGGATTAGTTAGCAAGGGGTCCACATCTGGTTATACCTAATAACAATGTATTAGTAGCATGGAGGGGGGGGGAATCAGTAGCATGGAGGGGGGGGAATCAGTAGCATGGAGGGGGGGGAATCAGTAGCATGGAGGGGGGGGAATCAGTAGCATGGAGGGGGGGGAATCAGTAGCATGGAGGGGGGGGAATCAGTAGCATGGAGGGGGGGGAATCAGTAGCATGGAGGGGGGGGAATCAGTAGCATGGAGGGGGGGAATCAGTAGCATGGAGGGGGGGAATCAGTAGCATGGAGGGGGGGAATCAGTAGCATGGAGGGGGGAATCAGTAGCATGGAGGGGGGGAATCAGTAGCATGGAGGGGGGGAATCAGTAGCATGGAGGGGGGGAATCAGTAGCATGGAGGGGGGGGAATCCGTAGCATGGAGGGGGGGGAATCCGTAGCATGGAGGGGGGGGAATCAGTAGCATGGAGGGGGGAATCAGTAGCATGGAGGGGGGAATCAGTAGCATGGAGGGGGGAATCAGTAGCATGGAGGGGGGAATCAGTAGCATGGAGGGGGGAATCAGTAGCATGGAGGGGGGAATCAGTAGCATGGAGGGGGGAATCAGTAGCATGGAGGGGGGAATCAGTAGCATGGAGGGGGGAATCAGTAGCATGGAGGGGGGAATCAGTAGCATGGAGGGGGGGAATCAGTAGCATGGAGGGGGGGAATCAGTAGCATGGAGGGGGGGAATCAGTAGCATGGAGGGGGGGAATCAGTAGCATGGAGGGGGGGAATCAGTAGCATGGAGGGGGGGAATCAGTAGCATGGAGGGGGGGAATCAGTAGCATGGAGGGGGGGAATCAGTAGCATGGAGGGGGGGAATCAGTAGCATGGAGGGGGGGAATCAGTAGCATGGAGGGGGGAATCAGTAGCATGGAGGGGGGAATCAGTAGCATGGAGGGGGGAATCAGTAGCATGGAGGGGGGAATCAGTAGCATGGAGGGGGGAATCAGTAGCATGGAGGGGGGAATCAGTAGCATGGAGGGGGGAATCAGTAGCATGGAGGGGGGAATCAGTAGCATGGAGGGGGGAATCAGTAGCATGGAGGGGGGAATCAGTAGCATGGAGGGGGGAATCAGTAGCATGGAGGGGGGAATCAGTAGCATGGAGGGGGGAATCAGTAGCATGGAGGGGGGGAATCAGTAGCATGGAGGGGGGGAATCAGTAGCATGGAGGGGGGGGAATCAGTAGCATGGAGGGGGGGGAATCAGTAGCATGGAGGGGGGGAATCAGTAGCATGGAGGGGGGAATCAGTAGCATGGAGGGGGGAATCAGTAGCATGGAGGGGGGAATCAGTAGCATGGAGGGGGGAATCAGTAGCATGGAGGGGGGAATCAGTAGCATGGAGGGGGGAATCAGTAGCATGGAGGGGGGAATCAGTAGCATGGAGGGGGGAATCAGTAGCATGGAGGGGGGAATCAGTAGCATGGAGGGGGGAATCAGTAGCATGGAGGGGGGAATCAGTAGCATGGAGGGGGGGAATCAGTAGCATGGAGGGGGGGAATCAGTAGCATGGAGGGGGGGAATCAGTAGCATGGAGGGGGGAATTACATCCAAGGTTGGAGGCAAGACAAAGCGGGAGAGAGTGAAACATTGAAGTTGTAGAAGCCTGATGGGTAGTCTACGGTGGAAGAACTAAACAGTACAAAAGGGCAATGAGGCCTTTGGGCATGTGTTGCGTACTATAAAAATGTCATCATCATAATAAAAGGAAGTAGTAAGAATGGCCATGTAGAAAAGGCCTGAATCAAACAGTAACTGCAGGCACCATCCCAAATCCCATTAGAATACTAAACACTGGACAGTGTAGGGAGAATATGGAAGTCCCTGAGGGAGTCCAGCGATAAGGCGTTTGTATTTAGACCCTCACCATTAGAAGAAGACCGTATTATACAGTAGGTGTCCATCTTCTGTATTTACCTGGGTCAGGAACACCAGAGTTAGAGTGGAGGTGCGACATTAGATGAAAGCGAGAGGGACAGCCATATGTCCCATAAATATTTTATTAAAAGCTCTTAAAACCACCTGTGAGACAAAGTGATTCTTGGGACATCTGTGACTATATTGTTCATCTACACACACCCTATAAAGTGAAACCTATGAATCATTAACTTTAATAAAAATTCTATTGCTAATAACGGTCTAATTTGACGTATCTGGCTGAGAATTTTCAAAGAAAATGTCTGGTAGAGGAATGCCCAAATATAAACATTTGGGGCAAAATACTCCATCAGATCAAAAAGGTATTAACTTTTGGGGAAAAAAAAACAAATCCCACAAACTTTCCCGTGCATCATTTGAACAGGTGCACAGGGAAAACCGCTGGCCAGATTTGCACCAATTCGGAAACGAGTTGGACTCAAGGTTATGCAGTATTTTGGGGGTTTGGTGTAAATCCCAGCCAGTTGTTCTCTTAAAATAGGACAGACAGTAGTGCCCCCAATTCACCCAATGTGCAATAGAGTACTGAGGATTTTCAGAAATGAAAAGCAACACATTTGTTTTGCCCAATGGGAACCGTTCCACAGATAATCCTGTAGGCATGTAAAAATGAAAAGCTTGCAGAGCAAATTTTGGAGGAGGGCAAGGGAGAACAGAAAGTGAATGCTCCGTGTGCTACAATCTAAATTTGACATACAGGCAAACTGTAACATTTTGTCCTTGAACCCGACTTAATATTCTTACCTTAAGAATAAACTGCCTCTATGTGTTCTAATCATTACACAAGCCATGTTGCATGGGTATAGGTGCGTCAACTGTTAGACTGTAAATCAAAATTAGCTCTCCAGGTAGGAGTTTGTCTAGCTAATCGCTTCTAGGAAATACCATTTGTATCCCTTTTGCATCACTCGCGTCTACTCTCATGTCACATGTTTTGCAACATACGGTTGTCTACAATGGGGATATGAACGTTTTGCATGCTTGATTAAGTCAATCACTTAGTCCCCCCCCCCCCCCTCCCCCAACGTGTAGTGCTTTTAAAGCTCTTTTGGGAAATGTTAATGCACATACTGATGTATATCTGTTTTGAGCTTACTGCATTTAGACACATTGCTGATTTGCCTCCGGCCTGCTATGTGGAGTCTTATGTGAAAGGAAGGGCGCCGAGAGGGGACGGTGATGAAATAAGAACTGCTGCAATACATCAATGGCAACACTTGTGGTACAGGACTTGCCAAATAAGAAGGTGGCAGAATAGCCTGATGTAGTGGGTCATGGTATGGTTGCATTCCGTTTGGTCGTGCGTGAATGAACTTTTTAAACCCTTTTAGATACACCCTTTTCTCTAAATGAAACAAACATTTTAATCCAAATATCAGTACATTTACTCCAGTACCATGTGATCCTAGTAGCCCCAGGCTCCCCCCCGACCACACCAATTGGCCGCCAGGCCTTTATCTGCAGCCTATCCCGTGAGCCGGCAGGCGGAAGCCGGCCCACGTTCAGCAAGGCCCGAGGAGACAAGGCCAGGACCTGTCCTCAGCCTGTCACCAGCCGTCATGCCGCATGCCAGGACCCCTGCCTGAACTACACCGACCAACGCCACCCAACTCAAAAGGTAACACTGTTGAGATCCCAACCGCTGACTCTGCATTCCTGTCCCTAACACTTAACTATTCTAACTACTGCCCGCTACGGACTACCGCACGTGCTACTGTAAGCACACCACTATGCCATGCACATGCTGATCACACTCACAGTGAGCATGATTAATAACTGTATGGGTAGCCCGGCTGCCTATACCTAACCATTGTGTTGCCCATACCTAGCCACTGTGTTGCCCACTCTTAGCCATTGTGTTGCCTATACCTAACCACTGTGTTGCCTATACCTAGCCACTGTGTTGCCCACTCTTAGCCATTGTGTTGCCCACTCCTAGCCATTGTGTTGCCCACTCCTAGCCATTGTGTTGCCCACTCCTAGCCTTTGTGTTGCCCACTCCTAGCCTTTGTGTTGCCCACTCCTAGCCTTTGTGTTGCCTATATCTAGCCACTGTGTTGCCCACTCTTAGCCATTGTGCTGCCTATACCTAGCCATTGTGCTGCCTATATCTAGCCATTGTGTTGCCTATATCTAGCCATTGTGTTGCATACACCTAGCCAAAGTTGACTGATAGCTGATCGCTGCCCTGCACTCACCCATCATGCCCAACATCACACCCCCACCGTATGCATTCATCCCCCCACACCCTTCCTTCCATCCTTCTTCACTAAACCCACAGACCACAAACCAAGCACACCCTCGACGCGCCCCAGAGCTACTAACTCTAGAAATCAAATACTAGGCCTCTGCTCCAGATCCTCACCGCAAACCCAACCAGATAAAACTGTAAACAAACCAACTACAGAATACCACAAAAGGGCCACCACCAACAAGGCAGCCACTGGACAGAATACCACCCCACCTCCACTGCCACGCCCAGATTTACAATGTGCATTAATTAATGCCAGATCCCTCCCTGCCCACGCTAATGAAATTCATGACCTTCTAACCAACCTCGACCTTGACATTCTCGCAATCACCGAAACCTGGCTACACAATGCCGCCGGCCCGGCCATCTCCCTAGCCATCCCATCGGGATACTCCATCCTTAGACAGGACAGAACACTATCCACAGGAGGGGGGGTAGCCCTCATAGTCAAAGATCACCTAGAAATAAGACAACTCTGCTCCAAATTAGGGGAGAACGTAGACTCGCTATCTGCCAAGATCGCACTTTCTCCCAATACCACCATCACCCTCAATCTAGTATACCGCCCACCAGGCCCAATACTGGACTTTCAGGACAACCTCTCACATCTACTAGGGGAAAACCTTAAAACTACAACCAAAACTATCCTCTTAGGAGACCTTAACCTGGGACTCCACGACCAGAAAGATAGACCTTCCACCACACTAGCACAGGTTCTCCAGGAACTGGGCTTTGAACATAAAGTACTCCATCCTACCCACAACAAAGGACGTACTCTTGACTGGATAGCTGACCACAACTGTGGCATCGACATCAGCTCCATCACACCTAACCCATGGTCCGACCACTTTCTCATTCACTTCCTCATCCCCATTCATAACAACTCAGGAAAAAAAACTCAAGCCAGCACCTCCAACCCTGGCCAGAAGCGCCAAGAACATCACTAAAGAAAATATCCTACCTTACCTAGACACCCTCACTTCTAACCTCCCTGCCGCATCAGACCCAGCTGCGCTGGCAGATATCTACAAATCCACCATCAGCACTGCCATAGATACCATCGCCCCTCTACAAAAGAAAAAATCTAAAAATACCAAACACTCAAATACCTGGTTCTCAGCAGAACTAAAAGAATTACGAACCAAAAAACGCAAAGCCCTAAACCTATGGCAAAGCGCGCCCAACGCATCCTCGCTATCCTCCTACAAATCACTGGCCAACCAATACAAAAAAAGTATCATAGCAGCCAAATCCGCGTCCTACAATGAAAGAATCTCCAACGCCTCCTCTGAATCCAAAGAGCTTTTCGCCATCTTCAAGGAACTATCCACACCGGCTACTAAATCGCAAGAGATTGTTAAGGACCAAGCTTGGTGTAAAACAAAATTGAACTCCTCCAAGCAAAAATCATAGACCACCACAAAAATCTCACTCAGCACAACCTATCAGCATCCCACACGGAAACTGACTGAGAACACAAAGACTAAGCTCTTTACTCCTTTCAAATTTAGAGAAGTTTCAGAAAAAGAGGAAGTAGACATCGTCAACAGAATCAAACCGTCTAATTGCAAAGGCGACGCCTGCCCCGCTAAACTAGTTAAAGACTGCGTAGAAACACTAGCACCATTTCTTAAAACCTTCATCAATGCGTCCTTCAACTCAAACTCGGTCCCAACCAGCCTAAAAGAAGCCTGGGTGCGCCCTCTTCTCAAAAAACCCACTCTAGATCCCGAAAACGCCAACAACTATAGAGCCATCACAACCGTTCCCTTCCTGCTCAAGATCCTCGACAAAGTTGCATATACACAAATACAGGAATACCTGGAAGAAAACCGCATTTTAGGAAAAAGATAATCGGGATTCCGTCCGGGGCATGGGACCGAATCAGCCCCATTAGACCTCAAAATCCAACTAAATGACATCATGGACAAAGGCAAACCGGCACTCTTGCTCCTGCTAGACTTATCTGCCGCCTTTGACCTGGTCAATCACGATATTCTAGGCACGCAACTCAAAAATAAAGCCCACTTCTCGCCAGAGGCCATCTCTTGGGTCAAATCATTCCTCGAGGGACGACTTATGAAAGTCTTTTCAGACTCTGCAAGCGCTACCCCCACCACAATCCACTTTGGCGTCCCACAAGGGTCCTGCACTGCACCCACCCTATACAACCTCTTCACCCTCCCACTGTTCAATGACTTGGACCGTCGCCACATAGCATACACCAATTATGCTGACGACACGCAAGTCCTGCTCCCTCTCACAGGGGTCTATGAACAAGACGCGGCAGCACTAACCAAGATCTATACAGCCATCCAAACCTGGATGGCAGCCAACGGCCTCTGCCTAAACGGGGACAAAACAGAAATCCTACTAGTTGGCACCAAAGAAACACTAAACAAACTCCCACCGCAGTACAAATCCTTTAACATAGATAACTCCACCATCACAGTCTCCACTGCAGTAAAAACACTAGGAGTATACCATGACTCCACTCTCTCCATGACACGGCAAGTCAATGCCATAGCCTCCTCTGCCGCACTCACCACGAAGATAATCAACGCTGTTAAACCCTTCCTATCCACTAAAAACTGCCTGGCCGTAGCTAGAGCCACAGTAGGTACCAAATTGGACTATTGCAATGCTCTCTTCCTGGGCACGTCTGCACAAAACCTAAAGAAAATGCAAGTCACACAGAACAATGCTCAGGAGCAGCCCTAAGCATCCCTAAAAGGGAGCACATCTCCCAAGCCAGGAAAGAAGCCCACTGGCTACCAATAAAAGAACGGATACTATTTAAATCCATGGCCATCACCCACAGATGCCTCTCAGCCAAGGCTCCGCCCTATCTTTCTGAAAGAATCACCCTTAACACATCCACTAGACCCACAAGGTCACACATGACCAACCAGACCTACGTACCGACATTCAAAAGCAGCAAAGCCGGGGGGTCTAGCTTCCAACACTTAGCACCCAAAAACTGGAACGCTCTCCCCACAGCGCTTAGGAACGAAAACTCTTACCATGTCTTCCGCAGACTACTCAAAACCACGCTGTTTAACTAACTCCACCCCACCGTCCTAACTGTTTTTTCACAACTATATATAAATAAGCACAACTGTATATAAACATGCATATATGTTCAGCAATGTATCTTATATCCATACTATGTTTGCCTGTAACAAGTAAGAATGCTTTCAGCGCCACGATGCCCCTGGGCAGATGTGCGCTAGACAAATCCAAATAAATAAATAAATAAAAGGGAAGACTACACACAGGGGTAGATGTAAGAAGGAAAGAAGACCAACTGGCGAAATTACATGTTGGTAAGGGTTTAGGAGGCCTTTTTTCAGTCTGACTTTCTGCAGCAATTTTGAAAGATTACCACAGGAATTCTAAGAACGTCAGGGGACGAAAAGAGGGAAATGTTATATTAGGAGAGGGGCCACTGGCAGATGACTTAAGTGGGGAGGTAGGGAGACCACAAAAGGAGGCAGGACTTGGAGTGGGGTCGTTGGGTTAAATAACCATGGCAAAAGACCATGGCAAGTCAGACATTGTCTTGTACCCTAATTGATGCAAAGTGACTACTGCCCATGGCCAAAGTTCATGGCCAGTTGGTCATGGTTAGTTACTACTCAAGGGGACACTGACCTTGGCCTCTAGCTATGGGCCAATGCATCCCAGTTTTCTTTTTATCCCAATTGGTGCTAAGTGACTGCTACTGCAGGCAGGGTAAACTATCACCCAACAGAACCCTTGAAATCCAATGAAAGAAATACTAGTTAGGATGAAACCATGCAATGCATAAATACCCATAGAATCTGGTAAATTGTGGAAGTGATGTGACAGGGTCATGGGCTTGACCCTGTTGAGTTGGGGGGTAGGACGGGAAGGAAGGGCAGGCACCCCTCCTGACCCAAGCTAGGCAGCCTATCACTGTCTATGCCAGAGCTGATCCTACCCCAAAGCAGGGTCCCAATCCCTGAACCCCCTTTATGCGCCTGTTGATTTTTTTCCACTGTATATCACCCGATGCCTTCTATGCTCAATTCTGGGCAGAGTTCTCTGTGCTTTGTTTTAGGACTTCAGGAACCACCATCTAATGCAATACCAGAAAGGCTCAGCTGACCACTGGAGAATGCCGGTCGCAAAATTCAAACAAAAACGAGAAGAGCATTGCTCACCACAGCTGAGAGCAAGTAGCACTCCGAACCAACATCCAAAAAGGTTGTTGAAAATGCTTCACAGCAAAAAGGGGTAGGACAAAGGGGTGTGGTGCATTGTAAGGAGTGAAGCACTGGGAAGGACAGGTTTAGATTAGGCCCGCGATTCAGGATGAATGCCGAACCAATGGAAGGACGAGACAGGACAAGAAACAGGAAGGAGTTCTGAAAGACCTGTAGCAGCAAGACAGAGTAAAAGGTGAGGTCAGGCGGTGTGGAGGTGGACTGAAAGACCAGGCGAGGGATGGCAGGTGGAGCACAGTGCTGAAGAGTCTGTGGAAGAGTTGTTTAGGAGTGCAAGTGAATTATTGTGTGGTACCAAGTTGAAAGAGTAGCGGTGCGTCGGGGTCCATGCTCATGCCGCTGGAAGGCAGGCTCGGCATGTAGGTTGCCATCTCCCTTAGCGGTTGTGGCTGCATTGCACCAACCAGGTTTCCAGGCCCAGCAACGGTTTGGAATCACAGTCATCACATAGTACATGACGACATCACTGCGCATGCTGACATAGCCTGGAAATCCTTGCGGATATTCAGGAACCATTTCTTAAACAGCAGTGGCGGACAGGTTTGCTGCTTCTCAACCGTTTATCTTTCCGGTGTAGTGGCTTCTTGTGCTCGGTCCTTGGATTCTATTGGCAGTTTAACCCTTGGCTTTTTCTACCAGACTGCTTATTGGATTATCTATTATTGCTTGGCTTTTTTTCTTGGCTCGTATTTTTGACTTTCCTTTGGCTCCTGTTCTCCTGGAATTGTCCTGCTTAGAGTTTCCTGGATCTTGGGACCCTCGAAGCACTGAACCCTTTGCTCTTTTTGCTCATCTCCAATTCTTTCTTTGCTCCTTGCCAACTGGTGCTAATACTTGGGATCCTGGCTTGTTGGTTTTCTTTAGGACATTCGCGCTTAGTTTTGCATCCTTGTGCCACCTGGGTTAAGTCCCTTGCAAACTTTGTTTTTATTACTCTGCATCCTGGCAACCAACGTCGGTCAGGGTTCTGACCTATGGACTGCAAGATTGGGGGTAGGAGAGACCCTGTAGGTCATTTGCTTGACCTCTCTTTTCAGGAAGGAACTAAGATTTGGGGTGGATAAGAGGAAGGAGTGGTCGCACATGTATGTGGTTCTCATTAATGTCGGTTTTGTTTTTCATTTCAGCCTAGACATAAGAGCAGGTGACTCCCCTCTGTTACATCCGTGTTTCTTGCCCCTGTGTGTACAAGCATAGTACAGACAAAATACCTCAGGTGTAAAGTCACCCTTGTGCGAGGAGACCTTCGCCTTATCAGGCCAACCTCTGACACAGTGATTGTGAGTGTATGGAAACGTGAGTGGTAGTCGAGAAGGATCTACAGGGGCAGGGAGTATGGAGGATGAAGGTGGGAGAGGAAAAGTGATGGGAGGAGGAGTTGTGAAGAGCTGATGGGAGAGAAGACAGACAAGAGAGGGAGTAGGAGGAAAAAGGGATTAGTGCGTAAGTATGTATAAGACCAGGCAAAGGAGTGAAAGGCAAACACTTTTAAACTATTGGGAACTGAAGGTCTAATTGTTAAGTGGTTTAACTAACAAATCACGTGGCTGCTATTTGGGACCACATTTCCCCATCTGGGTGTTCAGGGATGTGAGCGCCAGCGCTTGTGGCCGGTTCACATAAGCAGCACGTCTGGTAGCGTTGTGTCTCCAGGTCTGGCAGTGTACCGCAGGTAGGGTTGTACATTGCTTGGCTGGCGATTTTTTACAGATTCTCACCCATTATTACCTGCCAACCCGTGTTGCTGCCTATGATTAATATGTATCAGGCTGAGGCGATCTCCTTGATAGAAGCTGCTGCAAAAGTTCTGATACTGTAGCACGTTAGTCATGGAAATTAATGTTAATTTGAAGCCTGGTTATATAGATATATATATATATATCTATATATCTATATATCTATATATCTATATATCTATATATCTATATATCTATATATCTATATCTATATATATATATATATATTGCACTTCTGGGCCGGAATGCCGGATGCAGACTTAATGGCTACGACTGTTGTAGTCGGTAAACCTCCCACGACTAAAATCCTGTAAAAGGTTGGTGAACTATATACCGTTGAATTGCAAGAGCAAAAATGAAAGTTTCTATTCTGAACACTCGCTCCATAGTACGTCTTGCAAAGGAACTAGCAGATTGTCTGATGGAATCACAAGTGGATCGGCTTGCAATTACGGAAACTTGGCTCCAGGACTCTTCTACTCATGCTTCTCGTCGTGCCACTCCTGAGGGGGTATCATTTATTAAGGCGACAACCGTACTGGTCTGGAGGGTGGTTGCGCTCATTACATTTTACAAATAAAAACTCACCACCCAGATCAGACATTACTATCAATACAACTACATCCGTGAGCATATTAACATTATATAGGCCCACAGTTAAATTCTATGATTTTGAGGAAAGAATTTTAGTGGCCCTGGGTGATTTGCTGAAGTCTTCGTCCTGGATGCTTTGGCTTTGTCATTTTAATTTGTGAGCATATTTGTGAGCTCAGACTCTTATGCCATTTCCATTATGAATGCCCTTGAAGCAATTGATTTCCTTCAACATGTTAAGATGGCCACTCATACAGAGGAGAACATCCTTGATTGGGTGCTGACCCGGAACATCAGAATTGCACCTTTAGCTATGGCAGAATGCCTATGGCCACATCATCTTATCTCTTTTATTATTATTCTAATATCTAGTTTGTCCTTTTGCACCTCGATCAGAAAACCTAGAAAGGTCAGGAATCTTTTTTAAAAAAAACACTCCAGATGCCTCTGGTCTTCCCTCAGCTGCTAAACTTCCCTCCACTATTTATCTTAAAAATCTTCCAAGTCAATTTCTACAGATTACCATTGCAGCTTTTGATGCCTTAGCACCAATGCACACTAGAAGTCCTACAGGGGATGTGAAGCAGAATACCTGGTTCAATAACAGCCATATTATCCAGGAAAGAGAAGCGCGCCTTGGAGCGTAGGTGGCGATAAAAATCCATGTGCTGCCACATTGTCGGCAAATATGCTTGCAGTGAAGGGTTACAAGAAGGTCACTTTCGCAGCCAAGCAAGCCAATTTTAATGAGAGAATTATTGCGGTGAAATCCAATCAGAGGTAAAAGATTTTCACCCAAACCGATGCAGTGGCCTTATTCGCTCCATACTCTCTGGAGGAATGACTGAACTGGCAATGGAATCCAGGGTGGGCCGTTCTCGCAAGAACGGAATGGTGCGAGATGGCTCAAAGGCTTTTGGACATGGGACTTTTTAAGGCGGGATTGGCGCAGCCACCCACCTAAAGACCATGGTTGGTGCCAGGCAGTCATAAGACCTGAGCAGGGATGGGGGGCCGCCCGCATAAGAGGACTCCAAATTATGCGACCATATGTTTTTTCTAATAAAATGTTATACATGTTTCCAACTTTCAGAAGGTCTCGGACTATCATTGGGGTAAGCAAGCGGGAAATGTTATGTATGTTACTGATATGATGTAAGGGGCCAAAGAGTAGGGGTTAGCCACGCTAAGCAGATGCTCCAGCCCACGTAGGTGGCACAGGTCACATAGCGGGCTGCCCTTCTGGCAACCCCCTGCGTGGACTCGCCTCTAGGGAGGACGCAGTCAGGGTGCCCTCGGGTGTCCGGCAGGAAATGACCGGCACCTCGGGGGGCTTAAATAGCCAGGGCGGAGAGAGCAAGACCTCTCATCCAGCCCTGGCAGCAGCGACAACCACCCTCCCACACAAGCTGTAAGGAAAACTGCGACAGGAAATGGAGGACCAGGGGTGGTCCAAGGAGAAGGTGAGGGGACTTCGAGATGGTATTTAATGGAGGAAGGATATGTCTTTTGAATTATATGGTTTGAATAGGGTGATGGTGGCACTGTAGGAATGTCTTTTTAACAAATTGGACGTAGGCACTGCAATCTGATAATAGGTGGGCCCACTCTCCATCTGGGGTCAACCAGCAGGGCCGGCTGCAGTCGCAGGGGCACAGACTTCTAGGGCAGGGCAGTGGAATAGGGGCATTAACCAATGTGGGAGCGCAGCAATAAGCGGTGGTGATACCACCAGAGGGGTTGCCGGTAGGTTCCTTGGGGTCCAATAGAGTGGTACCGCCGGAAGGATTACCATGGGTTCCTTAGGTGCAGGGACACCCGCGGGAAGCAGTGGGGACCCCATTGGTAACAATAGCCCCAGTACTGACAGGGAGAAGTACGTTGTTTTGGTACATTCATAAACAGGTAAAAGAACAGATATGGGCAAAAGATCACGGACATATTTTCTATGCTGACATCTGAAAATGAGGGCCCGGATGTTAATATATCAAAAGGAGGAAGAGGGAAAAAAAGGCAAAAGCGGTACAGGCCGCAGGAAACCATTGACAACTGGTCAAAGGCCTTCTCTCTGTATGCTACAGTAATGATGGACAATTTCCCAGAACAAGGGACAGATCTATGGAATTATAGGGATACCATAGTGGCAGAGCATAAGACATACATGGTTGGAACAAATTTGGGACGTAGAAGGAAAATCATATAGTAATTCCAACATAGAAGTTGACAACAACTGGTGTCAATACATACAGGATTAGTTTGCAAGGAAAACCAAGAATCCATTAAGAATAGTTTATTGATGCGAGAGAAATCCTTGGTTAGTCGAGTTGTTGTTAGATCAAGGAGTATCTGTTGATGCTCAGCCCCAGTTCTCCTTCAAGAAATTAACTGCGAGTGAGGACTATAGTATAGTTAGTAAATTGAAATGTACTACTTGCCAAGGAGATGCTTGCCACGCTCACTTTCTCAAAGACTCACTATTACCGTAGATTGCCAAATCAATCTTTCCTTTGCGGAACGTCAGGTACCTGAAAGCCTTAAGGAGGCGTGGATCACACCCACTTAAAAATAATATTTGGATCCCTGCTGTTCCGGCGGATTCTAGGCATATTACGAACATGCCATTTCTCTTAAAAAATCGGCACTGGGCCACCTATTGTCAATTTTATGAGCTTATTGAACCATGTGCTGGGAACAGGACAACCTGGTTTATGCACGAAACATGGGACAGTGACTGCTCTATTGGATTTAAAAATCAAATATTGCCAATATTCAAGACGGTGAGAGATAATACTTTATTCGGTGTAAAAACCATAAAGTAATATAAAACCAAACATACAGAATCACATTTCAATACAAAATTAATAAAATAAAACATTCTTAGCATATCGTAAAAAGAGGAGCTTGATCGCAGCCTCATTAAAATCCCATGTAATAGGCAGCCACTACACCTTGCCATGTGCTCACTAGGTAGAGACCAATTTAC
Organism: Ambystoma mexicanum; assembly: GCF_040938575.1. Taxonomy (NCBI): domain Eukaryota; kingdom Metazoa; phylum Chordata; class Amphibia; order Caudata; family Ambystomatidae; genus Ambystoma; species Ambystoma mexicanum. The sequence goes on from NC_090931.1 coordinate 711,440,429, forward strand.
TACCACCCTTAGCCTTTTCAAACAATTTCATTCTGAGCAACCAGGCCCTATGAATGTAGCAGGCTATCGCAAATACTATATGGTAGTCGGTGGCGATTTTACAGAATCGCAAGGCTTCAATAGTGGCTAGTGTTCTTGGGGATTCTCCTTCTCAGCTCTTTAAGTTTAACACAAATCAACAGAAACTGATTGATAGTTTCCATACCCAAAGCACAAAGGACATATGCCTAGGCCACACTAGTCCGACATTTTGGTAAAGAACGCTAAATGCAGCATTTGCATCCTCAACGGTTATACAGGAATCCCTCATGTGGCTGTTATATATAGTCTGGATAACATTCACAGGCAAAATCTGATTCTCCCTGCAGATAATAAGGCCCAATGTAAGGTTTCTGGCTGCTTCTATCATTTCTTCTTTCCTTCTAATCACTCTGTTCTTAATTCGAAGTGGAACTGATTTATCCAGTATATCAGGCGTTTCCCATAATACAACTTCGTTTATCCTTATTAATTGCTTCTTAACAAGGGCTACCCATGGGATAAATGTTCCCCCTCCAGGCTCAGGAGATGTTTTAATGCATCTTGATACTTTCCCAAGCCGTCCGTGTACCACAATCCAATAATAAATTCACCCAACAGCGAGATATCCAATTCATGGTGTACTAATGCAGTTGGCAAGCTTGGTTCATTTTATTTATTGTGCGTTTGTTAAGCGCTTATACAGCAAGTAAATGGCGTTTCAGAGCACCCACAGGGAAGGAACATGGGATAGAAAACAATTAATACACTGGAGGATAAAGACGAACCTACTAGGCCTTGTGAACATTCAGAGCATGCAAGTGCAGACAGAGGAGAGGGGAGGGGAAGAGGGAGAGGGGGTTAAATGCTGGAGTGCCTGTGCTCACGAATGAGCAGCAGGTGAAAGTGCCCAATGTAGGAAGTGCTAGGGAAGCTTCAGGTGTAATAAATAAATGTGTTAGTGCAGGCCTACAGTGGTGAAGGCCAGTTAGTGGAAGGCAAGTGCTGTATGTAGGCAGAGACGAGTGGGTGAGGGGGGAGAGGGGCAGGCCCCGAAGGACACATAAGGGCCTTGGTCACCAACCACAGCAACTGTGAAATGAGCAGAATATGGAAGTGGCAGTAAGAGTAATTTTTTTAAAAAAACCCATTTTCAATTGCACAAAAAGGTCAAGAGCAGCCATAACCCCAAACATCTGCACCAACAACAGAGGCCGAATTGACTGCTTTCGATATAACTCGAGATTAGGGGGAAAATCCCACTCCCATGTCTTAAAAAGAAGGAGTTTGTAGCCCCATAACATTTTCCCAAATTGGTACATCCTTGGTGAGCTGAAAGGAACATCCAATCCCTAGATAATCATAGTACAATGTCTGTTCTAATTTACATGCATTAGCATAGATGCTCAGTGCACTACGCTTCAAGAACTGTGGTTTAAAGACCACAGACTGTCAGTATTTCAATACAATTCAAGTTCCTTGCATTTATTAAGAAATATATTTAAATTTGCCTTTAAATCTTGTGGTTAAGTAGATAAAATCACTGCATCATCTACGTTAAATAGGGCTGGGTAAATATCCTGGCCCATTTTTGGGCAATCCATACACCCCTGAACCAATGCCATATGGGACACATTACTCACCATAATTGTATTTCTGATGCTTGTATCTGCTTAGATTCACATGCTATGCATAGGCCGACATCTAGTGAAAGCTGCAGAGTATTACAGTTGTTTTCAAAATTCAAAAAGGGACGTCGACAGGGCATGCCAGTAATACTATCCCTAGTGTGACGTCCACTATACCCATGGTCCTTCACGCGTTGAGTCCCTCATTGTTTTTTCCACCTTCGTAGACGGACGCTATTTCGAGTTCTCCTTTCAGCATACCGCCATTGATTTATACAAATTAGAGATAGCTTCTCTTCCTATCCTTTATATTATATACCACCGACTATCGACAACATCCGACAGCTGTGAAAATACGGCTGTCGAAGACTCCCATCAGCGGATCCGTCCAGCCTTGGAAGGCTGCTCCGGTCTTCGAACCACACAGTAGGGAGAGAAGGGGGTTGGGGAGTGGGGACCATTTCAGAACGTATTTTCCCCTTTTTTGTACATTATTCTAGCCTAGCTGCCGTGACTTTGCATTATGGATAGAACCCCTTTCAAATTGTGCTTCAAGTGCAACAAAAAATTCACTTGGGTCGACAAGCACCTGGTGTGCAACCTTTGTCACCCCCAGGATCACGTCAAAGGTACCTGTCGAGCCTGTTAGCTCTTTAAACCCAAGACGTTAAAAGGACCGTTTAACCAATCGCTGGGCCCACCACGCCATGCAGGTCGAGGCCACCATGGACGTGGAGTGGGGCTTTCAGCGACGGCAGCAACGCTGTGTTATCCGACAGCAAAGGCGATGGAGATACTTGGGTTTCGCAAGCGCAGGCCCCTGACCCCATCAGACAGGCCGGCAGCCCGGTTAAGGGGAAGACACCCGGCGGAAGTGGTGCTCTCAAACCCTTCCACTAAGCACACAACCCACGGCCGAGACTAGACACGTTTGTCGAACAAAGGCCCATGCAGAATGTCTAGGGAGAGGCCCGTCGAATCACTGTCCTCTGGGCACTCGAGGTCCCGATCACCACATGACAGGCACCGACTGTCGAAATACAGAACAGACGTTGTGACTAAATCCATTCTAGAACATTGCATGTCAGTAGATAAGACTTTGGATCTTTCCGTAGCCGAACTTCGTTCTTCGTCAAAAATGGTAAAAACCCTATATAGGCGGGACTAGCCCATTTGGTTAAAAAGTCCAAAGGAGGGAGTCCAAGAAGAAGATAGACCCCTCACAGGGAAAGGTCAGATAAGGATATGTCCCCACACAAGGGTAAGGATTCACAGGAACAGGATTCCTTATCTACAGCCCTAAAGAAAAAAGGGCCAACCTTCACCACAGGTCCCAATCACTCCTCATGATCAGGGATTTCCTTTGGACCCCATGTCCATTCCTAGCTCTGCCCAATGGACATGAGAGGATATTGATAGGGTCATGAGAAGGATGACCTTCATGGAAAACTTTTTTGAAAAGGTCCCGAATTACTGCCAGTCTTCAGTCCACCCCACCCACAACAGCATCCTCTAGTTCTCAGGTCCCTGTATCTCAACCCCCTTCAAAGAGGTCTCGCCCGATACTCTAACTAGTCCATCGCAGCAAGACCCCTCTCCTCCCCAGTCATTGACCTGTATACCCGGACACCGACACCAAGGACCCCTGTATAACCCAAGAGGTGGCATATCCTTACTATGGTGATGATGATGATGATGAGCCAGACATGTATATCATAGACTCTCCTGTCAACCAGGATCCCCCTGGGGCGGATTCACCAATAGATAACCAGCCACTACTAAACGACATGCTGATCACTTCCAGATGAAAACGCAAGAACCTCAACAAGATAAAGACTTTGCTGATGACATTTTGGGGGATAAGAACGCTGTCACTCAGTTCCTAACCCTCCTGCAGTCTATTCAGAGCAAGATCCAACCCTAGCTGGAAACGCCTAACCAGACACAGGCAGTTAATCACTGCATCGAGAAGCTCTTCGACCTGCTCCATCAGACCCTCTCTATATCAGGGGACCACTCAAACCTGACTCTTGTAGTTACAACAACCAGGGAGAGAGCGGGAACACCCCTAGCCTCTTCCGAAGCACCTCCGGACAAGGTGTCATGATTTACAAATGTTACAAATGAGCTAAGGCAGGTGTGCCACAGATTAGACCACTTCACTCACTGTGCGTGCGGTGAATACAAAGTACACGGTTGCACATACGGCAAAGGCTAGTGTCAAAAGACAAAGTTAAGACACTGCTGTAGACGATATATTGCCATTGATGAATAAAGCCTGTGGTTTCAGCTAAAAGCAAGCGCATAGCTTGTTCCGTGGCTTTAGCAAAAGCGATTAACAAGGCATGATAGATTCCTCTTCCCAACCACAGAATAGCAGCCTTTTGTCTTCAACGGTTTAATGCCTTGAAAATACATGATCATAGTAATAATCAATGGATGTGCTTTGGGCACAAAACACGTATTCACACACAATGCAAGCATGGCTTTCAAAAGACTCAGACACTAGCTGTAAACTCACAGACACTTGCTGTTAGGGTCAGCTAAAGGTTAACAGTTTTTCTCCTTTCAAACAGAAGAAAGCCAACCACAAGTGAAAGCTTCCTGTTTTAAGATGAGTTCGTAGGAGTTAAGAGACACTTCTGCACTGATAAGAAGCCAAAGGCAAGAAACAATACCGCAATAGGAATACACGGTAAGAGTGGCTAAATACAAGTGTAGCTCTTTCCCTCTGAAGCAAGGCATTCACTAGAATGAGGCTTTAAAGGAGTCAACGAGCGAATGACATGCTTTGCTCTTGTCCCTACATGGAGCACATTCACTGTAAAGTAAATATCCAAGAGGCGAAGACGGTACCCGTCGATTGAGTTTTCACATAGGCAAATCATGTATGCAATGCAAACCGAAGCACAAGAGCAGGTTCAGACTTTCTCTCCAGACCGAGGAAGTGACGCACATAGTACATGTAGCCCAAGTCAGTCATGCGTGTTAATATAAAAATCACAACAGACTAAGGCTAAAAAAAAAATTCAGCAGCAGGCAGCTACGAGCAGACCACGAGATCGTGGGGGGTTGGGAAGAGCAGTCGATGGCAGGTCAGAGCAGCAAGCCCAGGAAACCTTGAGTTTCAAATGTGTTGGTTGAACCTTTTTTGCATATGTTAAGACTGACGCATGCTTCATTACGTCACTCCACTCCTGATCATACCATAGTATAGCTTAGACCCACATAACATGAACTCCATGATTGCTCAAGCTGGTGTTTCAAAATGATGAATTGTACTTTATCTTTGATGAATGCGAATCATGTTTATAGTTTATGAAATAATGCTGTCTCTATATCCGACAGTATGCTACGCTTTTACTGTGCTAATCATAGCAGGTGTAATGATGATCAAATCTGGTAGAGACCAGAAATAATATTAAATGTATTGACTTGCTACCTCTTCCAGTGTCAGCTTCATATTTGTGAGTAATGCTTCAAAATAAGGTCTCTCTGTGTCAAAACGAATGACACAATATTCTCTGGCTGAATTTTGGTCAATTATGACACGAGGTGCAAACACTCAGGTAAACTGTCAAAGTGCTAGGCTGGAACCCATGAGGCGCCTCTCATCATAACTTAAGACTTTTGATTCTGTGCCCACGCCACAGAGCACTACCTAGGGTCGAGGGGGGCGGGCAGGGAATCACGCACTAAGGGGCAATCAAGTCAGATGGCACCCCAATAAGATAAGTTTTAAAGATGCCCAGAGCATTACTACTATTTAAATAACCTCATGTCCCAGTCACTGAAGGAGCACAGGGCAGAAATGTTTTTCTTTCTAAAAAGCTTTTTTAAAATTTTTAGAGGTTAGAGTGTCTACAGGAGATGGCGCACAATGAAATCAATATTCCCATCCATTGCAGAATGGCTGTATATGATTGGCCGAGAGATGTGCAGTGTCATGTAAACACAAATTTTACAGTAGCAGTGGCACAACTTGGTGGACTACCAGCAGAATCACTCTTTACTTAAGTCAAAGGAGAGCAAGAAGCTGTACACGATGGGGAGGAAAGTGGCCTATTCGGCTGACTTTCAGGCGAGAATAGCTAATAACACCACTCTTCTGGCAAGTTTTAACTGCCATAAATGGGATGAAATGTCAGCTTTGTTATCATCAGCCCCTGAACCCCTTAAGACACAATTGGCCTTTGTGACTGCAAAAGGTAGGGCAGTTTCAAGCTGCATGTTAAAGAGTAATCTGGACGCCGCTGACAACGCAGGCAGGATTATTGTAGAGGGAACAATTAAGCGTCATGCTTTGCTATGCCAGTCCGCCTTCAAGCAAGCCACGCTCCTTAATATGCCCATTAAGCCCAACATACTCTTTGGAAAGGCCGTTGAAGATGCCTTGAAAACTTCTAAAGAAGAACACGATAAACTAAAGTCGTTGGGCCTGCTAACTAATAAACCCACTGGCCAGAGAGGCAATAGTAATTTTCGTCGCTCACGTGGACAGAATTCACAGAGGGGTTCAGGCTACAATCAGACGGGGAGTATCCTGGGGTAACAATCGAGGCCAGGCCTCACAAGGTTACCAAAGAGGGCAGCACAGATCCAGCAGCCGGGGGAGGTTCTTCTCATCTAGAAGGTTTTACCACACCTTCAAAACAGTGATATCCAGCTTCATGTGCCCTCCCATGTCTCTCTAGTAGGAGGGCATATTTCAAACTTCACCCAAGCATGGGAGGGAATCGCCTCAGACAAATGGGTGCTATCCACCGTGGTGGGCAGTTTGTGTGGAGCTCATCCAGCGACCCTGGAACCAGCCCCCGCCGCGCTAGAAGATTCACTCGAGGGAAAACTAACGCATCCTCCTCGAGGAAATCGCAACGCTGCTCCAAAAGGACACCATAAAAATCGTCCCAGCCAACCAGGTAAACAAGGATATGTATTCAACCTTCAACCTAATTCCTTGTGCCAAACAAACATCTAACAATGCGCCCAGTATTAGACTTACGCACTGCAAACAAATATGTCAAGCCACAAATGTTCTGCATGACTACGCTACAAGAAATAATCCCTCTGCTAAAGCAGGGGGAGGGGGAGAGTGGAGAGATTACATGGCAACATTGGATATGAAAGATATTTCATTATTTCAAATCATATCTCAATGTTTCCAGTGCACAGAAGATACTTGTGGTTCAAGATAGCAAACCAACCCTACCAATTCAATTTGCTATCCTTCGGCATAGCATCCGCACTAAGGGTATTCACAAAGGTACTAGCGGTGGTGGCAGTGCAACTGTGCAGGGAGGCAAACCCAGTGTACCCTTACCTGGATGACTGGCTGGTTACAGGGGAAGATACCCAGAGTTTGCAGACAAAACTTTCAAAGAACCATCAACCTTCTCTTTCAATTGGGCTTCTCAAACGAGAAAAAAATAAAAAACACATTTAAAAATAAATAAATATCAAGCCTTGTGGCGAGCACAACCAAACAGTTCCTAGGAGCTGTAATAAACTCAGAAGAGAGGTTGGTCTTTCCATCAGAGGAAAGAGTCCAAAACATGCTACTGCAAATTCCTATGAGGCCGGCCATCTTGCATTTACCTGGTATCACACACGCACATGCCACCCTTGCAGGAGTGGTTGGTGAAACAGTGGTCTCAGGCAAGCGGTCAGTGGGACGATCTGGTGTTCGTTCCGCTAACACTAGTAAAAAACCTTTGCTGGTGGCCAAGAGAAAATCTGTTGGAGGGAAAACCATTCCACGATCTGGAAGTGCAAGAGACTGTCGCGACAGACGCCTCACACGTCGGGAGGGGGGGGGGGCTCATTACCTTCATCACATAGCATAAGGTCTGTGAACTCATGCTATGGCGTGAACTCATGCTATGGCGTAGAACAACATCAATCTGCTGGAACTTCTGGTGGTGTTCAAGGCCCTTCAGGCGTTTGAGATTCACCTAGCGAACCAGTCAGTGCAAGCCCTCACCGACAGCACTACAGCGATGTTTTACATCAACAGGGGAGCACACGTTCTCCAAATCTGTCCAAGCTAGTGCAACAAATTTGGAAGTGGGCACTCTGACGGAAACCATTCCTATCGTCACAGCATGTTCCAGGGGAACTCAACTCTCTGGCAGACTCACTGAGCAGAGATCCCCTACCAGAGGAACATGAATGGCAACTAGACACAGGGGTCATAGAGCACCTCTTCTCTCAATGGGGTTTTCCCACAAAAGACTTATTTGTTACAAGTGGAAACAGTCAATCTCCAGACTTCACGTCCAGGTTCCCCCAGGCGGGCTCCAAGGGCAACACCCCAAGGATGAACTGGTCAGGGAAATTTTCTTACGCTTCAGGCCCTCCACCCCCCAATACCCCCGACTGGATCAACAGGACTGTGGAAGGCACACCAAGTGGAACCAAAGTGCACCCCTCACCCCCTTTCTTTCAAAAAATGTATTTGGAGTCTCGGGCTCCAGAGGTGGCAGCACCGGGGTGACATATGCCCCTACTTAGGAGAGGCACATTGCTGGTTTTTCCTCCTTCCCCCACTGTAGGATTTACACCATGTAATTGGAGGGCGAATTGGTTCCTGGCTACCTGCATTGACTAGAGCAACCAGAATTCCCTGAGACCAGAACTGGTATTAACCAGCAACACCCGAACAGACTGCCTCCCTGAAGATTGCAAGAGGCATGAAAGCGCTTGGAGGAGAAGATCAAATGGACTGTGAAAGGTACACCAAGCTGGGAACCACAGTGCACCCCTCACCCAATATATATACCACATGCTAGTAAGGGGACAAAGACACATTCTTGCCTCACCACCTTCCCTACATCAAATGGTGCAGTTAGTTCACCAGCCAAGCTGCAACGCACAGCTGTCCTATTCGTGGTATACAGCAGCTGAATCGCAACGATTTAATGGAGCTCCCCTTTCCCTCATAACACAGCACAGGGTTTCCCTAGAGATGCTGTCAAACGCCGTCCTGAGATCTGCAAATACAGCTTACAGCTTGATCTTCAACAGCACACTACTTCTGGATAAACAGGAACAGCCTAAACTTTAATCGACAGTACTCTTATGTTTATGAATCCCAGGGTGGAGATGGTTGCCGTCATTTTCATCGACCCAGGAGTGTAGATTGAACAAAACAACTTTTACATACATTTTTCCACACACAATCTAAAAGGAAGATGGGCCAGTAATTGGCTGGGGAATGCCTCCCACCTTTCTTATATATGGGTACAATTACTGTGTTTTGCCAAGAGGCAGGCACTATACCAAATCCAATTATTGCATTAAATACATTTTACATAATATTGGGCCCCATACATTTGGCTCATCTTTATATAGGTCTCTGGGTAGTCTATCTGGCCCAGAGGGTTTTCCCACTTTGACTTGCAATTGCCTTATGAACTTCCAAGATATTAAATAAAAGCATCCAAATCCAGTGACAGTCAGATTTTGGCCACAGCCGATATGCCACACACATTTGAGAAATGCTCCCACCTGGCATCTACTGGGAAGCAGCATTGAAGGCTTAAGTCCCCATTCACCTCTTCACCCGCAATCTATTTCCAATAGGAGATGTGGTCGCCTTCTTCGTATGTCAGTAAGAGTGCATCCCATCTTTGGCTAACAGTCTTTTTTCTTGTTAATAGGGACTTCTTATCAGTTCTATACAAACGGAGCTGTGTTTTGACCACAGCCCCGGTGACACTTAAACATCCCACTATCTCATTTTTTGCATCCCTGCAGTCTTCATCATACCCGTCAAGTTTGGCTATTGGGGTGCACATGTTAAATGAGGGACCAAGTTCTCTATCAATTTATCAAATTCAGACAACGGAGCAGCCAGCTGCTCTGCATACAAATCACAATGAGGAAATCTCTCTCCACATGGAAGAAATAGAAAGGCTAAAAATGGAAATTAAGTGCCGTAAGCAAAAGATTAAGACACTCAAGAAATCGGATGACTAAAATAATGCTGCTTCAAGGAAACCAAAGAGTTTTGTTTTAATGTCACGTACTGTCTATTTACTGGTTTCCTGTACATTGGTGAACCACACTTCATGTGTTGGTTTCTAAAGATGGTCGAATAAAAATGCACTTGCGGTCAAAACAAAATAAGAATTCAGACAACAGTTCTAGATCAGAAACATTATCGACACAGATGGTTACAAGATTTTCCAGTATTGCTTCATAGATGGATGACTTTGTATCTTGCTTGAACACTATTTCATTTCACCAATTTAAGGTCATACAGGGTGTATCCATTCTTGGATCTTTTTGATCACCACTTGTCCACAGGCTTCTGAGGGTCTATTATATAAGATCTTATCCTCACGCCAGTACGAACAACCAGAAGCTGGAGCTCTTACATACCTGTTGAAGGATAGTCACTTCCCAATTTAGGGCAGACTCCAGCCAAATAAGTAAACTCCTGCTCAGTCTGCCCTTGAGGCCTTTTCTAGGCAGGAACCTGAAAAGCTTGATATCCCAACACCTGTCTCTATAGACCAGGTTTCTTGAAAATGAATCACCTGGAAACCACTTTCAAAGTTGATGCATCATGGGTCCTCAAAATTCTTCGCAATTCCAGCTATATTCCATGAAAGGAGGTGATGGTCCAGGTCTAAGGCCTGGTTGGTAGAACGCTGTCCAGTCAGTCTACCTCTCCCAGGTCTCCATTGTTTGCCTCTTTCACGGATTTCAGGCTCCTTTGTTATAATGGGCAATGAGGGCCCCGCCAGTCAGACGGTTGAGCTGCATGGCTATATACCCGTTTTCAGCCATTCCTTGCTTGCAGTATATGCAGGGGTGTGAAATCTGATCAAGATTGAGGTACCCTTTGGTGGGAATGCCTGATAATTGCTAGGATCCCATCAACCAGAAACCAAGAACTGAGGAAAACCCAAATACAATCAGCACAATGGTTAAGCATCGGGACTCGGACATATCTTACAATGTCTGATTTTATAATGGATAAGCATCCCTTAATCTGTCTTATCCAATGAATGCACATATTTTTCAGTGCGTCCTCGTCCTCAAAAGGCATTCAGTCAGAGTTTTGGAACGTTGACCATAGTAACAAATGGGGGACTTTTAGAGCACTCCCTGTATCTATCACCAAGAGTTCCACCAGTGGGAATATTGCTATTCTCAGCCTCACACTGCATGTCAATCATTCTGAGTTCGCTAAGGCAGGTAAGCAGTTGCGACAGACTCAAAAACATACATTTTGGCAAGATAGATGCTGGCACCCGCTCAGGGCACACTAGTCCTTAATTATATTGGCCCATAAGTGTGCCCCTTTTGTTAGTCGAGATACCAGGCAGCGTCCGTGCTAAATTATCATTCTCCTGTGAAACTTTGGGCTGATCCGCATTGCAAACAGGAACCAATACCTACTGAGATTTAATACTTTAAGTTCAACAACCAGATCTCACAGGGAGCTGCCCAATTTAACCAAAATTAGAAGCAAACTCCTGGCCTCTGCATCTAAAGGATAAATAGTGTCAGGGATTAAAAGGGGTCAGTCAGTGAACTATTTTTCACCTGTGTCCCATTATCTTTACGTAGGGGGCCTACCAGTTTCCTCAATTTCGTACCAGTCTTTCTAGCAGTGATGGTCTTCTTGTACGACCTTTTAAAACACTTCGCCGACAAATGTATTGTGGTATGTAGATCAGCGAGAGCGGAAAACATTACTAATTGGTACCAGGGGGTTTATCTCCGCCACTTCATCAGCGTCTGCTTCGCCTCTCACTTCAGCGCTAGTGTCTTCCGTTAGATATCAACCAAAGTACTTGTGTGTTCCTCATGAGGGTGGCATTCAATTATGTGATATACAATACTTAGTGTACTACCACCAACCCTACCATCGATTGGGAGTGCATAGTTCTTTCCACAGTCATGCGCTGGTCTTTTTCCAAGGGATCAAGTGGGTATTTACTGAATCTACACAACCGCGTAGTGCAATCAGCCACTTCAATCAGTCCACGTTCATCAAATGAAATCAGCGTGTGGTCACTATTCGCATTTGGGGGGACACAATTAAAACCTGCCCCTCCCATTGGGGTCACCAATGGGAGGGGCAGACAACTTTTTCCATTCGAGGCATCAATGTCATTAAGCAGTTCCTAAATTTCAAAATAGAGGTTATTAACCTCCAATTGTTTTGAACATTCTGGAAATATTTTGCCTATCTTCCTGAGAAGTACAGGCAACAGCTTTCCTTTTGGAGTTATTTTCTAGGCACAGATTACCAATTTATCTAATTACTCTCGGCGGTTACTCACTTAATCCTTATACCCTCCCATACAAAACATCCACTTGGAAGGGGAAAAGAAAGAGAAAAAGAAGTGTACAGTACATAAAGTACAAGTAAAAACAAGAACAAATTACTAATTTGGCTCAGATAGGGAAGAAAATCAACATCTTCCACACAGAGGCATAAGTAAATGCCAACTAAATACAATCTATAATATGTGAGAAACCTGAGGGCATCCTCACTTCTTTTCCCCCCTGTAGCCTCTTCTCGGTTGGCCAGGGAAAGGCCATCGCTTTTGTATCCGGACCCTTGGGGTGGAAATGCGAGGGAGAATCACCTCAGTGGAGGAGACGTGGGCAGAGGACATCCTTAGGTGTGACATGGTATCACCCCTGCCACCCGCCCCCATTTCCTTTTCACTATAAACCCTCAAGCCTTTGTAGGCTATTGTCAGCCCTTTTCCTGTTCTTCCCCTAAAACATTCCCCAAGAAATACCAGCACGCTACTGGGGCGAGCAAGAGAACAACTGAAGCAACATCCTCATTTTGTTAATGCACATCGAGCAGTGAGTGGTCTAGTCCTTTTTGGACCAATCATGGTGGCAGGAAGTTTAAAAAACTTTAAATGCCAGAATGCTTGTAGAAATGGAGGCAGCTGGGCTTGGGTGCAGGCAGACCTCTCTGGATCCGCAGTGTGGCAAGCTGAACGAGCGAGAACCGTTGAAGAACCGTTAGAAGATGGAGGTTATGCAGCGGGAAGCAAAGCTGAAGGACGCTGGAGGCCAGTGGCAGACTGCGAGAGGGAGTTCAGCGTTACCGATTAAAGCAGTCGCAAGAGTCCCAAGCTACAAGTGGAGCATCCGCTTTGTTAGCGAAGCAACACAGCTGCTGCGAGAGAAAGCGAGGTATCGCACAGGAAGGTGAGAAATCGTGGCGGCAGAGGACCTTGCAGCAAAGCCGTAAGCTCTGACCAGAGAGTGCAACCAGAAGGGAGGCCGGGGGGGTTGCAGGGGAGGCACCGGGCTGGCAGGTGAATATACATAGCAGACAATGAACATTAATTTGAACTGAAACAAGCGTTTCTAGGAGTAGAGATTTTGGTGAAAGCAAATAAGTACTTTTGAATACCTATCAAAACGAAAGCATGTTTTGAACCCTCTTGAATATTAAGCAGAGCAATAAAAGGTTTGTTAACCTGGCTGATAAGACGAACTGCATTATATGAAAAACAAGCATTGTTTAACCTTTCCAAATCAAGTTTAGTTTCCAATACACTCCTTGCCTTTGCTGGAGCCTGTGGTAGTACTACTTCGCATTCCACAATATGTTGCCACAATAAGTGGCCAAGCATAGGTTTACAAAATCCATAGATCATACACCAGATCTAGGATATTGGGCGAAGAAAAGCTACTGTGCTCGTTAGTTTGTCATTTAAGCGCAGAATAATCAGGCAAACTTGTGTTGGGCCGAGCACCAGCAAAATGCTGCAATACTGCAAAACAAGGCAGAGACTAAACGCGGTTGCTGTTTGCCAATTCATTAAAATCCTCAGTGAGGGGGTGGGGGGGTTAGGGCATACACTGCTGCAGGTCTCTAAGCAGCAATTCAAGGGCAAGCGGGATGCAAACACCCACACCCTTATCCCCCGCGGTCTTAGCAGAAATTGTGGCTCCCATCTTCTCCTTATTCGGACAGGGCTCCCTTATCCTGTGGTGCTCGTGTCCCTGCTGTACTTTTGCTCCCACTTCGGGCGGGCCCAGCACCCGGCTGACTGCAGGCGATCAAGTTTATATGATTCATCTGCCTGTTCTGGTGTCACTGGGTCATGATGTCACTGGGTCGTGATTTTTAAAAATGTTCTCTGCAGAGGACCTCTCCTATTTGAACAACGTAGGAACACAATTGAGATGCTTTGACTTCTGTCCCTTTTTATGCTCCTAGGGGGCGCCAGACCGTAAACGGCTCCCACCTCCTTTTACCTTTTCCTCCCGTCCCCAGCTGCGACCAGAAACTCTCACACGGTTGGTGGGGACAGCCACTACCCCACTCCAGCTCCCCCATGCACTCCCCTTCACCTGCTCTGGCTCCTTCTCATCACCCAAACGGCCTCAGCAAGTCCCGGAACACACCCGCCTGCCTTCGTGCCAACTTCAGCTTCAGTCAGAGCTGAGCTGGGCTGGGCTGGGCCCCATGATCCTACGGCTTCAATATTCTTGTCAAAGGCCACGTTTGAGCTGGTAGACCTTGCCCAATTGGTGGAAAGGTTGACTAAATTAGGCAGATGCTCCAATGAAGCTGCACTATGGATGAAGAATTTCCTGGGTCCACAGCTCGCTAGAGCACCTAAGGAAGATTGTCAAGCCACGCCTATATCTCTTACATGTGGGGTCCCTCAGGGATCCCGTCTGTCTCCCCTATTGTTCAATATTTACACTAACTGTGTGATCGTCTGGATGGTTTGGAGTGTCACACTAATTTTGCAGATGATGCACATATTTTATCGGAACTATCAGGGGACTCTAGGACCATCAATTAAATCTATGCATCCATACAGTCCTGGATGGCATTATTCTTTGGCACTTGATACAAAAACTGAGCTGCTTATCATCGCAACTGGTCCTACACTGAAGTTAAGACCCCCCTCTATAATCAATTTTCAATTTCTGGTTGCTCTATTCCAGTTGCCCAGCAGGAAAATACCTGGATTCAGAACTTTTGTTTAACAAGCATGTTGCTGATCTTCAATCCCCTTTCTCTTATAAGATCAAATTGCTTTGGCAGATCTGCCCCTACCTGTCAGAAAATAAAAGGGCTTTAGTGGGTTCTGCCATCATTAATGTGCTACACTACTGCAATAGTCTTCTGGTGGGTACATCTTTGACAAACTTTAAAGAAATGAAAGTCATTCAAAACAAAAGCAGGTCACTGAAGCCCAGTGAAATGTACACTTGATTCCATTGCATTATAGGATTCAGCAAAAGGCTTTTAGCCTCGTTTACAAATGTCTCTCTGGAAATGGCCCATGCCATTTATCAGATTGCATTAAGAATGTCCTCTACAGAAGAGACCTTCGCTTCAAGAAAGATCATTTGGCTTGTCCAACCTCGGTTTACCTTGAAAAAATATGAAGGAGCTTGCTTCGAAATATGGGCACCATCATTGTGGAATGCGCTTCCGGCTTCCTTGAAGAGGAGTTCCTGCCTTCCTCAATTTAAGAAGGGTCTGACAACCTTAGAGGAATTGATTGTTAAACTATGATTTTCCCTGCCATCCTCATATCTTCTTGTTTGTCAGTGTCTTGTGATCGCTCTGATGCCCTCGGGTATGTAGCACAATACAAATAAAGTAAAGAGTGAAAGAAAGGGAAAGTGTCTAAGAAAACTACAGGCATCAGCTTGTACATCATAGTTGCCATCATGGTAGAACTAGTAGAGTGGGGTACCATTAGGACATACCGGAGGGCGTAAATTGGATAAGAACTCATTAGTTGAACGAACTTACAGTATACAAATCATAATAAAGTCCAATTTAAATATTTGTCAAAAAAACCCTTGAATCTTTAATCCGAGTTTAATGTCTCTCTCTCCCTCATCCACTCGCTCCCTAACCTGCTCCCTCATCCGCTTGCCCCCAACCTGCTTTCTAACCCTCCCACCCATGAATTTACCCACTCACCCGCTCTCACACACACCTCACCCTCATGAACCCCACCCTCACACACCTTTGCCATTGCTGGGAAGGAGAGAGGTCCCCCACACCCCTACCCCCGACACCCCCTAAGGCGATACCGAATGAGAAAAAAAAATCAACACTAAGAGAGCACATCCAGGGAGACGGGGAGGTGTACACTAAGGAGGGTGCGCGGTCACCTTAGTGCATGCGTTCAAAGCTATATGGTAGATGCAGGTGTGAATGCCATCTTGGCGAATGGCAGCCATCTTGGAATTTAGGCCCAGGTGTGGCGAACACTGGCCAGATTTCAGAGATCCATAAAAATCTTCATTGTCCAAGAAGTTACAAGCCCTCGCGCCCTAGGAAGAATGCACCCTGCAAAGCCATGAGATGGGAGCAGAGCGCCTCTGGCAGTACCATCCCACTGAGTAGATAGCAAGGCCCACCTGCCCCAAAAGATCCCCAAATAAGAAATACAGCTTTGCAATGCTTTCACCCAGAGACCCCTGCATGCCACAGCACCATCCAAATCCAGACCACCGACCACAAATCTTTTACACCCCTAGATTGATCATGAAGATCAAAAGGCAAGGCTATTGCGCCTTCCGAGATGTGCCAGGTGATTTGTGCAGCGAGGTACGGAGTGGCGCTGAATTATAGCCTAAAACAAAGGTGGAGGACCTTGTTGATCGGTCTAGAGTGAATGGAGCATGCGAGTTAGTGTGACCTCGGCTCTCCCCCCAGGCATCTGCCAGGTGCATTATTACAAGGATAAAATACCATTGTTTTTGCAAGTAGCTAATTGTTATGCCAGCTTCTCCGTGGATGATGAGCCCAGTAACGCCCACGTGGACGAACATGGACAGATGAAGATGGACCAATGGCCTGGCATACCATATGGAGCCGGCTCTACATGTACAAGACTCCTCCAATTAGTATTGTAAAATTGTACCGTATATGATTACATCATCCGTGACGTTTGTGCTTATAATGTGCCGCACATGCCAACGGAGTTCAAAACTTTCAGTGGCAGCAGAGTTCTTTGCTGATGCACCTCCATTTTGTAGAAATAAATACTGGTTATCCTTGCAAGCAGTGTTTTGCGCGTTTTTCCCTAATGGGTTGCATTTTTTCTGGCGTTACCATTCAGGGGCGTGCCTTCGTCCTTACACACACATTCGTCCTCACACACACACCTTCTCCTCTCAAATTGGCACTACCCTTTCAGACTGCACATTTGACCTTCACTCGCCCAAGAACTCAGTCTCCTGCAAGTCCTTTGCAACATGCTACACCATCCTATCTGGTCTCTCCTCCAGCCACCCAAAAGCCTTTCAGTGCCGATTGATTTTGCAGGCCTTTAATATCCATCCCATACCTGTCTGGAAGCATGGTCTTGGGAGAATAGCTGAGGGGCAACGCGCTCATCTTGGAAACAAGACGGCACGGAGCAACACAGGTTCGAACCCCGGGTCGGTGCTTAGAAACCTCTGGGTATTAAGCGCGTTATAAATAACCAATTACAATCTTTCCACTACCATTGGTTGCTTGAGTCAGCTGTTTCCTGGTGCCAATTGCTTTCTAATCGATCCCAAACACCTCTCCTTTTGCACCAATATTTCCCCTCAAGTGTTCAAAAGGGCCTTTAGCCCCACATACTGTTCAGTCTTCATCTTTTAGTCTCTCCTTTACTAAATACATTGGGGCTTAAACATGGTTCAGGGAGTGTTCCTGGTCTTTCATTTTTGTATGTCTTGCCAGTTCCTGCTCTGCAGCCGCTGCTCCACTGTTCACTTTTATCTAGGCTGGGGTTTGTGGGGATTATGAAGAGTCTCCCATATCATTTCTTGAAGCGTAAAGGCTAATAATTTTCGTGAAAGCAACAAGAAATGTCATCTTGTTCCACGTCGGGTCTGGTCTGTTGATCGATGGGCATTCTGGTACTTGTCGTTTTTTGTGTTCGCTACTGAACTGTGCTACTTCCCGGGATCCATGGCACATCCCAGGGGTCTGAGGAGCCTGGTGTATGCAAAGTGGTAGTCCTTTTGTGCAGAGAGATCCAGTAGTTCTGGTCACCAAGCCTCCACAAAGCTCCTAAATGACTAAACCGAGATCTGGCCAGGAGAGAAGCTGATAGACACTGGGTCAGAGAATGCAGCACCAGGCATACCAATGAGCTGAGGAAGGGAACGCCCTTCAACTCCCCATACCAACTCTGGAGTAGGTCTGGCTACGAAGCTGCCTTGGTAGGCTGCCAATCCCAGGATGAGAGGGGTCAATGGTCCCCGCTTGACAGGGTCAAACCCATGACATTATCCATTCATAAACTGAAAGGTATAAAAGAGGCAGTGAGATGGCTCCACTTCATTACCCGGTAGCTGCAGAAAATTGCTGCTGCCGCACACGCACCAGAAGGTTTCCAAAAAGGTGCCTATGCGAAGATCCGCATTTAAAAGGTGCAGCACGAATATGTGAAGAAAAACAGCCAAATTAACCACTGCAAGGAGAGTCTAGTACAAGGAGTTGAAGATCCATTGGGATAACAAACAAGCAAATCCAAAGCCCTGAAACAGATCTATAATGGCCCAAGTCAATTCTAAGGGCAAAGACAAACAAAAAATGCTGAAAGAACTACAAGAGAGGGAAAGACATATGAAGGTTGGAGGGAGGCATGTGTATTTTCAACCAGTCTCTGGATACATGGGGTATCCGCTACCTGGCAAGAGATTGTAGTACATATTTTTTGCAGAGAGACCGCTTGCAGGAGGGCGACATAATAGCTGCCTGAAAAGGATCCTGAATATGTGGGGAGACAGAACACCCATTTTAGTGAATGCTGACGAAACTAAAGATCTGGGAGAGACCTGAGGTTAATGCTGAGAAACCTACACCTTCAAGGACTAGTGCAGGAATCCAAGTGGAAGTTGCAGAGAGCAGAGGCTGATGTAAAAGCCTGAGGAAAGGAACCCGAAAAGCAAACAGCTGGGAGAGGTCTTGATCGCTAGGGTGAAAGCAGTAAGGTAGAGCAGACTGTCAGTCAAGGGGTGCAGACTGTTAGTAAGCCCTGGAAGACCCTTCTCAGAAGAAATTATCGTTTTGTATCTAGATTAGGACTAGATATTCAAGAGCAGGATTTATGGACTCTTCATTGCCAAACCTTGGAACTTTTGTTTTGAAAGCTTAGGGTAGCCAAGAGGCTAAATGTCTCATTAAGAATTGGATTTGGAACTTTGTTGGCCACATCTTTTGGCCATTGCTTTGTAGAATAGGTTGTCCGAAGAGGGACAAGGACTCCTAAGAATAGGTGAAGAACCTTATGATTTTTTTTGGGGGGGGGGGGGGGGGAGTGGCTAGGAAGCCATGTGAAAGGACGTGTCTGTACGGGGGCTCCCGCAGATCCGTACATTATCCGACTGAAAACCGTGCAAGGGCCGATGTAATTTGGCTGAGACTGATATGGCTGCGTACATGAATCTCGGGTGCATGTGTGGACACATTTCGATACGGGCCTGCACCGTGAAAGCGCAACAAGAAGCTAAGAGGAGGCGAGAGCGCGATGAACGAGAAAATGGCCGCCGCCGCTTAACGAAGGAACAAAGGAGTGATTGATCTGGGCGCCTGACGATCGCACTGGAGCGTGGTGGTAGTGAAGGAGCATGACTCGGGTGCATCGTGGTCATTAAGGACACCCGGGCCCGCGAGGCCGACGGCGTGGACCTGGGAAGGGAGCAGGGCCTGGCCGAAGGTACTTTGTAACCGGACGTGCGGATAGCAGGGGAGCGTGCGGTGTGACCTGAAACTGTGCCCCTGACTCTTCATGGCCTAAAGTGCGCTTCAAAGGGTGAGACGCGACCTGGCCTAGCTAGTAGACAAGATGGCCGGGGGAGCCGGAGGGCAAAGGAACTTTGTGTCGGAGATGTGGCGATAGCGAGGGGACACCCGAAGAGCGCACTGTGACACCCTGCCCCAGATCCGAGCGGGGATAGAAGGACGGGAGACATGTCTAATAAGCTCCTGAGAGCGAAGAACAAACAGCCCACGCTCGACGAATACGCTAAGACGCCTCCCGGCCCAGACGGAGCCAGAAGCAAAGATAAAACTCAGGCCAAGGAAATGGCCGCCGGGGGTGCGAACCAGGAGGTCCGTGCTGCGATCGCGGACCTGAAAGCGACCTGGGAGACTAAGCTCCAGCTCGCTGTGGCTGAACTGAAGACCGCAATGGAATTCCAGGTTGGGGCGGTGCAGGAGGACGTGAACCTCCTAAGGCAGGACGTGCGTGCTCTGGCAGAGCGCACGGAGACTTTGGAAAAAGAAATGGGCCCTACCGCGGCGGACTGCGGTGTGCATAAGCGTGAACTCCATGCCCTGGTGCAACGTGTGGGCAATCTAGAGAGTAGGGCGGAGGAGGCAGAAGGACGCGCCCAGAGGAACAACATCCGTATCGTGGGCCTGCCGGAGGGAACTGAGGGCCGTAATCCCACGGAATTTATCGAGAACATGCTACTGCAGGAGATCACAGGAGGCACCCTGTCGCAGGGTTTTGCGGTGGAGAGAGCGCACAGGGCCTTAACTAGGAAGCCACCGCCGGGAAACCCGCCCAGGCCGGTGATCGCCAAGATCCTTAATTATCGGGACCGGGAAAGGATCCTTGAACACTTCCGCAAGGGAGGCACAATACAACAAGGAGCGGCGAACATAACTGCCTATCCCGATTACACCCTGCAGGTACAGCGCAGTCGTATGAACTTTGGATCGGTAAAGAGGAGATTGCGGGAAGCGGGGTTTAAATACATGTTGCTCTATCCGGCCAAACTGAAGGTTTTCTTTCAGAGCAAGCTGTTTGACACTCCGGAAGATGCCATGGAGTGGCTGGATGCGCAAAACTGCCCTCAGGAGCCAGATGTTCAGACGGCTGGGGAAAAAAGACGAGATAAGTAACGCTGTGGGCCCGGTCGGGTTACGAACATTGGGACTTGAATATAGTCATCGAACTCGCTGGAGAACATGTGCGCGTCAGTGGTTATGAAACATGGTCCGTGAGCACGGACATGGTTGCGAGGGAGAGGAGCCTCCAGAGGCCGCTCTTTACACCCCTTTTTTGTGTTTAGTTTAGTCACTGTTAGTGGGGTGACACCCTGTCGGGTTCTCTATTTGGGTTTCCCAGAGAGGACCGAACACAGGGATGCCTGAGATCCAGGGATGGAGCTGGGCAGTTGTTTGGGTTAGGGGTTTGGGGTGTTTTAGTTTTTGCATGAGCCTGGGAGTGAAATCGGGATTGGGTGTCCGCAAAGTGGGGAGGGATTGCCTCGGATGGGGGGAGGAAACTACTGATAGGCCATGGGAGACCTCAGGATATTAACGTGGAACGTTAGAGGGCTTAACAGTTATCTGAAGCGAAATAAAGTCATGTTGTATCATAAGAGGCAAAAGATAGACGTAGCCCTGTTACAGGAGACGCATCTAAAGCGAGAGAAACTGGAGCTGGTAGGGAGGAAGTGGAAGGGGACAGTGGTAGGATCAACGTACTCCGCCTATGCCAGAGGAGTGCTGGTGTGGGTGGCGCCACATGTCCCATTTAAGCTAATTGAGGAGGTTGTGGAGGCGGATGGGAGGTTGGTTATGGTGAGGGGGTTGGTAGAGAACAAAGTAGTGTGCATTGTAAACACATATGCGCCTAACCAGGACACGGCGACATACTTTAGGACGCTGTGCACTAAGCTCAGTGTCGGGATGGGGGGGTACGGTGATATGGGGTGGCGATTTCAATTGTGTATTGAATCCCAGGGAGGATAGGTCGGATGACAAGATGGCTAAGCCCAGTCCGGCGGCCAAAGTATTGCAGACGCTGCTGGCGGATTTTGGCCTGGTAGATGTGTGGAGAGCGAAACACCCGGGCAGGAGGCAATACTCGCATTATTCGGCCCCGCATCTACTGCACACGAGGCTTGATTACTTTTTCGCCACGCCCGACATAGTTGCGGAGTGCGACCATATAGACTATAGAGCGAGAGTCCTCTGACCACTCGCACCTGGTCATGCGATGGCAGCTGTATTCCCCACGAGCGCGTATACCAACATGGCGCCTCAGGGCGGAGGCGCCCAAGGACCCTGCCTTCAGAGAGGATATGAGGGAGGAGATAACTGCTTATTTTGAGGTGAACACAGGTAGCGTTAAGTCGGTTGGCACCTTATGGGAGGCCTTTAAGGTCGTAATGCGGGGGATTGCCATTGCGAAGTCTAAGGGATTGATGGGGGGGGGAGTCCTGGCGGATCTGCATAGAGCTGAGACTGAGTTGGAGGAGGAGCTGGAAGGTGGTGGGATAGATGCGGAGGCGGTCTCCAAATTGCAACAGAAGTGTGCGGAACATTGGGACAGGCTCTGTAATCTGAACTATAGAAAGTATATTGAGAGTCTGCATGCGGGGGGAGACAAAACGGGCCGACTCCTAGCTTGGCTGTACAAGAGCGAGACCCCACGATCCCCGATCAGATTGGTAATCAATGAAAAGGGTGAGGAGGTGGACACCCAAGAAGGCGTAAACAGGGCATTCGTGGAATACTATAAGGTCTTATACGAAGATTGTGAGGGGGGCAGCCAGGAGGAGATAGACGAAGTGCTGGAAGACGTAGGCTTGCCCAGGGTCAGTGACGAGGAGCGAGAGGAGCTGGATGCTCCGATCACCCTGGAAGAGTTGAAGGAGATTGTGCGGCAGTTACCCACTAGCAAGGCCCCAGGGGCGGATGGGTTCCCCAGTGAATTTTATAAAGTATATGCGGAAGACGTGCTCCCGCCCATGCTGGAAATGCTCAACGAAGCGTACGAGGTGGGACGGCTGCCGGAGTCACTCAGGGAGGCGATTATAATACCGCTCCCCAAGCCAAATAAACCGGGACACGGTTGTGGCTCCTACAGGCCCTTGTCGATGCTGAACCAGGACAGCAAGATCCTGACAGCTGTCCTGGCTGCTAGGATGCGGAGAGTGATCAGCAAGTTGATCCACCCTGACCAGACGGGCTATGTCCCAAACAGGAACATTACTCACAACCACAGACGCCTCCACAGGGTGGTCGAATGGGGATGTAGTGATGACGGCGAAATGGCGATAGTGGCATTGGACGCGGTTAAAGCGTTCGACTCTGTTCGGTGGCCGTGGCTGCTGGCGGCTCTGAGATGGTATGGGATGGGACCAGGTTACGTTAGGTGGGCCGAGATGCTATACAGTGCGCCACTGGCCAGGGTCCACACGGGTGCAGTGGTATCAGAGAGATGGCAGTTGGGCAGAGGCACTAGGCAGGGGTGTCCCTGGTCCCCAATGTTGTACATCCTGGCCCTAGAACCCTTGGCAATTTACCTCCGGCAGCAATATGACCCGATCGGTATCGATGTAGGAGGAGTGTCACCTTATATCCCTGTATGCAGATGATATGCTGCTATACCTGAGGTATCCAGAAGAAAATTTGCAGTATGTCTTAGAGGTGATGGGGAGGTATGCCTGTTTGTCCGGTATAGCAGTAAACCCCCAGAAATCCACTCTATTTCCGCTGGGTGGCTATGTGGGGACTCCGGTGGAGAGGTTGCCAGTGTTGCAGATCCCGTGGGCGACGAGCTCCTTCCGATACTTGGGAATAGACGTGTATCACATGACTGAGGAAGAACACAAGCACAACACTGAACTTGCTGTGGGGAAGATCGAGAAATGCATGCGGTTCTGGGAAAGATTGCCATTAGCGATGATGGGCCGGGGAGCCATGCTTAAAATGGTGGTACTACCCAGGCTTTTGCATTATTTTAACAACATCCCTTACATGATCCCTAAGAAGTTTTTTGTGAGGCTACATAGTGTTTGCAGGGAATTCCTGTGGCACGGCACGCGTAACAGAGTCGCACTGTGGAAGCTGCAGAACTTCTACGAGAAGGGCGGAGTTAAATTGCCGAACTTTGAGGCCTATTATGTAGCAGCGCAGCTGCAATATGTGTCCAGGTGGCTCTCTGATGACGAGACCCCTGAAGACAGGCTGTTTGGGAGGGATTGTTCCCCTTTTTATCTGCGAGAGGTGATCTGGGTGACTAATGCATGCACGAGGGAACGGACTAGAATGCTAGCTTTGGGACGGAACATGTGGAGACGGGCCTGCCGGATGATGGGTAACCCTTTGCCGTGTGTGCCGCAGTTACCATTGGTCGCACTGGCGAAGGGAGACGGGCAGCTCAGAGAAATCATCCCGACATACTGGGAGTCAGTGGGGTTGGTCACCATGGGAGATATTTGGCAGGATGGGACCATCATGGAGTTCGAAGAACTAGAGGCAGTGTCGGGATTGCACAGGGGTCAATATGTAACATATCACAGGATAGTGCAGGAGATCCGGAGTAGGTGGCCTGAAACTACCTTGGCCGATGAACCGGACACCACGGTGGAGATACTATACGACACATCGGAGGGCGGGCATGAGGTCTCTAGGTTGTATGAGATGCTGATGACAAAGGTTGGGAGTGATTTAGTGCACTTGAGACTGGAATGGGAAACGGAGATGGGGGCCCCGATGGCAGATGGGTTGTGGGAGCGTGCCTTGGGGTATCATAAAAAAGTATCGAGGAATGCCAGGTTTAAGCAAATACAGCTTTATATAACGCACAGGGCATACATGACCCCCTTGAGAATATCCAAATTTCGGGACGTCGGACGCCAGGCGTGCCCCAAGTGTGACAAGGAGAATGCAGACATGATACACATGTTCTGGGCGTGCCCAGTAATTGCAGGCTACTGGGGTGAAGTGGCGCAGAAGCTGGCAGGGAAGGGTATCACGCTCAAAGTGGATTCAGCCTGGGCCTGCTTGCTGGGGGGATATCCCAGAGCGCGTAAACTCAGACATGTTGAGAAATTGAAAGATTTGGCTTATGTGCTTGCTAAACGTAGGATTGCCATGGGATGGAAGGAGTGTCATAAGCCACGAGTGGAGGTCTGGTGGAGGGATCTCCAAAAATGGGCAGAGGCCGAGACGGCGGTGTGGCGGGATACCAGTATTGCAGGGGAGGAGGAGGAAATGTGCTCCCTAGCGGCGTGGAAATTGATGATAGCCGAACTGTTTGGAACGGGGTCGGCTCCAATTGAATCTGAGAGCGATGACGCCCCTCCGTTCACAGCGGATACCGATGGCGGACACCATACAGGCTCATAGGGGGGAGGGATGGGGTTTGCAGTGCTTTTGTTGTTAAATGTGTTTATTTTTGTTCTGTTGTATTGTTGTTTGGTTTATATATAAAAATAAAAATATTTTTAAAAAAAAAAAAAAACCTTATGATTTCAACAGTCGCCCTTAAATGAAAGCACCACTTTGTGTTGACCCACATCAGATTGTTTGGTTTAGGAATGTCATTATTTGTAGACATTTCCGTAGTGCCTAGTGGCATTTGGTACACCTTCCCAGATTGACCCTTAAATAAAACCATCCTTTTGAATCACATTTGTGTCTTGTGGGAAGGATGAGCAAGGACATAAATGACTTTGTACTGTGACGGCATTATGAAGCAGACACAGACAACATGTTCAGGATTGGTTACCAAAGTCTTAACTTGTAGACAAGGCCTAACCTGCCCTATGCTAAGGTAGGATTTCCCTACATAAATTAACTAAGGATAGTCTGCGTCAGGAAGTCCAAAGTAAGTCTGTCCAAAACCCATATTTGCCCTCACATCCAACTGTACACAGTGTGTTGAGATGTCAGCAACAAAACAAATTGTGTTCAAAGTAAATTTCAGAGCTTCTTCTAGCTCTCGGCTTGTAATCAGCTTCACCAAGTATAAAATAGTTCAAAAAGCACAGGGGTTCCCTTCCCCAAGAGTTAAATTTTGCAGCTTTTAAAACACAACTCCTCCCTGGGACACTTCCCAGCTCTTAGGATATTGTCACTGTTCACATAGGCAATTCAGTTAATTGACTTCAAAACACAATTGGTTGTTGTAGAACACAAACTTCTTCAAAGGTGCTTACAATGGCTTTACCATACAAAGGGGTGTACCCGGTCTAGGCGCATACCCGGTCTAGGCGCAGTTGCCGGACCACACGGTCCACCCATTACAGGTCATGCAACTTCTTGGCTGCTTTTCCATCCTGGTTCACTCACTGGTTGGATTTTACGACTCTTCTGCGAGGGCCTCGGCCGCCACGGGTTCTCTCCTTCCCGTGCGGTATTTCGCACTCTCCCAGCGGCTTCCCGTGGCTCTGCTCACCCAGTGATGCAGCTCTGGATATTTACGACGGCTTCGCTTGGTCGTGCCGGTCTCCCTCTTGTGGTCTTCCACCGGCTTCCAGCATCTTCCAGCTTCGATTCCTGTTGCATAAACTCTGCATCCATGAACGGGTCTTGAGCGCTCTGCTCGCCACACCACTGATCCGGAGAGGTCTGCCTGCATGTAGCAGTCCGTAGCCCTGCTTCCACAGCAGAGTCCTTTTCCAAAAGGATGTCGGCTTTTAAAGTTCCCGCCACCATGAGTCCAGAACGACTAGCTCGCTCACCATTAGAGCAGTAGTTTTGCCTTACTCATGCTTTCCTCATCCCAGTACACAGCTGAGGCTGACATGTGTCGGTATTAACAAAATGAGGCTATCTTCTTAGTTGGTTCTATCCTCGTCCCAGTGTTGAGCTGGTGTTTCTTGGGCACAGTTGAGAGAAGAACAGCGAAAGGGGGGACAGCCTACAAAAAGGCTTGAGGGATAGACGGCTCATTATGAAAAGTAAATGGGGTATACCATGTTTCGCCTAAGGCAGTCCTCGTCCCACTCCCCAAGTCTCCTCCACCCAGGTAATCCTCCCTTGCATATTCAGCCCTAGGGTCATGATCCCAAATCGGTGGCCTTTTGCTGGCCACCGAAGCAGAGGAGCTTTTGGGAAAAGAAGTGAGGATGCTCTCAGATTCGTCACAATTAAATATGTGTGCTTGTATGACGCGTTCCTGTTTGTGGGCTCGTTTTTGGCGCCGCATTAAAGAAGGATGGCATTTGGAACAAGTTACTTACCTGTAACTGTTGTTCTCCAGCATGGGTCTGGCATGGATTCACATGCTCATGAATATTCCCCGTCGTCAGGCTGGGAATCCTCGGTAAAGAAAAAACCAGTATCAGTTTCGTTTCTGATCTGTCTTTCGTAGTAGTAACCAATCACTGGTCTCTGCGTCATACTGACCACAGCCAATGACTGCCCTCTACCTAAGCACCGCCTCTGGCAGCCATCTTCAGATTTGGAAGCACGTGAAGTGGCAGTATGACCAAGTGAAGAGCCGCAGAGGGGTAGGCGGGAGGGTTCGCATGTGAATCCATGCCAGACCCATGCTGGAGAACAACGGTTACAGGTAAATAACTTGTTCCTTCTCCAGCATGGGTCTGGCATGGATTCACATGCTCATGAATAAAGAATACATAGCAGTACACACATGCACAACCACGGGAGGTGGCAAAGGCTCAACATTAAGCATTACATCAAACTCAACATTAAGCATCTTACCTCCTCACCAGGCTCACCTCAGGCGAACAGGTTGCGCAGCACTGCTTGGCCGACCCTGGACTCCTCCCTGGAATCCCGATCGCCGCAGTAGAATTTCGTGAAGGTGTGCGTCGACCTCCACGTAGCAGCCCTGCATATGTCCAGCAGGGGCACACCAGAAAGGAACGCCGTGGTAGCTGCGATCGCTCTGGTGGAATGGGCTCTCGGACGGCCAGGCAGCGGTCGGTTTGCCAACCGATGACAGTACATGATACAGCCGGAGAGCCATCTGGAAATGGAAGCCTTCGAGAGAGCCTTCCCCTGATTGACAGGTCCAAAGTTCACAAAGAGTTCTGACGTCTTCCGAAAACACTTCGTGCGGTCCACGTAGAACTTCAGCGCTCTAGCCACATCCAGCGAGTGCAAAGTCCTCTCAGCCGGCGACGAAGGCGACGAGAAGAACACAGGCAACACCAAGGGTTCGTTGAGATGGAAGTCCGACGGTACCTTTGGCATGAAGGAGGGGTGCGTCCTGAGCACTACCCTAGTGTCGTGAAAAGTCAAGTACGGGGCCTTGCAGGAAAGGGCCTGGATCTCTCCCACCCGTCGTGCGGAGGTGATGGCCACAAGAAACGCTGTTTTCCACGACAGAAACTTCAACGGGGCCGAGTGCAGAGGCTCGAACGGAGGTCCCATGAGCTTGGTCAGCACCACGTTGAGCTCCCACGCCGGGGCCGGAGCCTTCACCGGCGGGAACGATCTGAACAGTCCCTTCATAAACTCTTTCACCAGACGATGAGACCACAAGGACGTCCGCCCCGTGGTTCTGGTGTATCGGGAGATCGCAGCAAGATGAATCTTGATGGACGCGTGTGCCAGTCCAGCTTTGGCCAGCGTCAGCAGGTACGGCAGTACCTGGGGAGCCGTAATCCGTAGAGGGTTAATCTTCTGTGCGTGGCACCAGACAGAGAACCTCTTCCATTTGTGTCCGTAGCATTTAAGAGTCGAGGACGCCCTGGCCTTTGCAAGAACCTCTCTGCAGTCGGCCGGTATGTCGTATCCTCCAAACTCTAGCGCTGCAGGAGCCAGGCCTGCAAGTTCAGCGATTTCGGATCGTGGTGGAGGATGGCGCCTCCTTCCCTGGAGAGTAGATCCGCGTCCACCGGCAGCTTGATTGGCGGGGACGTTGACAAGTCCAGAAGGTCCGGGAACCATATCTGCCTCGGCCACGCAGGTGCGACGAGGATCATCCTGCACCGTGACCTCTTGAGCTGGTTGACGAGCCGGATTAGCAGTGGCAACGGAGGGAACGCGTAGAGGAACAGGCCCTCCCAGGGGAACGAGAAAGCATCGCCCATGCTCCTCGCCTGGGGAAACCTGCTGGCGAACGTCCGGCACTTGGAGTTCGTCGCGAACAGGTCAATCTGGGGTGTGCCCCACCGTCGGAAGAGGCGATCCACTAGATCCTGCCGTAGTTCCCACTCGTGGCACGAGCGCAGCTACCTGCTGAGTGAGTCGGCGATGGTGTTTTTTATCCCTGCCAGATGAAACGGCACCAGAAACATCCTTTGGGCGACGGCCCAATGCCACAGGTCCTGCGCCTCCTTGGACAGTGCTGGGGACCTGGTTCCGCCCTGTTTCGTGATGTAAAACATGGTGGTGGTGTTGTCGGTGAAGATCCTCACCACCTTGCCCTTGAGGGACGGAAGGAAGGACCTGAGGGCCCAGAACACTGCACGGAGCTCCAGGACGTTGATATGGAGGGACTTCTCCGTCGGGAGCCAGAGGCCTCTCGCGTGCAGATTCTCGGTGTGCGCTCCCCACCCTTCCAGGGAGGCATCCGTGGTCACCGTCTCCTGCTGGTCTGGGGTCTGGAAGTCCATGCCCGCCGTCAGATGCGCGCGGGTGCCCCACCACCGGACCGCTCGGCGGAAACTCTCGTCGAGTGTGATCCTCTCCTCGAAGCCGCCCGTCGTTTGGATCCAGCGCGTGTCCAGGAACTCCTGCAACGGGCGCATCCGGAGCCTGCACATGGGAATGAGGTAGATGCAAGAAGACATCATTCCGAGGAGGGACTTGATGGACCTCACCTTGGCCGCGTCCGAAGCCAACATCCGCTGTACCTTGCCTAGGATGGACCTGGTCCTTTCCTCCGATGGGGAGGCCAGAAGGGACACTGTCGAGCTTCGCTCCCAGAAACAGTGCGTTTTGCGCGGGTACCAGGTGGGACTTGGCGTAGTTCACGGAGAATCCCAGGTCCGTGAGAAGTTGGACGGTCCTTGCCGTGTGCTCCACGGCGAGCTCCCTCGTCTTGGCTCGGATGAGCCAGTCGTCCAGGTAGGGGTAGACGTGGATCCCCTTGCGGCGCAGCTGCGCCGCCACCGGTGCAAGGCACTTGGTGAATACCCTGGGTGCCGACCGTAGTCCGAAGGGGAGGGCTTTGAACTGGTAGTGACGCCCTTGGACCACAAACCTGAGGAATTTTCGGTGCCCCTTTAGGATGGGAATATGGAAGTAGGCATCCTCCAAATCCAACGACGACAGGAAGTCTCCTTCCTCCAGCTGACCCAGGACGTGCTGGAGGGTGACCATCCGGAACTTCTGTGCCTTGATGAACTTGTTCAGACGTCGCAGGTCTAGGATGGGGCGCCATCCTCCCGTCTTCTTCTTCACGAGGAAGTATCTCGAGTAAACTCCGGAGCCCCGAAGCCTCTTTGGGACGAGTTCGATGGCGCCCTTCCTGAGCAACGCCTTTACCTCCAGGAGAAGCTGAGGGATGTGAAGCTCTCTACTGGCCATGGGGGGGGGACGCGCGGGCACCTTCTTTGAAACTCGAGCGCGTGGCCCCGGGCCAAGGCGTCCAGCACCCAACGGTCGGTGGAGATGGACTCCCACACGCTGACGAAGCTCGCCAGCCGACCTCCCACCGGGGTGCTTCGGTGGGGGCCCGACCCCACGGCCGGTTCAATCCTGTCTCGACGAGGCTTTGCCGCCTTGACCTCCTTGGCGACGACGGCGGGGTCCTCCAGACTTGCCTCGTCCTCTGTAGGCCTCTTGAGACGACGAGCGGGCCGCTTGACGGTAGGTAGAGAAACCGCCGCCGGAACCTTTGGAGGCGCCCTTGCCTCCGCTGCTCCGAAAGGGCGTCCATCGTTGCTGTAGAACACCAAGGGCCCGGGCCGTCTCAGTGTCCGCTTTAATGGCCTGAAGGGAATCGTCCACTGTTTTCCCAAACAGGTTGTTCCCTTCGAACGGCATGTCCAGGACTCTGGTCTGTACGTCTTGACGGAAGTCCGTAGCCTTGAGCCATCCACGCCGCCTAAGGCACACGCCGTTGCCCAACTGGCGAAACCCAGTGTCGGCGATGTCTGTCGCAATAGTGATGGCGTGGTCCGACGCCACCTCACCTTCCTGTAGGATCTCCAGGGCATCCGCCCTCTTGTCGTCCGGTAGGAAGTCCAGCAGGGGAGCCAGTTTGTACCATAGCTCCCTGTCGTAGCGGGCCACGATAGCCAAGGCGTTGGCCGCTTTAATCGTCGTCGCTGCAGACGAGATGACCCTGCGTCCCATAGCGCCAATTTCTTTCCCTCGCCGTCCGGTGGGGAAGTCGAAGTGGAGGCTGCACCCCCCTCCTGCTTTCTTCCTGGCCACCGCGGAGACGACGGAGTCCGGGGTAGGCTGCGCCCGGAGGCACAGGGGGGCCGCGTCCGGGACCCGGTACTTCTTTTCGTACCGGTCTCTTCTAGCTGGCGTCGTGGAAGGGTTCTTGAGGAGGGCGAGGCCCTCATCCCAAATGTCGTCCAGTAGAGGCACCGCGAGGACCTTCTTCCTCTTGGCCTTGCGCCGTTGATAACCTTTTTCTTCTCCTCAGGGCAGAGTTGGAAAAGCTCGGATGCCCTGGCGATCATGGAGTGGAACGATCCAATCTCGTCGGGCGGAGAGGCCCTGGTGGGAGGTGACGACGGGAGATCCTCGTCGTATACCTCGTCGTCCGTACCCGTCGCTGCCGTGTCAGTCCCCGTATCATCCCCTCGGGTGGACGGGGAGGAGGGCTGGGCGGGTCGCGACGGCTGAAAAGGAGGTGGAGGGTGAATCCTTCTTTTCTTGGGAGGGGGGAACACCCGAAGGTCCCGGTTCAGGACCCCCCCCGACGGGAGAGGCTCCTCCGTCGGCAACGGTAGTCTCGTCCTTATCTCTGAGCATAAGGACTGTATAGCCAACAAAATGGCCGCCGAGTTGTCTTGCGGCGCTGGCAGAGGGGAATCCGACGGGCGATCAGGGGCCCCGTCGGCACCCTCGACGCTGTCGTCGTCACCTGCGTCGGGCTCCATCCCGACGGGCTGGTCTTCTTCCACGCTAAGGCCGTGGCTTAAAACCTCGATCAGCTCTTCCTCTGAAGCCAAATCTACGACGACGCCCTGCCCCCCCTTTTTCTTCCCCGCCGGGGATTTCACGGGGGTCCTATCGATGGGCACAAAAGAGGACTCCCTCCGAGGTGGCAGGGAGACTCTGAGCCCCGAGGTCGCCACCACTGGTGTAGCCTCCACAGGCTGAGCCAGGGCCGCCGCGACAGTATCGATAGAGGGCTTGGCCGGATGGATTAAGGCCTTCACCACCTTAGGTGCGCTCACCGCCTTATCCTTGAGGGGGGGGGGGGACACTGCCTCGCTCCCCCTCCGATGGGGCCTTCGAGCTCGACCGGGGCCTCTCCAGGAGCTTCGCCGGGTGCTCGCCCTTCCTCTTACCCGACCCAGAGCGTTGGCTCGTGGCTGAAGGTGCCGGGGAGGGTGCGCCCTGCCTGGCGCCCGTAGAGCCCGACCGTTCGGCGCTCCCGGTGCCAGCAGACTCGCGGTGCTTGGCCTTGTGTTGGACCCCCGTCGCCGGGGCGTCCTCAAAGGTCTTAGAAGACCGCTCGGATTTCTTCCTCTTCTTCTCGCCTGACGGGCTCTTCCCTTCCAGCCAGTTGGCGAGGCGTTGGTGGCGGTCCTTCATGGTCCGCTCCGACATATTGCTGCAAAACGCACAGTCCTTCTCCACGTGTGTCTTGTCCTCATGTAAGCAGTAGAGACAAAAGGAGTGCTCGTCCTCCTTAAAGACGTTCTGCAGCTGGCATCCAGGGCAGACCCTGAACAGCTTTCCGGGCGTCGAGCTTCCCTTCTCCTGGGCCATGTCCGGGCCTGAGAAGCTTCTGGAGTCCTCCAAAACGTAGCTCGACAAAATCTTCACCCTTGAGGGGCGCAGACGAATCCGACACGGGTCCCCGTTGATCGGATGGAGAGTCGGTGGAGCATGAGGCTCTTTTGACCGAAAAAACAAAGTTTTTGAGCAAAAAACGTGAAAAAATAGCACTAACGCTTGAGAGCAATAGCACGAGGATCCCAACACATGAACGTGCGGTAAAAATCTGAAGATGGCTGCCAGAGGCGGTGCTTAGGTAGAGGGCAGTCATTGGCTGTGGTCAGTATGACGCAGAGACCAGGGATTGGTTACTACTACGAAAGACAGATCAGAAACGAAACCGATACTGGTTTTTTCTTTACAGAGGATTCCCAGCCTGACGACGGGGAATATTCATGAGCATGTGAATCCATGCCAGACCACATGCTGGAGAAACTAGCTTTCTCTCCCCCTTTTGGCCTTCTGGACCGTAGCAGAGGCCCTTCTGGTCTTGCACATTGATTGGGGGAAAATGCCATCATGACGGGGTTCCCAGCCACTCCCTTGTATCCCCTAAAAGCAGTCCTACACACTGCAGCACGTCTTATTAAGGGTGACTGACTCACTCCCATTCTAAACGAACTGCACTGGCTTCTTATCCAGGCCAGGGTACTGTTCAAGACTGCATTTATCTACAAATCAGTGATGAGTAGCACACCAGCGTACCTGGCAGCTAAGCTCCATATATCTGGTGGCACACACTTCTTGCTCAGCAAATCAACAAACTTGCTCCAAACACAACTATCCCACTAGGAGAGGACCCACAAACAATCCTTCTCTGGTCATGCACCAACCCTCTGGAACTCTATCCCAGTATCGGCTCGGAATGCCCCCAGAATTCTTCAATTTCACATATCTCTTAAAACGTGGCTATTTCAACAGGACCTGACCATGGATTAATCCCAATTGATGCATAGAACGCAACTCACATTACTGGGCCAAGATGCCAGCTCAAATGCTGGCTACCCTAACCTTGTACAGCATTCCGCAGCTCTCGAGCTAGGTCTGCACATTAAACAAAGTGTGGATAAGTCTCTTGCTTGGACTTAAGCCCAAGGTCTTGTGGGTTAAGGGGTTATGGTCCCTGATGCACGAGTTTGCTGCAATAGCATACTTCAAGTCGTTCTCCATTCAGCAAGGATAGCTTTCACAACCTCGCTGAAACCCACGGCATTGGTGTCCATCATGAAGTGTGCTCCCCTGCCACACGCTCTGCTTCCTGGATCCTTCCTGCACCGACAGCTCACACTGTTTAACAATGTCCACAGGTCCACTACTCTTGATGGGGTTTCTGATGGCCCTGCTCTTCTACTGACCGTCTCCTCAGAAGAGGAGAATGAAGCACACAACCCTGCCTCACTCTCCAAAACAGCTTATTGAAGTGGCTGCAGTGCTATTTCGAGGATCAGGTGACAGCCACCCCAAAAAAGATTAAATAATGATGCTTCTCCGTTTGTTCAAGGCGACGAATACATGTATAGCAAAACGACCAGACAATAAGTTTTTTTCCTCAAAACGAATCACTGAATTGAGAAAGATCAAAAGCTTTCATTTGGGTAGTTGTATTGCTTTAAAGTGGGGGTTAGCTATCCTAGCCAGTGCCGGCAACAGAAAGGCAGCTGGTTGGTCGGCTGCAGGACTGAAAGAGTGTAACACTTTAAAGTGCCACTACCCAAACCTCCCTGGCCCATTGGCTGTGGATGTCCAAAAAGCCAGGATCCAAAAAGGTCAGCCTTGCTCCCATCTCACCCAAAAGCAAACAGGCTCAGGGGAAGAATAGATTATGGAGAGAGGATGCACGTCAAATGCTACTCAAAAGTGTGAAAGTAAAAAAAAAAAAAAAACGAAAATCAGACCTGTTGGTTCTAGCAGTCTCCCGAGAAGAAAAAAGCACAACCTAGGGACCAGAAAAGCAGAAAGTATTAACACTTAATCAGATCAATGTATTCCATTACCAAAAATTCCCATAGTGGCTGCTAAATAACAGCCATGCTGAGATAGTAAGGAGCAGCTGAAACGAAGTAATAAGAGGGGGCAGCTTAACAGAATCATTATGAAAGGGGTCCAGGGGAACGCAACTGCTCTAAAACATACCATTACTCCAGTCAGAAGGAACTCTAGGATGAAGTGCCCTAAAAACGTGCTAAGGGGAAGCCTAAAAGATAACTCATGCTTGTAATAGACCTGTATCCTTTAGTGTTTCAATAAGGTTATTTGTTTGTGGGTTCCAGGGTGGGTGTACAGTTGTTGTTGCCATCATGTTCCCATTACATATTGGTATTTTGTCGAAGAATGGTTATCTCCAGGTAGGGCTGTAATTCTGTATTACAGGTCAGCCAGGACTACTACTTCAGCAGAATGTATAAAAGCCAAACAATGCAGAATAAAGCCAATATATAGACTCTAGTCAAACACCTAGAATGTGTGCAAAACGTCTTGGCCGCAATATGTGACATTCACTCTGCTGCAAAACATGGAGAGCCACGGCCCAGGGTCCCCTCTCTGGGCCGATTGTCTTTGCACTTCCACCATGTTTCATGGCCACCGCAAGCGCAGGTATTTGCAATGATGTGTCATGTGACGTCGCTACAGGGAGATGAACAGAAAACAATCTGCCTACATTATGCCATGGATAGCACTTCCTCACATCCAACTAGGATTTCAGCATTTTGCTGCTTATGTATATTCACCTTAAGGTTCTTATCCTGATCCATAAATGGGTTTTCGGAAAGCAAATGTGGATAAACACAAGCCACACTGATCTCTGCGATCTAGTCCTGCCCAGCGATGATGTATAATCCCTCGGGTTAAGATGTTCCCAGTGCTGGCTGCCCAAGCCTGGAATGATCTTCCTATGGACTTGCGTCTAGAAGACATTGAATTAATTTTCAGGAGACATTTCTCTTTTAATAAAGCTAGTCGAAAGTCCTTCACTTTTTTGTGTCCATCTAAAGGGGGTGGCGGGGAGGGGGTTAAATACAATAATTACCTGCAACTAACCCACCATGACTATTCAGCTTTGCTGCAAATGTAACCCACCTACCATGACTGCTTATATTTCAGCGTTTAGCCAAAAATGTAATCCACCTGCAACCGTCTTGGATTTCTCAGCTTTGTGCTGTATAAGCAATTTACCTGTAATACCCGACAAAAACCACCATTCTCTCTGAAACTAGCGCTTACATGCCCCGGACTTTGTGCTCCACTATGAATGCAAAAAATAAAATAAAAAAATAAATCAAAAAAAGAACAAAAACTTTGAATAAACTGAAGAAGTGCAACATAGCTGGGAAGCATCTTTTTTTTACCCAGAGGCAACGAGAGTACACATTTGAGCGCAAGGGTTCGCAGTAAAGTAAGGATGATCTGCATACAGGCGTTGCTAGTGGTCTTTTGGTTGTAGCCCTGGATAAAAGCTCGGGGGCTACAAACAAAAGGCTAGCTAGCCCAGAATTAGCGAACCCCCCGGATCTTTTCCAGACCTAGCAACACCCCATGTAAAATGGCAAACTAGGAAGAGCTGCGGCAAGAACGGTAATGGCCCGTATTACAACCACACCCCTGTAGGATTCAAAAACACGCAGGTTGCGAAATCGAAAGAACAAAGGCCATCTGCGCTGGAAGTAGGGTAATGGTCAGGGGCCTTCCGCTGACGGCAGCGACCTGTGCTCAGAATGGGATGTTCTAATCTACGGAGAAGGGCGTTGGTATTATCTGAAGAGCAGGGTGTTCCGAGGATATGGGCCGCACACATTTGATAAACACAGTTGCCTTGCAACAGTTTGGATTTGCTTTGTAAAAGGAAAGCATTTGTTTTGTTTTGTGCGGAACGCCTTGTTGTAAAACATAATGACCGCCCTCTACTCTGGAAAACCTTGGCAGGAAGAAAGTTCGAAGACTGCATGGAGCGGGCCACTGAGGTTTCTGGCGGCCCCAGAGAGGAGGGCTAGCTGCGAAACAGGGAAGAGGGCACGGGTGTTGGGAATAGAACGATCGTGTTTGGATACAGCAATTGTAAAAAGGTGGAGTGTGTGTGTAGGCGTGTGGTCTTTAGGTGGCACCCTTTTTCTTAAAACTGATCGAGTTGTTTTTCAAACTTCTTCAGGGAATGGAGATCAAGAAACTGGGCACAACGGTAGTGAAGGCATGGCCACACACAGGACTTAACTTGCATTTAGCTGCAGTTACCTTATTTTCTTCAGCCGATACTGGAGGTCTGCAACGAAGGTACTTTTTCAAGTAAGGCGAGGGCTATTGGGGCTCTGTGGGGAATTGGGGTGAACTAGGTGCATTACTTTGAGCTTTGGCCGGAACACATGAAAATGTTCCCCCCCCCCCCCCCCTGTATTTCAGGATCGAGGATGCTGCGGGTCTTGTGGTTTCAGCCCTAGTAGTAGTCTGGCTGCTCCGTTCCGTTGGGCGGATAATTGATTTATTCAAGCCTAAAACTAAACTGATTTAAAACTAAACTGATTTAATGCTAACAGTACGACGAGTTCTAGTTATGTCAAGATGTAAGCATTTCTAAGCAGCAGTTTATTTTTCGTAGAATGTTAAAATTTGTTTGTAAAGTCATTTACATCTGGATGAATGATCAAAGTTGATCCTAACGCGTTTTTTTTTCTTACTGGTGTGTGTGGTGGGGGGAGCAGGAGGAGGTGCTCCAACAAAACAGTAAACAAGGGGGGGGGGGGCGTCCTGGCAGACTCTCTGCCAGACAGGAGTCTTGGTTACAAGAGCCTTACCCAGAGTCTTCAGCTCACTATCTTTCACAGAGAAGAAATAGCTCAAACATATCAGCCTTTGTCCTGCACTGAAATGCTAGGCAATTGTCGTCTGAACAAGACTACCAACAGCAACCCCAGACACGTGTTTTGGTCTGATTGGACCTCATCAGTAGGGTGAGGTCTTCTGGTCAAACATCTTCTGACTACTACTGGAAGCAGTAGTCATGCTTCCGGTCTTTGAAAGAATTATGGCCAACAGCCTCCAGATGTACGATAAAATTTTCCTTGCCCAAAAAGCAATTCTAAGGACATGCTTCTTCTTCAGACTATCCAACTTGCATGTGTGATGAATAGCTCCTCAAGCCACTACTGATACGTTCGATGCAAACGCGAGAGCTCTAGTCCCACCAAAAGGTATGGCAAGCAATGCCCATCTCCAATCCAAACAACAAGGAGTTCAGAACTATTCTCCCAACCCTGAAGGCCTAGAGCCAGGAACTGGGAATCCTTTGGGAAGCGTAAACCGCATACAGATCACATAATAGATTTAAAGCGCAGATCCTACTATCCAGCTGATCAGTGGAACCCACGCCCTCTATGGCAACTGACAAGTGATCTGTAAAATTGCTAGCATAGGGTCTACATGCATAGACTTGGTAAACTCCAGGTCACCTACCAAAGAGCACTGAGACCATCAAGGGAGACACCTGCTTTTAATTCTTCCATGCCTTTAAGAGCAGGTATAGTGGCGTTTAGCGAATACTAGGTACCTTATAAGAGGGCTTGACGGAGGGTGCCACTAGGTGTGTGGAATATGCCCAAACAGGGACATTTTACACACGGTGGGGAATATTTTAAGACTACAAGATTCTGATGAGCAGAGGCCAACATTCTAAGGTTTGGATTTCTGGTGGTTGTCTCGCTGGTTAGCGCCAAGATGCACCTGGGCGAATGTTGGGCTCTACAACATGAGCAAAATCAAATTTAACACGAGTTTAGTCTACTTGTAATTGCTCCCATATTTCCCACATTTGTCAAATAAGACAACCAAAGCAGAGGGGAAAAACATGTGCCCAGGAGCACAGATTTTGGACAAGCTGGAAAACCACAATTTGAATACTAAACCCAATAATGGGCCAGTTTATGTTATTTAAACCAAAGTCTGAAGTATTTTAATAAATAGTGGTTAACAATGGCCCCCAGACAGATATATATATAGTAAAATTATCCAACGCTAAACATGTAATGCCTTTTAAAAGAGCAAAATGTCAGATGGTTTAAATCACAGGGGTTGCCATCAACAGCTGTTTCAAGGACCAACGTAAGGTAGTGCCAACTAAAACGAAAGAATAAAAAGGATCATAATCCAGACCTTCGGGTCCCAAAGTAGGATTTTGAAAGTAGATCACGTCTCTCCTAACCAATCATTGTAGTTTAACATTGTGCCGTTTGATTATAAACCGTCCCAGATTTGACAGATATGGGACGAATAGGGACAAAGTTATTTTTACAAGATTATAAGAGTTTTGTTCAAATGGGGAAGCAACAATTAGAACTGCATGCGGTTGGTCCCAAGTTATTCATTTCGCCGATTGGTGAATGGGGACCGCAGATAGCAGACCTCAGACCACCATTTTGAACTGTGTTGCCATTTCTCTCTGCAGTGGTTTGGTCAGAGGTCAGTTTTCTTTGTTCCGCTGGTTTACCAGACTGTATTGGCAGTATTTCTCCTACCACCAGCGTCTGCATGCAACAGAGTAGGTACTGGTTTATTAAGGTTTGACAGAAGGTTTGACAGACAGATTCAGTTCGTGGAAAATACACATGATTGCCAATATTTCATGCTGGTTAACCCTGGGATTACAAATCTTCAATCGACATGGCCCAGAGGAGGTGAAATCACACTAGACAAGAGTTTAATCGAACAAATGACAGGCAGTCTAGTTAGCACTAGTTTAAATCACAGGGCTCACTGAACAGGTCTGCACTAGTTTGTGGACATAGACAGATGAGACAAGCCAGGCTATAATCCTCCGAACAACGTTAAATTATAGAGTGTTGCAGTTGCCCATTATAGTGCACTCAGGACATTGGTTTATGTGGGGGAAAATTGCATAATAAGGAACCAAGATTAAGATCAGTTCTTGTTGGAAAGTCAGAAATATGGCATTTCTATACACTACTTCCCTCCTTGCCAATCCTTTTGGATTTACAATAGCACTTTAGTGCGGTTAAGTTTATTTCCATTCATTCTAATATTTCCCGCGTGTCCAGTAAAAAAAAAAAGCTTAAGCATAGGAGAAAATATATTTGCCCAAGATCACACACCTTTGGACAAGCAGAGAAACAAATATTAGACTCATTGTTAGTATTTCACCAAAACCATAGACAGCAGAAGTGACATCACAAACCCTACCACCAGTGCCGGAAATGGAAAAAATGTATTGGGGTAAACGTCACCTCTTTTGAGGCGCGTGGCCGCCAGCCAGGTGGCACAACACAGCATCTCCATAGAACAGCGCCTAGAAACACTTGTGTACAGGTGCGTTATAAATGCCATATTATAAAACCTAGCGATTTGCATAAAAGCAAAGAGCATCATGGGGACATCATAATGGCCACACATTTTTATATTAAACATGTCTTATATTGATTCAGCAAGAAGCCCTTTTAAGTCAAAAATGGACTTCAGTTTGGATTGATCACATATTCACCCTAATAAAGAGAGGTCTTTAAATAGCAGGACATGTATACTAGTGTGGACAGCTGCAACACTGAATGTGAGGATTTGGCAGTTTCTGTCAGTAGTACCAAGTCTTTTGAAAGCTTGTTGAAAAACATGTTACTCGCTCGTGGACAAGCTGGATTCTTGGTTTTCTCATTTGAATGCAATGCAACAACTGAGAGGCGACTATGGAGCGAGATTTTAAAAGAGAATTGAATTAAATAAAGTCCGACAGCATTCCCGATTAAATACAAGACTAAGAGCATATAGATGTGTATTATAGGGAAGCAGTGGTGAGGAGGAGTAAGAAGCCGAGTATGGTGGGTTCTTCTGCAAAATGCCTAGGGTGAAATTTGAAGCAATGGTGGAGACTAGTAGGTCGGAGGTAGTCGTAGGTCAGGCAGCCTGCCGTGCCCCTGCGTAAGTGGCCTCGCAGAGGAACTTCGTGTTGGGAAATCTCTCCAGCTCCCTTGTAGGCCATCTGTCAGAGTGAATACATAGATAAAGAGGTGTAAAGACTCTGTATGAGACAATCAGCAAGAGATGTTCAGTAGATTAAATTGGTAGGAGGGGGTTGGGGCGAGAGGACTTCCCAACAGGCAGGTTGCCACTTCCATATCAATAGGGCTGGGGATGCGTGCGTTATATGCCAGACAGTGCAATTTGTGGCCGACTTTTTGGCCTCTTGAAAGAACCTGCTTATCAGGAAATTCCACCAACATTCAAGGCCACTGTGCCCCAACAGGAACAGTGCAAGAGATAAGAGCAATTTTCTGTCTGGACAGGGAGAGAAACGTAGGGCTAGAACGCTGCTAGTGTTGTGAGGTAAAGGGGTGAAGAAAGTGAGGCACAGAAAGAACCGTAGAGCATTGCAGGGATGAATGGACGCGCATTGAAATGTAATGCAATTGAGAAATTTCCGAACGGATAAGCGCCTTCTTAGAGCTTATACGGTTTGGGCAGGTTCAGTCACATATTATGCTTTCCTATATCGGATTAGCGCTGCACCAACCCCATCTGCCTCGCATTTGACCGATGGGACAGGGTCTCCAGTCTAACAATGAGTTGTTGGCGTCCACCCACCTCACATGCGCCCGTGATTTGGGTCCTGCATGAGTGGGTAGAAACCATATTCTGTGTGAGCTGAAAGCAAGGTTCAGAACTCACTTTTCACCCAAGCTACCTTGCGAGTAAGGATAGATAGTAATGTGTGTGATTTGCAATGGCAATTGCAAATTATAGTATCCATTTTGTTCACTGAAACATAGCACTTTGCATTTGTGAAGTCTGACACTTGGCATAGCACTGATTATGAATATTCAACAGCTACATCTGGTCCCTGGTTTTGTGTTAACCGTTTTCTTTTTTTGGTTCATATGTTCTAAATAAGGATGTTCTTTTGATTAAAATGAAAATAAATGAATGTAACATTGGAACACATTTAAAGTTATGCTTTATTTTTTCGAGTCTTTAACATTGGAAAATGATTTATTAACCACAACTCTGCTATTTGGTCAAATACTAAATATACTATTCTGTATTGCCCCGATGACAACTATCAAAAGCTAAACATACAGTGATTGCAACAGGTCACTAGTTAAGATTGGTTTAACCAGTGGGCTCACACTGCAATCCACAGTGTTTGCCAGCAGCAACCCAAGGTTAGTGATTGCTGCTCTGAAATGCAGCACAGTATTCTATCCAGACGTTCTGGTTCCAAAGTCTATTTTGCCACTAGACCATCATTTTAGTAGAATACCGAGTTGTATACTGGTTTTCAGTTTGTTGACAATCCTTCATAGATTTGACAGATAAGGGAGGAATAGGGGGATACAGTGCAGTTTTGGTGAAATGGGCAAGCCGGTATTAGAACCCCACTGTGACATCCTCCATATACTCACAAACCTTTAGATTGACTGAAACATTATACAGGTGCTCCGTTTATTTCTAAGCACTCCCACTTTGGTATACGAGGAAAGTGGTGTACCAGAAGCTATGGGGATGTGACGTTATGTTATTTGGCATTTATATAGCACATCATTGATAGGACCTCAAAGAGCTTGCGGGTTGAACGCCCTCGGGGACCGCAGTCCAAGTCAGTCGAGAGAGTAGGGTGTTATCGAGTGCACCCAAGCACCCTAATTGTGAGCAGCTGAGGCGATTGCTTGATGGTAGCTGCATCCTATCCTTCAGTGTGTTGCTATTGAGAGATCAGTTGAATGTGTGTAGTCTGGGGTTGGTCTACGAGACTGCATTCTGACGGCATTAGGCCTGTGTAGGGCGTTTGTGTGTGCAGCTATGCCGATATTTTCGTGGCGTGTTGCTGCGTTCTAGAAGGATGTTTAAGTGTTCACGGAGTATTGTTCCTATGTGAGCAGCTAGGCCGAAAATGATCGGGGTGTAGCTGCGCTCTATTGTGTGTTGGTGTGGGGTAGAGAGTGAGCATAGTGATAGGAGACGCGAGTGTCTGGAATGGAGGTTTTATTCCTACCAGCCCACTGTTCTGGATCACATTCATGCGCTTTGCGATAGCTGCACTCAGTGGGAGATGGGACAGGGAGTAGCTAGGCATGTGTAGTGGACTCACAACGCTAATTAGTGGTCCTATATCTAGCGCCTGCGGGACGCCAAGGTTGTCATCAAAAGGTAGGTTTCTGATTCTGTCTTGGTAACTTGTCAGTCGCTTTCAGCGGTGTCATTGCTCGGTATCTTCTCGAACATTTGTCTGCAGGTTATATTTACATTCCAATGTAATGATGTCGATGTTGTGGTCCATGGTGGTGTAGTGTTTTAGTGGCCCTAGGTGTCCTTAATCAGGTTTACGAAAAGAGACAGATTTTTAAGAGCTTTGCGGAAGGCCATGTATTATTACACAGGGTGTTGAAGGTGGCCCTTCAGCCGACAGGGAGCCAGTGAAGGGTGTGGAGAGCGGGCGAGATGTGGTCTCTGTGTCCCCGGGTGAGAAGGAGTTTGGCAGCAGCGTTTTGGGTTCTTTGGAGTTTAAGTTGGTAGGTCGGTGTTGCCAGGTAGAACAAGTTAGCGTAGTCCAGTCTCGACATAACAATGGACATAACAGCAGCAAGTCAGTTGGGGTAGGTGAGGTAGGGGAAAATGCATCTAAGGAGTTTGAAGGTAGAAGTGACATGATTTTGCTACATTATTGATCTGACGGGAGAGAGTTGGGTCTGAGTCCATAGTGCAGCCAAGGTTTTTGACGGTTTTGGAGTGGGGGGGGCATTAACGGAAGAGAAGGGGGCC
Source organism: Ambystoma mexicanum (assembly GCF_040938575.1). Lineage (NCBI taxonomy): Eukaryota > Metazoa > Chordata > Amphibia > Caudata > Ambystomatidae > Ambystoma > Ambystoma mexicanum. Next base: position 711,483,425 of record NC_090931.1, read on the forward strand.
ATGGGAGTGGTTGCGGAAGAAGGGCAGTATTGCCGGACACCATGATTCCGTTTTATCTGGGTTGAGAAGGAGGTGGTTTTTTTGTCATCCATCGATCAATATCACTTAGGCATGCTCCAAGGTCAGTCATGGGTTGGTGCTCGTTTCGGGAATTCTCAGGATAATTTGGGTATTATCGGTGTAGTTGTAACAGGAGAGGCTGTGCGCACGGATGATTCCTGGTAGCGTGGTCAGATAGAGGTTAAATAGGAGCGCAGAGAGGCATGCGCCTTGCGGGGTACTCCAGTGTTCCTAGCACAAGCAAAGTGGAGAGAAAAGCGATTTGTTTCCGGTTGCTGAGGAAGGAGGCAATCCATTTCAGTGCAGAGCCATGGATTCCTATGGAGTGGAGGCGATTAAGGAGGATAGAATGGTTATCGTTCTTGAAGGATGCTGACAGATCAAAGAGAATCAGCACTGACCAACCTTCCGAGTCTGTAGAGACCTTGAGATCATCCCAGATCGAGATCAGAGTAGTTTCTGTTCCATGGCGTGGCCTGAAGCCTGATTGCGCAGGGTCGAGTAGTTTGTTGGATTCTAGGAAGTGGTTCAGCTGGGAGTATGCAGCCCGATCAATGATTTGCATGAGAAAACTGTGTTGGAGATCAGTCTGTAATTCTTAGGGTTAAGGGGGAGCAGTCGAGGGATGGCTTTTTTAGAAGGGGTTTGGCATTTGCCATTTTAAAAGCCTCTGGAAAGGTGCCAGAAGTGAGGGGGTCGTTTAGTATGGAGCTTGCATGTTTTCCTGCACAAGTAAAGGAGAATATTTCTTTCAGAAGAGAGGCGTGACAGGGGTTGCGGGGCGCATCTGCTGCCGGATAGATCAAAGAACTCGTTTTTCGAGATGGGTTGGAAAGAGTGGAAGGCTGGCATTGCGATCGTCGGGGAAATGGAATCAGGAGGGGTAGGATTGGGGCGGGGGGGTGAGGGTGGAGAGTGGAATTAAGGGTTGCCGTCCTGTCAAATGCAGTGTTGTAGAAATGTATTGAGGGAATCACAGAGTGTTTGCCTGGGAGTGGTCTGGGTAGAGGTGCAAGAAGGTTTCACGAATTTGGAGATGATCTTGTGGAGTTCTTTGCTGCTGCCACCACAGTTCATGATTTGTTTATTGCAAAAGGCCTTTTTGGATCTGTGATTTGTAGTTACTGTGGTGGTGGGCGACATAGATCTGCAGAGAGCGGTTTTAGATGCTCGCCATTTGCGCTAAAGATGGTTATTCCGACTTGACAGTCTTCAGGTGGGGGGGGTGAACCATTTTGGCGATGGTCCTTTGCATGAGGGGGGCGAGAGGAATTAGTAATTCCTTAAGCCAGGAGTAAAAGGATTCAATGGTTAAGGGTCTTCCACCGGTCAGCGTCGCTGGTAGACAGAGTAGAAGGGCTTAGGCTAGGTTGAGAAGTACTTTGACTTTGTTCCAGCATTTGAGATCAAAAGTGAGGGCAGGGGGAGCTGTGGGAGGAAGGGCTGGTATGTAGATGGAGAAAGGGATGACAGAGTGGTCTGTCCAGATAAGCGGTTTGGGACTGGATATAGAGACGCGATCATACAGAGAGGTTGAGTGCATCAAGACGGTCGACCAGAGGATGAGTCATGGGGTTGTTGGGCATATCGAACTAGATATTGAAATCTCACAATAGTGTGAGAGCTGGGTGATTTACCCGAATAGTAGCTATCGAGTCAGGGATTGTTTGCGAAATGTCTGTCATATCCAGGGGGTCTGTATATGAATAGGAAGCTGTAAGTGTTGATGGTAGTGAGAGCCCACAACAAAAATTCTCAAACTGGTGGAGGAGACAATTGATCCCACAGTATTGGCAGGCTGGACACAGAGGGCCATATGTCTGTTGGGTAACACTAACCGCATCATCACAGCGGGGAGGAGGTCTAGTCAAGTAAAAAAAGACTCTAAATTGAGTGAATTGGCGATAGAGTCCGCAGCGGCCGCCAAGCCCAAACTGTTTGGTGAATCATTCATAAAATAAATGACAAAATTTGCAAACACGTAAGCGGCTCTGGAAAAGGGCCAAGCGTCCCTCAAAAGAGTATTTGGCATGCACATTTTTGGATGGGTTGGCAGAGGCATGGGCCGCTCGGCCAGCCGATACTCACAAGTCAGGCTTTACAGCGACTGAACTAAATGGAGGTAACAGGAAGAACGAAATCCCACCCCCTTCTTCCCCTCAAGGGCAAGAGGTAGGGGAAGAAGCTGGCGTCACGCTGCACGACAGCAACATAACACAGGTGAGAGCAAAAGCAGCGTAGCGACTTCAGCCAGGGATCGCAGACATTCACGCAGTAGGCGGGAGAGTTTAGCGCAGTGAGTACAGAACTGGAGATGAATATCCAGAGATACCTTTTTATCAACCACCAGTCCAGTCAGGTCTGCCGAGGCCAATTTTGTGAAGCGATGAAAACCACCAGCTGCTGGATGCAGAAATCAAAGAGCTAGGGCGCAAGAAAGCCATTGCTCAAACGCCAGACGCCACAGACTGGTTCATTAGAAATATGTTCCTGGTGAAAGGCAGATGCAAGCTGAGACTGGTATCAATCTCAGAGGATTGAACGGGTTCATAGTTTAGACATTTCAAAATGGAGGGTATCCGCCTCCTAAGGGACATGCCGCAGTAGGGAGACTAGCTTGCCAGGGTAGACCTCAGGCACCCATCTGCCAGTACCCATTGCGCCAGTACATCAAACGTTGCTGCGATTTCTCTGGGGAGGACAGACGCGGGAATTCACACATCTGCCTTTCGGATTAGCACCAGTACCCTGCTGTTTCTCCAAGCTGATGAAGCTGGTAGTAAGCCTGTTGAGAGAACAGGGTATTCGACTGATCACATACCTCGACAACATCAAAAGCAAGTGACAAAAACAACCGACCCAGGAGAGACTTCATTGTGGTGTACTCATCAAAACGGACAATGTGTCTGCGGTCATATAGTTATCAACCGACTGGGCCAAATGAGCTACAGAACCCTAGCGGAGCCGGCAAACAATTTTTGGCATTCGTGCCTTCAGTGGAAGGTCTTGGTGACAGCAGAGTTCCTACCAGGGATACAGAACAAAGTAGTGGACTGGAATTCCGGATATCTCAGAATTTGCCAGTGATTGGCAGCTGGATTCGGATGTATTTCAGCAACTAAAGTCACAATGGGTTCTCTTCGAGGCTGAACAGACCGCTCCCTCATTTCTTCAGTTAGAGACCGGACCTGGAGGCGACAGATGCCTTTCTCCAGCCCTGGGGGCCGAACAGAGTGTGCGTTTCCCACATTCACAATGATTCTGAGGACACTAGCACAAGCAACGAGGCCTCTCTGGTGTCAATAACACCAGACTGTAGGGGACAAGCCTGTTTTCCCAGTCTGTTGGAGATGGCTTGCGACAAGCCAATAGCGCCGCAAAGATGGGAGACGATTGTGGTGGGAAACCAACATCCTTTGGTACGGGCGGGCAACCTGAACTTAATCGCGTGGGCGATTTCCAGGGATCCTAGGTTATGCGCAGTCTTTCGGGAGAAGCTGAATGCATCAAGGAGTCGAGGCCCCCCGGAACCATCAAGGCTTAAACATCAGTGTGGGTACACTGGCATAGCTTGTGTCTGGAGAGGAACGTGCATTCCACTAGAACAGATGGGGTGCACATAGGGAATTTCCTGGTGCAATTGGCAGCACAAGGGACGGCCTATAGAACAATTAATAAAGCACGCTCAGCGATTTCAGCAGGATATCCGCATGTCGAAGGCTTTCCAATGGGAGCGCATCACTTGGTGCGTAGGTTGCGGAGAGGCAACCTACGCCGCTTAAGTACTCAAAGCTATGGGAGGTCAATGCAGGGTTGAGGCTTTTTAGGGGATGGCCAGACAATGCAGAAATCAAGGCGAAACTCTCCAGAAAGGACCCATCAGCCAAGGGGACAACACTTCTATGTCTTGTATTTTGCAAGAGACTATCGGACGTGAGAGCGTTCGAGATTACTAGGAAAACTGAATCCACAACGGCGCTGGCATTCACTGTAATGACAAGAACAAAGACAAGTTTAAGGACAGTGTCCTATGATTCTTTCCCAGATCAGCCTAAACTTTGTCTGGTAAGATGTCAGGCACCTTAAAAGACCCCAACAGAAGACCTTAAAACTGCGGAATTTATCAGCTGATCATAGCGCTGCGTAAGCCTTGTGGGGCGGTTACCCTGGCGAGATGGGTCATGCAGCAAGCAGGAATTAATGTAGAAGTCTACGGTGAGCACTCAGTGGGTGGGGCGATGGGCTCTAAAGAGTACAACATACTGGCTCAGCTAGAAGATATACTGAAGGCAGCACACTAGTTGAAGGAGTCGACGTCTTCATTTTTTTTAACTTGAGACCGGACAACAGATTGACGTTGCCGGTAGGTGAGCTTTGAACAAGCATATTCAAGCCTCCGGTCTGGACATAGAATTCAGATTTCCAACACCAACGATATAGAAAGTCATAATTCTATTAAAGACAGAGGGGCGAAGGTTTATCCCCACCCTAGCAATCATCAGTAGTTATAATTGTATGCACTGACTGTTTAGTATGCGAAATACTGCAATGTATTCATTTTCACATGATTGCCCACCCACAGTAGATCACTTATTAAGACATTGTTTATGTTGTAGGTGTTGAGGCGGATAATAAGCCGGCAAGTTCTTGAGGAGTGAGTGGAGACAAGCTAGAGTTGGACTCAACTGGTTGGGGCGCAAAAGTTAAAGAGTTGTGGACCAGTGACAGAAATAAGAGGTCACAAGGGATAGAGATTTTAGGGACATATAGGAACATCGATCGAATTGGTTAATGGGAATCGCGTGTCCGTGCACATCAATCATTCAGGGACTACCAAAGTGTTAAGAACCCGGGCGGCCTTGACTTCGTCGTGCAGCCATAGAGTTCCTCAAGACAATGTCCCTCTTGGGTATAGATAAGGACCAAAAGAAGGAGAACAATGGATGTCTGGGATCGAATTATGGCGCCTTCCAACACTATTCTGGACAACACGATACCTATGAAATGAGCAGCAAAAGTCACCAACTAGTCTCACCCGAATTAAAGATAATCAAGGTAGGCACAACATGAAATACTAACCTGCACCAAGAACAAGATTGTATTCCAAAGTAGTACAGGCAAAACAGAACAGACTTTACCCCTGTAAGAGTAAACAAAAAAAGGTCATAAGAAACCATACAGAAACAGGGGAACAGAAACTATGAGATTAGGTAGAACCCTATGCTTACCACTTTGAGGAGTTGCAATGTCTTCTCTCATGTCAGAAAAAACACAAGGGCTCTCAACCCGATGGCACACGGACACCTAGACCCTAAGATGGCTAGTCTCTAGTCCACACAGAGCCACCAGAACCAGACGGCACAAGGACGCCTTGTACTGAGGTGGTAAGTCTCTAGTCCCAGGGTACCACCGGCCCGACGGCACAAGGACACCTAGATGGGTTAGATTCCCAGATCAGAGGCTGTACAGTTAATGTTGCCTCCTCGTTGTGATTGTAGGAAAAACACCAAGGATGTAGTCCGGATGTGTGGTACGATCTCTGTGAAGTGATGCAAGTTAGAGGTAGCCGATTTCTTTTAGGTAGGGCGTAGATAACAGTATAAACTAGTTAGTACGCAGAAAACACTTCCCCACCACAGGTGTCCGTTCCAAAACAGGAATATCTGGTGAATCATGAACTGAGAACCTTTTTCTTATAGCATAACGTAATTCCAGAAGACAACCCGTGAGGCAGGCTGCGTTTGGTAACACAATATCGTTTTCAAGAGCGGAATCGTTAAACCAAGAATATCCAAGAAGCAAACAGGTTTGGCAACAGGAAAGCAATCATCGCTGAGAAACGCCACTTGCGATGGAAAAACAATGGGTGTAACTTGAAGTACGAACAAGAAGTTGGCAACAGAAGAGAAGGGCAAAGACAGAGGCAGTCCGTTGAACAAGCCAAAATTCAAAGTACCTAGAAAATGTAGCGAAAGCACTGACAGCAATAACGTAGGACTCAACTAGAAGCGCCAGGCTTCTCCCTGCAACTGCCTATGAATCGTGAGTCAGGTGACCGCATGCTGCATCACACGTGATCACCGCGGAACGAGAGTCAGCCCAGTCTCTATGGCAACCTAACACGCTCTACAAGCCGAGTGCGGGCAGTAAGAAAAATCCTAGGAGCTGTTTGCACCGAGCGTCGTTCATAACCTAACCGACGTGAAGCACAAGAGTACCGAGCGGGAACATATGTGTGACACCGTTTCTTAACACAAAGACTCATGTGATGGGATGTGTCGTTTTTTCACTTTGTGTTATCTTGTTACATTTTTAATATGCTGCTCGAGAGGTAAAGATTGGAGAGGAACACAATCCTTCACCTATGTGTCTTTAATAGAATTAGGACTTTCTATAACGATAACGTTGAAAATCTAAATTGTAAGGATGTGAATCGGCAGATAATTTGAGGTCAAATAAAGCAACCGATCTAATAAGACATGAAAAGGTAACCAAATCTTTAAGAAATTCAGAAAACAAATAAGATTTTACTTTTTTTTTTGTTTTAAAGTACATGGCTGCTGAATCCACAATTCCAAAATAATTAGGGGAAAAAAAAAATCACTAAAAAGGAATCATGTATTGACCGTTCTCTTTACATTCATTTCTGGGAGCCCCACCAATGGTAAACTTACCTGTGCAGATCCAAATGTACGTAAGGCATGATGAATTTTTCCTTAATAAGATCCCAAATCACCCGGGTCATCTCATCACCCTGCATTTCCACCACTGAGCCGCCATTGATTTTCTTCATTCTGAAACAGAAAAATATGCTCAAATTCAAAAATCGATGATGGTGGTCGCAACAGGACTGAATGAGCTCAAAATGGAGGAGCAGGTTAGAGGAATCCCTGACAATCAGACGCACAGGCATAGTTGTTGAACAGGCTAATATCACATCACCATTGGTTGGCCCAGGAGTTTTAAACCAACTTCAGTACGCATGTCACAGTAAGTTAAGTGAGAAACCTGAGGGTATCTTCAGACCTACTCCCATTGGATCCTCCCCTTAGGTGGCCATGGAAAGGCCATTGCTTTTGGATCCTGACCCTGGGGATGGAAATGAGAGGGAGGATCACATGGGTGGAGGGTCCTTGGGAGAGGATATCCACAGCCGATACATGTTATACCCTTTTCCTTATGAGAACCAACCTCCCCCTACCTTTTTGGGCTGTTGCAAACCAAGTTCCCTCATTTAGGAATTATTTCACCACTAGTACTGAGGCGAGGAAGAGGACTGCAGATTGCTGTAAAGTTCAGGCATGTCCCGAGTGCTCCACTAATTACAATCAGATAATTGACATTATGGGCTCACACCTACAACCTGTCAGTGGATGCAGGTGTGTAAAAGGTGGAGCAGACAAGTGGGAAAGCGCAACCAGCAGGAGAGAGCCCGGGCTGATTGTTACAGGCCTGGGGGAGAAGTTTGCTTCCCAGAGGCAGCTGAAATGGGTCCTGCAGGAGAAACAGGACGCAGACAACACCAAGAAGCTGTGGAGCCAAGGGACGGGCGGGTTGCGAGAAGGACACAGGAGAGGGAACCTCATTGGTCTGAAGAAAGAAAGTTGCGTACAGCGTCCGCTCGGAGAAAGTGGGGCTGCCGGCAACATATGGAAAGAAGGTCAGGTGCGAGCGGGGCTTACGGTCGGTGGAAAGCGTATCGGAGGAATAGAAGCCAAGAGAACAACCGCCCAGAGGAGACACCAGGGACCGGTGAGTGAAAAGGGGAAAGCACTCTAACCGGTGCGCTACTGGGGGGCTCTGGGGAACCAAATTAGATGTTGAATGAATGGAAAAGTATGCACAAGATGAAATTAACCCAAAGCAACGGGTTGAGAGGAATATTAAGGACAATATAAAGTGCAAGCAACAGAGTAAAAGACCAAAGTTATTGAATACTAAACTAAATGAAGGCTTTTGGCATAGCTATGACCAGATATGTTTGTGTGCAAAATATATTGCATATTGAAAGCAAAGCACGAAACGCATGAAAGCAAGTATGAAACATTGTAAGAAAGTATGAAAGCAAGATGAAGCAGGAACAAGACCACAAAGTGAACTGTATGCGAAAACACATTGTGACAGCCAAGAGTCTGGCGAAGCCAAGAGTCTGGCAAGGTAAAGCTAAGTAAGTGTGAACCATTAGACAGGTACAAATACAGAAGAAACAGTGTGGGCTGAAGAGCCTAGGGTTCCTGGTTGCGTGACCTGTAACGGGTGGACCGTGTGGTCCGACAACTACACCTAGACCAGGTAAACCCCATTTGTGAACGCCAAAGAGGATGCTGAAGCGAAACAGGAGAAAGCAATCTGGCTGAATTGTTAAGAAACTAGAATGAGTATCAAGTTGATCTGGAGCAAGTTTTGTGGAACATTCAAAGATTGAGAATAAGTACAAGTTGACCGTCTTGAACTTGGGGAAGGGAATCCGAGACTTTGTGGAACGGTCTTGAACTTGGGGAAGGTGAGATGAAAAGTAAGTCAGGAGCTGGAAGAGGCTCAACACTTATTTGAATCAGAAGTTATTTTCTTGCTGACATCCCTGCACATAGTTTAGCTTTAGTTATGAGGGCGAGTATAGGTTTTGGACACAGGCCGACTTAAGTTAAACTTTCTGACTCAGACTTTACTTAGTTTCTTTAGGTAGGCAAATCCCACCTTAGTATAGTGCAAGTTAGGCCTTGAACCATCCGGACATCTGAAACCATAAATTATTTTTGTTTGAACTTTGATTCTGTTGTCCGTGTCTTGCTCCATGATGCCTTCACAGTATGTGGACCCTCATCTCCACCTAGCAAAATTATGTTTGCAATAAAGCAGTTATGAAGACTATCCACACCGTAATACTTGGTAACGTCTTTATTCTAATTACAGAAGTGTAAGTTAATAGAGCCCCATCCACCTTCCTTGCCAGCCTTCCTGTAATCAACAGCTCCCATGTAATCCTCATCACTATGACCTACTGCATTGCACACTCACTGGGGCATCTCATACAAGAAAGCCACTCTTCCCCACACATATATAACACCCCCCTTCCTTCTTGATCCATGTTCTCATCTGGATTCTCACATATAAAACTTGATCTTTTCACCACCCTCGATGCTCTTTTCCCCTCCCCAACCATGGAGGACACCATGGTACTGGGTTTACTTCCTCTCATCTCAAACGAAGTTACATCTGTCGCTACATGTGGCGTCATCCATCGTGCACAAATCCCCTTACAGACCCCTTTCGGTTTTCTCCACACACACCAGCCATCCTCCTAGCATCCATGATACTAATGTTCACCCTCTTAACCATGCTGTTACATTCACAGTGATACAATAGCCGTTCTTTTGCCCGTCACCCCTGTCCTCCTTAAGTAGCTCTCCATCACGTTTCCTCATAAACTGCCTCCCATTATCTGTCAAGATACGTCTTGCATACACTGCTCCTTCTCAAATACTTCTGCACACCTTGCAACCTTAAAAATGCTATCCACCTGAAGAGCATATCCACCAGCACAATTACAAAACTTTTACGCCACCCAACAATATCTACAGGGCCCAAAACATCCATGGCTCGCACATCCAACGCCCCCTTTGGAACCTCTCATTCCACCAAAGGTTGAATACAAGCCTTCACTCCTCTACCGGCCTTTTCGCATTCCACACAACATCCCAGTCTCTTCTCAATAACGTCATCAAACCCTGGCCACCAATAATCCTCTCTTAGCAAAGCCTTAGCCCTCTTCAGACAAATGTGGCCAGAAAGCACAATATCTACCAACTTATTCCTCCAACTTTCAGGTGCAACCACTCTGCCCAACCTATACAAAAAAACACACACACACACACACACACACACACACACACACAGTGGCCACGCTTAGCTAGTATCTCACTTCCCACAAAGCCCTCGATTCACCCCTCAACCTCCATGTATACTGCCATCCATTTTCTACTCCCTGTATGGCACACAACATTGCCATCCTCCCTTATTGCATTCAACCAACCACACCATCATGTGTTGCAAAGATTTTGGTGTACCCATTCTGCTTCTACTTCACTGTCACTACTGCCTAGATGTAGTAAGCGATCTGCCAAAACATTATACCGCCCTGGGATCACTTCTATCTTATATGCATGACTCTGCAATCTTGCCATCTAGTCTGCTATTCTTCACAAACCATTGTCCAATACTTTTGATTCAAATATGTCCTTTAATGGCTTATGATCTGTTCTTATTATACAATCGGCACCTCAGACAATGTTCTTAAATCGCTCACAGCCCAGTGACACGCTAAAGCCTCCTTTTCCAAGACAGAATATTTCTTCACCGTTCCTCGCAAAATCTGCGACTCATGGGTAATCACCTTCATCTCACGAGACATAACCACTTGCAACAAAACTGGACCTATACCCATTTCGCTTGCATCCACTGGAATTGCTCTTTTACTTGTGTCAAATTGGTTCAATGCCTTCACCATGTCAATTTCGGCCTTTATTTTCCTGAATTCTTCCTGAGACAGACTACTCCAAACAAGTTCTTGCCCTTTCCTCAGTAAAATGCACATTTCACCAACTTTGTCTGCAAAGTACTGCACAAATCTTTAGTAAAACTCAATCATACCCAGAAAGGAACATAGTTCCCCTTTGGTTTTGCCTCCACCGTCCCTTTCTTTGGTCTCACACCATTGCCCAATATCTCATGTTTCAAATACACTGAATTTTTCCTGAATATGCATTTATGCTTCCTTAATGTCATACCTCTCCCCTCTAAAATCTCTAATACATTCCGCAATGTCTCATGTTCTCCTTCAGTCTCTATTTCATCTTGGAAGCAGTATATTCCTTTGAATTCTTGAATTTTAAAAAAAGAAATAGAGCATACTGATAAGATAATGCCGATACCAAGTCAAATGGCATACTGGAACACGCCCTCAGGAGATGAATGCAATCCGTCAACTTCCTCGATTCTGGCTCCAATTCAATGTGGTGGTAAGCAGACGCCAAATCCAACTTCGTAAAAAACATCCCCTTCCCCAACAAAGCCAACATACGGCATATTAGGTAGCAAATGTCTTTCTACAACTACACATCTATTAAGAGCCCCCAGATCCACACATACACAATTCACCACTCTGACTACCAGCAGGGGCAACACCCATTCCACAGCTCCTGCAATGATACCCATTCCACACAAACAAGACCATATGGAAACCAAGCTTGGTCCATCCCAAAAATGTACAGCCCATGCCAAGCTACTTGGTCACATCCCTTCTGCACAAGACCACAAGCAACCAGACATGTTTCAGAACCATTGGGCATCATCAGTGAGGTGTAGCTCGAGGCCAACCCTCCCTCTCGTCTAGAAAGCATCATGCTCCCTATTCTCCTGGTATGTATATACAGAATATTGCCCCCACCCCACTGTCAAAGGTCTAGTCTAACCTAATAGTGATAGCCTTGTCCATCACCCCTCTGGCATTTCCTAGAATTACCCTACACTATCACAATGGTAATTGGACTAAAAGGAATAATGGGGGTGTGCCTTTCAGAGAGTGTGCCTGATCCGGTCTTCTTCATATCTCACCCACTGACTCCTCTCCCTGCTCTGATGCTTCACCCTTACTGATCTCCTCTGCATCCACCATTCCTCATACACCTTGTGATTTCCTCCTCTGTCCCTTCGATGCTGCTCACTCCTTCTCGGCCTTTCCTCTACACTTTGATGTTACTGCTCCCTTCTCCACACTATTACAACTCCTGCCCACCTTTTTTCCTCAGATGCCCCCTTCCATTCTCACATTCACTTACATACTCGAAAGACAACCACTAACCAATACCTCCGGTCTGCTCCAAAAGTCATCTCTACACTCCATTCCACTGTCCATCCTCCTCCTCCTAGTCTCTTAGTCAGTCACCTCTTCCTCACACTCCCAGTCCCCCAACCTCACCCAAACAATCCGCAACATACTGTGTCTGGTTGTTTTTAAACTCCTCCCCCTTCCCTCTGGTTGGTCATATGGCCCTGGCAATCTGTTCTCGTCTGTCCCACCCAGAGGGATCGTCATTACAAAAGTGTTTAAGAGTGGGTTAAGCCCAATCACTTTTTCCCCTTGTGGGGCTGCCATGCTGCAGTAATGGCGACCTGTGCTGCATAACGTCCAAGATCATGTTAGGCGTCCATGGCCCGGCTTACCTTAAGGTAAGTTCAGTCCATGTTTGGAGTGTTTTTGTTAATGACCCTGGTGTGTTAGGGCAGCCGCACCAGGTTCGCTGCTCTGTATGTTGCGATGTGTAGCGTCTGACAGCCCTTGGGAGCTCCAGCACCTTTGTAGGTTGCTACCTCTCACATGAGGGGGATGTTTGTATGCTGCTTGCATGGGTCTCAAGGCAGGTATGCAGGAGTTCCGGCTCTTCACTGGCTGGCCGCTCCACGGCTAGGTTTTGGAATGGGTTTTTGTGGGGGTGCTGATGGACTGTTGTCATGCAGGCAGTCTTCTCTCCAGCAATGCAGGAAATGGGGCATTCAACTGCCACCTTCCCCCCTCTGGGGTAGGACTGGCTCTGGATTTCTCCCTGGTAGGCCTACCCCGGTTGAAAGGGGATCCTATCCATTAAAGAAGTACTTCTGCTGAAGAAGACATTATCCAGCGTTGGAGCTTTGGACATTGCAGTTTTTCAGCTGTAGGTCAGGAAACTCATCTGCAGCAGGTGCTCTCTACATTGTATAGGGGCCTGTCAAATATAGCCACAATCCGGGAAAGCAACCTTTAACCCGGGTTTCTTCACCATCTCACCCCGGTGGCTGCAATTTCGTGGGGTCCATCTTTGGTCATGGGTAAAGCAGTGGTAATCAGCCATGGTCAGGTTTCCTGTACAGCTGGAGCTCTTCTGCAATTGCATATGCTTTCGAGATTGGAACCGCCACACCACTCTTGACACACCTCTCACCCCCATAGATGTTACATGGGTGTAAAGCCCACTCCTTAAAAACCATCCTTACCCAGCAGTGGGTGCGGCTGTTATGTCTATGTGTCTTACTTCCCAGCCTAAATTATCCAGTGACAGTTTGGCAAGACCATGTTTGAAAGCCCTTGCTCATCCACCAAGTTGGCCTCTCAACCCCCACACAGTGGTAGCCCTGAAAAACCATTTGTAACAAATGATAAACAAGAACAACCAGCACACAGAATTAGGAACAAGGGTCATCAAGCATAATTTACAATATTAATCAGCAGGTTAGTGATCAGCAATAAAGACAGCAGGCAAGGGAACCTCAATGTTTTACTCAGAATGGATTTGCTATAATGATCCTCGTGTGGGTTTGGAATTAGTGAGATAAGGTATAGTATCAGCAATATTTATTTTATGCAGGATTAGCAATACAATGATCAGCCTGGATTAGCCAGAATGGTCTCAGGCAGGATTCCTTATAATTTCCAATCCAAGAGGCACAGACCATGTATAGTTTGTGTATCAAAGCAATACCAAACTACATCCTGCACAGTTCTAGCCCCTCAAAAAAGCATATATATATCCTCACCCTCCAACTATCTCACATCCACACACTCCATCCATGCAAACAGCCAACAGACACTCCCACACTCGGAGCACCATCCATATCCCCACAGACATAACTCCACTAGCCATTCGGTTTGTGCCATCTCAGAGGCACATCTCCTCCCTCCATTAACAGCATCACATGATCACATGACATCTAGTTATCACCATCTATCCAGCCCCTGCCCCCGCCCTCCCCAGACATCCCACCAGCTCATCCACAGACCGTACCCTGTTCTCCAACACCCAATGGACACATTTGCACCCTACCACACAAAAAAACTCCCCCAATCCACCCCTCAGTCACATTCCTACTCTGCACCCAGCACCATTCTTCCCCGCCACACTGCCACCTTTTAACTATATGCCTAAAAGGAACATAACTATCCCTCAAAACCACCCCACATGAACATAAGGAGAGGAAATCAGAGGAGAAAAGAACTATGGGAAAGGAAGTAGAGTATTGAGATTCTTGGGTGTTCAGAGGGCCTCACTTGTCATAAATCCGGCCAGTTTCTTGGAGTTGTTTTTTTGGGTAGCCACGTGCCTTGCGTCTTCCATCCAGTTGTTTCTGCATGCTTGTAAAATTCGTTAAGGGACGTACAGTTTCTCTGTATCCATAGATACTGACTGTACAATAGGTTTTCTTTGGTGTGTATTTGGTGGTTACTTTCTAAATGAAGCAGTGTGTTCTGGTCACTCAGTTTGCGATATAAACTGCATTCCAATGTTCCATCTTGATGTCCAATAAGAAATGAATTGCCGACTTGCTATAATCCATTGTAAATTGGATGTTCATATTGCATGTATTGATCCAGCTAAGGAAAGATCTCAATCCTTTTTCAGATCCTCCCAAAAGAAGAGAATGTCATATTTTCAAACATTTAAGGTGTTCCTTACATAGATTCTGGTTAGAGAAGACAGTCTGTCTCATTTAGCCATGAACAAGATTGCCAGACTCTGGGCGACAGCTACCCCATCACCGTTTTCTTTAGTTTGTAAATAAAATTGTTTGTTAAAGGCGAAACGTTTTTTGCATTACGAGTTAAGTTGTTAGCCACTCGACCCTGTAGATCGTGACTGGCGATGCACTCTTCTATACATTCAATTGCTAGGTCTTGTGGGATGCTCGTAGAGGGATTATAATACCTCTGATGCTAATCCAGTTTCATTACTTGTTAAAACAGGCGTGGTGTTGAGCAAATATCTTTCACCAACTGCTTCAGCTTTTTATCTTACAAACATTGAAATAACAACCGGGAGTCCCGTGTGAAGCGCTATAGCAAAAAAGAAAGAAGCATTGGTAATGCCAACAGTTTCGGCTTTAGTTTAGGGAAAGGCCTTTGCCAACCACTGCTGTAGAGGTATTAACTGGAATTAGCAAAAAAATGGTGCAAGTATCTGGTCATATAATAGTAGTGCCTGGCAAACGGTTAATACTTCTACATAAGACAAAACTGTTGGCTTGGGCAAGGCTTGTTTTTATCAGGACCTCCTCCAACTCTCTGCGGGTGGGCCGCTTTCACAAAAAGAGATTTGGAGTAGATCTTTATCCTCTGCAGGTGCCTCCCTCTCAAACAGCCTCCCTGCTTCTCTCCGTCTTGAGCCGGAGCACCTTACGTTTCAGAAACTCCTGCACTTGTAGCTTACGCTCCATGAGTGGGGTAACTCTGCACTTAACCCAGGGCCCTGCTGGACCAAACTCGTTTTATTCCAGTTTATTAAACCGATAGGAACATGGCTCCCTGTCATTTTGTTTAGTTGACCAAACTCTTGTGGGGAGAAATGTACTCATGCTAGGCCTGTGTGATGCTGGAAATGCATCGGAGGGACAGGGCCTCCGTATCCTTGTCCTTTACTGCTTTTTATCGCGTGTTCCGTTGTGTTTTCCGCGCAGGAGTTCATGTGGGACTCCTGGCGGTGCAGCTCTCTTTCTTTTGGTTTGGTGAACGGACCCATGGGATACCCTTATGGCACCCATGGGTGGGGTACAACCCTGTGCCCTTAGTGTATGTTTTTGGGCACCTGTGGGTGGCCCACAGAGCAGGGTATGGGCTGGTGGCAGCTCCATGCTGAATTTGACAGGTGTGCGGCGTATCCTCCATTTTGGGATACCCCGGTCCTGCCATTGGGATCAGTTGATTCCTGATGGAAAACAAGATGGCCTCTTGCTTTCTATTACCCATTACCTTGTTTTCCCAAAGTCCTGGGAAGCCCCGACTCTGTCCCTTCCCCCTGACTGGCTGTTGGGTGGAAATGCCATCTATGCCATCTATGGTGTTGTGAAGGCCCGGCCAGACTAGCTGGAGCCTTCCCGGTGATGTATGTTGTGGGTACCTCCTGTGGGTGGGACCCGGGTGAAGAGAGTGTGTGACGAATATGCATTCTGTGTTGTGGATGTCTAGTATCTGGTGGTTGACACAATGACCGAGACAGCCCTGCCCGAAACCGGTATGAATGCAGCTCGGAGTGTTGAATGGCTCGGTACTTGTCCCAATACACATAACTTGTTGTGAGTGTCTGGAGAGAAGTGAATGGCCTGAATACCTCATGTGCCTGATTGGCTGCCTGCCTGCATGAATGCCCGTAGTCGTGATTGGACGCTTGAGTGTGACCCAGCGGAATGAATGGGAGATCAACAGTATATCTGGGGACCTCTCATTGCTAGGAATCGTGTTCAGAAGCTGAAGTCCACTAGGAGTAACTGGAGTAACTGACGCTTGACCTTGAAGCCCTGCTGGATGAGAAGAATTGCTGTTGCTCTCCTTCACAATCTGAAAGCTGTTGTGCCTCCAAGGACTGACCCAGAGAGGACCTGGTAAGGCGCCCTCTTCCCGAGCTACGAGGGACCATCGTGCACAGCTGATCTTTGCCAAAGCTCCCTGATAGACAGACCTACAAAAGGCTGCCGACCCGATACGGGGGCTGCTGTGGAACTCCAAGGAGAAGCCCTCGGACTGTTGTCCGCCACTGTCGACGACCGCCATCACCGACTGGAGCCGCCGTGCTCCCGTTTGCCTAAGAACTTCAATTGATCAGACGCGCTCGTCTGCATCGTCACCCGCTTGTCTCCCGCTGGAGAAGGCCCGACCGTCGACGCGCCGAGGAGCATCCACCGGTGGGTTTCCCACCACCTAAAGACCACAGAGACTCCGACGACTCGACGCCCTTGCTGGGCCACAGTTCTTCATCATCTCTTTGCGGTCCAGAACTAACGTCACCGAGGTGCCCCACACACCTCTTCCTTGCAGGACGCCAACGCTCTGTCGTCGACGAGCACCGCTAAGAACGAAGCTGTCACTTCCCTGCCGTAGTTCAACCTGTTCACCGTCTGACGACCCATGACTCCCGCCTTAAAGGGAGGGCACTCAAGAAGGGCCGTCGATTCCCCGACACCGAACGCCAAGTTCCCCAACACCTCTCGACGATCCGTGGCTCCCACCTGAAAGGGAGTCACTCAAGAAGGATCGGTCGATGCATCGCCGGAGAACTCTACTCCACCAGGTACATTGGGGGGGGGGGGGTGGGGAGGAGGGGGGGGTAAAACCTTAATAGGAAGAAGTGAGACTATTGAACATATGGACTGGGCTTGTGCGATATATCTTATTTTACAGGTTGCCCAGGTGGGGGGGGGGGGGGATCTCCACACAGAACTGTGTCTAGGTAACGGGGCCAGCATTCTGCCTATTGTTCCAACCATCTTACGCTCCTGCCTATCTCTATTGCTGGTTTCCTCGTTATTGATCTGTGTGACATTTTAACCGTACAGTTGATGCACTTTAATGAGATTTGATAACATTGGTAGTACCACTTTAGAATTGTATATATTTATCATTATTGACTTCCAAGTACAAAGTGCGTTATTGTGATCGTGTAGATACCTTTGAATATTAATTATATAAAGACTGTTTTCAGTAATACAGTGTGTGGACATTCCTTTGTGGGGGTTCGGGGACTACACTGTACTCAAGAACCAGCCTGCATCACCTCCTGAGAAGCTAGGCCTTGATTGCTCGTCCATTGCTACCATAATAGAGAATCTTGGCTGGGGTCTTCTGTGCCTCTCCTCTACCATATAGAGAGCGGAAGTACAGACACCCCCTACCAGTCTTTACAGCCTGTGCTCCTTAGAAATCTGTAATCAAAGTGCTGGCAAGGTATGCCCATTTGCCACATTGTGTGCAATTTCCCACAGACCTAGATCCCTGGTTGGAGCATATTTTCACACACATTGGAAGTTGTTCTATGGTGTAGCTATCATACTCTGGTGGTAGCCAGTCAATACACGTGGATAAAAGGGTCCCAACATTCAGTTGCACAGTTCAAGCCAGTACACCAAATGGCTCTTCAATCCCCACTCTCCTCAGGTTGGTTGTCAGTCTTTGATTGGTCGCTCTTGTTCTACCAGGATTTTATCTGTCTCTTGTATTCCTTCTCACTTGGGAATCCCTGGCTCATATTCCCACTGTAGGTGACACCCTGGTCTTCACCAACCCAACTCCTGTTGCTCTTACCAGCTAGGCACCACTTGGTCTTTAATACGCCTTGGGGTTGCATTTCTCTCATCCCACCTTGGGGTCTCAGCTCTCCAACCCCCTACTGCCACACCCCCATTAGGGTCCTGTTTCTCTCACTCTGCCTTGAAGGTCTTGCTCTCCCCCCCTCACCTCTCCCCCTTGGGGGTCTTGCTTTGTTCAACCCCCTCAGGGGTCTTTCTGCACTCATCCATCCCTCCCACTCCCATTGAGGGTCTTGATTCGCTGACCCCATCTTGGGATCTTGTGGGAACGTACTGCCCTCGTCCTGGTGCCCAGAGCTACTGCATACCTCTGGTTTCCAGGCGCTGCTCCTCGGGCGAGCCAATGAGCTTGACCAACGCTGCACTTCAAGTGTTGGGAGCATTCCGTGGGCTCCACCTCAGCTGGTTCCACCACACCTAGTGTATGATCCTCCTTACCTGCCACTAGGTAGTTAGACCCGCTTTCCCAGATCCGCTGGCCTCTCATCTCTGCCTCCCCAGTTCCGATTGGCCCTTTATCCCCCCCCCCGACTCTGCTAGTGGGTGGGACTATACCAGTTCCTCCGTTCCGGGTGAAGACTGTTAGGAGAGTTTTCCTAAAGTCCTTCTGACAGTAAGACTTTAGTAGGTTATCCCAGTGGTTAGTATATCTCCTAGTATCAGTCTGTACTAACTCAGGACCTTGGTATAGTGGCAGAGCCGCCAGGCTTATAGAGGAAGTTGTAAGCTGTAGTTAAGTAGACTGAACCTAGAGAGATATGCACATCAGTGAAACACTTATAATTTATATAAAATTATTATTTACCCCAGAATCACTTTATACTGAGCATGTTAAGTGTACTGAGCTTCCACCTAAAATCCTGAACTACCATTCATCCATGTTACCACCAACTGGCGCAAAATGTTTTAGCTGAATTGACCTTTGGCTTTTAAGCGCGGTGCATTCTGTTATTAAATGTACAAGTGATTCTATACTAGCCGTACAGAACCTACAACTGTTGTCATCTGATGTTTCTATATGACGTACCACTAACATTTGCTTTGTTTTTAAAGCATTTAAGAGCAGTCTTAGGAATCTGTTACAATGGTGCCGAGACAGAAATTTCTGCAGATATTGTGGCATGTTGTCTAGCTGGTTCATTACAGGTCCAAAATCCAGAGCTGTTGAAAGATTTTTATATTTGGACAAGTTTTGAATCCAGAACCATGGTTTTATTTTTTTCTTTGCAATTTGAGGCTGATTTGACAGCATTGCCATCTGGGTGTCAGTCGCATTCAAGACTGCCACCTACTTTTGCGTCCAGATCTTAAGTAGTCCAGTGTATCCAAGATTGTCTCTTGGCGCCAATATCTTGTATGCAGGTTCTGGATCGGCAACTGACAGTTTTCGTAAGATCACAAGGGATTTCCAGACGACAGAGCCATATAATTATTCAAGTGCAAGTTCCTGCCAAATTATAATGATTGATATATAGTTAGGTAAACTTATTACTCGCTGCCAGAAAATTCCCTCTAGTTGTGCCCAAATTCTAAGTTCCAGCCTGTTTCTGCTCCAAATATAATTCCTGGAACTACTTTTTGCACATAAAACTGCCGGACTGGGATTAGGCTGAACTTTCCGAACAGGGAGTGAATTTGCGCGCCTTGTAGAGAGAATGTTTTCATTCGTTGGAACAGATGTAGTACCCAGGTTCTTTCTCGAACAGACCCGTTTATCGGGACTCCCAGATATCATATTTCAGCCACTGCTTCGATTTCCTCCTTATCGATCTTCCATTTGAAGTCTCGATTTAGTTTTCCTTTTGCCGGGCCAAACTTCATGATTTTGGTCTTTTTTTTACATTGATTCTCAGGTCATTTTTCACCATGTATTTTTGCAATCCTGATAGAAGTTGCTGCAGCCCTATTTGAGTTTTATCGATCAAAACCAGATCGGCGTAGGTTACACACCAAATTTGATGGCCATTTATTTTCGGAGAGAAGTGTTTTATGTTAGTTAGATCGTCCGCGATGTCAGCGATGAATAGCTTAAAGAAGACTGTAACTAACGGACAACCTTGTTTTACCCCTTTGTTCGTGTCGATCGCTTCAGTTAGCTCACCATTTCCATTTATTCTTGCACGAATCGATTTTTGAGTGGAAGGCCATTATTGGATGTAAAATATTTTCTGGGCAGCCCCAGTTTCTAAATTTCCTCCATAATAGTTCTCGATTTACTGTATCGAGGGCCTGTTGCATGTCCACAAAGGCGAGAAATAAATTTGAGCTCTTCTTTAAGGCTTCCAATTTCAACAAATTCATAATTGTCAGGTTAATTTCCGTCCCTACACCTTTCGTAAAGCCGGTCTGCCGACAATCAGAAATTCCTTTGTTGTTTGCCCACGTTGTTAATTTTTGTTGAAGGAAGGTCGCCATTATCTTTCCGATCGTATCAAGAAGGGCGATCGGCCTGTAGTTGGCGGGATCGGCCCGATCGCCCTTCTTGAAGACTGGCACAACGATCGCCTCAGTCCAGGATTCTGGTAGTGATTTTTGTTTGGCGATTCTGTCGAAAAGCAAGGCTATGAAGATTGACCATTCATTTTTGTGTGCTTTAACATCACATTAGTAATGCCATCAGGCCCTGCGGCCCTAGAATTTTTTAACTTGGACATTGCTTTTTGTATGTCATCCGCAGTTTCCGATACTTCCCATCGCTTTATCTCTGTGTTCAATTCTTTTGTTAACCTGGGATGAGTTTGATCAAATACGCCTTTAAAATGGTTTTGCCAGGCTCCCTCTGAAACTCTGTTTGCTAACATATCTGTTTGATTGGCATTATCGTTGTTTAAAATGCGCCAGATCTCCCTCAAGTTGTTGGATTTAATTAAGGATAGCATCATCTCTCTGCGTTCTTGATCTCTCATGCAGGAAAATGATTTGTGCCAATTACGGTATTTTTGTTGCCGTTGTTTAATATATGATGCAGCATTCTCTCCCATATTTCGTTTTATCTCTTATGTCTTTGTTGAGCAGTTTCTTCTGATCTTTTACAAGTCGACTCCATTCAGGTCTATGTTTTCCTGTTGTTTACATTCCTGGGATCGCACTTTTTTTGATAGGGCAATATAATTTATCGTATTCGGTATTTTGTTGGATAAGGATCGATACTCCTCTGTTAGACCTGTTATTTGTTTCTCTTTTAGGCGTAGCCGATTTCGCCCTTTATTTACTTCCACTGCTTGTTTACAGATCACTACCACTGGTTTCTGGCTTAAAGGCCATGACATTTTCAAGACATCATGATCACTTCGTTCTGTCTGGACAATTTGTAACTTTTGGATCTTGTTCCATAAGTTTTTTGATGTCCAGATATAGTCAAGGATCTTTTCATGGCCAAAGTTTCGCCAGGTAAACTTTGGTGGCATATCCCCAGTTACTTGTCCGTTGACCATGTTGCAATCCCTTGCGTCCATTTCATTGGCCCATCGAACTCTCCTTGCAGTGGTGTTCTGCGTTTCCTTTGTTGTTGATGATATGAGCTTCATCTCGTTGTTGAACCATGTTAGGTTCATGTCGCTGCATATGATAATCGATAGTTCTTGATGTTTCTTTTGGTTTTTATCAATTATGTTTGTTATTGATTGGATAAACCTCAGTTGTCCTCTTCGCTGGATTCCAGTACAAGTTAATTAATAACAACAGGTATGGAGTTTTCATGAATTGACCATTTAATTTATGAATTAGGGTTGCCTGAACAAAGCGGTTTGGATTTTCATTTCCACATACTTCCCCAAGTGGTACCGTTTTTCACCATTGTGATTAAACCCGAGTAAGGGCGACCCTGGACATTTTTCTCCGCTGGATTGAGCAATGTCAGGTACCCATCTTTTACTGGTGGAGCCCAGAGCCATGTCTCTTGTAAACAAATTAGGAAGTTTTCGGTCAGATCTACTGCGAAGTCATCAAATAGGTGTTGGAACCCTCTCGTATTCCATGATATTAATGTGACGAGTCCTTCATGGTTATGGTTGCCTAGCTAATGTTTTCTCTTTGTTTCCATGTTCCTTATTTCCAATGGAGCGGACCGACCAGCTTTTAGCTGATTCCTTAAAATATCTCAGCGCTATTCAAGAGATTCTTTTGCGTTTAAGTTCTTGTTTCGGCCTCTAGGACTATGTTATTGGTTGTTCTTCTTCCGAAGTCTCAAAACCCAAAAACAATAGTTCTTTTGCGTCCATGATGGGTTTTTGTACTGCTTTTGAATTTATATGCAGTATTACTTGGTCTACACGTTCTTCTGAGACGTATTCCACTATTCCAATTTCTTGTGTCGTCACTGTTCTTAGTATTGGCACTGAATGCAGTAGTCGAATTACGTTGCCAGTTTAAATTTACGTCATTTTCCTCATGGAATAGGTTTTCAATCCGTATTTTTCCTTGCTATATTTTTGTTTCAGTCTGTTTGTTCTTTTCCGCAGCAAGTAATTTATTCTGCGATTGTGCTCGAGTGAGTTTCGGATTTAATGTCTCATGATGTTTCATCGCTATATCCCGCTCAAGACTTTTAGTTTCAGATACGCATCGCTGCTTTCCGGTGGTTTCCTGCTGTTTTTGAGAATTGTTTATTTTGCGAATTTTGCCATTGGTTGTGTTAGAGATTGTTTCACGACTCTTTCGTTGGATTCCTTCATGGTTAACTGACTCGTTTCATCCAACTCTTGGAATTCTGATGGCTTTTCTTCTCCAAAATCTTCAGAGTATGTTGACAGATCACAAATATCCACCGAAGACATTACTGTTTGGATTGAGGCGTATTCTAAATCCAATCTGATTGTTTTTTTAGGATTTTTTTGTGTCTGATTTAACCATTACTCCGGCATCTTTTATGAGGGCTTTTTCTTTTTCCAAGCCTTTATGTTGTTCTTGTTTATCCCTTACAAAGATACTTTGCTTAACTGGGGTAGGCAAGTTTCGTATGAACTTTCGTGAACCACTCGATTGTTTTTTTGCTACTACCAGATTTTTCTTTCTCTGTTTTTTCTTGCCGGGCACTGCTTGTCAGTCTTTAATTGACCGGTTTTGGCCTCACAATGTTTTTTGCAGCGCCTCCAAAAATACCATAAATTGATTTATCAGTCGAGCAGTGAGGGTTTTCCAATGCTTTTTCGACGTTTTCTTGGGCGATTATCACATTTTTTGTTTGACTTGGTTGAAGAACAGCCGCAGATTCGTTTGAGTCGGCAGGTGGCGTACCACTGTCCGCCGCTTGTCCCATCAGATTTGCTCCAGTTGACAGAATTTCGTTCTTGTTTGATCTTTGCCCTTGTATCTCAATGGGATGGCTCAAGGTAGCTGTAGCTTCTTCTCTTTCAAGCATTTTTTCCGCATTTCCACCATTGCTTCCTTCAGCAATCTGTGCTTTTGCGTTTTTATTGAGTCCCTGCGGACATATGGAGTTTAAGGGCATGCTGTTAAGGTCCAGTCGCCCTTGCATTGAACTGCTCCTCAGAATTTCTAAAAAGGAATTTTTATCAAAGCAATCTTTTTTGATATGTTCACTTAGCTCAATTTGCCAGGACATGGTTTTGGAGGCTTTGTTTTCGAAGTGTTGTTTAAATAATGCATTTGCACTTTCCATTTTGATCATTTTTTCGTTTAAGTGACTGATTTGTGTGCTATTGTTTTGCAGTTCCTCATGGAGTGATTCATACAGTTTAAACGAATGGAATCAATGCTAAGGACGTAGCGGCCAATACATTATTGTGAATTTGTATTGCAGTCGACAAATTGGATTTGAATGACTGCTCATTTTCCAAGTCGTTTTGTTTTGTGTCACTGATCTCTCTTGCCAAGTCTCTTCCGTCTCGTTTAGGCTCTCCTATAGCCATCTGCGGCGGTGGACTTACCAACTGAAGAGATCGCCGGGATTGGTGTTGAACAGCTTACCATCGGCTGCATTGTTTTCCTCGAGCCGTGTCTTTCTTCTAGGAATACGGACGGTTTGTCTTTTGGCATATTACCAGGAGTGACGCGAGTTTGATTTCTAAGCACTAAATTGTCCATGTTGGGTGCATGAAACCCTAATCGGCCATGTAATTCTGGACTTGTTTGTAGATTTAGAGGGTCTTTATTCTTCGCCTTATTTTGCTGAGATTCGGCTAGTGGATGTCTATCTTTAGACTTGTTGGTTGCGGTGAAGCTTTCCGCTAATTTGCTCTTCATAGCTTCAAAGTCCGTTTTTAAACGTTCTGTTAGTCGAGCCTCGCAGCCTGCAAAATCAAATCCGCGGATGGGCGTGCAATCATTTGGCGCTAGGCATACACTGTTTTGGCCATTATAACTTGCTCCAGCTTGGTCGTTCATTCACATGCCTTGATCCTGCGATTGCCGCGTTTCCATTTCTTTCGTCCGTCGGTTCCTTGTTTGTTGATGAGGCAAACGTTTTATTACTTTGTTTGTCCAGGATTTGCGATAGTTTTATTCACATTCAGGTCTTTTATTTTTCCTTCTAAAGGCGGATATGTGAATCTCAATAAATTGTCTTCACGCGATGGAATTGGAACATCAACTTGCAAAAGCTCGATGTCTGTTACACCAAAAGGCGAATCAAAGTCTGCTGTGTTGATTTCGATCTCTTTACCCCTTGTTCCGTCATATGCATTTTTGTTTAAATTTGGGAGTAAGCAGCGAGCACTGATTACGTTAGAATGTTCATTTCTTGGGGCGTTATTCAAATTGCCCTCAAGCTCATTCACTCCGTTTTCCAATACTTCCTTGCCTCTAGCAAGGATTTGTTTTTCTCCTATGGGAGCCTCGGCTAACACACATCTCTTGGGCCCCAATGCGGGGAGTTGGAGCTGTGGCGAACGACATTCCAGCAAGGTATTTACTTGCAAGTTGGGACAAGGAAGGGAAAGCGAAGGAACTGATACTGATTGGTTACGATATTTGAGCGGTATGGCCATTATGTGTCGCAGCATCCAGCAAGTTCTGTTGCTTGAGACACGACCAATTGTAACCCTCAAGGTTGCACTTGCCAGTATGCACATTTCCCTCGAGAGAAAAAGTTTTATCTAATGCCTGTGTACATGACTTAGTTTAGAACGTGTCAGAGGGCCAGCCTCGGCCATAGTCATGCTTCTTACCTGCTGCGCTGACCAGAAACCAGGCTGGCTTCACTACCGGCGTAGTTTGAGGAAACTCGCCACACGCCAAAGCCGCCAAACAGCTAAACAGGTTCACACAGCCCTTCTGCCACAGGGCTTCCGCCCTTGCGGCGTATCGAGTACGCTGATAAGCTCGGCAGAAAGTCACGTGACTAGCGCGTCACTGCAGGGGAATCCTCGTAGTATTGAAGCGATTAAAGCAACAGCGTCCTTTTCACCGTTCGCTTTTCCCTTTATCGTTCCGACAGCTGGATAAGGGGGGGGGGATTTTGGGTTGGTACGGAGTTCAGCTTCTTCTCAAACCAGCCACAACAATCCGCAGAAAAGCAGTTCGTAGTCTAGCTGCCACAGCTAAGCAGGTCCACACAGCCCTTCTGCCACAGGGCTTACGCCGCAAGGGCGTATCGAGTACGCTGATAAGCTCGGCAGAAAGTCACGTGACTAGCGCGTCACTGAAGCGATTAAAGCAACAGTGTCCTTTTCACCGTTCGCTTTTCGCTTTATCGTTCCGACAGCTGGATCAGGGGGGTGGGTGGTACAGAGTTCAGCTTCTTCTCAAACCAGCCACAACAATCCGCAGAAAAGCAGTTCGTAGTCTAGCCGCCACAGCCAAGCAGGTCCACACAGCCCTTCTGCCACAGGGCTTACTCTGCAAACAACTTAAAGGAAGGAAGGAAAATAGTTAGTGTAACCTAGTCTAGTTCAAGGTTCTAGATAGGGGTTCTTCGCACAGCATGTCTTCAAGTCCAAAAGCGCAACCCTAGCTAAAAGGCAGTTCGGAGAGGGCTCAAAGTCTTGAAAAGCAGCAGAATACGAAGAGTTCCTGTGGATTTCTTCAAGTCTCTAGTGTTATAAAAGCAGTAAGTTAACAACCAACGATGGAGACCCTTTTAAGGACTTGCTGAAGGGACACAAGCAGCAGGTTGAGTTGGAGGTAAGGGGGGGGGGGTTGCCCTGGAAACCTCTACGTGCACTCCAACGCTCTGGAGAGACTTTCTGAAATCAGGTAAGCAATACATTTTTCCCCCACAGTACCTTAGGTAAGAAGAAAATGCTTGTGCTGAATGCTCCGCAATGTTGCAGCTCTGGACCCAACCTACGGATCCCTTGGTCTGAGGACTGAAGGCAGGACAATGGATGAGATCTCAGCAGCAATCTCGAGGGAAAACCTGAGGCGTGACTTTCACTAACTTATTTGTTCACTCTGCAGTTTTGGCGCCTTTTCTGCAGCACCAAAAAAAGGACGTGGATCGCCCAGTCAATCATCACTTCCTGCAGTCCCACGTTCTGATGAAGGGGTCTGGCCAAGTTGGTTCGGATCTCTGGACAGATTCAGTCTTTCCACAACAATGCACTCGAAATGTGTAGCAGGTCTCCTAGTATTGGGGTTCTGCAGCTCTGGAAACTCCTAGGACCTCAGGGGAGATGGCTCAAATCAAAGTTAAATCTTGCACTGGTTCGTACCACCAGCCAAAAGTAAAGAGTCGTCCTCTTCAGAGCTCCTCTGTCGCACAGAAAACAGGTTGTTGAAGAGTCTGCAGGCTTTTCTGGTCATCTTCTTCGGTTTCTTCCGTTTCCTGTGGTCAACTTGCTTTACACTCCAGAAGCCTCACCTTTCATGCAGTTCCAGCACACACTTCTCTACAATCTCTCCCCATTTTACAGAAATGGGCATTTGGCTGTCCAATCAGGCACTCTGGCAGACAAAGGACAGGGGGGGGGGGGTTGGAACCCCCCCCCCCGCCCCTTCCTGCCTGCACAGATACTCTGGAGACTAGTCAGGGACACCCAATGGTTCCCGCCAAAGGCAAAACACACACGCAGGCCTCCCCCTCCCAGAATGGTAGAAGGGCTAACAAAGAACCACCAGGCCAGTAATGGTGAAAAAAGAAGGGAGGCCCAAAGTTGGTACTTAGGTGCCCCCATTGTGCACTACTGAGGCAATGGACATAGCCTGCGGTACAGAAATTACACAATAGTTGGTAGAACACGCCCACTTCCACCAGCCATAACTACGAGATGTTCTATGTGACTTAAAATTCACAGGAGCAGAGAAAAGGGGGATACTAGGTAGCCCTTTGGCACTCCACATAATGTGGTGTCCGCCTATCTCTTATCTCAGGCTATAGTCTCTATCCTTAAGAACTGTTATTACTTGAGGATAAAGAAAATGCCTTTAAGAGTTATAGAGCACACAGAAACCATAGTACAGGTAGAATACAAAGAATAGAGTTCCAAAAGACAGAGCCCACAAGAATGAATGAGTGGAAAAAGGCTCCACTCATTCAGGATTTAAAGAAGGTACAGAAGTCCAGCAAAACGTGCTGGGGGTCTCACTTGGAGGGGCTGAAGCAAAAAATTATAAATCTCCCCAATAGACAGTGCATGCAAAGGGTCAGAAACCAGATCAGCCATTTGGACAGGAAGTTTCAATTCATCAGACAGTTTAACTCCCATATACCCAACAAAGATACCAAGATGTTGGGAGAAGAGAGAGAATACCTTCTCTCTCTTTCTGGGGATTTCCTGTCCTTAATGGGAGTGGGAGGGGGGGAATCAGCCCCAGTGGGATCGCACCTGCCCTGTGCCCTAGGGAGTGTACGTTTATCGGGCTAACCTACATAGTCCCTAGGTGGAGGGGACAAATTCCCTGGATCTATCATTTGTTTTCTCCCCCTCCCCTATGCCCTTCTCTCTCTCTGCCTGCCTCGCCCCCTTGGTCTGCCTCTTTGACCGTCCCCTCTCTGCCTCCGACCACCCCTCTGCCTCTCCCTGCCATCTCTCACGCCCCTCTCCCAGGTCAGCAGGAGTGGGAATTGTGCATCCAATTGGGTGATTGAGGTCAGATGTGGAGCAGTGCAAGCATGCTTGCCAGGTGACCTGGATTGTGTAGTGGACTAGGATGAGGGTACGCTCAGAGTTTAATAAGTTAATAGATGCATCTTCAAATTCTTTTGACAGTGGACCTTGCTTGTGAAACATTCACCAAAGGACCATTTGGGGTCTCTCTTCTCTTCGACACCCACGGACTGATCTGCACAAGTGTTCATTCCTAGATAAATATAATCCTCCATTTCTAAGCTGCCTCTCAGGGAGGGATATCCAAAGGATGCTTGCTTTCTGCGCTCCCTCTGCTCATTTTCATTCCTGTGTATGTGATTTCCTGGGCAAAAATAGGGATCTTAGGGCGTTCAGGGTTTTCCTGTAGAGGAGGCTAGAGATGTGATGTAGAACTTGAGACCTGGTGGATTCCTCTGGGTTACCGCCTCTAGAGCCTGCATCACATAGTGGGTGGTGTTCACTCCCCAGGGCAACCACCCCCCCACCACCCTAACTCTTTTGCCCAGACTCTGATCACTACCAAAGAACTTCTAGCCTATGAGGGTTAGTCATACAGCTACAACACCAGGGAGCTCTGGTCAACAGTGGTCTCCTCCTCCAGAAACCTTATGAAGCTCATTACAGTGTTGTAATTGGCCCGATTCTAGTTCAAAGTAGCAACACATGAAGCCACATCAATGTTCAAACCTGTTTTTTTTTAAATCTCTAGGAGTTGTGTTGAGCTCCTACATTCTTCGATATCGATTAATCAAGACACCTCCCTTTAATACCATAGCCATCAAGTCCTGTAGCATAAGGACATTTTTAGACTTTGCGCTCACCTGTTTGCTGGCGGTCATGGTCTTGGTATCGTGCAAATAGGGATGGTCCTCTCCGTCTGCCAGGACTCCCTAAGGTGATACAGGGTGAACTGGATGCCAGAGAGGCCAGTCCCCTGAGGTGAAGAAAAGCCTGTCCACGGGGTAAAAAACCTGGTCGAAGTCTGTTGAAGTTCTGTGGCAGGATCTTGGAGTGAGGATGGTGACAGGATGACTCCAGACTTGTGCAAATAGAAGAAGTGCAGCAGTAGAAACTTGGATGATAACAATGACTGCAAGTCCAGGTAAGAAATTGAGTGCTTTATTGCAGCAAAGCACTGGAAGGAACGAAATGCAAGAATTAGACATGGAGTTCCCCAGAGGAACAACGAAGGGCAGAAATAGAGGAATCAGGAAGAAAGGCTCAGCGGAAGACAGAGCGTTAAGAAAGGAATCAAAATGTGCAGTGGAAAAGGGTACACAGCAACAGAGTTGCAACGCATCAAGCCGGTGTTCTGTTCCAGTACATGTTGACACTGGATAGGCTCCTCGTCCGGCAGCATCGGGTGGCCATCTTGAGATTGGCCGAGTACGTCCTAGAGACCCTGCACAAGCCATGAACGGATTGGTGGAGTGCTTCAAGGAGCAAAGCAAAGAGTATGCTTCCTCTTGGGGCACAGGAAGGACCATAAGGGACGCCGAGACGTGACTGTCATCCTGTGTGAAGTGGTGGCCCAGTGAGGTTTGAATTTTCTGATTAAAAGTAGTATGCCTATGTAAATTCCCTCTTTCAACAAGTTTATTGCAAGTTTCCCCTGCTTATTTTTCTTTGGATCATTTCTTGCACTGGCCGTTTTTAACCAATATGCCTCTTGATGTGTTATGTTCGTTTTGTAGGCTTTATTATGGCAGATTTGTATGTAGATACTGCATCAATTATGTGCAAAGTCTTGTTTGTTCTTCTTGATTTAAAGGAAGTTTGCCTCCAAATACAGCGCTATGTGTTTCAGTTGCATGACAAGACCAGTAGCCTGACCCTGTTAAGAAGGGATGGAGTCCCCACTTCAACCCCAGGGAGGGAGGAGGAGCCTTTACCTCTGTTCGCCATGTGCCAGTGTAACTACATATGGTACCACTCTTAGGCACCCCCATACCTCTATGTACAAAAGCTGGCCAGTCTTTAGGTTTCCAAGACAACTACCAATACCAGCAGCCCCAGCGGTAAACATCTCAAGATTCGGTCAAGCGATGCCCAATACCAACGCACCCCAGCCAGCAGCCTAACTCCTATGGACTGCTGCGTGACATGGTTGATGTGATTATAGTACAGAATACTCAAGGGATACTCAGTGAACCTCATACGGAGCATGGAGACGCATGATGCGTAAGGAACACTACTTAAAAAAAAAAAGTTAATTGTGTCTTTAGTTGAAGAAATAAACTGCAATAACCTTCAAATTATCCAAAATTGCAAGTGATTAGATGCATTTCGGACTCGAGGTCCTTCTTCAGGGTGGGCCTCTGTCAAGCAATGGACCTCACTCGTGTCCTATAGAATACACTTGCTCAAACTGCTTTATCTGAAATCCATCGATGCAGATTTACCACTTGATCTTTGTCCAAATGTCCTGTCGTGTGTGCAAAGCTGTGGAAGCCAAGTGTGTGGTTCATGTGGCAGGAGAACTATTCTCTTGATTCCCCCACGTGTAAGAAACCGCAGGATGCTGGTCAAAGAAAGAGTATCTTCTGTCTATGTATGATGTGATGTTACTCACCGCTCCGGTAATTGATCACTGCCTTTAGATAGGCGACCTTGGAGACGGTAGTTTCCACAGATATTCACAAGACAGCCTCTGGTAACCCGACACCCCCTGAATTCTAAGATTCAGGCTTCCTCAAGGAGGGGCTCTTTTCTGCGATGTGCCCTTCTGCGGTTTCAACCTGAACAGGCAGAATTGCCAATCACCTAAAAGAGCGGGGAGAAAACACACCGCCAACCAATGCTGCAAAGAAATACAAAGATGGTTAGAGGAGCCAAGGTGTGAAGGAATGCAAGAAAACAAATAGTACTAAGGAGTACCTAGATAGGATTTGAGGAGTGGATTCTGCTATAGGATTAACCTACAAAAGAAATAAACTATTACCCTCTATATAAATGTAATACACCAGAGCATCCCAGAAATAAATGGATAAATAATACAAACACAGACCTGAAGGGAAACTGGCAGGATTGAATGTAGTCCAAATAGAAGGGAAACAACGAAAGGACAAAATAAAAAAGGTAGGTTAGTACAGGAGAGTAACCCGGGCGGCACAAGGGACGCACTAGTGACGGGTTGGTGCATGTACCGGTAAGCGTCAATATGCACTTGGAGAGTAGTTCACTGTAGAACGTTGAAGTCCCAGAGGAGGTAAAAACCAAGTTCCAAAGTTAAGGATAACGGAAAAATCCAGCAGAGTTTTTTTTTTACTAGAATGCACAGTTCAGGATAGCAGCAAGTGAAATGGCCTCAGGAACCAGAAAGAGGCCGTGGATGAGAACAGAGGACAACCAATTACCTTAGCGGGTCGTAGTACCAGGAAGTCACAGAGGAAAAAGGCAGGCAGTCCGTGAAGAAGTCCGGGTCACTGAAGGATCGGGCGTAACCAAACCAAAGGAGTATCCAAATACAGTCCAAATTGAATAGCTAAACGTCGGGAACCAGAAGATCAAAAATAGAGCACTGACTAAAAGTCAGAAGGGAATACGGAACGTAACCGCAAGGAGAGTAACGCTACAATTAGCAGGAGAGGTCTGTACGAGTAGCAGTGCTTTAAAGTACAGAGGGGCCAGGTTTAGGTGCACGTTCCTTACGCCTGCAAGGTGTCAGCTGACACGAAACGCGCGAACGTGCAAACAAGCACCATGGGAACCTGTATCGATTCCAAAGGGAAGCTCGTGAGTGTGCTCTTCTTCGCGTGAACGCCGCGGATGAACCAGCGCGGTCATTCCGCGTGGAATACGTAACATGTGGATGTCCTGTGCCTGATCAATATCTCGATGTGGCGTGTTAGTTTGTAGCAGGCATCGAAGGTCGAGAAGCGTCTCGGCATCGGCAGCCCCGAGCGTTGCCATGGACCATAGTACAGAATACTGCCATCCACACCTTGCAACCTCCAAGCTGCATTTCGAACTTGACCGTCAGCCCTTCCACCAGAGCACTTACTCACAGGTGACCGAACAGTTCATTAACAAAAACTGTTATACCAGGAATGTGGACATTCACATGAACTGAAACTTTGATAGAGAGCTGAAATTAACGATCTGCTGCAGACCCGCACAATAGGAAAGGGTATGGCTTAGACCCTACCTTATTTGTGCTTTCCTGTGAGAACCAATAGAGACCTGGGGGGGGGCAGGGTGTTGGCGCAGGAAGGGAGAGAAAAGGGGCAACAGGAAACGGGATGGTGTGGGTTAAAAGGGCGAGGTCGGAGGAGGCAGACCAAGAAACCAGGAGAAAGGGGTTCCATGTAACAATGTCCCCGCAAAAATGTCCCCATACATAAAAAGTAACTGTTTTTTGCAGAGACATTATTAAATTGAACAGGAGGGGGGCATCCCTGCAACCCACCCCCATACATAATGTCACCATGTATAATGTCGCCAATGGCTTTTCCCAGCGACATTATGTATGGGGACATTATTACCTTATACCGAGGAAGGCCTGTGGAAGGGAGCGTGTAGGCGGTTTATCACAAACGGCGAGTTATTGGATGGCGAGAGCAAGTGGTACTGGGTTGCGAGTGTGCGTTTAGATGTGGGAGTGAAATTATTAGCAAGTAAAGTGGGGAGCCAAATGAAAAGGGATTTGGGAGAGAAAAGAGGGTGAGTGAGGTAAATGTAGGATGGAGTGGTGTAGTACTAGTGTGGTGATAGAGTAATGATTGGAGCGGTAAAATGCAGAGTAGTAGTGTTGTTAATATAGCGATAGTGGTGGTAGTGTGGAGGTATGAGGTGTGGAGAGTTGTGGTGGTGTTGGAGGCAGTACGATCAGAAGGTTGTGGTATTGCATAGAGAGATGAACATCAGAGAGTAGTACGAGATACGAGTGAGGGTTAGAGATCATCAGTGGGACATCGGAGGAAAGGGAAAGGAGTAGCAAAGCAAGGAAAGAAAGCAAGGCATACATTAGCAGAGTATGCAAATTAAAATATCATTGATTAGCGAACAAACCCCATCTGTTTAGCAATGCTGTACTAATATTTTTAATGTTACCAGAAGTTATTTGTACCCAAGACATAACATGAGCAACAATACAGCAATTTTGTGCACCTCTAAAGTAAGGCATTAGTGAGATGAGTTGCGTCTTGCACATCAACTAAAATTCCACTACACCTGCAAGTCTAGTAATAGCCGACCTACTCAAATGATGCGAAATGCACTCGACCTCTGGTAAAGGATGACAAGTATAAACGCACTTCGAAAGGAACTCATGGTGGCAAGTGATACACAAGTGATCAAAGTTCAGGGGTGTTTATTAAACTGTATAAATGGATGAGAAAAACCCCTAATCTAAACCTAAATCTAAGATAAGAGCAAGCTACGACCATCAAATAATGTAATCCTACTGGTGTCTTGTCAAATAAAAAAAAGAGCCTATATTAAGAAAAACCTATTGGCAATCCTTGTAGGATAATGTTACCAAAAAAAAAAAGTGTTCATGAAGTATTGCTGGGGTCTCCCTTCCCCACGTTTTCAGCATGCGATAAGGTGGGACTTCTGAGCACAGCACACTACTGGGCCTTGCCAGTAAGAGTTTACAGTTGGTTTCCAAATATCAGGGCCATCTATGGCCAAGTCTCTTTTACACAAAGTCGCTTTCCTTCAAGAAATCTTCTACGTCAGGCGATTACTCTTCTCCTTAGGATCCCTCTCTGTCAGGCTTCGATCCTGCTTTCAGTGTTGGGCTCCCTCGGTCTGGTTCACTACAGCCATTCAATCACAAGGTAGCATTCAAGAGTCTCAATGTCTTTTTCAACAATCATTCACTGTGGACTTCCCTCGGTCGGGTTCACTCTTGTTGACACAATGTTCTCGGGTGTATTATGCTTCACCCCGATTCGCAGGCATCCTTCAGCCAGGTTCACATTTGCCAGCTACACAGTTCACTTTATCACAATGCAGGATTTACTTCTCTTAGCATCCCTCCATCAGGTTCACATAGCCATTCAAACACAATTCATCTCATCAGAAAGCGGGGGTTTCCTTCCCCTAGCTTTCTCTTGATATCCCTGTCGGGTTTCCACTTGCCACAATCTCAAGACAGTCTCTTTAGGCCCCTTAGGTTCTTCCCTTTACAAAAGGCCAGGTCTCAGCCCCCAGTCAGGCTACACACAGTTTCTTTTGCTTCTCGAGGTGTCAAAGACTTTCAATTGTACGAGGGGTTTTGCTTGACCCTAGTTGACCCTTTGACACCTCACGCCGGCCTTCCCCAGGGCCTCTTGGTATATGCAGTTTCAACATATCGTTCCCGATCAGAGTCTTTCGAATGAACGCCCGTGTGGAGTTGACCACTCTACACCGGGACCTCACCTGGGCTTTCTTTAAAATTCAACTCACACAAGTTCTTTGTTCAAATGTTGCTGCTTGCAACCTTGGGCCCAGCACGGTACGGTTTCATATCAGTTTCCTCTGACTCAATGGCTGTGCTATACGGCACCACTGCGGCAAGCGCGTCTCCCCACCTTGGCCCTCTGCGCAGGAGGACCCTGTGCGCCTCTGACACCTGTCACACCACAAGTGAGTTTTACTTTCCGATCTTACGATTCCCTTTTCGTAGGCTTCGCGGGTCGGAGTTGAAAAGGGCAATTCCCTCCTGTCGTCCCATCGGGGCTCCCCGCCTTTCTCCTCTGCTTGAACTGCTGATCTGGAATGGCTGCTTCCTCGTGCGTTCAGCCTTGCTCATAGTGTGCTCTCGTGCTCCCTTTTATCCCTGTGTGGAAGGGAAAGGGCAGTCAGGTGTGTGTAATTTTCAGCAATTTCCTGACTCTGCCTGACCCTCGTGTTGGGACATGTCAGGTAAAAGGCTCTGGTGTTGGTCCGTTGTTTGTTATGGTGTAAGAAAGTGTTAGTGTTGGAAAGGGGGGTGGTAGAGTTTGACTATCCTATGGGGTAGGATGGGGGTGTCAAAAAAGGGCATACGCATCTCACCTTTCAGTGTCCCACTTCCACTCCCCGAAGACCACTCATCCAGGTGATCCTGGGGTGGACCAGTGGGGGAGGAACTAGATCCAATAGCGATGGCCGTGTTCTGGCCACCTGGATGAGAGACCCCCATTGACTACTAAGGGAGACATCTTCAGGTTTCTCACAGCTTTCTGTAAAAAGGTGCACGTCACCAGAAACAACTTAGTTTGGCACACTGCTGCCACCCAGAAGCCAGCCATGCACAGTGAAAATTATTTGACATTTACTGCAACAAAGTAAAGGTTAAATTAAAAGGTTCAAAACATCCCTGTAAATGGTACTAATCCTTCATAAAATCTACTCGACTACGTGATTGGGCAAAAAGACTTTGTGAGCCCTGGTTGAGTGTCTGTAAAATGTAAAAGGTTAGCTACATAAATGGACACAAATAGATATCATAAAAAGGCTCTGAAAACAGTTTGGCTAGCTCTCTCCCGAAGCCGATATAAAATGCAATCATAATCATAGAGCAAATCGAGCTCTACAGGCTAGCTACAGTGTATGATAGTGCAGTCAGTGCTCCAGATAATATTTTGAAGTGTATGTATGTAACTCCCTATTTTTTCAAGTTGGGAGTAAAATTATTTTTTACTGAGTAAAGAGTACGTTCCTTTCCCAATAGGCGTATTAACTATGAAACTGAAATGTATTTGCAATAAATATTTTGCACCTAGGCATTCATGTACATTATAAGATACCTCTTCATATTAGGCAATAATTGTAGTTTCTACATGTGGCGCTACCTGTTCTACTAGATCAAACATATGCATGGAGCTGTGAGAGCAGGGGGGGAGGGGGTGGAGGTGACTGGAGGGAGCAAGCTCATATCTGTCATCTTACTCGTTTTTTTTGGAGTAGCTGCACTCCCCATTTTTCTTGTTTGGTATTGTTTAACAGTTTCTAAGTATTAAAAGAGGCGGATACACCACTTATCTGTCGACTGGGTGCAGTAGATCAGTAGATGTTCAGACTGGATGAAACTATTGATCACTACATTGCGTTCACATCTAGTTAGCTTTGTTTATTCATTATGTAAGGGGAAAGACAGTAAAAGACTACGTGGATGGCATAGAATGCAGAGAACTGGGCCAACTAGGGGTAATATTGTAGGTTGCGGTCATTTTATTTTGAGTGTAGCTGGTATAAAGCAACAGGGTGATGAGATGGAACGTGGTTCAGCTAATGGGTAGAGCACGAGTTGAAAGATGCAGGTTTGCCATCAAAAGCATTTGGCCATGCGATCCTCTACATTTTCAAAAGTGTTTACTCGTCCATATGGTGCATCTTTCCCAACAAAACGAAATCTAGTTGACAAGATGAGATTTAGATACACTAACCAAAACTTTACTGTAAAACAAAGACGAAGCAGTGTTTTACAGTAGCAATACTGAAATTATGCATTATGTCACAACTTTGTTATGCCCACAGGCTAGTCATGCCCACATTTAAAAAGGGCTAATGCCAGTGAATCACACCTCAGACATGGCTGCCAATCATCGGAACACTCACACCAACCCTACAATCCGAGCAATCCTACTGGGTCTTCCAGAAATCCCTAAAAACGTGGCTATTCGTGTAAGCCTTTATTCAAGCTATCTTATGCATTTACCGGTACTCCAACAGGACAGCAATGCCCCAGGGTTTAGAGCACATTATAAATGAAAAAAAATAAATGTACATGTTTAGGAATGACATTGCAAGGCTGTGGAATAATAAAGTTCACACATACTCATCTTAGCCAGACAGGATATAGTTAGCTTAGTAAAAGTATCATCCACCTCTGGTTTCCAATTAGTTGAAAAAAACAAAAAAACGTTTTGCCTATCACTACTAACACAGGCCTTTAGCACAAGAGAGGGGGAAAGGATTACTGCTGCACTCTTTCCATTAGCCCCATTGGACTTCAAGTACACAGAGAAAAGAGGGTGGAGAGGGCCCTGAAGGCAAGAGAGGAATGCAGGGTAACCTCTGCTTTCAATGAGCTGGGTAATTTAAATGGCTAGCTTTGCTACACAAGTGCCAATTTAATTAGCAATTTATGTAATTCTGTAGGTTTGCTATCTGGTACTGCTTATTTTATGTCTTGGAAAGAGTTGAACATCAGCGAAATGATTAGAAGGGTGTGGAAGAACAGGCGAGTGCCCCAGAGTGACTGGAAGGCATTATCCAACTGGGATACTGGAAAGTGTGGTAGATCAGAATCAGAGACGGACAAGGTGGTGTTGTGGTTGAACGTTTCTCTTTCTTTATTCTAGATCACACACAAAATAAAACTATGCTGTCTCCAAGTCTACTATTCTTGGCCCCAAAGGGAAACCATTAAGAAAGAAAAACAATGAAAAAGGGTGCTGATTAGGATGTGCATTATAAAACAAGAAAGTCCTCCGTCCAGAATCCTTAACTAACCAGAGTTCTGTACCTACCATTATAAAAGAAACACATACATTCAAAGTACACTTGGGCTTTGACCCTGAGGAAATGACCCATTGTTGGATTCTGACCCCCACCCTGGTGTGTCTCTCAATAGGAGCTGGTGGACCTGTGCAGAGTCTAATCTAGTAGGCTGAATGGATCTCTAGTCTTTGCTTGTCTGTCAGTCCAATTAAGGTCTTTCGTCTTTGTTCTCACATGAGGAGATCTGGTTCACGGCCCTCTCTGCCTCTCCCACTTTTCGCCTTATACTCTCCCCCCCCCCCCCACTCCCCAGAAGAGTCCTGGCATGTCATGATGCCTGCCCCAAGGAAGCCAGACCAGGCCCAGCAACCCCGGAAGCAGGCATCATGCCATTTGGAGCATGCCCAAAAACCCCAGTTAGGGGCTGTTTGGGTGCAGTCCTGGCGCCTATGGCGCCAGGCTCATAGGGATAAAGTCAGTCCTGGCGCCATGGGCACCAGACTCATTACTGAAAAACCTACCTAATGCAGACCATGCTGCATACTCACCTGGTGCAGACCATGCTGCACGAAGCCACAAACCAAATGAGGCTTAGGAGGGACTATTTTACCTAAGGAACTACTTTTTTCTCGGGTGGCGACTGTGGAAGAATACTTACCTGGGACTTCTTCCTAGGCTATTTAAACCACGCCCGGACAGCCACACGTGCTTCGCGTTATTCTGCATTCAGCAGCGTAACGCTCACCGTGCCTCCAGCATCTTCCAGTCTTCAGCCACGCCCGCTTCAGTCCTGACCACCTGGAAACGAAAAGAAAGAAGAAGAGGTTCAAACTTGAAACCTTACCTGAATTCTTGATCCATTGCGCCGTCGATCTAGAAGAAGGAGTCACGCACCTCGCAGCGCCGCGCTGTACTCACCATTCAGTGCAGCTTTTCCTCACTCCATCGCAGACGCTGCATATTCCAAACCGCTCTCCGATATCTAAGGGGACAAGAAAAGCCAGGTGAGCACGGGAATGCAAAAGGGCAACACAAGCTACCCCCAAAGACTTACCTGATTTACCGCAGGGGGTACTCACCTCATTTCGGGTCGGCGCAGTTAACTCTGCATCAACGCCGTACCCCGGCCCCTAGGGGGAAAACCACTATAGACTTACCTGACTCCCACCAACTGCCCTTTGGACTCTTCGTGGTGGTTAAGTCGGCAACCTGCAAGGAATCGGAAAGAGTGAAGATCAGACATTTGAACTCTTACAAACTGTTGGATCCTAGAGTCAATACTGGAACACACCAATTCCTCCACGCCAGTGAGGTAACTGGTCGTCAACGCGCCCCTGCGCTCGATGCAGGATGGAGAGCTCACCTTTCTAAATCATCAGAAAGATATTCATACGAGCCGACAAACAAGTAAGTGGGGGTGTCCAGTCATCTCGGCTCTACGTGGCACCAGGCCAGTTCAGATCGACGTCCCCGTGGGAACCATTTTCTTCTGCAGTTCTTTTTCTTTGTCCCACCTTGGGGTTTGGTTCTCCTACCCAGTCTTGTGGTAATAACGGGTCCCTCATCCCGCCTTATGGTATTGTTTCACTTACCCAGTGTTGGGGTCCCTCCCTCACGGTTCCCCAGAGCCACTGCGTACCTCTGCTCTTTGGGAGGTGCTCCTCAAGCGAGTAGGGAATTCAGCCAATGTAGCACCACCTTTTGTTACTTTTGGGTATTGCATATCGGATGGTGCTTGCACCCTCTTCCTGCAGGGTCTTGGTGCCAACATCTTGGTACGCTGGTTGCCCGCTTCTCAGGTGGTTGGTGCTCCATGTTGCTCCTCTGAGCTGGGCACTTCCAGTTTGCTGCATGCAGCGAATGCTCCATGGGCTGTGCCACAGTCCTGGTTGCCACGCCTGGTGATTGATCTTCCTCTTCTGGCCACACACCCCCAGGAGGAGGTTTCATGTGTTTTTCCAGGCTCCCTGTGTTTCTCTTCTCCCTTTCTCCAATGCCGATTGGCTCTTTATCTCTCCCTCTGTTAGGGGGTGGACCATTTCTGCGTGCCCTTGTTCTAGGAGAGTACTGTCAACACAGAGGGTCAGAAACCATACAGCCATTCTTAAAGGAAGTTTTAATACATCACACAGTGCAAGTCCCATATAGCCAACAGATACTGGGATCTTGAGGAGGAGTCTTGCGGATATCTTTTTCAGGGAATCTCTTATCTCCAAAGGGGGGTGGGGTGGGGGAGTCAAACCCCAGCAGGATACTGCTTTCCCTGTTCGCTAGTGGGAGTCAAGCTTAGCAGGCTCACCTTCATAGCCCCTAAGGGGGTGGATCCCCCTTGAGGAAAGGGGACGAATACCCTGTATTCTGCGTCACCTACAGTGTTCCCTGAAAAACTCTAGATAGGAGCAGTTTACCTTTCTGCCATCATCCGCAGATAAACAGTTTTTAGATAATCAGGGTTAGCGTTCACTACATCAGTCCGGGGAGACAACCGGGTAAGGGTGGGTTTGTCCATCCCTAGGATACAGAGAAAGCGATAGTTTCCTGCACACCCTACACACCCAGTGGCTAACATAAAAACTCTTGAACCTCATCTGGTAGTTGGTGGGTTCTTGAGATCATCTGTGACAGTTGCTTGTAGGCAATTAAGATAGATTGCTTAAAAATGGAATTTAGTTTGTTATCCCTGAGCACTATCCTATGTAGGTTATTACCAATGCCATTTGTGTCAATGCTAGGTAACATATGGCCACCAATTTGAATCTGTGATTCATGGTCATTAGTATAGTGTCAGGATTGTGTTCATGCACATTCTCCAGCTTGTTTATGACAAAATGTCCAATAGTGCACTTGAATTGCATTTTATTGCTTCCATTTGAATAGGTTTCTGAATTCGAAAGCAAAAACATTGTACCATCTAAGCAGTGTCAGGAAATAGATCAAGAACAGATATGCCACAAAAGAAACACTTAATAGCCCTTTAGTTGTAGATTTTCGTACAAAGGCTAAATTGAATGAGACTTTGAAACAAAGAAAAT
The DNA here is from genome assembly GCF_040938575.1 of Ambystoma mexicanum. Taxonomy (NCBI): domain Eukaryota; kingdom Metazoa; phylum Chordata; class Amphibia; order Caudata; family Ambystomatidae; genus Ambystoma; species Ambystoma mexicanum. Next base: position 711,524,028 of record NC_090931.1, read on the forward strand.
GCACACAAATCAATGCAACCTTTCCGAGAATACCAATTCTTAATTCACCTTTAAACGTTCCCCTTTTTCTCTCCAATAGACAATGTCAGAATGGTATATTTTTCTGAAGACCACACCAATTTGTTTTCTTCAAAAAAGAAAGAATAAAAAGGATCAAAGCAACACAAAAAAAACAAATCAGAGTGCATTTCTAAATCAGGATTTAACTATTTAAACCTTGCCTCCCCCCAAACCTTGCCGGGCCAGACCTGGCATAGGTGGGAAGTGCAAGGAAACACACCAAAGCAGGGTAAAACACACGAGTGGGGGAATGGGAGCGAAACAACCCCAGAGCGGGGCAACTAGAGATTGAGACAAAGCATGTTGTTGCAAAGCAAAGAGATTGAAAACACACACAGTACATGAAACCAGCCGCCGTCCCTTTATTTGGGAAATGGCCCAAAATAAGGCTTTGTTGGTTTTGTGGCTTTCGTTTGTGGTGGTATAGCGAGAACTCGGGTTAGAATAGGATTCTGGATAGAGGACTTCCCGTCTGTAAGACATCCTGCCAAGCTCCCTTTTACAGACTAGGGCATAGATTCATAGGCTTAGGGACAGCTTAGGCCTCTTATCGTCAAAGAATAAAGAAGTGTTCAGATAATGTGCCTTCATGTTCATCTCCCGATTCCGACCTACCACAGCATACCTGCTGCATATCTGCCACCTGTTCCCTTCTCCAGATACGTATCTCTCCCCTGCCTTGGCCCGGCTCCTCCTGACACTACCCCAATGGACATGTGTTGCTCACTTGTTTCTTCTTAATTTCCCTAGTTATTCCTTCCTCTTGTTAAATGTTAAAGGTATTTGTACCGCTCACCGTCACCAACGGAATTGGTCCCCAGGCGCTCTGGCGGATCTGTAAACGATAAGGGGGGATGGTTTAGTAAGGTGAAGAGGGAGTAGGATAGTGAGAGGAGTGGTGTTCTGTTGGCAGCTTCAACTCGGTATACACCAGATGTTGAGCTTTGGTGCGGGTATTGGATCGGTGTCAGTCCGCGTGTGCTGTTGCTCCGGCTTATGTGTTGTTGCAGTGTTGTGAAGTGCGTGCTGCTTGTGGTGCGAGAGGGTTGTGTGAGTTTTTGAGTGAGATAAGTATGCAGAGTTTGAGGTTGTATTGGTTAGTGGGTTACCTGACCTTTAGCATGCTAACATTCACAGTATTGTCTAGGTGTGGCACTTGCTGGCCCTCACAAACCCATCCGGACGCGGCGAGGGCCAATGTCCAGAACTCCATCCAGGTGTGGGCATGCCAACATTCACAGCCTTATCTAGATGCGGTGCAGGCTGGTGTTCACAGCTCTAAGTGTGGCACATGCCAACATTCAAGTTTCATCTAGGCGCGGGCATTCTATTCTTCAGTCAAAATCCTATCTATATGAGACGCAGGCTAACGTTCACAATTCTATCCAAGGGTGGACATGCTAGCATTCACAGTTCCATCTAGGTGTGATGCTGGCTAACATTGACAATTCTATCCAGACGTGACGCAGGCTAATATTCACAATTCTATCTAAGTGTGCACATGCTAATATTATGGCACTATGTTATTGGGAGGTAACAGAGTGGCAGGGGTTTTCTGGAGTAGAGTGATTGCTCTACTCCCCACCCATTCCAACTCACAGTTTCTGTTGGTGTCTGTTAGCTGCTGGCTTCCTTGGCGTCCCCTGCGGACACCTGCAGACACATCTTGGGGCCGTCCTTTGCCTCGGGGTCCTTTGCCGCAGGGCTGCCGGGCAGAGGGCTGCCCTAGGGTGTCCTTGATGTGGGGTATATGGGCCAATCCGGATGGGGTGGGCGTGTAGGGAGGCGGTCAGAGGGAAACCAGGAAGCGGGTGGGCAGGGAGGCGAGCTGAGGGTGGGAGGGGGAAGCCAGGAAATGGGGCTGCAGGCCGGGGCAGGGGGCCCCAATCACCACCAAAATGGTGTGTTTAGAAGCCCAGGAGGGTCTTCTCATGCCCCAACTCACCTGCAGCGCCGGATGGAATGGCAGCTGGAGGGAGTGGGGCTCCAAACAGGCCTGGCTGGGCTCGGCAGATGCCTGCCCAATCAGAGACCAGGGGCTGGCCTGAGAGGCGGGTTGCGGGCGGGAGGGGGGTTGAAAGCCAGGAAACAGGGCTGCAGGCCGGGGCAAGGGGCCCCAACCATGCACCAAAATGGTGTGTTTAGAAGCCCAGGAGGGTCTTCTCTCATGCCCCAACTCACCTGCAGCGCCGGATGGGGCTATTGTAGCGGATAATAAACCATCATTCCTTAGCCGAATTTGTATAGTTGTGTTGGTGTGATCCATTTCATTATATACCATGGGCATGCCAGATCTATTAGCTTTTTGTACAACAATTCCCTTGGAACAAGATTGAATGCCGATCAGAAGTCAACCAAAACCATGTATATGGCTTGTTTACGTTGTCTTCCCTGATGTATGATGGCCCTCAAAGTTATGAGATTAATTGCCATGCCCAAGTCGGGGATAAAACCAGTATGAAAAGGATCCCTTAGGCTCTTGGTATCCAACCATCTACTGAACTCCACCAGTATCACGCAGGCAACATTTTTCCTGGACAATCCAAAAGGGCGATCAGTCTAGAAGATGCCGGGTTTGCACAATCTCCCTTCTTAAATCTAGTTAAGATTATAGATATTTTCCAGGAAAATGGAATATTTCCAGTTGGCATGATGTTCTTGAAGATTAAGTACAGGATGTGGGCCCAAGTCTCGGGATTCTTCTTTAACATACGATTATGTAACTCATCTGGACCAGCCGCACGGGAGGTACTCAGCTTTGATATATAATAGCGTACATTAGCCATATCAACATCCAATTTATGGTCATGTTTTATGGTGTTCGTATTAAAACAAATCTCAGGAAAGGGCGTCCGCTATACATTGCCATAACAGGTTCGCCATATGCCTTCTGGTATGGTGTTTATTTGTATTACAGATTGATGTTGACAACCTCTGTTCAATAGAGCCCAGATTCCTCCCGATGACTAAAGGTAATCTGCTTCATCATGGACTCGCCATTGTGCCAATATTGGATGGTTTGTCTCCCACTTTGCCAGTTTTTATAGGCATTTTAAGTTTTATCTGGTCATATTTGACTTCTGCCGAGGAATAAGTCTGATTCCTTATGTTTTTCTTTAATTCACTTTTTGCGTTTCACCCCATAGTTGTTAGGTGTGGAGATGGCCATTATGATGCCGTTGGGCGTGCAACCCTCTTGATTTAAACATTTGCATAGCCTGTGTGATCTTGATAGTTAGGCTTTTGATAGTGTTTGCCCATACTGCGATAATTTAGCTTGTCCATTTAAAATAGATTTCTGGCATTGTTGACTATTATGTTTGCCATGTGATGATTAGTTAGTAACTTTGTGTCAAAACACATTATCAGGGACCTACTGTGGCTGGCACCTGGTTGGGAACTTATTTACCCAGCAGATGCCATCTCTGTCCCTCTTGCAGAAACACCAGATGGGGAAGGATGGCATCTGCTGGACTAAAGAGGCAGCAGGAGCGAGTGGCTGCCCCAGGACTACAAGTCCCAGCAGCCCCTATGCCAAGATACAGGCACACAGCAAAACTGTTCGCACTCGACTTCCTCACGGGCGGACGCATCCAGGGGAGCTCTGAGCAGGCAGAATCTATCGCGGGGCCATTCCTCGCCCAAAACAGATCACCGCGGCTTGAAAGATAAGTACTTTCCCATTCTTTTGGAACCTGAGCTTGCTGATACAAAAAATACAACTAACTGCATGGCAGATAAGGGGGATTGAGACCCGGGAGGCACCCGATCACAGAACAGACCCAGAGGCGCATCAGAGTACAGGTGCAGGGAATACCCATGGAGTTTAAAACTGCATGTTACGAATTGCATGGGAAAATGTGTGCGAACTAACCATAGGAGAAACCGCGTTACCTAGAGCACGCAAACTAATGATTTCTCCTTTGACAGATGCAGTTTACGGTTCACAAGACACCGCTGGTGCCAGAGTCAAATTGGACTTCAGGCAAATCGCCGAAGCTAAGTTCAACTTCTTTTGTTTTACAAATATCGTTGTATTGTGCAATTGATAGATTGAGCAACTGGCGCTGGGCCAGCACAAAGCCAGATACCTGTGCTAATTCCTGTGTCCATTCCCTTTTTCCAGTCTTTCAGACCAGCTACTCTGATGTCTTGCTAATTCCCTCTGCTGTCCTTAACTTCTCCAGCGCCCTTGTGGCATTGGCTGTAGACATTGAACTTGCATGCTCCTACTGTCGGGGTTCTAGACCCTCCTCTTACATCAATCCACGTCAGGTTGGGATTTCCTGTCTCAACATTAATCAGTTTGTACCGCAGCACGACCAAACACCCTCTTACAGCCCTTCTTCACCAGTTAAACACCTGGGTCCCCCTTCTCATGTATGGGTGTTCTTCTACTGTCATTCTATCACAACCTATATATTTACAGTCTCGATTTTCTTCTCAGAAGCTGGACACCCTGGTTATCGGCATGGTTTTGTGCTTAACTTTCCTCACATCTCATGGTCCACTTGTCAGTACCACAAGGTCTCTGCGTGTTGGGGGGAGGTCTGTAAAAACAAAAACTGTACATATTCACGTTTGATCGCTCTTACAGTTAGTGTCTCGGTTAGGTGATATGCTTGCAGACATGTGATCACAAACAAACCCATCCTCTAGGAATCTTTGGCTCTGCAGATGTTTTGGACTACAAGTCCCAGTCCCAATCCCAACTACGATAAAAAATGTGGGGAGATGCACATTGCAGACCCCTGCTTCTAGACTTGCAAGAGTTAGGTACATATTGTTAAAATCATAGCAATGTCTGTTCTTTATTTGTCAAATCAGTGTTGAAGTAATTCAGCCAAACCACTGTTTATTCTTGTTCATGCATATAACACAGAAAAAGTAGTTTACCAGGACTGTCTGATCATTCATTCTTCAAACATGTAAGATAAGATACCCCTTTAGAAAGATGTCATCACTTTTTAAACATTGGACAAAATGCATTACCCAGATCAAAATTAAAAAACTTACCACATTCTTTGTCGTCTTTGCCTTTTACCAAATTAATTTATTTTTGTTTTCAGTTGCTATTTTATTTACAATCAGAATGTTTTAGCAGAGATATTGTTAACAAATCATATTTAGACAAAATTATAAAAAATAAAACATTTAGAGAAAACACTATCAAAAATGTTAACTGGGAGGAGGAGCCTCAAAACGTAGGTCAAATGGAAATGAGTTTCTTTTTTATGAAATGCCTCTTAGTAGCAGAATTGAGATCAGAAACAAAAATTCAAATAGTCCTACGGCAGACAGAACAAAGTAATTTGGTGTACAAGTAAGACAGAACAGGAGGCTAAGCAGAATCAAGTGCTGTAGCAGGCAGGCACATTTCATTATAGAGGAGCCTGTGGGCAGGGTAATGGGGGAAGGTTCTTCCTCTAACATCAAGCATCGGTGCTATGTGTATATATGGAATCCTCATCTCAAATGTGTACTCATAAAGTGACGTTTGCAAGAGGGTGCGCAAGACCTATGACTCTGCACTTTGTTCTTTACAGCCACGGTGCTTTACAACAGTTGGTTAATTTGAAGTTAGATACAGTGGACCCAATCAAACCAATAAAACGAACTCCATTTTCAATAGAGATTGGTGTGTGCTGCTTGGGAGAGCATAATCAAAGCTGAATGGATTCTACCAAAATTGCTAGGCCAGAGGTAAGATGTGCGACTGATTATCTGCACTATTAGAGGTCTCCATAAATGCAATAACTTGTGATAAGCATAGACCATTCTCTCTGACCTGGCTGTTTTCTAAATAAAATTGTTATTTCTGGTAGTGTGCCTTGATTTTTAATGGACTGCCTGGCTGCATATATGGGACAGGGTGTTTAATAACCATCAGAAGGACCATAAACAAAGGCTAGAGATTTAAATAAGTAGTTATCCCTCCATAAGCCCTAGAGAAAAAGCATGCAGTGATCGGTCCCGATTTTGAGAAGGACATTACTTTCTACTGTGGTGAACATGGGATGAGACAGACAAGTTTTGGTCATAGAAGTTTTGTTAAAGACTTGTATTCAAATAAATGGGGGCAGGGGTTGAGAAATGCTTCTCTGTCCCTGCTCTAAAAGGCGTTTCACTACCTAAAAAAAACAAAATTAAGGGTCCATCAATGTCAGTATGTCCAAAGCAAAAACCGTCCCGCGAGTACTATTCCGACTCTCACATTCTAAAAATCAAAAAGGGAAATTGTAATAGTGCATAAATGTTCCAATAAATACTAAAAAATAAATAGGGAAACCTGTTACTCCAACACAAGGACGTTCCAGAAGGATAGAGTTCCTTGTTCCGAGGGTGGTTCCCTTCCCCAGGATTTCTCCTCATTCGGTTTTATAACAGTTCCTTGCGTTTCTCTTGATCAACAACCCAACTGGTATACAAAACAACTTGCCTCTTAGTCTTGTTAGGATACCTGTTGTACTCTCCTGCCGGGTTTCCCCCTCTTCCTTAATATATTTTCACAGCATTCTCCTAATCCTGATCAGGACTTCTTGGCTTACTGTCTTTTACACACTGTTCAACTTGACAATGCCTGGTGTGCCTTTCTGCCAGGGTTTTCTCACATAAACATGTTCCTAACTTGCATCTGCCGTGTATACTCTCATACAAGAGAGTATATATATATATATTTTCTTGCACCTTCCATTTGCCTGGTATACTCTCCTGCCAGGGCTTTTGTTCATGTGAGCTCTGCAAACACTTCCAAACTTGAGTCTCTTGTATTAGTTTCATCTTGTATTGTATCTGCCTGGTATACTACCCTGCCAGGGCTTCTTTCATAGACATTCTTGTACTTGGAGCCTGCCAGGTACACTCTCCTACTAGGGGCCTCCTTATATGTGCACTGCGCACACTTACAAACTGTATAGTTTTTTGGGTTTATTCTGTTCGGTTTTGGTTTTGCCTAGTATACAATCCTGCTTGGGCTTCTCTCATAGGTGTATTGCATACACTCAAATACGAAAGTCTTATACCGGTTTCGTTCTCCCCCTTAAAGCAATGATCGCTTGCTTGTTCTCTTTCGTGTGGTTCATGTGATGAACCCAATGGAGTCGTCACAGATTCACCAGTTGTGACGTCCTCCCATTTGGCCAGGGGATGGCATCCGCTACCTGATCCTGACCCTGGGGGCAGCTTTAGGAGGATCACATCGAAGGAGACAACTTCCGGCGGCGTGGGGGAGTGGGGTTGAGGGGGGGGTATCATGACTTCATTGGCCAAGAAGCAGTATCTTCCCTTTTCCATGAGGAAGGCCCGCTAATACCAAAGACCCTCATGGCATACTGCCAATTGCTTGTTCCCCCTTCTTCTGGTCAGGTACCCAACCATGACACAAACACACACAGAGCAAACACCTTTTTTTCCCACTCCCAGAATTCCCCAGGTACTGAGCCAAGGAGGATGCAGGAGTTTGAACAAGTTGCTGTCCCAAAGCACCTGTGCACGGGACATTTAAACCTAGCGAGCGCACTACTGGAGGAGGCAGTGCCGGAGATGACTCCTATCACAGAGCTCCAGAATGCAAGGATTGTGTACTGGTGTGGCAGAGCAGAGGAAACCACTTTAAAAGGAGACATGCTGTATCTGAGACAGAGGTGCCGTGGAGACGCTGGGAGCCGAGAGAGAGGTCCTGGGTGTTGGCAAGTAAGGTGGCTTTCTCATTTCTGGGACCTGAAGGGAAGCAGGTGTGTGAACACAGAGCCGCGAGGGACGCTGGCTGAAATTCTCCGGCCTCCAGGTTGGAAAGTGGGCGAAAGCAGCATGCTGCAGAAGCGCAAACTGGACCAGAGAGACACTGGAGAAAGCCTGCGAGTCTACCCAATGCCAGTGGGGCCCGAGGGGCGTTCCAGCGACTGTGCCAACAGTAATTCAAACCTAATGAGATTGAAGACTTGTTTGAATGCAGAAAAGGCCAAGTACAAGCCCCAATGAACTATAAATACCTAAAATGCAAATGTGGGGCAAATCTTGAACAAACCTCGGCACCAAACTTATACACAATATCAGTATTGGTAACACTGAGAAATTGTAAAACGCATAAAGTCCTGGCAAGCAAAATACCAGGCTGTTGAGATACATAGAAAGTGCTGGCAGGGGAGAATACCAGGCACACGCAATCCATAAAGCGAAGTCCTGGCAGGTGAGTACACCAGGCTTTGCATACCGGAGCCTAACAAAGGGAGTGTAAAGGGAAATTTGGAAGCTCCAGAAATGTTAAAGAAAGACTTTCTAAACCACAGAAAGACTGATAAACGAAGACACGTTTCCAAATCAAGGTGAAAGTTGCATCTAAAAAAAGGCAGGAATAGAACCTGTTGCTTAATTAGAAAACTTGTGAAACAAAGCAGGAAATAAAGGAACTGCTAGTAAAAGAATTTCTACTCAAGAATCCAGGGAAAGGTATCCATCCTCTGAAACCAAGGGCTTCCACCTTGGAGAAAATGTTTGTTGTAATTATTCTTACTTCAGTTGAACACTTTTTGCCAGCTTCAAGTTGAAGATATGTTCCTCACTCACGGTTATTGTTTTGTTTGTAGTGTGAGGGTCAGGATAGGATGTTTTGGACACCAGCACAGATTTTCCGTTGTTTGCATCTTGACGCAGACAGATCTTTAGCATTTGATTTCTAGGTAGGGAAACTCCCCTTTAGCATAGGGCCAGAGAGGCAAACTCCTTTTATTTGATAAATATCTAAGACAAAAGCTTAACAACCTTGTGCCCAGCTCTCCTTTTGGACTCCTCACATTCATAATTTTTTGGGTTTGGCATGGCTGCCAATATGTCACGGAGTCCCCGCTTCCCTTGGCTGGACTCACGGTTCTTGCTAGTGTATTCCCCTTCTCCCACGGAAAGCAGGTGGCGGTCATTCGATGTTTCCTTCCTTCTCGTCACCTCAGCGTCCCGGCTCGTCTGCCTCTCGCGGTTCCTGCTGGGCTCTTCTTTATCGTTTCAGGCTTCAGTAAGGTGGAGGCTGCCTTCCAATACCTGCAAACACCCAGAAGCCCTCTGTCTGCCGCTGACATTCAGACAGCATGTTTTCGTTCATGGTCAGCTTCCCTTCTTTTCAATGAGCAGGTCGGCTTGATAAAACACTCTCCTGGTCCACGGTCTTTTGGTTAATACCAAGAGGAGCAGCGTTCTACTCCCAGCAGCCCGCCTCAGATAGCTGCTTTGCCGGTTTAAAATGTCCCAGCCATAGGTGTGCTCTTGCAACAACTAGAGCGCAGCTTGTGCTTTTGGCCTCTATTGATCCGCATTACTCCGTTCCACTTCTTCGTCACAGTATTCTCATATTTATGCAACTAGAAGTCCATTCTTGACCATTTCCATGGGGTAAGTTTTCAGAGTGATTGCTGTTTTTACTATGTCTAACCTAGCTCCTGCGTTAAATGCTTTTGATGCCATTGCTCCCCTGCTTGAACGGACCCCATGAGTCCCAATATCAATGCCCGCTTGTGTCATGCACCATTTGACCCATCTAGCCGAGTTGCTGCTGTCACAGCCTTGAATGGTTTCCTAATCGCAATGAGCAATTGTGTTACTCCTGTCGGCCTTAAATTACCTTTCACGCTCTCGAAAGCCATCAGATACCGAACCAGACAATCTGGGTTGATCAGAGAATGCTGCGTAAGCGACTGTCTTGATACTCATCCTTTTGTCAATATAGAACGTGAACCCTAATGAGCCAAATGACTTCCGGTCTACTTGAAGTGCCTTAACATCCAACACTCTCTTACACGATATGAGATAAAGCAGCATAGTGAGCTTTGCTGATAATTCCTTCCTCGACAGCTGTTCGTTTTCTGGCCAGTTAATAAATTCAATACCATATTAACATCCCAAGTCCGTGAACATCGGGACATTGGTGGTTTCAACAGCCTTACCCCTCTGAGAAGTTTGCATGCTAATGGATGCTCACCCACTCGTGCACTCTCAATCTTGGGGTGCCCAGCTGATCTACAAGTATTCACCGTCCTGTAGGCTTTGCCCTGTGCTGCTAAAGCCGCTACAAAATTCACTCTTTGCACTATATTTGCCCTCGTGGAATGTATGTGCCGTTCCACACACCAGTTGTTCCACAGTGCCCAAGCCGACCTGTAGGCCTTCTAGGTGCCCGATGCCCAGGCTTCCTCTATGAATCTCTCAGCGTCTCCTGAAAGTCCTGGCTTATGCCAGGTTCCCCGAAAATCGCCCAAGCGATCAATCTCAGGTTGCTCTCCTGAATCAGAGGATCAATCTCACCTGCTGGATCCTGAAGTAACTCTCGGAACCGAGGGAGTAACAATGGTTCTTCTATTGATAATTCTAGAAGGTCCGGGAACCACATCCGACTCTTCCTGTCCGCTGTCACCAGGATTAAGGTTGTGTGTGTGGTCTCGTGACCTGCGCTAATGTGCTTGCAATCACTGCGAACAGAGGAAAACCGTACTCTCACGAGCCCACCTTCTGTAAAAATGCATCTGCGCTTCCGCTGCTGGGTCTGTTCTCCAGCTGAAGAACCGTTCTGAGTGTTCAACATGGATGCAAACAGGTATGTCCTGCATCGGCCCCTCATTTTCATCAAGGTCTGAAATACCCGTCTAGTTGCCACTCACTGGCATCCCTCAAATGTCTCGAATTCCAGTCTGCCACTTCGTTCTGCAGACCTGGGATATACTCCGCTGTCACACCGATTCAGTTCTGTAGACTTATGTGCCAGAAATCCTTTGCTAGCTCTGCTAGCATCCTGGACTGTGTCCCTCCTAAACCGTTTATGTATCGTGCTGACGATATATTGTCCATTTTCAGGAGGACACAACAGTTCACTCTGTCCTGGATCCAACAACTCAACGCGAAGGACCCAGCCATCAGCTCAAGACAATTGATGTGGCGTAGCACCCTCTCAGACCATCTGCCTCCCATTGTCATTTCCCCGCAATGGTCTCCCCAGCCCAAGCAGCTGGCATCTGACTATGGAGGTCCAGGGATGAGCCAAATATTGCTCCCATAGGACTGAACCACCATCATAGTTATGTCCTCGCTTCTACAGATATCGGTATCTTCTGTTCGTATGAGACATTTCTCCATAGGTGTTGAATTTTCAGGCGCTGTAGTATAGGGGCCCTAGGAAGATTGCCTGGATGACGCTATAATCCCCCCTACCAATCTGGCAAGCTCTCTTAATGAGTGGTAAGTCTTCCTTAAATGGGATGGTCCTGATCTCTTTCTTGATCAGGTTCACTTTTGCTATTAGTAAGCTGCGTGTGGCTTCTCTCCGGTCTTATCACAAAGCCCAGAAATTCTGTCATTTAGGTTGGTTTCAATTCAGATCTCCCAATGTATTAAAACACCTAGGTTCTGTAATAATAGGACAGATACTTTTGCCGGTTGTTCCAGTCCTACTTTATCCTGTCCCATCAGACAGAAGTCGTCTAAGAAACACTATCAATTTGATGCTGTTTCTCTCAGGTGACGGACTACTGTTCCCATGAGTTTCGTAAAATGCCCAGGGTGTTGACGCCAACTGAAAAGGGAGACATGTGCTGGGGGCGCTGTTGAGCAGCCTGCAAGATGGCTGCCTAGTGCAAGAGCTCCGTGCCTAGCCGCCTTTTATCCGTTGACATCTGCGGTTCTGCTTTGGATCCTGTGTCCCTGCACGGCGGCCAACAAGCTCTATCCGCACGTCGAGTTTTGGGAGAAATCGGACCCTCGGATCCGGAGATCTTCGCTCCGCCGTGTCTCGCCGCCCTTGGACCTTCGCTGGGCCCGGTTCTCATCGTGGCCTGGCCGGGTGCCTCCCGTCGGATTCGCTGCTGGCTGCTCTGCACCTGGCACCTTGGGGCACACTACACGCGTGGGCCGGTCCGCTCCTGTCCCGGCCCCACCAGACTGTCCTTCCCGCTGGGGGCTTAGGCCGCTGCCATCCGCGGTGCGTCGACGGCCCGTCTACAGTCGCGAGGGGCCTGGGCTGGGCTGGGCTGCTTGGCGCGAGCCGGCGGGGGCCGCTGTCGCGGCCTCACGGGGATTCTTCAATACCTGATTCACTGGCTGGACTGACCAAGGAGGGCTGGGTTCTCAACTCGCCGGGCTGCTTTTATCGAGCCTGTGGCAGCCCGTTACGCCACCGGAGCCCGCTCCCTTCATCCTACTACCTCCCCCTCTGGTTCCGGCCATGTCGAGTCGTTCCAAAAGATCTGCTAAAAGGTGTGCCATGGACAAATTTACTAAGACGGTCCCACGGCCGGAGGTGGGCCACACGTCGCCTCCGCAGGAAGAACTTGACAACGACCCTAATCCGGGGGTGGTGGCGCCGGACCTCACTGCCATGATGGAATCAATGGCTAAAAACTTAGCCTCCTTTCATGAGAAGCTTGACGATATTAATGCGAATGTCGCCTTACTCAAAACCCGTGTAGCCCAGGCTGGATCTAGAATTACTGAAGCTGAAAACCAGATCTCCACTAATGAAGATGCGATACACGTACTTCAGGACACAGTGGCCACCTTATCGCATGACATGAAGAGCGTTAAAGCAGAATGCGATGACTTGGAGTCCCGCTCCCGCAGAAACAACCTCTGCATCATTGGGGTCCCTGAAACTGCCCTGAAGGGGCGCATGGAGGACGCAGTCGAACAACTAATCAAGGACTTGCTGGGGGATCCGGACCTCTCCCCTTATTTCATGGTGGAGCGAGCGGGCTCACCGGGCCCTCGCCCCGCGACCCAGACCTGGCGATAGCCCCAGACCCATTATAGCCAAGATTCTTAATTATCGTGACAGGGACCTCATGCTTCGCCTGTCACGGGAGAAAGGGGAGCTGCGACTGGAGTCTCACACTATCAGAATCTTCCCAGACTTTTCAGTGGCGGTGCAGCAGGAGAGACGTCAATTCCTCGGCGTCAAGAAAATGCTCAGGGAACGCAATGTACCATATGCCATCTTATTCCCGGCTCGGCTTAAACTCACTAATAAGGGCAAACTGTACTTTTTCACCGTCCCCGATGAGGCGCTGAGATTGATCGAGATGCAAATACTGCTTCAAGGTTCTGGAGACGGCTGTGTGGACGATAATTGCGAATGGCATGGTTTGTGTACATTTATTGAACTTGTTTACTTAATCTGCACTGCGTTACTGGTAAGGCTGCTCTGTTCATTGTAACGTTCTGCGTCTGCGATGACCCACACCCCTGCAGTCCTTAAGAGCTGCAGCGTTAATGTGCACATCCTTATTGGCGTGTCTGCGACACACTCCACAGAGCTAGTCTTGCATTGTTTTGTTGTCCTACCTCAATTTCTGTCTTCCTGTTGTTCAAATGCAGGTCTTTAATCTCTCAGCGATATGCCCGCTCCCCGTATATGGGTTGTAGGGATGTACAATATTTGACTGTCGAAACTGTTTGTTTGTTTGTTTCGGAACCGCAGGGGCTCGTGCGCAGTCCCAGATTACCCGCTCCGCAGGCGGGGCCTGTGTCATGGGTCCGCCACAACTGTTCGTTTTGCAACAGAGCCATTTGGCTCCAAGCGTGCTAGCGCACGGCAACGGCACACCCCATTGCGATTGCACTGTTTTTTTTCAAACCTTTGGTATGTGTTGGCCCCAGTTGGGCCTCGGGGCAGATTGGGCCAGGTTTGGGGACGGCCCAACTGCGCGCAGTTAAGGGTGGGTGATGTTTACACTGCTGATCCGTGGTTAGTGGTGAGGGGTGGTTTTCCAAAAAGGCACACAAGGTTTTGCGGCGCGCATGCTGAAGGGCCACATGCCCACTTGCTGTTCCAAATCTGGGAGCTCATACTATCACTGGAGCTGGGATGTTCACTGATATGTGGGTACTGTGTGTGTAGATGCCTACCTCTGAAATGGCTACTGTCATAATGTCCTGGAATATTCGGGGGTTGAGCAACCACACTAAGGCCCGTAAGATCGTGGCATATGCCAACAGACACAATTGCAAGATATTGCTTCTACAAGAGACACATTCCGATGGACTCATCCCGAGGGCTGTTGCCCCGTCATGGGGTTCTGCCAGGTTCTTTACCTCCTACTCCACACAATCTAGGGGCGTTCTCACAATGATCCACAAATCAATCAAGTTTGTGCTGCATAAAAGCTACATCGACCCTGAGGGTCGTTATGTTATACTACACTGCACACTGGTCGATAAAGAGTACTTGCTGGTCAACACTTACTGTCCCAACGTAGATTCTCCGGAATTCTTTGCTGGGCTTCGTGGGGGTGCAGATCATATGGGGGGGGGATCTGAACCTTATAGTGGACACTGCCCTGGACAGAACTGCCACGGCACCCAGAGCTCTGTCTGGTGCGGCGCACAGGCTGCATGGCCACATGCAGCCGCTCAACATCTGTGACACCTGGAGAACACTTTACCCCCAGCAGCGGGAATACACCTATTACTCTCGGTACACGATAGTTAGTCCAGGATAGATCTATTCTTGGTCTCTAGAGGTCATGGGTAGGGTGGAAGATACACGCATTTTACCCCGCACATTCTCGGCTCATGCTCCAATCACATTGTCCTTAAGACTGGGAATTCCCACCCAAACGCTCTGCACCTGGCGCTTCAAGTCCGAATCTCTAAAAGACATTGTGTTTAAATCTGAGATACTAGCTGACATTGAGTCGTTCTTTGAGCTTAACTCTCTTCAGGACACGTCCGCCACAGTTCGATGGGCGGCCTTTAAGGCTTACATTAGGGGTATGTCTATCTCCCGGGATGCTGGGGTGTTGAAAACTATTAGAGCCGCTCTTGGGCGATCTGAGGCCAAACTGAAAAGGTTGGAGCAATGTTGCTCCTCCGGGACTGACCCCACCACTCTGGCCCAAATCTCTGATGAGCTCCAGGTATTTAACACTCTAGCTACCAGCGAAGTTCATTACTTCAGCCGCCCGCAGGCCGCCAGGAAATATGGGGAGGGGGACAGGCCCGGGAAAACGCTTGCGACACTTGAGAGGGGGGAATTGGGCCGTACGCAGATCACTTCTATCAAAGATCGAAATGGCGATGCTCAATGGGCGGACCAACGAATACTGGATATATTTACCGAGTTATATAGATCCCTTTACTCTCAGCCCGTAGAGCACACCGAACAACATATGCGAGAACTCCTCGACCAGATCCCCACCATGGAAATTTCCCCACAGACCCGGGACCAGTTGGATGCCCAGTTTACGCTAGACGAGATAGTATCCGCTATCTCAGACTTACCTAAAGGCAAGGCGCCGGGACCCGACAGCCTCACTGCAGACTTCTACCGAGAGCACATAGCTATTCTGGCCCCCCGGCTGTTGGAGGTCTGGAATGAGGCACTCCCGAGCCGCTATCCTTCCCCCTTCCATGCGGGAAGCAGCCATCACGGTGCTGCTCAAACCGGGTAAACCTGAGGATGAGTGCGGGTCCTATAGACCTCTCTCCCTCATGAACCTAGACACAAAGATCTTTGCTAAGATCATTGCTAATCGCTTTCTGCCTATTATGACGCACTTGGTACAAGAGGACCAAACAGGCTTTGTCCCCGGCAGGTCCACCTCCCATAACATCAGGAGATTATTCAATGTCATGTCCCGTATAGATCAAGTCGTCCAGGCCGTAGCGGTTACACTGGACGCTCAGAAGGCTTTCGATATGGTCTCCTGGAAATATATGTGACCGATCCTCAAAACAATGGGCATTGGCCCTAACATGATAGGGTTCATTAAACTATTATACACTTACCCGTTGCACAGGTACGAGTCAACTCACTAACATCCGAGATGTTCACGCTATTCAGAGGCACCAGACAGGGTTTTCCCTTCTCCCCGATCCTTTTTGCTTTGGTGATAGAACCGTTGGCGGACTTTATCCGTGCAAGTCACTCGCGTAAGGGAAGAAGACTGGTTGACGATCCTGAAATAATATCTCTATATGCTGACGATGTCCTACTATACGTCAGAGATCCCACAACCCACCTAGATCCCATACTGAGACATCGCCCGGGTTGGCACCCACTCCGGATTTACGATTAACTATTCCAAATCGGAGATCTTCCCGCTCACTAAAGCTACCCTACAGCCCACCACCGAGTATCCCCTGCGCTGGGCCCCTGAGGGTGTTAGATACCTTGGGGTGCAGATATCCCTCACTAAACCCACCTTGCTTGTTGATAATTACTCAGCTGTAGCACGAACAGTTGAGACCAAAATTTCACGATGGCGCACTCTTCCGTTGTCCGTCGCTGGCCGACTATCTCTTATTAAAATGATCTTGCTCCCCAAGCTCTTATACACCTTTTGCAACATTCCCATATGGCCCGGGAGGGCTTATTTCACTAAATTGCATACGCTTTGTGCACAATTTCTCTGGCACTACGGTTCAGTGCGCAAGAAGTGGACTGACATGGCACTTTCATACAAACAGGGTGGTATTGCTGCTCCGGACCTAGCACTATACTGGATCGCGGCCCAGGCCCAGCATGCTACTCATTGGTACCTGGGCTCCCCAGTGCGCCCACATGTCAAACTGGATTGGCTTGCCTCTGCTGGTATTAACTTAATGTCCTTAATACTACATCAACACTACGCACCCAATTCCCCCATCGACCCCATTGCTGCGACTCTGTATGCCTGGTCACGTCTGCTACACCCGACAAGTGGGCCCTCCCCATATTACAAATGGCTTCCCGTATGGGCCTTTCCTGGCCTGGAGCCCACGCTTGATACCGCTTTGGCCCGACACTGGAGTATCGGGCGCTGTCCGACTTCTATCCCGAAGGCAAATTCATAGATCCCCAAACTTGGAGACCGGGGCACATCAGATCCCCCCTAGAGACTCTTCAATACTACAGGCTTTGTGCCGCGTTCCATACCATGTGGCCCTCCTTTCCGGATGAGCCCCCAGATAACCCGGCGATAGCCTACATCGCCAACTCGGGCGGTGCACGGGGCATCGTCTCTTCACTGTATCAAATCCTACAAGACATCATCTCCACTCCAGCTCTTGGGGCGCGCGACGGATGGTCGGCTGAACTGGGTCTAGAAATACCTGATGAATTGTGGGAGGATATGTGCTGCCACACACAAAATGTTTCCCTCAATTTCCGTTTTCGTGCCATGCAATATAAGCTTCTCAATAGGCTCTACTATACTCCACACAGGACATCGGGCTTTGCTCGCTCTGAGGTGCACCTCTGCCCGCGCTGCAGGGCAGTGGATGCTGATCACTTACATATGTTCTGGACCTGTAACAAACTGTCCGATTTCTGGGACGGTGTCCTTCATACACTAAGTGCAGTAACTGAAACTGTAATTGATCCCGATCCTTTGGCAGGTCTGTTTGGGGTCGGAGGACTGACGAAACTAAGCGCCTGAAAATGTTTTTTGAATATAAGCTGCATGATTGCCAAAAAATGTATACTTCAGAACTGGAGGCGCTCCTCCCCACCGGCCTCTCAGAAATGGCTGGGTATGCTCACATGGTCACGGAACTGTGAGGAGGAATACCAGACTATGCTGCCCACCCAATCCCGCCCCAGGAACATCTGGAGCAAATTTAATACATATCTGAACAACCAAAGTGAGAACATGCCCGGATCTGGCTTGTCTCCAGTCTCCATCCATGCACCGTGATCTCTGCTGTGTCCTTCTGTATCTGGTGATGCTCTGTAACCACTGTTGGAACTATATTCTGTAATCACTATGATGTTTTATGCTATGATTGATTTATTTGCTAGTTACCTTGAAGTATGTGCCTTGTGAACCTCTGCCGACAAAAATAAAAGTTAAAAAAAAAAAAAAAAAAAAAGGGGGAGACATGTGAATTCCCACGTTTGACCTCCCCACCAGAATCTAAGGAACTTCAGATGTCCCTTTGCAATTGGTATTGTGAAGTAGACATCTTTGACGTCTACCCTCACTAGCTAATTGCCTGCTTGTAAAGTGTCTCTCAAAAGATGGATTCCTTCCATCTTGAAATACCTGTATATAATGAATGTGTTCAAGTCTTGGAGGTTTGTTATTGGCTTTGTTTCTCCTTTCCCTTTAGCAGAACATATTGCTTGTGAATCCTAGTGCCGATTGTCACCTGTGTGATGGACGCCTTCCTTTCTAGTTTTAAAATGTCTTTGTTTGATAAATGTTTGTCTTCTTAGCTGAACTTTATAGGTTTCGGGTATACTGTTGCACAGGTTTCAGATAGCATTCCAATTGGAATCCTTGTATTGTCTATTCTATCCAAGCATCTAGTGATAACTGTCTCCACTGTTCTAAGAACAGTGCCGTCCTCCCTGCTATTACTGGGATCGCAATTGGGCCCCCTTTCTTTTAGTCTCACCTGTGTTTGATTGCCGGCCTCTGCCTCTACCCCTTCCTCTCGACTAAAAGAAAGGGTTAGTTCGGTGTTCTTCCTGGTCTCTCCAGTTTCCTCTGCCACTGTAGTTGGACATGTATGTTGTGTAGCAGCCCCTTCCTCTACCAGCCCTTCCGAAAACTTTCTGTCCAAACACCCTTTTTAGCAAATGTCTGAAACCTTGCCCTAGCATGTGCGCCTTTCGGGCGGTCTTTCTTCCCCTTGCGGTATCTGTCTGGGGCCTCTCCTCTCAGGGCCGACATCCCTTGGGAGAATGTTATTAGATCATCCACCAAGCTCCTTCCTTGGACCACTGAGCCTAGCGCTGCGCTTAGTACCCTCTGTACTGTTTGTCCCCTGCCTGGCTTGGGCTATTTTCTTCCAGTATGGGATTCCTCGTGTTCTTCACTGGAGCTGTGCATAATTGACACTGGTGGTTATCACAGGGTTCTTGGGCCTGTACCCGTCAATGAGCAGCTCAATGGGGGTCTGGGGTTTACCTCGTGACTGACTGACACACACACACACACACACACACACACACACCCCTCCCCCCCACCCGGGAGCATCGTTCCGTCAGTTCTTCACTCAGGAACCTCTCCACACAGAAATGACCTCGGGCTGGCGCCAAAATAGAATCCGGTCACGCTGCATCCTCTTCCAACAAGTTGATGTTTTAATGCTGCTTGAGTTTTCAGTAAAGAGAAAAGCATAAGCTGAGCCTCCGGTCTTGACATAGAATTGTGCTTACCCACGCGCTATGCTCATGAAAAGAAAATTAGGGCCCACAATCTGGTTAAGCGCACATGCGCTTTAATCAAAAAGCGAATAGCAACTCAGCAGCACACCACACAATGTTATTCAACACCAGTGGTCAAGAGCTGTGTAGCAACACAACACAGCCAGATCCCCACAGCCCACACCCATACATACTCATACTCTACCAGAGAATTTTTTCTTTTGTAACTGAATAGGCTCTGTGCATCAGAATGCCCAAGCACTCCTGCACCATGTTCTATTAAGAACAGTTTATTATTAGCACTGTATCAGTTAGAATGTTCGACACGGTTCATATTCCCGAAAACCAAACAGCCCTGCATTATACACTATGCTCACGTGCGCGACAGTGTTAGTGATCACGGCAGGACCAGGGAAGTCTGCCCTAACGGCACGCATGCACCAATAAGGGTAGTGTCTTTCAGACAGCAAAAGTTGCATCGCGTGCATGTGCGACCTGATTTGGGGATTTTAAAAGTCCCCATGACTTGGACCATAGGTTTGCGTGCAAAGGATCAGTGTATGCCCCGGCATGGCCCTAATTGGTTAAACAGGCATATATAGAGCCAATTAGAGCAGCCACCTTCGAGAGAACTAGTCAGATGGAACATTGAGAGTCTATCCCCCAGGCCAACAGGCCACTTAAGTGAAACAGCAGATGCCGTTTAAAAGCTCCACTATTTCCTAGATGGAATGGTTTACGTAATTTCCCAATGACCATCTCAATTATTGACCAGCTTTTTCATCCTCTTCAATGCATTATCTGCAACTTCAGCTATCTATGCACGAGCTGCAATTAAACAATTGTTTTCACATTATCCACTGCCACCCACCCCACCCTGGGTTGGCCCCAATACCATAACTGTTTCATTGACACAGGGGAGGCTGACCCTAAGTTCCCCCGCATTCGAGATGGGGTGTTATTATGCACTCCCTATTGCTTTGCACAAGTAATAACCACCAATGAACCCTCCCCAATGCATTAGGTTAACGGTTTACAGCTCCAGTCCGTATCCATGGGCATGGTGCAAGTACACCAGCTGCCTGTACAGAAATCCACTTGATGCCAGATGGCCTTGCACCATCCACATCCGGCACCATGGTTCTGCCCCCATATACAAGCAGACCCGCAATCCACCTTCATATTATAGATCTATCGCCCAACCGGGTTGATATCCAAGCAAGCAAGACGGACAAGGAGTGAACTCGCCCTCCCGCGAAGGCTGCCAACACCGATCCACTAACTGGTATTGAGAACCCATGTACTAGGTAAGGCTTTCCGTGTCAGGCCAAGCGACTTTTCAGCCTCTATTTAAAGGCTCAACAAGTGTGAAAATTCATAATCAATACCTGATACTAAATATGTTGCCTTCTTTGTTCCCTCTCATCTCTCCTTCTCCACCGTTCTAAAATGATCTAATCACTGTGCCCCTGCAAATAATTAAATATGTAATGATCAGGATTATAACTATGCTTTAGACGATACACAACACTGGATGAACTAATAACCACTGACACACTGCATCGCAACATGATCAAAACGTATCAATTCAGGCATGATAAAGACCCCGAGATGTTGAAATCTGTCGGCTGACAACTCACAAATAAAATGCATGTAATTCACTGGAAACCAGAATGTGAACAGTAATTTCTTAAGCGCAAGTTATCCAGGCCAAACTACGTTCAAGTAAAAACAAAACTTTGTCAACAATCACAAGATAATTGTTGTGATCAAGATCGTTTTAAACAATGTATGGACGTCTAAAAAGACCCACCTAAGTCAACGATGCTTTACAATACCTTTTGTTCCAAGCATGTGGGCAAATGCCAAAATAAACTTACGTGATAACTATCCTTTCTAGCAGACATACTGAAGTCATCTGAGCACGGGCGATTTGATATCTGTGTGTGCAGCAATTTGCAATAAACCTTCGTTTAACTTTCACGTTATTTTCCCAATCACTGGGAAACTAACAAAAACGTGTAACGTTAATCAGCATGTTCAATTGTAACCTAGAAATAGTTAACTCGCTAAACTTTTCCTGCTGACAGTTTTGTGAAGGGTTACTTTTTTGTCTACAATGACTAAGAATGTATCGGCAGAACACCACCCGAACACAGAAAACATAACGTCACCTGGACATTAAAATCGGATTGCTGGTAGATATCAGTGGGGAAATACTTTAACAATGCTGTTTTTTCTAACTCAACTAGGCACATCTGCTGTTTTTATAAAATTACTGGTATGACTCGTAAAGTAATTGAACCGAATAATTGCTATTAGCGATACATTACATGAGGTTCTATATGGTACAGTCTTGGTAAATTTAAGGATTGGGTTACGACTCAAGGGCCATAGCATGATCAGGCCCACTCCCAAATTTCTCTTGAAAAGGCTATCTATATATAAAAGGGAAATGTATCAGTGTGTGTGTGTGTGTGCATCTGTTCGAAATGTTCAGCATACTGCCTAACATGCTACAAACCTGAAATTTGGCATGTGGGTAGGTTCCATGGTCTGGAAAATGTAAAAAGTATAAAATATGGGGGCGTGGCCAGGCGGCACACCATGCGGACGTGCCTCCTCCGAGCTCCGGTCTGAAGCGCCCAAGTCAGCCGTTTTAACCCACTTAAATGAAGAATTTCGGCCCCTTGAGAAAACCGAACTGAGAAGATATGCTGAGGGACCTGCCGCTGAGTTCTTGAGGGGGTAGACTCAGGATTAATGCACTTTTGAGAGCCGTTGATCCTAGCACTGTGAAACCCAAGATGGCGGAGCGCCCCTTTTTCGACTGTCCTGACTCTCACCCGAGCTGCCCCGGAGTCGGGGTCTTGACGGAGGGCCGCTGGTGGAGCGGCCACACGGCCGACGCTGAGCCCGGCGGGGGTCCCCTGTGAGAGAGAGATGTCCGAGGCGACCGAACCGGAGAGGCATCGGAGGTGGTGGAGCTCCCGGCGGGGGGAGCTACAAAACCATTATATTTTAAAAAAAAAGACAGTCACAAGGGGGGGGGGGGAGGATACGTCGGAGAGCTCTCACTCTCTCCAACCCAACCATCCGACCATCCCTGCGGCGGCCACCCCGAGTCCCCCTGCGTGCCCCGCCCAGGACGGCTCGCCCTGGCTGCAGGACGGCGGCGCCTGGGGGAGGCTGCAGCGCACCCGACTCTCCGGCTGCCCTCGCTCGAGTGTCGGAGCGGACGGGCTTCCCTCGCCGGGTCTCCAGCCCCCCAGCAGCGCCAGAGCGCGGACTCTGTCGGCCCCCAGAAAACTGGGCTCCGGGTCCCGACGAAGAGCTAGACCGGGCACCAGCTGATCCTCTCTGCGGGTGAGTCCCGTCGAGATCACGGCGTTCGCCGCCCTCCCCCCCCACCCCTGGGAGCGCTGCTCGGGGCTGTGCAGCACGGGGCGGACGGTCTTCTGGGGACCTCCGCTGCGGGCAGCCGCTCTTTCCAGCCCACTCCAGCACTAGCCCTCCAGCTCTGAAGCCAGGGCTGCACCCGCGGTGCCTGCGCCACAAAGATTGACTCTAAAGGGTCCTTGGAAAGAGACTCTGCTTGCCCCACCGGCCAGACGGATTTGAAGCACTGAGAGGCCACTCTGCTCCCCTACAGCTTGACTACAGGCACAGACAGCACGGACACCAAGCTAATCAGGTACCGAAAGGAAACGGGTCACGGGCAAACACACCAGGGGGTCCTGGAATTAATCTAATAGGAGCCGTGGAGCCGGGTGAAAGGGCCACTGTTCAGAAGAAACCCTTTGGGAGGGTCCAAGCGCCCTGGTATAGCCCGCTTGAAATATAACTGCACTGGGACACAACAGTTAAAAGCTCACAACACCACCAAAGTACGGACTGAGTGCTCTTACACACTCCTCTCCTCAGGAGCCTGGGGTTTCCACGCGAAGCCAATCAGCGCAATCTACAGCACCCCGGGGATGCCCAATCCTGGGACTAGGCAGAAAACACAGAGTATACAAGCCTATTTGACGCTTCAACCAAGAGACCCATCCTCTATCCCTGCTCGAACCCCGGAGCCGATTACCAATATGGCTGTGTCCAAGGAGGATATGGAGAATATGTTCAAGTCCTTTAAGAAAGATATCACCCAGGAAATCAAGAAGGAGATCAAAATCTCCAAGGACTCTTTGGCCCAGTCGCTTGCGGATCTTAGTTCCCACCTTGGGGGGGCTGGAATCCAGAGTCAATGACCTAGAGAATGTTACCTCCGTGCAATCCCATGACAATGATGCCCTGGCGGGAAGAGTGAAGATCATCGAGGAACACCTGGAGGACATTTGGGCAAAGCAAGCTGACCTGGAAAACAGGTCGAGACGAAACATACGCCTGCGTGGAGTCCCCCGGAAGATCCCCGACCGGGACCTAGCGGAATATGTCGAGACATTCTTCAGAGCCCTCTTAGAACTACCATCAAATGAAGAGCTAAAATTGGACAGAACGCACCGCGTGTATTCCTCGGCCCATCTGAAGAACTTGCCCCCAGACGTACTTACCCGGGTGCATTTCTACCGCCAGAAAGAAGACATCATGGCGGCAGCCAGGAACGCAGACTCAATTCGATTTCAGAGCACTGAGATACACCTATTTCAGGACCTGGCCCCATACACCTTAGCCCGCAGACGGCACCTGCACAGAGTGACAGCCTGGTTGAGGGATCAGAGGATCCGGTATCGTTGGGGGTTCCCCTGCAAGCTAATATTTGAACTCAACAACCAACACCACATAATATCCTCGGAGGAAGAAGCGAAAAGCCTGATGGAAGAGACACCCGACGGGCTGGATCACAACCCACGGCCCCCGGAGGGGGACGAGTCTACCTCTCGTCCGGCGCCAAAGCCTAGGAGGGGGAGATCCCGCCGTAGACCGGAGAACGCAACAGCCTCTAATGAGGAGTCAGAATCGAGGAAGACATCAAAAACCTCCGGCGGGGCCCCTTCACCGGCGTCCTCGGAGGGGAGGAGTTGGGCAGAGATCTGTACAGGCTGAAGGTGAGAGATTGACTTTATACCCTCATCTTCCGAAGGAATGTACCCAGCGAGGACACCACCTGTTCCCCGCCACGACCTGATGGGGGAGTATTACCTAAGTTAATAGACCGAGACCAGACAGGTTTTATTCAGGGTAGATCGGCTCATGACAATATCAGAAGAGCAATTGACCTGATAGCCCTGGCCCCCTCTATATCAGCTCTACTTTCCCTACTGTCATTAGATGCCCACCGCGCCTTTGACAGCATGTCATGGAATTACCTACACTCTGTCCTGAAGGGCTTTGGGTTTGGCCCGCACTTCTCCAAGCTGATACTGGCCAACTTTCAGATCCCCACCACCCAGGTTCGAGTCAACGCCCATTGGACTCCACGGATACCTGTTGGCAGAGGGACCAGGCAGGGTTGTCCCCTATCGCCGCTGGTATTTGCGCTTACAATGGAACCGCTAGCCCAACATATCCGCCTACACTCTGAAATCCAAGGGTTCAAATTAAAAGATCAGACCCATAAAGTTGCCTTATACGCAGACGATGCTTTCTGCGAGAGGCCCAGACCTCGGTCCCTCTGCTCATGGCCCTGTTAGATAGATTTAGGCAGATCTCAGGCTTCTCAATAAATGCAGCCAAATCAAAAGGGGTTGAACCTGTCCGAAACCCCCGAGGTGCTAAATGCCTTACAGAACAAATTCTCCCTTAGCTGGGTAACCTCCAAAATAACATACCTGGGAGTGCACTTAACTACAACCTACTCTGGGCTGGCGAAGGCCAATATTCCCCCGCCATTTAAAGAAGCTAAGGAATCACTACTAAAATGGGGTCCCCAGGAGATTTCTTGGCTGGGGCGAATAACAGCTGTTAAAATGACTCTACTACCCCGCCTCCTTTACGTATTTCAGGCGCTCCCAGTTTATATCCCAGAGCGAGACCTACAAGACCTTCAGAAAGCGATATGCCAATTCATCTGGCAGCGTAAAACACCTAGAATCCAGCGCAAGATCCTTATCAGAAGTAGGCAGCTTAGAGGACTAGGGCTCCCATCTACTGTAAGATACTATCGTGCATCTCAGATAGCCCCTATCCTGGGCTGGGCTGTTCAAGAGGACCCCCGCCCAAATGGCGGGACATAGAACAGACGTTTGCCGTGGCCCCCCTCTCTCACCTTCCTTTTCTACCGCGAGAAGCGCGAGCCTCACTATCTCCCAACCACGAGCGCCTCACTCAGATGCTGGGACAGACAACTCACCTTAAGAGGACTGACCCCGGGTCTGGGCCCTATGACTCCGATCACACAAAACCCGGTCTTTACTCCGGGGCTTCAGTCTTGATCTTACCATAAATGGTCGGGAACTAAAATCTTGAGGCTGCATGAGACATACGCCGACGGTGTCCCCTTAACATTCATTCAATGCAAGGAGAAATTTTACCTCCCAGAATCTGAAAGGTTTAAATACATTCAACTTAGGCACTGGATCACCAACCCGTTAGTTAAAAAAGAAGCCAGTAGACCCCCATAGGCCTAGAACTAACTGCGGTAGAAGGCCAATCCGCCCATAATGTAGCTACGTGCTACCGTCTTACAGAAATAGCCCCAGAGGAGGAGGAACTGCCGTACATGGTAGCTTGGGGGAAAGAGCTGGGGAAGGAGATTTCTCCCAAATCATGGCAGAGAATCTGGGCAAGAGCACACAAGTCCTCCAGATGCACGACGATGAGGGAATGTGCACTCAAAATATGCTACAGATGGTATTTCACACCGCAGAGACTGCATGCTATGAATGTAGACTACCCTGACACTTGTTGGCACGGGTGCGGGGCAAAAGGGGACTTAGGTCACATGTGGTGGCACTGTCCGACTATTCAATCTTTCTGGTTGGAGATCCGCTCCAAAATTAAAGATATCTGCGGATCCCTCCTTCCCATGGACCCAATAGTGATGGTCCTGGGAGATTCCCCCCCTCTCCGCCCGAGGACGGATCATACCCGCAATCTGGCCCTTGAGCGCAGCTCACCACTCAACTACTGATGGCAGCCCGCCTTACGCACGCGCGCGCTTCTGGAAAGAGCCTGTGGGCCCTTACATTGCACAATGGTGGGTCAAGGTCTGGGAACTCTTGGGAATGGAGAAACTAACCGCCACATTATCGAATGCAGGTGAAAAATGAACTTTGGATTATTTTTTTGTATTATTTTTTTTCTTTCTTTCTTCTCTCCTCCTTTCCTTCCTTTCTTTCTCTACATACAACTGCAGCAATACATCCAAGAGTAACTATGATGCCACAAATGAACTATAATGATCAAAATGAAATGTCATCCCACTGTTAAATTAATTGGTCTCAGCGTTATTTGTTGAGTTCTAGATTGGCGAATATTTCTAGATTGGCGAATATTTGATGAACCGTTGCATCCCATTCAAATATCCTTGCCACTGTTTATACTGTTAAAGATTTCAATGTGAATTGATGTTTCAATAAAAAAAGATTGACCAAAAAAAAAAAAAAAAAAAAAAGTATAAAATATACCTTGGTCCAAGGCATAGGCAGTCTGTGCGGCCGACCAAGGCCCTGCTGCTAAAGGGCCCACCTCAGGCACCAGCTACCCACGTTCAGCATATTCAGCATATGAAGGAATGCTTTTTTCAAAAGCGGATGTCCTACCTCATGTAGGAGGCTCGGCTGCCTTTTTGTTTGTCCTAGCAAGGCAACGTTTCATCGCTTAACCTCCTGCTGCAAAGCTCTTGAGACATATACCCCCTCCCAGCAGCCTACTAGGCTAGCTGGCTGTCCTATGGAACTTCTAAGCACCGCTTATCACTTTCTTCAAGCAGAGCTTTTAAAGTGGGTGTGATTTATTAGTGATGGCCTATTTCAGAGACCATTATTGTGGACAAGACTTTAACTGCAAAAGGGACATTTTTATTATGTAAAATCACATGAAAAAGCACCAGAAAGCTGGCTAAAATATGTGCCCTCCTCCAGGACAATTAAACATCACACAAAAACGTTGTAATCCATCTGCCTTTTGTTCACATGTTCATATTTACCACGCCAAAAAGGGTAGGTAGAATGTAATATGCTCCTCATATTATATATGAAGCATGCCTTTGTCAAACATTGAAGACACAAACAGGTAACCTTTTCACACATTAACTTTTGGATGAGTAAATCTTGAAAGTACATTTTAAAAATCCACAGGACATTTATTTGGCTTTTGCTGAATTGCATTCTGGCATTTGTAGTCTTCTATTCAAGGTGGGGGAAATAATGCCACAATTGTAAACTTTTTGCCTAACATATTTCTCTGAGGATTTATATATTTGTGTGAGTACTTTACTAGGTTTGTGTACTTATCTTTATAAAACATATTGTTGAAAGCCATATGTGGGGGTTAGTGGAAAGGATGAGGGGGCAAGTGATGAATATTTGCACAGGATGTGACAGGAGAAATCATCCCAGAGACTGGAGGGGTTATTTTCTCTGGATCAGGCCCTGTGCCAATTGTCAGGACACAAGTCGAGGATACATGCGAGTGGACAGACTCTACCCACTTTTTTCAAGAGTGTGGACGCAACCCCTGTTGGGCGTTTTAGAGGCCTGAATTAAATACAAGTCTGCTTAGCTACTAGGATTTCACCCCAGGTTGTCATGTTTCCATTGCAGACACTTAACCACACAACTACATAACAAAGTGTCATTAAAGCACACGTCATGTTTGGATTATGTTTTCCTTGGAATATTTCAGTATAAATTGGTGGGCACCTTTTATACTTAGTTATTGGAAATTCTCCCTCAGATTATTTTTCCAGGTTCATAATTTTTTGGGAGAGACCAATTGATCTAAATTTGTATATTTCACTTTAAGATATGTTCAGTTATTGTGCCTATATTTTTGTTTGCCAGCTTTTTATTTTTTCTATCGGGGCACAGATTCACACACTGAGTGGCGTGAGGGAGCTGTACCCATCTCCACATCCAAATAACACCTTGTACAGCATATTTTGCAGCATGAATAGGAAAAATAGCCATATGATTTACAGGAAGGTCTAAACATCCAACATCTCGGAAACAGTCACCACATCCTGCTGAGTTCGTTACTTCCCTGCCTCAAGACCTCCCAAGTAAATAGGATCTATCGCACTAGAAGGCAATCCTTCAGTAGACGCAACCTGCCCTAGGGCCAATCCCTGCCCCATCATAACATCCTTGGAACCTGCTGGGAGTCGCTTCCTTTTGACTGTCAAAGATTTCCTTATCTGTAGCTTAGGGAAACACCGTTAACATTAGTTAGCAGATGCTGCCACCTGTATCCGTACAAGCACTGGGTACGCAGCGCACGGGAGACTGCAAAGAATACCCCTCCAGAAGCACGTGAAGAAGGGCGATTGGCTGAACCCAAACCAGCTTCTAGGGAAGGGTCTTGGCTGGAGCATGGGTTTCCAATGCCCCGCACACACTTTCTTACTCTCCAGGAACCTTCCCTTCCCTCTTGATTATGGCTAGTGGCATGTGTAGCCTTTTACAACCTACTCCATTACCAGATGTTTTATCAAAAACTATGGCGAATGATTCCAGTATATAATTGGTTGGTTTAAAGAAAATGTGCTCAGTACAAAATTGAATTTGGGATTAATTTCTTTGTAAAGAAAATTCCTGTAATAGTTAACTGATACACTAATTCTGTGATTTTGCTGAGTTTGTGTCTCCACTGCTATTAATGTAGCCTTATTTCAAACAATTGCTGAACAGGATGCAGGAGCCGCATCCTGTTGTTTTTTTAATAGGCTGGCGACGCTGCAAATTCTAGGCACAAGGAGAACACCCTAGATCTTCAGACAGATATTACGGGTTAAATTCAATCCGTGAACATTCTGGTTTATCTTTTCTGATTAATTGGATTCAATTAAAATGTTGGGTGTATTTGAATAACGGGATGTCAATTTTAAATCAGAAATAACCTACAATAACACATTTACAGACAGTGGATCATTCCCATGAAGCGTGTTGTACATCGGCATACATGCGAAGCCTGTTAACAAACGTACAAGAAAACATGTCGATACAAAGTCAACATTGTAAAGGACCGGTAGGGGGTGTCTGTACTTCTGCTCTCTATATGGTAGAGGAGAGGCACAGAAGACCCCAGCCAAGATACTCTATAGGGTAGCAATGGACGAGCAATCAAGGCCTAGCTTCTCAGGAGGTGATGCGGGCTGGTTCTTGAGTACAGTGTAGTCCCCGAACCCCCACACAGGAATGTCCACACACTGTATTACTGAAAACACAGTCTTTATATAATTAATATTCAAAGGTATGTACACGATCACAGTAACGCACTTTGTAATTGGAAGTCAATAATGAGAAATATATACACGTCTAGAGTGGTACCACTAATGTTATCAAATCTTATTAAAGTGCATCAACTGTACGGTTAAAATGTCACAGAGATCAATAACGAGTAAACCAGCAATAGAGATCGGCAGGAACGTAAGATGGTTGAAACAATAAGCAGAATGCTGACCCCTACCACTAGGCACAGTTCTGTGTGGAGAGCCCCCCACCTGGACAACCTGTAAATAAAGATATATAGCACAAGCCCAGTCCATATATTGTCTGATAGTCTTACTTCTTCCTATTAAGGTTTTACCCCCCCCCCCAAATGTACCTGGTGGAGTAGAGTTTTCCGACGATGCACCGAATGATCCTTCTTGAGTGCCTCCCTTTCAGGCGGGAGCCACGGATCGTCGAGAGGTGTCGGGAAATTGGCGTTCGGTGTCGGGGAATCGACGGCCTTTCTTGAGTGCCCTCCCTTTAAGGCGGGAGTCACGGGTCGTCGAACATCCGACGGGGAACCGGGTGAACTATGGCAAGGAAGTGGCAGCTTCGTTCCTAGCGGTGCTCGTCAATGACAGAGCGTTGGCGTCCTGCAAGGAAGAGGTGTGCGGGGCACCTCGATGACAATAGTTCTGGACCACAAAGAGATGAAGAACTGTGGCCCAGCAAGGGAGTCGAGTCGTCGGCGTCTCTGCGGTCTGTAGGTGGCGGGAAACCCACCGGTGGATACTCCTCGGCGCGTCGACAGTCGGGCCTTCTCCAGCAGGAGACAAGCGGGCGACGATGCAGACAAGAGCGTCCGATGATCAATGAAAGTTCTTAGGCAAAACGGGAGCACAGCGGCTCCGGTCGGCGACGGCGGTCGTCGACAGTGGCAGACAACAGTCCGAGTGCTTCTCCTTGGAGTTCCGCAGCAGTCCCCGTATCGGGTCGGCAGCCTGTCGTAGGTCTGTCTACCAGGGAGCGTTGGCAAAGATCAGCTCTGCACGATGGTCCCTCGTAGCTCGGGAAGAGGGCGCCTTAGCAGGTCCTCTCTGGGTCAGTCCTTGGAGGCACAGCAGCTTTCAGATTGTGAAGGAAAGCAACAGCAATTCTTCTCGTCCAGCAGGGCTTCAAGGTCAAGCGTCAGTTAATCCAGTTACTCGTCGTAGTGGAGACTTCAGCTTCTGAACACGATTCCTAGCAGTGAGAGGTCCCCAGATATACTGTTGATCTCCCATTCATTCCGCTGGGTCACACTCAAGCATCCAATCACGACTATGGGCATTCATGCAGGCAGGCAGCCAATCAGGCACACGAGGTATTCAGGCCATTCACTTCTCTCCAGACACTCACAACAAGTTATGTGTATTGGGACAAGTACCGAGCCATTCAACACTCCAAGCTGCATTCATACCGGTTTCGGGCAGGGTTGTCTCAGTCAATGTGTCAGCCACTAGATACTAGACACCCACAACACAGAATGCATATTCGTCACACTCTATTCACCCAGGTCCCACCCACAGGAGGTACCCACAACATACATCACCGGGAAAGCTCCAGCTAGTCTGACTGGGCCTTCACAACAACACCATATATGGCACTTCCATCCAACAGCCAGTCAGGGGGAAGGGACAGAGTCAGGGCTTCCCAGGACTCTGGGAAAACAAGGTAATGGGTAATAGAAAGCAAGAGGCCACCGGGGCCATCTTGTTTTCCATCAGAGATCAACTGATCCCAATGGCATGGTCGGGGTATCCCAAAACGGAGGATACTCTGCGCACCTGTCAAATTCAGCATGGAGCTGCCACCAGCCCATACCCTGCTCTGTGGGCCACCCCCAGGTGCCCAGAAACACACACTACAGGGTTGTACCCCCACCCATGGATGCCATAAGGGTACCCCACGGGTCCGTTCACCAAACCAAAAGAAAGAGAGCTGCACCGCCAGGAGTCCCACATGAACTCCTGCACGGAAAACACGACAGAACAGACGATAAAAAGCAGTAAAGGACAAGGATATGGAGGCCCTGTCCCTCCGATGCATATCCAGCATCACAAACATACACCTAGGGGGCAAGTGCTTCAAACTATGCAAATTATATGAAGCATTAAGGGAGTGGTGGCATCAGGTATGGAGACTGGGGAAGAGGGGACTCCCCTTTAGCAAGTAAGTCAGGTTTAAGCCAAGCTTTGAAGAGCCACAATTCGTGTTGGCTTTGATTGTTTTGGGCAGTCTGTTCTGGTGGGGTGACGCGAGCAGGGAGAATGAGCGTATGGGACAGTGAGGTTGAGTGCAGTGAGGATTCGAGGGAACGAGATGGTGAATAAACTGAAGTACAATAAAATGGGTGCAGAGGAGCAAGACCATTGATGGCTTTGTAGATTAGGAAAACGAACTTGAGAAGCAAGCAGTTGCGATGTAGTACTGACCCAAGGGTAGGACAACAATGTTGTGTATTGTTTAAAAATATATTTGTGTGTGCTTGGCATTTGTCTGAACTGTTTGTGCTTTTTTTGTTTTGTTGCACAATAGGTTTAGAACCAGAGGCTCCCAAAGGAAACCACTGCATTCTAGACTCTGAGCACCACATCTGCTCTGTTTTCTAACATCAACCATTCTTCCTCGCCAACCCACAGAATATTCCCTCTATAATTGGATATTTTTTTTTTTTAAACATATTTTTATTGATTTATAAGTGATACAGAAAGTAAACAATCCCTCAATTCCCCGTCCCGCCTCCCCCACCCACCCTCTTCCGGAAGAATGGTCATTGTTCCAATGTACACGGGACCGATTAAGAAGAGAATAAGTCCGTTATTTTTATGGAGTGCGGGCACCACTGTGCCATATAGTCTGACTGGAGATATTCTAGCACTCCTCCCCATTCTTTTGTGATGGAGCTACGTGTTCCATGGAGATTGTGTGTTATTTTTTCCATAGTCATTTGGGACCAGACCTTATGTAACCATGTGAACAGCATCGGTGGGTCTCTTGTTTTCCATCCCTGTGCGATTGTAGCCCAGGCCGCAATGACTAGGCTCATGACGCTTTTCCTTTGCGCCTTAGTGAGTGTATTGGCATGTTGCTCTTTGAGTCCACAGAGCCAGGTTTTCTCCGTGAAACGATCCACGTCTGGATAAATCTTCTTCAGTTCGGATATTACCTCTGACCAAAAGATTTTGACCTTAGGGCAGTCCCACCAGATGTGTCTCCACGTGCCTGCGTCTGTACAGCCTCTCCAGCAGCGGTTAGGTGTTAGTGGGTACATGCTATTTAGCCTCTCCGGGGTGTAGTGCCATTGCGTGATGATCTTGATCCACATTTCTTTGGTTTGAACTGCTCTGGTCAGTTTGGGGATATCGGCCCACAACGACTGCCACTGCTGTGTAGTGATGTCTTCCCCCAGCGTCTTTTCCCATCTTTTCATGTATGCCCACTTTATGTCTTCTCCCTGAGTATTCATGAATCTATAGAGATTGGAGACTAGTTTTCTGTCTCCTGAGTTGGTAAGGAGAAACTTTTCAAAGGCGGTAAGCTCTCTTGTCGCAGCTTGTGTTATCTCTGGCGTGGTCAGCCAGTGTCTGAGCTGTTCATATTTGTATCTGTCCGCGTTTGTGAGGTTCCAGAGTGACTTGCAGTCGGCAAAAGATCTCATCTCCCCATCCACGAACATCTCCCCTATTTTCCTGCAACCAGCTTCTTCCCAGTTCCCATAAGCACCATGCTCTGTCCCCGGTGGGAATTGCCGGTTCCTACAGATTGGAGTGAACGGGGCCGTTGCCGTGGTGATATTCCCTTTCCGTGTCTGCTCATCCCAGGCGTTCAGCGTGGCCCTCATGATCTCACTAATGCGCAGATTTGGATGACTGTGCTGCTTTGGTGTCCATAATAGGTCTTCCAATGGCGTTCTTGCGACTGCCCTGTCCTGTGTCACCCAGATCGTTTGTTGATTGTCCCCTAGCCATTCTTTCAGGATCCTGAGTTGTGCCGCTTGGTAGTAGTTCTTAAAGTGTGGAAGTGCCAAGCCCCCCTCCCTGATGTTGGATGTGAATTGTTCTGGATACTCTGGGGGGTTTCCTGTTCCATATGAAAGATGAGACCGACTTTGCCAGGGCTCTGAAGAAGGAGTCAGGGATCTCAATCGGTAGGGATTGGAAGTAATACAGCGCTTTTGGGAGGATGTTCATTTTTATCGATTGGATTCTCCCCCACCAAGAAATATTTAGGGGATTCCACCGCTCTAAATCTTTTTGTATCCTGGCAAGGAGTGGGGGATAGTTCTTTTTATATAATGCCTCTACCTTATGAGTGAGTGTTATGCCCAAATATTTTATGCCCTCTTCCGCGACCTTTAAGTCCATTTGCCCTGCTTCCCTTCTCAGAGTTTCACTGCTCCCGGCTAATATAAGGATTTCTGATTTTTTCTTATTTATTCTTAAGCCAGAAATGTTCCCAAATAGCTCTAGTAAGTGGATCGCCGCAGGGGCTGAGTGGGTTGGGTCCTCAAGTGCCAATAACATGTCATCCGCATAGGCTATTACCTTATGTTGTCTCCCCGCCATCTCGATCCCCCTGATTTGGTCTGATTCCCTAATTTTAATTAGTAGGGGTTCTAGGAATAGCGCATATAGGAGTGGTGATAGCGGGCAGCCCGGTTTCGTTCCCCTAGAGATTTCCACCCTCTCCGTAATCTCTCCATTTACCGCTTTCCTTGCAGAGGGGGAGGAGTAATTGGCTTTGATCATGTTAATATATTGGTTCCCAAATCCCATGTGCGCCAGGGTTTTAAAGAGCATTGACCATTCTACACGGTCAAATGCCTTTTCGGCATTTAAAGATAGTAGCACTGCAGGGGTGCGGGAGAAGTTAATTTTCTCTGTTAGGTGGTCTAGCCTTCTCGTGTTGTCGTGTGTCTGCCTTCCCGGAATGAATCCCGATTGATCTGGGTTTATTAAGGAGGGAAGCAGCAGGGAGAGCCTGGCTGCCAGGATTTTGGTGTAAATTTTTGAGTCTAGATTAATTAGGGCAATAGGTCTGTATGAGCCCGGGAGGGAGGGATCTTTCCCTTGTTTGTGAAAAACCAATATTTTTGCCTCATTCATAGATGGAGTAACATTCCCACTATCTTTGAAGGTGTTTAGTAGTCTAGTGAGGAATGGGGCGAGGATGTCTACATATTTTTTGTAGAATGGGGCTGTGAAGCCATCCGGGCCTGGTGCTTTGATGAGAGGGAGGCTCTTTATCGCCTTCCTCACTTAACACTTTCGGTTATCTGGGCCTCCAGGTCTGTTCTGGCTTCTTCTGGTATTTTCTGAAAGGGGATCGATGTCAGGAATCTATTTTGGTCAGCTTCATCCGGGTTCTCAGTGGAGTACAGATTCTGATAGAACTCCCTGAATGTGTCCCCTATATCCTCGGTGTTAGTTAGCGTATCCCCGTGTGCATTTTTGATGTTCCTGATGGTCGTCAAGTTCCGCTTCGACGAGAGCAGTCGGGCTAGATACCGGTCTGCCTTGTTGGCTTTTATGTAGTATCGCTGTTTGAGATATAGGAGAGATCTCTGGGCTTGTTTGCTACGGAGGTGTTCGAGTTGTCCCTCGGTGTGTTTGAGTGTCCTTTTTAAGTCCCTTGAGGGGTTTGCCATTAGTTCTTCCCGGATATCTGACAGCTTCTTTTCCAGCTCTGATTCCCACTGCCGTGTTTGTTTATCCCTCGTTGCTTTGAGGGCTATTAAATGGCCCCCGATTACTGCCTTACACGCCTCCCATACAGTGCTCTGGGAGACCTCCCCCGTGTCGTTATGATCAAAGAATTCTACGATTATTTCCCTTATGGATTCTCCCAGCACTGGGTCTGATAATATCTCTTGTGGGAGTGTCCATCTCCAAATTCCCTTTTCCTTCCTTGGGGTCGACAGATCCATCCAGAGGGGTGCATGGTCCGACAGAGATATGGGGCCCAGCTCCATGTCTTGTATTTTGCCCAGGTTCCCCACTGACACCCAGAAGTAGTCTATTCTTGACATTGTGTTGTGAACGTGTGAATAGGTGTATCCCTTGGTTTGACCTTTATGTTCTCTCCATGCATCACACAGAGCCATACCTTCCATCCGTTTTTTCAGACGCTGTGATGGGGCGCTCTGGTGGAGGGGTCCGCCCGCGCTTCGGTCTGTATGGGGGTACCAGGCCATATTAAGGTCCCCTCCTATAATTATTACACCCTTCGCATATCCCTCCAGCCTCCCCATTGTGTCCCTCATGAAGCTATCTTGGCCCGTGTTCGGGTTTAAATGGAAGCCAGCGTCAGAAGGGCGTTGTGTAATTTGATGTTAGCAAAGGCGTACCTTCCTTCCTTGTCAGATTTTTTGTCGATCACCCTTACTTCCACACTCCCTTTCACTGCAATCATCACTCCTGCCCTTTTTTCCGCTGCATTGGATTGTGCAATTATATCGTAGCCTCTCAGGCGTATTTTCCCCCTATCTTGAGCTTTAATGTGGGTCTCCTGGAACAGCAACACATCCGCCTTTTCTTTCCTTAACATGTTCTCCACTTTTTTCCGCTTCACCGGGGAGTTCAGGCCCCTTACATTTAAAGTTACGAATCGAATCTTCCCCATTTCAGATAGACAAATTGTGCATGTGTTATGCCCGAGTTAAGTTTCTCCTTCTCACTTCCGGAAGATCTTCCCTCACCCCCCAAACTGTAACAAGGTCCCCCAACCATTAACTTTGTTCCAACTTTGCACCCGAGGAGGGCTCGGGTACCTAAGGTAGCTCTGGCGTTCCGCCTGTCGCTCCCAGCCCTCTGTAGGCTCGAGGTTAACTTTGTGGGGGGTCCTAAACCACACGACATTCCTTGACCTTTATGCGGGTTGTTCCGGTTCCGCGCCAGGCCAACTGAGTCCGTCGTTTACGAATTCCATCATTGGGTGCCGTTCCATATACTGCCTTCAGCTATACAGCCCTGGGCCTCTTGTGCTTTTAGATTTGCATCCTCTAATTTATTTCGCTTGACACATCCTTTCCCCCACCGCGCCGTTTTCTTTTCTGTCGGACCTTTTCCCATCCCCCCGGTCTGTTTTGTAGTTCCCCTTTCTTTCTTTCAA
Organism: Ambystoma mexicanum; assembly: GCF_040938575.1. Lineage (NCBI taxonomy): Eukaryota > Metazoa > Chordata > Amphibia > Caudata > Ambystomatidae > Ambystoma > Ambystoma mexicanum. The sequence goes on from NC_090931.1 coordinate 711,560,658, forward strand.
TTCTGGTCAAAGACTCCCCTGTCTGAATGTCCATGATGCTTAGCCCTTCTTCCAAGGTGGTCACCCTCCTTTGTTTTCCCTCCCAGTCGAACAGCAGACCAAAAGGGAATGTCCATTTATATTTTCTCTCTCTTGTGACCAGTTCCCTCGTGAGTGGGGCCAACTCTCTTCTCTTTAGGAGTGTTACGGCTGACAAGTCCTGATACAGCTGTATGTCTACCCCATTCATCCTGATTTGTTCCATCTGTCTCGCCCTCCGTAGTATAAGCTCTTTTTGTGGATAGGAAGACAGTGCCGCCAGGACGTCTCTGGGTCTCTCTCCTGGTGCCCCCGTGCGTTTCGGGCCTACTCTATGTATGCGGTCGATCCCCACTGCCTCCGGGTCCTGAGCATCTATGATATCCCTGAAGACCTCCTGTACCGCTTTCCTTAGATCCCTGTCCAAGAACGATTCTGGCATGTTTTTAATGCGTATATTCGATCTGCGAGACCTGTTCTCTAGGTCTTCGCACTGGATTTCCAGATTATGGGTCAGACGAACTAGGTGCTCTTGTGTTTCGCCGCTCTGAAGAGCCTCTTCTTCTGCGTTTTGCACTATTTTTTCTAGGGTGTTCGTCCTTTCTTCTAGGTTGGCAATGTCATGTTGAACTCCTTGTATTGCCTGCTGCATATCCTGCTTGATCGCTGCGAACTGGTCCTGGACCGTTGACATTAGTTTATCTTGAAGTTCTTTAAACCAGGAGTGCATATCGTCTTTTGTCGGGGGTAGGCTGCCCGAGGCAGTGCCCCTCCCCTCGGACGTGTTCAAGGTCTGCAAGGAAGAGTCCTCCTGTAATCTGCTCCTAGTTGTCACTGGGGTCTCTACTGCCCACATTTGAATAAGGCTGGAGTCTTGTTTGGGGGGCTGCTGGTTCTGTAGGGATTCCCCCCCCTCCCCTTCGCTTTAGACATATCTTCCTCAATGAGTTCTTGCCTTTGCTTTGACCCGTGCCTTCCCCCTCTCCTGTTTTGATGGTCGGGCTAATGTCTCTTGAGAGGTGGACCTTGACGTGTCCTGCTGCGTGCTTCGCACCCCTTCTTGAGTTGCTGGTGGTTGTTGGGGGTTGCTTCGAGGGATTACTGGGGGGGGGGGAGGGGGGTAACCCTCCTAACTGTGCCGCCACCCGTATGATCGTCCCCACGGGCGCTGCGGTGTTGGGGCTCCGGACCGTGCTTCCCAGTGATTGCGCCGTCCGCCTCCTCTGTGTGTCTCTGGGAGGGCCTGGCAGTGCTGCTCTAATCCTTGGCCGCCTCCAAGTAAGCGTTAAATGTGGGGGGGGGGGGATGGTCCCTCACCACTTCAGCTGTGTTGGGCCTTCCTGTGAATCCCGCCGCCTGTCGGGGGGGCGGGGGGATATGGGGACCCCCCGGCGGTAAGCTCTCTGAGTTCGAGGGGCCCGAGGGGGAGAGCGGGGAGCACCTCACCTTACTGTCCACCGGACTGGGGACTGCCGCTGGTGTCCGTCGCCTCGGGGCATCTGCTGGCGTGCGGTGCGTCACCCGGCTCTCCCCCGCGCCTCCCGCGGGGTCTGCTGATGTCTGAGGGCGCCGAGTCCGTCCCTCGATGCCTCCAGCTGTATGCCCGTCCTCATAGTTGGATATTTTGACAAACCATGAAAGTACTGTCACTTCTTGTCACCAAGACTTCCTCCCCACAGTCCTATTTTCCACTCTAAACCATACTATTATGGAAGACAAATTCCAGATTTCCTGCGTTGCCAGATTCTTGGTACTCCAACTTTGTAGGTTTGGTTAATGCTCTGTTTCCTGGAGGTTGCAAGTTCCGGGGGGGGGGGGCTGCCTACCCTTTCCCACTGCTGTGCTCCCCACCAATACCTCAACCTCCTTCAAATCATTGGTTTGCAAATGCCTTGTTCCAACAGTTTCACTCTGCAGTCGTGACCCGACGGCTATCTGAAGATGGTGAGAGTGGAAGGTCACCAAACTTACCACACGGCTGCAGGCTCTTTTCGAATTACCCATGACCTTATAATTAACGCATATCAGGTGTGCACACTCCCAGTACAAGGGTTTGTTTCCACAACAACTCACGCTATCTGAAGATGTATCTCCTTTCTAAACGAATGGTTTGACTAGATGGCTAATCTACCGACTATTATAGTTTCATCATGGGTGATTTAAACCTCAGTCGGGGGTGGGAATGTTTCGGTAGCACATGTTAATAGAAGGATCATTCTACTCGGACCAGTGAAGCGATGATTCCTACAATCCCTCTTCAGAGAAACCTTCAACAACCCCACTGCTACTGGTCTCTTGATTTCTTCCCATCCATAGCAGGAATTTGGAGGGGGGGAAAAACAAAAATCAGCTACCATAACAGATGTAGATACAATTTTTGGCATCCCTACTACTTGCACTCCCAGAATAACTGAAGCTTCCGGCTGCCAGCTGATCTATACTCTATCCTCGCTGTCCTGCTTCTTGATTCGTCTTAACTGTATTTATTGACTTGACCTTGATTTGCCCTTAACTGCACTTACTGTCTTGACTCATAGACCTACCTGTAACCTCTGGTCGACCCACCTGTTGAACACCTATGTATGCAAGTAGGTTTCCTGTAACTTTTTAAGTTTTCCAACGCCCAGTTACCTCAGGGTTAGGTGCGCGATACAAATAATAAACAAATACAAATAATCACCATCTTTCTGCCATGCCTTCCATAGACAGATGGTGTTTTTAAACAAAAGTTTGTTTACCAACATTTCTACCAATTACATCTGGGAAGAGATGTGCTCCAAGTTCCTGAATTGCAAACTGGTCTCAATCCCGGCTTCTCCACTTAACCAATGTGTCTGCTCTGAGCCAAATCCTTTTATCTCACTATTCATTATCTGTCAGAATTAAGTTCATATAACAGTATTCAGCTCACACCGTCTGCTACTTCAAAAAAAAAAAAAAAAAAAAAACTCACTCATACTGGAAAGAAAGAAAATGGAGTCAAAGGCTACCCTAACCCAAGACGTGACAGGGGGTCACGTCTAGAGTTAGGGTAAATGTACTGGCGTGCCATCTAACCTGTAAGCCAAAACCTTCTGCCTATCACATCCTTGACATCCATTCCAAAATGTTTTCTTCACTACAATAGTGAATGTTTACTTTTCAGATGCCAACACGCGTAGCATCACGATTATGTACTACAACATGTATTGTATTGTAAATACCACATGCACAATGAAGTGCCTTTACAACTCTTTAACAAGATCGCCTATCATCATAGGCACTGGCAACCACATATCAGCCTGATCAGACACTAACTCCCGACTGACGTAGTGGCGCTCAGTCCGCATCGACTCAGGCGCCTGTACACTAAACCCCGGCGTCATGCGCACTGCAGCCCTTGCCTCGCTTCTTTAAACACGACCCACCAACGCGCAGGCGCACTACCTGTCCTTACGAGGAACGCAGCTCATTATCCACGGGACCACGGGACCGAGCGTCGGACGCAGCACAGCTCCCCAGCCGACTAACACCAGGTATCTATGCTTGTTCCTTCCGAGTCATCTGCCCTATCCCAATCCTCGCACACAATCAATCCGTAGGCTGGCACGTCTATAGGCAAGAGTGCTCACCTTGCTATGTCCACGGAGACACAACCCGCTAGGAATTTAAAGCCCAGGTTGTTCTCATTAAGACGAGCACTGCACCAGCGATTACCTGCACTAATAGTTCTGCATGTTTTCACACGCCGCTATGTTGCCTTCCACATCAGCGGTGAGGTACCTCTGCCCAACCAGCACTGGATGCACCACCAGTCCTTTGTACATAATAATGTTTACACGACCACCTGTACCCAACACAGATGGTTCTCTCTGCCGCATCACATGCAGCACAGCACTTTGTAGGCACTTTCAAGTATTCGTTGCCACAATTAAGGTAATACCTATTTACCTTTTCATTTGTGTGATTTACAGCTCCTGACATCTGACTTAATCGCAGATGCCCGCCAGTCCATATAATTGTATTGGACCTTGACCTAGACGCACAATTATCCGAACATGGTAGGTCTACTTTTTTGCAGCGTTCTTTCTTCATATCTTTTAATCATTGACACCACCGCCCCTAGACTAACCCAGTCCCTTCTCACAAAATTTAGATGGATGCACTTCACCACCATGGCTCCAACCACAACTTATAGTCCTGAAGACCGTTCGGTACATCCAAGCAGCGTGGCTCCACCTTGTACAGCCACTGCAACATATCATCAAATACACCGAACCAGAAACACCAGTCTTTGTGTCGACAAAACGATCGTATTGTGATTCTAAGCAATACATGTATTAAGTTTTCACTCTGCCTACTAACCCACGAAAAAGCAGATATTTATGTGCTCAATGATGCACACCCTTAGTGCAATGGCACTCTTTTGAAAATATGTCTCGTTTTTGAAAATATGTCTATTGTGTTAGTGTTAATAAACCTTTTTCTTGATACACTCTTCCTTTTTAAGGTGTTTGTCTTTTCAAGCTAGCCACTACCTAGCTTCGCTGCAAATGTTGTGACCCCCTGTCACGTCTTGGGTTAGGGTAGCCTTTGACTCCATTTTCTTTCTTTCCATTATACCCACCCTCAGGAGTCAGGCCCCCTTTACAAAAAAAAGAGGGTTCCGCCCATTTTTTTCTCTCATCACTCCTCATACTGCCACATAGGTAAATAGTGACAAATATACTCAAAGTCACAGTTTGTCTCCTGCTAATGTGTTTTATATTTAACTTCCCATGATACCTTTGCGTATTGAGTACTCATAATATTTTCTGTAATATCACCATTTATGAAAATACAGTGACCACACACCTTTTAACGCTGAGGGCCCAGCAAATCCAAGTGCAGGCCCCGAGTCATATCAAAAGGCAACGCCCCGACACTATGGATCTCTAAGGATTTCTACAAAAGGAACAGACATTTCTGCCTTTGCACCAAGTAACGCTCCAAAAAGTACTTCAATGCAATGAATCCACATGAATACTTATCCAGCAAGGAAAAGGACTATATTTTCTGTATAAATACATCAGTCAAACTCAAAGGAACTTTATCTTATAGCAATGTATACAAGTTTTGCCAGAGCAGTGGTCAAAGGGTAAACAAAACAAAAAAAAAACCGATGTTCTCTCGCCCTCTTTCTGCCCACTTCTGCCATACACCCCTCCCCCCGGCCTCCATTCAAAAACCCCATTCATGGGTCCTTCCTTTTCTCCACTGTGTGATGTCCACGTGACAAAGGTCATGTGGGCGAGTAAATAAATGGTAGACGTAGCGCGTCGATAAGGCAGTTCCCGCTCCGAACGTTAACCAGAGCGGGCTTGGTGTGTCCTTGCTCTGCGCGCACCACCAGCGGCCTGCTGCATGGCCCGGCCCTGCCGTAGCCTACACCACACTGGCGACGAGGCAGGATGCAGAAAATCCACACAGCATGTCCCTGCCCCCACACTAACACAGTGTGGGGGCAGCCTATCTTCCGCGCCCCTCAGGCTACCCGAGGCCAGCTGAGCTACTCGCGCCTGTGAGAGGGAGACTGGGAGAGCTGCGGAAGAAGAACCGTCCCCCACCCCACGATCGGCTGCCACTGTGGAGCAGCAATGGGCTGCTGCAAGTCTGCCTGCTGGCAGACTTCATAGTAAGTGGACAACAATTATATGTACCGCGCACGGACCGCACACATGCACATTGCAGCCCTCTGCCTGTAGACTGACAGACGCCCCACCAACCCAGCACTCAGGGAGAGGAGAAGCGCCAAGGTGGCACAGGCAGCACATCCTACACATACCAGACCAGCAGGCCACATAAAAAGACTATCAAAAAGAAAAACTGAGTGCCACAAATCTCCTTGGCACCACCACAGCCAACACCCATATGCCCAGCACAGCAAGGCCACCATGCAGTGACCCCAGCCTCAGGTGCAGAAGGGCCACGGCCAAAAGGAGAGTTCACAGCCCGCCAAGCCACAGCCCCGCCCATACATATCAACGGAGACACCGCCACGTGCCAGCACACGCAAGAGGCATAGCAATAACAGACCCGAGCTCACCACTACATGACGGACGACGACGCAATCCTGCAAAGGCTACAGGGCCGCAATCCTGACACCAGCATGTGGCTAGACAGCACGCAAGGGACATTTATGCAGCCCTTCCAACCCTTTGGACCACGTACTGGCTTTCGATGGGAGATGTGGATGCTACAATTCGAGCTCTGCCTCCTCACACGGAAAAACGACAGTGAAGATATGAAGAGAGCATTCCTCATGCTCAACCTGGGCACAATGGCACTCAGCATATTCAACGCCCTACCAAACCATGGCACATCGAATGATTACGAGACAGCAAAAGATGTACTCACAAAGAAATTCAAGCCTACAGTCAGTGCCGACTTCGAGAGGTTTAAAATGAGCCAGGACAGACAACGCCCACAGGAGGGCATAGACGACTTCAACAGCCGCCAGTAAGACAGCAAGTCATACATGGTTTGTCATCAGAAAAACTCAGACACACCATTCTCACAGAAACAAGCCTTCCACTGGACACCATCCTGTCCATGGGGTGAGTAAGTGAGCAAACGGATGAACACGCAACCGAGATGCAGAAAATCATAAGCCGCCTGCCATTGGATATGGAGCTGACAAAGAGCAACACTGCGACGATCAATGCCTTAAGGCAACAGAGACACCAACAAAGCCACACCGCCACCCGGACGAAGGACTGCATATGGTGTGGAGGACAGCATGGCAGGAGCAACCCATGTCCAGCATATGGCACCACGTGCCATAAATGTGGAAAACTTAACCACTACACATCGGTGTGCCCGAGCTCCAGACAACCTAAAGACTACTCACCGCAGGAATCCAACCTGCACCACAAAGGCGAGGCGGGATCCCACAGACCGGCAGGCCATCCAGAGCAACACGAACGCCACCACAATGGACCGCCAGGCAGACAGCGTAATGGCAGAAGTGGACGGGCCCGAGGCATTGCCGGCGACAACACCGACAGCTTCAGCAGTGAGGAGGAGCAGTCCAGCAGGGAACAATCTCCGCCACCATAGAAGAGAAAAGTACACATGATCTCTGTAGTAAAACCCAAACGGAAGAATCAACTGAGCGGGACCCGGTCACGACGATGCACCATACTAGTTGGAGAGGTCCCAGTAACCATGATGATTGACACAGGGGCCACCGTAAATGTCATGCCGTCCTCCAAATTCAGCAAGCTCGACCCGAAACCTACACTTCGGCGGCAGTCAGTCCTGCTCATGCAACATTGTGTTTTACAACAGTTCTGGCCGAACTGAAGAAAACAGAATGAAAGATAATGGATTTAAATGACCACCATTAAGTATGTCATTGTCCCACTCAGCATGCTCCTTCAAGCAGCCTCTCTTGCAATGTTTTTACACTGGCTTCATCGGGAGGGCGCACGCTCGAGTCCCCAGTAGGGATGAAGTTTAAAACAAAAAGGATTTTAAAGTAAAGTTGCAGTCCTGGAACGGTATTCTGGGTCACATTAATTAAGGGAACGATGCTGGGTTGAAATGGAAAAAAAAAAAAGAAGAATGTCGTACCCTTTAGTTCCCGCCCACTTCGACTTCTGTGCCGGAGTCGATATATTTATTATCTACAGACAAGTAAACAGCAAGCGCGTTTGCGTGCTACAGGTGTTTACATATATGTAACTGTTAATACTGTACGTGCATGCACACAAACACAACGTGTTTTAGAGGTTTCCTAGTTGGAAATATGCTTTTCTTATAAGTCAAACCCCATAATTACTTTGCACACTATTTAAAGGCCCGCGTCTTCCCCACAATCAGTTAGCAGATCAAGTTAGAACAATAGCTCGCACAATACGGGGGATGGGCAGACCAGCAGCTAAGCAAACAGTAGGAAATTCAGTCGAAGCAGTTCAAGACCTTGACCTCCGCCCTCCCAATGAACGATGCCTCAACTTGCACGTAGCAGTGCAACATAGAGAATCGATACTGGTTTCAAAAACATAATTCAGGCAGTTTTGTGTGTTCACCCCTACTTAGAGCAACCTACCATGCTTTCCACCAGATGCTAATGGCATATCTTTTCTTGTATGTAATTTTTGTGTTGGGGGGGTGGGGGTAAATTGCCTTTTAGTTTACAGTAAACCTTACAAAATTTCAAATGTAGATACAATAATAAAGATAAACATTTCCAAAACATCTAGTATAAATAAAAACATGCTACTTTATTTCATATTCTGAATATATATCGTACATACCAGTCATTCGCCCAAAAAGGTCTATGTGATTTGATTAGTATTTAAAAAATAAAGAAGACGGTGATTTTAACCAACACGCAGATGGGGATTAATGGGCTATACATCAAAATAAATTGTACATACAAATTAAGGCTAATCATAATCCTGCAGTGTAAGGAAAACAATTAGACTAAACAGTAAACGTGAAGCACTTATGTACAATTGAGACCCGTGACACGCATAAAGAAAGGTAAAATCCAGAGTATAAAATAAAAAAAACCCGCGATTAGAAATGTTGTGGCTATTAGTAAAATGTAACAAAAAAATAAGATGTCATAAGTATTCATTTTCTACTATAAATCATGTAGTCATTGTACCTGGTTGTCGGTGTTAAAGGCTGTAAGAGGAGACACTGCCGTCTCTTTATTCCAATGCAGGGCGCGTCCTCTCTAGTTACCACCTCCTTCTTCTTTCAGCCTTTAGCAGCAGTGACCAAATGAACTCAGAACTGCGGCAGTCTATGGACTTGATAGACATAGAAGAAGGTCAAGAACAGACAGGCAAAAGGCCGAAAGAAGACAGCCTGGCCGTTAAAATGGGGAAGGAACAAGAAAGAAGCAGGGGGCGGGTGTAATACTAAAACGACCAAACACATGGGAAATGTCAAAGTCGTAAACAGTCTTAATTTTCTTAGATCATTTAAAACAATAGCAATGTTCTTTCTATGTTATTCTTTGAAAGTTGTCATAGTAATACATTTTATCTTTATTGGTTTATTTCAGGCGATGACTTTGCTTTTTATGGATTATTTACTATGTTGGCTACGGCTATCATTACGTCATATAGCTTCCTTCGACGGTTCATAAAACATAGGTAAAAACAACTGTGCCCCAATTTAGGGTCCCCTACTAGTTTCCTTACTTGAAGTACTACTTCTATTTCTAGAGTTGACCTTTCCCGATTCGTCAGTCTTTCAACCCAATGGGGAGCGAAAGCATATGACAGCAGCCAATCGGAACGAAACGAAAATGACAACATGTAAATGAGCGCGGAAGCGCAGATGGGCACTTTCGAGAAACTACGTTTAATAAGATAAATCTAACGTGGGCTAATGTTTTACAGACTTCGCCAGTTTTTTTTGCTGTTATCTGCAGCTCTGTATTCTATTAATGGAGGTAACTTGTATTCAATAAAGGTTGTTTAAAAAAAGGATGTCAGCCACAAACCCCGCCTCGCTCAGCTGAGCCCAGTTGGCTATGTAAAAGCACCAGCCATCATGATAAGGAGCATCTTCAGTTCTTTGGAACGAGAATACGAAGCAAAACTTAGTAAAACAACAACATTTTTCTTGAAAAATTGTCAAACACTATTGATAAAAAAAATCGTATACAAGCCCGCTTGAATAAAACATATGTATCATAGAACTATTAAAACGGTAAGTATAAAGAATAACACATTCCCATTTTGCAGCTAAAATGTCACATCCGGAAGAATTCTGTACATCTTTTTAAAAGGACATCGTTTTTTTGAAAACAAACGTCTGCCCACGGCGAGCGGCTGTTTCCTGCATATGAGTGATTGGATTTGGCTTGTCGGATGGAACGAGAGTGCGGAGATAGATTAGTACGACTAAGCGCTCAGCTGATGCTTCTGGGTTTGCAGTGCAAGGGAACAGGAAGCAACAAGAATGCCACCAGTTCTGCACTCGTGAGAGGGATCCAATACGGTCGGGGAGAAGCTAGTACATGAGGGCCATTATCCCTGGCTGCAGAGGCAAGTGATGCAGAAGCGCACACAAGTTTAAATCGGGTAAAACACAAGGCAGAGGCTTAGTCAAGTGATGGGCGTGAATGGTCTTATCCACATAACCCCTGGGTAAGGCGAGTCAGATTTCCACACTAGGGAGTGTGCGGTAAACTAGATAATGTGGGTCTTGCTGAGAGGCATACTTACTACTGTTAACGGTTATGATTCCTTACCTGTAGACGGAAACGTGTTTTTCTTTTACTTTATTTAGTAATCATGTTTTACTGTCATTTAGAAGAAAGGGTAAATAATTCTACAACATAATGGGAAATGCACATGATTTATTAATGTAAGAACGTGATTGTTGACGTCAAATGATGCATACGTTCATTTAAGTTTTAACACGTTTCTATGTGGTTTTTTGCTTCAGTTTTTCGTTTACAACACATCACTGCTCTCTTGCAGCTTTCCAGCTTCCTCCCACTAACCCCCTCCCTTCTTCATTCAGAGCCGCCAGGGGACCACTCCGGTGGTGATAGTGCGTGGTACAAATGTCCTTTAACATTAACATTAGTCTTGTGACTGGTTGCTTTTGTTACAGTTTCAGATGCTTATGTTATTTCTGGTTTATTTTTGTTACCGCTTTGGGATCTCGTGACCAGCTGAGAACTGCTGCTCTGCTCTGTTCAATCTATGATGTAGTATTAGGTGCTGCTCCATCAATTGCAGACCTGCCTACATTTGAAAATCAAAAACCCTGAGATTTGTCATGTGATGCCAGTCGATATTCCTGAAGGCACGCCCCTGCACCCTCACTATAGAAAAAATACAATCTGATAGGAAAAAGGCCCAAGACACAGCTTGGAAGTATAACAAGTATTTATTTCTACAAAATAGAAGTGCATCAGCAAAGAACTCTGCTGCCGCCAAACGTTCGGCCTTCCGTAGGCATGTGCAGCACATTAGAAGCACGATCAAGTTCACTGATGACACAATTACATATAGTACAATTCTGCAAGCCTAATTGGAAGAGCTCTATACATGTAGGGCCTGCTCCATTGGGATGCCAGGCCATTGGTCCATCTTCATCTGTCTATCTCCGTCCACGTGGGTGCTGCTGGGCTCGTCATCCGCTGTGAAGTTGGCCTAACAATTAATTGGCTACTAACACAAACAATGTTATTTTATCGTTGTAACTGTGTACCTGGCAGATACAGAGATGAGTTAGGGGGGGGGGGCTGAGGTCACACTTACTCACATGCTCCACTCATTTTCCAGACAGGTCAGCAACTCCCAAGGTCCTCCACCTTCGTTTGGAGCCATAATTTGCCACCACCCCGCTGCTCTGTTCTCATGACCTTGCAGGGCGCATTCTTCCCTGGGCATGAGGTCCTGTAACTTTTAGAACAATTGAGGATTTAATGAACTCTGTGAGACCTGGCCGGGGTGGGGTTGATGTCCGCGCTCATGCAAGGGATCTAATACTAACATAATGGTGTTCGCTGCGCTAAGTTCCAAGATGGCGTTCACATCTGCATCTACTGTATGGCCTCTAATGCATGCACTAGAGCGATTGTGCACCCCTCTACTCCCTGAATGTGCTCCCTAGTGTTTTTCTCATTCTGTTTCATCTAGGGGGGTGAGAAGACCGTCTCTCCTTCCCAACATTCCCTCTTTCGTTAATCCCAAATTAACAAACTCCCCTGCAATGTCATTGGCAACTAAGTTCCAGTATATGTTTTCCTCCCCCTTCGCAACCTCTGCCTCCTCTGAGCTTCTAAATCTGGTGGGGACCCATCCTTCGGACCCCATGCTCTGAAAACATGCCGTAAACTAGCTCCAGACCGGTCATACTCTTCAGGGGTGCATGTCATGTAAATACATCCCCCATCTCCAGCAAGGTCCACTTGGTGTAACTTTCAGGGTCTGGCCAGGGTATGGTGGTTTTGCCGAGGTAGTGTAAGCTCTATCTCTACAATGCGACGTATGTTTGGGTCATCTGTCTGGGTACCATTTTCTGTGGTACCGCAAGGTGCTTTGGATGTTACCCCAATTGAACGATTTTCAAAAATGGGCTCCCAAAATGTATTGACGTGTTCTACAATAATGAAGTATGTAGACAGGAACAAGACATAAAACACATATATGTGGAGAACCTGTGCTCGTTGAGGGAGAGAACAAAAGTGCCTGTGAGTGGCATTCCCTCCTGAATAAGTTGTTGCTGAGGAGATGTATAACCTTCTGCACAGAAGTATATATCAAAAATATATTTACATTTATTCAGTGTATTTTACACATTGGAACATTGCATAATATAAAACTTGACAGTACTAAAAATGACAAAGTCTGAAACAAAGAAAGAAAAGATGCATGCACGAATCAGGAAATAATTGTAGTGGGCACACTGTATATTAGGTACTAGTGCGATTTTTCAATTAGTTGAGACTATGCAGGAAGTGGTTCATAAGACCCACTGTCTTGTTTAGCTCAACAGCAGAATTAATGATTGCGCTATTAGGCACTGCTTTGGCACAGCATCGGAGACCCATTTGGCACATGCAGAAAATGACCAACACAAAGACAATCAAGGGCACCAGCATCTTCACTATCGCCCCCAGCCAGGATGCTGCCCAAGAAAAAATTGTGTCCAACCAATCTTCACTTTGTATTCCCGCTTCTTTATTTATGCGCATGCCTAGATTGTGTACAGCTTCTATTATGTGTGAGAGGGAGCTGTTCTCTGCATCTTCAGGGGGCACAAATGAGCAGCATGAGTCCTCAATCTTTTTGCACACACCTCCTTCGATTGCTGTCAGTGGATAGAGGACGTATCTGTTCTGCATGGCCATCAGCTTCAAGGTGCGCAATTCCACCTTTATGACGTTAAACACTTGCTCGGTGTCATTTGCCAGCTGTATTAGTTCCCAGCAGACAATCTGCAGCCATTTGGCGTTGGCTGCTGCTTGTACGCCAGGTAGTAGTATTGAGGCGAAGAAAGTCTCTGCTTTGCTGAGAAGTCGGTTTTCATCAGGTATTTTTTGTTGAGCAGGTCTTATGAGTCTTTGGACAAATAGTTAGCTCTTTTGTTCCTCCGTTGGTTCTCACTGTTAAGATATGATATGATCTGATAGGTTATTTATAACACACTTACTACCCAGAGGTTTCTAAGTGCGGACCCGGGGATCGAACCTGCGTTGCTCCGTTTCGTCTAGCTTCCAAGGAGAGCACGTTGCCGCTGAGCTATCCTCCCGAGACTTGTCTTTTTTAGAGAGGATACAGAACTCTGGTGGTGGCAATGGGTTTCTCGTTTGCTGTTCAGTTGTCGGGAAGGTGGTAGGGGCAAACGTGGTTGTTGGGGGGACGGGGGCTTGCAGATGCTCTTCTGGGATTATAAGTTGGGCTGAGTGCAGCGTTGCCAGCAAATAATAGCCCCTCCATGATGGTGGGAGGTGCAATTACGCTTGTTGGCCGCACACCCAGTAGTAATCCATCACTGCTGCTGTACCCTTCTTGAGATCAGGAATGAGCCAAGTCTTGTTGATTTGATTGTTTGCCCCTACAAATAGTGTTCCAGCACTATGGAAGCAAAGTTCATATCCTTCTTCCCTATGCACCTTCACTGGTTTTTCCATTGCTTTAATGCATGTTAGCTTTGTAATTAAAAAGGTCAGTCCAGAACAGCGCACATGTCGCTTCCACCCGGGCCAGAACCTCCTCTTCGTACCCTACCAGACCCTCAGCCATGCAACTGATTTGTAGTTTCCTGTCGCTTATTGTTCATGTACGTAGGTCCTTGTATTGCCAGTTATGGCCTTCTTAGGCATTGGGTGCTTTTCAGATTCTTGTTGCATTGCAGGTGGCCTGGGTCAATAACTTTGAGTCTTACATTGTGTGCCTGGAAAGTGCCTTTGAGACTACATAGCGGAAGATTTACTAAGCATTGGGCTTCTACAATCGGTAGTTCCTGTTGGGAGTCAGTCGTGGAGACAGGTGTCACATTTTGTGCATTCTCTGATCGGGCTGGTGCAATCTGTGGGGAAACACATTTTATTGCTCGTGTTAGGGTGGCCAAATAGTCTTTAAATTCCTCACCTAAAGCAGCTGCTGCTCTGTGGGCATTTGCCGCCCTCCGAACTGGAGACAGGGGTGTATGCATACGTCAACCTGTTGCCACCTCATGGGGTGATGAGTGGTGGTTTTTGTTGGGCTGTGTGCATAAACTGAAAATTGACAAGGGTGAGCAGTGAACCCAATTTGTCCTCAATGTGGTGCAAAGCTTGGACAATTTACTTTTGAGGAGCCCATTGACCCTTTCTACAACTCAGTTGGCCTGAGGGTGGTAAATCGTACACATCCAATGCTTAATGGCAAGTAGTGCAGTAATCTCCTTAAACAACTCATCGAAAAAGTGTGTGCCATTATCTGACCTTGACACATCACACGCCCCATCAGGGAAATACTTTGCGGACCAGAAATGTTGCTGCGCATTTTGCACCCAGATGTCCACACAGGCCCACTTCCACCCATCGTTAGAAGGGGCAGACACCAACGATCAGGTATCGGGACCCATTACCCCTCTCAACCATGTCCGTATAGTCAATATACAGCTCGCAGAATGGTCCAGTGGGGCGGGTTAGGGTGCGTCTCGGGGTACGCAATGTAATTCCCGTACTGAAACAGTGGCACGTGGTGCATTGAATGACCATGCTTGCTAAATTCTCCTGGATGTTTGGAACAAACCAATCATCCTGGATGTCAGCGATGTGATGTTTAGAGCTGTGTGAGGGATTTTGCAGCTGGACAAATGCAACTGTTCAGTTTGTGTGGCATTACCGTTTTCCCAGTGCATTCTTGCCTCCATAGTAAATCAGAAGAGGATTGCTTGCATCCTCTTTTTACCCACAACCCCCTTTCCCCCTCTGGGGACCTTCCTTGTAGTTCAATTACCTGTGCTGTGGGCAAGGTATTGTACGGAGCAGGTGGTTGTTCAGTGTTGGAGGTGATAACGTATTCAGCTGGTGTGGGCACTGGGAGATGAGCTGCAATTTTGCCTGCCCACTGTGTCCGTGGCGGCGTTCCTGAGTGACACCTCGTCAGTATTGTAAGTGTGGGCGACGCACTTGACGACCACCACTACAGAAGGTTGCGACAGTGCCAAAATCAATCTATCTAATAATGCGGCATGCTATACTCCCTCCTAAAACCACTCCTTTTCCATTGTGTGAGACCGGGGCGCACTGCTTTAGTGACTTAGTCTGAGTAAATGGTCACGTGACACCCTGCGAGGATTGTAGCGCTTCGATAAGCACTTTGAGGTCTGCCGTTTGAGCCAAATAGTGCATTGGTTGTCTATTTATTATTATTTCTTTTTAAATCCACGTTTCATATTCGCCCTCAACTAGGTGCAACACCGCAGCGATAGTATGCCTGTGTCCTGGTCAGTTGTCACTGACCCATCAATGAAGAGTACCCCTCCCCCAATCCCTCCCCATCGAGTGGGCTGTCCTTCTCCTTGGGGATGTCATCCTCCTCCCCCTTGTACTTCACACAGTCGTGTCTGGCCAAGTCTTCATCAGTGCACATTTCTGTTACATATGTTGGGTGATTCACTGTTTTGCACCATACAATATGGATTTTTGGGCTGGAGAGAGTGATCTCATAGGCAGATGCTCTTTGGGTAGTTAGAGTAGACTTTGATCTCTCTAAAATGGCAAAAACGGCATGTTCCACGTAGAGTGTAACGGAGCAACCCATCACAATTGTGGAGCTTTTCTCAATTGCAAGCGTCGCTGCCGCAAGTGTCTGTTCACAAGCGACCTGCCCCTGCATCACTGATTCTAGCATGCCACTGTAATAGGCCAATGGCTTGTGGCCCATTGTGCTTTTCTGTGTTAATACAGCAGCCGTGAGCACAGGGACACTTGAAATCACTTCTTTAGGTCATTGAAACTCTAGCATTTTTTCAGTCCACACTATTTTATTGTCCAGTCTTTTTTGCTTGTTTGAGGCCCTGTAAAAGCGGCCTAGTATATGTTGCATAATCAAGTATCCATGCCCTGCAATAATTGCACAACCATAGGAACGTCTGCATCTCCTGCACTGTGGGGTGGCGCGCAGAGAGGCAGTGCAGTTGGGCATTATTCGTTTACCATTTGCTGATATTAACTGTGCTAGATATAAGACCTCCTTGTAGACAGTACTGCAATTTTG
Organism: Ambystoma mexicanum; assembly: GCF_040938575.1. Taxonomy (NCBI): domain Eukaryota; kingdom Metazoa; phylum Chordata; class Amphibia; order Caudata; family Ambystomatidae; genus Ambystoma; species Ambystoma mexicanum. The sequence goes on from NC_090931.1 coordinate 711,576,890, forward strand.
CCTTGTCATCCTTGTACACATTGCGAGCCAGAAGCTGTAGGAGTGTAATGGAGTCTTGCCTGCAGTGCTAACCATTGACAATGCACACCAGTAGGTCATCCTCGTACTGGATGATCGTGCTGGACACTCGGATGTTGCCTACATTTGCGTGGAGTATTCTGTTAAGAATACTGGGGCTCTCACAGTACCCCTGAGGAAATCTTGTGTGTGCAAACCTCCTGCCTCCATGTGTAAAAGCATTGAAGTACTCTGAATCTGGGTGCAACAGTATTGAGAAAAAGGAATTTTTGAGGTCCACTACCGTGAAATGGGTTGCCTCCTTGGCAATACTACACATCGTGGTAGGGTTAGGAGCCACAGGAAGCTCTTGCTGTACCACATCATTTAGGGGGTGCAAATCCTGGACCATTCTCCAATTGCCCCTGTTGCCTTTTTTTCAGGCTAGATAGCCGGCTTACATGGAGCATAGATGGTACTATTATCCCTTGTTTGAGGAGGGCACTGATGTTATCCCTAATTCTGTCTTCCGCCTCCCTGGATAGTGGATACTGTTTAACTCTGGGTAATACAGCTCCTGGTTTTAGTGTTGTGTACTGGGGTCACACGTTGTAAGAACCCTACATCATTGGGTTTAGTTGTCCACAATCTTTCAGGCATCTGTTCCAAATCTTCCTGGGTGGGGCTGCAAGGGCCATCAGAGGACATCGATATCTGACCAGATATCAGCAATTTGCAAATCCGGTCATTTCAAGCTGATGGTCCTCCGTAAGGTACTTTCTTATATCCCTGCACATTTTCATACCCCTCTAGTCTCCTCTTTGGTAATGAGCGGCATTGACTACGGCAATGCGCTGTATTTGGCACAGCCTTCCTATTTATTACGCCAACGCCAGTTACTACAAAACGTGGCTGCTAGAGCTGCCACTTGGCCTCCTTATGGTACACACATGTCTCCTATTCTTCGTCAGCTGCACTGGCTTCCAGTTGAGAAGAGGGTGTTGTTCAAGTCTCTGTATTGTGCATAAAGCTATCTACAAACAGGGGGCTGAATATCCTCAGGCAAAATTTCTCTCCTACACCCATCTAGAGCACTCCGCTCTCAAACCTCTCTGACCATCCAAATTCCCCAGACGAAACTCTCCCGTGTTGGTGGACACGCCTTCACTATGGCCGCATCAAAAGCTTGGAACGGCCTACCCTATATTTTACACGAAAGGAGGATAGTTTCTCTTTTCGTCATGCATTAAAAAACTATCTCTTCTAATGTTTCTGCTACTTAGTCTATTCCCTTTCGGCTCTCCTTTCTGGTCAGCGCCAAGATGCCGTTGCGTGAACGCCGCTCTCTACAAATTCCTATAACATATGTTGTGTGTTCCGGAGTGGTGGGTGGTAGTTATTGTACATATTGTATCCAAGCCCTGGTCTGCTCCTGCATTCACTCGCAAAGTGTCCCCACTTTTCACAGTTCCAACATAGTGATGGACCCATACACCCCACCTCTAGACCCCATTTCTCTGTATCCCCCTCTTTCACCTCTAAACCCACCTCTCCTACGTTGCTGCCCTCCTTGCTACTCAGGCCAGGTGTTGAGGCCCCACTTCCTTGTTGTCGTCATCCTTGCCAAAACGCTGCTATTCTGACATCCGTAGGTGTCTGCATGCCCCCTGTCGTTTTTGGCTGTGCAAATGTGGGCACAGCCCCCGCTACAACTATTTTAGTTAACTTCCTTTGTACCAGTTTCGCCTCTTTTGCCTGAAGCTGTTGCACTGTGATTTTCTATTTTATGCATTTACAGTGGTGTATTATTATGGTATGAATCTCCACCCACCCCTCTGCTTCAATGCCCACAATGTTGTATAGTGCCTTCTGAACTTCCTTTGGTAAGCCCCTTTTTACCACAAAGTAAAAAAGAGGAACTGATCAGTGCCACTGGTCCCCCGTCTCCGCCCTCCACATCTCCGGGACCATAATAATGTACTGCGAGGGGTCTTCATCATGACCTATAGTGTGTTGCATAATGGACTGTATGTCTGGGGTGTGAAGGTACGTCCGCCGAAGCGCATCCATCCCACATCGTGCACATCGTCATCTAATCTGTCCCCAGCCTGATCTCCCACGATCGCTACCAACAAACTTTTCATATCACCCACAGCCAGGGGCACACCCGCTATCATTTTTTCGAATGCCTATCCCCACTTCTCTGCCCCTGCTGTTTAAATGGTGGGAGCATCTTAATCGGGTTGTTTTTGTCCATTTTTGCCCAGAGCACGTACTGCGCCCTGCCCACGTTCTTGTGGATCAGGGGCATCTGCAATCCTATCTTCTTTCCCTCCTTTCTTCCAGCACTTCCCCCTTTTCCTTGCTACTGCCATCCAGCCGAACCTCCTTACTCTCTTCCCACAAGCTCTCCAATCAGGGTGTTATTTCGGGTGCCTGTTGCGCCTCCTCCTCATCGTCCTCTAATTAATTTACCTTACTCCGCCCATCTTCTCTTAGATCCCCGTCTGGCCCTCTATTGGACCCCGCTGTCCCGTACCCTGTGCTGCACGCTCGGCCGCCCTCTTTCTTCTCCAAATGTACATACTTTATTGCAGTACTGCCCAATTTAAATAAAATTTCCTCCGCTCTCCACACATCTAACCCGCTCCCCTTCGCTCTGTACTGCTCGTAATCATGCTAACTCTGTTCACACTGATTCTAATGCTTCTTTTAGTTTCTTCTGTCCTTTGCACTCCTTAGGCAGAGCGGTTACGGTAGTGGGTATATATGGGGGTGGAGGAGCCTGAGGTCACACTAACTCACATGCTCCACTCATTTCCCAGACAGATCAACAACTCCCAAGGTCCTCCACCTTCATTTGGGGCTATAATTTACCGCCATCCTGCACCTCACTGCACAAATAACGTAACCCGTTTGTGAAGGCGTGATAGCCTTACCTTCTGATCTTAGTGATTGATCGAGGGGTGTAAGTGTTTTATGGTAGGTGGCCTGGGTTTGGATGGTCCTGTGCCATGCAGTGGTCTCGGGATAAAAGAAGTGCAACGCTGTATTTCTCATGTGGGGATTGTTGGGGGCAGGATGGCCTTTCTATCTCTCCCATGGGAGGGTACTGCCAAGAGATGCACCGCTCCTCATGACCTTGCAGGGCGCATTCTTCCCTGGGCGGGAGGGGCTGTAACTTTTAGAACAATGGAGGATGTAATTGACTCTGTGAGACCTGACCGGGGTGGGGGTGATGTCTCCGCTCATGCAAAGGATCTAATACTAACACACACGTTTGCTGCTCTTAGACCTAAGTTCCAAGATGGCTGCCATTATCTAAGATGGCGTTCACACCTGCATCTACTGTATGGCCTTTAATGCATGCACTGGAGCGATCGTGCACCCTCCTCTGTGTGCAATCCCCTACTCCCTGCATGTGCTCACTGGGATTTGTTTCTCATTCGGTATCGCCTAGGGGGGTGGGAAGACCCTCTGTCGTTCCCAACATTCCGCCCAAATTTTACTTATGGCTCCTCCTACCTGCACACATGTAAAATAAAAAATCATCCAAACACTGTATGGGTGATCAATAAGAGGTACTTCTTGATTATTATTTGTTTTGCAGACTCAAAAGAACGCAATCCAAAATTGCGGTGTGGGATGACATGCACAATTAAAAACATTTGGATCATCTGGCAGAGATGATTTGCAACGGAAACCTGTCCTTTGCAGGTCTCTCTCAATTCAGGGCCTCAAAACTCTGATATTTTTTTAAGTATTAACATGGCCCTGCATTTGCCCCCACTCCAACTGAAATTCAAAATGCCTGTGCTTGTTGCTACATGGCTGTTAACCTTACAAAGAAATACATTGAGTTCTTAGATGGGGAAATTCTTGTTCCAGGAATGCCCTGGTGGAAACATCCCTCTACATTTTAAAAAGGCTGCTAAAATATTTCGGGGGTGCAGCAAGAATTCCAGAAGTTCACATGATTCAGATATGTATCGGACATGGATGGATATGTGGTATGCTTTGCTGTAAAATAATGCTGTCAGTCACTTTTTGGGGGCATTTTGTAGGGATGTATACTTGCTCATATGTTGGCTGTTGTTTATTTGGCATTTGGGCAAGGGGTGTAAGTGTTGGACATTTTAGGAGTGTGATGAGGCAACGAAGAATGCCGATCTAATTGTGCACAATATCCACCCTGGGCAAAGGAGAAAGAAGCTTTTTAGAAAGGTTTGGCACGTTTAAATATTTCATGCCTCCCTTTAAATCCACAGGATTTCACCTGCACTGCATTTGATTCCTAATTCTCTTTCCTGTGTGCTGTGCCATACAGGGCAGCACTGAACTCTTGTGATGTTAATTGTTGAAACAAATATCCAAAGTGCGCTCTTCAGAGGTCCGATTCGCGGCTGACCCTCACTAAACAGGAATCCTGGAGGTGTCGCGCTCTTTCCCGGGTACCGGAGAAGAGCATGAAAACCGGGAGCCTCTGGGCTAATCCCGGAGACTAGGCAGGTCTGATGAATTGATCGCTGTTTTGTAGGGAAGGTCACATTTGTTGTCACTTCATGATAGGATTTGTGTTGTTTTAGGTTCTTGCTCCCCATTCCACCTTATTGTGTTGACACCCTCAACATTGACAGTTTTTAGCTTATTCCCTGCTCTTGCATCAGAATTCTGCATATCCAAAATCCCAAGATATGTTCTTTTGTGCCTAAATCGACTTTTGTTCAGCTGGATTCCACCAAACTGCTCTCCCATGTTTGCCATTGTAATGAATAACTATTGCCGAGCCATAGTACAGGGGCGAGGAATGGCTTCTCAGCCATATGTTCCACCTAGCACTATTAGTAGTGCAGCAGAGTTCTGGTCATAAAGGTTAAACAGTCACCCACATGTAAATATACCCATTTGCCTATTAAAGTAGTGTTGTCTGATGGCAGACTGTACTCTCCGGGAGTGGGCGAGGGTATGTCTACCAGTGACAAAACATTCAAACAACAAATAGTATAGTGGTGCCAAAATAAAGGAAGGCTCTACACAGGTTTTAAAAAAAAAAATAATAATAATATATATATTCTCTAAACAGTTGGTTAAAAAACCCTACACGCTGTCAGCCCGTAGAGTGAATCCAAACTTGGATATATGCTTATGGCACTGGGTATAAATGACCGAAGGAAGCAATAACAAAAATCAATGCAGTAAACTAGGTATATGCAACAATTGTTACTTGGAAATGTTATTTACATGAGGAATTATGTCTGTCTTGTCTCTAGTGCCCAAGGTACGAAGGCCATAATGTCAGAACGTAGAAAACGTGCATTAGGGCCCTCTAAGTGTTTTGTTGTGGCTCAAAGGCATCAAGCATGTCTACTTACCGGTTTCAGAGTGGCACAAGTTGTGGTTTGAAGCAGGCGAGTGGGTGGATTGGATTCAAATATCAGTGAGTATACAGCTGTCTATGGGCATCTTGAGGAGCTCGACTGTATCTGTTTGCACGCAGCGATGATTCCAGTTGTCACAGCTCAATCGCTTGATGGGTAGCACAAAGACGATAAAGCAGGCAGTTCAATGTGGTCAGTCAGTCTCTAATTTAGGGCATCAGCAGGTAGTTGCTTCATTCCTCAAGTAGTCTTTCTGTTACAGCGAAGCATAGCTCAAAGAACAGGTGATGGAGTAGTAGGATAGTGTGTCAGTAACTCAATGATCGTTGGAATTTAGCTCGATGTAGTTCAAACCAGGCAATTCTGGTTTCTGCATGCAGCATTTCCAAAGACAGCAACTTTGGGCTTGTAGCACTCTGGGTCCTTTCGCTAGGCCCCTTAAAAAAATGATGCATGTCCTGCTTTTACCAGTCCAGGGAAACCCTTCTGAGATGCTTGCATGGTCTTGGCCCAGTCGTGTGCTGAATTCCTTGGGTACCAGCAGTCTTTAGTAGCAGGCTTTCTTTCCAGACATCACTTCTCTTGTCCCACAGAAGTGGTTAGGGAGAGAGAGCTGCCAGCTCTCATGGAAATCTTGTCTTCGCCCTATTCAATGGATTAATACTCTGTTTTGCCTCCAACAATAGATCCTTCATCTGTTCCAGGATGGGTCCAAAAAATTATGTAAAGGCGCAGAAGTAAGACTCTGACACGCAGGGTATGGTGGTTGGCATCATCCTTTTTAGAAGGGTTTCCCTGCCTCAACCAGAATAACTAGTGTCAGTCAGGATGTCAAAAACAAAAGTCCAATGTAAGAATCCTATCTCTGTCCCTCACGCTCTAAGTTAAATAAAAAGGTCTTACTAGCCCAAAGGAGTGACTCCCTTCCCATGGACAAAAAAAAATTCTGGGATTTTTATCAAGTGTTTGGGAATGTCTCCTTTCCTCAGGCTTCTCGTACAGTTCATCATTTGATGGGGGATGCCTCCTTGCCCCAACCTTCTTCAGTCTTGTAACACAGTTCATCAATTGGTGGGGAAATAACTCTGATCCCCAATTGGCCCTTCTCAGGCTTCTTCTCTGTCTCTGGCTCCATGACCCTGATCAGCAGACCTGGTTCCTTTACATCAGGAATTGTGATGAAGAAGAGTGGCTTGGAAGCTCCTCCAGGCTGTGGAGGGTCCCTGACACTGATTGGCAAACCTGCTTTCTTCCTACTGCGCACTGCGAGGAAGAGTTTGGATGCTTCTCCAAACTCTGATGGGTCCTTCGCCCTGGTTGGCAGACCCAATTTCATTCTCTATCAGGCCTTAGTCCCAAAACACAGACTTGGTTTGCTCACCTGCCAAGCTCTGTGTTCCTCTGTATTATTCTCCCAGTTCTCTTTATGGTTTCTTGATTTTACATACAGACCTGGGTTACTTCCCTGCCAAGTACTATCTTCATACGTATCTCTCCAACACATTTCTATGGTATGTCCTTTTCTTGTAAGGGCCCCAGATCCTGTTCCCTTGTTAACATATGTTGGTAGAGTTTCATTCGCTATACTTCTCAGGGTTTCCTGACCCTCTGGGGACCCCCAACTATAGGCTGAGCCACCCAAGGGTCTTGGCCGCTGTCCTCCGGCCGGTCGCATGCTTCCCAGTGTCGTTCTGTGCTTTGCCAGTGCTCTGGGGCTATCCTTGGTTTACTGCAGTGGCTCCAGCGTTTCCCTTCTCTCCAGACTGTGTCCCTGCAGTGCAGTGCTGCCGGATGTTCCCACAGCTAGCCTCCCGGTTTTCTCAACGGCTCCGGTGGAGACCACCTCTTCAGCATCTCTGCGCCTGCATCTGCTTCTGCTGCCTGTCTGCAAACTTTGGTCACTCTCGCAGTTCCTCCTCTTTGGAGCATCCAACATTCGGGTAAGTCTGTTGTCAGTTTTTATGTCCGTCCTATCAAGATCTGCAGTTGGAAGCTAGACTGTTCAGGTAAGTTTCTTGGAGTGATCCCTGTGGCGGATTCGCACCTCTTCCTTGTCTCAGTCCTTTCTGGTTTTGGATCATGATATTCATCCCTATACTTCTTCATCTCAGTCATTTCTACTTCTTGCATACTACAGAAGTATATGAAGAGAGTGGGGGTGAAGCAGAGGTGGGGGTGTTAATTGAATACCGCTTTCTCCCATAATAGTCGTCAATGGTCCCATAGGGGCTTTCTCCTCCCATAAGATTCACCTGATGAGTACCAACCCCCCATGAAGGACTATCGGGTAGCGGCCTCACCTCCCTGGCCTCATGGGAAGAGGCTTCCCCTATGGAAGCAGTGACGACATCCTGGGATTCGTCAAAATGATTTCATGATCATTTCACCCCATATATTGAAAAGTCCTAATGTGCAATTGGTCCTTTTTCAAGCCTTTGGTAAAGGCAACTCTCTGTTATAGATTTGTCCTCCTCTGTAGTGCTATACAGAGTCCTTGGTTTGCAGGAAGTCAATGGGTGAACGGGAGTCAGAAAAAAGCGATATTCTGTGAAAGCCAAAGTTCTCTTTCAGTAGGTTTCTGGCCTCTTGATATCCTTGGACCTACAATTACTCTTGTCTGTTCCAGATTGAAAGGTCTCATTGTTATCCCCTTTTAAGTATTTCCTCTTTGTCCTGCAGCCTTTCTACACCTGGGGAAGCCAGCCTCTACTCCTCAGCGAGGTTTCAAAAACCTCACGAGGAGTGCACCTAGATTTTCTGGGTGTAGCGAATCCATGTGGTATGTGACCAACTTCGAAGGCAGAAGCCTGCAGCTGTCATGAGAAAACTAAGCAGAGGACATGGACAAGTGAAATGTGACAGTGAGTAATTCTGTGTCAAACAAAATGCACTCAGTAGCCAAAGATATGTGCATGCTAACACCCAGTTTTTCAAGTAGAAGCTGATGGTAATACAAATATATTGAAAGGAATGTGGGATAATCACTCACTCTTACAATTACAAGGAAAGTCAGCAAGCTCCTCACCCACAACTGTTGTTCCAGTTCTGTTAGTTCTAAGCCCACCCATAGAACAAGCAACATCGCCTGTGAGCTGACATACTATATAAGGTAACTTAAAGATAATGCTCACGAGGATGAGAAACACCACCTGCGATACCGGTGGAGCCCGCAAGCCCTACTGATCAAACCACGACCTGCAAACAGCAAGAGGGGATAACTTAAAGCTTAAGATTCTTGACAAGGGACCAGTAGATCTACTGCTTGTATGATGGAAAGAAAAATGTGTGCGTTCATACAGGAGCAGGAAAAACAAGCACGCCTCACCTAACAATCACTAGGGAACCAACGGTGGCGTGCATGGAAAAATAAACAGGAACCTATTTCGAGAGGAACAGGAGCAGGGAAAACCAAACCCTCCCACCCCCCACAGGAATGGCAATTCTCTCAAAGAGGGGTGTTGGAAGGATCAAGTTTGCACTGCAGAACAGCAAGATCAAAGAAATCGAACGCAGACAAACTGAGATGCACAAGAACAAAAAAGAACTGGAAAGTGCGACTACAAAATGGAGGAAGCCAGAAAGGGAATCCAGGAAATGGTAATTACTAATACGAACTCTTAAATTTGTAATCCGGGTTTAAAAAACAAAGAACTAGTATCTAAGAATAAAGTACAAGGGACTGCCACAACCCGGAACACTGCAGCAATGACCAGTTCTATACTGAGGCAAACTGATGCTTGTAAAGCTGACTAGCAATTGCATGCCTCCGGTCTGATGCCTGGGAGCACCTGTCAGCTCCAAATGTTACTTATCTTTCACCAAACGTGTCGTACTAGCGTCCAGATGAAGCATTGGGCAAGGCATTCTGGGAAGCATAGTCTTTTGAATAAAGCAGCATACTGGCTGTCAAAAACCTCAAAAGAGACGGAAGTGAAATGGAAAATATGGTTTTAGTTCACAAAGCAGCACCATACTGTGTCACAAGATTAGGAAGGAAAGTCCAATAGGTAATGGCTCCCAAATCATGCTTCTAAGTGACGGTCGCAAGAGAAAAAGGAGCAAATTGTGACAGCAGCATATATCGCTTTCATCTGTAGGGAAAAGTGGAAAGTAGAGTGGGGGAATAATGTATTTCAGCAAATTCTATTTAATCCCTCCATGAATAACTATATCTATTTTTAATAAGATATATATATATTTTTTTATTTTTATTTTAGCACTGCCAATGCACAAAGAAGGGGGGAACCCCAATATTACTACTTAAGTAGTAGCTCTACCTTTTATCGGGTGAAGCAGTATAATAGCTATAGGAGGTAGTTAGCTCATATCAACCATTCTACAGTTTACAGGCATTAAATCAAGGCTGTAGAAATTTTGTAAATGAAGCGATGGAAAAAATCCCATTCACTTCGTACAGTAAAACATACACACACTGTCTAAAAGACAGACAATTTAGTGTGACACATGAATTTAAATATAATCTGATAGCAAATGTCTATTGTGCTATTGGTAGGTTTTTTGAGATCTTTGTAGGGAATAATTACTACCGTACGCTGATCTAAAGGCCCTTATAAAGGGTAATTTTATCAAAGCTAGTGAGTGTTAGACTAGTTGGGGAAGACTCAACATGTTTCAATTCTCTGATTATTCTAGGAACTTTCTTCAGGAGTAGTGTCACTGTATCTTAAAAGTTACAGTCAATCAGTAAAAAACAGTTAAACCGCAAAATGCAATACCAGGAAATGTTATTAATACATATGTAATTTAGACAATTCTTCCTGTTGGCAGTGAAAATAATGCACTCGAATGTTCTTTCTGTAGGCTGTTGATATGAAAGACAAAAGAAGAGTGCAAGCAATAAGTGCCTAATGAACTTCTAAGATAATTTGATTTGATCGGACAGTACTAGGTTAATTAATTACCTAGTCTTGTCTGGACGAGTAGTTGTTTATAGAGGTAGGTTCCTGAATATAGCAGGGGTTTGTCCTCTTGGTCGATAGTGGACTCGAAGTTGAGTTTCAGAACGACCTGCAAATTATATTTGCATAGTTTAGTTAGCATATTGGCATGGAGGCTCTGCTCGAGCAATTCAGTGCATGGGGTAAAAAGCATGGGCTTACCGCTTACATTGAAGCTATAAGTCCTTTTGGAGGTGGTCTGTCAAAATGGAGACTCGTAACCGTTTTTGAAGAATCATTCGTTAATTAACACGTGAAAGCACCAAATTGTGCCTGTAATAAACCACAAAGAAGGTTTCCTTACTATTACAGTTCAAATTTGCCTTTCGGTAAGTGAAGCTAATGTGATCAAGAAAAAACGGAGATGATCATAGTTGACGCTTTTTGTGGGTTTACCTTATTCAGGGAGGTTACTCGACTCGGCGAAAGAGGACCCCGATGTGTATTCTTTAGTATAACGCTATCGTTGTGGTCAGTGCCGATAGCTAATAGCAGAGTACTAGAGAGAATAAAAGAAGGTGTTGTTGAAATATTTGCTCCTTGTTATTATAATCCTACTTTGGGCATCGTTAATAGGTATATATAAATGGGAGCCTTGGTTTACATTAGGCTAGATACTCTTTTTGTACATTGCGAGCGTTGTTTAAAACCGCTCGAAGTGTATATTAAATGGGGCTTAAAAGGGGGGGCTTACCTGAGAATTCCAGTCACTCGTGTTCTCCAGCGGCCTCCTCAAGCAAGGTTGCTCGTAGTAGCGTTTCAAGTGGCGGTCGCCATCTTGGATGAGTATGATTATATACTCTTTGTAGTCCGTTTTTTGTTTTTCTTATTTTAGTTTCATGATGTCTAGGCTTGGCTATTATACCTTAAGCACTACGTGAATTAGATGGATGATCTAATTTATGGATAGGGATTTGGCAATTGCATAAAATGCTATGAGCACTCATAAATACCGCTTAAATGGAGTATCTACATTTTTGATTATTTAACAGCAAAAGGCACCTGCAATCGGGTGTAGGTATTGGGCGAATTTTAAATCAAATTAGTTTTGGATGTATATAAATAGGGATGTCACTAATTATGCACTATTATTTGACAATTTATAATGCATTAGTGTAGTAGTATGTACTGGAACTCAGGCTATAAGTACAGTCCAAGGCCTATTATATGAATGGTTACTTTAAGTAAAGGCCTGTAGTTCCTATTACTATTGAGTAAACTGTTAGTAATGGGGAAGGACGCCTCTAACCCGTGGTCTCGTAACGTTAACAGGTTCCTTACTGATGATTAGATTTTATGCCATTCTGTGGCTTCGTTTAGGCCTCTTTGGTCACGTTATTCTCCGATAAAATCAAATTATCTTAGTTCATTAGGCACTGATAGCTTACACTCTTCTTTTGTCTTTCATATCAACAGCCTACAGAAAGAACATTCGAGTGCATTATTTTCACTGCCAACAGGAAGAATTGTCTAAATTAGATATGTATTAATAACATTTCCTGGTATTGTCTTTTTGCGTTTTTTTAACTGTTTTTTACTGATTGACTGTAACTTTTTAGATACAGTGACACTACTCCTGAAGAAAGTTCCTAGAACATGGGTGCACAACATACGGCCCGCAGGCCAGTTGCGGTCCACCATGCCCTTTTGACCGGCCCACGAGGCACAAAGACTTTCCTAATGGAGGGCGGCCCGCGGCCGCCCTCCATTAGGAAAGTCTTTGTTGTCTTCCGGGCCGGTGAAAACACTGGCCCTCATTGGCTCAGCACACACACACATCACGTCGCTCCTACGAGCCACGTAATGCGTGTGTGCTGCACCAATGGAGGGCCAGCACTACGGCTGGCGTGGTCCATAAGGCTTGATGCCGGAAGGCATTTCAGCCTTGGACCACGCCAGTCGTAGTGCGATTCCAGCGACTTCCAGCTTACCTGCCGCTTACCTGCCTTCCTTCCAGCACGTCTCCGGTAAGTGGTCTGTTTGTGTTTGTGAGTCGGGTTTGTTTTGCTTTATGTTTGTGTGTGTATGTTGCAGGGGGCGGGGGGTGGGGTGTGTGTGTCGGATGTGTATGAATGTTTGTGTTTGAATGTATTTTGTGTGTATGTTGAGATGCGGGGGTGGGGGGTGTGTCGGATGTGTATGAATGTTTGTATTTGAATGTATTTTGTGTGTATGTTGAGATGCGGGGGTGGGGGGGTGTCGGATGTGTATTAATGTTTGTATTTGAATGTATTTTGTGTGTATGTTGAGATGCGGGGGTGGGGGGTGTCGGATGTGTATGAATGTTTTGATTTGAATGTTTTTTGTGTGATGAGTTGGGAGGTGGGGGTTCGGGTCTGTATGGGTGCATGTTTGTGTGTGTGTGCTGAGTTGGGGGGGTGGGGGTTCGGGTCTGTATGGGTGCTTGTTTGAGAGTTTGCTGATTTGGGGGGGGTGGGGGGTTCGGGTCTGTATGGGTGCATGTTTGTGTGTGTGCTGAGTTGGGGGGTTTGGGTCTGTATGGGTGCATGTTTGTGTGTTTGCTGAGTTGGGGGGTGGGGGGTTCGGGTCTGTATGGGTGCATGTTTGTGTGTGTGCTGAGTTGGGGGGTGGGTGGTTCGGGTCTGTATGGGTGCATGTTTGTGTGCTGAGTTGGGGGTGGGGGGTTCGGGTCTGTATGGGTGCATGTTTGTGTGTGGCTGAGTTGGGGGGTGGGGGGTTCGGGTCTGTATGGGTGCATGTTTGTGGGCTGGGGTGGGGGGTTCGGGTCTGTATGGGTGCATGTTTGTGTGTGTGCTGAGTTGGGGGGGTGGGGGTTCGGGTCTGTATTGGTGCATGTTTGTGTGTGTGCTGAGTTGGGGGTGAGGGGGCCATGGGGTGGGGGGTTTGGTTGGGGGTGAGGAGGCTCTGGGGCATTAGTGGTTGGTTGGGGGTAATGGGGCCATGGGGCATAGTGTTTGGTTAGGGTGAGGGGGCCATGGGGCATAGTGTTTGGTTGGGGGTAAGGGGGCCATGGGGCATAGTGTTTGGTTGGGGGTAAGGGGGCCCTGGGGCATAGTGTTTGGTTGGAGGTGAGGGTGCCATGGGCATAGTGTTTGGTTGGGGGTGAGGGACATGGGGCATAGTGTTTGGTTGGGGGTAAGGGGGCCCTGGGGCATAGTGTTTGGTTGGGGTGAGGGTGCCATGGGCATAGTGTTTGGTTGGGGGTGAGGGACATGGGGCATAGTGTTTGGTTGGGGGTGAGGGGGGCATGGGGCATAGTGTTTGGTTGGGGGTGATGGGGGCATAGTGTTTGGTTGGGGGTGAGGGACATGGGGCATAGTGTTTGGTTGGGGGTGAGGGGGCCATGGGGCATAGTGTTTGGTTGGGGTGAGGGACATGGGGCATAGTGTTTGGTTGGGGGTCAGGGGGCCATGGGGCATAGTGTTTGGTTGGGGGCGAGGGGGCCATGGGGCATAGTGTTTGGTTGGGGGCGAGGGGGCCATGGGGCATAATGTTTGGTTGGGGGTGAGGGACATGGGGCATAGTGTTTGGTTGGGGGTAAGGAGGCCCTGGGGCATTGTGTTTGGTTGGGGCGAGGGTGCCATGGGCATAGTGTTTGGTTGGGGGTGAGGGACATGGGGCATAGTGTTTGGTTGGGGGTGAGGGGGCCATGGGGCATAGTGTTTGGTTGGGGGTGAGGGGGGCATAGTGTTTGGTTGGGGGTGAGGGACATGGGGCATAGTGTTTGGTTGGGGGTGAGGGGGCCATGGGGCATAGTGTTTGGTTGGGGTGAGGGGGCCATGGGGCATAGTGTATCTAGGGTCAATAAAATATATATAAGTTAATTAAACAGGCGAGATACAATCACTAAATAGAAATAAATTATAACAATGGAAAATGTGTAGTACAAAATGTAAGTTTGAAATGCAAATAAAAATCGTTACCCCTCAAAAACATTCTTTTTCCATGTGTTTAGTACAAATTGGGGGTTTAAAAAGCCTCCTGCCACGCCCCGCCTACCGCCCCGCCCACATTTACTTTTCGGCCCACTATAGCCCTCATGTAAGGTACGTTCGGCCCTCTGTCAAAATCAGTTGTGCACCCCTGTCCTAGAATAATCGGAGAACTGAAACATGTCGAGTCTTCCCCAACTAGTCACTCGCTAGTTTTGATAAATTACCTTCTATAAGAGGGCCTTTAGATCAGGTTAAGGTAGTAATTATTCCCTACAAAGATCTCAAAAAACCTACCAATAGCACAATAGTCATTTGCTATCAGATTATATTTAAATTCATGTGTCACAACTAAATTGTCTGTTTTTTTAGACAGTGTGTATATGTTTTACTGTACGAAGTGAATGGGATTTTTCCATCGCTGCTTTTACAAAATGTGTTGAACTGTGTATTTTCTAATGAAATGAATATTAAAAGATGATCGATGAAGTACTTTCTAGAGCCTTGATTTAATGCCTGTAAACTGTAGAATGGTTGATGTGAGCTAACTACCTCCTATGTCTATTATACTTTAGCACTGCTACAATTTTTTAAAGGGGTGCTACCCCTGCCAACACATTCATTTAACAATTGAACCTTGTTTAACATCATATGGATTCCTGTTTTTAATTTCAGAAAAGGCAACTGGGAATTTTAGAATTACTTAATTTGTAGATATGTTAGCAATACATCCTTTAGAGGTCTCCTTTGCGATGTGGTCAGCAATGTGCCTTGCAATGTGATATTTGGTGAGATGAGTCAGTAGACATCTGTATGATAGGAAAGTGTACCATAGCGCAAATCGAGCTTTAAAAGTAAACTCGCATGAGCTGCGGTTAGAGCATGCACACATTTGCTGCTGTGCATATTTTCTTAGGTATTGTGTAGTCTAATAGTGGTTCACATGCTAAATAATTGATGCCCATCACATAGTACAGATGGGGTGTTTTATGTATTGATGTTGGTAAGTTCAATTATATACACAATGACGGCAAGCACATCTGGGTAGAAATCCATCAACCGACATTTTTTAAAACACATGCTGTCTGAAAGTGAGACTCTTCAGCAGATCTGACTGTAATTGCCAGAAATTAAAAAAATCCGGAATACTTCCCTTATCAGGCAGACCTGTCGCGGCCAGTAAGGTTTTTTTCTTGGGCTTTCAGGTTTAAGGTTTTAGGTTTGGCCAGAGAAAGCTGGCTCTCTGCGGTCTCTGTAGGAGTTTGAAATGGGCTTTGCATCAAATAGCTTCTGCTTGATGCAGAGCTGTTGCATCTTGCCAAACAGAGCATTTTCACTACTGCCGTATTTAAATCATTGGACGTCCCTGACAATGTTATGATTCACTTTTGTGTGCCAGCTGTCTACTGTTTATGTGAAATATGTATCAGTGTGCCTATGTGGGTCTATGATGTTTGCTCGAGAAAATTAGCTCCAGGGCCATTTCTTTTTCTTTAATTTCCCCCCAGACACCTCTCCACCATAACTAAATACCTAAACTCAGCCCCCATGGATATTTGCAAGAAAATGTGTTAAAAAAAGAAGAGCAAATGGGCCTCAAGCAAATGGACTAGAGTGGCTGATATAAAGAAAGGATTTAAGCAGGCATACGTGGTGCTTCATTTCAGTACCTGTTTGTGTCCCTCAACAAAGTGTGAGAAACCTAACAGTGTTCTCCCACCTACTCCCTCAGAATCTTCCATTCAGGTGGCCAGGGAAGGGCCATCGCTTTTGAATCCCAACCCTGGAGGTGGACAAGCGAGGGAGGATCACCTGAGTGGAGGCTCACAAGGGATGGGGCTGAGGATACTTGAGTGTGAGACATGGTATTCCCCTCATTCCTAATAATATCCCAACTCCCTCTCCCTCAGCCTTCATGGGGTATTTTCAATCTCGCCTCATCTCCCCATCCCCATTTCTGAAAAAGGAGGAGGCAACTAAGAGCAGTAAAGATTACCCATAGAAACAACATGGGGAAAGTAAGAAAGAACTCAAATTGTCCCACTAATGGTCAGGCATTTAATAGTGACCATTCACACCTGACTCCACTTGTTTTTTAAAAGGTGTGGTTTTTCACAAAGAGTTGAGTGAGCTGGGAGTGCTGTGCAGACCGGTGAAGCCTGGAGGACGGCGGCATGCCGAGACACTGGCTTGGTGTTTGCAAGGGGCTGCAGCGTGGCTAGGGAGCCGTGTCTCCAAAAGCCGGATTTTGGCAGCCTGCATCCTGCTGGTGGCATTCGGGGTATCTAAGGGGCAAGTGGGGCGACCCTGACCTCAACCCCGTTTATCCAGAGGGACTGCTTGTCAATGCGACTCTACCCGGTGCGTGAGGGAGAAAATCGGGAGCGTGCGTCTGACCGGAACAGGAGTAAGACACTTTTTAAATCGACACAGAGCGGGAAGTGAGATAACGTGTAGGAAGTACAGAAAGCAAAAGAAAGGTATTTGGAAGTGGTGCTAGTGGCACAGAAAGAAAATAATTGGAAAGAAATACATGAAAAGTGGCATAGACTTTTTGGCAAACAGTGCAAAGTGTGCACAGCGAAGAGAGGACAATGTAACAAGTGTGCACGAAGCACGGGAAAGAAACGGATAAGTGCACGTAAGGAAAAGAAAGTGAGGTGTGCAAAAGGCACAATAAAAAGGTAAAGGAAGGTGCAAGAGTGCACCGTGGAAAACAAGGAACAGAAAAGGGAAGGTGCAAGTGGGCACGAGGAAGAATCAAGTTGACGAAAAGGAAGAGCAAGGAGTAAAGAGGGGATTACAGATCAGAGTGGTCACGCCTAGGAGGAGTAAATAACGAGGCAATTTCGAATGTCTCCGATTGTAACCCTCCCACAAGGGAAGTGTGTATGAAAGAACTATAAATAGAAAGAAAGGTCTATGCTGACCGATTGAACTTGTGTTGGAAACTGAAGAGGGGCTTAAGCTTGGGGACGGGACCCCCGAGAGGCCTAACAAAGTGGAATACCTGTTATTTTGTTAGGACTTTAAAGGAAAGGAAAAGGAAAGCGCATCTTGACAGAACTGAATTGGTGTTAGAAACTGAAAAGGGGCCTGAGCTTGGGGAAGAAAACCCTGAGAGGCCTACCCAAGCCGAAGACTGGTTGTTTTGCAGCGTTGAAAGGATTGAAGCTTGGGGAAGGGAATCCAGTGGATCATCCTTTGCTGGGGTTAAACGTAGACTCTGAGACAAGAACATGCAGTACTCTGCAAAAATGGTGTGTTTGCCGAGTGCTTTGGCAAGTGCAGTTTAGCAGGAGGAACCTTTGATGCTGGATGGTACGTCGTGTGGATTATCTTGCCTGCTAAAATCCATTGTATAGCTGGAACGCTATTTTAACTATTCCTTTTTCATTACGATTTCAGTGTTTTCACTTAACTGCTTTTTTTGACTATTGCAGACTCAAATTAATGAATACAAGCTTGCTCTGCCCCTTTTGCCATCAACCGCCTTTTAAAAACAACTGGCCGTGCGCATTTGCTGAGTGCTTTGTCGAGTGCAGTTTGGCTGGGAGCTGGAGGCTGGTGAGAGCGTCTTAGTGTTGTTTTATTGTTTCTTGTGAACATCTAGCATTGTATTTTTGGAAGGGTGCCTCAGAGTGAACTGTGTAACCCTACTCAATTGGAAATGAATTACGCATACACCTTGAAATCGGCTATGCTGACTGCTAAATTGTCTGCCATCAGGGCGATCCCATTGGTTTTGAAAAGTGTGAAAGATCAGAATCCCAAACCGATCACAAGTTTAATGAGCACTCGTTCCTGTAAGCAAACGCAATCATTAACATCTGACATATGTGATTTTTGGACTGTAAAACGCCTCCCGGCTGTGACATCTGCTGAGTCTGTTCACTATAGCAGTGTGCAGACCGGGACGAGTGCTGGATCAGACACTCGCGATGAAGCGATAATTGATTTCACAAATGTTCTAAGTGTAGAAGCTGCGCTGGGGCTTCAATCAAATGTGCAAAGTTCATTCTTATCCCCATTCATGTCTTGCCTTGTGATTCTCCTTTGATTGCTCAGCCTATTATTCCAACCAACTTAATATCTGCAGAGCAATTGGCCCTTTCTCATCTGCCTCCAACATCTAGAGATGCGCAGATTTTTCTCATCATTTTAATATTGTGATTTCACCAAATTTTGGTGTGACTGGTATAACTGATTCACAAGTAGTAAAATGCAATCCTATAGATTTGGCTCAATCAGTCCAGCCCCAAGTGATTACCATTGACCATGTAGAAGAACAAGTGATCGCAGGCTGCTCACACCCTCCGCCGTTACCATTTTCCACTTTATCACAGTCCCCAATTATGTTTCCGAATTCGTCCTCTTCCTGCTCGCCTTTGTCAATACCATATGCCAATCCTATGCCACGAAGAGTATCCTTTCCAAAACAAGTCCTGCCACCACTTTCTGAGTTAACTTTAGGGGCTATGAACATGGCTTTGGTATCCTTGACTAAACTTTGAGATGCTGGAGGAAAAAATGCATACACAAAACGATTGATCTACTTTGAGTAAATATAATTTAACAGAATAGAGTGCATCTAGCAGTGCACCTTGGTTAAGTGGTCTAGATCAAGCACCACATCCTAAACATGATGCACATGTTAACCTAGTAACTCCTCCAAATCAAAGGTCACAGAGGATGAACTTCAATACACAAATACATCTTTAAATACTCAACATGATGCAGAAGTTAGTTCACCAGAATTAGCAAAAACAGGGCATCCAAGGAAGAAAGTGCACACACCTTTAGAGAAATCCAATGACCAGAGTATTACCCAAGAGGTGGTTTGTGAATTAACGGAGGGTTTCAAGGCCTAAAATAACCAGTGTCGCATAGCAATTTGCTATGCAATTCTGTCAGTTTGCTAATCAAATGTGTAGCAAAGATAGCTATTTATGTTGCCCTCTTCAATGAAAGCACAGCTCGTACTGGATTCCTCTCTTGTCCTCTGTTCTCTCTTCCCCCCTCTTTTCTCTGTTCACTTCAAATCCTAATGGAGAGAGTGCAGCAGTAATCATCTCCTCCACTCCTAATTGCCAAAGACATGTGTTGGAGTGCTAGGCAAGAAGGTATTTTTCTTTTTCAAATAATTGCAAACCAGAAATAACCTGGATGCTACTTTTTATCAAGCTTTCTATATGCTGTCTGACAAAGACCAGGATGTATCAACTTGATCTTTTAGTCATTCCATTCCATTCCTAAAATGTAGGTTGTTACAGAATGCATAATTAGAGTATTGATACTGTAAAACACTGCATCATCTCCATGCGTTACAGTAAAGTTTAGTGTATCTAAATTTCATTGTGTCAACTATATTTCATTTTGTTTGGGAAGATAAATCATATTGACGAGTGAACACTTTTGAAAATGTACATGATCACATGATCAAATGCTTTTGAGGGCAAACCTAGTTCTGTAACCTGCAGGTTGCATACATCTTGCAACTGGTGCTCAACCCATGCGTGAACCCATACTCCTTGGCAGACTCCTTGACATTCTATATTATCACCCAGTTGCTTTATACAGGGTACCCTGAAATTGAGATTACCACAAACGATAATATTCCAACTAGTTTGCCCAGTTCTCTGCCTGCTACGCAATCCACTCTTCTATAGTTAGCCTCCAGAGCTCGCTTTGCTTTATGATTATGACTGCATTATATATTACCACCTGTAGGAGACAGCTGGCCAAACTGTTTTCAGAACCTTTTTATCATATCTATTTATCTGTGTCCATTCATGCAGATAACCTTTTACATTTTATAGACACTTGGCTGTGGCTCGCAAAGTTTTTTCGCCCACTCGCATAGTTGAGTACATTTTAGGACGGGCCAGTAACATTTGCAAGAGATGTTTGAAACTTTTATGTAACATTTACTTTGTTTGCATTAAATGTCAAACAAAAGATTCACTTTGCAAGGCTTTGTAGTGACATTATCCATTGTACATTAATCGCATTTTAAATTTGTTGTCCTCCATTGCTATGGGTCGAGTGCATTTCTCTTAGGTTGAATAGGGAAACTAAGTTACCCAACCTGCAGGTCTAGCTGAATTTAAAAGAATTTGCAAGGCCTGACTCCTCTAACTAATGTATTATTTCAGCGGTATGCAAAACTGCTGTATTGTTGCTCATTACATGGCTTGGGTACTAATAACCTCTGATGACATTAACAATATTAGTACAACATTGCTAATCAAATGAGTCTGTATGCTAATCAAAAATATGATAATTAGCAAACTCTGCTGATCAATTTTTAAAAACTAATTTATGCCCTGGGGTTTAGTTCGAAACTCAGAGGTGAATAAACTCAATCCCATCCGTCCACCTTTCACTATATTCACCAACAAGAAACCCTAAAATCAGTTAATACAAATGACCAAAAAAATCAAAGGGCTATCTATCTCAATAGTTTTTATATTCTGCCACACGCCCGTAGGCTTAAGGGCGCTCGCAAGACACACAACAACAAACATACGGGTCATCAGAAGGAGGGGCACGTTGGGCTAACTGGTAAATCAGACTGATCCTTTATCAAATAGGAATGTTTTAAGTGTTTTTAAAAATTACAGTTGACGCACATTCTCTGAGGTCCAATGGAGTCATGTTCCATAAGGCTGTTGCCCATACATCAAAGTTTGAACCACCAATTCGTTTTTGGGTGGCTCGTGGTTGATATAGTCTGAGGGTGTTGTTTGAGCGAAGGGTACGTCTGAATTGGATCTTGTTAATTCTGGATGAGCGATAAGGCTTCTCATCCTGAAGACACTTGAATGCCATGGTCAATGCCTTGAATTGAATCTTTTGCTCCACCACAAGCCAATGGAGTTTCCTTTGCAATTCAGACAATAGAGCTTGGCGTTTAAGGCCACGTACCAACCGTATTGCACCATTTTGTGTAACCTGCAGCTTTATTATGTTGGTCTGAGAGGCCCCAACTAGCAGGCTGTTTCAGTAATCCAACATTGTATTAATAATAGCGGCAGCAATAAATGCTCGATTAGCCTCAGAAAGATATGGGCGAATCTGCCACCGCAGATGGGCATAGTAGGTACAGGAGGATTTGAGGGCACAGGAGGACTTGAGGTAAGTGACAAGCTTCTTAAACGAGAGATGGGAGTCTAGAAAGACTCCTAGTGTTTTCACATGGTTGGAAACTTGAATATTGTTACCAGCAATCTTGAAGGTTTTGTATTAGGATCTAGATTTTTCATTTTTTGTTGGGTCCCTAGGATAAGCAGCTGTGTTTTACCGTTAGAAAAGGCTAGTGAATTCATAGCCATCCACGATTGAATTGATAAAAAGACTTAATTGATTTTATCAGAGACCTCTGTGTAAGATCCAGGAGAGCTTCAAGACAATCTGGGTATCGTCCGCATAGTTGGCGAACAATATCTCCAGAGAGGAGAGTAGGTCACATAGTGATCGTGAATAAACGTTGAAGAGCAGAGGCGATAGGCAGGAGCCTTGAGGAACTCCACACAACAGGGAGGTTGTACATGATGGAGCGTTCCACCATAACCACATTTGTGGTTCGGGTTCCAAGAAAAGATTTGAACCACGAGGCAACAGAGGGGGTACAATTGCCAACTTTAATTGGTCTGTCTGCTAAAAGAGTGATCGACTAAATCGAACGCAGCAGACAGATCTAACAACAAAAGTAATGCAATGTTGCTGCCATCTATAATGTTTGCAACATTGTACTTTAAATCCAAGAGCGCAGTGTGTGCCCCATAATTGGGGCCAAACATCACACTATTCTGACACAAGAATGTCTTGTTGCTCAATAAACCTATGGCATTGATTGTATGCAATTTTGTCCAGTATTTTTTAACACAAAGTGAACATTTGTGATAGGTCTGTAGTTGGCCACATCCTTGGGGTCGAGATTTTCCTTTATTAACAATGGTGTAATCCAAGCCTCTTTGAGATTATCGGGAACATAGGCTTCCTGGAAAGGGCGATTGATGAATGTGGTGACCCATGGTAAAAGTGTTTTAGAAAAGTCCTTAAACATTGTTGCGGGGAAATATCCCCCTTGCATGACATTGGTTTCAACTTACGTATAACTTCCATGACCTCCTCTTCTGATACTTCTTTAAAGGTAAATGATGGAGCTTCAGGAGCGATTATTATGGATAGGATGAGGAATTACTTCAGTATTCTTTATTATTTATACCTGGCTCCACCCAAATCTTCTAAGGGAAGGTCTTGCAATTTTATACAATCCTTATCTCTGCCGACCACGCAAACTCGGAGAACAAAAAACATAATAACAAAAAAATATGCCAAAATGGCTAAAGCAAGGAAGAATCTTGACAACGCTAATTTAGCCATGCCATCCAACTTGCAAATAAGCCTTCCGGTGAACCACAAACCTCTCGACGATCTAATACGTGAAGCAGAGCTTCTAAGTAATGTAAATGATCCTCAGGACTTTATTCGGCAACAAATCAGTTCCAGTGAGCAATATTAGAGTGTCTAAGTGTTCAAACAATGGGT
This sequence comes from Ambystoma mexicanum, assembly GCF_040938575.1. Classification (NCBI taxonomy): domain Eukaryota; kingdom Metazoa; phylum Chordata; class Amphibia; order Caudata; family Ambystomatidae; genus Ambystoma; species Ambystoma mexicanum. The sequence goes on from NC_090931.1 coordinate 711,599,690, forward strand.
CAAGTGATGTTTGATCAGCAATTCGCGCCTTGAAACACTTGTGTATAGGCGCGTTATAAATGCCATATCATATAATTCCTAACATTAGGGCAGAGGAGGAACAAAATTGCTAAATCCCTTACTCTTTATACTGCCTTACCAAACGGAGAGACGAGGACATCAATTACACCCTGTAGTTTGATTGACAAAACCAATAATTGAGCAATATGCCCCGAGCTGCGGGGGTATTACCGACTCAGGTAATGCCCCGGGGCCCATAGTTATAGGCCCGAGCGAAGCGAGGTCCTTAACGAAGGCCCCAGCGCATAGTCTATAACGCACCGGCCGCGAGGGGCATATAGCTATTAGTACCCCGGCCCGTGATATCTGCGTGACTGGGGCACTAAAAGCATTTTTTTTGTCCCGAAACGCGGCACAAAAAAGACCAAGAAGGCCAAGAAAATGGCCACCAGGAAAGTGGAAAACAGAGTCCATTTTCCCTTTCCTTGATGGCCATCGGGAACGGACGCGCTGGGAACAGAACTGTTCCCAGCGCGTCCGTTCCCGAAAGAAGACAGAGAAGAAGGCAAGTGGGGTTGGGAGGGTGGAAGGGAGTGAGGGGGTTGATGGACGCCTCCAGCCGTGTCGATGGCGCGGAGCGGGGATGGCCCTGCTCCCAGTCTCCACATGGCTGCAGGCTGCAATCGTCCCCCACCGGGGACAAAGCAGCAAGAAGGTCGGTGAGGTGGGGTGGGGAGGGCAGGGAGGAGGGAGGAAAAAAAAAGCCTTACCTGATTCCCCAGCGGGGAGCAAAGGCAGCCTCTCAGCCGTGGGGAGGCTCAGAGCGGGGATGGCCCCGCTTCGAGCCTCCTCATTGGCTGAGGAGCTGCCACGCCCCCTGCCGGGGACAATGGCAGTGGAATCCCAGCCGGATAATGCCTCGGTGAGGGCCGATCAGAATGGTTCTTTCATTCTGATTGCGCCCTCGCCGGATAATAATAATCCTTAAAGAATTTGATCAACACTCACTTAAAAACTGAATTGTCTTCAAGAATAAAAACTGATGGTCAATAACGGCGCTCTACCTCCTTAGAAACTCAACATACAATACTTTTACAGTGTAGAAGTGGCCCGTATCAGACCTACACCTTGAATAAATCTAGCATATTGAGTATCTTTAATGCCATTCAGACATTGGAAGACTTGTGCTCTCTGGACATCTCTCAAGGCGAGTTTGTCCATGAGCAAGATTTGACGCAATTCGGACTATGGGTCCAATCTGGTATAGTGTTGAATGCCACTTGAAAAGTGAGAATGGATCTATTTCACATGGGCTTCATTTTAGAGCAAGATCACTTTCGTAAATGGGTAACTGAATTTGAACAATACAACCCACATGATACTTATTCAGCTGTTGTAGCTTCAGACACCATGTTAAGAATGACTTGCTCTCAAGGTGCTTTTGATTCCGTGCGACAAGTTACACCTGTTCCAATGGCAAACTTGCATGACCTGTGGAGAACTGGACATTCACAGAGTAATTTTGGTGCACGTGATGCATAACAGCTCACGCCCGTGCAGCCAAGCACGTGTAAGTTAGCCAGTTGGAACATGAGAAGATTCAAGCACTTAGTGTCTACCCAGCAAAACCTTCTTAATGACTTTGACATCATTATACTGCAAGAAACGTGGTTTATTCAACCCCTGGTATGGCATGGATATACTTTCTCTCTACTCCCCGCCAAAGCGTCTGCTCGTGGCAGACATTCTGCGGGCTTGATTGTAGCTGTTAAGGCAAATTCAGGATTCATTTTAGAGCCATTGTCTACACTGAATATTTGTATGCAATTGGTTAAAATAAAAACTCCTTTGGTAACCCTCACTGTCTTTTCTGGACTCCCTTGGAGTTGGGATGTTAATTGTTATAAAATAAATAAACCAATTTGGAAAAAAATAAAAATACAAGACGGACACGCCATTTTTATTAAATAAAGAAGGGTGAGATAAACGCCTATCTTTGCCTTACCTAATAAGGATGGCTCTGCCTAGCAAACTAAAACTAAAGAAAAATGACCTAGTGTCCAAAATGGCTCTGACATTCACACTAATACACACAACAAAATGATACAAGGAATGTTTGGCTCTCTTCAGTTCAACAAAATACCAATTCAAAGTCAAAGGTTTTAGAAAGTACTCCTTGTGACCAGGGTTGAACTTCCACTTGATCAATTCAGGAATACCTTGAGCAAAGGTTAGATTCATTAAAGTTCTGTGCAATAACAAAGTTCCATTCAACGTAGCACTAAAATGTCTATTTCATTCACTGGATACATCCACTTGGCAAAGAAAATGTCTCTTTCACAAATCCTTGGTCATGAATCAAAACAACCAGTTTTTTTCCACAGTGTCCTGCTTGGCAAAATAAATGTTTCTCTCTTGAAACACAAGTTCATAAACTAAGGCAATTGTTTTCTTCAAAAAGGCCAAGTAATTATTAGCACACAACTTCTCCAAAGGAAACACTTTTGTCAGGATAACACAGCAACTACTTTTGGTAATGCAACAGTTCATCAAAACAAGGTGATACAATTATCAAGTTGTTTCCAACACACCTTTTTGCCACACCCACAGTGCTTTAAATTAGCTTCTTTCCTGGTACACTCGCCTGTCAGGATGAAAACTTCTACAACTACAATTGTGTTCAGTGGTAATGCTTGTTCCAAGATTCTTCTAAGAACAGTAACTGCTTCTCCTTTTATAGTCTCTTGACAAGGTGGGTTACAGATCTCCCCAGATTGGGATTACAAAAAAGGCAAGTTGCGCCATTGTTATCTCTGTATTACTCTTCTATAGCCTTTTGGCTGTTGGCAATGCAGGTTACAGGTTTCTCCACATTTGTGTTTCATATAAGGAGATTTGCGCTCATTTGGCCTTTGTTTTACTCTTATGCAGTCTCTTGGCTGCTGGCAATGAATGCAGGTTACAATCCTGCCTCAATTGGTATCCCTTCTAAGGAGAGTTCTGCCCTGGCTGCCTTATTTCACTTGTTCGGTATTCAAAATTGTTAGTTAAATGTCTCATTCGGAGCGCCCCATTGTCACCTGGTGTCTCAGGCCAATTTACCGGTCTTCCCTTGCTTCTCCTTCTCACTCGCGGGTACTGCAGCAGATTTCCATGGGTCTGTCTGCACTGCTGCCAGCTCTGGTTGACTGTCGCAGCAAGCACAAACCTTCTGTGGAGTTTTGACAGCTCTGTCAAGTCTCCACTTCTGCTTCGTTACCAGAGCGGTTCACGGCATGTTGGGAACTCGTTTCCTACACAGCGTAGCTTTCCCCAAGGCTGCTTCCAGCTGCGCTCTCTCTACACTGCCACAAGTCTTCTCTCGTGTTGGCCTCAGCTGGTGCTTCATCTGCTTCCGCAGCGTATCGCACATTCAGTCCTGCTGCCACCTCTGCTTCTCCATCAGCGTCTCTTTCTCTCACCTGTATCTCATGCCAGAATTTAAATGTCCCGCTCAGGTGCTTCACATTAGAACTAGACCGCTGATTATGTTTCTATGTACCTTTTAATCTTCATCAACTCTGAGTCCCTCTACCTTGTCTCAGTATCGCATGCATTATTGGTTCTGAAGTCCATAATGGTTTTGGTCTTTTTATATTTAATTAACTTTAACTGATTTGTGTACCGAGAGTTGTCAAGGTTATGGGCGGTTGTGATAAGAGGTTGTGACAGGAGGTTGGGATTTACCCTTGTTTCTAAAACCTGTATATAAGGCAGAATCGCAACAATTTGGGGTTATCATATTTACTTCCTGAACCTTCAATGTACCAACTTTGTTGTTTAGCAGACTTTTCATAGTCTGTGCATTTGGTAGTTCTAAGAGGGGGAATTGTACATTGACAGCATGCCATTAGGTATTTGGGTATTATGGGAATCTCGTCCTCAAAAGAGGATGAATACTGCATCTCTCCTAGAGGAGTCACCACTTCCCCTGACAGTCGCCTCCTCCCATGTGATCTTTCCTCGCGTTACCACCGCCTGGGTTAGGATCTGGTAGCGGCTGCCTTCCGTTGGCTACATGGGAGGGGATTTTAGGCTGGGGTTTGGTGATGATTCCACAGGATTCATCACACAAAGCTAAGGTTTCTAGATGACTCTGTCGCTTTTTCCAACGGCTGAATTCTGTGAGTTGGGTTCTTCAATCACTCCAATTGAATGGATTTAAATAAGAGAAATCCCTGGGCTTAAAAGGGGTATCGTATGTGCCATTGAACTATCTGATAATCTTACTCAGGCCAACTATCTATTCCCGGACCAGCCCTACTTGCCAAATCATCTGTACCACACATCAACCTCAGAAGAATGAAAGCAACCAAGTGTGAGCTCCAAATGGCATAATCGGTAAATACATTAAAAATTATGTGAAATCTGCATAGCCTATGTAGTGACGTAATCTGCCAATGGCCCAGGTACAGTTGAGGTTTATTGGGAAATGAAAATATTAACCGTGCAAAATCAGAATCCAGATGTTAAGAATGTGTTAAACAACTCCATATTAAGGTATTATTTATCTTTATCGTCTGTTAATCCTTGTGCTTTATAATAAAGTAATTCTCCTATATTTCGATAATGTTTTTTATGATTTGGATTTTTTTATTGTTGGTTCTGCTTGAGGGAGTTTTAGCTCTTCGTGAAACCTTAAGCAACTTAAGATGGAATAAAAGAAACCAGGTATAAAATATTAACTTTAGTGCCAAACAACATGTAAAGTGGATCAAATTCACGTGCAGTAGGTATCCTTTGTGTTTGAACGCATCTCCTTTCGAGAATTAGTGCATGTGGTCCACCTACCAAATGTAACATATCCTGTGGTGCTCTAATGCAATTTTATGAAATGTTTGTTGGGAGACTAGTCGAGAACATTTTTATAATCTGTTAATTGTCGCATGCTGACACTTTTTTGTGTTCTGAACCAGGACCATGAGGCTCAGTGGTGATTCCTTCGCTTCCACCATTCTCGTGAATAGATAGTAGCTGTGATGGTTTTTTTGGACATTTGGTTAGACTAAGCCCCTTAGCTTGTGCTCAGGAAATTAAGTCGTTATTGTGTACAGGGATGGAGTGGGAGAAAGGGGCTCTGTATGTATGTATGTGTGTGTGTGTGTGTGTGTGGCGGAGGGGGCAAGAGCCTTCTCACGTGTAATGTATACATGAGGGCAACACATTTATTTGTTTGCAAGCAAGAGCTCTCGTGGTATGTGGAGGGGCTCTGGTATCACTTTGCTGCACGTTGACTCAAGATTTGCAGTCTTTAGTCACGTTTCTATTTTGAGCTACTTTTGTTTTTAAGTAGATCTTGTCTGTTAATATTCAGCAGTCTAATTGAGTTTGTCAGTTTTTATAAGGGTGTGAAAGAACAAGGTTTCTGTACTTTGGGAAACTGAAATAGGTGTGGCTGGGTGTTGTATGGTATCCACAAAATGGTGTGTAGGTATACTTCATGATACTAATGGTATGGGGGATCCCTCCTACCCCAGTGTTCAAATGTGAACCAACCTGGCCCCCAAAGCTGAATGCTTTATGATGGACTGTTGAGGCCGTACGAGCAGGTTCTTGTTGCTAGTGTTTACTTAGTGATTGCTTGATGCTCTCTGGCCAGCAGTAAAAGCTGTAATAATGGGCACTACTGTAATGGTATCCCGCTCTATGGAGTGCTGTAAAATGGATATAGTTGGAGAGAAAACATAAATGTGTCAACCAATACTTTGTGTGGTGATACTTGGTTGCTCTGCACAAATGTACACTACACACATTTCATCTACTTGTATGCATTTGACAAACAACTCATTGGGCCTCATTATGAGTCCAGCAGTAACCCTGCCGGTGCTACTGGCGGGTTGCTGCCGGGCTAGTAACATTTTACCGGCACCTAGCTTCCCGGTCCCATCGGGACATTACAGCCCCGGCAGACCGGCAAGCTGGTTGCCGGAAAATGTTAGTCCCCATTCCCACGGAGTGCCATAGGACTGCATGGGAATGGGTTCACAGAAGCATCAGCACCGTTAGATGCTTCCGTGATGAGTCTGCCTACTGGGACCGCTGCGCCTTGCAGGGTCAGACCTGTCCAACGCAGCAGCCCTGGCAGGCAAACCCGTAGTGTGGATGTCTGGAAACAAGGGTGCCAGTGAGTTTGCCGGCACCCTTGTTTCTGGACTGCAACACTCATAATGAGGCAAATTGAGTCGGTTGCAGACCACCTGGAATTTATTTGAATTTATTGTGCATTTGTAAGATGCTTATACATCAAGAAATTGTTTCAGTAGCGCCCACAGGGCAAGAAACATGGGAACAAAACTGATGAACAGGCAAGGGGGCGGTCCTACCAGGCACTGTAACCATTCAGAACGTGCAAGTGCGAATTTAGTTTGCAAAACAATTTTCCATTTGCCTGCTCAGCAGATCATGCATCACACCATGCGTACCTGTTTATAGCCATTGATTTGATGTGGTTCCAATCACCAGTTGTGGTTGGTAAGGTTGCCGTTGTGGTTTGATAGTTTTAAAAAATAAAACACATTTTATTGGTTTTGAAGTACATTACTCAGTCAATACATACAAAATTTCAAACGTATAAACATTTACATTGCATAGCATGCACCTGAGGGTATTTGTCCAGATAATTCTGCAGATCGTATGTAAACCATGATCGCATATGAAAGTTATAATACAAGTCTTTACGGCAGTTCATTACAGGTTATGCTTTGTCAGGTATTGTCTTTAGTTGTCTTCCCATTTTTGCCAGATCTTGTGTGCTTTCTCAGGGCAGCCTCTGGTGGTATATACTCTTGTTTCCATTACTATGCATGCGTCCACATCCGTTACCCATTGATCATATTGTGGGGAGGAGGGTGAGCCCCATAGCTGAGCTATGTTTCTTTTTGCTAGGCTTGTGGCTGTTGAGAATAGAAGCTTTTCAAATTGTGATAGAGCGATGTCTTCCTCTATTCCGAGTAGTATTAGTTTGGGGTCCCTTGGTATTTCCTGGCCGGTGACTATTGAGTCTGTTACAGCATCTCTGCCAGAAAGTTTGGATTTATGGGCATTCCCATAGGATGTGGAAGAAGGTCCCTCTCTCTCGCCCACATCTAAGGCAGTTGGGGTTTGTTACTCTCCCCATCGGTATAAATCCTCTCTCGGATAATATATCCTGTGCAGTATTTTGAGCTGGATCAGTCTGATTCTGGCGGATATGGCTGTTTCTCTGGGATACATAAGGGTTGTAACCCCATCTTCTGGTTGTATGAGTCCTACGTCCTGTTCCCATTTGGCTTTCAAACCGTGGAGCTCTGGTGTTGCAAATGAGATTTCCACAAGGTGGAATAAGGTAACCTCCACAATTGTACATTGTGGAGGTTACCTTATTATTTATTCGCTCAAGTACAATGTTTCTCTCTATTGGTGTGGACTCGGGCATATCAGACAGATCTGCTGTATATGTTGCGAGCGCGTGTACCAGCTGCCTGTAGTGGAAATGTTCTGTCATGGGTAGGTCAAACTTCTCTCTTAAGGATTGGAAGGACAGCACCGCGCCGTCTTGTATTATGTCTCCAACTGTGGAGATCCCAGCTGTTTCCCAGGTTGCCCATCCCGGAAGCCTGTTAAGTTCAGGGAGATGCCTATTCCTCCACAGTGGTTGCACCGGTGTGATTTTCCCCTCCCAGCCTAAGTGTTTATGTACATCTCTCCATATCCGTTTTCTATGAGCTTTGATTGTGTTTGGAGTTTGTCGTGGTATATGTTGGTATAGGCTCTCTAGTGGGGAGGATCCCTGTCTTGCCTGCATTTCTGCTCGAATATGTGGCTGCTCTGGGTTGCTGTGTAGGATGTCATTTACTATTACCATCTGGGAAGCCCAATAATATGTCTGAAGATGGGGGGAGTCCGATCCCTCCCACCCAGGTGGAGCGTTGCAACGTGCGCAGGGCTATTCGAGGGTGACCACCTCCCCACAGCAATTTCCTAAGAATTCCATCAATTTTGGAGAATTCTGTTTTGTGTATGGATAGCGGTGCATTCTGCAGGATATATAGAAAGCGAGGGAGAGCTAGCATCTTAAACAAAGCTGCTCTGCCCAGTATAGTTAGAGGAAGGGCCATCCAATGCTTCACATCATTAGTGAATCTATCTATGATTGGGTAGAGGTTTTTGGGGACATATTCTGTAAGATCAGTCGTTATTTGCACACCGAGGTACCTAAATTGTGTGTTTGCTACTTGAAATGGACAGTTATTTGGGATTGCCTCGTTTAGTCCCTTAATTGGGAAAAATATGGATTTGTGGTAGTTTACCTTCAGCCCACTAAACGACCCTATCTATTCAGTAGGTGAGTGACAATAGGACACGATTCTTTCGGGTTGCTCATATAGATGAGCAAATCATCTGCGTATAGGGACACCCTGTCCTCCCATCCCTGGGCCCAGTGGAATCCCTTCCATGACTGTGTATCCCTCAGCATTATTGCCAGGGGTTCAATCACTAGTGCAAACAGCATTGCGGATAAGGGGCATCCTTTCCTTGTTCCCTTCCCTAAATTAATACTGCGTGAGGACCATCGGTTTACTCTAATCACAGCTGTCAGGGCGTTATATAGAAGTTTGACCTAGCTCATAAATTGATCGCCGAATCCCATTTTGTTCATTATGACCCACAGAGCTTCCCAATGGACGGAATCAAATGCTTTTTCAAAGTCAATGATGAGAAGCGCAAGTGCCTCTTTTAATGTTGGTGCTCTTTCAATGGCAACGTGTAGCCTATGGATGTTCATCCGCGTGGCTCTCTGCGGCATAAAGCCGCACTGGTCTGGGTGGATGAGGGTTGTTATCACCTTTTGCAGCCTATTTGCGAGTATCTTCGCTAGGATTTTAGCCTCTGTGTTTATAAGCGAACTCGGTCGGTAGGAACTACATGTATCTGGTGGTTTACCTTCTTTGTGTATTACCACTATGCAAGCCTTTCTTAAATCTGGAGAGAGAGTCTCTGTTTCCTTCATGTTTCGAAACATCTTGAGCATGTGTGATGCTGCCTCACTACTCCCTATTTTTTTCCACGTTTCCGTTGGGAAGCCATTAGGTCCGGGAGTTTTCCCGTTTTGGAGTTGGGATAGGGCCGTTGTCAATTCTTCTTCTGTGATTTCTGCTTCTAGATTCAGTCTTTGATTGTCATCCAGGGACAGGAGGGTGATTTCGTCCAGTATGGCGGGGTCTATCGGGGTTGATGGGGCGGCGTATAGTGTTTCATAGTAGGCTGCGAAGCATTTTGCGATTTCTGAGTCAGTCGAGGTCTGTTCTTTATTTTCCTTATTTATTCTTCTGACCTGAAGGTGCCCTTCATCCCGTTTCTCCAGCCATGCTAGCATCTTGCTGGCTTTGTCCCCGGTCTCGTATAGCCTGGCTCTCATTGTTCTATGTGCCTGTTTTGCACAGGTTAGGGTTATGTTCTGTAGTTTTCTTTGCGCTAGGATCGGGGCTCTATTGACTTCAATTGTTCTGTGGTTTGAAAGTTTTGTCTCAATGGAATACTTGGCAAATATCTTATGATAGTTTACATGCAATAAAAAAAGAGTATAGTTTAAGACGAATGAAAATTAAAAAAGCTGCGTCTGTGCCAGTTTCGGTTGGCGTGGATTCCAGAAAACCTCTGTTTTTTGGAGAAAGAAGTGAGAAGATCACAAAACAATTGCCTTAAGGAGGGAGTGCCCATTCAGATGTGATGCTTTCCTTCCATCTTTTGGAACAAGTGGTTATCCGATCTCTGTGTACCTGCCCCCACAGGAAGGGTCCAAAGAAAGGTTGCCTCCATGTGCAACGAGGGCTGTTATTTAGGTCTCCTCTGCAGGGGTCTGCAACCTTCAGATCTCCAGATGTTTTGAACTACAACTCTCATTAACCCTCACTGTTCTTGCTGGGACTACATTTCTAAAGATGGGGCAGTTAATGGATGCAGCTTGAGGTTTTGCTTGGAAGACAATCCCATTTCTGAATATGGAGCACCTCTGTTGCGAAACATTGGAATGAAAAATCTTTGGAGAGGTGAAACACATATTTTGCTACTTATAAATGTTCCCTTGTAGACGTGGCGATCTTGGAAGGCGTTTTCCTGAATACGTGTGTCTGACGAAGTGACTACTGCTCGGCAGGAGTTCTGAGAGGAGTAGTGGCTAAACAGCCTGCTCAGCCCTACTTCTAAACGAGCAGCAATCCCAATCATAAAGTTAAAACAAGCACAGCACGACTGGTATACCTCCTTCGCCTTTTGTGATAAAGTGGGCGGACGGCAGACTATACTCTCGGGAGGGGGGTGTGGTGATCAAAGTAGCAACCCAAAAAGCTAATACAAGGATCCTAAAATAAAGTAATGTCCAGTCAAGGTTCTATAAAAACCTTTTAAATAGAAAATACAACTGCAATTAACTAACTAAAAGCACAAGCACAAACCCATCCCTGCCAAGAGAACATAGAAAATGCAGACTGTTGCAGACTGTTGTGCAATATGGCACTCTGGGTACTTGAGCAGGGAGGGGTGTTCAGTCAAGAAGGTCACTGTTAAAAAGGATGTGCTTCAAAAGCAAGGTGGAAAAAGGGGGCTTAAAAGTCACAAGGTTCCCATAAAGTGGACAGGAAGACATGGCCTCCTAACAGTGCATTGTTCTTGTATTTTGGAGTCTCGACACCATCGAGCTGCGCTTCTTGGCACTTTAGCTGCAATGGAGATTGTTTGAGTCGCTGCAACCCTGCTGGCAGTCAGCGTTGAGTCTGTTTGACAATACAGGCTACCGAAGTATCAACTTGGCATTCGAAACAACAAAACTATCATCCAGTGCTCTAACCAGCAGTCATGTTGGCAGTGAGACAATGGCTACTGCAGTGTTGATTCAGCATTTTGCAGCTTGTTCAATGTCTTCCAGCAGGTTGAGTTGGCGCTCTTATTAGCTGCTACCTTGGAGGTCGAGCTTGTGATTCGGATTGTTCGATACAGTATGCGTCAGTGGATCGAGCTAGCGTCTCTGTGGTACTAATGTAGTAAGCAGTTCGAAGAAGGCTTGAAGTGGCAAAACATATTTCCAGCTGCTCTTGGACTGGACAGTGCTTCAAGCTTTAGAACCCTTAAGACAAGCGTAGTCCTTTTGGATGCACTCCCAATTTAGAGAGCTTGGCTGGCACCAGTGACAGGGTCCTAGCTCTGGTGCAGCCCTCAATTGAGGCCATAGCCCATCAGCAATTCAGTCCCAATGTTCTCTGGGGGTTGTTGGAGGCCTTGGATGCCTTCTCTCTTCCCTTTATGGCAGTCTACTCTGAATGGACTGCACTCCAAACAGGGATCCAAAGGTGTATTATTCTTCCTGATGTCCAAAGTAGAATCCGTGATGGTGGGGCTTTTTCCTCCTAAAGACATAATGTCATAGGGGATTGGTCCAAAGCAAGCCTGCTGTAGGCAGTCCAATCCCCGTTGATGTAACACGTGACCCTTGCTTTCTAAAATCATACCTAGTGTGACTTGTCATACAGGAAATGGAGAGGACAGGAAGGAAGAGCGCCCTGACAGAAAACCAAGATGGTGAGAAAACTTCTCGTGCCTACTTCCCTCTCTGGCTGCTCCTACATCATCCTCTTTCCCATTCTTGCTGAATTCCAAGGCCCTCTGGTGTGAGGCTGGCTTTATGTCAGTGCTGCCTTTGCAGCACTGATTCACAGGAGACCATGTGCTTAGAGGTCCTGGGCTTTGAGGGGAGCTTTTACCCTTCCTGCCTGCAAATTAATAGAGGCAGCGTCCTGGCTATTGCCTCACTGGCAACAGTAGCGACAGTCAGGCTAGCCATGAATCCACATCATGACATAAATAGAGCCTGGGCTCACAGTGTTCACACTTTTATGAAATTGAATTGCTGTGGATTTTATAATTGTGTGCTCTTATCAGTCACTGTTCTATAACTAGGTATGGCTTATTTTAAAGATTACCTTGTAACAGACTGATAAGACAAAAAATTGTTAGATTTTAGACCAGCGGTGCAGAAGTTAAAACACTCCCTCCTGTCTCTAGTGGCTTGGTGCCCTAGCAGTAGTCAGGATTTCACATTTGAAATCTACTGTGAGGGGTCAGTAATGCAAGGCAGACAACTTTTTGAAGATCTTTCAAAATATGCAATTTTATTGTTAAAGAAAATAGATAAAAATGCCTTGGTGTCCCTACTCTGCTGATGAATTCCCTTCCTAATCTAAAATCTAAAGGAATACACTCTAATGCAGGATAACCAGCCCTCACACTAAACAACAAACAAATAAAGAAAAGGTATGGGGGGGTTCAACATGACATGAAAAATATTCACATTTCCTAAATGACCTTCTAATATCCGGGGTGATTTCCCTTCCCCAGGATTTAAAGTTATTTCATCAAAATGTTCAACCATAGAAATAAAAGGTCTTAGCTCAGTTCCTGAAGTTTTAAAGTCAAAGTAAAAGTTCATCAACAAAAAGTCCACTGGCAACAAATCTCCTCTTTTGGGTAAAGCTATACACTTTCCACTTCAAGCAAAATATCCCCAATGGTAATCCTGGCCCCAATGCTTTGTCACTCCCACGGGAAGAATTGCCACAGTTCAAAAGAAAATGCAATATCCACACTGTCAATGATACACAGTTTTTGGTTAACAGTTAGGATGCCTCGAATTATAGTTTAAAAATTCAAAATGGTATGTTTGTCAGGATGACTTCTTAGTACTGCTGCTTCTGTTTCAACTACTCTATTTCTACTTGTTTTAACGTGAGAACCGTTCCCTTTGTCCCACAGTATGTCACATTGGTTTTGACAAGTGCAATGCAGCATCTACTGACAACAAGATATGCCTCTTAAGTTTCAATATTTTGGACTATTGCCACAACTTCAATGACTTTAAGACAGACTTTGACAAGATATATTTCCAAAGTACTTCAACCTCCTTAGGTAGGCAAGGCACTCTTCCTTCTAATAGCTTTATTCAAAGGGGCAGCCTTTTAGCCTCTCTTGTCTAACTGCAACAATGATAACCTGTGCTTACCTTCAAGACTCACTTTTCTCCACTGGCATCCACAGTCTTGGGCATTACAGGTTGAGTCTGCTTCAAAATGGTCCTCACAAGCAGCGAGTTCCCCTTTCCGAATGTTACCTGCACCTTTCTGCCAGCTTCCAGCCCAACCATTACCCAGAAGCCTTGGTGCCACTCACCTAGCCTCGGGTATTACTTGCATACTGTTGGTTTAAGCCAATTAACTGTTAGTAACTTCACAGTATTGCTGGATTCTTCTTGAACTCTGAGAAAGGGTCAGCTTCACAATTAGTATGGGGTACCTCTTGGCTTGGGCAATGCATGTTCTCTTCAATCAGTTAATGTAAGGTATGTCACTTTAAAAGTATAAGGTTCAGTCTTCCAGTAAAAACCAATTAGGCACACGCAACCACCCTTTGATGTAGTTTTCAAGCTTTAAAGGTGGGTATGTAATTGTATTTCCATAGAAGAAAGGATAGAAAGAAAAGGATAGAATTCAGGCCTCCTTGGGGAATTGCAGTAAGGCACACGTAACCATTCTTTAATGTAGCTTTCCCATGGTAAAAGATTGTAACTCTTGTATCGTTAATGTTAAATGTTCGGAAAAGGTTGTATCAGCATTCCCTCTCCTTAATTAAGACACGCACCACTCAGTGAACAGAAATAGTCTTCGAACAGTGGAACAATGGGTTTGATTAGTGTTAGTTTCTTAAGCGAGTATGCTTTTCACTTTATAAGTGTGTTACAATTCCCTTGTTCAAAGGCTTTTCAATACCACAATAAAGTTTTATTCACTTAAAAGTCTTAAGTGAGTGGCTAGGGAGCTGGTTACTGTTACTGGCAAGGCTTGCGCATTGTTTTAGAACACTGTGCTTCACTCGCCGGCTTCTGAAACACTTGCTCTGCGGGTCGCAATGCTTTCCCGACTTCTACTACAACCTCTGCTGCTTCTGACGCGCTGGGGACTGTGAGAAACCTGAAGGTGTCTCTAGGTGGCCAGTACATGGCCATCGCTTTTGGATCCATTTCCTGGGGGTGGACCAGTAAGGGAGGATCACCTGGATGGGGGTGGTCCTTGGGGAGTGGGACTGGGAAATAGACAGGTGAGACGCGGTATCCCCCTTCTGTCAACACTTTCCCTCCATCCTACGTAGGATATTCCAGAACACTGTCCCCTCCCCCCTTTTCTGACACAAACACTTTAGCACAACACGAAAGATAACGGACTGACACCAGAGCTGTTTACCCGACATGTCCCAATACAAGGGTCAGGCAAAGTCAGGCAATTGGCCAGAATCACACACACACGACAGCCCTTTCCCTTCCTCACAGGGATAAAAGGTGGAGCACGAGAGCACAGGAAGAGCAAGGCAGAATGTACGATGTGAGAGCTAACTCAGCACGGCAGTTCCAAAGGAGGAGAAGGACTGTACATACTGTGAGGGTGAGCAGGCGAGAAGCAACCTTGCCCTTTCCGACCAAGGCCAGTGAATCCTCCGCAGAAGGAATCGTAAGATCACGAACAATAGCCAGCATGTGTTGCAGCAGGTGTCAATGGTACACAAGACCCTCCTCCGCTGATAACCAAGCCGGGAACAGATGCTTGTCTCCATGGTACCAACCTTCACTCCAAAGACGAGCGGTTCATCACAGCCGGTGAGTTGAGGGAAAAGTCAATAAGAAACCGAACTGTGTTGAACGAAAAGTAGCAAACGGCTAATTGAACTTTGAAAGAATAAAGAGCTATTGATGTGAAAAGAGGAAAATCGGCAATAGAGGAGTCCGGCACCACGTGGGGCTCACTCGGGAAGCGCTGGACGTTTAACCAATTATTGAAACTAGCAGAACCAGAAGGCCTTGGGAAAGGCGAGAAGAGGGGTCGAAGTGGTCATACAGGGGTCTTGCAAACTCCTCTGTGCAGTAGAAAGTCCTTGGTCGACAGATGATTGTGAAGTTAAGGGATGTGAATCCCGTATCTTAAGAATTGGGGAAGTGAATCCTGCATTGTCAAAGTTGAATGGAAAAGGTACGATTGACAAGAGTGAACCCGAAGGAGGGATGCCGATAAAAGGGGGGTGAAGCCTGAAGAGCTGTTTAAAAAGACATTAAGATTTGTGATTGCAAGAAAAGCCATAGTGAACCTGAAAGAGGGAGGCTGACAAGCAAGAGGGCACCGAACCCGAAAGAGAGAGATCCAGTGATGAAGAAAAGTCCTCACCCAAAGCCCATTGTGAAAATGAACCTTTGGCTTGTTTTGCTGAATATCAGGCCCTCGAAGGCAAGAGACTTTTGTTGAAAAGAGACTTACCCATTGGAGAACCTGATAGCTGATACGGAACTGCTGGCTCGTGCTGGGAAAGCTCTAGTGTGTGCTGTGCTCGGGAGATCCACCTTGTCCCTTGCTCTAAACGTGGGGAAGGGAGAGCCCTGGCAATCACATCCTGACTTATTATTTTATGAACACTTCTTTCTTTGTTTGAAAACCCTATCCCACACTCTTTCTGTAATTAGTTGTAAGGATTTGGCAATAGTATTTTTTTAGTATAGGCCTTTTATTTTGACAAGATGCCACAAGGACTGCCTTATTTTTCATTTGATGGTCGAAGTTTGCGCCCATCTTAGATGTATGTTAGGTTAGGCGTTTTTCCATCCTGCATTTACAGTTTAATAAACCCCCTTAAACTGTGATCACTGGTCAGTCTTTACTGTTGCCACCATGAGTTCCTTACAGGACCCACACCTTTCCCCTGAAAAAGGTGTCTGTCCGGCCACATGTTTTGGGAGTTTCTTCTCTTGCCAATCACTTCTTGCCTCAGTCTCCTGTACGCTAGCAACTCGGCAACCACGTCAATCAGGCTCACATGGGTAAAAACATTTCTCCTGCACGTCTTCCACTGCGCAGCCTCTGCACTTCAGCGTTTGGGAGGACATGACTCTCTCGGAACACACAGTTGAAATCTGCTGTCTCCACGTTCAAGCGTCCATCTTGTTCTTCCACTTCTGCTTGATTTGCCAGCCTAGTGCCTCCCTTCTGCTTCCACTGCTACAACCTGCACTCCAGCTAACGTTCCATTTCCTTCCATTTCTTCCTTCTGCTTGCACCCGAGGGTGCCTTTTATGCCTCCCAGGTTCCTTCAGGTATGAGCTGTTAGCAGGGGTCAAGTCCTAAAAGTAGGGGGACTCCTCATCAAACGCAGTGGGATGTGACATCACCAGAAATTAGCATATCAAGGTGAAATATACACATTTCATTACATTGACTTTGCATAACCACCCAAATTGCACAGGATGTATGGCATTTGCCTTTCATAAAATAAACACACACGTAAATTCAAGAGGATATTTTCTTCTGATAGTGTTTTTGAAAACGTTAAAAGGTGTGCATGTTTTAAACTCCAAGAACCAATACAAATGTTTTCCCTGGAACTTGCAGTACCAAAATAATTTCACCTTTTAGTTGTGTGTTATTTTTCATCAAGTTATAAAGTGCACTGGTGGAGTGTCTGGCTGGCAAACCTAATGAGTTGGTTCGATCCCTGAGGTCGGCTTTTATTCATAAATTCAAAGAGGACCTTCAATGTTTCTCATTTTAGCTAGGATGGACTGAGTCCACCCTCAGAAAAAAGTGGGTGGACTCCGTCCACCCGCGTTTGCCCTCGACTTGATCCCTGGCTGTTAGGCTTGATTGTGTGACTACTACAATGTCTGTTAGGTTTAATTGCCTACTGTTACAACTGCATGCCTCCTCAGCCCTCCTCCTTGTTTCAGTCCCTCTGGAATTCTGGGACTTGTAGATCCCTTCAACAAAATTAGTTTTTGTCATCTTTAAGTTACTTGTAAGGGTATATGATAGGATAGTTTATTTATATAGCACCTATACACAATGTGTTTCAAAGCGTTTCAAGGCAAGGGAGGGAACAAGGGAAAATACAATGACATTCCTACATGGAATGAACAGTAAGGATGTGAAATTAACTATCGTACTCTGCCTGACGACATTTCAGATAGTGCAAGAGCTAAGATATAGATAAGGAAGCGAGGGGGAGAGTGGGAAGGAAATGGAAACAGACAGGCGACTACCGTACTAGGCCTGACGACATTTCTGGTAGAGCTGGAGAAAAACAAGAGGTTAGGGAGAGCGGTGCAGAAAGGTAGGGGAGGAACAAAACAAGCGACTATCATACTAGGCCTGACGACATTTCAGATAGTGCTGGAGGGGGTGGATGGTGGGGGAGGGGGGAACCAGTAAGCAGAGGGGGGAGGAGACAGACGAGGTTGCTATCATACTAGGTCCAGGGACAATTCTGTTAGAGTAAGTGCATAGAGGAAAGTAAGGGAGGAGATAGGAAAAGGGAGAAGGGAAAGGAGGAGAGAACAGAGAGTTAGCTGTCAAAAGAATGGAGAAGCAAGAGGGGAGAGTGAATACAATTGCAGAAGTCAGTAGTAACACATAATGTTGCAAGCCAGGATACAAGATGAAGATGGGAACAGCATGATTCAGGGCCACCATGAGTACAAGATGCAAAGGAAGTCCAGCATGAGAGTTGAGAAAGGGTGACGCACCGTGAATGAATGAATGAATGAATGAATGAATGAATGAATGAATGAATGAATGAATGAATGAAGTCCATAAAAGTCACATCCAGAATTGGCCACAATACGGTGATGGTGAAACCAGAATTAGGCTCGAGGGGCGAGCAGGGTAGAAGAATCTAGCAAAACCGGCAACACCTGTGTGCGAGAATGGTGGGGGCACAAGGGAACATCACGGGGGACCAGAGGGGTGGGGGTGGCCTGTGGGGACAGAGGGAGTAACACATGCTGATTTTGAAAAACCGAAATACATAATTTTATATAATCATCAAAATAAAAAAACTCTACGCGTTCTACCCACCCCAGGTTGCATTCTGTGATCAAATGTATCCATTGTAATAAAGCTTCAAATCACGAATTTCTCTTGATCCTGTCATTTGAGTTCAGGTTGGTGCATTCCATTCAAACCAAGAGAAACTCTTCTCTTATAATTTTCCTTCCCTGTGGAAAAATTCGCAACTTGGAAGCCAAGCCTCAACTTTATTTCTCTGTTTTGTCAAATGAGCGTGTTTTGCAATTAACCACTCGTTTAGTGTACTCTGGACCAATGTGGCTGAGAAAGCATTACTGTTTCAAGATGGCCACTGGCACTGAACATTCGAGAGTGATTAATTTAACAATGGCACGGGGCACGTTGCTGTACCACCCACACTTCCAACATTTGAGTTCAACCGAGGGCCGTTCTGGCCACCAATAAGTAACACTCTCTTCACCGTAGCTGCATTGTGATCGATGTTCCACTTACCTACTCAGTGGGCAGCGCATCACATGCCTGAACGTCTGTCTTTTGATATCGATTTTTATTCAGTAGTGATCAGCTCTGGGCTGAAACTCCAATTGTAATGCACAACATATATATCGAATCTGAGGTAACCCGCGCATCACCAAGTTATGGTAAACGTTCCTTGCCCGAGTTAGAATTCTGATATCTCCTTGCAAAACGTTAGTGATCTCAAATATTTGCAGAAGGGTGTTTGCTTTGGGCAAAGGTATCTCTGAGCAAGGTCGTACACATCTGACGTTTGTCACTAAAACATTACGGTTGTGAAAGCTTCTGTTAAACGGTTTGCTCATTTTAGTTGGATAGGAGTTTGTTAGGAAACAATCCTACATGAATGCAGATTTTCTAAAACTTGTCAATGATTGTGTCCAGGAATGCATACGTTTTGTATTTCAGTGTCTATTAAAGTAGCACCCTATGGTGGTTAAAGTTCATGATTATCTATTTCTTTCGAGTTATTACAAGGGAGGGCAACGCTTGAAAATGCTGCCCTAATTTGTTTGAGTTGCATACCAAAATGCATTTTAATTCTCATGCAATTTATCCTGACACTAAAGCCAAATTTCTCCCTTCACCAAGCACCTAATGAATCTTCAGAATTTCAAATAATTTCAGAAAGCCATGCTGAGCGAACGGCCTCCTTGATACCTAGAAGCTTTGATTCCACCCATCGGACAGCAGCAATGCTCCAGATAAGATTCGGAAGCGGGAGTATTTTACTCCCTATTTTTTAAAGTTGGAAGAAAATTGCATTTTTTTAGGGAGTAAACAAGGAAGTCCAAATGCCAATGAGAGTATTTTATAAGCAAATAAAAATGTTTTACCTGGAAAACAGAAATATTTTTGTACTAATCATTTCTTTGCTCCTAGTTATTCAAGCACATTAAAAGATACATGTTTGTTTACTTCTTCTGAACAGGCAGTAATAATAATAGTTTCCTCCTGTGACACTACACGCAGTACGGAACCAAAGCCATCCATGGACCTGCATGGGTGGAAGAGATGGAAACAGGGATTTTTTGGGGTGTGTATTTGAACTTCCTATTTTTAGGGAGTAAAAGTGGCAGATAAACCCCACCCCTTATCTGTAGGGCTGGACAGCAGCGAGCATGTTTGCCTGGACATGTAAGCAGCCTAGCCAGCGTTCGTATTTCTACTTGCTCCTTTGGCATGGTGTTGCGACCAGCAGGAGATCCTTGAACATAGGAACCTTCATTGAAGTCCTTGCAGTCGGGGCTATGGGGATCAGTTGCTGGTGTTGGGTTTAGTGTACCACTCAGGATTGCTTTGTCCAGTTGTGCACACAGGGATGTTGGGGTCTAAATGGTGTCTCTGTGGTATTATTAGGTGTTATTATTAGGCACAGCAGTGGATTATGGCCCCATTTGATGCCCAGCTTTTTTTCCAATAGTAAAAATGTTTCCTTGTGCTATTTATTAGTCTGTAATGGTGCAGTTTAACAGATGACATGCATTTGTTCGTTCTAGCTGCAAAGAGTGCATACAAAATAAAACACCTCAACTGAAGATGTTAATTTGCTTAGAAAAGGAAAGGACATAGAACACTTTATGCGCTGGTAAATAAAGCCCCAAGTCTATTGGTGATTTTTACGAAGATGTATATTCTCACTCGAGTGTTTAAAGTCATTGTTGATAAGTACATTGTAATAAGGTCAGTTGACTGACATTGCCAAGAGCGGATGGGATCTCCTTTTGGCATTGGGTTGGTGGCCTACCTTGGTGGAAGCCATAGCCAGTCTTACTCCAGAAAATGAAGGTGGCAGTTCGGAGGGCCACAGTTCCTGCCACCCTTCCCACGTGCCTGCATGCACCTGAACAGTACTACATTTAATCACTCCATGCCTCTTATCCACATACTGGCCATTTTCTTCCTGTTATTTTAGGCAGCCGAGGATATCCAAAGCCTAGGCAGACTGCCTTCGAGAAATATGAGTCCCCAGATAGACTATTCCAGTCGTCTGATACCTCCGATCCCCAGGAACAGAGGGAGCTGCCAAGCAGAGCAGCAGAAGATCCGTGCCACTGCGAAGAATGCAGCGTGCCACCAGATCTCCTCCAGGCACATCACGCTCCAGCAGCCACAATTGTGCCCCAGAAGAGAGATTGGACTCTAACCTTCCCAATGCAGGTCAACATCTTTCCGGCACAGTGGATCTGCATGGGTAAAAAGGTGCTTTGCAAAGCCACCTTTTATGCATTTTGATGATTGTAACTCCTCCCAGGTGGGGAAGTTGGGGGCAGACCAAGAGACCAGCAGGAGGAAGGGCAGTGGCCTGCAGTGTGGAGGTATTTTGGAGAAAAGGCGAGGCATTGTTTGGTGGGACCAAGTGGTGCTGGGTTGTGGGGGAGTGAGATTATTAGAGGGAGTGTAGAGTCAACGTAAGGTGTGAGGGTGACTGAGTAGAAGGATTGGTGGAGTAGTAGTGGAGGGGAGAGTAGTGGCGAGGGGGAGAGTGGTAGTGGAGTGTAGAGGGGAGAGTAGTAGTGTAGTTGAGAACTTTTTTTAATCCTAATGGGACCCCCTGTTCAATTGAGTTTGCCACCCCTCCTCCAGCGCCTTGAGTCTGGTACAGCACTATTCCCTGCCACAGCGGGCCATTTCAATCTCCTTTTGTGCTGGAGGAGGAGGTAAGGCTCGGGAAAGCAGGGTTTGATGAAATTCAAGGCAGAGTAAGTGCCTCATGGGCGTGTGACTAGAGCCCCTACAGTAATGACGAGTTAGTTGATTTTTGTCGACTCAAAGACCCAATTTTACTCTGGAAGAAATTGATCAAAATCCTCGGTTAAAAACAAATTCATCAAGTGCATTCACAGCTATTAAAACCTTGCACATGTTCTGTACTTCCGTCCATCATATGGTGTCATAGTTGCGTTTTTGACACAGTATAAGGTTTTCTGCTGGGGCTGGAGCCCACTAGTGGGCGTTCCTCCACCCCTGGGCCCTCACCTCCCTATCCCGTATGCCCCCCCATAGCCAGTGTGGTGACTAGCGATGGCCAACCCCCCAGGCTGAGAGGGGGTCCTCCTATCCTGTCCCTCCCAGCACCCACGTGACGGGTCAAGCGCCTGAACATGTCACACGAGCAGCACGTTTTACTGGAGATACATGCAGATGCACCAAGGAAAGTTGCCAATAAGTAACTGTATGTGGTTTCTTCCGACCTCTGCAGGTTTTCCAACTCACAGGCTGACATGACAGATTAACCAGAGTTAACTAAACCAGTTAATAACTCACAGACTCCTTGGCCCCCACGTGTCAATAATATTACTCACTCTGGAATATCCTCCATCAGAAGGTGCCTCATACTTAGCATCATCCACTGTTCGATATCCCATACTAGTTGGCTAATTCTGTTTCCCAATAAACTCTGATGTGTTGTTGCTCGACACCTTTAATTCGTCGACATGAGGCAGGGGATCCTCTCGCCCATTTGATTGATAGGGTCTAAGAAGAGCATATTAACTCTGATAACCAGCTTGTCTCCTGTACATCAGGAGGAGAGCCGGATAAGCAGTTGCCTTCTGTGAATCTGAAACCCTCTTCTTGTCAACACAAGACCCGACCCTTCGCTTCTACATTTCAGGAAGAAGCTTACGACATCCTTGTAAAGAAAGAAGCAGGAATGGTCAGGAAAGGAGTTGCACTTCTTTTTTGATTTTACTGTTAACAGTTCCACTACTTTTTACAACACTTTCACCATTCCGGAACTGTTATTTTGGAAGTTGAAGCACACTTCTCTATTTTACCTCCTGATAGCAGTTAGTTAAACATAAATCATTTAACCGCACATTCACGTACAAACCTGGATAACATCTCACTGTGGATGGACTCTGGCTGGTTTCATCTTAGACCGGGTGTGATGGAGGAGGTCCTAATAAAAGTTCTCTCCTCACCCCCCAGCTGCCTGTGATGTTTGGGAAAAACATATTAAATCGATATCTCTGCCTAAAAGCTTATAATGTACAGTTGATAATGGGCCAGGCTATTCACAAGGGTTGATATTTTAATATCAGGTGGAATTTGTTCCTTCATGTCTCTGTACAAGGATGCAGTTGTAATATAAATAATAGTGACTATTCGCAGGGACTGCTAGCGGATTCCATGTGACTCAGAACTGATTTCCTTCTGTATGTAGGAGAAGTGATCATGTCCAAGCTATTCAAAGAAACCGGATATGACTTTCAGCAGCTTAAATTCAGCTTAACATTCTCTGCATCATCTTTATATGTATCTATGGGGTTGCTCCTGCCTCCCTCAAGGAGGACATCGTATGGTTTATCCCAGGATGGAACCTTTCATTTCTAGGACTCTTGTCATACAAGAGGACATCAAAGGGAGTGACTCAGGCTTTTGAGTAAATTGCCGAATTCTATTCACAACAGCACATGATTCTTTAACTGAGGCCTGACACTAGAAAAACATCTGTTCAGGTAGGCGCAAAGTTGGGTTTTATCAGAGTTAAGATCAGCAAGAAGAGGTGACTGATTTCACTAAAGGTGATACATAAATATTCCAACTAACTGTCAGACTGAGATAAAAAGAAAAATACAGTGAACTCCTCTTTTTGCCCGTTCAACTCAGTTGGTTGTCACCCAGAATGGTTGCAACCCCTTGGAACATGTGTTGCACGTTGCTCGCTCCCGCCGGTGTCACAGCTCTACAATTTATTTTGGTACATTTGGTACATTTCTACCACTGTCTCCTCCCCAGCATGTAGGCCCACACACACTCTCCGCTTAACTGGGAAATGGGCAATCTGCTCCCTTCTGTTTTCTCCCCTAGCTGCTTGTAGATCCCTTGCTGCTGTCAACAGACACAGTAAAATATCACTCAATTAACGTATAGCCCCCTAGAGGCTTGATCTCATGCCACCTTATGTAAATTCCACTGAGTATCCTCCCTCCCATATAGAAAAATAAACTTTTATATTCCGTCTTAGTCTGTCATCAGTTTTTAGTACTCTTTTACTATTATGTGTCAGTTTATATCAAGTTCCACTCCCTGTTACTGACAACATCCGATCCCATTCTCCTCAGGTGAGGGGCGTTGGTTTTCCACCTACCTGCATATTTTCGCTCGCACACAAACCTCCATTGTCCTGTCAGGTTATAACTGGCAAAGTCCAAAGATGGCAACTGGGTGCCCTTCATCCAGTCCCCCTAGTTGCCCCAAAAGTGCTGATCCCTTTAAGATGGCCTGTATCTTTTAATGTTAAGTGTAGCCATTTATAGTGCCCCTAGCTTGTTTTCTTAGACATCTAGAGACATGTGTTATATGATTTGACTGAAGTAACATATGTATCAGGTGTATGTAAAAGAAAAACAAGTGAGCAATGATATCCTTAAAATAAGTTAAGTGGAGTTTTGCTATGTGATTATTGCTCTGTTCTTAGTCCTTGGTGCTCTGGTTTAGCTACAGCAGTCCGGCTGTTGCACGTGCCGGTGAGCGGTGCCTCAGAAAGCCGCATTTGCTCTCCAGTTCTTCTTGCTTTTGTATTCCCTTTTCTTCTTGGCCCTATGGCTCGGATAGCTGTAGGCAGGTCACCTGAGCTGCTTAAGGGCTGCTGATATTTCTGCCTCACTCTGGCACTACAAAATAAAAATGAAAACGTGGCAATAACTTGCTTCATAGGATATGGGGGGAGGGAACCCTCTCACCAAATCTTTAATAAAACCTTTGAATCTTCTGCACATGTTTGTGTGCTCTTCAGGACATCATTGACATGAGGCACAATCCAAATAAACACAGGGTTGCATTTCTACTTGATGGTTTTTAACCTGTAAGTTGCAACCTTGAAGAGGGAGTTGGATAAAGCCAAAACGTTCTTTGCCATCTCTGGGTAAAGTTAAACCGCTGATCTTTGTTCCTAATTTGACAGTGTGGTGCTCCACGATAAAACTCCAATAGGTCTTGATGGGGGCTTTTGGGATTATTGTTCCACAAGTGACTTGGAAATCAACTACAGGAAAACCAAATTTATGCGACTGGGTAAATGTAATGTGGAATTTACGTGATTTATCAGTACAAATGAATTGGGTATTGGAATATGCACATTTCGCTAATTTGCCACAATACAATACTATCAAAAATGCTGGCAGCAGCATTCCTGTTTTACCACATTTATGGCAGGATACATGTAGGGTTGTAGATGTTGAGGGGGTAGGGATAAGGGGGAAATGGGAATTATGGGGCACCCCCCCTCTTTAAAAGCCAAACCTTAAAAACATTTTTTTTTTTAAAAAAAGGGAATTGCCAGCATGTTGACACAGAACTGGAATGTGTATACTTTGAGCTGATGGTTAATAGTTGAACTTCTTGGCGTTGTGATGAATTGCATGAATTCATAACTTCTCCCCAAGGGGAGCACTCCCCCATCCCCCCCCGACCTCTGCTGTGAGGATAGGGAGGGGAGTCTGCTTTGCAGCACCCTCCCGAGGGTTTAGAGGCAAGAGGGACCTCACCGGGAGAGACTCACTTCTGTGGGGACAAGGACTCCCGTTCATGTGAGGAACTCCCTAAAGACCCTCCTAACATTACCTCAGGAACCATACCCTATAAGTACTTGTCAGAAGAAAGGACAAGTATGTATTACTGTAAACAAGAACATGTAAATACTCCTTTAAATGAAGAGATGTATTTAACTGATGAGGAATAAAGGTCTGACCGGCCAGTGGAGAGGGAGGCAGAAATATGCTGCGGAAGATCCATGGCTACGCCACCTCAGAAGGAGGAGGAAACTGGAGAGTCGGAGAGACCCGCAAAATACAAAACGGCTGCTGAGCCAAAAGCGAAGGGTCGGACGTGCAGCATTCTGTCAGCTGGAGAAAGCGAGAAGCAGCCAGTGCTGGTGTAACCACAGAGTAACAGGGGTGGGCCGGTGATCCTGGTAATCGCGCAGAGACCAACTTACGCGACTGGGACCGCTTACCTTGCCAGTTCCTGGGATACCGAAAAGCATTTGAAGAGGAAGACTCGGAGTATGAGACATTGAGTGAGGAAAAGGAATCGAACGACCAAAAGAGAGAGCCACGGGGAGCAAAGTAAAATCTTGGTCACGTTCTCCCCGAGAGTGTCAGGTAACGGGGAAAACGGGAGACCCGGGTGGATGAATGAGAATCCTTATAAAAGTGCTCCTAATCATCCCAGTCAATATAACAAAAATATAACAGCAAGAACAAGAGAAGTGAATTGGAATCATTATAACAGTATTAATATTCATGCCAGTCAACGTGATCAAAATATAGCCTGGCCAATAAGGAGGTAAAAGAATCGTTATCAGAGTACCCATACTGGTCACAGTCAACATAACGGGACTATAACGTTGTGAACAAGAGGAGGGAAAGGTTATTGTTATGGAACTATTCCTACACGTCTCAGTCAAGACATTGAGAGCATAACCCTGAAAGTCAGAGAATGGATGACAATTGTTATAGTAATCCTACTCGTCGCAGTCAAAGTAAAGAAAGTATCATTGATTAGAGAACAAAACTGTAAGAGAAAATCTCAGAGAAGTATAAAAGAATATATATAATATATAAAGGGATTCATACAATGCAGAGATTAAAGCTTGTGAAATAAATAGAAGAGAAACAAACTTTAAGGGAGAAACTCTGATATATTGGATAACGTTAACCTGGGAAAATAGAGGAAGGAACATTTTGAAAGGGCGTTTAAGAGAAAAGTATCAAACCAACAGAAGCCACTGACGAGGGAAAAGACATCTGTATAGAACCAAGGATATACCATGTTGAGATATAACTATTATTAAAAGAACTCTATCGACTGGTTAAAGAAGTCACAAGAGGCAATTTGAAAATCAGTTATTGAACAGCTAACTTGCGAGAAGCAAGAACCCAGGAGAAGGGAATAATTCTCCTGCCTTTAGTTGTTAGGATACTGATAGTCAGTTAGGGTTAGGTTGGACAGATTCCTTTAAGACATTCACCGACAACTGACGAACACCTTAGCTAGTTTGTTAGTTGGAGAATACCCCATAGAAATAGGAGAAGATGGGCATTATCCTTTTCTTTAATAAATATTCTTGTAATAATGTCTTACAAGAGTCTGTGTGCTTCATCTGACCTACCACAGCGTCCAAAGCGATCTTGAAGAGGTGCTAAGGCTTCCAGCTTGCAGTACTATTAAGACGATTTACATCCAAGTATGTTGCTCTGCTGTCCTAACCCTACCTTGGAAAGCTATACTCCCTCTACTTTCCTTTTTTAAGCCGAGATACAGTATGCAGCAAAATAATCTCTCAAACACAGAGGGAAAGTTTGGAAGACGCTACATGGCCAGCGTCAGGATATTGCTCTCCATTTGTAACACGTGGAGCTCATGGTAAGTCTTTGCAGCTGTACCTGTAGCTATGTAAAACAAACTGAACTCTCAGAGAAGGGTGCCATCATGAGCCCACTGAAAGAACTACTAATTGCCCAGCTCTGTTTCACATTCTGTTGGCACGCTTTTTAATGAGTTGGAAATTAGGGCTGGATCTGCAACCTAAGGGACTATCTGGCGCTTGCAGTTAATCATGCATTGGAAGAAAACCGATAACGGTGCAGGCAGACGCAGGCTTGACATCTGGCAGACAAGAGTGCAAAGATTACGTGATGTTATTTATAGATCCAAGGTTTGCAGCGTAACAATCAGTTTACAGAATTTGCAGATGCTATAGGCTTTTCCGCTTCAACCAACACAATTCCAGAGAGATCATAGAGACTTGGGCAGCATAGGAGAAGTGGGGATTACTTGTTCTGATCGTAATTGTAGTCTGTGATCACTTGCTCGACACTCTTGGGCATCTAATGCCAGCCTCCCCTAAGTGAAGGGATTCTGGATATTTGAGTTTTGCCAGATGCATGGTTCACATGGCAGTGGTTCTTTTAATAGTTTTATTGTGCGCTCTGTGGTTGACACATCACCAATGATTAAGGTGAACTATCTCACTCCCTAGAGATGGGTGCCAGCATTGTGTTTCCCTTAAAATCATCTCTCGGAAATTTAAAATGTGTTCCTGTTCTTCATTAAGTTGAGCATGGGTATATGCTTCTGAGGATCTTTCTTTTTTAAATGTCTGTAGGGTTTTTTCAATTTTTGAATGAAATATAAAAGTTAATTAAAATTCTATGTAAGATTCAAGTAAACCAGAGTTGTGTGTGACGAATCCTGCAGATCCCTCACTGACTCCCTGCCTAAAGTCTCATTCCAGGTGGCCAGGGAAAGGCATCTGCTACCTGGGGGATGGTATTGGCTGGGTTGATCACCTTGGAAGAGAAGGCCCCCAAGGGAATGCGGGTGGCTCTGTTAGGAGAGACATAGTATAAATCTCCTTCATATGATGCCAGAATATCTAATGGCTTGTTGTCAGAGTGGGGCTTCCCATCCCAAAACAACTCAAATTGTCAAGAGTGAAAACCCTTATAATCAAAAGAGAAAGGAGATATATATTACACAGCCATGATAGTGGCTGTGTAGTTATGGTTTAGTTGCTGTTTCCATAGGAAGAGCACTTTTTGGGCGGCTTATAACTCCGCTCCCCCTGGACGAATCCTCACCACGTTACAAAAAATGTATATGGCCCACTCTGAATTTTTTGCAAATTTTGGTGATGTTTGGTCCAGGGGGGGAAAGTTATAGGAGGGGTCCCAAAATGTATTTTTTTCCCATAGACTGAATGGGGGGGAAAACTTTGCGCATGCATCCAGCCCAAACCGCTGGATGGGTTTTACCAAATTTGCAGCAGGAGCAGGAGCTTGGTCCCGAAAGCGTGCTTTGGTAAATTTGGTGAGAATCCGTCCAGTAGTTTTCTTTAGAACGACCAAAAAGTATGTCTCAAATAATTAGTGATATCTATGTCCGCTCCGCGGTCACACTTCCCTGTTCGCTCCGCGGACAAGATATCGACTGGCTAATCGGCAGCGTCATGTCCGCGGACATGTGATGAGTTCACTGATTGGACGGTGAAGAGCGTGAAGTGCGTCAGATTGTTCCGATGCGCCCGCCATATCTTTCATCCGTGTTTTGGTGTCTGCGGACATCGTCTCTAAAACATATAAAAAAAACTAAACATTGCACTTGTTAAACTTAGCAAATTCTGTCTCGGAAGGTGAGGGTTGATGAGACTGGGATGGGATGTGGCAGCAGGAAGAAAATAATCGTTTTTTTTGTCACGAAAGGCATACGGTACATTTGAAGGGCAAACTATTACTGTGTCTGTGTTGCAATGTATTTAAAATAACATTGCAGTCAAACTGGCGCCCTAGAGTTTGAAATCTGAGGCAGCCACCTGCAGTGTTTGATGGAAACAGTGGGTCTGCAAGTGTATGAGAGTACCAGTTCTCATGAATGCGTTGAGCCATGTTGTTGCAAAGTGAGAACGTATTTGGATTCTGCGTGAAGGTCACTAGCTTTGCTTTTTTGGTTGCGAGCTCAGGAGGCTCACGCATGGGACTGAACCCATAACGGTCAATTGTTTTTTGACCTTGAGCGAAAGGGAATATTCATTAAGAATGCAGGGAGTGGAAGTTTGCAATAGGGACAATTTGTCAAGGTTATGCATACCAAACGTTTGGAAGACACCTGTAATATCAGTTCATGAAGATTCCTTGGTACAAGCACATTGCTGTCCGAGTTTCACGAAGAGAATGGAGATGGTCAATATCGTGTAAGTTTGCTTTTGACGACTCTACACCGCAATGAGATTTAATTTTGTATTACCTGAACATGAATTTTGGCATTGTAACTGAAGTACTATTTTTTTTTGTGTAGTTGTCTTTTTTTGTAACTATGGGGAGCGCACAATCTCGCCGTTTGCAGACTATCACTAGAATCACCCATGTTCAACGCTAATATGTCTTTAAAAAGTCATGTATGACCACATCGATGTGTGTATCAGTTTCCACGTTTTTTTTGTCTTTTTTTAAATGATTTCCTGTGTGTAATAATCGTTAGTTTAAACTGTATGCCGAATTAAAACACCAATAGATCTACTGTAATAAAGGGTGGGTATTGGCACATGTTTTCTGTTATGTTTTCCAACCAGTTACTTGCTGCCTTACTGCGATTGCCATGGATTCCAGATGCCAAGTGATGGCTTTTTTGGACGGCAAGTGCACGTACTCGTGAACTCCTGCTTTACCGTGACTATTTTGTGGGACGACCGCGTAGGGCCCATGTGTCCGTACGCTGCACTGGCGCTTAGGAGTAACATCACATCTTTTATGGTGGTCTAGGCCCAACTTCATGTCGACGCCCTGGAATTCGCTGTGCGCCCGAAGCAGTTCCTTTCTCGAAAACGAAAATTTTGTGTATGGGAAAACAACAACGTGTGCCTCACTATTAACATTTTCGCTCACGAGCGCAGACACATTTTTGTTATTTGCTTGCATATGGACGAACATCAGGAAGCAGCGCAGCTGTGGGGCGTCCTGTGAGAGAGAGGAGCTCTCCCTTTGCTGCATCCTGCTCCGGTGGTTGGCATTCAACGGAGCATGCGAGAGAACTGACAGGCTCCTGTTTTAGCAAGCGCGGGCAGCAGGAGTGGGACTGGAGCTGTCAAACTCCCAGGCCCGACATGCGAGGAGAAGACCGAAGCGGCAGCGGGTTGAGTGAGCGTGCAAGAGAAGACCAGTGAGTCGACCTTAATTAGGTGACCCCGGGGTGCTCCATACTAGACCGCTGGCTCCATACGGTCATATTGACTACCAAACTGGTGAACTAAAGTATTTGTGGCCTAATAGACACATTGTATGCAAACCAGAGGAAAAGGATTGTACAAACTCTTACCAAGTAAAACTGGGGCAATAGCAACCATCCCAACCAAAGTAAAGAGTGGCCAATACTTGAGAAAGATTACAACCAGCATTGCCCAAGTAAAGAGGAGGGGATTTTGGAATTCATTAACAACCAGCATTGCCTTAGCCAAAGTGGTGCAATTATGAATAAACAAGGAAACCATCTCCCTGACAGTATACAAAGAAGATTACTTGAAAGGGAAAATGACAATCTATATTGCCGGAATTATAATAGGAAGGGGAAATCATTTTCCTGAAGAAGGAAATGTGAATAAGAGACATTGTCAGTAGTTAACCGGTGTGGTAATAGAAACCCAAAGGTGGTAGGACAGAAGCCCGCATTTTAGAAAGTCTCCAAGGGGAGAGAGACCTCCCCTGCACTACAGTTGGCAAACATACCAGTGGAACAAACGGCATCAATGTGTTTTGTATCCTTCTGAAAGAAGTTGTGAATTTTAATGATGGTGAAGTCAAAGACTTTCTTTGAAGAAAGCTACATTGCAGAGTACTTTGTAGTAGTAGTAGTAGCTGTGCTCCCGATAAGATTTGGAAGTAGGAGTATTTTACTCCCTATTTTTTAAAGTTGGGAGTAAAATGATTTTTAAGGAGTAAAAATGGAAGTCCAATTCCCAATGAGAGTATTTTATAAGCGAGTAAAAATGTTTTAACTTAAATGTTTTTGTAATATTTTTCTTTGCACCTAGTTATTCATACACATTAAAAGATAATTGGTTTACTTCTTTCAATCAGGCAGTTAAAATAGTTTCTTTCTGTAGTACTGCGTGGACTACTGGTCCAAACACAGCCAGGGAGCTGTGAGGGTAACAGCAGGGGTGCAATATTCTACATGTCTTTTTCCTATTTTTTGTTGGGAGTATTTTTACTCCCTATTTTTATTTTTGGGGCGTATTTTCCAATTTTTAGTGAGTAAAAGTGGCTGATTATGCCCCTTTATAGGGCTGAGTAGTAGTAAGAGTTTGTATCTTGGCAGGAGAGTATACCAGGAGAGGGACTGTTAGTGGTTAGTTCTGACAGGTTAGTGGACCAGGAAGAAAATATTAAAGTACTTCAATGTGGTGAAAAGTGTTTATGGAAAAAAAAAAGTGGAAAGTCCATTAAGGTGCTTGATGGATTGTGGTAAACAATTCTGACAAGTCCTTGTTGTTTATGAAAGAGAAAGTTGTTTACTAAAGCAGAGTGTTACTCTGAAATATTGATTGACAGTGTGAAGATAAAACTTTGTGATTTATTACGCAAGAGTTGTGGACATTTGACAAGTGTTCTATCAAGTGACAAACTTTGTCTGATGTGGAACAATCCAAGTGCCAAGTGGAAAACTCATGGAGTGAAGAAACCTTGTGTGAATCTTACTATTGTTTTGTTGAATTTGAACAGTCATGTGATACCTGTATGATTTATTGTATGTATAAGTGTGAGGGACAGATGCCTTTTGATGTTAGTGTTTTTCCTTTAGTCTTAGGTTCATAGTTAAGGAAATCCTTGTTGGGTTAGAGAAAGCAAGGCATTTATCAACCCTGTGTAAGTTAATAAAATGGCTACTTGTGAAAAACCTCTACCCAGTTGTCCGTCTCACATTTCTGACCCCTCACGTGTCATTGTCAGCAAAATAATTACATCCTAGTATAGAGAAATTGACCAGTAAATATTGCTTTTAGCTCTTCCTACCACTCTCTGTTGTTTGTAGAAACTGTTGTACATGCAGTTTTTGATGAAATATGAAGTATTTTGTCAGGAGATGGTAGTAACAGACATGACTTGATGTACAACTGGTTAGAAAGTGGCTTAATACGCTGTATGGGTGGTTGTCAGACAGAATGGACCTTGCAGTTCATCTGGTGGCAGTGTAGGGACAAATATATTTATAAGACCGAGAGAGCAAGAATTAATGATTCTAGTCTGAGCTGAAGCGGATTTAGCTATGGGTCTGGCACTTCGTTCGGTTCCATGTCATAATGTCCTGTCAAAAATACCGGCATGCAAGAAAATCGCCGAAAAATTACACATTTTTGAGGGGACATTGTTACATGGAACATGCGGGGGACACCCTTGCAACCCCCCCTCTCCCTATATATATTGTCCCCTTTATAATGTTGCCTCAACCTTTTCCGGCAAGATTATATACGGCAAGCGTGTATATATAGGGATATTATTACCTACTAACATTTGTTGCGCAGCTGAGAATATTAAAGACAGCGACCACCATAGTAGGATCAATTGCGGTCCTGGCGAGTTTTATTCAGCCAACCTAGTCTTGAGCAGAGTAGATCAACTTGTCACTGTGACAGAAAAGTGTTTTGTGCCTTGATTGTTGGTGACTGGTGGTGGTGGGGGTTGTGGTTGTCCCCGAAGTTGTCTTTGGTAGTTGTTGGCAAAAGGCAGTTCTGTTTCATCAAGGGTGGTTAGAAATGTCCATTTCCCACAGGGATTTTTAGGCTGGAATTCTTCTGTTGTGATTTCTTTCACAAACCTCCAAGCGCAGAAACATGGGGGACACGGCCCACAGTTGCTTAAGTGTACCTATTGCCTACAATGTGGTCAGAATAATACATGAATAGGTATACAGATTGGTTGTATTGGACTGATCCTGTGGAATTGTAAACAAAGTCGTGATTTGTCAGGCTTCTTTTTTTGTTGTTTTTTTTTTTAAATTTTGTTTTTACACTGCCGGCGTGAGATGGAATCGTGCAACATTATGTTGCCTGACTGCCCTGATGCCACCATGGTCCATACAAGATTGCAGGGTTACATCCGTTGAACCCCTAATCTGTAGAAAAGGCTAAATAAACCTTGTTAAAAACAAGCTTTTCATCAAGTTGTAGATGAACATGAATGTTGCCACGCATTAACATACAGAATTCGATTTAAATCACATGGGTGAATTCATTGAGTGGCATTTTTGAATGCGTCCATCCTGATGCAGGTCATTGTCAACAAATGAGTTTGAGGAACTTAATCTAGTGTGGCCGAAACACACTGTAAACATTTATATTAGATTAATGGGTGGTAATGTTTATTCCCTCATGTTAGAAAAGTATTTGTGTTCTAAGCGCACCGCCCCAACACAATGGTTGTTGATGTATTTGCTTGGTTTTTAATGATGAAATTGGCTTAATATGTATGAAAATATAAGTACATCATGTTCTGTTCTATAGGTTTTTTTATATTACGCCCACAGGTCTCAGGGCGCTCACAAAACCTACGACAGAAACCAATCAAAGGGAAGACTCAACATGTTCTCCAAAGATTCTCAATCATCTCCCTTATCGAATAGATATGTCATCAGACCCTTCTTAAACTGCGCAATTGTAGGGACCAGTCTAAGTGAGCACAGCAAAGTGTTCCATATGTTGGGAGCCCAGTAATCAAAGCTAGATCCTCCAAACCTTTTTAGTTGATAACGTGGCTGGGTCAAAAAATCTTCCTTATTAAAACGCAAATTGTGCCCGATAGACACTCTCTTGATTTGTGAGCAGAGATAAGCTGGTGCATCAACAGCAAGGCATTTGTATACCATGCTGGGCGCTTTAAAAATAATTCTCTGTTTAACGGGAAGCCAGTGCAGCTTTCGGTATGCCTGGGAAATCTTTGCTTTCCGATCCAGGCCACAGATAGCAAGTGCCGCCCTGTTCTGGCTAACTTGGAGCTTTTAATTATTAGTTTTACGTTGCCAACCAAAAGACTATTGCAATAATCTAATTTTGTATTTATCGTAGCAGCCACGATTAATGCTCTGTTTTTTTCTTTTAGGTAAGGGCGAATCTGCCAGAGTAGATGCATCATATAGGCGCATGAAGAGCTCACACATGAGACCTGTTTTTTGAAGGTTAGTTGTCGGTCTAAATAAACCCCTATGATTTTACTCTATCAGCAGCTTTTGATACTGTGGACTACCCCTTCCTCCTCTCTCGCCTGACCTCGATTGGTTTTTACATGTTCTGAAATCCTTCAATCATGAATGCGCTATATGGAGGATCCAATTTGTTCAGTTTAATATCAGTACCCAAGATCAGGATTTCTGTCTTTGTATCATTTAGAGCAAGTGAGTTCTTGGCCATCCATGTTTTGATGGCACCAAAAACCTCACATACCCTTACTTATTCTTCAGTGTACGACCCTGATAACTCCAGGATGATCTGGGTGTCATCCGCATAATTTGCAAATATTACTCCCAGGTCATCCAGGAGATCGCACAATGGTCTAGAATAGACAATATACAACAAAGGCGACCGGTATGAACCCTGCGGGACACCACAATTAAGCAAGACCTGCTGTGTTTGGTAGTCCTCCTTGGCCACTCTTGCCGTCCTTGGACCGAGGAAAGACTTAAACCAATTGACAGCTAAGCTCAAACAGTTGCCTATATTAGCCAACCTGTCGGCCGGCATCTCACGATTCACCAAATCAAATGCGGCGGACAGGTCAAGCAGCAACAGTAGCGCTATGCAACCTCAATCTATGATTTGAGCTATCTTTGACTTCAAATCCAGAAGCTCAGTCTCTGTACCATGTTTTGTTTAAAAACCTGATTTGTGCCGTGGCCAAAATTGCCTGTTCCACAAAGCTCTGATACTGATTACAGGGCACCTCATCGATGACTTTCAACACAAAATGTACTGATCTGTGTAACAATTTGTGTCCTTTTTTTAGAGAATATATGAATAATAGTGGATATATTTTCTTTTGACAAATTTTAATTAACTTGGATGACAAATGTGAAGGCGTTTTGCCATTTTAAATACTGTGGCACTTGCTTTGTGTATGTTCTTGAAGATGGCTCCATGGGTATCAGTGTTCTCTAGAGGGACTGCAGGAGTTGGTACTGTCAAAGATTTGCTGCACAATCCTAGCTTTCAACAGAATGATACAGCCCACTTGTGTGTGCAGCAGCCTACCAAAGCTGTCTATCTGCCCTGACCTTTCACCTTCAAATGTCATTATTCATTGGTATCTTGTTGGCATGGTGTGATTCAAGCAAAGACTTGAAGAACCACCCATAATTCCCCTCTGTGTACCATCCCTGCTGCTGCCTTCAGCCACGTTATTTTCATTGCATGCCAATTTCTGCATGACCGCACCAGTATTTCTTTAATTCGGGTGATTACATGCTGTACCATCATCCTGGAGTCTTTGAGTGGTTTGACCACCCGAGTGGTAGGGTGATTCTCCCAAGTCCAAGAACGAAATGTTCATTGTTGCTGGTATTCCACTGTACAGCTGACGTCTTAGCCTGTCCTGCCTTTACACTTCGCACTCATGGAGAGAGGCCCACACAGCCCCAGCCCTCTTCTCTTTCTGACACACCTTATTATTTCATAGGGTTATGTTTGGACGGTGATGTCGTTAGTGCTAGCTCATATCAGATCATTTGCAGTAGTGAGGAGCCGCAATCCTCTATCACAAATGCCACAGAAAACACCCTGAGTATTCAGGACAGTTCAAGGGCGTTTAATTTAATTGGAGGGACCTATGTGTCTGTCTGTTTGTCTCTCCTTTCTCTCTCCCTCTCGTTCTCCCCAAACTACCTCCTAACCAGGCATCCATAACGCCTGGTTGGTTCTTCCAAGGGGATTCCCCTACTGTCTCTGATCTTCTCTTCTTCTGTATATGGATTTCCTATAAGCAGGGTACCTAAACTTCCTCGGACTTCCTAACTACTCCCCTACTCTAGCAATAAGTTAGAGTTCTGATTGGAGTTTGTCAATGCCTTGTACTTGCTTGTGTAGTCATGCTAGATCAGCCATGCCCACTTGCCTCCTCTTCTCTACTCTTACTACCACTCCCCTCGACTTACTCCCCCACCAAGTCTTCGTCCCTCCAATGTTTCACTCCTTCTGCTACTGCCCTCCACTCTTTGATGTACCAACTTCCTTCAATCTTCTTCACTACTCCCCTCCTCTGGCTGCTACTCCTCATCCTCCTCCCACTACCACACTCCCACTACTACACTCTTTTTCTGACATGATCCCAGTCGGTGGACATAGCCCTCATTCAGGCTTTCAGGCTCGACAGAGAACATTAGATACAACAGCAGGTCAAAGGTTGGCGTTAGCCTGGCACACATGGCATTTCCATCATTCTCAGCATACACTTCCATAGACTTTTGTGATGTTTTACAGTAATTCCATAGACTTAACATGGCCGCCGCAAGGTCCATTCATGAGTTGCAGCACGTTCTATTCATATTGCAGAGAGAGCTATTTAAGCCCTGCCTCTGCTGGGACGCATGCTTTACGTCTGCTCCGCTGACAGCGGGTAATGCTACCAGCGTTTCTCCTCACAGAACCTGTAAAAGGAGATAATAGAGACATTAGTTTTGCAGCAAACTACAGAGTTCAATAGTTAACCTCAGACAGGTAAGTCTTTTCTATTATCTCCGAAGCAATTCTCTTTCTTCAGAAGTTTCACTCACCTCCGCAGCCTCTTCAGTCAACAGTTTTCATTCGTAGTCGCAAATTAACAAGGGGGGGGGTCCTGGGAGTCCCTCTGCCAGACATTAGTCCTGGTTACGAGAGACTTACCCAGAGTCTTTAGCTCACTATCTTTCACAGAGAAGAAATATCCCAAACATATCAGTCTTTGTCTTGCCCTGGGGCAGTCCAGCACCGAAATGCTAGGCAATTCTCCTCTGAACAAGATTACCAACAGAAACCCCAGACACGTGTTTCGGTCTGTTTGGACCTCATCAGTAGGGTGGATCTATGCCTCTCTAAGAATAGTGAGCAAGGGGTCCACGTCTGGATTCCCCTAGTAGCTTAGGGTGAGACCCAAAGTTACTTAAATATGCAAATTAACAAGGGGGGTACTGGGAGTCCGTCTGCCAGACTTAAGGCAGAGGGTCCAACCAGACCGAAACACGTGTCTGGGGATGCTGTTGGTACTCTTGTTCAGAGGAGAATTGCCTAGCATTTTGGTGCTGGACTGCCCCAGGGCAGGAAAAAGACTGATATGTTTGGGATATTTCTTCTCTGTGAAAGATAGTGAGCTAAAGACTCTGGGTAAGTCTCTCGTAACCAGGACTAATGTCTGGCAGAGACTCCCAGGACCCCCGTTGTCAATTTTCATTCGTAGTCGCAGCAGCTTCAGTCAGAAGTTTCTTCAACAGCTACCGCATCTTCCGAAGGTATTTTTCCTCAGCTTTCCGAAAACCTGCAGACAAGAGCAGAGGTATTTGAAATTAACAATAAACGAATTTAATAGTTAAGGAAAGAAGACGTTTACTAAGCATTTTACGTACCTGAAGGTTTTTCAAGTTTTCACCTCCATTGTTTCTGCGCGCTTCCCTGAAGGCTGCAGTTACTCCGTACAGGCGAACTTACGTTTTAAAATGTTTTCTCATCCTGAGTAACTTTGCAGCACTCTGCAGCCATAATTCCTTTTCCTAAATTCAGAGCACCTGCAAAAGAAAGGAAAAAAGAACAAGTTATTATGATGAGAGATCTCTCCAACGTAGGAATTAATCCAAACCCTAAAAGATTACAGTATTTTCTCCAGCTACTTACCCCAAGACTCCTTTAAAAAAAAAAAAAAAAAAGTAAAGACATTTTGTGACAAGGGACTATAGAATACTTCAGCTACCCAAGTTACTATTGTTTCTTCATCTCAACGTGCGCCTGTAGAAAAGCAGGATGGAGAGCTCCACAAAAAATACACAGGTGAGAAGGGAGGGATTAAAAGAGTACACATTTCATCCAGTAGTATCTTAGCCAATAGATGGTATAGTGTTCTGTTATTGTTTGATAAATAAATGGTACAACAAAAACCTTGTTGTACAAACTGGGGCACAGCATAAGGCAAAACAAATATTGCTTAGAATTCAATTCAATTACTAGAAGTACTCTCATATATTTAATTATTCAATAGATACCTGTTCATTCATATTCAACATCTTTCAGATAGAAGAAAACATTTATTTTTTTGTTTTTTGCGTAAGGAACATTACTTCATAAAATAAATCAAAGTTGTGCATCATAAACAAAAAATTGACATATTTACTCGTGTGTTTTTAAACAATACACATTTCTTTCACATTTCTTTCACATATTTTTCTCATATGTTGCGAAATGTTATTTGTTCACGTGATCCAATAGTCTTGATAGGTTTCCAATTTAATTTCCTATCTTTTTAAACTACTGAGAGCGTCCTAGTATCGCGAATGTATGATATGACCAGGCTTGTTGATGGTGCAGGGGTTTGGGGGTGAGGGCCCGTTTTTACTCTATCAGCGGCTTTTGATACTGTGGACCACCTCCTCCTCCTCCTCTCTCGCGTGACCTCGATTGGTATTTATGGCCTTGTCTTAGCCTGGGTCACCTCCTTCTTGACTGACAGAGGCCAGTCTGTATGTTTGCCTCCTTTTCTCTCTCCCCCTCTTATTCTCTTTCTTGTGGGGTCCCCCAGGGCTCTGCCTTGTCCCCGATGTTGTTCAACATCTACGTTCGCTGACTGGTTGCTCTCATCCGCTCCTGTGGCTTCAAGTGTTACTCGTACGCGGACGACGCGCAAATCCTGGTCCGATTAGACCTCGACTGAGATGGGGTGTCATGTCGCCTGCGTGACTGTCTGTTGGCCATGGGAGACTGGATGAGCGCCAGTTGGCTCAAACTAAACTGGGACAAGATGGAGGTCCTAGTGGTAGGGACCTCCTCTGTATTGGATTCTTGGTCTCCCTCTTTCTGGCCTTCTTCGCTGTGTGTGTTTCTGACCCCAGTGATGACAGTGAAAAATATAAGGGTTTATTTGTCTGCATCTCCGTCTATGGCTTCGCAGGTAAGTGCGGTATGCCAGTCTGGGCATTTCTTACTGAGGGTTCTCCATTAGATTTGACCCTTTCTCCCGTCCTCGCTTCGCCCTCTAGTCGTGGGATTCTCTTGTCTCCAGTAGGCTTGACTAGTGTAATTCTCTTTACCTGGCTCAGCTGGTTGGCCTTATTCATCGTTTGCAACTGTTGCAGAACTTAGCTGCTCGGGTTGCCACTGCAACACCATATGGTTCCCACATAAGTCTGGTTCTGTGACGTCTGCACTGGCTTCTGGTGAAACAGCATATAGTTTTCAAATCCGTCTGTTTGGTCCACCGGGCCTATTATCAGGGTGGTGCCGACTTCCTTCGGGATAAGTTCCAGCCTTATATTCCTCGTCTGACCCTTCGCTCTGCAAATGATCGCCTGGTTCTGGTACCTAAGTTCTGCCTTCAGATAGTTGGTGGCCGGGCCTTCTCTGTGGCGGTTGGCAAACTTTGGAATAGCCTTCCACTTAAATAGATTGAGAACCATCTGCACTTTCATCATCTACTACTGTCCTCTTCTGCTAAACTGTTGATGGCTGCGGCCCTGCTGTGTTTGTCCTCGCGCCAAGATGCCCCTGGGTGAACATCCGTGCTACAAATTCAGCTAACATAACTGCTAATACCATTATTACTCTTCTTCCTCCCAAACTGCTACTCCTCCCATGCCACTTCTCATCAACCCTCCTTTCACTCTGTACCAGACATCTCACATTCACACCTTAAACTACCCTTTCTTTACACTTGTCTCACACACTCGCAGTGTAGCACCACTTTCACTAAACCAATACTTCACCTTCTCCAACAATCTCCTCCACAGTCCACCACTCTTTCTTTCCTCCTGCTGTTCTCTCGGTTGTCCTCCACCACTGTCCTCACCTGTTAAACCACGCCTTCTCTTTCCTGTTCATGTCTTATATTGCCCCTCCTCTCTAGGGATTAGTGTCCATTCCATAGCCAATGGTTTCCTGTCTTTTTTCCCCAGTGTTATGAATGTGCTAGGAAAAGACATAAAATGAGGGTTAAGCCTCGCCCACTTCTTCTATGCGCTTCTGCTGTGGAACGTCCATGGCGGCCCTGGCAGTTCATATGTGGTGGCTGGTTCCACATAACCCAATGGGAAGTCTTTGGACTGGACAGGTCCCACCTTTCTTTGGACTGGACAGGTCCCAGCTTCCTTGGTGTGTTAGGGGGTCCACAATAACATACCTGTGTAACTGCCAATTTTCTGCAGTGCACCTCTACTTGTGCAACAGCCATGTTTTGCAAATTCATTATTTCTACGGGTCCGAAACGTTGGCTGCGTGGCTTCCTGGAGTGTTGCTGCTGCTCTTGGGTGTCTCGGTCTCCTGGTTCTTGCTCGGGGTGATTGTGGGACTTTAGTTGGATTCTCCTCCCAGGCATATTATCTTCCTGTAGTGTTATAGAAAGAATGGAAAAAAAGACTGGCAAGCATAATGTAATAGAAGCATGGCTCAAAATAAGGGTCTTCAGGCAACCATTCTCACACAAGGAGCCGGGGACAGAAATTGGGGGCCCTTTCTTCTGCCAGCATCCATCCACCTTAGGGGTACGACTGTCTCTGGATGGCTCCCTGGTAGGCCTCCCACCCATAGCTGAGAGGATTTCCTGTCCCTCCTAGACAAAAACGAATTACTGGACTTGTCCCACCTGACAATTTTATTATGCGACACTGAAACAATTCACGGGGACTGTGATCTTTATATGTCCATGGGACAACTCTCGGTACCCCTCATGAAGTAAACAATAAAGATGTTAATTTGATTTCTGGTGGATCTCACAGTAATGTAGACCATCGTCTCTGTGGTAGAAGTTGCCCTAAACCAAATAAGCAGGCATGCCTACGTATTGCAAGAAATGTATCCACCACTTCCACTGCCAAACATTGTCTCTTATTCGTGTGTTCATTGGTGTCCTGACCGAGTTGGTACCACTCAACAGGAAGGTAATTGCACTAGGAAATGATCTTCTGTGGTTAAGCAGGCCATCCTGTGATAGCTTTGGAGGTAAGCTAGCAGCACGCATGCTGCATTGGCAGAATTTTTTAACTGCAGTATATTTATCTTCATTTGTAAAGTATAAAACATGGAAGCAGCTGTCCTTTTGTATACAGATTGAAAGTCAACAGTCTATAGGTTAATGATTTGTGTTTGTATGTGTGCACATTTTTCTGTGTGTGTGTATGTATGTGTGTGTGCGCGCTTGCGCATGGGAGTTGTGTGCCTGGGGCAAGGTCAATGTAATGGTTTCTCGTTTAGTAGTAGGTGGCGTCCATATTTGGACTGAAGGAAAAATAAAGTTGGCCATTTTATTCTGATGGAAATATTATTTTTAAACAAAATATTTTAAACAAAGTATAATAATAATCCCCGTTAATGCCAGCACGGACAATATGTGCCAAGTTAAGGGGTGCAAAGAGACTAACTGCCCCATTAGATATTCAGCAATGCGGAGGTAAGAACCTAGCTTTACCCCCTACCCCCATAGAGATGTGTGTTGGCTGTTTCACGTTTCTGACTGTGCAGCAGCTAAAACAGGACTATGTGCAGTCACTGGAGATGAACCACTATTAACTTTTAAGTCCTGTACATGGACTGTACTATTTGCTGTGATTTTGAGGTGCGTCAGGGATCCATATCTGATGTCGAATTCTTTGCAAGTTGAGTGAGGAATCCTGAAGCAGAAAGCTGCAAAGTAATTCAGCAGGTTGAGTAACCGTTGCTGAGACGCCATGTGCAGAGATTCCTGTGACTCCTATATTGTTTGCTGATTCCTTTGCATAATTTTGACTTGGGGAGGGTGTGTGGCTCAGTTTCAGGATTTGTGAGGGAATTGCCCACCCGTGGTAGCAAAACTCAAAACTTGCCACCCATAGTACATCATGTGCACTGTGCTCTACTGCCATGAAGCTGTACAGAATCTACTCTATAGCATGGTGCACAATGTGCACCCGCCACGTGCCAATGGCTAGTGATATTGGTCTTTGGCGAGTAAGAAATGTTGCACTCTGTGCTTGTTTTATAATTGAGGATGCAAGTGACGTTGTATGGCGGGCTAGTAGCTTTTAACTTGAATTTTTGCATCCTGCTCTGTAGAATGCCTTGGCTTACTCGGTGCTCTGATGCATGGAGCTCTCTCCGATGTGAAAGAGGTTGGCAGGGCATAAGAAGTCTGACTCTTCCTCCTTTCATTGTTGTGCTTCTAGCATAGGCAATGCTGACTGAGAAGGTAGGAGTGCTCTCCTCTGCTCTGTGTGGGACAGGCTTTTCTGTTATGTCTCATGATCATAATGTGAGTGTGCTGAAGGTGCAAGTAGGAGGTAGGTGAAAAGTAAATGGGTATATGTAATTTATTTGTATGTATGCATGCTTGAAAAGGGGCTCGTCTTTGTGTGTGAGAATGTGTGCATGGGTGACTGTGTGTATGTTATTTACACATACATACAAGTTGTTGTCTGAGTTCTATATGACTGTGCCAGTGAATGGGAGGGTGTATGTTTGTGAATGAGTGCACACCTGCTCTGAATGTGTGTGCCTGCTGTGAGAAGTCAGAAATGAGAGACAGGCACAAAGTTGTAATGTTTTCAACAACGGACATATTTATTAAACACAAAAAGGGTTGGATGAAGGCATTTCTGTCCCTATCCTAGAGAGAGTTTCCCTACCTAGGAAACTAAAACTAAAGATCAGTCTGTGTCTCATCATCAAACATATGAACTGTCATCCTGTTCAAAACATACTACTCTGACCCTCACACTAAAAA
This sequence comes from Ambystoma mexicanum, assembly GCF_040938575.1. Classification (NCBI taxonomy): domain Eukaryota; kingdom Metazoa; phylum Chordata; class Amphibia; order Caudata; family Ambystomatidae; genus Ambystoma; species Ambystoma mexicanum. The sequence goes on from NC_090931.1 coordinate 711,642,522, forward strand.
TGAATACTAAAAATGCAAAGAAATGGATCTGACTTGTATTTGTAAATAAGTGTTCACAACTAAGGCAAATGGACAACTCCAATAGAACAGTCTTTTCCAAGGAGGGATCCTTGGATCCAGAGCGTGATTTCCCTTCCCCTGGAATATTTAAGAATGATGGCAAAAGTGCCTCTTTCAAATAATAGTTCCTTCAGGATGGCAAAAAGATCTGTTGTACTTCTTTACCAAATACTTTGCAAAAATTTCGTTTCTTTATACAACTTTACTTGGTCTCTTTGTATACTCCCCTGCCAGGAATCTGTTTTTCCCCAGGTGTAGGAATATTTCCACTGTCTATACAACTTGACTGGGCCTCCTTGTATATCCTCCTCACAGGAACCCGTTTCTGGGCCTTACAGATACCCTGTTGTACTCCCCTTCCAGGTATCTTCCCTCCCAGTATTCACTGTCCGGTGTGTTCCTTTCACTTTGACTTCTTGAATTCACAGTCCTTTTATTCAACACAGTTGTATTACTTCATACATGGCATATCACTATGGGGAAAATTGGAGCAAGTTCTGTCTTTGTATTTCACTGGGTTGGTATTCAAATATCTTTTCCTGTTTTATATGCCTGTCGGCACACCCTGGGACCACCAATGACTCTGGGTAGACTCACTGGTGTGTTGAAGCATTCCCGACCCGTGGCACGTTGCTGTGGTGAAGCTCCTGCTTTGGAACGGTCTCCCTCGCATTGCAGACCTCCTTCCCGCTCTGGGCAGCTCAGTGGTAACCTGCCAAAACGACCGCTGCTCCTCTGCACAAGCGCACTCCGGGTAGCTCCACTGTTGCTGCCGGCTCTTCAGCGGTTCTCTCTCCGTGCCTGCCATATCCCTTCTGGCCTCGTGCCCAGGGATGTCATTTGGGGGATGGGGTGTCGCTAGGGGTCTCTGCTGCAACCCCTGCTGTGTCTCTTTCTACCTCATACCAAATAAAAACGATTTTTGTATTTCTTTAGACTGGCTGCAGGCGGCCCTCTGCCCTTTTTCAACCTCCAGTGCCACTTCTTGCACTCCTGCTGGAATCAACCCACCATGGTCCAATACTACCCATATTGCAGTCTAGGACCCTTATCCGCAACACCCAACTTGTACTTGTTCTCCTTGTCTACCTGATCCAAGGACTGCTGCTGCCTTTATTCTTTTGTACTACTGCTCCTTCAGCAGATGCCTTTAAAGGACTTGATTGCATGTTGAATGCTTGCACCCACCCTGCAGCATAGGCCCTCTGCTCACCACCTTATTCCACAGCACTATGAAGCCGTTCGTGCTGAATTTTAAAATTATCGGTCCAGTTGTGCTGCAAGCTGCATCTCTCTTCGAGAGTAAGAACATCAAATGATCAATTCCCTACTTTATCACCATTACTTGATGCACTACAATAGATGTCTGGAATATTGTGCCATGCCTTCACGGTACGGCAATGGCACTGCTGCCAATTTGACGTTTTCCATCGGTCAGTCATGGCTTTTGAAGGGACCACACTTCAGGAAGAAGGACTTCTTTTCCCTCCATTCTCAATCTGGACCTATAAGTCCCCATCATGACATGTGACCAATTAGTGGCTGTGACTTGGGGCAGTTGATGTGGTGGGACTGGGGAAATTGGGTAGAAGGGGGGGGGGAAGAGGCACTGAGCCATCATGATAGATAGTTATAGTATTTATTTTCCAATTGTAGTGGTTATTGAAAAAAGCTAATCTATAATAGAATCCAAGAATGTGAAGCATCAATGCACTAAACCGGCCTAGTATGACAATGCAGTATCTTTTGGATTGGTGTTCCTGATGGTCAGGGTATCTATGCGTGGCCGATGGGTGAGAAATCATGTTCATCAGTAGACTTGGCCCATCAGGTGGCACCTGGTAAGAGCCTCATTTTAATAGGCAGAAAAATCAAGAACTGTATTGGCCTCTTTCACACAAACTACCCTGCACCAGCGGACTTACATAATTAGTGCTACATAATTAGTACAGGTTATTTGACTTGTAGTGAGATGCAAAGAACACACTAACGCAATCCAATTAAATAACGTGCTTAATATCGGGGACCAGTCTCTAAGCGCGGTACTGGGCTTTGAATCTGTATTGCTCTGCGTTGTCTTGCTTCCAAGACAAATTATTGCCCCTGAGCTAATCCAATTAAGGTTTCTAATGTCTTACAGAAATGCAGAGCATGCCTCTGGCCAGGAACCTCCATTCATGGTCTTGGGTGGTTGAACCTTGAAAATGAGACTGTACAGGAAAGCCAAAGGAATTTCAGACCCAAACACATTCAGATTGTGGCACAATACGTTTAAATCAGAACTATAACTTGGAAGATAAATGGGTGGCTGGGAACAAAACTTGCTTAGGGTCAAACGGGAACATAAGTATGATTCTCGGCAGCAGTAAATGTAAATCTTGCATTGACCATTTTAGGAGGACCGAATGACCGTGCACCACAAATCATCTCTCCAACGGAAGCCCTGTCTCAAGTGTTCCTACAAAGCTAGATATCAGACTGATGCATAGATCATCCATCCATCCATCCATCCATCCATCCATCCATCCTTCCAAACAAACATAGATCACCTGCAAGAAGTATAGACTTCTCAGCAATCGAGGGAAATGGAGGATGTGGTGGCCTTGAACATCCTGCACTAGATAGAGTCATAGATAGAGTCATAGAATTAATAACTGAAACCATCAAATTGGAGCATCATAGACTAGAAACCATACCACCAACATCTGCCACGTATGCCCAGTTTGCACAACCCACAGATGCTGATGGAGGTGTACATATACTTCCAAGAAAAAACACAAAGTACAAGGATGGCATTTAAAGGTTAGTTTGGAAGACTGTTCTATGTTTAAACAGTTTGGTGCTTTAGGTTTGCCATGCAAGTGTAAACCCTGCTGTCTGTATGGTGATGGCTTTCTTCATTCTTATTGGGCCACTCCCATGGATATCTTCATGTTGAGGCCAATCACCAGTTGCACCATAGAGAACAGCAACAGTCTTGCACAGACATTTTAATTAGCCAAAGGAATGAGCCCTCCATTTGGGTTGTGTGGCAAATCAATGTACAGTCAGTCAATCTTTTCAATTCTTCGCTCAGTTTTCAAAACAAAGATTGGGGCCTCAGAGATCATATCACAAAGTGGCAATATTGCATTTGCTGTTATTGCCCCTCATAGTTGAAGAATGAGCTCTTTGCAAGTCCAGCCTTATGATGCTTTGTACATATCCTTTCTGCAAACGGCTGAAAATAACCGGACCAAAATGCACACAAAAAAGACACACTCACACTATGTGCAATGGTCACAGTACAACCCAGTGCTAATATTCAATTTATTGACCAGTGGCTTAATTAGCTTTTGTAGCGACATAACGCTTCCAAGACAATATCTGTAGAACAACAACCTGCCCATTAGGGGCAGCCATGTACTAAACAGGTGTAATGGCCATTGAAAAGCCACGATTCCAGCTGTAAGGAACTCATGGTGGCAACGGTAAAGACAGACACAAGTGATCACAGTTCAAGGGTGTTTATTAAACTGTATAGGTAGGTTGGAAAAATGGCTAATCCAAACTGAAATCTAAGATGGGAGCAAGCTACTACCATCAAATAATAATAAGGCACTCCTAGTGGTGTCTTGTCAAATAAAAAGGGCCTATACCAAAAAAAAACTATTGCCAATCCTTACAGCTAAATACGAGTGTGGGATAGGGTTCACAAGAAAGAAAGAAGTGTTCATAAATGATAATATAGCCAGTGGTCTCCCTTCCCCACGTTCTGAGCATGAGACAAGGCAGGACTCCGGAGCACAGCACACTTTTAGGCTTTCAAGTTCCTCTTTTTATGTACGTTTGGGTGACTGTTTTCACCCCTGCATCCCCCTCTTCCAGGCTCAGACTCCTCTCGAATGGCAGTCTCCCTCCGTCGGATTCACTAGAGCTTTTATTCAAAAGATTTCCTCTATTTTGTCACCGTGGGTGATGGCGTTCACCCAAGGGCCCTCCTCTTCCGGGATCAGACCCTCCCTCCGTCTCGTTCACTACGGCCTTTATTTCAAAAGATTTCACCTGTTGCATTCACAAGTCTTAATGTCTTTTTAAACAATGCACTGTGGACATCCCTCCATCGGGTTCACTCTTGTCAACGCAATGTTCATTGGGGCATCATGCTTCGCCCTGTTCTGCAGGCATCCCTTAGCTGGGTTCACGTTTGCCAGTCACACAGTTCCTTGTACTTTATCACGATACAGGATTTTTCCCTTAGTTTTCCATTTACTTGTCAGTCAAAGACTTTTGACTGTACAGGGGGTTTCGCTCGACCCCTGTATGACCACTTTGAACTTTTCCTTCCGACTCTTCTAAGGCCTTCTGGTATCAGTAGTTTCAACAATCGGGGGGATCAGCCAGAGTTTTTCGAGTGAGCACCCACGTGGCGCCAGACCCCTCTGCAGCTGGTTTTCCCCTTCGTGTTAACAGTTCTTTGATTTTCCCTTAATCTGACACTTGCAACTTTCGCTCAACACAGTTTGGTTTCTTATCGGTTCTCCCTTTGACTCACTGGCTGTGATGAATCGCTTGGATTTGCTGGTCTCTGGAGTCAGGGACAGTTCCACGGTAGCAAACGTCTCTCCCTGCTTTGGTTATCAGCGGAGGAGGGCTCTGTGCACCGTTGACATCTGCTACAGCACACGTCGGCTTATGTTCGCCGTTTTATGATTTCTTCTCCGGAGACTTCGCAGGTCTGGGTCAAAAAGGGCACGGCTGCTTCTCTCCTTGTCGCCCCTTCGGTTCTCACCGCCTTTCCCCTCCTCTTGAACTGCCGCCCTGGAAATAGCTCTCTGGTCGTGCTGTCTGCCTTGCTCGTGGTGTGCTCTGCTCTCGTGTTCCACCGTTTATCCCTGTGGGGAAGGGAAAGGGCAGTCGGGTGTGTGTGGTTATTAATTGCCTGGCACTGCCTGACCCTTGTATTGGGACATGTGAGGTAAACTGCTTTGGTGTTAGTCCGTTGTCTTTCGTGGTGTAAGAAAGTGTTTGTGTCAGAGAAGGAGGCGGGGTAGAGTGTCTGACTATCCTACGTGGTAGGATGGGGAAAAGGTGCTATAAGAAAGGGGGATACTGTGTCTCACCTGTCAGTGTCCCACTTCTACTCTCTGAGAACACCCCATCCAGGTGATCCTCACGCACTGGTCCACCCCCAGGAGCTGGATCCAATAGCGATGGCCGTGTCCTGGCCACCGGGGACTAGTAAGTGAGACACCTTCGGGTTTCTCACACAGCCCACAGCGCAGGTGTAATAGGCGGTCCTTGGAGGGAAAGAGCGGCACCAAGAAACCCTATTCTTCGCAGGATAACCCGGCTGTTGACTGCCGATTTGATAAATGGAAAAATTCACTCGTTGGCTATGCCCAATAGTCACCACCTATAACAGCAGGCAAATGCAGGCCTCCCTTGTTCTGGTCATATATTGATCTGAGTGTTTCTCACTATGTTGGTTGTTCATACACTGTTTTCTGTTCCAGCAGCAACAGTTTGTCACCGACCGGTTGGCAGTACTTTATTGGCCTTACCGTTGTTGGCGCTATACACACTGATATTAATTACATATGGTGATCCATTCTTTTCTTTTAATAAACTTTTTTTCTTTTCAAGAGCACATGTTACAGTTACACGTAAGAGAGATGGTATACATTTTTGCTTTTGGAGTTCTTCTTTCCAGTTCTCATCTCAGTCGTCCATAGGCTCTTGAGTTTAAAATGTATAACTCCCTAACCCTTCCCTGCTTTCTCCATTTAACTTCTCAGCACTCGCTTGAACATGAACCACTTTACTTGAAAGCTTCAAATGCATTGCAGGCAATGTGTACCCTCTCGTGGGCTTGCTTGGTCAAAGGATAGCGACTTTTTGCAGGGTTTTAGGCTTAAAGTACATTTGTTCCCTGTCCTCCGTAAACTAGTGGAGGCGCATCCACGTGTTGAGGTATTTTTGATATGAGCCATATGACAATGCTGTCACCTTTTCCATAGCCATGACTCCCCATAGTCTCACCCACCACATAGCCACCACCGGCCCTTGTTTATTTTTCCATGCTTGCGCTAGGTCAATTCTGGCCGCACTCAGCATATGGGTGATGAGGGTGGCTCTATTTCCAGTGTTTGCATACCTTCCCTCTACTGCCTCTCCCAGGAAAACCACTGTTGGATCAAAAGGTAGCTGTACCCCTATCACATCTTTAATGTGACTCAGAATTTCTTTCCAGTATGTCTGTGCAACCAGACAGGCCCACCACATATGGATCAAGCCAGTGGTTTGTCCACAACCCTGCCAGCATGTTGAAGGGTAGCTTGTATTAATGGAGTGCGTGCGTTGTTGTGTCATATACCATCTCAAATTAACAAGGGGGGCTCCTGGGAGTCCCTCTGCCAGACATTAGTCCTGGTTACGAGAGACTTACCCAGACATCATTTATATGCTGCCTCTTTGATCAGAACACACTTTGAAATGTTTGCGGCTTTGTGCCATATTTGGCTCCAAGTTTCCCCCGTTATTGGTTTCCCCACGTATAACTCCCATTTTCACCTGTATGGTAGGATTTCTTCCGGATCCAACCTGTACGTCAGCCGGTAGAACCTCGACGCCCCCTTCTTTGGTGCCCCCTCCCTCATAGTAAGTTCTAATTCCACTGGGTCACGGGATGCCCCCTCTTTTACTTTTGTGTTCGTAATCCAGTGCCTAATTTGGGCATATCGGAATCGTTCACTCTCGAGCGTCTGGAATTTTTCTTTGCACCTTTCAAAGGTTAAGGGTGTCCATTCTGTGTAGAAGTCCCCTAGAGTCAGGGGCTGCTCTCCTCCCCAATGTAGCCAGAAGTTGGGTTGCATGCCTGGAGTTAAGTCTGGCTTGTGGGCCATTGGTGTGAGTGTGCTTGTTCCTATTTTTATCCTTTTTCCCCGTAGTGTTTTATCCCTTTACCATAAATTGGCCTTCGTCATTTCCAGTAGCGTGCCCCCTCTCCGTCTGTGCCTTGCAGTTAGGAATCCTACATTTTCCAGGGGGATCTTGGTCTCCTCCTTTTCCAAGGTTGCTCATCTGTTCTGGTTCTCCCGGGGAGCCCATTGTAACATTGGTTCCACCTGTGCCGCCCAAAGATATCTGCAGAGTTCTGGTACCTCGAGCCCACCAAGTGCTTGTAGTCGGAACAGGGTCTTTCTAGGGACCCTGGTCTTTTTCCCTTTCCAGATGAAGGCCATAACCTCCTTTCGAGGGGATTAGGTCCTCCGACGTATTCCATATCTATGACAGTAATCACCACAGCTGTGCTGCTTCGGAAAATCCTTCTGTGCCCCTTGTCGATGACCTCGATACGCCGTCCTCGAGGAACTCCTCCGACGGCCGACGTCACCGGATGTTATAAGTAGGACACACGACGCCCGTAGCCTCAGTTCCGTTTTTGCTGCGAACGTGTTTGCTTCGGAGATCCCGGCGCGCCTCGACTCTTTGGAGTTTCTGTTCTTTCGGTTCTTCGAACCTGTTCGTTTGTGAAGTTTATCGGGATGTCTTCCTCTTCTTCCACCCTGCGTCTGGGCTTCAAAAAGTGTGGGGACTGCGGGTCCAAGATGTCGGTGACGGACTCGCATGACGCCTGCCTCTGGTGCCTTGGGGAGGCCCACGACATGGATAATTGTGTCGACTGCCAGATGCTTATGTCCAAGGCCTTGCGGGAGCTTAAGAAGAAGCCGTTGGTCGGTAAGGTGTCCAAGCCCCGGAAGTCTAGGTCCACTGGGCTTTCGACGGACGATTCAATGGGCGACTATCCGCATCGTCGTCGTAAGTCTAGGGGGTCTCAGTCCCGGAGTGGGTCCCGCCACTCCTCTGCCTCTTCGAGGCACTCATGGAAGCGCCGTCATCGGTCGCCTTCCTCGTCCGAAGACTCGGCGGGTCGCTTATCCCACCAAGCGTTCGTCTCCGGAGGAATGGGCTTCCTTCGGTAAGAAAATGTTGGCGATTCTTGAGTCGCAGTGCTCCGGTCTGTCCGCGCCTCTGAGAAGGGTCGGCCGTGACCGTAATAGAGACACTGCTCGCACGCCTTTGGGCTCGGGTGGTCGGCACGATTCACGGGAGAGGTCCCGCTCGGACAAGGGGAATCGTTCTAGTCATGCGCGTTCCAGGTCCCGGTCCTCGACGCCCTTGAGACCGCGTGAAGCTGTGAAGTCTTCGAAGAAGACATCGACGCCTGTGGCGCCGAGGTCGTCGACGGACTCTCTCGAGGCCCCCCCTCTGAGGAAGTCGTCGACGTCAACGACGCCTAGGCTATCGAGAGACACGCTCGGGGCTCTGGCCTCGAGGCCTGTGTCAAAGCCGTCGATGCCATCGGTGCCGCGCTCAACGCCGATTCCGTTGATGCCCTCGACGCCTTTCGAGGCTGTTCTGTCGGAGGTTCCCCGTGGCACGGTGGAACCCCCTAGAAAGCCTCTGGCAAAGGCAAAAAATGTCTTTGTCCCTTATTCTGTGCCCACATTCCAGCCTCTGGATTACATTTCGGAGGTGGATGAGGGTTCTGAAGATGGGTTGGTTCCTGACACGGTACCAGACGACATCATCTCTGGTCATAGCCAGATTGAGGCTCTGCGTCAGTCGCTGCATGACGCCAGCGGTCTGGACACCTCTCCGGAGGTGGAGTTCTGTAGGCCTGAGCCTGGCACCCATGCCGAGTCCTCGTACCGGCACCTTATCTCGAGGGTTACGGATTATTTGGGGTGATCTGCGCCACCAGTTGATTTTGTGCAGGATGACCTGACGGATATCCTCGACCAAGGTCCACCAACTGACCAGGTACTGCCATTCCATATGACTCTGCAGAGAAGGGTGGCAGCGGTTTGGACTGTTCCGGAGAGTCTCCCGGCAGTGGGCAAGTCTTTGCCGTGAAAATACCGCCCAGCCAGTAGCGACCCCTGATACTTGACCACGCACCCCACTCCGGAGAGTTTGGTGGTGCAGGCGGCTACGGCCCCAGCAAAGCAGGCGTCGTATCCTACCATCCCTCCTGATGGGGACGACAAGCGGTTTGATGGCTGGGCGAAGAAAGTGTTTTCTTAGGGGGTGTGGCTCTTAAGGCGGCCAACTCCGTATGCGCCTTGTCACGTTTCACGCACACTCTGTGGAACTGTATTTCCTTAGTGGCTGAACATATTCCCGAAGTGGATGAACGGGATGGTTTTCTTGCTATTATTCAGGACGGCAAGGATGCCATGTGTGAGTCCGTTCAGTCGAGTTTGGACATGGCAGACTGTGTCAGCCGGTCCATGGCGCCGAGCACCGTAATACGCAGGTTTGCGTGGTTGAGGAAGTCGGGGTTTGCTCCTGATGTGCAAGCCAGGCTCCTCAACATGCCCTTTGATGGTGAACATCTTTTAGGCAGCGAGGCTAACGAGAGCCTTGAGAGGTTGCAGACCTCCAAAGCTGCAGCAAAGTCGTTGGGCGCTGCAGTCCGCCAAGCTCCGCCTTTTCACCCTAGTGGACAGCAATTGAGGGGAGGTTCCTTTTCGTTATTACTCATCCTTTAGTAAAGCGAGAGGAGCTGCAAGTCAAAGGGGCAACCGTAGGAGTGCCAGAGGTGGAAAACAAGGTAATCGAGGTGCCAAGGCTGCGCAAGCAGTTGCCTCTTTGCCCTCAGGCAACCCTGCAGCCATTTCTGCTCAGTCATGAGGTCTTCCCTTTCGGCAGAGGCCTCACGACAATCCACCAGGGAATCTCTTTTTGAAGAGTCTGGATCCGCTCCTTGCGCAGGAAATACAAGCCCTGCTGGAGAAAGGCACCATAGATCTGGTGCCTGTAGCGGAGAGGAACAAGGGGTGGTATTCCCCTTATTTTTTGATTTCGAAGAAAGACTGGGGGATTGAGACCCATCATGGACTTGCGCGGTTTGAACAAACTCCTCAGGAAGGACAAGTTCAAGATGGTTACTCTCTCTCAAGTCCTCCAGGCCCTTCAACTTCAGGACTGGTTGATGTCTCTCGACCTCAAGGATGCTTATTTTCATGTGCCGATCCATCCCAAGCACAAGAAGTACCTGAGGTTTGCGGTTGGCGACTCGCACTTTCAGTTTCGGGTCCTGCCATTCGGATTGACCTCCACCCAAAGGGTTTTCACCAAGCTCATGGTGGTGGTGGCAGCGTATCTCAGGGAAGGGGGGATTCACGTCTACCCCTATCTGGACGATTGGTTGATCAGGGCGCGCTCTCCCGAGCAAGTCCTGGATCATCTGTCCGTCACCTGCCACTCCCTTCACACTCTGGGCTTCTCCCTGAACTTAAAGAATTCCCACTTGACGCCAACTCAGCGGCTCCAGTACATCGGAGCAGTGCTCTACACGTCCCTGGGGCAGTGTTTTCCTCCCCAGGTGAGGGCACACCACATTCAGCAGATGGTGCACAAATTTCAACATGCCCAGAGTCTCCCAGCGTTCCAGTTCTTGAGGTTGCTCGGCCTCATGGTGCCAGAGGCCAGGTTGCAGATGAGATCTCTGCAATGGGCTCTCAAGCTCCAGTGGTCACAGTCTTTCGGCAGGATGTCGGACCCCGTTCAGGTGCCGCCCTCGGTCACCCAGGACCTTCTGTGGTGGGCCGTGGAAGGCAATTTGATGAGGGGGGGGGCTCCGTTTTGGCTACCCTGGCCAGAGGTGACGATCGTGACGGACGCATCCCTCAAGGGATGGGGAGCTCATGCCAACGAGTTGACAGTCAGAGGTCGTTGGTCTCCGTCGGAGTCCAGACTCCATATCAATCTGTTGGAGCTGAGGGCCGTCAGGATTGCCCTGAAGGTTTTTCTGCCGACTGTGCGAGGAAAGACTGTCCTGATTCTGACGGACAGCACTGTGGCCATGTACTACCTCAACAAAAAGTGGGGGGCAGGGACACTCTGTGCAGGGAGGCGATGCAGCTCGGGTTCTGGGCCATCCAGCAGGAAATTTCAATCTCGGCAGTTCATCTGGCCGGAGACGAAAACAAGACGGCGGACGCTCTGAGCAGGCAGAGCACGATCTCTCACGAGTGGGAGCTGGCTCAGGAGATTCTCCTGGATATTTTCGCCCTTTGGGGGACCCCTCAAGTGGATCACTTCACCTCCAGTGTCAACCGGAAGTGCAAAAGGTTCTGCTCGCGGAAATTTCCTCCAAAGGGAGCCTTGGGGGACGAGTTCATGGTGGAGTGGTCCTACCCACTGCTGTACGCGTTTCCTCCAGTCCCCGTCATCCCGCAGGTTCTGCAGAGGTTACGGAGGTTCGGTTCCCGGATGATCCTCATTGCTCCGGCTTAGGCCCAGAGGACGTGGTACCCGGACCTTCTCGACTTGTCCATCTGCCCTCCATGTCGTCTTCCCTACCGAGACGATCTGCTCTCACGGGAGGTGGGGTCAGGTTCTCCATCCAGAGGTCAAATCCCTCAACCTTCACGCTTGGCTTCTGAAAGGTTGAGGTATAAGGAGTGGGACCTCCCTGAAGACGTGATGGAGGGGTTGCTTTCGGCCAGGTGGCCGGAAACCAAGTCCCTGTACCATTGCCGTTGGAGAAAGTTCTGCGACTGGTGCAGGGTTAAGAATGTGGATCCTTTTTCATGTGACATTCCTGTGGTTCTGTCTTTTTTGCTTTCTTTAGCCCACAAGGGCCTGCAAGTGGGTACCATTTAAAGGTTACCTGGCGGAGCCGTCTATATTTAAGCGCTCGTCTTCTTATTTTAAAATCCCTTTTAATTTCTCAGTTTCTGAAAGGGCTCACTAATGTGTTCCCTCCGTCACCTTTCCAGGTGCCCGGCTGGTATCTGAACCTTGTTCTCAAGTTTCTAATGGGTGCTACCTTTGAGCCTTTGCATTCTTGTCCTTTGAGACTGTTAACCCTTAAAACTTTATTTTTAGTTGCGGTCACTTCCGCTCGCAGAATGAGTTACAGGCACTTTCAGTTAAGCCACCCTTCACTGTGTTTCATAAGGACAGGGGTGTCCTTAGAGTTCGTCCTTCCTTTCTTCCGAAAGTGGTGTCGGAATTTAATTTAAGCCAGAAGGTTATACTTCCAGCATTTTATCCTCCCCCGCATCCTAGTAAGGAAGAGGAGAGGCTCCATAGGCTGGATCCTAGGAGAGCTTTAAGCTTCTACATTTCACTCATGTCCTGGGTCAGAGTATTGGTTACGCTGGAAGGCGTTTGGGACAAGCTGTTACTAAGCACATTTTGTCTCGATGGATTATCTTGGCAATTTCTGAATGTTACCGCTTGGCGGGTAAGGAACCTCCGGTAGGTTTGCGGGCCCATTCTACTAGGGGTATGGCTGCCTCTACTGCCCTGCAGAGGGGTGTTCATATTCGTAACATCTGTGATGCAGCCACCTGGGCTTCGGTCCATAATTTTGTACGTCACCACTCCCTCGATTCTATCCAGGGGCAGGATCCGGCCTTTGGCAAGGTGGTCCTTTACTCTGTAATTTGATAGGTCATTCTAAATTTGTATATTCTAAATTCTTTTCCCACCTCCTTACGTTGGTACTGCTTTGGGAGTCTGTCATAGATATGGAATATGTCGGAGGACCTAATCCCCTCCAAGAACAAGTTACTCTCTTACCTGGTAACGTTCTTTCGATGGGATGGTCCGACGACGTATTCCATATCGCTCCCTCCCTCCCTGCCTACCCCGCTACAGAATTTCTTATGTGATTGCAGCTTACGTTTGCGCAAGGCTTTCTGTGGTCATACTGGCAGAAGATTGGTGCCACAAGTTATGGGGAAAAAACTACAACTGAGGCTACGGGCGTCCTACTTATAACATCCGGTGACGTCGGCCGTCAGAGGAGGTCCTCGAGTACGGCATATCGACGTCATCGACGCAGGACACAGACGCCAAAAGATTTTCCAAAGCAGCACAGCTGTGGTGATTACTGTCATAGATATGGAATACGTCGTCGGACCATTCCATCGAAAGAACGTTACCAGGTAAGAGAGTAACTTGTTCTTTTGTAGGTTTTTGATCGCTGGGCATGGGATCTGTATTGGGAGCGCTCCCACCACATATAGAAACCTGGGAAGGAAGGACATCTTGACGGCCGTTATATGCGCGAACCAGGGCAACTCCTGCATGTCCCATCTTTTGAGATCCTCTATCAGGGTTTTCAACAATTCTGGGATATTTGCCCCATAAAGCCTCCTATAAGTGGATGTTGGGTTTATCCACAGATATGCAATGGACCTCTGTTCCCATTTTAATGGATAGCGTCTTCCCCCATTCTACCACCCACTCTGGGTCTTCCATAATGTTGAGTGCCTTGGATATGGGATAATTAATATGAAACCCGGAGACCCCTGTGAATCTGTCTAACAGCTTAATGGCTTTGGGCAGCGAGTATGTTGTGTCCTTCAAAAACAATAGGACATCAACTGCGTATAGGGCTATTTTTTGGGTACCACTGGCACCTACTGCCACCCCATGAATTCCCTGTTCATCGAGGACCATCTGGTCCAAGGACTCCATGGCCATGGTAAACATTAGTGGGGACAATGGGCACCTCTGCCTCGTTCCTTTGAGAATTGGGATGTTGTCTGTGAGCTGCCTTTATCATTAGTCTGGTGGTCGGGTTCCTGTCGTTAGCTAAGATCATACGGGAGAAAATAGGTCTGCATCCAAATTTTTTAAGGTTCAGTTGTAAGAAGTTCCAGTCAAGGCTATCGAAGGCCCTGGAGGCGTCCAATGCCACCACTGAGATACGTTGTCCTGTCCTCCGTCCCCATTGTTATTTATAGCTCTACGGATGTTGTTATATGTGTGGCGCCCTTTCACAAAACCTGCCTGGTCCGGATGGATTATCTTCGGGAGGACGTCAGCTAACCTTTGTGCCAGGATTGTGGAGTAGATCTTTGCATCCCTGTTTAATAATGAGGTAGGGCGGTAACTTGTGCAGTTTGATGGGTCTTTATTCGGTTTCAGCAGGAGTATTGTGGTGGTTGTGCCCATATCCCCAGAGATTTGCCCAGTATCCCTTTATATGGTTCAAAAGTTTTGTCAGGGGCCCCACCAGAATAGTCCTGAATATTTTGTAGTATGCGTTAGAGTCCGTCAGAGCATGGGGATTTATTCCCTTTCAAAGCTTTTATGACACCCCTACATCTTCCTCTGATATCGGCGCATCTAGCATCTGTCTGTCCGTTTCTGTAATTTGCGGTAACTGCGATTGCCCCAGAAACGCTTCCTGTGCTTCCCTCTCTAGGTTGTCCCCCTTCAGGATATTTGTGTAGTATGAGTGCATGAATTAGGCTCTCTCTATTTCCCCTCTCTTCAGTTCCCCCGCAGGGTGCCTGAGTTGGTTAATGGGATTACTGACTTTCTGCTTTCTCAGTTTGGCTGCTAGAAACTGATTAGCCTTGTCCCCTTTTATATAGTAAGTTTGTTTGGTCTGGAGAAGGAGTTGCGCTGATTCGTCTGCAAGGTGTGTTTCTAGGGCAGCCCTATCCTTTTTAAGTTCCTACCAAGCCTTCTGTGACCCTTTTGTCTTTGTAATGTGCTTCCGCAGTCGCCACTTCCGCTTCCAGTTCTTGTCTCATCCTTTTTTTCTTTCCAGAAAGTTTGCTGTATGTGCAATAAACTCACTCCGCACCACTGCCTTACTGCTGTCCCAAATCGTTTCCCATTCGACCCCCAGTGTAATGTTTTCCTTGAAGTAATTTCTCAGGGCTGATTCTATATCTCACCTAAGGGCCTGGTCTTTTAGTATTATTTCGTTAATGCGCCATGGCTTTCTGGTCCTTGGAAGTGGGACCACCGGCTCCACCTTTAAGGAGATGGGTACGTGATCCAACAGGCATCATACCCCTATTTCCAGGCCCGTGATCTGTGGGACAAGGGTATCTGAGATCAAAATCATATCGATCCGAGAGAAGATCTTGTGTGCAGCTGAGTACTAGGTGTAGACCCTCTCCTGTGGGCGGAAGAACCACCAGGTTTCCATTAAGTGCAGTTCCCTGAGAAAGCGAGCCAGGGCTTGTCTACATATGTTATCGTTGGGAGTAGCTGGGAGGGTTTTGTCTCTATTGAGGCGTCCATTACGCAGTTGAAATCTCTCAGTTGAGCCGGCCGTGTTTAAGGGCCTGTCTGTGCCGGTCGTGCTGTCGGCCACGACCATACAGCCCTCTGACAAAATTGGTTGAGGATTTGTTTCCTGAGACTGCCCGGATTTTATTTCCATTGCTCACTCGCTCCTCCAGTGCCCGTCGGCAAGAGGAAACAACGTGTGTATTGAAACGCGGCTTGTGTGAACTGGTGTTGAACTGCTAAAGACAACAAGATCGGTGATTGGTCCGGCCCAGCCCACGCCCACGGACTAGTTCACGCAGTCCATATAGCCCGGGTGAATGCGCATACGCGCGCGCATTCCTGGAAGTGCATTCGGAAGTGCACGGACTGTTGGACTGCCTGTCCTCTTACTCCTTGTTACTGCTGGAACACTGTAGGATTTGTTTCCTGAGACTGCCCGGATTTGATTTCCATTGCCCGCCCGCTCCTCGAGTGCCCGTCGGCAAGAGGAAACAACGCGTGCATTGAAGCCAGGCTTGTGTGAACTGGTGTTGAACTGCTGAAGACAACAAGTAATTACCTGGGACTTGTGTTTGGTTGTGTTGGGTTGCGCATTGCACATTGGTACTGTTGTGTTGTGTTAGCGCTGGGTGTGGGAGAGTCAGAACAGACACACCCCGATATTTGAACAAGGTTTTCTTTTTGTTTTAGGATCGGTGATTGGTCCGGCCCAGCCCACGTCCACTGACTCGTCCATGTAGTCCATATAGCCCGGGTGCACGCGCACCTGCGCGCGCATCCCGGAAGTGCATTCGGAAGTGCGCGGACTGTTGGACTGTTAGACGGGAAATGGGCTGGGCTGGTAAGGGGGTACTAATACACACAACCAAGTACTCCCGTTATCGGAAGGTTCTTAATTTCACTGGTAACGAAGTCAACCCGACCCTTCCAGGTATGGTTAACGGCCTGCGTAGCGGGCGGAAACTCTGTGATTCCCCATTGTAACCTTGTAATGACCCAGTCACGCTCAATCATGATTGCACTGGGGGAGCCTCTTTATCCGTTAGCACGAGCATGGGGCTGCCCACGGCTGGGAGATCTTTATGTGAAGGTCTGCCCCATTCTCCGTGTTCTGCAGGCCTTAACTACACTGTTTTGTCGGAAAGTGTCCCTATTGTCCGTCCTTTGTATGGGGTGGGTAGTGAGGGATCCTCTGAGGTCCCGGAAAGTACTGCCACTTTTAAGATGGAAGAATTGAACAAAAGTGATGAGATTGTGGTTGGAGATCTCCCATCTGTGGCACAGATGCCCTATGATGAGGTGAGATTACCTGCTACTATAGGAGGCACCTCGATCAGGCCCAAGTTCTCTGATGTATCAATGATAGGCCCGGGAATAGAGGCGGTTCTGGGGAAACGTATGAGGTTTTCCATGGGTCCTTCCACCCTAGTCACTCAATCTAGATTTGGCATGGAGAATGTTCACCTATTTACCACAGTGGAGGGTAAACTGCCAATGGGGAGGGAGAAGTCTTTTATTCCCCACGAAAATCTCTTCCCAGGGAAAGATTATGGCGATGTTAAAGCTAGCTTTCCCACGGACATTAAATCCAACTCTGTCCAGATGGGGGCGCTATCCTTGTCCGATCACGAAATAGCAATGTTTTCGTCATCCCATAACCCAGAGGCTAGAAACTCTGGAATGGGTAATCCAGCCGACCACCAGAGTGCTGATATTGAGACCATGGCCACCGATTTTCCAGTAATGACTAGATTGCTAAATTTGCTAGATAAGGGACATGAACAGACCCACTGTGAAATATGCATCCTGAAAGGTGTCCTAGTTGAAGTTTTGTCAAAAATCAGTAAAATTGAAGGTTTCCTATTTGCCTGCGATGCTGTTGCCGCTTTGACTAGGGACAAAAGGAAATTGGAAGTTTCTAATATAAACCAAATGACTCAAACTCCTCTTATACAGGGTACATCTAGACCAGTTTCAAACTTAGTCAGTGAAACCCAGTATAATAGGAATACACCAGGCAACACAAACATCAGCTGACCCTAGGATGGTCGGGGTGGGTAAACCGTCATTTGCTGCTATGACCGCCATACCCAAAATTAATGGTGACCCAATCTCAGACATATTGGTGCATCAGCTGATGCAGGCGATCACACTAAATGCTCTGGCTATCCAGCAGTTGACCAAGTGTCCTAGTGAAGTCCCTCCTGCAGCTGCTGCTGCCGATCCTATCCCTGGAGATATGGGGAGTATGGATTTGGAGGCCTGCCAAGATGGTATCGAACCTACTACTAGTCCATCTGATCTAACTAATTTAATAGATCTCAATGAAGAATCCCGAATCAAGGAGCCCTCTCCACTCCCACTGCTTCCCACCAATGAGTCTCCGCATCAACCCATGCTGCCATGACTAGAAAACAGAGAAAAATGGCTGCCAGAGCCCAAAAAAGAAAATTCCATCAAGCAAAAAATCTCTCTGCTGCCATTAAAAAAAAAAGGTTTTTCTGAAAGCCAATCCACCTCTTATGGATCTTAGGAAACTCCCAACTCCACTAAACACTGATGAAGAAGTTCTCGACTTGGAGCAACTAAATCCTGAATCCAAGAAGCTATTGAACCTTGCTGTGCCCAACAATAGTAATGGAACACCAACGTGCAATGGGTCTCTTGATTCTAATAGTGGTAAGAATGCCAATGGGAAACTTAAAAAAGGGGCGGTACAAGAGGGAACTCCAGATACCGTAAACTCAAAACAACTGAACCTGCTGAACTTTTATCCTACCGTATTAATTAAAAAGGCCTCACATATAATGAAGGGAGGGGATGCCATCAAATCTCCTAACCCGTTGCAAAAGGGTAGTAGAAAAGTGGTAGAGAATGAGTCTGCCGACATCGACAAAAATACTCCAATTGAACCTCAAGTGGGTGCCCAGGTTCCTCAGCATTAGAACCTACCTCCTGAATCACGTATTGCTACGGAGGATTGTGGTCAAACTAATAGGACAGACATCCCCAATAATATATTCTCAGAGGAGGAGGGCCCCCTGCTCTCACATGAGATGCCTTCCATCATGGGTTGGGAACATAATGAAGTCTCTAATGGAAAAATGAGCCTAAACCGATCTGCCATTCTTAAAGGATTTCGGGCAATACCAGCATTGAGAACCATCAGATCCGACGACATTGATTGGGTCAGATTATCTTCTAATAATAACAACAGGATGATTTGTGGGTATCACTCACACATCATCATGAAGATGATCTGGGTCCAACGAAGTGACTTTAATTTGATAGGTTTAACCCCATTCATATTTTCGACCAAAGAGCAAGAAAAAACATTTGTTGAAAAACCTCCTGTAAGGATGATGGTGCAAATGGGAGTAACTGAGGGAAAGCTCCCTGCCCCTCTCAGTGAGGAACATTTCAGGCAAATCATGACTTTTGCAACGGCTTTTTCTGGTACCAAGTCTAATGATCCGTGGGCCCAGACTATGACCTCTCAGCACATGGCTAACAAATAGAGTAAGGGAAGGGGGCTGACTCTAATGTCTTGGAATGCCTGTGGTCTAAAGAATCTTAGACTATGGATATCGCATCTTGACGTAGAGTCTCGCCCCGCAATTATCCTTATTCAAGAAACTGTGCACTTGACTCATTTTGATGTGCCAGGTTATTTTACTCATGCTCAGCCTGCCATAAAAGGCTCTCAAGGCCGCCCTTCTGGTGGCCTTGCGGTTCTTATAGATAAAGCAAGTAGAATCGCCTCTGTACTGGTCTTCGCCGACTATTCTATCTTAGCAGTTAAATTGAGTTGTATAGGCGGTGCAGGGTGCACGATAATGGTAATTTGTCTATATTGGAATAAATTGAATACTGCACAGAGCGAGCTACTTGATTTGCTGGACAGAATTCTTGTAGATGCCATATAAGAAGATTCAGGAATTATGGTTATCCTGGGGGGTGATTTCAATGCTTTATGTATGGAATCAATTGACAGTGGCACCCGCTCTGGTACCCCCTCAATAAAGTCGGGGAAGAGGTGGGTGGATTACCTACTCTCATGGGATATCCAACTGGTACTTCCTAATCTTGACCTATTTAGGTGTACCTGGTCTCGCAGAGCGGTGTCTTCGTTGATTGACTATTTTTTTGTTTCTAGTATACCTCTGGCCTATGTGGACACTCTGGACATATGTGATCCATCCTTGGAGGATCATATGGCTCTGCTCCTTACCCTAAATATTCGTATTAGGCACTTCACTCATGATCCGGCGCTAACCTTAGTTATCCCTGATCGCCCCCACATCAGTCTACGGTGGGATTTTAAACTATGTTTGAGAATGATGGCTCGCTTAAGAGATGGTATCATGATCCAATTTCCAGAGGTAAGAGCAGGTACAGACTGTCTCTTGGCTGAATGGACCAATAGTTGTAGAATACAGATTCACGTTGGTAATCTGACGTCCACAGCCACACAGCGTACGACATTACCGAAACATCAGCACACCTATAACTTATCGGTGGTAAATCTCCGTAAGGAAAAGCGCAAAGACATACGTGGTCTTGGCCCGCCGCCTCTTGTCGGGGTTAGATATGCTATGCTAAACTCCAAAATCAATCAAAGGTATCGCAATAGGCTCAAGGTTTTGAAATATGATCTAATGATGGCAGATAATCAGAGCATGCTTCGCCATCTTCTAAATCATGACTCTCGACAAATATGGTCAGCATTGAGAGCGCTGACTAGAACGGGGGGGATATTGAATGGAGCAACTGTTTCTGCCACAGCTTGGGCTACATATGTTCAAACAAAATATGCACTTCCTACACGATTTGCCAATATTGTAACTCCTAATTATCATAGCCTGATTCTAAGATACTTGCCCTGGGTGCTTGATGATATCATCCGGGCGATTAGAAAGATAAAGAGCTCCCGTGCGCCTGGCCCCGATGGTATCCCTCCATGTCTGATCAAGGCTGATCCGAATTTTTGGGCTAGGATCTTGGAGAACAAATTTGACAGTGTCTACCTCACAGGCTCTATTCCGCCCAGCTGGTGTTTGGCAAATATCATCCCTATCTATAAGAAGGGGAGGTGGGATGATCCAAATAATTTTAGGCCTATCGCGTTGATGGATGTCTCAGCAAAGATCTTCACTTATTTATTACTGGAATCCATCCAGCAAACCATAGTTCAATTGGATGTGCTGCCCCGATTTCAGGTGGGTTTCCGTAAGCAACTAGGGTGCTCGCTCAATGCATTTATTTTAGCACACCTACATGCTCCAACAAAAGGCGATCAGACTGGGCCGATATACATGGCTGCATTGGACTTAACCTCTGCATTTGACTCGATTATTCGAGCTGTGCTTTGGGAAAAGATGATTTCATATGGTTTCCCATTATATCTTGTCACCATGATAGCGCTCCTCCATCAAAATACCACATATCGAATTAGATTGACTAAGGAGGATGCCTTGACAGATAAAATACCGACAGAAATAGGCCTTAAACAGGGCTGCAACCAACTCCACTTGGTTGTTTTGGGCTCCCTCGCCATGCTCTGTCGCACCCACATATTAAAAGCATCAACACCCCTCTAATTAAAAAAATCACCAGCTACCACTGGTTTTATCTTAAGGCTTGAGGAAAATTGAAAGTTATCCCAACAATTTTTTTAGATGTTATAGAGCCATACCTTGCAGTATGTGACAAGGCAAGTACCCTAGCCTTGTGAAGAGGACGGCGCAACATCCTCCCAGCTGGGGATGGGAACCCTACCAGGGAGAAATCCAGGGCCAGTCCTACCCCTGAGGGGGATGGTGGTAGTTAGGAAAGTCCAAATTCCTGTCACCTTCATCCCTGGTGACAGCTTATTTTTTTGCACTCCACCTTTGTCTCAATTCATCCCTCAGCCGCAAGATATTTGTCAGTGTGCTTTTGTTTCTTGCAGCAACATCTTGGAAGAACACTGTGAAGAAAACCAATGCAGTGCCCCAACTGCTCGCACACTGCAACCATGCCCACAGCAACCAGCGCTGTGGGGAAGCTCTGGACCCCCACAGAGGAAAGCTGCAATGCCACCACTATGTACCAGGCAGGGTAGCTATGCAGAGGTTCCCAGCAGCAGTGGCGTACCCATAATGCTGCTACAATCCCTAAAACATTGGCCCCCATAAATCTAGGACTTACCTTGGGTGTACCAAACGACGACTCCCCACCCTCCCACCCCAATTAAAAACTGGAACATTGAACCGCCCAGGCTGCCTTTGTTGATATGCAGCAAGCCTGTGTGGAAGTAGTGGGTGGGGCTTAGCCCAAAGTGGTCAGATTGGCCGGGGAAAGAGAGCTGACCCAGTGAGGGAGAGGAATATAAAAAGGAGCCATAGGGAATTGTAGATTATCCGGTTGAGGTCAGAGAAGGAGGTGGTAGCAGACCAAGGGACTAACACAAGGGAGGAAGGAGCAGTGAAGTGTGAAGGCTTTTTGTGAAGAAGGTAAAGTATTGGCTATCGAGTGGAAAGTGGGACTGTGCATGATAGTCTGTGGAGTCGAAAATAGTAAAGTGGGGTTAGAAGAGTGAAGGAGGGAAGATTAACATCAAAGAGTACGAAGCAACATCAAAGGATTGAGGCGAGTCAGATGTCGGAGGGACAGGACGTAGGAGGGAAGAGAGCAAGAAAGGGCTTGGAGTGGAAGGATGAGAGTAGCAAGAGGAAAGATGCAAGAAAGGAGAGCGTCATAGATGTCTTGTATATATTTTAAGGAGACAACAATGCAAAAATACAACTTGCCTAGGAATTCCAGGAACCTCTGCACCCTCCTTTACTAGTGAACTCCTCCCACACCAGCTACCCACTCTAGGCATCCTGATCAAGATAGGTACAGGTGCGCCGCAGCAAACCACAGGTCACACAACACAGATGTCTGGTACTCGTGGTATTCTCCTGTATTTAACAATGAAAGGGAGCCACCACTCCTCTGTTACATCGAGACTCATCCACCAAATATGTGAGATATTCCATAGAGTATATGTACCACGCCTTCTGAACCTTTTTCTTGGACTGTGGGTCTTTCCATTACTTAGCAACACAACCACTGGCCGCTATCAACAAAGTGTGAGACATGGTTTGAGCTAAACTCTTCCTCCTCATCTTCACTCACCCCTAACAGTATCAAAAACACTCTATGAATGATATCCAATTTCTCCATCCAACACATGACCTCCTTCCAAAACGACTGCATCTTATTACACTTCCACCACATATGCCAGAATCAGTCTTCCTGCTACCACACTTAGAGCAGCAGGAGTTCGCTCCCGGATACTTCTTAGCCCGTACTATCCCTACCATCACCTCCTCCAGCTCAGCTAACAACAATTCTTTATATAAACGAGAGACCAGTCCCTTAGTGTCCCTCTGGAGAAGTAAGAGTTTCTCAAAGGCTGTAAGTTCCTTCAGGAAGTTATCACCCTACCTGAAGTCTGAAAGTGAAGCCTTCAATTGTATACAGTGGAAGATCAGTTAACTATCTGTAGACATCCCTCCACCTTTTTTTAAAAAAAAAAAACTTATTTTATTGATTTTCCAAAAACAAACAAACCAGACTTACAGTGGATACATCATGTCAATCAGAGATGCACATGAATTATTATATTCCAGCCCACTGTATCTCCCCGTCCCTCCCCCCTCCCAAGCCTACTCCCCCACATTTCCAGTCTCCACCTCTTGCTGTGGGGATTCCTCTTCGGCAGAGCTCATTGAGTCTCCATCACTTGGTCCATCATACGAGGGCCCAAATTGATCAGCATCAATTGCCTCCAACCCACTAGGGCTCCGGCTTCTTCTTCTGTCTCCCCTTTACACGCTTCCTGCCACACCACTGTTTCCGCCTCCGCCCACTTCTGCAAATCCCTCCACCACGTTTCCATTTTGGCCCTATAACATGCCTTCCAGCCCATCGCAATCCTTTTCTTTGCCAGGACATACGCTAGATCTTTCAATTTGCTTACATGTTTAAGCTTACGCGGTCTGGGGAACCCTCCTAGCAAACAGGCCCATGCAGTATCCACCTTCATGTGGATCCCCTTGTCTTCCGTTTTCTGTGCTATTTCTCCCCACTATCTCTCTGTGGGCATGCCCAAAACATATGTACCATTCCTGCATTTTCCTCATTACATTTTGGGCACACTTGGCATCCGGCCTTTTTAAATTTAGCTATCTTTTGTGGCATCAGGTATGCCCTGTGAGTTATATACAACTGTATCTGCTGCAGTCTAGCATTTCTCGATACTTTATGATATCCTTGCGCTCTCTCCCACATCCCATCACTCATCGGGGTCTCTACTTCCTCTTCCGAGTCCAGTCTAAGTTGCACCACCTCCCTTTCCACTAGGGACATTATCATTTCGTACACTCTAGAAGTTTCGTGTCCTCCTTCTGCTATGTCATATATCATATCCAATGTGGTGTCCGGTTTCTCCGCCAGTTCCACTTCAGACCAGGTATCCTTAATTTGTCGCACCACCCCGTGATACGTGATATATTGCCCCGCACTCAACCCCATTAGTTCCACCAGCTCCCCAAATTCCAGTACCTTCCCCTCCTGCCATACATCCCCCATTGTTGCTATCCCCGCCGGTTCTCAGTGCTTCCTAATCATTAGTCTCAGTTGCTTTTCTTTTCCCACCACTGTGACCAGTGGGATCTGTGGGGAGCACGGGGACGGCTTGTCCATTAATCGGCATGCCCTTTGCCACATTCCCCACCCAAGATCCAACATCCCCGGGCGACCACCCAACTCCGATTTGGGCAACCATATCATTTCTCTCAGAAAGTATGGGGCGCAATCCTTCTGAAGCAACCTGTGTTCTAAGGTAGGCGCCTCAGAGAGACATTTGGCTACATATTCTAATTGACTCGCTACATAATAGACTTCCCAGTTTGGTAACTTAATGCCTCCTTTCCCGTATGGATTTTGTAGTTTCCACAGGGCTACCCTGTTCCTCATCCTGTGCCATAAGAATTCCCTGCATATTCCGTCCAGCCTGACAAAGAATTTCCTGAGTATTGAGTATGGGATGTTCGCGAAGCAGTGCGACAATCTGGGCAGCGCCACCATCTTCAGCATCGCCCCTCGTCCCATTATCGCCAAGGGGAGTTTCATCCAAAACTTCATGCTACTCTCCGGTTTCTCAACTGTTCTCTCCGTGTTATGCCTATGTTCAGCTTCTGCCGTATGGTATATGTCTACCCCAAGATACCTGAACGTTGTAACCTCCCACGGTATCTGCAGGATCGGCAGATTCTCTAATGGGAGCCCTCTATATCTGCCCAACGGGAACACGCGGGACTTAATGGGGTTCACGGCTATGCCTGAAAGTTCTGCAAACCTCTTCATCACTTCCAGTATATATTGGAGGTTCTCTTCTGGGTAGCGCAAGTACAGTAACATATCATCTGCATATAATGAAATGAGATGTGGTGTCTCCCCGACGACAATACCTATTGCATCATATTGCTGCCTTAAATAAATCGCCAGGGGTTCTAAGGCTAAGATATACAGCATATGGGACCATGGGCAACCCTGTCTGGTGCCTCTGCTGAGTTGCCATCTTTCAGAAACCACAGCTCCTGTCTTCACTCTAGCTAGTGGCGCGCTGTACAACAGTTCAACCCATTTAAGATATCCCGGTCCCATACCATAATTGGCTAAGGCCGCCGTCAACCAGGGCCATTTGACCGAGTCAAATGCCTTGATCGCGTCCAATGACACTATCGCCATCTCGCCTTCATCCCCATTAGCATGTTCAACCACTCGGTGAAGTCGCCTCAGATTATTCGAGATGTTCCTGTTCGGGACATATCCTGTCTGATAGGGTTGTATTAACTTACTGATGACCTTCTTCAATCTATTCGCCAAGACCGCTGTTAAAATCTTACTGTCTTGGTTCAACATCGGCAAGGCCTATAAGGGCCACAGTCGCTGCCAGGCTTATTGGGCTTGGGAAGTGGTATAATGACCGCTTCATGTAAGGAATCCGGTAATTTCCCAGCTTCATATGCTTCGTTGAGCATCTCCAGCAGCGGGGGGGGTGGAGAGGGTGGGAGTACATCTGTTTTTATATGCCTTGTAAAATTCACTCGGGAGTCCATCAGTTCCCGGGGTTTTTGCACGTGGGCAGCTGCCTCACTACTCCCTCTAGTTCCTCTAGGGTGATCGGGGCATCTAGCTCCTACCTCTCCTCTACACTAATCTGGGGTAATCCAATATCTTCCAATGTGTCCCCTATCTCCTCCCTGTTGCTTCCTGTCTCATCCCCATACAGGCGTCTATAATACTCTGCAAATTCCTGATTAACCCCCTCTTGCGTGTCCACTGTGTCGCCATCTTCTCTCACTATCATTCTGATTGGGGGCCTAGGGGTCTCATTTTTATAGAGCCATGCCAGGACTCTTCCTGGTTTGTCCCCTTCTGCGTGTTGCCTCTCTATATACTTCTTATAATTTAGGTTGCATAATCTTTCCCAGTATACTGCACATTTCTGCTGTAGGCTCCGTGCCATTTCTGCATCTTCCTTAGTGTTACTGCCCCGTTCCAGTACGCTTTCTAGCTCTTTTTCAGCATCCTGCAACTCGGCCAGGATCCCATTCTGCAGCCCCCCCTGGACTTGGCTATGGCAATTCCCCTCACTACTACCTTGAAGGCTTCCCAGAGTGTGCCCGCTGTCTTAACACTGCCAGTGTTTATCTCAAAGTAACTTATTATTTCCTTTTGCATGTCTTCCCTAAATACGTTGTCTTTAAGTGCATCTGCTCGCAAGCGCCATGTGGGTATCCTTCCCCTCTGGGGGTCGGTACTGCCACACTACCATCAGTGGCGAGTGGTCAGAGAGGACTCTTGCTTTGTATTCCACCTGCGGTATTTCAGTCATTAAATTGTGCGCGACAAACACGTAGTCTAGTATATAGGTCCTGTGGGGCTGCATAGTGTGAATATTGTCTATCTTGTGAATGGCGCACCCTCCATGCATCAACCAGCCCAAAATCTGCCAACAGTGACTGCAGCGCCTTTGCAGCAGGAGTGGGTCTTTGCACTTTAGCATCTGATCTATCTATGTTGGGTTTAGCACACAATTAAAGTCTCCTCGACACAATGCAGCCCCCTCACACTTTCACTGAGTTTACCATACAGAGTTCTAAAGTACAAAGCCGTATCCTGATTCGGAGCATAAGTATTTACAATATAGATCTCTCTATTCTCCACCAGCCCTTTCATAACCACCATCCTGCCATCCGACTCCACTGCAGAATGCAGCAGCTGGAACGGGACATGTGGGGCCACCCATGTGATTACCCCTCTTGCATAAATTGAGTATGCTGCTCCTACTACCGTCCCTTTCCACTTTTTTCATATCACATCCAGTTTTGCTTGCGTTAAATGAGTTTCTTGTAACAGGGCTATGTCCACTCCCTGTCTGCGCAGGTACATCATAACCTTGTTTCTTTTCAAATAGCTGTTGAGCCCCCTTACATTCCAAGTGACTATCTTAAGGTCTCCCATGGGTCATCTCGTTTTTTTCAGGGTGCATACTCCCCCTTCCCCCCACCCCCCCAACTGAACACCCTTCCCAACTACAACAAACACTAACTCTACCCCAACTCCCCTCCCTCTCCCAACCTCCTCCCTTCCCAGCCCCATCACACTCCCCAACTCTTCCCCAACTTCCCCTTGCCCTCCCTCCCTCCCTTGCCCCAACACACCCTCCTTCCCCAACTGTTGCCCAGCTCCATCCCTGGATCTCGGGCACCCCCGCATCTAGCCCTTTCTGGCAGTTGCCTTACTTGCGGCTCAGCAGGGAGACCTCACCCTACTGGTGATCCTCCTAATCTAACTCTCGGGGGTAGCCCGTCTCGGTTTCCTGCTCCTTATTCAAACATCAAGCTACTTGTTATCCTTCTTATATTACAAACCCTATATTCCAGTCCAACGTGTTCCAATGTCTCATATTACAGCTTTCCCTCCCCACATCATACATCAGCGGACAGGACTATTCGATTACTTATCGTGTTCATCTCAGCCCTGCTCCTCGTTCTGCTCCGGACAGCCCTGTGCGTCCAACCACACCGCTGCATCTTCCAGGGTGTCAAAAAAGTGCGCTTTGTCTTTGTGGAGGACCTTGAGTTTTGCCGGATACAACAGCATATATTTAAATCCGGCTGTGCGCAGTCGCCTCTTGATTGCTACATAGCTATAGCGTTGTCTTTGAACCAGCATGGTGTAATCGGGATATGAGGTAATGGTGGCAGACGCTCTTTTTATCGTCCCTCCTTTCCTGAAGAACTCCAAGATCCTTTCCCTGTCTCTGTAATTCAGGATCTTTGCTATGATTGGTCTCGGAGGGGCTCCCGGTCTCGGCTTCCTCATCAGGGCTCTATGTGCACGTTTGACCGCAAATCCTTGGGAGAGTTTATTTGCACCTATCTCTTGCGTGATCATATTTTCCACATAGTTCGTGGGGTCTTGGCCTTCTTCTCCTTCCGGTATAATAGACCACTCGTATGTTATTAGGTCTCGCTCTTCCTTCTGCTTCCTCTGCTCGATTCTCTAAATTGGACACTTGCTGCTTCAGTATGTGGATTGCCTGTGTATTTTCCTTGCTAGTATCTGTGTTGACTTTCACAGCACTCTCCAGGCCACTCGTCCTCTCTGCCAATGCTCTTACCTCTTGCCTCAATAGGTTGACATCCACTCCAACCAAGTCTATTTTTGTTTCCAGTGCAGTTCCTCATGTCCGCCATCGTCATTTCCCACGCGGCTTTCAATTCTGATATGGGTTTTAATATCGACTGCTTTTCGCCTGGCGTTGTCGCTCCTGCGGATGCCGTCGCCCCACTTTGGGTCAGGCGGTAGGCGACTGTTGCTGCTTAGCAAAAATATCCATTGTGGGCTGTTTGCCTTTCACCGACATGTCTGCTCTAAGGGTTGGGGCACAGGCCGTGTTCCGGTCTATGTTCTTCCGCAGTCTTCCTAGCCTAGGGTTTCGCACAATGTGTCCCGCCTCTGTTTCTGCGTCGCACGCTGTCTCAGCGTTTCGCTCTGCTCCGTGTACCCCACTCTGGTGTACGCTCCCGGCTCCTGCGCCACAGCAAGGCAAAGGCAGCCTGTCCGTATGTTTTCCTCACGGGTCCCTTAATCAGAGTCCTCCGCTCTGCGTTCATATAGAGCGTGTGTGCGTAGCTCCGGCTGCTACTGTCTGGCCTGTGTGTGTAGCGTACATGCGGCGTATGAAAGTGTACACTCAAACACTCAAAAAGGCTTTTCAGACTCATGGGACCAGGTAGTCCATTGAGTAACATTCAGTTCTGGGGACCACATTGTCATCAGCAGAGATAGTTCCCTCTCGCCTCATCCAGCCCTCCGTTTCACTTCAGTACTTCCTATGCAGTGTGACCGTTCTGCCTTGCGTCCATTCTGCTGCGCACTGCTATTATCTCTTTCTTCACGTTTATTCCTCACAGTGTATGTTACCAGCGAAGTGTACACTCTTCCCCACTTATGCGAGCCGTGATCTCACTCGCTATCTCTATCATCTTCTTTGTCAATGCACAGTTTAAGGACCGCAGCTGCTTCTAACATGCTAGGACCGGCACCTTTTGTTCGCTCCGCCTGCGCTGTGCAATCCTCAGGGGTCAGTATTGGGGCAGCTTCCAAGGCTATGTCCTTAGTGCCAACAGGCATGTGTTTCACAATGACCAGCTCTGTGTGCTGTTTTGCAGGGGGGTCCGCTTATTTGTGTTACACCGGTCTTCTGTTTGGGCAGTGCGCTTGCTGTGTGTACGCTGTGGCTTCCGGGTCCACTTATACACCACTTCTGGTGTTACTGGCCTTCTATTGTCTGCCCTCTCTACTTCGGCTTTCATCCACTCTGCCGCCGGCCGCTCATTCACCTCTACACTTTCAAGGTGCTGGGTCTGCTCGCCATGGAGGACCACATGTGTCAATCTCGCAGGGACGTATTCCGGACCTCCCTCTTTATCCTCAGCTGGGAGCGCCCATGTTGTTTTGTACCTTGAATCCCCCTTGTGTTTGTATACCGCTCTTCCGCTCTCTCTGCAATGTCAGTCTAGCGGTCTGTATTTATACGCCACAACGTTTCTCTTCTTGTATTTCAAGGCAGGATTATCCATGCACCCCCACCTTCATATCTTGTCTGCAAAACATTCCGCACAGCTGCAACCCTTTATCCTGTTTCTCACTTGGGGTTTGCAGCTAGGGCAATGAGTTATGCATTATTTTAATATTTGACAAATAGTCCGCTCCATCAACGTGAAGCGAGCCGGCTTCTGTGTCCAGTCCGGATATGTGCCGGGGTCTTGTGTTTCTCATGCAAGCGGCTCCCCCTCCGCTTTGTCTATCCTCCGAGAGCAGCTCTGTGCCCTTATGTTCGTGCTGGCACAGTTTGCAGCTCCACTAAATGGCTCTCCCCTCGTTTTCCGACACTGATGCGTCTCCAGCTTTGCTCATGGCTCCCTGCTCGTGTGTAAGCTCCGGTACGATGTCCACACGTTATGTACGCATCGGATCACTTCTCTGTGTATCGTGGGTGGGAGCCTTCTCAAGCACCAGTGCTGTCTTTGTGCCTCTCGCTGTCATGGGCCACCCGCTCCTTCGATCCACACCGCCTCTACGCTGGGCTTCGTTCTATCTCTCGGGCTGTAACTGTTGCAACTCAGCATTTGTGATTGTATTTGTGATTGTATGCATAACCTCGTCTGCAGTCGCAGTCGTGCATCAAGTTGCCAGCTTGCTGTTACACGCTTCGGAAGCCGTTCTCATTCACTCTTCTTGGCCTCCTGCAGTCCCTTCCCAATCCTTTGTTTCGATTGCGCCGGCCATCTTGTTTTGGCGTAGAGACCCTGATACAAACTTGCCATCGACCTACTACTCCGTTCCTCACTTGCATCAGGCTCCAGCCTTATCCTGAACATGCACCGCACCTTTGTATACCTGGAATCTTATTTTAGTGCACAAACGTTCTGTATTCCATCTGTAGCGCCACAGGATCATGTCGGATCGGCAGGAGCAGTGTAGGAGGCACGTCCTACTCCATGGCCACTTAGCCACGCCCCCGCATCCCTCCAGCTTTTTGTGAGGCAGAAATCAACCTCCCGCCCATAACTATCCCGCCTTCTCCAGCATCACCTCATACCATCTTTGGAATCTCAGCGGTTCATGGATTTGATCTTGCAATAGAGGGGCCCAAATGCAGCTCAATGCAAAGGGCCACGACATATGCCATTTTGTATGTTCCCCCCCCTCTCTTTCCACGCACTATGCAATACCTCAAACACCAGCTGTTCAAGGACACTTGAGGGACCCATAACCAGTCTGCCAAGGTAACCAGGGCAAGGATCACGTTCTCAAGGGATAGCCACTGTTTGGACGTGTATAAATTGAGATGGTCCACCAATACTCTACTGTGCCGCCCTATAGTATGACAGCAGATCAGGGAAGACCATGCAGCCTCTCTCCCATGGGGGTATTAGAGTTCTTTACGTGATCCTTGGGTGGGCGCCTTTCTACAGGAATCGGAACAATGCCCTGGTAAAAATCTGACAAGTCAGCAGGCACTACACTGGGCACCATCTGAAGAAAAAGAAATAGGAACTTTGAGGAAAGAGTCATTTTGACACAATTCAACCTGACCATCCAGGATAACTGGATCTTGTCCCACATCTCTAAATCTTCTTGAATCCTGGTCTAAAGTGGTAAATAGTTTACCTCAAAGAGCATCTTCAAGTCTTTAGGTACATGCACCCCCAAGTACTTAAAACCTTTGTTCATAATTACAAAAGGCAAGGTCTGGAGGTAGTCCAACTCATCTCCCTGTATTTACCCGTCTGGGAAAGGCAGGGACTTGCTGAGGTTTACCTTAAATCCAGAGTCTTCCGTATATCTGAAGTCCAAAATTTAGATGTGGCGTGGACTCCCTCAGGTTGGTCACATACAGCAAGGCATCATCAGCAAATTAGACCACATTACAGGACTGTCCCTGAGGCATTGTACCATTAATGGTCATATATTCCCTTACACATTGAGCCTACAGTTCCATGACTAGGGCATATAACAATGGGGATAAAGGGTAGCCCTTTCTAGTAATCCTAGACAGTTGGAAAGATTGTGACTCCCTTCCATTGGCTAACACCGTTGCATGGGGGGGCGAGTAAAGCACCCCAATGCACACCATCCACGTCTCCCCCCATATTGGCCTTCTTCAGCGCAGCTTTTATGAATGACCAGCTAACCCGGTCAAATGCTGACTCGGCATCCAGGGAAAGCACCAATGCACTGCCAGTCGTGACCTCCCGGCGGCCAGAAGATCCAACATCTTCCTGATATTATCCAACCCCTGTCGATTTTTGTCACAGATCCTGCTGGTCGGATGTACCAATTTTGGAAGGACCACCTCCAGCCTTGATGCCAGTACTCTCATAAATACCTTGAAATCAACATTCAGGAGTGATATAGGCATATAGACTGAACCGTGCATTGGGCCCTTACCCTCCTTTGGGGGATTAATGTTATCAAGGTGTCCAAACTTGAGGGGGAATATCGCCATCTTCCTTGATTGTATTGTACACCTTAACCAATGTGGGAAGCCGGAAGACCAACAAATCTTTTGTAGAAGGCTGACATAAAACCATTTTTGCCCAGAGCCTTCCCGGCTTTTATGTGTGAAATGGCCCTCTTAACCTCACCCATGGTGATATGAGCCTTTAAGCACTCCCTTTCTTGCAGTGATAAAAGCGGTAAAGACATACCACCAGATACTGTTCCAACTCAAGATCCAACTGGGCATTTGATTCCCGAAACAGGTGCACTCAGAATCCTCGGAAATACCACCACCCTGCCTCCCTTATTTGTTCAACTCTTCTAACATGTCTCGCCCTGTTGGCAAGAATTATCCCTACCCCATCTTCCTTTTTGGAATATTTCTGTTTTGTGGGCTTCATCCTCCTATGCACTTTTCCCAAAAGTAAGGACTGCATCTCTTGTCTTATTCCCGAATTGCCTGAAAGACTGAATCCGTGGTACCCTGGCCATTATTCAAGCTTGCACAGAGCTGGCCAATGTCACCTTTTTAACATTCTCTCCATCTTTCCCTCTTTTTCTTCGCCCCTTCAGATATGAGAAACTCTCTTAAGGTGGCCTTTGCCACCTACAAAACATGTTGCTGTGACACCTCTACTGTGTCCTTTGTCTCAAAAAAGCAACCAATCCCCTTCCATACACCACATCTCTCATAAGTGAGTCATTACAACACCATCTTGTCCCCGGTGTATTGCCGGGGTCCAACTGAAATGTCATAACCATGTCATGATCTGACCAGGCAATAGTTTCCAATATCAGAGTGCCTAAAGATCCTCAATGCTCTTTTGAAAGCAAAAGGATTTCAATTCTGGTGCATGTGACGTACCATGGGGAGGGGAATCAAAAGTACATCCACCCGCCTGGCCATGTCGAGACCTCCATACATCCACTGATGTAGTTTGCGAACTCCGTATTTTTCCTCTACCTTTCCTTGCTAGCAGCTTCCATCCCCAACTTCCTATCCTGCGACGGATCCTGAATCAAATTAAAGTCCCCACCAACTATTGTAAATCCATCCGCCCATTGCTGAAGTATGGCGAAGGCTGAACAAACTGACTGGTTGGTCTGTTAGGGGCATAGAGAGCAGCCAAATTGATCTGCCGATTGCCCAGGAAATCTCTCACAATAGGCATCCTTCCTTCTAGCGCCCTATCAGTTTGTACATCCTTTACCACCAATGACTTTGACAAGAGAATGCCCACTCCACCCTTCTTTCCCGAAGGACGTTACCCACCACTCCTCCAGTCAAGCTAAATTCCTGCCCACTCCTGTAGTACGTCTCCTGCTTCTTTAAGGACAATGTGAAGGGATAACGCTATCTGATCCTTTCCAACTACAGCCATGCCATTAACGGCCTACATTGCCATCTCTGGTCTAAGGGATAAGCTGACAAATCCTGAAACACTTTGATCGAGGTACCCATATTGAAGAAAACTGTCCCAAGATGATCCGGGCCCAACAGGCATTTAACCATGTCGCTCACCCTTCGTCCAAGGGTCGCCAGCGTCTCCCAGTCATGCTGAGTAAGGCCCCAAAGGCGCAAGTTCCATCTGGGCCCGAATTCCCTCTGAATTCAGGACCAGGTCCCTGCCTGTCCAGTTGCAAACCCGCACTGCCTTTGGCACCCCCTGCACTTATGGTCTGTGTCTGTAACCCTACAGTCCCCTCTATTGCACTTACTAGACACTTGTAGTCTGCACTTCCGAACACTTGTACTTGCCACTCGTTGGCTGCACTACTTGTTGTTTCCTGTTCCTTTGTCCTGCACTTTGGCAACCTCCCACCCCCAGCACTTCTCTCCTCCCACCTCCCCGCCCCCAGCACTTATGCCCTCCCTGTTCCCCTGCACTTGGGCGATCTGAATGTTACTTGGCCTAGTAAGATCTTTGTTTTTTGTCCTCCCTCTGTCCCCCCCTCTTGCCTTGTCGCGCCTTGAAACACTTGTGTATAGGCGCGTTATAAATGCCATATCATATCAAGATGTTCCTGAGTTCTCTTTTCTTCATGTCATCCACTCCATGACACATTTCTTTCTCACAACATTCAAGCTCCTGCAATCTCGACACCATCATAACTTCCAGGACCTCGGTCGAGAGCTGTTTCTGTTCCAGTTCCTCCACCCTATCCTCAGCCTTGTCCACTCTTTTATTGCAGACTTGGTGGTCTGGACTTCAGCCCTGAAAGCCTTTATTTCTGCTAAGACACTATGGATGTCTGCCTTAAGGGCACTGAGGTCTTCACCCATCTGCTGGGGCTGTTTTCCGGCCATGCTATTAACTATGCCCCAAGGGCAACATAGGGGCAATCCAACCAACCAGTCTTCCTATCAGCACTGTTACTTCACGACCTGACACTTGCTACCATCCCTACAAATTGCCTTTCTCTAGCCAGCGAGGTCATCACCCCCAAACTCCAAGACCCCTTGGAGGTGCCTCAGCTGCCGAATGGCCCCAGGATCTAATTCACCTCCACTCCAGTGTACCACCATCACCCGCTGCATGAAATCGGCTGAAATCAGCCACCAGCACCCTAACTCGCACCCTATCATAGACCGACACTTCAAATGGGCAAGAATGTACCCTTTCCTCTTGTACTCAATTGAGTGAATGAGGCAACTTGATCACACAACTTAATTTGCAGTCCGTGTTATCAATGTCTAGAGACCTTCTGCACAGAAACCTTTAAACAGTTCTTCCCTCCTTGGGACTCCTTTGACGACAACATGAGTAGGCCAGGCTGAAGTGGATTTGGAGAAGCGCGTCTCGTGAAGAAGCATAAGAGCCAAACCATTCCAGTCCAAGCCGTAAAATGTACACACTCCGCAAGTACTGGTGTGTGCATGTAGACAAGTGAGGGGCAAGTGACGTGTTATGCTTGACTAGTAGCTTGCAAATGGAAATGGTCACCCCTTACA
The DNA here is from genome assembly GCF_040938575.1 of Ambystoma mexicanum. Classification (NCBI taxonomy): domain Eukaryota; kingdom Metazoa; phylum Chordata; class Amphibia; order Caudata; family Ambystomatidae; genus Ambystoma; species Ambystoma mexicanum. The sequence goes on from NC_090931.1 coordinate 711,677,185, forward strand.
GTTCTACTTAACCAAACATTCAGCCACAGCTAGACCGCCGCAATAGACTGGTAGGCTTCATCAAACCACTTAAAGGATCAACATTAAATCCCCCCCCCCCTTCCAGCAGACGTTGCGGTGCCAGGGCATCATACCCTACAGATTTAGATATTGTTCCTCTTTACCGCCTCGAGAGAATGGCTGGTGCATGTGAATCGGCCGTAGTTCTAACTTGAAGCAGCTGTTCTATTTGTTGTAGTTTATTTCTTTTACACCCAGCCTGGCAATTGGGCAGTCTAAGTCCTTCCGGTTTTGGGTGATGGGAGAATTCGTATTCCGGGAGATGGGGATCTGCCCCGGATTACACAAAGAAGTCAAGTTTGGAATTCCTAATCGAAACCAAAGTAACCTGAGTCCATGTCGGATGGTGCCCTAGTCCTATCGCCCTTTGAGTATGGTTGAGTCGGCATATGCCTTAAATCGTTAATGCCGGAGTAACAGTTCTTATTGTTTTGTTAATATGCTGCTTGATTTTTTTGGAGTAGTGTTCAGGATTATACGGTTCCAAATGAGTACACCATACAAAAGTACATTCAGCTTCTCTGGTACTGATATCGTGCAGCTCTTTTCGTTTTAATTGTTATTTATTTAATTGCAATGCTTATATCCTGCCATTTAGACCATTTCTAAATTTTGCAAGTTTGGGCAGACGATCGTTGGTCTGTTGGGAAAGCATACAAATGTCCTAAAAACTGGAACTTCTGAACAGCTGAACAGCTGTTTGGGCAGGGATGCAGGCAGTCTCATACCTGTCCCACTGAGATTGAAAGGAGATAGGACTGTGCCGTCCCCACTCCACCAACTCCCTATCGGAGGCATAGACTGGGTAGGGCCTGAGCGGGCAAAGCCCAACCAAAACTGCAATTGGCCACTGTGTGGGCAATTACAGATGTTAATGTCACTGCACTGGGCCCAACTACATTAGTTTCAGGCCGCGCTTGTTAGACAATCCTGGCTACACCCTACCCTCTGCTTTTGTAGGGGACTCGGATAGGGCAGTGGAAGAGCAGGTACACCTATCCTGCTCCTTTCAATCCCTAGACTGAGCGGGAAAAGAAAGCAGGATTGCTACTTTTCTCTAAGCCCTGACCACCTCCATCTTCTAGCATTTAATCACACACGCCGGAAAATGGTGTAAAGTACCCATGCATACATGATCTAAGAACTTTAAATATTGATTACAATATATGGCAAATTATTTGAGTAGCTAGGCGTCTGATGACAAGCACTGGCAAATGTTGCAAGTACTGGGCTCAATGCGGCATAAATACCCTCTTCCTTGTATGGTGGCAGCACCGTTCATGCTTTATGTACATCAGCATATTTTAGCAGTCACTGGAAAATGATGGTCGTACATGGACATGGGTTTGGTACCTGGAAACACAGAAACCGTATTCATTAAAGCCCAAACTATTGTCTTTGCCAATGCTTGTTTATTTCTATGGATATACCAACACCTTTAAACATACACAACAGATCAATCAAGCCACACTACAAGAGAGCAAATCCAGCTTCTTTTTGTCCTGTAGCCCACTGGAGAAAAGGGGCATTTTGGAAAGCATTAACGTGTACAGACAGTTGCATTACATCCTGGCTGTTGCTTGAAGAACGACCCGTGTAGATGTTTTTTGTCCTTCTTTTTCGCCGCTGCATTGCCTTGATCAGTGTCATGTGCACTTGGACAGCCTTTCCTTTGATTACACAGCAGGCTGATTTTTTTTGTTTACTAATGATAGACTCTGAGACCCAGCAGAGGGCGTGTTTATTCATAAGCCCCAGCAGCTGACCAGCAGGCTGCATGATCTTCCATCACAGTTCTGCCCTCCTTGTAAAGTACTGGTATTAGACAGTCGCAAAGATCTTCCCATTACCTGCAGGCAACTGGTTTGCATCTTGGTGATGCTGAGTCAGCGTTTAATGCGCCCAAGGCCAAACTAATTAGTATGTTTGGTTAAGTATTAAATGATAATTCAAGAAACTTGTAGTGCTTCAAGGGAGCAAAAACCTGCAGAAATGCTGTCTAGAAATGATGCTATTGTAGGTCGTGGTGAAAGTATAAGTAAAAGTAATATACTGTGCAATGTACTATATATATTATGTCCTTTGGGGGTCTCTCTCACTCTCCCTATTCACTTTACATCTCTCCCTCTTTCTATTTGGTTTTGAGTCACGTTGCTAGTCGCACATTTTCTAAAGCCACACAATTGGTTGCAGACCGCTGCTCAACCAGAGGAAAAAGTAAAAACCGATATTTTTGTTTGTAATCAGCTATTAGAAAAAAGGTAATTCTTTAATTATAGAAACATTGTAAATTGGCTCGTTTTAAGCATGCGCGTAGGTATTGTCTAATTTTCACTTCCAATATAGATTGTAGTCCTAGTTGAACTTGCCTTGCTGAGCAAAGCACATTACCAAAACCGAGAATAGCCATCGAAATTATTTTCTGAAAGTCATTAAAAGATGGGCAGTTTGCCGCACTCCCATTGTTCTCTTTTAAAATGCCCCTATGAGGAAGGGGGAAAATTACACCAGTGAGGGTTTCAGCCCGATCTGCATAAAATTAAAGAGCATTCTGGGTACAAGAATAACCACCGATCTTTATATTTGACAAATGATGGCTGTGTTAAATGGTGTATGCCTGAATCGCTTAAGTAAATAGTGCACACTGAGATAGGTGCTAATTAGATTTTTCACTACACTCACCCAAGCGGCCCTTAAAAAAAAAAAAACTAAGGTAGAACAAAACCCTTGATATTCACTGACACAAATTAAAGTGTAGCTAAGGTGAGCAGATTTCACGCAACCCAATCCTTGAAATACGGTTGATGTGGGAAGTCACGACTAGCTTAACTCGGCACGCTCCCGTTGATGTCCCCCACAATGCTATAGCCTGCATAATGCTATTTGGTATGTCACTGTGAATGACTTCTCTTATAATATGTATGTGCTCATGGGTTTTGCAACGAGAACGCACCGAGTTAAGTGAAAACATAAATATATAGTGCCAGTAATTTGAGAAAAGTGCACGACAAGCACTGGCATCGCTTAACAGGAGATAGGGATGTGACGCATCATATTGCAAATCATGCAACCATAACATTCAGTAAATTAACGTCTTGTGAGGGTTTCTGGCAATTCTATGAAGGTTTGCACTTGTAGATCACAACATGTTTTAAGCTAGGAATGAAATGGACAAATCTAACAAATACAAAGTATGGCGGAAAGGGGAATCGTACCTGTAAGCGTGATTTCCCTCTCGTGATTAATGTGTTGCAACAGCCAAAATCTGTAATTAAAATAACAGGGCCCATTTGGAGTTCAGGTGTGTAATTTGCAAGGTGCTCACTTCCACACTGGATTCCTCTTAAGTACAGGCCTCCTGTGACTTCTTACTTGTTCGGATCATTTGACCCATTCACCAGACACTTTTTTTTTTTTTGTGGCCAAAGCAACAATTTACAAGAAAAGTAATTATAGCGACCTATGCACCACTTTCATTACTGGTGACCGTTTTTTTCCGACCTGAAGCTACAAACAGCACGTCAAAGCTCTCTTGCGCTTTTCCCTCTCAGTCCCACTAAGTCCTCCCAACCCTCTGACCTTTTCATATCCGCCATGGTGTCCGGAGGCCAGAAAAAGTGGCATTGGTGCGTAGTATAAGTCACAATAATATAACATAACAAAATATATACGTCCTATTACTGACCAATTGCAGTAGCACTAGGCCATCTCTGTCTATCTGTCTCTTATATCCCTTCCACTTCACTAGCCCACTCCCACTCAAAAGCTCACCTACCTATTGTGAATGTTTTCCTCTATTGCCTCCTATATAGGACAAATCTGAACAAAATGCCATTTGCTGTTATACAATAAAAATGTGAGTGCCCTAGCGAGTGCAGACTAGCAGGTAGCGGGCAAAGGAGACCGTTTGGGGACGTTGCCCTTTTCAGGTGAGTGTTGGTGCTAAAATTGCTGCTGAAGTGGGGCTGACTCCTCTTATGTAATTACTTAACTTGAATTCGAAGACCGACCAGCTACTGCTTACACAGTGCCGCGCCGCACCTCGCACAGGTAAATGAGCGCGCAGGCCCTGTGCGCCACTAAACAGGCTTAAACATGCTCCCTGAAACGAAAAACGACAGAATGGATTCATCGCAAATGAAAAGCACTGGATATCTCGGAAACAAAGCAGCCGATACCACTTCTGTCTCTAATTTGTTAGAAAGAAATACAGTTGCAGGAAAAGTATGCCAAGACACTCACAACAACCACTCGGAAAGCACCCCACACGGATTGCCCTAGATAGAAACGTAATGTGTGCCTCAGCCTGAAATATAACTCTTTGGCGCCAAACAATACTAGTTACAAATACAATAAAAGTGGTACGAATCTTTCGGCAAGTCCGGTCTTGGAGAAACGTGTTCGCAATCTGAACTATCGTTCTCGGAAAGCTTGAGTGACGAGGACGTTTCCGTTCTAACTAGGAGCTCGAAATGGCTTCAGCACACCAAACATCATGTCCTCTGTCCGCACGGAACACGGCCTAGTCGTGGATATAATCATCGCCTCAGGATCAGTTCTCATGCGAAAACCAACCTAAAGTGTCTACAACTGCTCATACTCTTACGCAGTACACGCACCTCGAGATGTGATTCCCATGCGGAGCGAGGCGGTGTGATTACATCATCAGATTCTGGTCGGGGTGTGCAATACTGATAATTTGTTGTCTCCTCCTAATAACGCGGTGCGGCAGCAAGAGTTGTTAGAAGTTACCGCGGCCACAAAGGAGCTTGCTTTAAAAGCCATTAGAATGGAACAATTACTCATTAAGAGCGAGCATAAAAGGAGTCGGAGAAGACGTCCACAACCTACTTGATGGAATGACCAAAGAAAACATGTGAAATGTTCTAAACCACCCGTAAGCCTCAACTCGAGTAAAAGGCAGTTGTTAATTATGTCATCTCCAATGAAATGCCTGGTGGAACTACCAGACACGTTTTACTTCAGGGTCCAATGGACAAATGCATGCTCTTTTCTTGTCCACCTATTACCAATACCACCTCTACTCAGACCTAGCTTGAGGCTACTGCCACGCCCCTCTTGATTGAGGGGGGGGGTATGTTTCGTGGTCCAACACTTGTTCAGCCTTCAAGTGGGGTAAATGGAGTGCCTAATTCGAGGGGATTGGGTCCTCCGACATATTCCATATCTATGACAGGTAATGTCCACAGCTGTGCTGCTTCGGAAAATCTTTGGCGTCCTGCGTCGATGACGTCGATGCGCCGTCCCCGAGGACCTCCTCCGATGGCCGACGTCACCCGATGTGATAAGTAGGACGCACGACGCCCATAGCCTCAGTTCCGTTTTTTCCGCGAACGTGTTCGCTTTGTGAATCTCGGTACGCCTCGACTCGTTGGAGTTTGCTGTTTTCAATTCTCGGTTCGTTGAACCTGTTCGGTTTGTTGTGAAGACCTGTTCGTGGCGATGTCTTTCTCATCTTCAACCCCGCGTCCGGGCTTCAACAACTGCAGGGACTGTGGGTCCAAGATGTCGGTCACGGACTCGCACAACGCCTGCCTCTGGTGCCTCCGGGAGGCCCAAGATACGGACGACTGTGTTGACTGCCAGTCGCTCACGGCAAAGGGCTTGCGGGAACGCAAGAGGAAGCTGTCGGTAGGCCGGGTGTCTAAGCCCCGGAAGTCGAGGCCTGCGGGGCTTTCGACGGATGACTCGAGGGGATGACTCTCCGCATCATCGTCGGAAGTCCAGTGGGGTCCAGAGATGGTCTCTCGGCATTCCCGGAAGCGCCGGCATAGGTCGCCTTCCCCATCCTCTTCCGAGGACTCCGCCCGTCGGCGGGTCGCTTATCCCTCAATGCAAGCGACACCGGAGGAATGGGCTTCCTTCGGGAAGCAGATGCTAGCGATTCTTGAATCACAGGGCACCAGTCCGTCTGCTCCTCCGAGTGGGGTCGGTCGGCACCGGTCGAGAGACAGCGCCCGTACGCCTTCGGGCTCGGGTGGTCAGCACGGCTCGCGGGAGAGGTCCCGCTCGGACAAGGGTAGCCGTTCTCGCCATGACCGTTCCAGGTCCCGGTCCTCGATGCGCTCGAGACCGCGTGATCCTGTGCCGTCTTCGAAGAAGACGTCGACGCCTGTGGTGCGGAGGTCGTCGACGATTTCTCTCGAGGCTGCGCCTCCGAGGGGGTCGTCGACACCGTCGGCGCCTAGGTCACCAAGAGACACGCTCGGAGCTCCGGCTTCGAGGCCCGTGTCGACGCCGCCAATGCTGGCGGCGCTGCAGCTGACGTCTACGCCTTTTCTGTCGACGCCGGCACCGACTCGTTTGGCGCCCTCGACGTCTTTTGAGGCGGTGGTGTCGGAGGGGCCCCGTGTCACAGGGTTTGCCCCTAGAAAGGCTATGACTAAGGTCAGGCACTGCTTTGGTCCACAGAGGTCTTCCTCTCCCCGCCTGGAGTACATTTCAGAGGGTGATGACGGCTCTGATGGGGGCTTGGTTCCGGTTATGGTTCCAGATGAACTTATCTCGGGCCATAGCCAGTTTGATGATCTGCGGCAGTCGCTGCATGATGCCAGTGGACTGGACACCTCTCCGGAGGTGGAGTTTTTTTGTAGGCCGGAGCCTGGCACTCATGCCAATTCTTCATATCGGCGCCTTATGTCTCGGGTCACAGAGTACTTGGGTTGGTCAGCTCCCCCAGGGGAGCTCGTTCAGGATGATCTCACGGACATCCTTGATCTCGGTCCCCCCACTGACCCGGTTTTGCCTTTTCATATGGCTCTGCAGAGAAGGGTGGCAGCGGTTTGGACTGCTCCGGAGAGTCTCCCGGCAGTGGGCAAGCCTTTGTCGCGAAAATACCGTCCAGCCAGTAGCGACCCCTGTTACTTGTCTAGGCACCCCACTCCGGAGAGTTTGGTGGTGCAGGCGGCTACGGCCCCGGCAAAGCAGGCGTCGTATCCTACCATCCCTCCGGATAGGGATGACAAACGTTTTGACGGCTGGGCGAAGAAAGTGTTTTCTTCAGGGGGTATGGCACTTCAGGCGGCCAACTCCATATGTGCCTTGTCTCGTTTCACACACACTCTGTGGAACTGTGTTGCATTAGCGGCTGAACATATTCCCGAAGGGGACGAACGGGATGGTTTCCTTGCTATGGTTCAGGATGGCAAGGATGCTATGTGCGAGGCCGTTCAGTCGGGTTTGGACTTTGCGGATTGTGTCAGCCGGTCCATGGCGGCGAGCACCGTAATGCGCAGGTTTGCGTGGTTGCGGAAGTCTGGGTTCGCTCCTGATGTGCAGTCCCGGCTCCTCAACATGCCCTTTGACGGTGAACACCTTTTTGGCAGCAAGGCTGACGAGAGCCTTGAGAGGTTGCAGACCTCCAAAGCTGCAGCGAAGTCGTTGGGCGCTGCAGTTCGCCAACCTCTGCCTTTTCGTCCTAGGGGACAGCAATGGAGGGGAGGTTCCTTTCGCTATTACTCGTCCTTCAGTAAAGCCAGGAGAGCTAGCAGTCAAAGAGGCCATCGTAAGAGTGCCAGAGGTGGAACTAAAGGTACTCGAGGTGCCAAGGCCGCTCGGGCAGTTGCCTCTTTAACCTCAGGCAACGCCGCAGCCGCTACCACTCAGTCATGAGGCCAGGTCCCATGGATCGCCAGTTGGGGGAAGGCTGGCGCAGCATCTTGTAGAGTGGCAAGCCATTACTTCGGATGTGTGGGTTCTGGAGATCATAACCCACGGCTACTGTCTTCCTTTTCGGCAGAGGCCTCACGACAATCCACCAGGGAACCTCTCTTTGAAGTGTCCGGATCCGCTCCTTGCGCACGAAATTCAAGCCCTGCTGGAGAAAGGCGCCATAGAACTGGTGCCTGTAGCGGAGAGGAACAAGGGATGGTATTCCCCTTATTTTTTGATTTCAAAGAAAGACGGGGGATTGAGACCCATCATGGACTTGCGCGGTTTGAACAAACTCCTCAGGAAGGACAAGTTCAAGGTGGTGACTCTTTCAGAAGTTCTCCAGGCCCTTCAACTTCAGGACTGGTTGGTGTCTCTCGACCTCAAGGATGCTTACTTCCATGTGCCGATCCATCCCAAGCACAAGAAGTACCTGAGGTTCGCGGTTGGCGACTCGCACTTTCAGTTTCGGGTCCTGCCGTTCGGATTGATCTCCGCCCCAAGGGTTTTCACCAAGCTCATGGTGGTGGTGGCATTGCATCTCAGGAAAGGGGATTCACGTCTACCCCTACCTGGATGATTAATTGATAAGGGGGAGCTCTCCCGAGCAAGTCCTGGATCATCTGTCCGTCACCTGCCACTCCCTTCACAGGCTGGGCTTCTCCCTCAATTTAAAGAAGTCCCATTTGACACCAACGCAGCGGCTCCAGTACATCGGAGCAGTGCTCGACACATCCCTGGGGCAGCGTTTTCCTCCTCAGGTGAGGGCTCTTCACATTCAGCAGATGGTGCACAAGTTTCAATTTGCCCAGGATCTCCCAGTGTCCGAGTTCTTGAGACTGCTCGGCCTCATGGCATCCTGCATTCTTCTGGTGCCAGAGGCTCGTCTGCGGATAAGATCTTTGCAGTGGGCACTCAAGCTCCAGTGGTCTCAGTGCTCCGGCAGGCTGTCGGACCCTGTTCAGGTGCCGCCCTCGGTGGCCTGGGACCTTCTGTGGTGGGCCGTCGAGGGTAATCTGATGAAGGAGGCCCCATTTTGGCTGCCCTGGCCGGAGGTGACGATCGTGACGGACGCATCCCTCACGGGATGGGGAGCTCATGCCAACGAGTTTGACAGTCAGCGGTCGTTGGTCTCCGTCGGAGTCCAGACTCCATATCAATCTGTTGGAGCTGAGGGCCGTCAGGCTAGCCCTGAAGGCTTTTCTGCCGACTGTGCGCGGAAAGAGTGTCCTGATTCTAACGGACAACACGGTGGCCATGCACTACCTCAACAAAAAGGGGTGGGGGGCAGGGTCACTTGCAGCTCGAATTCTGGGCCATCCAGCAGGAAGTTTCGATCTCGGCTGTTCATCTGGCCGGAGACGACAACGAGACGGCGGATGCTCTGAGCAGGCACAGCTCGATCTTTCACGAGTGGGAGCTGGCTCAGGAGATTCTCCTGCAGATCTTCGCCCTTTGGGGGATCCCTCAAGTGGATCTCTTTGCCTCCAGTGTCAACCGGAAGTGTGAAAGGTTTTGCTCGCGAGAATTTCCTCCAAAAGGAGCCTTAGGAGACGCGTTCGTGGTGGAGTGGTCATTCCCACTGCTGTACGCGTTTCCTCCAGTTCCCGTCATCCCGCAAGTGCTGCGGAGGTTACGGAGGTTCGGTTCCCGGATGATCCTCATTGCTCCGGCGTGGGCCCGGAGGACGTGGAACCCGGACCTTCTAGACTTGTCCATCTGCCCTCCACGTCGACTTCCCTAACGAGACGATCTGCTCTCACGGGAGGGGGGTCAGGTTCTCCATCCAGAGGTCAGATCCCTCAATCTTCACGCTTGGCTTCTGAGGTATAAGGATTGGGACCTCCCTGAAGACGTGATGGAGGTGTTGCTCTAGGCCAGGCGGCCGGCAACAAAGTCTCTGTACCGTTGCCGTTGGAGAAAGTTCTGCGACTGGTGCAGAGTTCAGAATGTGGATCCTTTTGAATGTGACATTCCCATGGTTCTGTCTTTTTTTGCTTTCTTTGTCCCACAGGGGCTTGCAAGTGGGGACCATTAAAGGTTACCTGGCGGCGCTGTCCATATTTAAGCGCTCGTCTGAAGAGTGTTCCTATTTTAAGATTCCTTTAATTTCGCAGTTTTTGAAAGGGCTCACTAATGTGTTCCCTCGTCACCTTTTTTGGTGCCAGGTTGGGATTTGAACGTTGTTCTTAAGTTTCTTATGGTTGCTCCGTTTGAGCCTTTACATTCTTGCTCTTTGAGGCTGTTGACTCTGAAAACTGTGTTTTTGGTTGCGGTTACTTCAGCTCGCAGAGTGAGTGAGTTACAGGCACTTTCAGTTAAGCCACCCTTCACTGTGTTTCAGAAGGACAGGGTTGTCCTTAGAGTTTGTCCTTCTTTTCTTCGGCGTTCTATCCTCCTCCACATCCTGGTAAGGAAGAGGAGAGGCTCCATAGGCTTGATCCTAGGAGAGCGTTGAGCTTTTATATTTCGCGCATGTCCCGGGTCAGAGTGGACGATCAACTTTTCATTGGTTACACTGGAAAGCGTTTGGGACAAGCTGTGACGAAACAGACTTTGTCTCGTTGGATTATTTTAGCTATCTCCGAGTGTTACCGCTTGGCGGGTAAGGACCCTCCGGCTGGCTTGCGGGCCCATTCTACCAGGGGAGTTGCTGCGTCTACTGCCCTGGAGAGGGGAGTTCCTATTCGTCACATCTGTGATGCAGCCACCTGGGCTTCAGTACATACTTTTGTACGTCACTACTCCCTCGATTCCATTAGAGGGCAAGATCTGGCCTTTGGCAAGGCAGTTCTCTATTCCGCAATTTGATTGGGCATGCTTATTTGGTATTCTAAATTCTTTCCCACCTCCTTGCTTGGTACTGCTTTGGGAGTCTGTCATAGATATGGAACACGTTGGAGGACCCAATCCCCTCGAAGAACAAGTTACTTTCTTACCTGGTAACGTTCTTTCGATGGGATGGTCCGACAATGTATTCCATATCGCTCCCTCCCTGCCTTCCCTTCTGCAGAATTTCTTTTGCGATTGCAGCTTGCGTTCCACAAGGCCTTGTGTGTCTGACTGGCAGAAAACTGGTGGCACACGTTCTGGGAAAAAACTATAACTGAAGCTATGGGCGTCGTGCGTCCTACTTATCACATCGGGTGACGTCGGCCGTCGGAGGAGGTCCTCGGGGACGGCGCATCGACGTCATCGACGCAGGACGCAGACGTCAAAGATTTTCCGAAGGAGCACAGCTGCGGACATTACCAGTCATAGATATGGAATACGTCGTCGGACCATCCCATCGAAAGAACGTTACCAGATAAGAAAGTAACTTGTTCTTTGGGGCCTCATTACCTTATGCCTTGCAATAGCTTGTTTGTTAATAACACTACACATGCAGCAGGATCTTAACATTGTACTTGATCAAAATATTCCTTGTTTTACTCAGTCTGCTGCTAGCAACTCACAGGGGCCTTTGGGTGAATAATGAATTTGTTAATTACATCACCCTTTAAACTAGCAATCTGATGGCCTGGTTGTGGCGAAGGATGGTCCTAAAAACAAATGCTCTACCTAGTTCTTGCGAGTTGAAGCTCTGTGTGCACCATCTGCCCATAGGGGAAATCAAGTAGCTGACCCTCTAGGGAAAGTTGCCTCTTAATATATTAAAATAGCAGAAAATGACCCAACGGCAGATGGTCCTTTTTTAAACTGATCTTGGTTACCTGAACTTCTTCATCTTGTCCCTGATTGTGTGGTATTTCCTCTGTGAACATAAATTGACCTTGGTGTATAGCTACACAAATTGGGCCTTGGTCACATGCGTTTCTCCTCTTGTGGCGGAGCGTATTTTTAACAATGCTAATTATTTACACAAGCTGGGTTTTGATGGGCTTTTTGTTTTGTTTTTTTCCTTCTGCTCCCCCAGTCAGAGATTGAATTCCCAATCGTCTGTGCGCAGGGAAGTATAGCACCTTAGCCCACTTTGGTCAATATAATAATCATGTAATTCCTGAAATTCAGAACGACTATAACCTCGCACAAACGCGAGCAATTGGTACTTGGTTAAGGTTCTCGATCATTCTGGTTGACCTTGTGCTCCCCTGAATGCTCTTTTTACCACTCTCTCATGGAATTCTTATGGTTACCGTTCCTTCCTATTTAATTCTGCGGGCCGTAAGGAGCTCATGAATACTAATCTTTTTTCCTCCAGGAAACATGGCTGATCAACCCTTTTGTATTGGATGGCTATACTGTGCTCTTTCGCTAATCTAGTTCCCCCGATAGTTGGTCACTGTAAGGGCGGCCTCTGTATCGCAGTTAGGAGTGAATATTCTTTAACTCCTTTTGTTAGGGTGCAACACCCCTTGTTTCTTGATTCACCTATTTACCGGGTCACTTTCAGATGGCTCCGTGATTGAATGATTTATATCCAATGAATGGTTTAATGCATTGATAGTGGCTCTCTTTTTGTGCAAATTGTACTCCACGTCTTAATGAACATGAGCATGACCTGTCTCTTTGTGTGATATTTTCTTTGCAGTCCGTAAGGCTCAAGAAGAGGTACAATCCTCGAAACGTGTCAGCCACAGAAAGCAGACTTGCATTTTGTTTTGTTCAACAATGTTGGCTATTAAAACATTTTGGTGGTTCTGTGCCAGGACCACAGTTCCTCCGCTGCACCTCAAACTTTCTTTAATTTAACAACAACATTTGAATAGTTTGACTTCTGAAAATTGTTGTGCACTGATACTGCTTGGTTCTTTTTTCGGTAGATCTTCCCAGTTCATGACGTAACTCCATACTGTTTGCAGCCAGATTGCTACAGGCTTCTGGCAATGTTAGATTGCAGCGCCAAGGTTTCTGGTAACCTTTTACTTGAAATGTTATCAGCTTGGACTAAGGCAAAAAGTGTTTTTGTATAAACACCGGACTGGTTTAAGGAAGGGCTCCTTACATTAATATCTGATACCCTACATTGCCCAGAGGCTTTGTTGCATCTCTGCAATGTGGATTGTAGCACAGCCTTCAATAGCGTTATACACTCCAAATTATGGGCTAAACTACTAAGGTGGAGTATGGATCCTTCACTGCGCTACTTTCTAAAGCTGCTGCATAGTGACACTCATGTTAGAGTTGGGTTATCTCAAGAGGGCGCCCTTTCTACGTCCTATGCTGCCAATGTAGTGCTAAAGCAGGGATGTGCTCTTTAATTTGTATGTGGCCGATTTAGATACAGCATTGAAGTCTGCGCGCAAAATTCTCTGCTTCATTTTGGTAACCAGGTAATTAATTACTTCTTATGCTGACGATACTGTCATACTGAACAGGACCCCCATAGACCTCTAGCGCACTGTAAATGCACTTTATAATTATTCGGAAATGAATGATCCCACTATTAGTATAGCCAAAACGAAAATGATGACCATTGGAAAGAAAGCCCATGGCGGCGCATGTTTTAGTTGGCATTTTAACAATCACTGTTTGGAACAAATACACACTTATAAGTATTTAGGTATTTACATGAAGGCCTCCCTTACTTTTTTGTACTTGGCGGATATTCTTCCCCTGAAAATTTGGAAAAAATGGCTGGCCATTAGAAATGTAACAAATAATTGTAGTGGTCGCTCAATTGAAGCCAAGCTTATTACATATAAAGTATCTATCATCCCAGCGATTATGTACGCCTTGGAGGTTTTTCCAGAAAAAGCTTTATCCTGGTTGCCCAAATTAGAGGCGAACATTTTGCACTCGTTACTGGGACTTCCGGTATGTGTACCCGTGGCGTCCATAAGATTGGAATTGGGCTTCTTATCGGTTGTCCATATGGAAAATGACGATTTGTAAGTTCTGGGTACCTATTAAATCCTGTGCAAGTGTTAATGATTCGCTCTTAATTGTAGGATAGCTAATGCTAAACGTCATTCTGGCAGCACGTGGTTGAAGGACTTTGGGTCCTCTGTGCTGCCTCATTGCTGGGCTATTAATCTGTTTTGCTTGTCGGAACAAGAGGTGCCCTTGTTTTTGAGCAGACTGGGATCAAAAACATGTGGTTAAGACCGAGTGACTTCTTTGGCGAGGCTGGCCGAATTACGCATGTATGCTCTTTATGCGCCACAAGGGATGTTTATGCGCAGAGCCCCCGCAAGTAACCAGTTCAACTGCGTTTACCTGCTTTGAGTCGATTTATTTTTTACTTGCGTTTTGACATACTCCCGGTATTTGCAAACACTGGTGTGTGGAAGGGCATTCCTTTGAGTGAGCATACTTGTCTCAGTAAGCTAAAAGTGGCAACAGTCTGATATTTACTGACGCAGTGTATAGCCCTGAGCGCGCTTGATGAAAAGCAGTACGCTAAATTTGATCGAAAGGGGACAGAGCAGTTCTGGAGTATTATATGGGGCCGAGTCGCTTGTTATTACATCATCCGCCTATCCCATATGGCTCAGGGTAAAGGACACGGTAGAAAGTCTGGCCAGTTAAAGTAAGGAGTCACTGTGAGCAGAGATGTCCATGGTAGTGATGTGTATTTCTACCTGTATTAGCAATTTAATTAATTAGAAGTGATGATATGTTGTTTTTTCCTTTTTAATTGTTAGGTTTTCTGATTGGTTTTGCCTAACGAGCCAGTGTACCACACTGAAGCTTAGGCTGTTTTAGTTTATGACGTTTTGTGGTTGTTTTCTAATGATGGATTGTATTTTAATGGTATTATGTAATGTATGAATGACCTGTGTGTTTTATTTTCAGTGTGAAAGGTTGTTTAGTTAATAACCAAAGGCACTTAATAAATACAAAAAATAAAATACCTCTTGAGCTTCTCGGGCTTACTTCACTTGTTTCCTTCCCTGTCACCAGAATGAGTGATTGCGAATGGAGCTTGACCACTCGCCCTGCCCCCAGCTCCATCATCTACTCCGCTGGTGCCTGCGGTATAGGCCCTAGAACAATGGACTGCTCTTCGTGTATCACTGCATTTTAAACATTGATATTTTCCCTCCTGCCAAAGGGTGCTTAAATTTGCTATCATGTATTGTGATGGTCTCTGGGTGGTTGTGTTTGGCTACAAATTTGATTCGTAAAAGTTTATCAAGAATGAGAAACGATTTGAGTTTTGCTAGCACGTGTGTCCTATTTTGTGAGGAAAACAGATTGTACTGATAACTTTGTCACAAAGAAGAAATAACTTGGGCATTATTCACAGTGTCCTTGTTCAGTTTGTTTGTGAACAAAAAGTTATCACATAGCCACACGAAAGCAAAAAAGCAAACTCTCTAGCAACATATACATTTCAATGTGCCCGTAAAATGTTTCCATTTTGGATCGCTGTGTGCCCTCAAAATAAACGCGCAGTTTTAAAGCAGCACAAACGGCCTCAACATAAAATGTGAGCTGTAGCTAAAATGAGCAACTTTCCTGAAAATCCCATTTGCCCTGTTCGTTTAGAACATTCTGCAAAAACGTGGGTCTAGCCAGACAATTATTTGGAATGTTCTTCAGAATGATTGGCGTGGCCCTAAAAAGAGAGATAGAGATGGATAGAGAGAGGTGGATAGCGAGAGAGATGGTGAGAGAGAGAGAGATGGATGGATAGAGAGAGAGAGATGGATATATATAGAGAGAGAGATGGATATATAGAGAGAGAGAGAGATGGATAGAGAGATGGATAGAGGGAGAGAAAAAAATATATGAGAGGATTTCCATCTATCTGGCAATCAATTGCTTTGTTTCTGGGCATGTGGCAGGTAATGTGGTGCCATGGGCGTTTTGCTACTTCATTTAAATCGGTCTTCTGGTGAAAACGAGGGACCACGCCTTTTTTATTTTTTATTATTAAACCTTTCATTTAGGTTGCTGGATGTTTGCAAACTGGAAGAGGAGCTGGTGAACACTCGCTAATTAGGATGGTTATGGCACCCACTTCACGCCTTTGGCCTTTCTGTAGCCCATCTATTGCCGATAGCAAATGGCCTGCGTGTGTTTTCAGTGCTAAACACGTGTGTATGAATAATAGTACAACACAAAGCGAGGTGAAGCCTGTGCACAACTGTATGCCAGCATTGTCCTAGGTAAACTGAAACTGGTGCCAACTACCTGAGATTGTTCTGTTAAAGATTGACCATGAAGGACTTTGCAAGCCAAACTTAATCTTTCTGGTTCCTAAATGTCCTCTGGTCTTCATTTTAAAACCGTGAAGTGGAAGGCCCCTCCAATAAAGCTTCTCTCGTTATAAGCCTTATTGGGCTCTTAAAATACTACCATCTCTAGGATCTAGGCTTTGGTAGCCCCTCAATTGAGCACTTGCCTTTGTGTGAATTGCCTTTGAGATAATTGCTAAGCTACTGCTCTGTTGCAACATCTCTACACTTATCGAAATATTTCTCTTGCAACCAAAAAAGCTTTCCAAAGCTTTCTAAGACTGATTTTACCCCAATATCTTAAGCATGCAATCATTAACCCTCTCTTGAAATAAATCAGTGTTACTCACCACACCAAGGATCAGAAGTGGTGGAATTCTCGGAGCAACCAGTCTCGACCTCAGCTACCCTGATTTCAGTGAATTAGACTTCCTCAAAAGAGGGGCTCTTTTCTATGATGTATCCCTCTGCTGTGTTGATAAGACAGACAGAGGTATCAATCAAATAAAAGAGCGGGGTAGACACACGCACCGCTAGACCAACAGCTGTAATCAGTCCGAATGGAAGGCAAAGTCGAAAACCAGGGAAAACACGTTGGAAGGTATTGAATAAGGAAATTAGCTCAGGGGCTAAACACGTAAGGATACGTGTAGACTACAATTAGCAGCACCGAGCCCCGAGAGGAGCCGGGTTAAGAAAGCAAGGGGCGGAGCAGCAGTGTACGCGTTGTGCGTACTGATCGTGTCAGCTGACACGGCCGATACCGATGCCGGCGTCCATACAGTCTCCATGGAAACCGATAATGCTGCCACACCGGTGTCTTTCCCCGGACTGTGTGAGCCGGTGTCAATGCCGAGGGAGACTGGAGAGAGCAGCGCTGCCGGAGCGTAACAATCAGATACACCCAAACTGTCCAGCCAGCAGCCTTCCCTTCATCATCCAGTTAATGGAGAAACTCGCTCCAGCAAATAGAGAAGTGGATTCAGCACCAGCTCTGCTGCAAACACCAATTCCCAGCAAATCCAAATATAACTCCGGTGCTTTATTTCTAGCTGCTGCACCCCTGACTCTAAGGTTTTTCCTTTTACCGCTCACACTTTTGTGTTTGCATCCACACTCTGATGAATGTCATGAACTGCCTTGCGCAATGCAAAAGAGTTGATGGCTGGAAAGTTTGAAATTAATCCAAACCTCTGGCATTGCTCTGGGCAACCCTCCAGACCATTGTTATTCGCCTGCCAGGCCATTACAAAAGGGGAAACACCATATGCAAATTGTGTTAGTGCCACAGAAGGTCAGATCCAGTAAATGGTGCGCAGCTTCCATCATGTTCTGTTTAAGTCAGAAGAAGTTAACTCAACTGATAACGTCAGGAGGTGCGTCCTCTCCATCTCCGGCAGCCTTACGAAGGTGATGGGTACGATCCAGCTCTATTGGTGCATCGTCAGGGAGGCCAAGAAGCTATAGCATGAGAGCCCAGACATAATCTGTCAATCAGTATCTTTCACACAACCAGGAACACCTGGCAGCCGGATTTAGTTCTGCCTCAAGCAGTTTTCTGTGTCTTCTAGTTTGCTTTCATGCGCCTTGCATCTTCACACCAGGTACAACAGGCATTGGGATGTCTCAGAAGACTCCTGCTCACAGATTAAATCCTCAATCTCGCCAATACAGTGATTGGCCTCCATAACTCTTCGTCGAATGTAGTTACTTTGGACGGTAGCTCGGCCATACTACTCTGGAATTCTCTCTTCCTCTCCGCCAAGAGATTTGCCAAGTCAAGTTTAGTAGCAGGCAGTGCCATGTCGTTCCCTTTGTATTGAGGGCAGTACACCTGAGCCACCGCCATATTGACCTTCCCAGGCTTGTCCTTGTCCTGAGACTAGAGTATGATCGCAATATCACTGCTCCTAGGATTCTTAGCCTGTTTCACCATTGTCACAGAGGTGAGGGGAGCAGAGCCGGCAGGAAACGAGTATCGCCCCGCACAATCAATCGTTGGTGCGGTAAAGAAAACCCTATTCATGTGTCCAATATGACACAGGAGAGCATCTCAGTGGTAAGGGACACTGCTCTACAGAGCACCCACAGCAAAAGGCTGAGATGACTCCCACATACGAGGAAAAAGAACACTGCAACAGGGCAACCAAAGCTACAGTCCAAGGCTCACCTTTGCTACTAGTCCCTCAGACGACTCTGAAGTCTCCAAATATGCCACAACTTCCAGCCACCATCAGCAACGATTTGCTGGACTCATCCCCTGGTAGCACCACAGGGACGCCAGGGATGCAGTGTAAAGGATAGTTGCCCGCTTCACCAGCTGAACCCGTCATAGTCTGGGCAGAGCCTGCTTCAATTCATGGTCTTTCCCCTTTTGTAATGGCTTGGCAGGTGAAGAACTATGGTCTGGAGGGTTGCCAGAGGTTAAGATTTATTCTAAACCTTCTAGCTATCTTTTGTTTTGCAATTCCCTTCCAGCCATGACTGCAGGGCTCTACATGAGAAAGCGGGAATTGTGCAGTAGATTACCAATTGGTCTCAAGGGGTCTCATTTATGTCCTCACTGCAGCCAAGGCCTTCACCACCTACCAGCCTCAGTCTGCAGTGTATCACAATGGTGACGTGACAGAGCCCAACCCTTGCGTAGACCAGGTCTGCGCCCCACCCCGGTTGTGCAGGTGGCAGAGCGACAACATAATCCCAGGCATCTGGCCCATCCCTCGATCAAAGGAAACCAGCAGAACCTAGAAGCTCACAACGCTTCTTGGCTTGGCTTAAATCCAAGCTCGCATGCAACGCGAGTAAATCCCTGATACAGCCCACACAGCACTCCCAACACTGACGGGTGGAAGTGGAGCACCTCCCCAGATCCGCTGCCGGTAACACACGCACCCTGCCTGAGCGCACGGCACAGGCTATACAATCATTCGAACTCCATCACCCACCTAGTGGGGAAGAAATAAATTAAATCGATAACGTTGATGGAGGCATACCAAAAAAACAGAATACTGGAACTAAAAAGAACATAGCCAGCACAGCAAGAGGGAAGAAGGAAACACTGCAAACGTTCCTACACGTGCTGCAGCACACCAACACACCTGCAAACCCACCAGCCCAACCAAACCTCTGACACCAGCAAACCCTGCAAAGCCATTCAGGAAGCAACACTGGAAGACGGACGCCCAGAAGCACGAGGAGGGCTGATTATTATCAAGATGGGCCCATACCAAACCCCAAGTCTACGTGTGGAGCCTTTATGCGCCCTGTAAATGAGACCTGGCAGCAAGGATTGTTGAACCAAAAATAAAACCTTTATTCAGGGTGCAGAGATAACTGCTTCAACTTAAAAGGTTCTTAATAAAGATTACTTCTTTCTTCTGTAGTAAGGATGAGGCTTCACAAAGGTGTAGCTAGTTCTCATAAACCCACAGCGTCTCGGGTGCTCCTTCTCTCTCGGGTTACTGCAAGGAAATGGAGAAGACACACACCGTCCGTCATTTGTCTCCACCTTATATAGGGGCTGGAGTGTTGTGAACCAATCAGGGAGGTGTTGTGCAGGTAGTCTATAAAAGTTCCCATAAGTCCCGACCCCTTTCTCTCGTAACGAAGGTTGCCTCCATGCCTGGTCCGCCAAGCCCACACAACCGAAAGGAACGCCGGCCTCCACGTGAGCCAACACCGCCGCAGTCGCTGGACCTCTGCAACGAGAAATGAAAGGTGAGTGTTGGCGGGGTTCTCCGTAATCCAGTACTCCCACGTTTTTCTCTGTCGCAGCTTTCCACTGCCATGTGAACGGAACTGCTCGATGGTAATCCATCGGCTGTTGGGGAGCATAACTGGTCTGATTGATGTTACCCTGCTGACATGAGAGTATATTTCTCGGGTATAGGGGAGCGGGTACGGCCGGGAGGCTTCGGTGCCGGTCTTCTCTAACCCCACCTTCCGAGGACTCGCAGCCATCAGCCGCCTGTGACCATGTATGCCCTCGACATTGTTGTTCTACCCCCTTCATTTGGTCTATGTCGAACGAACCATGCTTTCTTTCTTCCATTACTCTATGATTAATTGTTCTTCTTTGATCTTCTCCGTTCTGTCGTGCCGCTGCCTTTCTCTTTTCTTCGCACGCCCGCTTGACCCATATGCAACAGGGCCATCTCTGAGATGGGCGATATGGCTTCAATCATTTGAACTCCACATTAAAGCAAGAAGATCCTGGAAGCAGAAGAACAGAGAATTATACTCCTGCTCAACCTGAGGCACGCTTCCCCTCCAGCTGTTCAACACACTACCAGACTGAGGAGCAATCACTGATTATGAAGCAGCCAAGGCAGCACTAAACAGTAAGTTCAAGCTGGAAATAAACCCAGACTATGAGCGCTTCCAAATGAGTATGAACGGACAAGGACCAGGCGAGAGGATCGATGACTTTCATGCACGCCTTTTGTGAGGTGGCCATAGGCTGCGAATTCCCAGATGAAAACTTCGCAGTGCGACAACAGGTCATGGAATCTCACCAGAGAAACTGCGTAGAGCCATTCTGTCGGAGAAAAACCCACCCCTCGACAGAATTCTAGCCATGGGCCGACAAAACGAACAGACGAACAAGCCACAGCGATGGAAGCTGCCATGAACTGACTACCCATTGATGACCCAAAAGACGCAGAGAGCATCGCAGCAAATGAATTCACGGCCTGAATGGAAAAAGAACCCCAGCAGGCCCCCCTGGCCAACATACAAACGACAGGACACATGCAAGAGGTGGGGTGGCACATGGCATAAAGGTGAGCCGTGCCCAGCACTAGGTGTCACATACCCGAAATGCAAGAGATTAAACCATTTTTCAGCCGTCTGCCTTAACTCCTCGCCCCCAAAAGAAACCAGGCGAGCTTCCAGAACCACGACCAACAGGTGAAACAAAGGGAAAGCATGTGCAGTGGCGGAAAGCCAAGAGGCAACCAGTATAAGCGGTGACAGCGATGCCTCTGAAAGCGATTCATCCCAAAACCGGCAAGGACGGCGGCCTAGGAGGAAGAGTGAGCGAGTTCACCTAATCTCTGCAGTCGACTGAAGGAAGAATTCCACAAACAAAAGGAAGACCATCTGACCCACGTGTTTAGTTGCAGCAGACAGAAACCCCACAAAGGTTGTAACTGACACGGGGGCAACAGTGAATATGATGCCATTAACAAGGTTCAAAGAATTGAAGCCCCCCCCTCCCCCATCTATGAGACCTGAAAGTACAACTCTTTGCATATAGATGCAAGAAGCAGTTACCCGTAGTTGGCTCGTTTAAATCCGACCTGGTACACCATGCAGAACACACATCTATGTAGTTGAAGTTGGGATAGTAACTTTGCTGAGCTGCAAAACAGTGGAGAAGCTCAATCTCCGATACTTTGCATTCAGCATCAACCCCCAGAAGACGACAAGCTACTGAAGAAACACAGCAAATTATTTCAGGGAAACGGATGCTTAAAAGGGTGCACTGTTAAGCAATACATCGACCCCACTGTTTTACCAAGGGCAGTATGGCACAGAAGAGTGCAATTTCTCCTGCGAGGAGCAGTGAAAGCAGAGCTAGACAAGCTCGAACAACTAGGAATCATTGAGAAAACGTCAGGACCCACCCCATGGGTATCGCCCATGGTGGTGACTCCTAAACCAAAACCGAATGCCGTACAAATCTGTATATACATGAGGCTACCAAACGCTGCCATAAGCAGTGAACGGCACATCACGCCGACAATCGACTAGCTCAGTGTAGACCACCCGACTGGTGCCAAGGTCTTCAACAAGCTTGAGCTGCGCTCAGGCTCCCATCAAATACACCTGGCACAGGAATCCAGATATATCACAACATTCTCTTCACACCTTGGCCTCCGACGTTACCGCAGGCTCAACTTTGGAATATCTTCAGCAGCCAAAGTATTCCAAGATGAAATCCGGAGGGTACTGTAAGGACTGGCAGGTACCACCAATGTCAGTGCTGACATTCTCATCCACGGAACAACCCAACAAGAACACAACACCTGCCTCTGTGCCGTCCTACAGCGGCTAGAGGAGGCTGGCCTCACTCTGCATGCTGAGAAGTGTGAATTTGGCAAAAATGAACTAGCATATTTTGGGTACGTTTTCACTGCGGAAGGTGAGACACCAGACCCTGCAAAAGTCGACGACATCAAGACTGCCAAAGCTCCGACCTCAGTCTCAGAAGTCAGAAGCTTCTTGGGGATGGCCACATACTGTGCCAGATTCATCCCGGACCTAGCAAATGTGTCAGTCCCACTACAAAGTCGCACCAAGAAGCACACCCCTTGGGAGTGGAGAGGAAAACAAGAATAAGCATTCCAACAAATCAAAAATTCACTCACCAAAGAAGCAAACTGGCGTTCTTCGATGTCCAATGGAGCACTAAACTGCTAGTTGATGCGAGCCCAGTTGGCATTGGAGCAGTACTCACCCAAGTCGACACAAACGGAAACACCTATCCCATTGCTTTCGCTAGCAGAGCCCTCACAAAGACCAAGCTAAATTACCTCCACATTGAGAAGCAGGCCTTAGCGATCTTATGGGGATGCTGCCATTTCCAATTCTACCTCCTCGGCCAACCCAGCAAAGTGTTTACAGACCACAAACCACTGGTGCCCATCTAATGAGCAGGAAAAAATGGATGCTGCAACTACAACCATTCAACATAGACATCCTTACTGGGCTGGAGCCGACAACCCGGGTGATTACTTGTCGCGTCACAAAAGGAAGAACAGGTGAAGGAGACTGAAGAGCATGTATGCCAAGTCGTAGCATGGACTTGACCGAAGGTGACGACGATGGAAGAGATAACGAACGAGACGCGGCAAGACCCATGCCTTCAGCGAGTCCAGGCGACCGTATGATTGGGGGACTGGAAACATTTCTTGACGGGAGTAGCAGGCCGAACCGCAGCAGCCCAGGAGACGCTCCAGGCCCTATTTGGAATACTCACGACTAACCATCGCCCAACAAGGAATCATTCAGAAAGACCACCGCATTGTCCTGCCCACTAAGTTGGAAGAACGAGCACTGCGACTTCCTCATGAGGGACACCAGGGCGTGATGACAACTCGGGCCTACCTGCAGCCGCGGGTCTGGATGCCCTGCATACAATAGCAAGTACTCGACATGGTGGAAACCTGCGTAGCTTGCCAGGCCACACAGCTTCAGTCAGCGCCAGAACCCATTGCCAACACCACCAGGAATCAACAGAGGTGGGAGTCTGTGGGTGTGCACCTTCGCAAATGAGGGGCACCTCCTAGCTGTCATAGACGAGTTCAGCAAATACCCTGACGTAGATCCCATCAGATTCACTGAGGCAAGCTCAACGAGAACAGCCCTAGAGAAAATCTTCACTGCTCATGGCCTGCCAAGAAGTCTCAAAAGCGACAACTGGCTCCCCTTTACCAGCAGAGAACTGAAGAACTTCCTGGGGAACCTAAACATATGGCACCGAAGAATTACCCCATCTAGGCCTCAAGCCAACGGAGACGCAGAAAGATTCATGGAGTCGCTTAACAAAACAATACGGATCGCCAAATACCAACAGCAACCATGGCTCCCGGTGGTATATTGGTTACTGCAATCTCACCACCAGCCCTCCAAAAACGACAATGCAAGTAAGCTCTGCAGCGCTAAGGTTTGGAGTGTCCATCCAGACAAAACCTCCACTACAACCCAACTGGATAGCACCCGTAGTGGACTGTGAGCAAATGGAACAGAATCGTCAATGACGCAATGAGAAATGAAGTCGTGCCCGGCTTACCCAACACTGAGAGCTCCTAACAGGAGACATTGTGCTTGTAAGAAACAGAAGGCCCCCAAGAAAACTAAAATTCCCTATGAGACACGCCTGTGGGCAGTGGTCAAAACCAACCACAGTATGGTGACATCGAGGAGAACAGACAGTCAACCGCAACATATCCCACTTCCACAAGGTGCCACCACAGATGTGGAAGGAAAAGACAACAGAACAGCCAAAATAAAACAGGCCGGAGATCCACCAGTCGAGAGACGTCGGAAGAGAAAGTGAAACCCTTGAAGGTGCAAGGGAAGCAACTGCTGCTGACGAAAACCCTGACACGAGAGAAAGTTCTGGTGGCAGGGCAAGCTCAACAGGGACACGATACACACTTGGAGAACAACTACAACCCTTGTCACGACTGAGCGGTTATGTACTGGATGGCTTATACAATCGCAAAGGGATCCTGCCGTGAAAGGACAGTGGTCCACTGTACCCAGAGAAGTTACATTGTTGATACTGTTGCACCCCTGGTGAAGAACAATCTGTTGTTTTCATAAATGCAAGTTTGGGAGGAATGTGAGGTTGTGCCCGACTCTCCAGGTCATGTGTGAGGAGGGGGAGGCCAACCCCACCTGACAGGGCGAGGAAGGGGCGGAGACAAAGGAATAATAAAGGCAGGCACGCCGGAAAGCGGGCATTGCGCAGTAGAATACCAACTGCTATCCAGGTGTCTTATTTATGTCTTCTCACTACAGCCGAGGCCTTCACCACCTACCAGCCTCGCTCTGCACCGTATCACAGGTACCTTAAGGACCACTGCTACACAAGGTTTCTGAATGGGGGCCGTCAAGGCCGCCTGCTCTATGCCGCCTCCTCAGTGCTCCGGGCAGGCTGCTAAAATCCGGGCACCATCTTGATTTCAGCACAGAGGCACCTAACTGGATACATATCCCAGTAACGCCAGGCCAAGGGGAGCCGAAAACATGCCACCATGTTTATACCTGGCTCCCCTCACAGGCATTCCAAGAATGGGCATCCTATGTGCTCAGAAACCACTGTTTCACATCATCTGGCCCAGCGAGACAGAGCAGCGTCCTCTCTCAGATCATCCCAGATCATGCCCCACTCCCTTTTTAATATTCTAATTTGATACCCCAGCCCTTATTATGGTCTAACAATTCCGTGAATAGCGGGCACTGTCCTTTCCTGCATTAGGCAGTTACAAACTACCAATAAATATTGTTCTAAATTTTAAAAAGAAGCTTATATGTATTACTTTTTTAAATGCCATTTGCTGTTCAGTTTGAAAATTAAGTTATGCATGTATGGGATTCATAAAGCGCAAACCTAGCTGGCACGCAATGGAGCGCAGTAGATGCACCCAAGGGTTACATGTAGGGTTTAGGTGTAGCAGAGGTGCTGGGATGGTTGGGTGGGACAGGGCTAGGGGTTGCTCCAGAGATGGAAATTGGTTCGAGTGGAGCGAGTGATTCTTATGTTAAAGGAAGAGCGGTTTGTTAATGTGTATACTTTTGTATACACAATAGGGACAATAAGGTTGCCATGTATAATTGCTGGGTGTCATCCAGAATTCCAAGCTCTATTAAGATTAGGTTTGTAACTATTGACCCTTTATATTACTTGCTCTGAGCTACTTGGGCATCTTTGGAGGCTTCTGTGATCTGCCTTTTTAGAAGGCAATGTTACGTAAGAGCTTTGCAGTTTTACAGAGAATTGATATTTCTTTTAAAGTGGCCTGTGACCCAGAAATGTGAAAGTAATATGGGAACCAGGAAAATAAATAGTTCTTTATTGGTAACACAATCATGGCATGGTTTCTACTTGGAATTCAGTCTCCCAAGTTGGTCTTAACTAGCCTGTATTCCTTGTCAGGATTGCTAGTCTTTCAGAAACTTAGCTTTCAGTGTCTCTTTTTTGTCAGGTTTCATGGTTTTCAGAGTTGACAGCTTTTGGGGTCTACAGGGAACAATTAGCAGATTCAATCTCCCATCGAGGATTATCTGGAGTCTATGCACTATTTCAGTTTCAGATTCAGTATGAACTGGAGCTAAGGGCTCATTTCTCATTTGGGATTTGGTGGGCACTAGGGTATTCTTATCTGCAGCTTCAGCAATTGCAATAATCCTTCTCACTTAAAGTCTAGATGGTAACGGCACCTTTTACCAGCAATCTGCTATTTCTCAACCCCTGCTCTCGGGGTCTGATTGGTAGTGAGATTACCTCCCATTTCTTCAGCCTTTGTGTCTCATTTGGTTTATCGTGGCACAAAATAACAGTGAGCTACATAGCTTCTGCTTGTGGCCTAGAAGAGCATTTTTAACTTGACATCAGCAGTCGGTAGCAATAACATTTGTCTCCACACACCAACTGGTAAAATACAAACGTAGTACCTATGTGACATTGCGTCTATGTTTGGGAATGTGTTTAAAGGAGCATTAGGACATGTCTAGAAGATCTTTAAAGCATACTGGATCATATATAATGGACAACATGTATTTGTTTCCTAGTGTGTGGAATTTAGATGTGTTGCTCTCTATGTACTAGCTCCTCATTACCCACAGGTAGCACCCACACACTGAATGGTGCCTGATACCCAGAAGCAGATGAACAATTAGCCCAGCGTTCATTCCCAGTTTTCCCTCGACTGAGCCCTGACCCCTGTCACAAGATGTAGCAAGGTTTTCAAGTTCTCTTCTGACACTTTGAACTTCCCATTCCAGTGATTGTATTGATTGCTCTTCAATCTTTGCTGTTTGGGGTCCTGTCCTATCTCTAATGCCCCTTCGTTGACCTCTCGGATTACCATCCTGCTGGACAGGGTTTGTTGATTGGCCGACCTCTATGCTGCCTGTGCTGATATGGGTAAGTCACTGGGGTTTTCAACTGTCTTAAAGTAGTCATTACAGGTGATGCATTAGAGGTCAGACTCTCAATTCTTTCTGCCTCCTCTTCCCGAAGAAGGCATGACTGCCATAAGGTGTGCAACACCAGTTTCAATTTATATTTGTTCTGTGCAAAGATTCACCTATCCAGGGGCACACTTGCGCAAAACCAATGCTTTGGTATGGTTTTCATTTTCTAAAGTATATTAGTTACAGAATAATTGAAGGGCATGTAAATAATCTACTTATTTGTTTTTACCATGGTGTTTATGACCTCTTGCTTTTTTCTACTTCTGTTACCCATTCAGTATCACTGCATGGGTTCATTATTGCAGAAATTGCTCTTTCGCCAATGTATAATAAAAAAAAGCAATTTTTCATGTTATTAATTCTCTCACATACTTTGTTTGCAGTAAGGATGTCTTTGATCTGTCATTACAAAAATGTGATTTATTTCTTATCTTGCTTCTTTTTTAGGCTTTCATGTTGTTCAGGACAAAAGCAACTAAATTAGGACACAAAGTAAGTTCCCTATTTTCTAACTGTTTGCAATGCGGTTATGTTCTTGACATCTGTACACTGGTAATGCCATAAGGTCCATTGCAAGGGTGGTTGTCAAAGATTCATTTTCTTTGCCACACCAACTCCTCAATTCATAATTATTTGAATGTTTCCTGTGATCATTATTCAATCAGAAGCCAATAGTAATAGATAGTGGCTGTTTAGCATTGATGATTTAGTCTCTTCAGTGCTAGAAACAGTGCATCCAATCACCTTCCTCTGCCAGAAGGAAGTAACTAAGCAATCGGATAGAAAAACACTTTAAACACTTTAGACCTTTGAACATAGGAACCATTCAACTCTATCGCAGGGTCACACCATGTGGCGAAAAATGCATTTATTTGTACTACAGCAACCACTTATTAAAGGGACCCTAAATCTACCTTCATGCGCTTTCACAGTCTCCAGTTGGCTTGGCCATGAGCTACCTGAGCGCACAAATATCCAGACTACGGAATGTCCTTTCAGGACTATTGTTTGTTTCCTGGAGAAGGATGTCATCAAACCTCTGGGTCTTTGTGGCCCTTCCTTCCCACACATGGGGAAATGTATTTGTAGGAAGCTTTTGTGGGAGTTGCTTTACCCACACCTCCCATTTGATTAGGGTGCATTGATGTACATCGTTCATGTTTGCTCGCTCATTGATTACACTAGTTTTTATTTGTTCTCAATCATAATGTGACCGGACTAGATTGTGTTTATATGAATACCACTTTGGTGACCTTTCGGCTCTAGTCCTGCAGGAAGAGGGTGAGGTGGGCTGGTTGTGTTTTGGAGTGTGGTAGAGGCAAGATGCGAACCCTCAAGTGTTGATGTGTGTGCATTGGATGCAACCGTTATCTGTGCACTAGTGAAATTCTAGGTGAGTTGGGTCAGGTCACGTTTGGTTTGTGTCTGTGTTCTTGGCTTGCTAACAAGTTCTGCTATGTGAGCATGAGCGATTCTGGGAGGGAATTGTCCTGTGTTGGCATGGTTGACGAAGTGGAGGATGATGAGTGTATGTTTGGTAGAATGTTGAAATGGCTGAGCAAATTCCTTGTCGTTATTTGCTGGTTGGTGCGTTAAGGAAGGAAGATTTTTTTTGTTGGTGGAAGGTTGGTTATTAGAGATCATGTCGATCGTTACTTGTCACAGAAAACGAAGACAGATCAAAGGTTTTTATTCGATTTTTTTTTTAAGGGGTTCCAGCTAATGGATGTGACCATCCCTCTTATCTTTCTGTGGGCTGCCTCCACCACAGACTTCCCTGATCCCCCTAGATGATAGTCAGTAGGATTTAGGTAACCCCTTTTGTACAATATATTTTCTGGCTAGCGGTGAGTGTTTAAAGGCAGAGCCTATTGGGATCCCTCCAGAGTTCTTCTACAGGTGTCCTAACCTAACACTCCAGAGGTGTGTCAATGGGATTTGATGGTTTTCTTGTGCCAGTCACAAACACCCTGGTCCGTTCTCTCACTTACTTACTTTCTCTCCTTTCCCTTATCTTATTACTCCTGTCTCCTACCTCTTCTAGTCTACTCCAATACCCTCTCTTTCTCTTTCTCTCTCTGATGTTCAGAAATGTCTGAAAATGTAGAACATAAGTTTGCATGGCCTTTTTATTCGACTTTTCTATGTACTAAAATTACGTATTTCCCCAAAAAATGTCCAACTACCTTATTTATTCTTCCCTTGCCGGGCTGGAGGGCAGCATGATGCACTTGAGGAGAATGGCAGGCTTGCAGAGGAGTCCCACGTTTTATTTCACTTCTTCAGTGCCAGTTTGAAGGGGAGCATGCTGTGATGGGGGTTGCAGGGATGTCACCTGCTTTTCTTTACCGTGGGGGCCATGGTACGAATCATCGAATAACTGCTTGCATGGTCGTAGAAATAAAGTTGTTTAAAGAAAACTGTTGGGACGCTCAAACTCTCGCAGTAGTTGATAGGGAAGTGAGAGAAAAGGAAATCACTTCTTACACAGCCGCAACCAACGAGGCGAGGCAGGAAAGCAATATATTTTGTAAAATGAAGCGGTCACATTTTGTTAGGACATCTACCTATGCTGGGAGGCAGAGGGGTCCTTTGGGGCGAGCCCGAGCCTGGCGGTTGTATCCCCGGTTTCGGGTTCGGGGGAGATGTGCCTTCCTGGGTTCAACTTCTCATAGGGTGCCATCCTGTTCTGTGGTGCGGGCTGGTGCGCGTGTGCCGATAGCATGGGTCATTGGGGAACGAGCTTGCGTTTCAAGCCTCGTTCCCATTGCGGCTCTGCCTCTGCGCATGCACCGGACCGGTTTGCGCGTCAAACCTCGCTTCCATGCTGGGTTCCTCCTTAAGCGATTTGGACTGGAAACTCGCTGCGTCTCAACGCGGTTTGGGTTTTGACCTTCCGCTTCGCTCCTGAACTTTGGTTCACTTACCTTCCTTGCTCCTTGTTCCTGTGCCGCGTTCTTTCTGGGTCCTAGTTGTTCTTGCCCTTGTTTGCCTTGGGCCCTTCCTTCCTGGTCGTTGGTTCCCGGTCCTGGCCCTGGGGTTAGTCTCCAGTCCTGACCCTTCTTTTTACCTGCCTGACCTGCCATTTTGCCTGCTCCTTCCAGTTACCTTCCCCTGGACTCTTGCCTTTTTTCCTGAGTTCCTTCTCTCTGTTTTGCTTCGCTGCCTCCTGCCTTGCTTGGGTACCGTGGCTCTTTGATCTTCTGCAATCCAGCAGCATTGGAACACTACGCCCTCAGTCCAGCAGATCCAGCAGCATTGGACCACTGCGCACTCAATCCTGCAAATCTACATCAACAGACCTTCCCTGCCAGTGCTTGCACTGTTCTGGCGTCACGTTAAAAACAGGGAAGAGTCCATCCGTGGCGTCAGGAGCGGGTCCCCTTTCAATCCTGTGTCATCAGGGTGGAACTGGGGCTGGTTCTTGGTGCTGCCTTTCATCTTCCAGCGTACGACTTCAACGATCTGGCTACTCCAGTGCTCAAGTCTCTTGGAAACTCAGGTACGCAACATCTACGGGACGCGCAACTTAACACATTTACAAATAAGTACGTTTTAGGACGTTTATTAAAAAAGCGCAGTTTTCGTTTGTTGGATTTATGCTGTTTGTAATTTTCTTGTTCGACATTTTCGTCTGCAAAATAATCACATAAATCCCGATGTTCAGCACTCTTTCATATCTTCCATCTCCTCTCCTCACCCTTTCTCACTCTACTTCCACCCCTCTTCACACTCCTACTACCACCGCCTTCTCACCATCCTACTCCGGGATATGGTGCCCTACTTACCCTTCCAGAGATGTAGTGCACTGCCTACTTCCCCCATAAGGATAGTGTCCTGCTCACTTCCCCCATGAATAGCATGCACTGCTCACCCTCCAAAGATATATTGTACCCTGCTCACTGTAAAGGATATCAAGCCGGGCTCACCATTCTCTAATAACATAATTCTTTCACCTCTTTCCTACACACAATCCCCTATCTACACCTCTGTGCCCTAACCTTACCACAGTCTCTCTGGTTATCTCTTGCAACTACCCTCAAATCCCCCCCCTCCACCGTCACGACTACTGCCTTTCACTCTCTGCACCCTTCTACCACACACTCTCTAACTTTCATTCTGTCTCTAATCCCTCTACATTTCTCTCTCTCTTTTCTACACTCTCACTTACCTTTTACACACACCCTTCCTCACACTCCATAACAACTGATACCACTTTCTCTTACAAATACCTCACCTACACTCTGCTCCAAATTTGCCAACAACTCTTCAACACTCTGCTTCGCTGATCGTTCTCCCTATGGTCTCTCGGTCCATCTCCACACCTTCTGACCTCACTCCTGCATCCCACTCTCTGCCTTTCACTTGCATCCCTTATATACTGTGTGCCTTCTGCATCTAGCTTTTCCCACCTCCCATTGGTTCCACTGCTCACCTGACTCTGTGCACCAATCTGTGTCTGCCATTTCTCAAGCTGCTGCGTTACACAAATGAAAGGCTTTAAAACTCCTCTTATCCTCTCCCCTTTTTCCAGCACATTTTGTGTAACCATCTCATGGCCTCTTTGCTATTTCTCGGGCATGCTGAGAGTCTCTTAAGTTGGTTTTTCCTTCTCTGCAGTGAGTTATTTGCCATTCTGGAGCTCTGAGTGCTGTTTGTGTGCGATAGCTGTTCCAAGTTTGTCTTAGTTGTCACGTTTAGAGTGTCTTGGTCGTCTGGTACTGGTCCAGGTTTCCTTTGTTGCTCCAAGGTGCATTCTGTGAGTTGAAGTTGTACAAGAGAAGTGTGAACAACCGAAGGGTATTCTCACTCCTGCTCCCCTTGGATCCTCGGTGCAGGTGGCCATGGAAAGGCTATCACTTTTGGATCCTGACTCTGGGGGCGGAGAAGCAAGGGAGGATCACCTGCATGGAGGGTTCTCCAGGATTGGGAGTGGGGTTCCCTCAGGCGAGGCATGGTATTCCCCTTTCCCTAGAGCCAACCAACCTAACCCTCCCCTGACCTTTATGTGGTAATTGTAAGTCAATTCCCCTCATTTCCCCTCTTAGGACACTTTAAAGTACTGAGACGAGGAAGAGGCAGCTGAGAGTAATGAACACTATACCATTTCCCACTCTGGTACTGGGGCGAAGAAGATGCCTGCAAGGAATTGTGATGGCCAGGCATGTTCTCTTAATCATGGTCAGGTCAGGCACAGCTAATTGAGAAAGCACACCTGCAAGCTGTTAGCGGGTTACAGGTGTATAAAAGGAGGAGGGAATAGGAACAAAGAGGAGCCGCAGGGAGGCCTCTGCAGTCTGCAGGGAACCTTGTTGTAAGAGAGGCGAGCCACTGGAGGGAACTGCTGTGGGACGGTTGGTTGTGTGCAGCACGCCGAGGGGCTGGGGACTGCGAGGAGAAGTGGTCTTAGACAGCGTGGTATGGGAACCGGGGCTCTGTGGAGCGGACTGACAGCTGAGAAAGGATATGAGTGTAGAGGCTGCCCCTTTTCCTTGCATTCGGAATGCTCATTCCCCTGTGTCAAGAAGCCAGCACAAGGGGTGTCTAAGGGGCAGGAGTAGGACCCCTGGCAGCAGAAGCTGCAGTTTGTGTGCCTGGCGCTGCAAGGAAACCTACTGCCAGTGAATTTCTATTAGATAAAGAAACCCGGCACGCAAATGACTGAACATTTCCAATGTGGTGAAATACTTTGTATCGGAGTGGTTCTGTGTTTCAGGAGAGCACATTTTCAATGGTGTCTGATCATTTCCATTGTTGTGTGTTAAAAGCCCAAGAATACTGGTACAGAGTATTGGGAAGTTCATTTAAAGTGAAACGCATGAGTTTTACCTAGCTGAATGAAAACTAAACTGTAAGCCAAACCAAAACTTGCTGAATACCAAACTAAACAAAACAACCACATAGTGAATTCAGCAGTGAATGAAACTGCAAATTAATAAAACCACGGCAGACTGGCTTACACACTGAATGGAACTTTCAAGTTAAACCAGGCTACTGCATGTTGCATTCGGAGTTAATCAAAAATTGCTAATGGTATAAACAACAAGAGAAAAGGGAACCAAATCAAATCTGGACGTTAACCTATTATATGAAGAATGGAAATAAAACATTGGCCAAGGGAACAAGGAGAACAACCAAGATGCCAACTTGTTTGTGACATTGAAATGCAAGTCTTGGGAAGGGAACCCTGAGACTGGAAGAATTACCATTGTTGTTTTGAGGACAGAGCCTCAAGGCCCTTTTTTGTGTTTTGAACTGTGTTGCTTGGAACTTGAGGAAGAGAACCCCAGAGGATTAGCTAAAACTATATCACCTTGAACCTAATAAAGGTAATTCTGAGTCTTTTTGTAGAACTGTTTTACACTTTGGTGAGGGAGCTGAAAGGAAGCTGTGAGCTAGAAGAAGATCAGCACTTTTTGTTAAACATTGTTTCTTTGGTTGCTGCCAACCCTACACATTGTATAGATTTAGTTGTGAGGGCAAGTATTTGTTTTGGACGCAGACAGACTTTTAAAAATATTCTTTATTTATACGATAGTCCTACATCAAGCAAATCAATACAGTACCATAACATTGGTACTTGGCGCACTTCTACTTTACACATCATAATCTCTAAGAGGTAGAAATATCGGAATGTCCTATGCACGCAGTTTGAAAATTAGACTCAATTAAGTACAGTCTGAATGGAGCCCAAATGTCCTTGGGGCGGCATGCCAGGGACACAGACAAGACAAATCTTTCTCTGCATTCGTTGACATAGGCTAATTCGCACAGCCAGTCCTCGTAGCTGGGTGCATGTTTGGATTTCCAATGTTTTGCAATGCATCTTTTCGCGACTGCACATGCAACATTAAAAAATCTTCTCGTAGCCCCTGAGGCTTTCCCAATGTCCCTAAACAGGTATTTAAGTGGGGCGAGGGAAGGCGGGATATCCAACATATCGTCTATTGCTTCTGCCCCTTTGCCCCAAAATGTCATGACCGTGGGACACGCCCAGTACATTTGGATGGTGTCCGCATGTGGACCCCTGCACTTTAAGCTTTCACCTGAGTCATCTGGGGAAACGTAGCCAATTTAGCAGGAGTGTAATGCAATTTGTCCAGTACTTTTGAATTGCCACAGCCCAGCATTTAGAGATACTGCCTTAGTCGGTTGACAACACTTTCTCCATTTCTCATCACTCATTGGAAGTCCTACATTTCTTTTCCAAACCTCTCTAATAGTATTGCTGGAGGGAAGATATGACTGTATCAACTTATAGAGCCTGGACACCTTACATCGCATGCCATCCTTTGACACCATGGCGCTGGCACAACCATGCGTTTCAGATTCAACTGGAAATGAAGGCTATTTCTTTGCAGAATGCAGCCTGCATTCGATAGTATTGGAGCACTCTCAATGGGCCTCCCCCCCAATGTACTGACAAATACTTCATGAGATACAAACTGCCCGTCCCGGTACATGTCACCTATTGTCATTTGTCCTGAGGGATCCCAGGATTTCTTAAGCACCTTGTCATTTGTGGGGGAAATACCAGGATGATTCCCCAGGGAATCATCCCGATCATAGGGTGCCTCTACCTCAACCTTCCGAAATATTCTGGCCCACGCATTAACAGTAGATCCAACAGGATCAAAGGTACAGGAGTCAACGTACCTTTCGCTGAATATGACCGACCGGCACTCTGTGGGGGATGCCCTGTATCTCTCCAAAGGTATGTGTGCCACTTGGTCACCAGCAATGTACCAGTAGCCAGCGAAATGGGCCTGACACGCCAAATGGTATAGTTCAAAATCTGCTGCTGCTAAGCCCCCATATTCATATGGTTCTGACAACTTTTGCCAACTAATTCTTGCCACCCCAGTGCCACAAACAAACTTAGACTCCAATGACTGCAGTTTAGTGAAAAATCCCCGACCAGGCCACATTGGGACATTTCCGAATAAATATAATAACTTCAGGCGCACCACCATCTTCAGTAGAGCTACCCATCCATATAAAGAAATTGGCGGTTTCGCCCAAAGTACTAGCTTGGTGGTCAGTTGCTGTAAATAGGATTCATAGTTATCTATGTATAGTGATTGTCGGCTCCCCAACACCATAATTCCCAGATGTTTGAAGCGCAAGGGTGACAATTTAAAGCCCCCAGGGTCCATCGGTTGAACTGTGGACTGCGTAAGAAGAAATAGTTCTGATTTAGTGTTGTTTATTCTGTATCCAGAGTATCTGGAAAACTCATAGACATCTCGCATTATTGGGGCTAAGTTTTATTCATGGTCTCGTACATAGAGCAGTGTGTTGTCCGCATATAGAGAGATTATCTGGGGTGGACAATTTATTCTTATACCTCCGTGTCCGTGCACCTTTCTGAATAACGCTGCCATCGGTTCAATAGTAAATGCAAATAATAGGGGGGACAAGGGGCAGCCCTGCCTAGTGTCTCTGCCCAGGGAGAATAATGCTGACAGTGTTTGATTGGTGAGGACCCTTGCCCTGGTAGTGTATTGCAGTTGGATACAGCTAAAAAAATTAGGACCGACCCCAAAACATCTTAGTAGACCGAACAAATAGCGCCATGACACAGAATCGAAAGTCTTCTCCGCATCTAAGGCGGCCACAACCACCCTAGCCTGGGGATTCACCTGTGCCATCACACAGAACAACCAATGCAAATTCAGGGCAGTAGATCTAGTGGGTATAAAGCCGGACTGGTCAGCATATACCAGTTGGGGCAAGAACGGGAACAGCTGCATAACAAGAAATTTCGCAAAGATATGGGTATCTGTATTAATTAGGGATAATGGTATATAGGACACCACGTTTTGGGGAGGTCTGTGGGGCTTAAGTAGAACCATAATGATGGCCTCCTGCATGGATTGTGAGCGTGCCCCTTGTTCCAAGGACTCTTCCCAAACGTTAGTAATCTGGGAGCCAGCTCCTGTCAGAACTCCTTGTAAAGTTCTATCCCCAACACATCAGATCCCAGAGCCTTCCCAGTAGCTAATGACTTCACTGCACCTTGAATCTTTTCTAGTGTGAAAGGCTGTTCCAGGGCGAGAGCCGCCTCAGTCCACAGTGTGGTTAACTCAATTGCAGATAGATATTGGGAAAGATGATCCTGTGTGACCTCATCGTGGTTGGAGTATAGACTGGAATAGGAACTGGAAAATGTTTCGTTTATATCTTTCTTGTTCACAAACAGTGTTACCCGGGTCCCGGATACTCGTAATAGGATGGCGATGTTTCTCGGCCATAACCAATCTGGCTAACAACCTTCCAGCTTTGTCCCCCTCACCGTATCTCCTTGCTCTAGTGGGAGTGGCCATATTTAGGACCTCCTGGTCTGCCAGTGTGTGAAACCCCCATAATAACTCCTGTATCTGTGCCAGAATATCCTCCCTGTAGGACCTGCTATAAATATTCTCTAGTTTCTTGAGCTGGCCCTACACCTGACACAGCTCCTGCCTAATACTCTAAAGCAGGCTTGTCCAACCTTTTTGAATGTGGGGCCAAAGCATTATCTTTTTGTCACCCGCTGGGCCGGCGAGCCAAAAGTCAACAACCTCACCCAAATCTGTATATTAAAAAGAGATGGTGTGTGACCTTTGACACAATAGCATCAAAGGCAGCGATAGCCATGCAGTGCCAAAGATACCTTTTGGTGTCCGGGCCAGTGATCAAAGGTTAGTTTCTTGTGATTTCTTTCAGTGTGTATGTGTTGATATTTTTCAGAAATAGTAGGGGCGATCAAGCGTAGTGAGGAAGCTATAAGGATCTAGGGAGGGTTGGGGAGGGGGAGGGGGGGCTGAAATGGTGCATTTTACAGCAGGAAAAGTGACCAAAAAGCCATAAGTTTACAATCGGTTCAGTGTAAGACAGCACTGTCACTGATGTAACACATTGGCATGCTGGTTGTGCCCAAAATATGCCTCTGTAACAGCATGTCTATACTGGCTGTTCTCAATTTAGGCCAGCATCGTCTTTCCTGTACAAAGCATGATTGATGCTGCCTGAGCCCAATACATATGTCAGCTTGTCTCTGTAATACACATTCATAACTTCTGTGTTAATGGCGACGCCACTGCTGCCACGACCCGGTTAATGTATTTATTTCTGGAATGTCTGTCGGGTACCTGTATCCAACCAACATTGCAGAAATTAATAAATTAATTGGTTGGGCCTCCCCACAGAGACCTGGGCTGAACAGAATTGCTCAAGCCTGCCCTTCGAAACACATTGGGCCTGTAGTGTTGGTGAAAGGGCGAAAAGATCTGAAGGTAAAACCTGGCAGAGGCAACTGTGGATCCTCCACATTTCCCAACTCTAGAAGATGTGGCCAGCACCCAGTAATGCAAGACTCCACATGGCTTGCCTACCGACACATGCCCTGTAAGAGGTATGGCCAGCCTCTGCTTACCAGACAACATTTAGGGAAAGGGGCTCCATGCCCAGCCTCCACGTGGCCAGGAAAGGACATGAGTAAGTTTGCAGCAAACCGTGTTCGCAGTGTTCCCTCTTGGGATCTTTACCTGCGGTCAGGCTTCCAGTCGGCCAAACCACAACAGGCCATCTCCTTGCTCTACCCATGTAACGCGTAGTGGCAAACCGGGCATAGTGTGTGGTTCACGATGGCTCCTCGAAGCCGACACGTGGGAGTCGGGCATAAGACACGGGCCCGACAAACATTGCCAAAATAAATAAAACTGGCCGTGGCTGAGGCCCGTAACTGCCTCTGGTGGCCCTCTTGAGGGGGTCACCAGAGGCAGTAACAGTCCTCCCCATGCCCCGCTCCTCTGCCACGACCCGGTTAATTTAATTTATTTATTTCTGAAATGTTGGTCGGGTACATGTATCCGACCAACATTCCAAAAATAAATAAATTCATCGGGTCCACGGACCCGACAAACATTGCCCAAATAAATAAACAAAGCTGTGGCTGAAGCCTGTAACTGCCTCTGGTGCCCCATTCCAGGCATACCTGCCTACATTTTAAAATAAAAAACCCTGAGATGTATGCCCCGCTCACAGTCGCACAAAACTCTGCCCATTTGCACATGGCTCCGCCCACATATCAAAAAGGTAAACTCTGATGCAATGTGACGTGACATCAGAAATTTGCCGTTCAAATATGCTTATTTCATTAAATTGGCTTTTCACAACCACCCAAATTGCATAGGACAAAAGGCATTCACCTTACATAAAATCAACACGTTAAAATGTGCACATGAAAACTCCAAGAACCAATACAAAGGTTTTCCCTGAATTTTGCAGTACCAAAATTGGAGCTTCACTTTATTCGTTTTTCATCCGGTTATTTAGTGCAGTGGTGAGTTGTCCAGCCTGCAAACCTAATGGCTGTGGTTTAATGGGACCGAGTCCATGCTCTTAAAAATGTGTGTGGACTCAGTCCACCCACGTACCCTCGAATTGAGCCCTGGTAATCTAGGCAAAAAGAATGAAAGCAAAATAAACGCACGTTTGCATTGAAACTCTGCAAAAAGAATGAAAAGTGAAGCAAAATAAACGCTCTTTATTTTGCTTCAACTGTATTCTTTTTGCCAATTTGCTGGAAGCGTTACAGGCATTGCTGCAGAGACAAAGAGACACTCGGCCACGGACCCGACAAACATTGCGCAAATAAATAAATAAACCGGGCTGTGCCTGAGGCCTGTAACAACCTTGGTGCCTCCTTGCAGGGGTCATCAGAGACAGTAATAGTCCTCCCCACGTCCTGCTCCTCTACAAGGGTC
This sequence comes from Ambystoma mexicanum, assembly GCF_040938575.1. Lineage (NCBI taxonomy): Eukaryota > Metazoa > Chordata > Amphibia > Caudata > Ambystomatidae > Ambystoma > Ambystoma mexicanum. Next base: position 711,715,499 of record NC_090931.1, read on the forward strand.
CGGTTTATTTATTTGGGCAAGGTTTGTCAGGTCTGTGGACCCGATTAATTTATTTCTGCAATGTTTGGTACCCGACAAACATTACAGAAATAAATGGTACGACGTTTTTTCATCGCCTGCTGTTACATCGCCAGGCTTTGAAACGTGCACATTACATCGTATGTAAAAAAAAAAGCGATGAGCACATTCGATGGAATGTGCACGTTTAAAAGACTGGCGATGTAAAAGCAGGCGATGAAATCACATGGAACCAAATAAATAAACTAGGCGTGGCGGAGGCCTCTAACAGTCCTCCGCCCACTCCTCTGCCACGGCCCGGTTTATTTATTTCTGCAATGTTGGTCGGGTACTGTACAACGACCAACATTGCAGAAATAAATTAATCGGGTCCACGGTCTCACTTGAGCCCCGCGGGCCACATCAAATGGCTTGGAAGGCCGCATTGTGGCCTGCGGGCCGTATGTTGGACAACCTTGCTCTAAAGGGACTCAGAAGATTTAACCATAATAATACCTCTCACCCATACTGTAAATGTCTCCTATAAGGTTGAGTGTGTGAGGACAGAATCCTCGTTAATAATGAGAAAATCTGCAATTTCTGCATGTAAGGACTCAGCTACATTGGAGTCCCTCAGGAGAGAGGAAGCCTTTCTCCAGTGTGAAGTCTGGACAGGGTAGTCCATAATCTCAAGGGTCAGGGACACAGTGGAATGATCAGACAGGGTGCATGGAAGAATTGTGCAGTCCTGAACCATAGTGGCCATCTGTGAGGCCAGTAACCAAAAATATATGTGGGACTCTGAGTCGTGGACAGAGGAGTAATAGGTGAATTCCTTGATTTGTGGGTGAAGTTCCCGCAAAATATCTGTAAGAGGGAGGTGTTGCAGAAATTGGTGTAGTATCTGGGATGCTCTGGTAACGTTGTGTGGAGGACATGATGACCTAGCTAATTCCGTGTCCAGGACCATGTTAAAGTCTCCCCCTCCCAGATCACCCGGGTCCCATCCAAAGGAATGAACACTTCAGCAGTCTTATAGTAAAACCCAGGATCATCTACATTAGGCCCATATGTATTAACTAGTATGGTTGGGTTACCAGCCACTTCACCCCCACACTATTTCAGAGCGTTCTTGAGGGTCCACACTAATCTTCGAGGCCCGGAATCCCAATGAGGGGTGTATAAGGGTAAGAACAGCCCATGATTGCGAGGAATCATCTGTGTAATGCCTCTGAGGATCCCAGCTCTGTGCAAATAATTCATTCATCTTTCCCAAAGCGTGTGTCTCCTGTAGCATCAAGCTCTTGGGATCATGCTGTGCCACATATGAGCTGACCTTCCTTGCCTTAACTGGATTGATGAGCGCACAAACGTTCCACATCAACAATTTGATTTGCAGGCCACCCCCAGCTGCTATACTTGGCAAACTCTGTGAACATATGGAATACGCTTGCACCCAATCTACATGCGGTTGCTGTCAATATGACCATCACATTTTTCAAATTTTAACATCTGCAACCACCCCAGCCCCTCCCCCAACCTCATCATCCACCCCCACTTGACAGTTCCACCCCATGAAACATTTGCATAAACCTACAGGAGGCGCAATGCAAACGTCATTGCGCGTTGAATCCAAATTCAAAATGGCCAAGAGGGTATTACTACTTTCGGATACATCAAAAGGCTTTGCCCCGGCCAAACACTTTAGGGCCCATTCAAATAATTAATTGATAGTTCCGCCTATCAAACGTGACTCTAGTTACGTTCAGCTTCGGCATGTATAGGATTATTTGGAGCGGGAATGGACTGTTCAACATACAGCGTACCCTTCTCAGGGGACTAAAGTGTGTTCTCCCAGCATGTTGAATGCGCAGTTTGCAGAAAACATCATCGCATGTTGTATCTGCTCATCTCGCAGAAGTCGCTTCACATGGTCAAAAGATCTCCTTGCTGCCTGGACCCCAGAGGAAAAGTCTGGGTAGATATGAACGTTTGCAGTCATATTGAAGAGATCCCTTTCCAAGAGCCAGTCGGAGCACCAGATCCCGATCTCTGTAATTCAGGAGGCTGACTATGATCGTGCGTGGAGGGGCCCCAGGTTTTGAAAGTGGGGCCAACGAGCGGTGTGATCTCTCAATCGGTAACTGAGCTGAAAACTTCCTCACTGAATATGTACCGCAGGACTTCCTCCACAAATATCTCCATAGGGCCAGTTGCCACTTTCTCAGGAATCCCTACTATCCATATGTTATTACGGCGGGAGCGAGATTCAAGATCTTCACATTTCTCGTGCACCGCCAGGAGATCCTTTTTAAAGACATTTTGATCTTGCCCATGTACTCTTACCATGTCCTCAATGTCACGCACCCGCGTCTCAACCTCGGTTATCCGACCACTTTCTTTGTCCAGTCTGGTGCGGAGAGAGTTTTTTTTTTTTTTTTTTAAAGAATTTTATTAGTTTTTCAATACAACCAACAATACAAACCAAACACGCAGTGCAATCCACAATCATTACATTAACATCAATTAGTTTTTGTTCACTGCCCCCCTGTTCCCACCCCCCTACACGAGCCTGTTTGTCCTTCACACTCAGTATCTGCTGCACACGGCAGGGCGTCATTTTCATCAGATTCCTCTGGATCTAACATTGTTCCAAATAGTCCAGATATCAATACTTTCCATGCCATCAGGGTACCCACTTCTTCCTCCCAAGACATGCTACTTGCCTCCTGCCACACCACCGTTTCAGCCTACGCCCATTTCTGTAATTCCTTCCACCACACCTCCACCCGTGGCTTATGACACTTTTTCCATCCCATAGCTATCCTTCGCTTTGCAAGCACGTATGCCAAGTCTTTCAGTTTCCCAACATGCTTCAGTTTCCGTGGCCTAAGAAACCCTCCCAACAGGCAGGCCCAAGCCGTATCTACGGCGAGCGTGACCCCTTTCTCTTCTAGCTTTTGTGGGACGTCTCTCCAGAAACACTCGATCACTGGGCATGACCAAAACATGTGTGTCATATCAGCATTCTCCTCATCGCACTTAGGGCACGCCTGTCTCCCAGCATTCTTGAATTTAGATATCCTCAGCGGGGTCATATACGCTCTATGCGTTACGTACAGCTATATTTGCTGCAATCTGGCATTCCTAGATACTTTCTTATGGTATCCCAGGGCCCGCTCCCACATCCCATCCTCCATTTGGGCTCCCACCTCTGTTTCCCAATCCAATCTCAAATGTGTCAATTCTTTTCCAACTTTAGTCATCACCATCTCATACAATCTAGAGATCTCATGCCCCCCTTCAGCTGTGTCATATATCATCTCCATAATGGCATCCGGTTCCTCCGCCAACACTGTCTCAGGCCACGTTATTCGAATCTTCCGCACCAACCTGTGATACATAACATACTGGCCCCCGTGTAGTCCTGCCTCCTCTCCAAGTCCTTCAAACTCCCTGATGGTCCCCTCCTGCAATATAACTCCCAACGTTACTAACCCAACCGACTCCCAATAGGTTCTGATGATCACCCTCAGTTGCTCATCTCCTCCCGCCAAAGCAACCAGAGGTACCTGCGGGGAACACGGGAACGGGTCCCCCATCATTATACATGCTCGTCGCCACATTTTCCACCCAAGCCTCATCATCCCCGGGCACTCCTTTATTTCTGACTCAGGCAACCAGATAATTTCTTTCAGGTAAAACTGGGCACAGTCCTGCCCAAACAATCTAAATTCAGGGGTCGCTTCATCCGAGAGCCATTTGGCCACAAACTGTAATTGACTCGCTATATAATAGGCCTCAAAATTAGGTAGCTTGACACCCCCTTTTTCGTGAAAGTTCTGCAACTTCCAGAGCGCTACTCTATTCCGGGTACCATGCCACAGAAAGTCTCTACACATACCATTTAGTTGAACAAAAAACCTCTTGGGAATCATATGTGGAATATTGCTAAAATAATGCAGGAGCCTAGGTAGAACCACCATCTTAAGCATCACTCCCCGCCCCATCATCGCTAAGGGCAATTTTTCCCAAAATCTCATACATTTGCGGATTTTCCCAACGGCCATCTCGGTATTACGCCTGTGTTCCTCCTCTGCTATATGGTACACATCTATTCCAAGGTAGTGGAAGGAGCCCACAGTCCATGGCACCTGCAACACTGGCAACCTTTCCACAGGGATTCCCTTGTAACTGCCCAGCGGAAAATGCTAGATTTTTGGGGATTCACCGCTATACCGGACAACCTCGCATACCTTTCCATCACCTCCAGAATATACTGAAGATTTTCTTCCGGGTATCTCAAGTATAATAACAAATCATCTGCATATAGGGATATCAGGTGCCGTTCCCCCCCAACCTCAATACCTATTGCATCGTATTGCTGCCTCAGGTATAGTGCCAGGGGCTCCAGAGCCAGAATGTACAACATCGGGGACCAGGGGCACCCCTGTCTAGTGCCTCTGCTAAGTTGCCATCTCTCAGATATCACTGTTCCTGTTCGCACCCTGGCTAGTGGCGCACTATACAGCATCTCCGCCCACCTAATGTACCCCAGCCCCATTCCATACTCTCCCAAGGCCGCCAGCAGCCACGACCATCTGACCGAGTCGAAAGCTTTTACTGCCATTTCTCCTTCATTGTCGCAGCCCCATTCGATCACCCGATGGAGTCGCCTGTGGTTGTGAGTAATATTCCTGTCCGGGACATAGCCCGTTTGGTCCGGGTGTATTAATTTGCTAATTATTTTCCGCAGTCTATTTGCCAGGACACCCGTTAATATCTTGCTGTCCTGGTTCAGCATCGACAACGGCCTATACGATCCGCAGCTATGCCCAGGTTTATTAGGTTTGGGGAGCGGTAGTATGATCGCTTCTCTGAGCGACTCCGGCAACCGTCCCACCTCAAACGCCTCATCGAGCATTTCCAACATTGGGGGGAGCACCTCCGCCCCATATGCTTTATAAAATTCACAAGGTAATCCATCTTCTCCTGGGGTCTTACCAGTAGGTAGCTGCCTAACAACCTCCTCCAACTCCTCCAAAGTAATTGGTGCATCTAGTTCTTCTCTTTCTTCTGCGCTTATCTTGGGCAATCCTATGTCTTGCAGAGTTTCCAGCATCTCATCCCGGCTGCCTCCTCCTCTATCCTCATATAGTTCTCTATAATAATCTGCAAATTCCCTGTTGACTCCCTCTTGGGTGTCTGCCACCTCCCCATCTTCTCTGGTTATTGTCCTAATCGGGGGCCTAGGGGTTTCACTCTTGTATAGCCACGCCAAGAGACGGCCCGTTTTATCTCCGCCCGCATGTTGTCTCTCAACGTACTTTTTGTAATTAAGGTTGCAGAGCCTTTCCCAGTATTCCGTGCACTGTTTCTGTAGATTAAGCACCAGCTCGATGTCTATGCTTTCACTTTTTAGTTCTCTTTCCAATTCCTCTTCCACCCTTTGTAAATCAGCCAGGACCCCATCCTGCAGGCCTTTCGATTTAGCGATCACCACCTTAAAGGCCTCCCACAGTGTCCCCGCCAAGTCAACATTGCCTGTGTTCACCTCAAAATAGCTAATGATCTCATCTCTCATATCCTCCTGGAAAAACCGGATCTTTAAGCGCCTCCGCACGGAGGTGCCACGTCGGAATCCGTGCCCTAGGGCGGCAGTGTTGCCACCCCAGAACCAGGGGTGAGTGATCCGACAGGACCCTCGCTTTATATTCTATGTGAACGATCTCTATCATTACATCTGGTGTGGCAAAGACATAATCAAGTCCTGTGTGCAGTTGTGGGGCCGAGTAATGTGAATATTGCCTCTCATTAGGATGCTTTGTTCTCCACACATCTACCAATCCAAAGTCGTCTAGCAACGACTGCAATGCCCTAGCTGCTGGGGCAGGCCTGACCATCTTGTCATCCGACCTGTCTACTTCGGGGTTCAACACACAATTAAAATCCCCTCCCCAGATCACTGCGCTACCCGCGCACGAGCTCAGGTTGGTGCACATAGTCCGGAAATACTCCGCCGTGTTTTGATTAGGGGTGTACGTGTTTACAATGCACCCCTCTTTATTCTCTACCAACTCTCTCACTATGACCAAACGCCCTTCAGTTTCCACCGTTTCGTGTATCAGTTGAAACGGGACGTGCGGCGCCACCCAGACCAGCACACCCCTAGCATAGGCCGAGTACGAAGAGCCCACTACAGTACCTTTCCATTTGCTCCCCACCAGCTCCAGTTTTTCCCGTGTCAAATGCGTCTCTTGTAACAATGCAATATCTATCTTTTGTCTTTTCAAATACAGCATGAACCTATTCCTTTTCAGATAACTATTGAGTCCCCTGACATTCCAACTATTGAGTCCCCTGACATTCCACGTCACTATTCGAAGATCCCCCATGGCTCGTCAGTACCCATCTCCCTCCCTCTCAGCCAACCCCATCCGCCTGCGCAATACAGATACAATTCTAGGGCTATTCCCTGTAGGCTCCTGTTTAAACTCAAACTCCCCAAAACTCTATACACATCGAACTCCCCACCTCCCTCTCCTCCTCCCGCCCATCCCTTCCCCAACAACTCCCTCCCCAACTGTTGCCCAGCTCCATCCCTGGATCTCAGGCACCCCCACATCTAGCCCTGTCTGGTACGCTCAGAGCTCAGTAGGGTGAAGTTGCCCTAATGGCCACTTAACTATTAATACTAAATGGGGGTGCGAGGACTAGCCCTGCAAGGCTCCTTAATAAAGCCACAGTCTCAGTGCACGCTATACTTTATCTATCCTACTCTGGCCCAATCTACGAACAGGCCACATCAATGACTATAATCAAGTCCCATAGTCTTAAGCCGCACCATCTTCCTGCGCTCCCATTACTCTTTACTTATCTCGTCTGCCTCTTTCTTCCGTCTGGATGTCAGGCTCCTGGGGGCAGCCCCACGTATCAAGCCATCCCATGGCATCCTCCGGAGTGTCGAAAAATAAAGTTCTGTTTTTATGAAAAATCTTCAATTTCGCTGGGTAAAGTCGCATGTATTTCTGACCGGCCTCCCTCAGTCTCCTCTTGACAGCCCCGAAGTTCATTCGGCTCTACTGCACCTTCAGGGTGTAGTCCGGGTAGGCTGTTATGTTTGCCTCCCCTCGCTTGATTGTTCCACCTTTGCGAAAGTGTCCCAGAATCCTTTCCCGGTCCCGATAGTTAAGGATCTTGGCAATAACTGGCCTAGGCGGATTGCCTGGCGGCGGCCTCCTCGTCAGAGCCCTGTGTGCTCGTTCCACAGCGAATCCTTTAGACAGAACTCCTCCGGTTATCTCCTGTAGCAACATGTTTTCGACAAACTCCGTGGGGTTGTGGCCCTCTGTCCCCTCCGGTATACCCACAATGCGGATGTTGTTCCTTCGGGCGCGTCCTTCCGCTTCCTCCGCTCTACTCTCCAGGTTGCCCATTCTTTGCACCAGGGCATGCAGTTCCGCTTTATGTGAGGCGCAGTCCGCTGTGTTCGAACTCCCTTCTTTCTTCAGGCTCTCTGTGAGCTCCGACAGGGACCTTACATCCTGTCAGAGTAGATTCACCTCCTCCTGCACTTCACCGACCTTATGGTCCAACAATGTTTTCAGTTCAGCCACAACTATTTCGAGCTTGGCCTCCCAGGCCGCTTTCAAGTCTGCTTTCAAGTCCGCAATTGCAGCCAGAACCTCTTAATTTGTACCCGCGGCAGTCTTTGCTCCTGGCACTTTCCGGGCCTGGCGGTGTTCTAGCAAATTCGTCCAGCGTAGGTTGCTTCACTTTTTGTCTTGGAGGCTTATTAGACATGACGCAGCAGCCGTATGTTGTGGGTCCGCCCACCTCTTATGCGCCACAAGTAGGGGGAGGTGGGCGCACACTCCGTTCCAATGTCTAAGACCTTACCCAATCATGGGGGCCTCAGAACCTCAGAAGCTCTGCCTGCCTCTTCCTTGGCATGCCCTAGTAAATCAACCAGTGGTCAACACCTTTGTATTATTTAACGCGCTCGTGATTGCGCTCGAAGGTGCTCCGCTGCAATGCAGAATGTGATCGGGGTTCCATACACAGCATCCGGGTTACCGCTTTCCAGTTCGTATGGTTATTCACACTCGGGAGGGCCCCCTCAGACTGTTCCAAGCTGGCCTTTCTTAGCCGCAATGGACTGCGCTCTCCCACGTATCAGCCCGCACTCCTGCGTCAACCTCACCTTGGGGTGAGCGTCACCTCCTCAGCTACAGCATCCCCTGCTCTCCAAGTTGCTTTGCCGTGTCCTAGTCACCGCACTCTCTCCCACGTATGCGGCACTACTGTAGCTACGCGGCCAACCTCCTCCGGGCGGGCCGCCTTTGCATGTAGTCGCAGGCGTATACCAGATGTGCCTGCCGCGCCACCGGTCTCGGGTGCCTCAGGCGTGTATGTTGGGTCCGGTTGCGGCGCTCAAATCAGGCTCCTGCGCCCATTTGTGCCCTGTCCCCATGGGCGGCGCTGCGTGTGGGTGTCAGTATCTCCCTCTCTGCTTCATGCAAGCATGCGTCCCCTTCTTGCCGTCCTGGCGGGGCTGGCAGTCTTCCAGTACCACTTTTCTTCGTTACTTATTGTGCTTGGGGTGCTCCCATCTCCCACCCTCGAGCTGGTGTCTTCCATGTACATCCACCACTTTGTTGCCTGTGTTGCGGGACGCAAGGCTTGCCTGTTCTCTGACCCTGTCTCCCAGGCACTCAGTATATTGACCGGATTCACGTTCCCCTTTGCTTCTCTTAGGTGTGTTATGGCTTCAGTAGCTCCTCTGCTCAACGGCTTATCATACCAGCCACGCTGCCCTCCAGCCTCACTCCTCCGCCCCTTATCGTTCGGCAAAATATGGATGCAAACATTTTTTGTGTCCCGCTCCGGTTACGCGCAATCATCCGCACCTACCAACCATTCAGTATCGTCCACTCGTATTATTTTTGCGTCTGCCTTCTACAGACGTGCTTCGCCTGGCAATACTGTATCTCTCCCTCAGTTCCCGGATGGCTTCGAGTGCGTCCGATACATTTGTACACTTTTCCTTGCTGTTGTTTCACCTCCTCTCAGCGCTGGGACTGCTTCATGCGGGTGGCCATCGCTTTGTTTCCCCAGTGCCCTATAAAGTGCGCGGCGGTTGGAGCTGTTTCGGTTCACCGCCCGCTTGCAAGCTCGCATGCACACTCCTTTTGCCTGGAGCTCAGGCGCACTCTGTGACCACGGTTCTTCCGCGTTTACTGGGCATTATCCGTGACAATGTATCCTCCGCGGTTCCGCATCAGAGCCTTTCTCTTTCGCTTCTCTGAGCGCAGTGGGGGGCGAAACACATCCAAACCCCAGCAACGTCTCTCAGGCTCTGTTCTTCATCTGGGAGCTACGTTCCTTTTTGTGGCATGAGCTTCCTGCTTTTTCGTTCTCTCCCTGCTCCTCCGCTCAATGCTCCGGAGCGGTCTGTATCTCACCCCCGCATTCACGCCACGCATTCATACCTCCTGGGCTGTACGCGGCCGGGGCTATCACGGTCTTCCGTCCGCCTGCAAGCCCTATGGCGCTCCCCTCTCCACTCGGAGCACGAACGCCCTTCGCGGCTGCGTTTGCTGGGCTGATTGCGCTTCCTCTCGCTGTGCCATGCAGACCCCGCGTTTCGTTTCTCAGTCTCGCCGACCCCTTTGTTCTGTGACGCCAGCCATTTTGGATTCCCTTTCTTCAGCTGGATACAGTTGCTTCTTCAGCCCGTAGTTATGTATCTTCAGTATCTCTGTTCTCCAGTTTATTCCCATGTGAGCGCCTGTTATTCATGTATCAGGCATGTCGTTTTGGAGCACCAGCAGTCCAATTTAGCACAGTTTTATCCGAGGATCATTACGGATCAGCAGGAGCTCGCAGGAGACACGTCCTTCTACATGGCCATGAAGCCACGCCCCCGTGCGGAGAGAGTTAATGTTGGTAACCATATCATCTAACTTGGAATTCTCTGAGGCAAACCCGGCCTCCATCATTGTCATGTATGAGCCCATATTTGTGGCTGGCATGGGGTCCGCCTAGTCCACCGGGTGGGGGGTGACCGAAGGGGGAGGCTCTCTCTGCGTTGTTTGTGTAGGAGTACATTGGGCCCTTTTTTGTTTCTTCAGTTTCTGTGGGTCATAGGGTGTAGGTCACCTCAGTGTCAGGAAAGTCCAATCACACCCCAGTAGCAGGGGAGCCTTATGCAGGGACCAGTGTATCTCTGCTGTTTACCAGCTCCTGAAGGGGCGGGGGGCGCTCACGTTCACAGGCAGAAAGCTGCAGTCCGAATATTGTTGTGGATCGTAATGTATGTACCCTTCACTTCCAGAAGGCGAGCTTGTTCCTATCCAGCACAGTCCTACTTTGTCTGCAGTGATGGTCACTTTAAATGTCATGCGGCAACCCTCCAATTCGGGGGGCTGACCTCAATTTGGGCTTTTACGGCAAGGAGCCTGCACTAGTGTTCCCAGGGCCACCAGGAGTCTCTAAACTGCACGCATTACATGAGGAGAGGGGGATGAGTACTGGACGCGGTGCAGAGTGTCGGAGAATAATGCAGCTTCTCCCCCCCCCTCTGATAAAGTCGAACGCCCCGGGTTACCTCAAGTCTTGTCGCTGGCGTTCTTCCTCCACCAGCTGGTCTCTGCTCTTCCCTGATGCACAAGACCATTGTTTGCCAGGACTCCTGTGCGCTCATACGCCTGATATCTCCTCCACCCAATGTCCAGTACAGTCAGGATTTGCACCACCAGTCGCCGCTGTTTTCAGCCGCACAGGGGTATACTTTAAATATCACGGTGTCTGAATTTTGCAGAATGTTTGCAGGACAACATATTTTGGCCACAGTGCCGAGACGCTAGGCGGCCATCTTAGTTGCTGCTCAGCAGTGCCCCTGGACACAGACAGATTTTGAAGTTGGGGGGGGAAGTCCCACCTTACCATTGGGCAAGTTAGGTCTTTCTCCATCCTGACATTTAAATTAATAAAGTGTTTATTTTTGAACTTTGAATCTGTTGTCTGTGTTTTGCTTCATGATGCTTTCAAAGAGGAAAAAATCACTGACCTGAAACAGTGCTGGGAGGCATCATGTGACAGTGGGTGGTACATTGGTAGCATGCATTGCATTTACACAGGTAATAGGGACTGTCTCTTTCCTAAGGTAATTGTCCCTTTCTCTTAGGTTTTCCTTGTGGTGGGTCTGTAAATTCGACCATTAGCCGCTTGGCCTCAGGATTCAGCAGGTGCAGCCCTGTGTAGCTCCTCTCTTCTTAATCCTTCCCCAGGTGCTTCCTTTCCTGGGGGCCGGGGGGCAAGTTACCCATTCCAAACAGGGGTCTACCAATGGATGGAGTCGGATAAGGGGCAAGCCCTCTTCTCCATTCTAAAGTTTACTGCATGGATTTAGGGCTCGTCGGTTCAGCCATTAGTCCACTTGCTCACCCATGCTTCTGTAGCAGCCCTCTGTCACTGCCACCTCCTCGACTCCTACTGGCATGAGCTGCTCCAAGCCCTCATGAAATCCTCTCGGCTCTCTTGCCAGTAAGGCGTAGCACTCTTGGTGATGGAGCTGGATTTCTCCAGTGGGCACCAACCATCTAAAGACGTTTTACCCATTTCTGGGTCTTGCTTGATGATTCACAGGGAATTCCACCAAAACCGACCAACTATTTCCTCCCTCTGGTTTTGTATAGTGGTGAGGAGAGGTTAATCAGCAGGGCCCAGGCATTAATATGGTGTTTAGTTGGGTTGACCAAGGACCGCAGTCACTGGTAGTATTGGATCTTGTGGTTGCTTTGGGCTGGAGTAAATTACCCAAACACTATTCATGGGCAGGTCTATCCTGTGGTCAGTCTAAATTATGATCTTCTCATTTGAGGGGACCCAGAGGTCGTAGGTGCTAAGAACTTCACAAGCATTTTTCCATGGGGATCTGTCATGACCCTCGCCCAAAACCCCCTCTGGCAAACCCATTGGCCAGGTGGAGTCAGGACTCGGGCCTCTAGAGCCTGGCATCCTCTTCAAAAGCCCTCATGGGGCCAGTCCTGGCGCCTATGGCGCCAGGCTCATACACCATGAAAAACAATGTGCTTGGCAACTACTTTATTGTATTGTCAGCCAACATGGAGGCATCCACATAGCTTGGTTCCTAAGAACCAAGCTATGCGGTCTAGTGTTTTGAGTGTGGTAGCCTAGGGACTACTTTACCTGGACTATTTTGTTGGGGCTATTTAAACCACACCCGAGCAAGACAACACGCTTCGCGTTACTTTGCAGCTTGAAACATGACGCTCATCTTGTCCAGCTATTCCCTCGAACCTCGCAGAAGCAGAACCTGCAAGGAGACAAAAGGAACATCATTAGCAGCAGAATCTTACCTGCAGTCTTCATCTTTAAACACCCGCAGCTATTGAGAACAGCTTCCTCGAATCTGCAGGCCTCCTAGACAGAACGACCTGAAAGAGGAAGGTAGAGGCAACATTCAAGAAAGCAGTAGGGACATTTACAAATTACGAACTGCTCAAAAGGCTTACCTGGCTGGTCACCTCTCGGCTGGCACCACTCCGGTCATTCCACTTGTGCTGAAGAACACCGCGACCTACAAGGAAGGAAAACGCAGGTTAGCAAAGGCAAGACATTGCAGCGCTGCGCATAGCGCTTACTTACCGCATCATAGCGCTCTTAATGCGCCATCTTTTACCAGCGGGGCTCAACCAAGCCAGTTCGCCGCGCTGAAGCTCTGCATACCTAAGGAAGAAAAAAAGAGACATTTTAAACAAAGAAAGGCATGCAGGATAGCAGCAAAACTAAAGAACAGCAATAAGACCTACCTGAACAATATCAAACGGGCCGGCGTCAGTGAAGTAACTGGACCGCACTCGCCCATGAAAGACAACGCGCCTCTGCTAAGAAGGCAGAACGGAGACCACGCCTAATTCTACCACAAGGCAGAACCTTCCGCGCAGACCACACCAGGGCAAAGCTGAGGAGCATACCAGCGAGTAACCCGGTTGGGTGGCGTCCCTGTGGATACCAGGTGAGCGTAACGGGATCTTCAAGTTGCTGGGTATGCCTGATGGGTGAATGCATGGAAGATTGTACTCTGGACTCTGCTCTTCTCCGATAATGTGGCGTTTTTTGCTTGTGCTGCCATTTCCTCAATTCTCTGTCTAAGTAGTTGGTCTCTCTTCTATGGGTGACCTCCGTATCGGGACCAACACCATTAACACGTGTAAAAAAAATATCCTCAAGAACACGGTCTCAAAGACCGTTCAAGGGTTTTTATTAGAATTTCAAGGTGGTCCAAGTAATCGCTGTCTACCTCTCTTTTCTTTCTTGTGGGCTCCTTCCACTCAAGCCCATGCTTCCCTGATCCCCAAGATGATGGTTACTAGAGATTGGCAACCCCTACTGTCTAATATCTTCTCTGGCTAGCAGTGAGGGCCTAAAGACAGAAGCGTTAACCATCTGGCTCCCTCCGGGGTTCTTCCAGGATTTTCCTAACCTTACCCTCTGTACGTTTGTGTATTGGAGTTGCTTTTTTTGTGCTACTCACAAATACCCTGGTACGTTCTCTTTCTTCCTCCCATTCCCTCTTCCTGATTTTACTACTCCCCTCTCCTCCGTCTCCTAGTCTACTCCAATACCTCCTCTCCATCCATCCTGCTCTCCTGTTTCTGTAATGTACCACACTCACTCCATCACCTCTGCCTCTCACTATTCCTCAGTTTCTTGTTCTACTCACCCTTCAGGAATATTGTGCCCTGCTCACCCTTCTCTACTAAGATCACTCTCCCTCACCCCTTTCCTACATGTAATGCCCTAGCTACACCTTTATACTCTAAACCTACCACACACTATGTCTGCCTCTTGTAATTACCTTCATGCCTATTCTGCTTCACTCTGCCCTCACCACTACTTCCACTACAGATTTCTATCCCCAGCATACGACCCACCCTCACTTTTACTTTATTGTAATATCTCTCCCTCTCCCTCTCCGTCTCCCTCTCTCTCGTTCTTCGAATGGATTGGGTCCTCCAACGTATTCCACATCTTTGGCATGTAATGGCCACAGCTGTGCTACTTCGGAAAATGTTCGGCAGATCGCATCAAGTTGATGTCCCTCGAAGGCCTACGTCGAGGGCAATGGCACCGGATGTTATAAATAGGACGCACGATGCCCGCAGCCTCAGTTCTGTTTTTTCCACAAACGTGTTTGTTTCGAGAACTCGGCGCGCCTCGTGTATTCTTCGTGAATGTCTTCTTCTTCTACCCCTCGGACTCCACGGTCTGGATTTAAGACTTGCCGGGACTGTAAGATGTCGATTACGGACCTGCACCAAATTTGTTTGTAATATCTGGGTGAGAGTCATGACACCAGCGACTGTTCGAAATGCCAGTCGCTGACTGCTAAGGCCTTGCGGGAGCGTATGGGGAAGTTACAGGTAGGTCAGGCTACTAAACCTAGTAAGTCCTGTAAATCTGTGAAGGGGATGTCCACCGACGGTTTGAGGGGTGACTCTCCTCGTCAGGAGTCCCAGGGACCTCGGTCCCAGAGTGGGTCCCGCCATTCATCTTCCTCGTCTAAGCACTCCCGAAAGCGGCGTCACTGGTTGCCTTCCCCATCGAATGATGGCGCCGCAAGGAAAGTGGCTTGTCCCACTAAGTCCTCGACTCCGGCGGAATGGGTAGCCTTCAGGGAGCAGATGCTGGCGGTTTTTTAATCCCTGGGCACAGTTCCGTCCGCGCCTTGGGAAGAAGCCGACAGGGAACGGTCTCTGTCTGATGCTCGTGCACCTTGTGGCCCGGGTCCTCGGCGCGATACTCATCAGGAACCGTCGAGCTCCCGTTCGGACAAGGTTCAGGTTTATTGCCAGAGACGTGCTAGATCCAGGTCTCGGTCTTCATCCCCGGCAAAACCGCAGAAATCAGTTAAGGGCTTGAGGTCACTGTCGGCGCCGTGTCTGTCGGATACAGATGTCGAGGCTTTGCCTTCACACCAGTCCTTGGCACAGAAGCCATAGGCGCCCTTGATGCCTACAGGGCCTTATGGCCGGAATTTGCAGATGGAGGTTCCTGGTACTGTGGATCCTCCAATGAAGGCTACATCCAAGTCTGTGAAGCCTGTTAAGGATTCCAAACCCACTTCTGTCCCAAGGCAGGAGTTAATTCTTCCTCTGGATGATATCTATGAGGATATATATGAGGAGAGGTCAGATTTGGAATTTGAGCCTGATGTGGCTCCTGTGTTTTCCGGGGACAGTCAGTTGGAAGAGTTACGTCAGTCACTCCATGATGCCAGTGGCTTAGACCCCGGAATCTCTTCCGGTGGTTAACAAGTCATTAACTAAAAAATAATGCCCTTCCAGTAGCAACCCCAGCTACCTTTCCACTCGTCCCACTCCCGAGAGTTTGGTGGTTCAGGTGGCTACGGCCACCTCAAGGCAGGCAGCGTACCCTACCATCCCTCCATATAGGGCGTGACAAGCGCTTCGATGGTTGGGCAAGCAAGGTGTTTTCTGAAGGGAGTAGTGCCTTGGCAAAATTTTCACACACTCTGTGCAATTGCGTCTCTCTCTAGCGGCTGAGCATATTCCCGAGGGGGAAGAAAGGGATGGGTTCCTTGCTCTCGTGCAGGATGGCAAGGATGCCATGTGTGAATCCCTTCAGTTTGGGTTTGACACGGCCGACAAGGTTAGCCGGTCCATCACTGTGAGCACCATTATACGCAGGTTTGCCTGGTTGCAGAAGTCTGGTTTTGCTCCAGATGTACAGGTCCGTCTTCTGAACGTGTCCTTTGATGGCTCTCATTTCTTTGCCAGCAAGACTGACGAGAGCCTTGAGAAGTTGCAGACCTCCAAAGCTGCTGCTAAATCTTTGAGTGCAGCAGTACATCAACCTCTGCCTTTTCGTCCTAGGGGCCAACAGTGGAGGGGAGGTTCCTTTCGTACTACTCCTCTTTTGGTAGGACGAGAGGAGTCAAAGGGGTCAACGAAGAAGTACCTGTGGTGGTCGGGGAAATAGAGGTGCCAAAGCCGCTCAAGCAGAAGCCTGTTTGCCTTCAGGCGCTGCAACAGCCGCTCCAAAACAACTATGAGGCCATGTTCCATTGTTCGCCGGTTAGGGGCAGACTGTCTCAGCATCTCGAAGAATGGCGAGCTATTACTTAGGATGCGTGGGTTCTGGAGACAATAGCCCACGGCTACTGTCTGCCCTTCCTAAAGTGGCCTCACGACAATCCACCGGGGAGTCTCTCTTTGAATTTTCCGGATCTGCTCCTTGTGCAGGATATCTTAACCCTGCTGGAGAAAGGCGCTATAGAACTAGTGCCCTTTAGCGGAGTGGAACAATGGATGGTATTCCCCATATTTTTTGATTCCAAAGAAAGACGGGGACTGAGATCCATCTTGGACTTGTGTTGGTTGAACAAGTTCCTCTGGAAGGACAAGTTCCAGATGGTTACTCCTTTCTCAGGTACTTCAGGCCCTTCGACTTCAAGATTGGTTGGTGTCTATGGACCTACATGATGCTTACTTTCATGTGCCGATTCATCCAAAACACAGAAAGTACCTGAGGTTTGCGGCTGGCAGCTCGCACTTTCAGTTTCGGGTCCTGCCATTCTGATTGACCTCCGCCCGAGGGTCTTCACCAAGCTGATGGTGGTGGTGGCGGCATCTTATCTCAGGCGAGGAGGGATTCACGTCTACCCCTACCTGGATGACTGGCTGATCAGAGCACGTTCTCCCGAACAAGGTCTGGATCATCTGTCTCACCTGCCTCTCCCTCCACAAGCTGGGCTTCTCCCTCAATTTCAAGAAGTCGCATCTGACCTCAACAGCTCCAGTAAATCGGGCTGTGTTGGATACATCCTTGGGAAAGGGTTCGCCCCCCAAGGTGAGGGCTCATCACATTGTATAGATGGTGGACACATTTCAACATGCCCAGAGCTTTCCGGCTTTTGTATTCTTAAGGTTGCTCGGCCTCATGGCATCCTGCATTTTTCTGGTGCCAGATGCCAGACTGCGGATGAGATCCCTGCAATGGGTCCTCAAGATGCAGTGGTCCCAATTCTCAGGGAAGATATCGGATCCCGTTCAGGTTCCACTCTGGGTCTCGCAGGATCTTCTGTGGTGGGCCAGCGAAGGGAATCTGATGAAAGGGGAGCCATTTTGGCAACCTTGGCTGGTGGTGATGGACGCCTCACCCACTGGATGGGGGGCTCATGCTGACGATCTTGTCAGGTTTTCACATTTTGTACCTCACATTTGCAAGGGCCCTTTTAGAAGTTACAGCTATTATTCCTGGAAAGCTAGAAAAAGGGGTTTGTTAAAGTATTGAATTATTTAAATCATCCCAGGTGTGAGGGTAGAACATTTCACTAAAAGATTTGTTCAGATTTCCTTAACTACTTTTTTCCAATTAAAAAATGTGATTCTCCCAAGCCAAGATGGTGGAACACTTTCTCAGCAGTGATTGGTTAGGTTAACTGCAGGCAGCATTGTGTTGTCATTGTGGAATGTTCTAAAAAAGTTCTAAACTGACTTTCATTAAAGTTTCTACCAGAGTAGGTCATGTTTTAGTTAGCTCTAATAAAGAAGGTTTCTTTCCACATAATAAGTGGTAGATTACAGAATTATATTTAACATAGTATTCAAGTTTGATTAAGACTGCAGTAGAAGAAAGAAACTAGTTTCAAGTGACTTTGATGCTGAGCAGCTGTATCCAGTCATCCAGTAAAAGACAAAGCTAGGTGAACTTTTGGATCTTTAGAGATTAATTTATTGTGATTCAAGTGACAATTTATGTTAAAGTTTCTCTACTGAAATTAGAATAATAATTTGTAAAACTGGTTAACTTTAATAAGATGGTAAGCGCGTATTTTATTATTCAGTAACCACTAATAAGGCACGCGGTTCTATGCGCCGTGTTTCTAATGTTTAAACATTAAAAAGTACTAACTTCATTTTTTACAAGCGCGAGTCGTGTTTGTTTTGTATTGCTCGCGAGCGCGTACCGAGTGTATTTGGATGCGCGCGATTAGAAAAAAGGACCTAACGACGTCGTTCAAGCGTCGCGGCCATCTTGGAATTCTTTATTTCTTCAATACGAGCGCGTTCCTTCCGATTTTGTCCTCCGTTACAAAATAACATCATCTTCGTCCAATATAGTACAAGGTATTATTTAATTCCTAAAAAGTTAAACTGGAATTGTAGTAGTGATAGGCTTTTGGGTGTTTATTTTTAAGGACATTCGAGGTGGTGTTAGACGAAAAGATAAATACTACTTTGTCAAGAATCGAATTACAGCCGACTACCTACAATATTGCTACATAACCACTTAAGAAATTAAATAGCCTAACGGCAATTCGAATTTAGGCTACAGGTAATAGAATCTAGTAATCGGAAGGTTAGTCATTGTAGAGAAATAGAAAAAGGTATTCTAAGACTGCATTTTTATTTTAGGAACACTACTGAAAAATAATACCAGATCTTTCCTGCGAAGACAGACAGAAGTGCCAGCAATAGGAGTTCCAGAGAGTTCCAGACTTGTTGTCTCTTTTCTCTCAATCCAATTCCCCTTTCCCCTTGGGTTTGCCTGTCCAGTAGTTTTTTTTGTTACAGGATTGTTGGGCAGGCAGGCTTTGGGGGTTTAGAGGACCAGCTTCATTCCTGCAGGATTCTTCAGCATTGGTTCTGACAGATCTGACTGCCAGCGGCCGTTGGTCTCCGTCGGAGTCCAAACTCCACATCAACCTGTTGGAGCTAAGAGCCATCAGGCTGGCCCTGAAGGCTTTCTGCCATCTGTGCGGGGGAAGAGTGTCGTGATCATGACGGATAACACAGTGGCCATGCATTATCTCAACAAACAATGGGGGGGTAGGGTCAGTCCTGTTGTGCAGAGACAATGCAGCTCTGGTTCTGGGCAATCCAGCAAGGAATTTCACTCTCAGCAGTTCATCTGGCCAGAGAGGAGAATGCAGCAGCGGATGCTCTGAGCAGGCAAAGCACGATCTCTCACGAGTGGGAGTTGACTCAGGAAGTCTTCTGCCCTTTGGGGTACCCCACAAGTGGGTCTGTTCACGACCAGTGCCAACCTGAAGTGCGAGAGATTCTGCTCAAGGGAATTTCCTCTGAGAGGAGCCTTAGGTGACGCATTTGTCGTGGATTGGTCATTCCCACTTCTGTATGTGTTTCCTCCGGTCCCTGTCATTCCTTTCCTTGTGTACTAAGGAGGTTGCAGAGGTTTGGATTCCACATGATCCTCATTGCTCCAGATTGGGCCAGGAGAGTGTGGTACCCGGACCGTCTAGAGATGTCTACCTGTCCTCCACACTGAGAGGATCTTCTCTTGCGCGAGGAGAGGCGTGGGGGTGTGGCGGGAGTGGGGTATGGGTGTCGGGTCGGCCTCTCCATCCAGAGGTCAAGACTCTCAACCTTCTCGCTTGGTTTCTGAAAGGTTTAGATATAAGGATTGGGACCTCCCAAATGACGTGATGGAGGTGTTGCTTTCGGCCAGGCACCCGGCAACCAAATCCTTGTACCATTGCCGTTGGTGTAAGTTTTGCGACTGGTGCAGAGGACACAATGTCGATCCTTTTCAGTATTCCATTCCGATGGTTCTGTCTTTCTTGCTTTCTTTGGCCCACAGGGGTCTTCCAAGTAGGCACCATGAAAGGTTACCTGGCGGCGCTGTCTATCTTCAAGCGCTCATCTGAAGAATGTTCTTATTTTAAGATTCCCTTGAATTCCCAATTTCTTAAAGGGCTCACTAATGTATTCCCATCGTCCCCATTTCAGGTGCTGGTTTTGGGATTTGAATTTGGTCTTGAAATTCCTGATGGGTGCTCCGTTTGAACCTTTGCACTCTTGTCCTTTGAGACTGTTGTCTTTCAAGACGGTTTTCTTGATTGCGGCTACATCCGCTCGGAGAGTAAGTGAATTGCAGGCACTTTATCTAAGCCACCTTTTACTGTGTTCCACAAGGATACGGTTGTACTGAGGGTACGTCCTTTCTTTCTACCTAAGGTAGTGCCTGAGTTTCATTTAAGCCAGAAGGTGGTAGTTCTGGCTTTCTATCCTCCTCCTCATCCTGGTAAGGAAGAGGAGTGACTCCATAGGTTTGACCCTAGGACAGCTCTGAGCTTTTATATTTCTAGGATGTCCAGGGTCAGAGTGGACAACCAACTCTTTGTGGGGTACGATGGACACCGATTGGGCCAGGCTGTTACCAAACAGACCTTGTCCAGGTGGATTATCCTCACCATTACTGAATGTTACAGATTGGCGGGCAAGGACCCTCCTTAGGGTTTGCAGGCTCACTCCACTAAGGGCGTAGCTACTTCCACTGCCCTGCAGCAGGGAGTCCCTATTAGGAATATTTGTTACGCAGCTACATGGGCTTTTATTCACACCATTGTCAAACATTACTACCTGGATACGCTCCTTGGTCAAGATATGGCCTTTGGTAAAGCGGTCCTTTATTCTGCCATCAGATTGGGTATTCTAAATTCTTCTCCCTCCTCCATTTTCTGGTACTGCTTTGGGAGTCTGTCAAAGATGTGGAATACTTTGGAGGACACAATCCATTCGAAAAACAAGTTCCTTACCAACTGGTAACGTTCTTTCAAATGGATGTTCCTCCAACTTATTCCATATCGCCTTCCCGGCCTGTCCCTCTGAAGAATTTCCTATGCTATTGCAGCTTGCGTTCCCTCAAGGCGATGTGCAGTCAAGCCGGCATGGTGTAAGAGCTGGTTACACGTTATGGAGGAAAAAACATAAACTGAGGCTATGGACGCCTTGCGTCCTATTTATAACCTCCGGTGACGTCGCCCACGACGGAGGCCTTCGAGGGACTTCGACTTGACGCTGGACACCCACTGCCAAAAAGTTTCCGAAATAGCACAGCTGTGGACATTACATTTCAAAGATGTGGAATACGTTGGAGGAACATCCAGTCAAAAGAACGTTACCAGTTGGTAAGTAACTTTTTCTTCTCCTTTCTCCTATTGCTCCTGATAGGCCCATCACTGCTCTGGATCTTTCTCTGACAGCAGCTCGTCCTGAAAGGCAAAAAGTGCAACACTGTAGCAGGGATTTCCTCCCCATTTGAACCAGAGAAGATCAAATGAACTGAAGGTGGTGAAGTAACCCAGCACTGGTGTTTTTATCTGAACTTCTTTATCTTTGAATAAATGTGGAAATTCAACTTGCCTCACAAGTCTACCTCCTCTGTCAGTCCTAAAGACAATATTTACATATATTAATAGTACTGAGATGAGGAGGCCCTACGGGGATGGAGGAAGAAGATAAGAGAGCCACAAACACTGTTCTAGTTGTTGTCCTATCTTTAAAGATACTCATCTAATAAAAAGCGAAGGAGGAGGAAACGTGGAGGTCAGAGTGGCAGAGCAGTAGAGGCAGAAAGAAGCAAAGAATTGGTGAACAAACGAACGCTCAACCACCAACAGGGAAATTAAATACATGTTCGTCTACAGACAAGGGTAAGAGCGTTGGACCAGAGATTGTCAGAAGATACCACGCCGACTGGCAGTCTCATCCACAACTCTGACTCAAGCGTAATAGCAGAGGACGAACCCAAAAGGGGTTGAGGTTGCCAAATGGTATGATAGGTTATTTGATATTTATAACGCGCTTAATACCCATAGGTTTCTAAGCGCGGTCCCAGGGATCGAACTTGTGGTGCACCACGTCATCTTGCTTCCAAGGCGAGTGCGCTGCCCCTGAGCTATCCTCCCAGGACGTGTCAGCGAGTTGAGGCACAGAAACCTGAGCGGAGGTCCTGAGAATGCCTTTGCCTAGTGGTGCGGCTCTCGCTTTAATGAGAGGTGCCAGGAACTTGCTGCTACATCACCTTAGCACAAAGTGGCTGCTGAACCAGAGGCCAGTTCAACGACGCAGGAAGCACTGCCAGAGACAAAAGCAGCTGTCCGGTCGGAAGCCTGTTTCAGGACATGGAAAGTTTTCCAGCCGCGGCTTGATCACTGAGCTTCGGCACCGAGCTTAGGAGACGCCAGGGTCTTCTCCAGGCTCTGGACCATGTACTTGCCTGGGGGGAAAAAGGGGCTCTGCGGACAGAAGGGAACAGCGGCCCTGCAGAGGTGAAATAATTATAAAAGGAAGAGAACTTGAGATGAACTGAACCATTGTCAATGGGAAGTGACTGGGAGAGTAAACCCGCCTTGCCAGAAAAGGGAAACCACAAATAGGCAATCCATACCCCCGTGTCTATGTGAGAAATAAATATAAACTTTATTCTTCCTCAGTCCAGTATTTTGGGAAAATAACTAAATATACATGGCAGGTTAGTGAACCAAGGGTTTTCGGCCCATGAATAAGGAACGCAGACCTTGGCAGGAGAGTACACCAAGGCTGTGAGCCATACTAAAACTAGACGAGGAGGAAGATGCCACAGAGACGGTCCAATGGAGGGGGAGAAACTCCCTTTTGAGTTGGTGGAACTTTCTTTTTGGAAGTACTTTGATTTTGCTTTTCATAGTAGAACTTTTGTTAGAGTTGAACTAAAGCAGACATCCTAAAGAAACGATATAAAGAAAGGACCCAAAGAAAGAAGAAAATAAGCTGTTTAACTGGAGTGGAACTTTACTCTTTGGAACAGCTATTTTTGAATTAAAAGCAAGGCTGCAGGAGGTCAGCCAAATGACGTGCGTCTCTGGTGCATCCAACAACATGGCTCAACTCTTACAAATCTGCAGGGAACTCGCCAAGCCTTCCGCAGTCTCCTCCTCACCCCTCCCCTCCCATACCCCTCTGTAACGCACTGGCCACACACTTTACCACTAAAACTCAGGACATTCTGGGCACCCTTGCATCCCCCATCCTACTCGCCCTTGCCTCCTACAGCTTCCCACCCTCCTTCCTTTCTCTCCTCCTTCTTCCCCATCACACTTGAGGAGGTCTCCAGAGTTGTCTGCTCCATGAAGCTCTCCTCCAAACAAGTTTCCCATTGCTCCTCCAGAACCATTAAGGACAATATTGGCTCTCTTGCCCCTACACTTGCTGATTTCTGTAACCACTCTTGCTGCTGGTTTTTTCCCCTCCTCCCTCAAGCACTCCCTTGTGCGCCCCATCCTGAAAAAACCTTCAGCAGATCCTACTTGTCCAGCCAGCTACTGCCTATATCTATCACCCCATTCCTCACGGAAACTCCTGGAGAAGATGGCCTTTCCCCGACTTACCGCACACACTGACCTTGTTGGTTGCCTCCTCGACCATCAATCGGGATTCCGAGCATTCAGAGGCACGGAAACTGCTCTTCTGAACACCTGTGAAGAAATGCTCGCATCCCTTGATTCTAACTTTCTCGTTGTCTTCATTCTACTTGATCTAGCCTCTGCTTTCGACACGGTCAACCACTCCATCCTCATATAATGGTTTCATGATACCCTGGGTATCTCGGTGCAGGCACTGGCCTGGCGCACCTCCTTCCTTGGTGACCGTCCGTCCCAGGTTATTCTGGGCACTTTCTCCTCCCCTACCTCCTCCACTTGTGGTGTCCTCCCCGAGGGCTGCAACCTCTCTTCCTGGCTCTTTAACAGATTGCTCTCAAAAGTAGCGGGTGTAGCCATCATTACCAAAAACACCTGCCCATCAGAGAAGTTCCTAGCCAAGTACTCCACTCTGGAAAACTGCTCTCTATAAAACTATCCCTTTCCAACTCTACCACACTTACCATCCACAGCATGTACAGACCACCCGGTCTACCGCTTTTCATCGAGAAAGATATTGCACTTCTCCTCTCCAATGACACAAAACCCTTATCTACAATCATCGTCATGGGGGACGTCTACCTAGGCCTAAACAGCCAGTCTGATAACCTTGCCCACACTATTGAAGCACTGGGGTTTACCCACCGCATCACAAGCCCTACACACAACAAAGGCTGCACGATAGACCGGCTGGTCGACTTTAATTTTAACTCCCAAATCACATCCAACTCCCAATGCCCATGGGCCGCCCTGAATATCATCTCATTCACCATCCCCCAAAACAATCAATTATGTGTAACGTTGCAAACTGCGCCAGCTGTCTTCTCCAGAAACGCTTGGAACATCACCCCCGCAAACGTACTCCCACTGCTGTAACCAATACTGAACTACCAACACATAGTCTGCGACCTTATGTCCATGGTAGAACAGGTCAATCAAACACTCCACATATCCACCTCCAAGATTGCTCCACTGAAAATGCGCAAAACCAGATAGTTAGCTCACCTAAACCTCTGGTTTACCTCAAACCCTCGCCGCCTCAAAGCGAGCTGCCGAGACCCTGTGGAAAAAGTTGTCAACCGCTGCTAGCAAAGAACGCTTCTTCTCTGCAGCCAAATCCTACAAACAGGCCATCCTCTATACTAAATGCTCCACTTAAAACGAGCGAATACAAAAAGCTAATTCTGGCCCAAGAGAACTCTTCTCCACCCAGAGAGAACTTGAATCACCCACCGCCTCACCTGATAACTGCCTGGAAGACGCCACCTGGTGCTCCAATATTCAAAAGGCATTGCTGGATAAAATCGCCCTCCTGCAAACCAAAGTTGAGAGCAAAAAAAATAAACTGTCATGAACAGAAACACTGGCCACACCACCCCACTCCCACTGTCACTTGCTCCTTTCCACTTCCACCCAGTCACCATGCTAGAAGTCACCAAAATCATTAAAAAGCCTGAAGCCATCCAAATGCTAAGGCGACATCTGCTCAGCCTCCTTCATGAAGGACTGCGCAGTGGAGCTCACCCCATTCATTGCATCTCTCATTAAATCATTCTCCTCTGGCACAATACCTACCAACCTCAAAGACGCATGGGTCCTCCCACCCTGAAGAAGCCCACGTCGGACCCTAATATTCCCACAAACTACTGCCCCATTCCCCCAGTGCCCTTCCTACTCATAATTCTAGACCGAACGGCTTATCGGAAAATCCAGATATACCTTGAATCTAACAACCTCCTTGGCCTGAGGCAATCCGGTTTCTTGCCAGGACACGGAACTGAATTGCCACTCCTAGACCTATAAATTCAAATGGATGAAATCATAGACAAGAGGAATCTAGCCATACTCCTCTTACTCGACCTCTCTGCGGCCTTCGACTTGGAGGACCATAAAATACTATGCCAGCACCTCACCACAGCAGCCCACTTCTTCTCCAAAGCCACAACCTGGATAGAACCCTTCCTGTCCAACCGAACAATATGGGTCTTGTCCAAGACTGCCGCGCCCCAACAGCACTAGTCTCCTGCGGAGTCCCCCTAGGCTCCTGTGTCCCCCCAACATTGTCTAACATTTTCACTCAGCCCCTTTTTGACCTATTGGATGAGCAGGCTGTCTCCTACACCAACTAAACAGACGACACCCAAATCCTCCTGCTTATATCAGGCAATTACGACTTTGACACCATTTCCCTGAGCAAAATATACAAAATCACCCAAGCCTGATGGCCCAACATGGACTATGCTTAAATGATGATAAAATAGAGCTACTCCTCGTAAGAAGTCAATCACGACTAAGTAAACTACATAAGGACTATACATCACTCCTCATAGATGGGAACCCCATCCTAGTCTGCAAAGAAGTAAAAACCTTGTGGGTCTACCTAGACTTCTCACTCTCCCTAACCAGACACGTGAACGCAATCGCCTCTCCGGCAGCATAAACAACTAAACTCATCAGTGCCTGAAGGCCATTCTTCACCTCCGAGAGCTGCATCACAATAGCCAGAGCATTGCTTCTTTCTAAGAGCGACTACTGCAATGCCCTCTTTGCAGGCACAACCACCCGCTACATCAATAAACTCCAAGTTGTCCAAAACACCCTAAGCAGCCTTGAAAATCCCCAATAAAGAACACCTCGTCTGCCAGGCGGATAGCCCATTGGCTACCTGTCCGCGATTGTATTTTGTTTAAAACCCTTTCGCTAACACACAAATGCCTGGCTAAAACAGCCCCCTTACACCTATTTAATACATTCTCCAAATGTCAATCCACCAGACCCACCAGGATGACCCATTCCCGCTTCCTCTCCATCCCCAGATTCAAGCAAAAAAAAGCTGGCGGCCGCAGCTTCCCAGTGGTAGCTGCTAAACACTGGAATACACTCCCACTAGTACTAAGACCAGAGTCATCCCTCTGGTCATTCCGAAAACTACTCAAAATATGGCTATTCACACCAGACCAATAAACTTAAAGGGCATCACCTCGTTCGTCCACCACTGCTCATGTATGTGTTAGTACTCTGAGCGCAATCACATGTAACCAGCCACCAGACAAATGTCCAATGTTGAAATACCCAACCTACTGCTGTGATTTTATTATGTATTGATGTATCTAGCACACAGATGCCCTCGGGCTGGGAGCGCTCTACAAATGCTAAATAAAAATAAACACCTCGCTCCTCTGGCACACCCTTCATTTCCACCTTCTCCCCAAACTTCCACTATTACGCAGATGACACACAACTTGTCTTCAAACTATCCTCTGACCCTTTCCTCCATCATTCCGAATTGCCTATCTGCCATCCAGTTCTGCTGCACTTCCAATGGTCTCTGCCTCAATGCCAGCAAGACTGAGATCCTTCCTATTGGGACTCTTGCTCCCTTTCTTCCCCTCCCTCTGGCCATCCTCTATGGACTCTCCCACGTCTCCTTAATCCGAAGTCTGAAACCTTGGAGTCCTTTGAATCCTCTTTCCTTCCGCCCTCACATTCAGGCCCATGCCAAGAAGTCCCACTTTCAACTCTTCCTTCTCAAAGAAATTCTCCCTTTTCTCACTTTCCCCCAGAAGCATATTGTCTCTAGAGTTCTGGTTCTCTCTAGGCTAGACTACTGCAATAGCCTCTTCCTGAATCTACCCTCTTCCTCTCTACGACCCCTCCAGCTAATCCAAAATAGTTCAGCAAGACGTATCCTTGGCCTCAAGCCCAGGGACCGCATCTCTCCAGCCCTAAAAACTCTCCACTGGCTCCCGGTTGCTGTAAGGATCCAATTCAAATCCATCTGGATCCTCCATAAGGCTGTCTGGGGCCGGGGACCGCGCTATCTGCAACATGCTCTTACTAAATACTCCCCCTCTAGATCTTTACAGTCCTCTGGTACCAACTCTGTGAATGAAGCGCTTCGCTAAACAGTGATCGTTCTCTTTACTAAGCTGGCTCCATCTTATGGAACAGCCTCCCTCTTCCTCTTCGTCTTGAGCTGAATCTCCTCAAATTCCAGAAGCTCCTCAAGACTTTCCTTTTTACCTCCTCCCTCCTCTGCTAATCCCATAGTTGTTGAGATTGGTGGCCAGGGCCCTTATGTGTCCTTCTGGGCCCTGGCTTCTCACACCCAATCACCTCAGTCTTTGCCTGTTCCCAGCACTTGCCTTGGCATCCGCTGGCCTATGCCACTGCAGGTCTGCACTTACCTATTTATATGACCTCTCCCTAGCACTTTGTCCACTGCACTTACATCTGCTGCTAACGAACGAGCAGAGGCACTCCTAGCACTTACATCCACTCCCTTTTCCCCCTTTCCTCTCTCTTCACTTGTACGTTCTGAATGCTTACAAGGCCTAGTAGGTCCGTCTTTTTCCTTCAGTGTTTTATTTGTTTTCAATCCCATGTTCCCTCCCTGTTGCCCTGTGGGTGCTTTGAAACACAATTTACTTGCCGTATAAACGCCTAATAAATGCACAATAAATAAATATGTTTTCCTTCATACACATTTTGTCGAGTTTATAGTATGAGAGTCACATTAGGTTTTGGACACAGAATGGACAGTTTTACTTTGGACATTCTGACATTGACCGTAGTTCATTTTGTTGAGGCAGGGAAACCCCTCTTAGTGTTAGGGTAAGCGAGACATTTTTCCAAACCCCATTATTATTTAAGGACCAAAGTTTAGGGCACTAGAATGTAGGGACCACTGCGCTGACCAATCAGCTATTGGGTGCACCCTGCTGCTTGTGTGGGGGTTGAAGAGAGGCGGTGCCCTTTTGTCCCAAATATAGGTTTCCTGTTTTAGAATGTTAACCCTTATCACATGCCCTGGGTAACTAAATAAACATGACCGGATTATCTGGATACTGAAATTAACAGATACCATTAAATCAATTGAGATATTCTTTAATTCTGTAGCCAACACGTGTTTCGACCCTCATGGGTCTTTGTCAAAGCAATGCTCTATGGCATTATTGAATAGTTCGATGGAGTAAGATTACCCATGTAAGAGGCTTGATGTGATCTTGATGGTGGTCAGATGTAGAGTTATCAATGATAGTAGATGTCCTAGTTGGGTGCAAAGTACGATAGCTAGTGAATTCAATCTGCGCAAACAACAATTGATGACTGTATAGTATCCCCTGTGTGGAATATTTTCCTAATGGTACGTAGAACCATTCATCTTAAGGGAGCCGGATTGGGCCTGCCACATGGAGCCTTTCGGTGTGTGTCCCATTATTATTTAAATACAAGTATGTGGGCAAGAAACACAGCACCTGTGTCAGTCTTTCATGTCCGACTCCTCACACAAGACAGACTCCTGCTTCTCTGTGGTTATCTGAGATTGCATATGGTTATCTGAGATTGCATATACCGACACAGCATTCTGGATATTGAGAAATTCTGGTTATAATAAGTTCTAAAGTGCTCCAAAGATCTAGTATTTCAACATCATGACTTTCACGCTTTGTCTATTTGAGGTACATAAAGTAGATGGCCCTAACAACAACATAAATGCGATAAAACATATTTCCACTGTCACATGTGCTCCATTTTCTAAGTGCATAAAGCAAGCAATGTCAATGTTAGTGCTTTTCTCAACCATACTTCCCTTTGATGTTTTTAAACCTTTTAAAAGATCCCCAAAATAGGATTTGGTTAGTTTTCAGATATGGGCAGCATAATCAATACCTTTAACTATATGAACTGTTGGTTCATTAGACCGCACTACATATATTAGGCTGAGCATTTCTCTTAATTTTGTTTGTGGTTTCCATATAGCGCACATTGCAGGCAGGAGGCTGCTTCGGAGCTCTAAAGTTGTACGTGGGTAGGAAAATAGAGGTATTGAGGAAGGGAGGTAGAGTAAGGAAATCGAAAGTATGCAACAAGTTTGATTAGTTTGCCTTTTAAACAGGTGAGTCTTCAACGTTTTTCAACTGCAGTCTGATTAAAGAGCGTTCCAGCGTGAGCAGCAATCTATCCCTAAAACAATGGCTCCAGACTACAGTTAATCGTGAACCTCGAATAACGCAACCAAATATTAACCATTCAGCATAGTGAATATGTTTATCTTACAACACTGTCATGTTGAGTTTTTGGAACAGTTAAAAGTAAGTTGTTGGGCCAACCAATAACTAAAGATTAATTGTTGCAGAATATCAATCGTTGCAGATATCACAATGCCCGCAACGCCTGTCCCCCTTCCTTTCCCATTTTATTAATTTTCCTTGAGCACACCTTGATACCCTTTCTATGCTTCGTTATCTCTGTGATGAAGTGCCTTTATGACCATGTTGGTGGAAGGTGGGGGCGCAAAAGAGGTACTTCCTTCATAGGATAACGATCGATACTCGGGCCCCTGTAAGACAATTGTGAGAAAAGTGTGGCGCAGCGTTCCCATGGGGCCGGCAGCACTGGTGCACTCTGATCCTTTCGAACGGGTGATTAAGTTAGTCCCAAATCCATACAAATCAAAAGGGAGGACCTGCGCTAGATCTTCCCAAGACGATCTGCCAGTAGTTTAAGGAACAAAAGGGGGTTGGGAAGTCCGATATGGCAGGTGTAGTTCTCAAAGCTGCAGTCCAGATCCACCGAGGCCCAGAAAACCGATTTCTCAGTTGCCCATATGAAACTACCATACCTGGGTCCCATTCAACCAGAAGGAGGCTGAAACCTCCTAGAGGCTAGAACCCTATAAACCCTCAAGGACTCATTAGTAGATGGTGATGGTAGGAGGAGGTGCTCCTTTGGTTCTGAATGGAGAGCGGAAGAAAAGAAGTGAAGAAGTAGGAGGCAGGAGACTGGAGCTGAGTCCCTAGAGCCTGGGAAGAGCAGGAGCCAAAGGCTGGAGTAGAGACACAGAAGGCTGGTGGTAAGGAGAAGAAAGGAGTCTTCAGGGAGGACATATGCTGCAGAACAGCAGACCCAAAACATGGGGAGTTAGGAGACCCAGTGGGCTGGGAGAAGGAGGACCAAGGAGGCTGGGGAAAGGAAGGTCCAAAGAGTGGCAGAGACTGGGGAGAAGTGGAGAACTGTTGTGGTTATCAGGAAAGTGCCCAAAGTGGTGAAGAAGGTATCCAAAGGGTTAAAGAAGTTGGGACATTTGGAAGGGATTTGGACTATCTTAATTGGTCTGAGAGAGGGCCCAAAGGGGTGACCAAGTGAGGAGAATGAACAGCTATTGAAAGAAACTATTGATGAAAGATGGGTGAGGAAAGAACACAGAGTAGGGGAAAAGTGAAGCAGAGTAGGTAGAGGAAGTTTTGAATACCTCACTCCTACCATCTGTCTACTATCCCTTTTGGTGTTCTCACTCCTCATCGTTCTTCACTCCATCCTTTGTTACTTGTCCTTCCTCTGTGCTACTCCTCCCTCCTCCAGACTACTCTTCCTTTCTCCAAACTGCTATGCCCCCTCCCCAAAGCTTTGCTAATGCCATCCTCCACACTATTATTCAATCCTTCACACTACTCGAGCACCCTCATTTCACCTATTAACATCCAATTCACAATTTCTTTCCCTGGCCACCCTGGCCCTGTCTTCTCCACCCAGGGCATGTGTGTAATATGTAAAGTCATGAGTAGTGGGCTAAGCCCTGCCCACTTTTTCTGCACGGGCTTGCAGCATACTGGAGATATCCGCACTGGAAGGCCAGTGCCCACATTCATGTTCCGGTAACCGGTTCCACGCGGTCTACCAGTAAGTATATTAGGGAAAGGTGTGTCCTTTTCCCCTCTTGGTCCCTGTGATCTAGGGGGCCTCTGGGTTATTGTGAAGGCTTGCCTGCTTTGGTTGGCAGCTCCACAAGGTCCTCTCCGCTGTGCTTATGGAAGTGGCTTCTCTCTCTTTGTTGCAAGGAAATGTCGCCTTAAGTGTATGCTTGAGGCAGTGTTTCTTCTTGTTTTCCCATAAACGTCCCTCCCCTCTACAGCCGATAACTGCAGCGGTCAGGCGATACCTGTTCTATCTTCAGTTTAATGTTTTTTCTTTACTTCGGATTCTGATGTGGGAGCTCTGAAATTGATAGAAAGCCCGGACAAGTATCTGGCATAGGAGGCAAGGCTGCATAGAACAACGGTATGTATGAAAACATGCTGACACAAGGAGGGCAGGAACTGGAAACTCTCTGCTGCCGTGCTCATCCTCAGGTGGATGACTGGCTTTGGACATCTCCGTAATCACTCCACCTGTCTTTTAAACTAGTTCTGAATCCTCTTTGACAAGGCCAGAGTATGGGCCTTGTAACATAGAGCGCTAAGAGTCGAGGAGAACAGACTCTGAAAACTGTGGAAACTTGAGATTGACAGCTGAAGATTAGAGACCCTGAGAATTTGGAAAAATAGGGTGCAGGAACCCCTTACAATCAGGGACAGAGAGCATATAAGCGTTCTGCGTTAACATCTAGCCCCTGAGTGTACAGAGTACTGGCAGAACATTTGTGGTAACACTTTACTTTCAAGAGACGATTTTCTTTAGATACGTTTTCAGAGCATTGCCCAAGCGAGAAGAACCATCCTGACAATGTTTATTTTAATGAACACACTATTTGTTTATTTTTTTTATTGTTTGAGTCCAAACAAAAATTGACCTTTCACAAAAATAAACAAGAAAATATAATTCATTTATCATACTATGCATACATTAAAACATTGAGAAAGAACGTAGGAATAAAATAAATGACATAAGAAGCAAACAAAACATTTTTTGCTAGAAATTCTAAAATCCTTCCAATTGATTACAGGTGCAATTCTGGATAAATTATACAACAAAAATAGAAAGAACCAGAATTAAAATGGTTAATGGCTCATATCACGTTTACAGTCCCACCAAGGTCAGCTCTTTGAACAATTTTACAATTGCAGTTGTCAATAAAGATTAATTTCCAGAAGCTGCCCTTTCCCAGATACAATGTGTGGCCAACCACCAAACCTGTGAAATGAAACGGGACAGATGTTGTAGTCTCATTTCCCTTGTACCAGTGCAGTCGATAAACCGATGCCTCAACGTTTGTGAACAGGCATCCTCACATCACAGGTATCATCAGGGAAATCTCTTTTCCTGATATAGCAAATTTCACGAGTAGGCTGAAAGTTCCGGCAAAATCTTAAGAAATCAGATCTTAGCCTAGAATCTGGGATTTTCTTCAAGTACATGGGAAGAAATGATCTAGGTTTGGTGATAGCAGTTAGAGACAGAGACCTTTGAGGTTCACATAGCAGCTATGGTGCTGATCCAATCCAGCCTTTTTAAACACTCCTTAACCTTCATTGGATTGTCAATCAAAGTCTCTTCCGTGCAGTCAGCCTCCAATAAAATTCTTTTACAAAGCATCTTCAGGTTTACTAAGTAGTGATTTGAAGAGTCCTGAAGAGCAGACGACACGTCCTCATATAGTGAAATTGATGGGGGGAAACGGGATCAATCTATAAAGAGAAATCCATCTCCACTCCATCCATGCCACAAGCGATTGTAGGCCCAATTCGTACCTTACACAAGCGATAGGCACAGAACTGGGCAAACTGAGAACACACTTCCAAATTCTGCCCTCCAGTCTATCCGAGTCTAGCAGATGAGACAAAGGATCTGTATTGAAACCAAACAACAACGCAGGGATGACTTTACCTGATAACAGGGCTGGTGGGGGAGGAGGGAAAACTTGCAAAACTTATTTAGGATTTTTATCATCTGCAAGCCGAACTGCATAATCTTAGCCTCAAGAATATCTATCGCATGGGCTTTCGTTGGGAAGGATCGAACCATTGTTCCCAAATAAGTGACCTCTTTTGCAATCGGAATACTCTGATCGTCCATGGTCCATGTCAAGATGTTTAAATACCAGAATCTTCGGCTTGAGGGGATTAACCTTCAGGTCATTAAGTTGTGTGTATTTTTGGAGTGCAACAAACATTCGCTGTAGACCTATTTGCGTATAATCCAATAGGATAATAACATCGGCGTACGCCATCCAATTTATTTTGGTCTTTCCAATCTTTGGATTGGCTAACGCTGAATCCTCTAACCTCTGTGACAAATCAGACAGATATGGAATAAAAAGGAAAGGGATGATAATACACCCCTGTCGTACCGCCTGTGTATTTTAATGGGTTAAGATAGTTTACAAGATCTGTTTTAATTTGCAGTACTGATTCCCTGTTAAGTTCGATTACAATGGCCAGGAGATTTTCCGGTAAGCCCCAGTTGTTTCCAGAGATGCCCTCTGTTGATCGTATCGAAGGCTTGTGACATATCAATCTATGCCCCGCTATTTATCTTGACCAATCCTGTACACATTTAGTAATAAAATCCATTGTTAACCCAGTTTGTTGGGCCGTTTGTTGATCAATGTCCATTGTATAACAGTCCCACTGTAATCCTTCTGAAAAAACACTCTCTCACTCTTCAGTGTCCCTCCCACCCTCCCCTTTTGTTACTCTGATGTTCTTTCTCTACACTTAGTGTAATCCACTCTTCTACTACACTCCTCTCTGCACTACTACTACTCTCTCCTCTCAGCACTACTACTCTCCCCTCTCCACACCACTATTAAACTCCTCTACCCATACTACTACAACACTGCCCTCCCCACACTACTACAGAACTCCAATCTCCACACTAGTGCTACGACTACACTCCACTCGCACCTTCTCCCACAGGTCACTCTCCTTTCACTTCCTCAGTCACCTTCTCATTCACTCCCTACTCTCCCCATATTAGTCCACACAAACACACACACCTTGCACACTCACTGAAACCCAAGTACCACTTTTTCCCACCAACCACCCTCACCTTGCACACTCCTTCAACAATCCTCCTCTACACTATCCTACACTTTCCTTCCTCTGGTTGGTATTTAGTCCTCCTTCTCCCTCAACCTCACCCAAATAACCCATAGCTTCCTGTTTCCTGTGCCCTCTTTTATCCTCCCGTTCCCCCTCCATTGGCACTCTGCCTCACCTGGTTCTCTGAGCTATCCGCTCTTTCCTTTCCCCAGGTTGTGTTTCAGGTAAGCAAACGCATAAAAGAGATGCTAAGCATCACCCCCTTCTCGTGCGTGGGTCTGTCGGCTCTAGGCAATGATGGGCTGCTGTAATCCCTTTAAAAATCCCAGTTCATGTGGCGTTTGTCCAGCGTTTTTAACATGATGGTTTGCCAAGGAGGCCGCTCTCCGTCCCCTCGCAGGTAACCATATTGTCTCTGGGTTTTGCTGAAGGCATTGTGCTTGTCTTTGTCGCAGAGCGCGTTTGCTCGGCTGGACCTCTGAATGGATTGCTCTGGGGCACAGCAACTCCCTGCTATCTCTCTCGCGGGCAGGGTGCTCACTTATTCTTTCACCGCCAGGCAAGCTGGATGTTGAAGTTCTAGGGGACAGAAAACACTGTCCAGCAGGTGGTAATCCTTTCATGCAAGCTGGTACAATCAGAAGGAAGGTACAGGTACTGTGGCCCTCCCAATTCCCACACCTCACCTCTGGGGCAGGACTAGGCCTGCTGGAACTCCTGGTAGGCCTACAAACCTAGGACCCTGTCGGATGTATGTTGGGGAAACCCATTTTTTTGAAGCAGTTAAAATGAATGTCGCTGCTAAAAATTCAACCAGCGGCATTCCTGCCATTTAAAAAATAAGTGTAAAAACACCCTGTCCCACTCATTCCTATTTTCTTCCCTCCCAACACCAACTATTCGTTGCCCCTTGCCTCTCTGTTTTGGGTGTTGGAGGGGTGGGGAATTAGAAAAGTCTCCACCTGCATTTTCATGCAGCAGTATTCAGCCGCTGGCATTCTTATCTAGAACGATCCTACTGAGCCAAGAGAACAAAAACACTTCCATTTCAACAAGTCTTGCTTTATTGAATCACATAGCTGTGGATAGTAAGAGTTGTAAAGTCGACTTTAATGAAAGGTGATGTTGAAACTACCACCATAAGAACTTCCTCTTCCTGCATCCCAGTGTCATTTTGAGTACCTCAGATTTGAAAGGTGTGACAGGGACAAGGTGCTTGACCCTGTCGGGGTGAACAGGAACAGGAACCGGGACCTTTCCTGACCTTGGGTAGGTGGCCTACAAGGGTCTGTGCCAATCCTTCCCAAAGGCGGGCTATGGGAGTTAGGCTGGCCCCAGTTCCTGAATCCCCTATGCATGGCTTGACTATTGATACTTGATATCCTTGCACCCTCATTTCTGGCCAGAGTTTTCTTTGTTTTATTTCAGAACTATGAGTACTACAATACAATGCTTGTCTGGGAGAGCTCGGCGGAGTACTAAAGGAAGCAAACAGCCCTAATAAATATTCTGGCACTCCGGCACCTCAAACCCAGATAAGAGAAAATTAACTCCCCAAGCCTCGGATGCACACCAAACTAGCAGCAGGGAGGGGTGGGGGGGGGCGAACAACCGAGAATGAAATGCTGTGCATGGAAAAGAGGGAGGGATGAGCGGAATCTCTATTGCTGTGCACTGTGATTACCCAATCCCGGGCAAAAGAACAGATTTAGATTGGACCCCGGAGTAAGGTGGGATGTGGTGTCATGAAAGGACAAAGGCAGTTATGGCAAGGAAAACATGCACAAGATCACACAGTGAATATATTTGTATGGAACCACATACACTCAAGAACCAAGATACATGTACACTAAAGCCCAGGATGTGCAAGTCGAATTTGATAAGAGTACAAATGTATGAAAAGGGATGTGGAGTAAGCACTGTAAAGCTCCTTATGATTACAAGGAACGTCAGCAGGTATATCACACAGAAGGTAAAGGAACTGGAGCAGGGAAACGAAATTACAAGTGCAAAATCTTCCTCCCTCCCCACCAAGGGAAGGAAAGGAGAAGGGTACAACATAGGAAATCTCTCAATGAGGGCTATCTAAAAGATCAAGGTGTTAGGGAGAATTCTCTGTTTAGGCTGAATTTCCTAACCTAGTGAGTCCCCCAGCGGCTTTGCTGGATTTTTGGGGTTTATTTTCTTCTCCTGCCAAGAGTGGGACTCTTTTACCCTCACTCTTGGATATGATTCGAGTGTATTCTTGTGACTTGTAATGTGCTTATGGGCTTTGGGGTATTTTTCCCCATAGGCTATCATTGGTTTTTGTATGTGTGTTACACAGCACCCTCAGTGCAGTAACACAGGGGTGTCATAGTGACCCCCAAACATAGACTCCATACCCTGGGACTGACTACTGTCTCCCTGGGCATGTAAAGTCACCATTGACTTTACTAGTCTTAAATTGTGAACAGAACCAGTACAAACCATCATACTGTGGAAGTACTGGTAGGGGCAATTAGATTGCCCCTGGGTCTGTTTGTCGAGGGGGTACTGTCCCTATCCTCCCTCGCCGAGTTTCTGGCTGGTGGCAGTGGATACCACGGAAATATTCCACCGGAATATTTCCCAATGGGATTTCCCATTGATTTTAATGCACCACTTTTTGGTGCAATGTTAAAGATACCGCCGGTTTATTTATTTAATATTAATTCACTGGTTGGGATTTTTTGCCAGAACTCGCCGCCAAAATGGTATCTGGGTTCACTTCAGTAACCCTGAACCCGAGTCGAGCCTTTGTTCCACTTTTGGCAGGCTTCTGCACAGAAGCCCTCCAAAGTGGTGCCACTGTGTCTGGGTCTACAGGATGTGTGGGAGGGGGATTTAGGCACCCTGGACTGAGTTGCCTTGGCAACTCAAGTCGCACTCTTGTGTGATTGGCCCAGTGGTGAGCCCCCCGGCTCACCACTTAGCATGTTTGAGTGACAGCTAGGACTGGTGAATGGGGGTTTGCTGCATAAAAGCAGGGCTTTGGGGACTGGAACTTCAGAAGTCGCCACAGGACCTAAGAAGCCGAAGAGGGAAAAGCTGAGCCGCCCTGCCACGACGACACCACCGGTGGAGCCCTGCGGAACCGTCTCACCACTTCCCGACGACAGAGGAGATCTCCAGTCCGGAGAGTCTTCTTCCCTTGACTGGTGGGGACAACCAGTTTTTGCCTTCTTTTCACCTCCCTGGAGCATCTCGTGGCCGCCTTGCCTGTGCCAAGCACCCCGGAAACTGGAATACCACTTTTTACCTCTACCGCGAAAGAGGGGGTAACATCCTTTTAACAGGAAAACTCCACGGCTGGTTTCTTCCCTGGTAGTGCAACGACCTTCAGCCTTCCTCCACGTCGAGATCTTCTCTTCCTCTGGACGACGCCGCGACTTGCACCCACTACCAGGAACAACTGCCACCGCTGGAGGATCCTTTCCATTTTGAAGGTACTGTGTTCCGCCCAGCTTCCCTTGCCACCGATTGTATGGGGTAGATTTAGCCCTCGGCTCCCGAACCTGGGTTAGCCTGGGACACCCTAACTAAACTTTTCTAAGCTTAACAGAACTTTTCTACTCACCTGTAAAGACTTTTGAGACTTTGTGACATTGTGTGATCTTGGGCATATTTGGCCTGGCTCTCCCTAAAGTGGGCCTGGCACTGAACTTCCTTGCTCCTCAATAGACTGCCTTCTCTAATACTTACTGTGGTTTTCCGAAAAGTGTTTTGCTGTATTGCTTTCTTAATTCTGCCTTTTCTCCCCCTTTTTAAACAACTTGTTGGAGTGCCATCTAACGTTAAGCGCTCACCTCTGTCTGAAAATAAGTGGTGTTAACTAAGACTTGTCCAACAAATAACTAGGGATGCACATATAGTAATTGGGACTGTGTTTTGAACTTACTTACCTTTTTCTGTGCTAGTGTAATTTACAAGTGTGTCTTTTAAATAAATAATTATATACTTTTACACAAGCTCTGGTCAGTGTTTGCTTGTGCTACTGTGCCTCTGTACCTATTCTGTATGCTCTGTATACTGCCTAACTCTTCTTGAGGGGAGTCTGACTGCTCAGCCACAGCTACCAAGTGAATCTGTGTGGTACAGACTGCTACCAAGTGGGTTTACTGCCAAACACCTGTAGTCTTAAATCTTTTGCATGGTCCCAGAGGGAACTGCACATGTTTCTGCCTAACACAAGGTTACACTGCAGAACAGGGCAAAGTCAAAGAAATAAACAACACAGACAAACTGGGCTGCACAGGAAAAGGAAAGCACTGGAAAGTACTAAATGCAAAACATAGCAAGACCAAATGGGAATCCAGGAAGCAGAAAGTACTAATAAGTACACTCAATTAAAATCCAGGGATCCAGGAACAAGAAATAATAAGCAAGGAACTAGTTACTAAGCATCTGAACCAAGAACAAGCGACCGGTCACAAATGCAATCACTCCAAAAATAAACCAATACTTAGGCTTTTAAAGCTGGCTAATGGTTGCACGTCGCAGGTATAGTGTTTGCTAGCACCTGCCAGCCACAGGTGCTCCTTTTCCTCCACTCAAACTTGTCCTGCAAGGTTGGAGATGAAGCAGTGTACCAGGCACTCTGGTAAACATAGTCTTTTGATTAAAACGGCATACTGGCTGCCAAAATCCTGTAATGGATCCAGAAGGGAAGTGAAATGGAAAATATGGATTTAGAGCTCCCAAATCTCTACAGCACTGTCTCATAAGGAAAGCCCAATAAGGAATAAACCCCAGTTCAGGATCCAAGTAGTGGGAACAAGCGCAAAGGGAGCAAATCGTGACATGTGGACCCAATGGAGGGAGGAGGGAAGGATTAATCAAAGTCACAGGTATTAAAGACCCGCTGAAGCAAGACACATTGAAACGTGTTCGGGGAGGTCAGGAGTTGTGGAAGGAAGCCGAGAGACCAGGGAAGGATGGAAGATGGAGCAGAGTACTGAAGAGTCTGTTAGGAATTGGATGAGTGATTTTGAGGTATGCGTGTGAGATTGAGTGGTACCAGGTGGAAAGAATGAAGCTGTGATTTTAAGAGTGTAAGTGAGATTGAGTAGTTGTCGAGAAGGGTGCAAGCGGTAGTAGAGGGGTAGGGTGATAGTGTGCAGGGTGACGGCGATAGTGGATGGTGAGACAGAGCCACAGACACAAACCCCAATGTGTAGAAACTGTAGAAGTCCTGCATTAAGTGTAATATCTATGTCCAGTACATTAATTGGAGGGAGAGAGGGGCAAGAGAGACATAGGAGGCTGGATGGGGTTGTGAGAGTGAGGGACACAGTGTGAGGAGAGTTCCAGAATGCCTGGAGCAAGGAGGAGGATGATATTGTGACACTGCCACTGGATGCTGAGGTGTCTTATGTGGAGGTGCAGGGAGGGGCCAGGGATGTGGGGAAGATGGCACCTGATACATAGGGACTAGAAAGAGAGGAAGGAGGTGGTGAAGAGCCTGATTTGAAGAAGTAGTAGTGAACAGAGATGAGGTGATTAAAGTGGAGGGTGTCGAAAGAGAGAGGTGGACAGTAGCACAAGGAGACGAAGAAAGGAGACTAAAGGTGGAGGGCAGAAGAGCGGGGTATGTTAAATCCTGAAAGAGTTGAAGCAATATTTTGGGGAGAGGCAAACCCTAAGTCTTCAAAGGGGGAGCTTGGAACACATGGAGGAGCGCACATTTGGCAAAGCATGAGGAGGTGTAAGTGATATACGTGGATAGGGAGGATGAGGAGGAATTAACACATATAGGGGCAAATGAAACGTCTCTCTAAGTAACTCGCCATGAAATATGC
The DNA here is from genome assembly GCF_040938575.1 of Ambystoma mexicanum. Lineage (NCBI taxonomy): Eukaryota > Metazoa > Chordata > Amphibia > Caudata > Ambystomatidae > Ambystoma > Ambystoma mexicanum. The sequence goes on from NC_090931.1 coordinate 711,755,332, forward strand.
AAGCCGTTATCCATTGTAATTTAAAAAATATGGTTTTAGAAAAGTACATCTTGGCAGGATTTGCAACATGTTTTCAGCTGCCTGTTGCCTTTGTTCATGATGTTCGACTCAGTGGGCAAATCTTTGGCATGTAAATACAAGTCCCATCAACTACTGCAGAAATGAGTCTAGTCGCCAGCTTCCTGAACTCCTGTATGACAAGATATTTCCAGGAAAGATGATTGAATGTGTCTCTGAATCTGCTGCAACTTGCTTTTAATCTGTGTTAGAAATGCTCCCATGTTGTACTTCATAGCAGTAATATGCCCATTTTGCGCTTCAATATTGAAACCGTATGCCATTTTTTATTTGTATGTAAAAAATGTAAAGCACTGTGGTCTATGCATCTAAAGCCAATCCTGAGAGCAGCAGGAGTAATGACTGCTCGGATGCAATGTCTTGTTGGGCTAATACCCAAAATGTGTTGATTGTTGGCAATGTCGCAAAATACATCCACCGTGCTTGGCTGGGGAGAACACATTTCTAGTGGAATCATGTTACCAGGGGGGACTCTACCCGTAAGCATTCCTTGAACAGTGTGAATTTTGATTTTATGTGAGGGAGCTTCAGATAGATTGTCATCCAGGGCTGTGAGTTGTTCGCTCCCTGTTTTATTATCTATTTTCATCAGAACTGTTTTAAAATCTTATTACATTTCTTGTTTTCATTATGCTTATTTGTATGCTGTATCTATGTATGATGCTTATGTAAATGCTTCTTTATGACCTTGAGCCGAATAAAGATTTGAAATAGCAGTAAGGTCTGTGTGATGTAGGAATAGTATCAGTTGAAATGTAAGTGCAAATGTACTGGAAAAAACATTGCTTCTTCATTGATCTTTTTCAGTGCTATTAAAGTCCTCCTTGACCTTCTTGGTATTTATTTCTTTCCTGTCTGTAGGACTCATGAAATGGCCACAGATGACAAGTCCTCTCCAACATTGGATTCAGTCAGCGAACTACCACGATCCCCAAGCAGCCCCTCCCACCTAACCCATTTTAAACCACTGACCCCAGATCAGGAGGACCCGCCTTTCAAATCGGCCTACAGCTCTTTCGTTAATCTCTTTCGCTTCAGTAAAGGTACGGTTAGATTCTTATGGTGGGTGGGTTGCATCCTCATTGTATCATTAAACTTCATGCTAAGTCTCGTTATTTAAAATGTAGGGAGTTGGCACTACAGGTGATCTTTATTACTGCTTCAGAGGGTAGATAAGACCAAATAAAAGGAGAAAATCCTTATGCACATATCATCACAATTCAATACTAGAGAAAACCTTAAAAATGATCATTAGTCAGACTAATTGGAAAAAAAGGTTTTTATTTCATTACACTCCTAGTTATCATGAATGTCATTGAGTGTCCCAATTAATGAGAGTTGTATCAACAGAGACAAAGCTACAGACAAATCACAACTCACAAATACATAATATACAATCACAATGTATTCAGTAATAAATACAAAAAGCACTTGTTGCCATTGAACAAACTAACAAACTAACGTAATTAATTCAATAATGTTATATGTGTTTACTATCAAAAAGAGAAATTGGTAATCTGAAACCAGCAAGACCTTCAATCGATATATGCTAAAACAAATTTTAACAATTAGTATAGGGATCTGTAGTTGTCTGGTTCAACTAGAGAGTTAACTTTCTTGCCCGCCGTTGACTAGGAAGGCGTGCAGGAGCCCTCCCTCACCAGCCTCATGCCGCCAATCCACGACATCTGCCTGCTGCAATCCTCATCTCTGGTAAGGCCTACTGCGTAAACCTTGCCCTCCCGCACTACCCTACATCAGAATTTCTTTACCCCCAGCAGCCTACAACCAAAGATTTCTTCCCATCTGCCTGCTTGCCGCAATTTTTGCATGCAGGTGCCCACGAGATCCCTCTAAGATGGCCGCTGCGCTTTGTGGCTATCCCGTTGCTTAGCAACGCTTACAACACACCTCCGACGCTGCAGAGGCTCCTGATTGGCCTCCAGAGCCCATTTACTTCACCCGGAAGCACCGGAAGATGAGAGCCGGCAGCCCGACCCATGAAGGCACGACTACAAAGGCACACCGACTGTCTGCGGCTGTCCGTGGAGGGACGCCGGCAGGGACACTCACAAACGGAAGTACATTCCCGAGGCAAAGGCCTACTACGCACATTGTTAAACCATAGTCGTGTCCCCCCTGACTATCAATCCCCACCACAGCTATCGACTCCACGGGCTCGAAACACCCATTGTTAGCAATAATACTAATTCCACCGTCCACGCCAAACAGTGTTCTGGATATTGATGAACTATGCACAACGTGCTCTCCTACCTTTATTGGTAGCACTTGAAACAACATCCCTCTGTTAGAGTTAGAACTTGCCTAGTCTGCCAACTATGATATGATGAATGGACTACCCTATTCTGCAAAATCTGTACCCAAGCATTTTGTTCTGTGCCATAGACTATGCCCTATCATTTTGAACTAGCCTATCCTGTAAATTCTGTGCCCTAGCATTTGGTACTGTGCCTTAGACTATGCCTTAGCATCTTGAACTAGCCCATTCTGCAAAATCTGTGCCCTAGCAACTGAACTCGTCTATCCTGATAATTATGTTTTAGTAATCCGAACTAGCCTACTTTGTTAAATGGTCTCCCTACACTATTTGCAGGAAACTGAACTAGCCTAAACTGCAAAACTGGACTTTAGCTATTTGAACTTGTCTACTCTGCCATTCCGTACTTTAGTCTATTGAACAAGCGTACCAGGGTGCTTCCCTACCCACTGGCAGTATCCTAGACGGTGCTACCTCAACACAGTCCTACTAAGGACCATCCTAGACCGGATCTTCATGACCTCCACCACTCGCCCATACCTCCCACCTGTACCGGGCTCAGCCATGACAGAGCAGGTACCAGTATTCACGAAGGACCCTTTGACCCCACCACCACTTAGAAACTCTAGCATTACAAGGACATCCATCCTTAACACTCACATCCTGAACACCTTTAAAACTTACAAACCGTGCACCACCACCTGTAGAAATCAGAGACTGCGATCCAGACTACCCAAATTATTTGAACCTCTCCCCACGTCCACGACCAACACTAATATTAGGAATTCATGCCCATCAATTAATTGCCAGAAGAACAAATCACTCAATGTGCATCTCGAAAATAATACAATCAATCAGTTCCCACTAATACCACCAACAGGAAAGACAGCTCCACATCTCAAGGGGGCCTTAATAAATGCCCGCTCTCTAGTGGCACGCACCACTGAAATAGCTTACCTTATACTTTCAGAAGAGTTTGATTTCCTAACCATCACCAAGTCATGGCTGCACACTGCAGCTGGCCCAGCCATTATGCTCGCAGTCCCAGAGGATTACACAATACTCAGAGCTGACAGAACGGCGACCAGAGGTGGAGGCATAGCTATAATAGCCAAAACGAACCTAGCTATGAGACTAGCTCCCTCATCTGATGTTAAATCATGCAAATCCTTGATCGCCAAGTTACTGATCTCCGGTTCCAATACCCTTACCATCCACTTATACAGACCCTCTGGCCCCATTGGCTTGTTTGAAAAGGACATAACCACCATCCTCTCGGACAACCAAAAAAAACTCCTCACAAGTCCTTCTGCTAGGTAACTTCAACCTAGGGCTTAATGACCCCAAAGACCAGTAGGCAGAACTAATTGGGCTTCAGTCAAAGAGTATCTTTTCCCACCCATAACAAAGGAAGAACCCTTGATTGGGTGGCAGACTACAACTGTAAAGCCACTATCACGTCCACCACCCCACAATCGTGGACTGACCACTACCTCCTAGCATTCTCTCTAGAAGCCATAAAACCGTTCCCCAAAAACAACCCATTGGCCCCCTCTATACCCACCAGGAATAAAAAAGAACCATCACAGTCGTGAAACTCGCACCCCTAATACTACCAACACTAAATTCTCTTCCGGACTCCACCGACCCCTCCACCCTAGTCGAGGAATACAAAAAAATAATGACTGAAGCCCTTGATACCATTCCCCCTTTAAAATCCAGAACCTACAATGCATTTGAACACCTGGTTTTCTCCACACCTTAAATCACTAAGGCTAGAAAAAAGAAAAAGCAAAGCTATTTGGAGACAACTACCAATGGATGACAACCGGTCCAATATATCCTCCCTCTACAAGAAGGAAATACTCCTAGCCAAACATGACACTTGGAACAAGAGAATTACGCAAGCCAACTCGAGAATAAAAGAATTATTAATAATCCTTAAAGAATTTAAATCCCCAATAACCGACCCTGACATTTGCGTGAAGGACAAAAACTGTTGCACCAGTATTCAAAAAGCGATATCTAATAAAGTAGCAACGCTACAGGATAACATTGCCAAAAAAAAGACAACCTCCATAACCCAGCCCAACAACCCAGCAAGACCACATCCACACACAAACCCATTCATCGCTTCAACTTCACCAAAGTTTCCATCCTAGAGGTTGAGAAAATCATCCTCACTCTTAAGCCGCCCACCTGCCAAGGAGACCCATGCCCTTCCCAAATCATTAAAGATGCTGCCAGAGACCTAGCACCCTTCATCTCGAAGCCCATCAATGCCTCCTTCTCCACTGGCACTGTCCCTAACAACCTTAAGGAATCTTGGGTACTCCCACTACTCAAAACAATCTCCAGACCCCTACACACCCACTAACTATAGACCCATCACCATACTTCCCTTCCTGCTCAAAATATTAGATAGGGTAGCATACCTCCAAATTCAGAAATACCCCGAACAAAATCATCTCTTAGGAGTCTGCCAGTCAGACTTCAGGCCCCAACACGGAACCAAAACAGTGCTGATAGATCTTAAGGCTCAAATGGACGCACTCGGGGCAGTGGTAAAACCACCCTGTTGCTCTTGCTCTACCTATCAGCCGCGTTCGACTTGGTAGACCACAAAGTCCTCTGTAACCACCTGGACACTGCTGTGCATTTCTCACAGGATGCCATTGGCTGGATACAATCCTTCCTGAAAGGCAGGACCATGCAGGTCTTCTCACCTACAGCATTCGCTGACCCCATTCCCATCACCTGCCTCTGGGCTCATGTGTGTCACCCACCATGTACAACATATTCACTTAGCCCCTTTTCGATGATCTCAATGGTCTTGGTATCACCTACACTAACTATGCAGATGATAATCAGATCCTCTTACCGCTGACGGGAGATTATGACAAGGATTTGGCCTTGGTGAACAGTGTGTACTTCCTCATCCAGGTATGGATGGCCACCCATAGTCTATGCCTGAATGATGACAAAACTGAGCTCATCATCCTTGGCACCTCCCCTAATATTAACAAACTCAGCCACAAATACAAAAGATTTGACATAAATGGCAACACAATCAAAGTTGCCAAAGAATTTAAAACACTTGGCTTCTACTTAGACTCCACCCTCTCCTTCACCAAACAGGTCAACTCCATGGCCTCCGCCACTGCCTACACCTGTAAGCTAATCGGAGCAGCTAAGCCCTTCCTCTCTATGCCCAGTTGCACCACGTTGGCCAGAGCCCTGATCGTTCCGAAACTGGACTACTGCAAAAAAGATCACATCTCAGAGACAAGGAGAATGAACTGGCCCACCACCAATGACAAAATCCTGCTAAAAACTGCCTCACTCAAATAACGCCGCCCCACGTTACCTCATAGAAAGACTTAAAAGACAATCGTCCAACCGTCCCGCAAGACTGGCCAACACTAAACTCTTGACGATACCTAGGTTTAAACGATGCAAAACAGGAGGGTGTAGCTTCCCAGTCAAAGCTGCCCAGCTGTGGAACTCCCTGCCCCCTGCCCTAAGGGAAGACCAAACATACCCACACTTCAGACTGAACATCATTAATTGGATTAAAGAAAATTACCACTAAGTTTTAGGAGCTGCACCCACTGGCGACCCCTCACTATTATCCCACACTGTATATAGATAGCCCTTCTTTCACTCTTCCTGTATTTTCCCCCTAGGTATGCTCATTATTTTCTAGCTTTCGTGTCAGCCTCTGCCTCTGCTTGTATATAATATCTTGTTTCAAATGTTTTGAACCTCCTTACTATTCCAAACCTTTTGACTTTTATTACTGTTGTAAATACCTAATGACTACCGCCTCATTGTATATATGTGTACAGCACTGTAACATAGCTGAGAATATTCCTGTCTCTTTCTGCACCCTGATATCTTCGGTGTCTGGCGTGCGTCATAAATAAAAAAACAAACAAAAGAACACAAACTTTCATTACTCTAAAAAGCTTAGTATCCATAAACTAAATCCAAGCCCAATTGATAGGGTGTTACTAACATAGCTAAATTAATTGAGCCATTCAAACAAACGTCTACTGTTCCATCCTAATACAATACCACATTTCCCCGCATTCATGACAGCAAGCGGCGCATGATCCACTGTTCTTTGATGTGTCTAACCCACCAAAGTGCCATAAAATGTCACATTGTTGTGGTCAAGAATCCTACACGGATAACTTGAATACCCAAATGCTTGTTGCACTGATTTCAGCACATTGTGGATGCTGAGGGAATATTTTATGTTTTTCATAAGAGTACAACGCATACAGCTTGTTGCGAATGGGGCAGGACTGCAGCCATTGCACTGTAGCCACTGATATGATGTGTCTGAGCCGCTAGAAGCCACAACTGGTTGGCACAGGCTGTGAATTATTACATATGGTGGAGCGATCTGCCATGGGCAGTCACTGTGTCAGATGGCATGTGAAAAAACAATTGTGCAAGCAGGAGATGCGGCACTATTGACAAAGAAGCAAAGGTCAAGGGATGTTTGTTTAGGAAGTGTACTGTTTTTTTGTAACCAACTAAATGTATCTTACTACCTACTGTATGATTCTTATTGTGTGAAAACCTATAAAAAACCCTGACAAATATGGGCTAAGGTGCTAATTTATCAGGACAGCCACACGCTACATGTTTTCCTGATCGTTTCTCAACACCGGTCAAGAAATAAGTCGGTCTCTCTTAGCTGCACGTCTTGTACCGAGTTTGGGATTTGTCTGCAGTTCGATAATTGCTTGTGGGTCTAAGGTAGAGATTCTTTCATTATATAGATACTCTACTCATATTTATTTCAATTTGTACACCTTTTCGTTTGCACAAAATTCCTTAAATTATGAAATGTATTTTTACTATCAGTTAATGACTGATTTTCTAGAAATGTGTTTGCTAATTCTTCTACATTTTTCCACTGGATGTCAACCACTCTTCTAGCTGGCTTTTTTGATGACTACCAGCTCGTCACGTTAGAAACTGTTCCCCATGTGACCGAATTGTTACATGAACTCATGGTCATCGAGTAACATAATCGATGCATTTTTGACCGGTAACATTAGCGTACTGTGCAGTTTAGTTCTGACTAGATTTTTTTTTGCTTGCAGAATATCAGTTTCCTACTTTGTAGCATGAATATTATCAGGGGTGATGGACCCCCAAAAGTGAAGGGCCCATAATTAATTATTGAAAGTGGATTGTCTGAGAATGCCAAACAATCGACTTGAGCCATACTGCTAACTGACATGTTCTGCCTGATATTGGGGAAGGTAGCAGATTTGTAACACCTTCACTGTTTAGACAGATTTTCCATTTTGGGATTTTTGGGGTCACTTTTTAGGATTCCATCAACTTTTTACTTTTTTCTCTATTTTTATTTTTGGATTGCGAACATATTTTTGGTATTTATAGGGACGCCTGTTGAAGTCCTCTGGGTAAGGCAGCACTTTTTCCTTTACTTCAGGTAGATGGTTGTCGGTTGCTCATAATGCTTCCAGTCTCCAGGGTGCCCCTCAGGCACCACATGTTTGCCATAGGGGATTTCTATCACCTCACATGAGGATGAGTGGGGGGCATTTCCTAAAGAAGCCTTTCTATGATTGTTGTTTTATGACGGAGAAAATATAAAGGAGTTCTGGGACTTTGGCCATTCCAGCAAAATATATCCTGCCAACCATGGCAATAGGGGTCCTTAATCTAGAACTCAACTGTTCTTTAAAGATCTTGTAAGACTACGCCCATTGCAAGTAGTCCTTGGCCACAAGTTGTTGGAAAAAGCCATATTTAGAGTGATTTGCTTAATTGGACCATGTGGGACCATGTTTTGGATGGTATCCTGAGCTGTTGGGTACATCCTGACCCCTAGGTATATAATATTCTAATGAGCAGTGAAGGCTCAAAATTAAGATTGGATAAGCAGGAGCTAAAAGCAGCTCCTGGATATTCAGAATTAATGAGTGACCAGGAGCTACCATTGGGGAACAAGGAGCTAGTCCATATTGCTCTATAAATCTTAATTCCACATAAAATGCAAATGTAACATATTGTCTATTTTATATATGCCCCCTTTATGCTTTGTCGTATAGATGTGCCCTCATGTTTATTTAGCTATTGTTCCAAATGCACATAGATAAATTGTGATGGGTGTTTATGTTCGGCATCCCTTGGCCTGGGGAACCAGAAGTAGCTGCTGCTAGCTGTTGGTGTCAAGCTAACCAGGCTCTTCTAAGCTACACACGGGAGCTAAATAGCTCCCAGCTCCCCTCCCCTCAATTCCGATACCTGCAGTCCTTCGTGGCTATTTGGGGATTTCCCTGTGCACCTTTTGATTCAAATAGAAAAGCTCAGACTTTTGCCATTTATTTTCAAAACCAAAATGTTGCCAGATTGGTCAAATGTCTCAACTGCACTGCCACGTCTTCCACTGACCTGTTCCCATAGAACAAAATATCATGTTTGAAAAGGGCAATGAATTCCCTACCCTGACTTCAACTTCTACTCTTTTCCCATCCCTCCATACTTGGTCTGCTTAGACTCTTTCCCTCAGCCCCTTCTTCTACTTGTATACATTGTTATGGATGTTGTTGGGGTCGCTTTTTCAGCCGTGTGTTGAATTGGGTAGGAAGACTAATCCATAAGAATATATCGGGCTGCCCATCAAGTTAGTCCCAACTCTCACAATTGGTAATGAGGCATAGCAGTTGTTAGGGATTATTTTCTTTGCACACCTTTCCTTCTATAGATTTCTTTGGGATCCCCATTCTTTTTCATTGTCTTTACCCTGGCCTGACTTTATGGACATAAGTAAAGCCTTCTGCTTTTCTTGGCTTGCCCATTTTGCTCATTCATATGGGGAGACTGTAAGTACTGAGAAACTGATGGCCTCATTACGAGTTAGGTGATTTTCCGATGGTAAATCCACTGGAATACCACCCAACTGAATTACCGTTGATGAAATAAGAGACTTTTGGGCAGATATTAGCAAAAGACTGGATGGGCTTGATAAGAAAGTAGATAGTATGGATGACCGAAACCAGGGGTTTGAGGCAAACCAATCTTCGGTGGACATACTAGAGACCCAAATCCACATCAGACGAAAATGGAAGACTTTGAAAACCACGAACACCGCATTAACCTAAGATTTATTGGTTTCCCGGAACAAGAGAGAGAAACGCAGAGGGATATTATCAAAGCCACAAACTATGTCATCAGGAAGCTTTTCAATTAGGACAACACCAACCGGCCCACCATTGATAGAGTACACACGGCGGCAGGGGGCTCCTGCAGTCCAAGGTCAGTGCTGGCTATATTCCACTGTTATACGGAGAAATCAAAGATTCTGGACATGGCGAGAAAGAGGAGCCCGGTGGACTGGGGAGCCTTGCAAATTACCGTATTGCAAGATCGATCAACCTTCACCCTGACCAGAAGGAGACTCTGTGCACCCCTGGCAAAATGGCTCACCACCAGGGGTATAAATATAACCTCTATCAGAAAACGACATCGGCAGAGTGACGCAGGAAATCCTTGGCGTATCGGCCCCGGGGCAAACCCCCAATTCTGGGGGGGGTGCAGAGTGAAGCCCCAAAAAGCAAAGGTTCTGTGGACAGACGCCGAGTCAGAGGATAACGCACATTTAAGAAACTGAGCCTGACGTCCCTCTACCCCCCCCACAGTCCTGAGGATTTGTCTCATCTTTCGGCCTTCCACTGGAGGGAGCCACAGTGTACTACTTGCCGGGGTACCAGGGGTCTTTGGGACCTGTGTCCTTTCCAGAATTTGGAAGCAGGGCAGTTACCTAACAGTTGTCGAAAGGCAGAGAGGCTCTTCAAACCTCTCACAATGAAACAGTCCTCCCACCTGCCTACGTGATAATTGTTGTGGAGTTGTGCCCTCAAAATGCTTGTGGGAGCGGGTGGTGGGTTGAGTGTCAATGGAATTGGGCTCATTGGGGGCGCTCGAAGGTGACAAGCTGATCAATGTAAGCCTGAGCGTCGGGCAGGAAAAGGTGGACGGCCCAGCAATGTTTTGGATGTCGCCGGGAGTCCTGGCGCCAGACGTGGGTTATGGGGGGAAGTTGGGGGTTATGTTGTTCTCAAAAGGGTTTTCAAGTTGTTCAAGTTACTTAAAACCAAGACCATTCAACAGGAGGTTTGGGTATCATAGTCTAGACATACAGGATTTAAGGCACTTGGCCATAGGCTACACAAAATTAGTAAGAGGAGTTGCATCACCCTGGTCATGGCCCTAAATGGCTATCTATCGCTGTGAAAACTATGGCATTGAGTTCTCTGAATGCTAGAGGATTAAATTCCCCGCACAAGAGATCATTAACTATTTGTGAGTTCAACCGTCTGAAGCTAGATCTCGTGTTTCTGTAGGAAACCCACTGGCAGATTGAGAGGGAGCCATCCTTGAAAGCAAAGTCTATAGACAGGGTTTTTCACGCTTCATGCTTGTCCAATAAAAAAGGGGTGGTAGTTGCTATTAAACTTAACTTTGCCCTGAAGGCGCAATTGAAAGACTGTGATGGCTGCTTCGTGATGGTGAAGGGGGATGTTAGAGGGCACACACTAACTATGGTCTCTTTGCACTCCCTGAATGACGCTCAAGAGCCGTAATGCGAGTCAGTTAAGGGTAAGATTCAATCGTTTGTTGAAGGCTCGCTTATAATAGGAGGTGATTTTAACAGAATTGTACGATTGAACCGAAAAAAAGGTTTGACCGTACAAAAAGTCTGAAAAATGCTACTACCAAAGGTTCGAACACCAAAAGTTCGAACCTTTGGTGGTAGCATTGTAGGTAAGTATTAAAGAAAAAAAGACTGCAGGGATGTCCTCCCCTCCCCCACAACACCCCGCTCGCTATATACTGTGTGGTATAGTGAGCAGCGGTTGCCGGGGACACCCATGCAGCTCCCCAAAAAAGAAAAAAAAAGACCCTGCGGCGCCAGTTCCCGATCACGGAAGTGAAAGGGAACTGGCGCTGCAGGGAGACAGTGTGAAGGAAAGGTAAGTAAGGTAGGGGTATGTTGGGGGTGTGGGTGGGGGTGTGTTGTGGGTGGGGGTGTGGGTTTGTAGATGCGTGTTCGCATGGGAAATGTGCAAACCTTTTGTGGTTTGCACATTTTTCATGCAAACTTTTCTGTCGTGGACTTTAACATGGTCTTAGACCCCGATCTAGATAGGAAAAGAGCAGGCCTCCACACAGCATTCCAGTCGCAGTACAGGAAGACCTCCCGCTTTCGGAGGGTCAATACAGAGCTATGGGTGGTGGACTCTCACATCCAGGTGCCTAGCCGAGACCCCCCATTCACGTACTACTTGAGGGTTCACAATACATTGAGGATTGACTATATCTTCGTTGAAACTCCTCTACAATATAGGGTGCAGGAATCAACCATGGAAACTATCCTGTGGTCGGACCACGACCTGGTGAAGGTCAGAATAGGTGAACTGCCTCCAGTGAAACATGAATCCAGGTGGTCATGCATCCACCTGTTGCTGAGAGACTAGGAGCTCGCTCTTGTGCTGCTGAAGGCAATTGGAGCATTTTTCGACTTAAACAATAATGGCAAAGTGGGGTTTCTGGGAATTTGGGAGACCTTCAAGGCTACGTTTTGAGGAGTCCGATAGGAATGGGGGCCAAGAGAAAGAGCAGCGGAGGAGGGGGCACTTAGGGGCAGGGGTGTTATCAGGTCTGGAAACGATCAGGGGCTAAGCTAATGTTGGGACTGGCGGGACTCTGGGCTAGCTAGCATTTTAGTTGTAGCACCTGAGCTTCTATCCAGGGCTACAACCAAAAACCCGGGGCTATAGTCCCCTCACATCCCCCTAAGAAATGCCTCTGCTTAGGGGCAAAATTGAATCACTGCAACCTGGAGGTAAATTGAAATCCCACATGTTTCCAGGGAAATGGAATGAGCTTCAGGAATATAAAGCAAAGTTTAAAGCCCTCTTGATTGGCCCTAACGGAATGAAAGTTGGCGTTTGTTAGGCAGAATTGCATGCAGTACCCTCTGGGACCACTACACACAATTAGGACTACAGGTGTTAGCCAAACCAACCTTTGGTATAAGTCTGTACCACACAGCTGAGCAGCCAGGCTTATCTCAAGAGTGAATGTGAGCAGTACAAGTAATTACACAGAGGACTTTCAATCGCAGTGGTTCAAGTAAACACTTGTACTCAAGGTTTCTTGATAAAACACTTATTAATTTATTACACAATCCTTTGGAAACATTTCACTAGAAGAAGACAACTTAATATTATATACCAATACACTTCACTAAAAAACTCCCAAGATTTTGAGACAGTTTGAGCTCCCTTGAAATAGGAGACAAATGGCAGTTCAGTTACTTAGAAGTGAGCAAAAGGGACAAGGTAAGTAGAATAGATCCCATATACTTGTTAGACAGTGCAAATAGTTTCAGTTCACCAGAAGAGTTCAATTCAAGTCAATAGGCCAGGCCAAAGTTAATGGGCTAGTGTTCTGGATAGGAAAGAGCAGTTCTGGTATCAAACTGTAAAGTCTTTGCAAAAGTTCTCAGAAGTAGTTCAGACGAAAAAGAATCATCTGTCTGGTCACAAGCTGATTAGGCCTGCAAGTTAGGAAAGTTTCATGAACTTTCACTGCGAGAGTGGCATTCTCTCCATCGGGTTGGCACAGTACCTTAGTATGAAGAACAAAATGCCGCTGAAGACGTTGGTTCCTGGCAGGTCCTGCAGATCTCACTGTTCTTGAGCCTCAGTCGTGGGGACAAGACGAAGGACGTCGGGGGGACTCCTGCACTGCACAGAATCATCAAAAAAGCAAACAAGATGGAGTCACTTCAGTTCCAGTAGCTGTAGATTCAAGTGCATAAACTGGTATCCCTCTCCCTGGTTAATCCTAACCAGCCTTGAGAATGGTATCCAGGTGGGTTACGAGTTGATTGGCCCCACCAACTCAAAGGAAGAAGTCGTCCTTGAAGGGGCTTCTCTGTCGAGATGAACTTGGCAATTCAGACCTGCAGCAGGGCTTCACCGGGCAAACCAATGGTCCAGGAGTTGCAGCAGCCGTCCTCTTCCAGCTCTTCTTTGGTTCTTTTGTTCCAGTGGTCGACTCTGCTTCCCAGTCCAAGAGACTAGCCTTTTAAACAGTTCTCTCCCATTCATTCCAGTCTAGCTGTCACTCACCCAGCAGGGTGGCTGTCCTTGCCGGACAGCCAGCCAGCCAATCATGCCAGAGTGCATTTGGGTCTCCTAGGAGACTAAGCACAGGGAGTTTCTGCCACCTCCCTCACTTCCTGCCCACCCCAGGCACTCAGACGCCAGAGGCGGTCTTCAGTCCTGAAGCCTGCCAAAGGCATACGAACAAAGGGACCAGACCTTGTTTGGCGCGCAGAGACAAACACTAGAAGGATCTTTCCAAAAAGAAACACCGAAAAAAGAAGACCAGACCTGTTTAGACAAAGGGGCTTAAGGCGCCATCTTGAAAAACCTGGCTCCTGTGATTTTTAGCTACCGGTGTTCGCGGTCGGGAAAAACCATGGTAGTTTGTTGTAAAATCACTGCGACCAGCCTTTTCAATAGGAAAGGGTAGCATTTGGCTGCTACATGAGTATTTAGTCACAGGGGATACTATGTAACACCTCCAGCACTCCATTGTAAGATGGTGTGTGCTGGGTCTAGGAATTTGGAAAGACTAGTTTATCCCAGAGAAGGTATTTAAACCCCTGTGTCACTGCACTGAGGGTGCTATCTAAAACTCCATAATCAAAGAACACAAGTGTAAAACGCACATGAAAATACATGAGAGTGGGAAAAAAAGGCTCACACTCTTTCCAGGAAAAAAAATCAAGTCTTCAAAATCCAGGAAAGTTGCTGGGGCTCTCTAAGGTGAAGGGAATTGGCACATATTTTTTTATTTTTTTATTTACTTGTTTATAATCAAAACAAAATTAGATTTTTACAAGAAATCACCTCTTATATGTCACATAAAAGCGTTGCAGAAAGTACAGTGTGTCGTAGGAAGCGGAGCCGAACGGGCGTGTAGGAAGGGACTTTGTTAGGGAGTACTGAGAGAGGTTATACTCTGTTTCTCATTTGAGAGCGGCCTCCAAAATCTTTACCGCCGCCGTGGACCATTTCATCTTTTCGCCCGCAATCAAACGGCACCACCATGCATCTTCCTCACGGAGTGTTGCGCCATACATTAGGGGCAGTAAAAAAGCTTCTCGCAGGTGCGCCGTTTTGTCACAATTTAGTAGTAAATGCTTTACAGTTTCCACCTTTTGCGTCTCTGGGCATAGTCTGCATATTTTAGTAGTGGATTTTGTCCGAATGGCTTTAATTTCTTGAGTTAGCATGAGGTTGAATCTTAATTTCATGACATTTTTCTGTAGCCTTTTGTCAGGGAATTTTATACAGTAATTTAAAGGTCTATTAAGCTGATTTGTAGTCGGTGGTAAGTGAGTGAGCAACTTGTTTGCCATCGCTGCCTCGCATGTTTGAATCCAGTCCTCCTGAGCTATTTTTCTTTTTATCTTGGCGGGGTTATGAATTAAGTCTTCAGATGTACAGGCTATGTCCGCCAGATTTCTTTGCAGTTCTTGCTCCCATTTGTTCAGCGCGTTGCATAGTCCTTGGATAAGTTCTTCATGGATCGCTTTAAACAATGGTAGAGCGTCTGGAGAAATGATTTTGCACAGAAGTCTTATTTGGCTTTGCTTGACAGATGCTTTCAATGATGAGAGGCCCAGCTCGCGCCTGATAGCAGAAATAGATGTTGATTCTGGGAGGCCCAAAACTGCTTTCCACAAATAACCTTCCAACTTTGGCCAGATCGTATCTTGAATGTTTAAAGCTGCATCCATTGCGTAGATTATTGATGGAACCACCTTTTGCTTATAGAATTGGATTGCCGGTCGAAGAGAAAATTTTCCATATTTCTGATCTACAAGTTTGGTCTGAGTGGTCAACTTTTTATTTTTGACCACAATGCCAAATGGATAGCCTTTTCTGAGCGCGTTGCATCGAACATTATTCCTAAATATTTTATACTGGAGACAATCTCTATCTTGTTATTCAGGAACCAGTGTCCGTTGTTGCTTACAGCTGAACAGGTTTTTCCCATGATCAGAATTTTTGATTTGTTGGGGTTTATTTCCAAATCGTTCTCTTCGATATATTTGGCCAGGTTGTTGAGTTGGCATTGAAGCCCAATTTGGGTCTGATCTATAAGGATCAGATCGTCTGCGTAGAAAAGTCTGGATATTGCAGTATTTCCTATTTTTGGAGGAAAAGCTCTTATCGCCGATTGGGTGTGTTGGTAATCTCCCAGAAATGCAATGAAGAGGGCCGGGGCAAGCGGGCACCCCTGCTTCACGCCTCGTTCTGATGGAAATTGCTCAGACATCAGGCCTTGTTTGTTGAGCCGAACTCTCAGCATTGTATCTGTGTGCAGAGCGATCATGGGTCCTAGGATTTCACCCAGGCAGTTACACTTTGATAGCTTTGACCAGAGTTTCCTACGCCCAATTCTATCGAAAGCTTGTGTCAGATCTATGAATGCAATGAACACTTTCGGGGCGCCGTTCTTCACTTTTTCTTTTATGATGTTTAGAATCATAATGTTGATGCTTGTGCTCGCGATTTTGACAAAGCCTGTTTGGAGTTCGTCGAGGCAAGGAGCTGTTCTTGCCCATCTGTGAAATCGGGATAGGAGAAGAGTTGCAAACATTTTCCCCATAATGTCCAAAAGGGCTATAGCCCTGTAGTTCGCTGGATTATCTCTACTTCCCTTTTTGAAGATGGGCACTATCAGTGCTTCTGTCCAAGTTTTGGGAATTTGTTTCTTGGCCTGGCATTGGTTGAAAATTTTGGATATTAGGAAGGACCATTCCTTAGGCTGTTGTTTTAGGTCCATGTTGGTTAGACCATCAGGGCCCGGTGCCCTAGATGTTTTCAGTTTAAGTATCGTGGTCAAAATCTCTTCTTGGTCTGTGAGATCAACCCAAGGAGTCGCTGTAGAGAAAGCAGTTGCTTCTGTTGTTTCTGGCAGGGGTGCGAATTGGGCTGCAAAGAAGGAAATCCAGGTTGATTCTGGTATAACGTTTGATAATTGGCTGGCTGACTCGATGCTTTTATTTTTGATCAGTGCCCAGAAGTCTTTCGTATTTTTAGACATTAGGATTTTCAGCATTTTTTCCGCATCGTTCTGATACATTGTCCCTTTATGATGTTTCAGCCATGCTTTATATGATTTTGCAGCCGCAATGGCGATTTCTTTTTGTTCGTTGTTATCAGAAACTTTAGCCAGACGTCTCAGTTTACGGAGTTCTCTTCTTTTCATCACCACTTGCAAGTCATATTCATGGGTCTTGTATTCAATCGATGGAGCTTGGTTTCTTTGCTTTTTTCTGTACTTCACAAGTAGCGGGAGGTAGTTTGGCCTAATTTGTGAGGATATGTTAGCTGCTGAAAGTTGGATTCGAGAGGAGTTACGTAAAACCTCCAAGTCGAAGGGATAGAGTTCTTTGGGAGTATTTACTGACACAAAGATCGTTGACAGAAAATTGTGGTCACTGGCTTTGGTTCGGTAGACTTCATAGAGATCGATAAATGAGAGAAGGGAATGTGAGACGAAAATATAATCCAGTGTGGCTGAGGTGTCCAAACGTTCCCAGGTTGGAATCATTGGAAAGCGGCCGCGCAGCGCTGCCACCTTGTGAAAATTTCTGGAGTCCATAAGGTCCGACCATATTGAACTGCGTTCTAGAGATGGCGACAGATGGGAGTTTTTTGCGAGTTGGTCGCACCTCGCGTTTAGGTTTCCACAAATAAGGATGTGATCAGTGGCCAGTTCGATGGTAAATTTATCTAGGGTGCCTGCGACGGCGTTGCAGAACTCAGTATTGGTTGTTCTTTGCGGGTTCCAATACACGTTTATAATGGCTAAACTGGATTTTGTTATCTTTCGTGAGGAGTTTTCCATTTGAATCCATTCTGTTTGTAAGGCCAAGATACCGTATGATTCTATTACTTTTTTTTTAATAGAGATGCCTGATCCAAGTTTGACTGCGGTCAAGAGGCCGGATGATGGTCTGCCAAACAGGCCCTTACTTGCCGGTAAAATACAGGTATCATAGCCGTCGATCGTTGGTAAATCCATCAACCAGGTCTCCTGGAGACAGATGATGTCGAACTGTGCCAGGTCAAATGCATCTGATTTAGTTAAGTGTTCATGGCCTTTCGTGTTCCATGAGCACAAGGAAGTTTCTTTTGGTTTAGAGACGTTTCGAGATTCTTGAGCAATGTTGTATGTTGGTGTTGATGGGACGTTTCGTTGTTATGCTTGAGTGTTTGGGTTTAGCACCTTTTTCAGCCATCTCCATGGACCTACGGGTTCACGTTTTTTGTTATGGGACCAGTCAGCGCTTTGCTCAGTCGAAGAATTGAGCCTTCGCTTGTTCACCCATCTGTCATTCTTTCTTATGTATTCTGTGTGATTAGATCTCTTGTAGTTTGCATTATCATTTGTTGAAATGTAATTTGTTTGAAATCGGCCTCGCTGGCTTTCCGTGTACCTCCTATTCGTGTCATCTCTTTTCTTTGTAGTCTGGATCTTTGTGCCTGTTGGATGAGCAGGGTGATTTTCTATCGAACTGCTTGGGGCATATATGCTTTTGTCAGATGGTGCTGGTGTAGTAATTTCCTCAAACGCAAAACCCATTTCCTTCAAGGTTAAGATCACGTCTGATTTGAGGTTACTGATTGCTGCCTTTGTGACGGGGAGATACGGTTTTGCCTTCTTGTGCCTGTGGTAAGGTTCAATCAGCACCAGATCTGCTGTATCCAGGGATTTCAACTTTGGAATTTTAGCTAGGATCTTGAGGATGGTTTTTCTGTTGAGTATCACAGAGTTTTTCCCGGCCGTCAGTTGCTCGATCTTGAAAATTCGAGCTTGGGAGAGTCTCGAGATCATTGCTGAGCCTGTTCGTGGTTGGGCCTTATTTTGCTCCTTACTAGGCTTCTGCCTCTGTCTAGCGATGTCGATTTTTTTCTGAGATATAGTTCTCGTTTTGTTGGGTTATCTTTGGCAGGTCCAAAGGATCTCTGTCTGGTTCTTCACAGGGGTTGGTTTTGGGGCACTGAGGATCTAATATAGGCGTAATTGCAGAAGGTTCTCTCAATTTCTCCTGAACGGCAGTGTTTCCTGATGTGTTGGCCGCCAGTTCTCGATTTTGGTCAGTGTCATCTTGTGAGTCGTATGCGCCTTCGTGATCCATGTGAACTGTTAGATCCGAAAGTGATAAGTTTCCCGATGAATCGGCTAAAGATGCAGTAGAATTGTCCAGTTCGATTATCTCTTGTTCCTTCGGTAGGTTTTGGCCAACAGGACCTTGAGACGACGTAGACATTTTAGGTAATGGTACAGTGTTGCTTACAATTGGTAGAGTTGTCTTTGCAATGTTAAAGATTGTCACTACTTTAAGTTGATCTTTGTTTTTTTTCCTGCTTTGGCGTTTTGGGCCAGAGTGTTGGATTGCCTTGGAGGAAAAGGTGTTTGCACCAACAGTTTTTTGCTCCTTCGAGCTCTGTGCGATATTCGCTCCTTTTGGGCTGTCGAATGTGCTTCTTGTGAGGAGCTGGCACTAGGTTTGGCTTCAATAAAATTTTGGAGATGAGCGAATTTGGCGTCTTGCTGTTTTTCTTTCTCAGCATTTTGTTGGCTTAGCGCTGTAATGAAGCCCTCTAGGAAGGTTACTTTGGTGTTTATTGCGGCTGATAGGATTAGCAAGTCTTTCATTGAGTCATTTATGGACTCATATAGCTTTACAAAGGGTGCCAGGCCCACTGAAATTGCTGACATGATAGTAACAAGGTCCGTTTTTTTTAATGAAGTCTCTTTGTGCAGATTCCCAAAGCTGCTGGGTCTCTCGTTTCTGAGTGGGGTTGAGATGTTGTATTGAAGGCCACTTTGGGATGGTGGTCTTCTGACTGGGGAGCCACTATTGTTCATTCTTTGCTCCAACTGTGCCAAAACTGGTTGGGCCTGTATTAATGGGTGCGGGCTTCTCTGATTTCGTCCATTCGTAATAGAGGTGTTGGTTGACGGAATTAGTAGCTTGTTTCCAAGTCCCGGCCTCTCTGAGGAGAACAATGGAACATCGTTGTCAAGCAAGTTGGATTGAGCCAGGGCTAGACCTCGAAACGATGGATTTTGGATGTTGTTCCTCTCCTTCGTAACGACTGGAGTTTCTGTCACTGGGTTGATGTCCTGAGCATAGGGGAGAGCTTCTAAGAGGGCTTGAGATGATGCCGGTGTAGTTTTCCCTTGATTAGAAGCTGAGGGAACTAAGGGAGTTTCGGTGGTGGCATCTAATAATTCGGCATCTGAAAGTTCAACCTCAGGGTCAAATTTCCTTTTTGTTTGTTTGAAGAAAAAGTCTTTCAGTGAGTGAGCCGTCAGAGGGTTTTGCAGCAACGGCTTTCCAGATTCACCCTTTTGGGCTATGGCCCTAGGGCCTTTTTTGTGATGTTGACGATCTTGATTAAGTAATTCTCCCTGTTCCTTGAGGATCTTTTTTGTTAGTGCTCTTTTTTTTAACAGTGCCAGTGCTATGTCTCTTTTTTGCCGAATTAGTTCATTTGCAGAAGCATTCAATGGGCTGCGGTTTGCTTCTCAATCTAGGTCAGAGTCCATGTGTTCCCTCCCCTCTGAGTGCAGAGTGTTATTTTGAATGGGCCGTAGTAAATCTGCCGCGGCGGCCGAGGATGCCTCTGTTGTGGCGCATGGTTTCTTCGATGGTTTTTCCGTCTGGTCGGGAGGAAGCTCCGCCATTTTACCAGGGCATGACGCCTCTCCCCTCAACTCTGGCGCCATACCCGGGTCTGAATTCTGGCTCACGGGGTTGTCCGCCCTATCCGCTGCCTGGGCGTGGGCGCACAGAACACCACCAGACTCCCCCCTGATGAAAACCCCTCGACCCGCGAGCTGAGGTCGGCCTTGCGGCGTCCTTCGACACCGTTCAGTCCCACCTCACTCGCCGCAGCGGCGGCCCGCGGGCCAGGAGTGGGTAGCAGCGGGAAGGTTCGAGCCAGCAGGAGCTCCTCCACCACCGCCAGCGATGGCCGTTGAGACAGAAAAGAATCTGCGGATAGACTCCCGGCCGCGTTTACAGATAAGGGCTCCGCCGATGTTATTTGATGCGGGGCCCTAGAGGGGGGTTTGAGGCGATGGAAAGTCAGATGGGCGGGACATTGGTGGAAAGGCGGGTGCATCTTCCCCGCTAGAGACCTCATAGCTTTCCTCTCCCTCCTCATCTGTGTCCTGGGAGTTTTTGGTTGCATCCTCCGCGAGGCAAGGGGCCAGCTCGGAAGGAATTGGGCACAGTTCTGCAGAAACGGTGAATGTTGTTTTCTGTGCTGGTATACAGGCACTAGATTGGATGTTATCATTAGTCCCCATGCTAACCCTCGGATTCGGTTTTGCGCTTTTGCAAATTTCTTCCCGGTTTTGAACTCGGACGCATCTGCTCCTCAGCGCTCTGCCAGAGGGACTTTTTTGCGGGGTCTGAGGAGCAGAAACGTCCGTTATGAGGTGTTTTTCACTGTGTGGTTGTGTTTTTTTTGGGAGCAGCGGCGTGGTTTTTGGATCCACACGCGTGTCCATGTCTCCTCACCTCTTCGCCTCTGTGGCCTGGTGAAGACCGCCCGCACCTGTTTGCAAACCAGTTGTATGTCCGCACGGCCGCGCGCAACCCGCGCCAAACAGCCGCACAACAGCCGGTGGGCTTGACTCCTCCGGGCTTAACGCCGCGAGGGTGGCACACGGCTGGTTAAAAGTCCCAGAGAAATCACGTGATCCGTCACGTGTTGGCCGAAAACTCTGCCTCCTCCAGGAAGCAGAGTGTGGCAATGGGCAGTCAGCAAGAGCTATTGGAGGCTCGCAGTGCTGTGCAGGATAAACGAGATTTCAGGAGGTAAAACGAAGCAACACAATTCTTCACAGTTCGGCACACGCATTTATGAGAATTCTCCGTAACAGCATTCCTAAAATAGAAATATATGTGGAAGGGGGAACGGGCCAATAAAATATTGGCCTGTAGGTTCTAGGAGCAGAGAAATGCCAGAAGGGTGGCTGCTATACAACCAACAGGAGGAGAAAAGCTCCTTGAAGATGCCCAGATAGACGAGGAGTTTCAGGTATTTTACGAAACTCTATAGAGCAGAGTACACAGAGGACTGAGCCGCTGTGGACTGGTTCCTGAACTCCCTCCTGATCCAGAGTCTCCCCCCGGACAAGGCAGCTGCACTAGAAGCTCCCATCACAGAGCAGGAAGTTGTTGACACCATTAGTAGCATGTAAAGTGGCATTTCCCCGGGGGAAGATGACATCACAGTCTGCTTTTTTAAAAGGTTTCTCTCCACCGTAGCTCCATTCATGACAAAATTGTTAAAACAACGCGATCGAAACGGCCCTATCTCATCCCTGTTCCACGTGTCCAGAGGAACCAGGCAGGTCTGTCCAACCTCTCCCTTGTTGTATGCCCTGACTATGGAGCCCCTGGCAATTGCAATAGGGGAAAACCCATGGATCACAGGAATCCAATATGGGGACATGGACTTTAAACTATCCCTGTTCGCCGATGACATCCTCTGTTACGTGACGAACGTTGAAAAATCTTTACCCGAACTCCTCAGCCAAATAAAGTGGTTCTGTAGGATTTCAGGCCTTAAAATAAACATCCACAAGTCGAATATGATGCCCATTGGAGTCGATGATGATGCAACTAGAGGTAGGAAATCCATATGTGGGATGAGAATCGAGAACACAACCACACCATACTTTGGCATTAACCTACGCAGTAACCTTTTTGAGGTTGGTAGATCTTACTTCTCCCCACTGCTAGAACAAATTAGTTTAGACCTCTCCCGGTGGGCTCCCCTCACACAGTCATGGTTTGAACGCATGGTTACTGTGAAGATGAATGATTTCCCCCACCTCCTTTACTTGTTCACGCCACTCCCTTCAACCCTCTAGAATCCGTCTTCGCTAAATTAAAATGCATGGTAAATACATTTATCTGGAAAGGAAAGAAGCCCAGAATGAAATATGCTACTTTAACTTT
Source organism: Ambystoma mexicanum (assembly GCF_040938575.1). Lineage (NCBI taxonomy): Eukaryota > Metazoa > Chordata > Amphibia > Caudata > Ambystomatidae > Ambystoma > Ambystoma mexicanum. Next base: position 711,777,816 of record NC_090931.1, read on the forward strand.
GGACTTAGGGACTTTGGAGGCTTCGGTCTCCTTGACCTCTCGCAGTACTATAAAGCTGCACATCTGTGAGTCCTGGTAGAACACCTTTAATACGATCTAGGCACTTATTGGACCTATATCGAAGACCTACTCACTCACCCTAAAATAAGTCAGGGACCTTCTGTGGTCCCGGGCAGAGCGATTCCTAGCCACATCAAGAGCCATCCCACCCTTGCAGTAATCTGGAGCTTATGGAAAAAGACCAAAGCAAATGCCTCCCTGTCCTCCTGGCCATCGCTGCTGAGCTCGATATGGGGGGATCCGCTGGACATGAGGCAGAGGGGCTTCCGTTACACTCAATCATGGTGTGGTAGGGGACTTGAGAGAGCCGGCCAACTGTTTCCGGGAGATCACTTTATTGATTACGAAGCCTTGACCGAGATCCCAGGAGCGAACTCCTTAAGTATTTTTTAGTACCTCTGCCTGAAAGACATTATGTCTGACCCAAGATGGGGCTCTAAGACCTTGCAACCCCTTATACCCTTTGAGAAGACCCTTGGCAAGGCCACCACAAGGAAGGGAATCCTTTCTACACTTTACAAGGTACTGGTCACGGCATAGCTAGGGTGAATGCTGAAGTTCAAGAAATGGCGGATCAATCGGGTTGGAAATCCCAGACACCACTTGGAGCTATATATATAAATTGATGTTCTCTGGCAATCTTTATACCTCAGCAATGGAGCACAACTTCAAAGTACTACACTGTTAGCACTTGCCTCCCTTGAGACTCTCAAAGATGTTTGAGGAATTCCTCCCTCTCTGCCGCAGGCAATGTGGTCATACAGGGTCGTGGTACCACATGTGGTGGGAACGCCCACAGGTGAAAATATACTGGTCCGAAGTCCTTAGTTGGATGAAAGTCCCGGTTGGAATATCCTGGTGCCTAGATCCTCTCCAGATGCTGTTGGGCATGTCGGGCGTCGACTGAGATGAATCCAGATTCCCAAAATGTATTGGGTCTATGCTGACAGCAGGGAGGGTGGCCTTGTCCCAGAAATGGAAAGATAAGGCCTCTCCATCGAGGAATGAATTCATGATCAAACTGTGAGATACATTCATGTACAAGAAACTGGCAGCGGTGGTTAATGACCGTATGGAAACATTTTCTGTTGAGTGGGGAGCTTTTATGTTGCAATTGGAGGATGGAAACTTGAAACCTTGATTTATGACCTAACTGCTGTGTTCATGTGCGTTCTTAGTACCAATGCTGAACATGAGCTGAAGTGGACCTGGCGGGCTACGCATGAAACCCTTGCCGCCAATGTTTGTACTTCAGCCTTAAGTAGCCGATCCAATGTCCTGTCACGCGGAATGGCCATGGTGATGCATACCGAGGGGGGCGGGTCTAGGGAAGGGAGGGTGTAACGAGGGTTGGTGATTCTTTTTGTTAAATTTGTGTGTTTGTATTTCCTTACGAAAATGCCAACGAACATCAAAGTTTTAAAAAAGAAATGGTCCAAAGGGAATATTCAACTTAGTATGTCTTGGGTGATGGCTTTGAAAATGTAGAAGGACATTTTTATCTGTTTTGTGAAATGATTTCAATTTCAGAGTTTCATCTTCTACATATATTTTTAGATCTAGAAAATGAAACCCTACTTTACTGATGTTCTATGTACATTTAAGAAAGGGATTTCTCTGGTTAGGCCACCTGAACTCTTCCATGGCTTCTTCCTGACTACCTAACTATACGGCAAGGATGTTTTCAATGTAACAAACCCACATCTTAATATTTGACAAAAAGGGGTTGGATGGTCCTTATATTTCTTGTTTTTCAAATGATTCATCATAGAGATTTGCTAGACTGGGGGCCAATGCTGAGCCCATGGCTGTACCCTCTGTCTGTGGAAAAAATATGTTGTTAAATTGAAAATAATTTTTTGTGAGTGCTAGCTCGATGCACCACTGTAAAACGACATTGTGTACTGGTAAATCATCAATGCATTCCCTTAGTCTATCCTAATGGACTGATAGAGGCATGTATTTGGAACACATGTGCAAGATCGTTGTTTTAAACTATCTTGCTTTTTTATAAAAAGAAATTGTGCTTGTAATTTGAATCACCGTAGTTCAGAGTTTTTTATATATATTTTCTTTATATATTGTAACTCAAGGTGAAGGCATTTTTCTCACTATCTTTTCTAGTACAGCATCTGTTGAGATTCTAAAAATCCAATCTCGACCGGAAGGAACCATGTCAGCACTCCATTCCTTTGATGCAGTGGGGACTCCTCATCCATTCTTCATGAGGCATTTATGCGGTTCTTCATCTCTCCATACTCGCCCAAGCATGCATCATCCTGGCATAGCTGTCTCCTCTGTTGGACCCTTTGATAGGTGATTGATTTATGTAGTGTGAACCCGGTACCATCCTCCTGGCATGGATACCTCCAGCGACATGTCCTGCTGAAGTTTATTTGAACCACTACCAGTGACCAATGACTAGTGTCACCATTGCTAGACGTCTGAACTGCAGTCAGTGTTCAATTGCCTGCATTTCTTCAGTCGGTCCCTCTGACCTCAGCAGGGTATCATGGGCATCATGTCCTCTCCTCTGCAGTCGGGACCTTCTGCTGCAGACCTTGCCTCTGCTGCATCAAACCACAGCCGTCCATGCTCCTGCTCCAAGCACATCACTCTGCAGGCTCTTCACTGGAACATCTCCCTTTCTTTTTTTTTTTTTTTTCTTATTTGGTTTTATTGATTTTTTAAACAGAAAAACAAAAAATGTAAGCATTTCACTTGCTACAACTCTATTAGCATATGGTTGCATCAAAAGAACAAAATTAAAGACTCATTATACCGTAGACCATCATTGTATTCATTTCCGTTCTCTAGTTGTAACAGTCAATATAACATAACCCACACCCACCCACTCCCCCCCCCCCCCCTTTGGTTGAGCAGACATCATTGCGGCATCTTTCTCTGTCGACTTGTTCATAGTGGGTAATGCTCAGCTCACTATTGTGAAATTTCCTTGATTCTTGGGTCATAACTGTCTCTTATTGAGTGTTTTGAGATTCCTGGCTTTAATTAGGACCATGTAGTGTCCTCGGGTTGAGAGTCCGTCGTCTCCGAAAGGTGTTTGCTTCGAAATTCTGACCACAAGTTCTCACATTGCGACGCTTTGTTGTGTAGGGAAGCTGTGATCATTTCCATTGTGTAGATGTTGGTTGACAAATTGATCCATTCCTTCTTACTCGGGACCGTTTTGGATTTCCATTTTGTTAATAGCAGTGCACGGGCTGCGAGTAGTAGCTGTGGAGCGAGACCCCTTAGTCTAGTCCATTTATCCTCGTCTTTTTCCAATCCGAACAGAATCAAACGTTGATCAGCGTCTCTTTGTATGCCGTCTATGTCCTTGATCCATGCCATGACTTCCTCCCAGAATACCTTTGTGTGGACAGCTCCTCCACATGTGCCAATAGTCGGCTGTCTCTCCACATTCTCGCCAACATCTCAGGCTCAGTGTCTGAAACATCGTAGACAATTTGAGCGGGTCGTATTGCCATCTGTGTAGGCGTTTAATGGCATGTGATTTATATTGCCTGGATAAGGATGTTTTGGATGCCGTTTTGCAGATGATTTCCCATTGGTCGGGATCTATCTCCTCTCCTAAGTCTCTTCCCCATCTGCTTCTGAGATGTTCTGTGGACCCACTCCCTGCTTCGATAAGTTCTTTGTACATTACAGATATCAAACCCTTCAGTTCAGACTTAGAATCCAAGAGTTGTTCGAATGGGGTGAGTTCTCTCTGGAGCTTTTCCTTCCATGCAGGTTTTGTGAGGACTCCTTTTATCTGAATGTATTGGAAGGTGGATAATGGGCCTATCCCTTGGGCTTCAGTTAGGTCTGGAAGAGAGATGAAGTTGTCTTTTTTTCTGGAGTTGCCCAACCCTTTCGAGGCCCGCCTTGTACCAGGATTGGAATCTTCCTACTCCGGGTATTTGGTTGTTTATGCCAGGGGACCTTAAGTGGCTAAGTGGGGATGGCCAAGTGGTGATCTTACTCATTGCTTTGCGTGGTTGCCAGATGTTCCAAATGGTACTCAGTATCGGGTGGCCCTTAATTTTCCGTTGTATTCTTTTTTGAGGGGTCCATAGCCATTCTGATACTGTGGCCGGCGAGAAGTAATGATTGTCCATATGGATCCATTGGAGGTGGTTGTGGTCGCGTAAGTGTGGGATAAGGATACGTAGTTGTGAGGCTTTGTAGTATGCTCGCAGGACGGGGAGACCTACTCCTCCTTTGTCTTTGGAAAGTGTCAGAGTGACGTATGCAATCCTCGCCTTCTTCCCCTGCCAGAGGAACCTAAGCATACGTTTTTTGGCCTCTTCAAAAAACGCATTTGGTATCTCGATGGGTAACATCTGAAAAGGGTACAGGAATCGGGTGGGGGCATACCATTTTAATGGCGTTAATCCGGCCTAACCACAAGATTGTGAGCTTGTTCCACCTTTTCAGATCGGCCGAGAAACTGTGGAGGAGTGGAGGGAAGTTAGCTTTGTATAGTTCCGTTAGGTTTCTAGTGATTTGGATGCCTAAGTATTTGAGCGCAGAGTGTTCGAGTCTGAGGCCTAGGGGCAAAAACTTGGTTTCATTTTCCTCTTTCGTTCCTTGCAAAGGAAACAGTATTGATTTAGTCTTGCTCACTTTAAACCCAGAGAGTTTGCCGTATTCTTCTAATAGTTGGAGAGCGTGAGGGACAGATACAGAGGGGTTGGTTATGTGTAAAAGTATGTCATCAGCATAGAGTGCTATCTTGTGTTCTCTCGTTCGCAATTGCATGCCTTCTATTCTGGAGTCGGATCGTATATTTTGGGCCAGGGGCTGTAGGGAGAGCGCAAAAAGAATTGCAGAGAGGGGGCATCCCTGTCTAGTTCCACGTCCCATTTTGAACCATCTGGAATATTCCCCATTAACAGAAATAGACGGCTTAGGGGATGTGTATACTGCTCATATTCCTTTCCTAAATCTCGGCCCTATCCCCACCTTGCGAAGTACTAACCTCAGGTATTCCCACTCCACTCTATCAAAGGCTTTTTCTGCGTCTATTGACAATAGGGCAGGGTCACCTGGTAGTTCTGGTGATGAGTGGACGAGGTGGAGAGTTTTGCGCATGGTGTCGGCCCCTTGCCTACCCAATATAAATCCGACCTGGTCATTATGTATGAGGTGAGGGATCAGTACTTTCAGTCGGGCGGCTGGTACCCTGGTATACATTTTGGCATCTAAATTGAGTAGGGAAATTGGGCAGTATCAACCACAATGTTTGGGATTCCTTCCCTCATTTGGTATCACTGTTATGAGCTCCTTCGTAAAGGAGTCGGGGGCTGTCCCTGTTTCTAGTATCTCGTTAAAGAGCTCAGTCAAGAATGGGGTTAGCTGGGCGCTGAAGGTTTTATAAAACCCAGCGGTATAACCGTCCTCTCCGGGGGATTTGCCTACGGTTAGTCTTTTAATTGCCTCTTGGACCTCAGGTTCGGATATCGGGGATTCTAAAAACTCAGTTTCAGAGCACGAGATTTTGAGCATATCTATCAGGGAGAGATAGTGATCTGTATCTGATTGTCCGGGGGGTCACTTCCGAGGTGTCTAACGCCTCGTAGAACTCTGGTATGGTGTGGGGGACGGGGGGGGGGGTCATAGGGTTTTCTTCAGTTATCAGTTTCACTTTCCGCTCTGCCCTTTGCTCTGAGTCTGGCTGCCAATAGTGCGTCGGCCTTGTCCCCCTTCTCATAGAATTTCCGTTTGAGGAATCAAAGTTTGCGCATGATTTGTTTGTGCTCCAATAGTCTTAGTTCTTCCCTTTTACGTTGCGCTATGTTGATGTTGTCGCGGTCCATGCCCGGATGTCCCCTGTTCTCGCTTTCCAGTTGGCATATTTCAGACCTAAGTCTGTGCTCAATGATCTTTCTCTCTCTCTTCTTGGTAGATCCTTCACGTATCAGGATGCCTCTCCGGTTGACCTTACCCGCCTCCCATATTGTTTGCTTGGAGACTTCACCATTGTTGTTTAGTTTAAAATATTCCTCAATTTCAGTTGCCATTTCAATTTTAAATACTGCATCTTTCCATAGGCTTTCGTTACAGCACCACTTCCCACCTGAAACAGGTAAGTCTGCCCATCGTATATCTGACTGGACCATATCATGGTCTGACCATGTTATCGGAATTATTTCCAAGGAGGTCCTTGGTGAGGTACAGGTAATCGATCCGGGTGAATGTTTTGTGCGGATTGGAGTAGAATGTATAGTCTCTTTCCTTAGGATGTTTGATTCTCCACACATCTTGCAGGTCATAAATCTCCATTATGTCGGAAAGCTCAGTGCGCACACTTCTCGTTTGGTTTCTTATCTCGGGGTTGCCTGGTTCCCAGTCTTTGGTCGTGTTTGGCCATTGATTAAAGTCTCCTCCGAGAATAACTTGGCCAGATGCTTCTAACATTATTTTGGATATTGTCTTCTCTAGGAACTTGGCTTGTCCTGCGTTCGGAGAGTATATTACTGCAACTGTTACATTTACCTTTGCAATTGTCCCAGATATCAGGAGGGCACGCCCGCTTACATCAGACCAGGTCTTATCTACTTCTAAGTTGATTCCTTTCTTGATCAGGATTCCAGCCCCTCCCTTCCTGAGTGGGCTGGAGCCCCAGAATTCCTTTCCCCCTCTTTTCCCTAGTATACCTCTCTCTTCCCCCTTGGCAAATTTTGTCTCTTGTAGAAGGAGAATGTCAATTTGAGATCTACGCAATTCCCTTGCCACTAGTGATCTCTTGGTCGGCGAGTTGAGTCCTTTCACCTTAAGTGTTCCTATCCTAAGGGACTCCCTACCCTTCTGCTCTTCAATTGGTGCCATTATCAGAGTATTTCGGTTGTGGATTTGTGACCCATGTCAAGTAGATATAGTATACATAAGGACTCACGTCTTCTTGGGTGATCTTTTGTGTTGCCAATAATGCTTCACCTCTGCCCATTTCTTGTCTGATCAGCCCCCCCACCCTCCACCCTTCCCACATTGACGGCGTCCGTGCGAACCCAGGTGAAGACACAAGTCCTGCATCGAACCACCTTTGGGGACCATTACTTCACGTCCCCAAGATTATTATAACATCATAGTCTTGATTGAGCCCCCTTTTGCCTCCCCCTCCGTTTACATGGCCTGAATCTCTTTTGAGCCTGTACATCCTTTCACAGTTCGGGTCATGGACATATGTAATAGTATGTATGTCATTTTACCAGTGTTGCAGTTCATCAGTTCTCTCCCCCTGGAGGGGTATTACCTCTCCGAAATTTCCTCGATCCCTTGACTCGTTAACTTCTGGGGCCCTATATACGCCATCCTCTCTTCTCGGCGTGGGTCTCCCCGATCATGTTCCTCTGTGCTGGTCCAAGGAGGTCAGAGATACACGCCTTGATCTCCCCTTCTGAGCTTAGCTTGATTTTATTTCTATTGTATTCGAAGGAGAGGGAGAAGGGGTATCCCCACCTATATCTTATGCTCTTTCCTTCAGATGTTTGGTGAGGGGCCTGCACATGCGCCGGAGTGCCAATGTCATGGAGGATAGATCCTGATATATCAAGATTTGGGATCCTTGGAGGGTAATTGAATCGCTGCTTGTTGCTTTCTTGAGGATCCTTGTTTTGTCCTGAAAGCGGTGAAATCAAGCAAGGACAGATCTTGGTCCACCTGGAGGCCCTCCGGCTCTGTGTATCCTCTCTGTCTTGGGTTCATCAACCGTGTCGTCAGCGACTAGGAGTTTAATGATGTCATGCAGAGTGTTTTTCAGATCGTTCTACGTCTCCCCTTCTCTTTCCGGGATTCTGAAAATCCTCAGGTTGTTCCGTCTCTCCAGGTTTTCCAAGTCATCAAGCTTGAGTTTGAAGCTCTCTTCACGTTGCTCCAGTTCGGTCATCCGTTGGTCGAGTTGTGCTTCTAGGGTGTCTATGGACGCTTGATTGTTCTCGACCCCTTCCAGTCTCTCCTCCATGGTGTCTAGGCGTTCGGTGATCTTGTCAATTTTGGAGCCAATGCTGGAACCCATATTTTTTATTTCGCCCAGCAAAGTGGCAATGTCCCCTTTAGTAGCTGCTGATTCATTCACCGAAGTATTTTGGTTCGCCATGTTAGGGTCACAATTTTCGGCAGGAGTCGAGACGTAGGAGAACGAAGCTAGTTTCTCCCTTATGTCCATTGGTTCTCCCGAAATTCTGTGGTGTCACCAATGCTGTTCGTCAGGGAAATGGGGTCGGGGGCAGAGGAGGCACATGCCCCTGAATCTGGGGCCCAACCCTCTGCACTCCGATGGCGGTGGTCTCGGCTAGTTCGTTAGGGGTTGGGAGGGATGTCCTTGATGCGTCTGTTGATATGGCCAGAGTATGGGTGGCACAGTAACTTGTATGGGTCACCCAGGGTACTCTTTAAGTAGAGTCCGGTCAGCCAACGCTTTGGGGATGTTTTCCTCTTGTGCGAGGTGCGGAGGTAAATGTCCGTACCTTCCCGAGTTCTTGTTCCGGACTGGGTATGCCCGTATGTAGGGGCCGTGGCGCTTGCCATTTGCAGATGGTGTTGTTGTGGTGGCACAAGGCGCTCTCCCCTGCGATATTGTGTGTCCTTTAATTTGTTCTGCTGACCATACTGGTAGGCTGTATAGGTGGGCAGCTGTATACGCTTCTGGAAAGCGTGTCTCAGTTAGCCGCGTGGTCCTCTGGGGGATCCAGCCCACGTACTTCTTCTTGGGCTGGGGTCCTGGGCCCCCGTGACTCTATGCTCCTTAAGGAGTCAGATCGCTACTCATACAGAGGGGTAGGGGGAGAGGGAAACCCCCGCCCGGGTCCACGCTAATTGTCCTGTGTCATCCAAAGCGGGGTTCTGTGCATTCGCTGAATGTAGGGAGTCCGCAAGAGCCTATGTAGGCACTCCAGTCCAAGTTTATAATCCTCTCATATGTCTGAGGGGTAATTATATGCAGGCGCTTAATTCTTCCACCTCACTGCCTCTTTGGTTGTTGCTTCTCAAATTGTTACTATCAGTTCTTCTCCCCTCCCTCATTCAAGTTCCACCTTGGGTTTCACAAGGGGCATGGACTCTACATTGTGATGGTGGAAACAGGGTCCTCGGGGTAGTCCGTATGGGGCTGTGCTTGCGTTCCTTTTTTTTGTTTATTTTTTTATTATGGGTTGCACACATATTCTTCCTCCTATCCTGTCAGCCCACCTTCATTAACAGTCTGTTCTGTTTTTATGGAGCGGGGGGTCTGTATTTAGGCGATCTCCCTTACTCCTCAATTGGGCATTCCACCCGACGTGGTTAAGAGGTCCTTTCTGATAAGCAGGGGCAGTCCGTGGTGCAGGGAAAGTCTCGGGAACGTTCCCGAGGTCAGGTCTCCACGTGTGCCAGGCTTTGTGCGTCCCAGATGGGTTCGGGAGGGGGCACCAGTGGCAGCTTCACTCTCCACCCTCACTGTGGAACGCCTGTCTCAGCGAGGCTCACTTCAGGCAGTGCGTCAGCAAGGCAGGCCACGATGTGTTAGGACCGGATCTGGGGGCAAAGCCTGCTCTGCGGGCCGGCGCTCTGGTTCCTGAAGGTGCCCAGTGCAGCATCAGCCAGTGGCCCTCAGCGGGACCGGGATCGCACCAGCACCTGGGGCGGTGATGGGATGGTTGACGGGTCGATGCGGGGGAAAGTGTAATTCTGGGGAAGACAAACGGCTCACCTGCGGTGCTGTGTTAAAGTTTCATAGCGGAGATAGGACCACCCGCAGAACGTCCTCACCCGCAGAGCCTCTCTGACGTAGAGAGTTCCGATTGAGCTCAGACACCAAGAGCTTGCGGTCTCAGATGCTGCGCCTGGGTGATTCCACAGCGATTCGTTCCATATTGTGGATGAAGACAGCTTGAGTACCATGGGCTGTCGGCGTGCACCTCAGATCCTGGCCGCGGGCAGGGGGGACCAACTTTCACGTGGTGTATCTCAGCTCGTTCAGCACCAATTCACTTCAAATTTCGATCTTTAGTTGTGGAATCGGTTCCCACATCACCGGCATCAAGTTTCCCTTGGGTGGAGGGTCAGCAAGTGGGGGCTCAAGCCACTTGTGGGACCTCAAGATGCGGAGCTCACGCAGAAGCTGGAAACACCTGCGCACCCCGTAGTGGCCACCCTCACTTTCTTTTTTCATCAGGAATTTGGGGGTGGAGGGTGGTCCTCCGACTCACCTGTCAATGTTTTTTTCTTTTTGTCCATGGCTATAGGGTCACTGTGTGGAGCTTGCCCATTCAAACACTGGTCCAAACTATTACCTTCCCTGCTAATGACGTACTCGCTCACCTCTACATAATCCCATCCTGGGGTTTGGTGAGAGCAACTCTTGAGCTGGACGGCCTCTGCTCAGTCCTCTGATCCCTCTATGCAACTTATTTGGTTCCAAAACTAGCTTGAGGGTGCCATATTAAGACCTTTTACTTGCCTCCATAAATAATATTGCTCCAATTCCTGTGGGCCCATACATGAATGTAACATTGGAATTGGGAGGTGTGTAAATGTGTTTCTAAGGCGTGTCACTCCGAAAAGGTTCCGTTGGACTTCTGAGATCTGTGTGAACATTCTATGGTCTGTGTTTTTATCCATATTACGCAAAGTTATTGTTTGTGTTTTGTAATTCATTTGTATGCACAACTTTATAATAAAGAATATATTTTTATAAATCTGTATTGTGGACCTTCCCTTATTATGTGACAATCGCAAATATTTACTGTACCTTTGAACTAATTCACTACTTCTGGTGGGATTCCTTAAATTCCCATGTCATTCTACCAATTAGAAGGTCACGAACACATCAAGTAAACACCCTGCAAGCCTGATATACTGATATGTCTGGGCCCTAGACATGTAGCCTTCGCAATGTCTCACTAGCACCGATCCTGTCACCTTTTGCTTAGATCATTCCAGGTTAGTTGTAAGTGAACTCCTTGTCCCTACAGGGGTTTTATCCCAGCATCCTCTTGAGCTTTTAAATAAATCTTTGTTGAAGCCTTAAGTCCTGTGTTTGTAGGTCAACCAAAGTAAGCACTATGATAAACTGTGGACCAGATTACGAATGTGGCAGTAATCGTAAGCCATCCAGTAATTATCGCTACTGGACGTTTTACTGCACTGCCAATCTACAAATCTTTTAAATGAAACTCTTGTTTAATGCCTGCTTTTGTGTGGAGGTGATGTCCTCCACATAAAAGCATTACTAGATGCAATAAAGACCAGACGCCATGGATTCCTGTGGAACTCTGCAACGTGGAATAACATGAAGGTCTGTGTAACTTGGAATCCTTCAGAACTTTCCGAGTACCCGCTATTTACTGCATACAGTAACCATAACTGAGTTTGGCGGTGCTACTAGAGGCAATAACGCCAAACTCATAACCAGCACCAATGTGATTTAAACATGCCATGCCTTAAATGTTTAATTTTCTTCATTTTTTGTGTTGATATTGTCACCCTGTGTGCATAGGCCAAACAAAACATTTAAAAAATGAATCTGTGTTACTTGGTTAGATTACTTTGTACATACTTTTTATTTTGTTCCTTGTAGATGAAGGTAGACCTACATCCACTCTGGAGAGAACAGAGTCTGGTCAGGGTGATCAGTCGGCACTAAGGGAGAAGTGGGCCAGTCCTTTACACTCCCCTAGGGCACAGTCAGTGAGGTTTCCGGTGCTATATAGAAAGCAACTTGATGGCGATCTGATGCGAAGATCTTCCACCAGCTCCGGTAAGAAATTGGATAATTGTGTAAATGATCATTGTAAGAACTCCAGGGTATTCATTCAAGAATTGCTTTAATGCATCTTCAGTAAAGTGCACATGAATTTACTAATGGAAAATCAACCAAGTGAATAGTATAGGAGTAGATGCTGTTTCTGTTAGTGTCTGTTGCCACTGTGGCCTGAATGAATGAACAAGGGTACTTAAGTGTGCTATTGCATAACACATATCAGACTTAGAATCCACTGTGTTTAGGAAAGGTAAAATAACCCTTCCTTTCAATGAAAAGATGGAGCCAGGATAAATACTAGCAAGAACTTTCTCTAGTGTATGTCCATTACTCAGCAGACCTGGCCAGGTTGCCTCCCCAATGTGAATATAGGGGTGGTCCATGGCTGTGGATCATGAGACTAAGAGTTGGAAGTCCTGCTTTCTCATCTAAATACATATAGTCTTTTGATGGGGCTGTGTCACCTAGATAGACCTCTAACTCAAAGTGACACTAGCTTGCTATTCAGGGATTTGTTAAAGTTGTGGTTTGGCATCCTTCAAAATTAAACGTGAATGTACTTTCACTTGAAGTTGGTGAATTGCTGTTACAAATGTATCATTTCTTTTGCACTTTAGTATATGTCCATTTGTATTACTGCCCATATGATTAAGAGTGGGTGGTAATACCACTGTTAATTAATTGAATCAACTTTTGTTAGTGACCTTATGTATAAAGGGAGTTGGGTAACCTTAAACACCTTTGTGTTCCTAATGGCATCAATATGACATTAAGTGTAGTAATATAATACCAATGACATAATTGATGGCATTCCTGGTGATATGAGGTATCATCAAATTGCACATTTCTTATTTCTGTGTTCAAGAAGTGGTACGTGAGCATCTCTTGCTGCAAAAGTGTACATATTTGATAAATATCTGGAGTCGTTCTGCAAACCTTGAGGAAAAAGTTGAAGAGGACTACAATGGTATAAAAGAGAATATGCAGGAGGGATAGAAACATGTAGTTAATTAGGGAAAGGAAAAGATGGCAAACTGAGCTATTTAGAGTTATTTTAACTTTTTTTTTATGTGGCCCAAGAAACGGACACTAATGTGTCTCATTACATGGTTGGCAGTGCGGGAAAAAAGGGGCGGTTATTCAGTTTCTCCACTGTTATTCCCACCACTTGTAATCTACCAGCAGTTTCCTGCAGGTCAAGTGACGGGAACAGTATTACCGTTTTGGTGGTATCCCGCCTGAATGAGGCCCTATGTCAGCAAAACGTCAATTTATGCCAGATACGTGCTCCACGTAGACAAAAGGCTGTCCCAAGTTCTCGAAGCAGCGCTTAAAACATGCATTTGTACCCCAGTGGCTACCGTTGTAGGTGCTTTGTGCTACTAATGCAATGTTGGGGACTTCACCCCTGGTGCACTCGAAAATAAATCAGCCTGCTCCGCAACATACTTTCACGGTGATGGAATCACCCTGGGATCAAAAGGTTTTGCTTAAAAAGCACCATTGCCCTAGTAGCAATATGGTCTACAAGGGCAGCACACTAGAAACATGGTTGATTGCAGTGGCAGAGAGATTTCAGTGGAAGGTCCTTTTGCCACAAGAGATGAGTGAAAATAAAAAAAAAACAAGAAAGCCAGCAAAATATTTAGGGGACCTAGAAAGTCAGGGAGCCAGAACTCCAAAAATGCATATGCTGTGTTTTTAAGGAGGTCACTCACCTCGTTTGCACATTACTCATACAAGAAACTCCATGATATGCGACCGTCTATGATGGCAGAAAAAACAATCTGAAGGACCTCGATGTGTGAAGCACCATGGGTACAGTAGATGTCACACTAGGGATAGTATTACTGGCACGCACTGTCGACGTCCCTTTTCGGGATTCGAAAACAACTGTAACACTCTGCAGCTTCCACTAGATGTGCATAGCTTATGATCTAAGCAGATACAAGAATCAGAAATACGATTACGGTGAGTAATGTATCCCATATGTTGTGTGTTTCGGGGGGTGGGTAAGTTGGGTGGCCCCCGCCATTAAACTTTTTATTTATTTATTTATTTAAATCGAACAAAATGACCATGGGTATCAATGCACGAGTAATGTGCAAACGAGGAAAGTGACCTTGTTAAAAAACATACACAGCCCCAAATGGAATCCTGCCCTTAACAATGGGAACAGTCAGTCCACATCAATATATTTGAACTCCAGGCACTGTTTCTATCACTGAACGATTTCTTCTCATTGCTCAGTGACAAGAGAGTCCTCATACAGTGCAACAGTATTTTCTTTATAAAGATACAGGGAGGAAATTGTACGTGCATGTGCAGTGGGAGCAGTGGAATTAGGCAGCGGACGAAGTACAGATCTCCCAGGTGGATAGTTTTTCCATGATGTCCAAACCCCATCATTAGTGGAACTCAACAGAGATGAAGTAGAAAACATTCTCTAACTGTTCCGTCAGCCTTGAGTGAACTTGTTTGCTGCCTACTATAATCAGAAATGCAGTCATCATGCCAGACGGCTATGTAAAAGTTGTGACTAATCCTTGGATGTCGTCCCTTCTTCCCGAGGCGGAGTGCCTTCCCATGAGGCCAGGGAGTAGAGGCTGCTGCCTTATATTCCCCCTGGGGGCGGTACTCAGTGGGTGGATCTCACGGGGAGGGATCCCCCTTTGGGACTAGGGACGACTATCCATAGAGAGCATGGTATGTCCACACTGCACCAAAACCTCTCTCAATCTCATACCCTATACAGGGCACAATGGTTCCCCACACTTTCTTGCATTTTTGTAGAGTAGATAACACAACCCTCATGAGAAATACTGAGACGAGGGAGTAGAGACTACCCACCGGAAGTACATTGGAAGACTGGGACAGGGAAGAATCCAACTAACCGAGAAGAGATTGACCATGTCGATGCTGGGATGAAGAAGTGCGGAGCAATAAGGAATGCCCCACGTAATCAAAGTAAGCATTCCAGTCAATGTGGACACTGTAGGAGCATAAAGTGAGTAGAGACTTGAGAGCGTTCAACCCTCCCTGGAGGAACCCAGATAGAAGACTGGATTGTGAGCGCCGGAAAGCAAAGGGACTCGAAGACGGCATCTGGAATGCTTACCAATCAGCTGGGAAGCTCACTTACCGTTTATTGTCGTCAGACAGATGGAAGGCTACAGGAGCCAACCTCCAGACGACTAAGACCGCAGAACATCCCGGTCAGAGGTAGATATGCTGCCGGAGAGGAGTGGAGTGCTGCAGAGCCACTGGAACCCGACCAGAGACGCGACAAAGCTGCAGACCACTCAGAGAGCATAGTGTGTTGAATTTGATGATGTCATCACTTCTTTCCCTGGGATAGCCTGTTCCCATGTGGCCTGGGGACAGCAGACACTTCCTGATCCTGACCCTGGGCATGGCTATATGAAGGAGGACCACATAGGAGGCAGCGACCGTCGGGGGTGGGGGGGAGGTTGTGTCAGCATTGAAGGAAATCGCATACCTCCATTCTCTTCTATTCCCCATGCCCGAACATCATATCGTGACCCTCCCCCTCACCCACTTATTAGATCCACTGTAGTATCATACTAGGAATGACAAATCCTTTATTGAAACTAGGAAGAGGCAGGGAGAAACAATTCACAGGGAGTCCCAACAGCAGCCTCCTCCTAGATGGCATGAAATAATAATGACTGACATGAGGGCGAGGAATAGAGAAATGCAGATGACTAAGACCGGTAAGCCAACTCTGTGATCTAGTCTATGGAAGCTTTTCTATCATTGTCACGACCGCTGGACGTTGGCGGCTGTGGAAGAGGTGGAAGCTGGGCCGCCATTAGATTGTGCCGTCACGCCTTTTCCATGACAGCACCAACGTTCAAGTCTTTTTCAACATGGCCGCCGCCTACGCGTATTTACTTCCACGCGCTAGGTGGTTCTGCGCGTTGCAACTTCGGATTTCCCTCTGTTGCTCTCGCTCCTCTATAGTTTTCTCCTTGGCACGGCTCCGCCCGCTCTGTTCTTTTTCTTCCCTGCCCTTGCTCTCTCTTTTTCCCTTGCTCGCCTCTACCTCCCTGCCTTACCAGATTTCTTTCCCCGGTTGGGTACCGGACGGTTCCTTATCGTTGCTGTTATCGCCCTGCTCCATCTCTTCCTACGGAGCTTCCCCTCCTTTTACTCTCTCATACTCTCCTCTCTTTGGATCGCCTGGTTGTTCTTCACGGAGTTGTTCCTGTTTCCGGTTTTCTGCTTGCTCCAGTACTCCGGAGGGTTTTTTATGCCGTTTGGCTTTTCCTCTCACTCCGTTGTTAGTCCGTCGCAGAGGGGGGTCACCGTGCCTCCTGTGTGGAGCCGCGGTGGCTTCCTTTCGAGGCCGACCTTACCTTCTAAAGAAGAAAAGGCTTCCCGCTGTGCACGTCAGAAGAAAGAAGTTAAATTACTCTTCGAGTTCAGGTGAGGAGGAAAGGGAACAGGGGAACGAGTTAAGTTCTACTGATGAGGAAGACATTACTGATCTACCTGATAAAGGGGTGAGTCCGCCAGCCCGGTGTGATAGCTTGCAACGCCAAAGTGTTGAGATGGCAACCCCACAACAACTCCAGGAACTCGTCGCAGCGATACAGAGTTTGAGTCAGGGGGTACAGACTTTGAAGACAGACAATGCCGCCCTTCAACAAAGGGTTGCTGCTCGAGAACAGCTCACAGCTGATCTCCCCCCCCCCAACCTTTGGTATCAGGCAAATTTGATGGCACCGAAAGGAAAGTAAAGGAATTCCTAGATGCCTGTAATATTCACTTTGCTTTCCGAAGAGGCACCTTTTCCACAGACCATACCAAGGTACATTTCATGATTACCCATATGACGGGTAATGCCTTAGCATGGGCCACTCCTTTGGTATCTCGATCTGACCCGGTGTTACAGGATTATACAGCCTTCAAGGACCTTCTCAAACAGACTTTCCTCCATACGGAAACAGCCTTTGTAGCCAGCGAAGACCTCCTTGACGTGCGTCAAGGTAATTCAGACCTGCTTTCCTATCTGTCCTCTTTCAAAAGAATAGCAGCTGAGGCTGGTTGGCAGGAAGAAGTGCAGTATACAATATTCCGGAGAGGTTTGCAGGAGGACTTAAAGGACGAACTAGCCAGAATTCCCCATCCAGACTCTTTCTCCGATCTCATCAAGGCGGTAATCAGGATCGATTATCGCATGACCGAAAGAAAGAACGAGAAGAAGAAAGCTCGTCCTCCCGGATCTTTTCTTGAAACCCACCCTTCGACCTCCTCACCTGTTACTTGCCCGCCTTCCAGAGACGAACCGATGCAGATGGATACCACCCCAGATCTATTATTCCCACTTTCTGGAAAGATACCTCTATCCCATCGATTGAATCCGGTTTGGCGCAGCTGAGAGAAGCTCACAAATCCGCCAAACAGAGTCTTCAAAAGGCAAGCATTCAATACAAAGACCAAGCAGATTGTTATCGGAGACAGGTGCCAACTTGGGTGAAAGGTTCAAAGATTATGCTGTCTACCAAGTTTCTACCCCGTTGGGTCAGACCTTCCAAGTTGTCCCCCCGGTATATTGGACCTTTCGACATCCTGTCCAAAATCAACCCAGTGGCTTACCGCCTCAAGTTACCTAAGTCGCTCAGTCGTGTTCACCTGACTTTTCACTCCTCACAACTCTGCTCCTATGTGGCTGATGAGAGAAGGCAGAGAGCACCCAGGCTTCACATTCCACCCGACCCTAACTCTGAAGAATACAAAGTCTCCCACATCAGGGATTCCCGTTACCATAGGGGTCGCCTGGAATATCTTATTCATTGGAAAGGCTTCCCTTCGTCCGAGGATTCCTGGGAACCCCGATCTTATGTTAACGCACCCCGTTTGTTACGCCGGTTCCACAACCTGCTTCCCGGCAAGCCCGGGGGGTGTCGCCCTAGAGGGGGGCATACTGTCACGACCGCTGGACGTTGTCGGCTGTGGAAGAGGTGGAAGCTGGGCCGCCATTAGATTGTGCCGTCACGTCTTTTCCCTGACGGCACCAACGTTCTAGTCTTTTTCAACATGGCTGCCGCCTACGCGTATTTACTTTCACACGCTAGGCGGTTCGGCACGTTGCAACTTCGGATTTCCCTCTGTTGCTCTCGCTCCTCTATAGTTTTCTCCTTGGCGGTGCTCCGCCTGCTTTGTTCTTTTTCTTCCCTGCCCTTGCTCTCTCTTTTTCCCTTGCTCGCCTCTACCTCCCTGCCTTAACAGATGTCTTTCCCCGGTTGGGTACCGGACGGTTCCTTATTGTTGCTGTTATCGCCCTGCTTCATCTCTTCCTACGGAGCTTTCCCCTCCTTTTACTCTCTCATATTCTCCTCGCTTTGGATCGCCTGGTTGTTCTTCACCGAGTTGTTTCTGGTTTTCTGCTTGCTCCAGTACTCCGGAGGGGTTTTTATGCCGTTTGGCTTTTCCCCTCACTCCGTTGTTAGTCCGTCGCAGAGGGGGGTCACCGTGCCTCCTGTGTGGAGCCGCGGTGGCTTCCTTTCGAGGCCGACCTTACCTTCTAAAGAAGACAAGGCTTCCCGCTCTGCACGTCAGAAGAAAGAAGTTAAATTACTCTTCGAGTTCAGGTGAGGAGGAAAGGGAACAGGGGAACGAGTTAAGTTCTACTGATGAGGAAGACATTACCGATCTACCTGATAAAGGGGTGAGTCCGCCAGCCCAGTGTGATAATCATGCCGGGAGATTTAAACCTGCTGCAGCTGATGTACAGAGAGGAGAGCTGAAGAGGCTGAAGTGTGCCGCGGTTGAGGCAGATGCTGGTCAGCCTGCTGAAGGTAGAAACAACGTAGGACATGGTCTGGAGAAGAAACTTGCCGGTGGAACAAGAAACCAAAGAGTTGGAAGCCCGCCACCAGGCGACGGATCAGGAACTGTACCTGATAGGGAAAAGTATGGTGGAAAAACAATGCCTTGCTAGACACACACCGAGCCGAACCGCAGAGGAGAGAAGGACCAGAGAAGCAGAGACAAAACTCAAAGCAACCGGTCAATCAGGTTACCTGGTTGCTGAACGGAGTGCACCGCTTTGTGATAGTGAAACGTGAGACGCCGAACGAAACCTGTGGAGAGGGCGAGATAATCCCATTTGCCCGAATGGGTTGTTAAACCCCTAACACAGAAGTAAAGTAAATTGAACCAAGAAGGTCTTATTTTTTGGGATAAAAGAAAAGGTGGCAACATATAACTCTTGGCAGGGGAGTTTACCAGGCAAATGTGTTAAAAGTGATGATGAATATCTCAAGGAAGCCCTATACCCTTGAGAGTGTAAAAACTGTGCAAACGGCCCTGGCAGGAGAGTACACCCGGTGTAGAGAATTATTGTATGGAAGTCCTGGTAGAAAATACCAGGTGACATTAAAATGTGTAAAATACTTTAAGGAAGTGCTGGCAAGAGAGTATACCAGGCCAAATCAAATGTGTGTTAAATTCCAAGATAATCCTGAGGAAGTAACATGCATTAGTGTCTTGAACTATTTTAAACGTGATTCTTTTTTTTTAACTTACTTGCTAAAAGAAACCTGAGGGAGGGAACTATTTACTGATTAACTGTGTGTGCGCGCGTCAAGAGGAAGAAACCATACTCTTGAGCTACAAGAATTTTGCATATGATTTGCTGTAACCTGGGGAAGGGAAACATTCCCTGAAACTGTGAACATTGTCCACTTGGAACTTTGTTATGGCTGGAGTTATACTTTCGTGTTGGACTGGAACATTTGTCTACTTTAAAGAACAAAGACACTGTCCTTTGCAATTTAGAATTAGTTTTCTTGTGCGGGCCAGAATAGGATTACAGACACAGGACATATACTTATTTTTTAAAATCTTGACAAAGGACAGATCATTAGTTTTTGTTGAGGTAGGGAAACCCTTACTAGATTAGAGATAGTAAGACATTTTCCCAAACCCTTTTATTTTCAATAAAGGTTTATAGTCAAAATTAGTCCTCTGTGTCTGTGTCTCATTTCTTGGTTCTCACAGTAGGCAAGGCCCTCACAGGTCACATGGTTACCGGGACACTTGGTCTGGCTTTGGAAGGGTTCAAGAGACACAAAAGTCGGGTCTGAGGCCCGTACCCAGTTGGGAAGTGCATCAAAAATCCCCTTCTTTCGGCACAGTTCAAGGCACAGGGCTGAGCCAGGCTGACCAGAGGAAGCACAGGTCTGGGACGTGCACCCAAATGAGAAGAGCATCACAAATCCTCTTCCTTGGTCCAGTACCTGGCAGGAAGGTGAACCAAGTGCTAGTTCCTTGGGCCACATTAAACAAAAAACCCTAAACATGTAAGGATGTTCAATATACCACATGCTTTGGTTAATTTTATATTTTTCAAGCATCATACAGCTCTTACCTGATTATTAGAGCTCATATGTACTGTCGCAAAGCCCAGTGGACTCCACAGCACACACAACTCCTAGATCTGGTTCAAAAGCTTTTGTTCAGGACTATGTACATAGGATGGCCAAAGTAAACATAGGCGTCAGAATGGTAAACCAAATCAAAGTCTTTGTGCTTTAGAAAGGTTTTCTCAAAAAGGCTTGTTGTCTCTCTCCCAGGTGTCACTCCCAATCCTTTAGGCAAAGCTCTGCTTGGTTGGACGACATCATTGTCACAAGTGGGTCTCCCTGCTTGTGGCAACAGGTTGGGTAGCATCTTGCAGATGAAATAAATACTCTTCTTGAAGTTAATTTCTTTGCCACAGTAAGGTCTACAGCATCTTTCAGAGGTGAGATAGGCTAGGAGTGACTCTAGGACCCAGGCTTCTTCATTCAGTGCTTCACTGTCGCAGGGGCCTGATCCTATTACTTAGTACTCAGCAACCGCTGCTGTCCCTCACACACCTCTCCCAGTGCCGCTGAATGGGGCAAAGTGACAACTGCCCACCTCACAGAGTCACAAAAAAGCCTGGGAGGTAGTGTGAACCACGTCATTTCCTTAAAGGTTGAAAAGGGAGAAAAAAGACAACTGGTAACCGTTTTTTGTGCACAAATAAAAACAGTCATAATATTACAATTACAGCAGTACCTATTATGGGATGTGGAGCAGTTCCAGGGAAGAACGAGCCATGGAAGAACGAGCCATGGAGACTGAAGTCAGAAGTTGGTAACATGACCATGAGCCCAAAGCTGATGGCATGCGGGTGGGAAAGCGGTCTTATAGGCATGAGGATGGTAAGAAAGCGAGAGAATTAGTCAAGAGGTTGTTGACAAATGACAACCTTTTAAAGAGTCCAATCATAACGTTGTATGCAAGGCAGTCCGTAATGCAGTCCGGTTTCAAGGTCCAAATGTCAGCAATCCAGATGACCAAGTGAAAATGGCAGAAAAATGATGGACCGAGAACAATCTGTTTCAGTACACAGGAGGACCTGATCAGATGGAGGACGAAAGGGAACTCGTGATGGATCAAGACATGCTTTGCAGGGAAAAAGGGTCAGCAGAAATGGGGGCAGTTCTGTCGTTCTACTTGTTTATTTAGACTACAGTTACTTCACATTGTATTTGGTCAAATCCTATATCTTACAAACATCGGAGACCTGGAAACTCAAGTCAGATATAGGTAGTAGGACCATAGACAGAGCCAAAAGGCATCTGTTTTAGAAAGCGGTTCCATAGATATGAGGATTGTAAGCGGATTGCTTAATTCATGAAAAAAATAGGGTTTTTAAAAAGTGGTTAACAAATGATAACTGTTCTAAAGAGTCCAATCTGAAGTATCAGATCTGAAGGGGTTCCTTGCAAGACAGTCCATAATGCAGGATGATTTCAAGGTCCAAGTAACGGCTATTCAGGTTATTAACTGAAAGGAGCAGAACACTGACAGCCTGGGAACAATCTGTCTCTCTACAGAGAAAGAACAGATCAATCGGAGGGTAAAGAGGAGCACAAGAGTAACACAAGGCGGATTGAGACATTGTGATGAATCCATTGGAGTCGTCACGGATTCCCCAGAGGTAGCCTCCTCCCATGTGTCTAGTGGACGGCAGCTGCTACCTGATCCTGGGTGTAGCTTTATGAGGGAGGATCAAATGGGAGGAGATGGCCACCGGGGAGATGTCATGGCTTTATTGCCCATGAGGGAAACTCGCTGTGCCTAATACCTTAATGGCTTCTTGCCATGTTTGTTCTCCTTCAGGTAAAACTGATGTTCCATATGCACTCATTAAGAAAGACCTTTCAAGAGTCCTGTATCAGAAACCAGCAATGGACTTTTATTCCCACTTAAATCCTCAGTTAATATTAGTGGGTCGGAGGATGACAACTTCCAGCAATAATGACCCTTTGCAGGTGACAACAGTGCCCTTCCAGTCGCAGTCAGAGCAGATGCTCCAAGACATACACTGGAACATGTCTTGGAACAGCACATGTCTTGGAGCATCTGCTGTGACTGCGACTGCAAAGGGCACCTGTCATCGCCTGCAAATGGTGATTATCGCTTGAACTTGCCTTCGTCCGCCCAGTGAAATGTCCTAAGGAGACCTGTATGATTGGAGTCTGCATTTCTTCTCTAGATATCAGAAGGGCTGAAATGTGTTGGGAAGGGGTGGGCGATTGTCCCAGACCCCCGCGCGTTATCGGAGACAGCAGAGGCTTGGACGTGTGCAGTAGAGGCTCAGGGAGATTACAGGGGCTATGGGGTATCGACAGAGGTATAGTGTGGGGAGGGATGTTAGGGAGATTTATCATTTTTATGCTTCATCCACTCTCCTAGAGAGACCCCAAGCACATTTTTCTGGACTTCTGGACCTTTTTCTTTAATCCTGAATGAGTGGAGCCTTTGTCCACTCATTCATTCTTAGTGGCTCTGTCTTTTGGAACTCTGTCCTTTGTATTTTACTGTCCTATGGAGTCTATTTTTCCTCCATACAACTTAAAGGCATCTGTATTTTACTATTGTAGTCCAAGCTCCTTACGGGCAATGTTGCTGGGGACCATTTGGGTCCTCCTTTGAGTTTATTTTCTTTATCCTCAAGTAACTACAGATATAGAGATACTTAGTATCTCTCCTAAAACTTTATAGTCTGCGAGATTGGCACAAATCACTTTTTGTGGAGTGCCAAAGGGATAGTTCGTATCCCCCATCCTCTCTGCTCCTGTGACTTTTATGTTATGTTACTTGGCATTTATATAGCGCTCTATATATCATTGGTATGACCTCAAAGCGCTGGTAGGTTGAACGCCCTCCGGTACCGTAGTTCTGGTCAGTAGAGAGAGGTAGTGTCGTAGGGTGTGTGGGTGCACCAGATGTGTGCAGCTGATGTAAATGCCGGATGGTAGCTGCATTCTAGCGTTAGGTGTGGTGCTGAAGATATCAGTTGGATGTGTGCAGTCTGGTCGGAGGACACCCAGACTGGGCTCTGGCTGTGTTAGGTCTTAAGGATGCATATGTGAGCAACTAGGCCAGAATGTGCTCGGCTAGCTCAGTTTTATTGGGGTGATGAGGTGTTCATAGGGTCGTATTCGTATGTGAACAGATAGGCCGAATTTTCAGGGGTATAACTGTGTTCTAGTTGTGTGATGGTGTATAGTAGAGAGTAAGCACAGTGATGTGATATGGTTATTTTAAAGCGCCCAAGACCAGGCACGTGAACAGGATGGCAGGGAACACAGTGACACACGGACACATAGAGACAGGGGGTTGGGTTTACAGCGACACGTGGGGGGATGAAGGTATATAGCAACAGCATTGGGGAACAGGAAAGCAGTGTACACGGTGATACACGGGGGCATGTTAATATTTACATTCGTATTTCTATCTAGATTCAGTCAGTGCATCCATCCATTTCTTCCATTTCTTCATCCATTCATTACATCCATCATCGATCCGTCCATCACATCCGTTCCCTCCCAACCCTCCCATCCGTTCCATCCATCAATCTGTTCCATCCATCCATCAATTCGTTCAATCCATCCATCAGTCGTCTGTTCCATCCATCCATCAATCCGTCCATTCCATTCATCCATCCATCCGTTCCATCCATCCTTTAATCAGTCCATCCCATCCCTCCGTCTATCTGTTCCATCCATCCATTTCATCTATCCATCCGTTTCAACCATCGGTTCCTTCCATCCGTTCCATCCACCCATCCATCAGTTCCATCCATCTGCCGATCCATCCATTTCGCCCATCCATCAATCTGTCCATCCATCCGTTCCATCCATCTGTCCGTTCCATCAATCCGTTCCATCCATCCACACGTTCCATCCATCCATCTGGTTGATCCATCCATCAGTTTCAATCATCCGTTTCATATATAGGTTCCTTCCATCCGTTCCGTCCATTCGTTCCATCCATCAATCTGTTCCATCCCTCCATCTATCCATCCATTTCATCCATCTATCCATCCATTTCATCCATCTATCCATCCCTTCTATCAATCCATCTGTTCGTTCCATCCATCGGTTCCTTCCATCCATCCATCAGTTCCTTCAATCCATCAGTTTCATCCATCCATCCGTTCTATCACGCCGTTCATTCGATCCATCTGTCCATTACATCCATCCAATCCCATCAACACATACATTCCATCCATTCTATCTGTAAATTTATATACATATATTCCATCTATTACATCCCTTGTATTCATCAGTTCCCTATGCATACCTTTCAATCATTCCACATGCATCCATCCCATCCAATTCCATCTACAGCATGCATTCTATCTGTAAATTCCATATGCACATATTCTATCCATTCATCAATTCTCTATGCATACCTTACAATCATTCTACATGCATCCACGCTATGTTTTAATTCAATTAATTTAATCTATTCTCTATTTCATCCATTCAATCGGTTCCATATATTCATCTTCCATTCATTCCACATGCATCCGTGCCATACAATCAATCCATTAATTTCACATGCGTCCATCCAACATTCCTTCCTTTTCCTCCATTCTGTCCGTTCACTCCATCAGTCATTCCATACATTCATCTCTTCCATCCGTCCACACCATCCATTCATTTAGTCAATCCCTTCACTCCATCACTCCATCCATCCATTCCCTCCATCCAACCTATCCTGTGGGTGGGATCAGAGGTCATTGAAGACATGGTAGAGAGTCCCATTGTGTAATTAATCATTGGGTTGTTGGGAGTTCAGACATATCTTTGGATTGTTGTTGGTTTTATGGAAAGAGCCATGTTTTTAGTAATTTGCGGAATGTCATATAATCTTGGGTGTGTCGGATGTGAGGTGGAAGAGAGTTCCTCAGAGTCTGGGCCAGTGCTGAGAAAGAGGATCCTCCGATCCTGACGGAGTTAGTGGTTGGGATCACTAAAAGTACGGCAGAGCTTGATCTTAAGGTGCGGGATGGGACATAAGGTTTTAACTTATCTTGCAGGTACAGAGGGCCGGTCTTGTGCACTGCACGATGAGTGATGCACAGGGTCTTGGTTTCTGGGTCCAACCACCCAGCACCTTATGTCTGGAATTTGGGTTATGGGTGACCCGAGCCCTCTAATTAGGGACCTTGCAACATTCAAACTGGGAGGGGCTGTTATGATGATTCCAGGGAATGTGTCCCTTCTCCCCAAGGGGGAGCCACCCCATTTAGGTTGAGGGACGTGAGCCTGCTACGCTTAACACCCCCTAGGGGACAAGGCAAGCAGGATCCCACTACTCCCACCCTTTTGGATAAGTAATCCTCAAGAAGGGGTTTTAGTCAACCTCCCTCATCTAAAAAATCCCATTCATTTGTTGGCTATTTGGGGATTGAGGAGGATAATGGGTTTGTGTCCTTTTAAAGTGGCTGGTGTGGTTTCTGACTCTGGGTGATTATCGCCCTTGCATGGGGAGTAGGACCAATAGGTTGCCCTGACTTGATGCACAGAAGAACGTAAACATCCGTTACGCCAGGTGCAAGGAAGAAGCTGGAGAGAGCGAGAAGGCCAGCTCTGGAATAAAGCAGAGGAGGTATCATCCCTCACAGAAGCAGAGCCAGTGCGCACCACCACACAGATGGCATACAGAACAGCTGAGCACGAGAGTCATCGGAACACTACTGTCTGTTGTCTGGCTGAGAGCTCTGGCTCCTGACTAACAAAACGAAACAACCTACACCCCCGCCCCCCAAGCGGTCATCCGGCAAGTCCTGCTGCTCACCGGGCAAATCCAACAACAGGAAACCAACAAAGCAATTCAGAAGAAACCGGGATTAGGGGGTCCGTGATGACAAAGCAGACTATGCCCCCCCCACCCCCCAACTACACACTTTCTGAATACCAGGTACACGGCACAGACTGGGAACCGGGAGTAAGGCGGCATGATCCAGAGGTGACCACAGAAGGCGTGAGAAAACCAGAAGCCCAGAATGGGCAAAATACCAAGAAGGGGTAAGAAATCCATAAACCCAGAATGGAGCAAGATACCACGAAGTGGTGAGAAACTCAGAAACCCAAAGCAGTGCAAGATATCAGATAAGCAAAGAAGGGGTGAGAAATCCAGAAGGCCAGACCAGGGTGAGATAACGAACAAAGTGAGAAGGGGTTAGAAACCTAAACATCTGAGAAGGGACGGGTTACGCATTATCCTCAGAAGGGGTCAAAGCAAATACTGCACCAGGTGGGGTGTGAGTAGCAGGACACCAAAGCAGGGTATAAATCGCAGGGCTCCATGCAGGTGAGAACGAAGACAGGCCCTGAGTAAGGGTGAGAGAATGTCGCACAGGACCAAATAATTATAGGCAAACCCAATGGACCAGAGACTTCCAAAGAATACCGAAACATTGGGTAACTAGAAGACATAAACTGCCCCACCAGGTGGACGATGGTAAGTAGACATAGAGAGGTTTTTGAGGAAATTCAGCATAAACAGGCAAAGAGAGACTCAAATTAAGACGCGTTGACCCAAGTAGTCGGGCACGTGACCTGAGAGAATAGCAAGAGACATCGCGCAGGCGATTAGAAACCCACCACCATTGCCCGGAGTTGGCTAAAGTCGCTTCTAGACCTTTCTGTCTCAAGTTTATGCAAACCTTATTTAATAGTGATAGAGATAGACTATAGCTAGATTAGGGATTGGATGGAGAACTGTGTTTTTCTGTTTTAAGACATCCTGACAAGCACCTTTTTATTATTTTCTATAACTAGTGCAAGAAATCACCATAGGAGTAGGGATAGGACGTGCCTTATTTCTTGTAATAAAAACTCAAAAGTTGCAAACATGGCCTCTTGTCTGTCTCCTGAGCCAGACCAGGCTGTCCACGCTCTCTGAATCTTCCCAGCAAAAACTATGCATTTAGAGGACTGGGGATTGGCGGCAGGCAACCGCCTGCCCCACTTCCTGCAAGCTCACACGCACAGAAGAACCTTTGTGGGTTTTATGCAAAACACCCGCCAAGGTTCTTGAACCAAATGGACCCTTCGCTACCTAGCAAGGGAGGACGGCCAACAAAGGCCAGATCATCTTAAACGGGGCTTGCAACTTGAGAAGAGGTCGTTTTTAGTATATTGTCCCCTCCATTCCCCCAAATGTATTATTTTGGCTAAAAAGGCAGCACACGATGTTGCATCTGAAAAAAAGGGTAAAATTGAATGGATTGCCACCAGCATGTTCAGAGGATGCCTGAAAAAGTAACTAAGATGTTATTTAGGACAACAGCAAAAAACACAAATTGTACCCACAGCACTCGATGTAAAATGCCTAGTGCCGCAATGGAGAACAAAATACATGTCATGGAAATGAGATGACAACTCATGCCTGTTACAAATGGGCTACCCACAGCACACAAAGCTACACAAAAGAAAGGGACCTGGTGGCACCTCACATAGAGTGGGGGCTGCTGCCATAGGAAAACACATATGCCAGAACAAAGGGCTGAGGTCTTCCCCACACTGGTAATCCAAAAACGTGGCCCAAACGAAGTGAATGAGACGAGATTAAAAAGTCTCATTCCCATTTCAAGTAAATGAAAAAAAATCCCAGTGTGCCCTGCACCAGTGGGAGGCTGAGTGGTAGATGGATTGCATTGAATAGATAGGAATTGTCCAGTTATGAGTGATGTACATGTTAGGCTGGAATAAGAAGCCCCACCCATTCAAGAAAAAACACGTTTATGTGACTGTGCATGATGTTATTTCTTTTTGCAGAAAGTCGTAGAAAAGCAGATGTCCCTATGGGAGGTCATGACCCTCGGACAGCGGTCCAGCTTCGAAGCTTCACTGTTCTAAAACGCCTAAAAGAAATAATGGAAGGGAAAAGCCAGGTACAAATATAGTTTCATTAGTTTTATAGCAAAGTGAATATGAACACAACGCAATGACACCAACCAGCGTTTTGTTTTTTGTCAGATATTTGTAATGCACGAACGTTAGGTTTCTAATGAATGAAGTGACAAAAATGTAAGCCTAAAAAGATTCTTCAGCCAAAATGTCATGTTTTCAGAATTTGTTTGGTAATAGCTCGCAAAGGGCACGCTTGTGTTTTTGCTAGACCGCAAGTCCCATAGTTTGTGATCCTCTAGGCCAGGGGTCTAAAATGTTAAGCTATCCAGATGTTTTGGACTATGATTCCCATGATCCCTCACCATTGACTATGCTGTGTATGGAGTATGGTAGTTTAAGTCCAAAACATCTGGAGATCCTAATGTTGCAGACCCTTGCAGTCTAAGCAAATCACCCATCACATTGCAGATGGCCTTAAGCAGGTAACGTGCGCTTAGTTTGAATCAGTCATTGGCTGGATTCTTGTCCACGGATGCACATTATTAATTTTTCATAAACTCTATACACCAAAGGACGGGTTTTTTTTCTGTAAACATTATGTGGAGCTGATTTTGATGGTGCATGGAGCACAAAAGAACATACAGATGACCCATGTTTATCTATGGTTTATCCACTCCACACAATAGTGGTCCACAGGTAACATACGTTCAGACCATGTGTGAAACGAGCATTGATGCACAGACTTGCTATCTTGCGTACAAGCTGCCTGATTCCTCAGCCTGTAAACATGTTGTGGTGCCACTGCATATATTTTAAGTGTAAAACAGGGTGTAGAGTTACATCAGCACCCCATGTCTGCTAAGCGAGCAGTCAAATAGGTCTATCCCTATTTTTTTTGTTTACGGGTGTTGTGTGCCGAACAGAGATCAATAATATCAGTACAAGACGACAAACACACAGTGCCCCCCTCCTTCTCCATATTTAATTGATTTCAAATGATTATCTCCTGAATGTTGTATCAGCCAGAATCTCAATCACTGCACACAGGCCTCCAACTGTTCATGAAAATATAAAACCAATTTTGATTCCCTCTTTTAGAAAATATACATTTCTCCTTTTCAAACATTTACCATAATCAATTACAAAACATTTAATAGTACAAAGTGCAAGATTTGAATTTAGTGCAAATGGGGTTAGTTGAAGTGTTTGTTTTTTTTTGCAACATACAGTACATTTAAATCTTTTCAAGCATGTTTACACATGCTTACACAGGGAGTGTGATATTATTCTCACATGGTTTTTGACCTTCATGATTCAAGTGAGGTAAATTCATTTGTTTTATTCGATTTTAATTTTTGAAACCCTCACTTTTCTCTGTCTTTTTCTATAGTCTTATATCGATCTAACTTCTATATAGATAATTTGTTTCTTGATGTTTCTGCGTTTCATTAAAATAACAAAATATGAATGGAGTAAAAACAATGTCGACACCAGAACGTTTTCGTCCCTTTACAAGAAGATCCGCTCATCCACCGTGGTCTCTTGATCATTGATATCTAGGGCTTCGTCAGGACAAGAGTTCATTGTGTGTGTATCGTGATAAAATCTCTCAAACCCATGGGCTTATCAATCAATTCTATAAAAATATTGAAAAGTAAAAATCAGAAGGAGATTCACCTACGGTGGTTTATCACCTCACCGGATTGTTTTTGCGAGCTTTTCGCTGACCTTAATTTTCTTTCAAGGGGAGCACAGCCTTTTCTTTATTGCTGCATTATATATTTTCCCACTGCAGTCTTTAAAGGAAATCGTAAATATGTTTCTATAACTTGTGGGACCCAGATTAGGGTGAATACATCTTGGCCTGTGATTCCTACTTATATATGTTGATTACAAAATAAAATGATTGTTTTTACATTGCTTTCTTCTGTAACGATAGCAGCCTCCTGCATCTCAGAGCATCAGTCTCTCAGCGCCGCCTAGATAACACATATGTACGTATCATTTCACTCCTCTTTTCCTTTTATTCACACGTATGAACAGTGAAGAGGGAAATTGAGACCAAACAATGTTGGACAAAATCTTATGAATGTTCCAAACATGGACCTCTTCCCCTCAACTTAATTTTGCATGCACCTTTAGGTTATGCATGCTTATTCTTGTCAGGTACATTTTTTCCTTTAGCTAATAGTCGTATTGTTTTTAATGTACCTCTTTTGTATGTTTCATTCCCTGCATTTCGCAAACTTGGTGCTACCTTAATTTATGAATGTGCGCCTCCACGTTCGATTCTGTGTTGCCACCCTGGGCATATCACTATACAGTTACCCTTATGTCTCTCAATCACGTGTCTAGCTATACGCACTGTGGGCTGTCTCGGTGAGTGCTGCAGTGGTTTAGGATCTTATCCTCTGTTACCTACAGACCTCTTCTACCAGTTACCAGTGGGGCCAGGCATCAGTTGATTGTTTTCTCTGAAAACAATCCGATTAATGCAGGGACAGATCATGGCTTTACTGATGTGCCTGGTGGTAACCGCCACCTCATATACTGTGGACCTTCCTTTTATTTGGTTCTTTTAGAAAAACAGGCCACACTCGATGCTTGTATTAAACCCCTTCCTCACACTATCGAATTTCTGAATCAATTTCTGTTCCAGTCTCCTCCATGCCAAGTCTCTTTCTCCTCATTGTGTGTTTGGTTTCACCATTTGTATGAACCAAAACATATCCGTGTGGCTGTTTTTTGTAGCAGAATTGTTCTACCATTGGCTTATCCAGGACTTTGTTTTTTTTGTGCTCACAAATACACTGTCTAACTTCTCTTTTAGTTTTACCGACATATACCAGGCCACATGGGCATTTGATCGCATATACAGCCCATATTGTCTTACAGTTGGCAAGTTCTTTCAAAACCCAAGGAATGTCCTTTAGCATCAGGTTTTTCATATTTATCGTTATTCCACATACTGAATAGTTGCCACATTTATGGTGGCCAGACACTGGATCCACCCCTCATAAACTTATCAGGGTGGCATTCCTTGGAGGTTTGTAGTCAGATGTGTGGACCAACATCTGTTTTTTTTTTCTTTTTGAGAATTAAACTTTATTAGCATTTCGACTATCACAAAAACAGTACAAGCTTTTAACTGAGCCCTTGTCCCTTACACCACCTAACCGACTTTAGCTCTAGGCTCGCAAACTCTGCAAAACAGGCCAACTTCAAAATTTACATTTGTTCCCCCCGATCCCTCCTCTTCTCCCACACACCCCTCCATACCCTCAGTACCCCGTACGCCCCATGCAGCCCATACACCCTAATTACATTAGGCCCCCCATGGTAACTTTCCTCCTTACGAACAGCCTCAAGGCCCCCTGGCCGGTTGCTCCACCATCCCTCGATCAGGGTCAGGGTATGCTCCACCAAGAGTCAACTCAGGCGAATCCTCTCTCAGGGGCGATACCACCCAGGACTCGAGGGCTACCCGCCATGAAGCCTCTTGGCCCTTCTCCCATCACCTCTACACCGTTCCCCCACTTTTCAACGCCCATACTTCTCAAAAAAGGGTACCCATAGGCCCTCGGTGTGTGAGGATCTCCATATCATATATGGCTCGTACCTTCGCCCAATCTCTCTCAGCTGGCATCCTCAGACTCTTCCATAGCTGGACGAGGCAGCATCTAGCTGCTACCAACATCACCCTTACCATGTGTCCCTCCCACCCTTCTTCCGTCCCCAGCATCACCCCAAAGAGTAGGAGCCACAGAGAGTTTCCTATTGATCCCGTCAACCCCTTTAATCCACAACAAGACTTCCCGTCAGTACGTTTGCAACTTTCCACAGCCCCACCACATGTGACCATAGTCCCCCTCACATTTCCAGCAGTCCGGGTCGTAACCCTTGTACATTTTTGCTAACACCGCCAGCGGGTAATGCCACCTATGCAGGACTTTTAAGGCCTGATGCCGATACTGCAGGGATGCTGTTGAACTGGTAACCCTTCTGCACATCAATGCCCAAAGGGCATTGTCGATCTCTTTCCCTAGGTCGCATCTCCATCTAATCCTAGGTGGGGTTAGTCACTGGGCTCCACCATTAATATCGCTTTGTAGAGATGAGCAATTTGGCCTCTTGAGGCCACCCTCGTGAGGAGAAGCTTCTCAAACTCTGTCAACCCCCTTCGCAGGTACTCCTCCCAACCCCCCCGATCTACCTTCCCGTATCACTATCATTAACTACAGGTAGCAGAATGTGGATAGTGTGCCAATCTGCAGGTATTCTTAATCTCTTGAACGTAACGAAGGCCCCCTCTTGCCACATTTGGCCCACTCTGCACAGTTCTGTCTCATACCATAGTTGAAACGCCAACGTTTCTTCAATCCCGTCTTGCAGTGGCAGCGCCCGGATGCAGCTCACTGGAGATGGCCACGTAGAGAACCATCTGTTCTCCCCCCACCTCCTGCCATAGAGTCCACAGGACTTCCAAAATCGGATGATGCGAACACCATCCTTGGAATGCAAGCACTGGGAACACATAGCCACTCCCCGAGGGTGACCGGACCTCGTTATCCAGCAGCACCCATTGCTCCTCCGATGCCTGATCCAGATGGTCCGCCAGCACCAGAAGCTGGGCTGCTTTGTAGTAGGTCGGGGGATCTGGGAAGCCCTCCCCGCCCTCCTCTCTTGGCAAGACAAGCGTCTTATATGCAACCCTATGTTTGGTCCCTGCCCATAAGAATTTCAACAGGACCCCCTTAACCTCCTCAAAAAAGGACTCTGGGACTCTGGGAGCATCTGGAACAGGAACAGGAACTTGGGCAATATCACAATTTTTATGCAATTTAGCCGCGCCATCCAAGTAAGCCCCAACTTGCCCCAGTGCTCCTTGTCCTTCCGCAAGGCTTCCCATAACAGCGTTTAGTTTCCTGCATAAAGATCCTTGCTTGTTTATATACCTGTATCCCCAAGTATCAGAAATGCTCTTCCTGCACCTGGAACGGGAGCCTGCTAACATACTCCCTCTCTGTTCCTGACAATCCACCTACCAACAGGGCTACAGACTTATCAAAAATAACTTTGAATCCCCGTATTGCTCCAGACCGTCCAGAAGGTGCGGCACCAAGTACACCCGGTCTGTAATGTAGAGTAAGGCATCATCTGCAAAGAGGCTCATTTTATACATTCGCCCTACGATCGTCGACCCCTTAATCCCCTCTGCTTTCCGCACCCCCTTAGCCTATGGTTCCATCACCAATGCATAAAACAATGGAGAGAGTGGACAGCCCTGTCTTGTGCCCGGTTGTAGCTGGAATGGCTGCAACACACTCCCGTTCACCACCATCCTGGCTGTCGGTTTCGAATATATGACTGTGATCCACTGCCTCCATAACCCCTCTCGCCCCCCCAACCTTTTGCTGAGAGGACCTCCCCTCAAGAAGGCCCAGCTTACCCTGTCGAACGCCTTCTCAGTGTCTAAGGCCAACAGAAGGATGTGCTCCCTAAACACCCCCGGTGAATTAAGAATGTGAAGTGTTTGCCGCATATTGTTGGCGCCCTGCCTATGCAATATGAACCCTGCCTGGTCTGCGTGTACTAGGCCCGGAAGATAGGGCTCCAACCGAGACGCCAACACCCTGATGAAGATCTATGCATCCACATTTAGTAACAAAATGGGCATATACGAAGCACAGCTGGTTGGGTCCTTACCCAGCTTTGGGATTACTGTGATCAAAGCTTGCAGAAATGTTGGTGGAATGGATCCCTCCCCCGTTCTAGAGCTAAACAATTTGGCCAGGGGAGCTGCGAGGCAGTCCTGATACTGCTTGTAACCCGTCCTCCCCTGTGGCTTCTTGAGTATTTAGCTTGCAAATGGCTAGCAAAACCTCTTCCCGTGTCACCTCTCTATCCAATGTCCCTTTCCTCTGATGTCAGGTTGGGTAACTGTATACCTTCCAGGTAGCCACAGACGACCTCTCGGTCTGCTGCCGCGGGTGCAGAATAAAGCCCATGCTAATACTCCGCAAATTGGGTTGGACTCTCTCCCCCTTCTCCACCATGACCCCACTTGCATTGCTTATCCTGTCGACCCTTCTCTCCACCCGGTCACCCCTCACCCTGTTTGCTAAGAATGCCCAAGCCGTATCACCCTGTTCATATTATTTCTGCCAAGTGTACCTCATTCGCTACCTCCCCGATGGAGATTGAGTGTAGTTCCTGCTGCTTATCCCTCATTTCTCCCAGGACCCCCCCCATCAGCATCCTTCTGTACCATCTGGGCCCTCAGCGCTTTCAGTTCTCTCCCCCCCCCCCATAGCCTGGCTTCGACTAGCCCCCTCTCTCTTTTCTTCTGTTCCCCCTCCACAATGAGAAATTCAGTGAATGTCGATTTAGCGGCCACCCACACCATGGCCATGTTTACTTCCCCATTGTCCCCATTGTTGTTGGCCTTGAAGTATTCCCCCATCTCTTTCCATAGAAAGTCTCGAAACACCCGATCCCTTACCAGCATATCATTACACCTCCAGCGCACCTGTCACCTCAGTGAGCTCTCTATCTGCCATTGCCCCACCAGAAGTTTGTGATCCAACCACGTTATTGCCTCTATTCTGGGCCCTTGTGCTGCTTCCCTCTGCTCCCATGGCACCAACAATATATCTACCCTAGTATAGGATTGGTGTGGGGGAAAAGAATGTATATCCTCCTGGTCCTGCATGATGTTCCCGCCACACATCCACCCATAGATTGTCTTGTAAAATGCTCCGCCCAGTGATTGTTTTGTAGCGAGTTCCTAAAGTTGATAGCTTTAGTTTCAACCCTCTGACTATCCCTTTTGAAAGACCAGCAGTCCACCGCTAGATGACCCACTAAGTTGATGTCATCGCCCCCAATATTGTGATCCCTTCTGCCTAGCTCTGCAGCATCCTGAATATCGTTTGCAGGAACTTCACCTGCCATACATTGGGCGCATAGACCATGGCTAGCGTGAACTGTACCCCCCTCATGGAGACCCTTTATCCCCAAGAATCGGCCCCCCAAGTCCCTTCTTAATCTTGGTCGCCACCAGTTGGAATTCTTTAGCCAAAATAATGCCTACCGCTTCGTTCTTGCGTTCTTCATGGAAAGCCCAGTATGTCTTGCTAATGTCTCTACGTTTGATAGGGGACTCCGCGCCCCACTTATAGTTTGTCTCCTACAAGAAGAGAGCCGCCAAACGCTGCTTGTGAAACATTTAACCTGTCAGGGACTCTTTGTTTTGGAAGTTTAACCCTTTAACATTTAACGTGGCTATTCACAACTCCGCCATACCGCTTTTTCACCTTGTTCGCTTTTTCCCCACCAGGGTTCCGGGAGCCATCCCCCTCCCTCTTCCATATAGCTTGCTGCATGAGAATCCCCCCATCCCCTGTCGAAGCTTGTGGTCCCAGATACCCTCTACCGTGGTACCAACGACCAAACCACCAGGGCAGTGACCTCTGCCGTGGCCCCCATAACACCCCTTCTTCTCCCTCCTAGGCATACTACCTCGCCGTCCAAAACATACTGCGACCCTGCCTTGCGACTCCCAACCTGGACTCCCCCGCACTCCCTCCCCACCTCAGTGCCCCCGCTAGCATCCTCCTTCCACTTCCCCATAAGACACAACAAACCCAGATAAAGACACCCCCCCTTCAACTGTCTCCCGCAGAGACCTCCACCCCCCCAGCCCTACCCCAAAGAGAGCGTGACCTAGAACCTAAACTTGAAGGATCACCCATCTACAGATATGACCCTCACACTAGGCCAGTAACCTTAGTAGACCCATCCAACTCTCCACAGCGGATCTCCCCCTCTGAGGGTGGAGTATTGAACTTCTGGAACTTCCTGGCACCCTGAATTCTACATTGATCATGTGGCGTCCCCAGCCCTGTGGTCGCCGAGCTGGCTGGGACCCTCCCCACCATCTGCCCAAACACCCACATTGTAGCATGGTAACATCTGTTGCTGCATGGAGTGGAATCTGCAGGGATTCTGGAAGGAGAATGTGGAGGTGGAGAAGAGGACATTGAAGAGACAGTTGGAGAGACGAAAGCATCTCCCTTCAGAGACTCCTTTTCTATCTATATATTACTTACTGAAACCTATTAATAAACCCCTAATTATATTTATACAACTTCCGTTTCATTATTGATGCTACATTTGGCGACAAGGAAGTTTTGGAGAGCAGCTACCGGGTCGAAGTGAAGTAATCTGAATTTGCAGGTGAGCGTGAAAGTATCCTGCCTTCCTGCACGTTTAATAAGAACACGAAGGATTTACTATATGCATGTATAGATGTATTTTTGCTCCATTGAACTTACTGTTGCTGTCTGAGTGCGCGCATGCATCTCCAGCCACGTATTGAATAATAACGCTGTCCGGAGCTGGTCGCAAGTTTGCAGCGTTAAGGGAGACCAATCGCTTTAGAGAAAAGCACCCGCAACACAGTGACGTGTTGCGCACGAGCGGCCATCTTGATTGGATTACCATAGCAACTACAAACAAAGTCGTTACAGTTTTAGCGATCGCTGTGAAAGCGTGTTGGATATTACTTACAATACAGTGCTGGCGGTATATTTGCAGTCCAATTTAAAAGAAAAAGAAATTACAGTGGACAGCAACACAAGTGTTAGCACATCTAAACGTGATATATATAAAAAAAAAATTATATTTCTGTGAATGAGGATCGAGTGGTTCGCTCCTGCTCCTACTCGTCCCAGTACTGGCTATATACATACAGAGAGAAAAGAAGGCAAATTATGTTATAGAGTAGTGATATTCACCAAGATTGTATGGGCAGTACACCAATACGCTTAAAGAAGCATTGCAGTTAATAAGAAAGGAATTATCAGTTGCTGATACAAGTGGGGTCTGCAGTAACCATAGACAACAGAGGAGCAGGTGATCAGTCTGTGGCTACAAACATGACAATGCACACAGTTACACCACCAGCCATGTTTCCGCTTGAAGCAGGAGAACCAAACTTACCATGGAAGAGATGGTTGAAGTCATTTGAGCATTATGCTTCAGTGGTCTGCGGAACAAATTACAGTGTGGAGAGAAATAAATCACTGTTACTTCACTGTTTGGGACCAGCGGGACAAGAAAAGTATGAGGATTTACCAAACTTACCTGATGATGAAGGGGATATGTATGGATATGAAAAATGTATTGGCAAATTGAGTAAACACTATGAAAAGAAACTAAGTACAATCTTGGAAAGGTATACGTTTGGTAAGAGGTCACAAGAAAGTGGAGAGAGTGTGGAACAATATATAACTGCTCTGAGAAAATTAGCAAAGTATTGCAAATTCGGACCACAATTAGTTGAAAGACTCAGAGATCAATTCATGCTGGAGTGCAATAGCGCTAAGATTAGAGAGAGGTTATGGGCCGAAGATGATCCGGATTTGGATGTGGTACTGCGCATAGCCAAAGAAGTTGAATATATGGAGAATTGTGTCAAGACATTAGAGGATAGAGTGAAGAGTACTACTGTAAAGCCAGAAAATCCTACCAATGCAATTCAAATGATAAAAGATGATAATGTGAACAATCAAAATGCTGTGGTGAAACGGAAAGAGGAACCTAGGATGCAAAGGTCTTACAGATACAGAATGATGTGAAAAGAAGAGGAGCTGTACGTGGATATGGTGGTTACAACAGAGGACGATTCATGAGTAATAGAAGGTCTCAAATGAGTCCGAGAGGCAGAGGAAGAATTAGGACATGCTTTAGGTGCGACAGTCCCATGCACTGGGCTAACAGTCCGGAGTGACCAGCTATCCACATTATATGCAAAAACTGCAATGGAAAGGGCCATATGGCCAAATGCTGTAGGGTTGATAAAGGAAGTATGAATTGCATAGGAAGTGCAGAAGAATACGAAGAGGAAGAATGTGTCTTTGCTGTCAGCGATACTGCAAATGGCATGGAACTAGAGAGTCCCAAGACTATCATTATGATAAATGATGCCACAGTAAGAATGATGACTGATTCAGGAGCGAAATATACGTTGCTGCCTGAGAAGATATGGAGACAAATTGGTCCGAGATGGTTTAATGAATCAGACATTAATCCGAGTGCATATGGTGGCATGAAAATAGATATTATTGGATGGTTTGAGGCGAAGTTAGCCTTCAAGGATAGAATGGCCAAAGGGAAAGTCTACGTATCAAGAAAAGGAGCAACGCCTCTACTTAGCTGGACGCATCAGGCATGGTTGAAGGTTAGATTGGATGCCAGTGCTGAGGAGTCTATCTATGTGATTGAATCCAATGAGATGTCTACAGAGGCAGTGAAGAAGGAGGTATTCAAGGATGAAATAGGCTGTGCAAAAGGGATTACGCACAGGATACAGCTCAGAGAGTATTGCAAACCAGTTGCACAGAGGCTGAGGAATGTTCCTTTAGCCATGAGAGATGAGGTCAAAAGTGAATTGAAGAAACTGGAAGAGCAGGGCATAATTGAAAGGATTGATGCTTTGGAATGGGTATCACCATTGGTAGTGGTGAGGAAGAGCTCTGGGAAAGCGAAAGTGTGTATCGACCTCAGAGAACTGAACAAGTGCATCATCCCTGAGAGGCATCCTCTTCCCAACATTCAAGAGCTCCTATCAACAATGGGGTCAGCAAAGGTGTTTTCGACCCTAGACCTTACCTCTGCATATCACCAAATTCGGCTGCACAAGGACTCCATCTGACAGCATTTATAACCCCGGAGGGCTTGTATCAATATAGGAGAATGCCATTTGGTCTTATATCGGCAGCTTCAGTGTTTCAGAAGACCATGCATCACATTTTTGATGGTGATGAGTGTAAAAAAACTCTGGTAGGGGGTGATCTGTACTTCCGCTCTCTATATGGTAGAGGGGAGGCACAGAGGACCCCAGCCTAGATTCTCTATTCGGTAGCTATGGTCGAGCAATCAAGGCCTAGCTTCTCAGGAGGTGATGCAGGCTGGTTTCTTAAGTACAGTGTAGTCCCCAAGCCCCCACAAAGGAATGTCCACACACTGTATTGGTTAGAACACAGTCTTTATATAATCAATATTCAAGGTTATGTACACTTATCATAATAACTCACTTTGTACTTAGGAAAATCAACAATGGCAAATATATACAATTCTAAAGTGGTACCACCCTTTGTATTGGATCTCATTAAAGTGCATCAACAATACTGTAACAATGTCACACAGATCAGTAGAGTGAAACCAGCAATAGAGAGAGGAGAGAAAATAAGATGGTTTGAGCAATAGGCAGAATACTGGCCCCTACCACTAGACACAGTTCTGTGTGGAGATCCCCCCCACCTGGGCAACCTGCAAAATAAAGATATAGCACAAGCCCAGTCCATATATTGTTCTGCAAGTCTTATTCCCTCCTATAATGTTTTTACCCCCCCAATGTACCTGGTGGAGTCGAGTTCTTCGAAGAGGCGTCGACAGATCCTTCTTGAGCGACCCCCCTTTCAAGCTGGAGTCACGGATCGTCGAGAGGCGTCGAGAAGCGTCGAGGAACTCGGCGTTCGGCGGCGGGGAATCGACAGCCCTTCTTGAATGCCTTCCCTTTCAAGCGGGAGACACGGGGCGTCGAACGTCCGTCGAGGAACTCGGCGTTCGGCGTCGGGGAATCGACGGCCCTTCTTGAATGCCTTCCCTTTCAAGCGGGAGACACGGGGCGTCGAACGTCCGACAACAAACAGGGTAGAACGGCGTCGATGAGGCGGCAGCTTCGATCCAAGCGGTGCTCGTCGACGACGGAGCGTTGGCGTCCTGCAAGGCAGAGGCGTGTGGGGCACCTCGATGACAATTGTTCAGGACCGAAAAGATTGTGGAGACGGGGGCCCAGCAAGGGCGTCGAGTCGTTCGAGTCTTTGTGGTCTTTGGGTGGCGGGAAACCCACCGGCAGGTTTCTCCTCGGCGCGTTGGTCGTCCTCGACTTTCTCCGGCAGGATAAAGCGGTCGACGGTGCGGACGAGGGAGTCCTTCAATTCAAATGTTCTTAGGCAAGGAGCGGACGGCTCTGGTCGTCGGCGGTATGGCGTCAAGTGGTTCCCACGGCTGGGCAACACAACTTCGACGGGCCTCCAGCGGTTACACAGACCTGCGAACCCTGGTCGACGGCAATGGACTTCGACGGCGGCGATGTCCGAGTGCTTCACTTCGATCTCCTCGGCGGTCCCGTCTCGGGTCGGCAGCCTTTCGAGGGTCTGACTTCCAGGGCGCTTCGGCGAAGATGTAGCGGTGCTCGATGATCCCTCGGAGCACGGGAAGAGGGCGCCTTACCAGGTCCTCTCTCGGGTCAGTCCTCGACGAATTCGGCAGCTTTCAGATCGGTCGAAGCAAGTGCAACAGCAAGTCGTCTTCTTCCAGCTGGGCGTCGAGGATCAGCAGTTCCAGTTTCTCTTGAGTGGAGACTCAGCTTCCGAACGCTTCTGAACAATTACTAGTGGTGAGAGGTCCCCAGATATACTATTCTGTCTCTCATCCACACTGCTGGCACACACTCAGCAGCCAATCATACAGAAGGGCATTTATGCAGTCAGTCAGCCAATCAGGCACACAGTGCATTCAGGCCACACTCCTCCCTTTCAGACACTCGCAACAAGGAATGTGGATTGGGACAAGTACCCAGCCATTCAACACTACACACTGCATTCAGGCCAGTTTCGGGCAGGGCTGTCTCAGTCTTTGTCTCTCATGCCAGAAACCAGACAACCACAACAAGGAGTGTATATTGGTCACACACTCCATTCACCCAGGTCCCACCCACAGGAGGTACCCACAACATACAGTCACTGGGAAGGCTCCAGTCAGTCTAGCTGGGCCTTCACAACAACACCATATATGGAACTTCCACCCAACAGCCAGTCGGGGGGAAGGGACAGAGTCAGGGCTTCCCAGGACTTTGGGAACACAAGGTAACGGGCAATAGAAAGCAAGAGGCCACAGGGGCCATCTTGTTTCCTATCAGGAATCAACTGATCCCAATGGCAGGGCCTGGGTATCCCAAAATGGAGGACACCCAGAGCACCTTTCAAATTCAGCATGGAGCTGCCACCAGCCCATACCCTGCTCTGTGGGCCACCCACAGGTGCCCAAAAACATACACTAGGGGCACAGGGTTGTACCCCTACCCATGGGTGCCATAAGGGTATCCCATGGGTCTGTTCACCAAACCAATAGAGAGAGCTGCACTGCCAGGAGTCCCACATGGACTCCTGGGCAGAAAACACGACAGAACACACGATAAAAAGCAGTAAAGGACAAGGATTCAGAGGCCCTGTCCCTCTGATGCATTTCCAGCATCACAATGAGGGCATTCTTTTTTTTCAAGATTATATTCTTGTATTTGCTAAAGATCAAGTAGAGCATGATAGAATTCTAGATGGAGCATTAAGAAAATTGCATAAAATGGGCATGACATGGAGCAGAGAAAAGTCAAAGATTCATAGGAAGCAAATTTAATATTTAGGCCATGTTATATCAGAGCAGGGGATTACACCCAAGCCGGACTTGATGTCTGCAATCAATAATATGGCTACACCTGGCAATAAAGAACAATTGAGGACATTCTTGGGAATGGCTGAGTATTATTCTAAATATGTTAGAAAGTTTGCTGATCACACAGCTGTATTGAGGGATCTCACCAGGAAGAATATTAAAAATTGAATGGAATGAAAATTGTGAGAGAGGATTCAACTACATAAAGAATGCTCCGACAACTGCACCGGCACTAAAGAACTTTGTAAGAGGACAGCGTACGGTGATCACAACGGATGCCAGTAATGTGGGCCTAGGGTCGGTGTTGGCGCAATTACATGATGGAGAGGAAAAGGTAATTGCGTTTGCTTCACGGCTGTTAAAGGGAGCAGAAAAGTCATATGCAACAATCGAAAAGGAGGCCTTAGCCATTGTATGGGCAGTGGACAAATTCAGGAGTTTCGTTTGGGGAACACAATTTGAGATTAATACTGATCAGAAACCACTTGTGGAACTATTCATGAACAAAGGACTAGACAAAGTGTCGGCAAGGATACAAAGATGGGTTCATAGAATGCAGGAGTTCAATGTGGTGGTTAAGTATATTCCAGGAGTGAGGAATTATGCTACAGACTGTTTATCGGGACTTACGAATGCCCAAGAGGAAAGTGGAAGTGAAGGTGAGGAAAATCAACAAGAAATTATATGTATGTTACAGGACACAGCTATTGCTAAGGAAGAATGGTTGGAAGGCATAAATAAAGATGGAAAGTTACAGTTTATGATGGAAAATATAAACAATAAACATGTTCCCCTCAATAAGATGAAGGAGGCAGATGTGCAAGGACTATGAAGTGTCAGAGATGAGTTGAGTATACAAGATAGATATTTGTTTAGAGGAGACAGATTAATTCCACCTGAAAATGTCATGAGGGGGACATGAGGGTCACCAAGGCATATCCAAAACCAAGTGCAGGATAAGAAATAGTTACTGGTGGCCAGGATGTGATGCGGAAATTGAGAGGATCATAAGAAACTGTATCCTTTGTAATAAGTCTGATAAGAGTTGTGTGAGTAGTGAGTACCCGATGGTTATGAGTGATGTGCCAAGTAGACCATGGATGAAAGTTGGGATTGATATAATGGGTCCGATATGGAGTGAAGGAAGTCAAATGTTTTGTGTGGTAATGATTGATATTCTAACAAGATGGGCAGAAGTGAAAATGATGCCTAGTGTCACAACAAAAAATATTATTAAATTCATGGAGGAGGAATGTGGTAGGGAAGGATATCCTGGAGTTATCCTATCTGATAATGGTCCTCAATTCGTCTCGAAAGAGATGGAATATTATGTAGGAAAGAAATAGATTAAGCATGTGACTAGTGCGGTTTATCACCCACAGACTAATGGTGTAGAAGAAAGGTACAACAGGATTCTCAAAGACGCCATTAGATGGGCATGGGCCAATGGAATGAGCTGGAAAGAAGCAGTCAGGAATGCCATTATGGCACACAGGTTTACTCTGCACAGTTCTACAGGTATATCACCATTTGAATTGAGCAGAGGTAGAAAAGCAACTACCAAGTTATATCCTGGTTGGATGGGTGAAGTGATAAATATGGGAGTAGTAACTAGTAATGCTGTAGAGATGATTGGGCAGAGACAAAATAGGAATAAAGCATGGTATGAC
Source organism: Ambystoma mexicanum (assembly GCF_040938575.1). Taxonomy (NCBI): domain Eukaryota; kingdom Metazoa; phylum Chordata; class Amphibia; order Caudata; family Ambystomatidae; genus Ambystoma; species Ambystoma mexicanum. Next base: position 711,821,024 of record NC_090931.1, read on the forward strand.
CATAAAAGATTTAGGTGTAATGAAACACTGGAAGTAGGTTGTTTAGTGAGAGTGAAGTTGCCGGAAGCTTTGAGAGTGAAAGGAATTAAGTGGTCTGATCCCATACAAGTTGTTGAAGTGTTCAAACATGCTGTACGAACAAGTGATGGAAGGGTATGGAACAATGGAAGAGTTATGGAAGTGAATAGTAAAGCTAATGGTGGAAGTATGGACAAAAGTGATGTTGGTGAAAGTAAAGAGAACCAGAAAGTTTCCTTACCAGTAAATCCCATATATGTACCAACTGTGATGAAAACGTCAGTGTCAAGGTTTGGAAGAAGGTACCAGAGACCGATGTACTTAACAGACTATGGAGAGTAAAGATGTGTCTAGAAAGAAGAGGGATGTGTAGCATGGTAACATCTGTTGCTGCATGGAGTGGAATCTGCAGGGATTCTGGAAGGAGAATGTGGAGGTGGAGAAGAGGACATTGAACAGACAGTTGGAGAGACTGAAGCATCTCCCTTCGGAGACTCCTTTTCTATCCCCTTTTAACATATATATTACTTACTGAAACCTATTAATAAACCCCTAATTATATTTATACAACTTCCGTTTCATTATTGATGCTACACACATGTCCATGCCCCCTCAGTTCCTACAGGGTACATTTGATGTCCTCGTCCATTATCACCCGACGTCTCTCACCTTCCCATTCAAAAATGAATGCAAAGGGGTATCCCCACCTATACTTTACCACCTCCTTCCGTAGCCATCTGTTTAAGGGTCCGCATTTTTTGCACCGAAAAAGTGTCTGGGCAGAGAGGTCCTGTAAAATGACCACTTTTGATCCCTTGTAGTCAATGACCGCCCCATAGGCTTGGCGTTCTCCAGCACGTCCACCGACCGATCAATGCACTCTGTCCAAGGGCAACATCTCCCCCTCCGTAGTGCCCATGATCTCCTGTATTTTGCATTCCAGCGCCGCTGGGGACTACCATTCCTTTTCCCGTAGGCCAAAGAAGCGGATGTTGCGCCGCTCCCTATCCTCAATGTCCTCCCCTCCACCTGCAGTACCTCCTCCTGCCATTCCACTTCTTGAAGGCGAGCCGTGGCCTGCTTCTCCAGGACAAGGGTGGAGGTATGGTTGGCCTCCAGGCCCTCCGTCCTGTACTCCAGAGTAATCAATCTTGCTGAGAGAGCTGCCACTTTGGCCCCAATGTCTATGCTCCTACCCCTTATTTCCTCCTTGATTGCCTGAATATCCGTCTTAATGGTGCCAATCTCTGCTGTGCATGGGTGAGGCCCTCTGTCTCCTTTCGCTTTTGCCATTTCCCCTTTCTCCGCGTATTGGTATTGAGTGTCACTTTCCAACTCATCAAAGTGGGCAAACTCACACCAGCCGGACAACTTCTTTGTCTCCCCATGCTGACCAGTCTTTAATTGCTCCAGCCAACCCACCGGGCTCAACAGCTCAAGGGGGTCCTCCCTGCTCTGCCCTCTCTTCAAACCCGCTTTCCGGGTTCCCAGTCGACAGGCACCCCAGCAAACATCCAGAGAGGGCTGATTGTGTCCCTGCCGGCACTCAGTTCCTTACCAATGGGGCACTGCGCCTGTGCCCAGGAGCCTGTTTTTGCGGCACCTCACCTTACAGTGGGCACTTGTCCACACCATATGGGGGCACCTCGGGCACCTGGGCAGACCACCCAATGCTTCTCTTCAGCACCCAAGCTCACTTCCACACGGGCGCCTCCAAGGGGCACGGGCCCCTCCACACTCCAATCTCCTCCTTAAATTGCGGGATTACAAAACCTGGAACAGGCCCCTACGCCATCCTCGGGGGGGTGGGGGGGGGGTCATCTCAAGTGGTCTCAGGCCGGGGCCCTCCTCATCGAGCTGTGTCCCCTGCTCCCTGTGGAGGGGGCAGGGGGGAGTCGTGCCACCAATTCACTCCCTGTGAGAAATTGCGCCAATCTAGACCAGTTTAAGGAACATGCAGATGGCCTAGCCTATAGGCTTAGGCAGAGAGGATATCCCGGAAAATAATAAAGAAATTAATAGGGAAATATGCCTCACAAAACACAGTAAAGATGCAGAGGACCGAATCACATGCTTGACTACATATAGTCCTATAATTGATGCACTTAAAGTTGTGCTTAGAAAATGGCCACTTATCCAAGTGGCAGATTTTTCAGCCTAACAAACCATGGTTTGCGTTTAAAAAATAAATAAAAATAAAATGAAACAGATGCTGGTCCACAAAAACGACTACAAACCTCCAAGGAATGCCACCCTGACAGGTGCATGGGGGATGGATCAGTCTCTGACCACCATACATCTAGCAACTTTTCAGTATGTGAAATAACGAAAAATATGAAGAACGTGATGCTAAATGACATTTCTTTGGTTTTGAAAGAATTGACAAACTGCAAAACCTGGGCTGTATATGCGACTGAATACCCATGCTTCCTGCTATATGTTGGTAAGACTGAAAGAGAAGTCAGACAGCGTGTTTGTGAGCACAGATAGTACATTAAAAACAAAGTCCTGGATAAGCCAGTGGTAGAATACCTCTACCGAAAAAAAACACAGCCACACAGCTATGTTTTGGTTCATCATACAAACGGTGAAACCAAACGCACAAGGAGGAGATGGAGTCTTGTACTGAGGATACTAGAGCAATAATTGGTCCAGAAATTCGATAGTGTGAGGAAGGGGTTGAATACAAGCACCAAGTGGGGCCTTGTTTTCTAAAAGAACCAAGGAAAAGGAAGGTCCAGAGTATGAGGTGGCGGTTACCACCAGGCACATCAGTAAAGCCATGATCTGTCCCTGCATTTATCGGATAGGGTTTAGAGAAAACAATCAACTGATAGCTGGACCCTTTGTCAACCTATAGGGCTTGTTATGGAACGACAACATTTGGGAACATTAGTAGAACAAATTTGGTGCTCCATGTTTTCATGACACCCAGAAGCCACACTTCCTTTATTAAATCATAGTACATAAAAAGACTGATGGAGATAATTAGTCCTCGGGCTATTCAGGGAAAAAAAATAAGAAGCACAAGAAGGATTCAAGAATAGAGCAGCTCTAACTAACACTTTACAACATGGCACCCGTCTCATACATATCGATAAGACACCATTTTATGTCACGTGAGCATGGTTCCCAAGTTCGATAACTAGGTAGCTTTCCGAACCAGTACGCAGAGGACAGAACGCAGAGATCTTTGCAGCCGGAGAAAGGCATCTCCTGTCTGAAGGTAATGAGAACAGGTTGTTTATTGAGACACGATGCGGAATGGGCGAAAAAGAAAGCCCTTTGTGTAGAAGCGGTCTGTAGGTAACAGAGGATATGATTCTAAAATGCTGCAGCACTCACCGAGACCGCATCAGTGCGTATAGCTAAGCGGGCGATTGAGAGACAGAGGGAGCACATTAATAAATGAAGGAAGCCCCAAGTTTGCGAAATGCAGTGAATGAAATATACAAAAGCGGAAGATTCAAAACAATACGACTCCATTAGCTAAAGGAACAAATGTACCCTACAGGAATAAGCCTGCATAGCCTAAAGGCGCATGTGAAATTAAGTCGAGGGGGAAGAGGTGCATGTTTGGAACAATTATAAGATTTTGTCCAACATTGTTGGGTCTCAGTTTCTCTCTTCACTGTTCAAACGTGTGACTAGAAGGAAAAGAAGAGTGAAATGATACATATGTGTTATCTCGGTGGCGCTGCAAGACTGATGCTTCTCTGGGATGCAGGAGGCTGCCATGGTTGTACTCAACACAGAAGAAAGGAATGTAAAAACAATAATTTTATTTTGTAAACAATTTGTAAAAGTAGGAATCACAGACCAAAATGTTGATAGTAATCTGGATCCCACAAGTTATAGATTCATATTTATAATTTCCTTTACAGACTGAAATAGGAACATATAAAATGCAGCAATAAAGAAGGGCAGTGAAAATTCAGGGCAGTGAAAATCTCGCGAATACCAATACGGTGAGGAGATAAACCACCAGGGGTCAATCTCCTTCTGATTTTTAATATTTGTATAGAATTGATTAATTACCCCAGGGGTTTGAGAGGTTTGATCAAGAAACACACAGTCCACTTCTGTCCTGACGAAGGCCCAGATATCAATGCTATATAACAAAAGGTGTCCTAATAGTTACATTCTTTGTACACAGGGTGTGCGTTCATGTCTTGATCAGAGTTCACAATAAATGTCTGTTAATTCCCAACTCATTAACAAAAACAGCATAATCCTTTTAGCTTTTGTAAAAATAGGTTGGAGGGGTTTCATTATTTGCCCATATCTTCCATTCTCTTTATTCAGTATTTGTTTTATCATTGCTCAAGTGCGAGAGTCATGATTTTCTCTCAACATTTTTCTACACGTAATGACAAAAAACAAACCTATTCAAGGAGGCAGCTGAAAGGTCTCTTGCTCCTATAGACAATCATATACTTGAAGAATAAAAAAAAACGTTAGTACAGAACAAATGCCTGCACTTTACAAAGCACATAAAGCAACTGATCAAACCGATGGAGACATACATACAAATGTTTTCAGGGCGTGCAAAGTAACATGAACAATAATACATCACATATATACATTAGTAAACTTAATATGTAATGTGGTCCATGTGTCCATACTGTAAATTGTACCAATTACTTGTACTAGTTTGTATAGCTTTATGTTCCTAAATGATTTCTTCTAGGAGAGTAGTCGGTTGACGTCACTAATTATTAGTACATAGCGAGGACAGGATGCAGATGGGTATTGCTGTCCTTTCCTAAGATGTTTTGGCAAGGAGTGATAAGATACGCCTTCTTGTAGACCATTAGAATGTTGGACCCCTAAAGTGGGAACACCAAACAGTATAAATACTATTAACTAGGTTGCTGATGTGACATAGAAAAAAATATATATACATAGAGGTTCTAAAAGCTGGGAGTTGGGCTGGGGAAAAGCCAATTTACAACTTACCTGGGAAACTAGAGAACCATGTTGAACTGGCTGGCCAGAGGTGCACAAAGTTCATGATGTCGCTCCAGCTGGAGTCCACACCCTGGAAAGTGGAAATCTACAAAGTGAGATACAAAAGTATGTATATGTACCTCTTAAAAGGAAGGTAGGTATTGTCACAGATCTATATTTAAAAATGGTTTTAAAAAAAGAAATTGCAGTAACAAGGTTAAAAACCTTAAGTACAAGAGGAAAAATACCCAGGATCGATTCCTCTGCTTCAGGTAGGTATTCTGTGTGTAATGCAGTCGCGTTGTCCTCTTCAAGAAGAATGAGAGGCCATGTGTGATCCATGTTATAACAATTATAAATGAATTCCGAAAAACTGCCAATGGATAAAGAGGGTAGAGTTACCTGTACGTAGAACGTGAAGAGGGATATGGTATTAAGTACTGAGTCTGGAAAACTGAAGCGTGCAAAGTTCTTGTGGAGGACGCTCGCTGGCTGCAGTGCATGTGTGTAAGTATGCAAGGCACGCTGGTTGAAAAATTAGAAGTGTGCTTAATGTAATTTTGGGCGGCTTACCTGTGCCGCGGTATCGAGCAGTGTCTTGTGGTGCTAGCAGACATGGTTAGATGCGGCTGGTTGCTATGGGACTTTGAATTCGAGTTGGGCGATGTTGCCATGGCAACAACTACTGTATATGGCGTGTGTATGCACAAAAACATTGCAAAGTGGTTAACATGAACGTGGCCATCTTGGAAGGTGGTACTAGGCGTATTAAACGTTAAAGAAATGGCAGGGTTGCCTGGGGCAAGTATTTGAGCGAAGCGCAATCGTGTGGCCATAGGCTGGGTACAAGGGACCCGCATGTTAGTGCAAGTAAACATACTTGTTTTTGAGGGCACTGATGCGCGTAATTGTGCCATAACAGATGTGAAGACGTGGGAGGCGGAAAGGTACCCGGTGCTTGTGGGAGCAGATCCCGGGCACCGTGACAGGCTGGGTTGTATTAGGTAATGGGTCCATCTAAATGAGACTGGAAATAATTCTGTCTCGCAATGTGTGCCGTCTGGCCTGGTGGTAACTTGTATATGGAGGATTACCAGGACAATTCCCATATGTATGCAGAACCCGTGTTCTGGGGTCCCATTGGTTTGTGGAGACCTTATGGGGGAAGAAATTATAGTTCACCTGCATACAGCATGCCGCTGTTGGAGAGGTGAGAGGGCGGTTTGCGTCATCTGCCCTATTAATGCACGCTGTCATGTATATTCCTGGCACATGTAACCTAATTCCTGTAAATATTGGTTTCATTTCATTGAGGCCAGTGGTATACCATTGATTTTTATGTATCCACCATGCTTCCTTTTGTGAAAGGGCATTGGTACTGTTGCTGGCTACGTCCACTACCTACCACCTGATGTCAATGTCATCTGGGCCGTGCTGAAATCCTATGTTGTGCAAGACTATAGGGGCATTGTGTACTCTACATCTGATCTTAAATTGATGTTCGCTGATTCTCTTATGTACCGGGCGGGCTGTCTGTTCCACATAGCACAGCCCGCAAGGACACTGAATAATGTAGACCACCCTACTGGTCTTGCAGTTCGTGAATTGCTTTAGGACACAGTTCTTTTGTCCTATCTTGAAGGTTTTGACCTTCGCATACCGTTCATGTGCCACACGGATGATAGCCTACTATTTCTCGCAGACCTCACAGTGTACTCCTTATTGCTTCATCCTTGAGTGAATTAGATGTTCGTTCCTGCTTTTTTATCACTTTAGTGCCATGCGTGCCAGTGCTTCTCCTGGCATGCTGGTTTGTACAATTGGCCAGAATGTTTTGATTATCGATCTTATTTTACTGGTATCTGGACCGAATGTAGTCACACAGGTAAGGATGTTATCTCGGTCTCCTTATTACTTGGTGTCCAGAGACTCTCTCTCTGGGTGTAAATCTGGCTCTCTTTTTAGAGTTTTTCAGGAGTGTTTTTGGGTAACATCTGGATCTCAATCTATTTTCTAAGTCTTCTGCATGTTGTTGGTAGTCCATAAATTAGGTACAGTCCCTGCAGATACACAAGTATTGTTCATATGGGAGGTTTTCTTTGAGGTTCTTTGGATGGTAGCTCTTGAAATGCAAGAGCATATTCCTGTTGGTGCTCTTTTTATATAGGGTACAGTATATTCTCCCCTCATTATTTGCCGGAGTAAGGTCAAGGAAATAATTTGAGGTTGAGCTGCTGCACATAGTGAACTGTATGTGTGTGGTCCTGTTCTTGAGCCAGGTATGGAAGACTTCAAGGCTTTCCAGGTCATCTTGCCATATGAAGATGATATCATCAATGTATCATTTCCATTTTTTTTATCTTGTGGCAGTAAGGCTTGGCAGCGAATACGTGAATCTCTTTATATAGTGCCATGTACAGTATGGCTAGACTACGGGCAAAAGCTGCCACATAGCAGTGCCACAGATTTGCAGAAAGAACACCCCGTCCTGAAGGAAAATGTTCTCGCAGAAAGCTATCGGAAGCAGTTCCATAATAAAGTTCACTGGGACCCTTGTTTGTTTAATGTTGTTAAGGTGTCCCCTTATGCATTCCAGCACAGGTTCCTGGTGGATACTCGTATAGAGTGCCTTTTATATCCATGGCCACTAAGGGGTTCTTTGGTTGCGTCACATCGGGTGTCCTCATTGTGGTTAAGAGTGTTTATCGTATATTTAAGATAGGAAGTGGTGTCCTGACACAGAGGTTTGAGGAAATAATCAATGACTTTACATAGCGGTTCCAGAATCGTCCCACACCCTGAAACTATGGGTTTTCCTGGGGATTTTGCAGATCCTTATTCATTTTGGGCAATGCATAAAATGCCAGTAATCTGTCTTGCGAATTATTCAGATAACCATGTCCGTTCTTGGTCATCAACCTGTGTTCATAAGCATATTGCGTTCTCTCATCAATTTCTTTAGATATTTCCGCCGAAGTGTCCTTTTTAAGTTTCTTATAGTTATTTTAATCATAGAGGAGCTCAACCACCATTCATTGGCATTGTTGCAGAGCTTGAATAATTATACCTCCACCCTTGTCCGCCGGTTTAATAACAATTTCTGTGTAATTGCTCAATGTTCTAAGGGCTGCTCTCTTTTATTGATAGATTGTGCTGGTTTGTTGTTTCTTGGACTGTAGGGTGGCTATTTCTTTGAGGACACATTTTTCGAAGATGATCTCTAGTGGAACCTGATTATCATTGGGATTGAAGGTGGATTTTACTTTTAGTCCTGTATCCTGTTCCGTCTCAGTCCTGCTGTTGTCATTAACCTCTTAAATGCCAAGGACGAGTTATCTTATTTGAAAGTAATTTTCACTGCGGCAGCTGAAAATGGCTGCCACAGTGAAAATGAAAGGTGAGTCTCCACCTTTCTCCCCCTTGATCTGCGGCACTATTGAGCCGTTCAGATCGAGGGAGTTGTCGTTGGAAAGGGGAGACTCTCAATACGCATCCTGCAATGCCCACTAGACCACCAGGGATCTGTTTCTGAAGTGGTGGGGAGGGGCTGCTTACTTTGTAAGCAGCTCTCCCTCCCTGCCCCCAACGCATGGGGCCAATACCCTGGGGGCAGATCAGTGATCATCTGCCCCCAGGGAAGGGGCAAAAGAAAAATAACCCAATAAATAAATAAATAAATAAAACAGAGTTTTGGGTGGGGGTGGGGGCCACTAGCCACCAGGAATTGTTTTGGTAAATGAAAGGGGTGAGGCCCTCTTCCCCCCCCATCCTAAGTGGGTGGGGGCAACTCATTTAGCCCTCCCTGGGTGCAGATTCCTGCTCCTATCTGCCCCCCGGGAGGGCTACAAGAGATGCCCTCCATCCAATTGGGGTGGGGGGGAGAGGGCCACCAGAAAACATTGGAATGGCCCCCCAATACATGGGGCAGTACGTTTTGCCCACCCTGGAGGCAGATGGGCACACTAATGTGCCCATCTGCCCCTTGGAAAGGGGCAGAAAAATGCAGGAAGGTAGGGCATGAGTTGTTGGCTGTGTGTTTCGGTGGATGGCCAGAGTGAAGTCTGAACATTTAGCTTTTTTCTGCCAAATTTTGGACTTTGCCGGGGGTTGTGGGTAATAAATTTTGGGGTGATTTGTGCAAGTCGCACCTCTATAGATTCCCACCGGTGTCCTCTTTTCGGAAATGCATGGGGTTCCCTGTTTTCCTTGGTGGCTGCGACACCCCAGGCCCAAATCTATAAGTTGTCCACAAGAGCAAAATCCCTCAAAATCTGCTCTGCCAAAAGACTTGGGGTTACCAGTGGTTTAGCCTTTTCCCTTTGCACCCAGGTAGGTGCACCCACATATGTGCGATACAGTTTCTGTCGGGACACCTGTGGGAACGAGGGAAGGTATGACATGTGTTGTGTGTGCGTGGTTTTCATAACGTTTTGACCGATTTGCTGCTGCCCTTTGTCACACAACCCTTTCATTTCCCAAATGTGACCTACATTTAGTTGCTGCTTTAGGCACTATACACTTTTGTAACCTGCACAAGTCACCTACCCTTCAAAAGGTCTGCCTGTGCTCTTTCAAAAAATGTATGCTTGCCTTTCCTCACCACATTTGTTTTCCTTATTTACACATGCTAAGTACGTCTGTTTAGGCCCAAAGTATAAAAATCCTGTGTACCATGGCTCAGTTTGTGGCTTGTGGTATTGCTTGTTTTGTGAAACGTTACGAAAAATGTGTGATTTCCTAACTGGAAGAGTCTGGGGAATGTAGCGAAGCATAGCTTTTCTTAAGAGGAGCCATGGCAGTTAAGGGGTTAAAGTAGGATTTTAATCTGTTTTTCCTGAATAATTGTTTTATTGTGGTTTCCAGGGTGAACCATTGTTGGGTTTGGATGGGACAACTGATAGGCCCTTTGCTAGAACGGATAGCTCTTCTGGCGAGAACATTTTTCCAGATAAATTAAATAGAGGGATGGGCAGGTTCTCGTCTACCTCGGTTGAGTTCTTCTGCACAATCTCGATATTGGATATTCGTATGGATCCTATTGGTTTGGATCCCAGGGATGGCCTCCTGGGTCCCCTTACCCTAAAAAAGGCCTTCTCTGGTATTTCCCTGATACATATGGCTAGTTGTAGTCGGGTTTGATCTTCGGGTGCCGAATCAGAGCTGGAAGTAGCCGAGAAGTTTGCCAATCTCCTCTTCTGTTTGGATTTACCTTGTGATTTTTGGGTCCTTTCTGTCTCCTTATTGTCCTGATATTCTAGATAACAATGATCAAGAGACCGCGGTGGATGAGCAAATCTTGTTGCAAAGGGCCAAAACGCTCTGGTGTCGACACTGTTTTTACTCCATCCATGTTTTGTTATTTTAATGGAACGCAGCGATATCAAGAAACAACTTCTCTCTAGGGAAGTTATATAGATATTTGACTATAAAAAAGATTGAGAAAAGTGAGTGTTTTGAAATTTCAAATCGAATAAAATGAATTAACGTACCTCATTTGAATCTTGAAGGTCAAAAAACATGTGAGAATAATATCACACTACCTGTGTAAGCCTATTTTAACATGCTGGAAAATATTTAAATGTACTGTATGTTGCACGCTAAGCAAGCATCCACAGCCCCACTCATAGAATCACCAACCAATTAGTGAGTGGGGACAGAATCAAAGCAAATTATTTACAGTTTGCAAAACATCTCCCTGCGTGGAGCAGCACAGCTTGTGGAAGCCATGCAGCAACTGCCTACTCCCCTAGCAGCTGCCCCGCTGGACTGTTGTGTGGACATATATGTTTAAATGTGTTGTGACTTTGTGCTCTGGCTCTTCTGCAGGACAGCGACCTCAAACAGTACTGGATGCCGGACAGCCAGTGCAAAGAGTGCTATGACTGCAGCGAAAAGTTTACTACCTTTCGAAGAAGGCACCATTGTCGGCTTTGTGGGCAGATCTTCTGCAGTCGATGTTGTAATCAGGAGATCCCTGGAAAGTTTATGGGCTATACCGGTAAGGGTTTATTGTATGGCGTATTCAGTCAGGGTAAATGTTTCCAAGATGAGTCAAGTTTTGAACATGCTCTAAATGGAATATATTTAATCCTGAAATCCCCTCCTCTTCTGTTTCTAATGCATGCTCTGATGTATTTCAAGATTTTTGCTTAGCTGAAACATCTCTTTGTACGCACAACTTTCTGGTGAGGGCTTAGGAGTGTCCAGGATGGTTGTAATGTACAGTTTGTCAACTCATAAGCACAAAATAAAGGAGTGTCCACACAATATACTTAGGGAAAAAATATGCTTGCTACTGGAGGTGTAGCGTTTATGGGATCTGTTAATTTAGCGGTTGTACTACGTTTAGGTGTAAGTTTTTATAAAACCAGTAAATGGGGACTACACGGAGATCCACAACACTTCTAAAGTCGTTGGAACAATTGATACTCTCAGCAGTACAACACAGGACTTATAGAAGTGAGGAGCAGTGATTTTTACCCAGAAATGCAGACAAACGGGCAGGTAAATGGTAGAAGCAAGCAGTTGCTAAAAGAAACATTACATGATCTTTGAATCAAAATCACCTTTACAGCCAACAGGAAAATAATTGTACGGGTTAGTATAATTTTAACCGAGACCTAGAGGTATGAACAACAAATGTGTTGCATTAAAATGCACAAAAAAGCAACGGCAGATACTAAAAATACCAGAACAGCTCTAAAACCTGGGGAGCCCAAGGGGAGCAAATGTGTACAGTGCCTAAAAGCTGAAACTATTGCACAGATGGGGAGAAATGGCATATGAGGAGGGACATAACACGTCTAGGCGGTGTTTGCTTATTTGCCCACCGATTGCCCAAGGCCATGCTAATCCCTATTGCCATTCCCACCCAGTGCCTGCCCCACCCCGCCTTGAATACCTGCTCATGGGAACTCCTAGAGCTCACTTTAGTCAGGCCTTACCATCAAACTTTTCACGACAAGAGTATTCTCAAAGCAATCTTCGGAGTTAATGACTTAATTGGAGCTGTAAATGAGCTACGGAGGGAAAAAATATATTAAACTGGTCTGCCTTCAGCCACTTGATTTATAAGCATTATGAGTGTCCTTCACAAGTCCTCTTAAAAACCAGCATTGGCAAAGCCAACAATTTTGACCTGTGTATAGGTATTAGACATTTGTCAGTTACTGCTATTACATGCCTAGGTACTAGTATCATTTTGCACCTTTTACCATCAATAGCGAGTTAATACCACTACGATGGTGCCTGGCAAGATCCTTTCCCATGTCTACACAAAAGCCCAAACTGTTACCATTGCCAATGTTTGTAACCTTATTTAACTTGCACAATATTGGGTTGCTCCTAATCTGCCCGTTCCCAAGGGGGGCTCTTTTATTTGCAACTTTCCCTCCATAGTTTCTGTGGACCTCCAATCTGTTAGCTTTGTTTTTGACCCTGTTCTGACTTTTTGGAGGGAATTAAAGCCTTTGAGCTTCACATCCCTTGCCTTTTACTTATTTGTTATGGGGAAAGTGATCAGTCCTTCAGACTATCAGTACTGGGAAACTGTTTCTCTTTTGTATTTTGTGACTTTTTAACATTGTACACAGCATCTTCCAATGCAGTGCAATGGGGATACTTTTGTATCACCCTAGCTTTTTACACTTGGAATGTTTGGTTAGTTTTATACGTACCTAAAGAAAAGCTGGTGGCAGCATATAGTTCTCCAGCATGGGGTCTGGCATGGATTCACATGCTCACGAATATTCCCATCGACAGGCTGGGGAATCCTCGGTAAAAGAAAACAGTTTAATTTTCACTTTAAAACTGTATTCCTCCTCTAAACCAATCACTATCCTCTGGCTCATACTGTCCCCATCCAATGACAGTCCTCTCCTAAGCCCCGCCTCTGGCAGCCGTCTTCAGATTTTTACTGCACGCTTCAGTGTTGGGAGTCCTCGATTTGCTCTCCGAGCTATTTTGTACTTTTTTTCCAGGTTTTTCACGGAAAACATCTGTTTTTGTTTCATTGGAGCCTGTGTGCTCCTATCTTCATCGGCCGACAACGGGGACCCGTTGTCGGTGAAGTTACACACCCCTCAAGGGCGATTGTTCGTCGAAGTTTCTGGAAGGCCTCCTTGGGCCTTCTCCGTGCCTCCGACCATGATGGAGGAGAAAAAGGAGGGAAGGACACCTTTGAAGCACTGCACCCAATGTGGATACAGACCACCTCCCCTATCCTCCATGCAGGAAGCCTACAGGGGTCACTCCAAGGCCTACCATAGCAGGAGGTCAGCGTTGCCGTCGACCACAGGGCAGGGCGCCGGCTCCCAAGCAAGCCTGAACTGGCCAATATGCCGGCCCCCACTCGTGCACCCTCGGGGACTGGGGATTGGAGACCCATCCTAGACCTATGCCGTTTGAACAAGTACCTGAAGTCCCAAAAATTCAGGATGGTCACGTTGCACCACATGCTCGGCCAACTGGAGGAACAGGATTTCTTGACTTCGTTGGACCTAGAGGATGCATATTTCCATATGCCCATCCACAGGAAACCTTGAAAGTTCCTACGGTCCGCGGTACAAGGCCAACACTACCAGTTTAAATCCCTACCATTCGGCTTAAAGTCGGCCCAAGAGTGTTCACAAAATGCCTGGCCCCTGTGGTGGCCCAACTGCCACTGCAGGCCATACACATATACCCGTACCTGGATGATTGGCTGATACGCGCCCGTCCGGCTACTGAAGGACCTGGGGTTCTCCATAAACTATCCAAAGTCCTGCTTCATGCCATTGCAGAACACCATGTTCCTCTGTGCCGGACTCAACACAGTGACTTGCCTGGCGTCACCCTAGGAGGAGAGGCTAGCAGCCATTCAAGGGAAGGTGCAGTGACTGTCGGCGAAGACGGCCACGGTTCGGGCCATCAAGACGTTGCTCGGCATGATGTTGTCCTGCATCTTCCTTGTCTGTCTCTGCATGTTGCAGATGCGACCCCTACAGGAATTCTTGAATGCACGTTGGATACAAGTGTTTGGGAGTTTTGCGGACAAGATCCGCCTCAAAAAGGAGCTCTGGTGGGCGACAGTGGTGGGGGGTGTGCTCCCATATCGACATGGGGATGGGGTTTCAAACCACGAGACAGTCACCAAAGACGCCTCTCTGGAAGGTTGGGGGGCTCACACCAGACGTCTAAACGCAAGAGTTCTGTGGCTTCCGGAAGAGTAGGATCTGCACATCAACATCCCAGAGCAACGGGCAGTGTTCTGAGCCCTCAAGTCTTTCCTACCGTCTCTGGAGGTCAAGGTGGTAAGGATCTACATCAGGAAGCAAGGGGGCACTCGATCCTCATTGCTCTCCAAGGAAGTTCATGCATTGTGGCACTGGGCCATCAGACAGTGGTTGTTCCTTGTCCTGCTCCACCTGGTAGGGAACTGCGCACCTTGCACGAGTGGGAACTCTGCCAGGATCAGGTGGACCGTCTGTTCATCAAATGGTGCAGACCCCTGATCGATCTTTTTGCGACAGCAGCGAACTCCAAATGCCAGATGTTTGCCAGCAGATTTCACCAACCAAGGAGCTTGGGTGGCGCGTTCACCTTCCCATGGGAGGGTCTGTTTCTGTACACTTTCCCCCGTTTTATCTCCTGCTAAGTGTGATCAACACGCTCTGTCAGTGCAGGATGATACTCATTGCCCTGGAGTGGCAGAGGCAGATTTGGTATCCAGACCTACTCAGCCTGTCAGCATCGCCTCCAGTCAAGTTGCTGTTACTTCCGAATCTGCTCACCAGAGAGTGAGGAGCAATCCTTCATCACAACCCAGGATCCCTGAACCTGAAGGCATGGCTCCTGCATCCTTAGAGTTTGGGGGTTATGAGCAGCCAGTGGGCTGCTCGAAGGTCCTCGTCAAAGCCAGGGCGTTGTCAACACCAAAGTGCTACGGCCATAAGTGGAATCGTTTTTCTACATGGTGCCGGTCGCAGAAGATTACCCTTCTGAGGGTCACGGCCCCACAGATTCTTCCACACTTGCTTTCCTTGGCAAACGCTGGTCTGGCTCACACGTCCATCAAGCTACACCTGGCGGTCATCTCACGCTACACCAGATCCCTAAGAAGATCCTTGTTGTGGTCCCACAGACTTTTAAAGGAGTTCTCAAGGTGCTTTTACGATCTTTACCGCCGGTGAAGGCACCTGCCCTGGCATGGGAACTCAACGTAGTCCTGAAAATGGCATTCCTCGTGGCATTCACCTCAGCCAAACGAGGGGGTAAGATCCAGACTCTGTCCTGCAAAGCAGCCGTATCTGACTTTCCACGAATCGAGGGTGGTCCTGCATACGCACCCCTCTTTCATGCTGAAGGTTCTGTCGGAATTCCACCTCAACAAGCCTTTCGTGTTACCTGTTTTCTTCCCAAAACCTTCTCCGCCGACGGAGAGGACCTTGCGTTCGCTGGATGTTTGTCGTGCCTTCAAGTTTTACGTGGCACACACAAGGAGTTTTCAGAAGATTTCTCAATTTTTTGTGAACTTTGGACCTGTGAATAATGGGAAGGCTTTGTCCAAGGTTTCCATCTCAATGTGGCTCTCCGGCTGCATCATGCACTGTCATCGGCTGGCTAACTGGCCTCTGCCGGGACACCAGAGAGCGCACTCCACCAGCGTTCCTTTCTGGTGTACCCCTGCTCGACATCTGCAGGGCTGCGACGTGGAGGTCCACGCATACCTTCACGAGGTTCTACTGCGTCGACAGCGATTCCAGGTAGGAGTCCAGATTTGGCCAGACAGTGCTACGCAACCGGTTTGCTAGAGGTGAGTCTGTTCCAGGGGTAATGGGAGGTGGCAAGGCTCAACAGAACTAAGGTAAGTTCTGTTGAGCCTTGCCACCTCCCATTGTTGTCTAGTGTGTACTGCTGTGTATTCGTTATTCATGAGCATGTGAATCCATGCCAGACCCATGCTGGAGAACAATAGTTACAGGTAAGTAACAACAATTTTTACAATGTTTGCTTTATTTTTAGTTTGCACATTCGCGTTTTCCACATATAGCTACTAAACGGGGCTAGTGCCCTAAATTGGCTGTTCCACAAGTTTTACGTGTGTTATTTGGCCATATTGTATTTGGCCTTCTTCCTGCCTTGCCAGGTCAAGAAATACCTTATAGGATCATACATTTGCCCGGGAAAGCTGCTGCTTTTGTCAGCCAGTTATGCCTTTGTGTGTGTCTGTGTGACCTAGAAAGGGGGTTGGACGGTCTAGTCCTATTCCACATCCGTGGTGCCAAAGAGTAAAGGTGTGGGGCATGAGTGAAACCAATAGTTGTCCCTGATTGGACAACTACTGACTGTTTTAATGGTGCCGATCCTTACCATTGGTGGGCTTGGACTTGCTTCCAGTCTGGATTTTTAATAAGAGGACTACTGCAGCCATTTCCTCAGAGCAGCGTTGGAGCCAATCCCTCGTAGAGCAACTGCTGACTGAAGATTTGAAGAAGACTCCTGAAGAGGCCTTGCATCCTTTCCTGCATCTGGTCCGGTGAAGCCCTGTTGGACTACTTGATCTCCGTAGATCCTGAACAGTTGTTCAGCTCTTGGACCAGTGGAATCAACTAGCTTCGACGATCCAGTCGTCCTAAGCCTTCAGAAGTGTTCCTGGACCGGTGGACTGACTAGCTCGCTAATGGGCTACCTAACCAGAACCTTTTCTGCTGTTGCACCCAGAACTTTTGTAGTCGCCAGCTTGTGGTAAATGTTGCCTTCCCACTGAATTTTAGCATCCCAGCATCAAAAGATTCTTTCCAAGAAGAGCTTCTTTGGCCGACGCTGGAACTCCCCTTCACCCATCTTGTGAAGGGTCCTGAAGAGGCCTGCACCAGTGAATTTTGCATCTCTTTCATCACCAGGGGTTGCATCTTTCTCCTTGACCTGACCGGAAAAATCCTTGCACCTGTAGCTCCTGGGCACCCCTAACTGGAACCAAAGGCAGGAAATCCAACTTCCAGCATACCCATTAAGTCATTTAGGAAAATCGGATTTGGGTGCATAAGTAAACAATAAGTCCCTTTGTTTCATAAACCTTCCATTCAACTGCTTTTTGGTCACCGAACCTGGGTTGTAACTCCTAAAATACTTTTCACTTGCCTTATTTTAATTGTTGTAAAGTATGTTATTCCCTCGCCAACACAAGTAAATTATAACTTACCTGAAAAGATTCATTCTTGTGTCAGAAGCACTGTGTCTTGTGTGACTTATGGGCACAAGGCCCCATTCTTCTTAAGGACTGGACTGCTTAAGTCTGGGAAATCGCATGTGAATTGGTTCTATTATATACTGCATTATGTTACTTGCCTCCTCTGTTGAATAAGTTATCTGAATGCATTTTTGATCCTATGGTGAATCTATATGTTTATTGAGTACTGTGAGATAATAGGCCAGTTTAATTTTTCAGTGTGTGTAGATGGCCTAGAATAAATAATTGTGTTTTTATACATGTCTAAATTGAGTTATTGTGTATTATATTGTGTGGGCTTGTTGAGGGCCTTTGACCCCACTCAGACGGTTCCATGTACTAATGTCCGCGCAAAAATGTTTCCTGACAAAAAAGTCTCTGTGTTTTGCGGAGACATTATTACATTGAACACGCGGGGACACCCCCCGCAACCCCAACATGTTTTAGTTTGTTTACAAGGGGAGCCGGGGACATCCCTGCAACCCATCCCCATACATAATGTCACCATATATAATGTTGCCAATGGCTTTTCCCAGCAACATTATGTATGGGTTCTTTATGTATGAAGACATTATTACCTGATATCACTCGGACTCTCCTGGGAAGAGCCTTGACTGCTCTCCACATTCTCCTCGATTGGATTTTGATTAACCTCTGAGTTTCCTGTTCATTATAAATAGCGTTGCCTCATAAAATCTGTCCATGAGTCCACACTCTAAAAAACCACCTTACCTCTCATGCTTTCCATGTTTGCAATACAGTGATTCTATCATCCTATACAGGTTTTTTTCAGTGTAGGTTGGTAGGAGCTTTTCGTTTTTGCTTCACCAGGGGTGAAAGCCAATTTACCGCATTGGCAGCCCAATGTACCTTTCCTTTTTTGTTCCTGCTCCCCGCCATTTTGTGATTCAGGGCTTCGTTTTTTCACAGTAACTACAAGGTCGACTTAACATTAACGCTCTGAACATCTGGGCTATTTGTCAGCCCACAATCCCAATGGTTTAAGGCCAGTATTTGCCCCTGTGCTCTCCCTCTGGGTAACTACAGCTAAGTACCAGTCATACTGACCAAGAAGTGTGGTTGGTCATCTGCCCCTTTGCCCCCAGCCCTCTCCTTCGTAATTGGTTCTCTTACTGCCTTGTTCCTGGAACTAGGGGATGGCTGGTCTTCTGACCTGCTGAACGTGTTTTCTTACACTTCGCACCATTTTTACCAATTTGAAAGCCCTTACTTGGCCATACTGGCTGGAAACAGTGACTTGGGCATATCCTAGTTTGCGCTTTTTGCCTCGAACTCCAGCCTGGGCTTCCTGAAGACTCCTGCTGTCTGTCCACATCTGCTGGGTCGAGCCCTCCTTACTGGAAATGCTTTCGGTACTGTGTCCCACAATTTCCTATTAGGATCTTCCTCTTGTCCGAGGGTTGCGTTTGGTGACTAGAGAGATGTTGAGACTTGACCACCCCACCAGATCTTCAGCCTGGGACGTCCGAGGGTGCCTGCAGCTCTTGTCCCTGTCCTGGGATTGTTTGCTGCTCTGCTGCTTTCATCTTTAGTCCGAGCTGCTGGGAGCCGTCTTCATGAGTTTCCATTTCTTCCTGGGGGAATCCTAGCAGGGGTTTCCCCTTTAGGCTTGAAAATTGACGTCGTAGAAAGAACCTTTGTTCCTTATCTTGGCCGTCTGGGTCATCGCTGGCTAAGGGTGCAAGACCATGGTTATCAAATCCTGGAAACCCACGAAAGAAACTCTGTATGTACCAGATTATTTCATGCCGCTGGATCCATTTTAATCGAATCCACCAATGTGAGAACTTACCATTAGGCTGTGTGATGGGTGATAATTTTTTTTTTTTATTGTCATAGCCAAACCTCGATTTTTCACATATAACAATACACATAAAAAATAGGTAATAAAGAAGAAAAGTAAAAAAATACGAACATTCCAATAAAATTCAAAATACAATTTACGCAACTTCTATGCAAAGAAGGATAACATGAGGAAAATTTAAGAGACAAAACATATCCATCCTATCCAGAGACATGGTATACAGAAGGTCAGTGGCTTGGAGGAGTGTTAGAGAGAATTCTCAGAAATTTGCTAATACCCTTCTACCTTAGGGACCCCCTGCACTTTTGCTGGACTTCAGGATTTTTAATTTTTAACCTGGAGAGTGAGACCCTTTTTCCCATTCTCTCATGCATTTTTGTTTAAATTGGACTTTGTGTTTCTTGACTTTGGAGTCTGACAAACTCCATAGGCATCATCTTTGAATTGTGGCACACAGCACCTTCAGTGCAGTGACACAGGGAAGTCTCTTAGACTTCCCAAAAGTTTAAATACCTTCTGTTGCAGTGACGTGAAATTGACTTGACTTTTTGTAACTTTCTAGACCCAGCACACACTATCTTACCATAGGGTGCTGGAGGGGTTACTTATTATCCCCTTTGTCCAGTTTCACATGTAACATTTTTAAGTTACCCTTTCTACAATTAATGGCTGCTGGCAGTGGTTTACCTTTTGCTACCATTGTGTGCTTTTACCGCAGGCTGCACTCGCCCATGGGTGCCCATTTTGTCAAAATGGCCCGGTCTCTTTTTTCTCCATTTCTTGTTGGAAAGGTCCTTCCTGAAATCTACTCTCCGCGCCATACCAGGTTTGGTCCCTGTGAGGAGGTGCCTACAACGGACAGGGGGGTGGAACCAACAACTCCCGGGAAACGCGTGGACACGGGGAACAACACGGAGGCAAGACCAGCAAAGGAACAGCAGTGGTGAACTGCAGCATGGATGGTTGCTTACCGTCTAGGTGTTCCAGCGCGGTGCAGCCGACGTTCCGGATTCGCCAGCCCGGGCCAGGAGAGGGGCGGAGGCAGCACCAGGGAGGTCCCCGCGACCAACATGACCAGTGGCGGAGGTCAAGCGGAGCCGGGGTGCAGGAGCGGGAGAGCGCGCATAGCCGGCACAGTCTGTGGGAGAAGTCGGGAGGAGCCACGAACGCCCGAACCCACCCATATGTGCTCGGGTCCCGGCGGTACTTCGTCGGCGCGGGCAGGGGCACCACAGGGCCTCCCACTATGCTACAAGGGCAGGCGGAAGTGACGGGGGTGGGTTCTGACTTTAAGGGAGGCGGGCCAACGGCTTCCAAGCCAATCACAACCGGGAAGGTCCTAAACCCTGCTGATTGGTGGGGCTTTGAAACCTCAGGGAAGGATAAAAGCCCGCAAATTCTAACCAGCTCTGTCTGTCATTTCCACAGGACGCCGAGACGGAGAGTGGAGCCGACCCAGAGTGGTGGGCCTATCCGGACCTCACGCATTAGGAGACAGTCCCCTTTCTCAGGAGCCCACAAGGGAAGAAGAGCCTACGGTGAAGGAAACAGTTTGAACTTTTCAGTTAATGACTTTTGCACTTGAATTATACTAGTAATAAATATACTTTCAGCAAAACACCTTGACTCCCGCGTCATACTTCCACAGTCCCTTTGTTCGGTTTGTCTTTGGCGGGATTCACGAGTGAAGCCGCCTCTGGCTCCAGTATGTCTGGCAGGGGCAGGGGCAGGAAGTGAGGGAGGTGCCCAAAACTCCCGGTGCTTAATCCCCTTGGTTACAGGAATGCACCCAAAGGTGATTATCCGGCTGTCTGTCCTTGGAGGACAACCACCCTGCTGTGTGATTGACAGCTAGGCTGCAAATTAATCTGAGAAACCTGCATAAATGGCAAGGCTTTTTGCTTGGAAGGCAGAGCCGACCACTGGATGAAGGAATCCAAAGAAGAACTTGGAAGAGACGCCTGCTGCAACTCCTGGACCATTGGTTAGCCCGGTGAAGCCCTGCTGCAGTGCTGAAGCTCTGAAGCCCTGCAAAGGACGACTTCTTCCCTTGGGTTGGTGGGACCAATCGACCCCAAGACAAGCTCATCTGGAAATCCTCTCGGCGCTGGCTGTACTTTCATTGCTGCTGCAGGAACCAAAGTGCCAGGGAGAGGAACACTAGAATCGAGTGAGTGTCTTTAAGTCGGACCAGAGCTCAAGGAAGCTCCTCCGGACTCCCTTGAAGCAGGACTGACCAAGCCTGAGCCACCTCAACAGAGTGCTGGACCCCAGATGCGGGGCAAAGTCCAAAGTGGTATCCGAGAACTGCAGTTGTGCTATTTGCTTGAGACGTGAGAAGCTGAAACCGCGAAGTGCCACTGATTTGAAGTTTGCCCATTACTGACGCTGACCTTCAATTTGTAGTGCAGGAGCCCCCAGACGTCCCTTTCCCCACGACTGAGGCCCAGGAACAACAGGATCTGCACACCTACACGTGAACAGAAGCCAGCTGGAACCAATTTTCTCTAACCAACGGTACTGTAAAACTAAGGGGACTTACCTCTTGTTGTGTGACCTTGCTAGTTCTCAGTTGAGACTTGGCTTGGTTGCTTTTGAAAAGTGGCTTGCACCTTTACGCCTCACAAGCCTCCCAGCTTGTGGACCTACATTGATTCTACTTTTTCTACAAAGACATCTAAAACATTGTGCAAGACTTTTACTTACCTGCAAGAAGTGCTTCGGTGCACCTAGACTTTTGCTCAATTAACATTGGCTAGCCTGGCTCCCTGAAAGACTCTTCTTACCTCTGACTGTGTGTTTTACCTTCCTTCCAGGAAAGGATTAACTTACTTTGCATTGGGGATTCAAAAAGTACTTACCTGCTTCAGAATATTTGTTTGACCTTTGTTTTATTCTAAAAAAACCTTTCTTTGACACCAATCTCAGTATTGCTCAAAATGTACCAGTGGTATATTAATGTCCACAGTTTCCTAGTTATTTAAGTCATCTCAGGGTGTATGAATAATCTGTGTGCCATCCCAAATCGGTACTTGCTGAGTTAGAGAAACTAATAGTGTGTATTTTGGAGTGTATATGTGTGTTGCTAAATATATTTCTCCCTTCTGAAGAAGGCTTATTCAACTGACTATTAAATAGTTTAATCAAGACACCTTGAGTGTAAGAGTTTATTTGAATACTTGTCACTGTGAATATCTGTGTAAACACATTACCGCTCAAATTGACCCCTCTTGAGATAAGCCTGGCTGCTCAGCCACACTACCAACCTGTGTAGTACAGACTTATACCAAAGGTTAGGTTACCTATTGCCAGGAGGACAAGGTTGCTGTTGTCTCCCAAAGGGTACTGCATACAATCTTGCCTAGCACTGGTGGCAGGCAGTGAGGATCTATTGTAAAGCTGTTACATTGAGTATTTGCTTTACTTTTGTTCAACTAAAACCTTCACATGGCTAAGCTCCACTAGAACAGCAATTGTAACATGCCAAATATGGATAACTTCATTCAGGAAGCCCTGATCATTTTAACAGTAGATCAACTGAAAGAAATGTGTAAAGTCAGGAATCTCCTCGTTACAGGAAAGAAAATTTAATTGATTGCAAGGTTGTTGAATCACCAAAATTTGGGTAGTAGGCCTGTCACACCTACTAACCCAGGAAATGTGCAAATTGATAATGAAGATGATGATTCAGAGTCTAACTCCAATGTCTTAGACGAGTCAGAGGAGGGAGAGGAGTCCAAGGATAGGAGCCCCTCTTTGCCTCAGCAGGCCCTTTTGCCTCATCCTTTGTCCACTGGAGCCCCACAAGGTCCATCACTGAGTCCAGTATGTGTCTCTTGAGAAAATGAGACTTGAATTGGAATTTAAAAGGTTGCAAGCTCAAGCTGAAGCCAAATATCAGGACATCAAACTCAGGGAATTGGAAATGTAACATGCTCTTGAAATGAAAAGATAGTCTCTTGAAAATGTTTCACTCCTAGAGTCCGCTAGGTCTTCCAGTCCCAAGAGGCCCCGCCTGCCCAAAGAAGCCGCAAGTATGTAGGATGTGAAACTTGATATTTTGGATTGGTTGGGTGCTTTTGAATACAATCATGGGATTCAGGGTCTCACAGGGAATCAGTTGGTTCCTTGGCTTTTGTCTAGGCTCCCCCAGGTTGCAACTGGTGCTGTAATGGAGGTGGGGGAACTTGAAAGATTGGAGTATGAGAATTTGAAGCTAGGTTTTGATAGCCAGATTTGGGCAAACTCCTTCCCAATGCCTTAATAGGTTTATGACCCCCAAAAAGACTGATGGTACCCCTTGGGCTACCTGGGTGTATGAATGCTTGAACTACGTAGATGGATGGGTTAAGGCTTACAGAGTGAATTCCTTTGAAGGAATGAGAAATCTGTTTTTGTTGGAATCTATTTTTGTTGCATGCTTTCTGGAGCTGAGAGAGCACTTGGCTGACTCAAAAGAAATTGATCCCAAGAAGCTAGCAAAACGCTGCTGACTTGTGGGTTGCGAACAGGGCCACTCGCAAGGATTCTGGGGCCACTCATTAAAAGGATGAGGGGAAGCGGCACAATAAAGATGACAAGGAGAATTCTACATCCAACCACCCAAAAGAGGGCCACAAACATAAGAAGGGTAAGCCATATGGGAAACCAGGTCAGTCTAGTGTAACCTCTGGTGCTAAACCAGAGGGAGGTCAGCAGAAGCCCCCATTCCAGAAAGCATTTAGTAAATGTTATGCATGTGGGTCAACTGACCATGTGAAAGGGGATCCCAGATGTAAGGGTACATCTTCAGGGGTCCACACTGCCTCCTTAGCCTTCATCCCTGAGGGAGAGTTCATATGGCAAGTGGAAACTTCATATATTGGCTGAAGACCCCATTGGAGTCTCAGCCAGTGTTTCTTTAGTGTCCCTGGGTCTGTGGGAACAGCAGACTATAGATTTTAGATGTAGACTCTATTCCACATAACACCAAAGAATATTACAAGGACAGTGTACTTGTGAATGGTCAGGAAATCCCTGCCATTGGAGACACTGGACCAGCATTACAATAGTGGATTAAACCTTTTTCAAACCTGAGGATGTTGCTAGGGCACCCAAAGGCCCCACTAAACTTGCTTGAGGCCCTGTCCAGATGGTTCCAAAACTACCAGCTCTCATCCAGTGCAACAATATGACTGTAAGACTACCTGTCAGTGTACAGAATTAGGTGCCTGGGATGGTCCTGTTGGGGAATGACTTAAAAGCTCTTGGAGTTGTATCATGCACCCCTAGCCCTGTGCCCTCAGGCCCCCCAGTAAAAGAAAGCAGGAGCAGACTAGACTAGTCAGATGAGGCAACTTTAGGTGACTCTCAGTGGGTATTTGGAGAAGTACCTATAACTCGCAGTCCACAGGAAGGCCACCCTTGTAATTCCAGGACAAATGGAGACAACGGGAAACCCCAGTTCTCAGGAAAGATACCTGTACATAGGACAAGGACATCCCCGAGAGGCAGTCCAAGGTCGCACATGTCACCACTCTACCTGCTGAAGATTAGTGGGAGGACCAACCTGAGGATGGTGAAACAGCTACCGATGAAACAGAGCTGGAAGAAGCCCTTGTCCCTGTTGGAGATCTGTATCCTAAAGACCATCCTGAGCTATTGATATTGATATTTTATTTCTATCGGGCTCGTACAAAAGTGTTTCAGAGCGCGACAAGGCAAGGGAGGGGAACAGTGGAGAACAAAATAACGATCTTACTAGCCCCAGTGACATTGAGAACACACAAGTGCATGGGATAGGGGGAGGGAATTGTGCATCGAAGGGGGAGAAGTGGCAAGTGCGGAGCAAAGGAGAAACAGATAAATTATAAATAAATAATATAATAATAAAGGCAACAAACAGTGGTAGTGCAGCCAGCAATTGGCAAGGGCTGAGTTTAAGGCAGCAGACAGGGTAGGTCTGATGAGTGCAGGAAGGAAAAGGGGGGGCTGTATGGGTACAGATACAGACCCCAGTGCAAGGGGTGGCCTGAAGGCAGTGCAGGAGGGTGGCAGGTGCAGGGGTGAGCAGGTACCTGCACCCAGAGGACAGAAGGTGGCCAGATGCACGGTGCCAAGAGAGAACAGATCAGCAGGGGAGAGGGGGAGCGAAGGCAGAAGAAAAGAGGAAGGTCTTGAGGTGCTTCTGGACCCAGCCGAAGACAGTCTCGTTTCTAAGTGGCCGGGTGAGCCCGGAGCTGCAGACTTTGCTTGCAGAAGTTGGATCCCGTAGGGTAGACTTCAGCAGAGGTTAAAGAGTATCCTACTCTTGAAGGACTTTGCCAACAGGCAGCATCCCAACTGTATAGGCAAGAGCCAGGGAAGGAATCCTTTACAGTGAGCCTATTGAGTCTACCCCAGGGGACTACAGAAGACTTGTGCCTCAGGAGGTGAGACCCCAGTTTCTACAGTTAGCCCATGAGATTCCTTTTTGCTGATCACTTAGGTTTTAACAAGACCAAGGAAAGGATTTCTCTATATTTCTACTGGCTTAAAATGGGGTCTGATGTAGATAAATTCTGTAGAAGCTGTCACACTTGTCGGACTTCTGGCAAGAGTGGCGCCAAGAACATGGCACCATTGGTGGGAGTTTGTTTTTGAGAGGGGAGGGATTGACATTGTTGGTCCCTTAGACCCTGCCACATCTTCAGGCAACCGATTCATATTGGTTGTGGTAGACCATGCTACCAGGTATCCTGAAGCCATACCTATGAGAACTGTTACTGCTCTGGCAGTGGCTAAAGGCCCTCCTTGGTATTTTTACCAGGGTTGGTTATCTTAATGAGTTTCTCAGACATTGGGGGCAATTTTATGTCCCACTACATGCAAACCATATGGAAAAACTGTGGAGTGACCTACAAGTTCTCAACAGCCTACCATCTCCAAGCCAATGGGTTGGTGGAGAGGTTTAATAGAACTATGAAGAGCATGATAGGTACTTTAGAAGAACCCATTAGAAGAAAGTGGGACCATCTACTGCCATGCCTTCTCTTTGCTTATAGAAAAGTCCCTCATGAAGGGGTTGGTTTCAGCCCCTTTGAGCTCCTCTATGGTCATCTGGTAGAGGTCCATTGGCCCCTAAACAAGGAAGAGTTGGAGAGTGCTCCTTCCCTCAAGCCAGTGACAGTCACTGACTATGTGTTAGGTCTCCGAAGAATGACACACATGATGACAGAAGCTTCTGATAACGTGAAAGCAGGTTAGACATTGGCATGCCCAGAAGGCCAACATGGTTAAGTTTACTCAAGACCAGCTAGTTTTAGTTGGGGTACCTACAAGGCAGAGGGCTTTAGAGGACAAATGGATTGGACCCTTCAAGGTTGTGGGCAAACTTGGAGCAGAGAGCTAGGGAGAATTCTCAGAAATGTGCTAATTCCCTTCTACCTTAGAGACCCCCAGCACTTTTACTGTACTTCAGGACTATTCATTTTTAACCTGGAGAGAGTGAGACCCTTTTTCCCATTCTCTCATGCATTTTTGTTTAAACTGGGCTCTGTGTTTCTTGACTGTGGAGTCTGACAAACTCCATAAGCATCATCTTTGCATTGTGGCACACAGCACCTTCAGTGCAGTGACACAGGGCAGTCTTAGATTTAGATACCTTCTCTTGGTGAAACTACTGTTTCCAAGAGCAGTGAAGTGAAATTGACTTTAGTTATATTTTGTAACTTTCTAGACCCAGCACACACTATCTTACCATAGGGTGCTGGAGGGTTTACTTAGTATCCCCTTTGTCAAGTTTCTCATGTAACATTTTTATTTTACCCTTTCTACAATTAATGGCTGGTGGCAGTGGTTTACTTTTTACTACAATTGTGTGCCTTTTACACAGGCTGCACTCACAGCTGCATTAAGGCACCCATGGGTGCCCATTTTGTCAAAATAGCCCGGTCTTCTTTTTTTGCCATTTTTTGTTGGAAAGGTCCTTCTTGAGATTTACTCTGCGTGCCAAACCAGGTTTGGCCCCTTTGTTCGGGTATTCGTATTTATCTGTGCTTACCATTATTTTTTATCTTCATACTGCAGCGTTGATTCACTTTTAGCTAGTTATTTTAATTGTTGTTAGTTTTTGAATCCCTGCTGCTTTTAATCTTCACTGCACTTTAGCTCCACCCCCTGGCTCACAAAACTTTACAGAGCCACGGACTGCATCCGGTCTAGCGGGTGTTGAAGCAGCCGTGACTCGCTAACTGAAAACTACATTGCCCAGACCTCCTGGTGAGTCTCGTGCCTTTTTATTTGCATATGAGGTGCGAGAGTGCCGGCACGAGACCACCAAGCGGTCTGTGAAGGGCTGGAAGCTATTCTCTTTGTTGGCCATAATGGGAATCGTGGAAGTTCTTGCGGCGATAGCCACAGTAGGACAATTTTCGCAATCAATCCAGATGGATCTATTCAACCTGAGGTAATTACCCCAGACCAAAATGCCTTGTCCAGCCGGAAGGAATCCTACACACCTAAGACAATAACCCGGGGACCGACAGGATTTCCTATGATGCCCCTTCTACCCGGAGCACGGTTGTTGTCATTGCTGGCTTTACCCGGCTAAGACCACCAGTCTGCTGTTCATTTCTCTACTGAAGTCGAGTCCTCTCACTCACTGAGGCCGGACTTGGAGGCTACAAATATGACCGCTAGCCCCAAAGTCAAAATAACGTTTGTGTCCAAATTAAAAATAGTTTTACTTAATACCCGCTCTCTGATTAAACATGCCTCGGAAGTGGCCATTTATATTGAGGAGCAAAAAATTGACATTTGTGCTATAACTGAATCCTGGGGTTATGAAGCCGCGGGTCCTTCTCTGGACATGGCCGTTCCCGATGGATACAGTATGGTCAGGCATGATGGGACCACTGGTAGGGGAGGGGTGTTGCCCTTATCTATAGATCCTGCCTGTCCATTTGGGAGGTAAAACACCACCCTACTGAAGGCATTGAAATGAAACTTGTGAAAGTAGGCCTGAATGCTGAAGCAACTGTTAATCTTTTGGTATTATATAAACCTCCTGTGGCAATGGATGATTTCACTCAAGGTCTCTCTCATTTTATTCTGCCTCTTAAACCTAACACAACATTTTTATTACTAGGGGGTTTTAATCTTTGGTTGGGACTGGGCGCTGATAGCAGAGCTTCAGATCTTGAGGGCATGCTGTCGAATCTGGGTTTCATTCAAAAGGTTACTATGCCCACGCAGATTAAAGGACATACGTTCGACTGGGTTGCCACCCTTAATGTTCCTACTAAAGACCGGTCTGTCTACCAATGCCCATTATCCAACCACTTTTTTGTTCATTTTACTTTATTATCAACACATCTTATTAAAGTGAAGGGACGGCCCAAGTGGGTCACGCTGTGTAGAAACACAAGGAACTTAACCAGGGATCGCTTGGATCCACTCCTGAGTTCCTCCATCGGGAAGATCAATAGCCTAGAGTCTGCTGAAGAGCTGGCAAAAGCTGTGATTTCCTATAATGATAATATTACTAACTCTATAGCCACCCTCAAGATGAACTTAAAAAGAGCTGTTCCCAGAAACACTTGGTTCTCGGAAGAGCTCAGGAAACTTAAAATCTATATGGTCAAATGTCTTTATGCATGGAAAAAGAACTTGTCTCCCTCCTCTCTGGTCACCTATAAAAGGGCTGTTAAAGATTATAAGCATGCTATCACCAATGCAAAGAAAAATAATCTTAACAACAGAATTACTAATGCACAATGTGAAATAACAGAACATTTTAAAAGAACAAGCAACGCCTTTTAGGCAGGAGAGCTCCACTATTACTAAGGACTCTGCTTTGTGTACTTCGATTCAGGAAGCAATGCACAGTAAACTAAATAAAATCAGATCAGACATTGTCAGGAAAAAAGAAATGTACTCTGACATTCCTGGAGTCACCGACAAAGCTCTCTCGGTCACTAACTCCCTGGACCCGGAGTTTAATTTTACCCCTATAACTGTTGATGATCTGGCAATTATTATCAAGCAACTTAGTCTTAAATTTAATGTTAACCTCGTGCAAAGGTGATCCTTGCTCTGCACAAATCGATTTGCAAGTTTATCAATGTCTCCTTTGCTGAGAAATTGTTGCAAATGGATATAAAAAAGGCATGGATTCACCTATTCTCTAAAAACCTGGTTTGCCCGAGGATAATCCATTGAATTTAAGACCAATCACCAACACCCCTTTTTTAATTGAAGATTCTCAATCGAGTAGCTGATGCCCAGATAACTGCCCACCTTAATTCCTATCCAATTCTTCATCCACTCCAATCGGATTTCAGGCAGGGGTTTGGAACCGAATCTGCCCTTTTTGGAAATGAAATCTAGATTGGTAGATTGTCTGGACAGAGGCTTGCCATCCCTTCTTATGCTTTTAGAATTAGCGGCTGCCTTAATCCTGGTGGATCACTCTGTATTGATCCCCAGGTTGTGGGAGGTGGCAAACCTTTCCGACAAGGTAGCAATGTGGCTTTCCTCTCTGTTAAATGACGGGGGGTGCAGAGTCTTCTCTGGTAAGGCGGAGTCTCCACTGACCATTCTAGAATTTAGCATGCCTCAAGGAGCCTGCCTCTTGCCTTGTGTGTATAACATTTTTACTGTCCCGTTCTTTAAATATCTCAAGCTCAATTGTATAGAATTTACCAATTACGCTGATGATACGCATTGTTTTATACCATTGTCTGGCAATCATGAGAAAGACAAATGCTATCTTAATAAGGTCTATTATATCATTGAAAATTGGATGGTTCAGAATAACCTCTCTTTAAATGAGGAGAAGACTGAGCTAATGGTTGTGGGCTCTCAGAACTTCTTTAAAAAAAAACTAGGTCCAGCCTATGATAGTTTTAGCCTAGAGGAGGTTAAGATCGCTACACAAAAAAAGGTCAAACACTGGATGTAGTACTGTACCAACATCTTAATATGAAAGGTCATGTTCATTTCATAGTGTCTACATCTGCTTATTACACAAAGCTCTTGACTCATCTGTGCCCCTTTATTACTCAACAGAATGCTGAGACCATCGCTAGAGCAATAGTGGGTGCAAAACTAGACTACTGCTGTAGTCTGCTGGCAGGTATTCATAAAGGGGAGTGCAGAAGTTTACAGGTTGTTCAGAACAGTGCAGTTAGAGTGATTACGGGCACCACTCGTAGAGATCATATTTCAGAGGCCCGCCGTAATCTACATTAGCTGCCGGTCGAATCCAGACTTCAATATCGTCTGGTTTTAATCGTACATAAATGTCTGCTGGGCAAGATACCGGCGTACCTACAAGCCCTGATTAAAGAAAAGGGCCACCTTAGGTGCCTTGGGTCCAACAACACTGATCTGCTTAATGTTCTGAAATCTAATACTGTTAAGGCCACTAAAGCAGCTTTTTCGCATGCGGCTTCTAGAGCTTGGAATGGATTACCCCCTGATCTCAGGGTTATTAAATCTATAGAATTTTTCAAAAAGAAACTGAAGACTTGACTTTTTAACTAAATCCCAGTTCTTTAGTGGGACAGGATGGTACTGCCATTCTCTTGGTGTTTATGTTCTTGCGTGGTATGTGTCTTTTTTGGCGTCCTTAAGCCTTCGGGTCCATGGATTGCACGGTACAAATTACTTAAGTAAAATTGTCTTTGGCAGGATTCACAAGTGAAGCCCGCCTCTGGCACCAGTATGTCTGGCACGGGCAAGAAGTGAGGGAGGTGCCCGAAACTCCCTGTGCTGAATCCCCTTGGTTACAGGAATGCACCCAAAGGTGATTGGTCGGCTGGCCGTCCTTGATGGACAGCCACCCTGCTGTGTGATTTACAGCTAGGCTGCGAATTAATGGGAGAAACCTGCATAAAAGGAAAGGCTTTTTGCTTGAAAGGCAGAATTGACCAATGGACAAAGGAATCCGAAGAAGAACTTTAAAGAGACGCCTGCTGCAACTCCTGGACCGTTGGTTTGCCTGGTGAAGCCCTGCTGCAGTGCTGAAGCTCTGAATTCCCCTCGACTAGAGAAGCCCTGCAAAGGACAACTTCTCCAAGACAAGCTCATCTGGAATTCCTCTCGGAGCTGGCTGTACTTCCATTGCTGCTGCAGGAACTGAAGTGCCAGGGAGTGGAACACCAGAATCAAGTGCCTTTAAGTCGGACCTGAGCACCAGGAAGATCCTCCGGACTCCCTTGAAGCAGGACTGACCAAGCCTGAGCCACCTCAACAGAGTGCTGGACCCCAGATGCGTGGAAAGTCCGAAGTGGTATCTGGGAACCGCGGTGGTGCTATTTGCTTGAGACGTGAGGAGCTGAAACCGCAAAGTGCCACTGATTTGTAGTTTGCCCATTGCTGCTGCCGACCTTCAATTTGTAATGCAGGAGTCCACAGACGTCCCTTTTTCCATGACTGAGGCCCAGGAACAACAGGACCTACACAAGAACAGAAGCAAGCTGGAACCAATTTCTTCAAACCAAAGGTACTGTAAAACTAAGGGGACTTACCTCTTGTTGTGTGACCTTGCTAGTTCTCAGTTGAGACTTGTCTTGGTTACTTTTGTAGAGTTGCTTGCAGCCTTATCCCTCATAAAGCCTCCCAGCTTGTGGCCCTACACTGATTCTACTTTTTCTACAAAGACTTCTAAAACATTGTGCAAGACTTTTACTTACCTGCAAGAAGTGCTTCAGGTCACCTAGACTTTTGCTCAATTAACATTGGCTAGCCTGGCTCCCTGAAAGACTCTTCTTACCTCTGACTGTGTTTTACCTTCATTCCAGGAAAGGGTAACTTACTTTGCATTGGGGGTTCAGAAAATACTTACCTGCTTCAGAATATTTGTTTGACCTTTGTTTTATTCTAAAAACCCTTTTCTTTGACACCAATCTCAGTATTGCTCTAAATGTCCCAGTGGTATATTAATGTTCACAGTGTCCTACTTATTGAAGTCACCTCAGGGTTTAGGAATAATCTGTGTGCCATCCCAAATGGGTACTTGCTGTTGTAGAGAAACTAAGAGTGTGTATTCTGGAGAGTATCTGTGTGTTGCTAAATGTATTGCTCCCTTCTGAAGAAGGCTTATTCAACTGACTGTTAAATTAATAATTGTTTAATCAAGAAACCTTGAGTTTAAGAGTTTATTTGAATACTTGTCACTGTGAATCTCTGTGTAAGCACCCTACTGCTCACACTGACCCTTCTTGAGATAAGCCCAGTGCTCAGCCATACTACCAATCTGTGTAGTACAGACTTATACCAAAGGTTGCGTTACCTATTGCCAGGAGGGCAAGGTTGCTGTAGTCTTTCAAAGTGTATTGCATACAATCTTGCCTAACGGGGAGATACCCTACTTGGGTCGTTAATAAAACCTCGTGATCATATATCAACCTCTCCCAGAACATTTCTGACAATAGCTGCTCTTCTTTTCCCACACATTGGCCCAGGAATCGTACCCTCAGATCCCATGTGTCGTTGCACTCTGTCAAGATATGTCTGAAGGTCTGGAGGCACAGGGCCAAACATTGCGGACACCTTCTTTGGAGATCTCTAGTTTTATCACAATGGAATAATACCTCCCCTGTGTGGAGAAGGTTGAAGGCACGCATCACCCTAGTGGATTGTCTCACATCCCTTGGCAAGTAGCCCACTTTTTTTATCATAGAGGGAAAGTGATTAAGTCCGTGTCAACCCCTGTATGGTGACAATTGTGTCAATACAATCTGTACGTTTCATCAAAGCTTTAACCTTCATTGACTTGGACAAAAGGCTCTCCATATTGCTTTCACAATCTACAAAACCCACACTGCAGGCTTTAGCTGTGAGAGGAACGCTGAGAGGCCCTGAGCCAGATGCCCGCCAACTTCTTCATATAGTCAGTTAGCCTTCGGAATCAAGATCAGTATAAACTGTGAGATCAGTCTCCAATCTGCTTCAGACCACAGAGCCTGCAGACCTAGCTCATATCGTAAGCTTGCCATTGGCAAACTCTGCAAGGCCAATACCCTCTTCCATATTTTGCCCTCTACTCTAGACCAATTCATTTCCAAGACTGTGGATTGACTACCATACCACAAAGAATTGTAGGGACAACCTTACAGATATAGAATCTAATGAGGGGGGAGTATTGAGAACTTGCAAAATGTGACTGAGATTTTACACGTTTGTGCTGTTAATTGTGCAACCTTTCTGCCGAACACCAACTGGGTCGAGGAAATGAGGGGGAAGCACATATATACCACCTCTGTCACAACCAAAAAATTGTGATCTCCCAGTGTCCACTAGAACTCAGGGATCCGACATACCGTCCTCCTAAACATTATCTTGGACTTCTCTGGGTTTATTGATAAGTCATTGACAGGCATAATTCCACAGGGAGTTCAGGATACGCTGAAGACCGATGGCAGTGTGATCCAGGAGGATGATAACATCGGCGTAGGCCAAGCACCTAATGGGCTACAGGTCTATCTTTGGGCTAGCCAGAGCCGATGAGTCCAGTGCTCCCCCTCAGTTCCGCCAAATACAAGTTGATGAGTCGTCATGCCACCATGCATCCCTGCCTCACTACCCACTTGACCCCTACCGCCTCAGATAGATGTCAAACCTTACTCTCAGGAAGATATCCTCAGGTAAACTGGACCCCGCAACCTCCACCTTGGTAACTTGCCCTACAGCCGATCCCTATTTCCTGTTTTAAAAGCTCTGGATAAGTCTATCCAGGCTCGGAACAGCAAAGGACCCCCTTTTCCTATCACTTACCCCAAGATTTCCAGCACTGTTCTGTTAAGGCTCGTTGAAAGGCCTTTCTGGTGATTATTTGAGATACACACCCTCAGCGGGTCCCTCTGCTCCTGGTTCAAGATTTTCTAGAAGCATTCCCATACATTTCTATTGGGTGTCATCCTACTCTGCTGCATCTTCGCCTGGGGCTTCTGGTTCTTCTATCAACCTTTGCAACTCTTCTTTGGGATCCCTTTTGGTTTTCCTTGGGGTTGTTGGGTGCAGAATCTGCACCTGTGTGTTACAACTGTTACATTAAAGCAGATGGCACAATTACTCCCTCCCCTTCCCCCTCCACGAACCCCTCCCTCATTTTGTCTTATGGAATTTGCAACCTGCCCTGGAACACTCCTAGATGGACTCCAGGTGTACATGACCCTGGTCATTTTTCCTAGATACACATGGGGTTCAGTGAGATCTTGACCAAGAATCATAATTGTATTACTCAGCTGTAATTTGTAATGCATGTTTTAAATTCCCCTCTACATTTTTCCAAATTGTCAATGTCTATTTTACTTTGTAGCTAATTTTGTTGACACTGTAAATATTTTTCCCTGAAAATGTTACTAGGGCTGGTGCTAAAATGTCTTATTCATTCTTGGAAGACCTGAGCTTTGTCTGGATTATCATGTGTGCCTTTGCATTATTGTTAATACTATGCCCAAGTGGGTCCAAATTAATGTGGGGTGTTGGTGTATGCTTTAGGTTTTGTTAGACTTTTTTCTGGTAGGTACAAATATTTACTTCCCTTTTTCTACCTATCTCTACATATATGTGTTAGGTGCTGTTCACCAGGTCTAGAGCCTTCTACCTCCCACCAGGGGTGGGCTGTGTCTTTCAGACACTGTACTGAATTATGCAGGCCTATGGCGCAGTGTGTTTGGGGGGGTTACCTGCTTTATAGGTTTTTGTGTTTCCCTTGTTCTCCCCACCAACTGTTAATTTATGTTGGGTGCATACCTATGGTAGTGGGCCCACGTATAGATGGTGGAATAAAGCGTGTCTTTTTTTAAAAGTATCACTTTTTAAAATAATATATTGGGTATCTTTTTGATACTGTATAATATAGTACTGCATAAGTACTTATTTGATTTCTATGTGTGAATATATTTTTTCAGTTTACCATTGTAATGTGTTGTCTAGAGATATGTGCATGGACTAATTGTACCTTTTGTGTCAGTCTACTACCCCTACCTGAGAGTTAAGCATTGTCACTCTGTCCACGTTACTTACCTTAAAAGAGGTTTGGCCTCCCTTTCTTGTCAGGTGCGTTAACCTCACCTTCAGGTTGGTGGATAGTTGTGCCCTCAGCAGAGGGTGGTACAGAAACTGCCTTGACAACATTATATGTGATTGAACCTGTTCATAGGTGCAGAGACAACAGCAACCATTCAGCTGAGGTGTCAGAAGTACCCAACCAGCGGAACTTAGAGTGCAGGTTCCACCACCACAGGCCTAAAGGAGGTTGGCTGAAGTACGAGGCTCAGACTCTTGCTCAAGGCGATTGTGGCCAGGTTGGTGGGTTAGCAGGAGAGTCACAACAGTGTATGCCCTAAACCCCCTAGGGTTTCCCCTATTCCTTTCTGTTGGGGTAACAGGCTGCTAAGGGGTTTGTCTCCCTCTATCCAATGTTTTTTCTTGAGGGTGGATAATGCAGTGTCCCACTGTCCCAATAATCCCGGCAAGGCTTGCTATTCCCTGACCCAGAAATACCCGGAACCAAGAAGGATTAAAAGAGCTCCAGAGTCCCCCTCCAAGACCTTTCAAGCTATCCCATTACTAATATTCATGGCAAAATCACTGGGTTTATTGTTCTCCCCATGAACCACCTGTAGCATTTTCAGTGCTCTTGTTTATGGAAATGAGGGGCTTTTCTCCAAACCATAACCTTGCAGTGTTTTCAAATCTGATGCTGAGCACATCTGAAAATCAATATTGAAACTGTAGCGTCAGAAGAACACTTGTAGAATATAGTAACTTGTTACCCGGAGGAGGGCCGGGGAAATGAAGAGTGTGTCCAAAACGTCCCAGGAATCCCGATAGGTCCAGTGAAAAGCCAGACCAGCACAGCCTCCGGGTCTGCACGCAAAGTGCTTTCAAGTCAGCCCAAATGCTGCACATTCCTTTAAAGCCTTGCAGGCTCTCAGTAAAGATAATCACATATAACAAATTCTTACCCAATCCCAGAATCAAACCAATACCAACCTAATGAGGGGCAGTAGGTTTAAATTGGGGAATAACCAATCATTTGAATCACATGGTTCAAATTCAAATAAGGAATAACTTATGGGGAGTGTGATGAATGAAGGGAATTAATCCCTTCTCCCCAATGTTGAGCCTCCTCCTTTGAAGCTAGGGGGGTGAGCCCACTTCCCAAGACTCCGGTTCCTGTGAGGAACTCCCCAAGTAATTTCCCCTGGTGGCATGCATGGGACTATCAAATGTGAAGAACCGAATAAAATCCAAAGACGTGGCTAAAGATAAAACTAACATATACTGTTATGAACAAGGAAGAGGATCTGTCTCTTTGAAAAGAGAACTCCATTTAACTGAGACGCGGGGACTGCCAAGAGAGTACACACTGAGGTGAAGCAGAGAGATGCATATGCAGGCAGGGGAAGCCCCCTGAGAACCGAACACCCTAGAGAGGCAGAGCCCAGGAGAGCCATGGAGCCCACGACTTTCAGAACTTGTCTGTGAGAGAGAGAGCGAAACACTGGAGGACCAGCGTTCCCCCCGAATAGAGAAACTGAGGAGATAGGAACTCAACTCTTGGTGGTGGTGTGACCATGGCTACTTCATGGTAGGCAGTGCGCCCGTCCAACAAAGCCAACACCACTATGCTGAGAAGTCGGTGAACCGTCCGGCTACTCCCAGCGTCACCTGGTCGTGCAGAGCGAGACGACTGAGAGCGGGATGCCGGGGTAAACGAGGAGGAGGTTAAGTGGAGAAACTGAAGAGAACCCAAGCAAGTGCAGGCCTCAGAGACATTCCCCCGCCAATTCCAAGGTAACTGGTTGAATGGAAGAACCGGGAGGCCACCAGGGTATCGTTATGCAACAAGAAACACTTGTCCCAAGGAAATTGACATTGAGTATAAATTTGATGAAATGGACTGTAATAATATGAGAAAGAGAACCATAATTAAAGCTGGAAAAGAGGTAATTAAGACTGGTGCACAAATACCTGTGGAAGAGGGAAAAGTGCCCTATACGTGGAGACCTGAAAATCAGAGAGGGAGAATACCCTAATGGGAGAAAGTTAATTATATGAAGTGAATGCAAGTGAAGAATTACTTCTGCTGGCAGCAACCAATACCATCAAGATCTGTGGCAATTCCTATGACTTCATGTCTATAAATACCCATACAATCCCCGTATTGAGGAAAACCAAATCCCTGGGCATCTCTGTCAATACTGAGATGAACACGGTTGCCCATGTTTCAGCCACTGTTGGCTCCAGTCACTACTACCTTTGTGTGCTGCGTCAGATCATACCATTTATCTATGACTTCAACTCTGCTACTATAGCGAAGTCTATTATTGGGAGAAAACTTGACTATGGCAACGCACTGCTTGCCAGAGCACCGTCATATGAGGTTGCAAGGCTCCAAGTGATACAGAATGTGTCTGCTCGGATTGTGGCTAACATCTCTAGAAGAGCTCATATCACTCAATACTGAGAAGCCTGCACTGGCTGCCAGTTGGCCAGAGAATACAATTCAATACCATGTCTATCATTCATAAATGTGTTTTAGGATGCCCCTTAATACCTTAAGGCTCAACTACAAACCTAAACCATCTTGCTCTCTCTGCTCAAGCACAAAACAACTCTTAACTAATAAATGCTACAAGCGTAGTTGTGCTGGTGGCAGATCTTTCCAAACTTCTGCCTCAGTGTGGTGGAATTTGCTACCACAGTGCTTGCGCCTTGATTCTAGATTTGTCTCGGTCAAAAAACATCGGAAAAACACATCTCTTCACAGAACACTTTACATAATTCTCATGTTCCATTATGGATTGATTTGTGGATGACTGGCACCTGATTTCTTTATTAATCATAGCAATGTTTTTATATGTGAAAGCGCTTTGACGCCCATGGTATTAAGTGCTCTACAATTAATAAATCAAATATAATAAATAAGCCCATATGAGAAACGAAACGCAAAACAAGCCCCCCCCAGTAGTGGGAGAATATTAACTGCCAAGAAGGCATATCCCAACTAAGAAAGTATATGTTACAAAATACAAAAGGCATATCAGTTTGGAACAAAAGATAAGACAGAGGCCATCATTATGACTTTGGCGGTAGCCATGCCGCTATTGGCGGCAAGGCTGCCGCCAAAATAGGATCTGGGTTCCCGAAATGGGGAATTACCAGGCCATTCCGAGTTCGGAGGGCCCGGTAATTCCTCCCTTCAGGAACCCGGATCCAGACCTTCCCCATTCCAGCCCCCATAGGGCTGAATGGGAATGGGAGAGGGAGCAAACAACGGGCCGATTACGAGCGGCCCGTTGTTTGCTCCCTCTTCCCCTCGCGGGACCGCTCTGTAGGTCTGGTAAAACCAGACGTGCAGAGCGGGTCCCGCGAGGGGACCTCGTAATCAGGCGGTAAGGGGTTGATGGCGCCGGCACCTTTACCGGTGCTGTTAACCCCTTACCACCTGACTTATAATGAGGCCCAGAGAGTTGAAAGGGATGACTGGAAAAAAATCCTTAAAGAGGAGGGAAAACCCAAAGTACTTGTGAAAGATTTACAAGAGCTTGTACAGAAGGTGACATGAGACCATTTAAAATAAGCCTACTAACAAGAAAGTTGAGCAAAGGAAAAACATTATGAGAAAAGACACTCTGCAGAAGAGACATTCTCCTGAACTTAATATGTTAGAATAAATGAGTAAAAATGCCAACACTGTGTCCATGTCCTCCTTCTGACCCGCCACAAGAGCCAGAGAGGAAATCCAGCCCCTCTTGGGAAATAAGAGGGGCTGAGAAAGCACAGAGGGCATCTGTGCCCACACTTACTCCCTTATCTTGGAAATCTCGGTTTGGAAGAAGACCTGAACATTAAGCAGGAGATAATGGTTATAACGTCTTAATCGAGACAAGGTCTTGATGGGACCCTCGTAGAATACAAAGAGCCTCAAAGACTGGAAGAGTGTGTGGCAAATACACTGGGCCACCCAAGACCTTTTGAGAATAAGATAATAGACCGTGACGAACCAAGATCTAGAAGAGCATCGCAGTGGACTGTGACAAGGGTGAAGAACACCCAAACAGGAATTTTGGGAATCGTAGGAAAGGGCTAATAAGCCAAGATGAAAGTCAAATCCTGGAGGGAGACCACACTGATTATCAGGTAAAGAAACTTTCCTGACTGACTGTCTTGTTTGATTGTATATAGTTTGCAATTGAGTTTTTTTAAGAGTAGGTTTTGGACTGTTTTGGGCAAGTCCTTGAACTTAGACTGTGATAAAATGGCTACTGTTCTGCGAAGTACAGAGGTGTGTAGTGGATAAATTGCCTACTCAGTCCCACACTACTTCTAAACTTGCAGTTATCCCAAACATAATGGTAAAATAGCCCCAGCCCAACCAGCATACCTCCTTCGCCTTTTGTAGGCCGAGAATAGGCAAACATCAATAGTATGACTACTACAAAATAAAGTGATGTCTAATCAAGGTTGTATAAAAAATATATCTACTTTAAGCAATACGAATGTGATCCACTAACTTCAAACATAAGCAAAAGACCACCCCTCGGAGCGAACAGAAAACATTTCAAACTTCTAGAATAGCACTCTGGATAATTGAGCTGTGGTAATCAGGCAAGACATTGAAGCAATGTCATTGTTCAAAGGATTGCATTTTAAGAAAAGGATTGGAAAGGGGGCTTATAAGTCAATATGGTCCCAAGGGTGGGGAGTGAGGGCAGGGGGGGAGTCCTATTGACAATACCTTGATTTTGGTCTTAGATGGTTCAATGGGGTCAACAGTTTCCTAGTGGTAAAACTGGTTTCAAGATGGCGTGAGTAGAATCGAACCAGCAGCAAGTCAGCATTGAGTCGGCTGATAGACCGGGCTCTAAGATACTCAGGTTGGCGTTTGAGTTGATGCGGTTCAAAGGGTCCAATAGGTTCAGATCAGTAGTCAAGTCGGTTTGAGAATGTTACCACTGGATCGAGCCGGCGCATGACGCAATGGCTTCCAGCGGTTCAAGTTGGATCGAAAAAAGGTCCTGTGGATTCGACGCAGTGGTGAGCCGGTGTCGGTAGTCAATGCGGTAATGAGCACTTCTGGTGAGCATCAGCATCAAGTCGGTTAACAAATGCAGGTGAGCAGCTGCAAATTATGACGTTCCAAAAGCAGCACTGCATGTCCTTTGTCAGTTGGAAGGGCATTGAACATTGTTCAAATGCAGTTTGAAGCTGTGCGAAAAGGATTCCAGCTGCTCTTAGGCTCTCTGGTTGCTGGGAGACCCAATCGAGGGACTAGGACAAGGTGAGTCCAGGGAATTTGGTTTGCACCTACAAGGGTTCCTTCACCTCCTGTGAAGAGCATGGTTCCAGTGCAGCTGGCAGAGTTGCAGGTTCCTAGAAGTGTTCACCCCCACTCTTCTCGGGATATTTAGGGGACAGAGCTCACCTCTACCTTGGATACCTTTTTATCTTCAGTTGAAGGGCTTTGGAACAGACTGTACTCCCAATAGAGATTGAGCTAAATCATTTTGAAAGTCCAAGCATGAATTAAGGAAGTGGTAGGAGACGCCTTCCTTATTAAAGTAAATGTCACTGTGGGTTGGTTCAAAGCAAGCCTGCTGTAAGGTGTCCAATCCCTGTTAGTGTAACAAATGGCTGTTGCCTCTTGCAACATATCCAGAGTGCCTTTTCCAGTAGGACATGTAGGAGACATGAAGGAAGAGGCCCAACAGAAAACCAGGATGGTGGATCCCATTCTCTAGTTCACTTTTCCCTCTCTGGCTACTCTAGTGCTACCCCCTTCCCAGGCCTGTTGACTTCTAAGCCTGTGATGAGGAAGAGAAGCTAGTCAGAGCCAATTAATGTTAAAATTCAATTAAATAACTAAATCCCTTGGGTGAGTTGATGGAGTGATGTCATAGAGGGACTTGAAGGGAGGACCTTCTCTCTTCAAGACATGCGAGTGGACCAATGAGAGAGGGAGAGAAGGTCAAGGAAGGTACTTTTCTTTAATACTGGACTTTCTGTGGTGTGTTTTTGATATAGATTCTGGAGAAGACAGAGGAAGAAAGGGTTCCCTCTGGAGAGGAGACAGTTTACAAGTGGGCGTATTAATGAAAGATTGCCCAAGAGTTAAGTCGAGATCCGCTCCTGTTGAGCATCTTGTGAAGTTATAAAAAGGGTTATTCGAGTTGAGATGCGGAACTGAAAGGAGAAGCCCAGTGATGAAAGGCCAGGAAGGCGTTCGGAGAACCGTGTGAATGATATGAAATTCCCCAGACAGCTGTACTATTACGAGTAAAACTAGTCCAAAAGGGGAAGACTGTCAGATCAGCTGGGAGGTCCGACAAAGTCTTGGGACCTGCCCCCCCCCGCCCTCCCCTTCCGTCGAAGAAACTGACGCAGAGCAGGCTGTCAGAATCAAAGAAACAGCTGAGAGGAGCCGCGGAGCTCTGAGGCGGTCCCCACAGTTGTGGGGGTGGGGCTTACAGAGCTGACATCCGAAGAGTCAGTTCAGTGAGGTGTTTCAGCGTGAAGCCGAACCAGGCTCCGAGAGAGGAGTGAAAGAAGCCACCGAGGGTCAAATACGACGTGTGATGAGAGGAGAGGCCGTGGCTCCTCGGAAGCTGTCGCGGAGGTCTGGGAGTAAAACGAAGGGTGAGAAAATTATTTTGTTTTCGAACGAAGCACTCCAGGGAAAGCTTGTGAACACGAAAGGAAGGCTGAGAGGGGCCACGTGAGAAGCAATAAGAGAGTGCTACGAATAACATGTACTGTATTTATTGCAAAAGGATACGTTAATGATAGGTGAACTGGCCGGCAAGTGTCATTAACCCTTCAGATGCCATCTTGT
Organism: Ambystoma mexicanum; assembly: GCF_040938575.1. Lineage (NCBI taxonomy): Eukaryota > Metazoa > Chordata > Amphibia > Caudata > Ambystomatidae > Ambystoma > Ambystoma mexicanum. The sequence continues at coordinate 711,862,835 of NC_090931.1, forward strand.
CTACCACACAAGAGCATGCAAGGGGAAAAGTATACAAGATAGGCCAAAGACACTCTCAGAACCAAATTAGGAGTGAATGAACACTAAGGGCAAAGAAACTAAGGCCTAAAGAGCACTTCTTTCACATCAAGGATCACAGTCTCCGAACTATAGCAGGATATAGTTAGTTTGGAGAACAAGTTGCAGAGTCAAAGAGGCCTAATGAACGGTTCAACAGCTGATTACATGTTACGACACATAGATTAATAAAGACAGTTCAATCTAATCTGAGTACTGAGTGTTCTTTTTCCATCTGCTCTATCACAAAGCCCCTTTATTGTGCACCACCCTTACTAACTGCCTCACAGAAATAAACCACCGGATGAGGGCCAACAGCCTTAAACTCAACCCAGACAAAACAGAAATCATGATCATGCCCAGTGACCCGTCAAACCAACATCACATTCCATGGCCTACTGAAATGGGAAATCGACCCGAACCATCCAAAGTGGTTACAAATCTCAGAATATTAATGGACAACGACTTAAGACTCGAACCGCGAGTCAACACAGTAGTAAAGAAGTAGTGCTTCCACCTACACACAATCAAGCCAATACTATCCTTTCATCTCTCTCCTCATCTAAAGACTACACCAACAGCATCTAACTCTGAATGCCAGACTACCTTACCAAAAAATTACAACAAATACAGAACGTACGAGCAAGACAACGCCTCTGACCATGTAAGGGTGCAGAAGGGGGAGACTGGCACACGGGTGCCATGGTGATTGCCATAGGCTTTTATTAGTCAAGAAAATGAAGCGAAAACCTAACTTTCCCTTTCTCTAAGAGGGGTTTCCTTACCTCAGCTAAAACGATAAGGGTTCTGTCAGAATGTCCATCCTGTGCCAAAAATCTTATTTCTGTCCCTTATACTTAAATCTAAACTAGAAATAAAGTAGAGCTTCTTGGTTCAGAAGAATTACTCCCTTCTGGACTGTGGATAAAAGTTCACTTCCAGGTGTTGGCTGTTTCTTAGGGGAGTGGCTCCCTTTCCGAGTCAAAATTCTCCTCCAACACTAAAGTCAAAGTTCCAGCACTTTTCTTTGGCAGACACACTGCTTATTTTTTAACACAATGGCCCTCATTAAGAGTTTTCCGGGATCCCGCCGGTATCACCGGTGGGATACCGGCAAATTGCCCTTACCGTCCCTGCCGCCTGATATGCCGGTATTACCGGGATATTACAGCAGCGGAAGGAGAGACAGTAACTTCCTATTCCCATGGAGTCCTATAGGACTCCACGAGATGGGATTGCCTGAATTACCGCCACCAGCATTACCGTGCCGGTAATTCAGGCATTCATTTTCTGGTAGGGGCCTGATCTACCAGCCTGATCCGTGGCCCATTCCGGCAAACTTGAAGTGTGGCGGTCTGGAAAAAAGGCTGGACCTGGAATAATCGGCACTGGCAATGAGGCTCTTTTTTTTATCAGAAAGCCTTTACAACTTTGGTTACCAGGAGAATGTCTCCCTTCTCCTGTTATCTTGATATTACAGTTCAACACAACCAGGGGGAATAACCTCCTTCCCCTGGTCTCTTTTCACATGGTTGCACAATTCAACACCATCAGGGGGAATGACTCCCTTCCCCTTTCCCTTTGGTTTCACAGTTCAGCACTTTCTTTCAGTTTGAGGGTCCCAGACCCAGGCTTCCCCATCTCCAGGCATGGGCAGACTTGGTGCCCTCTCCTGCAAAGTACTGTCACGAGGAAGATGGTTTATACTCCTCTTTTCTTGTGGGTGCGAGTCCCAGGCCCATATTTCTCTACTGCTTTGATTTGGTAGACCTGGTTAACTCCCCTGTCAGGTACTGCCATGAAAATGACTTGCAGGGATCTTCTTTTGTGGGTACGGGTCCCAGATCCAACCTTGTTTCGTTCTGATTTTGGCTGTCTTAATGCTTTCTTTTCGTCGTCCCCTTTACCCCTGCTTTGTGAGTTAAGATTCTTCCACGACTCTGCTGTACCCCCACCAGCCTTCCCCACAACCCCTGTACCTTTAGGGTTGCTGCCGCTCTGGTTGGTCTTGGGATTTTCTGCTTTCTGTTTTGGATTTCTCGTGCCTTCTCTCGTTCTTTGTTGCGCTTCACAGAATGCACGTCTTCTCTCAACTGCGCGGGCCCGCTTCATCACACTTTCTGGTTGCTCCTTCCACGGCGGAAAGGGTAGTTATGCTTTTGCCTCCCCGCAAACGTCTTGGTCAGCAGCCTCTTCTATGCTCCACACCGGACGACGACTCCATTTCTGGTTCCTTCAGGGAGGGCTCGACAACATGGCAAGTCGTTTTGTTTTTATCGTAAGCGGACATTAGGCTTGACTGTTCATTCAAGTTCTCACCATTAAGCTTCCTTATTCCGCACCTCCTCTTCATCTCAATATTTGTTAAGTAGGTCTCCCTAAGGTAGCCCCTGCTCTTCCTCGTCTCAATAGTTATGTTTTCGGACTTATAGACATATATGGAAGTATGGGATATGGAGTTGGGCTTCATGGGTAGGAAGGTGTGCAGGGTGTGAGTGGAGGGTTGGCATACCGTGTTCTCCCGAGCTGTTCTCTCTGGTCCCCAAAGGGTAAGACTTTTCCCATGAGATCCTCCTGCTGAGTACCACCCCCAGGGGGGGACTATCGGGTAGCGGCCTCACTACCCTAGCCTCATGGGAAGGGGCTCCCCTTTGTGCATAAGTGACTACATCTTGCGATTTGTCACAACTCACTAAAAGGGAACACATTACACCAGCACTGAGAGCCCTTGTTAGGGGAGTTTTTCTAAAGTCCTTTTCTAAAGTCCTACTGACAGTAAGACTTTAGTAAGCTATCCCAGTGGTTTGTAGATGTCCAACTCTTGGTACCAGTCTGTACTAACTCAGGACCTTGGTAGAGTGGCAGAGCAGTCAGGCTTATCTTAATAGGAAGATGTGAGCTGTAGCTAAGTACACGGAACCTAGTTAGATATGCACATCAAAGTAACACATATAATTTATATGAAATTATATATTTATTATATTTACACCAGAATCACTTTAAATACCTTATACCTTTACACTAGAATATACTTGAAAGGACACGTTCACTTTTGTGTTTGTTCGCGGTTACATTTGTTGCAACGTTAGAAAGGGAAAAGACAATGCGATCAGTTTATTGGTAATTACGCGCACATGCAGCTTTTAGCAGTTTTACAGTAAGACATTTACTCTTCAAACACGTATAAGAAAGTAACTTAAAGGAAGGAAATTGGTTATTTAGAGTAACACTAGTCTGGTTCAAGGTTCTAGAGAGTGTTTCTTCGCACAGCAAGTTTTTTAAGTCCAAAAACACAACTCTAGCTAAAGGCAGTTCGGAGAGGGCTCAAGGTCTTGACATGGAGCATAATATGAAGAGTTCCTGTGGATTTCTTCAAATATCTAGTGTTATAGAAGCAGCAAGTTAACAACAAACGATCAAGACCCTATTAAGGACTCGATTAAGGGACACAAGCAGAGGCTTGAATCGGAGCCAAGAGGTGGTTGCCCTGGACACCCCTGCGTGCACTCCAACGCTCTTGAGTGACTTTCTGGAATCAGGTAAGCAATACCTTTTTCCTCACAGTACTTTGGAAGAAAATGTTGTGGCTCTGGACCAGACCTCTGTATTCCTTGGTCTGAGGACTGAAGGTAGGACAATGTATGTGATCACTCGGCAGCAGTCTCATGGGAGGACCTGAGGCACGACTTTCAACAACTTCTTGGCTCTGCGGTTTTGGCGCCTTTTCTGCAGCACCAACAAAGGACGCGGATCCTCCGGTCAATCTTCTTTGCTTCCTGCAGTCCTACACTCTGATGAGGGGGTCTGGGTGATTTGGATCGGATCTCTGGAGTGCCCTTATGGGTTCAGCAAAGATTTGGACAGTTTCAGCCTTTCCACAACGATGCACTCGAAATGGGCAGCAGGTCTCCTGGTATTGGGGTTCCGCAGCTCTGGAAACTCCTAGGACCTTGGGCAATGGCTCAATTCAAAGCTCCTCTGTCACACAGAAAATGAGACCAGGACAGCAGTGGTTGCTTCACTGTGTTACAAAGGGTCTGCAGGTGTCTCTGGTTGTCTTCTTCTTTGGTTACTTCAGCTTTCAGTGTTCGACTTCCTTTTCACTCAAGAAGCCTCACCTTGTATACAGTTCCAGCACACACTCCTCTGCAGTCTCTCATCACTTTACAGAAAGGGGCGTTTGGCTGTCCAATCAGGATCTTGTCCAGTCAGTCCTCTCAGGCACTTTGGCAGACAAAGGATAGGGGAGGAAAATCCTCCCCCTCCACTTCTCGCCTGCCCAGACTCTCTGGAGCATAGGCAGGGCACCCAAGGGGTCCTGCCAAAGGCAAAACACACACACACACTGACCTCCCACTCCCAGAATGGTAGAAGGGCTACCAAAGAACAACCATGCTAGTAATGGCGAAAAAAGAAGGGAGGCCCCAAGTTGGTACTTGAGTGCCCCTATTGTGCACTACCGAGACTATGGACATAGCCTGCGGTACAAAAATGACACAATAGTTGGTGGAACACTTCCACTGCCACCAGTCATAGCTAGGAGATTGCCTATGTGACTGAAAAGTCACAGTAGCAGGGAGAAGTGGGATGCTAGGTTTCCCTTTGGCACGCCACATAAGGTGATGTGTTCCATTCTCTCAGGTTAAAGAGTATTGGGAGAGATATTAAGTATTGCTCCATCCTTAAGAACTGTAGTAACATGCGGATATAGATAAAGAATCTTAAAGGAGGACCCTAGGGGTCCCCAGCAACACTGCCTTTAAGGAACTGTTTGCTGCAATAGGAAAATACAGATGCCTTTAAGAACTGTGGAGCAGACAGACTCCACAGTGCAGGTAGAATACAAAGAATAGAGTTCCAAAAGATAGAGCCCACAAGAATGAATGAGTGGAAAAAGTCTCCACTCATTCAGGATTTAAAGAAAAAGGTCCAGCAAGAAGTGCTGCGAGTCTCACTAGGACAGGGGGTGAATCATACAAATGATGAATCTTCCTAACAGCCCTATATTGGCTACCAGTTAAAAAACAAATTTCCTTCAAAGCACTCTGCATAACACACAGAGCAGTCCACGGCCAAGGAGCAGAATTCATACATGGTAAAATGTCAATCTACAAACCATACACTAAGGTCAATCAACAACATTTGCCTCAAACCTAAACAGCGCTCGAAGCAAAGATGTGGTGGAACAGTGTTTACCTGCATCGCAGCAACACTTTGGAACTCTTTCCTAAAGGAAATGCGAACAACAGAAGATCACCTTAAGTTCAGAAAATTGTAAAAAAAACATGGCTCTCTAACTCGCCACGCTAAATAGGAAGCATCATCATAGGGGAACTGCTAACACATCACAATAGAAACACTAAAAACAACCAAACCCTGATGACCAGAAACAGGGCCACCCAAAGAAACGAAGCATTCTACCGCAGTTCACCATAGAATGATATTAACTCGACGGATCAAGATAACCATGGCACAAAAAGACAAATACAACTCCCTACTAAAACCTTGCTAATATTCTTCATACTCGCCCTCAAACAGTGCACAAATAACACTCTTACCTCTTGCAAAGCTACAACAGAAAAAACGAAAAACCATCCCAACATACACACATTCCACGACACCAACAGGAAACTAAATCAAACACAAACAAATCACCCCATACACTCACACACCAAGCAGTACATAACCTCTACCAACTAAAGACAAACCAACACACAGTGACCGTTTTTTCGGAACTGAAGTTATCAACAGCACACCAGTGTTCTCTTCCGCTTTTCCCTCCCAGCCCTCCTTCCTTTTCAGATCCGCTAGAGCGCCTGGAGACCATGAAAATGGCAGCGGTGCACGGTATAAATCACAATAACATAACGTAATACACAACCATACTGGGGGAGGCTCTAGAGCACAAAAATGTGATGTCTGCACAACTGCAAATATACTAGGAGCACAGAGGGCAGTGGATATACACATTGGAGGGAACAAGGGAGATAAATAACAATAACGGTCCTACTAGGCCTTGTGCCTTTGGGATGTTAAAGTGCAGCAACAGTGCAGGCGGCGAGCCGAGTGTGGGGGTAATGAAAGTCAGGAGAAGTGACATATAAAGGGGGTCGGGGCCAGAGGCTAGGCACGTGCTGAGAAGAGTCTTGCAATCCACCACTGTAAAGTATGACCGGAAACCTGGGTTGCACTTGGCTATAGGAGCCCATGTTTTATATTGATAGTGATTGCAAGATAAATACGATTTTGTTTTTTGATTATAATATTCTGCTTAAGGCTAACCGTTTGGGATGCTGGCCATGTTTTTCCTTCGGTTCTCCCATTGATGAAGAGTAACAAACGCAAGTCACTGTAATTTGCGAGCAATGAGACACTGCACAATTTCTGAACAAGGCACCTGTCTTTGGGATATCTGATGCGTAATGTGATATCTTCAAAATGTATGGATTTTATTGTATGCATTTATTTAATGTATTTGTAGGTAGCGCCCAGACCCGGAGGTATCACGGCGCTACCTGGATGTCAGCATGATGCACATTTTGCACTCTTCACTAGCTATTGGCTTGTGATATTTGACTCTTGGCAAGTAATACATGGTGTGCTGTGTGTATGTATAGAATTGAGGTTGTAAGTGACTTTTATATGGCTGGCTAATAGCTTGAAACTTGAGTGTCTGCCCTCTACACTGTGTATGTTGTCTTTCAACATATTTTTTTGCTTTCTTTCAGGGGATCTCCGGGCTTGCACATATTGTCGTAAAATTGCCTTAAGCTATGCCCACTCCACAGACAGCAATTCAATTGGTGAGGATCTGAGTGCCCTTTCTGACTCCTGCTCTATATCGGTCCTGGAACCTGGTGAACCCAGAACACCTGTTGGAGGCAGGAAGGCTAGTCGAAATATTTTCCTGGAAGATGACCTAGCCTGGCAAAGGTACCAACCACTTTGTCAACATTGATATTATTTCAATGCACATAACCACATACATCTGTCCAATGTAAATGTGAAACATGCCTGCACGTGTCACTGTACAATCTCTTAATACTGTATGCAAGTAAATTAGAAGCCACAGAAAATAATCATTGTAAGAATTCTGTGTTTCATAAGAGAGTGATGGAAAAAAATACACGAGAACACAAGTACGAGAACTGTTGGGAACATATTCTGCAAATGTTGACTTCCCACTGAAAAGTCCTTGAATAGACCTCTTTATTCGGGCAGGGATATGGGCAGTAGGCGTGAGTTGTGAATATTAGTGCTAAAAAATCAGCCCAAGTCCCAAAATGATCAATGTTTACTTATATGCGTTTCCCTTATGAGCACAGTTACTGGGGCAGCAGGGATGGTGGCATGGAGGCAAAAGTGAAGAGAAGATAAGGGAGTTTTGTATATGTTGTATGATGATCTGTATAACCCAAAACTGTGAACTGACTTGAACGGTCAATATATTTCTTTACATATTGCTTAATGCTGAATTGTACCTGCTTCTACACATTTTGGCAGAAAAGGGAGATAGGCACAGGGAGATGTAATGATTTTCCCAGGTGTAAAGCATGTTCACACATTTGCTTGGTCATTTTTAGAAGCCTTTTAATTAGAACCTAGATTCAATCTAATGATTCCAAAGTCTGGAACCTCCATTCTAGACAAGTTGCACCAATCCTGAATTCACAATTGTATTAATTAATATATTTTTTTTTCTTTATTTGTATATAATCAAAAAAAAGATGTTTACAAAAGTGATTTCCAACCAGAAGGAATCGACGAAATCCCGACTGAGACTCTGATCAAGTTTGGACAACAGTCTGTTGATATTAAATAGGCGAAGCCCCGATTGTGATGTTCTGTTTTGTCTGTCTATTACCAAATTCAGAAGTTTAGCCACTGCAGTATGCCATCGGGTCTTTGTACCTGTAATAAGGCGATTCCACCAAGTTAGTTCATTGCCGATGAAAGAGTTTGCCGTCAGGGGGCTAAAAAAGGCAATCTGGCTTGGTGCAGGGCAAGGCAGTGCATCAGCAGGTGTCTAATGGATTCAGTCTCCTCGGGATTTTTGCAAAGTCTGCAGGCATTTTCATTAGATCCAGATCTGATCGCTAAGATTTCCTGTGTAGGGTATACTGTCCTTTGATCGCGGGCCTTTTCATCGAAGGGTTTTTTTACCGCAAATTTATTTTCATTGTTTTTTTTGGGGGGGGCGGGGTTAAAAAATTAAAAAAAAATTGTGTAAGGGAATAAAAAAATAAAGTGAACGGTGGGTTTGGGGGGTAACCCCCCCCCAAAAAAATCTGATGTTTTTTTTTCGAAAAAAAAAATTTGCGGTAAAAAACCCAGCGATGAAAAGTCCCGTGATTAAATAACGTAGAACCCCTGTGTAGGAAGGACGTTGAGGCGAGCTTTCAGAAAGGTTCTCATCAGTGACTTGCTTGGGTATCTTTTACAATAAGCCATAGGTTCTTTCAGTTTATTGACAGTCATAGGAAGATGACCTAAAAGTTTATTGGAGGTTGCTTTTTCCACGGTATTGATACAGTCCAAACATTCCAATTTAGTTTTTATCCTAACCGGGTTGTTCTTCAGTTCTTCTTCGGAACATGCGATTGTCTGGAGTTTTAGATTTTGGTCCATGGCCCACATCTTCATCGACTGGTTCTTGCCGTTTTCAATTTCTTCTGCTATCATGCGGTAGATTTCCAGGCTCTCTGGGTGAATGACTTTCCTGTATAGCTGTAGAGTGCTGTGGTCCACCACTGCTTTCAGGGAGACGAGGCCAAGTTCCCGTCTTATTGGGGCTACAGCTGTGGAATTCGGAAGGCCCAGCACTGCTCTCCAAATATAACCCTCTAGTTTTTGCCAAAGTAGAGGGGGGATTGCAGGTGTCGCGTCCATGCCGTATGTTAATGAAGGAATGATCTTGGCCTTATAGAAACTGATCGCCGGTTGGAGTGAGAATTTGCCATATTTACGATCAACTGCTCTCAGCTGTGCTGCTAAATTCTTTGCTTTAGACCACAATACTTCTTGCATATGCCGGGCTTTCTTAGTACTGTCCAGGTGAACTCCAAGGTACTTAAATGAGTCAACCACTTCGATTTTTGTCTACTTGAGGTGCCAATGGAGAGGCTCTTTTTTTTTGGTTCCTGGCTTTTGCAAAATCATTATTTTTGTTTTTGATTTGTTAATCTCAAGGTTGTTTTCTGTGATGTATGTTGAGAGGTTATCGAGTTGCCGTTGGAGACCGATCTGAGTGAGGTCCAATAGTATCAGATCGTCGGCATACAGAAGTCTCAGGACCCTTGTGGTTCCTATTTTTGGTGGAAAAGACCTGATCTTGAGTTTACTGTCTTTAAAGTCTCCAAGAAAAGATATGAATAAGGCTGGGGCCAACGGGCAGCCTTGCTTCACTCCACAAAAAGTTGGTATAGAGTTCGAAATTAAACCTTGATTGTTGAGGCGTACGTTTATACTGGTGTTTGTATGAAGGTGGATTATGGGTTCCAAAATGCTTTCAGGACAGTGCCAGGTCTTAAGTTTGGCCCAAAGTTTCAGTCTGTCCACTCTGTCGAAAGCCTGGGACAGGTCGACAAACGCTAGGAATATCTGCGGTGCTCCTGATAGTACTCTTTCCCTAAGTAGATTCAGGCACATTATATTGGCGCTGGTGCTGGCATTTTTCTGGAGTCCTGTTTGCAGGGGGTCGAAACTCAGGACAGGAGAATTGTTGCGAAAACCTTTCCGATAACGTCTAAAAGGGCTATTGGCCAATAATTCAGGGGGTCTTCTCTGGTTCCCTTTTTAAAAATCGGGAAGATCACTGCTTTTGTCCAGGAATCGGGAATGGTTCTACTTTCTTTACAGACTTTGAAGATAGAACTGATACAATTTGACCAATCGTCTGGGTGTTGTTTTAGATCGCAATTGGCAAGTCCATCTGGCCCCGGTGCTCTTGATGCCTTTAATTTCAGGATTGTAGTTTTGATTTCGACGCAGTCTGTCTGATCAATCCATGCTGTGTCCACTGGTCGACTGAGGTCCTTCTCGTTCGCTTTTGGTGATTCAAACAACATCGAAAAGTGGGCGGTCCATTTTTCTTCCGACACTGGGTTGATCATGTGCGAGTTTGGGAGCTTATTTGATCCGTTAATGAGCACCCAAAAGTCTCCGGTTTTTCTATTGGACAGAGCCTTCAGCATTTCTTCCGCGTCGGACTGATATAGGAGACATCTCGAATTTCACAGCCACTGCTTGTAGATTCTTGTTTCACTCCTGAGATTTTCCCAAAGTATTGGTAAATTCAATGAAACTGCCTCTCTTTTTAGCTTCCTTAAAACTCTGTTTGGCGACTAGGGCCGCACTGTATTCATGAGTATGTAGATTACTTTGGTTGTTATGGTTCTTCCTGGGTTTTTTGAAAGCAAGAAGAGGAATGTAGCTCGATCTCGCCAATCCTTTTTGCGAAGCGGGGTCAGACATTAAGTTTGTAAATTGGTCCGCAAATTCACAAACATCTGAAGCAATCAAACGAATCGGAGATTGTTGTGAGTTAGTCTCAATGGGAGGATCGTAGAATTTCGCTGGACTCCCTTTGTTTCTGCATATGAGATTCAGAAGGTTGTGGTCACTTTGCTTCATTCTAATGCCTTCAAGTGACACTATATTGGCAAACACAGGTTCGGAAACAAAGATGTAATCAAGAGTTGCTGATGACCTGCCACGCTCCCAAGTTGGTATCAAAAGGGCCGAGTCTGTGGTAGTTGCCGAGTTAAAGAGGTTTCTTGATTTCATCACGGAATTCCACGCACGTCCCCTAGTTATTGCAGATAAATTGATAGGTGCTGTTGATTTGGGCATATCGGGGATAGTACAGTTTGCATTGAGATCCCCGCAGATCAGAATATTAGGGGATTTGTAATCTATTGCAATTTCGCCGAGTGTGCTGATCACTTTTTCGCACATGTTCACTGTAGACGTCTTTTGCGGGTTCCAATATACGTTGATAATTGCAACCAGGTCTGATGCTGGGAGCTTGGCCGTTTGGGATGGAGAATTCCACGTTGTCAAAACGGCCAAAATTTCGTAGCTACATGTTATGACCTTTATGATGGATAAACCGGATCCTGTACGAGTAGCTGTTAGTAGGCCTGAGGAAGGTCGCCCCAAAGGTCCTTTGAAGGCCGGAGATATTTCGATAGAGTAACCGTCTAGGGCCGGTTTTTCCCTCAGCCATGTCTCCTGGAGACATATGATGTCGTAGGCTCCCAGGTCGTGGCTGTCGGCCTTGGTAAGGTGAACATGGCCTCTAGTGTTCCATGATGCTATACTTCGTTTCTTTCAGAGTTTTTTGCAGGATAGGTTGAGGTGTGAGTGACGTCGACTTAACACCTCCTGGTGGTTGCTATCTTTTGAGCCCCGAGGTTAGGACTCTACAAAACCAATTCCATTTGGCCTTCTTGTTGGTATCTTCGAGGTCATTCGGGATCTGCTCCATGATTTTTTGTGAGGGCCTTTCATTAATATTTGTATATTTGAACACAGTGTTATGGAACTTTTTACGTTACGTTTTAGGTTACATGACCAAAAATGATAAGTAGTATTTGTGGTACTATTTTTCAATTAATTTTAGAATTGTCACTAACTAATATAAAAAGTATATTTTATAGTGGGGCTGCCCAATACCGTTAAGTAATCACTGGCTCCCACACCTGCTGTCAAAGTGATGACCTCTTCTTTTGAAAGATGCAATATCCACAATTCTAACTCTTAATGTGTTAACTCTTGACCTCATGATGTAAAGGTTCCCAGGACCGTTGTTCTTCATCCCTGCTTAAATAATGGTTCAAAACTGAACGTATATGATTAAGGTGGCATGCTGATTTGGAAACAGTAGTGAAAAGGCGAGATATCCAGGATTATGACTGTAAACAACATCAGCTGCATCTCAAAATAATTTCATATGGGGCCCTTGACTGTTTGTATACACTGATGGTGCTTTTATAATCACCATACTACATGTCTGTCGTCATTCCTATTTTCATTGGGTGAAAAACTTGCAGACCAGATGCAATAATAACAGGACCTTAACGTTTTTTATTAGACAGTAATTGTCTTTCGAGGGGATTGGGTCCTCCGACGTATTCCATATCTATGACAATAATCACCACAGCTGTGCTGCTTTGGAAAATCTTTCTGCGTCGATACGCCGCCCTCGAGGACCTCCTCCGACGGCCGACGTCACTGGATGTTATAAGTAGGATGCACGACGCCCATAGCCTCGTTTACGTTTTTTCTGTGAACATGTTCACTTCGGAGATCTCGGCGCGCCTCGACTCTTTGGAGTTTCTGTTCTTTATCGGTTCTTCGAACCTGTTCGTTTGTGAAGTTTTCCTTCGTGAGATGTCTACCTCGTCTTCCACCCCGCATCCAGGCTTTAAGAAGTGCGGAGACTGCGGGTTCAAGATGACGGTGACCGACTCGCACGACGCCTGCCTCTGGTGCCTCGGGGAGGCCCATGACACGGATGATTGTGTCGACTGCCAGTCGCTTATGTCCAAAGCCTTGCGGGAGCGCAAGAAGAAACTGTCGGTAGGTAAGGTGTCCAAGCCGCAGAAGTTGAGGTGTGCGGGGCTTTCGACGGACGATTCGAGGGGTGACTCTCTGCATCGTCGTCGGAAGTCCAGTGGGTCTCGGTCCCGGAGTAGGTCCCACCACTCCTCTGACTCTTTGAGGCACTCCCAGAAGCGCCATCATCGGTCGCCTTCCCCGTCCTCATCCGAGGACTCCGCCCGTCGGCGGGTCGCTTATCCCACCAAGCACGCGACGCCGGAGGAATGGGCTTCCTTCGGGAAGAAAATGTTAGCGATTCTCGAATCGCAGGGCACTGGTCCATCCGCGCCTCCGAGTGGGGTCGGTCATGATCGGTCGAGAGACACCGCTCGTACGCCTTCGGACTCGGGTGGTCGGCACGATTCGCGGGAAAGGTCCCGCTCGGACAAGGGGAATCGTTCTCATCATGCCCGTTCCAGGTCCCGGTCCTCGACGCGCTCGAGACCGTGTGCACCTGTGGTGTCTTCGAGGAAGACGTCGACGCCTGTGGTGCCGAGGTCGTCGACGGACTCTTTCGAGGCTCTGCCTCCAAAGAAGTCGTTGATGCTGTCGGCACCGCGTTCGGCGTCAACGCCGAGTCACTCAACGCCCTTGATGCCTTTCGAGGCTGTTTCGACGGGGGTGCCCCGGGGCACGGTGGAGCCCCCTAGAAAGGCTCTGGCCAAGGTCAAGCATGGCTTTGATCCACATTCTGTGCCTTCTTACCACCATCTTGAGTTTATTTCGGAGGTGTTTGAAGGCTCTAATGATGGCATGGTTCCTGATACGGTGCCAAATGAGATTCTCTCGGGCCATAGTCAAATTGAGGACCTGCGCCAGTCCCTGCACGACGCCAGTGGTCTGGACACCTCTCTGGACGTGGAGTTTTGAAGGCCTGAGCCTGGCACTCATGCCGACTCCGCGTACCGGCACCTTATGTCTAGGGTCACCGAGTACTTGAGGTGGTCTGCTCCCCCGGGGGATTTTTTTCAGGATGACGTTACGGATATCCTCGACCGCGGTCCACCAACTGACCCGGTACTGCTGTTCCATATGGCTCTGCAGAGGAGGGTGGCGGCGGCTTGGACTGCTCCGGAGAGTCTCCCAGCAGTGGACAAGTCTTTGCCACGAAAATACCGCCCAGCCAGTAGCGACCCCTGCTACTTGACCAAGCACCCCACTCCGGAGAGTTTGGTGGTGCAGGCGGCTACGGCCCCAGCAAAGCAGGCGTCGTATCCTACCATCCCTCCTGATGGGTACGACAAACGTTTTGATGGTTGGGCGAAGAAAGTGTTTTCTTCAGGGGGTATGGCGCTTCAGGCGGCCAACTCCGTATGTGCCTTGTCTCGTTTCACGCACACTCTGTGGAACTGTGTTTCCTTAGCGGCTGAACATATTCCCGAAGGGGGATGAACGGGATGGTTTCCTTGCTATGGTCCAGGATGGCAAGGATGCCATGTGTGAGGCCGTTCAGTCGGGTTTGGACATGGCAGATTGTGTCAGCCGGTCCATGGCGGCAGAGGTGGAAAACCAGGTACTCGAGGTGCCAAGGCCGCTCGGACAGCTGCCTCTTTGCCCTCAGGCATCGCCGCAGCCGCTTCAGCTCAGTCATGAGGCCATGTCCCATGGTTCGCCGGTTTGGGGGAAGGCTGGCGCAGCATCTTGTAGAGTGGCATGCCATTACTTCAGATGTGTGGGTTCTGGAGATCATAGCCCACGGCTACTGTCTTCCTTTCCAACAGAGGCCTCACGACAATCCACCGGAGATCTGTCTTTGAAGAGTCCGGATCCGCTCCTTGCGCAGAAAATTCAATCCCTGCTGGAGAAAGGCGCCATAGAACTAGTGCCTGTAGCGGAGAGGCACAAGGGATGGTATTCCCCTTATTTTTTGATTTCAAAGAAAGACTGGGGATTGAGACCCATCATGGACTTGCGCGGTTTGAACAACTCCTCAGGAAGGACAAGTTCAAGATGGTTACTCTCTCTCGAGTCCTCCAGGCCCTTCAACTTCAGGACTGGTTGGTGTCTCTCGACCTCAAGGACGCTTATTTTCATGTGCCGATCCATCCAAAGCACAAGAAGTACCTGAGGTTCGCGGTTGGTGACTCGGACTTTCAGTTTCGGGTCCTGCCGTTCGGATTGACCTCTGCCTGAGGGTCTTCACCAAGCTCATGGTACTGGTGGCAGCGCATCTCAGGAAAGGGGGATTCACGTCTACCCCTACCTGGATGATTGGTTGATCAGGGCGCGCTCTCCGGAGCAAGTCCTGGATCATCTGTCGGTCACCTGCACTCCCTCCACAAGCTGGGCTTCTCCCTCAACTTAAAGAAGTCCCATTTGACACCAACTCAGAGGCTCCAGTACATCAGAGCAGTGCTCGACACGTCCCTGGGGCAGTGTTTTCCTCCACAGGGGAGGGCTCATCACATTCAGCAGATGGTGCACAAGTTTCAGCTTGCCCAGAGTCTCCGAGCATTCGAGTTCTTGAGATTGCTCGCCCTCATGGAATCCTGCATTCTTCTGGTGCCAGAGGCCAGGTTGCTGATGAGATCTTTGCAATGGGCACTCAAGCTTCAGTGGTCTCAGTCCTCAGGCAGGATGTCAGACCCTGTTCAGGTGCCGTCCTCGGTCGCCCAGGACCTTCTGTGGTGGGCCGTCGAAGACAATCTGATGAAGGGGGCTCCATTTTGGCTACCCTGGCCGGAGGTGACGATCGTGACGGACGCATCCCTCACGGGATGGGGAGCTCATGCCAACGAGTTGACAGTTAGCGGTCGTTGGTCTCTGTCGGAGTCCAGACTCCATATCAGTCTGTTGGAGCTGAGGGCCGTCAAGCTAGCCCTGAAGGCTTTTCGGCCGACTGTGCGAGGGAAGTATGTCCTAATCCTGACGGACAACACGGTGGCCATGCACTACCTCAACAAAAGGGGGGGGGCAGGGTGGTCACTTCCTCTGTGCAGGAAGGCGATGCAGCTCTGGTTCTGGGCAATCCAGCAGGAAGTTTCGATCTTGGCAATTCATCTGGCCGGAGACGAAAACGAGATGGCGGACGCTCTGAGCAGGCAGAGCACGATCTCTCACGAGTGGGAGTTGGCTCGGGAGATTCTCCTGGAGATCTTCACCCTTTTGGGGGACCCCTCAAATGGATCTCTTCGCCTCCAGTGTCAACCGGAAGTGCGAAAGGTTCTGCTCGTGGGAATTTCCTCCAAAAGGAGCCTTCGGAGACGCGTTCGTGGTGGAGTGGTCATTCCCACTGCTGTACGCGTTTCCTCCAGTCCCCGTCATCCCGCAAGTGCTGCAGAGGTTACGAAGGTTCGGTTCCCGGATGATCCTCATTGCTCTGGTGTGGGCCCGGAGGACGTGGTACCTGGACCTTCTCGACTTGTCCATCTGCCCTCCATGTCGTCTTCCCTACCGAGACGATCTGCTCTCACGGGAGGGGGGGTTCAGGTTCTCCGTCCAGAGGTCAGATCCCTCAACCTTCATGCTTGGTTTCTGAAAGGTTGAGGTATAAGGATTGGGACCTCCCTGAAGACGTGATGGAGGTGTTGCTTTCGGCCAGAAGGCCCACAGCAAAGTCCCTGTACCGTTGCCGTTGGCGAAAGTTCTGCGACTGGTGCAGGGTTAAGAATGTGGATGCTTTTGCATGTGACATTCCTGTGGTTCTGTTTTTTTGCTTTCTTTAGCCCACAGGGGCTTGCAAGTGGGTACTGTTAAAGGTTACCTGGCGGCGCTGTCCATATTTAAGCGCTCGTCTGAAGAGTGTTCTTATTTTAAAATTCCTTTAATTTCTCAGTTTCTCAAAGGGCTTACTAATGTGTTCCCTCCGTCACCTTTCCTGGTGCCCGGTTGGGATTTGAACCTTGTCCTCAAGTTTCTGATGGGTGCTCCGTTTGAGCCTTCGCATTCATGCCCTTTGAGACTGTTAACTCTTAAAACTGTATTTTTGGTTGCGGTCGCTTCAGCTCGCAATGTGCAGCTCGCAGTGGGAGTGAGTTACAGGCACTTTCAGTTAAAGCACCCTTCACTGTATTTCAGAAGGACAGGGTTGTCCTTAGAGTTCGTCCTTCCTTTCTTCCGAAGGTGGTGTCGGAATTTCATTTAAGCCAGAAGGTTGTTCTTCTGGCATTTCATCCTCCTCCACATCCTGGTAAGGAAGAGGAGAGGCTCCATAGGCTCGATCCTAGGAGAGCTTTAAGCTTTTATATTTCATGCATGTCCCGGGTCAGAGTGGCTGTTAAGACGGATTTCTGAACTCTGTCCTGGAGGGGCAGAGGTTTAGAAGGCCAGCCTAGTTTCTTGGAACAGGGTAACCTCTGGACAAGCCAGACCAATCAGGGTAGCGATCGCGGCGGTCAAGACTAGGTCTCAAGAGGGGTGAGGGTGACTGAAAGCCCGCAATGAGCACACAAAGCAAGGACACTTCTAAATTACTCCAAGCAGGTGTTATATTAAAAATATATACACATTTATTACAAGGCCTTTGTAACATTGATCGTAGCGAGAAATCACAATAAAACTCAAGTAAACCAACACATACCAAACCAATACAATATATATACAAATACAAACGAGTTTAACGGGTTAGACGCACAAAATGTGTAGACCACCTAGATCGGGAGGAAAATAGGCAGTGCGAATAATAATTAGACCCAGTCCGCCTTCAGAGGCACCTAACTAAAAGGAAGTCCAAGCCCTACGAAGAGTGGAGCTTTGTGCTCAAAAGTACCTGCACACGCTGGTGCCAACGGGCAAAAAGGGGAGTCTCTTCGAGGGAATCGGGCAGTTTAGTTCGGTGAACAAATGAAGATGAACAGAGCTCCGTGACTCAAGCACAGCCTCCACTGTGGGCAGAAGCAGAGCGTGAGTACGGAAAGGCGTGCTGTTAGACACAGCGGGGAAAAGCTATGGGCTCCTGCAGGAGGGCGACCAGTTCCTAGCCATGCTACTCACTGGTCCCCGATGCAAGCAGACCCAGGCTTCTCTGCGTCAGTTTCAGTGCTGGCAGGTTCAGATACGAGCAGGGGACGTCTCGGCGTCGTGTAGATTCCGCAGCAGCAGAAGTTGATTTGAGGATGTCCCAAACGCAGTGAACCCGCACAGTTTGTTACCACAGCAGGGCAACGGAGCGGCCGGGTGTATTTCAGCCAAATGTACACTACTCACTTCAGACCTGGGAATCCCAAGTGTACGAATCGTGTGAGAGTGACAAGGACTCGTAATACAACACAACCTGACAGCGATTACAGAGCAAGACTCCTGGGTAGGCTGGTCAGTCTGCTGGATGGCCCAGAGACACTTCCGAAGGCTTACGTGCAGGAGATGGTGAAGATGCTGAGAATAGTTGTTCCCACTATTCCAAGGGTCGAAGTACCAGTACATGCCTTTTCGTTCAATCCAAGGTAGAAAGGGTTTCACAAAGCGACAGCAGTGCAGAGGAGCAGTCCTTCAGCGGGTCACCAGCGATTCCTCGGTTCAGCCCCGTGGTTGCAGGATACTTGGCTCCTGTATTCCTTCGTTCGTGAGAACTCAGGAGATCGACATGGTAGTGGTGTTTCCAACCCCCTCTTATCCACGGTTCCCTTTGCGCCAAAACGGAGGGGACCCAATGGGAGATCTGCTCACAAAACACTCACACCATACGTGGACCTATCACGGACCACAGAGGTCCCAGGCATTCACACCACCCTAGACTCTCTGGCACCCAGGATGTGTATTGGGACCAGACATCCCAGCCCACATCCTGGAGGCACACACAAGGCCTGTAGAAGCCAGCGAAAGCATCTGTGTTTCGCGGGAAAGTACATGCCCAAATAAGGAAGGCCCCGGGTCGGCTCGACCTGGGGGAAGGTGAAGGGGGCAAGACGGTCAGCGGACAGGACAAAGAGCCTCGTGGTCTGGCCATTTTGGGAGCCAGGCCACCATTTTGGGCTAAGCGCGAGAAACGCGCTTAAACGCCAAAAGGAGCTCAAAAACACAAGAAACGATCGCTGCCACCAGCTCCGTCCGTGATTCACTTGCACCGTTCATTATCAATCCAAAGAGAGTATCTAGGGCCTGTAGAAGACTAGAGACCCAAGAGAGCAGTAACTTAGCTTACAGTGCCCTCTTGTGCCATGTTGCGCGAAAGCTGCAACATGATAAAGAAACTACGGAAAATAACGTTTCCCGGTACTGACTGTCTTAAGGGCATGTCAGTTTCCCCGTAAGAATGGAGCGAAAGCCCAGAGGAGTGCGGCAGAAGGCTGCACTTCTCTGGCAAAGTCTAGATCCTGATGAAAACAACAGCAAAAAGTTTAGGGGGTTGCCACATGGAAGGAAAATTACCCACAATTAAGAAATCTTTCCTAACAGTGGATGATCAACTCTTCATCGGTTACACTGGAAAGCATTTGAGACAAGCTGTGACTAAGCAGACTGTCTCGATGGATTATTTTGGCTATTTCTGAGTGTTATCGCTTGGCGGGTAAGGACCCACTGGTAGGCTTGCGGGCCCATTCTACCAGGGGTATGGCTGCCTCTACTGCCCTACAGAGGGGGGTTCCTATTCGTAACATCTGTGACGCAGCCACCTGGGCTTCAGTCCATACTTTGGTATGTCACTACTCCCTCGATTCAATCCGTGGGTAGGATCTGGCCTTTGGCAAGGCGGTCCTTTGCTCCGTAATTTGATTGGGCATTCTAAATTTCTTGTTCTAAATTCTTTTCCCACCTCCTTGCATTGGTACTGCTTTGGGAGTCTGTCATAGATATGGAATATGTCGGAGGACCCAATCCCCTCGAAGAACAAGTTACTCTGTTACCTGGTAACGTTCTTTCGATGGGATGGTCCGACGACGTATTCCATATCGCTCCCTCCCTGCCTTCCCCGCTACAGAATTTCTTATGCGATTGCAGCTTATGTTTCCGCAAGGCTTTGTGTGGTCAGACTGGCAGAAGACTGGTGCCCCACGTTCTGGGGAAAAAACTACAACTGAGGCTACGGGCGTTGTGCGTCCTACTTATATCATCCAGTGACGTCGTCCGTCGGAGGAGGTCCTCGAGGGCGGCGTATCAACGTCATTGACGCAGGACGCAGACGGCGAAAGATTTTCTGAAGCAACACAGCTGTGGTGATTACTGTCATAGATATGGACGTCGGACCATCCCATTGAAAGAACGTTACCAGGTAAGAAAGTAACTTGTCCATTTCGGGGAGACTGAACATTAAATGACTCTGCGCTTGGCTACTTCATTGATCATTCTTGATCTCAAGGAACTTGAATACACCTTGTCCATTCCCTTCCCTGATTTGCATCCCACAAGTCTCTGTCCTTGGCCATCTACTATTAGCCCTTTGTGCCACCTGCCTCAGGGAACTTGTCTCTTCCTGTTGGGTTCTCGTACCACTTATTTGTGGACTATAAGCCAATCAGCCTCTTCCCTACCTTTCTGCCCACATACCCAACTATCTATCTGCTCTCTGACCAATGCATGGGAATTTAGCATCAAACCGCAAACACCACCAAAACCGAGGTAATCTACCTTTCTGCCTCCAATGCCCTTCCCTTCCTTTTTTTTTTTTACCCATTTCATGTTCACCTGATCTTCTATCCTCCTTCCCAAAGGCACGCCACCTGGGGATTTTTATTCTTGAATGTGAATTATAGCTTTCAATTTGTTAATTTGGCTTTCTGCTAATATTAAGAGCACTGTGGGGCTCCAATTGTAATCTCTCCACTGGTCTCAAAAAAGAGACTTGATTTACTATGTCTACTCCTTTTATTGGGCACTTTGCACTTTCAATTATATGCATTCCTTTTTTACCTATAACACATTTTGACTGATAGTATTTTAACCTTTTTATTCATGTATGTTTTTATCTTTGGAACTTTTATGGCATTTTTGCCAAATGGACGACCTAAGGATGCAGTTGGGTGGGGGTCATACACCAGCCAGCCCAAGCCAAGCAGGGAGTAGAATACTCCTAGACCCTACTTTCTTTCTTTCTTTCTTGTTCTTGGTAGGGCCAGACGTTAGGACAGAATAGGTTTTGGACAGAGGACGAATGTTATTTTGCCAGAACTTCTGACGAGCACCGGTTTGTTATCTTGTAGAATAGGGACCCATCATCACAGAAGTAGGGATAGGACAGGCGTTTCTTTACTTCTGAACCAGTCAAGCACATTTCTTTGTGTCCGTCTCCAATGTCTGACTTACCACTGCGACCATGTCAACCTCCTTCTTGGCCTTTCTATTCCTTCTCCCTGTTTGAGAAGTTTGTTAACTTTGCACCTGTACCCTCTCTTTCCCATCTCCAAACACATCTATGCTACTTGGTTTGTAGTGCTAAATTGGTCTCTCCTTAAAAGTCTTCTGCTGGTCTTTAAATTGATCTATTAACATGCTCACCCCTAACCATATAACACTATCTCTCATTACCCATCCCTGCGCATCGTCTGCTCAGCCTCACTCTGTAATCTCTCTGTCACCACCCCCTTGTGGTTCCACCTATTTCTGTTCCTGCTCTCTCCTTGCCCCACTTGACTTGAACTTCTTTCCCGGCATATTTAAAAACGTGTATTACCTTCCATTCATTTAGAGCCTTACCCAAGCTCCACCTGCTTGACCCTAACTTTGCCCCCGCAACCTACTCCCACACCTCACCTCCTTCTTACCTACCACTATGTTACCATACTGTGCATGCTAATCTGTTCTCAACCAGTCTTATGTGTTTGTCCTGTCTCTGGTCTCGGTAACATTATCCCCCACATCAATAAGTGGCCTCCATCTATATCACGCTCCCTACATTGTGTGGCGCCCGAATCGGGCATGCCCTGGGCACTATGTATTGCTTTTGCGTGTCTTTCTGGTTGAACCACCAGTTTAAATAATAATAATAATTTAGCATTTATATAGCGCTACAAACCCTCAAGTATCTGAGCGCTGCTTATTATTATCCACAGTGTGTGGTGCTCATTTATCGACCTCGGAAGGATAAAAGGCTGAGTTTCGCCCTGCCGGGATTCAAACCTGTGTCGGCAGGCTCTGCACAGATGTCAAAGCAAGCGCTCTACTTGCTGTGCTATCGGACCGACTGTATTGTTTCCTAAAACAATACAATAAACTAAAGCCATTTATTGTTGGAGGCTATCAACATTGTTCCATTGCATGAAGCACCAGTTGTGGGATCTCTGCAACAATCTGAGTCACTCCTTAGTAGTCTTTGCAGGTTTGCGCCTTTCATCTTTCTTATGTTGACTCTATCTGTTAGGAGGGGTAGGATTTGGAAAAGGCAACCTTTAGAGTTCGAGTTAACTGCTCTCTCTAAAGGTAGCGAGGGTGAACTTTGGAGGGAGCTGTTTATGCACAAGTAGTACAATTCAATTTAAAAGGTAGAGACATTAAAATATAAATTTAAAAGGCCCTGTTAGGGGTTCTGTACCAATGAATCTCTTGCTGGTGAAGCTAAAAACTGCCTCACTAACATTCAAGTGTCTCAACAGCGCGTCACACTGTTATCTGACAGATAGAATCAATAGAAAATCTACAATCCGACCCACCAGAGCAGCATACACTAACTGCCTGACAGTCCCTTCCTTCAAAATGATGAAAATTGCAGCAACAGCGTCCCTGTCAAAGCTGCCCAACTTTGGAATTCCCTCCCCCCACTCCTAAGACCGGACCAAATTTACTGAAACTTCAGACTAAATATTATTAAATGGTTCAATGAAAACTATCTCTAAACCTTAGCACTACATCCCTTATCCTCTCTGCATGGTTACCACCCTACTATTGCTCTGTTTTAACTTTAACCATATCCTCCTTGTTATTGTACGGTTTTAGTCACAAATGTACCTCACTTGTTTAGAGCTGTATCTATATTCCTTCTGCCTTTGCCACCCGACCTCGCATTTTGGCAACTTACACCCTTGTATCATTTCTGACTGCATGCCACTCTATTGTAATCTACGCTGTATCTTTTACTGTATATCGTAACATTTGTAAGCTGAACATATACTTGTACTCGCGCCCTGATACCTTCGGGTCTGGTGCGCGCTATAAATAATAAAACAAACAAACTAAGAATGTGCATCTCCTTTTCCAAGCCCGCATCAAAAAAGTCCCAATACAATACAATGACATTTTGTTTTCTCCCGCCATACAAAGACACAGGGCCACTTTTACCGTTCTCAAACGCATTTGCCCAAATAGTGGTAACAGCCATTTTCTTGTGATGTTGGCATAGGTTGGGCAGAACAGGATAAAGTGCACAGTGCTCTCTTTTTCATTATAGCAGAGGGGACACATTGCTGGATCACTTGAGTTCCAGGTGTGCTTTAGACTAGCCAAGGGTAATATACCAGTACCCAATTACATATATAGGGCCTTCATTAACTTCTCCTGCATGCTATCCAGATAACTTTCGAGGCCCGGGGCAATTTTCCTTAATAGACAGGGGATCAAACTAGCTGAGAGTGTCAGCTTTGCTCTTGACTCTCTCTCCCATCTAGCTGCATTAACCCTTTTTTTAAAAACTTCTTTTCATTGATTTTACAACATGAAAAACATTTCTCCTCCCTCCTCCTCCCGGTGCAGGCTAGGATTCCTTTGGCCGCTTGGTGTTACTGTTCGCAGAGTTACTCCAAATCTAGCAGTTTTAGGTGCTGAGGGCACCACTGTATTCTAAACTCCTCCTTCAGAAAGTTCATAATCTCGCCCCAGTCCCTACCGAAGTGCTGTGCCTTGTTGTTCATTACGTAAGTGGCCCATTCCAGTGCTACTGTGTCCCACGCCTTGCGCAGCCAGTCCTAAATTGTGGGGATGTTGCTGCTCTTCCATCTCTGGGCGATAACGGTCATTGCGGCCAGGGTTAAGATCACTCTTACCTTTTCTAGGCATTTGGGTTCACTGGCTCCACCCTGTTCCCTAAGTGCCAGTAGGACGTGTTCTGGGGGCTTGTCCCCTGCCCTCCCAAGAGCTTGTTGTAGGGCTTGTATGTCTTTCCAGAACGGCTCAATCTTGGGGCATCTCCACCATATGTGCTCCGCTGTGCCCCTGCCTCCGCAACCCCTCCCGCTCTCTGCTGTTGTCGTGTTTGGGTATATGCTGTGGAGCCTGGCAGGCGTGTAGTGCCACCCGTACAGGATCTTGTGCCAGGCTTCCTGCAATTGTGACGCTTTTGATATCTTCGTTATTTTCCCCCAGCGTTTGCCCCATGTCTCCTTCGTAATCTCTCGCCCCACTGTTTATTCCCATTTTTGCATGTACGCCCAAGTGGCCCTCGGTGTGGCGTCTTCTATAATTTTGTGGAGTTTGGATATTAACCGCTTCGTTCCATCATTCGTCACTATAACTTTCTCGAAGGGTGTTCACTTCCTGGTGGCTGCCTTCTTGTTTGTCGGGCTCATCACCAAATGTCTCAGCTGCGCGTACCATAGCCTCTCCCCTTCTCCCACCCCAAAGTCTGGTTTGCATGCCTCAAAGGTGCAAATTTCCTCCCCTTGAAACAGATCCCTGATCATCCTGAAACCTCCTTCCTTCCAAATATGGGAGTGAATGGGGATGGATAGGTTGTTCTTCCCTTCTTTCTAACCACCCTGCCCCAGGTATCTGCCACTAGTGCCATTATGTCACTTTCATAGAGATGTGCTGGCCTATGAGGTTTTGGCAGCCAGAGCACCTTGTTAAGATCGCGTCGTGCCTCTGCCCGATCCATGGCCACCCATAGCTTCCCCTGTCCTCCTTTGAACCACTCTCTAATGACCCGAAGTTACGCTGCTTCGTAATATATATTTAATGTCAGGCAAAGCCAGGCCACCTTCCCTCGTCGATGCTCTAAGTAGTTTTCCGTTTACCCTGGGCTTCTTCCCTTCCCAGATGAACTCATTCACCATTTTGTCCAACTCCCTGAACAGGCTTGTCGGTAGTGCTGTTGGGATTGCTTGGAACAAGTACAGGAGTTGGGGGAGGACTACCATTTTCACGGCTGCTATTCTCCTTACCGATGATATTCTTAGGTTTCTCCATTTCTGAAATTCTTTTCTTATGAGCATTGGTGAGTAGTTTGCCGCATATCATCCCGCTAGAATAGGGGTGAGGCGGACTCCTAAGTATCTAACCCCCCCTGGGGACCAAACAAACACAGTCGACCCTTTCAGAGCCTCCCCAGCTTGCCGTTTCAGCGAGAGATTAATAAGTTCCGACTTCATGACGTTTATACGAAGGCCGGTACCTCCCCAAACCTGTCCAGTAATGTCCTCACTACTCTAATTGATTCTGGGGGTTTTGTTAGTTCCAGCAACATATCATCTGCGAAGGCTGCAACCTTGTTATTCTGCCCACCGCAGGGGATCCCCCCCTATCTTCTCCGTATCCCTCACTGCCTGAAGAAAGGGTTCTAAGTATATAGCGTACAACAGGGGGGAGAGCGAGCAACCTTGTTTAGTTCCCCTTCCCAGCATCACAAGGCGTGACATCTCTCTGTTCACTGTTTTTTCTTTTTAATACATATTTTTATTTGCATTTGTGTACAAATAAACAGTGTTACTTTGCTGCTTGTGGTAAATTACTCATACTACAGCATTTGCATTTCAGGTGATTAACAATAATTAACCAATTAACAACAACAAAACAGTGACTGTCTCCTTGTTAGGATGAGATTTTTGTGGTTCATGTTTGTATGGTGGCGGCAGTTCCGTGAATGGGGCTTTATAATGGGGGTGCTTGTTCTGGGAGGGAGTTTCTGTGTCCTTTATGCAGAGTGTTGCTCCTGTGTGGTTTTTACAGTGCAGTTTCAGGGTGGCCTGTCATCTGCTGGGAGAAACATGTCTCTTATTAGTGCCTTCCATGCCTTGTTGCTATCAGATCCAGTAATTCCTGCACTCCAGTCCTCTGTCCCTGCTGCAGCCCAGTGTGCAAGTTCGTTGTTCCATCTGCTATATTGTGGGCCTCCGGGTGTTTTCCATGCCATTGCTATTTCTCTTTTTGCTAGTATGCACACCATGTCCATTAGTTTCACAATGTGTTTGCTCAGCCTGGGGTATGTGCCTAGCAGGCACTCTTTTGGGGACCAATCATATCTTGTGACGCCTGCCTTCCTACATTTTTGTTCAATTTTAGCCCAAAACACTGTATTTTATTGCATTTCCAAAACATGTGCATCAGGCCAGCGCCCTCATTACTGCACCAGAGGCATGTTGGTCTCGCTTGCTTATTAAAGCCTGCCACCCCTTGGGGGGGGAGGGGGAGGGTCATGTAGGCCCTATATAAGACATTCAATTGGATTAGCCTAAATCTGGTGTTTCTAGATACTTATTTTGGATATATCAGGACCCTCTCCCATTCTTTTTCAGTGAGGTTGTCTTCCAGATCTTTCTTCCATTTTTCCTTTAGCGTGGCGCTTCAGGGGTTGAGCCTATTCACCAATTGGCCATACAGTTTGGACACAAGTCTCCAGCCATCGCCCAGGCTGTACATCTCATTCAGCAAGGGGTTGGGCGCCGGCTCCTCCGGCCATTTGTCCCTCTTCCCTTTTGGCTATGTGTTTTATCTGTTGGTACCATAGGAATTGGCCACTTGCCAGCCCCTCCCGTGTTTGTAGTGAAGTCTCTGAAGGCCCCTTCGTCAAACATATCCCCCCAGGTGTACAATCCCGCCCTTTTCCAGTTCCTCATTATGGGCATGTCAGCAGGTGTTTTGCATGCATCCGCTAGGATTGGGATGTCGGGTGAATAGGGGTGGGTCAGGCGGAGTAGTGAGCTGGCCCTTTTTCACACTTGCCTACCAAGGGCTACTATCATGGGGACATCCTCTATTTCTGTCGGTGGGTTCCACAGGGTTTCATTGAGGTGTGTGGGGGCGATTAATTTTTGCAGCAGTGTGGTTTCTGCAGGGGTTTCCTCAGACAGCCATCTGGTTACGTGGCTGAGCTGTGCCGCCAGGTAGTATTTCTGCAAGTCCGGTAGTTGTATCCCCCCTTCTCTGTGTTGTGGCGTCCTTATGTCTAGGGACAGTTTGTTGCGGGCTCTTCCCCATAAGAACTCCCTGAGCAGTACATCTAGTTTTTTGGAGAAGGCAGGTCCAATGTAATAGCATACATTCTGAAAATAGTACAGGAATCTCGGGAGAATGATCACCGCCCTGCCCACCATTGATAGGGGTAGTTTGGACCAGAACTTCATAGAGTTGCGTAGCCCCTTGACTACAGCTGCCGTGTTTGTTCTCGTGCGTTTGCTCGGGTGTGTGTTTGATGTTAGCCCCCAGATAAATACCTCTGTCTGCCACTTGATTCCCACTTCTGGCAAGGTGGTTTCATTTACCTCCCTTAGCTCTGCCAACGGGAACACGCAGGACTTTTGTCTGCTGAATCGTATCCCAGAGAAGTCTGCATAATTCTCTAATATCTCTAGTGCTAGTGGGGCATTAGTGCGCGGATCCCTCTGGTATAATAACACGTCATCGGCATATAGCAATATTATATTGTATTTTCCCCCTACCCTTATCCCTGCATCAAAGAGTTGTTTTCTGAAGTATATAGCTATGGGTTCTAGCCCCGGGATATAAAGCATGGGCGATAGCGGGCATCCCTGTCTGGTGCCCCTTTGTATTGCCCAGTCTTTCGATATCACTCTCCCAGTTTTTACCCTGGCCGTTGGGCCATTATATAGCACTTTGATCCACCTCTCTCCAAACCCGAATTCTCTCAGTACCTCTGTCAGCCATTCCCAGTATATAGAGTCGAATGCCTTAATGGCGTCTAGTGATAATATTGCCATGTTTTCCTCATTGTCTAGAGTTTGAGCCATGATGTGTTGTAGGTGGCGTAGGTTGGCCGTTGTGTTTCTGCCCGGGACAAAGTCATTTTGGTCCTCGTGTACCAGGCATCTCACCACCTTGGCCAGTCGATTGGCCAGTATGGTGGTCAATATTTTACTGTCGTATATTAACATCGCCAATGGGCGATATGAGTCACACTCCACTGCAGGTCTGTTTGGCAGTATTGGGACTATCAATGTTTCTCTCATGGTTTCTGGTAGTGTCCCCATCTCATATGCTTCCATGAACACCTCGTGCAGCAATGGGGTCAGGGTTGGTTCGTAGGTTTTATAAAAGTCTGATGGGAGGCCATCGCTACCCTGGGTCTTGCATGTGGCTACGGATCTGATAGCCTCTGTCACATCGTCTGTGGTGATTACCTCATCTAGTGCTTCTCGTTGTTCTTTGTTTAGTTTGGGGAGTCCTATCTCCTCTAGTGTGTCTTATATGTCTGCCACCGGAATCTGGGTTCTGTGTGTATATAAGTTAGAGTAAAAAGCTGCATAGGTGTTGTTGACAGATTGTTGTGTTTTGTGTGTTACCCCGTTTTCATCTTTGAATTCAGTTGGTAGGTGCTTTGGGTGTTCTCGTTTACATAACCATGATAATAGCCTGCTCGGTTTGTCTGCCTCCTAGTGTGCCCTGGTGGTGGGGCTGTGTAGTAAAATTTAGCTAGTCTCCCCCAGGCTTCTTGGCATCTGTTTCTGGTCTCAATTAGTTTTAGCTCATCCTCTCTGGTACCTTGGCTGTTGGTTTCCAATTGTTTTATTTCTTCCTTCTGGAAGTCTAACTGTGTTTTTAGTAGCTTGTGGATACCGCCTGCATCTGCTATTATTTACCCCCTTGTTACCACCTTCATTGTTTCCCATAGTGTGCTCCATTGGGTCACGCTGCCCTTATTAATGTTTATGAATTCTTCTAGTCTTTCCCCTAGTCCCTCTAAGAAGGCTTGGTCTGTGAGGGCATCTGTGGGCATTCTCCACATCGGTATCGGGGGTCTGGGGCCCTTCGTTTTGAAGGTCATAAGTAGGGGTGAGTGGTCTGATATTGACCTGCCCAGGTACTGCACTGAGTCTACTTGTGGTGATTGGTCTTTATCTATAAAGAGATAGTCTATCCTCGTGTATAGATTGTGGGGGGATGAGTAGTATGAGTAGTATCTGTCCATGGGGTGTGTCTCTCGTCAGACATCCGCTCGGTCTAGGTGGTCTATTATTGCATTTAGTGCTTGGGGGCTGGGTTTGTTTGGTGTTTTGGTGGTTCAGATCTGTCTAGAGTCACATCTCGTACACAGTTAAAATCTCTCCCCCCCTGCCCACCCACCCCAGATGACGAAACCATCTCTGTGGTATGTTATTTTGGCGCATAGCAGTTTAAGGGTATGCCGTGATTGGGGGGAAGTAGGAGTTTACTATACAGATCTTGATTTGTTCAACAATCCCCCATATTATCATATATCTACCTTCCTTGTCGGCTTCTGTTCCGAGTAGTTGGAAAGGCACCTCTGGGTTCACCCATGTAACTACCCCTCTTGCATTTTTGGAGTAGTGTACTCCGTGCCCTTGTCCTTTCCAGCATTCCTGCAGTTTGGTTGTTTCTTCCTTTGTGAGGTGTGTTTCCTGGAGCAGGGCTATGGATATTTTCTTTCTTTGTAAGAAGGATTTGATGCGATTTCTCCTTATGCATGTGCCCATTCCCCTCACATTCCATGTTATTATTCTAAGTTGTGTTGACAGGTTTGTGCATAGATGCCTCTCGGTGCTTTCTCCAGTCTCTTCCCTCGTGTGTTTGGCTTTTACTGTTTGTTTTCCATCCCACCAGGTTGCACCCTTTCTTAGTTCCCTTGTCGCTAGGGTTTGTAGGTCCCACCACTCCACACTTTCGTATCTTGTAGACAGCGTAACAGTCATAACAAATAACATAAACTAAACAGTTGCACCCAGCAGCGGCATTTCTCTTGCAGTGCGCAGGTGCCCTTGCGCTGTCTAGACCCATCCTGGGTTTGGAGCACAAGTGGTTTCATGCTGGCAACAGGCCCGCACTGGTCAGTCCGTGGGTTGGGTCTGTTTACTCTACTGGGAAGGTCCAGCGTGTCTCTCTGCCGTTTCTTTGCGACTTATTATTATTTTTTTTGGTTGTGTCGCGTTTATGGGCCGCACTTCCAACATTGGCAATAGAAACTTGCGTTACCTTCCCATGTCTATTCCGTTTTCAACACCAGTGACCTTTCATGCATTCGCCTCCTTTCCATCCGCTAGATTATTATGCTCCATCCACATATTGGCAGCAGCTGGTGTTTCTAGAAACAAGGCTCGTCCTTTGTGCAGCACCTTCATTCTGGACGGGTATAGTAGCATATACTTCAGGTTTAGTTGCCCGAGTCTGGCCTTGATCGGGACAAAGGAGTTTCTCGCCCTCTGTACTGCCTGTGTCTAATCGGGGTAGATTGTTATCTTGGAGTTGTCGCGGTCTATCACGCCACCTTCTCTCGAGTGTTTAAGGATGATCTCCCTGTCCTGGAAGTTGAGGATCTTTGCTATTACCGGGCGAGGGTACGAGCCAGGTGGTGGTCTCTTTTGTAGGGTTTGGTGGGCTCTTTCCATGGCAAAGCTGTGTGACAGTTGACCCGCCCCTATTTCTTGCTGCAGATAGGGCTTCCACGTACTTTGTGGGGTTCAGTCCCTCTGTTCCTTCCGGTATCTGTTACGCACACCTGGTATCCACAGGGACGCCACCCAGCCGGGTTACTCGCTGGTATGCTTCTCAGCTTTGCCCTGATGTGGTCTGCGGGGAAGTTTCTGCCTGAAATTACAGGAAGACTGTGTTCAAGACTGACCGACTGGGGTAAGTATCCTCCGTCCACCCCCGAATAATTGGCGCCCTCTCCTCACCTTGTGGTAGAATTAGGCGGGCTCTCCGTCCTGCCTTCGTTGCAGGGGCGCGTTGTCTTTCATGGGCGAGAGCGGTCCAGTTACTTCACTGACGCCGGCCCGTTTGATATTGTTCAGGTAGGTCTTATTGCTGTTCTTTAGTTTTGTTGCTATCCTGCATGCCTTTCTTTGTTTACAATGTCTCTTTTTTCTCCCTTATGTATGCAGAGCTTCATCGCGGCGAACTGGCTTGGTTGAGCCCCGCTGGTAAATGATGGCGCATTAAGAGCGCTATGATGCGGCAAGTAAGCGCTATGCACAGCGCTGCAAAGTTTTGCCTTTGCTAACCTGTATTTTCCTTCCTTGTAGGTTGCGGTGTTCTTCAGCGCGAGTGGAATGTCCGGAGTGGTGCCAGCCGAGAGGCGACCAGCCAGGTAAGCCTTTTGAGCAGTTTGTAATTTGTAAATGTCTCTACAGCTTTCTTTAATGTTGCCTCTATCTTCCTCTTTCAGGTCGTTCTGTCCGGGAGGCGTGCAGATTCGAGGAAGCTGTTCTCAGTAGCTGCAAGTGTTTAAATATGAAGACTGCAGGTAAGATGCTGCTGCTAATGATGTTCCTTTTGTCTCCTTGCAGGTTCTGCTTCTCTGAGGTTCGAGTGAATAGCTGGACACGGTGAGCGTCACGTTGCAAGCTGCAAAGTAACGCGAAGCGTGTTGTCTTGCTCGGGTGTGGTTTAAATAGCCACAACAAAATAGTCCAGGTAAATTAGTCCCTAGCTACCACACCCAAAACACTAGACCGCATAGCTTGGTTCTTAGGAACCAAGCCTCCATGTTGGTTGACAATACAATAAAGTAGTTCCCAAGCACATTGTTTTTCATGGTGTATGAGCCTGGCGCCATAGGCGCCAGGACTAGCCCCATGAGGGCTTTTGAAGAGGATGCCAGGCTCTAGAGGCCCGAGTCCTGACTCCACCTGGCCAATGGGTTTGCCAGAGGGGGTTTTGGGCGAGGGTCGTGACAGCACTCCGACCCTAAAGCCCCTCCCATGGTGTTCCTTCTGTCCGGCCCAGGTTTGGTTGGGAAGTTCCGTTGGAATTTCCTGATTAGACGTGGTGCGTGGATATTCTCACTGGGCTCCCAGGATCTATCTTCAAATCCTTTCCAATCGACAAGATGATATAGCTTGGTCGTAGAATATTTAGAGTCCAAGATACCTTTGACTTCGAATTCTGGTTCTCCGTCAACAAGTATGGACTTAGGTGGTGTCCTAATCCGTGTGCCGGGTTGCATTGGTTTCAGGAGGGACACAAGGAATACCGGGTGAATGTGCAGATTAGGTGGTAAATCCAGTTTCACGGCTGCTGGGTTGATAATTTCCTTAATGGTATAGGTTCCTAAGAATCTGGGATGAAAGGTCCGGGTTCCCTTGATGGGTATGAATTTAGCAGCTAACTTTTCCCGGTGTTGGTCGCGAATCTCTTTTGTTTTTCTTTGGCATGAATAAGGTGTTCCTTTGCCCTTTTGAAAGCCTGAGTAATGGTTGTGTGTAGAGTCTTTACCGCTGGCATTTCCAAGCTGGCTGGAAGGTCTAGTTCAGAGGTACGTGGATGTCTGCCATAAAGGGTATAGAAGGGCATTTGTCCCGAGCTTGAATGCAAAGAATTGTTATATGCATATTCGGCTATCCATAGTAGATCTTTCCAATTCCTTTGTTCGTGGTGCAGCATGCACCGTAAATATTGCTCGAGTGTCTGATTGGTTCTCTCGGTTTGGCCGTCCGTTTGGAGATGGTGACTGGTAGATAGCCGAACATCGATCTGCGCCATTGCACAACATTTTTTTCCAGAAGTTTGAAACAAACTGGCTGCCTCGATCAGAGACCAGAACCGAAGGGAAGCCATGTAGCTTAACCACGCCCTCCAGGAACACTTTTGCTAAAGTGGCTGTGTCTGGGAGGCCTTTCAGAGGAATAGAATGGGCCATCTTTGAGAATAAGTCCACCACTACAAGGATGGTGTTGAACCCTTGGCTTGGAGGTAGATCAGTAATGAAGTCCAGGGAAAGAGTGTGCCATCGAACTGGAGGAATGTCCAATGGTTGTAGGAGACCAGATGTTTTTTGTTTCTGTGATTTATTTTGTGGGCAGACACGGCAGAACTGAATATACTGAATGATGTCCTTACGCCAGGTAGGCCACCAAAAGTTCTCTTTCACCTTAGCTAGGGTTTTGGCGATCCCAGGATGCCCTTCGATCAGTGAATTGTGTTAGTTTGAAATAGTATGCTGTTGTAATTCCTTCTTGGGTACATATAAGCGATCCCTAAAAAAGGGTAGATGGTCCTTGATGGTATATTGTTCTCCTTGAGTTTTCCATGCGAGGTAGGCATCAGGATTCATTGTCCGTTGGATTTCTTTTCGTACTTCTGCTTGTGTTAAGGCTGTCGTGATACCCAAGAGTTTGTCTTCAGGTATAATAGGTACTGGGTCTGGAGTTGTATATAGTATTTCATCTATGCCCATGCGAGATAAGGCATCCGCCTTTCCGTTTCTGACTCATGGTCGAAATGTGATTACATAATCATATTCGGCGAAGAAAAAGGGCCCACCGTAATTGGTGCGAGGACTGGGCCTTGGCTGTTTTGAGATATTGGAGGTTTCGGTGGTCTGTGATGACTGTAATGGTGTGTCTGGCCCCCAGAAGGTAGTGCCTCCAGGTTTTAAAGGCGGACTTGATAGCCAGGAGTTCCTTGTCCGTGATGGCATAATTAATCTCTGGAGGTGAGAACTTTTTCAACCAGAAGGCCACAGGATGTAGCTGGCCGGTTTCTGGGTCTCTCTGTGAAAGGACAGCCCCCATTGCGAGACTGGACGCATCAGTTTCAACGACATAAGGGAGGTCTGGACGAGGATGTCGCAGGATTAGAGCGGAGGTAAACCTTTGTTTAAGTTCCTGAAAGGCTTCTTCTGCTTCTTTGGTCCAAGCAAACTTTTTATTGTTTTTTCGTAAGAGTACTGTGATTGGGTGCACAACCGGAGATAAGTCTGGGATGAACCGGCGGTAGAAGTTTGCAAAGCCCAGCATGCTTTGTACCCCTTTCAGAGACGTCGGTGAAGGCAATTTCAAAATGGCATATACCTTGTGCACTTCCATTCTGATGCCTCCTGGAGTAAGGATAAAACCAAGAAATTCTACTTCGGTGAAGTGAACAAAGCATTTTTCAAGCTTTGCAAACAAGCGATGTTGACGGAGCTTGGTGAGGACTGAACGAAGGTGCCTGACATGATCTTGTTCCGAGGCTGAGTATACCAAGATGTCGTCTATGTACACTAAGGCGCACACATGAATTAACTCCCTTAAGACGTCATTCATGAAATACTGGAATGCCGCAGGAGTGTTGCATAACCCGAAGGGTATGACTTGATATTCAAACAAGCCGTACTTAGTACGGAAGGCGGTTTTCCATTCATCTCCTTTTCTGACTCGGACCAGGTGGTACGCTCCTCGAAGGTCCAATTTGGTATAAATCAGAGCATCTTTAACTTGGTCTAGCATCTCGGGGATAAGTGACAAGGGGTAGCGGTTCTTCACGGTGATCTGGTTCAATGCGCGGTAGTCAATACAGGTTCTCAAGTCTCCTTCCTTTTTCGGTACGAAGAACAAAGCACTGGCTGCGGGGGACTTCGAAGGACGGATAAATCCGTTTGCAAGATACTGGTCTAAATAGGATTTCAAATGAAGGCTTTCTGGTTCTGTGAGAGCGTAGATCCTGCCACAAGGGATTTAGGCACCAGGAACAAGGTTGATCTGACAGTCATAGGGCCTGTGCGGCGGCAATGTATTCGCTTGGTCCTTTTGGAAAACATCCTGGAAATCATGGTATTCACTTGGCAAGGTATTAGTTGCTCCCAGGGTTGATACTGTCGCTCCGGGATTCATGGGGATACAGAAGTCGGGTTTCTCCTCTTGGTAATAGCAGGCAGGGGAGCAGTCACCGGGGAAGGTTAATTTTCGTGCCCGCCAGTCTATCGAAGGGTTGTGAGCAACCAACCATGGCATCCCTAGTATTAGTCTGAACTGAGGTGCCTTGATGAGATTGAATGAAATAGATTCCCGATGTCCGTCCTGGTACAGCAAGGTAACCCTGGCTGTGCACTGGGTTACTGGTCCGGAAGCGATTTCTGTCCCATCCATGGTGGTTAGCTTGTCCATAGTTGGCTTGGAATACAAAGGAAGCCCCATCTCTGCTGCCAGTTCTTGATCAATATAATTTCCAACTGCTCCGCTATCGATGTATGCTTCAACGGCATGTATTCTTGACGACTGTTGGTGGTTAATTAAGATCACTGGTATTGCAAAGTGCGAGGTCAGCAACTCTTTCTTCTCACTCGACAAACTGACCTCTAAGTTTGTCGAGCTTTGTAGTTTTCCGATTCCTTAGCTTCATCCTTCTCTGTGGCCCTGACTGTTCTTCTTGGGGGTTTTACTGGACAGTCCTTCAGGAAATGTCCTGGTTTCCCACAATACAAACAAAGCTGTTGTTGTCTTCTTTTGTCCCGCTCTTGTTTTGTTAATGGAGGCCGTATCCCTCCCATCTGCATGGGTTCTACAGCATTTTCAGGGACACAGGGTGTGTTTTCCCTTGGTCGAACATACACGGTCCGAGGGTCCGTCTTAGACCGGTCTGCCTTTCGGTCCTGCAACCGGTGGTCTAGCTCCACGACCAGATTTATGAATTCTGCACAGTCTCTGGGTGGATCAACCACCTGGGCTAAAACGTCCTTTAATTCGCCTCGTAAGCCTCGATGGAATAATGTGGTTCTTTTGTTTTCTGGCCACCTAGCTTCGGCAACCAGTCTGTTGAAGGTAGCAATGTACGTTAACAAGTCCTGATTCCCCTGTCGGGGGGAGAAGAGTTTTTTTTTTTCAACGATTTTTATTATTTTTTAAACAAACACTCCAAACATTACAACCATTTCGGACGTACATGATCAATGTCAAGTCATTACATTATTCAATGCTCTCTTCCGTCCTCCTCCCTCCCTCCCCAAAACCTTGAGCCGTTGTTTCCATGCCATCTACCTGAGCATCTTCAGGTAACTCAATTATCATTATCTCTTCCTGGTCTTCCATATCATGATTAGCCTGGTGGGAGTTTGCCATCGAGGTCACCAGTTGCCTCCAGGCTATCATGGTGCCTACCTCCTCGTCCTCCCCTCCTCTAGTGACTGCTTCATACCAGGCAACTGTTTCTGCTTCTGCCCATTTTAGGAGGTCTGCCCAGCACATCTCCACTCTAGGCCTGTGGGTTGCTTTCCAATACATTGCTATTCTGCGCTTGGCCAAAATATAGGCCAAGTCTTTCATCTTGCTAATATGTTTTAGGGTACTTGGCCTAGGGAAGCTCCCCAGCATACATGCCCAAGCTGACCCCACGTCAAGCACCACCCCCAGCTGGCCATTTTCTTCTTAAATTCTGCCCAGAATCTCTTCACCTCTGGGCAAGCCCAGAACATATGCAACAACCCCTCCTCCTCCTCTCCGCACCTGGGGCATTTCTGTATAGCTGAGCCACCAAACCTGGGTATTCTACCGGGGTCAAGTACGCTCTGTGGGTGATGTATAGCTGGATCTGCTGGAGTCTCGCATTCCGGGACACCTTATGGTACCGTTGGTCTCTATCCCATTGTCCCTCTGTCATGGGTTCCCCCACATCCCCCTCCCAGTCAAGCCTCAATTGGAGCAACTCCTTCACCGCCTTCGTGCTCAAGAGCTCGTATATCCGAGATATTTCATGCCCGCCCTCCGAGACATCGTACATCATGGCAGGGTGGCATCAGGTTCTTCTGCAAGAACTGTTTCAGGCCACCTTCCCTCACCCGTTTCATAATCCAGGTGTAGGTGATATATTGGCCCCTTTTCACCCCAGTTTCCTCCAGCAACCTTTGGAATTCCACTGCCTCCCCCTCCCACCATATGTCTCCAAGGGTGGCCAGGCCCACCGGTTCCCAGTATCTGCAGACCCCTTTGATCAGTTGGGAGTCTTCCCCACATAGCACCACCAGCGGGACCTGCTGAGAGAGCGGGTCCGGGTCCCCCACAGTTCTCCATGCTCTATGCCAGACCTCCCAGCGGAGCCTCAACAGTCGCCCCATCTTCGCCACTTTTGTCTTATGCAGCCACAATGTCTCTTTTAGAAAGTATGGGGAAGAGTCGCCCCGCAAGAGCATGGCTTCCGCAGAGTCCTCTGCAGACAACCATCTGGATCCATAGAATAGCTGTCCCGCCAGGTAATATAATTCAAAATTCTGTAGGTTTATGCCTCCCTTATCACACGAGTTCTGTAGTTTCCACAGGGCCACCCTGTTCCTAGAATTATGCCAAATGAAGCCCCTGCACTAGCTATGAAGTTTAGCGAAGAAGCGTCTGGGGAGCAAGAACGAGACATTTACAAAAAAATGCAACAGTCTGGGTAAAACCACCATTTTGAGCAGCGCTGCTCTTCCCATCATGGTCCGGGGTAGTCTGGGCCAGAACGCCATGCTATCTTTTATGCTTTCAACAGCTTTCTCTGTGTTGTGTTTGTGCTCAGCCTCTATCTTATGGTATATGTTTATACCTAAATATCTAAACGTCTCGGTCTGCCAGGGTATCTGCAAGACGGGCAGTTTTTCCAATGGAACACCTTTGTACCTCCCTAAGGGGAATACGCTGGACTTCGCAGGGTTTACTGAAATGCCGGAGAGGACGGCATAGCGGTCCATCACTTCCAGCACATATTGCACATTCTCTTCTGGGAAGCGCAGATAGAGAGTATGTCATCTGCGTAGAGTGAAATCAAATGCATATTTCCTGTCGTTTGTATCCCCACCTCCCCGTATTGTTGCCTTAGGCAAACTGCCAGTGGCTCCAACGCAAGAATATATGACATGGGCGACCAGGGGCATCCCTGCCTAGTCCCTCTACTGAGTTGCCACTTGTTGGAAATTATAGTACCCGTTTTGACCCTTGCAATCGGGGAGCTGTATAACATTTTGACCCATCTAATATACCCCGGTCCTATCCCGTACCCTTTCAGGGTCGCCATCAACCACGGCCACCTCATTGAGTCAAAGGCTTTGACCGCGTCCAACGACACAATGGCCATTTCGCCCGGGTCTTTTTCAGTATGATCGATAATATGGTGAAGGTTATCTGTAATATTTCTGCCGGGGACGTATCCCGTTTGGTCCGGGTGTATCAATTTGCCAATTACTCGCCTAAGCTGTTGGCAAGCACTGCCGTGAGTATTTTGCTATCTTGATTAAGCATCGATAAGGGCCTGTGGGACCCACAATCAACGTTCGGCTTGCCCGGTTTCAGGAGCGGTATGATAACTGCCTCTCGGAGGGATTCCTGCAGCTCCCCTTGTTCGTAGGTCTCATTTACATGGACAGCAGTGGCTGGAGTAGCTCCTGCTTATATGCTTTATAGAATTCGCTGGGCAACCCATCCGACCCAGGCGCTTTACACGTGGGCAGGTGTTGGATCACCGCTTCCAGTTCGTCTGAGGTGATTGGGGCCTCCAGCTCCGCTCTCTCTAAGTCGTCTAAGGTGGGAAGCTCTATCTTCTATCGTGTCCTGAATTTCTTGACCCACTTCTCCACCTGCGTCCTCATACAAGCATTTATAATATTTAAGGAACTCCTCGTTTACACCTTCCTGGGTGTTACGGATCTGGCCTTCCACATTCCTGACTTCTCTGATCACTGGTCGGGGTGTCTCATTTTTGTATAACCAGGCCAGTAGTCTACCCGGCTTGTCTCCCCCCCGCATGTTGCCTCTCTGTGTATTTCTTATAATTTAGCTTACATAGTCTGTCCCAAAGTTCGCTGCTAGCTCTTTGTAAATCTCTTATCTTAGCACTGTTCTCTAGGGAGGCTTCCCCCCTTCGCATCAGGTCCTCTAACTCTATCTCGGTTTCCTGCTCTATGCCCCCCTGGAGCCACCTAGATTTTGATATGGCCACCCCGCGCACCACCACCTTAAATGCTTCCCATACTGTTCCCATAGATCGTACACTGCCAGTATTAATATCAAAATATTCCTCAATAGCCTCCCTCAGGTCCTCTCGGAATCCCGGGTCCTGTAGGGCCTCTGCCCTGAGCCTCCATGTCGGGATTCGCACCCTGTGGGGGCGGTATCGCCACTCCACGACCAAGGGCGAGTGATCCAAAAGCACTCTAGCTTTATATTCTGCACTCACCATTTCTCCCACTATCTCAGCCGCAGCAAACACGTAATCTAGCCTGGTATGCAGGTCATGTGGCGCTGCGTAATGCCTGTCCGTTGGGTGCAGTCGTCTCCACACGTCCTCGAGTTTGAGGTCTGTCAACAGTGTCCCCAACCCTCTAGCTGCTGGCGCAGGCTTTGCTACCTTGCAATCCGACCTGTCTATTTCCAGGTTCAGGTTGTAATTGAAATCTCCTCCCCACAATATCGTGCCATCCAACAGGGGACTCATTTTACCATACAATGACCTAAAATAGGTTGCGGTGTCGAGGTTAGGGGCATATAAGTTAATGATGGTCACTTCTTTGTTTTCCAGGAGTCCCACTGCCATTCTACCTTCCGGGTCTATCGTCGATCTGAGCAGTTGGAATGGCACATGTGGTGCCACCCATGTGACCACCCCTCTTGCATATGCCGAGTATGTGGCTCCCGTGACGCTACCCTTCCATTTTCTCCTTACCACATCTAATTTCTCCTTGGTGAGGTGGGTTTCCTGTAGCAGAGCTATATCAATCCTCATCCTCTTTAGGTACATCATTATTTTATTCCGTTTTAAGTAACTTGTGAGGCCCCGCACATTCCATGTCACGAATCTAAGGTTACCCGATTCCATTGGCTCGATGTTCTCCCACTCCCCCCCACTTCCTATATCTTCCCCCATGGCTTGTATTCTGGCTCAGTTCCCCCCCAACTTCCCCCTCACACCCTTCCTCCCCCCCACCCCACTGCACACACCCCTTCCCCCTCCCCCCTCCCTCCTCCCCCCTCCCTTCCCAGCCCCAACAAATGCCCAGCTCCATCCCTGGATCTCAGGCACACCCGCGTCTGGTCCTATTTCGTGGTACCGAGGGCTAAGACCCCGCGGGGCGTCACCAAACTAATAGTGACCTAACTAAGCATAATGCTATGGGGTTTCGAGGGTTGACTCCCGGGAGCTCCCTCTTGTGTAATTAGAATTATTCAGTTCAAACGGATCCTGCAAACCAGCACATACCCAACAGCACAATCCGTGAGAGCCTTATTTACTGCTATATTCTAGTCCCAGTGTCTCGCGCTATATCACCATGGGTGCCACAACCACATGTTACTTATCTGCTCCGGCTCCGGTCTGGATCCCTGATTCTTGGGGGTGGCTCTGCATATCCAGCCATCCCATAGCATCCTCCGGAGTATCAAAAAACAGAGTTGTGTTCTTGTGGAACACCTTCATTTTGGCTGGGTACAGCAGCATATATCTATGTCCTGCTTCTCTCGATCTTCTTTTAACTGCCCCGAAGTTCATTCTGCTGCGTTGCACCTGCAAGGTATAGTCAGGGTATGCAGTTATTTTCGCGGGCCCCCTTTCGATCGTTCCCCCTTTCTGGAAGAATTCAAGTATTCTTTACCGATCTCGGTAGTTTAGAATCTTTGCCATCAATGGCCTGAGGAGGGCTCCCGGGGGCAGCCTCCTCATCAAAGCCCTGTGCGCCCTTTCAACCGCAAACCCCTGGGTCAGTTCCCCTCTGGTTATTTCCTGTAGCAACATGGTTTCCACGTGTTCCGTTGGGTTAGACCCTTCCATTCCTTCTGGCAATCCAACGATGCAGATGTTGTTGCGTCTAGCGCGTCCTTCTGCTTCTTCTGCTCTGTTTTCCAGGTTACCTACACGCTGCACCAGGGCATGGAGTTCCGATCTGTGGGCAGCGCATTCCGCTGTGTTTGGGGCTCTCTCTTTTTCCAGGTTTCCGGTGCGCTTCGCAAGTGTTCTCACATCCTGTCTTAGTAAGTTCTCATCCTCCTGGACCGCTCCCACCTTGAGGTCTAGTGCCACTTTCAGTTCGTTCATGGCCAGGCCCAATTTGGTCTCCCAGGCCACTTTCAGGTCCGCAATTGCTGCCAGCACCTCCTGGATTGTGCCCGGAGCCTCATCCGTTGCAGCGGCAGTTCTGTCCTTGCTCCTGGCTCCCTCCGTCCCTGGGGGTGTCTTGGTGTAGGCCTCCAGCCTGGGCTGTTTGTTCTTCAGTCTTACGACTTTGTTAGACATTGTGCTTTGCTAGCAAGATGTGGGCCAGCCCAGCCACGTCTCGCTAGAGGGTCTGTGTGGTGTTGGGCTGTTCCTGATGTTTGAGGCCCCTTTCTACTGTGTTGGGGGTGCACACTCACCACCCACAGCGCTCCTGGGGTCGGCTGTGTCTTGCGCCCACTCAGTCTTATTCCGCCGTTCTCCGCTACGTTTTCCGGCGTGTGGGGCGCACCTCCGCCACTCCGGGGTTGTGTGCCGACTGCCCTCTGCACTCCCGGAATGGGCTGTGTCCTCCCTCGTACCAGGTCCAGCTCTGTGATATATCACAGGCCTACACTGTGGCTCCCCAGCTACCGGTGGTCAGATGCATTCGCCGGTCTCCCTCACTACTGCACCGGGATCTGACAGGGTCGCCCGGCAGTTTGACTCACAACAGCGTCTTTCTCCCCTGCTGAAGGTCCAGCACCGTGACAAGCTACCCTCTGTGTACCACTTTGAGTACTACGCTTGTCCCAGAGTGGGCTGCGACGTTCAGCCTCTCAGCGTAGGTTGCGGTGTCCTCCAGTGTCGGGACCCTGTACCAGCGGCCCATTAATCACTTGCCTTCACCTGGTTAGTGAGATGGGGGCCCCTTCTCCTCGCAACTGACTCCGACCCCGGTGTCCTCTCTTCCTGTAATCAGACTCAAGCTCCTCGGTTGCCTTTTTGTACCCACCTTTGTTGCAAGCTGCAGCTACTCCGCTGCCGTGGACTTCTCGTTGTGTGGGGGGCTCTTGCTTCAGGGCCAGATGTGTTTACGCTTGGTGCTGTTGCGTGCCACTGAAGGGCTCAACTGGGCCCAACTCTGAATGCTCTCCGCTCCAGTCTCTGCAGGCCGCCCTATATATCACTCTAGTGCGCTACTTCGCCGCACAGCCAGCTGGGGGCCTTCCAGGATCCGCCGCGCACAGTCCTCTTAGCGGCTGTCCCCCGCTGGCCCTGACACCGTCCACCCGGCAGACTGGGCCCCACTCTCCTGGCCAATTGTTTCCAGTGTCCCTTGTCCCGCTATAGCGCTATACACGGCACTGCGCCGTGTAAGACACTCCAAGAAGGGACTCGCACTTACATCCATGCCCTTGGCCCGATGTCATTGTGTGTTCCCAGCAAGGCTGTTGCAGGGCCTCGCCGGGCGCCTTGGGGCTTTAAGCGCACCGGCGTGATGGGTCCCGGGCACCCCCGGTCCAAGCGCGGCACCCACCGCCCCGTATGGCTCCGTTGTGGCCGCTCTCGTCCTGGCGGGGCCGTCCACTCTTCCCTCCCACCCCCCTCCGGCACGGGGGCTGCAGGAGCCACTGCTTTTCCCAGGGCCACCAGATCCTGCGTCGCCACGATGGGTTCCAGGCGGTCGCACCTCGGATGCGCCTCCGCAGCGGTCCAACACCCTTTCGGGGCCGAAATCCGCCGGCTTTACCGTCTATCACTGGCTGCTGCTTCGCTCTTTGGTCTGGCGGGGTCCTCCTTCTCACGAGTTCCCACGGTTGCTCCCAGGCAGGATGCCTCACTTCTCGGGCCACTATTATTGGCATGCAGTGCGCCGCGCTGGCTGGCTAGATCCTCCACAGCCTCACGGTCCTTTTATGGCCCTTTGTCCACTATTGGCCATCTTGGATTATACTCCGTCGCGGGCAGTTCGTTTCTTGTTTCTGCTACGGTTTCTCCAGCTTGCCATCCCACGGGCTGTATGTGTGCTCATTACGTGCTCCCAGTCTTTATGCTCCTCCAGGTGCGCTGCGGACGTGCATGTCCACCAAAAACCATCGTTTTTCTCAGGATCAAGAATGGATCTGTGGGAGCTCCCTAGAGGAACGTCCTTTCACGCAGCCATCCAGCCAGGCCCCCCCCCCCCCCAGGGACAAGAGTTCATTGTCTACTGCTACCCCCGGTTGCTCCCAGGCAGGATGCCTCACTTCTCAGGCCACTATTATGGGCGTGCAGTGCGCCGCGCTGGCCGGCTCGAACCTCCACAGCCTCACGGTCCCTTTATGGCCCTTTGTCCACTATTGGCCATCTTGGATTATACTCCGTCGCGGGCAGTTAGTTTCTTGTTTCTGCTATGGTTTCTCCAGCTTGCCATCCCACGGGCTGTATGTGTGCTCATTACGTGCTCCCAGTCTGTATGCTCCTCCAGGTGCGCTGCGGACGTGCATGTCCACCAAAAACCATTGTTTTTCTCAGGATCAAGAATGGATC
Organism: Ambystoma mexicanum; assembly: GCF_040938575.1. Lineage (NCBI taxonomy): Eukaryota > Metazoa > Chordata > Amphibia > Caudata > Ambystomatidae > Ambystoma > Ambystoma mexicanum. The sequence goes on from NC_090931.1 coordinate 711,905,645, forward strand.
TGCGGGAGCTCCCTAGAGGAATGTCCTTTCACGCAGCCATCCAGCCACGCCCCCCCCGCATCCCCAGGGACAAGAGTTCATTGTCTACTGCTTGTTCCTGGGTATGGCGAGCAAAAAGTTTTTTCCATTTCTCTCTGGAACCCCCCAAAGTCATGTAATAGAGGATCGTCATGGGTTACCAATGGCACCGACTAATCTGCTGCACTACCACTCAGGTATGATAAGACAAAAGCTACCCGAGCTCGGTGGTTTGGAAATGCTCCAGGCCTACAAAGAAAATGAAGGCGGCACTGATTGATGAATGCTGCATACTTCCGTGGGTCGTCTGAGAACCTTTCTGGTGGTGCCACGGGCACTGTTCGAGGTAACGTGATCTGTACCGGAGTGGGTGGTATGGCGGGGTTTTGCATCGTTTGATTGCTTCCAGGTAGAGGCGTCTGTCCTTCCTGTGATTGCAAGTATTGCCTGCTAATCTCTTCAGTGCGTTCTTTGGTCACTATTAGGTCCCTCCGGTGGGCATTAGTCTCTTGTCGAGCAGAATGAACCTCAGCACAAAGCTCTCCTAGTAATTGGGTCAATTGGTCCATTTCTGATGTCTCCATGGTGCCCAGGAGGATTTGTTATGGTAGGCTTTGTGTTCTGGTACGCTCACCTGGTATCCACAGGGACGCCACCCAGCCGGGTTACTCTCTGGTATGCTTCTCAGCTTTGCCCTGATGTGGTCTGCGGGGAAGGTTCTGCCTGAAAATACAGGAGGACTGTGTTCAAGACTGACCGACTGGGATAAGTATCCTCCCTCCACCCCCGTATGATTTCAGCCCCTCTGGCGCCCTCTCCTCACCTTGTGGTAGAATTAGGCGTGCTCTCCGTCCTGCCTTCTTTGCAGGGGCGCATTGTCTTTCATGGGCGAGAGCGGTCCAGTACTTCACTGACGCCGGCCCGTTTGATATTGTTCAGGTAGGTCTTATTGCTGTTCTTTAGTTTTTTTGCTATCCTGCATGCCTTTCTTTGTTTAAAATGTCTCTTTTTTCTCCCTTAGGTATGTGGAGCTTCAGCACGGCGAACTGGCTTGGTTGAGCCCCGCTGGTAAATGATGGTGCATTAAGAGCGCTATGATGCGGTAAGTAAGCGCTATGCGCAGCGCTGCAAAGTGTTGCCTTTGCTAACCTGTGTTTTCCTTCCTTGTAGGTCGCGGTGTTCTTCAGCGCGAGTGGAATGTCCGTAGTGGTGCCAGCCGAGAGGCGACCAGCAAGTTAAGCCTTTTGAGCAGTTCGTAATTTGTAAATGTCTCTACAGCTTTCTTTAATGTTGCCTCTATCTTCCTCTTTCAGGTCGTTCTGTCCGAGAGGGGTGCAGATTCGAGGAAGCTGTTCTCAGTAGCTGCGAGTGTTTAAACATGAAGACTGCAGGTAAGATGCTGCTGCTAATGATGTTTCTTTTGTCTCCTTGCAGGTTCTGCTTCCCTGAGGTTCGAGGGAATAGCTGGACAAGGTGAGCGTCACGTTGCAAGCTGCAAAGTAACGCAAAGCGTGTTGTCTTACTCGGGTTTGGTTTAAATAGCCCCAACAAAATAGTCCAGGTAAAGAAGTCCCTAGCTACCACACCCAAAACACTAGACCGCATAGCTTGGTTCTTAGCAAGCAAGCTATGTGGATGCCTCCATGTTGGCTGACAATACAATAAAGTAGTTCCCAAGCACATTGTTTTTCATGGTGTATGAGCCTGGCACCATAGGCGCCAGGACTGGCCCCATGAGGGCTTTTGAAGCGGATGCCAGGCTCTAGAGGCCCGAGTCCTGACTCCACCTGGCCAATGGGTTTGCCAGAGGGGGTTTTGGGCGAGGTTTGTGACAGCATCCCTAGTATCCTGATGTTTCTGCACGTGGCATGTCCTTCTGCATCTTCAGCTCTCGCTTCTAGCGTGGCCACCTTCTTTTCTAGTTCTACCACTCTATTTTTCAGGTCCCCAATGCTATCTGTTGTTTCTTGTAGTGTTGCCTCAGCATTTGTGACCCTTTATGCTAGGTTGCGGGCGTCCTGTCTCATTAGTTGCATATCCAATATGATTTCGTCAATTTTAGTGTCTCTAAAGGTCCTCAGTGCGCGTATTGCTTCCAGCACTTGGCCATCTTTGTTGTTGCCATTTGCTGGTTTCTGGATTGCCGTTCCGGTTCACTCCTCTGGCGCTGGGGTGTGGGTTTTGACTGCGCTGAATGAGTCCATTATCATTGCCTTTCCCTTATTTCTGGATGTCGACATGTTGGATTTGTACGCTGTGTGCAGAGTGGTCGTGTAGGTCAGGGTGTGCGTGGGTTGTCCCTGGTAGTCTGATTTCTGGGTGGTGAGCATTGATTTATGGTTCAGAGGTGTTGCTGTTAGAGCTTTTGACTCTTGTGGTGGGTCTTATTTGTTGCAGGCTGTCTTGGACACCCTTGGATTTTTTTTCCTTGTTTGCTCCAGTGTTAGGGTCTCATTCTAGTTAGGGTGGGTTGGTTGATTTGCGCTTTCTGGTGCGTATTTCAGCTCTGTTCGGCTTGTATCACCTAGCCTCTTTGGTTTTGTCCCAGGTTTTTTGCTCCCAGTTGCAGTCTTCTGCTCTTATGGGGTTCCTATGATGTGTGTCCTTAGTCTCACTGTTTGCTTGTTCTCAGTGACTCTGTTCTGTCATCAAGGGTCCCAGACACCTCTCATATTTTTCAACAATTTTGTGCCGTGTGTCTGGTCCACCCTGATTCGATCCACTTGACTCCCCACCTCAGTTGGAGTCCCAGCTTGGGATTAGTGTTATGGTTCTTGGTTTCCTCTCTAGCGTGTGGGCAAGTTCACTGTTCCAGTACTGTGTGGTTCCCGGGCTGCCCTGCAGGTCTCAGCGTGGAAAGTTCTGCTTCGTGTGCTTGAATTTCTGTCCCTGGCCCACCTTTGCTGCGCTCCTCCGACTGCTCGCTTGTCGGGGGTGCCCCAACTCTCTCCTTGATTAAGTTGGTGGTTCTAATGCGGGCCAGGTAATGAGCGTTATTTGTAGCTGGTCTGGCTGGTAGGGGTTAGCGACTCTCAGGGAGCTTATGGCTCATGGCTCACCTCTATTTAGACAGGTCAGTTGGTCGATGTGTCCCGTCCCTGGTCTTGTTGCAGCTTCGGTCCTCTGCTGTTAGAGTCCCGGTTGCTTGTTACGGCTCTGCTTTGACGTTGGCTCCGCTCTGCCTTTTTATCTCGGCTTGGTTCTGAAGTGCTTCTTCTCAGTTCTGTGCCCACGCTGTTTCGTTGTGGCTCCTGCTTTCACTTGCGCTGCTGCGTGTCATTTCGCTGGGATCTTCGTGTGCTCCTGGTGGTCCGTCTCCGCTTCTGGAGTCATGACAGTGCGGACGCGACCCTGTGCTCTCTGCTATCCGTCCACTGCCTCTCCAGTAGATTCAGTTGGATCACACTCGGTCTGCTGGTTGTTTTGGGTCTCTGTGGAGAGGTTTCTCAGCTGGGCTACGGCAGCGCACCTCCCCACCTCCAATGTTTTCACTGGCTCCAGGTCGCATCCGCCATTTTGTGGAGCCAGGGGGGGGGGATCTGTTTTGGATGATATTTTCAGCTGATCTCAGTCTGTTTTAGTCCGAGCTCGCTATAGAGCCATTGGAAATCGCTTTGCCTTTCATAAAATGTTCTTTTTGCCTTTTGTGCTGCTGTTCATTCTTCGTTGCAGGATCCATCTACAGGATCTCGGCTGGAGCTTGGCGCTTTTGCTTCCTCACTCCATGAGCAACAGGCCACGGCCCTTCTCTCCATTCACTGTTAGGAGCATCTGCGGGTCCCGATAATTTGCCTGCACCCCTTTGAGCAAATCTCCCTTTAGGCCCATTCCTTCCATAACCTTAAATAGGAAGGACCTTTCCACCTGGTCAAATGCTTTTTCTGCATCTAACGCTAAAAGCACTGCGGGTGTATCTGTTTTTTTGTACCTTTTCCACCAGATGTGCCACCCTCTGAATATTATCCGCTGTTTGCCTTCCCCACACAAAACCTGCTTGATCTGGGTGAATGAGTTCAGACAGAAGAGCCTCCAACCTATTCGCCAACATCTTTGTATATATTTTAGCATCCATATTTATAAGGGCTATGGGCCTGTAGGACGTGCATTCTGTAGGATGTTTGTTGGGTTTGGGGATCAGGGTTACTTTTGCTTCCTCCATTGAAGGGGTAAAATGGCCTGTTTCTTTGACCGAATTGAAGAGCTGTGTCAGGTGTGGGACTAGCGTGGCAGTATGTTTTATAAAAGGCCGCCGTGTAGCCATCGGGCCCCGGCGCCTTGTTGGTCGGCAGTTTCCCCACCACTTTTCTTTCCTATTCCTCCGTTATAGGCTGGTTCAAAGCCTCTTGGGCCTGTCTGTCTTTTCGGGGTAAGTTGAGCTTCCTGAGGAAGCCCTCCTGATCTGAATTCTGGGGATTTTGGGACGTGTAGAGCTCAGCATAGAATCCCGCCAGGCACTCTTGTATGTCTTGATTGCGTGTTAGGAGTCCACCCTTACCATCTTTCAGGGCCAGTATAGAGTTCTTTGTCCCGGCTCCCTGCAATAGACGCACCAACAGACCGTCCCCCTTATTGGCCTTAGCGTAATATCTCTGCTTAACAAAGAGAGTGCTCCTTCCGCCTGTTTTGTGCGCAAGACCCCTAGCTGCCCTACCGCCGGTCTACAGGTCCTTTGCGCTGCCCTTGTAGGATTTGCTGCCACCACCCTCCTCGCTGTCTCTACTTCAGCCTCCAGTTGTTTCTCCAGCGCCTTCATCTGCCTGTCCCTGCGGGCCTTGAATGCGTCCCACCTGGTACTCTCCTTCATGTCAGATTCAGATTCTTTGTTTAGCACGAAGAACTCCCTAATTTTCCCCTCTATATCCTCTCTGATCACTGGGTCCCTCGACAGAGTCCCCAGGTATTTCCACCCCCATATCTTAAGAGTCTGCTTCTGAAGCTCTAGTGTCATTGTGACGACTTTCTGGTCCGCTATTCCCTGGGGTCCCGCTTCTACCTCCCTCTCCTTGCCCAACAATGGCCCCGATACCCAGATATAGTCGATTCTAGATTGTATGTCGTGCACACTCGATAGCAAGGTATAGCCCTCCTCTTCTCCCCTTAGGCCTCTCCGAACATCCCGTAACCCAGCCTGTTCCATTCTTAGAACTAGTTCTTTTGAAGCCACCGCTCCGCTATTCCTCTGTTCCCTCCTACATAGCCTGTCTGTCCGTCTGCCATGCCAGGTTAAAATCCCCCATTAGGACTGTGTCCCCTCGCAAAGCCCTACAGTTTACCCATGAATTTCCTTAGGAACGCGTCCTCTCCCACGTTCGGGTCATAGACGGATGCAATTGTGTATTTGGCCTCTAAGTATGTCCTCTCACCATCACGTACCTTCCCCCCTTTTCTCTCCAGACCTCCTCCACTCTGAAGTCCACCGTGGTATTAAATGCTATAGCCACCCACCCTTTTTTTCGTGCCGCTCGATGCATGAATTATTTCGGAATTATTATTTTGGGCATATCCTCTCATTTTCAGTCTGCCCTGGTCTCTTGTCATCAGGTGTGTTTCTTGCAGCCCCAGGATGTCTATATCCTCCTTCCTTCAGGGGGGTGTTAAGCCCCCTGACATTATGAGTTGGTCATTTGAATAACTGGGTTGATATTACTCCCACTTCTCGCAGTTCCCCCTCTCTTCAGGGTCCATTTCCCTGCTCGGGGTCCCTGCCTAGTCGTACCAAAAGCCTCCTTTCTCCAGCATGGGGTCTGGCATGGATTCACATGCTCATGAATATTCCCCGTCGTCAGGCTGGGAATCCTCGGTAAAGAAAAAATCAGTATCAGTTTCGTTTCTGATCTGTCTTCCTTAGTAGTAACCAATCACTGGTCTCTGGGTCATACTGCCCCCAGCCAATGACTGCCCTCTCCCTAAGCCCCGCCTCTGGCAGCCATCTTCAGATTTTTACCGCAAGTTCAAGTATTGGGTGTCCTCTTGCTTTAGCTCTCGAGCTTTGCTGCATTTTCGTGCTTTTTTCAAAGAGTTTTGCTCATTTTTCGGTTAAACAGAGCCTCAAGCTCCACCGTTTCTCCATCCGATCAACGGGGACCCGTTTCGGATTTTTCTACGCCCCTCAAGGGTGAAGTTTTCATCGAGTTACGCTTCTTGGAGGAGTCCAGAAGTTTCTGAGGCCTACCCGGACATGGCACAGGAGAAAGGAAGCTCGACGTCCGGAAAGCTGTTCAGGGTTTGCCCTGGATGCCAGCTACAGAATGTGTTCAAGGATGACGAGCTTTCGAAATGCCTCTACTGCCTTCATGAGGACAAAACGCACGTGGAGAAGGACTGTGCGTTTTGCGGGAACATGTCGAAGCGGACCATGAAGGATCGACATCTTCGCCTTTCCAACTGGCTGGAAGGAAAGAGCCCGTCGGGTGAGAAGAAGAAGTCTGAGCGGTCTTCTAAGTCCTGTGAGGGCGCCCCGGCGACAGGGGCCCAACAGAAGGCAAAGCACCGCGAGTCCGCGGGCACCGGGAGCGCCGAACGGTCGGGCTCCTCAGCGGCCAGGCAGGGCGCATCCTCTCCGGCACCATCAACCACGAGCCAACGCTCTGGCTCGGGAAAGAGGAAAGCCGAGAACCCGGCGAAGCTTCTGGAGAGGCCCCGGTCGGGCTCGAAGGATCCAGCCGAGGGGGAGCGAGGCAGTGACCCTCTCCCCAAGGTGAAGGTCACATGCCCACAGAAGGTGGTGAGGCCTTGACTCACCCGGCTAAGGCCTCTATCAAGGAAGTTGCGGCGGCCCTGATGCAGCCTGTGGAGGCTACATCAGTGGAGGTGACCTCGGGGCCCAGAGTTTCCCTGCCACCGCAGAGGGAAGCCTCTTTCAGGCCCATCGAGAAGGCCCCCGTGAAGACCCCAGCAGAAAAAGAGCGGGGGCGGTGGCCATCGTGGATACGGGCACAGCTTCCGAGGAGGAGCTGGTTGAAGTCTTGGAGGGCCTCGACTAGGGCGTTGAGGAGGCCCGGTCCCACGGGAAGGATCCCGACGAAGAGGATGACGAGAGCGACGGCGGCGCCGGCAAGGTTCCAAGTCAACCGTCGCGCCCGTCTCTTCCGGAGCCGCAGGACAACTCGGCGGCCATTTTGTTGGCAATACAATCCTTATGTAAGGAGATAAGGACAAGATTGCCCCTACCACCGACGGAGGAGCCGGAGACAGGCCCGACAGAGGAGCCAGAACCAGGCCCTTCGGGAAGTCCACCAAGCAAGAGGAGACAGACACATCCAGCCCCTGCCTTTTCAGCCCTCTCGGACTGCTCAACCTTTGCCCCTGTCCCCCGTCCCTGGGGATGACACGGGAAAGGACACGGCCACGACGAGCCCGGATGACGACGGCGGTGACGACGGGAAGGAACTCCCATCGCCTCCGACTCGGGCCTCCCTGCCCGACGAGATTGGGTCCTTCCACGCTATGACTGCCAGGGCATCCAAGCTTTTTCAGCTCTGCCCCGAAGAGAAGGAGGGGTTCTTTTATCAACGGTGCGAGGCCAAGAGGAAGACGGTCCTCGCCGTGCCTCTGCTGGATGACATCTGGGACGAGGGACTCGCCCTTCTCAAGAACCCGTCTACGACGCCTGCTGAGAGGGATCGGTACGAGAAGAAGTACCGGGTCCCTGACGCGGCCCCCCTGTGCCTTAGACCGCAACCGACCCCTGACTCGGTCGCCTCAGCCGCGGCCAAGAAGAAAGCGTGGGGGGCATCGGCCTCAACGTCAACTTCCCCTCCGGACGGTGAAGGAAAGAAGCTGGATGCGATGGGGCGACGAGTTATCTCGTTGGCGGCAACAACGATTATGGCGGCCAACGCCCCTGCGATCGTGGCCCGCTACGACAGGGAATTGTGGTACAAGATCGCCCCCTGTTGGATTTCCTACCGGACGACAAGAGGGCTGAGGCCCTGGAGATCTTGCAGGAAGGTAAGGTGGCATCGGACCACGCCATAACGGTGGCAACGGACATTGCCGACACCGGTTTCCACCTGCTAGGCAACAGCGTTTGCCTTAGACGGCAAGGGTGGCTCAAGGCGACGGATTTCCGCCAGGACGTACAAACCAAGGTGTTGGACATGCCCTTCGACGGGAACAACCTGTTTGGGAAAACAGTGGATGAGTCCCTCCAAGCCATCAAGGCGGACACGGAGACGGCTTGGGCCCTAGGAGTTCTCCAGCAACGACGGCCATCCTTTCGGATCTCCGGAGGCAAGCAAGGTGCCTCCAAGGGATTCGGCGGTGCCTCCTCTACGTACCGCCAGGCGGCCCGCTCCTCGTTGCAAGAAGCCTACAGGGGACGAGGCAAGCCGGGTGGATCCCGCCATCGTCGCCATGGAGGCAAAGGCGGCAAGGCGTCCTCCAAGCAAGACTGAACTGACCGTGGCGTTGGGCCCCCACTGAAGCACCCCGGTGGGAGGCCGGCTGATGAAGTTCGTCAGCGTGTGGGAGTCCATCTCCACCGACCGTTGGGTGCTGGATGCCGTGGCCCAGGGGCACGCCCTGGAGTTTCTAAAAAAAAGTGCCCCTGCATTCCTCCTGTGGCCAGGAAGGAAAACCACGTCCCTCAACTACTACTGGAGGTAAGGGCGATGCTCAAGAAAGGTGCCATCGAGCTCGTCCCGAAGAGGCTCCGGGGCTCCGGAGTATACTCAAGGTACTTCCTTGTGAAAAAGACAGGAGGATGGCGGCCCATCCTGGACCTGCGACGACTGAACAAGTACATCAAGGCACAGAAGTTCCGGATGGTCACCCTCCAGCACGTGCTGGGACAGCTGGAGGAGGGCGATTTCCTGTCGCCGTTACATTTGGAGGATGCATACTTCCACATCCCCATTCTAAAAGAACACTGAAAGTTCCTCCGGTTCATGGTCCAAGGAAGGCACTCCCAGTTCAAGGCCCTCCCGTTTGGATTGAAGTCGGCACCCAGGGTTTTCACCAAGTGCCTCGCACCAGTGGCGGCGCGGCTGCGCCTGCAGGGGATCCACGTCTACCCCTACCTGGACGATTGGCTCATCCGTGCAGGGACAAGGGAGCTCACCGTAGAACACACAGCGAAGACCGTCCAGCTGCTCACGGACCTGGGGTTCTCCATCAACTTCCCGAAATCCCACCTGGTCCCCTCGCAAGTCGCACTGTTTCTGGGAGCCAAGCTCGACACAGTGGCGTGTCTGGCCTTGCTGTCGGAGGAAAGGCCAAAGGCCATCCTGGGCAAGGTGCAGCATCTGCTGGCCACGGACGTGGCCAGGGTGAGGTCCATCAAGTCCCTCCTCGGGATGATGTCCTCTTGCATATATCTTGTGTGCCTGTGCAGGCTTCGGATGCGCCCTCTACAGGAGTTCCTCGACACCCGCAGCTTCAAGGACAGGATCCCTCTCAACGAGAACTTCTGACGAGCGATCCGGTGGTGGGGCACTCACACTCATCTGGCGGCAGGGACAGACTTTCAGACCCCGGCCCACCAGGTAACGGTGACAACAGATGCCTCCCTGGAGGGGTGGGGAGTGTTCACCGGAAAGCTTCACGCGAGAGGCCTCTGACTCCCGGAGGAGAAGCCGCTCCACATCAACATCCTGGAGCTCCGTGCAGTGTTCTGAGCCCTCAGGTCCTTTCTCCCGCCCCTCAAGGGCAAGGTGGTGAGTATCTTCACCGACAACACCACCACAATGTTCTACATTCGGAAGCAGGGCAGAACCAGATCCCCTGCCCTATCCAAGGAAGCCCAGGATCTGTGGCATTGGGCCGTTGCCCAAGGGATGTTTCTGGTGCCATTTCATCTGGCAGGGATAAAAAACACCATCGCCGACTCACTCAGCAGAGAGCTGCGCTCGTGCCACGAGTGGGAACTACGCCAGGATCAAGTGGATCGACTCTTTCAGCGATGGGGCAAACCCCAGATCGATCTGTTCGCGATGGCGACGAACTCCAAATGCCAGAGGTTCGCCAGCAGGTTTCCCCAGCCGAGGAGCATGGGCGATGCCTTCTCGTTCCCCTTGGACGGCCTGTTCCTATAAGCGTTCCCTCCGTTGCCGTTGCTGTTGCTGCTCCGACTCCGCAACCATCTCAAGAGGTCCCGGTGCAATACTGTGCATATGTTCATTGATTTTAGTGCCGCATACTTGTCCAGGATAAACTGGAGCCTCAGTACTTGATCCACTGTGCTGAAAGCTGGCCTGCCGATGATGCAAAGCCCCCACCTCCACGTTCCATGCCAAGGACCACCTTGGCACACACTTTGCCCCTTGCATCTAGAACGGAGATGGGTCTGTAATTAGATGGACATCCCCCATCGCCTTTCTTAAAGATGGGGACCAGGATTGCTTGAGTCCATGAATAAGGGACCCTATTGGCTGCCAGCAAGACATTGTAGAACTTGTGCAATTATGGGATCCATATGGCCCTCTCCTGCCTGTGCACACTGCTGGGACGATATCCGGGTCTGGTGCTTTCCCCCGTTTCTGCGATAATAGGGCAGTCTTGATATCATGTGTGGTCAGCACGAGGGGGGCAGTGTCTCCACTCTGACCCTCCAGAGACAGCGCCATGATCCAGGCAAGAGGCCTGGCTTGTTGCCTTGTAAAGTCTGCCAAAGGGCTCAACCCACGCTGCCTCTGGGATGCCCTCAGAAGGTTGTCCCAGAGTTGTTCACAACATGCCACCTTCTTGACCTTGCAGAGGTTGCGGTACAGTGCCTTTGTGGCAGTCAGGGTCAATGTGCCCTGCTCCCCCCCGACTCTTGGCCAGCTCAATCAACGTCCTTTTAGCAGCCCGGCACTAATCGCTGTAGCATACGGTGGTACGATCCGCCCTTCTAGGGATCTGGGACCATGGTCGACTCATACTTTTTCCTACGGCACTAATTCCTTCATGCACTTGAAGGAGTTCATCAGCATTATTAACCTCACTGCTACAAAGGCAGAATGCTTTGGTATATACCTGGTAATTTAGTTTCTTGGTCTAATAGGTGCTACTAAATGGGGAACCTGGCACTGCCCCTAATTCGGTAAGGGTCTTTTTCCACCCATGTGCCTCCCTCCTTGCACCAAATAGTGACCCTAGTACAGAGACTATGATGTGATTATGGTCAGTTTCTCGCCTCTTTAGCACACGAAAATCTTGGAGGTGACCCCAGGATTCCACATTCACCAGGATGTAATCAATTAAGCTGCACTTGAGGTGCATACCAAAGGTTACACTTGCCGGACAGTTGCTTGGGAATCTACCTTACAAGCCCTAAGACCCAGCTGCAGGAACAATCTTGCTACTTCCTCAGCAGGTCTGTAAAGTCTTTTGGAATGTTCCGCCACCAAGTCCCCCCATCTCGCATCTTCCTCATCTGTGATCCCTACCATAATGTTGAATGGCTCGAATTGGAGATTTAAATCACCACAAATTATAACTTTTAGCGTGCTTTTTCCCTCCAGTCTGTCACTCTTTCTTCAAAGAGTGACACCACAGAGTTGCTTCTGGTAGCGATGTGGCGATTGTACACATTAATGAACAACAAGTTAGACCCATCAGGACAATGCATTTGAATTTCCATATAATCACCATGAACAATGGGAGACATACGTTTGTTGAGAATATTTTTACGTTAACCCACAGATTCAACCCACCACTTGGATCCCCTTTTTTCCCCTTTGAAGCCGGTACATTGAATGTGACAAAACCCTGGATATCATGGGTCATCAGTGACCATGTCTCTTGTAGTGCTACAATGTCATAGTAATATACCAGATCCAGCCACTCTGGATCCTCCATATACTTCTGAATGCCAGCTGTATTCCACAACTTCACTGCATTGATTCCAATGACCTGGACATAAGGGCTTGATGTGTTTGGGGAGACTTTAAGTCAGACCACCCACAGAGTGTTTTTGGTGTCATTGGTTATTCAAGGTCACAGAATTTATAGCCTCAACTGCACATCCTCTGGTCCTACCAACTTCATTATAAGAACCTGCACCCAGTCTCAACAGACCAAGCCTCTCAGATGGGTGGTCTACAGCACACTTGCATGCCCATGAGGTAAACATGTGGCCCCTTGAGTTGGCTTCGTCATAGGTCTTGGGTGGTTGTTTGTAGCATACTGTTACCTGGAAGCCCAACTCATATAACATGTATAATAAGGTGGCCACCACAGGAGACGCCATCTCAATTAGGGCCAGTTTGTGGTGCTAGATCATTTTGGCAGTTCGACACGCAGTATGTCACGAGGCCCGGGATCCGTCTCCATAGGGCCATCAAAAAGGATCTGTTTAGAAACAGGCTTTCAGCGTTTGGACTGGTTTCCTAAATTTTTACTAGGTTCTCAAACTGTCCGTGTTTACTGCAACCTCTGGTGAAGATAGTTTGGCTTCATATCTCTCTGACACACCTGCCCTTGGTCTTGTGTTGCAGTCCAATGTGACATCCACCACTCTTGCCAGAATCCTTTTTGTCTCGAGGTGATCCTCTACCAGACTGGTTCATAGCACCTAAAGAGCATCTAGTTTGGACATAAGAATATTTGATGTTGATGCTCCTGGGGATGGATCGCTGGACAGCAGCGTCAAGGATCTGGCAGAGTAAATCAACTTTGTTCTTTTACAATGGTATTTGCCCCTTCTTGGAATGGTCCGTAGTTTGATCAGTTACCGGAAATGTGTGAATTTCCATGCAATGCGAGCATTCGAACAATATACTGACTTGCTATACTAGCATGAGCTCTACGTTTCAATTCTCATCGAAATCATGGAATTATCTTATGTACAAATCCTGCGCTACCAGCTTACATCTTTTTTTTTTTTAGTTTGATCAGGCAAGAATCTTCAAGCAACACATTATCCACTCGCCTTGTGTCTGTGCAAGAAGATACAGGGAAGTCCCCAGCTCGGAACAGGTACGTTTCACAATGCTGACTTGTGAATCCTGATTAATTTAAACCAAGAATGATTGAACTACTGTAGAGGTGAAACATTAACCTGTAAATGATTAGGTTTCGGTTCAACCACCATTTTATTAATATTCAGGCAAGTTAATCCTGCAAGTCCGTGCTATATTGTTATAACAGTTATATATCAAACCGCATTGTTTCAAAAGTCATAAAACATTTGTTGGTATGCCATGTAGGGTTTAAAAGCTGCTTGGAGAGATGTACTGTGTTCCCTTAGGGGCTGGGTGGCCTGGCGCAGCAAAGTGACTTAATTGCATTTAAATCTGATTCAGTGCACTATTCTGACCTTTCCTTGCTCAAGACCAAATGCTAGAGTGTTCCATGTGATTTGTGGTCTCACTTCACATACCTAAAAGACACAACATTCTAATCTTGATCACTGCAAAGGGAATAACAGGAATTGAAAAACCTCACGACTCACTCTTGCCAAAGAAAAGCAAAGCTGTGAAAACTGGCGCAGCAATTCTGAAAACAGAGGGCCAAGTTACGACAAGATCAGTAAATGGCCATCATCAAGAGCGCGATCAGGAAGCCCTGTGCCCCCCTTCCTGTGGAACATTTTTGCTATGAAGAACTCTATATCCAGTTTTGCCTTCAAGTACATATACTTGCCAGTTATCGGAAACAAGCACGCAGAAGAGCATTCCGAGATTATCCATACATGAAAAAATCCAAAGGAAATAAAAAGCAGCTTGCTGCGTAATCAAAACCCACCCTCTTCAGAGTTCAGTGCTGCAGTGGGAGAAGGAGAGACGCCAGACATACTCGCGTCAAGATTTAGAACACCCACAATGAATACGAGAGCATCCTCAAGTGGCCATGCAGCCAACTGCATACACATACATGCCCAGGGAGGGGGGTGCAGACCAGAGTTTGGCTAGTGACAGTTGACCAACCATCAGCAACTGAGGCATATATAAGTATGCAAAAGAAGGTCTGGGGTTTCCTCTACCGGCACAAACACAGCCCATTGACCTGTTCTTGGGTGGATGACCTCCGGGAGAGTCTCAACCACGCTTTAGCTCAATGCGCTTTTCAAAGAGGAGACATTTCCATATGCAGATCGGTCTTTGTCCCACCCAAAGGCAGTTCATCACTGAAATGATAGGCAAATCTCCTTTGAACCAGAATTCCAACAGCAACCCCAGACAGGTGTTTCGGTATAGTGGGCCTCCTCAGTGAGGTAGAGCTGTGACTCACTGAGCACAGTGAGCAAGGGGTCCACATCTAGATTACCCTGGTAAGTTAGGGTGATACCCCAAGTACCTCAAAATATGCAAAAGGTCTGGGAGTCCCTCTACCGGCACAAACACAGCCCATTGAACGGTACTTGGGTGGATGGCCCCCAGGAGAGTCTCAATTACGCTTTAGCTCACTGCACTTTTCCAGAGGAGAAATTTCCATATGCAACCGTACCTCTTTTTCTATGTTTAAGGAACTTCGACTTCGAGTTGGTCAAAGTTACCTTGGGTTATCCAGACGTGGACCCCTTTCTTCACTGTGCTCAGAAAGGCACATCTCCACCTCACTGATAAGGCCCGACTAGGCTGAAACATGTGACTTGGGTTGCTGTTTCATTCTCTTGTTCAAAGGAGGATTGCCTAGCATTTTGGTGCTGTACTGTTCAAGTGGCCGGGACAAAGACTGATATGCAAATGGGTATTTCTCCTTTGCGAAAGGTGCAGTGAGCTTAACTGTGGCTGCAGACTCTCGAGTGAGTTCAATCCCATAGAACAGATAATTCTCCAGCATGGGGTCTAGCATGGATTCACATGTTCATGAATATTCCGTGTTGTCAGGCTGGCGATCCTCTGTAAAAGAAAAAACAGTTTCACTTTCACTTTAAAACTGTATTTCTCCTCTAAACCAATCCGTGTCCTCTGGGTCATATTAACCCCATCCAATGACAGTCCTCTCCCTAAGCCTTTTCTCTGGCAGCCATCTTCAGATTTTTAATGCACACTTCACTGTTGGGAGTCCTTGGGTTGCTCTCTGAGCTATTTTGTAAATTGTTCAATGTTTTTTACTGACAAGTTGTATTTTTGTTCCATCGGAGCCCGTGTGCTCCTATCTTCATTGTCCGGCAACAGGGATCCGTTGTCGGTGAAGTTGAGGCCCCCTCAAGGGCGATTGTTCATTGAAGTTTCTGGAAGGCCGTCTTGGGCCCACTTCGCGCCCTCTGACTATGACGGAGGAAAAAAAGGATGGAAGGACACTTTTCAGGCACTGTACCCAATGCGTGCTAATGAACGTCTTCGTGGAGGACAAACATCTAAAGTGTCTATACTGCCTGCACCCGAACCACAACGAGGATGGGTGTGAAATATGCCTGGGCTTCTCGAAGAAGATGAAGAAAGACAAGTATAGCAGGCTGGCGGCATGCCTCAAGTCGAGCAATGCCTCTGATTCGTGCTCCGTGCCGGGTCATGCCTCCCCCTGGACCAGTCAGTCCAAGGAACGGTCTCCCTCCAGGAGCAGGTCGAAGTCCTTTGATCCATGGGGGTCCAAGACAAGGCCAAGAACCGCAACACTGATCCTGCCAGGTTCGCCGCTGATGCAGGTCCCATGTTGGATAAACCGCTATCGCCATTGCTGTCCGCCTCCTTAGCCAGTCTGCAATCGGGTTCCTCCTCATAGAGGAAGTCCTCCACCCCGGCCAAGTTACGGGAGAAATCGGAAAAACAAAGGCCGGAGGAAGAGAAAGCAGCCTCACAGGCTCATCAGGCGCAGCCGAAGACGCCGTCGACCGATACGGCGAGTGCGGTCCCTACAGCGCAGATAGTGTCCCTGCCTCCCAGGCTCAACAAGGCCGCAGTGGCAGCAGCGAAGACTGCGGGCACCCCTGGTGGGGCAAAGGCACCGGTTCTGGTGCCGGTACACAGCCCTCAGGAGGGAAAAAGGGGGGAAGCGAGGAGGCCCCAAAGCAGCCCTCCAAGGTTTACGTTCAGCCAATGGACATCTCACCCACGGATGATGACGACCAAGCATCCGTCCACGAGGAGGGCGATGGCGCAGGGCTTAGCACTCAATCATTCCCTCTTCGGCCGAGGATCATATCCATGGACATCCTGTCAACTCTCCACATCGTAGTGATGGAGATCCAGCAGAGGTTGCCTCCAGCTCTGGCACTTGTTGTTCCGTAGGCCCCTGACCAGCCTCCACGCAAGAAGAGGAAGCCTCCACCACGTCCGAACCCGACTCCACCAGCCGCCCCGGATACACACACGGACCATGGTAGGGAGACAGCCACGGAAACGGACGAGGATGTGAACTTCGTCCCGGGAGATGGTGAATCAGCACATCTGGATGCCCCTAATAGAGGCTCTGCTCCAGACGAGGTGGGATCATTCCACTCGATCTTCAAGCGCTAGTATCAGGGAGAATTTTAATTTCTGTGCCAATTCCATTTAACCTTAAAGACCCCAGCTCCTTTGCTGGACTGCAGGCTTTTTAATTTTTACTGCTGAGTAAGTGGGACCTTTTTCTCACTCACCCATGTGTTTTCCTGACTATGATTTTCTATGTTCCTTACTGTTTTATAGAGTCTGGTAAACTCCATAGGCATCTGATTTTGCATTGTGACCCACATCACCTTCAAGTCCCTTGGACGTCTCTTAATGTTTAACTACATTTTCTTGGGTGAACTACTGTTCCCAAGAATAGTAAGAAGACCCCTGTTTTACTTTTACTTTATGGGTCCAGCACACACCACCCTACGTGGAGTGCTGGGAGG
The DNA here is from genome assembly GCF_040938575.1 of Ambystoma mexicanum. Classification (NCBI taxonomy): domain Eukaryota; kingdom Metazoa; phylum Chordata; class Amphibia; order Caudata; family Ambystomatidae; genus Ambystoma; species Ambystoma mexicanum. The sequence continues at coordinate 711,922,350 of NC_090931.1, forward strand.
TTACACAGTAATTCCTTTAACCCATTCCTCATGTAACATTTTGTTAGACTAACTCACTTGAATGGCTGGTGGCAGTGGTTTCTTTTTTACTACCTAGTGACTTGTATCTGCAGGCTGATACCTCAGCCGCAGTGCTGCACCCAAGGGTGACCATTTTCACAAAATGGCCTCTGTCTTCTTTTTTCACCATTTCTTTTTTAGTTTGTTCTGGGCTTTTACTCTGTTGTTTGTATCAGGTTTGAGTCCTTTGTGTATTTTGCCTTTGGCGGGCTTCAGTTCTCAAGCCTGCACAGGCTTCAGTGTGTCTGGAAAGGCAGGAAGTGAGGGAGGGTCCCAAAACCTCCCTGTCTTTTGTCTCTAGGTGTGCCTCAGTGATACCGTTCCAATTGGCTGGCTGACTGTCCTGGAGGACAACCACCCTGCTGTGTGATTGACAGCCTAGGGCTGTGAATGAATGGTAACTTGGATAAAAAGCGAGGTTGTTGGGACTAAGAGCAGTCGACCACTGGAGGACAACATTCGAAGCAGAAGATGAGAGAAGATGCCTGCAGCACACTCCTGGACCACAAAGTGCCCAGTGAAACCCTGCAGCTGTGCTGATCCCGTTTTTCGAATCGACAGGAAAGACCCATAAAGGACGACTTCCTACCTTAAGCTGGTGGGACCAACTAGCCTTGAGACAAACTCTATTTTGGCGTAATCCCCGACTTGCTGTGACTTTCCAAGGCTGCAGAAGCCCAATACCTGCAGTATCTCGATGACTTTGTGAGGGCATTGTCTTCCGAAGTCTGAATCTGGCCAGATCTTCGTGGCATCCAGAGGACCCTGCCGAAGTAAGAAGTCCATATCCAGAGTCCCCTCACCAGAGTCCAGGACCGAGGGATTAAGGAAATCCTAACCAGAGCTTTTCGTTCTTCTTTGGCTCTGAGAAAAAGGCACCAAAACCACAAGGAGCCGCTGAATCAGTGGAAATCCATTGCTGCCGAGTCCCTCTCTCTCTCTCGAGTGCTGCCGCAGGAGCCCGCCAGACGTCCTCCCTTTCGTCACCACAACCAAGGACCAGGAACAAGGGTCTACTGCATTGTATCATGAAGGCAACCAGCTGGAACAACTTCTTAATTTCACAGGTACTGTGGGGCTTGGGATACATTATCCTTTTGCCACTGGGAGTGCTTCCTATCTTTGGCGAGTGCGATTTAATCCTACACTAACTTGACATCACTGCATTGGCCTTACAGCTTGTGCTTTCTAAAGGAGACTCCTCTAAAATTTCTGTGATTTCTCTCTTGAATACTAACTATTTAGGAAAATATTTCTAAGAAGAAGAGTATCAGAACTTTGACTTTGCCCGTTGACTTTGGCTGACCTGGCTCTCTAAAGGCCTTCTTCTGAAACTATTGGCTTTGGCAGAGCTTGTTCCCTTACAGGTTTTCATGTTGAACACTTTAATGCTGGAATAATAGACTGCCTGCATGCCTTTGGGAGAATCTAACTGTTCTTATAACCTATCAGTGTGTTCTGGTCTAACCCTAACCTTTCCTTCCTTAAACTCAATATTGCAAAGTACCGTGCAGAGTACTGACTGCACCGTCTGCACCCCGCTCTGCTCCAGTGCCGTTAATTGGATTGCAATGTGGATTTCGTCGTGCCGACTTCTCTGACAACTGGAAATAAGCCACGCCCCCTCTTTTGGCTTTGGATGTACAAAAATCTGGATGTGCGCACACCCAGCTGAGTACCTTGCAGAGTACTGACTGCACCGTCTGCACCCCGCTCTGCTCCAGCGCCGTTAATTGGATTACAACGTGGATTTCGCCGTGCCAACTTCACTGAATACTGGGTACTTACTTAGTGCTCTTACTGGACTTACTGGACTTTCATCTTCCATCTACTACGTTTACTATTTTAAGTCTGATTTAAAACTAATATAGTCACTTTTAATTTTCAGAAATAAGCCACGCCCCCTCTTTTGGCGTTGGATCTACAAAAATCGGGACCTGTGCACGCTCACCCAGCTGAGTACCCTGCAGAGTACTGACTGCTGACCGCGGTACAGCGAGTCAGCGTGAAACGCTGTCGGTAAGCCCCCAACTGTGTGCTTTTCCCTTTTTTTTTATTTAGGAACTTTGAGTTCTGTTCTTTCCTAAATAGTTCGGGCTTTGAACTCTATTTTTTCTTGGACTGAATTTATTCAAAATATAAACCCTAGTTACCTAACGCCTCACGCGATTTACTGCTGTAATACATCTGCGTGATCATGAATCGTTTAACAGCAGGTATGCCTCGTGTTCCGAGCCTGCTAACGCGCAGAAGCCTAAATAAGTCCCCAATCAATATAGGCGCTTCAAAGCCTGGAGTCCCATTGAAAAAAAGTCTTGGGTTTTTTCCTGACATCCGCCACTTTTTGGTAAACCCAGACCAACCCGAATTCCAAGCTGTATCCGTCCACTCTCTAAATAAAGTGCCGGCTAATATGTAGCGCTACTTGAGCAGCAGTATAAAAATACTGACAAACACCGACCTATTTGTCGGATAATACGATGCAACGCTGCTTATCTCTCTTCAAGCCCTTCAAGTAATGATCACTTTCACACTCACCTATCTTACTGAATTCTCTATGGAACCACAGCAAAACTTCCCCGTGCTTCCACCTCAGCCTCCTAATACAAAGGCTTTATATTCAGATGTTGTCAACCCCACAGTACCAAAACCATTGCTTAGAGAGCAACGCCCCTTTTTCGCATCCATTACCCCTTTCTTCTTCCACGCAGACTCCAGCTTCAAATTGTGTTGGCTTGTTACCAACCCTGAATGGTCCTTTTAATGCTCCCAACACTTCTGCACTCTCTAAAACTCCAGAGCTTTACACAACGGATGCCCCAGAGGACATCATCTCACCAAATGAGTCCCAACCGTCTTTTGTTGCTTCCTTCTCTAAGCCAACAGCTTGCCCATCTTTTGGATTCACTTCAATCAATAACCCTGCACTTGATGCTGCTCTAACAGCTATTAACACAAGCATATATTCACTTGTAAAACTCTTTGAAGTATTAGATCATAGATCAGTCTGTCATCAGGACTCTTTGCTTCTTCTTCATAAAAAAATAGATTGGATTGCAGCCTCCAGAAATAATTCAACCACTCCTTTGAAAACAAATGAGCTTCATTCTGTAATACCTTTGGAGAGCCCACCTTGTGAAGAACCAATTGGAGATGCGCAGCCTAATCTTGAATCGCCCTAGGTTTCTAATAGTGATGAAATAATCACAAATTCCCCGGATGTGCAAATTGTTGAAAAACCTCTCTATGAGGTGTTTGCCAAACCAGTCCAAATTTCCAAAAGGAGGAGGAGAGGAAACGGGAAGCGCACGTCCCACAATTTGAATTATTGTGGTCATAATTTCGATATTGAACAAAGACCATCTAAAAAATCCCCCCAAAAAAACGAAAACAAAAAAGTTTATTGCAAACCTAGTTTCTAGTGACAAATTGTCGCATGATCTATCTGAACAAAAATTTGACCATCTACAAAAATGTCCTTCTCCATCAAGAGCTGCTCCCTCCACACTTCCTTCAGACTTGAAAGTCTCCAAAGGTAAGAAGCCTATTCTTTCACAACCAATTTGTATTGAAAGTGAAGAACTAAACGAAGCACACTCGAATGACATTCATGAAGAGCTTATGAATATGTCTGTTTATCCAAATGATTCCATCACCGAGGTAGTATACCATGGACTACACAACACTACATCAGATAAACAGGCAATGCCAATTTTTTGTGTGAACTTTGAGGCAAACTCCACAGCTTTTAAGACTTTAGATCAAAGGTGGAAAGCCTTACAGTCTAATTCACAGAGTTTGAGTAATAGATCTGACCGTACACTCATTCCCCCCCTTATCCAACCAAAACACTCATGGTGATGTCGTGCAACAATGCACAATTCCAAAGTCTCACTCAGTCGATAGATCTGAATCAACATCCTCCTTGAGACTAAACTCTCTAACAAAAACTCTGCCAAATATTCCTGAAGATACTATTCATGAAGAGTATAGACCTGACATCTACCTCCCAAAACCTCCAACATTAAGGGATGAATGTCTGAAAGTGACAATGCTTGACGGGTTGCATTCAGATCCCTTTCCAAATCGCAATACTATTTTATTAATATTAAACTCAATCCCTGCGTTATCTCAAGTAAACTCAAATGATATTGCTTTACTGTGGTATCCAATGCCAGCACAACAAGATGTCAGTGCGATTGATGTGACTTTGATAATTGTGAAAAATCTAATTTGGAAAGAAAGACAAGAACTATACAATAGAGGGCTACGGATTGAAGCATTTTGTCCCCCTCCTAAGATTGAAATCTATGCCCAAGAATCCGAACTCTAATGTGAAACAGGCACACAACAATGAATCATCTTGCTGTACGTGTAAAGCTGATAATGGTGCTAATCAAGGACCCCCCCCATCCAACTGGGACTGGCTAAAACGTGAAAAATATGGTAGTGTGAGTCAACCAAATCACTAGACTAAAACTACAAAACTATTACATACTTGTACTTTGGCATCATGGAACACTAGGGGGTTTGCTCATTTATGTTTTAATAATGTGTCAAATCTTAATACATATGACATAGTTCTACTCCAAGAAACCTGGCTCCAAACTACTCCCTGCTGGGTAGATCACCAACTCAACATTGTGCCGGCCTCTAAACCAACTAAAGGGCGTTCTGCGGTTGGTCTCTTAGTTGCAGTCCGTAATGACTGCCAGCTTGCCTTCAAAGCTTGGCCATCACCAGACATTGGAATTCAGATAGTTGAACTATCTACTATTAATACTTATCCTTTTTTTCCTTCTTGTTTAGTATTAAATATCTATTGGAATCCCGTATCTCCTTCGGAGCCACGTTTCTTAGATGAAATTGAAAACGTGTTAAATCAAGCATTATTGAACCCCAATATTAGAACGATGATTATTGCTGGGGATTTTAATTTAAATTGTATGACCACAAATATGAAATATAACTCAAGAACCTATAAATGGTCCAAGTTAGCAGTTGAAAGAAAGCTCTCTATGCTAAATGGTCCACTCCCCGCAGATTCACCACCTAACCCGACATGGAAGAGAAATAGTAGTAAATCTATACTAGATTATGTCTTCATATCAGCAGAGGCAATTCCATTGATAACATCATTTGAGGTACTAAAGACAAAACTCAGCGATCATAACATCCTAGAAGTGTCTTGGTTGCCACATGAGGTTGTAAGCAGTGATCACTATAATCTGACTATAATATGGCACTAGAAATAAATAATGAAGGCAATCGTCTAAAATGGTATCCTACTCAGATTGATAAACTAAAAAAAGAAATTCTTGAAACATATCATGATAACTATACTATATCTAATGTTTTTTATAGTGACTGCATTTAAATTCTAAACCAGGAGGTAAGTGTATTGCCTCGTACAACTTAGTCAGAACCCATTTGCAATCCTTGCCTATCGGATCTTGTATTTGATGAATTGGAAGTACATCTAGAGCCCCGGGACCTGATTTGCTCACCAATGCGATATTAAAGAAAATTCCTGAATTGTGGGCAAATATTCTAAAATCTATTTTTACGAGAGTCATTGAATCAGACCAAATTTCTCCATCCTGGCAACAAGCATTTATTATTCTGATAGTTAAAAAAGGGTACAGATCTGACCCTGCTAATTATAGGCCGATAGTGCGTTTGGATGCTCCGGGGAAAATATTTGCAAAATTGATACTTGGAGATTTTTCTAAATGGCTGAGTAAAGAAAATCTCTTCGATGTTAATCAATCTGGGTTTGTTGCTGGAATTGGCACCTCACTAAATCTATTCATTTTATCAGTGCTAAAATATCAAGCGATTTTAACCAAACAGCCGTTTTTTATTGCTTTTATAGATTTTAAACAAGCATTTGACTCCGTGTTGAGACAAGTTCTATGGAAGAAACTCAGAGACATTGAATGCCCTGGATATATTAGGTTTTTAATTCTTAAATTTTACTCTGAAACTACCATAAGAATTAAACTCACATCAAATGGATTATTATCAGAGCCAATAAGTACCAACTCTGGACTAAAACAAGGATGCCCATTTGCTGCGATTTTATTTAACTTCTATATTAATGATATTTGTACTGCTTTTAATTCTGCTCGTTCTTTTCCACCAAAACTAGATGTCCATGAAATCTCGTATTTATTATTTGTTGATGACTTGGTGATAATAGACAGAACTCCGATTGGGCTACAGAAGAAGCTATAGGTATTATCTGAATATGCCACAAAAAATTAACTAACAATTAATACTTCCAAATCTAACATTCTCATTTTGCAACATGGTCGTTCATCAGCCAAAACAAAATTTTATTGGAAACTAGGAAATTGCAAACTGGATCTTGTCCAAGAATACAAATATCTAGGTGTAAATTTGAACGCACATCCTTTTGACACACCTTATCAAGATTAAATTGCAGCCAAAATGAGACTACTTGCAATTCAAGGTAAAGCGCTTCAAAAGAATTACGGAAATTTTTCTATCATTCCGGCTAGGATATTTAATTTACAAAAGGTGGTCCCTATAGTGACCTATGGAAGCCAAACTAAAATCAACCCCAAAGCCGTAAAGTGGGATTTTATTGAGGGCTTGTTCTGGAAACAAATTTTGCCAATACCTGTTTGCACCCCGATTGCCCTCATTAGATTTGAATTGGGTCTTACATCGCTAAAAGCTTCAGTCTCCTGGCTCATGTTGTCCCTCTATAGAAAATGCCTAACTGCTATTGACAGAGACATGAATTTATTTCCTGTTTTAAAAAATGTTCTGGAGAAACCTATGTTCAAACCACTTTTACATTGGAAAAACATTGGAAAAACTGTTTGTCAATCTTGAAAGAAGCTGATATTTCATTAGATCTACTACTAGAATCTCCTGATAAAGCTAAATTGAAACTTTGCCGAAGCGATTGATTAATACTATTGAGCAAATTAGCACATATCAGGCGTTTGAAAAAGGCGCCTTCCATTTGCAAGCAGTCAACGTGCTACCACGATATCTAATCAAATTTCCTGACAGGAAATACGCTGATGCATTCCTAAGCTTTAAGTTTAATTTAATGCCTACAAAAGATAAACTAGCTTCTCTCAACCATATGGTGAGTTTATCTAGAACATGTACCTACTGTAAAAAAACTGAATCGATTGAAACTACAAGGCATCTTTTAGTTGATTGTCCAGAGCTCTTAGATATTAGAACTCGCTATCTTTTTATCTATTTTACATATAGATTGTCAATAACCAGAGATGAATTATGGGAGGCAACATTTAACACTTCCAACACTTCATTGATTATAGATATACTACAATTTCTGAAAGAGCTCAAACTGTTACCAGTAGGTTTACTGTGACTTTTAAACGCTATGTAGTTGGAGTTTAATTACAAGGTTTACGATTATTCAGTCGTAATATTGGACACAATGAAATCATCCATTTTTTTATTGCTTTTATAAAGTGAAAGTATTATGAATCATTTATATGCCTTAAACATACATTTTAAAATGTTTTATGTACAAACTTATTAATTGGATTTCTTGTGTTTTGCTAAAATGTGTTTTAAATTACTATTTATCTTAATGCATATCTTGAAGTCGAATCATCTAAGATGGCTACTTTGCATATATAGTGTCCAAATATTGTCTGAACAATCAATTCACAATCGTAAACCGAAATTTGAATGTAAATAATTGAGAAAGTTGTAAAATCAACTAAAACAATTTATTCAATAAAAAAAAAATATTGCAAAGGTGATACTACATAAATGCTATACTGACCTCAAATGACATCACCTCCAGGTGCTGAAGCATGTTAAGATATGAATTAATTATTCACCTGTTTCATTGTTCACTTTTTTAATTGAATCCTAATTTGGGATTAATGTTACAGCTAATTACTGCCTTTTAAAGAAAGCTTTAAATATCTTTGTGTATAAATAAATAATGTATTATATTACTTTAAGTGTTTAATTGGATACTTGTATTTACTGATTTCATTGTACAGCTTTACAGCTCACATTACCCCCCTCTTAAGATGAGCCTGGCTGGTTTTATGGTCTTTCCATCGATGGAAATACATTGAATGTAAATCAATCGAAATGCTATCTTTAACATGTAAATGTACATCTCCATCGAAACTTGTCCATCGACTATAGGAATGGACAAGTTTCAATGGATATGTACTTTTAAATGTAAAAGATAGCATTTTGATGCATTTATTTTTCAGATTAAAGCGTAACCAGTCAGTGCTGAAATCTTCAAAGTATTTCAGCACTGCCCAGCTTCATGTAACGTTTCATTTTTTTTTTTTTTTGGAGGGGTGCAGGGTTTCTTCCCCCAAATCCCAAAGGCAGCCCCCCTAACCCTAGTTCTAACCCCTGCCCTACCCCTTACACTAACCCTAACTCTTAAATTAAAATAATCCATCGAATAGCCATCAAATTTTATTCAATGAAAATGCATGTCGATGGAAAGTATTTTCAATGAATAAAATTTGATGAAAATGACTTGGACGAATAGATTTTCGAGTGAAAGTCTAGATACCGCCTGGCTGCTCAGTCACACTACCAACTTGTGAAGTACAGGCCTATATTAAAAGGTGGGTTACCTAATACTAAGAGATAAGTCTTTTGTAGTCCCACACCAGTTGGACTGCACTAATTCTTATGAATACCTCCGAGCTGTTCCAGCTGGTGCCCGAGGAAACCAAAAAGGAGGGCTTCCTATATCAGCGACGGGCGTCCAAGAGGAAGACTATCATGGCTGTATCCTTTTTGGACGACATTTTGGAGGAAGGCCTGGCCCTCATGAAGAACCCATGCATGGCTCAGGTTGGAGAAGAAATACAGGGTGCCGGACTCCACACCCAAGTGTTAGAGGTCACAAACGTCGCCAGACTCTGTAGTGTCGGCTGCCGCTAGAAAACCTTCAGCCAACCTGGCATCCGCATGATAAGTTTGGTTTGTTTGTTTGTTTGTTTGTTTGTTTATTGATTTGATAATGCGCACCAAACCCTTAGGTAGCTGGGCGCAGCAATACAAGAAGTCTCAAAGCTTAGTTACAGTGCCTGTGACAGGCGAGTGCATACATGTGCATACATACATATAATACAAAGCAGACAAAATATTTACATGTTAAGGAACTTAGAGGATATATATACATATGTACATATCAGAAGATACTTTGCATTACGTGTGCTTACAGGGCACGCCTGCAGGGATGCATGGTCAGATGCATTAGTTGCAGTGGTAGTGTCAGGTGCAGTAGATGCCGTAATGATGTTGGGAAGGTCAGGCGAAGGGTAGGGTGGAGGCAGTTATGAGTCGTTGATGCGAAGCCATTTGCGTTCATTATGTCTAAATTTAGCATAAGGTTGAGGTTGTCTGAGGTCAAGTGGGAGCGTGTTCCAAGATTGCGTGGCTTTAACTGGGAAGCTAGTTGCTCCAGCCGTGGACCGTTTAAATCTTGGATTCACGAGCATGTATGAGTTAGCAGATCTCGTAGGACGAGAGGAAGTTCTCCTGTTGATTTTTTTAGACAAGTAAGGGGGTGCTAGATTGTTTAGACATTTGGAGGTGAGAGAGATCGTTTTCAAGAGGATTCTGTCCTTTATTTTTAGCCAATGAGTCTCTTTTCTGAATTTAGTGATGTGCTCTCTGTAGGGGATGTTCAACGCTGCTCTCAGGGCATTGTTTTGCAGGCTTTGCAGTTTATCTGTGACATACCTGGTGGTTCCTGAGTATAAGGCGTTCAGTAGTCTATTCTGGACATAACAAGAGCATTAGCCAGGGTAATACAGCTGGCATTAGAGAGGAATGGTCTAGATGCTCTGATGAGTTTGCAAGTATAGGCTGTTGTAGAGACAAGGGAATTGACCTCTTTCTTGAGGGTGAGAGAGGAGTCCAGATAGAATCCTAAAGTTTTTACCACAGGCATCACCTTGATATTATTATCAATGTTGAAGGATGCGTAGTTTGGGGTTCATTTTTTTAGATTGGTGTCAGAGCCAAGGATCAGTATCTCAGTTTTGTCGTCATGTGGGCAGAGGCCGTTGGACGCCATCCATGCCTGAATGAGGATGTATATCTTGTTGACCAAGGCTGAGTCTGCCTCAAAGTTGCCCGAAAGGGGTATGAGGATCTGGGTGTCATCTGCATAGTTAGTGTAGGTGACTCCCAGTCAATGCCTTGGTGAAAATGTTATACATAGTGGGTGAGACACAGGACCCCCCCCCCTCCGGACAACGAGGGGAAGAAGATGGACCCCATGGGGAAGAGAGTCATCTAGACGACTGCATCCACAATCAAAGCGGTTAATGCACTGGCTATATTGTCCCTATACGAACGGGAGATAGCTGGGCTCTATCCTGGAATTCCTTCCCGACTACAAGAAAATTGAGGCTCTTGCACTCTTCCAGGATGGGAAGGTGGCATCAGATCATGCCATTATGGTGGCAATAGACATCGTCGACTCGTGCTTCGGGCAGATGGGAAACAGTGTTTGCCTTCGTTGGCAGGGATGGTTGAAGGCCACTAACTTTCGCCAATACTTTCATGCAAAGGTGCTGGACATGCAGTTTGACGGCAAAAATCTGTTTGGGAAGCTGGTCAACAGATACCTGCAAGCCATTAAGACGGACACAGAGATGGCGCATTCCCATGGCACTCTGCAGCAGCATCACTTGTCTTTTCGCTCTTCCAGGGAGAAATCGATATGTCATCGGGAGGTTCAGGAAGTTCCAGAGTCTATTCCAGATACTTTGTGGCCAGAAGGAAGATGGGGGAGGTGGAGGGGAGGGGGGTTGGAGACCCATCCCAGATCTACGCCGTCTGAACATGTACCTGAAGTCCCATAAATTCAGGATGGTCAGGTTGCAGCACTTGCTCAACCAACTGGATGAAGGGGATTCCTTGACGTTGTTGGATCTAGAGCATACATACTTCCACGTCCCCATCCATAGGAGACATCGAAAGTTCCTACGGTTCGTGGTACAAGGCCAACACTACCAGTTCAAAACCCTACCATTCGGCTTTGTCGGCCACAAGAGTGTTCACAAAATGCCTGGCCCCGGTGGCGGCCTACCTGCGTCTGCAGGGCATAAAAGTATACCTGTACCTGGACGATTGGCTGAAGCGCCCGTTCCCGGGAATTGGCCGACGAGCACTCGAAGGAGACCATCTTACTACTGACAGAGCTGGGGTTCTCCGTAAACTATCTGAAGTCCTGCTTAACACCATTGCAGAACGCGCTGTTCCTCAGCGCAAGACTCAACACAGTGGCTTGCCTGGCGTCGCTCTCAGAGGAGAGGCTAGCAGTCATTCAAGGGAAGGTGCAGCGATTGTCATTGGCGAAGACGGCCACGGTTTGGGCGATCACGTAATTGCTCGGCATGATGTCCTGCATCTACCTCGTCCGTCTCTGCAGGTTGCAGATGCGACCCCTAAAGGAATTCTTGGATGCACATTGGATACAAGCGTCTGGGTGTTTTGCAGACAAGATCCCCCTCAACGGGGAGTTCCGCCAGGCGATAGAGTGGTAGGGGGTGCGCTCCCACATCGCCCAGGCAACTGTATTTCAAACCCTGCCATACCAGGAGACGGTCACCATAGACGCCGTTCTGGAAGGTTGGGGGGGTCTCACACCAGACATCTACACGTCTGATGTCTGTGGCTTCCAGAAGAGAATGATCTGCACATCAACATCCTGGAGCTACGTGCAGTGTTCTGGGCCCTCGAGTCTTTCCTACCGTCTCTGAAGGGCAAGGTGGTGAGGATCTTCACGGACAACATCCCCACCATGTTGTACATCAGGAAGCAAAGGGGAACTCGATCCACAGTGCTCTGCAAGGAAGCTTAGGGATTCTGGCACTTTGCCGTCGGACAGGGGATGTTCCTCGCCCCGCACAACCTGGCAGGCGTCAAGAACACCATTGCAGACTCCCTCAGCAGGGAACTGCAAGCCTGCCACAAGTGCACGCTGTTAGGGGAGTTTTCCTAAAGTCCATCTGGCAGTAAGACTTTAGTAAGCTATCCCAGTGGTTTGTAGATACCCAACTCTTAGTATCAGTCTGTACTAGCTCAGGACCTTGGTAGTGTGGCAGCGCACACTGTGGCTTATTTTAAGAGGAAGATGTGAGCTTTAGTTAAGTACTCTGAATCCTAGTTAGACAGGCACAACAAAGAAGCACTTACACATATATTTATATAAAAGGTATATATTTATTATATTTACACCAGAATCACTTTAAATACTTCAGACGCTAACGGTAGAACACTTAGGAATACTAGATAATACACTTCAAAGGGCACTTTCACTTTTGTGTTTGTTCGCGGATACATTTGTAGCAACATTAGAAAGGGAAAAGACAAGGTTATTGTATTATCGGTAACTGCACACTCATGCGGTTTTCAGCAAGTTATACGTTAATGCATTTACTCTGCATATAGAAAAGTCACTGAAAGGGTGGAAAATAAGTGGTTAGTGCAACAGGGGCTTAGTTCAAGGTTCTAGAGATGGTTTCTTCACCTGGCAAGTCTTTAAAGTCCAAAAATGCAACCCTATCAGTTCAGAGAGGTCTTGAAGTCTTGGCACACAGCGAATAAAGAAGAGTTCCTGCAGATTTCTTCCAGTGTCTAAAGTTATTGAAGCAGCAAGTTAGCAACTAACAAAGGAGATCTAGATGCGGACCCATGAAGGGGACACAAGCAGCAGCCTGGGTCAGAGGTAAGAGGGGGTTGCCCTGGATACCTCTACATGCACTTCAACGCGCTGGAGCGACTTCTTGGAATCAGGTAAGCAATATCTTTTCCCCCACAGTACCTTGAGTTTGAAGAAAGTGTTAGTGTTGGCTCCTCTGCGATGTGGTAACTCTGGACCCGACCTCCGGATTCCTTGGTCTGGTGGCAAAAGGCAGGACAATGGACGGTGTCTTCCAGCAGCAGCCTAGAGGGGTGACCTGTAGCACGACTTTTAGCAACTTCTTGGTTCAATCTGCGGTTTTGGCGCCTGTTCAGCAGCACCAACAAAGAAATCGGATCGCCCGGTCAATCTTCTTGGCTTCCTGAACTCCCACACTCTGGTGAGGGGGTCTGGGTGAGTTGGATCAGATCTCTAGAGGGTCCTTACGGACTCAGCACAGATTTGGGCGGATTCCGCCTTTCCACGATGATGCACTCAAAATAGGCAGCAGGTCTCCTGGTATTGGGGTTCTGCAGCTCTGGAAGCTCCTACGACCACAGGAGATGGTTCGTTTCAAAGTTCGCCTTGGGACTGGTTGTTCCCACCAGCCAAAGGGAAGGAGGAGTCCTCTTTGGAGCTCCTCTGTTGCATAGAAAACAGGGTCAGGGCAGCAGTGGTCCCTTCACGGTCTTGCAAAGGGTCTGCGGGCATCTCTGGTCATCTTTTTCTTCAGTTTCTTCTGTTTCCAGTGGTTGACTCACCTTTTATACAGTTCCAGCACACACTCCTCTGCAATCTCTCTCAGCATTTTACAGAAAGGGGCGTTTGGCTGTCCAATCAGGACAGCCAGACCCCCTGTGGGAGTTGGTCCTATTCACGCACTCTGGCAGACAAAGGACAGGGGGGTGGAAGATTCCTCCCCCACTTCCTGCTTGCCCTGACACTCTGAAGCCTAGGCGGGGATACCTACTGGTTCCCGCCAAAGGCAAAACACACACACACAGACCTCCCCCTCCCAGAATGGTAGAAGAAGGGCTAACAAAGAGAAACCATGCTAGTAATTGTGAAAAAAGAAGGGAGGCCCCAAGTTGGTACTTGGGTGCCCCTGTTGTGCACTACCGAGGCTATGGACATAGCCTGCAGTATAAAAAAAAAAAACACACACACGTCCACTGCAAAAGGGGGATACTAAGTATCCCTTTGGCATTCCTCAGAAGGTGTTGTGTGCCAATACTCTCAGACCATAGAATTTTGGGAGAGGCACTAAGTATCTCTCTATCCTTAAAACTGTACTTTACTTAAGGATATCGAAAACGGATCTTAAAGGAGGCCCCTAGGGGTCCCCAGCAACACTGACAATAAGGAGCTGTGTGCTGCAGTAGTAAAACACAGATGCCTTCAAGAGCTATGGAGCAGACAGACTCCATAGTACAGGTTGAATACAAATAATAGAGTTCCAAAAGACAGAGCCAATAAGAATGAATGAGTTGAGAAAGGCTCCACTCATTTAGGATTAAAAGAAAACAGTCCAGAAGTCCAGCAAACAACGGTTGGGGTCTCACTAGGAGAGGGGATGAAGCACAATAATGATAAATATCCCGAACAGGAGCTTCGTCAGGATCAGTTGGACCATGTGTTCGTCAAATGGGGCAGACCCCTGATCGATCTTTTTGCCACAGCGACAAACTCCAAATGCCAGAAGTTTGCCAGCAGATTCCACCAACCGAGGAGCTTGGGGGACGCATTTGCCTTCCTGTGGGAGGGTCTGTTTCTGTACGCCTTTCCTCCATTTCCTCTCCTGCTATGTGTGATAAGTACACTCCGACAGTGTCAGTGCAGGATAATACCAATCGCCCTGTCGTGGCCTAGGCAGATTTGGTATCCGGACCTACTCAGCTTGTCGGCGTTGTCGCCAGTCGAGGTGCCGGTACCTCTGGACCTGCTTACCAGAGAGGTAGGGTCAATCCTTCATCACGACCCAGGATCTCTGAACCTGAAGGCATGGCTCCTGCAGCCTTAGAGTTTGGGGTTATGAGCTGCCAGTGGACTGCACGGAGGTCCTCGCCAAAGCCAGGGCGCTGTCGACACTAAGGTGCTGCGGCTATAAGTGGAAGCGTTTTTCTACACGTGCCGGTCGCAGAAGATTGCCCTTCTGAGGGTCACGGCCACACAGATTCTTCTGTACTTGCTTTCCTTGGCAAAAGCTGGTCTAGCTCACGCATCCACCAAGGTACACCTGGCGGCCATCTCACGCTACACCAGATCCCCAGGAAGATCCTTATTGTGGTTCCAAAGACTCGTAAAGGAGTTTCTCAAGGGGATTTTTCGATCTTTCCCGCCGGCGAAGGTGCCTGCACTAGCATGGAAACACAACATAGTCTGGACAAGACTTCTGGGGGCACCCTTCAAACCTATGCATCAAGCACCACTCAAGTTTCTCTCGTGGAAGACGGCATTCCCCTAGGCTATCACCTCAGCCAAATGTGTGGGTGAGATCCAGGCCCTGTCCTTCAAGCAGCCATATCTGACTTTCCACTAATCGAAGGTGGTGCTGCGTACGCACCCCTCTTTCATGCTGAAGGTTCAGTCGGAATTCCATCTCAACAAGCCTTTGGTGTTACCTGTTTTCGTGCTGAAACCTTTGTCGCCGGTGGAGAGGACCTTGCATTTGCTGGATGTTTCTCGTGCCTTCTACCTGGTACGCACAAAGTATTCCGAAGATTTCTCATTTGCTTGTGAACGTTGGACCTGTGAAAGAATTCAAAGGCCTTGTTCAAAGCTTCCATCTCAAGATGGCTCTCCGGCTGCATCATGCACTGTCATCAGCTTGCTGACCGGCCTCTGCCGGGCCACCTGAGAACCCACTCCACTAGAGCGATTGCTGCAACAACAGTGTTCCTTTCTGGTGTGCCCCTGCTCGACATCTGCTGGGCTGTGACATGGAGGTCCACGTGTACCTTCATGAGGATCGACTGTGTCGACAAGGATTCCAGGGAGAAGTCCAGAGTCGATCAGGCAGTGCTATGTAACCTATTAGCTTAAGGTGAGTCTGTTCTAGGGCTGAGTGTTGATTTCTTTTGTTGAACCATGCCACCTCCCGTGGTTGTGTAATGTGTACTGCTGTGTATTCGTTATTCATGAGCATGTGAATCCATGCTAGACCCCATGCTAGAGAAGGTTTAAGTTACTTACATGTAACAATTTTTCTCAAGCATGGGTCTGGCATGGAATCACATGCAAACCCTCCCTCCGGCCCCTCTGCGGCTCTTCTTTGTCATACTGCCACTTTATGTGCTTACCAAATCTGAAGATGGCTGCCAGAGGCGAGGCTTAGGGAAAGGACTGTGTTTAGATGGGGGCAGTATGACCCAGAGGACAGTGATTGGTTTAGAGGAGAAATACAGTTTTCTTTTACTTTGGATTTCCAGCCTGACGATGGGGAATATTCATGAGCATGTGAATCCATGCTGGACCCATGCTGGAGAGCAATAGTTACAGGTAAGCAACGTAAACATTAGGCCATGTACGTTCTCGGAGAGGGGCACCCGTACCTCTTTTTATATGTTTTACGGAATTTAGGATTGGTCACCCTAAATTACCTAGGGTTATTCAGACGTGTGTGAGACCGTAAAACAAATCTGCCTAATCAACCATTGGCCTACCCCTAGTGCCACGTGAAGTGCTTTGTTTCGCCTTTGTTCCCAACATGGATGAAGTGGGAACGGAGGCCTAGGGAAAAGAGAGCTTATGAGCTGTATCAATCTGCATCAAATTGAAAGTTCTGACACACGGTTTTCCCGGTGCCACCATTGAAAAATGAAGGACCAGTGCGACCCGTGGAGACAAGCGGGGGGCATATGGTACCGACACAATTGATGCTTGCCCCTGTCTTTTTAGAGCTCTGTGCAAAATCTCATCTCTCCTGTGGCAATTCCAAGCACAGTGGCCATCCAGATTCAAATGCTCTCCTTCCTTGCCAGGTCATGCTGTTGCCATGCCATGGCAGTATTCCAGTTCATGCCATGCAAGACCCCGCTCTTCATTAGGGACCAGCCAACGTTGAATGCAAGTGCAAATTTCAAAGCACCATGGTGTCAGATCAGTGCTCTCTCTTTCACTCAAGAGACAAAGCTTCACTGCTTTTGAAGCGTAGTTAGCATCAGGAATTCAAATGCTTTCAGAGCACGTCTTCCTGCTCATTCCCGCATTTCTCTCTTTTTCTGCTCAGGCCCAGACTTGTGTCTGGTTCTGGTTCACAAGGTAAGGCATTCCAAATGGATTCTCTTCTCTCTGCAGATTGCAAAACAGCTCACAAATGAATTTCTCTTTTTGCTGAACATCTTTCACTGCTCTTTCTCTCTCTCTTGGCACAGAATGCTGCAAGGTGTCGGTTTCAAGTCAGTCACAATCTTCACTTTCCATGGCTTAGTTGTCATGCCAGGAATTCAGGTAGCAAGCAGGTTTTCTGGGTACCTTCTCAGAGCACAGCCATAGACAAAGCCACAACCTAAGGCCTCAAATCGGTCGGTCGGCATTCTCTAGAAGGGCAGTATGACCCAGAGGACAGTGATTGGTGTACAGGAGAAATGCAGTTTTCTTTTACTTTGGATTTCCAGCCTGACGATGGGGAATATTCATGAGCATGTGAATCCATGCTGGACCCATGCTGGAGAGCAATAGTTACAGGTAAGCAACGTAAACCTTAGGCCTTGTACGTTCTCGCAGAGGGGCACCTCTACCTCTTTATATATGTTTAAGGTATTTAGGATTGGTCACCCTAAGTTACCTAGGGTTATTCAGACGTGGATCCCTTGCTCATTGTGCTCAGAGAGGCACAGCTCCACCTCACTGAGGCCCGACTAGGCCGAAACACATGTCTGGGATTGCTGTTTGTATTCTTGTTCAAAGGAGGATTGCCTAGCATTTCGGTGCTGGCTGCTCAAGTGGGCGGGATAAGGACTGATATGCAAATGGATATTCCTCCTTTGTGAAAGGTACAGTAAGCTAAAATGTGACTGCCGACTCTCCAGTGGGTACCTTCCCATACAACAGGCCATAAGGCGTGTTTGTTCTCGCAGAGGGGCGCCCGTACTTCTTTTTCTAGGCATATATAAGTAGGAAACAAGAAAAGTGTGGGTGAACTGGGTGAGGGAGAAGGAGGAGGGGAGCGGCACGGGTAAAGGAGAATGTTGGAACAGGCCATGCATTTGCTTAGTTGTGTTGGTGGTTCTGTAGAGTGAGTGTGCATGTTTGTGAGATGTGTGTGTAGAAAGGGTAGTGTAAGGTGTGATTGAGAGAAGACAGGTACTGAGTGAAAGGAGGGTGACTGTCTAGTAGAGTGTGAGGTGTAGTATTGGACTGGGAGTAGTAGTATTCGAGTGGGAAGAGGAGTGTAGAAGTGAAATTGGGGTTAGTAGAGGGAGAAGAGGTGTAGTAGTGGGAAGGAGTAAGTAATGTGATGAGTGCAATAGTGTGAAGAGTAGTTGTGGGTAAAGGAGTAGTAATGTGGGAGGAGAAGTGGATTGGCAGGATATGGAGTAGGAAAAGTAGTAACATCAAAGGGTAGAGGCGAGATAAAGGAGGGGTGTTGGGAAATACTTTTCTTTTTGCTGTTTTCCCTCCATATTCCTCAATAGAACACCACCTTACATCTTGCTAGTGTTATTGTTTTAAACCTTTCATGACTTTTAGAGGCAATCAAAGCCTTTTGGCTCGATTTACCTTGCTAAACTCAACTGTTTGGGAGCACTGATCAGTCCCTATGGCTATCAGTGAAGGAGAACTCTGTTCTTCATAGTAAAGTTCTTTGCGTGTTTTTCCCACGCACATCATCTTCTGTGAAGTGCGGTAGAGACACTTTGTCTTGAGAATTTGGTTTTTGGTAACTTTGTGGTTACTTGCATGATGTTTCTAGGATGTGCAGGATGTGGATACTTTTATGGTGTTTTTTTATAGTGTTATGCACTCTTGTATTTCACTGATTAATGGCAATTAGAGTACCATATACTGTATAAAATGGTTTAACAAAGGTAGCGGGCGCCCCTCTCTCGCAAGAACAGACATGATAACCTGTTCAGTGGCTATTAACCACTTGAGAGTTCGCAGCCACTGCTTTTACTCACTGTGCCTTTCACAGATGGGAAATATCCATTTGCATATCAGTCTTTGTCCTGCCCAGGGGCAGTCCAGCACCGAAATACAATGGCAATTCCAATCTGAACGAGAGTACCACCAGCAACCCCATACACGTGTTTCACCCTTGTTGGGGATCATCAGTGAGGTGAAGCTGATGCCTCTCTAAGCACAGTGAGAGGGAGACCACGTCTGGTTGCCCCCAGGAGACCTAGGGTTACCAATCCCAGGTTCCTTAACAAATAGTTTAACAAAGGTAGCGGGCGCCCCTCTCTCGCAAGAACAGACATGATAACCTGTTCAGTGGCTATTAACCACTTGAGAGTTCGCAGCCACTGCTTTTACTCACTGTGCCTTTCACAGATGGGAAATATCCATTTGCATATCAGTCTTTGTCCTGCCCAGGGGCAGTCCAGCACCGAAATACAATGGCAATTCCAATCTGAACGAGAGTACCACCAGCAACCCCATACACGTGTTTCACCCTTGTTGGGGATCATCAGTGAGGTGAAGCTGATGCCTCTTTAAGCACAGTGAGAGGGAGACCACGTCTGGTTGCCCCCAGGAGACCTAGGGTTACCAATCCCAGGTTCCTTAACAAATAGTTTAACAAAGGTAGCGGGCGCCCCTCTCTCGCAAGAACAGACATGATAACCTGTTCAGTGGCTATTAACCACTTGAGAGTTCGCAGCCACTGCTTTTACTCACTGTGCCTTTCACAGATGGGAAATATCCATTTGCATATCAGTCTTTGTCCTGCCCAGGGGCAGTCCAGCACCGAAATACAATGGCAATTCCAATCTGAACGAGAGTACCACCAGCAACCCCATACACGTGTTTCACCCTTGTTGGGGATCATCAGTGAGGTGAAGCTGATGCCTCTCTAAGCACAGTGAGAGGGAGACCACGTCTGGTTGCCCCCAGGAGACCTAGGGTTACCAATCCCAGGTTCCTTAACAAATAGTTTAACAAAGGTAGCGGGCGCCCCTCTCTCGCAAGAACAGACATGATAACCTGTTCAGTGGCTATTAACCACTTGAGAGTTCGCAGCCACTGCTTTTACTCACTGTGCCTTTCACAGATGGGAAATATCCATTTGCATATCAGTCTTTGTCCTGCCCAGGGGCAGTCCAGCACCGAAATACAATGGCAATTCCAATCTGAACGAGAGTACCACCAGCAACCCCATACACGTGTTTCACCCTTGTTGGGGATCATCAGTGAGGTGAAGCTGATGCCTCTCTAAGCACAGTGAGAGGGAGACCACGTCTGGTTGCCCCCAGGAGACCTAGGGTTACCAATCCCAGGTTCCTTAACAAATAGTTTAACAAAGGTAGCGGGCGCCCCTCTCTCGCAAGAACAGACATGATAACCTGTTCAGTGGCTATTAACCACTTGAGAGTTCGCAGCCACTGCTTTTACTCACTGTGCCTTTCACAGATGGGAAATATCCATTTGCATATCAGTCTTTGTCCTGCCCAGGGGCAGTCCAGCACCGAAATACAATGGCAATTCCAATCTGGCGCCCGCTACCTTTGTAAAATTATTTTTTAAGGAACCTGGGATTGGTAACCCTAGGTCTCCTGGGGGCAACCAGACGTGGTCTCCCTCTCACTGTGCTTAGAGAGGCATCAGCTTCACCTCACTGATGATCCCCAACAAGGGTGAAACACGTGTATGGGGTTGCTGGTGGTACTCTCGTTCAGATTGGAGTTGCCATTGTATTTCGGTGCTGGACTGCCCCTGGGCAGGACAAAGACTGATATGCAAATGGATATTTCCCATCTGTGAAAGGCACAGTGAGTAAAAGCAGTGGCTGCGAACTCTCAAGTGGTTAACAACCACTGAACAGGTTATCATGTCTGTTCTTGCGAGAGAGGGGCGCCCGCTACCTTTGTAAAATTATTTTTTAAGGAACCTGGGATTGGTAACCCTAGGTCTCCTGGGGGCAACCAGACGTGGTCTCCCTCTCACTGTGCTTAGAGAGGCATCAGCTTCACCTCACTGATGATCCCCAACAAGGGTGAAACACGTGTATGGGGTTGCTGGTGGTACTCTCGTTCAGATTGGAGTTGCCATTGTATTTCGGTGCTGGACTGCCCCTGGGCAGGACAAAGACTGATATGCAAATGGATATTTCCCATCTGTGAAAGGCACAGTGAGTAAAAGCAGTGGCTGCGAACTCTCAAGTGGTTAACAACCACTGAACAGGTTATCATGTCTGTTCTTGCGAGAGAGGGGCGCCCGCTACCTTTGTAAAATTATTTTTTAAGGAACCTGGGATTGGTAACCCTAGGTCTCCTGGGGGCAACCAGACGTGGTCTCCCTCTCACTGTGCTTAGAGAGGCATCAGCTTCACCTCACTGATGATCCCCCAACAAGGGTGAAACACGTGTATGGGGTTGCTGGTGGTACTCTCGTTCAGATTGGAGTTGCCATTGTATTTCGGTGCTGGACTGCCCCTGGGCAGGACAAAGACTGATATGCAAATGGATATTTCCCATCTGTGAAAGGCACAGTGAGTAAAAGCAGTGGCTGCGAACTCTCAAGTGGTTAACAACCACTGAACAGGTTATCATGTCTGTTCTTGCGAGAGAGGGGCGCCCGCTACCTTTGTAAAATTATTTTTTAAGGAACCTGGGATTGGTAACCCTAGGTCTCCTGGGGGCAACCAGACGTGGTCTCCCTCTCACTGTGCTTAGAGAGGCATCAGCTTCACCTCACTGATGATCCCCAACAAGGGTGAAACACGTGTATGGGGTTGCTGGTGGTACTCTCGTTCAGATTGGAGTTGCCATTGTATTTCGGTGCTGGACTGCCCCTGGGCAGGACAAAGACTGATATGAAAATGGATATTTCCCATCTGTGAAAGGCACAGTGAGTAAAAGCAGTGGCTGCGAACTCTCAAGTGGTTAACAACCACTGAACAGGTTATCATGTCTGTTCTTGCGAGAGAGGGGCGCCCGCTACCTTTGTAAAATTATTTTTTAAGGAACCTGGGATTGGTAACCCTAGGTCTCCTGGGGGCAACCAGACGTGGTCTCCCTCTCACTGTGCTTAGAGAGGCATCAGCTTCACCTCACTGATGATCCCCAACAAGGGTGAAACACGTGTATGGGGTTGCTGGTGGTACTCTCGTTCAGATTGGAGTTGCCATTGTATTTTGGTGCTGGACTGCCCCTGGGCAGGACAAAGACTGATATGCAAATGGATATTTCCCATCTGTGAAAGGCACAGTGAGTAAAAGCAGTGGCTGCGAACTCTCAAGTGGTTAACAACCACTGAACAGGTTATCATGTCTGTTCTTGCGAGAGAGGGGCGCCCGCTACCTTTGTAAAATTATTTTTTAAGGAACCTGGGATTGGTAACCCTAGGTCTCCTGGGGGCAACCAGACGTGGTCTCCCTCTCACTGTGCTTAGAGAGGCATCAGCTTCACCTCACTGATGATCCCCAACAAGGGTGAAACACGTGTATGGGGTTGCTGGTGGTACTCTCGTTCAGATTGGAGTTGCCATTGTATTTCGGTGCTGGACTGCCCCTGGGCAGGACAAAGACTGATATGCAAATGGATATTTCCCATCTGTGAAAGGCACAGTGAGTAAAAGCAGTGGCTGCGAACTCTCAAGTGGTTAACAACCACTGAACAGGTTATCATGTCTGTTCTTGCGAGAGAGGGGCGCCCGCTACCTTTGTAAAACTGTATAAAATGTATGTGTTATGGGATCTTTGTCTGTCCTTTCGCCATTTGTAGTTTGACCTTCTTCCTGCCCTGGAATGTCCGGATTTTCCATATATGGCAAGCCCTTTCCCCTGTGAAAGCTCCTGCTTTCGTGGGCAGAGTTTGGAAATGTGTGTGTGGCTGTATGTGGGGCCTGTCTAGAACCAGTCCACATTTGTGTCAGAGTGCGTCTCTTGTTGGAATTTGTCTGAAGTTGCAACTCTCATCCTGAAGAGTGGCCTTGCAGGACAAGTTCCTTTGTTTCTGCCTCGAGGGCCACTTTCCGCCATTTTCTTCAAGTGTCCGTCGCTGTTTGCTGCATGCATCGTTTCCTCGCGGGCCTGGTTCATCGATGGTGGTCCTGTAGTGTGTGTCCAATGTCCAGAACCGGTTCAACGGAGGCTGAACCACAAACTAGCCGTACTCAAAAATGAGATTCCTGAAGTGACCTCTGCACCTGAGACACCTGGAGTTTCTTCAACTGAACCAAAGCAGAAATACAGAAGGCCCAGAGTTTTCAGTTACTCTTACAGTGGTCCCTGAGTGAATCAGATTACAGTGAGTGAATAAACATACCTGTTTTGGCCCTCCTGTTTCCATAGGATTCTATGGGCATAAAGTCCTAGCCCAATCTCTCCTTTGACTAGACCTGAACATTGGTGTTCTGGCCTTGTGTTCTGCCCAAGGTCCTCCCCTAAGGGGTTAGATTGGGACAGTCTTTTCAAGATTTCCTCTTTATTTATTTAACTTTTGGAACGCTTATAACTACTTGTTGACTCAATCCATCACTTGTGCATCTTCCTAAAAGGTGACTCCTAACCTCCTGAAAAGACTTCCTTTGGGATCTGTGACTCTAAGGGCACAAGGCCCTTTTCTTGTTAGGGGAAGGACTTTTTAAAGTTTGTACATTATTTATTTAACAGTGAAGTGTTAATGCCCTTAGCAGAGTACACAAAGGTGTGATAAGATTTTGTCTAATAAATAACTGTATTTGTATACATTCGGCCTAACTTGTATTATTAAGAGTAGTCGGTATCGTACAAAAATGTCGCTCTCATTTGTGCGCCCCCGCAGTCACTGAGACGCACAAAATGAGGGCGACATTTACTGCGCCCAAGCAGAGCGGGGATTGCGGGGGTGTCCCCCGCTCTACTTGGGTGCAGTAACGGGAGTCGGGGTTGCGGAGGTGTCGCCCGCTTACCATTTTGGAAAGCGGGGGACACGTAAGAAAAAAATGAGAAAAAAAGCTCCATGTGGCGTCAGCTCTAATTCTCAATCCTCGTTAGTTGGAAGAGCTGACGCCGCGGGGATCGCAGAGTGCGGGCGGCACATGGAGAAGTGTGCCGCCGTAAAGGTAAGTGGGGTGGGGGTTGTGAGGGCTAATGCAGGCCAGGGGAAGCGGGCACAGTGATCAATATGATCACTGTGCCGCGCCGTAACTGGCATAGGCATTTTCAGCCGTCGCAGTTACGAGCGGCGCAGTGATCACATAGATCCGGAGTACTCTGTGTTTGCTTAACTGAACCCTTCACCACTCTCACACCTTTCTAAGTCTAAAACTTCCTTCGCTTCCACACTACTGAGTCTGACTAGATATGAGTGTTGGTCCAGATATCCTTTTAATCTGAGGAAAGAGGATCTGATGTTAGAAGGAAGGTAAAACTCTTGTTTGCTTTGACTGTTCTATTGAGGCCTACTTCATCACGACTTTGCGTGCTAAGGTTGATAGTGAAGGTTTCAAATGCAGCCTCCTAAACTCATCTTCTTGATTTAAGATTCTCGTGAGATTTCCTCCTTATGATGATATTCCAGATATTTTGGGAAAACAAGAGACTACATGCCAAAAACTATTGGCCGCTTACTGCTTTCGCAACACAGGCTATTTCTTGGTTGAGGTCGGAGTGTGATAAAATTAAAGATTTCCATGAGTTATAGTTGTCCCTTAAAACCAAAAAGATGCTAAAAATAACAGGTTGCAAAGTGAACTGTGATCCATGCATTGACTAGAAGGCTACTCTTAAGCATATTTTTAAGCTTCTGACTATTGAGGGTCTTTCTTTGTTCTCCTGAAATTCAGATCATCACACGATGAAAAGGTGGATTTGTATTTATGAAGAGCACAATACTAGTAATTTGCTCATTCATAGATGTATCTGCAAATCTAATTAAAGTTTAATATATAATCCATATTAAAACCTGCAGCTGTAGTACAATGTTCAAAAGGCATACTCTGAATAATGTTAGCAAGAAGCAATGCAGTAGTCTTTATTGTTATCCCTCAGTGCATTTTGGATATGCAGCATTTGCAGAGCACTGTTGAATTCTTTCCATTTTACTCTACTTTAGTGTTGTCATCTGACTTTTATGTATAATGCTGCTACGTTGCACCATTTTCTTTTTCTATTTTTTTAATGTATAACTTTTATGTACAGTAAGTGCTATAGCCAATACAGTACATCATTTTGCTTTGATTATAGTTTGGTTAAAGCATAATGTTTTGTTTAATTATGTTCAGATCAGCAAGCGTCACCAACCTGTCCCTGGATCGCTCCTGTTCTCCTATGGTGCCTCCTTATGAAACTTCCGTCAGTCCCCAGGCCAGTCGCTCATACCTGAAAGCAGACACAAGTGATGATGAGCGCAAAATTCTTCTGGTACAGACAAGTGTCTTTTTTTAAGTTTCATACTTGGATCTCCTTATTACCTTCAGATTTGGGGCAAATAATAGTGACCCATACAGTCAACTTTGGTTTGGTGGATGATACATTAATAAAGGTGCTTAGTTCCTTTTATGACCTTTCATGTCACTGTATCCTAATGCAGCCTTTGTGTCTGGTATGCCTTGCATCTCTATGGGAAAAGTGAATTGAGTATTGATTTTCCAGGTCTACATTTGAGCAGTGAATGTTCTTGGGTTGAGGTTATTGGCTTTTAAAATGTAACTGTGGCTCAATTCTTTAATTGTAAGGAGAGTTGGTACCCAGTTTCCATAGCCTCACCTGGATTTGAACTTGCTTAAACTCTACGCTGCAGGACTCAATCCAACTGAAAGAACTGTGGAAGAAAATCTGTCACAACAGTAGCGGGATGGAATTTCAAGATCATCGGTACTGGCTGCGGACACACCCTAACTGCATTGTTGGAAAGGAACTTGTCAATTGGTTCATCCGGAATGGACATATCACTACTAGGTATGTTGGTCCTCTTTTGTAATACTTTAGATCTCCTTGCACTGGTTTTAAAAATGCTTCACATCTGTACATATCTCTAATGCATTACCATGCTTGAGATCACTGGCAAAGTCATACACTTGTAAGACTCATTATAATGCTGCTTGCATAAGCAACAATCTCTGAATGCTTTTCTTTCATTGCTCCTGGAGTAATTTTCTTTCCATGTCCTCCAAGAACAATTTTTGCACCCCAGTAGCAAGGAGCCGCACATTCCCAAACTCTTTGACATTTGGCAGTTGACCATCAGCAAATGTATCTCCCTTGTCACCATCCATCTTGCAGTAACAAATGGCTCACTGTTAGGCAGAAACCTGTGCAGTTCCCTCTGGGACCACTGCAAAAGATTTAAGACTACAGGTGTTTGGCAGTAAACCCACTTGGTAGCAGTCTGCACCACACAGATTCACTTGGTAGCTGTGGCTGAGCAGTCAGACTTCCCTCAAGAAGAGTTAGGCAGTATACAGGGTATTCACAATAGGTCAAGAGAACACAATAGAACAAGTAAACACTGATCAGGGCTTGGTGTAAAAGAGATTTAATTATTTATTTAAAACCACATCTAGAAAAACACACAGGCACTAATGTTAAGCAGTTCAAAAACACGGTCACTAAAGAATATACACTCCCTTAGAAGAATATTAGACAAGTCTTAAGTAAAGCCCCACTTATTTTCAGACAGCGGTGAGCGCTTAACGCAGATGGCACTCTAATAATTAGTTTTAAAAGGGAGAGAAAAGCAGAGTATAATTTGAAACAGATCCCAACACTTTCACAAGAACACAACAAGAGAGGAAGGCAAAGTAAAACCGTGAAGTTAGAGTTCAGAAGGCCGGATCCACTTTAAGAGGATCAGAACAAAACGTGTCCAAGGTCACACGGTTGAAGTGCACAAAAGTCTTGCAAAGCTTCAGAAAGAATTGGACCAAAAGAAAGGGACCAGTTAGAGGGTCAAGGGGGCCAGCCCAGTCCAAAAGGTTAAGGGATTATTATTACCTTGTAGCAATCTTTAGAAAGGGAGGCCTGGCGGAATCGGTACCTTAAAGTGGTGAGAATACTCCAGCGGGGGCAGTTGTTCCTGGCAGCGGATGCAAGTCGGTGCTTCTTCTTGGGGAAGAGAGGATCTCGTCGGGGAGGAAGACAGGAGTCCGTTGCACTGCCAGGGAAGAAACCAGCCAAGGAGTTCTCAGGTAAAAGGAGCGGTCCTTTTATTCGCGGTCCAGTGGTAAGTGGCTATCCGGTTGCCGGGGTGCTTGGCACGGGCAATTCGACCACAAGACGTCCTGGGATGCGAGGAAAAGAAGGTAAACTGGTTGTGCCCACCAGTCAGGGGAAGAAGCCTGTCCAGCCGGGAGATCTTCTCTGTCGTCGGTAAGTGGTGAGTCGTTCCGCAGGGCTCCACCGGTGGTGTCGTCGTGGTAGGTCGGCTCAGCTTCTCCCTCGTCGGATTCTCAGGTCCTGTGGCGACTTCTGAAGTTCCAGTCCCCAAAGCCCTGCTTTTATGCAGCACACCCCCATTCACTCAGCCTAGCTGTCAATGAAACATGCTAAATGGTGAGCCGGCTGGCTCACCACGTCACACAAGAGTGCGACTTGAGTTAACAAGGTAACTCAGTCCAGGGTGCCTAAAACCCCCTCCCACACCCCCTGTGGTACCCAGACAGAGTGCCACCACTTTTGGAGGCTTCTGTGGAGAAGCCCGCCAAAAGTGGAACAAAGGGCTCGACTTGGGTTGAAGTCACAGAAGAGAACACAAACGCCATTTTAGAATCGAGTCCTGGCAAAAAATACCAACCGGCGAATTAATATTAAATAAATAAACCGGCGGTATGTTCGAGGCTATAGGAATTAAATAATTAAAGTTGGTAGCCTCGAACAATGGGAAAATCCCATAGGGATATATTTGCTGTCGAATATAAAAAGTAGTATCCACTGCCACCAGCCAAAACTCGATCAGGGGGGATGGAGACGTGCCCCCTCGACTAACAGACCCCGGGGCAATCGAATTGCCCCGACCAGTACGTCCACAATATGATGGTTTGTACTGGTTTCTGCTCATAATTTGGGACTAGTAAAGCCAATGGTGACTTTACATGCCCTGGGAGACAGTAGTCAGTCCCAGGGTATGGAGTCTATGGTGGGGTGTCACTATGACACCCCTGTGTCACTGCCCGGAGGGTGCTGTGTAACACACATAGTAAAAACACATGAGACCTTATGGAGTAAAGGACCCCATAGCCCATAAAACACATTAACAGTCAAAGGAACACCATAAATCATGTCCAAGAGTGGGAGAAAAAGAGTCTCACTCTTGGCAGGAGAAAAAAAACAAACTCCAGAAATCCAGCAAAGCTGCTGGGGGACTCACTCGGTTAGGAAATTCAGCCTAAAGAGACAATTCTCCCTAACACTCACTGATGAGAGATTAATTGAATCGTAATTTAGTAGTTCATCCAAACCTGTGCTGTCTTTTGACTCTGCAAAGCACATTTGCAAATGCTATCAATATGCGTCCTGGATGAGCAACGGTCCTGGTACCCTTGAAATATTTTCCTGCCTGGTTAGTCATCGTTGCCTCTTATGCATTTCCATCTTGCTTCTGAGAACCTCACTTTTGGTTAGATTTTGGGAGCTAGTCTGTGCTCCCCAAATCTCAGGTTTCCATCATTGTTTTTTTTATGACAACCTTTGCGCTTCTGGATGCACTCAGTCTCTTGTGCCCAGAATGCAGAATTTACCAGCTTTCACTTCCATTTCTGAGCTGACCTGAATAATTTCATAACAAAAAGCCTTGACTGTCTATATTAATTCTTTCATATATTGAAAGCACTGTGAACGACCAGGAGGAATTTAACCAGATAATGTTACATAAGATAATGGCCCAAATCACTCCTTTTGTTGTTCTCCCTTCAGCTGGCCTAAAGACTGAGGATATATAGAAATGCTTACATGTTACACTCTTCATTAGGCATGATTTCTCTTTAGGCAACTTTCCCTCCATGTTCTATGGACCCTCAAACTCTTTGCAGTTTTTTTAACCTTTTGTCTTTTTACTTTTGACAATTTTTTAACAGTGCACACAGCATCTTACAATGCAGTGAAGTGGGGATACATTTCTATCACCCTAGTCTTTTACACTTGGGATTTCTGGTTACTTTTATACGTGCCTAAAGACAAGCTGGTGGTAGCAGACACATTTTTACAATTTTTGCATTCTTTTTAGTGTGCACATTCGCATTTACTGTGTCTGGCTAATACGTGGCTAGTGCCCTAAATGGCCATGCCACGAGATTTGACGCTTGTCCTGCTATATTGTTGTTTGGCCTTCTTCCTGCCTTCTCAGGAAATCCCTTATGTGGTCATACATTCACCCTGGAAAGCTGCTGTTTTCGTGGGCTTCATGCCATTTGTGTGTGGACCCAGGAAGTAGGTGAGACTGTCTGGTCCCACTCCACAAGTGAGGTGCCAGAGAGTCTAGGCGTGGGGAGTGAGTGAACCCCACAATGGTTCCACTGCTGGCTGTTTTGAATGGTGCATTTCCTTACCATTGGTGGGTGTGGGCTTGCTTCCATCCAAGATTTGGATATGAAAAGGGCTCCTGCAGCCATTTCTTCAGATCCGCGTCAGAGCCTGTGTAGAAGAGCAGCCCACTGAAGATCTGTGGTCGACTCCCGAAGAGGCCTGGAGTTCCCTTCCTGCATTTGGCCTGATTAAGCCCTGCCGGACTACCTGACCTGTGAAGGATCTCTGCAGTGCTTCGACCCTTCGACTGGAGAATACAGCCATCCAGAGCCTTCAGAAGTTTCCCTGTACCAGCTCTCCAGTGGTCTACCTCGCCAGAACTTTGGTAGTCACCACCCCATACCACAAGTAGCCATTCTGAGAAGTTTCAGCTTCCCAGCATCAAGGGATTCTGTCCTGGAAGGTGGTCTTCACCACAACTGGAGAGACATGTGCCATTGTCGCTGTGCGGGGACAGTGGGTGGAAGTAGCTTTTCTATGTCCTGCGATGTGTCCAGAAGAGTCCTGTATCGGAGTCCTGGTTGGCTTCTTCACCAGGAGTTGCATCCTGCACAAGCAGCTGATCAGAGAAATCCTCTGTCCCGCAAACCGTAGATATCCTGCACAGGAACAAAGTACGAGAAAACAGACAGCCAGCAACCTCCAGTCGTCCCACCAAGTCAATTGGGAAATTTTGAATCAGAGGGGTGAGTACTCGGAAAGCATTCAGCCGCCCCAGTCTCCCCTACAATAAACGTTAGAATAAACTTTGGTTTATTATATTCCATGGCCTTTTGATCTAAAAGCTGTACCTAAAGATAAGTAAATAATTCTACTGACCTGTAACATTGTATTGTTGAAGTATCTTCTAGAACATTTTTTGCCAGCACAAGAACTCTTCTACATCTGTCCTCTCTCCTAAGAAGAAGCTTTGTGACTTTTGGACACAAGGCCCCATACATCATAGGGATTGGACTTATAAAGTTAGGGTATTATTCTTGTGAACTGGTTTTATTCTATTGCATCATTACTTACCTTCTTTTCTATTGACTAAGTTTTTGTATGCATGCCTCCAAAACTATAGGTAACTGTATATATGTTTTATAATTGGGTGTTGTGTGATAGTACTTGTTTACTTACCTGTCTGAATTGAATTGTTTCTTTCACCAGGCCAGATTGTAGAAATCCATTTTAACTCCCTTCATTCTATGTTTAGCTGTTTTGTACAGTAACTATCATGCTGTAAAAGTACATTTTAACTGCCTGTATCTATTGATCTTAACCTCTGAATTTTCTATTTATGCTCATCTGACTCTTCTGTCATTGTAATTGTTAAATGATATGTCTTGCCATACTTCTCCAACTACTAAAAAGAAAACATAAATGTTGCAGCGTAGCCGGGCATTCTGTATATACTGATCGTTTCAGGGCTCTGTTTCGATAACTTTGCTAAACAGTTATAATTCCAGAATAGCTTTTGTGAACGCATGAGTATTTCCAGGAGATGGGGCATTGTACTAACACTCACGTGACTTCATAGGTTGTGAGCAATACCCTTTTTACCCTTTTTTGTATAACATCATATAAGATAATTCTTAAACTCATGGTTTAAAGGAGTACTGATTGTTGGATAAGCTTGTGAAATAGAATATCTCTATGGGTTTGTGGAGAATGCTTTCTTTGTTACTGTTTCTTCTGATCTTTCTCATGACTGCTGCCTATACACTTCTACACACACCTCGGTAGAAAAAAGTCTTCGTGCTTTTTCATATTTGCAGAATGAAGCACGTTCTGGACCCATCCAGTTCCTTTCCTAATACAACAAGGTCTTATATCGTCTTAGACCCAATTGTGCTGTGCCCATGCTCTCGAGACCCCAGCCATGGTTATGTTAGTGGAGTGTTCTGGTTTTGGCCTGTTTTTGTTATCAGACATTATTACAAAGCTCTAATATTGTGCACATAATTTTGCTTTGTTTGTGTTTTCCATGATGTCTATAATGCTGCTGTTTATAAAATGTATGGCATGGAGTTTTAAATGCAGTTCAATGCCAATGGCAACAATTTGTCACTTTATTAATGTTAGGCAAAATTGTATGCAGTACCCTGTGGAAGACTGCACCAGCTTTGTCCTCTTGGCAATAGTTAACCCAACCTTTGGTATAAGCATGTACTGCATAAGTTGGTAGCGTAACAGAGCAGCCATGCTTATCTCAAGAGGGGTCAATGTGAGCTGTAAGGTTGTAACACAGAGTTTCACAGTGACAGTTACTCAAATAAACACTTAGATTGATTAAATAATTATTAATTTATTTTACAGTCAGTTATATAAGCCTTCTTTAGAAGGGAGCAAAAACATTTAACACTTTAAAATATACTTCAAAACACACTCTTAGTTTCTCTAAATCAGATGATACCCGTTGGGGATGGCACACAGACACTGTTTACACCCTCAGGTGACTTAAATAGCTGGGACACTGTGGACTTTGATTTATCACTGGTACATTTAACGCAATACTGAGTTTGGTGCAAAAGAAATAGACTTGGGAAGGTTAACAAATGATTAATAACCTTGTAAGTACTTTTGAACCTCCAATGCCAAGTAGATTAACCCTTTCCCAGCAATACAAGTTATAGAATGTGCAACTTTTTGGAGGGACAGATTAAACACAAAGTCAGGGTGTCCAGTCATTTTTTCGATTACAAAAGTTTTGAAAGGCAAACTTTCGAATCTTTGTTTTCGAAATACAATAGTTTTGAATGACAATTTGATCGAAAAATTGAAAGTTTGCCTTTCGAAAATGGGGTTAGGGTTGGGGCTTGGGTTAGGGTTGGGGTGGGAGGGTGGCGTGGGGTTTGGGAGGGCCTGGGGGTGCTGGGGAGGGCACCCCCCAATATACACTAAAACCTTGCAACGTTGCATGGAGCTGTCCAGTGCTGAAATTACAGGGCTGGACAGCTCCATGTAACGTTTCAAAGTTAAAAAATGGCATTTAAATGCCAAAATACACAAAACACTTTGAAACGTTAGATGGAGCTGTCCATTCCTGTAATGTCAGCACTGGACAGCTCCATGTAAAGTTTCAACGTTACAAACAAAAAGGCAGTGAAATGCTACTTTTAACATGTAAAAGTGCATTTCAGTTGTAACCAATCCATGACTATTGTCGATGGATTGGTTTCCAACGAAATGCACTTTCTATGTTAAAGATAGCATGTTGTACCTTTTTGATTTCAAAACTTTTGTTTCGAAAGTTTGACTATTCAAATCTTTTGATTCGAACAAATGACCCTAAACCCAAAGTCAGAGGTAGAAGAGTCTTCCAGGGAACCAGGACAGCCAATGTCAATTGAGCAAAGTGTAGGGGTTCTGAAGATCTTCTTTGCAGGCAAGTAAAAGTCTTGCACAATGTTTTAGAAAACGTTTGTAGAAATGAAATCACTGAAGGGCCACAAGCTGGGAGGCCGACAAGTCCCAACTGAGAGCTAGTAAAGCTACACGACAAGAGGTAAGCAACCTCTTAGTTTACAGTACCTTTGGTTTGAAGAACTTGATTTCAGCAGGCTTCTGTTAGTTATAGGTCTGCAGATCCAGTGTTCCTGGGCATCAGTCGTGGGGACAAGAGGGAGGACGTCTGGGGACTCCTGCACTACAAATTGGATGTCAGCGGCAGCACTGCGCAAACTTCAGATCAGCTGCACTTTGCGGTTTCAGCTCCTTGCGTCTCTCCCAAATAGCACCACAGTGGTTCTTGGCTACCGTAATGGACTTTTCTCGCCTCTGGGGTCCAGCACTCTGTTGAGGTTGCTCAGGCTCGGTCAGTCCTGCTTCATGGGAGTGCAGAGGATCTTCTTGGAGCTCGGGTCTGACTTAAAGACACCCACTTTTATTCTGGTGTTCCTCTCCCTGGCAATTGATTCCTGCAGCAGCAATGGAAGTACAGCCAGCTCCGAGAGGATGTCCAGACAAGTTCGCTTTGGGGTTGAGTGTTACCACCAACCCAGGGGGAGAAGCTGTCCTTGGAGGGCTCCTCGAGTCGAGGCAAATTCAGAGCTTCAGCGTAGCAGCAGGGCTTCAACGGGCAAACCAACGGTCCAGGAGTTGCAGCAGGCGTCTCTTCCAAGTTCTCCTTTGGATTCCTTCGTTCCAGTGGTCGACTCTGCCTTCCAAGCAAAAGACCTCACCTGTTATCCAGGTTTCTCCCATTCATTTGCAGCCTAGCTGTCGCTCACACAGGACAGCCAGCCAGCCAATCACCAATCACCTAAGAGTGCATTCCTGTAACCTAGGAGATTAAGCACAGGGAGTTTCGGGCACCTCCCTCACTTCCTGCCCCTGTCAGACACACTGGATCCAGAGGCGAGCTTCTGCAGTGAAACCCGCCAAAGACAAAACAACAAAGGGAACAAACCTGGTTTGGCGTGCAGAGTAAATCTCAAGAAATTGCAAAAAAAGACTGGGGCCATTTTCACAAAATAAGTACCCATAGGTGCTTACTGGGGCTGCAATTGCAGCCAGTGGTAAAAACACACAATGGTAGAAACAAGTAAACCACTGCCACCAGCCATTAATTGTAGAAAGGTTAACAGAAAAATGTTACATGAGAAACTAGATAAAGGGGATACTAAGTAACCCCTCCAGCACCCTATTGTAAGCTAGTGTGTGCTGGGTCTAGAAAGTTACAAAAGTCAAGTCACTTTCACTTCACTGCTCTTGGAAACAGCAGTTTAACCAAGAGAAGGTATTTAAACCTTTGGGAAATCTGAAAGACTTCCCTCCGCCACTGCACTGAAGGTGCTGGGTGACGCAATGTAAAAAGATGATGCCTATGGAGTTTTAGACTCCACAACCAAAAGAAACAGAGATCAGATTAAGGAAAAATACATGAGAGACTGGGTAAAAAGGCTCCCTCTCTCCAGGATAAAAATTAAAGTCCTAAAGTCCAGCAAAAGTGCTTGAGGTCTCTAAGGTAGAAAGGAATTGGCACATTTCTGAGAATTCTCCCTAACAATTAATAAAACACGATAGTAAATGTTTGAGTGTATGCTTACAATAAAAATAAATTGCGTAGAAAAAGTTTGAATTTGATAAACTCGTTTTCTTTTCCTTCATCTTCAGATCAACTATTTGTATTAGGATGATGAGGGATTTTGCAATAAAATGTTTCAACAAAAACAATCTTACAATCTTGTTTTTATCTATCAGAGCACAAGCTATTGCCATCGGACAAGCGCTAGTAGATGGACGCTGGTTGGACTGCCTAACGCATCATGATCAGATTTTCCGGGATGAGTATGCGCTCTACAGACCTCTACAGGTGACTTCTGTCTTGTAACAAGATTGGAAGCTGCTAAATAATCTATACATGTGCTTCCTTCCAAATATTGTTTCTAGTCTTTTCCGTTTGCCACTAGGTAATTCAACAAATGATGTCTCGCCCACTAAACATCACCTATGTAGTATTTAATAGGCGAGTTTGAGGGCACCACACAGTTTTTCAGCTCCTTTAAAAGGCTAAGCATTAAAGGGAGGAAAAAGTGGAGGCAAACAATAAGGTACTTCTGCCATGAAAACGTTGGTTAATACCAGTCGTTTAAACGCCTCCAAAATTTAAAGCCATTCAGGTGCAGTCTTCATGTTCTAATCTGATTTGTCCATACTGCATGACCCTCACTATTTGTTTGAACGTCTCTGACCTTTGCTGTTATCTGCCAATACTACTTCCAAGAGCTCATTCCATCAAGGATCTTTTTGGTGTCACTTTGAAGGCCTCTCTTGATGTATGCTGAGACACTGTTTTCCTATTTTGTAATTGCAGTTTTGTCTTTATACCTCACTGTGTTGTGTGACAGGGTCCGGTGTGGGGGAGGTGGGCAGAGGGACCCTTCTCATTCTGGCGGTGGAGGCTCACTAAGACAAAACCCTGAGCCAGCCCTGCTCCAGAAATAGGAAGTGGCAGGGGTCCCCCAGTGCTTGAAGCAGCCTTCTCCCAAGTGCCACAAATGTTATCAACAGTACCACTCTTTATCTCCCAATGCCTTCTAGTACAGTTTCTGGCCATTGTTCTGTTTTTCCCATTTTAGAACCGAAACTCCCAGAATCCACCTGGGTGCAGGCAAGAAGACGTGGACCGGGATCTAACGAAGGGGAAAACAGAAACCATGAGACTAAGACGCAATTGCAGCCTTCACAGCATCCCATCCGCAATCAACATTACAGAGAAGCACAGAACTGCCACAACAGAAACAAATGATCATTCAGACCAACAGCACTCCACAGAAACAGCATGGAAACTCTCAGAGACTGTCCGCAAAACTGTGTTGGAAAAGGGGGAGGGGCTTAGTGTTTTTTAAAGCCTCTCACCTGGGTACTGGTGAAAAGAGAGGTACCAATTGTCAGGGGAGCGTTTCAGACAATGGAGGGGGAGGGAGACACACAACTAGGAACAGCACCATATAAAAACAGACAGAAGGAGAGACCGACTGTGGGTTGTTCAATTGAGATCACAGTCGGAGGTGTCCGGAGAGACCATGCAGAGGATGGACGGAGAGGCTGAGTGTTGGAGAGTTGGTGGCAGAGCTTAGTACATGTGAGGCATTTGTGAGAGACGGAGAGGCCAGTTGTGGGTAGTGTAGTGTAGTGTAGTGTGGAGATGGGGTGTATAGTAGGTATGAGAGGGCGAAAGAAAGCTATAGCTAGTGTTGTACATGAGTGTAGGGAAGTGAGGATAGTATTTATTGTGTGAGAGGACTTGAGTGTTAGGAGAGAGGCAGGCTAGTAGAGAGGGGTGTAACAGTGGGGTACGAGAAGAGGGGTGTAGGATAGAAGTGGGCAGCAGGTGATTTGATTGTAGTGAGAGTGAGTTTAGTGCAAGGATGGGCAGGCCACCATAACCCTGAGTTTAGGGAAGACTAGTAGTAGTAGTAATGAGGAGTGGTAGAGTAGTAGTAACCTAACTTGCTCCTACACTAGCGATAGTACAAGTGGGTGGTGTATGTTTATGCCGTTCGATCTTCTAGCCCTCTATCATCTTGCTCCCTTCCTCTTAACCCTGCTCTCCTCCTCCTTCCAACTCTCCCACTATCGCTCACCTTTCACCTACCTCAGCCCTACGATGTTACCAACTTCCTTCTCTAAGGGTGCAGAAGTAGGAGGCAGACACAGGAGTGTGGGTTTGCTTGATACGCTTTTATGGGGGGGGGGGGGACTGTGGAAATTCCTAACTTTCCCTAATCCTAAGAGGGGATTCCCTGCCTAAACAAAACAAACTAATGTCCATGACCATGTCAAAACATCCAAAATAATGTTCTCTTTTCTGTGGCCAACACCTAATCTAACCCTCAGACTAGAAACTCAACACAATCTGCAGAAGGCGGGAAAATGTCCCTTGGCTGGTCTTCTGCAGCCTTTCAGTTCCAAAACAACGTTACAACAAGACAACTAAAGTGCTCCAAAAGAAAAAAAAGTTCCACATGGCTCAAAGGGGTTAATTTCCTTCCCTTTGAGTGTCTTTAAAGTTCCCAAGGGCGTTACTCCTCTTTCATTTTTTTTAGGCCGACTCACAGCCTTGGTTTACTCTCCTGCCAAAGTCTGTTTTCCTTATACATCAGCCAATTATACTTCGTTCACTAGCCTGCCAAGTATTTTTAATTGTTTCCCAAAGCAATCGGAGAAGAGTCAATTTCCCAATAATTACAAGCTGTTTTCCCCATTGTTTCTTCCTATTGGTGTTTGCGGTGCCTGGTTTCACTCTCATGTCTGGTCACTTTAAACCTTTTGTTTCTTTGCCACGGGACTCCGTGATTGGTGGAGCTTTGAGGATCTGGCAGTATGCGTCTGCTCGGCGGCTACTCCAGGCAAATTTGCCTTCTCCAGCTATCTGTCTCCTTACTGCGTGATTCAGCTGGTGTAGGAGCTGCAGGGTTCCGACAGCCTGTCTTGGGCTGGCGGCGCCTCCAGGCGAGCCCGCCTTCTTGGGAAACACTATCCCTGTTTCTTGGCAGGTTTTCTTGCTGCGGAACTCCGCGATGAATCAGCAGTCTCCTGGTTTGGTGTTCAGTGTTCAGCTATGCCTGCCACTCGAAGAGAGTAACGCCTGCAGGAATCCTCTGCTGGGCTCCCAGCTGATACAGCGGTTTCGGACGGAACTGCAATTCGGTTGCGGACCGGTCAGCAGACTCGTTCTTCGGCTCTCGGCGTTCAGCTCCCCCTCCGCCACTCGAAGGTATCAACGCCTGCAGTTCCGCTTCTGAGCTCTCACTCTCAGCTTATACAGTGGTTGCGAGCCAAACTGTAGTTCCCCAGTCTGTTCTCCGCTGTCCCATTTCTCCCGTCTCGTCCACTTCTCTCGTCTACTTCCATAACTTCTCCAACCACTTCTCCCTGGGTCTCCTCTTTCTTTGATTTTATGTCTCGAGTTGCTTATTGCTGTTGAAGGGGTCTCCTTGTCGCAGTATTGTGTATGTATGTCTGTCACTGGTTCAAACATACACAAATACATTGATTTACACAGAAATGGTGCATTTCTAGAAGTGGGAGTCATGGCAACTTTCAGTTTGCAACTTGGTTTAGGTATGGGAGTGGGGTGTCCTCTCTTTATTAAAGGGACGAGAACCTCAGACGCGTCACACTTCCCATCACCCTCCCCTGTACACTCTACTACTATTCTTCTCCACACGATTACTACTCTCTGCTGCACTGCTACTACTACTACTCTCCCCGCACTACCAGTACTACTAATTTCTCTGGTACTGCCCTCACTGCTACTACTCCTACTACTCTCGTCTCTCTGCATTTCCCACTTCACTTTGTTGACTTTCACACTTCTAGTCCTTGCCTCCACCCTTAGATGTTATTATGTCAATCCCACCACTACCACTCCCTCTGTACTACTACTACTACTCTCCTATCCTACAAACACAGGGATGTAGTGCCATGCTCACCCTTCTGCTACTCAGTCTCTCTGCTCTCACCTCTCAACAATTCTCTTATTCACCCCTCTCTACTATCCTCATTCTGTTGGACTAGTTATTTCTACCCAACTTCACTATTTCTATCTCTAACACTATCTCTCTCACACCTGCTATACACACCCTGTCATAAATCTCCCCCGTCTCACCTGGGATCGCTTCTTGCTCTGTTCCGTGGGAGGATTCCTCTTGTGGACGGATCGGGTCTTGTATAGACTCGCTCGAGTCTCGTCCGGCTGCAGAGCGCGTTCAGAGTTCCGGGAAGGCCGCTGTTCCAGGATGTCCAGGAAAGTAGGTAGCGGTCGCTTTGAATGGGGATTCCAGGAGTCGAATAGAGGGAAAGGGAGAAGGAAGGAGGAAGGAAACCAGGATCTTGGATAGAAGATTCGCCGAACAGCACACACACACGTCAAGTCACTACCTAATGATAGCGTTGAGACGCGCGGTCCGCGGGGGCGTGGCCAATTTATAGGACGTGCCGTGTGCGACATGAAAGCTGGTGTGAGGTAAGTCGCTTGTTGCGGCGATGTTGGGAGTAACAAGGAATACAAGCCCCAGCGCGATAAGGACCAGGAGGTCCAGAAAGGGCAAGTTCTATGGGTCATGACACACCCTCCCCACACTATACTACAGTACAAATAACTAGTACTATTCTCCTTCACAAAAACCTCACCTTAGATAAGCTCTGCCACCAGCTCTCCAACACTCTGCTGCTCTGTTTGCCCTCTTCCTGGTCTCTCAGTCCACCTCAGCACCTTCTGCAGCCTTCACTGAACAATCCACGCTCTTCCTTTTCTGCTCCCTGTTTTTATACTGTGGGGCTGGCGGTTCAATTAATTTCTCCCCTTCCCATTGGCAGCAGAGTTCACCTAGCGCCTTGCACTAATCTGTACTTGTCTTTCTCTCAGGATCCAGCTGGGAGGCTTTAAAAACCCCTCTAAGTCCAGTTTTTGGGGACTGTGAACCCCTCTTTCCCACTTCACATATCTGGGACATTGCTTGTTTTGGCCTTTGTCCTCCAACCCCAGGTTGGGAAGGGTCCCCTGCACCTTTCACAGGGTCATGTCCCTACCCTGTCACAAGTAGAAAGTGGGGCTTGATTCTCCAATGACACATACATAAAGTGTCCATAGGAATTAACCATATGTAGTGTTGGTATACGTTAGGAAGTCCATGAGAAAGATCAGCTAGCTGGCATTTATAGAAACTGCCTCTAGACACAGCTAGAGATTATACAGTAGGGGTTACCGGTTGGTAGCACTAATGAGGGTTGTTAGGGAGAATTCTCTGTTTAGGCTGAATTTCCTAACCTATTGAGTCCCCCAGCAGCTTTGCTGGATTTTCTGGGTTTATTTTTTCTCTCCTGCCAAGAGTGAGACTCTTTTACCCTCACTCTTGGACATGTTTGAAGTGTTTTTCTTTGGTTTGCCTTGTGCTGAATGGGCTATGGGGTCTTGTACTCCATAGGGCCTCATGTGTTTTTGTGAAATGGGTTACACAGCACCCTCAGTGCCGTAACCCAGGGGTGTCCTAGGGACCCCCCAACATAGACTCCATACCCTGGGACTGACTACTGTCTCCCAGGATCTGTAAAGTCACCATTGACTTTACTAGTCTCAAATCCTGAACAGAACCAGTACAAACCATCATATTGTGGACGTACTGGCCGGGGTAATTCCATTGCCCCGGGGTCTGTTAGTCGAGGGGGCACGTCTCCGTCCCCCCTCATCGAGTTTTGGCTGGTGGCAGTGGAAACTACTTTTTATATTCGACCGCGAATATTTTCCTATGGGATCTCCCATTGTTTTAGGCGAATACCTTTATTTATTTATTTACGGTAGCCTTGAACATATCGCCGGGTTATTTCTTTATTATTATAACTCCGGTTGGTATTTTTTGCCAAAACTTGATTCTAAAATGGCGTTGGTGTTCACCTCTGTAACTCTGACCCAAAGTGGAGCCCTTTGTTCCACTTTTGGTGGGCTTCTCCACAGAAGCCCTCCAAAGTGGTGCCACTCTGTCTGGGGTACTTAGGAGGGGTGGAGGGGGATTTAGGCACCCTGGACTGAGTTACCTTGGTAACTCAAGTCGCACTCTGTCCTGATTGGCCCAAGTGGTGTGGCGGCCGGCTCACCACTTAGCATGTTTGAGTGACAGCTAGGCTGGGTGAATGGGGGTTTGCTGCATAAAAGCAGGGCTTTGGGGACTGGAACTTCAGAAGTCGCCACAGGACCTAAGAAGCCGAAGAGGGAGAAGCCGAGCCGACCTGCCAAGACGACACCACCGGTGAAGCCCTGCAGAACCGTCTCACCACTTTTCCCGACGACAGAGGAGATCTCCCGCCGGAGAGTCTTCTTCCCTTAACTGGTGGGGACAACCAGTTGCTGCCTTCTTTTCGCCGTCCCGAAGCATCTCGTGGCCGCCTTGCCTGTGCCAAGCACCCCGGCAACCGGGATACCACTTTTTACCTCAACCGCGAAAGAGGGGTAAAAATCCTTTGTGACCGGAGTATTCCACGGCTGGCCTCATCCCTGGTCGTGCAACGACCTGCAGCCTTCCTCCCCGTCGAGATCACCTCTTCCTCGGGACGACGCCGCGACTTGCACCCACTACCAGGAACGACTACCACCGCTGGAGGAATCTTTCCACGTTTAAAGGTACTGTGATCCGCCCGGCCTCCCTTGCCACCGATTGTACGGGGTAGATTTAGCCCTCGGCTCTCGAACCTGGGTAGGCCTGGGTCACCCTAACTAAACTTTTCAGAACCGTAGTAAAACCTTTTCTCTCACCTGCAAAGACTGAGGACATTGTGTGATCTTGGGCACATTTTTCACCTGGCTCCCTCTAAAGCGGGCCCCGAACTAATTCTCCTGGTTCCACCATTGACTGCCTTTGCTAACCTTATGTGAAAAGTGTTTTACCTTACTGCTCTCTTTATTTCTGCCTTTTCCCTCCCTTTTGGTAATACTTGTTGGAGTGTCATCTAACGTTAAGCGCTCACCTCTGTTTGGAAATAAGTGGTGTTAACTTAGAATTGTCCAACAAATGATTAGGGATGTACATATGAGTAATAGTAACTATGTTTGACTTTCTTATCTTTTCTAGTGTGCTAGTGTAATTTATGAGTGTACCTTTAATAAATAATTCTATACTTACCCCTAGCTCTGGTTAGTGTTTGCTTGTGCTACTGTGCCTCTGTACCTATTCTGTATCCTCTGTATACTGCCTAACTCTTCTTGAGGGAAGTCTGGCTGCTCAGCAAC
This sequence comes from Ambystoma mexicanum, assembly GCF_040938575.1. Classification (NCBI taxonomy): domain Eukaryota; kingdom Metazoa; phylum Chordata; class Amphibia; order Caudata; family Ambystomatidae; genus Ambystoma; species Ambystoma mexicanum. The sequence continues at coordinate 711,963,924 of NC_090931.1, forward strand.
AGCTACCACAGTGAATCTGTGCGGTGCAGACTGCTACCAAGTGGGTTTACTGCCAACACCTGTAGTCTTAAATCTTTTGCAGTGGTCCCAGAGGGAACTGCACAGGTTTCTGCCTAACAAGGGTGTTGGACGCCTTGGTTAGGGAGGGAGGTCCTATTGGAGATGAGTGAGATGGAGGACCCTAGTGATACTAAGGAAACACCTTTTTTAACCGGTGCATACCATTGAAACACTGGTCTGTTTTATGCTGAACAATCTATTCACTAAGAGAAAGAAACAGTCTATAACCTTTGTTGTAACTTCTAATAAAATCATTAAAGCTTTCTGGAGACTCTGCAAATTTTAAACACACCTGTGGCATAAGTTTACGGGAGTGTTGGGAAAAAGGTATAGTGGCGAATAAGAAGAAAGACACCAACTCTTTGAGGACATTTCGATGATGGCATTATTACAGAATAAAAGTAGGGCCTAGCTTTCCCTATCTCTATGGGGGTGTTCCCTACCTATTAAACTAACTAAGGTGCTAGTCCCTCATCTGTGAATGTCCTAAAGAAAAGCAATCCACAGTCCAAACTAACCCTAATTGACCCTACCACTATTCTAACAACTAAAGATGGGAGAATGACTCCCTTCTCCTGGGGCTTGCTGCTTGCAAGTTTCTTCTTCTTGACTTTTCTTAATGATATTTGTAAATAGTCTCCTGTGACTTCTTTAATCAGTTCATATAACTCCTTCAAGACTGTATGATCCTTTGGTCCCTTCTCCCAGGGATTGGTCTCCTGAACCTGAAACAACTACTTTGATCATATAGGGTTGCGTTCTCCTTTTCCCAGGGTGGTGATACCCAGTCTCTGCAATTCTCTCTATACATTCTCTTCTCTTATCTTCAATTCACAGTATTCTTTCTCTTTGGGTTTTCTGTCTTTTGAAAGATATTCCACTTTGCCCTTCTCCTCGAGCGTTGCCTCCTCACTCTTAATATTTCTTGCAAGTCCTATTGCATTCAGGTTTCTCGTATCATCACTATTCTACCTTCGCATTCTCTCATGTATAAGACTGGGACGAGTTCAAACAGTCCCTGAACGATTCCCCTCAGGCCTCCCTGGTCTCCCGTTTTCCTTGTTAGATGTGCTTGTCTTGGATAACGTCACTGGGGGGATGCTCGTTTGTTCGGGGTAACTTGCTTTCCTCGCTTTCCTGCCTTGATTCGGTCCCAAGCTCTGAATTCTCCCTCTGTACAGAGTGACAGCTCTGCAGGTAACCGGATGGTAGGCAATCAGGGCCACCTAGTGGTCTTGGCATAATTCGGAGGACTGCTGGTCCACCACCGAATCTCTGTGGTCACGCCACCACCATCAACGTCTCTCTTCTTCGTTCTCGAAGGACTCTTTGCGCCCTGTGCACTACCGGCTTCCCAGCAGTTTCCAAACGTGCACACTTTGCCGTCCGGTAGAGTCTCCTCCCCACTTAGGTGTTGCGTCGGCCTGGGGCTTCCCTGGCCGATGTACGTGGCTGTTAGGGATAATTCTAATTTCTGTGCTAATTCCCTTCAACCTTAGAGACACCCAGCTCTTTTGCTGGACTTTAGGACTTTTTAATTTTAATCCTGGAGTGAGTGAGCCCTTTTTCTCGCTCTCTCATTGTTTTGACCTGATTTGGATTTTGTGTTTCCTTTGTTTTGGAGTCTGACAAACTCCATAGGCATCTACATTTTGTGTGGTGACGCACAGCACCTTCAGTGCAGTGTCACAGAGAAATCCTTTAGATTTCTCATAAGGTTTTAATACCTTTTCTTGTGTGAACTACCGTTCCCAAGAATAGTAAAGTGAAATTGACTTTACTTACCTTTTGTCTTTGTAGGTCCAGCACACACCAGCTTATGTGGAGTGCTAGGGGGTTACTTAGTAGCCCCTTATCCTACCTACTCATGTAACATTTTTTATCTTAACCTCACGGCTTTAAATGGCTAGTGGCATGGTTTAATTTTCCTACGATTGTGCTTTTCTACCACCGGCTGAATCCTCCGCTGCAGTATAGCACCCATGGGTGACGATTTTGTCAAAATGGCCTGCTCTTCTTTTTTCGCCATTATCTGTTTGTGAGGTCTTATTTGGGTTATATTCTGCACGCCAAACCAGGTTGGAGCCCTTTGTTTTGCCTTTGGCGGGCTTCAGTGCTGATAACCGCCTCTGCCTCCAGTGTGTCTGGAAGGGCAGGAAGTGAGGGAGGTTCCCGAAACTCATGTGTCCTTTGTCTTTAGGAATGCCTGAATGTACCGACTCCTGATTGGCTGGCTGTCCTTGCAGGACAGCCAGCCTTCTGTTTGAGTGACTGCTAAGCAGGGCATGAATGGGAGAAACCTGCTTAAAAGGTGAGGGTTTTGGGACTGAAGACAGAGTCGACCACTGGGAAGAACAACGCGATGAAGAAATCGTGAACAATGCTTGCTGCATCCTCCTGGACTGTTGAACAGCCGGTGAAGCCCTGCTGCTGTACTTCAACTCCTTTTTCTAATCGAAGGTACGACTTCTTCCCTTGGATTAGTGGGACCAACTAACCCTGAGATGAACGCCACTGGACCAGCTTCCCCGACTGGCTGTACTTCTTTGCTGCTGCAGGAACCGAGTGCCAGGGGTCGAGAAATCCGTAGTCGAGTGCACCGTCTGTGATCCGGCCAAAAGCTCACGGAGTATCCCAAGGACCCTCCAGAAGCTGGACGACCAGAGCTCAAGTCCCCTCACCAGAGTGCAGGACTCAGGGAGTGAAGGAAGCCCAACCGGTGGCCGAGATCCGCAGTGGTGCTGTTTACCGAGCGCTGAAGCTGCAAAGTGCTGCTGATCCGAAAAGAGCCTGTAGCTGCACCCGACCTCTGAATTGCTGCCGCAGGAGTCCCCAGCTGTCCTCCCTCTTGTCCCCACGATTGTAGCCCAGGAACACAGGCTCTGCATCGCTGCAACCAGACAGAAGCCAGCTGGACCCTCTTCTTCTAACCAAAGGTACTGTTCTGACTTGGGGTACTTAGGTCAGTGTATGTAGCTTGCTCTTCTCAGTTGAGACTTACATTAGCTGCTTTGGTAGAGATTATTTCAGCTCTAACCTTCACAAGTGTAACAGGCTGTGACCCTACAGTGATTTTTCTTCAACCAACTCCCTAACTTTGTGCAAGACGTTTGCTATCTAAGAAGTGTCTCAGCTCCATAGACTTTGCTGCAATTGACTTTGGCTGTCCTGGCTCCCTGCAGACTCTTCTATTCCATTTGGCTTTGATTCTTACTGTCCCTCATAGGTGATGCATTGGTTTTAAACTAATATTGTTGGGAAAGGTTTTTATCTAGACTCCATTGGAAGATTAAAGTGCTCACATGCTCTGAGAACCTGTTTAACCTTTTTCCTTCCCTTAACCTTTCATTTCTACAAACCTCAGAAGTTGCAAAGTTTACTAGTGATATATCAATGCAATTCCTGTCCTAGTTAGTGAAGTCACTTCAGGGTGTAGAAAGTGTGTAAGAAGCATCTCTAAAGAGTATCTATTAGCTTTGTGTTGATTCTGAACTAGTATTTTAAAGTGTATTTGATTGCTACATATATTGCCCTTTTTAAAGAATGCTTATTTAAAAACTATTGTTTAATAAATAATTATTTATAACATAAAGTGTTAGTTGGCTAGTTGTATTTATGGATTTCATTGCTGCAGCTCTACGGCTCACATTTACCCCTCTTTAGATAAGCCTGGCTGCTCAGTCACACTACCAACCTATGTAGTACAGATCTATACCAATAGGTGGGTTACCTAATACCAAGAGGACAAGGGCTGTGTAGTCTCCCACAGGGTTACTACATCAATTCTTGCCAAACGGTGCCTCTCTACCTCCGTTTTCTGTGGCGTCTCTCTCCACTTCAGCTTCTTTATCTCAGTTGAATGGGAGTTTTTACTTGGAGGCGTATTCCTTTTCTGGTTGACAATAATAGATGGCAGTTTTTCTTCATTCCAATCTCTATATTGTATGTCCCTCAAGTTGCCTGATGTTCTCAAGTAGGCCATTTCAGAATATGCTTTTGGGATTTCCTCAGTGGAACACAGGAGTCCTTGTCCCCAAGGGGGGAGTCTTTCCTGATGAGGTCCTGCTTGCCTCTACCCCGAGGGAGGGTGTTGCGGAGCAGGATCACCTCTCTAGACTCACTGGGCGGTGGCTCCCTGTAGGGGTGAATGGATGAATTCCCTCAATTCATTACATATCCTTCCCCTTATATCTGTGGCTTCCCCCTTCTTCATTGTTTGGAATACAGCTTAGGAAGTGAACATACCATTGTTCATGTCCCGTTCGGTGTCCTACCATGAAACAGAAATGTTGTAAATCCAGTAACCATCTTATTATTCTGGCATTGGTGTCTTTCCGAAAACTCATTCAGGTTAAAGGAAAATGGTCCTAACTAGCCTTCATTTTCTGCCAGTCAGGTAGTATCTTATGTGGGTAACACATAATTTAATAGCCACAGCCTCTAGTGCAACAGCAGCATATTCTTGCTCTCTGGGAGAGTCTCTTCGAGTGAGGTCCCACTTGCCTCTACCCCTAGGGATGGTGTTGTGGAGCGGGCTCACCTTCTTAGCCTCACTTGGGGGTGTTGGGTAAGATTTTCATAAATGTGAATAATCTTCCTGACCTGTGTCAACACCAGAACATTTAGCTTGGACTTGATAATCGTTTCTCCTTGTCCCTCGGTGAGTGAGAATCTTTTCCCCTCTCACCTAGTCTTTTACTCTTTTTTATGGGTGACCTTTTATGTCTATCCACAGTGTGTTTTTGGATTTATAGTCCCCTACAACTTTTGGTCTTGGGCTGAGTTGCCCAAGACCACCCTTTGTAATTTCTCACTAATGTACTTGGGTGAACTACTGTTCCCAGGGGGTAAAGAGGGATTTTCATCCCCTTTACATTTTATATAGTGAGCCAGCACACCCCACATTATGTGACTGGATCTCCCTTCTAACTTACCCGGTAACATTTATGTTACAATTACAAGATAACTTGAATGGCTGGTGGCAGTGTAACTACTTTTTATAACTTTTAGTCATGATTACTTGCAGGCTGTCAAATCAGCTGCTGTAATGCCCAGGAGGGTCACCATTCTGATTATATTTGCCATTTCTCATTTGCTTGTTGTTTCTGAGGGCCTCTCCTGCCGTTCTAGGCAGGAACGACCTTGGTTGAAGTTTTGTCTTTGGCGGGAATCCTTTGTATTCCCTGTGAGGCTCCAGAGTTTCTGATATGGCAGGAAGCAAGGGAGGAGTACAAAACTCTGCAGCCCTTTGTTTTTTGCCTTGCCTGAAAGGAACCAATTTCTACTGGGGTGCTGGTTGTCCTGATTGGACAGCCAGACCTCCCCTTTCTGTAAACTGCAGGGAGAGTTTGCAGACGTTGTGGTGTAGCTCCTGATAAAAACTCTGATCCTGGAAGCAGCTTACAAGTTGACCATTGGAACCAAATCTTAAGAGGAAGATGAAGAAAAGACGTCTAACAATTTCCCAGTGACCAGACAGCCCGCTGTGTAACTGTACCTGGTTTAACCCGGTTCCATGTCTTCATTGAAAATGTTTCATCTAAACATTTTTCCATCTAATATTTTATAACAAAAATAAAATGTTCATCAAATGCATTTTTTCTTTTTCTTTTGGGGGGTCCCCCCCATCCTCCCGTTTGGGACCCTTAAAAACCCACCCCAAACATTTTGCAAACAAAATGAACCCTTTACCCCACACAAATATGCATTTGATGAACATTTTTTCGTTAGAAAATATTCGATGGAAAATGCTTAGATTAAACTTGGACTCCTGCTCAAGATGGTCTGCAAAACGAGCCATCCATCGACGTGTTGTGACCTTGCTGGGCTACAAAATGCCAATGCCAGGGCACCTTGTGCCTGTGTGCTGTGCAATGTCTTCCAAAGTCTGAATCCTGCTGAAATGTTGGTGGACTCCTGCTGTACCTCTAGAGACATGATTCGAATCCCTAAAGTCCCCTCACCAGAGTGCAGGACCGCAAGAGTGAAGAGAATACGAACACTGCTATTCGTTCTTCATCAGGTACTTGTTAAAAGGCACCAAATCCACAGAGCCGCGAGAAGTGGTAAAGAATCCTGTGTTGGAAGCCTCCCCCGTCGATAGCTGCTGCCAGTTTTCCTTCAGTCTCCAGACCAAAAACCCAAGGACTGGATCCTGTGCTGCTGCATCCTGAAGAAATCCACCTAGAAGCTCTTCTTTTCTACTGAGGTATTGTGTTGGCTTGGGTAATATGTACCTTAAGTCTTGTGTGAATCTTGTGAGGCTGAGTGGGTGATTCATGTGGTTGGGAGTTTGCCCATACCATTCGCCCAGGCCTAATGCTGGAATGCATATAGGGAGCCTTCTGTGAAGTCCCTGAACACTAAATCCTTCCAATAGGATTTACTCACCTTGATTATCTGTGTCCTCTTCTTAATATGTGTCATTGGTTTTCCCTGATCTGCTTTAGTGCATTTCTAGAACAGTCTTGGAATTAATACTTGTCTTTGAGTTGCTTGTAGCCCCTCTTAAAAGTATGAGGTTCCTTACTTACCTTGAAATACATTGTGTCTTTCTTAAAGTGTATCATTGGGCTATGCTGTCCCTGAACTGCTTTAGTTCCTACTTACCTTAGAACTGTATGTTACACTTCTGAAAGTACCCTTGGTTAAACTATCTATTCCTATAATATAAGTTGATATCATAAGAGGTTACTCTTAAACTGTGGGGTTGCTGAGTTAATTCAAATAAGTACTCTGACTTGCCTGACTGAAGTCACTCCGTATGTGTTTAGAAGAGTAAATGGTAAATTACTCACCTGTTGGGTTGTGCTTTCTCTGAATTGCTTCTTGCCACTTCCAAAATAGTTTCACTGGGTTCTTAAGTGTACCCGAGTAGCTTAAGGCCCCTCTAGAAAAGTATACAAGTTAAGTTACTCCCTGTGAACTGAGTTCTAAAACCTAACATTGCTGTGTAACTGTATCCATTCTTGATAGAAGAAAGTTACTAAGAGATACTTGTAACAGTGTTGGTCTAATTCTCCTGCATGGGGTCTGACATGGATTCACATGCTCATGAATATTCCCCCGTCGTCAGGCTGGGAATCCTCTGTAAAGAAAAAATCAGTATCAGTTTTGTTTCTGATCTGTCTTTCTTAGTAGTAACCAATCACTAATCTCTGGGTCATACTGCTCCCAGCCAATGACTGCCCTCTTCCTAAGCCTCTCCCCTGGCAGCCATCCTCAGATTTTTACCGCAAGTTCATGTGTTGGGAGTCCTCGTGCTATAGCTCTTGAGCTTTTGCTGCATTTTTGCGCTTTTTCAAGGAGATTCTTCTAATTTTTTTGTTAAATCGAGCCTCAATCACCACCGTTTCTTCTTCCGATCAACGGGGACCTGTTTTGGAATTTCCTACGCCCCTCAAGGGTGAAGGTTTCGTCAAGTGACACTTCTTGGAGGATTCCAGAAGATCTGAGTGTTAGGGAGAATTCTCTTGTAAGGCTAATTTCCCAAACCTAGTGGGTCCCCCAGCAGCTTTGCTGGATTTTTAGGGTTTGTTTTTTTCTCCTGCTAAGAGTGAGACTCTTTTACTCCCACTCGTAGGCATGATGTGAGGTATGTCTTTGACTTGTTATGTGCTTATGGGCTATGGGGTTTCTTTTTACTCCATAGGGAATCATCTGTTTTTCTGTATGTGTGGTACACAGCACCCTCAGTGCAGTACCACAGGGGTGTAACAGTGAAGCCCAAACATAGACTCCATACCTTGGGACTGACTACTGTCTCCCAGGGCATGTAAAGTCACCATTGGCTTTACTAGTCCAAAATTGTGAACAGAACCAGTACAAACCATCATATTGTGGAAGTACTGGTAAGGGGTAATTCGATTGCCCCTGGGTCTGTTTTCAATGGGGCACTGTCCCGTCCCCCCTCGTCGAGTTTCTGGCTGGTGGCAGTGGTTACCACGTGAAATATTTCACCGGAATATTCTCTATGGGATTTTCGCATTGATTTGAAACGCACCACTTTTTGGTGCAATGTTAAAGATACCGCCGGTTTATTTATTTAATATTAAATCCCCAGTTGGGTCTTTTTGCCAGAACTCTTTTTTCTAAAATGGCGTTTGTGTCTCTGACCAAGGTCGAGCCCTTTGTTCCACTTTTTGGCGGGCTTCTCCACAGAAGCCCTCCAAATGGTTCCACTCTGTCTGGGTTCCACAGGAAGGGTGGAGGGGGGAATTGGCACCCTGGACTGCCTTGCCTTAGCAACCCAAGTCGTACTCTACGCTGAATTGGCCCAGTGGTGAGCCGCCCAGCTCACCACTTAGCATGTGTGATTGACAGCCAGGCTGATAAATGGGGGTTTTTCTGCATAAAAGCAGGGCCTTTGGGACTGGAACTTCAGAAGTCGCCACAGGACCTAAGAATCCGAAGAGGGAAGAAGCTGAGCCATCTGCAACGACGACACCACCGGTGAAGCCCTGCTGCAACTACCTCATCACTTTCCCGACGACAAGAGAAGATCTTCTGCTGGACAAGTCTTATTCCTCTGAGCTGGTGGGACCAACCAGTTCGCACTTTTCGCCTTCCAAAGACGTCTCTTGGTCGAATCGCTCGTGCCAAGCACCCCGGCGACCGGATAGGCAAGCTCACCACTTTTGACCGCGAATAAAAGAACCACACCTTTTAATCGGGAACTCCGCGGCTGGTTTCATCCCTGTGCAGTGCAACAACTCCCCGTTCCCTCCTCGACGAGATGTTCTCTTCCCTTGGTCGGAACCACGAACTTCAACCACTGCCACGAACAACTGCCCCCGCTCGAGCTTCCTTTCTCTTTAAGGTACTGTGTCCTGCCTGGCCTCCCTTTCTACAGATTGCTAAAGGTGACCCTTAAATCCTTGGCTTCTAAACTGGGTTGGCTCCAGGCCTTCTAACTATATCTTTTGAATCACCCCAACCTCTTTTGAACACTCTGCAAAGACTTTCAGTGCACTTTAGACCGTGTGATCCTGGGCACATTTCCCTTTGCTCCATTTAAAGTGGGCCTGGCCTATGGACTTTGGCTCTCCAGTATAACCTGCCTTTCTCCCCTTGCTCTGAACTCTTAAAAGTGTTGGGAACTGTGTTATCTTTTACGCTCTACCTTTTTCTCTCCCTTTATCTACATTATCAGAGTGCCATCTTGGTTAAGCGACCACATCTGTCCTAACAAATAGTAGTGTTTTAACCCTGACTTGTCTGATAACTATTAAGGGGGGTGTATATACTTTACCTGACTGTGTTTTAACTTGCTTTTGATTGAGACTGCTAGTATATGCCATAAAGTGTGTTTTAAATAAATAATTATATACTTTTTATACAAAGCTCTGGTCAGTGTTTGTTTGTTCTACTGTGTTGTGGCCCTATTGTGTATACTCTACATACTGCCCTACTCTTCATGAGAGAAGTCTGACTGCTCCGCCACAGCTACCAGGTAAATCTGGGTGGTGCAGACTACTGCTTACTCCTGTAGTCTTAATCTTTTTGCAGTGTTCCCCCAAGGGAACTGCACAGGATTCTGCCTAACACTGAGGCCTACCATGGACACGGCCCAGGACAAGGGTAGCTCGACGCCCGGATCCAAGTTGTTGGAACTGCCCTGGATGCGGGTTACAGAATGTTTTCAAGGAGGACGAGCATTCGAGATGTCTCGACTGCCTTCATGAGGTCAAGACGCACGTGGAGAAGGACTGTGCGTTCTGCAAGAACCTATCGGAACGGACCATGAGGGATCATCGTTCCCACCTCGCCAACTGGCTGGAGAAGGGCCCAGCAGGTGAGAAGAAGAAGAAAAGGTCCGAGCGGTCTTCTAAGTCCTGTGAGGGCGCCCCGGCGACAGGGGCCCAACTGAAGGCTAAGCACTGCGAGTCCGCTGGCACCGGGAGCGCCGAATGGTCGGGCTCTTCGGCTGCCAGGCAGGGCGCTCCTTCCCCGGCACCATCAACCATGAGTCAACGCTCTGGTTCAGGGAAGAGGAAATCCGAGAACCTGGGTAAGCTTCTGGAGAGGCCCCGGTCAATCTCGAAGGATTCAACCGAGGGGGAGTGAGGCAGTGACCCTCCCCCCAAGGTGAAGGCCTCAAGCGCACCCAAGGTGGTGAAGGCCTTGATTCACCCGGCTAAGGCCTCTATCTTCTACCGTCTGCTGCCTACACCCCTAGCCTTCTGGGCTCCCTTCCTCAAGCCCTGGTCCTCTGGGCTCCCTGCCTTGCTGCCTGTTACACTCTGCTGCCTACAGCCCTAGCCTTCCGGGCTCCCTGCTCGCTGCCCTGCTCCTCTGGGCTCCCTGCCTTGCAGCCTGCAATTCTCCACTGCCTACAGCCCGGGGCCTCTGGGCTCCCTGCCTTGCAGCCTGCTACTCTCTTCTGCTTTCAGCCCTGACGCTCTGGGCTCCCTACCTCGACGCCCTGTTCCTTTGGGCTCGCTCCTTGCTGCCCTACACCTCTGGGCTCTCTGTCTGCCGCCTGCTACAGCTCTTAGTCCTGCTCCTCTGGACTCTCTGCCTTGCAGCCTACTACAGTCCTCTGCAATCCACTATGGTTTTTCCGCACCTTGTGCCATCAATTACTGCAGCCCTGCTTCCTTGTTTGCAGCCCCCCTATTTCCTGGCTGCTGCTCCCTTGCTCTCTTCCTTGTTTGCAACCCCTTGTTCTTGATCCCTGTCCTTCTCTTCCTTGACTCCTCTGTCCTCCCCTTTAGTTTACCCATTTCTATTGTACGTTTTTTTCCTTCATTCCCTTCTGCTAGATGTCTCTAGACTTCCGTTTCCCAGGTTATTTCTGTTCTTGTCTCTCTTGTGTCTTATGTTGATCCTTTGTACAGAGCTTGACTGTTGGTTCCCGGCAGGCAACCTCTGCCCCTTCACTTGTTGCGTTTTCAGTGTTAGACACGCACAGCTGTTGTTCCCAGCAATGAGCATGCAGAGTGGGCCCCTGTAATAGTAATCTGTGCAGAAGGCTGGAGTTTCCAAAGGTCCGTGGAACACTCTTTTCCATTTCTGCAGACACCCCAAGAGGGAATCCAGTTTGTTTGTATCTTTGTATTTCCTGCCCCTTTCTGTTCACAACTACAGTTGCCTACTTTTATTTCTTGTTGAGTTTCCTGCTGTGTGTGTACTTATCGGTCACCTTACATCAGCACAGCCACCCAAACCCTACCTCGGGGCCCTGTGCCACTCTTGACAGAGTGCCATCCTTGACGGGAGGAGAGCCAGCCCTCCCGTCGCAGCCATTGCCCGAGCCTCAGGACAACTCGGCGGCCATTTTGATGGCGATCCAAACCTTATGCACGGAGATGAGGACGAGATTACCACGAACCCCGGCGGACGATCCGGAACCGGGCCCGTCGGGAAGCCCTCCGAGCAAGCGGAGGAGAGTTCACCCCCCCTCCCCCGCCCTTCATGCCCTTGCGGCCCCTGGAGCCTTCATCCCGCTCTTCGGATCCCAGGGATGACACGGCGACGGACACGACAACGGGGATGGATGACGGTGGTGACAACGGGATGGACCTTCCATCACCACCCCCTCGGTCTTCCCCATCCGATGAAATTGGATCCTTTCATGCCATGATCGCCAGGGCATCCGAGCTCTTCCAGCTCAGCCCTGAGGAACAGAAGGAAGGTTTCCTCTATCAACGGCGAGAGGCCAAGAGAAAGACGGTCCTCACGGTACCGTTACTCGACGATATCTGGGACGAGGGACTTGCGGTCCTGAAGAACCCGTCCACGGCGCCTGCCAAGAAGGACCGGTCCGAGAAGAAGTACCGGATCCCCGACACCGCCCCCTTGTGCCTCAGGGCTCAGCCGACGCCGTATTCGGTCGTCTCAGCAGCGGCCAAGAAGAAGGCAACGGGGGCGACAGCTTCACCCTCCGCTTCCCCACCTGACGGCGAGGGAAAGAAATTTGGAGGCCATGGGGCGACGGGTCATCTCGTCGGCGGCAACGACAATTAAAACGGCCAACGCCTTAGCGATTGTGGCCCGTTACGACAGGGAGCTATGGTACAAGATAGCTCCACTGCTGGACTTCCTACCAGACAACAAGAGGGCGTAGGCCCTAGAGATTCTGCAGGAAGGTGAGGTGGCGTCGGATCACGCCATAACGGTGGCAAGGGACATTGCTGACTCCGGGCTTCACCAGTTAGGCAACGGTGTGTGCCTTCGATTACAAGGCTGGCTCAAGGCGACAGACTTCCGTCAGGACGTGCAGACCAGGGTGTTGGACATGCTGTTCGACGGCAACAACCTGTTTGGGAAAACGGTGGATGAGTCACTGCAGGCCATCAAGGCCGACACAGAGACGGCCCGAGCCCTGGGAGTCCTTCAGCAACGACGGCCCTTTTGGAGCGCCGGAGGCAGACAGGGGGCCTCCAAGGGAGCAGGCGGTGGTTCCTCTACGTACCACCAGGCGGCCCGCTCCTCATCCCAGGAGGCTTACAGGGGTTGCAGCAAACAAGGAGGATCTCGTCGTCGTGGTCGCCGCCAAGGAGGCCAAGGCCGCCTCCAAGCAAGACTGAACTGGCCGTAGCATCGGGCCCCCACCGAAGCACCCCGGTGGGAGGCTGGCTGGCGAAGTTCATCAGCATGTGGGAGTCCATCTCCACCGACCGTTGGGTGCTGGATGCCCTGGCCCACGGGCACACTCTCGAATTCCAAAAGAAGTGTCCCCGCATTCCTCCCGTGGCCAGGAAGGAAAATCACGTCCCTCAACTGCAGTTGGAGGTAAAGGCGATGCTCAAAAAAGGTGCCATCGAGCTCGTCCCCAAGAGGCTCCGGGGCTCCGGAGTATACTCAAGATACTTCGTCAGAAAGAAAACAGGTGGTTGGCGCCCCATCCTGGACCTACGTTGGTTGAACAAATACATCAAGGCACAGAAGTTCAGGATGGTCACTCTCCAGCACGTGCTGGGACAGCTGGAGGAGGGCGACTTCCTATCGTCGTTGGACTTGGAGGATGCTTACTTCCACATCCCCATCTTAAAAGGACACCGAACGTTCCTCAGATTCGTAGTTCAAGGACGCCACTACCAATTCAGAGCTCTGCCATTCGGATTGAAGTCGGCACCAAGGTTGTTCACCAAGTGCCTAGCACCAGTGGCGGCGCGGCTGCGCCAGCAAGGGATCCACCTCTACCCCTAACTGGACAACTGGCTCATCCGTGCAAGGACAAGAGAACTCGCCGTCGAGCACACGGCGAAGACCGTCTGCTTACTCACGGAGCTGGGTTTCTCCATCAACTATAGAAAATCACATCTGGTTCCGTCACAGGTGGCACTGTTTCTGGGAGCGAAGCTCGATACAGTGCAACGATTGGTGTCTCTGTCGGAGGAAAGACGAAGGCCGTGTTAGGCAAGATGCAGTGCCTGCTAGCCACGGACGTGGCCAGGGTGAGATCCATCAAGTCCATCCTCGGAATGATGTCCTCATGCATCTACCTAGTGCGCCTGTGCAGGCTACGGATGCGTCCTCTACAGGAGTTCCTCGACTCCCGCTGGATGGAAGTGGCGGGCAGCTTCGAAGACAAGATCCCGCTCAACAAGGTTTTCCGTCGGCGTTTCAGTGGTGGGGCACCCGTGCCACCTCAGGGCGGGCACGGACTTCCAGACCCCAACACATCAGGAGACGGTGACGACGGACGCATTCCCTGGAGGGATGGGGTGTGCACACCGGAGATCTCTACACAAGAGGACTTTGGCTCCCGGAGGAGAGGTCTCTCCACATCAACATCTTGGAGCTCTGTGCCATGTTCTGGGTGCTGAAGTCGTTCCTCCCGTCCCTCAAGGGCAAGGTCGTGAGGATCTTCACCGACAACACCACCACGATGTTCTACATCCGGAAGCAGGGAGGCACCAGATCCCCAGCCCTATCCAGGGAGGCCCAGGATCTGTGGCACTGGGCCATCGGCCAGGGGATGTTTCTGGTTCCCTTCCATCTGGCAGGAATAAAAAACACCATCGCCGACTCACTCAGCAGGGAGCTGCGCCAGGATCAAATGGATCGGCTCTTCCAACGCCGGATCCTGCAAACCCCAGATCGACCAACGTCTTCCAACGTCGGCTCTGCAAACCACAGATCGACCTGTTCACTACGGCGATGAACTCCAAGTGCCAGAGGTTCGCCAGCAGGTTTCCCCAGCCGAGGAGCATGGGCGACGCTTTCTCGTTCCCCTGGGATGGTCTGTTCCTGTATGCGTTTCCTCCGTTGCCGCTGCTGCTTCGACTCATCAGCCAGCTCAAGAGGTCCCAGTGCAGGATGATCCTCGTCGAGCCGGCGTGGCCGAGACAGATCTGGTTCCCGGACCTTCTGGACCTCTCAGCGTCCCCACCAGTCAAGCTGTCGACAGACGCAGTTCTTCTCTCCAGAGAGGGAGGCGCCATTCTTCATCACGACCCGGAGTCGCTGAACTTGCAGGCCTGGCTCCTGCAGCGCTAGAGTTTGGAGGGTACGATATCCTGGCTGACTGCAAAGAGGTTCTTGCAAAGGCCAGGGCGTCCTCAACTCTCAAGTGCTACGGACATAAGTGGAAGAGGTTCTCTGTCTGGTGCTGTGCACAGAAGATCAACCCTCTACGGATTACGGCACCTCAAGTGCTACCATACCTACTGTCGCTGGTCAAAGCTGGACTAGCTCATGCTTCCATCAAGATACATCTGGCAGCGAACTCCCGATACACCAGAACTACAGGACTGCCGTCCTTGTGGTCTCATCGACTGGTGCAGGAATTTATGAAGGGACTGTTCCGATCGTTCCCGCTGGTGAAGGCTCCAGCCCCGGCTTGGGAGCTCAATGTGGTGCTGACCAGGCTCATGGGGCCACCATTCGAGCCCTTGCATTCGGCTCAGTTGAAGTTCCTGTCGTGGAAGACAGCGTTCCTTGTGGCCATCACCTCCGCATGACGCGTGGGAGAGATTCAGGCCCTATCCTGCAAGCCCCCATACTTGACTTTTCACGATACGAGGGTGGTGCTGAGGACGCACCCCTCTTTCATGCCCAAGGTGCCGTCGGACTTCCATCTTAACGAGCCCTTGGTGTTGCCAGTTTTCTTTCCGTCGCCTTCATTGCCGGCCGAGAGGACTTTGCTCTCGCTGGATGTAGCTAGAGCGCTTAATTTCTATGTGGACCGAACGAAGAGTTTTCGGAAGACATCACAGCTGTTTGTGAACTTTGGACCTGTGAACCAAGGGGAGGCTCTCTCGAAGGCTTCCATTTCCAGATGGCTCTCCGGCTGCATCATGCACTGTCATCGGTTGGCCAACCGACCGTTGCCCGGCCGTCCGAGAGCCCATTCAACCAGAGCGATCGCTGCTACTACGGCGTTCTTGTCTGGTGTGCCCCCTGCTGGACATCTGCAGGGCTGCTACGTGGAGGTCGACACACACCTTCACGAGATTCTGCTGTGTCGACCGGGATTCCAGGGAGAAGTCCAGAGTCGGCCAAGCAGTGCTGTGCAACCTGTTCGCCTGAAGGTGGGCCTGGTGAGGAAGTAAGAGTTGATTGATGTTGAGTTTATGTAATGCTTAATGTTGAGCCTTTTGCCACCTCCCGTGGTTGTGCATGTGTGTACTGCTGTGTATTCTTATGTTCATGAGCATGTGAATCCATGCCAGACCCCATGCTGGAGAAGGAACAAGTTACCTGTAACTGTTGTTCTCCAGCACAGGTCTGGCATGGATTCACACGCAAACCCTCCCTCCTTCCCCTCTGCGGCTCTTCACTTGGTCATACTGCCACTTTACGTGCTACCAAATCTGAGGATGGCTGCCAGGGGAGGGGCTTAGGGAGAGGGCAGTCATTGGCTGGGGGCAGTATGACCCAGAGATCAGTGATCGGTTACTACTAAGAAAGACAGATCAGAAACAAAACTGATACTGATTTTTTCTTTACTGAGGATTCCCAGCCTGACGACGGGGAATATTCATGAGCATGTGAATCCATGCCAGACCCATGCTGGAGAACAACAGTTACAGGTAAGTAACTTGTTCCTTACGTGTGTTTATAACTGAATAACACTGTATATTGGGACAAATAGGGCCTACTAACCTTGAATTACTTATTGTATTCTAAAAGTATACCTGACTTGGTTTTACTCCACAAGAATAGCTGAATGCCATTCTGAATGTTTTATAGGTTTCACTCACCTGCTTATTGTAATCTGAATAAGGTTAAACTTTGGTTTGTAAACCATAAGTATTGAGTTTGTTTTTAAAATTGTGTTTATATGATATGCTATAGTAATTACTTCCCCCAAGATTTATCTTGGCCTGTTTGTATTTAAATAAACCCTTTAGTTTTACAATGCGTAGTGTTTCAGTGTATCTTTGGACCATATGTATGCTATAATTTCTTTGTACGGATCTCCAGCCCTCTCTCCCTCCTAAAATAAGCATGGCTACTCTCTCTAAGCTACCAAATGTTCTCAGGTGCTAAAGCCTTATACTAAGAGTGGAGTTTTGTACTGCCTCACATATGGTTTTTATGAAATCCTTAGTTGTACTTTAGAAAAACTGTCCCCAACATGGGGGCTCCCCCTTGGGAAGAAAGGATGAATTCCCTCTGTGTCACAGTACCCTAAAAATAGAATTCTGCCTTAACAAGTCGTGCCAGCAGATCGGTGCCACATAAATGATTTCTAATACTGCTGCTGCCTGATCTGAAAAGGCACTTCAGAGTGAACATGCATCTTATAATGTGCAAGAATTACTAGGGGCAATGAACGATGAGTATCAAAACGCACGTTTCAGATTTAAAATATATATTTAACCTGGCTGGGGGGCGTGGCTTCAGGGCCATGAGCTAGGTCACAGATCTTGTGAGCTCCCGAGATCCGACAATGATCTGACTATATATAGGCTGATGAGGCATACTGTAACAATTTATCTTGAAGCCACGGCCACGTGAATAGGATGAGCAAGCAGTGAAAGTGAGCCAGAGGAAAATAAAGTTTGCTGGAAGAAATACGGGCACGGCGAGGTCCGGAGGTCATCGGAACGAAATCTGAAGATGGTGCCTGTTCAACGATCGAAGAAAGGCTCCAGGCTGCGGAAATCCTCCAAAGAGAGAACGCACAGAACGGACTTGAGAGCAGAAGCGGCGCATGCACATCAAAGCGGAGAAAACGCATCCAGCAATATTGTAGCAGGGACACTGAGGTCGCAGAACAAAGGATTGGAAGCATCGAACCGCGATACATTGTAACGACAATGGCGCACACTGCAGTACAGACCAGCGAGGAACGTGTGGTGTGCGGGCTTGGCGAAAGAACGCACAGTATGGAATAACAGGGGGTGTACAAAGGAGGAGGAAAAAAGGAAAACAGAATTATATCTGGCATAAACCCACAGCTGAGCCACAGGAGCAACAAATGCACCGCCCAACACCCGACACACAGTGAAATTCGAAGATGGCGCCCTGTAGTTAACGGCACAAAAGATTTGTGCTAGAGGACGGTCGCAGAGACGAGAAGTATACCCTGGAACCAAAAGCAAACACAGGAGATTTGAAGAATTCAGAGAACGGGAGGTACCATGAGACATGGTTGCATGGGAGCGGCGAAAAGCGAAATGCCCGGCAGGCACTGAGAAGCAGCGCCACTTCACAATCAGCACAAGCTCAGTGGATCAGAGACAAACGCCAAACGTACCAAACCGCTCGGAGCACAGAGAGCAAGAAGCCATACCAGACGGCAGGGAGAAAGACAAAGGGAATACGTTGCCCAGTCCGGACATAAACTCATACAGGACTTAATACCTCCACAAGCACGGTGCCATTAAAGGACTTGCGGACACGAGCCTGTACATAGGCGGGGACTACTGGAAAACGGGCAATATATCTGAAGATGGACCCCAGCCAGATACACAGAACATAAAAGCACCAGGAGGTATATCCCCCATAGAAACAATGCTCCTAAGTATGTTGCAGTGTGAAGTCTCGGCAGTGAGTCGCCACATACAGAAGCAAAAGGAGACGGGCCCTACACAAGATAACAGGAAAGCATGCACGGACCATGCGATTGTAGGGCAGAACGGGGGACAGAAAGGTTGCATAGTCACCAGAGCTATAAAATATCAACACTGATGAGATCCCATCCCCAAGGTGCCCCCCCTCCCACCCCCAATCAGGTACGGAGATAAACTGGGGAGGATCATGGCGAAGAGACAATTGGGGTGGAGTGCAAGAAAACAATTAAGGCCAGTGACCGGTGGGGGATGAAGCCCACAACCCAAGAAATAGCAGGAAAGAGATCCAGTGCCATGACAACCAAGGTTGCACAACCCCAATAAGCAAAAAGGTTACAATGACGGCCAAGAACGATCAACAATCGCACTACCAATGTGAGCTGCTACAGACAATATTGAGGGGGCACGAAACAAGAGTGGAGCTCTCAGCGAATTGCCAATAGTGCTCTGTGAAGCAGAGTAAGTACACTAGAAGCAGAGATAAGGGGGAAGTACACCGACAAAGAATAGTAAGGAAAAGGAGTGCTAGGGACGCGACAAAAACATGTTGAATAAAGCAAACAACACTAAAGTAAAAACAGACGTCACTGGATCCTTTCACCAGACCGGTGCAAGTGATGGAGGGAACGAAGACACAACCACAAGACCCGAACGAAGGAGAAATGCAACCACGTATGGACCAACAGATACTGGAGGCCATAGTGGACCTCAAAGCATCACTGGAACGCAAAATAGACGCAATGCAAATCGATATGAATCTTTTGAGGCAAGACGTTCAAGCTTTGGCAGAACGCACTGGCGCATTGGAAAAGGGAAGTGAAGGCCAACATCAGTAACTGCAAAGACAACCCTACGGAGGTCTACACTCTGAAACAGCAGGTCCACAACCTAGAAAACAGAGCAGAAGAAGCAGAAGGCCGGGCCAGGTGCAACAACGTACGAATCATAGGGCTACCAGAAAGAGAGGAAGGCAAGAACCCACCCTACCAACTACGTCGAAGACATGTTCATACAGGAAATAAGAGCGGGCACGTTTACCCAGGGATTCACAGTTGAAAGGGCACACCAAGCTCTGATGAGAAGACACCAACCGGGCGCCCCGCTGCAGCTGATCATAGCCAAAATATTGAATTATAAAGACAGAGAGAAAATACTGGAACACTTTCGCAAGGGTGGCACCATCAATAGAGCGTCGGCATCCATCACAGAGTAAACGGACTATACCTTGCAGGTGCAGAAGAAAAGGATGGATTATGGGACAGTGAAAAGGAGACTGCGAGCGGCCCAACTCAAGTTTCAACTCTTATACCCAGCCAAGATGAAAGTGTTCTTCAAAGATCGTGCCTTGTTTTTTGAAACCGCCCCGTACTTTTAAAATGAGAGAATATGGCTGCCAAAACAATGTAAGGTGGGAGAAGGAAAACTGCTGAGTTTGGGGGGGGTAGGGTCTGGCATAGGGCCTGTCAGTTGATGGGTACCTCAGCCCCATACTCCCCACAGATACCGCTAGTGGCGCTGCAGGGAACAGACTAACAAACTAGGAGGTGTATTAGTCAGAAATGGGAACCAGTAGATATAGCGTCAGTCAGAGATGTTTGGTCAGAGGGCCAGCCCAAGGAATTTGATAGACTGGTGGAGGAAGTGGGATTACACAGGGGCCAATACATGGTATACTCCAGACAAATACACAACATCAAGCACATTTGGCCTGAGATGGATCTAACCCAACAGACTGATGCGACGATAAAACTTTATACGATGTGTCTGAGGGGGCCATGAAGTATCCCGCATTTATGAGCTTTTGATGTCAAAGACAGGAAAAGAGATCACCCAAACGAGAATAGACTGGGAAGAGGAGGTGGGGTCACAAATGGAGGATGGGATGTGGGATAGAGCGCAAGGATACCATAAAAGGGTGTCGAGGAATGCTAGATTTCAACAGATCGTTATACGTAACCCACAGAGCATACATGACGCCCCGGAAGCTAGCCAAATTTCCACCAAGCAGACATACAGACTTGCCCCAAGTGTGGAGAGGCGAAGGCAGGAATGACACATATGTTCTGGTCATACCCGGAAAAAAAGAGGTTTTGGGGGGAGGTGGCCCGATATATGGCCGAATGGCAAATTAACCTGGATGTAGGTAACCTCTGGGGTTGACTTTTGGGCGGATTTCCTAGGCCAAATAAAGCTAAACATGTAAGCAAACTGAAAGACTTGGCATATATATTGGCCAAACGTAGAATAGCAATGAACTGCATTTAAAAATATATATATATTTAACCTGGGAATGGCAATTGGGTTTTCACACTGTAAAAAAGGGTGAAATGTTCCCCACCGTCCCACCCTCCCATTAAAATGTTATCTGGAGCTCTGGATGTAGGTAAACAGAGAAGATTGGGCCAATAAACCTCGACACGGAGAACATGGAGAACTTGTCATGCCCAAGGTCCTGTTACCATTCATGTTTGCTTATGGCAACTAAGGATGGATAGTAAGCAGTATTAGTTGTGCTCCTTTGTACATGCATAAATAGTTTCAGATGTATATTTTGTGCAGATTTTGCCATCTTCTCAGAATCCCTTGCCTTCTTCCCTGCTTCCTCAGTAGGCCACACCCCATGTTTTCTTTATTAAGCATTATTATGAATGATGATGCATGTGTGTGAATGTGAGAGTGAATGAAGAATGAATGCTGTATGAATGACATGTGGATGCGTGCGTGCCAGCTGGGCAGCATGCTTCTCAGAGCGGTGGGGGGAGAAGAATCATCATCATCATCATCATCCTGCTGTGCCTTGTCTTACCCTACAAAACCCATTGCGAACTGTGGCTTTTTACCCAATGTTTCACCAAAAGTGTGTTGAAAATGCATGGTTTTAGCCCAGTATTTTCAAAAAATGCACAGGGGTAGAACATCCCCAGAACCTCCCTTGGTTGGTTCAGGCTCGCTTGCTCACTCGTTCAGTCACTCTGGCATTTCATCATATCAAATATACTTCATTTGGCACTTGGCCATTATAGTTTTACAAAACATATGCATTCCATATTACAAAATATATGTTAATCAAACATTATATAACATCTTTAAAATAAATTAGATACAATCCATCCCTGTTGATTCATTGATATAATGGTCCTACATCATTTTAAAACCCATATAGATAAGGGAGAATACTTACAGATCAGTGTATTGACAAATATAATTATAGGCATCTGTAATTAATCTAGCAGAGTTTAATACCTTTCATATCTTCTGTTTTGCTGTGGCTTTTCTCTTTAATAAGGCGCTGTGTAAGTATGAAGCGACAGCTGTTACATTTAACAAATCGTTCGTTTTTTTTTTCTCAAAATGCAATGGCTTCTTTATTGGAGTGAATACCTTGAGTTAAGAACAATGATCTCAGATAGCTCCTTCTCAAGTATTATAAGGAAGGCAAATCGGATCACCAGTGAGTTCCGGCTTCAATGTAGTCCTTGCAGTGTAAACATTTATCAGACTGTGTTCTGGTCCATTGTTATGTAAAAGTAGCCAGTCTGAATGTCATATATAATGCACACATATTAGGGGTTAGACAGGGCAGATAAGGTTCACAGCCAATGCATACTTTATATTCCCAATATTTATAGCAATGTGATGATGGCGTTATCCCAAGCATTATTCCTGCAATCTCTTTTGTTCAGAATTCTTCTTTTATTGTTTCTTTAACGCTCCCTTGAATAATTCATTACTATCAAGGTAGTTGGTAGTACTCGTTATATGTTGGAACAAGATCAAAGAAGCGCCAGTAGGTCTTGTACAATTATTCTATGTTGTAGGAGCAATAGTTCTGACCACAGCCTCATCAACTGCATTAAGGGTTTCTGAAATGCTAAGTGCTCAATATGATCTAGATTAATTTCGGCATGTAGGGCGATAGTGGCGGTGCTATTTGGTAATAATGGTGCTTTTTAAAAGAATTAGATGTTTTTGTCATTTTACAATTGCAACATCCCCACAGTTCTGCCTTGTACAACGCCAGTGAGAGTGCCTGCGCTTCATAGGCCTTCAATACTGAACTAAATGTCCCATCAGCATAAGTTGTGGCAACATTCATAACAGCAGAAGTATATCTATTTAGGTAAGAGTTTGCATTATCCATCTGAAAATTCCAACTACTATTATCCTTGAGCCTCAACCCAAGGTAGTCAAAAACATTGACTTGTTAAATCCTACAACCGTTGATATTTAGTTGGAGGGTCCATGTTTTTTCCTTAATATAATATTATATTTTATTTGTATTGCGCTTATATACACGTGTTTTAGAGCGCGACAAGGCAAGGGAGGGGAACAAGGGTGGACAAATTAACGGTCTTACTAGGCCCAGTGACATTGAGAACGCAATAGAGCGGGGGGAGGTTGAAAGTGCTGAGCAAGGGATATGGACAACAACTGGTAGTGCAGCCAGCAGGGTGGCAAGTGCAAGGTTTAAAGCACAGGCAGGGGGTGTCTGATAAATGCAGGCAGGGGGACTATAGGGTTACGGATACAGACCCAAGTGCCAGGGTTGCCAGGGGGCAGTGCGGGAGAGTGGCTGGGCGGACAGGGACCTGGGCCGGAAGTCAGAGGGTAGCTAGGTGCACGGAGCCGAATCAGACAGATCAGCAGAGGAGAGGAAGAGCGAAGGCAGAAGCAAAGAGGAAGGGCTTGAGGTGCTTCCGGAAGCGGAGATGGTTCTCCTCAAGTTTCAGGGTGGCAGGGAGGCTGTTCCAGAGGGAGGCCCCACCCGAGGAAAGAGATCTACCCCCAACTCGTTGGACCCTGACCCTGAGGGAGTTGGAGGAGCAAAGAGCTAGAGTGGGAAGGTATTTACGGAGGGAGAGTTGAAGGTAATTTGCACCCAGGCTCCAGAAAGCCTTGTGGACAATGCAGAGGATCTTGAATTTAACCCTTGCAGACACTGGGAGCCAATGAAGAGATTTCAGGGCCGGAGAGATACGATGCCAGGGCTTGAGGCCAAGGACAAGTCTTGCTGTTCTGGATGAGTTGCATAGGGTGGAGAGTAGAAGCAGGCAGATTTAGAAAGAGGTTGTTGCAGTAGTCTAGCCTAGAGAGAACCAGAGCTCTATAGACGGTAAGCTTCTGGGGGATGGAGAGGAAGGAAGAATACCTTGGAGGAGGTGCAGTTGCTAGTTTGACTTATTAGAGACGTCAGAGATGTGAGGGGAGAAGGAGATTGTGGAGTCGAAGATAACCCCGGGGTTCCTAGCCTCGCAGGTGGGAGCAGGAAGAGGGCCAAGGGAGGCTGGCCATGGAGACACAGGAAAGGAGGTTGCTGGTGTGCTGATAAGGAGAATCTCTGTCTTACTGGCATGGAGGCAGAGATAGTTGGCGGCACACCATTCCTAGATAGCAGACAGACAGTCAGAGATGAGCGAGGGAGAAGAGGTGGTGGAGAAAAGCCAGAAAACGAGCTGAGTGTCATCCGCATATCACTGAAAGTTGGAACAGAGAGCAGCAATGCGGTGGGCAAATGGAGTGCTGGGGGGTTGCATAGGGGGGTTACATAGTAACTCCTTACCCCACTTCTCATGTAACATTCTGTAACACTAACTAACTTGAAAGGCTCGTGGCAGTGGTTTCTTTTTTACTACCTTTGTGCAATGTATCTGCAGGCTGATTTCTCAGCTGCAGTACAGCACCCAAGGGTGACCATTTTCACAAAATGGCTCCGGTCTTCTTTTTTCGCCATTTCTTATCAGTTAGTTCCTACTGGCCTTTTACTCTCTTTGAATCAGGTTTGAGTCCTTTGTGCATTTTGCCTTTGGCAGGCTTCAGCACTGAAGCCCACCCAGGCCGCAGTGTGTCTTGTTAGGCAGGAAGTGAGCAAGGGTCCCAAAACTTCCCTGTCCTTTGTCTCTAGGTGTGCCTGAGTGAAACCAGTTCTGATTGGCCGGCTGGCTGCCCAGGAGGAGAATGAATGGGAACTTGCTTAAAAGGCAAGGTTTTTGGGACTAGATGCAGAATCGACCACTGGAGGATAACATCCGACGAAGTAGATGTGAAGAGACGCAAGCAGCACACTCCTGGACCGCAAAGTGCCCGGTGAAGCCCTGCAACTGTGCTGACCCAGTTTTTCATTTTGACTGGGAAGACCTGCAAGGGACGACTTCCTCCCTTGGACTGGTGGGACCAACTAGCCTTAAGACAAGTTTCAGTTTGGCGCAAACCCCGACTTGCTGTGACTATCCAAGGCTGCAGAATCCCAATGCATGGGGACCCCTGGCCCTCATCGAGTGCATTGTCTTCGGAAGTGCGAATCCGGCCAAAACCTTGTGGGAGGATGCCACGGAAGCAAGAACTCTTCAGAGTCCCCTCACTGAGGGACCGAGGGATCAAGTAACTTTCAACCAGAGCTGTTCGTTCTTCTTTGGTGCTGAGAACAAGGCACCAAAACCACAAAAGACCGCTGAATCAAGGAGAATCCATTGCTGCCAAGTCCCTCTCTTGAGTGCTGCCGCAGAAGCCCGCCAGACGTCTTCCCTTTCGTCACCACGACCAAGGACCAAGAACAAGGGTCTGCTACACTGCAACAGCTGGAACCAGTTTTTCAATTCACCTGTACTGTGGGGGCTTGGGGTACATCTACCTTTGCCAATGTTGGTGCTTCCTAGCGTGGGGAGTACTATTTTAGACCCTTTGAGTTGACCTCAACTCACCTGCACTGGCCTCCCCGCTTCTGTTTCTTCAAGGTGGCTCATCTTGAGCTTCTGTGATTTTTCTATTGAACTACTGGCTATTTTAAAAAACATTTTCTAAGAAGAGCGCATCAAAACTATGAACTGGCCCATTGACTTTGGCTGTCCTGGCTCCCTGAAGGCCCCCTTCTGAACCTATTGACTTTGGCAGTACATGTTCCCTTGTAGGTTTTACTTTTTGAACACTATTATTGCTGGCATAAAGGACTGCCTACATCCCTCTTGGAGAATCTAACTGTTTTACTACTTACAAAGTATGTTCTGATCTAACTTTAACTTTTCCCTCCTTGAAACTCGATATTGTAATGAGGATCACACAAAAGTGTTAATACTGACCTCAAATGACATCACTCAGTGTGCTGGAATATGTTTAGCATAAGAAAAGTTTACTCTCCTACTTTATTGCTCTTGTTGAATTGACTCCTAACTTTGGGATAAATATTACTATTAGTTGCTGCTTTTGAAAGATTGTCTAATTATCCTTTGTATATATAAATAAATATTTATACTATAACTTTGTGTGTAAGTGTTTACTTGGATACCTGTATTTACTAATTTCATTGTACAGCTCGTCAGCTCACATTGCCCCTCTTAAGATAAGCCTGGCTGCTCAGTCACTCTACCAACTTGTGTAGTACAGACCTATATCATAAGGTGGGTTATCTAATACCAAGAGATATGTACTGTAAAGTCCCACACCAGTTGACTCTGCAAATTCTTACCTAACATGCATTCAGCAGGGAGCTGGGCAAGCCCATGATGGTCAGTACTTCGCAAAGCTTAACGCGCGGTAATCCATCAAAAGCTGTATGCAAATCGATGAAGATGTTATATGGGTTCCTTTGTCGTACGGTCACTTATTTTTGGGTGATCAGATAGTCTTAGCCATTGGTCAATAGTACTGACCCCTGGGCGAAACCCTGCATGGAGATGATGGATTAAGTCTTTGTTCTAAATCCATGTTTTCAAATGCTCCGAGAGTATTCTTGCATAGATTACCCCACCTCCCCTCCCCTCCCTCTCCCACAGCATTCAACAATGAAGTTTGCTGGATCTTCACGGCCCACGTTCTTAAATATTGGCACAATTCAGCCTCTGTCCAGGATTGAGGGACAATCCTAGATGCTATATCTGCATTAAATATGCAGAGTAGAATGGGGCCCACATATTCGGGGCAAAGATTTACACCACTCCAGTTAAAAGCTTCGCAAGCTGCCACTATTGGAACAGCCCTTTTCTGACAAGTTAGAATCCATGAAGCGTACCTATGAGGGCTTGGGGACAAAAAAAGCTCTTGTAGGGCATGGCACTTGTTATCCACGCTGATGTTTTTCTTTTGTATTTTATTATGACTGAATAATTCATGTGTATTCTTCTGGCACAGAGCACAGAGTTCATAGAAACACCATCTCCGGACAGCGATTCAGTCAACTCTGTGGAAGGCCACTCTGAGCCATCGTGGTTCAAGGACATAAAGTTCGACGACAGTGACACCGAGCAGATTGCTGATGAGGGGGAAGATACCCTGAACAGTAAGCCACAGCTTGAGTTTTCCTTCATAAAATTCTTTCCTTTACATGATGAATGCAAAGGTTGCAAAATTAGGTTTGGTAGGTAATGAAAGAAAAAGCATAACTAAACAACCATATCCCTTAAACACCCATTGCAGCTATAGGATATCCAGACAATGCATTGTAGTAAATCGTAATTTTATCAAAATCCATGAAACTAATTTAAGGGAAATTTTAGGTTTGATCAACATTGGAAAATGTAAAAAATACGTTTCCATTTTTCTATACAGATATGTTTAATTTCTCTGTCTTGGTGAAAGACGATTTGTTAATTAGACAATTTTTAATTAATTTGGTTACTGTACCACAAAACCTTTTGCAGTAGCTGTTTTTGTAACGTGTTTTGTAATGAGTAAGCGTGTCGTGGAAGGTGGTTATTTTGTTTTTAAATGTTGATGACTAACTTAGTAATGTATATATTTACATTCCATTTGGTGTCCTAGGCATACATCCCCCTTAAAGTTACCGTAGTGCCCCATGGGCACTGCAGCACAGCACTCCGATAGCTTTACGTCATCACTTGCAAAATAGAATATGTTCACTTTGCAGCCTTCTGTCTGCTCCACATAATTATAATTGGTTATTTATTACACGCTTAATACCCAGAGGTTTCTAAGCGTGGACCCAGGGGTTTCTCTGCATCGTCTTGCTTCCAAGGCCAGCGCACTGTCCCTGAGCTATCCTCATCGGACATAGGGAAACTATTGTGGGAACAAATGTGTAATTTACTGTTGACAATATTGGTCCATTTACTGTGATTACTAGCCATAGATATCAGTCACTATAGGGATTTCTCCAAGTGTGATGTGTCCTCTCAGAATAATATACACCCATTACACCTTGGGATTATTAACATTATAGTATGATATCACTTGAAGTAAGCTAGTTTAGAATGTTATATTGAAGCAAAATGGTTCTCTTTCAAGCACTCTTTCTGCATCATATCCTTTATTCTGCTCGCTTGTATCTCAGACCTTTCCTGCACCCTTTTTTCTGTATATGGTTTTGAAGTAAGAAGAGTTACTCTGCATTGATGAGTATTGCTTTTGCCCGCTTTAGCACCCCATGTTAGAACCTGGGAATTAAAGACCTTCCTTTTTTCCCCCCACCCCCCTCTTCTGTCACTCATCCTTATTTCCTGCTGAACCCCTTCTTATTTCTACTACCTTCACTTCTCCCACATTTCACTCTTTCACCCACCCCCAAGATTCCGCCAGCCCCAGCAAGCGTACATCAGTCAGCAGCTTCCAGTCCACAATGGACAGTGACTCTGCCGCCTCAATCAGCCTCAACATGGAGCAGGACAACGTCAACTTCCATATCAAGAAGCCCTCCAAGTACCCACACGTGCCCCCTCACCCATCTGATCAAAAAGGTATGAGGTTGTCGCCATAATGAGCCGCTATGGGTGACGAGCCATGCCAAGGCAATACGGATATAGTTTAAGATTTATCTGTCCTTTAGGGGGCAGTTGAATTGTAACATTACTTTCCCCCCAGAATATTGATTATTGAATTTGTTACACTTTACTATCCATCGTCTCTTGAATGTACATTCCCCCTGCAAATGCTCCTGCTTTCTGTTTTCCTGTGCCCCCTTTTGCTGCTTTTCTTCTATGCTTTTGAAGGAGAAGTGACATTTTATTTCTCCCTCACCTTAGTTGGGGTGGCAGGGCCCTTTTAATCTACATGTACTATGCTTGGATATGTTTTCAATGTTTCAGGTGGCTGCAAATGTATTTGTTTTTTTTCTGTCCCAGAGGATGAGTTTGACATCCCCACTTTCACCCATGATTGTCTATGAAGGCATCCATCACCCGTGTTAACCATGTTTGTAATAATTAAACATTTAACCAGTTCGAGCATTTTAGTTCCACGCTTCATAATTAAAATAGTAAAACCGGGTAAGTGGATTAGTGACATTTGGTTCAAAGTCTTTACATTTGCAGGCAGTCAGCAATGCCTTGAGTGGCTCCTACAGCTGATTGGTGTCTGTTAGGCAGAATTGCAGGCAGTACCCTTTGGGACCACTACACACAATTAGGACTACAGGTGTTAACCAAACCAACCTTTGGTATAAGTGTGTACCACCCAGTTTTTGGTAGCGGGCTGAGCAGCCAGGCTTATCTCGAGAGTGAATGTGAGCAGTACAAGTAGTTACACAGAGGACTTTCAATCACAGTGGTTCAAGTAGACACGTATAATCTAGGTTTCTTAGTAAAAACACTTATTTATTACACAATCATTTAAAAACATTTCATTAGCAGAAGACAACTTATTATAAACCCATACACTTGAATACGAAATTCTAAGGTTTTGAGACAGTTTGAGCTCCGCTGAAATAGGAGCCAGCCAAATGGCGGTTTAGTTACTTAGAAAGAAGCAAAAGGAACAGGTAAGTAAAATAGATCACATATACTTTTTAGACAGCGCAAATAGTTTCAGTTCACCAGAAAAGTTCAATTCAAGTCAATAGGCCAGGCCAAAGTCAATGGGCTAGAGTTCTGGAAAGAAAAGAGCAGTTCTGGTAACAAACGGTAAAGTCTTTGCGAAAGTTCTTAGAAGTAGTTTAGGCGAAAAAGAATCATATGTCGGGTCAAAAGCTGATTAGGCCTGCAAGTTGGGAAAGTTTCACAAACTTTCACTGCGAGAGTGGCGTTCTCTCAATCGGGTTGGCTGAGTACCTTTATATGAAGAAACAAATGTTGCTGAAGTCTTGGTTTCTGGCAGGTCCTGTAGATCTCGCTATTCCTGAGCCTCAGTTGTGGAGACAAGAAAGAGGAAGTCGGGGGACTCCTGCACTCACGGGATTGTCGAAGAAAGCAAACAAGATGGAGTCACTTCAGTTTCCAGTAGCTGTAGCTTTAAGAGCACAAACTGGTGTCCCTCTCCCTGGTTAATCCTAACGAGCCTTGAGAATGTTATCCAGGTGTCTTATGAGTTGATTGGTCCCACCAACTCAAAGGAGGAAGCTGTCCTAGAAGGAGCTTCTCTGTCGAATGGAGTTTGGCAATTCAGACCTGCAGCAAGGCTTCACCGGGCAAACCAACGGTCCGGTAGTTGCAGCAGCCGTCCATTTCCAGCTCGTCTTTTGGTTCTTTCGTTCCAGTGGTCGACTCCGCTTTCCAGTCATAGAAACTTGCCTTTTAAACAGTTTTCTCCCATTCATTCCAGTTTAGCTGTCACTCTCCCAGCAGGGTGACTGTCCTTGCTGGACAGTCAGCCAGCCAATCACACCAGAGTGCATTTGGGTCTCCTAGGAGACTAAGCACAGAGAGTTTCGGGCACCTCCCTCACATCCTGCCCACCCCAGACACTTCGGCGCCAGAGGCGGTCTTCAGTCCTGAAGCCAGCCCAAGGCACACGAACAAAGGGACCAAACATGGTTCGGCGCGCAGAGACAAACACTAGAAGGACCTTTCCAAAAAGATATGGCAATAAAAGAAGACCGGGACCTGTTTAAACCAAGGGGCTTAAGGCGCCATCTTGAAAAACATGGCTCCTGTGATTTTTAGCTACTGGTGTTCCCGGTCGGGAAAAATCATGGTAGTTAATTGTAAAACCACTGCCACCAGCCTTTTCAATAGGAAAGGGTAGCATTCGACTGCTGCATCAGTATTTAGACACAGGGGATACTATGTAACCCCTCTAGCACTCCATTGTAGGATGGTGTGTGCTGGGTCACGGAATTTGAAAAGACTAGTAAAGTCAATTTCACTTTACATTCTCTTCTCTGGGAAACAGTAGTTTATCCCAGAGAAGGTAGAGGAAGACTAAAATACATCCCTGTGTCACTGCACTGAGTGTGCTGTGTGTGTGACACACATGAAAAGATGATGCCTATGGAGTTATCTAAAACGCCATAATCAAAGAACTCAAATGTAAAACACACATCAAAATACATGAACAAGTGGGGAAAAAAAGCTCACACTGTTTCCTGGAAAAAAATCAAGTCCTCAAAAATCCAGCAAATTTGCTGGGGGTCTCTAAGGTGCAGGGAATTAGGACATTCATGAGAATTCTCCCTAACAGTGTCCAATCCTCCCTGCTCCCGCCATGTTACATGAAATATGTTTTCAATGGGACATAGTATGACTCTGTGATAGAAAACAAAATATGTTGGGGGTGCGCCACAAATGTATGTTTCTGCAACCAAGGACTTTTTGCCACGTGCTGTTCTATAGACATTAAGATAGCTCAGTACATTTCTCCCTCCCTACTGAGTTCTATACTGAAAAGGCAGGTTGCAGGTTTCAACCCTGAGCCAGGACAAGGACGCCTTCCTTACTGAAGTGATTCATAAACTGAGCATCGTTGAATTGGGAAAAACTAACATCTGTCGTTTAAAGGAGTATGAAATGGCAATAACTGTGGTCACAAGCAAGGGGGTGTGGTGAATAACTTTGGTCCTATATACCTTCATTGAGAAACACTAATTTCCTCCAGGTTCATTTCATAGAGGAATCCATTCTTTAAGTCTTTCTCAAAGCACCTTCATTGCTTTGAGTTGTTTTTTTACTAGAGAGTCTTGAGGAGCTTTGAGACTGGCTGCTGCTTGATGCCAGCCACTGTGCCTGATGTGTCTCTCTTCAGGCTGAATGTTCATACCGCACCAGCCCCCACACGATTCAGTACTGCAGCTTAATTTTGCAATTTATTTGGTTTCACCAGCAGACCTTACTGCTTTACCTACGTCCCTGCCTACTAGAATGCCACCACACTGGCAATCAAAACTGAGCCATTGCTTGTGCAGTTCAGGAAGTAACTCGGGACCTTACTCTTCAGCCAGCCAATGCTTAGATATAACTTAGGCTTCTTGCATTTCTGCATCAAATCCCACCCCCATCGTTGGAACAGCCCTTATGCTACCCTCAGCAACATGTCCAGCACTCTGTTGGTTGCTAATTCGGTTTCCTCTATGTACAATCTAAATACCAGCTGCCATTTTTGTTTCTACATTTAACGTTCAGTTCTTTATTATCAGCATATGTAATTGTAGGTTGATGCTCAGACATTGGCTATGAGCACAGCATATTTGGTTTACGGAGCATTGGTATTGGTTTGGAGGCTTTTCATGCTTGCTGTAGTGCCCACACCCTTCAACTTTCGTGGCACAGGGGAATACAGCTTTGAGGGTGGAGGAGCAAGAGCAAAGAGAGTCGCCTGTGCTGAAGCTTCTGTGACTGTAGTATAGGCATCTCACACAAGTTGTCATTGGAAGCCGGATACAATCATAGAGAAGATGGCGTTGAGCAGATGCCACTCTGTCCTGGGAGATCTGTTAGAGTGCAAGAAACGGAGGCATCTTCTTGTATAGCATACCTCGCAACCTAATTTACCCATTTTAGGGGTATGGCTTACTCTGTTGCTGCCAAACCTAATAATAAGAGCAAAGAAGTTGAGAAACAATCTTTTTAGTTCTGGCGTTGGTGACGGGGGTTACACAATCGTCATAAAAAATAAAACATCCAATCACACACTCTATTGGCTACTGCAAAAACAGTGTTCAATAAAGTTAAAAATACAAAATGGCACCAGACTTCGCTCCCAAGTCCGTTAAATGGCCACAGGGGCCGTTGAAGCAGCATTAGGAGAGAAGTTAAGCATGTGTGGGGCATGTTTTTAAACAATACCTGGCAACTCTCCCCCACTGCATTGCCATTTTCTGCTCAAATTTCCAGTGCTACGCTGACGACACTCAACTCATTTTCAGGCTGCCCTCTGCCACCTCCTCTCCCTCTCTCATCTCTGATTGCCTAACTGCCATTCAAGATTGGTGTGCCGCAAATGATCTTTGTCTGAATGCCAGCAAGACGGAGATCCTCCTCATCCGCACACCTTCACCATCTTTTCCCCTCACTCTCTGGCCGGCCTCACTTGGTCCTCCTCCTACCCCCACCTACGAGGCTAAGAACCTCAGGGTCATCTTTGACCCCACCCTTTCCTTCTCCGCCCACATCTCTGAGGTCTCTAAAAAGTCAAATTTCCGACTGCACCTCCTCAAAGGTACTCTGTCTTTCCTCTCCTTCCCACAGAAGCTCATGGTATCCCAAACCCTGGTTCTCTCTGGCTTGGACTATTGTAACGGTTTCTTTCTAAATCTACCTGCCTCTACTCTCCGCCCTTTGCAACTAATCCAGAACAGGACTGCGAGACTTGTCCTCGGCCTCAAGCCCTGGGATCGTATCTCTCCAGCTCTGAAATCTCTCCACTGGCTCCCAGTGGATGCAAGGATTACATTCAAAACCCTCTGCATTGTCACAAGGCTTTCTGGGTCATGGGTCCAAAATACCTTCAGCTATCCCTCCACAAACACTTCTCCCCCTTCCATGCACTTTCCCCCTCCCCCCCTCCCATGCACTTGCGCGTTCTCAATGTCACTGGGCCTAGTAAGATCGTCGTTTTGTTCTCCCCTGTTCCCCTCCCTTTCCTTGCCACGCTCTGAAACACTTGTGTACGAGCGCAATAGAAATAAAATATCAATTAATCAATCAATGATTTCAAAGCGAGGAAGATCTGGCAACTGTGCAGGGTCTCAGAAGCCCACCAACCTGCGACTCTCCTGGTGTTTTGGACTACAACGCCCATGATTCCTCACCATTGTCTATACTGGCTAAGGCTGATGAGTTGCAGTCCAAAACCATCTGGAGAGCCAAAGGTAGCATACTCCTGCCATAAACCTACCAGCTGAGGCTGCAAAAAGTAGTTGTTTTCTCTCTTGCCTGTTTTCAGCTCCAAGATTAAATAATAATTCAATATGGCTAGGGCAGACAGCACAGTCCCCTAATGTATTGTACTGCATCATGTATTAGAACTAATTCTGATGCAGCAATGACCACGTTTTATCAGGGCTTCTACAGTTTCTTATTTTTGGATGTTAAGAGTCATGGTCTGTACTAGATCACAAATCTGCACCATCTGGGATATCCAAAGTGTCAAATAATTTGGATTCATGTCAAGTTTCTTACTCCACCTTTTATATTGAGGCTGCTGATAATCTTGTCCCTACCACACATGTTGATAAGGCAATAGGGATGCAGGAGACCAAGTAGGGAGCAAATGAGATTGAAGTAGTTATCTGTCAAGTGAAATAGCCTGTGACTGAGAATCTTAAGTTATGCTACTTATTGCAGCACTAAATAATGGTATTATACAGAGGATCAGGTGACACAATTTCTGCCTTGCAACCACTTTGAACCCCATTCACAAGTGAACAGGCAGACTGTGAAGTCATAGCGGAGGGCTTGCCCTCCAAACATGATTTGTACAATAGATTTGTGGCTCTCAAACTCAGAACCAGCCCTGGAGTGCAAGATGGAAATCTCGAAGAATGTAAAGGTGAAGAGCCAAGTGTGATTGAAAGCCGGATTTCAGCGAGGTTGTAAACTATGCAGAAGGCAATGGATCCCTACCACCAAATTAGTTGAGAGGTTGATTTTCCTTCAAACTATTTCTTCCAGAGACACTGGGTTTATTATGGACCTTTAAATTGCAGCAGCTGGTCATGGAACACGAATTCAGGGGATTACGTGCACAGTTGCTTGAAATAATTCAACTCTGCCCAGGGCTGTTCACAGCTGGATCCCCTTGTTAATTATGTTGAGAATAAGGCTAGGCATAATAATCTTAACATGTTTGGATTTCCTGAGGGTTCTTATGGGCTTTCCACAGAGGGAAGCAATCCCACGTTTTCCAGCCTTTTTACCGAGCTGGCTGGTTTCTGGCTCTCTTTTCCTCCTTATTCAGCCCCGGCTTGCTGTGGATCGTGCTGATTCATTTCTTCAACTTTGATAAGGTAAGCCCTTGCGGGCACTCTGCTTGACTGTGTGTGTGTTGTGCAAATTTATAATGAGCACGCTGAATAAATCCTGTGGATGCTCATTCCCACATCCTTCATTGAAGCACATGCGGGCTGTTGTGCGATCCTCATTGTAAATGGAAGCCACCATCTCAAGCACTGGGGTGCTTCTGAGAGTTTCCCAGAGACCGCCATACTTTGAGCCTGATTGGCTCCTACATCCTTCTTGGGCCAATCAGGGAGCCAGCAGGTGTTAGCCGGCCCCCCAGCTCAAAGGCCCACTTCTAAGGCCCCTGTCTGAGCCTTTCTGGAGCCGGAGGGAGCACCTCTCCCATGAGCTACCCGGCTACACTCCCAACTGTTCTCATACTGATTTGGAGTGTCAACACGTGCTGTCCTCAATCATAACTCTGATTTCAATTGTCCTGGTAGGCAATTCTTGGACCACACTGGTCGCCTTCCTTCATTGGACACTTTATCTGCTCCAATTACTGCCTGCTCCTTCACCTACTTGCCCTATCTGTAACCCAAAACTCATTACACCATCAGCACCATGCATCTTGAGGTGAATCATTCATTCTGACTGCTATGGGTCTCTTAATGCCCTACTCCAATGAATGAACTAAAAATGAAAAGCTTGTGACTTATAACTTTACTATTCTCTGGTGTGCTTCGAACTGGGCATCCACCACCATTTTGTACTGCTTATTGTGCTTTTTGTATATCTGGGCATCTCCAAAATGCTCAATAATCTCTCTTTGCTTGGCCGCCTGGTGTGATTCTACTGTTGCACTGTGCTTGACCCTCTCCCCGGCTATCCTCTGGCTCCTCCATACCCCTTTTCTCTGCCCGTGGCACTTTTCGTTGTGGGATGTTTTTACCCATGCATACAAGCCCTACCATAAAACTGTGCAGTACTGGCATGGAAAACATCATGATGGCCAGAACTCCCCAGAGAGTGCACAGGGAAAACATGAAGAATAGGCTGCCACCCATTTTTGCCTATGTTGTGAGCACAGGAGGGCACTGCCTAAAACCACCATTGGGCTACACACACAGTAGCCTAAAACCATTGGGAATGGCAATGCTGATTGCCAAAAAAAGCAACTCAGAACTGTGGGGAATTCGTTTTCTTAATCCCAAAAATGGTTGCATTACCAGTACTCACCACTATCAGAAAGCCGGCGTTTTAAAACCACCAGACTTTTGTGTAAAACTGCACAAATGAAACAAAACCAGACCAAGGAAAGACTTGCTAAGAGGTGGAAGAATGTAAAACCATATTCTGAAATGACTTGAAGGAAGTAATTATTTAATGTATAGGTACAAATTGTCAGTTTGATTTGAATGTAGAAAACTGGGAACAAAAAGTGACATTTAGCTGAAACCTGGTTTAGTGAAACTGGATTCTGCCTGACAACTACCCCTGACAGGACAAACCTGTTCAGCCACTCTTCCCAGGCCTAGCTGCATCCTGCTGCCCCTTGCCAAAAGGAGTTGTCACCTCTCTGATTAGATTAGGGGTGGAGCACCTGGGAACTGGAAGGAACAGAACAATGCAACTCCCTTGACTCAGGCAAATGTTATATAGGGGGCGTCGTAAAGTGGCTTCCTCTTAGGGGAAACTGGGAGGGGCAGTGCCTCTGCTAGCAGCTGAGCTTGGGGGAAGTGGATAAACCAGTTATTCCACCTTGTGATGTGGGAAGCCACACCCCTTTTTGACCAGGGCATAATTTTAAAAAGATAGATAACTCATAGTGCGGACTTGTCAGAATTATATAAGTAATATTATTTTTGTGATTTTTCTGTGAACATTTTGAGAGGCGTTAGGACCCTTAGGACCCTGTGGTGTATTCTGGGGGGTTGCTAGCGGAAAATAGGGTCTCACTCCAAATGTCTGCATGTTAAAAATCTGACACTTCATCAATTAATGTCCATACTCCTTGCGCACATGTGTGTAATTTTGGGTAAATGTCCGATATTGCAAAACCAGTTAAAAAGCGCAAAATGTTGTCATTTTTGAATGCAAGCCCCCAGGAAGATCAGAGGCGGACAAGCATGGACCATAAGGAATATATAATGTGCACATGTAATTTCAACAAATTGTATATCTGGGAAAGATGTATTTGAATCAAATATAGATTTGTGGGCAAACTGACCAGGGGAGGATCCTCTGACCCATAAACAGACCTCATCATGACGACAATCCATTTCCTTCCCCCAATCATGGGAGAGGGGAGAATTGGGCCAATGACAAGTAGAGAGGGGCAGGCTTAGCTGGGCCCAGGCACACACCCATTTTCAAAACGCATAAAAAGAGACTGCTGGGACAGGTAGAGACATTCAATTCCATTTGCTGCGGAGCATGCTGACCGACGACTTCACATCCAGAGATCCAGACTTCAAATCCATCAATCTCCAAAGACCAGAACTTTACTTCAGAACTTAAAGCAAGGGCCTAAACCCACAAACTGAGAACTCTTCTCAGCAGGCCTCAGCAACCTTAAAATCATTTGCAAATTATTCCACAGCCGGGCGAGCTGTTTGAATTCTTTTGCCAAGAACAATTGCCAGAGACCAGACCAGAGATCCAGAGTGACCCAGACCGCTGTGAGCAGAACCAGAGAGCTGACCCAGATCACTGTGAAGTGCCGAGACCAGAGCCGGAGTCCAGTCCAAAACCTGACCAGATCGTGGCGAGGCCTATTTCAAATTTATATTGAGAGTACCTAGCAGAACTGTGCAGAACCAATCTCTTAGTTAAAATAATCTAATCCAAACTATTTTAACCTAAGTAGAACAGCCTCCTAGAAATCGTGTCATTTTTAAAGCTGCACAACTGTCACCTGTCAATTCTGCAGCTGCAAGCTGTCACCTGTCATTTTGAGTTTTACTTTAAATCTGAAAATCTACCTTTATTAAATCGTCCGTATCTCTGGAACCGTTTGTGCTAGGAACGTGGTTTAACTTTCCTCTGCTACTCCTTATACTTTTGCCACAATCACGATTCATGCTCTCGCGAATTTACCGCGATTTGCGATTTTGGCTCAATTTCTCCACTCGTCAAAATAGCAGCTCCATTCTTTGCTTTGTTAAAATCCGTTTGCAACTTGGTAATAACTCATAGAGCATTGCTAAAGTGAGCTTGAACTAATACCAACACGCATCTCCCACTCACCCTGAATCTCTAGAGGGAATTAAAATCAGTTGGCACATTTTCCTATCCATTGCCATCGCGTTTAAAAGCATTTTGGGCCTGTGTTTCAAACTCATACCTGTTTCCTCTAAGCTTGCTGGGGGGGGGAACTGAATTTCGTATTTTATTTGATTGCATTCCTGAGAACTGTGTGCTCCTCTTTCCATCTCCTTCCATTTCTTACATTGCATAGGGGAGTGGGGTGAATTGCCAGAGAAAAAGTGATTATCTTATCTTTTGCTAAAATCATATCAAGTATTTCTGTACTGCATTTTATTCCTCATTGCTTTTCCCTTGAAATCATAAAAGTATTTTTGCTACTTTATCCATCCTATACTAACTCCTCATTGATTGTAAAGATGTGTGCTAGTGCCAGATTACCCATTGTTGATCAACATCATATGTCTAAGTGTACTCTCAGATATTAATTTATTATAAAGTGTGATATATATATATATTGTTTAAATTCTCAAATAAACCTTTTAATTTGCAAAACAAACCTACTTCTTGGCTCAGTGGGGTCAGGGAGATTCTAAGAGGGGGTGTTATACAAGGGTGGTCATCCAGAGTACTGAACTAGACATAAAAATACATTAATAAGGGTTTTCCTCAGCATCCCAGACTAGGCATTGACTTGGCTGTAGTGTTGATTGAATATCTCTTACATCGTCTCCCCTATCTTTTCTAACTGCTTCTCCATCCCTTATACTCCCTTTCCCATAAAGACGGGAAGGAAGAAACTAAAAAAGCCATTCCTGAGTTCCAACCCTAGTCTGCCCATCGCAGACACCTACATCAATTTCTCCTCTACACTGACTATCTCTGACATTCTTTGCTCTTTCTTCTAACCTATGGACCCCCTATATGGTCTCTGTCCTCTCCCCTTTCTACTCCTCTCCCATTACTGGTGGCACCAGATGGGAAGTGCTCTTGGCGCACTTCACATCTTCCAAATGCACCATATAATGTATATCATGATGGCACCATCATGGCCAAGGGCTCCCAGCCCAACCTGCACTTTATTGACAGGCATCTTCCCTTTCTCTTCAACTTCTCTCCCTCTCCCTCCACCACTCCTTCCCTCAACCCCCTCCTCCCAGTGGTGTCCCCTCACACCTGTGCCCCCCTCGCAAATCTTCTAAAGTGGGTAACCAACTTCACTTAACCACACTCAATTCTAGCTCTATCAAACATTACTCTGACATCCGTCACCTCCTTGAAGACCTTGACCTTGATGTTCTTGCTCTTAATTGAGATGTGGTTCAAGACCAGCTCCCTTACTGTTTTTTTCTTTATATATATTCTTTTATTCGGCCCCCATGCCCTAGCATATGTAGTAGTCATGCTCCCACATTTGTGTGTTTTCTGCAGAAACAGGATCTGTATGTCATGCCGGTTCACATGGGATATCACTCTCCTTGCTTTCACATAGTTTCCCAAACCATGCACATTCCAACTTAAAGCATTAAGGGTGACCAGGTTGATTGAGAGTCAAGGCATTTGTATAGTCTGCTTAGACAGGCCCTTGCATTCCCATATCAGGTTGCATATAGGCACACACTCCGTTTTGTGACTGACTGAAACATTTTTAACCAATATTTCCCACAAATGTTCCCTTTGCCACCCACCCACCACCCACCATCATCCCCGCCCTCCCAATTAGGGCCATGTATCCCTTACCATCCCCCTCCCTTTAACGGAGGCACACAACCCCAACCTGTGCCAGTACAAGAAAACAAGCAACAGCAACCTTGCCTGGGGGGTAGCTGTCTCCATGTCTGAACACCCTGGCAGCGGCACGCCCATCATAGCCAAAGTATATAGCCACGGAATCATGAGCGCACAGCTGACGGGTACAATAACATATATGCATGTCTGGGTACTATGTTTTAGTGGGAGTCGCAAGAGAGTCATCTGCCCAGCAATTTCTGAGCAAAATGAGATCCAATTCAACAGTTCGAAAGCATAGGTCATACCGGCGAAGTTAGGGCTGCGTCGTACCGATTCACCGGTAATCAGGGTGGTATCGGTATGTTGGCCTCAATATGTCACTGCCTCCTCCAGGATCGTGAAGAACATCGTTTTTCCTTGAGGTTGAATGCGCAATCTTGCCGGAAAGAGCATGGCGTGCGGAGTGAGCCTCTCACTGAGCATTCATTTAACTCCCATGAAGGATTTCCGTTCTAGCTTTACGTGGTGGAGAAATCTGGATTGATGTGGAGCATCATGTTGTCATATTGCAGAGGACCCTTCTCTCTGGCTAGGCGTAGCACTGTATCTCTGTCACAGTATTAGAGTATGACGATAGTTCCTCTGGGGGGTACACCGGGTCTAGGGTGTGTAGGAGATGTTCTGTGGGCCCTTTCGACTACAAACATCAAGGAGAAATCTTGGTCGCCTATCAGTTCTTTGAACAGATTTTCAATTGTCACTTCCATTGGGCCGCATCCAAAATCTTCCTGTAGCCCCACGATGCGAATGTTGCTCCTCCGCGATCTAGGCTCAAGATCATCGCACTTGGATACGGCTCTCTTTAAGTTCGTGGGCATGGTCGTCATCTGGGATCGAAGAGTGTGGACTTCATCCTCTGTGGTTCCAACGTGGGTTTCTGCTTCCGGTATCTCGCACAAATACGCTTCATTTTTCCATTCAGGATGCTAATATTTGTTGCAATGCCAACCAGCTTGTCAGTCATGGGCAAAGCCAGCCTGCATTGCCTCCATCAGCTGTTTTAGATTTGCGATTTCAGAAGGGGTTCTACAGAGTTCGAGGTCCCCTGAACTCCAGGGGATGCTTCCTTTCGGGGTTGGCTATGTTGGCGTGCAAACGCTTCCATTGTGCCCTGCCTCTTCTGGTTTCCACCATCATTGGGCATCTCTGCAGTCATAGGAGGTTTGATGCAGCCTTCTCAGCAACCGCAATGGGAGGTTTGCCCTTCCAGTGCTGCCTCCTGTGAAGGGGCTTGTGGATCCTGCTGAAGAGAGCTTGCACTTCCTGTTGGAAAGAGGTTTACGGCTCCTGCTGATAAGGGGCTTGCGGACCCTGGCAGGGAGGGTTCGCAGCGCCTGCTGGGAAGGGGTCCGCAGCTCCTGTCGGGAGGAGCTCAAGGCAGCAGCTTCGGATCCCCTGTGGGCAGGGACACAGCTGTGAGTTCAAGCAAATCAGAGGGTTGGATATTGGGCTCAAATATAGCATAGTGCTTATGCTAGTTGATGAGGAGCTGGAGGCAAGGGCCCGACCAAGCTGGGTGCTGTGGAGCGGGTTAGGCAAGTAGCTAAACACAAGGCTTGAGCTATACATAACGCTGTGAAGCAGGTTCAGCTGCCGGATTAGGAAAAGGATTGAGCTACTGTTCCAATTTAGGCTTTGCAAGAAAGCAAATTGCAGACTAGGAGTCTTGTGCCGGATCAGCAGGTGGCTTGTTAGCAGGCTGTGTATGAGGCTTAAGATAGCTGATGGCTCCGGTGTGGCAGGAAGCTGGGCAGAGGGAGAGGCTGAATAACAAGTTATGGCAATGCACTGACACAAGTCGTTCCTCCTATCCCTGAAGGGCAAGATGGTGAGGGTCCTTACGGACAATACCAGCACAATGTTTTACATCCAGATGTAAGGGGGCACCAGGTACCCAGTCCTGTCCAGAGAGGCGCAGGATTTGTGGCACTGGGCCGTCGCCCCGGGGATGTTGCTCATTCATTTTCATCTGGCAGGAGTCAAGAACACCATTGCCGACTCCCTCAGCAGGGAACTGCTCTCTTGCCACCAGTGGGAGCTTCGGCAGGATCAAGTGGACAGTCTCTTCTTCAAGTGGGGCAGGCCCCGGATCAAACTATTTGCAACAGCGACAAACTCTAAATGCTTTAGGTTCTCCAGCAGGTTCCACCAGCTGAAGAGCATGGAGGACATCTTTTCCTTCCTGTGGGAATGCCTGTTCCTGTACCCTTTTCCTCCGCTGCCCCTCCTGCTGCAAGTCATCAATCGACTCAAATGGTGCCGGTGGAAGATGATCTTCACCGACCCGGCGTGGCCGAGGCATATTTGCTACACGGACCTTCTCAGCCTGTCAATGTCACCACCAGTCCAACTGCCAGTGGACGCAGATCTGCTAACCAGGGAAGGAGGCCAATCCTACATCATGACCCGGGGTCGCTGAACCTGAAGGTTTGGCTCCTACAGCGCTGGAGTTCGGTGGGTACGAGCCTCCTGCGGGCTGCAGGGAGGTCCTTGCCAGGGCCACATTGTCATTGACTCAAGTGCTATGGGCAAAAGTGGAAGCGCCTAGCTACGTGGTGTCAGACACAGAAGATCAACCCCCTGAGGGTCATGGCCCCGCAGATCCTTCCATACTTTTTTAAAAATTAAAACAATTTTTATTACCTCCAACTTGAAAAAAACCTTACAGTGTACAACAAGTATGTCTTTCAGTCTTCACATACAGTTTCACGTTGTTTTCTCCCCTTCCCCACCCTTTCTCGAGCCTACCCCACATCCCGCCTTTACAAGACCTTTTACCCGGGCGCCCCTTTCTCTTCTCCCCCTGACGAGCTAGCATCCTCTGGGCTCGTCTGGTCATGCCCCAATAGTTTAGCAACTATTTGCCTCTAGGCTATCAAGGTGTCCACTTCTTCCTCCCCACCTCTGTTAACCGCTTCATGCCACACTACAGTTTCAGCGTCTGGCCATTTTTGAAGATCTTGCCACCAGACTTCAACTTTCTGTCTTTTGCTTGCTTTCCAGCTCATAGCTATTCTGCGCTTCGCTAATATATAAGCCAGATCCTTGAGTTTGCTCAGGTGTTTAAGTTTGCGCGGCCTGGGGAACCCTCCCAACATGCACGCCCACAGGAGTCCACATCCAGGTTTATCTCTTTCTCCGCAATGAGGTGGGCTACCTCTTCCCAAAATCTCCTTATTTCAGGGCATGCCCAGAACATATGTATCATACCTGCATTTGTCTCCCCACATTCTGGACATGTTTGCGTGCCCACTTGGCTATCTTCTTGGGAGTCATATATGCTCTGTGTGTAACGTACTACTGAATCTGTTGTAGTCTCGCATTCCTTGATACTTTCTTGTGGTTTCCTTGCGCTCTCACCCACAGCCCATCTCCCATTAATTCCCTGGATTCCTCCTCCCAATCTCTCCTTGTCTGGATCACCTCCTTTCCCACTCTAGACATCAAAAGTTCATATATTCGGGAGACCTCATGACCTCCTTCAGACACATCCTAAAATGTTTCAATGGCAGTATCGGGCTGTTGGGTCAACACTGTCTCTGGCCACGTGCCTTTTATCCTCTTCATCAGCCTGGCATATGTGATATATTGCCCACGGTGTAAACCAGTGTCTTCCACCAGTGTGTCAAACTTAACCGCCTTCCCATCTAGCCACACGTCTCCCAGGGATGCTATGCCCATCGGTTCCCACTGTTTCCTAATCACCCTTCTCATTTGCTCGCCAACCCCTGTCCATGCCACCAGCGGCATCTGTGGAGAACACGGGAACAGGTTTTCCATTACCTGGCAGGGCCTTCGCCACATTTTCCAACCCAAATCTAGCAATCCCGTCCCTTCTCCCCCGTGCGGGTTTGGCAGCCATATCCACTCGTTCAGGAAATATGGGTTACATCCAGACTTCAGCAGTGTGGGGTCTTTTGATAAGCACCTTGCTACATACTGGAGTTGGCTTGCTAGATAATATACTTAAATATTGGGTAATCTAATGCCTCCCTGTTCGTATGGGTTCTGTAATTTCCATAATGCTATCCTATTCCTGGAGTTGTGCCAGATGAACCCCTACATATAATCTGAACTTTGGAAAAGAATCGCTTGGGTATCATGTATGGTATGTTCTCAAAAAAGTGTAATAGCCTGGGCAGTACCACCATCTTCAACAGTGCCACTCTTCCCATCATGGTCAAGGGGAGTTTGGCCGAGAACACCATGCTATTTTCAATCCTAGATAGCGCCTTCTCTGTATTTTGACTGTGTTCAGCCTCAGCATTATGATGTACATCTATCTCCAAATATCTTAAGGTCTCAGTTTCCCATTTTATCTCTAATACCGGCAGTTCTTCCCGTGCTAACCCCACGTATCTACCAAGGGGAGATATACATGATTTCTTGGGGCTCACTGTTTTGCCAGACAACTCAGTGTATCGCTCCATAACTTCCAAAATATACTGGAGGTTTTCCTCAGGGTACTTTAAGTAGAGCAGCATGTCATCTGCATACATGGATATCAAATGTTGTCCTCCGTTTGTGCTGATCCCCACTTCCCCATAAGCCTGCCTCAAGTATATCGCCTGGGGTTTGAGTGCTAATATGAAAAGCATTGGGGACCATGGGCATCCTTGTCTATTACCTCTACTGAGTTGCCACTGTTCTGAGATGGTCGCTCCTGTCCTAACACAGGCCAGCGGACTGCTATACAGCAGCTGGACCCATTTCAAATATGAGGGCCCAACCGCATATTCCCTCAAGGCCGCCATCAACCAGGGCCATTTAACCGAGTCAAAGGCCTTCACTGCATCTAATTAGACTACTGCTACTTCTTGGGAACTCCCTTCCGTCTGTTCTATGACGTGATGGAGTCTTCTAAGGTTGTCGGATATACTACTGCGCGGAAAATACCCCGCCTGATCAGGATCTATGAGTCTATTGATAATTGGTTGCAACCTATTGTCCATCACTGCTGTAAGTATTTTGCTGTCTTGATTGAGCATTGACAGTGGTCTGTAAGATACGCAATCTGTTCTCGGTTTATTAAGTAGCATAATGATAATCGCCTCTCTATGGGACTCTAGCAGCGTGCCTTTTTCAAACGCCTCATTCAACAGCATCGGGGGTCGCAACTCGACCTGTATGTTTTCATAAAATTCACTTGGGAGTCCATCAGCACCTGGGGCCTTATTAGTGGGTAGTATCTTGATCACGTCTTCTAATTCTTC
This sequence comes from Ambystoma mexicanum, assembly GCF_040938575.1. NCBI lineage: Eukaryota > Metazoa > Chordata > Amphibia > Caudata > Ambystomatidae > Ambystoma > Ambystoma mexicanum. Next base: position 712,008,198 of record NC_090931.1, read on the forward strand.
TACCGTAATTGGGGCCTCTAGGTTCTCTTTTTCCGCTATCTTCAGTTTGGGAAGATTGATCTCTGCCAATGTTTCTAGCGCATCCGTTTCCTCCTCCACAGTAGCATCCGTGTACAGTCTCTGGTAGTACTCCAAAAAACATTTATTCACCCCTTCCTGCGTATCTGATAACTGGCCATCTATCCCTTGTACTGCTCTGATTGTTTGTCGGGGGGGGGGTCTCGCTTTTCTATAGCCAAGCTTATAATCTGCTTGGCTTATCTCCTTCTGCATGTTGCCTCTCTACATATTTATTGTATTTCAGGTTGCATAGTCTTCCCCAGTGATCCCTGCACTCTTGTCGTAGTTGTCATATGGTCTCGACCTCCTCTAGGGAGTTCACCCCCTCCCTCACCTTAGTCTCTATTCTCTTCTCTGCATCATGCAATTCCTGTGTTATGCCGCCTAGCAACCCTTTGGACTTTGATATCGCTGCTCCCCTCCCTACCACTTTAAATGCCTCCCATAGTGTACCAGCCGATTCTACGCTTCCAGTATTGTGTTCAAAATACTCTCGTATTTCTTTCCTCAGGTCTTCCTTGAACCCAGTATCTTTCAGTGCCTCTGCTCTGAGTCTCCGTGTCGGGATCTTTGCCCTAGGAGCCAAGTACTACCATGTCACTTTTAATGGCGCGTGGTCCGAGAGGACCACAGCTTTGTTTTCCGCTTTCACCATTTATCCTGTCAATTCCGATGAAGCAAATATGTAGTCTAGTCGGGTGTGTAGATTTTGTGGGGCGGAGTAGTTAGAATATTCTATGTTCTGTGGATGGTGCATTCTCCACACATCCACTAATCGAAAATCACTCAATAGGGCTCTCTAGGCCCTGGCTACTGGGTTAGGCTTTTCAATTTTCCCATCTGACCTGTCGAGCTTGGGGTCCAATGTGCAGTTGAAGTCCCCCCCCCAATATACCCCATCCATATACCGACTGTCCTTGGCATATAAGGTCCTGAAGTAGCCCGTGGTATCTTGATTCGGGGCATAAACGTTAATGATGCTTCCCTCCCTGTTTTCTACCGTCCCTCTCACAAACACCCCCCTCCTGTCTGATTCTCTGGTGGACTGTAACAGCCTAAACGGGACATGTGGTGCTATCCACTTTATGACCCCCCTGGCGTATGCTGAATACATCGCTCCTATGGTGGTCCCTTTCCATTTCCTCACTATCACCTCCTGTTTATCTTTGGTCAATAACAGGGCAATATCCATGTTCTGTCTCTTCAGGTACATCATGACCTTATTCCGTTTCAAGTAATTATTTAGCCCCCTGACATTCCAGGTCACTATCCTCAGATCTCCCATCTTATCAATACCCTACTCTGTCTGCTTCCTCTCCTGTCTTCCTCTTCTTGCCCGGTGCCCTGTAGTTGTAGGCTCGCCCTTTGTCCCCCCAGACTCCCTCCCCATCTTCCCCTTAACTGGCAAAACCCCAACCCCCCCACCCAAACTATCCCAACTCCCCTCCCAACTGTCGCCCCCCATCTCCATCCGTGGATCTCTCAGGCTATCCTGTATCTAGCACTTTCCTGGTGTTACCGCCACTCAGAGCTCAGCAGGAGGATACCGTATACTAGTATCTCGACAAAACTACCTAAGGAAGGGGATAGTGTGTCTCTTGGTGCTGTTTATATAACGCTGCACGTGTGTCTCCTGCATTGAGCTATCAGTATATTGCTTAATTTACATCTCTATTTGTGACCTCTTTCCCCGACTTGTTATAAGCTGTGCTATAATCAAGTCACAAAGTCCATTTCTTACACAACATTACAACTCAGAAAAGTACAGAATCACTTTTCTGTTCTGCTCTCCGCCTGGTCATCCACTCCCGCTGGACAGTTCCGTGTGTCCAAACACATTGTCGCGTCCTCCGGAGTCTCTCAAAAAAAGGGTCTTATTCTTGTGAAGCACCTTAAGTTTCGCTGGGTACAGCAACATCTATCTGTAGCCTGCTTTGCACAGCCTCCTTTTGATCGCCCTGTAGTTCAGTCGCTGTCTCTGTACCAGGAAGGTGTAATCTAGATACGTTGTGATTGTTGCTGACGCTCTGTTTATTGCTGTCACAGCCCTGTGGTCGCTGCGGAAATGATGACGCACGGCTCTCGGTTATTTTATTTTATTTTTTTATTCAGCATGATCCCACGCTTTGCAACCCTTGCGCTCCTCTGGTTAAGATTCTGTATTCTTGCTTGCCACCTGCCTCGCCTTTCTGCTTTCTTTATGCAAACTTAATTCCCTTCCTGCTTTGCTCTGATTCCTCCACTGCCTTTTGTTTGTTGCTAGTTACTTCGCTTTGAACCCCCATTTCTGCTGCCTTCTATTTTTGCTGCCTTTGCCTCGCTACTACCTTTTTGCCTACCTGTTTGGGATTACTGACTCATCAGCTACTATTGGAATCTCCATAACAAAGTCCTTCTGAGTACTCCACAAGTTTTTTATTTTGCCTTCCTGGCTTTTTCCCGATTAGGGCCTGTTCCTGTCCATATCAGTGGTTGTTTCCTGTTACCTCAGGCAACACTATGGCAGCAGATCGGGATAGGCGTACTTAAACAGCGAATGCCAAAGAGACATGCAAAAAGGGACTGAGAAGAAACAAGGAGAACATCCTAAAGACAATGACGTTGACTTGCCTAAGGATACAGGTGAGAGACGCAGCAAATGGAGTACCTCAGTTTTGTTCCAAGGTTTATTTTAAGGAGAACAGATGGGGGGAAGAAATGCTATGCATTCTCTTCCCCCCCCGACTCGGATTTTCCCAGGGGACTAGATGGGTCAATTGGGGGTCACTGTGGAGGTAGGTTTTCCCACCCTTTGTTCGAGTGAGAGGTACTCGGGAGCTGCGAGTGCAAGGATTCTTCCAGTCTGTTCCAGGAGCAGATGAAGAAATGCAGAAAACACTGATGCAGACCTCTTCAGGACCTCTTGGAGGAAGATGAGTACCAGCGATGGCAGGCATCCTTCAAGTCACGGTTGAAGACCTTCCAGAGCAGGATCTCTTTAAAGCTGAGAGGCAGGAAGGTGACTTGCACCACTAGCTGGCCACCACCAAAGTTCCAGCGACGAATGTAGAACGACTGTTCTAGCGAGGTTGCCCACTGGAGAGTTTGTTAGTTGACGGGGTGGTCCAAGTACACTTCCAAAGACTCGGGACAGCTGCACCAGTACAGGGGTTGAAGCGCCACTCAGGACCTTTGTAGATAAGGTAGTCCAGCAGAGCTTCACCATGCCAAACACAGGAAGGGATGCTGGGCCTCTTTGGAAGTCATCCTCAGATCTTCAGTTGGCTGCTTTTCTACATAGGATATTTAGCTCCAATGCTGATCTGAAGAAATGGCTGCAGGAGTCCTCTTTGTCTCCAAAATTCTGTCTGGAAACGAGTCCAAGCTTACCACTAGTAAGGCAATGTACCATGAAAACAGCTAGCCGTGGTCCAATGAGGGACCATTGTGGGGTTTCACTCAATTCCCCCCCTCAGACTTTAGGCACCTTGGCTGTGGAGTGGGACCAAACAGTCTTCCCACACCTTGCCCCCTTTCTGGACACACAGACACACGGACACACACACAAACCACACGCCACATGCCACATCCCAAACACTCGCCACACCAACGACACGCCACACACCAACCACACGCACACCACACACCACACGCACACGACACCACACACCACACACCACAGACACACCACACACATCAACCCACCCCCCAGGCACCTTTATCTGGACCTTTTTCTGAAATCCTGAATGCGTGGAGCCTGTTTCCAATCATTCCTTCTTATGGGCTCTGTTTTTTGGAACTATTTTCTTTGTATATTTACCTATTCAATGGAGTCTATAGGACCCCATAACTCTTAAGTGCATCTCTTTTTTACTATTGCAGCTCACAGCTCCTGATGGGAAGTGTTGCTGGGGACCCTTGGGGTCCTCCTTTGATATCCTTTCCTTTATCCTAAAGTAACTATAGTTTCTCTCCAGAAACGTTATAGTCTGAGAGATTGGCACATTCCACCTTATGTGGAGTGCCAAAGGGATACTTAATATCCCCCTTATCTCTGCTGCTGTGACTTTTGTGTGATTTTTCTACACCAGGCTACGTCCATAGCTTCTGTAGTGCACAATAGGGGCACCCAAGAACAAATTAGGGTCCTCCCTTCTTTTTTTGCCTTTACTAGCGTGGTTGTTGTTTGTTAGCCCTTCTACCATTCTGTAAGTGTGTGTGGGGGTGTGTGCGTGTGTTGCGTGGGTGTCCCCACATGTTCAATGTAATAATGTCACTGCAAGAAAACTGACTTTTTTGTGAGGGGACATTTCTGCTTGGACATAGAACCGTCTCTGTCTGGGCAGGCAGGAAGTGGTGGGGGAGTTTTCCACCCCCCCTTTCCTTCGTCTGCCAGAGTGCCTGAATCGGACCAGCTCCCACTGGGGTATGGCTGTCCTGATTGGACAGCCAAACATCCCCTTTCTGTAAACTGCAGAGGAACATTGCAGAGGAGTAAGGAACTATATAAAAAGTGAGGCTCCTTGAGTGAAAAGCAAGTCGACCACTGGAACCTGAAGTAACAGAAGAAGACGACCACAGATGCCTTCAGACCCTTTGCAAAACTGTGAGGCGACCACTGCTGTGTTAACTCTGTTTTCTGTGTGACAGAGGAACTCCACAAAGAATGACTCCTTCCTTTTAACAGGTGGAAACAACCAGTCCCAAGATAAACTTTTATTTAATCCCTAGGTCCTCTGTGTTTCCAGAGCTGCGGAACTCAAATACCAGAAGACCTGCTGCCCATTTCGAGTGCAACCTTGTGTAAAGGCTGAATCTGTCCAAGTGTTTGCTGATCCCTCAAGGACACTGCAGAGACACAATCCAACTCGACCAGTCCGCCTCATCCGAGTGCGGGACTGCAGGGACCAAAGAAGATTGAGCGGACGAATCACGTCCATTGTTGGTGCTGCAGGAAAGGCATCAAAACCACAGAGTGACCAAAGAAGTTGATGAAAGCTGTGCCAGAGGCCTTCCCTCGAAACTGCTGCTGAGAGATCCCGTCCATTGTCCTGCCTTTCCGCATCAGACCAAGGAACCCGGAGGTTGGGTCCAGAGCTGCAACATCATGGAGCATCCACCACAAACGTTTACTTCAAACCTAATGTACTATGGCGAAAAAGGTATTGCTTACCTGATTCCAGAAAGTCGCTCCAGAGTGTTGGAGTGCACGTAGAGGTGTACAGGAAACCCCCTCATAACCTCTGACTCAAGCTGCTGCTAGTGTCCCATTAGCGAGTTCTTTCACAGGGTCTCTCATGTTGGTTAAGCCTTCTTGTATATTCCTTACTAGAGACTAAAAAGTAGCCACAGGATCATTTGATTTCTACTGCTTTGCAAGACTTTAAGCCACTACGAACTGCCTTTTAACCAGGGTTGCGTTTTTGACTTTGAAAGACTTGCAGTGCCGCAAAACTGCTTCTAGAACTTGAAGCTCTGCTACGATAACACTTAACAACTGTTTTCCTTCCCAGAAATCACTATCTTATATGTGTATGCTGACTAAAGGCAATAACTGTATTACTTTGTCGGTGCGCTTTATTACCTATAGTACGGTAGACCTGTCAAACTCCTGTAACAATTGTGCACGTTCAGCAACTACCAAATAAGAAGTTGACTTTTGAAAGTATTGTAAAGTATACCTATGTTTGTTGGTTTATTGTGCCAAGTATTTAACTGTGACCCTTGTGTAAATATAATATATATTTCAATGTAAATGTATGTGTAAGTGTTACTTTGATGTGCATTACTAGCTAGGTTGTGTACTTACCTGCAGCTCACCTCTTCCTCTTAAGATACACCTGACTGCTCTGACACTCTACCAAGGTCTCTGAGTAGTACAGACTGATGCTGAGAGTTCGGGATCTACAAACCACTGGGATAGTTTACTAAAGTCTTACCTCCAAGTGGGACTTTATGAGAACTCCCCTAACGGGAGGTAGGTGTGCAATCTGTGAATTTCATTGCTTTAAAGCAAGCTGCTCTTCCATTGACAGCAGCTACACAAAGTAGCTCGGTACACTATCAAAAATAAATGTTGTGGGATGTCTTTAACATGGTTGGTGGAAAATCAAGGTCTTGGTACTGCCATGTATCTTCCTTGTTGAAGAAGATATATTCAACCTATCTGTTGGACAGAGGCACATATTACCAATTAAATCTATAGGTATATTAATAGAAGGCTATAGTGCAAATTAGCACATCCCTCAATGCTACAATGCTGAAACATTTACTGCAGAAAGTGAAAGCTACTCAAGGCATGGAAATATATATGGCCTCCCTTGATCTATCTTCGGCTTTTAATTCTGTAGTGCATGAATGCTTGTGCGATAGAATCCTTAGATTCAAGGTTCTGCGAAAGCTTGTCCAGGTCATTGCTTCGCTCCATCAAGACTCCAAGCTTCGAGTTTGACTCAGTAGGAATGGAGCTGTATCAACTTAGTGGCCAACGGCGAGAAGTCCAAGGTGGTTGTTTTCTCTAGTGGGAAAAAGCCTTTAGTCAAAGATGGTCATTGGGTCCAGTTGATAGGGTGACCTCTATTCGCTACCTGGGATACAACTTGAACTGCGCTGCATCCTTTAAGATGTGGAAAGATGCGCTTAAGGTCAAACGTATGCCTATGAGGTCCCATATGAAGTGTATTGTAAGGAAAGTGTGTAGTTTCTCCCTTTTACCGGCCATCAAATACTATCTGGGGAAGGTAGAGCCTGTCCTGTTGTATGGCTTAGATATGGCGTTTGTTGATTTGGAGCCCTGTCTAGACACCTTCCAATGGATCTTGTGGAATAATGTATTGGGTTTGGCATCATCTATTCCTAACTCGGTAATTCACCACAAATGTAATCTTGTCGCTCTTCATGCCCGACAGCAGTGTAGACAATTATTGGTCTACTCCAAGTTCTTGAGGCCGCCTGCTAATGCTCTCTTTGCTGACTTTCATCATATGTTGGAACATGGTACGGTTCCCTCCCTCAACCTGTTTAGGACTCGCATGAGTGATCTATTGGTGCAAATTGGATCGTCTGATATGGAACTCATGGGTAACCCCGACAAAGTGAAACCTAAATCATTTCGAGACAATTGGAGGTTGACTATTGAGTCCTTATCCCGTTACTCACTCTTTCGAGAACATGCCAAGTATCCTAGAAAGAGGGGAGACATGCCGATATATCTCCAGTGCTTTCCTTGTCACAAGGCCAGACAGGTTTTCTTATGTTTTAAGTTGAACCAATTCCACACTAGAGCGAGAACTAGGCATTGGACTATGTCCAACAGGGAGTTTTTGCAAATGCCCAATTGTCATTGAACGTTGTAAACACTGGATTCTAGATTGCAAAGCTCTAAGCTCCACTAGACTGATTGCCTTTGATAAGGAAAAGGATAGCTTCTCCTCAGAATATTCCAGAGAACTGTTCTGGTATCGACTGAAGAAATCACTGATTATTGCACTTTTTCGCTTTTTAAATGATATTGATTTTAATTGCTAATTTAATGTGTTTTTTTATGATTTATGTAAGTATTGCGGAACTATGAATTTGTTTGTATGAATTTGTGGAAGGTTTTCTGTAAACCATATCACAATATTATATATATATTGAAATGTTAGCGTCTGTAGCCAAGAAAAGATTTCCCGGTTATACAATGTAACTGGGAAATCTTCGCCAAAACTGACCTCGCTCCTGAAATCTATCTGAACAAGATCGTTCCTGTTTATAAAAGGCTACTTTATACAAAATATAATAATTTGAACATTTTTCTGGTTGCTGAGTATTTACACAGATGGTCATCTAACTCCAATAAATGTTGTACTTTTTTCCCATCTGTGATGGAAAATATTAACCATTTTCTTCTAGAGTGCTCCAAATATTTACTTTTACTGAAAAAGCGGTTATGTCTAATTCCCTCCAAATTTCAAGCGAGTTGTCTCAGAGACGCTATGGTTATCTGTACAATTATGTCACAAAGAAGTTGTTTTCACAATCTTGAGCTATTTAGCTAAAGTGGGGCATGTATGAAAAACACTAGTCTACATTTCTATTGTATATCTCAGCTTCTGATTTAAAGTGTTATAATAGAATATTATCAATTGTATCTTTTAAATAGTTTTAAAAGCTTATATTTGTCTTTGGAATCTGTGATTGGGGTTGCCTGTTTTGTGCTGTCAAGTTTAAACTATCTGTATATTTGCACGTAGACATTTTGGCATATGTTCCCAAAATAATGTTTTTTCTGATCTCATAAATATGAATCAGTCTAGCATGGGTATGGTAGCCAACGTAGTTTTTACTTGTTTACATGAAGACGTGTGTATGATTAGGCTGGCAAATTTCAATAATCTGCACATTTTCCCATTTTCTCTACAGAGTTTCTTATTTCTGATGATGGCGGGCAACAAATGATTTCAATCAGTGATGCCTTCATTAGAGGTAATTCGAACAAATCCATGCACTGATAGATCGCCAAGTCGACAGATGACCCTCTATGTATGCTTTGGAAAACGTTCAGTTCTGGTGAAAATGTGGTTTGAATGAGACTGGATACAATACAAAGCAAGATGCTGAATCAGAGATGGCAGAAGGTGTCTTTAGTGGAACCTGGTTAAGCAGGGCATTTTATTACCTTCTTTGGGTTTGGGTACGAACAAAGCGAAGCACCACCAGGTTGTGACATCACCTGATACTGGCATGAGTGACGATGAGCATCTTGCTACTATTTACAACCTGAGTGCTTTGGAATATTTTATTAAGGTAGAACTTGGCTACTATTTCGATGAGTTGTTACTACCAAATAATAAGTAACACCTTAGTAACAACTAATAGAAATTGTTTACTGTACAAGTTGTTTTAGATACTTTTTGTAAGAGACCATCCTGTTCCGACCAAGTCAGGAAGGATTAGAAAGATATTGGGGAGCATAGGCAGGATTTCACTGGCTATCACCTGTAAGAATGGGTTACATGCACATCATAAAAGGCAATTTGGCAGCAGGTTTTCAGTATGCTCAGAGGGCAGGGGATTCCAAAGTCTAATGATATTTATGCCCTTACAAAGAATGAGACCTTTGGGAAGACAAAACATTCACAATCCTCTTAGGGAGGAGAGAAATGGTGTGCTACTTGTAGGGAAAAAAAGGTTAATTTGTTAGTTAGTCTTTCATTGGACAGGACCTTCATGGCGAGAATTTCAATTTCATGATGGAAGCCCGTTCTGTCTTGGGGAGCTGATTCGCAAACTAGGACCCAGGAAGCTCTCCTTTTATCTCTTTGTACTCATTCTATTCTAAACCAAGCCTCTTTTTTGTGAACAGGACTAGATTGGAACTGATACAGAACCTGTAAAGGACTCCAGTCATCGCTTAGGATTATGCTTGTATGATTAGCTTGCTTTATTGCCTTGTCCCATAAATAGAAATTGGACAGATGGAATCTTCACATACACCTTTTCTTTTTCTTTTCTGTAATGCAGCAGTGTGGAAAGTTATTCAGTACAAAGCTCCTAAAACCAGTAGACCCAGCGTACAATCAAACTTCAGGTCATCCTTGCCTTAAAGAAAATAAAAAAAGGTACAATGGAAAATCTTAAAATGCATTGCCTACTGTTAGGAGTCCTTTACTCTTAAGTCCTGTGATGAGGGCTTAAATAGGGGTCTGCAACCTGCACCTCTTCAGATGTTTTGGACTGATTCTTGTGTCCCCTCATGGACAATGCTGGGTAGTGCTGATGGTATTTGTAGTTCAAAACATCTGGAGAGCCAAAGGTTACAGATGCGTGGCTAAGAAAGGGCCAGAAGGGCCAGCCTGTTGTGTTTGCAGGGGAGTCCCCCAAGTTAGTCCTGACTCACAATGCTACCTGGGGCTGAGCAGTCTGACTTTAACATTGGGAAGGGAGATAGCTAGTAACGCATGATCACACTATAAAGGTAAATAAATATGCGCCATACATTTACTGAACATTTTGCTCTCTATTAAAAAGCCAATACAAATACTCTGAACAAACACTGTCATATACATGCCTATTCAACTATAATAGCAGAAAGGAAAAAAAACTGAGGAAAGATATTAAAAAAATACAACAAACTACACCCAAGGATTATGACCAAATTCGAGTATTAAAACAACAGTACAAAAACTGGATGAGATCCAACAGAGCACTTCAAGGGCAAAACGATGCAGAACAAATGCTGCATGCTTTAAAAAATTGCAACACCAGAGATCTGTGGAAACTATTGGCCCCACCAACAGATAATCTACCAAAAATGACTAACTAATGTTGACGAGCAAGGATGGATTTCACACTTTCAGAAGCTTTACAACATAAACTCTGAATTACACTCTAAAGACTCTACAAAACATCACACCTGGACTCTCACATGGCAACTAGAGGATCTAGAATGAGCCATCACCAACTTGAATCCTTCACGTGCCCCGGGACCAGATGGCCTCTCAAACCAACTTATCAAAGCCAATAAAACCTTATGGGCACACTTTTCCTCCAACATCTATGAAACCATTAACAAAACCAAGACTATTCCACCTTCTTGGAAGACGGCAATTTTGATACTCATTTTTAAAAAGGGAGATACAAAGGATCCAGCCAATTATAGGCCTTTTGCCTTGTTGGACCCCCTAGGAAAAATGTTTGCTACTTCTCTTCTGGACAAATTAAACACCTGGGCCAAAGCAAACAACATACACGCACCAAGACAAACAGGCTTTGTTAAATATGTGGGAACCAACATCAACCTACTCCTACTTAACTTGCTGAAGCAAGAGGCCATCCGCAATCAAAGACAAATAAATGCAGTATTCATAGATTTGAAGCTCGCTTTTGACCTAGTCAATAGATCACTACTATGGTCGAAATTGCGAAAATGGGGCTGCCCTGATGATATCTTGGAACCAATAAAGTTACTGTATGGGGAAACCTCGATTAGAGTCCGACTGTCACAAGACGGTACAGTAACTGATTCTATCCCAAATAACAATGGACTCAAACAAGGTTGTCCCCTAGCGGCAACGCTTTTCAATTTATTTACATCAGACTACGAAACCGAGACATACTCGCCATTATCAAATCCACCGAAATGAAATGCCACAACCATCGCGTGCCTGATGTATGCAGACGATATTGTGTTCACAAACTCCAAGAGGCCTCCAAACAGCCTTATTAAACCCAGAAAACTAAATGAAGATAAATACACAAAAATCCAAAATAATGCTCCTGGCGCCATCCCACAGAACACAACAGCAGCCGAAACCATTTCTTCTTAATAATCAACCCCTTGAACAAGTAACAACAGTTAAATACTTGGGGATTTGGATGAATCAATCACCCACTGAATCAAATTGGTCCAGCTATCAACTGGCAAAAGCTTTATCTCTAGCCCGTCAGGGTCGAGTTCTACAATTGAAGTATGGAAGATTCACATTTACACCATTTATATCATTTTACAGACAAAAAGTCACGTTTTTACTTTATGGAAGCGAATCCATGATTAACATCGACAGATCTATATGGCTGTGTCTGGCGGAAAGTGCTCAGTTTACCTCAATCGTTTCCGATGGCCCGAATCCGATATGAACTGGCACTTCAGTCTCTCGCCTCACTTCAAACATGGCGAAAATTAGATCTTTACAGGAAAATCATCTCTGACTTGCATATTCCAGCGCTACACATTTTCCATAAAAAAGAACTCACAACTCACGCAATTGCCTTACAAACCTGGAAGAATCATATGAAAAATACTAGAATAACGGCAGACATATCCATGGAGCAGCTAACTCAATGCCCTTGTTTTATAGTAATTGCTTAGGCAGGCAGAGGATTTCGAAAGCAAATCATGATCGGCAGAGCGACCTGCAACGATTCTCGAACTGCGCATGCCGCCCTCGGATGCCTAAGACTTCCATTCAAAATGGCTGCACTCTTTCGCAGTGGTTGCCGAGCGCCACAAACCTGTGGCCATCGCCAACGCGGTATGAGCGCCAAGAAGGTGCCCGCACACTAGGAGAAGCCGAATGAGAGAAGGTAAGTGGCATGACACTGTGCTGGTGTCTCTTTTACTAAATTTACTAAGGTATCCACACCCAATTTTACAGAAGATTAAAATGCATGTGCTATTTCAGGAGCCTTAAGAGTTAGGAAAATTCAGGAGAGCAAGTTCTCTAAAGAAAAATCAAGTTAAATATGAAAAATTCCCAACAGTGTTCCTAAAACATTGAACAATAATTAGGTACTTGTAGAGAGTTTTAGATATTTGAAAAGTATGTCCATGAAGTTCAGCCAGAACAAAACTGCAGGCAGTTCATTGTTAAAATGAAATAGAAGTATTACCAGAGTCTCTCAAAAGCTGCAGAGCCACGGCATCCTTTTGTCTGGAGAGGCGAGTGGGCGACTCCCAGGCCTAGGTTTGACAACCAAAGCATCAGCATTAAAGTGTTGCAGAGCTAGAGCAGTAGCTCCTTGCCCTAATGGTCAGGATATATATGAAGCAGGACTGCAGCTGAAGATCAAACACCTAAAAAGATGCGACTAATGATGGATTTGAAGTCAGAAGACCCTAGAAACGTAACCCCAGAGCGTTGAAAGCAGTCTTGGAGGCCCAAGTGTCGTGGCTGTGGGTATCAGTTTGGATGTCAGCTTTTAGTTTTGGTTCCACTACTAGCTCCTGTTTCATGCTCTGCCAGCAGATTAATGGGTGAAGAAAACAATTTTATGTTCTTTCATCAGTGGCTTTTTATTTTCAACAAGTTATTTTACGGAAAATGTTTGCTGGCAAAAAAACATTGAAAAATGAGTTTTTATGTTTGGGGGTTCCCTTGCTGAACAGCCCCTCCCCTATTGTTTTTTTGTTTTTTGTTTTACTATTCCTGACCCCTCCCACCCCCAACCCTTTATATGACCCCCCTATATTTTTCAATGGGTTTTTTCGGCTAAACATTTTTGTTAAACACATAGAAAAAATAGCCGTCGATGAAAGAAGGGTATACGGAAGAAAACGCCAATGGCAATATTGGATTAACCCCTCAAGGCAAACCAAGAAGAGCTGAACCTTTAAAAGAGGTCAGCTGCATGCTCCAGTGGAGGCAAAGGGCATCTTGACGGGCAATCCAAGCAAGGATGTCCGACGAAGGAGCAAGTAAGTCTTGAGCAGCAACACTGCTCTACTGTGGTTCCAGTCATGATGCATGAAGGTCTGTTCCATACCACTGGTCCAACAAAAGGTTCACTAGAAAATCCGAAGGCTGCAGGAAATCTTTTTTTCTAGTGAATCCCTCTTGATGGAAGTTACAGAAAAGCCTAAAGCAGGTTTCCAGTGCACAGTCTCGGCTATCTTGCCAGCTGCAAGGATCTTTATGGACATCTCATCTTTCGAGAATTTCACTGCAAGGTTCAAGGTATGGTTCCCCCGAATAGCTCAGGATCACCTTAATCCTCAAACACATTGACTAGGGGCAAGGCAAGCCCATCAATCTAAAACTGTGAACATTTCAGTGTTTGGCAATCTAATTGGGATTGGCCACTGAAACTCAACTTTTATGGGCACCAACACAGATGTGGATTGTGGTGCCAGAGATACTTGCATTCAATCTGAAGCAGATTCCATTCATCCCAAGGTGCCATTGTCATGCCTGTGAAGTGCTTGCATAGGCAGAAAAGCAACACTGGCCGTCCCTCATTGCACAAACACATGCAGAAAGACCATAAAAACTGTTTTGGAGGACTTTTAAAATGCATTGGTAGTCCCTCTGATGTGGGAGCAAATGGATGCCAGGACTGTAAAATGTCGGTTCACCCCCATTCTGGGGGTGTCCTAGTTACCTTACTATAGTGCTTACCTTACTATAGCACTTAACCGGTTTGTTTGTGTGTGTGTGTGTCTGTCTGTGTATGGGGGATGTTGAAGGGATGAGGAATAATGTAGGCATTCAAAAGCCTTCTAAAGTTCAGCAATTCAAAAGTAGGTCAGGTGTTAGTATGGGGGTTTGAAAATGTGCAACATCAGCCCTGAATGTATGGCCTGTAGTGCATCTTTAATTTCATTGATACACCAATATAAACTATGCAGGTTCTCAAACTGGGAGGATTACCTACCAGGGTTTCATATTAAGAGCATCTATGTAGGAAATGATACTATCCCTTATCTCTTTCAAGCTGGCCCACAATTGTATTCCTCAGATATGCTCTTTGCCACAGGTTAACATGATGGCTTTTATCTTGTAATTTCTGTTTAACAATATTCCTAGATGTACATGCATGTAAGATGCAAATCTGAAGTGAAAAATATTTTGTTTTCTTTTCAGAGTCGCTGTTTAATCGAAGGGTGGAGGAGAAATCCAAAGACCTGGCCTTCACCCCATTGGGTTGGCATAATAGCAGCCTGGAACTGCTGAGGGAAGAAAACGGGGAGAAGCAGGCCATGGAGAGGTTACTGTAAGTGAAACCAAGTAATGTATCCACTCTGTTTGTGAAAGGCAGAAATTGTGACTGGTACCATACTCCAAACTTCACTTGTATGTTCGGTCAGTTTGCAGTTTTCATTCCTGGGTGTCACTTCTAGTACTGTGTTCAAACAGCAACTGCCATGATTTCTTAAGTTTGGGACCAGGTTTTCTCTGTCCCAATTACCCAAAGTAGAAAAGATTATACACAGTCAGTACAAGAGTACCAAAAGCTACCACAGACATGTGTTTCGGCATAGCATTTCGGTGCTGAACTGCCCAGGTTGGTGGGACCAGACTGATATGCAAATGTGTATTTCTCCTCTGTGAAGGGTATAGTGAGCTAAAACGTGGTTGTATACCCTCCCGAGTGGGAACCTATCCATAGAACAGGTATTTGGCTGTGTTTGTTCTCAGTAGAGGGGCTCCCAGACATTTTTGTTAATGTTTTGGTTGTTATACTCTCGTCCATTTAGTTTTGGGCCTTTCCTTTGTTTAGGACAGGCTAAATGGTTGCTCTCTAGATGTTTTGGATGACAACTCCCATGATCCCTCCACCATTGACTATTTGACTATGCTCACTATGGATGATGTGAGTTGCTCTAAAACATCTGTAGAGCCGTAGGTTGTAGACCGCTGCTTTAGGGGAACCACAAGACAACCTAAAATGACCATTGGCAAACATTGGCTCACTTTGAGCCATGCCCTGCACCCTATTGGCTGGCCGCCCAAACCTTTGTGTGGCTGCTGATTGAATGATTGGCGAGAATACCATTTTTTTTTGTACTTGGTTATCAAACCTTTACAAAAAAACACTCATTGGTAACATGACAAATTAAAACTAAATTACAAGAAATTTATATTTTGTACCTCCTTCGTACATACTATAAAGACAATCACTACTCGTACAATCACATAAAAACTTAATACGACTTTCATTCACATTATAACTAGGAAAAAAACAAACTAATACATTGCACATTATATCACTACATAAAAATATCAATAAACGCATCTACGGTACATACAACAATTTATGCTTATGTGAACTAGTCAACTTTAGCAAAATTTTCATTAAAATGTTATCCACTCTATCAGGTGACTTTTGATTGCATCAATATACATTTGTCCGCTGTCCTTTCAGACCTTAACCATACAGCCCCCTCACTTTGCATGTTGTTCTTGAGTGAAAGGGCCTCTTCAATAAAGTCAAGGAGTTTAATTAATCGGATGAAAATCTTTTGGTTGTAACCCCATATACAGGTTTCCCCCAAGCTTTCTCTGCTCAGCCATGAGAACGGGGATGGATATGATCCAAAAGTTCTACATCTACTCAACTCAAATAATTCACAATATATAACCAGGCGCTTTAACGATTCTAAAACAGTAGTTTGGGGATCAAAAGCGAAATTTTCCAGAATTAGTATTTACAAACTCGCTGCTTCCAATATTGCAGCCATTCATTGGCAAGTAATTGATTCAACTTATACCGCATATACTTTTTTCTTGCCTGCTTACATGGAAATATCTCCAAGTACCGGGCCCTATCGCCCCATTTTCTGTGAAAGTTGGCATAATCACAATAATTATAGTATGCTTTACTCATGCCAATTTGGTCTGACAAGAGACACCAGTAGAAAAGCTGAAATTTTCTTTTGCAGGATGGGAGTCCCAGAGTAAGATCTTCCTTGGATATCGTTGTCTCCTCCAAAATAACTTCCATTTTGTATTTAAATTTTGAGATTGACGGAACACCACCATCTCCTAACCAAGATAGCAAAATCTTCGTACAAGGTTGTTTTGGAGGAGCAAGCATTTTAGCATAATTGAGCATGCGCCAATGCCATTTTATTGAGAGTCCAGTAGCCCAAGTTCATGACATATAATCATATTTGGAAATGAAAGCGCTATACCCTTTATTTCAAAATTACAAATATCCAGTACATAAAGCACGATAGGTTCCACTTTTAAAAGATAAAATTGGAAACACGGCAAAAGTGAAAATTGACAAGATTTGTTGAAGATGATCTTCATCTGAGAGGTAAGCGCCTTCAGCTAGTCATTAAGGAGGTCCTTCCACATCAAAATAGAGTACATGTTCGAAAGGCAATAGCCCAAATAACGAATGCATACTTGATTCAAGTGCCAATTAAACCTGGCAATTTTTCTCTTGCCGTCAGAGAAAGAAATGATAAACAATTTAGTTGTATTGATTTGCAGATTGTTTTACAGCAAAACTAAAAAACAAGTTTAGTTTGATTTGGAGGCCAAATGGGGTACGGTACAAAAGAACAGGTTGTCAGCAAAACCTATCCAATTTTCAGCCAGCTTATCCAATTTTGACAGGATATATGACATTTCCGCTCCAGCTAGTGTCAAAGTCTACCAAATACAAATTGAACAGGACTGCAGCTAAATTCCAGCCCTGTTTGAGTCCAATCTCAGTTGGAATAGGGTCTGTAACTGCCCCCTCTTTAGTCAACCTTATTTGATAAATAGTGTTTTGGTGTAAAAGTGCAATAATACCAAATCAATCGGAAAACCTAAATGGATCCTTTTTTCCCATAACACATCTCTAATCACGGTGTCAAAGGCCGCCGTAAGGTCAAGCGCTGCCATATAGACTGGTCCGTTTCTAGAGTGTTTGGTAAGTTTGTATAAATGAGCCACAATGGATGCATATAAGGGGCATCCCATATGCTTCCTGAAGCCTATTTGAAAACAAGGCAACAATTTAAGACGAGTAATATATGCCTGAATTAAATCCAACACCAACAGGGTAAAGATTGTAGCCACAGCATCCATTAAGGCTATATGCCTATAGTTATTAGGAGCCTCAACATTTCAGTTCTTATAAATGGGCACGATAATAGCCGAAGACCAGGAGGTTGGGATTATTCTTGACAAATAAATGGAATCAAATGTAATTTTTAAAATCTTGGCCCATAACTCGGCGCGACTTTGATCAAACACAGTGGTATCCCATCGGGCCCTGGTGCCCTAGAACCTTTGATCTTAGAAATGGCGCTCCCAATATCTTCAATAGACCAAGGAGAACATTTCAAAATCAATGTCTCAAGTTTTCTGGATAAGATATGTTCGAAACCAATAGGCAAGGCATATTTAGTTTTTTACAAAAGCCACCCATAAGTGCACAGGGATACAAGCTTCTTGCAACAAAGTTCCCACTCCTGTAAGCAGTCTGAACATTGACCACACTTGTCTCGTATCATACTTAAAAAAGATGTCACATTTTTTGATGATCATTTCTATAAAGTTCATACTTTAAAGCCTTCGCCCTATTCCGATACACCTGAGATATGTTATGCTTAAGCCTCTTATACTGGGTCCACTCATAATTAGCTAGGCGAAAGTGTCTACATTGCCTTCTAGTGCCCTTAGGAAGGTTCAGAATGATTTCTTTAAAGCTATGTCGGTGGGTAAGGTTCACTACAGACTGCTTTTGTAGCATCCATTTCAAATGCTGCTGTAGCCGTGCACAATTCTGACCTTCAATTATAATACTCACAGGCCGGCCAACCTAGATGCATAACAAATGACTGGGTCCTCTCGAATTCTTTGGATAAACATTAAACATGTTTTCTGATCCCATCTTAGCGAAATCCGTGGACAATCAACTATCGTAAAAACCAAAGCAGGGACGGCTTCATATCTACCTATCGGAATATTCAGCTTCAAGGTCCGGGCCAAATGATCGCTCCTATGAGGATTAATAATAAGCAATTGTTCCACTAAATGGATCAAACAGGTTGTATGAAGGAGTAATCAATCATTGAG
Organism: Ambystoma mexicanum; assembly: GCF_040938575.1. Taxonomy (NCBI): domain Eukaryota; kingdom Metazoa; phylum Chordata; class Amphibia; order Caudata; family Ambystomatidae; genus Ambystoma; species Ambystoma mexicanum. Next base: position 712,026,515 of record NC_090931.1, read on the forward strand.
CGAGCTGGCCCTCTACACCATGTGCAATCAAAATAATCCTGTGACGGCGGGATGAGTTGTAGATCCCAGGACAGAAAGTACTCGACCCATTTGGTCCCATTTAATACGGAACTGGTAACGGGGCCTCGCTGAGATTTCGTACATTGTCGGTACGGTTTAAGGCATGTAGTGTTAAAATCTCCACCCACAATGATCCTTAGTCGTGGGTTTCTAGAGGCAGCTTCCTCCAAGATCTGATTCAACAGATCACAGATATCTAGCATGGAGGAGGCTAATCGGTTCCAGTATAGGCATACCACCAAAATGGGTTCCTTTGTGTCTCTTGGAAAATACAATTCTACATCGAAGAGTGACTCCTCTGCAAACACCAATTTTGAGCCAATCCTACAGGATTTATCAACCAATATTGCAAGTCCCCCCGAGGGGCGGCCCATTGCTCCCCGTTTGGCAACCTGACAATGGATATCATATCCCTCTTCTACAAACTTGGTTAAATGCATAGTCTCCTGAATCAGAATGAGCCCCGGGCGTGACAATGCATCAAGGTGTGCAGCCCAAGACAAAGTTCTTCAGACCACACGAATTCCATGACATACAAGTCACCCCGATCGGCTCATTCTAGCAATTCTGATTTGAGATGTGCACCTGGTTGGAGGTAGCGGGGTAGACCCCGCCATACCTGTGAATGCAGTCGCAAAGCTCATAAATTGCTTTAGCAGCTCTTCGCTTAACTGTGGATGTGTCTGCCCCTCAGAAGATGCAACTGTCGCCTCTATCTTTAGTGGGGGGAGCGTCGACAAAGGCTGTCGCTTCAGTTTCATAAACAAACATGCACGGAGTAAGTCTGATAAAGTCAAAATCATCTCTGTGTTCCCAAATCAAATTCATAATGATAAAAGAATGGTACCCGCAGATCATCCTATGGGAATTAAGAGGAGATAAGCGGACCCAGTCTATATCATCCATTCTTATTGTTCTTAGAGAAGGGATGGCTTGAAATGCCCTAAGCATTGTGGAGTGATTGAGACTGGATTTCCTATTTGGTACCGTCTTCGCTTCCCACCCCATAATATATGGCATTTCCGGATTTAGGATTCCATATTCCACACTAGAATCAACCTCTTGTCTGTCTTTCGAGTTATTTTGAAAAGAAGCAGTTGGGGGATTAGAACATGCTTTTAAATCTCCCTCGGGTAGTCCCCATCTTTCGCTTGGACTCCTGACTCATTCATCCCCTTTATGGGAGCAGGAGCAGCATTCTCAGGGTGCATATTCACAGACCCCGGTTTGCCCAAATTAACTGGCGACTGCACTATTTTCTCTTTAGAGACAAGGATCCTCGCGCTACCAGGCTGGGCTACATCATTTTTCATACCTTCCCTTACTTGGTCAGGAGGGACTACTCCACCCATACCTTTTAAATCTAGTCAACGCTTTTTTAGTCACAAGTGCAGGGTAGAATGCTAGTAAATCAGAATGTTTTTGTTGCTTATGTGTGCCCAACTCCTCGTTAGATGCCCCTCCAATCATATTAGATTTAAATTCAAGTGGGGGAACTTGTTCTGTAATTTTTTTATTTAATTTTTTCTTTTTCAGAATCCTCTCTAGTGGGACCAAATTTGCATACTGGATATTCAATAAAGCTTTTGTAAATCAATGGCAACGTCTTCATTAGTTAAGTTACATCTACCCTTAATATGTGATGCATGGTTATCGTTTTAAAAAAAAAATGAATTCTTTTATTTTTTTTTCCATCTAAACTCAAGCAGCCATTTTTGTTTGTTTGCGGGACAACACAGCAACAGAGCTCTCTGAATTAACCAGGGGCACAGACGCCATAGGAACCTATTCATGAGTAACAAAGTGATCATCTTGCAAGTCTATCAAATTAGTTAGGGCAGAGGGGCTATCAATAGGTTCCGAGTAGGGGCCCTCCACAAGGTTCCCCAACTCTTCACCACATACTTGGTCATGGTTACAATGCGTACTCTGTGAACTTTCCATGATGTCTTGCACAATTTTTTCTGAATCGCCATTGAATTAGACGTAACTACTTTTGCAAGTTCCCTCACTACAGCTGACAAATTAGATTCCACTTGGGTGGCAATGGGAGCTGCCAGCTCCACAAAGGACTTAATAGGAATACCCACCATCCTAAAGTCACCAGGTCTTTACACGGCCTTGTCCGCAGTGCTCACAATTGGTTGATTTTTTGGAACTGTTGGGGCAGCCACCGTGTCCCAAGCAAAAAGGAGCCCTTCCAGGCGATTTAATTTGCATAGTATTTCTACTAAAGACCCTTTCATGACTCCAATTTTGAAGTGCGTTTGTTCAAGTCCTCTGTCCAACAAGTTTGAAATTCGTGTTCACCCTGAAAAGTCGGTGCCTAATTCTGAGGTGTCTTGCAAATGCGGTCCACCCATAGCACACGTTTCCAGGGCATTCAGCTCAGTGTCATGGATAGAGGTGCCTATATCGGGGTAAGAAAGCATTAATGCTGCCATTGGCTTTAAGTCACCCTGTCCATCAGTAGGGGAGCTGGATTTAGGGTTACCAAAATACCCCATAGAGTAATCAACCTTGTGAGTCCCTCCAAGAGTGCCAGCCTTTACCGAAGTACCTCTGATTGAATGATTAGAGAGATGGCTTAGACTAGTCCATGAGTGAAGGGGTATGTCTAGGGGAAACCCTGACCCTTAATTCTGCTGGGAGTGTGCCTCAGAACTGTTCTGCTGCTTTTAAGGATCATATCTCACCATACTGGATGGGTCCTGTGTCCTTTCTCTCACTTCTGGACATCCTGCCTGGCCTGTCCCTCGCGGTCATCCTAGTCCTCCTCACAGAAGGGGATAGATGTCCTATTCTGATACTGTGTCTGGGGCTGTTTTCGTGCCGTCTTCATGAAATATCCTCCTGGTTGTGCACCTTGGGTGTGCTATCATTCAGATGATTGTCGGGACCCACCTTTAGGAAAGATTTCTCTTTTGGCCACTTCCCCCCCCCTCTCACTCCCACCTCCATCCATAGTTCTATGGACCACCCAACCTTTTGCTTTTGTTTTTGAACCTGTCTTGGCCTTTTGCAAATTTATTACGGGGAAACTAAATTCTTTCAGACTATCAGTACTAACAAACTAGGTTTCCTTTTTTCTTTAACTTTTTGTAACATTTTAACATTGCACACATCATTTTACAATGCAGTGCAATGGGGAAACTTTGTCTCACCCTAGACTGACAATTTGATTTTGTGTTACTGATATATAAGCTGCGAGGGTGTAGGAGAAGTAGACTGGCAAGAAGGGCCATGTGTGGGGCTGCAAACTTTAATATGAAAGAAAAAAAACTCCCTACTTCTAAGGGGCTTGCCCTGCCTCAACCTAGGAAACTTTAGGGACCTGCCAGAATGTCCGTCCAAAAGTAATATGTTCTCAGTCCTCTGTCAGAAACCTAACAATCTAACCACAACACTTAAACCAAAAGTAAAGGTACCGAGAAGTGCCCGGAAGTGCCTGTTTCGCCTGGGGAGAGCCTGCTGTGCATGCCGTGCTTGTGATCACCGTGTTTCTGTGGATTTTCAAGTGGACTTTCATGGACTGATTTAAGCTTTTTTCTGTTGCTAAGGAGACAAGCCTCGCCCACAAACCCGGAAACGTTGCCAAATAGGCACTGCCGCGCGCACCAGCGCGCGCGCACCGAGAAGTGCCTGGAAGTGCCTATTTCGCCTGGGGAGATCCTGCTGTGCCTGCCGTGCTTGTGATCACCGTGTTTCTGTGGATTTTCAAGTGGACTTTCATGGACTGATTTAAGCTTTCTTCTGTTGCCAAGGGTGAGGCATTTAGTACCTGAATATCTGAATATGCATATATACTTTTCAAGTATACATCAAGTCCCCTAAATATTCATATATATCTCTTCTAGAGACAAGCCCCGCCTGGAAACGTTGACAAACAGGCACTGCCGCGCGCACTTTCGCGCGCACAGAGAAGTGCCCGGAAGTGCCTGTTTCGCCTGTTTGTCCTGGGGGTCCGGGGCTCGGGGCCCCGAAATGCTGTTCGTGTAAATACGAGCATCGAGTGAGAGAGGTTGTAATTGGTCCTCGCCATAGAGGTAGAACGAGAGGTATCGCGATTGAAATATAATTTTGTATCTCGGGCTCTGTCGAAGGGCTTGTTCACTTTGCCGCATAGTAGCAGGCGGCAAATAAAATAAATAAAGTCCCGTGTCCTCTTTGGTGAGAGGGTGTTCCTGTACGGGGAGTATGGTGGGAACCCTAAGGAGTGGCACAATGCCAACACAGTGTGGGGCCCATAAAAAAGTGGAGAAGCAAAACACAAGAGGAAAATTGACGAGGCAAAATACAATCATTGCAAGTGCGAGTATAAGATCTTAAAAAAACATGACCACTATGAGAACAAAATGGGTGAAACAATGGCCATTTTTTTAGGTGGGGAAATGGGCGATGGCAAGTCAACTCCAAACAAATGCTCTAGCCCGACCAACTCTGTTCCCCCTAGGAGTCATGAGACTGAGGAACTGATGTATACCTAGCCCAGCAAGGAACTAGAAGGGGGTGAAATCATGTCAGAAACGGAGTCTTTTCCGGTCCTAACCAGGATACTCAACCTCCTGGATAAGGGGCACGAAAGGACTCCTGGCGAGATACAGAAGTTAAGATACATGATGGTAGAGAGTACAGAAAAAATGAGTAGGCTGGAGGGATGTAATGGGAAAATAATTTGGGAAGATGCTAATGAATTGAAAAGAATGATACTAATTAAACAAGATAAAATTAAAAATGTGGAGCAACAAGGCAAGAGGCTGCGGGGGAAAACAGAAATTAATACAACAATGACCACATAGCAGAAAGTAGGAAAAATGCTGGATAGTCCATCAGCATTACTGAAGGTGATGGAGGATGAGGATGCCCGAATGCAAGTACAAAATCAGGAAAATGGAGGCGATCAGAAGCAGGAAGAAGAGACACCGTATGTGTGTCGTTTCACGCAGAGAAAAGAAAATGAGAGCAAGGGCCCTGAAGAGAAGAGCCAAGAGTGAGAAGGGGAGTACTGCAATGGAGTCTAAAAAATTGAAAAAATCAACCTTCTCCTAAAATGAAAAATGCCTCCTCCTAACATTAAAGATATATGTAGCCTATCAGTAGAGGGAGGCCAACTAGACTTCACCCAGTTAAATGAAGAAAGCAAAATAGCTTCAAAATAGCTTTGGAGGTGAAGGAAATACGGGATAAACAAGATTCTTTCAGAAAGAATGAAATGGACACTGCTGTGGGTACCCAATCGGAGAATAACAGTAAGGAATATGGTGAAGCCACGAATACACACTCAGAAGCTATGAATCATAAAGGGAAAATGAGCAAAGCTAATTCCAAAAATAAAGGGTCCAAGACAAATAAAAAAAAATTATAATAAAAAAATACAAAAGAAACAGAACAGAAGTAAAGTCGAAATTATTAAGGAGGAAAGGAGCATTCAGCAATTTTTTGGTGTACAAAAAATAAGCAAAAGCCTATAGCAGACAGAGTCCCCGATAAGGTGGAAAAAGCAGAAGAAGTCAAAATATCCAGTAAGGCAGTAGATAGCCAAAAAGATCTTATTAGCTCTAAACAGTCTGAGGAGACGAAATCAGCGGGAGAGCATGGTAGTGAGGATACAAATAGTAGTGAGCTGCAAATGACACCTAGTGAAGATATTAAAAAATTGGTACAAGAGGCTCTTATCAAAATTCTGCAGAACCCTTCTACGTTGGGATCTACTCCTTCATCTGGACCATAGTCATTTGCTCATAAAGGTTTTGAGGGACAACAGCAGAGATTTGTTTCACAAGGAGTTGTGGAAGAAAATAAAAATCAGGAAGAGCAGGGACACAGGGCCCAAATGAATGAAGCTGCTCCTGATACACGAGAGATAGTTAAGAAAAAAGGGACGGTTCCGATAAACACACAGGAAGGTGGGAGGGAGCGGAATGTAAGGACGGGGGCCAATAGTAAATAAATCTAGAAATGAGCCTAAGGATTTTGAAGACCGGATTAGGGAGATAGCCGAAATGTGGAACATAAAGCAGGGCCATGAACAAGGCAGGGAGTACAGTTGTGATAAGGAAGGGAAAAGGGACAACGAGAGAGGGAAGAATAGGGAGGGGGAAACTAGTAGCAACTCAAGGATAGAGGAGCAAGAGCAAACTCTATATAGTGCTTGGCCAGAAGATCAAAGAGAATGGAGAGAGCCAAAATTCGTGGATGACCCTAGTGTCATATTAAATTTCATGCTCACAATAGGAGGTCCCTCCTCATTACACAGAGGACGGATACTCTCCCTGTTCAACGAGATACCCCGGCTCTCCCTAATTACATCAAGTGATAGTAAGCTCATTGATTACATACACCCTATACAATATGATTGTGTTAGGATTGTGTTCTACTTAAGAGCCACATATGAACTGGCACTTATGGAAGGAGTGGCACTTCAACGATTTAGGTACGACTAAATAGACTTCAGTCAGGGCTCGGGGAAAAAACGGGGAAGAGAGATGGGAGGATATCCCAGTTTTACTGTATTTCAGGAACTAGCACCGAAAAAGCTAAAGGGGAGACCTTCAGTGGGTCTCTTAATTGCTTTAAAGAACAATATTGACTTTAAAACCTTAACATTTTTTAATATAAGTAAAGGATGTATAGCCACCCTTGTTAAAATACATTGCAGGAAGCAACCCATACTCCTCTTAATTTTAAATATATACTGGCAACCTGAATGTGATCTAAAGGCATTTATCGATGCCATAGACACTGTAATACAAGAATGTCAGGATATGAATGAGGAATTACACATAATCATGTGTGGGGATTATAATTCTGAAATATGCTTGGACGAACGTAGAAATGAGTACACGTCTGGTCGTAAAATTGGTGAAAAAATTGACTCGCGGAAATGTCAACAGGGGGACATATGGACCGTCTTCCTGGGAGGTTGGGACCTGCAAGGAGTAAATGACTTAATGGAAGACTCAATGGACAAAACAACATGGTATAATGGTAAATGGGCATCCACTATAGATTATATCTTTGTTAGTACCAACATTTTTAATCTTGCCCAGGATTTTGCTTTGATTGGTACAAAGGAGAGTGATCATAAAATGTTAATAATGACAGTATGAGGAGGGTGATAAATACTATAACATAAGAGTGGAAACGAATACCAATTTGAACAGAATCTCCTGGCATAAAACGAACATCGAGAAAGTAAATGTACTATTCCAGGCAGATTTTGAAAATAAAATGTATGCCCAAAAAAAAAAGTACTGTCACGACTCCTTTGGATATTACATCGAATCTGTAATCAGAGATAAAGCGGGAATCAAATGTAAGGTAAAAAGTACGGGAGGGCACAAGCACGCATACTCTGTCGAAATGAGAACACTTAAGCAGGGAAGAAATCGTGAAGTCTCTGGTTTTCGTAGGCATTGTGCAAGCCCTCCTACAATGGAGGAAGTCCGGGCACTTCACGAAATAAAGAATAAATGGAAATCGAAGTTAAGGTTTATGCATGCAAAGCTCCTTCAGCGAGATGCAGAGGCTATGCTAAGAGCGTTGTACGATGTAAATACCCGCAGATTCTGGGCACTGGTTAACAATGGAGGGAAAGCCCAAACAAAAGTTCTGACAACTTGTGTTAATGCTGAGAAGTGGGAAGGACACTTTAGTAGCCTGTATCCTCCGCCAACTGTGGTATGGGTCCCGTTACCAGAGACTGAAGATGCCACATGGAATATTCTCTTTTGTGTTAAAGATATTGAATATATTATTGTGAAAAGCTCTCCATCCAGGCCCCCCGGGCCAAACTTGCTCTGCAACAGGGTTATGAAAGAGAAAGCTAACTTATGGGCCAAAATGCTATTTTTCTTTTTTAAAGACATCATAAAGAAACATCTAATTCCAAATAGCTGGAGAATGTCTTGCGCAGTCCCAATTTACAAGAAAGGGGACAGGGCTTTACCAACTAGCTATAGGCCAATAGCCCTTTTGGATGTTGATTCAAAAATATTTGCAAGCCTAGTTTTAGAGCGTATTCGGAACTGGATGGATCTGTGTAATATTCTGTCGCCCTTTCAGTTTGGCTTTAGAAGGAATGTAGGTACTGATGCAGGAGGCCTTTTAATAAATATTATGCAAAGAGCGGCATGGACCCCCGGAAATCTCCCTATCTACTTGGCGTCAATTGACTTAACATCTGCTTTCGATTTAGTCAATAGATCAGTATTATGGACAAAATTAACACACCTTGGGATGCCTGATTCTCTATGGTCAATTGTTTACAACATGCACCAGAACTCTAGAATTAAGATCCGACTTAGTATGGAAGGAAATTTGTCCCAAGAAATAAGGGTTCAAAATGGACTTAGGCAGGGCTGTATATATGCTCCAACTTTATTCAATTTATGCTTCTCCGATATAGGAGAGAGTTTTAAAAAATTGGTTGTAAATTCACCTAAAGTGGAGGGAACCAAGATCCAGTGGACTGCCTATGCAGATGACGTGACTCTCTATGATGACACCCCGATAGGCCTCCAACGACTCTTAACTGCTTTTAAAGAATACATTATCAAAAATGCACAAAAACTAATTATTCAAAAACAACAATTGTTTGTTTGTCAAATAAGAAAAAACAAAAAATGAACACTCTATTTCTAAATCATGAAAAAGTACCGACAAGGAATGTACTAAGATATCTAGGCTACCCAGTTTTTGGAAACAAGAACAAAGCAAACTTTAGGGCTTTATTGGAATCGAAAATCACTCCTATGGTTTCTCAACTATGTAAAGTTGATGGAAAATATGGTAAATTCTCTTTATTGCCCTGTATTTGCCTGTATTAAAACAGAATAGCCCCTCAACTGTGCCATGGATTAGAACTTGCACCGTTATGGTGCCGGATGGAAGTAACTGCATTTGATTCCAAAATCGTAAAAACGATGCTACATTGCTTGCCAAAATGCATGCCTTTTGGTAGCATTAAGACATGAACTTGGCTTGCATTCGATTAGAAATACCATAGAATGGTGCAGAATGGCCCTATTCAGGAAGCTGTTAATTAGCAAAGATACTACTCTATATGATATAATGGGCAGAGGCATTAGGAGTGGCGCTCCTACATCAAAGTACCTCAGGGACATGTTGGAAGAAGCAAATGAAATTCTGGACAAACTAGGGATCCATAGAGATACACTTATTACGAACCCAATGAAAATAAAAAAACTCTTGCTTCATTCCGATTGGAACTCAACTGTCCAAGAGGTTAAGATGACTTTATATAACCATATGGTCTCGGAATATAAAAAAATGGGGGAGCTTGCACCATATCTATTAAAATTTCCCGATAAAACCTGGAGACATGAGTATGAGATTTTGCTTCAATGTGGAAGGTACGGGACAAATAGTAGATATTAGAAGTGGTCATAGTAAGGGATATTCCTTTTGTAGATTTTGTAAACAAAAGGAAAATCTGGAGCCCTTGGAGCATCTACTGACCAGGTGTAACAGATTTAGGAACAAACTTATTAGTCACTTTAGCATGTATGTACCAAATACAGAATGTGTTGATTTAGATCTTTTGTGGCTCGATATGTTACACGGTAAAAAAATCAAACTACAGATTGCTGTAGTCAGGTTCTTAAAGACCTATTGTTGTCTTTAAATAAAGGCTAAATGGCCTACTCTACAGGGCATGCGATTCAAGAATTTAGTGCCTTCTTTAGGAATGGAAAGTATCAGGATATGTTATAAGGGATATTCAGAATTTGTGCAAACGATTTTTATCTTTTTTTCTTTTAACTGTACAGCGTTGTAAAAACTGAATTATAGGTGGGAAATATGAATTTCGTATGGAGGAAAATATGTTATGTAAAACTTGTATTAATTATGCTGTTATGTAAAACTTGTATTAATTAAGCTGTTTTAAACCACAAAGAAATCATTTGTAAAAGTTACTATGTAACTATAAACAAATTTAAAAAAAAGGTACTTCACCAGGAGAATGGCTCCCTTCTCCTGGTGTCTTGCTTCAGTCTTCTCAGAATAGTAATTCTATCAGTGTCCCTTTAAATCCATGCCAGGCCCTGGTTCCTTTATCGAAGTTCTCCACAGCGATCCTTCAGTACTTTTACAGAACGCTTGTATTGGTCCCTTCAGCTCTTTCCATGAAGTGAAAAAGCGCATGGCTTTGATTAGCTTCCATTTAACGTCTGGATGATAAATAACTTTTTCAGCCTCCTCTATATGTTTTTCGTAAGCCTTTCGCAAGTCTACTCGAGCAGTGTTAATGCTTGGGTCACTGTGACAAGGGAGATGACCACTGATGCCTTATGCTGAAACATTGGTATTGGCTTGCCCACTGCAACAAGGGAGATGGCTCCCATTGCACTCTGCTGAAGCAGTGGGATTGACTTGGGAGATGACTTGTGTTGCACTCTGCTGGAGCACTGGTATGGATTTGGCCACTGCGACGAGGGCGATGCCTCCCATTGCACTCTACTGGAGCATTTATATGGGTTTGGCCACTGCGACGAGGGAGTTGACAACTGATGCACTCTGAGTGAGCTGGGCCTCTTCCCGGACCTCATGCGGTCTTTCCTCAGTTACTGTTACCTATGGTGCCTTGGGGATACGGACCCAGCTCTTCCCGATGTTGCAGCGGCCTCTAATCCTCCTCCTCGCTCTGCGACAGGTTCGTGGTCTGTGTCATTTCTTGTCCCGATGGTCCAACTTCCAGCGGTCATGCCACCACCAAGTAAGTCGGCTCCGGCAACGTCCTGCCTTTCTTCTCTTGCTCCCAGAGAGACTCGATTGCCCCGGCTGCAGTGTTCCAACTTTGAACTTCACTGGCTTCGTTGACATACTCTTGGATTCTCTGATGAGATCTCCATTGTCTGTTCTCGCTGCTATTTATACTGTTGACGCTGCCCTTGCATAACGGCAACACCATCTATGAAAGTCTCTTTGGCATTTTTCATGCCTCCAGTGAGCCACATTTTTACAGTACTTGGTTGATCTTTAATCTGGTTACTCCAAATGCCTCTCATGTTCTTCTTCGTCTCAGTAGGTCTTATGCTTGTCACAGTCATGGGTTTATAGTAGCACATAGTTCCGCTATCAATGGTGGGTGAAAAGGGTAACCATGAAGGTAGGGGTTTATGTGCTGTGGTGGCGATGGTGTGGAGGCTTTCCCCCCAGTGGACGTCCTTCTCCCCCAGTGGGTAGTTCCTCCATATGAGGTCCTACGCATATTAGCACACTAAGGGGACTATTGGGTAGAGGCCTCACCTCCTTAGCCTGAAAGAAAAAAGGCTCCACCTGGGGAGGAGTGGTGAGACCTGCTGAATCATCCCAGTGCCTAAAGACAAGCTGGTGGCAGCAATTGCATTTTTACCATTTTTGTGTTTCTAGTGTGCACATTCATGTTTAGCGCGTATGGCTACTAAACGTGGCTAGTGCCCTAAATTGGCTACAAAGGTTTCGCTTGTTCTATGGCCATATTCCTGCCTCGCCAGGTCAAGAAATTGCATGTATGGTCATGCACATGTACTTGCCCGGGAAAGCTGATGCTTTTGCGGGCTAGTTGTGTGTGCGTGTGTCTGTCTGTCTGTCTTAGGAAGGGGGATGATGGACTATCTGGTCCTATTCCTGGATCCTGAAAGTCTGGGTGTGGGGCATGAGTGAATTCAACAGTGGTCCCTTAATCGGGCACTGCTGGCTGTTTGACTGATGCAGATCCTTACTACTGGGCGGCTTGCTTCCTGTCTGGATTTTGGTTAAGAAGCGGATATCAGCGATGGGGCAAGAATACTGTTCGGAGGAAAATACAACTGAAGATCCGAAGAGGCCCAGCATCCCTTCTGTGATGGTGTAGAAGAAGCAGACTGAGAAGAAGGGGTTGTGTTTGGGTCTACAACCTAGGAAAGCTTTAGGGCCTGTTAGAATGTCCGTCCAAAAATATGTTCTCCGTCATCTGTTAGAAACCTAGCAATGTATCCCTAACACTTAGGCCAAAAGTCCATAACAGAAGTAAAGTTCCTTCACCAGGAGAATGACTCCCTTCTCCTGGTGTCTTGTTTCAGTTTTTACCGTGATAATAATTATTTCAGTGACCCTTCAGAACAGGGCCAGGGGAATGACTCTCTTCCCCTGGTTCTTTTATTAAAGTTTGCCATGGCGATCCTTCATCACTTTTGCTGAAAGCTTGTATCAGTCCCTTCAACTCTTTCCAGGAAGTAGAAAAGCTCACAGCCTTATTTGGCTTCCTTTTAACGTCTGGGTGATAAATATCTTTTCCAGGCTCCCCTATATCTTTGTAAACCTTTTGCCAGTCTACTTGAGCAGTGGTAGTGGTTGAGCCACTGCGACAAGGGAGATGACTCCCAATGCACTCTGCGGGAGCAGTGGTATTGACTAGGCCACTGAGCCAAGGGAGATAACTCCTGATGCACTCTTCTTAATCTGTGCTTCAGTAGTGGTAGGATATTGATTCTGCTTTGCGGGAATACTTCACTGGTTCTTCACAGGGCTGCGGGACTTGCTTCTTGCCGTCCGCTTCTCCTCTGTTCTCTTGTGCGACTACGTGGCAAGTTACTGCTGAAAGTCATGGTCATTCCAGGACAATCTGGTCCACTCGTAACAGGTGATGCCACCACCACGATCCTCCTCTGACCTCAGCGTGTTGGCTCCTTTCCGACCAGTTGGACGTGTTACTTGCATCCCTTGGCTTATCTCTTCCCTCTCGAGGACTTGCTTGGCTTCTGCTCTAAAATTCTCAGTTTGAACTTCCTAGGCTGCACTCGCTGGCTTGCTTTTTCTGCGATGGATCTCCCTGATCCCTTTCTTGCTTGTTTTATTTTGTGGACTCCGCCCTTGAGTATCGTCAACACCATCTTGAAAGGTTCCTTGTTCATTCCATGTGCCTCCTGAGGGCCACCTCGTCACAGTAGTTGGTTGCTTTTCCACATATCCATTCCAGGTGATTCTTGTGTTCTTCCTTGTCCCTGTTACGCTCACCTGGTATCCACAGGGACGCCACCCAGCTGGGTTACTCGCTGGTATGCTTCTCAGCTGCCCTGATGTGGTCTGCGGGGAAGGTTCTGCCTGAAATACAGGAGGACTGTGTTCAAGACTGACCGACTGCGGTAAGTATCCTCCCTCCACCCCTGTATGCTTTCAGTCCCTCTGGCGCCCTCTCTCACCTTTTGGTAGAATTAGGCATGCTCTCCGTCCTGCCTTCTTTGCAGGGGCGCGTTGTCTTTCATGGGCGAGTGCGGTCCAGTTACTTCACTGACGCTGGCCCGTTTGTTATTGTTCAGGTAGGTCTTACTGCTGTTCTTTAGTTTTGTTGATATCCTGCATGCCTTTCTTTGTTTAAAATGTCTCTTTTTTTCTCCCTTAGGTATGTGGAGCTTCAGCGCGGCGAACTGGCTTGGTTGAGTCCCGCTGGTAAATGATGGCGCATTAAGAGAGCTGTGATGCGGTAAGTAAGCGCTATGCGCAGCGCTGCAAAGTCTTGCCTTTGCTAACCTGTGTTTTCCTTCCTTGTAGGTCGCTGTGTTCTTCAGCGCGAGTGGAATGACTGGAGTGGTGCCAGCCGAGAGGCGACCAGCCAGGTAAGCCTTTTGAGCAGTTCGTAATTTGTAAATGTCTCTACTGCTTTCTTTAATGTTGCCTCTATCTTCCTCTTTCAAGTCGTTCTCTCCGGGAGGCGTGCAGATTGGAGGAAGCTGTTCTCAGTAGCTGCGAGTGTTTAAAGATGAAGACTGCATGTAAGATGCTGCTACTAATGATGTTCCTTTTGTCTCCTTGCAGGTTCTGCTTCTCCGAGGTTCGAGTGAATAGCTGGACACGGTGAGGGTCATGTTGCAAGCTGCAAAGTAACACGAAGCATGTTCTGCAGTCAGGGTGTGGTTTATATAGCCCAGGTAAAGTAGTACCAGGGAAAGTAGTTCCAGGCCTGCCATACCCAAAACACTAGACCGCATAGCTTGGTTCTTAGGAACAATACAATAAAGTAGTTCCCAAGCAGTACTGGCCTCGTGAGGGCTTTTGAAGAGGATGCCAGGCTCTAGAGGCCCGAGTCCTGACTCCACCTGGCCAATGGGTTTGCCAGAGGGGGTTTTGGGCGAGGGTCGTGACAGCCCCAGTATACTTCGCATTTGGAACAGTCAGCGTCTCACAATAGCTCATGGTCTCACTAATAATAGCGGATAAAAAGAGCGGCAATGAGGGTAGGGGTTTATGTGCTGTGGTGGTGGTATGGAGGTATTTCCCTAGGTGGATGTCCTTATCCCTAGGAGGGGAGTCCCTCCCTATGAAGTCCTCCTGCATTTTACCACCCCATTGGGGACTATTGGGTAGCAGCCTCACCTCCCAAGCCTCATAGGAAAGAGCTCACCCTTGGAAGATGTGACTAGACCTGGTGAATCGTCTCACTCCCTGCATCTCACCTGGTGAAGTCACCCTGAGCCTTTGGAAGTGCCCCTCGACACCACCCAGTGGAATGACCAGCTCTCCGGTGGGCTACCTCACTAGAACCGTTGCGGTCCCGTTTTCAGCTGGAACTTTGGTGACCGCCAGCTTGTGGTGTAATTCACCTTCCTGCTTCAAGGGATCCTACTGTGGAAGGTCTTCTTAAAGCATGACTGGGAGGACATCTGCCGTAGTCTTTGTGCAATGGCCATTGCTGGAACTCCCCTTACCCCGTCCTGTGAAGTGTCCTGAAGAGGTCTGAATCGGTGCCTTTCTACATCGCCAAGGGTTGCACTCTGCACCTGAAACTGACCGGAAGTATCCTTGCACGCGCAGCTTCTGGGCACCGCTCATGGGAATTAACGTCAGGAAAGCCCACTTTCAGTCAGGGGGGGTAAGTAAACAAAAAGCATTTGTCTCCCCCTGTCCTCAATAGAATAACATTGCGAACAAGTCTCTTTGTAGCCTTCCATTCCACTGCTTTTTGGTCATCGCACCTGAGGAGTGTAACTTGAAAGATGATCAGATGTCTTTACTTACCAGTAACTTTGTTGCATCTCTTCTCTTCAACATTAACCAACACAAGTACTTTACCCGCATCAGATACCTTCTGGGCAGAAGCTTTGTTACCTTTGGGCACAAATCCCCACTTTACATGGGAATTGGACTTCTGAAGTGAGGGCATATTTCTTGTGACTTAGTTTCATCTTACTGCATCACTTACTTTCTTTTATGTATTGAAGTCATTCAATGCATGTTAAGCACCTATGGTGACTGTATATATGTTTATTATTGAGTGTTGTGCAATATTATCACCTGCTTGTTTAATTTTTGGTTTGAGCCTCCAATAAATATATTATGTTTGTATATTTCTGTCTAAATTGAATTATCATGCTTTTCACTGTGTGGGCTCATTGTGGACTCCTAGCTGCTCTTCATTGCTACCTTGAATGGGGTTTTGACTAACCACTGCCAGTTCCCATGTTGACTATAACTAGGGTGGCCTCCTAAAGTCTGTCACCCCTCCATATTCTAGAAATCCACCTCAACACCCACTAACCCAGCTCTTCAGCTCTTCTCTTCATTTGGGCTGCCTTAGGTCACCTCCTTTGTTTCTCTCATTGTTGGACCATTGTCTTCTCTTGCTGCTCTGACCTTCGAGCAGCCCTGATCCACCTTGTTGGGTTTCTTATTGTTTTTGGTGTCTTTTTCGCCACTGCTTTCACTCCTGACTCATGAGTCTGCCTCCTCAGAAGGATGTTTATTATTTTGGGTCATCTGATTTTTTGGGAAAGATTTTTTTTGTTGCTTTCCTCTTGGATACCGTTACTAATTATGGGGAAACAGGTTAATCCATAAGACTGTCTATACTGGGAGACTGTCTCCCTTAGTGAATTGCTTGTATTTTTAAAGCTGCACAAAACACCTTAAAGTGAAGTGTGGTGTGACGAATCCCAGGGTATTGCCACTGCTTCCAGGAGGGAGACCCCCTTCCCATAAGGCCAGGGAGGTGAGGCCACTACCCAAGAGTCCCCCTGGGGATGGTACTCAGCGGGTGGATCCCATGGGGAGGGAAGTCCTCCATGGGTCCAGTTGCGATCAACTTGGGAGAACTGTGAGGGGTCAGAAATGTGAGGCAGAGGACTTTGGGAAGATTTAGATGCCATTTAATTAACTCAAAAGATTGGATAAACGTTTCACTATCCCTATCGTGACGAGGATTTCCCTGCCCAAAATAAACTAAAGAAAACACTAACGAAAGTGTACTGTCCCTCACACTTGTACATACAACAACTCAACAAGTTAAAATATGGCAGTTCAAATATAAGAGAAATAACAGTTAGAATCACAACCTGGTAACTGTCTCTCCTTATAATCTGGGTGAATCCCCCTTCCCCAGATTCAAGCAGGATTCTATTCAACAGTTTCAGAAGGATAAGGAAATCCTGTGTTGCAACAAAGTTCCAATGCAGTTCTCTTTGTTCCAATTTGAATTCAACCAACAGTTCAAAAATGTTCAACACCTTTTTCCTCTTTCCACTTTTGTTAGGGAGATTTATCATGTCTGTGCTTCATCTCGTCTCCTAGTGAGACCCCTAGCACTTTTTGCTGGACTTCTGGACCTTTTTCTTTAATCCTGAATTAGTGGAGAAAGGCTCCACTCATTCATTCTTATGGGCTCTTCTGTCTTTTTTAATTCTTTACTTTTGTATTTTACTGTCCTATGGAGTCTACTTTCCTCCATATCACTTTTAAGGCATATGTATTTTTACTATTGCAGCACACAGTTCCTTAAGCGCAGTGATGTTGGGGACCCTGTGGGTCCTCTTTGAGATTCTTTTCTACATCCTATTTATTTATTTAGGTATTTATACTGTGCACCACTGACCCAGGGGCTTAAGGGCGCAACAGAAAGACAAAGACAGAAACACCAAAGAAGACAGGACAAGACAGTGGGCAAACCATTCATGGAACAAAGGCACGTTAGAAACCTAGCTAAACAGGTGCTTCTTACGTTTCTTCCTAAAGACAGGCATTGAGGCTTCCTCTCTCAAGTTCACCAATATTGAATTCCAAACATAGGGTGCCATGGCAAAAAGGGCTCCTTTTTTAACTTGTGATAATTTACACGCTGGAGTTTTAAGTTGTTACATATTATTTGATCTAAGATTGTGGGAGCTAGATTTTTCTTTCAGAACTTCTTGTAGATACTCTGGTGCTGTACATTTGAGACATTTATGTATAATCGGGAGAGTCGAAAAGGGATTCTAGCCTTCATGGGAAGCAGCGAAGATTCCTCCTTGCCTCAGAAACATGGTCTCTCCTCTTGAGATCCATTATCATTCTAACGGCATTGTTTTGCACGACTTGAAGCGGATTGAGCTCAGTTGCAGGCAATCCAACCAACAAGCTACTGCAATAATCCAGTCTGGCACCCATCAGAGTCCTAACAAGTGTTTCTTGGTTTTCTCTGGATATGAAGGGTTGTGCATGTGCTAGTAATTTAATGTAGTACGATGCTGAAGAGACTAGGCTACTGATCTGTGCCTTCATATTGAGGTTCTGATCAAAATAAACCCCTTGTGTCTCTATTTTTGGTTTTGATGTCACATCCATTATCACAAAGTGTGCATAATACTCCACCATCTTGTGAGTTTTGGTTTCAGTGCCCACCAACATCAACTCCATTTTATTTGTGATGACTGCAAGTCCATTGCTGCACATCCATCTTTGGATCAATCCGTAGATCCTGTTAATTGTACACTCATCCTCAGCAAAGATTCCAGAGAGAGGGACGATATTGCGTGTCGATCGACATAGTTTGTAAACTCAATTTAGTTTTTTTACAGAAAGTCAAAGAAAGGAATAGTAAAAATGTTGTTGTAGAAAACTAAACTGGGGAGAGGCAGGCGCCTTGTGGGACCCCTTGCAAAAGCTCGACCGGTTTCGCCTCTGCAATTGTACTCCTTACCCCCCAAACGCTTGCTAAGGAATGATTCCGCCCAACAGGCTGCTGATCTTGAAACCCCACAACCTCCTCCAACCTGGAGACCAGCAATGTGTGGTCCACCAGGTCGAAGGCGGCCGTGAGGTCAAGTGACATTAGCATTGCCGTCTGTCCATTGTCCATAGAGCGTGGCAGCCTAGACTAAAGATCTAGCAATGCCGTTTCACTGCTGCAATTCTCTCTGAAACCCGACTGCCATTTGTTCCGAATTTTGTTAGATCTGAGATGAGTTAGGACTTGAGAATACGGAACTCGATCCAAGATTTTAAGCAAAAAAGGAGAATTAGAAATGGAAAAGTAATTTAATGGGTTCAACGGACAAAGGCCAGTTTTTTTTTCAATAGTGGTTTAATCCATGCATTTTTTATAGTATTAGGTGTGCACAGCCTTAACTGAATGATGTGTTAACAAATTTGCAAAATGTGCTGATTAATGTAGGGGAACATCCCTTAATAACCATAGCGGGGCAAATATCTCCTTTACAGTTGGTGGGTTTGAATTTTTCTATTATTATTGATAGTTCGGATTCGCTCACTGGTTTAAATGAAAACTGATCTTCTAAATTCCTGATTCTTTGGTTAGTGGTCGTAGTTTCAATGTTTCTAGGAATAATGTTCTTCTTGATAGTTATAATCTTATCTTTGATGGTATGTAACTTATTAAACATTGCATCTTGGATTTGGGAGCGCCATTCACTGTCTTTAATGACTTCCTTTGTGTTGTCCTGTTCTGACTGGGATGTTCCAATTCTTTTAGGATTTTAAATAATTCCCTAGGTTGGAAATCTGTTTTTGTATATGGTCATCCAGGTGAGATTGTTTTGCCATAATGACAGCATTTTAAAATCTCTTAGCTGCTGCTTTGTATTCTTATTTATTGGGCTCAGTAGGAGTTTTTCAACTTATGGAGTGTTTTAGTTGTTTTACTCTTAAGTGCTTGTAACTCTGTGAACCACAGATAGAGATAAGCAGTAACTCTTGTAACTTATTTTTGGATGGCACACAGCTAACACAAGGTAGGTAAAACTCACATACATACTTTTTTAACCTCACAATGAAGGAGAAAGTAAAACCCAATGTTACACTTTACTCAATGACTCCAAGTTATTCTAGGCAGACAACAACCTAATGCAGACTTATTCTTGGGATTGCCCCAAACTAATACGGTTCTGGACACAGGTTCTTCAAATAACGGCCGCAATAATAGGAGAGGACCCAGCACCCATCCCTGCTGTAGCCCTCCTTGGGCTAGCGAGGCACATGCCACCGGCAGCGAGGATCCTTGCAGCGAATCCTGTTGGTACTAGCACAAAGAAGAGTGGCCATGTCATGGGGCCAGGGACCAGCCCCCACTGTGGCAAAATGGCTAAAAGATGTACTGTAATGTCAAAAACGTTGAAACAGAGTTCATTAGAACACTACCTCTACACGCACGCCCTTCTGACATCTGGGGACCATACGTAGCATACCTAATCTCCACTTCCGATAACCCTGCTTCGCCAAACCATAGTCGACAAGAAACCCAGGGCGGCTCGCCAACTAACCCCCCCGCAGATGAACCTGAATAAAAGTGTCATCAAGAGGAGACAATTCCACTGGCCAATGATTGCTTGGGGGTGGGGGGGCAAGAGGAGAAAGGGGGGGCCTTGAGGAGCAAACGTTGATGCACCCCTTGGGTGCATCAACGTTGTAGCACCTCTTGTAGCATGTGTGTTCTCAGTGGCAGAAGGGGGGTCACTAGGGATTAGTGATCAACAGACAGTCTCAGAATAGGTTCTTTAATAGCAAAAATCAAAGTTCCTTAGGAAACTGGGCAAACAGGTGAGTACTTTACTTCTAGGGTTAGAAGAGGGTCCAGGGGCTTTGCAGAAGACACCCAAGCAGGATTCTAGCAGTGGGACTGGGTGCACTGGATGAGAGACCTCTCCATCACAGAAATCACCCCAGAGATACACAGGAATCCTAACAGACTTAAGGTAAGTACATACCCAAGCCAACATAGTATCTCAGCATTGAAGAACATTTTGCAGCTAGAGGACTTCATGATCTGCAGCCAAATGCCGGTCAGTGGATGCCATGTCGTGGTGACTGAAAACAAGACCTCAGAAGGAACTTTGCAGCAAGGATCGATGTAGAAGGCTCTCGGCAAGGTTTCCCTCACGGCTAAATGCGGTTCTGCAGATTTGGCACCTTTTCAAGGACCACAGAAGAAGACAGACAATCGCGGTTGAATTCTAGTCGTTACAAAGGTCCAGCACTCTGTTGAGGGGACTTTTCAGACTTGATTCGTGTCCCCGGAGATCCAGCAGGATGCCCACTAAGTTTCAGCGAGATTCGGAGTTCGGAAGAATGTACACCGCACAGTGGATCGAGCTCCCAGGGTATTGCGGTATTGCAGCAGCGGAAGGTCACAGCAACGCGTGGGATGGCTCAAAATGCAGGACTTATTGAGTCTAGTGGGTCTCACCAGGCTCTGGTTCGTGGTCCTCGTTTTCGGAGTCCCCTGGTCGATTGGAAGGAAGGGCTGCAGCAGGCTCGGGTTACACCGCAGGCTCTCCAGTCACTGGAAATCGTATCCGCCACTTTTCCTTCGTCATCCTCTTCGGTTTAAGTTCCAGTGGTCGACTTCTCTTCAGCTTCCAGGTTCACAGTATTTATCAGGAACTTCAGCACAACCTCTGCAGTCTCCCCCTGCATTTTACCAGAAGGGGCAGTCTGGTTGTTCAATCAGGACAGCCAGCCCCCCACTGGGATTTGTCCCCATTCAGGCAGTGCATACAACAAAGGGCTGTTGAGTTTTGGACTCGTCTCTCGCTTCCTGCCCTCACAGACAGACTGGAGCCTGGGCGGGGAGTCCAGGAGACTCCCACCGAAGATAGAAATCAAACAAAGGAATGTCCTGCCCTGGATGTCAGGGGAAGGAACAAGAAACGTCAAGAAACACTAAAATGGCGAAAAAATAAAACACAGTGCCTTTGCTGCAGCTGTGAACGCAGCCCGCGGTAAAGGTGCACCAAATTAATACAAGGCATCACTGCCACCAGCCATTGAAGGTCAGCTTGTCACTGTAACAGAATTGTTAGTTTTAATGTGAAAGGGGAACATTGTATCCCTCCTGAAATCTACATAAGGTGGGGTGTGCTGGTTTCACTTAACAAAATGTAAAAGGGGTCCAAAGATCCTTTCTACCCTTGGGAACTGTAGTTCTCTCAACGTTAGCAAAAGAAAGTTAAAAGGGGAGCCCCTAGGGCAACCCAGCAACAACAGGCACTTATTGCCAATACGTTGTTAAAGAGGATAACTTTAAAAAGACACTATGGAAAGTCTGAAAAATTACACCCATAAGAAGAGTTAAAGATTATATGATTGTGGAAAAAGATTCCCACTCGCTGAGGTATTAAGGAAAAATATCCCACTAGTAAAGCAAAAAGTTCTGGGGTTGACCCAGGTTAGGAAGATTTACCAGTTCTGTGAACATCTTACCTAACAAGGAGCAACCCTTATAAGCCGCCACAGACTGGCTTGTCAATTCACTTGCCCATTCGCACCTGGATTGCGAATAAGTAATGCAAATGGACTACAATGCCACTGGGAAATGTAGTCTTGCCTTAGACCGGTGAGCGTGCAGAGCACTGCCTCTGATTCTAATCGCCACCGATTTAAGGCACTTTGGACTAAAAAAGACTGTCAAAATGTATCAGGATAATATGTAATGCCTTCAGGAAGAAATATAGAGCAATTTAAAATCAAATTCGGCAAGATGATAAAACACCTAAAAAGAACAATTTAAAATAAAGCAGTCTAATGTCGTGGACTAACAATCAATCTATGATTGACTACATCCTAGAGTAACTACAGTTCTTAAGGCTAGAGAGATACTTAGTATCTCTCCTAAAACATTATAGTCTGAGAGATTGGCACACCCCACCTTATGTGGATTGCCAAAGGGCTACTTAGTATACCCCTTCACTCTGCTCCTGTGACTTTTATGTTGCATAGACAATCTCCTAGTTATGGCTGGCGGCAGTGGACCTGTTCTACCAACTATTGTGCACATTTTCTACTGCAGGCTATGTCCATAGCCCCGGCTATACACAATAGGGTCACCCAAGTATTAACTTGGTGGCTCCTTTCTTTTTTCACCATTTCTAGTGTGGTTGCTCTTCGTCAGCCCTTCTTCTTACCGTTAAATTGCAGAGGAGTGTGTGCTGGAAGTGTATAAAAGGTGAGGTTCCTGAGGTGAAAGGCAAGTGACCACTGGAGACTGAAATAACCAAAGAAGACGACGACCAGAGACGCCTGCAAATGCTTTGCAACACCGTGAAGCGACCACTGCTGTCCTGAACCAGTTTCCTGTACGAAAGAGGCACTCCGAATAGGACGCCGCCTTTCCTTTCACTGGTGGGAACAACCAGTTTGAAGACTAACTTTGATTTGAGCCATCTCTCACAGTCCTGCGAGTTTCCAGAACTGCAAAACCTCAATACCAGGAGACCTGCTGCCCATTCCGAGTGCATCATCCTGGAAAGTCCAATCTCGTCCAAGTCTTTGTTGAACCCTCAAGGACACTCCAGAGATACAGTCCAACTCACACAAACGCCCTCAGCAGAGTGTGGGACTGTGAGAAGTGAAGAAATTTGACTGGGCGAATCGCATCCTTTATTGGTGTTGCAGAAAAGGCGCCAAAACTGCAGAGTGACCAGAGGAGTTGTTGACAGCCGTGCCAGATGTCCTCCCTCAAGACTGCTGCTGAGAGATCCTGTCCATTGTCTTGCATTTCGTCATCAGACCAAGGAATCCAGAGGTTGGGTCTAGCACCGCCACATCGTGGAGAATCCAGCCACAAGCTTTTCTTCTAACCTAAGGTATTGTGGGGAGAAAGGTGTCCAGGGTACCCCCCTCTTACCTCCAACTCAAGCCACTGCTTGTGTCCCTTTAGTGAGCTTTTTAACAGGGTCTGCAATGTTGACTGTGTCCTCTTGTATCTTAGAGACTAGAGACTATAAAGTGTTCTGCTGCTCGTCAAGACTTTAAGCACTCTCCAAGCTGCCTTTATGGAGGGTTGTGTTTTGGACCTTAAAGACTTGCTTTGCAAAGAAACTGCCTCTTAAGAGCCTGCTAGTGTTGCACTAACTAACCATTTTCCTTCCCAAAAGCCACTATCTTATTTCTGAACGCATGGTAAATGTCTTTACCGTATTTCTGCTAAGATTTGCGAGTGCGCATTATTACCGATAATACAATGGAACGGTCATTACTGCCAAAAGCTGTAACAAATGTAACAGTGAACAACTACAAACTAAGCAGTGGCCTTTAAAATGTATTTTAAAGTTTTCCTAAGTGTTTTGGTTTATTGTGATAGTTTAAAGTGATTCTTGTGTAAATATTATAAATCTATATTTTAATATACATTTATGTGCAAGTGATTATTTGATGTGCATTACTAACTAGGGTCAGTGTACTTACCTACAGCTCACATCTTCATCTTACGATGAGCCTGATTACTACTGCTGGAACCTTGGTAGAGTGGCAGAGCAAAGACTGATGCTCTTGGGGATCTACAAACCACTGGGATAGCTTACTAAAGTTTTACAACTTTAGGAAAACTCCCCTAACAACTTGTGACATCAGATTCAAAGCAACAACTTCCCATAAACCTAGGATACTTCCAGAGTTCTTTAGGATCAACAGAAAGGTCTTTGTTAGGATAATTCTGGAACAGTTCACAAGCACTTGTTTTAAGAATTGTAATTTGTCAGAGTGATTCTGCAACAGTTCATAAAAACACCTCAGTGGTTCTACAACTTCAAGTCTTTTAACCCCACATCACAGTACTTCAATGATTTTCACCTGGTCCACTCACCTACCAGACCTACTACTACAAGCTCCCCTGCCTTGGATGTACTCTCCTGCCAGGACAGAATAAAACTACTACCTACAAGTACTACTTAGGTAAATGTTAACTTCCAACAAGTCAGCAATGTCTTTTGCTTCACAACATCAAGCGTCGCTATTGCTTCAGGGAAGACGAGAAACACATTGGTGCTGTTTATTACACACTTGTGATTGGCACACTCGATGCAGGCTTTGCTTCACTCCTCCTGAATATCTTTTATCAGAAGGATAGCCCGCCTTCCACTCTTCTTACCCCACTTCCGCATTAACCAAATTCTGACAATGGTTTTCTCTCACTTCTGGCTTTGACAATGTGGGTTTAAGCCAGTTGCTCTAATAGCCTCCTTGAAAGATATGCAATATGTTTCACAAACACTTGGATTTTTAATTGCCCGCTCTTGGCTTTGGCAATGGCAATGTTTGTTCTTTTTAACTGGCCTTGTTGTTATTCTCTTTAAGCTTTGGCAATAGTTGTTTGTGTGATATGTCTAATATGTTGGATTGTTTACAAGGTTCACTTTTAAAAGCAGCAATGTTCTTGCCTATGTCCATTCCAAATGCCATCATACGTCATGAATTGGGGTTGGTGGCACTATCGTCTAGATGGAAATGGAGACAGTTATCTCATTTTGCAAAAATGAATTACCCACCGACTAATTCACTATATGCGGATTTGAATAAGATGCTGGGTACCCACTGTCCTCCTTCCTTTTATAATTATCAACTGAAAATGCAACAACTTTTAAGTGAAGTGAATATTACAGTGAATGATGTCCATCTTCGCCCGTGCCATGCAAAAAAAAAACTTTTTGATTTAGACTGGTGTGTAACTATTGATCGGATTATGACATACAAATCTTATGAAGAATATGGTGCCTTTGTTAAACAGCGCATCCCTCGCTATGCACATATCACTTTATTCCCCTGTGAAACTACCAGGAAGGCATATATTCGATTTAGATTTAATCTTTACCATACTAGAGATAGAACAAAGAACTGGCGAACAAATGCCACCACATTTGCTGTGGGATGTCGATTTGATGAGTGCAATGAACCACACGAAACATTGAAGCATCTCATTCTCTATTGTCCCCATTTTAACAAAATACGTACAGCAAGATTTATGAAATTTGTTGATATAGGGTTTGAGGATTGCCTCGAGTTTTTATGGTCTCGTATGATGCAAGGAGCTCACAACAGTTTAATTTATGAATTAGTAAGTTTTTGTAAGCATATAGAAAAAGAACTTATTTTGAGTGGAGAATGAAATGCCTAGTTGGTAAATTGATTGGTATATTTTCTCTTGAACCTGTATTTTAAATTGTATTTTAAAGTATTGTGTGCTAATGTAAAATAATGTAATTTCAAATGTTTAAATTTTCTTTTTTTCTTTTTACATGGATTTTAACTTGTTCTTTTGCAAAGGTTCTACTCGAAATTATTCTTGTAAATGAACTAAATGCAAATAAATAAAAAAAAATAGTTGTTTGTTTTAGTGTCTCGCAATATTGCCCCCTCTTGTTGTTGACAATTATTGTGACCCAGATAAACACAGTCACTGGTTTGCTTGTCAAGTTTTTGTTTTGCCACCTTCTCAAGTCAGCTTGGGTTTCGATGGATTATTATGCAGCTTTGCATGGGTTCGGTATTCAAAATGTTTATGCCCCTTCACTCTCTTTGTACTAGTTCCATACTTGGGCACCCTGGCTTGGCCAGCGGACGATCACAGAACGCTCCGGGTCACAATGCAATTGCGAACTCAGCAGGTCTGGAATGCGCATCTGCTTGCTCCGCTGCCACGGGGTCTTCTGCTGCTTTGCGTGGGATCGCTACCTGCTTCCTTCGGTCCCCTGTGGCATGCAGCACTCAAAAAAGGAGTGTTTGAATGGATTGTGTCCTCCCACGTATTCCTCATCTTAGATATATATATTTCTGAGGCTTGTGGAATCTGCTTAGATCACATGCTGTGCATAGGCCGACATCTAGTGGAAGCTGCGGAGTATTACAGTTTGTTTTTCGAAATTCGAAAATGGGCGTTGACACAGGGCGTGCCAGTAATACTATCCCTAGTGTGACGTCCACTGTACCCAAGATCCCTCACGCGTATAGGATCCTCAGATTGTTTTTTTCCGCCATACTGGTCGGAAGCATCTTGCTGAGTCCCCTAGCCTTAGCCATACTCTTGCTAAAATTATAAAATAATAATCTATTGACATCCTTCCCCACCCCAACGTCGAACTTCGACACTCGACGCCGGCTGGAGAAGAAATCGACCGTCGGCTGCTGCACGACGGATTTGGGCCTCGGAAGGCCGCTGGCCTCGGCCCGGGCCTGGTAGGCCGCTGGCCTCGGCCCTGCAAGTAGGAAGAGTGGGGGGTGGTACATACTCTACACTCTTGGTATATAGGTACACCTTATATATTTCCTACACTTAACAGCCCGCTGCCTCAAGGTGCGTATGGAGGGTACCCCTTTTCAATTCTGCCCCAAGTGCAACCGCGAATACCCTTGGGTCGACAGGCACGCCACATGCAATCTCTGCTTGCCGAGGGACCACCCCGAAGCGAACTGCAGAGCGTGTAGTAGGTTTAAACCTAAGACACTTAAGGACCGTTCGACGAAGCGTTGGGCCCACCACGCCAGGCAGGCGGCCATGGCAGCGGAGGGCGCCTTCAGCGATGGCAGCGACGCCGTACTTTCGGACGGCGAGGGCATTACGGCGTCGAAAGACAGCCGAGTGCAAGGCCCCGACCTCGGAAGGTCGTCCGGCAGGGCGGCTATGGGGAAGACCCCCGGCGACGCAAGCGCTTCACATACTACACACACTAAACACACTAAGACCAACCAAGACTCGACGACGTCGAGTTCTCGGAAAGAGGCACAGACAGAACGGTCCGATTCGGTGTCCTCTGGGCGCTCTCGATCAAGATCGCCGCATGACTCCAGGCAATCATCCACTCTTGCCAAGAGTGCCTCGCTCCCTAGGCTAACGGAAGTTCGATCGTCGGAAGACTAAGACGACTTCCACCCCCAGGCCGCGCTCCAGGAGGCAGAGCCCGCAATTAAAGCCAGCGAGGCCCCACGCTCGAAGGACAGGGACACCTCTCCCGATCCTCGACGCCAGGCGTCGAAAAACTCCGGAGCCACTAAGGGACAGGGAAAACATTTTTCTACGCACGGGGAGGGAGGAAAACAGCAGAAGAAACTACCTGTACATTCTTCCACACCTGTGAGACACTCCAACCCCCCTAAACAGACAGACAAGTCCAGGTCTGCTGATAGGTCCACTACCAGCAAAGCTACTCAGGATAAATCCCATAGACTCGCTGACAGAGTCATTCCCAGTTCCAAAAAATGGTCCAGTGAAGACATAGATAGGGTCATGTCAAGAATGTCTTCGTTGGCTGATTTTTATGATAAAAAATTTCCTCTCGTATGATCCACAAGGGGCCACACCCTCAGGCTCTACTGATCCTATCCCCCCGAGTAAGAAGGCCCGGTTTGAAACCCCGATGAGGTGTGAACCCTTCGAGGTACAACCTTACGCAACACCATACTCTCGGTATCAAGGAGAGGCTTCCTTTTGTGGAGACCAAGATTTTGGTATGATAGAAGAGCAAACCGGGACGGGCTACTATGGGGATGATGAGGACCAGGAAGAAGAAGAGGATGACCTGGAAACATACAGAGTAGATTCCCCGGTAGACAACGAAGCCCCGGTTACCGACTCCCCGGTCGATAACCAGCCCCTCCTAAATGAGGTTCTCGCTCGCGCACTAGATGACGGCCTATGCACAGCATGTGAATCTAAGCAGATACAAGCATCAGAAATACGATTACGGTGAGTAATGTATCCCATATCCTTACCTTCCTATCCTTTTGCCTCGCGAAACTGATGGTAAGGATATATATCTAAGATGAGAAATACGTGGGAGGAACATCCAATCGAAAGAACGTTACAGTTGGTAAGTAACTTGTTGTTCTCTGTTCCAGCGGCTCTTCTGTGCTCGCCTGCAACCAGAGCCCACCTTACTTTGGGGACATGTATCAAAGTGTCCGCTTCGCACTGCGCAACCGTAGCAATCAAGGTCACCAGAGGAAGAGACCCTCTCAGGACCATCAACTGCTCGACACACAACAGTTGTCCCAACATCCTTGTTCTCCAGATTCTGCTTCTTCTTCTGTTGCAAAGTGGAAAAATCATGACAACTCCACCTCCTGCTACTAATCCATATGGCCTGCGCCTGAGGGGGCCTTTTATGCCTCCCAGCCTCTCTCAGGTGTGGGTCATTAGCACTGTTAGGCTGCAACCTGCAGTCTTGTGCCTCTGCAACCCTCTTCTTTGACCTAGTACTTTGGGCATTTTGGGAATTGGAGTTAACTCAGCTTTTCTAATGCATATATCGATACTCACTTCATTTGCCTCCTTAATTATATTCCCTAAAGGAGTAGTATAAGGATTCAATGAAGAGTTTGGTTTTACTTGGGGAAGTATGGTTTTCGGACTCTAAATTGGTAACATTTAAGGACTCCTCTTTAATATTCCTCTGGGGGGTCATAGGAGCTTTGATCTCTATGAATGTCAGTGATTCTAAAAGAAGGTTTCTTATTCCCAATGCATAAATCGTTATGATTGTTTTCACCCACACTAATATAGTTTGTTTTGAGAAATAAAAGCTCTCTGACAGCAAGGTATTGCATATTCCAGTATTACTGATATTTCCTTATTTGAGGAAGACAAATGTGTCTCACTCAACAGAGTTCTTCTGTTCCTCTGGAGCACATCTCCACCCAGTCAATCTTTCCAGCTAATACCGCCCCCAGGGTCAGGATCAGGAAGTGGCTGCCTTCCCAAAGTGACCTGGCAGCTGACTTTAGGTAGGGTCTCTGTGAGAACTCTGCACGATTTATCACAGAATGCAGTGTTCACCTCCTTCATTTCAGTCCTCTCCTTCCTTTTCCCCCACTCAGTTCCCTGCAGTCCTCCACACCTCTACGTATTTATGTAGACTAGAGGATTTCAGTCATATGCATAATACGGGACGAGGAAGAGTGAGGCTTGCCCTTGTGCAGTGGCTATAGTCACTAACACCAAGAAGATCAAACAAGGAGGCCAAAGTCAACTGTGGAACCAACATACGCTGTGCAGTCTACAACAGCCCACTCCAATGATAAAAAAGTAAGGAAGGACTGTGTACCTTGTCATGCCAAGTTGCGGCAAGCCAGGCCTGGTGGAACAAGACACTGATTCTGTGGCGAGAAACCTAAGAAGCAAGAAACAAGATGGTGCCAAGGAGGAACGAGGGTCTCTAAAGTCTCCATGGAGCGGGAACCTGTCCAGTAACGGGGAAATCAGAAACCCGAATGGCGAAGCCAAAGCGAAGGGGAGACGTGCAGCTGGGTACGCGAGAGAGAGCTTACCGATGCAGAGCTGCCCAGGACAGAACGCTGAACAAAGGAGCAGTGCAGAAGCCCCACTCGACTCCCAGGACAGACCGGAGACCGACCAACCGAAGGTAGGGAAAGGGTCGGGCCAGCTGGTGGTAAGCTGAGGGCACAAAGCAAGTTCAACAGATATGCACCCTTATCCTGTGATTAAAAAGGGATAATGAACAAACAGTAAAAGCTGGAGCTAACTTTATAAAACATCCCATGTGGAACAGTACCTGGCAGGAGAGTACACCCGGTCTGTTCAGTTGGGCATTGACTGAAGCAGGGGTAAAGAACCCGGAGAAACAGCACACCAGGGTCTGGGACTCATATGAAGTTGGGGAAACCCCCACAAAAGCAAAGTACATGGGCCAAAGACCCACAGGAGACCGGAGGAGCATACATCTTGGACTTATGTGACAAAGAAAGAGAAGTGCTGGAAGTTAGGGGCCGAGGATTCATTGTCAAACGAAGAGGTACTTTCTGGAATTCTAAGTTCAATAATTAAGTCTGGCAGGACAGTGCACCAAATTTGAGACTGCAAGTGTGAGTTTGAGAAAAGAACAAGGGGAAGGGCATTTCCCCTCCTGATAAAAGGAAATCATTTTGTAACAAGGTCTACATTTAAATCTGGCAGAAAAAGGAACCAGACTTTGCACTACATTTTGAAAGCTGAAGAGAAGAGCAAGGGGAAGACACTACCCCTTTGTGATTTGGGAACAGTATTTACAGGTCACTCATTGTTTTTTCTACTCAAGAACTGAACATTAAACGTCACTATCCAGAGCGAGAGGAGCTTCCTTCTGGATCAAGAAGATGCCCAGTTTTTCCTTAGTTTAGTTTAAGGGACGGAAATAGCTTTAGATACAGGACGGTGGACATTTATTTTTACACAACATCCTGACAGAGCCCTTAGTGTTTTTAGTGAGGCAGGGCAACCCCTCATACAAATAGGGCAAGATAGGTTTTTCCTTTTCTTTAATTTTGATAGCAAAAGTCTTTGCAAAAAAGCATGCCACCACTCTTTCATGCTCGTACATCTGCACACTTAGTGGTTAAGATACTTTGTATCTTTATTATTGTATTGCATTTCATTGTGTTGACATTTATATAGCGCCTTTTACCATTATTATATTCTCAATGTGCTAGTGGTGGGAAAGTCCTCAGTGACCCAAGTCCAAAATGTCGGAAATCACAGAGTAGGTTTAGAATGCGTGTGCACACTTAGCCATTGGAAGGCATAGGAGGACTGGCCGGGCTCCGATAAAAAGCATCCCACGACGTCAGGCATGTGAATGGGTGCTAAGAGAGGTCAAGAGGAAGCGTGATTGCAAGAGACTCGTTGTGTCCAGCTGGTCTGAATTTCTTGTATGTCTTCACTGCATACTAGTGGCAGAGGTATTGAGGCATAGTCTGGTGTAAGTAGGCAGAACAATTATGTGGCCAGCTAGACTGAATTTGTCATAGCCTTGCTGTATTCTGATATGTACGGGTATCAATGCCTGTGGCCGGTGTCCACCGGAGCGATGCCTTAATTCGTACCTAGAAACTCCGAAGATTTGTTGTAGATTGGCCTATTTGTTCAGGCAGTGCCATCCTCTGTCGATTATAGCCGTTTGCTTTGTGACTTTTTGGTTACAATTGCAGTGTGTCAAGGATGGGCTGGTGGCAGCAGATATTTTTCTACTGTGTTTTGGATTTTGTACTCATGCAATTACTGCAAATGTCTACAAAGCTGCTGCTTTCCTGGCAAAGTGTTGTCTGTGTGTTAACCAGGATGTGGGTGTTTGGACTGTCTGCTCACAATTCACATCAAGTTGCATGCATGTCTCTGTTGCTAGGCAGATGGCTTGGCCCATCGCTATATATGAATGGATAGTGTGATGAATCCTGTGGAGTAATCACTGATCCCCAGCCTGAGACCTCCTCCAGTGTAGCCAGGGGATGGTAGCCGCTACCTGACCTGACCTTGGGGGTGGTATTATGAGGGAGGATCACATGGAAGGAGATGGCTGTCTGGGAGATGTGGTGACCCCATTGGGAGAGACATGGTATTTTTCCCTTTATAAAAGAGAAACACCCTATAATTCCTAAATTCCTGATGGCATGTCACAATATGAATCCCTCCAACTAAAAACACGAAACCTTTCCTATCAAACATTCTAGACTGAATGCTATTCACCCCTCATACGTACATAAAACACACATAGCATCTCCTGACTTTGATGGTTTTGTATTAAATAAAAATCCCAAACAAAATCACCTTACAAATTAATCCTATGGACTCCAACAACGCCTCGAGTACTGAGACGAGGAAGAGGAAGGAGGAGTTTGTATGGATTTAAAGAAACCCTAAGCTGAACACCCAGACTAGTTGTTGCAATGTAGATCAGCTACGCAGGGCATATAAAGATGTTTACATTTTCAATCAAGAGACGGAGAGAAGAGAAGCAGCCCGGGCGAAGCGGGAAGCAGAACTGCTGGTAAAGGCAGAGACACAGGAACGTACTGTGATGCAAGAGGCTGGTGCTTTCTAGCTGCGGCTTGTCAGCATTTCTTATAGGAGTGGCGGGAGACCCAGCGGAGTGTGGCCTGCTCCGGGGAAGAGCCGCAAAGGTACCGGCAGCAGCAGCAGCGAGGCTGTCAAAGACAGTTGTGCAAAACAGCAGCAACTTTACCAGCAAGTGAAGGCAAAGCCGGTGGGGGAGCTAAACGAGGGTCTACCAAGCAGGAGATGCCATTCTCGACTTGAGACTTCATTCATTCATGGATCGGAAACACTATGCGATATCAGTGAGTTGGCCCAGTGATGGTAGCAACCCTGGGGCGTACTGACAGTCACATGAACAGTTAAGTGCATTTTTAATACTGACCAAGTAAATTATAAAGATAGAATTTACACAATTCCTCATGCCTCAGATGTCACTATGCGGAAAGTTGGAGCAAGCATTGACATAAGCAAAAGAATATTGGTGAATAAGTTAAGACAGAACTTGAACAAGTCTTCATATGTGAGATGACCAAATGGGGAAGCTTGGGACAAGTAGTATCTGAAGTCAGTGAAGTATAGACAGTACTGGAGTACAACTGTGCTATACTGGGGAAACAAAGAGAACATTGAAAGAAGCCCTGATAAATGAAATATCAGGCAATTAGCCTTTTGGGGGAAAGATACCTGGCAGAAGATTACGCCAGAGGATCTGTAAAACCCAGAAGATTCCTGTCAGGGGATTATACCAGGGAATCCACCTAAAGTGTATGCAAGAAAAAGACATGGTGAAAAGATACCTGGCAGGAGAGTATACCAGGGTATCTGGCTGGAGAATCTACTAATAAAAAGTCCTGGCATGGCATGGGAGTATACCAGGAGGTTTTGTAAAAGACATTTTTGCCACCCTTGAAGCCGTTGTCTAAAAAAAGACACTTTTGCCAGCCTTGAAACATTGTTGAATGCAAGAAAAATTCTTGCCCTCCTTTAGGAAACATTGTTTGGGGAAAGACACGTTCACCATCCTTCCTGAATTAATCCAGGAGAATGGAACTACCTTCTGGAACCATGGACGTCTTGTTGGAAGAAACAATTTGTTGGATATATCTATTTGCTTTATATTTGAACATATTTTGGCTAAACCTAGATCAGAGACATTTTCCCTTACACTTCTTAGTTGTTCCTTTCTAGTGTGAGGGTCGGATATGTTTTGGGCACAAGGACAGTTAACATAATTTTGATAACAAGACGCAAACTGATCTTTAGTTTTAGTTTACTAGGTAGGGAATTCCCATTTAGAATAGGCACAGAAAGGACTTTATTCAACCACTTTTCTTTCAATAAAGATGTCTGATGTTGAAAACACTACTATTTTGTGTCCGCCTCTCATTTCTGACCCCTCACAATAGCCACTGCTAGTTCGAATGGTGCAGATCCTAACCATTGGTTGACCTGGGCAAGCATCCAGTCCAAATCCTGGATAAAAGACTCCTCCTGTAGCCATTCAACATCATCATTGGAGCCAAGAGTCCACCGAAGAAGTGCAGTTCATTGCCGACCTGACACTGTTAGGCAGAATCCTGTGCAGTTCCCTTGGGGAACACTGCAAAAAGATTAAGACCACAGGAGTAAGCAGTAAACCCAATTTGTAGCAGTCTCCACCACCCATATTTACTTGGTAGCTGTGGCTGAGCAGTCAGACTTCTCTCAAGAAGAGTAGGGCAGTATATAGAGTATACACAATAGGGCTAAAAACACAGTAGAGCAAACAAACACTGACCAGAGCTTTGTATAAAAAGTATATAATTATTTATTTAAAAACACACTTTAGGCAATAAACTAGCACTCTAAATCAAAAGCAAGTTAAAACACAGTCAGGTAAAGTAAACACACCTCCCTTGATAACTATCAGACAAGTCAGAGTTAAAACACCACGATTTGTTAAACAGATGTGAGCGCATAACCTGATGGCACGCCAATAGTTCAGTTAAAGGGAGAGAAAAAGGCAGAGCATAGAAATAAAACAGGTCCCAACACTTTTAGGAGTTCTCAGCAAGGGAATAAAGGCAGTAAATACTGTATAGCCAAGGTTCATAGGCCTGGCCCACTTTAAAGGGAGCAAAGCGAAATGTGCCCAGGATCATACGGTTTAAAATGCACGAAAAGTCTTTGCAGAATGTTCAAAAGAGGTTGGGGTGATTCAAGAAGGTAAAGGTAGAAGGTCTGAGGCCAACCCAGTTGACAAGCCAAGGATTTAAGGGTCACCTTGGGCAAACCGAAGAAAGGGAGGCCAGGCAGGACACAGTACCTTAAACAGAGAGGAGGCTCCAGCGGTGGCAGTTGTTCCTGTCAGTGGTTGCAGTTTGTTGTTTCTACCAGGGGAAGAGAGGATCTCATTGAGGAGGAAACGTGGAGTCGTTGCACTGCACAGGGATGAAACCAGCCGCGGAGTTCATCGATAAAAGGTGCGTTCCTTTTATTCGTGGTCAAAGTGGTGAAGCTTGGCAATGGGCGATTCGACCAAGAGACGTCTTTGGAAGACGAAAAGGGCGAACTGGTTGGTCCCACCAGCTCAGAGGAAGAAGACTCGTCCCGTAGAAGATCTTCTCTTATCGTCGGGAAAGTGGTGAGGTAGTTGCAGCAGGGCTTCACCGGTGGTGTCGTTGTTGCAGATGGCTCAGCTTCTTCCCTCCTCGGATTCTTAGGTCCTGTGGCGACTTCTGAAATTCCAGTCCCAAAGGCCCTGCTTTTATGCAGAAAAACCCCCATTCATCAGTCTAGCTGTCAATCACACATGCTAAGTGGTGAGCCGGGCGGCTCACCACTGGGCCAATCAGAGTAGAGTGCCACTTGGGTTGCCGAGGCAACGCAGTACAGGGTGCCAATTCCCCCCTCCACCCTTCCTGTGGAACCCAGAGTGGCACCATTTGGAGGGCTTCTGTGGAGAAGCCCGCCAAAAAGTGGAACAAAGCGCTCGACCTTGGTCAGAGTTACAAAGACGGGCACGAACGCCATTTTAGAAAAAAAGTTCTGGCAAAAAGACCCAACCGTTGATTTAATATTAAATAAATAAACCGGCGTTATCTTTAACATTGCACCAAAAAGTGGTGTTTAAAATCAATGGGGAAAATCCATAAGGGAATATTCCGGTGGAATATTTTGCGTGGTAACCACTGCCACCAGCCAGAAACTCGACAAGGGGGGACTGGACAGTGCCCCCTTGAAAACATACCCAGGGGCAATATAATTAACCCCTTCCAGTATATGATGATTTGTACTGGTTCTGTTCACAATTTAGGACTAGTAAAGTCAATGGTGACTTTACATGCCCTCGGAGACAGTAGTCCTTCCCAGGGTATGGAGTCTGTTTGGGGGTCACTGTGACACCCCTGTGTTACTGCACTGAGGGTGCTGTGTAACACACACATAAACAATAGATGATACCCTATGGAGCAGAAAGAAAACCCCATAGACCATGAGCACACAAAGTCAGACATACCTCAAATCATGCCTAAGAGTGGGAGTAAAATAGTCTCACTCTTAGCAGGAGAAGAAAACAAACCCCAAAAATCCAGCAAACCTGCTGGGGAACTCACTAGGTTTGGGAAATTAGCCTTATAAGAGAATTCTCCCTAACAGACAACAAATATGGCAGATTATCAGCATTGCTTCCAGCCAAGTCCTGGTGAAGCCCTGCCCCTCTGTCCTGATTCCAAGAATGCTCTTGTTGGTGCTTCAACCCGTAGGGGCAATCTGTCTTGACCTTTGCTTGAGGTTCCATGCCTTCTGAAGCCTCGAAGTGGCCCTATACTAACCAGTTGGCTGTCCAGCTACCTGGCTGCAGCCATTGCCATTCCGAGTGCTGTGGGATGTTTTTATCCATGCATCCAGGCCCTACCTCAAAACTGTGCAGTACTGACATGGAAAACATCATGATGGCCAGAGCTTCCCAGAAAATGCACAGGGAAATGCATGAAGAATAGGCTGCCACTCATTTTTGC
The DNA here is from genome assembly GCF_040938575.1 of Ambystoma mexicanum. Lineage (NCBI taxonomy): Eukaryota > Metazoa > Chordata > Amphibia > Caudata > Ambystomatidae > Ambystoma > Ambystoma mexicanum. Next base: position 712,062,353 of record NC_090931.1, read on the forward strand.
CGATGTTATGGGCGCAGAAGGGCACTGCCTCAAACCACCATTGGACTACCCACACAGTAGTCTGAAACCATTGGGAATGGCAATGCTGATTGCCAAAAGCAACCTAGAATTGTGGGGAATTCATTTTCTTAAATCCCAAAAAGGGGTGCAGTACCAGTACTCACCACTATCAGAAAGCCGGCGTTTTAAAACCACCAGATTTTGTTTAAAACTCAATAAATGAACCCAAGGCAAGCCAAAGAAAGACTTACTGAGAGGTGGATACAATCTAAAGTTATATTCTGAAGTGACTTGAAGGTTTATAACAAGACTGGCTGAGCTGTGGATTTCAGCAGTTTAAGTAAATTTGGACTGAAAGACACTAAAAACCTAAATGTTTAAAAGAAATGAGTGACCTACTTTTGAGTGTCACATAGGTTGCAATTGTTTAAATGTCATAGTTTTAAACTTAGAATCAGCATCCTAGCTGCATATGTAAAAAATTGTCTTGACTTAAACTGGGGAACAAAAGTGACATTAGCTGCGGCCTGGCTTAAGGAACTGAATTCTGCCCACCAGCTACCCCCGACAGGAGTTGAGACTTGCACAACAGCTGTGTTCCAGGCCTATCTGCCTTTTGCTGCTCCCACCAAAAGGCATATGACACTTCCCTGATTGAATTACCTGGGCTCTGCAGGAAATTGAACAAAGCCCTGTCCTGACTCAGGCAAATGTTTTATTATGGGGGCCGTAAAAAGTGGCTTCCTCCTGGAAGTAAAGGGGAGGAGCACTGCCTGTGAGAGCAAGCTGGCTTGGCAGAACTGGAAAAACCAGAAATTCAACCTTGTGCTGGGGGGAAACCACACCCCTGTAGCCAGAATATGGTTTTAGAAAAAGATGAATAACTCATAGAGCGGAATTGTGAAAATTATTTAAATGATACCATAATTCTTGGGATTTTTCTGCCCACATTTTAAGAGGTTTTTAGAACCGGTGGCATGATCTGGGGGCAAGCTAGCAGTTAAGAGGGTATTACTTAAAATGTATGCATGTTAAAAATCTGACACTTCATCAATTAATGTCCATACTGCTTGCGCACATGTGTGTAAATTTGGGGTAATGTCCGATATTACGAAATCAGTTAAAGTGCAAATGTCGCTATTTCTCTATGCAAGCTCCCAGGAAGAGCAGATTTGGACAGGGTATACCTCCTGTGATATGTGATGGGTGCATGTAATTTTAAACAAATGTGTACCTGTGCAAATATGTCTTTTTGAGCAAATATAGATTGTGTGTAAAGTTGACAGGGGTGGGTTCTCTGTACCATAAACAGACCTCATCATGATGACACTTCATTTCATTCCCCCAATCAAGGGGAAGAGGAGGAAGTGGCCAATGACAAGTGGAGAGGGGTAGAGCCTAGTGATGCTGCACACACACCCATTTTCAAAACACATAAAAGCAGACAGTCAGGACAGATAGGGACCTTCAAATCCATTTGCTGCGGGACGCTCTGCCGGGAAAATCCATACTTTACCTCCATCAATCTCTAGAGAAAGCTGTGCAGAAAGATCCAGACTTCAAATCTATCAATATCCAGAGAGAGAGACCCAGACCAGACCGCTGTTAGCAGAACCAGAGAGCTGACCCAGACCACTGTTAGCAGAACCAGAGAGCTGACCCAGATCACTGTGAAGTGCAGAGACCAGACCAGAGTCCAGTCTAAAACCTGACCAGATCCGTGGCGAGGCCCATTCTAATTCAAGAATATAGTGTGAGTACCTAGCAAGACTGTGCAGAACCAATCTCTTAGTTAAAATAATATAATTCAATCTATTTTAATCTAAGTAGAACTGTCTCCTAACTGTCACCTGTCATTTGTAAAGCTGTCACCTGTCATTTTCTAGTTGCAAGCTGCACTTGTCACTTTGAATTTTAACATTCCAAATCCGAAAAACTACCTTTATTTAATCGCTCATATCTCCGTAACCGTTTGTCCTAGAGACTTGCAGTAACTTTCCTCTGAAAGCTGGCAATCGTGGCTTTTCTACGGACCTAGACCGGACCGCATTCCTACCCTCGATACTTTTGCCGCAATCGCGAAAAACGCACTCGCGAATTTTGCCGCGATTTGCAAATTTCTCCACGTGTGAAAACAGAAGATTCTTTGCTTTCCTTGCTAAAAATGTGTTTGCCTCTTAAGAACCATCCCTGTATCATTGCTAGAGTGAGCCTGGACTAATATTAACTTGATACCACTCACCCTGAACCTCTAGAGGGAATTAAAAGCATTTTAGCATATTTTTCACTTCATTGCCAGCACATATAAAAGCATTTTGGGCCTGTGTTTCCAACTTCTGTAGTCTAAGCTTGCTGGGGTGAACTGAATTACATTTGATTGCATTTCTGAGAACTGTGTGCTTTCCTTCCATTTCCTTGCATTGCATAAAGGGGCGGGGGATTGCCAGAGAAAAGTGATTACATTGTTTAGTTGAAATCATATTGAGTATTTTCTGTATTGCATTTTCATTCAACATTACATCCATCTGAACTTATATAAAGCATTCTCTACCACCTTCTTCTTCTGTTCCTATTCACAAGTGTGCTAGTGCCAGATTCTCTGTTGTTAATCTTTATCATATCAGATTAAGTGTGATATCCAATTATTAATTTATTATAAAGTGTGATATATATATCTATTGTTTAAATTATCAAATAAACCTTTTAAACTTGCAAAACAGAACTACTTCTTGGCTCAGTGGGGTCAGGAGGATTCCAAGAGAGGGGTGTTATATAGGGTTAGTCATCCAGAACGCATGAACTGGACATAAAGATATATCAATAAGGGTTTCCATTCAGTATCCCAGACTAGGCATTGACTTAGCTGTAGTGTTGAATTGAATCCTCTTACAGTGCATCCTTGGAACTTGGAGAATCTTCAACGTGTGCTACAAGATACCTGCTCCTCCATTTGCAGCTTATCAGCATTGCTTCCAGCCAAGTCCTGGTGAAGCCCTGCCCCTCTGTCCTTATTCCAAGGATGCTCTTGTTGGTGCTTCAACCCATGGGAGCAATCTGTTTTAACCCTTGCTTTGGGGTCCATGCCTTCTGAACCCTCAGAAGTGTCCCTATACTAACCAGTGGACTGGTGGACTGCCCAGCTACCTCGCTGCAGCCCTTGCCATTCCAAGTGTATCCTTGGAACTTGAAGAATCTTCAATGTGTGGTACAAGATGCCTGCTCCTCCATTTGCAGGCTAGTCACAACCGGGGTTGTACAGGGCCTGATCCTTTGTTCGTCCATTGAAGGTCGCCTGTTGCCAACTGATTGCGGTGACTCCTATTGCAACACATCTTCCTCACTCCCTGGAGATGTCCTGGGGTTGCCTGCTATGAAGAGGTCTTCTTCATTTCATCCCAAGGGTGCATAGAACCGATATTCAGGCACATCGACCAACCAAAACAAAATCCTGTGCCCGAAACTGACCTCTGTACCCAAGACCCCGGAATCTCCCTCAACCAGATCAAGCACAGAAGATGGTGTTCCCATTGGAATCCAGAACCTCAGCAGTGGTCTAGCAGGGTCGGATTGGTCCCTCTCCCTTTTGGCCCGTGGCTGGGCCAAAATCTGCCTTGGGGGGTGGGGGCCGATTTCTGGCTATGCCTGGGCTGGTTTGGAAGAAAATAAAATTGAAAAAAAGATATATATTTTTTTCAAAAAGCCATTCATCCTTTATCAGGTTGATAAATGAGTACCAACACAGGTTGGGTGATATTGTATGCATATTTGTTCTATTAAAAAGAGCTTAAGCGTAAGTGCTATACAGTAAGATATTATCATTTGCCCTTGGATGTCTGCTTGGATTCACAGTAATTTAGTGTACTTAGGAACAATGCTATTTGATGCCACTTCCTGTTTTGTCAAGGGGATGAAAGGTCATGATTCATCGCTTCCTGGGATGTCACTTTGGGGTGGGGTCGCTTAGCTTACCATAACTGGCGAATATCATGGGTTTTTCGCGTTTTACTTGGAACCATAACGTCCCTTTTAACAAAGTTTTTTTTACTGAATTTCATAGGTTTTTAGTAGCGCAACTTAACCATAATGTGACATGAGTGAAAACAGTGATACTAATGGTAGAGCCTACACTTTGCTATATAAAGCAAATATTAACCATTACTTTATATGTACTTACCAAATTTCTTTTTTAAACACATCATACAGACATTAAAAAGAATACAGAAACAGAGAACTTACAAAATCATCTGCAGCGAATGGAGCAAAAAATGTATCTATTAAACAAATAGTGCGCTCAGAAATATTATTGTCCCCAGTGTTCGGGCATGTGTTTCTAAACATACGTTGATCGAGCGTACAAACATTTTCTATGCACCTTACCGTAGTTTTCCTCTTTTTTACACATGCGAAATCGGGCAGCAGGGTGCGGCCATCTTGTGATCTTATCCGTTGCCGCATCGCCCAAGGTGGACTGCCCTGGCGGCACTAATTCATATGCCCCGGCCCTGAGGCTGACATCACCAAACCAAGTGATATTCTCTGTCTATCTCCAGGATGTTACTGGGCAGCGTAGCCAAACGCACCCAGTCATCATGTACGTGATCACGCTAGTTGACGCAGAACCTGGAATATCAACACACATCATCTCACAGCACAGCGCGTCCCAATTTTGAATATAAAACCATACTTTTAAAAGAAATAGAAAAACTGTACAATTTTTAAAGTACTTTAATTTCACGCTCCAAGAACATCCAGCGTTTGCCATATTCAAGCAAATGCGTAATTTTTTTCTTTGTTCTCGATCCACAAATGTTTATCGTGAGTCACACAGTGTTCCTTTTGGGTATAAAAAGTGCATTGGACGCACTGTGAATCGCAAGACGTTGGCATCAGCTTGGCGCTAGGCCACCGTAAACGATGTCAGGTTGCTTTTTATCACTGGTACCGCGTAAGGGCACATCGGCCATGGCGATCGTCCCAAAAAAAAGTCATTGTTATCCAGCCATTCAGGTGTATCTGCAGCTGCTGGTTGAAAAACCTGTCAGTTGATATCTGGAATCAATGACAATCGCAGAAAGGCAGTAGGTAGCTGTTTAAAAACTATAACAGAAATGTGTCTCAGTAGCCGATCTTTAGTACAGTTTATCATTTTGCCCATTAATTCGGCCCGTGTTAAAACCAATGATGAACACGGACATCAAAACAATGGGAACACAGAGAAAACAATGTGGGAAGTAGTCTACAATTTGCTTCAGAGGTTAGTGCTATGGAGTATGTTCATCTCGAAATGGGATACGGACGCTGACGTTACAATCAGGGAGCAAGCTAAGGGCAAGAAGAACACAAAGACGGAATTTTAATTAAATATTAGCATTGAATTATGCGTTTGTGGAACGTGGGGGATCCCACTAGTGGACACCCACTAGTGGACTACATGCATCTTGATGCTGAACTGCCCATGTGGGCGTGACAAAGGCAACTACACACTCAGGTTGTAGTTGCGTGTCGTTGCACTATGACACAAACAACAACCGAGTATAGTTTAAGGCAGCAATAACGGTCGGCGAATGGTAAATTGACTCGTTGGTCTATAAAATCGTCGAAAGTAAAACATACATAATATTTGGCATTTCTATTCTCTCGGCCTAACGCTGACACTCCGTTCAGGGCAATGAATTTTCATGAAGTGAAATTACATGTTCCTTTGTCCAGTTTTGGAATGGTGAACCTTATCATATTTGACAGTGTTACATCCTTCCCTTCATGCATTCCTTTTGGAATCTTCGCTTTGGTTGAAGGTCAAAAAGCAATTGAACCTTATACTGTGTACGATGCGTGGGTTTCCTCAACTCGGAAGCAAAAATTCAACAGCGCTGACCTTCAGTCACACTGGGAGCCAATAGACCTTCCGACCGTAGTGCATTAGAAATATATTTTTTAAAGATATTACTTTTTTGCTACCATTCACCAATGCAGGCGACATTTCTACCGATTTACTTTGTTTCTCTGGTGAACTTCGCACTCTCCCAGAGACTCCTACAGACAGGCCACACCACCTGTCAGCTCAGCCCATCTCCTCTTCACACGCTAAATCACGTGAACATTTTTTGCCAGGAGAAAATCTCAAACCCTGACAAAATGTGCTTGTACGAGAATGTCTGAGCAAGCCCTGCTACAATGCCCTCCGGCCAGGCCGCGGTCCCCTGACCCCATGACCACAGTTATATATCAGAGGCCTATAATGTGCACACGTGTGTTTGTACTATCCATCTTTGGGTCACTAGCGAGGTGAACGGTGGGGGGGTCTTGCCACCTTACAAATACAGACACATAGTAAATACGTATTAGTAATGTCTGGATTCCCCTACTAACTTAGGGTAGGACCCAAAGTTACTTAAATATGCCAAAAACAAGGGGGATTCTGGGAGTATCTCTGCCAGACATTAGTCCAGGGTGCAAAAGCCTTACCCAGATTCATTAGCTCACTATCTTTTACAGAGGAGAAATATCTCAATCATATCACTCTTTGCCCTGCCCAAGGGCAGTCCAGCACCGAAAAGCTAAGCAATTGTACTCTGAACAAGAGTACCAACAGCAACCTCAGACACATGTTTCGGTCTGGTTGTACCTCATCAGTAAGGTGGAGCTGTGCCTCTCTAAGAATAGTGACCAAGGGGTCCATGTCTGGATTCCCCATGTAATTTAGGGTAAGACCCAAAGTTACGTAAATATGCAAAAAACAAGGGATGTCCTGGGATTGCTATTGGTACTGTTCTTCAGAGGAAAATTGCCTAGCATTTCGGTGCTGGTCTGCCCCAAGACAGGACAAAGACTGACATGTTTGGGATATTTCTTCTCTGTGGAAGATAGTGAGGTGAAGACTGTGGGTAAGTCTCTCGTAACCAGGACTAATATCTAGCTGAAGGACTCCCAGAACCGCTCTTGGTAAGTTGCATGAAAAAACTGCATATAACCACAAAAAGTCAAACAGTAAGTATATAATAATTGGACTCACAAACACCACAGCATAACACACCTATTCAATTAACATTCAAAAAATAATTATAACCAACGTAGAAACTCTTCAATACATGCCCTCTTCACTCAATGCTCTTCTAACGACCCAAAACCAGCATCATAGTAAATTAAAATAGCCAGTATTGCGCAAAGTGTTTATTATGTCCGCGGACACCGCAAACACATAAGAACCTTCTCCCATCTAAACAAATACAGCATTTGACCCATCTTACTCCCCCACGCTCTCCAAGCACTCATACACACCAACACACTCCCCAAAATTGGATTTATGCTCACTTCCAGCACATGTCCGTGCATCAAATATGGCGGGCGCATCGAAACTATTTGATGCACCTCACACTTCATCCCAGCCAATCAGAGAACACTACACATGTCTGCGGACACGACGCAAGCAGATTATCCAATCGGGGTCCTGTCCGCGGAGTGAACAGGGAAGTGTCCACAGAGCGGACGTAGATATCACACATTTTTTTGCCTTACGCTTTGGTCGTTAAATTAAAACTACTGGACGGATATACACCAAATTAACAAAAGCTGCTTCCGGTAGCAAGACACCACTCCTGCCGCAAATTTGATGAAAATCCGTCCAGCGGTTTGGGCTGTAGCCGCAACAGACATTTTTTCCCATTATGTCTATGGGAAAAAAAGAAATTTTGGGACCCCCCTATAACTTTGACCCCCTTCACCAAACCTCACTTAACTTTGCGAAAACATTCAGAGTGGGCCATATACTTTAGTTGCAGTTTGGTGAGGATTTGTCTAGGGGGAGCAAAGTTATAAGCCAACCAAAAAGTGCTCTTCCTATGGGTTTAGCAACTCAACCATAACTACATGGCCGCTACGGCAGGCCATGTAATTTATATTGTGTGAATAAAGGGCGTGTAACAAGCCATTTGTTTTATTATAACACGTAGTTTGTGTGGTTCTTTTTTCCTGTCTGTCTGAGTCCAATCACTTGTTTTGCTTAAGGAGCTAGGGGCAATATAAGTGTTCCCCTTATGTGGCCAAGCAAAAGCAGAACAAGGGGTTTTTGCCATTATTTTCTATAGGTAACTTTTGAAGCACCATGAAACTATTTCAAAGTGACTTGGAAGGTAACTGTGTGCTGTAAGGAAGGCATGGTATCAACCGGTAAAACAGACACAGGTGATCACAGTTCAAGGGTGTTTATTGAACTTCAATTGGGTTTAAAAAACACCCATCTAATCCTAAATCTAAAGATGGGAGCAAGCTACGACCATCAAATAATAATAATGCAGTCCTAGTCGAGTCCGTCAAAATAAAAGGTCCTATACTAATAAAACTATTGGCAAACCTAACTTCTAAATACAAATAGTGTGGAAAACAATGTTATGCAAAAAGAAAAGTGGTAAAATAATTTCAGGATGTTCAAGCCATTGGCTTCCCTTCCCCAAGTTTTCAGCACGGGACAAGGCGGCACACTCTAGGTTAGCACACTCTCTGGCTTCTCTAGCGCGAGGATGCAGTTCAAAATGTCCACATCGGGCGTTCTGTGCCAAAGTTTCTTTGCCATTCATAGTCTCTTATTTCAGAAGGCCTGGTGCAACACAACAAACATTAAAGTTCCTTTCTTCTTAGAATTTCACATATACAACTTCTCAGGTGATTTTTGATTTACTCCGGGTCCCCCTACACCGGGCTCAGACCCACTTTAACAAAAAACTTTCAATTGATCTCCCTCCGCCGGGCTCGGACCAACTTTTCCAAGCTTTGTTTACTTCAAAAACCGAAGACTTTCGACAGTGCGCAGGATTTTGCTTAACCCGTCTCAGGATTTACAATTACTTGTTCTCTTCTTGATGTAACCTTTTTCTCACTTTCACTTTTGCCACTTCTCTGCTGGATACCTTACAGAGACCTTCGATTGAGCACCCACATGATGATGGACCACTCTGTCACAGGTATTCTATCTTACTTTGAAAGTTCAATCACTCATCCACAGTTCAACTTTACCTGGGTCCTTTATCACGCGCGTTTTAACAATGTTTGTTCCAGCGCTCGCCATACAATATTGCTGCTTGCAACCTTGGCTTCAACACAGACCGGTCTTGTATCGGTCTCCACTACTTATCGGCTGTGTTGATTTCAATGACGCGGCTTTGTTTTTGGAGCCAAGGACGGTACCACAATGGCTTATGCTTCTCCCCGCCTTGATTATTGACATGGGAGGGCCACGGGTATCTCCGACACACATTGCAGGATCCTTCAGCCTGTTTTCCTGGTCTCAAGCTTTCTATTCTTAAGGGTTCAGGAAAGTAATCGTTACTTGACAAAAAGGTGAAGGGAACTTTCCCTCCTTGCGATCCGCTTCTGTTTTGCCATCTTTATTATTTTGTTCAGCTGCCATTTCGAAACTGCTGTTTCCTCGTGTGCTTTGCCTCGCTCAGTTGTGCTTTCATGCTCTGCCTTTTGTTTGTAGGGCGAAGCTTAATGAAAGTCAAGTGTGTGTGTGATGGTCAGTAATTGCCTGACTTCGCCTGACCATTGTATTGGGACACGTCAGGTATACGGCTTGGGTATTAGTCTGTTTTCACTCATAGCATGCTGTCCATGTGAAAGTGTTCATGTCATAAAAGAGGTGGGTAGAGTTTCTAAATATCCTACCTGGTAGGATGGGGTAAATGTGTTATAGGGAAGGGGATACTGCGTCTCACCATCCGGTGTCCCACTCCCACTCCCCGAAAGACCCCACACCCAGGTGATTGTCCTGCACTGATTGACCTCCAGGAACTGGATCCAAAAGCGATGGCCGTGTCCTAGCCACCGGGATGACAGATCCCCAGGGCAGAGTGGGTTAGACACCTTCTGGTTTCTCACACTGCGCATGGACAATTTATCTGTGTCTGCCCTGGGTCCATGGAGTTTTAGGCCAGAGAACTGGAATTCTAGCTTGCAACACTGAATTTAAATGTATTTTCAAAGCTCTCTAGTCTGCTCCTGTCTATAGGAATGTGTTCCTAATGTATCAAAGTGCTGATCACCACTCAATTTCCATGGGTGTAATGAAGTTTAATTCTTCTGGTACTAGGTATGGGGGATTGTCTTTCAGTGTACAGCATTTTGGGCCCTGATTTAATGACTTAATTAAATGTATATTTATTGTTGTGCAGTATTCCCTTTCTCTTCACCCCATTCCTTCTATGTATTGCGCCTACTACCAGACATACATTTAGTTTAGGGTTGTGTAAAATCTTCCATTATCATTGCTGTTTTTTTTTTACATGCACTTTGTTTTACACTGTGTTATGACAGGAGGGGAAGAAGCTGGATGCAATGGGTAAAAGGATAATTTATACAGCAGTCTCTACCATCAAGGCAGCTAATGCCCGGGCCATTTTGTACCGCTATGAGCGACTGGAAACTATGGTACAAGGTGGGTCCTGTTCTAGACTTCCTGCCCGAGGACAGAAGGTCGACGCACTGGAAATTTTTCAAGAAGTGGAAGTGGCCGAGGAACCACGCCATCACAGTGGCGTAAAATGCCTCAGACACTGGTTTCTGCCAGATGGGAAACGGCAAGATTGGTTGAAGGCAACAAACTTCCGCTAGGACATTTAGGCTAAGTTGCTCTATATGCTGTTTTACGGGGAAAACCTCTTCGGCAAGGCAATCGAGTCTCTGCAAGCAGTAAAAGCTGACAGACGGCATGCTCCCTGGGAACTTTACAGCAACAACGGCTGTTGTCCTTTCGCTCATCCAGAGGAAAACCCGGCAGATCTGCCAAGGGTTCTACTACCCCGTACCGGAAGCCGTCACGCTCCTCCACGCAAGAAGCATACAGGGGTCGCTCTCAAAGCAGCAGAGGACAGCACCACCTGCAGACAGAGCTCTGACCCCCAAACAGGCCTCAACAGGGGTGGCCTCGGACCCCCACTGATGCACCCCATTGGGAGGCCGGCTGGCGAAGTTCGTCAGCATGTGGGAAAAGATCACCATGGACAGATAGAGTGCTGGACGCTCTCAGACAGAGGCACACCTTGGAGTTTCAATGCAGGTGTCCTCGTAATCCCCTGATACCTCAAGACGAACAGCACAGTCCACAGCTTCTGCAGGAGGTGCGGGCCATTTTTACAGAAAGGGGCAAAGGAACCCGTCCCCCAACATCTGCGCGGCTCGGCAGTGTATTCCAGATATTTTCTGGTTTGAAAGAAGACAGGGGTGGGGGTTGCAGACCGATCCTGGATATGCATCGTCTCAACAAGTACCCAATGTCCCAAAATTTCTGAATGGTCACGTTGCAGCACGTGCACGGCCAACTGGAGGAAGGGGATTTTCTGACATTGTGGGATCTGGAGCACGCCTATTTCCACATCCCCATTCAAGGCATAAATTAGTTTTCAAAATTTGATTAGCAGATTTTGCTAATTAAAATTTCTTTGATTAGCAAATGAACTAATTTGATTAGCAATTTTGTACTAATATTGAATGTCACCAGAATTAGTTGTACCCCAATATATAGAATTAGCAAGAATGTAGAAATTATTTCTATGTACCTCGAAAGTATAACATCAGTGCAATGTCTGTAAAATGTAAAGGTTTGCCGCATGAATGGCCAAACAAAGCTCTAAAAACATTTTTCAGTTCAAGGATGTGTGGCTGGGTCATGCAGTCAGTGTTGCAGCACAGTGATGCGTCCTTCATATTGTTAACAAGACGTCAAGACATCACTTAAAGATTCAATAGTGTGTGCATGTGCAATTTTTATATTTTATTATATCAAGTTACAAAGTGTTTGGCATAAAAGGTCACAAGCAACTTTACTTGGTTTAAAATTGGGAAAAACATTTTAAAATGAATGTGTAGGACTAAGCATCTGTGTATTGAGACACGCTTGGTATGCATGATCTGTTCTTTTTGGGAGAGGTAGGCCTTAAATCATCATCGGCAACACCAGGACGTCTTGGTTTCATGCAAAAAAATTAATCTACAGCCTTTTTCGGTTTGAACTCTGTAGGAGAAAGGCCCTGCTTTTTAATACGAATGAGTGTTTCAACAGTCTCTTCTGATAGGGATGCCCTCAGTCAGTTTTAACTTTGTTCATGCAGGAAAAGCAGCGTTCTACAACTGCATTGGACACAGGGAAAACCCTCAAGATATTTATGAGCTTCACAAGCTGGGCATATGAAGTGCCATAGAGGGTTGCCAGTTTCACCCAGTCTGATCACAAATCTTTTATTGCAAGTCTTAGTTGCTGCTGACAGGAAAGAACAAATGATTAGCCTTCTGTAGGCTTGATCAGTGCAGACCTGCGTGCTAGCAAAGGGCTCTAGGACGAATATTTTGCCAACAGCCCTGCAATTTTAACACAGCCTGCTCAGAAAGCATTCTAATATTCAAATTGCGATTGAACAAAGGCTTCCTGCCAGCACCGGCAGTGCTTTTAGTGCGGGGTTGAGCGCAGGTAAGTGACTGGTATTCTCCCACCCAAACGGGCTGGAGAAAATTAATTCCCAGCGCGGCCACCTGCACCAATAAATAACAAATCCTGCTTGCAGAAGGCCTTTGAATTACATTAAAAAGATAGTTTTAGAATAAAAAGTTGGGCTAGGCTTTGCTTACCTCTTAAGGCCCGTTGCTAAGTCACAGTGGGCAGGTCCTCTCTGCCTAATCTTCCTCTACACTGCAGACCAATTCCTACAAAATAGGCAAAAAGCAACTGATTACCTACCCACAAAAATGCACAATCACTCTGGGGTGGGGGGAGGCCTTGAGAACACAAAAGCTCTAACACCCAGCACCTGCCGTAATAACGCAGCCTGCTGCTCGTAGAAGAGGCCCTCTACGAGCAGCAGGCTGTGTTATTCATGCTTGCCAGCCCTACTGATTTAGGCAGTAGGCTACTACTTTTTAAGCTGTTCTAGGCTACCACCTACAGATTTGGGTGACAGATCCTACTGCTTTTTACAGGGGCAGGTATGTGACTGTAAGGCAGGATGCTTGAGTCCGGCCCAGGACAAAGCATGCAACACATTAGTGGGTCTGTGCGGTGGGCGGTTGATTACTTTGAGTGATGGGCTCAGACCAATACAGTGACCTTATGACTCTGCCCTACACTGACTCTGGCCGGGACAGGCCTTAGGTGAACCACCATTGAAGGCAAGTGGCAGAGCCTACCACCCATCACACAGCATCTGCCTATCAGACTGAGGAGGGTATCAGTCTCCATGTTGTTCAGTTATTCATCTTGCACTGCAGGAATAAATATGTATTGCCCGGGCAAGTGCTACAGAGCATTGGCAAACTTTGCCTACTGTGTCATTACCTTCTGTGAAGTTAGGTAGTGAATTCGGTGTTAACTTAACATTCAGAATTATGCATTTTAAACATTTGAACATCTTTCCATGTTGTGCTGTTTGATGGGTTATGCAATTCAGAATGCTCCAGTGAGGCTAACAATGCATGTTTTGTATTTTCCTGTGATGTAATTGTTATGCGAAGTATTAACAATTACATCACAGGAAAATACAAAACATGCATTGTTGGCCCCACCTGAGCATTCTAAAATGCACAACCCATCAAACAGCACAACATGGAAAGATGAAATTTTAGAAACTTGAAAAATCCTACATCTTTTAGGTCACAGAGAATGTTGGCAAGTATTACGGCGGGTGCTGGGTGTTCGATAGGAGGTGCTCTCCAACACCCAGCACCTGCCGTAATAACGCAGCCTGCTGCTCGGAGAAGAGGCCTTCTACGAGCAGCAGGCTGCGTTATTAGGGAGTGTGCTGGGTGTGAGCAAGTGTCTAAGAATAATATTTCTCCCGCCCGAACGGGCGGGAGAATTATTATCATCAGACACTTATACCCAGCACCCACATTTAAAATATAAAGGGCCCGGCTCCCCCACCGAAACCTCCCCTACTGACTCCCTCGGCTAGGCCTCCTTACCTCAAGAAAGTCAAGCCAGAGTGAGAGGGGGGCTGAGATCCTCCTCTCACCACGTGATGACGCCGCATCCGGGCTCGGCTGACATAACATTTATACAATGTTTTCAGCCCAGCCCGGGTGCTTCTGCCTCGCCTGCAGTGCACGTTGTGCACAGCAGGCAGAACTTTAAAAGGCACAATCTTTTTTTTTTCTTTTCTTTTTTTGCGGTTGGTGCAACATGATTGTTAAAGTAAACAGAAAAACATCATTTTTAACTCACAAAATGCGATACCACTTACCACTTATTTTATGCCTTGCCATTCACAAGAAACACTGCAAGTTCCAACTATTCGTGGTTCAGGGTAAGCACTACCAGTTCAAGGCTCTGCCCTTCGGTCGGAGTCGGCCGTGGGTCTTTATGAAGTGCCTGGTCCCGTTGGCGGCGCATGTTTTGTCTAGAGGGCATCCACGTATACTCTTACCTGGACGACTGGCTGGTGCATTCCCGCTCACACACTCAGGCAAGCGAGCACACATCGAGGACCGTACGTCTGATGATGGAGTTGGGGTTCTCTATAAACTATTCAAAGTTCAGCTTGATGCCATCTCAGGACACCAGTTCTGGGTGCTTGACTCAACACAGTGATGTGTTTGGCACCTCCCTTGGAGGAGAGGGTGAGTGCCATAAAAAGGAAGAGTGCAGCACTTGTCAGCGGCATGGACTGCGATGGTGCAGGCCATCAAATCGCTGCTGAGCATGATGTCCTCCTGCATCGGCAGGACTCCACATAAGACCCCTCCAGGAGTTCTGGATTCGAGGTGGATGCAAGTATCGGGGACCTTTACGGACAAGATATCCCTCAATGAGGAGCTCCATCGGGCGACACAGTGGTGGGGTGTAAGACTGCATCTCGTCCAGGGGGCTCCGTTTGAAGTGTCTGCTTACCAGGAGACAGTCACCACAGATGCCACCCTAGAAGATTGGGGAGCCCACACTGGACAGTTGCACGCCAGAGGCCTATGACAACCAGGGGAAAAGGGCCTCCACATCATCGTCCAGGAGCTTTGGGCCATATTCTGGGCCCTCAAGGTTTTTCTGCCTTCGTTGAAGGGCAAGGTGCTGAGGATCTTCACAGGCATCACCATCACCATGTTTTACATCCAGAAGCAAGGGGGGGCCCTGTTAGCCAAGATTTGGAGCAGCACCCTTAGGGTGCACTACAACAACCTTGACCTCCTGATAATAGGAACCCAACCTTTGGTACTACACAGTCTGTACTACACAGGTTGGTAATGTAATTGAGCAGCCAGGCTTATCTCAAGAGGGGTCAGTGTGAACAGTAGTGTAGTTACACAGAGATTCGAAGTGACAAGTATCCAAATAAACACTTACACTCAAGGTTTCTTGATTAAACAATTATTAATTTATTTAACAGTCAGTTTGAATAAGCCTTCTTCAGAAGGAGGCGATATAATAGTAACACACAAATACATTTAAAAATGCACACTCTTAGTTTCTCTAAATCAGCAAGTACCCATTTTGGATGGCACGCAGACACTTCCTACACCCTCAGGTGACTTAAATAACTAGGACACGGGTGGACATTAATATATCACTGGTACATTTAGAGCATTACTTAGATGGGTGTCAAAGAAAAGAGTTATTAGAATAAAACAAGAGATCACACAGATATTCTGAAGCAGGTAAGTACTTTTTGAATCTCCCAATGCAAAGTCAGTTAACCCGTTCCTGGAAGGAAGACAAAAAACACGAGCAGCGAGAGAAGAGTCATTCAGGGAGCCAGGCCAGCCAAAGTCAATTGGGCGAAAGTCTAGGTGAGCTGATGCACTTCTTGCAGGTAAGTAAAAGTCTTGCACAGTATTTTAGAAGTCTTTATAAAAAAGTAGAATCAATGTAGAGCCACAAGATGTTAGGCTTGTGAGTAGTAGAATATGCAAGTAACTCTACAGAGCAACCAAGACAAGTCTCAACTGAGATCAAGTAAGGCTACAACAAGAGTTAAGTTCTTTTAGACTGTACAGTACCTTTGGATAGAAGAAATGGTTCCAGCTGGCTTCTGTTCCTGTGCAGATCCTGGTATTCCTGGGCCTCACTCGTGGGGACAAGAGGGAGGACTTCTGGGGACTCCTGCTCTGCAACGGGATGGTCAGTGGCAGAAAAGGACCAACTTCTGTTCAGTGGCACTTTGCAGTTTCAGCTCCTCGCGTCTCAGCAAATAGCACCACCGTGGACTCTCGGATACCACTCTGGACTTCCCTCGCATCTGGGGTCCAGCACTCTGTTGAGGTGGCTCAGGCTCAGCCTGTCCTGCTTAATGGGAGTCCAGAGGATCTTCCACAAGCTTGGGTCCAACTTAAACACAACGCTACCAATCTGGTGATCCTCTCCCTGTCACTTCGGTTCCAACAGCAGCAGCAGTGGAAGTACAGCCAGCTTTGAGAGGATGTCCAGACGGGCTTACTTTGGAGTTGATTGGTCCCACCAACTCAAGGGGAGAAGTCGTCCTTGCAGGGCTTCTGGTCGAGGCAAATTCAGAGCTTCAGCTCAGCAGCAGGGCTTCACCGGGCAAACCATTGGTCCAGGAATTGCAGCAGGCATCTCTTCCAAGTTCTTCTTTGGATTCCTTCTTCCAGTGGTCGACTCTGCCTTCAAAGCCAAAACGCCTTGCCTTTTATGCAGGTTTCTCCCATTCATTCCAGCCTAGCGGTTGATCACACAGCAGGGTGGCTGTCCTTGCCGGCCAGCCAGCCAGCCAATCACCTTTGAGTGCATTCCTGTAACCAAGGGGGTTAAGCACAGGGACTTTCGGGCACCTTCCTCACTTCCTGCCCCTGCCAGACAATACTGGAGCCAGAGGCATGCTTCACTCGTGATTCCTGCCAAAGACAAAACGAACAAAGGGACCAAACCTGATTGGGCGCGCAGAGTAAATCTCAAGAAAGACCGTTCCAACAAGAAAAGGTGAAAAAAGAAGACCAGCCCGCGGTAAAAACATACAACAGTAGTTAAAAGTAAACCACTGCCACCAGCCATTAATTGTGGAAAGGGTAACATATAAATATTACAGGAGAAACTAGACAAAGGGGATACTAAGTAACCCGTTCTGCACCCCATTATTAGATAATGTGTGCTGGGTCTAGAAAGTTACAGATGTACGTAAAGTCAATTTCACTTCACTGCTCTTGGAAACAGTAGTTATCCAAGAGAATGGTATTTAAACCTTTGGGAAATCTGAAAGACTTCCCTGTGCCACTGCACTGAAGGTGCTGTGTGCTACAATGTAAAAAGATGCCCATGGAGTTTGTCAGACTCCAAAAACCAAAAGAAACACTGAAAACACATAGAATTAAAAGTACAAAGTTTAAAAGTTCAGCAAAACAGCGGGTGCTCTCTAAGGAGGGAGCAATTAAACACCAAAATGAAAATTCTCCCCAATAGACCCCTCCACTGGCGTTCTCCAAGGAAGCCCAGGATCTGTGGCTCTGGGCCATTTGGCAGGGCTTGTTCCTCGTCCCCTTTCACCTTGCGGGCGGCAAGAACTCCATCGCGCATTCGCTCAGCAGGGAGTTACGTTCATGCCACGAATGGGAGCTTTACCAGGACCAGGTGGACCTTCTGGTCGTCAAATGGGGCAAACTACAGATCGATCTTTTCGCGGCAGAGGTGAACCCCAAGTGCCAGAGGTTCGACAGCGGGTTCCCTCACTAGATGAGCATGGGGGACGTGTTCTCGTTCCCATGGGAGGGACAGTATCTAAACGCTTTTCCTTCGTTTCCACCTATGCTACGTGTGATCAGCACACTCTGATACTACCACTGCAAGATAATGCTCGTCGCTCCAACGTGGCCGAGGCAGATCTGGTACCCGGACCTGCTGCATCTGCAGTGGCCCCGTCCATCAGGCTATCGCTGTTCCCGGCAGGAAAGGAGGGGAAATTCTGCACCACAACATGGGGTCGCTGAACCTGAGGGCGTGGCTCCTTCAGCCCTACAGTTGGGGGTTATGCTTTGCTATCGGAATGTAAGGAGATCCTAGTCATAGCCTCATCAAAGTTAAAATGCTATGGCCATAACTAGAAGGGTTTCTCTGTGTGGTTCCGGACTCAGAAGAGTACCCCTCTGCCGGTCACAGCCCCTCAACTGCTACCCTATTTGCTTTCCCTGGCCAAGGTGGGATTGGCACACGTCACTATTAAGGTGCACCTCGCTGCCATATCCAGGTACACCAGGTCCCCAGGTAGATCCTCCCTGTGGTCATGCAGACTCGTCAGAGAGTTCCTCAGGGGGCTCTTCAGGACTTTCCCACCGGTGAAGGCTCCAGCCCCAGCTTGGGAACTCAATGTAGTTCTGACTAAGCGCATGGTAGCGCCTTTTGAACCTATGCATCGCATACAAAGAATTTTTTCGGAAAACCTCATCTGTCAACTTTGGCCCTGTAAATCACAGGAAAGCCTTATCGAAGGCTTCCATCTCCAGGTGGCTCTCGGCTGCAGCATGCACCATCATCGCTTGGCAAGCAGGCTGCTACTAGGCCGGCTGAAAGCACCCTCCACCAGAGCCATTGCACATTTTCTCTGGTGTGCCCCTGCTCGAAAATGTGCAGGGCTGCTACGTGGAGGTCCACGCATACCTTCACATGGTTCTACTAATTCCACAGGGATTCCAGCGAGGAGTACAGAGTCGGCCAAGCGATGCTACGCAGTCTGTTCCAGAGGTGAGTGTGTTATTGCTCCTGTTGAGCCTTGCCACCTCCCTGGGTTGTGTGTAAGTACTGCTGTGTCATGAGCATGGATTCACATGCAAACCCTCCCCCATTCCCTTCTGTGGCTCTTCTTGGTTCATACTGCCTCTTTACGTGCTAACCAAATCTGAAGATGGCCATCCAGGGGTGGAGCTTAGGGAGAGGAATGTTAGGGAGAATTCTCATTTCTGTGCTAATTCCCTTCAACCTTAGAGACCCCAGCTCTTTTGCTGGACTTTAGGACTTTTTAATTTTAACCCTGGAGTGAGTGAGCCCTTTTTCTCACTCATGTGTTTTGACCTGATTTGGATTATTTATTTCCTTTGTTTTTGGAGTCTGATAAACTCAATATGCATCTACTTTTTATGTGGTGACACACAGCACCTTCAGAGCAGTGTCACAGAGAAATCCTTTAGATTTCTCAGAAGGTTTAAATACCTTTTCTTGGGTAAACTACAGTTCCCAAAAATAGTAAAGTGAAATTGACTTTACTTACCTTTTTCTCTTTGTAGGTCCAGCACACCCCATTTTATGTGGAGTTTACTTAGTCACCCCTTTTCCTACCTACTCATATAACATTTTTTATGTTACCCTCAATACTTTAAATAGCTGGTGGCAGTGGTTTAATTTTCCTACCATTGTGCTTCTTTACCGCAGGCTGAATCCTCAGCTGCAGTATAGCACCCATGGGTGACCATTGTTTCAAAATGGCCACATTCTTCTTTTTTGCCATTTTCTGTTTGAGGTCTTTCTTGGGGTTTACTCTGCGTACCAAGACAGGTTTGAGCCCTTTGTTTGTTTTGCCTTTGGCAGGCTTCCATACTGAAACCTGCCTCTGGCTCCCGTGTGTCTGGAAGGGCAGGAAGTGAGGGAGGTTCCCGAAAGTCCCCTGTCCTTTGTCTCTAGGGAAACCTGAATGCACCCAGTACTGATTGGCTGGCTGGCGACAGCTAGGCAGTGCATGAATAGGAGAAACCTGCTTAAAAGGCGAGGCTTATTAGACTGGACAGTTGACTACTGTGAAGAACCCAACGAAGAAAACATGAACAAAGCTTTTTTGCATCCTCCTGGACTGATGAAATGCCCAGTGAAGCCCTTCTGCTGTGCTGAAACTCCTTTTTCTAATGGACAAGACACCCTTCGGAAGGAATGACTTCTTCCCTTGGGTTAGTGGGACCAACTAACCCCGTGACTAACTCCACAAACACCTTCCCCAACTGGCTGTACTTCTTTGCTGCTGCAGGAACCGATTGCCAGGGGTCGAGAAATCCATAGTCGATGCAATGTCTGTGATCCGGCCAGAAGCTTCAGGAGTCTCCCCAGGACCATCCAGAAGCAGGACGACCAAATCTCGAGTCCCCTCACCAGAGTGCAGGACTCTAGGAGTGAAGGAAGCCCAACCGGTATCCAGGATCTACAGTGTTGCTGTTTACCGAGCGCAGAAACCGTGAAGTGCCGCTGATCTGAAAAGAGCCTGTCGCTGCCGCCATCCTGCAAATTGCTGCCACAGGAGTCCCCAGACGTCCTCCACAGGATCTGCACATTGCATTGCTGCAACCAGACAGAAGCCAGCTGGACCACTCTTCTAACCAAGGTACTGTTCTGACTTGGTGTACGTAGCTAAATGTCTGTAGCTTGTTCTTCTCAGTTGAGACTTGCAGTAGCTGCTTTGCTAGAGTTGATTTCAGCTCTACCCTTCACAAGTGTAACAGCGTGTGACCCTACAGTGATTTTTCTTCACCAAACTCTCTAACCTTGTGCAAGACTTTTACTATCTAAGAAGTGCCTCAGCTCCATAAACTTTGCTCCAATTGACTTTGGCTGTCCTGGCTCCCTGCAGGCTCTTCTATTCCATTTGACTTTGATTCTTACTGTCCCTCATAGGTGATGCCTCATAAAGTGCTAACATGCTCTGAGAATCTGCTTTAATCCTTTTCCTTCCTCTCACCTTTCCTTTCTACAAACCCCAGAATTTACAAAGTGTACCAGTGATATATAAATGCCATTACTGTCCTAGTTAGTGAAGTCACCTCGGGGTGTAGGAAGTCTGTAAGAAGCATCTCTAAAGAGTATCTACTTTCTTTGTGCTGGTTCTGAGAAAGTAATTTGAAGTGTATTTGATTGCTGCATATATTGCCCTTTTTAAAGAATGCTTATTTAAAAACTATTGTTAAATAATTATTTCTAAGAAAAACCGTGAGTAGAAGGGTTACTTGGCTACTTGTATTTGGTGGATTTCATTGCTACAGGTCTGCAGCTCACATTTACCCCTCTTGAGGTAAACCTGGTTTCTCAGTCGCACTACCAACTTGTGTAGTACAGGTCTCTACCAATAGGTGGGTTACCTATTACCAAGAGGACAAGTGTTGTGTGGTCTCCCACCGGTTTACTAGATCAATTCTTGCCTAATAAGGACTGTCATTGGATGGGGGCAGTATGATCCAGAGGGCAGTGATTGGTTTAGAGGAGAAATACGGTTTTAAAGTGAAAGTGAAAGTGAAACTGTTTTTTCTTTTAACGAGGATTCACAGCCTGATGATGGGGAATATTCCTGAGCATGGGAATCTATGCTGGAGAACAATAGTTACCTATACTTTCCTTATCTGGCTGCTCTTTTCTTTATATTTGACAATGTAGAGAGAACTTTGTTTAAATTCTGCTCTTCCTGAAAGGAAGTTCCCTTGGAAGGACACTCCTAGAAAGTATAACCATTGTTTGCCTCGTGAGCACAACGAAAGGCGTTGCAAGGCCCGTCAGCTCTTTAAATCCAAAATGCTCAAAGAACGGCCCGCTAAGCGGTGGGTGGCCTATGCCATGGAGGCCGAATCCCACTCCCCCACTGGTGCTGCTGCATCAGGGGAGTCAAAATCCAGCAGCCACAACTCCAGTTGGAATGCTGAAAACATTGTTGCAGAGTCTTCGGACTCCCGCGTGCCTGTCCCCAGCCCCACTAGGCATGCCAAACTCACTGCTATGGGGGTTCCACCCACTGGCAACCGGGGCACACAAACCAATGCTAAACACACAACCCACGGGCGTACCTCGGCAGTACTGTTGAAGAAGCCGACTTCACCTACAGTTAAGTCGAAAATCCTCAGCGAAAACTGGAGAACCTACCGGTTCTCATCCTGCTGTGCTTCTGCCTACGCATGCAGCGCATTGTTCGGAGTCTTCCACGTCTCACGGTGTGCCTCCTAAATATTCTGTGACCGTTTTAGACCCATCGAAACGCATGTCGACAATTCAAATTCACCCTAAATTAAGGGAGAAATTGTCTAAAACGCCTAAGCAACCTGACTTCCATAATATTGGGACCCAGGCCTCCCCTCCTGTTTTATCTCAATAGTATGTACAAGCTTCTTCCACTTTCTCAGTCTTTACAGGGTCACAAAAGTCCTGTTCAAGAGGAAGTCGTTTTTCCACTCCCAGAAACTCTGAATACAGGATCTTGGACAAGGGAAATATTTGAGGCGACAATGAAGAAGCTGTCTGAGTTTATTTCTTTCTTAGATATATTCCCTAAAAGATCTCTTCACTTAGATGAGAACCCTAGGCCATTTAAGTCATCTAGACTCCGACCCATGTTTTTCAAACTACATCTCCTGTACCTATACATAGTGCAGGGGATATTTTTCTCGATGATCAGGATCAGGCTTTATATTATGTCCCAGACCAGGGAGAGGACGCCCAGAATCCTACCACCCGAGGACCCAGACATGTGGCTTGATGACACCGATGACCAAGGGCCTTGGCCTACAACCCAGACTCATGAGGCAGAGCCAGGCAACATATTTGCAGATGCTACACCTGTTTTGGAGCCTTGAGACTCATCCCCTATTTATGATCAGCTACTGGATCAGCAACATTTTAAAATACACACTCGGCCCCTAATTTTGTTGAGGATATGCTCAGAGAAGAAGCCGAGCGGTCAACTTTAGACCTGCTCCCTTGGATCCCCTAGTAATTCGGGGGCATTTTGTTCTTAATTCTGTGGTTGTTACTACAACCAGAAAGCATGCAGGAGGTCCTTTCGTCTTCAACTAAAGCTCTTGTCGACAAGTAATATAAGAAATTGTATGCCTTAGGCAAAAGGATCGCAACTTCAGTAGACTATACTACCCATATTGCAAACAACACTACTTTGCTTACTAGTTTTAGTGACATTCAATGGGGTCTTGTACAAGAAGACTTGGAAAGTGCTCCTGAGCCAGCCAAGTCGAACCTGCTCACTCTTGTTCAGGAGGGCAAGCAGTAAACCCACATTTTTAAAAATAAAACACTTTGAACTCTGCCAAGACAGCTGGCTGGGTCTTAGCTAAAGGAACTCTACTGAAGCGCCACACATGGTTATGGAACTCTGGGTTCAAACCCAAGGCGCATGCTTCCATTATTAACAAACCAATAAAGGAGACTGGTTTGTTTGGAAAGGCAGCTGACAAAGCTCTTGAGATAGCGAAAATAGAGCATGAAACTGTAAAGTCATAGAATGAAATATCCAACAAATCGTACCTGCAGCGCATGGTCTTTCCACTGGTCCTTTTGGGGCATCCTTTTCCAGACCTACACAGGCCTGCTACACCACAGGAGATTCACTGTGGTACTCAAGGGCCGCCAAGCACCTATCAAACCTCTCAACAGGGCTTTCGCCATGGCAAACAAAGGGGTACGAATGCAGCTGCCAGAGGCTCCCCTGCCAACAAATGACTCTCCAGCCCGGGTACCTTCCCATGCATCTCCAGTAGGAGGTCGGATAACATGCTTCAACCACTGTTAAAATGTATTTCTAAACTCTGGCCTGGTGGGCAGATATTTAGGAGGCCACCCTTGTTAGATGAACAGGGGAACAGTACTGGGAAGATAGCCAGACCAATTGATGGTAGCTTGGAGAGCAGTCAAGGCTAAATCTCAGGAGTGATTGGGGCTCTCCAACTAGCACACATAGGGTAGTGTGTATCTATTCAATACACTTCCTTGTACCCAAAAAGGATCTGACCATGCACCCTGAAAGAGATATGCGTCTTTCAATGAAGTATGTCAAGCCTCGAAAGTTCAGGACGATAACTCTTCAGGAGGTAATTCCACAGCTGAAGCACAGGGATTACATGGGGAGTTTTCCTAAAGTCTACCCACAGATGAGACTCTATACAACTATCCCATGGTATACAGGCCCCAACTCTTAGTATAAGTCTGTACCACCCAAAGGTTTTGTAGAATGGCAGAGCAGCCAAGCTTATCTTAGGAGGAGGATGTGAGCTGTAGGTAAGTACAATAAACTCAGTAAATACATAGGCCCAAAGAAACTCTCACACACTTGTAGTTATAGTAAAATAGACATTTATTTTATATACACAAGGCAAAGTTATAGTCAGCTATTTCAGCTAATCAACACACTAGAAAACATGAGCATCACTTTAGGTGAGTAAACCATTAGTAAGGAAATATACAGTTCATGAACACAGTTCAATGGTAAGTAAAATCACTTATTAGTCAGTTAGAAAATGGTCTGTTGTAGGAATAAAAAAGGGTTATTCAGCACCAAGAATAGCAGTTCAATACTTTAACCCCTTAAGAGCCAAGGACGAGATATCTCATCCTTGACATTACCTCTGTAGTGCGAAGGACGAGATAGCTTGTTGTTTTTGGCACCTTGTTTTGAGCGATTTCTGCAAAGCAGGGATCGCTCAAAACTGTAATCCAACCCCCGGGCTATCGGAGGGGTAGGTCCCCCCCTCACTGCCAGGGGGCTGTATTACCTTCAGTTTCACGTCAGCGTGTGTAATGCACGCTGACATGAAAGTGAAAGCATTTTCACTGCGGCAGCCATTTTCAGCTGCCGCGTTGAAAACACAAGGTGAGTCTCCACCTTGCTCTGCCGTGATCTCCAGCTGTATTTCAAGCCGGAGATCAAGGCAGGTGTCGTTGGAAAGGGGAGAGTCTCCCCTTTTCAACGATGCCTTCTATGACAACATTACTACTCACAGATCGGGCGCAGAACGCTCGATCCGTGGTCAGCAATGCCACTAGACACCAGGGATGTCTTTACAGTGCGGGGGAGGGGGTGCTGCTTACTAGGTAAGCGGCCCCCTCCCCACCATGGCCCAAAAGCATGGGGCTACATGTATGGAGACCCCTGGGGCGGATGGGTGACCATCTGCCCCCAGGGGTCGGGAGGGGCCAAAAAAAGAAAAAAAAGAAAAAAAAGCTATGGGAAGGGGGGAGGGGGCTGGGGACCCTAGACACCAGGGATTTTTTTGTGGTGGTGTCATTGGAAAGGGGAGATTCTCCCCTTTCCAACGACACCATTTTTGAAAGCATTGCTGCTTCCGGATCAGGCGCAGGGCGCTTGATCCGTGGGCAGCAATGCCACTAGACACCAGGGATGTCTTTTAAAAAGTGGGAGGGAGGGGGGCTGTATACTAGGTAAGCGGCCCCCTCCCCCCTGAGGTAGCAAAGCATGGGGCCACATGTATGGAGACCACTGGGGGCAGATGGCTGGCCATCTGCCCCCAGGGGTGAGGGGCGAAAAAAGAAAAAAAAGATCATGGCTGGTGTTGCCCCCCCAACCCAAAATGGACTTGGGGTCATGCAGCCCTCCCTGGGGGCAGTTATCTGCTCCTAGGAAGGGACACCTGAGCCCAGTGAGGAGTGCAGGACAGCCCCCCTTATCTGCCCCCAGGAAGGGCTACATGAGATGCGCCGCCCCTCCAGTTGGGGTGGGGGTGGAGAGGTGCATCCCCCTTCACAATACAAAATTCCCCCGCGGTGTAGGGTGCCCCTCAGCCCCCCTAAAGTGCACCCTGCCATTTTCAATTTTTTTCTTTGTTTACCAAACTTTCCTTGGTGCAAAGGGGCACATTGGTGTGCCAATTTGGCCCCAGGGGCCCAAACCCTACTTCCCCATCCATTGGGGGGGGGGGCTGTCTGACGTTTTGGGGGTGGGCTTCTCCCCCACCCCAAATGGAGTGTGGGGGGGGGGCACCTCATGCAGCCCTCCCTGGGGGGAGTTATCTGCCCGTGGAAGGGGCAAATGGGTTGTCACTGGGCGGTGAGGTTCAGTAGACCACCAGGGATGGCTTGCAAGGGGGGGCATTCTTGGAAAGTATTGATTTGTTTTTGCTGGTGTGACCGTAGGTAACACATGTTTTTGTTTTGTTTACAGCTTTTTCTACACGAGCAGCTGCAGCGTTATGGGAGTACTGTTTTTTATTATTCTATGGTTCGGGTCCACTGTCAGTGGGGTGTTAGACTGGGGCTGGATTGTTGGTGGTGTGGGTGGGAATGGGCTATCTGGGCAGATATTTTGGTGGGCTGGGACACTATTGTAGGGGCAGGCCACAAATTGACCCCATGCCAGCAGAACATTGGTGTTTCCCTGGGAGCGGATGCCTCCCATGTGGGTTGTCCGTCTGCAAGCCCATGCTTCAGCTCTGGCTCTGCTACGTTATAGGTGTCACCTCTGGGGAGGAATGGGGATCCTGCCAGGGATCCCTGGAGCTGCCGCTGTGCTTAGGGGATGGTACACCCACATGGTGCATGGATGTCCAAGGCCAGGGACATCACCTCCAACCGTCCTGGAGTTGCGGCTGGGCTGCATTACAGCTTTTCCTTTTGGGGAGATGTTGGCACACTGCTGGGATGCCCTGGTGGGGAGAAGCTGTAACGCAGGCCAGCCAGAGCTCCAGCAAAGTCGGCAGTAATATCCCTGGCCTTGGGCACCCTTCTCCCATGTGGGTCTTTGGCAGGGCTTGTGGGTAATACATTCTGGGGAGATTTGTGCAAGTCAGATATCTTTGGATTCCCACAGGTGTCTTCTGAATTTCACCATTTTTTCAGATGGGCACACCATAAAGATATGGGCCTAGGATGTGCAAGCCACCAAGGAAAACGGGGAACCCCATGCATTTCTGAAAAGAGGACACCCGTGGGAATGCACAGAGGTCTGACTTGCGCGAAGCGGGCCAGAATTTATTACCTAGAACCCCCGAGAACCGCCCTTTTTTGGTTATTTTCTCTCACCCCCCCCCCTACAGCAACCTAGGATTCCTGGGTGGCGTTACGGTTACGACCGCCTACATGTAGGAAAAAAAGGGGCCACATTTGGCTGAGAGATCTCATGTAACAAAAAAGTTACAAGGCATTGAATGGCAACATACCGAAATCACTTGGCACTGGGGAGGGGGGGAACCCATGGCACTCAAAGGGTTAAAATACTTGTCATGCTTTTCAAATGCATAAGGCTTCAGTAGTCCTATCTAGTTATGAATTCTTCAGAGTCGTATTGGAGGGACAACAGGTAAGGCACAGCAGCAGGAAAGGCAAAGTTCCAAAGGATTCCTTGATTGTAAGTTAGTATAAGGCTTTTGATGGTTGAAAAGGTTTCAGCGAGCTTGGGAAAGGCTCCCTAAAGGTACACACGCATTTGGCCTGGGCGAACGGTATGGGCGAACAAACAAACAAACACTGGAATCAGCATGCCAGCTACACAGAAGCAACAAAATGGATTGAGGTAAGTACTACCATGCATCCCACAGAACAGGAGGAGGGGTGAAGATGATGCAGCTGGATTCTTTCACAGTGCAGCAGCGATGGAACCGTCACTTGTTCCTTGGTAGTTGTGACAAAAGGAGGGACTCTGAAAGAGACGTTGCAGTAGCAGTCAAGAGAAAGGACTCTCAGAATGGTATTCTTCATACTTTCACATCGGTCTGCAGTTTTGGTGCCTTTTCAAAGGCTCCAAGGATGAACGTTTGCTACTCTGTCAATCCACCTCGATTTCTTGGTCCTGCACGCTGGTGAAGGACCTTTGAAGAGGGAGATATTGTGCCTGGAGGTCCAACTGGAGCTCACCAATGTTCTGGTAGGATTTGTTCATGGGAAGACCATGTACTGCAGTTGGATCAAAAGTCCCCTGGTATTGGTGGTTTGCAGGCCAGGAAGGTCACAGCACGTCGGGGGTTGGCTCGTTCTGCAGGTTGTATTAAGGCTAGTTGTTTCCAAGAGTCAAAGGGAAGGAGTTGTCTTCTTCGAAGCTCCCCAGTCGATTTGAAAAGAGTCCAGACAGCACAGCAGTAGTCTTTGTGGTTGCTGGAAGGAGCTGCAGGTGTCTCTGGTAGTTTTCTACAGATCTTCTGTTCCAGTGGTCTACTTGCCTTCTGCCTCAGAACCTCACCTTTTATTAGGTTTTCACACAGTTCCAGAAAGGTGCGGGTGGCTGTCCAATCGGGACAGTCAGCGCCACAGGGTAAAGGGGTTCCTTACGGGTGCACCAAAAGATAAAGGATAGCAGAGTTTCGGGCTCCTCCCATGCTTACTGTCCTCGCAGACACACTAGAACCTCAGCGGGCTACACAAATGGTTCCCGCTGAAGACAAAACTCAATTCAGGACCTCCCACTCCCAGGATGGTAGAAGAAGGACCAAGAAAGAACCACCACACAAGAAATGTCGAAAAAAGAAAGAAGCCACCATGTTGGAACAAAGGTGACCCTTCTGTGCATAGCCGCAGCTGTGACGTCAGCCTGCGAGCAAAAATAGCACAAGTTGATAGAACATGTCCACTGCCACCAGCCATGACTATAGGGTTGTTACTGTAACAGCAATGTTACTGAAGCTGAGTGAAAGGAGATACTAGGTAAACCCTCAGCTTCCACATAGGGTGGTGTGGGCTGATCTCTCAAAAAGAAAAGCTAAGAAGTATCCTTCTAACCTTGAATTGTAGTTCTTAAGGAAAATAAATGGATATTAAAAGAATAGCACAGTTTGGCCACCAGGGGGTGCACAGATGACCTGCTTCCCCGTGTGAGCTCCGTCTTCGTGGGTCTGTGATGTGAGCTGAGCCCCCACATCGCGGCCCCCCCACAGGAGCCAAACGGAGAAATGTGTGTCGGAAGACCCCCCTGTCGTCATAGGAAAAAACCAGAAGAAAATCGGGCGTGTGATGAAGCCTGATATAACATCGATAGAAGTTTCCCGCGGGAGGAGAAACGAAAGCGAAAGTCGAATACAAGCCCCCCGCCCCCCAGGTGCTTTGGGTTGAGGTGTGGGTGCTGCGGAACAAAAGAACACACAACCCCCGCTCGTTGGGAGCCCTCCCTCTGTGTGCCTTTCGCCCCGGAGATCTGCCGGAGTGCGTAGCGGATCCCGCCTGCGATTGAGGTGAGTGGCGCTTCCACGGTTGCTCGTTAGACGCACCACCAGCAGCAGCAGAGTCCGCGCTACATAGAGGCCCTGATCCCCGAGATTTGCTAGGGGGAAGCTGCCCGTGTCGCCCGAGGCACGCGTGCTGCAGTGTCAGCCACCCCCCAGGACCAACTATTGAAAAACAGATCCGGTGCATGCATAAACCGGGCCCTTTACCATTTGTCACCCCCTGCCTGACGGGGAAGGTAGGACATCAGGGCGCAGATCCAGCATACTCCCCCGACCAGCCCAACCACCTAAGCGGTGGCTGTGTCGACGGAGTCCTCTGACGAGCAACGCAACACGGAGGGGAATGGTATCCATCTACAAGACACCACATGGTGCGCGCCTAGAACGCACTTCAGTACGGCCACCTGCGAGTTACAAACATCGCATATCTCCGCCTGCGAACCTCTCCCTTCCGTCATCTCCGGCTCCCATCCACACTACGTATCGCCTGCGGAGTACACACCGCTCCCCCCAGCACAGACACCGATGCCCGAGATCGCTTTCCAAGGAAGGAGAACGTCTTTCCAAGTACGCATGGGCTCCCACACTTCATGGAAGGCTCCAAGCTATCTACACTCCATAATACGCCACTGAGCATTTAGTTGCACTACAACATCAAGAGGAGGAGGGAGAAGAAGGGTGAACAAGCCCACCAAATAAGGCAGTGAGTGAAAAGGAGTGAATACCAGTGAAGGGTGATTCCCCGGCCCCGGGAGGCCCCACCGGACTCAAAGCGGCAACATTCACCGGAATGTGGATTACCAAGTGAATCACCTAGGCACCTCTCCAGCCCCTCCAAAGCTTCACAGAGACCGGAATATTCGGACCCCTTTGCTTCCACGAACCTACACCTCTGTATAGAGGGTAGGGCCCCCGAATCAGGGGCGTGTGCCTCCTCTAACTCAAGAACCATTCCATGCACGTACAAAACAAGCTTGCCAAATACGCTTACGTTCCGCCCTCCCTGGTCCCTGACCAGAAAACCACAATGGCAACGGATGTCACTGGAGCGGAGGCTGCCGCCACCAAGGGGGACATCGCGGCATTATTGGCTGAGATAAAGACCCTGGGAGCCAACCTGGGCGGTAAGAACGACAGGATCACCCAGAGAATGGACGACTTTGAGGAGAGACTGGAAGGTGTCGAGAACAATCAGGCGTTCATTGACACTCTTGAAGCCCAAATGGACACGAGGTTACGCAACATTGAAAAGAAGGAAGAGGAGATAAGGTTGAATATTGATGATTTGGAAAACAGGGAAAGAAGGAATAACCTCCGATTTTTTTTGTATCCCAGAATCCATAGGTGAAACTGAAGACTCACTCAAGGTCACGATACACAACATCATAAAAATCTTAATGGCGGATGAAGAGATGGACGAACCCAAAACAGAACGGATCCATAGGGCTGGCTGACTGCCCGGTGGTCCCTGTTCCGTGCTTGCAAAATTCCACCGATATCAAGACAGGAATAGGATCCTGATGAAGGCCAGATCCGGAGACTCACTCACATTGGGTGGCACATGCATCACTATCTTCCAGGATTTATCTTCACCCACGTTGGCGTTACGGCGCCTCTGCAGCCCACTGACCAAGTGGCTCAAAGAGAGGGGTACGAGATACAGGTGGGGATACCCCTTCTTCCTTACATTTGAGCACGACAGCACGAAAATTGTCCTTCGGTCCGAAG
Source organism: Ambystoma mexicanum (assembly GCF_040938575.1). Lineage (NCBI taxonomy): Eukaryota > Metazoa > Chordata > Amphibia > Caudata > Ambystomatidae > Ambystoma > Ambystoma mexicanum. Next base: position 712,092,914 of record NC_090931.1, read on the forward strand.
ATGAGATCAAGGATTGTATCGCTGACATTCTCGGGACGGCCGCTAGAGATGGTGAAAGAGGCGAGACTGACCAGGCTGGAACACAATGGGAACTCCAGGGCCCTAGAAGAAAGAGAGTGAAAGGATCAAGAAAATACAGACGCCCGAATAACACGCCCGAAAGCGGGAAATGAGGATAGATCTTTTGAACTCAGCGACCCAAAGGTCTGCATTTCACGAATCAACGGTTCGGAGCCAAGTAATTATTGGCACAAACCGACACAATCGCTGTAGAGATGGTAGCGCCCGGCAGCGACAACACCCCCTGAAGTAAGGGGGAAAAGAACAACTGAAGAAATGGCCGGATGACGCACGTATCGTTATACCTTTTTGTTTTTCCTTGTTTCGATGTTATTGTTTTGGAGTTGGGAGGGGGCTGGTGAAGGGGGATCAACGATATCTTACGATGCTATACTTGAATGGGACCGAGAGGCAACGGTTCCCCACTGGTGTTCCGATACTGGACTGAACTCTTCCATCATGTCCAGTCAGATGCCGTCAAAGTGCTGGAGACAGCATATCTTCAGCTCCTGGTTTTGGATGAACGCCAGGGACTCAGGGAGGGAGCGGAATAGGGGGGGAGGGGAGAAAAGAAATTTGGGAACAATAATAGCACCATCCGATCTAATCCGCAACATCAACGTTGGTGTGGGTCTGAGAGACCGAACAACTGTCTGGTCGCCAGTAGTGAATGACACGTCAAAGAAACCCAACAATGGCATCACCTGATAAACTCAAAGTGAGACGCTCGCTCAGAGTTGCGTCCATCAATGTGAAGGGCCTGAACTCCACGACTAAGCCGTCATTAGTGCTCAGGGAATTTTGCATATCCAACATTGACATACTACTCCTGCAGGAGACCAAGTTTGCTAAGGGGGGAAGAATGGAGCATCCTGGGGAAGCGATGAAGCCTGGAGTTTTGGGGCTCGGGCTCACTAAGGAAGGGCGGAGTTGGCATTCTACACGAGAAGGGGATCCAATTGGAGGTGGAGAAGACATGGTCTGACGTGGCGGGCCGTACGCTCCTGATAACGGGAAAAATAGCCAGTGTGAAAGTGACTATCGCCACTGTATACGCACCAAACACTGGGCAGGCTGCATTCCTTCAGAAAACGATCCCTAAAATAATGTTAGAGGCCACAGGGCATGTCATTCTGGGGGGAGACTTCAACCAATGGGCCAATCCTGATGTGGATTGGAAGCCGGGTAACCCAGAAACAAGAAACCAAAAAAAAGGTGGGCGAAGCGAACTGGCTGAGATAATGGACTTGTACAACATGAAGGACGTCTGGAGATGCATGCATCCTGGCACAACTGGATATAGCTTCTATTCAAACCCCCACCATACATTCACGCGCATTGATTACATATATCTCACAAGCGACCTCACAACCACTGCACAACTCCGATATCACCCCGATAACCTGGTCAGACCACAACATGGTTCTAGTAGATATCTCCTGGGCTGATCTACCTGTTCTGGGAGGGAAGTGGCAGTGTAACAAGACCCTCTGGAAAGACCCAGTCTTTAAAATGAGCATGGAGACGAAATTGATCTGTATTTTAAGACGAATAATGACAAACAGTCTGGGAGGCGGGGAAGGTCACATGGCGAGGTGTCTTAATACGAGAGGGGTCCTCCAAGAGGGAGCGGAGGATCCTAGAACAAAGGTTGTGGGCTGAAATGGGTCAATTGGAGGGGGAGATGAGGAAAGAACCTAAAGTGAACCCTGGGAAAATGAAAACAGCCCAACTAAAAAGGGAAGAACTACGACTCCTAGAACACAACCAAGTGGTACGGAAATTACAGTTTCTAAAACAGAAATTCTATGAGAAGGGAGATAAAGCTGACACCTTATTAGCCGCTAGACTTGGGGAACAAAGAACAGATCGCAGAGTGAATGAGATCATTGAGGACCCCACCCCCTCTCCCCCCATCTCCTGTACCATCCCAGAATCCTTTGCTAATTTCTATGAGAAGCTCTACACCTCTGACATAACCCCTGGCCAACTGGACATAACCGCTTACCTATCGTCAATCACTATGCCCACAATAACGAACGCAGAAACTGAGCTCCTCAACTCCCCAATTATTGAACAGGAGATCCAGGATGCAATTAAAAGGCTAACACTAGGCAAATCCCCGGGAGAAGATGGCTACACAGCCGGCTTCTACAAAACATTTACTAAACAACTAACCCCTTTCCTGTCGCAGTTATTTAATGAAATATTAGAGACAGGTCTGGCCCCAGAATCCTTTAAAAAAGCATTGATAACAGTGATTCCCAAAGAGGGTAGGGATCCTAAAAATTGCGGGTCATACCGTCAGATTTCCCTTCTTAACCTTGACGCCAAAATTTATGCCATGGTGCTGGCAGCTAGACTGGAAACCCTAATGCCCCGTCTGGTCCACCCAGATCAAGTCGGGTTTATACTCGGGAGACAGGGAGCTGACTCCATGCGCAAAACACTACACCTTATCCACGTGGCCCACGATCTCCCCAATGACCCTGTCTTATTGTCAATAGATGCGGAAAAAGCCTTTGAATGAGTGGAGTGGGAATTTCTGGGAGCAGTCTTGCAGAAGATTGGAATAGGCCCTAAAGCTAGGAGGGAAATACAAGCAATATACACATCCCCCACGGCATCGATATCCGTAAATGGAGAATACTCCCGATGGTTCCAATTGAAACGAGGGACTAGACAGGGATGCCCCCTCTCTGCAATCCTATTCACGCTTTCATTAGAACCCCTGGCACAAAAGATGAGAGCTGACCCTGCGATAGAAGGGATGCAGCTAGGTCCGACAGAATACAAAATAGCGCTCTATGCGGATGACATCCTCCTCCACATAACCAACCCCACAGAGTCCATTCCCCACGCCCTTAGACTAATGGATGAATACAGCCGATTTTCCAGCTTCAAAGTGAATAAGACAAAATCCATTCTGTTCCCCCTTCAAGGAACCCCAGAAGAAAATGACGCCAAGCTTCTCCCATTAGGCCTTAAACCGGAACACCTCACACTACAGTATCTGGGCATACAGATCACCAGAACTCTGAATGACTTATTTGAAGCCAATTTTCCTCCACTCCTCCAGTGGTTCGCAGCGGACCTTAAGAAATGGAGCAAACTCACGATCTCCTGGCTTGGCCGAATCAATGCGGTCAAGATGGTGTGCCTTCCCCACTTCTGTATCCCTTCCAAATGCTGCCAGTTGAAATACCAAAAGGGTTTTTTATTGAAGCTAAAAAAATCACGATGAGATTTATATGGCAGGGAAAGAAACAAAGGATCCCATACACCACATTGACGCTCCCTAAGGACAAGGGAGGAGTCGGACTCCTCGACCTGAGATCTTACTACAATGCTGCCCAGTTGCGAGTCCTAATCCCACACCTCAGAGATAATCACGACCTCCAATGGGTCCAAATGGCCAACCACTATTTCTCCCCAGCCACAGTATCCGAATGGCTATGGACTCTGCACAAAAGGGTTATACGGAAAATCAAAGGCCATCCCATACTGAGCACCATATGGAGCATATGGCGTACAGGCAAAGAAACTCGCAAAATTACTACCTGGCCGTCCCCGCTTAGTCACTTATGGTCCCCCGGCATAAACAACCATATACCTGACGTGGGTAGGTACCAATCATGGGCAGGCTTGGAAAGAGTGCGGCAGTTGCAGAGGAAAGACTCATATATCACTCTACCAGAATTGACTGAAGCATTGGTCATAGGTACCCTATCCACATTCCAGTACATCCAACTAAAAGGGGTCCTAACAAAGGCAGAATGGAAAGACAAATTGAATAGAGACTTGACCCCAATTCGAGAAAATCCTAGACTCTAAAACAGAGATGAAAGGTCTTATATCAGTAATGTACCGAGAACTAATAGCAGCGGGAGATGGATCCACGGAACCCCTGAGGTCGAGATGGGGAACAAGACTTTGGGGAAGATATACATCCCGATCAATGGGATACAATGTGCAGAGCTGCCTCCAAAACATCGATATCCTGTCAATATAAACTTCATGCCATCAAACTCCTACACAGGTGGCAATACGATCCCCTCAGGCTATCCAAAATGTCCCAAACAATGAACCCAATATGCTGGAGGAAATGTGGTCAAATAGCCAATTACTGGCACATGTGGTGGGGCTGTCCGCGCATCGAGGTATTCTGGAATGAAGTCCTGGGGTGGATCAAGGAAATAGAAGGCATCCAAAGAGACGCTGACCCCTACCTAGTACTTTTTGGCTTAGAAAGGGATGAAGATGACTGGACCACAGTGAAGGGCTTGACCCCCCCACCTGCTACTTGCCGCTAGGACACTACTGGTAATTAAATGGAAATCTGCAACAGTACCTGGAAAGAATGAATAGATCGCCCTAGCCACAAACATCTACTTAATGGAAACCATAACTGCCGCTCTTCACACCCAATGTGAGACCCTATCGATGGACTTTAAAAGTAAACACTTAACAATGGATCACGAATCTCAATCGGAAGAGCCGGAAGGGTCTTGATCGAAATCCAAAATCTGAGCAGCAACAACGGAAGAGTTCTGGAAGGGAGCGATTACTGTCCGACCAGACAACGGAAATATGATTTCTGTCTTTTCGATGTTCCCACAACTCAACAACGAACAATGGATACGTGCTAGAACAAGGAAGGGAGGGGGGAGGGGGAAGGGAAAAAGGGGGAGGGTGAAGTTCTTTAGTTAATGGCGAATACACCTCAAATTAAGAACTGTGACGAATGTTCCACACCTCATGAAGATATAATGTGCTCTCTCATTGTTATGCAGCCGAACGTTACGAATGGTGTATCATATGACATATATTGTATCTTTTTTGTTTCTTTTCATTTTCTGTTTGTGTTAAATCCAATAAAACCAAATTAAAAAAAAAAAAGCACAAATGTCTCCCAGCAACACTTCACATAGAGTGCTGTGTGCTGCAAAAGTGAAACACAGATGCCTTTTGAAAGGTATGGAGGAAAGCAGGACTCCATAAAATAAAGCCAAACCTTGGACAGAGTGTTGGGTAGGAATTTCATATCACTGATAAATCTTCCTGACCTGTGTCAACCCAAGAACTTTTTGTTGGACTGGTAGATTCGTTTTCCCTATAGCTCAGTGAGTGGGAACCTTTTTCAACACTCTTGAGTCTTTTACTTTTTTTATGGGCGTCATCTTTAAGACTCCATAGTGCCTTTTTAATGTTATCCTCTGACAACTTTTGGTACATACTGCCTATTGTTGTTGGGTTGCCCTTGATGCTGCCCTTACTCTGGCTAACCTTGTGAGAACTACAGTTCCCAAGGGTAGAAAGGATTTTTGGATCCCTTTTACATTTTAGTAGGCGAGACAAGCACCCCCCCTCCTTATGTTGAGTGCTGCGGCGATACAATGTGTCCCCTTACATTTCTCTTACAGGGACAAGCTTACCTTTAATGGCTGGTGGCATTGAACCTTTTAACTGATTCAGTGCTTTCCACAGCCCCGGTAAAGGTACCCACGGGTGCTCAATTTACTACAATTGCCCCATCTTCTTTTTGTGCCATTTCAATGTTCCTTGTCCTTTCTTGTTCCTTTCCCTGACTTCCAGGGCGGGTAAATCCTTTTTCAATTTTATCTTCACCGAGAGACCTCATTCAAGCCCGCCCCGGCTCCAGTGTGTCTGTGAAGGCAGGAAGCGAGGGAGGAGTCCAAAACTCTTCAGCCCTTTGTCTTCCAGCCTGACTGGGACGCTGGCTGTCCTGAACGTTTGCAGAATGAAGCCATCCAGACATTAACATCTTTGCAACTCTGGAGAGTGCAAAATTCCCAGACTATACCTCCAGATATCCCCATAAAATGTCCAAGGGGAACAGTCTCTGTGTCAAATGGTCAAGGAGATTTTCTTACTATAGGCCCCCAACTCCTCTCCTCAACAGGATAATTCACAAGATGTACCAGGAACAAGTTACACTGATCCGAATCGCACCAATGTGGGCTCGTAAGCCATGGTTCTCGCATCTCATGAAAATGTAATTTTGCCCTCCAGTGAAACTCCCTAAAACATGCTATCCCAAGATCAAGGGACACCACTGCATCCATGCTCTCAAAACTCTTAACTTAGCAGTCTGGCTCTTGAGGTCATAGAGTTCAGGCATCTTCAGCTGCCTCAAAGATTTATGGACATTATTAAAGAGGCACGTAAACCAAATACCAGACACTGTTAATTTAATAAATGGAAACGCTTTGTCATTTGGTGTGGTACTCGTAACATCAACATACCTCGCCATGATATCTCGGGGTCTGGGCGTATAATAAATGTAATAAATAAATAAATAAAACCCAATTGACTGTTCGCCCACACACGTAGTCCTTTACCTAACTCACCTCCTACACCCATTACTGGTTTTTAACTGACTAAAGGTCCACCTTGCTGCCCTTTCTGCTTACACCACCTCTCAAAGCAAGGTTCCCTGGTGGAAAGTCCCTCAAGGCTTTTATGGAAGTTATAAAAAGACTTCACCTCCAACCCCCTATTTGTAATCCACCTCCCGGATGGTACTTGAATGTCGTCCTTACTAAACTCATGGGCCTTCCTTTTGAGCCAATGCACAAAGCTAGTATTAGGGTTCTTACCAATAAGATTGCTTTTTTGGTCGCTATTGCTTCCATTAGGAGGGTAAGTGAACTGCAAGCTCTCTCAGTTCAAGACCCATTTGTTATTTTTTCATAACGACAAAGTATTTTTTCTGCCCCCACAGCCATGCTTCGCACCTAAATTCATCTAAAAATTCCATTTAAACCAAATCCATAGAACTTCCATCTTTCTTTCAAAATTCAACTAATTCAGCTGAAAGAAATCTCCATAGATTGCACATTAGGAGAGCAGTGAAGTTCTCCCTCAATAAAACAAAACCTTTTTCGGGAGACAGATCAATTCTTTGTATCCAATGCGACTGGTAGAGAAGGGGGAAGCTGTCTCTAAGTCTGCAGTCTCAAAATGGATTGGTAAATGTATCCATATGTGTTACTCTCTTTCTAAGAGAGTACCATCCCGTACTCCTAGAACTCATTCTGCTTGAGGCACAGGAGCTACAGAAGCTTTTGTTGCAAATATTCCTCTAGATGCTATTTGCAAAGCAGCTACGTGGAGTTCTAGTCACACCTTTACACAGCATTACTGCTTAGATACACATTTTAAGACTGATTCTCAGGTGGGTCGAGCGGTGTTAGACATCTTTTTGCCACTGTTCCTTCCAACATCCCACCACCATCTCCTGGTACTGCTCACTTTTCTGTGCCCAGCATGTGATTTGATTCTAAGCAGACTTACAAACATCAGAAGACATACATTACTCACTGAAATCTTATTTCTGGTGCTTGTATCTGCTTAGATTCATATGCCCCCACCCTTCCACCCCGCTTGGAGTTGAAGGAACATAGACATCTTACACCTTTCCTTTCCTATCCTTCTGTACTCACTCACGCATTATCTTCAGGCCCCCTCATGGCAGAACAAAAACAACTGCAGGGACCGCGACACATGAGGGATCATGGGTTCACTACACGTCACAGTAGTGATAGTGTTACAAACATGCCAAGGTTGATGTCCCTTTTCGAACTTTGAAAACAAGATTCAATACTCTAAGATTACCACTACCTTTTGGACTATATGCACAGCATGTGAATCTAAACAGATGCAAACACTGGAAATACAATTACGGTGGGAAATGTATGCCATATAGTGTCACTGTGGTTTGTAGAAATGCATACAATTCAATTAAACACCTGAAAGGAAATTAAGTAATGATGCAGTAAGCAAAACCAGTTCACAAGAATAATGCCTTGGCTTTTTTAAGTCCTATTACTGTGTTGAATGGGGCCTTGTGCCCAAAGTCACAAAATCATCTTTTTTTTATTTTATAATTTTTTTTTTGCTCAAAGAGAGTTACATCGAGACTGAACTTGTCGACAAACAGCGCATTACATCAACCAATACAGTACAAGGAAGTATACACTTATCTATTTACACATGTCATATAGTGTATGTGTGTTTAGGATGGCAAAGGCAAATAGTTTTCTTCTTCAGAGAGCATGTTGCATAGATAAAATCTGAACAGTGCCCATATGTCCTTGGGTCGGCATGCCGATGGTAAGGTTATAATAAACTGTTCCTCACATTCGTTGATCATTGATAAGTCTTTCAAAAAGTCTACCTTCCCAGGGGCTTCTGTGGATTTCCAGCATTTCAGTATGTTTCGCTTTGCAACAACACATGCCACGTTAAACAAACGTCTGGTGGTTTCCGCCACCTTGCCAATATCCCCAAATAGGTACTTCCGTGGAGAGGGTGTGGCTGGAATTGTGGTGATGTCTTCAAGGATTTTTTTTTTTAAACAACTTTTTATTGAGGTTTCAACAGTTACAGTGGCACTCAATCAACACATCATATGGTCTTTCATACATCAATGTCTTCATCAAATGTTTAACAATTTACAGTTTACATAGCTGTTTCGCTGTCCGAGAACAGGTCACATAGATACGCCCTGAAGGGGCCCCAGATGTCCTTTGGTCGATGCGTGCTCGGTTGAGTTAGCACATACTGTTGCTCGCATTCATTTGCATAGGTTAATCCACACAGAAAAGTGTTCATGGTAGGGGAGTTCGGGCTTTTCCATGATTGCAATATACATTTCTTGGCAATAACACATGACACATTTAACAGCCTTCTAATTTTTTCAGAACATTTCCCAATATCTCCGAACAAATATTTTTGGGGGGTCAAATGAGGGGGGGGATTTGTGTGACTTCTGTCAGCATAGCTGCAACCCTCTCCCAGAACCGTGCCACGACCGGGCATTCCCAGTACATATGATAGGATCCCGCTTGCGGGGACCCACATTTGGGGTAGTTACCTGAATCACCAGGTGTGAATTTAGCAATTTTGGCTAGGGTGTAGTGCAGTCTATTAAGGATTTTAAACTGTATTTGGCGCAACCCCGGATTGAGGGACACCCTTTTTGTAAGCGCACAGTATCTTACCCATTTATCTTCGGGTATTGGCATTGTCATATCTGCTTCCCATTTTTCTTTAACTTGGTTGGTCGTAGGAGTGTGGGTCTGTATTGTCTTATACAATTTGGAGATTCCCAGCCCACCCTGTGTTGTGACCAGTTGTATGCACGGGTGGGAGGGGGGTTCGTCAGGGAAGGATGGCCAACGTGCTTGAAAGGCGGACCTCATCCGATAGTACTGTAGTGTTTGGGGCGGCCCTCCTCCCATACCCCTCGAGAATACTGCAAGGGTTATGAACTTCCCGTCTATATACATGTCTCCCACCTTCATCTCTCTAGCAGGGTCCCAGGCCTCCTGTATGCTGGTGTCAAATGTGGGGGAAATGTTTGGGTATTTCCATAATGGGATCACGGGGTTATGTGGGATCTCGATTTTCAGTTTTTTATATATAGCCCCCAGGCTCTCACAGTGCAGCTCACAGGGTCAAATTCACATGAGTCCTTATGCCTTGTATCAAAGATAACTGATCTAATGTCTGTGGGTATAGTAGTGTACTCTTCTATCCACGTGTGGGGTGAATTGTCCGCCTCGTCATACCAATGCTTTGCAAACTGCACCTGCGCCACCCGATCCTAGCAACCTTTCCGTTCCATAGAAATGACACTGCCATGGATCGAAGCTTGGAAAAAAATTCCTTTCCCAGCCATATAGGGATGTTTACAAATAGTTATAGTAGTTTTGGAAGTATGATCATTTTGAGAATGGCAATTCTACTGTGTAGTGAAATTGGGAGGTGCCTCCAGACCTGTAGTTTGGTATGGAGTGCTTTTAGCGCCTGGTCATGGTTATCAGTGTACAGGGTCTGTCTACTACTAGAAACCAGTACTCCCAGATATCTGATGCGTCGCGCCGACCACTTAAGGCCGCATGTCCGGGCTGGGCATTTTATGGAGGGGGTGAGCGGGAACATTTCTGATTTAGCATTGTTCACCGTGTATCCAGAGTACTCTGCGAATTCGTTGATGTCTGCCATGATGGGGGCGATGTTTTTGTCTGGTTCGTGGACGTATAACAATGTATCGTCCACGTATAGGGATATTATTTGGGTGGCCCCTTTCAGCGTTACACCCTTGTTATGTCTCAATCGAACCTTAGCCGCCATGGGCTCTATTGTCAAGGCAAAAAGGATAGGGGAAAAGGGGCATCCCTGTCTGGTGCCTCGTCCTAGCTCAAACAGCTTGGATATAGTTCTATTCGTGCACACCCTCGCACCCGGGGCTGTGTACAGGAGTCTGACATATTTGATGAAATAGGGGCCCACCCCGAACGCCTCAAGCACCAGAAAGAGGTACTCCCAGGAGACCGAGTCAAACGCCTTCTCTGCGTCAAGGAACACCGCAACTTCTTGCTTATTCGGGTTGATTTGTGACATTATGCTGAATAACCTATGCAAATTTAGGGCAGTGGACATTTGGGGGATGAACCCGCTTTGGTCTGCATGTACCAGCGTAGGCGTTATAGGTAACATGCGATTTGCCAGTACCTTCGCAAAGATTTTTGCATCTACATTTATCAGGGACGGGGGCCTATAGGATGACATATCTTGTGGCGGGCGTCGAGGTTTGGGCAACACTGTAATGATAGCCTCGCGCATTGTCTGGGGCAGTATTTGTTTCCCCAGGGCCTCCCCCCACACCTAGTAGCACAGGTACCAATTCTTCCCGGAATTCTTTATAAAATTCAGCATCCAGCCCATCCGAGCCCGGCGCTTTGCCAGACGTGAGCCCCTTTATTGCCTCTGTGAGCTCCTCTGCCGTGACAGGTTGCTCAAGTATTAGTTTACTTTCCTCTGGGAGTTTAGGGAAGTCTAGCGTAGCGAGGTAGTTTTTGATCTCATCGGGGGATTTCCTATCTCTATTCGCATAACATTTTTTGTACAAGTTAACAAATTCATCATTTATTCCCTGCTCGCTTGTTATTATCTCGTTTTGTGCCGTTTGGATTGCTGTAATCGGGGTCATTTGTTTTTCGTGCTTTACCAAATTGGCCAACATTCTCCCTGCTTTATTCACCTCTCCGTATCTGCGAGCCCTGGTAGGGGCTGCTATATATTGTACTTCCCTCACTGCCAGTCGATCAAAATCTCTAAGAGATTTGTGTATTTCAGCCAGTGTGTCTCCACCATGCGTGCGACTGTAAGTTTCTTCTAGTACGTTCAGTTCCCTCTCCACCCCCTCCAGTTCACAACGCACCTCCCTCAGGAGACCAGTGGTTTTGGATATCAGGGCCCCTCTCGCCCAGACTTTAAAGGCTTCCCATACTGACGATGAGTGATCTACATACCCAATGTTATCTGTGAAAAAGTTGGCAATTTCAACATGTAAGGTTTCAACGACATTCGGGTCGTTTAGTATATCTCTAGGCATTCTCCATCTCTTTGTTGATCTAGGGGCATCCTTCAGAATGATCTCCAGTATCACCGGGGAATGATCAGATAGTGTGCGGGGAAGGATTTCGCAATTCTGTTGGGCATGTGCTATGTTTGAGGATACGAACCAGTAATCTATTCGTGACTCACTATCATGCACAGAAGAATAAAACTTGTACCGCTGGCTGGTTGGGTGGAGCACTCTCCATGCGTCTAGTAGGGACAGTTGTGGGATGATTTGCTTAAGAGCTAATGCCGCCCTGGAAGGTGCCCTGGTTACTTTGGCGGATCTATCCAGGGTCTGGTCTAATACAACATTAAAGTCCCCTCCCCATAATACAGTGGTCGCATCGTGTTTAGTAAGGATCTCAAGCATGTAAAAACCGGGGTCGTCCAGGTTGGGACCATAGGTATTCATCAAAGTTATTTGTTTCCCTGCTATTTCCCCCAAGACCAGTACATATCTACCCATCGGGTCCGCCAAGTGGCCTTTGGCAACAAAGCCCAGCGAGTTTTGTATAAGGGTGCAGACCCCTCTGGACTGTGATGAATAGTCTGTGTAGTAGTGCAGTTTGCCCCATTTTGCCAGTGTTTTCTCGTTGACCGAGCCCTGTGCATGTGTTTCTTGCAACATTAAAATGTGAGGCCCGTGCCTGGTGACATAATTACCAACCTTCCTGCCCTTCATTGGATTGTTCAGGCCCCGGACATTCCATGACATTAGTCTCATCTTCAACCCGTCACCCATTTTTTTGGCATGCATATTGTATCATACAGTAATGACCGTGAATGCACAAGTAACCAGCATTTGAGTAGCACCCGTGCCTGCGAGACCATATTTCAATTAACCTACAACTTCCAACAATGCATACTTTCTCCCCAGAATCCAACTCGTCTAGGTGGTTGCAATTACACAGAACATCCTCACTCTCCCTATCCCCCCCTCCGCCCACATCATCTGCCCCAACTTGACGATGGACCCTGGTAACTGTTAGGAACATTCCTGAGGGTACTTCGTTGCCGACCCGAGGCCAGTCATCTGGTCGCCCACGTAGGAGGCTCTACGGCTCGGTAAACAACAGATCTTGGTCCAGTTCAGCTGTGTTGACTTTTAAATCAACTTATTACTGCTGCAGGGAAGGTACAGTTTCATCTGTCTGCCGAATCCCCCATTCCTTCGCCAGGGTTAGGTCTCGCATTCGGGTCTCTCATTCGATCTCTGGGGGGCAGCGGAATGGAGGCCTCCACGTATGCCATAGCTTCGACAGGGTTTTCAAAGAAGTGGGCTCTTCCTTCGTGCTGGATTCTCATTTTCGCAGGGAAAATTAGAGCATAGGGAACATTACGGAGCCGCAGTTGTTTCTTGACCCTCTCATAGGACCTGCGTTGTGTTTGTATGTTCGCAGAAAAATCCGAATATATATCGAATTCTGTTTTCTTCAAAGTGCAGCGTTCCTTTTTCTCTGGACAGTCGGAGTATCGTGTCCCTGTCTCTGTAATTTAGAAGGCGTGCAATGATGGTGCGGGGTGGAGCGCCCGGCTTTGGAGGTGGCCCAAGGATGCGATGAGCTCTTTCAACAAGGAAGTGGTTTGAAAGGGATTCTGTCCCCAGTACAGATTTCAGCAGATCTTCCACCTGCCTTTCCATGGAGCCTTTGCCAAATGTCTCCGACACCCCGACAATGCGAATGTTATTTTTGCGGGACCTAGATTCAAGGTCCTCGCACTTGCTCTGGGTCTTGCGTAGTTCGGTCTGGAGTAGGGCTATGTCCCGGCCGTGCTGCGAAATCACATCCTCATTTGAGTTTATCCTGTTTTCTGCTTCCAAAATGCGTGCGCTTTCCTTTTCCACTCGTGCTTTCAGGGAGCCAATCGTCGCCACTATGTCATCCAATTTAACGTTGACAGCCAGGAACCCATTCTGCACAATTGTTGCCAGGCGGTCCAAAGGGTCTATGTCTCAGCTTTCGGATGTTTGCGCCGCCCCTCCTGGTGCCACCTGCGGCTGGGAGCTAGCAAAGGAGTCCATTGGGCTGGTCTTTCTTCCCCCTGCTACCTTCTTCTAAGTGCGGCCCATTAGACCAGGTTACCACTTTCGGGGCGGATTGTGCTCTCCCACGTATATATGGCTGCTGCCCCGGCGACCAGTATCGACTCACAACAGTTATAATGTAGGATAATGGCGCAGCCTCTGCTCTGTGTCCCCGCTTGGGGTGCGCTTCAGTGCAGGTGGGGGACTGGGCCCTGTCTCGCCCCAGGTGTACACTCTTTCCTACAGAGGCGTTATTATTAACCTCCCACAGTTCTAGTGTGAACACTGCCTGTGGCCAAAGGGTATGCTGCCAATATGTTACCTGTACAATTCCCTTCTACCCTTTAATGTTGTGTCGGCCAGGTGGCCGCACCTGGCCACCCCGGCCTGTTGCCTCGTCTCTCCACACTCTACCTGTGGTCCGGGAGCTCTATGCTTACACTGTTGCCAGCCTACTCGCCATGTCCTCGTACCACTTGTGTCTTCGAGCCCCCGCCACTCATAAGTCTGATGTTCTGGTATCCAGTAGAGGCGTTTGACTGGTGTGAAGGCAAGTATTTAGTAGCTCTTGTTTTTTCACATTTATCAGGGCGCGCTGCAGCACAAATGAGGGGCCGGGTTCTGTCTCGCCCCGGGTCTATTTCCCTTTCACGGGGATTACTGCATTTCACTCTTCCCTACCCACAAGTGGGCATTGGGTGAGCCAGGTGGGCGCTTACTGTATCCTCCGACCAGCACACGGGGGTCCAGGCAGCGCCCCTTCCTGCAGCGCACCTCTTGCCTCCAACAGCGCTGTAGCTACAAGCTGTTTTTACTCCGGGGCCCCTCCAGCCACGTTGCCGCGTTCGTCTCCCCTCTCGCGAGGGCCAAGGAGCGGCGGCCCCCCTGCCGTGCTCCTCCTCGGATGCGAGCTAGCCAATATTGCAGGGCTCCCTGCTCCCCCCTTACCCACCCGGTGGTGAACATACTTCACCCGTGTCGCCTCGGCTGGACTTCCACCACGGGGGGGATCGGGGCCTGAGGGGTATGTGTTGTCCTCGCGGCACGTCTCTGGGCACTCGATTGGGTTCTCCGCTCTGGACCTGGTGTTAGGATGTCTGCGATCGGATCTCCGATCAGGCGGCAGGAAGGGAAACGGAGCGTTGCTGACCTCAGGCAGCGCCTCTGCGTTGGCGGGCTGCCCCTCCCCCACCTGGCCTACCTGCCATTGCCAGGTCCGGGCTCGCGTAGAGATTGCGTGGAGCCCTCGGGCGGCCACGTCGCAGCTCTCCAGGCGCTGCAACTTCGCCCACGAATATCTCTGTTGTCTCGGAGCCGGCAAGTCCCGTTTTTGCAGAGCCTCTTCTCCGGACCTTCCGCCACAATATTCTTTGGTAGGTTGCCGGACAGCTGAAAGCTGGAAGGATATTTAAATCTCAAGGATTTCGACCGAGCTGGAGCTCTCCACCTAGGTGGCCATTTTAGATGTGCGCAACAACGCCCCCCGTCTTCAAGGATTTTTGCCACCTCCCCCTAGAATTTACCCACTGGTGGGCAGGCCCAGTACATATGGCATGAGTCTGCTTTAGGGGCATCGCACTTGGGGCATTTCCCGGTCTGACCTTCTACAAACTTAGCCAGCCTGGCGGGGGTATAGTGAAGTTGGTTTAGTATTTTAAATTGGACCAGGCGTAGCCCTGAGTTCATAGAGACATGTTTGGTCAGCTGGCAGTACCTCAGCCAGGTGGTTTCACACAATTCCACCCCCAAATTCCGCTCCCAGGACTCTTTAATGTTGTTACTCGTTTTGGAGTGTGTTTGAATCAAGTTGTATAGATTTTCGCATCTGTGTTGATAAGTGAAAGGGGTCTGTACGAGCCCATGTTTTGTGGGGGCCGCCGGGGCTTGAAGAGGACCGTTATCACTGCCTCTTGCATAGAGTCTGGCAATATTCCTCGTTCCATTGCCTCTTCCCAAACTTTAAGCAGAGCTGGGGCTAGCATGTCTTGGAATTCTTTATATAGTTCGGCTCCCAGACCGTCAGTTCCCGGGGCTCTACCTGGGGTTAATGCTTTAATCGCTTCTGTTATTTCCTCAAGTGATATGGGGGTGTCCAATAGCATTCGTGTTTCTGAAGTGAGAGTTGGTAGATCGAGCGTATACAAATAGTCTGTTATCTGATTTGGTGTCTTGGTTGGAATATGGTGTCTTGTAAAATTTGATAAACATATCGTTGATATCTTGATCACGATTCACCATGTTACCATTGGGCGTCTGTATGTCCGCGATGGGGTTGTGGCGGCTCTCAGCCCTGAGCATCTGAGCCAGAAAGGTCCCGGCCTTATTACTTTCCCCATATCGTCGGGCCGGGCAGCCATGTATTGGACCTCCCGCTCAGCAAGTTTATTAAATTCACCCAATGTCGTGTGTATGTCAGAAAGGGCTTCTTTGCTATATGTGGTTGTGTACTCAAACTCAAGTAGTTCGAGTTTAGCTTCCATAGTGCCTAATTCTTTCCTGACAGATCTAAATAGTCCGGTAGACTTGGCCATGATTGCGCCCCGTACCCATACTTTGAATGTTTCCCATATCGTGGCATATCGGTCTATAGATCCTTCGTTTCATTGGAAAAATTCCTCTATTTCTATGTGTAATGATTCACACATCTGTGGGTCTCTTAACATATGGGGGGGCATTCTCCAACGCTTGGTCCTTGGTGTAGTGTTGTGAATAGTTTGAATATGGACTTGTGCTTGGGAACTACTTTTCATTAATGCCAGTCATGTGGAGGCATCCTCATAACCTTGCGCCTTGAAACCAGGCTTGAGTGTAGTGTTTTTGGGTGTGGTACCATGGGGACTATTTTACCTGGACTTCTTTCTTGAAGCTATTTAAACCACACCCGAATAGACTGACACGCTTCGCGTTAGTTTGAATTTCTGCAACGTAACGCTCACCGTGTTCAGCTCCAGCCACGAACCTCGGAAGAACAGCACCTGCAAAGGAAAGGAGAAGACATCGTGAGAAAAGGCAGCAGCTTACCTGAACTTCATCGCTAGCGGTTCGCAGCTCTCCCGACCATCATCCTGGAACCAGCGCTCCTTCGGATCGACAGACCTGTAAAAGAGAAGAAACAAGGCATTAGACATTGTACAATTAATGAACTGTGCCGAAAGTCTTACCTCGCCAGCCGCTTCTCAATCAGCATCACTACGGAAATTCCATACTGTGGCCGAGTACAGCGACCTGAGGAGAGGAGAAGATAACAGGTTAGCAAAGGCAAGGCATCTTAAGCGCAGCGCACAGCGCCTACTCACTGCATCAAGGCGCTCCAAAAACGCACATACTTACCGGCGTAACAGATTCCGCCTTGCCACATATTGGATTTCCGCGTACCTAGGAAGAAAAAGACATTGTTTAAAAGGCATGCAAGAACAGCAATATTCACAGCAATAAGACCTACCTGAAAGACTCAAGACGGGGCGGCATCAGTGAAGCAACTTGATCGCCATTGCCCACCAAGCACAACGTGCCCCTGCCAAGACAGCAGGACGGAGAACCCGCCAACATCTAAAACAAGGTGAGGAGAAGTCCAGAAGGGTCGCAGACCTACAGGGAGGTGGGAGGCTGTTTACCACGGTTGCCCAGTCCTGAACCTCGCTTACCTCTATTCCAGGCAGAACTCTTCCACTGGTCGCATCTGGGCATCGCAAGGAGGGACATCTAAACCCCAACTGCTGGGTAGCGCCCCCGTGGGACCAGGTGAGCATAACACAGAGTGCGTACGAGGGTACATCTCACAAGTTAAGACCGTGTTTGAAAGAGTTGAGCTAATAAGCCAGTAATCAATGTGGGACTCGGAATCGTGTACTGATGAATAGAAAGTGAAGCGTTGCTCCTGGGGGTTTAGTTCCCGCCATATATCTACAATGGACTTTTGTCGCATTTTTTGCCATATGGCTAATGCAGCATTAGTTGGGGATCGGGGGGGGAGTGGAGGACCGATCAACGGCCGTGGCAAGGATTGTATTGAAGTCCTCCCCCCCCAAATTACTGGCGCATCATCATCAGCAGTAGTTATCATGATATGAATGGCGTTAAAAAAATCGGGGTCATCGATATTGGGCCTGTATGTGTTGACTATAAACACCTCTCGCTCTGCCACCTCCCCCCAGACCAATACAAATCTCCCCTGGGTATCTATCTTGGTGTCTCGAAGGCAGAATCCCAGTTTCGGGTGTATCAGAGTGAGAACCCCCCTGAAATGGGATGAGTATTCAGTATAATATCTCAGTGGGCCCCATCATGGAAGAAAATTAGTGCAGACCTGACCAAGTGCATGTGTCTCCTGCAGTAGTATGATCTGGGGGTTATGTCTGGTAATGTATGCTGCGGTTTTCCGAGCCTTTTTCGGGTTATTGAGGCACGAATGTTCCATGAAAGGAGTTTGATGTTTATACCGCTGTTAACCTGCGCCATAGTCTTCCTTTATTACAGTTCTGCTATGTAGGCGTTGAGTGCTGTCAGTCGTTACAGCCATGCTCGATGCAACTAGACTCTCTGATTTTAAACGGTTGCCAGTTATGGACAAACTTTGTGCCCAACCGCCAGCCCCTTCCACACCATTCACCCCCAACCTGATGATGTGACCCACACTCCATAACCTGTGGAATTTTCCTTAGGGTTGCTTGTTGCAGTCGCATGGCCTCCGTCCGCAGAGGTCCAGAATTCCAACTTTAACAATTTATCATCAATTGGAGCCATTCATCCCAGTTGGAGGCCCCGCAGCACGCAAAAGGATATCTCAGTAGACCTGGCTCAGTCAGCTGGGCCTAGTCTATCATCATCTGGTGATGGTAGCATGTTCTGATCCCGTGCCTGATCTCTGGGGGGAATAGGGATAGACGCCTCCATGTATGTCATAGCTTCAGTAGGGTTCTCGAAGAAGTGTGATCTGCCAACGTGTTGGATTCGCAACTTTGCCGCAAAAAGGAGAGCATAGGGGACACGGCAGAGTCTTGGTTGTCTCTTGACCTGTTCGGAGGATCTCCTTTGTGCCTGGACGCTGGTCGAAAAATCCGGATAGATGTGCACTCTGTTCTCTTCATAGTGTAGGGTACCTTTTACACTTACCATCCGCACGATCGCGTATCTGTCTCTGTAGTTGAGTGAACGAACAATGATCGTGCGCGGTGGTGCCCAAGGTTTGGGTGGTGGTGCCAGGGTGCGGTGTGCCCTTTCAACGAGGAAGTGATCTGAAAAGGATTCTGTGCCTAAGTGTTTTCAGCAGGCTTTCCACATGTCGCTCCATCAAGCCCTTCCAGAAGGATTCTGAGATGTCGACAATGCGGGAATTGTTCCCCTGGATCTCGTCTCGAGGTCCTTGCATTTAGCTTGAGTTTTGCGTAGTTCTCCCTTCAATTGTGCAATGTCTCGGCTGTGTTGGGTTATCGCATCTTCGTTTGTACTGATCCTTCTCTCTGCGTCTGTGATGCGAGCACTTTCTTTGTCTACTCTAGCCTTGAGGGACCTGATTGTTGCCCCAATATCGTCTAGCTTGACATTCACAGCTAGGATGCCATTTTGAACCATAGTCATTAGGCGATCTTTTCTCGTGTCAGGTAGTCTCTCAGCGGCATTATCCGTCCCCATTTCTGTATTGGCAGGCGTCCCGTGAGGTTGGGAGCTAGCAAAGGAGTCCATGGGGCTGGTTTTCCTCACGCCTGTACTTTTCTTCTCGTCCCATGTGTCAGCAGAGATATTCAAGAGTGGGTTATGTTGGAATTAAGCCTTATATTAGTTGAATGCAGCTTATACAGGTCGGGTTCCTAACCTGCATGTTCCCACCCGTTGTGTTCCAATTTGGTAGGCCCCTCTGCAAGCCACCAGTGTTGTTGCCAGGACGATTGGGTGCGGCACCACTGGGTTGTCACATGAACCCCTCCTAGTTATTATCTCCCTTCTGTTAATGGTAAGCCTTCACCTGGATCAGATCTCTGCTACGTAATGGAGAAAATGATTGATTTTCTTTACGAGGTAGGCCCTTATTTAGTTGCAGCGAGTTTGGAGGGGTAATTTATCTCGTTTTCTACTTGCACCTCAGGGTCGAAAATAGTGGTAGAGGAGCCTCGAGTCGCTTTCCTCTTGGGACGCTTCGTGTTGACTTGTCACTCCCGTTGCGAGCGCGGGAGTCCCCAACAGCAGGTCTTAGTGCAGGGGCATTCGGAGATACATGATTCTGGAAATCTGGGCCAGTTTAAAGCAAGGCTTGGGGGTGTCGGGGATATGGTAGCTGAGAGCGTAAGGGCTATGGACCAGAATCCCCCCTGCGAGTGTGGGCCTCCAGGTATGAAAAAAGTGCAAGCCCCTGGTTATGTCGGATGTTGCTGGGCCGTACCACCACACCCACTCCCAGCGGCAATATATAGGGCTTCTAGGTATTCAGCGACTTTCTGGCTCTCACTTTGATGGATTGTATCCTCCCACGTATTATGGGGACGTTTAGAAGTGTCCAGTTGATATTGGCTTCCACCCCTCGGAGCGGGGCACGCACCTTGCAGTGTTGACGGGCCGTGTCCCACTCTCCGATGTGGTTTCGGCACGTCGCTCGACCTGCCCAGCCACCTCTTCCTTGCCTAAAGATCTTTGTTTAGGTTGTGCCTCCCACGGCCTCCGTAGCGTTCCTCAGAGGGCGCGGATTCTGCTGAAACGTCAGCCGTGGAATAGCCAGGGCCCGGCACTGATGGTGGCTTGGTTAGAGCTGAGTGCGGGTTTCCGGATGTGAAAAGTATAGACCCCTCGTATTATTAGGTGCTGCTGGGCTGTCCCAGCAGTCTCCCATACTTAGTGCCAATAAGTAGGACTCCTAGGTGCTCAAAACCTTCCAGACCTCGCCTGGATGGGTTGTATCCTCCCACGTATGATGGGAACGTGGGAAACTTGTCCATTTAATGATGGCTTCCCCCCTGAGGTGCGTACCTTTGCAATGTCGGAGGTCGTGTCCCACTTCCCGATGCGGCCGTGGCTGACCGTTCATCTTGCAGGCCCTCCTCCTCGTGGCCTAAGGGTCTGCGTATGAATGGGCTCTTCCGTGGGTCCCTGCGGTGTCGGGTGGGAACCAGCCAGGGTCTCCGCGCAGATGATGGTCTGCCCACTGGAGTGGTGTATTAGGAACCAGATGTTTCCCACGGCCAGTCTGCCGTCCGACCAGGGATCTTGTTGTAGGCACATGTAGGCCGCCTCCGACTGCTGTTCTGCTGTTGTAGAGGCGCGAAGTGAGAAGGCACCTCAGTGATTCCGCATATGTGGAACGCTCCTCCCATGCGCTGCCCTGTGCAGGTCGTGCAACCTCGGCGTGGCGCAGGTCCTCTTTGGTGCACCGCAACAGATCTCAGCCAGCGTGCACGCCCGCCTTTACGGATTGTGCCGCAAATTCCCGGTTTTCACCCAGATTCATTCCAGGTGTGCCATGTATAGTAAGGCACCAGGCGGGAAGGTTATTTCCTGCAGCTTTGACTCAAATCGGGATCAATTTAAAGACAGGATGTTCATGGGATCGGAGCTCTCCGATCTGGCGGTCATCTTGATTGCGCGCAACAGCGCCCTCCCCCACAAAATCATCTTCTAAGGAGAAGGGGACAATGGTAGAAAAGGTTCTTGTGGTGGTGAAGATGCTCCAGAAGATATTCAACAAGGTACAAGTGAGTAAAACATTTTTATCAAGAATATTACAGGTAGGAAGCTTTTTCTATCTTTTAAAACATATATTTTTTTTAATGAAATGAAATAGAATAAACAAATGTTTATACTAAGGTTTGTTAAATGGGAGTCGGAGGTTGCTGTAACTATTGCTATTACTCCCCGTCCCTGCTCTGATTTTCCCAAGTGACTAGGCAGGTTGGCTGGGAGTCGCTCGAGCTAAGTTTTTCCCCTGTTGGATCCAGTAGAGGAAGCCCAAGAGCTGCGGATTCCGGTCTGGTCCAGGAGCTCAGTGCAACCCTTTCTGATGAAGAAATACAACAGGCACCATTGCAGGCCTCTTCAGGATACTCTACCAGCTGGATGAAAGCTCGTTCTGGCAGCAGTCATTGCACATGTGTGACAGCAGACGTCTCTCCAGTCGCAATCGAAGAAGACCTTCCAGTACAGGCTCCCTTGATGGAAGCTGAAACTTTTCAGGAAGAAAACTTGTAGTACAAGCTGCCAACCACTGATGGTCTGGGCGAAAATGCAGAACAGTGATGCTTCCGGCACCGTAGCACATTTTGGAGCTGTTCAGTCCACTGGTTGGTCCAGGGACGATCCTGAGGGCTCGGATCTGCAGGAGCACGAGAAGATGTTGAGATGGGTTGGTCCAACCATGCCAAGGATCGAAGCACTGCAGAGGGCCTTCTCAGATCAGGTACTCCAGCAGGGCTTCACCGGGGCAACTGCAGGAAAGATCGTTGGCCTCTTCAGGAGTCCTCCACTGGTCTTCAGTAGTCCTCTTCTTATTCCAAATCCAGGCTGTTGGTTTAGATTTACATAGTAATGATAAATCTTACCAAACTGTGTGAACCCCAGAACCTTTTGATTTTACTGGTGGATTATTTTTCCTTATACCCCAGTGATTGGGAGTTTTTTACAGGTGTCATTTTTTAGACTCTCCATAGTGTATTTTAAAAGTTTACCTCTTTGACAGCTTTTTGGCAACAAGTGCCTATTGTTGCTAGGTTGCCATAGGGGCTCCCCTTTTAACTTTCTCTGGCTACCCTTGAGAGAACTACAGTTCCCAAAGAAAGAAAGGATCTTTGGATCCCTTTTACCTGTCATTTGGTGAAACCAACGCACCCCACCTTATGTGAAGTGCTGGGGAGATGCAATGTATCCCCTTTCACACTAAAACGCTAACAATTCTGTTACAGGGACAAGCTTACTGTTAATGACTCCCAGTCCTTTGTCTTGCAGCCTGAGTGCGAGATTCCAGTTCAAACTGGAAGGCTAGCTGCCCTGAAAGGATTGCCAACCCCTCATGTTTGAATGTTGCAAGGCTGTTGAATTGGCTGGGTTTTCTGCATAAGAGTCTGATCCTGGAAGCTGAAGAGGTAGTCGACCACTGGAACCAAAAACCAAAGACTAAGATGAAGAATTTGCATCTGAAACAATTCCCAGCAACCGGAGAGCCTGCTGTGTAACCAGAGCCTGCTGTAGTCCTCATTCCAATCGACCTGAGGACTCCGAAAATGACAACCCAGAGCCTGGTCAGACCCACTAGACTCAGGAAGACCTGCATTTTGAGCCATCCCACATAATGCTGCAACCTTGCGCAGCTGCAATACCCCAATACCCTGGGACCTCGAACCATTGTGCAGTGCACAGTTTTCTGAATTCTGGATCTCGCTTCGTGGGCATCCTGCTGGATCTCCAGAGGCACAATTCCAGTCAAAACAGTCCCCTCACCAGAGTGCTGGATATTGCAAACAACGAGAATTCGACCAGCAATATTCTGTCATCTTCTGTGCTCCTGATAGAGGCGCCAAATCCACAGAACATCATCCAACTGCGAGGATATCCTTGCCTAGAGCCTTCCTTGTGATCCTTGCTGCAATAGTCCTCCCAGTGCCCTGTCATCTGTCTTCTTCATGAAGCAATTAAACAACCAGGCTTTTGGCTGCAGATAATGATAATGATGTGGTATTTATATAGCGCCTTAATCCAAAGCGCTTTACAGAGCACATATTTACATACAATATCACCCAACCGAAATTGGTACTCATTGTCCTCCTGCCGCATAATCTTCTTCTGTGCTGAGGTACTGTACTGGCTTGGATATTTAATGTGATTCCTGTGTAGTTTTGGGGTGTTTTCTGTGATTGGGAGTCCTCTCGTCCAGTGCACCCAGGCCCCGGCTGGAATCCTCCTAAGGTGTCTTCTGTGAAGCACCTGGACCCTCAACAAACTCTAAAGTAAAGTACTTACTTCTTCTAACATTCTTCCGTAGAAACTCTGACTTTTGCTACTTAAGAACATATCCTCACTGGCCTGTTGGACACTAGACCCTAGTGATCCTCCTTCTGCCACTGAGAACACTCATGCACCAAGAATAAGGGAAAGACTTCTAAGAATTGAGCCTTTTGCCTAGAAAAGAGAATGCGTGTTTAAAAAGTACTTACTTGCAAAAGAAGTTGGTTGGTATCTGTTACTCTGAGAGTGAACAGTTACAAAAGGTATTACTTATCTTCTCCAGCATGGGGTCTGGCATGGATTCACATGCTCATGAATATTCCCCGTCGTCAGGCTGGGAATCCTCGGTAAAGAAAAATACCAGTATCAGTTTCGTTTCTGATCTGTCTTTTGTAGTAATAACCAATCACTGGTCTCTGCGTCATACTGACCACAGCCAATGACTGCCCTCTACCTAAGCACCGCCTCTGGCAGCCATCTTCAGATTTTTACCGCACGTTCATGTGTTGGGATCCTCGTGCTATTGCTCTCGAGCGTTAGTCCTATTTTTTTCACGTTTTTTCTCAAAAACTTCGTTTTTTCGGTCAAAAGAGCCTCAAGCTCCACCTACTCTCCATCCGATCAACGGGGACCCGTGTCGGATTCGTCTGCGCCCTCAAGGGTGAAGATTTCGTCGAGCTACGCTTTTGGAGGACTCCAGAAGTTTCTCAGGCCCGGTCATGGCCCAGGAGAAGGGAAGCTCGACGCCCGGAAAGCTGTTCAGGGTCTGCCCTGGATGCCAGCTGCAGAACGTCTTCAAGGAGGACGAACACTCTTTTTGTCTTTACTGCCTACATGAGGACAAGACGCACGTGGAGAAGGACTGTGCGTTTTGCGGCAACATGTCGGAGCGGACCATGAAGGACCGCCATCAACGTCTCGCCAACTGGCTGGAAGGGAAGAGCCCGTCCGGCGAGAAGAAGAGGAAGAAATCCGAGTGGTCTTCTAAGACCTTTGAGGACGCCCCGGCGACGGGGGTCCAACATAAGGCCAAGCACCGCGAGTCCGCTGGCACCGGGAGCGCCGAACGGTCGGGCTCTACGGGCGCCAGGCTGGGCGCACCCTCCCCGGCACCATCAACCACGAGCCAACGCTCTGGGTCGGGTAAGAGGAAGGCCGAGCACCCGGCGAGGCTCCTGGAGAGGCCCCGGTCAAGCTCGAAGGCGGAGGGGGAGCTAGGCAGTGTCCCCCCCCTCAAGGATAAGGCGGTGAGCGCACCTAAGGTGGTGAAGGCCTTAATCCATCCGGCCAAGCCCTCTATCGAAACTGTTGCGGCGGCCCTGGCTCAGCCTGTGGAGGCTACACCAGTGGTGGCGACCTCGGGGCTCAGAGTCTCCCTGCCACCTCGGAGGGAGTCCTCTTTTGTGCCCATCGATAGGACCCCCGTGAAATCCCCCGTGGGGAAGAAAAAGGGGGGGCAGGGCGTCGTCGTAGATTCGGCCTCAACCTCGGAGGAGGAGCTGGTCGAGGTCTTAAGCCACGGCCTCGGCATGGAAGAAGACCGGCCCGTCGGGATGGATCCCGACGCAGGTGACGACGACATCGTCGAGGGTACCGACGGGGCCCCTGATCGCCCGTCGGATTCCCCTCTGCCAGCGCCGCGAGACAACTCGGCGGCCATTTTGTTGGCTATACAGTCCTTATGCTCAGAGATAAGGACGAGACTACCGTTGCCGACAGAACCTCTCCCGTCGGGGGACCCAGAACCGGGACCTTCTGGTGTTCCCCCTACCAAGAAAAGAAGGATTCACCCTCCGCCTCCTTTTCAGCCGTCGCGCCCCTTCCAGCCCCCTCCCCGACCACCCGAGGGGATGATACGGGGACTGACACGGCAGCGACGGGTACGGACGACGAGGTATACGACGAGGATGTACCGTCGTCGCCTCCCACCAGGGCTTCTCCGCCCGACGAGATTGGATCGTTCCACTCCATGATCACCAGGGCATCCGAGCTTTTCCAACTCTGCCCTGAGGAGAAGAAGAAGGAAGGTTTCCTTTATCAGCGGCGCGAGGCCAAGAGGAAGACGGTCCTCGCAGTGCCTTTATTGGACGACATTTGGGATGAGGGCCTCACCCTCCTCAAGAACCCTTCCACGACGCCAGCTAGAAGAGACCGGTACGAGAAAAAGTACCGGGTCCCGGACACGGCCCCCCTGTGCCTCCGGGCGCAGCCTACCCCGGACTCCGTCGTCTCCGCGGCGGCCAGGAAAAAAGCGGGGGGGGTGCGGCCTCCACATCGACTTCCCCACCGGACGGCGAGGGAAAGAAATTGGACGCTATGGGACGCAGAGTCATCTCGTCTGCAGCGACGACGATTAAAGCGGCCAACGCCTTGGCTATCGTGGCCCGCTACGACAGGGAGCTCTGGTACAAACTGGCTCCCCTGCTGGACTTCTTGCCGGACGACAAGAGGGCAGAGGCCCTGGAGATCCTGCAGGAAGGTGAGGTGGCTTCGGACCACGCCATTACCGTTGCGACGGACATCGCCGACACTGGGTTCCGCCAGTTGGGCAACGGCGTTTGCCTTAGGCGGCATGGATGGCTCAAGGCTACGGACTTCCGTCAAGACGTTCAGACCAGAGTCCTGGACATGCCCTTCGATGGGAACAACCTGTTTGGGAAAACAGTGGACGATTCCCTTCAGGCCATTAAAGCGGACACCGAGACGGCCCGGGCCCTTGGAGTTCTGCAACAACGACGGACGCCCTTTCGGAGCAGCGGAGGCAAGGGCGCCTCCAAAGGTTCCGACGGCGGTTTCTCCACCTACCGTCAAGCGGCCCGCTCGTCGTCTCAGGAGGCCTACAGAGGACGAGGCAAGTCTGGCGGACCCCGCCGTCGTCGCCAAGGAGGTCAAGGCGGCAAAGCCTCGTCGAAGCAGGATTGAACCGGCCGTGGGGTCGGGCCCCCACCGAAGCACCCCGGTGGTAGGCCGGCTGGCGAGCTTCGTCAGCGTGTGGGAGTCCATCTCCACCGACCGTTGGGTGCTGGACGCCTTTGCCCGGGGCCACGCGCTTGAGTTTCAAAGAAGATGTCCGCGCGTCCCCCCCGTGGCCAGGAAAGAACTTCACGTCCCTCAACTTCTCCTGGAGGTAAAGGCGATGCTCGGGAAGGGCGCCATCGAACTCGTCCCAAAGAGGCTTCGGGGCTCCGGAGTTTACTCGAGATACTTCCTCGTGAAGAAGAAGACGGGGGGGATGGCGCCCCATCCTGGACCTGCGACGTCTGAACAAGTTCATCAAGGCGCAAAAGTTCCGGATGGTCACCCTCCAGCACGTCCTGGGTCAGCTGGAGGAAGGAGACTTCCTGTCGTCGTTGGATTTGGAGGATGCCTACTTCCATATTCCCATCCTAAAGGGGCACCGAAAATTCCTCAGGTTTGTGGTCCAAGGGCGTCATTACCAGTTCAAAGCCCTCCCCTTCGGACTACGGTCGGCACCCAGGGTGTTCACCAAGTGCCTCGCACCGGTGGCGGCGCAGCTGCACCGCGAAGGGATCCACGTCTACCCCTACCTGGACGACTGGCTCATCCGAGCCAAGACGAGGGAGCTCGCCGTGGTTCACACGGCAAGGACCGTCCAACTTCTCACGGACTTGGGATTCTCTGTGAACTACGCCAAATCCCACCTGGTACCCGCGCAAGACGCTCTGTTTCTGGGAGCGAGGCTCAACACAGAGTCCCTTCTGGCCTCCCCGTCGGAGGAGAGGACCAGGACCATCCTGGGCAAGGTGCAGCGGATGTTGGTGGCCTACGCAGCCAAGGTGAGGTCCATCAAGTCCCTCCTCGGAATGATGTCTTCCTGCATCTACCTCATTCCCATGTGCAGGCTCCGGATGCGCCCATTGCAGGAGTTCCTGGACGCGCGCTGGATCCAAACGACGGGCAGCTTCGAGGAAAGGATCACACTCGACGAGAGTTTCCGACGAGCGATCCGGTGGTGGGGCACCCGCGCGCATCTGACGGCGGGCATGGACTTCCAGACCCCAGCCCACCAGGAGACAGTGACCACGGATGCCTCCCTGGAAGGGTGGGGAGCGCACACCGAAAATCTGCACGCAAGAGGCCTTTGGCTCCCGACGGAGACATCCCTACATTTCAACGTCCTGGAGCTCCGTGCAGTGTTTTGGGCCCTCAGGTCCTTCCTTCCGTCCCTCAAGGGCAAGGTGGTGAGGATCTTCACCGACAACACCACCACCATGTTTTACATCAGGAAACAGGGCGGAACCAGGTCCCCAGCACTGTCCAAGGAGGCACAGGACCTGTGGCATTGGGCAGTCGCCCAAGGGATGTTTCTGGTGCCGTTTCATCTTGCAGGGATAAACACCATCGCCGACTCACTCAGCAGGGAGCTGCGCTCGTGCCACGAGTGGGAACTACGATAGGATCTAGTGGATCGCCTCTTCCGATGGTAGGGCACACCCCAGATCGTCCTGTTCGCGACGGCGACGAACTCCAAGTGCCCGAGGTTCGCCAGCAGGTTTCCCCAGGCGAGGAGCATGGGCGATGCTTTCTCGTTCCCCTGGGAGGGCCTGTTCCTCTACGCGTTCCCTCCTTTGCCGCTGCTGATCCAGCTCAAGAGGTCACGGTGCAGGATGATCCTCGTCGCACCTGCGTGGCCGAGGCAGATATGGTTCCCGGACCTTCTGGACTTGTCAGCGTCCCCGCCAATCAAGCTGCCGGTGGACGCGGATCTGCTCTCCAGGGAAGGAGGCGCCATCCTCCACCACGACCCGAAATCGCTGAACTTGCAGGCCTGGCTCCTGCAGCGCTAGAGTTTGGAGGATATGACATACCGGCCGACTGCAGAGAGGTTCTTGCAAATGCCAGGGCGTCCTCGACTCTTAAATGCTACGGACACAAATGGAAGAGGTTCTCTGTCTGGTGCCACGCACAGAGGATTAACCCTCTACGGATTACGGCTCCCCAGGTACTGCCGTACCTGCTGACGCTGGCCAAAGCTGGACTGGCACACGCGTCCATCAAGATTCATCTTGCTGCGATCTCCCGATACACCAGAACCACGGGCCGGTCGTCCCTGTGGTCTCATCGTCTGGTGAAAGAGTTCATGAAGGGACTGTTCAGATCGTTCCCGCCGGTGAAGGCGCCGGCCCCGGCGTGGGAGCTCAACGTGGTGCTGACCAAGCTCATGGGACCTCCGTTCGAGCCTCTGCACTCGGCCCCGTTGAAGTTTGTTGTGGAAAACAGCGTTTCTTGTGGCCATCACCTCCGCACGACGGGTGGGAGAGATCCAGGCCCTTTCCTGCAAGGCCCCGTACTTGACTTTTCACGACACGAGGGTAGTGCTCAGGACGCACCCCTCCTTCATGCCCAAGGTACCGTCGGACTTCCATCTCAACGAACCCTTGGTGTTGCCTGTGTTCTTCCCGTCGCCTTCGTCGCCGGCTGAGAGGACTTTGCACTCGCTGGATGTGGCTAGAGCGCTGAAGTTCTACGTGGACCGCACGAAGTGTTTTCGGAAGACGTCACAACTCTTTGTGAACTTTGGACCTGTCAATCAGGGGAAGGCTCTCTCGAAGGCTTCCATTTCCAGATGGCTCTCCGGCTGTATCATGTACTGTCATCGGTTGGCAAACCGACCGCTGCCTGGCCGTCCGAGAGCCCATTCCACCAGAGCGATCGCAGCTACCACGGCGTTCCTTTCTGGTGTGCCCCTGCTGGACATATGCAGGGCTGCTACGTGGAGGTCGACGCACACCTTCACGAAATTCTACTGCGTCGATCGGGATTCCAGGGAGGAGTCCAGGGTCGGCCAAGCAGTGCTGCGCAACCTGTTCGCCTGAGGTGAGCCTGGTGAGGAGGTAAGATGCTTAATGTTGAGTTTGATGTAATGCTTAATGTTGAGCCTTTGCCACCTCCCGTGGTTGTGCATGTGTGTACTGCTATGTATTCTTTATTCATGAGCATGTGAATCCATGCCAGACCCCATGCTGGAGAAGGAACAAGTTACTTACCTGTAACTGTTGTTCTCCAGCATGGGTCTGGCATGGATTCACATGCGAACCCTCCCGCCTACCCCTCTGCGGCTCTTCACTTGGTCATACTGCCACTTCACGTGCTTCCAAATCTGAAGATGGCTGTCAGAGGCGGTGCTTAGGTAGAGGGCAGTCATTGGCTGTGGTCAGTATGACGCAGAGACCAGTGATTGGTTATTACTACAAAAGACAGATCAGAAACGAAACTGATACTGGTTTTTTCTTTACCAAGGATTCCCAGCCTGACGACGGGGAATATTCACGAGCATGTGAATCCATGCCAGACCCATGCTGGAGAACAACAGTTACAGGTAAGTAACTTGTTCCTTAGAAATGTTCTGCAATTCTGAAAAGTAGATGTAAGCTTGTTTTACTTACCTTAGAAATGTTTTGCTATTCTGAAAAGTATATGTAAAATGTTTCTTTCCTTAAAAACTGTTTAGCTATTCTAATAGAAAGTAGATGTGCGGTTATTTTACTCATCTGAAATTTCGTCGTGCCTCTTCCCAAAAGTAATGCTGTTGGTTTCACTAACTATTCCTATTAGGAGAAATGTATGAGTGTCACCAACTGGGTGTTGCTTCCCCGACTTGCTAATAGCCTAGGTTTTACCTACCTAGAATAACTTTGAATCATTCATAAAGTGCAACACTGGGTTTTGCTTTCCCTGGTCTGTTGTAGACGGACACAAACACAGTCTTAGGTTTATACCTGCCTTTTAAGTTGCTGATAGCTACTGTAAAAGTGTTTAGGTTTTATTTACCTTGAGCATAACTGTTTTTTCCTAAAATAAGAGAGTGGCTGCTTCCCTTTCTCTGAAGTGAAAAGCAACTGTAATTTTATATTACACCTCAAGGTCCAACTCCCCTAGAATAACCGTGTTATCCCGAATCAGAGTTCTAGGTTCATACTGTTCCTAGAATCTGTGTTTCACTTCACCAGAAAAGTATATTGTCCAGTTGATATTGCTATGTGATTTCTTGTTGAGCGTCACAGTACAACTGATGGGGTCTACTACCCTGGTATTACTGAAAGTAACTATTGGGTTGACTTCCCTAGAACTCCTGTTGGGTGTTCCAAATTAGGTTATATGCTTTAGTCTGTGTACCTTCAAGCATAGTGTTGTTTTTATAATTGTGGTTCTGTATAATGTGATAGTACTCACTTCCCCCAAGATTTATCTGGGACTATTTATATTTAAATACACCATTTATTTTTTACAATACATAGTGTTTGAGTGTTTCATTGGACCACTTGTATTACAATTTCATTTGTACTGATTCTACAGTCCTCTCTCCCTCCTAAAATAAGCCTGGCTGCTCTGTCTACGCTACCATGAACTCGGGTAGTACAGTCTTATACTAAGAGTCGAGTCCTGTACTGCCTCAGTTGAATGGTTTTACTAAGTCCTTAGTTGGACGTCAGAAAAACTGTCCTAACACAGGCGCATCGCAAAAATCAGCACACCAATGGTAAGGATCTGCACTACTTACTCAGCCAGCAGTGGTCCAATCAGGGACCACTGTGTGTTTCACTCCCGCATTCATGCCAGACTTTCTGGCACCATGATTGTGGATGCAACTAGACAGTCCCACCCACCGCCTGGGAACAGGCAACTAGCCTGCGAAAACAGCAGCTTTCCCAGGCAGATGCATGACCATATTAGGGATTTCCTGACCTGAGAAGGCAAGCAGAGGTCAAGAAATAATATGCCCAAAGAACAAGCGAAAAAGATTGTGGCACAGCTATTTTAGGGCACTAGCCACGTTTAGTAGCCAGACACAGTAAATGCGAATGTGCACACTAAAAGTGCTGTAAAAATGTAACTGCTGCCACCAGTTTGTCTGAGGCACGCAAAAAATAACCAAAAATCCCCCTTGTAAAAATACTAGGGTGATACAAAAGTATCCCCATGCACTGTATTGTAAGACGCTGTGTGTACTGTTAGTAAATTTGACACAATATGTAACTAGTAAAAAACCAAAAGGGAAACATAGCAGTACTGATAGTCTGAAGGACTGATTAATTTCCCCATAACAAACTAGATAAAGGCCAGAGAGCTTCACTTATCTGTAAAAAGTTCGGACATGTTCAAAAACAAAAGCATAACATTTAGGGGTTCATGGGATATGGAGGGAAAGTGGACTAAAAGAAAAATCTTTCCTAACAATATACAGAAGGACGAGGTCCGCTTCCTCGAGCTTAACCTCAAACCTGTGATAAAAAAGGTCGAACAGGACACCAAGCAATGGACTACTCACCCGCTCGCTACAAAATTGTGACCCTCCCCAGACTATTGTACATTGTTCAGCACGCTCCCAGGTGATCAAGGCCAGGGATTTTGACAGGATTGATGAGACTTTCGAGGAGTGCCTATTAGAGTGAAAGACTCCCATAATAAAGTTGGAGACGCTGTATAACTCACAGGGGGAGGAAGAGCTTGGGTTTCCAGAACCTACAGCCCTATTACTTGGCATCACAGTTGTCCATTGCAAATGGATGGGCAAGGTAAGCTTAGTGGACACAGAGCAGGTACTGCTGGGAAGGTACGGGTGGGAAAAAATGCTATATGGGAAAGTGCAGAGACCGGTTCCAACAATCACGAAAGCGTAGGAATAGTCTACATGCAGGCCCCCAGCCTTCTAGGGTGGGATAAATGACTGATGCTGACTTCTAGGCTCTCGGTGAGCAGAGTAATTAAAGGGATACAACACCTGAGATGGGGAGGGGAATGGGAAAGTGAGGGAATTAAAATAATGGGGAATGTGGAGAAGCCGCCATCGGTAAGAACCTTCCAAGAGATGAGGGATGATTGGGGTCTGGGCAGAAAAGACCATTACGGATATCTACAACTAAGGCATGCCCCGGCACCACACATTAGAAGGGTGGAGGACATCCTACAAGCATACCCACTTTAAATGTAATGTATTAGATGGGGAAATTGAGGGGAAGAAGATATCAACCCTCAACAGTGCATTGGCAACGCACACTACGAGACTACTGGAGGATGTGAAACTGAGATGGGAAAGGGATGTGGAGGACATGGATGGGGAGGAATGGAGGGCTTCAGTACAACCTCCCAGAGAAGTTGCAATAATAGCCAGGTTCAGACTGATAACATTTAAATACTTACATAAGGTCTACTACTCCAGGGACAGATTGAGAAAGGTGGGTAGTGTGGAGGAGAATGCATGCCCTAAACGCAAGGTAAATATGGGTGCATTCTTCCACATGATATGGGATTGCCCAGAATTAAGGAGAAATTGGGGTAAAGTGCAAAGAGAGGTGGAAGGTTCCGTGGAGAGACCAGTCCCACTTGAACCCAAAGGAGCTTTGTAATTAATTATAGTAATAATTGTTCTTTTATAACGTGCTTAATACCAGCGAGTGGTTTCCAAGCACGGGATCGGGGTTCAAACCTGTGTTGCGCTGAGTTGTCTTGCTTCCAAGGCAAACGTTTTGCCCCTGAGCTAAACTGCCACGCTATCCTGTTGGGGATATGGGGAGACATGGAGATGGACAGATGTGTGGGGATCTTTATCAACATTGCATGTGTAGTTGCCAAAAGGGCCTTTGCAGAGAGATGGATGGGACCCACAGAACCGACTACAACAGCTTGGTGTGCAGGAATGGACGGCATACATAAATTGGACCAGTTGGTTTATACGAATAAGGGGTGCCCGAACAAATACGAGAAGATTTGGGGAGATTGGGGATAGGTTGGCGGTAGGACCTGGACAGGGTAGGAGTACACTGAATGGGAAGGGAGAGGGGGGAAAGGGGGATAGGAGGAGAAACACTTAGGAAGAGGGTGATATGTGTGTGGGAGGTTGACTATCTACAAAACATAATAAAGAGTTTGATTATAAAAAAAAAGGATTATTTTGCTATGTTGCTCACCCACATTCAGGAAAAACCCAGATAGATTGTAAAACGTCCCTTCTCTAATCTCATGCACAAATTAGGCCAAGCAAGATGGAACAAGTCACAAGGAACTTGATAACAGAAGAAAAGGACACGGCTGCAAGTAGTAGATTCCGGAATGGTGAGCAGTGGAGTAGCGCCTAGTCCAAACCCAAACGGCTTATGGAAATGGATGTTACTCCTAACATTCGGGATGTCTACAAGATCCTTCTCCAGGTGGCTTAGGATGTCAGCGAGGTTAAACTGTCTTTGGCTGATCTCAACTTGAAAACATGTCAACTGGATGGCAGAGTGTCCGATCTAGAAAAATCATCTCAGTCTATGAGCACTGAAATTGCGGGCAGCTTTCAAGCTTACAACAATCTGAAGTCTGATTTACAGAAAGAGAAACAAATGCATTTGGATCTTGAAATGAAAGTGAGGGCAAAAAAAAAATCAGACTGTTTGGTGTGGAAGACATTGCATATAATGAAGATTTGATCCCTCTGGTCATCCATACATTTAAGGAAGGTTTTAATTGTGACTCCAGCTCCTTGGGAGATATTGACAATGCTTACAGGATTGGTAAACATCTGGGAAAAAAGGCAAAACACATTCTGGTGTCTTTTATGAATGAAAAGTCAAATGAAAGTCTGTTGGGCTCGGCTAGATTGAAAGGAAATGTTGTCTTTAAAGGTATTCTTTCTATTTGTTTGCTAGCATGTAACTTTAGATTCCTTTTGAGATTATTGATTTCTCTTGAAGAATGATTCTCATATAAGCTTCTGCAGTTGTCTTCCTTCTTACATTCCTTAAGTCTATAACTACACTAAACTGATTCTTCCTCATGAAAAATTAAGATGTATTATTTCGAAGGGATTGTGTCCTCCGACGTATTCCTTATCTTTGATAGATCATCTCCCAGCTTGCTGGCCTCGGAAAACTTTTTCAGTAGAGGGTGCTGCCCGTCGACGTCCCTTGAGCCGATGTCCCTCGACAGCCTCTGTATCGGCGCCGACGTCATCACGTGTATAAATAGACTTGCGCAGCGTCCGTTGCTCAGTTCCATTTTTCCGCGCTTCGTGGGGCCTTGGAATATCGTTGCTCAGTTCTTCAGTCAAATATACTTCATTATTCCTCGTGAATACCGACTCGTACTCGATGGCTTCCTCACCCGAAATGACGACTGCACGGTCCGGCTTCAAAAAATGTCGAGACTGTGGAAAGAAAATGTCATTGACGGATCCTCACAGGATCTGTTTGTGGTGCCTGGGAATCGAGCACCATTGTTCGGAGTGCGAGGACTGCATGTCCATGACGGCGAAAAAGCCTTGAAGGAGCGTAAGGGGAAGCTCGAGAGAGGTAAGGCAGTTAAAACTTCTCCGAAAGTTTCCTCGGCGGAGTCGAGACATTCGTCTCCTCGCCATCACAAAAGACATTCTCGTTCTAGGTCTCGAAACAGTTCCCATCACTCTTCGAGATCTAAGCATTCAAAAAAGAGACGTCGAAGATCCCCTTCCTCGTCTTCTTCCGTTTCCCCAAAAAGGGTCTCCTCCCCCACAAAACATAGCCCTCAGGCTGAGTGGGAGAAATTCAGGAAAAGGATGCTGAGCGTCATAGAGAAAGCGGCCTCTACCCCCTCGAAGACTGCTGAGGGTGATACCCTGGGTGAAAGACCCGAAAAATCAAAATGCCGCGAGTCGCAGCACCCGGCGAAAGAAACCACTCGAGAGCATCACGAACCCTCGAGTAAAGGCAAAGTCGCGTCTTCGGCGCCGTCGTTGAAGATCCCTTCGATGCATAGATCGGCGTCTTCGGTGCCGTTATCGAAGGGTTCTTCGACGCACAGGTCAGTCGAGTCGACGCCGTCTTCGAAGCTGAGACAGGACAAACCCACAGCCACCACGGCCACCTCACAGCCAGTGGCCATACCCAGAGCCTCAATCACAAGAATGTCGTTGTCAACCTCGAGTAGAATTCCGATTCTCTCTAATTTATCGAGGCCTCTACCACCTTTCTCAACACCTTTTTCGATGGCTTCGAAGCCTTTAAAGTCCGCGTCAACGACGTTGACGTTTTCTCAGCCAATCATGACGAATTTGGCCCCTTCTGCTCTGGAAATGGGATTTATACCATTTGCAAGACCTGATCACTCCAGAGTCTTATCCTCTATTTATGAAGAAGGGGAGGATTCGGATCAGGAAAGACCTTTTGAGTTGCAGGGATCTGCAACTCCTGTACCAGAGGAATTTACCTCTGAGGAAGGTAGGTTGAAAGACCTCCAAGAATCCTTCCAGGAAGCAAGTGGCTTGGACACTTCCCCAGAAGTGGAATTTGCCAGACCAGACCCAGGGGAGCATTCTGAAACCCCTTATAGAACCTTGATGGCAAGGATAATAGAGTTTATGGGGTGGTCCACACCCTCACCTGCTTTTCAGCAAGACGACCTCACAGACATCTTGGTGAAAGGTCCACAGGAAGATCCGGTGGTGCCATTTCATGCGGCATTACAAAGGAGAATATTGGCAAACTGGGAAACACCTGAGGTTATCCCGGCGGTTAACAAAGTATTATCAGCTAAATATAGGGTGTCTTTTGCTGACCATGAATATTTATCCAAACACCCAACTCCGGAGAGTCTGGTTGTTCAGGCAGCTACTTCATCAGGTAGTAAATCGGCTTACCCTACTGTTCCACAGGACAGGGATGATAAGAGATGGGACTCTATGGCCAAAAAAGTATTTTCTGCATGTAGCAGGGCGCTGAAATCCATCAATGCTACTTGTACGCTCGCAAGGTTCAGCCACACACTTTGGGAGTTTGCTTCATCAGCTGCTGACTGCCTCCCGGAGGGAGAAGAAAGGGAAGCGTTCCTAAACATCATCAAGGATGGTAAAGACGCTTTGTGCAAATCCCTTCAAACTGGCATCGATTCTGCTGACGGCATCAGCAGGGCCATGGCGGCAAGTACAACAACCCAGAGATTTGCTTGGTTGCGAAAGTCTGGTTTTGCTCCAGATGTGCAAAGCAGACTTTTGAATATGCCCTTTGACGGCTCTTCTTTGTTTGGTAAGAAGGCGGATGACAGTTTAGAAAAACTACAAACATCAAAGGCAGCAGCAAAATCTCTGGGAGCTGCAATCCGTCAGACACCATATCGCCCCTCAGGAACCTCTTGGAGAGGTAAGACCTTTCACTTCTACTCCGCATTCGGAAGAGGCAGAGGACAGCCGGTTCAAAGGGGTCAGAAAAAATTCACCCGAGGTGGACGGGGTAAAAACACAAAAGCCGCAGCAGCAGCAGGTGCCTCTTTACCCTCTGCATCTGCATCAGCCGCCTCCAAACCGCTCTGAGGACTCTCCTCACAAGACACCAGTAGGGGGCAGGTTAACTCAACATCTGACGGAATGGCAGGCTATTACGTCAGATGCCTTGGGCATTGGAGACAGTTGCCCAAGGTTACTGCCTGCCTTTTCTACGCATCCCTCAGTCATCCACCGGGGAACAGCTCTCTGAAAGTTCCAGATCCGCTCCTCTTGCAGGAAATTGTAGACCTGCTAGAGAAAGGTGCCATAGAACCGGTACCTGTAGCGGAGAGGAACAAGGGCTGGTACTCCCCCCTACTTTCTCATACCGAAGAAAGACGGAGGACTGAGACCTATCTTGGATTTACGAGAATTGAACAAGTTCCTCAGGAAGGACAAGTTCAAGATGGTAATTCTCTCTCAGATCCTTCAGGCCCTCCAGCTCCAGGACTGGCTGGTATCTCTGGACCTCCAGGATGCTTATGTCCATGTGCCAATCCATCTCAAACACAGGAAATACCTGAGGTTCGCAATTGGCAGCTCTCATTATCAGTTTCGAGTTCTGCCATTTGGGCTGACCTCCGCCCCAAGGGTCTTCACCAAGCTAATGTCGGTAGCGGCTGAAAGTCTAAGGAGGGAAGGGATTCACGTCTACCCCTACCTGGACGATTGGCTGATCAGAGCTGTATCTCCGGAACAAGCTCAGATTCAGCTAGATTATGTCTGCCACTTCCTTCACAAACTGGGCTTCTCCCTCAATTTAAAGAAGTTACAGACGATACCATCACAGAGACTCCAGTTCATTGGAGCGGTCCGGGACATTTCCCTGGGAAAAGCCTCGCCACCAGAGGTGAGGGCTCAAGATATTCTGTAGCTGGTCAACGAGTTTCAAAATGCCTAACGTCTCCCAGCCTTCGACTTTTTGAGGTTGCTAGGCCTCATGGCATTCTGCATCTTCCTTGTGTCAGAGGCTCGCCTGAGAATGAGATCTCTTCAGTGGGCACTGAGAACTCAGTGGGCGCAATTCTCAGGGAGAATGACAGACCTCCTTCAGGTTCCGGACAAGGTGGCTCGAGACCTTCAGTGGTGGGGCTGCCAGAAAAACATCTTGAAGGGAGAACTGTTTTGGCAAGCATGGCCGGAGATAACCATAGTCACAGATGCCTCACTCACGGGGTGGGGAGCCCATACCAACGACTTGACCATCAGCGGTCGTTGGTCTACATCGGAGTCCAGACTACATATCAACCTGTTAGAGCTGAGAGCAATCAGGCTAGCGCTGAAAGCTTTTCTGGCATCTTTACAGGGGAAAAGTGTCCTGATAATGACGGACAACACAGTGGCCATGCACTACCTCAACAAAAGAGGAGGCGTAGGATCACTGCCACTGTGCAGAGAGGCGATGCAGCTCTGGTTTTGGGCAATTCAAGAAGGAATCTCTCTATCGGCAGTTCACCTAGCCGGAGAGAAGAACTTGACAGCAGACGCTCTGAGCAGGCAGAGCACAGTCTCCCACGAGTGGGAACTAGCTCAGGAAGTCCTTCTGTAGATCTTTGCACTTTGGGGAACACCGCAAGTGGATCTGTTCGCCACCAGTACCAACAGGAAGTGCAATCTGTTTTGTTCAAGGGAATTTCCCCCGAGAGGAGCTCTAGGGGACGCGTTCATAGTGGTCTGGGAGTTTCCAGTCCTGTACGCGTTTCCACCAATCCCTGTCATTCCTCAAATGATCAGAAGGTTGAGAAGAGTCTGGAGGACCATGATCCTAATTGGCCCAGACTGGGCCAGGAGAACGTGGTACCCGGACCTTCTGGACATGTCCATCTGCCCTCCAATTCGTCTTCCACTCAAGGAGAATCTTCTCTCACAGAAGGGAGGTCAGGTTCTCCATCCAGACATCAGAACCCTCAAGCTTCACGCCTGGCTTCTGAAAGGTTGAGATACAAGGATTGGGACCGCCCTGATGGCGTCATGGAGGTGTTGCTCTCGGCCAGAAGGCCAGCAACAAAGTCTTTATACCGCTGCCGTTGGAACAAATTTTGCAGCTGGTGTAGAGAAGAGAATATCAACCCCTTTTCATCTGGTACACCAACGGTGTTATCCTTTCTACTCTACTTGGCAAATTCAGGCCTTCAAGTTGGCACTATCAAGGGCTATCTCGCAGCGCTATCGAACTTCAAGCGCACTACAGAGGAGCCATCTTATTTCAAATTACCCATAGTAATACAATTTCTAAAGGGATTAACTAATGTCCAGGTTCCTTTATGGGACTTAAATTTAGTCTTAAATTTCCTGATGGGTACTCCTTTCGAACCACTCCACTCTTGTTCGCTAGGATTTCCTACCCTTAAAACTGTATTATTAGTGGTTTTAACATCTGCTAGAAGGGTGAGCGAATTACAAGCTCTATCTTGTAAAACCCCTCATACAATTTTTCATAAAGACAAAGTTGTCCTACAGGTGAAGCCTAATTTCCTCCCAAAGGTGGTTTCTGAATTCCACATCACTCAGAAAAAATTACCTTACCTTCATTCTATCTGTCTCTCCATCCAGAGAAAGAGGAAGAAAGGCTACATAGGCTGGACCCAAGGCGGGCTTTAAGCTTTTACATCAGCAGACTTGCTAGGATTAGGCAAGCAGACCAACTGTTCGTAGGTTACTCAGGACACAAATTGGGACTACCGATAACAAAACAAATCATTTACAGGTGGATTATTTTGGCCATTCTGGAATGTTACAAACTAGCAGGGAAAGAGTGGCCTCAAAATCTTAGGGCTCATTCAACCAGGGGTATCGCAGCCCCCTCGGCCCTCCAAAGAGGGGTTCCGTTCCGAGACATATGTGCAGCTGCCACATGGTCGTCCGCACATACCTTCACAAGATTTTACAACCTGGATTCCTCCTCTAGTCAAGAGACTAGGTTTGGCAAAGCCGTATTACATTCTGCCCATTCCTAAAAGGAAACATGGCGTTTTACTCCCACCTCCAATTACACACCACTGCTATGGGAGTCTATCAAAGATAAGGAATACGTCGGAGGACACAATCTCTTCGAAGAACAAGTTACTTCTTGCCTGGTAACGTTCTTTCGATGGGATGTTCCTCCGACGTATTCCTTATCGCCCCTCCCATCCATCCCTGCAGTAATACTTCCCTTGTGGTTGCAGCTTGCACTCCTTCAAGGTCAATAACCAATTCATGTAAAACAACTGTTAATGTCAAAACGGAACTGAGCAACGGACGCTGCGCAAGTATATTTATACGTGTGATGACATTGGCGCCGATACGGAGGCTGTCGAGGGACATCGGCTCAAGGGACGTCGACGCGCAGCGGCCTCTACTGAACATTTTTCCCGAGGCCAGCAAGCTGAGAGATGATCTATCAAAGATAAGGAATACGTTGGAGGAACATCCCATCGAAAGAACGTTACCAGGTAAGAAGTAACTTGTTCTTATCTATTAACTTTAACTTATCCTCAATTCATTTAACTTTTCCATAAACCAAGTAACTGTTTTCTGCTATTCTTATTTATTTTCCTTATTTTCTATTTCCTGTAAATGGATTCTGTGTATCAAAAATAACTGTGTGGTTCCTCCCGTAAAGAAAGTCTTTCAAAACGGAACTTCTTTAATCTATAGATTGTTGCTGACCTGTTTTAATACTTCCACTTACTTCACTCTCTGAACAGCCTCGATGGATCAGTAGGCAGTCAGCTGTCTTGGCGCGCCGGCTTCAATTGAGAAAAATTGAAATGTCACACGCACCCATCAACGGTAATCTTATCTCCACACGCGACACCCCTTCAGACCTCTGAGGCACATCGTGCCACGCCGCTAGGTCTATTCTTCAAATGCGGCTATACGATGCGTGCAACAAAAAAGAAAATAACATTGCAATGCTTTTCTCACGCGCTAAGAACTCGGCGCTCCGTTAAGAAAACAGACGCTTGCATGCGCAGTAATGTTCAACAAATAATACAACTATTTACATGTGTCCATGGAACAGCACCAGTTTCATTAAACAGTTGATGCTTTCCTTTTGATTTCCAGTCAATTTAACTTCATAACTTCATAACAAACTGTTCTGTACATGCACTTTTTTCAATTGATTTTCCACTGAAACGCTAGTTCTTATTTAAAGTCACTTATCTGAATCTTGTGTCAGGCGCTTTCAGATGACTTATCCTCCTGGTAATGTGGATTCTTTACTTGGGTTTCTATGGAATTCTATGGAGCTTTTGAACGCTGTGACCACTCCTGAGCAGGACTTGAATAAAAGGCAGTTTAGAACCTCTCCTTAGGTTCCAAACTGCATCACATTAGTCATTAGCCAATCACTGCTGGACAGGAAGTACTCCACCATCTTGAGCTGGGACCTGCTAGCTGATATGATGGTTAGAGTAAGGAAATGACATTTCAATGCAATTGACCTAACCTAGCCACTATTGACACTTAGTAATGGCTAACCTAATGTCTTCTGTTACCCGGGGACCTGACACTGATGGTGAGAAGTGCACTTCTGACCCTGCTCCAGCCTTGCACTGGCTAGAACAACATAAAGGAGAAAAAGCTGCCTCCGTTCCCCTCAATTAGCGTTGGATTTCATGACCCCTGGTGATCAACCTTGAACTGTTATGGTTAACCTATTTTATTTTACTTTTCATGGTTTAAGTCAGTGTTTTTACTATTGCAAATGGTGTTGTGGTTTCATGCCAATGGAATCTTGGATTTCCTTTGTGCTGGGCGCATACCGCACACTAGTCTATGGAACCTAAGCGATGTTTCTTCAGTCAAGTACGTATTATTACGGAATGTGTGTGGAAGTTTGCCCGCAACGTAATGGGCAGGACTGCGATGTGTGAAATTGGAGGTTAGGAGGAGAAGCTAAAGACTGGTAACAGAGCGCCTGCCTTTACATCTTTAAACATTGTTGCAGAAATCCCGGGAAAGGCAGTGCAGCAGGGCCATCATGCCTTACATTGGAGAGCCACAACCATGGCTTTCCCCCCTCCCATCAAGGGGAAGATTTGTGCTATGGAGGGAGTTGTTTCCAGTCACCTGCCAGCAAAATCAAGTGCGAAAAATACAAGTACCAGAATCCTCAGAGCTAATTAACTTGTCACACCTGAAACAGAAGTGCAGACCTGCCTGAAACAAAACTCAGCCTCCCTTAAGATTGATGAAGTCATGAAAACGTGCGTTAGGAGAAGCTAAAGACTGGTAACAGAGCGCCTGCCTTCACGTCTTTAAACAATGCTCTTCTGGGTGTTCACTGAAACTTGTTTAATTGAAGAGGTTCCGTAAAGTTTTCTTTTGCTGCACAAATTGGGGGTTTGGGGTATGCATTGCCCAGCTGATGTTGGTGTTACCAAAAAGGATTGTACTAACACTGGTGAAATAGATTTAATTCATATCAAAGATTGGCTCTAGTGATTCTTTCACACTGATGCATGAATAGTTATTTCTCTTCGAAATAACCAACATTCCCTACAAGGAAGGGAGCTGGGTTGATCACGGGGGTCCTTCAGTTTTATTCCAGAACTTACTTTTAGCTGGCTAGTTCTCTAGGCATTTGGGAATGGTCCTAGAGTTTGTTCTTTTCGATTGTTTCTCTGTTTTCTAGGTTGAATAGACTTCAGTTTTGACTGTTTCTTTAGAAGTTTTTTTCTTTTTCTTTTACTTTTTGTTTTAGTTTTCTGTTAAATGTGTAGCTGTGACTGCTCGGTCAATTAGCATGAAAAAAGAAGACTTTTGTGTGGTGTCCTGGAATGTAAATGGAATTAATAATTCCATTAAAAGAAAAAAAGGACTTACGGTTTTAGACGAAATGAAGGTGGATGTTTGCTTTCTTCAAGAAACACACATCATAGATGATGAAATTCAAAAGCTGGAGAAGGATTGGATTGGTTATGCTGCAGGTTCCTCTTTCTCATCTAGATCTAGGGGGGTTGCTATCATAGTTCTAAAACAAGCACCTGTTAAAGTTTGGAAAGAGTGTGCTGATAAACATGGGAGAACGGTTGCTTTGCTGATCGAGATTCAGGGGGAGCAATTGATTTTATGCAATGTTTATGTGCCCACTGTGGACAATGGTACATTTTTTAGAATGGTGGCCCAGACATTACAAGGTTTGAATTGGCCAAATGTCCTCCTTGGGGGTGATTTTAATACTGTTGTTGACCCGGCGCTTAATAGAAGCCTTGCTAGAAGGGCTGGCTGGATTGACCCACATCATCAAGCACTCTTGTTGCTCATGGTGAAACATAACTTAAAAGATAATTGGTGCCTTACACACCCTGACAAGCGAGAATATAGTTTTTCTCAGGAGCACATGGAGTATACTCGAGGCTAGACATGCTTTTCACTGGTGGGGCTTTGTCAGAAAGTTTTATTTCTTGTGATATTGATAATATTCTTGTGAGTGGCCATGCTCCAGTAACAATGCTTGAATGTTGTAGATCATCTTCTTGGAAACTAAATACATGTATATTGTTGGATGATATTCTAGATAGAATAGTTTCAGAGGCCAATTTGTTTGTAGAGGAGAATCATACTAGTGAGGTTAGTTCAGGAAATGTTTGGGAGGCTTTCAAGTGTTCTATGCAGGGATTTTGATTAAGCTTATCTAGTGGTAAATATAAAAAAGAAGGTAAAGTTAAAAAAGAACTTGAACAGAAAATCAATACTGTCTCTAGTGATTTGATGAATGATCCAACTAATTCTACCAAAATGGGGATTTTGAAGAAACTTAAGAGAGTTTGATGGAATACTCTTTGAAAGCTGAACAGAGCTTATTCTATTCT
This sequence comes from Ambystoma mexicanum, assembly GCF_040938575.1. Lineage (NCBI taxonomy): Eukaryota > Metazoa > Chordata > Amphibia > Caudata > Ambystomatidae > Ambystoma > Ambystoma mexicanum. The sequence goes on from NC_090931.1 coordinate 712,136,394, forward strand.
CAGTGTGCTTACTTTGAAAAGGGTGAAAAATGCGACAGATGACTTGCGTACAGGTTGAAAAGGAAGAATTGTGATTCTGCTATGAGCCTATCATTGACACAGATGGTAAGATAACATTTAACCCAAAACAAATCAATTTAATATTCTGTAGTTATTACATGGATTTCTACCACAATGAGGCAGACATTACAGGCAAAGGTGAGGAATTCTTTGGTACTCTAACAATCCCTAGGCTCTCTGATGCTGAGTCGTGATTTTGGGCACTGATCTTTCAATGGACGAACTGAAAAATGCTATCTCCAAGTTAAATACAGGTAAATCCCCCTGGTCCGGATGGACTCCCAATTGAATTTTATAAAATTCTTCCAAATTCAGCCCTAGAACTTTTGAAAGATATGTATCTTTCTAGCAAAATAAACAAGATATTTCCCTTGAGTACATGTCACGCATCAATCTCTGTTTTCTTGAAAAAGGGAAAAGACAGGAATCTCCTTTCTAGTTGTCGCCCTATTAGCCTTATTAATACAGACAACACAATCCTGTCTAAAGTATTGGCTTTAAGGGTGGAAAGATTTCTTCCAAAATTGATTGGTGAAGAACAATCATGCTTTATGAAGAACAGACGCACCTCTAGCAATATTCGTAAACATTTACGTACTATGGAAAAGGCGTATGAGGGTGATTATGATGCTGTTGTCTTTTCCTTTGATGCTGAAAAAGCGTTCAATAGTGAACTGGGATTACCTGTATTCGGTTTTGAGAGAAATTAATCTTTGTGGTGAATTCATCTCTTGGGTGCAGTTGTTGTACTCAAATCCAACCGCTGATGTTAAAACTAATGGGATCAAGTCCGAACCATTTAGTTTAAAGCATGGTACCAGACAGGGTTGTCAATTTTCGTTGCTTTTGTTTATACTAGCGATTGAACCATTGGCTATTGCCCTCAAAATAGATCCTGGTTTGTTTGGTGTCAAATTTTGGGGAATCATGCCGAAAATCGGGTTTTATGCAGATGATCTGTTATTGGTTCTACAAAACTTGGATGTTTCTCTCCCATGCCTGATGCAGATTTTATCTAACTTTCAAAAAACATCACGGTACAAAATTAATTGGCTTGAATCGGAGGTTTTGCCACTTACTCAACAATGTGATAAAATTCAAGTCACTGGATTTGGTTTTAGATGGTGTGATGTTAGACTACGTCATTTAGTTATTTGGCTGACACCATCTTTTTCTAGTATGGTTGAAGAAAACATGCGTGATGTCTGTAATGATTTCAAAATCGATCTAGAAAGGTGGTCGCTTCTTAACTTATCATTGTGGGGCAAGATCAATGCCCTTAAGATGAATTTGGCTCCAAAAATAAATTACATTACAGGTATGCTACCTTTAAAAATTAAAGATCAGTACTGGCAGGACCTAGATCGTATGATTCAAGAATGTTTCTGGGACAGAAAGCCAGCTAGGTTTAACATTTGGAAATTACAGCTCCCAAATGATCAGAGCGGACTGGGGATTCCAAATTTTAAAACCTATCATTTGGCCTTTTCAGCACAGACATTTATTCCCTTCCTAAGTCAGGTGCCTGATCCTTGGGCAATCACAGAATCTAATACCTTTGGCCCTCTTGGTCCTGAGGCTTTGCTTACTACAAATACCAAAGTATAAGGCAGTAGAACAATTGTGACGGGTGCTTAACGCACTGCATGGTATGAGCTGTTAGATCGTTTGGGCAAAGATGCATTCAGATGTCAAATGGCGTCCATTTGGATGAATCCTAAGATCAGAGAAAACTGCAATACGCTTTATTGGCCTAACTGGTTTCTCTGTGGTAGTGAAAAGATTTGTGACCTGGGTATAGATGGCCGTTGGATGACGGCAAATAAGGTTAGGCACAAATGGGACTTTAGGAACTTATCCGACTCTTCCCTTTAGGCGTTTGAAGAAGTCAGTAGGTGAAGTGATTGGACGAATACTTTGGATTTAGACATTTTTCTTGCTAATCCTAAAATGGGTGAAGGTGGGCTTGCTAGTAGATTGTATAAAATGATGGTGACACATTTTAAAGGAAATGGCCAACTGCGGGAGGAATGGAGCAGAAGGATTGATTTTTATATTTCTCCTGAGAACTGGTAAGATATTTGTTGAAATGTTGCTCTTTGCTTGGTTAATTTGGGCGAGATCTCGTCAAATTGAAATATTAAATCGAGTATATTGGTGCCCAGAGATAATGAAAAAAAGAGGTCTTTCAAACTGTGATGATTGTTGGGGCTGTTTGCAAGAAATGGGCTCATTGGAACACATGTTGTGGAGCTGTATACGTGTACATGATTTCTGGTCAGATGTGTTTGAGGCTTGTGGGAGAATCACAGGTCTGAATCTGAATTTAGATTTCAAAACGATGATACTGGGAGATGATTCTGGGTTAATTGAACTCAGTTCTGCACATAAAAAATGGCCCTTCAGGGGCTCAATTGTAGGCAAGCATCTTATTATCTGAGGATGGAAGGCAAATATTGCTCCTTCATTTGACGAATGGGTCGAGGAGATGCACAGACTTTCAAAAGTAGAAACGATGAATTATAAGTTGAAGAACAAATTGACTGTGTATGACAAAATCTGGCGAATGTTTAACGATTTACTATGCATGTTTTTTTTCATATTATTTAAGGGGGGGAGGGATAATCTGCCATGTTGGTGAATGTGTAATATATGTATTTGATTTATTGTGTTCCCTTGTACATAGTCACTTAACTTGTTACCGTTTTGTTATGTATGTAAAATATAAATAAATAAATATATACAATTTTTATCAAATAAGATAATAGAAGACAGGACACTGGACAAATGTCAGATTTTTGTTGAGGGAAAAGGACCCAGTTAATGTAGGGAAGCTTTATTAAATAAAGATAACCAACAAGATACAGGACACTGGAATAACACTGGGAGTCTGATAATTTAATACAAGAGCCAATTATGTGGTTCCATGTCTTAAAATTGCGGCGCGGCAAAAATGGCTGTGAATACAAAATATCGCGGCACAAATTTTGTGGTTTTTTGCGCCACAATCATGTAAAAGAATGCAGGGGACACCCCCGCAACCTCCGGACCCATTAAATGGTATAATGGGGTACACCTTTACCGGGTCAAACCATGGCATTTTTGCCCCAATTCTTTTTTACTGGCAACATTTTTGCTGCAAATATATTACCTGATACCAATTATTTAGGGCCATTTTTATGAACAAAAATGCCCAATAGGTAAACAAAGGTATGGCAACTACGACAGCGACCGATGAAGAAATGTAAGCATCAGCAAATGGCATTGGAGATTACATTTTATGAGCTCCAAAAATCAGTATATAAAAGGCCACATCAACAGGTTAGCAGAGCAGCCTCAGAAGCACCTATGAATAAGGAAGAGGTGCTGTCCCACTGTTGGGGAGAATTATCATTTGTATGCTTCATCCCCTCTCCTAGTGTGACCCTCAGCACTTTTTGCTGGACTTCTGGACCTTTTTCTTTAATCTTGAATGAGTGGAGCCTTTTCTACTCATTCATTCTTATGAGCTCTGTCTTTTGGACCTCTAATCTTTGTATTTTACCTGCCCTATGGAGTCTATATTGCTCCATAACTCTTAAAGGCATCTGTATTTTACTATTGCAGCACACAGCTTCTTATGGGCAGTTTTGCTGGGGACCCTCAGCGTCCTTCTTTGAGATTCCTTTCTTTATCCTAGAGTAACTACAGTTCTTAAGGATCGCGAGATACTTGGTATCTCTCCTAAAACTTTATAGTCTGAGAGATTGCACACACTACCCTATGTGGAGTGCCAAAGGGATACCTAGTATCCCCGTTCTCTCTGCTCCTGTGACTGTTTAGACATATAGACAATCTCGTAGTTATGGCTGGTGGCAGGGAACTGTGTAATCTTTATACCGCAGGCTATGTCCCTAGCCTCAGTAGTGCACAATAGGGCCATCCAAGTACCACATTGGGTCCTCCCTTCTCTTTTTGACATTACTAGCGTAGTTTATCTTTGTTAGCCCTTCTACCATTTTGGGAGGGGTTGGCCTGTGTGTGTGTTTTGCCTTTGGCGGGAACCCTTGGGTGTCCCCACCTAGGCTTCAGAGTCTCTTGGCAGGCAGGAAGTGGGCCAGGAGTTTTCCACCCCGCTGTCCTTTGTCTGCCAGAGTGCCTGAATGGGATCAGCTCCCACTGGGGGTCCGGCTGTCCTGATTGGACAGCCAAACAACCCTTTCTGTAAACTGCTGAGGAAGATTATAGAGGTGTGAGTGCTGGAACTGTATAAAAGTTGAGGCTTCTGGAGTGAAAAACAAGTAGACCACTGGAAGCTGAAGTAACCAAAGAAGAAGAGGGCCAGAGACGCCTGCAGACCCTTTGCAACAACGTGAAGCAACCACTGCTGTCCTGACTCTGTTTTCTCTGTGACAGAGGAACAGAGAACTCCGAAAAGGGCGACTCCTTCTGTTTGACTGGTGAGAACAACCAGTCCCAAGGCTAACTGATGTGAGCTGTCTGCCGAGGTCCTGTGAGTTTTCAGAGCTGAGGAACTCCAATACGAGGAGACCTGCTGTCCATTTCGAATGCATCAAAGTGGAAAGGCCGAATCCGTCCAAGCCTTTGCTGAGCCATCTAGGACACTCCAGAGATGCAGTGTAACCGACACCATTCAAACAGCCAGTAGTTGTTTGATCAGGGACAGACTGTCTGGCTCCAGGATAGTTGAATGGGACCAGACAATCCCACCCCCTTACTGAGACAGACAGAAGGACAAGGGAAAATCTTGTGGCATGGCCATTTTAGGGCAATAGTCATATTTAGTAGCCATACGCGGTAAACGCAAATGGACACACTTGAAATATAACAAAACTGGTAAAAATATAATCATTGTCATGAGCTCCTCTTTCGGCACATATGAAAGTAACTAAAAAGCTAGGGTGATAAGTGTATCCCCATTTAACTGCTTTGTAAGTTGCTGTGTGCAATGTTACAAAAAGTAAAAGACAAAACATGGGAAACATATTTTCTCAGTACTGGTCGCCTGAAGGACTGATCAGTTTCCCCATAACAAATGAGCAAAATATTAGGGGAGTGAAACTTCCCTGTATAAATTGAGGACAGGTTCAAAAACAAAAGCAAAAGGTTTGTGTGTCCACAGAACTATGGGGACAAAGTTGTCAAAAGAGAAATCTTTCCTAAAGGAATGCACTATGCTATGGTGCTCTTTATTGACCTCCGTTGATAAAAAGGATGTGTATATGCTCCAGGGTTTAAACTTGTGGCTGTAATATTTACAAATCTTTGGAGCAGGTGCATTAAACTACTATTTCATTACTGAATTGAAATCAAATTGAATTTGAATTAAAAGAAGCCATTTGTGTTATAAAGAATGTGGTGGTATTTATGCGCGATGTGATGAAACATGTACAATCATTGCCCATAGTATTCACAAATGTCGATCCTTAGCATCAAGCTTTCAGAATTTTACATTGCAGTACCTCTTTGCAAAATATGTTTTTATTTCTCTGATCTCATCTGTTGCCTCTACAGGTCAGCAAACCACAGCCACATGATGGCTCTTCTGCAGCAGCTCCTGTACAATGAGTCACTGTCCTTGTCTTGGAAGGATGTCATTGTGCCCGTGGTCTGCCAAGTGGTCCAAACAGTCCGCCCAGATGTCAAGAATAAAGATGATGACATGGACGTTCGCCAGTTTGTCCACATTAAGAAAGTAAGCCTCAGTTCTTCTCCGACATCCATGTGAAACAAGGTGTGAGAGGTCAGCAATGCGAGGCCAAATGTTAGTGGAACACGGTTCTTGGTGAACAGTTAGAATGTCTCCCTTTACAAGATTACGATTCACAATAGATCTCTTTGTCAGGATGACTTCCCAGTACTGCTACTGCTGCTTAAACAACTTCCCTCTACCACAGTGTGCCATGAGGACCTTCTCCTTTGTCTAATAGTACTCCACTCGTGCTACTCAATCATGCATCTACTAACAACCTGATATATATTACTACACCTTTAGCACTTTGTGATGCAACCACGGCTTCAGTACTTTGTGACTCAAAATAGGTTTTGGTTCTGACAAGATTTACTTCAAGGCACTTCAACACCTTGAAATAGGCAAGGCACTCTTCCTCTGAATATTTCTCTTCAAAAGGGGCAGCCTCTTTGCTTCTCTTGTCTGTCTGCCACAACAACAACCTAGGTTTGCCTTTAGGACCCATTTTTCCTTTCTCTGACAGTCTTAGGCAACATATATTGTGCCAACTTCAAATAATGTTTTTGAGCAGCAAGTTTCCCTTCCCCAACTTTGCCTTCATTTCTCTGCCAACTGTTAGCCACACTTGTATTTTACGCAAGGTTAAATTTCTATTGGGGTCATAGTATTGGTTAGATGGTTTTCTGGCTTTAAGAAATGCTGCTTTCAGTCTTAATAAGGGAATACTCTTGGCTTGGGCAATGCTTGCTCTCTCTCCAACTGGAGATACAATGTTTACACACTTGACTTCTTTTATTAGCAATTGTTTTTAGCGTGTATAAAGATGCAAAATTCACTGTTCCCTTGAAAAGCGAAATTAGGCACACGCGACCACTTCTTCATAAGGTTTACAATGTTTTAAGCGTATCACTACATATTATCCCCACCAAAAATATTGCCATTTATATGGTCGTCTGGAACGGCCATAGGCGATATTTTTGGGAGGGATAATTTTTGAGGTTTTTAGGAGCAGAGGATGCAGGGGTGTCCCCCGCTCCTTTAAAAATAATGCAGCGGTTGCTGGGGTGTCTCCCGCAGGTTCCATGCCTTAATATCGACGCAAAAATATGGCGATATTTTTGTATGGTGATATTTTCGCGGGGATAGTAACACATGGAATCGTTTTTAAGGGTTTAACAGTGGCTTTCTGCAGCGTTTGCTCTATAGTCCACCTAACCAGAGTAACATGCATCCATGCTTTTAACACTCTTTTGTTCGGGTTAACAACATACATGTATTAGGTTGGATGAATGCCTATCAGTACTAGAAAAGTATTCTAGCCATACTAAAGAAATACTTAATAAACTAGAGCAGAGGATGACATAATCGTTTCTCCAGATTTTCCCCACGTCTCAGTGTGATAAAATTCTTTTGCATAAAAAGTCTTAAACTTACTCCAAGTCTTTGTCCCTCTGTGGTCATCCTTTGGTTTATTTTTTTAAACTTTGTTAAGATTCACGTCTTAATCAAGTACATTTTAACAATCAAAATATTACAAAAGGCATCTGTAGAGTCTGAAAAGAGAACTGGAAAACGGAGAAATGCATAAATCTATCTGCATTCATCAAAACAATATAAAGGCAATGCGAGGAACCACTTAGGATTTTCTGTTTACTGCACATTTCCTTGCATCTTTATGGAACCCCCAAACTTGTTACTTTTATTTTTAATTGTAACCTGCTCTTTTTGCAGTGCAGTGAAGCCTTAAAATAGACTGGCTTTTGCTAATCTGGTATGGGGAAACTAACATGTCCTTCAGGCTGTCGGTACTGGGAAACATTGTTTCCCTCAGTCGTGTAACTGTGTTACTACTTTTGGTTACATTGTATCACTTGGGGTATTTTTTTATCATTGTACAATGCAGTTTACACTACAGTACAATGTGGTACAATGTTGTGTTGCCCTAGACTAACACTCAGAGGATTTTTGGTTAGTCTAGGTGTGCTAAAAGAGTAATCTGGTGGCAGCAGTGACTTTTTCCCTCTCTTTGGGGCTTTTCATTTTAGCTTTACCGTGTTTCCCGCTTTTGGCTACTAACTGTGGCTAGTGTCCAAACATGGCCGTGCCACCTGTTTTTTCGTCTGTCCTTTTGCCACCTTGTTCTTTAGTCTTCTTCCTGGCCTGTGAGGCCAGGAAAATCCTTAGAAGGGCTTCCAGTGCCCGGGTAAGCAGAAGCTTTTGGCATGCTACTGGAGGGCTGTGTGTTTGCTGGCAGGATGTGGGCTGGGACTTTCTGTTCCCAATCCTCAAACTGGTTTCAGGGTGTAGGAGTGGTATGTATGAATGTTCCCACCAATGGTCCTGATTGGACCAATGCTGGGCTGTGTGTGTGGGCTTGTCCTGTCATTGGGTAGTGACAGCAGCAGGTTTTACCTAGCTTTTATGATGAGAGGAACCTTGCACTCATTGCTCTGAGATCCTGGAGAAACCTGAAGGAGCCAAGACTCCTATCCAGCTGTGAGACCTGCGAAGAAACCGGAGACCCGTCGGAAGGAAGGCTGGCTACCAACTTCTGCTGCTGTCCTGGAGGAGCCCTGTCTTGCTTAAGATCTTTAGCAGTCCTGTGAGGGAGCTGGGACCCTTGTAATGGAGGGAACATCCATTCCTGATGTCTGCTCGATACCCGGATGAGCCCCAGGACCGCCTTGTGGCTGACCAGCTCCGATTTTGGGCTACTGTGCTGCCGGCGTCACTGTTCCAAGTTTTGACCTGGAACTTGTGGGATCCTCACCTGGCCCTATGGGACTAGCCTCTGTGAAATTCCGTCATCCTAGCTTCAAGGTGACCCGAGATCAGAGGGAAAGTCAGACCGCGGCAATTCAGTCCCTTTGCGTCGCCGTGCTGCAGTGACCACCATCCAAAATCGCTTACCTGACCACATTTGGCGGGAAAAGCAACCTCAGACCCTCTTTCTTTGTCCTGCCAAGTCTGGGGAAGAATCGGACTACAGGGGTACGTTACAGAGCGTCTTGCCTATTCCTATACTCCCATTATAAGTCAATGGGCTTATAATAAACTTTATTCTAACACTTTTGGCTTTGCCACTGCTTGCTTGCACAAGACTTCTGAAAGTTGGGGCTACTTCAGTTAGCTAGTATAACTTGTACTCTAACCATAAGAATCCTTCGCTGGACCCCATAGACCCTACCTGCGTTTTTTTCTGCTTCAAAGGTTCTGTGGAACTTTTACCCTAACTATTGGGCAAAAGGCCCCAGACAACTTAGGGCTGGACAATTTAAGTTAGGGATCATTTTCTGTGGACCTTAAGTGCATAATAGTAACCTTACCTTTCCTTTGCTGGAGTTTGTGTTGAATATTATGCCCTTTAATAAGTGAATGTATATATGTATCTATGTCGCTAGTGTTGTGTGATAACCCTACTTGCCAGTTGTCCTTTTTCTATAGTGTGGTTTGTCCAAAAATAATAACCATATTTATATACATCATGTCTAAGTGAACTCATTGTTGACCCTTTACAATCTCACCACCTCTGAAGAACTTAGCCTAGACTGCCTGTCGCTGAACTGGTTTGGCTCCAGCTCCAAAGAGTTGTCACCTGTCACAATATAGGTTGACCTTCTATACATCTGTCCACCAGGCCACAGTATAGAAAATCAATCCTAACAGCAGTCATGCAAAGCAACAGGTGTGAGTACCGTTAGTGAGATTTATCATTGTTATGCTTCATCCCCTCTCCTAGTGAGAATCCCCGCCCGTGCACTTTTTGCTGGACTTTGGACCTTTTTCTGAAATCCTGAATGAGTGGAGCTTTTTTTTTTTCATCCGTTCATTCTTATGAGCTCTGTCTTTTGGAACTATATTCTTTGTATTCTACCTGTCCTATGGTATCTATTTTCCCCCATAACTCTTAAAGGCATCTGTATTTTACTATTGCAGCACCCAGCTCCTTATGGGCAGTTTGCTGGGCACCCTTAGGATCCTCCTTTAAGATGTGTCTCTTTATCCTAGAGTAACTAAAGTTCTTAAGGTTACTTAGTATCTCTCCTAAAAGTTATAGTTTGAGAGATTGCACACACCACACTATGTGGCATGCCAAAGGGATACCTAGTATCCCCTTTCCCTCTGCTCCTGTGACTTTTTAGTCACATAGTTAATCTCCTAGTTAAGGCTGATGGCAGTGGACGTGTCCTACCTACTATTGTGTGATTTTTCTACCGCAGCCTATGTCTATAGCCTCGGTAGTGCACAATAGGGGCACCCACGTACTAACTTTCACCATTACTAGCTTGGTTCTTCTTTGTCAGACCTTTCTCTACCATTCTCGTAGGGGGAGGCCTGTGTGTGTGTTTTGCCTTTGGCTGGAACCCTTGAGTGTCCCTGCCAGGCTCCAGAGTGTCTGGGCAGGTAGGAAGTGGCAGAGGAGTTTTCCACCACCCTGTCATTTGTCTTCCAGAGTGCCTGAATGGCACCAGCGTCCACTGGGGGTCTGGCTGCGTCCCTTTCTCTAAACTGCTGAGGAAGATTGCAGAGGAGTGAGTGCTGGAACTGGATAAAAGGAGAGTCTCCTTATGTGAAAAGCAAGTCGACCACTTGAAGCTGAATTAACCAAAGAAGACTACCAGTGACACCTGCAGACCCTTTGAAACACTGTGAAGCAACCACTGCTTTCCTGACCCTGTGTTCTGTACGACAGAAGAACTCTGAAGAGGGCAACTGCTTCCCTTTGACTGGTGGGAACAACCAATCCCAAGACGAACTTTGATTTGAGCCATTTCCCGAGGTCCTGTGAGTTTCCATAGCTGCGGAACCCCAATACCAGGAGACGTGCTGCCTGTTTCGAGTGCAACGTCGTGGAAAAGCCGAAGCCCTACAAGTGTTTGCTGAGCCCTCAAGGACGTTCCAGTGACACAATCCAACTTGTCCAGACCCCCTCATCAGCTTGTGTGACTGCGGGAACTGAAGATTGACAGGACGAATTGCGTCCTTTGTTGGTGCTGCAGAAAAAGCGCAAAACTGCAGAGTGGCTAAAGAAGTTGATGAAAGCTGTGCCAGAGGTCCTCCCTCGAGACTGCTGCTGAAACATCCTGTACCTTGTCCGCCTTTTGTCATCAGACCAAGGCATATGGAGGTTGCGTCCAGAGCTGCAACATCGCGGAACATCCACCACAAATGTTTTCTTCAAACCTAAGGTACTGTGAGGAGAAAAAAGGTATTGATTACCTTATTCCATAAAGTCGCTCCATAGTGTTATAGTGCACGTAGAGGTGTCCAAGGCAACCCCTCTTACCTCCAACTGAAACTGCTGCTTGTGTCCTTTTAGCACGTCCTTTAACAGGGTCTCAAACGTTGGTTACGTCTACTTGTATCTTCTTTCCTAGAGACAAAAACGTAGAAGTATACACAGGAACGTTTGACTACTTCTGCTTTTTAAGACTTTAGGCTCCCCGAACTGCCTTTAGCGAGGGTTGCGTTTTGGACTTCAAAAGATTTGCTCTGCTGGGAAACTGCCTCTAGAACTTAAAGCTCTGCTAGGAGAACACTAACCAACTTTTTTCCTTCCCAAAAATCACAATTTTATATGTTTGTTCACTAAATGCAATTACTGTATTACTTTGTGGGTGCGTGTTATTACTGATAGTACAGGAGACTTGTCAAACTCCTGTAACTATAGTGCATATTCATCAACTATCTACTTCTTGGGGGAGGATGGATAGCTCGGGTACAACGCGTTTGTCTTGGAAGCAAGACAATGTTGTGTAACACAGGTTTTAATCCTGATCCCACGCTTATAAACCACTCACTGATATTAAGCATGTTATAAATGAACAAAAAATAAACTAAGAAGTGGCCTTTTGCAAGTATTAAAAGTATACCTATTTGTGTTGGTGTATTGTGCTAAGAATTTAACAGTGACTTTTGTGTAAATATAATCTATATTTTAATATTTTAATAAAAATGTATGTGTAAGTGTTCCTTTGATGTGCATTACTAACTAGGTTCAGTGTACTTATCTACAGCTCTCATCTTCGTCTTTAGATATGCCTGACTGCTCTGTCACTCTTCCAATTTCTATGAGTAGTACAGATTGATAATAAGAGTTAGGGATCTACAAACCACTGGGATAGCTTACTATACTCTTACCGCCAAGTGGGACTTTAGGAAAACTCCTCTTACACATACTGCATCCATTGGCAACAACACTAGACGTTTAACTCCACTATGGTGGGTCTAAAGGCTCCTTCGCTGTTGTAGTAGTCTCCATAGCCTGCGCATTGAGCAAAGCCAAAAATGGGGCCAGACCAGATTTTCCGGGGTCTAGCCGAAACAGTGGCCATGGAACAGTAGTCCTGTTCCACATCACAGGACCAGATCATAGGCTGTTTGCAAGTTTCTAAATTGGATCATCTTAGAACAAGTATTTATGGCACAGACCCTTGTGGATTTACCTAGCTTAGCCCATTGCTTATCACTAAAATCGATGCCAGTATCCTCCTCCCATTTTACACTAGAGTCTAGTTTATCCCTTGCATCCTACTCCTGAGGCATGCAATAGATAGAAGAAACAAGATTGCACGCATTAGCTGAGTGGATCAAGAAGTGCAAGTGGTGTAGTCAGCAGTTCAAGTGGGAACTCACTGCACGTAGTCTAAAATACTGCAAATGAGGTGGCCACCAGGGGGCAAGATGGCTGCCTGATCCATAAACTCCCCATATGGCCCCGGGATAAGTCCGGAGATGGAGCGAAAAAACGAACGCTGCCCCCTCTAAATGAGGAAAATCAGCTTTTGGAACTTGCAAGGAACCCTAGGACACCCGACCGAGATCTGGAGGCGCTCCTGATCCGGAGATATTCGTTGGAGGAATATGATGCTTCCCCTCCCGCATCTGGCCCTGTGACGCAGTGAGCCGGGGAACGCAGAGCTGACTTTTTACCCTGCAGGGGAGGAGTCCTCTGCCGCATCCAGCTTGCTGGCCCGGCCGTCTGCAGCCGTGCCGGGACATCCAGTGGGGGAGCTGGGGCTCCCCTGGGGACCCTGACCACAGGACATCGCACGGAGGGGACCTACCTGCTCTCCGCATCCAGCGTGGCACAGAAGGGAGGGGCAGGCCGAGATGCAGTGCGGCCTGAGGCGTTCCTGGGCCCCCGCCAACCAGGGGCTCCAGTAGCATAGCCTCGCTCTCCTCTCCCCCACCGGCGGATCTCTTGGCCTGCCCGGGCTGTCGCGGGAGCGTGCCTGGGCCCCTCCCTCCCTCCCCTCCCCTCCCCTCCTCTCCGCTCCTTCCGACTTGGGCCCAACGTCGCCTGGGCATCTGAGGAGGTCGCCTTGGACACCCGGAGAATGCGGCTGTCTGAGTGGGGCGGCCCCGAGGGGGAGCGGCAGGTGGGGCCGTGGCACAACGGCAGGGAGCACTCAACGGCCACTGCGGCTCTCCTCTGGCTGCCCCCTTACAGGCCTGGGCCAAAGCTGGAGCCTGCGTGGGCCCCATGAAGAGAACTGTCTGGGGCAAGCACCCACGGGAAGCAGGGACTGTAGGAGCCTGCCTCCCCAGTGAAGGGACACGCATGAAACCCTGGTGAAGGGAGTCCTCGCTCCACCACCCCGCCCCCGCTTCTTGGAGACAACCCTGGACACCATCACAGACTGCTGGACCTGAGCGAACACCCCGGGGGCCACCACCCCAGCGGTTTTACAACTGGACCCACATGCCCATGAGGGCCCAACTGTGAGTACCAACAAACGTCAGGAAAGGTGACACAGACTACCCCCCCGTGTCACTGCCCCCCTTGCCACACTTGGGAGGCGCAGGCAGGGGAGTGCCAAAATAAGAGGATACCCCCGACACTGAACCCAGAGGTATAAGCAGGTAACCACCTGGGGCCCTAAGCAGACTGACATAGAAGGCATCAGAGCACCTCTCGGGTGCAGACCCGAACTCAAAGCATTGCTGGTGGCCAGGCCCGGATGATTGAAGGAGCAAAGCACACTGGCGACTGTAAAGTTGGGTCCTGTGGACTGTGGGAATCCTGAATATGTGAAATAAACCACAAGGACTTGCCTACCACGTAATATATCACACAGGCTGGGGCGGAGGCAAGGGGGCAGGCTCTGATTTCGGGGAGATACCAACTGGGGGCATCAAGAAACCACAGAGATCTAGGGGGAGAAGCAGCCCATGAGTTGGAAAGAAACCCTAGCGAAATACCAATTCACACCTGGAGACCCAGCGATGGGGACCGGAACCTCCTCCACCCCGGCTCCCGACATGAACACCATGCAGAACAACATTCAGACGATCCTCTGAAATTAGAGGGATGAGACAGACATGGGAGCCAAGCTGGATGACCTCACAGCCAAAGTCTCCAAGCTGGAGGACCGAATGGAGGGGGTGGAAAACAACCAGGTATCTACCGTCCTCCTTGAAACACAGATGGAGGTGAGATTTAGAGAGATACAGCGCCGAGAGGGAGAACTCTGTCTCAAGGTCGACGACATGGAAAACCGCGAATGGAGAAACAACCTGCAGATCTTCGGCCTGGCAGAGGTGGAGGGGGAGACCCAGGCGGGTCTAGAGGGCAAGGTATAAGATATCAAGATTGTCCTAGGAACTGACTCTGGGGAGACAGTCCTGATCGACAGGGTCCATTGGGCGGTTGGAGGCGGAAGGGGTCCACGCTCAGTGCTGGCGAGATTCCCCTACTACAGAAATAAATTGAGGGTACTGGAGAGGGCGAGGACCCTGAGTGACATAGAATACAGCAACTCAAGGGTGGCAATCTACCAAGACCTGTCCACCCTCACACTGCATATGAGGAAAACATGTGTGGCAATCACCAGATGGCTACAGGAAAAGGGGGTCCGATATCGCTGGGGTCACCCATTCTGTTTAGCTTTTGAATGGCAAGGCGAGAGCCACCAACTCGTGACGGAAGAAGATATCCAATGAGCCATTGATGAGCTAGTTGGGGATCCCCCAGGAACATCCAGAGATCAGAGTGGGACTGACGGGGACCCCAGCTGGGCCCCACAGGGCCCTGATCTAACTCAAGGGAAACACAAGGTGAAGGACACTCGGAAGTTCCAGAAAACTAGGCACCCTCCGGCGGGCCGTGGTGGACCCCCATGATCATAATGTAAAGGCCACGATGTTATTCTCTGTAATGCAGTTGCTTACACAATCCCCAGGGGGTTCTCCAAGTTGGGGGAATCATATGTTGCCCTTAGGTGTTGCCACAGTTAGTAAGGTTTCTTTTTAATGGGCACGACACGAGGTTTGGGACCCACCCGATGAGTCTTGAGGAGTGTTGTGTCTTGGGGGGGGTGTTTGCACTCAATCTCCAAGACTGGAGAGACCTTCTCCGACTTACACCGAAAGCCAATGTGCGGAGGAGCTCACAGTTGGTGGGGCACACTGTATGTTGTGGGCATTTAGAGGAGAACATCGGAGGGGGACCATCATTGGGACTCCGATCTTAACCAAAATCGGGAAATGCTCTTGAGTGGAGGATGGGAGGGAACGTTCCACACCACCAATTTTCCCGGGGCCAGGGTACTAACCCTGGTGGTTCGTTGACTAACCCCGACGTCTGTCTGGCGACGGAGATGAACGCCTTACAAAATGGGTAAGGGAGACAGGGGACAAGGGATGGGGAGGGGGAGGGACAAGGGTAATGGGGACACCACGCCATGGAACTGTGGGTCAAGCGAAGAGATGATACAGGGGGACCACACTGAAATTTCACAGGACAAGGGTAGTGACGATCATGGTTGAAGGCTGGATTGGTACTCTCAACATGAAGGGCCTAAACTCACAGAACAAGTGTTCTCTCACAAGCAATATGTTCCATAAACAAAAACTGCTAGTCCTCTTCTTACAAGAAACACACAATAGGAGTGGGGCAGAGTCGACAATAAAAGGAAAGGAGATAGGAACTTTTGGGCCTCGCACAAATCCTCTAAGAAGGAGGGAGTGGGTATTCTCCTTGGAAAATCAATGCATTTCACCAAGGTTGAAACGAAAAAGGGCTTCGGGGGTAGATTTCTGGGGATCAAGGGGCTATCTCAGGGCGCACGTGTTACATTGGCCACTCTGTATGCACCCAACGTTGGTTAAATCAGGTTGATCAATAAAGTACTTAAGGTCATGGACGAATGGGCAGATGGTGCGATGAACCTGGGTGGAGATTTTAACATCATCACAGACCCCAGATTAGACTGGTGGTGCGCTAAAGGGGTAGGGCCAAAGGCACCCACTAAGGATAACCTCGCCATGAGGGACCTCTTACAAGAATACTATTGGGTGGATGTATGGCGAAAATGCTGGCAAACTCCCGGGGGATACACGTTCTTCTCCCCCCCGCACCAAACATATACTAGAATTGACTTACTATAGATATCAGAGGAAGGCGGAGGGGAGATTGGAAACCCTGCGGTTGAATCAGTGACCTGGTCGGACCATGAGCTTCTCTTTATGGACAGGCGGCTCAAGGGTGCCCCGAAGTCATATAGGTGGCGCTGTAATGACACCCTCATGAGGGACCAGGTGTTCAAAGAATTCTTACGGAAAGAAATGTAAGCCATCTTTGTAACAAACGACACAAGGGGGATCCCAATGGCCACAGTTTGGGAAGTGGCAAAGGCCACCTTCCGGGGTCTTCTTATTGCAGAGGGCTCGAGGAGGAAACGGGAGAGAGCGCTAATAGAATCCAAACTCTGCGAGGACCTACAGGTAATGAGGAACCGGAGAGGGAGGCATTGGAAAGGGAAATATCAGAGTAAGAGGTGGAGGGGGCTATTAAATGGTTGAAGGTGGGTAAGACCCCAGGGGGGATGGATATACAGCCGACTTCTTTAAACATTATCAATCGGTGCTGATACAACCGCTAACCAAGCTGTTTAACCAAATTAAGACCCCGGAAACCATTCCACCGACATTCCTACAGGCCATGATGATCACGGTGATACCAAATCCTGGCAAGGACCTGGCGGAATGCGGCTCTTATAGGCCTATCTCACTCTTGAACGCTGATGCGAAGATCTTTACCAGGATCCTGGCAACACACCTAGAAAAGTGTCTCCGCCGACTGATCCACCCAGACCAAGTCGGTTTTGTGTTAAACGGACAGGGAGCCGACAGCATGCGCAAAACCATACGCATACTAAGTTCAAAAGAAGTCAGAACAGAGGGTGCTCTTCTCCTATCCCTGGACATGGAGAAGGCATTTGACAGGGTGGGTTGGGCCTTTATGGAGGGGGTTTTGTCGTACCTGGGGATGGGGCCTAAATGGCGGGGGTGGATGACTGCCCTTTATTCTAACCCTTCAACAAGAGTGGTAGTAAATGGTGGTGAATCAGAAACCTTTCCACTGGAAAGGGGCACGAGACAGGGGTGCCCGTTATCTCCCCTTATATACGCATTGGTGATGGAACCTTTAAGATAGGGAAAACCAACTGTAAGATAAACCTATTTGCCTATGACGTGCTGCTATATCTCTCCAACCCACCCCAATCGGTCCCCAAGGTACTGAATAGCCTGGAACGATATGTGACCCTCGCGGGCTATAAGGTAAATTTGGAAAAGTCAGTCGCATTTATAGCGGGTCAGCTCGATGAGGTAGAGAGGTACATTGAGGACCTCCTGTTCTGTAAACAAGAACCTAGGCACCTAGGGATCCAGATACCACCAGACCTGGCAGACCTTTTCAACACAAATTACCCTCCTCTGTGGTCAGCGATTAAGCGAGACTTAGAGCGATGGACGAAGTCTGGCCTCTCATGGATGGCACGCCTCAATTCCATTAAAATGGTGATCCTCCCTAAATTATTGTACGTACTTCAAATGCTGCCAAACCAGATACCGAAGCTGTTCCTAAGGGCCCTTCTCCGCTACCTCTGGGTGGGAAAGTCCCACAGAATCGCCTACGATACATTGACAAGGCCCAAAGATGAGGGTGGAGTTAGATTCCCAGACCTAGACACATATAAGGCGTCACAACTGCGAATTCTAGTTGACCACCTGGTAATGGGCCCAAAGAATCAGTGGGTAGTGGGTAGCATTGGACAATGTGCTTTTCTCCTCGGTCACATTGGACGAATGGTTGTGGGTCCCCAAGGCACGCATCCCGAGGAGAATTTTGAATCACCCAGTCCTGGGGGTGCTGTGGTCCATATGGAAAGAGGGGGGTTCTCTTAGATGGCTCACGACGTGACCCTCGCCCCTAAGCTGCATCTGGGCTCCCCCACTCTGGGATGGAATCAACAAACCATTAGCTTTCCAATAATGGTATGAGGCGGGACTTAGTAGGGCGGGGCAGCTTTGGGTGGATGGAGTATTTATATCCCTGAGAGATCTGAAGGACGCCCTGGGTCTCACCAAACTCTCCCCTTTCCGATATTTGCAACTGAACGGAGCCCTTACCGAGAACAGATTGTGAGATACCCTTAGGAGAGACTTAACAGACTTTGAGAAATTTCCAATCACTTATAAGGGGACTAAAGGTGTGATATCGAGGCTTTACGGCCTTTTGCTGTTCTCTGCCCCGCGGGATCCCCCACCCGCACAGGTTCAATAGGAAAAAGACCTAGACACCCCCATCACTGATAGGAGATGGACCAAGATCTGCAGACAGGCCAATCGCTCCACATCTGCGCCCCAATACCGCCAGCAGGCCTTGAAACTGATCCATAGATGGCATTACCCCCCACAGAGGATAGCCAGGATGAGAAAGGGCTATGATCCGCACTGATGGAAGTGTCACACTGAAAGGGGGGACTATGTACATATGTGTTGGAAGTGTCACGTGGTACAAACCTATTGGATTGAGGTCATGTCTTGGATAAAAGAGGTTGATGGCATTGAAAGAACCCTATCCCCCTGGCTAATTTTGTTTGGCATTGAGGTGGAGGGAGGTCCGAAGTTGACGCACGATCACATGTTACAGGTCATGCTAGTCGCTGCTAGATGTTTCTGGGCCCAAAAATGGAAGACACTCGGACCCCCCGGGGAAAGGGAGTGGGTCTCTAAATTATGCGCCGTATATGACATGGAATTCTTGACCCATCTGATTGATGAATCGGAGACTAATATTGAGGGCCTATGGGCCCCCCTTCGTTGACAAATATGGGAGAGCCGCTTAAGGGGCATGGAACACTTTAGATGGATGCTGGGCCTGAATACCGCGTTTGGAGCACCCTTTCCCGAGGACTGGGGGGGCCCGATGGGGCAGAGGACTCAATTTCCGAATGTGGGGCTCTTCTTTTTTTTTCCAGTTGTTTTTTTTATTTAGTTCGATCAACCAACTTTTACAACTTTTTTTTTAAAAAAAACATAAAAAATGATATTTACAATAAAATGTTTCATATGATTAGTTAATGCTATTCTTACATTGTACAATTAATTGGTACATATAATTTCTATTTCACTTTGTTGTAACTTAAAAAGGAACTTTTACATAGAATAATGTGATACTATAGTCTCAATTTTTTAGAAAAAAAAACAACTTGGTGAAGAAATATCATGACAGCAATTCTTTTCGCTCAAACAATAACTCAAAAGTGCATATTGGACAGATTACAGAGTAATGTTTCACAGCTGAAGACTTTTTTTCCATTTTAAATTGACAATGGCAGAGTAAAAGAGACCATCTCCTGATTTGTATTCAGTTTTTGTGTCAGTAAGTATTTGCAAGTAACCATTTAATCAATTTGTATTTGGCTAAGGTCAAAGTTCACGCCTTCCAACTTGTGATACATAGTCTCAAGTTGACCATTTATAATTGCTAACAGTCTACAAAGAGAAAGGATGAGACTTGTTGTAGTTCCCCACATGAAAGCTATCCAAAGCCACTCCCGTTCAAGTGAGTTTAGGCCTAGATCAGGGGCGTCAAAAATCAGCAAGCGATTTGCCTCAAAGTGCGGGCAGTAGATTACTAGATGTTTTGTACATTCAGGTGTAATTACATTGTGACAAAATCTACAACCCAATTCACTCACGGATTTCAGATGAGGATGCCAACAACTAATTATTTCAAGAGTTAATAGTTGATTTAGTTTAAATCGAAAATAGCTCTCTCTAGCTTTGTTGCATGGAAATTGGATTAGATAGGGTTTCAAGGGAAGTCTACTGGTACTAAATGCTGCGGCTTCTTTATAAAGATTAATTTCAGACATCCCAGTTATAGTCTTGCACCAATCGTGCTCGAAGGTACGAAATTTGACGTATGTTTGACGAAATTCCAGGTCTGAAGGTTTTAGTGCAATTTCATCTAACAGCAAAATCATACTTTCATAGTATCTTGTGATGGATGAAGGTGAGGTGCTAGACAACAACTGCCCAAGATATTCATATAAGCAGTTTGGTGGCGGATGTAGCATCCTTGCTAAGTTCGCTAGTTGCCGCCAGTTGTATCGTGCTGATAGTGCAGTAAGTCCAAGTTCCTGTCGCAATACATTGTTAGGAATAGACATAGCCAAGCGTAAGGCCCCCTTCCACAACAGTCCTTGAAGCTGATCAAGAAAGTTGCCAATGTTTGCTAGGCACATATCCAAAGCAAATAATAATATTGATTCAACTTTCAGGAGGTAGAATTGGATAAGTGGGAGTAAAGAGAATTTACAATACTTATTGTATACCATCCTCATTTGGGTCGCAAGAGGAGCTGCTTTCTTGTTCAGTGTTTCTTTCCACATTGCCATAGAATTGGAGTCCATTATTGTGTAACCAAGATATCGAATCGAAGAGACTATGGAAATAGGAAAGTTCTCAATAGTCCATTTATTAGAAGAAAATTTCCTCTATAGATTTCTGAATACCACAATGTGAGATTTTTCTACATTGCAGTTTAAATTGGGATTTTTACAATAAGAAGCATATAATGATAATTTAACTTGGAGACCTTTGGGAGTACGATCAAAGATGACCGTCATCGGCGAAGGCTAGCTAATGGATTTTTAAGTGGCCAAGCCTCGCCGGATAGGAGAGGTGCTTGCTCCATATGTCGGTTATACCACAAAGGTATAAATTGAAGAGAGTGGCTGCTAAATTACATCCCGGCTTTACACCAGTATCAATTGTAATCGCATTTGTAGTTGCCCCTGCAGCATTGACCCTTACCAGATACGTGGTGTTAGTATGAAGTTTTGCAATTAACTGTATAAGGTATAGGGGTATATTCATAGAGGCCATTTTTTCCCATAATAAGGATCGTATTACGGAATCAAAGGCAGAAGATAAATCTATTGATGCCATGTAGAGGGGACCAGAATTTGGTACTTTAGTTTTTTCCAGTAAATTGACCCATTATTGGTGCGTTAAGCGCAGTCCCCATCCTTGTCCGAAAGCCAACTTGGTATCGAGACAGAGTTCCAAGCCGTCCAATCACGGAGTGCAGCTCACTGAGTAAAAGGATGGCAAAGACTTTTGTGACAGTATCAATTAGGGCAATGGGACGAAAGTTGGCTGGGTCAGTTTTTGAACCCTTTTTATAGATGGGTACAATGATGGAGGCTAATCAAGAAGCGGGAACGAATGGACTCGATAGAATATCAAATAGGGTTTTGAGAAGTCGGGCCCACATTTCAGGGTTTCGTTTCAGAACACATGCCGGGATGCCATCCGGGCCAGCTGCCTTTGAGTACTTAAGTGCGTGAATCGTGTCTTCAATAAAATGTATAGACCAAGATGGAAATGAGGGAGATACCATTTCAACACTCATTAGGCCCTTTTTAGCAAAGCCAGAAGGAAGTGAAAACTTTGCTTCAAAAAATAACTTCCAAGTCTCTGCAGAGATTGTGGATACTTGATCTGTAGACAATACCTCTGAGCCCTTTCTAAGCATAGCCCAAGTTGACCTTCGATCTCTGTGACAGAGTGTACTAAGCATTTTTTGATTGTTTAGATTGTGAGTAAAATGTTTATGGTTTCTACATTTGTTGCGATATGCATTCAGAATAGTTTTTTTTTTCCTTTAAGAAGTCCTGCCATGGGAGATTGGTTTTTCTAAGCTCACGTAGATCCATATTCTTAATTGATTTTGCCATTTGAATTGTATTGGAATTAAGCTTGTTGGGAGCGGGAAGGGAGACATCCATGTTCCCTTTCAATGTACTTGTTACCGTGGTTATAATTTTAGACAGACAACAAAGTTCTAATTGTGGCGAGGATGGGGGGTGGTAAAAACTGCAGTAAATCGCAAGGCGTGCATCAACCATGTCGTTCACTCGGTCACAGAGTTTGTTAGACCATCGAATAGTAAGGCCGGGACGATCTCCTTCGAGAAAGGCCTGTTGATTGTCTTTAGGAAGCATGGTCAAAACCGTCTGTAATCCAAATTGGATTATGCAGTGGTCACTGGAACCCTGATCATGAATGGCAACTTTGCTGGATCTTGACTGCAAGTTTGCCGAGATAGCAAAATAATCAATGCAAGTAGCAGCATCACCTCTCCTCCATGTAAAGCAGCCTTTATTCTCCTCAAAGGGAAGGAAGTCAAGTTCCCAAGGTGTTAAATATTCCTGCCATAACTGCCCTCTATATAATACTGGGTGATGGTGTTCCAGGAAGAAGTCAGAGTTGACTGATGCGAGGCAATGAGCGTTAAAGTTGCCTCCCAAGACTATACCACAAGTAGGATAGGTTGATAGAACAACATCAAAAAAGTATCCAGCTCTAAAAAGACCATTTCTATTTTGAGTATTACCGGGTTGTGGTATATGCAGACAATAAGCAGAGGGTCAGGGTATTTATCACTTAGTCTAGCCAGCAAAGCCAAAGTTGGTAGGGCTTTAAATTCATCTAGAATAAGTATGTTCAAGTTAGTGTTAAGGCAGATGGCTATACCACCAGAAGGTCTTCCCATTAAACCCTGCTTTGCTTTAATTTGATGGACAGAGTATCCCGGCAACACAAGTTCATGCTCACACATTGTTTCCTGGCATAGCATGATATCACAATCAATGCCCACATGCTCACAATTAATCCATGCATACAGATTCCTAAAACCACACGAATTCCAAGATAAAATAGAAAGGGTGGGAGGGTGATTAGTGGGGGATGTTTTCCAAAGCCGGGTTTACTGTATTAGATAGGGCTGATAACCAAGACCAGTCCTTACTGATGTTAGAAAGCCCTGCGAGCTGGGCAATTACATCTGCATTTATACCACCCTTTGCTTCGCCAGAATTTAACTTGGGCGAGTTCGGCGGAATTGTCGGAATAGGCGCCTCATTGAAACAGATGGCATCGTCGATAGAATCGAACAGATGCAACATCAGGCCAATGAAGCGCAATTCTTCCATGTATTGCATCAACAAATTGGTAATGATGGCCGATTGTACCTTACATATCATTCGATGATTCTGGATTGGGGCAGGGTTATCCATTCTATGTCCGCCGTGTTCAATGTGCACAGTGTGGGGATTCTGCTAAACTCTTGTAACAGTGCACAGCGATTTAAACGTTTTATGCCATGTTTGTCAGATATGATTTCCCAACCTATAACGGTGGTAGAGTATTTGCTTGATTCACCCATGGGTTCATCTACCCCCTTCGACTGACTCGAAGAATTTGAACATTGCCTTTTACTTGGGAGATCATCCGTAGGACCAAGCAGTTTAGGAAGATTAGTACCGGTCACCTGGCAGCTCTCAGAATTTTGTGTCTGGTAGGCCAAGTCATTTGGTAAACCCCCTGTAGCTGGATGAATATTTTCAAATCCGGTATTGCTGGTGAGTGGTGATGGGAGCACTAACTTCCCAACTTGAACAATTTTATTTTCCAAAGGTTTGAAGAAGTTCAAGAGTTGGGTTTGAGAAGATAAGTACACTTTCTCTTCTATATTCGTAACCGTTTGAGGAGTTAGGTCAAGGGCGTTTCCGCTAATTTTTTCGGCAGTTTTTGAAGTTTTTTTAAGTTGAGCAATACCAGAGATGCGAACACCTTTGAGAGCTGACACTGCGTCCGAACTAAGATGTTGGAGAGCTTTTTTAGCTTCTATAGATAGTTCCTCTATGTTAATAGGGGCTTGTTCCAGGTTGTCAGTCTGAGTCTCTATGTTCATGGATGTTATGCAATTTTTACCTTTTTCCCCCTTTTTTGGAGGGATTTTCTTTTTGTTTAATTTGCTCAATAGGTGCTGCACAGAGATTAGAAACTGCGTTCTTTCTGTCGGCTTTCCGTTTCAAGGCTCGGAAAAAGTATTTTTTTCCTTCCTTGAAATAAATGTGCGGACTGGATCTGATGATGAAATTTCGACAGTTGCAGTATCAATCTCATTTGTGGTGGAGACAGATGGATCTTTTTCATCCAATAGTTTGGTTAAAGCAGAAGGACTGTCAGGATGGAGTAAGGGACTATCTTCTGAGGTACCTGCAGGAGCTTCCTCCTTCTGCTCGTTAGAACCTGATTGTAAGAAGAATAGTACCTGTTCCAATTTCTCAGCATGTGAGGCAACTTCTTGACACAGTTGTGCATGCGTGAGAATATGACAGAGTGTCAGCAGGAGGAGCAATTACTGTGCTGGCGCGGTGTGCCAGCAGTGTGTTTTGTCGAGGCTGAGAGAGAGGACGCTACCTTGTATCCCTTCTGATTCCTTGCGTTCTGAGGAGGATCATCCATTCACTTGAAGTCCCTTCTCTGTGTTCATCAAATCGGACTCACAGACTACACACACACCGCGCAGGCGCGGAGCGCGGCGCGGTGTGCCAGCAGTGTGTTTTGTGTTTGGTGGGGAGGTGTATCCCGACCATTTCGGTAAGACTTTTGCGCGCCTTGAGACTGCAAGAAAACTTTGTGAAGGATCACTATTGCGGGAAACGACCACTGCGTCACGCTTTTCCACTGCCGTTTTGACTGTCTAATGGAGTTATATGAAAATCAGCCATCTGATGGGTTAAGTACTTTTTAAAAAAAAAAAAAAAACTGCCCACGTATTGTGAGAATTTTGCTCTGTGAGCACCCATGGAGAAGGGCGCATGTTATGAATAATGGAGCTAAGCTCGCTACGTGTGCGCCATTTCTACCCACCATTGCCTCAAGCTCTATTTAAGTGGCACCTGGATGTCCGTAATCCTGTTCTGCCTACCTTGATTGTCCTCAGTTATAAGGTGTTGGCGGGAGCCTACTCTGTTACCTTCTCTGTAGTTCGTACAGTGAGGTCCAGAGGATTTTGGGAAAAGGGTGACTGCGGGCTTTAGGCCTTTGAACCCTTTCTCTGTTTCGGCCCTGCTACTATGCTGTTTCAGAATAGCCAGCAAGTTGCCTAATTATTGCCTGGTGCAGTTCTATTGCTTACATGTGGTGATATCTTCTTGCCTCACTGGGCATTTAGATCTATGACCTGAGGGTGACTGTGGGCCTTGTGCCTTTGAACCCTCGGCTGCAAGTATGTGGTGTACTTGGTAAGGGGAAAAAACAGTTTTGCCAGCATACTGGTAGTGTCTAGTGTTTCCCTTAAGCAGGTGACTGTGGGCCACAGGCCTTTGAACCTGCTAGGGGATTATCATGTTGAACAAACTGCTTGTTTGAGCATTCTGCATTTGTGTAACTTTCTCAATACGGCCGCCACGATTCTCGCCGTCTCCTTTTGAGCCAGGTGCTCTTGGGCAAGCTTGGGGAGTCTCAGTTGGGGTTTTCATAAAGTGAACTATTGACACAAGGCTGTGGTGGCTTGGTTGGAATCGTGAACGGGAAATCAAGAGCTACAGCTGGCTATGCACAGAAAATATGGCCTGAAGTGAGCATGTATCACAATTGAATGTACAAGGACTTACTCAGGTTAACACATTTATTCATGTTGAAGCTTTGAAGGGATCCCCGTGCTCTCTGTATTGTTTCGCGCTGTATTTAGAGTTTGTTGTGCTCTATCTACACTGAGTTGTATATTAGATCTTATCCACTGTTTGGGGTGTTTGCTCCATATTTGTGGTGCTGTTATGCATATCAAGGGGTTGGTGGAAGCTGGGTGGGAAGTTTTATTTTGTTGACCTCTTGTCTGAACCCTCCCAGACGTGTTTATATTTTGTGGGAGGAGCATCGTACTTGTGAGTGAAGTACCCTGCCTTTTCTTGTTGGCGATCAGGTAAAGGAAATGGGTCGGGCATTGAGAAGTAACAATAAGTCTGTCAATCTCTCTAAAGGCCCGGGTAAGAATCAAGGATCTAAAAGCGCAAACACCACCCTGCCCTTGTTGCCACCTATTAAAAAATCACTCCTATCAAAGTCAACCTCAGTTGAGGTCGAACTGGCAAGCCCAGCGAAGGAACCCATACCTGTTGCTAATGTATTGGTTCATTTAGCTGTTGACAAAATAGCCCCGTTAGAAGGTGGGGCTCTGACCCACCCACCCCCTGTACCTACAGATCAGGAAGATTCACCAATGATGGACCAGGCGGTTAGTGCTGATCCTTTAACCGCAGGACAGGCCCAGGATCACCCCCCTTTGACCTTCTCAGTACAAGACGCCAATGAATGCAATAGTGAGATGGACTGCCCGTTGGCTCATGTTCATGATATTGATTGTATTGTATCCCATTCACAGGAGGGATTCGCCCATGTCTCTGACACATCTATGCTTGCTCCCACAATCATGAATGAATTGGACAAA
Organism: Ambystoma mexicanum; assembly: GCF_040938575.1. Classification (NCBI taxonomy): domain Eukaryota; kingdom Metazoa; phylum Chordata; class Amphibia; order Caudata; family Ambystomatidae; genus Ambystoma; species Ambystoma mexicanum. Next base: position 712,162,745 of record NC_090931.1, read on the forward strand.
CGAGTAAGGCTCTCTCTCGGCCCTTCCTCTCCTGCTTCTCGCTCTTTCCCTTTTCGGGAACAAGTGCATTTTCACCATTTGAATGATTCCAGCTTCAAAGAGCAGTTGGGTCCTAGAAGGGATCTTCCAGGGCCCTCTTTGTCGGGTGTGGGAGGTGTTAGCTTATTTGGTCTTGCAAATCCGCACGAAGGATGTGCTCACAATAAAGAGACTGAGTTGCCCCATACCCGGGGGGCTTTTTCCACGGTGAATGAGGATGTGGGATTGGGTAACTTAAAGGGGATCGGTAGGGCTGTTTCGACTCCTGAGGACTCGCCTGCAGACATTCTTGCCCACGAGCCCTTTAACTTCCCAGTGATCTCGCACATTCTTAATTTGCTTGATAAAGGCAATGAACTCACTCATTGCTCTATAAGGGAGATGCAGGGTTCTTTGGCCTTTATGAAAGAAAAAATAGCTAGACTAGAGGGGTTCATACTTGCAGAAGAGAACTCAAGGTCATTCTATCTATCCCAATTTGAAAAAATGATGTTGAAATTTGCTGGGTCACATACCCTGATTCCATCTAGTTTGGTTTCACGTTCACAGGGTACTCAGACGGACGTTGGACCCCCAATGGTATGGCCAACTTATAGGTTGTGAGCAGTGATGTAAACGATCTCTGTGCCTCGGGGGAAATAGATCTCTTAGAGGTATCAAAGCTTCACCATGATCGCTTACTCCAGGTGGAACGCTTACTCTTCAATGTGGCCTCAAAATCTCAGTCCCTGGCGTCTACAGGTCTCTGTGGTGGTATCGAGACAGTTAGTGGTGAATCAACAACTCTGGATAGTCCCTCAGCTTTGACAGCAATCATTGACGCACAAGCAAGTGTGGAGCTTCCGGTACCCTTGTTGCCAAGCTGCCGGCCTATGGGCACAGCTGAGCAAGACGATAAGCATTTTGTCTCTCGAAAGGCAAAAAAAGCCTTTTTACAAGCCCAAAAACGCCTAAATTTAGCTAAAAGCAACCAGAAGAAGGCATCTAAGAACGTGGCACCAGAAAAGGGGCTTCAGCCTAGTAAAGATACCCCAAATTGTGTATGTGCGAAATCGGGTGATAGCTCAGTTGACCTAACACTGGATCTCCATGATCTAAATGAAGAAAGCAAGAAACTCTTGCAGATCAAAGCACTGAAAAGCGGTAATGTTCAAGTGCTATCTGCACAGTCCCCCAAACCACCCCTAACGAAAGCCCAACTACAACTCACAGTTTTTTCCAACCATTGTAAATAAAAAACTGGTCGACAGACCCCAAGAAGTAGGGAACGGTCTTTGTCCCCCAAACAAGAACATGTTCCCAGTGGTTACTGGGTTGGTCCTACAGAAAAAAGAAGCAGACGGTCTGAGTGGAGAGACAAAGGGTAGTGCCCCTGTGTTGATGGGAATGCTGATGTAGGCCGCCCCCCCAACTTGTTGAAACTAGAAGCTGTTGTGGCACATCTAACTGCACCTGAGGTGAATCTAACTTTGGCCTCCACTCTACCTGCCCCCTTGCCTCAGGTGGTTCATGGCAGACCTGAGGTTGATTCAACAGAGATGACATCGCGATTAGAAAACCATCAAGTCCCTCAGTCTTTGTTTGAAACCCCAAATGATATGAAACAGGTTATTGGATGGACCAGCAACCCAGAGATTAATGGGTTAGCAAGGATCAACAGGTCATTTTTAATGAATACCTTTTTCCAGATTCCTTTATTAAGGAATCTGGCATCCAAGGACCTGGATTGGATCAAGTTAGCTCCGCACAACAACCATAGAGCTCTGTGTAGAGTTCAATCTCAAATCATTACTAAATTAATTTTGGATTTCGCGGATGACTTTGAAATATTGGGAGTCTCTCCCTGTCTGTTTGCAGACATGGAGAATGCATGGTCTTTTCTTGACTTTGCCCTTCCGACACCCAAGGAGCAGGTCAAACCTCCCATAGTGGTGGGTTATGAACAGAAAACTATCGAATTGACTCAAAGATTGGCCTCACTAACACAGGTGTTAAGTGGCCTCTCATGGCTGGAACCACTGATTAAAGTGGCAGCTGCTATGAAACCGGAATCCACTAATTTATAACCACCAGGTATCAGTGTCGCAACTTGGAATTGTTGCGGCATGAAAAATCTTAAGGCATGGCATGGTCGTCTGGCGGTTCATCTCAGACCTGACGTCATACTGTTGCAGGAAACAATGGCACTGTATGACATCGTACTTGATGGTTACATTGCTTTTAACGCACATGCGTCACGCCAATTGGCGGGGCGGGGCGACCATCTGGCGGAGCTGCGATATTAATTAAAAACGGCCTGAAAGTAACATCCAGATTAGTGGAGAAACTAGATACTTGCATACTGGTGGAATTGCAGTCTTTTGGATGTAACCCTTATGCCATAGTTCTATTGTCTATTTACTGGAATCCCAGTGTTGAACCAATCAATGTTGCTATACTGGAACTAACCCAAATGTTGGAGAGGGTTTCAGTATATTTCCCCAAGCATGAAATTTTAATTGGTGGAGATTTGAACTCATGTCTGGAGATAGAAGGCTCCAATCCCCGTATTCATCCGCCAGAACTCTACCGCCAACACGCTCTTGGTAGCGGCAAAATATGGATTGAGTTTTTCGAATCATGGGGAATTTACCCTATTCCACTAGCTCCCCACAGTAGTAAAGCCTCTTGGCATCGAGGACAACAGTCCTCCCTTATAGATTACATGTTAGCATCGGGGGCATGCGCTGGTCTGCTTGATCCCATTGTGATTTTGGATGTGGGACTGACCGATCACCGCATGCTCCTTTCGAAGCTTCATGTGCGGGTTGAACCGTATGATGTTATGGTGGTAACGACTGTGATTGAAAATGACAGGAACATGATAACTGTGAGATGGCATCCAAGTACCTGCCGACAAACGGTGTTCTTAATAAATAGAGACCTGATGGTTTTTAATGAGAACAGTTTGCTCGGGGTTAACAAGGATACAATTAATGAATTGAATGCTAGGATGATTCAAAAGCACCTGGAGTGTTTGTCTAGGGCCTGTATTGGTGCACAAACACCGAAAGGTGCACATAAATAAAGTGCGGAGGTTGCGTTGCTGAAAACTCTCAAAAATCGAGAGCTGCGGTTGGCAAGAGCTGGTAATTTAAACACCTTAGCATATATTATTAAAAAAAAATCCATCGTAGCACGCTTTAAGTCCAAAATGAAATTGTTGCGTCACGCAGCTCACACTCTCCAAAACCAACAGATGTTGGAACAACTTTGCAAAAGAAACATTAGAGAAGTATGGGTTGCATTGAGAAATCCTTTGGGAAAGGTGGATGAGCGTATGACTGCGATTATATCTGGATCAGTATGGCAACAATTTTTCACAGAAAGATACGCAATACCAGCTGCTAACAGAGGTTTGGAGTCGGAGAATCTGCATTTGAAGATGCCAACTGAGTGTCCCTGGACTCTTAGTGATGTTATTTGGGCAATCACTCAATTGAAGTACTCCAAAGCTGCAGGGCCAGATGGCTTGCCTCCCTGTGTGTATAAGGATGACCCACATTTTTGGGCTCGATACTTATTGCCCCGTTATCAAAGAATATATCATTCAAGCGTTATTCCAGATTCGTGGCTCTCTGCAATTGTGATCCCTATCCATAAAAAGGGAGCCTTGAACGATCCGGCCAACTTTAGGCCAATTGCCCTTATAGATCCGGCGGCCAAAATATTTGCTCGATTGGTATTGTGGGAATTGGAGAAATATATAACTTCCGTAGGTATTCTCTCCAAAGCACAGGTAGGCTTTCAAAAAGCTATGGGAACTCAGCTTAATGCACAAATTCTTGGACACTTACTGTCAGCTTCCCGTACCAAAGCTAATGGTCCAATCTATATGGCATCTTTAGATTTATCAGCGGCCTTTGACAGTGTCTTGCGCACTCGACTTTGGCAGAAGATGCTGTCTTATGGAATTCCACCAAAGTTAGTCGGAATTATTGCAGCCCTACACCTGAAGACTTCTTACAGGGTCCGTATCAATCCCGAGGGACTATTGTCTGACAACATCTTGACAGAAATCGGTGTGAAACAGGGCTTCAACTTGGCTGCTGTACTGTTCAATCTCTATCTGGCGGACATTGAAAACATCTGGGAGGGAGCAAATGTCTTCCCTGTTAATCTTGGCAAACTACGTTTGAATTGGTTGGCGTTCGCTGACGATATCATATTGTTTGCTAAGGTACCCTTTGGGCTGTGGAAAAAATTAAATATTTTTAATGAATACTGTTTGCGCAACAATTTGACTATCAATTCATCTAAATCGCATATCATAAGTTTCACAACAACTAAGAAGGTTTACATATGTAATTAACCTTAAAATTATAGCGATTATGAATGTGATCACCTACTTGGGTTATCATATTTCAAACAATATGTCTATCGCAAAATGGCGTGGTATTTTGACAGCCAAGATGAATATCTTGGCTGCGCAAATGAAAATCATCTTTATAAAATACTGTAGGTATTCTCTTATGCCTTTGCTATACTTTTACACCATGAAAGTAGAGCCAACCATTCTCTACAGTTTAGATGTTTGTTTGTTGGACATGGGCCCCACTTTGAACATTTTGCAGGGTAGTGCCTGGAAAAAAGTCCTGGGGTTGCCTGGTTACTTGCCAAACGCAATCCTGCTTCATGAACTGGGTTTATATCCCTTGGCGGAGAAATACACCTGGCAACTGGTTAATACATATTGCAAAATGCTTTCGCCGCTGCCAAACTCGCTCTATGAAGATTTTAGGGCAATGCTCAAAGAAGACCAGCCTGCATCTATTGTAAAATTTCAAGGTCGTATTTTTAACATTCTGAGTTCATTGAACATGTCACATCAGGAGCTTATCAATTTCCCCAGGAAAAGCGAAAACCAGGCATTATAGGAACGCCTGGGCTCGCAATGCTGACCTAATTGCAGGCTATTCTTCATTTCACACATATGCTAAATTTAGACACGCTCTTGTCCCTCGTTTTACCTATATCCTCTGCTTTCCTGACAGGAATGCCAGACGGACCTATATGCGATTTCGTCTGGATTTGATCCACACGGGATCGCGTATTAAGAACTGGTCAGGGTTCAAGGAAGGGTGCTGTTGGGACTACTGTAGATTTTGTTCCAGCTGGAAACAGCCAGAAACACTTGAGCATCTGTTTATGTATTGTGATTATTTCGAGCAAAAAAGGCTCCTTTGTTTGGGTAAATTTCTGGGGACCAACTCACTGCTTGAACAGAATTTTATCTGGTTACGCTGCATGTGGGGCCAGTCTACCGCAATAATATTGGCAACAGTAAGACTCGTAAATGTGATTGAGAACGATTTGGAATGTCGAAATGGTGCATGTTTCCAGCAAAAGGTCCCTCTTGTATAGTGGGTGTTTAATACCATCTGTAAACCACTATTGGGGCACAAAATAAGGTCCAGATTATTATGAGGCCGATGAAGGTTTCTTGCTAATTCATATTCTTGTAAGGGTGATTCCATGAAATGATGCTGAGATGAAATTTGGCCTATCTTAGCAAAATGTATGTATATAATTGCTTTTTATTATTTTGGTATTCTGTATGATGAAATATGTACTTAGAAGTATTAGTAATCAAGCAATGAAATGTAGGTGTTTGGAATGTTTTAATTAGAGGAATGACCATGAAAAGAATCTCTCTTTGTAAAGGTGTAAATTAAACTTGTTTTTTTTTTACTACCAAAAAAAAATTTTAAAAAAAATTGTGCTGGCAAAGGATTGAGGAAAAGAATAAGTGACACATTGTGAGTTCTGCATTGGTATGGCATTTGCAGGGACTGAGGTGAAATCTGTTTTTGTGGTCACAGATGTAACACAGGGCGTATGTACTTTCAACAGATGCTGCGCATCTGGTTCCCGTCTGAGACTGTCTGCGAATATGAATCCTTCCAATTTATAAATTTTTGTAAGAATTTCCAATAGTGTGAATTTGCAATCCCTGATCTCCTAACGGGTGTATTCATGACCTCTATCTAACAAGTTAAGGATCCTTGTTAGTACTGGATACAATGCTTCCAGGGATTGCATGTCCTCAGTAGGCTCAAGAGGGTCAATGCCCAAGGGATGCTTTAACTGTTGTTTAGGAGGTGAAAGCAGGGCCCCAAGACGGGGCTGGTGGAGCCCCTGAGTTTAACGTTGGGGAAGAGGGGCAGGAACTGGACGAAGGAAGGTTGGATAGATCAATTGTATGGGATTGGGGACGTAAAAAAGGATTAAAGTCTGTCACATTTCCTAGTTCCTTACAATGGATATGGACGTCAGCCCGCTTATAGCTTGGTAGGGAGAATGGAGTGGACGGCCCCACAGATAGCCGCACCCGTTTTTCAAGTGCAGCAAGGACTACAGGTGCAAGAATAGAGTTACCAGAGGGTGAGGATGGCAACTCCTCGTTTGATCCGTCGGGGACAGAGGTCACGTCGTCCATCCTCATACTGAGAAAACTCTTCCGAGTAGGCTTTTCGGGAGCTTGAATAGGACTGAGACTAGGAGGAGAGGAAGGAGAGGCATTGGAAGACGCCGCGGCTGCTTCTGCACGTGTGTATGAAAATGCTACCTCGTGGCATATCAAGTCCTGATCGGTCACAGGGCCCCACATCCCGGGTAAACCTGAAACCTTACCAGGAACAGGACCAGTGCCCTTCCTGGCACCCTTTGGGAGTGACATGCATTTTCTTTTGTGGGCTTGGGTGGTAGAAGGTTTTTTGGAAGGAGGAGAATTAAAAGCACGACCACTGCGAAGGCTTGAAACCATTTAGGGTGTTTTCTATTCAAAGCAGCTAAAGCGACTTCACAACCTCACAATCATAAAGTCCAACAGGTTTAAGTGCTATAGCCAGTACAAAGTAATAATTAGTCACCGTATTGTAGAGCCCGGAGCTAACCTACATAACCTATCAGCCTAACAGCCAAACAGTACACTTGGCGACACTTGGATGCACGCGCAGGATGCGCGTGCGTGCCGATTATAAAGAGAATTCTGGGAGAAATTTGATAAGAGGGCGTGGCTATAACACGCCGAAGAACTAAGAAAAAAGAGAAAAACAAAATAAACGTGTCAGTGGGCAGGTATTATGTTTCTAGGAGCGAGCGGGCGGGGGTTGCAATCAGGGAGGAGTCACCAGCTCAGCCCAGCCCAGCGCTAGTACGAGTCCACAAAAGCCCAGCCCAGCCCAACAAGCCCACAGGCACGTAATAACACATATGCGTTGCATTCCTAGATAATTACTGTTGTTAATTGAGTCCTTTGAACAAAAGTCCAGCAGGTAGCGTTTCGCCACAAAGAAGGGAGTAGGGCTTCCTCTTGCTCATGCAGCCTTGTTACAAAGAGAAAGTCAGCGTTGTAAGCAGGATCCCAGCAGAGTCTGGTCCAAACGCCAAACAGTACACTTGGCGACACTTGGATGCGCGCGCAGGATGCGCGTGCGTGCCGATTATAAAGAGAATTCTGGGAGAAATTCGATAAGGGTGCGTGGCTATAACACGTCGAGGATTGTTGTTAATGGAGTCCTTTGAACAAAAGTCCAGCAGGTAGCATTTCGCCACAAAGAAGGGAGTAGGGCTTCCTCTTGCGCATGCAGCCTTGTTACAAAGGGAAAGTCAGCGTTGTAAGCAGGATCCCAGCAGAGTCTGGTCCAAACGCCAAACAGTACACTTGGCAACACTTGGATGTGGGGCTCTACGTTTTGAGCGCTTATATGTGGACTGCCTATCGTTTGGAATGTGTCATAAAATACTGTGTTGTACCCTGCTGTTAATATCATCCATGGTTGTATTGTTGTATTACTAATGTCATAACCTTAAAAACTTAAATGAAACTGAATTTTCAAAAAACAATTACTGCAAAATGAGACGGAATCCTGACCCAACACTGGCTTCAAACTGCTCCCTGAAGGCAATCCTTCCCTCTGGGAAAAGTGGAACCTGTGTCGGATACCCATGGCTTCCCATGTCATTTGTGAATGCTTCATTGCAGGTTGTGCCCTAATCCTCCAAGCATCAAGTCCCAGAGCATAAGGAGCTGTACTTTGTAGATGACCCAGTAGCCTTCTCCATGCACGATTGGTACAATTGACAGGGTCAAAGCTACAGTTATAGTCCGCCCTCTGTGATGCAAGGCTGCCCTGAAGAGAATAAGGATGGACTGAGCATCGCTCGACATGCGGATAGAAGTTGGAGCTCGACATCCAATAAGTGACAAAGTGTAGCTGAGATGCCAAAAGGTAGATCTACATATCCAGGGCTTCCAAATTCCCTTGATCATATGGTAGGACCAGCGTCTCCCACCTAACTTGAGGTGTTTTGGGGTGCCAAGTGAGCTTTATCAACAGACTTCAGTTCCGCAAAGAACGATACTCTCGGCCTTACTGATAGATTTCAAAAATAGTACAATAGTTTAGGTACTGCCACCATCTTGGCAATGGCGATACAGCCAATAGTAGACAGTGGAAAGGATCACCACTTGTTAATTGTATTCCGGAGTATCCCTAAGTAACCTATATAGTTATCCTGCAGAAGTGACATGATTTCTGCTGACCTGAACCCCAAGGTATTTTACAGAGCGTTGTTCCCAACTGTGCGCACCCATATCCCTTGGACGCTTGGTGTTATCGTTCAGGAGAAACTAAATCAATTTAGCCCTGTTAATTGGAGAGTCAAACGGTCTTCAAAGCACTCCACTTCCTTTGTTAAGGGGAACATATTAATATTGAGGTCCTTGAAGTATGAAAGGATATCGACCGCATAAAGCGAGACAATCTTACGCGCCACCCCCCCTACCATAAGCCCCCTGTGTTGGTGAAACCTACATAAGCGTATAGCCAAGGGTTCTATGGCTATCGCAAAAAGCAAAGGCGGGCAACCCTAACGTATACCGCAAGCCAACATAAAAGAAGCCAGTCTTTTGCCAAACAATCCAATAAGAGCATTGACCCCTGCATACAATAGTTTAACGGCTACCAGGAAATAATCCAGTAACACTCCTTCAGGACCGTAAACAAGTAATCCCAAGTAACAGCGTTGAACACCTTTCCAGCTTCAAATAGGGCACATGCTGCCTCTAGAGCAGTGTCTATCTCAGACAGTATAGCAAAGAAACAGCATAGGTTGAGCGAAATACATCTTCCTGGCATGAAACTCGATTGATCCGGATGAATAATGGTGGTGAGATGGGGAAGGAGACGATCAGCCAAAGCTTTAGCCAAAATGTTCATGTCTAAATTCAACAGCGAAATTGGCCTATACAAAGCACAGTCGAATGGATCTTTACCAGGCTTTACAATTAAAGATACAACTGCCTCCCATAATGTGATAGGGAGCTGCACAATGTGCATGGAGTCCTGCACCATCCTCATATGATCAACGTTGCCTGGCCCATATTATTTGTAAAATTTAACAGTGATAACCTATGTGGCCAGAGCTTTTGAAGAACAAAGTGCTTCCACTGCTGCAAGAATATCATCGACATAAATGGGGGCGGCCAATGACTCAAGAGCAGCCTTGTCCAGCCTGGGCATTGACGTATCACACAGATACTGAGCCCTCAGCTCTGGACCAGCCTTCTCATGAGCAGCAAACAGAGGCTTGTAAAATACCCTGAAATCTGGTCTGGGTCTGGTACCATCCTACCATCCTCCCATCCTCCTTATGAATTGCGGCTATATCACCACCACGACCCTCGTGCTTAAGCATAGACGCTAAATGTATTTATTTATTGTCTGCCTGTTAGGTGCTTATACAATAAGAAAATACTGTTTCAAAGCACCCACAGGGAGGGGAGGGAGCGAGGATGGGAAATACATTACAACACATAATTTAAGAGCAGTGGGGGGAAAAGGGAGAGGGGTAAACCTACTCTGTCTTGATTCACAACTTGCAAGTGCAGAAAGGAAGAGGGAAGAGAGGGTAAGTGCTGTGGAGTCCGAGCTTGTTGGTGAGCCATAGACGAAATGCTAGGAATGTTGAGTGCTACATGGCCTGGGCCGTGGGAGGTGTAAGTGCGAGCCTCCAAAGCGGACAATGTGAAGATACAAAGTGCTATGGATAGACAGTAGCTGGGAAGAATTGGTGTGGGAGGTCAAGGCCCCAAGGATGCACAGGAGCCAAGGACTCGTATTCAGCAACTCCGGTATTAGCAGGGGAGAGGAGGAGGGAAGGAGGAGGAAAAGAGGAAAGTCTTAAGGAGCTTCCAGGGGAAGGGGGAGGCTATTCCAAAGGAGGGAACCCACAGAGGAAAGTGAGCTACCGCCTGCCCTCTGTTTAGCAAAACGCTTTACACACAAAGAGTTGGTGCCAGAGGAACAAAGTGGTCTAGAGGGAGAGTATTTAGTCAGAAAAAGTTCGGTTCAATTTTTATGCCTAGTGAGACAAAGTTGAAGATAGTGCGGTCCCTGGGCCTAGACAGCCTTGTGGATGATGCAGAGGGATTTGAATTTAATTCGTGCAGCAACCGTAAGCCAGCAAGATAGTGCAGGAGAGATGCGGTCCCTGGGCTTACGGCCAAGGACAAGTCTTGCTGCCCTATTATGGATAGGCGGGAGGGGACGCAGAGTGGAGGAAGGAAGATTAAGGAGGAGGCTGTTACAATAGTCAAGTCTAGGGAGAACCATGGCTTGAGTCACATTGGGCCTCTGAGGGACAGTGACAAAACTTAAAATTCCTTTGAGCATGAAGAGCTAATAATTGGACTTCTTGGCAATGTCCTGAGTGTGAGGGAGGGAGGAAGGAGAGAGAGACTAGTCAAAGATGACTCCAAGGTTTCTGGCTTCAGCTGAAGGTGCAGGGGGAAGGCCAGAGAGATGGGAAGGAGGGAGCATGGGTCCCGTTGGGAAGGATCTCAGTTTTACAGGCATTGAGACAGAGATCATTGGAGGCGCACCAGGACTGGATGGCAGATAGGCAGTCGGGATGATGGAGGGTGCAATAGGGTCAGAGGGAGTCTGAAGAAGAGCTGTGTGTAGTCTGTGTAACACTGGAAGTTGGAGGAGAAAGAGGAGATGAGGCAAGCAAGGCAGATGTTAAAGAGCCAGGGGGAGAGAATAGAGCCCTGGGGGACACCACAAGTGGAGATGGATGTAGGAGAGGAGAAGGGTCCCAGGATGACTTGGGTAGAGCAGCTAGTGAGGAAAGAGGACAGCCAATCTAGTGCCCGTTCCCAGGTACCAAGTGTATAGTGGAGGCTTTGTACGAGGATGGAATGGTTAACTGTGTCAAATGCAGACGAGATATTGAGAAGGATAAGGACAGCTTGAGAGTTGGAGTCCAGAGATGCAAGCAGGTCTTCACGGGTGTTCAGAAGAGCAGTTTCTGTGCCTCTGGATGCTCGGAATCCAGATTGATGGTCGTGGATGCCACCAACAAGTTCAGTGTGATAGTTGAGTTGGGGCATGGCGGGTGCTTCTCAAGAAGATTCCCCAGGGAGGTGGTGATGGCGATAGGGCGATAGCTGGCAGGGCAGGTAAGGTCCGTGGATGGTTTATAGCTGGCAGGGCAGGTAGGGTCAGAGGATGTTTTTTTCAGGAGTGGGCACACAAGGGAGTGCTTAAGGGCACAGGGGGTGGGGGGTGAAAGATCCAGTGACAAGTGTGGTTGAAGAAATCAGTGAGAGCAGGGACAAGAGAGCCAATGTTATCCTTGATGGTCCTGGATAAGCAAGGGGAGACCTGTTTAGAAGAGACATTCATGGAGCGGACAACTTTGGTAACTTCTTCAGGTGTGACAGGAGAGAAGGAGGAACAGGAGGAGGGAGAGGGGAGTGTGGTGGGGAGGTTGTGGGATAGGTTGTGAGGGAGTGTAGAATGGGTGGACAGAATGTCATTAGTTTTGGTGGCAACATGTGAGGCCAGTGCATTGCAGAGGGCCTAGGAAGGAGAAGGAGAAGGAGAAGGGGAGGAGGAGACTGCATAGGGGTTGGCTAGTTCCCTGCAGATTTTGAAAATGGTGCCCAGGCCTCCCCTTTTTCACCATGTTTCTGCATCATATTTGGTTGTGCTAGGTACTGCACTTCGCAATCCGCCTCTACCTGCAACAGGTCCAATTTATTCTTAATGGCTGCTAGTATTTGTGCATTGTCAGTCACCCACTTGAAGTTCAATGCTCTGTATGTCAACCTATAGCAAAGAAAGATACAGCCTAATATATTTTAGTATCCCATGTTCCAGAGCGATGCAGCGTCCTCTGAGGTAAACGTTGAATGTTTCCCCAAGATGTTGCCGATGAGGACACCGAACCCACATTACATTCAAAGAACATCAAAATAATTTTAGGAATCTCCCCACAAAATGCCACATTGTGCAAGGCGAACGCCTTAAATCGTCAGAATTACTGTGCAAACATGCTCTGGTCCATCACAATCGTTCACTTCAGTGGGGAGTGGTCCGAGAGCGTTGTAGGGAGGAGAAAACAATGTATTTTATTTATTTATTTTTACATTTGTATAGCACACTTAACCATTAGGTATCGAGGTGTTTAGATTTAAGATTAATGTTACAAAAATGACACTTAAGGTTGCAGTTACGGATTAGGTCTGTTACATTTGACGATAGGCACATGAACATCCCTCAGATGTGCAGAAGCAAGACAAGTAGGTAGGTAGTTGTGAACAGTCTTATAAAAGCCTTGCCTCGTGTTGTGGGGAGACCATAGTATATGTGTATAAAGGCAGGTATGTACAGTCTGGTAAAGCCTCGCCTCATGTTACGCGGGGCTACGTCAGATGTGCAGACCAGCAAGAGGACGGACGCAATAGGTAGGTTTGGACAGTCTGGAAAAGCCGCGCCTCATGTTACAAGGGGCTACATCGGATGTGTAAGCAGGTAGGAGACCATAATAGGTGGGTGTACATAGTCTGGCATCATGAAGTATTCGTCAAATTGAAGGTGCAATAGGGAAATGCACATCAAAGCGCATGGTCTAATGTCAATCGATGGGTGCAGGAGGCAGCACTTCATATTGAAGATCCGAAGACCGCCAATGGGTGATGGAAGTCGGCACACCCCCCAAACAGTTCCAAAGCAAGTCAATGGTTTCCAGAGTCAGGCAATGGGTGCAGGTAGGACAAAGCACACCATAGCAGAGTATCAATGTCATTTAGTGGCTGAAGGGTGTAGGATTTCAAAACAAGATACATAGCTGCAGTCTGGAAAGCATGATCTCATAGACCGAGGGGGAGTAGCAGGAAAGCAGGAACCATGATCGAGGTGGTGAAGAATGACTGAGTTGATAAGATAAACAGTGGGTAAAATCCCATAGGGACAGATGCCTCTGTCCGGGTACAGTGCCTGAAAGGGTGGGGATATGATATGATATGATCGTTTATTTATATAGCGCCTATACACAATGTGTTTCAAAGCGCTTCAAGGCAAGGGAGGGAACAAGGGAAAATACAACCACATTCTTACAGGCCATGAACAGTAAGGATGTGAAATTAACTATCGTACTCGGCCTGACGACATTTCAGATAGTGCAAGAGCTAAGACATAGATAAGGAAGGGAGGGGGAGAGTGGGGAGGAAATGGAAACAAACAGGCGACTACCGTACTAGGCCTGACAACATTTCTGGTAGCGCCGGAGAAAGACAAAAAGTGTGAGAGAGGGGTGCAGAAATGGAGGGGAGGAACAAAACAAGCGACTATCATACTAGGCCTAACGAGATTTCAGATAGTGCTGGAGGGTTTGTGGGGAGGAAAAAAACAGTAATGGGAGGGTGGAGGAAACAGACGAGATTGCTATCATATTAGGTCCAGGGACGATTCTGATAGAGTAAGTGCATAGAAGAAAGTAAAGGGAGAGATAGGAAAAGGGAGAAGGGAAAGGAGGAGAGAAGAGAGAGTAAGCAGTCAAATAGAATGGAGAAGCAAGAGTGGAGAGCGAATACAATTGCAGAAGTCAGTAGTAACACATAATGTTGCAAGCCAGAAAGAGTGACACACTGTGAATGAATGAAGTCCATAAAAGTCAAATCAAGGGTGCCAAAGGAGTATGGGCTGCAGATATACGGCTGCACCCAGGACACGCCCAGATGGGATTCAACATCGTCCGAGGGCCACAGCGGGGGCCAGTCTCACTTATCGGTTCCCTTCCAAACGCAGGTCTTATGCGGAGCATAGCATACCAATGGCTTCTGGAGGCATGAAAATGGCAAAATGGAAGAATGGACATGCCCCTTCCTCACTGCGCCACGGGGCCGTCTTGTAGGCAGTTTGTCGAAAAAAGCACAGCGAGGAATGAGGAGGCATCAAAAAGCAGTTTGTCACCAAGCTGCGGGCCCTCAATACTGTCGGCTCCACCGCATTGCCCAAGATGTCTTTAGGCCTCATGTTGGTGGAGAGACGGTTGCAGGCATGATATTGAGTGTGCAGATGATGACGAGAGACACAAAGAAAATGGGGGTGGTGCCCCGATAACCCGGGCGGTGTCCTCCTCATGTCCTCCCCTCCCGGACGAGGGGGAGGTGCCGGCAAAAAGCACGGCAGAGTATGAAAAAGCCTGCAAAGGGTGACAAAGAAAAGGGGCGGAGCTACCCCTTTCTAACGGGCGGGCTCCTTACTGCAAGCAGCATCCAGCCTGTATTGCCAGGGAGAAGATTTTGTTTTCCCTGGAAGGAGCTTCGGTTTCCGAGTGTTTCCTGCACGTTTCGTTTGTTGGAGAGGTTTGTGAGGCTCCTGAGCAGTGTTCCTGTTACAGGGAAGGAGAGGGAGCGTTCAAGCAGAAGAAGTGATCCTGCCGGGGCAAGGTTCCAGCATAGATGGTGCTCGCCAAGGGAGCGTCATGCCACCGGTGTCTGGTTTTTCATGCTGCGGCACGATCGATACGCTGGGGTAAGTAGATTGCCGGGAGGAGGAAGGTTTTTCGGGTGGGCGTTGTTGGCAGTTACAGTAATGATTTATGATAGTGCCGAGGGCTGCAGGGCTTATAGTGTGTAGGGGTAGAGGGGAGCAGCACGAGGCTTGGCCTAGGATACATGCAAAAAAGTGCAGGCTCAATGCGGGGGGTACTATGTACACCGTATGTTTTGGGATTTGCCTTTGAGTGGGAGCACGAGGTTGGGCCTAGGAGACGGGCAATAAGGGGTGGGCACCGACCCATGTTGTTACTTTAGTGCCAGTTGTGGTGCGCATGGTGTGGGTGCTACACAAGATGCAGCCCATGCTTTATATTCGATGGGGTATGAATGAAACAGACGCAAACTAAGTCTATTAGGCGGGGGGCAGCGTTGATTTCACGCTTTCACATTTAACTTGTAGCGTTGCAACGTGGTTTATATGGTGTCAAGGTGGTACGGTCACCGGGCCTTGCGAGCCAGGCCGTGTAGTTGGTGGTAAGGTCGAGGCGGAACCTACGAGAACGGCACTAAGTGTATTATTAGTAAGGTGGTGCTCGGATTGTTGCGGGCACCGTCCCACGGCTACTTTGTGTTTGGCAGCCGAAACTATAGGATGCGTTCTAAGACCTGGAGGTAGGAAGGAGGAAGGCCGCATCCCGCGGTCACGAATGTGGCCGTCGATACAGGCCTATGATGGATAATTATGTTGGCATAACACTGTGGTGTGGGACAGTATGGGACATATTATGTTGTCTAAGCGAAGCGGGTGCAGGCCCGCGGTTTTCGGCGATGCCAGGTTGGGGTCGGGGGATGGTGATTAAAATGAATGAGGAGCCCCGTGCCGCGGCCCAGCAAGAGAGAACGGCCATGTAATTCCGAATGTGTTTGGCTGCTGTTCTTATGCTTTCCATATTTATCCGCTCATAGTTGGAGTGAAAGCACGGCTGGGACAATCAGGATGCATCGGGTAGAGAGCCAGGTCTCCTAATAGTATGGGAGGAAGAGGTATTTATAACGCTACCATACGCAAGAGTTTACATTATAAATGTATGCATAAGGGGTCACAGGATTAATTGGCACATTATGAAGAGCCCCAACAAGTTTTAAACACAGAAATAACTGTTATAACTGTTTATCATCACCCAGATACTCAAGGTATTTACCCAGGGTGCATAAGTGCAAAATCGGCCCTGTCAGTAGTCAGATTTACAGGCTTGACCCAGGAGATACCAACAGGGCATAGGTAAACGGGGGCGTTTGCCTGTTGCCTTCATAGATGTATCATTCAACCCCCTAAATGCTGCCGGCCCCCTCTCGAGTGCATTACATGGACGCTCCCTGGAGCAGGCTCTGCCGGGGGTCAAATATCCCCCACTAGCCGTGCACGGTTTTCTGGTGCTAGTGGGAAAGAAAAAAAAAAGCAGCATCAGCCCACTATCGCCAAGACTGTAAAGGAGAGAAAGTGGTGGAACAATACACAATACACAACATTAGAAGGAAACTAGAGGGGAGAGAGCTTTGCTCCTGAGCGAGTGGTTTCCGATTTTGGCAGTTGGAAAGAAGAACTGCAAATTGCCCAGAAAGGGGCTTGTTAGGGCGGAGCCAATGACATGGGGAAAATGGGCTCATTCTTGCAACCAATGACTTTGTGTTTTTAGTTTGCGTGGCGTAGGACAATTTGCGCGTTTTTTCCTGGGCGCACAAACACTCCGGCTACAATGACCATGTACCTCCATTCATTAAAGGGAGGGGGGCTCTTCACAGGAGGGGGTCGTTACCACTGCAGCCTTTCACTTTACAAATGAGTGGCACAACTGCACCAGGTGCACAAGTCCAATTTGTGATTCCAATATTAAAGACCAGTGCCAAAGAAAACCCACAAAGCAGGGCTTCCGCGAGTTGCAATTTACTGCCAGCTCATGTGTGCTTTGGTACATCAATCCTTCGGTTACTATAACAGTGGTGAGAAGACATTTCCTTGTTAGCTAGTCGGATAACTCCTTTTTGTTGGTACCAAATTGCGACTGATTAACATCCCCTCTTCTGGGGAGGCGTATCTAGTAAACGCATGTGCCTTTTTGTTTGCCTGCTAGTGTTGTCTGGTGCAAGTGCCCACACTGTGCAGCTGTGGGGGACGCATGGCGCAGGTGCAGCTCGACTGTGTGCAAGTTATAACAGGTTGGTTACTGGAGGGCAGGGTGTTTGTTTTTTTTACTGTCAAAAATCATGTGTAGCACAGAGATACGAGAATTGTATGGGATACGGGTCCCATTGTCTGAAGTGTTCCCAGTAACGAAAGTGTGTCTTGAGATGACTGAAGCACAAGGTGTTCATGACAGGGCTCAGGTTATAATGTGTAACGCAGAGGCGGCTCCGCGTTAGGGACTTCCTGTGGGTTTCAAAGTTGCTAATTTTAATGTGTTTACAAGGGCATTTTGTATTTGAGATGGAGATGGTTGGTTACAGGGGCAGGAGCACGCCAAGTTGAGGTCGGCGAAAAAGAGTACAGTAGGAGAGGCCGAGTATACATAACCTGAAAGTTATGGCTGGGAGATCTGTACAACTGACTAGGAGACGGGTGCTGCAGTGGTTAGTAAAGTATCTGGTGTGCCGTCACCTTGCAATATGTAGAAGCACAGTCTCCTTTGTTAAGATGGCGTTTGTGGGGACTAGAATTCTGTTATCAAAGAAGGGTTCACGGGCAAGGTACAGGCACTGACAGCTCGGTGTGTGGATAGTAGGGTACTTTGGTGGATTGTGCCTCGCTGGTAAAACCGGTGTGGTACAGGCATGTCTGAAGTCGGATACATATCTCCAGAACATACAGGAGCGACCGTTGG
The DNA here is from genome assembly GCF_040938575.1 of Ambystoma mexicanum. NCBI lineage: Eukaryota > Metazoa > Chordata > Amphibia > Caudata > Ambystomatidae > Ambystoma > Ambystoma mexicanum. Next base: position 712,180,496 of record NC_090931.1, read on the forward strand.
AGTACACGGTACGCCTGCTGGGTCGCTTGATGCTAGTGGGGTGAAGTAAATGCCCATTTGAAACACGGGGTGGAAGTGTTCATGGGTCAAAATAGTTTATCACTAAAAGTTGCAATCAGGAACACGGGGGGGTACGGGACTTGTGGTTATCAGCTGATGATAAGACTGCATTTAGAATACTCTGGGTGAATGGGGTTTACATCAGGGTGGGGACAGGCTCAGCCCGTCAGCCCCCACACCATGGGTAGTAATGAGGAATCAAACAGAGTTGGAGGATACTGTTATGGTATAAAGGCCTCATTGAGCAAGGGTGGCGTGAGGTGTACAGTTGGGTATAGTACGCATATTCTCACTACAAGTACGGATTTGTGGGACGGGTTAAACACGCAGAACCTTTGGAAGGATTGACTCTCACCAGGACCAGAGTTGATTTAGTGTGGAAATAACTTGAATTGCTATTGATTGGGCTGCTTTAAACGTAACAACATAGCGCCAAGGGGTGAGAACAAAAATTCGGATGATCATTTTCGATTTCAAGTAGCGGTGAAAATAACTTAACAGACCATGGGTTGTCCACTGGGGTTCGCTAGGGGGAACAATATAACGCCAAGGTATAGGACAGTAGGTTGGTTACAGTTAATTGAGGGGGGTAAGCTTGGAGCTGGAGAACAAGAGTTGAGATTGTGTCATCAGGCTGTGGGAGTGGTATAGCATTAATAATACTGATCGACTACTAAGGTTCTTTGGGCATGGCGCCTGCCAGTGGGGACAGCAAGATTTTGGAAGGTATGATGGGGGGGTCATTTGGCAGGCGTTACAGGTTACAAGGAGAAATAGGAGATGCTCTAGTTGCGGAAATAAGGTGTTAAACAAGGCGCTGGGGTACAGGGTTGCCATTGGAATCGGGGTGTGTATGAACAGAGCAGCAAAGCCAACCCGCCCTTCACCCTTCCGGGGTCATTGAACAGGTATCGGGGGGATAATGCAGGGGATAGGTAATGGGGCTGCTGACTCTTGGGACTACGGCGAGGGAGCTTTGTCCTATTGGAAGGACAGAATAGGGAAAAAAGGCCTATGTAAAAGGAGAACGGCAGGGGCGTCTGGGGGGAACAACAAGGGCTCAACTTCCCCCAAGGAAACTGTACTCTCCCCTCCCAGTAACACCTGCATGGGCAGGCGAGGCTCAGGCGCGAAGGGTTGGGAGAGTTGGGCCTACACTGGACTTTTGGAAGGAAAGGGGGAAGCAGGTTTTTGGACACGGAGCAGTCGCTGCATCTTCAGAGTTATTTCCAATAATGTGTGCAGTGTGGTTTTTATGATGTTGTGGAAAATAAATCTGTGGCCTTTTTATGCCAAAAACAAAAACAAGACTCATTCAACAAATTTCTGGGGGGAGAAGTGGAATGAGCATGTACTATGTAATGGGTCCAAATGGACAGATGCACGGGTTTTGCCGGAGGAGAACTACTCATGCTCCTACTGCTCTCTCAGGCCTCGCACGGTCACTTAATGGGCATTCAACAAATTAGGGTTGGTGCTTATCCTGCACTCCCCCAGCTGGTCATCTGATCTCTGGTAGACTTCACCTCTGCGCGGCACTGATCCCACTCGTGCTGCAGAGTGCACCATCCTTCAACACCCGTGATCACCTGCCGCTCTCGCATCCAATACCCGCTTCATAGGGCCCCTTCACTCTGGGACGGCCTGCATGAACTTGGCCGGATTGTCAGACCTCTACTTCGCGTGGGAACACTAAACAGGATGCAGACCTTGTCCCTTGTCAGTGCTGTATTATTCGGCTGTATTTTTGCAAACCTGGGCTCTACAGCTTGAAATTTTGAACAAGCTTTCCCTGGGGGCTCTTTGACTGCCGGGGTAGCTGAAACCAGCACATGGGGGGGCTCCCAAGAGGGGCTTGGGGCGCTTCTATCTCTAGTCACACGCATGAGCAGCAGTCCAGCGAGGGCGTATTCAATGCATGAGGTTCTGTCATTCCAAGACGAATAATAAGAAATTTCTTCAGTAGGTAATGTGCACCACACATCCAACAAACCCAAATCAGTCATACATTATCACAATTGCACGCGCCACCTGTGAAAGAGACCTGTGACCAACGGCAGACCTATTTTTATGGTATCTAAAATTGTATTCAGGTCGCCCGCCCAAAAAGATTAGAAGGAGCATATTTATGAATTTTATGCAGAAGGTTTATTTCAAAGTCTGGATCATCCATGTTGGGTCTGTACATATTAAAGATGATTACCAATCTGCCAGCAAAAATACCCCAAACCAGCACAAATCTACCCTCTGGACCAAGCTTCTACTCAAGGAACCTAAACCATAATGACCTGTGAATCAATGGCATCACACCATGGGAATAGGCGGAGAATGAGGTATAAACCATATCACTGCCCCAAGCCTTGGCAAACCCCTTAATTGGATCTCCCTACTAGGTGAGCCTCTTGTTACAGAGGTATCTTAGCACCACACCTTTCACAGTAGTTCACCAGACGCACTCTACATGGATGATTCAATCCCCTAACATTTCAACTCAAAATGTCGAATGTTGCAATTTGCAGAGTATAAAGATAAGGGATAGAGAACAATTTTTCAATGTTAATCCCAACTTCCCACAAAACCCCTTTATCCTCCCACCCACACTGCCAAACCCCAACCCTCAAAAAAATAACCCGCACAACTAAATACGCTCCATAACATCAACTGGGTAGCCACCCGGGTGTGTTGGATTTGGCAACCCGACTAGTGAAGAAGTCAAAGAAGAGGCCTCTAGTATCATAGAAATCAAACAACGTATTGTGACGAATCTGAGAATACGTCCCTTCTCCTCTAGGAGGAGACCCTTCATAGGGTGGTGGGGGGGTCAAGGCGGTACATGCACAGCGGGAGGATCTCCTGGTAAGGGAAGCCCCTTATGGGACTAGGGACCATCTTCAGGAGACACGGTATAACTCTGATGAAAGTCCTTAAACCCTTTTTTTTTCAGGTAGTAAATATCACTCCCATCTGCCCTGATAGGACTGACATGTTTTATCGTGAAAGCAATCCAACTAGTTCATACATGCAAAGTAAAGAGTTAACCAATACTGATATTGACTTATTACATCTGAAACCATGCACTGAAACAAGAAAGGAGAACTGCAAGGATGAAGATCGCTCAGGTAAACGGAAGTGAGCAGTCTAGTTCTTTAACAAATCTGTTTGGTTCAGAATGGCTCACCTTTCCAATGCGTAGTTTAAATATGGCACAGCTGAGAGCCACCTAGGGAGATACCTCTGGGTAGCAGTGACCAGGGAAGCAACACTGTCAGCTGGAAGGCATTGTACAGAGACTTTGTCTGGAAGCAAGATTGAAAATAAGTAACACTGTCAGGAGAGAAAACTAAACAAACCAAAGGTTCCTTTGCGGGTCTGGGACTGTTAGGGAGAATTCTCTTATAAGGCTGATTTCCCAAACCTAGTGAGTCCCCCAGCAGCTTTGCTGGATTTTTGGGGTTTGTTTTTTTCTCCTGCTAAGAGTGAGACTCTTTTACTCCCACTCTTAGGCATGATTTGAGATATGTCTCTGACTTTTTGTGTGCTTATGGTCTATGGGGTTTTCTTTTTACTCCATAGGGTATCATCTTTTTTTTTAGGTGTGTGTTACACAGCACCCTTAGTGCAGTAACACAGGGGTGTCATAGTGACCCCCAAACATAGACTCCATACCCTGGGACTGACTACTGTCTCCCAGGGCATGTAAAGTCACCATTGACTTTACTAGTCCTAAATTGTGAACAGAACCAGTACAAACCATCATATTGTGGAAGTACTGGAAGGGGTTAATTATATTGCCCCTGGGTCTGTTTTCAAGGGGGCACTGTCCAGTCCCCCATTGTCGAGTTTCTGGCTGGTGGCAGCGGTTACCACGCGAAATATTCCACCGGAATATTCCCTATGGGATTTTCCCATTGATTTTAAACGCACCACTTTTTGGTGCAATGTTAAAGATACCGCTGCTTTATTTATTTAATATTAAATCAACGGTTGGGTCTTTTTGCCAGAACTCTTTTCTAAAATGGCGTTCGTGTCCGTCTCTGTAACTCCGACCAAGTTCAAGCCCTTTGTTCCACTTTTTGGCGGGCTTCTCCACAGAAGCCCTCCAAATGGTGCCACTCTGTCTGGGTTCCACGGGAAGGGTGGAGGGGGGGAATTGGCACCCTGGATTGTGTTGCCTAGGCAACCCAAGTCGCACTCTATGTAACGCTCACCTGATTCTCGCAGAGGCGCCGGTCTTGACTGGGCGACTACCGTATCTTCAAAGGTGATGTGTAGCACCCGGTTGGCTCTTTGGGCTGGACCTCTGTGCACTGTATGCCTGACGTGTAGAGTAAGATGTCTGCAGATAGAAAATATCGGGTTAATGAACTGGGGTTATTGGGGTGTCCCTATCTCTTTCCTCTTCTCCTCTCCTGTAGACCCCCAAAGGTTAACGCTCTCACCTTAGGTAAGTGAATGCCGAGCTCTCCATCTGCCTCGGGGCAGGGTGCTGTAGCCAGTTTCTTCACTGGATAGGTAGCGCAGGCCTCTTGACTTCAGAGGACTGCTGTCCGTCGTTTACTGCACGAACGGTAAGTTTCGAGTCATTCAAATGTCTTTTTAAAGTCTTTAGTAATGATGTCTCTTGTTTTGCAGGGTTCCGGCGATGGCGGATGACGGGCTGAAGTGAGTTGAAGATGGAGCCCGTGTGATGAATAGAAGCGCCTGGAAGCACGTGAGTAAGCGCTTGATGCCTGCTTCACGATGCGCTCTAACTGTCTTTTTATTTTGCAGGTACGAGTTCGGAGCGGCTGCAGGGTGCCGGAATACCCACTGGATTAGATGTGGAAAGGAGTAATGGCAGGTGAGTATTAAAGTTCCCCAATGTCTTTAAACGCACCTTGTTTTGTCTTTCAGATGCGGATGCAGCGCCGAAGGCCTCCGGAGCGTGCGAAGAGTTGGTAAGCTTTTGTCTTTCAGATGCCGGAATGCAGTATGAAGACCTCCGGAGCGCACGAAGAGTAGGTAAGCCTTTGCCTTTCAGATGCCGGAATGCAGTGTGAAGACCTCCGGAGCGCACGAAGAGTAGGTAAGCCTTTGCCTTTCAGATGCCGGAATGCTAACCTGTTCTTTCTTGTCTTTATAGGTGTTGCTGAAGACTGGATTCAGGATGGTAAGCCTGTTTCCTTAGGCCCAGGACTGGATGCAGAAGACACGATGAGCGTCCTGCTGCAGAGGGTGCAGAATAACGCAAAGCAAGATTCATCCACCGGGTGTGGTTTAAATAGCCTCCTGTAGTGCTTAGGTGTCTCCTTCCACAGCCACGCCTAAGTAAGAAAAGAGTTCCTGGTAAGAAAAGAGTTCCTGCCTTCCAGAAGAGTTCCAGTGTTCTAAATCTAGGGAGTGGCTCCAGCCCCACCCAACAGGAAAAGTAGTTCCAAACAGAAGAGGATCAGAGGCTCAACTGGCAGGCAAGTAAGCAGCATGGTCTGCTGCAGGTAAGTCCACCCAAGCATTATGAGCCCGGCGCTTCCAGCGCTGGGACTGGGCATATTTATGAGCATTTCTGCATAAAAGCAGGGCCTTTGGGACTGGAACTTCAGAAGTCGCCACAGGACCTAAGAATCCGAAGAGGGAAGAAGCTGAGCCATCTGCAATGACAACACCACTGGTGAAGCCCTGCTGCAACTACCTCACCACTTTCCTGACGACAAGAGAAGATCTTCTGCTGGACGAGTCTTCTTCCTCTGAGCTGGTGGGACCAACCAGTTTGCCCTTTTCGCCTTCGAAAGACATCTCTTGGTCGAATCGCCCATGCCAAGCACCCCGGCGGCCGGATAGCTGAGCTTCACCACTTTGACCGCGAATAAAAGGAACGTACCTTTTATCGACAAACTCTGCAGCTGGTTTCATCCCTGTGCAGTGCAACGACTCCACGTTTCCTCCTCGACGAGATCCTCTCTTCCCCTGGTCGAAACAACGAACTGCAACCACTGCCAGGAACAACTGCCACCGCTGGAGCCTCAACTCTGTTTTAAGGTACTTTGTCCTGCCTGGCCTCCCTTTCTTCGGTTTGCCCAAGGTGACCCTTAAATCCTTGGCTTGCCAACTGGGTTGGTCCCATACCTTCTAACTTTACCTTCTTGAATCACCCCAACCTCTTTTGAACACTCTGCAAAGACTTTTTGTGCATTTTAAACCGTGTGATCCTGGGCACATTTCGCTTTGCTCCCTTTAAAGTGGGCCTGGCCTGTGAAGCTTGGCTCTACAGTATTTACTGCCTTTATTCCCTTGCTGAGAACTCCTAAAAGTGTTGGGACCTGTTATTTCTATGCTCTGCCTTTTTCTCTCCCTTTAACTGAACTAATGGAGTGCCATCAGGTTATGCGCTCACATCTGCTTAACAAATTGTGGTGTTTTAACTCTGACTTGTCTGATAGTTATCAACGGAGGTGTGTATACTTTACCTGACTGTGTTTTAACTTGCTTTTGATTTAGAGTGCGAGTATATTGCCTAAAGTGTGTTTTAAATAAATAATTATATACTTTTTATACAAAGCTCTGGTCAGTGTTTGTTTGCTCCACTGTGTTTTTAGCCCTATTGTGTAAACTCTACATACTGCCCTACTCTTCTTGAGAGAAGTCTGACTGCTCAGCCACAGCTACCAGGTAAATCTGGGTGGTGCAGACTGCTACCAATTGGGTTTACTGCTTACTCCTGTAGTCTTAATCTTTTCGCAGTGTTCCCCAAGGGAACTGCACAGGATTCTGCCTAACAGGGACCCACACCCAAAGGAAGAGAGCAAGGATAAAAGAAAGAACCAGAAAGTCAGAAAGAACCGGGGTTGGAGCCCTATACATGAAACAAAGACAATATGTGAGATAGCTGGGTCTTGGCAGGAGAGTATACCAAGACACTTCAAGCATTGCACCTAAATAAAAGCTTGGAACCAAAGGGCTTTAGAACCATGGAATTAAGGATTTTGGAGAATCCTTTTTGTTTTGAATAAGAAGAAACTGGAAAGACACATGTCCTTTTGAAGTGTTGGGGAAAGGTGCACCACCCTAGTATTGGAACATTATATTTCTTAAATCCTTTTGAAAACATAACCGGCTGTGAATTTATTTTGTTGTTTTGATGAACACTATTTTCTTTAGAGAAAGATCACTGTTTTCACCGTTCGTTAGTTTATAAGACTAGCGCTAGAGATAGGTTGTGGAGACGTGACTGGGGCAGAGTTTATAATTTTGGAGATCCTGACTGTTTTCATTAGTTCCTTTGAGGCAGGGAAACCTCTTAGCTTTAGGGAGAGGTAGGAGTTTCCCCCACCCCCACTCTGACTTTAAGTAAAAGTCTATACCCAAGAAAAGATGCCGCCCTACTAATGGTACCTCACAATGTGGACTATAATGTTACATTATTATCATTAATATAATCAACCGGAAAGTAGTCACCACAGGACAAAATCACCATGTGCGGTAAGCAAACATTGGCCAGAAGACATCCGATGGGGTAGTATGCCCATGGAATCTAATGCATCAAGACAGCAAATAGAGACCAATGCCACATGACAACAACTGGCAATCGCCATCCGCCACTCACCAAAAATTCTCCTCCCTTGGGTAGGGACTCCAGGAAATCGTTGACTTATGTATCACTCGGTGTCTGGATGGGTATAGCATTGCATACTGGAGCACTTCTCCACCGTAAAGATGTTCTCGCTTTCTGAACAGCTGGAATAAAATCCAGATAAAAGGAGACCTCTCATCCTTATATTGGAGGTCGCCCAGTTCACATGCCCTATGAAGAACAGCATCTCGGTCTCTATAATTCAAGAGATGCACAATGACATGGCGAGGGTTCTGACCAGGCTTTGGCACCTGCAGAGAAACCAGGTGTATCTTCTCTAGCAGAAACTGGGACGAGAGCGGAGGATCCACAAACCACCTCCCTCCATAAAGACCTCCATATTCTATGAGGGAGCTGACTCCAGGATCCCCACCACACAAATGTTATTTCTACACGATTTCACCTTGAAGTCCTCATGCTGTCCTTAATAGACGTCACTTCTCGCTGTAGGGCTTGCACAGCCTGACACACCTCTGTGCTAGTATCCTCAAGCGTTCCAATCCTGTTTTCCGCCTCAGAAATGCTACACTCTCTTTATCAATCCGCTCCTCCATGTGGTCCACCTGTTACACTAGGCCATCAAGTGTGATGTTCATTGACTCAAAACCATACTTCATCTGTGCCTGTACAATGGCCAGATCAGGAGAGGAGCCAGTAGACTTAGTGCTCAAATCGGGATCATTCCGGGCAAATGCAAGTTGCACACATAAGATAGTAGTAATATTTGTGCAAAGTCAGTGTGAGCGACAGTCAAAAAGGAGGGTGTTCAAGGATCTCAAAGTCTGTGAATATGCCCAGGCTCCGGGCTCCAACACAGCTCCCAGCAGCCAGAATACAGTGCTGCCACCTAACACTGCTATCATTGTGCCAATGTATGGAGAAACACCACTGGTAGACCCTCCTTGGAGCACAATAATGTCTGTAGCCTCTGTTGCAAGTGATCACCATTCCCTTCTTGCCTGCAGTTTCAGTATCTTCAAGCAAGAATCACGCCCCACAAGTGCTTCTATTGTCAGCGTCAGGCTCAGCTGTCAATGTTTCCCAGAAGGACATCAGATCTATTATTATTATAAATGCATAAATACTCCCCAACTAGAGCCCTCCGCTCTTCTAACTCCCTGATTGTCAAACGCTTCTCCAAGCAGAGAGTGGAGTGCAGGTCTCTCTCCTCGGCTGGTGCCTCCCTTTGGAACAGCCCGCCCGCCCCTCTAAGACTAGAGCCTAACCACCTCAAGTTCCGGAAACTGCTCAAAACTTTGCTTTTCTCTACCTCTTTCCCTCTTTCCCTGCTAATCACCCACCTGTCACTAAAACTGGTGGCCTGTTCCTTCAGAACCTCAGAGGATACCTTGACCATCTATCCGGTCAACACCAGTACTCCCTCCTCCCACTGCACTACCCCTGCAGGCTTGTGCTTGGCAGCTCCCCCCTCACCCCTCTGGTTGCCCACACTTGCACTTACTCTGAGGCCTCCTCCTTTGGCCCCTCTTAGCACTTCCCGCCCCAGGCCCCCTCAACCAGCACTTGTCCAGACCCCCTCTAAATACTTCTTCACTTGCATGTCCGAATACCACAAGGCCTAGTAGGAACACAACTATATATCTGCTTCTCCCCTATTCCCTTCCCATTTAGGCATGTGGCACTTCGAAACACAATTATGTTGTATAAAGCACCTAACAAACGCTCAATGAAATGCAAAATCAAATCAAATCTTCTTGGCTCTATTAATGCCCTCTGATTTCTCGTAGGACTTTACATGATCTCTTGAGCTTTCAGAACTTTCAGGTCTCTTCACAACCTTTGGTTTTCTCAGCTCAACACTCTTGACAATAATGTGTTCTCCACCTTACCTCCCATTATTCAGGGTCCTTTTCAGGCAGATTATATTTGCTCCCTCCTGCCACAGATTTTTCTTCCTGGGATCCTAAAGTCGCCCACAATCAGGCCTCTTGGTATCTGGTTTGGCAGGAAGATCCTGTTCCTGGATACTTTCTTCATGTTTTGAGGTGGGACCTTTGCTATACACTTGCCAGAGTAAATGCTGCATACATAACAAAATGCCTAATTCCAGTTGGGGATTGCTAGTTGTTAGGAAAGATGTTCTTATTGCTGGTTTCAGGCCTTAGACATAAATAGGACACCCCACATTTTGCTATTGTTTTAAACCTGTTCTGACTTTTTGATGCAAGTGAAGACTTTTTACTTCACTTGCCTGCTAAGCACATCTGTTTTGGGGACATCGATCAGTTTCCATTACTATCAGTGCAGGAGAACTCTTTTCTCCATTGTATAATTCTGTTAATTTTTCCATGCACACATCACCTTCTGTGAAGTGTGGTAAGGGCACTTTGTGTCCCTGTAGCTTTGTTAATTGTAACTTGATGGATTACTAAGATGATGTATCCAGGGTGGACTGTTGGCAGCGGATACTATTCTACCATTTTTATTTGTGTTGTCTTGAGCACTTTTGCATTTTTCCACTTAATGCCATACAGAATATCACATACTCTAAAATGGCCATTCCATGAGGTTTTTGCCTATCCCTTTGCCATTTTGTTGCTTAGCCTTCTTCCTGGTCTCGAAGAGCTGAACTTGGTATATATGTAAAGCCACTTCCCGACTAAATCTTGTGTGTCTGTTGCTGGATATTGGGACTGGGACTGTCTGCCGCAATCCACATCCACGTCAAAGTGTGTCTGTTTCTTGGCTGACATGTTGGCCAGAGGCTGTGCAGGATTTGACAGCCCTTGCCCGTTTGAATGGTGCAGATCCTTACCATTGTGAACTTAGGGTAGCACCAGATCGAATCTTGATTAAAAGACTGATTCCTGCAGCCTTTCGTCAACTCCTCATTGGTGCCATGACCCCCTATCCAGAGGAGCATCCTGCTGAAGACCCAGAACTCATTATTAGAAGCCAGCCAGCAGCACTTTCTTCAACCTTCCCAGCAAAGCCCTGATCCTTCGTAGATCTCATGAAACCTTCAACCCCTGGACCAGTGCGAATAACAAGTCTCGACTTCTGCTTGCAGACCCTGCCCTTGGTAGCCTTTGGAAGTGTCCTGGAACCATCCTGTGTTCCGACAAGCTTCTTCCTGGGCTAACTTGCTGCATTGGTCATCGTTCCGAGCTGAGCCTTGGGATTCGGCAGATCCTGCACCTATGACGCAAGAACCATTTCCCTGCAATTTCAGCACTCCACCACAAAGAGGGTCCTTGTAGGAGCATTTTCTTTGTTTTTGCCACAAGGGTCGACATCTGCCATATCTTCGGAGTGGCTGTCGCTGAACGCTTCCGGCATGATGTCCTGGGGGTCTTCTGAGGTTGTAGCTGGAGTGGGGGTACTTTCTGCAGTCCAGTAGAGGTGTCCAGCACTGCAGTGTCGAGAACCCATCAATTCGAGCATTGAAGCATGAACTAGCCCGACCCAAATACCCAGCGCCAAAAGTAACCTCCCCTCCCGAGACCCCTGGACTTACTCTATCAGTACCGAGTCACGAGAATAGGAGGCCAGCGTTTTCAGGAACTTCTACTGTTATCCCTGAGTGAATCTGAATACAGGGGTGAGTAAACAAACCTGCTCCACCCCCACCTCCATAGGGTTTTAACAAGCATAAAGCCCTTACGCTGTCTCCCTTGCCTGACTCTGAGCAGTGGCATTCTGGACAAGGATTATCCCCAGGCCTTCCCTAAGGTGGTTGGTTGGGAGAGGGCCTGCTAAGAACGTTTCTTCAATTGTTATCCAACGTTAGGACACTTACAAACTGCCTCTTGGCTTGGCCAACTCTTGTTCAGATTCTTTAAAAGACCTGTTCGCTTCTGAAGAGAACTGCATTGGGACCTGCAAGGCATTAAAGAAGCAGTGTTGCATAGCAATTTGGTATGCAATTCTGTAGGTTTGCTAATTAAATTGACACTTGTGTAGCAAAGCTAGCTATTAAGTTTCCCTGTTGAATGAAAATATAGCTCACCCTGAATTCTTCTCATGCCCACAAGGCTCTCCCCACCCTCTTTTCTCTGTTCACTGCAGGTTTGAAGGGGCTAATGGTCAGAGAGTGCAGCAGGACTCATCTGCTCCACTCTTAAGTGCCAAAGACCTGTGTTGGAGTGCTAGGCAAGTGTAACGCTCACCTGGTATCCACAGGGACTTCACTCAGCCTGTTATGACCTCTTACGACCTCGAACCCTTCCCTGGAGGCTATTTGACTGGAGACTGGGCCTGAAACACAGGATTGGTAGAGTTGAACTCCCTATAGTCTCTGTGTGCTTGAACCCCTTCTTCCCCGGGGTCCAACCCTTCCCTTTGATCCACAGCTCACCTTGTTCTCTTGGATAGTGTGCTCTCCATCCTGCCTTCAGCGCAGGGGCGCATTGATTGATGCAGGCTCGTTGCTGCCTAGTTACTTCACTGGCAAGAGTCCGACAGGTAAGTATAATGAGTCTTTTGAACAGTTCTCTAACTTCGTTCCTTTCCTTCCTTAGATGATGGCTCGCGTCCGGGGATGGCGGCGTGCTGCTGAGATGAGTAGCGCTGAAGGTGAGTGAGAGTGCGATGCACCCCTTTCGTATTTGCATTGAACTGAGTTCTTTTTCTGTGTCTTTTAGGTGCCGCAACGTTTTCAGCATGGATGCCAGTTATGAAGAACAAATGCGGTGGGTAAGCGCGGTATGCAGCGCCTCTAGATGTTTCCACGCTAACCTGGAGTGTCTTTTCCCTCTTGCAGATGGATGAAAAGTTCTGGGGACAGCGTTCCCCCAGAGCGGCTGGCATTCAGGTAAGCGTTTGAAGCTCGTACAGTATTTAAAAATAAGCGAAGATTTGCAGAATGCTTACTAATGCATTTTTTCTGTTCTTTTCCCTTTTCCTTAGGAAGCGGCATGCCGGGATGGGAATGACACCGCCGAAGATGCCCGCAGAACAGAAGGAGCGATGACTGATGGGCAGAAGCGCTGCAAGGTAAGGCTGTTCCTAACAGTGTTCTTGTTCTTGCAGGAGCTGAGCGCAGAAGAAAGATGCAGGCCTACTGGAGACCGATCCGAACATGATGAGTGCCACGCTTCAGGTGCAGAAAACGCAAAGCATATTTCTCAGCCTGGGTGTGGCTTAAATAGTCTCTGGGTATCCCAGGTGCCACTGGGCTGAACCACACCCAAAAGACTAGACCGCACATGCAGTTCTGGGAACCAAAATATGTGGGGGCATCCATCTTGTCCCCATCATTGCACTACAAGTCCAATCCCCATTGTTATCCTTTGGGAGTGGGTCTTTGGAGGGATGGAGAAGCCCTTGAGGGTGTCCAGTCAATTGGTCGACTGCAATTTGGTCGAATGCCAAATGGTCGAATTTTTTTTTTGTTATATATATATATATGTGTTTTGTGGGTTTTCGTGTCGGGAAAAAAAAGAAAAAAAAACAAAAAAGGGGTAAAAAAAAAAAATTCGACCATTTGGCATTCGACCAAATGGTGTCGACCAGTTGTCCTGTCGACCAAATGTTTTCGACCAATTGACTGGGAACCGCCATTGAGGGCCATGTAGGTGATCGTGGCCTGGCTCCAGCCTGACATCTTGCAGGGCTGGGGACATGAGGGGCGGGAATCATGACAGCAAGATTTTGTTCTTTTTCAAATAATTGAGACCCAGAAGTAATTGGGATAATGCTTTTATTAAGCTAACTACATCGGTGTCCAGTCAGTTGATCGAATACAAAGGATCGAATGACAAAGTTTGAGTCAAAAGGATTAAAAAACATTTTTTTCGAATGCATTTTTTATGGTTTTTTTATTTAATATATTTTTTAAAAAATGTTTTTTTAAAGAAAACATGTGGTTGGGGGGAACCCCCCATTAAAAAAAATGCATTCAACCATTTTTTTTCCGGTCCTTTTGACTAGAAAAAATGGCATTCGATCCTTTGTATTTTGACCCTTTAACCTATAACCAACTATATCCTGTCTGACAAAGACCAGTATGTGCTAACTTCTTTTTTAAAAGTCAGTCATGCAATTCCATTCTTAGAAATTAAAGTTGTTACATAATGCATAGTTACAGTATTGCTACTGTAAAATACGGCACTGTCTCCATGCGTTATAGTACAGGTTTGTGTATCTAAATCTCAGAATGTCAAATATATTTAATTTTGTTGGGGGAAGATGTATCATATTTACAAATGAACACTTTAGAAAATGTACATGATCATAGGACCAAATGCTTTTGATGGCAAACCTACTTCTGTGACCTGCTGTTTGCATGCATCTGTGAAACTGATGCTTCACCTATGAGCTGGTCCCCAAACCTCTTGACATTCTAGCTTTTCACTCTGATGCTCTATACAAGCTAGCCTGAAAGTCAGATGGCCGCAAGCTAGAATGGTCCTCCTAGTTTGCCCGATTTTGTTCCTGCTATGTGATCCACTCTGCTTAGTCTTTTACTTTCTTTTCTCTTACATAATGAATACACAAAGTTGACTTGATATTTCTACAAAACGGTGATCAATAGTTTGAGCCAGTCTATACATCTACAGATCTACTGCAATAACATACACAGTTGTTAGCCTCCCGAGCTCGCTTTGCTCTACGATTATGATTGCATTATATATTAGCACCTGCAGGAGAGCTGGTTAAACTGTTTTAAGGGTCTTTTTTTATATCTATTTATCTATGTCCCTTCATGCAGCTATCCTTTTACTTTTTACATACACTCATCCAAGGATCGCAAAGTGTGTTCGCTCACTTGCATAGTCGAGTACATTTAATGAAGGGCGAGTACCATTTGCATGGAATTTTTGACACTTTTAGTTAATGTTTACTTTGCAATAAATGTCAAATAAAAGTTTCACTGTGCATGGCTAGTCTCTGGGTGGCAGCAGTGGACCTAACAAAGTGGGCTTGTAGTGACATGCGCCATTTTACAGAAAGCGCATTTAAATTTTTTGTCAACCATTGCATGGGTCAAGTGCATTTCTCTTAGGTCAAATAGGTAAACTAAGTTACTCGACATGCAGGTCTAGTGGAATTTTAAGTTGCAAACCCGGACTGACCTCACTAATGTCTTCATTCAGTGCTACACAAACATGCTGGTTTGTTGCCCCTTTTATGTCTTGGGTACAAATAACTTATGGTCTGGTGACATTAAACCTATTAGTACAGCATTGATATTCAATTGGGCTTGTTTGCTAATCAAGAACATTTTAATTAGCAAACTCTGCTAATCAATTTTTTAACACTAATTTATGCCTTAGACCTGTGACTCTAGGGCACTAGGCCCTCTTTTCTAACTAGGGAAGGAATTTTTAAGGTGTAGTTCCTTCATTGATAAGATTGTGTATGGTGTTTCTAACTCCTTTATTTTCAGCATAGTAGTTCTCTAATTTATGGTCACCTACCTGGTTCTTTGTATTCACTTTCTTTGTATTTTGAAACGGGTCCAACTGTGTTCTAAATATAAAGTGTTAGTGATTTAGCAGACAACTCTAAAGAGAATATATAATAGTAGTGGATGTACTAGTGTGCATCTTACTTGTGGTTTTTCATTGCTAAGAGTTTGCCTAAGGACAAGCTTCATGCTCTTTGAGACTACAAAGGTTTGAGCTGGCGCAGTATAAAAACAAACTAATTATGATAATAAGGCCTAAATCAACGACTGCGTTTTGTACTTAACTGAACCCTTGACTACACTTCTACTTCCTAAGTGTAAGCCTTGCTGCTCAGTCATACTACACAGACAGTTTGGCTAGACATTAGTGTCTTTTGCTGCTCATCACAATAGTGTGGCCTATTATACACTTTCCACAGGTCTAATTCTGAAAATCCTCCTCAACACTAGTCCAGGATTAGTTTTAACTGTGCAATCTGGGAATTATAGTCCCAGATTTCCCCATTGTAAACCCAGTACTTTTAGTCCCAGAATCCACTGTTAAAACCAGATCTGGACTAGCATCTCCCGACTGGAATGATTCATGCTGGCATGTATGATGCTGTACAACTGACAGTAAGTAAGCTACCTCTCTCCAGATGGTAGCCTGTTACTGTGTCCAGGGATCAAATGAAAGTACATCTGCTTCTTCCCAAAGTCTACCCCTACTGCTGTTTTCCAGCCCTTTCTATAGTACTGGGATGTTGGCTGGTTCTCTAGGCCAGCCCAGACGTTTTGGTCCGTTGAGTGGGTTGTTTTTTCTTTCCTGAGCGGTGTTCCTTTTTTTGATGTTCCATTTAAAATGTGGTTGTTTAGTCTTTTGGCATTGGTCAGATCTTAATTGGGATACAGATTGTGTAATAGTCTGCAGTGAGCCTTAAGTTTAAGCTGGGCCATCAGCAAGAGTCTGGGTCAGCAAATGTGTGTGGACAAGGCATTGCAGTGTACCGCAGTATTTGGCATTGGGAAATTATATAGGTTTTGCTGTTCTTCGTACCCGTGAACAATCTGCTCTATGTTCTGGATTTAGTGTTTGTGTTCTTGCTGATTAATTCCCTTTTACACTCTGCATTCTGCAAATTCTTTGTGTTCTCCCTTCTTTCATTATCCCATAAAAGGCTCTGTTTGGATTCATCTTTACTGTTAGGGGAGTTTTCCTAAAGTCCCACTTGGAGGTAAGACTTTAGTAAGCTATCTCAGTGGTTTGTAGATCCCCAATTGTTAGTATCATTATGTACTTCTCGGAGGCATTGGTAAAGTGGCAGAGCAGTCAGGCTTATCTTAAGAGGAAGATGTGAGCTGTAGGTAAGTGCACTGAATCTAACTAGTAATGCACATCAAAGAAACACTTACACATACATTTATATTAAAATATAGATGTATTATATTTACACAAGTCACTGTTAAATACTTAGCACAATAAACCAATACACATAGGTATACTTTACAATACTTTCAAAGGTCACATCTTAGTTGGTAGTTGCTGAACGCGGACAATTTATATAGTAGTTTGACAGGTCTACCGTAATAACGTGCACCCACAAAGTAATACAGTAATTGCATTTAGTCAGCATACACATATAAGATGGTGATTTTTGGGAAGGAAAACAGTTGGTTAGTGTTATCCTAGTAGTGCTTCAGGTTCTAGAGGCAGTTTAGTGGTACAGCAAGTCTGTCAAAGTCAAAAACGCAGCCCTAGCTAAAAAATCAAGTTTGTAGCAGCTTAAAGTGTTGCAAAGTACTAGAAATCAAAAGTTCTCCTTTGCATAGTCTTTCGGAAGGAAGATAAAAAAAGGTTTAAACTACGTCTGAGACCCTGTGAAAGGACTCACTAATGGGACACAAGCAGCAGCTTGAGTCGGAGGTAAATTGCCCTGGACACCTCTAAGTGCACTCCAACGCTATGGAGCGACTTTCTGGAATCTGGTAAATAATACCTTTTTGCCCAGAGTGCCTTAAGTTTGAAGAAAATGTTCATGGTGGATGCTCTGTGATGTTGCAGCTCTGGATCCGACCTCCAGATTCCTTAGTCTGATGATGAAAGGCAGGACAATGGATGGGGTCTCTGAGCAGCAATCTCAAGGGAGGACTTCTGGCTTTCATCAACTTATTTGGTCACTGTGCGGTTTTGGCACCTTTTCTGCTGCACCAACAAAGGACGTGATACACCCGGTCAATCTTCTTCGGTTCCTGCAGTCCTGCACTCTGATGAGGGGGTTGGTTGAGTTGGATTGTGTCTCTGGAGTGTCCTTGAGGGCTCAGCCAAGACCTGGACGGATTTGGCCTTTCCACGATGATGTACTCCAAATGGGCAGCAGATCTCCTGGTATTGGGGTTCAGCAGCACTGGAAACTCAAAGGACCTGGGGACATGGCTCAAATCAAAGTTATTGTTGCGACTGGTTGCTCCCACCAGTCAAAGGGAAGGAGTCGTCCTTTTCGGAGTTCCTCTGTTGCACAGAAAATGGGATCTGGACAGCCGTAGTCGCTTCAGTGTTGCAAAGGGTCTGCAGGCGTCTCTGGTCGTCTTCTTCTTTGGTTACTTTAGCCTACAGTGGTTGACTTGATTTTCACTCCAGGAGCTTCACCTTTTATACAGTTCCAGCACTCGCTCCTCTGCAGTCTTCCTCGGCATTTTACAGAAAGAGGTGTTTGGCTGTCCAATCAGGACAGCCAGACCCCCAACTGGAGCCCGTCCCATTCAGGCACTCTGGCAGACAAAGGACGGGGTGGAAAACTCCTCCCCCACTTCCTGCCTGCCCAGACAGACTGGAGCGTAGGCGGGCACACCCATGGATTCCCACCAATGGCAAAACACACACACAGGCCTCCCCCTCGCAGAATCGTAGAAGAAGGGCTAACAAATAACACTCACGCAAGTAATGCCGAAAAAAGAAGGAAGGCCCCAAGTTGGTAGTTGGGTGCCCCTGTTGTGCTCTACCTTGGCTATGGACATATCCAGCGGTAGGTAAATTTCACTGTTGACAGAACATGTCCACTGCCCCAGCCATAACTAGGCGAATGTCTGTGACTAAAAAGTCACAGGAGCAATAAGAAAGGGGGATACTAGGTATCCTTTTGGCACTCCACATAAGGTTGTGTGCCAATCTCTCAGACTATAAAGTTTTAGGAAAGATACTAAGTGTCAACTGTAGTTACTCTAAGATAAAGAAAATAATCTCAAATGATGACCCCCAACGGTCCCCAGCAATGCTTCCCATAAGGAGCTGTGTGCTGCAACAGTAAAATATAGATGCCTTTAAAAGTTATGGAGTAATACAGACTCCATAGGATAGGTAAAATACAAAGAATAGAGGTACAAAAAACAGAGCCCATAAGAAGGAATGAGTGGAAAAAGACTCTACACTATCAGAATTAAAGAAAAAGGTCCAGAAGTCCAGCAAAAAGTGCTGGGCATCTCATTAGGCGAGTGTATGAAGCATAACGATGATAAATCTCCCTACCATTTACAACAACCATTCTCTGTACTCTGGGCTCTTAAAATGATTCAATTCTTTTACTTTAGAAAGCATTACGGACCATTGTTGGGCATAATGCAACCTTTAGTCCAGAACCAATTTGTCAGGCAAAGACCTACCCTAATGCTTTGAAGAAATAGTGTGCTTCTGAGAGGATGCCGAGCTGAAGGAATCCTACTCCATCCATCCTCTGGGAGACGTATCGGGTGGCAGCCAGACCAACAAAGTCCCCTCGGGGTCGGTACGCTCATGTAAATGGATGGTAGCTTCTCCAACTCGCCACACATCACAAAACATTCTTCCCCCGATGCGTATCCCTCTCCCTTTTGTTGGTAGCATGAATTTCCCTCTTTCCCATCCCCTTGTCTCCGACCTCTCATTTCTTCCTTTCACAGATTAAAATCTGGATACCATGGTTGGGGACACAGTACGCCACTCCATGCATGAGCCTAGGTGCTCTGAAACAACCGTGGTGGTGATTTGTTGTAGTACAAAAGCCTGTTAACATAGGAGTCTGTAGCTATTTATAGCAAACTTTCAATAAGAACTTAATTATAGTAACTTTATTTTCTTTATAAAATAAACACTGATACCACTTGTTTTACACTTAATCACACTGTAAATAACAGTATGTCATTAACCAATTTATTGGTAATTAGTTTGACTTCGGAACACTGAATGGGCGAGTCAGGCATGTTAAGTTTTGGGCCTATGACTAGCAGTTTGGAAATGCATTGTAGCCAAAGGTGCTTAACTTGTTGAGCTTTGTGACCAGATTTCTGAGCTGTGTCAACACTAGTCCATGAAGAGATTGTGGTGTTTATACTTCTCTCAATGTCATAAGGGTATGTTGAAATGATGGGGCAAGAACAGTTTCATATCAGTGTGGACTCAATATCTATGAAATGATTATGTGGTAGATGTATGCACCTGTTATTCTTTTGCTTATTTTAAGCACTTTTAAGATATTCAAAATGTTTTTTCTTTTTAGATCCCTGGTGGAAAGAAGTTTGACACTGTGGTGGTGAACGGCTTTGTCTGCAGCAAGAACATTGCCCACAAAAAGGTAAGAGCCATTGAGCATGGTTTCTTGATCAACAGAAAAGACCACCTGCTTTGCGGTATGCATTTGAAAATGAGAAAATGAACATTCCTCCTAATCAATGACATCAACTCGATCTTTTAACTTCTAGCAAGATTTTTAACTGTAGAATGAAAGGTAATAATTTATGACAAACTGTTAAGTAGTCAGCCGGAGACAAACAAGGTTTTTCTTTCAAAGTTGTTTATTTTCACAACTAACACTTCACAGGTCATTGAATTCAGACAAGCTGATGACGGTTCCTTTCACCTCACAGGCATTGGCGCTGCAACTTGCTTTACTTGCAAATTAGCGGTTATGCTTTTATAATTCCCAAACAGTCTCTTATATTTCCCCGGCGCGTATATGCTTTCACCCCTCAGCCTGCTCGCCTGCCGGGCAAACGAAATAAAATAAAATAGCAATTGTCCACAATTCACACCTCGTAATACTTTTCCTCCGGTTGCCACTTTTCTTCTCTGGAATGCTGTCTGGAGCCTCGGACCAGGTACGGCGTCAATCTGTGGGTTTTCCGCTTCTTCCTAGTAAGCCCACTCGTACTCTCCGCTGGTCTCACTCCAATCGGGTGCGGCGCCCATCGCCACGCGCTGTTCCTGCAAGAGAAGACCCCGTCTGAGCCTCTTGGAGTTGCTTTTAACCCTTGCCCCGCTCCACCCCTGTAATCAGCCTCGGGTGTCCCCTGCAACGGTTTTATCACAACTGACCCTGATTCCCCACCTCCTCCCTGCTCCGCCCACTATGGGTTAACCCTGTACTTCGTGTCTGATACGATAGGGAAACCCGGTTTTCCCTTTCCTTAGTTTCCTTTCCTTTCCCATCGATGGGCCCCCTCCCTGATGCGGTATTCTGTGGGTCATTCTAGGATCTGCAGTCTTTTTCCAGTTTTTCTTTCCCTTAAAGGCCTGCATTGGCACCCGGCTGATCTCTTCCGCAACCCCCTCCTTTCTCCATGCTCCAGGGCGGCCGCTACTGCTTCCACATCATACTCCCCCCCCCAAGGACCCATGCCGTTAGGGCAGGTCCATGGCATGTGACAAGTAATCAGCCACATCTGATATTTTCCTGGTTTACGAACAGTCACAAACTGGTAAGGCTGTAGCGTCAAAAACCATTGCAGGACCCTATGGTTTGAGTCTTTTTGTGTGGCTAACCATTTCAGGGGTGCATGATCGGTAAAAATGGCAAACCGTCTTCCCAGTAGGTAATACCTGAGAGACTCCACCGCCCACTTTATGGCCAGGCATTCTTTTTCCAGCGTTGAGTACGGAATCTTGTGTGGAAGTAATTTCCTACTGATGAAGGCTATTGGGCAAAGGTTTTGCTCCGTCCCCTGTGACAACAGCGCTCCTAAACCACATCCCGAGGCATCCGCCTGTCAATAGAATTCCTTCGAGAAATCAGGACAATGGGGAACAGCTTTTGTGGAAATCATCCCGATAAGTTTCTGAAAAGCTTGCACGGCCTCCGGGGTGATCTGTAGTTGACGGTTTGTTTTCAGCGTATCTGTAAGGGGTGCAGCTATGGTAGAGAATTGTGGTAAGAATCTCCTGTAATACCCCACAAATCCCAGGCAGGCTCGTATTTCTTTTGTAGTTTCAGGAGGCTGTAGTTTCTGTAGGGCTTGTATTTTGTCCAACAGTGGGGTTATCACCCCACCTCCCACTGCATACCCCAGATATTTGGTGGTGTGTCCTGCCAGTTTGGACATTTTGGGGTTAATGTGCAGACTAGCCACTTTTAATGCTTGTA
The DNA here is from genome assembly GCF_040938575.1 of Ambystoma mexicanum. Lineage (NCBI taxonomy): Eukaryota > Metazoa > Chordata > Amphibia > Caudata > Ambystomatidae > Ambystoma > Ambystoma mexicanum. Next base: position 712,201,902 of record NC_090931.1, read on the forward strand.
TCACTTGGGTCAAATGTGCCAGGTGTTCGTTCATGTCTGGCTGAAGATTACTATGTCGTCTAAGTAAGCCGCGGCATATTCTTTGTGCGTTCTCAGGATTTTATCCATTAAGGCTTGGAATGTAGCAGGTGCCCCATGCAACCCAAAGGGTAAGACCGTGAACTGAAATAAGCTTTGAGGGGTCGAAAAAGCGGTTTTATCTTGGTCTGCTTGTTTGAGGGGAATCTGTCAATACCCTTTTGTTAAATCCAGGGTACTCAGGAATGCTACTGACCCCAGCTTTTCTATCAGTTCATCAATTCGGGGCATTGGGTAGGCGTCATATTGGGATATGGCGTTCAACTGCCTAAAATCCATACAGAACCTGGTAGTACCATCAGGTTTAGGTACTAGGACCACGGGCGAACACCATGTGCTTTTAGATGGCACAATGGTCCCCAATTCGAGCATGTTATCTATTTCTTTGGCTACTTCCCCACGCTTTGACTCTGGAATTCTGTAAGGCCTAAGACGTACAGTTTTTCCTTCTTCCGTGGGTATTGAAAGGGTAGCCATATGTGTTCGTCCTGGTATTCCTGGAAAATATCTCGGCCCACGGTTTCAAGGTATCCAATAATTCAGTCTTTTGGGTCTCACTCAACTGTTCACCCATTTCCACATCTTGCAGGCTACTACTGCTATAAGGGACCATTTGCTTTGAGACTGACATGTTTGAGAGTGTTATACATAATACGCCCGGTGTTTCTTCTTTCCACAACTTGAGCAAGTTAATGTGGTAATTCTGAAATCTATTTTTACGGTCAGGATGTTCCACCTCATAGTTCACCGGGCCCAGGTTTTTGGTTCTCCAGCATGGGGTCTGGCATGGATTCACATGCTCATGAATATTCCCCGTCGTCAGGCTGGGAATCCTCGGTAAAGAAAAAATCAGTATCAGTTTTGTTTCTGATCTGTCTTTCTTAGTAGTAACCAATCACTGATCTCTGGGTCATACTGCCCCCAGCCAATGACTGCCCTCTCCCTAAGCCCCGCCTCTGGCAGCCATCCTCAGATTTTTACCGCACGCTCAAGTGTTGGGAGTCCTCGTGTTTAGCTCTCAAGTTTTTTACTGCGTTTTCCTGCTTTTTCAGGAGAATTTCTCATTTTTTCGGTTTAATCGAGCCTCAAGTTCCACCGTTTCTACTTCCGATAACGGGGACCCGTTTCGGAATTCTTCTACGCCCCTCAAGGTTGCAGTTTTCGTCGAGTTTACACTTCTTGGAGGATTCCGGAAAATCTGCGGCCTACCTCAACGGACATGGCCCAGGACAAGGGGAGCTTGACGCCTGGATCCAAGCTGTTCAGGAACTGCCCTGGATGCGGATTATATAACGTTTTCAAGAAGGACGAGCATTCGCGATGCCTCTACTGCATCCATGGGGACAAGACGCACGTGGAGAAGGACTGTGCGTTCTGCAAGAACCTTTCAGAACGGACCAAACAAGATCGTCGTTCCCGCCTCGCCACCTGGCTGGAGAAGGGCACAGCAAGTGAGAAGGCGAAGAAGAAGTCTGAGCGGGCTTTTAAGTCCTTTGAGGGGCCAAGCACCGCGAGTCCTCGGGCTCCAGGAGCGCCGAAAGGTCGGGCTCTTTGGTTGCCAAGCAGGGCGTTACTTCCCCGGCACGTTCGACCACGAGCCAGCACTCTGGTTCGGGGAAGAGGAAGTCCGAGAACCCGGATAGGCCGCTGGAGCGGACCCGGTCGATCTCGAAGGGGGACCGAGCCGCTGACCCTCCCCCCAAGGCAAAGGCCCAGGACCCACCTAAGGTGGTGAGGGCTCGGATCCACCCGGCTAAGGCCTCTACCGAAGTGGTCGATGCGACCCTGCCGGAGCCAGCTGAGACTACACCAATGGAAACGGCCTCTGGGCCCAGAGTATCCCTGCCGCCGCGGAGGGAATCCTCTTTCCAGCCCATCGCTAAGACCCCCCCGTAAAGCTCCCAGCTGAAAAGGGGGCGGGGGGCCAGTGGCCATTACAGACTCGGAATCAGCCTCTGAGGAGGAACTGGTGGGGACCGAGAAGAGCCTCAACGAGAGGTTCAGAAACCTCAACGAGAGGTTCGAGAAGGTTCGATCCCAGGGGGCGGTCCCTTCTGACGTGATCGAAGATAGCGACGATGAACAGGGCCCAATGGAGCGCCATCCCGTCAGTCGCAGCCATTGCTGAAGCCCCAGAATAGCTAGGCGGACATTTTGTTGGCAATCCAATCCTTATGTACCGAGATGAGGACGAGATTACCACGCACCCCGACGGAGGAGCCAGAACCAGGCCCGTCGGGAAGCCCTCCGAACAAACGGAGGAGAGTCCACCCCGCTCCGCCCTTCGTGCTTGTGAGACCGATGGACCCCTCATCCCCCTCGCCGGGAGAGGATACGGCGATGGATACGGCGACGGGGACGGACGATGACGGCGGCGATGACACAGCAGATAGCCTGTCGTCACCTTCCAACCCCCCCCTCCCCCGCCGCGCGGGCGGCCCCAGCCGACGAGGTTGGCTCTTTCCACGCCATGATAACCAGGGCATCCGAGCTCTTCCAGCTCTGCCCTGAAGAACAGAAAAAGGAGGGGTTTCTGTACCAACGACGAGAGGCTAAGAGGAAGACGGTCCTTGCGGTGCCTTTACTCGACGACATCTGGGACGAAGGGCTTGCTGTCCTCAAGAACCCTGCCACGACACCCGCCAAGAGGGAAAAGGTACGAGAAGAAGTACCGAGTCCCCGATGCCTCCCCCTTATGCCTTAGGGCCGAGCCCATGCCGGACTCGGTCGTCTCGGCAGCAGCTAAGAAGAAGGCAGCGGGCACGGCGGCTTCAACTTCCACTTCCCCGCCGGACAGCGAGGGCAAGAAGTTGGACTCTATGGGACGACGAGTCATCTCATTGGCGGCGACGACGATTACTAAGGCGGCCAATGCCTTAGCAATCGTGGCCAGCTACGACAGGGAGCTCTGGTTCAAGATAGCTCCCCTGCTAGATTTCCTGCCTGATGACAAAAGGGCGGAGGCCCTAGAAATTCTGCAGGAGGGCTAGGTGGCGTTGGATCACGCCATAACGGTGGTGACGGGCATCGCCGATACCGGATTTCGCCAACTGGGCAACAGAGTTTGCCTCCGACGACGGGGATGGCTCAAGGCGACAGATTTTCGCCAGGACGTCCAGACCAGAGTGTTGGACATGCCGTTCGACGGCAACAACCTCTTTGGTAAGGCGGTGGTTGAGTCTCTACAGGCCATCAAGACCGACTCGGAGACGGCCCAGGCCCTTGGGGTGCTTCAGCAGCGACGGCCCTTTCGGAGCCCCAGAGGCAGACAGGGTGCCTCCAAAGGATCCAGCGGTGGCCCCTCCGCTTACCGCCAGGCGGCCCGCTCCTCTTCCCAGGAGGCCTACAGAGGTTGCAGCAAGCAAGGAGGATCCCGCCGTCGTCGTCAAGGAGGCCAAGGCGGAAGGCCTCCTCCAAGCAAGACTGACTCGGCCGTGTCGTCGGGCCCCCACCGATGCACCCCGGTCGGAGGCCGGCTGACGAAGTTCGTCAGCGTGTGGGAGTCCATCTCCACCGACCGTTGGGTGCTGGACACCCTTGCCAATGGGCACTTGCTGGAATTCCAAAAGAAGTGCCCTCGCATTCCTCCCGTGGCCAGGAAGGAGAATCACGTCCCTCAACTGCTGTTGGAAGTAAAGGCAATGTTCAAGAAAGGTGCCATCGAGCTCGTCCCCAGGAGGCTCCGGAGTGTACTCAAGGTACTTCCTCGTCAGAAAGAAGACAGGCGGTTAGCGCCCCATCCTGGACCTGCGTCGGTTAAACAAATACATCAAGGCGCAGAAATTCAGGATGGTCACCCTCCAGCACGTGCTGGGACAGCTGGAGGAAGGCGACTTCCTATCGTCGTTGGACCTGGAGGATGCTTACTTCCACATCCCCATTCTAAAAAGTCACAGGAAGTTCCTCAGGTTCGTGGTTCAGGGACGCCACTACCAATTCAGAATCCTACCGTTCGGATTAAAGTCGGCACCCAGGGTTTTCACAAAGTGCCTGGCACCAGTGGTGGCGCGGCTGCGCCTGCAGGGGATCCACGTCTACCCCTACCTGGACGACTGGCTAATCCAGGCAAGGTCAAGGGAACTCGCCGTCGATCATACGGCGAGGACCGGCTGGTTGCTCACGGAGCTGGGGTTCGCCATCAACTACCCCAAATCCCACCTGGTTCCATCGTAAGTAGCACTGTTTTTGGGGGTGAAGCTCAATACAGTGGAGCAGTTCGCCTCCCCTTCAGAGGAGAGGACCAAGACCATCCTGGGCAAGGTGCAGCGCCTGTTAGCCACGGACGTGGCCAGGGTGAGGTCCATCAAGTCCCTTCTCGGGATGATGTCCTCATGCGTCTACCTTGTGCCCCTGTGCAGACTTCAGATGCGTCCGCTACAGGAGTTCCTCGACGCCCGCTGGTTTCAGGCGAGGGGCTGCTTCGAGGACAGGATCCCCCTCGACGAGAAGTTCCGTCGGGCGATCCTATGGTGGGGCACCCGGGCTCACCTCACGACGGGCACAGACTTTCAAGCCCCGGCGTTTCAAGAGATGGTGACTACAGACGCCTCTCTGGAGGGTTGGGGGGCCCACACCGGAGATCTCCACGCAAGAGGCCTTTGGCTCCCGGAGGAGAGGTCTCTTCACATCAACATCTTGGAGCTCCGAGCAGTGTTCTGGGCGCTCAAGTCGTTCCTCCCGTCCCTCAAGGACAAAGTGGTGAGGATCTTCACAGACAACACCACCACGATTTTATACATACGGTAGCAGTGGGGCACCAGATCCCCAGCCCTATCCAAGGAGGCTCTGGATCTGTGGCACTGGGCCGTCACCCAGGGGATGTTTCTGGTTCCCTTCCACCTGGCAGGAATAAAAAACACCATTGCCGATTTACTCAGCAGGGAGCTGCACTCGTGCCACCAGTGGGAACTGCGCCAGGATCAAGTGGATCGACTCTTCCAACGATGGAGCAAACCCCAGATCGTCCTGTTTGCGACGGCAAACGAACTCCAAGTGTCAGAGGTTCGCCAGCAGGTTCCCAAAGCCGAGGAGCATGGGCGATGCTTTCTCGTCCCTTGGGACGACCTGTTTCTATACGCGTTCCCTCAATTGCTGTTGCTGCTCCGCCCATCAACCAGCTCAAGAAGTCCAGGTGCAGGATGATCCTCGTTGCACCGGCGTGGCCGAGGCAGGTCTGGTTCCCGGACCTTCTGGACTTGTCAACGTCCCCGCCAGTCAGGCTGCCGGCAGACACGGATCTTCTCTCCAGAGAAGGAGGTGCCATTCTCCACCACGACCCACAGTTGCTGAACTTGCAGGCCTGGCTCCTGCAGCACTAGAGTTTGGAGGGTACGATATCCCGGCTGATTGCAGAGAGGTTCTTGCAAAGGCCAGTGTTACTGTCTTAAATGGAAGAGGTTCTCTGTTTGGTGCCGTGCACAGAAGATTAACCCTCTGCGAAATACGGCCCCTCAAGTGCTGCCGTACCTGTTGTCGCTGGCCAAGGCTGGACTGGCTCACGCCTCCATAAAAATACATCTGGCTGCCATCTCCCGATATACCAGGACGACGGGGCGGGCGTCCTTGTGGTCTCATCGCCTCGTGAAGGAATTTATGAAGGGACTATTCCGATCATTCCTGCCGGTGAAGGCTCCTGCCCCGGCGTGGGAGCTTAATGTGGTGCTGACCAGGCTCATGGGGGCCCCATTCGAGCCTATGCATTCGGCGCCTTTGAAGTTACTGTCATGGAAGACAGCGTTCCTTGTGGCCATCACCTCTGCACGACGTGTGGGAGAGATTCAGGCCCTATCTTGCAAGCCTCCATACTTGGCTTTTCATGACACAAGGGTGGTACTGAGGACGCACCCCTCCTTCATGCCCAAGGTGCCGTCGGACTTCCACCTCAACGAGCCCTTGGTGTTACCAGTTTTCTTTCCGTCGCCTTCGACGCTGGCTGAGAGGACTTTGCACTCACTGGATGTAGCTAGAGCGCTGAAGTTCTACGTGGACCACGCAAAGAGTTTTTGGAAGACGTCACAACTGTTTGTGAACTTTGGGTCTGTGAATCACGGGAAGGCTCTCTCGGTTGGCAAACCGACCGCTCCCCCGCCGTCCGAGAGCCCATTCGACCAGAGCGATCGCTGCTACCACAGCGTTCCTGTCTGGTGTGCCCCTGTTGGACATCTGCAGGGCTGCTACATGGAGGTTGATGCACACCTTCACAAGATTCTACTGCGTCGGTCGGGACTCCAGGGAGGAGTCCAGGGTCGGCCAAGCAGTGCTGCGCAACCTGTTCGCTTAAGGTGAGCCTGGTGAGGAGGTAAGAGATGCTTAATGTTGAGTTGTTGTATTGCTTAATGTTGAGCCTGTTGCCACCTCCCGTGGTTGTGCATGTGTATACTGCTATGTATTCTTTTATTCACAAGCATGTGAATCCATGCCAGACCCCATACTGGAGAAGGAACAAGTTACTTACCTGTAACTGTTGTTCTCCAGCATAGGTCTGGCATGGATTCACATGCGAACCTTCCCACTTACCCCTCTGCGGCTCTTCACTTGGTCATACTGCCACTTGGCGTGCTACCAAATCTGAGGTTGGCTGCCAGAGGCGGGGCTTAGGGAGAGGGCAGTCATTGGCTGGGGGCAGTATGACCCAGAGATCAGTGATTGGTTACTACTAAGAAAGACAGATCAGAAACGAAACTGAAACTGATTTTTTCTTTACCGATGATTCCCAGCCTGACGACGGGGAATATTCATGAGCATGTGAATCCATGCCAGACCCATGCTGGAGAACAACAGTTACAGGTAAGTAACTTGTTCCTTATCTGATACGGGCCCTTCCACTGGGCCACCATTTTGTTTGTGTGGGTAGGCAGTAAAACCAGCACCTTATCCCCTGTCTTAAAAGATCGAGGTTGGCTCTCTTGATCATATTACTTCTGTTGTCTTTCTTGGGCCCTCCCCAGGTTTTCATGAGCAAAATCTCTGTTTACCTAGATGTTCTCTTAGTTCATTGACATAGTCTGTGAGCGTGGTTTCCTCCTGTTGTTCCCAGGTGTCTTTTAGTAATCCCAGTATGGATTTGGGCTGTCTTCCGAATAACAATTCAAAAGGGGAGTATCCGGTTGAGGATTGCGAGGTATCCCTTAGTACCATCAACACCCACGGTAAAACCCGATCCCATCCCAACCCTGTGGGGCTGGTGGCTCTTCTGATCATCTGTTTAATAGTTTTATTATATCGTTCCACCAGCCCATCTGTTTGGGGATGGTACACTGAGGTTTTGAGGTGTTGAATTCCTAAGGTTTTGCACACCTCCTTCATAACCACCGCCATGAAGTTACTCTCTTGATCTGTTACTATTTCCATGGGTATTCCCACTCGAGCAAAGAACGGCATAAGCACATCGCATACCTGTCTTGCTGAGATTCCTCTTAAAGGGAAAGCTTTGCGATACCGAGTGGCATAGTCCACAATCACTAAGAGGAACCAGAACCCTCTACTGGTGGGCTCCAATGGCCCTACAATGTCCATTCTTATCTCTGGAAGGGCTCCATAATCAGAGGCATTCTTTGAAGAGGTGCTCGAGCCGGTGTATGATACAATGTCCATTCTTATCTCTGGAAGGGCTCCATAATCAGAGGCATTCTTTGAAGAGTTGCTCGAGCCGGTGTATGAGGACTCGTTTTTTGACATATGGCACACTCCTGACAATATTTGGCTATTTCCGCATACACTCCAGGCCAGTACTTATTCTGCAACACCCTTTTCACTGTCATGTTTTCAGCTAAATGGCCCCCTGTTGTGTGATCCTGTGCTAGTTGAATCAGAGTTTTTCGGTATGACTGGGGAACTAGCAATTGCTCCCTCTCTTGGTTGTCCGAGCCTCGGGTCACTCTATATATTAGCCCTTGATTTTCCTTGAAGTATGGAGTGGTAACTGGGGTCCCTCCCATTGCTTGTGCTTGCTCTCTGGCCCTTTTTAGGGTTTCATCCATTCCAGTTTCGGTCCGGAACGAGGGAAGATGGTCCCCACTCGCCAGTCTATGAGGGGAATATCCATTCCTTTTTCCTTGTTCTTTTCCATACCCTTTCTCTGGCTCTTTGTGGTTTTCACCCTTCTTGCCGGTACTCCGATATCTGTTGTGGCAAATGGAGCTTCCTTTAACCATTTGTCGAATTCTGGATTATCTGTCCCTATTAGTACCGGGGCTGGGATGCTGGGAATAATGGCTACTTTAACTGGTATCTTGTGTCCCTGTAGCCCCAACACAGTGTCTTTTGTATGGTACCCATTTACATCCCCATATACACATTTTATGTCAATGGTTCTCACCTTTTCTGGGTCTTGCTCACTCACATGCGGTTGTATGGCCGTCTGTCTGCTACCGCTTTCCATCATGGCTGGTTGGGGATGTCCATCCACCGTTGCCTCTATCACATAGGGCAGTTTCTTCCGATATCCTGGTGCTTGTAACGTTCCAATGTCCATTGGTTCTGCCTTGGTTTTTCTGGCACAGAACCGGGCTATATGGGCCCATTCCCCACATTCAAAGCATTGGGGTGCCTGTTCTTTTAGGACGCTGGTTACATTGGTGGGTTTAGGGTCTGGTCTATGCCGTGATTCCTGGGTGGCTCCCCGGTAATTGCTGCGCAAGATAGGAGTTTCATTGTGGGGCCTTGCTGGTAGTGCCATGAAGGTGCGGGGTGTTCTGGCTTTTTGAAAGGCAGTGGCCACATCTATGGCTTCAGACAGAGTAAGGTAGTGATGTTGCCTTACCCACCGTTGGATGGGACTAGGCAGGGCGTCAATGATTTGTTCCAACATCACCTTATCCTTAATCTGTCCAGTCGTGGTTGTGTTGGGTTGTAGCCATTTCTCCGCTAAATCTTGAACGCGGTAGAACAATTGCCTTGGGCTTTCGTCAGGTTTGAGTATGGTTTCTCGAAACTGGAGCCTATAGGACTCCTCATCCATCCCCACTCTTTCCAACACTGATTTCTTGATGTCTGCATATGGCGTGTCCCCTGTGGGATTAGCCGCCTGATGTGCGCCCTGCATCACTCCGGTAAGCAGGGGCGCCAAAAAGAAAGCCCATCGGTCCTGTGGCCATTGTGCTGCTCGGGCTATTCTTTCAAAGTTTACAAAGAAATAACTGGGGTCATCCCCCGCCTGGTATTTTTGAAGTACGGTGGGTGGAATGGCCGGATGTGCTCTTTGGGTCGCCACTGATTCACCCAGAATCCTCAATGCTTCTCTGCCCTGTTCCTGAGCTGCTGTTTGCACTTGCAGAGCCTGTTGTAGGGCCTGTCGATCTGCTTGCGCTTGATGCCCTTGTACTTGCACTGTTGCAGCTGCTGTTGGCCTTCAGCCAGTGCTTTTAACACGGCTTCCATTCTGATGGGGATTTGTGTTCCCACCGCTGCCACCACTGTTAAGTAGTCAGCTGGAGACAAAGAAGGTTTTTCTTTCAAAGTTGTTTATTTTCACAACTAATACTTCATAGGTCATTGAATTCAGACAAACTGATGACGGTTCCTTTCACCTCACAGGCATTGGCGCTGCAACTTGCTTTACTTGCAAATTAGCGGTTATGCTTTTATAAGTCCAAAATAGTCTCTTATATTTCCCCGGCGCGTATAGGCTTTCACCCCTCAGCCTGCTCGCCTGCCGGGCAAATAAAATAAAATAGCAATTGTCCACAATTCACACCTCGTAATACTTTTCCTCTGGTTGCCTCTTTTCCTCTCTGGAATGCTATCTGGAGCCTCGGACCAAGTACGGCATCAATCTGTGGGTTTTCTGCTTCTTCCTAGTAAGCCCACTCGTACTCTCTGCTGGTCTCACTCCAATCGGGTGCGGCGCCCATCGCCACGTGCTGTTCCTGCAAGAGAAGACCCCGTCTGAGTCTCTTGGAGTTGCTTTTAACCCTTGCCCTGCTCCACCACCGTAATCCGCCTCGGGTGTTCCCTGCAACAGTTTTATCACACCTGACCCTGATTCCCCACCTCCTGCCTGCTCCGCCTGCTGTGGGTTAACCCTGTACTTCGTGTCTGTTCTGGTGGGTCTGATACAAGAAGGAAACCCGGTTTTCCCTTTCCTTAGTTTCCTTTCCTTTCCCATCAGTGGGCCCCTCCCTGATGCGGTATTCCGTGGGGCATTCTGGGATCTGCAGTCTTTTTCCAGTTTTCCTTTCCCTTAAAGGCCAGCTTTGGCTGATCTCTTCCGCAACCCCCGCCTTTCTCCCGTGCTCCAGGGCGGCCGCTACTGCTTCCACATCACACACACCAACACTTGGTCATCACGTTGTGATTTGGAGGCCAAGGACCTAAACATGCACTTTGCAAAGAAAATATCTCAACTAAAGCCTTAAGTCGCCCCTGTCGTAAGATGCCCACAGTGGTCAAATCCTGTTTCCTACATCTTCTCCTTAACTGAACATGGGAAGGTTGAGTCTGTGGCTCTGTCACCTGGGCCACTCTGTCCTCTTGCTTTAGGTGAGCTTGTGGCTTTAGTTGCTAACGATCAACTCTTGCTGAATTGTTGACTTGGCAGTGGAAGGATCCCCTCTTCCCAAATCCTCTTCCAAATCATCCCCTGGATCTCCACTCATCCGTATTGCTGTGCGCCTCTGGCACCGCTTTGTGCCAGCGTTTGTGTCTGTGCCCTGCTTTGTCAAGACTTGGTTCTCTGCAACTATTCCCACCCACCCCCCACCACCACTCCACCAGGCATACAAGCTTCCCATGGTCAGCATCGAAGGCTCATCCAGCTCACTTTCTACTGCTTTCCAAACATTAAAGGTGAAGGGGAGCCCCTTCACTGTCAGGGGTGGTCTTGTTAAGGATTTCAATCAGACGACACACACCTTGGTCTCAGCCTAGGATGTAGCGCTCAATTGATACGCCTTTCTCTTTATTTTATGCAAATTCAATTTGAGATGGTACACAACTCGTATCAGGCCCCCTTTTTCAAATACCCCGGGTCACAATGGACCATGAACCAGGCCAGTGGTTGAAAATATTTATTTTGAAAATTAAATGAAATCCGACAATTTTAATATGGGGCAGCAATCGCCAATGAGGTGATAATTACAATAGAAATGTAAGCAATGCACTTAATGAACCTTCTCCCAGAAGATATACCCTGCACAATTGAATAAGAGCACTTTTTGATTTTAGGAAATATAACACTCAAGTTAAGCTTTCCCCCTGAAATGTTCCCTCACCCCACAAATAATCGAATTCTGAGTGGATAGAAAGAAGCAGCAGGTAGTCGGGGATAAGAGGCAGAAAATGGAATCAAAATCCGACTTTCCCTTACAGAATAAGAGGCAAAAACCTTAAACCCTTAGCAAAGGCCTAAAATAACACTCGAATTTTACAAATTATTAATGTGTGGTTAAAACTTTGAAGTAAATATGATTTCTCACTAAGGCAACAATGCATAGACACTAACAATCACAATGCAATGGATCAACAGGGAGCATACAATTCGAAAATGAGTAGAAAGTTAATACAGCTGCAGCCAAATGACATGTTGGAAAACTTGCAATTTTCTCATTTCCTGCTTTAAATTATCCAAACGGTTTTTAATAAAAACGGGTGAAATACTCTGATTTGGAGGTTCATTTTTTTTGAAAATAGGGCAGTTAAAAGTGAAAACATCGATTTTGAAAGAAAGGCAAATGTTACTTTCACTAAATTATCTAGGCTATATTGTTAAAGAGGAACACAGTAAACTCCAAGGTTGATTTGCGAGGTCAACCTTGCCACCCCAGTGCTCAACCCCAACAATAAAATATATGGAAATTAGTTTGATTACTCCAAATATAACTGAGGGCTTATAATTTACACCAGACAAAATTGAAAAGAGATGGAGCTAGCACTTACACATTAAAGACAGGATACGAAGATAATTCTAACAGTTTCAAAAAGTTACCAGGGTATAAATATGACTACTTAGAGAATCGGATAAGGACAAAGGCAAGACAAGAAAGGCTATGTGTCTCTATCGGGTGAGGGATTATACTCAGTCCACTTTTTAGTTTTGGGATTTTTGGACAGTCAACAGGTTCTGGTCACCACGCAGTGGCGCGCCTGGCAAAAGTCAACTGGGCATGATCTAGTCAGTGGGTAGGGAACAGCTGGGCAATTTGGGTCACTGGATGGCACAGGTACCGCTGGATGCAGTTAGTGGGCAGCAGGCCGGTCTGATTTCAGGATGCAAAAGATACCACAGCTTTCCCCTTTTTAATGGGAGATTAGTGGGTTGATTCCAGATCACTGGCCTTGCTGGGACAGGAATCAGCTATGCTTCGGTTTTGCAGTGGGCTCTGGAGTAGGGTCAGCAATACTTTGGCCTTGTGGTGGGAATCAGCAAGATGAATGGAGCAGATCAGGAATGCAGCGCAGGAACTTCAGGAAGAGTGTCTGTGTCTAGCGTCCTGTCATTGACTCTTATTTATAATGCATAGTGACATCATTGAAGTATATGGCTGGGCAGGCTTGGCTAAACACACTTCTACCCCACTGGATTGGTCAGGGGTGCTAGTCCCCGCCTCACTCTCAGCTGGCTGGATTTCAAGGGCAGGATGTCAGATTTATGATGCGAGTTTTACCATGTTCAAAAACCTCCCACAGTTACTTTAGCTAAAATCTGATTTTGCCACAAATGGTACATTTATACAGTTGAAGTCTCTCAGCAAATTACATAAACAGGTTACATATTTTATGCTGATCATTGCAGTCCAACTCTGCAATCTGTGAGACATTATTTTGTACGTTTAATAATCTTTGGTCATTTTCAGTGTGAAATGTTTGGCCTAAAATTCTGGGACTTTACACGTGCGTATATACTATCATGGGGCCTATTTCTGTTAATTTTTACCATTTCATCATGTGTCCTTTCCCCATGATTCACATTCTTCTGGCATTCGTGTCCCATACATGCTATTGAGAGCCAAGACCTATTTTAAAGCCACCAAAATCACATTTAAACTACTAAATTTTTACATTTTTGCAAAGTCCTTTTGCAAAGTTAACCATCTTCAAAGTTTCTTAATAAGAGTCTTTTGAAACAAATGGGAATCCTTTGTCCTACAGTGGGCCCTTTCATTTTCTTTTCAGCTGCCACCAACTGTCACTTCTCCCAGAGGGAGTATGGGGTTTCCCCAGCTTGATTGAAGGTTTATTGCCGCTTCTCCTCTTCGCACTTCTGTGTCCTGGAAATTTGCATTGTAGGCTCTGCCCAGGCCAGATTCTGTCCAACCTAGTAATTGTCACTGCGGTGTTAGTATCTACTGAGAGGGCCCCTTTTGTTTCTGTTATCCTCTCAGCAGAAACCTTTTTTGGGCTGATTCCTCCCCCCATGCATCCACTGATGTTTAATTTACTTGTATTTATTTTTGTTCTGAATTGGAATTAAATCTGTTGAATAGAACCATTTCATACATTGTATTTTCACATTACAATCCCCTTTCACATTGTTAGGAAATAAGTCATTTTTTTCAACCTAGTACTCTCAAACATGCATTTTTCTCATTTAGTCTGCAAAGCCCATTTTTACACATGTGGTGCAAGCTGCTAGCACTTTGCTTTCAAATTCGGTTTTTGACTTTCCCTCTGGATTCCCACACTGTTTTGCAGCTATAGTTATTTTCTTGAGGCAGTAGTTTATTTCAACCACCTATGTACTGAAATTGAGATAGCCCCCCTACCCTCACCCCCCCAAGCTGAAATTTCTCTGAATTACTGATCCTTGACACTTTGTAACTTAAAAATGAAGCTTTTTCCTGAGCGACCGAAAATAAAGTTTCCTAGTTGATTTTGCTCAGATTTGGTTTGACAGAGTCTGTTATTCAGGGGTCATGCTTGTTTTTGCTGAAGCACAATGGGGATATGAATGGGCATGGCAAGGCCTTATTACTAACAGTAGTTTGAGGAAGAACAGATAAAAATAGCGCCAGAGCAGATCATTGTAAGGTAAAATACCCCCTTTTCAATGGGGACTTTGGTCTGGCAGGAAAACAGAGCTGCTTTTTCACTCAATTTCTTTTGTATATGTAAGAACACACTGGCAAGCTCCCTCAGTGTGCCCCCTTGTTCCATCCTGCCCAATATGTTTAGTTTAGTTAGTTTAGTTTCTTCATTCCGCGCGTCGAACCCTGAGGTAACTGGGTGCCAGAAACTTGGAGCAGTTTACAACAAATTATAGACATACATACATGATAATGACAATAAGTGCAGATGACCGGGTTACATGGTGGTCAGAGGGCAACATAGGAAGATACAGTAATGAGGCAATGGATGAAGCGTCAGGCAGTGGAAGAGTTCTTGTTGGCGAGCCAGGACTTAGTTATGGCTCTTAAGGTCCAAAAGGATGGCTGTGCTCTAAGTTTCACAGGTATAGCGTTCCATAGTTTGGCTGCTAGGACCGGGAAGCTGGAGCCGCCTGCTTTTTTTAGGGAGAATCTGGGAATAGATAGGCAATGAGAGTACAATGTTCTTGTTGCTCTGGCTGAAATGTGCTGGCTAAACTTATCTGCTAAGTACTTGAGGCCGTCATTAGAGAGGCACTTGTGGACGATGACTAGTGATCGGAGTGTGATTCTGTCAAGTACTGGGAGCCAGTGGGCATCTTGTCTAAAGCTGGAGATGTGAGAGTGCCGCGGGATACTATTCTGTAGCACCTACAATTTGTTCTAGTTGCGTTTGAGGTGCCAAGGAAGAGATATTGCAGTAATCGGTTTTTGAGAATACTAGTGCTCTGGCTAAGGTAATGCAGCTAGACGGCGAGAGGAAAGCCTTGCAGGCATTGATGAGCTTATTTGTGTAGGCTGTGAAGGAGGCTGTGGCGGTTACTTGTTTTTTGAGTGAGTGTGTGGAATCCAAGTAAACCCATAGGGTTTTGATTTCTTTGGCACTGTGATTATGTTACCATCTATGTTGATAGAAGCGTAACAAGGTCAGGTTTGTTTAGCAATGGTTGGGATCCGACGAGAAGAAGCTCCGTTTTCTCATTGTTGAAGCATAAGCCGTGTTCTGCCATCCAGGCTTGGATCCCCAGGTAGAGGTTGTTAATCCGTGTGGAGTCCTTTTCATAGCAACCTGAGAGGGTGATGAGAACCTGAGTGTCATCAGCATAACTTGTGTAAGTGACACCAAGGTTATCAAGTCGGTCGAACAATAGCTTTGTGAAGATGTTGTATAAGGTTGGCGAAATGCCAGCTCCACCCGAACTTCACGGGGTACGCTCAGACAAACGGCCGGGAACTATTGACCTCATACCTCCGCCCCCCCCTCCAGGGAATCCCAGCGCCTACTACCTAGGTCCCAGAGCCATAGAGTTACAGCGCCCTCCCACTCCTCGGTTGAAACGTAACCTCCCGGCTTCCACTCATCCATTGGCCTCCCATCCACCCTCCCATGTCCTCACGAAGACTTTAAGGTTGAGTTGTTAATGTTATTTGGTTCCCTTAATGTTTTTGTATCTGCCTTCTCTTTTCCCTTCTCCTTGGCCTACCACCAAACATTCACGTGTATGAGATGATGCAAGCGATATAATACCATGCTGTAACACAGTTTGTACAAAACTAATAAAAACAAGTTTGGAAAAAAAAAAAGGTTGGCGAAATGCACGAACCTTGGGGGGTGCCACAAAGGATGGGGTGGGCTGAAGCCCTCGGTGAGCAGAACCGGGTGGTTTGGTTGGCAAGCAAGGAATGGACCCAGGCAGTCGCCTGATTGGAAAAAGCAGCTGACGCCGCCAAATTTTCTATTAGGATCTGGTGGTCAACAAGGTCAAAGGCTGCCGAGAGGTCGAGCAGCAGGAGAATGGCTAGGTTACCCTTGTCCTTCACCTCGTCCATCTGAATGTTTAGGTCCATAAGAGCTGTCTCGGTTCCGTGCCTTAGCCTGAAGCCAGATTGTCTGAGGCCCAAGAGGTTGTTCTCGTCCAGATGCTTCTGGATTTGCAGGTAGGCCACTCTAAGATCTTTAGGATGTAAGGGACTGTGGTGATTGGCCTGTAATTTGTGGGGTTGTTGGGGCCAAGGTTTTTTTTTTTAGAAGGGGCATGACCCAACCTTCCTTGAGGCTGCTAGGGGCTGAACTCGTTTTGAAGGAGGAGATGATTAGGGCCGTTATGAACGGGGCAAGATCATTGGCGCCTTCCTGAATGGTGGAGGCTGGGAAGGATTCCCCTTGGCGTCTGGGTGGCTTGAGGCCTTTGATGATGCTTTCCACTTCTTTCGTTGAGACAGGGGCGAAAGAAAAGGGGCGGGGCAGGTTGGAATTTTAGGAGGAGGTAGTGATGTGGAGTTCGCTTTTTTGGCTAGACTGGTCTTTTTTGTTCGATTCTAGAGTGTAGCATGGTGATGTTGTCTGCCAAGGCTTTTTGGATTCTCTCACACCAATCTGCATCTTTCAAGCAGGTTTCTGTAGGTGTGGAGGGTGACCCAAGTTCCCTGACGATAGTGAAGTGTTCTTTTGTTCTTGATTTCGCATTGTCAATTCTATTGTCATATGTCTCTTTTTTTGGCCAAGTGGATGGCTGTTTTGTAAGTGGTGGCTGCAACCGTGAATAGTGCTTTGTTGGCCAGGTTAGGGGTTTTTCTCCAGACGGATTCTGCCGTTTGGTGTTCCGAAGGATTTTAAGCTCCGTAGTGAACCATTTGATCAAGTGGGCTGCCGGTTTGACTTTGCTAAGTTTGATGGGAGCGATGATATTAACTGCTGATTCAAGGGTTTTGTTATAGAGGTCAACAAGTTGATCCACATCTAAGTTGGTGTAGTTTGCGGGGTTCAGGATATTGTGGATTAGAGGGCGAAGGTTGTGCATCGTGATGTTGCGGTTATTCCTGGAAAGGGTTTGTGGGAGGCTCGTCGGTATGGTTTATGGCTGCACCTTCCCTTGGATGGAGAAAGAAATTACGTGGTGGTCTGACCAGGCAATTGGTTCATTCTTAAGGATGGAGGTGGTGCAGTTGTGGTCTGCCAACCAATCCAAGGTTCTGCCTTTTTTTTGTGTTGGGGCTGTAACCCTGTGCTTGAAACCTAGTTGGGAGGTATTATTTTCCAGAGAAAGCGCATTAGCGTCGTTGGGATTGCCAAAGCCTAAGTTTAAATCCCCAAGAAGCATTTGTGATTCTGTTTTAGTATTGTTAGTGAGGAGGTTGGATATTTCTTTCTCAAACAAGGAGATGAGGCCTGGCGGTCTATAAATGAGGTGCATGAGGATAGTTTGTGCTGCGGAGAGTTGGACCTTAACTGATATGAGTTCAGAGGATTGAAGCTGGACGGTAGGGTTGCTCTAAGGCCTAGGGATGTTTTGGCGATAAAGGCAGCTCCACCTTCTTTACGTGAATCCCTGGCATTCCTTAATATTGAGTAGCCCTCTGGGATGGCAAGGGACAGAGCTGGGCCCGCTGCCTGATGCAGTCAAGTTTCTTTAATAGCCAGGAAGTGAAGGTTGTTAGCGGAGATAAGGTCTGCAATGTCGAGCGTGTGGGCGACTCAAGACCGAGCATTGATGAAAGTACTTCTGATCAAAGGGTGTTCAACTGTGCTGCTGGGTGTTTTTGGCCAAGATATGCTTAGGGGTGGCATGTGGATGGTTAGGATAAGTGGTGGGAGTTTTCTTGTTGGGAGTCCTAAGGGGAAGGAACGGTGACCCAATTCTCAGGTTTCTGTCCTTCACTGGGCATAGGTTCCAAGGTGTGGGTGGTGCCGCCAACCAGCGGATCCATTCTGGAGGGCTTAGTGGTTGGTTGAGCAAGGATGCCTGATTAGGGTCAACATGGGCCAAGGTCATGGTGGGTGTTTAGGATGGGTGAGAAAGAAGGGGTGGGAGACTTGTGGGTAGGAGGGAAGGTAATGAGTCAGTATTTAGTAGAAGTAGTAGTATAGCAGCTAGAGTTAGTGTGGGTCTGCAGAGGGCTGCCGTGTACGCAGGGGGAGTTTGTTGAAGACAGTTCTCTTAAATATAGAGGACAAGGGTGTGGTGAGGAAGGAGCGGCAGGCGCAATTTCTAGGGGGTGCAATAGGCGGCAGAAAGTCAAAGCATTTAAAACAGGTAATACGTTTAGAAGGGAGCCGTGGGCTAGTTCTAATCAATATGCTGCGGTGCCAAAATCACTAGGGTGCAGAAGGCTATGCTGGTATAGTGTACCTAGGAACAGGTGGCAAATACTATGTACTTAGGAGCATGGAACATAAAGCACATTCAGAAATGAGCAGTAGGCTTGTCCAAATCAGGTCGTGGTAAGCAAATATAATGTACTTAGGAGCATAGGGCACATTTAGTAATGAGCAGTAGGCTAGACCGAGTCAATGCAATGCGGCGCGGTAGGCGTGATCACTTGGGAGATGCAGTAGGCTATTGGCAAGTAGCATTCATCCTCTCGTGTGCTTGGCAAGATGGTGCAGCCATCTTTTTGTTGCTGCAAAATGCAGTTTTGGTGCAATGGTGCTTACTGGAGCCAGCGAAGCCATTTTGCTGTTGACTGCAGATGCAAAGCTTGGTTATGGAGAAATCCTGTTCAGTGGGTCAATGCAGTCTGACAACCGAATGTGGCCCTAGAAATATTTTTCAAAGTTGTCCCATATTATACTGTAAGAATTAATGTAACCAGGAAGCGCAATCACCTTAAGTAGGCTTTGGTGGGGGTTCTCCTCCCACCGCCTACAAAAGTGGCCAAATCCTACATTTTAAAGCACATTTGTCCCTATATAAAGATAGAGTAAAAAGTAGTTAAACATAATAACAAACTGACACATAAAATGTGTTAGGAGTCAGAAATAATACAGTGCAAACTTTATAACAAATTCATTATTTCAAGTGGATTTGGGTGGAAGGAAGCGGGCAGTGTGAATGGGAGAAGAGGGTAAGAGGAGCAACAAACGTGGGCCATGGTGCAAAGGCCCACCAGGAAATCGCGAGAGTTTGCTATGGGCCAGTCCACCACTGACTAGCTCAAATTTACTGCTGAGCTGTCGTGTCGTAGCTTAGCTTTTCAATAGTTACCACTCTGGATGTTCACCTGGTTCATTTTCAGGTGGACAGGGATGCTTGTTTGGTCTTTTGGGTCACTCAGCCGCACTTTGCCCTTTCCTTAGTTGGCCTTTTGTTTTTATAGGCCTTGGCAATCGCAAGATCCTGCTGGATTGATTGGGGAAGCTTAAGCACATTGAATCCAACCCGGCTCCAAACCACATTGTCCTGATTGATCATATCTCAAGCCCAACACGCAAACAATCACAGTCCCTTAAAGTACACCAACCTCGAAGTACCCAATACACTTGCTAGAACATATGTCTAAAGGTATACTCCTCTCAGCCTTGCACTGCTTAGTTCCTGGACCTTTTCTTTCTTAAACTAGCGAATAGGACCCACACAAACCTAACTTAACAAAACACCCCCACCGCACTGACTTTCCTTAACTACCTCATCCTGTTCCCTCTCTATCCAAATCCCTCGATCCTCCCATCACAGATTAAGGTCTGGGAATCCAGGTGTGTGGAGGGTTTTGAGACCCACTGGGGTTGTAAGGTTCAGGAACGCTAATCTTGGTGCACCCTCAGAGGTTTAATACAAAAGTCTAAACAAACTTTCAGTAGATGACAGGGCTTTGCGGCAAGACTTAGACCAACGAGATGAGGAGCTTTGGTGTTAAGTACAGTTAATATATTAAGACATTGTCAGGCAATACATTGTCCACACAGGTTAAGTATATCATTGTTTATTTAACAACAAAGGTACATTAAGCTAGAATATTAGAAATAAGTAAAAACCACATGCACCTATATACACTCACAGTTAGATGTCCAATTGGGACACCCAACACACATCAGAATGAATACAATTTACATTTTTAAATGATTTTATTTTTTATTGCATTACACTTTATTAAAGGCCTTCCCCATTAATATTACATAATATACATCAGAAATAAAAACATAATGATAAAATTCACATTCAGTTTCATTTTACCCAATTTTAACCCCAGAAATCAATTAAAAAGAAATGTTAAAAAAACTCAACCATCATTTAAAAAAAACTTGTATCCTATTAAACTACAACTTCATTCTTCACTAATTTAAATACTCTTAATAAACGAACAGCAGCAATGGTCGCGCTCTGACAACAATTGTGCATGAGCGCGACATAACTAAACTTTCAATTCAATGGTCAATAAGGCATCTACTCCAGCCCAGATCCGTCTCCGCCAATCTTCGGCAGTAATTGTAACAAACCTTGCCAAGAAGCGCTCCAAATACAATGTTCTCAAATCAGTTAAGCCAGTGGTGAATCAAATCATATACTTTAAAGTTTCCTCCTGAGCAGTATTATTACAGAATCATATTTTGTCAGTTAGAGCAACCAGTGATCTGACAGCTAAAATCTCCCATGTTGGAAAGAGATTAACACATAGCCTTAACATTTTTTCTAAAATGATTAAAATGATAAAAAAGCAGATATCTTTTAGATTCCTTACAGGTGTGTATCCAGTCATTAAACTTGAGTTTCTTTTTTATTGACCATTGTTGGGGAGAATTCTCAGAAATTTGCTAATTCCTCTCTACCTTAGAGACTCCCAGCACTTTTGCTTGACTCTAGGGCTAGGGCTTTTTAATTTTGAACCTGGAGTGAGTGAGACCTTGTTCCCACTCTCGTATTTTCCTGTGAATTGAAACCTGTGTTTTTGGAGTCTGACAAGCTCCATAGGCACCTTTTTACATTGTCACACAGCACCTTCAGTGCAGTGACACAGGGGAAGTCTTTCGGATTTCCCAAGGTTTAAATAACTTACTCTTGGATTAACTACTGTTTCTAAGAACAGTAAAGTGAAATTGACTTTACATTATAACTTTCTAGTCCCAGCACACACTATATTAGGTTGCTGGAGGGGTTACTTAGTAGCCCCTTTGTCTAGCTTCTCATGTAAAAAATGTTATGTTACCCTTTACACAATTAATGGCTGCTGGCAGTGGTTACTTTTTACTACTGTTTTGTGTTTTTACTGCGGGCTGCGTTCGCAGCCACAGTGAAGCACCTATGGGTGCCATTTTTGTCAAAATGGCCCCAGTCTTCTTTTTTCGCCATTTCTTGTTGTTTTGGTCCTTCTTGAAATTTACTCTGCGCGGCAAACCAGGTTTGGTCCCTTGGTTCGTTTTCTTTAGCAGGCTTCATGAGTGAAACCCGCCCCTGGCTCCAGAGTGCCTGGTGGGGGCAGGAAGTGAGGGAGGTGCCCAAAACTCCCTGTGCTTAGTCTCCTAGGAGACAGGAATGCACTCCTAGGTGATTGGCCAGCTGGCTGTCTGGCTAGGACAGGCACCCTGCTGGGTGACTGACGGCTAGGCTGGAATGAATGGGAGCGAGCTACATAAAAGGCGAGGCTTTTGGCTTGGAAGGCAGAGTCGACCACTGGACGAAGGATTCCGAAGAAGAACTTGAAGAGGACACCTGCTGCCACTCCTGGAATGTTGGTTTGCCCGGTGAAGCACTGCTGCTGTGCTGAAGCTACAAATTCGTATCGACAGAGAAGCCCTGCAAAGACGACTTCTCCAGTTGAGTTGGTGGGACCAATCAACTCCAAAGTAAGCCACCTGTACATCCTTCTCGGAACTGGTTGAATTTCCATTGCAGTCGCTGCTGGAACCGAATAACCAGGAAGAGGAACACCAGTTTGTCTGCGTTGCTTTTGAGTTGCCCAAGTGCTCCAGGAAGATTCTCTGGACTCCCAGGAAGCAGGACTGACCGAGCCTGAGCCACCTCAACAGAGTGCTGGACCCCAGAAGCAAGGAAAGCCCATCTCGACAGCCAGGAACCGCGGTGTTGCTGTTTGCGGTGGTCGCGAGAAGCTGAAACACTGAAGTGCCACTTGTTTGAAGTTTGCCGGTTGCAGTCGGTGCCCGTCCCGTTGTGGTGCAGGAGTCCCCAGAAGTCCTCCCTCTTGTCCCCACGACTGAGGCCCAGGAACAACAGGATCTGCAGAGCTGCACAGGAACAGAGGTCACCTGCTGCATCTTTTCTTCAACCTAAAGGTACTGTAAAGTCTGAGAAAACTTAGCTCTCCTTGTAGATTTGCTTGCTCTTCTACTTCACAAATCTCCCGGCTTGTGGCCCTACATTTGATTCTTCTTTTTCACCAAAGACTTCTAAAAACATTGTGCAAAGACTTTTACTCACCTGCAAGAAATGCTTCAGTCCACATAGACTTAGACTTTTGCCCATTGACATTGGCTTAGCCTGATTCCCTGAATGACTGCTCTCTCCTCTGTTATTGTGTTGCACCTATCCTTCCAGGAAGGGGTTAACTTACTCTGCATTGGGGGGGATCCAAAAGTATTTGCCTGCTTAAAGAATATTTGTGATCTCTTGTTTGTTCTAATAACCCTTTTCTTTTGACACTCTCAAAGCCTACTCTGAATGTACAGTAATATATTAATGTCCACAGTGTCCTAGCTATTTAAGTCACCTGAGGGTTTAGGAACTGTCTGTGTGCCATCCCCAATGGTTCTTTACTAATTCTGAGAAACCTAAGAGTGTGTATTTCTGAAGTGTATTTGAGTGTTGCTTTTATATTGCTCCTTCTGAAGAAGGCCTGTTTAAATGACTGGTAAATAAATTAATAATTGTTCCATCAAGTGTTTATTTGAATACGTCTCACTGTGAATCTCTGTGTAACTCCACTACTGCTCACATTGACCCCTCTTGAGATAAGCCTGGCTGCTCAGCCACACTACCAACCTGTGTAGTCCAGACTTATACCAAAGGTTGGGTCCCTATTACCAGGAGGCTGAGATTGTTGTAGTGCACCCAAAGGGTACTCCCCCAAATCTCTACCAAACAATCATGGATTCTCCATCAGCAACTCTAACGAAACTCCTAGGGTCTTTAAGATTTCTAAACAGCCGGATTTCCACTGTACCAAGGTCCTATCCTGATTGTTCTCCTTGCACTATGCAATATTTGGAACATAGAAGGGGCATCTTTATGCAATTAAAGGTTGTTATGGAGATTTATCCTGTTTATGCTATATCCCCTCTCCTAGTGAGACCCCCAGCGCATTGTTCTAGACTTCTGGAAATGTTTCTTTAAATCCTGAATGAGTGGAACTTTTTCCACTCATTCATTCTTGTGGGCTCTGTCTTTTGTAACTCTATTCTTTGTATTTTACCTGTGCTATGAAGCCTGTCTGCTCCATAGCTCTTAAAGGCATCTATATTTTACTATTGCAGCACACAGCTCCTTATGGGCATTGTTGCTGGGGACCCTTAGGGTCCTACTTAGACATTATTTTTCTTATTCTCAAGTAACTACAGTTCGTATGGATAGTGTCTCTCCTATAAGGTTGTAGTATGAGAGATTGGCACACACCACCTTAGGTGGAGTTCCAAAGGGATACCTAGAAACCACCTTCTCTCTACCCCTGTGACTTTTTAGCCACATAGACAATCTACTAGTTATACCTGGTGGCAGTGGAGGTGATCTACCAAGTACTGTCATTATACTGCAAGCTATTTCAATAGCCTCGGTAGTGTACAATAGTGGCACCCAAGTACTGACTTGGGGCCCCTCTTATTTTTTCACCATTACTAGCATGGATGGTCTTTGTTAGCCCTTCCTCTACCATTCTGGGAGGGGGAGGCCTGTGTCTGGGTATTGCCTTTGGCGGGAGCCCTTGGTTGTCCGCACCTATTCTCCCGAGTGTCTGGGTAGGCAGGATGTGGTGGAGGAGTTTTCCACCCCACTGTCCTTTGTCTGCCAGAATGCATGAATAGGACCAGCTCCCACAGGGGGTCTTACTGTCCTGATTGGACAGCCAAACGCCGCTTTCTGTAAAATGCTGAGAGAGATTGCAGGGGAGTGTGTGCTGGAACTGTTTAAAATGTGAGGCTTCTGAAGTGAAAAGCAAGTCCACCACTGGAAGCTGAAGTAACTGATGAAGAGGAAGAAGATGACCAGAGATGCCTGCATACCTTTTGCAGCACCGTGAAGTGACCACTTCTGTCTTGACTCAGTTTTCTGTGCTACAGAGGAGCTCCGAAGAGGATGACTCCTTCCCTTTAGCTGGTGGGAACAACCGGTCCCAAGACTAACTTTGAATTGAGCCATCTCCTGAGGTTCTAGGAGTTTCCAGAGCTGCGGAACCCCAATACCAGGAGAAGTGCTGCCCATTTCGAGTGCATCGATGTGGAAAGGCCAAAATTGTCCAAATCTTTGCAGGACCTCAAGGACACTCCAGAGATCCGATCCAACTTGCTCAGAACCCTTCATCAGAGCGTCGGACTGCAGAAAGGCAAGAAGATTGACTGGGCGATCCACATCCTTTGTTGATGCTGCAGAAAAGACGGCAAAACCACAGAGTGAACCAAGAAGTTGTTGAAAGTCATTCCCCAGGTCCTCCCTCAAGACTGCTGCTGAGAGATCCCGTCCAGTGTCCTGCCTTCATTCATCAGACCAAGGAATCCAGAGGTCGGGGTTCACAGCTGCAACATTGCGGAGCATCCAGCACAAACATTTTCTTCTGACCTAAGGTACGAATGGGAAAAAGGTATTGCTTAACTCATTCCAGAAAGTCACTCCAGAGTGTTGATGTTCACAGAGGTGTCCAGGGCAATCCCCATCTTACCTCTGACTCAAGCCGCTGCTTGTGTCCCTTTGGAGAGTCCTTTCTCAGGGTCTCCAACATTTGTTAAGCCTTCTTGTATCTTCTGCCCTAGAGACTAGAAAGTATCCACAGGAACCTTTTGATTTCTTCTGCTTTGCAAGACTTTAAACCGGATACGAACTGCCTTTTAGCTAAGGTTGCGTTTTGGACTTTTAAGGACTGGCTGTGCTGCAAAACTGCCTCTAGAACCTGAAACTCTACTAGGATAACACTAACTGTTTTCATTCGCAAAAAATCACCATCTTATATGTGTGTGCTGACTAAGTACAATTACCGCCTTATTTTGTGAGTGTGCGGTATTGCTGATATAACTGTTGAACTCCTGTAACAATTGCATGCGTTCAGTAACTACCAACTAAGAAGTGACTATTTGAAAGTATTGAAAAGTATATCTATGAGTTATGGTGCTAAGTATTTAATAGTGACTCTTGTGTAAATATAATAAATATATATTTAATATACATTAAGTATACAGGTTTCTTTGATGTACTTTATTTACTGGGTTCAGTGTACTTACTATAGCTCACATCTTCCTCTTCAGATAAGCCTGATTGCTCTGCCACTCTACCAAGGTTCTGAGTTAGTGTAGACCAATAGTAAGAGTTGGGGGAGCTACAAACCACTGGGATAGTTTAATATATATAGGGCCTCATTACACGGACGGCGGTAAGGGTTAACGGTCACCGGTAATGGTACCCGTGACCATTAACCATTACCGCCTTACTACGAGGTCCCTTTGCGGGTTGGATAATTTAACCCTGCTTTTTGCAGGTGTTAAAAACCAACCCGCAAAGGGACCAGGGAGCTAATTACGGTACCGCAATTTGCGGTGCCGTAATTAGCACCTTCCCCATTCCCATTATTCCCTATGGGGCAAAAATGGGAATGGGGAAGGGCAATGGGGGAAGGGGGAATTACCGCCCCACCAACCTTGGAATAGGGCCGTAATTTCCCTTTCCACCAAGGCGGTGCCGGTATTTTACCGGCATGGACCAAGGTGCTAATAGCACCTTGGTCCACCGCCGTCCGTGTAATGAGGCCCATAGTCTATTAAGTAGTACTTTAGGAAAACTCCCCTAACAAAGGTAAATATTTGTACAATATATTTTGTATTGCTCCATCTGATGAGATGTTAAACAAGTTATCACAGGCTCTATAAAAATGTAATGGCACACCAGCACGATATTACTAAAATGAATAAGCGTAGGTGCAAGTGTACAACAGCTGCAGATAAGTAACCAGGTTTTGGGTACAGGAGAGGGAATTCTAGCAAGTGATTCAAAGTTCTCCTAAAGAGAACGACAATGTTCAAGTCAGTAGCTATGTGCCGTTTATTGCGCCACTTTTCAGAATATCACAAATCCTGTATGCCTTAATGGGCATCAGGCAAAGTAAGGTAAGCAAGGGTAGCTGCAGGAGAGGACTTTATGCTCAATGTTAATGAATGGGGACCAGGGCGACACCAACGGGTATTTCCACAAGAGCTTCAAACTATGATCTATTTTTCGGGATTCTATATGCACTTTTTAGGGCGCCTCAACTTTTTTCCTCTATCTTTTTGTATCACCGATTAGTTTTGGTGGCCATACAAACTACTCCTGTAGTCATCCTGCATTGCAACCCTTTTTACTTGAGATATATGGTATTGGGCTGTGCCAAAAGTACCCAGTGCCAGGGATGCCTCTCATGCACCCCATGTCTGCCCAATGGTAGTTATATCAACCTGTATATGTTTAAGGTTTTGTACTTCGGTTTTGTCTTTTAAAAGCCATTTTACTGCACCGCTAGACCAATGTACCTTTTTGGTTGACATTTGGGTGCCAATGTTTTTTTTAAAATACTGCTCACCTAAATTTTGGATTTTAGTGCTCCCTTTGTCCGGGCCACCACAGGGAAGGCATGCAATTGTATTCTACTTAGGTGGGCTCTTTGTGATCCCAGATGGCAGCCTTCATATTGGTTTAAACTGGTTTAGAACAGCGTAGGTCACTGGGCTCTTCTCACTTCTTGTGGCAGCGGGCTAGGCTACTTATGCTTGCTCATCTGACCCTTTATCTCCCCTCCCACCCTGTATAGTGGTTGGAGGGCTGGCCTTTAGATAAGCCCTTTTCCAGTGGTACTTGGGCTCTGCCTTGCTGTTTGTTCTACAACTTGGAATAATCTGGTCTGCGACCTGCTGGCAGAGTATTCCAGCTGATTCTGCTGTTTTTAACACTTACTTGGCTGTACTGGCTCAGAGCAGTTGTTTGGGCATATCTCGTTTTGGTTTTCTGCTCCCATTCTGGATTTTCTGAATTCTCCTGCTGCCCCCTTGTGTCGTCGTACACTGGGTTGAGCTTTTCATGCTGGCACTGTTTTCTGACCCATTTCCCACCGTTTACTGTCAGGGTCTGCCACATTGGTTCTGGAAGCTGCCACCTTATGTAAAGAGATTGAGACACAAACACGCCACCTAATCTGCTCTTTGGGGTATCTTATTGTATCCCCTGCCTTTATCCCTATTCTGTGATCGTTTTCTGCGGGTCTGTCACTCTTTATTGTCCACTGAACCAAAAGTGTCATCTTCACAGGTTTCCTCTTCCCAGAGTCCTAGTCACTGGATTCTACACGCCTGGCTTGAAGGTTGTCATTGCGGGTAGGTAATTTGTTCTTTTCCTTGGTCGTGGTGTTCATCATTGGCTCACAATTCCAGCCCCTGCGCACTGGATCCTATTAGCCACACTACGGAATCCTGCAGTTACCTAGGTTGTTTCTGCATGCTGGATCTATTCCTACCAAAGCTTCCACTATGAATATTTACCTCTGGGTTGACCGATCATTCTTGGTACTCTGCCTCAGGCGTCCCTCTTGTGCGGGTCAAGATTTGAGTCTCAACTGTGTTTCCTGTTGACTTAAATTCGGGGTACCCCTGCTATGCTGCATTTTCCTCTGGGGCTTCTTATTCTGTAAACCAACCTCTGGATCCCTTTATTGGGATCTCCTCTGTGTTTGTTACCCACAGAAGCCACAGTTATACGGTGTGAGACAGTCATGGTATCAATAGATACACAGACTCAAAGATGTTAGTTTCAAAATCTTATTTACGCGGGTTCCTGGGTTGGTGTAATGCCTAACTGGCCCTAACACTAAAGGGATGGGTACCTTAAGTGATGTTTCTAAGGTCCATCGATGTCTAAAAGTCCAAAACAATAATCTGTCTGTGTCTAAACCTATGCTTGACCTCACCTTTTACACAAATGTGTTAGGAAGTCTTTAAAAAGGAAAAATAATGTTCCTACAGAAAATATGAAACCAAGGTTATTTTCAGGTGGTCTTCTCATCGGGTGTACTTGGGTCAATGTCACAAAAGAGTTCAATCAAAAAGGGCTGTTCATAGGGCCTTCTCCACAGGGCCCTTGCAATGTTGCAATACTTTCAATGTCTTTGGTTCCTTGGGATTCCCTTCCCCAAGCTTCAACGCGTCCAAAATCAACAGAACAAAAAAAAAATATTGTGGTTCTGTTAGGGAGATTTATCATTTTTATGCTTCATGCCCTCTCCTAGTGAGACCCCCGGCACTTTTTGCTGGACTTCTGGGGCTTTTTCTTTAAACTTGAATGAGCTGAACCTTTTTCCACTCATTCATTCTTATGGGCTCTGTCTTTTGGAACTCTATTCTTTGTATTTCCCCTGTACTATGGAGTCTATTTTTCTCCATAGCTCTTAAAGGCAACTGTATTTTACTATTGCAGCACACAGCTCCTTAAGGGGCAGTGTTGCTGGGGACAGTTGGAGTCCTCCTTTGAGATTATTTTCTTTATCCTAGAGTAATTACAGTTCTTAAGGATAGTATCTCTCCTAAAACCTTATAGTCTGAGAGATTGGCACACACCACCTGATGCAGAGAGCCAACGGGCTACCTAGTATCCCCCTTCTGTCTGCTCCTGTGACTTTTTAGTCACACAGATATCCTCCTAGTTATGGCTGGTGGCAGTGGACGAGTTCTACCAACTGTTGTGTGATTTTTGGTAGCCAGTGATTATACCTAAGAAAAAATAAAGAGTTAAATTATAACAAATAAAACACAATGAAGAAATACTGTATTTTAAATATATATATATATATATATATATATATATATATATATATATGAGTTAAGGTAAGGGGTTAAATCTGGTGGGGTTGGGGTGGGGTTTTAAACATGGGGAAACAGGAGGCTTGGGGGTGGCAGACTCCTCCCTCACCAAAAACAAATCAGTATTTTGTTCGTTATTTTGGGTTTGTAAAAACTGAATTCTTTATTTTTTGGTTTGTTAAAATCACATAGATTTTTCTACAGCAGGCTATGCCCATAGTCCCGGTGGTGCACAATAAAGGCACCCAAGTACCAACTTGGGGACTCCCTTCTTTTTTTCCATTACTAGCGTGGTTGTTCTTTGGTAGCCCTTCTACCATTATGGGAGAAGGAGGTCTGTGTGTATGTTTTGCCTTTGGCGGGAACCCTTGGTTGCCCCTGCCTAGGCTACAGAGTGTCTTGGCAGGCAGGCAGGAAGTGGGGGAGGAGTTTTCCACCCCCATGTCCTTTGTCTGCCAGAGTGCCTGAATAGAACCAGTTCCCACTGGGGTTATGGCTGTCCTGATTGGACAGCCAAACAACCCTTTCTGTAAATTGCTTAAAGATATTGCAGAGGAGTGTGTGCTGGAACTATATAAAAGGTGAGGCTCCTGGAGTGAAAAGCAAGTCGACCACTGGAAGCTGAAGTAACCGTAGAATAAGATGACCAGAAACGCCTACAGACCCTTTGAAACACTGTGAAGCAACCACTCCTGTCCTGACCCCATTTTCTATGCAAGAGAGGAACTCTGAAGAGTACGACTCCTTCCCTTTGTCTGGTGGGAACAACCCGCCACAAGATGTACTTTGATTTGAGCCATCTCTTGAGGTCCTGTGAGTTTCCAGAGCTGTGGAACGCCAATACCAGAAGACCTGCTGCATGTTTCGAATGCATCGCTGTGGAAAGGCTGAATCCCTCCAAATCTTTGCTGAGCCCTCAAGGACACTCCAGAGATCCGATCCAACTCGCCCAGACCCCCTCATCAGTGCGGGACTGCAGGAAGCAAAGAAGATTTACTGGGCAAATCGCGTTCTTTGTTGGTGCTGCAGAAAAGGCTCCAAAACCAGAGAGTGCGCAAAGAACTTGAGGAAAGCCATGCCAGGGACCCGTGACTGCTGCAGAGAGATCCCGTCCATTGTCCTGCCTTTCGTCATCGGACCAAGGAATCTGGAGGTCGGGTCCAGAGCTGCAACATTGCCGAGCATCCAGCACAAACATTTTCTTCAAACCTAAGGTACTGTGGGGAAAAGGGTATTGCTTACCTTATTCCAGAAAGTTGCTGCAGAGTGTTGGACTGCACATAGAGGTGGCCAAGGCAACCCTCTCTTACCTCCGACTCAAGCAGCTGCTTGTGTCCCTTTAGTGAGTCCTTTCTCAAGGTCTCCAATGTTGGTTAAGACTTCTTATATCTTCTTCATAGAGTCTAGAAAGTATCCACAGGAACATTTGACTTCTGCTGCTTTTCAAGACTTTAGGCCTCTCCGAACTGCCTTTTAGCTAGAGTTGCGTTTTTGTACTTTGGAAGAATTTCTGTGCAGGGAAACTGCCTCTAGATCCTAAAGCTCTGCTAGGATAACACTAACCAACTATTTTCCTTCCTAAAAATCACTATCTTTTATGTGTATGCTGACTAAATGCAATTACTGTATTACTTTCTGGGTGCGCATTTTTACCGATAGTACTGTCAAACCCCTGTAACAATTGTATGCGTTCAGCAACCACCAACTAAGAAGTGACCTCTTGAAAGTATTGAAAAGTATACCTATGTGTGTTGGTTTCTCATACTAAGTATTTAAAAGTTGCTCTTGTGTAAATATAATCAATCTATATTTTAATATAAATGCATGTGTTTCTTTGAGGTGCATTTCTAGCTGGGTTCAGTGTACTTACCTACAGCTTACATCTTCCTCTTAAGATAAGCCTGACTGCTCTGCCACTCTACCAATGTTTCTGAGTAGTAGAGACTGATACTAAGAGTTGGGGATTTACAAACCACTGGGATAGCTTACTAAAGTCTTACCTCCAAGTGGGACTTTAAGAAAACTCATCGAGCAGGTTCCTCTTTCAACTTCTTGGGGTTGCTTTCCCCAAGCTTCAATTCCTTCAGTATCAACATTGTTATGCCTCTCAGGGTTCCCTTCCCCAATCTTATGCCTCTCTGTTTCACAAATAAAAGTTCACCTCTGTCAGGCTTCTAGGCTCCTTCAGTTTCAAACACAAGTTCAATTTAACAACATTGTTTCTCTTCTCTCAGGGTTCCCTTTCCCAAGCACAGGCCTCTTCAGTTTTTTTTTTTAAAAGATCTCTTTATTGGATTTTCAGTAAACCATAACAATTTCACATAAATTCAACACAATTTTACAATAAGCGTTAACATCTACATTTTTGAACTTCTTGCATCATATATTTCATTAACATAACCATCCTTTGTCAAGATGTACCTTTCTCTTGTTTACTGTTCCTTTCACATGCAACTTTCTCATGAGGTAATATCAGAGACTTTCGAAAATGCTCAGTTCTTGGCTCATCTTAAGTGCGACCATTCTGATCCATGGCCTCTCTCTGTATTTCCTGTACTTCTCTTCTATGCTTTCCTCTTCCAGGTGCTTCCTGCACCACTTGGTTATCATTCACTTGGTTGTGTTCATTTGCACCTTCTTTATCTTGCTTTCTCTGTTTGCGGTGCTCCTAGCACCTTCCCTTTTGGGTTCCCTTTCTGTTCACTCTGCCTCTTGCACATTAATTTCTTTGCGATTATGCACCCTTGCACTTGTCCTTTTCCTTTGCGTGCCTCTTGCACACTTGTTTCGTTCACCGGTGCTCACTTGCACCTTCACTTCTCTTTCGGGTCACTCGCACTCTTATGTTTGTCCTTCCGTGAAAAACTCCTGGCTTTCTTTTGACTGAGGCAATGCTGGTGTTTCAAGTATTTCTTCTTCTTTATTACATTGGTCCCAGACCCCTTTAACTTTCTCATGTATGCGGGTCCCAGACCCCTTTGGCTTTCTCATATAACTTAGCTCTTCACTACAACTCTCACAATGCCCCTCTTCCTATGGACAAAAGTGGACTTTAAGTTCACAAAAGGATTATTTTCTCTCACTTTCCTGCTTCGTGTCGCTTTACACTCTTGTCACTTGCTTTCTGATGCCTCTTTGCAATCTGTCACTTGCTTTTTGTTCTGTACCGCTTTACAGTTTGTGCCTTTCTTCCGCTCCGCTGCAGTCACACGCACGCTCCCGAGTTTCTCTCTCATTAACTTTCACAAAACTCAACTGGCAGCGTTGCGTTGACAGGCGGTACCTTCAGGATACACAGGGTTGAGGTCAGGGTTTCACCACCTGTCCCTCGGACATCCTTTGGGTTGCCACAGGTCCCAAAGGAACGAGCACTTCACTGAACGCTGACCAGCAGGATGCAGGCAGCCTCTCTGGCTCCTTGGAGACATGGCACCCTCGCCACACCGCAGCCTTTCAGACACCGGACCAGTGTATCTGCACACCCTTTCGCCTCCAGCCTTCAGCTTCTGCCCCTTGCTGCTCCTTGGCTTCTCTGGTCCAGGCGGCATCCCTAGCTTGCTCCTCTCTTGGCAGAACCGGGCTTGGGACTGAGAAGGGATCCCCTCCTGGTCTCAGCCATGCAGCCTCCCTTCTGATCTAACAACTCCTTCCCACTCTGCTCTCAGAACTCCCTTTTTATACACCTCGGTTGTATCATTGGGCTGCAGGTGTGTCGTCAGGGCTGGGTTTGACTGACCTCCAATACTCCAATTAACAGGACATGTCTGTCCTTTAGTCCTGAATAAGTGAGTAGTCTTAAAGGTGCAGTGTACCTTTTCATCCCCTGCTCTTTCTTTCTGATAATCTTTAGGGGAGAGTCAAGTAGTCTGGTGTGCACAGTTGTAGTGCAGTGCCTGACCTTGCCTGACTCCACTAATGGGACAGCTTAATGGCGGTATGTAATGGGCCTCTTTTTACATATCCATGTTGTTCCTATGGGTAACCTTCATTGCTCCTGATGGCCTCTTCCTCATACCAGTACATGTTGGAAATGGGGAGGAGTGAGGAATGGGATAGGATTGAAAATACCCCCTGAAGGCTGAGGGAGAGTGTGATGATGTATGATATCGAATGAGGGTGTTTCTTTGTTCGTCTGATGGGGAGTATTGGGGTAGTTGTATTGAATGGGTGTGTTCCAGTTTCCCTGATGTTAGTCTTATTAGAGGAAGATGACCAGGAAGAAGAAAGTTGAGTTACAGAAAACCCCTCTAGTTTTAAGGGACGATACTGTCATGTTTTGGGAAAAGGTTTGGTTTACCCTTAGATCTGGGTTTCCTTCCTTTTGAGGGAAAGTCATGGGGTCAGACTGGGCCTGGGAGACAATATCCCATCAAAGTAGAGGGAGGGTAGGATGAATTGGGGGAAGGAATGGGTGAGTACTATGTCTCAGCTTCTGGCGCTCTCCCCTCAGTCCCAAAGGACCTCTCTGCCCAGGTGATCCTCCCTCGCTTGTCTGCCTGCAAGGTTGAAATCCAAGAGGGATGGCCCTCCCCTGGCCACCTGAACAAAGGATCCTTTGGATCTATTTGTGAGAACGCCCTCAGGTTTCTCACAGGGGTGAAACAAACTTACCTCCATACAAAGCTGATAGCCATTGACTTTGTCCCATTGATTCCTCTGGAACTTTCTACCTGTCCTGAAACTCACCTAAAGTAAATTTGGAGGTACTTGCGTGCCTCTGAACATATTTCCTGTAACCACACAGGGTTCAGTCCGTTGTAGACTAGGAACTGGAATTTTAGGAAATACCACTCATTTATTATGTAATTTTAAAGTCATGCTCTGCATTTCTCTTTGTGAATGTAGTTTTACACTACACACACATACGCTTTACTTCCTGTGCCTGGAAGGAAGTTGGGCAAATGATAGTGAAGCTCCAAGACAAGACTTTAACAACATGCTAGCCATTTTGAGTACTTTATTGAACAAACTGCTGCCATGAAGAAACGGTGCACAGGAGTAGCCTCATAAAGTGTACAATAAAGACACTACTGCTACCAGCCGGCCTTGGCTTCACTAAGGATGTGAAGATTCCCCATACAGTCAAAAGAAAAGGGAACATTTGCTCCTCTACACTACTCTACACTACTCTCCACACAGGAGGTGTTAGTGCTACAGATTTGAGCTAGAGGTCCCATTGAAAGAGATTCAAAAGCTGCACAACATGAGACATAGGCACAATAACCAATGCCTACTTAGACTAGCCTCGGCTTTGGGAGATCACAAGATGGTAATGGACACAGTATAAAACCCCTCACATTACATTACAATCAAAAGTTCAGTGATAATCCTTTCACCTTACAACCTTGAGCCAGTCTAGATTTGTTGAGAGAATTCCCCAGAGCTAGTAACTTTCTCAGCCGCAAGTATCTTGCTGCTGCTCTGTCTCCCAAAACCACTTGGCAGAACCTGAGCAAAAGGCACTTTTTACTGGATTGGTTTGAGGAAAGAAAGACCATTGTCTCAAAGCTGGATAAACATAACCTTCTGTAACATTGACCAAAATCTGTCAATTGCTTTTATTTTAAAAAAATCTTTGAACTTTACTTTGAGTTTGATTGTGTTCTTTAGGATACCCCATTGCAATGTTTATGCTAGCCGTTACTGCTAGTCCTTGATCTGTGCTTGTCTATCCATGATTGAACATCAACTTTTAGATGCTGATATTTGTTTGGATTTTGAAGAGGCCTTTCAGACCTGAAGTTGCATTCTATACATCTGGCGAAAAATGCTAAGCATTTTTTATTGTCCCTGACCAGACTTACCTGAAAATTCCCTGTGACTAATTCCGGGATGTCCTCTCTTCCCATGGGGCCAGGGAGGTGAGTCCGCTACCCGATGGCCATACTTTGGGTGGTACTCAGCTCATGGGAGGGATCCCCCTCTGGGACTAGGGACGACTATCCGGGAAGAACACTGTGTGCCTAAAGCATATCCCCACCGCCCTCATCCTTTTACCCTATAAAGGGTCCCTAAACCCACACACTTCCATGTATCTCTGTAGTGTAGATGAGCTGACCTCCCTAAAAAGTACTGTGACAAGGAAGAGTAGGGACTACTTATGTGAGCCATGTACAGTAACTGGGGCTAAGAAGAGCACCACTAACCCAATTTAGGAGGGGAACATCAATACTGAGATGACAAAGCGGCACAGAGCAATGCAGAGTGCCCCCCGTAACCAACATGCAAACTCTAGACAACTTGGAACAAGTAAGTCCAACCCGATAATAAAAAGGGATGAAGGAATTCACAGGCTGTCGGACCATTCCTGGAGGAACCAGGAAACTTGAAACGATCTGGAGGAACAGACACAGAGAAACTTGGTCAGCGGCAGAGGCATCCCCGACGGATCCACCATGGTTGGACCAAAGGAGGCAGAGACAAGGGCAGCCAGCTGACCATGAACCAGAGCATGCAGAGAGCTGGAAATGCGCAGCCCAAGAGCTGGGGTACACTGCAAGGCCGTTGTAGCCCCTGGAGAAGACCGTGAGAAGCCCAAGCAGGGAGGAGATGTCCATGGACCACTAGAGGTTGCCGGTAAGAACCTTTGAGAGGTCCAGGTAGCCATGATGGTTGGTGGGAACCCGAAGGGCAGAAACATCACAAAGAAGGGGTCTGGAACCCACACCTAATAACGAACCGCCTCCAAAGTCATCTTCATAGTCCCAGTATCTGGCAGGATAGAGAACCACGTCTGCAGCCTAAAGAGGAGAGACTCTCACGGGTCTGGGACCGGGGCCTTTTATGAAGAGGAGTCCAAGTCATCTTCTTAGTCCTACTGCCTGGCTACATAGTAAACCAGTTCTGCAGCATCAGGAGAAGACAAACTCACAAGTCTGGGACCTGCATCCTTTTATCAAGGGTAACCTACGTCATCTTCTGGTGGGCAGTGTGACAAAAGCCTAAGAAAGGCCAGGGGAAAGGAGCTATTCCCCATGGTGTCGGTGAACATTGTGAGAAAAGCCACGGGAAGGGAGTCATTATCTTTGCATTGTGAGAAGCCTAAGAAAGGCCAGGGGAATGGAGTCATTCCCCCTGCTATTGTGAACGTTGTGAGAATCCTTAGAAAGGACAAGAGAAGGGAGTCATTCTCTTGGCACTAAGGGTTTGCATTGAAACCTTGCTTTATTTGTGGACTGAGACATATTCAATCTGGAACTTTGTGTTCTGCCTTTGAAAGGGACTGCAACCTGGGAAAGTGAGTAGTTCCCTCAAGAAATAGTCTATCCAGGCAACTGGTATGATGCTGCACTCTACAGCAGAAGGGAGCCATTCTTCTTCATTAAGAAGACTCGCCAACCTTTTAGTTTGGTTAGAAATGGAAGGGAAGGAAATAGGTTTTGACGCAGGACATAGGACATTTGGTTACGGGCATACTGACATATCCTCAGTATTTAGTTGAGGCAGGGAACCCCCTCTTAGTAATTGGGCCAGGTAGGGTTTCCTTTATTATCCTCATGAATAAAGGTCTTTAGCAACAGTCATGCTTCGTCTGTGTCAGTCTGCTCCTTCCACACACCTACATCCCTCTTGAGCCCTCTCTTTATTAATCACCACTAGGAGTGCTGCATTATATTCTTTGCCAGAGTCAAGGCACCATCTTCCTGTCAAGGACAACATTACAATGAAGTGCCAACAAGCACTCAGCTGTGACTGTCACCACGTCGACTTTAGGAACACCTGTAGGCCCCAGTGGAATTGAAGCTCGTAGGCCCTGCAGATGTCTCTACAAAATGTGCAACCCCTCCGTGGCCATCTTTCGGTCTCCATTAAATAATCTGTATCGTCCTGCAGGGGAAACTAACAACGCAATACTGTTTTATGAATACTTCAAAGCTCAAATTACTTGTCCTGAAAATCTTCATCCAGGTCATCGTCTGCATCGGTCCATGTTCTGAGTTTCGTCTTGGAGCTTCGCAGGCTGTCTGCTTCTGGTCTAAGAAGAATTCTCCTCCACGTGCTGCTCTCTGTCCATTTGGAGCAGTTTCTTTGTCTTTGCCATGTGAGTTCGCTGTCGGAAACTGAGTGGGGTGTTCTTCATTGCTGCCTGATTCCACTGTGGCGCGTGGTCTCCTGTTGTTGTGGGATCTGTGGTGGTCTACATCTCAGGATGTCTGGGTCCTCTAGCTGCAAAGCATCAGGAATCACCTCATGGGAGCTCGGAACTGCTGCATATCCAGAACTAATCGCGAACCTAAAAAACGACCACTGCACCCACATCCCTGGGCCCTTTGCAATGGAACCAACAACTAGTGAGCCTAGTAAATCTAGCAACCCTAGAAATGATTTGTAGTGGAATCCGAGTAAGGGGGAGAAAGCTTGCATACTTGTTTCCACCCCCTCCTCACGCCATAGGGTTGTACAGGCACAAAAGTCCTCACCCTACCTCTCCCTCGCATGGTCATGATCAGTAGAGTTCAGGCCAAGTATCCCTCCCCTCCCCAGCACCCCCCCCCAAATTCCTCCAGTGGTGGGATTGGGAGAGGTCCCCATAATCATTTGAACATTGACTCACTTGTTGGCTTTGCCAATCGTTGTTTCTTCACTTTAAAGTCTTGAGACTCCTTGCAAAAGGTACCTCCTTGGTTCGTGTGGCTCTTAAGGTCCCTAGGCCTACTCACCTTAAGAGGGAAGGACTTCTTAGGAATAGGGGCCTTATATTATAGGCAAGGTAAACGTTTTCCCATTGCTTTTACATTGATGCTTACATCTGCTATTGCATTGCTTGAACTGTTTTTCACTTGCTTTGCAGTTTCATGTTTGAATCACTTCCGATTGGCTTACAAGTAAAGTGTGGGCAATCTCTAGTGAGGTCAACAACTGTGAATGTGTAACTCTTTATAGTATTGATTTTGTAGTACTACTTACCTGTGATTTGGATTGCTTACAGTGTGCTGAGGCCTAACGCAATAGTGTATAATTTGGTTTAATATTTGTAGATGTTCTTATAATGTAAACACTTTTTACTGGGGCGTGTGAAACATCCTACGCATTCCTCACTGAAATCCTGCCTAAAGTCTCCTCCCAGGTAGCCAGGGAAAGGCAGACGCAGATGCTTCCTGATCCTGATGTTGGGAGATAGGGGGTGGTGTACTGCGGGACGGTCACCAGGGAGGAGGCAGGGCCCAGGGTGGTGAGAGATCTCTTGGTCTGAGGCACAGTATTTGTCCTTTGAAAGGAAGTGCCTTTTTGGCTTGCCAAAATAGGTAATCGCATATTGTCATTTTAATGTCCTAGACCCCATATAAGATATGTAACCTGGGGTATTCTGTTAAAGATGGGCAAGCCTTATTAACAGAAAAATATTTCGGGGCATCTCAGAATAAACACCTTCCTTACTTTCAACGGTATAATATAAAAGGATCTAGAGAAAATGCCTTAAATACAATTCATTATCAATAACTACCCTCTTCCTCTCTAAGGCCCCTCCAGCTAATTCAGAATCGGGCCTCAAGCTCAGGGACCGCATCTCTCCAGCCTTAAAATCTCTCCACTGGCTCCTGGTTGCTGCAAGGATCAATTTCAAATCCCTCTGCATCATCCACAAGGCTGTCTGGGGCCGGGGACCACTCGATCTACAACTGGCTCTCACTAATACTCTCCCTCCAGATCTTTACGTTCGTCCGGCACTAACTCTCTGCGGGTCAAGCAATTTGCCAAACAGCGAGCTGGTGGCCAATCTCTTTCCTTGGATGGCTCCCTCCTTTGGAATGGCCTCCCCCTTCATCTTGTGCCGGATCTCCTCAAATTCCGGAAGCTCCTCAAGACTTTCCTTTTCACCTCCCCCCTGGCCCCCTTCTCCTTTGCTAAACCCCATAGTTGCTGAGATTGGTTACCAGGGCCCTTATGTGTCCACCTGGACCATGGCCTCCCACCCCCGATCCCCTTCAGCCCCCGCCAATTCCCAGCACTCGCCAACTCCCAGCACTTGCCTCGGGCGCCCACTGGCATGTGCTACCATAGGCCTGCATATTTACTGGCAGTTAACCGCTCTTACGTAGTGTTCTCTGCCAGTCACCTAACAGCTGCTTGCAACTTACTCCATAGCACTTCCATCCGTGTCACTCCTAGCACTTATCTCCTCCACCCCCGGCCCATCCTTTCTCTCTCTCTGCACTTGCACAATCAGAATGCTCACAAGGCCTGGTAGGAATTCCTATCTCTTTCATTGTTATGTTTGTCCTTCATTCCCATGTTCCCTCCCTGTTGCCCTGTTGGTGCTTTGAAACACAATTTACTTGATGTATAAGCACCTTACAAATGCACAATAAGATAAATATCTTCCTCTGTAACAACCACTTCTAACAGTGCATCTTTTAAGGGAAATACACCCACCCTTTAAAATAACTCAATGATTAAAAGAGCTAAGTTTATTGAAGGGGACTACAAGTCCCATAATAACAGAAGTACTGGGACGAGGAAGAGGGCTGAAGGGGCATGCTGTAGCAATAGTTGGGCAATTAAGCTGAGCAGTCCACACCTGAGGGAACCTGGGAGGCATAGAAGGCCCCCTCAGGTGCAGGCAATTGGAAGGAGAGGAAGAAGCTGGAACTGTGACTGGAATGTGGAGGGTTGAGCGAAGCGAGAGTCCCATAACAAGGGCAGCAGTGCCATTACCGGGATGGTCGGCCTGCCACTGAGGAGCATATCGCCATTCGCACTTGTGTAGTTTCCTACACGGGTGCTAATAGTGTATTTTTTTGTGTGTAAAAAAATAAACTTACCTTTTTTCCTGCGGCTCGGCTGCACGTAGTGCTACTTGTCAGGTGATTCCGTTTTCATTGTTGACTCTGATGTCATCAACATGAAAACGGACTTACTTGATGAGCAGCGAGCCAGTCCATGGGACAAAAAAAGACACTATTAGCAACCGTGCAGGAAACTACATGGGTGGTAAGTGATGAAGGGAGAGCAGGGGTAGGGGCGCTGCCTGCTCAGGCAGCTCGGAACACAGGCTTGCACCATACAGTAGAGCCCGTGTTCCGAGCCTCTTGATTGGCCAGCATGCCAACCCAGGGTGCTAATGTATGGTAATATTGTTTTTTTGCAATTTTGAACTGTTGTAATGTGTGAAACGTGTTTTTGTCAAACCTATATCCCACAATAAAATAAAACATTATTTGATTTAAGTGCTCTTTGGGTATCTCATTGTACCAATCTACCACCCCCATATTCCCTGATGTCTAAGCTTTACTGCTCTACTACCTACCTTGAATGAGTTTGGCCAGACGTTAGTGTCTTTTCCCTGTTCACTAAAATAGGGTGTCCTATTCTGGGCAGGTTCTGAAAATCCATCTCAACATGGTGCATGTAGTAAAGGTTACACCCTATATGCCTTCACTTGGGATAATACCTGGGCGTGCCCTTGTTGACCTCCAGAGTGATCTGCTATATATGGAATAAATACATTGATAATAATTCCTCTGCCTTTGCTGTAGAAAAAAACAGTAGCTCTGAACTAGCAAGGATTGTCCAGTTTACCAAATCTTTCATCACCTTATTCAATTCAAGATGTATTAGGGTGCAGAAGTAGACGTGGGACACAAAGGTGGCATGGTTGTTGGCATAAATGTTTATTGAACTCAAAAAGACCATACCTGTTTGTGTAACAGAGAGGGGGTTCCCTGCCCCAAGCAAAACTAAGGATAATGTCAGAATGTCCATCAAAATTAAATTGTCC
This sequence comes from Ambystoma mexicanum, assembly GCF_040938575.1. NCBI lineage: Eukaryota > Metazoa > Chordata > Amphibia > Caudata > Ambystomatidae > Ambystoma > Ambystoma mexicanum. The sequence goes on from NC_090931.1 coordinate 712,242,469, forward strand.
ACTGTCCTTTGTCCCAAACCTATTTCCGTCCCTTAGACTTCAACAGAAACCTATAAGTAGAATGTATCCTGCTTATAACAGGATGACTCCTCCTTTCAGATATTTCAGTCAGTTCATGAATGGCGGAATGTTCTTCTTCCGTTAGCTATCACTAGACTTTTAATGTGTTGTTCCACAATACAACATTTATTTATTTGTGCATTTATAGCAGTGCGCAAAGCCAATGGGCATATATGCGCTAGTTACAGGAAACAGTCATAGTGGAGAAGTGGTAAGGCAGTAGGAAAAGGAGGTTAGTTTGAATAGCAAGCTTTTGATATGCTTTCTGAAGACATTGTAGGTACACTCGCCTCTCAAAAGTGAGGGGGAAGCTTTTTTCCATAGAGACAGTGCCCGGATTGGGAAACTGGATCCCACAGCTTTTGAATGCTCCTTGGTGTGACAAGGCATTGTCTGTAGGCGGTTCTTGCAGGTCTTTCTGAGTCATGCTTTTTTAGTTTGTCCGCAAGGTAACTTTGTGCGTCGTTCGAAAGACATCAGTGGGCAAGGGAGAGAGTTTTGAAGTTGATTATGTCCTTTACTGGGAGCCAATGGGCTGCTTTTCTAGCATCCGATATATGGTCCGGTTTGCCAATGTCAATGGCAGCTCTGACCGCATTGTTTTGGGTTATTTGTAGTTTGCATGGGTTCTTCTCTGAGATGCCACAGAGTAAGGAGTTGCAGTAGTTAAGTTTCGAGCCTACCAGTGCCTGGGCAACTTCCAAGCGATTAGTGATAGTGAGGAAGGGTTTGCTGCCGTTGATTAATTTGAGAGCATATCCTGATGCTTTTTACTTTACTTTAATTGATTTATAACGTGCAGCCACTGACCCATGAGCTTAAGGGCGCACATGAACCAAAGATATGGACTAACAAATATATATACCTTTATACAGTACACAGATCTAAAACAGTGCAGATTAAAAATAATTAAGAAAATAACAGGGTTTTTAATTTGTTTTAAAAAACCTCGGTCAACTTTAATTCTCAGAGGTCAAGCGGAAGAGCATTCCAAGCCCTTGGTGCCGCATTCACAAAAGCTCTGTTCATGGCTTTAACAGAGATACCAGCTGATCAGAATTATTCGATCTAAGGAGTCTTGTTAACTTTCTCAAGATCCTGTAGGTAGGATGGCATCCTTCCCATCTGACATTTGTGTGTGAGTCTAGCTTCCACAGGGAGCCAGTGCAGGCTCTGCCTGGCCATGCAGACATGGTCTCTCCAAGCAAGGCCTGCAACCACTTTGACTGCACTGTTTTGCATCACCAGAATGCAATTACAATCCGACTCAGTGATGCCATGCAAGAGACTACAACAGTAATCAATGTTGGCTCCTACTATCATCCTGGCAGTTGTTTCTGCATTAATTTGAGAAATAAATGGGCGAAGATGGACTAACAATTTAATATATTAAGCAGAGGGCGAAACCAGACTGTTTTCATGCACCTTCATATTCAGGAGCTGATTGGAATGTAAGTATCTGCATTGGAAAAACAATCCTAGGCAGATCCTAATGTGTTTACCATATTCGGAGTGCCAACCACCATGAGTTCAGTCGTGTCTTTGTTCAGAGCAAGACCGTTCTGCAGCATCCAGTTTTGGATAGGATTGTGCACTCTATTCAGAGGAATTTCATCCTCTTCATGAGAACCAGTCAGAGGCATGACACATTGTGTGTCATCAGCGTAGTTTGTGAACGCCACACCATTCTGTTCAAAAGAGCAAAAAAATGGACCGTAAAAATATTGTAAAGAAGGAGACGGACACAAGCACCCTGGGGATGCCATATTCAAGGATCACAGGCGGAGCTTCAGCCTCTCCAGAATAAACTCGACATTCTCTATAACTTAGGAACGATGATATCCATGAAGCTGCTTTAACGGAAAAATGTGCCACATCCTTCAACCTGGTGACCAAGATTGAATGATCCGCCAAGTCGAAGGCCTCAGAAAGGTCCAGCAACATAAGGAGATATGGCTTTACATTGTCCATGTCATAAATGAGCCTAGACTTCAACTCCAGTAGTGCTGTTTCAGTTTCGTAGCCTTTTCTAATGCCGGACTGATGTTTATTAAGAATTGGATATTTGTTTAAGTGAGCAGATATTTGAGTATAAACCACGCGGTCCAGAATCTTTAATAAGAAAGGCGTATTGGTGATGGGTTGATAATTTTAAAGGCATTTTCGGACATAATCCCTTTTGTTTAAGATAGGGGTTATCCAAGCCTTTTTCATTGCCAATGGCACTGAATTTTCTAAAGGAAAAAGATGTATTCACAAATCTACACAGAGAGTCATTTAGGATAGGTGGGCAAGATTTAATGATCATGGCTGAGCATGGATTGCCCGGACATTTTTTGTTTTACGATTATCAATAATGTTAGCTAGCTCTGGTGCTGATATTGGCATAAACCTACATTGTTGTATTATAGGATTATCTACCAGAGCTGCTAAATCACAATCTTCCGAATCCTTAGTTAATTCGGGTGTTTTATTGGCAAAATCGTCCTGAATTTGATCAAGTTTACCTAGCAGGGCTTCTTGAATAGATGCACACCAAGCATCATCTTTCTTCACAAGGCCAGTATCCTGTAATTGGGAAGTTTCCTGCTCTCTCATAATCTTAAAATGTTCCTTGACTTCCGACTGGGAATTCTGAATTTTGCTATTAAGGGTGGTTTTCTTAGCGTCATTGACTGCTAATTTATAGTCTTTAGCAGCCACTGTGTATGCTAACAGATTCTGTGAGGTCTGACTAGACGTCCAAGCATAAAAGTGTCTTAATTTGGAAGCCTTCTGTTTAGTTTTTTTATTCCAGGAGAGAACCACACATTTTTATTTCGAATCTCTTTAAAGCGTTACTTTTTTAAGGGAGCAAGGGTCTTTGCGGACATTGCAAACGAATATGAAAGGAGGTTGGAGATTTCCTCAACAGAATATAATTTAGAAAAATCTGCAATGACTGAAGTGAGCAAAGGTTCAATCCGCCCTGATATAAGACTCTTGAGATTTCTACTCATTACTTCTTGGTTTCGTAATCCTTTGGTTTCATAATCCTTTTGGTTTTAAGGGAAGTTCACTAGTGATCATTTAGTGAACAAAGAAATGGTCAGACCAAGGACAAGCAAAAGCTTGATGACCCTTAGTTACTATATTATGTATGACCACCCAGTCATAAGTATGGCCCTTACAATGAGTGGGAGCTCTAACCTTCTGCTCAAAGCCAATTTTATTCAAGGAAACTTCCAGATTATTAGCCATTACATCCAACTCATGTACCAACCAGAGAGAACCTAGTCTTGGGTTTGAGTAGGGGTAGTAAGAAATTTGTAAGAAGTGTTGAGAAATAAGTACCTGCAGACAGAGCTTATATACCAGGATAAGATTAATTGTAGTTTCTGCTTTAACCCCTATTTTGGCAAGTCCCGTGGCATGAGGGCAGGGACATAGGTTTGGGCATCTGGCGGTGTAGCTGGGCGGGCGGCTTGCATACGCATAACATTGGGGTGGTTGTGTTGAGCGGGTTAGCTTGTGAAAATGATACCGTTTGAGGTATGTTGTAATGTGGTGGCATCTGGTGGGAGGGCAGACTGTGTGGAAGTGCTAAGGTGTGGCCTTATCTCTATCAGTGTTGGGAGGAAGTGAGTGGGTGGTGGAAGTTTGCATTTGTATGCAGGCTTCACTGCAATAACATTCTGTGGTTTGCACTTGCAGAGACCTGACATGAGCGGTGGCAGGAAGGCAGTAGGTGTAGGCAGGGCAGGGAGTGGGGAGGTGAAACGAGTGGGTGTTCCTGAGTAAGCCCAAGCCTGCACTCGTACAGCACTGAGTGCGATCGGCTTACCTGTGAGGGCAGGACGAGCAGCAGACCATGGAAGATCGCGGGTCGGCGCAAAGACGCTTCGACGGCAGAGACAGGCAGAGACAATATCCATCGGCTTTAACTGCAGGCCTTTACTGAGGGCCGGTTGGAGGCAGGGCTCTGGTTGTTGTGGGCTCCAGCCAATTTCCCGTCACACACGGCAGGCAGACTGGGAGTCCAGTTGGAAAGTCGAGTCTGTGGCAGCCATCTTTACAAGTTCCTGGGGCTCCGGTACATAAATTGAGGGATGCGGTCCCTAGGTGTAAAAGGGGACCGGCAGAGACGATATCCATCAGCCTTATCTCCAAGCCTTTACTAAGGGCCGGGTTTGCCTCCTGGCTTGGAGGCAGGGCTCCGGTTGAGAAGGCATCTCGATTACTCGTGATTGCAGTGCATTTTTGACCTCCTTGGAGCCTCTCGGCGCTTCCTGGCACCAGTGTCCGTGTGGTAGGCCAACCCTCCACTGACCCGCTACTGTGTTTAATTTTGTTTCTCCTCATTTCCCACTATATGGATAAAGTTCATGGAACTCTTGGAGTGGACGCGATCTTAAGCACCTACAGTTAACCACCATATTTACATCTCCACGCTTACTCTCTTCTTTACACCACCACTCAAATAGAACACAGCGATACTATGACACCATTCGGTATAGCTGTTCTCATACCAACATCTGCCTCAAACCCCCCATCGCTCTAACTAAACACTGCTGGTTACCCCCCCCCCCCAGCCAGGCGTTCTCCTCAGGCACAACGCAGCCACAATCAGTCTGGATAATTCCTGCCAGAACAAACACATACTATTGACCTCTCAACCACCACACCTACCGCTAAGAAGCAGCTATTTCACGAATGCCACACCAGCAGCACACATATCCGGTGCTCACACACACCTTTGACTCTCTCTACTCTCTTGAACTTCGGTTCCCAAGGGCGTTCAACCTACCAGCGCCTTCAGACCATACCAATGGTACATAAGGCGCTATATAAATGCAAAGTAACATAACATAACATAACATAACCCAAGCCTTTCTCAAGCTTTTCTTACCAATAGTATTTTTGTGACTTATGCCAAAGGATCTCTTCCTCTGGACTTCTCGTCGCTTATGTGTGGGTTCCACACTCCTTTCGCAGCTCTTTAAGGTGCATTTCTTATGCCCCGTTCACTAACCTACCAAGCGTTATTTCGTATGTATAAGACTCTTGGTTTCTCAGGATTCGAGTTCCTGGCCCTTTGCGCTTCATAATATCTCTTGACTAGGCCTGTTCACTATCCTGCTGGTCATTTCTTTCAGTCTCTTTGGGGTGCTCTTTCGCCCACCTCTGTACTCAACTGGTCACTCTCTTCGGTCCCACTGGGATGCGAAGATGCCTCTGTACTGCCTCCCAACCATCGCGCCTGGGGTCTCCCTGTACCTTCCTGGTCCCCCTTTGCATACCCTTGCACTTGGTCTGCAAGGTTTCTGGTCCTTGGCAAAACCAGTAAGCTTCTGCAGCTTCCCCTGGGCTCTCAGTCTTCTTGCAGCTTTCAATGGATGGCTCCACCACGCTGGTTTCTCACTGCTCGTTGGGTCTCACCCTGACCAATCGGCTGATTTGGATTCTGCCACTGGATGCTAGTCTTCCCAACTACAAGGTAGGTCATGGGTATTCCGCATCTTCTCGGTCCCCGCCTTCTTGTTCCTGGTGTTTGTGTCTGCAGCGCGTCATCTCTGCATTAATCTGCTCCCCAGCCTGAAGCTGCTCTGGGGCTGGACTGACGAGGATGAGGGTCATTCATCAGTTCTTGTGCCCGATTGTCTTTCTAGCTTCAAATTGCTAGTATGTTTGTATCAGTTCCGCATAGCGCTCTTCATTACCCTGCTCTTCCTGGTGGCATTACTTTTTGGAGTCATCCATATTCACTCTTCCCTCACTCTTCCTCGTCACAGTTCTATCTGCCTGATGCACATGTATAAGGACATTTTTAGAAGAAAGAGGATAGAGAGGATGCAGTGGCTGGCCTCAATTTGTATTTTAGGGCGATAGAGGTTGGGCCGCATGATGGTGTGGATGCTGCATTCTCCCTGGACAGTCCTCACTTCCCCCGTACGGAGGGGGATCCTCTGACTGATTACTACCCCTAGGGGGACTCTCCGGTAGTGTTCTCACCTTCCTTGCCCCATGGGAAGGGTCCTCCTCCCAGGGGGAAGTGATGACATCAAGGGATTTGTCACAGATGTATTTACTACTTAGATACACGGATTGTTTCATCTTTTTCCATATTAGTAATGATTGTAAATATATATAAATTTCTGAGGCTTGTGGAATCTGCTTAGATCACATGCTGTGCATAAGCCGACATCTAGTGGAAGCTGCGGAGTATTACAATTAGTTTTTCGAAACTCGAAAATGGGCGTCGACACAGGGCGTGCCAGTAATACTATCTCTAGTGTGACGTCCACTGTACCCAAGATCCCTCACGCGTCTAGGATCCTCAGATTGTTTTTTTCCGCCATACTGGTCGGAAGCATTTTGCGGAGTCCCCTGGCCTTAGCCATACTTTTGCTAGAATTTAAAATATAATCTATTGACATCCTTCCCCACCCCAACGTTGAACTTCGACACTTGACGCTGACTGGAGAAGAAATCGACCGTCAGCTGCTGCACGACGGATTTGGGGCTCGGAAGGCTGCTGGCCTCGGCCCGGGCCTGGTAGGCCGCTGGCCTCGGCCCTGCAAGTAGGGAGAATGGGGGGTGGTACATACTCTTCACTCTTGGTATATGGGTACACCTTATACATTTCCTACACTTAACAGCCCGCTGCCTCAAGGTGCGTATGGAGGCTACCCCTTTTCAATTCTGCCCCAAGTGCAATCGCAAATACCCTTGGGTCGACAGGCACGCCACGTGCAATCTCTGCTTGCCGAGGGACCACCCCGAAGCGAACTGCAGAGCGTGTAGTAGGTTTAAACCTAAGACACTTAAGGACCGTTCGACGAAGCGCTGGGCCCACCACGCCAGGCAGGCGGCCATGGCAGCGGAGGGCGCCTTCAGCGATGGCAGCGACGCCGTACTTTCGGACGGCGAGGGCATTACGGCGTCGAAAGACAGCCGAGCGCAGGTCCCCGACCTCGGAAGGTCGTCCGGCAGGGCGGCTATGGGGAAGACCCCCGGCGACACAAGCGCTTCACATACTACACATACTACACACACTAAACACACTAAGTCCAACCGAGACTCGACGACGTCGAGTGCTCGGAAAGAGGCACAAAAATCCAGAACATTTCCTCTCGTATGATCCACAAGGGGCCACACCCTCAGGCTCTACTGATCCTATCACCCCGAGTAAGAAGGCCCGGTTTGAAACTACGATGAGGTCTGAACCCTTCGAGGTACAACCTTACGCAAGACCTTACTCAGGGTATCAAGGAGAGGCTTCCCTTTGTGAAGACCAAGAATTTGGTATGATAGAAGAGCAAACCGGGACGGGCTACTATGGGGATGACGAGGAGCAGGAAGAAGAAGAGGATGACCCGGAAACATACAGAGTAGATTCCCCGGTAGAGAACGAAGCCCCAGTTACCAACTCCCCGGTCGATAACCAACCCCTCCTAAATGAGGTTCTCGCTCGCGCAGCAGAACATTTCCACATTGACACCCACGGTGTACAGGAGGAAAGGGACTTCGCAGAAGAGTTAGTCGGAGAAAGGAGGCCTGTTGCCCAGACCACCCCTATCCTTAAATCCATTCATCGGAGAATAGATCCGTCCCTGGTGAACCCAAACCTCACCAGAGCAGTCAATCCCAGGGTTGAAAAACTTTTCAGGGCAGCACGGTCTGACCCTCTCTATATAAGAGGACATCTGAAGCCAGACTCACTAGTAGTCACCAACACTCGTAAGAGGGCTGGGACACCCTTGTCTTCGTCAGAAGCTCCTCCCGACAAGGAGAACAAAAAACTATACGGTTTCGGCAGGAAGGTAGCCTCAACGTCCGCCTATCAAGCAAGGATTGCTAACTCCACCACCCTGTTGGCCAGCTACAACTGCCATCAGTGGGAAGAAGTCGCGGCTCTCATAGCCTCTGCTCCCGAACAGTTAAAGGGCCAATTAGCTCGGATTTCCGCAGAGGGTAGAGCCGTGTCTGGTTGCATTTTGAAAGCAACCTTCGACGCCGCGGACAACGCAGGCAGATTGATAGCAGAAGGTACTGTTATCAAGAGACATGCGTGGTTACGGCAGTCTGGTTTTAAGGCAGAAACACAGGCATCATTGTTAGACAAACCGGTGGAAGCCGATCTGTTTGGAAATGCGGTCGAAGATGCACTGAAAAATGCCAAGGACGAATACGAGACACTCAAATCACTTGGCCAGTTAACCAATAAACCCCTAACCAGAGAGGGAATAGTAATTGTCGTCGCCCACGCGGCAAAAATTCCCAGAGAGGATCTAACTATTCCCAGGGGCAGGGTACACAGTGGAACAACAACCAACAGTCTACCCAGGGTTACGGCAGAGGTAATAGGAGAGGTTGTGGTAAAGGCAGAGGCAGCCCCACCAAGGGAGGCGGCACGCCTCCACCAAAGCAGTGACGCTCAGTTCAGGGTCCCTTCTCACGCAACCCCAGTAGGGGACGCATTTCAAACTTCACCCAGGCTTGGGAAGGGATCACATCAGACAGATGGGTGCTGTCAACAGTATCCACAGGATATTGTATAGAGCTACTGCAGCGCCCCCGGAACCATCCTCCACGACAAAGAACATCAGAAGATTCTCCTCGAGGAGATCGCCATTCTTCTACAAAAGGACGCGATAGAACTCGTCCCGGGACACCAGGTAAACAAGGGTATTTATTCAACTTACTTCCTTGTGCCAAAGAAAGACTTGACAATGCGCCCAGTATTGGACTTACGGCCTGCCAACAAGTATGTCAAGCCCCAAAAATTTCATATGGCCACGCTACAAGAGGTAATCCCCCTCCTAAAAAAGGGGGATTACATGGCAACCTTGGATATGAAAGATGCTTATTTTCATATTTCAATGTTCCCAGCGCACAGAAAGTACTTGCGCTTCAAGGTGGCCAGTCGCCACTACCAATTCAAGGTACTGCCCTTCGGGATAGCTTAAGCACCAAGGGTATTCACCAAGATACTGGCCGTGGCGGCCGCACACCTACGCAGGGAGGCAATCCCAGTGTACCCTTATCTGGACGACTGGCTCATAACGGGGGAAACCCCAGGAATTTGCAGGACAAACATTCAAAGGACTATCGACCTCCTCCACGAGTTAGGCTTCTCAATCAACGAGAAGAAGTCAAGCCTGGTGCCAAGCACTTCAAAACAATTCCTAGGAGCAATCCTGGATACCCAGGAGGGGTTGACCTTTCCTTCAGAAGAAAGAATTCGGAATATACTACTGCAAATTCCGCATTATCAGTCCGGTCAACAAATAACGGTACGCAAAGCAATGCGTTTACTGGGCATGATGGCGTCATGCATTTACCTGGCCCCCCATGCGCGCCTCCGCATGCATCCCATGCAAGAATGGTTGGCAAAACAGTGGTCTCAGGCAAGTGGCCAGTGGGACGATCTAGTGGTCGTTTCGCCAACACTGGTACAAAGCCTTCACTGGTGGACAAGAGAGAATCTTGCACAGGGGAAACCCTTTTACGATCCCGAAGTACAGGCAGTAGTCACTACAGATGCATGTCTGACGGGGTGGGGAGCTCACCATCTCCACCACACAGCTCAGGGTCTCTGGTCTCACTCAGTGGCCAAGAACCACATCAACCTGCTAGAGCTTCTGGCAGTATTCAGAGCGCTTCAGGCGTTCAAGACCCATCTACTAAACCTGTCAGTGCAAATCCGGACAGACAGCACTACAGCCATGTTCTACCTGAACAAGCAAGGAGGGACTTGCTCGCCAAATCTGTCCAAGCTTGCCCAGAAAATCTGGATATGGGCACTCAGACGGAACATCTTCCTGTCATCACAACATGTTCCAGGGGAGCTCAATTCCCTAGCGGATGCTCTGAGCAGAGACTCCCTCCCAGAGGAACACAAATGGGTTCTTCACAGAGAGGTCGTAGAAGATCTCTTCTCTCAGTGGGGTTTCTCCACTATAGACTTATTTGCCACAAGTGAAAACAGACAATGCCCAGGATTTGCATCCAGGTTCCCCCAACCAGACTCCCAGGGGAACGCCCTGTGGATGAACTGGTCAGGGATGTTTGCGTACGCTTTTCCACCAACTCCTCTCATCAGGAAAGTGGTGAACAAGATGAACAGGGAGTCGATGACGCTCGTCCTAGTTGCTCCCATGTGGGCAAGACAACCGTGGTTCCCACACCTATGCAGGATGGCGGTGTGCGAGCCCATCAAACTTCCAGCCTGGTACAACCTACTGTCCCAGCACCAAGGTCAAACAGTGCACCAGCAACCCAACTCAATGAACCTAGCAGCATGGCTCCTGAGGTCATAGAGTTTGGACACCTCAATTTGCCACAGAGGTGTATGGACATCCTAAAAGAATCTAGGAAACCAAACACAAGGCACTGTTACTTTGAGAAGTGGAAGAGGTTCGTTATCTGGTGCCACAGTAGACACATCAACCCAGTTGATTGCACTCCTTCCACTATTGTTACATACATGCTCCACCTGCTAGATGCAGGATTGGTTTTTAACTCACTGAAAGTACACCTGGCAGCCCTCTCGGCTTACACCACTTCCCATAGCAAGGTTTCGTGGTGGAAAGTACCAGTAGTTAAAGCCTTCATGGAAGGAGTAAAGAGACTTCACCCTCCTATTTCAAACCCACCACCAGGGTGGGACCTTAATGTGGTGCTAGCCAAGCTCATGGGCCCCCCTTTCGAACCCATGCATAAAAGCAGTCTCAAACACCTGACTTATAAAACGGCCTTCTTAGTAGCTATTACTTCTATAAGAAGGGTCAGTGAAATTCAGGCTCTGTCAGTGCAGGATCCCTTCTTTACTATCCATAAAGACAAACTGGTTTTACGCACACACCCTAGGTTCTCACCTAAATTTATATCAAAATTCCATGTAAACCAGTCCATCGAGCTTTCGGCTTTCTTCCAGAACCCGCAAAGCTCGGCTGAGGTGAAACTACACACCCTAGATGTGCGTAGGGCGGTCCTCTACTATGTAAATAAAACCAGACCGCTAAGGAAAACAGATCAACTGTTTGTCTCCGTAGCTACAGGCAGAGAGGGGGATCGCGTCTCTAAAGGTGCCATCTCGAAGTGGATTATTAGCTGTATCCAGCTTGTTACTCACTCTCTGAAAAGACTCTGCCTTTTACGCCAAGGGCCCACTCTGGCACGCCCTGTGTCGACGCCCATTTTCGAGTTTCGAAAAACAAACTGTAATACTCCGCAGCTTCCATTAGATGTCGGCCTATGCACAGCATGTGATCTAAGCAGATACAAGCATCAGAAATACGATTACGGTGAGTAATGTATCCCATCTAATTTGGTTGAAATTCCAAAAGGATTTTGCACCGTTTTATTGTTTGCCTGTTTATCTTAAAACAATGTTTTTCACATACGTTCATTGAGTTTTTCTGTTTAAGCTTCCTCCTCTACATCCAGATAATTCACAATCTACTGACTTAACTTTGAACTGTAATGGTTTCATTGATTTTTCTTCAAACTACTTAGAAAAATGTATTGCTGAGAGACTAACTCCCATCAGTATCTTCAAATTCATTATAATATTTTGAACTCGGAATTAAAACTGGGCATGTAAAATATATATTTTTTTTATCCTTTGTTTTTCAGATGAATTCCTTCATAAAGAACCCCAAAATCCTCCTTTTGAAGTGTTCCATTGAGTACCTCTACCGAGAAGAAACTAAGTTCACTTGCATAGATCCCATAGTGCTTCAGGTAACACTGTGCCCTTTGCCTTGCTCATGAACTCCGTGCCTTTTCCGTCACTGCTTTGCTTGTGCCAGATAGACACTTGCCTGTGAATTTCACGTCCGTGCTTGCAAATATAGGAATTGGCTGAGGATGAAACCTGTCCGATTGTGAACAGTAAAAGCTGAAAATAATTAAGAAACACATTTTTGCAGAGGTTTGTGAAAATAGTTGAGGGGTTACTACAATTATGGGTTTAAAGATTTTCTTTAAAGGTCATGAACATAGCAGCTTGGTTTCTGTTTGAGTACATGGTGATCAGTTTTTGTATTTATTAGGCTGTGCTTTACTTTAAAGTACAGTGAACTTGTGATATGCAGGTTACTTGCCACAGAATGCATTCAATTTATGGATGTTCCAGAACAGCCATACATTGAATGCATTCTACACTAAAAGAATAGGTAGTTGGCAACTACCCTATAATTTAGTGTGAATTGGTAAATCTCAGGCAAACATCTGAATGCTTTACAGGCTTTATCCACCCATAATTCCCCAATGACACGCTCTTGCATAATGGGCTCTGACTATCTTGCGCTCAATCTAATTAAGGGTTCAGGGTAAAGAGATTGCACTCTTTTTCGTGCACTTGATTGGCTATTCAATATGAGCAAGATGTCCAAGTTGTCCACCATTTATCCTGCATGATTGTGCATTTCTAGACTGTTCTTAAGATCCTGTTAGCACAGCACTCTGCATATTATTTCTGAACATGAGCCTCAGGCATGTCACGGACCAAAGGTGCCAAACTTAAGGGTTTTGGTGGAGAGTTGAAATTGAAAGTGGGCTATGTATTTATTATTTAGTAATTTAATTACCCTTTGGGGCAAATATTCATAAAAGGACAATTGTTCCGTTTTGCAGCACTTAATATTCTGTTTCTTATCATTCTGACTAAATTGTGTTTTAAACAAATAAATTGTGTTTACTTTTGAAAAATAGAAAATCGATTTCCATCTTCTAAAATGTCACACATCAATATAGTAACATCTTCCCCCACTGGTGTCCTGCCAAACGCCTTTGACCTTCTGAAAGTCTCCAAATGTACCCCGAAAAGAATGGAGATCAGAATCTTCTTTTTAGCATGAGTAAGGTCACCATACACGTTGCCTGACCCTTATGTAAAACATTTGGTATGGAGTGCCCTGCAAGCATAACATTTTAGCTCATTGGTATGCTTTATATCCTATTGTCAAACGCTTGCAAATACGTCTGCAACTATGCCAAGGCTCATGTGCGACATAACCCAGCAGAAAATGCTGCATTCTTCCTGATTTGCAGATAACACATCATGTAGGTTGATTTTTTGTTTTGTTGCTGTTTTGTATCCAAATTGTTGCAAGGTCTTTGTTATTAGGAAAATTGAACAGTATGTGTTTCTGAAAAGGCTTAAAGCATTTCACATCGGCCGTGTTCCCTTCCCCATATATTTGTTGCACATCCGCTTCCATACCCTACTTTGACCTTTCCCTTACCCTGAAGTGTTTTGGTGGTATGGGTTTGAAAGAAAAGCACAATACATTGATTAACTAGATATTTCTATGAGAGAAATCTACAGAAGTAAGCTGATCCCGCTGTCCTTGTACGGCAGCTCAACTAACTTAATTTTTCTGCTCAGGAAAGAGAGTTCCTAAAGAACTATGTACAGAGAATCGTGGATGTTCGGCCCACCTTGGTTTTAGTGGAGAAGACTGTGTCGCGGATTGCTCAGGATATGCTTCTGGAGCATGGCATCACTCTGGTCATTAATGTGAAACCGGTGAGTGTTAAACTTCTGCAGGACACAGTATTACATAACACAATGTTAGCTTTATCGCTTGCAAAAACTTAAAATGGATCGTGTCAGTTAGAAATTGGCTCACCAATGTAAAATGACACATCTTTTTTTCGTTTTGTAACTTATGAGCCATTCATATTTTAGTTCTTAATTATTGATGTGGTTTGCTATTTCTTAAAGAAGCAGGCTTTTGGGAGGGTTTTTCCAAGTCTCTATCTGGGCTAGGACTTGAAAAGCCAACCTAGGGTTACAAAGGTTTCTTACAACCCCAGTTGAGCAAAGCCACTCCAGTAGAATGACCAAGCAGCAATGCTAAACTAAGGAGGAAGGGGGGCAGTGTTGGGTAGTGCAGCTAACACTTAGTAGAAGAGGTAAGTAAAGATCCACACAGGTACGTTATAAAAATAACTCTTTTATTACAGTTATACACTAACACACACTTTAGATATTACAAGTTAAGTAAAAATACAGTAACTCCTACATATAACTCACAGTAGGTCGCCCACAATGAGTGACACACGCTACACTTTAAAATACCTCTTCATAAAACACTCAATGCAATCTTTTAAAGTAGGCAGCAGGTAATGTTATCTCACAATGTAGTACAAAAATGATATACTAAACTTAAGTGCAGCCTTGGGTTCGAAAGGTTTCTGAGGTTGGAGTTGAGTAGTCAGGAGGACACGCTCAGCCAGTGAAGGTACCGTACTCACATTTAGTCAATGCAGGAAACGTGTAGCAATGCCGAATAGGGACTTAAGAGGCTGTCTGTCCAGTTCCAGTGTGAAAAGGAGCAACTACCACCCCTGGGAGTATTGATAAGTGTTAGGAAAATACTTCTGTGTTAGCAACTTTCCCTCCATATTCTATGGACTTCCAAACTTGTTGGTTTTGTTTTGTTTTTGAACCTGTCCTGACTTTTTACTGACTGGGAAGTGAAGCTTTCAGCTTCACTCCCCTGGCCTTTTGCTCATTTTATTGTGACGAAACTGATTAGTCCTTCAGACTATCATTACCGTGAAACTGTTTTTTGAATGGATTGTGTCCTCCCACGTAGTCCTCATCTTTCATATACTCTGATATCCTGTTTGCAGCACGGAAATCCTTTATGCGGCAGGCGCCGTGCGTCATCATCAAGTCCCTCGAGAGCCTCCGTCCTCCTCGAGTATGACGTTGACGCTGGTATATTTGGCACGCACCGCACCCGTTGCCTCAGTTCCGTTTTTACACTTGGGATTTTTGGTTACTTGTATGTGTGCCTAAAGACAAGCTGGAGGCAGCAAACCTATTTTTACCATTTTGCATTATTTTTGTGTCCACATTTGCATTTACCGTGCATGGCTACTAAATTTGGCTAGTGCCCTGAAATGGCCACGCCCCGAGATTTTCGATTGTCCTTTAGCCATATTGGATTTTGGCCATTTTCGTACCTTGCCAGGTCACTGTCTGCTCCCATTCCACATCTGTGGTGCCTGAGTCTAAGTGTGTGCTATGAGCGAAATCCAAACTCAGCAATTAATTGCACCACTGTTGGCTGTTTGAGTGGTGCAGATCTTTACCATTGGTGGGCTTGGACTTGCTTCCAGATACAAAGAGGACTCCTGCAGCCATTTCTTCAGATCACCATAGGAGAGTAGCTGACAGAAGATCTGTGGACGATTCCCGAAGAGGCCCAGCATCACTTCGTGTGTTTGGCCCGGTGAAGCCCTCATGTTCTACCTGATCTGCGAAATGCCCTGAGCGGTGCTGCACCCCTTGGACTGATGGGGCCAACCAGTCTTGATGCGTTCTCAAGTATACGGCCATGCTGAGCCTTCGGAAGGGTCCCCGAACCACCCGTTGGACAGACCAGCTCTCCAGTGAGCTTCCTTGCTAGAACTATCACCGTTCCTTGTTCGTTGCTGGAACGTCGTTAGTCGCCAGCTTGTGGTATAAGTCACTTTCCTGCCGAATGTCAGGGTCCCAGCTTCAAGGGAACCTGCTCTGGAAGATCTTCTTCAACCGCTTGCTACCTCTGCGGTTGCCATTGCTGGAACTCGCCTTCCCCTATTTGGTGAAGTGTCCAGAAGTGGTCTGCATTGTGTCTTCTGCATTTCTTCCTCACCAAAGGTTGCACTCTGCTCCTGAAACCGACCAGAAGAATCCTTGAACCTGCAGCTCCTGGGTACCTTTCACCGGCTCCAACGGCGGGAAATGCAGCAGGCTGTGTGTGTCACCAAGAGAATATGTCTGCTGTAGCTATGCATCAGGTGGGAGTTCTAGACTACTGGCGCAGGAGTGCTGCGTGGATAATAGATGAGCCACATACGGCCCCCAGATGTTGCTTGGTCTCACTGAGGGATGCAGAGTAGTGCAATATTAGGCCTCTACATCGTGGCAGTATAACATTTCTATTTTCCATTGTTCATTAGACGGGGCTGTCCCCTTCCCCAGAACAGGGCAGCCCTTCTCTTGGCCAGTAGTAGCATCAGGTCAAGGAGGCTCCTCGCATGTCTTGCCAATTCCCTTGTGTAACCCAACAGGGCAATCCCAGGAGCCGGAGCCAGCCGTTCCCCAACAATCTCACTAATGCTTTGACAGACCAGTGACCAGTAAGCGTAAACAGGGTGACAATGTCAGCCCAGGTGGATGAACTGCATCTGTGACATGTGTCTTGCATCCCCAGGAAGAATCTGTGCAGGTCGGCAGGGGTTCAATAACATAGGTGAAGGAAATTAGTGTATTAGTTTAAACCGATTGTAAATTGTTTTTGTTTGCGCACAACAGAAATGCCACATCTCGTCTGAAATTGTAGCCCCCAGGGCATTCTCCCATCTACCGCAGGAGTCATCCGCCCACCCTGCCAATTTATCGATGATGCTGGCATATAATCTGGACACCAGCCTTGTCATGTTATCCGTCCCTGATGCAGGATCGGGGCAACTGGGGGTTCCTTGGGAAAGGATGGGGGAAGTGCACCTTCAACCCCACACACCCACACAAAGCCCAAAGTATAGGAAGATGTCTAATGCGTATGCACCCCCCCACCCTCCCTTGCCTTGAAATCCTCCAGCGTCAGAGACTGCCCCCCAGGGAACAGATCATGCCAGCAGGAAACGTTGAGCCTGTTAGGGATCCTCGGAACATGCATGGTGGGAAGAAACAGAGAATATACCACCCATGCCTCTGCCCTCCCTCAATACGCAGCCGGGCCCAAGGCCGTCTCAGAGGGGAGAGTCCTTATCGCCTCATGTATCCCTTGCTCTATCAATGGCCCGTCCAGTGACTCCCTCCCCTCCTGTGTCAACCAACATAATCCTACTTCATCCACGTATAGATCCAGGGTTGACTGGCTCACCATGACCTTGGATGAATATAATGCACTATAGTAGACCACCAGCACCCTGGAGATCTCTGCGTCTATCTGTGAGAGGGCCCCAGGTGGCAGCTATGGTAGATCTAGCGGTTTCCACCCTCACCGCCCGTGCCAACAGTCTACCTGGCCTTTGCCCCGCCCCATACTGCTGCACCACGCCCTTCGATGGAGAAATATAACCTCCTTTTCCACCGCCTCCCGAAACGTTCCCAGCTCTTTGTGGAATTTTGCCACCCTTGCAGCGTTGTTGTAGAACCCCGCCTCAGTTTCCAAAGTCCGAAGGCGAGTTTCACTAGCTGCCAGCTCTGGCTATATGACCTTGAGGACCTCTGCCTCTTTTGCAATACATACCCCACGGATCACACTCTTGAACACTTCCCACAGGACTGCATAGGAAACCACGGTCCCTTCATTTTCTGGGAAAAAACAATGTATCCGCTCCTCTACCACCTCCCTGAAAACCAAGCCTTGGATGCTCTCATTTTTGAAAAACCAGCTCCTATCCCCTGGTCTTGTCCCGGGATGGTCATAGAAGCTGTACCAGGATGTGATCTGAGAGTGTGTGTACTAGGATGTCTCAGTCTGTGATCCAAGCACTCCCCCTGACCAAAACCACTAAGTAATCTAGCCTTCATGCGGTGCCATGCACCGAGGACCTAAATGTGTAGCCCTTGTCCTCCCTATGGCACTTCCTCCACACGTCCACCAATTCCCCAGTAGCACAGAGCTGTTGCAATTTGCACAATTTGCACATGGTCTTTGCAGTTCCCCTACTGCTAGCCCCGGACCTGGCCATCTCGGGGGGGGGGGGGGTGCATGACAGTTTTGAAGTCCTTTGCCCACAACACAATGTTTTCGGGGTATTTTCAAAGCTGTGACTTGATGGACTCCAGGGTTTTCAGCAAATCCATGTTAGGGCTATATTAGTTGACAAATGTGAGCCCCTTGTCCTTGAATCCCCCCAGTGAGAATCAAGGCCCTCCCTTCAGAGCCTTTAACCATCTCCTGATACCAAAACCCCAGACCAACCCCTATAGCTATGCACACCCCCCGTGAGTAGTGGGAGTAAGAGGAGAAATATCAACGGCATCACCAGGACCTGGCAAAGGCTGCCTCATCAGAGGGTGAAGGATGCATTTCTTGTAATAAATAAAAAAAAAACACGTCCACATGATGCCGTTGCATGTACAGCAGTATTTTCCTGGGTTTGGTAAACCCTGTACCATCCAAGACATAAGTTTGACCCAGGACTCGCCATTAAGACACGGGAAGGGCATCATATACAAGCTCAGTGGCCCTTCCACAACCCGGGTTAGTCCACCCATGAGTACGGTTCCAGTTTGACACACCTGTTCCCTCCTCCCCTCCTGCCCGGAGGACCCCTGCCTCCGCACCACCTCCCGGTGACAGATTGGCTCCTACAGACTGTCACGCCCCTTGAGAAATAACTGCTGTCAGACAGTGACCAATTACAACAAAAATGGAAACAACCCCCCACCACTAGTATCCCCCCTCACCCACCAGCAACCCCAACTTGCCGGTTGAACTGCCCCCTCCTGCCCCAGGTAGCAAACCCGTGCCTAGGCATGGGAATAGTTTGTGGCTTACCCATCCTCGCCCATCCCACAGGATCACTTGAAACAAAGCCCTGAACGGCCCATCATGCAATTTGGACCAACAGATAAATTAGCCCTGCGGCCTTAAGGTAAGTCTTTGGTCTGTGGCTTGGCCGCATTGTTTCTGGATTTTGATGACCCTTCGCCACAGCCCACTATATCAAGAAAATCACTTGCCTCCTTGGGCGTCTGGAAAAAAGGGCTTTACCCTGTGCTCGATGCACAGCTGCGTGGGGAATAACATAGGGGGAATAGCTCAGGTGAAACTTGTTTGTCTTGGAAGCAAGACTACGCAGGGCAACACGGGTTTGAATCCCGATCCCGTGCTTAGAAACCGATCTTTGATATTAAGTCCATTATAAAAGAACAATTATAATAATTATAATAGCGTACTTGAAGCCCTTCTCCCTGAGCATTTTATTCCACTCAATAAAATTCCTCCTGGAAGCTTGCACTCTATTGGTGAATCAGGGAAGAGACAGATTTGGAACCCCTTGTACTCAAAGCAAAGTCTCTGTCCCGGTAGTTTATGAGCTGGGCAATAATAGGTCTGGGCGCCGAGACGCAGGAACCAGAGGCCTCCCACCTGGTATCGGATGGGCCCGCTCCATGCCACACGCCGCCAACAAAACCCTCTTGACCCACCACCTCTTGTAAGATCAGCTTATCCAGCCGCTCCATGGGCCCTCTATCCGCCACCTCTGGAGCTCCCACTATGTGAACGCTATTGCAACGGGATCTTGATTCTAAATCGTCCTGTTTGTCAGTTAGGTCCTTCACTGCCTTTTTCAACTGGACCACTTTGCGCGCTGTCTTCGCAGACTCGTCTTCCACCGTCAATATGTGCTACTCTGCCTCATTGAACCTGTCATCATGTTTATTCAACCTGACCTGCATATGGTCTACTTTGCAGGTGAGTGTATCCAATTAATTATCCAGGGAGTGGATGCCTGTCTATAATAGTGTCAGGATGCCTTTTATGTTCTGCATGGCATCTGCCAAGGCTTCCGACTGGATGTCCACTGACGCTTCCATGTCTGAGGTCCCATGCATAGAGTACTTGGGCTGGGAGGGGGCGCCACATATGGAAGCTTGGACTGGTCCTTATCCGCTATGACCATTTTTGTTCCAGGCTGTGTGGGCTTCGCAGGGCAGTAAGGTGTGTGCCGTGCTGGGCCGGCTACCCTCAACCGTCCAAGGATTTCCACTGCTGTCAACCTTTAGCCTCAGTACCCAGCACGTCGACCAGGCCGTGCCCGCGCACCAGACCTCTCTATACTGGCCCAGAGAGGGTTGAACCCCCAGGATAACTGGACTCGGTCTTTAGTGGGTTATACACCCCAGTCAACACGTGTGAGGGTCAACTCTGCAGGACGTAGCAGGCCACTAACCTCACTCTGGTGATTGCAGATTCTCCTGTCCACAATGGTGCTGATTCCTCTCGCCAGCGTGGCTTCAGCTCTGGTATGGAGGCAGCGGGGGGTGCAGTGCCCTCTCCATGACCACATGGTAATGGGCGTCTCACAGAAGTCCTAAACTCAAAGGGGGACCGCCCACCTGTTAGGCAGATTTATTATTTTTAGGCTTCATCCCCTCTCCTAGAGAGACCCCCAGCACTTTTTGTGGACTTCTGGACATTTTTCTTTAAATCCTGAATGAGTGGAGCCTTTTCTCACTCATTCATTCTTGTTGGCTCTGTCTTTGGGAACTCTATTCTTTGTATTCTACCTGTACTATGGAGTTTGTCTGCTCCATAGCTCTTAAAGGCATCTGTATTTTACTAATCCAGCACACAGCTCCTTATGAGCATTGTTGCTGGGGACCTTGTTTCTTTTTCTTATCCTCAAGTAACTACAGTTCTCTCTGCTCCTGTGACTTTTTAATCACATGGACAATCTCCTGGTTATGGCTGGTGGCAGTGGACGTTTTCTACCAACCATTGTTTAATTGTTGTGCCACAGGCTATGTCCATAGTCTCGGTAGTGTTCAATAGGGGCACTCAAGTACCAACTCTTTTTTTGCCATTACTAGCATGGTTATTCTTTGTCAGCTCTTCTTCTACCATTCTGGGATGGGGAGGCCTGTGTGTGTGTTTTGCCTTTGTCAAGAAACCCTTGGATGTCCCAGCCTAGGCTCCAGAGTGTCTGGGCAGGCAGGAAGTGGGTGAGGAGTTGTCCACCCCCCTGTCCTTTGTCTGCCCGAGTGCTTGAATAGGACCAGCTCGGACAGGGGGCTTGGCTGTCCAACGCCCCTTTCTGTAAAATGCTGAGAAAGATTGCATAGGAGTGTGTGCTGGAACTGTATAAAAGGTGAGGCTTCTGGAATGAAAATCAAGGCAACCACTGAAAGCTGAAGTAACCAAAGAAGATTACCAGAGATGCTAGCAGACCCTTTGCAACACCATGAGGCAACCACTGCTGTCCTGACCCCGTTTTCTGTGCAACAGGGGAACTCCGAAGAGGACGACTCCTTCCCTTTGGCTAGTGGGAACAACCAGACCCAAGACCAACTTTGAATTGAGCCATCTCCTGAGGTCGTAGGAGGTTCTAGAGCTGTGGAACCCCAATACCAGGAGACCTGCTGCCCATTTCAAGTGCATCATCGTGGAAAGGTCAAATCCGTCCGAATCTTTGCTGAGCCCTCAAACAATTCGATCCAACTTGCCCAGACCCCCTCATCAGAGTGTGTGACTGCAGGAAACGAAGAAGATTGACCGCGAGATCCGCATACTTTGTTGGTGCTGCAGAAAAGGCACCAAAACCATAAACCGAACCAATAAGTTGTTGAAAGTGGTGCCCCAGGTCCTCCCTCAAGTCTACTGCTGAAAGACCCCATCCAGTGCCCTGCCTTCAGTCACCCGACCAAGGAATCCAGAAGTCGGGTCCAGAGCTGCAACATCGCGGAGCATCCAGCATGAATGTTTTCTTCTAACCTAAAGTGCTGTGGGTGAAAAGGGTATTGCTTACCCAATTCCAGAAAGTCCCTCCAGAGCGCTAGAGTGCACATAGCGGTGTCCATGGTAACCCCCTCTTACCTCTGCCTCAAGCCGCTGCTTTTGTCCCTTCAAGTCCTAATTAGAGTCTCCATCGTTAGTTATTAACTTGCGCTTTTAAAAGACTAGAGACTTGAAGAAATACACAGGGACTCTTTGTGTTCTGCTGCTTGTCAAGACTTTGAGCCCTCTTCGAACTGCCTTTAGCTAGGGTTGCGTTTTTGGACTTAAGACTTGCTGTGCGAAGAAACCCTCTCTAGAACCAGACTAGTATTACTCTAACTAACCATTTTTCTTCCTTTAAGTTTCTTTCTTGTATGTGTTTGCAGAGTAAATGTCTTTCCGTAAATCTGCTAACAACCATATGTGTGCGTAATTACCGATTAATACGATAGCATTGTCTATTCCCTTTCTAACCTTGCAACAAATGTAACCGCGAATAAACACAAAAGTGAAAGTGTCCTTTGAAGTATATTGTTAGGACAGTTTTTTTGAAGTCCAACTAAGAGCTTAGCAAAAGCATTCAAATGAGGCAGTACAAGGCTCCACTCTTAGTATAAGGCTGTACCACCTGAGTTCATGGTAGCGTAGACCGAGCAGCCGGGCTTATCTTAGGAGGGAGAGAAGGCTGTAGAATCAGTAGAAATGAAATTGTAATACAAATGGTCCAAAGAAACACTGGAACACTATGTATTGTAAAAATGGTTTATTTAAATACAAGTAGGCCTAGATAAATCTTTGGGGGGGGGGGAATAAGTACTATCACATTATATGTAATCACAATTATAAAAACACACTATACTTGACGGTACACAGACCAAAGCATACGCCTTATTTGGCACACCTAATAGTAGTGCTGGGGAAGTCGAACCTTTTCATACACATTCAGTATAGGTCACAACTAATCTTGGGGAGTAATAACCAATGGTTACTTTTCAGTTTACATTCAGTTATTCAAGGGTAGTAAACCCTACCAGTTGTACCGTGACGCTCAGCAACAAATCACATAATCAGTCAACTGGACAATATGCGTTTTATGATTAGTGGAACACCAATTCTAGGTACAGTAAAACCTACAAACACTTCTGTTATAACACACAATTATACGAGGTGAGTAAAACCTAAGGATGTAATATTCAATTACAGGTGCTTTTGAGATCAGTGAAATACAGATTGAGATAAGCAGTAACTCTTGTAACTTATTTTTGCATGGCACACAACTAACTCAATGTAAGTAAAACCCATATACATTTTCAAGGAGCTATCAGCAACTTGTGGCAGGTATAAACCTAAGTCTCTTTTGTGCGTCTGTCTAAAACAGGCCAGGGAAAGCAAATCACAATGTTACTCTTTATAAATGACTCAAAGGATATTTTAGGTAGGTAAAACCTAATGCAGACTTATTCTAGACAGGGTAACAGCAAGTCAAGGGCAAGCAAGACCCAGTTGGGGGACACTCCCACAATTATCCTAAAAGGAACAATAAATTGAAACCAACAGCATTACTTTTGGGAAGAGGTACAACCAAATCACAGGTGAGTAATATACACTTATAACTACTTTCTGTTAGAATGGCCAAACAGTTTCTAAGGAAAGAAAGATGTTACATATACTTTTCGGAATAGTGCAACACACATTGTAACTGTTCACTCTCAGAGTTACAGTTACCAACCAACTCTTTTACAAGTAACTTTTAATCATGTATCTCTTTTCTAGGCAAAAGGCCCAATCCTTTAAAAGTCTTTCGCTTATTCTTGGAGCATGAGTGTTCTCGGTGGCAGAAGGGGGGAAACTAGGGTTTACTGTCCAACAGACAGTGTCAGGATCGGTTCTTAAGTAGCAAAAGTCATAATTCCTTAGGAAGACTGTTCAAACAGGTGAGTATTCTACTTTAGAGTTAGTTGAGGTTCCAGGGGCTTCACAGAAGACACCCTAGGAGGATTCCAGCAGTGGGACTGGGTGAACTGGCCGAGAGGCCTCCCAATCACAGAAAGCACCACACACCTACACAGGAATCACATGAGATTTAAGGTAAGTAAATACCCAAGCCAGCACAGTACCTCAGCACAGAAGAGGATTTTGCAGCAGGAGAACTTCAGGATCTGCAGCCAAAAACCTGGTCAGAGGATTCCTTGTCGTGGTGACTGAAAACAGAACCTTGGAAGGGATTTTGCAGCAGGGATCAACGGAGAAGGCTCTAGGCAAGGTTTTCCTCGCGACTGGATGCTGCTCTGTGGGTTTGGCGCCTTTTACAGGAGCACAGAAGAAGACAGAATATCGCCAGTCGGATTCTTGACTTTACAAAGGTCCAGCACTCTGGTGAGGGGACTTTTCAGACTTGATTTGTGTCTCTGGAGATCCAGCAGGATGCCCACAAAGTTTCAGCGAGATTCGGAAGACCATGCACCGCACAATGGCACAAGGTCCCAGGGTATTAGGGTATTGCAGCCCTGCAACGTCGCAGCACGGCATGGGCTGGCTCAAAATGCAGGTCTTCTTGAGTCTAGTGGGTCTCATCAGGCTCTGGATCGGGCGGTTGTTTTCGGAGTCCCCAGGTCGATTGGAAGGAAGGGCTAGAGCTGGCTGAGGTTACACAGCAGGTTCTTCGGTCGCTGGTAATCGTCTCAGCCGTTTTTCCTTCATCATCATCTTCAGTTTTGGTTCCAGTGGTCGACTTGTCTTCAGCTTCCAGGTTCGGAGTATTAACAGGAACTACAGCACAACTTCTGCATTCTCTCCCTGCATTTTGCAAGGGGCGGGCGGGTTGTCCAATCAGGACATCCAGCCCCTACTAGGATTTGTGCCCATTCAGGCAAGGAGGAAGACAAAGGGCTGTGGAGGTTTGGACTGCTCCCTCGCTTCCTGCCTTCACAGACAGACTGGAGCATGGGCGGGGAGTCCACAGGACTCCTGCCTAAGATAAGTCACACAAAGAAATTCCCCACCCTGGATGTCAGGGGAAGGAAGAAGGAAGGAGAAGGAACACTAAAATGGCGATAAAATAAGACTGGGGCCATTATGGTAAAATGAGCACCTTGTTGGTGCCTTTACTGCAGCTGTGAACACAGCCCGCGGTCAAGGTCCCCCAAACTAGTAAAAGGCTTCACTGCCACCAGCCATTAAAAGTAAGCTTGTCCCTGTAACATAATTGTTACAGTTTTAGTGTGAAAGAAGATACATTGCATCTCTCCAGCACTCCACATAAGCTGGGGTGTGCTGGTTTCACCAAATACAATGCAAAAGGGATCCAAAGATCCTTTCTACCCTTGGGTACTGTAGATCTCTCAAGGTTAGCCAAAGAAAGTTAAAAGGGGAGCCCCTAGGGCAACCGTGCAAAAACAGGCACTTATTGCCAAACGTTTGTTAAAGAGGATAACTTTAAAAAGCACTATGGAGAGTCTAAATAATGACACCCATAAAAAGAGTAAAAGAATCCGTGAGTGTGGATTAAGGTTCCCGCTCACATAGGTATAAGGACAAATAATCCACCAGTAAAGCAAACCGTTCTGAGGTTCACACAGGTCAGGAAGATTTACCATTACTATGAAAATCTTACCTAACATATACTCTAAAGTATTCTGAAGTGTTCTAGTGTAAAAGTATGAGGTATTTAAAGTGGTTCTTTTGTAAATATAATACATGTATAATTTTATATAAATTATAAGTGCAAGTGCTTCTTCGATGTACATATCTAACTGGGTTCAGTGTACTTACTACAGCTCACGTTTTCCTCTTAAAATAAGCCTGGCTGCTCTGACACTCTACCAAGGACTTGAGTTAGTACAGATTGATACGAAGAGTTGGGGATCTACAAACCACTGGGATAGTTTACTAAAGTCTTACTGTCAGTAGGACTTTCGGAAAACTCCCCCTAACATTGCCTCCATGCCACACGCAGCATCAGTCCAGATTAGGGTAAAGTGCAGCCTTTAAGGGCCCCCCGCGCACAGGATTACAGGGTTGTGCAGGGTGAACCAAACAATCCCAGGGCACACTTCCAGTGTCCCACATTGTTACCGCCTGTTCGGAAAGATTTCTCTTTACTGCATCTTTCCTTCCATTTTTATGGACCCCCCAAACTTTTTGCTTTTATTTTTTGATTCTGACCTGTACTTTTTACAGTGCATTGAAGCCGTAAGCTTCACTACAATGGGCCTCATTACGACCCTGGCGGTCCGGAAAGAACGGTGGTGGTGAAACCGCTGCCACTGTTCTTTCGGGACCAGCTGATTCAGAGTCCTGCAGGTGGGCGGTGTCACTCCCACCTGGTCTGACCTGGCGGGTTTAACACCACCCGCCTGCTGGCGGAAATGGAAACACCAGCTCTGTCATAGACGGAACTGGTGTTTCCATTGTCACCATCCCCATGGATTCCTATGGGACTCCATGGGAATGAGGACTTAACAGAATTCCCCCTCCGGAATTATCGGGTCACCGGGATCGTAATGCCCCGGTGATGCCGGGAATCATAAAGGCGGAATGGTAATACGAGTCCGGCGGTATCCTGCCGTTTTTTTCCGGCACAGCTTCTGCCGGACTCGTAATGAGGCCCAATGTCTTTTGCTCATCTGTTGTGGGGAAAGTGGCATGTGCTTCAGGCTGTCAGTACTGCGAAACATAGTTTCCCTTAGTCTTTGACTTTGTTACTACTTTTAGTAACTTGTTATCACTTGTGGTAACTTTTATCATTGTACAATGCATCTTGAAATTGCGTACAATGGGGTACACTTTTTGTTTTGCCCTAGACTAACACTCAAAGAATTTTTGGTTACTCTAGGTGTGCAAAATGGACAAGCTGGTGGCAGCAGTGACTTTTTACCATTTCTTTTGGTCTTTCCCTTTTAGCCTTACCGCTTTTACCATGTTTGGCTACTAACTGTGGCAAGTGTCCAAACATGGCCATGCCACATGGTTTTTTGCTTGTCCTTTGGCCATCTTGTTTTTAGCTTTCTTCTTGGCCTGGCGGGCTACTGGAGGGCTGTGTGTGTTTTCTGGCAGTATGTGGGCTGGAACTGTCTAGTCCCAATCCACAAACTGCTTTCAGTGTGTCTGAGTGATATATATAGGTGTGTGGTGTGTGTGTGTTAGTCTTGCTTTTGCCTAGTGGGAGTTTCGGCTCTTACCCGGCATTTAGGATAAGAGGAGTACCCCTACACCCATGCTTCAGAGATCCTGGAGTAACCTGTAGGAGCCAAGACTCCTGTCCAGCTATGAGACCCGTGAAGAGACCGGAGACTTCACTGAAGGAGGCCTCGCAACCAACTTCTGCTGCTGTCCTGGTGGAGACCTGTCTTGCTTGTGATCTTCAGCAGTCCTGTGATGAAGCTGCAAGCCTTAAAGTGGAGGGAACAACCATTCCTGACGTCTGCTCGGTACTCTGAGAAAGACAGCCTTCGGAAGTGTCCCGGGACCGTCTTGTGGCTGACCAGCTCTGAGTTTGCGCTACCGTGCTGCCTACGTCCCTGTTCCGAGTTTCGACTTGGAATTTGGGGGATCCTCAACTTGTCCTACAAGACTCACCTCAGCGAAATATCGCCATCCTAGCTTCAAAGTAGGGACGTCATTTCACCAAATTGCCAGGGGTAGCAGAAGTTACATCACATGACCCTTGCCACCTGATGACATCACAGGAAGTGATGTCATTTGACCCCATCCCAAAGTGATATCACGGGAAGCAATGTAACACAACCTTTGACCACTTGCCAAAAAATGACGTGGCATCACATAGCATTGTTTCTAAGTACACTAGGGTTACTATATCACTGTAAAGTGCTATACATCTCATACAAGAATGGATCACCATATGTATCATTAATATCAGCGCATATAGGCCCATATTACCAAATTACTGTGAATGCAAGTAGATCTCCAAGGCCAAACGATAATGATGTGTTATTATATAGCATTTATGCTTAGGTGCTTCATATAGGACAAACATACATACAATATCACCAAACCTGTGTTAGTACTCATTTATCAACCTCAGCAGGATGAAAGGCTGAGTTGACCTTGCCGGGAGTCGAACCTTCAACCTGCAGATCACACACACATTGCAGCAGCGAGCACCCAACCCACTGAGCTATGGTACTGGCAATAGCTATCAGCAAACCAGCCACTCCAGCAGAGGCGGTGCTATGGGGGGATGAGGTAGCTATAGCCCTGTGTCTTTTGGTTGTAGCCTCGGTAGAAGTGCAGTGGCTACAACCAAAAGGCTAGCTAGCCCCAAGTCCCGACAGTCCCGACATTAGCGTAGCCCCGGATCTTTTCCAGACTTAGCAACACCCCTTCACTCCAGAAACAAAGAGCCACATGCTGCTGGCCACAGCCCAGGAGCCACAATGTAAAACAAAAAAAGTTTATTTTTTAGGGGTAGCAAGGGAGACCTCAGGGGGGCCTAAATGACGTACCTGCTTCAAGGGGACCGACATAGTAGGGAAAGGGTCTGACTGCGACAAATGGGGCCCTTTGCATCGCTGTGCTGCGGTGACCACTGTCTGAAACCGCTTACCAGACCAGAGTCCAGTCCTGCATCGAGTTTTGCTGCAGTCTTCATCCGAGAGTCCTTGCACCAGCGAAATACACCAACCGGAGATCAGCTTGAACCTGCTACCCCTGTGAAAAGAGAACTGTGACTAACGGCGGGAAAAGCAACTGCGGACCCTCTTCCAATGACCTTCCAAGTTTGGGGAAGAATTGAAGTACGGGGGGGGGTTAAGTTACAGTTGTTCTTACCTGCCCCTAAACTCCCTTTAAAGGTTTTCCTAACTTTTACAAAACTTTTAATATACTTTGGTTTTACCATAGCTTGCTGGCGCAAGCATTCCAAAAGTTGGGGAGACTTCTATTAGCTAGAATACATTGGGCCTCCTTACAAGGTTGGTGGTCCGGTAACAACGGTGCCAGCAAGCTACCGGCACCGTTGTTACCAGACCGGCAAACTACGAGTTCTGCAAGCGGGTGCCTTTCAGCCCGCCAGGTCTGAACTGGCGGGCGGAATGGCACCCGCTCTCAGACCTTGACGGATGCATCGGCACCACTTATGAATGATGCCGGTGCATGCATCCTCCCCATTCCCATTGAGTCCAATAGGACTCCATGGGGAGTAATTTTTTTCAGGCACCCGGCAATAGGGAATTACCTGGACCGCCGGGGCTGTAATGCCCCTATGAGTCCCCATTGCCAGGCACAGGGAAAAAGAACATGGCTACCACCGGACTCATAATGAGGCCCACTGTCCCCTAACCCTTGGAGCTGTTCACTGGACCCCAGAGACCCTACCTTCATTTTTTCCAGCTTCACAAACTTTATCGGAACCTTCCTGAACCTTTGGGCATAAGGCCCCAGACAAATTAGGGAAGGCCAATTGAAGTTAGGGTTAACTCTCCGTGGACTATTGGTGCATAATCTAATCTGTACTTTCTTTTACAGGGGTTTGATTTGTATTATGCCCTCAGGCAGTGACTGTATATATGTAATCTATTATTGAGTGTTGTGTGATATTTCTACCTGTTAGCAGTCATGTTTCATAGTGTTGTTTGGCCATAAATAAATAAGTGTATTTTTATACATATTCTCTAAGTGGAATCTGCGATTCCCATTGTGTGTACTCGCTGTGGACCCTTTACAAGCTCACCACCTCTAGAGACATAGTCTAGACCCTCATCTCTGCTACCTCGAACCAGTTTGGCTACAGCTCCCAAGAGTTGTCCCTGTCACAATATCGGTTGGCCTTCTATACATCTGTCCTCCAGGCCAGAGTATAGAAAATCAGTCCTAACACCACCTGCAACACGGATGTAGCACAGGTCAGTTCATCCCCCGGGCACCCGCTTACCGCTCTGATGTTTGGCTGCTCTCTGCAGCCCGCTAGGAGGGCTTTTGCTCCCAGGGACGCACACAACAATAATCAAGTGCCCAGAGCGCTTCGCCAGCCCCCACCTCCTGCAGCCAGCTGCATGCACTCCAAGCAGCCTCTGCCACACTAAGGCAGCATTGTGGTCGCAAGGGGCTCCAGGTCAACGATGGTCCAGGGACCAATGCTCCGATGCTGGTCTGAGCAGGCCACCGGCTCTGCACAGCCCCCAACAGCCTCCAGAGGGCCAGATCCCCTGCCAGTGCTAGACTTCCTACGGTTCAGAGCCTCCCCCATCGTGGGACTCCTATTGTGCAGCCAAGCGGGTCATCGATTCCCCCAACAAGCAGCGGGGGGGAGGGGCAGCGCCTCGCCCTCAGTCCAGCCATGGACAGTCTCTCCTCAACAGACCTCCTGCAACCTTAGGTGACAGCGGTGCACCCCGTCACCAATGTGCCAACGCACCAGGCCACTCCGCCAACCTCCAGCTGTGCACCAGTGATTGCAGGTCACGGTAGCCCCTCAGACTCACACACTGGTCCTTACTGAGTATATTATACAGTGTCAGCTGTCACCATTGTGTCTGTGATGGATTGCTGTTTCTGGATTTGCAGCAGGTGAGCCGGGAGCTCACAGAGGAGCAGCGATCTTGGCACAGCCCTCGAGCGCCCCCTCTGGACATCATTTCTTTTTGCTTATTTTGAACCCTGTCCTGACTTTTGGAGGTAAAGCCTTCTGATTTACTTTGCTTAACTGTTTGCAGTTTGCTCATTCTTATAGGGAAACTGACCAGTCCCTGAGACTGTCTCTCTTTGTACATTTCTTGTATTGTTACAATTGCACACGTCACCTTGCAGTGAAGCCCAGCTAGGATGCTTTGTATCCTTCTAACGTTTTATATCGTGGCTTTTTTATTACTTTCACAATGTTTCTAAGACAAGCCAGTGGCAACAGTGATATTTTGACAATTTCTGAACATTTTACGTCTGCATTATTGTATCACTGCAAATGGCTACTAAAGGTGGCCATCACCCTAAAATGGCTGTACCATAGCTTTTTTCGCTTGCTCTTTGGCCTTCTTCCTGGCTGCTCAGGTCAGGAAATGCCTTATATAGAATGCCCTTTGCTGGGGAAAGCTGATGCATTTGTGGGCTAAGTGATGGTTTGTGTGCATGGCCAGAGGAAGAGGCTAGGAATGTCTAGACCCGATCTGCATCCCTGATGCCTGAATGTCTGTTGCTGGGCAGTTGTGGCCTTTGCAAAACTCAGCGTCTGCAAAAGCTCCTAGTTTAGTGCACTCAATCTGGTCTCTGCAGGCCGGTGTCGCGCCCCCATGGTGTGCGACACGGAGCTCCCAGCCTCGTCTGTGAACTAGAGATCTCGCTGGGACCTCCAAATGTAATGGTGCGGTGCCCCAAGTAATCCAAGAAATAATCCAAAAGCAGTCAAAAATGTGTGCAAGTTGCAAGTTTTATTAAAAAGAAACAGCTCAGAGAAAAAATTGACTGCTCACTAGAACTAAACTGGAAATCATTTCGCAACATTGTATTTCCGGGCTACACCTTTTAAAGGAGAATATTGCAACAATTAGTATAATTGTAACATGTTGGTTGGTCGTTTGAAATCAGGCCCCTAAAGAATGCTATACATTGACAAGTGTAGCTGGTGGTTTCC
The DNA here is from genome assembly GCF_040938575.1 of Ambystoma mexicanum. NCBI lineage: Eukaryota > Metazoa > Chordata > Amphibia > Caudata > Ambystomatidae > Ambystoma > Ambystoma mexicanum. Next base: position 712,273,552 of record NC_090931.1, read on the forward strand.
TTTCTCATGTCAAATAAACGTACCGCCCCTTGAACATTACCTAATGCAATAGTTGGTGCAAAACACGACGCTTTGAATGGTTGGCATCCTTTGTAGCGCAAGTTGATAGAACGCTAGGTGCTGATTGGACAGTTATGTTGGAGACAGCTTCAGACAGAGCATCCCACCAAGAAGGACCAATGACCAAATGAGTGGAAATCAGCAAAAGCACAACTTTGTTTCTTTCCCCAGAACACTGCAATCCCCTAACCCTGATTGGATCCCTTAGACCCTCGCCTCCTGCTCGCTCCCCACCTTTCGTGCTGATACATGTTGCCAGCTTTGGACCCGACCGTCTAGTTATCGTCTCACGATGAACAGCTGCATGGTACAAATGTTTGCGTGACCCTGTTGCTAGGGATCAATTCCTTCTATTTATTAATTCTACCACACACTTTTATTTCCAATCTAAATACCCCCCTGTCTCCGGTTTTCCCAGGTGATTAGATTGTTCCCGTACAGGATGTCTATGGGTTGCTGGTGTGTGAATTTCTCCAGTTGGCTGCTGGTGCAGAATGCAACCCCTGACGAAGAAGGCAAGCAGGATTAACCAAATGCAGGACTGTTTTGGACACCTCCTAGGACACAGCGAAGTGACTGCCATTGACGGTCACCGCACAGCAATGATGGCAGGTGTCTCTCCAGTCGCAGTTGAAAAATCTTCCAGAGCGGGATCCCTTGAAACTGAAAATTGGCAGAAAGACAACTTGTGGCATGAGCTGGCGACTACAGAAGTTCTGGCGATTAATGCAGAACAGCAGCGATTCTACTGAGGTAGTCCACTGGAGAGCTGGTCAGTCCAGAGGGTGGTTCAGGGAAACTTCCAAAGGTTCAGGACAGTTGGATCCTCGAGAATGTGTCAGAACTGGTTGGTCCAACCAGTCCAAGGGTTGAAGCACCAGTCAGGGTCTTCACAGATCACGTAGTCTAGCAGTGCTGCACAGGGCCAAAGACAGGAAGGGAATTCCGGGCCTCTTAAGGAGTCATCCACGGATCTTCAGTCGGCTACTCTTCTACACAGGATACTTGGCTCCAATGCTGATCTGAAGAAATGTCTGTAGGAGTGCTCTTCTTATCCTAAATTCTTACTGGAAGCGAATCCAGGCTCACCAATGTTAAGGCTCTGCACCATTTAAACTGCCAGCAGTGGTCTAATCTTGGTCCACTGTAGGTTTCACTAATGCCCCACATCTTGACTATCTGGTGCCTCAGATGTGGAGTGGGACCCAGACCTTCCCACTCACATCCTGGGTCCACACACACCAGGCCAGCAGTAGCCCAATGAAAGCAGCAGTTTTCCCAGGCGAATGCATGACCATATAATTGATTTCCTGACCTGAGAATGCAGGAAAAAGGCCAAACGAACAAGCAAAGAATCTCATGGCACTGCCATTTTAGGGCATAAACCACATTTTAGTAGCCATTCGTGGTAAGTGCGAATGTGCTCACTAAAAATAATAAAAAATGTGTGACGGGGCCAGCATTGTGGCCCTGTCAAAAGAAGCGAGGGAGCCCACCCTAACCCCTATGGTGTCCATGTGTGGGCAGTCCCCCCCTGACCCCTCCTTACCTGCGGCAACGGCAAGACTCCAGGCCAGGGAGAAGATGAGCAGCAACGCGGCAGCGATAGCGTCTCTTCCGCGGGTTGCTGGGATTCACAGCAACACAGGCACAGGACGTTGGAGAGCAACCAAGCAGAGGAGCATCCCTTTCATGGGTTGCCACCAAGCTTAACAACACTGGCAGTGGACGTGACTCCAGCTAACAGCTGCAGCCTGCGGAAAGAAGATAACTCCACCATTAACCCACCAGGGATTTTGGCAATTATTATTTTAAGAACCTACAGACTCTAAAGAGAATCCAGCGTCCTGGGACCTCAGCAGAGTCCATGTTGGAAAAGGGGAGGGGCTTACTATACCTTTTAAGCCCTGCTTTGGCCTTCCCTTGTCACACCCCCTGGAGCCAGGTAAGACATTGGTTAAGGTAAGTGGCTAATCCTGTGAGTGGGTGGGGTATTTAAGGAAGTGTGTGAATGTGCACATGTGTGTTAGTTGGGGGAGGAGGTGGAGGATGTCCGAGAGACCAATAAAAGGCAATAGTGATTTGGAGTGTAGAGGATATTGTTAGGGCGGGGGTCTGTGGAGTTTTTGTGTGAAAAGTGAGTGTACTAGAAATAGGTATAGTAGAATGGGATAATAGTTGTGGCAGAGGTATTTGTTGTTGGGAGTAGAGGTAATAGGTAGTGGGAGTAGTGAGCGAAGGATATTAGTAGTAGAGTCGGAGTTAGTAGGAGAAGGGTGAGCAGGACACTATATCTCTGGGAGTCCCGGAGAGTCAAACAGAGTCTAGTACAGAGAGATGTTCAGGGCACAATATTCCTGAGTGATCAGGAAGTTATTAGAGGGAGGTAGTTGTAATACCAGCATGCAACCGGTAGTCGTGATATTAGCGGGAAAAGTGACAGAGAGTGGGAGAATAGGAGCAGCTATTGGTCTAGAGCTGAACAGGAGTTAGGATTAGTGGAATATTAGGAGGCCGAGCAGTGGAGTGAGAGGAAGGAGGGAGAAGAGAGAACGGAGGTAGAGGATTAGTGGGAGAAATCAGTTGTTATAAAAAGTGGGAAAGGAAGTGATATCGACGAGTGGCGGTGGCAAGGCGGACTGGGAGATTGGAAGGGACAGTGACGTGGAGGGAGGAGAACATTTGGAAGGGATTTGTTCAGTGAAGGGTCAGGAGTGAGAGGTTGTAAAAGGAGTGTAAGTGACGTTGGGTGAAAGAAGGCACCTTTCCCTATTCCCCAGAAATTAAACAGTGATAGGAGAGGCAGAGTTGGAAGTTCCCTAGGGAGTCAGATAGCCAACAACTCCGGCAGAACGCCTTTATTCGTAGTGAGAAGAGGCAGTTAGGGGGTACCGATCATTAGACTACTAACAACCCGGTATGGACGTCTGAGGCTGGGTCCCAAGCCCGGGTAAGTCGAGAGATGAAAGGGACAGCTCTAGCGCCAACATTCCCCAGTCCCTTAGAACCCAAAAGAGATTGAAAAGCAGCTATCCTGACAATTGATTTTAAATAAACACCCTTGAACTGATATTCGAGAGTCCGCGTGGTTCTTTGTGGCGAGCTGCCAGCCAGAAATGGTAAAACTATATCTGCTTTCACCAGCTTGTCTTCAGGCACAAATACATGTAACCAAAAATCCCAAGTGTAAAAGATGAGTGATACACTGGACTGCATTACCCTGTCAAAATGTTACCTAAAAGGGAGAAAGATTAAAGGAGGCATAGTTTCCAGTACTGATGTTCTGAAGGGCTGATTACTTTCCCCTTGACAAAATTGGCAAAATGGCTAGCAGAGGGACCCTGAAGGCTTCACTTCCCTGTAAAAAGTCAGGACACGTTAAAAAATGAATAGAATATAATATGGAGGGAAAGTTGCCAAAATAGAAATCTTTCCTAACACCACCCAATTAATCAGGGCTGCCACATTGAACATTTCCTCAACAAACACATGGAATGTGTGTTCTTGTCAGGAATCCCAAACATCCAATTAATATGCAAGCAAGTTCTTGTCCTAGCCAGCTGCTGCTCTGCTCTCTGGACGGGCAGTCACCATGACTTTATCTGCATCCTTACAAACAAAGCGAACCTTGAGTTGCTGGAGAACCCACACTGGATTCCTGAAACGGGGTCCCCCCCCTTGAGCTTCCCTCAGAATATTCAGATTTAAATCCTGAATAGATGAATCTGAAGCAACCAGGTTGGTACACGCAACCAACCATGCAACGTTGTTCACCAATGGCAGGGTGCCACCTTAGGTGTCCCTTCTCTTTGGAAATCCTTGTTTGTCATAAGATTAACTCAGAAATGGGGTGTTCTTGCATCCAAACTTGAGTCCAAACCTTAACTTGGACGCTTGACCACTTTTCACAATCCTCTCCTCAATTTGCTCAAGGTCTGTCACCGCCATCTGTAATTGATTCAGCCAATCAGGAGTCAGCAAAGTGTTGGCCTTCTGAATCCTCATCTCAAATGGCGACATCCCAGTGGTAGCATGGTGTATCATGCTGTACTGAATCACTCACCACAATAACACATTGCGCCAATCCTGATTATTCGCCCTGATTCCATCCATCTCTGTGCGATTGAACCTCTCCATACACCCATTGCTCTGGAGATGATATACAACTGTACTCTTATGCAAAACACCCACATCTCTCAACCACAATTGAAACTTTCTAGAAACAAACTGTGGACCATTATAACAGCATCTTGGCGGGAAATCCCTCTCTACAAAACACATTCTCTTAAGAACTTAATAATGTTCTTTGACATGGCATTCCTCACAACTTACACCTTTCCACCTCCAGCCATTTGGACAAAAGAGACATAATCACTATGGCTTAACTGTCACGCGATCCAGCTACATTCAGTGGACCACGCAACTCTATTGCAACAGTGTTCCATGGACCTTGTTGAACAACCATGGTCTCCAAAACATTGTCACTCTCTGTGCATTCTCAACACTCCCCAACAGGCACTTCAATGTATTCATCCATCTCTTGCTGACAAAATTCGAATCACATCACAGATTTAGTCCTGGATATGCGTGACTTCTATGTCCCAACTGGACAACCACATCTCTCAGACCTTCCACCACTAACCTCTGCACATCAGATCACTCACCACACTCAATTCCTCTTTTACTCTTCTGTATTTTCATATCTCATTGCTAATAGCTTGGTCACTTTGTTTCCACTTACTGCAAATGTTCAGCTTGACCTCTTGATAGACTTCATCCTCAACACAAGCCTTCATCCACTCATCCTCGTTGAGGCGCTCCTCAACACAAAATATATCCTTGTTAGGGAGAATTCTCTGTTAAGGCTATTTTCCCAAACCTAGTGTGTCCCCCAGCAGTTTTGCTGGATTTTTTGGGGTTTATTTTTTTCTCCTGCTAAGAGTGAGACTCTCTTTCTCCCACTCTTAGGCATGATCTGAGTATGTCCTTTGACTGTGAATGTGTTTTATGGGCTATGGGGTCTTTTACTCCATAGGGCTTCATGTGTTTTTGATATGTGTGTTACACAGCACCCTCAGTGCAGTAACACAGGGGTGTCATAGTGATCCCCAAACATAGACTCCATACCCTGGGACTGACTACCGTCTCCCAGGGCATGTAAAGTCACCATTGGCTTTACTAGTCTCAAATTGTGGACAGAACCAGTACAAACCATCATATTGTGGAAGTGCTGGTAGGGGTAATTCGATTGCCCCTGGGTCTGTTTTCCATGGGGGCACTGTCCAGTCCCCCCTTGTCGAGTTTCTGGCTGGTGGCAGTGGATACCACGCGAAATATTCCACCGAAATATTTCCTATGGGATTTTCCCATTAATTTTAAACGCACCACTTTTTGGTGCAATGTTAAAGATACCGCCAGGTTAATTATTTAATATTTATTCCCCGGTTGGGTCTTTTTGCCAGGACTTGGTTTTAAAATGGCGTTTGTGTTCGCCTCTGAAACTCTAACCCAAGTCGAGCCCTTTGTTCCACTTTTTGGCGGGCTTCTCCACAGAAGCTCTCCAGATAGTGCCACTCTGTCTGGGGTCTACAGGATGTGTGGGAGGAGGATTAGGCACCCTGGACTGAGTTGCCTTGGCAACTCAAGTCGCACTCTTGTGTGATTGGCCCAGTGGTGAGTGGTGCTTGTTCCACTGTATTTTTAGCCCTATTGTGTATACTCTATATACTGCCTAACTCTTCTCGAGAGAAGTCTGACTGCTCAGCCACAGCTACCAGGTAAATCTGGGTGGTGCAGACTGCTACCAATTGGTTTTACTGCTTGCTCTTGTAGTCCTAAACTTTTTGCAGTGGTCCCTAAGGGAACTGCACAGGTTTCTGCCTAACAATCCTTAAACCCATCATCCTTCCCACCATGATCCACTTAAAATACCTTCTCAAAATACCTTCCAAACCAACCATTTTTATTAAAAACAGCAACCAAAGGTTTATTATACGTGCAAACAACAAATGACCTGCCGTACATATATACCCTGAACTTCATTGCTGCCCAAACAGCTAACGCTTCCTACTCAATGACGGAATACCTTGGCTTCAGCATTCTTGAGGCAAACACTATAGTGCTCTTTCTCCCCGCATCATCCTGTGTCATTACAGCCCCCAGACCAAATCATAAGGTTTGATGAATTGTTCGTAGTACTCTATAATCCCTAGAAACAAAGCTACCTTTTCCTTGTTGCTGGGAGCAGACATCTCAGATATGGCGTTATCTGCTGAGGGAGTAATGCCTAAACTTGGTGCAGTCCGGTTATAGCCCAGGTAGTCAACCTGTGCTCCCCTGAATTTTCATTTTTCCAATGCTAGAGTCGAACCTGCCTCCCCCAATTTTCCCAGCACCGTCCTCAGCCAGACATGATGTTACTCCACATCACCTCCCCACACCAAAATGTCATCCTGACACCCTGAGCCCCACTCAACAGATTATGCATGACCTTCTGGAGGCCAACCCAAACGTCCTCCGAACACACTTAAACATGCCAACGTGTGTAATGAAAGCAACAATATCATATGAATCGGGGTGTAAACAAATTTCTCTGATCAAGAAGAGAATAGAACTTGGAGCCTGTCAAGTCTGTAATCATTTCATCAATATTAGGTTGGGGGAACCTCTATGTTAAAATATTCTTATTGACCTCCCTCAAGTCATTGCAAAGTCTGACAGCTCCATTACTTTTCCTGACAACCAGTATGGGACTAACCCACTCTGATGCATCTGTGGACTCAATGATACCCTCTTTGACCATCCTGTCCAATTTCTTCTCTACTTCTCTTCTAAGGGACAGGGGAACTGTCCTCACTTTCATCACTGTGCGAACTGCCCCTCTTCATTTTTATCTTATGGCTGAACTTATTGAGACACCCTACCTTTTGCCTCAAATATACTGGGAACCCACTTGACCACTTCATGCTCCTTCAACACTTGAACTCCAGAAATATTCGGCCCACATTCTGTACACACTTGATCTGCAGCATTAAGATCTAATTTTATTCCCCAACGCTGCCTGACAACTCCATGACAGGTTTCCCCCAATGTTAGTCGCACACACTTGACTCACGGTCTTCTTCCCTCTGAAAGTGAGTTCAGCTTGCATTTGACTTAACACAATGGGGTTATCTTCATAAGCAATGGCTGTCACTCGTGCCTCTTGCAACATGTAATGCCCTAACTTGGACTCACACGTCTCTTCACTTATTAAGGTGTAGTCTGCTTTTCTGTCAATTAGCATTTCCATTCCTATTGCATTCATGCCTATCAAGGACCTTGGTGTCTTAATTGTCATCCCACTTAACACATTCACTACCTGCACAATCTCAAGGCCATCACACATAACACTTGTCAGCATCTTCTTCACACAAATGTTCATTAATATTGCCCGAGCGAGCCCAAGCCATTCTACAACAGTTGGTGACCTCTCCTCCCACACAATCTACACTCCACAAATACAGCGGAACATTCCTTGTCCATTACTAAATGTAGAGTGCTGCCGCATCTGTAACTTCTCTTGACTGGTCAGCCTGACTGCTGATCTGCAATCCCTTTTTTCTGAAGGAAATCTTTCCCTTTTCCTTTGTCCTTTACTCTAACATCGGGATCCTTGACCTTGGACCTCAATTCAGTCTCCTTTTTGCCCACACCTTTGGTGGAGCCAGCCTTATCTGCGCACTGCATTGTCTTTCCCATGCCATGTTTCAGTCTATCCACCTCTTTGTTTAACTCCTTAATGTACAATGCAGTTTGCTCCACCTGCTTGGCTATTTCTTTGGCATGATACAAGCTTGGATCCTTCTCTTTCCAACGTTCCTCCCACACATTGTCATCAGCACATTTTATCATTAGCTGATCCCTGAGGTGTTCCTCTTGGCAATGACCAAACCGACACAATCATAAATTCTTCAATAGTATCACCCTTCATCTGATCTCTCATGTCAAATCGATATCTGGCCAAGATTTTGTTCTCCTTTACACTCGAGAAGTGGGCCGCTGACGCTAGGTGTTTGCATAGGACTGCATGGTCCACCAAGTTGAAGGCTGCCGACAGGTTGAGGAGGAGTAGCATGGCTGATTTCCCTTTGTCCTTCAGCTAGTCTATTTGAGCCTTTAGGTCAATTAACGCTGTTTCAGTTCCATGTTGTGGTCTGAATCCAGATTTGCGAGATCCTAGGAGGTGGTTAGTTTCAAGGTAGTCTTGAATTTGTAGGTAAGCTACTCTGTCAATTATTTTAAGGAGAAAGGGTACCATGGTGATGGGTCTGTAGTTAGTAGGGATGGATGGGTCAAGAGTCTGTTTCTTGAGGAGCGGTAGAACGCAAGACTCTTTTAGGTTCATTGGGACAGTGTTGGTCTTGAAGGAAGCATTGATTAGTCTGGAAATAAAAGGTGCTAGATCTCTCGCTGCGTCTTTCACTATTTGGGCAGGACAGTTGTCTCGTTGACAGTTGGATGGTTTTAGTGATAGGATGATTTTTTCCATTTCCTGTATGGAGACTTTGGTGAAGCTGAATGGTACTGGCATGTTGGGGAATTCAGTGGGAGTGGAGACGTGCAGCTCAGTCGGCGGCAATGAGGCTTTTTTATTAGCAATTGTTATTTGGAGGGATGTTATTTTGCTAGATAGGGCGTTCTGGCTGCTTGTGCACCATTGTTTGTCCTTCGGTGCATTGTCTAGAGAGGGTATGGGGGATTCTAGATAACATTCTACAATGGATTGTCGCAAGATGTGTTCTGTCGCACATGCCAGGATACCTAACTCCTGGACATAACATATTTGAATTATATATAACGGATGCTCCCCTCCCCCCAAAGGATGGTGCTGTCACTGCTCCCAGGATCAGATTGGCAAAGGTCATTCTTTCAGTCCCGAGACCATGGAGTCTATGTATAGCTTTTCCCCAACATTGCACCCATGGTTGTTGGACAGTTGGGTATTTACCGGGACCTCTTAGGAAATGCTTCCTATGAGGTTTCTGTAGTGCTGTCCTTCCCATGGCTGGTAACCACCTACTGCCTGGTTGTGCCCACTCTTGGTGGTGGTAGCTAGCTTGACTGCACCTTGGTGGAGTTCACTGGAGAAGCGGGCCCTACTCCCGCTCTACTCCTCTTGTTCCACTTGGTTCTCTCTTCCACCCTTGCCTACTCCTGGCTCCCTTTCCTGTCCCCTGCTTGGTTGTGCCATCTGTTTCCCACACCCTCACTTATACTCTTCTTTGGACAAACGTGGTCCACAATTTCCCAGACTAATGGGCCTTTCTAACTCTCTATTTGGCTTTGGAGGGCCTTACTTACTGCCCCTTTGTAATGTCTGGTTTGCTTCCTTCTTCCCTTGTGGTATTATCTTTTGATGCAACTGCCAGTTCTCCTTATCCTCAACTCCTCATAGTTCTTCCACTCCCTTCCAGAATTTACATTCGCTGTGTCAATTCTCACTATTGTTCGTCAATATCTCTGTTCTCCCTATCTTCTTTTACTTACTTCATCTCGCTTCCAGTGTTCACTGTCCCTCCCGAGTTTTTAGTCTAATTCTCTTCCTTTGCTCCACTCCAGGGTTTTTCTTCGACTTGATGTTTTCTCATCTTCAAGGAATTCTCCCTTGCTTGCACTTTTGCATTCTCTGCAGCATACAGCCCTCCAAATAGCTAGGCTCCTCACTAACCCACGCCTCTCCAACCTTACTTTGCACCAGTACTTCTTTCCAAGTCCCCTCCTCTTAACTCTCATTACTCTACTTTGGCCAGCCTGCTGCTGTCCTGCACCTTGCACATCTCCCTGCAACTGCCATGCTCTGTATCGGCGGGCTGCCCTTTAAAGGCCAGTTTTCTTCCCCTTGACTGGCGTTTGGCAGTATTGGATGCATTAGAGTTGCAGGGGGTGGTCTGTTCCCTGATTGGGCTATATGCTCAAGGTCATGTGATGTGGCTCAGGTTAACATCCTAAGGTCATATGAGTCATCACAGTCATTTTGGTTTCTCTGTTTGCTGTTTGCTTGGCAGGTATGATTGTTTATTTGTGTAGGAATAGTGTTTCTAATGTGGGAAGTCCTTGGGAGGAAGAAGACTAGCATGTTTTTTGTTGTGTTCACATTTATGTTCACATTTACAGTTTCCCACCTTTTTTGAGGGAAATTCGTGGATTTTTTTCAGGGATTAATCCAGCAAATGCCCAACAGGGACCCCATTGTACCTGAGGACTGGGAATTCACCACACAGATTGGGAGAAGGGGCATTCTTTAGAGAAGCGGGGACAGAATGCAGACCAAGGAGAGTGAATAAAGAGCAGTGCTGAAGCCAAAGTGCATTGCAAAGGCCGTTTCAAGAAAACCAGTCAAAGAGCCAGATTGATGACAGAAGGGAATACCGGTTCCATAGAGACACAGCTGAAGGGAAGCTAGAACTAGAGTCCAGGTAAGTTGGAAAATTCTTTGCATCAGAGCTCAGACTGGTAGCCAAGAAACCCTTGGAGTTATTGGAGTACATATTAAGACCATCAGTTCGAACAATATAAAGCTAGCTGGGATCAGTAGCACAGACCCTGGTGGAAATACCAAGGCCACCAAATAAAAGGAAGACTTGATGGAGAATATACCTACGTACAGGAATACAACATTTGAAGGGATTGTGTCCTCTGACGTATTCCTTATCTTTCATAATCCATTCAGCCTGCTGTGGCCTGGGAAATTTTTTCCAGTAGAGGGCGCTGCGCGTTGGCTTCCCTCGAGTCGGTGTCCCTCGACAGCCTCCGTATCAGCGCAGACGTCATAAAGAGTACAAATAGACTTGCGCAGCGTCCGTTGCTCAGTTCCGTTTTTCCGTGCTTTGTGAGCCTCGGAAACTTAACGCTCGGTTACATTCTTCATAAAAAAATCTTCTTATTCTTCAAAAATCAGGATCTGTTTGTGGTGCCTGGGATCGGAGCATCACTGTTCGGAGTGTGAGGACTGTATGTCCATGACGGCGAAAGCCTTGAAGGAATGTAAGGGGAAGTTAGAAAGAGGTAAGGCTTTTAAAACTTCTACCCCTTAAAAAGTTTCTTCGGCTGAGTCGAGGCATTCTCTCGTCAAAAGAAACATTCCCGATCGAGATCTCGAAATGGTTCCCATCATTCTTCGAGATCGAGACATTCTAAGAAGAGGCGCCATAGATCTCCCTCTTCTTCTTCATCTAGTTCCCCGGAAAGGGTTACCTGCCCCACGAAACACAGCTCTCTGGCTAAGTGGGAGGAATTCCGTAAAAAAATGCTTAGTGTTTTCTAGAAAGCAGCCTCGACCCCCTTGTAGACGTCTAAAGGTAGACCCGAAAAATCAAAACGCAGCGAGTCGTTGAACCTGGTGGATAAAAATACTCGAGAGCATCATGAACCCTCGAGTAAAGGCAATAAGACTGCGTCATCAACGGCGTCGTCAAAGATTCCTTCGACACACAAATCTGCGTCATCAACGCCATTGTCGAAGGGACCTTCCACGCATAAATCTGCCTCATCGACGTCGATGCCGTCGTCGACTCCGATGAAGGACAAGTCTAGAACTGCCTCTACGTCACAGGCTGAGGTGTCGAAAGCCCCCGACCATGACGTCGAGAGTGCCATTGACAATCTCGACGACGCCGAGTAGGATTCCAATCCTTGAGTTCGAGGCCTTTTTTGACACCTTTTACAGGATTGTCGAAGCCTACAACGTCCACGTCGATAACCACAACATTTTCTCAGGCAGTAACAACAAATTTGGCTCCTCCTTCTCTAGAAATGGGTTTTACTCCATATCCTAGGTTTGATTACTTTAGAGACTTGCCCTCCATATATGAAGAAGGGGAGGACTCTGACAATGAGAGACCTTTTGGTCTACAGACTACACTACCCATTCCAGAGGAATTCATCTCTGAAGAAAATAGGTTAAAAGACCTACAGGAATCTCTTCATGAGGCAAGTGTATAGATACATCTCCAGAAGTAGAGTTTGCCAAACCAGATCCTGGAGAACATGCTGAGATACCTTATAGGGCTCTAATGGCTAGAATAATTGAATTTATGGGGTGGACTACACCTGCACCTTCTTTTCAACAAGATGACCTTACTGATATATTAGATAATGGACCCCAAGAGGATCCCATTGTCCTTGTTCATGCTGCTCTGCAAAGGAAAATATCTTCAAATTGGGAGACTCCTGAAGTTATCCCTGCAGTAAATAAAACAACTCTGCTAAATACAGAGTATCGGCTTCAGATCCCGAACATCTAAGCAAACATCCAACTCAAGAGTTTAGTTGTGCAGGCAATGACTTCATCAAACAGTAAGTCGGCATACCCCACTATTCCACAAGACAGAGATGATGGAAGATTTGACGCCATGTCATAAAAAGTATTTTCGGCATGTAGTATGCCGCTTAAATATATCAACTCCACTTGCACGCTAGCAAGATTCAGCCACATGCTTTGGGAGTGTGCTTCATCTGCGGCTGACTGCCTCCCAAAAGGGGAAGAACGGGAAGCATTCTTAAACATCAGGGATGGAAAGGATGCAATGTGTGAGTCCCTTCAAACAGGCATTGACTCTGCTGACGGCATCAGCAGGGCCATGGCGGCGAGTACCACAATCCGCAGATTTGCTTGGTTGCGGAAGTCTGGTTTTGCTGCTTATGTGCAAGCCAGACTTCTGAATATGCCCTTTGACGGTACTTCTCTATTTGGAAAGAAGGCTGATGACAGCTTGGAGAAATTGCAAACTTCTAAAGCAGCAGCGAAATCCCTTGGGGCTGCAATCCGTCAAACTCCAAATTGCCCCACAGGTACTTACTGGGGGGGGTAAGTCCTTTCGCTTTTACTACACATTTGGAAAAGGCAGAGGACAGCTAGCTCAAAGGGGCCAGAGACGATTCACCCATGGTGGACGGGTCAAAGGTACAAAATCTGCACCAGCAGGTGCTACTTTACCCTCAACATCTGCGCCAGCCGCTTCTAAAACCCCTCTGAGGTCTCTCCTCACAGGACACCAGCAGGTTAACTCAACATCTGGCAGAATGGCAGGCTATTACATCAGATGCTTGGGCATTGGAGACAGTTGCCCAGGGTTACTGCAGGCCTTTCCTACAAACTCCTCAGAGTCATCCACCAGTGAACAACTCTTTGAAGTTTCCAGACCCACTCCTTATGCAGGAGATTTCAGACCTGCTAGAGAAAGGTACCATAGAACCGGTACCTGTGGCGGAGAGGAACAAGGGTTGGTATTCCCCTTACGTTCTAGTCCCACAGAGAGATGGAGAATTGAGACCCATCTTGGACTTGCAAGAATTAAACAAATTCCTCAGGAAAGATAAGTTCAAGATGGTAACCCTTTCTCAGATCCTTCAGGCCCTCCAGCTTCAGGTTGGTATCTCTAGACCTTCAGGATGCTTATTTCCATGTGCAAAACCATCTCAAGCACAGGAAATACCTGAGGTTCGCAATTGTCAACTCTATCAATTACGAGTTCTGCCATTTGAGCTGACCTCCACCCCAAGGGTCTTTACCAAGCTAATGGCGGTTGTGGCTGCAAGTCTAAGGAGGAAAGAGATTCATGTCTACCCCTACCTGGATGACTGGTTGATCAGAGCAGTATCCCCGGAACAAGCTCAGATTCATCTAGATTGTTTGCCACTTCCTTCACAAGCTGGGTTTCTCCCTCAGCTTAAATAAGTCACTGATGATACCATCACAGAGACTCCAGTTCATTGGAGCAGTCCTGATCACATCCCTGGGAAAAGCCTTGCCACCAGAGGTGAGGGCTCAAGATATTCTACAGATGGTCACCAGGTTTCAAAATGCCCAACGTCTATCAGCCTTTGACTTTTTGAGGTTGCTCGGCCTCATGGCATACTGTATCTTCCTAGTGCCAGAGGCTCGCCTGAGAATGAGATCCCTATAGTGGGCACTAACGACCCAGTGGTCACAATTCTCAGGAAGAAGGACAGAGTAGCTTGAGACCTTCATTGGTGGGCCTGTCAGGAGAACATCTTAAAAGGAGAACAGTTTTGGCAACCATGGCCGGAGATAACAGTAGTCACGGATGCTTCACTCACAGGGTGGGGAGCTCATGCCAACGACTTGACCATCAGCGGTCGTTTGTCTCCATCGGAGTCCAGACTACACATCAACCTATTGGAGCTGAGAGTGATCAGACTAGCGCTGAAAGCTTTCCTGCCATCGGTACAGGGAAAAAATGTCCTGATAATGACGGACAACACAGTGGCCATGCACTACCTCAACAAAAGAGGAGGCGTAGGGTCACTGCCACTGTGTAAAGAGGCAATGCAGCTGTGGTTTTGGGCAATTCAAGAAGGAATCTCTCTATAGGCAGTTCACCTAGCCGGAGAGAAGAACTTGACAGCAGATGCTCTGAGCAGGCAGAACACAGTCTCCCACGAGTGGGAACTAGCTCAGGAAGTCCTTCAAGACATCTTCGCCCTTTGGGGAACACCTCAAGTGGATCTGTTCGCCACCAGTATCAACAGGAAGTGCGATCAGTTTTGCTCAAGGGAATTTCCCCCGAGAGGAGCTCTAGGGGTCGCGTTCGTAGCGCACTGGGAGTATCCACTTCTGTACGCGTTTCCTCCAGTCCCCGTCATTCCTCAAATGATCAGGAGGTTGAGAAGATTCCGGAAATCCATGATCCTAATTGCACCGGATTGGGCCAGGAGAACATGGTACCTGAATCTTCTAGACATGTCCAACTGGCCTCCGATTCGTCTTCTGCAAAGAAAGGATCTTCTCTCGCAGAAGGGAGGTCAGGTTCTCCATCCGGATATCAGAACCCTCAACCTTCACGCCTGGTTTCTGAAAGGTTGAGATACAAGGATTGGGATCTCCCGGATGATGTCATGGAGGTGTTTCTTTCAGCCAGAAGGCCAGCAACAAAGACTTTATACCACTGCCGTTAGAACAAATTTTGCAGCTGGTGTAGAGAAAATATTGAACCCTTTTCATGTAATACACCAATGGTGTTATCTTTCTTGCTTTACTAGCAAATTCAGGTGTTCAAGTTGGTACGATCAAGGGCTACCTCGCGGTGCTGTCAATCGTTAAGCGTACTGCTGAGGAGCCTTCATATTTCAAATTACCTTTAGTAATTCAATTTCTGAAAGGATTAACTAATGTTTATCCCCCAACACCTTTTCAAGTTCCATTGTGGGATCTAAACCTAGTCTTGAAATTCCTAATAGGTATTCCATTTGAACCCCTTCATTCCTGTTCATTAAGGTTCCTCACTCTTAAAACAGTTTTTCTAGTCGCTTTAACTTCTGCCAGAAGAGTGAGCGAATCACAAGCTTTATCTTGCAAACCTCCTCATACAATCTTTCATAAAGATAAAGTTGTTTTACAAGCCCAATTTTCTCCCAAAGGTGGTCTCAGAATTCCACATTACGCAGAAAATAACTTTACCCTCGTTCTATCCTCCTCCCCATCCAGGGAAAGAGGAAGAGAGGTTACACAGGCTGGATCCAAGGCATGCCTTAAGCTTTTATATTAGCAGACTTGCAAGCCAATTATTTGTGGGATATGCAGGGCACAAATTAGGTTCGTCAATTACAAAACAAACCATTTCAAGGTGGATTATTTTAACCATTATAGAATGCTATAAATTGGCGGGAAAAGAACCCCCTCAACATCTTAGGGCTCATTCAACCAGGGGTATCGCATCCTCTTCAGCGCTCCAAAGAGGAGTTCCAATTAAGGACATATGTGCGGCTGCCACATGATCGTCCGCACACACCTTTACCAAATTTTACAGCCTTGATTCCTCCTGTAGCCAAGAGACAAAATTTGGAAAAACTGTGTTGCATTCTGTACATCTTCAAAGGGAAACATTTAATTTTTTTTAAAAAACTCTTTTTATTGTTCAACGGTGGTCTCAACAGTTACAGCAACCCTCTCCCATCAATTCACACAAGTCGACAAACAGAGAAAGCAGTTACAGTTAACGTTACATGGATATTTCATCATTTGAGAGCAAATCACACAGATACATGCGGAAAGGGCCCCATATGTCTTTCGGTCGGCTTGCCCCCGGGATTGTCAGGAAACATTTCATTTTACTCCCGCCTCCTCTATATACTACTGCTATGGGAGTCTATCAAAGATAAGGAATACGTCGGAGGACACAATCCCTTTGAAGAACAAGTTACTTACCAAACTGGTAACGTTCTTTCGATGGGATGTTCCTCCGATGTATTCCTTATCGCCCCTCCCATCCTTCCCCGCAGTAAAAATCTTCCCTTGTAGTTGCAGCTTACGCTCCTTCAAGGTTATTAACCAAATTCATGCAAAGCAAAACTAAACTCCAAAACGGAACTGAGCAACGGACGCTGCGCAAGTCTATTTATACTCTTGATGATGTCGGCGCCGATACGGAGGCTGTCGAGGGACACTGACTCGAGGGACGTCGACGCGCAGCGCCCTCTACTGGAAAAAATTTCCGAGGCCACAGCAAGCTGAATGGATTATCAAAGATAAGGAATACGTAGGAGGAACATCCCATCGAAAGAACATTACCAGTTTGGTACGTAACTTGTTCTTCTAGCTGGAATGAATCTGTAAAGAGCGATAGGTAGCTAGTGTCAATCACCATAAGGTCAAAGGGGGTCTTGCCAGAGAACCGCATGAGGCCATTTCCTTGTTTCCTCTGAAAGCCACTTTACTTGATGTCAATAGCTTGAGGACCACTACCACAGTGCAGACCATGAACTAACAATGTCAAGACCACCGCACATCTTTAAAGACGTGTGTAGAGGCACTCCATGGGATTGAGTTTGGCTGAAGACTATCGTACATGGATTCCTGCGAAACCTTTCCTTTTCTAAACCATGGACTCAGATTAGTATTAGACTTTGGAACTGCGGTTCTTTAGACAAGGTACCTGATCAGACTTTTTTGTTTCTCCTTATACCTGCCACTATTCTGGTGAGGAAATTCTCTTTATTTGCCCATACCCTGCAGGAAATCTCCCAGCCCATCTTTGAGAAACCAAATGGGGCGTCACATGACATTGTTCATTTTGTATAGAGCTTCTATTCAAACTGTCACCTTAGGCAATAACAACAAAATAAAAATGCTTTTCTCTCTCCTCCCCCATCACCGTCTCTGTCTCTCCTTAATCTATGTACGGCTGCGAGTATACACACTGAAAACAGATATATCATAATGCGTGGATTTGGCATAGGTTTTACTTATAGTTTTATTACATTTTGTAAAAATTGGCGATTCGTGCCACTAGAGGGAATTATATTCACGTGTGAATGTTTGGAGAAGGTCTACCATAGAGAGATCTTTCAACAAGGAACACTTTCTTCCTTGCTGTACCCATTTGCTTTCATATACTTTGTTATGTACATGCGCACACTGCCTTTTCTGAAAAAAAGTAGTTTACTCCCATGAAACACATGTGGAATTGTATTGTGGATTCTTATGGTGGTGATGTGGTTGCAGGATCATGTTGTTTTGTCTTTTTCGACCGAAAACCCTATGAAGTGTTAGAGCCGCCAGATAAAAGATACGTTCAGCCACATTAGCGCAAAAGACTACTTGGGGTGTCACTACGTATCATCTTAGTGATCAGCTGATGATTTCAGTTGTATGTTTAATGACAAATGTTTTTATGTAGTGCTTGCCACATTTGTTTACCTTTTGTCATGTAACAAATGATCGCTGTTTCCATCATCCGAATGAATGGGATTCACTTTACTCTGTTTAACAGCAACCCACGGATGCTGCGCCGGGATCCCGACCATAGTCCTGCAGGGTGATCACAGATCTGAGCACTGAACTACCTCACCAGCTGGCAAAAGTGAATTTAATTTGGAGAATTATGCCTTAAAACTCTGGTTCAAATGTCAACTATTTCCAAATCACAAAAAATGCAGAGATTTAGTGGAAAGACAGATGGTCATGTCAAGCATCTTTGTAAGCACAGAGCCCAGGCATGTGCTCTTTGTTTATAGTGGTACATGTGATTAATTGTACGAGGAAATGGTAAATAACAAGACATCCAGTGTCATGGCAACTTTATTTACCCATCCTTGTATTTTTATTGTGCCTGGTTCCGGACTGCAGCAAGTTTTAGACCGAGTCAGCCGGATGACCCAGGGCGATTTAGTGATGTCCATGGACCAGCTCTTGACCAAGCCCCGCCTTGGAACCTGCCACAAGTTTTACATGCACATCTTCCAGCTGCCCAACAGTGAGTATGGCCGCCTGCATCCAGTCTGCTGCCCTTGCTTGAGAAATGCATGCTAAAGTTGCCCAAGAAATTGATTTATTCCATACTAGTTTATATACCCGGCGTTGCCCGGGATTTCATTTTCTCATAGGCGCTATTTGTTAGAAATAACTTAAAGTAGCTTTACCCGTTTCGTAAAGGCTTCATAAGAAAGGTGAAAAGAAAAATGCACTAAATTTTTTGATTTAATATTTTGAAACTGTAGGGTCGAAACTTGTTCGGTTGTCTCACTGGCTCACAGTAATTGTGAATTTTGATTTCTTTGTTTTTGCAAGAACTTGTCTAATATGTTTCTGTTTTTTTGGAGGCATTTTGAATCCACCAGACTTGATTAAATAGGCACTACAGCTATAATGACCAGACTGACTAAAAATACTACTAAAATGCAACAGACTGGATCACTTAAGCACTACCACAATGTGGTCCACACAAAGCACTTTTTAAATTTTCAACTGTGGCTCTAATAACACTTTAGCACTATTTGTAAGAGGGTAACAGAAATGCCTCGGAAGCAACCACATGGGCAGGTGCTCCCCCTCCAGTGCAGGACCAGTGCTACGATCTCCATAGGGGCCTTCCCCCTCTCACGGTAAGCCCGTGGGCTTGCTATCGAGCAGCTACACAGCGGTTTTGCTAAGAAATTTGGCGGCATGATTGCTACATTTACCAATGTCCGCTTATGATCCTGAATCCTGTTGGGCAAAAATCGCCATTTCCTGAATCCTTCGTTGGTGTGCATGTTACATTTCGGCATGCTTTAAAACCACGAGGCCTTCAATATTACATCATGGCCGCCATGTTTTGGTATGGCAAGCACCTTCCCAGTAACACACAGTCCCAGTAAGGCTGCATCGGGATTGGCTGGAGCCATCCGTTTACCGAGCCTTGATTCGCCGGCAAGGTGAGTAGCCAGCCTAACTACCAAGGCCACACCTGTCCCAAGCCTGTCCAGAGCTGCCAGAGGCCTAAGCTCGGAGCTCTGCCCATTTCCTTTCTACACGCTGTTCCACTTATCGAAGTTTACGAAACCCTTTACCACTGACCATTGAAACATTGCCTCTACATTCGCCCTTCTCTGTTGGGTAAGCTCAGGCCCACACCATAACTCTCCTCCCTCTTTCTGCTCTTCTTCCAATTGACTTGCTATTGGCGCGTTCCTTATGCTGTTAACTGCACTAGCTCATATTCTCAAAATCTCATTGTGAACATGTTCCTGTTCCCGCAACTTCATGATTATTCATGTCATGTATATCGCGCATAGCGCCAGATTTGGCTTCCGTTACATGTGTATACCCTCAGCCATACCGTATTTGCTATATGTCCTGTATAAGGCCAAGTGTAATTATCTCTACTGCTACGTTTGCTAGTAATGTCAGCATCTGTCTACTGCATTTGTCCGTACCCTTCTTAAACATGTTACATGCCCAGCTTAATTCTCATATCCTGCATTCATTGACTTGTCCGCAGATCCCGCTGCCTAAAACACTACTTGCTACTATTGTCATTTATACAGTGCCAATTACAAGAGTGCCTTGCCAAGTTACTCCCTCCTGAATTTCAAATTACTGTACACTCCTGTCTTGCGTGTTGAGCCAAATTGAATGCTAAACCTTATCTGACTATTGTATGTGAAACATGCTATCTGCCTAGCATGAACTCTTGATCTGCATCTACCGCTTCATACCTTTCAGCTCATGCTCCCTTATCACTTCTCCTGCATAACGTTAATTATGTTCTCCACATTGGATCACTACCTAGATCCTCCCTGCACCTGGTTAACTGCACTTGCCCGCGTCAGCATTTTAAAAGTGTTACCTGCCTAATGTAAACTTTTGGTTTAATCTCGCCTATCGTACCTTCAGCTATTGATTCATAAATGCGATGCATGCCTACTTTTACTCACGTTGCACACAACTGACTACTTCCCATGCCCCTCTCGGACCTGATAATTAGCCATTACCTTGCCCACTCACACCCTGATTCTCATGCTATTCAGTACGCCTAACGGATTTGTGCAATCAAGGTGGCATACCATTAGCATCATGCACTGTCCTAACTTTCTGTTGGCAATGATCTTGTATGCCTCTTTGGCTGTATAGGCAGAAGTGAATGCACTAGCCACAGACTACAGACTACTGCCACAGACTACTGCGACTACCTTAAGACCCCCATGGCTAACATGACTTCAAAACCCTCATAGCACCTAAACATTCCACACAAGGCCCTCAGATCAAATATGACTGTCACCCTTCAACCTGCCAACGCCATAGCCATTTATCTTCTCCAAAGTGCAGCTCCCAGCCCATTCCTCCTGAACACTCAAACAGCATTGGCTTGAATCACATGTCTCCTACCATCCTTAAGACATACCACCCTACGAGTACAGCCAGAAACTATAGACTTCGATCTAGACTCCATGAACAACCTACCCAAGATACTAAGATACAATATTGAGCAGGATTAAATATTCGTATGGCCAGTTGACACCCAGGAAATGTGCCGTTCCTCACCTGTGGTACCTGTGTGATCCAAGCCTAATTTGCCTTCCCGCAGGGGCCCTGGGCAAATTTAAAAAAACTCTTTTCCCAGACAGCAATTATCACGTCAAACTTAAAGACAGCTCAGCGCCAAGGCCGCGCTGAGGGATCGCATTTCCTTGTCTTCTACGTTGCAACCACGTGACCGTGGGGAGTGGCAGATTCCCCTCCTGGCCCTATCAGTAGCCTTCGATCTGGGGGGCCTGTCTCCACGTTAAATCACGCCGCTTCCGTGTAATGAGGAGGAGGAGCACCTCGTACTGCACACTCGGGAGCAGCCGAAACTCTCCTTTGCAGCCGCCGTCGATTCCGCTGGTTCCGCTTTGCACATACCCTCCGGAATGGGGCCTCAGAGAGTCTTCTGCGTTGCAGTTTGATCCGCGTAGTGCAGGGGTATTCCTCACCGCTATCAGGACCTTCTTCTGCAATGCAGTCCTCGAGACGAACGGTGCCGGCGCCCACCTGCGCCCGTGAGCGGATGTGTTTCACTTTTCCATAAGCGAAAAACTGCAGCTTACACAGTGGTCGACAAAACGAAAAACAGCGGCTAACACAGTGGTCGACAGCGACGTGAACGGCTGCCTTCTGAACATCCGTTCTTCCTTCCCTTGGCTCCTCTGAACCTGCAGACAAACTTCTAATGCTGCAGCCTGGGGGTCTCTGCTTCAAACAAATGTTCATTCAATATCCCATCCTCGTCGCCATTGTAAAGATGATAATAAGTCACACCATTGATGTATCATGTCAGCTTTATTTTAAGCAGGAAAGTAAGAGACCCCGAGCACAGCAATGTCCAAGGTCCAACTGACCACAATCAAAGAACAACATTCCAATGCACTAGCATCTCATAGCCGATGACATAGATAAGTTCTAGCATGGAATGGTGCAGTCCTATGGCCTGCCAAGGTGGCACTAACATGAAGATAACAACAGGCTTTCACAGATATACTTTCAAAAGCACAACCTATATACAACAGTTTGCTCATGACTTGCATTTGAAAATGAATACTGCAATGTTAGTTTGATCCTATGTAAAACTGCTGTATTGTAAACCTAATAAACAGAAGTTAAAAAAAAAAGAGGCCGCTCTGAAAAAAACAAAAAATCTAAACGGCCCTCAAAATCCGAGATCGAACTAGAGCAAATAGTTTGTCAGAAACCTGACTGTACCCACTAACACTGGTCCTGCAACATTGGACAAGGGAACACTCCCCAAGAATGTGAGAAAGGGACCAGACTCTAGCGAAAACGAAACTATTCATCAGGATGGACCCTGCCCTTTCTATTCGCCTTCAAGTGTAGACGTAGCAGAGAACTTAATGGATATTTCCATCTACACAATGTTGGATAACAAAGACACGGCGGTCAACAACAGTGTTTCATTTTCTCATAGCGAGCAAGTAAAGCAGAACAAGCAAGATTATGTTATGTTATATAAATGTATAAAGCACAACATACGCCAAAGGAACATGTACACATGTTTGATCCGCCACAGCATGGTTATTTAAACCTAAGGAACGTGGAAAGGGGTGAAATGAGCGCTAGCGTCAGCAAACTAGGATCACACTTGTTAACCCTGAAAGACCAAAGAAAGGTGCTTCAACCGACAAATGGAAGATCGTTGACAAGTCAAGCCAGTCAAAAAACAACTGAGACTCTAGGATTGGTGTACAAAGAGGTTGACCTTGAAGTCGTTACTGAGGAAGAGAAATTGGACTACAGGTACCTGTTGTCAGCAACCTACCGACTAGAACCATCACAAGCCACCAACTAGTGCCTGGAGAGGAAGAGTCGGCAAGGCTGCCAGAACATATGAACGGTGGCAATATCGTCTATAACAAGAACAGGGCGACCACTACCCAAGAACCGTCTGATATGACTCAAGATTTAGTACATAGGGAGAGCGAATACTCTCCTTTCAGAACTCTTGAACGAAAAGAAATGTCCTTTCGCAAGGAGGAGGACAAACTAGAGACAAGTCTCATCAAGAGCAAGGACCAGGGATGGTCAAACTCAACCACAGGCGTCAAGCATAGAGAACGGTACACAGATGGGACCTGTCTACTTTTGGAGTGGATCCTACACATTGACGGCTTGACACTGAATCGAGCTAATGTGTTAAGACTGCTACACTACATCCCAAATATCAAACTGATTACAACCAACGACCTGAAAATTGACTTACCGGAAGAAGACACGTTGGACATGATGATTATCAATTTACCCTCCACATTTGTCAACAACCAACTATCGCATGTGGCATCGTGCTTATTACCGATGGCTTTGATTTAAGAGTGATGGCAGCAAAAGCAGGTATCGGACAAGAAGGCACAATACCACGACCCAGTGCAACATTCCCAGGTTCTGTCAGCAGAAGAAAGTAGTTCAAGGATCCTGACAGACAAGATCAAAAACAACATAACAACGAGATTTAATCCAGGGTGCGTCCCAACAAAAGGGACCTCTCCTTCACCATTACAGTAGATGGCAGTCATCAGGAAGGACATTGCAGTCTCTCATGTAAAGAGGACAAGAGGCTCATTGTAGATTAAGACAATTGGAGCTGGCTGGCAGAGGTGCTGGCTACTAAAAACCGATCATAACAGCACAAGCAAATAGAACCTAAAGATCTTGTCGCCGGAAAGCTGTAACACTAGAGGCTTTATGCATCTATTTGGAAAGGGTGACTTGGTCTACGATTCCTACATGATATGATCTGTTTGCTTGAAATTTGGATGAGGAAAGCACCCACATTAGCGGGATACAGTGTCTATTTTAACCCCGCTGTCAAAGGCCTGAAAGGTAGACCAATGTTGGGCCTACTGATAGCATTGAAGCACACAGCTAACTGGAAAGTACTGTCAATGGAGAATCACAGCCCTTCTATCCAGGTTCTTACGATCGAGGCGGATGGATTAGGCCCTTTAAGATTTAACATACTAATAGCATTTAACCTCTACTGGAATATGTCAGCCCCAGAGGCAGCTCACTTCTCGACAACAATCATGGACCTCCTGGACAGGGCTATGGAAAAGTGGCCTGAGCCATATATAATACTTTGTTTTGGAAGGCTTATTTTGAAAGGGCTCTAAATCTTTTTAGAGGTACTCCAATCCAGGCAATAAGGATGGAGCTTGGATTAACCTACGTATGCAACGTTTTTCTGGAAGTCCCTGGACTTATACTGCAAATGTATAGTACATATGCCTCCTTTGGGTTTCAAACTACTTCAAGACGCTCTTTTGGAAGGGTCCGAAGGCACCTTGCGAGAATGGAAGTACATTTGCACTACAATTCTAGAGGGCCTAGATACTTCAGAAGAAGCCCTGATAACTAATCCCACAAGTGTTAAACGTAAACTGTGGACTCAAGACTGGATCAGGACGCAGCAGGAAAGACTGGTAAATGAGCTCTATAGGAAAGCTCTTTTTGAAGCTCGTTCACTTAACACACTCCCCAAATATCTGTTATTCCCTAGCAGACATTTCCGTGCACAGTTTATGCGCTTTCGACTAAACTTGTAGCCAACTTGGGTGTCAGGTCAATGGGTACTGAAGTCGATGCCTGTTGCAGACTGTGTACTCATACCAACTGTATCGAAAGCCTACAACACCTAGTGTTATTTTGCCCAGCATTAACAGGACCGGGGACAAAAATGTTAGGTAAATTCATCAACAACCAACCTTTGTTATCGGCTGACCAGTGGTGAATTTTACTGACACATGGGGAATGAGTGTCATTGACTTTGAGGACATTTTCATTGTAATAGAAAGTCTGCAAACTACTACTAAGGAATAACGGTTGTGGAACTTTTTCATAGCTTTCGTATGACTTTTGCGACTCTAGCTGCTTTTTTACCAGATGGCATGAATATGTTGTGAAATTGAAAGTGGGTGAAAAATTGTTGTAACTAGTAAAAGGTTGTTTCTTAAAGACATGGTGCAAGTAATCTTAGATAGCAAAAGCGCACAATAAAGACGAATCTCGATTAACCATCTACATTTCCCTGAAATTGTGATGGCATTTAAATCTTCAAACAAGGAATTATGTTCCGGGCATAAGATTTTCCTCATCAAGGCCAGTATTGTCCACTGTACATGAATTTGGAGGGATATTACACAGTTAATTAAAGACATTTTAAGTATGCAGGAGCTCCTCACAGTGACACTAAAACATATTACATATAGTTCCTGCTATAGATATGTTTACGCAAATTCCATTTACAGGATATTCAATGTCACTCTATGAATCTGACAAATTAGAGGATGTTCTAAAAGCTAATTTAATGCAATACTCACGAAAGACTAGAAACATTGCCAGGGAAAGCAGCTGTACACACAGATCGAGTGAATCCCACGGCAGCACCAGAGGCAAAGTGACACCCATAGACAAATTGCAAGGTAAGAACAGTACTTTACAAGATAGTGGTAATATGTAGACAATCATTAAGCTGAGAGGCAAGCAAATTAAGTGTCACAACTTTCACAATAACCTGCAGGGAACCAAGGAAGTGGGGGACTGAGAAAATAACAAGTAACAAACCCCATTACTCCCCAAACCCATTACCCCTTACTGAGGAGATAAGTATAGGGAGAATAGAAACCACTGTCACAACTGGAAATGTGCTCCAAATGGGGAAGCTGAGCAAACATGGGTATGCTTCCAAAAGAAGATAGCTTGTTAAAGGGCATGAGATCAGAAATTAAGAAAACACCGAAGAGTGTAGAAAAGTCAGACATCTGGAAATATCGGGATCAAGGAGTGTCAGTGGCAAATGGAGACACTGCATCAGTGACTGCTTCTGGATTAAATGCCCGCCAATTATTAAATGCTTCAGGTGTGGGGTCACCAAGGCTACCTAGAAGTGTATTGCTACTTTCATCCACCTCTGGCCTGTGATGGTGGAGATGAAGCTGATGCACCTTTGAAGTGTAGTCTTTGAAATTAAAAAAGAATGCTGGCTACCACGTTAGAAGGCACATGTCAAAGCCAATCCCACAGCATTCGGTTTACTGGAGCCCTTTGCCACGAGGTCTGGAAGCAAAGACTAGGACAAAAATGAAAGAAAGATTTTGTGCCATAGGGCATTTTCCCATCGTTTGTAATCATGTTGTGCCTTTGCCTTAACATGACAAGATCAAATTGCAAATATTTCTGGCTCTGCCCCAAAAGCAAGTTCCTTCCTCTATTTTGTGACAACATCCGCTGCCTGCTTTGATGCCCAACAATGGGGTGACTCTGGGCCGGGATCGTCAACGAGACAGTTTATTTGCATCACAGTGGTATGGGTAAGATCCCTTCACTAGCCCCTCACCTGCACCCCCTCATTCCCTTCCCCGTCTGACCCTATGCTGTGGGCGCACTCCACAAATGAGAGAGCTTGAAGCTCTCTCTAGGCAGATCCCAGTTCCTACACAGCAAAAACAAATGCTGTGCTCCAAATGTAGTTCATTTCACTTGAATTGTAGTGTCTATCGTGCTTCTGTTACCAGTAAATCCGAGGTAGCAGGGATGTTAGTTCACAGCCCCAGTGAGAGGCTTCGCAAGCGCCCAAAGTCTTTTATAAACCATGTTGCTAGTTTGCAGTTTTCCAACCGTATGCTTATACTGCAAGCGATGCAATCTTAACTGGTCATTTTCTTGCAACAGAGTGCACACTCGCTGAGGTTACAAAGTTGTGAGTTGAACTCAAACTAGCATACTACACAACGTGAGGCATTTACAAGCTTACCCTGAGCTTTTCCAGCGGCCCGTTTATATGCTGGG
The DNA here is from genome assembly GCF_040938575.1 of Ambystoma mexicanum. NCBI lineage: Eukaryota > Metazoa > Chordata > Amphibia > Caudata > Ambystomatidae > Ambystoma > Ambystoma mexicanum. Next base: position 712,300,208 of record NC_090931.1, read on the forward strand.
GAAATGAAAGATCTGGGTCCTTGTCAAAGAGAGCAAGGCAATAATGGAAGGAGAAAGTGTATCCCAACATTACTTCCAGGCCTGACAAATGCTTGGTCCAGCCTCCCAAACCCAAAATAAGCCCACGTGCACTTGGAGAAGACAGCCACAATTACAAAACACAGGGGTAGGCACTCAGAGTGGAACCAAGGGGTAGGTAACATGCCTTTGTATAAAGCAGAGAACCCAATCAGTGGGTTCTGGTTGTTGGAGGACATTGTGATGGGCAGTTGGGAGTGCAGGAAAGCGATATAAGAAGTGTTAAGGAGATACTGCAGACAAGAGGAGGGAAAGGAGGAGGTGATTACATCAGGAGGTGAAGGTCGTACGGAGGAGTCAGAGGTGGCAATATTCAAAGTGGGGGAACAGGTACTAAAAGAAGGGTTGTGAGAGCAAGATTGGGGAAAGGGGGAGAGTTGATCCCTGTATAAACAGAACGGAAAGGTTCCAGCGGGCCAAATAAGCCCTAGAAGGTGATTGGTGGAACAAGACCCAGATGAAGAGACCAAAGGAGGAGTAATCAGTGCCACCAACTATCCTTGAGTATAAGTTTGGTGTTATGAAGTGAAGACTGCAACTTGAAGGTTCAAGCTAAACCAGACAGAGAGACATTTGGGGTTAAGGAAACTCTGGAAAATTCTCATTTCTATTGGGAGGTGAGATGACATCAAACCAAGTGTGAGAGACATAATTGGATTCATACTTTTCTTCTGTTTCCATTCCTTTTGTATACCTTTGTGTTTTAATGGACCATATGACCCTTATTTCCTGGCCTGCCTGGCTCTGCATCCTGTTTGGAGAGTGGCTCAGGGGGTTGTGTGCTACCCCATGCCAATGGGTGATGGGCTTAGGGCAGAGTGGGGAGCAGCCCTTAGTAGCTCTCCTTGGATGTGTGTTCTTCGTAGGGGCCAGTCACCATGAGCCCCTACACCTTCCCCCGCAAAACAGGTGAACCCCTCCGATGCACTCTCCCTAAGACAGCACACCCAAGATATCCCAAAAACGCCATTAGCAGGGTCCTTTAACCTCAAATCAATTTTTGCAGGGTTCACAGACCTATCCGGGTCCACAGACCTGCCAGTGCAGTTTGCAAATAAGGCAAAATACCAGAAATAGTACAGGAAATCTAAAAAAGTGCGTACTAATACAGAAGCTCTGTGAAGGCTTGTTTCAGACAGACGGCTCTCCCTAACACTCAACACACAAACATAAAATCCAAGATGGCCACCAGTGTTAATCTAGGTGTAGGCTGGCTGCCTTCTATCCCACGTGACCCTAGGGAGCAGGACCACAGGATCACCCTATGTCACGAACACAGGTGCATATCCTCAACAAAAGCCCCACCCAAGGACAAGGGTGATCTTTCTATGTATGTCACACAGTCCTGTCTTGCAGTATGGTTTGCAAGAAGCTTGAATTTGGTAATTGGAATTGTAGAGTGACAGAGATGAAGTGGACTGGAGAGACCTGGAGAGGGGGCCGCAGGAGCTAGCAGGATATGCCATCTACAGAGTAGAAAGAGGGCTGAGATCAGGAGGGAAGAATGTGGTGTGCGTTGAAGTGAGGTATTTCCTTGATTCACACAAACTAAGTCTCTCTAAACCCCTATGGCAGCGAAGGGAGAGGAGCTGCTAGTCAAGCCGGCAACATGCAGCGAGACGCACTGCCAGCATGAAGAGAGGAAAATCACTTATCGGCTGCAAGGAAAAGGCTTCAGTCTCCCTCCCAACTGAATAATGGTACAGCTGAAAAAGCACAGTGGTAGAATTGATACCTCCTGCGTAAAAAGACCCGGGTCCAGTCCCCCATTAAGGACCATGGTTAAACTGAATATAAATTAATGAAATAACATCTGCAAAGCCACAAAGACGTGGGGAAATAAAATAAAACCCTTCATAAAGCAAGAGGAACACACAAAGCCATACCTACCATCTTCCCTAGAGGAGCAAACCATATACAGTGGAGCAAAGCCTTAAATAGGAGATTTAATTGGAAATACTGATTGACTCAACTGACATACAAACTGACCAAAGGGGGTTGCCTTCCCTGGGAGGCTATGATGTAAGCATTACTTCCCCCAGTGGAGTAGCTGAACAGTACAGATAATCATGAAATGGCTAGTAGAGAAAGGATTGGATAAAAGGAGAGCCAGTTCAGTTGTAAGTTGTCTAAGCTGGAGACTGTTTCCCTTGTGTCACTGGTTTGGCGAAAACAGTTGTGAGAAATCTGAAGTTGTCTCCCTGGCTAGTCCTCGGGGATCTGTCATCCAGGTGGCCAGGACACGGCCATCGATATTGGATCCAGTTCCTGGGGGTAGGCCAGTGAGGGAGGATCTCCTGGATGGGGGGTCCCTGGGGAGTGGGACACCGGCGAATGAGACACGGTATCCCCCTTCGTAGCTCCTTTACCCCATCCTTTTTCAGAGAACGTTCCAAACCACTGCCTCTATCCCTTTTCCAACACAAGCACTTTCACACAACATAAAGGACAACGGACTACCACCAGAGCCATTTACCTGACATGTCCCAATCAAGGGTCAGGCAAAGTCAGGCAATTGATCAGAATCACACACACCTGACGGCCCTTTCCTTCCCCCACAGGGATAAAAGGTGGAGCCGGAGAGCACAGTCAGTGCAAGGCGAGCACTGCAGACAGCACAACGAGACGCTAACCCGACGCAGCAGTTTAAGCGAAGGAGAAAGGCGTTGGGAATCGAGAGGGTGGCGAGGAGAGAAGTAACCTTGCCATTTTCGTCCCAGACCCGCAGAACCTTCATGGAGGAGAGCATAAGATCGTGAACAATAGCATGAGTGTCTTGAAGCAGATGTCAACAGTACACAGAGCAAGCTTATGCCGATACGCAGGAGCGATGAATGCTCATGCACCCATGGTACCGACCTTGACACCCAGAACGCCAAAAGCCAAGCGGTTCATCACAGCCAGTGAGTTGTGGAGAGAATCGATAAGAACTAGGCTGTGTTAAGTGAGAGAATTGCAAAGTGGCAGGTTTGAACCAAGTAAAGGTAGAACTGTGAAAGAACTGTAAAAGTGTTAAGGGGAGATCGACCGGCTACAGAGGGAATCTGCACCATAGTGGTGCTAACTCAAGAGACTCTGGTCAATCCTCATCTGAGAGAAACTACAGAAACCAGCAGGCCATAGGAGAGCCAGCGGAATAGGTCAAAGTGGTTATACTGCGGGTCACTAAAAATCCTGTACAATCGAAAGATTTTGATCTGCAAACAAGAAGAAAGCAAGAGACGTGAATCCTGCATTGACAGAAAGGAAGGGAAGTGAATCATGCATCGAGAGAAAACAAAGAAAGTGAATCCTGTAACACTTGAGTGAAGTGAATATCAAGTCAAGAAGGGGCAGTGCCAAGAAGAGGGGGACCTAGGGGTGAACCTACCCCCAGCGAATATCGGAAATAAACTTTCATTTGTTAAAGGAACTTTTGTTTTTGTTTGCTGAACACGCCAGGCCCTCGAAGGCAAGCGACTTTCAAGTGAGAAGAGACTTGGCCATCGACGGTCCTGCCAGCTGCCATTGTAACTGTTGTCTCGTGCTAGAGAGGCCCGAGACTGTTATGTGCTCCAAGCTCTGATCTTACCCGGTGGTCAAAACGTGGGGAAGGGAGAGCCAAGCTACCGCATCCTGACATATTATTTTAAGAACATTTCTTTCTTGAGAAATATACTACACCCTTTCTTTTGTACTAGTTGTGAGGTTGCCAATAAGTTTTTCACACGCTTGAACTGTGATCACTTGTCTCTCTTACTTGTTGTCACCATAAGTTCCTCACATAGTGGAGAAGAAGCCTGAAGCATGGGAAGGAAGACTGCTGTGTGCCTGGTAGCTACCCTGCTGTGCTAAAGAGGGAAGCCTGAGAGAGCTCAGCTTTAGCCAGAAGGAGAGAAGAGGCCAGCACCCTTCTGATGCAGGAGCAGAGAGGAGTTGTACGGAAGGCTACCCTTGCTAGCCTATGGAAGGGGCTAGGCAGGTTGAAGGAGGGACTATGGGCAGCCTGACTCTTCCTGGATGGGGCCAGAGGCGCGAAGGAGTGAGCCCAGTTCAAAGGAGTCCTGTAAGAGACTCCTCTCCTTCCTCCGAATGAGGATACCCCTTGAGAGGGGGGTGAAAGTGAGGATACCCCAACAGAGGGGAATGGTCAAGACCCCAATGAAAGGGAAGAGAGTGAAGATACCCTTCAGCGGGGATAAAAGAGAAATAATAGAAATTAGCCAAGTCAAGCGAATGAGAGTGTGAAACCCAAAGTGGAAAAGAAACATTCCGGTGTGGGGAAAACTAGTGAGAACGGCATGCAATAATGTCAGGAGAAAGAGAGACTGAAATATCCCAAGTAAGACTTTATTTTGAACGACGTTTTGGAATATTTAACCATTACAGTGGCACCTGAAGAACTTTCTGTCTAGGGGAGAAAAACCTGGAACAGAAGCAGTTGAGCATCTCTTTAGTTGTCAAACCCTTTATCCTTATGAGTGTTGCTTTCTATAAATGTAGTAGGCTAGTATAGGATTTGGGCTAGGGACTTTGTTTTGATTCATTCTGACCCTTTTCTTAAGCATTTGAGTTTTATAATGGGCAACCTATCACTTGGAGTTAATTTTCATTAGTTTAGTTTATTTTCTTTTATGCTGGCCAAGAGGCCAGACTAATTGTTAAATAAGATAATGCAGATCCATGAACATGATGTTCCAGATTCAGGGTCCTACTTCTAGAAGTGTTGGAGGTGGTAGCAGATATGGAAAAGTGTATGAAGTGCTAATACAAGAGCAAAAGGAGGTGGTAGAGGCCGACAAGGTGGAGGTGGTAATTGGTAAGAAGGAAGTGGCTAAAGAGATTTGAAAGTAAGCCTGGTAGATTTGAAAGCCAGACTTTGTTTGGAGATATGCATTGGTGGCAAGAAATATGAAGTGTTAGTGAGTAGACGCTGAAGGAGGACGAAGAAGAGGAGTTAATTGCTAAAACAGAGGATGAGGTGGTGAAGGTGACCTGAAAGGCAAAAGGAGGTGGAATATTGATCAAAGATTCAAGAGGGAGAGCTCTCCCGGTGAGACGTTTTGGAGCGGAGACTGCCAGAGTGAGGAAGACGTATATTACAGTGAGGAAATTGGAGAAGAGGGGGAGAATGGAGAGTTTTCTTATGGTGATTAGGGTTGGTGGAGAAAGAAGAGCACCTTAGAGTTGAGACCAGGCTTGTATTGAAGAGCTCCTCAGTGAGGCAAAGGTCTGTACATGTGCCAGTCAATCATCACAGCAAAGTTCCAGAGGGCCAGGTCAGAGCCCAGGTAGGCCCATGCAGGAACTAAAGGCTTTCATTGAGGAATGGGGAGTTATCCTGCTTCCCCTCTGCAGGCTGACCCTATTTCCTCTTTCAGGATACCTGGACAGTGGCACAGGACATCAGAGTCTGGGTTAGATGTGAGGTATACGACCTTTCTGGCTCAGTTCGAGCAGAAGAAAGGGGTTGGGACACCCATAAGCACGTAACACCAGCGAGAGGTGATCTAACCCCTCAGGAACATTTGAAAGAGGACCCCTTGTGAACTGTCTGGAGAAGACCAATTGCTAAAGAGACTTGGAGGACTAATTACTTCTGTGAGAGTTAGAAAAAGAGACAGAGCACACACTCGAAGGCCACAATCTCTTTGATATTTTCTGTTGAGATCCCTGCTTTTCTTTTTCAGTTGGCCCTAATTGTTTATACTACTGGTGTAGCCAAGCTAAAAATACTAGAATGCTGCCCACATGTAGCCACAGTATTTGGATTTTAAAAAGAATCTTTCATTTGTATCAATTCTTAAAACGTCTACACAGTCCTTTCAAAATGTTACTGAATAAGCAAAGAACGATTTCCAATGGTTTGAGCTAATCTACTTCAGAGATTCAAATGGGATTCTAACGAGTGGCAGGCAGCAAAGGGTTGGACACAAATGTGACCTTGCTCTATGTCACTAAAGTAAGTCTCATAAAGGGTGTTGCAACCTGGCGGCGCACTACCAAAAACTAATACTCCTCGGTGCACAATAATTAAGCAAACTGACATATAAAACACTATACAGAATTGTCTCAGTTTCTGCTTATTTAATGACACATAGTAATCATCCAACAGCCTACACGTGTTTTGACTTTTGTTCGGCTGCATGTGTGACTTCCATGCAGTGGCAATCAATTCAGACTAAGAAAAATCTATTAGTGCATGAGAAAGTGAAGGTGCGTGACAGCAGAGGCGTGGGGAGCACAGTTGGGAGCTGGTTATACAATAAGTTTGCATATGAATATATGGAGTAGCAAATGTATATTTAAAGTAGTTATAGAGACTTTGGTAGGCCCAAGTATAGGGTGATATGCAGCAGTTGTAAAATGCAATGTTTAACGATGATGGTGCAAACACAGGGCCGGGGAACGGGAAACACTAAAGCATCACCCCTTTGGACGCGAGACCTAGCATTGTGTATTCCCTGTTTGGAAGTGTAGTAGCATGTCATAAAAAGAGTTTGCAATATTTTCCCTTTCCCAAGCCTCAGGAGTGAAGCTGAGAATAGTGGCATTCATGCCGATTTGATAATGGCTTAATTTTATCCAGCTGTAGGCCTGTGAAAAAAGATTAGAATGTGAACGGCCGAGCGACGGTAGGACTACGGCCTTCCCGGAGGACACATCCATGGGAATCGGGCTAGAGGTCTCAAGCTGTCAACATTTGAACTACCAGGCGGCTGGAAAATAGAGTACATAAATTCATCAGAATTGGGCTGATTAATGTGATCCTCGTAAGGAGATGTACCGTGGGTGGGCAACTGATCAGGGGGGAGCGAGGAGCAGAACATCCTGTGATTTGTTATACGAAGAGCAAGAGGTGATGGCGCATCTTACTAGCTCACTTATTTGTTCATGAATTTTGGGGCCTTTAACTGCTGACATACAGCTCTTGGTTACTGTTTAATTCGCACTTGAGGATATTAAATGGAATGATTATCCTTATGCATTTAGGGGTACAGTTTCCTCTGCTGATCTTGCTGGTGTGCTTGCTGATGTAAGTTGCAAATTTCGACAGTTAGGGAAAGATTGGTCGTTAAAGGAGGTATGTAGATCAGAATCGGGAGTGACATATTTGCTGAATGTTCTTTATTAGAAAACACAAGGGCTAAGCTTAAGATGATCTGTCCTACTCCATAAGGAAAACACAAAAGGTTGCTCTTTCAAAGCAAGAAGGGTTCTCTGTGCAGAATCCTATCCTAACATGAGTTCTGTCTCTACCACTACAAAATAAATGAAACATACATTTAACAATAGTATACCTGGGACCCTTGCCCAAAAAAGGGAATGGTGACTGGTTTCTGAACCCCATCCTGCTGTATCTTTATCAAAAAGGGGCTCCTCACCCAGATGTACAGTTCCACCAAGTACACTGAATCTCTCTTCAAACTTTCTATCCTTTTGTTTTGTTGTCAGTCTATTGTTGATCTCTCTACCAGGGTTTTATTTCAGTCTCTTGTCTTCTTTCCCACTTGGGGACTCCTGTGCCATATTCCCACTCTGGGTTTTCGCCTTGTATTCCTGGGGTTCTCCCCACCTGCATACTTCTCATTCTTTACCCCACATTGGTTTCTCTCATCACCCCACATTGGGGTCTTTTCAGGTTCTCCTAGCCTTGGGGCATCTCCAATTTTATCCGTCTGGGGGCTCTTATGGTTCCTCACCTTTCTTTTGGTTCCTTGGGGCTTCCTGCATCTCACCCTGTCTTGGGGGTTTCTCCGCTCTTATCCCTGCTTGAGGTTTCGTTACAGTCACCCTGTCCTGGGGTCTCTTTGTGCTTTCCCTACCTTGGGGACTCCTCCTCCCCCCTCCTTGGTGTTTCTTTGGGGCTGGATGCCCTACTCCCAGTTCCCCAGAGCCACTGCATACCTCACATTTACAGCCATTGCTCCTCGCGTTAGATGCATCGCTGCTTCTTTGGCAACTCCAGGGTGTGCTGCATCAGGTTGAGCTTATTCTCTCCTCCAGCTGGATTCCACGGTACTTCAGCGAGGGCTTCCCTGTATGCAGGTTAACTGCTTTTCGGGAGCCGTTTGCTCCTCAGTATTCTTGTGGGCTGGGTGCTCCCAACTCCTGCCCTTTCAGGGATTGTGAGCGTTCCATGGGATCGGCCATGCTTGGGTCCACCACACTTGACATATGTTCCCTTTGTCCTGCCACGCCTCCCAGGAGGAGGTCTCCAGGCTTCTCCAGCTCTGTGTGTCTCTTCTCTTCATTTCCACTTCTGATTAGCTCTTATTTCCAATTCCTCCAGTGGGTGGGATTATCCTCTGTTCTCTTGTTCCAGACGGGCCCGATAAATACAGATCAGAAACCCTACAAGCCATTCTCACAGGAAGTTTCGCTTTCTGATACAGTTTAATGGTATGCAGTGATTTTAACACATTAAATTACAGGGAATGCTGTAATAATGAAAATGTTATAATGAAAAAAATATCACATTTTTGTAACAGTAAGTAGCATAAGTGGGTACATTATTCATTGATGTCACCAATTGGTTCAGAATAGTCTAAGCCATTTGGCTGGTCGCCTTCGTTTCTATTGCTGGACTTTTTAAGTCATTTAATATTTTCTTTTCTTCTAGGAGTCTTTTGATTTCTCTGCTTTTGGAAAACATAATGGGCTTTAATTCTTCATTTTTATGGAATTTTCAGATTGTGTATGATCCTTTAGGGAGGGTGGATAGGCATTAATATGTATGCCTAACTCCCCATAACTGCTTTCTCTTTTGCATCAATTTATTTTTTCCCCTGCTGGTGTGGTTTATACCTTCTGTATGGGCACCCTTGGTTGAGTCTCCACTTCCCCAATAAATGGTGCCAGTCAAAAGCATTTGCTTCCCATTTTCTCCTCCATTCTCTTAATGCTTTTGCCCTGCTTTGTGGTGGACACCAATGCTGAGAGGTACGTGAATCCTCACTCCTGTGCACCTCCCAGAAGTCAGGAGACATGTTTGAAGAGATTACATGCCTCACACCTGTCCTCAGAAGTCACTTCTGCATTCCTATTAAATCACTTTTAATAAGTGTGAAAAGCTGACCAGGATTCGGCAGAGAATGACAATGCTGCTCAAATGCACATAGGCCCAAAACCTAGCAGCAGTTAAGGGCCATCAGCACCATGCAGTCTTTCAATTTTCACAAATTCACCTAGCACATAAGCCCACAGCCGTCTCCGGTGCCACTCTTTTCCAGTACTATTGCTTCCCTTTCACCATGAGTAATCGAGTCAGGTTGAGCACTTAAAAGAATTAGTGTTATTGAGCGATTACCTGCGCCACACTTGGAAATCAAAAGTGCATTCTACATGAGGTAACTGAAAATAAACTAAAGCATATTATTGAAGTGTGTGTTGTGTTAGGTGCATAATCAACAGAAACTCAAGACTCAGAATATAGTTAAGCATATTTTTTGTATCAAAAGGAGAGGTTGGATGGTGGCCTACAGGATCGTAGCAATTCAAGCGGGGCAGTTGGAAATTAGTGTCAAGAATGGGAAGGAAGTGTCAAGAATAGAGATATAGAAAATTAGTGTTAATGGTTAGTTCCGCACAAGACCTAATGTCCAAATTCAATTCTGTAGTGACCAATATGAGCTAATTAATCATCAAGTCCAAAATGTCCTAGTCTTCCTTCATTTCTTGGGGTAGAGCAGTGTGTTGATTTTCAAGGTGTCGTCACTTCTCCCCAAAGGGGAGCCCCTTTCCATGAGGCAAGGGAGGTGCAGCCGCTTCCCATTAGTCCCCCTAAGGGTGTTTTAATGTGGGAAAACCTCATAGGGAGGGACTCCTTCTTTGCGGACGAGGACGATTACCTAGGGTATAGCCCATTGAACCATGTCACTCCCCAACATTCCCTAGCCTTCCCCTCCATACCAAGCCATTTCATCAGGAGTAAGTCCATGTATTTTTGTAGCACTTGGGAGATTGACAAAACAAGACATACTGAGATGAGGAAGAACACAACAACCATGAAGAGTAATCAACTGCTAAGTACTGCCACGAAGTAGCTCACCAGTGGCATGAGGAATGCCTAAGAGACATTATTGTGAACTGTATAGACAAGTAGCAGGAGAAGGGAGTCATTCTCCTGGTCCAGAACGTCTAGTTGTGCAAATACTGTGTGGAACCCACAAGAAATACAAAGGGAGTCCCCCTAACAACCTTTCTGTGAGCGAACATTCTTATGAACACCACCCAGATACTAGGAGAAGAATCATTCTCCCGGGAAGGAACTTTCTGTTCGATACATTACACTGGTGTTTTTGTCGGGGACTACATTTCCCAGCTGTCTTTATTTTCATACCAGCACACATTGCTGCACGTGAGTCTTTTCTCACTTTCGCCTACCTTCTCCAGCCTCCTCAGCGCCTGGTCACTTCTAGGGCTTATCAGCCCGTCTCCAAATGAAAGCAGCAGACACAGCGGTAACACACCAGAGTGTTTGTGTTTATTTTGCTTTTATCTTTCATTTTCAATCTGTCTGTTTTAGAAAGAAAACATTTAATTTCCTTTCAGGCGCTACTGCGCCGGGCGGCTGACTGGACGCTGTGGTTGTTTCCTGAACCATAGTTTTTTCATTACTACAATCTATTTTTTTTGCATCCCTCTGTTTTATTTTGTTTCCTTGTATGCCGTTTTCTCGGCTTCAAGTTTGCCTGGACTTGTGTAAACTGGTGTTTTTGCCAGGGACTACAATTCCCAGCTTTCTTTATTTTCATACCAGCACACATTGCTGCACGTGAGTGTTTTCTCGCTTTCGCCTACCTTCCTCAGCCTCCTGAAAGGCTGGTCTATACAATTGTATGACTTACCTATTTAGTGGCCTTCACCAGGAGCCCAGCAACCGATCGCAGCCCGACGTCAGGCCAAAGTCCGGCCCCTCTGCGCTCGTCCGCACTGAATCTGTGCTCTGGGCACCCCATATATCTCGGGAACAAATGTCCCTTAGTATGTTACTTGCCTTAGCCCCAGCAAGGACGGTATTTCCGAAGGGCTGGCAGGAAACGGTCCCTATGTTATCCCACGCCCCAATTCCTTTATTCGCATGTCTTATTAATGCACGCTCCCTGGTGGCACACAGGGTGGAGATGTTCTCCTTATTAGAGGATCACTGCACTGATCTGGTATTTGTTACAGAGACGTGACTTACGGATACCAGAGGATCTGACATTATACAAATGCTGCCTCCTGGATATGCCTTGCTAACGGTTAACCTTGGAGTTAAGCATCCGGGAGGGGGGTTGCATTGATTTACAACTCGCAGTACGAGTGTACATAGCTGCAAAACTCCTTGGAATCAGCAATTGAATATTTAGTGTTGAGTGATGGTGAATTCTTGGTATGATTTGGGTATGCCATCTTGGGCTAGGTTATCGCCCACCGGCGACAAATCTTACCACGTTTACTCGCACCTTCCTGAACAATGCACCAAAATTATCACTTCAATATAAAAATCTGATTATACTTGGAGATTTTAATTTATGGGCAGAAACAGGGTCAGCCCAAACACATGGAGCTCTTATTAGAGCCATCAAACAACTGCAATTGTTACAGCACATGTTGAGTCCTACACACATTAAAGACCACACCTTGGACCTGCTAATTAAAACAGGAGGAGTTTCTAAACCGCCTCCTCCAATCTAATGTTCCATATTGGGGACGTAACTGGGCGAAAGTTCATCCAGCCACGGTTTTTATCAAACTCACTAAGCAACAGGCTAACGTAATGCATGTGCTGGGTCTTTCTTCACAGGATATAGATGGATTGGTCAACTGTTTGGAGTCCGTAGCAGATCAACTGGCCCCATTAAAACTTATGACTAAGGCACCATTTCACTGTGTCCCTTGGTATACGCCAGAGCTTCCAGCATTGCGCTTGGAAACTCGGCAGGCAGAGCGGCTATGAAGGAAAGACTATGAGGCTTATCTTTGTGAAGCATATAAACGGCAACGTCCGGCCTCCCATTAGGTGTAAAAACAGCTAAATCCTTATATTTAGAGGATTCAATCCACGCTGCTGTTAATGCTAAAAAAAAAGAATGGAGATCATTAACAAATTGACTAAACCCGATAGTAATGTGCTGACAGTCACTTCGCAATCTTTGTGATGAGCTCTCAACATTCTTCATTACTAAAATTGATGAGATGAGGAATAGTAGTGTAAGTAGTGGGAATCTTAAAGAAGGGAAAAAGGCCAATATGGATAGCGGTATACCTACATTGGCATTACACTGGTTTCTCTAACTTCACTTAAACTAATGGGGAGGAGTTGATGAAAATAGTAGTTAAGGTTAAATCGGTGTCACCCCTTGACTCTATCCCACTGAAATTGTTCAAAGCAGAGCCAGTAGATTTTTCTGATACGCTGGTCACTGCTGTGAATTCATCCTTGAAGTGTGGTCAAGTTCCATCTAAACTCAAGGAAGCCCTGGTAATACCATTATTGAAGAAGCCAACACTGGATACCTCGACTCTAGCTATTTATCGACCTATCTTACTCCTGCCCTTTCTTATGAAAGTTTTAGAAGCAGTGGTGACTCCCCAAGGGAGAACATTTCTGAAAAGCCAAAACATTTTGGGTAGTTGTCAAATTGGCCTTTGCCCTTTGATGGGAACCGAGTCAGTTCAGGTATCTGTGTTGGATTACCATGTATTACCATGATCAGGGACGAGGGCGGCATGACAGGCCTCATTTTGTTGGACCTGTCGGCCACCTCCAGCACCATTGATCACGGTATATTGCTGGCAAGGTTAAAGGAGCCAGGGTTTTCGGGGGCAGCACTGGATTGGTTTCGTTCCTTTCTGTCAGGTACGTTGTCTTGCGCGGAGGTAGCACGTACACCTGCCTCCCCGTTGGGTCTTGGCGCCTGAGATATTCAACACTCAGGCATCCGCGACCCGCCGGGGAAAGAGGGTTAGGGTCCGCTGGTTTGGATGGGTAGGGGGTATTAGGTAAACCGGGTTGAGGGAAAGGGAGAGGTTTTGGATAGGGTTGGGGTAGTTCAGGGAAAATAAGGTTCAGCCCTCCTGGGCTATCCGTGGACTCTCAGATACTGCCAGATTCATGCACCTTGCACTTCCTCGTGCTACCAGTTCCAACACCCAGATTACTTCTCTAGGCTTGGATGCATTAGACAATACCATATCACATTCATACATTCATACATACATAGGTTCTTAGATTTGACCATAGCGTATTACTCAGAGAGCTCCCATAGATTCAGATACACAGGTAAATGCCCCCAAAACATTAACACAAGAGCATTTTGATCACACAAAGGTTTAAGCACTTAGCTTCAGAAGTACGGGATTCTGTCATGGATCGATCACTCCAATGTTCCTTAACGAGGCCACGTAGCCGGCGTTCTGCCACTACAAGAAATGAGACACCTACGAGCTTGGTGCTTAACAGCGTTAGACATAGCATGCGGCGTGCAACCTTTAAGAATCAAGGGTTAATGGTGCCGGTTCGCTACAACATAGAATCCAGCATGCGGCTCTGCCAAGCAAGGGTTGACGATGCCGGGTGCCTCGGTTCACTACAATATTGGAGTCCGGCATGCGAGTCTGCCAACCAAGGGTTAATGGTGCCGGTGCCGGAGCCCAATCCGCGGTGTTTCAAGGCCCCGAGTCGGAGCGGGTTAGTAGCACCAAAACTCCCCACACGCCCTCGTTCCCAACCAATGAGTAAAGCACTTATCTTAAGCAAGCAGCGGGGCCTGCAGTGTTCGCAGGCGGGGAATGGCCCCGCTGACAGCAGCCTGCAGGAGCCCACGGAGACACGTCTTCTCCGGCGAAGAGTCCGTAGCGCAAGCGGGGATCCGTGCGAGTTCTGCGCGCATGCGCGATTGATCGGGCGTGGTCCCAAAGCTTCCCAGAGGCTCGCGGTCGCGCGGGGCCTCTGGGAAATGTAGTCTTCTGTTCCTTTTCGGGTGTTTGTGGACTTCTATGCCAGGAGGGCTGGTCCCAAGTCATTTGCCTGCACCTTGGACACAGGAGGGCCCTGAAATAAAGGCATTTATGTCTGTTAGGCAGTTTGGCAACAGTATATGCCCCAGCTACTCGCACAGGAGTGGGGTTCTTGACAGTACTCCCCCTCCCAACAGCTCCCGGTTTAGCAGGGTTGTTGACATGAAACCGTCGGACCAAACGAGAAGCATGGACATTGGTCGCTGGCTCCCAAGATCGTTCTTCGGGTCCATACCCCAGCCAATCTATTAAATATTGTAGTACCCCATGTTGTATACGTGAATCCAAAATAGACTGTATCTCATATTCTGGGTTTCCCTGTACGTCGATGGGGGGAGGTCTCTTCAGGTGGATGGACGTGGGTGCCGGCTTTATGAGAGACACATGAAACACTGGGTGTATACGCATCTGCGGTGGTAAAGTTAGGCGGATAGCTACTGGGTTTATGACTTTCTCTACCAAGAATGGGCCTATAAATCTTGGCTGAAACTTCTTGGGACCATGTAAGTGGAGATTCCGTGTAGCCAACCAGACCTTATCACCAATTCTGTACTGGGGGCCTGGTCGTCTTTTCTTATCAGCAGACTTCTTGTATGCTAGTTTTGCTTTGTTTAAATTTATAAGGATATTTTTCCAAATCTTTACTAAGTGTTCTCTGTGTGTTTGAGCCGCAGGCACCATGTCAACAGCCCCATGGGGAACAGGTTGGAATCGTGGATGATAACCATAAGTACCATAAAAGGGTGTTATTTTGGTAGATGAATGTACAGCATTATTATAAGCCAATTCTGCCAACCAGAGAGTATCAGCCCAAGAAGCATTATTATCATAGGTCATGCATCGTAAATACTGTTCAAGTGTTTGGTTGACTCGTTCAGTTTGTCAATACCAGTTGAAGTACAGAAAGCCCGCCAGAAACGAGACGTAAACTGAGAACCCCGATCAGATACCATACAATGAGGGATGCCATGTAACCTTACGATGTTTTGGAGGAAAAGCTCGACTAATTCTTTGGCCGTAGGAACCCCCTTACAAGGTATGAAATGAGCCAGCTTGCTGAAAGAGTCTACTACTACTATAATTGTGGTGAGGCCATGGCCAGCGGGTAAGTCCACAATCAAATCCAAGGAAACAGTATGCCGAGGCGTTGGTGGTGTCGGTAATGGTTGCAGCATTCCGGCAGGTCTTTGATGGTCCGCTTTGTTCCTTAAGCAACATTCACAATTTAGTACATACCGCTGGACGTCTCGTCGTAGCTTAGGCTACCAGAAATGACGCCTCAATAATTCGCAGGTTTTCGCAACCCCTGGGTGTCCCACATATGGCGAATCATGACACCATTTAATAGCTTGTAGTTGTATGGCTGTGGTAGGTAAATATAAAGTCGCACCTTGGAAAGGAAGTCCTTCTTTGATGGTTCGTGAATTCTTAGGGTCATTCCATCGTGCTAGTTCCTGAGCAGTCATTGCATTCCTAATGTCATTGAATATATCATCCACAGTGACGCTGCCTATGATGCGTGCGGAAGGCACGATGGGCCTTGGTTCCTCCTCCTTAAGTGTTTTAGGATCTGGTTCGGGGTAACGAGATAGGATATCGGCTTTCTTATTTTCAGTTCCAGGACGATAAGTCACAATAAAATCGTACTCAGCAAATAGCATCGCCCAACGTAGTTGTCGGGGGCTTAGGGCCTTGGCTGATTTTAGGAGTTGTAAATTCCTATGATCCGTTAATATGGTGATAGTGTGACGAGCACCCATCAAGTAGTGACGCCACTCATCGAAGGCCACCTTAATTGCAAGAAGTTCCCGGTCTGCTATCACATAGTTACGCTCTGCAGGAAGCAGCGAGCGCGAATAGTACGCAACCGGATGCAGTTGACCTGAATTGTCCCTTTGTGACAGAATTGCCCCCAGCGCGTAGCTGGAGGCATCAGTTTCTACTATGTAGGGGCGATTGGGGTCTGGGTGAAGCAACACAGGGGCCGAAGCAAACGCGTTTTTCAGGGCTTGAAAACCGGTATCTGCAGCTGCATCCCAAAGGAACGTGATTCCCTTTTTGAGCAGACGGGTAATAGGTTGCACCATTTTTGCAAACCCATTAATAAACCGTCGATAAAAGTTGGCAAAGCCTAACACCGTTTGAACTTCCTTCACTGACGTAGGAGAAGGCCACTCCAGGATGGCCTTCACCTTCTTATTGTCCATGGTGATGCCGTCTAAGGATAAAACAAAACCTAAGAACTCTATAGTAGACTGATGAAATTCGCACTTTTCTAGTTTTGCGTAGAGTTGGTGTTCTCTTAGGCGTTGTAGGACTGCTTCCACATGTTTTCGATGTTCCTCCAGGTTGTGAGAATAAATAAGGATGTCATCGATATACACCATGGTAAAAACGTCTAGATACCCCCGCAAAACTTCATCCAGGAAGTGCTGGAAGGCGGCCGGTGCGTTGCAGAGCCCGAATGGCATGACTTGATACTCGTAAAGGCCAAACTTGGTCCGAAAAGCAGTCTTCCATTCGTCACCCTCACGCACCCGCACAAGATGGTAGGCTCCTCGTAAGTCTAATTTGGTGAATATCTTAGCGTCTCGCACCTGATCCAACAGAGTGGATATTAACGGCAGGGGGTACCTGTTCTTTATGGTTATACGGTTGATGGCTCTGTAGTCAATGCATGTCCTCAAGTCCCCGGTCTTTTTTGGGACGAAGAATAAGGGGGACGAGACAGGTGACTTAAAGCGGCGTATAAACCCATTGGCTAGGTTAGTTTCGATGTAGGCTTTTAAGTGTTCATTTTCTGCTTCTGTTAGAGCATATATTCTGCTGCAAGGCATGGATGCACCAGGTTCTAGGTCGATCCTGCAGTCGAAGGTTCGGTGGGGCGGCAAGGTCTCGGCAGCGGTTTTACTGAATACATCCCTATAGCTCTCGTACACTGCGGGTAACGTAGTTTCGGTACTTCCTATTACTTGTTCTTCCTTCGTTGACACCTTCCCAACATGCAGACAGGTCTTAAGGCAGTGGCTTGATGAGAAGCACGACGACGCTTGAACCCAGTCTACGTCTGGATTATGGGTACCCAACCAAGGTAACCCTAGAATCATTCCAAATTGGGGTGCTGCGATGACATCGAACCTGATGTCCTCATGATGCTGCGCATCGCATTCCAAATGCAACCACCTGGTTTGCTGAGTTATGCGACCTGAGATTAGGGGTGATCCATCTACGGATTTCACTTCTTCCTCATGCTTTTTAAGGGTTGGAGGAATACCCAACTGATGTGCCAAGGTTGTGTCAATGAAGTTCCCGGTAGCTCCTGAGTCTATCATCAGCTTAACTGGTATACGCCGATCTTCCCAACCAATGTGCCCGGAAACTGTTACATGTGTGAATTTTGATTGCTGAATATTAGCGAGAACCTTAGGGGTGTCTTCAGATTGGCTCGCCGGGGCCACCCTTACAGGCGAGCTTTTTCGTTTCCCGATTGCTCTCCCTTAGGCTTGCTGGTGCACTCTCGAACAAAATGTCCTCCCTTTCCACAGTAAAGACAGAGCCTCTCACGACGCCTCTTGTCTTTTTCTTCCTTACTGAGAGGGCCTCGCACTGTTCCTACCTGCATAGGTTCTTCGGAGGGCTTCTCTACTCTGGTATTTTTGACCTGTTGATCTAGTCGTAGTAGGGGCCTTGCCTCCCATTTCTTCCTGTCTAGTTTCCTATCACTCTGCCTTTGGTCTAACCGCAAGGCTAAGTCAATCATGGCTGAACACGTTTCTGGTTGGGGATCAACCTGTGCTATGAGGTTCTTAGTTTCGTCCCGCAGCCCTTGGTAGAATAAGGCCAGGCGTTTCTCTTGGGGCCAATCCGTTTCTACTGCCAACCTGTTAAACGTGGTGACATAAGAAACCAAGTCCCTGCCTCCTTGACGCAAGGTAAGAAGCTATCGATCTTTAATCAGAGTCGCCGTCCTACGATTAAATATCTTCCCAAACTCCTCAAGGAACATGTCCCATTGGTATAAAAGCTCATCGTCCTTAGACACTAACGGTGTAGCCCAAGATGCAGCGTCCCCCCCAAGGTAAGAGATCACAAAAGCCGAACGAGCCTGGGAGGTACGAAAGACATTTGGCTTTGTAATAAAGTGCAACTGGCATTGCATGATGAACTGGTTGAATTTATGTGGATCCCCATGATACCTTTCGGGGGCTGACAAGGGAATAGGGGCTTCCGTGGTCACTGATACCTGGACTGGGGCAGGTGGAGTTGGGTCCGGAGGCAACGGAATAGCTTGGGCATTGGCTTGCACCGTAAGGGCTTGGACCTGACCCGCCAAGTTTGCATAATCATGGCGAGTAGTTTGCAATTCGTGCTTTAAATCACGTAGGGCATGTAAAATCTCCTCCATGGCGACGTGCTACCCAGGCGCTCGGCAATACTTGGGCTTGCGCTCCTGTCGGGTACGTTGTCTTGCGCGGAGGTAGCACGTACACCTGCCTCCCCGTTGGGTCTTGGCGCCTGAGATATTCAACACTCAGGCATCCGCGACCCGCCGGGGAAAGAGGGTTAGGGTCCGCTGGTTTGGATGGGTAGGGGGTATTAGGTAAACCGGGTTGAGGGAAAGGGAGAGGTTTTGGATAGGGTTGGGGTAGTTCAGGGAAAATAAGGTTCAGCCCTCCTGGGCTATCCGTGGACTCTCAGATACTGCCAGATTCATGCACCTTGCACTTCCTCGTGCTACCAGTTCCAACACCCAGATTACTTCTCTAGGCTTGGATGCATTAGACAATACCATATCACATTCATACATTCATACATACATAAGTTCTTAGATTTGACCATAGCGTATTACTCAGAGAGCTCCCATAGATTCAGATACACAGGTAAATGCCCCCAAAACATTAACACAAGAGCATTTTGATCACACAAAGGTTTAAGCACTTAGCTTCAGAAGTACGGGATTCTGTCATGGATTGATCACTCCAATGTTCCTTAACGAGGCCACGTAGCCGGCGTTCTGCCACTACAAGAAATGAGACACCTATGAGCTTGGTGCTTAACAGCGTTAGACATAGCATGCGGCGTGCAACCTTTAAGAATCAAGGGTTAATGGTGCCGGTTCGCTACAACATAGAATCCAGCATGCGGCTCTGCCAAGCAAGGGTTGACGATGCCGGGTGCCTCGGTTCACTACAATATTGGAGTCCGGCATGCGAGTCTGCCAACCAAGGGTTAATGGTGCCGGTGCCGGAGCCCAATCCGCGGTGTTTCAAGGCCCCGAGTCGGAGCGGGTTAGTAGCACCAAAACTCCCCACACGCCCTCGTTCCCAACCAATGAGTAAAGCACTTATCTTAAGCAAGCAGCGGGGCCTGCAGTGTTCGCAGGCGGGGAATGGCCCCGCTGACAGCAGCCTGCAGGAGCCCACGGAGACACGTCTTCTCCGGCGAAGAGTCCGTAGCGCAAGCGGGGATCCGTGCGAGTTCTGCGCGCATGCGCGATTGATCGGGCGTGGTCCCAAAGCTTCCCAGAGGCTCGCGGTCGCGCGGGGCCTCTGGGAAATGTAGTCTTCTGTTCCTTTTCGGGTGTTTGTGGACTTCTATGCCAGGAGGGCTGGTCCCAAGTCATTTGCCTGCACCTTGGACACAGGAGGGCCCTGAAATAAAGGCATTTATGTCTGTTAGGCAGTTTGGCAACAGTATATGCCCCAGCTACTCGCACAGGAGTGGGGTTCTTGACACTTTCTGACCCGACGTTCTCAAATAGTGTCCCTTCACCCTTATCGTTCATCTTCACTGTCAATCTCATGTGTAGTTCCGCCGGGATCAGCTCTTTCCGCCTTACTCTTTAATCTTTATATTCGCCCTCTGTTGATCCTCATTCACTTGTTTGGCTTCAGACTCTTTTCATATGCAGACGATACACAAATCCTGTTTGGACTTGACACCAAGCAGGATGAGGTAAAGGACAGGCTAAGAAACTGCTTGGAAGCCGTCCGGGTCTGGATGGAGTTAAATTGGCTCAAACTAAATGGTGGGAAGACAGAAATCCTGATTTCAGGCCTGCCAGGGCCAGCCGACAGTTGGACTGATGCTCTCTGGCCAGAATCACTTGGCCCACTACCTAAACTGGCTAAAGTGGTGCGTAATTTAGGGATTAAGCTATCTGAATCCCTGTCCATGGAGGTGCTGCTTAACGCTGTATATGGTTCAGGCTTTGTTAAGCTCAAACAACTAAAAAAAGTCTTCCCCTTTATTCCAGACAAATTTCAAGATCAAATTGTGGCAGCTTGTGTAAATGGGAGCTTGGACTACTGTAACGCCATCTACTTTGCGCAGCCGTCTTTTCTCATCCAGCGCCTGCAAGTGCTACAAAACACTGCAGTGCGTCTGGTTACACCCATACCTGTTGGAACAGGAGTAACTAAGGCCAGACAATCTCTCCACTGGCTTCCAAGGTAAAATTCAAGGCACTGTGCATTATGCACCGTACCTTAGGTGGGAAGGGTTGCTTAGCCATCCAAGAAAAACTGAACAGATATCTCCCAGCTCGCTCTCTGAGATCCTCAAATGCAGCTTTGCTACGGATACCTAAATATAAGAAAGAACGATTGGGAGACTGTGCTTTCTCAGTTGCAGGGCCTAGGCTTTGGAATTCATTTCCCTAAAGGTTGAGGAAAATTGAGGATTTCATAGCTTTCAAACAACATTTGAAAACTTTCCTTTTCAGATAAATTCTTCCTCACACGTTTACCTATGATTTCTTACATCTGCCTTGTTATCGGTTGTTTTAAGCGCCATGATGCCTTGGGTGAAAGAGCGCTATATAAATAGCTGATTGATTAGTCTTTAGTTGTAGTGTAAGGGATAGAAGTAGGTTGTGACACAGAACGGTTGCCTTTGATTGGGACGGACATTCAGACGGATCCTTTAGTATTACCTTGAGTTAGGGAAACCCCTTTTAGATGATAGGGATAGTGAGGGTATTTTACATGTAAGTCTATAACCACTGCCATGCAACCTTTGTGTCAGCATTATTATTCGTTGCCCTTACAGCTGTCGGCTCCATAGTCAGATTTGTTGGGGTTGCTTTTTCATTCAGATATTGTTATCCTCTGACCGTGGGTTACCTTCCCAAGCTCCTAAAGGTAACTGCAATTCTTGCCTAAAAGCAAGTACTTATTACTCCCCTTTGCCTTAGTGGATACTGTACTGAGACTTCTAAGTGCTATAATTCAAACAAAGTATCTGAGACAGAGTTTCAAACTTTCAAGGTAAGATTTATTTTGCGCATATCATACACTTGAGCAGACTTAAGGTTCCTCCACGACCAGTATTTCATGGAGAGTGTCGAAGTGAAGTGCCTGAATGGTACACAGTGTCACATTTTATACGGAGATGAAGTCTGCATCAACATAGGTCATTTGTTATTCATTTGCAAAAGATAATAACACAAATATGTTCAGATTACATACACAATGGGACCCTAATCCCCAGAAAGCGGAACAAATTGCATATTCAACAGATGTTATTGTTATGTCAAGAGTCTCTACTTTGTTTATGCTTTAATTACAAGCTCTTTCCACCAGTTGACGGACAGTGACTCATGTTATAGACCTTAAACACAGAATCCACCTGCCCTTCGTTCCAACAATGGTCACCCTATTTGCACAACCCTTAAAAGATACCTTTTATGCATTTAACAAAGTGGAAGGGCTGAGCACTGACTCATTGTGTAACTAACCTCTGCTTAGTGCAGCCAGTCTTTACATAACACTTAGTTAAGAGAATGGAACCATATTGGAACAGCCTTTCTTATTTCACGGGATAGGAGGATCTGTCCTTAATGTTGTTTAACCTAAGTTCATCAGTGAAGAACAGGCGGCTAAAACATGCCCTCTACACCGACCCAGTCTTTTCTTGTAATGACTAACAGAGGAAGCCATATACATATTTCCATTTTGTTTTTACTCGATGACTGATAAATGCGACCCCATTTTGAACATTCACTAAAATATGGGGATTTTGGTCGCAAAAAGGGATTAGTTTAGGGCTAAGAAAGATGAATATTATTAGTATATTCTAACAGTACCAGGAGATATTACTCCCACTTACCGTGGTGCTTGGCAGACAAGTATTCAAACATATCAACCCTGAATCGCCTTTCTCGACTTAAGCTTGCAACAGGCACTGTCTTTCTTTTATAGTCCCGAGCTTGCTAGCAACATACTTATATTGCTAGCAGCACCTGGCTTTTTCGAGGACCTGGGCAACGGGCCCCACAAGGCCAGCTGTATCTTTCCTTGGTGGTCTATACCTTTGTCATGTCAAGTACTGAATTATAGCTTCCAGTAGTCTCGCTGCAGCATGCTCTCCTTTCCGTTAGAATACTTGTTGGAGGCTAAAGTATAGCTTTCTTCTGTCTGTGGCACCTCACTCTCTCCTGCTCTCTCTCTCGCTGCTGCCACAGAAGTTCTCTGTAAATCCATCCCAACTCCCTCAAACCTTAGTTCCTGTATTGTTTTTGTACTCCTTAATCTGGTTTAAACACCTAGATAATGTCCCAGATTGTCTGGTCCATTTTCCTCATTTTCTGCAGGTCACAGGGTTCAATGTGGGACTCGTCCACCTTCCCACTATTTGTTTCCGCGTCTCTCATCATTATCCCTAATTGTTGAGGCTTCTCTTCATCACTGTGTTCAGTAACTACCTAGCTGTTACTTAGCATGGCAGCCAGGTGCTAATGTACTGCCACCACTTCAACCTGAAGTCTTGTGGTACCATCGTGGTACATGAACATCTGTGTCTCAACCGTTAGTTAGTGAGATCAGCAAATGGCTGTCTCCTACCTTCAGACGAGATAATACAAATCGTTTGTGAGTCCTCAGCCCCCCACTAGTCTAAAAATCCTTTTGGACCTTTCTTCTTACATCACTAGTGGGCTCATAGGCTGCTCACTCACTGTGTTGTATAACCTCCAGTCTCAATGTTTCCCTGATTCTGCAATGTGTGAGCTGCTTACATGATTCCTTAATAGCATGGCAGTGGCCCAGTTTGGAGTCCCTGCAGCCTTCTAGGGAACTCCTTAGCACAGGATGTGGGGTAGTGAAAGCAGACTCTGGGCAATCTCCACATACTGTTTCCAGGAGTCGCATCACAGAGAGGACAGTGCCCCCCAGAGTCTCCTTGCCCTCCTCATCCTGCCTACTACATGCGATTTCATCACAGTTGTCAGACTTATAGGTGCATGTCTTGTGTTCCATAGTCCTGTACGAGTGTATAAAATGCATATAATACATAAATCATAAGAGCATGCAATCCATGATGATTTTGTTTAAACTTCTATATCCAAGCATTTATCTTTGGTTTGCAATTTGGCTCCAGCAAGGGAATAGTTCAATAACCATACATTTATTGGGGAGGACAGGATAGATGTAGATTTTGTATTATTGATGCTGCTGATTAACCTTGTATTTGTCTTTCTTAATATTTTAGATGAAGCAAAAACCTTGATGTTTTTTGAAGGCTGCCCCCTGCACTTAGGCTGCACCATCAAGCTGCGTGGCGCTTCTATGTATGAGCTGGCTCGTGTAAAGGAGATCATCATATTCATGGTCTGTGTGGCTTATCATTCACAGTTGGAAATCTCCTTCTTAATGGATGAGTTTGCAATGCCTCCAACGCTGACCAAAAACAGCTCCTTCCGTTCATTGATTGAATGTCATGGGGATGAAAGTGATCATCATGCCCTCTTCCGCAGAGAGGAGCTTAGTATTGTCACCCAAGACTCTGATCTTCCCTGTGACAGATCACTGGTGGCTTTTGGATCAGCGTCCTCAATCGACAACCAGCTTGAACAAAAAATTCTCTTTGATGAAGAGGATGAATATGTGGATTTAGGCTCTATTAACGAGAACGTGCTCACTGCGGTTATATCCACACCAGTGGGGCCATCTTCACTGCCAGTTGTAGGACCAGAGTTGTCGGGTTCTATTGTTGACCATAACCAAAGTTTGGAAATTCTGAAATCTGAAATCCAGCAGAAGCTTCAGTTGGACTGTATTGATGAACCTACGAGTGAGAAGAGACTATTCCGGGACCCTTTGCAGGATGACACTGGTTTATATATAATGGAGGAAGTTGCATCCTCAGAGGACAGGCTGAAGATGTACTCAGTAACCTTCAAGCAGGAGTTGAAGGATGTTATTCTATGCATCTCCCCAGTTATCACCTTCAGGGAACCTTTTCTGCTGACTGAAAAGGGCATGCGGTGCCCCACTAGGGATTTTTTCCCAGAGCAAGTGTATCTGTCTCCTCTCATCAATAAGGATTTTAAGGAGCAGGAAAGCAGGAGAAAGAAACAACTGCTGCGGGAGTTTTCAGGTCTTCAGGGATTGAACGGAAGCATCCATGTCAAGTCTATACAAGTGCTGCCTTCTCATGAACTGCTAAGCACAAAAATAGCTGAGCACCTTGGTGACAGTCAGAGCTTGGCAGCAATGCTTGCGGATTACCGGGCAAGAGGGGGAAGGATACGGCAGAAGGATGCAGACCCATTTGTTCAATGCAAGGATACCTCTGGTGGCTCTTCAGGGAAGGATGAAGGAAAGAAGGAATGCGACGAAGACAGGGGACTGATTCAAAATGAACTGTCCTGGAACTCTAAGGTAATGTTTTGATAATTTTTCAGATTGAACTTGTCTTGCTGTCCACCAAGATTCCATCACCCCTCCAGACATCCATGACCACTTTGTCCTTGGCTTCACTGCATCCAGGCTCTTGTGATATGCAGGTCCCTCAGACTTTTGTCTATAGTCCGCCTTGTCCTGTCACTGGTTTGTGTATCTCGCATCTCCCCAAAATCAACTGGTCAATTAGTATTAATCCTTCCATCATATCAAAGGCACCTGTTATAGGGTTTCCTTGCATACAGTTAATCCATTATAAAGTGTTGTTGGTCGAAACATCCTGGTTCACCTCGATAAATACATATAGTAAATAAATAAAATACCGGCATCAGTGATTTCCCACAGACTACAACAACCAATGAGGTATTGCACAAGCAAAATTAAAGTAATTTAGTAATTATGATGTTATCACTAACCAGTCAGTATCGTAAAAAGGACTGCTACAGTCTTGCAGCAATTTTGAACAGCATTGAAATATGAAGAATAAACTGGTCTTATTCCAAAGCTCTTGTGAACATGTATAGTTATTATGGTCTTTCCTTAAGGTTCACATTCAAAGCCAGCCTGCCCTTGAGTGAGAAAGCTTAGCTACCATCAGTCTATTACAATGGTAGTCACTCTTATGTGAGAATTACCTGGCCAGAAATGAACTTTTCCCTTCTCCTTCTGCAGTTGTTTTGTAGTAGAGTCTGATTATATTCTAGTTTGTTTAACAGTATCTGAATATTTTGCACACAATGTTCCGCATAATAAGCTACTATTTTCTCACTGCTTGAGAAGGGTTACGGATAAAAAGTCTTCCAAAGAAAACACTCCAGTGTCTTTGATTTTACGCTTCACAGGTATAAACGTGGGAAACTTGACATTGGTAAACTTTGATGGTTAAAAAAGGAAAACTGCCTAAAACTCAGCCCAAACAAAGTGGAAGAGTGACTTCTTCAACACATGATATTTAGAGCATCCATGATATTACATGTCATGGTTAAAATTCTATAATCTAGACTAAACCATTCTACATGTTTTTTAATTGTTTAGAACCATTCGGAGCCACTTTTCTCAAAAGAACCTTGAAAGGTGCACTTTCGGGAGCATTTGTGATGCATAGATCTGTTTGAAAAGGTACACATTGCACATAGAATCCTTTATTTTATTGTGGCCATTGGTATCATAACAATAGTCAAGGTGGAAAATATTTTTCTCTGTGTTTCATTGTCATTACCAGCTTAAATTATGTCTGCTTGGCACATCATTACTGCTTTCCACCAAATCCACTTCCCTCATTACCAGTTTATATTATGCACAGTTGGGACATTACCTTATGCCTACTTGGATATGGCAAGGTACTCTGAAACACTAGCAGTCACTCGTCATACTCTGTCTCTGCACTCCTACTCACCCACTTTCTCAGCCTGGTATGACCTGAGATTCAAGATAGCTGGATCTTCACAGTAAATTCCCAGTTTGACATTTTCAGTGTCCCATAATCTCCCACTTTGGCATTCTACATGAGTTTGACATTCCTGTAAAGCTACAAGTGTGATAGTCCCAGTAAGCTGTACATTCCGAGTTTGACATTCAAAGTAAAATTCCATTTTGACATTCCCATTATGCATGACATTCCCAGTAAGCTTTATGGTAAGTCAGACATAGGAGATGGAGAAGAAGGTATATTTGAGTTGGGTCGGTTTTATTAAAAGCAATCATGCCTCGCCTATCCCTACTTCTGAGATGATGGTTCCCTAGTCTCAAAAGAAATGCTCATCAGGATGTCTTACAATACCAAAAATCTGTCCTCTTGCCGAACCTAATCTACCTTAATCACTGGCCCTGGCACTAATACAAGAGGTAACACAAACTTAGCCTAGGAAAATAGAAAATTAGTTGGAAAATGGTGGCTGGTTTCTGACCCCACTCAAATGATCTTGGTTCTCTCTCATGCTATTGGCCTGGATATGCTAAAGGTCTTTTAGTCTTTCTCTTTTCCAGGTGTTCCTTGGTCCATCCAAACCCCAAATATTCTGATCTATTTTCCAGGTAATTTGCTTGGTTGTGCAGGTCAAACATTAGGTCTGTCCATACTGTCCTTGTGTGCCCTACCCGTCTGTGAAGACTGCCTCTTCCTATTTGGGTATTTCTGTCCCACCTATGGATACTGTATATGTTGCCTGTTGGAGAGAAGGGACAAATCCCCTGGATTCGTCACAGCTTCCAGTTTATAAAATTCCAATACACTAAACTGAAAAATTCCACAAAATGCAATGTAATGTAATATAGCTTGATATTATATAATGTGACTTCTACCATTTCATCAGCCTCTTGGCACAAGGTTGTGTAAAAGGGAGCAGAGAAATGGAGTTAGTAAAGAGAGAGAACAGGAACAATGTTAATCCTAAAATACTGACTTAGGCACATTTAGACCACCAGGTACGCCCTGGTAAGTTCCTAGGTGTGTTGTGGTAGTTTACACTGTGGTAGTGTACACTGAGTGTACCAGAGCCCGAGAGGGGGAGGCATTGGTGATGGTATCCTGCTTGGTTGCTTGCTAGCACATTCTGCCCCACCAGCATGTGTGGAGGAATGTACTTTGAGTGGTCAATTGACAAGATTAATTGCTGTGTATGCGTTTCTCCAGCATTGGGTATTACATGGATTTACATGCTCATGAATTGCCCCGTCCTCAGGCTGGGAATCCTCTGTAATATTAAAGCAGTTTCGCCTTAAGCTGCTTGTCGCTTCTATAGCCTATTGCTGTCACTTTGGGGCATACTGCCCCAGCCAGTGACATTCGTCCTCCTAAGCTCCACCCCTGGTGGCCATCTTCAGAAGAGTCCTTGTTTCGCTCCTCAAACTATCAGTAACATTTTGCCTATTTTTGCGGGAAATAGTCTACCTTTTTTCTTCATCTTCAAGTCACGTTGTGACACTCGACGGCAGAGACCCGTTGCCGGACGAGATCCTTCCATTGTCCGATTTCTGCACTGTGGTTGCCGCAGACCCAGCCTTGGGCTTTACTCACACCAGGGTGGATGCTATGAGAAAAAGCATCTTCAAGGTCTCTGAAAATTGCGGCCTGAAAAACATCTTCATTGAAGATCGGCAACTCAAGTTCATCTACTTCTTACATCCTGATCACGATGACCCATATGCCTGCCTTCTCCTCCAAGACTCGGAAGGACTGCCATAGAAGTTTAGTGGTGACCTCTGTGTACAGTCATGCACCTTTGAGGGTCCGCAGACCCAAGAATGTGCCCCCTCTGACCAGAAGAGGTTGCGATCCTTTGAGAACACTTCACAGGAGAAGATACCAAAAAAGGCAAATTCATATTGCACTCTGACGACGCCATTCCCGTGGCTGTAGGGCTCAGGTCTGTACACACTATTCGTCATCACCCTCTCCGTCGTCTGATAGTCTACTGTTGAGCGGTTAGGTTTTGTCTCTGAGGAAATCGCTGTTGCCAGCTGTCATGCATAAGATCTAATCAAAGGAGAAAATCCAGAGTGGGGGGCGTGGCTTGGTGCCGAACGAGAGTGACAGCATAGGCGACTGCTCCGACCCACCACTCCGTTATCCTACATTATTACAGCACCCCAGCACAAAATGTAGGACCTCGTATCCTGTAACAGCAGGCATAAAAGAAGCTTTGTGTCCTTTTTTGAACAGAGTTTCAACGTTCTATAGAACCGCTGCACCATATCTTGCGGCTCACAGCAGCTCCTCACGTCGTGTCCCTGTCACATGTGAGGAAGTCTTGAAGAAAACATTAAGCAATCGGCCAGCTGCGACGTTGCCATCTAGTGGACATTGATTTTTATACAGGAAAATACACTGTTTTAGAGGTATTGTGATGAGACATTTTTATTTAACAAGCATGTTTTAAATACAAATTATTGACTTTAAGAAAAACCAACTCCTTTCTTCAGAATAACCTTGTGTTCTCACTTATCACAAGGTTAAAACATATTACTACTCTTGGAAGGTCTGCTTATTGAACCTACTGGCTGCTAATATTTATTTTTTGGATATTTTCTACATATTATTGCTACATATTTCTTTGGCATGGCTTCAGGGAAAACTAACCAGAAATCTACCATAGCCTCAAAAGAAGCACATACTACTGTAGCTACCAATAAAAGGCTAAAAAGTGACTTGCCCCGACTGCAACCCCTCTTGGAACCTGCAATTGACAACATATTGCTCGAAATAAGGTCTCTTCGACCATTTATAGGAACCACCAATCAAAAGCTGCAACAGTTGGACGATAGGTGGAATATCTTCAAAAAAAGGATGACAGAAATGGAGCATAGAATTGGTCTCACAGAGGATATCTCCCCTAAAGTGTTACTGTTAGAAAAATCTGTAAAAGACCTTTGAAAGCACAACGAAGATTTAGAAAACAGAAGCAGACGTAATAATCTACATATTACAGGGCTTCCGGGGGGCAGTAAGGGGAATGATGCCATCAGGTTTCTTCAGAATCTACTCAGTAGTTCTACATATACCTAAAGAGATGCCACTTAACATCCATCAGGCACATCATATTGGTCCTGCCAAAACCTCCTCAACATTGCAACGCTCCTCAAGAACTATGATCTTTTGCTTACTGGAATACACCCAAATTCAGCTCATCATAGCGAAAGCCAAAGAGAAAAATTCTCTAATTTGGCATGGCAATAGGCTCTACATATCACAAGATGTTTCCAAGAAAAACGGCTCCACGAAGGAAGGAGTTTCTTATCGCCCTGCGCTAAAACAGCTAAATGTCAGCTATGGGCTATACCATCCCTGCACCTTCAAGGTAACCTTCGAAGGCCATACCTCAATATTTGATGAACCTGCTGACCTCAAGGCTTACATACATAACCTTAAAACGGAAAACATGGATACTTCGCTGCCCATCACCCCATCGACATCGGGAACCTAACTATTTTTCTGTCACATCAAGGTATGCTGCAATTCTTAGAATGTACCCATTTGAGTGGTGGGCCGGGAACCGCCTGACACCTCCTTCTCTCAGGGCTGGTTTTCTTTTGGCTCTACTGGTGTCATCTGCTCCATTTTTTATTTTTTTATTTTTTATTTTTTTTGTCCCTTTTTTCTGCCTTAGGGTACTTGACCCCTTTTTACACCTGATCTCCTGTATATCATATTACAGATATGTTCTGCAGCACTTGGCTTATAAACATTTTTACTTTGCTTTTGGTCAAGTTTACCCCTCCCTTCCCATGTCCCTTTTGTGTTTTCCCCTTGTGGCCACCCTTACTACTTATAGTGCATCTGTTACATATCTATGCAAGGGTACAGATGGTAGAATGTATTATCTTGCTTGTAATTCTTATTGATTCCTTTATTCTTTGGTCTCTTAATGTACTTATTCTATCATTTTCAGTGAGTCATAATTGTACTTAGATGTGTAACATGGAATATTAAGGGCAGTAACCACCCGATCAAAAGACATAAGATCATATCCCATTTAAAAAAGCTTAATCCCTCTATTTGTCAGGAATCGGCCCGGGCTTACCAGGTGTCAAACAAGGCAAGCGCCGTCCCAATCGTGTCACACACAACAGGGACAATCCACGATGCGCCGGAGATTACGGTCCCATCGTCTTCCTCGTAAAAGAGGGTTAATTCGCTGCCGCAAGAAATTAATAAAACGCTATCCCTCTTTTTGGTCACAGTGGTGGTTGCCATGGAGATTAGGGTAGGGTTTTGGATACACACCACGTCAGGCGCATGTTAGTCATTTGACTGGAACTAGATAAACTCTAGCCCGCTGCGTATCCTGAATCAAGTCTTCGTACCTGCTATTGACTTTTGCCTTGCTGTCCCTGCCTCGCTTTCTGCTCTCCAGCTTCAACCTTGTATTCAAAGTTCAAGCAGCTACAACTTCTGTCTTTGAAATCCCCTTGTGTCTTCCCCGCCCTGTATGTGCCTCCCCGTTCTACCCATTACCTCCTGCTACTTCGTACTCCCTGCTTCTACGCTGAAAAAAAACCCTTTTCTGCTGCGCTATTCTTTGCTACCGACCAGGACCTCCTCCAGGAATCGATTTTGTCTCACGCTTTGGTCATTATTGAACTCCCCGTTGCCGAACCGGACCTGCTCCAGAATTGTTTCTTGTCTCACGTTCTGTCTTTTTGGAAGATTCCCCAATATCTGACCTGGACTGCCTTAAGGATTGTGTTGTCTTTTGCCTGATCAACCTTGTTGCCAGCCTGTTACCGGCTTGGACTGCATAGGATTGCTTCCTGTTTTTGGGATCCACGTGACTACGAGCGCTCCATAGTCAGACTGCCGGTACCTTCCTCCGCACCTCACCATGGTACGGACTAGAGACTGCCGTTGTACCAACACAGGGTGAGGTTGGAACATCCTCGTTTTGTCGGGTATTTCTTTCGGGACTTCCGACCCCTAGGCGTTCGCGTGCCAGCGGGAATAGTCCTATACCCCTGTACCTGGCTGCCTTATTGGAGCATTGATTCTATGTGGAATGCTTGCTATCCATCCCATGCTGTCCCTCTGCTCCTCTTTGATGTTGGTGTAAAAGGCAAATCACGTTGTCGACTGGCATACGATCACACACACACACACGAAGGGAGTCTCCTGCCACGTGGTTTGGGTCCATTCTTCCAAACAATTGATCCCTGGTGCTGGTTTATTTGTATCCAGACACAGGGTTACATTGTAGGGTAGAATTCTTCATCTACACTAGGGGGGCAACTTGAGCAGGCATTCTCAACATAATCAGAAGCCTCCATGGACCCAACCGATGCCTCAGCCCAAATCATGCAAATGGTCACTGACTTACGAGCGGATATGACAGCAGCACATACCGCTACTCAACAACGCATCAATGAGATACAGGCAGGAATGGTTCCTGCTGCCCCTCCTGTAGCGGATCCTTTGGCCCCCTCGGGTTCAGGAATGGCTAGGTCAGGGCAGGAATCTGGTCCTGTGTTTGACACCCCA
The DNA here is from genome assembly GCF_040938575.1 of Ambystoma mexicanum. NCBI lineage: Eukaryota > Metazoa > Chordata > Amphibia > Caudata > Ambystomatidae > Ambystoma > Ambystoma mexicanum. The sequence continues at coordinate 712,331,924 of NC_090931.1, forward strand.
TTTCCCTTTAGCCCAACTTGAAAGGTTTTTTGGCAATCCTCGTACCTATCGTACCTTCCTGAATCAGTGCCGTCTACATTTTCTATGTAGACCTTCCTCGTTCCCTGATTCCAAGACCAAGGCGGCTTTTCTCGGTGGGACGGCCACCTCATGGGGAACCCATTACTTGAACAGGGTAGTCCGCTGTTGTTTGACTGCGATGCTTTGATCGCAGCGATTAGTCGGGTATTTGATGCCCGGTATAAGACTCAGGCTACGGATCTTACACTTTTGAGTTTACATCAGGGCGAGTCCCCCTTGTTGGCATATTTGGTCCGGTTTAATCAACTTGTGGCTGAAACTGGGTGGCCTGAGGATAAAAAAGCTTCTATGTTCTATCATGGACTCTCAGACTCCTTGAAAGATACCTTGTCTACAGTCCCTATTGTACCCACGACCTTTCCTGAGCTCCTAGATATGGTACTCCAAATAGACTCAAGAAGAGCTGAAGGGAAAGGAGAAAAAAGGCCTAACACTCAATTGGCTATGTTACCTCCAACTCCCATTCCGGGAGGACCAGAACCCATGAAGATAGGAACTATTCGGGGTCCTTTGACTCCTGAAGAAAGAGAACTCCGTAAAAAGAACAATCTGTGTTTCTACTGTGGGTCATCAGAACATTTCTTATAGACTTGCAACAAGAAGCCCAAACGTCGGGGAAATGCCAAAGCCCGGCAGTAGGAGTCACTCTGCCGAGCTCAACGTTCCTTAACTTCCTGGCTATGAAGCCTTTTGTCATTCCTACCCATTGTATCCATTCTCCAGACCAAGAATGGTTCATTGATGCGGTGTTAGATTCTGGAGCCACCGGTAATTATATTGATGGTGCGTTTGCCAAGAAATTAGGCATCCCAGTAGTCACAAAATCTCAACCAGAAATGGTCAATACTGTGGATGGGTCAATGTTGCTGTCCGGTTTGGTTACGGAACAAACGGTTGATCTGTTGTTAACCACCTGCCATGGTCATGAAGAAACGATTAGCTTTGACCTTATCGCAGCCCCTGAATATCGATTGATCTTGGGCTTACCTTGGTTGAGACGTCATAATCCAGTGGTAGAGTGGAACTCCAGGAAATTGGAGTTTGTGTCCTCCTATTGTGAGTCCACATGTTTTTCCCAGGATCCTGAATCAGAGTCCTTGTCGACCATTGATGCACGGTATCTCCGCAATCGGAGCCATTGTCACTAACCAATTACCCGAGGAATACGTTTCCTTTGGTGACGTCTTTGATGCTAAAGGAGCAGAGACTCTCCCACCCCATAGACCATATGATTGCCGTATTGATTTGGTCCCTGGAGCCAAAATACCTGCCGGGCGTATTTACTCACTTACGCAGAAGGAGGAAGCAATTCTAAAGGAATATATCGATAAATCCTTAAACAGGTTTATTCGTTATTCACGATCACCGGCAGCCTCACCGATGGTTTTTGAACCTAAGAAGGAGGGAGACCTCAGACCGTGTATAGATTACCGTGCATTAAATGCCATCACCATCAGAAATCAATATCCAATTCCCCTAATATCTGTTCTTCTTGATCAACTCGGCTCTTCCAAGATCTTCACCAAACTAGACCTACGCAGGGTTTATAATCTAGTCAGAATTAGGGAAGGGGACAAATGGAAAACGGCACTTAAGACCAAATATGGTCTTTTTGAGTATTGTGTAATGCCCTTTGGGCTGTGCAATGCCCCGGCTACATTTCAGCATTTCGTCAACGACATCTTCAGAGATATGACTGACCGTTTCTTGTCATTTATCTTGATGACATTCTGATTTATTCCGATTCCTCTGACAACCATGTACAACACCTTTGCCTGGTTCTACAACGTCTAAGGGAACATTCTTTGTATGCTAAACGAGAAAAGGGTATTTTTCATGTGAAATCTGTGGAGTTTCTTGGGTACGATATTAACAGACCAGGGAATACAGATGAGCTCGACCAAAGTAAAGGCGGTCCTGGACTGGCCGGTCCCTACAGATCTTAAAACATTGTAGTCATTTTTGGGCTTTACCAATTTTCATAGACGTTTTGTACGTTCGTTTTCTCAGATCGTAGCTCCTTTGACATCCCTGACTAGCAGCAAGAAGACTTTCGCATGGGACAAGAGGGCTCAGGATGCTTTTTGAAACCCTCAAATTAGCCTTCACTACGGCCCCGGTGCTCCAACATCCAGATCCGCTTCTGCAATTTGTGGTCGAGGCGGATGCATCCGATACCGCATTAGAAGCAGTCTTGTCACAGGCCTGCCGTGAGTCTACTGCCGTTCATCCTGTAGCTTATCATTCCAGGAAACTCTCCATTCATGAACGGAATTACACTATCACCGAGAGAGAACTTCTAGTCGTAAAAGATGCATTCATGGTCTGGAGGCATCATTTGATGGGTACCGCAATCCCTGTCCAGGTATACACTGATCATCGCAATCTGGTTGCCCTTCAGTCAGTGAAATGTACCACTGCCAGATTAGCTCGGTGGCACAATCTGCCTCATCAAACCTGGAAGAGGACTCTTCACATTCTGCACTACCAGCAACAGATTGTGTGCGTAAAGCCACAGCTTTGGCATTGCGTCACTGTAAATACCCCTTGTATTTAAATATTATTTCTGATCGAGCTGGCTAGGGGCTTCATTGCAATTACAAACAGCACTGTTGAAAGGGAACAACCCTGCCTAGTGCCTCTTTCAAGCTCACACATATCAGAATGAAAGGCCATTTGTCAGAACAGAAGCTGTCGGTTTGGTGTTACAATAAGGCAATCCAGTCAATCAACGTAGAACCAAAAACGAACCTCTTCAGAGCTTCAAAAAGGAATCCCCATTTAATACAGCCGAAGGCTTTCTCTGCATCTGACAAAAGAACTGCCATGTCTGAGGACAATTTCGGACTTTTAAACGGCATCGAAATCAGCTTGTGCATGTTCATTGAAGCATCCCTGTCAGTACCACTAACCGCAACACACAGTCCCCTTAGAGGGAGCTTCAACAGACTCACATTAGCTCTCCTCGGGCAGCTTCACCAATACCCAAACTAACTTCGCTTATAGTGGACAATCCCTGGTTGAAAATATGGCAATTTGCACTATTTGGTGATTGGTGCACTGCTGGCGATTAACACTAATCACATGCTTAAGTTCCCTAGCAAAGCCAAAAAACAGCTTCCTGATGACGTTCCAAATTTCCATGAAATGAATAAGTGCAATACATGCTGGATATGTCGTGTTCCAATGTGCCATCTCAATCGACTGCCCATGGGCATATCCTCCCCAAAACACCTATGGACCTCTAGCCGCTGGCCATAGCACCAGAACCGTGGAACTTTGCTCAGGTGCATGGAGCTTTGCGTCAAACTGGGTTTCTCACTGTTGTGTGCGGATCAAACCAGATTTGAATGTGGGGACCAAACCAGCGACTCAGCATCAAGTCTTGTTCGATTAGAAGCTCTGTGTGGTTGGATGCGGCCTCAGAGCGGTGTGGTTCGAAGACTCCACCAGGTTAGGTGCGATGGTTGAGCTGGTGGGCCAAACAATGCTTCGAGGCGAGGTCCAGGTCGGGCTGATAGTAAGACCCAGGGGGTTGGAGGTGCTGTTTGAAGATGTGGCAGTTAGACAGCTTTCTTAGTGGTGAATTTCTTGTCTAATGCAGCAACACAACAGTATGAGGTTCAGAGAGAGTGCCACAGGCAGCACCACAGGGCCTGAATGATTTGAAGCCATCAAATGTGGTCGGCTCCGGCTGGAGGAAGCTTCTAAGTGGTTGAAGATTGGGATCTAGCAACCCTGGCTTCTCTGGTACTGCAAGTACCAATCCAGGGTCTCGGGGTCAAGAAGAGCTCATTTCCTCTTTATGCCCAGTCTGGGGACGGTAGCTGGAACCTGCAGGAGGAGTCCACCTCCAGTGCGGAGCATAGGTACTGGTGCAGCTAGCAGAGCGTTTAGGTCTCGAGGAAGAACATACGTTGGCGGCAGAAGGAGAGACTGATGAAGTGGGTGGAAGTGGCTAGAAAATCATGTGGCATTAGGAGAGCATAGGATGGTTTCAGGTGAAGAATGCAAGGTGGTAATAGTAAATTGGTGGAAGGAGGTTCAGTGTTGAAAGATAGCATGAGGTAATCATCAGCAGGAAGCCAGGAAGCATAAAGAAATGTTCAGGATTAGGGAGTCAAGAACCAGTGAGATTAGGAAGGAAAGAGGGGTACGCAAGACCCATGCAGGGGATAGGAGTAAGGCAATGATTTTAAGGGTAGCGCTAACAGTGGGAGGAGGAACAAGCCCACGGTGTGGCATCGAGAATGGCAAGGAACGGAAGAGTTAGAAGGGAGCTGCAGAGGATAGAGATCAGGATCCCTTTCCCCGCTACCATATTCAACCAAACCCAAGCTACTGTTGACGGTTGTACCTTGTTCTATATATGCTAATCAGGGAAAATTGAGGAGGAAAGTTGCTAGATTCACTGTTGCCAAGTCTGTCTGTGTCCATGGTATGACAGTTAAAAGCAAAACCATAAAGAAAGTAAAACTGTTTGTACAAACAAGAAATGACGAGATCTTTTGCTTGCATGCTCTTCCAATTTAGACCATTTACTTGTATTACACGCTGAAAGGAATACATTCAATGTGGTACGCAAGGCCAGCGATATCCACCTTTGCTAGCTTAACAAAAAAAGGTAAGATTCAAGTTTTTATAAAGATTTAATTTTTATAAAGATTTACGAGGAAGGTAACAATAAACTGAAAGTTTGCATTATTCCCTTTGTTCTCTGGAGAAAATCTTTCATAAGATTGTATTGTATTGTATGAAAATGTATAAAGCGCGACAAAGACCAAAAGGCATCAAGGCGCTGGGGGAAAAAAAAAACATCGGAGAGGAGAACTACCCAATTAAAACAAAAAGGTTTTTAGCTGCTTGCGAAAGATGAATAGGACATGGGTGCTTCTGATGTGCAAAGGAAGAGCATTCCACAGAGTCGGAGCCAGTAAAGAAAAGGATCTGCCTCCCGCACAAGAGTGTTGAAAGCGGGGGATAGTCAACAAAAACTGATGAGCCGAGTGCAGAGTTCTCCTGGGCTGGTAAGCAAGATAGTTTTGCTTGTAGGAACTTAGCGCCCATGGGGGGGATAGAGCGATGTACTGTGCATAAAATCTTTAACTTTTTCCGGGTTCTGACAGGCAGCGAATGGAGGCGCCGAATGTGGTCCTGAGAATGGGGAAGGCGAGGGGCATTAAGAGCCAGCCTGGATGAAGCCAGCAGAAGCCACCCTTCTGGATGAGGAGGATATGGAGTTGTTGAAGCAATGCTTCTGCCTGGCCAAAATAGATGCCATTACAATAGTTTAGGGCTGTAGTATAGTATATTTAGTATTCGGCCGAATAGCGAATAGTTTGTCAACTATTCGGCCGTAGTCGAATATGAAGCCGAATAGTTGCTTTATTTAATAAATCATATTCCAAACTTCAAAAAACACACTTATTAAAAAACAAATAAAGCACCATTTTAAATGAATGCATTCTGTACTTTATCTCTTCATTGTAATTTATGTAGCATCATTATTTAAAGCAGAAAAGCAAGAAATAAAGCAGATTCAGCCAAAATCAAGGGACCAAATGTACAGAAGATTGTTGCATATTCAGTGCCAGTTAAAGTAGGAGGCTTCACAAATGCAAAAGGACTACCTTTGTGAATCAGATGCATTGCATTCTCTAACCAAGTCGATGTGGTCGAGTTTCGAAACTTCTTTGCAGCTCACGTAGAAATGTATATAATGGTTCATGTCGGCTCATGCAGGACAAAAATCAAGAGGAAATCTGAAATGTGTGAACTCCATCTCGCAACTATTCACCCCACCCAAGCAAATGCTGCTCACTTTTCACTTATTTTAGCCACTCCTTCTCGCCAATACACAAACATATGCAACTTATCATTCCTGATAAAATATCAGATAATGTTAAACTCAGAGACTCAAAACCTTTAAAAAAAGAATAGGGGGGACTATGACGTACGCAGTGGGAAGTGACATGACAGGAACTGAAAGTATCTATGCACATTTCTTTCAGTTTGTCTTTTCCAACTGAAAAAAGTGCACATTGCATATAAACATTTGCAAAAAGAAAAGATTTTCCTGTGTTGTTGCAGGCTAAGCATAAAAGATGAGCACCTTTTATGTCTATGAAAATGTAGCAAAACATGCCCTAAAGAGCAGATTACAATATAAGATATTTCAGCTGTGTGATAGCAATTTGTCTGGTCTAATTCTACTCCATTTTACAAAATGAAGTCTATATTTGCCCAGGTTCATGTTGCATTGTATTCAAATGAGAATGTCAAAGTATTCGGCAAGGGCCGAATAGCAAGAAACTATTCGGCTGGAGCCGAATAGCTTTTTTTTCAGCCGGAATTCGGCCGAATACTTACTCGAAGCCGAAGTTCGGTACACCCCTACAATAGTCTATAACACTCATAATGGAAGAAGTAATGATCTTACGCCTGGCCTCGGTAGGAAGAAACGGGAGCACCTTCTTAAGAAACTTAAGTGTAACAAAGCCACTCCGGCAAACCGCTGATATTTGCGCCTCTCTGGAGCCTGAGTTTATGATCTTAATTCCCAGGCTTTTAACCACAATAGATGGTTTAGGGCAGGGTCCCAAACATGCAGGCCTCTAATCAGAAGAACAGCTGTTAGGTGACTGACCGATCACCAGTACTCGTCTTTTCCCCCATTTAGCTTGAGCCAATTTTCGGTCATCCACTGGGACACCACTGAAAGACAGGCTCTCAAAAGCTCAGAAGGACTTTCTCTCGAGTCGAAAGAAAATCTGAGTGTCGTCCGCATACATAACAAATTGCACGCCAAAAACTAGCAATGAGCCTGTCAGGGGCAACCTTAATGATTTTAGAAACCCTTTTCCAAAACTAGGATTGTATCAGGGTCATAAAGACAAGTAATAAGGACAAAACGTCAGGAATTCCTGCACAATTACATTGAGATATTAATGATCTTGTATTAAGAAATTATATCGTCTTGTTTTTAAAATTTTAAATCCCAACATAATTTAAAAAAATGTTTTGTTTGCAGAAGTCATACATGTGGGTTGGTACTTCCATAATAATGTCACTATTAAACATCAGGGCTGGATTTGACTAGCTCAGTATCCATAGGAATGGGGTGCGGGTGGCTATTCTAATCCTATTTCCCACAAAGAAGAAACTGACATTGGGAATACGGGCGCTGCCTGAGGTAAGAATACAATTGCATTAGGACGCAATTTTCTTTCATCTGAGTAACTGTACATGAAGCAAATGTATGGCCAAGTGAATGCTGATGAAGTAAAGAAATACATCTGTATTAACCTCAACAAGCCAATAATGGTTTCTCTGATGGCTGTGTCTGGTTCCGTACTCTGCTTCATCCAGTCTTGGCCCTGCTATGGTGTTTCCCATCGCCTCCAAGTTCCTCCTCTTATTTGAGGTAGTACAATATTAAGCAAGTTACCTCGGGATAGGCTCTTTGAGAAGTCGCATTGGATCTTGTGAATCGGTGATGTGACAAATCTGGGCAATTCCTTCCTTCTTCCCAGGGGGGCGGCACCCTTTTGAGGCAAGAGAGGCGAGCCTGCTAACCAAGACCCTTACCTAGGGGTCTGAGAAAGTGGAACCTCACTGGGAGTGACTGCCCTAAGGGACAAGGACCAGATTCCTACCAGGAGCTCCCTAAAAAGAACACCATGTCATGCCTACATGGCAACATAAAATACTGATGATATTGCTGTGGAGTGGCATATCCAACATACTAACATTTCTCCCAGATATTTGGCTGTAGGCAATTCTGCGATCATCGTGAAGTCAAGAGCTGATGGAGATCAACACGCCACGTGGAAATACGGCAGCGAGAATACAGAGACAAGGAAGCTTAACTGCAGAAAAAAGAATTCTAGGCAGAGCGAGCCTCTAACAATAGAATGTCCTGGAGAGGCAGAGCCACGCTTCACTGCAGAGCAAGCAGTAGTGTGGGGAGAGAGCAGAACGAGAGAGAGATGCAGAACGGCTGGCATTGTGAAGGGCGACAACGCCGGAATGGAGACAGAGATGAGGATGAGAGAGAGACCTTCTCGCCAGGTGGACTGACCATAGCAGCCGTGGTGTGCCTGGTGCCCGTTAACCGACGTCAAGGCCAGGCCTCAATGGAGGAACCAATTTGCTGATCTCTGTGTGAGAAGTGTAGCGACTGCCCAGCCGGGCAGGCAAAGGGAAGCGAGCACTCCTGAGAAGGTTAAGCCAGGGAGAGGGATGGACAGTAACATCCAGACTTCAGTAAATCTGAAAGCAAAATGGATTTAACCAAAGAGAGCAAAACAAGAAGCTGGAGAAACCAAAAGGTTTATGGAAGCCAGTGAAATCAGATTACTGGACATGGGGAGAAGCCCAAGAAAGAGCCTGATGAGTTGAGTAAATCAGAGGGCCAGAAGGCTTTGGGGAGCCCTGGAAATCTAAGTAACATTTTTCAATACTTGGAATACGGGGCATCTAGAGGGTTAAATTACTCAATACTAAATCAAGAACATTTTGAAAGACAATGTCCAAGTTTCTCCTTTTAAGGAACATGAACCATTGGACTTGTGTAAAGACTTTAAACTGGTTATAAGGAACCTGAAGAGATGACGGAAAACCTTGCTTTGACAAACTATTGGAAACCTGTGTTAGACTGATGAACTTTGGAGCAACCCAAGTAGCTTTGGCCAGAAGAAGCCAGAGTGGACCAGCTACTGCTCTGGCTAATTTACATGTTAAGTTTTCTCTAAAATTGTTAGGGTCAGATAGAGGTTAGGTTTCGGACTGAGGAATATTTTTGATTTGGATGAATGCTGGGACTTGCAGTTCTTTGCTGAATTGTAAGATATTGGGTTTTCCATTGATTTAAATATACTGCACCTCTGAGGGAACTGTGAGCCTGCAGGATCCCATTCCTTGCATCATCTAGGAAAGATATCAGGTAGCAGCAGGGTCCGCATAGTCCCTAGTGACTCCCCCCTCACATAATATGATGGAGAGTTCATTCAACTCATCACAGTCCAGAAATGACCGCTTTCATGAAACAGGCTTTCGTACACTTGAAAACATAGGCAAATGATTCCTTTCCTGGCGCTCCCCCAGAAATACACAGACTATACCTAGACATCCCAGGGTATCTTATATCAAGATTACAAAGCGTCTAGAATGGGAAGCCAGCACCCTCCTTGAAATTGGCCTCAGAGAACAATATGCCCAGCACTCATCTTTCAAGACTAGCTCCCTGTGGCAAGAGAATCACATAGGAATGCCTTTTCAGAATTTCTAAGTGATTCATGGAAAAGGCCCACTTTTCTTAGAACACAAACTAAAGATACACATGCCTTTCCTTAACGGGAGATCAGCCTTGCAATCAAAATCCCTCCCCTACTTCAAGAAATAAATGAGATGGATCCTCCTGCTTCACCTGGCTCCTTATAGGACACCCTTCGTACAGATATTACAGTATTCTGTGCCTATGCAGCCTTCAGGAAAGTTATCAAAACATGGCACTGACAAAGCAACAATAGGGACCTCATTTTTAAGTCATAAATTGTGAGAATACCTACAAGCATTGGGTTATTTACTGTTTTCTGATTAGCAACAACTTCTCTACTTGTCTACATAGATCCCTCTTTTTCTGACTGTTTCATATGGTAATCACCATCACTTAATCATGTTTTCAGGTATCTTTTGTTTCTCATTTTCCTACTGGTTGCTCCTAGTTATCAACCCAAATTCAGCCTGTATGTAATTTTGTTTCTAAAATGTGCACCTGCTTCATGAATTTCATAGGTTGTTTCTTACTTTATGATGCTGGATGCAATTGTTGCCAAAATGATGAAGTTATGAAGCTTCTCGCTTGGCGTGGATTTGTAAAGTTATACTTGGCGGCCTTAATGGTTTTTCATAAAATAATTTCTATGACAATTATGTGTCCAATTTACATGATATCATAAGGATCAGCCTCTTCAGCTGAGGTAGTTTGCTAATCACTGGAAATAGAAGCAGTAATTGGAATCCTGTAAACCAACAAATGTTTACCTATATGTACACAAAAGATATAAACGGACAAACAGAACAGCACATGTGAAGAATCCCAAACACTATGCAGCGCATTATATCCTGTTCTTCCTGTCAGACTTAGTGAACTTTGTTACAATGGCACATGGGTAGCTGCATGTGTGTATGTTGGAAATTTGAGGTCATAGTTGGCCTAGGTGGAACATGGAGTGTTCAGTGTGGGAGTGACGTTTGGCAGTTGGTGGTGAGAGGTTGCCTGATGGGGTTTGGGGAACCCAGTGTCTAGTGTTTGTACTTGTCCTTCTTGACCCTCTTGTCCTACCGTTCGTGAACCTAATAGTGCCATACCAAATAGACAAAAAAGCTTATTATACATCTTATCTTATGAGCGGAGCCCCTTCACTACAACACTGGTGACGAGAATTAGCAAAAGACGGTAGGAAGGTCAGCGCTGCTGTTGGGGGTGCAGCTCGTCCCGGACACTCCCCCCCCCCCCGTAAGTTTCCCCACACCCTGGAAAAAGGGAGAGGAGTTCGACTCCCTTTTCCCAGTGTTTCGAACGGCGCACCAGCATTTGCCCAGCCATTTCAGAAGAGGAATTCGGTCTGGGTTTGATGACTGCTGTCAGCTGAGGAAAAGGTGCACCGTTTCAGAGAACTTGTCAGCGTTTCATACGGCGCACTAGCATTTGCCCAGCCATTTGGGAACAAGAATTTGGTCTGCTTTGGTGACTGCTGACAGCTGAGGAGAAGGTGAACTTGGCGAGCAAGGAGGTGAGCAGCATGGTGGAGTGTAACGCACCATTGGGGAGCTCCCCAAGCGGTGCAGCGGATTCCTCTTTGGAGCGGAAACAGATGGAAAGTGGTTCTTTGCCACCGAGGGAGGCGGCCTGTGTGTAACTACAGAGTTGCTGAGGGAAATGGTGATGTCACCGGCTCAGATGGCAACAGGATTGGCCCACGTGAGGGGCCGTCGGTGCATCTGCGGCTGTTGACCTGGGCACAGCGCAGTGGGGGTGATGACGTCCAGAGTTTCGCATTCAGGCGGGCAAGCCTATCAGAGGGATGAAGAATGCACCGTAAATTCAGGGTTTCACAACGATTGGTACCCGGGAGGGGGCGACAATTCCTGCGAGTGGAGCACTTTGGATCAAGCTTTGGGATGGTTAGTGGATCCTGGAGGACGTTACTTGTGAACTTTGGGGATGAGGTAGGTGATTGTTGGGCCTGTTTTATATTCTGTTGTCTTTGCGTTGTGGCCCATAGCGTAGGGGTTAGGAACATTCCCTGGGTGGGTTCGTTTTTTTGTTTCAAGGCCATTATTATGTTTTGCGTGGTGTGTCTGTCGTGGCCTCATGTTCCCATTCCTTAGGTTCCCGGGGGTTCTGTTTTTATTACCTTGTGCAAGTTTAAAGGGGTTTTAAGTCATTCCGGCACAGCGTTTTGAAATTGGGTTTTCGCGTGTGCATCTGTGCAGCAACGCCACAGATGCCTTTTGCTTGCAGGTTTGTTTTTCCTGCGAGTTGTTTTCGACCCGAACATGAGGGTCAGGGTGACGACCTGGACGTGAGCGTGGGAGTGTTCTTATGGAGTCAGAAGGAAGTTTCCTTTCATGTGCGGACGTTACCTTGGAAATTAAGGGATTTGTAGTCCAGGTTGTATGGTGACGGGTGTTGGCATATTGTGGACTGGCATCGTTCGAGTGATGTTCCCAGAGATATTTCAAGTGGAGCTTCCAGGACTTTTCATGGTGTCAATTTCTGGTATGCATCGGTTCAGTGTGCTTTCTTCCAGAAGTGAACTAAGCCGCTTGGTGTTGTGATTAGTTTTCATCGGTGTGTGTACGTGGGGTGCGTTTGTGATGAACGCGGTTGTGGGGAGTAGTGAAGTTAGTTAAGAGTTGATCACTAAAGTGACACCAGTGTTGTGATGTTCAATGTGAATGTGGTTGTGGTGAGTATGAAGTTGATCACTAGTTAGGGTGATAACTAGTGTGGTGAGGCTCACAGCTAATGCTGTTGGGTGAGCGGGGAGTTGATCACTAATTGGCAGGTTTGTGTTGTACATTGCTGCGATCAGCACAGGTATCGTAGGTGTAGCAGACAATTCTTTTGGTCAATTGGTGTGGTGAGGTGTATGCATGCTGGGGTCGGTAGGTGCATAGTTGAATCCGGTGAGTTACCAGGGTTTTTGGTCAGCCTGTATATTGCCAGCGTATTGTTAGGGTCAGCAAGCGCGTTTGGTTGGGACAGGCGTTTGGTAGTTCATATTTTGTGGTTAAGCTAGTTGATGTGCAATTAGACTGTTTTCTCTGGAAATTGGCATTTCTCCAGGTTGGGGAGCTGCGTGTTCCGGTTACTTCCTTCAAAGGTAAGAGAGGGGTAGTGGTACCGGTGTTGTGGTGGAGCCTGTGGTGGTGCGTGTCTGGGTACGAATATGCCAGGGGATGTTACGACTTGATGTGTAGTTGGATGGTGTTTGGGTCAAGTGTGCGGTAAGGTCGGGCTGATGGGTTCATTGTGCTGTGCGTTGCTCGGAATGAGCAAGTCAGTGCTGGGGCGTGGCAGGCCTGAAGCCCTGGGGGGCAGCACAAGGTGGAAGGTGTTGGCTGCACTGGTGGACTGGTTGGCAGGTAGTGTAGCTCGGTAATGGTTGTGGAACGTCCAGGTGTGGCAGGCCTGGTGTCTTGGGGGGCAGCTCAAGACAGGTGGTTGTGCCTTTTTTTTGTTTTCGTCCTTGTAGGTTTCTTATCGGTCCGGTTCTAATAGATGGGAGAGTTGTATGCCCTTTTTCCACGTCAGTGGATAACTCCCATTTTTCCTATTTGGTGTGAACAAGTGGTGTGGGCCTAGTGGTGTTAGTTTGACTATAGTGTAGTGTCAGTTTAGGTCAGCTTGATGATTTTGTGGGGTTCCTGACAGTTTTCATAAGGTCCGGTTTTTGGTTTGGTGAAAGATGTATTTGTACTTCTTACCCTTGTACTTCATCGTTACTTACGCAGTTGGCTACTGTCAGGATCGCCTTCTTAGGTTGCCCTCGTAGTGTAGACGAAGAATTCTACCCTACAATGTAACCCTGTGTCTGGATATAAAATAAACCAGCACCAGGGATCTATTGGTTGGAAGAATGGACCCAAACGACGCGTGGCAGCAGACTCCCTCGTGTGCGACAGTATACCAGTTGAAAACAGAAAAGCCTTTTTGTGTCGACGTCACAAGGAGCAGAAATAGCTGTTACAACATACAAGAAAGACAATCCTTATTACTTATACCAGGGACATCAAGAACAGAAACATGAAAGTAGGACAGACACTCTTACCATGGGATTGTTGACAAGAATTCCATGGGCAACCAATGCTCCAGTAAGACCGCCAATGTACAGGGATGTAGGACTATTCCCGCCGGCATGCGTACGCCTAATGGTCGGCAGTACAATCCCCGACGAAACGAGGACGCTCCTACCTCCGCCCCTGATGGTACCACGGCAGTCTCTAGTCCGTACCGGGGAACGGAGAGGAGCAGTGTACCGGCAGTCTTGATGAGGAGCACTGGTCAGGTGGATCCAAAGCGGGAGGTGTTCCTAATGTCCACGCGCGGGGATAAACCAGGTTGATCAAGTTGAGAGGCAGTGGCAATCCATAAGACAATCCAGGTCGGTAGTTGAGAAAGTTCCGAAGGCAAAAACTTGAGACAAAGGCAAATCCTGGGCGAGGTCCGGTCCGGCAACAAGTAGCAGTGAGGCAGAACAGGGTTAGTTCCGCAGGAGGGCTGGAAAGAAGACAGGAGCGGGTAAGCAGAAAGCGAGGGGGAATTGCCCCGACCAGAGGTACTCAGAATGCAAGGTAGCAGGGCCAGACAGGAAAACAAGGGTACAAAGAACAGGGAGACAAGAATTTTCGCAAGGCACGTAGCAGACTCCAAATTCAAAATCAGAAGCAACGAGTTTACTGCAGGCTAGTGTTTTATCAAGTCGTGATCATATGACTTGTACGTCCGGCAGCCGTGATGTGGGTCGACGTTGCTGCCCTAATCTCCATGGTAACCGCCAATGCAAAAATCCTGAAGGACGAGGTTGTACCAAATTCTTGTGGCTGTGGATTCCGCCTTTAATACGAGGTAACCGAATGGATTGCGACCGCTGATGCAATGTAGCGTGATCCCGTTTACTGTGAGACGGCGGAGGCGGCGCTAGCCTATTTAGACCCCTGCGGCTCCCGGGCCGATTCCTGACAGTACCCCACCTCAAAGAATGCCTCCCTCTACGGGAAGCCCAAAAATCCCGCAAATAGGCCGGAGCGTGTATGTTCTCCAAAAGCTCCCAAGTCCGGTCTTCCGGCCCATAACCCTTCCAATCAATAAGGAAGAGGCGGACACCCCGACGGACCTTGGTGTCCATGATCTGCTGAACCTCGTACTCGTCTGAGCCAATAGCAGGCAGGGGACGTTTCGGGGCTAGTAACCGTGAACCCCCTTGAACTTTCAGGAGCGAAACGTGGAAGACAGGATGGATTTTCCAAGTGGGGGGAAGCTGTAAACGGACAGCCACTGGGTTAAATACTCCAGAGACCATGAAAGGGCCTGAGAACCGAGGCATGAGGGAACTGCGACCAGGTAAGCGCAAATTCCGTGTGGATAACCAGACCTGCATACCTGGGGAGTAAGCTGGGGATGCCGAACGATGAACATCCGCACGCTGTTTACTAAGCCTTTGAGCCTCCAACAGATGTTGTCTCACTTGGGTATACAGAACCGTAAGCGACCGGACACAGGAATTAGCAGCCGGGTTACTGGATCCAGCAGACAAAGGCAATGGCAAGGTACGTGGATGATGTCCATAAAGAGCAAAAAACGGGGTGACCCCTGTGGCAGTATGCAAGGAATTATTATACGCGAATTCAGCCATGGCCAAACAAGATGTCCAAGAACCCTGATAATGGAGCAGAAGACAACGTAGGTATTGTTCTAAAGTTGCATTGATTCTCTCTGTTTGCCCGTCAGTCTGAGGGTGATAGGCGCTGGAATACCTGCCTTCTATACCCAAAGACGTAGTGATAGCCCTCCAAAAACGTGAAGTGAATTGCGACCCCTGATCCGTGACAATGATACTAGGAAGACCAAAACGCCGAAACACATGGGAAATGAACAACTCAGCTAAGGCTGGGGCAGAAGGCAATCCCGAACAGGGTATAAACAAGGCAGACTTCGTCAAATAATCGACAACAACCCAGATGGTATTTTGGCCATCGATTGGAGGTAACTCTACAATGAAATCCATAGATATCATAGTCCATGGTAACCTGGGAATGGGCAAGGGATGCAATAACCCCATGGGTTTTGCGTGAGATGATTTGCCCTGAGCACAGACAGCACAGGTCTTGATGTACTGGGCAGTGTCGGACCTCATGGTAGGCCACCATGCCCATCTCTCTAGTAATTCCATGGTTTTTCTAATCCCCGGGTGAGCAGAAAACTTAGAATAATGGCACCAATTCAATGCCATGGAAAGAGTTGTGTCGGTGGGAAGATACAGTTTTTCATGAAGATAGGGTAACATATTCATGACCCTGATTTTCTCATCCTTAATGACCTGTGGGTGTTGCTTAACCCTGTTCTCCAGGAGAGCCCTTAACGTAGGATCGACCGTACAACCACAAATTACCTGACTAGAGAGTAATACTGGAGTAGGAACCGGTTTCGATATGTCGGTTCCCGGAATACGTGATAGAGCGTCTGCCTTGGTGTTACAAGAACCCGGCCGATAAGTGATCGTGAAATTGAAAGCAGAAAAGAACTCATGCCAGCGGGCTAGTCTGGCCGTGGTACATTTCACAGAGTGAATGGCAACTAAATTGCGATGATCAGTGTATACCTGGACAGGGAGCTGGGTACCAAGCAAATGATGCCTCCAGATGGTGAACGCGTCTTTTACGGCCAAGAGTTCTCGCTCAGTGATAGTATAATTCCGTTCATGAACGGAGAGTTTCCTGGTGTTAGTTTGACTATAGTGTAGTGTCAGTTTAGGTCAGCTTGATGATTTTGTGGGGTTCCTGGCAGTTTTCGTAAGGTCCGGTTTTTGGTTTGGTGAAAGATGTATTTGTACTTCTTACCCTTGTACTTCAGCGTTACTTACGCAGTTGGCTACTGTCAGGATCGCCTTCTTAGGTTGCCCTCGTAGTGTAGACGAAGAATTCTACCCTACAATGTAGACAAATCTACCCTATATCCAGACCCTGTGTCTGGATATAAAATAAACCAGAACCAGGGATCTATTGTTTGGAAGAATGGACCCAAACGACGCGTGGCAGCAGACTCCCTCGTGTGCGACAGTATGCCAGTTGAAAACAGAAAAGCCTTTTTGTGTCGACGTCACAAGGAGCAGAAATAGCTGTTACAACATACAAGAAAGACTATCCTTAATACTTATACCAGGGACATCAAGAACAGAAACATGAAAATAGGACAGACACTCTTACCATGGGATTGTTGACAAGAATTCCATGGGCAACCAATGCTCCAGTAAGACCGCCAATGTACAGGGATGTAGGACTATTCCCGCCGGCATGCGTACGCCTAAGGGTCGGCAGTACAATCCCCGACGAAACGAGGACGCTCCTACCTCCGCCCCTGATGGTACCACGGCAGTCTCTAGTCCGTACCGGGGACCGGAGAGGAGTAGTGTACCGGCAGTCTTGATGAGGAGCACTGGTCAGGTGGATCCAAAGCGGGAGGTGTTCCTAATGTCCACGCACGAGGATAAAACCAGGTTGATCAAGTTGAGAGGCAGTGGCAATCCATAAGACAATCCAGGTCGGTAGTTGAGAAAGTTCCGAAGGCAAAAACTTGAGACAAAGGCAAATCCTGGGCGAGGTCCGTTCCGGCAACAAGTAGCAGTGAGGCAGAACGGGGTTAGTTCCGCAGGAGGGCTGGAAAGAAGACAGGAGCGGGTAAGCAGAAAGCGAGGGGGAATTGCCCCGACCAGAGGTACTCACAATGCAAGGTAGCAGGGCCAGACAGGAAAACAAGGGTACAAAGAACAGGGAGACAAGAATTTTCGCAAGGCACGTAGCAGACTCCAAATTCAAAATCAGAAGCAATGAGTTTACTGCAGGCTAGAGTTTTATCAAGTTGTGATCACATGACCTGTACGTGCGGCAGCCGTGGTGTGGGTCGACGTTGCTGCCCTAATCTCCATGGTAACCGCCAATGCAAAAACCCTGAAGGACGAGGTTGTACCAAATTCTTGTGGCCGTGGATTACGCCTTTAATACGAGGTAACCGAATGGATCGCGACCGCTGATGCAATGTAGCCTGATCCCGTTTACTGTGAGACGGCGGAGGCGGCGCTAGCCTATTTAGACCCCTGCGGCACCCGGGCCGATTCCTGACAGCTACTTAGTGGTAACTTTGGAGTGTTAGTCCTTTGTGTTAAGAATGCAGCTTTGAGGTTCATCGCTTCATTTTGGTGTTGTGCTACATGTAACGGAGGGGGAAGTGTTATAATGGCAC
This sequence comes from Ambystoma mexicanum, assembly GCF_040938575.1. NCBI lineage: Eukaryota > Metazoa > Chordata > Amphibia > Caudata > Ambystomatidae > Ambystoma > Ambystoma mexicanum. The sequence continues at coordinate 712,349,532 of NC_090931.1, forward strand.
GTGGGTAGCTGCACTTGGGACTGTGAGATCATAGTTGGCCTAGGTGGAACGTGGTGTGTTCAGTGTGGGAGTGACGGTTGGCAGTTGATGGTGAGAGGTTGCCTGAAAGGGTGTGGTGAACCCAGTGTACGGTGTTTGTACTTGTCCTTCGTGACCCTCTTGTCCTACCGTTAGTGATCCTAAGATCCTAAGAGAGTGCCGTACCAAATGGACAATAAAGCTTACTATACATTTTATTTTATGAGCGGAGCCCCATCACTACAAAAAACTTAACCTGGGGTGAGTTGCATGTGTATCTGGTGCGGTGGAGTCTTTGTGTCGGTGATCTATCCCTGTGTTCTATGTGTGCGTGGAGTTGGTTGCCACTGCTATGTTTAAGAGGGCCAGTGCCTCTGCTTATCTCGGTATACATCTACCCTTATGTAGGTACTTCAACTTGCCTTCCTGCCATCTACTCGTTATACCTGGTGTCTACTAATAAAGTCACCAACTTGGCAGAAGTTACCTTGTGTCATTCCAGAGCTGCATTTTCCATTATTACACGTGAACATCACAAAGACGCCACATTTTTTACAGCTCACTTCGGGGAACTCTTCCTCATGAAAACGTTATTCACATAAGGTTCTTGTAGGACTTTTTGCACTTCCCTTTTCCCTGAATTTAAAAGCATTCACTTTTTTGTACAATAATTCCTTGGCTCTGTCACTCTTGACAGTTTTTATGGGTACTCCCAGTATATTTACCAAGGTTTAGCAGAGCGCACCATTTCCTCCACTCTTCAACGGCTGTCTTAGCACATCTTGGGACCATCACACAACGGTGTGTTCACTAATTACAAGAAGTAGCTCGTAAGCTAATATAAAACATTATCAATAGAAAATGTGTTAGTACCGGATTGCTCATTACCTTCATTCGGACCAGTATTCCGGATTACTGACTGCTAACATTACGCATGCATTAATACTAATATATTCATTTTCCCTTCTCTTTCAACCCTACAGTAACGTACCAATTTAATCAGTTCTGTGCATCTCTTTCTCTCTCCTACTGCTTCCTACTTTCTTGCCTTTGCCCTGCTTTCCTTTCTGCCTCCTTTACAGTCTACAGTCTGATATGCCCCTGGTAGGGGACCAATATATGCACAGCAAGGCACATCAAGGAGGCAGGCTTAGAGCTCTTCTTAAGGAGGGTGCTTCTGGTATTCTGGAATGTCAGCCAACCAGTAGCAGTTTGAGCCTGCAGCTCCTGCTCCTTCCCAGTCTTAGGATTTCTGACATTGATGATAATTAATAACATTAATTAAAAAAGGATTGGGGTTCCTGAGAATCCTAGCCTGAAATAAATCAAAACAGGGTGCTGATTCAGAGGAGAACTCCTAAGCCCAAAGACATGTATGCCCTACGACTAAAGGCCGCTCAGGATGTTGGGGAGATCAAGTTCTCCCTCACTTAATACATTAACAAGGTCAACCATTTAGGGACTAGGATTTTGAAGGTGGGGACAGATAGCACTGGAATGGCTTCAGAGGTGGATGGTAGCTTCAGGGCTTATAATGATCTGCAGAGCCAAGTATCCATTTTTAAAGTGAGGAACATGAACCTGGAGATGGTGAGCAGAAGTTGTAATCTCCGCTTGGTGAGCCCGAGGGAAAATGCCAAGCTGGACTCTAACCTGGGTGATCAGGTCCTAAAGGTACTATTGGAAGTATATGGCACAAATGTTATTGAGCGTGAGGATTTGGACTACATCTACATGGTTGGTAGTTTGGATGCAAGCAAACATCACCAGATCATCCCAGTGGTCGAAGTGTACAAAAGAAGCAGTGGAACTATGTTCCCTGCTGGCCTGACCTGCTTCCCTCACCCACTTCCACCCGCAATACAAACCCCCAAAGAAACATGCCTGCTATCTAAGTGCACTGAAGTGCAAGTTTCAATTTCTTCCTACAATTTTATTTTAAAACTAAATCATTCCAGAATGGTTTCTTTTAAAAATAAAAGTATAGGAACGATACAAAGTAATTTGAAAAAAAAGTAGAGGAGCACCGCTCCCACCCACTTTCAAACACTGGATCAGCCTAATTTTGACAAAGTGTTAAAGAAAGGATCTTAAAAACTGCAAGAGACAAAGGGAAGTTCTTGTTTGATGGGAAACCCCTCTCAGTTTATCCGGATTACCCTTAGATAGTCGTGGAGAGTAGGTGTGCATTTACTGAGGCAAAGATTTTGGCTCAGGAAAAGAGCATCAAGGTTATCTTGGTTAAACCAGCTATAATTAAGTTATTCTTTGAAGACACAGTGAAAGTTAGTGAAGACCCTGAGAAGGCGGTGCAATGGTTGAAGGCTATACATACAAAGGACTGATTTGGCTTCCTTTTTCTTCATTTCTATGAGATCAACGCTTTTCTAAGTTTAACGGTTGCTTCTGTATCTTCTATTGCTTAGAATGTTTGATTATTTACATTCTAGTTATTTCAGTGTACTGTTTTACATATTTCATATATTTCCTTACTGTGAATTACAAGTATAAATGTATTTATCTATCGAGGGATTTCCGGTATTTTTAACACCTTACTGTGAGTGATGTTTTTGGAATTCCATGCTCAAGAGAAGCTGGTTCCATCATCGTCGTCATGATCATTATGTTTGTGTATGGGTGCAGAGTGAATGCGTGTGAGCATGCTAATTTGTGGGCCCTTTCCTCCAGTGGTATCAGGGCCTGCTGGTGTGAAGTCCACGGCTTCACAGCAAGTCAAGGAGGATTGAGGCGAGGGAAAAATTTGTGAATCTGGCGTGCCACTGATGGAGTTGGTGGTGGAGCGACATGCTGGTGTCTCGGCCTATGACATCAGTAGGCAGTGAGGGATTCTGAAGAAGTGGTGGAAGAGTGAAGATCTCCTGCAGTTCAGATGAACCAGGCCCAATGCGGCATGCCATATATGGAGAAGGAGGTAGGGATCCCTTCACTGTGAAAAGGTTCCATCATCTCTGCTACTTGACTACTTCGGGGACCGATTTTGTACCCAGCGGAGGGTTCTGGAGACTCATTCACCCATGCATTCCCTACGCCGGCCACCAGTTCTTTTTCCCTGTTGTTGTCAACATGGTAAGAGCATCCATCCACATAGACAGTGGGCATTCCCTCACACTTGTCCTCTTCAAAGACTTTGTGTGGGGAATTAAGGTATGCCTCCATGTTGTCCTTGATTTTTAGACTTTCGTCCTCGAGACAGTTTTCTCTGGCACAATCCTGCAAGTCAGCCAGACCTTGCGGGAGGGGACTCTTCTTGTTTTGGCCATATCTGACCTCCACAGGAAAGCCTTGCATTGACAGAATCCAGGAAGTAATTCGGGAATTACTCACATTTCCGGCCCGGATTCTGTCACTTTGGAGATATTGCAGAGGCTGGTGTGGAGTCTCCACTATGATGTGTTCCCCCGGGATGAACGGGCGGTAATTCTTCAATGCCCACACCGTTGCCAGGAGTGCCTTCTCACAATCGTTGAATTTTTCCTCCACAGAGGATAAAGTTTTGCTCGCATAGGTGATTACTTTATTGACCTTGTCATGCTTTTGGTATACTACTGCCGTCAAGCACGTATTATAGAACCCGGTCTCCAGGAAAAACTCCTTGTTTCTGACAGGGAAGCTAGGCAGGGCGCTTGTGAGAGGCTTCCTTTGAGTTGTTTTACTGCTTCGGATTGTTCTGGACCCCATTCCCACTTGACCACCCCCTTTAAAAGTTGAATCAGGGGGTCTAGTGATCTCTGCGTAGCCCTCAATTAACTTTCTGCTGTAATTAGTCAGTCCAAGGAGGCTCCTTAGTTCCTGCAGAGTTGTGGGATCCTTCAGTTTCTGAAGTGCTTCCACTTTCTTTTCTTGGGGACAGAGACCCTGAGGAGTAATCTCATGCCCCAAGAAATTAACACGGGTTCTACACCACTGTGCTTTATGAAAGGAAAGTTTTGCTCCGGCGGCCCTCAACTGTGTCAGAACATAACGGATCTCCGCTATATGTTCCTCCACAGATGAACTTTTGATGAGGACATCATCTACATAAACCAGATTACCCCTCGCACCCAGGTCGGGCATGGCCTTATGTAGGAAAATGTTGAATTCATTGCCGGAGTTGAGGTATCAGAAGGGAGTTTGGGTCCATGTGTACTGCTGGCCCCCAAAGGTAAAAGCCAGTTTGTATTGGTCCTCCCTACTGACAGGCACGGTCCAGTATCCATTGGTCAGGTCTATTGCAGTTAATACCTGTGACCCCTGAATCTGGACCAGCCCTTGGTCAATGTAGGGCAGAAGCCATCGGGAAGTATGGACCCGTTTGTTGAGCTCCCTAAGGTCGGCGCAGAGTCTCCACTGGCCGTTTGGCTTCAATATTCCCAGCACCAGATTATTGAAGGTGCTGTGTACTGGACGGATTATCCCCCGGGACTCAAGGTTCTTAATTATTTCAGTAAGGGACTCTATGGATGCGAGAGGCAAACAATATTGCTTCACAAACACTGGAGTCATGCCCGGGTCCGTGGGAATAGTTGTTGTGTGGATGTCGGTGCAACCACAGTCATATGAGTCTACCGCAAAGAGATCTTGGAAATCCAAGAAAACTTGTTTCAACTTTTGCTTCTGTTCCAGAGTCACACAGGCATCAGCTAGGTTGACTCTCTCTTCCACCATCTGCCTGAAGCCTGGAAAGACTTCTGGTTTTGCTATCTCAGCGGCCTCCTCCAGCTGGGTGGAGAAGTCCCTGGTCAGAGTGCTGATTTGGACCGGAGGCTTCTGGTGGGAAAGGCAGCCCTCATGGACCTGGAAAATCACCTTATCCTCTCTGAAGTCACAAGTCACATCTTCCTTACCATAAGGGCAAGAAGTGTACACCAGGAAGTTCCCCCCATGCCGGGTAAAGATCCTGTCTGGTGTTGTATTGTCATCACTGTCACTATCAAAACAGTCCTTGGGGATTGGTCCTAACAGTTCATTTCCTAAATCAATGGAGAAGTGTCGGTTATCAACCGCCATTCCAATAATGGTGCCTGTGGCTAGAGTAATACTATGTAAGCCGCTGTTATCCACCTCTATTGGAATGGTGTCATGTTCTATGTTGACTAATGGTGTTGGGTTTACCCCCAACCCTTGCTGTTGGAGAGAAGCATTTAGATGAATAAAAGCATCAGGGTTTTTCAATTTTTGTCCTCTTTTAACTTTCACTTCCAGGGAGAATTGTCGGGTCCTTTCTGGGATGGTGACTTCCTCCTTAATCTGAATTTCAGCTGCATAAGGTAGCAATTGAGCTGACCTAAATGCTTTTTCTGGATCATCAAAGCCCATGGGGTTATCAGCTAATCGGGACCAAGCTTTGAAGATTATTAGGTCCAAACTAATGGCAAAGCGATTGAGAATGTCACTGCCTAAGTAAAAGGTGGCAGTGACGTCTCGCACGACCCAACAATTATGGACTATGCTCTTGTTGCCAGTGGAGATTTTGAGCATACACCTGCTTGGCAGGAGATGTTTTGAATTGGGTGTTTCCAGATCCATTTCCCATTTGTCTATCATTTTGAATGTGGGAATGGCTGGATCTTTTTGGAGTTAGCGGAACATGGCTTTGCTGATGAAGCTCTTACTGTTGTTCACACACACTCGGGCGAGAACAGAGTCCTTCCCATCATTTAACTGAACAGGGATGAACAACTGCTCTCCAATTTGCTGAATATCAGCCAGGCCCTCAGCTGATTTCACATCTTTCTGGACTATAGGAGTGGGAGTTTCTGATTGTGGATTAGTAAAGAATTTCAGAGATTTTCCTTCCAGTGTGGAATACCACCTTAAACTGGAGGGAAGGTTGATTTTCAGAAATAGAGAGGACCCCTCATCACCAGTCTGTTGTCCTACTGCTATTACTGTCACATCTGGAATTTGGTTGTTCTGGAAGTGAAATTCTACTTGGTCAGATTTTTGTTCACCCACGTGGCAGGTGCCGTTTAAACTAACATGGTTGACGCTCTGTTTTAATTTTATTGGTCGGCTAGTCTGGGTCCAGAGGACCTTGTTTACGCAATCTATTAGGGGTGACAACCTTCCCAGGAGGTCATTCCCTAGTAAACAAGGGGTGCCCTCTGGAGTCACTACTATGACCGGGTGTTTCACCTTGTGTCGCCCAATTTTGATGTCCAAATCTGCAGTCCCCTCGACGGGAATTTCCTTCCCGTCAAAGTTCTGGAGTTGTCCAGGAAGAGAGGTGAGAGGAATACGGTAATTCTCCCCCTTCTTGCATTTAGTTCATCAATGGCCCTTTTGGACAGAAGGGTAGCTTGGGATCCAGTGTCCACCAGTGCCAAAATTGTACCCTGCCCCTGTACCGGGGCATAGTATCTTCCCTCCTTCTCCTCAAGGGGACACAGATAATGCACATTTTTGGACAACTGGTGGGCTAATTTTCTGGTTTTGGACATTGCGAGAGAAGAGATTTCGGCAGAATTCTGTGGAGAGTCATGGGAATCTGCAAGAAAAAGTTGGCAACTTGAAAGAGGATATTAGTTCCCCTGGTTCCGGTTCTGGGCCGCCCCCATCCCCCCTTTTTGGAGGCAGTCATCAGGATGGGTTTGACCCATGGGATTTTGGTATTGTTGGTTCTGGGATAGAATGATGGGTGGCGACAGCTCAATCCCCACATCTGCCCAGTCTAGGTTGGAATCCCTTGGGACCCATTTTTCCTTGGGAGGAGTTCTCCCATCTCTGAAGGAGAAGATCCTTTTCCCAGGATCCTCTGAGGATCCCTCTCCCTCAAATTGGAAGACCTGTACCTCCTCCACAAAATGGGTCTGTTTGGGTCCTTTGTTTCTCCTACCTCCTCTCTGCTCCTTGGGCGGCAGACTTCCAGGGGTAGGAGATTTTGTTTCCGGTTCCTGGTTTTCCAGGGGCTGTTTACAAGTTGGGAAGGAAGCTTCCTCCAAGGCTTTACACCCCCCTTCCTCTTGTGCCTCCTCCCTGGGAACCGGTGTGTTATCGGGGTGCTGCCCCCGTCATTGTTCTGGAGCACCAGGCCCAGAGTTTGGGGCATTCTGTGGTGGCATGCTCATCTGAGGGTTCTGTTGAGCCCTCAGTATGTGACCCAAATCCCGTGCCATATTTTGGACCTGGCGCTCAAGTTGGGAAACCCGCTCAGGCTGATACAGGGTTCTGTTTTCTCCCCTGGGCTGATCCCGGGAAGGGTAGCTATCCCTTCTCTGGTAATACCCTGGGTTGGGAAGATTTGGGTACCCCCCACCCTTGGCCTCCCCTCTCCCAGATTCGGTTGTCTGGGCTCAGGGAAGTGGGGAAAGAAGGATGGATGATTTTGGGGCTGGAAGTTGGGTGGATACATGGGGAACAAGTTCTGCCCAGGATCTGGTGAATTTCTGCCCTCCTGGGGGAAGTCTGGGGGAAGTGTGGAGGGAAGTTCCCTGGGTTGGGTGCTTGGTTGGATCCCCCCCCTTGGGCCGGAGGAGTCCACACATAACCCAGGATTGGACTGTTTCCCTTATAGCGGGGACTTACATAGTCAGTGGAGCCGGGGACCCCATTTGTGGGACTACCTCCTTGACTCCCTGTCTGTGACTGGCCCGAGGGCCTTCTGGGCTGTGAATTATTTGGTGCAGGCAGGTTTTTAGGTCCCCCCATCTCCAAATCTAAAACGGGGGCAACCTTTACCTCTGCCACCTTGGCAGCAGCAGGGGTGCTGTTGGTTTTGGGGTTTTTGGGCTGATTCTTATTTTCCACCGGTTTCTGCACCTCATAGATGTGGGTGGCTTGCTCAATGACCCAGTCTAAAGATCTTTTCTCGTGAAAATCTCTCACGAGCTGGGTCATTATGTATTTGGGGAGAGCATGGAAAAATGTGTTGATGAATTCTCTGCTGTCCGTGCGCACCTTTCTGGTGGTCTGCGCAAAGGCACGCTTCAATTCTTGCACAAATTCTTGTGGGGCCTGATCCTCCCCACATTGCAAATTGTAGGCTGCCTTGCGAGCCTCTTGGGGATTCCGGTGAACAGAAAAATGTTTCAAGATGGCCGCCCTATATGTGGACCATCTTGAATGGTTTTGGTCCTCCAGCCCCGCAAAGAAACTGGAGTATTCTGGGGAGAATATCCATTTGACATACTGAATGCAGCTACTGCTGTCCTTCAAATCGAAAGTCTCCATCATTTGCTCATAGAGCTCCAAGTGTTCCAGAACAGAATACTTGGTGTTCTTTTGATAAGGCGTGATGACACTCCTGATTGCCTTGATCTGCTTTAAGGGGTCCTTAAGCAAGGCACTTTTTGCCTTATTGGCCTTTTTGGTTCGGGTAACCCTGGTCCATTCCTCCTCTGACTCAGAAGCACTGCTCCGAGAGGTGCCTTTTGATCTTCCAGACTCTCCCGGATTCTGCGAGCCTGGGAATGGCTGGCAGAATGGGGGACCTGGTCTCCTGTGTCCTGAGCCGCTCAGGGGAGTCTTCAGATCCCTCCTTGCTGCCAGGATTTGATGGGTACCCCCCACACCCCACTGACCTAACTGGGCAGAGGTTTTTAGGATGCTCTTAGTAGGTCTACTTTCCTGGGGATCCCCACTAAATTGCACTGTGCTTGGGTGCCCATACCCGGATGCCCGTCCATCCATTTCTGGGAGGTCCTGGCGTATGAACCCCATACTTTTGGCCGGATAGTAATCTGCCCTCCCTATGGCCCTGTGCTCATGTGCGCAGGGGACATGGGGGTGGCAGAGTCCAAGGACTGAGAGAGATTAAGGCCTCTGGTACTAGGGCTCCTGAGGTTATGCTCAGGTGTTTCCCTTTCCCAGCGAACTTCATCTCTATCAGCCCCTGCTCCCTGTTGCAATGCAAGAGCCTGCGCTTTCAGTTCCTCAGTTAAGGCCTTAGTAGACTCTATCAGTCTCTCCTGCATGGCTACCTGTTACTGGAGCCTATCATTGTGCTGACAGAGAGCCTCATTCTCTCTCTGTGCCTCCTGATTGGTCCTGGAAAACTGGGCCAGTCTTTGCTGCAGGAGGGTTACCTCCTGAGTCCCATCCCTACTGGCCTGCTCCTTTCTTGCCAGAGCATCTTCCACCCTCCTGGTGTGCTCTAACAAGTTCTGATGCTCTTTTTGGAGGTCACCAGCCCCTGGAGGGCTAGGTGATGTCCTTCAATTTTTTCTTTTATTTGGCAGACTTCCTGGCCTAAGGTGTCCCTTTCCTGACTTAGAGCCTGCATCTGTGCCGCCAGGGCACCAGCTTTCTGGCGTTCTTGATCAAACTCTGCCTGGGTATCCAGGTCGTTCAAAATCAATTTATTGCTTTCCTCTTTCTCTCTGTCTAGTCGGATTTGCAGGGTGGCTACGTGCTCTGTGCATGCTCTGTTAAAGTCTAGTTGTTGCTCCAGCTTTTTCTGGCTCTGCATTAGGGAGTCCAAACCTTCCTGGTACTCCTTCTGCAAGGCCAGAAATCTGGTATCCTGGTCAGCCTTTTCCTGTTGCAGGATATCCATATCCTCCTTTATTTTACTAATATACTGCCTACTATCATTTTCTGACTCCTGGCTCCTCTGCAGCCTCTGCTCAGAAGAGACCAGGTCAGATTGGGCCTTCTCTAATGCCATCCGTTGCCTATTTGCTAGATCTTGGCCTTCAGCACATTTGTCCTGTATGGCTCCCATATGTAAATATAAATATGCCGCTACCCTGGCAATCTTGTTGTGCTCATCCTTGGCCTTAGGGGCCATATATAGTTCACTCAGGGCCACATGTAAGGGACCCTGATCTCTCCATATATCTGACCCTGTTTCAGTGATCTGGGGTGCGATTGCCTGCAACCAGACCGCCTGGTCCTGATGAGCCCACTCGCCTCTCACAAATAGCTTATGTAAGAGGTGTTCTCTGGCTATATTGATATCTACCAAGGTCGTCATTCTGGAACTTGATTTCCTTCCTGACTTACAGAAGTTTGTATTTTATTTTGCAAAACAGACCGTTTCCTTAGAGCGTTCCTTTGAGGGGTGTTTTTACAGTGTAACATGGCGTGGTGATCCAACAGAATTTATATATTCTGTCAGTTAGCACACTGTATTAATCTGCACAAGTGATAGATCTAATCCAGAATCCCTGGCTACGAGCCCCCACTCTGTTAAATGACTTCAATTCAGCAATCCCACTAAGTCAGTGCCTCGTCTGGGACGCCCAAGGGAAGCCCTTATTTATATATTTTTATGACAAGTTATACTCTGGATGATAAACCCTTATATAACGCCCCTCTCTTTGAATCCCCCTGACCTCACTGAGCCAAGAAGTAGGTTTGTTTTGCAATTTAAAAGATTTATTGGAAAAATTAAACAATATATATATATTACACTTTTATAATACATTAATATTTGATATCACACTTAAGAATATGACAGTGATCAACACTGGGTGATGTTACACTAGCACACTGATTTAACTACTTAAGAGTTAGTATAGGGAGGAAAAGGTAACTGATAATGCTTTTATGGTTTCAAGGAAAAACAATGATGGAAAGAATGCAGTACAAAAATAACTGATAGGGTTTCACAAGAGATAATATGTTCACTTTTCCCCTGGTGGCAATTCACTCCCACCCTATGCAATAGAAGATGGAAGGGAGAGCACACAGTTCTCAGGAATACAATCAAATGTAGTTCAGTTCCCCCCTAGCAAGCCTAGATCACAGGGATGATTTTAAAACACAGGCAAAATCATTTTAAATGTGGTGGCAATGAAGTAAAATATGCTAAACATGTTTTTTAATTTCCTATAAGAGATTCAGGGTGGGTGATAGCTACTTTAAATTAGTTCAGGATCACTTTAGCAATGCTCTATGAATGATTTGTCAGGTTGCAAACAAATTTCAGCAAAGGAAAGCAAGAAGCTGCTATTTTGACAAGTGAAGAAATTTGAGCCAAATCGCAGCACTTTTTCCGAGTGAGTTGAGCGCGATTAAGGAAAAAGTATAATGAATAGAAAGTTGGTTCTGAAAGCCTAGAATCTTAGCTTTAAAATTAAAGTTAAATCTCGCTTCTAGCAGAAACGGTTCAAGAGATACGGACGATTTCGTGAAGGTAGATTTTCAGAAATGAAATAACGATTCAAAATGGCAAAATTACACTTTTACAGGTTTAAAATCGGAGAAGGGACATACGATTCTATGATGCAATTTTGGAAAGGTTAAATGTTTATAATCAGATTATTTTAAGCTAAGAGATTGGTTCTGCACAGTTCTAGCTAAGTACTCACACTATGACTTTGAAATAGGCCGTCAGGGTCTGGTCAGCAGGATGGACTGGACTCCGGGCGGGTGGTTCTGAAGTCCCAGCTCTCTGGTTCAGCTCACAGCGATCTGGTCTGGGTCCGGTCTGCGGTTCTGGATACAGCTCTGCTTTCTGGGTGTTTCTGGAACAGGGTTCTAGGCCAGAATCCGACAGCTCAGCCCGGCTGTTTGAATAATTTGCAAATGATTTTGAGGCCTGCTGAAAAAGGATTCAGCTTGTGGATTCAGGCCTCTCTGCTACAGGTTCTGGAGTCTGGATTCAAAGTTCTGGTCTCTGGAGATTGATGGATTTGAAGTCTGGAGTCTCCCGGCAAAGCGTCCTGCAAGAAAGTGGAAAGTAAATGTCCCTACATGGGTTCCAGTGGCGCTTTTTATGTCTTTTGAAAATGGGTGTGGATGCTAACTTTCTTTGCCCAACCCACTCACGATTTGATAGGTCAAGGATTTCTCTTTGACCTGATTTGAGAAGGGAGCAGTGAGTCAGAGTGAGTCATCTTTATGGCATACAGAAAGAACACTCCCCTTTGCTTTTACCTTAGAAAATCATTTTCATAACTAAACACATTTCCCAGATACACAAGTGGTTGATTACATACACACATCATATATCACATAAGGTAGTCTCTGTTCCAACTCTGATGTTTCTAAGAGCTTGGATTAAGAAATGACAACATTTTGCGCTTTTTGGTTGGTTTCCCAATATTGGACTTTTACCCAAATTTACACAGAGGTACCCTGTCTCTCTACACATATTCCAGTAAATTTCCATGTCTCTAGCTTAAACCCAGTGTCTGCAACATGAATAAATTGCGGGGTTCGGTCCCAGAACATCGTACGGAATTGAGTTTAGACTCAAATTGTAGGTACATATTCCATTTTAAGGATCTCCAAATTGTACATTCCTGTCATCTGGTTACAATTAGTTATCAGTGTTTTTATAAAACATATATTTGCCTTCAATTCACAAAAAGTGTCTGGCCCTCCCCTAGGAACTGGGGCAGTCAGGGATCATGTGTCTCTCCTTTCAGGCAGAGCTCTGTTTACAGTCCACACCCAAATCAGCATACTCCATTCAATTGAAAGGGTCTATTGTGTTGGGTCCAGCAGGCAGCAGGGAAGTCCCCTCCCTCTCAATTAACAGGGCCATGTGATATCCTGCCTCCTGGTGTGGGTCTCTGGGGTGTTAAGAGTTCTCAGGAAAGGTATGTCTTTTGAACTTTTAATTACATAAGACCCCCTTCTGTTCACTGCACAGTTCTGCAAGACAGCTCTCCTGTCAGGATTTATAGAGCGCCAGCGCCGGTCAGTGTCCAATGCCGGTACTGCACCTATTTTTGACAGCTGTCTTGAATTAATACATTTCAAAAGGAAAGGATTTTACTTGATAGTATATGATCCTTGCTTGACATGGCATTGATGTGGATCTGTAGTAGAGTAAAGTAAAACACTCAACCATAGTTGGATATTTTTTTGGTGGTTCCGGGCCCATGATCTTAGCAATTTTTGACATTAATAAAAACGGGTTTTGAACAGAACCATCTTTCTTTGCACTGGTGGGTGGCAGGTCAGGGGACCACTTTGCTGTGCGCAAAACTGCACGGTTCTCCAGGATTCTGGCGCAAATGTGGGCTTTTCCGCCCTCTTGGATTTTCCTAAGCCCAAAGCACCAAATGTTGCAGCATAATAGTCCAAACGTGGGTCAGGACACCCAACAAAGTACAATAATGATGCTCTTAATATACTGGTCCAGTCGGCCCATACATTTTCTTATACATACCCCGTCCCTCTTTGGACAATGAGTATCTGCACACAGCAGCATCCCTACCTGTTCTCATGTCTGCCGGTGTCTCTAGTCATCTTACTCAATTACCTATTTAGTGGGCAGAAGAACAATACATGGATGGCTGAAGGTTTCTAGGGATAGAAAGTCACAGCAGCAATGAATAGAGGAACTTGAATTGCCAGAGTGGGCCCAACTTTACATAGTTTACAACATACCTTTATTTAAAGATACAGACCTCTCAGTGAGGGTTGGAAGTTTGGTGGCATGGGGGAAATTTTTGCAAGCTATATTTCTTTTCTCGTTTCCTGCTTGTCTTCCGGATAAAATGTCCTTAATATTATGGCTCCATTTATTTCTGCCTATGTGATATTACCATTCTCTCATGCAGTGTTCTTTTTTTTTTTAGAACCTACATCTCTTTTGTGCATATCCCACAATTACCCCACAAGTAGCCAAAGCTTAGTTAAGAAGTGTAGACCTAACAAAAAGAAACCACATAAATGTGAGACTTGCCCGAGAGGTGAGATATCATTCCAATGTAACCTTGAAGTTTGACTAAAGGCACACCCAAAATAGCTATGGCCTGTCAGCATCTATGTTAATGGGAGGCAATCTGAACGCAAACTTGAAAGGCATTATAGCAGCTCCTTGCTCTAATTTCAACTGCAAGCTCAAGAACCGATTATTTTTCTGCCACATATAGTGGTTGACATTGTTTACCCCAAACCTCTGCACCATACAGGGATACCACCACTGACTTGGTCCTGTATGCTTCTCAGGCAATCTCGGATTTCCTATTAATTCTGGAGTTGGATCTAAGGATCCCACCTAAAGGTTGCAGCAGGGTTTGATTACTGCTTGCTATTTTTTCAACTTTTAATTTGATTATTTTTAAGGAAACCATTTCAGAATACTGGTTTTGTTTGTACAAATGGAACATTTAGTGTAAAGCATTCAGGTCAGAGTGCTTAATAGGCATGGTAGATGTTTAGTAAGTATATGACAATAAATCTGTCCGGGCAAGATTCGCTAAACATTGTCTAAAGCAAGTTCAATAATCACTGCAGGTTGAGAGCAAAATGAAGAAGCTCTTCTAATTAAGTTTGCTTAGTCAGTGAGCAATATTAGGTGTTGGGCCTTTCATCCAACACCTTAATCCTTGCTATTTGATGTGTGTAGGCAATTTCAAAGTTAAACTTAAGTCCAAGATAGACAAATCAATGTATTTCTTCTAAGGATGCCCTGTCTTTAGCAAAGCCCCTTGTGACATTGGCTATTACTATCCCGCAAATCGTAGTTCTTGTCATCCTGGAATTTTTCAGCAAATTTAATTTGATCTCTCATAAAATGTAGGAAATGCTTGAACAAGCTTGAACAAGCTTGTTTATGGTACTGTCGCATGATCAGCAAAACGAGAGACCTGCACAGGTGTTGTTTCTGTCATCAGCAGATCGGCACTGACCTTCACCAGGCAAGCACCACGTTTTATTTATTTAACAAGCTGAAGAGGTTCGGAACCATCATAATCCCACCAGCATGTTGCATATTGCTATGAATGCAAAATGTATTGAAGTTGACAGAGTTGTTCAAAATTGGAATCATTGTAATTTACAGTTTATTCTTCTTACAACTGCCTGCAAGGCCTGTGGCCTGTCAGTTCCATGGCATGCAGCGTATTCCCTGGTGCGTATACTCCCAACGGAAGGCCTGGCATGGGGGGCCCTACAGGCAGTACAGGCGAAAGAGAGTTGGGGGGGATGGTGGCCCGATTGCCGACACATATACGCAGTGGGCACTGCCATGTCTTCGGCACGCGCATGTGCACTCCTGATCTTGGGGATCCCTCCTCTCCTTTGCCAGCACGGTGTCCCTGTTGCTTTGGGAATTACGCCTGATGCAATGTACGAACGACCGAGTCAGCGGGCCATTTAAAGTCTGCCTTCTCCTTCACACAGATGCGTCTTAATATGCTATGTGTGATTGTGTCCTTACACTTTTAGTTTTGGCCTCCAGGTCTTGTATCCTGTCCCTTCTGATATGTGAAGGGCACAGTGGTCTCTCTCTGTGTCATACTATTGGCCTCAAGATTTCTTGGATACTGGTGGTACAGAAAATCGAACAGCAAGACCACGAAGCCAGCAA
This sequence comes from Ambystoma mexicanum, assembly GCF_040938575.1. Taxonomy (NCBI): domain Eukaryota; kingdom Metazoa; phylum Chordata; class Amphibia; order Caudata; family Ambystomatidae; genus Ambystoma; species Ambystoma mexicanum. The sequence continues at coordinate 712,364,761 of NC_090931.1, forward strand.
CGCCAAGATCAGGTCATTGAAAGGTTTTACACAACGAGTGTTTGGTTTTGTGGATGGATAAAGACCTGGGGGAAGAGTACTTTTTCAAATGATGACTATTGTCAGGAAAGATTTTCCTATTGTCCTCTGATGAAACTTTCAGTTAGACCATCCTTGGTGCCAGACAGTGCTTTTCCACAAAGTTATTCTAAGAGCTCTGAATGCTAACGTGACCGAGCAGCCTGGCTTCACTCTTAGTAGGGGAGGAGATTGGTAGTAGCCCAAGACTAGCACGTAGTATATTCACTGAAATATATATATTCTGTATTATAAATAAATCTTTAAATCGGGTAAGTACTAAATAAAAGGGACAGAAGTATTTAAAAAATGGTACAGTGTCTGGGGCAGACCAGTGCACTTTTAAAGTCAATAGGGAAAAAAAGATACATGTAAGTACAGCTTTGACCACTTTGCCAAGCTTTAAATGAGTGAATTGCAAAGAGAAACTCTAAAAATAAATGTTTGACCTAACAACGCTAATTGGATGAATTGTACAATGGAAGAGTGTAGTTGCTTGATTTTGGGACTAGCCAGTCTAACTGCTGGGTTGTGGTAGATTTAAGGAGATTCCCTTGGAAAAACACGTATTTGTCAGTTTGCTAGCTGGACCGCAAAGCACTGATGAAATGACCAAAGCTATCAATCAACTGATTATAGAATCACTTATTCTAAGATTTAGGCTATTTGGTAAAATGGCCTAGTCATATAGAGACTACAATTGAATCATTTGAATGGAAATAGCCTGCAAATCAATACAGGTGAAATGGCACCGAAATTAAGTGTATAATTTGCAAACAATGTAAGGAAAAGAGTCTTACATTTTGCTTGTTGGAAATGCACATTTGGAATATCATTAGCCATCACAAAATTCATAAAGGCTTCTGGAATTTCAGTATTGCATTTGCCAAAAAGAGTATTCTTCTTAGCCTTTGTATTCCACATTCCTAACCACCATTCTGCAATGCAAACGTGGAGGGAGTGTAGATGTTCACTTCTTTGCAATGGTTAGCCTAGCTGTTGAGAGGTGCAACCATTCAAAAGGATATGCCTCAAATTTTACCGATCATCTCGCTATGGGATAGTGCCTCTTTTCAAAGGAGTTTAATCTAACAGCATCCCCACCATGTATGAATTGGAGACCCTCACACTTTGATATCTCCAGCAGAATTATATTTTGGAAGGGTAGATCCTGTTTTATTGAACTGGGGAAGAGTACAGTCAAATCAAGTACAAATTAATTCTTTTTGGTTTGTATGCATAGAGAAAGTTATGCTCCATAGATTTCCCCATGTGGATTTTGATAATTGGATATGGGGAAGGGATTGCCCTTTGGTGTCAGTGTTAGAGCGGTCTGTCTTTACTCTCACAAACTATAGATCTTGGAAGTCGCGTGAAACAATGACCGAGATAAACCTAGATCCTTAAGCTTAGCCATTTTCGGGCTGCCTCCCTTTTCACCTTAGGCTGATATAGCCAATACATTAATTGACAGTATTATAATCTCTCTCTTTGAGGGATTAAGCAGGCATGTTTTCAAGCTTCACCTTCTGTGGAAGAGCTTTGTGGAACCTGAGGACATCCTCCCATCTACTCCCTTTGTGTCTTCCCATTATGTGGACCGGGAAAAGCCATCGCTTTTGGATGCCAACCCTGGGGGTGGATATGTGAGGAAGGATCACCTGGGTGGAGGATGTTGATGAATAGAAGGTAAAAATCGAGTGATACATGGTACTCCCCATTTCCATTCAATTATGAACCCCCAGCCCCTGAAGCCTTTCTAGGATATTATCAAACCACCTTCAGTTCTTCTTTTCAAATCTACCCCTGGATAAAATCCCAGAATCAAGAAGCTAAGAGGAAAACCCTAACAAGAACACCTCATTGCAGAATTTTCCTGCATTCAAACCCTCTGATAAAATCAAGAGATTATCAGAATACCCTCTGCTGTCCATCTACTTCCGTTGGGGAATTTCCATCTTCCCCATGTCCACACGTTTCAGCTGACCCATATGTATATCCCTCTTTTCCAAATGTGAACCAAGATCACCCTCCCCCTGCCTTTTTAGATGCTGTTGTAAAACCTCTCCCCTTAATTCCTCTCACTCATTTCCTTCAAGTACTGGGAGGAAGAAGAGGCGACTACGAGTAATGCACCCTAACAGATCCTTTCACCATTTTAGTACTGAGACGAGTAAGAGGCCTACGGACTGGTGCAAGGGTCAGGCATGTCCAGAATGCTTCATTAATTGTGGTCAGGTAATTGAGCCTGAAGATGCACACCTGCAACCTGTTGTTTATTGGGGGGGGGGGGGGGGGATGAGGAGAGAGAGATACAGAGAGAGAGAGAGAAAAAAAAAAACACTCACGTCATCCACAGAAGACATGTATGCGGAGCAGGGCAGGATGTGGCATCCACCCGGGGGAGCTGCCAGAGACCGATGAGCGAGGAAAAGGGATCACTCGAACCAGGGCGCTCCTGGGGCTGCTAGGTGGAACAAATGAGAATTAAAGTGCAAGACACAGCAAACCAAATTAAATGGTTTATTATAACTGCAAAGTGTGAGCAAACAAGAACTGTAACTTATTGAATACCAAAATGATTGAGAGCTTTTAGCGAGCATATGGAAGCTTTTAATAAATCAATGTGCAAACGAAAAATTGGTGTGAAAAGCGAATGCTGTATATTGCAAGTTAAAAACAAATCTGATGTAAAGCAATATAATGCAAGAATGGAACATTGCTAAAGAGTGTGAGAACAACGTGGTGAAGGAAAAAGAGCACCACAAAGTGAACTGTATAACTGAGCTCATGGTGGCAAAGCCCAGGGACTGGCAAAGAGTGAAACACGTTGTGGCAAAGCCAAAAGGGTATCAGTGAGTGTGAATCAAAGCACAGGTGCAGCTAGAGAAAAACCTGTCTGAACAAGCAAGCCTAGGGTGACTGGTAGCCTAACCTGTAATGGGCGGACCATGTGGTCCGACAACTGCGCCTAGACCTAGGTTACCCTATCTGTGAAAGCCAAGGAAATATGCAGAAAGTAATTACAAGTGCCTGAAAGAGATAGCTTAAGTGAAGCAAAAGATAAACAATCAGTATGAACTATCAATAACTAGGAGGAGTATAAAGTTGACCTGGAATTGGTTTTGAATATTGAGAAAATTACTTTAAGTTGAGCAAGCTATTGTCTTGGGGAAGGAGAATCCTGAGACTCGTTTTGAACTGTGTCGTCTTCTTGGGGGGAGGGGGAAGGGGAACCCCGAGATTCATTTTGTTTGTGGAACTACCTTAAACTTGGGGAAGGAGATCTGGAAAGTAAGCCCAGAGCTGGAAGAAGCTCACAACTTTATTTGGCACACTGTTTCTTTTGTTTCTGGCATCCCTACACATTGTTTAGCTTTAGGAGTGATGGCAAGTATAGGTTTTTGACTCCGACAGACTTCTAAGTTGAACTTTCTAACTCAGACTGTCCTTAGTTTCTTTAGGTAGGGGAATTACGCCTTAGAATAGGGCAAGTTAGGCCTTCAACCATCCTGACGTTTAAGTTAATAATCCCTTTTTATTTGAACTTTGAATATGTTGTTTGTGTCTTGCTTCATGATGTCTTCACAGAACCCACTGAATAAAGTTTTGTCATCCTGGTCAGTCCCTGTCTCCCAAGGCTCAAAATATTAGGTATCTTAATCTCAAGAAAGATGTGGGTTATTTAAAGAAAAGAAAAAAGTTTAGTTGACATTTTCTTCCCCACTTTATCCCAGTACCAAATTTTGATTTTGGAGTTTCTTAGGTCATCCTGTGACTAGGTCTCGCATTAGGAGGAAGACTAAATAGTTCCTTAAAGGAAAGTAGCACGCACAGCTCTAATTCTACCCATATGTTTTAGTGAGCGGTGTCTATCCTGACAAAGGCAGGTCCTAATTGAGAAAAATAGAGATACAGCATATGATTTGGGAGATATAACCCACACATGATACTACCACTGTTAATGTTTTCTTAGCAGTCCTTGGGATTTTATTTGTCCAAACAAAATCAGCCATTTTTAGTTGGGGTTTTAGCCCCCCTCTTGCTCTCCTCCTTATTGGGAACCTCGTCGCAACCGCTTGGTCACTTCCACATTCCTCCTTTTTGCTCTTCTCCTTGTTCACTTTTAGTTCCCACTTCAACATTTTTCCAGACTGTAGACTGCCTTTGCCCAACCTTGGTCTTCGCTCTCTTTCTCTCTCTCGCTTTCTCTCTTCTCCTCAGGTCTTAACTCTCTCTCTCTCTACCTCCTCTTGCATGCTTCTTCCTGCAGTCTTCAACCTCACTATGAACTCTCCCTTCCTTCTCCAACTCTGCTCCTACCTCTCTGCATCTTTCCTCTTCTCTGCAGCACTGCATACTGGTCTCTGCCTCACAGCCCATGCTCCCGACTCCCTCAGTTTCAAATGACTCCTAATTGTTCTACCAGTTAAATGTGCAGGTGACATTTGAATGTACATTGTGATTGGAAGTTGGTTCAAGGAAGTATGGACCGCTCTGCTAACCAAGGCTATTTGAGCTGTGGCCGCCATTTTGATTTTGTATTGTGAGTGGTTGTCATGACCTGCCAGCTCCCTGTTCACTTTTCTCTCCAAAGCTGGTAAGCTGTTACCTTCCTGATCCACACAGCCCATGTAATGTAGTGTAACGCTCACCTGATTCTCGCAGAGGCGCCGGTCTTGACTGGGCGACTACCGTATCTTCAAAGGTGATGTGCAGCACCCGATTGGCTCTTTGGGCTGGACCTCTGTGCCCTGTATGCCTGACGTGCAGAGTAAGATGTCTGCAGATAGAAAATACGGGGTTAATGAACTGGGGTTATTGGGGTGTCCCTATCTCTTTCCTCTTCTCCTCTCCTGTAGACCCCCACAGGTTAACGCTCTCACCTTAGGTAAGTGAATGCCGAGCTCTCCATCTGCCTCGGGGCAGGGTGCTGTAGCCAGTTTCTTCACTGGATAGGTAGCGCAGGCCTCTTGACTTCAGAGGACTGCTGTCCGTCGTTTACTGCACGAACGGTAAGTTTCGAGTAACTCAAATGTCTTTCAAGTCTTTAATAATGATGTCTCTTGTTTTGCAGGGTTCCGGCGATGGCGGATGACGGGCTGAAGTGAGTTGAAGATGGAGCCCGTGTGATGAATAGAAGCGCCTGGAAGCACGTAAGTAAGCACTTGTTGCCAGCTTCACAAAGCGCTCTAACTGTCTTTTTATTTTGCAGGTACAAGTTCGGAGCGGCTGCAGGGTGCCGGAATACCCACTGGATTAGATGTGGAAAGGAGTAATGGCACGTGAGTATTAAAGTTCCCCAATGTCTTTAAACGCACCTTGTTTTGTCTTTCAGATGCGAGATGCAGCGCCGACGGCCTCCGGAGCGTGCGAAGAGTTGGTAAGCTTTTGTCTTTCAGATGCCGGAATGCAGTGTGAAGACCTCCGGAGCGCACGAAGAGTAGGTAAGCCTTTGCCTTTCAGATGCCGGAATGCTAACCTGTTCTTTCTTGTCTTTATAGGTGTTGCTGAAGACTGGATTCAGGATGGTAAGCCTTTTTCCTTAGGCCCAGGACCGGATGCAGAAGACACGATGAGCGTTCTGCTGCAGAGGGTGCAGAATAACGCAAAGCAAGATTCATCCACCGGGTGTGGTTTAAATAGCCTCCTGTAGTGCTTAGGTGTCTCCTTCCACAGCCACGCCTAAGTAAGAAAAGAGTTCCTGGTAAAAAAAGAGTTCCTGCCTTCCAGAAGAGTTCCAGTGTTCTGAATCTAGGGAGTGGCTCCAGCCCCACCCAACAGGAAAAGTAGTTCCAAACAGAAGAGGATCAGAGGCTCAACTGGCAGGCAAGTAAGCAGCATGGTCTGCTGCAGGTAAGTCCACCCAAGCATTATGAGCCCGGCGCTTCCAGCGCTGGGACTGGGCATATTTATGAGCCTGGCGCCACTGGCGCCAGGACTGGGTCCAAAAGGTCCCAATTGGGACTGGTTGGCACTCGGAACCTGGGTTATGGATCTGCTTCCAAGGGAGTTGGGAAAACCCTGACCTTTTGGAAGCAGAGATCATGACATGTAGTGTGTGAGAGATACGTGCATCTCTCAGCCAGGAATGAGAGCAGTCCAGCCCAGCCGTTCAGGCTGCACTCCTCCCATTGGTAGAAGTGCCGGCCAGATTGGCATATGGCTGGTCTTTGTCTGCTGTGGTGCAGATGGGCTTACAAAAGTGGTATGAAAGGTTACCCATAACACTGGCCATGGTTAGGAAGTATTCATAACCTTCCACCAAGCACATTTTTTGTCTGTATTGTATGTCTCAGTAAACCATTTTGTTGCCGGCCCTGTTGACACCTGCAGTCATGTACCTGCTGTGAAGGCATCATGAAGCAAGACATAGACAACAGATTCCAAGTTCAACTTAAAATGTTTTATTAAATCAAATGGTGGGATGCTACAAGGCCTAACTTGTCCTATGCTAAGGTGCGATTTCCCTACCTGAACAAAACTAAGGAAAGTCTGAGTCAGAAAGTTCAACTTAAAAGTTTGTCTGTGTCCAAAACCTATCCTTGCCCTTACAGCTAACGCTAAACAATGTGTAGGGATGTCAATCATCAAAGAAATGGTGATTAACACAAAGTTCTGAGCTTCTTTCAGTCAGCTCTCAGATTCCCTCTCAGCTCCCCTTCCCCAAGTTCAAGAAAGTTCCACAAATCTTTGGGGGTCCCTTCCCTAAGGTCAAGGTAACTTAGTTCAAAAGGAAAAGGGTCTTGAGGCGGTGTCCTCAAGACTGTATGACAGTTTACCAAGTCTCATGGTTCCCTTCCCCGGGATTTCAACGTAGCAACTCAGTCTTTCAATATTCAACACAACTGCAAGTTAATATGCCACTCCTTCTGGATTGCATTAGCAGTTTATTCACAGTGCTCCTTCTTGGTTTGTTTCACAATGTCTTTCACTTTTACATTTGAGGGCTCCTTGGTCTAGACGCAGTTGTCAGACCACACGGTCCACCCATCACAGGTCGCACAACCGGGGAGCCCTTGGCTTTTCAGCCCACACAGGTTCTTTTGTATCTGCCCTGTTTACTGCTTCTTCCTGTCGGTCTCTTGGTTTTAAGTGCAGGGTTAAACTCGCTTGGCTTCTCTTGATTAGCTGTATGCCTTTATAAAGTTCACTTTGTGGTGGTATTATTTATTCCCTCCCTTTCTGTCATACTCTTTTACACATGTACTCTTATTTCGTAGCTTTGCTTTTAAATTTGCAATTTCTTTCCCCTTTTTCTTTCATCAGCTTGTGGCTTTGCCCACAAAGGTTTTATTTTGTTCAGGATTCAATATTGCAATGCATTCAGTTTACTATTCAATATTGTGCTCAGTCTTTTGACTTTTGTATGAGACAATCTTTCTCTACAAATCTATCAACCGTCTTTCGGCTTGGACAATGCTTGTTCTCCTATTTTCCCTCTTGTTCACTTGGAAACGTTTAATTGGTACGGGATGCAAAGAAAGCACTCTTATTGTTCACAAACTCTCAAAAGCAACTTGACTCCCATTCGCCGGGAGATTTAAGCAATTGTACAATGGATTGTTAATTCGTTTCTGATTGTGTACCTTCTGTCGGCATACAGGGCTTTTCAATGATGATGGGTTCAAAACGTGTACTAAATATTGCTTCTGGAATTGTAAATGCATTTCATAATTTTAACACATTGTGAAATCCGCATGGACAAGTGAACAAAGGCACATAACTCTTCTGTGTATTACATGTACTTTTTATTTTTTTATTCATGAATCTCAATTACTTATAAAGTGCTTGCCAAAGGAACAGGTCAGCTCTGGTATTTATGTGCCCTGGTTCTTTGTTATCATATGGAGGTGAAGCAAGGAGTAATTGCATTTTACCACCGGCGCTACTTCACTGCATCACTTGTGGTGAAATGCAAAGCAAAGATGGTCACTGTAAATTGTGTTCTTCTAAGAGGCTCTGAATCAGAGTTAATATTTGGTTATCATGGTAAATGTGTTCTGCGATACCGCTTAAAAAGGGCCTAACGTGGTATTGTAAATAAAATACTGCAAGGGGATGAAGTTATGTTCTAGAGTGTACTAAGTCCAGTCTTGGCTTACCGTTAGTGACCCGGTATAAAAACAGTCACCGGGTAGTTCCCTACATTCTAGACTCACCACTATACAACACAAATACCATTTAAAAATGACGACAAAATGTACTGTCAAGAAATATCTCTAACAAGCCATGAGATTTAAACAATTGTACAATGGACTGTTCATTTTTTTCTGCTTGTGTACCTTCTGTTCGCATACAGGGTTTTTCAATGATGATCGGTTTGACACTGCTTATACTCTACTTTCCATTAGAGATAAGCGTTTGTGTACAGCGGTCCAGGGTTTTTAGGATTAATGAAACTCATCGGCTTTAATGAAGTGTTCCCCTGACATGGCAAACCTAGAATGCGACTTCCACTGCTTCCAGCTTCACAAGTTTTCTGCCTGCCCCTCAGGCACTTCGAAGTTTTGCTTCGCTTCAGGCTTAACAAGCATTCTTCTAAGTTTCAAGGAGAATGGTCCAGCAGGGTACTACGTGCCGCTGCACACCGACTGCAGCCTGGAGCCCAAGTTTCCTTGCCAAATACAAGACAGATCCCAAACTGCATGGAGTCCTCAGTCCCACCATGCTCTGCTCCCAGTGGTTCATCTGGTCTGCCAAAAGCCTTGCTGCTACCATGCCTCCTCTGCTTCCATTTGCTCACACCTGCTGCTGCAACACATGACAGGTTCTCCTACTCCTCTTTCCAGCCTGTTCTCTCGGCTCTTATACCGCCTCCTTCATTGGTGTTTAGCCCCACCTCTTACACTCCCTGGGAGTTTTAAGGGTCCACAGGTGTGGGCCAGTAAATCCAATTGCCTGACTCTAAGGTAACCTATTTGTGCGACATGCCTGACTTCCCCAATGGTGCTGTTGCACAGTATTCTTCTTTATCTCAGTACCAGAGTGGTGAAAATACTTGTTGGTGTTCACTGCTCCTCTTTGCCTCTTCCACGTCTCAGTATTGTGATCGGTCTCATGAGGGGAATTGAGGGGGGATGTCTTAGTAGCCTATAAAGACCCTTCTTAGCCCTCTTCCTGGTATTTCTAGATTGGTAATGTCCTCTGGCTTTCTCTTGGTCAGTGGGGCAGGGATAGCAATAGCCCATAACTACCTCTGTGATGGAGGATTCTTACTGAAATGGAAAGGCAGAATACTGCGTCTCGTCTGAGAATATCCCAACCCCAATCCCAATCCCCAAGAACCGTCCACCCAGGTGATCCTCCCTCTCTTCTCCACCCTCAGGGCCAGATCCAAAAGCAATGGCCTTTCCCAGGCCACTTGAGAAGAGTATCTAGGGGGAGCAGGAGTGAGGATACCCTCCGGTTTCTCACACTGCACACTGTGAGAGTATTGCTAATATTTTCTCTTTGCTATTTAAGCAACCATTTTCTCACATCTGGCAAAGGTTCACCAAGCACATTGGGGTGGGTGACACACAAGAAGCCAGTAATGAGTAAACTGCACCATGAGGGATCTGCAATATATCTCCTCCTGGGCCTACTCACTATAGCAGGTGGTCGTCTCTGACCCCCTGTTCTCCTCAATCCTATTCTCTAGCCTCAGGCATGGGACTTCATCTTAAGACACTTTAGGTCCTATACTTCACGTAGTGTTTTTGAACATGGCCTGAAGGTAGGAAGGCAATTTGTAATCTTCCACTTCTGAGGGTATGCCACAAATTCTTAGATTATAACATTGAGGGCGGTTTTCGAAACCTTTGGTTTTGTCGGCCAAGCTCTTTGGCTGTGATTCCAGTGACATCACCTTTGGGTTAATTCTGCCTGTTTGTGAGATTGTTCACAAGTTGTTTCAGCTTCTTCCACCCTTATTTCAATATGGAGTGCATTTCTTTCAGAGCAGATATTTCTTAGTTCTTCTGGCTGTTGCATTGGAGTATGTCGCACTTTTTTTCTTGGAACTGGCCGTCTTTATTTTCTAGTAAGGTTTCTCGTATAAGTGATATGAGATCCAAAGATGGGGAGTTTTTTCTTGACTGGTCTAGAGGTTTTTCCACAGGCAGAATTGAGAAGGGCCATGATGGAGGCAGATTTAATATCTTTGGATCTGGGCATGCCTGTGCAAGTCTGAGGTCAGAACTATCATAAATGAACCTGCCTTGTTCCGATTCACCATAAGGATTGCTCGACTGAGCGTGTTGCGCAAGATTGTGAAGAAGTAGTGAAAGAGTCATAAAACCAACCCTTACCTACTACTATGTAGTGGACAATAACATGTTCAATGCAGTAGCTGCAGCAAGGCAGTTTATTTTAAGGCGTTATAGATAACTTGAAGCCTAAGCAAGGAAACCAGGTTCTTTAGACTATCACCTCAAAGAATATGGGGTGTCATATTGCATCCAAGAGCTCTGCTAAGCATCAGATACTGCACAAGCGGCTCTTTGGGGCCTAGCCTGAAGTTGCAAGCAAGCATAAACTGATCAAAAGGTACCCTTTGAAAGAGAATGATGACCTTAGAGAAAAGGCAGCAAACAAACAAGCAACTGCTTGAAGGGAAACGAGGAAAGAAGGTGTCTCCACAATCTGCCTCTCCCATACTGTGCTGCCACTTAAAGGTCACCTTCAAATATGAGTCGTCTTGGAGTCTGCAGGGTACTGCAAAGCTTGGTGCAGGTGCTCACTGTCGTTAAAATACTTTCACATTAGGGCCTAGACACTCTTGATATTGGATAAAGAGCTACCGACTAATGGAGAGAACGAGAAGTGAGAAACTAGCCAGAGCAGACACCACTGCAGCCTTGCAGAAATCTGGTGAGAATGGAACACGTGTGAAAAATGAGACCCCTGAGAGCTGAATGAAGCTGAAGCAGGGAATACTGAAGGAAAGGCCTGGTAAGGAGAAAAGAACGAAACAGCCTGAACAGACTCAAGGCCCAGTAAGAGGGAGAGTCCACAAACGTGCAACCAAAACCGGCATTGAAATAAAGTAGGGGCAGGGGAAATATCTGAGTGAAAGCAAGAAAGATTAACTGATATCCGGTTTTCCTGGTAGTAACCGTGAACCTGAGGATCTAGGATGTGGCTCCATAGGCTACCTTGGCGCAAGAAAAAGAACAAACAAAGCCATATAGATAAAACCGTGCATTTTGGTATTTAGAGTGCGTGTTCCTGGGTTACACTACAAATCCCAAGTTTACAAACAATGCTGCATGCTTCAAAAATCGACTAATAAAATGAAACTTTAAAAAAATGTATTCTGGGACTTAGGATGTGGTTTCCTGGACCGTACTATGAACACTATGTTGACAAACAACGTTACACTCTGCAATCAAGACCACAAGTTTGTAGAACAAAGTGATAACATCCAGACAAGAAATCATGCATACATTGTTTTTTAAGGCGAGTTCTTAAAAAGAGTGCCAATAGCTCCATATTGATAAGCCACTCGGCATACTGTTGCCCTAATTTACCTATCAGTTGTAAAAAGTACAGAACTGATGTTGGAGGACAATCCTTCTCTTATGTGCCCATTTTAAGGAGGACCTTCTGACTATCAGTGTAACGAATCCTCCATTTTTATTTCTTTCAAATTTGATTTTATTGGTTTTCACAAAATAATGAAGAACAGCACATATTTGGCATAAGTATCGAGTTACAACTACTTATCCAGTATTGGGTTCGCAATGTTCTCTAGGGATACCATACCCTTGTGGATAATGCAACTTCCTCCCCATCCCTCCCCGCTCCCTCCATGGTGGGTCAATGGCACAATCTGAGCTCAGTATCATGCATACATCTTTGTCACGTAGGGCCGGCTATCCTTCTCATTCGACATGTTTTTCATTGCAGAAAGTCTCATTGTTATTGGCTTGGCATTGCACAGATTGCTGAGAGTATCCTAATGCGAATTCACTAAAGAATGGTACAGGAATTTTCAAGAACTATTTTTGTATTCATGCAGGGTACCTTACAAGGTCAGTAACGAACGTATTTGCAAAGTCGTTATACAGCGGTTCGTGTTGGGCCGACCTTCCGCTGAGGGCAGCGGTGATTCTTTCCATTGTCCATATGTTTGTAGCTACTACAATCCACTCTTTCTTAGAGGGGGGATGTTGTGCTTTCCACCTAATTACTCGGCAGACTTGCGCCGCAAGCATAAGGGAGCCACAAGTCCACCAACTCTAGGCACCCCATCCTCGCCCTCTTCCAGTCCAAACAATATAAGGAGAGGTGTTGCTTCTCTAGAGATCCCATCGACCTGCCCTATCCAGCCCAAGACTTTGCTCCAATACACTCGTAACCAGGGACATTCCCACCACATGTGCCAGTAGGTGGCTCGAGTTCCACACTCTCTCCAGCACATAGGACTGGTGGTTTGGAACATTTTAGATAGCCTATAGGGATCATATTGCCATCTATGCAGTAATTTAATTGCACGTAATTTGTATTTTGTGGCAGTTGATACCTGTGAGGGTGTTTTGCATATCCAAGTCCATGTGTGTTGGTCAAATTCTCTGCCAAAATCTTGTTCCCACCTGTGTTTGAGCTTCATGATTGAACTTGAGCCAGAGTCTAACATCGCTCGGTACATGTGTGTAATCAAGCCCTTGGTCTCAGTAACAGTATCGAGAAGCTTCTCAAACAGTGTCAGTTCCCTTTGTATTTCCTTTCGCCACTTTTCTCTAGACATCACACCATTAAGCCGTAAAGAAAGGAAGACCGAGATCGGATTCAGCTGTAGTGCCTCCTCAAGTTGTGGGACTGTCAGGAATATCCCTCCCTTGCAGAGCTGTCCAACCCTCTCCAGGCCTGCCTCAAACCATGACTGGACTGGTATCTTGGGTGATCGGGTATCTCTTCGAGAATCCCCGGGGCCCATATGTGGCTTAAGGGGGATGGCCACGTTGTGACGCCTTCCATGTCTGCTCCTTCCTTCCATATATCCCAGATAGTACCCAGTATGGGGTGATCTTGGAGTCTTCACAAGAGTTTGGACCGGGGAACCCACAACCATTCCTATAGCATGACCAGAACCAAATTATCATTATCCAGGTGGACCCACTGTAGATCTTACCTGTCTCTTAAATGGACGGATCAGTACCTGCAATTGAACCGATTGATAATATAATTTTAGATCAGCTAGGCCCACCCCAACTTTATCATTCAGGAGTACAAGAACTTCATATGATATTCTCGGTTTTTCCCCTCCCACAGGAAGTGTAGCATAGCACTTTTCACTTCCCTAAAAAATGTATCTGGGACTTTCATGGGGAGAACCTGAAAAGGATATAGAAAGTGAGGGAGACAACCATTTTGATGGTGTTCAACTGCCCAATCCAAGAGATTGTGAGGGGTCACCATTTTGCCAGGTCCGTGTGGAATGCTGAGAGGAGCTGTGGGAAGTTGGCCTCCTACATTTCATTAATGTTCCTTGTTAAGTTGATCTCCAAATGAAGGACTCGGGGGTAAGCTTGTTTAGGGGACACAGAATAGATTTGGACCGGTTTATTTTAAACCCTGAGAGCCATATGTCTCAATAAGCTGTATGGCCCGGGGTCTGGAAGTTAAAGGGTTCTGAATATGGAGTAAAATATGTGCATAGAGGGCTAGTTTGTATTCTCTGCCGTAGACCCTCAAGCCTTCCACCAAATTGTCTGCTCTAAGCTTTTGGGCAAGCGGTTCCAGCAAGAGAGCAAACAATATCGCCGAGAGGGGGCAACCTTGTCTTGTGCCTCTCTCGAGGGAGAACCACCTTGAATACTCAGATTTTACCACCACTGATGCTTGGGGCGATGTGTACACTGCTTTGACCCCTCTTCTGAGTACCGGGCCGAGTCCTATTTTGCGCAGGACCGCTTCTAGGAAATCCCATTCCACTCTGTCAAACGCTTTCTCAGCATCAATGGACAGTAGCGAGGGAACATTCAACATTTTCCGTGCCTCATGTATTAAGAGGAGGGTCTTACGGGTGGTGTTGGCCCCCTGCCGACCCAGGATGAATCCGACTTGGTCTGAGTTTATCAAGGTTGGCATATGGGTTTCCAGCCTTGCTGCCAATACACGTGTGTAGATTTTTGCGTCATTGTTGAGTAGGGAGATGAGTCGTTAGGATGCGCACTGTTTGGGGTCCTTACCGTCATAGGGGATAACAGATGAGTGCTTGTGAAAAGGATTCTGGGACTGTTCCTGTTTGTAGAATGTGGTTGAACAGATCCACTAAGAAGGGGATGAGGGGGCTGGGGAAGGTCTTGTAAAAACCTGCAGTGTACCCATCGTTCCCGGGAGCTTTTCCCAAGGGAAGCCATTTTATAGCGTTCTCGACCTCTTCAGGTGTTATCGGGGACTCTAGCGACGCAACTTTATCTAGTGGGAGTTTTGGCATGTTTATCCCCTCCATGAATTGGTCAACTTCTGTCCCCCCCCGTGGGGTCTCAGATTTGTGGAGGCGCTCGTAAAATTCTGCGAAGGCCTCAGGAATACTTTTGGGGTCTGTAGAGGAGTTGTGCTCATTCTCTATTGCTGCAACCCAACGCTCAGCTCGCTGTCTTCTTAGCCTAGCGGTCAGAAGTGCATCTGCCTTGTCCCCCGTTTTTGCTTAAGGAATTGGAGATTGCGAATGACTAGTCCCTCCTCCAGATGTCGGAGTTCCTCCCTCTTTTAGACCGCCTCGGCTATCCTAAGTCTCCTTTCCTCATCGATGGATTGCGCCTGGAGATCTAACTGCGCAATCTCTTTTCTAAGCCTGTTCTCTATTAGAGCCCTCTCCCTTTTCTTGTCCGCCCCCTCTCTAATCAATATGCCTCTCCATGTCGCTTTTCCAGTCTCCCAAACCGTGTTCTTAGATCCCTCCCCCATGTCATTCTGCCCAAAGTACTTGGAGATCTCTTTCGCCAGCTGTTCATGAAAGACAGGGTCCTTCCACAACAACTTGTTGTACCGCCATTTTGAATTTTTGTGCGGAAGAGGAGGCTTATGTCGGTAGTAACCATATCATGGTCAGGCCAGGAGATCAGGGACATTTTTGAGGCAGATACTGCTTCCTTTAGGCCGGAGGTGAGGTTACAGGTAGTCTATTCTCGTAAATGTGGAGTGTGGGGCCGAGTAAAATGTGTAGCCTGCAACGTGAGAGTGGAGCTTGCGCCATATATCATGTAACCCATACAAGTCCATCATTTTGATCACTTCAGTGCAACCCCCATCGGTTGGTTCATTACAGGTTGGATTGCCGGCTTATCTATCGAGTGCGGGATCTGCCCACATGTTAAAATCGCCCCCTAGGATGACCTCACCTGCGGCCTCTAGCATAATCTTTGGCATCATGTGCTGAATGAAGCGGGGCTGGCCCGTGTTGGGTGCATCAAGAGATGCAAGAATGAGAGTAGTGTTGTGAAGTCTACCTACCAAAACAATGGCTCTTCCCCCTACATCCGTCCAATTCTTCAGGACTTCAAATTTAGGACCTTTCCTGACCAAGATGCCCACTCCTGCTTTTCAAGGGGCCCGACGCCCAGTATTCATTTCCCATTTTGGCGTTCAAGATCTTTCGTTCCTCTCCGTGTGTGTACCTGGTCTCTTGAGAAAAAAGAGTATGTCTAGGTTGGCCCTCCTAAATTCCTGAGAAACCAACAACCTTTTAGTGGGGGAGTTGAGTCCCTTAACATTTAGGATGCCAGGTTTAATGAATCCAGATTTTCCTGCCAAGCTATTAGCTGCCATCGACATAGTCGCTGTTCAGATGTACTTCTATGGGCCCTACCCAGTTAACTTTCAACCTCAGAGGTTTGACTCTGCATGTACTGATGCAATTACTCGCCTTGACCAGTTCCCTCTCCCTCCTAGCACCCATCCTCCCATTGCGGCGTCCAATCCAGCTGGGTTAACCTCACCCAGTTAGTCTCGGACCACCAGTGAGACCATACTCTTTTTGGTCCGTTAACTAACACTTCTTATAGAAATTAGCCCCTCTCGATACCCGTTCACGTCCCCCACGTTACATACCACTTGTGGTCCCATGGTAATCTTACTTTTTAGCGGTATTATCAATCCTGCCCATCACTTGATTGTGTTCGACCTCAAGAAGCGAGCTCTTGATCTGGAGAAAAACAGTGATTTGTCTTCTCGGGTCGAGATTACTACAGCATCATCAAATTGCTACGAAGAGTTCAATGTTCCATGTCTGGGGAAGCATTCATCCTCCTGAACTTCCACGAACCAGGAATTTTTCTACACCGAGGTCCTTTGATCTTCCACTCCCTGTCTATTTCTTCCATCCTCAGGGACCGAACTTCCCTCATGCTCTCCGACCAAGTCTGTTATACAACTGCTAATGTCCTTTTCAGTTTTCAGTCTTATTGTGGTTCCCTCCCATCCGAAAGTCAGCGAGAAGGGGTATCCCCGCCCATACCGTATCGCCTCATCTTTTAGGAATTTGGTGAGCGGGAGGCATTTCCTCCTCATGGCCAAGATGAGAGAGGAGAGGTCTTTATAGATGAATATACTGGCTGCATCCTGAGAATCTGCGTACTAAGTCGGGCCTTTTCAAGGACTCAAGCTTTATCTGTGTAATTGTGGAATCGGGCCAGTATCGTTCTACGGCCTCCCGCCGAGCCACCTGCATGAAGGATGTGGTCGAGCTTGGGCTCATCCACATAGTCCTCTTCGAACAGTTGCTTCAGAAGCATATGTAAAGTTCTTTTTTAATTCGGGCTCAGTTTCCCACTCTTTCAGGAACGCCAAAAATGTGAATGTTATTGCGTCGCTCGCGTTTCTCAAGGTTGTCAACTTTCAGGCGAAATTCTTCCTCCCTCATTTCAATATCTGCGAATCTGACATTTGTGTTTCCAGGGTGGACCAGGAGGTCTGATTGTGCTCCACCTCCTCCAGCCGTTCCTCCATGTTATCAATCCAGTGGGTTATTTTGTCTATCTTCCCACTGATATCCGCCCGCATACTCTTCATTTCGGATAATATGTCGGCAGCATCAGCCTTAGTTGCAGCTGCTTCAGGTCCAGAAGATGCCATCTCGATCCTAGGAAGAGGAATGTTACAGGTATGATGTGGGGAAAACTTAGAGTGCAAGCTTTTCTTTAATGATCATGTGCACAGAGTGCATTGTACTTGAAACAGTGGTGTATGGGAGATGTGCGGAGGCACTGCCGGACTCGGCCTGTTTTCTTCCTGTGCGAAGTGAGGAAGGTGTACGCCCCTTCAGAGAGGGGGGCCTACCTTGCCAGTGCTATGTGGGGCCAAGAGGAGCGAAGGAGAAGAGTGTTCTTCCCTTGATCAGTGCGTCTAGAAAGAGAAGCGATATATCCTTGTAAGCATTCGCCGTGCCATAGCGGGAGCATGTCAGTTCCTGATTGTGGGTGATGTCAAACAGTGTCCCCGAGGGTCACAAGAGGCCATGGGATGGACGAACTGTGGGCCCGAGCAGTTTTGTGTGGGAGCGCCCCCACCTTGGGGTCGGGTGCGGTCCTTCTCTAGGTGGTCCCTTAGGAGTTTGTGTAGGGGTGTCCCAATCGTCAGAGCTCTATACTCCTCCTCAGGGTGTTCTTCATGGCCTTAATAGGCAGCATTGAGATTAGTGCGAAGTGTTTGTGGCAAATGTGGCAATGCCTCTGAGCCGCTGGGCGAGGTGCCGGTTTACTCTAATCTGCCCTCGTTGTTTTGCCATGTACAGGAAGGATCTCAGCATCTCACTTGTGAGTTGAGTACAGTCTGTGCTTCCACGTGATCTGATAGCTAAAGTTGGATGCCTTCAGACTGATTCCAGGATTCAGGGGCTGTAAGCGTGCGCTGATCAATCATATAGAGTGACCTCAAGGGCTGGGGAGCTGTTGTGCTCCGTATGAGTTTCCAACTTGGGCGAGTCCAGCTGAGGCAATAGGGAACCCCAGGTTGTACAGAGGGAGTCCCTCCTTCACCTGCCCTCCACTATTGTCCGGAGTGAAATCCACAGGGTATCCCCGGTGATCTTATAGATGTGGGCCTTAGTTTGTCTGTTTAGATGCTGTAGTGTCAACTTTTTGCTAAGAACCGTTACAGTGGTGTTTCGGCATTAGGAATGGGGCTCCTTGTTCCTTATTTCCTTTCTTCCCCTCTCAGATGTGAGAGAGCGGGTGCCTGCATGCACTTTGGACAGTAAGGCCTGTGGAGGTGTCCGTCAAGTAGAACTCTGCCGACTAGGTTTTGCAGAAATACTGGACGGTCGGTTCTGCATTCCACACTTCATTTGTACGTATAATGCGTAACTTTCAGTATTTTGTGATATGTTCTTCGTGAATACAAGCACAGTTAGGAGCTTTCTGCTATCGTTCCGGGTGGCCTTGTCTATCTCCAAGGTGTACCTCGGATGGTGGGTCAGCAGCCCTTGTGAGTCATTTGGCGCTAGATTATCGCAGAGAGCACTACTGACTGGCGAGGGCAGGCGGCGGACACTTACTGTGTTCTTGCTTGGCTCGAATCGGGTCGCCAGTTATGTAAAGGACGTTTCACCAGCAGTTTGGTGCGCTATCCTAGGAACGGCTACTTTGAGTAGCACACCATGGTCCTCAGTGCACGTGGCACAGGACCGCCAGAGCCGCGCGGGCCACCTGGGGTCGGGCGGACGGAAAGAACGTTCTCACAGTGTCTCTTCGGTCTGTTGGGACTTCCAGCAGTTTATGGGCGCCCGCTGTCTAGGTACACCAGGGCCGCACACCAATGAGACCAGAGGAAGTTGCAAGCAGTCCACGTCTGTGTAGGCAGAGCAGCGCAGAGTCAGGGGGTTTCACGAGGCTCACCTTTGCAGCCTCCATGTCTCCGTAGTTCTCTGATGTAATGGTTGTATCTCCTCACCCGCTGTAATCGTCTCCCTCTGTCCAAAGATTGTGCAGGACGGCTAGTAGGACTGGGGGTCTCGGAGTGTTTCAGCGAGGTTTTACACTTCGGTTGCAGGGTCTAGTAGTTTCTCTTCAGGATACAACAACGTACGCCTTCGCTGATTTCACTTTAATTCGGCAGCAATTTTTGATACAGTCATATTCACACAGTGATTCCTGCAGGAATACCCCACTGATTTCTCCGGGTTTTCTTCAGTGTGGGAGGTGGGAGGGCACCTTCATGCAGCACTGGCTCACTTTTCTTCCATGGGGGGGGGGGGGGGAGGGGTTCCAGAAGTGGGGGCTCAAATCACTTCACGGATCTCAAAGGCAGAGCTCACACAGAGGCAGAGTTCATCCGTGCGCCCCCTGGTGGCCAGAATAATCCTACATTTTATAATCATAATATCACATTTTTATGAAAACTCCAACCTGAAAGGGACGTGATATTAGGTGCTAGTATTAGCCACTTTATTGGTACTGTGTGTATTCCCCTTGGAAGGGTGAACGGTTAAATCTTCCGGAATCTAAAAAAAAATCCATTTGAAAGATACATTGTCTGCAGGTTGAGATGAGTCCCATTTGCTGAAGACTCTGAAAAAGGACACTTACATATTGCATGGTGACCCATCTCCTCCGGGATCTAAATCAAAGAGATGCCAAATACAGACTAGTAACTAATTTACACTGAAAACAAGAGCCAACCCTCACAACTGTAGACCATCATAAAAAATAAAGTTCTTGATTAACTTCATCCAAAGAGACCTGTCTTTATTACTTTAAGTCTGTCGCAATGCGCCCTCTCTCTATCATTCTTTATCTCTCCTTCTCCCTTTCTCTTTTAAAGCTTTGGTCCTTACAAGTACATACTTGCATGCGTGCTAACATCAACATCCACACCACCCACCCCCAAAAAACACAACACAGCCAGCCCCCACCCTCAATGCCTATCTTTAGACATCAAGGAGGGATGTTGGTCAGAGCATACTATAAAGAACCAGATGGCTACTTGAAGCAAAAAAGCAGATAAAGGCCATATAGAGTAATTTAAATAATTTCAGGGTTTTTTGGTAATGTTTACATGCTCTTGTTTTTTGGCCCACTGTGCCCAATTCAAGTGCCTTTCCAAAAACATTTTTCAAAGTAGTGCTCCTTTCAGTCTATTGATGGACGTACGTGACATTACATAGCAGCCTTTTGTCAATGGATTTCCTTATATAAGTTTGGGTAACTGATGTCAATAGAATAACCAGTCTACTTTGTATCTTTTGCAGGGAGGAGTCCCTTTTCCCAGAGATTAGATTCCTCTGCAATGCGAAAATGTTTTACAGAATCACATACTCTCTCATTCCTTCGCTCCCATTACAAATTTGCCTGAAGGAAAATCAACTCTGTTTTTTACAGGTTACCTTACAATCTTGTCATTGAACCGATATACTCAGGAAACTCTGATGGCATAACATGGGCATGCATTGGAGTATATATTTAGCTTATTTAAACAACCCAGACTTCAGTACATGAATGAGTTAAACACCAAGAACACATGCAGACCACTTTTAGAATAGATCATTTTTGCGGGTTTTATTTAGTCTTAGATGAGCCCAAACTACACTTTGCCGTAGCAAACATAGATTTTGGAAACAAAAGAAGTTTCTTTTCTACTATTGAACTTGTAATAAGTGGACATTGGCGTGTAAAGTATTTGATTACATACTTTTGGGGGATAAAGGCTCCATTGCTTTTGATTCCCTATTCCTGGGATTACCAATTTGTTTAGTACCATTATGTCAGGAGAGAGGCCTCATTTAAGATATTAATGCCATGCACAGATTTCCAAAGTCGGCTGAATGTCATTGTTTCTGCATGATTGTGTTTTATTGTCTTTCCTTTCTCTGGTTAATACTAGTCATTTTGGTTTCAGGTAGATTGTCTGAGTCCAGTAAATCACCAGAGGCTCTGCGTCCTATTCAGCAGCTCATCTGCTCAGTCCAGCAATGCTCCAAGTGCTTGTGTTAGCCCCTGGTAAGACATAAACATTACTTGTTTCATCCCTTTCTTGTTCTTTTGGGGTTAGACAACCTCAATACAACTGGTTTGCTTTCTATAATTTCCATTTCTCATGGCATGTTAACCCGTTATGACACCAAAAACTGGAGGTACAGTAGTGTGTTGTTTGTCATTAGTACACATAGTGCCAAACTTGATATCTCACAACTATTTCAATATATTGTCACAGATGGCCTCAATAACACACCAACTCTCACATGTTCTGTCCAGCTTCTAAAAGATTATGTTAAAACAAGACAGAGAGGACCTTTATCTGGAACCCTTTATCGATTTGTATATTTAGTGTTCATAGTGCTTTGCTGTGTCTAGAAGGTTGGTATGGGCTTGGTTGTGTTGCGTGTGTGTGTGTGTGTGTGTGTGTGTGTGTTTTGTTATTAACATGCTAAATTATGTTCTTGGGGGTTGGTTTGTGCTTGATTTGCACCATGTTTACCAATTACAAAGTATTTATGTTGTATTGAAAGATACTATTTTTGTACAAGCTGGCAAGTTGTCTTACTAATTACTTTACTGTATGTTACCCTTCTAATGGACTATGTTGTGCTTTTTTATGCAGTTTAAAAAAAAGTTTAAAAAACTCCAAATATATAAAGGAATAAATAACACACCAACTCCTAAGGATTTTTCAAGAGTTTTAATTACATTTCTAATGTAGTCTTTCCTCCCACAGATTCCTCATTTACTATATTGTATTTGCCGTGCATTTGTTCTTCAGAAACGTTTCCGCCTCCAGGGAGTGCAGTGCATCTGCTCTGCCCAACACCTCTACGCACCCCACATAGCGCATGATATCGTGGTCCGTACATATATTGAGGTGCAAGTCCTGTGACCTCAGTTCCTTTTTTCCACGCACTATTTTCACTTTGGAAACAGGCTCTTCTCTTTACCGTTTAGAAACCCTGGTACAGCCTCAGGTTTTAAACCGGGCATGAATTGAGGCCGGTAAATGTTAGTCTTGTATGCCCAAAGCATTTATCTTTACTGCCTGGTCGAGAAGCACCATACCCAATGTGGTTTGTGCCAATCCAGGCATCCCAAGCATTTTTGGGAAAGGGCATCAAAACTTCCAAAAGGAAATAGTGTGGTCTTGTTCAAGGTCACCAGGAATGACAGTCCAAGGACTGGTTACCTGCATGCTTGGAAAATGAGTACAAGCATTGCAAAAGGTCTCATTTCGATCAGCTTTTCTCAACATCATTATTCTTCTTCCTCCAAGAAAAGGCATCCCCGTTCCATGGACTCCCAGGAAATGGAGCAAGAGGTACCGTTTCCCACCCATTCCTGGAACCTGGAGGAATAGAAAAACCTAATTTTGAAGATGCTTCACATCTTGACGAAGGCTTCAGCGCCAACAGTTTTGGCCTTGGCACCAATGGCTCCATTGAGCCCTGCTGCGTTGCCTCAAACCAGCAGAGACCCCTCAAGGGAACACTCCTGCATAGCTATTGGCTTGAGCCTGATCCCAAAGAGCGATGACAATGCTGACGGGCCCCACTTTTGGGTATCGAGAGTCCAGCTGCACCCTCAACTTCATTGTTAGCCCCTTGGGAATACGCCACTCTTTCAAAATAGCCCTTTATATCCAAGATTGACCATATTTTTTGATGATGAAGGAGAACAAGAGAGAACGTTCCCAGAAAATGTTTAAGGAGAGTGCTAATCTTCAGGAAGCAAATGGGCTTGACACCTCTCCGGGGCTGGATATTTTGTCAGCCCCTACCGCGGGAAAGCCTCAGACAGCCTTTCAAAAGCTGATCGCCAATGTTGCTGAGGCTGCAAGGCTCTCAGCCCTGTCTAGACCAAAGGGACAGTTCAAATTGATGGACATCCTGCATGAGGGGCCCAAGATGGAGGCTTTGCTGCCATTTGATCAGCAAGGTAGCAGCTCCAGTGGTAGAGGTATGGGGAAATGCCTGCTTCAACATCCTTGGTTGACAGCGATCTGGCTAAGAAACACCCACCAGCCCCGTGATACCCAGCCTTCTTCTCCACTTACGTTTCCTCAAAGAGCTTGGTGGTGCAGGGCAGAATGGCCAAACTGAAAACGTCCAATTTTCCCACTCTTCCTTTAACAGGGAAAGTAAGCTGGTTGCCTGGGCCAAGAAGGTGTTTGTCTTGAACAGCCTGGCACTCAGGGTGGTGAGTGCCTTCTTTGCCATAGAGAAATTCTCTTTTGGTCTCTGGTCCTCAGCAACCAGTGTGGCAGACCATCTTCCCAAAGGTGACTTAAATGAGGGTTTCTTTGCCATTGTGCAGGTGGACAAGGAGGCTTCTCACCAGTTTTTGCAGACTGGGCTCCACACGGCAAACTGAGTGGGCTATGCAGTGGCCACGAGTACCGTGGTGCAGCGTCACTCAGGTTGAGAATGTCAGGCTTCGCCCAGGACATACAAGCCAAGCTCCTAGACATGCCCTTTGACCGGATTCATATTCTCTGATTAAAGGTTTATGATGCCTTGCAGAAGATTGTCATCTAAGGTGACGGCAAATTCTTGTGACCATCAGTGCAGCAACATACTGTCCCATCCAACGGGGTTGTAGTTTTTGCCCTCTGCCCCCTATATTTCATGGGTGAGAGGTCAGACTGCCCCAGGAAGCTTTCGAGGAAGATTTTTCCTGAAAGGTTGTGGCAGAGGCTCCCTTACAAGTGGCCTGGCTGCTGCCACTGACCCCTCGGCCACCCAGACTTTCTGTCGCAAATCTCCAGTGGCAGGGGGAATGTAATTTCCCAATTCAACCTGGAATGGTCTCAGACAATGTCCAGTGCTTGTGCCTTAAAGGTCGTTCAACAAGGATAATATCTCCCATTAATTCAGCGTCCTCTGGACCACTTCCCTCATGCCACTTCTTCTGGACACCATCCTCCTGGAGGAGGTCAATCTACTTCTTTCGACAGGAGCAGTAAAACTTGCACTGCATTCAGAATAAGGGAAAATGTGGGTTACATGTGATTATAACAAATTGAGAAATAACGAATACAACTTTACTGAAAAAAGAAAACTATTAATTTATTTTTTAAAATTGGGGTCCCTATCCCAAATCCCAGTTTACCCATGCTTCTAACCCCAACCTGAACCACCCCCACACATTTTTAACCTCTTACCCTGAACCCCAATATATTTAGCATTCTGTATTTTTTCGTTAAATTTGCATTTGTTATTTTCAATTGGATATAATCGCTGCATACTGAAAAGGTTGTACTTTACTTACTTTCTGATTCCGAAGAAGGAAGGGAGCTTGTCTCTGAGTGTGGGCCTAAAGCTGTTGAATTTATACCTGCAAAAGGACATTTCAAAATGGTATGTCTGGGCCAGATCGTACAAGTTCTCGATCTGCACGACCTGCTGGTGTCACTGTACCTGCAGGATGCATATTTCCATTTGCCTATTCATCTGAAGCTCAGGAAATACATGGGGTTTGTAGTGGACCAAATTCATCAGTTCCAAAGTTATACTTTTCAGGTAGGTTTACTATGTGTTTAGACAATGCCATGCCAGTGGTTATAACGTTTAAAAAAGGAAAGAAAAGCTCAGGTAAGTCACTCATTCAATCCCAGACAACAGGATCGGCCTAGGGAGGGATTCTTGACCAGGCCTCAAAGTCAGGAAAGAGTGGGAAAGGGTCACGACTTTTATGCTAATTTAACCCACTGGAGAACAGGGGAGGAAAGGAAAAGATATGTTAACTTACCTCCCTGACTTACCTGAGCTTTCCTTTCCTTTTTTAAACGTTATAACCACTGGCATGGCATTGTCTAAACACATAGTAAACCTACCTGAAAAGTATAACTTTGGAACTGATGAATTTAGGGCACAAGGCCCCATACTATCCTAGGGCTGGACTCATTAAGTATTAGGGAAACTGTTCTGTGGTTAATCTATGTGTCTTTACTGAATTTCATGTATCAGACTATTGCCTTTGTTATATGTATATATGTTCTGTATAAAATCTTTAGGCGTAAGTGCTATATAAATAACACATCATTATCATTGCCTGTTTTTCACAGGTAATTGAATCAAATCCTTTCTTTATTCTCCCTAGGCGTAATGTGTATATTTATTTATACTGAGGGTGCAATGACATTTGCCTAGAGGTTTCATTTGCTTAGTGTGTACTTTAAAGGCATAATAAATATTTGTATATTTCTGTACTTACCTGTCTAACTGGAATTATTGGTGATGTTCTGTGTGGACTCATTGTAGCCCTAGAACACTCTCACAGCACTCCTGAGTTTATGCCTTACCACTTTACCTTCCCTTGATTGGGTTTGACTAAACTTCACTCTCATCCCTGTTCACCAAACTTCACTCTTTCCAATAGGTCAAGCTCACAAAATCGACCGCCAGGGGTGATTTTGGAAATCCATCTTAACACTACCCCTTCAGTTATGCCTCATATTCATGACTGTGTGCATCACATTTTTAAAAAAGCAGTCTCAACCAAACCACCTCTCTTCTTATCTGAGAAACTAACCTTCCCTGGAGGCCAGCGTACCACCGGAAGCCATAATATCGCTAGTCTGCAGTCAAAGAGATCCCAAAAAACAGGAAAAGGCCTTTTTATTCTGCTATATACCCTGATTCTGGAACATGTTACCAATTCAGATAAGACAGACCCTCTCCATCCCTCACTTTAGAAGGGACCTTAAAACCCTACTTTTTTTTTTAAACTCTTTTTATTGTTACCGAAGGTCAACACAGGTTAAACTCATTGCACCCGCATACGCTGGTACATACAATACAATAAATGTTAAAGGCATAGATCAGAAATCATAAAAAACAATTTACACAGGCAGTTCCTCATCAGAGGCCATTTCACATAGGTACATTCTCAACGTGGCCCATATGTCCTTGGGGCGACATCTCGTTGTCACAGTCATGGTGTATTGCTCCTCACATTCGTTTATGTAGGCCAGATCACAAATAAAATGTTCCGTTTTTGGCGGGGAGGTACTTGTCCAACATCTCAGTATACACCGTTTGGCCACAGCACAAGCCACATTGAATAGTCGTCTGATCTTTTCACCTTGTTTACCTATATCCCCGAACAAGTATTTCGGTGGGTGCATGTCCGCAGGGACTTGTGTAATGTCTTCAAGTATTCCCGCCACCTCCCTCCAGAACGTAGCAACTGGGGCGGCATTCCCAATACATGTGATATGCTCCCGCTTGGCTGGCCTTGCATCTGGGACATTCCCCCGGGTGGGTCGCTGAGAATTTGGCCATCTTTGCAGGAGTGTAGTGCAGTCTATTTAAGATCTTGAACTGAATGAGTCTGAGCCCTGCGTTCATGGATACAGCTTTGGTAAGCATACAGTATTTCGCCCATTTTTCTTCTGGGATATTCAGGTTCAGGTCTTCCTCCCATTTGGCTTTTACCTGGTTTGTGGTGGGTGTGTGTAATTGTACCAGTGCATAAAGTTTAGAAACTCCCAGCCCCGTACCAGATGTGGCGGCCTGTATGCAAGGATGGGATGGTGGCTCGTCCGGGAAGAGTGGCCAGCGTGCATTGAATGCAGATTTCATCCTATGGTATTCAAGTGTTTTGGTTGGTCCCCTTCCTAACGCCTCCCTGAGTTCTTCTAGCGTTACAAATCTGCCATTTGGGAACATGTCCCGCATTCGGATTTCCCTGTCTGGGTCCCAGTGTCTTTGTATCGTCTTATCCAATGTGGGTGGTATGCCGGGGTATTTCCAACGGGGTACATCTGGGTCATATGGGGTATCTATCCCCAGCTTTTTATATAATGCCTTCCATGCACGTACCGTGGTCCCGACTGGATCGAAGGGGCAGGGATCCTTGTATTGAGAATAAAATATTATTGAACGGAGGTCTATGGGATGTGCTGCAAACTTCTCAAGCCATACATGGGGCGATCTATCCTCGGGGTCATACCAATGCTTCGCGAACTGCGCCTGCGCTGCAAGATAGTATAGCTCGAAATCCGGTGCGGCCAGCCCCCCTGTACAATAAGGTTCGGTGAGTTTTTCCCATTTCATTCTAGGCGTTTTCCCGTCCCACACAAAGGAGACCACCATTGATCTTAATTTTTCAAAGAAGGTTTTGCCTGGCCAGATTGGTATATTAGTGAATAAATATAATAACTTAGGGAGCACGACCATTTTAAGGATCGCAATCCTGCCATTCAGGGATATGGGTAGCTTGGCCCATGTTTGCAGTTTTGTCTTCAACATTTGCATTATCGTTTCATAGTTGTCTGCAGAGAGTGTCTTTTTGTCTCGGGACACTAGCACGCCTAGATATCGGATGTGTCCGGTTGCCCACTTAAGGTTTCCGGTGGATCCCGGGCATGTGGTTTGAGGTGTCAGTGGAAGTATTTCGGATTTTTCGTTATTTATTTTATATCCCGAGTATTTAGCGAATTCATTTATATCTTGCATTACAGGCGCCAGATTGGTCTCAGGGTTTCTAAGGTATAATAAAGTATCATCCGCATATAGAGAAATCGATTGGGGTGGGCCGGACATTCTTATTCCTTTATCCCCGTGTTTTAGCCTAATCATTATGGCCATTGGTTCAATAGTCAGTGCAAACAATATTGGTGAGAATGGACACCCCTGCCTGTTACCTCTGCCCAGTGTAAAGAATTCAGAGATCACCGTGTTTGTAAGGACCCTCGCCCCGGTTTTATTGTACAATAATTTGACATAGCTGATGAAATTGGGATCCATTCCAAATCTTCCCAGTACTTCAAATAGGTACACCCAAGACACCGAATCAAATGCCTTCTCGGCGTCCAATGACACCGCCACAGCTTGAGCCTTTGGGTCAATTTGCGCCATTATTGCAAATAGTCTGCGCAAATTGAACGCAGTGGATCTTGTAGGGATGAATCCTTTCTGATATGGATGAATCGGTGACGGCATGTTTGGTAGTAGTCTATTTGCCAGGACTTTGGTGAAAATTTTAGCGTCGACGTTAATGAGTGATAATGGTCTGTATGAAGACATATCTTGTGGGGGACGGCGGGGTTTTAGTAATACTGTTATTACAGCTTCTCGCATGGATTCAGGGAGCTCCCCAAGTTCCAGCGCTTCCTCCCATACTTTTAACAAAATTGGGGCAAGTTCCCTTTCACATTCTTTGTATAGTTCCACCCCCAGCCCGTCATATCCCGGGGCCTTTCCCGAATGCAATGCTTTTATGGCTTCTATGATTTCTTCCTCCATGGTTGGGCTATCAAGGGCCAGTCTTGTGTCTGGTGGCAGGGTCAGGAATTCCAGGTCATTCAAGTATGCCTGTATTTCCGGTACAGTTTTCTCGTCTGCGTTTGAATACAGTTTATGGTAAAATTTCAGGAATTCAAGATTAATGGATCTGCCTCCGGTCACTATTCCACTGTCCGTGCTATCAATACATGTTATCGGAGTGTGTTGGCAATCCGCCCTGATGATGTTGGCCAGAGCTTTTCCCGTCTTGTTCCCCTCCCCGTATATACGTGCCGTGGCTGGGGCTGCTATGTATTGCAATTCTCTCATGGCCAGTTTATTAAATTCCCTTAGGAGATGATTTATATCAGCTAACGTGTCCTTATTTCGGGTCTCGCTATAAGAGTTCTCTAGTTGCCAAAGCCGTGTTTCTGTTTCAGTTAGTTCCTGTCTCACCGCTTTAAGCAGCCCCAAGGATTTAGAGATCAGAGTTCCCCTCACCCAGACCTTAAAAGCCTCCCATAATGTTGAATATTTATCTACCGTTCCCATATTGTTGTTAAAGAATTCCTCCATTTCTATATGTAGTGCCCCCGTGACATTAGGGTCTTTGAGTATGTGTGTGGGCATTCTCCATCTTTTCTGAGGTTTCGGGACATCCCCAAGCATCAAATCCAGGGATATTGGGGAGTGGTCAGATAGTGTTCGTGGGTATATTTCACAGCTTTCTAACCCTCCCAACATGTCTTCCGACACCCACCAATAGTCTATACGAGATTCCGAGTCATGTACGCTCGAATAGTACGTGTACTCCTTCGCATCCGGATGCAGTGCCCTCCAGGCATCTCGGAGCATCAGCTGTGGCATAACCTGATCTAGGATTATAGATGCTTTAGACCGCACCCATTTGGCTCTGGAGGATCTGTCTAGATCTGGGTCTAGTACTAGATTGAAATCTCCCCCCCCCCAGACAATACTAGTAGTGTCTAATGTAATCAGTAATTCCAGTATATTGAGATAAAAGTCTGGGTCATCTATATTGGGGCCATAGGTGTTAACCAGTGTAATCGATTTCCCTGTAATCTCTCCCCAGATCAGTACATATCTCCCCAGTGGGTCTTCCTTATGTCCTTTGGTCTGGAATCCCAGTGATGGATGTAGTATAGTTATGACTCCTCGTGCTTGAGTGGAATATTCTGTGTGGTATCTTTGCTTGCCCCATGCGGCCAGTACACTTGTGTTGCGGGGCCCTGTGTATGTGTCTCCTGTAACATGACTATATGGGGTAAGTGTCTATTAACGTAATTTCCTATTTTCCTAGTTTAGAGGGTTTGTTCAGTCCCCTGGCGTTCCATGACAGCAATCTGATTTTCATCCCCTTACCATTGTCGATGCCATACGCCATCGCATCTGCTCACTATTACAGTGTTACCCAAATATCGTACAACGTGCATGGCGCAATTATCTGTTTGACCTTCAACAAAACAACTTTTCAACTTTTCAACAAAAGGTCCATCTTCTCCCTTTCCCCGCCACCCCCACCCCCATCATCCTCCCCAACTGGATGATTCAACCTTACAAACTGTTGGAAATCTCCTGGGGTTGCCATGTTGTCGCTGTGTGGCCGCTCGCCCGAGCCCGCAGTCCGACTTCCACGTTTTCCTGTGGCGCATCACCGCTTATTTTGTCACATTTCTGTTCCGTTTCTGTGGTAGGCACTTTCTTTGATTTCCCCTGCCTCAGGGTATCATCGGTCCGCCATTTTGATCCGAGCCTCAGCCTACTGGGGGAAGAGGTATATGTGACTCGATATAGGCCATTGCAGCCGCCGGGTTCTCAAAAAAGTGTGCTCTTCCTCCGTGCTGAATACTCATTTTGGCAGGGAATATTAATGCATACTGGACCTGACGTGCTCGTAAAAGTTTTTTCACCGGTTCGTAGGATCGTCGGTTGGCCTGAACGCCTGCCGAGAAATCAGGGTATATGTGGATGCGGTTCTCCTCATAATGCAGCGTACCTTGCTCTCTGGCTTTTTTAAGAATTGTATCTCGGTCCGTGTAGTTTAGGAGGCGCGCTATGATCGTGCGAGGTGGCGCCCCTGGTTTTGGTGTCGGTGCCAGTGTGCGATGTGCCCTTTCTACCAGAAAGTGTTCCGAAAAAGTTCCAGATCCGAATAGGGTCTGTAGGAGGTCCTCTACTTGTTGTTCTATAGCTCCCTTGCCGAATTTTTTGGATAACCCAACAATTCTTATGTTTCTTCTTGAGCGAGATTCGAGATCCTCGCATTTAGATTGTATTCGGAGAAAATAGTTTTTTAGTTGCGTTATGTCTCGAGTATGGCCTGCAATAGTGTCCTCGTTGTTACTGATTCTGCCTTCGGCTTCTGTTATTCTGGAGCTTTCTTTATCCACTCTTGCCTTCAATGACCCAATAGTTGAGACAATGTCGTCTAGTTTCACGTTTATCGCGAGGAAGCCTTTTTGTACAATCGTGGTTAACTTGTCGACCTCACTTACAGCTTCAGGTCCGTTTTGGGCGGCGGATGTTTCTGCCATCGACTCCGTCCCTTGGCTGTTGGTGAACGAGTCCATTGGGCCCCTTTTCCTAGCCCCCGCTCCTTTCGTCGGTTTATCAGGCATCAGTGCTGTCCTCGTGGCCAGGGCCAGCAGTCTCGACCTGAAGCACTCACACTACGTGGCTTAATGGCAGGTTCGGTACGTGTCGCTTGGGTTGCTGTGCCATCTACCCTTCTCATCCGTTCCTGCCGCACCTTCACTGCTATTTTCCCCCTCCACTGACACGTTGGTTGCCTCAGCTTGTGGGAAGTGGTCTTCGGTTCATTCACTTGTCGATGTCGGATCGCCGGACCTCTATGGTATGCCGGCTGGAGCGTCTGCAGTCGCTTCCGCTACCCGCATGGATCTGAGAGGCGGCCCGCGTTCCCAACTCCCACCGCCAACAGTTGCATGCGCTCTGTTTCCGTTCTACAATAGCGTTTTTCTTCCGGATTTCTGCCGTTGAGTGCAGGATTGTTCCGCTGCAGCCTCCACTTTTCAAAATCATCCGCGGTGTGCTCCAAGTTAGGATCATTTTGTTAAGGATATTCGTCGGGACGGAGCTCGTGCTCTAGGCGGCCATCTTGTATCGCGCTCAACAGCGCCCCCCTAAAACCCTACTTTTTAAGGAAGTAATCTTGGATCGCTCTATCAACCCCATTTCATCACTTCTGGAATTCACAACCTCTTCATACCCATTACAGCTCCTTTGCTACCCCTGCACACAAAATGAAACTACCCGGTAAATTGTATTTTCCCCTTTTGTTCTAATATACATGAAGTCCTTTACTCTAGCTACCAGTGCCTAGCTTTTGGTGCTGGGAATCCTTTTCTGAGTCTCCTGAATGACTCGAATAGTTAGTTAAACCTGACTTTGTTATCATACAAAAATAATAAAATGCCTCTATGATCTATCGCACCGAGTTCCATTGCTTCCTGTGGCAAAACAGTAACTTTACAAACTACCCATAAGCAGCCAAAGCCTGGCTACTTAACATGAACATTGGCGGGCTCTGTTTTTAGGCTAGGGCTAGGACTTATTACGATTAGTGTTTTTGATTATAATATATCATTATATAACCTATGGGGTATTGTCTACCCACTTTAGGCTATTGTTACAGTGCTGCTATGAAAACTCTGAATTATAAAAGTGTAGTGTATGTCCTATTCTGAACACCAAAATGCGATTCTATTTGTATAAATTGTTTTCATTACCTTTTAGTACCTTTGACTTAATTCATACATTATATTATAGGATGGAGCCCTTTTAAAGTTAACTTGTTTTTGCTTTCTCTGGGGATTCCTGTCAGTAAAGAGCAAGATTACATTGAAAACAGGAGTCTTCTACAGGTAGAAATTAGGGAAAATGTATGTTAGGAAAGGGACTTGTGGCAGATTGACTTAAGGGGGATGTTTGGTGACCCATAAGGAGATTGGGTGCATATTTAGATTTACAGGGGGGCTTAAAAGAAATTAAATTTGGATGGTATTTTCATTTTACCGCGAGTTCAAGTCCTGCCAGCATGTTTCCTGGCAAGAGGTGTATGCCCCACTCCCATCGCGTTACTGTCCTCACCTTTTAAGTGATCCTGTGTTTGGATGTGGGGACACACGCATCTTGGGGATGTAGAGCGCTATTATAGCATCAGGCAGCCGCCTCATTCCAAGATAGTGATCCAGTATTTTATGTCAGCTCATGGCGTCATGGGCCTCTCGTTAAGTCTTAGGCATCCATCAGCTGAACCGGGCATGGGACTGATAATCCTGTCCATTCCTTAAACTGACCTAATCAGCCAATGCAGGGGACCCCAGCTCGCAGCACTCACATCCACATAGGTCCTTGGAAGGAGTATAAAAAGTGGCTTGGCTTTGGAGTGGGCATGGGAGTTTGAAGACGGTCAGAGAGCACATATTGAGGGAGAGCAGGAGGTTTGATTTTATTTATTTATTGTGTATTTGTTAGGCTCTTATACAGTAAGTCAATTCTGTTTCAAAGCGCCCACAGGGCAACATGGAGGGAAAATCGGATTGAAAACAATAATACTGTGGAGGCAATATGGACGAACCCATCATGCCTTGAGTATTCAGAATGTGCAAGTGCACTAGGGAAAAGCGAAGTGGGGGTGGCTGCCAGGGTGTCCATGCTGGTGAGTAAGCAGCAGATGAAGTGCATGGTATGGTAAGTGCTATACGGCCTGGAGCCGCGTTTGGTGGAAAAGTGCGAGCATCCAGGACAGAGGGTGCCGAGGCGAGTGCTGAAAGGTGGACAGAAGCTGGGGCGATTGGGTGTGGAAGGCCAGGGCCACGAGGATACATAAGGGCCCTTGTCACCAATCTTAGCAACTGTGAGATGAGCAGAGGAAGGAAGAAGGGACGTAGGAGGTAAAGAGGAAAGTGTAGAAGAGTTTGTGGAATTTTAGGATGTCCTGCTCAAGACACGAGGAGGGGGAGGCTGTTTCGTAGGAGGGAGCCAGCTGAGGAGACTGATCGGCCTCCTGCCCTTTGTTCAGCGAAACGCTTTACACACAGAGTTGGTGCCAGAGGAACGTAGAGGTTTATAGGGCGTGTGGTCCCCGGCCCCAGACAGCCTTGTGGATGATGCAGAGGTATGTGAATTTAATCCGTGCAGCAACTGAGAGCCAGTGAAAACTTTTTGGGGAAGGAGAGATGTGGTCTCTGAGCGGAAGGCCAAGGATGCTGCCCTATTCTGGATTAGCTGGAGGGGTTGCAGAATGGAAGGTAGATTCAGGAGGAGACTATTGAAATAGCCAACCCTAGAAAGAACTAGCGCTCTGGTAACATTGAGCTTCTGGGGGAAAGTGATATAAGGGAGAATTCCTTTCAGAAGGAAGAGTTGAACGTGGGAATTCTTGGCAATGTCCAGAGTGTGAAGTAGGAAGTAAAGAGAGGAGTCGAAGATGACTCCAAGGTTTCTGGCTTCAGATGGAGCAGGGGGAGAGCCCATAGAAGAGCGCCAGAGTGAGGGGAAGGAGGAGGAAACGGGTTCCCGTGGGAAGGATCTCAGTTTTGCTGGCATTGAGGCAGAGATCGTTGGAAGTGCACCAGGACTGGATGGCAAAAATGCAGTTGGGGATGATGAAAGGTGCAAGAGGGTTGGCAGGAAGTTGAAAAAGAGTTGTGTGTCATATGCATAACACAGGAAGATAGCAGAAAAGGAGGAGATGAGTGCCAGCTGAACAAGGTAAGTGTTAAAGAGCCAAGGGGAGAGGTTCGAGTCTTGGGGGACACCACCAAGAGGAAGAGAAGGAGGTAGGTGAGGAGAAGGTGGGCATGGTGACTTGGGGAAGAGCTGTCAGTTAGGAAGGAGGTCAGTCAGTCTAGTGCCCGTTCCGAGATACAAAGGGTATTGTGGAGCCTTTTTATGAGGATAGAATCGTTGACTGTGTCAAAGGCAGAGGAAAGATTGAGTAAGATGAGGACACCTGTGGAGTTGGTATCCAGAAATGCGAGCAGTTCTTCACGGGTGTTCCGAAGAGCAGTTTCTGTGCATCTGGAAGCTCGGAATCCAGATTGATGGTCGTAGAGACCACCAACAAGTTCAGTGAGTGAAGTGAGTTGAGGGAAGGCCAACTTCTCCAGCATTTTCCCCAGGAAGGGGGTGATAGAAATAGGGCGGTAGTTGGCTGGACAGGTAGTCTGCTGAAGGTTTTTTTAAATCACTGTCTGGTTCACTGGGCCCTGCTGGGTCTTGCGGCTGGCTATTTGCAGGATAAATGTGTTTGCTACTGCCCGACGCACGATATGCGATCACAAACAGCTGGCCTTCTTGTGGTCCCCACCTATAAGCGTGGTAGGATAGGGGGCCGAGCATTCTCTGAGGCAACGGCCAGATTGTGGAATGTCCTGCCACCTGCATTAAAATAGATCACGCATCATCTGCAGTTTAGACGGTCCCTGGAAACTTTTATTTTCTAGAGCAGAATGAGGTGGACCGTATTGTGGTTTGCTAGCGCCAAGATGCCTTGTGGCGGTAGTGCACTCTAGAAATCCTTATAACATAACAGAGTGCGCACAAGGGAGTATTTGAAGGAGGGGGGAAAGATCATGTGGCAAAAGTGGTTGCAGAAATTTGCGAATACTGGGGCAAGAGACAATATTATCCTTGATGGTTCTGGAGAAACAAGGGGGGAAACCTGTTTCGAGATCTTCATGGAGCTGACAACTCTGGCGATTTCTTCAGGTGTGACAGAGGAAGAGAGGGAGGAAGACAGTAGGTCAGGGGCCAAGGGAGGCAAGGCAGTGAGGCTGTTATAATATAATAATAATTTTTGCGATGATCAAAATCCCGTTCTTTTAGAAATATTGAAAATGGGTTTGCATTTGTCAGTCATTGAGTAAAAACAAAATAGAAATATGTTCATGGCTTCCTCTGTCAGTCATTAGAACAAAAGACTGGGTCCGTGTAGAGGGCATGTTTTAGCCGCCTGACCTTCACTGATAAACTTAGGCTAAACATTTAGGACAGGTCCTCCTATTCCGCAAAGTAAACAAGGCTGTACCAATATGGTTCTATTCTCTTAGCGAAATGTTATGTAAAGACTGGCTGCACTGAGCAGAGGTTAGTTACACAGTGAGTCATTGTGTTCAGCCCTTCCACTTAGTTAAACGCACAAAATGTATGGTTTAAAGGTTGGGCAAATAGGGTGACTAATGTTGGAACGGAGGGCAGGTAGATTCTGTGTTTAAGGCCTCAAACATAAGTCACTGTCTGTGAACTGGCGGAACGAGATTGTAATTAAAGCCATAAGCAATAGTGGAGACTCTCAACATAACAAGAACACCTGTTGAATATGCAATTTGTTATACCTTGTGGGGATTAGGGTAACATTGTGTATGTAGTCTGAACATATTTGTGTTATTATCTTTTGCAAATGAATAACAAATGACCTATGCTGATGCAGGCTTCATTTCTGTATAAAATTAGACGCTATGACCTATTCAGGCACTTAACTTCTCCACTCTTCATGAAATACTGGTCGTGGATGAACCTGAAGTCCGCTCGAGTGTATGGTATGCGCAAAATAAGTCTTACCTTACAATTTTGAAACTCTGTCTCAGATAGTCTACTTTGGTTGAATTATAGCGCTTAGAAGTCTCAAAGCATGGTTTGGGCGAGTGAGTAACAAGGGTGTTCAGGATATCCTGAGTTGTTTTTGGCAAAGTGTGTGGCCAATGCATTGCAGAGGGCCTGGGCTGGAAGAGGGGAGGAGGAGACTGCGGATGGATTGGCCAGTTCCCTGCAGATTTTGAGAAGTTTGGTCGTATTGTTAGAGGCACCAGATACTTGTGCCTGAATCTGGGCCCTTTCCTTGGCACGGATGTAGAGTCTGTATTGCCTTTGGAGCAAGTGGTAGGCCAGTTTGTCAGAGGGTGGTGAGCCTGAGGTTTGCCACTGCGCTGCTCTGCACTTTCCTTTCAGGGCTGGGGTGGACTGGGAACTAAAAGAGGCCCTGGAAATAATGTTCAAAGTGGCCCCATATGACACTTTTTCTGCAAGCCCAATGCTTTTCCTATGAGAAAATTTGGAAATAACACACAAAAGAGGCCCAGGGTGCAGAGGCCCACTGGGAAGTCTCCAGAGTTCCCTATAGGCCAGTCCACCACTCGAGGCATACCAGGTTTTACGTTTGGAGCAGGTTTGACTGGGGCAAGAATGCCAAGGGTATTGGTGAAGGCCAAATGGAGGTTGCTGAGAGCAGTCGGTGGTGGCGTCTGTGGTGGGGGGTACAGGAGGGATGAAGGTGGATGTGAAGGCAGCAGCTGACACTTGTTTCATCAGGCAAATGTTCCTGAACGAGGTTGGTAGGGCTTTTGGGGGTGTAGTCAGAAGGCCGAAGGGATCCAGGTGGGAGGAGACAATGGTCTGTCCAAGAGAGTGGGGGGTGACCAGCGAGAGGGGGGCAGAGAGGTCAGAGTGGATGAGGGCATCCAGAGAGTGTCCAGCCGTGTGGGCTGGACCAGAAGGGAGAATGAAGAAGGATAGAGAGGTGCAGAGACCAATGAAGGGAGTGGTTGCTGCGACAGCGGAGTCCAATTGGATGTTGCAATACCCCAAGTGGAGGAGATTGGAGGTGGTTGAAAATAGGGAAGAACAGAAATCAGCCCATTCAGAGAGGGACAGGGTGGTAACACCTGGAGGTGGGTAGATGGTAGCAATCATCAGGGAGGAGGAGGGAGAGATTACCAATTTGCATACCGGGCTCTCAAAGAAAGAGTAGAACTAGGTGGGTGTGATGGAAGAAGGAACCCACTCGGGGAAGATTAATGCAACTCCACTGCCCGCACTGAGGGGTCTGGGCTTGGAGAGGATCTTGAAGCTGTCAGGGAGAAGAGAGTCAAAAGCAGTGATTGAGCTGGCATTGAACCAAGTGTCAGTAAGAGCGAGAATGTCGAGGTTGGTGACTTCAAGAAGGAGGCAGATGTCGGCAGAGTGTTTGATGGCTGAGTAGATGTTTAGAGTCACCAGGTGAAGGAGGTCTCCGCCTTTGAAGGTTTTCTGAGATGGAGCACAGGGGTGTGGTGCACCAGTCAGAGAGCAGCTGATGGAAGGAAGTTGCTGAGGGCCGACAGGAGGGGGTCAAAGAGGAGGAGGAGGTTGGGTTGTGTACCCTGAACAAGGATAATGCCTGTGCGGTAGACATTAATTATGCAATGTGATGCTGAGAAGCCGGCCAAGGGGACTTCCCACTTGGTGCCACCATTAATGGGAGACGATGTGAAAGGGAGGAGAGTGGAGATGAGATGAGGAATCCATAGATCTGGAGAAGGGACCGAGAAAAGGATGTTGGTGAAGACTCTCTGGCAGTTGCACTGACATGGGTGTCTGCAATGGGTAATTCAGGGTTGGCCCTTAGTATGGCTTTCTTGTGCTTTTTTCTTCCAGTCTTTGTAAGAGAGGGAGGGTAGGATATAGTGTAGTAGTTGGACAAGATGGGAGTGATGGTGAGAGCCATTAAGGTGGCAGAGGAAAGTTTGAGGAAGAGGAGAGGCTGCCCTTCATGATCTGGCTCAGCTCACAGGTCAAGTGGTATAGCAGAGGTGCAAGATGTGATGCACTCTGAGGTGCAGGATGTAACAACCTCGGTTTCTACATTTGACAGTCAAATAACAGGCTATATTACAATGCAATCAGGAATGCACAATGTTTAAGCACTACACCTAGATGTGAGAGTCAAATAAAATACCAATTACAATGCATTCAGGAATGCACAATGTTTAAGCACTACACCTAGATGTGAGAGTCAAATAACACGCTAAATTACAATGCAATCGGGAATACAGGATATTAAAGTAAAGCACCTAGATGTGGGAGTCAAATAACAGGCTAAATTACAATGCAGTCAGTTATTCAGGAAGTTAAAGCACAGCACCCAGATACGAAAGTCAAATAACAGGCTAAATAACGATGCAATTGAAGGCATGCCCCTAAACGCTCACGCCAGAAAAACTACAAGTTTTAATCACACAAAAAATAGGTAGGACAGCAAAGAACTCTGCTGCTCAAGAATGTTCTGCCGCAATGTAGTACAATCAGGATGTTATAAGGAAGCACATTGTCACTACTGACGTCGCATATACAGTAAATACCTGCATGGCTGGTTGGTGAGACCCTATACAAGGGCGGTCTGCTCCATAGGGGATACCAGGCTGCTATTGGTCCCAGCCCCGTCCGTCCATCTTCCATCACGTAGGGTCAACTGGGCTCATCATCTCCAGGGAATCAAGGGCAAATTTGTCATTAGTAACTATGTAACACAATGCTACTCTATTTATATGCCGTGCACCTGGGAAACTAGGGGGCTGGCACATGGGGAGGCTTAAGATCATGCTGACCCACACATTCTTCACTCAGTTCATAGCCGCCCCCAAGGTTTCCACCCTCGCTTTGGACTATGATTTATTCCACCCTGTATCTCGTATTACAAAGTGGGTCATTATGAAATAAGACGGAGTGGCCGTGTACTTTAAGATCTTTTATGGCCACTGGGTTTTTTTTTTTAAACATCTTTTTATTGATTTTCCCAAGAAAAAGAACCAGCCACGGTCAACATTTCAAGCAGGGTCATTGACAGAACAAAATCACAGTGCATAGGTACATTGCATTGTATTGTTCGGATTGCAGAGGGGGTACGGAAGCTGCCACCTCGGGGTTCCACGGTGGGCGAAGTAGCGCCAAGTCTCTGTTCCTATGTCTGTGAGCACCCTGCCCCCAAATCCTGCGACCTTCCCAGTGCCATTTGGCTATGTGTTGTCAATCCATCTCCCCCAGACCTCCAGGTGCTTTCCAGGGCTGCCCCTGGCGTTATAGATGCGTTGCTCCAGGGATGTGCAGCAATCCATTGCACTTACCCATCAGGTAAGGCACAGCTCTTCTGAGGATCCTCACGTGGAGGCTATACATCTTTTTCCCAGGCCCAGTACCACCGCTATGAACGATTTTTCATATTTAGTATATTCCATTTCTCCCCAGATCCCTATCAACACCAGCCTTGGATCCCCGGGGATGGAGGACCCCAGAACCCCGTTGATCATGCAGATGCATTGGCTCCAGAACCCTTGGATAACATCGCAGACCCAGATCATATGGTAAAAGGTTCCCTCGGCCCTTCTGCAGCGTAGACAGTTCCCATCATCCACTCCTTCCCCCCCCCCATTTCACCATTGCGGTCCTGGTTTGTAGGCCTGGTGCGATATTTTGTACTGTATCAAGCGGAGTTGGGAGTCTGTGCCGATCTCCCGAGAGAACATCAACGCCTCGACCCATTCCTCAGGCTCTAGTTGGCCCACCACCCTTTACCATTTCTCCCGGAGATTAAAGAGAGTTGCCGGGCCCCAAAGGCATTTATCACCTGGTACAGTGTTGACGTGACCTTTCCTGGGATCTTAGCCTGTAGCATATTTGCTTCTTAGGGGGGGCATTTTGGGATATCTGTCGGGGCAGGAAATTGGGCCCGAATGGCGTGTTCTAGTTGCATGTGCCAGTATTGCTCGCTGCTGGGCAGTGTAAATCTGTCCTATATGTCTGTGAATGTTGCCATGTGCCCATCTTGCACTATGTCTGCAAGGGCCCATAGCCCCAGTTCCTCCCACTTAGTGAAGTGCCCCATTTTTAGGACTTCTGGGATGTGCGTGTTGTTCCACAGGGGTTGGTCTAGCGTCGGTCTCCCGCCCCAGCCAATGTGGTGAGTAGCCTCTGTCTAGACCTTGCATGTTTGTTGTATTAGTCCAGACACATCGGCCACATCACCTTCTGCACCGTATTGCACTCGGAAGGGGTGTGGTTACCCCCATGCTTCTGATCTCTCCTCCTATGTGTGGAAGCCTGGTATCCCTGTGTAACCAATCATTAACCACTCCCAACTGTGCGGCCCAGTAGTATGGCCCCTTCCCAAACAGAACATTGTAAAGTTTTAAGCGCTATGCAGGGTTGTCCCCCTCCATCCCACCAAGAGTATCCTCCGGAGGGTGACCTCTATTGACGCAAAGGTTGTGTGGGTAACATGGAGGGGGGTGTTCTGGAGGACATGCAGGACTCTGCGAAGCGAGAGCATTTTAAAAAGCGCTGCCTTGCCCATTAGCGTTAGTGAGAGGGATTGCCAATGGGTAACGTCTGCTTCAAATCTGTCTACCACTGGTTGTAAATTAAGGCGATCAAAGTCTTCAGGGTTATGGCTCACTGTAATACCAAGGTATTCAAAGCTCTGTATGGAGACCGAGTACGGGCAGTGCCGTGGTATTGCCATGCCCCCCCCCCCCCCCGCCTGGATTGGGAAGAGCACCGTTTTCTGTTTATCCACTTTTAGGCCACAAAACTCCTGGTATTTGGTAAGGATACTCGTCACTGCCGGGCATGAGGTCTTTGGGTTGCTCATATAAATGAGCAGATCATGGGCATAGAACGAGACCCGGTTTCCCCATCTCACGGCCACCTAAAACCAGACAACTCCACTGCGGATCGGAGCGTGAATGCAAGCACTTCTATGGCTAGTATAAAGACTAGGGGGGAGAAGGGGCAGCCCTGTCTAGTCCCCCGCCCCAGCTTGAAAGCCCTAGAGGAGATCCCGTTTTAACCCATGACATATATTTGGCCCCAAATCGCATGGGGTCCATGATGTCCCAGAGGGCCGCCCAATCCACTGAGTCAAAAAAGTTTTCTAAATCCACCGCCAATAGTGCAAGTGGATCCTTTATTGCGGCAGCCCGGTCGATAGCAAACTGGAGCCTTCCTAAATGCATTCGGTTGGATCTGGATGGCATGAATCCACATTGGTCTGGGTGAACCAGGGAGGGAACGGCCCCCAGTATTCTATCGGCAAGGACTCGGGTGAGAACTTTAGCTTCCCCGTTGATAGGTGATATTGCCCTGTAGGAGGAACAGAGCTCAGGGATTTTCCCAGCTTGGGGGATCACCACTATTGCAGCCTGTCTAAGATCTGGGGGAGTCGTCCCTCATCCCGGACACGTATCAACATGCGATGCATGTAGCCTGTAACTGGTACCCCCAAGTCTCCTCCATGTTTCCACTGGGAAACCATTTGGGCCCGAGGATTTCCCAGATTGAAGGTGGGAGAGGGCGGCCGTGATCTCTTCTTCTGTGATTTCAGCCTCTAGTTTGCCTATCTGCTGCTCTGATAGTCTGGGGAGTGGGACAGAGTCCAGAAAGCCTGAGCCCATATTTTCCTGTGGTGTCGACTGGGGGGGAATAGAGTTGCTCGTAGAAGGTGGCAAATGCCTTGGTGATCTCCGCGTCATTGGAAAGTAGCCCCCTCCAACCCCACCGGTTGCATACATATACCTTGTTCCTGGCCCATCTTTCCAGCCATGCTAGCGTCTTTCTGGCCTTGTCCCCGGTCTCATACATCTGGGTGCGCATGGCCCAGTGTGCGTTCTTGGCATTGTCTAATGCCAAGTTCCTCAGAACCATTTGGCCCGTGACTGGCGCATCCTTAGATGCCCCTGTCCCAGATGCAAGGAACTCTTCTTCTGCCCTTGCTGTGCTCTCTTCCGCTTCCGCTATTTCTCTGGCTTGTGCCTTGCGATGGGCCGACACCAGGGAGAGGGCCTCCATCTGGAGCACTGCCTTGTAACCCTCCCATATTGTGATTGGGCTGTCAACCGAGCCTTCATTGAGGGAGAGATATTCATCCGTCTTTTGGGTGAGTCCCTCCGTTACTTCCGGTATCCCAAGATAGTACATATTGAGACGCCAGATGGGGTTGGGTGTTTTCCTACCGTATTTCATTGTCATAATCAAGGGGGAGTGGTCGGAGATGCCCCTGGCTAGTTATGTGGCAGTCAGCAATCTGTGTCTCATATCTTGGGGGACAAAAAAGTAATTATGCGCGATGGGAATTTATGTGCACCTGAGAAGAACCACCCGGGGTCATTAGGATGATGTGCGCCTGAGAAGAAGATCCCAGGGTCATTAGGATGTAGAGCCAAGGGCCCCAGCCCAGGAATTTAGTTTAAGTTGAGCCGGGTTCCTGGTCCCCACATGTGTTCTATCTTTGCGCGCACATCCATCACCTCATTAAAATCCCCCCCAGAACCCAGTATTCAGCTTGTTTGTCTATCAGTGTTGCCTGGAGTTCTGTCAGTGTAAGCAGGGGAGGGGGTGGTGGGGAGGGTGTATGCTGCAGCTATCCCCCAAGTGTTGCCCCTTATGTCCACAGTTACCACCACAAAACACACTCTCTGGTATGTGTGGACCCCTCTCAATTTGAAATGGACTCTTATGTATGAGGATCATTGTTCCATGTGACCCATTTGAGAACCCAGTGTGGAAGTTAGATCATCGCGTAGTTGGATCTCCTGAAAAAATTGCATTCTGTGCCCATCAGGTGCGTCTCCGTAAGTAGTACAATGTTGGGCGAGTGCCTGTTCAAGAATTGGAGTACTAGCCTGCATTTGATGCTGGAGCCCAACCCTTTAATATTCCACGTGAGCAGGTTTACGTGTCCCTCATGTGCCATTGCTTATTGTAGGAAACGTTTGCCCTGCGAGCTCTCACCCCGCTCCGTTGCAGCTGGGAGACCTTCTAGCAAAGATTGTGACGTTGTGGCCATTAAAACCAACCCGTGCAAAAAAAAAAAAAGAACAACAACAACCACCCAGATGGTCCCAGCATCAGACCTATTCCCGGTTAATGTTCCGTACAGGTAGTCTATCGCTTCTGGGTCTCCTTTGTTTAGACTCGGACCGTCTCTCTTTGAGGCTTCTTACCTCGTAAACAATCCCCACATCCCTTACCATACTTCCCTCCCCACCCAGAAGCACCTGTAGCCTGAACTGTGCGCCAACTGGGCGCTGAAATTCAACACCGACCATTGATGGGGTGCTTACCCCGCCTGTAGCTACACGTCT
The DNA here is from genome assembly GCF_040938575.1 of Ambystoma mexicanum. NCBI lineage: Eukaryota > Metazoa > Chordata > Amphibia > Caudata > Ambystomatidae > Ambystoma > Ambystoma mexicanum. The sequence continues at coordinate 712,407,895 of NC_090931.1, forward strand.
CACATCTTTGTGCAGCGGCTGCCATTGCATTGTCCCCTTGGTCAGTTATTTCACTTGCAGTGTCCGAGTTCCCGGTGGCTGAGCTCAACCATTCCCTTCTCTATTCTCTCCATCCCTTGGAGGCACTGGCTGTTCTGTGCCGGGGGGGGGATCTGTTTGAGGAGGGAAACGATCCATCCTTGGCTTCCTTACCAGTGATTCCCTTGGGGATTGTTGAGAGTTGGCTCCATTCAGGATCTAGGTCTCCAGCCACTCCCAGGCCTCTTTAGGCAAGTGAAATAGATGGGCGACCCCTTTGTGGTGCACTTTCTGAAGCGCCTGAAAGAACAGTGCATATTTTATTGCCAGGGCTTGGAGCTTCTTCTTGAAGGAATCGAAAGATTGACAGGCTTTATGCACCTCCCTATTGTAGTCCGGGTAGAAGCCTATGCAGTAGCCATTGTATGTGATGGGGCCTGAGGCTCGTGCCATCTAGAGAATGGCATCCCTGTCCCGGAAGTTCATGAGTTTTGCTATGATTGTTCGAGGCGGTGCGCCAGGCACTGGCCGTCCCGTTGGGATCCTGTGGGCGCGTTCTATGGAAAAAAACATAGAATGTGTTTTGGACGCAATCACCTCAGTGAGCCAGTCTTGGAGAAATAGCTCAACGCTGGGTCCCTCTTCTTTCTCGGGTATCCAGAGGATTTGGATGTTCTGTCATGCCCGTCCTTCATTGTCTTCTGCTCTGTTCTCAAGTTGGGACACCTTTTGCGAGATTGCGGCCAGGTGTTTCTCCATTTGCTTCAGTGTCCTCTGAATTCAAGATCCTTTGCTCCGTTTCTCCTAACCTTGAGGCCAGATTGCAGAGGTCTTGTCAGAGGTACAATACCTCTGTAGACAGGCCTCCTATTTTCCCTTCCAGGGACGATCTCGATTCCCTGATGGCCTTCATAACGTCGGAGCGAGAGAGATGGGGGTCTTGGTGTTCCTCCGTTTTTTTCCCATTATCGGGAGTTTGGGCTGTGTCCCTCTGGAGGGGCCCAACTGTGTATAGTTCCATCTTGCTTTGGAGGGCCTGTCTCTTGTCCTTGTCCTTGACCATTGTACTACTGGCTCTGGTCTGACGGAGAGATAATATTCCTTTGGTGCCACAATGCCGTTGCAGGACGTGTCTCCCTGTGTCTACAGCAGCACTACACTGGGCACAGTCCCTCAGGGCCTACAGCAGGCTGTTGGCTGCCTGAAAGTGGGTGGGTGGGTGGTTGGGTGTTGGCTGGTGGGGAGACTCTTTGCACCCGGTCTGCGGGCCTCTTAGCCCTACTTTGAGAGTGGGGAAGTGTCGTGGCCTCGATGTGGGGGGGTCGGAAATTTTGTTACCCCCACACCCCATGGCCTCGTGATCAGCAGTACCCTTGGTCCTTTTCCCCCTCTCCGTTTAGTGCCAGGGTCCTTGTTGTGGGATACGCTGCCTACGCTGGGGGTGGGGGTCGTGGTGCTAGCCCTAGGCCTCACTGGGTTTATAGTTGGTGGTCTGGGGTCATCTATAACCGGTCAGATAGCACTGCGAGTAGAACGCTCACTTTGACATCTGTGCAGAGCCTGTCGATGCAGGTTCGAATCCAGGCAGGGCCAAACTCAGCCTTTCATCCTTCCGAGGTCGATAAATGAGCACCACACACTGTGGCTAATAAGCAGCACTCAGATGCCTGAGGGTTCGTAGCACTATATAAATGCAAATTATTATTATTAATATCTACTATCACTGAATTTAGGGGTCTTGTCCTGGGCCAGAATGTAGGTGTCATACCTCCTTGTGGGCTGGGTGGGGGCTGGAGGTCTGCTTCTGGCCTGGCTGTGATAAACGTGCATTGCAAGGCACCTGGTACTGTCTCACGGCCTTGCAGGGCCAGTTCCTTCTTGGGATAACACGTATTCACAACCGTTATGGAACAAGGGAAAGTTTCTATGGGATCTAGCGGCATGGGTCTCTCATCGGTGGTTGGGCCTGTTTAGGTTTCTTCGTTGGGTATGTGTTTACAGCGCAGCCATGCAGGGCCGAATGTTTCTAAGATAACTACAAAGATGGCGCTTCCTCACATGCATGCACGAAGTCTACGCATTTATATTTACTATTGTGTTTGTTTAGGGTTTCTTAGTACGCCCCCACCCTCCTGGTACATCACAAGTGCAGTTATGGGATTCGCCTTCCTATAAAGCGCCTGAGGAGCTGGGAGAGGTTAATTTCCTTCCCAACACAATCCATGGCGCATCTATATTCAAAATGATTTTTTTTTTCTCCAGAAACAGAAAATGCAGCGTGAGAAGAAGAGTAGGTGATGCAGGAGAGGACAGAGAGAAATGGGCACAGGAATGGTTCAAGGTGTTAGTGGAGGAGGCAATATGAATAGTTCAGCCATCACTCAAAGTGGATCTGCGGTGCGTAGGGGCCCTGGGATCCAGGTTCATGCGGCAGCAGGATGATCACAAGTGTCTGCACCATAGTTTGTGTGGGGGCTGAAAGGTGGGGTCCCTCCCTGTTAGGGAGAATTCTCTCTTTAGGCTGAATTTTCTAACCTAGTGAGTCCCCCAGGAGCTTTGCCTGATTTCTGGAGTTTGTTTTTGTCTACTGCCAAGAGTGAGACTCTTTTTCTCCCACTCTTGGACATGATTTATGGTGTTCCTTTGATGGGCTATGGGTCCTTTACTCCATAGGGTCTCATGTGTTTTTACTATGTGTGTTACACAGCACCCTCCGTGCAGTAACACAGGGGTGTCATAGTGACACCCCACCATAGACTCCATACCCTGGGACTGACTACTGTCTCCCAGGGCATGTAAAGTCACCATTGGCTTTACTAGTCCCACATTATTAACAGAAACCAGCACAAACCATCATATTGTGGACGTACTGGTCGGGGCAATTCGATTGCCCCGGGGTCTGTTAGTCGAGTGGGCACGTCTCCGTCCCCCCCCTGATCGAGTTTTGGCTGGTGGCAGTGGATACTACTTTTTATATTCGACCGCAAATATTTCCCTATGGGATTTTCCCATTGTTCGAGGCTACCAACTTTAATTATTTAATTCTCGTAGCATCGAACATACCGCTGGTTTATTTAATTAATATTAATTTGCCGGTTGGTATTTTTTGCCAGGACTCGATTCTAAAATGGCGTTTGTGTTCTCTTCTGTGACTCCAACCCAAGTCGAGCCCTTTGTTCCACCTTTTGGCGGGCATCTCCACAGAAGCCTCCTAAAGTGGTGCCACTCTGTCTGGGTACCACAGGGGATGTGGGAGGGGGTTTAGGCACCCTAGACTGAGTTACCTTGGTAACTCAAGTCACACTCTTGTGTGATTGGCCCACCACTTAGCATGTTTGATTGACAGTTAGGCTGAGTGAATGGGGGTATGCTGCATAAAAGCAGGGCTTTTGGGACTGGAACTTCAGAAGTCGCCACAGGACCTGAGAATCCGACGAGGGAGAATCTGAGCCGACCTACCACGACGACACCACCGGTGGAGCCCTGCGGAACCGACTCACCACTTCCCGATGACAGAGAAGATCTCCCGGCTGGAGAGGCTTCTTCCCCTGACTGGTGGGCACAACCAGTTTACCTTCTTCTCTTCGCACCTCAGACCGGTTTGTGGTCGAACTGCCCGTGCCAAGCACCCCGGCAGCCGGATAGCCACTTACCACTCGGACCGCTCCTTGTACCTGAGAAACTCTGCGGCTGGTTTCTTCCCTGGCAGTGCAATGGACTCCTGTCTTCCTCCCCAACGAGATCCTCTCTTCCCCCGGATGAAGCACCGACTTGCATCCGCTGCCAGGAACAACTGCCCCCGCTTGATTGTTCTCACCACTTTAAGGTACCGTGTCCGCCAGGCCTCCCTTTCTGAAGATTGCTACAAGGTAATAATAACCCCTTAACCTTCTGGACTGGGCTGGCCGCCTTGACCCTCTAACTGGTCCCTTTCTTTGGTCCAACTCCTTTTTGAACCGTTACAAGATTTTTGTGCACTGCAACCGTGTGACCTTGGACACATTTCGTTTTGATCCTTTTAAAGCGGATCCGGCCTACTGACTCTGAAATCACTGTGTTACTTTGCCTTCCTCTCTTGTTGTGTTTGTGAAAAGTGTTGGGATCTGTTTCAATTTATTCTCTGATTTTCTCTCCCTTTTTAAAACAAATTATTAGAGTGCCATCTACGTTAAGCGCTCACCGCTGTCTGAAAATAAGTGGGGCTTTACTTAAGACTTGTCTAATATTCTTTTAAGGAAGTGTATATCTTTTAGTGACCGTGTTTTTGAATTGCTTACTATTATGCCTGTGTGTTTTTCTAGATGTGGTTTTAAATAAATAATGATATCTCTTTTACACCAAGCCCTGGTAAGTGTTTACTTGTTCTATTGTGTTCTCTTGACCTATTGTGAATACCCTGTATACTGCCTAACTCTTCTTGAGGGAAGTCTGACTGCTCAGCCACAGCTACCAAGTGAATCTGTGTGCTACAGACTGCTACCAAGTGGGTTTACTACCAAACACCTGTAGTCCTAAATCTTTTGCAGTGGTCCCAGAGGGAACTGCACAGGTTTCTGCCTAACACTCCCCGGCCTGGACATACTCAGACAGGGCCTTTTTCTGAGGGCCTTCGACGTGGGTGCCGGCTCCCGATTGGCCAGTTACTTGATGCTGTAACCAATCACACTGCAGGCGTCTTGCTCACCATGGTTACTCCTGGAGCCTCGATGTTACCTATGAAGGGGGCATCCATTTTGTAGAGTGATATTTCCCTGCACCTTTCTGCTCTTTGGTGCTCTTTCCAAGCCAATTGGGCAGATTGGAAGAAGAACGAGGGAGCAGAGAGAGAAAGGGATGTTAGAACAATAAGATTATAAGAAAGGTGGAAGAAAGAACGGTGACAGCAAGCAAAAGGTTTAGAAGGAAAGGAGTATTGATTAGGAGACATGCTACGACGAAATGTTCAAAGGAAGATAGAAGGATGGAGAAGACCTATGATAAATGACGACTGACTAAAGGCAATGACTAGGGCAAATGACTATTCTTAGAAAAGATTTTTCCCTTTTGCAGCTTTCCCCTACCATTCAATGGGACCTCAGGATATCTGCTGACTGATTTGTGATTCAGACCTATTTTAGTGAGTAAACTTTTGGACATTTTCCCTTAACTAGTGAAGACAGGCTGGCTGATGGCAGCAATACTATATTTTTGTGCACTTTTTGGGTGCACCTTTACTTTTTCCTGTGAGTTAGCCATTTGACAACTATGGTCACCAAAATGGCTTTTCATTGTCTAAACCCTGTCTTTGAAGCTTACTGTTTATGTTGCCCATCGTCCTCTGTGGTAGGTGTAGGAAATGGTCTACAGTGTTTAAACCCTTTTTAGGCTCTGGCCAGTACCGGGGAAGGGACTGTTGTATGCTTTACACTGTTTTGTAGGGGATGGGAGTCCTAGACAACCCTACTGCAGTTTGTATGTTTCAGGTCCTCTAATAGGTGGGCTGAGGTCACTCCCAGCGTAGAATTTGTAAATCTGGAGGGGTTATGGAGGTATTTTGGAGGTACATCCTCCAAAAACATTAATAGACTTCCAATAACACAAAACAATGCTCTCAGAGCCGCCCTTAGCATCCCCAAGAGAGAGCATATTTCTCAGGCAAGACAAGACGGCCACTGGCTCCCTAACAAAGGGCGAATTCTGTTCAAGGCACTCACAATCACACACAAATGCATATCGCACTCAGCACCCCCCTATGTTTCCGAAAGAATACTCCCAAGGACCCACACGTGACCTATACTCATACCAACTCAGGATTCCCGCCTTTAACAGTCAAAGCAGGAGGCTCCAGTTTTGAAGTGCTACCACCAAAATCTTGGAACTCCCTACCACTCAAACTTAGGAATGAAACCTCCCTCATGGTCTTCCGAAAGACCCTGACAACCATACTTTTTAAGTAGACGACACCCCTGCCACTATTGCATACCATTGTACTGTATATCGTGTACTGTAATTATCATGTACTGAATGTATGACTATATGTATGTATAATGTAACCTGCACTTAAGTGAATATACTGCAAAAGCGCCACAATGCCCTAAGGCAGTTGTGCACTTTATAAATGGTAATAAATCAAAATAAAAATAAAATATGGAGCCATTCAGCAGCTCAACCACTGGAACCTGGAGCTAATAGACTATAGGCCACAGAGGGACACCAATGAACTGCTGCTGTGACGAGTGATGCCACAGCCAAGTCCCAAATGGCAAAGCTTTGCTCTCCATTAACCACGGAAGGCAGAGACACAATGTGTCTCCCCCACCCCCTTGAACAAGTGGGAAGAAATGCTTTGCAGTACTGCACTTCGTTGGACATCAGGCACGAGCTTATGGAAGTGATGGACCCGGTGCTGGCCTGCGTCGTCCCGAGTGACGACTGAATTCAATCTCCAGTGCTGTGCAACTGGCTGAATGACTTTGTTAAGGAACCCAGACTCAGAAGGTGGCTAGTCTGGACCCAGTTTCCAGATCTGATGGAATGGAAAGGTCACGAAGGACTCAAAAGAAGACTTACTTCGGGGTCCAGAGGCTCTCCCTGGGCATGTGAGACCAGATGTGATCGCTCAAGAATTAGTTGCGCTTGTGGGAGGTTCCTATGAGACTTACTCAGAAGGGAGAATAGTGGCAGAACACTGAACTACTAACAAGACAGGTTAGAGACTACCTAATGTGGGGTACTATATTGATAATGGCCTGAAAATTGACTCGGGAGGGATGGGGGAAGAAATAGAAAGTCAGCGGAAACCACATGACCATGGCCCAAGAGGAGGACCCATTGCCCAAAGACTGGTAATGACCTGAAGGGTCTCATGAGTAAGACCTGAGTAGTCAAAGAAACTGTTATTGCACCATAATCTCTACAACTTTGGTCCCAAGATCTAAAGATACTTTTAGATCTACAGGTCTCAGCAAACCAGACCCTAGCACAGAGCCTTAAAAACATTCCCTGCACTTGAGATCACCTCCATTTCACCTTCCTTAAAAAGAAGTATCCATGATAATTACCTCTGGGAAGGCACTGTTTCTTTTTTGTCGGTTACAATTTTTTGGCCACAAGGTGGTGCTGAAGTGCTACAAAATGTGGCAAAACCATTACAGACTCTGCATACTAATACTCGGCTTTGACAATAATTAAGCAGGATCACTCGTCTGCCATAACACTAGTGCGTGATACCAGGATAGCTGACAGGCTATTTGCGACCTTGGGCCGTGGGGACGATGACTGCTTTAGCATTCAGAAAAATCCCAACACCAGAACGTGAGTGACCAGCATTACGACCAGCATTACGTTTAGATTAGCGACCACGAGCAAATGCTGAAACATTGTGAGAATTAAGATGTTTGATAATCCTCTTGAGGGTTTGGTTTTTGGAGCAATGCCAGAACACGCAGAGCAACTCAAAACACCTGTGATTACATTTTAAAATTGGAGAACCAGTCTGAGTTCAGTGGCTATAGCAGCACAGCTCAGCTCTGTTCAGAATGTTTGACTCTGGAAGGTGGGTCCGCCTTATTTAAGCATCCTGCATTCAATGCCATCTGCAAGTGTTCGAAGGAGGAAACCGTTGATGGCATGGAGCAGAAGCACTAGCATGGTGAGAAGATACCAAGCAGATTGGAGGCTGATGTGTTGAGTGAAGAAGGAGAAAGAAAGAAAAGATTGGAGAGGAAGGCAGAAACATCTGGAGAATGGAGTAGTAAGAAGAGGAGGTGGGCAGTTGAGAGGAGAGTGGAAAGAGCCAGAGAAAGACAATATATGGAGGATAGTTGAGAGATGTGAGGAGGAAGGCAAGGGATTGAGAATACGAGCAGTATAAAAAGTAGAGCATGAGAGTAAAGGTAAAAGATCATAAGCATCCAAAGAGGAGCTGATTTTGAAAGAAGTGAAGTAGGGGAAAGAAAAAGAATCGGGCACAGTGAAGGTCAGGAAGACAACGTTATCACTGGCCTCAAGGGAAAGAGGTGCAATGAAAAAAGGGGAAGGAAAATGAGCTAAGAGGGGGAAATAAAGCTAGCATTGTCCCTTTGGGGTGTAAAGGTAGACAACACAGGAGACAGAAGTGAGTGTTGATAAGACCAGGAGCTTAAGGAGGGGCACAGAAATATCCTGTAATTGATAATCCTGATCACACAGTGACAGCAGTGACTTTGACAGATTTAATGGCAGGTATCCAGGGGTTCACACCAGAACCTCCCCAGGACCGGTGAGATCTGACAAACCCTGGCTTAGGTGTGGTCCGTCTGAAGGAAGTCTGGCTCCTTTGATTGTCAGAGGTTGAAGGGATCACCTGGACACACTGCTTCCTGCCCAAGAAGACTTAGAGACACATCAACCAAGCCAGGAAAGAAGCGCAGGGGGAACTTTAAACACAAGAGCCCAAGAAATATGAGTGGCAGGCTTGCGATGAGGCAAGCACCCTGGCCTTGTCGAAACGGGGAGCAAGTCCCCTCCCTCTAACTAAAAAAAAAAGACTTGAAGGGAACAGTTCCCCAGCCAAAGGGGGAGGTCTCTGTCCCAAAACCCTCTGTGCCAGGATGTTTGCATGCATAACCCTATCCCATGCGAGACACTGAAAGAGGCAGCATCATCGTGGGGCGACGGTGGAGCAAAGAGTTGCAAGCAGAATTTGCAGAGCAGATGCATAGCGAGACAGAAACCCCACGGGCCTAAGCAGCACAGAGTGAGAGAGCCAGCTGCTATCTTCAGCAACACGGGAGTACTCAGGGACCCATTGGTGGAGGCTGACAGGTCCCTGTTCCAGCATAGAAACTAGCTAAACCACCAATAAGTGAAATTGCAGTGGCCACAGCTTTCCTAGTAAAATTCCCAGAGACCACTCACAAAATGGTGACACAAAGTCCCAACCAGACCTTTGGAAAAACTATGCTACCAGTTATCAGGAACCTGAGGGCATCTTTGCTTCTTTTCCCCTGTAGCCCCCTCTCAGGTGGCCAGGGAAAGGCCATCGCTTTTAAATTCTGACTCTGGGGGGTGGAAATGCGAGGGAGGATCATCTTGGAGGTGGAGATTTGGGGAGTGGACAGAGGAATCCTTAGGTGAGACCTGGTATCCCCATTTCCCTTTCACAACGAAGCCGCTAGCCCCCTCCCCCCCAAGCCTTTATAGGATTTTGTCAATTCTTTCCCTGTTCTTCCCCTAAAACCTTCCCCAAATCACACCAGTATGCTACTGGGACAAAGAAGAGGATAACTAGACCAACACATCCTCATTTTGTTAATGCAGACACCTATCAACTCCAACCAGGTACTGAGACGCGGAGGAGGACAACAAGAGTATAGCAGTACTACTGCTTCAGTAGTGAGCGGTTTAGTCCTTTTTGGAATAATCATGGAGGCAAAACTTTAAAAGCTGAAAACAAGAGTGAAATGGAGTCAGCTGTGGAGGCAGAGGCAGCAGGAGGCAGAGGCAGCAGCTGGGAAACCAACTCAAGGTCGCCGGTGTGGCAAGTGGAGTGCTAGAGACCTGTGTGCAGATGCAGAGTTCATACAGCAGAAAGTGAAGCCAAAGTGTGCTGGAAGCCGGTAGCCGTCCACGAGAAGGAGACCAGCGTGACAGAGTGAAGCGGTCACAAGAATCCTGGCCTGCAGGTGGAGCATCGCTAGGGAGCCACGCCATGAAGAGCCGATGGGAGAGGAAGACGAGGTAGTGCCGTAAGATCTGACCGGTGAGTATGGGAATCAACGGATTGGCAGGCAAATATGTGATGAGCATGTTTTTAATACCAAACAGAATGAACACCTTTACAAGTGATTTTGATTATCGCACAGTGCAATTGCAAGTACTTTTGAATAACGATAAAAAATACTTTTTAATGCAGAGCAAAAGAAACTTTTGAGCACTCGTGAGTGGAGTGAAAGAAAGGTGGTGAAATTAACCGATGCCATGAACTGTATTTTCTGAAACAAAAGTATTGGCACAGTCTAGTTAAAAGCCAGAAGGGCATGTTATGACAAACCAAGCATTGGCAATAAGCAAAATACCAGGAACTGTATCACCTGAGAAACGAGTTCTAGCCAAGCCAAGAGAGCACAAATAGTTGTATGCATGTTATGAGGAAGTATTGGCAAGAGCCAGGAGAAGCCAAGAAAGGGTTCTGTGTGACCTGTAATGGGTGGTCCGTTTGGTCTGACAACTGCACCTAGACCGAGAGCCCTGTATGAGACACCATTGAAAGTATTCATCAAGAATTATATGTTTTGCAACAACATTTTATGGGCTTTTGAAATCAAGATTATTGAACTGCCCATGTGAACTAGTGAAAGGAACCAATATCAAAAGAGCTTGGAAGAGTCCCAAGGAACTGTATTGTTGTGAGAAAGCTGGAAGGTGTGAACTCTTAGGGAAATCTCCAGTACCTTGTGAACTATTTTGAACTTGGGGAAGAAGAAGCTGATTACAAGCCAAGAGCATGAATAAGTTCTCAACTTTATTTTGAACACTATTCATTTTGATGCCGACATCTCTACACATTGTATATAGTTAGTTGTCAGGGCAAGAAGAGGCTTTGGACACAGACAGATCTTGGATTTGGTCTTCCTGCCACAGACTATCCTTAGTTTGTTTTAGGTAGGGGAATCCCACCTTAGCATATGGCAAGTTAGGCCTTACTACATCCTGATTTTTAAGTTAATAAAGCCTTTTATAAACCAAAATTGAACCTGTTGTCTGTGTCTACTTCATGATGCCTTCACCCAGTATAACGTGTGGCAAACCCACATGGAGAAAGTGGGCAGGGCATATCCCCCTTTTTGACAGTTTTCCTCTCGTTAGGAAAGATTTCTCTTTTAGCAACTTTCCCTCTCTATTCTATCCCCCCCCAGCCCCACACGTTTTGCTTTTGCTTTTTGAACTTGTCCTGACTTACTACAGGGAAGTGAAGCCTTCAGCTTCACTCTCTTGGCCTTTTGCTCATTTTGTTATGCTGAAACTGATCAGTCCTTCTGACTATCAGCACTGGGAAACTGTTTCCCTTTTGTCTTTTTACTTTTTTGGTAACTTTTTGATAGTGCACACTGCATCTTGCAATGCAATGCAGTGCAGTGGGGATACATTTGTATCACCCTAGTCTTTTACACTTGGGATTCTTGGTTACTTTTATATGTGCCTCAAGAAAAGCTGGTGGCAGCAGATACATTGTGCACATGGTTACCGCGTCTGGCTACTAAACGTGGCTGGTGCCATGAGAGTTTTTGCTTGTTCTGTGGCCATATTGTTGTTTGGCATTCTTTCTGTCTTCTCAGGTCTGGAAATATTCTATTTGGTAATGCATTCATCTGGCAAAGCTGTTGTTTTTGCGGGCTACTGCTGGCCTGGTGTGTGTGTGTGTGTGTGAACCCAGGATATGGGTGGGACTGTCTGATCCCACTCCACATCCATGGCACCTCAAAGTCTAGGTGTGGTGCATGAGTGAATCCTACAGTGGCCCATTGGTGGACTTGGACTTGCTTCCAGACAGGATTTGGGATAAGAAGAGGACTCCTGCAGCCATTTCTTCAGCGTTGGAGCCAAGGATCCTGTGAAGATGAGCAGATGACTGGTGATCCGTGGAAGACTCTCAGAGAGGACCAGCATCCTTTCCTGTGGTTAGCCTAGTGAAACCCTGCTGGACTACTTGATCTGTGAAGGCCCTGAGCCGTGCTTCAGCACTTGGACTGGTAGGACCAACCAATCTCTACGCATTCCCGAGGATCCAGCCGTTCTGAGCCTTCAGAAGTTTCCCTGGACCACCCGGTGGACTGACCAACTCCCTAGTGCGTTACCTCAGTAGAATCACTGCCATTCCACGTTCGTCTCAGAACTTCGGTGGTCACCTGCTCGTACCACAGTTCACCATCCTGCTAAGTTTCAGCTTCCCAGCTTCAAGGGATCATGCTCTGGAAGTTCTTCTTCGGCCACGACTAGAGCGACGCCTGCCATTGTCATTGTGCAGTGACCATCAGTGGAAGTCGCTTCCCTGTGTCCTGTGAGTTGTTCAGAACAGTCCTGCATTGGTGAGTCCTTCTTGCCTTCTTCCCCAGGGGTTGCATCCTGCCCCAGCAGCCGACTGGAGACATTCTCGGGCCTGCAACTTGTAGACATCCTGTACCGGAACAAACTGTAGAAAAACCTACCTCAAGCTACTCCCAATTGACCTTATTCGCCTTAGAAATAATGTTAGAATAAACGTTGGTTATTCCATTCCATCGCTTTTTGATAGTCTGATCTAAAAGCTTGTATCTAACGGATAGGAATATAATTTGAATGATCTGTAACGTTGTGAATGCCTTCTGGAACATTTCACCACCACAAGAACTCTTCCTCCATCAGTCTCTTCTCCTAAGAAGAAGCTTTGTAACTTTTGGGTACAAGGCCCCTAAGCATCATATGGTTGGATTTACAAAGTTAGGGCATAATTCATGTGAACTGGTTACATTCTACTGCATCACTACTAACCTTCTTTTAGTTGTCTAAATTATTGTATGCATTCCTACAAACCTAATGGTGACTGTATATATGTTTGATAACTAAGTATTGTGTGATATTACTACCTGCTTATTTCATTTCTTAGTGTGTGTTTTTGGGCCTATAATAAATATCGTGTTTTTGTATTTAGCTGACTAAATTGAATTATTCTGTTCTTCACTGTGTGGACTCATTGTATCACTGTAGACCACTGACTCCACTGACCTTCTCCTGAGAAGAAGACTTAACCACTCTCGTGCTTACCTTGCTTGGGTTTGGCTAACCTCCGAGTTCCCCTGGTCACTATAACTAGGGTGGTCTCCTAAAATCTGTCCACCAGGCCAGATTCTAGAAATCCATCTTAACACCACTCAAATACATACCCCGTGTGAAGGAGGCAAAATCAGATTGACCATGGAAATGGTGCCAAGCAGCATAGGGGAGAGGTATATTTCGGCCGGGCACAGGAAACGGGAAGTGTGGTTAGTTAGGGTGAGATCCCAGGAGAACCAAGATAGCAGCAGTATGAAGGAGGTAAGCAGCAGAATGTGGAAGAGCTTAATCAGGCAAGACATTAGCTTCAGAGTGATAGTGGGTTTGTGGTGTGATTGTGTGTGGAATTAGTGAGTAGAGTTAATGTAGGGAGTGAATTATACGTTTTTGGTACTGAGCAGAAGGAGGGTGTTCGTATAGTTGTTCGTATAGTTGTGGGAAGCGGAGTGTATTAGTGAGAGGAGGTATGTAGTATTGGGAGGAGGGAGTAGCAGTGTGAAGGAGAGAATGGTAGAGGGGTGGAGGACGGAGTAGCAGTAGGATGGTAGCATAAGAGGTATCACCATCAACAGTTCTAAGCTGGAGTTTCAGACGACTGGGTTAGGGAGGGAACCTAAATCAGATGAGGGAGGGAGATGGGTGGTCCTAGGGCACACAAACTTGAATAAAAACCCTTGGACTGTCCTGCTAACTCAGTGAGATCTGGTACCATCTGTTACAGGCTACAGTCCTTAAGCAAGCTGAAATTACTCCCTTTTGATTTCTTTAAAAAGCACTCAGTGACAGGGTCAGACTGGCTCAGGCCCCAATGAAAAAAGTGCCCCACAGTCGCAAATGGCAATGCATTCCTTTTGTGACATACTGTTTGTATAGTACTTTAGACAGTGTCTTGTGGTTAAAAATATTGAAAATTGTGCATTTTAAAGAACGTTGCTCATTAACACTGGTCAAAACTGCTAGCTGTGCAGTGAAAAAAGCAATACAACTGACCCACTTTGACCAAAAAAAGTGACCCACAGTTGGCCTTGCACTTCGGGCATTGCGCTATTGCACTAAGCCAGTCCAAGCGTGATCAGTCCTTTCCACAGTCCAACCCAAGCGCTGGGTCTGTTTATTGCAAAATAAAACTGTTTGAACCCTATTTGGTTTTTTTAGTTGTCCATTGATACCTTGGGCATGAAAGTAGTTAGAACGAATTTGCAAACCAAACCCTTTAATCAGAAAATAATTTGAATTTCAAAATTATTTAGGTTTGAAGTAATTCTATTGAAATTGGATAGTTCACCTGTTAATTAACCACATATATGAATAACTTTTGTTTGCCGCTGATTATTTACACAAATCTTTGTCTCCTTGCCTCTTTTAGGATTGTGACAATGGAGTTTTATGGAAAGAATGACCTCACATTAGGAGTGTTTCTAGAAAGATATTGTTTCAGGTATGACAAATAATTATAACCCTTACTCATCCATCTGATCTGTGCCTCTCTCCCAAGTTTTTTTTTTTTGTGGCTCTACCTAATAAAGGCTGAATACACTAATTCAGGCTGTTCTAGTTAAGAATCATATAATTTAGGTTAAAAGAAATATTTTACATTCATTATAATGATACATCCTGACGTTGATCAGTGCTTTAGAATATAGACAAAAAGTGCCATTATAGCAGATGTTGGTGTTACCCAACTCCATAGTATTCATGTTATTGGCTTTGGATGAAAAGCCGGGTCTATCAGCCTTTCAAGATTTTATTCTGGAACTCGTAGCTAGCATGTAGCTCCTTACAGCAGGTTTATTAATCCCCAAAAATTCCCAGTGGCTCTAAATAAGGGGCTATTTACACCCTAACAGTTGATTAATTACTGGGATGGGCAGACAGAAGTTTCTTTGAGTTTTTGTTGATTTTGTTGATTTTGTTTTTTTAACTCTCTCATTTCCAAGAAAAAGCAAACATATTACAAACATAGTTATAAAGTCAACAAGAAGTGTCCTAACAGTTCAAATAGTAACCTTTAACAATAGAAGGATCACATGGAGTAATTCAATACACTTATTATGACATCAGGCATCCTAAAGTTACCATATACAATCAACCCTATATGATGTGATCAATCAAATATAGACGTATACACACATCAAGAGACAAGACACAACTCATGCCTTTACGGAAGTAGCCTCACAGGTCTTCATGCCCTGCCCCAAATACAGAATGCAGATTTTTCTAATAAATGCTTCTCTGTAGATAACCGTGATGGGCATACACTAAAAGGGCTTTTTAAGGGAAATGGACATGTCACACTCTCCACGGTCCAGACAGATGGTAAGAAAATGTGCTTCCCCGACAACACCTATATACAATAAAGAGCCCCCTGCTTTATTGGAATCTGAACCTTTCCTGGTAGAGCTTCTGAAATCCATATTAGGTGACCGGAGAATCACCTTCTAATAAGCATCATACACAGTAGGGAGCCGGGCCGTCACTTTAAACGGACCCCCAGCCATGCAACTCAAATGCCAGGTGAGGAACACTAAAAACCACATCGGGGAAAGGAAAGTTTACTTCATGCACAAACAATACCTCAACCTCACTGAGCCTGAACAATACAGTGAAAACCCTCAACTTTGTTGTTCATCTGCAGGGGTTACAGAAACAAATCATTTGTTCTAATTGGTTCCTTCCATCCACAGATTGCTCATTTTAGATATTCTATGCCCAGCAGCAGATGCCTTTGTAAAGTTTTTTACCACCATGAGTTTTGTCAGTTCCGCCCAGCACTGATGCGTGCCCCACGCCAGATATGACGTCTCTGGGTCAGTATGTATGGAGCCACCTTACCCCATGACCTCACTTTCTTTTTCCACGCGCTCAGTATGCTTCTGGAACACACCACTAGATTTTCTTTGCTTGCTGCATTACGCCCAGCCATCCATTAAGCTTGAAGCCCTGCTCTGACTGCAGGAAGCAAATTTCTGTTTCGAACCCCAATAGGGTGCATTTTTATTGCCTTGGGGAGAATCACGACAGAGGATTGTGGTTCTCGTCAGTTCATGCATTCCAAAGCCACCAAGGAGCTAGCTGCAAAACCTTTCACATATTTCCACCAGGTTGGAAAGTGTGCACCTTCCCAAGACCCTTGCGGACGGAGCAGAGGAACTAGAGCATTTCTTCCAGGCTAAGGAATATTAGAGGACATCGTAGAATTAGACAAGGTCAGGTCACCAAATGACACTCCAGTCACCACTCTTTTTCATCCTCCAGGAAGCAGGAGTCATTACTTGCGTTCCAGTGATACCGCTAAGGAATATCCACCTAGGAGTAGGAGGCATTCCGGTAGTGCATGCTTGGTGGCTTTGGCAAGGCTTCCGAGTTGGCAGATTTGACCCTGGCAGCTACCATAGACCTGCTGTGCTTTGTGAAACCAGCAAAGGGTACCTCCTTGGACCGCAATCGCATGTCTGCTTGTTCTCTTTCAGCTCTGCCAATGGTCACTGTTCTGTCTTGGCACCGTACGGATCCACAATCCGATACCGAACCATTGACATCGGCTCCTTCCCTTCTGGCGCCATCTTCTTTGAGGCCTCAATAGAATGCGCTCATCTTTTGTGGGGGCAATTCCTTTTAAAGATTATCCAAATATTTGAAGAAGGGGATGTCATTCGTAGTGGTCTGTAACCACTGTACTCTGGTGGGGCAATGCATTTCCTCGATGTTCTGAGAAAGGAGAAGATATTTTGGGCTTGGCTCAAGGCCTCCAGGAGTGAAATGGTTTAGACATTTTTCCTGAGCTACATATATACTTCAAGCACCTTTGCTTGACAAGCTCCAGTGTTCTTTTCAAAGGACCATGCTATAGGTGTGAAGACTTTGGGTTTGTGTGCTCCTACAAAGCCTTACGACCAGGATGACCTCACAGACATGTCAGACAAGGGTTCCCAATGGGAAATGCTTTTGTCCTTTAACCAATCATTGGCCGCTCTTGTTTTGGTATCTTGGATGAAGCCAGCATCAGTGCCTGACGTGGTTGTGAACTTGCTAAGGAACATAGTCCAGTCTCCTCAGTTCCCAGTTTTCTGTCTAGGGCTGCAGGGCTGAAGACCATGTGCTTCTTACACTGCAACCAGACATGGAGAGAATGAAGCTCGATGCCATGGTTTGCAATGGTATTGATGTTGGCCAGCATCACTTCAGCACTGCTGAACTTTGCCTACGGTCTGTGGAGCGTGATCTCAGAGGCAACCAATAACTCTCTTTGGGGATTGCAAAGAGGCCAAACACAAGACCACGAAATCCAACCTGGACACTGCTGATTGTGTGGCACATGCAATAAGCACTGGGATCTGGCACACTTCATTTTCTGCTTCAGATGAAAGTCTGGCGTCTGTCTTCCATCATGGATCTGAGGCTCTTGAAGTTGTACTCTGGCCCAGATCCTCCAGGCCCTTGAGCTACAGGACTGGTTGGTGTCCCTGGATCACCAGGACGCCTACTTGGCAATCCTTCCCAAGTACGGGAAGTGCCTGTGGTTCATGGTTGGCAATGCTCACTCCCAGTTCTGAGTCCTGCTGTTCATTCTTTCCTCAGCACCCAGGTTTTTCATCAAATTGCTGTCAGTGGTTGTGGCTTGTCTCAGAAGGGAGAGTGTTCATGTCCTCCCCTACCTTGGTGATTTGCATATTTGGACCTGCACCTGTACACATTCAGTCTGTTACACAGTTTGGGCCTTTCGCTGAACTTCAAGATGTCCAGTATTTTGCTATACTTGTCCCTCTGATTCATTGGAGTGGTCTTTGATACCCGACAGGGCAGGTGGGAAAAAGGTTTTTAAGGACACACTGACTCCCAGAGAAGGGTTAATGGTTTTTCTTAAAATTATTTGAAGGGGCTCCAAGGGCCATTTCTCACACTCTCCCCTAGAAGCAAGAGCCTTCTTAACCCAGGTGTCCCCATTTCCCAGGTTGAAATCTAGTGCTTGTTAACCCCTACTATCAAAGTTCTGCCTCACTGTCAGTGAGGGCATAAAGGCATCCACTTTATTTATCCTTTCTCGAGACTTTCTAGGTGGGATCTACACTATTGAAGGGTTAGTTCTTAGGGATATGGGGTTGTTCCTTCCAGACTGTCAAGCCCAACCCTATTACCTTCCTTTCGCACCCAGATATTCCTCTACCTAACTCTTTTGAGAACTCTAGTCTCTTTCTGCTACTCTAATCTCTTCAACGCCATCCACCTTCTCTACTATCTCTTCCTCCTCTGTCCGACTGATGTCTCCCCCTCTCTCGCTACAACCTGCCACTACCCTTTGAAGTTACTCTTCCTACTCTCTCCCCTGCTACCCTCTGTTCCACTTCATCACTACTCCCCCTCTACTACTCTCTCCACTACTACTCAACCCCACCTTCTTCTCCACTCCTACTATCCTCTGTTCATTCCAGTGCTACTCCATCATCAGCTCAGTCACCCTCTTTTCACTCTGTCACGTTCCAGTCAATCTCTACCGTTTCACTAACTCTCCCACTCACCCACATTGCACGCACGCTCCCAAAACTCCTGTCCACCGTCCTTCCTCAGTCTTCCACCTCCTCCTACTCTAACCTTACCTGAACAACTCACATCTTCCTGTTGGTGTCCGCAGCTTTATCCACCCACTCCTTCTCCCATTGATTTGGTTCCCTCGACCAATCTTGCTCTGTTTTCTCTGCTTGGAAGGTGTCACAGATGCATAAAACAGGCTAATCCCTGCAGCTTTTTGCCTTGCGGATCTGTCATACAGTGGTAATAGCGGCCCACGTTGGGGAAATGCCCTTGGTCATGGCCGGGGGCAGCACCGCAGGTGGATTCAAGGTTTGTTCATGCAAATTTCTTCACTTCACATTAGAGAGCTTCTCTGCAGAACATGTGCTGCAGTCCAGGTCGGTGAGTGCAATCGCAGCAGTTTGCTCACTGCTGAGTATGGACTTTGCAACTCTATTTAGCAGTTCTTTCTCTCCATAAGGTTCTTTCTGAGGTTGTGACTTGAATGCTTTAGCTGGAGGCTTTGATGGGCTGTCATATAGTGTGGGTTATCTGCCCAGGCCACGGCTGGATGCTGTGGCATGCAATAAAAAGAAAGAAACTGGCACATGGGAGAGAACAGGAGCTGGAGCCCTCTCAATTATCACTGTCCTCTTCTGGGGTAGGATTCACTCTGGCTTCTCCCACCACAGGCTAAAAGTGGTTCCCAATCCCTCCTGACAAGCTCAGATTACTGACCTGGTCACAAAGGGCTCTCCCTTCTGAAGAGCAGGTGTTGAACACTTTACAGATGGTGCTTTTTTCCATTCCTAGTGGCATGCCCCAGCCTCCACATTTTAGAATATTATAGCGTCATGTCATCCTGCTGTTGCGGGGGAAGCCCACTTGAGCATGAGGTTGTTTCAGTGGCTGCCTCATTGTCAGTGGTCTCAGCTACAGGGCAACCTGTCGCACCTAGTGCGGGACTCAGACAATGCGTCTCATTATGTCCCTCCCGGTCCGGAAACAACGGTGGTGGTAAACCCGCCGCCACGGTTGTTTCCGGACCGGTAGATTGAGTTCTGCAGGCGGGTGGTGTCACTCCCGCCAGGTCTGAACGCCACCCACCTGCAGACAGAAATGGAAACACTGGCACCGTTAATTAGGGTGCTGGTGTTTCCATGGTCCCCATGGACAATCCACAGAGGCCTAACTCTCTTAGATTTCACACGTAACCCACATGTAACCGTCAAGAACCAGTAAATAAGACGCCGGAAACCAGAAGGTAATCCAATCTCAGTTTGCCACAAAGAAACGGCCTCGTTCGGCTCTGCCGCCAGGCCCTAGTCCTACCCCCAGCGTACAATTCAATCAGGCCAGGCACCCGCCTGACCCAGCTCGCGCCTGACTCCCAGATGGGCTTCGACGGCTCGAGAGCGCCTGAGCACAGCGACAATGTTGTAGTCGCTGGGCGCACCAGTTTGAGTTTTATTAGTTTCATTAGTTACACAGTCTTCAAATTTTTCTTGCTTATAAAGACCGGGATGGGCCTGGGACGTGGCCCTGGAGCTCGGGAGTCGGCGATGTCTCTCCTGCATTCTGCTCATCACGGATTAAAGCAGAGCCAAACCCCAGGGACGGAGTCCCGTGCCAGACCTGAAACTCGGACCCGATGGCGGCACAACTTACTGTGATGACGTGGAACGTGAGGTGTATGGGCTCATACCTCAGACGGAATCGCATACAATCCTATCTCAAAAGGAAGAAAGTCTCGATTGCACTGTTACAGGAAACTCACCTCACGACGGAGGCCATGTCCAAGATTGCAGACCGATGGGCCTGGGACTGTGAGAGGGTCCCCCTATTCCAAATACGCGAGAGGGGTGCTGACATGGATAACCCCGGATGTGCCCTTCCAACTGGAGGGGTGCGAACTAGACAAAGAAGGGAGATATGTAGTGATTTGGGGCACAATGGAACAGACCCCGATTTGCTTGGCCAACTCATATTTCCCTCATCACGGAATACCGGCTTACCTCACCACAATGATCGCAAAGCTGACTCAACACCGGGACCGCACCTTTATATGGGGTGGCGACTTCAATTGCGTTGCCGACGCAAGCATGGACAGATCATTGCCTCCTCCCCACTCGAGCAACCTCACAACCCGTGCTCTGAAGGAAACACTAGAGCAGCTCAACTTGGTGGACATCTGGAGGGAGCACCACCCATCCGAGAGGACCTACTCCCACTACTCAGCCCCGCACGGAGTCCATACAAGAATTGACTATCTGTTCACAGACAAGGAGCTTGCCCCAAAAGCCGCTGCTACAGAATACCTGGGGAGAACGATCTCCAACCATTCCCCACTAACCATGTTATGGCAACAGAAGGGACCCAGACCCCCGATCCCTATGTGGAGGATGCCGACTGCGGCACTCGAAGACCCGGAGTTCAGGGAAGACCTCGCCGGAAGACTGGAAGAATACCTGGAAATCAACAAGGGTTCGGTATCCTCCTGGAGCACATTATGGGAAGCCATGAAGGTGGTGACCAAAGGAGAAATTATATCAAAAGCCGGCAGAATTCGCAGGAAATTGAAGACAACACTCGAAGCACAAGAATCGGAGATCTCCCGACTAGAGTCCGCCCTCGACAACTCCACAGAGACCGAGAGCAAATTGAAGGAAGCTCGCGTGGAATGTCAGCAAGCATGGGAAAGACTGGAGAAATTCGATTTCACCACATACACTGCCAGATCCCACAAGGAATCGGACAAACCGGGGAGATTACTGGCCTGGGTCTGCAAGCGAGAACACCCCAAGCATCTCCCGACGGAGATACGGGATGCCGATGGGATATCCCACATGACACAACAGGG
This sequence comes from Ambystoma mexicanum, assembly GCF_040938575.1. Classification (NCBI taxonomy): domain Eukaryota; kingdom Metazoa; phylum Chordata; class Amphibia; order Caudata; family Ambystomatidae; genus Ambystoma; species Ambystoma mexicanum. Next base: position 712,429,052 of record NC_090931.1, read on the forward strand.
GATCAATGACGCATTTGCCAAATTCTATTCCAAATTGTACGCCCACGAGGCACAAATTCCCACGGAAGACATCATAGAAACACTCGAGGAGATAGACCTCCCCCGAATATCAGCCGAGCAGAGAGAAGAACTGGAGATGGAGATCACTCCTGAAGACGTGCAAGGGGCAATCAGGTCCCTCTCCAACAGCAAGGCCCCCGGCAGCGACGGCCTCCCACCTGAGTTCTACAAAACGTACAAGCCCATTCTTACCCAAGTACTCCATGAAGTCTACCAAGAGGCATACACAAACGGGGTCCTACCCAACACCATGAAAGAGACCATAATCATTCCCATGCTCAAGCCGCACAAATCACCCACCGATTGCGAATCCTATCGCCCCCTGGCCATGCTAAATTATGACGCTAAGATTCTCACATCCATACTAGCCAGCAAGCTGGCCAGAGTGGTGGGATCCATAATACATGAAGATCACAACGGATTTGTGCCTGGGCGCAACACCACAGCTAACCTAAGGAGGCAACAACACTTTATGGCCGAAACATACGAGAGAGACGAGGACCTGGCGATATTGTCGCTTGACGCTATCAAGGCTTTCGACTCCATATATTGGGAGTGGATTAGGGAGGTCTTGAGAAGATTCGGCTTCGGAGGGGGATTCATCCGGTGGATCCAAGGTCCTCTATAACTCCCCAATGGCAAGAGTGAAAACGGGAAGAATGGTATCAGCTGCCTGGGAGATACAAAGGGGAACGAGACAGGGGTGCCTGCTATCGCCCATGCTGTACATTCTGGGCCTGGAGCCGATCGCACTATATTTCAGGCAACAGCTCTTCGAAGCTGGCATCAAGGTGGGCAATGTACACCACATAATATCCCTATACGCAGACGACGTTCTTCTATACCTGAGAAACCCTGAGGTCAACGCACCAACTGCGCTAGAGGTACTCGACAATTACACGAAATACTCCGGGATCAGATTCAGCAGAAGTAAGTCCTCTTCGCGGCAAACCAGAAGACGATCTCCCGGCTGTCGGAATAAGTTGGCAACTGGTTAAGTTCCGATGCCTAGGGATCAACGTGAGCCACACCCCGCTACTCGCGCACGAACACAACACAGAAGTCGCAACCACAAACCTTTGACGCTCTATAAAATTCTGGTCCAAGCTCCCGCTGGCAATGGTAGGCAGAGCAGCGATAGTCAAGATGATCATACTCCCCAGATTCCTATACTTTTTCGTGAACATTTCTCACTATGTCCGTCCGCCCTTCTTCAAGAGACTGGAGGCAATCATCAAGGACTTCCTGTGGGGACCCCACAGACACAAACTGTCGCTAGCCATCCTATCCCTGCCACATAAGGAGTGGGGGATAAAGCTACCAGATCTCCAGTTATACTACCTGGCTGCCCAGTGAAGCCACATAACGAAATGGCTCTCGGACGAACCTTTGGCTGAATTGGAACTACTGAGGCAATCCTCGATCAACGTAACCCCCAAGGAAACCCTATGGCACCCCATGCGGCTATCCCCGGCCACCCCACAGGTAATTGAGCTAGGAAGGAAGATATGGGCCAGGTCCTGTTGCATCAAGCGAGTGAAACACCCGTACTCTCCGGATAATCCTATCTTGGCAGACACTTGCAGAACGGAGGCAGACCTATCCACAGCAAGGAGGTGGGAAGAAGCCGGTGTATACACGTGGGGAGACATGTTTGAGGAAGGGGGATTCAGAGACTTTGAGTCACTAAAGGCCATGCAAGGAATACCCCCAGGCCAGTTTCTCTGGTACCACCGCCTCAAGCAGACCGCCAAGAAACAATGGAACAGCTGGCCAGAGGAACCCACCCCAGACCCTCTACTACAAGAGATGCACAACCTTACGGATGGTTGGAGACCAGTCTCCAGGCTCTATAACAGACTATGTGACAAACCCAACCCTAAAGGCGAAGCACTGAGGTCAAGATGGGAGGAAGACCTTGAGACCCCAATCACGGACAAAGAATGGGAAAGAGTGTTAATATTCCCCAAAAAAGTGTCAAGGAACGCTAGATTCGGCCAGATTCAGTTGAACGTCCTGTACAGGACATACATGACCCCACATATGGTCGCCTCCTGCAACAAGACATCCTCCCCAGCATGCCCATGGTGTGGGAACGATAAAGCGGACACGATCCACATGTTCTGGACTTGCACTAGAGCGCTGACACTATGGTTCAAAGCTAAACAGACTTGCATGAATGCCGGAATGCGGAGGTACGAATGGACTCCCGGCGAATGCCTACTGGGAATTTACCCCAGACCCAGCAAATTCAAGCATGCCGTTAGGTTAATGGACATCTCATGCATTCTGGCCGAGAGAACCATTGCGATGGCTTGGAAGACACCATCGGGCCCCAGGCACGAATGCTGGCTGAAAGAGATGGAGAGATGGACGGCAGCTGAAACTAGAGCCTGGCAAGAAGGAATAACATCAAGCGGTGAAACTGAGCGGCACCTTGGACTCTTGGAGGGCCCTCCTGAGAGACATTCGTTTCAGCGCTGACCACAAGCCCCCCTGATAACCATGCCATCACACTGACACTAACTCCCTGCACCTGGCCTGAACTGAAGGACCCTGTATGAGACCCCCCCCTGCTTCCTGAGGCGCTGGGGCGTGGCCCTTCGACCCATCCACCCACCGAAACATTCGCCACTACATGAAGACTGTTTTTTCTGTTGTTTTTTTATTTTTTATTTTTTTTTTGTTGTTCTTTCCCCTTTCTTCTGTCCTTTCCCCCCTCACTACTTCCTCCCTTGTTTACCTCACTGTTCAATTCACATGTTTGTACTGCACGTGTTTTATCACCAAATACCAATAAAATATGTTTGAAAAAAAATATATAAGTTTAGAAAGCTCAACACTCCCCAGGGGGGAAGGGGAAAATGATGAGTAATTAGGGCACGGGTGTCTCTGGGATCCTTTGCAATGTAAGCAATAAGTGGTGGGGCCTGTGGGGCAGGCTTTTGTCAGAGAAAACAAGGAGAAGCGATAATAAGGGGGAGGGAGGTGATTGGAGGTTTTTCGAGAGGGAGACTCAAGGAAAGGTGCTTGTTTAATAGCAGGTCCGGGGCTCTGGAGCAACACTGGTGATTATTAATCCCGTCTAAGGTGACACATCTACGCTCCTAATATGGCTCGAGGTGACTTCTGGGAGGGGGTCCGGGACAAGTTGATTGGGTTGGCGGAGGGTCGCCTGATGGTTGGAGGGGACTTCAATATGGTGTTAGACCCAGAGAAATACTGCAGGAGGGTGAGAGTGGGACCGGCAATGAGGGCAAGGGTGGGGGAATCGGAATGCTTTAGACAAATAAATGTGTATTTGGGCTTGGTTGATTCCCTGTCGCCCGCCCTGGAAGGGGACGGGTCCACTTTTTACTCAGGGGGTCCACAACTCATTCTCTCGCATTTACCTAATCTTGGTGGATGCAACCACGAAAGCGCAGGTTCTGGAATCTCAGGTTGCCCCAATCCCATGGTCTGATCATGATATGGTTAGAGTTTTACTCAACATGGGTTGGGGAGGAGACCGGGTGGAGAGGGCTGGAGGTGTAACGATTTCCTACTAAAAGATAGGGAGGTGCAACAAGAGCTACTGGTGTGGATTAAGTAATACTTAATGATACAGGGGAGGTGCAAATCCAATCAGTGTGGGAGGGCTTCAAAGCAATGATCTGGGGGTGTTGATCAATATAGGCTCCAAAAAGAAAAGGGATAGGCAAAAAAAGGAAAGCATCCTACTCCATAAAATGGCACAGTTACAGCCGTGGGCCCCAGGGAAAATTACAACTCTCTGCCAGAAGCAAAGGAGATCCAGCGCTGTAAAACTCAGTTGAAGGCCTTTATGACCCAGGACACAGAGAAGAAGCTTCTGTTCCTGAAACAGAAATCCCATGAGAACGGGAATAAATCAGACAAGATCCTGCCATGGAGATTGAGGGAAGATAGGAAGAGGAGGACAATAGTGGATATAAGAACAGAGGAGGGTGGGTCTGTCTTCGACCCCAAGGGGATTGGAAGTAAATTTGCAAAGTTCTATAATAACCTCTACATGTTCGAATGGAAGGGGGTGGAGTCACAAATAGACTCATTACTGAGGAGTCTACCCAGCTCGGGCTTCCACAAGATGGAAGGGAGGACCATAATCGCCCTATACGTGTGGAGGAAGTCTTGATGGCCATTAAGGGTATGTAGGCAGGGAGAGCCCCGGGGGGAAGATGGCATTACCATTAAATTCAACAAGCTGTACAGGTCACTGTTGGCCCCACGTCTAGTGAAGGTGTACAATGCATGTCTACAAGGGGAGGCTCTGCCCCCGAAAATGTTGGTGGCAACAATAATAGCTATTCCAAAAGAGAGGAAGGACCCAAGTATGTGCTCCTCCTGCAGGCCCATCTCCCTCCTTAATGGTGACGTGATGATTCTGGGAATGAGACTAGAGGGGAAAATGGCAAAATTAGTACATGGAGACCAGGTGGGCTTTATCAAAGGGAGACGGGGCTCCGACAACATTCAAAAGACTATGAATTTGATCCATGGTGCATAGAAGGGCGACCTGGGCGCTTTGTTGGTATTGCTAGACTCTGGGAAGGCCTTCGACCGAGTCGAATGGCCCTTCATGATGAAGGTTCTTCAGAAGATGGGATTCAGTTCAAACTTCCTGAGATGGATAGAGGAGCTCTATAATAAGCCCAGGGCCTGAGTTGGTGTCAATGGGGGTCTCTCTGAGGTTTTTGCACTGACTAGAGGAATGAGACGGGGGTGACCTCTCTCCCCGCTACTTCATGCCTTAACAATGGAGCCATTGGCGATCGCGATCCCTTCCAATTATCAGATTAGGGGCATAGGCCATGGGGAGATTGAGTGAAAACTATTGCTTTTTACTGATATATTGGAATACCTCACTGATGTCCAGCACTCACTTCCACGTTCATGAACCAGATTAAAGAATATGGCAACCTGGGCTAAAAATTAACATAGGGAAATCATGCCTTATGCCAATCCTTAAGCCCAGCCCCGCATCGATTCCAAGAAACTATACCAGGGCATGAGAGTGAACAACAAGGGCATAAAGTATCCTGGGCATCCAAGTGACTAGAGACTTAGGGGAGATGGTGTCGGCCAACTATGACCCATTCCACACACGACTGATGGCGGACCTGAAAAGGTGGGACCCCCTCGTTCTGACGTGGTACGGTCAAATGACATCTATTAAGATTAATGTTATCCCCCAACTGCTATACTTGTTTACAGCCATCCTGAAACAGCTCCCGGAGAGGTTCTTTCTAGAAGTCACAGGAGAACTCTGTAGATCTTTCTGGGGTAACAAGACACTTAGAGTGAAAATGGCTACTCTGATGTTCCCAAGGGATAGGGGAGGATTTGTGTTCCCTGACATACGACTGTACTACAAGGCGGCACAGCTGAGGATGATGCTTGAGCATATGAGGGACGATCTGGGAACCTACTAGACCTATCTGGAAGAAGTTGCAGCTCACACACTGAAGGTGAGAGATTACCTCTGGTCTCCACCTGGGGACATTCCAAACTGCCTCAGGTCTCGCCCCAGCTTGTTTTCTTTGTAGTCCATCTGACACAACAATGAGGGTAACCGTAGTTTTTCAGCGTGGCCCTCGCCGATGTCATTGGTGTGGGGTCCCCCATTTCACTTGGGATGCCAGGGGCTTACCTGCTCGCAGAAATGGTCAGACGGGGGACTGAAACAGGTGGGACAACTATTTAAGGATGGGTTTTTTCTGGAGCTGAAGTCTGTCCAAGAGGCACTGGGAAAAGATGTAGTTTCATTGTTTGAGTACCTCTGCATTAAGGGCCTATTAACAGATCCAAAGTGGGGAGACTTAGTTGCAGGGGCTTACTACCGTTGAGAAGGTCGTAGACGTTTCCACCACAAGAAGTAGTATCTTGTCTAGAATATATAAAGCCATGAACGAGGCCACCCTGAAGGGGAGGCAAACATTCCATATGTATTGGATGGACCTAGAAGGGGAGGAGATCACGGAGGAGCTATGGGCGCGAATCTATACAGGGTGGACTTTCAGGGCGGATTGTTCACCTCCACAGTGGAGCATAACTTTAACAGGTTGATGGGATGGCATAGGGACCCTTTGAAGCTATTCAGGATGTGCGAGGGAGCCTCTCCAATGTGCCGTAGGGGATTTGGGCAGGGGGGATCTCTAGCCCATATGTGGTGGCGGTGCTCCAAGGTGCAGATGTTCTGGAAAGAGGTGCTGAGCGGGATGGAAGAGGTCACGGGAGTCACACTGGGCTTAGACCATTTGCAAATGCTCTTGGGGTCCCTGCAAGAGACAGGCTGAGTGAGTTTTGCATAGTGGTGTGCGCAACTTATGAAATGGGGGCTTGAAGAGGAGAACTCAGCTTCTCCAGCATGGGGTCTGGCATGGATTCACATGCTCATGAATATTCCCCGTCAGGCCAGGAATCCTCGGTATAGAAAAGATCAGTATCAGTTTCGTTTCTGATCTGTCTTTCCCAGTAGTAACCAATCACTGGTCTCTGGGTCATACTGCCCCCAGCCAATGACTGCCCTCTTCCTAAGCCCTGCCTCTGGCAGCCATCCTTAGATTTTTACCGCACGTTCAAGTGTTGGGAGTCCTCTTGCTGTAGCTGTCGAGCTTTTGCTGCGTTTTCACGCTTTTTCAGGAGATTTTTCTCATTTTTCGGTTAAATAGAGCCTCAAGCTCCACCGTTTCTACATCCGATCAACGGGGACCCGTTTCGGAGTTTTCTATGCCCCTCATGGGTGAAGATTTCGTCGAGTTACGCTTTTGGAGGATTCCAGAAGTTCCGAGGCCTACCGCGGACATGGCCCAGGAGAAAGGAAGCTCAACGCCCTGGAAGCTGTTCAGGACCTGCCCTGGATGCCAGCTTCAGAATGTGTTCAAGGAGGACGAGCATTCATTATGCCTCTACTGTCTCCATGAGGACAAGACTCACACGGAGAAGGACTGTGCGTTTTGTGGGAACATGTCGGAGCGGACCATGAAGCATCGCCCCCTCCGTCTCGCCAACTGGCTGGAAGGGAAGAGCCCGTCAGGCGATAAGAAGAAAAAGAAGTCTGAGCGGTCTTCTAAGTCCTGTGAGGGCGCCCCGGCGACGGGGGCCCAACAAAAGGACAAGCACCGCGAGTCCGCAGGCACCGGGAGCGCCGAACGGTCGGGCTCTTTGGCTGCCAGGCAGGGCGCATTCTCCCCGGCGCCATCAACCACGAGCCAAAGCTCTGGCTCGGGTAAGAGGAAGTCCAAGAACCCGGCGAAGCTTCTGGAGAGGCCCCGGTCGATCTCGAAGATTCCGGCAGAGGGGGAGCGAGGCTCGGACCCTCCCCCCAAGGTGAAGGCCCCAGGCGTACAGAAGGTGACAATGGCCTTAATTCACCCTGCTAAGACCTCGATTGAGGATGTCGCAGCGGCCCTGGCTCAGCCTGTGGAGGCTACGCCAGTGGAGGCGACCTCAGGATCCAGAGTCTCCCTGCCACCGCGGAGGGAGTCGTCTTTCAGGCCCATTGAGAAGACCCCCACGAAGTCCTCGTTGGAAAAGGAGGGAGAGGGGCAGGTGGCCATCGTGGATACAGACACGACCTCTGAAGAAGAGCTCATCGAAGTCGTGGAGGAGGCCCAGCCCATCGGGAGGGATCCCGACGAGGGCGACAGTGTCGCCGACGAGGTTCCTCAAGAGCCCTCGCGCCCTTCGTTTCCGGTGCCGCAGGACACTTCGGCTGCCATTTTGTCAGCGATTTAGCCCTTCTGCTCGGAGATAAGGACAAGGTTGCCCCTCCCCCCGACGGAGGTACCTGAGCCAGACCCGACGGGGGAACCGGAGCCGGGACCTTCGGAAAGTCCACCGCATAAGAAGAGGAGGATGTATCCTCCGCCACCTCTCCCACCTCTGCGGCCTGCTCTGCCTTCCCTCCGGTCTACTACCCACGGGGATGATACAGGCACGGACACGGCTATGACAGGTACAGATGACGACAGAGGTGACGACGGGACGTGTCCCCCATCGCCCCCTGCTCGGGCGTCCCCGCCCAACGAGATTGGATCCTTCCATGCCATGATTTCCAGGGCATCCGAGCTCTTCCAGCTCTGCCCAGAAGAGAAGAAGAAAGGGTTCCTTTACCAACGGCGCAAGGCTAAAAGGAAGACGGTCCTCCCTGTACCACTTCTTGATGACATCTGGGATGAGGGGCTCGCCCTCCTCAGGAACCCTGCCACAGCGCCTGCAAAGAGGAACCGGTACGAGAAGTAGTACCGGGTCCCGGATGCTGCCCCCTTGTGCATTCGGGCGCAACCTACCCCGGATTCGGTCGTCTCGGCGGCAAAGAAGAAGAAAGCTGGGGGGGCATCGGCCTCGACATCAACTTCCCCGCCGGACGGCGAGGGCAGGAAGCTGGACACGATAGGACGACGGGTCATCTCATCCGCAGCGACGACTATCAAGGCGGCCAACGCCCTGGCTATCGTAGCCTGCTACGACAGGGAGATGTGGTTCAAAATCGCCCCTCTGTTGGACTTCCTTCCGGACGCCAAAAGGGCGTCCTGGTGGAAATCCGTCACCTTGAGCCATCCTCATCGTCTCAGGCAAACGCTGTTGCCCAACTGACGGAAACCGGTGTCAGCGATGTCCGTTGCCACCGTGATGGCGTGGTCCGAAGCAATCTCACCTTACTGTATGATTTCCCGCAAACGAGGCAGTTGAAGGTCTTAACACGAAGTCCGGTAAAAATATTTAACTCTTCGTTTTGATACAGCCCGGCACCATGAAACGCTAAGCAATACGCTGGCCAAGCGCACAGACCTTCAACTGCCTCGTTTGCGGGAATACCAATACGAGGTATTTATACACATTATGTCATTTAAACGCCATTAGCTTCTGCATGTGGTTAATAACATCTTGTTCACATGCTGGCTTTACGGTTGCACATATCAGGTTCCAGCATGACACCACTGCAATATCAGTAATAATTATGCACTGATTTGCGTGCGAGCACTTTCAAATACAAATAACACACTCATGTGTAGAAGTTTGCGTGATACTCACGAAAACAATACTAATTTGCTTATAGTTAAAAATAATAAGAAATATTTTGCAAAATGCAAGGTTCCCGAAGTTACTTTCATTTTTTGTTAATTTTAGCTCCAATCACTGCGAGACCACACAGTGATAGAAGCCGAATTTGGTTAAACTATTTTCCCTATTCGCGACCATACACGTTATCAAAGCAATTGAAAGTTTAGTGCAATGAGTTGTAAGTGCACTTTAATAGAGATATGTCACCCTTAAGTTCGGTTTTATATTTTTACGTTACCAATCCGCCGTTTTTTGTGCCTTTTGGTTTTTAGATTGCTATAACAGGAAAAGTTATTTGAAGGTTCCTCACCCTCAATTCTGATACTATTGTTGTGATGCCACCATCTTTCGTCCTGAAGACGGGTTCAGTATACATCGATCAGTGGTTAAAGTCGGCTATAGATTCTCCCCAAGTATCATCACGGTTTCCCAGAAACATATTCCTCTGTGTCGACGGAGTCAAGGACTAGCAATTATCATTTAAAAATTATGAAAATCATTATGTGTTCATTACACATTATTACTAACGTCACAATGCTGCCACTTTATGAAATTTGTGGTTCTGTTCAATTATTGAAAAACATGACCGTCACATGAGTTTGTTTTTTATGTGATATTTTTTCTTTGTTTGTTAACAAAATGCATTTTTGTATACTGTCTTACACAGAAAATATTCCAAGTGTTTTTATATATATTGATTAAAAGGTTCATCTCTATTCTCTTTGTCTGGATCTGTTGACTGACATGTTAAGTAGCACTTCTTACAACTAAGCACATCTAATGCGTGCATAGGTGGGTAGCTGTTTGTTGTGGCACCTTCTGTTACTTCTTTATGAATGACTCAAGGTTATTTTAGGTAGGTAAAACCCAAGGCAGACTTATTCTAGACAGACTAACAGCAAGTCAGGGGAAGCAATACCCAGTTGGGGACACTCATACATACATTTATCCTAACGGGAATAGTGAAGTGGAACCAACAGCATTGTCTTTAGGAAGATGCAAAACCAAATCACAGGTGAGTAATACAACTTTACATCTACTTTCTTTTGGAATGGCTTCACAGTTTCTAAGGAAAGAAAGATGTAACATATACTTTTCAGAATGGCAACTCATTTCTAAGGTAAGTAATACAACCTTATATATACATTTGAGAATAGCAGAACATTTCTAAGGTAAGTAAGTACTAACTATTGTATCTGTTCACTCTGAGTTACAGTTACCAACCTACTTCTTTTACAAGTAAGTAACTTTTGCACACGTGTTATTCTTTTCAGGGCAGAACCCTTCTCTTATCCAGTCTTTCCCTTATTCTATAACATGAGTTCAATCAGAGGCAGTAGAGGAACCATAGTGGTCTGGTGAGATAGGGCTCAGTTGCAGGCAAAGTCAGAGTTCCAGAGGAAGAGTGTTTAAATAAGTAAGTATTTCAATTTAAAGTTAGTTGCGGGTCGAAGGACTTCAGAGAAGACACCCTAGGTGGATTCTGCAGTGGGCCTGGGTGAACTGGATGAGTGGCCTCCCAATCACAGAAATCACCCCAAAGCTATACAGAAATCACAAAGGCTTAAGGTAGGTAAAATACCCCAGCCAACACAGTACCTCAGCACAAAACCAGGTTGATGGATTTCTTTGTCTCGAAGACTGAAGACAGGACTTTGGAAGGACTTTTGCAGCAGGGATCATGGAAGAAGGTTCCAGGCAAGGGTTTCCTTTAGGCTGGATGCGGCTTTGTCGATTTGGCACCTTTTCAGGAGCACAGAAGAAGACAGAATATCGCTGGTCGGCTTCTCGTCATTTGCAAGGTCCAGCACTCTGATGAGGGGACTTTTCAGACCTGAATCGTGCCTCTGGAGATCCAGCAGGATGCCTACAAAGCTTCAGCGAGAATAGAAATTCGAAAGACAGTGCACCGCACAATGGCTTGTGGTCCCAGGGTATTGGGGTATTGCAGTCCCGCAAGGTCGCAGCATGGCTTGGAATGGCTCAAAATGCAGGTTTGCTTTTGGTCTAGGGGTTCTCACCAGGCCCTGGGTTGGGGTTGTCATTTCCGGAGTCTCTAGGTCGATTGGAAGGAAGGGCTGCAGCAGGCTCCGGTTACACAGCAGGCTCTCCGGTCACTAGAAATCTGTCTCTCTTGCGGTTTCTTCATCTTCCTCTTCGGTTTTGTTTGGTTCCAGTGGTCGACTACCTCTTCAGCTTCCAGGTTCAGACTTTTATGCAGGAACCCAGCCAATTAAACAGCCTTGCAACATTCAAACCAGGGGATTGGCAGTCCTTTCAGGACAGCCAGCTGACCAGTTTGAACTGGATTCTCACAGGTGGGCTGGAAGACAAAGAGCTGCATAGTTTTGGACTCCTCCCTCGCTTCCTGCCTTCACAGAAACACTGGCACATCTGCGGGGAATCCACAGGATTTCCGCCAAAGATAAATATAACACAAAGGAGTTTCCCACCTTGGATATCAGGGAAAAAAACAAGAAACGCTAAAATGGTGAAAAAAGAAACGGGGCATTTTGGTACAATGAGCACCCATGGGTGCCTTTACCGGGACTGCGGAAACAGCCCGCGGTCAAGATGCACCGAATTAATACAAAGGTTTGCTGCCACCAGCCATTAAAGGTAAGTTTGTCCTTGTAACATAAATGTTACATTTAAAATGAATGAGAAAGGGGATACTCAGTATCTCCCCAGCACTCCACAAAAGGTGGTCTCGCCTAATAAAATGTAAAAGGGATCCACAGATCCTTTCTACCCTTGGGAACTGTAGTTCTCACAAGGTTAGCCAGAGAAAGTTAAAAGGGGAGCCCCTAGGGCAAACCAGCAACAATAGCCACTTATTGCCAAAAAGTTGTCAGAGGATAACATTTAAAAGACACCATGTAAAGCCTTAAAAATGAAACCCATAAAAAGGGTAAATGACTGAGTGTGGAAAAAGATTCCCACTCACTGAGGTATAGGGAAAAATAATCTACCCGTTCAGCAAAAAGTTCTGGGGTTAACACAGGTCAGGAAGATTTATAATTGATATGAATTCCCAGTAACTTCCATATCTTACTCCATGCGAGTGTTGTCACGCTAAACAAGGTCATTTACACCAGGGTCCCTAAACAGTGGAGGTAGCACCATTGAACGAACATCGCGAGCTCCAGCCACGTGCCGTTCAGGTTTAACATGTGGGTGGGGGGTATCCTTGTCGAACCAGTAAGCCGCATATTGCGCCTCAGCCGCAAACCCAGTACCTTTTGAAGTCTGGGGCCGTTATGCCTCCCTGTGTGTATGATCTAGTCAGTGTGTCCCATTTTGAGGGACCGCCCCAGCATGCCACATAAAGTTGTCGATCGCTGTCTTCAGCTCTCAAAATAACCTAGCCCCAGGCAAAAGTGGTATATTTATAAACTAATATAAATGTTTCGGGAGAATTATCATTTTGAGTAGCGCTACTCGTCCCGCTATGCTGAGCGGAAGTTTCACCCAGCTTCCAAGCTTACACGTGAGCTTAGGAATATATACCATCATTTCTGTCTTGTAGTATATATATCCGGGTGTCGTGCCACCACCAATCCAAGATACTGTATCTCTAAGGGGGACCAGGTAAACCCTATAAGATCTTGCAGCTCCACTGTCGCATCTGTCAACGGAAATAACTCAGATTTAGCACAGTTAACACAGAGTCACGACAGATCTCCAAAGGATAAGACGTCACACATAATTGGGGCCTGATGTTGCTGTGGATTCTGCACAAATAGAAGTGAGCCGCCGGCATATAATGAAATAATCTTGGGTTCATCCGAGAGTCTAACCAACTTGTATGCATGTTTATGGCAGATGAAGTTGGGCAGAGGTTCTATCACAGTAGCAAATAATAGAGGCGACAGCGGCCACCCCTGCTGAATTCCCCTGAAAATGTCAATGGGAGCTGAAAGTAGACCATTTGCATTGACTTTAGCAGCTAGTGATGTATATAATAATTGCACCAACGATTTAAACATAGGCCCAAAATTACACTTATTTAATACTGCTCACATGAATTTCCACGACACCGAGTGGAAGGCCGTTTGAATATCAAGCGCTGCAACAACTGCTTCTGTGACCGGATCGACCTGAGCCAGAACATTGAAGCAGCGTCTTGTCACAACCTCTGTAGCACTTGCCCCCACCAAGCCGGTAACAAATTCACACATAGTTGCCCCAAGTCTTCCTCGTTGCGTTCATAAGTTATCACAACATTCCCATAATACAGCATGAGGTACCTGGAGAGAACCCAGCTGGACCCAAGCATGGCGTTCCTGGCACCAGCTGAATTACTCGAGCAATGGACTAGGCACCCAACATGGGGAGGAAACAGCCCAGAACTAAATTGTGGATAGCAGACTAGTCTCTGGATGTGGCTGGCTATATAAGCCACACCCAGGCAGGTTCCCACGCTTCGCGTTAGTCTGCCCCCAGCAGCTGAATGCTCACCGTGCTCTGGAAGATTTAACTACATCACCGTAGCAGCCACAGGCCACTCGCGAGTCACTGCTGTACTGCTGAGCCCCTCCAGCTTCTTCCGCGGCATTCCTCACCTGTCTCAAGCTGCACGCGATGTCTTCAGTCTCCGCCTGCAGCATCCGCGGTTCTTCAGCTCTCAGCTTCATTCACACAATGTCTTCAGGCTGCTCCTCTGTTATCCAGCGGCTCGCCTACTTCCCGTCTTCGGGTCCACTTCATCTTCAGGCTTCTTCTTCTGCATACCGCGGCTCGTCGGCTACGGCTCAAGAACTTCCCCCGCTCCAGAAACCTGCAAGAGAAAACAAGAAAGCATTAAAGGCATTACCAGGTAATGTGTGAAAAGGAACCAGGCCCTTAACAGACACACAGAGTAGTTTACATTGGACAAGAAGGCAGGACAGGACACCAAGACCTTGCCAGCCCACAGCTTCTCAATACTCACACTAAGCAAGAAAGTTATAATCAAGGAAGACGAGAAAGAAGGGAAGGCAATACTGCACAGTAAGAGAAAGGACTCTAAAACAGCAGGCGGGAAAGCCCTGCAGATCTCGAACTAATAACACGCCAAACCGGTGCCGCAAGCCAATATCCAACGCCACAGCATGCCAAGGCGTGGGTTTAACATCAGTGAAGTAACTGGTGTTCCTGGACTATTGCACCCCTGCTGAGGAGCGAGAGCAGGACGGAGAACCTCCCTTCAATTCACATAAGGTGAGCACCTTTATACGTGGGAGGTTCACAGGGAGTGGGTGGATTCCCTCCAGTTCTCAAGTGTTCACGGTTGCCTTGTTCTTGACCCTCATTCCAGACGCAGTCTTACTCTTCATCCTTGAAGAGGCAGACAGGAGGTCTGTACCGCACAGACATTCCAGGCACTCCCGCAGAGCTAAGATGAGCGTAACAGAACGTAAAGCCAACTTTGCAACCTCTGCCTGAGCGTCATGGAGACCTCCGACACTGACCAATTAGCTCAGTTATTAGGGGAATTGCAGGCCGAGGTCCATGCCGCCCGGCAGGCAACAAATGCATTGCAGAGAGAATTGGTCATAAATAGAGACTGGACAGAGGAACTAGCACGGCAAGTGCTGCAGACCCAAGCTGGACAGGCCCCATTACCAGGCAGTCAACCCTCTGCTGCACCTCCAACAACCCCAGTGCAAGTGGTCCTTCCGGCGGCGGTGCCACTGGCCCCACCTGAACGGTTCTCCTGTATTCATGAATCTGTGTCGTTTACATTTTCTTTGTAGGCCTGGGGCTTTTCCCAACAAGCAGTCTCGAGTTGCCTTTGTTTTGTCTTATCTAGGAGGAAGTGCAGCAGATTGGTCCATTCCCCTTGTAAACCGAGACGACCCTTAACAGACACACGGAGTAGTTTACATTGGACAAGAAGGCATGGCAGGATACCAAGACCTTGCCAGCCCACAGCTTCTCAATACTCACACTTAGCAAGAAAGCTACAATCCAGGAAGACGAGAAAGAAGGGAAGGCATACTGCAGAGTAAGAGAAAGGACTCTAAAACAGCATGAAGGAAAGCCCTGCGCATCTCGAACTAATAACGCATAAAATCGGCACAGCAAGCCAATATCCAACGCCAGGCGTGGGTTTAACATCAGTGAAGTAACTGGTGCTACTGGACTATTGCACCCCTGCTGAGGAACAAGAGCAGGATGGAGAGCCTACCTTCAATTCACATAAGGTGAGCACCTTTACACGTGGGAGGTTCACAGGGTTTGGGGAGTGGGTGGATTCCATCCAGTTCTCAAGTGTTCACAGTTGCCTTATTCTTGACCCTCATCCCAGACGCAGTCTTACCCGTCATCCTTGAAGAGGCAGTCAGGCGGTCGGTACCGCACAAAGATTCCAGGCACTCCCGCAGAGCTAAGGTGAGCATAACATGTCTCAAATTAAGCGCCGTAGACCGGCCAGAAACTAAGCCTGATTGATCTGGGTGGATGATGTATCCCATGTAGGGCCCCAGTCTGTAGGCCAGTACTTTAGCGAATATCTCTGCATCCGAATTTATCAGAGAGGTGATAGGAGCTGCAATTCTCATCCAGTTTATCAGGCTTTAGTAATACAGTGATCACTGCCTCTCTCAGCGTGTGGGGAAGTACCCCTCTGGCGCATGACTCCTCACACAGAGCAGCAAGTTAAGGAACCAGACGTGTCTTGAAATACTTATAAAACTCAATCGTCAGGCCGTCCGGTCCGGGGGCTTTCCCAGAGGGGAGGGCATCAATGGCTTGGGATATCTCTTGATGTCATGGGGAGGTCTAGGATCTCCCTGGTTTCATTGGACAGCTCAGTTAATGGTAGGTCATGTAGGAATGTCTCTGTGTCAGGTAGGGATGCTGTGTCCCGTTAGTTGAGCACAAAGGCTATTTCGAGTGATGCGCTGGTCTAGATTTAGGGGCAAGGTCCCGATGGGCACTTTCAATTGCAAATTGTGGAGATAATTTAGGGGCCTCCAGTAAGGTCAAGAGGTTCTGCTCCACACAGTCTTCCATGGAACCGTCAATGTTATCCTCTGGAACGCCTATTATCTTAAAATTATTGCGCCTTGATCAGCATTCCAAGTCGTAATTTTTCTTGCCAATGGTAAGCACTTACTTCAAGAGTGAGGTAACATCTGCCATGAGTGCCGTGATCTTATCTTCGGCGGTCCCCACCATAGTTTCCACTTCAGTAATGCAAAGGTCAGTTTCACTGATCGTGCCATTCATGTTATCCAGCTTGGTATGCATGGCTAACTCCTCACGCATGTATTGCATCATGCGGGGCATTTCACTAGGTTCACCTTGCTCCGGTGTATCACCTGCGGTACTTCCCGCCCCTTCCAAAGGTTTAGGTGCAGTCTTAGCAAACATGTTTATGCAGCTTTGCTTCTTCCCTACGCCTTTTGTCATGTTGTCAATGTAGTGTTCTGGTAAAACCAGGGCCAAGCGCAGCGTCCAGCAGAGGTCTCGGGGAATGGGGGAAAACAGTATTGCTATTAAGAGTCTCTCACCATAGTGTTTGACCATATAGTGCGGCAGTCAACCAGATCTCAGCATCCACAGCTCCAAGAGTACACAGATAGAAAGGGGTTCTAGTACAGCAATTTGCCTTTCTATATGGCCTTGAAGCTTCTTATTGTGATTGGTCTATATGGGCAGATAAAATCGAAGGGCTGATATGGCGTAAACTAATGGGGCTAAGCAATCACACACCTATTGAGTCAATTAGGCTGGAGATGGGACTTATCTCTCTCTCTCCACCCTGATTAACCTAAATAGAGCAAAACTCTTCTTCAAGATCATGTTCTCTTCACCAGATTCTTTTTTGACGATACTTCGATCACCGTTGGAGAAAGGCACTAGCACGGTGATGACTAAATTTAAAATCATGAATGAGGATTTTTTTAGGAAGCTGTCCTCGACACCGAGGTGGGAATACGGTGAAGGTTCAATGCTGAAATCCTTGCAAAATGTAGCTGAGAAGCTAGACTGAGTTAACAGCCACGAAAAAGTTGCAAGTAAGAAATCCCTATGCATCTTTTCCAGGATGTATTTTAACTATAAAGAGCTACAAGAATATCTAAAGCTCCTTCCATCCTTGGTAACGCGGCGGCTGTTTATGAATTTCAGACTAAACCGCCTTGATGTATTACAAATCAGAGGGGCATGGACTGGAATCCCTATTCAAGAAAGAACTTGCAGAATCTGTTGTAGTAAGCTAGAAATAGAGACGGCTAGACATGTACTTAACAACTACCCCATGATGATATGCACACTATTACTCTAAATTTGTAAAATACATTGATTATATAAATCATGAGTATTTCTGGTTGAATTGTTTGTCTGGTTATAGCCGTAGCAGAATTATTGCTATAACACAAGTATGGAAATGTGTAAATAGGCAACTGCGAAAATTTGAAAGTGATGTGAGATTACTGGAGGAACTAAGTAAAAGTAAGTAAAGCTGATGCTCCTAATGTTTATTCTGTGTACATTATACATGCAATTTGGCTGATTATAGGATCTACATGTGTACATCGCTCCTTAGGCTTCGACTAATGCCAAATGTATCTTTCCTTTTTATTCTTTATGGATTGTTGTCAGATGAATAGATTTGTTATTGGAATTTCTTAATGATATGCAAATGTATTTTATTTTGCTTTTTATATCTTCTCAATTTTACTAAGAATATGTTAAAGTTTTCTTCTAAACTGTATACACAATAAAAAAATAAAATAAAAAACAGCCCAAACTCCACTTTGGCCATGTCCTTCCTCACTTCTGACCAGCAACGTTAGTCCACGTGGGCATGATAAATGCATGGCTGCAGGATAATGGTTGCCTTGCCCCAAGGGTGCAGGCTGTATAACACACTGCAGCAGACTTGTGGTGCATCTGATTGTGTTATTAATCTCTCACCGTAGATGGGTGGACTCCTCTCCAAGTGGTTGGGCCATGTGCAGCCGGTGTAATGGAGTTGATTGCTCCCTTCCGCAGCCTCAGAAGGATAGACGGGGAGCCGCGTATTCACACGCAGATTGCCTGCCCCGCGGGCCAACATTCTCCACAGTCCAGGGACACTGCAATGGACGTGGGTCACCGCAGCGTAGCACCGGCTGGGCCCTGGCGAGAATGGCGGTGCAGATAACGGCATGTATTGCAGGTCCTGCTGCATGCTTAGCCGGTGCATCAGCGGCCCTGTCAGTCTCGCACCGCAGATAGGTTCACTCCTCTCCAAGTGGTTGGGACAAGTGCAGACGGTGTAACAAAGTTGATTTCTCCTTTTCGCTGCCTGTAAAGGGTGGGCAGAGAGCCCCGTATTCACACGCAGACCACCAGCCTCCTGGGTCAACACTCACCAAAGTCCGGACACCACAGAATGGGTGCAGACTGCTGCAGTGCAGCACCCGCTTGGCCCGGCGGGAGCAGTGGTGCTGATTGCAGCTCTGTAGTACAGGTCAGGCCACTCGCTTAGCTGGCACATCATCGGCCTCATCGGAGTCCCAGGGATTGGGCCCAAGATAAGGGCCGTTGGCACGATTCAGCTGCCCAGTTGTTCTGACACAACATAACACAGATAGAAGCCAATACGCACCCCAGAGAGCAAGTCTTTGACTGTGGGAAAGTCCCAGGCTGTAGAGCTCCTAGGTTAGGCCGCCATCTTCTGCCACGCGTGTTAGGCAGAAACCTGTGCAGTTCCCTTAGGGACCACTGCAAAAAGTTTAAGACTACAGGAGTTAGCAGTACACCCAATTGGTAGCAGTCTGCACCACCCAGATTTACCTGGTAGCTGCGGCTGAGCAAAAAGTCCGAATAGACCAGGTAAACCAACCTGACCACATAGCCGCTCTCTGTATATTGTCCCAAATAAGGGACAGTGTAATTTACAAGGATTATACTGTTTTCGGTAATAATGGTTCCTTTTGTAAAGAAATTTGGTTGCGTAGAATAAATCACCAGTCTGAATCAAGGTCTCATTTGTTTATAAAGCAAAAAGATTTAAAGGTAATGACTAATTTAGTCTTAGTCAGGACGTGGCTACCATCTCCCACAGTTATAATCGACTAATGGTGCCAATGCATTTCGAGCTAGACGCTCCTTCATCAGGGCAAGTCTGTATTACATAATGTAACATAAATGAACGGAGTGTTGATAAAATCACATAATTGGCAGAAGGGCAAACAATGAAATATATAACACATCATGCATAAATCAATTAATACAAAATCAAGACATAATCATAAAAAATATGTAATAGGTCACATACCAGAGCGTGTTGGAATGCAGGACGCGGTAAAGAGATAGTGGGAAAAGGAGATGAACAAGTAAAATGAATAGTGGGTTAACAGAAAGATAAATATATACAATATGAAGAGAATTAGAAGTTACCTACAGGGATCGAGGTAGCCAGTAGTAAGAAGAAGGACAAAATGTCCGGTTCACGAGGGATCGGAGGTCTAGGGACTCGATCCGATCAGACGAGAATCTGAAAATGTAACAGTATAACGGTAAGGAGGCCAAAAGGTAACATGGAAATGTCAAGGCGAAAAGAAGCAATGTGCTTACCTGCGCTCGCGAAGCTGCAAGTGCACAGAGGCTGGAAATACGGGTGGCAGTAGTGCACCGTTTCGCATTGCCATTTAACATCGTTGCCTAGGGAACTGAAGCTTAAATAGACACGTGACCGTAATCCGTGACGTGTCCGTCTAGTGAAAAGCGCGGTGCGGTTTGTATGCTGTGTTGCGAGACTTAAGGGGCCATAAGAAAACAAACAAACTAATTCTGAGTGTGAGTGAGCTATTGTGGAACATAGAAAAAATAAAAATTAAAAATGAAAAAATAGTCAATAGACATAGAAAACATACTATCTACAAAAAGAACAATATCTGCATAGAGGCAGAACACCATAAAGTAATGAAGAAGTAAATAGATCAAAGTTAAATGACACATCTTTGTGTACACAAGAAACTTGTAAGTATCAGGAGCAATTATAGTGCTGCACAGTTATATTAAGACCATGTGTTCAATTAATCATCAGAGTGTGGAATACCAATGGACACTGGTCCCAAATGGTAGCAACAACATGTGCTACCTTGGGTCCCAAACAGAAGTTCGGGAGGGGGGACAACAGTATTCAGGTAAGAATACATAAGATTATAAAGATGCAAGGCAAATATATGTGCAAATACCATGGAACAACATGGATACCCTCAAATCTATGAGGAAGCAACCCATACCTAACATGGTCAAGGTTGAAACGTACAAGAAGTCAAGACTACTCAATGCAAAGGACATATAATGTTTCACCACAAAGATTGATGTACCAGATAGAATGGTGTACAGGTGACAGATCACAATGTTCGTACCATTAATATATTGACTCGCAAAGCTTCGCTAGCGAACCACTAAGAGAAAACATAGGAACATAACAACTCAGATGTAACAATGGTAGTTGATCTCTTCATTCAGGCCATTCGGATAAAGACTACCTAGTCTGTCTATCCAAAAGGTTTCCCTTTGATTGAGCCGCAGGCCAAAATCTTCGTGTGGATTGGTTTTCTTCAATACTTCCAGGATCAGGAACCTGATTTGGTTCAAATTATGGCTTTTATCCCGCCAGTGTCGTGCCACTGCTGGATTAGGGTTATAGTTACGTATACAAGAACGGTGTTCGTTCCACCGTGCTTTGGCCGATCTTGTGGACTGTCCAACATAATACTTCCCACAGGGGCATTTGATACCATATATAATGTTCACACTATCACAGGTTCCAAATGTTTTTAGAAAAATCTTATTGCCTGTTCTAGGATGGTATATAGTGTTGCCCTTGATTACCAGATTACAATTGGTACAGTGTAAACAAGGATACGTTCCTGTGCGTAGAGTACTCTGTTCCTTCACGGGGGGTCGTGTGTGGACCAGTTTGTCTCGTAGGTTCTTGCTTCTCTGGTAGGCGAATACTGGAAGTTGTTCAAAAAAGATTCTGTATCCTGATATCATTTTTGAAAATGCTCCAATGTTTTTTGATGGAGTTTTTTATTTTGTTACTTTGGATGGATAACTTTGAGACATATACTGGAGTTTTAAGTTCTCTCTTGGGTTTAGACGTACTCATCAGTAGGGTGTCACGGTCTAGGGAATCTACTCTTTGAGTAGCCAAGTCGAGGTCTTCCTTCTTGTATCAACGTGCAGTGAATTTCTCTCGCATTTTAGATTGTTGTTCTTGGCAGTCGTCGGGGTCACTCACAATTTTCTTGACTCTCAATAGTTGACTGTAAGGTAAATTTTTGAGTAGACTGGGCTGATGAAAGCTCAAGCGGTGCAGTAAATTATTGCGATCTGTAGATTTGCGGAACAAAGAGGTGCTATAATTGCTCTCTTTTATCTATTTGGACATCATGAAATGTGATCTTGTCTCTGGAGATCTCTCTGGTAAACTGAATGCGTTGGTCAACATTGTTAAGATATATAAAAAACTCATTAAATGTATCTTAAGTGCCTATCCATAATCCAAAAATGTCATCGATGTAACGTAACCATAGATGTATATTCTTGTTCCATTCAAGATTGTTAAGCCAGGTGATCCATTTCAAACTTATGCATAAAACAGTTCACATAAGATGGTGCCATGGTGGCCCCCATTGATGTCCCAGAGGTTTGGAGAAAGAAACCTCTTGGGCCAATCACACAAGAGTGCGACTTGAGTTGCCAAGGCAACTCAGTCCAGGGTGCCTAAACCCCCTCCCACACCCCCTGTGGTATCCAGACAGAGTGGCACCACTTTTGGAGGCTTCTGTGGAGAAGCCCGCCAAAAAGTGGAACAAAGGGCTCGACTTGGGTTGGAGTCACAGAAGAGAACACAAACGCCATTTTAGAATCGAGTTCTGGCAAAAAATACCAACCGGTGAATTAATATTAAATAAATAACCCGGCGTATGTTCGAGGCTATAGGAATTAAATAATTAAAGTTGGTAGCCTCGAACAATGGGAAAATCCCATAGAGATATATTCACGGTCGAATATAAAAAGTAGTATCCACTGCCACCAGCCAAAACTCAATCAGGGGGGACGGAGACGTGCCCCCTCGAATAACAGACCTCGGAGCAATCAAATTGCCCTGACCAGTACGTCCACAATATGATGGTTTGTACTGGTTTCCGTTCATAATTTGGGACTAGTAAAGCCAATGGTAACTTTACATGCCCTGGGAGACAGTAGTCAGTCCCAGGGTATGGAGTCTATGCTGGGGTGTCACTATGACACCCCTGTGTTACTGCACTGAGGGGGCTGTGTAATACACATAGTAAAAACACATGAGACCCTATGGAATAAAAGACCCCATAGCCCATAAAACACATTAACAGTCAAAGGAACCCCTCAAATCATGTCCAAGAGTGTGCGGAAAAGAGACTCACTCTTGGCAGGAGAAAAAAAAAACAAACTCCAGAAATCCAGCAAAGCTGCTGGGGGACTCACTAGGTTAGGAAATTCAGCCTAAACAGAGAATTCTCCCTAACAACGCGCAACAGCACCCCTGCCCCATTCAGTTCTGGATATAATTCCAACAGGTTCAAATTTGAATTGTGCCCCCCTGGACTTGGGGGACATACTGTCTTTCGCCTGTGGGAGCTTTGGATTTTTTTGGGCTCTGTTTATCGTTTTCTTTGGCAGCGCCCCTCCTCCCAAGGTCAGATTCAGGAGTCAGCGGAAAGTGAGGTTCTGATCCACAGGTGTCGGCTCTAAAATAGGCTCACGCACTATACTGCTTATATCCATAACAGAAATTATTGGATAGTTAACGTTGTAGGTGGAAGATGGGCAGATTTGGTATGGATCATTTAAATTCTTGTCTTCTTGAGCCAAGACAGTTACAGCTCCTCCATTACCACTCTCTGCCCCATCATTGCACTTGCTCACATTGGGGGTGTACAAAGTCTTGAGGCAAGTTATAGTTGGCTTAGTAGTGCTTGGATCCTTAAAGTTTAGAAGGGTTAAGATGGCCTCAGGGCTGTTGCCTTCCTCATTCCTCCCTGCCCCACGATTATGGCCTCCATTACTGTGGGGGGGGGTGGGGGCTCTGAAACGTGCCTTCAGTCTTTTCTGCAGTCTTGACTCTATTTTCATGGGCAATCTGTTCAGGGTCCCAAGGCGCCACTCTGCTGTGCATACCACTTCCCACATCATGGTGCTCCCTTGCCTTAGTATCCATGGTGCCCATGATGTGGCCCCCACTGACCCTGTAATTAGAACCCAGGAATTGGTTAATGTCTTAAATCAAGGAATAAGCCAGCAGAGGTCTCTTTTCAGCACAGCTACCAACACCTGGGTGTGTTGATCCTGCCGCCATCTGGAGCTTAACAATCAAAATGTTATGCTTTGTTTTTACTTGCTCTTCACCCTTGATGGCGCAATTACATTTGCTGGGGTCATGGGCGGGAGGGAGTATTCATATTGCAGAGATTAATTTAGGCCAGGGTTCATATTACTTTTTCAGCTCCTCACCCCTTCTGCCATTGTTAGGTCCTTGCCCAGAACGCTGGTCCAGTCGTAAGTCCTGAGTTGGCCGATAGTGTCCCTCCCTTCACCTGCATCCGCTGATCTCCCTGCGGGACGCCAAACTCCTGCACGCTTCCCCTACGGGTTTCACCCCTCTGGGGGAGGCCAGGACAGTAGTAAGGAGAGGGTGTGGCCACCAGTGGAGCTTCCTGCTCACTGAGGCTGGAGCAGGTCGATGCAGCAAACTCCCATGCCCTTTGCCCCGAAGGCTTCACCCTGCAGTGGGAGGTTGGGACAGAAGTAAGCAGGCGGGGGGGGGTGGGGGGCACCAGTGGAGCTTCCTAATCAGTGAGGCTGGAGCGGGCCGATGCAGCAAACTCCTGCTGTGATTCTAAGCAGATCCACAAGCCTTAGAAGGCATACATTACTTACCTTGATCGTATTTGTGATGCTTATAAAGGTTTAGACTCACATGCGCCCACCCTTCCTCCCCTTTTGGCGTTGAAGGTACATAGACATCTTACGTCTATCCTTGCCTTTCTGTACTCACACTTACAACTCATGCTCCCTCATGTCAGAAACAAAACAATCGGAGGGACCTCGATGGGCAAAGGACCATGGCTACAGTATTATATGATATTATGATATGATATTTATAACGCGCTTAATACCCAGAGGTTTCTAAGCGCGGACCCTGGGATCGAACCTGTGTTGCTCCATGTCGTCTTGCTTCCAAGGTGAGCATGTTGCCCCTGAGCTATCCTCCCGAGACCCTTCACACTAGGGATATTATTACAAACACGCTCAGTCAATGTCCCTTTTCGAACTTCAAAAACAAGTCTTGCAATACTCTGCACCTACCACTAGATGTCGGTCATGGTCATGAAGTCAGGGGCACAGGCATGCAGGGGTCGCATGCACAGGAGACCTGGGTGGACACTGTCCTGGCGCCTTTGGCGTCAGGCTCATGAACAGAAGTTAACAAGAACATCCATTTAACACCAAAAAGCTTTTATTATTGACATAGCACTTCAGATGCATTAACCTCGAACATTCCATCCATTAAGCAGGATGCATTAACCTTGAACATTCCATCCATTAAGCAGCCCCAAGTGTATTCTTGGGTGTGGCTGCTAATGGATTGCCTTCGCATTTGCTCACTCTCTAGGAGTGGCATGGTGTGGCTGGTAAACTGGCCCTACTGGGCGTGCCCACGATCTCAGCTATATAAGCTGCCCTGATCCTCAAGACAGACGCTTCGCGTTATTCTGCACTTGCACGCAGCGTAACGCTCACCGTCACCTGAGATCAGACTTATCTTTGAAGATCCTGCTTCTTGAATATCCTGCTTCCTGCCCACATACTTACCAACTGTGAGAAGCTGTTCTTACCTGTACATCTCTTCAGCGAACCAAGTATTCATCTTTACACTTTCCGGAACACCGAAATCTTCATCTTGGCACTGCAGCACGACACGCTCCATCGTCGACAGCAGCGCCTCCAAGGAAAAACAGAAGACAAGGTTAGACATCGAAAAAACAGTCAGTTTAAGGTTGCGCTTTGCCATACTTCGTGCTTTTCCTTAAACCATCACTTACCTGCTGTCAACATTGCGGTAGCATCCATCTTCCATCTGACCGCGCCTCGCGTCTCACAGCTGCATTGAGGCCGCATTTCCATGTAAGGGAAGAAAACAGAAGAGAGATATTATTGCAGGCATAAATAGGAGCAACATACAAAGACATTAAACAGAACGAACAACATCACAAGAGCTCAAGAAAGACTTACCGATCATAAGGAGAAGCATAGTCGCAGCTGGACTGGACTAATCCTTATCAGGAATCAGTGAAGGAACTAGATCCCATTCAACGCGCCCCTGCCAGAAGTAGCAGGACAGAGAGCTTATCTTCCATATCTCACAGGTGAGCTTTATGGGCCGTCGTATGCTCACAGAACCCGTACTTTGGGGTGAAGGGTTCGGGAGGTACAACAATCACAGATTGGCGCACTCACACACTGTTATCTCCACGCAGGAGCAGTATCACCACGTACCACCGCTCACAGCTTTTCTACTGAGGGAGAGGCCTAAAGGGGGTGATTCAAGTTCAGGGAGGGCTGCAAAACCGTGCCCCAACGCCTCCGCAGAGACTAGGTGAGCGTAACAGAGTCGGCCTATGCAAAGCATATGAATATAAGCAGATACAAGCATCAGAAATACGATTACTGTAATAATATAATGTATGTCATATGTTTTTTTTTTTAATTACTCTATTTATTGATTCGTATAAGCTTAGTGTGTTCCTAAAGGTCTAAAATATATGTACTTATTTTTTAAAGTACTTACTAACTTGAATTATTGGTGGTGTTCTGTGTGGCCTCATTTTTTCCCTAGAGCACTTCCACACTTTTTTTGAGACTGAACCTTGAGTGCTCATCCACCTACCTTGATTGAGTTTTGGCTAACATCTGTGTCTTCACTGTTTACCATAAGTAGAGTGGTCTCCTAAAATACTCCCCAGGGACTGATTTTAGAAATCCACCTCAACACTTAGGATAAGGCTTGTACTTGCTAAGATTATTATTGAGTGTGTTGGTATTGCCTTATAACATTATAAGGCCTATGAGGCCTTGTCTAATAGGCCCTATGACTGGGAATTCGTCCTTTCTCCCCAAGGGCGAGCCACCTCCTTTGGGACAAGAGAGGTGAGCCCTCTGTATAGTACCCTCCATAGGGGACAGGGAAAACCATTTGTGGACAAAGAATGCCAGAGCCAGGGTTTTATTCCACCTCCCTTTACTCCAAAGTTCCAAGCATGTGTTGGTTATATGGGAATTGAACAGGGCAATTATGGACAGCTCCCTTTTAAAGTGGATGTCTTGGTTTCTGACCTGTGTTTATTGCTGTCCTCTCGTAAAGACTGGAACCAATGGAATCTCTCTTGCACAGCCGTACAGAAGAGGGAGCCTTTCCCTCCTAGGAGGAACAGAATGGAAGAGAAATGCAGTCGGCGTGGTGGGTGGATACTTGAGGCAGCCCGCAGAACAGCGCCACTTCAACGGAGCCGGGGAGCCCAGCGAGCTCAGACCCACTGAGGAAGGAAGCAAAGCCACATGTGAAGGAATCATGAAGCAAGACACAGATTCAATTTTCAAACCAAAAACATTTATTAACTGAAATGGTGTAAGGCCTAACTTGCCCTATGCTAAGGTGGGATTTCCCTACCTAAAGAAACTAAGTATAGTCTGAGTCAGTAAGTTCAATTTAAGAGTCTGTGTCCAAAACCTATACTTGCCCTCACAACAAATACTAAACAACATATAGGGATGTTGGCACCAAAAGAAATAGTGTTCCAAACAAAGATCTGAGCTTCTTCCAGCTCTTAGCTTGCATTTCAGCCCCTTTGCCAAGTTCAAAACAGTCCACACAAGAGAGCTTGGGGTTCCCTTCCCCAAGTTCAACGCAGTTCTATTGACTTTCAAAAAGTGTTCCAAATCAACTTTGCAACCTTTCATGCTTTTCAATGGTTCACTCAACTTGTTCTTTTCAATACTCGACGCGCGTAACAGCTTCAGCAACTTAACTTTCCTTGGTTCACTCCAAGTAGGGGTTACTCGGTCTAGGCACAGTGTTCGGACCACACATTCCATCCACTATAGGTCACGCAAATGATAACCCTTGGCACTTTGTTATATTCACTTGTTTTCATTGGACTTCCTTGCCAACACAGGCCCCCTCTTTCAACTTGTCTCAATTGTCCAATTTGTAGTTCTTTTTTATCCTTGGCAGCTTCATGCCTCTGCCACAAGGTGCCTTTCACACTATTCACTTCGTGGGGTGCTGTCCTGATAACCACTTTGCTTTCACACTTCACAACGGTGCTTATCAATTGCTTTTCATTTGTTTCCTAAACCCTTGTCCCGGGCTTTCATTCGGTTCATACTTTCACTTTGTCCATCATTGCTTTTATATTTGCTTTCACTGCATTCGAAAAAGCACCTGACTTTTATTTCACTAGTGCAGTGCTTTCATGTACTTTGCATGACTTTTCTTTAGGTCGGTATTCAATAGTGCATAAAATACTTTGTAGCTTATTTGGCATTCACAAATCTTTCCTTCGGTCTTCTGACCGTCTTATCATGAGTTTTCATCTGACCGGCATCTCCTTGTGCCCAAGCCCAGTGCCTGGAGCGCCCCAGTGTGACTATTCCCTTTCCGTCAATCACTGGTCTCCTGCAGCTCCTTCGGGTGCTTTCGGCTTTCTCCTCTGTGACTTCTCACTCCCCATTCACTCAGCGGGAGCTTTGACGAGCAGCACTCATCGCTTTCAAACCTTCCGGCTGCTTCGTGTGACTCCTTTGAGTCTTTAGTGTCCCCCAGGGGACACATGGCACTGGATTCTGCAGGGCTCCCAACCTTCTCACAGCTCGCTCGGGCTGCGGCGTCCTTGCTCTCCTGCAGCGCTTGCAAACTACTCCACTGGCGCCTCTCCAGCCTGCTCCGTACTTGGTTGCTGCGTTTACTCCAGACGGGTCTCTCGCCCCAGGCAGCTTTCTCGCCCCGGGCAGCTCTCTCGCCCCACAGCAGATCTATTTGCCAATTGCTGGTTTCTCTTTGTATACAGTAGCCTTTCAATTGTCCTTTGCCTGATCCCAATTAGTGGGACATTTCTGACCATGGTAGTAGTGTTTTACAGTCCTCTTCTTCGTCTCAGTACCAGAGTGGTGCCCACCAATAGAAGTGTATATTACTCCTAGTTGCCTCTTCTTTGTCCCAAGAAAGGGGGATACCATGTCTCTTCTGAAGACATGCTCTCCTCAAGGACCCTCTACCCAAGTGATCCTCACTCGCATTTCCACCACCAAGGTCAGGATCCAAAAGTGATGGCCTGTCCCTGGCCACCTAAGGGGAGTAGATGGGAGGATGCCCTCAGGTTCCTCACACATGCCAGAGACAGTGTACCAGCGTCCTGCCTGTCTGACGCTGAAGTCTTGTAGATGAAGAGACATGAGGGACCCAACCACACAGACCAGATCCAGGTCAAGCATGCAGGTCTATACTGGCCAGAGAGACCGTCTCCCCTAACGAGCACCCCTGCCATAAGCCGGTATGTGACATCCTACAAGGAGCGGGTGGAGAGCGTTGAGGCCACAATGTAGCCCCTGCCAGGCTGAGAATTCGCCTACCCAACGAGAGGGGGCAAACGGTGAGAAGCAAAGCATGGTTGAGCAGACCCATAGACCACCCGGGGCTGAGAATTTGCCTACCACACGACAAGGGGAAGGAAATGAGAAGCAAAGCATGGTTGAGCAGACCCATAGCCCACGCTGGGCTGAGAGTCTACATACCCCACGAGAAGGGGATCGAACTGAGAAGCAAATCCAGGCTAAGCAGGTCCGTAGCTCACGGCAGGTTAAGAATTTGCCTACCCCAGGAGGTGGTGAGGAAACGGAACACCACAGTAGGGTTGGAGAAGCCCGTAGCCCACCCAGGGATGGGATTCTGACTACCCTACAAGGGGTTGATGGAAGCAACAACCAGAGCAGGACTAAAGAGAGGGCCATTGCCCACGAGAGGCTTAGAATAGCAAAACAAAACGAGGGAGAGAGAATTTTGTTTTTGTGAATACCGGCCAACCAAAGTCAAAAGAACCTGTTACTAAAATAGAATCTGTTTGAACTGTCTGACATGAGGAACATTGAGAGAACTTTATCTTTGTGTGAACTACTGTAAACAGGCCAGGCCCTGGAAAAGATGTTGAGAACTCTTTATTGGCTGTCAGATAGCAAGCCACCACTATGTTGGCTAAAGGGGTGTAAATTCTAGCCTGAACTAAGGCTTCTGTTCTTTTTGTTTTCATAGTGTTAGGGCCTAGGTTTGGACAGATTTCCTTTGGAAGATGTAGGGACTTATCTTAGAAGTAGGGTTTAAAGGAGGAACTATTTATTTTAATAAAAGGCTCTTGTTCAGTCATGTCCTCTTGTCCATCATCTATGTCTGACCTACCATCCCCTGCCCCCAACACACACACACACTTGATGCTATTGTTCAGTGTTGCTATTAAAACGTTGAGAATTCTAAAGCGTGGTGTATGTCCCATTTTGGATACCAAACCGTAATTGTGTGTGTGTGTATATATATTGTTTTACTGACTTTTTAGACTCTTTGACATACTGCTTATGGGTTACTAAATAAATGTAGTATTTTTGTACTGAAATGACTGGACAATATATTAACAAGCGGAAAAGGAGTTGCAAACTCAGTGGAGTGGCGTGGAATGAGAGGGAGGGGAAAGATGAGGTGGATAAAAGAGCGGGGGAGGAAAGAAGTATGGTTGAAAAAGGAGCAAAGAGATAAGTAGGTGGAGTGGCGATGAGAAGAGCAGAGGAGATAAAAAGAAATGGAAGAACAGAGAAGGGAAGGAGGCAAGTGGAAATAAATGTGGAATGGAGAAGGGAGTGAGGCGAACAGAGCTGAGAAGAGAATTCATTGATTTTGTTATTTATTATGCGCCTATACACAAGTGTTTCCAGACACAGCAAGGCAAGAGAGGGGAACAAAGGGAGGATTAGACAAACAATCTAACTAGGCCTAGTGTCATTTAGATCGGGCAAGTGCACAACAAGAAGTGCAGGGCAGAGGGTACAGGGAGAAGTGCACCCAGAGCAGCAGGGCTCTGAGTTAAGTACAAGGAAGACTTGGACTACAGAGCGCAGTCAATCCCAGCCTGGTAGTGCAAGGAAAGCCAGGCAGCAATGCAAGGTGGGCCAGGTGGCAAGTGCAGGGGGACAGGTCAGGGGGGTCCTGGTGTTCTGTAAGACTCTGAGGACAGCGAGTCAGCAGATGGAGCAGGAGCCAAGGGTGGGTTAGCAGGGGAGAGGGAGCGAGAAAGAGGAGAAAAGGAAGGTCTTGAGGAGTTTCTGGAACTTAAGGAGATCCGGCTCAAGGCGAAGAGAGGCAGCGGGGCCATTTCAGAGGGAGGCACCTGCAGAGGAGAGAGATCCACCCCCCATTCTCTGCTTGGAGAAGCAACTCACCCAGAGAGAATTGAAAGTAGATGAGCAGATGGCTCTAGGAGGAAGGTACTTGGGAAGAGAGAGTTGAAGGTAGTGAGGGCAATGGCCCCCGAAAGCCTTGTAGACGATGCAGAGGTTCTTAAACTTGATCTTTTCAGCCACCGGGAGCAAGTGGAGGGATTTCAGGGCCAGAGAGATGATGTTCCTGGGCTGGAGGCTAAGGATACGTTTTGCTGTCCTGTTATGGATAAGTTGAAGAGGGCGAAGAGTAGGGTTAGGCAGATTGAGGAAGAGGCTGTTGCAGTAGTCCAGCCTCGAAAGAACCAGGGCTCTGGAGACAGTGAGCTTCTGCGGGAAGGTGAGAAAGGAATACCTCTGAGGAGGTGCAGTTGGAAATGGGCCTTCTTGGTAAGGTCTGTGATCTGTGGAGAGAAGGAGAGAGTGGAATCGAAGATGACTCCAAGGTTTATTGACTCACAAGAGGGTGAGGGTAGAGGGCCCAAGGAGGGCGAACAGCGAGGGAGAGGAAAAGCTGGAGCAGGGGTCCCAATGAGAAGGATCCTAGTCTTACTGGCATTAAGGCAGAGATCGCTAGAGGCACACTATGCCTGAATAGCAGATAAACAGCCGGGTATGAGCGAGAAGGAGGAGGCCAAAGGTAGCCTGTAAGAGAGCTGCATGTCATCCGCATAACACTGAAAGTTAGAGGAAAAGATAGAGATCAGGAGGGCCAAAGGGACCAGATAGACATTGAAGAACCAGGGGAGAGGATAGAGCCCTGGGGAACACCGCATGTGGAGAGAGCGGTAGTGGAGAGAAAGGATCAAAGCTGAACCTGGGAAAGTTGGTCCAGGACCACGCCAGAGCCTGGTCCGTGATGTATAAGATCTCGCGGAGACCAGTAATCAGGATTTTGTGGTTGACTGTGTCAAATGCTGAAGAAAGGTTGAGGAGAGTGAGGTCAGAGGGAGTGCTAGAGTGAAGGATGGAAGAAAAGTGAGGTGAAAGGCAAAGAAGTAGGCAATAATACCAAGAGAGACAGGAGAAGTAGACTGGCAGGGTGATGTGAAGAAACAAGGTATGTAATAGGTTGATGAAAGGAAGGTAGTGGGAAAGAAAGGAGAGATAGGATAGGATGAGTGCAGAAATAAGGATCAAAGTGAATTGTGGGAAAAGAGATGTAAAGAGAATATGGCAAAGTCAACAATGTGCTGAAAATAAACCAAATCAACCACTGGTCGTAATAGCCTGGGCATCATTTAATGGTTTGGAAGAATCGGCTCAGCCAGTCCCAGGCCATGAACAAGGGGGAAGTAGAGTCTGCTAATCCTGGGCTCCAACACTTGCATGAGAGTCTGATGGCCGACCAACATCAAGATTATCTAATACTCTAGGCATGGTGGTTCCTGGTATCAAGCGAAGGCAGAAAAAACAATCCTACATTCACACCAGTAACAATCCATCCAAATAAGACGCTGCAGTCTGCAAAGAAAGGATTGCAAGGACACTTTGAACTCCCGAGACAGAGTGTTGACTACTAAGCAGAACTGAGCGATAGATGGCACAAAGGAAACACCGGAGGACCACAGTCCAAAGGCAGGTTGATTACTTTGTATCTGTTCATGCAAGTCCCCAGCCCCTAACCTCAATAGAACCCAGTTACACATGTTTCAGGTGTTTTAGTAAAATCTGTGAACCATATCCATTGCCTCAAAGTTGTCCGTTGATCCCTTGGCCGGGATGATGACATCTACGTATATCTGACATTGTATGTTTTTTATTATTAGAGTTTTTAGACTTAATTATGAATATATCACCTGGAGTTTTAGAGTAATAATAAGAAAGCCTTGTTAATTCCTCTTGGTATATGTGCCACTTTTTGAATAGATCAAATACCGTCTCTGTTTGGTCTTACAGTGTGTGCATGCGTGTGTGCTCGCACGCGCGTGTCACCTTTTAAACGGAATAGCACCATGTAAATCTTGTACTATAGGGAACTAATTAATAGCCAGTTTCTACTGCAGCATGTAAGACTACACTGTTTTAAATTTTTAATCGCCCACAAAATGGCTGTCTTTTCTGCCTTTCCATATTTTCCTTAAGACCTTCCTACCAGTGCCCAAGTGTTTTTTGCGAGACGCCCATGGTGCACCATGTCCGCCGCTTTGTTCATGGGAATGGATGCGTGCAGATCATTCTGAAAGAGTTGGACTCTCCGGTCCCTGGATACCAGCACACAATCCTCACATACTCCTGGTGCAGGCTATGCAAGCAGGTAAATATAGTGAACTTCCAGTTGGTCTATACGCAGTGAGATTTTGACACAAATAAAAAAACAATTATAGACCGACGCAGATCAGAAATTGAATGTTTTTATTTATGAGTGTAAGTGTATAACTTAGTAAAATTGGCTAATTACTACATTGGTGTGATATAGTAAAAGTAACTCTGTGCTTGCTGTTGTCTCTCAACATTACCAAGCAGGAACACTTTCAGGCATCAGTAAAACACCAGAGCAACTGTCACTGAATATTGGTTTAGAATACATAGTGTTTTGCATTAATCAAGGGGATTTATGAATTTCTGAGCCCTCCCTAGGATATTGGGCCTCATTACAAGTTTGCCGGTCCGGAAACAACAGTACCGGTAAGCTTGCCGCTACCATTGTTTCCGAACCGGCAAACTACGAGTTATGCGAGCGGGTGCCTTTCAGCCCGCCAGGTCTGACCTGGCCGGCAGAACGGCATCCGCTTGCAGACCTTGACAGATGCACCGCCACTGTTGCACATAGTGACGGTGCATTTGTCCTCCCCATTCCCATCGAGTCCACTAGGACTCGATGGGAATGGGGAAGTTTCTTTTTTACAGCGCCTGGCCGGAGGGACCGCCAGGGCTATAATGCCCCGGTAAGTCTCCATTGCCAAGCGCCGTAAAAAAAATTACTCCGTCGGCAGCTGTGCCCTTTTTAACAATGTCTTTTTGGAATATACAGGACCCTAGCAAAGGTGAGCATTGTTACATATGCATCTTGTGTAACCCAACGCTATTGCAATTAGATCTACTTAAAGGTAGTAGTAACTTTGGATGTTATTTCACCATGCCACTTTATAATCTATTCTATCTCTACCTTACATACCTCCAGTTCCTCTAGCTTTGATCTTCCTTATTACAAGCTCGGCCTCAAATATGCACACACAGTAATTGTTTGGCCCTAAGCAATACACTGGTAGAAATGAGTGATCCTGAGTATTGGTGTATCTGTATAATTGATAAAGGTGTGGCAGCTGCTTACTCGTGAAAGTGGGACTTTTGCACAAAAAAAAGACTAATTTTGAAAGAAAGCTCAACAGAGCTTACTGACAAAGAGCCATACACAGTCCACCTTTTTCTACCGTTTAGGGTATATTGGTCGACATTATGCTTTGATAGTGCTAGACCAGTAGTAGGTAATGACTGCTAGTCATGTGTGACACTAAACAGCTCACTGTTTCCTAGACTGCCCCCTACTTGCAAGCCTTTTGGAGATGGGATCTGTCAAAACAAATGATATTCTGAGTCTTCCTAAATCAGTCCTACCGGGCATCAAATATCACGCAACTAATGTACATGGTTTAGGGGAACCGGATAAGCACTATAGTAAATTCATGGATGTGTTTATTGCACTGGAATTGATACATCATTAAGATTAGAAAGATGATTTAAAGTTGAACTTCACAATGTTGTACACATATGACAATCTTGTGTCTTAGAGAATGCCTAAGGTATTATGACTGCCTTTAACTGGTGTCATGAACTCTTGCAGCCTTTTGACAGCAGAATACCGTCCCCTCTCCATTTCCCTTTCTACCTTCTAATGTTCTGAACTCTACTAGTGTTGTTTCAGTTATGCTTGTTGATGTGGCGACTATGGCGGGTTGATCTACCACCATGTGACTGCCGCTAGACAACTAGAGGTTTAGATAGTGATAGGAGGGGAGAGAATGAGTTGTAGTTGGTGAGGGATGGGTAAGCTAGTAGCTCCGTTAAGAAAGAGCCAGTGTGGCATTCACCATGCTGCAGTCACCCACATAATTATACCAACTTGAGGGGCAGTTTTGCCTATACCCTTCTTAGGTGACTTTTAATACTTCTTCATAAAAACTACCAGCATAATAAGTATTATCCATAATTATTTTTGTTTAAATAAAATAATGAAACAGAAAAAAAGCAATTATTTTGTTGTTTGCAGGTAACTCCAGTTGTCCCTCTTTCCAATGACTCCTGGTCGATGTCTTTT
This sequence comes from Ambystoma mexicanum, assembly GCF_040938575.1. Lineage (NCBI taxonomy): Eukaryota > Metazoa > Chordata > Amphibia > Caudata > Ambystomatidae > Ambystoma > Ambystoma mexicanum. The sequence goes on from NC_090931.1 coordinate 712,463,970, forward strand.
GCAAAATATCTAGAACTTCGATTCTATGGGCATCAGTACTCCCGCAGAGCAAATGCTGATCCCTGTGGACACTCCATACACCATGATTACCACCAATACTTCTCCTACAATCAAATGGTGGCTTCTTTCAGGTAAGCCTCTTAATTTGGAGACATGAACCAGATATTCTTTATACTGAATTAGTCTTCACCGGTTTTGTCTCTTTTTTTTATATTTGTGTATTAAAGTGCCAAATGAGCACAGTGTAAAACGAGAGAATAACAGATTGCCCTTGTATACTCTATACAAAAATATTGGTAAACTGGCTCCCTTTTTCTGCCTCCCCTGTTCTAGAGTGTGGGGTCCCCCTCCTGCACAGCAAGAGGGAAGAGGGGAGAGAAACATAAATGTCTAATGATCAACCCCACTAATCTTCCTGACCATGTAACGCTAGTTCAGAGATGTTGTCAATCATCCGTGGTACAATCTTGGATTTTTGTTGGTGAAATGTTTTATTGTCGCCTTGTACAATGCCACAATTTCTGCTGCTTCTATTGGTCACCCATTATTGTGGTTTGATATTCTGCAACCTCCGGATAATGTCCTGAAAGAGTGAACACGTTTGTTTTTATCACCAAGGTCTGAGTCTTGAAAATTGTGCAGTACTTTTCAGGTTGCGCCAGTATCTGGAAAGGGTGTGCTTAGAAATGACATTCAAAAAGCGCACAAGAGCTTCTAGTAAAACACACCCCCTGGTTATAACTGGGAACACTTAACCATTATCTAACCCCAAGAACCAGAGGAAAAACACTGATGAAACATTTAGACATCAGTCCATCAGTCTCTCTACATATTTCTTTAAAAATTAGAATGTATTAATAGTAACAGTATAATTAAAACATTGATAATCTATCGGTTACAAAATACAAAAAACCGACATTGCAAAAAACATACAGTAAATATTCATAACATTATTCACAGTATAGGCTCTTTCCTTCCGATATAGGTTATTGCCACCAGCTCCACATACCACTGAGCATTCTATTTGTTACATAACACTCAAAACTGAATGAAAGGAGTCAAAGAATACAATTGATTCCACACACCACTATAGTTCCTTTGTGTGTGTGTGTGCTTGTCATGACATTAACCTGGTCCATTGTGCTATTTTAATTCTGAATCATATTGACGTATCACCCTATTGTGCATGCTACTGACATCTGTGGCATTCTGTTGATGTATCCCAACATAAATATGTTTCGAATGGATTGTGTCCTCCCACGTATTCCTCATCTTATGATAATTCGTTATCTCCAGCTTCACTGCTTCGGAAAAATTATTCTGTGCTCGAGGTCGTGGCATTGATTGTCCCTCGACGGACTCCGTACTCTGTCGACGTCACCTATGGTATAAATAGCTCGAGCCGCGCCCGTTGCTTCAGTTCCGTTTTTCCGATCGCTTTGCTATCGAGAACGGCGCGCTTGAGATTTTCTGTGAAGAAAATGTCATCTTCGACTCCTTCGACACCCAAGACTGGGTTCAAGAAGTGCGTAGATTGTGGATCAAAAATGTCAATCACGGATCCCCACCGGGTTTGTCTCTGGTGTCTCGGTTCCAGTCACCAGACCGACGACTGTGGTTCCTGTCAATCCATGACCTAGAAAGCTCTTCGTGAGACGAGAGGTAAACTGTCGGTGGGGAGGGAAGCCTCTAAAAAGGCTACGTCCAAAAAACATAAGAAAGCGACTGATTCGAAGGAATCGGATCGCCATAGGCACTCCAAGAGATCTCGATTCAGGAGTAGATCGAGACACTCTTCTTCCTCGTCCAAAAAAATGAAGAGGAGACGTAGATCTCCCTCATCATCATCTTCAGAGTCGACCAAAGAAATTCGATGTCCGACAAAATCGGATTCTCCCAGAAAATGGGAAGAATTTCGTAAAAAGATGATGGAGGTATTCGAGAATGCGGCTCCGACCCCTTCGAATGAACCTCAGAAAAGCCATACCCCTAAAGTTGCTCCATTGGACGACAAAGGGAAGTCCAAGACTACCATGGTAAAAACCGGTAGTGTCAAGGATACTCGAAAAACTCGAGTCGATGCCAAGTCGTCGAGGATTCTTCGAGAGTCGAGCACCTCTCCGGTGCCATACAAAAAACATAAGTCGTCGAAGGCTTTGACGATTTCAATGACACCTTCGGCGTCGACTGTTTCGGCATCGAAACCAAAAACAACCTCGACGCCCGTGTCGAAGTCATCTTCAAAGTCAGCGAAGATTCCTTCGACAACTTTGAAGGATTTCTCAATTCCTTCGACGCGTATGGTAGAGGAAGAAAGAAGATTCACTCCGTTGCCCAGATCAGACTTTAAGTCCATGTCCTCAATTTATGAGGAATCTGGCTCAGAGGAAGACAAAGTTACTCCTTTTGGAGTTTCATATGGCACAAAGCAAGTTCCTGAGGAACTCATTGATCAAGAATCTAAAATGAGACCTGAGTGACACTCTACATTCTGCCAGTGGGATTGACACCTCCCCAGAATTAGAGTTTGCCAGACCTGATCCTGCAGAGCATGCAGACGCTGGGTACAGGAGTCTTTTGACAAGAGTAATTGAGTATATGGGTTGGGGTAACACTTCACCCGTTTTTGAACAGGATGACATGACAGATATAATTGTCAGAGGTCCTCAAAAAGATCCAGTTCTCCCCTTTCACAGGGATCTTCAGAGGACGGTGGAGAAAAACTGGGAAAAGCCTGAGAGCATTGCTGCTGCAGATAGTAATTTTCCCAAGAAATACAGACCAGCTGGTACGGATCCCGAATACTTAAAAAAGCATCCGACTCCAGAAAGTCTAGTCATTCAGGCAGCATCCACATCAAAGCAAACTGCATATCCCACTATCCCTCCAGACAGAGAGGATAAAAAAGTTGATGCCTGGGCACGTAAAGTTTTCACGTCAGGCAGTATGGCCCTTAAATCGACAAATGTCACCTGTACCCTGGCCAGGTGTACCCATACCCTGTGGGACTGTATTTCGGCAGCGGCTGATCATATTCCGGAAGGCGAGGAAAGGGAAGGCTTCCTGAATATAATCAAAGACGGGAAGGAGGCAATGGGGGAATGTCTCCAGCCTGGACTGGATACTGCTGATAATATCAGCAGATCCATGGCTACAAGCATTGTGCTACGCAGATTTGCGTGGTTGGGGAAGTCGGGGTTTGCACCGGACGTGCAAGCCAGACTCCTTAACATGCCCTTTGATGGCTCGAGGCTGTTTGGCAGCAAGGCTGATGAAAGCCTAGAAAAACTTCAGACCTCGAAAGCGGCAACTAAATCGCTTAGCGCCTCCATGCGCTAGCCTCTAAAACCCTATTCTGGCTCATCTTCCTGGAGGGGTTGTTCTTTTCGTTCCTACTCCTCATTTGGTAGAGGAAGAGGACAGACTTCTCAAAGGGGCAAAAGAAACTTCCCTCGTGGAGCACAAGGAAGAGGTTCAAAATCAGCCTCAGGAGCGGCATCTGTACCCTCAGCCACTCCTGCAGCCGCCTCCAAATCTCTCTGAGACCTTGTTGCACAAAACACCAGTGGGAGGCAGGATCTCTCAGCATCTGAAGGAATGGCGGGCATTACCTCAGATGCTTGGGCACTGGAAACAGTAGCCCAAGGTTACTGTCTCCCCTTCCTAAAAAGGCCTCAGAATCATCCACCGGGAGCCAATTCCACCAAAATTCCAGATCTGCTCCTGTTGCAGGAAATTCTAACCCTGCTAGAGAAAGGTGCCATAGAACAGGTACCTGTAGCGGAAAGGAACAGGGATTGGTACTCCTCATACTTTCTCATTCCAAAAAAGGACAGAGGAGTGAGACCTATCTTGGACTTGAGAAACTTGAACAAGTTCCTCAGGAAGGACAAGTTCAAGATGGTGACTTTCTCAGATCCTTCAGGCTCTCCAACTCCAAGATTGGTTGGTATCATTGGATCTTCAGGATGCTTACTTTCATGTGCCAATCCATCCAAAGCACAAAGTACCTGAGGTTCGCGATTGGCAATTCTCATTATCAGTTTCGAGTTCTGCCATTCGGGTTGACCTCCGCCCTGAGGGTTTTCACCAAACAGTTGGCAGTTGTGGCAGCGAGTCTCAGGAGAGGAGGTATTCACATATATCCCTTCCTGGAGGACTGGTTGATCAGAGCAAGTTCTCCAATACAAGCTCAGGAGCATCTTTCGATCACTTGCCACTTCCTCCAGAAATTGGGCTTCTCCCTCAATTTCAAGAAGTCTCATATGATACCATCCCAAAAGCTCCAGTTTATCGGAGCAGTCTTGGATTCTTCCTCAGGAAAAGCCTCGCCTCTCTAAGTGAGAGCTCTCCACATCCAGCAGATGGTAACGAAGTTCCAGAATGCCCAACGTCTACCGGCCTTCGATTTTCTCAGGTTGCTCGGCCTTATGGCATCCTGCATTTTCCTAGTACCAGAGGCAAGGTTGAGAATGAGATCCCTTCAATGGGCACTCAGAACTCAGTGGTCCCAGTTCTCAGGGAATATGTCGGATCTTCTGCAAGTCCCGAGCGCAGTTGCTCAAGATCTTCTATGGTGGGCTTGCAACGACAACATTCTCAAGGGAGAATCTTTTTGGCAACCATGGCCGGAGATAACAGTAGTGACGGACGCCTCACTCACGGGGTGAGGAGCACACACCAATGATCTGACAATCCGCGGTCGTTGGTCTCCATCGGAGTACAAACTATACATCAACCTTTTGGAGCTGAGGGCAGTCAGACTAGCACTGAAGGCCTTTCTGCCCTCTTAACAGGGAAAGAATGTCCTGATAATGACGGACAACACAGTGGCCATGTACCACCTCAACAAAAGAGGAGGAGTAGGGTCACTACCACTATGCAGAGAGGCAATGCAGCTATGGTTCTGGGCAATACGAGAAGGAATCGCTCTATCGGCAATTCACTTAGCCGGAGAGAAGAACACAGCGGCAGACGCTCTGAGCAGGCAGAGCACAGTCTCTCATGAGTGGGAGCTGGCTCAGGAAGTCCTTCTGGAGATCTTCGCCCTTTGGGGAACCCCTCAGATGGATCTGTTCACCACGCGATCAACCGGAAGTGCGATCAGTACTGCTCAAGGGAATTTCCTCAAAGAGGAGCTTTGGGAGACGCATTCGTAGTGGAGTGGAAGTTTCCACTGCTGTACGCGTTTCCCCCAGTCCCCGTGATTCCTCAAGTAATCAGGAGGTTGAGAAAGTTCAGGAAAACCATGATCCTAATTGCCCCGGATTGGGCCAGGAGGACGTGGTACCCGGACCTTCTAGACATGTCCATCTGCCCTCCAATACGTCTTCCACAAAGAGAGGATCTTCTCTCGCAAGAGGAGCTTTGGGAGACGCATTCGTAGTGGAGTGGAAGTTTCCACTGCTGTACGCGTTTCCCCCAGTCCCCGTGATTCCTCAAGTAATCAGGAGGTTGAGAAAGTTCAGGAAAACCATGATCCTAATTGCCCCGGATTGGGCCAGGAGGACGTGGTACCCGGACCTTCTAGACATGTCCATCTGCCCTCCAATACGTCTTCCACAAAGAGAGGATCTTCTCTCGCAAGAGGAGCTTTGGGAGACGCATTCGTAGTGGAGTGGAAGTTTCCACTGCTGTACGCGTTTCCCCCAGTCCCCGTGATTCCTCAAGTAATCAGGAGGTTGAGAAAGTTCAGGAAAACCATGATCCTAATTGCCCCGGATTGGGCCAGGAGGACGTGGTACCCGGACCTTCTAGACATGTCCATCTGCCCTCCAATACGTCTTCCACAAAGAGAGGATCTTCTCTCGCAAGAGGAAGTTCGGGTTCTCCATCCAGAGGTCAAGACACTCAACGTTCATGCATGGTTTCTGAGAGGTTGAGATACAAGGATTGGGATCTTCCGGATGACGTAATGGAAGTCTTGCTTTCACCCAGAAGGCCAGCAACAAAATCTTTGTACCGATGTCGCTGGAACAGGTTTAGTAACTGGTGCAAAGATAAGGATGTGGACCCTTTTCAATGTCGCACTCCAGTAGTGCTCACTTTTCTATTACATCTAGACAATCTGGGGCTCCAGATAGGAACAATCAAAGGATACCTTGCTGTGCTGTCCATTTTCAAGCGCACCTCGGAAGAGGTTTCATATTTCAAAATACCATTAATCATTCAATTCTTAAAAGGGCTTACTAACGTATACCCTCCAGTACCTTTTCATGTCCCAACTTGGGATTTAAATTTAGTACTAACATTTTTGACTTGCATACCTTTTGAGCCTCTGCACTCCTGTCCATTGAGGCTTCTAACACTAAAAACTGTCCTCCTTGTGGCCCTATCATCAGCCCGCAGGGTTAGTGAACTTCAGGCTCTCTCATGCAAACCACCATATACTGTTTTTTTATAAGATAGTCCTTAAGGTTAAACCTTCCTTTTTACCAAAAGTAGTTACGGACTTCCATTTGTCACAACAAAATAATACTACCAACATTTTATCCTCCTCCTCATTTGGGCAAGGAAGAGGAGAGACTGCACAGACTAGATCCCAAGAGGGCTCTTGGTTTTTACATCTCAAGGATGTCTAAATTACGACAAGATGACCAACTGTTTGATGGTTATACTGGTCATAAACTGGGCTTATCAGTAACAAAACAGACCATATCCCGCTGGATCATTTTGGCCATAATTGAATGCTAGAGATTGGCGGGAAAAGACCCACCAGATGGGCTTCGAGCCCATTCTACAAGGGGAATGGCTACTTCTGCGACTCTAAAGAGGGGAGTCCCGGCAGCAGATATTTGTTCAGCTGCAACTTGGAAAACAATGCATACCTTAATCAAGCATTACTGTTCGGATACGGCCTCCTCCAATGAGGGGTTATTTGCCACGGCAGTTCTACATTCTGTCCATGAAAACTGTAATTGGTACTCCCACCTCCAAAATTGCCACTGCTATGGGAGTCTATCATAAGATGAGGAATACGTGGGAGGACACAATCCATTCGAAGAACAAGTTACTTACCAACTGTAACGTTCTTTCGACTGGATGTTCCTCCCACGTATTCCTCATCGACCCTCCCATCCTACCACACAGTACAGTTTACGTTTTCTTATACTTTCCTCTCACGAAGAGTGCATCAGTTATGGGGCACGCCTGGGTGTTCCTCCTATATGTTTCATCGAAAAAACAGAAATGAAGCAACGGGCGCGGCTCGAGCTATTTGTACCATAGGTGACGTCGACAGAGTACGGAGTCCGTCGAGGAACAATCGATGCCACGACCTCGAGCACAGCGCCCTTTGCCAAGAATTAATTTTTTTCCGAAGCAGCGAAGCAAGAGATAACGAATTATCATAAGTAGAGGAATACGTGGGAGGAACATCCAGTCGAAAGAACGTTACAGTTGGTAAGTAACTTGTTCTTCTGTCCATTCGGTGTACATATGCCGGACATTCTTCAGGAGATGGAATCACTACAGGTTTTCGCAACAACTCTCAACCAACATTTCTATATCTTTTTCTTTGTCATTGCATTAAAATCTACAATAAACATATTCAAGAATTAATTCTTCCTAACGCTTTATCAGTAGGAAAAAGTGCTGTATTACAATGTAGCATATCTTTGTTCATACCAAAGGGGGATTAATTCCCAAATGATGTCCATTTTCTTTTTCACAGCAGCAGTACACCCTTTAATCGTACTCATACCTCATATGTATTTAATGTGTCTGACAAGGAGAAACAATGCAGGCTTGTCACAACCATTTCTTATTGTAGGGTTAAAATGAGCAATACACTTTTCAAATGGGGTACTCGCTTTGTTTTATTCATGCTAATTCATGCCTCTATTCAAAAAGTTACTGGCTTCCTTGTGTTGTTGGGAAAAATGTCCTTTCTTTCAAAAAGCGAAAGTCTTTGTTGCTGTTTAAAACTTGCTTTGAGTCAGCCACAAATTCATCCCTACGATGTCACTTTTCAGTCTAAATGTCATCATTTGTTCCCATTTAGCTAGGGCTTCTTGTATGTTATTGTCATTGATTTGCTGTAAAATCAGTCATTTAAGTTCTGTAGCCTTGTGGTTAGCTTCCATGGCGTGTTCACCAAGGGTGCCATAACTATTTTGAATGACAAGCATGGATACTGTTATTCTTCTGAAAGAACAGTACCTATCGCAATACCCAGTGTGCCTGTAAAAGTTGTATGCTCATTGTAATGTTGGAAAATGTGTACTGTAGCGTATTTTCCTTAAGCTCCTAGTGTCAAAAGGAACCTCCCGGCTTTTTTCAAGAGATTAGTGAAATGGCTGATATCTGTCAAAGTTAAAGATGCCCAGAAAGGTTTGCAATAATGTGTTCTTTATCAGAGGAGGCCAATGGGGGATTGCCTCGATCTTTTTGGATCTCTCGAAACCCAGAGGTCTAAGAAGTGCACTGGCCATCTGATGATATCAAGTCAAGTTTTCTTTGCCAAATGATACATATCGATGAAGCCTGATTGGATTCTACTTGTCTTTTCCCAATTGTGTCTAATATTTCTTTAGCTATTCATTCATCCGGCTTCTAGAGGTGTGCGTGCCGCTTCCCACAATTTACATCAAACGTCAAACTCCAGCAAAAGTCTCCATTCTGCAGGACCTGAAGGACTTTTCACAGAAGTATGTGCTTTTTCTTTTTTACGTATCATGCAGCAACATTCTCTATCCAATGAGAAGGTTGCAGTCATCTGTAAAGAATTATGAATATTTTAGTGAAGTAAAAATATGGGTATGGCAATGCAAAGGAAATTAGTTAGCGATGTGTAAAATAAAAAAATATCTGTTTTACGTTTAGTTTAGATGTGTGCCTTGCTTGTTAGCCAAGCTTTATTGGCACCTTCTTCCTTGCTAACAAATAGTGTGAATGCATCAGGACACAAAGCTGCATCATGCAAACAAAATGGTGTACGATTGAAGCATGTCTTGTATAATAGTTCATTTAAGCTGGACAGCAGGATGAGTTGTAGGCCTTACTTTATCCCAATGAAAGTTATACCATTCATAATATAGTCTTATAGACCGAGGGAGGCATCATTTTTGCATACGTTTTGTGAAGGGTCATTGTACCAAGTGATAATGACCCCTCTCTCCTGAGGTATATAAGACTATTAGCACATAGTGGTAGTATCAATACATGTTTTGTAGTTTTTGTGGTTATTTAATAGCGAGTAAACTAAATAGATAAATTCAGTTAGTAAATGAAATGTGTTTTAATTTTGTAGTATTTAGTATTTAAATAAGGAAGTCGTCAATAAGTATTTGAATTGCAAACTTTGTTATACTGGAGCAGGTTTAACATGAACATGCATTAGGCTTCATGTAAAAGTACAATATTTTTAGATAACAAAGTGGAAGCATTTTCCTATGTTTTAGCCTCCTCTTCGATGTGTTAAATAGGATGTTTAGCCTTCCACTAAGATTAATCGGTGCCCGGATCAATTAAAATGAATTCCACCTTGCTTACTGACCTATATTAGAGATCAGGTGAAGATTCTTTAACAGTTGGTTCACTTGTGTGTACGCAGAGCACACATACATGAGGAAAATTCCTATATTCTCTCTATATATGCAATTTTTACAGGACATGGGTCTGTTTTGCTCCGAACAAATGCGTGTGCTTTTTTATTAGGGCTCTTCTACTCACTAGTGATACAGGTACAGTGAATAGTTATTGTAACACTAGATCACAGGCAAATGACAGGAAATAACAGACATTCTCTTCCCTGTCCTTAAATATTGCTTTTAATGGCTAGATTCCTCATCTTTGAAAGTTCAGCCTAACGCGGTCAGCTCTGCACAATGTTTTCTTATCAGCCTGAAGATGGTGCTCCGAGGTTCACTCCGCCACAGACCCTTGGATCCGATGCATGCAGCAAGTGATGTCTAACTCATTTATGTTCAGATTGCTCAGTGTCATTTTCCTCCTTTCCTTTTTTCTGCGTTATACGCTCAGGATTTTTTGTCTGTTATTTAAGATCTTTTTTTTGTACTTCTATGTCTCCACCAAAATCAGGATTTAAATCCCTTTGTGAATGTCACTGCACCATGACAGTGACTGATCAGCACTCCATGTGTCTCTTGTCTTGGCAAAAGACCATGACACTGAGGAGTGTGGGTCCAGTAGATATTGTACACTGAAAGCTTTTCAGGAGCCTGTGGCTCATTTTTTCTTTACCTCTTCCAAAACGACCCTAGAGAAATCTACTCACAGTACTCCCTGTAAGACTTCCGATGTTGAACCAGTGACCCAGCGGTCATGCTCTTCCTACAAACTGCATCATTGGAGACAACATTCAGCATCTGGTGAGATTCTGCAGCCTGTCAGGGTGAGTCCAGTGTTGCCTTCCCTACCTCAATTCCTGAGGAGTGGGAGTAGCCAGGGTAGCCAGGCAGAAGTTCTTTGATCCGGCCCCTTAGGCTGTTAAGTCTTCTGTTTCTCTCAAGGATGGCACTTGGAAGCCAAAATGCTGTTCCCTCGCATGCGCTCAGGGCTTGGTGGGCCTTAAGATGAGTTATCTGCCTTAAGTGCCACTATCATCCATGTATTTAGTGCTGATGGTGCCCTTGGCACCAGTTGCATGGCACTGACTCGCTCTGCACCAAGAACTGTGGCTCTGATGTTAGCATTGTCACAGGATGCTCCTTATATGCTGGACACTCAACAATGTAAGGATAGTAGGGCAACTTAAGTTAAGAGGCTCCGCAGCATCTTTGTTTAGAGGAAGATGACGAGTAAATAGGGGATATGCCCCTAGGTTTATAAGCTTAGACTCAGCATGATTGGCCAGAAGAGTTCAGTTACTTTGAAGATTCTCTCTTGCAGCTGTAGAGAGTTCTTGGGGGATTCTGAGATTGGGCTTGATCCCGTTTCTCAGTTGAGTCTGAAATTCTGGGTGTTCAAGGCAGTTACAAAATAGGGAGCTGATAACCCAATTTAAAGAATGTCTCTGTAGAGATCCCCACTCAAATCATTATGGGCATCCTGCAGTCTAAAAGTATCAATGTCCTGTTAGGGCCATGTGGGGATTTAGCATGCAGGCTGCTACAAGTGTGATTCAGGCCAGCCTCCATCCCATGCCTGGCATTGGAACTGGAACAAAAACAGGGTGGAGCAGGTGACACAATTTTTCTTACTGTCAATCATTTACCGGTGAGCTTTGTTATACAGCCAGCCGCTGCTGGAGCTAGAGGTACACAGTTTCCTGCTACTCCCCTAGATAGGGACTGCATTAAATACTCACACAATACTCTCACTCTTTGTGGGGAGTAACTGAAACTGAAGGCAGCTATCTTCCTGCAGATTTGAAGGCATCTTTAATGCAGCTGCTCTAGGTTGCTAACTAGACATTCTAGAACATCTTGAAAGTTGGCTTGAACTCGACATGCTGTGTGGAGGCTGTGCAATGGGCACTAGGGCAGTCTCAAGCCACCATTCCTTGACAAAGTCTGCCAGTTTCACCCAAGAGGTCCAGTCCAAACATTTGCACATGATGTTTGGCCTTTCTGATTTCTTTGGTACCAAGGATGACAGGAACCTCCAGAAGTTCAAGGATTCTCATTTCGGGACGAAATCATTGATCTGTAGGCCTCTCCATCTTTGCCTTCCCCATTGAAGGGATAGGCTAGGCCTTAATGTTTCTACTGTCACAGGTGGCCTCCAGAATACCCCAACTCTCAAAGACAGTTGAAGGTTTTAATTAGAGAAGTTGTAAAGGCGCCAACTAAGGTCCGTCCCTCTCTCTCTTGTGCAGGGAGTCTTCACTCTATCCCAAGGGTCCCTCAAACTCAGGATGGTCACTAAACTTCAGTAACCCTTGCTGTTTAAAATTCTGCAAAGCTGTTTGTGATGACCTAAGTGCAAACAACCTTTCTGTCTAACTCCCTCTGTGAACAGTCTAGGAGAATCCTAACAAAGTTCTCTAAATGCAATTCGGTATAGGAATAGCTGCCTGTCTTTGAATTCTTTATTTACATAACATCGGCAACAAAACCCAAAACAACCAATATAAACAAATAAAACATGGTAAACAATACAAGAAAGTACAGTATTTTACACAGGTCTATGTACAAAGTGATATACTCATCACCTCAAACCCCCAGCAAATCAAACAAATCCCTCAATCACCCCCCACCCAACAAACACATTCCCAGGTTAAAATCGCTGACGAATAGCTGCCTTTCAAACACTCAGGTCCCACTATCCTTTCCTTTCATGTCCTGATGCTCCTCGCCCTGCCGTTCCAGCCTAGCCTTCCCTTCCTTCTACTCTCCTCCCCTTCTTCCTCCCACTCTTCTTTGTCTCTTCCTCCCTATCAGACTTCCTGTTTCTCTCCCTCTAATGTTCTCTCTACTCCCCTCTGCTCTCTACTACTAATCTCCCCTCTCCACCTCTTCCTCTTTACACTACTACTATTCTCCACACTACTACTACTACTACTGTTACTCTCACCACTCCACACCACCACTACTCTGCCCCAGGGTCTTCTCCCAAAGTCACCCTCCTTTCACTCTCCTAGTCCCCTTATCATGGACTCCCTACTCTACTTGCCTCACTCCAACTCCTTACATACACAATCAGACCAAAGTACCATTTTCTCTCGCCAACCAATGCCTCACCTTGCACACTCCTTCAGTAATCCTCCTCGACACTCCTCTGTACCATCCTTCCTCTACCTGGTCTCTTGGTCCTCTGTCTTCTCCCTTGACTTCAACCAAACAACCTGCTCTTTCCTTTTTCTTGGGCATCTTTTCAGCCTCCTTCTTCCCCCTCCATTAGCTCAAACTCACAGCTGGATCCCCGGGTCAACCCCTGTCTGTCTTCCTGAGAGAGGTTAAATTACAGGTAAGCAAATATCTATAATGGGCCTTAGGCCCCACCCCCTTTTGTACGCAAGTCTGCCGGCATCAAGGAATGACAGCCCACGCTCAAAACCAATAATGTCCCAGTTCTTAATATTGTCAGTATTGTGATGGCTGCTTTTTGCTGTGCGGCTTGATTGCGGGTGCATTGAATAGCTGTAGCGTGTCGTGCATTGGAGCTGCCACCTCACGTCGCCATCCGCTCTGTGGCTTCATTGCAGGTAATTGAAATGTCTGTGGCACGTATAGCAAAGGGATCTCCTCTTCGCTCTGTAGACCACATCATGTCCCCAATGAAGATACACAGTGAGTCTGTGTCCCCTAGAGTACTGATAGTTATACTTTATTTTGGGCAAGGACCCGCCGATTCTTTCTTGCCATCTCTCTCCTGTTTGGGTTGCTCATTCTATCTTCCCCTGCTATGTCTTCTGGGAAATGGAGTCCTATGGAGCAAGCAGAAAGAGACTGACCAGCATTGTGCAATATGGGTATGGGGCAAGATAAAGGTAGTACTTATTTCAGATATGCAGGCACATGAAGAAGAGAGAGGGATGTTGGGGCCCTCTGAACTCCCACCTCTGGGGAAGCATTGGCTCTGGTAAAAGCCCTTGTAGGCCTCCCACACAGGAACAGAGGATTGCTTTCTTTTTCCAAGAATGGAGAAGGAGTCCGACCCATCCTGATCTGAGACTCCTCCGCAATCTTCTCTGAAAGGACCAATTCAAGATGGACACCCTAGTGCAAATCCTCCAGGCTTTGGAGGGCATGATTGCTGCATGTCTTTAGAGCTGCAAGATATGTATTTTCACATCCCTATCCACCGCAAACCAGAGATGCCCTCATTTTATTGGTTGGGAAGCACTACCAGTTCAGTGCTCCCATTCGGCCTCACTTCAGCCCGACAATATTCACAAAGGTGATGGTATAGGAGGTGGCCACCCTGCATAGGACAAGGGTGCATGTCTTCCCCTACCTTGATGACTGGTGCCTTTGGCCAGATTGGAAGAGGACAACTTGCAGGCTTCTCAGGGATGACCTGTGCTCTTCTCCACCAAATGTTTTAATCAACCTAAAGAAGTCTTTCTGACTTATGCAAAGCTTCCTAGATCTGAGCGAGGCATGTCTTTCCCTCCATCAGAGAGAGTGAAACATGAAAAACATGGTTGTTCCCTTCCAACCGTACAAAGGACTCCCAAATGTTTTTTTTTTTTTTTAATTCTTGGGAGCATGGCTTCCTGCATCCTCACGTTCTGCGGTCACTACAGTTGGCCCTAAGAAGCCAGTGGTCCCACTTTAACAGGGACATTAAAGACATTTTCCTGGCCCCCCTTCAGATTCGAGAGGGCCTCCTTTGGTGGGTATATGCCCCTCTTGCTATGGGCGCCATATTCCGACAGCCGTATCAGATGGTCACTATTAAAGGGGATTTCCAAAATGAACCCTGGAGGTGGATTATGGGAGGCCAACCTTTTATGGTGAACCAAACAGACACTATAGTCTAGTTAGAGCGGTAAGGCTTAGTAGTAGTAGTAGTAGTAGTTTATTATTTATAGGGCGCGCCATACCCTGGGGCATCAGGGCGCACAGGACAAGAAAATGCTCGGCTTAGTTACGAGTACATAGTAAGTGGTAACAGTACAAGGTATCATACAATAGTACAGGGTATCATACAATATACAGTATATAGTAGGCATATATATACGCGGCCGGAGCTAGGTCCAGAGTCAGCGCAGTTTTACAGGTGTGGGTACACTATCAGGAGTATACAATAATATCTACAGTAGTAATATACATACAATATATAGTGTACAATAATATATACAGTAGTAATATACAGGTATCAGGAACATTCTAGTGCAAAAGGGAGTTGATTTAGATAGTCTGGTATAGGGGTGCCAGTGGAGCTTCAGTTAGTATATCAATGGAAACAGTCAGGACAGGGAGGTTAGTTAGTCGTCATTTACTCTCAGCCAATTGATCAAGTTCTGCCTGAATTTCGCAAAGGGCTGGGGTTCTCTGATGCCAAGGGGAAGTGAGTTCCACAGCTGCGCTGCCTTGACTGGGAAGCTCTGTCCTCCTATAGTCGCAAGTTTAAAACGCGGGACTTGTAGGCAGTTAGCATTTGCTGTTCTTGTGGGTCTGGTCGAGGTTCTAGGGTGTAGCCTATCCTTGAGATATGGTGGTGCTTTGTTATTGAGGCACTTGTGGGTGAGGGAGGCAATTTTAAGTTGAATTTTGTCCTGTGTGGATAGCCATTTATGTTCTCTTCTTACCGAGGATATGTGCTCCTTTCTACTAATGTTGAGAGCTGCTCTCAGGGCATTGTTCTGGAGGACCTGGATTTTATGAATAATCTGTTTATTAGCCCCAATGTATAGTCCATTACAATCCTTAGAATGGGTGTGTGTGAGTTGTTAAGGCCACAATGTGTCCACACAAAACAACACCAATAATTCCAGTTAGAAAGGCAAGTACAAAAATATACAATGATTTTAGACCTTTTAACATACATACTAAACAATTAACCGTCTAGTCAAATATTGTCACAGTTATCATAAAACAGTTTTATACGTTTACCCTTAGGAGAAAATAGAAAGGATTTGATTCATAAGCACTGTAAAACAGGTGAGCACTCTGATGCATAAAGTTCAGTAGAAACACTTTAGAGCAACCATAAAACAATTCACTTGCATTTAGTATGTCTAGACCTAAGATGGTTTGGGGCCTTGTGCCCTATAGTCACCAGTCCCAAAGTTATACTTTTCAGTTAGGTTTTATTATGTGATTGGACGATGCAAGTGGTTATGACTCAAAGTTTCAAAAAGTTAAGAAAAGTTCAGGTAAGTAACACTCTCAAACCTACTATACTAGGATAGGCCTAGTAGAGGACCCTTAACCAGATCTCCACCAATCTAAGTCAGGAAAGTGAGAGATATGGACAGAACTTTACACCCATGTAACCCTAAGGAAGACCTTAGGTAAAATAAACCGTTATTTTAACTTACCCCCCTGAGTCAGATTTCTAACAAGACCACTTCTGAGGTTCCTGAATCCGTTGGGGACACAATCTTCTTTGCTTGGTCCAATCGAGGGAGGAACAGGGGTTGCGGTGCGAAGGTCACTTTCGGATGCAGGCTTTTCTTTTGATTGGTTGCGATGCTTGAATCTCCGTTGCAGGCACCTTCCAGCTCAATACCCATGTCAAGAAAAGATGAAGACTTCTGTGGAGCATGCAAACTCAGAACACCTCCAAGGATTGAAGAAGACTGATTGCAACAGGAGGCAGTAACGTAATTTCACCAAAATACCAGGGGTAGCGGAAGTGATACCCCGCAACCCTTTACCTCTGATGACATCACTATAAGTGATGTCATTTGACCCAGCCCCGAAGTGTTATCGCGGGAAGCGATGGTACACAACCTTTCACCCCTTGACAAAACAGGAAGTGGCATCACATAGCATTGTTCCTAAGTACACTACGAAAAATATGGTTACGATATCACTATAATGTGATATACATTTCATACAAGAATGGATCCCCATATGTATCGTTAAAATCACTGTGTTTAGGCCCATATTACCAAATTACTGTGAATGCAAGCAGACGTCCATGGCCAAATAATAATGATGTGTTATTATATAGTGCTTACGCTAAAGCGCTTTATATAGAAAAGATGCACATACAATATCACCCAACCTGTGTTGGTACTCATTTATCGACCTCTGAAGGATGAAAGGCTGAGTTGTGGTGTTTAAGAACAGACTAATTCAGTGACTATTCTTTCTTATTTAGGGTCACTGCTGAAAGTGTTAGACTTGCAGAACCCATGTTCATTTGTTTTTAAGAGGCCTGAACAAGAAAGTCAGCCACTGCAAAAGCAAAGAGCCACATGGTGCTGGCCACAGCCCAGGAGCTTGCATTAAAAAAATGTATTAAAGTTTTCAGGTAACTTCATTAAACAGATCAGAAACATAACATGGTGTATGGTAATAACAGCAATTCTTCATTCCCCTCCGTCCCACCAAGCACATTTCCTTATGCCCATTACCTTTCCCCCTCCACTCTCCCTACTCCCTTCCCCCCTTGAACAGTGTCTTCTCTCATATATACCACCATCCTGCCAAACTATAAACTCTAATCTCTGCACCTACTGAAATGTGCATCTTGTTGTGCCTCTTTCTGAATGCTCACTGCTGTTTTCTTAATGTCCTGCTTCAAAAAAAAAGAATTAAAACACAATTTTGATTCTCAGGTGTGACCGCTTTAAAGAAGGCACACTATCAAACAGTAAGACACACAAGTGATCACAGTTCAAAGGTGTTTATTGAACTTCAATTGGATTTGAAAAACACCTTTCTAATCCTAAATTTAAAGATGGGAGCAGGCTATGACCATCAAATATTAACACAGTCCTAGTCAAGTCTGTCAAAATAAAAGGGCCTATGCTAATAAACCTATTGCCAATCCTTGGTTCTAAATACAAATAGTGTGGGAAACAATGTTTTACAAAAGAGAAGTGTTCAAGAAATTCTATGTCCGATATTCAAGCTGTTTGCTTCCCTTCCCCACGTTTTTAGCACGGGACAAGGCGGCATACTCTCTTGCTTCTCTAGCA
This sequence comes from Ambystoma mexicanum, assembly GCF_040938575.1. Lineage (NCBI taxonomy): Eukaryota > Metazoa > Chordata > Amphibia > Caudata > Ambystomatidae > Ambystoma > Ambystoma mexicanum. The sequence continues at coordinate 712,481,473 of NC_090931.1, forward strand.
CGAGGATGCAGTTCAAAACCTCAAAATCCGGGCCTTCTGTGCCAAAGTCTGTTTGCCATTCAAAGTCTCTTATGTAGAGGGCCTGATGCAACACGACAAACATTAAAGTTCCATTCTTTTTCGGATTTCACATATGCAACTTCTCGGGTGTTTTGCTGTTCACTCCAGGTCCCCCTTTGCTGGGCTCGGACCCACTTTAACACAAAATCTTCAATTGGTCTACTTCCACCGGACTCGTATCAAATTTATCTACTTCATCAAAACTTTCTTTCACTTTCCCCAAAATCAAAGATTTTCGACTGTGTGCAGGATTTTGCTTGACACGTCGCAGGATGACTTTGATTCTCAATTACTCGTTCTCTTCTTGATATAACCTTTTTTCTCAGTTTCACTTTTGCCACTTCTAAGCTGGATACCTTACAGAGACCTTCAAATGAGCATGCGTGCAGTGCCGGACCACTCTATCATAGGTGTATCTTGCTTTTAAAGTTCAATCACTCATCAGCCGTTCAACTTTCGTCTCTTATCACACACGTCTTAACAACATTCGTTCCAGCGCTTGCCGTACAATGTTGCTGCTTTCTTCAACACATACTGGTCTTGTAACGGTCTCCACAACTCACTGGCTGTGCTGATTTCACTGATGCTGCTTTGTTCTTGGAGCCAAGGACGGGACCACAGTGGCTGGCGTTTCTCTCGCCTTGATTATTGAAGTGGGAGGACCTCAGGTATCTCCTACACACAATGCAGGATTCTTTAGCCTGGTTTCCTGGTCTTAAGCTTTCTATTCTTGAGGTTTCAGGAAAGTAACGGTTCCTTCTCGAAAAGGTCAAGGGAACTTTCCTCCTTATGATCCCCTTCTGTTTTGCTGTCTTTCTTCTTTGGTTCAGCTGCCATCTTGAAACTGCTGTTTCCTCGTGAGCTTTCCCTTGCGCAGAGTGTGATCTCGTGCTCCACCTTTTATTTGTGTGGTGAAGGTTAATGGAAGTTAGGTGTGTGTGATGGTCAGTAATAGCCCGACCTCACCTGACCGTTGTATTGGGAAACGTCAGGTATACTGCTCGGGTGTTAGACTGTTTTCTCTCATAGCGGGCTGTCCGTGTGAAAGTGTTTGTGTTGTAAAAGGGGGCAGGGAGTGTAGAGTTCCTAAATATCCTACCTGGTAGAATGGGGTAAAGGTGTTAAAGGGAAGGGGATACCACATCTCACCATCCGGCGTCCCACTCCCACTCCCTCTCCCTCTCCCCGAAGATCCCTAGGAACTGGATCTAAAACCGATGGCTGTGTCCTGGCCACCTGGATGACAGATCCCTGGGGACTAGTGGGCGAGCCACCTTCTGGTTTCTCACACCTCCAAATATGCTTCCTCAATTTTGTACTGCTCTTTAGTGCTTTCTAGCAAATTCGCATTTAGATGTGCTTCCAACTGTACATCCTCCATGTTGTACTGCTTTTTAGTGCTTTCTAGCAAATTCGAATTCAGGTGTGATTTCCAACTGTGCATCCTCCATTGTGCACTGCTCTTTAGTGCTTTCTGTCAAATTCGCATTTAAGTGTGCTTTACAATTTGTTAATGATCTTTGATTCTGGACTTTATAATGTGCTCATTGATTTTGTCTGCTTGGCCGCTTGGTGGGATTCTAGTGATGCATAGTGCTTCTAACCCTCTCTGCTGCTATGCTCTGATTTCTGTCCCTGTCATATTGTGCTCTCCATCTCCCCTATCTATTATACTTGCTTCTCCAACACCTATCCTCCTTCTCTCACAAAGTCTGGAAGGAAGACATTTTAAAAAGGCACTCCTGAGATCCATCCCTTGTCTGCCCATTGCGGATACCTACATCAATGCTTCCACTATACAGACTATCACTGACATTTCTCTTACTCTCGCTGCCATCTACATGCCCCCCCCCCGGACAGACCTCCCACTTCCTCTCAGAATGGGCGTGCCTGTCCTCCTATCTTCTTGCCCCCTCCCCCAAACGTATCTTCCTTGAGGACTTTAACATCCATCTTGACTCTCCAGGTGGGGCTACAGTACTCTTTTGCTGCTTTTTCCCTCACTATCCTTCCCTCTGGGCCAACCCACTCTGCTGGACACACCTTGGATGCTCTCATCCCAACAGACATCCCACTCCTTACCAGTTCCCCCAGCATACCTTGCCAGCACTTGCTCTCGGGCTTCCTTCTCTGGACTAGCCCTAACCAGGTCCAACACACTCATCCTCCCTTCCCAATCTTTTCCCTGGCACTTGCCATCATGCCCCCCCCCAGCACTTGCCCAACCCCTCTCCCTTTGGACAATCCACTTCTGCACTTCTCCCTCTACCCCTCCTCTCCCTGAACATACCACCTTGTCTTGCACTTGCACGGTAGTATTGTCACAAGCCCAATATAGCAGTTTTTGTTTTTTCCTATGTTCCCTCCAACACCCCTACTTGTCTTGTGGCGCTTAGAAACACTTGTGTATGGGCACCATACAAATGTCCCTCGCGAAGGGAAGAAGCAGGTTGGGCTTGCAGTCTTCCAGCTCTCTCCTGGCGGCTCTATTGGTGATCGACGTTTGGAACAAAGAGCAGCTGGTCAAGTTTCCCCTGCTTCTGCTAGGCCTTCCAAAAAGCCTAGTCCTGAACAATGTGTTGAGAGGCTTGGGCCTTATTGAGGTCTGAATACGAACTTGCAAACTTGCCCATGTCTTTGATGAATTAATCATTAAAGAGTTTTCCTTTGGAAGTGGCCACTGCTTCGTCTGAGGCCAGCTCTCCCAATTTGGGATCTGTTTTGACCAGGATAGACCCCCTGCGCTTCGTAGCAATGGCGCAGTTCACATTACCCAGCAGGCAGATGGCTCGTTGGACTCAGCCTGCCAGAATGCTGGGATCTACTGCTTCGTTCTGCTCCTTCGCCTCCTCAGCCATTTGCGGAATTTGTGTTACTGGCCCTACTACGTCCAGCATCTTGTCCTGACAGGATCTGTCTATCCCCTTTGTGACATTTCCTTCTGTACCACCCCATAAATGTCGGTTGTTGTGAGGTTTCCGCTACTTTTTCAGGGATGCAGGGCCTAGGGCACTCCACCCCCGGCTTGCTTCTGGCCTCCTTGTCCAACAGAGTGCACAGACGCATCCTCAAGTATAAGGCGACTTTGATTGGCGGTTTCCATTCCGCTGACCTGGAATGAATTAGAGCCTCTGGGTCAAATTAGTGACCTGCTCCTCTCTATGCCTCTTTCTACTTTTCGTTGACGCTTTTCGGGCTGTGGTCGTGTTTGAGGAAGAGTCTTCTCTCTCGTCTGTACTACGTTCAGACGACCCGGATCAGCTTCTCTCTTCATGCTTTTCTGAGCTAGATGATAAATAGGTGCAGGGTCGGCCACATTTATCCAAAGACCTTGCTCGCTTAGTACTCCTGTACCTACTGAGCGGTGAGCCCAGGTGGGTATGGGCGCTGTAGTTCCGGTGAGCTTTTTCCTTCCCCCTAGTTTGGAAGTAGCAGAATCTGGCTCCCTCTGGGCTAACCGATCTTCAACTATGCTCAGTTGCTTGCTGAAAAGTTCCAGGCCGGTGCAGATTGCTTTTTGGACCATGTGCCCCATACAATGGTTGAACCTGCTGCGGCCTTCCCATGGCTCGTCTGACTCCCGACAGGAGTCCTTGTTCTCGCTCCTACTCATATTGTAGGATTCTGTGCGACTACTTGCGTAGCTTGGATTAAGTACAGCTGACCAAATCCTCTAGGGCTCAGCAGGGAACTGCAGGTTGGCTTGGGCCTGCACCTATCAGCGCTTCGTTGAGCGTATGTCCAGGGTGACTGCCTTGCACGGCAGCACCGGTTTTCTTGGGTATGTGCTCGTTCACCTCCCAGCAGGGTTTTTGCTGCTTCATAGACTGTCTGGGTTGCTCCCAGTAGATGGCACTGTAGGCTCACCTGCAGGCCGCAGGAGGCTGCCGACCTCTCTGCTAGTACCCGTGTGTGTACTGCCAAATGTGCTGTGCTGTAGACAGTGTTGATCGCGCTCGATTGACAGAGCCATTAGTCTCCAAGTGTCTCCTAAACCTTCTTGTGAGGGGTCAGAAATGTGAGGCGGACAACTTTGTAAAGGTTTCTCAACAAATGCCATTTTATTATATTAGAAGGTTGGATACACGCCTCACTTATCCGTACCCTGACAAGGATTTCCCTGCCTAAAATAAATTAAAGGAAACACACTAACCAAGGATATCTGTCCCTCTCACTTAGACATACAACCAATAAATGAGGAAATGCATGGCAGTTCAAGACAATAGCAATTGAGTTCATAATGTAACAGTCTATTCTTAGAACCTGAGTGAATTCCCCTTCCCCAGATTTCAAGCGGAATTCTGCTTCACAGTTCAAGAAAAGAAAATATGTAAATCCTGGCTTGCAACAAAGTTTCAACAGAGTTCTTTGCAACTTCAATTGGTCAACAAAACGTTCCAATAATTTAACAAAGTATATAGAAAGCTCTTCCTCTTCCTTCTATGATTTATCCTCCATAGGTAAAGGACAACTTCACAGTTCATCAATAGCAACAATAATTGTCTTGGTCAGGATCATTTGCCACAACTGATAGGTTCTAAAGAAACACAACTTCTTGGTGGCAGCTTTACACAGCTCTTTTCTTCATTAACATCAGCACATAACTTGTCTATGTCAGAACCACTTTGTAGCACTTCTTTGACTTCCACCTAGTTTAGTCCCATGCCAGGCCTACTACCTCAGTTCGCACCTGGTCTACTGCCATGCCAGGCCTATTCCTCCAAGGTTGCCATCTGGGTATATTCCCATGCCCGAACAGCATTTCACAAGTGCTCTTGTGGTTAAGGACAACTGACAAAAGGTTCACAAAGGCTTCAGTGTTCAACAATGTTCAGCTTCAAAATGTTTAATAACTTGTTAAACAAGATTCCCATTGGTGCTCTTTAATACTCTTCTGTAAATAATGCTCCTTTCCTTTTGAATATCTTTTCCAAGCCTTTTTGTCACTTACTGACAAGCATAGGGACTTAGTCTGCCTCTCTCTTGGCTTTGGCAGTGTGAGTTTATACCAGAGTTTACCCTATGTTGTATGAAGTTTGAGGCACTCAGGCGTCACTACCAGCATTTAAACTCACTTGGTAAGATGTGCGCCTGCGGTTCCCTCGCTGCTTCTGGAGCTCCTCTTGCTCCCAAGGCCCTTTTGGTCACTTTTTTTCTCCCCATTGCCCAGGTAACCAACTACTGACAAGCATAGGGTCTTAGTCTGGCTCTCTCTTGGCTTTGGCAATGTGAGTTTATACCAGTGTATGCACATGCAAGTGCTGCATTCTCTGCTTTTCAATAGTTCAGTGTTCAAAATCACCTTTAGAGCTGCCTTCCCTCATACGCAAATGTTGTTCTCTTGCTGAATGCTTGCCTGGAATACGCAAGCAGGTGCGGAGCGCTCCGGGGGTCACTACCAGCATGTGAACTCACTGGGTAAGATGTGCGCCTCAGTTCCCCTCGCCGCTTACAGGACTTCTGCTTCTGTGGCTCCTTGCGACCCAGCAAACTGCTTCTCGTAGTCTGTCTTCGCTCACGCCACTTGCTACTCGAACTCCACTTGCTCCTAAGGCCTTCTGGTGCATGCCAGCCACCAGAGACCACGTTGAGACTCTCAGCGACTGCCTCCTGGGAACTAAAGCTTCCCTCACCTTTGCTTCCTGATGCGAGCCTCTGCACTTCAGGATTTGAGACACACAGACCCTCTCAGGACCAGCAGCTAATTTCTGCCGCACAGTGGTCCCGGCGTCTTCTCTCTCTCTTCCAACTTCTGTCTGGGCTGCCTCCACACACCATGCTGCTTCTTGCTTTCTCTGCTCCTTTGCTTCTCTGTGGCCTGCACCTGAGGGCGCCTTTTAAGATTCTCTGTCTCCCTCAGGTGTCTGACCACTCATGCAACATTGCACCTTTTTGGCCCTCTTCTTCGTTCCAGTACTTTGGGAATTATGGGACTTGAAGTCCCCAATGACAGTTTTTCCAGTTTGATTTTTACTTTTAAGCCCAAGTCTGTTCTTTACAATATTCTTTAATGGAAGATCACAAGGATTAGTTACCAGGCCTAATTGAAAATGGGAAGGCAGTTCTTTTAGGCCGTTATTATTCACAGATTTCCTTTCATGATACCTCCTTTTGGTGTTAGAAAGGTCTTTAGTTTTACAAGTCTCTAGGATTTTGGACAGCATTTCGTACCCTGGCACTTGCCATCTATTTATATGTATATCATTTGGTACAAAGAGCTGATTGTTACAACAAGCTGTTAAATACTTTGGCATTGACGAGATATCTTCCCTAGAGGAAGATATATTCTGCATCTCATCTCAGAGTCCTCGCATTCCCATGTGCCTTTTCTCCTCCATGGTGATCCTCCCGCAGAACACCACCCCCAAGGTCAGGATCAAGAAGTGTCTGCCTTTCCCTTGCTGCCTGGGAGGACACTTTAGGCAAGGATGAGGAGTCCATAGAATTCATCACATTCTCCTGGAGTGAGCGATCCGATAAGGCAGTAATGTGCCAAATGAGCGCCAGAACTCTGCATGTGATATCGCACTGCACAAGCGACTTTCCTGGCGCTCTGCCCCCTACTGCTCCAGGCAACGGAACTGGGCCGAACGGGCGCCGGAACTACTTAGCCTTGTTGCGCTCTGCCGCTCAGTTATCCAGCAAAGATATGTGGAAATGTTTCACCCACAATGCACTATCGGCGATTGCCTCCCTGCCCCTCCAAAGGAGGCCAAAGTCAATTGCAGTGTCCTTACACACACCGCCTAAGCTTTGCACGCTTACTTCACACACATACTGTATAAGGGGAATTAAAAAAAGTACTGATCTACTGCCCAAGAGAGGTTTAGGAGAGGTAAAGGATGTCCAGGAATGAGATTGGTTGGACTAATCAGTTAGTCTATCAAGTTCAAACTGCAAACAAGACTGTTTGATATGGAAGTTGTCGTTTTTTCTTTGTTTGCACTTGAAAATGTGATTGTTTACGTATTCTGCTCGAGAAGTAAAGGGAAGATTTATCATAATCTGAGTGTTAGGCAGAATCCTGTGCAGTTCCCTTGGGGAACACTGCAAAAAGATTAAGACTACAGGAGTAAGCAGTAAACCCAATTGGTAGCAGTCTGCACCACCAAGATTTACTGGTAGCTGTGGCTGAGCAGTCAGACTTCTCTCAAGAATAGTAGGGCAGTATGCAGGGTATACACAGTAGGACCAAAACACAGTAGAGCAAACAAACACTGACCAGAGCTTTGTATAAAAAGTATATAATTATTTATTTAAAACACACTTTATGGTATATACTAGCACTCTCAATCAAAAGCAAGTTAAAACACAGTCAGGTAAAGTATGCACACCTCCCTTAATAGTTATCGGACAAGTCAGGGTTAAAACACTACTATTTGTAAGAACAGATGTGAGCGCTTAACCAAGATGGCACTCTGATAATGTAGTTAAAGGGAGAGAAAAAGGTAGAGCGTAAAAGATAACACAGTTCCCAACACTTTTAAGAGTTCAGAGCAAGGGGAGAAAGGCAGTTTATACTGTAGAGTCAAAGTTCATATGCCAGGCCCACTTTAAATGGAGCAAAGCGAAATGTGCCCAGGATCACACGGTTTAAAGTGAACTGAGAGTCTTTGCAGAGTGTTCCAAAGAGGTTGGGGAGATTCAAAAGATATAGTTGGAAGGACTGGAGCCAACCCAGTTTAGAAGCCAAGGATTTAAGGGTCACCTTTAGCAATCTGTAGAAAGGGAGGCCAGGCAGGACACAGTACCTTAAAGAGAAAGGAAGCTCCAGCGGGGGCAGTTGTTCCTGGCAGTGGTTGAAGTTCGTGGTTCCGACCAGGGGAAGAGAAGATCTTGTCGAGGAGGGACCGTGGAGTTGATGCACTGCACAAGGATGAAACCAGCCACGGAGTTCCTGATTTAAAAGGTGCAGTCCTTTTATTCGCGGTCAAAAGTGGTGAGCTTGGATATCCGGCCGCCGGGGTTCTTGGCACGGGCAATTTGACCAAGAGACGTCTTTGGAAGGCGAAAAGGGCGAATTGGTTGATCCCATCAGCTCAGGGGAAGAAGACTCGTCCAGTAGAAGACCTTCTCTTGTCGTCGGGAAAGTGGTGAGGTAGTTGCAGCAGTGCTTCACCGGTGGTGTCATCGTTGGAGATGGCTCAGCTTCTTCCCTCTTCAGATTCTTAGGTCCTGTGGTGACTTCTGAAGTTACAGTCCCAAAGGCCCTGCTTTTATGCAGAAAAACCCCCATTCATCAGCCTAGCTGTCAATCACATATGCTAAGTGGTGAGCCGGGCGGCTCACAACTGGGCGAATCAGAGTGCGACTTGGATTGCTAAGAGCAACGCAGTCCAGGGTGCCAATTCACCCCTCCACCCTTCCTGTGGAACCCAGACAGAGTGGCACCATTTGGAGGGCTTCTGTGGAGAAGCCCGCCAAAATAATGGAACAAAGGGCTCGACCTTGGTCAGAGTTACAGAGACGGACACAAACGCCATTTTAGAATCGAGTTCTGGCAAAAAGACCCAACCGGTGATTTAATATTAAATAAATAAACCAGCGGTATCTTTAACATTGCACTAAAAAGTGGTGCGTTTAAAATCAATGGGAAAATCCCATAGAGAATATTCTGGTGGAATATTTTGCGTGGTAACCACTGCCACCAGCCAGAAACTCGACGAGGGGGGACGGGATAGTGCCCCCTCGATAACAGACCCAGGTGCAATCAAATTACCCCTTACGAGTACTTCTACAATATGATGGTTTGTACTGGTTCTGTTCACAATTTTGGACTAGTAAAGCCAATGGTGACTTTACATGCCCTGGGAGACAGTAGTCAGTCCAAGTGTATGGAGTCTGTTTGGGGGTCACTGTGACACCCCTGTGGTACTGCACTGAGGGTGCTGTGTACCACACATACAGAAAAACAGATGATACCCTATGGAGTAAAAAGAAACCCCATAGCCCATAAGCACATAACAAGTCAAAGACATACCTCAAATCATGCCTAAGAGTGGGAGTAAAAGAGTCTGACTCTTAGCAGGAGAAAAAAATAAACCCCAAAAATCCAGCAAAGCTGCTGGGGGACTCACTAGGTTTGGGAAATTAGCCTTATAAGAGAATTCTCCCTAACACCGAGCCTACGGCCTTGACATAGAATCCTTTAAAAGCCTGATCGACATTTTGGATTCTTTTTGCCTTTCTTACTGTGTCTAGATAATAAGCATTGGGAAATGTGTGATTGGGCTTTGTGGATGATTTTTACTGGAAAATAAACAGGGTTCACTCAATTTTGTATGTGCCTCTCTTTCCCTATTGGAGATCCCGGGGCTTGTGAAGCAAGGAAACGATTGCAGTGTGCAGTTTGCTTCCAGAGCATCATAGTGGCCAAGTCAAAAAGGAAGATCTTCATGAAATCATTCTGGATTCATCTGATGACTCCATCCTGAAGTCATCCACAGCTAATTCTGGAAGATCATCCAAAGCCATTACTTGTATTACTCTAGGAGGACTCCATGACAACTTCAGGATATGTGTGGATTACACCCGAATGACTTCATGACAACTATAGGATGTTTGTTGATTACTAAAGGATGACTCCCTGACGACTTCAGGATGTGGAATACTCCATCACAATGATGGACTGCAATCTCTCCAGAGTGAGGCTCGGAAAACTTCTGAATTGGGATAATCAGAAATCCACCCTAAATGTACCCAGCCACACGCTGTAATAATTGAGGCAGAAATGTACAATAAATGTACAATAAATACAAAGTTTTAAAAGTTTTATTTTATATACAGTAAAAACGACCTTTTAAATAATCATTTATTTTGAACACACAGCATATTTTGTGGAACCCCCAACCCACTCGCCTCCTCTGCCAACCCATCACCAACTAGTCCTACATTTCTGCCAGTCTATTCTAGTTCAGTCTCCCAGTAACCAGTGTTATTCCTACAATTAAGGGCCTCAGCAATGACCCCTCACTCTTAGCCAAATACGCCCAAAGACAAACAAAAAACATCCCCAGACCTTAAGCAAAGACTTCCACACTCAGGCAAGGACTCCAACAATCAATCAACTCACAGGCCCCCTCAAACACAAACAGCAACCTGCCCCCCAATCATACTCTCCTAAAGCACCCAGGCCCCTACACACCTACACACACACACACCTACACACACACACACACCCCACACGCCCCCCCACACACACCCCCCCACACACACACACCCCCACCCCCACACACACACACACACCCCCACACACACACACACCCACACACACACACCCACACACACACACCCCCCCACACACACACACACCCCCACACACACACACACCCCCACACACACACACACACACACCCACACACACACACCCACACACACACACACCCCCACACACACACACACCCCCACACACACCCACCCCCAATACCACCCAGGCCCGCTCCAGACACACAGTCCTGTCCCTCCCACATACACACTCAGCACCCAGGACCCATTCCACCACACACAGCACCCAAGGCCCCTTCGACCTCACACACACACACACACATCCATCCATTCACCAGGGCCCACTTCCTCCTCACACACACTCACACACACCCAGGCACATCTCACCCTCACACACACAGCAACCTGGGCTTCTCCCTCCACATAAACTCAGCACTCCTACCCCCACCCGGGCCCATTCCTCCCTCACACTGACCAAGGCCCCCCTTCCACACATACATTCAGGGCCTCTTAATAACCCCACACTCAGCCCTCCGCCCCACTCAGCACCCAGGGGCCCTCCCCAAAGACACACTCAGAAGGTAAGGCCCCTCCCTACACACCAGCATCCACGTCCCATTCCCCAACATATACTCAGCAACCAGGCCCCCCACAGACACAGTTGGCACCCCCACATACAACACCGAGCCATCTTCCAATCCAGAAACATCACTAAAGACCACCCATCAAAACCACACACTCCAGGTCTCCCCACAAGCCATTCCACTGGTTCTAAATAAATTGCCCCTGTTTGAAACCATGTTGATCCTAATCGCCTCAGACTGGGCCTGGAGAACGTGATATCTGGAGTTGCTGGACATGTCCATCTGTCCTCCCCCATCGCCTTCTGAGGAGAGTCAACTTGTTCTCCCAATCAGAGGGGCGGGTTCTCTGCACGAACCTCAGCAGCCTGAACCTTCATGCTTGGTTACAGAGATGCTGAGGTACAAGGAGTGGGACTGTCGGATGGTGCCTTGATGTGCTCCTTTCAGCTCCCCTTTTCTGTCCCTTCTTCCCCAACTGCCCCTGCCCCCTTCTCCCTAACTGCTCACCATACCCCCCAACTGCCCTGCTTCTCACCAACTGTTGTCCCACCCCTTTCTCTACCAGCTCAACCCCCTTCGCTGCCAATGTTTCCCAGCACCCATCTCCCCAATTCCTGCTCCCCAACTGACAACCAGGACCCACAAAGGACCCCAACCTAGCACCCTCTGCCAGCACTGGTCAGAATCTGCTTTGTAAAAATCCCCCTTTCACCCTCGCCCCCCCACCTCCCCTTAGCCACGCACTCCACTTCTCAACAGTCTCTCAGCTAAACCTTGGAAAAGTGTGCTCAATCCCAAAACCACTGCAGTGCCATTGGCTTTCACAATTCATTCAGATCCTCGGGCCCCCCAGAAACCCCCTTACCAATTAACGAGTGCCACAAACCCTGATCACTACAAAGCCTCGCTGCCCCAAATGTTCTGAAAATCGCACTGCATGCCCGCCCCCACCGGATTCCACTATTAAAAAGAAATGCTTCATACAGCCCGAAGAAAAAGATTCCGATGCGTCGCCATTACAAACAATGTGACCAGGAATCAGAAATCCAGCGAAGTGCATACTGGGAACTGCTCGACACAGTGGGGTTTGTTGGGAGCTGGAGCAAGTTGGTGGGAAATGTGGAAAACGGTGCTGCCATCTTTAAGGTTAGCAATCATTAAATCGAAGGATGTTCGAATCGCATTGCAATCGTTTATTTTGCTGCAAAGGTGCTACACGTGCTTTGAAAATAAAGTAGAACTTGTTTCTCTGAAAAATGTATCCACACACCTTCATGGTCGCCTCTCAATACTCGCCGAGAAAATTGTAACTGGGCTGCCATGTATTATGGAAATGTAATTTTCCTGGTTATATATAGTTTACAGCATTTTCTCTGCACTTATGGCATTTATTTTCTCTGTAATTATGCCATTAAAAGCAAAAATTTGAAAACAAAAGGTTTTGACTTTTTTTTTCCATCACTAAAAAATGTGGATATATAATTAACTCCTGATCATGGTCCCAAATATGGAAAGTAGCTCACCAGGGTGAGGGACTGTTGGTGTGATTGCATGCACATTCTAAGGCTTTTGTGCAATTTCTTCTGAAAGATGAGCTATAAATCATACCTACCAATAGTTTAGTTTAGTTTATTCATTTGTATTGCGCACCAGACCCAAGGGTATGAGGGCACATGAGCAGCAAGGTGATTCAAAGCTTGGTTACAGGATGCTTATACTTTACATAATTATACATTACATTACATAATTACAGTGTGACGATGAAGGAACATGTGTACAGTTTGGCAGGAGAGAATGCAGTAGATGTATTTAAAGAATTACAAATATATACAAGTTTAGTATTACAAATTTACAGATTCTCTTAAAGCATGCAACGCGGAGAGCAGCCGTGTGGTGTTAGAGGTGTTAGTGGTTCGTGTTCTTTAACCAATGGATGTAGTTGCGTCTAAAAAGTGAGTAAGGTTGGGGAGTTCTGAGCGATGGTGGTAGGGAGTTCCAGTGTTGGGGTGCTTTCACCTGGAAGCTGTTGCCACCCATTTTAGTGCGTTTAAACCTGGGGACGGTGAGCAGATTAGCATTGGAGGTTCTGGTGGGTCTGATGGGGCTGTGTTTGCATATTCTGTCTGCCAGATAGCGTGGGGCAGCATTATTCAGGCATTTGTGGGTGAGCGATGCTACTTTAAGCAGGATTTTGTCTGTTGTGCTGAGCCAGTTATGGGATTTCCTGATATTGGAAATGTGTTCCCTCCTGGGAATATTGAGTGCTGCCCTAAGGGCGTTGTTTTGTAGCGTCTGAATTTTGTTGGTGATTTGTTTGGTGGCTCCTATGTAGAGGGCGTTACAATAGTCCAGTTTGGATAATACCAATGCTCTGGCAAGTGTAGTGCAGCTGTGGGTGGAGAGGAAGGGTTTGGCTGCTCTTATGAGCTTACATATGTAGGCCGTAGAGGATGCCATCGAGCTAACCTGGTTGTGGAAGGTTAGGGAGGAGTCGAGGTATATTCCTAGGGTTTTTACTTCTTTCGAAACCTTGATTAGGTTCCCATCTATGATGAAGTTGGCATAATTGTGGTCGAGTTTGGTTAGGTTGGACGTAGAACCAAGGATGATGAGTTCAGTTTTGTCATCATTCAGGCATAGACTGTGCGAAGCCATCCATGCCTGGATGATGAGATACACCCTGTTCACCAAGGCCAAATCCTGGTTGTAATCTCCCGTCAACGGGATGAGGATCTGTGTATCATCGGCGTAGTTAGTGTAGGTGATACCCAGGCCATCTAGATCATCAAACAGGGGCTTTGTGAACACGTTGTACAGAGTGGGGGAGACGCACGAGCCCTGTGGGACTCCACATGTAATGGGGATGGGTTCGGCGGCGGCAGAGGAGGAGAAGACTCGCATGGATCTGTTGTTGAGGAATGACTCAATCCAACTGATGGCTTCTTGTGAAAAGTGGGCAGCTGAGTCTAAATGATTACATAGGATTTTATGGTCAACTAGGTCAAACGCCGCAGAGAGGTCTAGCAGGAGTAGTAATGCAGTTTTCCCGTTATCTCTAAGGTCGTCTATTTGGGCTTTCAGATCTATCAGGGCTGTTTCAGTTCCATGTTGGGGTCTGAAGCCGGATTGTCTTATTCCTAGAAGGTGATTTGTTTCAAGATACTTTTGAATTTGTAGGTATGCTGTCTTGTCTAGTATCTTGAGCAGGAATGGGACGGTGGTAATCGGTCTGTAGTTGGTTGGGATGGACGGGTCAAGGGAGGGTTTTTTGAGGAGAGGGAGGACCCAGGACTCTTTAAGGTTACTGGGGACTGTTCCTGAGGAAAAAGAGGCATTGATGAGTCTGGTGATGAATGGCGAGAGGTCTCGTGCCGCGTCTTTAATGATTTGTGGGGGGCAGAGGTCACCTTTGCAGTTGGAGGGTTTAAGGCCAAGAATTATTTTTTCTACTTCGAGGGAAGAGACTTTGGAAAAGCTGAAGCGAGCAGAGTTAGGTGTGTGGTGTGAGGGTGGAGGGCTCGAGTGGGCGTTGATGGGGTTGGTAAGATTGGTGAGGGAGTCTTTCTTATTTTTAATTTTTGTTTGAAGGCCAGTGACTTTGTTGTTTAGTGCATTTTGGGCACTGGTGCACCATTGTTTGTTTTTAACGCAAGTATCTGGGATTGTTACCGGGGTTTCCAATTCTTTCAGGATAGTAAATAATTCTCTGGAGCTGGAGTTGGATTGGGAGATTCTCAGGTTATAGGATTCTTGTTTGGCCGCTATGATTTCTTTTTTATAGTTGGCCGTTATTTTGTTAAGCAATAGTTTGTTGTGGTCAGTCGGAGATTGTCTCCAGACTTGTTCCAGTTTACTCTTTTCCAATCTAAGGGTTTTAAGATGGCTGGAGAACCATTGGTTGAGGTGCTTTTTTGGTTTGGATTTTCTAAGTTTCAATGGTGCAATGGCGTCTAAGGCTATGCGCATGGTGTTGTTATAGCCTTCTACGAGGTCATAGGGATTAGAGTCTTGGAGTTGGCTTAGTGTAGGAAGGATGAGTGGGATCAGTTTTTCTACGGTGATATTTTTTTTGCTTCTCGTGTGGATGGCTGGGGCTAGTGCCATGTTGGTTGTAGGGCTTGAGGCCTCAAGTGAGAAGGAGAGGAGGTGGTGGTCGGTCCAGGATTGGGGAGTGTTGTTAGTGATCGATACGGCACAGTTATAGTCTGCTATCCAATCAAGGGTTCTCCCTTTGTTATGGGTGGGGCTGGTTACTTTTTGTGTGAAGCCTAGTTCAGACAGGGTGTTGCTGATGAGAGTGGCTTGATTGTCCTTGGGGTCTTTGTAGCCTAAATTGAAGTCTCCTAAGAGAAGGCATTGTGAGGAGTTTTTTAGGTTGTCGGTAAGGATGGCATTGAGGTCTTCCTCGAAAGATCCCGGGGGTCCGGGCGGTCTGTATAGTAAGTGAATGGATATTGTTTGGGAGTTAGCGATGGGTAGTTTGGCTGTAAGTGATTCACATGATGGGTGGTGTGTGGTGGAGTTGAGTCTGATGTTAAGGTGGGTCTTGGCAATGATGGCCAAACCACCGCCTTTAGCTTCAGTTCTGTCCGCTCGGATGATGGTGTAGTCAGTGGGGATGGCTAGCGAAAGGGCTGGGCCTGCGGCTGCATGAAGCCAGGACTCTGTTATGGCTAGGAAGTCTAGATCTTCAGCTAAAATGAGATCAGCGATGTCCGTGGCATGGGCAATCATGGAGCGTGCGTTGATGAGGGCACCTTTTATAGGTAGGGTTTTGGCTTTGGCAGGGGTGGGGGTGGTAGCTGTGATGAGCGCTCTATTGTTGGTTGTAGTGGAGTTGACGGGTTTAGGTTCGGGTTTTTTTAGTGTAAGGTTAGCGCAGGAGCTGATGGAGGTTCGGTGTGTGAGTATGGATTGTGTGGAGTCCCTGGCTCTAGGCTCGTGTATTTTTGGAAGTCTGGATCGTAATCTGGTCAGCCTGTACGAAAGGCATGGGGGAGCGAGTAGGCTAAGCATGATTGTGGTGCTGGGCTCTGTGAGGGTGGGTGATGCGGTGCCTAGGCTGGTCAAGTTAAGGGGTGAGCTGGGCAGGCATGCAGAATTGGTGATGTGGAGAATGGTTCTCAGTAGTATAGAGTAAAGGCCCGGGAGGAACATTGTGTGAGGGGGGTAAGGTGCAGTGTGTGTCCTGTCTAGGGTCGAAATCTAGCAGTGGACAGTGCGGCCTGCTTGGAGTAGCCGAATACTACTTAATCCATGTAGTGCAAGGTTGCAGATTGGCATCTGACTCAGGTACAGGTAAGCAAAGTGGTCATAGTAAGTGTTTGTCAATTAGCACAGCATTAGGTTTAGAATTGCGCCAGAGTACCAATTAACATCTTGGATCAGAGTAGCATGTATTCAGAATAGCGCCTGGAATGGGAATAGCACCTAGGTTCAGAGTAACACTTAGTTCAAGATAACACCTAGAATCAGAATAACCCCTAACTTCAGAATAGCACATAGAGCAGATTAAGGACAACATTGAGTTCAGTGGCTATGAAAGTATGTTGAACGGGGACACATTGGGCTGCAGGTAAACAGATCTAGAGGCAGTTGGTGAGCAGATCAGCAGAACAGAGCAGATGGTCACAATGTGGTTAAAAATGGCAGCTAGAATTGCATAGGGTAGCCGAGCAGCAGTGAGGCACAGTGCAGTTATATGTGACAGGGATGATTAGCGACACAGTAGTCTAAATACGAATGAGCACCTATGTACTGGAAATGGCAGCAACTTTGGGCACAGATACAGCATGCAATAAGGCCTGAGTGCACGAGAGTGGCAATAAGTAGCTTGTGGTAACAAAGCCTTTTCCAGAGTCTAGGCAGTTCAATTTAAAAGTGAAGTGGCGTTTACCGTTCAGGTTGGTCTGGAATCCGGCAGGGGGTCCGGGCAAACGGCGAGGAAGGCTGAGGACAGGTGAAGACAGGTATTGGCCTTGTTATCCTGGGCCTTGCTGGGAGTGGGCCGGCTTCGCCTACCGGCTGGCGATAGGCCCATTTCCATTCGGGAGATGCTTGTTCAGTCCTGATTTTAACTTTGCATTCTGGGACTTGTAGTCATGGGTGTATTATTGGGAAATTCAGGACTCCAAGTGCCAGAATGCAAAGTTTAAACCAGGACTGCAAAAGCATTCCCTGAATGGAATATGGAAGTTGACACTTATGCATCATTTATTAAAAAGAAAAACTCCTTGGGGGATAACTCTAGCTCCCATTCTCTCAGGAGAGGATGCTTGCCAGGACGCATGTCATCCAACCAAACCTCACACACCCACCATTCAACCTCACCCTAAAATCCCAAAATCACCACACCACCCAGCAGCACTACCCAACCTAAACTCAGCACATACAACTCACCTTCTTTTTAGGTTGTCACCCACTGTGAGCAAATTTTTACTAATAAGAGACGAAGGAGGACCTTGTGGTATCTCCCATGTTTGGTACACGGAAATCCCACAGACAACCCTACCTGAATCCAGTAATAAAGCAGAGGTTTTAAGTGTTTTTAATACATTTCTTAAACCCACACATTCTTCATCTTTATTGATGTTATCCACAGCACAGCTGCTCTTTAAAAACGTTTCTTCGTCAAGAGTTGCAACGTGGCTCTGCATTAGCTCTGTGTGACGCCCTATGTGACACGTGCCTGATACGCCACAACACGACACCCAGGATTGAGAGTTGTTAGTCCATGCACACTAAAGCCCTCAGGAAAGGGCAGCAAAATCTTTTACCTTCATCCACAAGGCAAAGGGCGATGTTGCACAGTCTCGATCGAAGTCGCGCATCATGGACCATTAGGTCGATCGAAGTTGTGGATCATGTAGCGTTGGTCAGGAGAGGGGTCCTCTCTGTGCAAGGAAAAGGAGATGAAAAAGAAGTCCTGCAAGAAGTCCCGCTCTGAGTGGGTCCTCGCACCAGCATTATTCCTCCTCTTCCAAGAAGAAGAGTCACTGATTCGGAAGTTCTCCAGAGCTGGATAAGGTACCTTTTACCACCCAAGAGGAATGGGAAGAATTTCACCAGAAGATTCTTGACCTCTTCGCCAAGGCATTGCCGGCTTTGGCACAAACGGGTCCCACCCAGTCTTCTGCAACCAGCAGGGCACCCGCTGTGATCTGTCCCAAATGCCAACAGACCCATGATTGACAAAGAAGGGGGAAGACGCACCCCCCTCCAACCCTGCCGAACTCCCCCCTTTTGGAGTAGAGATCTCGGCCAGATTTCGTCCTAGACATCAGCGCTGTGGGCAGCGTAGAACCTCGGGTGTATGTGCCTCTTCCATTTCAACCCTATGTGTCGAAAATGTGTGATTTCTACAACAGGGAAGGGTACTAGGCTCCCTATGTGTTTGAATCCCTGATCTCCAGGGAGGAGAGAAAAAGCAGAGGAATTCTATGAGGAGGGTGATGCCGTTAGGCCAGTCGTGTGTCAGCCCTCTGCATCCTCGGCAAGAGGCCTTGGGTTTCATCCCTCAGGCTCCTATGCCTTAATGGGTCGTAGCCAGGCCTCCAAGGGAAGAGTGCAGGGCAGATGCTACCGAAGGTTGGAGGTAGAGTTTTCCGCAAAGGAGGAGCAGTGGCAGCCACCATCCCTTCAACACCTCACAGGGCCAAACCTCTGTGATATATTCTGCCACTGTTCCCTTGTCAGGGGGAGACTTTGCCTGTTCAGCCCGGAATGGGTCAAGACCACGTCCTATGGTTGGACCTTGCCGGTTATTCACCTGGGTTACTGTCTCCTTTCGTGCAGCGTCCTTGAGATCATGGCCTTTACACCAGTACTTTGACTCCCATCCCATCCTTATGGAGGAGGTACATCAGCTTCTTTCGAAGAGCGCAATAGAACTGGTACCACAATCAGAATGAGGCAAAGGTTGGTACTCAACCTATTTTCTGGTACCGAAGGATTGCGGGGGCTTGCGTCCTATTTTGGATCTGAGGCTGTTGAACTTGTTCTGCACAAGTACAATTTCAAGGTGGTTACTCTAGCCCAGATCCTGCAAGCCCTCTATCTGCAGAACTGGTTGGTATCACTGGACCCTACTTCCATGTGCTGATTCATAATACCTAAGGTTCATGGTGGCCCAACATCACTAGCAGTTCAGAGTGCTGCAATTTATTCTTTCTTCGGCTCCAAGGGTTTTCACCAATCTGCTAGCAGTGGTGGCCCTCACCTCAGGTGGGAGGGCATTCTTGTCTTTCCCTAACTGGACGACTGGCTCATCTTAGCCCCCGCTCTTCAGATCTAGTGCTGGAGCATCGTCTCTGCACATGCTCTGTATTACAAAGCTTGGGCGTTGCCTTGAATTTCAAAAAGTCTCAGGTTTTGCCATCTCAGTCTCTCCAATGATTTGGAGCTGTCTTGCACATTCGCATGAGCAGGGCATTTCAGATGATGGGGCCAACATCTCTCGGATGGTCATGTCCTCCAGTCCCAGGAACAAGTCCCGGTCTTAGCCTTCCTGCGCTTTCTGGGCCTCATGCTATCCTGCATCCTAGTGGGGCCTGAGGTGGGACTGCGTTTAGATCACTTCAGCGCTTCTCTGTTGCCATTGGTCACATTTTCAGGTCCACATGTTGGACCTTGTACAGGTCTCAGACCAGATGGCTTGGAATTTTGTGTGGATGGCTATGTGAGGCATCTTGCGGGGTCGCACATTGTTTTGTCACATCTTGGCCCCATGTGATGGTCATGGACACATCTCTGACTGTTTGGGGTGCTCACTTGTCGGATTTGACTGTGAGTGGACGGTGGTCTACCGCAGGGTCTCAGGAACATATCAACTAGCTGGATCTGAGCGTGATCAGGCTGGCCATGGTTGCCTTCCGTCCCCCTTTGAAATGCAAGACTGCTGAATCTGATGGACAACATAGTGACCATGCACTTTCTCAACATGCAAGGTGGTGTGGGGGTCCTTGCTTCTCTGCAGAGAAGCAATGCGACTGTGGCTCTGGTCTCTGGAGAACAGTGTCTCTCTGATGGCAGACCAGCTGGCCAGAAGATAGAATGTCACAGCGGATGCCTTGAGCAGATGGACTCCACCATGAAGTTCTGGAGGAGATCTTCTCCTTATGGGAAACTCCTCAAGTGTACTTCGCTATCCGTGTGAACAGTAGGTGCGAGTTCTTCTGCTCCAGGGAATTTCCTCATTGGGGAAACCTGGGGGATGCATTGATGGTCGAGTGGACCTTCAACCTTTATGCATTCCCGCTGATCCCCACCATTCCACTGGTTCTAAATAAATTGCCTCGGTTTGAAACCATCTTGATCCTAATCGATCCAGACTGGGCCCGGAGAATGTGCTATCCAGAGTTGCTGGACATGTCCATCTGCCTGTCGCACCCCCGTCCCGCCCCGGCACCTTTGAGGAGAGTCAACTTGCTCTCCGAATCAGAGGGGCGGGTTCTCTGCACGAACCTCAGCAGCCTGGATGACGTCTTTGATGTGCTCCTTTTAGCTACGAGACCCGCTACTAAGTCTATTTATGCCTGCATATGGCAGAAATTCTTGGTTTGGTGCCCGCAGAGTTATCTGGCCCCTTTTATCCTGTCATTATCCGCCGTTTTTAATTTTTTGTTATCCTTGGCTTAAGCAGGCCTGCAGACGGCACTGTTAAAGGGATGCCTCAGCGCTATTTGGGGTTTTAAGAGGTCCCCGAAACAGGGATCGTTCTTCACAATCGCCACTGTCATGCAGTTTTTCCAGGGTTTGTGTAACCAGTTTCCTCCACGCCAGTTTGTTGTGCTGGCATGTGATTTAAACTTAGTTTTGACATTCCTTATGGGAGCTCTTTGAATGCCTCCATTCGTGTTCTATTAGGCTGCTCTCTCGTAAGGTGATTTTCCTTGTTGCCATTGCTTCCGCAAGACAGGTAAGTGAGCCCCAGGTGTTATCTGTTAAACCTCCCTAATTGGTTTCTCAAAGGGGAATGTCACTTTGAGAGTGAGACCCTCTGTTCTTCCAAAACTGCCCACGGATTTTCATCTTTTTGAAAAGATCCATCTTCCTCTGTTTTTTCCTCCACCTCATCCTTCTAAGGCGAAGGAGGGAGTCCATCGGCTGGACCCGGTGAGGGCTCTCCGCTACTCTTTCCCTCAGTTGATGGAGGCTAGGAAAGATTACCAGCTCTTCATTGGTTACACTGGTGCTTCTACTGTCAGGCTTGTGATTAAACGGACCCTGTTAAGGTGGGGCATTCTCTGCATCTGGAAATGCTACGATCTGGTAGGAAAGATGTGCATGAGGGTCTCAGAGCCCCTTCTACCAGAGTAGTGGCTGCCGCCTCTTCCCTGCAGAGGGGAGACCCATCCTGGACATCTGCCAGGCAGAAACATGGGTGTCTGCACACATTTGCTTAACATTTCTGCTTGAATTCCCTCTTAGGACAGGGTGCCTGCTTTGGTTGGGGCGGTCCTCCAGAGTTTTCTGGTTTAGGTGGCATCCTTGCTCTCCTCCCTCCTCCAGATTTTCATACTGGTATGCAAGTCTATCGTAGATGAGGAATCTGTGGGAGATTGGAATCCATTAGGAGAACAAATTACTTGCCTCTTGGTAATGTTCTTTCTGATGAATGTTCCTTCCATGGATTCCTCATCACCCTATCTACCTGCCCATCTTGATGGATAGCTAGTATATCAACAGTTCAGCCTGAGTGCTAGGGAAAATGGGTGAAACTGAGTTCTGTGGGAGTGGGCCTAAATATATACTCGCCCAATATCCTGTCCGGTGCAAGGCACGTAGAGGCATCAGAAAGAGCTGAGGCTGTGCTGTGCCTCCTGGCAGTGGAAAGGTTTCTGAAGAACAGCTGCATTGTGGATAGGATTCTCATAGATGAGGAATCTGTGGAAGTTACGGAGAGGGGAAGTACTTTGTTCATATGACCTTTGGTGTGTCTGCAACTTAATGGAATTCTCAGGCTCTAGAGTAAGCCAGTATACCAATGCTCCATGATATGTTGACTCTGGACCTCAGGACCTCACAGTGTTTCCAATTCTGGAAAGCTTATAAAACATTTACTTAAACTAGGGAGCATTGTGGCCGTTGGAGTTTCGAGGAGGGAATAAAGAAGGCAGAGCGAATATCATACTAGAGCTGGAAGAAGGAAGATAAAAGGACATATAGAAAAGTAGGAGGAACATTAGGAAAAAGGTTGGGAAAAGGGAGAAAAAGGAGGGTGGTTGAGATATTCAGGAAGAAGAAAATAAGAATTATGAGGGGTAAGACCAGCAAGGACAACTTTGTGAAGGTTTTTCAAAAGATGCCATTTTATTAACTCAAATGGTTGGTTAAACATCTCACTATCCCTACCCTGACAAGGATTTCCCTGCCTATCAAAATAAACTAAAGGAAACATTCTAGCAAAAGGTTTCTGTCCCTCACACCTTTTCCTATAACAACTTAACAAGGTAATGTATGACTTTTTCAATATAACAGAAATAACAGTGATGTTCATGTCATGATCACTGCTTCCAAAAGGTCAGGGTTTTCCCAACTCCCTTGGAAGCAGATCCATAACCCAGGTTCCGAGTGCCAACCAGTCCCAATTGGGACCTTTTGGACCCAGTCCTGGCGCCAGTGGCACCAGGCTCATAAATATGCCCAGTCCCAGCGCTGGAAGCGCCGGGCTCATAATGCTTGGGTGGACTTACCTGCAGCAGACCATGCTGCTTACTTGCCTGCCAGTTGAGCCTCTGATCCTCTTCTGTTTGGAACTACTTTTCCTGTTGGGTGGGGCAGGAGCCACTCCCTAGGTTCAGAACACTGGAACTCTTCTGGAAAGCAGGAACTCTTTTCTTACCTAGGCGTGGCTGTGGAAGGAGACACCTAAGCACTACAGGAGACTATTTAAACCACACCCGATGGATGAATCTTGCTTTGCGTTATTCTGCATCCTCTGCAGCAGAACGCTCATCGTGTCTTCTGCATCTGATCCTGGGCCTAAGGAAAAAGGCTTACCATCCTGAATCCAGTCTTCAGCAACACCTATAAAGACAAGAAAGAACAGGTTAGCATTACGGTCTTCAGTGACAGCGCTTCACTTACCTGGTCCATCGGCTGTCACCAACGCCTCGCGCTGCATTCCGGCATCTGAAAGACAAAGGCTTACCTACTCTTTGTGCGCTCCGGAGGTCTTCGCACTGCATTCCGGCATCTGAAAGACAAAAGCTTACCAGCTCTTCGCACGCTCCGGAGGCCTTCGGCGCTGCATCCCGCATCTGAAAGACAAAACAAGGTGCGTTTAAAGACATTGGGGAACTTTAATACTCACGTGCCATTACTCCTTTCCACATCTAACCCAGTGGGTATTCCGGCACCCTGCAGCCGCTCCGAACTTGTACCTGCAAAATAAAAAGACAGTTAGAGCGCATCGTGAAGCAGGCAACAAGCGCTTACTTGCGTGCTTCCAGGCGCTTCTATTCATCACACGGGCTCCATCTTCAACTCACTTCAGCCCGTCATCCGCCATCGCCGGAACCCTGCAAAAACAAGAGACATCGTTACTAAAGACTTTTAAAGACATTAGAATTACTCGAAACTTACCGTTCGTGCAGTAAACGACGGACAGCAGTCCTCTGAAGTCAAGAGGCCTGCTCCCCTTATCCAGTGAAGAAACTGGTTACAGCACCCTGCCCCGAGGCAGATGGAGAGCACGGCGTTCACTTACCTAACGTGAGAGCGTTAACCTTTGGGGTTCTACAGGAGAAGAGAAAGGGAAGAAGAGAGAGACATTCAATAACCCAGTTCATTAATCCCATATTTTCTATCTGCAGACATCTTACCCTTCGAGTCAGACATACAGTGCACAGAGGTCCAGCCCAAAGAGCCAGCCGTGTGTTACACATCACCTTTGAAGATACGGTATACGCCCAGTCAAGACCGGCGCCTCTACGGGAATCAGGTGAGCGTTACAGAACGCAAAGCCTACCGCAAAACTCCCGTCCAGGCGCTATGGAAACCTCGGATACCGACCAGCTAGCCCAGTTACTTTGGGAACTAAGGGCAGAAGTGCATGCAGCCCGTCAGGAAACGAACGCTCTAAGAAGGGAACTGATTATTTCCAAGGAGCGAACAGATAATCTCGCTAGACAATTGCTACAGTCACAAGCTGGACAGACCCCGTTACCCGCATCTGGGGGAAATCGTCCTTCTACATCCTTTATGAATCCAGTGCAGATCAACCTACCTGGGAATGTACCTCTGGCTCCGCCCGAACGATTTTCTGGTGACCCAAAGAGGTTTGCAGTATTTATCAATCAGTGCCGGTTGCATTTCTTATGCCGGCCAGCAGACTTTCCAACTGATCAAGCTAAAGTAGCTTTCGTACCTTAGTGGCAATGTGGCAGACTGGTCGATCCCTCTAGTAAATCAAGATGATCCGGTCCTCCATGATTTTCAAGCTTTTCAGCTCAGTATGGAAAAACTGTTCGCAAGACATTCACAGGGGCAGGCCTTGGACAATGAGCTTCTTTCGTTGCGACAAGGTAATCAAGACCTTTTGGCTTATATTGCGTCTTTCAACAGACTGATAGTGGAAACTCAATGGCCTGAGGACAAAAGGATTACGCTGTTTTATAGAGGTCTGCGTGGAGAGCTCAAAGATGTGTTAGCCCAATTAGTGAATCCCCCACAAGATTGTTCGGACTATATAGACTTAGTCGTTCAAATAGATCACAGACTGCAGAACAGGAAGGCCGATCGTTCCAAGTTTGATGCTCGAGTATTTTCCAAACCGCCAACTCCTTCCAAAGGAGTAGACTCCGGGGAACCCATGCAAATAGGGGGCCTGAAAGGTCCTCTAACACAAAAGGAGCGGGAAAGGAGAAAACAGTTGCAATTATGCCTCTATTGCGGAAACTCAGGGCACTTTCTTCGAGACTGTCCGGTGAAACCTGCCAAGAAGGCAGTAGGAGCTGCAGTTACCAAAGTTACAAACTCTGAGCAGGGAAACGACCTCGCCCGACAAGAATAGAGGTCCTCTTGCCTAGCGTGAAAACCAGTTCCGTGACCTCGCATTTCGTGATACCTATGGTCCTCATTAGCCCTGATAATCCGGATCGATTACATGCAATTGAAGCTTACGTCGACAGCGGTGCCATCAGCAATTATGTGGATCATGAAATGGTTTTGAGGATGAATCTAACTCTTTGTCCCAAGGCTGTAAAGGACGTCATTACTACGGTGGATGGAACGGAGATAGCCTCCGGACCAGTAACGCATACCACTCAAGAAGTGACGCTAGTAAGTCAAGATGGACACCATGAGAAGATCGTGTTCGATGTGATCAAGGCTCCTCAGTTTCAGATTATTCTAGGAATACCTTGGTTAGAGAAACACAATCCTCTGATCGATTGGCGAGCAAGAACGGTCCAGTTTCCAGAATGTGTCTCTACTTGTCACCCTCCACCTGGTGTTGCACTGGCAGCAATTTCTTCAGAGACTCCCCAGTTACCTCCCGAATACCTAGAATACCAAGATGTTTTCCGGAAGGACCAGGCTAACTCTCTACCTCCTCATAGGTTTTATGACTGCCAGATAGACCTGATACCTGGATCTACTCCTCCTTGTAGTAGAATTTATGCCCTCACCGAGCCTGAGAACCTTCACCTTCGACAATACCTGGATCAATACCTGGCAAATGGGTTTATTCGTCCTTCCAAGTCCCCTGCTTCTTCAGCTTTGTTCTTCATTCCAAAAAAGGAAGGAGACCTTAGAACTTGTATAGATTATCGCTCCCTGAACCAGATCACCGTCTAGAATAGATATCAGTTACCTTTGATCCCTGAACTCCTGGACCAAGTCAGAAAAGCATGCATATATACAAAGCTGGATCTTAGAGGAGCCTACCACTTGGTACGAGTAAAAGAGGGCGATGAATGGAAGACGGCCTTCCGCACCAAATATGGGCTATTTGAATATCAGGTCATGCCCTTCGGACTTTGCAATGCCCCGGCCGCCTTTCAATATTTTATGAACGATGTCCTCAGAGAGCTCATAGATGTGTGTGTTGTTGTTTACATTGACGACATCCTTGTTTATTCTTCATCGGAATCTGAACATCGGAAACACGTGAAAATGGTCCTCGAAAGATTGCGTCAACACAAACTTTTTGCTAAGTTGGAAAAATGTGTTTTCAACGTGACTGAAGTTGAATTCTTGGGATTCATATTATCACCTGGCGGAGTGCGTATGGATTCAAAGAAGGTCGATGCAGTTCTCAAATGGCCATCACCATCCTCCGTAAAAGGTGTGCAAAGCATGTTAGGCTTCGCTAACTTTTATCGCAGGTTTATCCCCGAATTTTCTCGAATAGTCCAGCCCATCACTGCCTTGTTAAAGAAAAACAAACGTTTTGAATCGTCTACCGAGGCGGAACAAGCTTTCCAGGATTTGAAGACTAAATTTATCTCTGCACCAATCTTAAAACACCCTCGCCCCGAACTCCCCTACATCGTGGAAACTGATGCTTCAAGCCTTGCCATGGGGGCAGTTCTATCACAAAAGGACCCGGTAACCAATCAGTTGCATCCCGTGGCATTTTGGTCCCGCAAATTCTCGCCTCCTGAAATCAATTACACGATTACTGACAAGGAACTTCTGGCTATCAAGTCTGCCTTTAAGGCTTGGCGGCATTATCTGTTGGGGGCCCGACACACCGTTAATGTGATTACGGATCACCGAAACCTGCATTATTTGAAAACTGCAAAAGCCCAATCCTCTAGACAACTCCGTTGGGCATTATTCTTTGCCGAGTTTGACTTCATAATTACCTATCGACCTGGTACAAAAAACGGTAAAGCTGATGCCCTTTCTCGGATGGGAGTGGAAGAACACTTGATCAACCCTAAACCTGTACCAATCATTCCCGAACAAAGAATTCTGGGTGTAATCGCCACACAATCCATAGAGGAAATTAAGGATAAAGCCAGGCAACTTGTAACTCCAGCAGACATACAGAATTGGCATCTGCAGGGAAAGGACTTTGTAGTAAAGGACAACTTATTGTATTTCCAAGAACGATTATACTTGCCCAGCACAGATTTACAGAAAAAAGTAATCTCTTGTTATCACGATTCTTTAATGGAAGGATATCCCGGTATGGCCAAGACCTCAGAAAAGATCAAGCGCTACTTCTGGTGGCCGTCTTGGAAAAAAGATATCGGAGACTTTATAATGTCCTGTGGAGTATGCGCCCAAAACAAGAGTCAAAAGGAAAGATCAGCAGGCCTCTTACGCCCTATTGACATCCCACCTCGCCCTTGGCATACGCTTTCTATGGACTTCATCACCGATCTACCTCCATGCTCCGGATATAATACGATTCTAGTAATCGTGGACTTATTCTCCAAGATGGCGCATTTCATTCCGCTCAAAGGCTTACCAACAGCAGCAACTCTGGCCCGAGAATTTCTCGAAAACATCGTCCGACTGCACGGTTTTCCTTCGGTTCTAATTTCGGATCGAGGTAGTCAATTTATTTCTCATTTTTGGCGAAGTTGCTGTCGGTCGGCTCAAATTGATGTGAGACTATCGACCAGTCACCACCCTCAGACCGACGGACAAACCGAGAGGACCAATCAAACTCTGGAACAGTATTTACGCTGCATGCTGCAACAAACTGAAAAAACTTGGAAAGACATCCTTTGGATAGCCGAATATGCCTACAATAACTCTGTCCATTCGGGAACTGGGAAAACCCCGTTTTTTCTTTTATACGGCAGTCACCCTCGAACCTCGGAGTTGGATCCCCTCCAAGATCTTGAAACACCAGCAGTAGACTACCTGCATTCTACAATCACCCAAGCCTTTAAGGAAGCTGTTTCTCACCTTCAAAGGGCTAAAGAACAATACAAGAAAGGAGCAGATCAACATCGGAAGGAAGCCCCTCAATATCAAGTAGGGGATCAAGTCTGGTTATCCACCAAATATCTACCTCTAAAAGGGCCACGCACATTCAACCCAAGATACCTTGGTCCCTATTCCATCACTACCATAGTAAACCCAGTAGCGGTCAAGTTGGACTTGCCCCCGCACATGAAGATACATCCGGTCTTCCACGTCTCTCTATTAAAACCCGTGCAACCTCAAACCCTACTAACTAAATCTCCAAAACCCATCCTAGTTGATGGAGAACTCGAGTTTGAAGTCAAAAGCATTCTGGACTCCAAGATCTCCAAATCTAAACTATTTTACCTAATTGACTGGAAAGGCTACGGCCCCCAAGAGAGATCCTGGGAACCTGCTGAATATGTCCACGCTCCTCGCCTAATCAAAAGATTTCACCGAACATTTCCTGACAAGCCAAAACCCCCGGAGAAGCCCGGTTTGGGAGGGGCCTTGAGGGGGGGTACTGTCATGATCTCTGCTTCCAAAAGGTCAGGGTTTTCCCAACTCCCTTGGAAGCAGATCCATAACCCAGGTTCCGAGTGCCAACCAGTCCCAATTGGGACCTTTTGGACCCCGTCCTGGCACCAGTGGCACCAGGCTCATAAATATGCCCAGTCCCAGCGCTGGAAGCGCCGGGCTCATAATGCTTGGGTGGACTTACCTGCAGCAGACCATGCTGCTTACTTGCCTGCCAGTTGAGCCTCTGATCCTCTTCTGTTTGGAACTACTTTTCCTGTTGGGTGGGGCAGGAGCCACTCGCTAGGTTCAGAACACTGGAACTCTTCTGGAAAGCAGGAACTCTTTTCTTACCTAGGCGTGGCTGTGGAAGGAGACACCTAAGCACTACAGGAGACTATTTAAACCACACCCGATGGATGAATCTTGCTTTGCGTTATTCTGCATCCTCTGCAGCAGAACGCTCATCGCGTCTTCTGCATCTGATCCTGGGCCTAAGGAAAAAGGCTTACCATCCTGAATCCAGTCTTCAGCAACACCTATAAAGACAAGAAAGAACAGGTTAGCATTACGGTCTTCAGTGACAGCGCTTCACTTACCTGGTCCATCGGCTGTCACCAACGCCTCGCGCTGCATTCCGGCATCTGAAAGACAAAGGCTTACCTACTCTTCGTGCGCTCCGGAGGTCTTCGCACTGCATTCCGGCATCTGAAAGACAAAAGCTTACCAGCTCTTCGCACGCTCCGGAGGCCTTCGGCGCTGCATCCCGCATCTGAAAGACAAAACAAGGTGCGTTTAAAGACATTGGAGAACTTTAATACTCACGTGCCATTACTCCTTTCCACATCTAACCCAGTGGGTATTCCGGCACCCTGCAGCCGCTCCGAACTTGTACCTGCAAAATAAAAAGACAGTTAGAGCGCATCGTGAAGCAGGCAACAAGCGCTTACTTACGTGCTTCCAGGCGCTTCCATTCATCACACGGGCTCCATCTTCAACTCACTTCAGCCCGTCATCCGCCATCGCCGGAACCCTGCAAAAACAAGAGACATCATTACTAAAGACTTTTAAAGACATTAGAATTCATCGAAACTTACCGTTCGTGCAGTAAACGACGGACAGCAGTCCTCTGAAGTCAAGAGGCCTGCTCCCCTTATCCAGTGAAGAAACTGGTTACAGCACCCTGCCCCGAGGCAGATGGAGAGCACGGCGTTCACTTACCTAAGGTGAGAGCGTTAACATTTGGGGTTATACAGGAGAAGAGAAAGGGAAGAAGAGAGAGACATTCAATAACCCAGTTCATTAATCCCATATTTTCTATCTGCAGACATCTTACCCTTCGAGTCAGACATACAGTGCACAGAGGTCCAGCCCAAAGAGCCAGCCGTGTGTTACACATCACCTTTGAAGATACGGTATACGCCCAGTCAAGACCGGCGCCTCTACAGGAATCAGGTGAGCGTTACAGTTCACAACCTGGTAACTGTTTCTCCTTATAACCTGGGTGAATTACCCTTCCCCAGGTACTAACAGGATATTAAGCGACAGTTCCAAAAGGATAAGGAAATCCTGGCTTCCAGTAAAGTTCCAATAAAGTTCTCTTGTTCCAACTTGAACTTCATCAACATTTCACAATGTTCAACCATTTTTCACCTTTCCACTTGTAATCAAGCGTTCCATACAAGTTCTACTCACAAGACGAGAATATTGCCACAGTTCCTTATTATCAACAAAAAGGTCTTTGTCCGGATGTTTCTGAAACAGTTTTCAAAATATCATATTGGTTCTACCAGTTCTTTGTCAATGCTTTTAACCATACCACATGCTTCAGCAACTTCTGCCTGGTCCACTCACCTGCCAGGCCTATGCTACAAGGTAATTTTGTCCTGGTGTACTCCCCTTCTAGGACTAAAGAAAGTACTAATTACTACAAGTACTTCTGTGGTAAAGGTTTGCGTCACACACTTTAGAAATGTATCTTGCTTTTTCACAACATCAAATTTCACTACTTTTTTAGGGTTGACAAGAAACACACTGGTGCTATTTGTTACACACTTAGACACTTGTGATTGCAACACACAATGCAGGTTATGCTCCTCTCCTTAATATTTCTTATCAGAAGGGCAGCCTTTCTGCCATTCGTTTCCTCACTTCAGTATTAGCCAAATGTTGATAATGTGTTTTTTTATTGTGTGTGTGTTAGTTCAAATTTGTACTTTTCACCCATTAACACTAAACATACAGTTAATGCAAAATTCGTTACATAAAACTTGATTCATATTATTATTAAAAATCCAAGACAATTGCCAAAAAGTCTAAAACCCTTAACAGTATTGAAATGTCATCTGTATTTAAAATCCTGATCCAAAATTCATCTTCAAAATCCTGCCAATCCAGAATATTTTTTTTCTCCTGTCGAAGTGAAGTTAAAGCAGGGTATAAAATACACAGGTGTTTTAGCGATTCATCCTCCGCCAAACAATAGATGCACAGACGAGATCCCCTTGGTACATTCCCCCTTATACCCCAGACGTCCCTTGTTGGGAGAAGATTTCAGTTTAGGCTCCACATTTTTTATCTAAACTCCCTAGACGGAGGTTTCTTTAGGAATGACGACAGTACATTAAAATGTTTGATTGTCCAAGTTAAATGTTCATTAAAACAGCTATACTCCAGTAACTCCGCCCTCAGTTCAATCCATACATAGCTGTACAACTTTAATTTTACTTTGGTGGATTGCTCAACAAGTTCTCAATTGACTCATGCATTTTTAGAAGCAACTCGTTATAGTTGCTTCCCCACTGCTCTTGGCCTCTACATGAGCTCTTTACCCACATGGAGTTTAAATGCAAGAAAACAGATGCCGTTCAGGGGGTCTGCATTTTTGCATAGAGTTGCAATCGTCCCCACTCAACAAAAGTCTGAATCAGAAGTTTGCCTAGTTCATAGAGTACTCCAACCAAAGGTACAGCGTTGGAGAGTGCAAAAACCTTCCTCCATAGCATGGCCTACAATTTTGCCCATGGAATTCCCGGCTCCTGTGCTTCTGCACCGAAGTTCAGGCGCAGTAGTATTTTTTGGTGAAATAATTTTATCAGCGGAAGCGCAGAGAATCTCCCAAATGTGTGATCGAGTTGTCTTAATTGGGAGGCTGCTGGCACACATTTTGATTTCAAGTCGTTCAGGGGTCCCAGCTTCCCTCTGGAGGCATTTATCATAGTGCCCAAATACTTAAAACGATTAACAACAATATTCTGGCCACTCGGGCACCATCTATATTTTGAACGCCCTATATTTGGTACCAAAATATTTGACTTGTCTGCATTAATTGAGAGGTCAAGATTCCACAAGTATGCCAGGATGCTATTAAGAGCCTGTTGTAGGCCAATTGGAGTCATATCCAGGATAACCATGTCATCTGCATAGTTTAAATATACAACCCTCTCACTCTTTTGCTTCTTTGGCTTTGGAAATGTGGGTTTAGGTCAGTTCCTCTTAAAGCCCCTGTTAGACATTGGGTATGAGATTTACAAGTATGTGGATTCCCTCTCTTGGCTTTTGCAATGCTCGTTCTTTTAGACTTGCCTGTGTATTATTCTCTTTTGGCTTGAGCAATAGTGGTTTGTTTTGCTTTCTCAGAATATTGCCCTCCCTGGTTGCTGGTAACACATTAATACAATCACACCTTTCTGATCTGCTTGTCAAGTTCTTATTCTGCCACTTTCTCTTCAAGTCAGCTTAGTTTTCAGAAGTCTTATTGGTTTGATTTTATTGATTTATAAAGCGCGGCACACCCCGGGGTATCTGAGCGCATTACAAGACAGCTTAGAATTATGGTAGTCACATACACAAAAGTAGTGAAAGTAGGTACATATGCAATAGTGATGGCAGAGCAATAGGAATACATACAATGCAAAACTGTATACATATAACTCACTTATTATTATGCTTTACATCAGTTCGGTATTCAAAATAACTCTTATTTTTTCACTTCACTCTCTTGTCATTAGTTCTGTACTTAACACATCCAGACTTGGCCAGCGGGGGATCACGGAGCGCTCTGGTGTCACAATACTCTAGTGAGCTCACCGGGTCTGGCGTGCGCATCCGCTCACTCCGCTGCCTCCATGTCTTCTGCTCCTCTGTGTCGCCCGGCAAACAGCTTCTCTTAAGTTCCCACAGCCGTAAGTCCGACTTACTTTGGCGAAAGCTTCGAAAATAAACGCTTACCACCGCACAAACTCTGCGTCTACGGTCTCCAGGGGGGAAATTCATCAGACCCAATGCTTCCCACTGCGCAACCTGGCAATCAAGGTCTCATAGATATCAGATCCTCCCAGGACCGGAAGCCGTTCGACATGCGACAGTGGTCCCTGATTCTCTCCTCTTCTCCAGCTTCTGCTAAATTGCAACGTGGCGGTACCACGGCTACTCCACCTCCTGCTACTGCTCTCTATGGCCTGCACCTGAGGGAGCTTATTATGCCTCCCAGTCTCACTCAGGTGTGGGTCATTAAACTCCATACGCTGCAACTAGCAGTATTGTGCCACTGCAGCCCTCTTCTTCGTCCCAGTACTTTCGCATTGTGAGACTTGATGTCCCCAATGTTCCCATCATCTTTTCTAATGGAAAGGCCATTACCAAATCCCCTTTTCTCCTTAATTATATTCCTTAATGGAGCATTACAAGGATTCAATGAAAGGTTTGATCTTTCAGAAGAATTAGGGTTTTCAGACTCTAGATCGCTAATGTTTAAAGACGCATTTCAATATTCCCCTGGGTGTCATAGGAGCAATCACCTTTATGAATGTTAATAACTTTAAAAGCGTTTTTTTATTTTATTTTTATTTGTGTTCAGTTCAATTACATAAAAGTAGAACCTTTACAAAATATTTTTTTTTTAAATATATAAACTTTAAATCTAAGGTGGTTTAAGAAGAACAGAGATGGGAAATTGGAGGAGGACCAAGAGGAAGTGGTGGACGAGATATCAGGAGAGGAAACTGGAGAGTTTTCTAAGAAGAAAGAGCAGGGACAGAACTGGGAACTGGGATTCTTTTTGCAGTTTTTGTGGGTGGTTGCAGTGCGGTGGTATTAGTGACCGGGTCTTATGACTAAAGAGCTTTTCTAGCGGGACCCTCAGTCTCCCTTAGGCTTCCTACACCCTAGTCCAGGCTTTGATGACACACAAGTCAACTTGAACTCTATAGATTGGCAACCACTTCTATCTAGAAAAGCCTCTACACTGTGGGAGGGTCTATATGCCGCGGCCTTTTCTGCCATTCTACCTCCAGGACTTCCTAAGAGGATACCCTGCTCTAGTCCACCCTAAAACATGGTCTTCTAAATGAATGGTCCTGGTTCAACCACTCAACCACTCCGACGGACACTCAATTCCTCCTACTCATGTTCACTACTCTCCCTGATTTAACATCTCCTTATCCTTTACTCCCCTTTTCCCACTCTCTCATTGGTCTTCCTGCTCCTACTCTCCCACCTCCACCTTCTCCCCTCTTCTGCTCTTTCTCTTCTCTTCTTGCATTCACTCCCACATGCACTCTCACAATCACAGCTAAACCTTTTCCACTAAGCACCACTCTCACACAAAAAACCTCCCCTGCACACCTATCCAGCTACTCCAACGACCTCAGTGCTCCGCTCAAATTTCCGTCCTCCTTCTGATCTTAGTCCACCTGCATGCCTCCTGACGTTACTGTGATGCTGGAAATGCATCGCAGGGACAGGGCCTCCGTATCCTTGTCCTTTACTGCCTTTTATCGTGTGTTCTGTCATGTTTTCCGTGCAGGAGTTCATGTGGGACTCCTGGCGGTGCAGCTCTCTTTTGGTTTGGTCTACAGACCCATGGGATACCCTTATGGCACCCATAGGTGGGGGTGCAACCCGGTGGCCCTAGTGTATATTTTTGAGCACCAATGTGTGGCCCAAAGAGCAGGGTATGGGCTGGTGGAAGCTCCATGCTGAATTTGACAGGTGCTCTGAGGATCCTCCATTTTGGGATACCCAGGCCCTGCCATTGGAATCAGTTGATTCCTGATAGGAAACACGATGGCCCTTGTGGCCTCTTGCTTTCTATTGCCTGTTACCTTGTTTTCCCAAAGTCCTGGGAAGCCCTGACTCTGTCCCTTCGCCCTGACTGGCTGTTGGGTGGAAGTTCCATATATGGTATAGTGGGAAAGTCCAGGCCAGACCGGCTGGAGCCTTCCCAGTGACTGTATGTTGTGTGCCCACCATGTGGGTGGGACCTGGGTGAATGGAGTGTGTGACGAATACGCATTCTGTGTTGTGAATGTCTAGTATCTGGTGTTTGACACAATGACTGAGACAGCCCTGCCCGAAACTGGTATGAATGCAGTGTGGTGTGTTGAATGGCTGGGTACTTGTCCCAATACACATAAATTGTTGCGAGTGTCTGGAGAGAGGTGAATGGCCTGAATGCACTATGCACCTGATTGGATGCCTACCTGCATGAATGCCCTTCTGACTGATTGGTTGCCTGAGTGTGACCCAGCAGAATGAATGGGAGATCAACTAGTATATCTGGGAGGCCTCTCACTGCTACAATTCGTGTCAGAAGCTGAAGCGAAACTTGAGTTGAAACTGAAGCTTAACGTTGAAGCCCTGCTGGAAGAGAAGTCTTGATGCTGCTCTACTTCATCAATCTGAAAGCTGCTGTGTCTCCAAGGACTGATCCACAGAGGACCTGGTAAGGCGCCCTCTTCCCGGGATACGAGGGACCATAGTGCACCAACTGATCTTTGCCAAAGCTCCCTGGTAGACAGACCTACGACAGGCTGCCGACCGGAGACAGGGACCGCCGCGGAATCACAAGGAGAATCGCCCAGACACTGTTGTCCATCATAGTCAACGACCGCCGCCTCCGACCGGAGCCGCCATGCTCCCTTTACGTAAGTAACATTTGATCCAAGGACACACTCGCCTACACCGTCGACTGCTTTGTCCCGCTGGAGAAAGTCGAGGCCGCCGCCGAGCATCTGACGGTGGGTTTCCCACCACCTGACGACCGTAGAGACGCTGGAAGACTCGACGCCCTTGCTGGGCCACAGTTCTTCACAATCTCTTTACGGTCCTGAACTATTGCCATCGAGGTGCCCCGCACGCCTCTTCCTTGCAGGACGCCAACGCTCTGTCGTCGCCGAGCACTACTAGGAACGAAGCTGCCGCCTCGCCGTCATCGTTCACCCCTTTTTCCTCATGGGATCTCGACGATCCGTGGCTCCTGCCTTAAAAGGAGCCACTCAAGAAGGATCCGTCGATGACCCGACGATGAATTCTGCTATTCCAGGTACATTGGGGTTGTAGAACTATTTTAGAAGGGAATAAGACTCTTTTGAACAAAATATGGACTGTGCTTGTACGATATATCTTTATTTACAGATTGCCCAAGTTGGGGGGGGGGGGGGGTCTCCACACAGAATTGTGCCTAGTTGGTAGGGGTCAATATTCTGCCAATTGTTCTAACCAACTGCTTTCGTCTTATATCTATTGTTGGTTAGTTTTATTTCTTGATCTGTGTGACATTTGACCAGAGTATAGTTGATGCACTTTAATGAGATCTGATAATAATTGTGGTACCACTTCAGAACTCTATATATTTGTCATTGTAGATTTTCTGAGCACAAAGTTATTGTGAGAGTGTACATAACCTTGAATATTAATTATATAAAGACTATGTTTTAACTAATACAGCGTGTGGACATTCCTTTGTGGGGGCTTGGGGACTAAACTGTACTTAAGAACCAGCCTGCATCACCTCCTGAGAAGCTAGGCCTTGATTGCTCGTCCATTGCTACCTTATAGAGAATCTTGGCTGGGGTCCTCTGTGCCTCTCCTCTACCATATAGAGAGCATAAGTACAGACCCCCCTCCTGTCTTTACAGTTACTCAAACACCCCACACACTCTGCAGGTTTCACAGGCTTTTGATACCTGCGTTTTCCTGGTTTTTCTTAGCTGCACCATCCCCTCCCCCACCATTAGTGCCATATAGGCTCCACCTGACTGGGCAGCCCCTTCTGTTTCTGTGTTTTTTCCCCACGGAGGCGTAGCCGCTCAATTGCAAAGGCACAAAAACACCTTTTAGGCCTGCACCCTTTTTCTCTGCGGCAAATTCAACAGTCTATGTGGTCGCCCCCACTGAGTGTTGGTTGGTTTGATGCTTCACTGGTTCCAAGCTGTGGAGAGTGCTGCTTCTTTCTCTGACAGGTGCCAAGTTGTTGGGGTGCGCCAGCTGAACCTGTTTAATCTGGCTGTACATTCGGGTCTGGCTAGTTCTGAAAAGAAGAAAGGAAAACGTGGGCGAGAATGGATGGTATATTCATTAATCTTTTGTAACGCGCTTAATACCGGAGACCAGACTCTAGGCGCAGTACCAGGATTCGGACCTGTGCTTCTCTGAATTGTCTTGCTTCCCAGACAAACATGTTATCCCTTAGCTATCTTCTGAGGCTCCTCCTGCCCAATGGGTGATTGGAATTGGTACCGGTTATCCCATTCGAGGCACGCTTAGAGGAACTTCATGGACTGAGGCTTCCCCAACTCCCTCTCCCCACCTCTGGGGTAGGACTGGCTCTGGTGCTCGCTCTGATAGGCTTCCTACCCGGCTGAGAGGGGCCCCTATCCTGCACCATACACACTGACCCCCCCACGCACACTTTCAGCCAAATATTAATTGCACGCCCCGACCCACTGCCCAAACCCACATTCACTCACTAACACAAATGCTGCCCATACAAAACGGACACAAACTGGTCTCCCCACACACTGTGTCAAACATACTGACACCAAACGTTTCCTCTCACATTGCCCCACCACACAACCACCCACCATGATCCATGCACACTTCTCTATATGGACATTGCACCCACACACAGCCCTGCCATGCACACTGTCCACACACATGCGCACACACCCACACTCTGTTCCCACACTCCCTCCCCTCACACACAACCCTAACACACTTTCCACACATATGCTGCCTGTAAACACTCCCCATAGCCACCCTCTGCCCCACATACTGCCTTTGATAATATGCACACCACCTCTTCCACAATATGGAGCCCCACACACAGCCCTCACCCGCACTGTCCCCCATGCACTCTCCCCCCACAAACACACTGCCCCACACATATTTTGCCCACACAGACCTCCCCTCACACAAATTAGTCAGCATCACACACTGAAACTGCCCCCACGCCCTCTGCCCGAACACACTGCTCACACACACACTACCCTTACAAACTGCACTGCCCCCATCCACACAATGCCTCCACACCAGGCACACTGTCACCCCCAGACAAATCTCAAACAAAGACACAGCACACACAGACACTCTGTCCCCCCTCACACACAGACACTTCCCACATATGCTACCCCCACATGAGTACTGGCCTCAAACACACAGTCCCCACCCACTTTGTCCTCCCATACACTGTTCACCACACACAGTACTCCTTCTCTCTCACATACACACACCCACCCAGCACACCACACCCCCACATACACCCACCCACCCAACACACTGCACCCCCCGCACACACCCACAGCACCCCAATACACTGCATACAACAACATAGTAGTGTGTAACTGGGCATTTCAGGGAAATTAATACCAATGGTTTGTGTCCCTGGACATTTGAATCAATCCCTGGCGTTGATGCAAGTGCTTGGATATATTTGCCGATAGCTGCCAAAAGGTGTGAGTAGCTAAGCCTATGATGGTAAAACCTGCCTTACTTTTACAATGCCTATTCCAAAGACAAAATTATTGGCTGTGACAATGCTTGTTTTCTCATATTGCAGAGTCTCCCAGGTGTACATGGCTGTGGACGATCGCCTCACCTCCCTGAAAAATGATACCTTTTGCAAAACGAGAGAGGACAAGATGGAAGACCTATTTGCACAAAAAGAGGTATTGTGCATGTTTTCTATTTTAGCTCCATAATCTGACGAAGATCCAACTGTTTTCCATTTTGTTGTCTGTATTTCAATGCATTTAAATGTGTGGCTTGATACTTAAGTGATCACTTTGTACAGTTTAACAAACACCATCCATATTTTGTTGGATTTAGAAAATGTATGTAAAAAGATATCTGCCATGTAATGGTAGGGTAGAATAGATACTTTCTGATAACAACCCACACATGCCACACAATATAGGAAGCATGCCTTGAAATTGACAACCGAGCAAAGTAGTATGTAAAACTTGCATTTTTGCTCCATACGAGATCGTTTTTTGTGTAGATTGACATTGTTTTTTAACCCTTTAACTGCCATGGGTATTTCCCCCCAGTGCCAAGGCCTTTTTTGTTGATTTCGGTATGTGGCCATTCAAAGCCTTGTAACTTTTTTGTTACATGAGATATCTCGGCCAAATTTGGCTCCTTTTTTTCCCACATGTAGGCGGTCATAACGCCACCCAGGAATCCTAGGTTGCTGTAGGGGGGGTGAGAGAAAATAACCAAAAAGTGCGTACATTTTGTGTTTTTTCAAAAAATGCGAATAAAATGATGTACAAAGAAGCCTGTGGTTCTTTTCCTTGTAAGAGCTAGGAACAAATGGTTTGCTTTGCTGGATTCACCAATTTCCTGCCTTTCAAGAACAGGTTGAGTGGAAACGAAAAAACATTCTTTTGATATGGTTCTCAACCTTTTTGTGAGAGGTAGGCAAATTTGGCAATTTTTGCCAATTGTACATGCATGGACGGAATGAAAGAAAAGGGTAGGAAAGGCGAATTGGAGGACAGAAAGGTATATATTTCTGAAAAGTAGACAAAATTCTAATTTTAGAAAGGGGTGATTTGCATAGGTCGGGCAACAACTAGGTAGGGGAAAATGCCATAGATTGGGGGAAAAGCGTGAAAATTACCGCAAAAAAAGGAATGTGTTGGACATGTTTGGCTTTGTACGGCAATGGCTTCTATGAATTTTGAGAAAAGCAATGCTCCGCTACATTCCCCTGACTCTTGCAGTTAGGAAAGCACACATTTTTTTGTAGTGTTTTGCAAAACAAGCAATACCACAAGCCAAACACTGAGCCATGGTACACAGGAGTTTTATGCTCGCGGCCTGAGCAGACGCACTTAGCATGTGTAAATCGGGGAAAACCAATGTGGTGAGAACGGCAAGCATACATTTTTTGAAAGAGCACAGGCAGACCTTTTCAAGGGTAGGTGACTTGTGCAGGTTACAAAAGTGTATGGTGCCTAAAGCAGCGACTATATGTAGGTCACATTTGGGAAATGAAAGGGTTGTGTGACAAACGGCACCAGCAAATGGGTCAAAACGTTATGAAAACCACACAAACACAACACATGGTATACCTTCCTGCGTTCCCACAGGTGTCCCGATGAAAACGGTACCTCACATGCGTGGGAGCACCTACCTGGGCGCCAAGGGGAAAGCCTAAAACACAAGTAACCCCAAGTCTGTTTTCACACTTGTATTTCACACACTCTGCAGACGTGCACACAATATAGATATGGGCCTCGGGTGTCCAAGCCACCAAGGAAAACAGGGAACCCCATGCATTTCCGAAAAGAGGACACCCGTGGGAATCCGCAGAGGTATGATTTGCACAAATCGGCCCAGAATGTATTACCCAGAAGCCCCGGCAAAGTCTGAAATGTGCCGAAAAACCCCACATTTTTCACTTTGTCGAGGGTTCTGGATAAAACATTCTGGTCCACTTCGCGCAAGTTGGACCTCTGTGGATTCCTACTGGTGCCCTCTTTTCAGAAATGCATGGGGTTCCCAGTTTTCCTTGGTGGCTTGGACACCCTATGCCCAAATCTGTAGGTTATCTCCCCAAACCCTTTTGTGATTACCAGTGGGTTAGCCTTTTCCCTTTGCGGCTAGATTGGTGAACCCACACGTGAGGTACCGTTTTTGTTGGGACACCTGTGGGAAAGCGGGAAGGTGTGACATCTGTTGTTTGCGGCGTGTTTTGGTGGTTGAGCATAGTGAAATGTCTGGACATTGTGTTTTTTACCCAAAAATTTGGAATTTGCCGGGGGTTCTGGGTAGTCGATTCTGGGCCGATTTGCACAAGTCTTTAGGGCGGGCTGAGGGGTACCCTAAACCGGCAGGTAATTTTTTAATGTAATGGGGGGTTACCCTCTACCCCCCACACCAAATGCAGGGGGGGCATCTCATTCAGCCCTCCCTGGGGTCAGATGCCCCTTCCTAGGAGCAGATATCTGCCCCCAGGGAGGGCTACAAGGGGTGCCCCCATTTCCTCTTGGGGTGAGGGGGAGAGGGCCACCCCCCTTTTCTGTAAAAATAAATCCCTGGTGGCTAGTGCCCCCCCACTCCCACCCAAAATTCCTCTTGTAATTAATTTCATTTCTTTTCTCCGTTTTGCCCCTTCCCTGTGGGCAGATGATCAGCCATCTGCCCCCAGGGGGGCCCTAACATTCAGGCCCCATCCTTTGGGGGGCCTGCACACTTATTCCTGGTGGCCCTCCCCCCACACCCAATTGGATGAGGGGGCCACCTCATGTACTCCTGCCTGGGGGCATAAATCTGCCCCCAGGGAGGGCTACAAGGGGGGGCCCCCCCGTTCCACTTGGTGTGGGAGGGGGAGGGCCACCACCCTTTCAGGGGGGAAAAAGAATCCCAGGCCCCCTCACCCCCATTCTATTTCTTTTTTTATTATTATGTTTTTGCCCCCTTCCCTGGGGGAATATGATCTGCCATCGGTCCCCAGGGTTGTGCACATATGTGCCCCCATGCTTTGGGGGATGGGGGGGGTGGAGGGCTGCTTAGTTTAAGCAGCCCACCTCCCCCCCTCGTCACAAATGTATCCCTGATGACCCATCTGGATCTGTGACCAGCAATGTGTCAGAAATGGTGTCTTTGGAAAGGGGAGAATCTCCCTTTTCCAACGACACCATTTCTTCAAAAATCCATCATGGCCTAGTGGGCCCCAGGGCCCCAAACCCCCTCCCTCCTTCCTTCCTTCGATGTATTTTTTTTTTCCTCATCACACCTGGGGGCAGATGCTCACTGCCCCTAGGGGTCTCCTGCGCTGTGGCGCCATGCTTTGTGGGCTTGGGGGAGGGGGGCCGCTTACCTAGTAAGCAGTGCCCCTCCCCCCGCTCCCAAAACGGATCCCTGGTGGTCTAGTGGCCATTGCTGGCCGCAAATCGAGCTCTGCGCCCGATCCGTGACCATCAATGCTGTCACACAAGGTATCGCTGGAAAGGGGACACTCTCCCCTTTCCAACGATACCTGCCTCGATCTCCGGCTTGAAATACAGCCTGAGATCGAGGCAGATGCAGAAGGGCTCTTACCTTCTGTGTTCACCGTGGCAGCAAAAAATGGCTGCCGCGGTGAATTTACTTTCAATTTCATGTCGGCGTGCGTCACGCACGCATCGGCATTCACCCACAGCTTCCTACTCGCCTACAGACCCCCTGGATATGACAGACATTTCTCTGCGACTATATAGGTACCATTCAGGTAAAGCACCCATCCCTTGCACTCCTGGGAGATTTCAATATCTGGTTTGATATGCCCAACAACCCGATGACCCATCCACTGGTCGACAGTCTCAATGCACTCAACCTCTCCCATCAAACCACTGGTCCAACTCACTCAGGCGGGCATACCTGTGATGCGATTTTCAGCTCCTATGACCTGATCTCCATATCTAGTCCCAAGCCACTTATCTGGACAGACCACTTTGCCATCCCTTTCTCAATCCACACAGCAGCCCCTCTTCCTAGAGCGCCCCCTGCTCTGTTCACAAATGCTGGAACAAAGTCGAAGTACTTCCTGAAATAGCTGAAGCCCTGCTACTCCACCCGCCTGCAACGCTGTCCTGTGGTAGACCCTTAACCATCAAATATTTCGACTCCTGGCTTGAAGAATCACTAATTCCACTTGCGCCCTGCAACCTCACGCAAAGGACCATTCCCCCAAATGGTTCACGCCCCTCCTGAGGACACTCAAAAATCAAAATAACTCTTGAACGCATAAGGCGAGCATCCAAAACCAATCTCAGCAGATCCATGTTCACCCTCCACCACCGTAATTACATTTGTGCGGTTAAATCTATGAGGCAAATATGATTTTTCACAATAGCAGAAGTATCTAAACACTAGCAATCACAAGGCAAGGTGTCAAACAAAGGCATACAATTAAAAATCAAGTTAAAAGTAAGAACACGATGCAGCCGAATCACACGTGGGACAGTTCACAGGGACAATATAAAAGTGAAAGGATGGTTGTAGCTGGAGATTTGGAAGAAATTTGCAAGATAAAAGGAGGTTTGCTTTTGGTAAAATTAAGCCATGAAAGAGAGAAAATAGGCTGAGAAAAAGAACAGATTTTACTTAAACTAGATTATTAGGACTATATTGTTAAAGAAAGACATGGTAGGACCCCGGGTTAATTTGCAACTTGGCCTTTTCAGCCCACGTTCAGATCTATATCGGAATTAAATTATTCGAAACATCGCTAAGGAGTTACAAGATGGGGTGAATGAAAGAATGGCACCAACACTAGGAAATCACAGACAAGATGCACAAAGAATTCTGACATTTGGACAAATTACCAAGGCATAAATAGGGTTGCTTAAAGATTGGAATAAAGACAAAGGGTCAATATGGGATAGGCTATGTGTTTCTATGGGATGGGGAGAATACTCACAGTCCACTCTTGAATTTGGGATTTCGGAACAGTCAACCGGGTTCTGGTCACTGCGCAGCTCGAGTCACCAGGTAGCAAACAGCTGGGCAATTTGGGTCACTGGAAAGCAGTACAGCTGGATGACAGAAGTATAGCGGGCATGCAGCTAGCGGGCCGGGAGATGCTCCCCACAAAGGGTACCATAGTTTTTCCCCTTGGTTAGTGTGCTTTGGCCCAGCTGGAATAGGGTCAGCTATGCTTTGGCCTTGTAGTGGAATCTGGAATCTGGCAAGATGAATGTAGAAGATCAGGAACACAGGCTCTGGAAATTCAGGAGAGAGTCTGTCTAGAGTTCTGTCAGCCACCCTTTATATAAAGCATGGTGACATCATAGAATTATATGGTAGGGCATGCTTAGGCTGAGTACGTCCCTAAACGACTGGATTGGTCAGGGTTGATAGTTACTACCTTCGTGTCAGCTGATTGGACTTTTAGAGACCTGACCTCAGCTTTATGTTGTAGGTTTACAATGCATAG
Source organism: Ambystoma mexicanum (assembly GCF_040938575.1). Lineage (NCBI taxonomy): Eukaryota > Metazoa > Chordata > Amphibia > Caudata > Ambystomatidae > Ambystoma > Ambystoma mexicanum. The sequence goes on from NC_090931.1 coordinate 712,524,931, forward strand.
GATCATCCCACAGTTACTTTAGCTAAAATCATTCTTCACATAAATCACCCATTTACACAATTTTGACATCTTTACAAATTACCTAGGCATATTACATATTTCACGCAGAGCATGATAGTCCAATTCTACAGTTTGTGAGACTTTGTTTCGTCGTCCTACCAGTTTTTCTCACTGTTTAGTGAGAAATATATTACTTCAACTTCTATAACTTTAGGTGTGTGTATGTCATGATCTCTGCTTCCAAAAGGTCAGGGTTTTCCCAACTCCCTTGGAAGCAGATCCATAACCCAGGTTCCGAGTGCCAACCAGTCCCAATTGGGACCTTTTGGACCCATCCTGGCGCCAGTGGCACCAGGCTCATAAATATGCCCAGTCCCAGCGCTGGAAGCGCCGGGCTCATAATGCTTGGTGGACTTACCTGCAGCAGACCATGCTGCTTACTTGCCTGCCAGTTGAGCCTCTGATCCTCTTCTGTTTGGAACTACTTTTCCTGTTGGGTGGGGCAGGAGCCACTCCCTAGATTTAGAACACTGGAACTCTTCTGGAAAGCAGGAACTCTTTTCTTACCTAGGCGTGGCTGTGGAAGGAGACACCTAAGCACTACAGGAGGCTATTTAAACCACACCCGATGGATGAATCTTGCTTTGCGTTATTCTGCATCCTCTGCAGCAGAACGCTCATCGGGTCTTCTGCATCTGATCCTGGGCCTAAGAAAAAGGCTTACCATCCTGAATCCAGTCTTCAGCAACACCTATAAAGACAAGAAAGAACAGGTTAGCATTACGGTCTTCAGTGACAGCTCTTCACTTACCTAGTCCATCGGCTGTCACCAACACCTTGCGCTGCATTCCGGCATCTGAAAGACAAAGGCTTACCTACTCTTCGTGCGCTCCGGAGGTCTTCACACTGCATTCCGGCATCTGAAAGACAAAAGCTTGCCAACTCTTTGCACGCTCCGGAGGCCTTCGGCGCTGCATCCCGCATCTGAAAGACAAAACAAGGTGCGTTTAAAGACATTGGGGAACTTTAATACTCACGTGCCATTACTCCTTTCCACATCTAACCCAGTGGGTATTCCGGCACCCTGCAGCCGCTCCGAACTTGTACCTGCAAAATAAAAAGACAGTTAGAGCGCATCGTGAAGCAGGCAACAAGCGCTTACTTACGTGCTTCCAGGCGCTTCTATTCATCACACGGGCTCCATCTTCAACTCACTTCAGCCCGTCATCCGCCATCGTCGGAACCCTGCAAAACAAGAAACATCATTACTAAAGACTTTAAAGACATTAGAATTACTCGAAACTTACCGTTCGTGCAGTAAACGACGGACAGCAGTCCTCTGAAGTCAAGAGGCCTGCTCCCCTTATGCAGTGAAGAAACTGGTTACAGCACCCTGCCCCGAGGCAGATGGAGAGCACGGCGTTCACTTACCTAAGACATCTTACCCTTCGAGTCAGACATACAGTGCACAGAGGTCCAGCCCAAAGAGCCAGCCGTGTGTTACACATCACCTTTGAAGATACGGTATACGCCTAGTCAAGACTGGCGCCTCTACGGGAATCAGGTGAGCGTTACAGTGTACATATTACCATAGGGCATATTTCTGTTAATTTTTAACGTTCCATTAGATGTCCTTTCCCCATGATTCACATTTTGATGGCGTTTGTGTCCCATACATGCCACAGACAGCCAATATATCTTATTTGAAAGCCACGAAAATCATATTTAAACTGTACAAATGTTAAGCTTCTGCACTATCTGGTTACAGTATTAAGTCTTAAAAGTTTATTCATTAAATAGTATCTTGAGCCAAATGGGGCTGCCTTTGTCCTCCAAATATGGTCATGTCTATGCCCAAAGGTCAGTTTCACTTTGAAACTCCTTGGTTTGAGTGAATAATTGGTGTCACTTCCCAGGTTGCACGTAGGTGTCCTAGACAAAAGTCTACTGGGCAGTGGATGTTGTAGTGCTCTTGGTCCATTCAAAGTTTTCAAGGTGGCAATTGGCATGCCTGTGTCCTAGAAGTGTATGGTGGCTTCCTTTTCGGGGGAAGGCCTCAGTTTAGCCAGCAGAAAGACCTGTTCTGAGCTTGCAAAATCCAGCCAATACATTTTATTTATTTTTTCTGTTATTTTGTTCTGAATCAAAAACAAGTCTGTTCAATAAAACATCCTGTATATGTTCCCCAGCAAAACCTCCTTCACATCACTAGGCAAGAATACATTTTTATTCAACATTGTACTTTTAAAACAGGGTATTTCTTTTGGTTTGCAAAAGCCCATTTTGACAAGTGGGGAAGCTGCTAGGATTTCCCTTTTAAATTTGGTTCTTCCATATGACTTCCCAATATTGTTTTGCAGCCATAGTCTGTTCCTTTTATGCAGCAATTTGCTTGAAACACAGATGCACTGAAATTGATATAGGCCCATAGAGCTGGGGTTTCTTTGAAGCATTGATTTGACATTTTGTGACTGAAATGTCAAGCGTTTTCTGCGACTAAAAGTGAAGTTTCTTTTGCCTTTTTCAGATTTTGGCTGGCACAGCCTGTTATGCAGGGATCATGTTTTATGCTGCTGAAGCACAATGTGGATATGGATGGGCAGGGCAGGGCAGGGCCTTATGTCTAAAAGCAATGTGATGTGGAATGTCTAAAATCAATGTGATGTGAAATAGATAAAAATAGCGTCATGGCAGCATCCTTTGCAGTGTAAAATATTCCCTTTTCAATGGGAACTTTTTGCAAGCACAGTTCTCCATCGTTGCCCACAGTCGATGTAATAGTTTCCTTCTTGGTCTCACTTTCATATAGCCAGGCCAATAGGCGCCCAGGTCTGTCTCCTTCTGCATGTTGTCGCTCTACATATTTCCTGTAACTTAGCCTGCCTAATCTATCCCAGTGTTCCAGGCATTCTTTCTGCAGGTGGGAAACCTCTTGTGCCCTGTCTCTGGAGCTGTCCTCTGCCCACTCGGTGGCTTGAAGGTTAGCTTCTGCTTTATGCAGGTCCCTCTCGATCACATCTTGTATCCCTTTTGTATTTGACATAGCCGCCCCTCTCAACACAACTTTAAAGGCCTCCCACAATGTCCCTGCAGACTTTACGCTACCCGTTTTGTGTATAAAATATTCCTTCACCTCTTCCCTCAGCATCTCGCAAAATCCCAAGTCTTTGAGCACTTCAACCCTAAGCCTCCATGTTGGGATCCTAGTGTGGGGGAAAGAAACAGCCACACAACCACTAGGGGTGCATGATCCGAAAGAACCCTCGCCTTATATTCTGCCCTCATGAACTGCCCCAATATTTCCTCGCCGGCAAATACATAGTCCAACCTTGTGTAGAGATTCTTGGGAGCAGTGTAGTGGGAGTATAACCTATCTTGGGGATGCATCTCTCTCCATACATCGGATAACTTAAATGCGTGTAATAATGTGTTCAAAGCTTTAGCTGCAGGAACTGGATGAGTGAATTTATCGTCTGATCTATCCATTGCCAGGTTAAGTGTGCAGTTGAAATCCCCATCCGCCCCCCCATATATATATGCCGTACCTATAGGAGCTAATCTTGGACTATAGTGACCAGAAGTATGCTGCCTTGTCCTGATTCGGTGCATACGCATTGAGGACACAGATCTCCCTATTCTCCACCAACCCCTGTAGTACAACCATACTACCATCCCCATCCCAGAAGGTCTTAAGACTTTAAACGGAACTGCAGGAGCCCCCCCATACTAGAAGCCCTCTGGCATATGCTGAGTATGACGACCCCACAGTCACCCCCTACAATTTCCGTGCCAAAGTGTGTTGCTTTTCTTTAGTGAGGTGCGTCTCCTGCAGAAGGGCAATATCTATTTTCTGGCATCTCAGATAGGCCATTCCTCTGTTCCTTTTTATATAGATGTTCAAGCCCCTGACATTCCAGGATGCTATTCTAAGCTCCCCCATCTCACATCAAGGCACCAACCGGAAACTGCTCTCCACATGTTGCACTTTCTGTCTGCGCCTTGAGTGCATCTGTAGGCCAATTCCCCGCCTTTAACTGCCCCAACTCCCCCCAAAACCCCTACACAACCATTGCCGAGCTCCCAATCCAGACCTCAGGCAACCCTGCTTCTCGCTCGTATCCCGACTCTAGTGCTGGTATTCAGAGTGCAGTAGGAGGATACATAACTGCTAGTATCCCAACCTAACTAATCTAGTGTGGGTTGTGTTAGGCAGAAACCTGTGCAGTTCCCTTAGGGACCACTGCAAAAGGCTTAAGACTACAGGTGTTGGTAGTAAAACCAATTGGTAGCAGTCTGCACCACCCAAATTTACCTGGTAGCTGTGGCTGAGCAGCCAGACTTCTCTCAAGAAGAGTTGGACAGTATATAGAGTATACAAGATAGGTACCAAAATACAGTAGCACAAGCAAACACTGACCAGAGCTTTTGATATCAAGTATATAATTATTTATTTAAAGACACACTTAGAAACACTTTAGCAAGTTCAAGAACACAGTCACTATTAATATATATACATCCCTTATTCCTTATTAGACAAGTCTTGGTTAACACCACTTATTTCTAGACAGAGGTGAGCGCTTAACTAAAGATGGCACTACAATAAGTTTAAGAAAAAGGGAGGGAAAGGGCAGAAATTAGAAACAGCACACAACACAATATTTTAGAAGCACTCAGCAAGGCAGGAAAGTCAAAGTCTTCTTGTGAGCAAAAAGTTCAGAGGCCAGGCTCCCTCTTGGAGAGAGTAGAACACCAATATGCCCAAGATCACACAGTTTAAAAGGCTTGGAAAGTCTTGCAGAGAGTTTAAAAAGGAATCAGCTCAGCTCAGAAAAGTTCAGTTAGCCAGCCTAGGGCCAACCCAAGTAGTAAGTTGAGGATTTACGAGACTCCCACACAGACCGTTGCGAGGGAGGCCAGGCGGACACAGTACCTTGAAAGTGGAGAGAATCCTCCAGCGGGGGCAGTTGTTCCTGGCAGTGGATGCAAGTTGCGGCGTCGTCCAGAGGAAGAGAAGATCTCGACGTGGAGGAAAGCTGAAGGTCGTTGCACTGCCAGGGAAGAAACCAGCCACGGAGTTCTCCGGTAAAAAGGTACTACCCTTTTATTCACGATAGTGGAAAAAACGTGGTGCTCCGGTTGCCAAGGTGCTTGGCACAGGCAAGGCGGCCACGAGATGATCCGGGAATGCGAAAAGGCGGGCAAACTGGTTATCCCCACCAGTCAAAGGAAGAAGACTCTTCGGGATGAAGATCTCCTCTGTCGTTGGAAGAAGTGGTGAGTCGGTTCAGCAGGGCTCCACTGGTGGTGTCGTCGTTGCAGGTCGGCTCAGCTTCTCCCTCTTCGGATTCTTTGGTCCTGTGGCGACGTCTGAAGTCCCAGCCCCCAAAGCCCTGCTTTTATGCAGAAAACCCCCATTCATCAGTCCTAGCTGTCACTCAAACATGCTAAGTGGTGAGCCAGGCGGCTCACCACTGGGCCAATCACACAAGAGTGCGACTTGAGTTGCCGAGGCAACTCAGTCCAGGGTGCCTAATCCCCCTCCCCCACCCACTGTGGTACCCAGACAGAGTGGCACCACTTTTGGAGGCTTCTGTGGAGAAGCCCACCAAAAAGTGGAACAAAGGGCTCGACTTCGGTTGGAGTCACAGAAGCAAACACAAACGCCATTTTGGAACCGAGATCTGGCTAAAAATACTAACCGGAGAATTAATATTAAATAAATAAACCGGCGGTATGTTTGAGGCTATGTTAAAAAGTATTAGCCTCGAACAATGGGAAAATCCCATAGGAATATATTTGCGGTTGAATATAAAAAGTATCCACTGCCACCAGCCAAAACTCGCTCAGGGGGGACTGGACAGTACCCCCTCGAACAACAGACCCAGGGGCAATCGAATTGCCCCTACCAGTACGCCCACAATATGATGTTTTGTACTGGTTCTGTTCACAATTTAGGACTAGTAAAGCCAATGGTGACTTTACATGCCCTGGTAGACAGTAGTCAGTCCCAGGGTACGGAGTCTATGTTTGGGGGTCACTATGACACCCCTGTGTTACGGCACGGAGGGTGCTGTGTAACACACATACCAAAAACACATGAAGCCCTATGGAGTAAAAGACCCCATAGCCCATCAAACACATTCAAAGTCAAAGGATATCTCAAATTATGTCTAAGAGTGGGAGAAAACGGAGTCTCACTCTTAGCAGGAGAAAAAAATAAACTCCAAAAATCCAGCAAAGCTGCTGGAGGACTCACTAGGTTTGGGAAATTAGCCTTAACAGAGAATTTTCCCTAACAGGTTGTAGTGTGATTCCTTCTGGCGCCATCTCTATCAGCGCAGCGCCAGTGGTTCCTGCATTCTACTAAATGCGAAAGTCAGCAAATCTACTCCTTCAATGATTAAAATGCTATTGGATCATTCTGTGATGGTTACATTCCTGTGTATGTACCCAGCAGCTAATCGGTACAGCCTCATTTATCACTTCCGCCTCCCACCTGGTCTTCTGTCTCCTCTGGCAAGTTCACTACATCCGTCCACTTATCTTCCGGAGTCTCGAAGAAGATTGCGCTGCCTTTATATATGAGCTTCAGTTTGGCCAGATACAGCAGCATGTATTTAAGATTCGCCATTCGTAATCTTCTGACTGCAATGTAGCCCATCCTGTGTTTTTGCACCAGGAAGGTATAGTCAGGGTATGCCGTGATGGTCGCCGATGCTCGACGGATCATGCCTCCTTTGCGAAAATGTTCTAGGATTTTCTCCCAGTCTTTGTAATTTAGTATCTGCGCTATTATCGGCCGGTTGAGCCCCATGTGGGGGCTTTCTTAAGGCCCTAAGTGCCCGCTCCACCGTGAACCCTTGGTTGAGTGCCCCAGGACCTGTTTCCTGGAACAGCATGTTTTCTTTTAAGTTTGTTGGGTTTGGTTCTTCTTCCCCCTCAGTGAGCCCGACAATCCTCACATTATTTCTCTATGCACGTCCTTCTGCTTCCTCCGTCCTGCATTCAAGATTCCGTACCTGCTGCTGTAGTCTTGAGACTTCTGTGGAGTTCTCCTTACAGCTACCCGCGTTCGCTTGCACTTCTTTCTCTAACACACCTGTGCACTCTGCTAGTGACCTGACATCTTGTCTCAAAAGGTTCACATCATTGCTAATGGTATCAATCTTAAATTCCAGTGCAAACTTTAGAGCTGCTATGGCTTCTAGAATCTGCTGGTCCCCTCTCCCAGAAGCCTCTGCACCTTGGGTCGCCGTCGCTGCAGTGTCTGCTGTTTGGGCAGGTTTAGCTAACGTTTCAATTGAGGACTGTTTCCCTTTGCTCTTATATGTCTTGGATGCCATTGTTGCACCGTCCTTCACTGCTACACAGGTCTCCCGACAACTCTTTATGGCACCATTCTTGATACGTCGTGGTCCTGTTTATTTGAATGGATTTTCTTTCTGTTGCCCTTCGTAGTTGTTACTTCGCCTCTGCCGCACAGTGGTCACAGATATTTACTAGTTCTCCCTGTTAGCTTCCCGTTGCCTAAACGTGTACTTATAGCACCTGGAAACCACTCCTCCAGCTCATATCAGTCACACTTGGTGGCGCAACTATGATTCAACCTCCTTACTTCATCTGGTATGTAGTGGGGATCTTTTAATGTGCTTTGCTAGGTTTTCACTGGTGTGTAGTAGCTGTGCTCCTGTCTCACAATCTGCCCATACCTGTCCTCTTGCTCTCTCCGCTAGGGCTGTTTGTTGATTCACTCACAGGGTCTGCTTCTAGCCCCTAAATATTTAGGAAGGTGCCAACACCCCTTTTCTGGTGCTCCTCTGTAGCATCTTCTTGTGGTTAGGCTCCAGTGGATTTGAATGTATGCTTCCTCTGGGATTGGAGGTAACCTTTCCTCAGGGGGAGCTTGTTTTTATTGGCTATACTTGCCCATTGCACACACCTCTAGGGCCCATGCATCCACCCCGGGGCTTCTGTGCACTCTTGTCCGTCCACCTCTCCCCATTGACAAAAGCACTTGCTCACCTTGCCATCTGGGTGCTGCAGGCCTTCTGCAGGGGGCTTGAATCACTGTGGGTATATCCACTACTGCACGCACCAGGGACACTGTCCTTCAGTTGCGTGTAATACTGTCTCTCTGGCTGCTACATTCCTCCACTTCAGCTTCGTAGCAGCTCCTGGCCTCGGTCAATATTGTGAGCCAGCTTTGTTCCCCCTGAAAAGTACTTGCTCTTCCCCGTGTCAGCATCCATGCATCACCTGCACATTACCTTGTCCTCGCTCACACAGCGTTGATCTGGCTCAATCTGGGGGGGGGGGCACAATATGCCTGCTTCCTAGCTCCTTAGGTTCTGTTCTTCCCCAAGGGCCCGGCTGACATGTGCTTCCTGAGGTTGCTGCCTGTGCCTCCTTTTGTTGCAGTCACTGCATCTGGGTCAGTCTGTGATGTAGATCCCCCATCAGCTTCAATGCTCCCAAAATGTGCAATCGAGTTTCTGCAGCCGAACTGCAGTAAAAGTTGTCCAGTGTACAATGCTCGCTCACGTTGCACAATCTTTTTTCCCTGCCGCCTGTCCAGCCCTGTGTTGCACTCTCTTGTGCCTCCAGTATGGTAATTGTAGCAGGAGTTCAGTTCTTTTGTTTGATCTGCCGCACGTTCGGGTAGGGCCGCTTTATTCACTGCTTGTGCTCGTTATCGCTTTGTGCCTTCTAGTCCATGCTGATTCTCTCTCTGCCTGCTGCAACTATATAATTGTTTGCGGGATGCGCCACGGCGTCGGCAGCCATCAGCATATGCTTAGATGTGTCTGGCTCTTTATGATCTCCCAATGGGGCTCTGGGGATTCCAAACTTCTAATTCTTAAACATGCCACATGGTTAATGCAAGCATTGTGTATTTACTGTCCTCCGATGGCTGCTTGCATCACACTGTTATAATGTCTTTTCTTCTGATGGTACTTCCATGCTCTGCGTTCATAGAATGCGTCCGTGAGGGAAGGCAGGATACAATGTATCATGCAGTTTCTCACCCGCTGCAGTGCCCCCGGCTCCTTCTTCCTTCCACTGCCTCCATGCTACAGTGTTCAGGGTCCTTGCAGCTCACATAGCCGTAGACGCGCCCACAGCAACAGTTTGTAACGTAGCCCTGCTGCGGTTGCCTCATTAAGTTGTTTGTGTCTGCCGCTTTGTCATTGGCCTTCCGTTTCTGTGCACAACTGCACGTTGCTACTGCTGTTTTGCAGAAGGATCATTTCGGATCAGCAGCAGTCCCGAAGAAATCCAACCTTCAGCATGGCCTCTAAGCCATGCCCCCCGTGGCCTTTGATAAAGTTAATCATTCAATCCTCCTTGGCCGCCTCCACACCCTAGGAATCTGTGGCTCGGCTCTCAAATGGACTGCCTCTATCCTCAGCAACAGGAAACAAACCGTATCCCTCTGCCCTTTTGTCTCGACTGCTCACCCTGTCAACACTGGAGTGCCCCAAGGCACATGTCTCTGCTCTGCTATACTCTTCAACCTTTATCTGACCACTCTACCGGGAATCATTTGTGCACACCACCAACCTAGGCTGCACTATGTACTCGGGCTTAACCCTCTCCCGTCAGATCAATAATGTTTCAAAATGCTGTCACTATCACCTCAAACTGCTAAGAAGCATTTTTCCTTACCTCTCCTACCCCAACAGACTTGCAGCTGTTATTTCTATTTTCATGTTAAGAGTGGACTATACCAAATCCTTATACCTGGCAGCACCGGCATACCAACTCAACAAACTACAAAGAGCCCAAAACGCTGCAGCAAAACTCCTCCTCGCCCTGGGACACAGAGACCACATCTCTCCCGCTCTTCGAACCCTCCACTGGCTCCCAGTCGAATGAAGATCCACCTTCAAGACCCTATGCATTACCCACCGAGTAGTGCACAAGAATGGCCCAACGTACCTTCAAGAGAAGATAAAACACTACCTCCCATCACGCACCCTAAGATCAAGCATTGCCCTTTTCTTGGTGATTCCAACCGCTGATTCTGCCAGGATTGGAGTAGCGGCTTTTTCAACCTTGGCCCCAACTCTGTGGAACTCACTCCCCCCACATATTCGACACTCCCATGACTACATGGCCTTCCACAAAGTTCTAAAAACCTGGCTCTTTCCGTAATGCCGATTATGACCATCTAAGACTGCTGTGACCTTGCAACTTGATAACAAATGTTTAGTGAGACCCCGAGCAATAACTGCACTCAATGCGAATTTTAAGTTACAAATACATTATGCAGCAATCTCAAACGCAGACCTGAAATCCGGAACAGCCAGCTCATTAGATCAAATCCTCCCCCCAGACACTTGCCTCTCATATCGCCATGCTCACTCTCTATTCTACACCAACACACAATTAGAGTGCAGCTACACCCCTCAATCAATTTCTGCCTATCTGCTCACATATGAACAGTACTTCACGAACACCTCAAGACTGATAAAACGCAGCTATACCTTCGAAATCGGCCTAGTTGCACACATAAGAGTCCTATACAGGCCTAACGCAGCCTGCACCCAGTCCTGGTGACCATCCTCCAGACTGCACACATTCAACTGATATCAAATACCACCTCACCCAATTCTAGGATGCAACTACCATCAGGCAATCACTTCAGCTGCACACATAATAGGTACACCCAAGCACCCTATGACACCTTACTCTCTCAACTGACCTGGACTATGGTTCCAGAGGGCGTTCAACCTACCAGCGCTTTGAGGTCATACCAATGATATATAGAGCGCTATATAAATGCCAAATAACATAACAGCCTGAGTGTACATTCATGATGTTATTGCAAAGTCTTAACATTTTCTAGAATCCCTGCATGTGTGTTATGAGCTTAGGGACATTGACTCAATAAGTGATGTTGTTAAATGGTGACATGTCACATGAAGCCCCGATTATGTTTAAATGAATCCATGTGTAAACAATTAGACATTAAAGGTTCAGCTCCTGAGCCAGTAAGTTGAGGGGCGCCCTTATTAAACTCTTAGATTGCACTTTGTAATCTAGCATTGTGGTTACATATATACAGTAGTTTGTGCTATACATCAGATTTTGAGATGGGTATTTTACACTCTACCTTTGGAAATTGGTAGTAAAATATATTTTTAGAGAGTAAAAAGTAGTTACATTTCTCAAATTGAGTGGTTTAACGAAGAGAAACCTATATTTAAATTTGAAACATACTGTAGTTAGTTTTTTGCATTACATACATTACAAAACAAGCTCTCAAATGATGTTGCTTGGAGATCTCAATCTGGGCCTCTATGACCCTAAGGACACCAATACTACCTCGGTGGAAAATTCTATATCCCAGATGGGTTTCAAACACTACATCCTTGGCCCTACACAAAACAAGGGTAGTACCTTGGACTGGTTGGCAGGTTTCAACTGCACAACCACCATCCTCCAGAATGAGCCTATTGCATGGTCAGACCATCATCATCTCTTTCTCAATCCTAGCTCCTCAAATTCTATCCAGAAACAACCGGAACATTACGCTTCAGAACCTACGACCCATGCTTAACGCTATCTTGGACCCTCCCAACTACAATGATCTAGACTAAATTGGTTGACTTATACAATGGCACCCTAGAAATTGCCCTTTACAACATCGTCCCTATCGAACTAAAAAAAGCTAAACCGGCAGCTCACCTCAATAAATGGCTTGCAAATGAACTAAAAGCATTTTGCAACGCCAAATGAATTGCTGAACGACGTGGAGAAAATCACTCACCATTCCTAACAGCAGTCTTCACCTCTGCTGCTCATCGTATAAAGCAGCTATCCTCAAAACTAAAAGAGAAACTTACAATAACGGAATACTAAATTTAAAATCTGGCACCTAGGAGCTCTTCAGCATTCTGAGGGAAATGGAGACACCAGGTCCACCTGGAGAAGCATGCATCAAGGATGTGGAGTGGTGTGCTAAAATTCAGACAAAACAGAAATGTTGCAAACCAAAATAGCGACTAAAAAGACCAACCTAGCCAACAGCTCTAACACGAACACCCCACTGAGCCATCACCCTCCATCATGCCCGCCTTTCTTCTTCTCTACAGTCACACCCAAAGAAGTGGACCACATTACCTTAGGCCTACAATCGTCTAAATGCCAGGGAGATATCTGTCCTGCCTCAGTCATTAAGCAAAGCGCCAAAGACCTGGCCCCATTCATTGAAACTGTGATTAACTCCTCCTTCAATACTAGCTTGGTACCTAACAATCTCAAGGAGGCTTGGGGGATGCCCCTCCTTAATAAACCAAACCTAGACCCCAACATACCGACCAGTTATAGGCCCATCTCAACTGTACATTTCCTCCTAAAAATTTTGGGCAGAGTGGCCTATATCCAAATTCAGAAACACTTGGAGGATAATAATCTGCTAGGCCTACGCCAATCTGGCTTCCACAACCGCCTCTAACTGGATCCAATCATTCCTATTTAACTGAACATCCAGGGTCTTTGCACCCTCAGTGGTCCCTGTGCCCATCTACTGCGGAGTACCGCAGGGCTCGTGCGTCTCCCTGATGCTATACAACATCTTCACAAAGCTCCTCTTTGATCGTCTTGATAACATGGATGTCACCTACACGAATTACGCAGATGACACCCAGGTTCTCATGAGTCTGACTGGCTATAAAGATGACTCCAAACTAAAATCCTCTTCCACTGTAAACTATACAACCCAACATACCTCATACAGTACTACTGCATTTCTTGCACTGTCGTCCAAACTGTAACCGCTGGTGACTTTTCTATGCGCTTATATGTATTTTTCTGCAATTAGACTATCCTGTAACCCAATGTCGACAAGCACGGTTTTTCTATGTACCTTATACGCATACTTTTGTATATCTGTCATGTTCTACTTTTGTAACTGTCACAAGCTCCAGCGCCCAGTTACCTATGGGTTAGGTGCGCTTTACAAATAATAAACTAAGCTAAACTGAACATAGTTTGTGGTCCTTGTAATTCATACAAATTCATTTGTGTATTTCTCTTTTAGGTGCTCTTGTCATAAGGCTACACAGTAGTAGAGAGCCTCTGGATTGAAGACTCTACTGTTGTGACTAGTCGAAATGCAATATTGGAAGCTTTTGAAAGACTAGAAGGGAAAGCTTGCAAGACTGTTCTAGGCCTCCCAAAATCTACGCCAATAAGTGCCATCAGACTGGAGTTGGGCCTCGCATCTTGGTGGGCCCAATATATAAAAAGATGCCCATCTTTGCACGTAAAAATTCCTGAGGCCGTTGGAAATTCTCTTTGTTCACATTTGAAAGATCTTCTAAGGGGTACTTTGGTTTCTCTCACTGGGGTTTCATAAGAGATGTGAGAGTTTTGCTAGTGTGATCTCCCTAGATTCCCCAGACAGCGACTTTGTGGAAAAAAAAAGGAAAATAATTGTCTTGGGCAGAATTTCCGATACAGTGACCTGATTGCTGGATTGTTATTGTTCAGGGATAACCACCATTTATTTTCACCCTCACGTTGAGATCCTACTTGCAGAAGTCCCCATCCAAAAAAACACCAGGATCTTTACCTTCCATTGCATTTAAATGCTCTGTCCACTTAAGAAGCGCTGGGGCCCAAATTGGACATAACCTGAGATATGCGTGGGTGCCGGATATGCAGCTCTCACCAAATTGAATCATTGGCCCACTTGCTACAAGTGCCCCTTTTTTTGGCAGAGAGAATTAGCCACTTGGGGAGGTTCTTACATTCTACCTCCCTGGTCCTGACTAAAAACCTATGGGAGAGGCTAATGTTTACTGCTAACCAGGCCTTGATAATTGCATTGGCATCATTGTTGGAGGAAATCTTCCAGGGTTTGAAGAATAGAATGTCTGAGGGGGAAGCAACATGGGAGGAGATTTGGGACTGGTTAATGTTTACATTGGTTAATTACGTCAAGTTATTTGATGAATTGTTTTATGATTTGAGCATAGAGTTGATGTATTTTAGTGTATGCTTTGTTGTGTTATTTGTTTGCATTTGTCCTTATCTTAGTGTAAAAGTTTCTTGTAAACTGTAAAACGTTTTTAAACAAAAAGTAAATTAAAAAAATAATATTTAGGCAGTACTGATGACAGGCATCTGTCATGAACCATCGGACGCGTCCTTTCTGGACTTCCTGGACCCTGACCCATAGGGGCTTGCACTCAGCAGCACTCCCAACATGGCCGCTGAACGCGAAATACTATTTACCAGTTTCTGCGCTGTACGCATTACGTTCTATAAAGCGGACACGCCCCCGCGCATCTCAACGCTACCGCTTGCCGTGGCTGGACGTGTGCTGCTGTAGTTCGCTTGTGTTTTTTTTCCTTTGATTCCTGGTTCCCGGTTCCCCTAAATTCCTCCCCCTTCATTCCCCCTCCTTTTTTGTCCTCCTTGCATCCCAGATCTCCGTGCACTCGTCTTCCGTGTGCCCTCTTCACTGTTTTCCTGGATTTCCTCAGACTTCCCAGATATCTGAACGTTCCCAGGACTCGGAGCGCTGAACGCACACCCGAGGACCTGCACACTGGGTTATACAAGACCTGAACTCTACGAAAGAAGACTACATCGAAGAACTCCAACAAAGACAGGTGAGAAGGGGGGAAACCTGTGACAGATTGAGACGCCAACAAACTTGATACAGATACGGACATGGAGGCTGCAGTTGAAGACCTCATGCGCGGCATGCAAGAGTTAACCACAGAAGTTCAGAATCTCAAAGCTGAGAATGCCGCATTAAAACAACTAGTCCTGTCACGTGATTCCACGACCAAGGAAAGTGTATTGCTGGGCAGAGTAGTGTATAAATATGATGCTCCTCAAAGCACCTTTGTGGCTTCCTTGATTCGTGTTTAGTGCACTTTACCTTTAAGCCCTACTACTTTTCCACCCCCAGGGTAAAGGTGGGCTTTATGATTTCGCATCTCTACGGGAATGCATTAAAATGGGCTGCGCCCTTAGTTAATTCTGGAGATGCCCTCCTGGATGATTATGATGGGTTCGTACGGGCTCTAAAGACAATGTTTGACCGCCCCCAGAACATGTTTACAGTGCCCAAGAACGTCTATTGGATTTCCAACAAGGGTCCCAGGACATGCTTACCTATGTAACACGCTTTAAACAACTGGCCAATGAAGCAGATTGGTCCCGGGAGGCCTGTTTTACCCTATTCCGGAGAGGACTAAACGAAGAAATAAAAGACAAGCTAGCCATGGTAGCTCGCCCAGGTTCCTTCCAGGCCCTTATGGACCTCTCTTTACAAATAGACTTTCAAATCCAGGAAAGGAAGGCAGAAAAGAAGAAAACAAAGATCCCTTACCAAAAGACCTTTATAGAATCTCCTTCTAAACCCGAGCCCACTCCTGCCTTGACCACAGACCTTGGACCCATGCAACTGGCTGCCTTCCTCAGACCCATATCGCTGCAAGAAAGATTGCGATGGATTCACACCGGGCTGTGTATGTACTGTGCCTCAGATAAACATCTTGTGATGGAATGTCCTTTGGCCCCTCCACGGCGTTCGGGAAATGCCAGCTCCCGATCCTAGATGGAGCACAGCTTTGGGAGAGCGATGTTTGCTCCCCATCTATTCCATCCTTGAACTCTCCTGGACAAAACAACCTTGTGATCTTGCAGGCCTTTCTATCGCCGTCCAAGAAAGAAACTTACCCCATTCTGGCATTAGTGGATTGTGGAGCCA
The DNA here is from genome assembly GCF_040938575.1 of Ambystoma mexicanum. Classification (NCBI taxonomy): domain Eukaryota; kingdom Metazoa; phylum Chordata; class Amphibia; order Caudata; family Ambystomatidae; genus Ambystoma; species Ambystoma mexicanum. The sequence goes on from NC_090931.1 coordinate 712,540,664, forward strand.
TGGGGATTTTTATAGATAAGGATTGGGTCACTACCCACCACATTCCATATGAAACTCGAGACATCATGCAACCTGTAGAGGCCATTGATGGACGACCTCTCTCTTCAGGACCAATCACCCTGCAAACCAAAGAGATCCAGCTCTCGATAAACCATCATCAAGAGATGATCAAGTTTGACATCATAAAGTCTGCCCATTATCCAGTGGTACTGGGTATACCCTGGTTACAGAAGCACAACCCATACATCAACTGGGCAGCAGGATCCTTATTTATTGGCTCTGAACATTGCATGTCTCACTGTCTATCCCTGGATTCCTCGTCAAGATCCTCTGAAAGTACGCTGACAGATCAGCATGGCCCACTCACAGTCGCAAATATTATCCAGGTCTCCAGAGCCTATCAGGACTACACTGATGTGTTTTCAACTGCCATAGTTCAAGCCCTACCCCCCTCACAGACCTGAAGACTGCACTATCGATACTGAACCCTCGGCAGTGATTCCCTTTGGAAGGATGTTCATCCTTTCAGAACCAGAGAAAAGGGCCCTCCGAGAATACTTGGATACCAACCTAGTAAATGGCACCATACGACCATCCAAATACCCAGCGGGAGCTTTGTGGTTTTTCGTTCCCAAGAAAGATACTAAGGAGCTTAGGCCTTGTCTTGATTATCGTGGTCTTAATCAATGCACCCTCAAGGACCGCTACCCATTGCCCTTAATCTTGGATATCCTGGAAGCGGTGAGAGGAGCCGTAATCTTCACGAAATTGGATCTCAGAGGTGCCTACCATCTGATCTGTATAAAGGAAGGTGACGAATAGGAAAACAGCCTTTAAAACACCCTTTGGTCACTTTGAATACCTGGTCATGCCTTTCGGACTCGCCAATGCCCCAGCGGTCTGCCAACGTTTTATGGACCGGGTGTTCTCCGATATGCTGTTCCTCTTCGTCATAGTTTTCTTGGACGACACACTGATATACTCCAAGGACCATCTTAAGCATGAAGCGCATGTCAAGGCAGTGTTACAACGGCTACATGAACATAAACTCCTGGCTAAACCAGAGAAATGCTTTTTTCATGTCTCTACTGTTCACTATCTCGGATTTGTCCTTAGTCCAGAAGGAATTGGAATGGACCACTCAAAAGTAAATTCCATACTATCCTGGTCTGTTACAACTACTGTGAAACAGATTCAATCCTTCCTGGGGCTTGCCAACTTCTACCGGAAATTCATACCTTCCTTTTCGGAGATAGTTCAACCGATCATTACATTGTTGAAGAAGGATACTCCCTTCCTCTGGACTGCAGCCCAAGACGAAGCATTCCAACGTTTGAAGTCGGAATTTACACAAGCCCCCATCTTGGCTCAACCTGACATTGATCGACCTTTCCTAGTGGAGACTGATGCCTCTAACTACCCCATCGGAGCAGTCTTAAAGCAGGAATTCGAGGACAAGTTAGAACACCCCATCGCTTATCTCTCGCGAACCCTAACTCCCAGGGAGACCCATTATTCTGTTCTGGAAAAGGAATTGTTGGCCATCCGTCAAGCCTACACAGAGTGGCGTCATCTACTCCTGGGAGCTACACATCCTGTTCAGGTCCGTACGGATCATTGGAATCTCCAAGTCCTACAATCCATGGATAGTAGGAATAGTCGTCAAGCCCGTTGGGCCTTCTTCTTTGCCCAGTACCAGTTCCAAATCCATCATGTACCTGGAACACACAACATAATTGCTGACGCCTTATCCTGACGTCCTCACTACGATACTCTTGAAGATCGATCCTTCCCAAAGATGTTTCTCCATACAATTTTCATAGCTCAAGCAATCACTCTCCTGGAAGACATTCGGATTCAAACCCAGTCCTCTGAGATCTGGAAGGAATTTACTAGGAAGAATCGATGGAATCTTAAAACCAAGGACAGGTATTTGTTCAAGGACAATGGTCTGGTCATTCCCACACAGAATGCGACAAAGGATTACAAGCCTCTATCATGATACCCTTCATTCAGGACATTGTGGCATTACCAACACTCTCCGTTTAATACAAAGACAGTTTTGGTGGCCAAAGATGAAACTTGACGTTCAGCAGTACATCCAAGCCTGTGCAGTCTGCAATCAAAACAAGCATGATAACAAGAGGCCGGCGGGTCTCCTACTCCAACCAACGCTACCAACAAGGCCCTAGGAATTTATTGCTACAGACTTTATTGTGGAACTACCACCTTCAAGGGGATACACAACTATCATGGTCACCATTGATTTATTCACTCACATGGCTCATTTTACACCCTTGTATAAATTACCATCTTCCTCAGAACTCGCTGGAATCTTCCTGGAACACATATTCCGACTTCATGGACTCCCTTCCAAGATCATATCAGACAGAGGTCCCCTCAATACATATCTCAATTCTGGAAACACTTATGCCGTATACTAGGAATCCAACGTGCCCTCTCCTCAGGTTATCATCCACAGACCAACGGAGCTACAGAACGTGTGAACCAAAACCCTGGAGCAGTATCTTCGTTGTTTCACCACCAAGGTCCATGACGATTGGTCTCTTTTTAATGCCTGTGGCTGAATTTGCCTACAACAATTCTGATCACTCTGCTGTCAAGACCAGCCCCTTCTTCTGCAGCCAAGAATTCCACCCTTCGGTTCTACCATCCCTTCTCCCACATCTACAGTCGACTCCTGGATTGAAACCCTCATCAACGTACACAAGGAAGCCAAAGAACACCTCGAAAGGGCCCGAGCTAACACCAAGCACTATGCGGACTCTAAAAGAAGACCAGGACCTTCCTATGCAGTGATAAGGTCTGGCTATCCTCGAAACTACTGCCTCGACACTTACGACCTAATAAGTTGGCTCCTCGGTACTATGGCCCTTTTTCCATAAAGGAAATCATTAACCCAGTGGCCTTCCAACTCAAATTACCAGACTCCTGGAAGAGGATCCACCCAGTGTTTCACACATCTCTTATGAAACCATACGTCCAGACCTCCCGGTCTGCTCCAAGATCTACCCCTGTGGTTGTCGACGACAAACTAGAGTACGAAGTGTCCTGAATATGTGACTCCAGGTACAGACGTGGTCAGCTACAGTATCTGGTGGAGTGGAAAGGCTATCCACCCAGTGAACGCACCTGGGAACCGGTCTCAAACCTAAACGCCCCCAGGCTACTTCAAAGGTACCACCTTATAAACCCGGGGCAAACCTTGAGGAACAGGCCTTCGGAGGAGGCATGCTGTATTGAACCATCGGACGCGTCCTTTCTGGACTTCCTGGTCCCTGACCCATAGGGGCTTGCACTCAGCAGTACTCCCAACATGGCAGCTGAACGCGGAATACTGTTTACCAGTTTCTGCGCTGTACGCATTACGTTCTATAAAATGGACACGCCCTCACGGCCCTGCGAGTCTCAACGCTACCGCTTGCCATGGCTAGATGTGTGCTGCCGTAGTTCGCTTTTGTTTTTCCTTCGATTCCTGGTTCATGGTTCCCCTAAATTCCTCCTCCTTCATTCCCCCTCATTTTTTGTCCTCCTTGCATCCCGGATCTCCGTGTACTCGTCTTCCGTGTGCACACTTTGATGTTTTCCTGGATTTCCTCGGACTTACTGGATATCTGAACGTTCCCAGGACTCAGAACGCTGAACGCACGCTGGAACCCGAGGACCTGCACACTGGGTTATACAAGACCCGAACTCTACGAAAGAAGACTCCATCGAAGAACTCCAACAAAGACACGTGAGAAGGGGGGAAACCTGTGACAGCATCTCCATATCTTTTGCTCACTATGTTTTCAATTGGTAATATTCGACAGATTCTGGAAGTAGAACTGTCACTCTAGTGTTCCAGGTTATAAAACTAATACCTTTGTGTCACCACAAGCCATTAGCCACCAAATTATTTACTTCGGTAATATTTTGTTGTGAGCATGGTCTTACTGTAGGCAGAGAGCATAACAGTGATAGACTCGTGTGTTTAATTGTTTTTCTAAATTGTTCATGCATTCTTCGTGATGTCAAGAGGTTTGTGGCAAATTTGGGCACAATGCCAAATATCCTTGGGCACTATCACATGGCAGGTGACCTTTTGGGGGGCAATGTCGAGTGGCCTAGGAATTCTGGGGTCAATGTCCTTTGGATTAGCGCAGTTATAGAAGCAATGCAACTGGCCTGGGTCAGTTTTGGGTACAATGTGGAAGTGACATAGGGCAATTCTGGGGTCAGTGCAAAGTAGCAAGGGCAAAGTCTACGGTAAATGTGGGGATAATGTGACAGTGGGATGCTATGGCACGTGCTCTGAATGCTGTCAGTTCCCCGTTGACCCAAGAATGTTCATCAAACTCTATGCACCATCCCCAAAGCCCTTCTGGATTCAGGACTTGCTACCTGAACACAGCCATATGCAAACGCTGCGAAGGCACTTGATATCTGCTAGCTGTAACTTTTGTTCACTTAATTATTCAGAAGGAACGAATATGGAACCGATACGTTTGCAGTGGTGGGGTCAAGAAGTTTGAATACTAATCTGTGGATGGTGGGCGTGACCTCGTTTCAGAGTGACTATGAACTGGTTGTTCAAAGAAGCCTTTGGTGGTTAAGCAAAACAGTACTTGTACTAGTTTATACTGTGCGCCTGTCAGTGTTACTTCCTCACTCAATCCGGCACTATTGGCAGCTGCTGTGGAGATTGGGAGGGAGGAATTAAATTCCCATCACGCCATGCGCCCATCTTGGTATGGCATCACAACGCTCCACGCAATGCCCGTAGACTGAGGAATAAGCTAATTGTGTGATCATTTGGACAAAAACGGACATTACTTTTCTTTTTGTATCGGCCCTTGGTTTGTGTATCGGCCCCCGGACCGCTACGGTTACTTATTTTGAATTCCCCTCGAGTTTCTTCAACAGTGGATTTACAGTTCCCTGAACTGCTACTACAGAAGACTTCTTTCCCGTTATTGCAACCCTTTTGCAGAATTCTTGTCACCCCTGTAGGTCTTTGTTTCAACAGGGCAGGTCACTGCATTTTGCTTTTATTGGTTAGCTTGATTTAATTTTGCTGTTTTTCGTCCTTGTTGCTGTTTGGGCAGGCCTTCCAAATCAATGGAAAATCTGTGGACCAGATAGTCACAATCCCTTTAAGTTGCATCATTCCACAGACCCTGTACTGATATAGCAAACTATTTTACAAAATAGAGGGGACGGACAAGCCCTACTTTACCACTTTCTTACTTACTGACTCGTCACAAATTTGGCGTTAACCCTTAAATGCGGCGGTAACGCTATTACCGCCGCATTTAAAGGTCAGCCAAATCACGGGCTTGGTGGATTTACCCCCAGCTCTGAGCTATACCGCCAGCGGTAATGGCGCTGAACATACCCCATTGGGCCCAATGGGGAATGGGAAATTCCTGTATGGGCCCAATGGGGAAACCTGTGATCCGCCGCTAATAGCACTGGGGGGTTTGGTGGTAGGTCTAATAGCCTTGGCGGTAATAACGCGGGGGATAGCACCCAATTCATGATGAGGCCCTTAATATTGTTTAGTGTCCCTACAGAGTGTGTGTTTAGGACAGAAGCAGTTTGGTCGCTCACCTTGCTTGGCAGAGGATCTACTTGTATTCCAGATTGCCTGCGGCTTCCCTTCCTGTGTGGGTTTGTAGCAAACTTTCCTCAGAATATGTTCAGATGGATTTCCAAAATCAGGGAAGAATTAAAGGAGGCCTATTCTGGTGAACAGGGAAGACACCGAGAGGGTAGCCAAACCCAAACCAATCAAGGTAAGGCTTAGTCCCAGGAAGGGTGTGAGAGTGGTCTAAGGCTACAGTGAGTCCACACAGAGCAACACCAATAATTCCAGTTACAGGTAATTAGAAAAAGTACTCAGATGCTTTCGAAATACAAAAAACACTTCCAGATAATCATAAAACAACTTCCCTAGCTTGCATAAAGTTCAACACTAAGATGGTTTGGGGGCTTGTTGTTACGCTCACCTGGTATCCACAGGGACGCCACCCAACCAGGTTACTCGCCGATATGCTTCTCAGCTTTGCCCTGATGTGGTCTGCGGGGAAGGTTCTGCCTGAAAATACAGGAGGACTGTGTTCAAGACTGATCGACTGGTGTAAGTATCCTCCCTCCACCCCCGTATGATTTCAGTCCCTCTGGCTCCCTCCCCTCACCTTGTGGTAGAATTAGGCATGCTCTCTGTCCTGCCTTCTTTGCAGGGGCGCGTTGTCTTTCATGGGTGAGTGCGGTCCAGTTGCTTCACTGACGCAGGCCCGTTTGATATTGTTCAGGTAGGTCTTATTGCTGTTCTTTAGTTTTGTTGCTATCCTGCATGCCTTTCTTTGTTTAAAATGTCTCTTTTTTTCTCCCTTAGGTATACAGAGCTTCAGCGCGGCCAACTGGCTTGGTTGAGCCCTGGTGGTAAATGATGGCGCATTAAGAGCGCCAAGATGCGGTGAGAAAGCGCTATGCACAGCGCTGCAAAGTCTTGCCTTTGCTAACCTGTGTTTTCCTTCCTTGTAGGTCGCGGTGTTCTTCAGCGCGAGTGGAATGACTGGCGCGGTGCCAGCCGAGAGGCGACCAGCCAGGTAAGCCTTTTGAACAGTTCGTAATTTGTAAATGTCTCTACTGCTTTCTTTAATGTTGTCTCTATCTTCCTCTTTCAGGTCGTTCTGTCCGGGAGGCGTGCAGATTCGAGGAAGTTGTTCTCAGTAGCTGCGAGTGTTTAAAGATGAAGACTGCAGGTAAGATGCTGCTGCTGCTGATGATGTTCCTTTTGTCTCCTTGCAGGTTCTGCTTCTCCGAGGTTCGAGGGAATAGCTGGACACAGTGAGCGTCACGTTGCAAGCTGCAAAGTAACGCGAAGCGTGTTGTCTTGCTCGGGTGTGGTTTAAATAGCCCCAACAAAATAGTCCAGGTAAAGTAGTCCCTAGGCTACCACATTAAAAACACTAGACCGCATAGCTTGGTTCTTAGGAACCAAGCTATGTGGATGCCTCCATGTTGGCTGACAATACAATAAAGTAGTTCCCAAGCACATTGTTTTTCATGGTGTATGAGCCTGATGCCATAGGCGCCAGGACTGGCCCCATGAGGGCTTTTGAAGAGGATGCCAGGCTCTAGAGGCCCGAGTCCTGACTCCACCTGGCCAATGGGTTTGCCAGAGGGGGTTTTGGGCGAGGGTCGTGACACTTGTGCCCAAATGTCAACAGTTGCAAAGTAGATACTTTTCAGGTAGGTTTATAAAGAACTTGTAGTGCCAGTGGTTAAGATTACTCGGTCAAGTTCAGGTTCAGTAAATTAGAATCACTCAATACCAGTCCTTGGGATAGTCATAGAAAGGGAATCCTTGACCAGGCCTCCACCAACCAAAGTCACGAAAGAGTGATTTACTGACCAGACTTTATGTCCAGATAGCCCTATGGTAAATAGGGGGGGCAGAAACGGGTATGTTAACTTAACTGTTTCCATCCCTGACTCTGATTCTTCCAGAGATCACTGTTGGTGGTCCTGAATCCATTGGTGACACTCTCCTCTGTTCTTGTTCCCATTGAGGAAGGCCCATGGTCACAGAGAGCAGAAGTCACTTTTGGCATCAGGATTTAGTTTAGGAATCTGTTCCAGACAGTTTCCGGTATAACACCCAATTGAGGAAAGATGGAACAGACCATCTCAGGGCACCTCACATGATCGAAGAAGGTGTGTTGCAATGGGAGTCGCCATAGCAAGGTGGCGGAGCATGCCTAACACCATTCATGCAAGAAGGCTGAAAATGTAGGAGCAAGCATCGTTTTCCAAAAGCCTGATACCCCTCCCCACCCGCAGTTCCAAGGATGTACTCAGAACAGCAATGGCTGCAGCAAGACGCTCGGGAGAGAGCTGGTCAGTCACCGGGTTGGTCCAGGAACACTTCCAAAGGCTCAGAAGGCATGGCTCCTCAAGCACAGGTCGAGACTGGGTTTTCCCCACTCGTCCACGGGTCAAAGCACATACAAGGGCCTCCTTGAGATCATGCAGAGGATCAGGGCTTCACTGGGACAGCACTGGCATTGATGCTGGTTGGCTGCAGAGGTTGTCCTCTGGTCATCATCGAGCTGCTCTTCGTGGGAGCTTGACTCCAACAATGACCTCCTGAATGTTTGCAGAGCCCAGAGCAGCCTTTTATCCAAGATTTGGGCTGTGTGCACGCCCAAGCCCACCAATGGTAAGGTTCTGCACCATTCAAACTGGCATTGGCTAGCCAATCATGGATTGCACTGGCCACAACACCTGCCCAGTAATAGACATTCAGGCACCAGGGCTGTGAATTGGGACCAGGCAGTCCTAGCCCGCTTCCTCTGGCCACACGCAGTAACTGCCACTTAGTCTGTGAAAGCCACAGCTTTCCCCAGTAAAGGGATTTCTATTTTTAAGGCATTTAGTGACCTGAGAAGGCTGAAAGAAAGCCAAAGAATAATAAGGCCAAGCAGCAAAATAAAAACCTTGTGGACGGTCATCTTAGTGTGCTAGCCACCTTTAGTAGCCTTTTGCGATAATTACTAATATGCATGAGTAAAATGCTTCAAAACAAAAAAAATATCACCTTGGCCACCAGCTTGTTTTAGGTACATTGCAAAAGTAACCTAAAAGCCATTATATCAACAGTTATAAGGACCCAGCGTATCCTAACTGCACTTCACTCTAAGATGATGTGTGCTATTGTAACAATAAAACAATTCAGAGACTCTCAGTACTGATAGTCTTTGGACTCGTTAGTTTGTCCGTAAGAATAAGCAAACAAGCAAGAGAAGGAGAGCAGAAGGCTTTACTTAACTCCAAAGGTCAGGAAAGGGTTCAAAACAAAGCAATAAAAAAGGGTGTCCCATTGAAATGTATGAGGGGAAAGCAGCAAGAAGATACTTTTTCCTAACAGAACACACCACTGATATTGTGTGAATGCTCTGGGCTAGTGGATTCTGTGAATCAATGGTCCAGTATGCTAAGTGATACCAGTGAACCGCTGAGATGTAATGCTTTATTTCCTTTTGTGTAATTGATTGTGTGTTTGCATTGTTATGAAATGCCATTGTATGCCTCTTAAAACTCCTTCCCATGTGACCTTTCCCACACACTTCTAAGTGGCTGTACCGAAAGTTGACTCATTGCAAGAGTTGAAAATGAAGAGGTATGTGGCAGTTCTGAGATCAATATGAAGTTGCAGGGGCACTGTGGTAGGGTAATTTATGGAGAGCAATGTGAAACTGGTGTGATTACCTTCTGAGGCAAAATAGAATGGCAATGTGCTTAACTTGGGCAAGAATGGAATTGCACTGTTGAAAATTAGGTGACAAACTTTGCAAGCAATGTGCTGGTCTTTTTCTGGTGCAGAATTAATTTTATCATTGTTAAGGGGGGATTTCTATTTTAGGAATTGTAGTGCCACTTTTTAAGGTCACCCATAAAGATACCAATGTATGTTCACCCTAATGGGTCCCTCCAGTTCATAATCAAGAATTTCTGGAAAAGCTTTCTTCTGCATTTCCAATTGGATATCATTAGTGGTCTTTCTGCTTTGCTCATTGTTTCCTAAGGCTCCCAGGTCTGTTCAAGAACCAGATGTCTTCCTTGGGGTCTCCTCTTGTTGTCCCTTTGGTGGTTTGCTGCTGAATCCAAACCTCCTGGGTGAAACAGATGTTCCCCATACACATGAACAGACTACTGACTTTGTCCTGTTTAACTCTATAGAACTTTCTGCTCACCTTGGAACTCTCCTAAAGTGCCTTTTGGAGGTATTACCTGCCCCTGGACATTTGTCCTATATTACTTTAGAGTTCAGAGAGTTCTAGGCCAAGAGCTAGATTTGTAGCACTTGTGATTTTAGATACATTTTTAAATACTCGTTACTTCCTCAACTATGAATATAGATGTACATTGTATATACGTTTGGTGACTGTATAACTATTTTCCCAGAAGTTAATTGCAATGGATACTTTGTCTAAAACGTATCTGGGTTTTGTAGGACTTAAGCTGTGTTTGTGGATTGTCTTCCAACTTCTAGCAACGTTTTTGACTGTGATGTCTGCGTTTGTATTATTAAAAGACTGTTCCTAGATGGCCAGCATTGTTGTGAGTTTGGGTATTGGCCAATGCAGGGGCCTGCATGACTGGTCTTCCTGTGTGATAAAATGTCTTGATCCCTTTTCTTCCCACCCCTTGTCTTTATGTTATATGTTATGTCTACCACCAGATAGTGGACTTACAATTTAAGAAAGAAGTAGGTTTTGTCTAATAGGACAATGTAATATGTGTATTTCTAACTGTTAGAATTTCTGGTTTCCTTCCCCTCACCCCTCCTTTTCATTATATGCTGTGGGCCTATCTGTAGATAGTGACCCACAGTAAAGTGTAATGTGAGGAGATTTCTCAAAGAAATGTACTATTTTCTTAAAATACGGTTATGTGCGACGACCTATTTGATCTGATAGTTGTATGTGTAACATAGAAAATTTATATTTATGATAGTGAATCTGCTTAGATCACATGCAGTGCATGTAGTCCGACATCTAGTGGTAATCTCCGAGTATTGCATCTTTTTTTCCAAAGATCGGAAAGGGACAATGACATTGGCGGGACTGTAACACTATCCCTAACGTGACTTGTAGTGTACCCAAAAACCTTCACGCGTGGAGGTCCCACCAGATTATTTATTTCCACCTTTCTAGTCGGTGGCACATAATGCAGAGCTCATAAGAGTTTTATATTGCTGTTTCCTATTTCTTTGGAGGTTTGCTTGCCCTTTTCAGCCTGCTATGCCTTCTTGAGAATTAGACCTTATCACTTGGCCACACTACCTACCTTTATGAGTGGTGCGTTTTGTTTTTGGCTGGCCGTTTTGCCCCACCATTGGATTGGTAATAGTACAGCCCTTAACAAGGGGTTGTACATAAACTGTCATAATGATAATGATGATAATTCGGCCAACGTTTTGCATTTTTGGAACTGCCAGTGGCGTTTTCCTGGAAGCATTGTGAAACTGCCATTGTGGTTTTTCTAAAGTCAATGTAGAAACTACCATTATCATGTACTTAACTGATGCAAAACTGGCATGAGACAGTTTTGAAACTGATTTGATAGTTTTTTGGAAGCTGTGTAGAAAACCAACATAACTAATTAACAGTTAAAAAGCAACAAAAGGCATGGCAATATGTGATTTTCACTGTGGCATTAGAACATATTTTTCTTCTGTCAACTCCACACAGTTTCACAAAAAAAATCAAGATGCTTTAGCTGAAATCAGTAGTGGATTGTAGCTCCGGGGTGTGTGCATCTGAGGATGTTTCTTGTCCTATCCTTATTCTCTGATAAACGTGCTCTATACAGTGGCAGTGCATATCCTCATATAGAATGTTTTGTGTCCTTTGACGTATTACACATCTTTGACATGTAATGTCCACAGCTGTATTGCTTTAGACATTTTTTGGCAGAAGTCGTCCTGCGTCGGTGGCGTCAGGTCGCTGTCCCTCGAAGGCCTCTGATGAGTGTGACGTCATTGGCTGTTAGAAGTAGGACGCACGGCGCCTGTAGCCTCAGTTCAGTTTTTTTCCGCAAACGTGTTTGCTTTGAGAACTCGGTGCGCCTCGTGTTATCTACTTAGATAATTTCTTCTTCTACCCCACCAACCCCACGGTCGGGCTTTAAAAAGGGCATGGACTATAAGTCCAAGAGGTCCATCACAGACCCGCACTGTGTCAGTTTGTGGTGTCTGGGCGAGAGCTATGACACGGACGACTGCTCTAAGTGCCAGTCGTTAACTGGCAAGGCCTTGCGGGAGCGTAAGGGGTGGGGAAGTTTCAGGTAGGTCAGTTATCGAATCCCCATAAATCCAAAAAGACTACTGGTTTTTCCACCAACGATTAGAGGGGTGAGACTCCCCGTCAGAGGCAGTCCAAGGGATCTCGGTCCCGGAGTGGTTCTCACCACTCGTCGTCCTCATCGAGGCACTCCCGGAAGCTGCGTCACCGGTCGCCTTCCCCATCCTCGTCGAAGTCTGGGAAGATGTTGAGGAAGGTATCGATGCCATCAGCGCTGTGCCCCTCGAGTGCTGCTGTCGGGCCTTGCCCTCAGTCAGACCCTCGGCACCCTTGTCGATGCCGAAGCCGTCTGCGCCCTCAACGCCATCGGAGCCTACAGGCCTGAATTTTCCAGTGGAGGCCCCTAGAGCTGTGGAACCTGCAAGAAATGCTTTGTCTAAGATTGTGAGGCCTCCTCTTGACTCCAAGGCTGCTCCTGTACCTAGGAGCGATTTCTTTAATTCTCTGCAGGATATCTATGAGGATGAGGAGAGGTCTGATGTGGAGTTGGAGCCTTTTGTGTGGAATGGTTATGCTTGAGCTAAAACATGGCGCTGGTGCGCAGTGCATTCTGGGAGCACTCAGAGCCATAATGGATATTTACTTCATGTCGCAGTGAAAAGCTGTACTCATTTTGCTGAGAGCTGGATTTACTATGCTGAAGAAAACATGCTTTCCAAACCTGGTATGCAGTCAAGGACATTCTGCTGGGAAAGCTGGCTTTGTAAGCTGGCTTTGTTATGTCTTGTTATGAGTTATGGGACAGTTTTCCGTGGTGCTTGTTTTTAGAGGAGGGAAGCACTTTGCTCCTTGAGGTTACTGTCGGTTGACCCAGCTGGCAACCAATGGCTGCCCCTCAATGCGCAAGTGCGTTGCCAGAAGGTTTGAGAAATTACCACCCCTTTTTAAGGAGTGCATATATGCGGAACCCCTCAACGGTCAGACGGGACCTCAGTCGGAGGGGGGACGCTTCCGTCCGGCATACCTGTGGGCTGTTGTGCTCTCGGCCTGGCTGTTATCGGGGTCTTCCAGCCGCTTCTGGTGAGATGAGGGATTCAGTTACGCCACAGTGATGTATTTTCTTTTGAATTTTCTGTTTCTTCTGTGATTTATTTCTGTGTTATCACTTGTTGCTTCCAAGCTTTGAATAAATAGCCGTTTAAGTGCTCATTTTTTTCTAAGAGTGTGTGTGATTGTAAGTCATTGTGTCGTCTACCTGCGTTTAAAGTATTGGCTCCGTAATTGCACTGGTGATTAATGACTGTCCGTGCATTCTGGGCGAGCAATACAGTGCTCTATTCTGCCATCTGATTGGGTATATCCAAATACTTCTCCGTCCTCCGTTCACTGATACTGCTTTGGGAGTCTGGCAAAGATGTGGAATATGCTGCAGGACACAATCCATTCGAAGAACAAGTTACTTACCAACTGGTAACGTTCTTTCGACTGGATGTTCCTCCAACGTATTCCACATCGCCCTCCCAGCCTGCCCCTCTGAAGAATTTCCTATGCTATTGCAGCTTGCGTTCCCACAATGCTATGTGCAGTCATGGAGGCTTGGTGTGCGGTTATGGCACACATTGTGGAGGGAAAAAACATGAACTGAGGCTACGGGTGCTGTGCATTCTACTAATAACATCCGATGACATCACCCTCGACGGAGGCATTCGAGGGACATCGACCCGACGCCATCGACGCAGGATGCCCTCTGCCGAAAAATTTCCGAAGCAGATTAGCTGTGGACATTACATGTCAAAGATGTGAATACTTTGGAGGAACATCCAGTTGAAAGAATGTTATCAGTTGGTAAGTAACTTGTTCTTCTTGATTAGCAATCAAACTTATTTGATTAGCAATTTTGTACCAATATTTTTAATAACACCAGAAGTTATTTTACCCCAGGTGTACACGATCACAATACAGAATTTTTGTGTAGTGCTAAAGTAAGACATTAGTGAGATGAGTGTCTGTAAAATGTAAAGATAAGCTGCATGAATGGACACAAATAAATAAATAGATATAATGAAAAGGTGTTAGGCTCGCCTGGTCTCAGCGGAGGCGTTGGGGCACGGTTGCAGCTTTCCCTGAACTTGAATCACCCCCTTCTAGCCTCTCCCTCAGTAGAAAAGCTGTGAGCAGTGGTACGTGGTGATACTGCTCCTGCGTGGAGATAAGTGTGCAAGTGCGCCAATCTGTGATTGTTGTACCTCTCGAGCCCTTCACCCCAAAGTACGGTTTCTGTGAGCATACGCCAGCCCATAAAGCTCACCTGTGAATTATGGAAGATAAGCTCTCCGTCCTGCTACTACTGGCAGGGGCGCGTCGAATGGGGATCTAGTTCCTTCACTGATCCCTGATAGGGATTAGTCCAGTCCAGCTGCGACTATGCTTCTCCTTATGATTGGTAAGTCTTTCTTGAGCTCTTGTGATGCTGTTCATTCTGTTTAATGTCTTTATATGTTGCTCTTGTTTATGCCCGCATTAATGTCTCTTCTGTTTTCTTCCCTTAGATGGAAATGCGGCCTCAATGCAGCTGTGAGACGCGGCCGGATGGAAGATGGATGCTACCGCAATGTTCGATAGCAGGTAGGTGATGGTTTAAAGAAAGGCGCGAAGTATGGTGAAGCGCAACCTTAAACTGTTTTTTCGTGTCTAACCTTGTCTTCTGTTTCTCCTTGCAGGCGCTGCTGTCGACAATGGAGCGTGTCGTGCTGCGGTGCCAAGATGAAGATTTTGGCGTTCCGGAAAGTGTAAAGATGAATACTTGGTTCGCGGAAGCGACGTATAGGTAAGAACAGTTCCCCAGTTGGTAAGTAATGCTGGCAGGAAGCAGGATGTCCAGGAAGCAGGATCTGCAAAAGTAAGTCTGACCTCAGGCGATGGTGAGCGTTGCGCTGCTGGCAAGTGCAGAATAACGCGAAGCGTCTGTCTTGAGGATCGGGGCAGCTAATATAGCTGAGATCATGGGCACGGCCATTAGGGCCGCCTTACCAGCCACGCCCTGCCACTCCTAGAGAGTGAGCACGTGTAAAGGCAATCCATTAGCAGCCACACCCAAGAATACACTTGGGTCTGCGTAATGGATGGAATGTTCAAGGTTAATGCATCCTGCTTAATGGATGGAATGTTCAAGTTTAATGCATCTGAAGTGCTATGTCCATAATAAAAGCCTTTTGGTGTTAAATGGATGTTCTTGTTTACTTTTGTTCATGAGCCTGGCGCCAAAGGCACCAGGACACTGTCCACCCAGGTCTCCTGTGCATGCAACCCCTACATGCCCGTGCCCCTGACTTCATGACCATGACAAAAGGATCTTAAAAACCAGTTTTCAGTCTGAGGCTCTTTGCAGCTGGGTCCAGTCGTTGTTGCACAGGACAGTGTCCCGTATATTGTATGACCTACATGCTTGACTCCTCGTTTGCTCTGCAAGGAGAAGTTCAGATGTTTTGTAAATCAAAAAGTTCACAATGTTAAAGAAAAGTCATAGCCTGAGGCTCAATACATAATACGGTGTTGCGGCAGGCAGGCTAATTGCCAACTTCAGGTGGACAAGATGGCTCTTGCCTGTCATTGATCTGGTTTTCAATATAGCATTAAATGCCACTTTGTTGGAGGGTAGGGCCGCTAACGGTCCTCAGCCCCGTGCCAGTTAGACCCAAGCACATCATTCCAGCCCTGTATATCCATGAAGGTGGGTTTTATCACCATTAGTACTCAGAGCCAACCTCTGTGGTGCAGATATCTTTTTTGGTCTTTGGCAGTTTAAGAGTGGAGGAGTGGAGGAGAGGATTACTTGCACTCTCTCTCCATTAGTGCCTTTGAACTTGTAGGGAACAGAGAAAAGGGCGAAAGAGAAACTCGAGGGAAAGAGAGGAATGCAGGGTGAGCTTTGCTTTCATTGAACAGGGTAATTTAAATAGCAAACTGTGCTGCACAAGTGTCAGTTTAATTAGCAAATCTTCAGGATTCCATAGCAAATTGCTATACAACACTGCTTATTTTATGCCCTGCATGAGACCATCACAAAAGGTATAACAAAATAACAAAATGACTTAAATGCTACAGAATGTGTTCACATTGTGTGCACCTCCAGATAAGACCTGGCAGGTGATGTCTTTGACATTTCAGACATTTCACTGATTTCTAGGTGAACCTATTTATGTACCAGAAGCAGTAACATAGTTCATGTATGTGTCAAATTGGAATACGTTATACAAAATGAAACTTCACTCCATAACTGTCAGGTAGAAGACCTCCAAAACTGTGAATTGTTTAAATTGTTCTGAAATAAGGGGTCCTTACACAAAAATAACTGAAAGACACATGAGGATAAAGTACGAAAACAAAACATGTGTGCTAGCTCTCTAGTCCTAAATAAATATGGTCACAAATATGTACCGACTGCCATACAGAAATATGGTTCTAGAGGCAGCCGATTTTAGTAGTTGGAGATGAAACACTTACTGGTTTACAATAGCAAGTTGACTTGATCATTAGCAACACAGCCCAATATTGTACAGCTAAACAATACACTAATCGTCACTCGTCACCAAATTCACATAGTATGATGAGGTTGCCTAGGAGGGGAAACTCTTTTGAGGCTGAGGGATACAAATCAATTTGTTACTGAAGGACATTTAGCATAATGAAGAGATTGGTGTAAGAAACAGGTTAGTGGAGTTAGTGAAGTCAAACAGGTTTGACATGGAGGTTGTGAAAGGTAGTCAGAGTATGGGGCATTGCTGCCAGTGTCAAGGTGCTAAGAATGATGGTCGCATGAATGTAGCCCATATATTTCTGAAAACAGGGAACCTAATTTAGCTTTAGACCTGCATCTCATCTATGTTGCCACAGATTACCTCAATCCACAGACAAAGTAGAATTACAGTGCTTTATTGACATGCTAGATAAATAGCAAAGGCTTGGACCGCTTGAAAATAAGGGGGTCCATACTGCTCTCCACACTAGCCCCTAAAATGTCTGCAACATATTCATAAGCACATTAAACTGCTACTCCCTAGGTCTTTTTTAATCTGAACTAGAGGCCATGGCCTTTTCTATACATTTTCCTCCAGGACTTTCTAAGGGATACTTTTGGTTTGCTTTGACTGTCCAATGTCACCAGGGTTCCTTTTTCTATTTTTATAATACATTTTTTATTATTTTAACACCACAAACCAAATAACAAAACCATAAACAAATATCACAATGCAATCATAACATGACTTCCATTTCACCTCGAGCCCCCCCCTTAAGGTTACACCATGTCACCATTTCACCATCTACTCGGAGGGTATATTTTGTGCTTCGCTTGCCAAAGGGTCGTTTTCTCCCACTCCAGTCTGAGCCGGTTCAAACAGCGTTGCCACTAGATGTCTCCAGGCCATGAGTGTCTCTCCTGTGTCATCACCCCCTGTGTTAGCTGCTTCCCCCCACAATACTGTCTCAGCCTCCACCCATTTGTGAAGGTTGTGCCACCATACTTCTACTTGCGGCCTGCTGCTGGCTTTCCAACCCATAACAATTCTGCGCTTAGCAAGAATGTAGGCCAGATCCTTGAGCTTGAATATATGTTTCAGCTTGTGAGGCCTGGGAAACCCACCTATCATGCATGCCCATACAGATTCTGTTTTCTAGAATAATATCCTTCTCTAACAGGCGATGCTCCACCTCCCGCCAAAACCATCCTATTTCGGGCAGCCCCAAAAAATGTGCATCATTCCCAAATTTAGGAAATGTCTGCATTCCTGCATCCTTGAATCGTGCAATCCTCTGTGGGGTCATAGATGCCCTATGAGTAATATACAACTGGATTTGCTGCAGCCTCACATTCTAGATACTTTTTTATGATGCCCTTGGGCTCTCACCCATAACCCGTCACTCATGGGTTCCACGGCTTCCTCCTCCCTGTACTGTCTTAACTGGAGCACCTCTTTTCCATCCTGAGACATGAGCAGCTCGTAAATTCGGGAGATTTCATGACCCCCGTCTGAGACCTCGTAGATTGTTTCAATGACGTTGCCAGGCCACCCTCCAACTCTGTGTCCGCCCACGTATTTTTCACCATCCGTACCAACCTGGTGTACGTGATATATTGTCCCCACTGCAGCCCAGAGTTTAGCACAAGTGTGTCGAATTCAATCACCTTCCCCTTCTTGCCACATATCCCGACCGTTGCGGCCCCATTCGGTTCCCAGTGTCTGCGGATTATCTTCCGCAGGTGTTAATCTAATCCCCTCAATGTCACTAGCGGTACCTGTGGGTGGCATGGGGTTGGGTTCCCGATTGCCTGGCAAGCTCTCTGCCATATGCTCCCTCCCAGTCCCATCATCCTCGTGTATCCCTTCTATTGTGCTTTTGGCAACCAAATCCATTCTTTCAGAAAGAACGGGGCGCATTCTACCTTTAGTAGTCTAGATTCTGGTGTCGGGTCGTCTGAGAGCCACCTTGCTACATATTGCAGTTGACTGGCCAAGTAATAAGTCTCAAAGTTTGGCAACCTGATGCCCCCCCCTATCATATGTGTTTTGCAGTTTCCAAAGTGCTATCCTATTTCTTGTGTTGTGCCATATAAATCCCCTACATAGGCTGTGGAGCCTGACAAAGAATCGCTTGGGTATGATGTGTGGTATATTCCTGAAGAAGTGCAAAAGCATAGGCAACACCCCCATGTTTAGCAATGCCACTCTACCCATCATGGTCAGGGGGAGCTTGGCCCAACATTTCATGCTGCATTCAATATTAGTCACTGCCCTCTCTGTATTGTGTATGTTCAGCCTTCGGTGTGTGATATATATCAATCCCCAGGTATCCAAAGGTCTCCATAACCCATTATATTTGAGGTGACAGTAGCTCCTCCTGTAGTATCCCTCTATATCTGCCCAGGGGGAACATACATGACTTCTTGGCGTTCAAAATTATTCCGGAGAACGATGCATACCTATCCATCCCTTCCAATATGTACTCTAGGTTTTCTTCAGGGTATCTCAGGTATAACAACATGTCATCGACATACATGGAGATCAGATATAGTCCCCCTCCCTTCGTAGGGATCCCCACTTCCCCATAATGTTGCCTGAGGTATATCGCTAGGGGTTCTAACACCAGGATAAACAACATCGGGGACCACGGGCATCCTTGTCTGGTGCCTCTACCAAGTGGCCAACGCTCAGAGGTGATTGCGCCTGTCTTGAACCTAGCAGGTGGCGCACTATATTACAGATGCACCCACCTCAAATCTATTGGTCCCATCCCATAGCTTTTATAGCCGCCATCAACCAAGGCCATTTGACAGAGTCAAAGGCCTCACCTCATCCAATTATATTATTGCCACCTCTTGTGAGTCCTCCCTCGTTTGTTCTATGATATGATGGAGCCTCCTGAGATTGTCAGATATGTTCCTGTGTGGGGCATACCCTGTCTGATCAGGGTGTACGAGTTTATGAATGATCAGTCGCAACATGCTCGCCAGCACCGCAGTTAATATTTTGCTATCTTGGTTCAGCAAGGACAGTGGTCTGTATGACCCGCATTCCACGCTGGGCTTGTTGGGTTTAAGGATCGGGATAATGATCGCCTCCCTCAGAGATTCTGGCAGAACTAGTGCTTCATTCAACATTGCCAGCATCGGGGGGAGCAGTTCTGCCCTTTATGTTTTATAAAATTAGCTAGGGAGTCGGTCTGCCCCGGGGCCCGCTAGTCAGTAAGAGCTTGATCACTGCCTACAGTTCTTCTAGGGTGATCCGGACCTCAAAGTACTCCCTCTCCTGTGTCCCCAGTTTGGGAAGGCCAATATCTTCCAATGTGTCTAATATATCCTCTTCTGCCTCCCCTCCCGTGTCAGTGTACAGTTGCTGATAGAATTCTGTAAAGCCTTCGTTCACCCCTATTTGAGTGTCTAGTGTGTGCTCATTTTTGTCTTTAATCGCTCTAATCGGTTGCTTAGGCATCTCAGATTTATACAGTCAGGCTAGTAGCCTGCCTGCCTGGCTTGTCTCCCCTGCATGCTGTCTTTCTACATACTTTCTATAATTTAAGTTACACAACCTTCCCCATAGTCCTTCACAATCTTGTTTTAAGCTACTAATGCTCTTAATCTCTTCCGTGGAGTGTTCCCCATTAAGCATGATGCCTTCAGGTTTCCTCTCATTTGTGCGTAACTCTCTAATGATCTCATCTTGTACTCCTTTGGATTTAGATTTTGCTTTTCCCCTCACTACCACCTTAAATGCCTCCCACAGTGTGCCAGCTGATGCTACACTTCTCATCAGGGTTCCTCTTAGTCGTTCCCCTTACCACTCTCTTCTTTTACTTTGTGTCGATCGCCCTCTTCTATCTCTGTCTGTTCTATCCTCCCTCCATGATCTTCCTACTCTCCCTACCTATGTCATGTTCTTCTCCTCTCTCTTTATCACTCGCACTTCCTATCCCTTTCCCCTTGCACCCCTCTTCCTTCACCCTCACACTACCTGTCCCTTTCATCACCAATGTCCCTGTCTGCTCCCCTATCTCCTGATCTAACACACTCTGCCTGTCATTCCCCACTACCTTCTGCTTTCTCACCATCCTCGCCACTACTACCCTTACTAACACCTTTCGCTCTTTCCTCCACACTTGCTATACACTCTGTCACTCTCCCTTGCTCTCTCTTAACCCTTCTAACTCCCCCTACACGTCTTCGCCCTCTCACCTTTCACACACACACACCATATCACTAAACACAACTGGCACTGTTCTCTTACACACAATACTTTGCCTGCATGCTCTCTGAATATTGACATGCCTCCTCAGACCTCCACTGCCCACCTTCCTCTTCGTCTCTTGAACCACCAACTCAGCTTCACAGAACCTCACACAAATACCCTGCAATCCCCACGGTGCTGGCTGGGATTGTATAGCTCAGCCTACCCCCTTCCAACATTCCTCCCATTGGTCTCGCTGGTCGCATGCTCCCATTGGCCAATCTCTGGCTAAGCTATTGCTCTGGGGATGTGACTTCCTCTGAAAGGCTTTTAGATAGGGTGACCAGATTTTCAAGATGAAAAACGTGATGTCCAATAACATAAAGGAAGGACTACCCATTCAGCCGCCTACCTCCCCACATGGGTCCCCACAATCTCCTATCCCCACCCAATACCACAGTATTTTCAGCATTTTGATTGTGGATGTATTCAAGTTACTAACAATGGAGATTTTGCTCTGATATTATAGGCCCTACTCTGACTCGTTTCCCAACAGGTCTCTGTGGCACAGTGAGTTAATGTATCCGACACAATGAAAATTCTGTGAATATTAGGATTTTTAGTTTGTTTATAATTGTTGTTGAGGAAGGTGTCACTCTCCCTTTCCCCAAAAAACAGGACTGTAATCCCTCCCCCCGCCCTGCCTCCTCAAATCTGGGATAGGGTTTTAAAATTAAAAACACTCTTGGGACAGAGGGCCACATTCCGGGACAGTGCGGGAAAAACCAGGACGTCTGGTCTCTCTACTTTAAGATGGCTTTTAGCCCTGCCCACTTTTCAGTCGCCCATGTTTTGGGATGACTGGAATGTGCACGCTGCTTGTTTGTTTTGTGGTATTAGTCATCTGCTGTTAGGCTTTGTTTCCAACTGGATTTAGGGAGTATTTCTGTGTCTCCCCTGAAGTCCCTTCTCACTCAGTTCGTTTTCCATTGTTTCAACATTCCCCTGGAATCTGTCTGACATTGGTGGGTCGGTTGCTAGGTGTCTAATTTCTTTTGGGCAGGAAAAATCCCATTCCATTCCACGTCTGTTCTCGATTCCATGCCTCTGGTTCCAATCCAAGGTTTTTTGATTACACCCGTGTTCATTCTGGGAGTTGTGGTCCTGAAAAGACTACAGTAATCTGGCCAGAAAAGAGGCTGGCAAATAATCTGGGATAGAGGTATCAGCAGTAATATACAATGCACACTCATGGGGGCCAGGAGGTTGGACCCCCTACCAAACTCCCTCACTCCACCGCTGGGATAGGTCAAGGTCTGGTATATACCCTGGTAGGCCACCTACCCCAGGTCAAGAGTGTCACGACCCTCAGCCCTGATCCCCACTGGCAAGCCCATTGGCCAGGTGGAATCAGGGCTTGGATCACTAATAAGGCCTGGCATCCACTTCTCAGGCTCTCTTGGGGCCAGTCCTGGCGCCTTTGGCGCCAGGCTCAGCAGTAAGGAAAGACATCTGCTGGAGGAACTACTTTATTTAGGCGTTCAGCCAACATGGAGGCATCCACATAGCTTGGTTCCTAGAACCAAGATATGCGGTCTAGTGTTTTGGGTGTGGTGACCTAGGGACTACTTTACCTGGACTACTTTACAGTGGCTATTTAAACCACACCCGAACAAGACAACGCGCTTTGCGTTACTTTGCTTCTAGCAACGTGACGCTCACTGTGTCCAGCTTTCTCACGAGCCTGGTGAATTCCGGACCTGCAGAAAAACCAAGAACATCGTTAGCAGCAGAATCTTACCTGCATTCATCATCCTTCACTGCTCGCAGCTCCTGGGCAGCTCTGTTGGTGGAGTTCACCGCCCGGATCGAAGGACCTGAGAAAAGGAAAAAGACATCATTAAAGGGGTAGTGGAGACATTACAACCACAAAGCGCTTAAAGACTTACCTAGTTGATTGCTTTTCGGCCGGCATAGCTCCGGAACTCCATCTGCGCTGGGAACTCACTGCGACCTACGAAAAGAGAAAAGCACAGGTCAGTGAGGACAAGACATTGCTGTGCTACGCAAAGCGCCTCCTTACCGCAACCGCATCATAGCACTATATCGCGCCATCATCTCCCGGTGAAAACCAGCATATCCAGTTCTCCAAGCGGACACTCCGCGCTCCTAGGGAGATAAAAAAGAGACATTTAGAACCGAGAAAAGGCATGCAAGAATTACGACGCCATCAATCGCAATAAGACCTACCTGAAAGACACTACAAGGGCAGTAGTCAGTTAAGTAACCCAACCGCCGGCGCCCACAAAAGACAACACGTCCCTGCCCAGAGAGCAGGACGGAGAGCCCACCGATTCCGACAACCAGGTGAGAAGAGAACCTGGAGGGGCTGGAAACACAAGGGAGATGGGGGAAAACTTATCTTGGTCGCCCAGTCCTAATATAGTCTTTATTTCCAGGCGAATCCCATCAACACCGAGACCACACCAGGGAATCATTGGGAAGGGCACCAACGACCAACTGGCTGGGTGGCGTCCCCGTGGATACCAGGTGAGCGTAACAAAGAGTGGTCTTTGTCCCCCCTGCACCCATGACTGGGCCATGACCGACCCTCTCTGCTGTTATTTTCTCCTCCCTCCTCCCTCCTTCCTACTACTGTCCTCTTGTCACTACTACTGCTCCGCACTTATCACTACTCCTGTTTTTCACTACTACCAGTATTCGCTACCATTACTCCCCCTTGCCCCCACTACCGGTCTACTACTGCAACTATCTCTCTCTCTCTCTCTCTCTCTCTCTCTCTCTCTCTCTCTCTCTCTCTCTCTCTCTCTCTCTCTCTCTCTCTCTCTCTCTCTCTCTCTCTCTCTCTCTCTCTCTCTCTCTCTCTCTCCTACTCCAATACCACTGCCTCCTACCACAAGCACTACTCCCTCTTCTTACTCCTACTATACTCCCTTCTTAATCCCATGCCTAAACACTCCACAGACTCCTCTCTCTAGTAACCTCCACACTCCTCCCACTTTCTCCTCCTCTGGCCTCTCGGGCATCCTCCTCACCACCTGTCTTCGCCCAACAAACCCACACTAAACTCATACCAACTTACCTCTTAAATAGCCCACCACCTCTCAGGATGGGCCATTCTCCCTAACCAACAACTTACCTGGCTCAAATGGGGCGTGGCAGGGGAAGAGATTGTAGGGGGCTTGTTCACGTGGTTCTGGTGGTGTTAAAGTTTCTGAAATGGGTCAATTGCTCCCTGTTGTTAAGGCCCATCTGTAGGCTCTTTTTAACTATAAAGATCCGTTGTGGGCTAGTGAGTATTTTATCAACACGACCTTTGAGTAAACCTTGCGTTAATAAATGCATTCCTGGTGGTTTAGTGGGTTTTTTCTTGGACATAGAGAATCCCTGGTGGTGTGCTCGTTTTGAAAGAGCGTGGGCTGGAGCACCACCCTGCTCTACACTGCTGTGCCAGTTTCACCACCACAATGGCCTTTTTGATGCTGGCTCCACCCATCTTTCACTCTTCTCCAGCGAGGAGCTGTGTCCCCTCACGTGAGGTATTCTGGCGTTGGGTCGCCTGCTTCCCGAAGTGCCGCTCCTCCACCTTCCTCGCTGAAGCAGCCGTGTCCCATGTTGCTCACAATAGTTGGTCCGTGGACCCGGGCCATGCGCCCCCTCCTCCTCATGGTCCGGTTAATGGAGTCTGATATTCTGGTGGCGCAGCGTCAGGTCTGTGCTACTGGTCAGGTAAGTAGCAGTTTGTAGGGGGGGTCCCGCTCCCATTCCAGCACCGTTGGGGTCATTGGTGGACGAGCTCCCCCACCTTGACAAGGTCCCTGGCCTTGCCACCTCACACAGTGTATACCTTCCAACACTCCAGTCTGGATAAGAGTGCATGCTCAATGTAGAGACACCCTCTACTTTGCTCCTGAAAATAACACCTGCAGTGCAGAGGGAGTCATCCACACTCATTGGTCACAGACTAAGTGTGAAAGCACTTCAGGAAGTAACCTTCAGGAAGGGTACATCTCCAAAGTAAAATTAGCCAAGGTCCAATAAGCTAAACATCTAATTGTTCCTCCTTCTACACCTCTGCAGGGCATACCTCTGATCTGTACCCCTCCCCGGAAATATTTCAAGGACGGCAACCTTCTCCATATTGCCACTCTGAACTCTCGCTCAGCTGTCAAACATTCCTCTGACACCTGCTGCCTCCTGGAAGAACTTGACCTTGATGTCATGTCGGTCTCACTGGGACATGGTTAACGGGCAGTTCTGTCACAAGCTTTGACACTCTCCTCCCTGAGGGCTACAAGATCCTCTCCGTGCCCAGGTCCAATCGCCCCAGAGTGGTGTAGTCCTGATCTTCCCTGAGTGGATTCCTGCATCTGTCATTCCAACTCAGGCCTACTCATCTTTCAAATGCCTCTTCTGCAGTCTCTCTCTCTCTCTCTCTCTCTCTCTCTCTCTCTCTCTCTCTCTCTCCCCCCCTCCTTCCTCTCTCTCTCTCTCTCTCTCTCTCTCTCTCCTCTCTCCTCCTTCCTTCCTTCCTCTCTCTCTCTCTCTCTCCTCCTTCCTCTCTGAGTGGATGGATCTCTCCTCTTCCCTCCTGGTCTCGACCACTCAACTCCTCTTTCTTGGAGACTTGAACATCCACCTGGATTCTTCCTGTCCTTCCTCTGGACTCTTTCGCAACCTGTGTGAACCTCTCTCACTCTCTATCCTCCCCTCTGGCCGAATCACTCTGCAGGGCACACTGTGGATGCTCTGATCTCCACAGACCTTCCCCTTTCTATCGCTTTCACAACTCTCTCCTGGAGTGATCACTTTCTCCTTTCCTCCCAGCTCACCCTCTTCACCCCTCAGGTCATGCCAACTCCATCACTGCCACCTATCTTCTCGGTTTTCCGACCCATGAAGCGTGTGTCAGTTGAGGCTTTCTCACCCCCTCCTCCTCCTCCTTTGGCTGACTCACACCCTGACACAGCCCTCTCCATGCTCCATTCTGCTAACTCTGATACTCTTGATGTCCTTGCCCCTGCCATGAGGATCCGCCTGAAGCCCAAAGCCAAGTGCAAATCCTGGTACGACTCAAACCTCGCCACCCTTAAACGCAAGTGCAGAGTGGCTGAGAGAAACTGGCGGGCTTTTGGTACATCCTCTGACAAACTGGCATGCCGCCTGCTCCAAAGACAATACCGGCTCTCTGTCCGCACCAAGAAGAGAGCCCACATCCAAGTCCGCGTCTCTGCGGCATCTAAGAATTTGGCCGAACTCTTTAAAATCTGCAAGGAACTGGCCAATCCTACTGCAGTCTCTACCTCTCCTGTCCCCTCCCAGATCCTCTGCACGGCCCTGGCCTCTCATTTCATCTCTAAAACTCAGGACATCCTGTCCTCTCTCTTCCTCTCACCCTCCCCTCTCTACTCCGTACTCTTCCTCCAGCCCTTCTTCGGCCACCTCTCCTCCCTCCTTTTCTTCCTTTCCCCTGTTCTCCGCAGATGAGGTTTCTAGACAAGTCCGATCTATGAAAGCCTCGTCAAAACAGGTCCACTCCTGTTCCTCCAAAACCATCAAGGACCATATTGACACCTTGGCCCCTGCTCTGGCTGACTTCTGCAACCACTCCTTTGCCACTGGGGTCTTCCCTCCCCCCCCTTAAGCACTCCCTTGTGCACCCTCTTCTAAAGAAACCCTCTGCTGACCCTTCCTGCCTAGCTAACTATCACCCAGTCTCCATCACTCCTTTCCTGGGCAAACTCCTCGAAAAGCTGGCCATCTCCCAGCTCAGTCTCCACACTGAATCTGTTGGTTGTCTTTGTGATCATCGGTCTGGCTTCAGAGATGCCAGAAGCATGGAAACTGCTCTCCTGAACATCTGTGAAGATCTGCTCTCCAACCTTGATTCCAACACCCCCTGTGTCCTCATCTTGCTTGATCTCTCTTCTGCCTTTGACACAGTCAACCGTGCCATCCTGCTCAACCGTCTGTGATAACATGGGTATCACCGGACAGGCACTGGCATGGCTGGCTTCCTTCCTCTCTGATCGACCCTCCGAGGTCCAACTCGGGTCCTTCCTCTTCTCTATTGCTACCTGTGGTGTTCCCCAGGGGTCTAACTAACCTATCTCCCTGGCTGTTCAACCCATACCTGGCACTTCTTGCCCACCGCATTGCCGCTCTCTGCCCCAACTTCCAGTGCTATGCGGATGACACTCAGCTCATTTTCACGCTACCCTCAGCCACCTCTTCTCCTTCACTCATCTCTGACTGTCTTGTCTGATATCCAGGAGTGGTGTGCTACCAATGATCTCTGCCTTAATGCCAGTAAGACTGAGATTCTCATTGGCACACCCGCTCCCTCCTTTCCTGCCACTCTGGCTGGCCTCTCTTGGCTCTCCTCCTGCCCCCACCTGCAAGGCTAAAAACCTTGGGGTCATCTTCGACTCCACACGCTCCTTCTCTCCTCACATCTCTGACATCTCTAAAAAGTCACACTACCAGCTGCACCTCCTCAGAGGTATTCTTCCTTTCCTCTCCTTCCCCCAGAAGCTCACGGTCTCCAGAGCTCTGGTTCTCTCTAGGTTGGACTATTGCAACAGCCTGCTTCTACTCTCCGGCATCTGCAACTCATCCAGAGCATGACTGCAAGACTTCTCCTTGGCCTCAAGCCCAGGGATCGTATCTCTCCAGGACTGAAATCTCTGCGCTGGCTCCCAGTGGTTGCGAGGATTAAGTTCAAAGCCCTCTGCATTGTCCACAAGGCCCTTTGGGGCCTGGGGCCTCAAAACCTTCAACAGTCTCTTCCTAAATATCTGTTACATCCCGCTGTGCACATCATTCCAGAATACGGGATTGTTTATCAAAAAGCACGCGCAAACCTGTTTCCCTTCCTCATGGTGTGCGGCGCTTCATTCCCCCGTTCCTTTCACGATGGAGATTGCGGCAGGGATCTAACAAACTACGACTCCCATGATGCTCCACTGCACTATCATGTGCCCTGCTCCTCCAATCAACATGCCCTGACGTGTTGTTTTCGGTTTTGGGTAAAAGCAGCGTTTTCGTTCAGCTTGCTGCTTCTGATTGAAGTTGCTTTCACCTTTGAAGTTGCTTTCACCTTTGAAGTTTCGTCTTCATCATTTCTTGGATATCTGGATTTCCTGATCTTTGCCTGCCTAACGGACCGTCTTGTTTGCTGCCCTGTACTTTACTGCCAGGTTAGTGTACCAGAACCTTTACCTTGCCTCCATGGACTGCCTTGCCTCACGATTATGTACTTCTGCCGCCCGCACGTAAACAGGACCCCTTTCTTGCTTTTGTTGATTGATTTGCCTAACGTTTTGTCCCTGCTATTGTCAGCCTGTAAAAAGGAAAGTGCCCGTGCATTTTCGGATTGCTCTCTCCTCTGCAAGCTTTGTCTCTGATCCCTGCACACAATTACTGCAGCTGCTTGCAAGCATTTCATCCCATCACACCAGCATTTTGTTACTACACTGGTCCTTGCTACCTAGCCCTGAACAACACACCTAACTGTCTCAAACTACCTTTGTGGAAATTACCATCTGGGAATTCATTGACATTACTATCACTTCTAATCCATAGGAAATTGGGATTGCCTTTACCTATCTTCAACAAGTGCACAGGTGGACGCTGCGCAGTGTGTGCACCAACCCGGACCTAGTGCGCTCCTCTTGCCGTTCGGGTTAGAACCCTCACTAACATTCCCGTTTATTGTTTTATACTGCCGTTTTTGTTCACCTTGGATTAATCCCAATACAACTAGTGGTATGGAGCGTTTCGTTCCTATTCCGATCCATTGTTAAAGTTCCCTGAACAGTCCTGACAGTGATATTTGTTTTTAGGTAGGAATATCTGTGCCTCGGTAACAAGATAGAAAAACCAGGTATAACCCATAGTAGTTTGACTATTCCTGTCTCTATATCTGTCACGTAAAACTCATCTCTTCTTCTTTATTTTTGCAGCTGGTATTTCGTGGCGGTGTGTTCTCCCCGCTCTTTTGAGCGATCAGGCTCTTTGTACTCAGTAGAGGGTCATATCATTTTAAAGATCTATACACAGAGAGAAGGCTCGGTTGGAGGCCCCATCCGAGCTCTTCAATCAAAACCCTGTGAATACCAGTCCTGGTCACCTCCCTATCCTCATCCTAGTTGGTGAGTAACAATATCTTCCTCCTCGAGCTCTTTGCTCATCCACCTCCAACTCCCTCAGGGTCAGTCGCTTCTCCAAGCAACAAGTTGGTGGTAGATCTCTCTCTTCGGCAGGGGCCTGCCTCTGGAACTGCCTCCCTGAAACTTGAGGAGAACCATCTCCGGTTCCGGAAGCACCTTAAAACCGGTCAGACTTCGCCCTCTGCGCTTATGTGGTGACTGGTGTTAATAGGTGATTCTGCTCGGGACTGCTCATGCATGGAGCATAGGGGGCGTGAGTATGCCAGCTTGTGCGCCTGCTCCACTTCCAGACCACTACGCCCAAACCGTGGTACCCGTGGGATGCGCTGTCCTTGGAAAGCTCACCTGTTGATTAGTTTTGGCGAGAACTCCGTCCTGCTGCTTCTGGCAGGGGCGCTTGTATGTTCTGGACCGAGTTCCTTCACTGGTTCCTTTTATGTGGTAGTCCAGTCCTGCTGCGACTAAGCCACTATACTTCAGGTAAGTGTTCCTGTTTGCCTTTTGTTAGGCAGAAACCTGTACAGTTCCCTTAGGGACCACTGCAAAAGATTTAGGACTACAGGTGGTTGGCAGTAAACCCAATTGGTAGCAGTCTGTACCACCCAGATTTACCTGGTAGCTGTGGCTGAGCAGTCAGACTTCTCTCAAGATGAGTTAGGCAGCATATAGAGTATACACAATAGGTACAGAGATACAGTAGCACAAGCAAACACTGACCAGAGCTTTGGTGTAAAAGTATATAATTATTTATTTAAAGACACACTTGTAAATTACACTAGCACAAAAAGAGGTAAATAAATTCAACACACAGTCACTATTATATTTATATACAACCCTGATTACTTATTAGACAAGTCTTATTGAGAAACATCACTTATTTTCAGACAGAGGTGAGCGCTTAACCTAAGATGGCACTCTAATAAGTTATAGAAAAAGGGAGGGAAAAGGCAGAGTTATGAAAGCACACAATTTCAATGGGGTTATGCCCAAAGAGTCTTTGTAGATAGTTCACAAAAGATTGAGATCAAGTCAGGAAAAGTTAGTTAACAGGCCCCAGGCTAACCCAGGTTAGAAAGTCAAGGATTTACTGTCACCCCGAACGATCTGTCACAAGGGAAGACAGGCGGGACACAGTACCTGAAATGGGAAGAACGCTCCAGTGGAGGCAGTTGTTCCTGGCAGCGGGTGCAAGTCAGTGTTTCGTCCAGAGGAGGAGGAGGCCTCGACGTGGAGGAAAGATGGTCGTTGCACTGCCAGGGAAGAAACCAGCCGCAGAGTTTTCCGGTTACAAGGTACTACCCTTTTCTTTGCGGTAGTGGTAAACCGTGGTATTCCGGTTACCGGGGTGCTTGGCACAGGCAAGGCGGCGACAAGATGGTCCAGGAAGGCGAAAAGACAGGCAAACTGGTTATCCCCACCAGTCAAAGGAAGAAGACTCTCCGGACTGGAGATCTCCTCTGTCGTCGGGAAAAGTGGTGAGACGGTTCAGCAGGGCTCCACCGGTGGTGTTGTCGCAGGTCGGCTTGGCTTCTCCCTCCTCAGATTCTTTAGGTCCTGTGGGGACTTCTGAAGTTCCAGTCCCCAAAGCCCTGCTTTTATGCAGAAAACCCCCATTCATCAGTCCTAGCTGTCACTCAAACATGCTAAGTGGTGAGCCGGGCGGCTCACCACTGGGCCAATCACACCCGAGTGCGACTTGAGTTGCCAAGACAACTCAGTCCAGGGTGCCTAAACCCGCTCCCACACCCCTCTGGTACCCAGACAGAGTGGCACCACTTTTGGAGGCTTCTGTGGAGAAGCCCGCCAAAAGGTGGAACAAAGGGCTCGACTTGGGTTGGAGTCACAGAAGCGAACACAAACGCCATTTTGGGACCAAGTTTCGGCAAAAAATACCAACCGGGGAATTTATATTAATTTAATAAACCGGCGGTATGTTCGAGGCTATGTTAAAAAGTGGTAGCCTCCAACAATGGGAAAATCCCATAGGAATATATTTGCGGTCGAATATATAAAGTAGTATCCACTGCCACCAGCCAAAACTAGGTCAGGGGGGACTGGACAGTGCCCCCTCGAACAACAGACCCCGGGGCAATCGAATTGCCCCGACCAGTACGTCCACAATATGATGGTTTGTACTGGTTCTGTTCACAATTTTAGACTAGTAAATCCAATGGTGACTTTACATGCCCTGGGAGACAGTAGTCAGTCCCAGGGTATGAAGTCTGTTTGGGGGTCGTACGACACCCCTGGGTTACTGCACGGAGGGTGCTGTGTAACCCACATACCAAAAACACATGAAGCCGTATGGGGTAAAGGACCCCATAGCCCATAAAACACATACAAAGTCAAAGGAACACCTCAAATCATGTCTAAGAGTGGGAGAAAAAGAGTCTCACTCTTAGCAGGAGAAAAAAAAAAATCCAGAAAAGCTGCTGGGGGACTCACTAGGTTTGGGAAATTATCCTTTACAGAGAATTCTCCCTAACACTTTTGTCTTTCCTCATCTGTTTTTGTTGTATTGTAAAGTTTGTTGTCTTGTATTGCTGTCTGTTCCACTTTTGATATTTGCTCCTTTGCTTTCTTCCCTTGCAGGTGATGTTGCCGGCCCGGCAGAAGCTGCGGAGCACGAGGCGTAGCCGGAGGGAATGAGGAACGAAGCTGCAGCGGTACAGTAGCT
The DNA here is from genome assembly GCF_040938575.1 of Ambystoma mexicanum. Classification (NCBI taxonomy): domain Eukaryota; kingdom Metazoa; phylum Chordata; class Amphibia; order Caudata; family Ambystomatidae; genus Ambystoma; species Ambystoma mexicanum. Next base: position 712,572,069 of record NC_090931.1, read on the forward strand.
GATAAGTTGTTAACTAGGGGGCGCGCATGGTTCAAATGCGGCACAGCCCTAGGACGGGTGTTCTAACCTTGTCTTTATTCTTCTTCAAAGTGTCCGAGTTCGTTGATGCGGAGTGCAGTGCTGCGGCATCAAGATCACTGGATGTCAGGAGATGAGTCTGCAGATAAAGCGATGAAGCACCGCTTTCCTGGAGGTGAGTATGCAAGAGAACGCCTGGTTTCAAAGTTAAGTAAACTGGTCCAAGCGGCAGTGAGCGTCACGTTGCACGCGAGTGCAAAGTAATGCGAAGCACCAGCCTTAAGGATGGAGCAGCTTATAGGGCTGAGCTTCTGAAGCCACGCTCACCAGGTTCAGCCTGCCTGCCACACCCGATGAGTCAGCACATGAAGACCAGGCCTAGGGAGAGACACCCGATGAGTCAATACATGAGGATGTTCTCTGGAATAAAGGCTTTCAGCTCCTAGAAAGTTCTTGTAAAATAAAAGCACTCCTATACTGAAATAAAGTAAAAGCGCTTGTGCACTGAAATAAAGTGTTCCTGCTCACATCTCTATATGAGCCTGGCGCCAAAGGCACTAGGACTGAGTCCAGCCAGGGCCCCTGTGTTTATGGGTCCCAAAGGGACATAAGTGAGTCAAGTGACCCATTTCCCCCATCACTAGATGGTGTGATTTTTATGTTCTGGGGCCTGTGGCCATGACAGCACTCACCCTCAATGCCCCTCTCATGGGTGGTTCCCCCCTGGCTCTGCTTTAGTGGGGTTATTGTGGTGGAACTGCCTGATTAATCATGCAGCGAGGACATACTCGCTGGGTTCCCAGGTCCGATCTTGGGGTCCATAACCTTTCCAGTCTATAAGGTAGTATAACTTGGACCGGACCATCTTAGAGTCTAGGATCCTTTTAACTTCATATTCTGGTTCTCCTTCAACTATTTCGGGATCCGGTGGAGTATCGATACGCGTACCTGGTCTCAATAGTTTTAGGAGGAAGACATGAAACACTGGGTGGATCCGCATGTGGGCCGGTAATTCTAATTTCATGGCCGCAGGGTTGATCACAGCCTTGATAGTGTAGGGTCCCAGATATCTGGGACGGAACGCCCGTGGTACTTTCAGGGGGATGTTTTTGGATGCTAACCACACCTCGTCTCCGACTTGGTAGTTGGGAGCTTCCCTTCTGTGTCGATCCGCAAACTACTTCTGTTTCTCTTTGGCTCTGGCAAGATGCTCTGCTGCTTCCTTAAAAACCTGGGTGATGGTTATGTGTAAGGTCATTACAGCAGACATTTCTAATGATTTGAGTGGGTCGAAAACGGATGTCCGTGGACGTCAACCGTACACTATGTAGAATGGGCTTTGTCCTGTACTGGTGTGACTGGAGTTGTTATATGTGTATTCTGCTAACCAAAGTATGTCCTTCCAGGTATCCTCGGTTTGCTGCAGCATACACCTTATGTATTGCTCGAGGGTCTGGTTAGTCCGTTCGGTCTGGTTGTCGGTTTGGGGGTGATGGCTTGTAGATAACAGAGGTCGATTTTGGCAATTTTACAACACCTTTTCCAGAATGCAGAGACAAACTGAGTTCCTCGGTCTGATATCAATATTGATGGAACCTGTGTAGCCGGACGATCTGTTCCAAAAACATGGTAGCCGGAGTAGAAGCAGTTGGGAGACCTTTCAGGGGAATAAAGTGGGCCATTTTGGAAAACAGATCTACGATGACTAAGATGGTATTGTATCTGTTACAGGAGGGAAGGTCTGTAATAAAATCCATTGATAGCATATGCCAAGGTGCTGGGGGTACTTCTAAAGGACGTAGCAGACATGCAGGACTCTGTTTTTGGGACTTACGTTGTGCACAGTTGCCACAGGTGGCGATGAACTCGGCAATATCCTTTCGCCAATTTGGCCACCAGTAATTTTTCTTTATTTTAGATTGGGTTTTGGCTATTCCCGGACGCACTTCTACTAATGAATCGTGATAGTTTGCGATGATTTGATTCTGTAATTTTTTATCCGGGATGTACAATCGTCCTTGGTAGTATGGTAGATTGTCCACAATCGTATACCGGTCTCCCTTCCCTAGCCATTCCTGGTGGACTCATCAAGTGTTGCAGGTCAGATTTTAAGTTGTCTAGAGTGCTGGTTGCGGCAATCATGCCTTTGATTCATGCTTTAGGGATGATGGCCACTGGGTCTGGTGTAGTGAATGCCTCTTCTCCCTCACTCATGCGAGACAGGGTGTCTGCTTTTCCATTGCATACTCCGGCTCTATAGGTGATGACGAAGACGTAATCTGCAACGAAGAGAGCCCAGCGGAGTTGGCGTGATGATTGCGCTTTAGCGATCTTCAGATATTGTAGATTGCTATTTCTGTAACGACGGTGACTGTATGTCTAGCTCCAAGAAGATAATGTCTCCAGGCTTTGAACGCTACCTTAATTGCTAGCAGTTCTTTATCAGTGATTGCATAATTCAATTCAGGGGCTGAAAACCTGCAAGACCAGAATGCCACGGGATGCAACTGACCTGTTTCGGCGTCTCATTGTGACAGGACTGCTCCCATTGCTATGTTGGAAACATCAGTTTCGACCACGTATGGTAGTTCTGGTTGAGGGTGCCGTAGAATTGGTGCTATGGTAAATGCTTGTTTTAGCTCCTGGAAGGCTTTCTCTGCCTCTGCGGACCAATTAAATTGTTTATTTTTCCATAGTAAAGAGGTGATTGGGTGGACGATCTGGGAGAACCCAGGAATGAACCAGCGATAAAAGTTGGCGAACCAGAGTACACTCTGTACTCCCTTTATGGATGTCGGTGAGGGCCAGTTAAGGATAGCGTATACCTTGCGCGTGTTCTTTGTCTTGTATTGCTTTCCGTTCCACTTTTGATGTTTGGTCTTTTGCTTTCTTCCCTTGCAGGTGATGCTGCCGGCCCGGCAGAAACTGCAGAGCCCGAGGCGGGAGCCGGAGGGAATGAGAAACGAAGCTGCAGTGGTACAGTAGCTGGTAAGTTGTTAACTAGGGGGCGTGCAGGGTTCAAATGCAGCGCGCCCCTAGGACGGGTGTTCTAACCTTGTCTTTCTTCTTCTTCACAGTGTCCAAGTTTGTGGATGCGTAATGCGGTGCTGTGGCGTCGGGATCAAGATCACTGGATGTCAAGAGATGAGTCTGCAGATGAAGCGATGAAGCATCTATTTCCTGGAGGTGAGTATGCAGGAGAACGCCTGGTTTCAAAGGTAAGTAAACTGGTGCAAGCGGCGGTGAGCGCCATGTTGCACGCGAGTGCACAGTAATGCGAAACACCGGCCTTAAGAATGGAGCAGCTTGCCTGCCACACCCGATGAGTCCGCACGTGAAAACCAGGCCTAGTAAGCCACACCCGATGAGTCCGCACATGAGTATGTTCTCTGGAATAAAGGCTTTCAGCTCCTGGAAAATTCTTGTAAAATAAAAGCACTCCTGCACTGAAATAAAGTAAAAACACTTCTGCACTGAAATAAAGTGTTCCTGCTGACATCTCTATATGAGCCTGGCACCAAAGACGCCAGGACTTAGTCCATCCAGGGCCCCTGTGTTTATGGGTCCCAAAGGGACATAAGTGAGTCAAGTGACCCATTGCCCCCATCACTAGATGGTGTGGTTTTTGTGTTCTGGGGCCCGTGGCCATGACACCTACCAGCACTTATGTCTGCACTTGCCCCAGTTGACCGTATTTTTATTTCTCTATTTATTCTTTATCCCATGTAATGCACTGTCCCCTTCCCCCTCGCTATTTTCCTCTTCCCCCTTCCTATGCACTTGCGTGATCTGAATGACACTGGGCCTAGTAAGAGCGTTGTCTGTCTTCCCTCTGTTCCCCCTCTCTTGCCTCGTCACACCTTGAAACACTTGTGTATAGGCGCGTTATAAATGCCAAATCATGTCATATCACAATAAACCAGGCTAATGATTATTATAACCAGCAAATCTTAGTCACAATAAAAGACAAGTACTGCAAATAAAAAAATTATAACTGCCGACAGACTCTTACCGCTGATACTCCCCACCCTAAATTCACTACCAGACTTACTAGATCCATCTACCTTAGTGATCAAATTCAACGAAGTTATGACGGAAGCACTTGACACCATTGCCCCCTTAAAAATGAGGAATAGCAAGCTAAGACCTAACTTAAATGCCTGGTTTACCCCCATATCTAAAATCACTAAGAAAAGAAAAACATAAAAGTGAATCCAGCTGGAGGCTAACACCATCTGCGGTGAACAAAGCTAAACTTATTAACATCTCCACAAAATACAAAACTGAAATACGGCGAGCAAAAAAAGAAAGCTTTGATAACAGGATATTGCAAGCCAAATCGGGTACTAAGGAACTTTTTGCAATGCTAAAGGAATTGGAGCACCCCATCCCTGTACCCGACACCTGTGTTAAAGACAAGACCTGGTGCTCTGACATACACAAAGCACTCACTGACAAAATGGCCATCCTCCAAGTTAAAATTGACAAGAAAAGATTAAAACTACCAACATCAACCCCTCAAACTGGTATTCTACCTACTTCACCTAAGCAGGCACTTCGCTTAAATGTCACTAAAGCCTCCATACTAGAGGTTGAAAAAATAATACTCTCGCTCAAACCCTCTAACTGCTGAGGAGATAAATGTCCTGCCCAAATGATAAGATGCTGCGAGAGACCTATCACCTTTCACCTCTAATCTTATTAACTTGTCATTCACCTCGGGTACCATCCCAAGCAACTTCAAGGAATCTTGGGTCCTCCCACTCCTCAAGAAACAAACGCTGGACCCTGCTATACCTACGAACTATAGGTCAATCACAACAATGCCATTCCTCTTAAAGATACTAGATAGGGTAGCGTACCTACAGATCAGAATTTCTTGGATCAGAACCAACTCCTCTGCACCCAGCAATCAGGTTTCAGACCACAGCATGGGACCGAAACAGCACCAATTGACCTTAAGGCCCAAGTTGACGAGCTGAGAGATCAGGGAAAATGTGCCCTACTACTCCTTCTGCATCTATCAGCAGTGTTTGACTTGGTGGACCATAATGTTCTCTGCAGCCACCTATAGTCAGCAGTGCATTTATAAGTGAAAGATCTATGAGAGTCTTCTCCACATCAGAAGCAGCTGATCCCATTCCTATCACGTGTGGTGTTCCCCAGGGGTCTTGCGTCTCCCCTACTATGTATAACATATTTACCAAGCCCCTCTTTTACGATCTGGACTGTCTCGGTGTCACCTACACTAACTAGGCAGATGACACCCAGATTCTCATCCCACTTACAGGGGATTACAATTAGGATTTGGCCTTGGTGAATAGGATATACCTCATCATCCAGGCTTGGATGGCACTCCATGGTCTATGCCTGAATGGGGACCACACCCAACATTAACAAACTTGGCCATTACTATACTTCTGTTGATATTGATGGCAACACGATTAAGGTTGCTAAGGAGGTGAAAACCTTAGGTTTTTACCTTGATTCCAGCCTTACTTTGACAAAACAAGTGAATGCAATGGCATCATCTACGGCTTACACATGTAAACTGATTAGATCTGCTAAATCATTCCTCTCAACAAGCAGCTGTACCACACTGGCAAGAGCACTTGTGCTGTCTAAGTTGGACTACTACAAGGCCCTATATATTGTATCCAAGAAACACATCACCAAGAAAATTCAAATACTCACTCCAAAATAACGCCCTGAGAGCAGCGTTAGAAATGATCAAAAGAGATCATATTATCAACAGCAATTAGACAATCTAACTGGCTCTCCACTTTCGATCAAATCAGACTCAAAACAGCCTCACTAACATTCAAGTGCCTTAATAACACAGCACCTCGTTACTTGACAGAGAGGTTCAATAGAAGACTTGTGCTCCGACCTACCAGAGTGGCCTGCACCAACTGTCTGACAGTCCCGTCCTTCAAATGGATGACAATCGGCGGCAACAGCTTCCCTGTCAAAGCTGCCCAACTCTGGAACTCCCTCCTACCCATCCTTAGGGCAGACCAAACTTACCCACACTTCAGACGAAATATCATCAACTGGCTTAAAACAAATGATCTTTAATCCCAGACCAGCCACTTCCGTTCAACCTCCTCTCTTCCCAATGGAACAGCATAGCTTAAATGTTCTACTTACAGCTACAACAGCACACATCTGTAACTTATCCCTTGCATTTCCCCTGTCCCTGTACTTGGTATCCTAAATACATGCCAACATTCTGTGACCAAAAATCTGTAGGAATCTTAAAGTTTCAAAAATAGTCAGCCGAGGAGGTAATGATCGGAATAGGGCGCGTCAGCAGCCCATTGTCATTGAATGAGCCCGCCACCGCGGGTGCATTAAATGACAATGAGGCGCCTGCCTTGCCTTCTGCCATCACGCCAGCTCGGGGGAGCCCTTGAAAGACTCGCCGGAGTTGACGTGGTGGGGGGCTAATGGCGCCTTTTGTGAAAGGCACTCGTGGTGGAGGGGGGCCCTTAGCCCACCGCCGTGGGCGCCTTTTACATCAAAGGCCTGCATGCTGCGTCTTCTCCCGCTACGCCAGCTCGGAGAAGTCCTTGAAGGACTCCCCCCGAGCTGGCGTGGTGGGGGGCTAATGGCGCCTTTGGCCAAAGGCACCTGCGGTGGAGGGGCGCTTTTAGCCCACCTCCGTGGGTGACTTTGACATTAAAAGCTTGCATGCTGCGCCTTCTCCTGCTACGCCACCTCGGGGAAGTCCTTGAAAGACTCCCCCGAGTTGGCATGGTGGGGGGCTAATGGCGCCTTTTGCCAAAGGTACCCGCGGCGGAGGGGCGCTTTTAGCCCACCGCCCTGGGTGCCTTTGACATTAACAGCCTGCATGCCGCGCCTTCTCCTGCTACGCCAGCTCGGGGAAGTCCTTGAAAGACTCCCCCGAGTTGGCGTGATGAGGGGCTAATGGCATCTTTTGCCAAAGGCACCCGCGGCGGAGGGGCGCTTTTAGCCCACCGCCGTGGGTGCCTTTGACATTAACAGCCTGCATGCCACGCCTTCTCCCGCTACGCCAGCTCGGGGAAGTCCTTGAAAGACTCCCCCGAGCTGGCGTGGTGGGGGGCTAATGGCGCCTTTTGCCAAAGGTACCCGCAGCGGTGTGACAGTTTAAGTGCCTGGTCTCCCTTTTCTCCCCCTTCTGTCGAACTCTCCTCACCTGAACCGCCGGAATCGCTGTCGGGGTCCTGCAGACGCCGTCGGAGTAGATAATCCTTCTCCTTTTTCCGATGAGCTTGCTTGTCACGGAGGGAGGCCACCGTGACCGCTGAAGAGAACAGCTGTCCGAGGACCTCCCTTCCGGAACCAAGCCGAAATAGGGGAAAAAACCCCGAATGGGGAAAAACCCTTGGACTCCTCTGGTCTGTAGCCCGGAAGGCGTAGCTCCAGCAGAAAGTAGACTTTCAGATGGGTAGGAGGTAGATAGTAGACTGGATCTGTATGCGTAGCTGAAGGCAACAATGCAGCTGAACAGGGGAGTCCTGTCGTGGGAGAAGGAAAACCCACCAGACAAGGCCGCAAGCGGGGCAAGGACCGGAGGAGAGGTAAGCAAAGGAGAAAGGCGCCAGGCAAGTAGCGGAGAGAGAAAAGAAAGCGCAGGGAAAGAGGCGGCGCCTATCCGCGGGGAAGGAGCCGCAAGAGAAGAGAAACAGAAACCGCTGATGCGCGGCGGCAGCAGAGAAAACTGGAGGGGAGAGAAAGCAAGAAGAACACTCGCTGGAGGGCGCGAGTGACTAAGCCTGGACAGAGTGAGGCAGGAGCGAAGAAACGGGGAAGAGCGAAAGCTTCCAAAGGATAGTTGCAACGCAGGGACCGCTGGGCCGGGAGAGTAGATATACTCCCAGCGGCCCCGCGCTACAAGGAGAAAAAAGTAACGGAAACAAAGGAGGGACTAGTACCTCCCGTACCTACGTCCCAAAACCCAGCGCGGAAGAAACCGCCAGTCGGAACGCCTGCGGGTGACAGTATGCCCCCTTCCAGTCCGCACCACCCCAGGTTTCCCCGGGTGCAGGCGGTGGAACCTGGCGAGCAAGCGAGGAGCATGCACCTGAGAAGCAGGTTCCCAAGAGTCCTCCGACTCCGGATAACCCTTCCAGGACAAAAGGTATTCCAACCTCCCTCGGTAGAACCTAGAGTCTCTAATGTTGGAAACCTCAAATTCTGCTTGATTGGGTGTCTGTGAGGGAGTGTGTCTGGGCACTGGTCTGTGATGAGATTCGGAATAGAAAGGTTTAAGGAGAGACGAATGAAATACAGGGTGAATGCGATTCAGAGAAGGAGGCAGCCGAAGACGGTAAGCAACTGGATTGATCTTGAGAAGAATGGGAAAGGGACCCAGAAAGCGAGGGGAGAGTTTAGAGGGCCTTGTCCATCTGGGTAAAAACCGAGTGGACAACCACACCTTGTCGCCTGGCTTCCAATCTGGACATTCTTGGCGGTGTTTATCTGCTCCGATCTTCGATCGTCTCCTGCTGTTCTCTAAACTCTGCAATGCCGTGGTATGGGCATCCTTGATCTGATCCAATACCTCTTCGGCCGCTGGGGAGTTGGTGAAACTGGGAACCTCAGGAAGAATGGACTTAGGGTGGACCACATAAGTACAAAAGAATGGCGAGAGACCAATTGCAGCGTGCCTGGTATTGTTATACGAGAATTCTGCAGTAGGCAGTAGAGAAACCCAATTGTCTTGATGCTGAGTGACGTAACATCTCAGATATAGTTCGAGAGTAGCGTTCAGACGTTCCGTCATCCCGTTGGATTGGGGGTGGAATCCCGAAGAGAGTGCTCTCTCAATCCCCAATCGGTTACACAGGGCTGTCCAGAATCTCGAGGTATACTGACTACCCCGATCAGAGATGATCTTGTCAGGTAAACCGTGAAGTCTGAAGATGTCTCGTGCAAACACCTCAGCCATCCTGGTGGCTGTAGGAACACCAGAAAAAGGAGAGAAATGTGCCATCCTGGAGAACGCATCCACCGTGACCATGATGCAGGTACAGGACTCGGATACCGGTAGGTCTACAATGAAATCCGTAGAAACCAACCCCCAGGGGCGAGTAGGCATCTCAACTTGGGTGAGTAACCCCAACGGTTTCCCTGTAGGATATTTAGACCGAGCACAAATAGGACAGGTCTTCACAAAGTCCAGGGTATCTCTTCTCACGGTGGGCCAGGAAAAATTCCTCGAGATGAGCTCCAGGGTGTTGATACCCCCGCGGTGACCTGCAAGGCGAGAAGTGTGACACCAATCCAGAATCTTCTTCCGCAGCATGACTTCCGGAACATACAGTCGTTTCTTGAAGAACAGCCAGCCGTCCTTCTCCTGGTAAGGAGAGTCGGAGTGTAGCGGTAATTGGGGAAGTTCCTGAACCACAGCGGCTTTAACCTCTTGTAGGAAAGAGCTAACAAGGGCCAATATCCGGTTGCGATGAAACATGGGTTCAGCGGATAACAAAGCCCTTTCCTTGCTGGAGTCCTTGCGGGATAGGTCGTCTGCCAGACGGTTTAGTGACCCAGGAATGTAAGAAATCTGATAATCATATTGCGAGAAAAGATAGGCTCAACGTGCTTGCCTGGAATTAGAACACTCCATTTCCTGGAGGGCTTTCAGGTTCTTGTGGTCAGTCCTGATAAGGAAGGGATGTCGGGCCCCCATGAGCAGATGGCGCCATTCGTCGCAAGCCAATTTCATTGCCAACAGCTCCTTTTCTAGGACAGAATAATTCAATTGACTGGGTGAGAGTGTCTTGGATAAGTAAGCTACCGGATGTTCCACTCCACCGACAGCCTGAAGTAGTACCGCTCCGATGGCAATTGCAGAGGCATCGGTCTCCAGGATGAAGGGCTGAGTTTGGTCCGGGTGTCGGAGAATCGGAGCTGAGCAGAAGAGATGTTTGTGCAACTTGAAACTGTTCTCGGTATCGGTGGACCAGCGGAACGGCGAGGCCTCCTTCTTGAGTAGGCGAGTGATGGGGTACACCACTTCCGAGAAGTTGGGGATGAACCTTCGGTAATAGTTGGAGAGTCCCAGGAACCTCTGCACCTCTCGGACAGAAGTGGGGGCGGGCCATTCGAGAATGGCCTGAACCTTCCTTTGATCCATGTCTATTCCTTCTTCTGATAACTTGTAACCCAGATACTGCACAGAAGGTACCGCAAATTTGCACTTCTCGGCTTTAACCAATAGCTCGTTCTTCTGTAGACGTTCAAGAACTTGAGTGACTTGAACGATGTGTTTCTGTAAGTTTGAGGAGTAGACCAAGATATCATCCAAATAGATGATGACAGAAGTGGAAAGCATGTCAGAAAACATTCTGTCCATAAATCTTTGGAACGCTGCAGGAGCGTTAAACAGTCCAAATGGCATCACCTTATACTCGTACAGGCCGAATGGAGTGCGGAATGCCGTCTTCTATTTGTCACCTTTGGAGATTCTGAGCAGATGGTATGCGTTTCTGAGGTCGAGTTTAGTAAACATTCTGGCTCCTTGTACAGCCTTGATGATATCGGAGATCAATGGCATGGGATAACGATCTCGGATAGTCACCTTATTTAGACCTCTGTAGTCTATACAGGGTCTAAGTTCAGTGGAATCCCTTTTCTTGATGAAAAATAAGGAAGCCCCTGCAGGGGATTTCGAAGGCTGAATCAGCCCATTCGTCATATTTGTGTCCAAATAGTTACGTAACACAAGCTTCTCCGTAAGTGTTAAAGAGAACATTCTGCCGAAGGGTACTAGTGCATTGGGTACCAGATCTATGGTACAGTCCTCGGGCCGGTGGGGTGGCAGTTTGGAGTGAAGGCTTTCTTGGAATACTTCGGAGTATTCCAAACAAAAATTGGGTAGTGCAAAAACCCCCACGCAGTTGGAGGTGTGAGCCGTAATAGATTGAGGGGCCTTCTGACTCTTCGGTGGAAGACAGTGTTCGGTGCAGTATGCAGAACAGAAACTCAGCTGGTTATTTGTCCAATCGATTTGGGGATTGTGTCTGTGAAGCCATGTGATCCCCAAAATAATTGGAAAATGTGCAGCCCGCATGATGTCGAACCTTATCACTTCCGAGTGCTGAAAAACTGTTAAGGATAGCTCTTCAGTGGTATGGGTGATGAGTCCGGATGATAGTGGAGAGCCGTCAACTCCTTCTATATACTGACCTTCCTTCCGGGGTATCCTGCGTAGACCGACCTTATCGGCCCATAGGGTATCAACGAAGTTTCCTGCTGCTCCGCAGTCCAATAATGCAAGAGTCTCCACCTTCTCGCCTTCTATCATGATGATAGCTGAAACTACCATGAGTCTGGAATCTTCCTTGGAGTTAGAAGAAGAAACAGTTAGAGAAACATAGGGACGAGTAGACAGAACTGGAAACCCCCGGACACTAGTCCCTATTGATGCTGAGGGTGATCGTTTCCCTGCCTCTTGTTAGGCAGTTCTGTGCAGTCTTTTAGAAGGTGTTGATCCGACCCACAGTAAGCGCAAAGTCCTTTTTCTCTTCTTTGTCGTCTTTCGGCAGCAGTCAGGGGTGCTCTTGTGAAGCCAATCTGCATCGGTTCCTCTGAAGCGGCAGCGGGAGAACGACTAGGGGGAGAGTATGTCCGAGAATCCGGGAGGAATCCTGAGCCCCTTTGTTTGCGTCTTTCCATCTTCCTTTCCTGTAGGCGATACTCGATATGTAGTGCAGCAGTTAGCAGGTCTGAGAAAGTAGGTGAGCGAGTAGATCTGGCTAACTCATCCTTAATCTCCTCTTTTAGACCCCTTTGGAAAATGGCATACTGTGCCGGTTCTGGCCAGCCTGCGCCAGAGGCTACTGTTTTGAAAGCAGAGATATATGACAGGACGTCCAAAGAACCTTGCTTTACATCCAACAACTCTTCAGAAGCAGTAAATGACAACTCTGGGCGTTCGAAAGTCTGTCTCAGAGAATTTTGGAACGCTGCGTAATCTTGGAGAATGGCATTGTTGCTTGTGACTAGGGGAGTGGCCCAGGTCAGAGCGTTGCCTGTCATGTTCAAGATTAGGAAGCCTACCTTCGCTTGGTCTGTAGAGAAAGTGCGGGGTCGGAAAGTAAAGTAGACGGTACACGCCTCTAGGAATTCCTTCACTTTCTTGGGGGCACCATCGAATTTTCCCGAGGATAGTGTTGTAGGTGGTAGTCCTGGAGGAGGAGGTTTCCGGGCGGATACCATTTGTCTATGGAGGGCGTTCTCAGCTTTGACTCCCTGAAGCTCCTGAGACATGACTTGAATTGCCTTCCAAAGTTCTTGCACTTGCCCTTCGGCTGACATGGTGTCTTTCTTTGGCGTTGCAATCTGTGACAGTTAAAGTGCCTGGTCTCCCTTTTCTCCCCCTTCTGTCGAACTCTCCTCACCTGAACCGCCGGAATCGCTGTCGGGGTCCTGCAGACGCGTCGGAGTAGATAATCCTTCTCCTTTTTCCGATGAGCTTGCTTGTCACGGAGGGAGGCCACCGTGACCGCTGAAGAGAACAGCTGTCCGAGGACCTCCCTTCTGGAACCAAGCCAAAATAGGGGAAAAACCCCAAATGGGGAAAAACCCTTGGACTCCTCTGGTCTGTAGCCCGGAAGGCGTAGCTCCAGCAGAAAGTAGACTTTCAGATGGGTAGGAGGTAGATAGTAGACTGGATCTCTATGCGTAGCTGAAGGCAACAATGCAGCTGAACAGGGGAGTCCTGTCGTGGGAGCAGGAAAACCCACCAGACAAGGCCGCAAGCGGGGCAAGGACCGGAGGAGAGGTAAGCAAAGGAGAAAGGCGCCAGGCAAGTAGCGGAGAGAGAAAAGAAAGCGCAGGGAAAGGGGCGGGGCCTATCCGCGGGGACGGAGCAGCAAGAGAAGAGAAACAGAAACCGCCGAGGCGCGGCGGCAGCAGAGAAAACTGGAGGGGAGAGAAAGCAAGAAGAACACTCGCTGGAGGGCGCAAGTGACTAAGCCTGGACAGAGTGAGGCAGGAGCGAAGAAACCCGGAAGAGCGAAAGCTTCCAAAGGATAGTTGCAACGCAGGGACCGCTGGGCCGGGAGAGTAGATATACTCCCAGCGGCCCTGCGCTACAAGGAGAAAAAAGTAATGGAAACAAAGGAGGGACTAGTACCTCCCGTACCTACGTCCCAAAACCCAGCGCGGAAGAAACCGCCAGTCGGAACGCCTGCGGGTGACAGGCAGAGGGGCGCTTTTAGCCCACCGCCGTGGGTGCCTTTGACATTAACAGCCTGCATGCCGCGCCTTCTCCCGCTACGCCAGCTCGGGGAAGTCCTTGAAAGACTCCCCCGAGCTGGCGTGGTGGGGGGCTAATGGTGCCTTTTGCCAAAGGCACCCGGGGCGGAGGGGCGCTTTAGCCCACTGCCGTGGGTGCCTTTGACATTAAAAGCCTGCATGCCGCGCATTCTCCCGGTACGCCATCTCGGGGGAGCCCTTGAAAGACACCCCCGAGCTGGCGGGGGTGTTTTTTACTAAAGAAATCGGTATTTGGTGTCAAAAAATCGGTAGGCGGTAGGACTGCTTAAAAAGCGGTATCCTACCGCCTAAATCGGTAGGGTTGGCAAGTATGATCCTACAACCTACACCACACGCTTGTGGTGACCCATATTGTAATTAAAGTGGTACTTATGTATTGTATCTCATCCTTGTATATCTGTGTAATATTATCCTTGTATATCTGTGTAATATCTCTGTTATCTTGTAAACTACATTATATTTTGGATCGTACCTTGTAACAATGTAAGCTGAAAACTTCCTTGTCCTCGTGCCCTGATACCCTTGGTTCTGGCGCGCGTTACAAATAAAAAAAAAAAACAAACAAAAATGTCCAAATGCAAGTATTGTTGTACTACATAGGAGAACCCTTTTAGCATTCAAAGGATACCTGATCACTTCATATACATCAAGAAGCTATGTTTCTGCCATTAATCTTACAGTTTCATAAGGGGGTCACCAACAAACTAAACAAGCTGTGTCCATGACAGAGTCAAATTTAAAAGTGTCTGTTAATCAAGGTTTCTTGTTAATCTCCACTTTATAATGGCTTTTAGGGTTTGTATTTTCTGTACGCAGAATGTATGTTGTATACCTTGACCAATGGATATTAAATATGTTCCTTCCTTTGTAGATGGAAGAAGTTGAATTCCGAAACTGGGTTGAGAAAACGCAGGCACGGATGATGTCTTCATCCAGTATGGGGACCCCACAGCAGATGCAGTCTGTGTTTGAGTCTCTGATAATCAAGAAGCAGAGTCTATGTGAAATGCTGCAGGCTTGGAACACCAGGTAAATGGCATTATCCACCTAATTTTGGTGTGCTCTTAATGAAATGTAGAATATATTATGACACTGTCCCATTTGCCCTGTTAACCACTCTTACAATGGAAACAGAGAATTATTTTCCATTTCCATAAAATCCTGGCAAGCAGAGCAGCAGTTCAAAGAACTAGAAGACTGTCTGGAAGAAGAGTATGGGGTAGTCAAGGCGCATGTACAGTGGTAGGAGTGGGTGTGAAGAAGAGGCCCTTGTTGGAAGCTGTCAAATGCCTCCTGTGGAGACAGTGATAGTAGCAACAGTGCTGAGATGCATACGTTTTTCTGATTCACTTGAGTGCCGATTGAGGAAGTAGCTACAGAAACATTGATGGACACCAGCTTGAAGCGATCGTTCAGGCCAGAAGGAGCCATCCTCTCCTAGAGGAGTACGTAGGTGGTACTTGATATATTTGGAAAGCAGGGACCCTAAATGAAAATATACAGAACCTAACCAAGTTTAATCTGGAGCAAAATATATAGTTGGAGTTGTGGTTCTATCAAACCAGTGAACTGTATGAAGGGCTGATTGGCTCAAGGAAACCAGAGAAGTATTACTTTAAAGAGAACTTTGGTTCTATCTAACCAGTGACTAGGAAATTGGGACATACTGTTACACTTGGCCCTTTCGTTTTGCTTTGCAGAAGACTCAACAGGCTTTACCTCACTTGAGTTAGTATATACTAAAAATCTTTGAGTCATGCCAGATATTCTCTGAGAAGAATGGGAAGAACAGGAGAATGATCAACCAAACCTTCAAAGCTTGTACAGAATATACAGGGACATATATGAGTACTAGGGCAACCTGTCAAAGCAAACATAAACACATTGTGATAGTTCTCTTGCCAGACCATGATAACATCTTCCACCTCAATGGCATGGCCTGTAAGATCACAGAAGTTATCCTACAATAGAAATAAAGGTTACACTAACCGGACAAATGGAAAAGGGACAAGATTTATCATATTGACTGGTTGAAGGTTACGAGAGAGTGAGACCCAGAACTAGAACTGTTGAGACTGACTCAAGTGGACCACAGAAACATTGCCTTTTGGGAGTTGTGGTTCACTCATTCAAACGAAACCCCACTCTGACTGACCCAAAGAAATCAGAAAAACATTTCATTAACTACAAGGAATTAGTGCACAGGTCCTGACTAATGGAAATTAACTAGAGGATCATTGCTTATCGGGAGTTCTGCAATATACAGCTATATTACAGTAATTTTCATATGGTTTTCAGAGTTCCCAAATTGTAGCCATATAAATCAGTAGGCTTAACCCAATATCCTTCCATTATGCTGAAAAGGTAAGCAAGACTTGCAGGTGTGAGATTGACCACAACTGCCCAACTATGAAGTCTTGGGGACCCCAGCAAGAAGAGTGCCAGACCATGGTTCTAGAACCAGAGGCCCATCAAATGATTACTGCAATATGAGGTTCCCCTGCACTAGTTATGGGACAGGGGTCTGATGAGGAGATTGTAACAGCGCCAGCACTGAAAGAGCAGGCAAAGAGAAGCCCATAAGCAGGTCCATGTGATTCTGGGGAAAACTGAGTGTCAACCAAGCAGCAGCAGAAGATGGTTCCATGATGGAGAGTAGTTGGAAAAGACAATCCAGTAAGTCCCATGAAGGCACAGGGTCGGATGGAGTGCAGCAAGACACCAAGCGTTCCAGCCAGGCAGCAGCGACTCCCACCTTGTGTCCAGCAAGGACGGGAGGGCTTCTAGGCAGCACCAGGACTGCAGATTAAGAGATTACAGCAATGAGAGCTGAAGGTTTCCAGCAATGAAGGCTGTAGGGATGGAGGCAAGCAGCAAAAGATCCCAGTAGAGTTTCTTCCAGAACAAAGTCCAGGTATGTTCCAAACGGATCCGAGGAGGATACAGGCTCTCCCCTATATTTACACATTGACCCAGAGGCATAGGCTACATGTCCCACCAATCTACAGGCATTCAAAATTCTAATTTTGGTGGCCAATGTGAAGAATCTGGGCTATTCATCCCTTCTCCCCAGAGGGCAGCCACCCCTTTGAGACTAGGGCGGTGAGCCCGCTCAGCAAGACCCTCCCTAGTGGTCTGGGCAAGTGGGACCTCACAGAGCACGACTTCCCTCTTGGGGACAAGGACTCCCATTGCAGTAAGGAACTCCATGTCCAGAACACTCTAGCCACCTACATGGAAATCAGAAAGACTGTAGTTAACCCTGTTTTTGATCTACCGAATAGTGGCCATTCTTCAGTCTCTTTGGCTTCAGGTAATGCTGGATTCCGCCTGAATGTCACAGTCAAAGAAGAATGCCAAACCTTTTTTATTCATGACGAAGAACCCTGAATGGGGAGGAGAGAATCCTTTGGCTGGAAGACGTTCAGGAGGGGCAGAGCCACACTAGACCACGGAGCCAGCAGTAGCATGGAGAGTGAACGAGACACTCGCAAGACGCTGGTAGGCTGGCATGATGAGCAGCAAAGAGGCCTGGTTAAAGATGGAGACGGGGATGGTAAAGCAACATTCTCACCTGGTGGCGCAACCACACAGAAGCCGGGGTGGTCTTGGGGCCCGTTAACTGACGCCGAAACCAGACTGCAGTGGAGAGATCAAATCCCTCAGCTCCGGGTGAGAAGTTGCCAAGCTGAGCGGTGGAATGAAAGTGAACTCTCCACAAAAGGTAGCACCGTAGAGAGGGGCGAACAATGTGATTCGAGGCTGGGAAAGCCACAAGTGTTACAGGAACCGGATCAACCCAACTAGAGGGAAAGCAAGCCTTTCAGAGTACCAGAGGGCTTTGGGGAGCCCGGAGAAACCGAGAGACTTTAATATACAAAGTTGTGAAAGCCGTAAAGGTCACAGGAGCCATATAAACCTGAGCGGGAAAACGCCCTACGAAAAACTAACTAAAACAAACTTGTCAGAGGGCCAGAGGACTTTGGGGAGTCCAAGAAACACGAAATATAACAGGCAAAATTGGAGGGAGAGAGAACCTGGAGTGTTCCAATCCCCGAGTGTTTATAAAAGAAAACAAGATTGTTGACAAATACCAAGTTGAAATTGATGGAGTTGTGTAAACAAAACGTTCTTTCCTGAGGAGAAGGAAACTATATGAAGCATGTGAAAAGACTTTAAAATAGTGGCATACAAAACCTGCAGAGAGGCCGAGGACTGTAAGAAATTGATTAACTTTGCCAGAACTTGATGAACTTTTAAAACGTGCATGGAGAAGTGATCCTAGTGATTGGACCGAGAAGAAGCCAAAAACAGAGGCTATTGCTCCAGCCTTTTTGTTAAGGTTTCTTAGTGGTCGGGCCAGGTAGCTGTATATGATTTGAACCAAAGACATTTTCTTTTGGGACATTTGATGAGCACCATTCGTTTTTTGTTTGTTAGGCAGGGAACTTCCCTCATAGCACTAGCGCTAAATAGCTGTTTTGCCATTTATTTTAACTAAACAACCATGGGGCGCTGTTGCACCATGGCCAAGATGTCAGCTCTAGTCTAGAGCTCCCAAGTCCATGGTCGATTGGGACAGTGCTTCTCCTGCTTTAATTCATCCTGCTGCAGCCTGGAATATACGCTTTGCTTCTGACACCTTTGCTGACACCCCGGTCCTTTCCTGCTCTCGGACGGTGGGGGGGGGGGTGCTTAGGACGGGTGTTCGGCGCTCCGGCGTGTGTGAGGGACGACGCATACTGTTGGATTACCGTGCCTCGGCCCAACTCTGTGAATCAACCGGCATTCACAGCATAACTGTTGCGGCGCGCCCTGGCACACAGAGGTACTGTTGATTTCCACCCCCCCCTTGGGGAGCACCACCCGCTGTAGTGCACCCTCGTACCTTGAGAGGATCCCAGAGACACTGCGCCCTGATGTGAAGGGGACCAGCGCGTACTACACGTGGTCTACTCCCCGGCTAGATGTGGGGACAGGGACGTGGCTTCTCCCATGTGTGTATAGTGAGCCTTGATCCTTCAGGACACTGTTGACTTTGTGTTCCCCTTCCCCTTCTCTGAGAGGCACTGTCAGCCCGACTGCGCCCTGGAGTGTTCCCCGCTGGTTGCTGCATTGCCCCGGCTGTCGGGCCACAAGACCGGATCACGCTGCCCGCTGCAGCTCCCCCTCTGTGCCCAGAGGTGCACCTTCAGTGGCCCAGCATTTGTGGCCACCGCGACTTCCCTGCTGCCGTCACGGCGGGCAGACTGAGGGACACTAGAACTGCACTGCGCTGGCGGGACAATCATTTCCCGCTACCACACATGACCCAGACAGGCTGCCTACGGAGTCCAGCAAAGGTGGTTGCGACATAACGTGGACTGAGTGGTGCCAGCTGCTTGCCAACTGGGGGACATTTACTTGGCTCTCTCCGTCTCCTCGTAATCTGGGCAGCTTTCACCCCTTGGTCTTCCCCACCTTGTGGGTCAACCCTGGGCCCTTCCAACACCTGGAGCACTGGATTGGGTTCCTGAGATATCACTTAGCCCATAATTGGAGGCTGCGGACCCCTGACTGGTTCAACACTCACTTCAGGAAAGATCATTGCGCTGCCCTAATGCACACTTGACCTTTTGGGATTATACTGACTGGGTAGGAGCTAAATACAACACCGGCTATATACCCCCCTGCATCCTGGGACAGTCACAGGGCGGCACACTTTCATACCGTTGTAGCTCAGGAGTGGGGTGTTTGCCATGGCTCCAGGCTTAGTTCATCTGAGCTGCCCTGAAAACTTTGTCTATTGCGCCTCGTAGGGGGTCCCTTTCCCACCAACAAATACCGGACCATCTACACGAGTACTGTGCTACCTTGCGCTCTGGGAGTACCTCAGCGGTCCGCACAGAGAATGCAGGCCCTTTGGACTGCCACTGTTCTTCTACTTCAGCACACCACAATGACCTCATAGCCCAAATATTGTTCTGAGACTTGGGCGACCACTTCTCTGCCAGCGGCGCAGCAAACCACTCCATTGCTGGGAGCTTGAACTGAGCTGCTAGGACTCTCTTGCATTACCACAGCTGGGCTGTGTGGGATCCCTCAGATAGGGCTCACGACACAAGTAGACAACAGCCGGCCTGAGTCTCTCGCCGACTGTGGGGAGTGCTCCTGGCCCAGGGATTGCTGCCCTAAAGTCCACATTTTTTACAACATGACCAAAGGAGGCACCAAGAATCAACGCTCAATAAACCAATATACCAATTCCCCCCCAAATCATCGATAGCCAGTGGATCATCCTCAGGCATGGATGTCACGGTGCTCCCGGCACTCAAAACTGGATGACATTACCACCATTATTGACTCTATAAAGGTGCGTATCGTCAAAACAGGCCATTGACTGACGGAGGCTGAAACCCGTGTGGGCACTGTGGAGAATGATGTCTGCTATGAGGGATGAACTTGCTGCTCTGTCCAGGAGGGTGCTGCAGGTAGAAAAGAAGAATGAAGATCTCTATCCCACCGTATCAACATACGTATCATCAGGGCCCCTGAGAGCCACAGAGAAAACTTCTGGAGCAGTGGATAGAGTCTACCCTACTCACACTCCTAGGGAACCTGACATTGTCACCACAGTTTGCGGAGGAACGAGCCCACAGATCCCTAGCACCCAAGCCCAGGCCGTGTGCGCCTCTGCAGCCTATCATTGCCCGCACCCTCAACTACCGCGACAAGCTTCTTCGCGCAGCTCGAGAACAAGATTTGATGCTGGGTTCAAACAGGATTCATGGTTATCCCGACTTCTTGGTGGCTGTCCAGCAGGAAAGGAAATCCTTCTTGGTGGTCAAGAAGCGACTCTGTGACGGCAAACCTGAAATAGGCGATGCCGTACCCAGCAAAACTGTGCGTTGAGTGGAACAACAAGACCTACTTTTCACGCTGCTTGGCGAGGTTATGAAATTCCTGGATGAGACCTTACCGACTCCCTGAACACTGGGGGTAATACCCAGACTGACCCTTGCGGGAGTGTCTAGCTCTCCTTTTGGCCTACACACCTTATGGTTTGCCCCTTGTGGCAAAGCTACGTACCTTTTCCTCCCATGTTGATGTCCCTAGAGGTGGTGAAAGTATACGCTTATTTACGTGTTCAACTGGTAATATGTTGGTTTCCCTGACTGGGGTCAATTTTATGAATAGCATGTGAACAATTATTCTTCTGTCCGTACTGAAGTCCTAAATTGACACAGTGAGTCCATGCGACAGCTTCCCCCATGCAATGTTGCATTGATAAATTGGGGTGGTATTTGTGGGAATGCATCCCCCAAATTCCTAGGAGGTGAGGGAGGTGGGTGCCGAGGGATGTTTGGGGTTATTGTTAAAATGTATAAAATTGCACTTGGCGCCCACAACGCTTACAATGTAAAGATGGATGAGAGGGGCGATCTGACGGTTGGGAGAAGACTGGGTTTTGATAATAGGCGAGCAGGCAACGTGAATCCTCTGGCATTCAGATGGGAGATATAATCTGCCTAAATTGGAACGTCTGGGTCTTGGGTAACTCAATTAAATTACGGAAAATACTCCTATACATTGAGTGACACAAAGTCCAAATTCTATACTTGCAGGAGACACATGCTCTATTGCCAATTTGTGAGGGGTTTGCTTGAAACTGGGGGAACAACCGATTTTATATATCCTACTCCTCACAATCTAGGAAGGTTATGATATTGATAAATCGATCTGTCCCATTTCAATGCAGTCAATATGCGTGCAAACCCACTGGGCAGATACATACTGGTGTCCGGGACCCTTGCAGGCAGGAAGATGCTGTTGATGAATGTATATGGTCCCAATGTGGATGATCCCCAATTTTACACAGATATTTTACAGGAACACGCTCGATATCCACTGGTTCCTATTCGATGGAAGGGTGACTTCAATACCATCTTAGATTTCTAGTTGGATAGATCTACGAACACTCAGAGCCCCTTCCCGAGCCGCCTCTACTATTAAGGAGGGTCTGAATTCTCTGAAACTCGTTGACGCCTGATGCTCACTGCACCCCTCTGACCATGTATACACTTTCTACTCCTCTGTCCATGACTCCCTTTCTCGCATTGACATGTGGGTTATTTCTCATACACTACTTGGTGGGGTTGTGGATCTCTCCCGCGCCTACTCTGACCACTCTCCGATCAGTATCTCCTTGAGTTTACCTACACTCCAGACCTCGAAGTAACTGGCGCTTTAAATCACTAGCCCTGCAAGATGTTGCATTTAAGTCCACTGTAGATGATCACGTACACTTATTTTTTCAGAAGAATGCAGGCTCAGTACCCTCGCCCAGTACACTCTGGGAAGCCTTTAAGGTTTACATTCAGGGAATCGCAATGTCCACAGAGTTTAGGGTCCTCAAGACAATTAGACACAATATAACTCAATGGGAGGGTACATTGCGGCAACAGGAACTTATGGGCGACATAGATTACTTGCAGGTATGGCGCGACAGGACGAGGGTAGCGGCTGTATCTCACTCGTTCAGGATGGATCAGGCGACCTAGCCCACACGCCTGCAGCAGTCAAAAGGGTGTTCGCAGAGTTATATCATGACCTCTATGCCAATAAAGACACATGTACGCAGGGAGAAATCGAGGGGTTTCTTGATGCTTTACTACTTAGTCAAATATCACAGGAAACAGCGGCCCTTCTTCACCTTTGGATTTCCATAGTCAACATTACTCAGGCAATTGAACTACTATCATCTGGGAAAGACCCGGGTACGGATGACCTAACTGCTGAATTTTATAAACATTACAAGGAGGCTCTCGCCCCATATCTCCTCCAGTTGTGGCGCAAGTCGCTCGAGTCCCAATTACATCCGGGCACAATGCGAAAGGCAGTCAGTACGGTCCTGCTGAAACAGGACAAACCTGCAGATCAATGTGGCTCATATCACCCCCTGTCCTTAATACTGACATTACAACATTTGCGAAGATATTGGCCACCCGGTTGATGCCAGTCATGCTGTATATTGTCCATCCAAATCAGTCAGATTCATCCACGGTGCTCAACCTTTTCGGACCTTGAAAAACTTGTGTATAGACGCGTTATAAATGCCATATCATATAATTTCATATCATACTGGCTCAGATTGACCCCAAAGCTCACGCAGTGGCAGCTGCGTTAGATATTCAAAAGGCATTCGGCTTGCTCTCCTGGCGGTTCATGTACACTGTATTGTCGAGATGTGAGTTCGGTCCGGGGTTTCTCTGAGCTCTAAGCCTCCTCTATGCTGACCCAGTGGCCAGGGTCCACACAAATGGACTACTCTCAGCACCATTTATGATAAGATGTGGCACCCGCCTGGGCTACCCCCTATCGCCTCTAATATTTGCCATTATAATTGAGTCCCTGGTGGACTTAACAAGACTCAAACACTGCGGAGTCCGGTTGACAGCTGAGTTGCACATCATCTCCCTCTGTGCAGATGATGCATTAATATACATGCAGAACCCACAGGAACACTTAAGGCTCTTATGCAGGATAACCTAAAATTTTGAGAGGTGTCGGATCTCAGAGTAAACTGTAGTAAATCCGAACTTTTTCCATTAACAGATGGCACTCCTCCCCCCACGGACCTACAGGGATTCCAATGGGCTCCGATGAGTATACATTACTTTATCTGAAGATAAATGTCCTTCCTAAATTACTATATATTTTTCTTAACATACCTCTGTGGCCTGGGCGACCTTTCTTTCAGGAGCTGGAGAGTGAGATCTGCGAATTCATATGGCACTTTGGGGCAGTGTGGCTGAGGTGGGGGCACACTAACACAATCATTTGACAGGGGCGGGTTTGTTGCTCCCGACTTTCAGTTATACTGCATGGCAGCACAGGTGCAGTAAGCAGCTTTGTGGCTTAGTGCTAACTCACCTCCCCCTCGTGTGATGCTGGAGAGGCATTCAGTTAGGGGGCAAGGATCTGCGCTCACAAATTCTTCTCGAGGTATTTGCCGATGATTGCTGTTTCAACCCTATTAGTATCACACCACTGGCCTGTTGCACAATTTGGAGGGCAATTGATGTACGCGCCCCATTTCATGAGGATTTTCCTTTATGGAATTGTCCCGTCCCTGCCCCATGGTGACCCTTGCATGCGGGCGACATGGACACAACAGGGATTTCATACGCTGGGGTCATCATACTATCAGTTTGTGATACATCAAAACCGCCCATAATGTATCTTCTTGAGCTAGGGTTCGGTGATTGACAATTATGACGAATATGACACCTTCTGAGACGTTTCTTTGTTAATCTATGTTACTTGATTTAGTAACAGTTGCAGTTTGAATGACACAGACATGATTCTTTGTTACAGAGAACATAATGCACTTGTTTAGTGAACAAATCGTTTTCATAGGAGAGACACATTCCAACGCATGCTATCTTCTAGTTTCTATTCGTGAACTAGGGGTCAGTCTGATCTAAGAGAACCCAAAAAGGGGGGCCGTAAGGAGAGTATAATTCATGCCTTTAACGGCCTGTTTCTACAGCTTCGGCGAGGCCAGCTGGCACCTAGCTTGGGGAATAAATGCCTCTCTGCTTGCCTTCAGGGACTTGTGAAGGAGGAAAACAATGTTTTCCTGTACTGCTTTGGCCTTTCTGTCTGGGCTGGTCTCTCAACATGTAACTTGTTGCCTTGCTTTGTGCAAGAGCAGAATGAAAATAAATACATTTTTGCAAAGCGTTTGAACAGAAAAAGCAATCGAAAGCAAATGGCAGATCCTGCGGGAACAAAATGGACGCTCTATGGTTATGCTGATGATTCTGTAATTGGCGATGCTGGGCATATGATGTGATTGGTTTTCGGCCAACATAATATAACATCTATGCTATGGTAGGGTATTTTCTAGACTCACAAACCCTCTTTTTGGCCGTAAGCCATACATTGCATCTCCCTCTGACCATGTATCTAATTCCGAACTATACATACTACTGTAATCGTCATCAATATTAATTGACATACATTCTTTCATAGTTTGGGTTTCGTTGTTTGCATTCGCTTTTTCTCCACATACAAAATAAACGGGGTCACCTACATATATTGGTTCTTCTTCTATCTCAAGTACTGCAATATTCATGCATCTGTTGAATGTCCCTACTGAATAGGAACCTTTCTTCCGTAAACAAAATGGAACAGTGCAAGGATTGTAATGTATTGTATAGGAGGGGGGCACTACATCCTTATTCCCTACTGGGTTCATATGAAACGTGATTACTGATGACTTATAAGGCACATACAGTCTGTCTGCTGGCATTACTACTGGTTTTATTACTCTTGCTCTGTTAAATATGGAACAACCTACAGGTTCCATTACCACTTTCTCAAATTCATCTATGTTTGTCCTGTCTAATTGGCCTGTGTCACTCTTATTCCACTTCCCATAAAATAGTGCACTTAGTGATGCATAGCATGCTGTATTAAGGGGTAATGGCTGTACATACCAACCCATTCCTTTTCCGCCATGTGGGGTAAATGGGTGCAGACCCAGCAGTTAGTTTTGTTAAGGATTGAGTGTGTCATATTCATAATTAAAAGTAACATGTTATTACCATAACCTTCCCTATGACTTTCTTCTATTGGAGGGAGAGTATAAGAGAGTATGTGGACTGGACTGTCTGTGACAGGTGCTTTCGTGGCAGGCAAAAGAGAACTCAATGGATGCCTGCTCTCCAAATACCATAATACTGGGATAATGGTACACAGAATACACAGAAGTGTTGTAATCGTCAGCATTCATTTCTTACAGCAACTCTTTCTAGAATTTGTTATAGTCTCTATATCTATATCTATTACATCATCAGCATTGGTGCAGGAGAGAACAGAAGCAAGTATGGGCATTGTGTGCGATTCTTCTTCTCCAACAATGTTCGTTGTGAATAATTCTCACTGCAGCGTCTGTTGAAACACCAATATGTTCGAAGAGGTCAGCAAAGTGTTTAGGCCAGTTCTCGGCAGCCTGGATTGCTAAACATGTGGCAGTGTTGTCGTGCCTCTGCACGTTGCTCAAAAGATTCCAGAGCAAACATCAATTGCCTTTGTACCATATGCGCTCCGCTCGTTTGCACGGGGTGATCAACAAATGGATTTTTTTTTTCAAAGATAGCACTGGGAAGCCACGTTCCAGAGCTCCCAAATTGATGCAGATTGTTGTAGCCCCCAGGCTCCACTTCCCTAGGCCTTCGATTCCCAATTCATCCGTGATGGGAAAAGAGGCAAAAACAGAACACGAAGATCAGATCACTTTCGATTTTGAGAACGTAGATTGTACCTTATCGCTCCAGGTACTGTGTGATCAATGAATAGTGCAGATGCAGGCTTTATGTCAGCCTGTGATGAGGCAGATTCAGCTGGGCAAAGTTGGGGCAATTTTAGCCCTTTCTCCTCTTCTTTAGCAATCTTTTCAGGCTTTCTCTCACACTCAGGCAGAGTATGTGGCAGTGAACTGACAACCGTGTCTTTCGAGTCAAGGGCAGCTGTTTTTTTCTTGTCATCTGGATCAGGCAGTTCTTTCAATGGCGATGGAATTCTTTTCGTGTGGGTGGCATGGATCCATGTCTTACGACCATCCACACAGACTGCAGTCTGCGTTGCCAGGAGAATTTGATAAGGTCCCCGCCACCTTGGTGTGAGCGAGGACTTTTTTTTCGAAGTTCTTCACCAGGACCCACTCGCCTAGCTGCAGACAATGCCCCAGGCCTGTATATCTGACAGGAAGAGCCTCCTGCACCTGATGATGAATCAGAGATTAAGCATTAACACTTCACAATATCTACTAAGTACAGGATATTCAACTTCCCTCAGGCGCCTAGGCTGTGGTGCGCACCAAACATTTTCAGGTCTCCCCATGACAATCTCGTATGGGGAAGAGTCCAGTCCTCGCTTGCACAGACGTGCACAAGCACAACAAAGCTAAGGGCAGAGCGTCTGTCCATTTTAATTGACTCCCTGAACAGATCTTACTTATCTTATTCTTTAATATGCCGTTCTGGCGCTCAACAAGACCGGCTCTCATAGGGTGTCTGGCGGAATGGAATTGTTTATCAATCTGGAGGCCTGCACAAATCTGTAATATCATTGCGGCAACAACATGCAGGCCTTTGTCTGACCATATGACCCGTGGCAGGCCGAATCTAGAGAAATATTCTTTTAGCATGACTTTTGCTGTGCTTATTGCTGTGCAGTCCTTAAGCGGGTATGCTTCCACCCATTTACTGAATGCATATACTACCACCAAGATGTATTTTAGGTTCTGACATCTTTCCATTTCTATGAAATCAAAATGGATGACTTCAAAGGGCATAGAGGGGGGGCCAAGACTACCAGTCGGAGTATCTGTTCCTTTTCCAATATTATGTTGCAAACAAGTCATACAATTCTGGACTAGCCTCTCAGCAGTTTTTCTAATGTGTGGGTTCTGCCATACTGTAGCCAGATGCTGAATCATTTTCTTAGCACATGTGTGTGTGTGTGGGGCTGTGGGCCATGGTGATCATTGGAGTAACATAGGAGTTGGGCAGCATCCACTTTCTACTCTATTTTTCCACTGAGCAACCTTCTACGTCTAACTCTGCAGAGCCCTCAGCCCATCCTTTTATTTCATCGGCAGTTTCTTCCGCCTGCATCTCTTTGACTGTGGCATTCCCATTTTCTATCATACAGGGCACTTCTTCTGACCTTTCAATCAACATTTCCGTGTGCAAATCAGTGGCAGTTTGTTTCGCAATTCAGTCTACAAATACGTTTCCTTTTCCAACGTTACATGTTACTTTCTTATGCACCTCATATTTCATTTTTGCTAGCCGCTTTGGATACGTGAGTGTAGACAACAATCGTGCTATTAAGGGGCCATGTTGAATTTTAGTTCCATGTGATGTTAGAAAACCCCTCTCAGCCCAGAGTCGACCAAAATTGTGTACCACCCCAAATGCGTACTGACTGTCGGTATATATGTTTACATTCAAATTTTCAGAAATTTCACATGCTCTTGTCAATGCTATTATCTCTGCAGCCTGCTCTGAATTGTATGGAATTCTTTTGCTCTCTACAATACTCTTCAGTGTCGTGATGGCATAGGCAGCAGTTGACGTGCCATCGGGCAATTTAAAACAGGAACCGTCACAAAACAGTTCTTCGTCTGGCTCTTTCTGTGGGGTGTCTGTTATGTCAATTCTCCCGTTCGTTTCTTGTTCAGTAACCATTATACAATCATGGGGTGGCGATTTCTTCTCACCCATATCTTCATTGGGAGGGGGCATTAACTCTGCAGGATTCAAAGCGCAACATCTCTGAATTTGGATATGTGGCACAAAAAGGACAATTTCGTATCTATTCAGTCTGGCTGATGTAAGATGTTGCGTCTGCGTTCTATTTAAAAGACCGTCTACTGTGTGAGGCACCATTAAGGTTAAGGCGTGACCCAAAACCATTCCCTCGGTTTGCTTTACTGACGCAGCAGCCACAGCGACAGCTCGCAAACAGCACGGCAAAGCACATGCAACAGGATCCAGCATGGAAGAAAAATAACTGCATGGTCTATTTCTTCCTCCTTGTTCCTTAGTCAAAACAGCCAGCGCACACCCATCATTTTCATGCACAAATAACTTTAAATCCTTTTCATAATTTGGTGTGCCCAAAACTGGAGCTGAGCACAACGCAACTTTGAGCAGATCAAATGCTTTTTGACATTCCTCACTGCATGGTAAAGGCAAAACAACATCCTTCTTTGTCAATGCCACCATTGGTTTTACAATCATAGCAAAATTGGCCATCCACTGCCTGCAATATGAATCCATGCCTATTATGGCTCTGACTTCTTTCTGTGTCTTTGGAATAGGCATGCCAGAGATACTTTCTATTCTTTCTGGTATCAGTCTCCTTCCCTCTTTCGAAAGGAGGTAGCCCAAATAGGCCACTTCCTTTCGACAATACTGGAATTTTTTTAATGATGCTTTATCTCCATGTGATGCCAAATGTGTCAATAACTTAACCGTACTCTCTTTGCAAATGTCTTCTGTGTCTGCAGCAATTAACAGGTCATCAATGTACTACAATATTACACAACCCATTGGTAATTCTAACATGTCTAGCTGCTCTTTTAGTGCTCTGCTATAAATACTCGGCCTCTCAGTGCAAGCTTGTGGAATTCGTATGAATGTGAAAGAACGCCCTCCTAACGTGAAAGCAAATAAATATTTGTTATCTGAATGTACTGGGATGGTAAAAAAATGCATTAAGATCTATGACACTAAAATGTGAAGCAGAGGCTGGAATCATTATCAAAATGGTAGTGACATGTGGGACCAATGGAAATTGGGGATCAACTACTTTATTCAATGTGCGCAAATCAATTATGAAACGATACGGTATTTCATTACCTCCTTTCTTATAAACTGGAAGAATCGGACTATTGCAAGTGCTACCAGCAATTTCTTCATTCACGTTTCTTTTAACCAAATCAGAAACAATGCATTTTAATGCTTTCTCACCTTCCACCGAAATGTTATACTGTGGGATACGTGGCAATTTGACTCCCTCTTTTAAAACGATTCTCACTGGTTCTGTTCTCAAACAACCAACATCGTTGTCATTCATCGCCCATATACAAGTCGGTACCTTGCTTAATTCAGTTGGTAATGGCTTCGACAACATTTGTGATACTGGCATTTCTTGTGGTGCAATAGTTAAAAACACTCCATCAGGAGAACAATGAATAACCACACTTAATTTTTTCAACAAATTTAACCCCAATAAATTCTCGCCACAGTTTTGTGTCAAAAGGAACAGGCAAGACTTGGTGAATGGACCTAGTAATATGGGTACTGACTGTGACACTGGACTAATTACTGGGGTGCCTGCGAACCCTACTGAAACATTCTTTTGCCCTGACAGTGGTATCTCTGGAACTAAGTGATGGTCTATTGAGCACTTCTGTGCACCTGTGTCCACTAGAAAAGTGTGCTCCTCATTTCCAATTTTCATTTCTACGTGGGGTCCAGGGCCCTTTCTGATCAACCGGAATAGACACTGGTTCCAACCCCTGTCTTGGGCTGTCCTAGTGGAACAATACATCATCCAATGTGAAGTCGCCAGAAAAGTATGTATTGGACTGATTATCAAAAACATTTCCTTCTCCTGCACCATTCTGCTGATGTTGATTTTGGTTCTGATTCTGGTTATTTCCTTGGTTATTCTGATTTTGTGGCATTCTAGTGTTTCTATTTTGCCCTTGTGTTCCCGAGCGACCTCTATTTTGTCTTTTCGGGGCATTCCCATTTCTATTTTGTAAATGTGGGCACTGTGCTCTCCAATGACCTTCTTCCTTACAATATGCACATTGATTCAGTCCAATTGGACCTCCGTGCATGTTCGAGTAATTCCCTCTCGTCTGTGTATTACCTCTGCCCCTATTATTATTTGCTATCTGTTGCAGTAACACTCTTGTTTTTAGATTTACTCTATCCCGCACATCTTTCTCTGTATTTACTCTATTCTCATAATATTGTGCCATGTGTAATACTTCACTCTGTGACTTTGCTTGCCATGCACTTTCAGATGTCGTCATTAAATTTTGAATTTTCGGCAGCAACCCTCTTACATATTTGTCAACAAATAGTCTTTTCCCCAGTTCAGTGCTTAAATCTTGGCCACTGAAATCTTCAAACGCTTCTTCAAATCTATTGAAATAGTCTGTAGCCAATTCATCTTTTCCTTGCACGCATGCAGTTAATTTGTCCCAGATAATTCTCCTTTCAGGAACCAAAATCTTCAATTTCTGTACTATTCGCACTGGTAACACTAATATATTTGACGATGGCTTCTCGCCAGCCTTTCTGTTCGTATCTTCTTTCATCAAATGTTCCCATGTATCACCCAGAATGTCGTTATCATCTACATTCCTAATTTGTTTCCATATATCTGATGGGAGAATTACAGGAAATAGTAGGTCAATATCACTCATTGTAAAAATTGACGACTTCAAATATGACTCAATTTCTTTATAGAATCCTGCTGGATTCTTTTTCAAATCCGGGATTGTTTGTTTTATATTATTCTCCTCTTGTCTAGAAAAAGGGACATGTACAAATTGTTCTGTATAATGTGCTGCTGTTACCTGCGCTGGTTGTCCATTAATACCATGAATTTCTACTTTCGGTACAAAAGTGGGAGGGACTTCTCTCATGAGAAATATCATACTAGCCCTTCCTTATTTCTCTCTCTTATTAAGCACTATAGCTAGATCAAGGCATAGAATGGTCTTTCCAGTTTCATTTAAACATGCTCTCTTGTATACTGTCATTAATTCAGATGGACAGCAATCATTTCTCTCAACATATTTATCTTGCAAATATTCAACCATTACTTGAAATACTTTCCTCTGCATTTCTATCGTATACTATTCAAACGTATCATACACCTCCATTATAGGAATACTAGCATCCGTAATCCATCTAAGCGCCTCTGTGTACATATTTTTATTTCTTCACTAACAGGTTTTGACGGCGGAAAAAATTGCCGCACGACATATGGTGTCACCTCTTATCTCCATCTTTTTACCTCTTGGTGCCGAAACCCAGGAACAGAAAACATCTCTGAATATAATTCATCAAGTTCATCTTTAAACTCAAATAGCCTGTCTATGTGCTCTTTTATTTCTGCCTCACTTTCTCTCATACTTGAGAATGCATTCAGATCTCGCAACTTCTGCGGCACTAGCATGCCAATTAATTGCTTCCATCTATTCATAAGATACTCTCCCATGCATTCCAACAGTACCTGTTTTTCACCGAGCTTCTTGTAGTCATACATTGAACTCAACGTCGATCCCTCGTCATTGCTTTCAATGTACATTTCTGCCTGTTCTTTCAGGTCTATCTTCCTCTCCCTGCTAACCGTACTACGGGTTACTCTAGTGCTTCCTCTCTGTGCAGGCCCCGCCTCTGCAAAGCTGCCTTCTCTGATAGCTGCTAATTCAAGCTCTGTAGGTGGAGGGGGAAATAGGATCACGTGTTCAGGGGGAGCTGGTGCAGATGGAACAACTGGAAGGGGGGGTGGCAACTGAGGTTGAGCAATGGGCACTGGTGTAATTGTGTCAATTTTACTTTTAGGGCGTTCTTGTCTTTTTTTAAATTCAAATTCTTATTTATTATTTCATCTGATGCTTGTAACTCTTGTTGTGGATATATTTTTTGCATGCCTAATTGAAGACTCCTATCCGCCCTTCTGATATCCTCATCCCATTGCTTCTCTTCCAGTTCTAGCGCTCTGTCTGCATTAGACTTGTGCCTACGCGCATGTTTCTCTCCACTTCTTAAAAGGAGGTTAGCTTCCTTCCTCCTGTCTCTAATGATATCAAATGTCGCAGGGCGTGCTTTCTTGCACAGCAGTACTGATTCCAAATGCTCTATTCGAGGTATCTCAAAACTACCATCTTTCGTCCATTGCAAATCTTCTACATGTCTGGTTTGCCTATGCCAAATTTCATTAAACATGATCGCTCCTATCCCATACTTCACACACATCTCGAACGCTGGCGACCCTACAGGTGGCGCAGCCTGGCCAGTTTCCAAAGATTGTCTAGCGCTGTGGAAAAATCCCACTAGAAAGGAAGACAATTTCCCAGGCATGTTTGATCCTATGCGTACCTTACCCTGGGAGTTTGATCTTTGAAGAGCAACTCTTAACCAATATCAAGGCTGTTAAGAATCGGGGCATGACTCACCTGATGAATCAGCTCGTCTCTCAAGACACAATTCATCCTTATACAGACGCAACCAAGGATTGTCGTGACTGCGTATCTGGCTCAATCTGCATCGTTTCGGGACCCTCGCCTTCTTGTTCTCTGGCCGGACGAGTCGATCAGGGACCGGTTGTGTACAGATCTGCAAAGGAGTATCTCATCACTTTCACAGGGGTGCCCCAAACACCTCTCAATCCCGGCTCGATGGCCTCCTCCTCGATTCATTTTTTTCGCCTTTTTCAAATTCAACGTACACGATGGAGCAAATGGTGGAGGGTCCCTATTCTGGCACCATTTTTTGCTAGGCCCTGAAGACCCTTGCGCATGGAAACAAGGCACAATCACCATACACAAACTTATACGACAGACATGAGGTTCAATTTCTAAAATCTAGGGTTTATTGCAAAGCAAATAGCCTCAGTCGGCCGACTGGATCTCACGTCTCGCAACGTTTGTCACCCAGACCTCGTGAGCCGCAAGAGAGCGAGCATTCTACAGCAATGTCATATATACAAAAGGACAATGAAGATTACCAAGGTGGCTAGCGCAGGTAGTCTTGATTCTATCAAAGAAACGGAGGCGAGCATTATGCTTACTCTTTTATTGCTACTTCCCACAGCAGCCTGATTTTCAAAACTTTCAAATTTCCAAACTCTGAACTTCACAACTTTCTCTTCTGTTTTTTAAAAAAAAAAAAAAAAAGTTCAACAAAAATTAGAAAAACAGTCCACAAGACTACTTCAACTTGGGACTACAATCCCCATAAATCCTCAAGGTCCCTGTAGTCTTGACCTTTCCTTTGCACCAATCCACGGCCAGCAAAGACCATGCCTCACATCCTGTCCATACTCTTTCCTCTTTCTTTGATGATCTGATAACCGAAAACTGCAAATTCCTTAAACATAACTGGAACGATGACGACTAGACTCCATTTCGAATTCGGGGTACGCGGTATCCAGTTACTAGACAGCATGCAAAAAATAGGCAAATAATCAAGTCAAGGCCTTTCTTCAAATTTATTAACTACGTCAACAAATTATTACTTATACTCTCATTCATTCTTTCCTCGCGTACAAGGGCGGGAATAATGCTCGCCTCCATGTCTTTAATAGAGTCAAGACTAACTGCGCTAGCCGCCTAGGTAATCTTCATTCTATGACAAGACCGGAGGCGATCATTATGCTTGTTCAAAGCTTTCCAACACTGTTTTAGCTAAAGAATCTACTGGTTTGAAATAAAAAGTTCTAAACGTAGATTCTGAAGACCAGTCTGCTGCCTTTAAAATATCATGCAAAGACACTCCTGCTGCAAAGGCCCTGGAAGCCATAGCTCCTCTCACTGAATGCGCTCCAAACATATCTAAGTCAATGCCCGCCCAGCACATGACTTCCCTCACCCACCTAGATACGGTGGCTGTAGCTACTGCCTGAAAAGGCCTCCTGCGCGCAATCAGCAACTGCCGCACACCTGCTGGTCTCACACTCTCGGCCACTCTCTCATACTCTTTAATACAACGTGCTACACATAGCTTTGGCTGATCAGGAAAATATGGATAGGAAATAACAGAAGAAGCGCTCTTTGTTCTCTGTGCAATCTGAAAGGCTACCCCTTCCGGATAGAAGATCTTCCTATCTATTTCTAATGCTTTCACATCCGAAACTCGTCTACATGACACTAAACACAAAAACATAGCCAACTTGCCTGACAAGTGTTTAGCTGATAAACTCCTATTATCTGGCCACTGCTTAAAAAGTTGGAAAACCTTTTCAACGTCCCACATCACAGAATATCTGGGAACTGGCGACTTTCGCATCTTCACATCTCTTAAAAGTCTAATCACTGCTGGATGTTCTCCGATAGGCTGTCCTTCGTACCTCTTATGTCCCGCTGATATAGCTGACCTATACACTCCAAGCATACGAAATGCCTTCCCACTCGCTGCCATCTCAGCTAAAAAATTGAGCACATGGACTACAGACGCCGAAACGGGATGAAGACATTGTTGTCCGCACCATCCTGCCCATCTCTCCCAAGCGGCGTCATAGCTCCTAAGAGTAGAGGGGGCCCAGGAATCCCTGATACAATCTGCAGCCTCTCTCGAAAGGCCTGGCAATTCCCATCATCTCCTGAAATCCTGCAGGCTAACAGATGCAGAGTCCCTGCTTGAATTAATGGATGCCTCTGCCCTAACGGGTCGATGAGTAGGTCCGCCTCCCACGGAACTAGTCTCAGAAAATCCAGAGAAAGTTACATCAGAGTCAGAAACCACGCTTGAGATTTCCAGAACGGCGTCACTATTACTATCTCTGCCCGCTCACGACGTACCTTCGCCAGGGTCCTCATTATCATTATGAAAGGGGGAAAAGCATAAAACAACGCGCCCCTCCAATCGTGCAGGAACGCGTCCATCTCTAATGCTTTGGGATCCAGGCTCCAGCTGTAAAACCTCGCCACCTGAACATTTAGTCTGGAGGCAAAGAGATCTATCTCCATCGGACCCCACAAACTCTGTAACTGCTCGAACACTCTCTTGTGCAGCTTCCAGTCGCTGGAATCCATCAGATATCTGGTGTTCCAGTCCGCTATCGTGTTCTGAACTCCGGGAAGATATTCTGCCGCTACCACTTATCTCTTCTGCAGACAGTAATGCCAGAAGTCCTTTGCTATCTCTGCTAACATCTTGGACTTCGTACCCCCTAACTTGTTTATATAGCGCACTGCTGATATATTGTCCATTCTCAAAAGAATGCAAC
This sequence comes from Ambystoma mexicanum, assembly GCF_040938575.1. Taxonomy (NCBI): domain Eukaryota; kingdom Metazoa; phylum Chordata; class Amphibia; order Caudata; family Ambystomatidae; genus Ambystoma; species Ambystoma mexicanum. Next base: position 712,606,887 of record NC_090931.1, read on the forward strand.
AATTCACTCTGTCCTTTGCAAACGCCCGCACTGCGAACAAGCCTGCCAATAACTGCAGGCAGTTTATATGCAGCCTTAACTCTTCCTCTGACCAGCGACCTCCTGTTTGCAACTGACCACACCTGGCGCCCCGGCCTGCTCTGCTTGCATCCGACTCTTTGACTCTTTGACTATCTCTGGCACATCTCCTAATATGGCCCTGCCGTTCCAAGCCTCCATATTCTGAAGCCACCACTGTAATTCTACTCTCCCTTTGTCCAGAGGTATCAGCTGGTGATAACTCACCCCCCCTCTCTCAGATGCTTGATTTTCAACCTCTGGAGCACTCTGTAATGCAGAGGCCCTGGAAAAATCGCCTGAATGGACGATGCTAGCAGCCCTACTATGCGAGCTAAACCTCGTAAGGAAATAACCGACTTCTGCATAGCCATCCTCAGTTCTTTCTGTATACTTCGCATCTTCTGCTGGGGCAACTCTAATGTGGGCTTCCTGGTATCTATCACAAACCCCAAGAACTCCATCCTCTGTCTCGGATCGAGCTCCGATTTCTCCTGATTCATCAGAAATCCCAGGGAAGACAGTAGACTGCTGACCCAGATCACTTGCTCCTTCAAAACCGTCTTGCTTTGAACTAGAACCAAGATATCGGCTAAGTAAATAATAATCCTGATGCCCCTGCTCCTGATGGCTTCCGCTACTGGTCTCATCACTTTCGTGAAATCCCAGGGTGCCGAAGCAAGCCCGAAAGGCAGACACGCGAAGCGCCAGCTTCGCTCCTTCCTGAAAAATCTGAGATAATCCCTGAATTCCCGCTCTATCGGGATGGTAAGGTAGGCGTCCTTCAAGTCTAGTCTCGCCAACCAGTCTCCCCTTTGGAGCAGATCCCTCAACAGATGGATACCCTCCATCTTGAAATGCCTGTACACAAGCCACCCGTTCAACTCTTTTAAATTGATCATCGGCCTTGGCTTTCCTTTCCTCTGCACTAGGAATATATTGCTGTAAAACCCGACATTCTCAACTGGACACCTCTCTATCACCCCTTTCTCTGCTAGTGCGCACAGATCCTTCTGCAGAAGGCATTCCTCCTCTTTCGACATTCTCATACAGTTTGGAACTCGGTCCTGACGAGGGATACTCACAAACTCTAATCTCAGCCCCACTACTACTTGCGAAACCCAAGCATCGCCTGATAACGTGTGCCACTTGTCTATACACTTTGCTGTGCGCCCCCCTACTTTGGGGTATCTTACGCTCTGTGTGCTTACCTCCGGCAGCACTTTGTTGGCAGAAATTTCCTCTGCCTCTTCTTCCTCGAAAACTTCTCCCTCTGACGGGGAAGAAGACATCTTGCTGTGTATGTTCCTAGTATTGCGTCCTGGGACCTTGAGGCCGTCTTGCGAAGGAACGACCGGTCGCGCGGCCTCTGTGTCGACCAGTCCCAGCGAAAACTTGCCCAGGAAACACTTTGCGAATGGATGACTGTGCTTTCTCTAGCGCCGTGTAGGTCCCTACGAAGCGGGACATCTCCTTAACAAAGGCTTTGCCAAACAGTCCTTTTGCCGCTAAGCCTGCCTCGTAATTTTGCAAGGTCTCCCAGCTTGTTGTCGATCTTTACTAACAAGCTGCGTCGCCTCTCAGCTAAAAGCACACAACTGGCGTTCCCAAGGAAGCAGACCGCCCTCTGCGCCCAGCTGGCGAGCGTACCTGGGTCCACTGGTGTTAGGGAGAATTCTCTGTTTAGGCTGAATTTCCTAACCTAGTGAGTCCCCCAGCAGCTTTGCTGGATTTTTGGGGTTTATTTTCTTCTCCTGCCAAGAGTGAGACTCTCTTTACCCTCACTCTTGGACATGATTTGAGTGTGTTTCTTTGAATCTAGAAGTGTTTAATGGGCTATGGGGTCTTTTACTCCATAGGGTTTCATGTGTTTTTGTGATGTTTGCTACACAGCACCCTCAGTGCAGTGACACAGGGGTGTCTTAGTGACCCCCCAGTATAGACTCCATACCCTGGGACGGACTACGGTCTCCCAGGGCATGTAAAGTCACTATTGACTTTACTAGTCCCAAATTCTGAACAGAACCAGTACAAACCATCATATTGTGGACGTACTGGCTGGGGCAATTCGATTGCCCCAGGGTCTGTTTGTCGAGGGGGCACGTCTCCGTCCCCCCTGATCGAGTTTTGGCTGGTGGCAGTGGATACTACTTTTTATATTCAACCGCGAATATCTTCCTATGGGATTTCCCATTGTTTTAGGCTACTATCTTTATTTAATTATTTACGGTAGCCTCAAACATACCGCCAGTTTATTTAATTAATATTAATTCTCCGGTTGGTATTTTTTCCCAAAACTTGATTCTAAAATGGCGTTTGTGTTCTCTTCTGTAACTCCAACCCATTTCGAGCCCTTTGTTCCACTTTTTGGCGGGCTTCTCCACAGAAGCCCTCCAAAGTGGTGCCACTAGGTCTGGGGTACTTAGGAGGGGTGGAGGGGAATTTAGGCACCATGGACTGAGTTGCCTAGGCAACTCAAGTCGCACTCCATCCTGATTGGCCCAAGTGATGAGCCGGCCGGCTCACCACTTAGCATGCTTGAGTGGCAGCTAGGCTGAGTGAATGGGGGTTTGCTGCATAAAAGCAGGGCTTTGGGGACTGGAACTTCAGAAGTCACCACAGGACCTAAGAATCCGACGAGGGAGAAGCTGAGCCGACCTGCCACGACACCACCACCGGTGGAGCCCTGCTGGACTGCCTCACCACTTTTCCCAACGACAGAGGAGATCTCCCGCCGGAGAGTCTTCTTCCTTTGACTGGTGGGGATAACCAGTTTCACCGTCTTTTCGCTTTCCCGACGTACCTCATGGCCGCCTTGCCCGTGCCAAGCACCCCAGCAACCGGGATACCACGTTTTACCACGACCGCAAAACCAAGGTACCACCTTTAACCAGAAAACTCCGCGGCTGGTTTCTTCCTTGGTAGTGCAACGACCTTCATCTTTCCTCCAAGTCGAGATCTTCTCTCCCCCTGGACGACGATGCAACTTGCACCCACTACCAGGAACAACTGCTACCGCTGGAGGATCCTTCCCACTTAAGGTACCGTGTCCCGCCTAGCTTCCCTTGCTACCGACTGTACGGGGTAGATTTAGCCCCCGGCTTTCGAACCTGGGTTAGCCTGGGATACCCTGGCTAAACTTTTCTAAGCCTCTCTAAACTCTTTTTGAACCCTCGCAAGACTTTCTAAGCCTAGTGTAACTGTGTGATCTTGGGCGCATTTGTGCTCTGCTCCCTCTAAGAGTGGGCCCAGCCTTTGGACTTTGGCTCACCAGTGACTTTTTGCTCTCTGCCTTGCTAACAGTGTTCCAGAATCATAGAGTGGTGTACCTCTTCATATTCTGTCTTTTTCCCTCCCTTTCTCATAAACTTATTAGAATACAATCTAGTTAAGCGCTCACCGCTGTATGAAAATAAGTGGTGTTTTACTGTGATTTATGTTATAGGGAAAATGGGTGCATATATCATAATAGTAACTGTGTTTAGAATATTTTACAATAAGAGTGCTGGAGTGTTTCAACTGTGGTTTTTAAATAAATAATTATATACTTTGATACCAAAGCTCTGGTCAGTGTTTGCTTGTATTATTGTATCTGAGTGCCTATTGTGTATACTTTGCATACTGCCTAACCCTTCTTGAGGGAAGTCTGACTGCTCAGCCACAGCTACCAGGTAAATCTGGGTGGTGCAGACTGCTACCAAGTGGGTTTACTGCCAACACCTGTAGTCTTAAATCTTTTGCAGTGTTCCCTAAGGGAACTGCACAGGTTTCTGCCTAACACCTGGGAGACCTGTGTCCCTGGTCCTCTCAGCCAGGTCCATCATTTTTGCTAACAGACCTGCCAAATCCAGCACCCTGTCCTGGCTGGACTTCCAGGCGCGATCAACACCTCCCCTCTCATCTTTTGTTGCTTTCGTCATGAAAGTGACAATTTTGGCGTCTCACTCTGGAGTCTCCATAACCTTATCCAGGCGATCAGGCCTCGGACACTCGGCCTTCATGCGAAAGCAGACGTCCTTCTCTAGGGGCTTGTGAATCCTCGCCGCCATGTACTGGGCTACCCTGGGAGAAGGTATCCATTCAGATGATCTCGGATGCCTTATACTATCCGGGTCGAACATCTCATCCAAATCCTCGACCTCTTCTGTATCCTGAGGCGTTCCACATTCGCTGTCCACTTTGCCTTCCTCCTCGAGAACTTCCTCGGCCTCCTCCTCCTCCTCCTCCTCCTCTTCCTCTTGTGAGGATCTCCCGCCTTCTTCAGCAGCCCCTGTATTTAACGCCCCTGGGGTAGGAGGTCTGGGGTCTGGCACTACCGTCTTCCCCAAGAAAGCCGCCTTTAGCTTATCAAACGGGTCGGCAACCTCCCGGGGCTTCTGTTGCACCCCTGAATAACCCGGGGGGGTAGAAGAGTGGGGGCTCTTCCGGGTCTTGTACACCCTCTTCTGCGCAGCTTCCCGCTTTTCAGGCAGACCTCGAGACGTGCCCTCTCCCAGGCTGAGCTCTCTCGCCTTTCTCTGGGGGGCTGTCGTTGAGAGGAGGGATTCTAGCACCTCCAGGCGCTCTTGGATAGGCCGAACACCCTGAGATACTGCTACGGCCAGTGAATCCCCCAGAACTTTCTTAAAACTGAGGGACAAATCTCTGTCAGTGTCCCGTTCCTCCCCAGAGTACTCAGGCGAAGAACTAGCCTCCATCATTCAGAATACAGACAAATGCTGGCCACTTCTTCCTCTCTCCCTCTCTCTCCCTCTCTCTCTCTCTCTCTCCCTCTCTCTCTTCTCGTTCTCTTTATATATTATCTCCTTTCTTTATATATTATTTCTTTTTTTTTGTTTTTTTTAATGTACGTGCCACAACGTGCCAATGCCTTGCAGAGGGCAATCCAAGGGAGAGGCTCGCTGCAATAACCCCAATCTGTAGGCTCCGTGGACAGACACAATTCAAAACACACACCAGCGCCGAAATTCGCTCAAAATCATACAATCGCGCATGTGTGATGACGCACGTGACACGCTCTCACTCGCGCGTGCTTTACTCAGAAGCCCCGCGAACGGCTGCAACTAAATGCCGGTAACTTAATACGCAAGAAAGAATACAAAGAAATGGAGAAAGTGCTGGTCACCTCACCCGAGCAAGATAACTCGCGGTCCCGGCGCCCGCTCTAATAACAGATCCTGCACTGCCTTGCAACGCGACCACGTCAAATAATGAGCTAACACACCCAAAAAAGGTAATGCTCACCGTTAAACTCTCTTTCAAGACATTCATCCAGTTATTACGCTATGTAATGCCACATACTGCACCAAACACTACCAAAAGACAGAGCAGTCAAAAACAAGACTTATCTGCTCAGGAAGCAGCAAAGAAAGAGGAAGGAGTATGGACAGGATGTGAGGCATGATCTTTGCTGGCTGTGGATTGGTGCAAAGGAAAGGTCAAGACTACAGGGACCTTGAGGACTTATGTGGATTGTAGTCCCAAGTTGCAGTAGTCTTGTGGACTGTTTCTTTCTTTCTATTTTTTGTTTTACTGTTTTAAAAAAAAAAAGAAGAGAAAGTTGTGAAGTTCAGAGTTTTGAAATTTGAAAGTTTTGAAAATCAGGTTGCTGTGGGAAGTAGCAATAAAAGAGTAAGCATAATGATCGCGTCTGGTCTTGTCATAGAATCATACTATCAGTTTGTGACACCCCAAAACCGCCCATAATGTATCTTCTTGAGCTAGGGTTCGGTGATTGACAATTATGACGAATATGACACCTTCAAAGACATTTCTTTGTTAATGTATATTACTTGATTTAGCAACAGTTGCAGTTTGAAAAACACAGAAAGGATTTTTTGTTACAGAGAACATAATGCACTTGTTTAGTGAACAAACCGTGTTCGTAGGAGAGACACATTCCAAGGCATGTTATCTTCTAGTTTCTATTTGTGAACTAGGAGTCAGTCTGATCTAAGAGGGCCCAAAAAGGGGGGCCGTAAGGAGAGTATAATTCATGCCTTTAACGGCCTGTTTCTACAGCTTCGGCGAGACCAGCTGGCACCTGGCTTGGTGATTGAATGCCTCTCTGCAGCCTTCAAAGACTTGTGAGGGAGCAAAACAATGTATTCCTGTACTGCTTTGGCCTTTCTGTCTGGGCTGGTCTCTCAACATGTAACTTGTGGCCTTGCTTTGTGCAAGAGCAGAATGAAATTAAATACATTTTTGCAAAGCGTTTGAACAGAAAAAGCAAGAGAAAGCAAATGGCGAATCCTGCAGGAACAAAATGGACGCTCTATGGTTATGCTGACGATTCTGTAATTGGCGATGCTGGGCATATGATGCGATTGGTTTTCGGCCAACATAATATAACATCTATGCTATGGTAGGGTATTTTCTAGACTCACAGCACGGGCCACATCCTCCCAATGACTGCAATATGCTGGCCTGCATAGAGCATGTAAGAAACTGTGGAGTTGCTTCCTGACTAAGCCCGAGAACTCAACATTACTGGAGTTTGCACTGACAGCGAGTGACAGTCGAAGCCGTGTGTCGTCCCTATACCACTTAATCCAAACATGCTCGGGTGTAGCACATCATAACACACACATTAAATGGAGGAGGGATCTTCAACTATATTTAACTAATGAACTCTGGGCCGATATGTGCGCAGAGAGTCAGACCCAAAGAGTTTCATTCAATTCCCGCTTTCGACTAATACAGCTTAAAGTGTTACACTGATACCATTATACTCCAGATAGAATATGCAGGTTTTCAAATGAGAGTGCCGGCACATGCCCACACAGTAATCATGCTCACGCTGGACACTACCACATGCTGTGGGACTGTCCGTGTCTTGCAGCCTTTTGGGGAGATGTGTGCGCAACACTGTCCGACATGACTGATACTGATGTCCCCCTGGTCCCACTGATCTGTCTATTCCATATCCCGAATTCACTGTCTAGTACGGTCAGCAAACTTGTAGGTTCTGTCTTCTTCTGGCCAAGCGTTGCCTTCTTTTACATTGGACAGGTACTCATGTTCCTAATAGAGGTCATTGGTTGAAGGATGTGTCATGGGCGAACGACATGGAGAAGCAATGGGCACACATTCTGCCGCCAGAATCAAAACTGTGAGACATTTGGAACCCCCTCAGACAGTAACTTTTGCGCTCTGTGAAAAACGCACAGGTCTCTGCCACTGTAATTGGCTTAAATTGTCCCCACAAAACCGGACCCCAGACGTATGGGAATTTTGCGCAACCACCCTCTATATGCGCATGTTTCCCCTACTGAACTGTGTAATACCTGTCTCTGTATACTGCTGTCCTGTCATCTTCAATGACACTCTAAATGACATCCTATTGTGCTGTGTTGTGTAATGTCAAGTGCTTTAATAATGAAAGTTAACAAAAAAACCCACCATAAACACGTCAGTACTTATGCAATGACTCCTTCTGGTTCGCCACACCAGCCAAACTTCCAAACACACCCACACATGTGTGGATTGGGAAATCTGGAAGACCCCAATTCAGTTTAAGAGGAAATGCATCCACACAGAGACAGACATGCCTATGTATGTGGCCGAAAAAAGGAAATGTCAGAAAACAAAAATGGCTAACGGGTAGGTAGTTTAAAATAGTAGTTGTAGTACGCAAATGGTCCTCACATATGAGCATTTGGCTATTACAGCAGTAAAAATGCTAAAGGCATGGTGTAGCTGAAAGTAAATTAGATACCTGCTACCAGCCTGCTCCTCAACACGCTAGGGTGATGGAAAATACACAGACAAAATGGGGTGCTTAAACACATCAGGAAGTTATATGGGTTATCAGGAACCGCACATACAAAATGAGTAACATTCACACGGAGACTTCAGTGGAAGACCCTGTGACTAAAATAAGAATGTCGAAAAATGACCAAAAATCGAATTCTGTCCACACACCAAGATAGAGAAATTTGAATGTTGAAGTTCGTAAACTTTACCAACACAGTGTAAAATTATCAATAAAAAAGGCAACCTGGAAACGGTGGTCCAGGCCCTCGTTCATCCCAAGACATGGTGCCAGTGGGCATACAAAGGTCGGAAAAAATGCTGGACGTACATGTCCACCCATTGCACACAGGTCTGTGTTCAAGAAAAAAGTGTTTATTTTTCTAACATTGCCTTCAATGCCTTTACTGAGAAAACAAAGCAATAACCTAATCTCTGTGAATTAAAAAGGTGTTTTCTATTTCCTCTTGATGATATAGCTGTTCATGGCTGTTTGGTTCCCCAATCTTTGAAACCTTGAGTCTGAGATTGAGAAGACCAAAAACTGTGCATGCAGCTTTTTAAAAGTCAACAATGCCAGTGGATTACATGAGTATCTCGTTCCTTGAAGGAAATGCCAGTCCCTCGCATGTTTTAAAGAGGTCTGTTTTTTGATAGAGTGAAGGTGGTTAAAACGTGTGTTATAGTACATAATTAACACTAAATCGCTGCCTGAACTGTTTTTTATTTTTGGCTTATTTTGAGATTATTTTCTTTTTGTTGTGCAGCAATTTTGTGGCTGCCTGACCTTCACATGGTTTGCCTGATTTTTCAGAAGCAATATTTTACTGTAGACAGTATCTGCACCAGCCTTTATGAAATATGCACTCACATGACTTCTGCTGCCATGAAAACAGAATTACTCTTTCAATGCTGGTTGGTATAGTGCACTAACTGGGCAGGATTTATCAAACCACTTTTTGCTTACAGTGGCCTAATACTATCAGTGGACTGTGGTTACATATGCTAGTGCAATTTATGAAAAGGAAGTCATACTGCTATCAGGCTCTCACTCCTGCCATGCAGGGTAACGGTGATGAGCTATGCTGTCAGTACATGATTTGGGGTCCAATCATCAGCCAGACAGTGCATTAAGATCCCTGGCATCTGATGCTGGAAAGAGAAGAAAGGGGGAGCTGCCATGTCACTATCCATTTCTGTCTTTAAAGTTGTTCATCTGACCGATAAATCAAAATTAAATAAATAAAAGCATAACAGGAGAGAAGCCCTATTCGTAAGTGTTCTAATTTCCGTGCACAATTGTAAACCCTGCCTGAACTCAGAAACATGTTGGTTCAGTCCAGAGAATATATACTATACTTGGTGGCAACAGTAGTGTGCACTGTTACGAAACTGTTCTTTTTGCAACTTTCCCTCCATGGTTTCCTCTGAAACTCCATTATTTTTCCTCTGTTCTTGGTCATGTCCTGAATTTTTGAAGAGAAGTAAAACCTTCAGCTTCACTTCCCTTGGCTTTTGCACACAGGTTATGGGGAAACTGATCAGCCCTTCAGGCCATCCGTTCTGGGAAACTTTGTAATGGGGGTACTTTTGTATCCCCCTAGCTTTTTACACATGGGATTTTTGGTTACTTTTATATGCGCCTAAAGGAAAAGCTGGTGTCACCAGTTACAACTTTACGGTTTTTGAATTTGCGTTTTCTGCATATGGCTGCAAAACGCGGTTAATGGCCTAAAATGGCTGTATATACTATACTAAGGGTACCTGGATAAGGTCTCCATCCCCCCAAGCAATCATCAAATATAAACTGAGCAATGGACCGAGACCAAAGGGTGGTGAACAGTGCTATTTGTAAAGACTCCTAACCAGGGTTAGTAAAAAAAATACACATTTGTTTGAATACACAATTCATGAAAAACGTGGTAATATCACAATTATACAAACATATTCATACAGAGCATCTAATACAAAAAGATGTACGTAGCCACATCTCCATTCAACTTATTTTATTAGGTGTAGTCAATCATCAACTCAGTCATACTCCTCATTCAATGCAAACTGTCTGTGTTAGCCTGTATACATACAGTATTTAACCACATTAATTTAGTTATTGTGGTTAAATACTGTTAAACCATTAAAAAAACCATTAGTTAAAGCATTAGTTCTTACACACTCCATGAGTCTACAGCTGTGTATTTCTATTACACAACAACTGTTGTTGACACGTGTTTCAGTTGGAATGTGTGGGCCTTTGAGCTCTGGCCCTCCGGTATTTGTAATCTTCTGGACAAATAAATGGGTGCCTTTCTGTACCCCACTTCTATGCCTCTGTATTGGTGCTTCATCTACTGAAAACAATCTTAAAAAAGTCCTATTACCAACATTGTTCCATCCACCCTTGTTAATTCTATACTAGAACATGTTCACTCATGCTTGTATTCAGTTAATGATTACATGTCCCGAACTTACCTCCAGAGACAGAAACTGGATGTAAGCTCAGGACCTTGGGATATCTCCAGGATTTCAGGCGACTGGACACTTCAGACCATGCCTGTATTTGGGTAACAAAGTGCAGAACAGGCAACAATTAATGTTCTGCACACTACAGTGTGCTAACAACACGTCTCCACTGCCACTAAGGTACTATGCTGATACTGTACCTACTGTGTGCTACTGGAAGGATTTCCATCATCAATATATGGTTCCTGAAAACTCCCTTTTGGTAACTGCCAACTGCCTATAAGGAATTAAACCATGATAATTAGGGTCAAAGACTATGTCTAATCGCAATCATGTTAGTATCTTATAATGTGGTTATTCAAATTGCTTACCACTTGCATTAATGATCTTGGTTATCCTAGTTGTAACTGATGCTGTTGGTTCACTTGTTCATATTATCTTGGCTCTGATTCCATAGGTGCTGAGTTCTTTTAGTCTGTAGATGGGGGAGGTGGTGATACGAGGGAGAGGGGGTGAAGGAGGAGGACAGGAAAGACAACATGGTGCTGTTGGCTATAGGTGTTCTGCATTTAACCAAGCCACTTGGGCATGCCCATGCGTGCATTTCCCCTTGAATGAATTAGGCACACAGATAAGTTTGCATGTAATCTCTGGTGCAATCTTTTTTGTTTCATTGTATACTTGCATGTGAAAGCACCCCGTCGGAGATCCCCATCAGCTAGAGCATTCCTCATTTGGCAACATAAATCTATGTATATGGATGGGCGTCCCAGTGTACCACCCACCCAACTGCTCAACTACTGGTTAAAGCCCATGTCAGCATGCAGTTATGCTACCCGTTCGTTATAAGCTACTAGTGACACACAGTCCGCGACATCCACATCCCCACCGTTACTTGTCCAGTTCTTACCTAACTGCCAGTGATCTTCACACCGTGATGTAACCCACTCTCTTAGTGGGCGTCTAAACTGAACTCCCGAAACAGTGCGCTCAAATATCCACTTGTGAACCTCTATAAACAAAGAAACAGGACTAAAAATGTTCTCTTGCTACAGGAGGAACACTGCCAGATCAACTCTGCATATCATGCTACTTGTGCAGCCGCCACAGTGACAGTGCATGATCCGTTAAATGTGTGCCTATTGTGTGGCTGTGTCAAATGCCAATATAGGCAGTTAACAATCATGGTGTTAAAACTAGACTCTGGTCTCAAAGTGGAGTCACGTGTGACTCACCGTCCCCACCGTTCTATCCACAGTGGCCCAATCCCGTCATATATATCGGTCTCCCTCGGACCATGGAGAGGTGTGTACATACCCCTGCCTTAATAGAGGTAGAGTGGCAAGAAATGATAAAAACTAATTTAAAGGAAATGTATAGCCAAAGCAGATATCATGGCTAGAATAGCAAATGATGGAATCCAGTAATTTCCGGTATCTATAGTGTGCATCTGCATATCCTCAGATTTACTGTCTTTATGTGCAGATCAGGTTATTCCATTCCACAGCAATGTTCAATCCTTGGTTAACCGTGTTCAAACAATAGATCCATTTCTGTTCAATTCTATGAAGCTGTGCAGCCCAATTACCACCTTGTGACTGTGTTTGGAGAGTTTACAGAATGAACCACCAGATCTCTTGATCTGTGTTGCCCAACCTGGAATAGTGTTCGACCAGAGGTTTGTCACAGACCTTATTTCTGACACATGACCTATGTTCAGATGTATGCTGTTTCACAGGCCGAATAGTTTTGCCCACATAGATCAAATTACATGGGCACCTAATAATATAGATGCCATTAAGTTTGACAATTAGTGTGGTGCCTCAGCTCCCACTTTACTTGTGCATGTTCAAATGGATGTGTGGTCTCTGTGAATCTGCAGGCTACACACTTGCCACATTTATAGTGGCCAGTAATGGGTGGCATTCCCCATTGATAGAGGAACATTTTATCATTTACTGTGTCTCTGTATGCATGAACAAGTTTCTGACAAAGGTGCTATTTCTTTTGAATGCAAACATAGGTCCCTGCTGTTTGACTAGATGCCAGTTCTTATTGACAATTTTCTTAATTGCATTGCTAATTGGACTGGATGTAGTAACACATATCAGTCTTTTGTTTTCTGGTTTCAATTGCGTAGTAAGGCAGATTTCGAGGGGATTGGGTCCTCCGACGTATTCCATATCTATGACGGGTATTGTCCAAAGCTGTGCTGCTTCGGAAAATCTTTGGCGTCTGCGTCCTGCGTCGTTGACGTCGATGCGCCGTCCCCGAGGACCTCCTCCGACGGCCGACGTCACCCGATGTGATAAGTAGGACGCACAACGCCCATAGCCTCAGTTCCGTTTTTTCAGCGAACGTGTTCGCTTCGTGAATCTCAGTACGCCTCGACTCGTTGGAGTTTGCTGTTTTCAATTCTCGGTTTGTTGAACCTGTTCGGTTTGTGTGAAGACCTGTTCGTGGCGATGTCTTTCTCATCTTCAACCCCGCATCCGGGCTTCAAGAACTGCGGGGACTGTGGGTCCAAGATGTCGGTCATGGACTCGCACGACGCCTGCCTCTGGTGCCTCGGGGAGGCCCACGATACGGACGACTGTGTCGACTGCCAGTCGCTCACGGCAAAGGCCTTGCGGGAACGCAAGAAGAAGCTGTCGGTAGGCTGGGTGTCTAAGCCCCAGAATTCGAGGTCTGCGGGGCTTTCGACGGATGACTCGAGGGGTGACTCTCCGCGTCATCGTCGGAAGTCCAGTGGGTCTCCTTCCAGGAGTCCGTCTCACCACTCCTCCGCCTCTTCGGGGCATTCCTGGAAGCGCCGGCATAGGCCACCTTCCCCGTCCTCTTCCGAGGACTCCGCCCGTCGGCAGGTCGCTTATCCCTCCATGCAAGCGACACCAGAGGAATGTGGCTTCCTTCGGGAAGCAGATGCTAGCGATTCTTGAACCGCAGGGCACCGGTCCATCCGTGCCTCCGAGTGGGGTCGGTCGGCACCGGTCGAGAGACACCGCCCGTACGCCTTCAGGCTCGGGTGGTCGGCACGGCTCGTGGGAGAGGTACCGCTCAGACAAGGGTAGCCGTTCTCGCCATGCCCATTCCAGGTCCCGGTCCTTGACACGCTCGAGACCGCGTGATCCTGTGCCGTCTTCGAAGAAGACGTCGACGCCTGTGGCGCCGAGGTCGTTGGCGATTTCTCTCGAGGCTTCGCCTCCGAGGGGGTCGTCGACGCCGTCGGCGCCTAGGTCGTCGAGACGCTCGGAGCTCCGGCTTCGAGTCCTGAGTCGACGCTACAGCTGACGTCAACGCCTTTTCTGTCGACGCCTGCGCCGACTCGTTCGGCGCCCTCGACGCCTTTCGAGGTGGTGGTGTCGGAGGGGCCCAGTGACACGGGGTTTGCCCCTAGAAAGGCTGTGGCTAAGGTCAGGCACTGCTTTGGTCCACAGAGGTCTTCCTCTCCCCGCTTGGAGTACATTTCAAAGGGTGATGAAGGTTCTGATGGGCTTGGTTCCGGTTACGATTCCAGATGACCTTATCTCGGGCCATAGCCAGTTTGATGATCTGCGGCAGTCGCTGCATGATGCAGTGGACTCAACACCTCTCCGGAGGTGGAGTTTTGTAGGCCGGAGCCTGGCACTCATGCCGATTCTTCATATCGGCGCCTTATGTCTCGTGTCACCGCCTTATGTCTCGGGTCACCGAGTACTTGGGTTGGTCAGCTCCCCCAGGGGAGTTCGTTCAGGATGATCTCACGGACATCCTTGATCTCGGTCCCCCCACTGACCCGGTTTTGCCTTTTCATATGGCTCTGCAGAGAAGGGTGGCGGTGGCTTGGACTGCTCTGGAGAGTCTCCCGGCAGTGGGCAACTCTTTATTGCGAAAATACCGTCCAGCCAGTAGCGACCCCTGCTACTTGTCTAGGCACCCCACCCCGGAGAGTTTGGTGGTGCAGGCGGCTACGGCCCCGGCAAAGCAGGCGTCGTATCCTACCATCCGTCCGGATAGGGACAACAAACGTTTTGACGGCTGGGCGAAGAAAGTGTTTTCTTCTGGGGGTATGACACTTCAGGCGGCCAACTCCATATGTGCCTTGTCTCGTTTCACACACACTCTGTGGAACTGTGTTGCATTAGCGGCTGATCATATTCCCGAAGGGGACGAACGGGATGGTTTCCTTGCTATGGTTCAGGATGGCAAGGATGCTATGTGTGAGGCCGTTCAGTCGGGTTTGGACTTGGCGGATTGTGTCAGCCGGTCCATGGCGGTGAGCACCGTAATGCGCAGGTTTGCGTGGTTGCGGAAGTCTGGGATCGCTCCTGATGTGCAGGCCCGGCTCCTCAACATGCTCTTTGACGGTGAACACCTTTTTGGCAGCCAGGCTGACAAGAGCCTTGAAAGGTTGCAGACCTCCAAAGATGCAGCGAAGTCGTTGGGCGCTGCAGTTCGCCAACCTCCGCCTTTTCGTCCTAGGGGACAGCAATGGAGGGGAGGTTCCTTTTGCTATTACTCGTCCTTCAGTAAAGCGAGGGGAGCTAGCAGTCAAAGAGGCCATCGTAAGAGTGCCAGAGGTGGAAATAAAGGTACTCGAGGTGCCAAGGCCGCTCGGGCAGTTGCCTCTTTACCCTCAGGCAACACCGCAGCCGCTACCACTCAGTCATGAGGCCAGGTCCCATGGTTCGCTGGTTGGGGGAAGGCTGGCGCAGCATCTTGTAGAGTGGCAAGCCATTACTTTGGATGTGTGGGTTCTGGAGATCATAACCCACGGCTACTGTCTTCCTTTTCGGCAGAGGCCTCATGACAATCCACCAGGGAACCTCTCTATGAAGTGTCCGGATCCGCTCCTTGCGCAGGAAATTCAAGCCCTGCTGGAGAAAGGCGCCATAGAACTGGTGCCTGTAGCGGAGAGGAACAAGGGATGGTAGTCCCCTTATGTTTTGATTTCAAAGAAAGACGGGGGATTGAGACCCATCGTGGACTTGTGCAGTTTGAACAAACTCCTCAGGAAGGACAAGTTCAAGATGGTGACTCTTTCTCAAGTCCTCCAGGCCCTTCAACTTCAGGACTGGTTGGTGTCTCTCGACCTCAAGGATGCTTACTTCCATGTGCCGATCCACCCCAAGCACAAGAAGTACCTGAGGTTCGCGGTTGGCGACTCGCACTTTCAGTGTCGGGTCCTGCCGTTCGGATTGACCTCCGCCCCGAGGGTTTTCACCAAGCTCATGGTGGTGGTGGCAACGCATCTCAGGAAAGGGGGGATTCACGTCTACCCCTACCCGGATGATTGGTTGATCAGGGGGAGCTCTCCCGAGCAAATCCTGGATCATCTGTCCGTCACCTCCCACTCCCTTCACAGGCTGGGCTTCTCCCTCAATTTAAAGAAGTCCCATTTGACACCAACGCAGCGGCTCCAGTACATCGGAGCAGTGCTCGACACGTCCCTGGGGCAGTGTTTTCCTCCTCAGGTGAGGGCTCTTCACATTCAGCAGATGGTGCACAAGTTTCAGTTTGCCCAGGATCTCCCAGCGTCTGAGTTCTTGAGACTGCTCGGCCTCATGGCATCCTGCATTCTTCTGGTGCCAGAGGCTCGTCTGCGGATGAGATCTTTGCAGTGGGCACTCAAGCTCCAGTGGTCTCAGTCCTCCGGCAGGCTGTCGGACCCTGTTCAGGTGCCGCCCTCGGTGGCCCGGGACCTTCTGTGGTGGGCCATCGAGGGCAATCTGATGAAGGGGGCCCCATTTTGGCTGCCCTGGCCGGAGGTGACGATCGTGACGGACGCATCCCTCACGGGATGGGGAGCTCATGCCAACGAATTGACAGTCAGCGGTCGTTGGTCTCCGTCAGAGTCCAGACTCCATATCAATCTGTTGGAGCTGAGGGCCGTCAGGCTAGCCCTGAAGGCTTTTCTGCCAACTGTGCGCGGAAAGAGTGTCCTGATTCTAACGGACAACACGGTGGCCATGCACTACCTCAACAAAAAGGGGGGGGCAGGGTCACTTCAGCTGTGCAGGTAGGCGATGCAGCTCGAATTCTGGGCCATCCAGCAGGAAGTTTCGATCTCAGCTGTTCATCTGGCCGGAGACGACAATGAGATGGCGGACGCTCTGAGCAGGCAGAGCTCGATCTCTCACAAGTGGGAGCTGGCTCTGGAGATTCTCCTGGAGATCTTCGCCCTTTGGGGGACCCCTCAAGTGGATCTCTTCACCTCTAGTGTCAAACGGAAGTGCGAACGGTTTTGCTCGCGGGAATTTCCTCCAAAAGGATCCTTAGGAGACATGTTTGTGGTGGAGTGGTCATTCCCACTGCTGTACGCGTTTCCTCCAGTCCCCGTCATCCCGCAAGTGCTGCGGAGGTTCGGTTCCCGGATGATCCTCATTGCTCCGGCGTGGGCCCGGTGGACGTGGTACCCGCACCTTCTAGACTTGTCCATCTGCCCTCCACGTCGTCTTCCCTACCGAGAAGATCTGCTCTCACGGGAGGGGGGGGGTCAGGTTCTCCATCCAGAGGTCAGTTCCCTCAATCTTCACGCTTGGCTTCTGAACGGTTGAGGTATAAGGATTGGGACCTCCCTGAAGACGTGATGGAGGTGTTGCTCTCGGCGAGGCCGCCGGCAACAAAGTCTCTGTACCGTTGCCGTTGGAGAAAGATCTGCGACTGGTGCAGAGTTGAGAATGTGGATCATTTTGAATGTGACATTCCCATGGTTCTGTCTTTTTTGCTTTCTTTGGCCCACAGGGGCTTGCAAGTGGGGACCATTAAAGGTTACGTGGCGGCGCTGTCCATCTTTAAGCGCTCGTCTGAAGAGTGTTCCTATTTTAAGATTCCTTTGATTTCGCAGTTTTTGAAAGGGCTTACTAATGTGTTCCCTCCGTCACCTTTTCTGGTGCCCGGTTGGGATCTGAACCTTGTTCTTAAGTTTCTTATGGGTGCTCCATTTGAGCCTTTAGATTCTTGTCCTTTGAGGCTGTTGACTCTGAAAACTGTGTTTTTGGTTGTGGTTACTTCCACTCGCAGAGTGAGTGAGTTACAGGCACTTTCAGTTAAGCCACCCTTCACTGTGTTTCAGAAGGACAGGGTTGTCCTTAGAGTTCGTCCTCCTTTTCTTCCAAAGGTGGTGTCGGAATTTCATTTGAGCCAGAAGGTTGTTCTTCCGGCGTTCTATCCTCCACATCCTGGTAAGGAAGAGGAGAGGCTCCATAGGCTTGATCCTAGGAGAGCGTTGAGCTTTTATATTTCGCGCATGTCCCGGGTCAGAGTGGACGATCAACTTTTCATTGGTTACGCTGGAAAGCGTTTGGGACAAGCTGTGACGAAACAGACTTTGTCTCGGATTATTTTAGCTATCTCCGAGTGTTACCGCTTGGCGGGTAAGGACCCTCCGGCTGGCTTGCGGGCCCATTCTACCAGGGGAGTGGCTGTGTCTACTGCCCTGCAGAGGGGAGTTCCTATTCGTCACATCTGTGATGCAGCCACCTGGGCTTCAGTACATACTTTTGTACGTCACTACTCCCTCGATTCCATCAGAGGGCAAGATCTGGCCTTTGGCAAGGCAGTTCTCTATTCCGCAATTTGATTGGGCATGCTAAATTTGTATTCTAAATTCTTTCCCACCTCCTTGCTTGGTACTGCTTTGGGAGTCTGTCATAGATATGGAATACGTCGGAAGTACCCAATCCCCTCGAAGAACGAGTTACTTTCTTGCCTGGTAACGTTCTTTCGATGGGATGGTCCGACGACTTATTCCATATCGCTCCCTCCCTGCCTTCCCCGCTGCAGAATTTCTTTTGCGATTGCAGCTTGCGTTCCGCAAGGCCTTGTGTGTCTGACTGGCAGAAAACTGGTGGCACATGTTCTGGGAAAAAACTATAACTGAGGCTATGGGTGTCGTGCGTCCTACATATCACATCGGGTGACGTCAGCCATCGGAGGAGGTCCTCTGGGACGGCGCATCGACGTCATCGACGCAGGACGCAGACGCCAAAGATTTTCCGAAGCATCACAGCTGTGGACATTACCTGTCATAGATATGGAATACGTCGTCAGACCATCCCATCGAAAGAACGTTACCATGTAAGAAAGTAACTTGTTCGTCTCTTTTAGTATTCCCTGCTCTCTTCTAGTTCTTTGACAATTTTCTTGGGGTAACCTCTATTTGTGAGTCTGGTCTTTAGTTGGTCCGCATGACGTTCAAAATCCTGTTTATCGGTACAGTTCAGATGAATACGGAGGAACTGGCCATATGGCAGGTCCAGTTTAAGGCTAGCCGGATGGAAACTGTTAAGTGCAGCAGACTATTCTGATCTGTCGGCTGCCTAAATAGTGTCGTTTGAAGTTTGTCTCCTGCTTTGAACATTTTTAGATCCATGAGATTTTTGCTTGTTGTTTGGCCATATCAGAGTTTGCCCTTTTTTTACTGCCTTTTCAGGCCAGTAAAGTCGATATAATACACTAGCCCAGGAAAGCTGCAACTTTCTATGGATATTGGTCCTTTGTGTGTTTGTGTGGCTCAGGAAGTGGACTGGGACGATTAAGTCCCTGTCCACATCCTTGGTGCCAGAAAGTCTGCTTCTGGGGCGGATTTAAAATCAGTAGTTGTCACTGATTGAACAATCCTGGCTGTTTGATTAGTGCAGATCTTTACCTTTGGTGGGCTTGGGCTTGATTCCAGCTCAGATTTTGGTAAGAGGACTCCTCCTCTCGAAGAAAAGCAGATCATTCATGACGACTCTTGAAGTGGCCTGAATCCCACCTGTTTTCATGCTCCCTGATCTTCGAAGACCCTGAATAGTGCGTTAGCCCTTGGACAAGTGGAACCGACTCGTTTCAACGCCTTTTCGAGGATCCAGCCCTTAAGAGACTTTGGATATGTCCTGAGGCTGCCCGGTACACTGACTATCTCTCTCTCTCTCGATCTATCTCGCCCAAAGCATCACCAATCCACTTTCGAGTCCGGACTTTTGGTGGTCACCAGCTTGTGCTACATGTCGCCTTCTCCCTGAATTCCAACTTCCTATCTTCAATGGAACCTGTCCTCGAGCAGCTGCTGTGACCACAGGTGGAAGGACACCCGTCATTGCCTGTAAACAGTGATAGTTGCTGGAACTTGTCTTTCTCAGTCTTGTGAAGTGCTCTAAGGAGGCCTGCATAGTTGTATTGTGCATTTCTTCACTGATATGGGTTGAATCTTGCTGTTGCATCTGACCGGAAGAATTCTCAAACCCGCAAAGCCTGGGCACCAGAACCAAGGGTAGAAGGGTGATCCCCGAGCGGCACCCAGGCAATCCATAATGACATGTGGGAAACCATTAGTGTGTCTGTCCTGCCAAACCTCTTTCCTCCATAAGATAACAAAGTCCCTTTGTCTCGTGTCTCCCCTCGACTCACCTTGGGTCGTCGAACTTGGGACAGGTATCCTGCCACTGAGTTATCTTTGGGTCTGGAAGAAAGAAGATGACTTAATTATCCTTGGGTACATTGTTGTTCCACATATAATTAGTTTGAAACTAAGCCCACTGCATCTTTATGTAAAGAGAACTCATACCTCGAAGAAACATTGTATTGAACCCTGTGACTTTTGGGCACATGGCCCATTCATCTTAGGGTTTTGACTTCTAAAGATAGGATATTGTGCTTGGTTGCCATAATTTTATTTCATCTACAGTACCTACCTGCATTGCTTGATAAGTTATTTGATGGTGTCTATTATGTGAACATTATAGCGTGATATTACTACCTGCTAGTGTCATTTTCAGTAGTCTTCTAAAGGCCTAAATAAATAACTGTTTTTATAACTGACTGTCTAGAATTGAATTATTGTGTGCTTTTCTATGTGGGCTCGTTGTGGGCCCCTGACTCCACTCGCACTCTCCTGAGACTAAGCCTTGACTGCTCATCCACATACCTGGATTGGGTTTTCACTAACCTGTCAGAGCTCCCTGCTCATCATAACTAGGATGGCCTCCTAAAATCTGTCCACCAGGTCAGATTCTAGAAACCCATATTAATCTGCACCAATTTCACTCCAGAACTGTGCCCTACAGGAAATGGAGTCTATGTGGCAGTATTAAGAAGCTATATTTTGCGATTCACCTTTCGGGAATTTCAAATATTTCCTTACTTCTGGAGATTTCCAATTCTGAACCAAGTCCAGTGTACATTTAGTACATGTTGGATTGCACAGTAGCTATGTTGAATACATGAAAAACTCACCTGAACAAGGCTTATTAAATACTCTGTTAATTTGTGGTTTCCTTTCAGATAACTATGTGTTTGTTCATCTGATTGCAGACTGCAAGATATTTTTCAACAAGAGAAAGGCAGAAAACGTCCATCTGTACCTCCCAGTCCTGGACGAATGAGGCAAGGTGATGACAGTAAGGTAAGTAAACTGCCTATTTCTATTTTATATTTTGGCCCATAGGCAAGGAAAAGCACACTTCGTGTAACCACAATCTATTGACATGAGTAAGAAAGATGGCATACTTGGATGGATACAGCTACGGCAGTGTTTTGTCCGTGTCCCCACACTAATGCTGTACATACATTTGATGGTGGGCCACTTCACAATAGGATATGCCATTGACTTCTTGATCATGTTATTCATGATTAGTGTTGGGAAAGATTTCATTTTTGCTGCTTTCACTCCATAGAAATCTATGGAAACCCAAGCATTTTACAGTTGTATTGTAACCTGTCCTGGCTTTTTCTTTTAAATGTGTTTATTGTGTTATGGTCAATACAACAAGTGTAGAAACCTTTCATACGTTACATGAAGAGAAAGAGTAAAGAATCCCCCCCTTCTCCTCCTTCTCCTCCTTCTCTCCTGTCACACCTGAGGAAGTTACCAGAGTTGTCGGCTCCATGAAGGTCTCTTCTAAAAAGGTCTCCCCTTGCTCATCCAGGACCATCGATGATAACATTGGCTCTATTGTCCCTGCTCTTACTGATTTCTGCAATCACCCTTTTATCACTGGATCGTTCCCCTTCCCCTTAAGCACTCCCTTGACCCTCTGACCCTTCCTGCCCTTCCGGGGGAAGCTTCTTGAGAAGCTGGCCTTGGCCTTGTCCCAACTTAACTCTCACACTGAACTTGTTGGTGGCCTCCATGACCATCAATCTGGATTCCGAGGATCCAGAGGCATGGAAACTTCTCTTCTGAACACCGACTGGACTCTAAATCCCCAGCTGTCTTTATCCTTCTTGACCTCTCCTCTGCATTTGACACAGTTAACCATTCCATCCTCATACAAAGGCTCCACGATACACTTTGTATCTCGGAACAGGCACTGGATTGGCTGTCCTCTTTCCTCACTAACTGCTCTTCCCAAGTCATCCTGGGCCCTTTCTCCTCTACTACTTCCATCTCTACCTTTGTTGTCCCCCAGGGCTCTATTCTCTCCCCATGGCTCTTTAACATCTACCTTGCTCTCCTTGCACTCCTCATCTCCTCCTTCTCATCCAACTTCCACTGTTATGCAGATGACACTCAGCTCTTCTTCAGACTCCCTGCTGAGCTGCTTGCACCCTCCATCATACCAGACTGCCTATCTGCCATCCAGTCCTTGTGCGCCTCCAACGATCTCTGCCTCAACACCTGTAAACCTGAGATCCTTCCCATTGAGACCCCTGCTCCCTCTTTCTACCCCTCACTCTGGCCTTCATCCTTGGGCTCTCCCCCTGCTCCTTCAACTGAAACCAGAAAACATGGAGTCCTCTTCGACTCCTCTCTCTCCTCCCTCCCTCACACTCTGGACGTTGCCAAGAAGTCCAACGATCAGCTCTTCGTCCTCAAAGGAATTCTACCTTTTGTCACTTTCCCTCAGAGGCTCAATGTGCCTCAATCCCTAGTTCTCTCTAGACCTGACTACTTTAATAGCCTCTTCCTGAATCTTCCTTCCTCCGGTCATCTTCGACCCCTTCAGCTTATTTAGAATAGGGCTGCAAGACTTATCCTTGGCCTTAAGCCCAGGGACCACATCTCTCCTGCACCCCTGAAAGTCTCCACTGGCTCCCGGTTGCTGCACGGATACAATTCAAATCCCTCTGCATCATCCACAAGGGTGTCTGGGCCCAGAGGACCACACTATCTTCAACTTTATCTCACTAAATACTCTCCCTCTAAACCACTTTGCTCCTCTGGCACCAACTCTCTGTGTGTAAAGCGCTTTGCTAAAAAGAGGGCAGTGGTTCGCTCACTTTCCTCTGCAGGCTTTCTCCTCTGGACTAGCCTCTACCTCCCACCTCTGCCTTGAGCAGGATCTTCTCAAATTCCAGAAGCTCCTTAAGACCTTCCTCTTTTCCCCCTCCTTCCCTCCGCTAACCCATAGTTGCTGAATTGGTGTCCTTGGCCCTTATGCATCTTTGGGGCCTTGACCTTCCTTGCCGATTCTTCCCAGCTCCTGTTCTATCCACAGCACTTTCATCTGCACACCCTCCGCTCTGGAGACTCACCCTTACACCCCCAGCGGCCCATGCCGTTTAGCACTCATCATTCCTAGCACTTCATCCACAGCTCACCTACAAGCTCGGACTCCCCAGCAATTACCCACTCTTCCCTTTTTCTTCTGCACTTGCTGAATGCTCACAAGGCATAGTAGGTTCGTCCCTCCTCCTCTTCCCCCTCTGCTCTTAATATTGTGTTTGTAATGTATTTCCCACCCTCTTCCCTCCCTGCCCTGTGGGTTCTTTGAAACCGTATATTCTTATTGTATAAGCGCCTTACAAGCAAATAAATAAATAAATAAACGTTGGTAGCTGATTAAGGCGGAAATGTAAGTACATGTCACGTACCTTTGGGCATGGAAAGAGATGGATGTATTTCGAAAGGTCTTCCCTTTTTGCATTAAACTTTGCCTATACTCCGTAAAAGTGAATACGTGCCCAATGATTCTGTGGTTTCAGCCCAATCATATCTGAACAGCTTTCTTTTGACTAGGGCTGTGTTATTTGTCAGTCCTTCCGTCGAGGAACCTATGCGTAATAGGGTTTTGGACAGCTGCATTATGAAGTCACTTATGGTGGAATCCGAACTACATGTCTGATTTGCCCCGTTAGGAAAGATTTCTCTTTACTGCACCTTTCCTTCCATCTTTATGGAACCGCAAACCTTTTGCTTTTATTTTTGATTCTGACCTGCTTTTTTGCAGTGCAGTGAAGCCTTAAGCTTCACTATACTGGCTTTTGCTCATATGTCCTTTAGGCTGTCAGTACTGGGAAACAATGTTTCCCTTGGTCGTGTTACTGTGTTACTACTTTTGGTTACTTTTGTATCACTTGTGGTAACTTTCTATCATTGTACAATGCAGCTTACACTGCAGTACAATTGGGTAAATTTCTGTTTTACCCTAGACTAACACTCAAAAGAGTTTGGTTACTCTAGGTGTGCTAAAAGGAGAAGCTGATGGCAGCAGGGACTTTTTCACACTTTTGGGGACTTTTCGTATCCGCGTTAACGCGTTTACCAAATTTGGCTACTAAATGTCTGCTGGTCAAACATGGCTGTGCCACGAGATTTTTCATTTTTCCTTTTGCCATCTTGTTCTTTAGCCTTCTTCCTGGTCTGAGAGGCTAAGAAAATCCTTATAAGGGCTTCCAATGCCTGGGAAAGCAGAAGCTTTTGGCGGGCTGCTGGAGGGCTGTGTGTCTGGTCCCAATCCACAAACTGGGTTTCATTGTGTCGAAGTGGTATGTATGAATGTTCCCGACAGTGGTCCTGATTGGACCACTGCTGCAGAGACGTAGACAGGGTAGGTCCCGAGCGGACAAGGCCCACCAAAAATCTGTAATTGCCCACTCAGCAGGACTGTGTGAGCATTTACAGATGTTAATGTCACTGCAGTGGGCCCAACTACATGATCTTCAGGCCCCACTTGTTAAAAAAATGTTTATGATAAGAGAACCTCTGCACCCATTCCTCAGAGATCCTGGAGAAACCTGAAGGAGCCAAGTATTCTATCCAGCTGTGAGACCTATGAAGGAACCGGAGACTAGACTGAAGCAGGCCTGGCAACCAACTTCTGCTGCTGTCCTTGAGGAGCCCTGTCTTGCTAAAGATCTTTAGCAGTCCTGTGAGTGGAGGGACCATCCATTCCTGATGTCTACTCGGCACCCTGTATTGAAGAGCCTTCGGAAGTGTCCCAGGATCCTCCTGTGGCTGACCAGCTCTGAATTTGAGCTACTATGTGGTGGCGTCACTGTTCCGAGTTCCGACCTGGAACTTGTGGAATCCTCAGCTGGCCATACGAGACTGGTCTCTCAACATTTCGGCACCCTAGCATCAAGGGGACCCGAGATAGGGGGGAAAGTTTGACCGCAGCATTTGAGTCCCTTTGCGTCGCCTTGCTGCGGTAACCACCATCCGAAATCGCTTACCTGACCAGAGTCCAGTCCTGAGAGTGGTCTTGTAGTGAGATTTGCTGGATTCTTCAATCGAGAGTCCTTGCAACAGTGAAAGACACCAACCGGAGATCAGCTAGAACCTGCAACCCCTGCAAATCGAGGGTTGTGACTTTCTGTGGGAAAAGCAACCTCGTACCCTCTTCCCTTGTCCTGCCAAGTCAGGGGAAGAACCTGATTACGGGGGTAAGTTACAGAACTTCTTACCTACCCCTATACTCTCATTATAAATTAATGGGCTTATAATAAACCTTTATTCTACCAATTTTGGCTATGCCATTGCTTGCTTGCACAAGACTTCTGAAAGTTTGGGCTACTTCGGTTAGCTAGTTTAACTTGTACTCTAACCCTAAGAACCCTTCACTGGACCCCAGAGAGCCTTCCTGCATTTTTTCCTGCTTCAAAGATTCTGTGTAACTTGTACCTGAACTGTTGGGCAAAAGGCCCCAGACAATTTAGGGCTGGACAATTTAAGTTAGGGATCATTCTCTGTGAAACTTGAGTGTATAATACTATTCTTACCTTTCCTTTGCAGGAGTTTGTAATATGTATTTGAAGTGATTGCGTCCTCCGACGTATTCCATATCTATGACAGTAATCACCACAACTGTGGTGCTTCGGAAAATCTTTTGGCGTCTGCGTCCTGCGTCAATGACGTCGATACGCGGCCCTCGAGGGCCTCCTCTGACGGCCGACGTCACTGGATGTTATAAGTAAAACGCACAACACCCGTAGCCTCAGTTCCGTTTTTTCCGCAAAAGTGTCCGCTTTGGAGATCTCGGCGCGCCTCGACTCTTTGGAGTCTCTGTTCTTTATCGGTTCTTCGAACCTGTTAGTTTGTGAAGTTATCCTTCGTGATGTCTACCTCGTCTTCCACCCCGCGTCCGGGCTTTAAGAAGTGCAGGGACTGTGGGTCCAAGATGTCGGTGACGGACTGTCACGACGCCTGCCTCTGGTGCCATGGGGAGGCCCGTGACACAGATGATTGTGTCGACTGCCAGTCGCTTACGTCCAAAGCCTTGCGGGAGTGCAAGAAGAAACTGTCGGTAGGTAAGGTGTCCAAGCCACGGAAGTCTAGGTCTGTGGGGCTTTCGACGGGCGATTCGAGAGGCGACGCTCCGCATCGTCGTCGGAAGTCCAGTGGGTCTTGGTCCTAGAGTAGGTCCCGCCACTCCTCTGCCTCTTCGAGGCACTCCCGGAAGCGCTGTCATCGGTCGCCTTCCCCGTCCTCATCCAAGGACTCCGTCCGTCGGTGGGTCGCTTATCCCACCAAGCATGCGACGCCAGAGGAATGGGCTTCCTTCGGTAAGAAAATGCTAGCGATTCTTGAATCGCAGGGCACTGGTCCATCCGCGCCTCTGAGTGGAGTTGGTCGTGATCGGTCGAGAGACACCGCTCGTACGCCTTCGGGCACGGGTGGTCGGCACGATTTGCTGGAAAGGTCCTGCTCGGACAAGGGGACTTGTTCGCGTCATGCCCGTTCCAGGTCCCGGTCCTCGACACGCTCGAGACCGTGTGCACGTGTGATGTCTTCGAGGAAGACGTCGACGGACTCTTTCGAGGCTCCGCCTTCGAAGAAGTCGTCGACGCCATCGGCGCCCAGGCTGCCGAGGGACACGCTCGGAGCTCCGACCTCGAGGCCTGTTTCGACGCCCTCGAGGCTGTAAGCGCACGTTCGGCGTCGACGCTGATTCACTAGACGCCCTCGACGCCTTTCGAGGCTGTTTCGACAGGGGTACCCCGGGGCACGGTGGAACCCCCTAGAAAGGCTCTGCCCAAGGTCAAGCATGGCTTTGTTCCCCATTCTGTGATCTCTTACCGCCATCTTGAGTACATTTCAGAGGTGGATGAGGGCTCTGATGATGGCATGGTTCCTGATACGGTGCCAGATGAGATTCTCTCGGGCCATAGCCAAATTGAGGACCTGCGTCAGTCCCTGCACGTTGCCAGTGGTCTGGACACCTCTCCGGAGGTGGAGTTTTGTAGACCTGAGCCTGGCATTCATGCTGACTCCTCGTACCTGCGCCTTATGTGTAGGGTTACCGAGTACTTGGGGTGGTCTGCTCCTCCAGAGGATTTTCTTTAGGTTGACCTTATGGATATCCTCGACCAAGGTCCACCAACTGACCCGGTACTGCCGTTCCATATGGCTCTACAGAGGAGGGTGGCGGCGGCTTGGACTGCTCCGGAGAGTCTCCCGGCAGTGGGCAAGTCTTTGCCGCGAAAATACCGCCCAGCCAGTAGCGACCCCTGCTACTTGAACAAGCACCCCACTCCAGAGAGTTTGGTGGTGCAGGCGGCTACAGCCCCAGCAAAGCAGGCATCGTATCCTACCATCCCTCCTGATAGGGACGACAAGCGTTTTGATGGTTGGGCGAAGAAAGTGTTTTCTTCAGGGGGTATGGCGCTTCAGGCGGCCAACTCCGTATGTGCCTTGTCTCATTTCACGCACACTCTGTGGAACTGTGTTGCGTTAGCGGCTGAACATATTCCCGAAGGGGACGAACGGGATGGTTTCATTGCTATGGTCCAGGATGGCAAGGATGCCATGTGTGAGGTCGTTCAGTCGGGTTTGGACATGGCAGATTGCGTCAGCCGGTCCATGGCTGCGAGCACCGTAATATGCAGGTTTGCGTGGTTGTGGAAGTCGGGTTTTGCTCCTGATGTGCAGGCCCGGCTCCTCAACATGCCCTTTGACGGTGAACAACTTTTTGACAGCAAGGCTGACGAGAACCTTGAGAGGTTGCAGACCTCCAAAGCTGCAGCGAAGTCGTTGGGTGCTGCAGTTCGACAACCTCTGCCTTTTCGTCCTAGAAGACAGCAATGGAGGGGAGGTTCCTTTCGTTATTACTCATCCTTTGGTAAAGCGAGAGGAGCTGCCAGTCAAAGGGGCCACCGTAGGAGTCCCAGAGGTGGAAAACAAGGTACTCGAGGTGCCAAGGCCGCTCGGGCAGTTGCCCCTTTGCCCTCAGGCAACGCTGCAGCCGCTTCAGCTCAGTCATGATGCCATGTCCCATGGTTCGCCGGTTGGGGGAAGGCTGGCGCAGCATCTTGTAGAGTGGCGTGCCATTACTTCAGATGTGTGGGTTCTGGAGATCATAGCCCACGCTACTGTCTTCCTTTCCAGCAGAGGCCTCACGACACTCCACCGGGGAATCTCTCTTTGAAGAGTACGGATCCGCTCGTTTCGCAGGAAATTGAATCCCTGCTGGAGAAAGGCGCCATAGAACTGGTGCCTGTAGCGGAGAGGAACAAGGGATGGTATTCCCCTTATTTTTTGATTTCCAAGAAGGACGGGGGATTGAGACCCATCATTGACTTGTGCGGTTTGAACAAACTCCTCAGGAAGGACAAGTTCAAGATGGTTACTCTCTCTCAAGTCCTCCAGGCCCTTCAACTTCAGGACTGGTTGGTGTCTCTCGACCTCAAGGATGCTTATTTTTATGTGTCGATCCAACCAAAGCACAAGAATAGGTTTGCGGTTGGCGACTCGCACTTTCAGTTTTGGGTCCTGCCGTTCGGATTGACCTCCACCCCAAGGGTAGTGGTGGCAGTGCATCTCAGGAAAGGGGGGATTCACGTTTACCCCTTCCTGGACGATTGGTTGATCAGGGCGCGCTCTCCTGAGCAAGTCCTGGATCATCTGTCCGTCACCTGCCACTCCCTCCACAAGCTGGGCTTCTCCCTCAACTTAAAGAAGTCCCATTTGACGCCAACTCAGAGGCTCCAGTACATCGGAGCAGTGCTCGACACGTCCCTGGGGCAGTGTTTTCCTCCCCAGGTGAGGGCTCATCACTTTCAGCAGATGGTGCACAAGTTTCAGCTTGGCCAGAGTCTCCCAGCGTTCGAGTTCTTGAGATTGCTCGGCCTCATGGCATCCAGCATTCTTCTGGTGCCAGAGGCCAGGTTGCGGATGAGATCTTTGCAATGGGCACTCAAGCTTCAGTGGTCTCAGTCCATCGGCAGGATGTCAGACCCGGTTCAAGTGCCATCCTCGGTCACCCAGGACCTTCTGTGGTGGGCCATCGAAGGCAATCTGATGAAGGGGGCTCCTTTTTGGCTACCCTGGCCGGAGGTGACGATCGTGACGGACGCATCCCTCACGGGATGGGGAGCCAATGAGTTGACAGTCAGCGGTCGTTGATCTCCGTCGGAGTCCAGACTCCTTATCAATCTGTTGGAGCTGAGGGCCGTCAGGCTTGCCCTGAAGGCTTTTCTGCCAACTGTGCGAGGAAAGAATGTCCCGATCCTGACGGACAACACAGTGGCCATGCACTACCTCAACAAAAAGTGGGGGCAGGGTCACTTCCTCTGTGCAGGGAGGCGATGCAGCTCTGGTTCTTGGCAATCCAGCAGGAAGTTTCGATCTCGGCAGTTCATCTGGCCGGAGACTAAAATGAGACGGCGGACCCTCTCAGCAGACAGCGCACAGTCTCTCACGAGTGGGAATTGGCTCAGGAGATTCTCCTGGAAATCTTCACCCCTTGGGGGACCCCTCAAGTGGATCTCCTCGCCTCCAGTGTCAACCGGAAGCGCGAAAGGTTCTGCTCACGGGAATTTCCTCCAAAAGGAGCCTTAGGGGATGCGTTTGTGGTGGAGTTGTCTTTCCCACTGCTGTACGTATTTCCTCCAGTCCCTGTCATCCCGCAAGTGCTGTAGAGGTTGCAAATGTTCGGTTCCTGGATGATCCTCATTGCTCCGGCGTGGGCCCGGAGGACGTGGTACCCGGACCTTCTCGATTTGTACATCTGCCCTCCACATCGTCTTCCCTACCGAGACGATCTGCTCTCACGAGTGGGGGGGTCAGGTTCTCCATCCAGAGGTCAGATCCCTCAACCTTCACGCTTGGTTTCTGAAAGGTTGAGGAATAAGGATTGGGACCTCCCTGAAGACGTGATGGAGGTGTTGCTTTCGGCCAGAAGGCCCGCAACTAAATCCCTGTACCGTTGCTGTTGGCGAAAGTTCTGCGACTGGTGCAGGTTAAGAATGCGGATCCTTTTGCATGTGACATTCCTGTGGTTCTGTCTTTTTTTGCTTTCTTTAGCCCACAGGGGCTTGAAAGTGGGTACGGTTGAAGGTTACCTGGCGGCGGTGTCCATATTTAAGCGCTCGTCTGAAGTGTTCTTATTTTAAAATTCCTTTACTTTCTCAGTTTCTAAAGGGGCTCAGTAATGTGTTCCCTCTGTCACCTTTCCAGGTGCCCGGTTGGGATTTGAACCTTGTCCTCAAGTTTCTGATGGGTGCTCCGTTTGAGCCTTTGCATTCATGCCCTTTGAGACTGTTAACTCTTAAAACTGTATTTTTGGTTGCGGTCACTTCCGCTTGCAGAGTGAGTGAGTTACAGGCACTTTCAGTTAAGCCACCCTTCACTGTATTTCGGAAGGACAGGGTTGTCCTTAGAGTTCGTCCTTCCTTTCTTCCGAAGGTGGTGTCGGAATTTCATTTAGGCCAGAAGGTTGTTCTTCCGGCATTTCATCCTCCTCTACATCCTGGTAAGGAAGAGGAGAGGCTCCATAGGCTCGATCCTAGGAGAGCTTTAAGCTTTTATATTTTTTACGCATGTCCCGGGTCAGAGTGGACGATCAACTCTTCATTGGTTATGCTGGAAAGCGTTTGGGACAAGCTGCGACTAAGCAGACTTTGCCTCGCTGGATTATTCTGGCTATTTCTGAGTGTTACCGCTTGGCGGGTAAGGACCCACCTGTCGACTTTCGGGCCCATTCTAGCAGGGGTATGGCTGCCTCTACTGCCCTACAGAGGGGTGTTACTATTCGTAACATCTGTGATGCAGCCACCTCTGCTTCGGTCCATACTTTTGTACGTCACTACTCCCTCGATTCCATCCGTGGGCACGATCTGGCCTTTGGCAAGGCGATCATTTGCTCCGCAATTTGATTGGGCATTCTAAATTTCTTTTTCTAAATTCTTTTCCCACCTCCTTGCATTGGTACTGCTTTGGGAGTCTGTCATAGATATCGAATACGTCGGACGGACCCAATCCCCTCGAAGAACAAGCTACTCTCTTACCTGGTAACGTTCTTTCGATGGGATGGTCTGATGACGTATTACATATCGCTCCCTCCCTGCCTTCCCCGCTACAGAATTTCTTATGCAATTGCAGCTTAAGTTTCCGCAAAGCTTTGTGTGGTCAGACTGGCAGAAGACTGGTGCCACACGTTCTGGGGAAAAACTACAACTGAGGCTACGGGCGTCGTGCATCCTACTTATAACATCCAGTGACGTCGTCCATCGGAGGAGGTCCTCACGAGTGCGTATCGACGTCAGCGACGCAGGACGCAGACACCGAAAGATTTTCCGAAGCAGCACAGCTGTGGTGATTACTGTCATAGATATGGAATACGTCGTCGGACCATCCCATTCAAAGAACGTTACCAGGTAAGAGAGTAAATTGTTCTTAGGCCCTATAAAAAGTGAATGTATATATGTATCTATCTTTATCATTGTGGTGTGATAACTTTACTTGCTAGTAGTCATTTTTATATAGTTTGTTTTGGCCAGTAAATAATAATTGTATTTTTATTCATCCTGTCGAAGTGTAATTTGTGATTCCCATTGTGTGACCTCATAGTGGACCCTTTACAAGCTCACCACCTCTGAAGACCTTAGCCTAGACTGCCTGTCACTGCTCCCAAACAGGTTTGGCTGCAGCTCTCCAGAGTTGTCCCTGTCACAATATAAATTGGCCTTCTATACATCTGTCCACTAGGCCAGAGTATAGAAAATCAGTCCTAACACCTCCAGCTCTGATAAAGTGAGTTATTTGGCGGGTTTAGTAGTTTTGCAAACTCTTCCAGGGTTCTCCAAGTATCTCTAGCCACTAAGGAGATTAGGCCAAACTCGTGTCCTATTACTGCATTTGGCACTGCGTTGGCCAACCCCAGTTTTTTTTCTCCAAAACATGCCCTGCATTGTATTAAGGTAGGTCCCCACATCAAACCGTGAAATGTCTAAGCTGTACAACACCGTTGGTGCAACCTTCAGCAGATAATATGATGAAAGGGGCCTCAAGGAAAAACGGCACAACTGCATATAAATCTGTTTCAAATTGATCAGCAATGGGGAAAATTTGCTTTTTAAATAGTTTATCCCACCCTCCTCCGAACTCTTGTTATAAACGTCACAGCCCGGGTATCTCAGTGATTGCACTCGCTCCAGGGGGTTTTCCCCAACTCTCCAGAGAAAGGTTTTTGGCTTTCTTTTTGTTGTGAAAACAATAACCTTGGACTTCTGTCAGTTGATTTTAAGGTTATTTCCCACCGCATAATTAAATAAAAGAGCCAGATTCCTTTGCAGACCAATAGGAGTAAAATCAAATAATACTATTTTGTGTGCAAAGGCAAGCCAGTCGAGTGTCACCGTGCCCAATTTGACAGAATTAGTTGTTCTCGCTTCCCATGCTCTGTTCGGACCAGAATCGTACCATTACTGCAACAACACTATTGTCACCTGGTACAATTCCTGTGCCTTTGCGCTGTAAAAAAATGCTGACCCCCCATTACTGTGACTAAGGGAAGTGGCGGTTGCAGGGGTGTCCCTCGTTCCTCTTAGTCGTGGTGGTAATGAGGGTTCAGGGGTGCAGGGGGTGTCCCCCGCTTCCGGTAAAACAGCGGGCGATCAGAGGTTTTTAAAAAAATGGGACCCTGCAGTACTAGCACTGACTCACGTAAGTGGGTGGGAACTGATGCCACAGTGATCGAGGAAAGTTGATGGCACACTTTTGTGTGTGCTGCCGTTAAGGTAAGTGGCCATGGGGGCAGTGGGGTAGGGGGATGCGGGCCACAGTGAACTATCAGATCACTGTGCCACGCCATAATGGTCATCAATATTTTCATTGGAAATACGGGCAGCGAAGTGATCGAATAGATTCTTCATATCCACCAAATAGAAGTTGAATAGGGTTTGTGCAACAACGCTCCGCTGTCCCAGTCCCACAAAGGTAGATATGTGTTCCGTCAGGGCACCCACCCTGCTCAGCCTTCCCCTCAGTGTGGTGTTAGTATGGAGCAGTGCCAAAGCTGTACCAGATGGACCGGAACGTTCCAAGAATGAAGATTTGCTCACAGTCTTTTTCTGCTTAGTATATCTAAGGAATCTGACATGTCTATTGAGGCTATATAGTCAGTCCCCCCCACCCTCCCTTTACAGCAGCTAGCAGGTGAGACATTATAAATTAATGGGCTTATAATAAACCTTTATTCTACCAATTTTGGCTTCGTTTCGTGAGGTCCCCATGCCTGACCGAAACCCAACTTGATAGGTGGACAGCAAGTTCAGTGATGCTTTTTTGCCTTTAGTTCCCTCAAAAGCAGTGTATAGTAGATCTTGCTTGAGGAGTCCAGAGGGGCAATTGGCCTGTATTTTTTTGGGTCAGCGTTGTCTCCTTTCTTGTAGATGGGTATGACTAGAGATTGTCTCCACGTCTCAGGAACCCTACGTGTAGTACATTCATGGTTGAACAAGCCCCCCAGGGGTCGTAGCCAGGCACCCGGATTGTTTTTAAACAATACTGGGGGAATGTTTTTTTGGACCTGGCACGCTGGTGGATTTTGCTCTACCAATTGCCCATGTGATGTCTTGATCATCCGAGGTGTAGATAGTCTGATCCCCTCCTATACCAACTATGGCAGTAGGTGTATCTTCCTCCTTTGGCAGTGAGTATTTATCACACAGGTAGCTAACCCATACCTGCAAAGTGATGGTGCATACCATAGCGTCCTCCACTCCTTTGGTTCTTCCACCCATTAATGACCAACATATTGAATTATGACCGTCAATAAGGGTTCTGATAACCTCTTGGTTCTCTCTTCGGTGAAATTATGGCCTAAGTATCTTCAGGGTGCGTTTATATGCCATGATAATTTGCCTCTTTGCTACGTGATGTGCAACCACCCCA
Organism: Ambystoma mexicanum; assembly: GCF_040938575.1. Lineage (NCBI taxonomy): Eukaryota > Metazoa > Chordata > Amphibia > Caudata > Ambystomatidae > Ambystoma > Ambystoma mexicanum. The sequence goes on from NC_090931.1 coordinate 712,640,452, forward strand.
TTAGTGTTTAATGGTAAAGCCTTAGGAGACTTCCTCTTTACCAGCCTTGCCTTCCTCACCCTTGAGTCGTAGGCATGCTGGTTTGTTTTTTTCCCATGTTGTTGGTCCCTGTTTTTGAGACATTTCTGCATGTGTACAATATTTGATTATAATTCTCTACGTTTAGATTTATCCCTCTGGTTCCCAACTTCATCATCACTTCTTCCAACCCCTTCATGAATGTCCTGCAAGTCTTGCCATTCCAGTTCATCGTTAGGCCCCCCCTAGTTGGTATGATGGAGGCGCAGTATTCAAGATGTAACAGTGTAGTTGGAAGGCCAATTGTCAGGAGTATCTGGGAGTGATCACTACCCGCAGAATCCACTTTAGTCATGGGTTCACACAAACTGCCGATGTGCAGAGAAACGTAGAAGTGATCAATCCACAATCTCCTTGGGCCTCTGCACCACGTGTAGAACCCCTTAGCGGCCTGCACCTCCTCAGGCAAGCATGCCTGCATATCCCAACTGGTAAGGAACTGACCCCAAAGAAAACCATATTGGTTGTTTTTCAAACCATCCACTTCACAAAGGAGCGCCCTCTTAACCCCTGCATTTAGGTCCCCCGCCAGACTGACATGTTGGTTTTAGTCTGTCCCTAGCCATGCCGCGAGCAGGGTATCCAGCTCGAGATGAAGCAATGCCAGTGGTCCAGATTTATTCAAAACCTTCCACCTATCACTTTTGTGGTTATGTTTGCATGATTCCAATACACATTCACAACCAAAACGTTTTCTTGTAGGTGCAGAAAATAGATGTTAATGGCCATCAAGTCAGCGGACTTGGCCGCAATCTCAAAGTGGCTGCAGTTGCAGTTCAGGTCTACTCCGATTGCCAGTCACACCTTTGGCTGGCCTTTTACTCCTCTGGTTGCATTCTTGCGATATATGCGATAGCCTTCCATTTCATAGGCGTGTAGGGACATAGTTTCCTGGAGCAAGATCATGTCTACCAACTTTAAAGATTCAACACAGGTTCCGCTTAGCGTCTGAAAACCACACAAGTTCCATGTTACCACATGCAGCCAACCTGCCCTAAAGATTGGTCTAATTAATTTTTGATTTTTTTAAACATCTCAATTGTGGCCTCAAGCCAAGACCAGTCCTCTGTTCCCACTCTTTTGACCGCAAAACTCTCTATGGTGCGTGAGGTAATGGGTTCCAGCAGTGTTGTTTTCTGAGTGGATTCAAGAAGTTCTCAACCGACTTTTGATTTTGTAGTTCAACCGCGTTGTGCACTAAAGTTTTCAGGAATTCCCGATTGTTCCACATGGTTTGCACTATCGGATTGGTAGCAAAGTAGCACACAGAGCTCTCTGCTTCTTTTTTGGGGAAGGCTGCCCTCTGGATGTTGTCTTAGCGCAACACACGTATTGCAGAATTGCCTATAAATGCCTTGATCATTTGGCCCCCGTTCATGTGAAGTTGGCCACATGTTTGCAGGACGATAGACGAGCCCATAATAGTTCCTTGAAATTTGTCACAAATTGCTTGAAGTGTAACAACTGGCAAGTTCTGGTTCTGCATGGTTTCCTTCGAAGATATTGTAGAATCCTGGATGCGTTGGGCCTGCGCACTCACCTCCACTACCAACTGTGATAAATGAGGACTGCTCTTGTCTTCCTCGTTGGTTGTTGTTTGTTCCGTTGAATAAGGTGATGCCGCCATGGGGTCTATGGTATTCATGTTAGTAGTCCCATGAAAAGTAGTTATTTTTTATTGGATTTTTTTTGGACGTTTTCTTGGTGCCACTATGCTTAGATACCACATTAGTTTATGAATGTTCATTGGTAACTTCATTTTGTTCCTTGGCACCTACCTGCTCTGACAGAGTGCTGAAGAATTATTTTGAGTTGTTGCCTCGGTTTCTATTTGAGGTTGGAAGATTGTTTGCTCTTTTTTTTTTGGATTGCTCTTGTCTGCCCTTCCTTTTTTGCTTGTTTATTCTTATCCATCCGTCTTGTACGCTCTGTATTGATGCCTCGGGTGTGTCGCTGATTTTGTGTACATTTGCTTCCTCCACCCCGCTGTGATTAGCCATGTTGTTTTCACTTTCTTTTGTACATTGTTCTGCTAGCGGTGAGGGACTGTCTGGAGGTTCTCTGATTCTTATAGATAATGGTGAGTAGTCATTCGGTCTCAAACCTTTGACCACTGATGTGGCAACTTGATGTGGTATTACAACCATGTTAGGGTCATCATCCACTTGAGTCCTTCTGCCATCAGTCATCGCTTGCTTGCACAGATTGTACTACTACTGCCACCGAGACTCCTAGCACACCGAGGGACTACTGCAGCACCACGTCCTGCTTTGCCCAAGCCACCAGGTACCCCTAGAGGGCCTCTCACACCATGAAGCCACAATAAGGCGTTTTTAGCTATATATGTGACTAAACCCACTTAATGTGTTCTTTCAGATTGCACTCCAGTGAACATCCTGCATCTCTCAGCCAGCGGGCCACCATTTTGCTTATCATGAGAACTCAACTAACAGCTCATATACCTAAAACTCTGAATGCAAGGTCAGTGCCTGGGACCGGAGGGTCCTCCTCAGAGTGTAGCCTCTCACGGGCTGTTTTAATATTCATATATATTGTCCAATTTCTGGAACATACAACAATGTCTTTTATATTGTGTTTTAATCATAGGGAGACCTGCTTGCTCTGGCCCCAGAAGAAGGCTGCCACCCTTTTACAGCCGAAAAGTCCCACGTCATCACGTCTGGCCCTCACATCATACAGACCTATGACCTGAATCTTTATTACCACCTTAATGTTGACGTCGCCTCTCAGCAGACCCTATTTTTAGGTTTCTTGAAGCAAATAACATTGTACTGTGCAAATATGGGTTGTAACTGTGACAAGCCATTATTAGGTTAACAAATATGATGTAATATTTGATAACACTGCACACAAGCAATATAACGCAGTACCAGTATAGGAGTGTGGAGGTAACACCCTATACTAATCTTAGAAACGTGACGTTTTGGAAACGTAGGCACATTTTTAAAAAGTCACTTTTGAATTCTGCACTGTATGGACTATAACGTGCTTAATTTGGTGGCCTCCTGTCACCAGTGGACATGTAATGCTATTCAAAGATGCACTAAACATTCTTAACATATATGTCCTGTATTGTTTACAAAACTCACCGAGCTGGTGATCAGGTTAATTGTTTATTCTTTCTATGTGTAATTTTTTCAGCCAACAATTTTGAATTATCTATGCTGAAATATGCGACCTAAGTAAATAAAGGTCTCAACAACTGTTTTTTCAGTTTTTCCAGAATTTGGATATGTACTTTCCTCCTATGATGCATACTTATGAAGATGGATTAAACATAATATGGAGGTGTTAGAATTTTTCACTACAGCAAACTACTGTAGTTTAAATGTATGAGGTCAGGACTATCCCCCTGTACTAAATATCATTCCAGCCTTTACGTCCTGCCAGACCACAGGCTATCCCTAAGGTTACAAGAGGTGCACTTAGTAAGCATGACGCAAATAGAAGTGGGTTGATGCAATTGTGTACCTTAATATACAAGAACACTGTACTGTCTTAATAAGAGTTGCATCGCCACAATATCATTGCACTTAATTTGTTGGCTGCAGAGAGTAGAATATGTTTGTTAATGGCACACTGACTTCATTTGGAAAATGCATTACATAAGAGGGTAGGGGGATGTGTTGACAGGAAGACTCAGTGGGTGTCTGTAATTGGATGGCTTTGTATATGAATGGGGATTTGGGAGCATCAGCATTGTTGGTAAGGGGTACGTGGTTCATTTGTAAGTCCTACTGTATTACGTGCTGTTAAGCAAGTGTGTGCATTGGTGTAGCAGTATTTACTTTGCAAATGGATTAGTCCTAGTTGTAGAAGGGTGAGAAAAAGGTTGGGAAAGGTATACAGCTTGGAAAGGAAAATGTGTTTGTGTGTGAATTTCCATTACCTTTTCTGGACATATATGCTTCCTACATGAGTACAGCAATTATTGCACTTCTTGGACTTAAGTATCCACATTTACGAATGGTACTGTTGTCAATGCACAAATACATTTTTTTGCCATTGTAAGAAATGTTACCTTCTGTGAGGTATGCAAGGTAAGTGGCAGGCACCCTGTTTTTATGCATGCAATGTATGTACTTGGTATAGGTTGGTAGGATACATTTGGTGCACCTTTTGTGCAATAATTTTATGAATTTTGTAGGAGATGCGTTGGTGTGGAAAATAATTCGTACCATTGTCGGAAGGAAAGAATAGAGTAACTGTTTGGATATTACAATGGCTGATAGGGGTAAATGAAACCTTTCCAAGCACATACCTTTGACCTGGCACTTGATGGTTGGTGATGGGAGAAATGACAGTATGCTTTTTGAGTCGGTTATGAAGCTTCAGTAGCGGATAGCCTGCTCAGAGGCACTTATAACAGAGTTGTAAACATAGTGTAGAAAAAATAATACCTGTACTTTGTGGTGATGGTGCCGATGTGGTTGCAGAAATCTTGGATAGTTTTACAGAACTTTCTACTGGAGGTGCTTTCGAATCACACAAGACTTGCACTCTGAATGTTTAACGGTACATATGGAGTGTTGTACAGAAATGATAGTGTTCGCTGCAGAGGTCTTGGATGTGATTGATGGATACATGTGTGACTATTTAACAGTACCCAAAGAGGGAGTGCTGGAAAGAAAATAGTGGAAAGGGAAGAAAAACTGCTCCTGCTTTACTGGGGCGCAGCCCTCGCGGTAGTTGGGGAAGCGCACGTGCATCATCCTGCCCTTCTCAGCATGCTGGGCATGGGAATGGGACTGTGGGGATTATCCAATGAGGTGCTGAGGGTGTCCAGTCAACTCGTCGAAAAAAAACTGGTCGACTGCAATTTGGTCGACGCAATTTGGTCGAAAACCATTTCGTCAAATTTTTTTTTATTTATATATTTATTTTTTGGGTTTTCGTTTTGTTAAAAAATGGGTTTTTAGAGAAAAAAAGGGGGTTGGGGGGGACCCCCCCCAAAAAAAAAAAAAAAGGGTTAAAATAGAAAAAAAAAAAATTCGACGAAATGGTTTTCGACCAATTTGATTCGACCATTTGTCTGGTCGACCAATTTTTTTCGACGAATTGACTGGCAACCGTGCTGAGGGTGTGCTTCACAGGAAGGTGCGGTAATACCTTTTTTTCATTACTGTATGTAGTGAGGCTGGCAGAGATGGAGAGACACACAGTGTTGATCATGGGTAATACTTTTGTGCAAGATCTGCACAGGTATGCCCTGGAAAGAGACTTTGGTGGCAATTTTGATTTGGAAGGAGTGGAGGCTTTGTGGTGCACTGTCAATGTGTGCAGTTTTGACATTGTGTTTGCACTTTGCAGACATGTGGCCACTGTTGCTACTGTTCATGTTGTCGTGGTGCATATGGAGCCCTGCATTTGGGTTACATGGCTTGTTTTCATTTGTTCCGCCAACTAAAGGAGCTGATGAAAGCAGTGAAGCAGATTTTTCCCACTGCCAAGGTGTTTTTTTCATCCATGCCACAAAGAAGAGTATGGGACTATCGCAATGTAATTTGTCGCCAGCCAAAGGTCGGAAGTTGTCTTATAAACAGAAGCATGTGTGATTTTGTGGCCACTGCTGGGATGTTCTCCTGTGACAATGACATCCTTCATTCTCGGAATTTGTACATTTTCCATGCAAATGGCATTTCTTTGTCCACCACTGGAAATGTTATTTTGTTTTACAATCTAAAAGATACGTTGAAGAGGTTACTGTAACAATGTAAGGAGGAGAAGAAACAAAAACCCCTATAAAACTGAAAAAGGTGTTTGTTTCCAAGCACCTAAAAATTAAAAAAGGCTCTTTTCAGATCCACCACTAAAGACAAAATTCCCTACCTGGTTGAAATGTATTCCCCCACTCCCGCACACAGCACGATAATTCTGCGGACTCCGCAGTAGAGCTAGGATTATACCTGCCACACCCAGGCATTTTGAGGATAGCCGGCATGGAAATGGGACTGTGGAGGCTAAAGGATTGCGCAATAAGTTTTATGGGTGTGGTGTGCACGCAGAGACTGTGGCAGAAGGTGTATTTGTAGAGAGGAATACAGTAGCCTATGGTTATGGCTGTGTGCTTCAGAAGGCATAGTGTATGTATTTTGAGGGAGTCCTAGATAGATGCGTTGAAAGTGAATGCAAAGCACTGTGCAGTGGCTGCACATTTTGGATTCCAACATGTGGATGTGCACTGGTATGGAGTACGTGCAATGCAGTGGCTGATTTTGGTTCCTATTTGCGCCACTTTGGTGACGCTCAATCATCCACACATTATTCTTCAGTGTGGCGGGAAATGTTTAGGACATGTTACTGGAATTTGTCTGCAGTTTGCGATGGAGAAGGCACTTGGCCATGTCATGCGTATGTTTGCAAACTCCTGCATAATTTTATGTCGCAGTACGAACACACAGATGTGGCTGCGTTCTTCTTCATTTGGTCCGCAAATGGAGAAAGCGAGGCGCATTGTCAAGAAGGGTGTTTGTGCCTTTTTCCGGCATGTGACTCTGTCCTACTTCCACAATGGAAATATTACATTTAATAATACTAAGATTTTTCCCACAAATGGCGTTCATCGTACTGATACTGGCAATCCGTTTTTTCTGCGACCTATCCAAAATGCATTGGTGCCCATTTTGCAAGTACAGCAAGCATTTTTCTAGTAGTTGTTGCGCACTTCACCCCTTCGAAATGCAAACAAACACCACAAAAAAACACTTTTTACAGGCAGCCCTTTCTACCCTAACCGACTGCAATGTTTTTCACAGAGCCATGCCTCCCATCATTTACCGCACAATTTGTGGAGCGTATAGGCGGCACGGCGGCCTGCATCCTTTCATTGGCAATTCCATTTTTGACCTCTGAAAGGAGCCTTTTTTACTTTTCCCGTTGTTTTCCATCTTTCTTGGTCTTGTAACACATGACACAGAAGGAAGGGAAGGGAGGGTAAGATAGGGGCACCAACGACAGAGATAAAATAGGCAAAGTGCAGAGAGAGGAAGATTTTGGGTGGCCCTCACTTAAGTAGAGGCCAGTCATTCTCATGCTCCCGGACCAATCTCTCGAAAGCAGTTTGAAGTTGCTCCCCCCCTGCAGAGTACCACGTTGTAGTACATGCACAATACAATGACCGTTGACAGGTAAAGGTTGGCTGCACAGCATATGGCCTGCAAGGATGCTTTAGGGATCCGCCGCCCTAAGGGAGTGTCCCTGGTGTTGGCAGGAGCAGATTCGAAGAATGCTGTAGAGGAAAGTAATCTACTGCATTGTCCGAAGGGCACTATCCTCCGCTCTGCTGCCCTGTGTTTCGATTTGAGGTGTTGTTGCATGGAGGTGGAGCCGTAGGTGTACACACCAGGTTTTCTGCACCTGAGTAAGTGCATCTAACCTGATTAGCACCAAATTTCGGCACGTCTCCTATGCTGGTAAACAGTTTCTACATCCAGCAGTCACACTGGCTGCAGACATTGGGGATTTGCTCTATTTCATCCTCGCTCTCCGCTTCATCCCTATCTACATCAGCATGCCTGTTCCCTTGTCCAGGCCCTTCGGAAGGAGGTGGTGCTGGTGCGGGTGCGGGTGAGGGTGAGGACGCGGTTGCTGCTGGCATAGAGGCAGCAGCCATGGTTGCCATTAGTTGCAAATGTAATATAGCACAGCAGTATTTATCAGAAAGCAATTCCACCACAAAGCAATATGGCCCACTACTCTGCAAAGCCAAAAACAGAATGCAGAGCAGCTCTGGGGTTTGGCCATTTGTAGGGATGCTGGGCAGCCCTTTCAACCGGAAAACAGGCCTAAATTGTTAAAACAAATAGGGACATGTACAATGGCACACTGTGGGATGTTTGTAAGCGTGTACTTTCACAATGACCCTCCTTACATTGCAGAACACAGTACTTTTCCGATGTCCGGGGGCCTGGATCGTTTCCGGCAAATAAGGCCCCCACGCACATCGTGGATGCGGTCACATAGTGACATCGCAGATTTTCAGAAATGAGACGGCTGTCCGCAGGACACGTATTGGGCGGAATACTTTGTGTGCATGTGCATAGGTGTGCTACAAACAGGGTTGCCCTCCCCGGACTTAATAAAAGTGCGACACATGTCCGGCGATCAGTTTTGCACAAGCTGAGTGTTGTAGGCTACAGCAACTGCAATTTTTGTGTGCACAGCTGTCCTTAGGACGTGGGTGGAGGCCTCGACCTACTGAACGTACGTTACAGCTTTTTCCCACCATGCTGGACAGGGGCGGTGTCACCAGAACACAGGATGATATACGAATAGCTGTGCAACGTACAAACGTGCGCTCCACAACTAATTAAAGGGGCTTTAAAAGATGCACACATGCGGCCAGTTCTGGCGTCCTAAGATTACCTGCATTGTGATTGAGCACACGCCAGGCAGGAGCAGTGTCCCTAGGAAACCTCCATTTTGCTTATCTGTGGCTATCTCGGACAGTACTGTGCACCGCAGACTCGTAATGCAATTTTCACACAAAACGAAAAGCCACTCGCACACCCACCAACACTTTACATCTACACCTTTAATTTCTAAGATACATGGACACTATTAGGAAAGTGAAGAGGTAGCACAAATGGATACATACACAGGGGAATTGGGGATTTGAACAAGTTTGTGATGAGGGGAGGCAAGGATTGAGGTCTCTCTGCTCACAGGGATTTTGTTGGGCATGGTGGGCTGGGAAATGCAGAAGGGGTGCACGTGAAGGTAGGGCAGTGGTATTTCATGTTTCCCATAATATGTCCTTGAACAACATCTTTTAAGGCAGCTAAATTGTTTAGCAATTGTTGCATTTTGACGTTCAAGTTGTCTAGGTTGGTATTTACAGCGTTTCCTTCATTTCCTGTGGCCATATGCTGTTGTGGAAGAGTTGCCGTTTGTGGTCCATTCCTTTCATTTCCAGTATGTCCTGTTAAAGATACAAATATCTGTTAGGTGTATATGAAGAAATACATATTACCTGTTTTACTTTTTAGACTGTGGTGCGTACCAGTGGCATTACTATTGTTACTAATTTCGCCATGCGGGAAATTGTCTTGCAGCCATTCTAGGGTTCTTGGCATTGCTGCATACAAAGAAAAACATCATGTTTTTCCACTACTGTATTCTGCACAAGTTGTGCAATTATAGGTGAAACGTCAGTTTACTTACTGCGTTATAGTGACGTTCTGCTCTGAATAATTTACAGTCCTTACTCTGCCACTTCCTTCTTCGTTCCTATTTAAAGCCGCAGTGCAGTAATACTTTTCAACACAGACGTTATTTCCCTTATTGGTGCATTCCATTATGGTGTATACCCTATGCCTTTGTTCAGTTTGTTTCACAAGTACAGAGTTTGCAGACCTACTCCATTTTTCCTTGCAATGCACCTACATGGTGCTCTTTGTATATCTTCCTTGTCTTTGTTGAATGGTACCACTATGTAAGAGAACCTCTGCCTTTTTCAGCAGTTTGAATGCTAGCCGCGAACAGACACACAGTCTGCGGTTACTGTGCCCATCGGCATGCAGACCTCCATTTGGTATGGTGTATGATACCTCTATACAAACTTAGAGTATCCTGGTAAAGACCTGTGAAATTCATTTTAAAAATGTTGTTAAAGGGACGCTATGGTTAGGTTGCGCTATTACAAACTGATCAAATTCAGTGAAAAAACGTTGTTAAAGGCACTTTAGGGTTCACTTGCCCTAAGAAAAACCTAGCACATTTAGTGCAAAAACTTTGTTAAAGGAACGTTATACTTCCTTTGCACTAATAACAACGTATCCATATTATGGGTACAGGTAAAACCGAAACCCCCCAGAAATTCACCAGTTATGGTAAGCTAAGCAACCATAGCTCGCGCCACCACTGTGCTCTGCTAAGACTAACACCAATGACATCAAAGATCATATCACAAATGTCATTGATGACATCACATGTGCATTTACTGTTTTTGAAACGCCTCCACAATGGATTGTCATTATAATGTTGCTAGAAAACTATCATAGTTCATTGGGAGAACTATCATGAAATACATAGTTCATTAAGCAATGCATTTCTATAAACACCATTGCATTACAGAGTTCTTTCCAGTAAATAACCCTACTCATGTACACACGTAGGCATTCTCTGCAGCATGCACCATAGAGGTGTACTATTCAAAATCTTGGCATGCTTGATGGTGAAATGATGCTTGCTTTCGTTTCAGAGATTTACATACTGTGAAGCATGTAATATGTAGCGAGCAATACCTCACTTACTACATATTTGTACTACTACACAGAAAAAATAAACAGACCACAACACATACAAATATGAGCATATATAGGAAAAGTAAAGTAAGCAAAAAAGCAGCAGTATCACCAGAATGTGTTCATAATCTAACTGCTTATCTTCGTGCACAGAAATGATTGCTGTGTTTCACTCTTCCTTCTTCCGCTACGTATATGTATCATATGATGTGACTAAACTGTAAGGAATGTAGTGTAAAAACATATGAGAAGGGTAAAGTCTACAAATGTAGTACCTTCTTGCATGGCCCAAGAAAAGCACCTGGCCTGCATATGTCAGTGAACAAAATAAGAGGGAAGCCAGAGATGTGATGTCATCAATGACATTTGTGATGTGATCTTTGATGTCATGGGTGTCAGTCTTAGCAGAACACAATGGTGGCACAAGTTATGGTTGCTTAGCTTACCATAACTGGCTAATTTCTGGGGCTTTTTGGTTTTATGCATACCCATAATATGGATACGTTATTGTTAGTGCAAAGGAAGTATAACGTCCCTTTAACAAAGTTTTTGCACTGAATCTGCTAGGTTTTTCTTAGGGCAACTGAACCATAACGTGCATTTAACAACATTTAACTGAATTTGATCTGTTTTTAATAGCACAACTAAAACATAACGTCCCTCTAACAACGTTTAATCACTGAATTTTATATATATATTTCTGAGGCTTGTGGAATCTGCTTAGATCACATGCTGTGCATAGGCCGACATCTAGTGGAAGCTGCGGAGTATTACAGTTTGTTTTTCGAAAGTCGAAAATGGGCGTCGACACAGGCGTGCGAGTAATACTATCCCTAGTGTGACGTCCACTGTACCCAAGATCCCTCACGCGTGTAGGATCCTCAGATTGTTTTTTTCCGCCATACTGGTCGGAAGCATCTTGCGGAGTTCCCTGGCCTTAGCCATACTTTTGCTGTTATTATAATTATAATTCTTATTCTTTCCCTTCCCCACCCCAACGTCGACCCTCAACCTCGACGACGGCTGGAGAAGTCATCGACCGTCGACTGCTGCACGACGGATCTGGGCCTTGGAAGGCCGCTGGCCTCGGCCCGGGCCTAGTAGGCCGCTGGCCTCGGCCCTCACAAGTAGGGAGAGTGGGGGGTGGTACATACTCTTCACTCTTTATATAGAGTTACATTTATATATTCCTACACTTAGCAGCCCGCTGCCTTAAGGTGCGTATGGAGGGTACCCCTTTTCAATTCTGCCCCAAGTGCAATCGCAAATACCCTTGGGTCGACAGGCACGCCACGTGCAATCTCTGCTTGCCGAGAGATCACCTCGAAGCGAACTGCAGAGCGTGTAGTAGGTTTAAACCTAAGACACTTAAGGACCGTTCGACAAAGCGTTGGGCCCACCACGCCAGGCAGGAGGCCATGGCAGCGGAGGGCGCCTTCAGCGATGGCAGCGACGCCGTACTTTCGGACGGCGAGGGCATTACGGCGTCGAAAGACAGCCGACGAGCGCAGGTCCCCGACCTCGGAAGGTCGTCCGGCAGGGCGGCTATGGGGAAGACCCCCGGCGACGCAAGCGCTACACACTCAACACACACTAAACACACTAAGACCAACCGGACCTCGACGACGTCGACTTCCCGGAAAGAGGCACAAAAAGAACGGTCCGACTCGGCGTCCTCTGGGCGCTCTCGATCGAGATCGCCTCACGACGCAAGGCAATCATCCACTCTTGCCAAGAGTTGCTCGCTACACACATTAACGGAAGTTCGATCGTCGGGAGACGAAGACGACTTCCACCCCCAGGCCGCGCTCCAAGTTACCGAGACCGCGGTTAACACCAGTGAGGCCCCACGCTCGCTAGACCCTCGACGCCAGGCGCCGAAAGTCTTGGGGGCCCCCAAGGGACAAGGAAAACACTTTTCCACACACGGGGAGGGGGGGAAACAGCGGAAAGCACAGCCTTCCACCCCTGTAAAGCCATCCTCTCACCCTAGGCAGACAATGAAGCACAAGTCTACCCCTGAAAAGTCCCAGAAATCACCTGCTAAAATAATACCCTGTTCCAGGGAATGGTCCAGTGAGGACATAGACAGGGTTATGTCTAGGATGTCTTCCTTAGCTGATTTTTATGATAAGAACCCAGAACACTTTCTTTCATATAACCCTCAAGGGGCCACACCCTCAGGCTCCTCCGATCCCATCCCGCTAAGTAAAAAGCCCCGGTTCGAAAGACCTGAACCCTTCGAGGTTCAACCTTACTCCACTCCATATTCTACTCCACTCCCCAGTTACCAGGGACAAGTTTTCCCTGAAGAGGACCAGGAGTTTGACATTATGGAAGAACAGACCAGGACAGATTACTATGCAGAGGATGAGGACCTGGAGGGGGGAGAAGATGAGGAAGTCTACAGAGTAGATTCCCCAGTACAAAGCGAAGCCCCAGTTACTGACTCTCCAGTGGATAACCAGCCCCTCCTTAACGAGGTTCTCGCTCGAGCAGCGGAACACTTCCACATCGACACCCACGGTGTACAGGAGGAAAGGGACTTCGCGGAAGAATTTGTAGGAGAGAGAAGACCGGTCGCTCAGACCATCCCTATCCTCAAATCCATCCAACGAAGAATAGATCCTTCCCTGGTGAATCCGAACCTCACCAGAGCTGTCAACCCCAGAATTGAAAAGATTTTCCGGGCAGCCCAGTCTGACCCTCTATATATAAGGGGACATCTTAAACCAGATTCCCTAGTGGTTACCAACACTAGAAAAAGGGCTGGCACGCCCTTATCTTCATCAGAAGCTCCTCCCGACAAGGAGAGCAAAAAACTTTACGGGTTTGGCAGGAAGGTAGCCTCAACGTCCGCCTACCAAGCAAGGATTGCGAATTCCACCACCCTGTTGGCTAGTTACAATTGCCATCAATGGGAAGAGGTCGCGGCGCTCATTGCCTCTGCTCCAGAACCGTTAAAAGGCCAGCTGGCTCGGATCTCGGCAGAGGGGAGAGCCGTGTCTGGTTGCATTTTAAAAGCAACTTTCGACGCCGCTGACAACGCAGGGAGATTGATAGCAGAAGGTACTGTTATCAAAAGACATGCGTGGTTACGGCAGTCGGGATTCAAAACAGAAACCCAGGCTTCTTTAATAGACAAGCCAGTGGAACCCGACCTATTGTTTGGGAAAGCGGTCGAAGACGCACTTAAAAATGCCAAGGAGGAATATGAGACTCTCAAATCCCTTGGCCAACTTACCAACAAACCCCCTAACCAGAGGGGGAACAGTAATTTTCGTCGCCCACGCGGCCAAAATCCACAAAGAGGCAACTATGCCCAGGGACAGGGTACACAATGGAATAACAACCAGCAGTCTACCCAAAGTTATGGCAGGGGTAACAAGAGAGGTCGTGGAAGAGGCAGAGGCAGCCCCAACAAGGGAAGTGCCACTCCTCCACCAAAACAGTGACGCTCAGTTCAGGGTCCCTTCTCACGCAACCCCAGTAGGGGGACGCATTTCCACCTTCACCCAGGCTTGGGAAGGGATCACCTCAGACAGATGGGTGCTGTCAACAGTATCCGCAGGATATTGTATAGAACTACTGCAGCGTCCCCGGAACCATCCTCCAAGACAAAGAGTGCACTCCCTAGAGCATCAAAGGATCCTTCTCGAGGAGATTGCCATTCTACTAGAAAAGGACGCGATAGAACTCGTCCCAGGACTCCAGGTAAACAAGGGTATCTATTCAACCTACTTCCTTGTGCCAAAGAAAGATTTGACAATGCGCCCAGTATTGGACTTACGGCCTGCCAACAAGTATGTCAAGCCCCAAAAGTTCCGTATGACCACGCTACAAGAGGTAATCCCCCTCCTAAGAAAGGGGGATTACATGGCAACCTTGGATATGAAAGATGCTTATTTTCATATTTCCATGCTCCCAGCGCACAGAAAGTACTTGCGCTTCAAGGTGGACAGTCGCCACTACCAATTCAAGGTACTGCCCTTCGGGATAGCTTCAGCACCAAGGGTATTCACCAAGGTACTGGCGGTGGCGGCTGCACACCTACGCAGGGAGGCAATCCCGGTGTACCCTTATCTAGACGACTGGCTCATAACGGGGGAAACCCCAGGAATTTGCAGGTCAAACATTCAGAGGACTATCGACCTCCTCCACGAATTAGGCTTCTCTATCAACGAGAAAAAGTCAAGTCTGGTGCCAAGCACCTCAAAACAGTTTCTAGGAGCTATCCTAGATACTCAGGAAGGACTGACATTCCCTTCGGAAGAGAGAATTCGGAATATACTCCAGCAAATTCCGCATTATCAGTCAGGTCAACAGATAACAGTACGCAAAGCTATGCGGTTACTGGGCATGATGGCGTCATGCATTTACTTGGTCCCCCACGCGCGTCTGCGCATGCGTCCCATGCAGGAATGGTTGGCGAAACAGTGGTCTCAGGCAAGTGGTCATTGGGACGATCTAGTGGTCGTTTCGCCAACACTCGTACAGAACCTACACTGGTGGACAAGAGACAACCTCGCAAAGGGGAAACCCTTTTACGATCCCGAGGTACAAGCCGTGGTTACTACAGATGCATGCCTGACTGGGTGGGGAGCTCACCATCTCCACCACACAGCTCAGGGGCTCTGGTCCCACTCAGTAGCCAAGAACCACATCAATCTGCTAGAGCTTCTGGCAGTATTCCGAGCGCTAAAGGCGTTCGAGCCCCACCTACGGAACTTGTCGGTGCAGATCAGGACGGACAGCACGACAGCCATGTTCTATCTGAACAAACAAGGGGGGACTCGTTCGCCAAATCTGTCCAAGCTTGCCCAGAAAATCTGGATATGGGCACTCAGACGGAACATCTTCCTGTCATCGCAACATGTTCCAGGGGAGCTCAACTCCCTAGCGGATGCGCTAAGCAGAGACTCCCTCCCAGGAGAACACGAATGGGTCCTTCACAGAGACGTGGTAGAAGATCTCTTCTCTCAGTGGGGTTTCCCCACTATAGACCTATTCGCCACAAGCGAAAACAAACAATGCCCAGGATTTGCATCCAGGTTCCCCCAACCGGACTCCCAAGGGAATGCCCTGTGGATGAACTGGTCAGGGATGTTTGCGTACGCTTTTCCACCAACTCCTCTCATCAGGAAAGTGGTGTACAAGATGAACAAGGAATCGATGACGCTCATTCTAGTCGCTCCCATGTGGGCGAGACAACCATGGTTTCCACACCTACGCAGGATGGCGGTGTGCGAGCCCATCAGACTCCCAGCCTGGTACAACCTACTGTCCCAGCAACAGGGTCAAACAGTGCATCAGGAACCCAACTCTATGAACCTAGCAGCATGGCTCCTGAAGTCATAGAGTTTGGACATCTCAAATTACCACAGAGGTGTATGGACATTCTAAAGGAGTCCAGGAAACCAAATACAAGGCACTGTTACTTTGATAAGTGGAAAAGATTCGTTATCTGGTGCCAGAATAAACAAATCAACCCGGTTGATTGCACTCCTTCCAACGTTGTAACTTACATGCTCCACCTGCTGGATGCAGGGTTGGTTTTTAACTCGCTGAAAGTACACCTGGCAGCCCTCTCGGCTTACACCACATCCCATAACAAGGTCTCGTGGTGGAAAGTACCAGTGGTTAAAGCCTTCATGGAAGGAGTAAAGAGACTTCACCCTCCTATTTCGAACCCACCGCCAGGATGGGATCTCAACGTGGTGCTAGCTAAGCTCATGGGACCCCCATTCGAACCCATGCATAAAAGTAGTCTCAAACACCTGACTTATAAAACGGCCTTCTTAGTAGCCATTACCTCCATAAGAAGGGTCAGTGAAATTCAGGCTCTGTCAGTGCAAGATCCTTTCTTTACTATCCACAAGGACAAACTGGTTTTACGCACACACCCTAGGTTCTCACCTAAATTCATATCCAAGTTCCATGTAAACCAGTCCATCGAGCTTCCGGCTTTCTTCCAAAACCCGCAAAGCTCGGCTGAGGTGAAACTACACACCCTAGATGTGCGTAGGGCGGTCCTATACTATGTAAATAAAACCAGACCGCTAAGGAAAACAGATCAACTGTTTGTCTCCGTAGCTACAGGCAGAGAGGGAGATCGCGTCTCTAAGGGCGCTATCTCGAAGTGGATTATCAACTGTATACAGCTGTGTTACTCTCTTTCTGAGAAGACTCTGCCTTTTACGCCAAGGGCCCACTCGACTAGAGGCATTGGTGCCACTCTGGCTTTCATTGCAAATGTTCCCCTCGACACCATTTGCAAAGCGGCTACTTGGAGCTCTATTCACACTTTTACTCAGCATTACTGCATTGACACTCATTCCAAGACAGATACACAAGTGGGACAAGCGGTTCTAAGACACCTGTTTGCTCATGACCCTTCTCACATCCCACCTCCTTCTTCTGGTACTGCTCGCTAATCTATGCACAGCATGTGATCTAAGCAGATTCCACAAGCCTCAGAAGGGATACATTACTCACCGTAATCGTATTTCTGATGCTTGTATCTGCTTAGATTCACATGCGACCCACCCTTCCTCCCCTCCGAGAGAAGGCGCATGATTGCTTGTAGTCTTACCTTTCTGTCTATCTGCTTGGATTATCTGTACTCACGCTACTCCTCATGCTTCCTCATGTCAGAAAAAAAAATACAATCTGAGGATCCTACACGCGTGAGGGATCTTGGGTACAGTGGACGTCACACTAGGGATAGTATTACTGGCACGCCTGTGTCGACGCCCATTTTCGACTTTCGAAAAACAAACTGTAATACTCCGCAGCTTCCACTAGATGTCGGCCTATGCACAGCATGTGAATCTAAGCAGATACAAGCATCAGAAATACGATTACGGTGAGTAATGTATCCCATATATATATATATATCTCCTTCTCCTAGTACAGTGTGCAATGTACCCCATCCAGCAGCATGTTTGTGCATGTTGCGCACGCGTGGTAATTAGGCCGGCCCAGAGAATGGGGTGACCCGTGATTTGTTGCTGAGCTGGGGGTGGGAGGATATGCGAGCCCTCAGCATGGCTCGGGGGGGGGGGGGAGACACAGATTGTGTTATGTGCCACTGGAGGATGGGGATGGGGCAGGGATTTATACCCATTGCTTCACTGCTCCACACTCTGCCTAATGCTAACAGAGTCAATGGCTGATTTACAACCTTCTCATTGGGGAGAGGTACAAGACAGGGGGTGCCCTCTCTCACTCTTGTTGTTTGCTCTGGCGATTGAACCGTTTTCTAAATTATTGAGAGATAGGCAGATACACCGTGGGGGTGCAGTTATATACTCACAGGGTGTTGGTGTCTCTTTATGCTGATGTGGTGATTTTTATCAAAGATCCGCAGGATAATTTGACGCTGATTATGGAGGCGGTGCAGATGTTTGGGGCGTTCTCTGGACTGCAGATTAAGCATACAAAATCAGTGCTGTTTCTACTTACTGATGCCACTTTGCAGTTTCTTGATGGTTTTCAGTTTCAATGGCAAACGGACTACAATAGGTATTTGGGGATTTATGTGGCACAGTCTTCTGAGATCGTATATCGACACAATTATGAAAAGGTGTTGGAGCATGCTAAAATGGTTTATGGGAGGATTTTGGTGGTAAAAATGGTCTTACTGTCCCTATTTTTTATGTCTTTCTGAATGTGCCACTGGTGATGTCAAAGTCATATTTTAGAGAAGTGCAATAGCGATATTGCGGTTCATCTCGGTGGGTAAACAAGCATGTATAGCTTGGCAGAAACGGGTGGCGCCATTCGAGTGAGGAGATTTGGCGTTGCCTGATACGGAGGCATACTATGAAGTGGCCCAGGCCGGGTTTTTGGTTTATTGGTATGAAGATGGGGTGGATAGGAGACGTGTCAAAATAGAAAGGGCCCTTGCAGCACCGTCACTACTGCGTGCAGTTATATTAACGGCTCGTAGTAGGACATCTAGAACAAAGGACATGGTGGAGTTGACCTGCAGGGCATGGGTTAATATTGAAGGGCATCGGAAGGGAGGGGTTCTATACTCTCCCAAACTACCAATTAATCAGGTTCCAGGGATGCCAGTATCTGGGGAACTGGGCTATGTAGGTTGTGTGGAATGGCTAGGCATTTCATACTTCCGAGACTTGTTTTCCGGAAGAGCAGTTTATGACTATAGAGGGATGGAAAGGTAGTGGGAATTCTATGTCCCTGGATGTGTTTGTATACTTTTGGCTGCAGAACACTCTGAAAGGTTTATCCTGACTTTTCCGATGGAACTGGAGGCGGCTCCTATATTAGATGGAATAATAGGGTTCGTTGACAATATCAGAATTGTGTCCAAACTGTATAGCAAAACATTGGAAACTCAGGGAGGATGTGCGGCAACGTCTTGAGGGAAGTGGGAGGAGACACTAGGCACAGTAATATTGGATAAGATGTGAGTTATTGTTGTGTGCAAACCAAACAAATAGCTCTTAACAGCAGGTTTAAGTTGATACATTTTAAATATCTGCATCAATTCTACTATACTCCAGCACTCCTTCACTGTTTTTTTTCCCTGACACCCTGGATGAATGCGCTCAATGTGAGACTTTGTCAGCAGACTTCCTCCATTTGGCGTGAAGCTGTCCCCGTATTATTTTTTAGGGGGGGAAGAGGTATTTGAGACACTAAGTGCTATTATTGGGGAGAGGGTGGATACTGTGCAAATGGTGGCTCTACTGGGATATACCAAACATATCACAGGGCGAGTGAGGAGGTTGGCAGGGTTGTTACTGTTCTTGGTGAAGGGTGGCAATGGTATCGGGGGGGGCACAGTGCCCTACAAAGGTACGATGGAAGGAGGACATTCTTTATTGTACTGAATATGGCAGGATCGTTCACCCTGGTGCTAAACCTAAAGCTATATGGGATCCATATTAACAGTACTTAATAGCACAGGTAAGATTGGCGGAGCAGAGCCCAGATGAGGAGGTAAGCTAAGAGACTGGAATGGACTATGTGCGGACTGCTAGGGATGAGGAGAAAACACTGGATGGTACTTGCGGGTATTGGGGTGGGGGGCCACTCACAATGATACTAAAACTGAGCTGTTAAATCAAGACATTGACGTTGTGTATGTATGGTATGAATTGATGACTGTTTTGGGTGGGGGGTTTCTAAACCACTGTATTCTCACACTCTGAAACACTTGTGTATGAGTGTGATAGAAATAAAATATCAATATCTATAATGTTAGTAGTTTAAAACAATAAACAACTTTAAAAAAAAAAAAGGAATAAGAAAGCCAAATGTTTCCATTAGGGAGGGACTTCCAGGTCCTAGATTTCCATAGGTACTGCGACAAGGAAGAAGGCTGAATAGGTGCAATGTTGTAGTAGTGGTCTGCTAATTAATGCAAATGACCCACACCGGAGGAAGGTAGAGAGGCTTACAAAGCCCCCTCAGGTGCAGACCTTAGATAGAGTTGGCTTTGCTGGTGAAAAGCCGAGGAAGTCAGATGCAGAAGGCACATAGTTTGTGTTGGCAGCCCAGTCCGAAGCTGAAGGAAAGAGAGGATGCCAGGACCATTGCAGGGCAGATACCAGCTACCAGTCCTGAGAGGGTCTGTATACCCAGAAAGCTATAATACAGAAGTCGCACAGCAGGAAGTGTACAGAAGGAAGGCGTTCCTCCTTGTGACATGCAGGAGGTTGTTTCAGGTAGCTGGCATGCACCTGTGAGCCTCAATCCTCTCTGTGGTGGCTGGCATGTACCGAAGGGCCACCCGAGCAAAAGAAGATTCAAGTGGAAGTGGATAAAGGTGGACTTACCGAAGAGGTTTGCCGAGTCTTGAAGAGCCAAAGCAGCAGAAGTCCTGTGAGACGCAGGGGGACCAGAGGCACACGTGTAAACCGATGAGTTCAGTGTCAGTGACCCTGGAGCGCTCTGTCCCCACGTGCAGGTTGGAAGAAGACTTGTGAGTGAGAGACGCTTGCCTGGAAGCAGACCTAGTGCAAAGAAGCACTCGCATGGGAGCTCACGCAGAAGCAGACCGATCGAACAGCGCTTGCGTCGAATGAAAGTAATCCACACGTTTGTTTTGAATGCTGAACAATTGTAAGACAGCAGAAGCAGTACTCGCATAAGAGTGAAAGTGGTTCCCAAGTTATTTTTAAATACCTAACTGGGAACAGCAGAAAAATCTAAAGTGTCCTAAGTGGTGGTTTGAGGAAAACCCAACCAACGTTGGGGGCAACTTTATTAAGAGTTAATCAGCATTTCCCAAGCCAAGAGACACTGGAAGTGAGACAAACAGTCTTTCCAATATTGGCAACAGCAGAAGGGGACTAATGCAAGGTTTATAAACTCTGAAACTGGTTTCCCATATTATAGACAACAACTGGTACAAGTTGTTGTAACTTGGGGAGAGGTAAGAAGAAACCCTATCCCTGTCAGTCTTTGGTGGCTTGTGAAGTGGGGAAACGAGCGTGGCAAAAAGGATGCCCTACTAGGCAGAGATGTCCAGAGGGAGAGGAGCATAATTTGCAAAAAAGTATTTCAAGAGCATAAATGTAAACCTTGTCTTCCATTCAGAAAACTTGTTGAACGTTGTTAGGCAAGATTTGTAGTAGTACCCTTTGGATGCACTACAACAACCTTGACCTCCTGGCAATAGGAACCCAACCTTTGGTATAAGTCTGTACTACACAGGTTGGGAGCGTGATTGAGCATCCAGGCTTATCTCAAGAGGTGTCAATGTGAGAAGAAGTGCGGTTACAAAGAGATTCACAGTGACAAGTATCCAAATAAACTCTTACACAAGGTTTCTTGATCAAACACTTATTAATTTATTTAACAGTCAGTTTGAGTAAGCCTTCTTCAGAAGGGGCAATATAATAGTAACACACAAATACCCTTCAAAAATACACACTTAGTTTCTCTAAATCAGCAAATATCTATCACAGGTTCCCACGTGCGTTCGCTGGGAAGATAACCTTTCCATTTCACTAAATATTGCAGTCAACCTCTTCTATATCTGGAATCGAATATCCTGGAGACTTCAAATTCGATTTGATCATT
The DNA here is from genome assembly GCF_040938575.1 of Ambystoma mexicanum. Taxonomy (NCBI): domain Eukaryota; kingdom Metazoa; phylum Chordata; class Amphibia; order Caudata; family Ambystomatidae; genus Ambystoma; species Ambystoma mexicanum. The sequence continues at coordinate 712,661,853 of NC_090931.1, forward strand.
GATGAGTATGGGGTAGGTCGTACTACTGTCCTGGTGGTTTGAGAATAGGGTGTAAGCAAGGACGTGTGAAAAACAGGATGGATCTTCTTCCGGGATTCTGGTAATTGAAGTCGAAATACCACAGGGTTAATGATCTTTTATCGCAAAGGACCCATAGAATCGTGGAGCCAGCTTGTTGGATCGTAGGTGTCGAGGCAAAAGTCTAGAGGAAAGCCATACCTTGTCACCGATGGCATACATAGGACCAGGTCTCCTCCTGGTATCAGCATATCGTTTAACATCCATCCTGGCCTTTTCTAGATGTCCTATCACGTCCTTGTGTACAGTGACCAAATGCTTTATCCAGGAATCAACCGAAGGAACCGGGGTGGAGTGAGGCAGGAGTGTTGGCAGAACAGATGGATGGAATCCTTGACTGCAAAAGAAAGGACTTTTCTTAATGGCAGAGTGGTCAGAATTGGTATATGCAAATTCTGCTACTGGAATCAAAACTGACCAATCATCCTGGACCTTTGAGGCAAAACATTGTAGGTATTGTTCTAGGGTCTGATTTACTCGTTCGGTTATCCCGTTGGTCTGAGGATGGTATCCTGAAGACAAGGCACGTTGAACACCCAACATTTGGCACAAGTACTTCCAGAACTGAGAAATGTATTGAGGTCTGCGGTCTGAGATGATTTTGGAAGGGAGGCCATGGAGCCTAAAGATGTGGTTCAAGAAGATTCCTGCTGTTTCTTGTGCCAATGGTAGCTTATCCAAGGGAATGAAATGGGCCACATGGGTAAACAGGCCAATGGTAACCATGATGGTTGTGAAGCCTTTGGAAGGAGGTAATTCTACAATGAAATTGGTGGCAATTATCTCCCAAGGTCGGTCCCGCAATGCAGGTTGATGAAGAAGACCAGCTGGTTTTTTATTGTCGCACTTGTTCTGACTGCAGACAGCACAGGCTTGGATGTATGCCTTTATATCATCAGCCATTCTAGGCCACCAAAAGTTTCTCTGGATGAGTCGACGAGTAGCCATAATGCCCCGATACCCGGATTGAAAGGTATCATGACAGAGGTTTGTTATCTTGGTTCTCAGATTTTGTGTAGGTATAACCAGGCACTTGTCCTTGAATAGGTAAACGTCCTTGGCACTGAGAAACCATTTGTTAGTCTAGCTGTATTCTTTCCAGAGTTCAGAGAGTGGTGTCTCAGTGCGGATGTTATCCAATAGAGAGTTGGCCTGGTCAATAAACACAGATTCGGGAAACATCTTTGGAAAGGCACAGGCTTCATCAGGTTCGTAATCAGGAAGTCTGGATAGTGCATCAGCTATTATGTTGGTTGTTCCGGGTACATGGTGGATGTGAAACTGGTATTGGGCAAAAAAGAAGGCCCAACAAGCCTGACAACTGTTTCTACAATCCAGGGACTGAAGGACCTGTATATTACGATGATCAGTTTGAACTTGTACAGGAAATTTGACACCCAAGAGTAGATGACGCCATTCTGTAAAAGCCAGCCCTAATGGCAAGCAATTCCTTCTCCAGTACTGAGTAATGTGTTTCACTAGGATTCAAAGTTCAAGACAAATATGCAATGGGATGTTCTTCCTTGTCCTCAGATTCTTGTTTTAGGACTTCCCCTATGGCGTAGTCCGAGGTGTCAGTTTCCACCAGGAAGGGTTTATTGATGTCAGGTTGAGCCAGGATGGGTCTTTGAGTAAATCTTTGTTTTAGGTCTTGAAAGGTGGTCTCTTGGTCTGTCAACCAGTTGAAGGGTATGTCTTTCTTTAATAATGCAACTATAGGTTGTACGATGGCAGAAAATGTAGGGATGCATTTCCTGTAAAAGTTTGCAAGTCCCAGCAAGGATTGTATCTGGTTTACTGATGTAGGGGCAGGCCATGAAAGGATAGAGTCAACCTTGGCAGGATCCATTCCTATTCCTTGAGGACATAAGAGGAAACCCAGATAATGAACAGTAGGGACATGGAAAATGCACTTTTCTGGCTTAGCCAGCAGTTTATTCTCTCGCAAGCGTTGTAAGACCAGAGTCACATGTTTTTGATGTAGTATGGGAAATAATAATAAATCAAAATGTCATCCAGATAAACAATAATAAAAAGGAATTGCATGTCTGAAAATACTCAGTCCATAAAGCGCTGGAAAACGGCTGGAGCATTGGCTAGTCCGAATAGCATCACTAAATATTCGAAATGTCCGAAGGGTGTCCTGAAGACAGTTGTTACACTTCAGGCTTCCCCGCGAGGCTCCTTGCAAAATATGACTTCTTTACAAGCTCCTCTATGGACCAGATACAGACTGCCATGGCGTCTGTACAAACTACGACGGACTCCGGGTCAGCTGACACGTCTTGTACGTGGAAGACGTACGGCAAGACACGCCCCTCTTACGACTATAAAACCACCGTCTTCCAAGGGGCTCATTGCTCCTAATTAGCGTTACAAGCTACACGCGGTTACGTCCGTTACTTCTTCGTGTCTTCCAACACGATTCCTCATCTGAACTCCTGGTTTTGACCTTTGCCTGACTATTGGATTGCCTTGTCTCCTCCTTTATTCCTGTCATGCTCGTCTGGTTGTTTGACTCGGAACGTTATTGGATCCGGCTCCCTTCTGTCTCTTGCGGTACTTCATTCCAGGTTGCCGCTTCTGCACTCGGAACCAAAAGTAGAGACTTGCTGTCAACTATCTGGAACTTTTCTACACCTACCCTGGATACATGTGTGCCCAGGTACATACTTAATTGGCAAACCCCATCTCTGCTACTATTTACCCCCACGACTTGTTTGGCTATTTGTCTTCTGTTGGATTCTGGGACATTGAGTGACTATCTTGTGAGCTTGTCTTCAAGTGCATATAAACGCTTCCCTGAAACTGCACCAACCCAGCACTAGTGCGACCCTCATGCCGTCCGGGGCTACTTCCCTATACTAACATCCCTGTTTGTTATTTTCTCCTGTCGTTGTCTTCTGTTTCCTGGATTCCTTTCCTCAAAATATCCTTATTCAGGTTAGTTGTTACCAATTCTATATATAGTTGGGACCGATATTTACTTAGGCCATTTCCACTCATTTTGTGTTATTCCTTGTAGATCCAACCCGGGGAAGCTCCACTCCAATACCTATCTAGGTAGTTGCTCATTTAATTCAACTGTTCTAATTACTTGCCTTAACCTCGACACTGTCTAATATCTTTGTATTCCTTTGCAGCATTGGTATTGGCGGTGTGTGTTCTCCCCGCTCTTTTATTCAATTGACACCTCTGTCTGTCCCAACTGAAACAGTAGAGAGGTACATTGTAGAAAGGAGCCCCTCTTTGAGGAAGCCTGAGTCTTGTACTCAGGGGAGCTTGGATGGAAGGCTGAATATCGATTCTTGTACCTCCAAGGTCACTCCTCTGCATCTTCGGCCTATTTCGGAGTGGTGAGTAACAGAATTAGCAGCCACGAAAATGTCCACGGAGGCCAGTGATGCTTTGAATCAAATCGTGCAAATGGTCACGGATCTACGAACCGACTTGACCAATGCACAAGAGGCACTGCGCCAACATATGGACGCCATTCAGGCCTTGGTTACCACACCAGCGTCACAGATGGCCGGTGCTGGTGCTACAGCATCTGGTTCAGGGTTTCCACCTCCACAGCAGGAATCAAACCAGATCATGCTTACAACCCAGTTCCCTCTAGCTCCTCCTGAACGCTTCCTAGGCGACCCTAAACAATACCGAACATTCATTAACCAATGCAAACTGCATTTTTTGTGCCGTCCCGCTTCATTTCCAACCTCTACAACTAAAGCGGCTTTTGTCTTGTCACATTTAGGAGGCACTGCAGCCGCATGGGCTAACCCATTGTTGGAATCCAATAGTCATGTTCTCTACAATTGTGATGCCCTTCTTGCTATGATGAGTAAAGTATTTGATACACGTTATACTACTCAAGCTACTGCCCTGGAACTCTTAAAGCATCGACAAGGGAACAATTCTTTATTGGTCTATTTGGCCCGGTTCAATCTGTTGGCAGCAGAAACTAACTGGTCTGAGGAAAAGAAGACGGCCGTCTTCTATCAAGGTCTCTCAGATGGACTAAAGGACATCCTCTCCACTGTTCCTGTAGTTCCCACGGCATTCGGGGAACTGCTAGATTCAGTCCTTCAGATTGATGCCTGTAAATCCGAAAGACGTGGTGAAAAGAAACCAGCATTGTTCAGCACGGTTTCAGCAGAGGCCTCGTCTTCTTCACTTCCTGCGCCAGAACCTATGCAGATTGGTGTGGTTAGGGGACCACTTACCTCTGCTCAACGAGAATATCGTAGATCACACAATCTCTGCATGTACTGTGGGGCCTCTGACCATTTATTGCCTGAATGTCCCAAAAAGCCCAAAAGAAAGGCGGGAAACGCCAAATCCCGACAGTAGACAGAGTCCCTATGTCGGGAAACTCACCTTTGGACTCTAGATTACAGAATCCGAGTCATTTAGTCCGCCTACTTGTTACATTTTCTCTAGATCATGGTGTTTCATTCCAGACAACAGCAGTGATTGATTCAGGTGCAACAGTACTTATTTTGATCAATGCTTTGGCTCTATGTCAAGAATACCACTGGTTCGCAAAGCTATACCTGAAACGGTGAATGCAGTGGATTGTTCAATTCTTGTCTCAGGAATGGTAACTCACCAAACGGTTCCACTACATATGAGTACCGATGAAGGCCATACTGAAGACATATCATTCGATATCATCAAAGCACCAGCCTACAAAGTCATTCTGGCTATTCCATGGTTGAAGCTTCATAACCCTGCCATCGACTGGTCATCTCAGATTCAGTTCCCTTCCAATATATGCAATACTCAATGTACTACATTACTTGGTATTACCCAGGATAGTCCGATCAGGGCACTGGTTTCTCCTACTATGCATATTAGAGCTGTTTCTAAAAATGTCATCTCTGTGATACCTTCTCAATATGCAGATTACACAGATGTTTTTGACAAATGGATGGCAGAGACTCTACCCCCACATAGAGCCTATGATTGCCCAATAGACCTAATACCGGGAGTAAAGATACCATCTGGCAGAGTGTACTCCCTTACTCTCAAAGAAGATGAAGTCCTTAAAGATTATATAGACAAGGCCTTGGCCATGGGATTCATTTGTCCATCCAAATCACCAATTGCATCACCACTTTTCTTTGTTCCTAAGAAGGAAGGGGATTTACGTCCCTGTATTGATTATCGTGCTTTGAATGCGGCAACCATAAAAAACCAGTACCCTCTTCCTCTGATCTCTGTCCTCCTTGATCAATTGGGATCTTCCAAAATATTTACTAAGCTAGATCTCAGAGTAGCTTACAATCTCGTCCGTATGAGAGAGGGAGACGAATGGAAGACCGCATTCAAAACATGTTACGGTCTATTTTAATACCTTGTCATGCCCTTTGGGTTATGTAATGCCCCGGCCACCTTTCAGGCATTCATGAACAATTTGTTTTATGACATTCTTGATTAGTTTGTTGTTGTCTACCTGGATGACATTTTGATTTATTCACAAAACCAGGAAGACCATGAAAAACATGTCAAAACATTACTCCAACACCTGAGAGATCATAAATTGTTTGTAAAAGCCCAAAAGTGCATATTTCATGCCTCAGAGGTGGAATTTTTGGGATATGATCCTACTAACAATGGAGTGCGCATGAGTCAGTCCAAAATTAGTGCTATCCTGGAATGGCCTGTACCCAATTCAGTCAAATCTTTACAATCATTCCTAGGATTTGCAAACTTCTATAGACGCTTCATCAATGGTTTTTCTGAAATCTCTGCACCTCTTACCTCTCTGACAAGTGCCAAGGTGCCATTTGTATGGTCTTAAGAAGATCAGAAAGCTTTTGATCAATTAAAATCAGCCTTCACTTCCGCCCCTGTCCTCAAACATCCTGATCCCGAGCTTCCTTTTTTTGTTGAAGCTGATGCTTCGTGTTATGCTCTTGGGGCGGTGTTGTCTCAAACCTGTCCTCATTCGGGAGAGATTCATCCTGTTGCCTACTTCTCTCGTAAATTGACAGCTTACGAAAGAAATTATTCCATCACGGAACGCAAACATCTAGCCATCAGAGTCGCATTCTTGGAATGGAGACATCACCTTCTGGGGGCCAAACACCTTGTAACAGTATACTTGGATCACCGCAGTCTGTTAGCCTTCAAATCTATGAAATGTCTTACAGCTAGACAGGCGCAGTGGCATTTATTCTTTTCACAGTATCAATTTGTTATCACTTATCGTCCTGCTAAAGCTCAAGTTTCGGCTGATACTCTCTCTCGCTTACATGCGGATGGCCAGTCTCAACAGATCGAAGCACTTCCTCTTCTACCGAACAAAGTTGTTTGTGGTTGTTCGGTTCAGCCCTCTTTGCGTTCAATCATCCTTGATTGGGTCTCAACCCATCCAAAAGAGATCACTGACTTCAATCTGGAAGTAATTCAGGGTATGCCATTCATTCAAGGGCGCGTCTATATACCGTCAGGTCAAGCTAGAGTTTTAGCGCTCCAGTGGTCTCACGATTCATTGATTGCTGCACATCCAGGAAGTCAAAAAACCCTTGAAGCCTTACGGCGTTGGGCTTGGTGGCCTTCCATGGTTCGTGATGTAAAGGACTACATTTTGACTTGTTCCATATGCACTCAGTGTAAAACCTCTAGAGCCAAACCAGTCGGCTTGTTACAACCTCTTCCTGTTCCGTACAAACCTTGGCAGATGTCAATAGATTTCATTGTGGAACTTCCTGACGTTCAGGGCCATGACACCATTTGGGTAATTGTTGATTATTTCACAAAATATGTATTGTTCATACCTTGCTCTGGTTTGCCTGCGGCTCCGGAATTGGCGAGACTGTTCTTGACAAATGTGTTTCGTTTCTTTGGATTACCCTCGGTTATTGTTTCCGACCGTGGCACACAATTTACGTCACGATTCTGGAAGGCTCTTACAGCTTCTCTGGGTATTGAGGACAGGTACCCCTCGGCTTACCATCCTCAAACGGATGGGCAGACTGAGAGAACCAACGCTACTATTGAACAGTACCTACGCTGTTTATGACTTCAGTTCCAACAGTCTTGGTTTACTTCTCCGCCTTATGCAGAGTTTGCATATAACAACTCTATGCATACATCAACTGGGGTTTCTCCCTTTTTTTTTGCCCTGTATGGTGGTCATCCTAGGGCATTCCCACTTGATCCGGTACTACCGGCCATTAATCCAGCAGCAAGAGATTGTATTAGATATCTCGATAAGATTCATCGGGATGTACGCTGTCATTTACTCCGAGCTCAAGATCGTGCCAAGAAGTATGCTGATGTGCATCGATCACCTGCACCAGTCTTATCGGAGTGGCATGAAGGTGTGGTTGTCGTCCCGTAATTTGAGAATTGCGGGCAAACGCTCACTTCTGCCCAAATACGTGGGACCCTATACCATTACTGATGTTATCAATCCCGTGGCGGTCAAGCTCTCCCTGTCGCGATCGTGGCGCATACATCCAGTCTTTCACATCTCCCTGATCAAGCCTTTCATCCAGGGGGCCCGTCTGCCTACTCGTCCTTCGCCGATCTTGGTGGATGGTGAGGAGGAATATGAGGTCTCGCGTATCCTGGACTGCAGGGTGTCTAGGGGTACGTTGTTCTACCTCGTGGATTGGAAGGTGTATGGGCCTGAGGACCGTACTTGGGAGCCTCTCTCCAATTTGCATTGTCCGGATCTTCTGAGGAGTTTTCATTCCGCCAAGGGGTTTCCAGAGTCTTTGGGGGAGGATGCTGTTACACTTCAGGCTTCCCCGCGAGCCTCCTTGCAAAATATGACTTCTTTACAAGCTCCTCTATAGACCAGATACAGGCTGCCATGGCGTCTGTACAAACTACGACGGACTCCAGGTCAGCTGACACGTCTTGTACGTGGAAGACGTACGGTAAGACACGCCCCTCTTATGACTATAAAACCACCGTCTTCCAAGGGGCTCGTTGCTGCTAATTAGCGTTACAAGCTACACGCGGTTACGTCCGTTACTTCTTCGTGTCTTCCTACACGATTCCTCATCTGAACTCCTGGTTTTGACCTTTGCCTGACTATTGGATTGCCTTGTCTCCTCCTTTATTCCTGTCATGCTCGTCTGGTTGTTTGACTCGGAACGTTATTGGATCCGGCTCCCTTCTGTCTCTTGCGGTACTTCATTCCAGGTTGCCGCTTCTGCACTCAGAACCAAAAGTAGAGACTTGCTGTCAACTATCTGGAACTTTTCTACACCTACTCTGGATACATGTGTGCCCAGGTACATACTTAATTGGCAAACCCCATCTCTGCTACTATTTACCCCCACGACTTATTTGGATATTTGTCTTCTGTTGGATTCTGGGACATTGAGTGACTATCTTGTGAGCTTGTCTTCAAGTGCATATAAACGCTTCCCTGAAACTGCACCAACCCGGCACTAGTGCGACCCTCGTGCCGTCCGGGGCTACTTCCCTATACTAACATCCCTGTTTGTTATTTTCTCCTGTCGTTGTCTTCTATTTCCTGGATTCCTTTCCTCAAAATATCCTTATTCAGGTTAGTTGTTACCAATTCTATATATAGTTGTGACCGATATTTACTTAGATCATTTCCACTCATTTTGTGTTATTCCTTATAGATCCACCCCGGGGAAGCTCCACTCCAATACCTATCTGGGTAGTTGGCCATTTAATTCAACTGTTCTAATTACTTGCCTTAACCTCAACACTGTCTAATATCTTTGTATTCCTTTGCAGCATTGGTATTGGCGGCGTGTGTTCTCCCCGCTCTTTTATTCAATTGACACCTCTGTCTGTCCCAACTGAAACAGCAGAGAGGTACATTGTAGAAAAGAGCCCCTCTTTGAGGAAGCCTGAGTCTTGTACTCATGGGAGCTTGGATGGAAGGCTGAATATCGATTCTTGTACCACCATCATCTCCAAGGTCACTCCTCTGCATCTTCGGCCTATTTCGGAGTGGTGAGTAACAGCAGTCTTCCACTCATTGCCTTCCTTTATATGGATCAAATGGTACGCGCCCCGTAAATCAGGTTTGGTAAAGATGACGTGCCACGTACCGCTTCCGAGATATCGGAGATGGGTGGTAATGGATTACGGTCCTTAAGGGTGCATTGATTAAGACCCCGGTAGTCCAGGCAGGGGCGGAGTTCATTGGTATCCTTCTTAGGGACAACAAATAATGAGGCCCCCCTCAGGTGACCTAGGACGAATGGTTTCATTGGCGAGGTTGGTGTCCAGGTATTCACGTAGAGCTCTTGTCTCGGGTTCAGAAAGTATAAACATCCTTCCAAATGGTATAACTGCAGAATCCTCCGTGTCGATAGCAGTCTTCAGGACGATGGGGAGGTAGTCAATGAACAATAGCTGATGAGAATACATCTGAACATTTTTGGTATTTCTCAGGCACCTGGGTAATGTTGGACACACTAATGGATGATTTCTTTGGAAGCTTAGGTTTCTGCGGATATGGGTAGCATCATATTCTGGGACATACAATGAGAGAGACAAAATTCTGAGCCTAGAAACAAAGAACCGGCTGCCCAGTTGATATATGGGTTGTGTTTTTGGAGCCAGGGCATACCCAAAACCATCGGGTAATGAGCTGCCTTTATTATGTCAAAACATAGTGTCTCCTGGTGGTTGTTTGACAGTAGTAATTCTGTGGTTTGCTGGGTTATAGGTCCCGAAGATAATGATTTCCCATCTATTCCTTCGACAGCGTGTATGATCCCTCTGGATTCTAAGGTATATGGTGTTTCAAAGCCTACTCATGGTCCCGAAAAATACCCATAGCACCACAATCCACCAGGGCAGGATGGAATGCTTCTCCCTATTGGTGGTTGACAAGAATACCTGCAGTATCACCAAGCTATTTGAATGTTGACAGTTTACGGATGGAGAAGAATCGGGGCATGTACCTTTCTCCCGAAGCTGGGCTCTGTTCAAGATCGGGAGCTGGCGTTTCCTGAACGCCGAGGTGGGGCTATTGGACAATTTCTTAAGAGATGTTTATCAGAAGCACAATACATATAGAGTCCAGTGTTGATCCGACGAATCCTTTCCTGTGATGAAATAGGTCCCTGCAAGGAACCAAGATGCATAGGCTCAGGATCTGGAGAGGGAGGGGAGGCAGCTTCTTGAGGGTTAGGATAATCCAAGGGAACCTTCAGTGGTAACGACTGTGTCTTTCTCTTTTCTGCCTTTCTCTCTTGGATACGAAAGTCGATTTGTAAGGACAGGTCTAACAAAGCCTGGAAGGAATGTGGACGGGCCACTCTGGCCAGTTCATCCTTGATCTCGTCATTTAATCCATGACAAAACAACCTAAAACAACCGTCTGGAGTCCAATTTGCCTCCTTGGCCAATTGTTTAAAGCGGGTTAAGTAAGACAACATATCTGGATTGCCTTGTTGGAACTCCAATAGTTTTTCTTGAGCACTGTATACTTGTTCAGGGCGGTCAAACATGGTTTTGAAGGCATCCACAAATTCTTCATAGTTGTGCAGGAGTGGGTCTCCCGAATTCGCTAAAGGAATTGCCCAGGCTAAAGCATTTCCAGAAAGGTGAGAGATTATGAATCCCTCTTTAGCCGTAGGTGTAGAGAAATAGAATGATTTGAAGGTGAAATGCTCTAGACATGAATCAATTAAGGAACGTAGTGCCTTGGTGGTTCCATCGTACTTGTCTACTATGCCCCCAACCATGGCACTTTCTTGAAATGCCGAGTCCCTGGATAGCACAAGCTGTTTTAGTGCTGCATTTTCAGCTTTAAGATTCTGTACTTCGGTTGTTAACTCTTGCATTCTTCTCATGAGATCCTGAACAGCGGCCTCCATATTTGTTTCAATATCAAATCCTTGTGTTAGAACACCTACCTGGGGGATGAGTCTGAGGGGTCCTTTGGGGTGGGGTCGAACCTGGCAGTTGTATCCCCGTTTCCAGATGTTGAGGAGAGGCGTCTTTGTGGGTTCGCCATCTCCTGCAATGCCGTCTCGCGTTAAGCGAGCAGGTACACAGGCATTTGGGACACGGGTCGCCAGAGAGCGAGCTTGTGTTTCAAGCCTCGTTCTCGCGGCGGCTCCACTTCCGCGCATGCTCAGGGTTACATTGCGGTCCAAGCTTCACTCCCGTGCTGGGCCTCAATATAAGCGAGCTGGTCCCGTCACTCGTCGCGACTCAACGCGGTTTGTTCTGCCTTCCCGCTTCGGTCCCTGCATTGACCGTCTTTTGTCAACTTCCTCTCCACCCTCCATGCTCAGCCGGTATCCTTGGTCCTTGTACTCAGCTCTTGCCCCTTGGGACCACCTCCTTCTCCTGTTCAGTCCTGGTGGGCTCTTGTCTCCTGTTCCCCCTTCCTTGGGACCCTCACCAGTTTCCTGTCCCTGATCCTGTCCCGATTGGTCCTGTTACCTCTTTGTCTGCCTGCCTTGTCTTCCTCCCTTTCTTAGTCCACCCTTCTTGCCTTGCCTTCTGCCATCTCCTGCTTGGCTGCCAGTGTCTTGGACGTCCTGTCTTTAGCAGCCTGCTCCTCGCATACTTACCAGTCTTCGTAGCTTGGATTATATCGCCTGCAAATCCTCAACAACTCCTTTCATACTTATCAGCTTTCTGCAGCCCGGATCACTTCACACTCAAGCCTATAAAGCAACAACTACTGACCTTCCCTGCCAGTGCTTTCACTGTTCTGGCGTCACGTTAAAAACAGGGAAGAGTCCATCCGTGGCATCAGGAGCTGGTCCCCTTTCGTTCCTGCAACTTCAGGACGGAACTGGGGCTGGTTCTTTGCATCGTCTTTTCATCCTCCTGTTGGCAACTTAACGATCTGGCTACCCCGCCATGCAAGTCTCCTGGATCCTCAGGTACGCAGCGTCCAAGGGACGCAGCTATTGACACCTTGGCGTCTCAAACTGTCACACTTCGTCTTGAATCTCACCTGTTTATCCTTTGAAGTCTTGTTCTTCGGAGGTCTTTCCTTCTTTCTGATGGCTCGGGATTTGTACGGACACAGGCGAGGGTCCTCTATTGCCAGTGTGCAGGTAGGGTACCAGTCTCGTAGAGATGCTGGTGTTCAGTACTCCAGGGAGGATCAGGTAAGTATAGACTGAGTCCGGGAAGGGAATGGTAACCAGGAATGAACTGGGAAGCTTGTACCGTGCAAAAGGCAGAGTACGGGTGCTGTACGGATCCAGGCTAAAGCCCCCAAGGTGAAGGCGGAAAGAACAATTCCACAAGCGGTAAGCACGGGCAGAACCGAATATTACCAGGAAGGAATTGGAACCACTAAACAAGGGGGATAGCATGGGAGTAGAGGAAAGTTAGACACACTCTTGCCGGAACTTCGGAAAGGTAGCGTTGAGACGCGCAGAGCCACGGGTGCGCGTCTGTTTTCTAGGAAGTGGCAGGTCAGTTTAAACACTAGACAGGTAACTTCGAAATGTCGTCGGCCATGTTGGGAGTATGCTAGAAAGGATGTTGCGGTGTTTGATCGACCATGTAGTCCAGAAGAGGTGGAAACGGTGAATCATGACACATTCAGGGAGCCAGGCCAGGCCAAAGTCAATTGGGCAAAAGTCTAGGTGAGCTGAAGCACTTCTTACAGGTAGGCAAAAGTCTTGCACAGTGTTTTAGATCCTGTTGTTCCTGTGCCTCAGTCTTGGGGACAAAAGGGAGGACATCTGGGGACTCCTGCAACCGGACGGTCAGTGACAGCAAAGGACAAACTTCTATTCAGTGGCACTTCGTGGGTTCTGCTCCTCGCACCTCAGCAAATAGCTCCACTGTAGTCTCTCGGATACCACTCTGGACTTTCCTCGCATCTTGGGTCCAGCACTCTGTTGAGGGGGCTCAGGCATGGTCAGTCCTGCTTACTAGGAGTCCGGAGGATTTTCCAGCAGCTTGGGTCCGACTTAAAAGTGATGCACTCCAATCTGGTGTTCCTCTCCCTGGCACTTTGGTTCCTGCAGCAGCAAGGAAGTATAGCCAGCTCGAAGAGGATGTCCAGATGAGTTCACTTTGGAGTTGATTGGTCCCACCAACTCAAGGGGAGAAGTTGTCCTTACAGGGCTTCTCTAGTTGAAACGAATTTGGAGTTTCAGCACAGCAGCATGACTTCACCGGGCAAACCAACGGTCCAGGAGTTGCAGCAGGCGTCTTCTTCAAGTTCTTCTTCGGATTCCTTCGTCTAGTGGTCGACTCTGCCTTCCAAGCCAAAAAGCCTTTCCTTTTTATGCAGGTTTGTCCCATTCATTCCAGCCTAGCTGTCAGTCACCTAGCAGGGTGGCTGTCCTTGGCAGACAGCCAGCCGGCCAATCACCTAAGCGTGCATTCCTGTCTCCTAGGAGACTAAGCACAGGGAGTTTCGGGCACCTCCCTCACTTCCTGCCCCTGCCAGACACTCTGGCGCTAGAGGCGGGCTTCACTCGTGAATCCCACCAATGACAAAACAAACAAATGGACCAAACCTGGTTAGGCTTGCAGAGTAAATCTCAATAAGGACCTTTCCAGCAAGAAATCGCGACAAAAGAAGACTGGGGCCATTTTGCCAAAATATGCACGCATGGGTGCTTTACCCAGGCTGCAATTGCAGCCCGCGGTAAAAAGACAATGGTAGTAAAAAGTAAACCACTGCCACCAACCATTATTTGTAGAAAGGGTAACATAAAAATGTTACATGAGAAACTTAACAAAGGGGATACTAAGTAACCTCTCCAGCACCCTATTGTAAGATAGTGTGTGCTTGGTCTAGAAAGTTACAAATGTAAGTAAAGCCAATTTCACTTCACTGCTCTTGGAAACAGTAGTTTATCCAAGAGAAGATATTTAAACCTTTGGGAAATCTGAAAGACTTCCCTGTGCCACTGCACTGAAGGTGCTGTGTGACAAAATGTAAAGATGATGCCTATGGAGTTTGTCAGACTCCATACTAACAAGAAATCAAATCACATTAAAATACATGAGAGAGTGGGGAAAAAGGGTCTCACTCTCACCAGGTTAAAAATGATAAAAGTCCTAAAACGCAGCAAAGTTGCTGGAGGTCTCTAAGGTAGAGAGGAATTAGCATATTTCTGAGAATTCTCCCTAACAAACGTTTTGAAGCTGTATCTTGTTGAGAGCTGCGAAGCTGTTGTAACCACTTGTCAGTTGACATTGACCACAAAAAGCACTTGTTGTTGTGAAACGCTGCTTGGGCAAGGGAGTATACCCGAATGGCAACCTTTGGAGACTGTAGGCCTGTTAAGGAAGCAGACCAGGTGGAAGTTGGAGAGGTGCTACAGGTGGTCCTGACAGAGACATTTTATGTTGTTAGAAGTACTGAAGGAAGAGCCAAGCAAGGCTGTTTTAGAGATGTTATATTATCTGGAGTTGTTAAAGTGACGAATCATCCTGACCATTATAAACATTGTTGCTATTGAGGAACTAAGAACCTGCTCCAAGAAGAATCTTATAACCAATATGTTGGAATTTTCTGTTGACAAGTTGATATTTCATCATACTTTAATGCAACGTTGTTGCAAATCAGGATTTCCTTGTGTTCTTATCTTGAACTGTAAAGCAGAATCAGGTTTAAACCTGGGGGAAGGGGAGTTTGCACAGGTTCAAAAGAGAGACTGTGGTTACATTTGAACTGCCATGCATTTCCTTGTTTATTTGTGATCTTTATAAGGGTGGGGGACAGATATCCTTTGTTAGAGTGCTTCCTTTAGTTTATTTTAGGCAGGGGAATCCTAGTCGGGGTATTGTTAGTTAGGCGTTCATCCAACCTTATCATATAATAAATTGGCATGTGTTGAGAACTTCACAAAGTGCTCTGTCTCACATTGCTGACCCCCTCACACCAGGTACAAAATTCCTTGGTTGTTTTAAGTTGCACACATCTCACCTTACAGCGGAGTGCACCAGGGGTACTTTGTATATCTTTTTTCTTTTATTCTAAGTAGCATTTCTTTTGCTTGCATGTTATGCCCAGAACGAGTTTGCTGGCAGTTGATATTTTTCACGTGCACTTTTGCATTTGATCACATGATGCCTTTTAGAGTACCATATACTCTAACATGGCTTTGCCACACTGTTTTATTGGCCATGTGGTCTTTTGGCCTTCTTCCTGCCCTCTCTGGCAAACGCTTGCTTTCCTAGGTGTTAAGGCAATTCTTGTGCCACCCTCTGATGAGGTTTCTACACTAACTAACCCCAGGGGAAAGGCTAAAAAAACCTGACAAGAAAGGGAAACCAAACCTTTCTTAAGGTAGGTACCGTGATCAGAGCGTCATGGTTTAACTCTCGGGTAGTAGGCAGCCGCAAAGGTACAATTAGTCCACACACATATCCCTCGAAAATAATCTTCACTGATATACTAAACATAATTTATTTTGATTTTATTTTTTTATTTGTGTTTGGTTATGCATAACCTTTTACAAAATGGAATCAAAAACAAAGTGCAAGATAAACATGAAAAATAAAAAGAATTAGACATTAACAACGTACATGTCACATTAGTGCCACAAACCAGATGAGACACTTCAAGCTCTTTTTACAACGTGAACTGGACAAGAAAATAAAATACACAGTTTTCCATTTCAGTGTTCGAAAATTTAACGGAGCTGCAGACATTTCGGGACCCTTCTAAACATCAAGAAGGGGATGGGGACTGGAAAAGGGAAGCAATGAGGAAGAGGAGGATAATTCCCTTCCTAAGACAGCAGTTGGTGTATACTGAAGATGTTATTACATCATTGGGTTGCATCTTTCCAGGGTCCATACCACAGCCATGGTAAGGGTTGTGTCGTGGCCCGAGATCAATCCATCCCAAAACATTTCTCTGATTATATCTTCCTCTCCAGCTGTGAGTCTGGAGAAAAGGGGATAATCTCAATTGCCAGATGCCCTCACAATCCATCAAGAGGTGTTTCAGAGTTTGATTTCCCGGGATAGTACTTATCCTACATGATTTAATGGCTGGACCCCCCCTTAGGTAATAATACACAGTATTAAAATATACGATGCATACTTATAAAACAGTAACACTTGCCTAACCCCAGTATTAATATGTGGGTCCTCAACCAGAGGTGAGCACCCAACATAAAATAACAGGGGTTGGGGAGAACCATGAAACCATAAAACCTAGCAAGTGGCTAAGTTCCCTTTGGACCTGCACTGTACAGTGTCCTAAGGACACAACCCAACCCTGCTATATGTGGAACGCCCGGACCTGGTGGTCGGCTCCTAGCACATATGATAGGGGATTGGTGAAATCGGAATGCACAATTCTGACGACAGGAAAAATAGGATAAAAATCCCTAATGCCTTTTTATATTAATCAACAATCATGTAGACTCCCAGGGCGTTGTATAAGTATTAATGTACAGCCACACATAGTAATACATTATAGCCATAGAGAACATGAAAATGTTGTAAACCATAGTCAAAGGATTCCAAGAATCAATAAAATATTTTTGCAACAGTAACCATCCTTAAACATTTCAGGGAAAATATACGCATTGTTAAAAGATTCAGTCACATTGTTTGCATTACATTCACCATAATTAGAATGCAGGGTATGACTTTATAAAAAGGGATATATAATTATACCTACTTGCAAACATTATTAAACTTGGTCCAGAGTGCTCTGAACCCGTACGGGATCCATGGCAAATGTCCAGGGACAGGTGTCAAGATCTGAGGTCCAGGAACATTATTATATCTCTGTGCCCAAGTACCAGTCAGAGAAGAGCTATCAATTCGCTGACCGGTTATTGAGGCCACAGGTGGTTGGCAGGAACAGGAAACACCGGGTCCCGGATGGCTGTAAGGGAGAGAGAAGGGTTAGCAGGCAAGTACATGGAAACTACTATAAGCACAAAACAGTAGACAGAAAGAACACCTACCCTAGAGGTATCCGGTGGCAGCTTAAAACCTAAGTGTTCCCCCTAAAGGAGTGGAGAGCAAGGTAGGAGGGTCCTCAGAGATGGGAAGGCAGGGAGGAAGCAAGACAGTCCAGGAAGCAATCCAGAGGTCTTGAACAGTTCAAATGAGGCAGTCCCAATAACCAAATCCAAAGGGCAAAACCAAAGGCAGTCCAATAAGCAATCCAAGGGTCAGTTCCAGAATACAGAGTGCCAAGGGACAAATCCAATGAGAGATGATCCAGAAGCAAAACAAGGTAAAAAATCCATGAAATCCAAAAACAGGAGTACGAGGAGCACAGAAACACTAATCGCCGAAGGAACAGCTGAGAAGCACTGACTGAGAGGGCTGGAGCTCTCTTATAGGGTTCTTCCGGGTCACATGACTGCCCTCCTGGTCACGTGGCCGCTAATCGTTTCACGTGACCTTCTCCTGTGAAGATCGGGGAAGCAGGCGCCAGTGGCGCAACGGCATGCAGCGTGCTCTCGGAGACTGGGCGGGCACAGGAGCGGATGTGATCCGCGCCGCCGCCAAGATACCGCCAGACCAGGTGAATGGGAGGAGTTACGGGGTCCATGCTGTTGCGAGGAGTGCATGACAGCAGGTAAGTACCACAGAGTCAATTACAGGAGCGTTCGAGAGTACGTTCAAAGTTCCAAAGGAATGACTGGCAAAAGTTAAAGGGTTGTCCAGTTTAAGGGAGTTAAGTCTGATCTACGCCACAGGTGCAGGTTCTGAAATGATCAATCCTAGGGAAGGCCAAAGGAGACCCCCGAGGAAGTGTTCCAGAGGTCGGAAGATGGGGTCAGGAACCCAGATGAAGTAGGATAACGAGTGGACCTCCCAGTTGAGGTCTAGGCAAAATAGGGTAAAGACGTGCCTCCAAGGAATCTCTACAATGGACCAGGGGGACACCCGAGGGGCGAGTATCTCAATTACTCGTCCAACACGGGACCCCAAGGTATAAGTACTCATGTCAGTGGCTTCGGTGAAAACCGCTCCACAAACCCAAAACAACCCGGTGAGTAAACGGCTCCTTTCCACATGTGCAGTTTTCAGGGTTTGGTTGCCAGGAATTTCAACCAGGGGCCAGCGACAACCTCAGCTAACCAGAAAAGGAACAACGGCTCTTCCCAGCACCTGGACCCTCAACCCTGCCTCATAGATTTCACAGAGGACGACCCCGGATAGACGTAACCTGCACAAATGAATCCCAGCAGCTCAATTATTAAAACAAGATGGCAGCACAGCTGCAAATGGTCCTAGGATAGGGACAACAGCTAGGGGCAGATATGGGCATCCTAAGCTGAATAGTTGGTAGGGTGTTGAGGTCTTATGAGCCCTCTGGACACCAGCAGTGATCCACAGCCAAGTGGAAGATTGTGATAGTACACACTGGGATGCAGCGGTAAATGGCCCAGAAAATGGTTCATGGGTGGAGGGCCTGACCCAGCAAATGTGTGGAGTCATGGGAAGTCTTCAAGAACCCCAGACTGGACCTCCAATAGCCACAATAAAAAAGTGTTATATGCCCAAGCCACTTTACTCAGCAAGTATTGCCAAATGAGGGCAAAAGGGTGGGAATAGCTGGTATAACGCCTTCAACAGGTCAGCAGAGCTGCCACCTCAAGTTACAGGAACAGGCAAGTCAGTGAGTGCAATAAGAGCAGGACAAAGTTTTAATAACCTGGCACAAAGGGGCTGGCCAAAGGCCAGCCAGCCGACCAATAAAAAGGATTGGGGGCAAGCGGTCGTAGGACTGCCACTTACCATTAACCACCTCCAGTGGAAGTGAGAGAGATAGTCCAGGGACATATACCGCCTCAACCAGTTAGGACTACTATGGAGGATGCCATTGTAGGCTCATAAAGAGCCCATGTGATCAGAACATCCTTTTTTATGGCCTACCTCTTGTTCACCTACACAAAGCAAAGCCCTGAAACACACAATGGTCAAAAGCACGGTTTTAAAAGCCCCATTGGTATTCCAATGGCTACCTTGCGCTACCAAGGTATAGCTTCCACCAACCTGCTTCCTATAACATAATGAGTAGTTGAAACCTGCATACCTTGCACTTAAAAGAATAAAGATTCTTGTTTTCCAGTTGGGTTTATGTTATTTAATTAACAGTGTAAGTAGGTCAGCCGACACGCATTTTGACCCATCCCGGTCCTTATCAAGGCTATGCAGTTATTTTTCAGATTGCCACGGATCAGGGTTTGAGTCTCACCATTCCTGGTTAGGTTTTGGAGGGAGGTTGCTCTATTCTGTCCTTACCGTCTGGCGATATACCAGGGCCCGGTCGGGCTCAGGATGGCTGGCCTTTCGGCTCTTTCACAGTGGCTTTGGCAAAAACAGCTCCAGTAATCCAAAACAACCCAGTGAGTAAACAGCTCCTTTCCACAGTTGTGAATTTCGGGATTTGGTTGCCAGGAATTCGAAACTTGAGCCAGAGACAACCAGAAAAGGAACAAAGGCTCTTCCCAGTACTTAGTACCCTCATGGCTGCATCAGAGATTTCACAGAGGACGACGACGGAAAGACTTTGGAACCTGCAAAAATGTATCCCAGCAGCTCAATGAATAAAAGACCGTAGCACAGCAGCAAATGGTCCCAGGATGGGGCCAACAGAAGTTAATCTGAGATGTAAAACACATATTTTTATTTATTATGTGCAGTGACCCGGGTACCACACTATCTGCTACTCTCTATTACTAAATATTCCCCCTCTAAACCCCTTTGCTCCTGTGGCACAAGCCCTTTGGTGTAAAGCGTTTTGCTAAGCAGAGGGCAGGAGGTTGATCGCTTTCCTCAACTGGCTCCCTTCTTTGGAACAGCCTCCCCCTCACTCTTCGTCTTGAGCAGGACTTTATTAAATTCTCAAAGCTCCTCAAGACTTTCCTCTCTAGCTCCTGCTTCCTCCCCACTCTCCTCTGCAAATCTCACAGTTGCTTGTTTGGTGTGCAGGGCCCTTATGCATCCTTGGGGCCCTGTCCTCCAACTCTGAATCCCCCCAACTTATGTCTATCCTCGGCACATGCCTTGGCTCACCCTCCTCCCTGAAGGATCGCACTTACCCTTCTTTGTACTTCACCTGTTGCTCACCCATAAGCACCACAGTAGCTACCCCATTCCCCCTCCCTTCTGCACTTGCACTTTCTGAACACTCACAAGGCATAGTTGGTTCGTCCACCCCCCACTGTATTTAATAATTGTTTATGTATTTAATTTGTATTAATTGTTTGTTTCACATCCCCCTGTCCCCTCCCTGTGCCCTGTCGGCACTTTGAAACAGTATTTACTTCCTGTACAAGCGCCTAACAAGCAAGCAATAAATAAATGTTCTGTGTGCGTTTAGTGAAAAAGAAACATGCTGAAGGAGATATGCTTTGCGCCCGTTCACTATACTGAATCTCTAAAATCTGAATGATCATATTAGTAAAAATAGTAGCCATTGATTTGATTATAATAACTATTTTGAATGGATTGTGTCCTCCCACGTATTCCTCATCTTGTGATAAATCGTTATCTCCAACTTCGCTGCTTCGGAAAAAAAAATTCTCGGCAGAGGGCGCTGTGCTCGAGGTCATGGCGTCGATTGTCCCTCGACGTACTCCGTACTCTGTCGACGTCACCGATGGTATAAGTAGCTCGAGCCGCGCCCGTTGCTTCAGTTCTGTTTTTCCGATCACTTCGCTATCGAGAACGGCGCGCTTCTATTTTTTGTGAAGAAAATGTCATCATCTTCGACACCTTCCACACCCAGAACTGGGTTTAAAAAGTGTGCAGATTGTGGGTCTAAGATGTCGATTACCGATCCCCAACGGATTTGTCTCTGGTGTCTCGGTTCCAGTCACCGAACCGACGACTGCGGCTCCTGCCAATCGATGACCAAAAAAGCTCTTCGTGAGAGGAGAGATAAACTGTCGGTGGGGAAGGAGGCCTCAAAAAAAGGTTTTGTCAAAAAAACATAAGAAAGCGACTGATTCTAAGGGATCTGATTCTAAGGGATCGGATCGCCATAGGCATTCGAAGAGATCTCGATCTAGAAGTAGATTGAGACATTCTTTGTCGTCATCGAAAAAAATGAAGAGGAGACATAGATCTCCCTCATCATCTTCTTCTTCAGAGTCGACCGAAGAAATTTGTTGTCCGACTAAATCGGATTCTCCCAGTAAGTGGGAAGAATTCCGCAAAAAGATGATGGAGGTTTTCGAGAATGCGGCCTCGACCCCCTCGAAAGAACCTCGAAAAAGCCATACCTCCATTGGACGACAAAGGGAAGTCCAAGGCTACTATGGCTAAGACCAGTAGCGTCGAGGAATACTAAAAACCTTGAGTCGACGTAAAACCGTCGAAGAAACTTTGAGAGTCGAAAACCTCTCCAGCGCCGGCCAAGAAACACAAATCGTCGAAGACTTCGACAACTTCGTCGACGCCCTCAGCGTCGATAATTTCGACACCAAAGCCAAATGCGTCATCGACGCCATTATCAAAGTCATCTTCGAAAACTTAGAAGACTTCGAAGACACCCTCGAAAACTTCGAGGGATTTGCTATTTCCTTCGAAGCAGATGGAAGAGGAAGAAAGGAGATTCACTCCTTTGCCCAGATCAGACTTTTTCAAATCTATGTCTGCAATCTATGAAGAGTCTGCTTCAGAAGAAGAAGACGGAGTTACTTATGGTACAAGACAAGTTCCTGAAGAATTTATTGACCAGGAATCTAGAATGAGGGACCTGAGTGTTACTCTACATTCTGCCAGTGGAGTTGACACATCCCAGAATTAGAGTTTGCCAAACCTGATCCTGCAGAGCATGCAGATGCTGGGTACAGGGGTCATATGACCAGGGTAGTTGAATACATGGGTTGGGGTAATACTTCACCCATTTTTGAACAAGATGACATGATGGATATTATCGTCAAGGGACCTCAGAAGGATCCTGTTCTCCCTTTTCACAGGGCCCTTCAAAGGACTGTGGAGAAAAACTGGGAGAAACCAGAAACCATTGCTGCTGCAGACAGCACTTTTCCAAGAAAATATAGACCAGCTGGATCGGATCCTGAATATTTGAATAAACATCCGACTCCAGAGAGTTGAGTCATTCAAGCAGCATCCACTTCAAAACAAACTGCTTATCCAACTATCCCTCCAGATAGAGAGGCTAAAAAGATTGACGCCTGGGCACGTAAAGTTTTCACGTCAGGCAGTATGGCACTTAAGTCGGCAAATGTCACCTGTACCCTAGCCAGGTTTACCCATACCCTGTGGGACTGCATTTCGGCGGCGGCTGATCATATTCCGGAAGGCGAGGAAAGGGAAGGCTTCCTGAATATAGTCAAAGACAGGAAGGAGGCAATGGGGGAATGCCTCCAGTTTGGACTGGATACTGCTGATAGTATCAGCAGATCCATGGCTGCAAGCGTTGTGCTACGCAGATTTGCGTGGTTGAGGAAGTCGGGATTTGCACCGGACGTGCAAGCTAGACTCCTCAACATGCCCTTTGATGGCTCGATGCTCTTTGGCAGAAAGGCTGATGAAAGCCTTGAAAAACTTCAGACCTCAAAAGCGGCAGCTACATCACTTAGCGCCTCTTTGCGCCAGCCTCTAAAACCCTATTCCGGCTCATCTTCCTGGAGGGGTCGTTCTTTTCGATACTACTCCTCTTTTGGTAGAGGAAGAGGATAGGCCTCTCAAAGGGGCAAAAGGAACTTCCCTCGTGGAACACGGGGAAGAGGTGCAAAATCAACCTTAGGAGCGGCATCTGTACCTTCGCCACTCCTGCAGCCGCCTCCAAATCCCTCTGAGACCTTGTTACACAAAACACCAGTGGAGGCAGGATCTCTCAACATCTGAAGGAATGGCGGGGCATTACCTCAGATGCTGGGGCACTGGAAACCATAGCCCAAGGTTACTGTCTCCCCTTTATAAAAAGGCCTCAGAATCATCCACCGGGAGCCAACTCCGTCAAAATTCCGGATCCGCTCCTGTTGCAGGAAATTTTAACCTTGTTAGAGAAAGGTGCCATAGAACTGGTACCTGTAGTGGAGAGGAACAGGGGTTGGTACTCCCCATATTTTCTCATCCCAAAAAAGGACGGAGGACTGAGACCCATCTTGGACTTGAGAAACTTGAACAAGTTCCTCAGGAAGGACAAGTTCAAGATGGTGACTCTTTCTCAGATCCTTCAGGCTCTCCAACTCCAAGATTGGTTGGTATCATTGGACCTTCAGGATGCTTACTTTCATGTGCCAATCCATCCAAAGCACAGAAAGTACCTGAGGTTCGCGATTGGCAATTCTCATTATCAGTTTCGAGTTCTGCCATTCGGGTTGACCTCCGCCCCGAGGGTTTTCACCAAACTGTTGGCAGTTGTGGCAGCAAGTCTCAGGAAAGGAGGTATTCACATATATCCCTACCTGGACGACTGGTTGATCAGAGCAAGTTCTCCAGAACAAGCTCAGGCACATCTTTCGATCACCTGCCACTTCCTCCACAAACTGGGCTTCTCCCTCAATTTCAAGAAGTCCCACATGATACCAGCCCAGAAACTCCAGTTTATCAGAGCAGTCTTGGACACTTCATCGGGAAAAGCCTCGCCTCCCGAAGTGAGAGCTCTCCACATCCAGCAAATGGTAACAAAATTCCAGAATGCCCAACGTCTACCGGCCTTCGATTTTCTCAGGTTGCTTGGCCTCATGGCATCCTGCATTTTTCTAGTACCAGAGACCAGGTTGAGAATGAGATCCCTTCAATGGGCACTCAGAACTCAGTGGTCCCAGTTCTCAGGGAATATGTCGGATCTTCTGCAAGTCCCGAGCGCAGTTGCTCAGGATCTTCTATGGTGGGCTTGCAACGACAACATTCTCAAGGGAGAGTCTTTTTGGCAACCATGGCCGGGGATAACGGTAGTGACGGACGCCTCACTCACGGGGTGGGGAGCACACACCAACGATCTGACAATCGGCGGTCTTTGGTCTCCATCGGAGTCCAAACTACACATCAACCTATTAGAGCTGAGGGCAATCAGACTAGCTCTGAAGGCCTTTCTGCCCTCTGTACAGGGAAAGAATGTTCTGATAATGACGGACAACACAGTGGCCATGTACTATCTCAACAAGAGAGGAGGTGTAGAGTCACTGCCACTGTGCAGAGAGGCAATGCAGCTCTGGTTCTGGGCAATACAAGAAGGAATCTCTCTGTTGGCAATTCACCTAGCCGGAGAGAAGAACACGGCGGCAGACGCTCTGAGCAGGCAGAGCACGGTCTCTCACGAGTGGGAGCTGGCTCAGGAAGTCCTTCTGGAGATCTTTGCCCTTTGGGGAACCCCTTAAGTGGATCTGTTCGCCACCGCGATCAACCGGAAGTGCGATCAGTACTGCTCAAGGGAATTTCCTCAAAGAGGAGCTCTGGGAGACGCATTCGTAGTGGAGTGGAAGGTTCCACTGCTGTACGCGTTTCCCCCAGTCTCCGTGATTCCTCAAGTAATCATGGAGGTTGAGAAAGTTCAGGAAAACCATGATCCTAATTGCCCCGGATTGGGCCAGGAGGACGTGGTACCCGGACCTTCAAGACATGTCCGTCTGCCCTCCAATACATCTTCCGCAAAGAGAGGATCTTCTCTCGCAAGAGGAAGGTCGGGTTCTCCATCCAGAGGTCAAGACACTCAACCTTCACGCATGGTTTCTGAGAGGTTGAGATACAAGGATTGGGATCTTCCGGATGACGTAATGGAAGTCTTGCTTTCGGCCAGAAGACCAGCAACAAAGTCTTTGTACCGATGTCGCTGGAATAGGTTTAGTAACTTGTGCAAAGACAAGGATGTGAACCCTTTTCAGTGTGGCACCCCAATGGTGCTTTCTTTTCTGCTACATCTAGCTAATCTCGGGCTCCAGATAGGAACAATAAAAGGATACCTTGCTGCGCTGTCCATTTTCAAGCGCTCCTCAGAAGAGGTTTCATACTTCAAAATACCGTTAATAATTCAATTCTTAAAGGGCCTCACTAATGTATCCCCTCCAGTACCTTTTCATGTACCAACCTGGGACTTAAATTTAGTATTAAAATTCTTGACTTGCATACCTTTTGAGCCTCTGCACTCATGTCCATTGAGGCTTTTAACTCTAAAAACTGTCCTCCTTGTGGCCCTATCATCAGCCCGCAGGGTTAGCGAACTTCAGGCTCTCTCATGCAAACCACCATATACTATTTTTTATAAAGATAAGGTAGTCCTTAAGGTTAAACCTTCATTTTTGCCAAAAGTAGTCTCGGACTTCCATTTGTCACAAAAAATAGTACTTCCAACGTTTTATCCTTCTCCTCACCTGGGCAAAGAAGAGGAGAGATTACATAGATTAGATCCCAAGAGGGCTCTTAGTTTTTACATCTCTAGGATGGCTAAATTGAGACAGGATGATCAACTGTTTGTGGGTTACACTGGTCAAAAATTAGGCTTATCTGTAACAAAACAGACCATTTCCCCCTGGATCATATTAGCCATAGTTGAATGCTACAGATTAGCGGGAAAAGAACCACCAGATGGGCTTCGTGCCCATTCTACAAGTGGAATGGCTACTTCTGCAGCT
The DNA here is from genome assembly GCF_040938575.1 of Ambystoma mexicanum. Lineage (NCBI taxonomy): Eukaryota > Metazoa > Chordata > Amphibia > Caudata > Ambystomatidae > Ambystoma > Ambystoma mexicanum. Next base: position 712,687,409 of record NC_090931.1, read on the forward strand.
CTAAAGAGGGGAGTCCCGGCAGCAGACATTTGTGCAGCTGCAACCTGGAAAACAATACATACCTTTGTTAAACATTATTGTTTGGACACTGCCTCCTCTAACGAGGGTTTATTTGCAAAGGCAGTTCTGCATTCTGTCCACGAAAACTGAAATGGTACTCCCACCTCCAAAAATTGATACTGCTATGGATCCTATCACAAGATGAGGAATACGTGGGAAGACACAATCCATTCGAAGAACAAGTTACTTACCAACTGTAACCTTCTTTCGACTGGATGTTCCTCCCACGTATTCCTCATCGACCCTCCCATCCAACCCCACAGTACAGTTTACGTTTTCTTACACTTTCCTCTCACGAAGAAGGTATCGGTCATGGGACACGCCTGGGGGTTCCTCCTATATATATTTCATCGAAAAAACAGAACTGAAGCAACGGGCACGGCTCGAGCTACTTATACCATCGGTGAAGTCGACAGAGTACGGAGTACGTCGAGGGACAGTCGACGCCACAACCTCGAGCACAGCGCCCTCTGCCGAGAAATTTTTTTTCCGAAGCAGCGAAGCTGGAGATAACGATTTATCACAAGATGAGGAATACGTGGGAGGAACATCCAGTCGAAAGAACGTTACAGTTGATAAGTAACTTGTTCTTCTGACTGATGACAGATAAAATGACCTTCAAAGATACAAATAAACTTTATTTTGAAATATTCTGACATAATCAGTGTTATTCACTCACTGTCTCCAGAGCTCTTGTCCTCTCTAGGCTGGCCTACTGCAACCGCCTCTTTCTAAATCTTCCTGCCTCTACTCTTCGTCCTATACAACTTATCCCGAACAGGGCTGCAAGACTTGTCCTTGGCCTCAAGCCTGGGGATCAATCGTGTCTCTCCAGCTCTGGAATCTCTTCATTGGCTCGCAGTGGCGGCAAGGATCAAGTCCTTCTGCATCGTCCACAAGGCTTTCTGGGGCCTGGGACCGCACTACTTCAAACTCTCTCTTCCTAAACATCTCCCTTCTCGAGCTCTCTGCTCATCATACTTCAACTCTGAGGGCCAGTCGCTTTTCCAAGCCGAGAGTTGGGGGCAGATCTCCATCTTCGGCTGAGGCCTCCCTCTGGAATAGCCTCCCTGCCTCTCTCAAACTTGAGCAGAACCACCTCTGGTTCCGGAAGCAACTCAAGACATTCCTCTTCGCTTACGTGTTCTCTCTTCTCCCGTGCTGATGACCTGACTGCTCCACGCACTGGTCACCTAGCCACCCTCTGAACTTGCTCCCCGGTCCCTGCATGTTCAGTTGCACGTTGCACTGCCTCTTGGCTCCCCCAGCACTTGTGGTCTGTATCTGTAACCCTACAGTCCCTTCTCTCTACACTTAAGAGCCACCCGTTGGCTGCGCTTTTGATTACCTGCCCGTCTCGCCACCCTCCCCACCCTCTTCGGCACTCCTCCCCTTCCAGATCCCTGCAACTGCGCGATCTGAATGACACAAGGCCTAGTAAGATTGTTGTTTTGTCCTCCCTCTGTTTCCCCCTCCTTGTCTTGTCACGCCTAGAAACTTGCGTTATCAATGCCATATCATATCATAAGATGGATTTCAAAACCATCATGTGGGAGGGTTCTGATAGGCACCCTAGTTGATGAACAGGGTAATTGTCACTTAACTTTGGAAAAGCTGTATCAACTAGTGTAGCAGAGCAGTAAGGCAAGACTTCCGAGCTATAGGGATTAGGCAATGGTAAAATGAGGCACACACAGAGCAATAAAATCAAATTAGACATGCATACAAAAGGACTGTATTTAATAGGTCTTAAAACCAGGCTAGAGAGGTAAATCAAAGGTAAGTTACTATCCCTACAGCAGTCCTCTGGACATATATTTACACACAATCTGTGATCTCACCAGAGATCACCAAAACTTTACATCAATGAATAGTAAAACTGTTAAACAATAGAAACACTAACTATGGGCAGTAAAGTGAGGTAACGCAATTAAATATATGCCCTGACTTATACATATAAGGCCCCTAATACTTAAGAAGTGCTTATCTGCAAGGTAATTAAGACTAGGGCCTCAGAAAGAGTCAAAGTGCTGTGAAAGAGCCGAAAGGCCAACCATCCTGCACCCAACCGGGCCCTAGTCTATCGCCAGACGTCAGGGATGGAATTTGGTAACCTCGCTCCAAAACCTAACAAGGATTGATGAGACTCAAGCCCTGATCCGCCAAATGTGGCAATCCGAAAAAAATAACTACATAGCCTTGATAAGGTCCCAGATGGGTCGAAACACGTGTCGGCTGACTACTTAGACTGTTAATTAAAGAACATAAACCTAACTGGAAAACCAGAATCTGTATTATTATAAGCGCAAGGTATCCGGTTCCACTATCCATTAGCCAATTCATGAGGTGTGGGCAACACCTCCCCCGCCCCTGTGACCTTTCAACTCTCTCAAATATATAATACCAAGAAATAGCCCAGTGCTGCGCAAGTTGATTCAGCGTCTAGTGCCCAACCCTTTGTCTACCCATACTTCCTATAACTTGTGTATGGTGATTTTCCTAGGGCAAAAATGGGGACCCCCAGGGACAACCCACTCCTGGGCACCTTAGGAGTGACCCAATACCATAAAGCTTAAGTAAGGTAAAAAGAGATGTAATGGCAGAGGGACTTCAGGAGAAGTACACCTTGTCAATAGAAAGAAGTCAATGTACCAAAAAGATGGCAATAAAAATATAAATGTTAAGGAGCCTCAAAAAGTGGCCCTAGTGTGCAGTAGGACGCCAACCGGCCCATAGAGCTGGGAGTTTCCCGATAGCACTTTAAGATGAGTAGCAGCACCATCGAGATGGATGGGGATGCAGATTAATACTCTTGCATCAAATCAATAATGACAACTCAATGGTTTGGCAAAGTGAGTCTGTTTAATGACAAGTACAAAAAACGGGGAGTTCGTGAATATCCGCAATCCCTCAATCTTCCTTCTCGCTTCAACAACTCCAATTAATTTCTTAAGCGTTATACTGACGTGTAACGCTTAAAATGTGGCATGCAATTCTATTGGTTCTAGGAAGGTAACTTTAATATAGGTGCTATATCTGTTTATGGTAACAGAGTGAGGGGATTGGATAAACACTGTCAGGTGGGGCATCTAAGCCCTTCCTTCAAAATGGCTACTGTAAACGTCACTAAAAGTATGACGTCTCATTGGTTCTGCTAACTATTGGACCGTAGATTACTTGGTCCACAATGATTGGGTTGGCATCAACCCCACTCATACTTTTCCACTAGCTTAGCAGCGTGCAGAATAGCCAGCCAGGTGCAGGGGGTTTGTCTGCACCCCCAGCCTCCCTCCAATTAATGCAACAATCAATCATCACTTCAGTGGTCATGTGTCAATGATTTCTTTGTCTTTTGGCCTCGAGACTGCTTCTTGGTCTGGAAAAGTTTAGGCGTCTGGGCATGGCAAAAGTCCATGCGTAGGTGTGAAAGTTTCATCCCTTCTGCTTGCTCGGTCACGTGATTTCGACACTGTGAAATTGTCTTATTCTTCATGCAATTTGTGCATTTGGTTTAATTTTGCCAGCCATCTGTGGCTTATCATGACCTTCCTGAATAGGATACTCTGTTCGTCTATTCATTAATTGTATCCACTGTGGGTCTATTTCTGCTGATACGACCTTGGCATCTTGGCACTATTTGCCTTCGTCCGAGTTTCTCTCTGTACTTAATTCTCAATTTTCCTGCTGCAAAGCTCTCCTCTTGAGACCTTTAAGTAACCTTTGGTCGGTTCTGCTGTTGTGCATAGTGGAAGTATACTTATATAAAGTGCTCCTTTTGAGGTAGATATGTATAGATGCTGCTTGCCGCAATCTATCTTACTACTAAGCTTAAGCAAGCCTCATAAATTCTTGCTTCTTGCGGTTCCTTGCATATGTACATGTTTAAACTGGCTGAATATCTGCATCATGCTTATGACATACGTTTCTGACATTTGACATCAATTATTTCACTTTAGACTCAGGGAGTCACTTATCCATAGTGGTTCGGCTCTTTTCATCATCCACTGGTTGTCTTGTGAGTCAGTCCGGGTTCTTATGACGTCACCATTTGCCTTCTTTTAGTATCTTCTTGGCTTCTTCAGGTATTGCATTCTGACAATCATCATTCTGTCTCATTTGTCGATATGGTTTTCTCAATGGGTACCCCACTGTCCAGGTTTCTTAGGTGTTGGTACTTCAATAGGTGCTGTCAGTCTGATAGGTACTTGACAGAGCCCCAGTGCGTCTCTCTGCTGGTTTACTTGCTCATCATATGTCACATATTTTGGCGTAAACGTTCCTGGTACTTCAAAATGGGTGGTTGGAGTGCAAATCGGGCTTGGGACCTCCTTTACACTAGAATCCCGAAAAAGGAATTTTGACTTATCAATGATCAAAGTGGCGGTATGTGTTTGTGGCCAGATGCGGGGACTGGGGCTGTCTGATCCCAGTCCTCATTCTGGTCAGTATGTCCATGATTGGACCACCCCTGCCAGTTTGAGTCGGGCTGTCAGCGACGAGCCCTACCTGACGAGTTCCGGAGCGAAGTTTGTGCTGGAATCGCCTGTTACTTCCAGAAGCCAGTCTGTCCGCAGCTCCAAGAGACTACTGAAGGAAGCCTCAAGAAGAGGCAGCCAAGGGGGAAAACCCTTGCTGAGAATAAAAACCTAATGTGGTTTGTAGTTGAATGTGTGGTGTCAGAGTCTCAGAAATAAGGCAGCCTGTTGCGCTAGAAGATCCTAGGTGTGTGGATGATTAGGAGGCGGGAAGAACCACAGCAAGAAGAGTAGAAGGCCAGGAAGAGAGGGACCAAGTAAGGAGGGAACAAGGCTAGGGAGGGAGGAAGGAAGGAGAGACACAGTGGGAACGTCTAGCAGGATGGGATTACCTGCATTTGAGACATGGCTTCCTCTTATCTTCCGAGAAGTGACCTATTTCTTGTGGCGCAGCATAGCAGACGTGACGGTCTATTGGTGCCTGGTATGCAAGCGTCACCATTTCCATAGGGACCAAGTAGTTCTGCTCTGTATGTCTCCTTGCTGGATTCATGACATGTACAGATCCCTACTACTGGTGGGCTCGGGCGACTCCACCTCTTTAAGTTAAAATTTTGCTAAAAGGAGGACTCCTGCAGCCATTCCAGTGATCTTCGATTGAGCGAAGACTCCTTCAAAGAGGAGTATCCAGCCGAAGAACCGTGGATCGCCGTTACAGCCAACCAGCACTGCCTCCAGCAACCATCATGGTAAAGCCCTGCTCCTTTGTCTGATCTCCTGAAGGCTTTAGTCTGTGCTCCAACCTCCTGACCAGTGTGAAAAACCAGTCTCGACGCATGCTCAAGGAGCCGCCCTTGGAAGTCTCAGTAGGTGTCCTAATGCCACCCTGAGGACTGGCCAGCTCCTGTCTCGGCTACCTCATTGCATCATTTGAGTGTCCAGTTCGGTCTTGGGAACCGCAGACACTCGGCTTGTGAGAGAAGAGCTCTTGCCCTGTACTTGCAGATTTCCAGGATGAAGAGGTCCTGCAGGATTAGCTTCTTTGTCTCCACCATGAGGGTCATCCCCCCCTGCCTGATCATAGTGTTCATCGCTGTCTCCTACCTGCATTATGTCTTGGGGTCCCGTGGGGTGGTTTATTACTACATATCTTTGTTTCGTCACTTGCTTTACTCTCTTACAGTTTTCTAGTATTTTTACTTGAATCTGATCTAACTCTAAAAAGTAATGTTTCTTTTAACTGGAATGTGGGAGGGTTCTCATAGGCCACCCTAGTTGATGAACAGAGTAATTGACAGTTAACTCTGACAAAACTGTATCAACGTAGTGTAGCAGAGCAGTAAGGCAAGACTTCAGAGCTATGGGGATTAGGAAATGGTAAAATGAGCCGGCACAGAGCACTCAAAGTCTACAGATGTAAACCGGTGAACTCCGCAGTAACCCCAGCCTAAATCTGGTCACCATTCATTACTTAACATCCTGAAAGTTCCCCACAGCACACCGTAGGGTGTCTAAAGTTGGTGAAACCTGTAAGGAACTGATGGTGACAACAGTAAATCCAGACACAAGTGATCACAGTTCAAGGGTGTTTATTGAACAATTATTGCAGGGTGGAAAAACGCCTAAACTAAACCTAAGTCTAAGATGGGAGGAAGCGTTGACCATCAAATGAAAATAAGGCAGTCCTAGTGGCGGCGTGTTAAATAAAAGGGGCCTATACCAAGAAACCTATGCCAAACCTTACAACTAATACAAAAAGGGGTGTGGAACAGTTTTCAAGGAAAGAAAGAAGTGTTCACAAATAATATGTTGGGGTGTGGCAGCGTAGGTCTCCTTTCCCCACGTTTTCAGCACGGGGCAAGGCGGAATCCTGGAGCACAGTGCACTCTAGAGCTTCCCCAGCACTAGACGACAGTTCCACTTGCAGCTATCAGGGCCATCGATGGCAAGTCTCGTTTCTCTTGAAACTCCCTTGCCTTCGAGGGTCTGACGTATTAAAATAAAGAAAACAAAAGTTCCTACAACAAAATGAAAATGTGTTTCCTGGTTTCACTTAGGGTGAGGATTCTTCACCCCTGGGTCCCCTTCTTCCAGGCGCTGACCCCTCTTTACTTTCAGCCTCCATCCACCGGGTTGACTATGGCTTTTCCTTCCTTCACAAATCTTAATGTCTTTTTAAACAGTTCCAGTGGACATCCCTTGGTGGGATTCACTCTTGCCAACTTAACATTCACATTTACTTTCAATGTTTGAGAGATTCACTTCCTTTGCTTTCTTTATAGTTCTTAGGTCAAAGGCTTTTGACTGTACAGGGATTTTGCTCGACCTCCTGTATGACCACTTTGACCTTTCTTGGCGTCTCTCCTACGGCCTTCTGGTATCTGTAGTTTCACTCAGACGGGGATTGACCAAGGTTTCTCGGAGCAGCACCCACGTGGTACCGGTCCCCTTTAGCAGCTGGTCTCCCTTTACAATGTTACAGTTCTCACTTCTCGACTTTCATTCACCACTGCCGGTTCTTATCAGCTCTCCCCTGGACTTACCGGTTGTGATGTACCGCTTGGCGTTCCTCTTTACTGGAGTCCAGGCTGGTAGCGCGGAAGCAGGACTCTCCCTCGCTCCGGCTTATCAGCGTCAATACACTGTGTACCGTTGACATCTGCTGCAGCACACTTGCGCTATTGTCCTCAGCCTTACAATTCTTTCAGCTGAGGGTTTGCAGGGTTCTGTCAAAGGGCAAGATCGTGGCTCTTCTTGTCAGCCTCTCGATATTCGCCGCCTTTACCCTCCTCTTGAACTTCCAGGTCTGAATAGCTGTCTCGTCGTGCAGTCTGCCTTGCTTGTACTGTGCTCTCTTGCTCCACCTTTTATCCCCGTTGGGAAGGGAAAGGGCCGTCGGGTGTGTGTGATTCTCGTCAATAGCCTGACTTTGCCTGACCCTTGCATTGGGACATGTCAGGTAAACTGCTCTGGTGTTAGTCTGTTGTGCGAAAGAGTTCATGTGGGAAAGGCGCTGGGGCAGTGTTTTTTAATGTCCTACGGAAGAGGATGGGGAAAACGTGTTGAAGGAAGGGGGATTCCGCATCCCACCCGTCTGTTTCCTACTCCTACTCCCACTCCCTGAGGACCCCCATTCCGTTGATCCTCGCTCACTGGTCCACACACCTGGTTTCACTTAGGGTGAGGATTCTTGACCCCTGGGTCCCCTTCTTCCAGGCGCTGACCCCTCTTTGCTTTCAGCCTCCATCCACCGGGTTGACTATGGCTTTTCCTTCCTTCACAAATCTTAATGTCTTTTTAAACAGTTCCAGTGGACATCCCTTGGTGGGATTCACTCTTGCCAACTTAACATTCACATTTACTTTCAATGTTTGAGAGATTCACTTCCTTTGCTTTCTTTATAGTTCTTAGGTCAAAGGCTTTTGACTGTACAGGGATTTTGCTCGACCTCCTGCATGACCACTTTGACCTTTCTTGGCGTCTCTCCTACGGCCTTCTGGTATCTGTAGTTTCACTCAGACGGGGATTGACCAAGGTTTCTCGGAGCAGCACCCACGTGGTACCGGTCCCCTTTAGCAGCTGGTCTCCCTTTACAATGTTACAGTTCTCACTTCTCGACTTTCATTCACCACTGCCGGTTCTTATCAGCTCTCCCCTGGACTTACCGGTTGTGATGTACCGCTTGGCGTTCCTCTTTACTGGAGTCCAGGCTGGTAGCGCGGAAGCAGGACTCTCCCTCGCTCCGGCTTATCAGCGTCAATACACTGTGTACCGTTGACATCTGCTGCAGCACACTTGCGCTATTGTCCTCAGCCTTACAATTCTTTCAGCTGAGGGTTTGCAGGGTTCTGTCAAAGGGCAAGATCGTGGCTCTTCTTGTCAGCCTCTCGATATTCGCCGCCTTTACCCTCCTCTTGAACTTCCAGGTCTGAATAGCTGTCTCGTCGTGCAGTCTGCCTTGCTTGTACTGTGCTCTCTTGCTCCACCTTTTATCCCCGTTGGGAAGGGAAAGGGCCGTCGGGTGTGTGTGATTCTCGTCAATAGCCTGACTTTGCCTGACCCTTGCATTGGGACATGTCAGGTAAACTGCTCTGGTGTTAGTCTGTTGTGCGAAAGAGTTCATGTGGGAAAGGCGCTGGGGCAGTGTTTTTTAATGTCCTACGGAAGAGGATGGGGAAAACGTGTTGAAGGAAGGGGGATTCCGCATCCCACCCGTCTGTTTCCTACTCCTACTCCCACTCCCTGAGGACCCCCATTCCGTTGATCCTCGCTCACTGGTCCACACCCAGGAACTGGATCCATTAGTGATGGCCGTGTCCTGGCCACCTAAATGGCAGATCCCCGACACCTTCATGTTTCTCACACACACCCGGTGGAGGAAATACAGCAGTGTGCTGGCCCGGGAGGCACTCCTGGAGGGAGAGACTGCGGCGATCGTTTCGGCCTGGCTTGCGCCCGCCATTTTGGATGTGCCGCAGGAGTGCCGGGGAGAGCAGAGCCCTGCTGTGGCAAAGGAGGAGGCAGAAATAGGAGGAGGCAGATACGGGTGTTGCAGGGCCGCTGGATGCGTCTCGAGGCCAGTTTCCCCGTGCCCGTGATAGTGGGCGAGGAGGAGCACTGGTGTTAAACTGCTACTGCAGGCAGAGAATGGAGGCTCGCCAGGCTAGGGAGAACAGTGCGCGGCTGGATGTGCAGGGTGATCCCAGTCCGCACACAGGGAACCAAAGCCCGTCCACCTCTCCTTCTGGGGTATCAGGGGGCCGGAGTCGAGCAGAGCCATTGGGAGGCAGCATTTTCAGTGGCAACTGCATTCTGGAAGCGACAGGGGCACAGTAATTGCCTTGGATCAGCACACTGCTGTCTCTGGGTCCCTGAGCTGCTAACAGGACTTATTAAGCACACATTGCGTTGGACAGCAGCAATAAGGAAGGGCATGAGTGGGACCTTTTCTTTTACATCAGCTAGAGCACTGTGAGATCAACCTGCTGGGACCATCTGGAGTCAATGCAAATAACATGTTCCCAGGGTAACTGAGATCACCTTGGAGATCAGTAACATCCTACCACTTTGAGGGTTGTTGGGCCGCTTCCTTTTCTGATTTAATCTTTTCAACAGAAGAAATACTGGAACTATTCTTAAAAGCACTAACAAAGCAGAAGGTCACAAGGGATACAGAGTGATCCATTGATATCAGCGCAGGTGAGAAACAGGACAGGAGAGCCCCCGGAAACCTGCACTGGGCAGCGGGTGGGGGGGAAGCCTGGCAGAGGGCGCAGAGAACAGAACAGTGCCACGCCCCCATTAGCAGTAGCCCTGGGAGTGCCCTAAGAGAGTCTTAGGAAAGAGGCGGACAGAATTACTGTGTGCCAGCGGAGGAGGACCAGCCTCCAAATTGGGGTGATCTGGTGGAAAGGGTTGTATGAGTTAGAGGGAATCCCCCAGTGCCCTCGGTGGAAGTGGGGGATGCAACGGTAAGCCGCCCCCTCCCCCCCCCCGGAGGCCAGGCAAGTCAGAAGGGGGCTAATTTCCTCCCAGGCAGGGCACGAAGAAGAGGGCAAGAGACTGGTCCGGTGTGAGGTCACCATGGTGAGGGGGCAACAGACGATGGACCACTTTGTTGGGCAGAAGGGGCCACAGGGCCCTGGCAGGGGGCAGCAACACCTGAGGTGGCTGGGATAGGGGAGGATCCCCGACCCTGACGGTTTGATGGAGGCTATACAGGATTCCCGCACCTCACTGGAGAACAAGGTGCAATCTGGTGGGGTGGAGGTCTCCTGTTGAGGGGGGGCAATCCGAAACATTAGCGACAGTTACTGAGGTGGAGCAGATTTGGGGTCAACAGAGGGCACATTGGCAGTGCTGGAAATGCAAGTTAATGGCCCTGTTTGTAGCAACTAAGACCCTTGAGGACAGAGCAGAGGACAAGGAGGGTTGATCGAGAGGTTGCAATATACGAATATTGTAGGTGTCTGAGGGGGAAAAAGGACACTGTACTGAGCTCTTTGTGGAAAAGTTTATCATGGTCACACTGGCAATTAAAGGGCTATGCAAATGGTTCTCCATCAAGCGTGCCCATAGGGTCCCTGGCAGGAGACCCCTGGTGGGGCCCCGGCGGGGCACCGCCAGGGCAATAATAGCCAAAGTCTTCAAATTCAAAGGAGGTCCTCATGCATAGTCGGGGGAGGGGCCTGGATCCTTCTGTTCCCTGACTTCACACAGGAGGTCCAGAAACAATGGAAGTTGTATGAGACAGTCGAGAGAGGACTGCAGGAGATGCAGCTTAAATGCATGATGTTCTATCCTGCTAGACTAAAGGTTTTGGACCAGGGCAAGGGAGGTGTGGGACTGGCTTGAGGCAAGGAGGGGGTCTGGCAGACAGGAGGAGAGAGGGGCTGGCCACATGGCACGATGGTGGGGGAAACAAGGGAGGGTCGTGGCCAACTTTGATGGCACTCTGTCCTTGAAGGAGGCGGCGCAGGAGCCCAAATGCTTTTAGGATAGGAAGTGTGGGAAGAGGGGCAAAGGGGGGGAGGGAGGTTTTGGGTCAGGGGAATCAAGGGCACCCGGAGCACTCTGGATCATAGCGACACCACTGTAAGAGAATATCAGAAGTGGATGGTAGAGGGAGGAGAACAAGTCATGGGGGTTTTCCGGAGGTCGTTGGCGGTTCAAGGATACAAGGAAGGTGGGATGGGGAGACAGTAATGAAATAAATGTCTTGTAACATGAATGGGCTGGGGGATAAAAGGAGGGGCAGTGTTTCAGTTTTTAAAGAGGCACAGCCTGGGGGTGGTTATGCTACAAGAAATGCATTTACAAGGGAACAACTGCAAACTGAAGTTTTTTTGCGGAGGAGTCTATACCCTATGGTCTTCCATGTAGGCTATTCGAAGGGATTGAGAAGAGTGGCCTGACGGTCAGATGAGAAACAACAAGGGTGGTGGCAGACGAGGGTGGGGGCATTATTTATGTGTCACGGGTAAGATAGATACAGAGAGGTCACCCTGGTCAATATATATGCGTCGCCTCCGGGAAAGGAGGAATTAATGAGAAAAGTAAGGGAGCAGATTTTGGAGGCAGAGGCCGAGGTGTTGGTGATTGGGGGCGAACTTCAATGACACAATGTGTAATGAGGAGAACCGGCACACCATGGTGACGGTGCATAGCGGCAGGGCCACAAAGTTGCAGGAATCAGCTGGAGTGCTAGAGCTGACGGACGTCTGGAGGAACAAATACCGGGGAGGGAGGAGAATTTCCTTCATTTCAGGGGCCCATGGATTTCTGTCACGCATTGACTATTTCTTTACAACCGAGGAATGGGTTTGCAGGGTCAAGATGGTGGAGTACCTGCTGAGGGGGCTTTCAAACCCCTCCCCGCTAGTAATGGAGTGGAGAATGGGCAATGAAAGGCAGCAAGGTGTGTGGTGGCTTAATGCCTACCATCTGCTGGAGCTAGGGCTGGGGGTGGCCCTGGGCGAGGCCACAGAGAGCTACTTTGCAGATAATATGGGGTCGGTTGAGAACACAGGGACTCTGTGGGAGTCGTACAAGGCAGTGATTAGGGGCACGGTTGGGAGAGGGAGGGAGCGAGGGTGCTGGAGGTAGTGGAGGACAAGGTTAGTGAACTCGAGCAGAAGAAACTCAGGAGGAAGGTGTGAGAAACCTGACAGTGTCTCACCCGCTAGTCCCCGAGATCTGTTGTCCAGGTGGCCAGGACACGGCCATTGCTATTGGATCCAGTTCCTTGGGGTGGACCAGTGGGGGAGGCTCACCTGGATGGGGGGTCTTCGGGGAGTGGTAGTAGGACACTTTAACACCTTGTCTCATCTTACCCCGTAGGATACTTAGATCCCCACCCCCTTTCCCGACACAAACACTTTCTTACACTGTGAAAGGCAACGGACTAACACCAGCCATTTACCTGATGTCCCAACACAAGGGTCAGGCAGAGTCAGACAATTGACGATAACTACACACACCTGACAGCTCTTTCCCTTCTCCACAGGGATAAAAGGCAGAGCACAACGGGATACATCCCCCAAAAAATCAGATAAAAAAAAAAAAATAAGGCAGAGTACAAGAGCACACTTTGAGCAAGGCCAAATGCACAGGGAAGCAGCTATTCCAGGACGGCAGTTCAAACGGAGAAGAAAGGTGGCGAAACCTGAAAGGCCGACAAGGAGGGAATTGCCCTTTCCAACCCAGACCCGCAAAGCCTCTGTGAAAGGAATCATAAGACCGGGAACGACAGCTGGCGTTTGGTGTGACAGATGTAAACGGTGCATGGAACCCTCCCGCACTGATAGGCAATGTGGGGAGACGCGCTTGTTAAGGTGGTACCGTCCTTGACTCCAGCGGCAAGAAATGCCAAAGAGTTCAGCACAGCCAGTGAGTCCTAGAGAGATGATAGTAAAACGGACTGTGTTAAGCCAAAGGTTGCAAATGGCAACAATTTATGAGCTCAGATCTTGTGAACAAAGAACTTGTGTGTGTTTGAACTATTGAAGAAAGTCCAGTGAAGGACCAGCTGCAGGGTGGTCAGGTGCCACGTGGGCACTCATTTGAAGGACTGTGGCTGGTCCCCTTTGTTGAAATTACAAATACCAGAAGACCCTAGGAGAGGCCGGCGTGAGGTGTCAGAGTGGTCATACAAGAGTTGAGTCAAACCCCTTGTACAATCGACAAGTCTCTGACATGTGGTAAAGAGGAAAGCTAAGGGAAGTGAGTCCCACATTGTGATAAACCAAAGTGAATTGTGTATTTGGCAGATGTGAACCCGACTAAGGGATGTGCCTGCGAATCGGGTGAAGCATAATACACCCGTGAACATTGTGTCGACAAGAGTGGGCCCGACCGAGGCTTGTCCACAGTGAATGATTATTTTAAAAGACATTGGGCCTCATCACGAGTTGGGCGCTAATAGCCCTACTGCCAAACCCCCCTCGGCACTATTAGCGCCGGATCACGGCTTTGGCGGAAGGGTTATTGCCCATTCCCCATTGGGCCCATTCGGGAATTCCTCATTCCCCATTGGGCCCAATGGGGAAAATCTGCAATTTTGCCGCGGATTTCCCCCCAGCTCAGAGCTGGGGGGAAATCCACCAAAGCCATGATCTGGCGGACCCTTAAATGCGGCGGTAATAGCGCTACCGTCGCATTTAAGGGTTACCGCCAGACTCGTGATGAGGCCCATTGAGACTCTTGAATGTTACAAACTGCTGATACTTTGAATAAAAGGCCATAGTGAACCCGACTGAGGGAGGCCCACGTTGCAAGTCGGATCAGAGACAGCAAGGGGGATCCATGGGCGAAAAACCAATCGCCTAAAGTAAAAGATTGCCAAAGGAACTTTTGTTTATTTAGTGTTTATGATCCAACAGGCCTTCTAAGGCAAGAGCCTTTGCAGAAAAGAGACTTGGCCCAGAAGGTACTGGTTTTGTTGAATGGAACTGTAACCTCATGCTTGAGAGACCCAGGCGTCTGCTGTGCTCAGGAGTCCTGTGCTAAAAACATGAGGAAAGGAGTCTCCAGCTATACCATCCTGACTTCTCATTTTGTGAATACTTCTTTATGTTCTTGTGAACATTATCCCACACAATTTTGTAACATAGAGGTAAGGATTGGCAATAGTAATCTTTTTAGTAGAATTTCTTTTTATTTGACTAGACTCCACTTGGCCTGTATTTTTATTATTATTAGATTTAGATTAGGCGTTTTTCTCACCCATGATACAGTTTAATAAACACCCTTGAACTGTGATCACTTGTGTCTGTCTTTACTGTTGCCACCATGAGTTACTTACAGATGATACAGAGTGATTGAGTGGGCAGCTGAGGAGGGCGCAGGACAAGCTGCAGACTCTGGCCTTGGACGAGGCAAAACATGCGAGTTGGCCGATGAGGGGCAGTGTGTATGAACAGGGGGATAAATGCAGGAAAATGCTAGCGTGGATCGCTAGGCAGAGGGAACAGGATAGGTGGGTTGCTGCAGTAAGGGATGGCCAGGGGTTCCTCATGGTGGAGGACCAAGAGATTGAGGATGCTTTTGCTGAGTTCTATGCTGCGCTTTACTATGCAGAATTGCAGGGGGGGGGGCAGGTTACGTGCTATTTGGAGCCTATCCTGTGAGGAGGATTACGGAGGTACAGAGGGAGTCCCTGGAGGAGTAGTTGTAAACTGCAGAAATAGAAAGGGGAATAGTGCAGTTGAAAACAGGGAAAACCTTGGGGCCTAACGGTCTGCCCACACAATTGTGGAAAGCTCTGGAGGAAAAAGTGAGCGGTCACATGCTCAATATTCTTCAAGAGAGTATAGAGGTGGATCAGCTGCCCACAAGTTTGCAGGCCTCCACAATCACAGTAATTCACAAGAGCGGGGAGGATGGGGAACAGTGGGGCTCATATCGCTCAATTTCACTGCTCAACACGGAGGTCAGAAATCTTGGCAAAGGCATAGGCGAACAGGCTGATAGGGGTACTTCCACAGCTGGTACATCGGGACCAGTATGGCTTTATGCCGGGTAGGACGACGCGGCTCAACCTGCAATGGCTGTTTAACATAGTCACCTTGCTGGGGAGCGAGCAAGAAGGCAATACTGTCACACTATTCCTACAAGGCCTTTTACCCTGTGGAGTGGCGTTTCCTATGGGCGGTTTTGCGTAAACTGGGATTTGGGCTGCGCTTCATATCCTGGGTCAAGCTGCTGTATGGCTCCTCGCTGGCGAGGGTACAGTGAATGGTAGGCTTTCGGCCCCCTTTGCCTTGGGCCAGGGCACACGACAGGGATGACTTACTCTCCCCATTTTTATTTAAGCTGGTGATGGAGCCATTGACAGCGGCAGTGCGTACCAATAGTGTGTTGAGGCATAGAGGGACCAGAGGGTCGGGAGGACAGGATCTCACTCTATGCTGACGATCAACTGCTGTATGTCGGTGACCCCGAAGTGACAGTGTGCGGGGGCCTCGGGGCATCAGCACAACTGTTCAAATATCGTGGGGTGGTTGTAACGCGATCCAGCAGACGTCTAATGGCTGAGCTGGCAGCCAGTGCTGAAAGGTTTCCTGACGGATGTGGAAAGGTGGGAAAATCTTCTGTTCTCTCTGTGGGCTATTCAAGATGATACCCTTCCCATAATTCCTTTATATACTGCAGGCCTCACCGTACAAAATTCCAACAGGTGAATTTGACATGGTGAGATGTCTCAATATCAGATTGAGGCGCCTGCTGTGGGGCTCGGGGACCCCAAGGTTAGCACTGGATACGCTACAAAAATCACTGTGGGAATGGTGTGTGAACCTCCCCAACTTACAGAGATACTTCTGGGCGATCCAATTGGTGACTGCAAACAAATGGTTCCTCCTGGAGGAGGGGGGTCCAGCGGTCGACTGGGAGTGGGAGAGGGGGACTAAGGAGGAATGGGACTTTGATCATATTTTATATGGGGGGAAATTTACCAAGGACTTCCCGCAGCAGGGAAAACTGGTGGACACAGTATGGTGTATTCTAATGGGCAAAACACTAGACTATAACAAGGTGGCACTAGACCAACTACTGTGGGCAAACAGGCTATTTCCGGAGATGAAGGAGGTGCAGGGTAGGAGGAGATGGGGCGGGGGGTGGTACGGGCTAAGGCTGGTGGGCGATGTGTTGCAGCATGGGGCAGTGAAATTGCTCAAGGACTTGAGGAGGGGACACAGTGTGGCGCCCTGTATGCTTATGTGCAGATGCAACGTGCATTGGGGATGCATATACAGAGTGAGACAGAACTGCTGCAGGACTCTCCATTCTGGGTGGTGGTGGAAACACTGGAAAGAGGACTGATTTTGGTGATGTAGAAGTGGCTCACCAGCACCACATCTAAACCCCTGACAAAGCTAAGGACGCAATGGGAAAGGGTCTTGGGGGAATTGAAGGACAGGGACTGGGAAAATGCGCTCAGAGCGACGAAAGGGCTTGACAGTTGACTGCAAGCTGCGATCCATACACTACAAGATCCTGCAAACTGCAAAGGATGTTCTACAGTCCCCAAAGGCTGGTAGTATGGGCTGGAGAGGGAGCCAGGTGTGCCCAGAGTGTAAGGCAGAGGTGGGGACATTTATACACGTGATTTGGTAATGTCCCGTAATTGGGGGGCAGGTGGGAGGCAGGAGGTGATAGATGTGTTTCTATATGCTGGTCGGCGAGGAGTTGAATTTAGAAGCCAAGTTGTGTTGTTGAGGGTATGGGGGATAGAGCATTAACAGCAAATGAGAGGTGCCTAGTAGAACTGGGATTGGCATTTGTGAAGAGGTGCACCGCAATGAGGTGAGGAGGAGGGGGGAAGGGCTCTCACTGGGGATGTGGGAAGTACAGGAGTATGGGGCTGGAGAAACTAGTGTACAAGAATAGGGACTGTCCACTAAAGCATGACAAGGTGTGGGGAAAAGGGAAACAGAGAGACCAGGACAGTTGACTGGGGGGAGGGCATAAAGTGGAGAGTGATGGCCGTGACATGGGAGGGGGCGCTGAGGGGGTATGGTAGAAAGAGGCAGGGGGTTCAGGGGAGGGAGTTTTGGGGATGGGGTAGTTTCAGGGGCAAGGGGGGAATGTTAAGGGGGAGGCATGGACCGTTGAACAGGATGAGGGCAGTGATGCAATGCTTGTTATGGTCTGTGGTTGTTCTGGTTTGTTTGTTTCTTATTATGTGTTAAACAAAATAAAGATGAGATATTAAAAAGAAAGCATGCTAGAGAGGTAAATCAAAGTTAAGTAACTATCCCTACAGCAATCATCTACACATGTATTTACACAAAGTCTGTGATCTCACCAGAGCTCACCAACACTTTACACCAATGAATAGTAAAACTGTTTAACACTAGAAAAACTAACTCTAGGCGGTAAAGTCAGATAGCACAATGAAATATATGCCCTGCCTTATAAGTATAAGGCCCCTAGCACTTAAGGTAATTAAGACTAGTGCTTCAGAAAGAGTCAAAGTCCCTGGTAAGTAACCTGTTGGAAGGAGATGAAGTCTTTAAAATGAATGACAAGTAGTGGCAAAGCCAACAGAAAGGTAACTCTCTCAGGAATAGGTAAGTCAAGTAGATTCCTTCAGATTTCAACCGTCTCCAAACTGTTGGGATCATGCCTTGAAACACTTGTGTAAAGGCGCGTTACAAATGCCATATCCTAGCTCGTGGTTTCTCTCGAGAAAATTGCTCTTCATATTCTACACATGCTTTCGTTGTTCTGTGTGTTTCCAGGCCCATCATGTCATCAGTGGGCCCGAAGAAATCGTTGTTCTGGCCGTGTGAGACCTGCTGCCTCAAAAACGTCTACGAAGGGGATGGGCATGCAGACTGTCTGTATTGCGTGTATCCCAATCATTCCGCGGACAACTGTGAGATTTGTCAAGGCTTCTTCCAGAAGACACTAAAGGACTGCAACAGGCGGTTGATTTGCTGGCTGAATGAGGGGGCTTACCCGGGTTCGGAATTGGTTTGGCCCGCGGGGGCAAGTCCTCTTCTGCAGCAGAGAAGGTGTTGTCTTCACACCCCAGGGCGAGGTCGGCGGAACCCCCCTCTGAGAAGCAGCACACGGCAGTGCCGGCGTACTTCTTCAGGCCGTGAGTCTTCCAAGCATCAATCCAGCTCCACGTCCAAGCGGTCCACTTTGCCGGAGAAGGCCAGGCCGGTGGCGGCCTTGATTCCATCGCCGAGGGATTAGTCTACGGATTTCCCTCCGTCGACAGTGGTGGTGCTGCCATCTATTAATTTGTCGGCCATTGTGAAGACTGCACCATCGTTGGCCGGGCTGGATAACTCGTTGACGACCACGGTGGCAGGTGTGCAGCCGTTGACTTCGGAGGAGCTGTATCAGTCTGGGTCTGGCTTTGGGCCTTTGCTCCCGTTGCAGATTCTTCAGCAAGACCCCAGCACGTATAACTTGGACTGGAGTCCGGAGAAGAAGACTCATCCATTTTTCGATCCGTCAGCATTGGATCTGCAGCTGGCAGGGCCGTCCACGTCGGGAGGCCTAGGGGCTGTCCCACTTCTGTATCCATTGGTGAATCCACACTTATTGAAGTCCATGCAGGTGCTGAACATGCTGCAGTCGCTTTTGGGTCAGTTGGTTACCCGGCTCCCAGTACCTCCGAGCCCTGTGGGTCCCGTGGAGCAGGATGTGAAGGTTGTGCCGCGACAGGAGGGTGTGGGTACCCCTCGCCAGAACCTCGCGCGGAAGTCGCCTACGGTTCGGCCGCCGGTGCCACCTGCGGTAGGTTTCACCCCTCCCCGGGGCAATCCTGAAGAAGGGGAGCTGCTGGATTCTGATAGTGTTCCATGCGACACTCTGTCGACGTCGTCGCCCAGGCGGCCGGATACCTGGGATACTGACCCAGAAGTGGATCCACCAAGTAGCCCTGCTCAGCCATCTCCGCCGGATGATGTTGGCGCCTTTCATGCAATGATGGCAAAGGCTTGTCAAGATTTTAACCTTACTCCTCAAGAGGAGCGAAAGGACTGTTTTTTATTTGATCACATGGGGAAGAGGCAGAAGGCAGTCTTTTCTATGCCCATTTTGGACCACGTGTGGCAGAAAGGTCAGTTCTTGGAGCCTGCGGTCAAAAGCTTCTTGGAGAAAAAGTTAAAAGCGCCGGAGTCTTCACCCAAGTGCCTCATGTCGCAACCCACTCCGGAGTCTGTGGTGTCGGCGCCGGCTGGTGGGAAGGCACGTAGTCAGCACAAGGATGCTTTCGGCAAGAAGGTGCTTACAGTGGGGGCTACAACGGTTAAGGCGGCCAACTCGTTGGCCATTATGGCTCGCTTTGACAGGGAGATGTGCAACCGGTTGGCTGCACTCTTGGATCATCTGCCTGAACGACAACGGAAGGAGGCAATGCTGCTGGTTCGAGAGGGAGAGGAAGCCTCCAACCACAGGATTAATATTGCAGCGGACCTGGCAGAATCCGGGTTCAAACAGCTGAACAATGGTGGTGTTCTCCAGAGGCAGGCCTGTCTGCGCTGTACCGATTTTCGGCCTGAGGTGCAGCACAAAGTGGTGGACATGCCATGTCAGCAGCTGTTTGTGGGATAAAATTTACAAGGCATTGAAAGGGTTGAAGGAGGACTCTGATACGGCAAGATCACTGGGAACACTGCGTAGTAGCTGCTCTTTTCGCCCCTTTTGTGCATTTCGGAGAGGCTCTGGGAATGCCAGATTTGCCGGCTCCTGTGATAAGGGCTACGGCCGCCCCAGTTATTCTTCCCAAGGGTTCCGACGCTCTTTCCAGTCCCCGGAGAGCAACACAGACTTTCAAGCGCAGCGGAGGAGGGGTCCTGCAGCCTCTTTTAGTAGAGGCTGGCAGTCCAAGCCTTAGCAATGACTGCCATATAGGCAGTCAACTAGGGGGCAGAGTGGTGCAACATGTCGACGAGTGGCATTTAATTACGATGGACAGATAGGTGCTGGATGCTGTACAATACAGCCACTCAGAATTTCGGCATCCGCAACTTCCTATTCCACGAGTGAATGTGTTGTAGCCTCATCTACCAATCTTTCAGCAAACAGTGCATCTTATGTTGGAAAAAGGGGCGATAGAACTGGTCCTGTTGGCGGAACAAGGACAGGGGGTGTACTCCCGGTATTTTGTGATCAAAAAGCCAAATCGAAAGTGGTGCCCTATTCTGGACCTTCGGCCATTGAACAAGAATCTGCAATGTCAGAAGATCAAGATTCTTAACTTTGCAGGACGTCATACGCTCTGTCCAGCCAGGAGAATTCTTGGTGTTGTTGGATCTAGAAGACACTTATTTCCACATCATGATGCTTCTCAAAAAGTTCCTGCGGTTAGTGGTTGGCGACGATCATTTCCAGTTTCGGGTTCTCCCTTTTGGCCTCAAGTCGGCTCCCAGGTCGTTAACCAAGTGCCTGGCTCCGGTGGCTGCCTTCCTCCGCAGCGAGGGGCATCATGTTTATCCATACCTGGACGACTGGTTGGTCAGAGTAACTACTCCGCAAAGGACGTTGGAGTCTCTCCATGCATCAATGCTCCTGTTACAGTGCCTGTGGTTTGCAGTCAACTTCGCAAAATCTTGTCTGATGCCATCCAGGGACTTGGTTTTCCTCAGGGCCCAGTTTCACACGCAGCTCAATCTGGTGAAGCCATCTGTTGATAGAATTCAGAAGCTGATCTCCAGGGCGGCCTCGTGGGGGACGGGACCATCGGTCACGGTCCGGGGTTACATGTCTCTTCTCAGATCAATGGCGTCCTGCATCCCACTCATCCCGAATTGTCGACTGTTTGAGGCCAGTGCAGGAGTTTCTCGCCTCCAGCTGGTAACGGAGCCTCGGTTCCTGGTACGACAAAATTATCTCCTGGGCGCTGGTGGAGGCCCTGCAGTGGTGGACTCGCTCCGACAACATTGTGAGGGGCATGCCCCTGGGGGAGCCAGACTTTCAGTACACGATCGTGATGGACGTCTCGCAGGTGGACCTGGGGGCGCACCTCGACAAGTTTCACGTTCAGGGCCTATGGTCCCATAAGGAGGCGTTGTTACACATCAACATTCTGAGTTGAAAGCAGTGCACTGGGTTCTGAAGTCTTTTCTGCCTCTCATTCAGGGTACAGTGTTTCGAATTTTGGCAGACAACACCACCACAATGTTTTATCTGCGCAAGTCCCCCTCTGGACTTGCTAGCCAACCCAGAAGACAAGCTATGCCCTCTCTTTGCCAGCATGGTGGCTCATCCAGACTTCAGGGGGACGCGTTCTCGTTCCCACAGACGGGCCTGTTCGCGTACGCATTTTCTCTGTTTCCTCTGATCCGAAGAACGATCCAGATGGTGCGCTAGGTCCAGTGCAGGGTGATTTTGGTGGCCCCATTCTGGCCCAGGAAGACTTGGTTCTCGGATCTGCTTCACCTCAGGGTGGACGACTCGCTTCATCTGGGGTCAGAGCCGGATATGCTATTGCAGGACGACGGAAAGGTGTGGAATCACGACCCGGCATCCCTCAGTCTGGCAGCGTGGCTCCTGACCACTCCGAATTTGGACATCTAAGGATCTCACAGGATTGCCGTCAGATCTTGGCTGCGGCAAGGGTGCAATCTACCAACGTGTCTTACAGTCGACAGTGCAATAGCTTCTCTGCCTGGTGCGCGGAGCAACCGGACTTGCAGCCATTAAAGGTATCACCAGCTCAGCTTCCACTGTATCCTCTGCTGCTGGCGAGGGGGGGGGGGGGCTGGCGTCTTTGATCAAGGTGCATTTGGCTGCCATCTCCCGGTTCACGAGACGGCGCAACTCTACGCCTCTGTTCAGTGACAGGTTGGTCAAACACTTCCTCAAAGGCCTTTTTAGGACATTTCCCCCTGAGAAGAGGTTTGCTCTGCTATGAAGTCTCAATGTGGTACTCTCAGCTCTCATGAAGCCACCGTTTGAACCCATGTCGACAGCGATGATGAAGTTCCTCAAATGGAAAGTCACTTTTCTGTTGGCTATTACATCTGCCAGGAGGATTTCTGAATTTCAGGCTCTGGTCATCGACCCGCCGTATCTGCGATTCATGAGGGACAAGGTTCTCCTGTCTACTAATCCTCACTTTATCCCTAAAGTGCAGCCAGAGTTTCACAAGAACTCTATGATAGCCTTGCCCTTGTTTTTCGCTAAGGCTACCACTCCGGCGGAAAAAGCACTGCATTTCTTGGACGTCAAGAGGGCGTTGAATATTTATCTCGACTGAACTCAAGTCTTTAGGACGTCTAGGCAGCTGTTTGTGGCTTTTGGCCCGTCCAACAGTGGGCAGGCTATTTCTAAGCAAAGACTTTCCAGTTGGGTATCCTCTATGATTTCCTTTTGCCACGGGAAGGCTGGCAAGCCTTTGCGGGCCACTCCTAAGGCCTGTTCTACAAGAACCACAGCGTTGTTCGTGGCACTGTGGGTGGGTATACCGCTCAGTGACATTTGCCAAACAGCATCTTGGCCGGTGCCGCATACCTACTACTGTCTGGGGCAACAACATGCAGAGGATGTGCAGGTGGGACGTGCTGTGCTCTGACGCCTGTCCCAATAAGGTAGGCCCTGCAGCTTCCAGAGTTTGGTTTGTTCTAATGGTGTTTGTTTATCATGCCTATTGTTGGATGGTTTTCATTGGGTTTTGTTTGCCTGTTATGCACCACCAGGTTATCCTACTGCTATGTAATCTATTCACAGCGTGTGAATCCATGAACGATCCAATGCTGGAAAAGGGAGTAGTTTCTTACCTGTAACTCCATTTCTGCAGCGTTGGTATCTTTCATGAATTCACATGCGCCCACCGACCGCCCCTTCAGGCAAACATTGGTTCGCGTTTCCTCTACTTTGGGAGGTTAAAATCTGAAGGGAAGCCGCGGGTGCAGAGCTGTTTATACTAGACGTTCTATTGGTGCAGCCTAAAGCACCCAAAAAGACATTGATAGAACACTCAGTGTCGAGGTTCTCCATAGGAAAATGCTATATTAAAGTTACTGAGGTTTTCCCAGCCTTACGACCGGAAATATTCACAGCATGTCAATCCATGAAAGATGCCAATGCTGGAGAAATGGAGTTACAGGTAAGAAACTACTCCCTTCTTCTGTGGTAGACCCTCAGTCCCTGCCTGCAATTCTGTGTTACAGCTAATACCAAAAAGTCAATTTGCCAATGCAAAAGCATGCAATTGGACAAAACCTTTTGTGAAGATTACCCTCTATCTTTGGACATCATCAAAGCAAAGCAAAGTCAGAATCTGCATGTATTAAAAGTTGTGCTGATGGTTTTTTTTATACTTCTGACAATGAGTGTGTACTTGGGCATCATCCGATTACAAGATGCTACGCATATGAAATGCTCCACATATTTGTATGCTGATTTTAGGGGTTTTATGTATCTGCATTTTCTTTTGCAATTCTGGTAATTTATTATGTGTAGGACTTTGTAACTGGATGTTTTCTATGTGCACATTCATTGTTATTCAGTTGTATAATCACAGGCTTAATTTAGTTCCAATGCATCTTACTTATGCAGGCATCAACGTACCAAATGCTCATCATCGTGGGCAAGCACTTCCACTTTGAAGTACTTTAGCAATGATGCCTGTCTTTTTCTGATGGCGTGTTTGTGATTAATTATTTTCCTTTACTTTCTTTTGCAGAGTAGTGCAATGGATTCCTCTCCACGCAATCACTCTCCAGCTCAACAGAATGGCGAGAAAGGTACTTAGAATACATATATTTTCCACCTAAGACAGATACCTTTTGATTGATTTAATACTGTGGCAGATGTGTTGCCTTTTGGCTGCATTTTATGGTACGTGAAGTTGTATGTGGTGACAGAATTGTGCTTGAGATCTTAGATCTGGAAGTCTGTCATTATTTTCATGCTATACGTGATATACCTTATATTCGAAATGCTTTGGTGTTGCAGTGGCTAGATCACATTTTTGGGACAGAGGTAACCAGTTCCATTCTGGTCCAGGTGCCTAGATATCAATTTGCTTAAGTGGGCTTTTGTTCTGTGACTTTTAGGAAATAAGTCAATGCTTTGTATCCACTTGACTAAAAAATAGTCATCAACAGGGAGCCAAGTGATTCACTGAGACTGATGTCGGAACACTTCCCCTCTAGATAAGTTAAATGCATTTTGTGATTAATGGATCGCTGTTCAGGAGTCAAATATATTTGCTGCCACTGATTTTGAGAATGAGTATTCTAGTACGCCACTGCACCATGGCCTTTTTGCACCTGGTGTCCTACGGCCCTAGACCCTGCCAATGCCAGGCCTTCAGGGGTGCTCTTACTGTGATGGTGGCAGCAGCACGGGACAGGAGAGTGGGCAGGGTCCTATCGGCCTCATGTACTTTGTGGCTGGGGGTGCTCGGGGACTCACAGGTGGGTGAAGACAGGCCATGTCAGAGCTTGATATGTCTTTTTTTGGATGTCTGTTATTTCCACCTTAATTACATGGAGGAGGTCTGGTCACACAAGGACCATTCCAACATGCAAAAACAGAAATGCTTCTTCAAGTTCCAGGTAGCAAACGACAAAAGGCCAGAGCTTATGGATGCAGGGTGCTGCAAAGCTGCACATCTTCCACGTCGTGATCCTTCTTTCACTCAGTTCACCGCCCCAAGTTTGGATCCCTTTGTTGCTTTTCCATGTTGTAACCTCTTATGAATGATTTAACTTTTTGCTCCTTTCCCCTCCATAAGACATCAGGGAATTTCTACTTTTTGCTATTGTTTTGAACCTTCCCTGACCTTTGGATGTAAGGGAAGCCTTTTGGGTCCAGTTGGCTTGCTTAGCTCATCTGTTTTGAGGAGGCCTAATCAGTCTTCCCCATGGATATCATTGTAGGAGAATTCTGTTCTCCATTGTAAAGTTCTTTGTTTATTTTACCTGCACACATCACCCTATGTGAAGTGCGAAGCGGACACTGTGTGTCCCTGTAACTTTGCTTTGAGCAACTTTCTGGTTACTTTCTTGATATGTCGAGGATGGGCTGGTGGCAGTGGATACTTTTATAGTGTATTCTTTATTATATAGTCTGTGCACTTTGGCATTTTACTGCTTAATGGCAGCTAGAATACCATATACTCTAGAACAGCCGAGCCAAGAGATTTTTGCCTGTCCTTTGGCCATCTTGTCTTTTGACATTCTTCCTGCCATGGAGTGGGTGAATATTCCATATATGGTAAGCCCTTTTCTGGGGAAGGCTCCTGCTTTCGCTGGCAAAGTGACCGTCTCTGTATGCGCCTGGATGTTGAGGGCTGCTGAGTCTGTCTGGACCAGCCCACATCCCTGCCTGGTGTCTGTTACTGGGAAGATGCAGTGGACAAAGGCCGTCCAGTATTGGCCCGCCCCTGCCAGTTTGAATGGTTGATGTGCATGGGGGCAACTCCAGCCCCAGACACTGGACAAAAAGAGGACTCCTGCAGCTGTTTGCCAGATCATTGATTGTAGCATTGAAGAAGAGCAGGCCACTGTTGACACATAACTCCTTGTTGGAATAAGCCAGCGGCCCTTTCTTCACTTGTCTGTCAAAGCTCTGTCTCTGTGCAGATCACCTGAAGCCCTTCATCGGTGCTTCAAGCCCTGGGCCTGTGGGAACAAGCAGTTTTGAGTTGAGTCTTTGGATTCGGCCGATACTCAGTTTATGCAACAAGAAGCATTTCCCTGAAGTTGCAGCACTCCACCGTGAAGAAGGGGCTTGTAGGACCAGCTTCTTTGTTCTCGCCTATAGGGTAGTATTCTGCCATTTGTCTTCAAGTGGCCATAACTGCTAGCCACCTGCATCGAGTACTGGGAGATTTCTGTGGTCGTTGCCTGAGTGGTGGTCCCAAAGTGTGTGTATTCTGAGTGTTCAGTTAGCCAAAATCAAGTGCCTCTGAGCTATCCTCCCATCCTAAATTCTAAGGTTTTGTATGGTGTTGCCAAATTCTTTATTTTAAACCTATTAGTTCTCAAAGTCTTGACTGCATACCTGGTGTGGTAATTCTTTTTTCTCTTCCTTTACTACACTTGAGTGCATTGAAACTTATTTTTTTACTTTGTTAAAAAGTGAAGTGTTAGTGCTCTTAGCAGAACAGACCAATGTGAATTTGTGTATGTTAGTAAATCATGTTTTAGTGTGTTACTTACATGTGATATTTAATTAGGAGTTGTCTAAGGCCTAAATAAATAACTGTATTTTTATACATAATTCCTAACCTGGAAGCGTGTTTCACACTAACTTGAAATAAGTCTAACCGGGTTCACTCCTGCAACAAGTCTTGCTGACCCTGATTTTCATTTCACACACAGTTGTCGAAAAACTAGTAGTACTGAGAATATGTTCAAGTAATAAAGAGGTACATGTGTATAATAAGGATGTGTAAGAGGAATAGAAGTATATCTTCATGCAACAAGAAAAGTTTGATTTATGTAATGGAACTAATATAAGCAACAAGCTCGAACTGCAATCTTTTATCAGTCAAATGTGTACTCTTTTCAAAAGCCTCCTGCAGCAAGGCTTATATATTTTCACAGAACAATTCCTCACTAGGTTTCAGAGCAGTTACTTGCTGCAAACATTTGTTTTGATGTTTAAATCTGTTTAGTCACTTACTCCTCTGCATTTTTCTTTTTTTTAATGTAACTTTATTTGCAGTTAGTGCGATGAAGAGCAGTTGATACAATTCCAGTAATACAGCACATAAATCACTGAAAAGTTTAACATTTTCCAGTAACTTTTAAAAGAAACTGATCCCCTCCACGACTCCCCCTCTCTCTCTCTCGAGGCACACAAGGATGGGGACCGTCATATCATGAATTGCTCGCATTGCTGCGTTGACTAGTCTGACAGTTGGGGCTTGCTTTCAATCTCATCAGCGGGGACCCTCTCTGCAAGGCCGTTTCACAAACATTCCCCCTCCCCAAGAGGCCCAATCCCTCTCCAACGTTCACCCCTCAGTACATTTACAAGGGTTTTTTTTTAAATGTCTTTATTGGCCTTTCAATCAACATTACTAACAACCCACAACAACCCCCCTGGCCGCCCTCCAGCCCCCCGGTACAAACATGAAGGTCTCAAGCCATATTCAAAACAGGCCATTCTAGAAGAGAGAAAGAAGGGGAGGGGAAGGAGAAAAAAGAAAGAGAAAAAGCCCCCCCCCACTCTTACCAGATTTCGGCCAACATGGCATAACAACCATCAGTACAGGCGACAGATCCAATGTCCTGCAGATCCCACCCCCCAGGCGACCAAAGCAAGGTATAACATCCGCGTATTCTTAATATCACAAGGCAACGTGCCCTCACCGCCCTATCCGCCCTGGCCCTATAACGGGGCTCCAGATAGTAGGTGAGCATTTCCCCATTATACAGACTGAAGTGGCCCCACCTGTGACGAAGGGGGCTCCAAGCCCCTACCACTTGATCGCCTAAGGAGATATAGTGTATATGCGTCCCACATATGTCTATCACCCCAGCATTTCCCCTTCATTGCGCCCCATCTAGTCTCCATATCATTGCAGTACAATATGTCCCCAGACCATTGGGCAATTGTCGGGCTTCGCTTCTTTCCCCACCCTATGGCCACACGCCGTTTGGCTAGGATAAAAAGGAGGCCTATCAACTTCCTAGTCTCTTTAGGAACTTGTTTGGTATACCCCAGGAGGGCCATAACAGGATCCAGCATGAGCTGTTGTCCCACAATATCACCGATCGTCACAAACACCTGCCCCCCAAAAACCCTCCAAATCCCGGCACTCCCATGCCACATGAAGAAAACCTGCCTGCTCATGTCCGCATCTGATACAAGCCCCCGATCTGTGTGGGAAGTAAGTCTTTAACTGAGCCGGGGTATAGTAACACTGATGCAAAAACTTGAAGTGTACCAGTTTGAAATTTGTATTGACTGCCCCCTTCCCGGTCATCCCACAGCAGTAATTCCATGCATCAGCCGGTAGCTCCCTACCCAGCGACCTCTCCCATAGTTCCCGAGACGACGCCACAGCACCAAGTCTGCTCTGCAATGCCATTGCATATAATTCGGAGAGTACTCGCCGCCCCAAGCCCCCCCCCTAATCCTCTTATCAAGCATCATAGCTACCGAGGGAGGTTTGGGAAAGGACGGAAATAGCTGCTGTAACATCGCCCTCAGTCTGTGATATAAAAACACATCCAGTGCTGAAAGGGCTCCCCTTTCCCTCTACTGAGCAATGGAGATAAACCTGCCACTCGGGGAACATGTCCCCAAATTTAGCAACGCCCCACCTTTTCACCATTGCCACATACCGTGCCTCGCTAGTCAGGGGAACCCCAGGAATAAATATTGTCGGGAGTTCTGGCGAATAAAGGACGCCACCCTTGGGCGCACACTCCAAAAGGGACCAAGCCTTGCATGTCAGTTCTACCAAGTTTCGGGCGTCCGCAAACAACTCGGACTGGTCAGGATAACCGACCGCAACAGCGCTGGTGATGCAATCAATCTCTCCATCTCTACGTGCCTATGCTCGGCCGCCATCCCATACCAATACCGAAGGAAGCTGGCTTGTGCCACCGTATAGTATAGTTCAAAGTCTGGCAATGCCAGACCCCCTTCTCAAACTGGTGCTGTGAGTTTATCCCAGGAAACCCAGGCCTTTTTACCAGCCCAAATGAACTTCATCACCAGCGAGCGGAGGTCCCAGAAGTATTTTTGGGCACCTATATAGGGCTATTGAGAAACACATATAAAAGCTTAGGCAAAACTGACATCTTGACCACAGAGATCCTGCCATGTAGATTGAGAGGAAGCGAATCCCATCTCATCATTGCTAGCTTGACCGATTCGAGCGCCACCCCATAGTTGCAGCGATACACCACCTTCTCCTCCCTAGCTATCGTAATCCCTAGGTAACGGGTATTGATTAGGTCCCACTGAAACCCAACTGGAATATAACTGACTTGCTAGTAATAACTTTAAGCCCTGAGAGTACTCCAAATTGTTGAATATCTAACATAATCGGATCCAGGTTAACTTCAGGACGGCGAATAAACAGGACCATATCGTCCGCATACAGCTAAATCACAACCTTGTGAGTATGCAGCTGGACCCCATGGTGCAAACAAAGCTCCCTAACCCCCTCGGCCCAGGGCTCTATCGCCAGAGCAAACAGTAGGAGAGACAGTGGACAGCCCTGGCGCGTCCCCCGTTCAAGCAAAATTAACCCGGTGGTCAGCCCATTCATCCTCACTCTGGCCACCGGGGATGTATACAGTAATTTCACCAAGGAGATAAAGGACTCACCCAGGCCCATCCTATGCAAAACTGTGAATAGAAATGACCATTCGATGGAATCAAATGCCTTGGTGGCATCTAATAAGACTGCCACTACTGGGTCGTCCCTCGGCAGTGCCTCCATTAGACCGAACATCCTCCTCAAACTGAACGAGGTCGACCGCCCAGGTATAAATCCCACCTGATCTGCCCTCACTATGATTGGCATCAGCAGCGCCAGTCTAGCCGCTAGGATTTTGGCCAGGATCTTATTATCCAAGTTGATAAGAGATATCGGTCTATACGAGGAGCAGTTGCCCCCCGCCTTTCCCGGTTTTAACAATACAACCACTACTGCCTCCCTAAGAGAGGCCGGCAACTGACCCACGGTTACCGCCTCATGATACACTCGCAGTAGATAAGGCGCCACCTTGTCGGCATAACATTTGTAAAATTCGGCAGTGAAGCCGTCCGGGACCGGGGACTTCCCATATGGTAACAACTTAATGGCCCCCACCACCTCTTCCAGTGACACTGGCCTGTTCAACCACTCCCTTTGCTCCTCCGAGCACCAATATAACCCCACCTGGTCAAGGAAGGCCTCAATGTCGGCTTGTGCAGCCTGAAGTTGGGACAAGTACAAATGCCTATAAAATTCCTGGAACTCATGAACAATCCCCTCATCATCAAAGTGATCTACCCCGCCCTCATCTGTGATCAGTGTTACCCTGGCTGATCATCCTAGTAGCTCTAACGAGCGACCTCCCTGAGGCGTGGCCCTCTCCATACCTCCTACAGGCCACTTGTCCCACAGATACTTCACCTCCCGTTGAGCGAGGACATGGAATTCCTGTAATTTCTGCATGATGCGTCCTTGCTGGGCTTTTGACGGAACCAGGGCCTCCTCCTGTAAGGCCGTCAACTCCCCCTCCACAGCCGCCAAATCCCTCCGTATCGTCTGCACGATTCCCAGTTCTTTAGCTATGCACTCTCCCCTTATCACGCATTTAAATCCATCCCACAAGATACCAGCGGATGTTACCGATCCGTCATTAACCTCAAAATACCTGTCTGTAGCCCTCGCCAGTTCCTCCCTGAAACCCACATCTGTGAGCTCATCACTTTTGAATCTCCACGGAAGCCTACCCTCCTCCCGGCCCCCCAACCGAATAGATGGCAGAACAGGTGCATGATCCGAAAGGGTGCAGGCCAGAATATCGACCCCCTCAGTCCGGTCCATAACCACATGAGACACCAGGAAGTAGTCCCGCCGAGCAGCCGAACCATGTGGCACAGAGAAGTGTGTGAATTGGTTCACCCCCGAATTTCTCACCCTCCAAATATCCTCCATCCACCACACAGCTAGCATGCCCGAAATTCTCGCAGAGCACTTACTACTTGAGCGTGACGAGTTGCCCACCCGATCACAGGCCGGGTCCAGAACCATGTTAAAATCCCCAGCCCACACAATTTCCCCTTCAGGAAGTCCCCCCAGCTGTTTGTCCACCCAATCTAAGGATTCCATTGTGTCTTGGTTAGGACCATAGTAGCAGATTAACATGTAGAGCTTCCCCTGAATAGTCCCCTGCACCACCAGACCCGTGCCCTCTTGATCCTTCAAGACCTTTGCCAGTTTAAATCCCACCGAGCTATTCACCGTAATACATACACCCCTAGCGTAGGAGGAGTAGGAAGAAAAGTACCTTTGGCACCCCCAGCTTTTGCCAAATTTTGCCTCAGTGGCCGCCGTCAAGTGGGTTTCCTGGAGGAAGGCCACCCCCACCCAATGCCATCTGTATTGCTCTCCTAGAGTGCACGGACAGTCATAAATCAACAGTGCAATTACGGAGCCAATACTTTGAATGCAGGAAGACGCAATAACTTGCAACCACACACTCTTAAAAAATAATGAGCACTTATACGGCTATTTATTCAAAGCTCCGAAGCAACCAGTGATAACATAGAAATAAATCACAGAAGAAACAAAGAATTCAAAAGAAAATACATCATCGTGAGCGTAACTGGATTCCTCATCTCGCCAGAAGCAGCTGGAAGACCCCGATAACAGGCAGGCCGAGAGCACAACAGCCCACAGGTATGCCGGACGAAAGCGTCCTCCTCTGGCTGAAGTCTCACCTGACCGCTCAGGGGTTCCGCATGTATGCACACGTCAAAAAAGGGTGGCGATTTCTCGAACCTTCTGGCAACGCACTTGCACATTGATGAGCAGCCGTTGGTTGCCAGCTGGGTCAACCGACAGTACCCTCAAGGAGCAAAGTGCCTCCCTCCTCTAAAAACAAGCGCCAAGAAAAACAGTTCCATAGCTCATAACAAGACATAATAAAGTTAGCTTTCCCAGCAGAAATGTCCTTGACTGCATACCAAGTTTGGAAAGCATATTTTCTTCAGCAGCGTGAATCTAACTCTCAGCAAAATGCGTGCAGCCTTTCACTGCAGCATGAAGTAAATATCCATCATGGCTCCGAGCGCTCCCAGAATGCACTGCGCACCAGCGCCATGTTTTAGCTCAAGCATAACACCATCTCAAGTACTGCAAAACCTTCCGGGCTTTAGGTTAGCTATTAAGGCCCCTGACGTTCCACGTCATAAATTTCAACGCCGCCATGAAGAGGTATCTTGATAGATATTGCCCAACCGCCTCCTATCAGTTCATAGAGCCACACCTTCCGCACCACTGGGACCTCCCCCCCCCCCCTCTACCCTCCCCATCACCAACAATCCCCAACATGCCGATGAGCACACCTTCCGTACCCCAAAACCTGTTGCCTGTACACCATGGAAAATCTCAAGCCTCCACCCCTCAAATCCCCAAGACCTCCCATCCCCCACCCCTACCAAAAACCCCTCCAACTTGTCGGTGCGTTCCCCTCCCACCCGACCACCCCCTTCCCCCGCCGGACTCCCTAACATTCCGGCAACACAGTATCCCTCAACATAGTCTCAACCAGCTTTCGCGCCGGGGGTAGTTTCATGCCCGACCCTCCAGCACACCTCTCCAAATATTTCGACTCCATTTCCGAAAATCGAACCCGGGCCTCAGGACAGCCTTCATATCTAGAAAACAAGTATTTCCCTTCCCCCCCATATCAAGCTTTGTTGTCGCTCCGCTGTCCGGATCCCCCCGGCAACATGTCGAAGAAGAATGCAGCTTCCTCCAGGGTCTGGAAAAAAGTGATCTGCCATTATGCTCCACCCGAAGCTTAGCTGGGTACAGCATCGCATACTTCATATTCCTGTCCCTCATCCACCTTATCAGAAAAATGAGGAAAAAACGTGATGATGTCTCCTTTGTAGGTAACAGTACCCTTCTCCCTCGCCTTCCGGAGCACGGCATCCCTATCCCGATAGTTCAGTAGGCGGGCAATCAGCGGTCTCGGCGAGGCTCCAGGAAATGCCTGCTCCCACTAGGGATTCTATGTGTTCTCTCCACCACACATACCAGAGAGAATCCCTCCAGGCCCAACGCCTCCTTCAGTACATCTTCAACCAAGGTCTCCATATCTTTCCGGTCTGCCGATTCTACCAGGCCAACAATTCTAATGTTATTCCTCCTCGACCTCGCTTCCAAGTCTTCCTGTTTTTCCCTGAGCTCCGTCAGAGCCTTCTGCACACCCACCATTGCTCCCGAAACCGAAGTCACCACGTCCTCCACACCGGATATCCATCCCTCTGCCTCATCCAGTCTTTCCCCATGCTTATCCAAGCGGATCTGCATATGGTCAACCTTGCAGGTCAAAGTGTCCAGTATTCCATCAAGAGATTGTATCCCGGATTGCAGCTGCGCAAACATGACCTTGATGTCCTGGAAAGCCGTGGAGGGGTCCCCGTCTGACTCCGAGGCACGCTGCTCAGATGCATCTGCCATTGCTCCGCTGTTCTTGGCCTGGGCAGGAATTTCAAAGTGCAGCTTGGACTGCTGCATACCTCCTTTCCCCGATTTCGACATGGTGGGGGGAGGAGGGAAAAAACGCACACACCGCGCAGCACTCCCGGACCAGGGGTCCCCCCCGCTGCACCGGCCCTCCTTCGTCCCCTTCTGCGCTCAGGTGGACTCTCACCACCTTCCCAGATGTTCAGTCCTGCCCACCCCAGAAGCGACAGCAATACAGTATCTCCTCAGCTGACAGGCATGATGTACGGGCACAGGAGTGCAGGATGACCAACAGATCCAGTCTCACCAGTCACGCCTCCAAACAGGGACCCCCCCGGGGCGCGCCACCAGCCCGGACTCCCCACACAGCAAGCCCCATTTCATGTCCGCCAGCCCGCTTACATCGGGCGCAATCTTCCACTGTCCACCAGAGCCCAGGGTGCCCCAAGTCCACAACGGCGCCCGGGCCTGAGGCGCTGGATCCTCCACAGGCCCGGCCGAGAAGCGCAAGCCGACCCCCCACTGGCAGCGCCCGCAAGTTCCTGGCGGCCGCGCCTCCCAACCTGCCGCCACTTCGTACACTCTGACCCTTTCCAGGGGGGCAACGCACCCAAAGGCGGACAAATGCGGATTGGGACGACCCCCCGGACTCACCGGAGATGCTCCTCTCCAACCATTGTTTCCTGCCCTCCAGGGCCACACCTTCGCCGAACCAGGATTGAGCGGAGCGCTCCACTGGGCAATCGCGCCAGTTCCTCCGTGCAGTGCCCCCTACTTCTCGGGCCAGCTCCCAAGCGACCCTCCACCTCAGGGCGCACCTCGGCCTCCAGCAACCGTGGATCGTGCCCCCGGCTCCTCCATCTTCCAGCCGGGGTTAGCACGTCCCGCCACCCGCAGGAGTCCTTCACCTCCTGTCCGCCCGCCACAGGCCACCCCTCCTCCAGTCCACGAGGCAATCCGCAGCCGTCCGCCATGCCCCCACTCTCCGCGCTCTCAGCTTCCAACAGCCGTCGATCACTCTCCCCCCGGTGGCTCAGCGGTACCGGGCACCGGTGCCTGTCAACAGATCTCCAAATGAAGGCTGGAGTCAGCAGGATACCATCCGGATGTTCGCGGGTGCTGGAGAGCTTCACAGACCAACGGCCATATTGGTCAGGCTCTCGAACGCCCCCTTACCCTGGAGCTATATTTGCCAAGGAAGGCGGAGCACTCTTCTTTCCTTCAGGGCTGCATGTCATGCACCAGGCCCGTAAGAAATTCCATATTGTATATTTCCCTGGCTTTCAGGGTCCACTGATGCTCACCTGGGAGCAGCTCTTTATCATCACACACGCGAGCATGCACGAGCGGCTAACAGCAAATGTACCATATGGGGCAGTTTCCTCCACCCTCCACCACGCACTTTAGTGCCAGTAGAGGGTCCAGACTTCGCTCAATTCCATCCAAACTCTTGATCCAACCAAGAACCTCATTTCAGAATCTTTGCACTTCCGCACATCCCCAACACTTAATCTGCCTTCTGGCTACACCCTCTCCAATATCTGGTATCAGTGGCGTAGCACAGAATTTGCAGGCCCAGCTGTGAGCCGTGCTGAGGGGCACCCCCTGAACCCCAGCTCGGAAACAAATCACAGGTCGTGTCATACTCTGGGCCGGCCTAGATTTCCACGCTTGCGCAATATGCACAAACATGCTGCTGCAGGGGTTCGCCGCACACTGCACTAGGAGAAAGATATCAATATTTGTTTTAATTCATGGTGCAGCACATTTTCTGAGAAAAATTGACTCAAAAGCTAAAGCATTGTAGGGTAACACTAATCCAAAAATACAATACATACAAGTCACCAACAGTGCTCAGGAACATTAATGTTCAAATTAAGTGAATGCTTTGCTATTAAAAATACCATGCCACAATGAAAGCATGTCCGACTGGCTGCACAATGTAGACCAGTCTAGGCACGTAATAACATATTACAGTAAAGCATGCCATGCCACGTTTAGACATACCTAGACTGGTTGCTTCAAAACGTCAGTTGAGGCAATAACACTTAACATGGTTATTTTATCACAGATGCCCAGAAAAATATACAATGCCACAGTAAGAAACGGCTAGGCTGAAGTACTCAAATACCAGTTTAGCCAGGTAATTACACTTAGCAGGACTGCTTTATCAGAGATGCCCAGTTAAAGTAAAAGTCAAGGCAGACTAAGAAATGACTGGACTGGCTGCACCAAAATGCCTCTCTAGCCACTACTACCACATATCATGCCTGCTTAGCCTGGACATGGATAATCATCAAGATTTATCGCACAATCCCCACCCCCGCTCATCCCCTCTCCCTCCCACCTTCTGCCCCAACCACCAAAATTAGCACAGCCCATAATTAACTCCACAGCCCTCTTCCTTGTCCAAGTGCTTACGTACGTATGAGGCACTTTGCATCATTGGTACGTACTGGGATGAGAAAGAGTGGGACTGGGAGTAATGAAGATTATAGATAACTAAACTAGGCTTTACCTCCATGTCCCTCTACCTCATCCCAGTGCTTGTGTATGAGCCAAAGTGCCTCATACACAAGCACTGGGATGAGGAAGAATAGGGCTAGTAGTAATGAATATTACCAGTAAGTAATGAAGGCATTAAACACAAGCAGTGGCGCAACACCATTGAGCTGAATGCGCTTCATCCCATTTTGGGCAATGTTGGCACGACCTGGCTGACCTACAGAGACGTTGTCGGACAGAACAAGGGACAGATGTTAAACGGCGCCTGGGTTTTGCTGTTAGCAAAGGCCTGTCAATTACTAACGTAAAGCATTACACTGTTAGTACCTACATTCAAATACTTCCTTTTTTTAGACAATTGAAATTGTGATGTGGATTTAGTAATGGCATATCAGGAGAGTGATTCGAAGGGCAGAGAGGGTAAAGGACCCTGCACATTCTCACAGCAGTCCAGAAGTGTGTGCTTTCAGACTTACAGGAGAGAGTTAACTGCTTGTAACATTGGAACTGTACTAGAATAGTCTCAATAAAATGTTTAAAGAAGTTAAATACTCCAACACGGATAAACCTGCCCCTCCCCCAATGCCTGTGAAGTTAGCACATTTCCCAACATTTGAAGGGTTAGCCCCCCGAAATGTAGGTTTTATTGCGCCCCTGAACACAACCACTGCCCCCGTTCACAATACACACAAACGCACACCCAGCCCCCCATACATTTAAGTGTGCACCCTTTCACCATACAGTCACACCCAGGCAGCCACCCCCATGCACTCACTCATTCATGCACATTACATTATATTCATATATATATACAAATATTCACACGCATGCACACACATTTAAAGAAAATACATTTTCTCACCTTTAATCCTTTGACCCAGGGTACGGGTCCTTCAGCTCCCTGCAGTGTGTTCCCGTCATCTGCAGAGGAACTTGAGGCCTCAATGTCATGGGGTGGAGGGAAGCCCTATTACTTCAAAAATAAATGGTTTCTCTTCAAAGTCACTTTGACTTCATAAGGGCATTTATTTCCGCTAAAGAACCGAACCGTAACAGAAATAATTTCTTTATGAAGGCGAGGCTTCCGTGTCATGGGGTAGAGGCAGTCCTCTGCCTTCCTAAAGAAATAAATAATTTTTGTTACCAGAAATAATTTCTTCAGGAAGGCAGAGTGACTTCACAAAGAAACAAATGTTTTAGTTTGACATTTATTTGTTGTTGATTTAAAAAAAAAAAGATGTACAAATAAAATTAGGGGATTTTTTTCACAAGGGGGGCCCCCTCCCAGTACAGGTAGTGGTGTGGCCCCCAGCACCGCTGGGGTTCAGGGGGGGGGGCGCTATGCCAGTGTCTGGGATCCACTACCAGGAACATTTTGGAAAGGTGCACCAGATCACACTGCCATCTGTAAAGCAATTTAATACTGTGCAACCTATATTGGCAAGCTATCAACGTCCTGTGGGTGTTTCTACACAACATTCCCCATAGTTCATCACCAACCTCCAATCCCAGGTCTAGTTCCCACTTCCTCCTGTATATCCCGATGCCCCCCCCAACCCCATCCATAGTTGCCAGGAGGGTGTAATACAGCTTGTAGAGCAATCCCTAAGTGGACGTCTCTGTGCTTAACACTGTCTTGGTTGCCGTCACCTCCTGTTGTACCCGTGCCTTCCATTTTGCTGACACCAACACTCCTTTCAATTGGAGTTATTTAAACACTGACAATGTGCTGATGCGCCAACTCTCCTCCAGCATCCCAATCTCCACAAATCCTTCCCTCTTCACCACCTACCCAACTCACTCCAGCCCTGCCTCATACCAATCCTGAAACCGTCTGGGTCCTGAATATCATCCCTGATTGGCGCTGTATATGTGGCTTAGGGGGAAAGACTAGGTTGTCACATTGTTCATCTCTTTCTTTCGTCTCCACAGCACCCACAAGGAACTGATGAGCCATTGCACCCGGGCGGACCTGGGAAACGCATTGTGTGGTGACCAAAGACACTCGCCTAGCGTTACCGGCGGCAGCCGATAATTCTCTATCTGCACCCATTGTTTCTGCCCATCTACCCTCAGGTGGGGACTAGCGTCCTGAATTGTGAAGCCTTAAACTATGCATGCATGTCTGGGAGCCCGACTCCCCTCCTTTCTTTTGGCTGCATCCACATCCTATAAGACACCCTCTGCCCTCCCCATATAAATCTCATTATCCTCTGCATCACCTCTGCACAGTGGAGGTCTGGCATCCCAATCAGTAATGTCTGTCAGCTTAACCGCGTTCAGTCTACCCAACCAGTACAGGGTGAGAGGAGACCAAGCCTACATATCTTCCAAGAGTTTTTACACTACCTGGGGGAAATTGAGCGAATAAAGGTCATCTACATTTCTAGGTATCAACACTCCCAAATATTTCAGTTTATGCCACTCAATCAGGAACCCTAGGTCCCTCAGGACATCTCCTGGTTCCTCCTCACTGCGACAAAAGGGAAAAAGAGTCGACTTGTTAGTATTCGCTCTAAATCCCATCACCAATCCATAGTCTTCCAGCTCTTTAACAACACCCTGTAAGGAGCTAGTTATAGTTGCAATGTGGAGGAGGAAGTCATCTGCGTATAGGCTCATTTTAAATTCCACCACAGCCACCTTTATGCCCTCAATGTGCTGCTTGTCTAATTTGTATCCCCAATAGTTCTATGGACAACGCAAATGGAAGGGGGACAACAGACAGCCCGG
Organism: Ambystoma mexicanum; assembly: GCF_040938575.1. Taxonomy (NCBI): domain Eukaryota; kingdom Metazoa; phylum Chordata; class Amphibia; order Caudata; family Ambystomatidae; genus Ambystoma; species Ambystoma mexicanum. The sequence goes on from NC_090931.1 coordinate 712,725,806, forward strand.
CCTCATGCTCCTCCGGAAGCTGAATTCCCTGGAGGTCTTCCCATTAATCATTACCCGTGCCACAGTGTCTGCATATATTGACCCTGATGGCCTGCATCATCCGATCTCCGGACCATAGCTTGCTGAGCAGTGCATATAAAAAAAAAAAACACTCCACCTTGTCACACACTTTTTCAGCATTGAGGCTGAGGAGAGTGTAGTCAACTCCCTTCTTTTGGGCATATTCAATGAGTTTTACGGTTTTCCGTATGGAATCTGCACCTGGTCTGGCAATAAAGCTGATCTGGTCTGGGTGAACCAGGCTCGGCATCGCGTGGCCAGTATTCTCATGAAGATCTTCTTATCAACATTCAAGAGTGCGATGGGGCGATATGATGTGCACTGCGTGGGGTCCCTCCTCTCTTTGGGTATCACCGTAATCAGGGCGTTGCTAAACTGTTTCGGCGCTACTCTGTCTCCATTATATTATTATACAACTTCGTGATATGACAGAGGATGGAGCCTTCGAATCTTCATTAAAAAAACAGAGTAAATCCACCCTCTCCTGGAGACTTTCCATTGGGGAGTCTGGTCATAGCTGCCTGCACCTCGTTGGAGGTGATCAGGTTTACCAGCTGCCTCACCTCCAAACTTGTGAGCACCACCATCTCTACGTCTGTGAGATGCACCTCTGCATCCCTAGCTACCCCTGGACAATCTGTGTCGTACAGGTTTTCATAGAACCGAGCAAAGCAATCGGCTATCTCCTCTGGTCTATCTCTGGGCCGCACACACCCTCACCCCCATCGCACCCTGCTGCAACCGACCTTTCCGCCCTCTATGCTCAGAGTCTGGCCGCGAGAAACATGTCTGCCTTATCTCCCTTCCTTCTCATAACACTTTTACTTAAGGTAGTTTGGTTTATGCAGCGTATCAGCTCAGCTCTCTTCATCTGCACCCTTGCCAATTCCGCCTCCTCATACCCTTTCTCTGCATGCATATCGGACTCAATATCCGTAATGTCTTGCTGCATCTTCTCCTCTTGCAACCTACGCTCCCTCTTCCTACAAGCTCTTTCCCTCATTAGTCTCCCCCTTCAGGTCGCCTTGCCTGCATCCCAGACCATGTTGATATCCACTTTCCCCCACGTCATTAAGTCGGAAATACTCAGAGATATCAGCTGTCATTTGCTCCTAGAAGATCGGGTCCCTATACAGAGTCATTACACTTCTAGTGAGAGTCCCTCCTACAAATCCCCCCAAGTCAATACCCCTCCAAACGATGTCATGGTATGACAATAGCAAGGGTCAGTTCTCGCAATTTATAACTCTCCCACCATGGTCCCTGGGCAGTAACAGGTAATCAATTCTCGTGTATGTGGCATGGGGCACCGAAAGAAAAGTTTACCCCCTCTTACTGTGGTGCATTGTATGCCACACATCTAGAAGCCCTTTGTGCTCCAGGGTTTTCCCCAGGTGCCTGCCCAGCCTTCCCTCTCCCAGACCATCAGTTAGTCTTGCCAACTTCCTATCCATACTCTTATCGGCCCAGGCATTGAAGTCCCCTCCTACTATAAGGAGGTCTCCGGGGTGAGCCATCACTACATCAAGGGCCTCTGCGATAAACTGAGCCTGGCTCTAATTGGGTGCATACAATGACCACCATCACCACCCTCTGCCCATCCAATCAGCCGTGCACCATCAGCAGGCGACCCTCCAACAATTTAGCAATTTAGTCAGGGATACATCCTGTACACGTCGCTGTTTATCCAGCAGTATCCCCCCCTCGTTTGGAAGGTCCCAATGCCCAGTAAACCTGTTAAATATCTGCGCCTCATAGCTGCATTTCCTCACCAGCCACCAATCGGGTTTCTTGAATGAAAAGCACATCAAGCCCTGCATTGCGGATCTTGAGCACCAATAAGGACCTCTTGGTGGGGGAATTTATACTTTTCACATTAACTGTGCCCACCTTTAGGCATTTGCCCCCCTTCTTAAAATCCCATCAACCCACCCCTCTATGCATATCACAATCTTATCTCCATTCTCCACAAGCCCCATTCGTATGTTAAGCAGTTTAATACTCTTAAACCCATCTCTGCCCACTCGGTCCGCGTGCACTCTTTAGAGAATCCTGTGCACCCCCACTGAAACGCTGCCTATAGTCTCCTCCCCAGGGGTGTGGGGGCCAAGAGTATCCCAAGCTTAGAGGAGGAATTAGCGTATTGCCATTTTTAAGTATCTTGCCTTTATACGAAAGGTATAAAGGCAAAACCTAGAGAATAACTTCCACAAAGTGTTGAACCTAAAGAACCTATCTTTTGCGCTCCTAGAAATGTATATCCTCTGCAGTGTCAAGAGCGGTGAACCTGTAACTATCTCTGCTCTATCTGTCTCTTATAAAAAGGATAAACGTGTTTTCTCATATTCTAATAACTTCAAAGAAGAGAAATCTTTGTTTAATCCTTTTGAAGATATTGAGGAATTACAAATGTTTACAAAGGACTGCATGTCCCAGAGTCCCTCAAGTACTGTGAAGAAGAAGAAGAGGACTAAATAGACATGCAGTTGCTCAGGTCAGGCAGGCAAGCCTAATAGCTTTCGGCAGGGTCAGACAGTTAATTCTAAGAGACTGTACCTGAAACCAATTAACCTACCTGAGGGGCGTAAAGGGCTGCTGCAGTGAGGAGCAATAGAAAGAAGCGGAAGCTGGAACGTCGACAGTAGCAGAAGTAGAAAGAGCAGAGCACAAGTCTGGCAGTTCACAAGGAAGTGTGATCATAAAAGGGGCGCCAGAGTAGAGGAAGGGCAGATTTCACCTGCAGACTCTGAGTTGGTCCTGTGCTCACAAACTCTGTTTGGCTGTGGCAGCATTGTAAGAGGCTCAAGGAAACGACAGTCTTTCCAGGTGCGCCTAATTGCTGCGAATGCAGAGCTGAAGTCGTGCATCCACCCCAAAGCCCGTGTTCAGAAGCAAGCCGACGGAAACTGGAAAGTAGAAGTCTCTCTCTTGGTGAGGCTGGATCAGAGACACCCGTGCAGTGGAGGGGCGAGGTAAGAGTCCCTGCAGCAGTAGTTGCAGAAACCACGCCGGGAAGCAGAAGCAGAAGCAGCCCACAGTTAGTGATTGTGGAGTCGGGGAAAGTGAAGCGCCTTACTCCAAATCAGCTAAAATACCTTGCTGGTAACAGTAGCCAGCTTTTCTAACACTCATGTGCATAATTGAGCATATAAACTTGTTCGTAGAAGTGGGAAGTCCTATTTGCTAGGGAAATGTAACACACGATGAAGATATCAAAGCTAAAACACCTGTGTGTTGTACAAGTCTGTTCTCTTTTGACATTGTTAAACACAACTCGATGCCGAGCTGTCACGTGCCTCTTGCTAATGCTGAAAGCGCTGCTGGCAAACCAATAACTCTAAATTGACTCCCGAAGCTTTACAACCCAGTTTTCACACATTAAGAAATTCTGCGTGCAACATTTTATTTTATTTCATTTATTGGGTATTTATAATGCGCCTATACTCAATGTGTTTCGAGGCGCAACAAGACAAGTGGGGGGGCGAAATGGGGAGGATAAAAACAAAAATGATCCTACTAGGCCCTGTGAGATTCGGAACTTGCAAGTGCAGTAAGAGAAGTGCATGGTGGAGGGGGAGAAGTGCCGGTCAGGGCGGTAGGGCCTGTGAGAAAAAGCGAGTGCCAGGGGAGGCCAGGTGGACAGAGCCAGGGGAAAGCTGAGCGTGCATGGAAGGAAGATCCACGAGCTAAGTGCGAGTTAAGGGGCTGGGAGGGCTACAAGGTTGCACAACCAGCCAGGTTAGTGTGGGGGAGGAGCCAGAAGGGCAAGTGCAGGTTAAGGCGGGGAATCGAGGCAGACCAAGAGCAGGGGTAGACTGGATTAGGGTGCCTGGTGCCCTGAAGACACTGGAGGAGCCATGCGGCCTGTCAAGAAGCAGACATGGCCGTTAGCAGGGGAGGTGTAGAGGGAGAGGGAAGGAAGAAGAGAAAAGGAAGGTCTCAAGAAGCTTCTGGAACTTTAAGAGATCCGGCTCAAGCCTGAGAGGGGAAGGGAGGCCATTTACAGAGGGAAGCGCATGCAGAGGAGAGAGATCTACCCCCCACTCTCTGCTTGGAAAAGCACCTTAGCTGCAGAGATTTAGAGCTAGACGACCGAAGGGTTCTAGCAGGGAGGTACTTAGGGAGAAGAAGTTGGATGTAGAGGCCGCAGAAAGCCTTGTGGATGATGCCATGGGTCTTGTAATTGATCCTTGCAGCGGCTGGGAGCCAGTGGAGAGATATTAGGGCTGGGGAGATGCAGTCCCTGGGCTTGAGGCCAAGGATAAGTCTTGGAGTCCTATTCTGGATAAATTGTAGGGGGCGAAGAGAGTTAGATTAAGGATGAGGCTGTTGCAGTAGTCTAGCCTGGAGAGGACCAGAGCTCTGGAGACATTGAGTTTCTGGGGGAAGGTGAGGAAAGGGAGAATGTCTCTGAGGAGGTGCAGCTGAAAGTTGGCCTTCTTGGCAAGGTCTGTGATGTGAGGAGAGAGAGGACTCGAAGATGAAACCAGGATTTTTGCCTCAGAGGAGGGTGAGGAGATAGCGGGCCCATGGAGGGTGGCCAGAGTGTGGGAGGGAAGGAAGGAGCAGGGGTCCTAATGAGAAGGATCTCTCTTACTGGCATTAAGGCAGAGATTGTTAGCAGTGCACCATACCTGAATAGCGGACAGGCAGTCGGGAATGAGAGAGGAAGAGGAGGAGGCAGAGGAGGGAAGCCTGAAGGGGGGATGTGTATCAGCTGCATAACTCTGAAAGTTAGGAGATAATGTGGAGATCAGATGTGCTAGAGGTGCCAGGTAGATTTTGAAAAGCCTGGGAAGGTCGGTCCGAGAGGAAGGAGGTCAACCAGTCCAGAGCCAGGTCCGTGATGCCAACTGTATCACAGAGCCGATTTATCAGGGTGGCATGGTTGACCATATCAAAGGAAGGGGAAAGGTCAAGAAGAATGAGAAAGGAGGGAGAGCTGGAATCAAGATTAGAGAGCAGGTCTTCACACGTTTTCAGGAGAGCAGTTTCTTCTGGCAGCTCTGAAGCCAGACTGGTAGTCATGGAGACAACCAACAGATTAAGCTGGGAGATGGCCAGCTTCTCCAAGAGGTTTCCCAGGAAAGGGTGGTAGTTAAACAGGAAGGATCAGCAGAAGGCTTTTTGAGAAGGGGATGCACAAGAGAGTGGTTGAGGAGTGAGGGGAAGGATCCAGTGGCAAAGGAGCGATTGAAGAAATCGGCCACAGCCGGAGCAAGGGAGACCATGTTGTCCTTGATAGTTCTGGAGGAACAAGGGAGCACCTGTTTGGATGAGACTTGCATAGATCTGACCTGTCTAGAAACCTCATCAGGTATTATGGGAGAAAAAGAGCAGAGTAGCAGGGGAGTGGAGCGGAGCCGAGGAAGGTCTGATAGCAGGTGAGGGAGAAGGGTGAGTAGAGGAGAGCAAGGACAAGACGTCCTGACCTTTAGAAATGAAGTGAAAAGCCAGAAACGTGCAGCATGCCAGGGAAGGCAGAGGAGAAGGTGAGACTGCGGTTGGGTTGACAAGTTCCTTGCTGATTTTGAAAGGTTCTGCTCTGTTGTTAGTGGCCACAGAGATGCAGGCTTGAATATAGGCTGTCTTCTTCGAGCAGACGCAGAGTCTGTATTGCCTTTGGAGCAGGCGACAGACCAGTTTGTCAGAGGATGTGCTCGAAACCTGCCGTTCTGTTCAGCTGCTCTGCACTTGCGTTTCAGAGTGGCCAGGTCAGAGTCATGCCAGGAGTTGCATTTAGAGGCAGGTTTCATGCGGATCCTCGTGACAGGGGCAAGGATGTCCAGAGTGTTGGCGAAGCAGAGTTGAGTAAGGGCTGTGTCAGAGTGAGAGTCAGTGGCAGGAGTAGGAGAGGGGGTGAAGGTGGCGACACTCGCTTCCTAGGTCGAATGACGAAGGAGACTGGCATGGGGGGGGGCTTAGCCGGGGTCTCAGGAGGTCCAGGTGAGAGGACAGGAGAGCATGATCAGACCAGGAGAGCAGAGTAATGAGAGGGTAGGAGATGGGGATGTCTGAAGAGATGAGCGCATCCGAGGTGTGACCGGCTGAGTGCGTCGTTGTTAGGGAGAATTCTCTGTAGAGGCTAATTTTTCGCAAACCTAGTCAGTCCCCCAGCAGCTTTGCTGGATTTTTTGGGGTTTATTTTTTCTCCTGCTAAGAGTGAGACTCTTTTTCTCCCACTCTTGGACATGATTTGAGGTGTTCCTTTGACTTTGTATGTGTTTTATTGGCTATGGGGTCATTTACCCCATAGGGTTTCATGTGTTTTTGGTATGTGGGTTACACAGCACCCTCCATGCAGTAACCCAGGGGTGTCGTAGCGACCCCCAAACATAGACTCCATACCCTGGGACTGACTACTGTCTCCCAGGGCATGTAAAGTCACCATTGGCTTTACTAGTCTTAAATTTTCAACAGAACCAGTACAAACCATCATATTGTGGGCATACTGGTCGGGGCAATTCGATTGCCCCGCGGTCTGTTATTCGAGGGGGCACTGTCCAGTTCCTCCCGACCGAGTTTTGGCTGGTGGCAGTGGATACTACTTTTTATATTCGACCGCAAATATATTCCTATGGGATTTTCCCATTGTTCGAGGCTACCACTTTTTAAAATAGCCTCGAACCTACCGCCGGTTTATTAAATTAATATAAATTCACTGGTTGGTATTTATTGCCGAAACTTGGTTCCAAAATGGCATTTGTGTTCGCTTCTGTGACTCCAACCCAAGTCGAGCCCTTTGTTCCACTTTTTGGCGGGCTTCTCCACAGAAGCCTCCCAAAAGTGGTGTCACTCTGTCTGGGTACCACAGGGGGTGTGGAGGGGGTTTAGGCACCCTGGATTGAGTTGCCTCTGCAACTCAAGTCGCACTCTTGTGTGATTGGCCCAAGTGGTGAGCCGCCCGGCTCACCACTTCGCATGTTTGAGTGACAGCTAGGCTGAATGAATGGGGTTTTCTGCATAAAAGCAGGGCTTTGGGGACTGGAACTTCAGAAGTCGCCACAGGACCTAAAGAATCCGAGGATTGAGAAGCCGGGCCGACCTGAAAAGACGACAGCACCGGTGGAGCCCTGCTGAACCGTCTCACCACTTTTCCCAACGACAGAGGAGATCTCCAGTCCGGAGAGTCTTCTTCCTTTGACTGGTGGGGATAACCAGTTTGCCCGTCTTTTCATCTTCCTGGACCATCTCGTGGCCGCCTTGCCCGTGCCAAGCACCCTGGCAACCGGAATACCACGGTTTACCACTACCGCAAAGAAAAGGGGTAGTACATTGTAACCGGGAAACTCTGTGGCTGGTTTCTTCCCTGGCAGTGCAACAACCTTCATCTTTCCTCCACGTCGAGACCTCCTCTTGCTCTGGACGAAACACCGACTTGCACCCGCTGCCAGGAACAACTGCCCCCGCTGGAGCGTTCTTCCCATTTCAGGTACTGTGTCCCGCCTGTCGTCCCTTGCGACAAATCGTTCGGGGTGACAGTAAATCCTCGACTTTCTAACCTGGGTTAGCCAGGGGCCTGTTAACTAACTTTTCCTGACTTGATCTCAATCTTTTGTGAACTATTTACAAAGACTCTTTGGGCATAACCCCACTGTGTGATCCTGGACACATTTCGCTTGCTCTCTCGAAGAGTGGGCCTGGCATTTGAACTTCCTTGCTCTCCAGTAGACTTTGCCTAACCTGCCTCACTGTGGTTCTTTGAAAAGTATTGAAATTTGGGTGCTTTCATAACTCTGCCTTTTTCCCTCCCTTTTTAAATAACTTATTAGAGTGCCATCTTATGTTAAGCGCTCACCTCTGTCTGAAAGTAAGTGGTGTTTCTCACTAAGACTTGTCTAATAAGTAATTAGGGTTGTATAAATATATATAATAGTGACTGTGTGTTGAATTTACTTACCTCTTTTTGTGCTAGTGTAATTTACAAGTGTGTCTTTAAATAAATAATTATATACTTTTTACACCAAAGCTCTGGTCAGTGTTTGTTTGTGCTACTGTATCTCTGTACCTATTGTGTATACCCTATATACTGCCTAACTCATCTTGAGAGAAGTCTAACTGCTCAGCCACAGCTACCAGGTAAATCTGGTTGGTACAGACTGCTACCAATTGGGTTTACTGCCAACCACTTGTAGTCCTAAATCTTTTGCAGTGGTCCCTAAGGGAACTGCACAGGTTTCTGCATAACAGTCGTCCCAAAGGGAAGAATGGAGAGGGAAAGAGAATCACAGGGTTTGACAAGAGCCCAGAGTCTGCATCAGGGGAGTCAAGGTGAATATTGAGTTCTTGTAGGAGGAGGCAAGGAGAGAAGAGGTGAGGTCAGCCCATTCAGAGAGGAAGTGGGAGACCTGGCCAGGGGGCCTGTAGATGGTGGCCAGAGCCAGAGAGAGGCCAGGAGAGGCCAGGAGAGAGGCAAAGCCTGCAGACAAGGCATTTGAATGAGGAGTAAGCTTGAGTGGGTATGATAGTAGCAGAGACTCACTCAGGGAAGATCAGGGCAACTCCGCCCCGCCCCGGGTCGGTTAGGCCTGGGTTTAGAGAGGTTCTTGTATCCCTCAGGGAGGAGAGTGTCAAAACCTGTGACAGAGCTGGCAGTGAACCATGTCTCGGTGAAAGCGAGGACGGCAAGGTCAAGGTCTTCAAAGAGGTGGCAGATGTCAGAGGAGTGTTTGACAGCAGAGCGAGAGGTGAGGTTAGCTAAGTGGAGCAGTTTTCCACTTTTGAAGGTCTTCCGGGGAGGAATACGGAAGTGTGGTACACCCATCAGAGGTGGCATAGGGTTGGCAGATGGAGGAGTGGCTGGAGAGGGAAGGAAGTTGAGGCGAGGCGGAAGACGCCTATCAAGATATAGGGGCTTGGGCAGAGAGCCCTGGACCATGACAGTGCCACTTAGGTAGACATTAATGATGACCCTAGAGAACAGGAAGGATACCAAGAGTACCTCCCATCGGGTGCCACCATTAAGGGGAGAGGAAGAGAAAGGGGAGAGCAGAGACCATATGGGGAATCGAAAGGTTGGCGAAGGGACGACAAAGAGGATGTCAGTGAGAGTCTGCCAGGCAGAAGAGTTGACATGTGTCAGCGATGGGCAGGCCTGGATTGGAGACCAGGAGATCCTTCTTGAATGTTTTATAGGATAGTTGATAGAGAAGCAATAGAGAAGATAGGGGTGATTGAGAGCACCATTGAGGGAGAGTGCAGAGAGAGAGATGCTGCAGAGCACAACACCAGCCACAACCAACAGCAATGTCACAATCTGTCCAAGAAGGAAAAAAGGCCTAGGTAACAACATATAGCACCTTGTGTACTGAGTACCTTGGAGGCTAAGAAGCTGACCGAAAGGTGGGAACACGCAACTTTTGAAGTGTCAGTTAAAAGGTCAAACAAAATTGCATATACCTAATTTCGTTTTTATTGTAAAACAGATTTTTTGTAACAACACAAACAATGATGCAGAAGTTGTAAAAGCAGTGGAAGATGAGCAGAGAACAAGTACACCCAAAGCCAATAGCTTAAACCCTATTACAGCATATCCAGCTCATCTAAGAACTAAACAATAATGTTTAAGAGTTGTTGAAGCTGTGTTACCTCAGAGACTTCCAACACTAGGGGTGACCAAGATTATCCAAGGTTGGAGAGAGTGGCAGTATATCATTGAGATAGCCACTGAAGTCAGTGTTCTCGAAGCTGGGGAAGGGAGCCTGGAACTTGTTCAACATCCTTGAAGTTGCCTTAATATATTTTAAGTTATAGCAGCAGCAGTATAATTGTGGTTGGGAACTACAAGGTGGAAGGAAAGGTAAAGAGGCTACCCTTTCTTGTGAAAATAGAGAAGAGTGCATTGCACGCATGTAGAGGTCGAAGAAGCCTTGTGGAAGTTGACTAACCTTATACATTGTAGTTGCAGCAGAACTGTGGTTGCAAATACAATTGTCAGTATTGTTGTAGTTCAATATAGTAGAAGCCAAAAGTCAACTCTGGGGCAAGGGGGTCTGCTCTCATAGTTGCATCAAGGGAGTTGCTGGCAAGAGAAATGTCCAAGTAGAAGCATCCTGAAAAAACTGTATCTGACAGATGCTGCAGAAGTGGCAAACCTAAGAGTTGTCATGTAGAGAAGGTTTTTGTCATCAGTTTTGGTCTTCTTTTCCTGGAGAGAGGCTGTCCAGGAATACCATTGTTACTGTTGTTTTCTTTTTGGAACTTGGAAAGGGTCATCTTTTGATCAAGTGAAGAGGAATTGTTACCAGTAGATTTTTATTTGTATGCATTTTTGTTTGTTTGAAACTTTGTAAGACTTTATCTTTTCCTTGGAAGAAGTGACTTTGGGTCATTTCTGGAGGGAGCAAGATCTGCCCAAAACAAGTAGACGTCATGCAAGATACCGGTTGTTTGGTAACCTTTCATTTATATTGTTTTCATGTTTATTTAAATGTTTGTTGTTTAGTGTGAGGGTTAGTATTGCAAATGCTAGGAGGTTTTCCCTGAGATCATAGACTAGGCAGGGAATCCCCTGGCAGAGTAGGTTAAGTTAGGGTGTTTTGTATATTCTGTTGAAAACAAAATGTTGAACCTTGAGAATATTAAACAAAGTCTTGAGTCTCGTATTGCTGACCCTTCACAGCTCCCACAAACTTGTTGAACTGACACAAAAACAACAATAACCAAAACTGTCCTTCACAGCAGTCCAGGGAAATTAAAGTTGAGACACGCTCTCTCCCTCTGAGGGCTGCCAGGGGCAGACAATGGCTGTCCATCCACCGGGCCTCATGGGGGGGGGGTGGACGTCCTATCCCCCTGCCCAGGACCCGTCACCCTTAAACGCTGCACCCAGTGACCCACTGTATTAGGGCAGTGGCTGTCCTGGATTCTTCTGTGGGGACGCCCGTTCAGCTGCATACATTTCTGCCCAGTCTTTCCTTTCCTCCTGCGGGGTGAGCCTGCCAGTGGGGTGGGCCCCTTCCTGGCGTGGGTGGGACTCGTCTGTCACCCTTCACCTGCAGCCACATCCGACGTCCGATGACACAGGGCCTGTTCCGCTTTTTCCACTGATGTTATTTTGTATTCAATCGTATCTACCTCGAATTGCAAGGCAAAGGACTATGCCCATTGGTATCGAATGCCCTTGTGTCCATAAGCCACTTCATAAGCGGCCTGCAATCCCTCCTTCTAGACAGCATCAGGATGGATAGGTGATGCGTGACCTGTCAAATTGCAGGCCCTGTCACTGCTGTGCTCAAGCCAGAACTTCAGCTTTGTCCTGGTATCTGGAGTACCTGACGACCACCGATCTCGGGCTGCTGCCGTAGGGCTTGCCACCTCTCTGCGCCCTTTCCAACTGCACTGGTTTTCCCCCTTCCTCCGAGAACAGAAGGTTGAAGGTTGACTATCTCCAGCACATTACATTCCACACGGCCAGGCGTTACCCCATCGTCCTCGTTCAACCCTAGCACAAGAAGGTATTTTCTTCTCTGTCGGTTCTCCAGGTATTCCATTCTGAGGGATACTACTTCTTCACTCAATTCCAATTGTCATTCTGGCATCTAGGTGCATCGCCACGAGGTTGGTGTTAAGCCCATTACTCTTTAAGCTTTCCACCTTGTTTTCTACTGTTTCAATTCTCCCATTGAGGTCCGTCAAGGATGCCTGCAGGCCCCCTCGGAGCATCCTGATTTCTGCCAGTATACCCTTATATCATCCTTGGTGGCAAAATGCACCAGGTCTAGGTCAGTCAGTCTCCGGATGCTGGACGCGCTGGTCGGGGGGACCTGCCCACTCGGTTTCTGCACCCATTGAGGCTGGTTAAAGTCTGTGCGAGGACCTGTGCCTGCCCTTAACTCTTGGCCCCACAGGGTGCGTGGGACCACCGCCACTCCCTCTGACTTTATCTCAAAAATCTGTGTCCTGGCAGGGGCCTCCTTCGGATCTGAAACGGCAAGCCCCTAGCACTTCGCCTGCGAGCCGCCTCCTCTTGTGGTATGCGCTGCCGCCCCGGGGCGACCTGCCTGCTCCTGTCTATCCCAGGTCCTGATATATTGGCTGGGTGAGGGCGCCCTTATGTCTCCCCCTCAGGTGCATCGCTCACCTCCTACAGCGCCCCACGCGCACTCCGAGCTGCCGTTCCGTGGCTTGCTTAATGTGCAGGACTCGCAGTTCCTCCACTGCTCTGTTCTTGCGGGACATGGACGGGGGCTCAGGCTCACCACCTCCTCTGCTCTGGGCGGCTCCCCCAGCACACTGGGCCTCACAGGGGCGGTCTGTCACCACAGGGCCACCTCAGTGTGGGGCTCATGCAGTGTCCCAGAGAGGACAAGCACGCCATAAGCACATCTCCCCATTGTCCCCAAAGGGCCCACGCCACTGCGGCCACGGCTTTTCTCCTCCTGGTGACGGGGGTCTGGCGACTGTCGAAATCCACTGATGTCAGCCAGCTTGGGGGACAATTGCCAGCCTAGGGGTTCCTCAGCACCTCCGCTTCACACCATTTCAGATGCGGCGCCGGGGGTGGCCTGTGTTCACACTATCTCCTTACTTCAGCTTTGTTGAGTATGGTAGCTGCTGTTCAGGCGGCCATGTTATTGCACGCCCCCTGGTAGTCTCCACTCTTCTACATTTTGACTAATTGTGTTAAGAACTGCTTGTTAATGTGTGGGCATAGAGTGAAGATGTAACCTTTTCATTTTGTCTGCACCCTCTTGAAAAACTTCTCGCTCTGGCCAAATGTATTTTTTTATTTGCCTTGCTTTTGTAAAATGGTTTTAACCTTGTAACCGCAACCCTTTCATTTACTTATTGAATGCATTCTAACACTGCAATTATTGAAAACGTGTGTGTTGTGTGCCTTACTTTAAAATGTACTCTGTCACTCCAACAGAGGATCGTTTCATGACAACCCTAAGTCAGAGTTCCACAGGCTCCTCTCATCTTCAGTTGCCCACCCCTCCAGAATCTGGATCTGAACATTTCTTGGCCGGGCCCTCATTTCCATCTGCCTCCTCTGCCTCCGAACTAGATACCACCAGCAGCTCAGAAGGTATTGTATGTTAGACTTTATATTCGAGTTCCAGGACTGATTCAGGCTACTTGTTCACAAACGTTAGTTATTTCATGTGTTAAATGTTGTCTCACTGATGGCCTCAAGAACACACCAACTATTGAAGACAGTAAAACGGTTTTTATTTGCATGAATTTAAAGGGGTTCACTAAAGTCTCTCTCCCTCTTTTATCTCCCATGGGTTTTGACCAACCTAGTCCTGCCGTCCCTAATTCCCAGGATGTTTACTAGCGATTGGTAACCCCTACTATCTGATAGTCTAACCTGCTAATGGTGAAAACTTAAAGGCAACACTATGTGGATCCTAACTCGTTTCCCACAATGAGAATGTTAGAACAAAGACGTGCCTTCCAAGCAACCAGGTCTTGCTCGTCTTTTCCTCACTCTGATTTACTATCTATCCTTTCTCTCCCTTCCTTCTGCTGTTCTCCCTTCTCTTCCTCCCACTCTCCTCTGTCTCTCCCTCTCACTTATTCTCTCTGTCCCTCCAATGGTCCTTTGCTTACTACTCCTCTCCCGCTCTATACTACTCTCCACTCTTCTGCTCTCCACTGTACTGCTCTCCCCTCTCCACTTCTCCCCCCCTTTCCACTACACTACTCTTCCCTCTCCACTGCTCTTGCCCCTCCACTCCTTTCACCTCTCCCACTGCACAAAACTCCACCCACATCTTCGCGTCTTCCAGTCACCTTCCCAGTCAATCTAACTTGCGCCACCCCTACTGTTGCTCCCTTAGTCTCACTCGCTCACCTTACACACACTCTCATACCCAAGTACCACTTTCTCTCATCAGAGAATTCCTTACCTTGCCTACTCTTTCAGCAATCAGTATACATGCTCCTCTGCACCTTCAGCTTGGCATCTTGGTCCACTATCTCCTCCCGTGACCTCACCTGAACAACCCACACTGCCCTGGTCTTTATTCCCCTTTTTATCCTTCCCATCCCCCCTTAATTGGTTATCCGGTTATCCGTGACAATTGCTGCCCTTGGTTTCCCCATGGGCAAGGCTAGAAACATAAGAAATTAGAAATGATATAAAATAAGCCTTAAGCTCCACTTCCTTTTCATACGCATGCCCCCCGGCTCTATGTAATGGCAGCCAGCTACAAACACAGTACACTTTCAAGATTGAGCCTGTGTAGGCTGGAACATCTGGATTGCTGCTTTGACTGGTGCAGTGCTCCTTTGCATCTCTGCTCGTCCCCGCCTCTCTCTTTGGAGAGTTGTGAGTCGAGTCTCCAAGGACTTCTGGCAACTGCAGTCCTAAGGGACAAGAAGAGAACCACTGACCATCATGTTGCACTGCAGGTGTGGAGAGATTGACAGTGATACTGTGTACAGTCAGGAAGGCATAAGGGTAGAGACTGGGGCCCTCCCAACACCCTCATCCCACCTCTGAGGCAAGAGTGGCTCTGACCAGTAACATGGTAGGCCTCATGTCCCAGTTTGAGAGGGACTCCCAACCCCTCTTGTCAGGGTCAGGCCCCTTGCTCTGTCACATGTCTCCGAAGGATCAATTGTGCGTATCTGTAGAAAGTGTTTGTATTGAGATATATGTTTTCTTCAGGGACATGGTAGAAAGAAAAAAACTAATTTGGTGTGAATGTCGATCTACACATGTTCAGTGCCCGAAATTGAAGAACATTACTTTGCGATTTCACCTAGGGAGCTGGACTAGGGGTGGAATGAAGACAGTCAAGTGATAGACTGTAAAAAAGTGTAGACAACACAGCTGAAATAAAATAGCGCTCCCTTTTGTAAACAGCCCTTGGAACATGCACACATTGCATATTAAACCAACCACACAATGTAGACGTTATCATTGAGCAAAGAGTATGATTGTAGCTTTATTATCCCTATACCCCGCCAGTAGGTACTGTCACGACCCTTAACCAAATCCCCCACTGGCATTTCCACATGGCAGGTAAGCTCAGGGTTCCGTATTCTATTAGGCCCTCAGAGGCCTTGCACCCTCTTCCAAGACTCTCCTGGAGTCAGTCCTGGTGCCTTTGGCGCCAGGCTCATATTCAGTTTGAGGAACATCTTTGAATGGGACTACTTTTCCTTGGGCATGCAGTCAACATGGAGGCACTCACATAGTCTAGTTCACTAGAACTAGACTATGCAGTATAGTGTTTTGGGTGTGGTAGCCTGGGACTACTTTACCTGGACTACTTTGCTGGGGGGCTATTTAAATCACACCCAAGCAACAGAACACGCTTCGTGTTATTCTGCAGCCTGCAGCGTAACGCTCACCGTGTCCAGTGTCCTTGATGCCGGCAATCATCGGAGCAATGAGCCTGCAGAGGAGAAAAGGAATATCATTAATAGACTCTTACCTGCGAACTCCATCCTGTTAGCCGCCCGGCACTCGTCCTTGATTCTGCTTACTTGCGGTCATCTATGCAGCGAACTGCATCTGCTGGACACTGCATACTCACCGGAGCGAGGCAACCTGAAAGGAGAGGGAGAAAGACAACGTTACAAAAGGTTTGCTCACGGCATAGCCACGAACATCACGAGAACCTCACCTGGCTGGACGCCTCCTGGCCGGCATCGTTCCGGAATACCGCGCCCACCGGAGAAGACCATTGCGACCTGTAAGGAAATAAGAACACAGGTTAGCAAATACAAGGCGAAGCAGCACTGCGCATAGCGCGTTACTTACCGAACTGCAATGCGCTTCTTGCGCCAACCATTACCGGCAGGTGCTCGCTCAATCCAACCAGCACGACGCGTCGAATCTCCCCCTCACCTAGGGAGAAAGAAAAGACATTAACCACAAACAAAGGAATGCAAGAACCGTATCATACAAAGACTGCTGCAGTAAGACCTACCTTAAAGACACTTGAATGGGCTCGCACCAGCGAAGTAACTCGGTCGCCCTAGCCCACAGGAGACTATGCACCCCTGCAAAGAAGACAGGACGGAGAGCACGCAGAATACTACAATAAGGTGAGGAGTGGGCCTAAGGGAAGAACCCAGGGGAGGTGGGAGAGGACCTTACCTGAGCCGACCAGTCTTGAACCCAGTCCTCCTGTGCTTTCAGGCCCGACTTCCATCGAAGGCACCACCTTGGATCAAGAAGAGGGTTCCAGGCGCAAATCAATCAACCAGGGCTGAGTGGTGCCCCGTGGATACCAGGTGAGCGTAACAGAACGCAAAGCCTACAATAACATAATCCACCTGGGCACCATGGGACATCAGAAATCGACCAATTGGCTCAATTGTTAGGACAGTTATGTGCCGAATTTCATTCAGCCAGGCAAGAGACTAACGCTCTACGAAGGGACCTAGTTGTAACCAAGGATCGCACAGAGGAAATCAGCAGGCAGTTACTACAATTACAGGCAGAACAAACTCCATTGCCTGGAAACAAACCACCGGCACAAGCACCCGCCTTATCAACTGCTCAAGTGCAGATTACACTACCCGGAGCAGTTCCTTTAGCATCACCGGAACGATTCTCAGGTGACCCCAGGAAGTTGCTGCATTCATGAATCAATGTCGTCTTCATTTCCTTTGCAGACCTGATGCGTTCCCCAACGATCAAGCATGGGTGGTAGCTTTTGTTTTGTCAAACCTGAGTGGGAGTGCAGCGGATTGGTCGGTGCCGCTAGTAAGCCATAATAATCCATTACTACATGACTTTGGGGGGTTCCAGAGGGAAATGGAGAAGCTCTTTGCTCGTCACACCCAAGAGCAAGCGGTAGACAATGAACTCTTGTCACTCCGGCAGGGGAATCAAGATTTATCAACGTACATTGCAACCTTCAATAGGTTAGTTGCTGAAGCTAGTTGGGCCGAAGACAAAAGAACCACGTTGTTTCACCGAGGCCTACAAGGAGAATTGAAGGACGTTCTGGCCCAGGTGGTTGATCTACCTAGAGACTATAGTGAATTTATTAACCTGGTTGTGCAACTAGATCACTGATTACAAGACCAAACGGCAGATCGGTCTAGGTCAGACACTCTGGCCGTGTATGTGCGGCCTAGGGACAATACTTTACTCATGTCAGAAAACACGGTAGAACCCATGCAAATCGGAGGTATACGACCTCTGTTAACAAAAGCGGAAAGGGACAAGAGAAGGCAACAGCAGCTATGTTTATACTGTGGAAAACAAGGACACTCCCTCAAGGACTGACCAGTGAAACCCTCACAAAGAACCGTAGGGGCCACAGAGAGGGATGAGAGCAAGGAGTCGGAAAACTACCCAGCTCAACAAATGTAGAGGTCAGTTTGTCGAGTGAGAAGAAAGAGCCACCGACCTCACACTTTGCAATACCAGTGATCCTAATCAATCATCAACAACCGTCTCAGATGCACGCCGTTGAGGCATAAAGAGACAGCAGAGCAGCTGGCAACTATATTGATCAAGAACTGGCAGCAGAGATGGGGCTTCCCTTATGTTTCAAGCCAACCACAGAAAAGGTTACCACTGTGGATGGGACAGAAATTGCTTCCGGACCAGTAACCCAACGTACAGCAGGAGTAACTCTGCTGTGCCAGGATGGACACCGGGAATCCATTTCCTTCGATCTCAAGGCGCCTCAGTTTCGGCTAATATTAGGGATGCCATGGTTAGTTGCTCACAATCCTCAGATAGATTGGCGTGCAAGGAAGTTGAACTTTCCCGATGACTGTGCTCCTACCTGTTATTACCAAGAGGAGAATCCCAATTTCTCCAACCCTGAGATTCCTAGAACAGCGGCATCAAAACTTGGTGTGACTAGCACTCTACCAAGAGAATATCAAGATTTCCAGGACATGTTCCAGAAATAGCAAGCTAACACACTACCGCCGCCCAGGCCCTATGACTGCCAGATTGACCTCATACCTGTTGTGCAAAATTCTTGTGGCAGAATCTATGCACTCACATAACCAGAAAACCTCCATTTGAAACCCTATCTAGACCAGTACCTGGCAAACGGATTTATCTGCCCGTCAAAATCACTGGCAGCCAGTCCCTTATTCTTCGTACCAAAGAAGGAAGGGGACTTGAGGACCTGCATTGACTACTGCGCGTTAAACCGGATCACCTTAAAGAAATCGTTACCCCCACTAATTCCTGAAATGTCAGACCAAGTCAAGGATGCCCAGATTCATACCAAGCTAGACCTTAGAGGAGCGTACCACCTGGTCCGAGTTAAAAAAAGGAGATGAATGGAAAACCGCCTTCCGTACCAAATATTGCTTGTATGAATACCAGGTAATGCCTTCGACCTTTGCAACGCTCCCGCGGCGTTCCAATACTTCATGAACGATGTCCTGTGGGACTAATCGATGTTTGGCCTTGGTCTACATAGATGACATCTTAGTGTATTCAGCCTCGAAAAAAGACCATGTCAAGCACATCCGCTCCATTCTCACCAAGCTCCGCCAACATCGACTGTATGCAAAGCTCGAAAAATGCTTTTTTCACGTAACCGAAGTGGAATTCCTTGGTTTCATCCTCACTCCGAAAGGCATCAGAAAGGATGTACACAAAGTAGATGCCATTCTCAAGTGGCCTTCTCCAACGTCGCTAAAAGGGGTCCAGAGCATACTGGGCTTTGCGAACTTCTACCGTCGCTTCATCCCAGACTTCTCTCAAATTGTACACCCGATTACTTTACTACTACGAAAAAACAATAAGAAATTCATTTGGACTGAAGAAGCAGAAAGAGCCTTTCAAGAGCTTGAGAAGATTCACTTCCGCCCCAATCCTACAACACCCTCGTCCAGACATCCCTTACATCGTGGAAACCGATGATTCCAGCATGGCTATGGGGGATGTTCTCTCACAAAAGGAGCCTGAAACCGGCCAGTTACATCCCGTGGCTTTCTGGTCATGAAAGTTGTCACCTCCCAAACTCAAGTATGCCATCACCGACAAGGAACTCCTGGCCATTTAATCTGCTTTTAAAGCATGGCGACATTATCTCGTAGGGGCCAGACATACAGTCACCGTAATCACGGATCATCGAATCCTTCAATACTTGAAAACAGCAAAGGCTCAATCCTTGCGTCAACTGCGGTGGGCTCTTTTCTTCGCCGAGTATGATTATGTAATCACATATTGACCAGGAGTGAGGAATGGGAAGGCTGACGCCTTATCTCGCATGGGCATTGATGAAAAGGTGTATGCAACTCCAGATCTAGTAGCCATCATTCCTGAGGACAAACTCTTTGCCTCACAACAGCTTTGACACAAACCGAACTCCGAAACCAGGTCCAACGTGTAATAAGTCCCAATACCTTGCTGGAATGGCGTACTTGAGGAGAACAATACACCATTTACCATATTTTAGAGAACGTCTATATGTGCCCAAAAAGGAACTACAACTGCAAATAATTTCGGATTACCACGATTCCCTGATGGAAGGACACCCTGGAATCGCCAAAACCCTGGCCAAGGTGAAATGCAACTATTGGTGGCCTACTTGGCTTAAAGACATCATCCAGTATGTCCAGTCGTGTGGTGTGTGTGCACAAAACAAATTGCAAAAGCAGAAACCAGCTGGCCTTCTTAAGCCATTGGAAATCCCTCCCGCACCATTGCACACACTTTCTCTCGACTTCATTACAGACTTCCCTTCCAGTCTAGGATTCAACACTATTTTGGTAGTCGTAGATTTGTTGTCGAAAATGGCACACTTTATCCCTTTCAAAGGCCTCCCTGATGCATCCAGTTTAGCAAATGTTTTCCTGGAAAATATCATTAGGCTACATGGTTTCCCATCGGTTCTGGTCTCTGATCGAGGTAGCCATTTTGTGTCCAACTTCTGGAAAAAGTGTTGTTCTATGGCTTAAATCAACATCCGATTATCCACCGGTCACCACCCCTAAACGGATGGCCAAACAGAAAGAACCAAACAGACCCTCGAGCAATACTTGCGGTGCATGCTGCATCAAGTGGAAAGGACTTGGAGAGACTTATTATGGATATCAGAATATGCTTACAACAATTCTTTGCATTCCAGCACGGGACAAACCCCTTTCTATACCCTATACGGCAGACAACCATGTACTTCCGATTTAGACCTTCCACCCAGTTTGGAAATGCCGGCAGTGAAAACCCTTCATGCAACCATCTCTCAGGCCTTTAAAAAGGCAACAGAGCATCTTATCCAAGCCACGGACAAACAAAAGAAATTTGCTGACCAACACCGAAGAAAAGCCCCCGACTATCAAGTAGGAGACAAGGTTTGGCTAGCGGCAAAGTACATACCCGTAAAAGGAACCCAGACCTTTCGTCCTCGCTATATGGGACCTTATTCCATCAAATCTATCATCAACCCAGTAGCCGTCAGGTTAGCATTACCAGCCAATTTGTAAATCCACCCAGTGTTCCACGTATCACTCCTGAAACCGGTACAACCCAGTAACTGATTATGACACCACCAGAACCCGTAATAGTTGATGGAGAACCGGAGTTCGAAGTAAAGGGAATCTTGGACTCCAAATACACCAGGTCCAAATTATATTACTTGGTCGATTGGAAAGGTTATGGGCCTCAAGACAGATCCTGGGAACCCAGCAAGAATATCCATGCACCATGTCTGATTAAGGAATTTCATCAGAACTTTCCAACCAAGCCAGGATCGGGCAGAAGAGCCACTGTGGAAGGGGCCTGTGGGGGGGAGGGGAGTGCTGTCACGACCCTTAACCAAAACCACCACTGGCATGTCCACATGCCAGGTAAGGTCAGGTTTTGGGGTTCCATTAGGGCCTTGGAAGCCTTGCACCCTCTTCCAAGACTCTCTTGCAGTCAGTCCTGGCGCCAGGCTCATATTCAGCTTGAGGAACATCTTTGAATGGGACTACTTTTCCTTGGGCCTGCAGTTAACATGGAGGCACTCACATAGTCTAGTTCCCTAGAACTAGACTATGCGGTATAGTGTTTTGGGTGTGGTAGCCTGGGACTACTTTACCTGAACTACTTTGCTGAGGGGCTATTTAAACCACACCGAAGCAACAGAACACGCTTCGCGTTATTCTGCAGCCTGCAACGTAACGCTCACTGTGTCCAGTTTCCTTGATACCGGCAATCCTCGGAGCAAAGAGCCTGTAGAGGAGAAAAGGACCTTCATTAATAGACTCTTACCTACGAACTCCATCCTGTTATCCGCCCGACCCTCGTCCTTGATTCTGCTCACTTGCGGTCGTCTATCCAGCGAACTGCATCTTCTGGACACCGCATACACTCCGGAGCGAGGCAACCTGGAAGGAGAGGGAGAAAGGCAATGTGGGAAAGGGTTTGCTCATGGCATAGCCACGAACATCACGAGAACCTCAACTGGCTGGTTGCCTCTTGTCCGGCATCGTTCTGGAATACCGTGCCCACCGGAGAAGACCATCGCGACCTGTAAGGAAAGAAGAACACAGGTTAGCAAATACAAGGCGAAGCAGCGCAGAGCATATCGCGTTACTTACCGAACTGCAATGCGCTTCTTGCGCCATCCATTACCGGCAGGTGCTCACTCAATCCAACCAGCACAACACGCCGAATCTTCCGCTCACCTAGGGAGAAAGAAAAAACATTAACCACAAAGAAAGGAAGGCAAGAACAGTATCATACAAAGACTGCTGCATTAAAACCTACCTTAAAGACACTTGAATGGGCTCGCACCAGTTAAGTAACTTGGCCGCCCTAGCCCACAGGAGACTAGGCACCCCTGCAAAGAAGGCAGGACGGAGAGCACGCCGAATACTACAATAAGGTGAGGAGAGGGCCTAAGGGTCGAACCCAGGGGAGGTGGGAGAGGACCTTACCTGAGCCATCCAGTCTTGAACCCAGTCCTCCTGTGCTTTCAGGCCCGACTTCCATCGAAGGCACCACCCAGGATCGGGAAGAGGATTCCAGGCGCAAATCAATCCCGTGGATACTAGGTGAGGGTAACAACTACACAGAGCAAATGTCTAGCTTCCAGTAGTAAATGGTGATAGTTATACCATATACAAAGTACAAATTCGAATGGATTGTGTCCTCCACTGTATTCCTCATCTTTGATGCTTCAATAGCAAGAGGAGGCAGGTTGCAACTGGAGTGGTCGGCACTAAGGCGGTCCCTTGTGCGCAATTAGTTTTGTTTGGGAAGATCCCATTTTCTTTTGCTGATTCTTGCCCTAAATTCCCTAAAAAGATAGTCAACGAAATAATATTGTTTCAGCCTCTTTCTTGGTCGCAAGTAGAATTCTGTTTCAGGCCAAAAGGCTATCAGTCCAAGGGTACCTTGTTATCTTGTTTTCCTTGCCCCTGGGTGAATCCCCTCACCCAGGTAGCGTGTTTGGTGCAGGCTGGTTGAAGAACAAGTTACTTACCCCTGGTAAAGTTCTTTCAACAGGATGTTCCTCCAACGTATTCTTCATGTTTGACATGTAGTGTCCAGCTTCAGCTGCTTTTAAAATTTTTCGGCAGAGGGTGCAATGCGTCGAGTCGATGTCCCTCGAAGGCCTCCGTCGCGGGTGACATCATGGGATGTTATAAGTAGCACGCACTGCACCCGTTGCCTCAATTCTGTTTTTCTGCGAACGTGTTTGCTTCATGAAACTTGGCGCGCCTTGTACTGCTGAAGTATTTGCTGTTAAAGTTTTCGTTATGGCTTCGTCTTCTACACCGACGACACCTCGGTTCGGATTCAAGAAATGCCGGGACTGCGGCCCCAAGATGTCCATCGCGGACCCGTTTCGAGTCTGCCTGTTGTGCCTCGGCGAGGGCCATGACACTGACACCTGCTCCAAGTGTCAGTCTATGACCAGAAAAGCCTTGAGGGAACAAAAGAGGAATCTCAAGGTAGGCAAGGTGTCCAAGCCCCATAACTCCTGAATGGCTGGGCCTTCGACCGATGAGTCGAGAGGCGACTCTCCTCAGCGGAAGAAGGCCAAGTGCTCAAAGTCCAGGAGTGGTTCCCGCCACTCGTCGTCCTCATCGAAGCGTTTGAGGAGAAGGCACCGCCTTCCTCAGACAACACCCCGAGATGGTGGGATACCCATCAAAAAAATTGTCGCTGGTAGATTGGTAAGATTTCCGTGTGGAGATGCTTAATATTTTTGATAAACAGGGCAAGGCTCCGTCCACTACTTCTGTGGAAGCCGTTAGGGAGCGGTATCGAGCGGATACTTGCGCGCCTTCGAGCCCAGGTAAATGCCAATGATCCACATCGGGAGCGCTCGGGCCTCACTCGGATAAGGTTTCAAAGGATCGTTCGAAACATAGAGAGAGGTCAAGGTCTTAGACACAGTCGAAACCTTCCAAACTTTCGAAGCCCACAGCGCCACGCCAGTCGATGGCGCCTATCGGGTCCTCCAACCGACACCGTTATCAACGCCATTGGCGCCGTCTGTGCCACTTTTACTGGCGCAGATAACTGTGACTGCTGAACCTCCGAAAAAGGCGGTTGGTAAGTCTAAGTCGTCGACTTTGACACCTCTGGGTACTATACCAGAGAAAAGGTGTTCCCCTCTATCGAAGAAGGATTTTTTTAAGTCCTTCACAGGAACATTCGGATGAGGTTGATGCCCCTTTTGGTCTCCAGTCTGAGATCCTAAATGTGCTTGAATGCCTCAATTCAGAGGAGAGTAGGATGCAGGATCTCTGTGGTTGCTTGCATAATGCTAGTGGTATAGACACTTCTCCTGAACTGGAGTTCGGCAAACCCGACCTAGAGGAGCTGCTGACTCCTCTTGCAGGCAACTAATATCGAGAGTGGTTGAGTATCTGTGCCGTGAGGAATGGCCAGTCAAAGAGGCCAACGTAAGTTTCCTCTTGGTGCACCAGGTCGAGGTGCCAAGCCAGCTCGCAGCCTCTTTACCATCGGCCTCTGTAGCAGCCGCTTCAAAACCGCTCTGAGGCCTTGTGTCACAGCTCACTAGTGTGGTGTAGACTGTCTGAGTATCTACAAGATTGGCGAGACATTACTTCAGATGCTTGGGCTCTGGAAACAATAGCCCATGGTTACTGCCTTCCTTTTATACAGAAGCCTCCGAACAATCCACCGGGGTATCACTCTTTGAGGATTCTGGATCTGCTCCTTGTGCAGGAAGTATTGACCCTGCTAGAGAAAGGCGCTATAGAACCAGTGCCTGTAGCAGAGTGGAACAAGGGGTGGTATTCCCCATATTTTTTTGATTCCCAAGAAGGACGGGGGACTGAGACCCATCTTGGACTTGAGATACTTGAACAAGTTCCTAAGGAAGGACAAATTCAAGATGGTCACTCTTTCTCAGATCCTTCAGGCCCTCCAACTTCAGGATTGGTTGGTGTCATTGGACCTTCAGGATGCTTATTTTCATGTGCCAATCCATCTGAATCGCAGGAAATACCTGAAGTTAGTTGTTGGCGGCTTGCATTATCAGTTTTGAGTCCTGTCGTTTGGGTTGACCTCTGCCCCGAGGGTATTCACCAAACTGATGGTGGTGGTGGCAGCGCATTTCAGGAGAGGGGGAATTCACGTGTACCCCAATCAAGACGATTGGCTGATCAGGGCGCGTTCTCCCGAACAAGCCGTGGATCATCTCAGCGTTACCTTCCACACCATTCACAGACTGGGTTTCTCCCTCTATTTCAAAAGTCCCATATGACACCTTCCCAACAGCTCTAGTACATCGGGGCTGTATTAGACACATCCCTTGGAAAGTGCTTGCCACCCAGGTTAAGGGCTCAAGACATTCTCTGATGGTCACCAAATTCCAGAGTGCCCAGAGTCTTCCGGCCTTTGAATTCTTGAGGTTGCTCGGCCTCAAGGCATCCTGCATTTTTCTGGTGCCAGAGGCACGCCTGAGAATGAGATCCTTTCAATGGGCTCTCAGAACGCAATGGTCCCAATTCTCAGGGAGGATGTCGGATCACCATCGGATGCCGGTCAGAGTCTCACAAGATCTTCTTTGGTGGCCCTGTGAGGAAAATCTTATGAAGGGAGTGTTAGAGATAATTCTCTGTAAAGGCTAATTTCCCAAACCTAATGAATCCCCCAGCAGCTTTGCTGGATTTTTGGGGTTTATTTTTTCTCCTGCTAAGAGTGAGACTCTCTTTCTCCCACTCTTAGACATGATTTGAGGTGTTCCTTTGACTTTGTATGTGTTTTGTGGGCTATGGGGTCCTTTACCTCACAGGGCTTCATGTGTTTTTGGTATGTGGGTTACACAGCACCCTCCGTGCAGTAACCCAGGGGTGTCGTAGCGTCCCCCAAACAGACTCCATACCCTGGGACTGACGACTGTCTCCCAGGGCATGTAAAGTCACCATTGGCTTTACTAGTCTTAAATTGTGAACAGAACCAGTACAAACTATCATATTGTGGACGTACTGGTCGGGGCAATTCGATTGCCCAGGGGTCTGTTGTTCGAGGGGGCACTGTCCAGTCCCCCCCCGACCGAGTTTTGCCTGGTGGCAGTGGATACTACTTTTTATATTCGACCGCAAATATATTCCTATGGGATTTTCCCATTGTTCGGGGCTACCACTTTTTAAAATAGCTTCGAACATACCGCCGGTTTATTAAATTAATATAAATTTACTGGTTGGTATTTTTTGCCGAAACTCGGTCCCAAAATGGCGTTTGTGTTCGCTTCTGTGACTCCAACCCAAGTCGAGCCCTTTGTTCCACTTTTTGGCGGGTTTCTCCGCAGAAGCCTCCAAAAGTGGCGCCACTCTGTTTGGGTACCACAGGGGGTGTCGGAGGGTTTAGGCCCCCTGGACTGAGTTGCCTTGGCAACTCAAGTCGCACTCTGGTGTGATTGGCCCAGTGGTGAGCCGCCCGGCTCACCACTTAGCATGTATGAGTGACAGCTAGGACTGATGAATGGGGGTTTTCTGCATAAAAGCAGGGCTTTGGGAACTGGAACTTCAGAAGTCGCCACAGGACCTAAAGAATCCGAGGAGGGAGAAGCCGAGTTGATTTGCAACAACGACACCACCGATGGAGCCCTGCTGAACCGTCTCACCACTTTTCCCGACGACAGAGGAGATCTCCAGTCCGGAGAGTCTTCTTCCTTTGACTGGTGGGGATAACCAGTTTGCCTGTCTTTTCGCCTTCCTGGACCATCTCGTGGCCGCCTTGCCTGTGCCAAGCACCCCGGCAACCGAAATACCACGGTTTACCACTACCGCGAATAAAAGGGGTAGTACCTTGTAACCGGAAAACTCTGCGGCTGGTTTCTTCCCTGGCAGTGCAACAACCTTCATCTTTCCTCCACGTCAAGACCTCCTCTTCCTCTGGACGAAACACTGACTTGCACCCGCTGCCAGGAACAACTGCCCCGCTGGAGCGTTCTTCCCATTTCAGGTACTGTGTCCCGTCTGGCTTCCTTTGCGACAGATCGTTCGGGGTGACAGTAAATCCTTGACTTTCTAACCTGGGTTAGCCTGGGGCCTGTTAACTAACTTTTCCTGACTTGATCTCAATCTTTTGTGAACTATCTACAAAGACTCTTTGGGCATAACCCCACTGTGTGATCCTGGACACATTTCGCTTGCTCTCTCTAAGAGTGGGCCTGGTATTTGAACTTCCTTGCTCTCCAGTAGACTTTGCCTAACCTGCCTCACTGTGGTTCTTTGAAAAGTATTGAAATTGTGTGCTTTCATAACTCTGCCTTTTCCCTCCCTTTTTCTATAACTCATTAGAGTGCCATCTTAGGTTAAGCGCTCACCTCCGTCTGAAAATAAGTGGTGTTTCTCACTAAGACTTGTCTAATAGGTAATCAGGGTTGTATATCTATAATAGTGACTGTGTGTGGAATTTACTTACCTCTTTTTGTGCTTGTGTAATTTATAAATGTGTCTTTTAAATAAATAATTATATACTTTTACACCAAAGCTCTGGTCAGTGTTTGCTTGTGCTACTGTATCTCTGTACCTATTGTGTATACTCTATATACTGCCTAACTCATCTTGAGAGAAGTCTGACTGGTCAGCCACAGCTACCAGGTAAATCTGGGTGGTACAGACTGCTACCAATTGGGTTTACTGCCAACCACCTGTAGTCCTAAATCTTTTGCAGTGGTCCCCAAGGGAACTGCACAGGTTTCTGCCTAACAGGGAGAACACTTTTAGCAACCATTGCTGGGGGGAACTGGAGTGATGGATGCCTCACTCACAGGGTGGGGAGCCCACGCCAACAAACTGACCATCAGCGGTCGCTGGTCTCCATCGGAGTCCAAACTACATATCAGTCTTTTGGAGCTGAGAGCAATCGGGCTACCACTGAAGGCTTTTCTGCCATCGGTACAGGGGAAAGATGTCCTGATAATGATGGACATCATGGTGGCCATGCATTACCTCAACAAGTGAGGAGGCGTAGGGTCACTACCACTGTGCAGAGGCCATGCAGCTCTGGTACTGGGCTATCCAAGAAGGAATCTCCTGAGCGGCTGTTCACCTGGCCGGAGAGGAAAACACGGTGGTGGACTCTCTGAACAGACAGAGTGCAGTCTACCACAAGTGGGAACTAGCTCAGGAAGTCCTTTGAGAGATCTTCGCCTTTGGGAAACCCCTCAAGTGGATCTGTTTGAGACTGGTACCAACCGGAAGTGCGAGCAGTACTGCTCAAGAACATTTCCCCTGAGAGGAGCTCTAGGAGACGCATTCGTGGTGGATTGGGAATTTCCACTACTGTATGTGTTTCCTCCAGTCCCCGTCATTCCTCAAGTTCTCAGGAGGATAAAATGGTTTGGGACCCACATGATCCTCATTGCAAGGGATTGGGCCAGGAGACAGTGGTACCCGGACCTTCTGGACATGTCCATCTGTCCTCTGATACGTCTTCTACAAAGAAAGGATCTTCTCTAGCGAGAGGAAGGTCGGGTTCTCCATCCAGAGGTCAAAACTCTCATCCTTCATGCATGTTTTCTGAAAGGTTGCGATATAAGGATTGAGACCTCACGGATGACGTGATGGAGGTGTTGCTTTTCAGTGTTCGACTCCGGAGGTTCTATCCTTTTTGCTTTCATTCGTACATAAGGGTCTTCAGGTTGGAACCATTAGAGGTTACCTTACAGCGCTCTCAATTTTTAAGCTCTCCTCAGAGGAATGCTCCTATATCAAGATACCACTGGTTACTCAGTTCCTGAAAGGGCTCACAAATGTGTTCCCGCCTTCGCCTTTTCAGGTTCCAGTTTGGGACCTTAACTTGGTCTTGAAGTTTCTAATGTGTGCTCCGTTTGAAACCTTGTTCACGTGTCGCTGAGGTTGTTGACCTTTAAGACTATACTGTTGGTTGCTATAAAATCTGCACATAGTGAGCGAGTTGCAGGCACTTTCTTCCAAGCCACTCTTTACTATATTGCACATAGACAGTGTGGTGTTGAGGGTAAGTCCCTCCTTCCTACCTAAGGTAGTGTCAGACTTTCACTTAAGTCAGAAAATTGTGCTACCAGCCTTCTATCCTCCTCCGCATCCTAGTAAGGAAGAGGAGAGGCTCCATGGGTTGTACCATTACACTTTTATATTTCCAGAATGTCCAAAGTTAGAGTGGACGACCAGCTCTTTGTGGGGTGTACAGGACACCAACTGGGCCAGGTTGTTTCTAAACAGACCTTGTCTAGGTGGATCATCCTCCCTATTTCTGAATGCTATAGGTTGGCCAGCAAGGACCCTCCTGAGGGCTTGCGTGCTCATTCCACCAGAGGCATGACCACTTCGACAGCCCTGCAAAGGGGTGTCCATATTAAAAACTTCTGTGATGCTGCAACATGGTTATCAATACTAAGCATTATTCCCTGGACGCTTCCCATGCTCAGGATGTTGCTTTTGGTAAGGCAGCACTTTACTCTGCCCTTTAATATCAAATGTCTAAATTCTTCACCCTCCTCCACTCGTGGATACTACTTTGGGAGTCTGTATAATATGAGGAATACTTTGGAGGACGCAATCCATTTGAAGAACAAGTTACTTACCCCTGGTAATGTTCTTTCGACTGGATGTTCCTCCAACGTATTCCTCATCGGCCTCCCAACCTACCCATCTGTAGAATTTTCCATGCTATTACAGCTTTTGTTCCAAAAAGGCTGAGTACGGTCAGGCCCACTTTATGGCCATATCTGAAACAGGAGGAAGGAAAAACAGAACTGAGGCAACGGGCGCTGTACGTGCTACTTATAACATCTGATGATGTCACCCTCGACGGAGACCTTCGAGGGACATAGACTCAATCAATGCATGGCACCCTCTGCCGAATAATCTCCAAAGCAGCTGAAGCTGGACACTACAAGTCAAAGATGAGGAATACGTTGGAGGAACATCCAGTTGAAAGAACGTTACCAGAGGTAAGTAACGTTTCTTCGAGGGGATTGGTTCCTCGACGTATTCCATATGACAGTAATCACCACAGCTGTGCTGCTTCGGACAATCTTTTGGCGTCCTGCGTCGATGACGTCAATACACCGTCCTTGAGGGCCTCCGTCGAGCCGACGTCACCTGATGTTATAAGTAGGACGCACGACGCCAGTAGCCTCAGTTCTGTTTTTTCCGCGAACATGTTCGCTTCGGAGATCTCGGCACGTCTCGATTCTACTGAATCCTGTTATTTCGGTTCTTCGAACCTGTTTCTTCATTGCTACTTGTAATGATGTTGTCGGCTTCTTCCACCCCGCGGTCCGGGTTTAAGAAGTGTCGGGTGTGCGGGTCCAAGATGTCGCTGACGGATACGCACGACGCTTGCCTCTGGTGCCTCAGGGAGGATCATGATACAGACGACTGTGTCGACTGCCAATCGCTCACATCGAAGGCCTTGCGGGAGCTTAAGAAGAAGCTGTCGGTCGGTAAGGTGGCCAAGCCCCGGAAGTCACGTTCCACTGGTCTTTCGACGGACGACTCTCCGCATCGTCGTCGTGAGTCCGGGGATTCTCGGTCTGGGAGTCGGTCCCGCCATTCCTCTGCCTCTTCGAGGCACTTCGGGAAGCGCCGTCACAGGTCGCCTTCCCCGTCCTCTTCCGAGAACTCTGCCCGTCGGCGGGTTGCTTGTCCCAACAAGCATTCCACTCCTGAGGAATGGGATTCCTTTCGAAAGGAGATGTTGGCGATTTTTCAGTCGCAGGGCTCCGGTCGATTCGTGCCGTCTGAGGACGCCGGTCGTGGCTGTGCTAGCGACACCGCTCGTCCGCCTTCGGGCTCGAGCAGTCGTCGGGAGGACACGGTGCCTTCGAGGTCCCAGTCGGACAAGGATGGTCGCTCTAGACATGCCAGTTCCTTAACGCCCTCGAGACCACGAGAACCTGTGAAGTCTTCGAGGAAGACATCGACGCCGAGGTCGTCGACGGGCTCTCTCGAGGCCCCGCTTCCAAGGAAGTCGTTGATGCCATCGACGCCCAGGCTGTCGAGAGACACGCTCGGGCTCCCCCCTTGAGGCATGTGTCGATGCCGTCAAAGTTGTCGGCGCCACGCTCGATGCCGATTCCATCGACTCCCTCAACGCCTTTCGAGGCGACTTTGTCGGGAATACCTCGTGGTACGGGGGAACCCCCCAGAAAGGCTCTGGCTAAGGCAAAACATGTCTTTGTTCCTTTTTCAGTTCCCTCTTTCGGGCCTCTGGATTATATTTCTGAGGTGGATGAGGGGTCTGATGGCCTCCTTTCTGGTCATAGCCAGCTTGAGGACCTGCGCCAGTCATTGCATGACGCCAGTGGGCTCGACACCTCTCCGGAGGTGGAATTTGGTAGGCCTGAGCCTGGCACGCATGCCGACTCCTCTTATTGGCGCCTAATGTCGAGGGTCACGGATTACCTGGGTTGGTCTGCCCCCACCCTGGGGAATTTCAGCAGGATGATCTGACTGGTATCTTCAACCAAGGTCCACCAACTGACCTAGTACTGTCATTCCATATGGCCTTGCAGAGAAAGGTGGCTGCGGCTTGGACTTCTCCGTAGAGTCTCCCAGCAGTGAGGAAGTCCTTGCCGAAGAAATTTCGCCCAGCAAGTTGCGGCCCCTGCTACTTGACCAAGCTCCCTACTCCAGAGAGTTTGGTGGTGCAGGCGGCTACGGCCCCAGCAAAGCAGGCGTCGTACCCTACCATCCCTCCTGATAGGGACGACAAACCTTTTGACGGCTGGGCGAAGAAGGTATTTTCTTCTGGGGGTATGGTGCTTTAGGCTGCCAACTCCGTTTGTGCCTTGTCTTGTTTCATGCACACTCTGTGGAACTGTATTTCCCTAGCGACTGATCATATTCCCGAAGGGGAGGAACAGGATGATTTCCTTGCTATTGTGCAGGATGGCAAGGATGCTATGTGACTCCGTTCAGTCGGGTCTGTACATGGTTGATTGCGTCAGCCGGTCCATGGCGGCAAGCACCGTAATACGTAGGTTTGCGTGGTTACGGAAGTCGGGTTCTGCTCCTGATGTGCAAGCTGCAGTGAAGTCGTTGGGCGCTGCAGTTCGCCAACCTCTGCCTTTTCGTCCTAGGGGCCAGCAATGGTTCCTTTCGATATTACTCGTCCTTTAGTAAGTCGAGAGGAGCTGCAAATCAAAGGAGCAACCGTAGGAGTGCCAGAGGTGGGAAACAAGGTACTCGAGTTGCCAAGGCCGCGCAAGCAGTTGCCTCTGTGCCCTCAGGCACTGCTGCAGCCGCTTCAGCTCAGTCATGAGGCCCATGCTTCTCCGATTGGGGGAAGGCTGGCACAGCATCTGGTAGAATGGCGTGCCATTACTTCAGATGTGTGGGTTCTGGAGATCATAGCCCACGGCTACTGTCTTCCTTTTCGGCAGAGGCCTCACGACAATCCACCGGGGAACCTCTCTTTGAAGAGTCCGGGTCCGCTCCTTGCGCAGGAAATTCAATCCATGCTGGAGAAAGGCACCATAGAACTGGTGCCTGTAGCGTAGAGGAACAAGGGATGGTATTCCCCTTATTTTTTGATTTCAAAGAAAGACGGGGGATTGAGACCCATCATGGACTTGCGGGGTTTGAACAAGCTCCTCAGGAAGGACAAGTTCAAGATGGTTAGCCTTTCTCAAGTCCTCCAGGCCCTTCAACTTCAGGACTGATTGGTGTCTCTAGACCTCAAGGACTCATGTGCCTATCCATCCAAAGTACAAGAAGTACATGAGGTTCGCGGTTGGCGACTCGCACTTTCAGTTTCGGGTCCTGCCGTTCGTATTGAACTCAGCCCCGTGGGTCTTCATCAAGCTCATGGTGGTGGTGGCAGCGCATCTCAGAAAAGGGGGGGATTCACGTGTTTACCCCTACCTGGACGATTGGTTGATCAGGGCGCGCTCTCCCGAGCAAGTCCTGGATCATCTGTTGTCACCTGCCACTCCCTCCACAAGCTGGGCTTCTCCGTCAACTTAAAGAAGTACCACTTGATGCCAACACAGCGGCTCCAGTACATCGGAGCGGTGCTCGACACATCCCTGTGGCAGTGTTTCCCTCCCTAGGTAAGGGCTCTTCACATTCAGCAGATGGTGCACAAGTTTCAACTTGTTCTTGAGGTTGCTCGGCCTCATGGCATCCTGCATTCTTCTGGTGCCGGAGGCCAGGTTGCGGATGAGATCTCTGCAATGGGCCCTCAAGCTTCAGTGGTCACAGACCTCCGGCAGGTTGTTGGACCCCGTTCAGGTGCCGCCCTCGGTCGCCCA
Organism: Ambystoma mexicanum; assembly: GCF_040938575.1. NCBI lineage: Eukaryota > Metazoa > Chordata > Amphibia > Caudata > Ambystomatidae > Ambystoma > Ambystoma mexicanum. Next base: position 712,758,469 of record NC_090931.1, read on the forward strand.
GGACCTTCTGTGGTGGGCCATCGAAGGCAATCTGATGAGGGGGGCTCCATTTTGGCTGCCCTGGCCGGAGGTGACGATTGTGACGAACGCGTCCCTCACGAGATGGGGAGCTCATTCCAGCCAACGAGTTGACAGTCAGCGGGTGTTGGTCTCCGTCGGAGTCCAGACTCCATATCAATCTGTTGGAGCTGCGGGCCGTCAGGCTTGCCCTGAAGGCTTTTCTGCCGACTGTGCGAGGGAAGAATGTCCTGATCCTGACGGAAAACACAGCAGCCATGCACTACCTCAACAAAAAGGTGGGGGGGGCAGGGTCACTTCCTCTGTGCAGGGAGGTGATGCAGCTCGGGTTCTGGGCCATCCAGCAGGAAGTTTGATCTCGGCAGTTCATCTGGCCGGAGATGACAGCGAGACAGCGGACGCTCTGAGCAGGCAGAGTGCGATCTCTCACGAGTGGGAGCTGGCTCAGGAGGTTCTCCTGGAGATCTTCGCCCTTTGGGGGACCCCTCAGGTGGATCTCTTCACCTCCAGTGTCAACCGGAAGTACGAAAGGTTCTGCTTGCGGGAATTTCCTCCAAAAGGAGCCTTAGGAGACACGTTTGTGGTGGAGTGGTCCTTCCCACTGCTGTACGCGTTTCCTCCAGTCCCCGTCATCCCGCAAGTGCTGCAAGGCTACGGAGGTTCGGTTCCTGGATGATCCTCATTGCTCCGGCATGGGCCCGGAGGGCGTGGTACCCGGACCTTCCCGACTTGTCCATCTGCCCTCCACGTCATCTTCCCTACCGAGATGATCTGTTCTCACTGGGGGGGGGGACAGGTTCTCCATCCAGAGGTCAGGTCCCTCAACCTTCACGCTTGGCTTCTGAAAGGTTGAGGTACAAGGATTGGGACCTCCCTGAAGACGTGATGGAGGTGTTGCTTTCGGCCAGACGGCCGGCGACTAAGTCCCTGTACCGTTGTCGTTGGAGAAAGTTCTGCGACTGGTGCAGGGTTCAGAAAGTCGATCCTTTTTCATGTGACATTGCTGTGGTTCTGTCTTTGTTGCTTTCGTTGGCCCACAGGGCCCTGCAAGTGGGTACTGTTAAAGGTTACCTGGCGGCGCTATCTATATTTAAGCGCTCGTCTGAGGAGTGTTCCTATTTCAAAATTCCTTTAATTTCTCAGTTTCTCAAAGGACTCACTAATGTGTTTCCGTCGTCACCTTTCCAGGTGCCTGGTTGTGATTTAAACCTTGTTCTGAAATTCCTTATGGGTGCTCCGTTTGAGCCTTTACATTCTTGTGCTTTGAGAATGTTGACCCTGAAAACTGTATTTTTAGTTGCGGTCACTTCCTCTCGCAGAGTGAGTGAGTTACAGGCACTTTCAGTTAAGCCACCCTTCACTGTGTTTCATAAGGACAGGGGTGTCCTTAGAGTTTGTCCTTCTTTTCTTCCGAAGGTGGTGTCAGAATTTCATTTAAGCCAGAAGGTTATTCTTCCGGCGTTTTATCCTCCTCTGCATCCTGGTAAGGAAGAGGAGAGGCTCCATAGGCTGGATCCTAGGAGAGCTTTAAGGTTCTACATTTCACGCATGTCCCGGGTCAGAGTGGACGATCAGCTCTTTATTGGTTACGCTGGAAGGCGGTTGGGACAAGCTGTGACTAAGCAGACTTTGTCTAGATGGATTATCTTGGCAATTTCTGAATGTTACCGCCTGGCGGGTAAGGACCCTCCGGTGGGCTTACGGGCCCATTCTACTAGGGGTATGGCTGCCTCTACCGCCCTACAGAGGGGTGTTCCTATTCGTAACATCTGTGATGCAGCAACATGGGCTTCGGTCCATACTTTTGTACGACACTACTCCCTAGATTCTATCCATGGGCAGGATCAGGCCTTTGGCAAGGCGGTCCTTTACTCTGCAATTTGATTGGGCATTCTAAATTTCTATATTCTAAATTCTTTTCCCTCCTCCATACGTTGGTACTGCTTTGAGAGTCTGTCATAGATATGGAATACGTCGGAGGACCAAATCCCCTCGAAGAACAAGTTACTCTCTTACCTGGTAACGTTCTTTCGATGGGATGGTCCGACGACGTATTCCATATCGCTCCCTCCCTACCTGCCCCGCTACAGGATTTCTTATGCGATTGCAGCTTACTTTTCCGCAAGGCTTTCTGTGGTCATACTGGCAGTAGATTGGTGCCACACGTTCTGGGGAAAAAACTACAACTGAGGCTACGGGCGTCGTGCGTCCTACTTATAACATCCAGTGACGTCGGCTCGACGGAGGCCCTCGAGAATGGCGTATCGACATCATCGACACAGGGCGCATACGCCGACTGATTTTCTGAAACAGCACAGCTGTGGTGATTACTTCATAGATATGGAATATGTCGTTGGACCATCCCATCGAAAGAACGTTACCAGGTAAGAGAGTAACTTGTTCTTCTTCAACGAGCCTGCACCAAACACACTACCTGGGGATTCACCCAGGGGCAAGTAAAACAAGATAACAAGGTACCCTTGGACTGATAGCCTTTTGGTCTGTCCCAGAATTCTACTTGCGACAAGAAAGTTGCTGATGCTTTAGTTGACTATTTTCTATTAGGGGATTTAGGCCAAGAATCTGCAACTCAAAAGAACCTGCCTACTCTTGCTATTCTAAGAATTGGTTACTTCTATTCCCATCAGTCCTTCCCACAACACTTAATGCTCTCATCTATCTTTCTACCTCTTGAGGGTATTAACTTGTGCTCTACTTTAGTGTCTTTGCCTGTCTTTGTCTGCTGCCGTTGCCTCTTAGCCACCTCTTTCTGTGGGTGTTACCTCCTTCCAGGGTCGGCCCTTCTTCCCTGGGTGTTTATGCTTCAAATCTCTTCTATGCCACCTTTACTGCCACCTCCATTTCATGGTGTTCATTCCTCCACCTTCTCTATCACTATTTCCCAGATGTTGGCTCCTCTGTCTCACTCCCAACCTCTGATGTTACCACATTTTCTGTGGGCGTTACCAACTCCTCCTGCACCCTCATTCCTTCCACTTCCTCTTGATTTCCCTACTCTTTTCCTGATGTGATCACCTCCCCCACAACTGTTCTCCTTCTGATGTTAGTACCTACTATCACTCCCTTAATCCTCACTAGCTCTGTCTGTCAAAATTGCCCTATCATGGCCCACGCTTCTCAACCTACTCTTCGCCTTCCCGATCAGTGCCTATCCTCCCTACTCCTCCTGCCTCTCCTCCTTCTTCCTCTCCTCTCACCTCTCCATCATTACCGACTGGAGTACCACGCCCTTGGAACCCCCCCCTCCCCCCTCGGAAAACCTTCAACAATGGTAACCAGCTTCACTTACCTACTCTGAATGCTCGCTCTGCTGCCAAAAGTTCCTCTGACATGTGTCTCCTTCTCGAAGACCTTGACCTAGATGTCCTCGTCCTTACTGAGACGTGGTTCAATGCCAGCTCTGTGAGTGCTCTAGACTCTCTCCTTCCTTAGGGCTATAACATCCTCTCCAAACCCATACCCAACAGGTCTGGAGGTGGAGTGGCCCAGATTTTCCCTGAGTGGGTCCCTGCTTCCATCACACCTACTCAATCCTATTCCTCTTTTGGATGCCTCGTCTGTAGTTTTGGGGTTTTGACTACTCTCTCTCTCAACCTTGCCGCCATCTACAGAACCCCTGGCCCTAACTCTTCCTTCCTCTCTGAATGAGCCGACCTTGCTTCCTCCCGCTCAACCTCTTCTCCAAACTCCTCCTTGGTGACTTCAATATCCACCTCGACTCCCTTGAATCATCACCTCACAGTTCCACGCCCTCTGTGACTTCCTCTCTCACCATTCTTCCTTCTGGCCTGATCCACTCAGCCAGACACACTCTGGATGCCCTAATTTCCAGTGACATCCGTTTCTCTAATCCGGTCACCACCGCCCCTCTCCTGGTCTGAGCACTCTCTCCTTCCGCTTAGAGCCCTTTGTGCCCCTATCCGAACCCCTCTCCCCCAATTACACCCCCCCCCCCAGCACTGCCATCCTTCTTCGCCGGCATTCAATCAATGAAGCAAGTATCGGTCGCTGCTTTTGCTTCCACCTTCATCCCACCTCCGCCTCTGTCCTTGCTAATCTGCACCTCTCCATCTCGAACACCCTTGACATCCTTGCAACTGTCACGAGGATCCGCCTAAAACCTGCCTCCCTGAACTACTGCTGGAATTGCTCCGATCTAGCATCTCTGAAACTCAAGTGCAGAGTTGCAGAACAGAAGTGGTAGACCGCCTGCTCCAAAGGCACTATCGTTTCTCTATTCGCTCCAAGAAGCGGGCCCAGATCCAAGCCTGTATTTCTGGAGCCACTAACAACTTCGCCGAACTTTTCAAAATCTGCAAGGAACTCGCCAATCCAGCTGCTGTCTCAACCTTTCTCCTTCCGTCTCATGCTCTTTGCACCGCTTTGCCCTCTAATTTCACATCAAAAACTGAGGACATCCTGTCCTGACTCTCCTCCACCCTCATCTCCACTCCTGCGCCTGCTCTCCTGTCTCCCTTGCTTCCCTGCCTTCTACACCCCCTATCTCCTCCGTCCTGCCCATAGCACCGGATGAGATCTCTAAAGTTGTCCGCTCTATGAAGGTCTCCTCCAAACAAGTGCTCCCCAGCTCTTCTAAAACCATTATGGACAACATCTCCTCTCTTGGCCCGGCTCTTGCTGACTTCTGCAACCACTCCTTCGCCACTGGTTCTTTCCCTCTATCCCTCAAGCACTCCCTTGTGCACCCTCTCTTTAAAAAGCTGTGTGCTGATCCCTCCTGCCCAGCTATCACCCTATCTGCACCACCCACTTACTGGGTAAACTCTTGGAGAAGTTGGTCCTCCCCCAGCTGACCCTCCGCACTGAATTTGTTGGTTGCCTCCATGACCATCTTTCTGGATTCAGGGCATCCAGAGGCACATAAACTGCTCTCCTGAACACCCATGAAGCATGCTTGCAAATCTCGACTCTAACTCTGGCGCTGTTCTCATTCTCCTTGACCTCTCCTCTGCCTTTGACACGTCAACCATTCCATCCTACTAAAATGACTCTGTGATACTGTCGGCATCACTGACCGGGCACTGGATTGGCTGACTTCTTCCCCCACGATTTGCCCTTCCCAGTTGCAACTGGGCCCTTTCTCCTCCACCACTACACTTTCTACCTGTGAAGTTCCCCAGAGCTCTATCTATCGCCATGGCTCTTCAATATCTATCTCGCCCCACTGGATCACCTGATCTCCTACTTCTCTCCTCACGTGCAGTGCTATGCTGATGACACAGCTATCCTTCAAAGTCCCCCGTCCTACCTTCTCTCTCATTCCCGATTGTCCGCCATTCAGGCATGTTGTGCAGCCAACGATCTCGGTCTTAATGCCAGTAAGACGGAGAGCCTTTTCATTGGGACACCTGCACCCTCTTTTTCTCCTACCCTCTGGTTACCCTCTCTGGGCCCTCTGCCCCCACCATCTTATGAGGCCAAAAACCTGAGTCATCTTTCACTCGGCTCTCTCCTTCATCCCTCACATCATCATCATGAACCTTACCAAGAAGGCCCACTTCCAGCTCCACCTCCTCCAGAGGTATTCTCCCTTTCTTCACCTTCTGTCCTGTATCTCCCCCGAAGGGGCTTCTTCCCCCAGATATAGGGTCTCCACCTCCCCACTCTCCGCACCACTCTCCTCACCTGTTGAGTCGGAGTCTGTAGTTTCCCTGATGCCTTGCCGGTGGGCCAGATAATCCTTTTCTTTCTTTGGTGCGGATGACCTGACACGGGTAGAAGCCGTGGTGGATCTAGGGCTGAACCACACCACGACTCCAGCCCCGGGAACAGGCAGTCAGGGGGAAAAACCCTAGGTACTTCAAGCATAGCTGGCCTCCTTCCGAGTGGATAAGGGTGAACACAACACTCCGATGGTAAGTAGGCACAAGGTAGCAGAGCTACGGAAAAAACAAAACTAACCGCACGGAAGAGTAAGGAGGTCTACCAGTATGGCGAGGGTGTCAGAGAGAGTAAGAGGGTACTGGATAGAAGGAGCGAGCTACGAAGATATCGCAGAGGCACAGGGGATAAGGAAGCTGGAAATGCAGAAGCAAGCCAGTAGACCTCCAGCGGGAGGAAAAGGGGGGAAACGAGGATCCAGAGACTCCCAGCGGTGGCCATGATGAAAAATACTAGAACGTTGCAGCCGTTCGAGGAAAACGTAGTGGAACATCCTAATGTCGGCACAACCGTATCTGCGGTAACCGCCGCCAGTTAGACCGGGATATGACACCTTCCCCCGGATGCTCAATGTCTCCAGAGATCTCTGTTGCTCTCTAGGCTGGACTACTGCAACAGCCTCTTTCTCAATCTCCCTCTTTCCCCTATTCCCCCTCCAGCTAATCTAGAAGAGGGCTGCAAGACTTATCCTTGGCCTCAAGCCCAGGGATCTCTTAGTCTTAAAATCTCTCCACTGACTGCAAGGACCAAATTTAAGACTGTCTGCATCATACACAAGGCTTTCTGGGGACTGAGACCATGCTATCTCCAACTTTCCCTCCCCAAATACTCCCCTGCTAGTGCCCTCTGCTCCTCCTACTCCAACTCTTTGATTGACCTCCTTAAGTTCTGGAAACTGCGAAAAACGCTGCTTTTCTGGATCTGTTTCCATCTCCAGATAACCACCCACTGACACTGGTGGCCTGGTCTTCACGAATATCACAGGATACCAGGCCCTCCTACCCAGTCGATACCAGCACCTCCCTGCCACTGCACTGCCCCTGCGGGCCCCTCTGCATCCCACCATGGGAGCCGCCCACAACAGCACTTAGACTGAGGCCTCCACATTGGCTCCCCTTAGCACTTCCCTGCCGGCACCCCCACCAGCACTTGTCCAGTCCTTACCCACCACCATCCCCTTCTCCTGCACTTCTTTGCTGCACTTTCACATCTGAATACCAAAAGATCTAGTAAGACCACGACTGTATATTTACTTTTCTGCCAATGTTTTTTCTCTCCCCTGTTCACTTCCCATTTAGCCTTTTTGCACTTCGAAACTCAATTCTGTTGTCTAAGCGCCTAACACATGCTCAATAAACTAAACTATCCTTTCCATTACTCCATTGTTACACCTCATTAACCTCAACTCACACCACCACTTCCTGCCTGTTCTCGCGTTCTGGTGACACTACCTTTTTCACAACACTCAACTCCCACTACCTCTTTCTGTCTATTCGTCCTTTTCGATGCCTCCTCCTTTACCCTCTTAGTTCTCCCCATCTCCTCCAGCTCTCCACGGCTTTTGCGCCTCCGCTGTACTTTATCTCTGGCCTCTTCTCGTTCCACCACTCTCCAATTCCAGTCTTCTCCAACCCTGAGCCTCCTGCTTCAGCAACCCACACTGAAGAAGTGTGACTGGATGCATTTATACTATGTCCCCTCTTCCCCTTGGGTGGGACTTTGAGTGAGGGTCTGCACCTGTGGCTTGTAATGGAGTAAGGGCTAGGATTGGCTGTCTTCCCTGCATTAACCCGGGTTGCTTTTGACTCAAGCGATTGAACCAAGTCCGCTACTTGTCTGTCTGCCAAATTAAATGATGAACTTCCTGCTGCAGATGTCCCTGGTGCTGCCAGGGTTAAGCTGTGGTCTTTTGTATTTCGAGTGTGCGAAACAGAGGCTTGGAACTCATTGGGTAAGCTTTCAGAACACTTTGTTTCTTTTTTCAGAGAGATAGAATTATTGTATTCCCTGAGTGAAAACCCCATGCCAGGGAACACTGCTTCTGTAACTTTGTTTGACGAGCTCTCAGCGTTCGGGAAGTCGCTGATTGGGAACATTATATGTGCAGGACCATGGAGTTCACTGTGGGTCATGCAAACCTCGTGAAATGCCTCTTTCATGCATTAGGAAACCTAACTGTATCAAAACTCTCACTACCGTTGTTGCATAAAGAGAAATCATTTCCTTTAAATGGAAAGCTCTTTCTGTGCTTGAGTTTTGGATTTGCTCAGTAAGAGATTCAGGCAATCATTTGTAGAGGGGATACCACTAGTATAGCTCTACAAGGTCTTGCAAGGGGTTTGGGCAGGGTTAAAGCTTTTAGGTTAAAGCTTTTAGGTCAAGCCTAAAGCTTTTAGGTTAAAGCTTTTAGGTCTAACCTAAAGCCTCTAGGAATAGCCTTCCCGAGCCAAGGGGCTATCAGGGTGGGAAGAGCCTAGACCAGTCTGTGGTGCTTCACTATCATTTCCACCTGCCATTTGAATGGGGACAAAGGTAGGGTGACGATGGTGTCCTCCCCATATGGCCACGTGCCATTATTCACTGGCTCCGAGATATGCCTGGCCCCCTGAGTCACCACCATGCTGGTCGCCATAATCAGTCTTCCTCACAGGACTAACAAGGCAGCCCATATACAAAAAATAATAAATCAGTGGTAAGTGAGGTTTAAAAAGAACCTCACTTAAACCAGAATACATTTCATAGGCCAAAGCAGTCAGAAAAACGTCTTAGGGGGGTCCTACAAAGTGTAGTAAAAAGCAGCAAAAAGGTTATCTTCCCTAACAAGCGCTGACTCAGTTCACCCTCTTTTTGTCTGGTCCCTGCCTGCCTATAACCCAGGGTCTCCACACATGCCTATAACATGCAAGGTACAGCTGTAAATGTAATGTTATTCCCATGTCATGGCAAGCGCAGCCTCATATGCTCAAGTAATGGCATCTTATGCCAGGTTATGCCTCATAAGCCTGTGGAGTTATACCATGGGTGGTACAGATTCACACATTTAGGTGCTGCAATCGTATGCCAAGTGCAACCTCAAATTCCTATATGTACTCATCCTGAATGCCACCTGTTAGGGGAGTTTTCCTAAAGTCCTACTTGGAGGTAAGCCTTTAGTAAGCTATCCCAGTGGTTTGTAGATCCCCAACTCTTAGTATCAGTCTGTACTACTCAGGAACCTTGGTAGAGTGGCAGAGCAGTCAGGCTTATATTAAGAGGAAGATGTGAGCTGTAGGTAAGTACACTGACAGTAGTTAGTAATGCACAGCAAAGAAACACTTGCACACACTTATATAAAAATATAGATGTATTATATTTACACAAGAGTCACTGTTAAATACTTTTCACAATAGACCAACACACATAGGTATACTTTACAATACTTTGAAAAGGCCACTTCTTAGTTGGTAGTTGCGGAACACGCACAATTGTTACAGGAGGTTATTTATGTATTGTGCATTTGTAAGGTGCTTATACTTCAAGCAAATTGTATTTCAAAGCGGCCACAGGGAAACAGGGAGGGAACATGGGAATGAAAGGTACATTTAACAAAGAAAGAGAGAGGCAGTCCTACTAGGCCTTGTGAGCATTCAGAACATGCAAGCGCAGAGAGAGAGTGAGAAGGGATGAGGGAGTGGTGGGGGTTAACTGCTCGGAGTACCCTAGAGGGAAGTGCTAGGGAGCAAACAGCTGTTGCTGGTCGAGATCACTTGTTAAGAGTGGTCAAATGCCAATAAATAAGTACAGGCCTGTGATTGCACAGGCCAGAAGGCGCCAAGGCAAGTGTTGGGAGTGGCCAAAGGCTGAAGGCGATTGGGGTGGCAGTCCAGGACACAGGTGAACACATAAGGGCCCTGGTCACCAATGTTAGCGACTGTGGGATTTATAAAATGAGGGAGTGAAGGATGAGGCGAACAGGAAAGTCTTGAGGAGCTTCCGGAATTTGACGAGATCCGGCTCAAGACGAAGAGGAAGGGGGCGGCTGTTCCATAAGTGTGAGTCAGTCGAGGAAAGAAAACAACCACCAGCTTGCTGTTTAACGAAACATTTGACAGACACAGAGGTCTGGAGGGTGAGTATTTAGTGAGAGCCAGTTGTAGCTAGCATGGTCCCCGGCCTGAGGCAGCCCTATGGATGATGCGTAGGGATTTGAATTTGATCCTTGGAGCAGCCGGGAGCCAGTCGAGAGATTTTAGGGCAGTAGAGATGCGGTCCCTGGGTTTGAGGCCAAGGATAAGTCTTGCAGCCCTATTCTGGATTAGCTGGAGGGGTCGTAGCGAAGAAGAGGGTATTACAGTAGTCTAGCCTAGAGTGAACAAGCGCTCTAGAGATATTGAGCTTCTGTGGGAAAGTGAGGAAAGGAAGGATTCCTTTGAGGAGGTGGAGTTGAAAGTGGGCCTTTTTGGCAAGGTCCTGGATGTGAGGAAGGAAGGAAAGAGAGGAGTCAAAGATGACTCCAAGGTTTTTGGCTTCTGATGAAGAAGGGGGACAGCCCATGGAGGGTGGCCAGAGTGAGGGGAAGAAAGAGGGAGCAGGAGTCCCAATGGGAAGGATCTCAGTCCTGCTGGCATTGAGGCAGAGATCAGTGGAGGCACACCAGGACTGGGTGGCAGATAAGCAATCAGGAATGATGGAGGAAGTAAGGAGAGGATCAGAGGGAAGTTTGAAGAAGAGTTGTGTGTCATTTGCATAACACTGGCAGTAAGGGGAGAAGGTGGAAATTAGGTGTGCAAACGGAGCAATATAGATGTTAGAGTCAGGGAGAAAGGTTGGAGCCCTGAGGGACTCCGCAGGTGGAGATGGAGCTGGGGGAGGAGAAAGAGCCCAGGATAACCTGGGAGGGATGGTCATTGTGGAAGGAAGTCAGCCAGTCCTGTGCCCGCTACGAGATACCTAGGGTATTGTGGAGCTGTTTTATGAGGATGGAGTGGTTGACTTTGTCATATGCAGAGGAGAGATCAAGTAGAATGAGAACAACTGGAGAGTTAGAATTAAGATATGTGAGCAGTTCATTCTTCAAAGGTGTTCAGAAGGGCAGTTTCCGTGCCTCAGGATGCTCAGAATGCAGATTGATGGTCGTGTAGGCAACGAACAAGCTCAGTGTGTTGGTTCAGTTGGGGGAAGACCAGCTTCTCCAAGAGTTTCCCTAGGAAGGGGGTGATAGAGATGGGGCGGTAGTTAGCTGGACAAGATGTGTCTGCAGAAGGTTTTTTAGAGGCTTAAAGTTTTGAAAAACGGCAGAAGTCAAAAGTTCCTTTGGATGCTTTCTAGTCTCTTGGAAAGAAGATACAAGAAGACTTAGCCAACGTTGGAGACCCAGTTAAAGGACTTGCTAAAGGGACACGAACAGCGGCTTGAGTCAGAGGCAAGAGGTGTGAGAAACCTTGAAGGTGTCTCCCTGACTAGACCCCAGCAAAATGTCATCCAGGTGGCCAGGACACAGCCATCGCGACTGGATCCAGTTCCTGGGGGTGGACCAGTGAGGGAGGATCACCTGAATGGGCAGTCCTTGGGGAGTGGGAGTGAGCCGCTGATGGGTGAGACGCGTTATCCCCCTTCTTACAACATCTTTTTCCCCTGTCCTGATATTCCAAATCAGTGCCCCCCCCCTTTTCCGACACGAACACTTTCGCACAACACGAAAGTGAATGGACTAACACCAGAGCCGTTTACCTGACATGACCCAATACAAGGGTCAGGCAAAGTCAGGCAATTGATGAGAAACACACACACTTGAAAGCCCTTTCCCTTCCCCACAGGGATAAAAGGTGGAGCACAACAGCACCCTACGAGCAAGGCAGACCACATGACGTGAGAGCTAACTCAGCACAGCAGTTCAAGAGCAGGCAAAAGATAGTGAATACCGAGAGGGTGACAAGGAGAGCAGTAACCTTGCCCTTTCCTTTCAGGGCCCGCGAAACCTCTGCAGATGGATGCATAAGACCGCAAACAAAGGCCAATGTGGGTTGTAGCAGATGTTGATTGTACATGAGACCCTTCTCTGCTGATAACTAAGCCGGAGAGAGACACTGATGTCTGTGGTACCAACCTTGGCTCGAAGGAGCAGAAAGCCAAGCAGTTCACAGTGGATGAGTCCAGGAGGAGTTGATTAGAAACCGGGCTGTGTGGAACGGAAAGTAGCAAACTGATAATTTGAACTCTGGAACATTTGAGAAAGCTAGGAAAAAGCCTGAAACAGAGGCTTCTGGCACCACGTGGGTGCTCACGCTGAAAACTCTGTGCGATTACCCGAAGGTAGAGACTACCATAACCAGAAGGCCTTGGAAAGAGGCAAATATAGGTCAAAGTGGTCATTCAGGGGTCTTATAAAATCCTATGTACCGTCAAAAGTCTTTGACTGACAGATGATTGTGAAGAAGTGAGATGAATACCACATGGTGAAATCCGTAATTAACTGTGTTTCGTAAAGTTGGCAAGAGTGAACCGGTGCAGGGATGCTGACGAGCAGGGGCGAAGTCTAAAGTCCCATAGAGAATTGTTTGGTAACGGTTGCTGAGAACAAAGCCGACAACCAAGGGCAAAACCTGATGAACATAAAAAGACATTGAAACTCGTGAATTCAAGAAAAGCCACACTGAACCCGAAAGGAGGGAGGCGAATGTCTAAAAGGGGTCTGACCCCGAAAGAGGGAGACCTGGGGTGGAAAGTTGTCACCCAAAGTGCATTGAAAAGGAACTGTTTAAATCGATTTGTTGAATATGATTTGGGAAAAAAGTCCACGCCCAGAAGAGGGGGACCCAGGGTTGAAGCCATTACCCAAGGTATACGAGAAGCAGAACTTTGTGTTTCTTTGTTTGATGGATACATCGGGCCTCGAAGGCAAGAGATATTTGATTGAAAAGAGTCTTGACGGTCGAAGAACCTGATAACTGATACGGAACTGTTGGCTCGTGCTGAGAAAGCTCGAGCGTGTGCTGTGCTCCAAGGTCCCACTTTGTCCCGTGCTGAAAACGTGGGTAAGGGAGACCCCTGCCAATCACATCCTGACTTATTAGTTGTGAACACTTCTTTCTTTCTTTTTTTTTTTTTTTTACTTCTGTTTATTAGGTTTACAATACAGCAGTTTTACATAGGATCAAACTAACCTTGCAGTATTCATTTTCAAATGAAAGTCATGAGCAAACCATTTAAACCAAATCCAATAATAAAATCAACCATGCAAAACGTATCTAAATGAACCCCGCTAAATATTATAACTAATACACATAAAATACCACAAAGACCAAGCCAAACATCACAAAGAGGAAAAAAAAAAACACCCCCTTATCCTACCCTCTAATTATCCACAGAATATAAAGTCAATTGTAGAGGGCATCAAACGATCCCTACAGCAACAAATATTCATCTTCCTTGCCTCTATTTTTCAACGAAACCTTATCATACCTACATAAAACCCTCAAATCCATCAACCAATCCTCAACGCTGGGTTTCTTCCTAGTTTTCCAGATCCTGAGAATCAATCTAATCGCAATCATCAGTGCTCTATCAATCCAAAAGTTTTGCTTTCTAACCTGAACACCCCTTTCAACATGTGAGAGCAAGATTATATTAGCTGCAGATCTGATTAAACTTCTTTCTTTATTGAACTCTTATCCCACACCCTTTGTGTAATTAGTTGTAAGGAATTGCCAATAGGTTTTTCTTAGTATAGGCCCTTTTATTTTGACACAACGTCACAAGGACTGCCTTATTTTTCATTTGATGGTAGATGCTTGCGCCCATCTTAGATCTAGGTTTAGGCTAGCTGTTTTGCCACCCTGAATGTATAGTTCAATAAACACCCTTGAACTGTGATCCCTTCTGTCGGTCTTTACTGTTGCCACCATGAGTTCCTCACAGAGGGGGTTGCCCTGGACACCTCTATGTGCACACCAACGCTCTTGAGCGACTTTCTGGAATAAGGTAACAATACCTTTTTCCCCACATTACCTTACGTTTGAAGAAAATGTTTGTGGTGGATGCTCCATTGTGTTGCAGCTCTGGATCCGACCTCCGGATTCCTTGGTCTGATGATGAAAGGCAGAACAATGGACGGCATCTATCAGCAGTAGCTTGGAGGGAGGACCTCTGGCACTGCTTTCATCAACTTCTTTAGTCACTCTGCAGTTTTGGCCCCTTTTCTGTAGCACCAACAAAGAACACGATTTGCCTGGTCAATCTTTTTGAGTTCTGGCAGTCCCACACTCTGATGAGGGGTCCTGGGCAGGTTGGACTGGGTCTCTGGAGTGTCTTTGACGGCTCGACAAAGACTTCGACAGGTTCGGCCTTTCCACGACGATGCACTCGAAATGGGCAGCAGGTCTCCTGGTATTGGGGTTCCACAGCTCTGGAAACTCGCAGTACCTCGGGAGATGGCTCAAATCAAAGTTCGTCTTGGGGCTGGTTGTTACCACCAGTCAAAGGTAAGCAGTCGTACTCTTCCGAGTTCAGGGTCAGGACAGCAGTGGCTGCCTCACAGTGTTGCAAAGGGTCTGCATGCGTTTCTTGTCGTCTTCTTAGGTTACTTCAGTTTCCAGTGGTCGACTTGCTTTTCACTCCAGGAGCCTCACCTGTTATAAAGTTCCAACACTCACTGCTCTGTAATCTTCCTCAGCAGTTTACAGAAAGGGGTGTTTGGCTGTCCTGTTAGGACAGCCAGACCCCCAGTGGGAGCTGGTCCCATTCAGGCACTCTGGCAAACAAAGGACATGGGGGTGGAAAGCTCCTCCCCAACGTTCTGCCTGCCCAGACACTCTAGATCCTAGACGGGGACACCCAAGGGTTCCTGTTTAAGGTAAACACACTTGCAGGCCTCCCCCTCGCAGAAAGGTAGAAGAAAGGCTCACCAAGAACAACCATGCTAGTAATGGCGAAAAAAGAAGGGAGGCCCCAATTTAGGACTTGGGTGCCCCTATTGTGCACTACCGAGGCTATGAGCATAGCTTGTGGTTGAATAATTACACAATAGTTGGTAGAACATGTCCACTGCCACCAGCCGTAAGTAGGAGATTGTCTATGTGACTAAAAAGTCACAGGAGCAAAGAGAAGTGGGAAACTAGGTATCCCTTTGGCACTCCATATAAGGTGGTGTGTGCCAATCTCTCTGACTATAAAGTTTTGGGAGAGATGCTAAGTATTAACAAATGTAGTTATTCTAGGATAAATAAAAATAATCTCAAAGGAGGACCCCAAGGGTCCCCAGCAATGTCATGTATATAGCTCCTATAGACTTAAAAAGTGTTTCAAAGCACTACATACACAGGGAGAGTAAGAAACTAAACAAGTATTAACATTCTTAATAGGCATTAGAATATTCAGAATGGGCAAGTGCTATGCGTTTAGTGGTACAATATAGTATAAGAGGAATACAAACTGTTACAACATATGACAAGAAATAATGCACGTGTCTGACGGTCGTTATAATAATGCAAGAGCTAAACATGAAGAAAGGAGAGAAGGGGGGTGTAGGGTATGGCCAACAGAGCAAATAAGTGCAAGGGACACATATGAGGGGAGAGGAGAAGCGGGGATTGAAGGGGGAGGCACACTGTGCACATCCAGACAAAAAAGTGGCTGCAGATCTAAAAACGCCGAAATTCGATTTTCAAGCAAGGCACACTAAAACACAGGAATCTACAAAAGGGTTCCAAAAGACAGAGCCCATAAGAATGAATCTAAGATGGGAGCAAGGGTCGACCATCAAATGAAAAATAAGGCAGTCCTAGTGGTGTGTCAAAATAGAAAGGGCCTATACTAAGAAACCTATTGCCAAACCTCACAACTATTATAAAACAAGGGTGTGGGCTAGTTTTCCAGAAAGGAAAAAAGTGTTCTCAAATAAAATGTCAGGGTGCAGTAGCCTGCGTTTCCCTTCCCCATGTTTTGGACATTCGGTAAAATGGAAGCTTGGAGCACAGTACAGTCTGGGCCTCCAGCACAAGACGACAATTCCAATGGAGGTTCCCAAGACCGTCGATGGCCATGTCTTGTTCTTTAGAAAGTCGCTTGCCTTCAGGGACTGATGGGTCCAAATAACAATAACATCTTTGTCTTCTCTAAGAAATCACACGACCATCTGCACCTCCTCAGAGGTATTCTTCCTTTCCTCTCTTTCCCCCAGAAGTCACTGTCTCCAAAGCTCTGGTTCTCTCTAGGCTGGACTACTGTAACAGCCTCTTTTTAAATCTACCTGCTTCTGTTCTCCGCCCCCTGCAACTCATCCAGAACAGGACTGCAAGACTTGTCCTTGGCCTCAAGCCCAGGGATCGTATAACTCTAGGACTGAAATCTCTGCACTGGCTCCCAGTGACTGCAAGGATTACATTTCAAGACCCTGTGCATTGTCCACAAGGCATACTTGGGCCTGGGGCCGCAATCCCTTCAACTCTCTCTTCCTAAATATCTTCCTTCTCGAGCTCTTCGCTCATCTGCCTCCAACTCCCTCAGGGTCAGTAGCTTCTCCAAGCAACGAGTTGGTGGTAGATCTGTCTTCGGCCAGGGCCTCTCTCTGGAACAGCCTCCCTGCCCCCCTGAAACTTGAGGAGAACCATCTTCAGTTCCGGAAGCACCTCAAAGCCTTCCTCTTTGCTTCTGCTTTCTCTCCTCCTCTCCCCTGCTGAACTCCTGGCTGTAACTGAAACTTCACTGGTTGCCTGGCCACCATTGCATCTCGAGCCCTGGTCCCCTCCCCCACCAGTTGCATACTGCACTGCCTCCCTGGAAACCCCCTTACTTGTGAACTGTTTCTGTATCCCTACAGCCCACTAGCTGCACTTGACACCTGATGTTCTGTACTCACCCTTTCACTTACCACCAGCTGGCTGCACCTTTTACTTGTAGCTTCTATTTATCCTACTGTTGATCTTGTGTACTGCACTGACCCCCCCTCTCTCCCAGAACTTTTCCCTTTCCCCTCCCCCTGCACTTGCGCGATCTCAATGTCAGCTGGCCTAGTTAGATCGCAGTCTGTCCTTCCCTCTGTTCGCCTTCCCTTGCCTCGTCGCACCTTGAAACACTTATGTATAGGCGCGTTATAAATGCCATATCATATAAAGTTTGTTTCCAAAGTTCGCTGGTAGACGGGGTCACCGCTGGGTCCCCCTCTTCTGGGCGCTTACCCTTCACGTATCGCATTTCAAAATATATAACAGTTAATTTATAAATCAACTTTGGGTTATGGCTTCACCCCTGGATCTCCCTTGGTCGGGCTCGGACCCTTCTTGACTTTAACAGGATTCAATTCCCTTGGTTTCTCAATGTTCACTTTTACCGTGAGAGTCACTTCCCTTTCGCTCACACTGCTTCTAGAGCAGTCTTTCAATTGTACACCGATTTTACTTGACCCTCTGTATGACTACTTTGAACTATTTCTCTGGCCCTCCTACGGCCTTCTGGTATCTGTAGTTTCGAGTGGATTGTGTCCTCCAACGTATTCCTCATCTTAGATGTATTCCATACAGCTTTGCTGCTCTTCGAAAATAATTTCGGCAGAGGGCACCGTGCGTTGATGTCGTCGAGTCGATGGTCCCTCGAAGGCCTCCGTCAAAGGTGACATCATCGGGTGTATAAGTAGCACGCGCGGCGCCAGTTGGCCTCAGTTGCGTTGCTTCGACATTCAGTGCGTCTCGAGTTCTGTCAAGAAATATAATATAACAAGAAGTAATTATGTCCTCGTCATCGACGCTGACCACGACCCCGAGATTGGGTTTTAAGAAATGCAAGTCGTGCGGCTCAAAAATTTCGATCACGGACCCGCACCGCAAATGTTTGTGGTGTCTCAGGGAAGGCCACGACATGGAGGCCTGTTCGAAGAGTCAGGCGATGACGGGGAAGGCCTTACGAGAAAGGAGAGAAAAGCTACAGGTAGGTCAGAAGGATCGAAAAGCCTCTAGCGTCGAGTCGAGACCCCATGGGGAAAAATCTCCTCGACGTGAAAGGCATTGGTCTAGATCCCGAAGCGATTCTCATCGCTCGTCGTCTTCGTCGAAAAAGTCGAAGAAACGACGCCATAGATCTCCCTCCACCTCGTCGTCAGACGAGTATCCGAAAATGAAATGCCCCACAAAACATTCGTCTACCAAAGACTGGGAAGCATTCAGGGTCAAAATGATGGAGGTGTTTGAGAAGGCGAAGCCTCGGTCTGCGCCGCCTTTGGAAGCCGGCCAGGAACATCATCGCTCCGACACTCGCGCGCCCTCGAGCCCCCGGGTGATCGTAAAAGGAAGGATAGGGAACCTTCCAGGACGCCGAGCGATAAACGCTCGAGTCGACCGAGTGAGGTCACGGACACCGTCCGAGACCTATCGCACCTTGAAGGGGAAACCGTTGAAGGCCACCTCGACGCCCTCGAAGCAGACCCTGTCGACGACCACTATGTCATCAACGCCTTTATCGACTGACGCCGAAACCTTCGGCGCCAAATGCTCCAACCAAGCCAGGGCAGCCAGAAAAAGAGAAGGAAAAAGTTAAACATGTAATTCCTTCAGAGCCTGGTACTACACCTCTTCCTTCTCCTCTCCCAGAGAAGGTTTTCAAGCCTCTCCCTAGGAAGGAGTTTTTCAAATCGTTGACCTCAATTTTTGAGGAACCAGAGAGATCCGAGGAGGAAAATGTACCTTTTGGATTGGAGTATGGCACCCCAAATGTCCCAGAATGCTTGATCTCAGAGGAAAGCAGAATGAAGGATTTGGTGGAGTCTTTGCACAATGCAAGTGGCATTGAGACCTCTCCTGAGAATGACTTTGGTAGACCAGATCCAGGAGAGCATGCCAGTCCATCTTATCGTCAGTTAATGACCAAGGTGGTAGATTACTTGGGATGGGCTAGACCACCAGCCCAATTTGTCCAGGACGGTTTAACAGACATATTGGACCATGGTCCCACTGAAGACCCAGTACTACCTTTTCATGTAGCCTTACAAAACATGGTGGCCAAGAATTGGGAAACTCCGGATTCTATTCCTCCGGTAAATAAATCCCTTGCATCAAAATACCGCCCAGCCAGTTGCGACCCCGGCTATCTGTCAAAACATCCAACTCCCGAGAGTTTGGTCATACAGGCAGCCACAGCTTCCAACAAACTTGCGTACCCTTCTATCCCTCCAGACAGGGACGATAAGCGTGTGGATGGTTGGGCACGGAAGGTATTTTCAGCCGGGAGCATGGCATTAAAATCTGCCAAATCCACATGTGCCTTGGCAACATTTTCGTACACTATATGGGAGTGCATTGCAATGGCGGCGGAGCACATACCAGAAGGGGAAGAAAGGGAAGGTTTCCTAGCCATCGTTAGAGATGGAAAGGAGGCCATGCAGGAATCCCTTCAATCTGGATTGGACACTGCGGATAGTGTAAGCAGGTCCATGAGCACTAGCACGGTAATGCGCAGGTTTGCGTGGTTACGGAAGTCGGGTTTTGCACTGGACGTACAGAACCGCCTCCTGAACATGCCGGGTCTCACCTTTTTGGCAACAAGGCTGACAAGAGCCTCTCTTGATGAGAGGTTGCAGACCTCAAAAGCAGCGGCAAAATGCTTAGGAGCTGCTATTAGGCAACCTCAGCCTTTTTGTGCGCAAGGGCAATCGTGGAGGGGACGATCATATCGTTATTACACCTCATACGGGAAAACGAGAGGAATGGCCAGTCAAAGGGGCCAAAGAAAGGCCACTCGTGGTGGACGAGGAAAACGTGCTAAGCCAACTCCAGCTGCAGCCTCTTTGCCATCAGCAGCTGCAACATCCGCCACAAAACCACTTTGAGGACTTGCACCACAGAACACCTGTAGGAGGCAGGCTGTCGCAGCATCTGCAAGAATGGCGAGCCATTACTTCAGATGTTTGGGCTCTACAAATAATAGCCCAAGGCTATTGCCTTCCTTTTCTAAAGCAACCTCAAAGCAATCCACCAGGGAGACACCCGTTGAAACTTTCAACCCCACTCCTACAGCAGGAAGTTCTAAACCTGCTGGAGAAATGTGCTATAGAACCAGTACTTGCAGCGGAGAGGAACAAGGGTTGGTACTCCCCGTATTTTTTTATCCCCAAAAAGGACGGAGGGCTGAGACCCATCTTGAACTTAAGAAGCTTGACCAAGTTCCTCAGGAAGGACAAGTTCAAGATGGTTACCCTTTCTCAGATCCTTCAGGCCCTTCAGCTCCAGGACTGGTTGGTGTCATTGGACCTCCAGGATGCTTATTTTCATGTGCCGATTCATCTCAAACACATAAAATACCTGAGCTTCGTAGTTGGTGACTCACACTATCATTTTGAGTCCTGCCATTCGGGTTGACCTCCGCCCGAGGGTCTTCATCAAGATAATGGTAGTGGTGGCAGCGCACCTCAGGAGAGGGGGGATTCATGTCTACCCCTACCTGGACGATTGGTTGATCAGAGCGCGCTCTGCTGAGCAAGCACTGGATCATCTGAAAGTCACCTGCCACTTCCTCCACAAACTGGACTTCTCCCTCATTTTCAAAAAGTCACAGATGACACCTTCCCAACAACTTCAGTACATAGGAGCTGTATTAGACACGTCCTTGGGAAAGAGCTTGCCTCCCAAGTCGAGGGCTCAAGACATTATTCAGATGGTTTCCAAATTCCAAAATGCCCAAAATCTCCAGGCTTCTGACTTTTTAAGGTTGCTCGGCCTCATGGCATCCTGCATTTTTCTGGTGCCAGAGGCACGCTTGAGGATGAGATCCCTTCAATGGGCCCTAAAGACTGTGGTCCCAGTTCTCGGGTCAAATGACAGATCTTCTTCAGATTCCGAACAAGGTCAGACAAGACCTTCTATGGTGGACCTGTACAGAGAACATCCTAAAAGGAGAGCCCTTTTGGCAACCATGGCCGGAGATCACAGTAGTGACGGACGCCTCACTCCTGGGGTGGGGAACTCATGCCAACGATTTGACAATCAGCAGTCGTTGGTCTCCATCGGAGTCCAAACTACATATCAACCTTTTAGAGCTGAGGGCAATCAGATTAGTGCTGAAGGCCTTCCTGCCATCTGTCAGGGGAAAGAATGTCCTGATAATGACTGACAACACAGTGGCCATGCACTACCTAAACAAGAGAGGAGGCGTGGGGTCACTATCCCTGTGCAGAGAGGCAATGCAGCTCTGGTATTGGGTGATTCAGGAGGGAATCTCTTTAACGGCAATTCATCTAGCCGGGGAAGAGAATATGACGGCAGATGCTCTGAGCAGGCAGAGCACAGTATCCCAGGAATGGGAACTGGCTCAGGAAGTCATTCAAGAGATCTTCGCCCTTTGGGGAACCCCTCAAGTAGACCTGTTTGCAACCGGAATCAACTGAAAATGCGAATGTTATTGCTCAAGGGAATTTCCCCCGAGAGGAGCCCTGGGGGACGCGTTTGTGGTGGAGTGGAATTTCCCACTATTGTACGCATTCCCTCTGATTCCCGTCATTCCTCAGGTCATCAGGAGGCTGAGAAGGTTTCGGAGCCGCATGATCCTAATTGCCCCGGATTGGGCCCGGAGAACGTGGTACCCGGACCTTCTAGACATGTCCATCTGTCCTCCAGTGCGTCTTCCTCAGAGAGAGAACCTTCTCTCTCAAATGGAAGGTCAGGTTCTCCATCCAGAGGTCAAAACGCTCAACCTTCATGCTTGGTATCTGAAAGGCTGAGCTACAGGGATTGGAACCTTCCAGATGCCGTTATGGAGGTGTTGCTTTCGGCAAGAAGGCCAGCAACAAAGTCTCTATACCGTTGCTGTTGGAAAAAGTTTTGCAACTGGTGCAGAGAAAAGAATGTCGATCCTTTTCTATTTTGTATTCTGGAAGTATTATCTTTCCTTCTGACCCTAGCACATAGAGGTCTGAATATTGGAACAATAAAAGGTTACGTTGCGGCGCTTTCCATTTTCAAGCGCTCATCGGAAGAATGCTCCTACTTCAAAATTCCTTTGATAATACAATTCTTAAAAGGACTCACTAATGTGTTTCCTTCTCACCCATTTCAAGTACCGATCTGGGATATAAATTTAGTCTTAAAATTCTTAATGTGTGCTCCTTTTCAGCCTATGCACACATGTCCATTAGGATTACTAACGTGGAAAACAGCCTTCTTAGTTGCTCTAACATCAGCAAGAAGAGTGAGCGAATTGCAGGCACTGTCTTCTGGGCCATCCTATACTGTGCTCCATAAGGACAGAGTTGTGTTGAGGGTAAAACCATCATTTTTACCGAAAGTAATATCTGATTTTCATTTAAGTCAGAAAATTGTCTTACCCGCATTCTATCCTCCACCCCATCCTTCAAAGGAGGAGGAAAGATTACACAGGTTGGATCCGACAAGAGCTTTAAGCTTTTACATCTCTAGACTTTCCAGACTTGGAGTGGACAACCAGCTGTTTATTGGTTACACCGGAAGGAAACTGGGTCAATCGGTAACAAAACAGACAATTTCACGCTGGATTGTGCTTTGCATTTCAGAATGCTACAGACTAGCTCAAAAAGACCCTCCGGAAGGGTTAAGGGCTCATTCCACCAGAGGCATCGCCTCTTCCACGGCCCTTCAAAGAGGTGTTCCAATAAGATCCATTTGCGAAGCAGCAACTTGGTCTTCGCTACACACCTTCTCAAAATTCTATAACCTGGATGCTTCCCAGTCTAGGGAGCTAACTTTTGGAAAAGCAGTACTATACTCAGCCATCTAAGAGTATCAAAAAATCTACCCCCTCCTCCGTAGGAATTTTCCATACTGCTTTGGGAGTCTATCTAAAATGAGGAATACCTTGGAGGACACAATCCACTCGAAGAACAAGATACTTACCAACTGGTAACGTTCTTTCGATTGGATGTTCCTCCAACGTATTCCTCATCGCCCTCCCAGCCCACCCCTCTGTAGATTTTTCCAGGTTATTGCCATCTCAAATCTCGCAAGGCTCATACCTGTCTGCCGGCACAATCTACACAGTACAAGATCAAAGATAAAATGGGGGAAAAACAGAACTGAGGCCAACGGGCTCTGCGCGTGCTACTTATACACCCGATGACGTCACCCTCGACGGAGGCCTTCGAGGGACCATCGACTCGACGACATCGACACATGGCGCCCTCTGCCAAAAAAATTTCCGAAGAGCAGCAAAGCTGGATGGAATACATCTAAGATGAGGAATACGTTGGAGGAACATCCAATCGAAAGAAAGTTACCAGTTGGTAAGTAACTTGTTCTTCGCTCATAGGGGGCTCGACTAGAGTCTCTCGAGTTAGCACCCACGTGGTGCCGCTTTCCCTCTGCAGCTGGTCTCCTCTTTACACTTTTAACAGTTAATTCAAAGTTCATTAGCTTTTGTTCAAAACTAGTCACTTTGCGATTCTCACTATTCACAGCCCGGTTCTTATCGGTTCTCCCCTCAACTCACCGGCTGTGATGAACCGCTTGGCTGTTTGCTTCTCTGGAGTCAAGGCCAGTACCATGGGCACGGGAGCTTCCCTCGCTCCCGCTTTTTGGCATAGGTTAGCCTTGTGTACTGTTGACATCTGCTGCAGGACACTTATGCTATTGTTCGTGGTTTTGGGATGAAAAGGGCAAGGTCACTTCTCTCCTCGCCACCTTCTTGATTCCTGCTGCCTTCTTCCTTTTTGAACTGCTGCGTGGTAGCCACCTCATCATGCTGTCTGCTGTACTCGCCTTCCTCGTACTGCGCTCACTTGTTTCACCTTTTATACCTACCGGAAAAGGAAAGAGCCATTAGGTGCGTGTTGTTCAAATTAATTGCCTGTCTTTGCCTGACCCTTATGTCGGGACATGTCTGGTACACAGTCGTATTGCAAGTCCGTCGTATATATCAATATTCATGTCGGAAAGGGGAGGGGTTGGAGTGTCAGAGTATCCTACAGGACAGAACAGGAAAGGTTTCTGTAATGGACGAGAAAGGCTGGGATGAAGAACAGAACATAGGGAATTGTGGAAACGGTAGTGTTCTTTCATAGTAGATTGGGCGTGCGCAAGAGGACAATCTGAGGAACGGGATTGGTAGGGTTTGTGGGGCAAACGGGAATTACCAGGTTTATTAGTATGAAGTGAACAGGTGGAATTGTGGGAATGGTAGTCTTTTGTCTGAACAGAAGGGGAGTGCAGGAAATAGTGAACAGAGGGGCGTGGAAAAGTATGACCGGGTGTAGGCGGGTATAGCACAGGACTACAGGGTTTTTGGGTGTGACAGTTTCTGAATGTGACCGGGTTTGATATTCTAGGGAACTGGTTATTACGGAGAGGTCAGTGGATTTCGGTAAGAGGGATTTAATGGGAAGAAGGGGGGCAGATGTGTCACAGCCCATGAAGATCTCGGGGATCTCGCTCTCCTTGTCTTTTCCCCTGGTAACATATCGCTTCCCACCTGGGGCATTCCCCTAAGTATAACCCTGGGTACCCCTAACCAGGTGATCCTCCCTCGCTCGTCCACACCCAGGGCTGGGATATGAGAGCAACAGCCCTCCCCTGACCTCTTGAATAATGGTTTCCCAAGGTCTACTTGGGAGAACACCCTCAGGTTTCTCACATGTCCTTCCCCTATGCTGGTTGGTAGGGCTGTACCGAATAGCATATTTAGTATTCGGCCGGATACCAAATAGTTTGTGAACTATTCGGCCGGAGCCGAATAGTGAGCAGAATAGTGTTTTTTTTTTTTTTAGGCAAACATATTCTATTGCATAATCGAGGCCGCCGGGGTCGGCAAGGCACCCCCGCGGCCTCACCGTGATGAGGGCGCATGGGGGAGGCACATTAGAAATCGAGGCCACCGGGGTCGGCAAAGTGCCCCGGCGGCCTCATGAGTCAGGGGGGGCTGCTCCTGTAGGAGCGGCCCCCCAATTCAAAACAAATGTCGGGCCACCGGCTTTGCACCGGTGGCCCGACCAGCATACATGAAATTACTGTGGTGAGACCGCGGGGGTGCAGGGCACCCCCGCGGCCTCACCGTGATGAAGGGGGATGGGGGGGTCACTTACCTGGTGATTTCTCTGGGTCCGGGTGCTGGCATCTGCTGGAGCCCGTCCGTTGGCATAGGAAGCGAGGGAAGGGAAGAACTGTTCCCTTCCATCGCTTCCTATTTCAACACGTTAGGCTGGTTCCTCTGTGGTCAGGCTGCAGAAGCCAATAGGCAAACAGCTTGTTTGGCTTCTGCAGCCTGAACACTGTCAAACCTTCTATGATTGGCTGTCATCTCCCAAACAGGGAGACGGCAGCTAATCATAGAAAGTGGACTTCGGCTTCGAGTCCCTAAACAGAAACTATTCTGCCAAAGCCGGATAGCTGTATTTCAGCCGAACTTCGGCAGAATAGGGACTCGAAGCCGAAGTTCGGTACAGCCCTACTGGTTGGACAAGGGGTTTTCATATGGGAATTCCACCACGGAACACCTAGACTGATGGTTCAAGTCTTCCAAGTTCCAACATACCACCTAGATTGGTATTGCGGGTTTGCGGAGGGACATTTTTTTAAAGAGTTCTTCTGCCTCTTTCTCTTTGGATTTCTCTCTCCCTTTCTGGGGTGTTCCATTTCTGGGCAGATGTCCCTACTGTGGCCTCCGTCTCCACAGAAAAGGAATTTTTCCAGCTGTGAGACTTCCGATACATCCAGAGATATATATCGGATGTGGATCCTCCCTCATCTTTATTCAGGGGGCTAAAACAAAAATAATCCTAGGTTTTAGGGTTCTTTAGGTCTTGTTCCCCTGTGTTAACATAAGATTCCCCATGTAACCTTCTACTTCAGTTTCTTACCCCTTCTCTTATTTGCCTGTCAACTATTTTCCCCTCTGAATAACAATCCCTTCGCCCTGCGCCTGCACCCAACTGCGTGTCAAAAAACCTTGGGTTTATCTTCGACTCCACCCTCTCCTTCTCCACTCACATCTCAGACATCTCTAAAAAGTCCAACTACCAGCTGCACCTCCTCAGAGGTACTCTTCCTTTTCTCACCTTGCCCCAGCGGCTCACTGTCTCCAGAGCCCTGGTTCTCTCACGACTGGACTACTGCAACAGCCTCTTTCTCAACCACCCTGCCTCTCCTTTGCGTCCTCTGTCTCATCCAGAACAGAACCGCAACTTATCCTTGGCCTCAAGCCGAGGGACCACATCTCTCTGGCGCTGAAATCCCTCCACTGGCTCCCTGTGGCTGCAAAGATCAAGTTCAAGATCCTATGCATTTCCCACAAGGCTGTCTGGTGCCTGGGACCTACCTATCTGCAACAATGCCTACCTAAATACTGTTCTTCCCGAGCCCTCCGCTCATCTACCTCCAGACCTCTGCGAGTGAGCCGATTCTCTAAGCAGAGATTTGGAGGGAGAACATTATCCTCTTCACGGGCCTCCCTGTGGAATAGCTTCCCTGCGCCCTCTGTCTTGAGCTGGATCTACTTAAGTTCCAGAAACTACTTAAGACATTCCTCTTCTACTCTTCTTTCCCTCTCCCTCTACCCTGCTAACCTCTCTCTCAGCTCTATCCCTCTCGCCCTGCTTTTCCGCACAACCCGCTGACTGGCTGCCTGGTGTACCTCAGAGTCTCACAGGTCCCTGGCACCCTCGCCAGTCCTCTCACTCTTGGCTCCAGGCCTTGCACTTGCCTCATCGTTACTGCACTTGGTCAACTGACCCATGAGAGTGGCATCTCTCAGCACTTACCCCAGTCTGACTGACTGGGCTCACTTGGTCCCCCTACCAGCACTTGTCCTCCCCTCCCCTCTCCTGCTCCTGTCTGCGCACTTGCACGATCTGAATGTACCATGCCTTGAAGATCGTCTACCTGTTTTTCCCTTGTCTCCCCTCCTTGCATAGTCGCGCCTCAATGCACTTTGAAAAAATGCATAATCGTTGTCAAACCTATGTGCTGTTATTGACATTGTTAATTGTACTTATGCACTTGTGCCATGCACTTACTCTGCTTAGTGTAGACTTGTATCATTGTGAAATTCAAGGGCTCTGAATGATTGTTGTTTTTTCCCATTGTTCCTTCCCTCCTTGAGCGCTTTGTAACTCTTGCTTTGTGTATAGGTGCTTTACAAATAAACAATACCAATACCAAAGGGGGGTTTTAGAGATGTTATTTTCTGTGTTAGAAGTTTTGGTACCTCTTGCCCAAGTTTCCCTCTTTGTCTGTTCTACAACTGTGGGTGTTGGATGTATCCTGTACCACTGTCTCTCTCGCCTGGAACAAGGTCGCAAGTAAATTCTCTATCGACAGGATTTTATATTTCTGCTGCCAAGGGAGATGACAATCTATGAAGGTTTTTGTCTTCCCGGGTCTGTGAATTTGGATCTTCCTGAGCAAGGAAAGGAAGATCCAGGTGGGACTCATCCAATCCTTCTGGATTTTGAGGGGTTCCCTTAGGGGTGGGAGGAGGGGGGAGGGGGTTCCACATGGTCTCATATTGGAGGGTTCCCTGTATTTCACCTCGGAGAGCATTTCTCGGAGTGGAGAAGTAATTAAGTATGATGAACTTTATTTCACCTCCACAAGATAGAAGGTGAAAGGCCTCCATACCCCTTTCCTTGTAGGGTATTATATATACGGCTGAGGTGGTGAGGTTACCTATTTGTAGGCCTAGATAGACCACGATTGTATCTCTGCCTGGTATTAGAGTGTCTTAGGGACATCGGAGGAGATAACCATTACCCTCTATTTTTTGTCCAGTCATGGACAATAGCGTGAGAGGCCAAAAGGATAAATTGTATTCCCAAGGTCTGTACCAAGGGTGGCCGGTGTTATGCTCTCCATCAATTTCTCCACATTTAGGGGAAAAAAAAGAGTTTGACAGTATTGGTTTTTCTTTGGATTTTCTACCAGTAACGGGGGTCCTTCTACTATTATCAATTGGATCAAATCCCACTCTGACACCGTATGTGAGGAAAATGATGAAATCTCCACTCTGCAGAGCCTGCTCTCTTCGGGGTCCACACTTTTTCCTTGGCTCAGTGGAGGGGCCTTGGCCCAGTCTTGAATGAGAGCCGGCCAGTGGATCCTGAGATTCTGGAGGCCTTCTAATACTGATGATGTAGGCTGCGTTGGACATTTTCGAAAAGGTATTGTGCAAGTTCAACTCTTATACCTGTTTCTTTCAGCCCTATCTTCCTCCAAGAGCCACAATACTGTAGTGCAATGGTAGGTCAGTGAGCTAACACAATACTATTATTGAGTATCCAAATGATCGGGCCAGCAGTTAGACAATTGGCAGGCTGTCACATGCACTTTAGCGGGTTGTTAATTACACTGAGAATATTTGCTCATTATAAACAGAGCAGTTAACAAGGGGAGTGGGCGGGGCCTCTGAGATGCCACTTGAGAAATATTTAATCTCTACATGTGTAAGTGGACTTAGCGCCAGTTCTCCTTTAGTGGCTGAATCTGCTCTGCATCTGTGTCTGGGATACACTATGTTGTTGCTAAAACCCTGAGCCATTAATACACACCTGCAAATGGCTGGCAAAGCCTTTTTTGCTAAAAGAGAAGGTAAACTCATTAACTTCACCAAGAAAAGCCAAGAAGGAGACCAAGCTGAAAATGAAAACAGAAAAGGGGGCACATCTTAAGATTAAATGGACAGAGATCATCTATTAGCTACTTTGAGCCAACAACTGAAGCAAAGCATGGGTAGCATAGACCAGAAAATTGACTCTTCAACTGCTAACGTTGAAAACTCCAATGCTAAAGTGGAACAATTATGTTCCAGGACGTCGGAGGCAAAGCAGCGTATTCCTGCAACAGAAGGTCAACTTGCCAAACTCCAGACTCAACTGAAGGATATCGGAGTTAAAAAAGGATGATCTGGAAAATTGAATGCAGTGTAATAATATTAAAACCCTGGGACTTTTCGGAATCCACCCACAAAGGTCCAATGGAAGTTTTGAAAAAATGCCATCTGATCTCCTTGTGAACCTGTTTTTTTCCTCGCACTTTCAAATAGAAAGGTCCCACAGGTCATTGGATCCTCATCCTTGCCAGTGTCTTTGTTATGAAAGATTTTACATTTTGCTGGGTTCCTTCCTTCTGTAGACATCAATGGGACACCATACCTTTTTAGTTTGTGCTATTTGTTGGCGCTTGCACCACCTATAAGTAGCAACTATTGCTTTTGTGTACAGATATGGAGAAATGGTCATATGAGATGGACACACAGCTTGCAGGGGTTTAGTTATTTGCCTACTGTGACAAATCGATTAAATTCATCCTTTCTCCTCAATGGGGAGTTTCTCCATTAGGGGCCAAGGACTCACGTTCCTGTAAGAAACTCTTTAGGCCGCACACCATAGCAGCATATATGGGACTACCTGCTGTGAAACATGTGATCCCTGTACATTTGGTTGAAGGTAATGCTGAAACAAACCAATTTGCAAAAAGAAAAGATGTCAGTTTAAGGAGAAACTTACATTTAACTGAGACAAATGGAGTAACAAGAGAGCATGTCATACGCAGGGGGAAGCCCCCTGACGTGATCACGCCTGTGAGAGTTGGAGCAGAGACGAGCCGCAGAGCCTGTAACTTTCGAGGAGGCGAAGAACCCCAGCCAGAATGGAAGCCTGCAATGGGAAACCAAACCGAAGCACGACAAACCAAACACCGAAGAGGACTGCCTGAGTGAGTGTCAAGCCTGTCAACGTTTCCCTGCATGTGCGTAGGTACTGGGGAGAACGGAAAAAGTACGAGGCCGCCTGAGCGAGTTTATATGTGGAGAGAAACTCTTTCTGGTCATAAGGACAAAATATTCACTAACAAACTGTTTAACTGGAAGTGTGGAAAACAGATACAGAGAATAACAAGCAACCTTACATGGCAAATAGTAATAGACTGGAAACGAATACCCTGAAAGAAAGAGAAATTACCCTATGATTTTAAAGGTGAAAAGTGAAGAAAGCCTGGCATAAAATCCTGTAACGAGGGATGTGAGATGAGTCTAACAAGTGAATAAGCTAAAGAGACTGTTATATAGATGGAACTAAGCAAGGGGGAATTATCAAATTGAATCAAGTTCAACCAAAGCTAGGAACGCCTGGGTTACAAGATTGTGAAAAATCTAGACAAGACTGTGGGAAAGTATCTCAAGGAGGATTATCACAAACATATCAGTAAAGAGACGATAAGACCCAAGAGTATTGTGTTATACAGTGACTATTCCAGAAGATTGTATTAGGAAACATATAAAGTGAAAGAGAGACTTTTAGAAGATAAAACAAGACAAGGGGAAGAAAGACATTATCTTGGCCTCGTTTCAGTTAGTGGTAGGGTCACGTAGAGTTGGGTTTGGACTAAGGACGACCGACAAGCTCTGTAAGTTCCTTTTAGATAGGCAGGTAAATCCCTCTAGCAGTAGGGAAAGATGGAACCTATGTTGAAACAATATGAAAATACTTTAACATGACAATGTAACCGAAGCACTAAGAGAAACATGTACCCCACGAAAGAATAATCACAACCACAGAGAAGAATGAAATGACTCACTGGTCAATAACTGTAAATAAGCTATAACGCAAGGTAGACAGAACATATAGCAGCTTGCTTATGAGAGGTATATATATTCAATGTTTAGGACGACAATTAGAAGAAGATGGACGACGGCTTATATCAATCAACCCAGCTACCTCAAAATACGAGCCCATGATCTTAAAGTGAAAACATAATGAAGAAGTTGTTTTCCATTGCAAAATAAAAGGGTACATTAGCTTGGAACCAAGGATGCTATTTCGAGAGATGGCGAAAAAGCACAAACTGGGTCTTAACGAGCGGACCATGTGCGGAGGACATATTTCTCAAAGATTAGGAGGAACAAGAACATTTACGGATGCCAAGTATTGGACAATTAAAACGGCATGAAGTTTCTGTGGGACTAATTCATGGTCTCTTGACACATGATGGAGAACTTGCAAACAAGGGCTATTTATTAAGTCTGAAGCTAAGATAATGGTGTGCCTACACTCCCTCGAATGTTCAGAGACCGTGCAGACTAGCTAACTAATAAATCATGCTTGCGGTAAGTACTTAGAAATGGAGGTCCATCAAGCTATTAGAATCCTAGGTTCGAGTACAAGCAGGTGGTAAAGAGGTGGTCAATGCAGTCTATCTAGAGTAGAGCTAATCGAGGAGCAGTCTTTCAAATACAAGCACACTGCAGTGAAACATTAATCGCGGTGTGGTAAAGAGGCGGTCAATGCAGTCTATAGTAGAACTAATCGAGGAGCAGTTTTTCAAATGCACATGAATGGGATGAGGCACAATGCTTTTAGTGGAATGCATAGTTAGCGGTAGATTGTATAACGTTGTTAACAGATGTTATTTGGTACAAAACTTAGCAACCGAAAATCAATGATAGTACAGAGGTCAATTATCAGTTGGGTGCAGCAATTGTAGCGAATTAGTGTTGGGGAGAGATTTACAATAGTATATATGCAACCAACCTGAGAAAGTTGTAAGCAATCGTGTCCTAGGAGCAAGTCCACGTGTTGGATAGGACGCAGATAGTGTATATGGTCTTAGGAAGCCGCATGTTCTCCATAGGAAAAGGCATTTGTTTATTTTCCTGCACACAGCACCTCTGTGAAGTGTGGTAGTCTCCCATAACTTTGTTTTGATCAACTTTGTGGTAACTTGCATGATGCATCCATGATGGACTGGTGGCCACAGATACTTTTATAGTGTTTTCTTTTTTATTGTCTCTAGCACTTTTCCATTTTACTGCTTAATGCCAATTATAGTGCCATATAATATAAAGTGGACCTGCCATGACATTAGGACCTGCCCTTTGGCCTTATTGTCTTTTGACCTTCTTCCTACCCGGGAGTAGCTGCATTTTCCATGTATGGTAAGCCCTTTGCCAGTGAACGGTCCAGCTTTCGTGGGAATGGCAGTCTGTGTGTGTGGCCAAATGTTGGTGAATGGGTCTGTCTAAAACCACTCCATGGGGATCATTACGACCCTGGCGTTAAGGGTTTAATGGCGCTGTAAAAGGTGTCGGCGCCGTTAAACCCTTATCGCCTGATTACGAGGTCCCTTTGCGGGATCTGACCTTAACGGCTGGTTTTACCAGCCGTTAAAGTAGGGTGCCGCAAAGGGACCTCGGTGCTAATTACGGTACCGCAATTTGCGGTACCGTACTTAGCGCCTTCCCCAGTCCCATTGAGCCCTATGGGGCGAAAATGGGAATGGGGAAGGGCCATGGTGAAATGGGGAAATACCGCCCCGCCAACCTTGGGATGGGGCGGTATTTCCCCATCCCACCATGGTGGACTCGTTACAACACCGACACCGACCATGGTGCTAATAGCACCATGGTTTAACGCTGGGGTTGTAATGAGGGCCCATGTCCTTGCCAGTTGTCTGTTGCTGGACAGATGCAGTGGCCAGAGATCATCTGGGATTGAACAGCCCCTGCCAGTTTGAATGGTGCAACTCCACTGCGGAACTTGGGCAAAAGGGGAACTCCTGCAACCATTCTTCAGATAATCATTGGAACCTCCACTCATACAGAGGAGAGCAGCCTGTAACTCACAGTGGGAAAATCACCAACAGCCCTTTCTCTAATTGCCTGGCGTAGCCCTGCCTCTCTGCAGATATCAAGAAGACTTTCATCAGTGCTTCGACCTCAGGACCGGTGGGAACAACCAGACCCGACCTCTGCTCAAAGATACAGTGGCTGGAAGCACTTTGCAAAGTCCCAAAACCATTCTGTGGGCTAGTCAGATGTCCTCATAGGCTTCTTTGCTGCAACAGTCACCACCCCAGGTTAAGCCTCAACCTATGGCACTACAAGCATTTCCCAGAAGTTGCAGCTCGCCTCCATGAAGGGGGGGCCTTGCAGGACCAGTTTTTGTTCTCCACACAAATGTCGTCTTCCACCATGTTCTTTAAGTGGACATTGCTACTTGCCACCTGTGTTACATCATGGGAGTCCTCTGAGGTTGTCGTCGCCAGAGTGGTGGTCCCATAGTCGGTGTGTTCTGAGTGTCCAGCTGTCCATCAGAGCAAGGAACTGTGAACTAGCCAGCCCCAAGAACCTGACATGATCTCTGCACCTGCGACCCCTGGGCTTTCCAAGAGAACCAAGGTATGAATCCACAAGGCCCATCAATATCAGGAACCAAGTGGTCCATGTGTGAATCGGGAGTACAGAGGGACTGGGGGGAGGGGAGGCTTGGTAAACAACCCTGTTTTGTCCCATGCTAGGCAACATTTTCCTTTTGCTTCTTTCCTCCCATAGATGTCTACGGGACACCCTTTCTTTTTGCTATGTTTTTAACCCTGTACTGACTTTTCGGAGGGAGGGTAGGTAAAGCCTTCAGCTTTACTTCCCTTACCCGTTTTCTCATTCTTATGCGGAAAATGATTAGTCGCCAATACTATCAGTACTAAGAAACTGTCTGTCATTACAAATTCTTTTATTTTTACAATTGCACACATCACCTTACAGTGAAGTGGCGTTAGGATTCTTTGTATCATTATAACTTTTTATATAATTGCTTTATGTTACTTTTACAATGCGACTAAGCCAAGCTGGTGCCAGCAATATTTGTGCCATTTTGGAACATTTTACTGGTGTACTTTTGCATTTACTGCAAATGGCTACTAAAGTTGGCTAGCACCCTAAGATAGCCATGACACAAGGTTTTCCGCTTGTTCTTCGACCTTCTTCCTGCCTTCCCAGGTCAGGAAATGCATTATATTGAATGTGCTTTGCCAGAGAAAGCTGTTGCTTTCGTGGGCTAAGGTGCGGTGTGTGTGTGGCCAGAGAAAGAGGGCTG
Source organism: Ambystoma mexicanum (assembly GCF_040938575.1). NCBI lineage: Eukaryota > Metazoa > Chordata > Amphibia > Caudata > Ambystomatidae > Ambystoma > Ambystoma mexicanum. Next base: position 712,791,974 of record NC_090931.1, read on the forward strand.
GGACCGTCTAGTCCCAATCCACATCCCTGGTGCTTGAATGCCTGTCCTGGGTTTATATTATGACCAATGGCTATCCATGATTGGAAATCCACTGCCTGTTTGTATGGTGCATATCCTGACCATTGGTGGGCCTGGGCAAGCTCAAAGCACACATTTCGGATAAAAGGGGGGCTCCTGCAGCCATTTAACAGATCATCATTGGAGCCAAGACCTCTACGAAAAGGTGCAGCCCGCTAACGACCACTGAAGCTGACTAGCATTGACTCCAGTGCTGTCTCAGTTAAGCCCTGCTCCTCTGTCATCATCCCAAGAAGACATTTGCTAGTGCTTTGACACCGGGACCAGTGGGAATAACCAGCCTCAACCCCTGCTCGAGGATCCTCACCTTCTTATCCTTCATAACTGTCCCTCAACCAACCAGTGGACTGACCCGCTCTCTCCTGGGTTACCTCGCTGCAGCAATTGCTGTTCTGAGTGTCTCCTTGTAAGTAGGGTTATCTTCAACATGTGTAACATGACGTCTGCTCCTGCATTTTCAGCATTCTTGCATGAACGGAAGCTTAGCTGGGCATGCTGCTTTATTTGTCCATTTTAGATCGCAAGTCGCCAACTGACCGTTGGGATACCTGCTGCAACACTCGTTTGATACCTGGAGGTGTTCTGAGGTGGTCTTCCTCGAAGAAGTCATCATCTTTCCTCATTTGTTCTATTGGAAGCTGCCTGAAACCGATTCCTAATCACTGCAACCAACTAAAAGGAAATCCTGCATCCAAAAGGGACCTGTGCACCTACGCCTCCTCGGCCTTCCTAGATGGGACCAAGCACTGAATGTGTCCCCAACAAATTCTGGTATACCTGCAATGGTCTCCGGAGAAATCTGAGTCAGGGGTAACTTAATTCACCCGTCTTTGCCGCCCCTCTCCTTCATAGGGTTACATGTGCCTAAAGTCCATTCCGTAAATCAACTCTTTCCAGACTTTGGTCATAGGAGACCTGGTCAAGGATCCCTTTCTAGGACTATCCTGAGGTCTAGGATTCAGTGAATTTTACTCACCTTTTATCTAACTTTTTGACTTTTAATAATCATAACCACTGGCATCAGCAATCTCTTAATAAACCTATTTGTGAGGTATCTACTTTGGAAATGGTGACCTTTGGGCACAAGGCCCGAAACCATCTTAGGGATCAACTTTATAAGAGAAGAGGAAGCTGTTCTATGATTATCCTGAAGTGTTTTTATTTCTAATGCATCCGAGTACTTACCTGTGTTTTACTGGTCATTGAATCACATGCTATTCTGTTTCTCCTAAGGGTGAATGTATATATTTGTTTCATAGTGTTGGTGTGACAATATTTGACTAAAGGTTTTTTTTGTTTAATGTGTATTTTACAAGCTTAATGAATGGTTGTATATATTTACACTTGCCTATTGCGAGGAACTTGCCTATTGCGAGGAACCTTTGGGCACCCTCCTATCTACTCCCGTTGGATCTTCCTCTCAGGTGGTCAGGGTAAGGCCATCTGTTTTGGATTCTGACCCTGTGGGTAGATATGCGAGGTAGGATCACCTGGGTGGGGGGCCCTTGGGGAGTGGGGAGAGGATGTCCTTAGGTGAGGCATGGTATCCCCCTTTCCCATCTCAGAATACACCCTACGCTCCCCCTGCCTATGTAGGCTATTATCTGTCTTCACCTATTTCACACACGCAAACTGTCCAATATTCATTTAAGACTGGGACGAGGAAGAGGCAACTGGGAGTAATGCACACTTCCATTTGTGCACACCACTATGGTACTGAGACGAGGAAGAGGACTGTGGACCACCACTACAAGGGTCAAGCATGTCCCTCTATTAAAGTTAACTATGGTCAGGCAAAGGACTTACACGTACAGCCAATTGAAAGGCTACACATGCAAATAAGGAGAAACAAGCAAGAGCAAAGTAGAAACCCACCTGGGGAGAAGAATGCAGCAACCCAACGCGGAGCAGCCTGGAGAGTAGCAGAGGAAAACGTTGCTGAGCGCTGCAGGAGAGCAAGAAAGACACTGAGGCCCGAACAGGCCGCAAGAGGGTCGAGAGCCTTGCAGACGTCTGGGCTGTGTGTCCACAGCCGGAGCTGTAGGACACAGAAATCTCCAGTACGCTGCAACAAGGTTCAGGGCTCCCGACAAGTGAAAGGGGGAGCAAGAGGCAGCCGGAGAAGGAACTAAAAGCACCCGGAGGAGCGGCCAAGTACCATTGAGTGACAGAGGGGCGGGGGGGCACACTCATGCCGGGGCACTCCGGGGGCTGGACTTGGGCAGAGGAAGATGCTGATCGAATTGAAACTTGTAATGAATGGGCCTTGAGACCGAATGGAAGAATATTGAACATCAAACAAGCTGGAAGGTACAGAATGAATGATTGTATACCAAACAAATTAAAAGATATGCAGAGTATATGAAATAACGCAGAAGTGAAAAGAAAGTGATGTGCATTTGTGAACACAGTAAAAAGCATTGATGAAAAATGTGAAAGTATGAGCCATGTGAAAGACAATGAGAGCTTGTGAATCAAGTGAAAAGTAAATAATAAGCACTATTGTATAGTGTGAAAGCAAGGTAGTAACAAGTAATGAACACCACAAAGTGAGCTGTGTGAAAGTTAGGTAGTGGCAGAATCAAGGAACTGCCAAGGAGAAACAGAATTGAATATGAACTAATGACACAGGTCCAGAGATGAATACTGTGTTGTCAAGGAAGTGCAATGAGAACAAGTGAACATCACAAAGTAATGTGTGGATTGTGGTCTGACAACTGAGCCTAGATCGAGTAACCCCTACTTTGAGAGAACCAAGGAAAGTCAATATACTGAAGCTGTTTTACTTAACAAATGTTAGTGATTAAAGAAAGGAGCAAGCTTTGTGAATTGTTAAATAGCCTGAACGGTTACAAAGTTAATTCTTATTGAAAGCAAAGAGCGTAGAACTGACTGTGATTTTGAAGCTGGAAGAGCTGCCTTCTTGGGGAAGAGTTACCCCGAGGTTTTGCAACTGTTGTGAACTTTGTAGACTGTGGTCACCTTGGGGAAGGGAACCCTGAGACCTTTTTGTGAAAATGTTTTGAGCTTGGGGTAGGGAAGCAGTTTTTTGCCAGGAGCTAGAAGAAGCTCTGAACTTTATTTTGAACACTGTTTCGTTGGTTGCTGACATCCCTACACATTGTGTATCTTTAGTTGCTCAGGGCAAGTATAGGTTTTGAACACAGACTGACTTTTGAGTTGAATTTAATGACACAAACTATCCTTGGCTTCTCTCCTTAGGGAAATCCCAATTTAGCATAGGACGAGTTAAAGTTTTGATTACTTATCTTGTCTTATTACTTTTATTCACTTGCTTTGCTACACTTACAGTATTTTGCAACATTTATCTGACTATTTGAAAGAGAGGTGCCACTGCTCTTAGCAGATCAGACCTTGTGAATGTGTATATATTTGTAGTGAATGTTTTAGTGTGTTACCTACTTGTGGATTTTAATTAATAAGTCTTCTAAGGCCTAAATGAATAACTATATTTTTATACATTCTTCCTCACTTGTATTATTAAGAGTGCTGCATGTGTACTTAACTGAACCCTTCACCACTCTCATGCCCTCCTAGCTCCAAGTCTGCTAATCAATCACACTACCCAGATTGAGTTTAGCTAGAGAATAATGTTTGTCCCTGTTCATCAGAAAACAGTGACCTCTCAGAATCTGTCCACAGAGCTTATTCTGAAAATCCACCCCAACAGCCTTGACCTTTTGGAGATCGTGATCTTATACTTCACGCTACCAGAGAAAAACAAGACCTATTTCATTATTCCTACCAGTTTATGATATCAGATTATAGCTCGACGGCTCAGTCTTCCAGGAAAAATGTTGCCACGGTCTGGAAGATGCCACTTGACAGTCAAGTGCAATATACAATGTAATTTCTATCTAAATTGAAGAGAATTCATATTAAAGCTCACCTCGTTTTAGTTCCAGTGGACGCTTTGCAGTATGTCTCAAATAACATAAAGAAATCAAGTCCTCATCATTAACATGTCGCCAGTACGCAATGGAACGCTCGCTAGGTCTTCTTGTTTACCCTTTCGAAGCACTGTGAGAAAGCAAGTCAACAGCCCTAAAAATATGTAATGCTACAATGCTTGCTTAGGAAATCGATAGACTTGTGACACAAAAGAGGCAACCTTTGTTTAAGATTCTCAATAATAGTTGTGGAGAGAAATCTCTTAGCAGCAACTCCATCCATCTGGCCTACTGGAAATTAGGGTTAACACTGATGTTGGGGACATCCCAGTGAGGGTGCTGGAAGGAGGATTTGTTTGTATGGGGTATTGTATTGTCATGATTTTCACAGCTGATTTGATGACCTATACCGGGCACTCCGAGGATAAGATATGTGTCGAGATCTATTGCTGTTGTTGAATATAACATATCTGCTGGGTGGGCTTCTGTAAATGTCTCATAATTTTGATATACTGGAATGTCAGGGGCTTGAATAACCCTGCTAAGAACCATAATGTAGATATAGCACTTATTCAAGAAACACATCTTTTTAGTGGCAAACATGAAAGATTTGCCAAAAGTTGGGGGATTTTAGATGGTACGTGGACTACCCTAAATATTCCAGGGGGTTGTAACACTTAATCATTGCATCGTTAATAAATCCATAGCAGATCCAGATGACAGATTTGTCATTGTGAATGGCATCCTGATGGGTTCAAACATAATTGTTTTACTAACTTAAATGTCAGGATGGATGAAGGCCTAACATGCCCTATACTAAGGTGGGGGTTCCCTACCTTAACACAACTAAGGAAAGTTGGAGTCAGAATTTGTAACTTAAAGGTTTTCTTGTGTCCAAAACCTATCCTTGCCCTCACTTCTAAAGCTAAACAATGTGTTGGGATGACAGCAGTAAAATAAATGGTGATCGAAATAAAGTTCTGAGCTTCTTCCAGCTCCTAGCTAACTTTTCAGCTCCCCTTGCACAAGTTAAAGATAGTTCAACAAATGCTCTGGGTTCCCTTGTCCAAGTTCAAGACCGTTCCTCAAATACTCGTGTTCCCTTCCCCAAGTTCAAAGCAACACAGTTCCAAAGAAAAGGGTCTCTAGTTTCCCGTCCTCAAGACAGCACTACAGTTCATTAAATCTCAGGTTTACCTTCCCCCAAGACTTCAACTTGCCAACTTATACTTAGTCTCAGTATCTTAATGTCTAAAACAACTCCAGATCATCTTGACACTCCACAGTTCGATCAGATTACTCCTTCTTAGTTTACTTCAACAGTGTCTTTGGCTTTCACAATTGAGGGTTCCCGGGTCTAAGCACAGCTGTAAGACCACACGGTCCACCCATTACAGGTGGCACAACCAGGAACCCTAGGCTCTCTAGCCAACCCAGGTTCTTGTATCTGCCCCTGTGTGAATTTTCACCCTCACTTGGTTTCCCCTTATTAGCCTCTTGGCTTTATGTGAAGGTTCACTCTCACTTGGCTTTGCCACAGTGTGTCTCCTATCTTTTGCCAGTCGTTGGCCTTGCCACACTGTATTCATGCATAAAGTTCACTTTGTGGTGGTTGTATTCCTTCACCACCTTGCTGCCATGCTCCCACGCAATCTTCCACACTCGCTCTCTTGCCTCGTACTTTGCTTTCAAACAGGCAATATCTGAATGTCATATTAATTTGTCATTAGGTCGTAGCTTTGCTCATAAAGGTTTCATTCAGTGCGGTATTCAATACTGATGAACGTTTACCTTGCCGCTTAATTTTCTCCCAACCTGTGGCTTTGGGTTTGTTTCATTCTGCGCATGCTGTTTTATTTGTTCGGCATTCGTCTCGCTTCCCCACAGCTCCAAAGAGAGCGCTCTGATTAGTGTGACTTTCCCCCTTCTCTCACCAGTACCTGGTGTTCCCTCCGGGCAGCTGCGCTATTCGATTCTGGCGCCGCCTGCGCCTGCTGGCATTCCTTCAACCGTGAGCCCCGCTCGCACTTTGGATTCTCTTCAGTTCCCTGCCGGCAGCTCAGCTTCCTCTACGAGGACGCTGGCAGCCACTTTGCTTGTTTTCTTGCGGCCCACTTGGCCCTGGGCTCCACAGTTCCTTGGGGTCATCTGCCAGTGTCCTGGCTATCCTGCAGGACCCACAGCGGCTGCCTCCTCGCATACAGGATTCCCTGCTGTTCTCTCTTCTGCTGGTTTCCTCCCTTCTAATATACCTGCAACCACTTGAGAGGTTGCAGGTGTGAGTTCCCAATTGTAATTGTCTGGCTGTAATTAGAGGAGAACTTGGGATATGCCTGACCTTTATAGTACTCTGCAGGCCTCTTCCCAGTACTGTAGTAGGTTGAATGAGTGAAAATGAGGGTAGAAGTTTTACAACAGCCCATAAAGGCCAGGGGAGGGTTAGGTTTGTTCCCATAAAGGAAAGTGAGATACCATGTCTCTCCTGTGGATACCCTCTTCTCAATCACCAAGGACCCTCCACCTAGGGGATGCTCCTTCGCTTCTCCACCCGCAAGGTCAGGATACGAAAGCGATGGCCTTTCCCTGGCCACCTGAGAAGAGGATAGGTGTAGGTGTGAGGATACCCCCAGTTCCCAGATGGTATTAATAGACATTTATGCACGAAATATTGAAATTCCTGAGTGCTTCCCGTCCACCTTTCTGAAATGTTTTGGAATTTGTTGGATGCACATTTATAGTATGTGGTCATGTTAATGTTGTTCTTGATGATGATATTGGTCAGTCTTTGCTGCCATAGTCTCTTGTCCTCAAACTGCTAAACAAATTACGACGTTTATGAATCAGTTGGCGATCATGTTGTGATCATGTGGTGATCATGTGGCGTAAATGTCATGGTAACAGGAGAGACTTGGGATTTTATTCCCCTGTGAATGACTCATTTTCTAGGATAGATTTATGGCTAGCATCATCGATGGTCAACAGGTCAATGACCGCCTGTCATATATTATCTCTGACCATTCCCTCTTAATTTTAAAAATGTCAGTTCCACTTTTCCCATATGGTCACCGGCTGTAGCATTTCATATCACATTCAGTAACTAATGTTGCATTTTCTAAAGTAATGTAGAAGGAAAAATACCTCTTTTTTTCGAACAAACGAGGACACCGACAAATTCTCTACTGTATGCGAGACATTTAAAATATTTACCGTATTTCAATATCTGAAGTGGTCGGCATCATTAAGTCTATAAGAAGTGAGCAATAACTCAAAAACGTGGGAGTGGACTTGGAAGTCACCAGAAATTAGTCGATTGTGGTGCAGATCATAGAAAAGTAGATTATACCATTACTGAGGTAGAGTCGCCACTTTTATTATCAGCATATTAGGGCACTTAGATATGGCGATGGGGGGGGGGGCACCTGGTGTTTCTTGTTTTAGGCCATTCAGAGAGGGAGCTCTTCGAATGAGGCTAATATTATCCTGACCGAAGTTCCTTAGCACCCGAAAAGATATCAACCCAACTTCTTTTGAATTTTATAATTCTTTGTGCACGAATAAAGATGTATCTCAAATGTAACTAGATGGAGCAGAATTGATATGGCTCGAAGATGAGCATAGGATGATGTTAAAAGCCCAGGTTGATATCAACAAAATCTGCAAGGCGGTTAAGGAACGCTTACTTCTGATTTTTCTAAAAAAAAGTATTAACTTTCTGCCCGCTAAACTGTGAAGACTATTATCATGATGCATTAGCAGATGGATCTTTTCCCTCATATAGCTGTGAGGCACTTGTAAGCCCAATAAGTACAACCACGTCTTTAAATCAAATTGCTCTCTATCTGCGCTGCACATAGATAATGATTCTTGCTAAGGTCCTTGCGCGCCATTGACTTCATTTAAGAATCAATACATCATCATGAACGATAGTAATCTGATCCTTGGCTGTTTATTGGTCAGTACATAAATGATATCCATTTTACACTTACATGTGAATATATATAATATTGTGGAAAATAACACTTATACACGTTAAGCCATGAAGTACATATCCAAAGTGAAAGTAAAGCAATTTTGGATTGATGAACAAAAATAGTCATCCATATTTTTTGTAGTGAAAATTTGGGCAGGCCAGCAGATTTGTGCATGTGAATCATACAGCACAGAGGCTAGGATATACATTCGCTTTAGGTTTGTAACGCACTAGACCAGATGACACTGAAACCCACTATAAGGCCAAAGGTAACAGAGGCCATGCCAGGGCCTGTCGGGGGAATGCCACATGGGTAGTAGTTGATACAATTGGCAACCTCTAAATGGCATCCGTATCCACAGACCCACATTACTATTTATTTTAAGTGCATTGTTAAGTGCTTCATCAGAGAAATCGTAACTTTGTACCTATGGAGCATGTCCTGTATGGCAGCTCTCTTGATGGAGACTGATTTGTGGCAGCATGGAAGGTGTGAACATGTAGCAGAAAGACTGATTGTGTGGGCAGAGACCTATACTTGCATTGTTATGTGCCCTTACAACTGTTAAAAGTAACTGAACTGCCCCCCCTCTTGCTCTCAAAAACACGACTATGTTTCATTTGATATCCAGTGAATTTTATCATAATGGAGAAGGAAAGGGAAAAGTCCATGCATGGAGGGATGCTCAGCTACTACTCTGATACTCTTAAGCTGGCAATGTCTCTGATAGGGGCATTAGAGGAAAGAGAGTGTGGCCTGGGTGTTTATGGGAGTGGATTAGTGGAAAGTGAACTCAGCAGCAAATATATGTCAGTAGAGGGAAGGTGATTCCTATGCGTTTCTTAAGGCCAATTCTTCTTCTCTAGGGGTTCAATCCCCTGATGGCTCCATTTGTCAGCCCACTGGAAGTTTGTTGAAAGGTGTTGATAAGAAGAACGTGACCTAGAATTAAGTAGAACAGCCATCCCATGGGACCTGGCTGTGTTTGGAACCCTTTTTAAACTATTCTCTGACCTCCATTATGGCTGCTACTAAGTGTGGGTCTTTTTCCAGTCCTCTCCAACTTTGTTGTCCACAAAGGGAATTTAAACAATACAAATGGATGGATATGAATGAGTTTGAATAGAGAGATCCATTGTCTTGCCTTAATGCCTTACTGTTCGCAGCCCATCAGTCCAGTGCTTCTCCTGATTGTAGAGGTATGCTGTTTGCCTGTCCACATCAGACTTTTGTTTCTCTTCCCTCCCTCCACCCGTGATTGGCTGCAGCTGGAAGAAGAACAAAGTCCTAGCCAGCGGCACTGCTAGTGCGTAGCTCATGACCCCCGGCCTCCCTCAGTTGAGGTGATGAGCCTGTGACCCTCTTGGGAGCTTGGGTTGCCAAAAGAAATCTCGGTAGGTGTCTGCCTGCCCCAGTGTGCAGCGCAGTAGCGTCCCCTGTCCCTTCCAGGCTTTGGTTTCTCTTCCCTCCGCCTCCCAGCCCTCCCTCCACCTGTGATTAGATGCAGTTGGAAAAGGAGCGAAGGCCTAGCCAGCGGCACTGCTAGTGCATGGCTCATTGACCCCCGGCCTTCCCCTGGTGAGGTGGTGAGTCTGTGACCTTCTTGGGGCCTTGGTTTGCCCAAAGAAATACCGGTAGGTGTCCCTCTGCCCCCATGTTCAGCGCAGTAGCGTCCCCTGTTCCTTCCGGGCTTTGGTATCTCTTCCCTCCCTCTTGCTGCCCCCAGCCCTCCCTCTGCCTGTGATTAGCTGCAGGTGGAAAAAGAACGAAGCACTAGCCAGCGGCACTGCTAGTGCATGGCTCATTGACCCCCGGCAACCCCCATGTGAGGTGGTGAGCCTGTGACCCTCTTTGGGCCTTGGTTTGCCCAAAAGAACCTTGTTAGGTGTCCCCCTGCCCCCGCGTGCAGTGCTGTAGCGTCCCCTGTCCCTTCCGGGCTTTGGGTCCTCTTCCCTCCCTCCTCTCGGCCCTCCCTCCACCCGTTAGTGGCCCGCAGGTGGGAAAAGAACAAGGCCTAGCCAGCGACACTTCTAGTGCGTGGCTCATTGACCCCGGCCTCCCCCAGGTGAGCTGGTGAGCCCTTGACCCTCTTGGGGCGTTGGTGTGCCCAATAAATCTTGGTAGGTGTCCGCCTGCCCCCGCGTGCAGTGCAGTAGCGTCCCCTGTCTCTTCCAGGCTTTGGTTTCTCTTCTCTCCCTCCTCCCGGCCCTCTCTCCACCGGTGATGGGCTGCAGGTGGAAAAAGAACAAAGGCTTAGCCAGCAGCACTGCTACTGCGTGGCTCATTGACCCCCAGAAGCCCCCAGGTGAGGTAGTGTGTACAGCGCGGTAGCATCTCCTGTCCCTTCTGGGCTTTGGTTTCTCTTCCCTCTCTCCTCCCGGCCCTCCCTCCCACCTGTGATTGGCTGCAGGTGGAACAAGAACGAAGGCCTAGCCAGCACCACTGCTAGTGCGTGGCTCATTGACCCCCGGGCCTCCCCCAGTTCAGTTGGTGAGCCTGTGACCCTCCTGGGACCTTGGTTTGCCCTAAGAAATCCTGGGAGGTGTCGCCATGCCACCACGTGCAGCGCAGTAGCATACCCTGCCCCTTCCGGTATTTGGTTTCTCTTCCCTCCCTCCTCCCGGATCTCCCTTCACCCGTGATTGGCTGCAGGTGGAAAAAGAGCGAAGGCCTAGCCAGTGGCACTGCTAGTGCGTGGCTCGTTGACCTCTGCCTCCCCCAGGTGAGGTGGTGAGCCCGTGACCCTCTTGGGGCCTCAGTTTGCCCAAAAAATCTTGGTAGGTGTCCCCCTGCCCCCGCGTACAGCGTGGTAGTGTCCTCTGTCCCTTCCAGGCTTTGGTTTCTCTTCCTTCCCTCCTCCCAGACCTCCCTCCACCCGTGATTGGCTGCAGGTGGAAAAAGAACAAAGGCCTAGTGTTAGGGAGAATTCTCTGTAAAGGCTAATTTCCCAAACCTAGTGAGTCCCCCAGCAGCTTTGCTGGATTTTTGGGGTTTATTTTTTTCTCCTGCTAAGAGTGTGACGCTTTTACTCCCACTCAGACATGATTTGAGGTGTTCCTTTATCTTTCTATGTGTTTTATGGGCTATGGGGTCTTTTACTCCATAGGGTCTCATGTGTTTTTGATGTGGGTTACACAGCACCCTCCGTGCCGTAACCCAGGGGTGTTGTAGCGACCCCCCAACATAGACTCCACACCCTGGGACTGACTACTGTCTCCCAGGGCATGTAAAGTCATCATTGGCTTTACTAGTCCGAAATTATGAACAGAAACCAGTACAAACCATCATATTGTGGACGTACTGGTCGGGGCAATTCGATTGCCCCGGGGTCTGTTGTTCGAGGGGGCACGTCTCCGTCCCCCCTGATTGAGTTTTGGCTGGTGGCAGTGGATACTACTTTTTATATTCGACCGCGAATATATCTCTATGGGATTTTCCCATTGTTCGAGGCTACCGACTTTAATTATTTAATTCCTATAGCCTCGAACAAACCGCTGGTTTATTTATTTAATATTAATTCACCGGTTGGTATTTTTTGCCAGAACTCGATTCTAAAATGGCGTTTGTGTTCTCTTCTGTGACTCCAACCCAAGTCGAGCCCTTTGTTCCACTTTTGGCGGGCTTCTCCACAGAAGCCTCCAAAAGTGGTGCCACTCTGTCTGGGTACCACAGGGGGTGTGGGAGGGGGGGTTTTAGGCACCCTGGACTGAGTTGCCTTGGCAACTCAAGTCGCACTCTTGTGTGATTGGCCACCACTTAGCATGTTTGATTGACAGCTAGGCTGAATGAATGGGGGTGTGCTGCATAAAAGCAGGGCTTTGGGGACTGGAACTTCAGAAGTCGCCACAGGACCTAAGAATCCGAGGAGGGAGAAGCTGAGCCGACTTGCAACAACGACACCACCGGTGGAGCCCTGCTGAACCGTCTCACCACTTTTCCCGACGACAGAGGAGATCTCCAGTCCGGAGAGTCTACTTTCTTTGACTGGTGGGGATAACCAGTTTTGCCTTCTTTTCACCTTTCTGGAGCATCTCGTGGCTGCCTTGCCCGTGCCAAGCACCCCGGCAACCGGAATACCACGGTTTACCACTACCGCGAAGAGAAAGGATAGTACCTTTTAACCGAAGAACTCTGCGGCTGGTTTCTTCCCTGGCAGTGCAACGACCTACATCTTTCCTCCACGTCGAGACCTCCTTTTCCTCTGGACGAAACACCGACTTGCACCCGCTGCCAGGAACAACTGCCCCCGCTGGAGCTTCCTTCACACTTAATGTACTGTGTCCCGCCAGGCTTCCCTTGCGACAGATCGTTCGGGGTGACAGTAAAGCCTTGACTTTCTAACCTGGGCTAGCCTGGGACAACCTAGCTAACTTTTCCTGACTTTAATTTCATCCTTTTTGTGCGAACTATCTACAAGACTCTTTGGGCATAACCCCACTGTGTGAACCTGGACCCCTTCTGGTTGCTCTCTCCAAGAGTGGGCCTTGCAGTTGACTTCCTTTCTCTCCAGTAGAACTCTGCCTATCCTGCCTTACTGTGGTTCTTTTAAAAATATTGAAACTTGTGTGCTTCCATAACTCTGCCTTTTTCCCCTCCCTTTTTAATAACTTATTAGAGTGCCATCTTATGTTAATCGCTCACCTCTGTCTGAAAAGAAGTGGTGTTTCTCACTAAGACTTGTCTAATAAGTAATTAGGGTTGTATATATATATATATATATATATAATAGTGACTGTGTGCTGAATTTACTTACCTCTTTTGTGCTAGTGTAATTTACAAGTGTGTCTTTAAATAAATAATTATATACTTTTACACCAAAGCTCTGGTCAATGTTTGCTTGTGCTACTGTATCTCTGTACCTATTGTGTATACTCTACATACTGTCTAACTCTTCTTGAGGGAAGTCTGACTGCTCAGCAACAGCTACCAAGTGAATCTGTGTGGTACAGACTGCTACCAAGTGGGTTTACTGCCAAACACCTGTAGTCCTAAATTTTTTGCAGTGGTCCCTAAGGGAACTGCACAGGTTTCTGCCTAGCGCCTAGCCAGCGGCACTGCTAGTGCATGGCTCATTGATCCCGTCTCCCCCAGGTGAGGTGGTGAGCCTGTGACCCTCTTGGGGCCTCAGTTTGCCCAAAAAATATCGGCAGGTGTCCCCCTGCCCCCGCGTGCAGCGTGGTAGCATCCTGTGTCTCTTCTAGGCTTTGGTTCCTCTTCCCTCTCTCCTTCTGGCCCTCCCTCCCACCTGTGATAGGCTGCAGGTGGAACAAGAACAAAGGCCTAGCCAGCAGCACTGCTAGTGCGTGGCTCATTGACCACCGGCATCCCCCAGGTGAGGTGGTGAGCTTGTGACCCTCTTTTTGGCCCTTGGTTCACCCAGAAGAATCTTGGTAGGTGTCCCCCCTGCCCTCCGTGTGCAGCGCAGTAGCATCCCCTGTCCCTTCCGGGCTTTGGTTTCTCCTCCCTCCCTCCTCCCGCATCCCAGCTCTCCCTCCACCTGTGATTAGCTGCAGGTGGAAAAAGAACAAAGGCTTAGCCAGCAGCACTGCTAGTGCGTGGCTCATTGACCCCCATTAGCCCCCAGGTGAGGTGGTGAGCCTGTGACCCTCTAAAGGCCTTGGTTTGCCGAAATAATCTTGGTAGGTGTCCCCCTGCCCCCGCGTGCAGTGCGGTAGTGTCCGCTGTCCCTTCCGGGCTTTGATTTCTCTTCCCTCTCTCCTCCTGGCTCTCCCTCCACTTGTGATTGGTCAGCACACAAGTCATAAATAGCCCTCTGCCCAGCAGCCCCTGCGGCAAAGGGCCCCAAAGCAAAGGTCGGCTCCAACAGAGGCAGTCCCACATCCTGTCTGTAGGTGTCAGCAAAGGAAGAAAATGAAGCCAGTCGTCAACCAGCAGTAACTTCCAAAGTAAGTGTGGCATGGGTGGGAGTAGAGCAATCACTCTATTCCAAAAAGCCCTGCCAATCGACAATACCTTACCGTAGAACATAGCTTCACAGGCCAGTATTCACCTGCATCACTCTCTTAGCGATCGTCCAACACTAGCATTCGCCCATTACAATTCTACTCACGTGTATAGGTATATCTAACCTGCCGTGTCTGCTAGAATAGTAAACCTACTGTATTATATTCCGTAACCTGCTACACTATGAAACTTGGACCTCCACCCACTAAATAGGACTCTCAGTTCTAGGCGCAACAACCACCGTTATACACGGTAACATACTATTAACCATTAGCTTGCGTTGCATCTAGATGGATTTATGAATGCTAGTAAGTACCACACTTCGTTAGATTTGTGAATGCTAGTAAGTACCACACTTCATTAGATTTGTCAATGCTAGTAAATACTGCACTTAGATTTGTGAATGTTAGCAAGTTTAACAGTTAGATAGAATTGTGTACATTAGCTTGCGCCACATCTAGATAGATTTGTGAATGTAGGCAAGTTCCACATTTAGATAGAATTGTGTACATGAGCTTGCGCCAAATCTAGATAGATTTGTGAATGTAAGCAAGTTCCACATTTAGATAGAATTGTGTACATTAGCTTGTGCCACATTGAGATAGATTTGTAAATGTTAGCAAGTTACATATTTATATAGGATTGTGCACATGAGCTTGCCTTGCATCTAGATGGATTTGTGAATGTTAGCAGGTTCCACATTTAGATAGAATTGTGAATGTTAGCAAGTTCCGCTTATAGATAGAATTGTGTACATTAGCTTGCATTACATCTAGAGAGATTTGTGAATGTTAGCAAGTTACATATTTATATAGGATTGTGTACATGAGCTTGCCTTGCATCTAGATGGATTTGTGAATGTTAGCAGGTTCCACATTTAGATAGATTTGTGAATGTTAGCAAGTTCCGCTTATAGATAGAATTGTGTACATTAGCTTGCATTACATCTAGAGAGATTTGTGAATGTTAGCAAGTTACATATTTATATAGGATTGTGTACATGAGCTTGCCTTGCATCTAGATGGATTTGTGAATGTTAGCAGGTTCCACATTTAGATAGATTTGTGAATGTTAGCAAGTTCCACAAATAGATAGAATTGTGTACATTAGCGTGCGTCACATCTAGATAGATTTGTGAATGTTAGCAAGTTCCACATTTAGATAGAATTGTGTACATTAGCTTGCGTCACATCTAGAGAGATATGTGAATGTTAGCAAGCTCCACATTTAGATAGAATTGTGTACATTAGTTTGAGACACATCTAGAGAGATTTGTGAATGTTAGTAAGTACCACACTTGGATATACTTGTGAATGTTAGCTGGTTCCACATTTAGATGGATTTGTGAATGTTAGCAGGTTCCCCCCCCCTTGTCGTAGGGCGCTTGAAGTGCATTGTGTATGGGCACTATATAGATGAACTATCATTTCACATCACTATGCTTACTCTCCACACCATCACACAACTAGGGTGCAGCTATACCCCTCGAATAATTCGGCCTAGTGCTCACATACTTACACTATCCCATGACCACCTCACCATGCTAATAAAATGCATCTATACCCCACGACAAACTGGCCTAGCTGCACGCATAACGTCTCACAGGCCTAACGCAGCCAGAACCCAGTCTTGGTGTCCACCCGCCAGACTGCGCACATTGAACTGATATCAATACCACTACACCTAATGCTAGGATACAGCTACCAATTACATCAGTTGCACACTTAATTCGAGCACCCAAGCACCCTTTGACACCCTACTCTCTCAAATGACCTGGACTGCGGTTCTCAAGGGCGTTCAACCTACCAGCGCTTTGAGGTCATACCAATGCTATATAAATGCCAAATAACATAACATAAATATCACCCATCTGTGCAAAAATTAGAGTGGCATGGTGAGACCATCATAGAGGTGGTGGACAGTTGAGGTATTGGAATTGGACTTGGTAGATGGTAAATGGTTGGCCAATTTCCCGTGCCCCCGAGTTCAGTGATGCCTTGCCAGACGTTCTGTACCTACTACCAGTCAATTGTTAGAGAATTATCGGCTTAGCTTACAAGTAAATTACAGAAAGATGAGTCGGAACAGAGTCGAGGCAGTTACTGGCAGTTAGCGGTTGTTAGCTGCGTTTAGCTGGTAAGCTCTCTCTTAATATTGAAACGTGGCTACAATTCTTCCTTTTGAACCGCTGACACGCTTCCTTATCCCTCACTGCCCTTAGCCCTCGGGATTGACTTGGGACTGGAGCGTGAGTGTGATTTAATGCTGGTGCGCCTGGGGACTACGGGGGTCTACCATTTGGTTTTCCTCTTTGACACAGATCTTTGAATAGTCTAATGGATATATTCCTAATAAACAGAAATTTGATCCGGACTACGCAGTGGTGCCGGGCTGGAACCTGCAATTACACGAGACTTGTCGACAGAACTAATTACTCCCCAAGCATTGATGGCACACAGCCCGGGCATAAAACCTGTTGAGGAATCGTTGAGGGGCTTTGTCACTCAATCTACCAATTATGAAGGCCCCCCTCAGCTGTCGACCATCTTGTATAATGCTCACCCAAGCATCTGCCCCATGTTGACTATCCATCAGGAGTGGGCCGAGACTCAAACTTGTGGTCTGGTTGGGCTAGCTGTACTACCGGCCCCACTTCTACCGGATCACAATAAGTCTGCCCCGCACCCTCAAAATATACCTATCCAAGTTGAATGCCATTATGCTGAAAATGAAGCGTGGGCCCTACAGTATAAAACACCTAAACCTATCCCAGATACCAGACCAATTTCCAGGCAACGGATCATGGACCATTATTCTATTAAGTCAGCTGCTACTAGCACTGAACTTAAAACCTTTCCAGTGATGAAAGGTAAAGCAATGCGAGACCACTCAGTTATGTCCCTCAGTTAGGTCCCTCATTTTTCCAGGCTGAGGGACCTTACTGATATTAACATTATTGAATTGGCTGATCAAGCGGAAATTAAACTATTGGCCAACCAGCCCAAATCTGTTGAAAGTGCTTCACATCAGGGGGGAGATGTCTTTACTTTGGACTCACCGACTCCGCTTGTTAGTATGCTTGCTGGTAATCTGTCTGGCCATGACCAGAGCTACCATCAACAATCGGCTCCTTTGATGGGCTCAGGTGCTCAAAATGACTCATCAGCACTTCATCATACTTTGAGGGAAGTCGATGAGCGTATTCATTTGTCTCATCCCACGGTGTCAGCACTAAACATGGTTCTGAGCTCTTTTGTTTCCCTCTATGATAATATCTGGGCAGAGCTAAAGACCACAAATGCAGTATTGGCTGATATTACGATAAGCTTGAGGAGATTGGGGCTGATGTCCGCTTCGGCCATTGTGATCGAGGCACAAGATAGGTGGAGGTGGTGCTGGAAAGTCAACCTACTAGCCTTGTGCACCCCGTCTTGATTATTGACTCTGAGGACATAATTGAAATATCTGATGATGCCCCGGTGAATACTACTCTTACCAATTTGACCTCGGATCTAGTGCCTGGTTCGAGTGTTATTCCTACTAGTTCCCCCACACCTGGCTCTGTTGATCCCGTTACCTCTAGCAGTGATCTTAATAATGAGTTCTCCAGGACCGGGGAGGGGAGTGAGGGGATTGGTGGGGATGAGGAGGTGCTAAATGCTTTTCCAACAGCCGAAAAACATGTGACTGCTGCCAAAGGGAAATTGATGAGACCTAAAGTGGGGGCTAGAAAGAATCGGGCTCTTTCTCTTAGAGCTGCCCATAAAACCCTCTTTTGTACCAGATTGTCCCCGATGGTTGAACATGGAACTTTGAACCTTGAGCCACCACCAAAAATTAAAGTGGTTGACCCTATGGTCCAAACGGACTTCAATCCCACTGATAAGGGGGGGCGTCTGAATTTTGGGAATGACAATGAGATCCCTGCCCCACGGGTCTCCTTCAGTCTGGGGTACTGTGGGATATCCCTGGTGGGGAAAAAAATTGAAAGATGCTGGATCTGCTTTGGGAATCTGGGAAAAAGCTGCATCACCCGTACCTGTGCGATCAATAGGTGGGGGGGGTATCTGTGGTAGTACATCCACCTGGGGAAATTTTTGACCGCATCAAATCCATCTGGGACCCTTGTGAGGGAGCATCTATATCAATACATACCATTCACAAACATGGGGTTGATATCCCTGTGCTTTTAGTCATATGGAGGGACGAGGGTAATCAATTGTGGACTTAACGCTCACTCCAGTTACGGGGTAAGTTCCTCTAACATGAGAGCAGGGTGCGGTAGTGGGAAATCAAGGCACTTGGAACATCTGGTTGACCTACCAGCTGAGCCTAATCACCCCTGAGTCTCTGTGGGGATGAAGGACTTATTACAATGCCTCCACTATCCCACTAGATATGTCCCTAGGGACTGCCCTAAGCCCCTGCCAAATATTAGAGCAGGCCCTATATTCCATCAGTTAATATTCAAGGCACTGGCCCAAAAATGTTCAAATCTAGGGACCGATTGGGATTGGGTCTGGGGCTGAGGGAAAAGGACAACAAAAATGGGCTCTGTCAAATTAAGATCAGTAGAAATCTTGAGCCTAGTCCTGATGTGTGTCTTAACCACCCCAGTATTTTGACCATTTTCTCAACGATTCCCTCCCTTGATTGTCTCGTCTAATATTGGGAAAGTCTCCTTCCCAGGGAAAGACCGCGTGGGTACTAATATCATCCATCTGGCCTCTCCTTTGATAAAGGAGCTTATCCTTACTCAAGTTGAGGCCCTATCCGCTCTGGTATTTGAAGTTGGTGGATGGCGAGAAGGGGGGCCTGAATTTTAATGGTGATGAACTGAATGAGGTACCGCAAAGCTCAACATATTTATTTATTTATTCAAATTTGTAGAGCGTGCAGCAGCCCGAGAGCATTGTGTCGCTTGTTACAGTGAATGATCAAAGCTTAGTTACATAAAACAGTCAGGCATTCATATTGTACTATTTGTGTAGAACAGTTTGTACAGCAATGGATAGGGTGGAGAATGAGGCGTGGAGGGAAAGTAGAGAGTGGTTAGTTAAAGAGAGCAGTTTTAAGGTTTTTACGAAAGGCATGGAGAGAGGTTTCTGCTCTGAGGGCAGTGGGGAGCGCATTCCAGAACTTCAGGGCTAGATATGGGAAGCCTAGCCTTTCTGCTTTGGCTCTGTTGATGTGCGGTATGGTAAGTTGGTTGGTGTAGCATGTTCTTGTAGGCCTAGTTGAGGTGGATCTAAATAGTGTATCTGAGAGGTAGGATGGTGCTGTAAAGTTGATGCATTTGTGTGTGGTTGTAAGAATTTTTAATGTGATGCGGTCTTTGACTGGGAGCCAGTGAACAGTCTTTCTTGCTTGTGAGATATGGTCTCTTCTTGGTATGCTTGAGGCTGCTCTAAGTGAGTTATTTTGGGTGATTTGGAGTCTGTTTGTTTTTTGTGGAGGTACCGGCTAGTAACGCATTGCAAATCAAAGCAAGAGAATGGACAAAGAGGGTGGGAAGGATATGGACTGGGCAACCATAAACTCTTCATTGTGGCAAAAAAACTGGTCCTGTGACAGGTGAACTGTCACTGCAACTGTCCATGAGAAAATGTCACTAAGTTTGAAATCTTGGAATACTCGTGGCAATTCCCACCTTTTTTCCAATCTATCCTGTATGAACATTCTGAGACTTGCAAACTGTATTTGTCTACAAGAGACGTGGCTGACTTCTATCACTATTCTGGATGGATTTAGCATATTTGTCCAGCCTGCTAAAGAAAGTGTTGGTGGCATGCCATCAAGAGGTTTGCTAATTGCAATTGAAAATTCCTTTGGTCCAAGCAGGGCAAAAATTGTAAATCTACCATTTTGGTGCCTTGGGCATTGAGTTCTGCACTACAGACGATAAGCTCGAAATGCTGGTTATTAACGTCTACTTGCATAAGGGCATTGCACAGCTAGTCTCCTTTCTGGAGCTGGTGAACCATGTAATTGATGACTGTTCTCAGAGCACTGTGAATGGGATAATTATTGTGGCAGGTGATTTTAATCCTGGAATTTTGAAGATCCAACTAGTGGGCACCTACATAAGAGATCTCTTGGCCAAATATGGAAAGTGGGGTTTGAGAGCCAGGGACTACAACCTCAAGTCGGAAGGAAGGTTGATTCACAGCCAGCCTCAGTTTGGCACACGCGGCATAGAGGTAATAGTTCCTCCCTCATTGATTATATCTTTGTTGAGCCTTTGCTAATGAATCATTGCGAGTCATTTGATGTATCAAGAAATGACTGGAGCGAGCACTCAATCTTGTTGGCTCAATTTGATTGAGTATTGTCTACTAAAGAATTTCAGTCACAGCCGCAAGTCACTGTTAATGCGGCTGGCAATGCAGTTAGATGGACTGATTGTAATAACCGCCTTCTGAATTCAAATGTAAGAAATATACTTAATCTATCAACATTTGAATGGAAACTTAATAATTTTAATGCAAATGAATTCCAGAAGCTTGTAGGTGCATTGGTAACTGGTTTAGCGTCAGGGACTGTAAACTTGAGAAAACGATCTGCTAGACATATCCATTGCTATAGCGCTGAACTAGCTGATGCAAAAAGGAGCCGGAGGAGGGAGATTAGATCTATTAACCGTACCAACTCTGATAAGGCAATTCGCAATGATCTTATTGGAAAGGTTAGACAGTCCTATAAGAATTATTGTAAATCATCCAAACATTCTCTCCTACAGCGAGATGCAGAATTGATGCTGGGAATTCTGATCAACGCTGAAGTTAGTGCCTTCAAGACCCTAATCATGTAATCTCGCAACTTAATTCAATATCAGAACAGGATTGGGTGCAGTTCTATGAGGATAGGTTTGGGCCTCCGTCAATCTCTAATGTGACTATCCCGGAACAGGGTAGAACCATTATTTGGGAACCCCAATTGGATCTAGATACCATCTATGACCTGATCACCAAATGCAAGAGATCTCGAGCACCAGTCCCCAACGGGCTTACTAATAACACATTTAAAGGTGAGCGTAATATTTGGGCGAATCTCCTGTATTTAGAATTCAGGGATATCCTAACTACTGGGATTACACCTAGTTCCTGGAACACGCCCCATGTGGTCCCAATCTTCAAGTGTGGGGGCAGGACAGACCCCAGTAACGATCGACCAATCTCGCTCATTGATGCCGATTGTAAAATCTTCTCGGCATTCCTGCTCTCACATCTTTAAGATTGGGCTTCCACTACTCATCCCCTAGATGAATTTCAGACCGGTTTTAGGAAAGGTCATTCCACCAGTGATAATGGCCTTGCTCCCAAATGTGTCCAAGAAGAGGCCTGGTCGCAAACCAGGGGGTGTACATATTTGGCCACGATTGATCTGAAGGCCGCATTTGATTGCGTTGACCGGGGCCGGCTATCGCCGCATTTGATTGCGTTGACCGGGGGCTATGCACTAAACTGGCTAAATAGGGGATGCCTGACGGGCTCTTGAGATTGGTTAGTGGGGTCTACAAAAACTGTGCCATTCAAGTTCGCCTTAGCCAGAAAGGGGATATTTCGAGGAGAATACGATCCTATCAGTGGTGAAGGGCTCTATCCTGGCCCCCTTGTTATTTAATCAGTACTTCTCTGATGTAATGCTAGCGTTCGCTAAGGAAGGGCTAGTTGCTCCAAGGATTGGTAAAGAAAAAAATGATATGGCTTGCTTATGCAAATGACCTGTTGATCTTTGATCTCATTAAGGTCGGGCTGCAAAGAGCATTGAACAACTTTGAGAACTATGCCAAGGATAATGGACTGGTTATTAATCCTATCAAAACGAAGATTCGGTGCTTTAGGAAAGGGAAGGCACAGATCAAAAGGCCTGTGTGCAGTGTTGGAGGTATGTCCCTCAATCTTTCAGACACAGTCCAATATCTGGGCTTCACTTTTTATGCCTATAAGGGATCTAAGATGGCAACTGAGGTCCTTATCCATAAGGTGAAACTTCTGGAAGCCCAGATTGTAAAGATGGATCAAAAGTTTGGAAGATTCTTCCTCAAACCCGCAATGATGTTCTTTGAAAGTAAAATTGTCCCAAAATGAATCTATGGGCTTGAATCAAAATCTGTTAATGTATGTAAAATCTTGAACAGAATTGAGTGGAAAATATGGAGGAGAATCCTTGTGGTCCCTAATGCAGTGCCGCTCTCAGCTATCCGCTTCGAACTGGGAACTGTGTTCCTTTGGGCACGGGTACAATGGGCTTGCATTTCTTTGTACTCGAAAATGAAGGCTCCTACTCCAGCTTCCCTATACCAACTGATCGAAGAAATCTAGATTACTCTCGAGTATTAACTATCTTTAAGGCGAGATCAGAACATGTCATTAATGAGATTGGTGTTGGGAGACCTTGATCTCTGAAGGCTAAGCAAGCTTTGTTTGATTTTGATTGGCTCCAGACCATTGATGCCTTTCATTCTTACCCATCCTTGAGCCAGCTAGCTCATGAGCATAGGTGTAGAGGCTCCCTAATTAAGATCCTGCTTCAATTTCCAAACCGTTTCTATCAAGGAATCCTATTAAGGGCTTGGTGGAATTTATTACCTACCAGGGCAATCCAATTGCGGTGGTCTTTAATCTCGGCAGATTCAGCTGGCTGCAGTTTCTTTACAGAGAAACTGGAGTCCCTAAGACATCTTGAGGTTGAGTATGCACCACTACAGGGATTAAGAGCACTGTACCTGGGGCTCTTAGCAGTAAATCCAATAATGTTCGATGAAGATCTCATATGGAAGCGCTGTCTTGAAATCCATAATACTAGTGAAGGGATGGCCTTTCGGGCTTCATTAAATCACTGTATCTGGAGACTTGAAATTATCTGGAATGTGTATACTGACATGACTTGCACTCTGCTAGATTTCTTCGAAATTTGCGAAAAAATGCATATCTGATTTTCTATTTGTATATGAAATTCTTTTTAGGTATTACTATTTTTTATTATTATTGTTGTTTTCATTGTACTATATATCTATTGAGTTACTGGAATCTGATTCTCATCTTTTCACTTTTATATTTACTTTTTTTACTTTTATTATGTGTCAGTATTCCTGTGTTCTGTCTATATATAGTGAATATTTTCTTTCTTTTTTATCTGAATTTATATGAATTATTCTTTTACTACTTTGTTGTTGATGTGAACATTTGTAAAGGTTTGTAAAAACCAAATACAATAAAAAAAAAAGAAAGATGTACATCTTTGGCAACTCCCCCCCAGCCCTCCAAGGTAAAGTCATTACAATGTCTTTCTCCCCAATAAGTTGATGAAGTCAATCCCGCATGTAAGGAATTGGCTACAACATACCTCTGCTCACCCACTGGTGGGACTAACTATTCATGCAATCCTAGGGGCACACACTGATACCTGCTCTCTTTGCCTCTCATACGTTATGAACTTGTACAGATGAACAAGCACAGTATCTATTTCATATTTTTGTTATAATGCCTTTATTGAATGACCATGAAGTTGGTAGCCCTGCATGCAAGTCTGGATAATTATTATGTTTGTGTTCTCCTCTCAGATGTGTTTGATGGACATCTGCTGGGGTCCACAGACAGCCAGGTAAAGGAGAAATCCACCATGAAGGCCATCTTTGCTAATCTTCTCCCTGGTAACAACTATAACCCTATCCCCTTTCCTTTGTAAGTACTCTTTATTTATTTGGTTCCTTTTGTGTTTGATTATAATGTGTGTCTTCATTAGCTCGAAGAACTCCAAGGTCTACTCTTCCTTGCAGAAGCATGAACTTTATAAACCCTGTTGAATTTATCAAAAAAGAAAATATTGGGTTTATTGCAAATGTTGCATTAATTTCATCAGACAGAAAATATACTATTCCCTTACTTGCCTCCCTAGATTAATTTAATTTAAATGATACTTTAACCGGAAAACATGAAATGAACACCGAATGGTGTGGATCTGTAGTTTGTGCCAAAACAAAACCCTTGTTGATTGTGCATGTATTTATGTTGATTGTGCATGTATGTATTCATGGGTGGAGGAACAATGCTCTTTTGATCACAAAAGAACGTACAATAGATAAGAAATTAAATTTGACAGGAAACAGTGAGCTTTTTACAATGGGGTGAGTTCGAGTGACATTCTGACCAGGTTTTGGGTGGGAGTAAATGGAACAGTCACCGGGACAATACATGGGTGGACACACACAGATTAAGGACAACCAACATTAGGGATGTTTAAGTGCTGGTAAGCAGTACGGCCTGCTCTGTTAGGGATGTGACTATGATGAAGTGCTAGAGTGGAGGCAGTCAAAGTGATGGACAGATGCAGATGCAGGTGCAGGGTAACTCGGAGGTAGGCTTGGACCGTTCCTCAGATGTCGAGGGGAAGAGAATTCCATGAAATTGAAGCAAAAAGGGTGAAAGGGAGCAAATGAGAGGAAGCACAGGGAGGGCAAGGTGCCTCAAGGGGTAGTCTAGGAGGCAAAGTGGAGATTATGTGAAGTATTGTAGAGTTGGATAGATGAGGATAGATATGGTGGTGCCTTTCCATAGATAGATGTGTGAACCAGGAGCATAAATTTAAATCTGGTGCGGTTTTGCATCTTCAGCCATCCATCCTGGTGATGGTATCAGGAATGCTGCCACAGTAGTCCAGTTTAGAGAATACAAGCGTGGTTAAGAGATGCTTGTGGTTCTGAAAGGAAGATGTCGTCTGATTTTCTTACTATTTAGGAGGTTGAAGCAATCCGTTGGTGCAGTTTTGGGGATAAAAATAGAGAATGTTTGAGAAGGGTCATAGATGACGCAGAGGTTTCTAGCTGGAGAAGAGTAGGGGAGAGTGTCAGGTGGGAACAATAGGGAGGGAAAGAGATGAGAGAGAGTATTTGGTAGGAAAGAAGAGCACTTCTGTTTTGGTTGAGTTTGACATCAAAGTGCAAAGTCATCCAGTATTGAATGACAGAGAGACAGTTGGACATTTTGTTAGAGAGATCAGAGGAGAGTTCAGGAAAAGTGAAGATGATTTGGGTGTCGTCTGTGAAGAGTTTGTATGGGAATCCAAATGAGGAGATTAGGGACCCAAGATAGAGGCTTGTGGAACATCAACAATTAGAGGAGTGAGTTCAGATGTGGCTTTGATCCAGGAGACAGAGAATTGGTGAGGTGCCAGGTGGAATTCAATCCAGGCAAGGGCTTGATTGTGAATTCCAAGAAGAGCGAGGATATTACGAACATCAGAGTGATCCTCAGTGTCAAAGGTAGCGAACAGGCCAATGTGAATTAGGGTAGAGGATAGGTTGGGGTGCTTAGCAGAGGAGATGAAGTTGGAGACATTCATGAGTGCAGTTTCTGTGGAGTGACAGGAGCGGAAACCTGCTTGTAGGGTGTCTTGAAGGTTGTGAATATCTAAGAAATGTATAGGATGGTTAAACACGAGCCTTTCAAACTCTTTAGAGTAGTGCGGAAGGCGAGACATAGGGCAAAAGTTAGCCGGTATATTTGGGTCAGCTCCTTGCTTTTTTAGGAGAAGAATGACTGGCCATTTTGAAAATAGAGGGAATGCATGTGCCTTAGAGTTCCTGGGGTATCACAGCCCTTACTCTTTGAAGCTTTCCTTCCTTCCTTCTGTACAGTCAATACTGGGGTTGCCCTAACTAGAAATAATCATGTTTCCCTATCCACCCCCCTGAAGCATAAAGCACCAACTCCCATATTACTCCTCTTGTGTTTGGTGCCTCCTAATTTGAGTGAAAACAAGAAATGCAAACCAAATTGTGCCGATCCAAATTTACTGCCAAAATAAAACCCTCATTGATTGTATATGTATGTTTTGTGTCACTTTTAGGATTCTTTGTGTCGCCTTACAATTATATCCGTATATGTGGAAAAGACTATGGTAACTCTGTGCCATAAGCTAAAATACATCTTAAAATTCTGTATTGATTAATCAGTTCACTAAAATGCTGGATTCTGAAATAAATGAAGCTAAATTGGAGCAATGAATGCCATTTTTAATTTCCAGTACAGTATCCAGCACACTTGTTTAGATCGTTAGCAAGTAGAAGCAACTGAATTATCACCATCTTCATGCAGTAGTCCCTGTGCTTTTCATGCTGCTGTGGTTTGATTGATTGATGGCATCAGGAGAGAGATTTGATAGTTGATTTAATGGAGTGGTGTAACCAGTGGAGGTGGTAAATTTCCATTAACGAATGCCCGGCTGTAATCTTTGTTGAATAGCGCCATTTGCTATAAACCTCCTACTACCACACCATCTTCCAAGTCTTTTTGCCTCCTGGCTGAGTCACATAATGCCCCTCTAATTCATTTGCCTATTCTTTAATTTCCATACATAAAATTCTCAATTTATTGCATATAAAAATGTATATTTTAATTCATTATTCTAATTTCTGTGACTTTGGATGCACCCTCCCTTCTGTAGAATTGTTAATTATCCCACGGTATAAGATATTTGACTTTTTAACTCGGCAAGGAAAAGTGACGTGCTTTTCCCTTGGGTCACTTCCTCATATTGCCTGTCACAGACCTAGCTCTTTGAGGATATTCTGCCTTTTAGGCAGTCCAGTCCTGGAGTGTCCCTAAATAATTATAAGAACTTTGCCTTATGCTCTATTTGATGCTAAAAGCCCCACCTCCCTAATTACTCCTCTCATGTTTTCACTCTCTCAGGTGTCTGTCCTGGGTATGGGTATACTGAATAAGTATTCTGCCAAATACCGAATAGGTGGACAAGTATTCGGCTGTGGCCAGATACAGAGCCGAATAGTTGCCTTTTTAATAAATAAAAAGTTATGTAGACAAGAAAAACACTTTGTAAATTAAAAACGCATTTTAGAATATCTGTATCTATTCTTCAATTGATTGCTTTTCTCCTAGAGGTTCATCATCTGATGGATATACTAAACCAGCTCTGCTGCTCGGAAACTTTTTCGACAGGGGCCGCCGATCTGTCTTGCTTGGTTCTCATCATCGGCTCCGGACGTGATGTCAGGCGTCGTATATGTACCACGTCACTACGCCCCTTACCTCAGTTCCTGTTTTCTGCGCGCTTGCATGCTGCTTCTGAAGCATGACATTGAGTCTTTGACTCTGCGTTTTTGACTAAAATCATCAAATTTCTCTCATAAGTCCTCGACTGCGATGTCTTCTCACCAGGTTTCAGGCTACAAGAGGTGCACCGACTGCCATTCCAAAATGGCGGTGACCGACCCGCACAACATTTGTCTGTGGGGTCTGGGTGCAAATCACGACACGGAGGGGTGTGCGTTGTGCTCCAAAATGCAGCCGAAAACTATCTGTGAGTGGGCCGCCAAACCTGCTTTGGGCCGACCGGCCCCGAAACCTCTGGCACCGTTGCTCATCCGGTCTTCCGAGGCTGGGACGGAAGGGCCCACCCCCCGAGAGAGAGAGGGCAACACATGGGGGGAAAAAACCAAAAAGCGGACGCACTCGAGGAGTTGCTCTTCCCTCTTCTCATTGCCTAAAAAGAGACGTCATCGACACAAGTCCAGCTTGTCGTCAGAAAAAGTTAAGTTTAAGTGTGACAGTTTTTAAAAAGAAATGCTCAAGAAGTTAAAAAATGGGGCTGTTGCAGGTGCGGGTGCCGCCCTCGCAACCCCCTAACCCAAACAGGAAGCCGTGGCAGCGAATAGCAGCGCTTGGTCACCCGAACCCCGCACATGCCAATCTATCGAAGTCGGAGAGACTTTCGGATTCGACGCCGAAAAAGGCTCATAAACCATTGACGGCTGGTCCAACTCTTGTGCGTCAACAGGCTGACATCCTCAATGTCACGCCATTACTCCAGCCCGGATTGGCGCCGAAAGCCGTTTCATCGGCGCTGAAAGAAAAACCCTTGGCTCTGGCGATCGGCGACAGATCTTTCGTTCTGCTCTCCAGATCAGGGTTCTTCGAATCCATGACATCAGTTTTCGGCATCAACCAGGACGAAGATCAGAGGGACACTGATACTATTTATACAGGGTCGGGAGGTGTCGATTTTCCTCGACGTTGAAGCTGACCTCTTGGGTGTAGCCCAAGGGTTACACAACACCAGCGGTCTGGACACGTTTCCAGAGGTTGAATTTCAGCATGGTTAGCCTTACACGCACACCCATGCTAAATTTAGGACCTTGGTGGAAAGAGCAGTGGACACCGTAGGTTTGAAGTCCTCTTCAGCCCCTGCTTAGGGCTACAAATTGACGGACATCCCCCCCCTAATCTTCTCATGGCAACATCCTTGCTCCATTCCCCAGTAAAATAAAACTTTATAGGGAAGTATAGGCTGGCAAGAGGAGATCCATCTTTCCTGGCTTCTCACCCTTCTCCAGAAGGGCTTGTTATGCAAGCAGCCACAATCCCCACCAGACCTGCGGCATCCACTTCTAATTTGCCTCCGGACAGGGAGGTTAAAATATTGGACGTAGTGGCCACGAAGGTCTTTATTTCCGGCAGCATGGCGTTAATAGCCACCAATGTGTCCTGTGGATTTGCAAAGTACTCCTTTGGGTTATGCAAAGCAATGGAGCAAGCAACACAGTACTTCCCTGAGGGTGAAATGCAGGATGGGTTTACACGGCTGGTGGAAGATGAGAAGGAGGTAGCCAAGCAGCTGTTGCAAACAGGCCTGGATATGGCCGACTGCATTGGCCGTTCAATTGGGTCGGCGGTAGTACTGAGAAGGCAAGCATATCTAAAAACCTCTGGCTTCTCCCCGAACATCCAGAATAGGCTATTCTTTTTAAATTTTTTTTTTGGTTAGAAAAAAACCTTTACAAATTTTTAGATTGAGCTTCTCACATGTAAAATACATATTGCATAAACAAATCATGAAATCACATTAAGATAGATAATATAAATTTTACAATTTTTGTCAATTCATTCCATTATCAGATTAACAAAACATGTATTTATACAATGGATTAAGATACATTCTATTTAATAAGTATTGCAACAAGAATTAAAAGGTCATATAAATTTGTTAATTTACTTTTTCTTTGGTTTCGTATCCCTTAAGTTCCTTTTCTATAATTTTTTGAAAATTACCCAATGCTAAAATTAATGGATAATGTACACCATTAATAAATCTTTCCCATAAAGATATAGTACAATCTGAAAACTCAATATTAGCAAATGTAACCATATAAAACGTGCGTGGACCTTTAAAATAACCACACTCCAATACTAAATGTTTTAAAGTTTCATAGGGTTCTTTACATGCGGGGAATCTACATTGCATTGTTTGCATGTATGGTGCTTTGCTTGCCCAATACTTACAACGTTCTTTAGTATGAAATTGATTTAATTTAAAACGTATATACAGTCTCCTAATAATCGGACAAGGTAATTGATTAACATAAAAAATTGGGATTCTTTTCAGCGGAAATTTAGCGTATTCGGAATATGTAGAATAACACTTTATTTGCTCGATTGTTCGAATCCAAACCTCCTCGAATAATTTTTTCTTAACGAAGGCAGGACGGAAGCACAAATCGTCAGAGATGACCTTAAATCTATCTAATATCCCATTCATTCTTGTTTGAAAGCTCTTGATCATTTCTACTGAATTGGTTTCCATTGCTTGTTGCAGGTCTTGATATAGACTATTTCTTGGTGGGTTTAATATTTTCGCATAGTTCGTTAATAAGCGCCATATCACTCTACATGATAAAGAAATCAAACTTAATGCATGTCTAATCATGCAATTTCGGATAGATCTTGCAATGCCTAATACATCTTTAAGTAGTCATCCCTGGATAATATCTAAGTACTCCAATAGATCAATTGGACACACATCAAGGATGGAAATCAAAACGGCTTGTACCTTCATGGTTAAAAAGTCACGCATAGGATTTAAGGAAAATTGACAGTATCTTGTATAAATGATCTTCATTTGGCTTTTTAGTGGGCGTACTTTGTTATTCAATCTTTCTTTCCAGATGTTAATTGAGGAATAACTGCTTAATTGATAACCAAGATAGCAGATTTCAGATTGAATTTGTATTTCAAGATTGCCCATATGCCACCTAAATGCTTTTAATTTCCTACCTGCGTGTAGTATCAAGATATTAGTTTTACTAACATTTGGAACAAGATTTAAGTCCAGAGCGTATCTGTCAAAAGCAAGCAATTTCGCTTGCAAGCCAGATGTTGTAGTATCCATTATAAGCAGATCGGCAAATGCCAACCAATGTAATCTTATTGCTCCTAACCTAACAGGATACATCCCCAGCTCCTTCCAAATCTGATCTAAATCGCAGATGTAAAGGTTAAAAAGCATTGCTGCCAAATTACATCCTTGATTTAGACCGATCTGAGTTCTAATGGCCTCCGTGGTAGCACCGTCGCTAGAGAGTTTTACTTTATATGCAGTGTTAGTATGCAACATTGTTAACCAGTATATTAATTCAGATGGAAAACCTAGATGTATTAATTTAGACCATAATATATTCCTTATAACACAGTCAAAGGCACAAGATAGATCAATGCTTGCTATGTAGATAGAGTGTGCTCCTTTCTTTTTTGTACTATTAATGATATGGGACATCATTGTCGCATTCAGCATAGTGCCCATTGACTTTCTAAAGCCTATCTGTGATTTTGATAAAATATCATAATGTATAGGATGGTTAAACACGAGCCTTTCAAACTCTTTAGAGTAGTGCGGAAGGCGAGACATAGGGCAAAAGTTAGTAGCAATATACTTCTCCAAATCATGTAAAAGGAGGCTTGCAAAGATCTTTGCACATGTATTAATAAGCGATATAGGTCTATAGTTTTGTGGTTCAAGAGCGATACCTTTCTTATATATTGGTACAATAATTGACGTACCCCATTGTTCCGGTATATTACCAGTTTTGAATATCCTATCAAATTTAATTTTCAATATTGCTGCCCATACAGTTGGATCGACTTTATACATGCACGAAGGTATCCCATCGGGGCCAGGAGCATTCGATTGAGATAATTTATTAATTGCCCATACGATGTCTTTTTCTGACCATTTCAAAGTATCCCTATTCATAGGGGAGTTTAATACAGGTGTATTTGAAATAAATCACGATGGCATAGCGAATTTCTCTGTTATGTATGCAACCCATGTATTAGCTGGAATTATATTCATATTGATCACATCCTTGGGACGTAAGCACATAGTCGTCCAAATATACCTGGAATCATGTCTACCTAATCTGCGTACGATTTCACAATTAAGATTATTCATTTGAGTTTTTTTCAAGCTTCTTATTTCATTTTTATACTTCAATAGTATGCGATTTTTTACATATTTGATCTGGTCAAAGCTGTTTACCAGTTTCTTAACAGTATGCATGTCTTTATTTCTTTTTCCGTTTCACGATCTGTATAGCATGATCAAACTTATTTATATGATGTGAGCTCATCGCAGTTGATTTACCTTCGACTGTTTTTATAATATTACTGATTATTCCAACTGTTTCTTCTTCTTTATCAAACACTGAAACATCTGAACCCCAACATAATGATATTCTGATAAACTCTGTGCTGATTTTCTCTGCTATTCATTTACATAACGCCAAGTTCCATCTCAGAGTGTTTAGGACGATTCATCTCGTATACTGGCAACAACTGATTAGTTCTATGGCAAACATGAGTGGACATTAGATTTAATTGGATGGGAGCTTGATCACTCAATTTAATTGGATGTATCAGCACCGGTGAAACTAGATGTAACAGCTCATTCGATATTGCAAAATAGTCTATCTTTGAAGTATGAATACCACGTTTCCATGTGTGACTAGGACCATCTACCTGACTATTCACAAACGATATCTCCCAAGTATCCAAGTAGGCGATCCATTTCGTACCCCTGTTCCTAGCTTCTAGCTTCCCCGAATTAGTATTACAATTCATCATAGTCTTGTTCAAACAGCATAAAGAATTAGTCGCCTGCTACAATAATCTTAGGTACTGCTGCCATTTCATGAATGTGTTCCAAACATATATCTAAGTCATCAAACATATCGTCAAGGGATACTTTCAGTGGATTCCAATAAAGGGATAACAAATACTAGCAATCCTGTGCATCGTTACCCAGATCTATTTCTATTGCCACCAGTTGAGAAGAAAAATTAATCTTAGATAATTTGCATTTAAACCTATTGCTAATTGCGATTGCTATTCCACCCATTGGGCGACCCAGAGTAACCCTGGTCGCATAACTGCAAATTATACAGTAATCATCCAGAATCAAATCAAAGGTACACCTCGTTTCCTGTAAGAATATAATATCTGGTTTATCATCATTAGTAAAGGAAGACAGCCAACTTTGAAGAACATGATAGCCACATGAGTTCCATGATGTTAATATTGAACTTGATTTCTTTTTTTGCTAAGCTGAAAAGAAAGGATTTTTAAAAGAGGAAATGGAACGGGGGGGCATGGCTTGCGCGCACAGCAAATGGCCGCCTGAAGGGAGAGCTCCGGCTTGGCCAGAAAATCCTATGGCTAAATATCCTTCCTGAACCGTTCTACATACTTTGGAGGAGTAGAATCCTGTGGCGGGGGGTCTCCTACACACACCCTCCAAAAATTGGACAAAACCGCAGTTGCGCTGCCGAGAAATCCTGGTCGGAAGAAACACTGAAAGGGGAGAGACAGCGACGCCGCACGACGGCTCCGTGGCAGACTCACTAGAGGCCGCAGGAGGAGCGGGCCGCAGTGGGGGAGGGGCGCGATGACGAGCTGAGACTCACGGAGCCTCCCGGAAGCCGGCGACGACCCGGTCTTGCTGAGCCGGCGCTCAGGGGGAGCCCCGCTGCTGTACGTGGCCCTGGACCCGGCCGCCCTCCTGTGGAACCGGACCTGACCCGAGCAGGGCGCCTTGGTAAGGCGCGGTAGAAATCACCGCCGGTCGGCAGCACAAGTTAGTGGGACTCCCTGACCCTCCCCCCCATTCCTTACAAGCATAACAAGCGGCTCAACAAATACGACAGGACCCACGCTGCGTAGGCACAACGTGGAGGCCCAAGGGGACTATTCTGGGTTCCAATAACTCCCCGTGGGGTGCACAACGTAAGCCCGGGTGCGTCGGTGAGACAGCCGGCTGAGTACCCACGTGTATTGGATTCCCTGAGTGGCTGTGATGGGAAGAACAAGCGAAGGGGGATAGATACCCGGACCAAGGGCGGATACACGAGACATAGAACCCCCATACTGTCTGGGTCCGAGTCAACGACACATTACGTGGGAGGATTCGACCCACTTCATCATCCTATATGGGCCGCACTGAAAAAAAGGGTGCAGGAGGCAAAAAGGTTGGCCCTATGGATTCCTTCGCTAACTCTCAATCATGTGGTGTGCCTGGTGGGTCTCATCAGCCCCCGGACAGGCAGGAAGACGACCCCCTGGAACGCTTGGCGACGCTGGTACAGAACGGGTTCATGGCTGTAAACGTCAAGCTGGACGATATAGTGGCAACGATCGGCTCCTTGAAGGCCAGAGTGGAGAAGGAGAGCTCACGAATAACGGACACGGAGAATAGGATCAGTGCTAGTGAAGATACAATATCCCAGCACGGCCGAGATATAGCGCAGCTGCAGATTGAACTGCGGAAAACCCAGAGCAAATGCGAGGATTTGGAATCCAGATCCCGCAGAAACAACATACGGATTGTTGGGGTCGCGGAGACCTTCGGCAGGGGAGACATGGAGCGGCAGGTGGAACACCTTTTGAAAGACGTCCTTGGTTCTGAATCTCTCTCGGAACATTTCCTGGTTGAGAGGGCCCACCGCATCCTGGCACCACCACCGAAGCCCGGGGCACCGCCTCGTACCATCATAGCACGCATCCTTAATTATCGAGACATAGATGCAATCCTCCCGCTCTCCAGGGAGAAAGGCACGTTGCACTTCGAACACAATAGAATCCACATTTACCCCGACTTTTCTGCTGGGGTACAGGCACAACGCAGATCCTATGAGCCGGTGAAAAGACAACTTCGGATGCGGAGGGTGCCTTATGCCCTGATCTTTCCCGCGAAGATCAGAATCCAACATGGTGGCAGGGCCCATTTCTTTGAAAGCCCCAATGAGGCCATGGCATACGTGGAGGCCTCCATCCCTCTACCTCCCAGGGACAGGACACACGATAGAAACGCAGGGAACCAGCCGGGAGTGGAGGGGCTGGATGCGGCAGACTGAAGGACTTGTACTGCCTAAATCATGCCACGGGGAAACGTGAATCAATACAGAGAACGGCCTGGACACAAACTTAATGTAGGTCCGAGCCGTGAGCCCCCGACAAGGTGGCCGGATGGCGACAGCAGCTACCCTCAGGAAAGTTCCAAGTTTATTTCAGGGGTATGCCCATCGGGGAAATCCCGAGTGTTATTGGGCAACATTGTCAGGTTGGGGTAGATGATGTGGGGAGGGATTCAAGAAGTTGTGATAAAATTTGTTCTGTTGGGGTCTATGGGAAGCATGTAGGGGGGTGGGATCTGGGGAGCCCAGTTGGAAGGGTGTTACGAGTTAAAAGTGGTGGTCACAACGCTGCACATGACAATCGCCCGGGAAAAACCGGAACAAGAATGATAAGATTAACACAAAGCTATGGCACGTGCCGGAGTAAAAGATAAGGGACTGCAGTTGAAACTCCTCACATGGAACGTTAGGGGGCTGAACTATCAAGCTAAGTCGAGAAATCTGGGGGCCTACATTACTAGGCATTGCCCACAGGTGGTCATGCTGCAAGAGACTGATGCACTCCGCAAAGTAAACACAGCCTTTTTGAAGAACTGGGGGCACAATCAATACTATACAGAATACTCTACACAGGCGAGGGGGGTGCTGACCCTTATACACCCCTCTGTTGGCTTTCGATACGGAAAAAGCAAAGTGGATATCCAGGGACGATTCGTCATAGTATGGGGGAGCATAGCGGGAAGGGAGGTGGTGCTGGTAAACACATATAGGCCAAACTTGGACGATCCCGATTTCTATGTGAATGTGGTACATGAGATAGGATACACGGGACTTGAACAAATTTTGTGGGGGGGGGGGGGATTTTAACACTATCCTTGATGTTACGTTAGATCGTTCCAGTACAAAGCATCGAACACCCTCTAGGGCGGCAGAGATGTTGTCACAAATTTTGTCACAAATGGCACTGGTCGACTCTTGGAGAATAATACATCCACATAGGAGACAATACACATTTTATTCATCAGTGCATGACACCGAGTCCAGAATAGACTATTGGTTGATTTCTTCGGACCTCTCACACCAGATAGACAACTGTGAAATACTTCCCCGCACATTTTCGGACCACTCCCCTGTGATGATGACGATCATACTAGGAAGCGTAAAACCCCCAGCCAGAAGATGGAGGATGCCACCAGATATCCTTACCGACCCAGAGGTAGCGGAGTCATTACATATAGAGGTAGGACATTTCCTCGACATCAACAGGGGTTCAGTGAATAGCTATCATACCCTTTGGGAGGCCTTTAAGGTTTGGGTGAGGGGTATACTGCTTTCTAAGTCCACAGGGATGCTAAGGGCAGTTCGGATAGAGCTGGAGGAGGTGGAGAAATGCCTGGGGAACCTGGAGGCTAGATACACTGACAAACATGATAATGAGACCCTCTCAGATATCAATCGTAACTTGTTAGAATTCAACAAACTAGCTACCAGAGAACTACTGTATATGTCAACCCCTCATAGGGCACGCAGATACGGTGAGGGCAACAGAGCAGGGCGCACCCTGGCCAATTTACTGAAAGCCGAGAGGCAACACACACCGATTTCCAGCATATTGATAGAGGATGGTTCAGTGGTCACTAGCGAAGAAGGGATTAATAGAGCATTTACTCGGTACTACTCAAATCTTTATTCCAATCACAACTCGAAATCACCCGAAGAGGTGGAGGCGTACCTCCACGGCATCACCCTCCCAACGCTGCCCATGGAATACAGGCTGGCATTGGACCAACCCTTGACCACTGAGGAAATCGCCGATGCGATCAAATCATTGGCCAACAGTAAGGCACCGGGCTCGGACGGGCTAGTTGCAGAATTATATAAGGAGCTTAGCGAGGAACTAACCCCGGTGTTACTGTCGGTATGGGAGGAGGCTGTGGAGGTGGGCACCCTTCCACCATCAATGAGAGAAGCCATAATCACAGTATTGTTGAAGCCCAGGCGACCATCCAATGAGATGTCTTCTTATCGACCCCTATCCCTGCTTAACTGTGATGCTAAAATATTTGCTAAAATCCTGGCCACTAGACTTCTTCCCCACATGCCCACATTGATACATCCCGACCAATGCGGCTTTATCCCTACTAGATCGACGGCCCTTAACCTTAGGAGGCTGTTCGGTATAATGGCCCAGATAAAACCGGAAGCCCAGGCAGTAGCTGTTTCACTTGACGCTGAAAAGGCGTTTGATTCGGTATCATGGCTCTACCTGTTCAAAGTACTAAGGAAATTCGGTATAGGTCCATACTTTCTGAGATGTGTCGGTCTGTTGTACTCGGACCCAGGAGCCAGAGTACTGACCAACCACGTGCTGTCTGACTGGTTTAGGCTGGGTAGAGGTACGCGGCAGGGATGTCCTTTTTCCCCTATATTGTTCGCCCTCACGATTGAACCAGCCGCGGCAGCAATTAGGGAGCACCAGGGACAAAGGGGCATAACAATGGCTGGCTTGACCCACTCAATTTCCCTATATGCAGATGATACATTGTTATATATCCGAGAACCAGATGTACATTTAGGCCCTGCGATCGAAACGATACATGAGTTTGCTGAATACTCGGGCTATAGAACCAACAGGTCTAAATCCGAGATATTCCCCTTAACCCCCGCCACGAGATGTCCGATCGACACATATGGTCTGCAATGGTCTCCCACCAGGATCAGATATCTAGGAATAGTTGTGTCGGGGGGAGCGACCTCTCTCTATGCTGACAATCACGACCAGCTATTGAATAGCATATCTATCAAACTCAAGTTATGGACACGACTCCCCATCTCACTCATTGGTCGAGTGGCCATACTAAAAATGGTAATACTACCGAAATTGCTATATGTATTTACTAATATTCCGTTGTGGCCGGGGGCACGGTTCTTTGCAACCCTTCGATCCTTGGCGGTGGAATTTGTCTGGGGGGGGAGCACAGCCAGAATGAAGTGGGAAAAGATGGTAGAGCCATATGACAAAGGAGGAATAGCTGCACCAGATTTTGAGTTATACTATCTAGTGGCGCAGGCCCAATTTATCAAATACTGGTATGATGAGCTAGATACATCCCCAATCGTTGTTATCGAAAAGCACGCTGCTCTCCCCACCGATATACGGTCCATAATCTTCAATAAGAAGTATAAGGATGACTGCCCATTCCACCCGGTTAGTATCACAGTACACGCATGGTCTAGACTCTTCCGCAGGCTCGGGATTGCAGCTCCTTATTGCTCAGAAGCACCCTTCTGGAACTTCCCCGGTATAACACCGTCCTATGACCCGGGTATCCGCACAAACTGGGATCCAGAGGGGGAATTTAAACTCCGGGACATATACCCTAATGGCAAGTTTATAACTTTGGAGGAATTTAAAGTAGGGATGGGGAGGGATCCACTGAAAATATTACAATACTATCGCATGCGAATGTCTTTTAAAGCTAGATGGCCTCTGTTCCGGAGGAACCACTCACCCACCCATGCCTTGCTGGGCTGCCCACCCGAGGAGGGGTTAGTGTCTCGGGGCTATATGCAGTAATGCAGGTACATACACCCACAACAAATAAGATCAGATCGACATGGGAGACCGACCTGGGGTTCACGATCCCAGACGAAAAATGGGGGAAGTACTGTGCTTTAACCAAAAAAGTCTCCATCAACGCAGGCCTCCGCCAGATCCAATTTAAGGTGTTAAACAAGCTACATTACACCCCTCAGAAAGTAGCAAGATTTACACGAGATGGCTCAAACAGGTGCCTGAAATGTGGGGGCGAGCAGGCCGACTCATTCCACATGTATTGGAGTTGCCCCCTCATACACAAGTTCTGGGGCGAAGTGGCCTCCACCCTAGAAGATATCACACAGATCCCGGCGGACCTAGCACCTCAGAAATATTTGTTTGGTGACATTGGCAAGACCTCGGAAGTGGTTAGGCGATTATTCAATGTAACATGCGCAGTGGCGAAAAAATGTATACTACAGCACTGGAAAAGTACAAACGCCCCGAGCGCAAACCACTTTCTTAAAGAATTGACCTATGTAAATGAGTGTGAGGAACAATACGTAATGTCCTTGCCAAGCCCATGCAAACCCAAGGACATATGGGCTCTATTTAGGGTATACCTGTGTGAATCGGGGTCGGTTGGAAGCAGCCCGGGGGCTACTGTTAATGTGCCGAGAGTGCAGAAGCCTTAAACTGGAATCGAGTCCCGAAATTGGATAAGTGTAATGTGTAAAGTTATGGAATGTCATGCTGTGAAGTAAAGTGTACCACCACAATTGTTAAATAAAGTTTAAAAAAAAAAAAAGAGGAAATGGAACGCATTAATGGTTCAATCCATGCTAAATTTTGATTACCAGCAGCCATGGCAATAATCTGAGAAATACAAGTTTTTTCCGTATCCATTACAGATGCTTCAGAGGAGGTCCCCATTGATATAGGAATGGGTTTATGGAGGAACTCTTGTGCATCGGATTCACAATTGAAAGTATGCAAGCTATACCCCAAGTTCTTCAATTTGGTTCTATAACTCGAAATCAATTTCAACACCATAGAGTTACCTACATATCCCAACATTCTATAATTATTGTCTAATGGCAAAGCAATTTGTTCGAAATCAATAGTAGTTAGCATACGCAATGGTGGAATCTTTGCTAATATCTCTAAAAGGTAAGTTCTATTTATCCGTTTACCCATTAAGATTTCAGGCTCCCCCTCCAGTCCTATAAAATTAAGCACTTCCTTAAATGAGGTATCCTGATTAAGCCTTTGTTCACCAGAGGGCTGATTTCCAACTGCCAAACCTGAATTGGGAATTACAGCTTTAGGTGAGACTACAGCTGCTGGATCACAGTTCTGATTTTTATGTACAATAGTCTGAGTAAAGATCTGATCACCTGCACATGACCCTAACCGGTCTTCATTCATTGAGCTTGGCACTGATTTTTCATTTCTGATAAATTAAATTCTCTTGCTAGTACATTTGATGAAAGAGCTCCACTTTCAACTGCGGAATTTAAAATCTGTATCATACCAGTAAGTGTTAATATATCTGGTGACTTAACTTTAGTTTGCTCATTACGCCAAAGACCAGGTAGTGTCAATTCTACTGGACATGCCTTTCGAGGGAGAGTTTCTTTTTGGGCAGAAGGCTGAGGACTCTCTGGCAACATTCAAAGAGTCTAAAATAGCTGCAAAATTGCTGGGAGTAGCTGTGCAGCGGCCCACACCTGCCTTCAGCTTCGCCTCTAGGGGCAGAGGCTACAGCCGCTAAGTGCCTTATGGCAGAAAAGCTCAGCTCCCACAAGCCAGGCAGGGGCAGAGGTGTTTCTTTCGTCCTGCAAGGGGCAGAAGGGCTTGTAGAGGCCAGCAAACAGCAGGAGCGGCAGGGGTAGCACCCTCTCTTTAAGCCGCTTTGATTTCCCCTCCCATGACTTGCCAGTTGGTGAATGGTTGGCAGAACATTGGCCCCAGTGGCAGGAGATTACTACTGACACCTGGGCCCTGCAGCTCGTTCGGTGGGGTTATTGTCTGCCCTTCTTAAGGAAAAGACCGGACAGACCCCCACGGCCTCCAATCCAACCGGGATAGGAGATCCAGCAAGACCTGCAAGCACTGTTGTCGAAGGGTGCCATGGAAGAGGTACCTCCCAATCAGAGAGGGTCGGGTTGGTATTCCTGGTATTTCCTGGTGCTCAAGAAAGGAGGATATCTCCGTCCCATTCTGGACCTCGAGGATTGAACAAGTTTCTGAGTAAAGACAAATTCAGGATGGTGACGTTGAGAGAAATTCTCCACGCTCTCGAATTTCAGGACTGGCTGGTGTCAATAGATCTGCAGGATGCTTTTTTCCTTGTTACGATACATCGAAAGCACAGGACATTCCTAAGTTTCCTTATAGGGGACAAGCACTATCAGTTCAAAGTGCTTCACTTTGGGTTGGCCTCCGCTCCAAGGGTGTTCAAGAAGCTCATGGCGGTAGTCACGGCTCACCTCAGGAGATCTGGGGTCCTCCATGTATTCCCATGGCTGGCTGATCCGAGGCAAGTCGCGGGGCAGGTCATATCTCATCTGGAGGACACTTGTTTTCCACTGCACAGGCTGGGCTTCTCCCTGAACTTGAAGAAATCCCATGTGACACCACTCCAAAGGGTCCAGTTCACTTGAGCCGTCCTAGACACCCGGGTGGGGAAGGCCTTCCTTCCTGAGAGTCGGCAACATAGCACAGATAGTACACTTGTTCCAGAATCACGCCACCTTACCAGCGGCTTCCTTCCTCCACCTCTTAGGTCTCATGGCCTCCTGTTTTTTCTGTTGCCAGAGGCCAGGCTGAGCATGAGATCCCTTCAATGGCTCCTAAGAGGTCAGTGGTCACAGTACTTCGGAGCACTCACAGATCCTCTCAAGGTGTCCAGCCAAGTGGTTCACTACCTCAACTGGTGGACCAAGCGTGGCAATCTTTTGGCGGGGAAAGCCTTACGCTTTCCCTGGCCTCAGGATTGGGGCTCTCATTGCGAAGATTTGCAGGTGAGTGGCCTTCCGTCAGCAACAGAAGCCAGGTGGCACATCAATAGGCTAGAATTGCGAGCCATCAGGCTAGCCGTGAGGGCTTTCGCCACGTCTCTCAAGAGGAAACATATCCGGATTCTGACGGACAACACAGTGGCAATGTACTACCCTAACAAGCAGTGTGGCATGCACTCCCTACCCCTCTAAACAGAGGCAATACAGCTGTGGTTCTAGTTGCTGGAGAACCGGATCTCGGTCGCAGCAGTTCATCTGGCGGGGTCAGAGAACAGTTTGGTGGATGCTCTGAGCAGGCAAATCTGTCTCACCCGAGTGAGACATGTGCCAGGAGGTTCTGGAAGGGTTATTCTCTCTCTCTGGGGTATCCCAGCAGTGGATCTGTTTGCCACAGAGTCAAACAGAAAGTGCAGACAGTTTTGCTAGAGGGAATTCCCAGCGAACGGTAGATTGGATCTCCCCTCTCCACTATGCCTTCCCCCCGATTCCTGTCATTCCATGGGTTCTCAGGAGGTTGAAGAGGTTTCGAGTGACCAAGATCTTGATCGCCCCAGACTGGGCAGGAGAATGTTGTACTTCGATCTCTTGCATCTGTCCGCCTCACCAGTTGCCTCGGCTCCCATATCCCCTGACCCAGTCAGAGGGTTGGATACGCTACCCGACCCCAGAGTCCCTTAACCTACATGCGTGGCCCTTGAGAGGACGAGGTTTAATAACTGGGACCTCTCAGAGGAGGTACTTGAGGTGTTGCTGGCTGCACGCAGACAGTCTACAAGATCTCTGTAAGCGTGCAGGAGGAGAAGATTTGAGGCGTGGTGCAGGGAACGCGAGATCGATCCCATCTCTTGTCCCACCACTACTGTGATAGAGTTCCTTCTGTCCCTAGCCTCAGCAGGCCTTCAGGTTCCCACAGTCAAAGGATATTTGGCAGCCTTGTCTGTGTTCAAAATGTCCCCGGATCAAGGTTCGTTCTTTACGATCACGGTTATGTCCCAATTCCTGAAGGGCCTTGTGAATACGTTTCTGCCAACTCCTTTTTTTTCCGGACCGGGACCTAAATCTGGTTCTGACATTTTTTTTATCGTGGCTCTGTTTGAGCCCATGCATTTCTGTTCCTTGAGACTCTTGTCCTTGAAAACAGAAGGGTTAGTGAGTTGCAGGCATTGTGCTGCAAGCCCCGATTCTTGTGGGTTTTTTTCGGGAAAGCTTTTCCCTTCAGGTCAGACCTGGCTTTCTCCCGAAAGTGGTTTCTGAGTTTCACTTCTCTCAGTCCATAGATTTACTGGCATGTTCTGCTAGGGCTATTTGCCAATTCCCTGCAGTGAGGTGAAATGTGGTGAGGTACTTGGAGGCACCCAAAGTATCCATCAGCTCATCCGTTCGAGGTAAGGGGTGTGCATCTGCTTAGTGACAGCATTCAGATTCCTGTAATCCACACAGAACCTCAACTCAGAGTAACTTGCTTTTGGAACCAAAACCACAGGGCTGGACGAAGGACAACTGTAGGGTTCAATCACCCCAATATCTAACATCTTGTTGACCTCTGTCTTGATGTAAGATCTCACCTTATCCGTCATACTGTATCTGTCACGGATGGCACTCGGTTAAGAGTGGCACAGGACACCCGGGAAGGGTTTGGGCGGTTGTGCCGAAGTAAGGTGGACAGATAAGTACACACACAGCTGAAAGTAAAGAGAACGAATAGTAGGCAAGTGTAGCAAGGAAATAAGGTACAACAGAATGGATTCCCTTTAGGGGCGTATGCAGATATAGGAAAAGAGTATTCCACGGACCTTAGGAAAAACTGTAGCCTTCTGCACGGTTTGCTATGACAGAGGCCCACGCTGTTTGCTCATGGCTTGGAACAACAGCTATGGGTGTCTGTAACGCAGAAACGAGACAAGGGAAGGGGCAGAGGTTGCCTGACGGAAACCAAC
The DNA here is from genome assembly GCF_040938575.1 of Ambystoma mexicanum. NCBI lineage: Eukaryota > Metazoa > Chordata > Amphibia > Caudata > Ambystomatidae > Ambystoma > Ambystoma mexicanum. Next base: position 712,834,599 of record NC_090931.1, read on the forward strand.
AAACAAGCTCTGTACAAAGGGTCTACAAACAGTACAAGAGAAGACACTAACAGACAAATCCATGAAAAAGGAAGTCAATAAACAAACTAGCCGAAGGTAATTAAGGGAAAGGTGTATAACAGGATTGGAGAGGGATAAAGAACAGAGGGTTGAAATCAAGGAAGAAAGTAAGGGAGCAGCAGTCGGGAAACAGGGGGACTGCAATAACTGAAAGTAAATAATGTAGGTGACCTGTTGTGGATAGCGGAGGACGGTAGGGTACAAGGTTGAGAGCTCAGAGGAGCAGGAAAGCAATGAGCAAGCCCCAAAGGAGCAGGGCTGTAAGGAAGGAAGCCCAGAGGGAAAGGGCTTAGGGCAGCAGAGAGAAGCAGGCTGCACGGCAAGGAGCCCAGAAGGGCCGGGCAGCAAAGAGAGAGCCCAGAGGAGCAGGGCTGCTGACTGCAGAAGGCTGCAGAGGACTGTAGTGGGCTGCTAGGCTGAGAACCCAGCAGACAAAGACTGTAGGTAGCAAGCAGCGGAGCGTGATCGGCTGCAAGGTAGGAAGCCCCGAGGACAAGGGCTGTTGGCAGCAGAGAGAAGCAGGCTGTGCGGCAAGGAGCCAGAAGGACCGGACAGCAAGGAGTAAGCCCAAAGGAGCAGGGCTGTAAGGAAGGGAGCCCAGAGGATAAGGGCTGTATGCAGCAGAGTGTAGCAGGCTGCAAGGCAGGACGCCCAGAGGAGTAGGGCATCAAGACAGGGAGCCCAGAAGGCTAGGGCTGTGGGCAGTAGGGTGTAGCAAGGCTAGGGCTGTAGGCAGCAGGGTGTAGCAGGTTGCAGGGCAGGACGCCCAGAGGAGCAGGGCTGAGGCAGGGAGCCCAAAAGGCTAGGGCTGTAGGCAGCAGGGTGTAGCAGGCTGCAAGGCAGGACGCCCAGAGGAGCTGGGCTGAGGCCGGGAGCCCAAAAGGCTAGGGCTGTCGGCAGCAGGGTGTAGCAGGCTGCAAGGCAGAGAACCTGGCAGGGCACTGGAACAAAAGCAGGAGTAAGCAGGAACAGCATACAAAAATTCATAGCTCGAAGAAAAACGGTGCTGGAAGGACTCTTAATGTAAGAGACTGAGCTCCTGCAGGCAGCAGCTTTTATACCGCCCTGCCCAGCACAGAGTCAGGCTAATTGGTTGCACCTGGATTAGCACACCTGCATACAATCTGCCTCCTCCCTCTCTGTTCCTGAGCTGGTGGAAGCAGAGCTGATCCCTAGGGCTTCTGGGGATTGTAGATAGTTATAGCCAAGTGCATTGTGGCAAGTGTAGTTTGTTGGGAAAAAGAAGTGAGTAGCGGTTGATCCAAGAGTTTTCTGTAGATAAATGAATAACCATTAGTCCATAATGATCGCTAATGTATGCGCCCATGGCGCAGGCATGACAGTATCCTACTTTTGGTAGGTACATAATCTCCTGTGTCATGTTTGCACCAAGGTGTCAAACCAGGAGCTAGGGAGAACAGAGGGAGAATTGCCTCGGCAAACGTCTTAACTCATCTTGTTGAACAGAGGCCAGGTGAGGGGCCACACGGACACCCGCAATGGAGCTGTATGAAGGACTGCCCTGGAACAAATCAGAAAGTGCTTCTGACTCTTCCTCCTCTACATCTGAATCCATCCAACAGTGCAGCTATTTCAACTATTAGGATGAAAGCCTTCAGCCTATTTTACATGGATCACTTTTGGAGCCTGTCTAGCCCTTAAAAGGTCCACTAAATAGTTAACCTCACCCAGTGACTCCACTACTGTGTAAGGGCCTGGCCACTTATCCTGTAAAGCCCGGGGCCTTATGGGGTTCATGATCAGGACTTGGCTTGGTGTAAAGTTGATTAGTGAAGCCTTCTGGTCACACCAATGTTTCACCAGAGCTTGCCCAGCCTTCAACTTCTCACTAGCCTGACCCATCAGGAGGACCATCCTCTTCCTTAGACCTAGCACATTGTCTACTACATTGGTAGTGACAAGGGGAGTTGGCATCTCCCACCCCTCCTTGACTGTAGTTAAGGGTCCCCTTACAGGGTGACCAAAAAGAAGCTTGAAGGGGCTGAAGCCAACCCCCTCTTGAGGTACCTCACTGTAAGCAAAAACAAGCATGGTAAAATGAGATCCCATTTTCTCTTCTGGGGCTGTTCCTGAGCCCCAAACATGCTTCTGAGAGTTCTATTGAAGCTCTCAACCAAGCCATTGGTTTGGTTGTGATATGCAAAGGAAATCTTGTAAGTAACCCCACACTCCTTTCGCATGGCTTGCATATACTTGGACATTCATTTGCTGCCCCTATCAGACACAACTTCTTTAGGGAATCCAACCCTAATAAATATGGCAAGCAAAGATTTTGCAACTGACTTGGCAGTTAGTCTTCAATGGGATGGCCTCAGGATACCTGATGGCATGGTCGACTAGCACCAGGATAAACCTATTGCCTGAGGATGTGTGTGGGTCAAGGGAACCAACAATGTCAATCCCTACCCATTCCAATGATACCCCCACAACTGGGAGTGGTACCAAAGGAGCTTGGATTGTTGTGCCACTTTTCCCAGATAACTGGCCTGTGGCACAACTCCTGCAGTTTCTTTCTACTTGCACCCCCATCTTGGGCCTGTAGAAGTGCATGGCTAACTTTTGCTTGGTTCTCTTGATGCCAAGGTGACCAGCAAGGGGGACTTCATGCACCAGCTGCAAGAGGAAGGGTCTTACATGAAGTAGAACTACCTACCACCTATGGTCTTCTTCTGTAGACTCGGTGGGCTCACCTTCCCAATAAATCCTCTGCTTCCCCAGAGGTTCACCCTCAAGCTGGGAGCAGGTCTGTCTCCTTGGGCCTTTCAAAGATGGGCACTCATGTTGGCCCTTACTAAACTGAACCCTATCAGGACCACCTTGAACCAATGAACTTTGGAGTTCTGGATGGTCATGTGAATTAAGAATTTCAGGCAACACCTCTTCCTCGTCAGGTTCAGGTGTTTGGCCAACTACCTCCACCTCAGTGCTAGGTGAGCTAGGAGGGGGACTGTTGTCTTCCCCTCTCTTGTCTTTCTAGACTCCTTTAGCCTTGGGCTTGGCTTTGGTCTTGGCCAATGCAGCCCTTGTTTGTGAACTTGTGCATGTTCTCTCTGATGCGTCATCCACAAGACTTAAGTCTCCGAGATCCAGGGGTCAAGTCCTAAAAATTAAAGTGGGGGGACTCATCAACAAACGAATGAGATGCGACATTTCCAGAAATGATATCAAGGTGAAATATGCACATTTCATTAAATTGTCTTTCCATAACCACCCAAATTGCACAGCACGAATGGCATTAACCCTTCATAAAGGAAATGGAAGGGCACCGTTGTGGGGGCGGTGTACTCAGCGTATACCAGAGGGGTTGTCACTTGGGTGGCGCCCCACGTGCCGTTTCGAGTGCTTGATTCCACGGTGGACCCGGAGGGTAGAATGGTGGTGGTAACGGGACTCTTGGAAAACAGAGATGTACACATCATAAATTTGTACGCCCCCAATAACGATACAGCAGCCTACTTTAGGACCCTCTACGGTAAACTTGGCACCCTGGCGGGGGGTACGGTAGTGTGGGGGGGGACTTTAACTGTACCGTAGACCCCAGTATGGATAGGTCCAAGAACAGGGCAGGAAAAACGACACCAGCGGCTAAAGCACTGAGTACCCTACTGAAAGACCTAGGCCTAGAGGATACGTGGAGAAGGCTGCATCCCACGGATAGACAGTACTCACACTACACAGCGCCACATGATTTGCACACAAGGTTAGACTACATGTTTGTAACAGCTGGGATAGTGCGAGAAATAGAAGGAGCAGAATACAAAGCCCGAGTGCTGTCGGACCACTCTCCCTTGGTGGTAGACTGGAGACACCAGCCCCCACGACCGCAGATCCCTACATGGAGACTTAGGACCGAGGCTCTGCAGGATGAGGGGTTTCGGGAGGGCCTGAGGGACGCCATCGAAGAATATTTTGATACAAACACGGGAAGCGTAGGCTCTGTGGGCACATTGTGGGAAGCGTTTAAGGTGGTAGTGCGTGGGGTAGCTATCTCCCAAGTTAAGGGGCTACGGGGGGGGGGGTCGAAAGGGAGCTCCGGGAGGCGGAAAGGGAGCTAGAGGAGCTCACGCGTTGCGTGAGCACCGCTTATGATAACAGAACCAAAGTAGAGGAGCTACAGTTGTCCTGCAGTGCACTCTGGGATAGACTGTGTAGACTCAGCTACAGGAAATATACAGAGGGGATACACGCAGGGGGCGACAAGCCGGGCAGATTGCTGGCTTGGCTGTACAAGAGTGAGACCCCCCCGCTCAGTGATTAGTGAGATTCAGGGCGAAGGAGGCAGCATATGCAACACCCAGAAAGAGGTAAATGAGGAATTCCTTAAGTTTTACAGACACTTGTATGAGGACACGGGGGAGGATATGGGCCAAGACATACTAGACACATTGGGGGACATTGAGCTGCCCACCTTAGATGATGTAGAACGTGCTGAGTTGGACGCACCCGTCACCTCGGATGAGCTGGAGGTAGTGATTCGGAACTTGCCCACTTGTAAGGCGCCGGGTTCGGATGGGCTGCCCAGCGAGTTCTACAAAACTTACCAGCAAGAGTTGCTCCAGCCACTGCTTGCCACTTTCAACGAGGCCTATGAGAAGGGAGAACTCCCATTGTCCCTCCGTGAGGCTGTAATCATCCCACTCCTGAAACCAGGCAAGCCGGCCGCAGAGCGTGGGTCCTACAGACCGTTGTCCATGCTCAACCAGGACAGCAAAATACTCACGGCGGTGCTGGCTAATAGACTGAAGAGGGTGATTAAGAAACTGATACACCCAGATCAGACGGGATATGTTCCGGGCAGGAACATCACCGATAACCACCGGAGGCTACACCATGTCATAGACCAAACTGAGGAGGACACGGGTGAGCTGGCTATAGTGTCGCTAGACGCGGTCAAGGCCTTCGACTCGGTACGATGGCCCTGGCTGAAAGCGGTCCTGAAGGGGTACGGAGTGGGACCCGGATACCTCAGATGGGTACAGTTGTTTTACAGCACCCCGATGGCGAGGGTCAAGACAGGGTCCACGGTCTCAGATTTTTGGCAACTGTGCAGGGGGACCAGACAGGGATGTCCCTGGTCAACTATGCTATATATACTGGCATTGGAGCCGCTGGCAATATGCCTGCGTCAACAATATGGGGAGGTGGGCATAAACACGGCCAGTGGAGAGCATCTGATATCATTATATGCGGATGATATGCTCCTTTATTTGCGCTACCCAGAAGAAAACCTACAGTACGTCCTAGAGGTGATAGAACGGTACACCATCCTCTCCGGTATATCGGTGAACCCTGGAAAGTCCAGCCTGTTCCCTTTGGGTAGATATAGGAATGTCCCGGTGCATAGGCTGCCTGTTTTGCCAATACCATGGCAGCCCGTAATGTTTAGGTATTTGGGAATAAACGTTTACCACAAGATCGAGACAGAACACAAGTACAACACGGAAAAAGCGATAGAGGGGATTAAGAACAGTATGGTATTCTGGTCCAGATTGCCCCTGACCATGATGGGGAGGGCAGCCTCGCTCAAGATGGTGGTCCTGCCTAGACTCTTGCACTTCTTTATAAACGTCCCGTTTCTGATACCCAGGAGCCTATTTGCGAAACTTCATAACGTATATAGGGGTTTTGTGTGGGGCAGCTCTAGGAATAGGGTGGCTCTGTGGAAGCTCCAGAACCCGTGTGACAGGGGGGGATAGGCCTGCCCAACTTCAAACTTTATTACCTGGCGGGGCAGCTGCAGTACGTGGCCAGGTGGCTCTCGACTGAAGATTCGGCGGAAGCCAGGCTCCTGCGCGAAGATACAGCCCCATACTTTCTGATGGAAGTGGTGTGGTTGGGGAGAGATAAACTGGTGGGCAAAGGGCGGCTACTGAGGTTGGGCTGGGAGATCTGGCGCAGGACATGGAAGATTGGGGGGGACTCGGAACCATACTCCCAGCAGGCCCCTTTGGCGGCTCTGTGTGGGAGCGACTCTCAACTACTTAAATCGGTCCGCAAATACTGGGAACAGGTAGGCCTAGCTACCCTCGGGGACATATGGCAGGAAAGGGAGGCGGTGGACTTTCAGCGGCTGCAGGAAGAGACGGGAGTACATGGTGGCCAATATATAACCTTCACTAGGCTGGTGAAAAAGACTAGAGAAAGATGGCCGGAGACAGTGCTCGCGGAGGATCCAGATGCCTCCCTGAAAACCATGTATGATGTATCGGAGGGCGGGCACGAAATATCGAGGATATATGAGCTCCTGCGAGCAAGGGCAGGGGAAGGAGTTGCTCCAATTGAGACAAGATTGGGAGGAGAAGGTGGGAGGACCCATGACGGATGGGCAGTGGGAACGGGCCCAGAGGTACCATAAAAAGGTATCCCGTAACGCGAGATTCCAACAGCTTCAATTGTATGTTACCCACAGGGCTTACTTAACCCCTGGGAAGATAGCAAAGTTTGGGGGATCAGCTATGCAGCAATGCCCCAGGTGTGGGAGGACTGTTACACATGTTTTGGGCTTGCCCGGAGGTGCATAGATTTTGGAACGAGGTCAAGACGAGACTGGCTGGCGGGGGGTGGTGCTGGATGTGGAATCGGCCTGGTCATGCATGCTTGGACTATTCCCTAGACCCCGGCATTTGAAACACATAAGCAAGATGAAGGACCTGGCCTATGTCTTGGCCAAACGTAGGATCGCCATGGGTTGGAAGGCGGCCCACAGACCTAGGGTGGAGTTATGGAGGACAGACCTCTTGAGGTGGCGGAAGCTGAATCCGTAGTCTGGTTTGAAGCGGTCACCAGGGGGGCGAAGAAGAAGCAGGGCCCTTGCTGGCCTGGCGGCAATTGGTGGCCTCGTTAGCAAACCCTCACCAGGGTGACAACGAAACAGAAGACCCGATTGATGTCTGTCTAGGTAGTGTGCCACCCAATGATGTTCCCGCAAACAATATGTGAGAACCGGCTCTAGTTTAAAGGGGGAGGGGGAGTTGGGGAGTTTGAAAATGTGTTGGAATATGATGCTCTCTATGTTTTGAAACAGTTGTAGTGTGTTTGTTTGACCTTAAAAATAAAATAACAATATATTTAAAAAAAAAACCTTCATAAAATCAACATACACACAAAACCAAGAGGGGATATTTTCTTCTAATAGTGTTTTGGAAAACGTTAAACGCTGTGCATGTTTTAAACTCCAAGAACCAATACAAATGTTTTCCCTGGGACTTGCAGCACTGAAATGGGACATTTACCTTTAGTTTGTTATTCTTCATCAGGTTACATAGTGCAGTGGTGAAGTGTCTGACCTGCAAACCCAACGACTGCGATCCCTGAAGTCGGCTTTAATTCATAAATTCAAAGAGGACATTCAATGTTTCTCATTTTAGCTGGGGGGACTGAGTCCACCCTCTGAATAAAGTGGGTGGACTCCGTCCGCCCGCGTGTACCCTCGACTTGAGGCCTGCCAAGATCATTCCCCAGCAGGACCTTCTCAGGGACTTGCCTCTGTATGATCACTGGAATCCTGACCATAGTATCATTAATAGTAAGATTTACAGCCATTACTGGGAACTTTAGAGGGGGGCCATCAGCTAACTTGGTGGGCATCAAAGGAGCTCTGGCAAGTTCCTATGGGTCTACCAAGGTAGAATCCACCACTGTTCTGCTGGCCCCACTATCCCTAAGGGTCGGGAGTATCTACTCCATTGATCAGCACACCGTCTTTAAAGTAGTGCTTAGTGTTATCTGGAATGCTAGCATAAGCCTCTGAGACTTTCGGCTCCCAGGAACCCAGGGAAACTAGGACTACCTCAGATTATATCCCACTGGGGAAGGAGTCTGAGGAAAAAGATGCCCCTGTGATCTCTGATCTCTTCCTCGTCATTGGAGGGAAGGCCAGACTCACAAGATGGACCCCCAAGGTTTTGACTTTTCATCTTGGGGGTCCCCCTTCACATGGTAATTTGCTCCACAAGCCACAAAAGATCCACTGTGTCTTGGGACATAGGGAGGCTTACTATAACCAGAGTTCTGCTTGGGAGGATGACTCCCACTACCTTGAACATTCTCTTGGAACTTACCCTTGAATTTCTTTTTGCGGCCCTTTTGGGAGGAAGTTTAATCGGCTCCCCCACCCTCTTTATCTTTGTTTTTACCCCTCCTCCTGCTTACCAGGAGTAGTCTTGTCCTTATGGGACACACTGTGTGACACCCATAAATCTGCTGCCATGGGCAACTTCTCAGGATTGTTGAATCAGTCAAGTGCTGCTTAAGCCCAGGGGAACAAGATGCAAAAATATGTTCACTAAACATATTATACCCTCAAAGATGGAGACCTTATAGCCTTCAACCCAGCCAGTCAAGTTCTTCAAGGAATCAGTAACCCAGAACACCCAAGTGTTACCTTTTTTCTTTTTGTACTCTCTAAACCTCTTTAAGTATTGGGCAGGCGTCATCCCAAACTTTAAGATGACAGTTTGCTTTAATTTTGCAAAGTCTACTCTTTCAGCCTTAGACATTACCATAATAGCACTGCAGCCAGAATGGGGTAGTCGGCTGAGCAGCCATGCATCCACAACCTCTTGAACTTCACATGCATACTCAAATGCAGTCAACCAGTCCATAATGTCATTCTTCTCATCATATACATTGAGCAGATCTTTAGGAAACCGTGGATGAGAGGAGGACCTAGACCCATGTCCAGATCCTTTGGAGGAACCATTGGAAGCCTGAAGCTTGGCCAGTTCCAACTGGTGATCCCTGTCCTTCTGTTTTTCTGCCTGCTCAACATTCAGCTTTGCCATATTGAACTCAAGCTCCTTCTGCTTAAACAACAGTTCTTGCTTCTTGAATTCAAGCATGGTATCAGCATCGGAGCTGGCAGAGGAAACTTGGGACAACACATCATCCATGTCATCATGGGCACCATGGACCAGTGCAGCGACAAATCGTTCTTATCTGTTAGTGAGACCAGCCCCACCAGCTACTGCACTTTTGTCTGTGGTAATGGCATTGAGTTGCAACTCTTGCCAATCCATGATCCTTTGGATCATTTCACTCTTTGTACCTTGAGCAGGCAAGCCTCTCTCAGTATGCATGATTCTCAGTGTTTCTGACTTTGGCGCATTCAAGATTATGTTGCTAATTGTTTCCATATTCTAAGATAGATCGTTAGCCTTACAGTTAAGTTACTACTAAGGTCACTGTGTCCTGGGTAAGTGTAACCTGAGTAACCTTACCAGTGCTCAACACTGGGTACCTTTGATCCTAACCCACCGCTGTACACCAATTTGTTGAGATGGATTTCTGAACTCTGACCTGGTGGGCAGAGATTCAGAAGGCCAGCCTAGTTTCTTAGAGCAGGGTAAACTTCCGGAAAAGCCAGACCAATCAAGGTAGCATTGGCGGCGGTCAAGACTAGGTCTCAGGAGGGGTGCGAGTGATCGAAAGCCCACAATGAGCACCCACAGTAAACAACACTACAAATTACTCTGTCAGATGCATATATCAAAAATACATATACATTTATTAAAGGCCTTTTAAATTAAACACAAAGCAAATATCAGCAGTAATAACTAAACCAACACAACACTACTATGAAACATATATACAGTTACCAATGGCCTAAAGGAATAGTGCACAATAAGGGTACACAACCTCTGAAGAAAGGGAGCAAACATTATTTAGGCAGTCCTTCACTTATTAAACCCTATCAAACCCTAACTAAGAGGCAGCCCAGTCCCTACGATGAGTGGTGCCTTGTGCTCAAAAGTTCTTTTGGTGCTGATGTACGCGATCGTGCGGTTGGGCCAAAACAGGGTGCCTGGCAGGGGCTGTAGCAGCTCAGGACGGCATTTGAGGCAGTGAAGAATAAGTTCCCACTATTCGAGGAGGGTTTCCCCAAGAGGGCAGAACAGGATCCAAGAGTTGTGAATAGCTCGGCAGCACAGGCTACCTCGATAAAGAAGAGTGGCCCTCGGGACACTCGTGTGTAAAAATGGATCGATGCCCCAGGGGCCACCGGTAAGGGGTTGCAAGTACTCATCGACCCTCAGCGCACTCCGGATCAAACTTCGGTAGTCGAGTCCACTTCGGTTGTTGGTTCAATTCCTGCACTTGTGCAGTATTGCGTCTTTCATGGGCTCCGTTCCATGGAGGATTCTGTGGCGAGACAGTGGTGATTTCTCTGCTCCTGATGAAGGGACCAGGCCAATTCCGCTGCAGCAGGTCTAAGGGCACAGGAGGGCACAGCAGCAAGGCACCCTCGAAATTCGTCACCACAGCTGGGCAACACAGAGACCGAGTATGCTCTGGTTCAGGCACACTCTCCTAATTCAAGACCTAGGAATGCTAGGTGTACAAAACTCAGCGGGAGAGTGCCTTATAGTTAGAGCTTACAGTCTCCAAATGCTCAAGTGTCAACTTGAGACGGCAGCGGTTCCAGGGTAAAGGATCCGTGCAAGCTGGTCAGTGGAGGTGCAGAGAACAGTTAATCTCACTATACCAATGGGTCGAAGCGCCTTTGCAGACCTTCTAGGTTCTAACAGAAACCGAGGAGCCAATGGGACAACAGCAGGCTCAGGGTGCCAGCGGGTCACCAGCGGTTCCTCGTCTCTGCTTCTTGGTTTCAGGATACTTGGCTCCTATCCTAAGTTCGGTGAGAGCTCAAGAGATCGACCTGGTATACGTGTACGGGGCCTTATCTTATCCAGAATCTCCTTTGCGCCAATACGAAGAGGACCCAGTGAGAGATCTGCTCTCACAGAGCCATCCCAGACGTGGACCAATCACGGACCACAGTGGTCCCAGTCGTTCCCAGCACACCAGACATACTGACACCCATGAATTGTATTGGAACTAGACTGTCCAGCCCACATCCTGGGGGCACATACACAAGGCATGCAGAAGCCTGCGAAAGCTTTGGTTTGCACAGGGAAATGCATGCCCAAATAAGGGTGTTCCCAGGTCTGCTCGACCTGGGGAAGGCAAAGAGACAAGTTGGGCAAGTTGGTCAAATGAAAAAACAAAGAACCTTGTGGAATGGCCATTTTTGGGCCAAGCCCCTGTCCTGGTCCAAATGCGGTATGAACCCCAAGAAAGGGTTAAAAACATGAAAAATAACAGCTGCCACCAGCTCTGTCCAAGGCACATCTGTACTTCTACCGAAAAATCCTTTGAGGGTGTCTAGGGCCTTAAAAATGAAAGGAAGACACCAGCGCACTGTACTGTAAGGTACTTTGTGCTCTGTTAACATCTTGCTAAAAACTAGCAACAAAATGAAAGACTAAGGGAAACAAAGTCTCCCAGTACTGACTGTCTTTAAGGGCATGCCAGTTTCCCCATAACAAAGTGAGGGAAAACCCAGCGGATTACAGCATAAGGTTGGGCTCCACTGGCAAAAGTCAGGCTAGGATGGTCCGACAGCAGCAAAAAGTTGAGGGTTCACAACTGGAGGGAAAATTACACATACATAGAAATCTTTCCTAACAACCCCTAACCACACTCACTCCTAACCACACTCATTCCTGAGACCAATCCTTGACCACTCTCCATACTTACCTTGATTGGGTTTGGGTAACCTCTCAGAGTTCCCTGTTCACTATAACTAAGGTGGCCTTCTGAAATCTGTGCCACCAGGCCAGAATTTAGAAATCCATCTGAACATTGGCAAAGCCCTGATCCTTTGCTGATCCCTAGAAGGCCTTTATCGTGCTTCAACCCGTGGACTGCTGGGAACAACCAATCTAAAACCCTGCTTGAGGATCCTGCACTTCAAAGCCTTCAGAGATGTCACGGGAACCCTCTTGTGGGCTGACCAGGTACCTTGTGGTCTACTTCGCCGCATAGGTTGCCCTCCTGAGTTTAGACTTGGGACTCACAGACCATCAATTTGTGAAACAAAAGGCCTCCATTTGCAGTTGCAGCTCTCCTACACTAAAGGGGGTCTCGCAGGACCACAATCTTTAGTTCTGCCATGAGGTTTGGGGTCAACCCCACTATTTCTTAAAAGTAGCATTACTGATTTCTGGCATTATGTCCTGGGGTCCTCTGATGTGGACAACGTGGGTGGTCCTTTCTTCATTGTGCCAGGGTCGTCCACTGACCAGTGCCATGAATCGTCTCACCAGAAGGTGGAACCACTCACTATCTGGACTAAATCCCAGTGCCGAAAATGACAACTTCAAAAGCAGCCTCTAGACTACCTCAAACGAAACCAAGATCCGGAGCAAGGGACCTAGTGATTTCAGGAGTCTCTGAAGTGGTCCCCCTAATGAATCAGAGTACAGGGGGTGAGTAAACATACATGTTCCTACATCCCCTGCCTTTATAGGGTGTAAGACGTAAAGTCGTTTCTTTACCTCTCCTTTGCCTGACCGTAATCGGTGTAGTTATGATCTCCTTTGAACTGTTCCTAAGGTGGTTGGATTGGGAGACAGTCTTGTAAGAACATTTGCCGATATTGTTCAGCACCTTTAAAACACTTACAAACTGTTTGTTGACTTTTCCATGCTGGTTCTGACTGTCACAGTGCTCTATTGGAACTCTTGAGGGTGCTGAGCCCCATCTCTTTTAGCAAGGGAAGAACTTGAAAAGTGGAGAATCTTATAATGATAAGGTTGTGTATGGTATTTTTAATCCTTTCTTCTTAACAAATGGCTTGTCTTAATGTATCACTTAACTTGTTTCCTTCATTTTGCTACATTAGTGTTCTAATACTAATCCATGTTTAAAAGTAAGGCTCGGGTACTCTGTAGCCAGAGCCCTAAAATTGAATATGTATATAATAGTATTGTTAATTATTTATCAATCAAAGTCACACGGAAAGCAATGTATTTTTGGCACAAAAACGCATACAGAATTTCCCATTGGTAACAGAGCGGAAGACATGGGTCCTTTACAAAAAGGTGAGAGAATGTGACTCAAAGACCGGATGTTGTAAGGGAAGATGGAAACATAACTGAGGGACGTGGACAGGACAGAATGACATGGGGAGAGGATGGTGGCGAAAGTGCTGAATTAAGGATGGAGGGGTGACGGAAAAGTGCTGTAGGGTTGTCCATGAAGGGGAAGGAGAGAGGAAAACGGGTTGATGCAATATCGTAGTGTGCCAGGAAACAGGTTCTTCAGAAATGAGGAGAGCTGTGAGGATGGATTTAAGTAGTTGTAGGGTTGAAGCAGTACATAGAGGGAGAGGAAGGGCATTTCAGAGTAGGGGAGTGGGGAGAGAGCAAGAGGAAACGAGAGGGAGCACAGGGTGCTGGAGTGGTGGCAAGGAGGTTAGCTGAGGATTATCTTAACAAGTGAGGAGGAGGAGGAGAGCAGGGTGTGAGATGAGCAGATGGGTATGGTGGGGCGAATCCATGGATAGTTTTGAAGTTGATACTTATCGCTTTGATCAATGGGTAGCCAACCAATCTGGCGACAGGCAGAGGAGGTAGAGGTAAAGCGAGAAAGGTTGAAAAGTGTGCAGACCGCAAATTTGAGTACTTTGTCCAGAGGTGAAAAAGCATTGTTGGGTAGGCCATAGAGGAGACTTGCACAGTAGTCTGATCTAGAATGAAATAAGGTGGAGATTAGCTGTTTAACAGTATTGAAAGTAATAAGATGACAGATTTTTCTGATATTGATGTGGTTGAGTCTGGCTGTAGTGGCAGATATGGAGATGAAGAGCGAGAAGTTGTGTGATGTGTTGAAGATGGCACCAAGGTTATGAGCATAAGCCGAAAGGAGAGAAGACCAGAAGACGAGGGGAGAAAGAGATAGCCTGTTTGGCTGAAAAGTAGAGAACTTCAGTGTTAATGGAGTTGAGCGAGTGAGATGCCATCCAATATCTTAATGGCGTAGGAACAGTTTGATATTTTTGGCTACATCTCGTCGGCTAAAGAGTGAAAGGAGAAGATCTGAGTGTCAGTGAAGAGTTAATAGGAGAAGCTGTAAGAGGAGATCACGGTGACGAGAGCTGAAGGCTAGAGAGTGAAGAGAAGTGGACCAAGGGCCAACCCTCTGGGAACTCCAACAGTAAGAGTGATGAGTGGGGAGGCAAGACTGTTCTAGGACACCTGGAAGTGCCTGAGGGCAGGTTATGATGCATACCAAGCCAAGGGCCTTATCTGGAATTCCAAGGAGAGATAATGTAGAGAGAAGGTCAGAATGGCCAACCCTATCGAAGGCAGCAGAGAGGTTGAGAAGAATAAGAACAGATAAAGTGTTTGCATGCTGAGCAGAAACGATTAACTTGCTCACGTTGACTGATCTATCTCCGTAGAATGTAAAGATTGGTAGCCAGATGTAAGTGGGTCCCAGTGGTTGTGAATATTAAGGAACTCAGTGAGTTGATTGAATACTACTCGCTCTAGGATTTTGGAATAGTGTGGTAAAAGAGAAACTGGGTGAAGGTTGCCAGGACAGTTAAGTTCTAGACCAGGTTTCGAAAGGAGAAGGATGAGAGTAGCTGCCTTATAGAATGATGGAAATGTGGCATTGTGAAGAGAAGAGTTGAAGAGGGAAGTAAGATGTGGAGCAACACTTGGAGCTATGTGCTTCACAATATGCGGGGACAGTGACTCAGTAGGCGCACAGGAAGGGTTAGCCTTGAGTAGGGCAATCATCTCTTCAGGGTGGTTGGGGACAAAGGAAGACATACTAGCTGCAGAGGAGGGTAGGAGTGGTGGAGAAAAGTGAGCAAGAGGAGGGAGGTAGAAGATAATTAGCAAAAGTATTGTGAATAGTAGACCTATTAGATGCAGAGCAGAGAGCAAGATCATTTGCATAAAAAGCAGAGGAGATGGCGGAGGGTTTTGGAGGTGAAAATTCGAGATGAGTGATTTTTGGAGGCACTTAGATTGGGAGGATTGAGATGAAATGAGAGAGAGATAGAAGTCACGTTTGGCAGAGTCAAGAGTAAAGGAATAGTTTTGAAAAGCAGTGAGATAGATTTGGAGTGTCTTGAACTTTGCCAAGTGCAAAGCTTTATTCACAATGTTGTTTTTAGGGTGCAGCGGAGAAGTGTAATCCAGGGCCGTGAAGGGGAGGATTTAGTAGGAGCGAGTGTATTACGAGGGTAATCAGTGGAAAAGGGAGCATAATGGGTCAGAGAGGTAGTTATGGAGTTTGGTGGAGGGAAACTTGCGCTTAGTAATAGCTGTAGTAGCTGGAGAGGGTGAGGAAGAAGCAGGAGTGGAAATTGAGGCAAAGATGAAAGTGAGCCGAGGGAGAACGTGTGGTGGAGATGTTGGAGGCAGATGATTGAGAGGAGATGAGAATGAGGTCAAGGGAATTTCCATTTGAATGGGTGGGCAGAGAGTGGTGTGAGAAACCAGAAGGTGTCCGCCTGCTAGTCCCCGGGGATGTGTCATCCAGGTGGCCAGAACACAGCATTTGCTTTTGGATCCAGTCCCTGGTAGTGGACCAGTGTGGGAGGATCACCTGGATGAGGGGTCTTCGAGGAGTGCGATTGGGACACCGGATGGTGAGACCTGCTATCCCATTTCCTATAACACTTTTTCCCCATCCTACCAGGATACTTAGGAACTCAGCCCCCGTCCCCTTTCCGGACATGAACACTTTCTCACGGACAGCTCACCGTGAGCAAAAACAGACTATCTGTAACGCTCACCTGACTCCCACGGGGGCGCTGGCCTGGTTCTCGCTGCTGTGACCTCGTCTAAGGTGATGCGCAGGGTTCGGAAGACGGACTGGACCGGGCCCCAGATCTGGCTTGTCTGACTCGCAGAAGTATCCTTATGTAGGTGAGAATATGGGGTTAACTGTCTGCGGGGTAATGCAATCGGCCTCCCACTTACCCCTCTCACCCTCCTCAAAACCCTTCTGTGCTTCCCCGTAGCGTTTCACCTTAGGGTCTGGAAGGACGAGCTCTCCATCCTGCTTCTGATGCAGGGGCGCGTTGGTATCCAGTTACGTCACTGGATTTTCGGATGGGTGAGAACCAAACTTGCTTGGCTTCCAGGTAAGTTTTCTATAAGTGGTGCCCCTTGTGTCCATGCATTAATGTTCTAATGCTAGTGTCTTTTTCCCCATAGGGGCCGGGGTACGGAATGCCGGGGAACAGGCACCGACCCGAGGTGAGCAGTGAAATCCTTGTGGAAATCAGGTAAGTCTTTAATGAGTGTTTTGGTAATGTCTTTTCATTCACTCATTAACGCTGATGTCTTTTTCCCCTTAGGGGCCGGGGTCAGAAAATGCCTGGATGCGGCGCGGACCCGAAATAAAAAAAAGGAAATGACCCAACAGGTAAGTCTTGAAATGGAGTTTTAGCTTCCCTTTTCCCTTCTTTCTCTCACCTTCGTTCTTGTCTTTTTCTCCCTAGGCGCGGGGGCGCGACTGCGAATCCGGATGGTCGCTGCTGAACATGGAGGCGCCCTGTAAAGGGGAGTAGAATGCGGCGCTGCAGCGATCGATGCGATGTGCTTTTAAAAATAAATGTCTTCCTTTTCAGGATTGTCGCCGAAATGTCTCTGGGATGCAGATTTAGCAGGTGAGGCCTTTTCCTTCTTCTGTTCTCTTGTACCCTTCCTTTGCAGGTGATTCAGGATGCTGGCAGGTGTGGCAGAAGTCAAGATGCAGGAGCAGACACGGTGAGCGTCCAGCTGCTAGATGCAGAACAACGCGAAGCACGTGTGGCTGATCGGGTGTGGTTTAAATAGCCTTGGAAGAAGTTCTTAGAATGTGTCCTTCCTCCAATCAGGTATGTATCCTTCCCCGACCACGCCCGGGTGGTAAATGAGTCCCACAAGTAAAGTAGTTCCTTTCAGGCCTCAAGGAGGCCGGGGTTCCGCAGCATGGTCTGCATCAGGTAGGTGCACCCAAAACACTTTCATAATGAGCCTGGCGCCTATAGCGCCAGGACTGACATTTTCTATGAGCCTGGGGACTTGATGTCCGCTTTCGGGGACGCAGGGCCTGAGCCGGCTCCCCGGGAGCGGGCATCGTGACACTATCACCAGAGCCGTATACATGATATGTGCCAATTCAATGGTCAGTCAATTATGGATCATTACACTTACCTGACTTCAATCACACTTCCCCCCACGGATAAAAGACGCAGCACGAAAGCACACTCTGAGCAAGGGAAAGCACAAAGGAAGCAGCAGTTCCAAGATGGCAGTTTAATACGAGGAGAAAGACCGCAAGACCAGAAAGGGTTGCAAGGAGGGAAGCACCCTTGACCTTTTCAGACCGTTACCTTCATGAACCTTGCAAAATAAGAAACCTAAGATCTGGGGCTAAAGCTGAAGAAACCTGCATTATGTGTCGGAGGTAACCGGGGGTTCTCCTGCGTCGATAACCAAGGTAGGAGGAGCATTTACTGTCATGGTACTGTCCTTGGCTCCTACAAAAAAGCAGCGGCAGTAGGATATAGCACAGCCAGTGAGTCAGAGAGACTGATACCAAACCAGCTGTGTAAGAACCAAGGTTGCAAGCAGCAACATTGTATGAAGAAATCTAAATCGAAAGTATGTGAAACATATGTGACGAGCAACGTGAATATAATTGAAAACCAGAGGAGTGACTGAACTTTGGAGGCCAAGAAAGATACCGTAGGCAGAGTGGTCCGGCGCCACGTCGGTGCTCATTCAAAGGTCTCTGTTAGGTATCCAGCTGATTGTCAACTGTGAGAAGGGAATTTTGAGATTGAAGTGGTCCTGAAATGGGTCAAGCCAAACCCAGTGCACATTCGAAAGTCTTCGACAGTTTAATGCAAACTGAAATTGGTCCAAGCCCTGCTGAGGAAGACTAATTGTGTGAGAGGAAGGATTTAAGCATGGCTGAGGGGGGGTCTGGGGTGAACCGTGAGTCACCTGAGAAAGAATATTCTCTGAACATTAGAAACAGGGGGATCTGAGCCCAGAAGAGGGGGATCCACAGTAACGATCGGGATATAAAATGGATCTGAGCCCGACTGAGGGCCCCCCAGGGTGAATCATCTGAATTGAGTAAAGATACAAAGGTGTTTTGATTTGATACATCAGGCCCTCTGAATCAAGAGACTTTGATAAGTAAAGAGACTTGGGCACAGAAGGCCCTTATGCTGGTGATGGAAATGTATCCTCATGCAGAAGAAGCCAGAGTGTGCTTTGCTCGAGTGAACTGCCTTGTCCTGTATTGAAAACGTGGGGAAGGGAGGCTAACAGCCTGAACATCCTGACATATCATTTTGTGAACACTTCTTTCTTTTTCATGAACACTACCCAGCAAGTGCAGTATTTAGCGGTAAGGATTGGCAATAGTTAATTTTTTAGTATAGGCCCTTTTATTTTGATGAGACACCACTAGGACTGCATTATTATTATTTGATGATCGTAGCTTGCTCCCATCTGTAGATTTAGGATTAGCTAGGCGTTTATCACACCCATGTTGAAGTTCAATAAATACCCTTGAACTGTGGTCACTTGTGTCTGTCTTACTGTTGATATCATGTCTTTCGTACAGTGGACTGAAGAGAGTGAGTGATTAAGCAGAAGAGAGTTAGTCACTGGATAAAGCGGCAGAGAGGAGGTTGAAGACACCAATTACAATGAGGTGGTGATCGGCAAGGAAAGAGACAATTAGTTAGGAGAGGTGGCCGAAGAATGACATACCGGACCAGGTGGCCGATAGAGATAATGTGTATGCCATAGGGGGCATCTCACAAGTTTCCTCCTTAGCTCGCTCATCAAGCTTATCATTACACTTGCTAAAGATTTTTAATTAGCATTTATATTCAACAGAGGTGTTGCAATATTAGTTTTCGGTTTAGGTACAGTACTGGGAGGTGTTCTATCCCTTTAAGCAAAATGACCAAAAGCTCCCTCCACCGTTATAACGCCAGAGAAGCGGGGTAGAAGGAAATCCTTAAAGGTAGCCACATCTGTGTTCATGTCCAAACTCACTCATGGCGAGGCGGGATAGCTCAGGGGCAACGCGTTTGCCTTGGAAGTAAGGCAATGCAGAGCAACACAGTTTGAATCCCGATCCCGTGCTTAGAAACCAATCTCTGGTATTAAGCGTATTATAAAAGAACAATTATAAAATAATATAATACATTCAGGTCAAGTTCTAACAGTGGAGACCTCGTGTGGTGAGTGCTCCTGCTCGCAATCGCTCTCCTCGCCCACCTCTGAGTGTTGCCATTACTTGAGCTCTCCTCAAATTGCAATGGGGCTGTAGCCTACCCAGCAGCATGTGAGGTTTTCAGATTGCCAAGTTATTAAGTTTTATTTCCCCAAGTATACCACTGGCTCTCATAGCAGAATAAAATATAAAATGATTACTCAACCAGCACCGGATGACAGCCAATCAAAGAAGAGAAGCATGCTCCACTGCGCACATACGCTTGCCACGCTACTCGCCATCCACAGGATTTTGAAATCCTCAACAGGAAGTGCTGATGTAGTACAGCCCCCCATTGCAACACGACTCAAACACAACTTCATACTGACAACTGCACTTGTCGCACACCGAATCTGGAAGTGATGCTCCAGTAGTGTATGTTAGGGTAATACCCATCATTAAAATTGCTAAGCGTTGTCCAAGGCCTAAATACATTTTAGGAGTACTCTGAGTGTTTGCCTTAATGAACCCTTCACCACTCTCACACTATCTTAAGTCTAAACCTTATTATTCAGACACACTACCAGGGTTTGGCTAGACATTCTTTCCCTGTTCACCAGAATAGGGTGGCTTCAGAAACTGGCCACAGTCTTGATTCCTAAAATAAATTTTAACACCAGGCTTAAGGAGGTTGGAGGACATCCAGTAGTTGATTTCTGGAAGGGAGAATTTGAGGTCTGTTGAGTTAAGGGAGCATTGCAGTTTGAGGCTTTATGTGAATATTTAACGCAGGTTAGCCCAAAGAGATGTATTGAGGTTATTGGTGTATGGACTGCCTGAGGAGATTCAGAGTTACTTAGGATAATAATAATAACCATTTTAATTTCATACTGCACTTTGTGCTAGTTTCCTCCTGCTTGTTAGTGTTGTAATAATAATGTTCTCATTTCACAATGCAGTGGTGTGAAGGCGGAGCCAGCCCTACTGGGATTAGAAACTGTGATTGCAGGTTGCACACTGATACTACTGGCATGGCGACTCTGCCCGTCTTAGTCCATTGCATGTAAAGTGTACTGACGAACACGCCACGTGCCTGTGAGGAAATTATTACTGCCTTGCAGGAGTACAGAGTTGGGTAGTAGTTTCCACAGCAAGGATGTCGTATACCTCCTTCACATCTTTAAAGTAGCATGGGCTGAACACAGGCTGTTATCTTCAAGAAGATATCAACCAGTATGAAAGCATCCAAAACAGTAGTAGAAAGGTAAGTACCCTGATGAATCCAGAGTATTAATCCCTTATCCCCAAGGGGGAGCCACCCCCTTTGAGGATAGGGAGGTGAGTCTGCTCTGCAAGACCCTCCCTTGGAGTCTGGGCAAGTGAGACCTCACTGGGAGTAACTCTCCCTGCTCTTACGTCACGTCCCCTTTCCTCCATACTGCATGAGCATCTCTCACGAGGGACGGAGATGGAACCTTTTTCTCCAGAAAAAACCTTCTTCCCCTTTAAATTTAGATGCGCGTGGGGGTGCGGTCCTGGGAGCATGCGCTGCCCTGACTCCGCCCTCCGGTGCCACACCTCCGTCCCCTTTTCCACGTCGACAGGAACATGCCGAATTCACCAGCGCTCCTGGGTTTGGCTTCCAAGCACTGATACTTCTTCTCTTTGTCTTTTTATCATTCAGGTATCGGTCCTCGGGCATCACGCTCCTCCCCGGGGTATGTCGACTTCTACAGGGTTCAGCAGGTGTCCATCCTGCAACGGTCTCTTCCCTACTAAAGACCCTCTGCCTATGGTACCTTGGCCCTGACCATGGCTGGCAAGCTTGTACCACGTGCAACGCTCTGTCCTCAAGGTCTCTGAAGAACAGACTGGCCAGGTGGAGGGAGCTCTTCCACAGATCGCCTCCAGAGGACCTAAAGGACTTTGTCTACCATCTACCCAAGGTAGGGTCGCTCTTTTCCAGCACACCTCGCAAGGGAGACTCCTTCCCAAGGACTCGCCCGTGCGGGAGGGACTGCAAAGGTCCTCGTACCAGCACAAGTACCGAGGCTCTATCAGCTACCGGCCGAGAGGCCAAGGGATCTGTAGATCCTCCTGGTGAGGGTGCTGAGGGACTGGAAGGTCCTTTTTTGCCGGGTCTTCACCCGAGGGGCTGCACCCTTGTACCGGCATCATGTCCAAGGGGGCGCCTTTACGCAGTTCTACCAGCAGATTCACCGAGGGCGTAACGTCTACCCGGGCCTAGGCCTGAGAAACAGGGTAGGCCCCATGATCCACACTCGAGTCTTGGATGGGGCCCAGTGAGCCAAGCAACATAACACAGGCATGTGGAAGGCAGCTCGACAAGATGGCCGTTGCGCCAGAAAATCCAGACATCCAGCCGACGTCCCTCTAGGGAAGGCAGGCGGAGGGCCGTGTGTTGAGGTGGGACTAGTGTCAACCAGGTATGTGGCCTACAGCTCATCCTTCCTTTGCGCAAGACAGGTTCCTGCTGCGTCCATATGGGCAGGGCACGCTACGGCTCCAGCAGCCGCCCGCTACCCCATCAATATCGGCTAGCACCAATCCAGCCTGTGAGGCAGGTTCTTTGAAAAGTTCCTCGGGCTCATGAAATCTCCACAGATGGGGGTCATCCTCAGGGATGTCATCAGGACTTGCTCCCTCCAATTGTCCCGCCGGCGCCTCAGGCCCCAGTACAGGCTCCTCCGGTCCCTGTTCAGCCTCAGTAGCCCGCCCCCCTAGCCGATTGCGCAGGTGGTTCCGCATCAGCCTCCGGCTCCGGTCCTTGTTTCACTCCCACTCTGGTGCTGGACCCTCCGGATCCGCAGGTAGACACAGATGAGGAGGACCCCAGCACGCTGTCTTCAGCCAAGATCCTTCCACGAACGTCTGGCAGGGCTGGCAGTGTACTTGGGCCTACCTCAGCCCGAGGTCGAGCAACCAGCAGAGGGGGTCATCGCAGAAGTCCTCATGCTACGTCCCGTTGCCAGAACAGGGATCCCGATGCAGGAGGACGTAGTTGCCTTGGCCAAGAAGGGTTGGTTCAAGCCCCACTCAGCCCAGCCGGTCACTAAACGCCTGGACGCCAAGTACAGGCAGATGGAGGGGGATACACTCTTGCTATCGGCTCATCCTCAGCCACACTCCTCAGTGATCACTGCAGCATCACTGTACTCCAAGCCTCAGTCGTCCTCAGCCGCCTCCTCTGCGGCGCTGCTAGGCAAGGAGGAGAAGATCTTGGAGGCGTATAGGAAGCTGTATTACAACGCGTCCTTGTACCTGCGTCAAGCCAACGCGGATGCCATTCTGGCAGCCGTCAACCAGAGACAATGATGGGAAATTGCAGATTTCCTCCCAGAGCTTCCAGCGCAGAGCCAATCGTGATTCAAGGCGGGATTGGCAGAGGCCAAGATCGTGGCGCAGGACATCATGGAGTCGTCCATGGCCTACTTTGATACCTCTGCCGTGCCATCTGTCTTGCCACGGACATGAGAAGAACGGGCTGGCTCTGTGCTACGAAATTCAACCCAGATGACCAGTAACACATACTGGATCTTCAGTTTGAAGGGGGTGACCTCTTCCACTCCACAACGGACGAGGAGCTCGATAGGATAAAAAGAAAAACAGCTCTCAAACAGCCAAGTCTTTATCCATTCTTACAAAGGCCACGCCCTAACAGTACACGCAGTCACAGCAACGCTCTGAGAAAGGGCGTACATACAGAGGTTTCTGCGGCTTCCAAGAGCAGAGGTCCAGGCAGCCTGACCGTTCGCCGTCTGAGCATCGGCGCAAACAACAAAAAGGGGGACGGGGGGAGTAAGGGCTTTTTCCAGTCCCCCGCAGCAGCCTCAGAAGGAAAGAAGGCATGACGCGCCCAACCGGGTCCACGTGTTTCCAGTGGGGTACAGGCTTGCTCTCCATGCACATTTATGGTGCCAGAATTTCGCGGACCCCTGGATCCTCTCTGTAGTCTCCACAGGGTACCGCTTCCCTATCCAAGTCCCTCCTCCCCTCCACAGGTTGGGACAGCAACTCTTTAGGAGGAGATCCGTTCACTCATCGAGAGTCAGGCATTGGAGGAAGTCCCAGCCTCCCAGCGAGGCTTGGGCTTTTACTCCAGGATTTTCACCATTCAGAAAAAGAACCATGCGGGCCTGAGAGTTGTGCTGGACTTTTCCACCCTCAACCTCTCCTTACCGCTACAAAAATTCAAGATGGTTACGCCAGCTTTGATAGCGGAGACACTGTGCAAGGGAGACTGGATGTGCTCCCTGGATCTGAAGGACGCGTACCTACACTTCCCGATCTGGCAGCTTCATCATTCCTTTCTACGATTCAGGATCATGGGCTACCATTTCCAATACAAGGTGCTCCCTTTCGGCCTCAACTCGGCCCCCATGGTCTTTACCAGGCTGATAAACATGGTGACGGCCCTCCTCGGGTTGCAAGGTCACCACATTTACCCTTACTTGGACGACAGGCTCGTCAGGGCTACATCTCCGGAAGCAGAGCACCATACCTCCCACGCTTTTATGAACACACTGCACAAGCTGGGTTTTTCACTCAACCTAAAGAAGTCACAGCTGCAGCCCAGTCAGACTCTGACCTTCTCAGGCCTCATTTGGGACATGTGTTCCGAGAACGTTTTTCCCTCGTTGGACAAGATCACGGCACTCAAGAGAGTCACAGTGCACTACCTCAGCAGAGAAGTGACCTTGGCCTGGTGGTACTAACACCTACTGGGTCTCATGGCAGCAGTCCTCTTGGCCATCCCCCACACAAGACTCAGGATGGGAAGGATACAGCTGCAATTTGCAGCATCCTGGAACCAGGAACGGGGCCATCAGACAGAGATGATCAGCGTTCCGCTATCACTTCACCCAGACCTCACATGGTGGTCAGGGGACTGCAACCTGAGGACGGGCAAGCCTTTCCGGCAACCTACACCACAGGTCAACATCACCAGACTCCTCTCTCTCGAGGGTTGGGAGGCCACTCTGGACAACCACTACGTCCATGGCACTTGGACCCGGCATGAGGAGGAGTTTCACATCAATTGGCTGGAATTGAAGCCCATCTGGCTGGCTCTCAGTGCCTTTCTCCCGATCGAGGGCAAGGTCGTCCTCATTCAGACAGACAACTCTACCAGCATGTTCTATATCACCAAGCAGGGAGGCACCAGATCCCCTCCCCCCACTGTGCAGGCTGGCATTCAGAATGTGGGAATGGGTCCTGGAGAGCAACATCTTCCTCACGGCGGTCCACTTGCCGGAGGAATCCAACCTGGAGGCAGACCGGCTCAGCAGACTGTTAGCGGACAACTATGAGTGGCAGTTAAACGACCTAGTGCTGCAGGACATCTTTCACAAATGGGGCCACCCCATGGTGGACCTATTTGCCTCCCGGAGAAACCAGAAGTGCCAACTGTTCACCTCCTGGCAGGGTCAGGGCCCGGTCTCCCTAGGCAATGCATTTCAGATCATGTGGGACGGAATGACAGCATATGCCTTCCCTCCCACTCCCCTGATTCACAGGGTGATATGCAAGATCAAGGAGTCTCGCCTCCTCAGCATCATCCTAATAGCTCCATAGTGGCCAGCCAGGCCATAGTTCTCGGAGCTGCTCAGCCTCTCGGAGAGGCTGCCCATTCGCCCGCCCACGAGCCCAGCACATCTTCTGACACAGCAGGGGGGGCAGGGTCATCCACCCAGCACCAGAGAAATGAACCCTCACAGCGTGGTCCCGCTAGGACATCTCAGCCTCTCTAAAGCTAATCTAGAGATCATACAGGGCGCCAGGAGCAAATCCACCAGGGCCCAGTATAAGAGCAAGTGGACCAGGTTCTGCCACTGGGCAGACTCTAAGGGCATTAACCCTCTGGCATGTTCCCTGGACGACGTGTTCTTTTTCGGCGCATCTCGCCCATTCAGGCGTGCAGGTGGACAATTGCCGCACTTACCTGGCAGCCATTGGAGCTTACAGAAACTCGGAGAAGGAGAGCTTTCCCTCTTCCAACCCGATTGTCAAACATTTGACGGGTCTCGCCAGGCTCTACCCACCCATTAAGAAGCCACACGCTGTGTGGGACCTCAAAATAGTCTTGGGTGCCCTGGGGCACAAACCATTCGAACCAATGGTGCCCGCAAACATCAGGCTGGTCACCATTAAGATGGCCTTGCTAGTCGGCCTCACCTCGGCTAGCAGAATCAGCGAAATTCAAGCGCTGGTCGCCTCTGAGCCATACACTACGTTTCACAAGGACAAGGTAGTCCTGCAGACGCACCCAACGTTCCTTCCTAAGGTGCCTTCCGCATTCTGTCTGAATGAGGAAATTGTGCTGCCCACGTTTTTTGCTGAGACCAAAGACGAGGCACAGAGTTCTGCACTGCCTTGATGTCAGGCGTGCACTGAAATTCTACTTGGACATGATGAAGAGCTTCCGCAAGTCAGACACTCTATTGTTCACCTTTGGAGGTTCAAGACCGGGGTATCAGGCATCCAAGGCCTCCATAGTCCGGTGGATGGTCTCGGCCATCAAAGAAGCCTACGAGGGACAGCATAAGCCACCGCCGGCCAACATGCATGCCCACGCGGTCAGAGCCAAGGCAACTGCCATTGCTTTCCAGAGGCATGTCCCCTGGCTAGTCCTAAGCAGGGCGGCCACATGGGCCACCCCTTCGGCGTTCGGCAAGCACTACTGTTTGGATACCCGCTCTAGATCAGACACAGCTTTTGGACAGGCGGTTCTTAGGGACCTGTTTGCTTAAGGAGGGTCTCCTCTCCACTCTGGGGCTACATTCAGTTGTAATCACCCATGCAGTATGGAGGAAAGGGGACGGGATGTAAGAGTAATAATAAGTTACTCAGTGTAGTCCCCTTTCCTCCATACGTCCCACCAGCCTCCCCCCTAATAAAACTGGGTTCATTAGGCAATGTTAATTCTATTGTCGACGCGTCAGTGGGGACTGAGGTGTGGCGTCGGAGGGCAGAGTCAGGGCAGCGCATGCTCCCAGGGCTGCACCTCTGCACGCCTCTAAATTTAAAGGGGAAGGTTTTTTCTGGTGAAAAAGGTTCCATCTCCCGTCCCTCGCGAGGGACGCCCATGCAGTATGGAGGAAAGGGGACTAACGACTACGTTAGTCACTACGGTGAGTAACTTATAATTTAGGGCACAGGGGCTCCTGTTCCTACAGGTAACTCCATAGACCAACCACCATATCTGCATATATGAGACTGCCTTCCTTGAAGAATACTGTCATCCTTCTATGCTTCAGGCAATGGTGCATCAAACAAAGGTAAAGAGAGTATCTCTTTAAGAAAAGACTTGTATTTAACTAAGATGAGTGGGTGCCAAGTAGAGAGAGAATAGGGTGCGCAGGAGAAGACCCTTGACGTAAGCACTCCTTCAGGAGCGGATCTAGAGGAAGCCGCAGCAGTTGGAAAGCTGCAGAAAGCCATCCCGAGATGGCGGAGAACCTTGAATGAAGACAAAGGGGACACTGTTGTAGAAGCAGGGAGCACAGTCCTACCTAGAAAGGAAACCCGATTACCCGAGCGAGTGCCGAAGACTGCAAGGATACCCTGGGGAAACACAGGTACTGGGGTGAATGGTAAGAGAGGGAGGCTACCAGAGCAGCCAGATGTAAGAACTTCAACCTATGAAAGCCAGGAAGGCGACATTTCCCTAATAAACCAGCATAAATCGAGATATGAAGAAATCGTAAAGTACGTAATGAAAAGGGCTGGTTGGGAACAAAAAGGGAAAGTGGAAAAGAGAAGCCTTGGAAAGACTGAGAGGATCAGTAGAACTCGGATTTAAAGAGTGCATAAAACACTCTGATATAGTTTCCCAGGTTTTTGAAATTAAGACTGTTGAGTCAACCTAATAAAGGGAGCAATAACCCAATAGGAAGAACCAGGAAGCGAACTACGAATTTATGTAAAAGGAGACCAAAACCTAAGAAAGATTTAGTCTCAAGAAAGTGAGAGACATATACTTACCGGAAGGAGTGTGAGAGAATATATCGGAGAGAAGCATTTTAAATAAGCGGCACAGAGAATATAAGACCCATGAACAATCGCAAGGAGCTACAAGAGCTTCTGAAGGAAACTTAAGAGGGTCTCTGAGAAGAGCAACATAAGAAATATATTTCTACCCAGAGACATTTGTACATTAAGGATTGAAGGAAACATGATAAAAACACTGAGCAAAATCCACAAGAAAGAAAGAAAGAAAGAAGGCATAAGGGGAAATGACAGGAGACATTATTTTGGCCTACTTTAGTTATTTATATTAGTGGTAGGGTCAGATAGTTAGGTTTGAAATCAGGACATTTATTTTGGACTTCCTGACAACAAACAAGCACCTCAAGATTCTTTAGTCAGGCAGGGGAAACCCCAGAGCCATAGGGATAGATAGGCCTTTTCTTTATCATTTAATTAAAGACCGTTAACGTGTCCACAATGTGTCCGACTCCTTCTTCTGACCTGCTACAGTAAAATAAATGTTTAATCAAAGTTCTATAAAAATAAGACTTTCACTAAACTAAAAGAATAGACAAACATAGGATGCAGGCTTTGGGGGAAAACGGGCCCTCTGGGCATTGAAGAACTGGGATTTTCAGGTAAATGGACTTGTCAAACAAGTTCAAGAATATGTCTTTAAGGCATTAAAGTGGGACCTACATGTCAATCTGGCCCATAGAACTAGGACGGGGCGGGGCAGAACCCCAGTTTTATACTTTATTATCTTCTTTGAGGATCTTGACAGTTATGCCGGATTTCAAGTGCTTCAAGTCAGGCTTAAGCTGCCTCAACGAGTTGGAACAACATGGCATAATTCAACAAGTGTCAATGGCTTGTGGCTCGAAGAAGCTCTGGGCAGGCAGGTGATGTTCAAAGAGGCGTAGCTTGAAGGCTCAAAAGGGTCTTGATGCTAGGGAAGCAGAGATTCAGCTTCAGCTGCAAGCTTGCTTGGCTGGATCAACGGGTGTGGTGAGGTTCAGCATTAACCAACGGCTTGTGGTTTGAAGGAGCTTGTGACAGGCAGGCAATGTTTGGTTTGATGCAGCTTGAAGGCGCTCAATGCAGTTCGAAGATGACTTTATCAGAGACATCTCCATTCGGTCTTTGCATTTGCTCAAATTGGTTTTTAGTGCTTGCAGAAGGTTGAAGCAGTTTGAAATTACTGAAAGAGCCGAATGCAGCTTCTTTGGATCCTTGGGTACCTAAACTGGGTCCCTATTCTGCCCTTCCCAGCTTGGAAGGTAGCTAGGAACACTTGCAGGGATACCACTTCGGCAGGCAGACTCCTAGGTACCAGTGTCTAGCAGCAGGCAGGTCTTTTTCTCCAACAGGTCACTTCAAATGTTCCCCAAAAGAGATTATGGGAAGAGTCTGCACTCTCCTTGGAACTCCTGGTCTTTAATAATTGAGTGGGACTTTAGGCAGTCTTTACCCCAGCAAGGTACCAGGGAAATCCTCTTCAAGTGTTTTCAAGATAATTCTTCAAGATGATGCAAAGAGATGATTCCTTAAAGATGTCTGAAACATTATTCAGTTATGGGGTGTTCTCAGCCCCTTGTATAGACCTTTGTAAGGGGCCAAACCTTGCTTTATTTTGGCAAGGGTTATTTCTTCTGATCTTAGCTCCCAGAATGCCTTGTCTGCAAGAAATGAGGAGCCACAGGAAGGAAGTGGGGGCCTGGCAAAACCAGGATGGCTGGCCTCTTCCACAGTGGGGAGTTCTTCTCCAGCTACACTGCCCTTCCACCTACCTTCTGACTGCCTCTGATCAAAAGGACTCCAGTAAATAACTCCCTTGTGTGATTTCCCCATATTGAAGCTCAAAGCTCCCACCCTGCTCCCCCACCCCCCAGAGAAAGTATGTCCCAGTCTCTTGGGAGAGATGTCAAAGTTTCCCAGCAGAGAACAAAGAGCATCCTGGGCAAGGCCCACCATATCTTGTGGGTTAAACTTCTAAGCAAGGCACAATACACAAATGACTTTTCAGCTTTAGGCCCATTGAAAAACAAGTAGAAATAATAAATGACCAGAGATAGGGTGTTGGCAGTTTTAACACTACTTCCTCACCTGCCAGTATATCAAACTTCAAAGCCGCTTTATTTTTATCTTTAGCCACAGCTCTGCCACCGGACACATGAGATTATGCAGTTAAAGGAATTATGAAGATGGGGGCCAGTACTTTTAAAGTCAGCCAGTGTATGTTGGAATTAATTTGGTTCCAGAAGGTTTTTATTGGAAGGCACATGTCACTCTGTAGCTGCCATTTACCAGATCACATTGCAGGTGTTAATCTGCCAACTACACATGCGTGAACTATACTTTTCAGCATGGAGCATTGTAAAGGGAGGACTATTTAGCAGAGCTTACATTCTGAGAGGGACAGCCACAATAATTTTGCATTTCCCAAAATCAAAACGGCTCAGGATTGCACTCAATAGCAGAAGGCAATCTGACACAGCCCCTTTAAAT
The DNA here is from genome assembly GCF_040938575.1 of Ambystoma mexicanum. NCBI lineage: Eukaryota > Metazoa > Chordata > Amphibia > Caudata > Ambystomatidae > Ambystoma > Ambystoma mexicanum. The sequence continues at coordinate 712,864,206 of NC_090931.1, forward strand.
AGATTGCTGACCGACGAGCATATTCTATTGCTGTATTAGTTCAAAGCACACTTGTAAATGTGTATATTTACATATTTTGAATACATCTCATTATTGGTGCTTCACCATCTATCAAGGCACTTCAGCTTGCTGCCATAGCTATCTCTCAAACATAAAAACAGTTGTGGAGAGTGTTGTATACATGAACAAAACTCAGCTTTGCCTCGAAAGTAGAAAATTGATAGGGAACATGTCTTGTGTTCCATTTTTATTATGTTTTTGGGCCGATGAAGGTTGTTCTTTTCACAGTATTTAGACTATATGTGATATTTTTTTTTTAATTTATTTTATTGGTTTATACATTCAGTTTGTCAGAACCCAATAGCCAATACAAAGCAAGACAAGACAAAGCAAAACAAAACATAGGCATGAGATAAAGTTACGTACTTTTGACAGAGATCAAGCCTTTGGTACCAAAGGAGCCTTATCGGGGAGTGCCCAATAAGGCTCCTTTGGTACCAAAGGCTTGATCTCTATATGTGATATTTACTCTTTTCTTTTTGGGATTTTTTTTCTTATTTACTTAATTGGTGAAGTGCAATCCTATTTGATGGAGAATGCTGCTTAAGGATTCGGTCGTGCTCAATGAAAACTTTATAATTCTGAAAAAGTATTTATATTCTATGGAAATAATGTAAAGTTATAAAATGTGCTGTTGCCTTTCTGTTTAGGCTGTCAGTGAAGCACTGCTTGGCACCTTTGTATTAAGTTATCATTTTGGTGCGGCCATCTTGTACTTTTGAAGTCATTGAAGCATTTGAGTTTGTCATTGCTATTATCATTTTCTATTTAGTGACCCAGACAAGCACTACCTGATGTATGAACATGAACGTGTGCCCATTGCCGTGTGCGAGAAGGAACCAAGCTCCATCATAGCCTTTGCACTGAGGTACTACTGTTTTGATTTTTCCTTCTTTTTTTAAAATAATTGGAAGTGTTTTGATGCAGCAACAATAACTCATTTTAGAGATCTTGCCTGATTAAAATTTAGATTTTGAGTGGACCTATGAAAAATAAATTATTGCTTCCTATGATATAGCAGAATGTGAAGTGCAAACGGGCTGCACACTGGAAATCATATCACAATATTCCTTTATTATTTCTCATAGAAAGTAAAGAAACACCCAAAGTAAAATATCAGAGCACACCTGTCACCACCACCAGCCAAAGCACCTCCAAAGCCATTCTAGGTGACCATGCTAGAGATGTGCACGACCTCATCCTAGAACATCAACTAGATTTCATAATAATGACTGAAACATGGCTCCACCCAGCTTCCGGAACCTTACTCAATTCCGGATCCCACCTGACTTCACCATCCTCAGGGCTGACAAACAAGCGACCACTGGAGGAGGTGCAGCCATTATTGTTAAAACCACCCTAGGATTCAGAGAATGCAAACTGGAGTCCCTAACAGGGTACAGACTCCTTTCACTCAAACTAACTACTGACTCAAATACTACAATCAACTTCCTAATAGTGTACAGAGCCCCTAGCGCAGTAAATCACCCAGGCATTGACCTCCCGTTACTAATAACTTCATTCCTCAAGCCTAAAAGGAAATACGTTATTTTAGGAGACATCAACCTGGGCTTTAATGATGCAACAGACCACAAAGCCACTGCTTTACACAATGCTCTATTAGAAATGCAATTCACCCAAATAGTCAACGCCCGACACACTCTAAAGGAAGAATCCTAGACTGGATCCTAACAGTCAACACCACCATCACTCTTGAAGGCATTTTAGAGTTATCCTGGACAGACCACTCATTCATTCGGTTCAACATAACCATGACCAACGATCCAATTTCGCCATCAGCCCCTCCCATTCCTATCCTGACTAGAGACTCATGGAACCTCACCCCAGAAACCCTAACCCCCATTCTGATCAAATTACTTAATGCTCAACCTATTACCCCTGATAATATTTCTTCACACTACCATAACTGCCTGAGCCTAGCTATTGATGAAGTAGCCCAACATATATCAAAACTGGCAGGACTCAAACGCAGTAACACTTGGTTCAATGATGAACTCATTGAACTTAGAAGGAGAAAAAGAGCCTTAGAACATCTCAGAAAAAAGCCCTCTGATGAAACCAAAAACGAACTCCACAATATTTCAAAAACCTATAAACTCGCTGTAATTACACACAAAGCCAACTCATTGAACCTCTTCATCTCCAATGCCGCTTCTAACAGTAAACAATTGTTCTCTATCATCAAAGAATTAGAAACGCCTATCCCACATCGTCGTCAGCAAGTAAAGCACGGTGCACCACCATTCAGGATGCACTAGCCTCCAAAATGAACACACTCCAAAATAAAATCACGCTGCAAAGAAAATTGCTAGCACACACCAGTGATTTCACCCCAAAGCCAGTGACAGATACGGCAGACTCCATACCCAAATTTCACTTCAATGCAGTAACACCCACCCAGGTACTTAATACCGTAGCGTCACTCAAACCATCTAATTGCAAAGGCAACAGCTTTCCAGCTAAACTAGTTAAAGCATGTGCCCCCATACTAGCACCTACTATCACTAATTTCATCAACGCCTCATTCAATACTAACTCTCTCCCAGCTAATCTCAAAGAAGCTTGGGTAACACCTTAAAAACCCCACATTAGACCCCACCAACTACAGACCCAACAGGACAGTCCCCTTCCTGCTCAAAATCATAGACAAAATTGCTTATACACAAATTCAATCCCATTTAGAAAATAATCACCTACTAGGTGCTAGGCAATCCGGCTTCTGCCCCAGGCATAGCACAGAGACAGCATTATTAGATCTGAAAAATCAAATGAATGAAATTAGAAAATCAGGAAACCTCTGCATCCTACTCTTGCTAGACCGTTTGGCAGCGTTTGATTTAGTAGACCACAACAAACTATGCCTGACACTAGCAACTAACTTCCCCTTCTCTAAAGATGCCACATCACGAATCAAATAATTTCTCTCAGACCGCACCTCCAGAGTAGCTATTGGTGATGAAGCAGCCGATCCCATAGCTGTTCCACTAGGCGTCCCACAAGGCTCATGCCATGGCCTTTAGACGCCATGGGAGTAACCTACACCAACTTCGCAGATGACGTACAAATACTCATCCCCATCACAGGCAACTTAGAACAGGATACCATTTGCATCAATAAAATGTACTCTCTCATTCAGAACTGGATGGCATTCAACAGCCTCTGGCTCAATGGAGAAAAAACAGAGATCTTGATAGTATGTGCCTCTGCACGCTTATACAAGTCACATCCAGACTACCCATCCATTGTCATAGATGGTAACACATCAATATATCTAACCAAGTCAAAACTTTAGGGGTCTATCTCAACTCTAGCCTCACCATGTGTAAACACATAAACTCACTCTCCTCATCCACGTCGTACTGCCAAACTTATTGGTCTAAGTCAACCCTTCCTCACATCCCAAAACTGTTTAACACTGGCAAGAGCACTCATCCTATCCAAGATCGATTACTGTAACATACTATTACTAGGTACCTCCAAATAAATTAAATAAATTGCAACTCCTTCCAAACAAGGCCTTAAGAGCAACACTGGGCATCAGTAAAAGAGATCACATTACGGAGCATAGGAGAGCAGCACATTGGCTTCCCATACAAGTAAGAATACTTCACAAAACTCTTACCATCACTCACAAATGTGTTCCCTCAAATGCACCGACCTACCTCAACCAATGCCTCGGACTCAAAACAGCAGCATCATCACTCAGATCGAGTGCCAACGTACACCTACAGGTCCCCAGATTCAAAAACACTAGAACAGGGAACTCCCGTTTCAAAGTAGCTGCCCCCAGAATTTGGAACTCGCTTTCACCCAACATCTGTAATGAGCTCTCCCACCCTCATTTCAAGAAACTATTAAAAACCTGGCTGTTCAACAAATTCTAACCTTACTACTAACACCACGCACACACACTCCACCCCTCTCCAAACACTAACATCTCCCATTTCGATCACCACCATCTACTGCTACTGTAACCAGGCAACCATGCCAGCATTTTTGGAACAGTTATGTTTTGTTTCAGAAAATACATCTGTATTTACTGCAACTATGTTTAAGCACTTTGAATATGTAACCAAGAAGTTGCCTATTTCTTCCTGTAACTAGCAAGCTTTTCAAGTATCCTTGTAAACGTATGCCGTGATACCCCAGGGTTTTGGGCGTATAACCAAATGCAATAAATAAATAAAATAAATAAATAAAGTCTGTCACAGTATAGTTTAACATCTAGCTTCATTGTGGGTCTAAAGGGTCTACAGTGTCTTCAAACCCTTTGTCCCAGTCCCGGTTTTGTGGGTTACCCTCACCCTTCATCTTCACCATTGTCAGTTGCTCATTTGGAGGATTCTCACGCCATTCCATGATCTCCTGTCTCTTCAACATGCTGTTGATAAGATACCAGCATTTTGGCAGGAGTCACCTGAAGCGAGGGCTCTGTGAGAAACCCAAAGGTGTCTCACTTACTAGTCTGCGGGGGGGTCTGTCATCCCTGTGGCCAGGACACGGCCATAGCTATTGGATCCAGTTCCTGGGTATGGATCAGTGGGGGAGGATCACCTGGATGGGGGATCTTTGGGGAGTGGAGGTGGGACACCGACTGGCGAGACGCTGTACCCCATTTCCTGTGACACCCTTTTCCCATCCAACCTTGTAGGATATTTAAAAACTCTACCCCCCCTCTTTTCTGACACAAACAGGTTCTTACACTGTAACAAACAACGGACTAACACCAGACATGTCCCAAAACATGGGTCAGGCAGAGTCAGGCAATTAACCACGCACACCTGACGTCCCTTTACCTTCCCCACACGGATAAAAGGCGGAGCACAAAAGCACACTACAAGCAAGACCGAATGCACGAGAATACAGCTATACCGGACCGGCAGTTCAAGCAGAGGAGAAAGGCGGCAAGACCTGGAAGGACGACGAAGGGGCAACTGCCCCTGCCCTTTTCAACTCAGACCTGCGAAGCCTCCGAAAAGGGAAATTCAAAGACCGGGAGTTACAGCTGGCGTGCAGAGCAACAGATCTCAATGTTGCACTAGGGCCTCCCGCATTAATAACACAGACAGGGAAGCACGCAGGCTACATGGTACCCCCCTTGACTCTAGAGGCAAGACAATCCAACGGGTTCAACACAGCCGGTGAATAAGAAGATGCTGATAAAAAAACGTGTGTTGAGCCCAAGTTTGCAAGTGACAACATTAGATGAACTCAAGAACTTGAAAACAAAGAACATGTGTATAATTTAACTTTTGAGAAAGCCCAGACAAGGGCCAGTTGCAGAGTGGTCAGGTGCTGTAGGAGTGCTCATTCGAAGAATTTTCACTTGCCCCTTTGATTTTGTATGAAAACTGCAAGTACCAGAAGGCCCTAGGAAAGGGTGGTGTGAGATGTCAGAGTGGTCCTACAAGGGTCACGTCAAATCCTTTGTACAATCGAAAGTCTCCGACCCATTGCCGATAGAAAGCTAGGGGAAGGGAACCCCGCTTTCTGATAAGATTGTGAACTGTGGAATAAGGCAAGTGTGTCATGATCCCTTCTTCCAAGGGGTCAGGACTTGCCCCACGACCTTGGAAGCAGGCCCATGACTCTGATCCCAGGAACCAGCAAAGTCCCTATAGGGACCCTCTGGACCTTGTCCTGGCGCCAGTGGCGCCAGGCTCATGATGGTGACTGGTCCCGGCACAGGAAGCGCCGGGCTCATATTAGATAAGAGTGCTTGGTGGACCTACCTGTAGCAGACCATGCTGCTTACTTACCAGCTAACTGGTCTCCTGATCCTTCTCTGCCTGGAACTACTTTTTCTTTCTGGGTGGAGCAGGAGCCACTCCCTGGAAGCAGAACACAGGAACTCTTCTAGAAATCTGGAACTCTTTTCTTACCTGGGTGGGGCCGTGGAAGGAGACGCCTAAGCACTACAGAAGGCTATTTAAACCACACCCGATTGGTTTCACGTGCTTCGCGTTATTCTGCATCTGCAGCAGGACGCTCACCGTGTCAGCTCCAGGAAACCTCCAGCTCCAGATCCTGTGAACACGAAATAACCTGCTGGAATCCAATCTTCAGTCTTCTTCAGTCTTCTGCAGCTCCTGCAAAACAAAGGCACAGGTTAGGCTAAAGTAAAGGCAGCAAATCTACTTACCTAATCCACCGGCAGCATCCAAGGCGCCTTTTTCTGCCTTTCTCTTCCGGCATCCGACATCTGCAAAGAGAGAGAACATCGGTCAGTAATATTCAACTACAAGTTCTGCTTACCTGTGTTACGCCCGTTCCAACTCAGCTCGCGCTGCATTCCGGCACCTGCAAGGCAAGATACATCGGTTAGTAACGCTTAGTTACAAGACTGTTTACCCGACGCTTTCAATCTGTTCGCGCTGCACCTCAGCACCTGCAAAGACAAAAGAGACATTACGGAGCATTCTCCAGCGCTAGTGCAGTCTTTCTACTTACGTGCCATTAGAAGGATAATCTTCATCGTCACAGCATCTGAAAAGGGAAAGACATAGACTTTCTCCAGCATGGGGTCTGGCATGGATTCACATGCTCATGAATATTCCCCGTCGCCAGGCTGGGAATCCTCGGTAAAGAAAAAACCAGTATCAGTTTCGTTTCTGATCTGTCTTTCGTAGTAATAACCAATCACTGGTCTCTGCGTCATACTGACCACAGCCAATGACTGCCCTCTACCTAAGCACCGCCTCTGGCAGCCATCTTCAGATTTTTACCGCACGTTCATGTGTTGGGATCCTCGTGCTATTGCTCTCGAGCGTTAGTGCTATTTTTCGCGCTTTTTTCACAAAAACTTCGATTCTTTCGGTCAAAAGAGCCTCAAGCTCCACCGATCCTACATCCGATCAATGGGGACCCGTGTCGGATTCGTCTGCGCCCCTCAAGGGTGAAGATTTCGTCGAGCTACACTTCGGAGGACTCCAGAAGCTTCTCAGGCCCGGTCTCGGAGATGGCCCAGGAGAAGGGAAGCTCGACGCCCGGAAAGCTGTTCAGGGTCTGCCCTGGATGCCAGCTGCAGAACGTCTTTAAGGAGGACGAACACTCTTTCTGCCTTTACTGCCTTCATGAGGACAAGACGCACGTGGAGAAGGACTGTGCGTTTTGCGGCAACATGTCGGAACGGACCATGAAGGACCGCCATCAACGTCTCGCCAACTGGCTGGAGGGTAAGAGCCCGTCTGGCGAGAAGAAGAAGAAATCCGAGCGGTCTTCTAAGACCTTTGAGGGCGCCCCGGCGACGGGGGCCCAACATAAGGCCAAGCACCGCGAGTCCGCTGGCACCGGGAGCGCCGAACGGTCGGGCTCTACGGGCGCCAGGCAGGGCGCACCCTCCCCGGCACCATCAACCACGAGCCAACGCTCTGGGTCGGGTAAGAGGAAGGCCGAGCACCCGGCGAAGCTCCTGGAGAGGCCCCGGTCGAGCTCTAAGGCAGAGGAGGAGCGTGGCAGTGCCCCCTCCCTCAAGGATAAGGCGGTGAGCGCACCTAAGGTGGTGAAGGCCTTGATCCATCCGACCAAGCCCTCTATTGAAATGGTCGCGGCGGCCCTGGCTCAGCCTGTGGAGGCTGCACCAGTGGTGGCGACCTCAGGGCCCAGAATCTCCCTGCCTCCTCGGAGGGAGTCTTCTTTTGTGGCCATCGATAGGACCCCCGTGAAACCCTCCGTGGGGAAGAAGAAGGGGGGGCAGGGCGTCGTCGTAGATTCGGCCTCAACCTCAGAAGAGGAGCTGATCGAGGTCTTAAGCCACGGCCTAGGCGTGGAAGAAGGCCAGCCCGTCGGAATGGACCCCGACGCAGGTGACGACGACGACATCGTCGAGGATACCGACGGGGCCCCTGCTCGCCCGTCGGATTCCCCTCTGCCAGCGCCGCAAGACAACTCGGCGGCCATTTTGTTGGCCATACAGTCCTTATGCTCCGAGATAAGGACGAGGCTACCGTTACCGACGGAGGAACCTCTCCCGTCGGGGGATCCAGAACCGGGACCTTCTGGTGTTCCCCCTACCAAGAAAAGAAGGATCCATCCACCACCTCCTTTTCAACCGTCGCGCCCCGTCCAGCCCTCCTCCCCGTCCACCCGAGGGGATGATACGGGGACTGACACGGCAGCGACGGGTACGGACGACGAGGCATACGACGAGGATATTCCGTCGTCGCCTCCCACCAGGGCTTCTCCGCCCGACGAGATCGGATCTTTCCACTCCATGATCTCCAGGGCTTCCGAGCTTTTCCAACTCTGCCCTGAGGAGAAGAAAAAGGAAGGCTTCCTTTATCAGCGGCGCGAGGCCAAGAGGAAGACGGTCCTCGCAGTGCCTCTGTTGGACGACTTTTGGGATGAGGGCCTTTCCCTTCTCAAGAACCCTTCCACGACGCCAGCTAGAAGAGACCGGTACGAGAAAAAGTACCGGGTCCCGGACACGGCCCCCCTATGCCTCCGGGCGCAGCCTACCCCGGATTCCGTCGTCTCCGCGGCAGCCAGGAAGAAAGCGCAGGGGGGGTGCGGCCTCCACATCGACTTCCCCGCCGGACGGCGAGGGAAAGAAATTGGATGCTATGGGACGTAGAGTCATCTCGTCGGCAACGACGATGATTAAAGCGGCCAACGCCTTGGCTATCGTGGCTCGCTACGACAGGGAGCTCTGGTACAAGATAGCTCCCCTGCTGGATTTTCTGCCGGACGACAAGAGGGCGGAGGCCCTGGAGATCCTGCAGGAAGGTGAGGTGGCCTCGGACCACGCCATCACCGTGGCGACGGACATCGCCGACACTGGGTTCCGCCAGCTGGGCAACGGCGTTTGCCTTCGACGTCGTGGATGGCTCAAAGCTACGGACTTCCGGCAGGACGTCCAGACCAGAGTCCTGGACATGCCCTTCGACGGGAACAACCTGTTTGGGAAGACAGTGGACGATTCCCTTCAGGCCATCAAGGCGGATACTGAGACGGCCCGGGCCCTTGGAGTTCTGCAGCAACGACGGACGCCCTTTCGGAGCGGCGGAGGCAAGGGCGCCTCCAAAGGTTCCGGCGGCGGTTTCGCTTCCTACCGTCAAGCGGCCCGCTCGTCGTCGCAAGAGGCCTACAGAGGACGAGGCAAGTCTAGCGGACCCCGCCGTCGTCGCCAAGGAGGTCAAGGCGGCAAGGCCGCGTCCAAGCAGGATTGAACCGGCCGTGGGGTCGGGCCCCCACCGAAGCACCCCGGTGGGAGGCCGGCTGGCGGGCTTCGTCAGCGTGTGGGAGTCCATCTCCACCGACCGTTGGGTGCTGGACGCCCTGGCCCGGGGCCACGCGCTCGAGTTTCAAAGAAAGTGCCCGCGCGTCCCCCCCGTGGCCAGGAAAGAACTTCACGTCCCTCAACTTCTCCTGGAGGTAAAGGCGATGCTCAGAAAGGGCGCAATCGAACTCGTCCCAAAGAGGCTTCGGGGCTCCGGAGTCTACTCGAGATACTTCCTCGTGAAGAAGAAGACGGGAGGATGGCGCCCCATCCTAGACCTGCGACGTCTGAACAAGTTCATCAAGGCGCAGAAGTTCCGGATGGTCACCCTCCAGCACGTCCTGGGTCAGCTGGAGGAAGGAGACTTCCTATCGTCGTTGGATTTGGAGGATGCCTACTTCCAGTTCAAAGCCCTTCCCTTCGGACTACGGTCGGCACCCAGGGTATTCACCAAGTGCCTCGCACCGGTGGCGGCGCAGCTGCGCCGCGAGGGGATTCACGTCTACCCCTATCTGGACGACTGGCTCATCCGCGCCAAGACGAGGGAGCTCGCCGTGGTCCACACGGCAAGGACTGTCCAACTCCTCACGGACCTGGGATTCTCCGTGAACTACGCCAAATCCCACCTGGTGCCCGCGCAAGTCGCACTGTTTCTGGGAGGTAGGCTCGACAGTGTCCCTTCTGGCCTCCCCGTCGGAGGAGAGGACCAGGACCATCTTGGGCAAGGTGCAACGGATGTTGGTGGCCGACGCGGCCAAAGTGAGGTCCATCAAGTCCCTCCTCGGGATGATGTCTTCCTGCATCTACCTCATTCCCATGTGCAGGCTCCGGATGCGCCCGTTGCAAGAATTCCTGGATGCGCGCTGGATCCAGACGACGGGCAGCTTCGAGGAAAGGATCAAGCTCGACGAGAGTTTCCGACGAGCGATACGGTGGTGGGGCACCCGCGCGCATCTGACGGCGGGCATGGACTTCCAGACCCCAGCCCACCAGGAGACTGTGACCACGGATGCCTCCCTGGAAGGGTGGGGAGCGCACACCGAAAATCTGCACGCAAGGGGACTCTGGCTCCCGACGGAGAAGTCCCTGCATATCAACGTCCTGGAGCTCCGTGCAGTGTTTTGGGCCCTCAGGTCCTTCCTTCCGTCCCTCAAGGGCAAGGTGGTGAGGATCTTCACCGACAACACCACCACCATGTTTTACATCAGGAAACAGGGCGGAACCAGGTCCCCAGCGCTGTCCAAGGAGGCGCAGGACCTGTGGCATTGGGCCGTCGCCCAAGGGATTTTTCTGGTGCCGTTTCATCTGGCAGGGATAAAAAACACCATCGCCAACTCACTCAGCAGGGAGCTGCGCTCGTGCCACGAGTGGGAACTACGGCAGGATCTGGTGGATCGCCTCTTCCGACGGTGGGGCACACCCCAGATCGACCTGTTCGCGATGGCGACGAACACCAAGTGCCGGAGGTTCGCCAGCAGGTTTCCCCAGACGAGGAGCATGGGCGATGCTTTCTCGTTCCCCTGGGAGGGCCTGTTCCTCTACGCGTTCCCTCCCTTGCCTCTGCTAATCCGGCTCGTCAACCAGCTCAAGAGGTCACGGTGCAGGATGATCCTCGTCGCACCTGCGTGGCCGAGGCAGATATGGTTCCCGGACTTGCTGGACTTGTCAGCGTCCCCGCCGATCAAGCTGCCGGCGGACGCGGATCTACTCTCCAGGGAAGGAGGCGCCATCCTCCACCACGACCCGAAGTCGCTGAACTTGCAGGCCTGGCTCCTGCAGCGCTAGAGTTTGGAGGATACGACATACCGGCCGATTGCAGAGAGGTTCTTGCAAAGGCCAGGGCGTCCTCGACTCTTAAATGCTACGGACACAAATGGAAGAGGTTCTCTGTCTGGTGCCACGCACAGAAGATTAACCCTCTACGGATTACGGCTCCCCAAGTACTGCCGTACCTGCTGACGCTGGCCAAAGCTGGTCTGGCACACGCGTCCATCAAGATTCATCTTGCTGCGATCTCCCGATACACCAGAACCACGGGGCGGACGTCCTTGTGGTCTCATCGTCTGGTGAAAGAGTTCATGAAGGGACTGTTCAGATCGTTCCCGCCGGTGAAGGCTCCGGCCCCGGCGTGGGAGCTCAACGTGGTGCTGACCAAGCTCATGGGACCTCCGTTCGAGCCTCTGCACTCGGCCCCGTTGAAGTTTCTATCGTGGAAAACAGCTTTTCTTGTGGCCATCACCTCCGCACGACGAGTGGGAGAGATCCAGGCCCTTTCCTGCAAGGCCCCGTACTTGACTTTCCACGACACGAGGGTAGTGCTCAGGACGCACCCCTCCTTCATGCCCAAGGTACCGTCGGACTTCCATCTCAACGAACCCTTGGTGTTACCTGTGTTCTTCCCGTCGCCTTCGTCGCCGGCTGAGAGGACTTCGCACTCGCTGGATGTAGCTAGAGCGCTGAAGTTCTACGTGGACCGCACGAAGGGTTTTCGGAAGACGTCACAACTCTTTGTGAACTTTGGACCTGTCAATCAGGGGAAGGCTCTCTCGAAGGCTTCCATCTCCAGATGGCTCTCCGGCTGTATCATGTGCTGTCACCGGTTGGCAAACCGACCGCTGCCTGGCCGTCCGAGAGCCCATTCCACCAGAGCGATCGCAGCTACCACGGCGTTCCTATCTGGTGTGCCCCTGCTGGACATATGCAGGGCTGCTACGTGGAGGTCGACGCACACCTTCACGAAATTCTACTGCGTCGACCGGGATTCCAGGGAGGAGTCCAGGGTCGGCCAAGCAGTGCTGCGCAACCTGTTCGCCTGAGGTGAGCCTGGTGAGGAGGTAAGATGCTTAATGTTGAGTTGATGTGATGCTTAATGTTGAGCCTTTGCCACCTCCCGTGGTTGTGCATGTGTGTACTGCTATGTATTCTTTATTCATGAGCATGTGAATCCATGCCAGACCCCATGCTGGAGAAGGAACAAGTTACTTACCTGTAACTGTTGTTCTCCAGCATGGGTCTGGCATGGATTCACATGCGAACCCTCCCGCCTACCCCTCTGCGGCTCTTCACTTGGTCATACTGCCACTTCACGTGCTTCCAAATCTGAAGATGGCTGCCAGAGGCGGTGCTTAGGTAGAGGGCAGTCATTGGCTGTGGTCAGTATGACGCAGAGACCAGTGATTGGTTATTACTACGAAAGACAGATCAGAAACGAAACTGATACTGGTTTTTTCTTTACCGAGGATTCCCAGCCTGGCGACGGGGAATATTCATGAGCATGTGAATCCATGCCAGACCCATGCTGGAGAACAACAGTTACAGGTAAGTAACTTGTTCCTTACAGACTTAAGACTTTTGAAAGAGAAGAGAACAATGCAAAAGGAACTTTAATACTTACAAGGCACGCTCGTGCATTAACGGCATCTTCGCTCCCAGCAAATCCTCTGCTATCACGAGGCAGAGCTCGCATCCAGTGAAGCAACTGGATCCAGCGCCCCTGCACAAGACGCAGGATGGAGAGCCCGGCATTTACCTATATAAGGTAAGCGCAATATCAACCCAGTTCCATGGGGAAAGAAAGGGCGAGAGGGGCTAGGAACTTTCCGAACCTTCCAAACACTAATACCTTGGTTTACCCTTGCAGACATCTCACTCTTCAGCTTAAACTGTCGGTGGGAAGGGGGCCCAGTCCGGGAGCAAAACGAACCCTGCGCCTAACACTGAAGACAGTATCCTCGCCAGATCAAGACCTGCGCCTCCGGGGGAACCAGGTGAGCGTTACAAAGTGTGAATCCAACAGAGGGATGCCGAAAGAAAGCCAGGAGAAGGGAACCCACGCTTTCTGACGAATTTGAGCAAATTATGAACTGCGTTAGAAAATCATGAACTGTGTGAAAGATGGCTACGCAAACCCAACGTAGGGATGCCAAGGGGAAAGCTACTGAAAGTAAATCCTGCATTGAGATAAAGCAGAGTGAACTATATATTTGGCAAACGTGAAAACGGCTGAGGGATGTCCACAGTGTTTGTTTTTAAAGACATTGAGGCTCCTGAGTATTACGAGCGGGATTTGAAAGGCCGTATTAAACTACATAGAGGGAGGCCCACTTTGCAATGAGGATCTGAGCGTGACTGAGGGAGATCCTAGAGGCGTAGAGCAATCACCCAGGTACAAGACCAATGAAGGAACCTTTTGTTTGGTTGTTTGTTGTTTTGAACCAGCAGGCCTTCTAAGGCAAGAGACTTTGAGGAAAGAGACTTAGCCCCTGAAGGTTCTGATATTGTTGAACTGGAATTGTGTGCCTCATGCCTCAAGAGTGTGCTGTGCTCAGGAGTTCCACCTTGTCCCATGCTTGAAATGTGGGGAAGGGTGACCTGGCCATACCATCCTGACTTATCATTTTGTGAACACTTCTTTCTTTTCTGGTGAACATTATCCCACACTTTTTTTGTAACTTAGTGGTAAGGACTGGGAATATTTTTTTTTAGTATAGGGCCTTTTTATTTCACAAGACGCTACTAGGACTGCCTTATTATTTTTTGATGGTCGTAGCTTGCTCCCATCTTAGCTTTAGGTTTAGATTAGACATTTTTCTCACCCATGAATACAGTTTAATAAACACCCTTTAACTGTGATCACTTGTGTCTGTCTTTACTGTTGCCCCCATGAGTTCCTTACAGTTCTCCCACTATTTTCTTCCCAGTTATGTTCCGCTGAGGGCTGTTCCCTTCCCTACCTCGGTTGCTATCTTATCCCCCTCTCCAGCCCCTTCTACACCTCCTTTGATTGCACTCCTCACGACCACGCCACAAGCATATCTCTACTTGCGTCACTAGTGCCTGCCTTCGGCGAATGTGGCCTCCTTGTGCCTTTCTAATCTGACTAGCTAACAGGTATCTGGATTCTTCCTCTGCTGTGTTATATCTGCTCCACCACTAATGTTCTTCCTTCGATTTTTCCTCCATCCTTTTATGTTTTGCCGATCTCCTCCTCCTATAGATGGCAAACTTCCTCCTCTGTGTCTTCAGACATCTTCAGTTTACCATCCTCCTGCTTCATCTGTTTTATCTCTTACTCCGTTTCCCCTAACGTCTGCTTTAGTTTACCAAACCCCTCTTTAATATGTTTTACCTTCTTCTCCTCAACCACCTCCTTTTTCCCTTATCCCCACTTTCTCCTCCACCTTTTTATCTCCTATCACTGTAATGCTTTCCAACAGGCTTCCTTCTCCAAACTACCACACCCTTTCACAGAACATGGGGCTTTTTATTCCTTATTCTTCTCTCCCCCGATCTCAGCTGTAGGGCCTGCACCCGTTGGAGCAAATAACCAGAGCCTTCTTATTCTCCTGCATGGGGTCTGGCATGGATTTACATGCTCATGAATATACCCCAAGGTCAGGCTGGGATTCCTCAGTAAAAGAAAAAACTGTTTAACTTTAAAACTGTAGTCTTTTTTTTTGTATTTGGTTTCAAACCTTTACAAAACGCAATTCAAATGATACATACAAAATAGAAGAAAAAAATTGTTATTAGTTATAAAACTTACAGTAATTAACAATCTTTGGCACAATTATTCTGAGTCAGCCATAGATGAATTTCCAACAGTTGAAACAATTAAAACAATAAAAGATATTAAATGGGTAAAAATAAAATAAATGCAAGCTGCCCAAAAGAACTCATACAGGAGGAAGAACGAAAAAAAAAAAATGAATTCACGAGGCATATACGATGAAAATTGGGAAACTAAGAAGGACTTGTGGCATTCACGGAAAGGAGAAAAACAATTACAATGGATCAGAACACAATATTAATTCCTTCTAAGACCTGGAACATTCCGATTGTCAAAGCACTGTCATTCCCAGATATCGCTCTGTCCCAGAACATGTCAGGCAAGTATCTGTCTTTATTCACTCCAAACGGGGCAAAAAGCAGCAACCTTGCTACCCAGGTGCCTTCACACTCCATCAAAAGATGTTGCAATGATTGATTCGCCGGAAATGTACAGACTCTGCACAGCGCAGTGCTCCAAGCACCCTCTCCCCTTTTAGACAAAACCTCCCAGGTGTGAGCGATATTCGGACGCATTATCAAAAAATTCTGTCTGTATTTCCAGTCTAGAAACTTTATCAGATATCTTCGGATGACACCTAATTTTTTTTTACAACCTTCTGGAAAGAATTCACAGGAGAAATGGCACGCATGCTGTCGATTGTTTTAACCCACACCATTTCCTCCTGGGCCTTCTTAGCTGTATTTCTCCTCTAAACCAATCACTGTCCTCCAAGTCATACTGCTCCCATCTAATGACAGTCCTCTCCCTAAGTCCCTCCTTTAGCAGCCATCTTCAGATTTTTGTTGCACGCTTCAGTGTTGGGAGTACTTGAGTTGCTCTCTGCGCTATTTGTACGTTTTTTTGTGTTTTTGCAATCAAAAAGTTCAATTTTTTGTTTTAAAGGGCCTGTGTGCTCTTTTCTTCATCTGCCGACAGCGGGGATCTGTTGTCGGTGAAGTTCCGCGCCCCTCAAGGGCAAAGATCATCGAAGATTCTAGAAGGCCATCTTGGGCCTACTTCGCGCCCTCCGACCATGACAGAGGAAAAGGAGGGAAGGTACCTCTTCAGTCCCTGCACCAAATGCAGGCTACGGAATGTGTTTGTGGAGGACAAACATCTAGAATGCCTCTACTGCCTAAACTCGGGCCATAAGGAGGTAGAGTGCAAGATATGCCTACGTTTTTCTAAGAAGACGACGGAAGACGGGCACAGTAGGCTGGTGGCATGGCTTAACACGGACAAGGCCTCTGACCCGTGCTTCAAGCAGGGTCATGCCTCGTACAGTACCGGCCGGTCCGAGGAGTGGTCTTCTAAGTCCTTTGAGGGTGCCTCATCCGTGGGGGACCCAGGTAAGGCCAAGATCTGCAAGTCCGAGTTCACTGCGGAAGCGGGACCCAAAGTGGATAGGGCGCGATCAGCAGAAGCATTGCCAGCCTATCATCAAGCTACTCTTCAAAGAGGAAGTCATCTACCCCGGCTAAACTATGGGAAAAATCAGAGAAGCCGAGGACAGAGGAGAAGAAGGCTGCACAGCCCAAGCAGGCTCAAACTGCAACAGGCGAAGACCTCGACGTTGACGGCTACTACTACACGGCAGCTTCGGCCGCTGATCCTACGAGGATGGTTCCCGCGGCACAGGAAGTGTCCTTGCCTCCACAGCATGACACCGTCACAGAGACCTGGGCAAAGTCTGCAGGCCTGCCAGAAGGGGTGAAGATACCGGCCCAGGCCCCGGCTCACAAACCTCGGGGAGGAAAAATGGGGGTGCAAGGAGGCCCCGAAACAGCCCTCCCAAGTCGTCGCCCAAGCTAAGGAGGTCTCATCCACGGACGACGAAGATCAGGAGTCCATGCATATGGTCCACAATGAGGAGGACGACAAAGGCGATGACCGCGCAGGGCCTAGCTTTCTTGTTTTGCCTTCTCAGCTGAGGTACATTTCCTTGGATATTCTGTTGACTCTCCACACATTGGTGTCAGAAATCCAGATGAGGATGCCTGCAGTGCTGGTACCTGTGGTCCCCCATGTCTGATCAGCCTCTGCCGAAGAAGAGAAAGCGCCATCTGACGGCCCATATCAACCTCCTCCACCTGATCGGGCCCCAACTCCCCCAGCAGACACGGTACGGGAATGGATACGGGCACGACAGACTATGATGAAGACAGCGTCGCAGCGGACGGTGAGTCGCCACATTTGGATGCCCCACATAGGGATTCCCCACGGACGAGGTGTGTTTGTTCCACTCCATGATCACCAGGGCCTCCAAGCTATTCCAGCTGGTGCCCGAGGAGACCAAGAAGGAGGGCTTCTTGTATAAAAGGCGAGAGGCCAAGAGGAATAAGATCATGGTAGTGCCTTTTCTGCACAATGTTTGGGAAGAGGGCCTGGCCCTCATTAAGAACCCTTGCACAGCTCCGGCCAAGCAGGATAGGCTGGAAAAGAAGTATAGGGTGCCGGACTCCGCACCCAAGTGCCTGAGGTTGCAACCGTTGCCGGAATCGGTGGTGTCGGCAGGCCCTGAGGAAATGGTCGGCTAAGCTGTCCTCGGCATCTTTGGTCCCTCCAAACAGCAAGGGGAAAAGGATGGATGCCATGGCGAAGAAGGTGATTCACACTGCAGCATCCACAATTAAGGTGGCCAACACAGTGACGATTCTGGCCAGGCACGACGGGGAGTTGTGGTACAATCTAGGACCGATCCTGGAGTTGCTCCCTCACTATAGGAAGATGGAAGCCCTCGCCCTCTTCCAGGAAGGTGAAGTGGCATCACGGTGGCATTGCATGTCGCCGACACAGCGACACTTATTGTTGTTATTTCACAGTCTGTATTGTATATTTTTGCCATGCTGTAACTGTCTCTAAATCTCCCGCGCCCGATTACCCCAGGGTTCGGCGCACGGTACAAATAAAGAAACTAAACTAAAATTAAACAGCGTTATGGCAAATGGGGAACGGTAGTCTGCCCTCGAGAGATGGATTAAAGGGATGGTCTAGTAAAAAATTTTATTTAAAAAATAGATAGGCCACATAAAAAAAAATACTAGCATCCTCCGTTTTAAAACTTCCTATGTAAAATTTTGAGCTATTCAAGCTCAAAATTCGAAAAAGCAAGCACAGGGGCGCAGCCATTTTGTGAAATGGAGGCCCTCCTGTGGTGGCTTTTGCTTTTGCGGCACTAATGAAGGAAAAGCCAGCCAGCTGTAGTAAACAAAGTCTACCGCTGGGTAGCTTTCCCCTTCATTAGTGCCGGGACTCGGAGGACGCGGACCGGAGACCAGAGCAGGAAAGCTGCAGCTGAATCTCGTTAAGTGCTATTTATTTTTTTTACAAAAAAATAAGCACTAGCTGCGGTTTTTTTTCTATGTTTTCCGGGCTGCAGCGTTTTCCAACACAACCCGACGGGGAGCCCGAGAGCCCCAAATGGAAAAGCAGATTCAGGCAGACACAACACGGCATTGCGGAAAACAACCGCGTTGTGTCTGCCTGAATCTGCTTTCCCATTTGGGGCTCTCGGGCTCCCCACGGGGAGCCCGAGAGCCCCAAATGGGAAAGCAGATTTAGGCAGACAACGCAGCATTTAGCATTTCCCATTTGGGGCTCTCGGGCTCCCCACGGGGAGCCCGAGAGCCCCAAATGGGAAATCAGCTGCAGGTAGAAACACTACGCGGCATGTAAACATAACCGCGTGTGTTTCTGCCTGCTGTGGCTTTCACTTTGGGTCTCCGGTGCTCCTCTGGGAGCACCGGAGACCCAAAGTGATAGCCACAGCAGGCAGAAACACACGCGGTTGTGTTGGAAAACGCTGCGGTTTTTCTTTCCAAGTTTCTTAGGCTCCTCCGAGCCAAAGGAGCCTGAGAAACTTGGAAAGAAAAACCGCAGCGTTTTCCAACACAATAACGTATTTATGTTTGCAGTCGCTTCAAAAGCGACCGCAAACATAAATACGTTTTTAAAGCTGCGGTTTTATTTTTAAGTTTTCCGGGCTCCTCCAGCCCGGAAAACTTAGGAAAAAAAACGCAGCTAGTGCTTATTTTTTGTAAAAAAAATAAATAGCACTTACCGAGATTCAGCTGCAGCTTTCCTGCTCTGGTCTCCGGTCCGCGTCCTCCGAGTCCCGGCACTAATGAAGGGAAAGCCACCCAGCAGTAGACTTTGTTTACTAGAGCTGGCTGGGTTTTCCTTCATTAGTGCCGCAAAAGCAAAAGCCAGCACAGGAGGGCCTCCATTTCACAAAATGGCTGCGCCCCTGTCCTTGCTTTTTCGAATTTTGAGCTTGAATAGCTCAAAATTTTACATAGGAAGATTTAAAACAGAGGATGCTAGTATATTTTTTTTATGTGGCCTATCTATTTTTTAAATAACATTTTTTACTAGACCATCCCTTTAAGGCTACTAACTCCCGTCAGGAGGTCCAAGCAAATGTGCTGGACATGCCCTTTCGACGGGGAAAAGCTGTTTGGGAAGGTCGTCAATGAGTCCCTGCAGGCCATCAAGATGGATACGGAGACAACCCGTTCCCTCTGCACACTCCAGCAGCACCTCTCGTCTTTTCGCTCCACCAGCGGAAAATCGAGCAGGTTGTCAAAATGGTTCTGCACGTCTTAAAGACAGCCTTAACGATCCTCAATGCAGGAAGCCTACAGAGGCCATTCCCAAGCCAACCGTAGTGGAGGACAGCGTTGCCATCGCACGCAGGGCGCTGGCGCCCCAGCAAGCCTGAACTGGCCAAGACGTCATGCCCCCATTCGTGCACCCTGGTGGGAGGCCGGCTGATTGGTGCTGGACGCTTTCACCCAGGGGCACACCTTGTAGTTCCAATGCAGGTGTCCTTATATTCTGCATGTTTCCCATCAGGAGCAGCACCTCCCACAGCTTCTGGAATAGGTACGAACCATGCTGCGAAAAGGGGCAATAGAGCTAGTTACCCAACGGCTCCGGGGCACCGAAATCCATTCCCAATACTTTCTAGTCAGAAAGAAGATGGGGGGCCTGAAGACCCCTCCTGGACCTACAGCGTCTGAACACATTCTTAGAGTCCCAAAAATTCAGGATGGTCACGTTGCAACACGTGCTTGGCCAATTGGAGAAAGGAGACTTCTTAATGCTAATGGACCTGTAGGACGCCTATTTCCACATCCCCATTCACAAGAAACATCGGAATTTCCTACGTTTCCTGGTGCAGTGTCAGCACTACCACTTAAAGGCCCTTTGCTTCGGGCTTGAAGTCAGCCCCAACAGTGTTCACGAAATGACTGGCACCAGTGGCGGCCCATCTATCTCTACAGGGCATCAACGTATACCAGTGCCTGGACAACTGGCTGATACGCGGCCACTCACTGGAGCTGGCCGACAAACACACAGAGATGATCGTCCGACTATTGACGAATCTGATCCTAATTCTCTGTCAACGATCCAAAGTCCTGCTAAACTCCATTGCAGAATCCACTGTTCTTAGGCGCCAGACTCAATACAGTGTCTTGCCTGGCATCGCCCTCAAAGGAGAGGCTAGCAGCCATTCAGGGAAAGGTGCAACGGCTGTCGACGACAAAGGCAGCCACGGGGCGGGCAATCAAGTCACTAGTGGGGATGATGTCATCCTGCATCTACATTGGCCATCTCTGCAGTTTGCAGATGTGACCTCTACAGGAATTTCTGGACGCCTGTTGGATACAGGTGTCCGGAAGCTTCACAGACAAGAACCCTCTCAACTAAAAGTTCCAACGGGCAATAATGGTGGGGCGTCCAATCTAACATCGCCCAAGGTACAGGATTTCAAAACCCCCCCATAACAGAAGACGGTCACCACGGAAGTCTCCCTGGAAGGTTGGGGAGTGCACATGGGACATCTGCACGCCAGAGGCCTATGGCTGCCAGAGGAGAAAGATCTGCATATCAACATCCTGGAGTTAGGGGCAGTGTTCTGAGCCCTCAAGTCATTCCAACCGTCTCTGAAAGGCAAGGTGGTGAGTATCTTCATGAACAACAGCACCACCATGTTCTTCATCAGGAAGCAGGGGGCACTCGATCCCAGGCGCTCTCCAAAGAAGAGCAGGACTTGTGGCACTGGGCCGTCGGACAGGGGATGTTCCGAGTGCCTCTTCACCTGGCAGGAGTCAAGAACACCATTGCAGGGAATTGCGCTGCTGCCACGAGTGGGAGCTTTATCAGGATCAAGTGGGCCGCCTGTTCGTCAAATGGGGCAGACCCCAGATTGATCCGTTTGCGACAGCGGCCAACTCCAAATGCCAGAAGTTTGCCAGCAGATTCCACCAGCCGAATAGCCTCAGGGACGCATTCTCCTTCCTGTGGGAAGGGTAGTTTCTGTATGTTTCCTCTGTTCCCTCTCCTGCTACGAGCCATCAACACAAAGTGTCAATGCAAGATGATACTCATCGCCCCGGCATGGCCGAGTCAGATTTGGTATCTGGACCGTCTCAGCCTATCAGCATTGCCTCCAGTCAAGTTGCCGGTGGTTCCGGACGCTCTCACCAGAGAATAAGGTGCAAGCCTTCATCACGACAAAGGATCGCTGAACCTGAGGGCTTGGCTGCTGCAGCCTTAGAGTTTGGAGGTTATTAGTTGCCAGCGGACTGCAGAGAGGTCCTCACCAAGGCCAGGGTGTCACTGACCTTAAAGTGCTATGGCCATAAGTGGAAGCGTTTTGCTACGTGTTGCTGGTCACAGAAGATTACCCCTCTGAGGGTCATGGCTCCACTGATCCTTCCATATTTGATATCCTTGGCAAAGGCTGGTCTGGCGCACGCCTCCATCAAGGTGCATCTGGCAGCTATCTCCCGCTACACCAGATCCCCAGGAAGATCCTCGCTTTGGTCCCACAGGTTCATCAAGGAGTTTCTCAAAGGACTTTTCCGATCTTTCCGGCCGGGAAAGGCTCCTGCCCTGGCGTGGGAACTGAACGTGGTTCTGACGAGGCTCATGGGGGGCCCCTTTTGAGCCTGTGCATCAGGCCCTGTTTCTCTCATGGTAGACTGCTTTCCTTGTGGCCATCACCTCTGCCAGACGTGTAGGTGAGATCTAGGCCCTATCCTGCAAGCAACCATACCTGACTTTCAACGAATCAAGGTTGGTACTGCGTACGTACCCCTCTTTCATGCCATAGGTTCAGTTGGAATTCCACCTTTGCCTTTGGTGCTACCTGTTTTCTTCCTGAAACTTTTGTCTCCGGTGGAAAGGACCCTGCACTCACTGTACATTGCTCGTGCCCTGAAGTTCTACGTGACACGCACAGAGTTTTCGAAAGACTTATGAACTGTTGGTCAACTTTGATCCTGTGAACCATGGGAAAGCCTTCCCTTCCAAGGCTTCCATTTCCAGGTTGCTCTCCAGCTGCATCATGCACTGTCATTGGTTCGTGAACCAACCGCTGCCCGGCCGTCCGAGAGCCCCCTCCACCAGAGAGATCGCTGCGACCATGGCGTTCCTGTCTGGTGTGCCTCTGCTGGACATCTGCGGGGCTGCTACGTGGAGGTCCACGCACACCTTCATAAAGTTTTACTGCGTCAACAGGAATTCCAGGGAGGAGTCCAGAGTCGGCCTAGCAACGCTATGCAACCTGTTCGCTTGAGGAGAGTCTGTTCCACAGGTAAGAATGAGTTGTTTATGTTGAGCCTTGCCACCTCGTGTGGTTGTGTAATGTTGTACTGTTATGTATTCATTAATCATGAGCATGTGAATCCATGCCACAGCACATGCTGGAGAAGATTAAAGTTACTTTCCTGTATCTATTGTTTTCCAGCATGGGTCTGGCATGGATTCACATGTGAAACCTCCCTCTGACCACTCTGCGGATCTTCTTGTTCATACTGCCACTTTACGTGCTTACCAAATCTGAAGATGGCTGCCAGAGGAGGGGCTTAGGGAGAGGGCTGTCATTGGATGGGGGCAGTATGACTCAGAGGACAGTAATTGGTTTAGAGGAGAAATACAGTTTTAAAGTTGAACAGTTTTTTCTTTTACCGAGGATTTCCAGCCTGACAATGGGGAATATTCATGAGCATTGGAATCCATGCCAGAGGATGTGATCACTGCGTCTGCCAAAAATGCTGACGCGGGTTACGGCACGGCACAGTGATCGTATCGATCACTGTGCCCGCTTCCTCTGGCCTGCATTACCCCTCCCAAACCCCACTACACTCACCTTTAGGGCGCCACACTTCTGCGTGTGCCGCCCGCACTCTGTGATCCCTGCAGTGTCAGCTCCTTCCACTAACGTGGGTTGGACGGACACCGAAGCGGGCGTTTTTTTCTTTTTTTTTTCTTATGTGTCCCCCGCTTTCTGAAATGGAAAGCGGGGCACACCCCGGCAACCCCTGCTCTGCTTGGGCGCAGTAAATGTCGCCCTCATTTTGTGTGCCTCCAAAGTTGCAGTGACTGCGGGGGTGCACAAATGAGGGTGACATTTTGGTACAATACCACGCCAGACCCATGTTGGAGAACAATAGTTACAGGTAAGTTACTTAAACCTTGTTTGAGGGTAGTGAAGGTACGTGAACATGTTGGGGGTGAGCCGAGGTTTTACAGACTCGTTAACGCCCTTTTTTAAATGTGTCCTTATTCACTCCTTGGACCGTCCCTGAAGAGGTCCTTGTGTATTGTCCTAGGTAACTGGATTGCAAGCCCACTGCTTCTGAAGTTTTTCTTGCCTCTCTGAAATGTTGGGCTGCATAGTGAGACCTTCTGAATTTTCCACATGCGAAGGATGTGGAGAACAAAGGTTAGGGACGATCTGCTTTCTAGGTTGCCCCTTTGGTGTATCCAGAGCCAGGCAGAAAACTGTCACATTTCCTCAAAATAGCACAGCGCGAGTCTGACTCACATTAGCCAGTACATTTCTAGTTAGAATATCTCTTATTCTGAAAGAGATGGGTGCAAGAAATGGAGAGAGAAATATCTCCCTCTTCTATCCCCAATTCCATCTCCTGCTTGTTCACGTTTGTCCTCTGTGTGCACTTCAGAGTTGTCAGTTATTTATCCTTAAATACATACAAGATGTTGCAACATCCTATATACAAGATGTTCCCCTGAATATTTTCTGCCATATACAATAGTGTTGAATGAGTGGTTGGTGAGAGCAGCTTGGAACTAAGTGGTGAGTGTGAATCTGTTAAGAAAGAGTGTTACTCACCCCCTTGCGGACTGGCCGGGGCATTGAGTAGGAGTAGCCGCTTAGGAACGGAACCTTCAGTCACTGCTGAGAAATTGCCAAAAGAAAGGCAAGTCAGACCGCACCACCTCTTTTGAGGCAGCTCTTTCTGGTGACACACCATCCTGCTGTCCTAATAAAGCAGGCAGGTCAATGGATTACCCCAAAGAGCGGGAAAGCCACACCGCCACACCAAGCTGCAAATGAAAAAGCCAACAATGTTATATCCGAATGGATTCGATATGTGATCTCTAGAGGAGAGGTATATACCTGAAGATGTGTTGGCAGCTAGGTCTTTAAGACGAAAGTCTGGAGAGAAAGAACAGAAATACTTAGCTATGAGGAATACTTGAAAACTTGAGAAAAAAGAAATGAAAGAATAGGAGAAGCCCTACCCCTCTGGTTGTTAAAGGGTGGTCAAGAGCACTAAACAACGACGGGATAAAATAACAAACAGGGTAAGTAGTACAGGGAAACTCCCCGGTCGGCACAAGGGTCGCAACTAGGTCCAGGATGGTGCAAGGGAGGATTCAGCGTAGCGTTCAGCTTGCACAGGTAAGCCTAACAACAGTTTCATAAATAAATGACAGTCACAAGGTGAATGGCACACAAGGCAAACAGTACTAGGGTCCGGTTGGAATTCCGTCAGCTCCTATGGTTTCCAAGGGGGATGGCAAGGTAGGATCACATAATTTTAGGCTGATGGATTTCTTACCAGAGGGAATGCTGACTTCCGTGTTCGGCAAGCACCAAGGAGATCATGGATGTTGCTGACAGCTTGATGAATTTCTCCATGTTCTGGGAGGAGTTCTTGCTGCACGAACGTGCAGGAGAAAGCAGGCTGCACGGTAGGATTCAGAAAGCCGCCCTGGATAGACTTCAAGAAGACATCCGCTAAGGGTAGCAGGAAATTCGAGTGATTCGGTCCAAGATCAGGATCGAGCAGTTGGGTTCCAACAAAACAGTCGAGGGGCGCGCAGAAAGCGTTGTCAAAATACAAAATCCAAAGTCGAGCAGGAGAGAATCAAAACACAAGGATCGCAAGGGACTGAGAAAAACGCTAATTAGAAGCGCCGAGCCCTGGATCACATAACCTTTTATGGGAAGTAAAGCGTGACCCACATACACGCGTCGACTTGCCACAGCGTGACTGCCTCAGCTGATAAGAGAAATGCCGAATAGCCCTGCAGCGTGGTTTCCCCAGCAACCGCCAACGCTGCCAGAACGGGGAAAATAAGTAAGTCACCCGATTCTTTAGACGGCAAAGCCGATGCGAGCTAGGGCGAGCAGATTGTAGCTGGAGCGCAGGTATAACAGAGTTTATTTTTGCTGCTTTCCTTCCCTAGACATCAATGGGGCAACCAACCTTTTCTACTGTTTTGAACCTGTTCTGATTTTTGCAGACCAGTGAAGTCCTTCTGGCTTAACTCGCCTTGCTAAGCTCAACTGTTTCGACACTGATCAGTCATCATCACTATTAGTGCAGGAGAATTCTCCATAGTAAAATACTCATTTCATTTTTCTACACACATCAGCTTACAGTTAAGTGTGGTAGGGACACTTTGTGTCCCTGTATCTTTGTTATTTGTAGTTTTAGGTTACTAACTCAATGTGTCCAGGACGGGCTGATGGCAACAGATATTTTGAGACAGTTTTTGTTTTTATTGTCACGCACTTTTGTATTTTACCCATTAATGCCAAAAGGAGTACCATAAACTCTAAAATGGCTGTGACACAATATTTGTGCTGTCCTTTGGCCATCTTGTTTTCTATAATGTATTTATTGCAATATGGCATAATATAAATCTTTTGCCAACACAACATAAAACAAATCACAAAAATCTCAATAAAATCTTAATATTTCATAAGCAATCATTTAAGAAAAATGTTTTAAAAGTTTAAAACCGCAATACATTGAGCAGTTTTCGTTTAAATTAGAATGAAATGCCACAATTGATCAGTAAAACATAACGTTTCTTACTGTGCATATTTCATGATCTTTTGATTTCTGTGCACAAATGTTAAAGTTCAAAAGAAAAGGGTAACTCCAACACAAGTTCCAAATGGAGGAAGATCATAATTCTCCAGCATGGGGTCTGGCATGGATTCACATGCTCATGAATATTCCCCGTCGTCAGGCTGGGAATCCTCGGTAAAGAAAAAATCAGTATCAGTTTTGTTTGTGATCTGTCTTTCTTAGTAGTAACCAATCACTGATCTCTGGGCCATACTGCCCCCAGCCAATGACTGCCCTCTCCCTAAGCCCCGCCTCTGGCAGCCATCTTCAGATTTTTACTGCACGCTCAAGTGTTGGGAGTCCTCGTGCTTTAGCTCTTGAGTTTTTGCTGCGTTTTCGTGCTTTTTCAGGAGATTTTCTAATTTTTTCGGTTTAATCGAGCCTCAAGCTCCACCGTTTCTACTTCCGATAACAGGGACCCGTTTCGGAATTCTTCTACGCCCCTCAAGGGTAAAGTTTTCGTCGAGTTTACGCTTCTTGGAGGATTCCAGAAGATCTGCGGCCTACCTCAAATGACATGGCCCAGGACAATGGAACCTCGACGCCCGGATCCAAGCTGTTCAGGTGCTGCCCTGGATGCAGATTACAAAACGTTTTCAAGGAGGACGAGCATTCGCAATGTCTCTACTGCCTTCATGAGAACAGGACGCACGTGGAGAAGGACTGTGCGTTCTGCAAGAACCTTTCGGAACGGACCAAACAAGATTGTCGTTCCCGCCTCACCGCCTGGCTGGAGAAGGGCACAGCAGGTGAGAAGGCGAAGAAACAGTCTGAGCGGGCTTCTAAGTCCTGTGAGGGCGCCCCCGGCGACGGGGGCCCAACAGAAAGCCAAGCACTGCGAGTCCGCGGGCATCGGGAGCGACGAAAGGTTGGGCTCTTCGGCTGCCAGGTAGGGAGCGACTTCCCCGGCACGTTCAACCACGAGCCAGCGCTCTGGTTCGGGGAAGAGGAAGTCCGAGAACCCGGGTTAGCTGCTGGAGCGGCCCCGGTCGATCTCGAAGGCGGAGCGAGGCGCTGACCCTCCCCCCAAGGCGAAGGACCAGGACGCACCTAAGGTGGTGAGGTTTTTGATCCAGCCGGCAAAGGCCTCTATCGAAGTGGTCGCTGCGACCCTGGCGAAGCCGGCTGAGACTACGCCAGTGGAAACGGCCCCTGGGCCCAGAGTATCCCTGCCACCGCGGATGGAATCCTCTTTCCAGCCCATCGTCAAGACCCCCGTGAAGTCCACGGCGGAAAAAGAGGGGGGGGGTCGGTGGCCATTACAGACTCAGAATCAGTCTCTGAGGAGGATCTGGTGGAAACCGAGAAGGGCCTCAACGAGAGGTTCATAGGCCTCAACGAGAAGTTCAAGAAGGTTCGATCCCAGGGGACGGTCCCCGCTGATGTGATCGAAGATAGCGACGAAGAGGGCCCAGTGGAGCGGCCATCCCGTCCGTCGCGGCCATTACCCAAGCCCCAGGATAGCTCGGCGCCCATTTTGTTGGCGATCCAATCCTTATGTGCTGAGATAAGGACGTGATTACCACGGACCCCGACGGAGGATCCAGAACCAGGCCCGTCGGGAAACTCTCCGAACAAGCGGAGGAGAATCCACCCCTCTCCGCCCTTCGTGCCCGCGAGGCCTGTGGACCCCTCATCCCCTTCGCCGGACCATAGAGAGGATATGGCGACAGATACAGTGACGGGGACGGATGACGGCGGCGATGACACAACGGACATCCCGTCATCACGCCCCCCTCGGGCTTCTCCAGCCGACAAAATTGGGTCCTTTCACGCCATGATAACCAGGGCATCCGAGCTCTTCCAGCTCTGCCCTGAAGAACAAAAAAAGGAAGAGTTTCTTTACCAACGACGAGAGGCCAAGAGGAAGACTGTCCTCGCGGTACCTTTGCTCGACGACATCTGGGACGAGGGGCTTGCTATCCTCAAGAACCCGTCCCGACACCCGCCAAGAGGAACAGGTACGAGAAGTAGTACCGAGTCCCCGATGCCACCCCCTTGTGCCTCAGGGCCCAGCCCACGCCAGACTCTGTCGTCTCGGCAGCGGCCAAGAAGAAAGAAGCGGGTGAAGCGGCTGAAACTTCCACTTCCCCGCCAGACAGCGAGGGCAAGAAGTTGGACTCGATGGGACGACGAGTCATCTCGTCGGCATCGACGACGATTAAGGCGGCCAATACCTTAGCGATCGTTGCCCGCTACGACAGGGAGCTTTGGTTCAAGATAGCTCCCCTGCTAGACTTCCTACCTGACGACAAGAGCGCGGAGGCCCTTCAAATTCTGCAGGAAGGCAAGGTGGCGTCGGATCACGCCATAACGGTGGCAACGGACATTGCCGATACTGGATTTCGCCAACTGGGCAACAGAGTTTGCCTCCGACGACGAGGATGGCTCAAGGCGACGGACTTTCGCCAGGATGTCCAGACCAGAGTGTTGGATATGCCGTTCGACGGCAACAACCTTTTTGGTAAGGCGGTGGACGAGTCGCTCCAGGCCATCAAGACCGACTCGGAGACGGCCTGGGCCCTAGGGGTACTTCAACAACGACGGCCTTTTCGGAGCTCCGGAGGCAGACAGGGTGCCTCCAAGGGATCCAGCGGTGACTCTTCTACATACCGCCAGGCGGCCCGCTCCTCGTCCCAGGAGGCCTGCAGAGGTCGCGGCAAGCAAGGGGGATCCCGCCGTCATCGCCAAGGAGGCCAAGGCGGCAAGGACTCCTCCAAGCAAGACTGACCCGGCCGTGTCGTCGGGCCCCCACCGAAGCACCCCGGTGGGAGGCCCGCTGACGAAGTTAGTCAGCGTGTGGGAGCCCATCTCCACCGATAGTTGGGTGCTGGACACCCTGGCCAACGAGCACTCGCTGGAATTCCAAAAGAAGTGCCCTCGCATTCCTCCCGTGGCCAGGAAGGAGAATAGAGTCCCTCAACTGCTGTTGGAGGTAAGGGCGATGCTCAAGAAAGGGGCCATCAAGCTTGTCCCCAGGAGGCTCCAGGGCTCCGGAGTGTACTCCAGGTACTTCCTCGTCAGAAAGAAGACAGGCGGTTGGCGCCCATCCTGGACCTGCGTCGGTTAAACAAATACATCAAGGCGCAGAAATTCAGGATGGTCACCCTCCAGCACGTGCTGGGACAGCTGGAGGAGGGCGACTTCCTATCGTCGTTGGACTTGGAGGATGCTTACTTCCACATCCCCATTCTAAAAGGACACAGAAAGTTTCTCAGGTTCGTGGTTCAGGGATGCCACTACCAATTCAGAGCCCTACCGTTCGGATTAAAGTCGGCACCCAGGGTATTCACCAAGTACCTGGCGGCAGTGGCGGCGCGGCTGCGCCTGCAGGGGATCCACGTCTACCCCTACCTGGACGACTGGCTAATCCGGGCAAGGACAAGAGAAGTCGCCGTCGGACACACAGCGAGGACCGTCCGGCTGCTCACGGAACTGGGGCTCGCCATCAACTACCCCAAATCCCACCTGGTTCCGTCGCAAGTAGCACTGTTTCTGGGAGCGAAGCTTGATACAGTGGGGCAATTGGCCTCCCCGTCAGAGGAGAGGACGAAGACCATTCTGGGCAAGGTGCGGCGCCTGCTAGCCACGGACGTGGCCAGTGTGAGGTCCATCAAGTCCCTACTCGGGATGATGTCCTCATGCATCTATCTTGTACCCCTTTGCAGACTTCGGATGCATCCGCTACAGGAGTCCCTCGACGCCCGCTGGTTTCAGGCGACGGGCTGCTTCGAAGACCGGATCCCTCTCGACAAGGAGTTCCGTCGGGCGATCCTATGGTCGGGTACCCGTGCTCACCTCACTACAGGCACAGACTTTCAAACCCGGCATTTCAGGAGACGGTGACGAAGGACGCCTCTCTGGAGGGTGGGGGGCCCACACCGGAGATCTCCACGCAAGAGGCCTTTGGCTCCCAGAGCAGAGGTCTCTCCACATCAATATTCTGGAGCTCTGAGCAGTGTTCTGGGCGCTCGAGTCGTTCCTTCCGTCCCTCAAGGACAAAGTGGTGAGGTTCTTCACCGACAACACCACCACGATGTTCTACATACGGAAGCAGGGGGCCACCAGATCCCCAGCCCTATCCAAGTAGGCCCAGGATCTGTGGCACTGGGCTGTTGCCCAGGGGATGTTTCTGGTTCCCTTCCACTTGGCAGGAATAAAAAACACCATCGCCGACTCACTCAGGAGGGAGCTGTGCTGGTGCCAAGAGTGGTAACTACGTCAGGACCAGGTGGATCGGCTCTTTCGACGATTGGGCAAACCCCGGATCGACCTTTTCGCGACGGCGATGAACTCCAAGTGCCAGCAGGTTCCCGCAGCCGAGGAGCATGGGCGATGCTTTCTCGTTCCCCTGGGACGGCCTGTTTCTATACGCGTTCCCTACGTTGCCGTTGCTGCTCCGCCTCATCAACCAGCTCAATAAGTCCAGGTGCAGAATGATCCTAGTCGCACCGGCGTGGCCGAGGCAAATCTGGTTCCCGGACCTTCTGGACTTGTCAACGTCCCCACCAGTCAAGCTGCCGGCAGACGTGGATCTTCTCTCCAGTCGCTGAACTTGCAGGCCTGGCTCCTGCAGCACTAGAGTTTGGAGGGTACGATATCCCGGCTGACTGCAGAGAGGTTCTTGTAAAAGCCAGGGGGTCCTCAACTCTCGAGTGTTACGGTCATAAGTGGAAGAGGTTCTCTGCCTGGTGCCGTGCACAGAAGATTAACACTCTGCGGATTATGGCCCCTCAAGTACTGCCGTACCTACTGTCGCTGGCCAAAGCTGGACTGGCTCACGCCTCCATCAAAATACATCTGGCTGCCATCTCCCGATAAACCAGGACTACGGGACGGGCGTCCTTGTGGTCTCATCGCCTGGTAAAGGAATTTATGAAGGGACTATTCCAATCGTTCCCGACAGTGAAGGCTCCTGCCCCGGCGTGGGAGCTTAATGTGGTGCTGACCAGGCTCATGGGGGCCCCATTCGAGCCTATGCATTCAGCGCCTTTGAAGTTCCTGTCATGGAAGACCGCGTTCCTCGTGGCCATCACCTCCGCACAACGAGTGGGAGAGATCCAGGCTCTATCTTGCAAGCCTCCATACTTGACTTTTCATGACACGAGGGTGGTGCTGAGGACACATCCCTCCTTCATGCCCAAGGTGCCGTCGCACTTCCACCTCAACAAGCCCTTGGTGTTACCAGTTTTCTTCCCGTCGCTTTCGACCCCGGCCGAGAGGACTTTGCACTCGCTGGATGTAGCTAGAGCGCTGAATTCTACGTGGACCGCACAAAGAGTTTTCGGAAGACGTCACAACTGTTTGTGAACTTTGGGTCTGTGAATCAAGGGAAGGCTCTCTCGAAGACTTCCATTTCCAGATGGCTCTCCGGCTGCATCATGCACTGTCACCGGTTGGCAAACCGACCGCTGCCCGGCCGTCCGAGAGCCCATTCGACCAGAGCGATCGCTGCTACCACGGCGTTCCTGTCTGGTGTGCCCCTGCTGGACATCTGCAGGGCTGCTACGTGGAGGTCGACGCACACCTTCACAAGATTCTACTGTGTCGATCGGGACTCCAGGGAGGAGTCCAGGGTCGGCCAAGCAGTGCTGTGCAACCTGTTCGCTTAAGGTGAGCCTGGTGAGGAGGTAAGAATAGCTTAATGTTGAGTTTGGATGTGATGCTTAATGTTGAGCCTTTGCCACCTCCAGTGGTTGTGCATGTGTATTCTGCTATGTATTCTTTTATTCATGAGCATGTGAATCCATGCCAGACCCCATGCTGGAGAAGGAACAAGTTACTTACCTGTAACTGTTGTTCGAGGGGATTGGGTCCTCCGACGTATTCCATATCTATGACATGTAATCACCACAGCTGTGATGCTTCGGAAACTTTTTCTGCGTCCTGCGTCGATGACGTCGATGCGCCGTCGTCGAGGACCTCCTCCGACGTCATCCGATGTGATAAGTAGGACGCACGACGCCCATAGCCTCAGTTCCGTTTTTTCCGCGAACGTGTTGCTTCGTGTTTCTCGGTTTAAACGCCTCGACTCTTTGGAGTTCTGTTCTTCTCGGTTCTTCGAACCTGTTCGTTTGTGAAAATCCTTCTGAAGATGTCTACTTCGTCTTCGACCCCGCGTCCGGGTTTCAAGAAGTGCGGGGAGTGTGAGTCCAAGATGTCGGTGACGGACTCGCACGACGCCTGCCTCTGGTGCCTCGGGGAGGCCCACGACACGGATGACTGTATCGACTGTCAGTCGCTCACGTCCAAAGCCTTACGCGAACGTAAGAAGAAGTTGTCGGTAGGTCGGGTGTCCAAGCCCCGGAAGTCGAAGTCTGCGGGGCTTTCGACGGATGATTCGAGGGGTGACTCTCCGTGTCATCGTCGGAAGTCTCGTGGGTCTCCTTCTAGGAGTCAGTCTTGCCACTCCTCTGCCTCTTCAAGGCATTCTCGGAAGCGCCGACATCGGTCGTCTTCCAGGTCCTCTTCGGAGGGCTCTGCCCGGCACGTCGCTTACCCCTCGGGCCGTGCGACGCCGGAGGAATGGGCTTCCTTCGGGAAGCAGATGTTGGCGATTCTTGAGTCGCAGGGTACTCAGCCGTCCGCGCCCCCGAGTGGGGTCGGTCGAGAGACAACGCTCGCAGGAGTGGTCGGCACGAGTCACGGGAGAGGTCCCGTTCGGACAAGGGGACTCGTTCTCGACGTACCCGTTCCAGGTCCCGGTCCTCGACGCGTTCGAGACCGTGTGCACCTGTGAGGTCTTCGAAGAAGGCTTCGACGTCTGTGGCGTCGAGGGCGTCGACAGGCTTTCTGGAGGCTCTGGCTCCGAGGAAGTCTTCGATGCCGTCGACGCTCAGGTCGTCGAGGGACACGCTCGGGGCTCCGGCCTCGAGGGCTGTGTCGACGCCGCCGATTCTGGAGGCGCTGCATCTGACGTCGACGCCGATTTCCTCGACGTCGACGCTGTTCCTCTCGGCGCCGATGCCGGTTCTCTCGACACTGGCGCCGATTCGCTCGACGCCATCGACGCCTTTCATGTCGGAGGTACCCCAGGGCACGGGTGGACCCCATAGGAAGGCTCTGGTTAAGAGCAAGCACTCTCGAGTGCCTTCTTTTCGCCACCTGGACTATATTTCAGAGGCGGATGAGGATTCTGATGGCCTGGTTCCTAGTCAGGTTCCGGATGACATTGTCTTGGGCCATAGTCAGTTTGACGAGTTGAGACAGTCACTGCATGATGCCAGTGGACTGGACACCTCTCCGGAGGTGGAGTTTTGTAGGCCTGAGCCTGGCTCTCATGCTGATTCCTCGTACCGGCGCCTTATGGCTAGGGTTTCTGAGTACTTGGGATAGTCTGCTCCCCCAGGGGTGTTTGTGCAGGATGATCTGACAGACATCCTTGATGTTGGTCCCCCAACTGACCCGGTTCTGCCGTTCCATATGGCTTTACAGAGAAGGGTGGCGGCGGCTTGGACTGCTCCGGAGAGTCTCCCGGCGGTGGCCAGATCCTTGTCGCGAAAATACCGTCCAGCCAGTGGCGACCCCTGCTACTTGACCAGGCACCCCACTCCGGAGAGTTTGGTGGTGCAGGCGGCCACGGCCCCGGTAAAGCAGGCGTCGTACCCTACCATCCCTCCTGATAGGGACGACAAACGTTTTGATGGCTGGGCGAAGAAAGTGTTTTCTTCTGGTGGTATGGCGCTTCAGGCGGCCAACTCCATTTGTGTCTTGTCACGTTTCACGCACACTCTGTGGAACTGTGTTGCGTTAGCGGCTGAACATGTTCCCGAAGGGGATGAACGGGATGGTTTCCTTGCTATGGTCCAGGATGGTAAGGATGCCATGTGTGAGTCCGTTCAGTCGGGTTTGGACTTAGCTGAATGCGTCAGTAGGCCCATGGCGGCGAGCACCGTGATACGCAGGTTTGCGTGGTTGCGGAAGTCGGGGTTTGCGCCTGATGTGCAGTCCCGGCTCCTCAACATGCCCTTTGCTGGTGAACACCTTTTTGGCAGCAAGGCTGACGAGAGCCTTGAGAGGTTGCAGACCTCAAAAGCTGCAGCGAAGTCGTTGGGCGCTGCAGTTCGCCAACCTCCGCCTTTTCGTCCTAGGGGACAGCAGTGGAGGGGTGGTTCCTTTCGCTATTACTCCTCCTTCAGTAAAGCGAGAGGAGCTGGCAGTCAAAGAGGCCAACGCAGGGGTACCAGAGGTGGACGACAGGGTACCCGTGGTGCCAAGGCCGCTCGGGCAGTTGCCTCTTTGCCCTCAGGTAACGCCGCAGCCGCTCCCACTCAGTCGTGAGGCCATGTCCCATGGTTCGCCGGTTGGGGGAAGGCTGGCGCAGCATCTTGTAGAGTGGCAAGCCATTACTTCAGATGTGTGGGTTCTGGAGATCATAACCCACGGCTACTGTCTTCCTTTTCGGCACAGGCCTCGCGACAATCCACCGGGGAACCTCTCTTTGCAGAGTCCGGATCGGCTCCTTGCGCAGGAAATTCAAGCCCTGCTGGAGAAAGGCGCCATAGAACTGGTGCCTGTAGCGGAGAGGAACAAGGGATGGTATTCCCCTTATTTTTTGGTTTCGAAGAAAGACGGGGGATTGAGACCCATCATGGACTTGTGCGGTTTGAACAAACTCCTCAGGAAGGACAAGTTCAAGATGGTTACTCTCTCTCAAGTCCTCCAGGCCCTTCAGCTTCAGGACTGGTTGGTGTCACTCGACCTCAAGGATGCTTACTTCCATGTGCCGATCCATCCCAAGCACAAGAAGTACCTGAGGTTCGCGGTTGGCGACTCGCACTTTCAGTTTCGGGTCCTGCCGTTCGGATTGACCTCCGCCCCGAGGGTTTTCACCAAGCTCATGGTGGTGGTGGCAGCGCATCTCAGGCAAGGGGGGATTCACGTCTACCCCTACCTGGACGATTGGTTGATCAGGGGGAGCTCTCCCGAGCAAGTCCTGGATCATCTATCGATCACCTGTCGCTCCCTTCACAGGCTGGGCTTCTCCCTCAATTTAAAGAAGTCCCATTTGACGCCAACACAGCGGCTCCAGTACATCGGAGCAGTGCTCGACACTTCCCTGGGGCAGTGTTTTCCTCCCCAGGTGAGGGCTCTTCACATTCAGCAGATGGTGCACAAGTTTCAGCATGCCCAGACGCTCCCAGCGTTCGAGTTCTTGAGGTTGCTCGGTCTCATGGCATCCTGCATTCTTCTGGTGCCAGAGGCTCACCTGCGGATGAGATCTTTGCAGTGGGCACTCAAGACGCAATGGTCGCAGTCCTCAAGCAGGATGTCGGACTCGATTCAGGTGCCGTCCTCGGTCCCCCGGGACCTTCTGTGGTGGGCCGTCGAAGGCAACTTGATGAAGGGGGCTCCATTTTGGCGTCCCTGGCCGGAGGTGACGATCGTGACGGATGCATCCCTCACGGGATGGGGAGCTCATGCCAACGGGCTGACAGTCAGCGGTCGTTGGTCTCCGTCGGAGTCCAGACTCCATATAAATCTGTTGGAGCTGAGGGCCGTCAGGCTTGCCCTGAAGGCTTTTCTGCCGTCTGTGCGAGGGAAGAATGTCCTGATCCTGACGGACAACACAGTGGCCATGCACTACCTCAACAAAAAGGGGGGGGCAGGGTCACTTCCTCTGTGCAGAGAGGCGATGCAGCTCGAGTTCTGGGCCATCCAGCAGGAAGTTTCGATCTCGGCAGTTCATCTGGCCGGAGCCGAAAACGTGACGGCGGACGCTCTGAGCAGGCAGAGCGCGATCTCTCACGAGTGGGAGTTGGCTCAGGAGATTCTCCTGGAGATCTTCGCCCTTTGGGGGACCCCTCAAGTGGATCTCTTCGCCTCCAGTGTCAACCGGAAGTGCGAAAGGTTTTGCTCGCGGGAATTTCCTCCAGAAGGAGCCTTAGGAGACGCGTTCGTGGTGGAGTGGTCATTCCCGCTGCTGTACGCGTTTCCTCCAGTCCCCGTCATCCCGCAAGTGCTGCGGAGGTTACGGAAGTTCGGTTCCCGGATGATCCTCATTGCCCCGGCGTGGGCTCGGAGGACGTGGTACCCGGACCTTCTCGACTTATCCATCTGCCCTCCACGTCGTCTTCCCTACCGAGACGATCTGCTCTCACGGGAGGGGGGTCAGGTTCTCCATCCAGAGGTCAGATCCCTCAACCTTCACGCTTGGCTTCTGAAAGGTTGAGGTATAAGGATTGGGACCTCCCTGAGGACGTGATGGAGGTGTTGCTTTCGGCCCGAAGACCGGCAACAAAGTCTCTGTACCGTTGCCGTTGGCGTAAGTTCTGCGACTGGTGCAGGGTTCAGAATGTGGATCCTTTTGCATGTGACATCCCCATGGTTCTGTCCTTTTTACTTTCTTTGGCCCACAGGGGCTTGCAAGTGGGTACCGTTAAGGGTTACCTGGCGGCGCTGTCCATCTTTGAGCGCTCGTCTGAAGAGTGTTCTTACTTTAAAATCCCTTTGATTTCACAGTTCCTGAAAGGGCTCACTAATGTGTTCCCTCCGTCACCTTTCCTGGTGCCCGGTTGGGATTTAAACCTGGTTCTTAAGTTTCTTATGGGTGCTCCGTTTGAGCCTTTACATTCTTGCCCTTTGAGGCTGTTAACTCTGAAAACTGTGTTTTTAGTTGCGGTTACTTCCGCTCGCAGAGTGAGTGAGTTACAGGCATTTTCAGTTAAGCCTCCCTTCACTGTATTTCACAAGGACAGGGTTGTCCTTAGAGTTCGTCCTTCTTTTCTTCCGAAGGTAGTGACGGAATTTCATTTGGCCCAGAAGGTTGTTCTTCCGGCATTCTATCCTCCTCCACATCCTGGTAAGGAAGAGGAGAGGCTCCATAGGCTTGATCCTAGGAGAGCTTTAAGCTTTTATGTTTCACGCATGTCACAGGTCAGAGTGGATGATCAACTCTTTATTGGTTACGCTGGAAAGCGTTTGGGGCAAGCTGTGACGAAACAGACTTTGTCTCGCTGGATTATTTTGGCCATCTCGGAGTGCTACCGTTTGGCGGGTAAGGACCCGCCGGCTGGCTTGCGGGCCCATTCTATCAGGGGTATGGCTGCGTCTACTGCCCTGCAGAGGGGTGTTCCTATTCGCAACATCTGTGATGCAGCCACCTGGGCTTCAGTACATAAATTTGTACGTCACTATTCCCTTGATTCCATCCGAGCACAGGATCTGGCCTTTGGCAAGGCGGTCCTTTGCTCTGCTATTTGATTGGCTATTCTACATTTTGATTCTAAATTCTTTCCCTCCTCCTTGCTTTGGTACTGCTTTGGGAGTCTGTCATAGATATGGAATACATCGGAGGACCCAATCCCCTCGAAGAACAAGTTACTTTCTTACCTAGTAACGTTCTTTCGATGGGATGGTCCGACGACGTATTCCATATCGCTCCCGCCCTGCCTTCCCCGCTACAGAATTTCTTTTGCGATTGCAGCTTACGTTCCGCAAGGCTTTGTGTCTGACTGGCAGTTGACTTATGTCACACGTTCTGGGGGAAAAAACTACAACTGAGGCTATGGGCGTCGTGCGTCCTACTTATCACATCGGATGACGTCGGACGTCGGAGGAGGTCCTCGACAACGGCGCATCGACGTCATCGACGCAGGACGCAGACGCCGAAAAAGTTTCCGAAGCAGCACAGCTCTGGTGATTACATGTCATAGATATGGAATACGTCGTTGGACCATCCCATCGAAAGAACGTTACCAGGTAAGAAAGTAACTTGTTCTTCTCCAGCATGGGTCTGGCATGGATTCACATGCGAACCCTCTCGCCTACCCCTCTGCGGCTCTTCACTTGGTCATACTGCCACTCCGCGTGCTACCAAATCTGAGGATGGCTGCCAGAGGCGGGGCTTAGGGAGAGGGCAGTATGACCCAGAGATCAGTGATTGGTTACTACTAAGAAAGACAGATCAGAAACAAAACTGATACTGATTTTTTCTTTATCGAGGATTCCCAGCCTGACGACGGGGAATATTCATGAGCATGTGAATCCATGCCAGACCCATGCTGGAGAACAGCAGTTACAGGTAAGTAACTTGTTCCTTCCTGGGAATGGCTCCCTTCCCCAGGTTTCTTTCCACCACAAACAAAAATACCAATGAATAAGTAAGTTCTTTAAAGCCCAAAAGGATGCTTCTTTCCTTTACAATCCACTCCAGGGGAAATAACTCCCTTCCCCAAGTCTTTTACACAAAACACTGTATTTCACAAACCCCAGGGTATGGCTTTTCCTTGGGATTCTCTTTTTTCCAAGTAACACAATTTTGGGTGCACGTCCCAGATTCGCAAGACACCTAGTATACTCACCTGCTTGCTCTCTCATGTAGCTCCTTTATACAATTTGGGTGCAAGTCCCAGACACGGGCTTCTCAGCAGAAGATGTGCAGGAGACTGAAGCGAGGAGCAGTTGTCAAGCCATGGGCCTCAGTTGAGAGAGGGGCTCCATAAACGTGTGGCCGGACCAGAGACACCTTCACAGAGGAAGGGTGTTAGACCCTAAGAAGCCAGAAGCAATAGAAGTTGTGGTAGAAATCGTAGAAGCAGTGCGGCCCGCAGAGCAAGTGTTTAAGAAGCCAGTGAGTGAAGTACGGCATTCTTATACCAATGTCCAGTCCCCTGTTCTCTCGCATATGATTTAAAGCTAGTAGAAGTTGTTTATTGAAGCTGAAATACCTGAACAATGGAAATGTATCACTTGCGTATAATATGAAAGGCCTTTTACTCGCAAATGCTGATTATATATCCATTGTTAAACTTTTACAAGACTGTTACTATCTGAAGGAGTAGTTGCGTGCCACTAATTAAGCAGAGTGAACATTGTGACGACCATTACCGAATACCTAACCTTGATAATATCATTAGTTAAACTTTTAACTTGTGAAAACTACATCAAGGAGTGGTTGTGTCGGCTTAATTGTGATTCTCAAAGGAGGACTGAACTCTATCCTTGACTTTTACACAGGAATACAATTATATACCAATCTTTAAACCTTAGAAACTACATCAAAGAGTGGTCACGTGTACCTAATCCTGTTTCCGAAAGAAAGAGTGAACTCCTCTCTTCATTCTAAAGTGGCATATCTTTCATATATAAGAAGTCCAAGTGTATATACTATTGAAGAAGAGAACAAGCATTGCCCAAGCAAAGAGCCTCCCCATATTAACAGTGAAACCAGCCTTTCTCAGAGTTAAAAAGCAATCTTAACTGTACTGTGAGGTTAATAACAGTTTAGTTGGCCTAGGATACAACTGTGCAAGCATTACCCGAAGCTAAGAGAATGACACTTAGGCTTGTAGATATTTACTTAGGCTGATAGCTGACAAAAAGGTGCAGGTAAAGTTGGGGAAGGGAAACTGGCTTCCTGTAAAGACTATTTTGAAGTTGACATAACCTGTAATGCCAGAGACTGTGGAGGAAAGTGAGAAGTGAGTCAAAAAGGCAAGGCCAGTTTGTTATTGTGGCTGACAGACAAGAGAGGCAAAGAGGCTGCCCCTTTTGAAGAGGGATATTCAGAGGAAGAGTGCTTTCCCTACTTTAAGGTGTTGAAGTACTTTAAAGTGTATCTTGTTGGAGCCTGTCTTGAAGTACAAATGACTGAAGCTGTGGTTGTAGTCCAAAGTACTGAAACTGTGGTGGTATATCTGGTTGCCAGTAGATGCAACATTGTAGTAGTCTAAACAAAGTGGAGTACAGTGAGACAAAGGTGACTGTTTTTCTAGTGAATCAAGTTGAAGTGGAAGCAGCAGCACCGAGAAGTTATTCTGACAAATATACCATTGTGAACTTCAACTGTGATTAAGAAAATACTAACTGTTGAGCAAGAACGGTGTATTACTGACAGTTGTGTATAATGCATTTCTTTTGAACTGTGCTAAGTCTTCTTGAGGCGGTAGCAAAGCCTTGTCGCTGGGATTACCACTGGTGCTATTTGATGGAATTGGAAAGTGGATTTTTCCCCAAGAAGAGATATGCTATCATTGGAACTTTCGTTAACACACTTTTACTTTGACTTTGAAACATCAAGAACTGACTTGAGACATGTCTGTCTTTGGTCGAACATTGTTAGAGCTGCCCTTGAATCCTGGGGAAGGGAGGGCACCCAGGACCATCATAAGGTTATTTAGAAACTGTGATTGTTGTTCATATTATACTGTATTGCCATATTTTTTCTTTGTGTATTTTTTTAGTGTGAGGGCCAGTGATCCTGTGTTAGTGTTTCCCCTTGGCTTTGGTTAGGCAGGGAAATCCTCAGCAGAGTAGGGACAGTGAGGTAGTTTTATCATATTTCTTTGGAGAAAGCCAGTTGATTGAGTTGTCAAAGCGCCTGGTGACACAACTTCTCTTCCCCAGGCTCACCAG
Organism: Ambystoma mexicanum; assembly: GCF_040938575.1. NCBI lineage: Eukaryota > Metazoa > Chordata > Amphibia > Caudata > Ambystomatidae > Ambystoma > Ambystoma mexicanum. The sequence goes on from NC_090931.1 coordinate 712,904,590, forward strand.
CTTTTTTCTGGTGTTCTTCAGGTCTCTCTCTGCAACTACTCAGAAGTGTCCCGGTGTCCCACCTCCTCTTCGCGGGCTTACTGGTTTTGCCTGACAGATTCCATGTCCTTTGCGGTTCCCTTGTTGCTCCTGACCCCTTCCCCATGTTCGGGCGGCATAGGAACTGCGGCTCGGTTCCTGCAGTAGCCAGCATGGATCATACGCTCTTCCTGCTACAACACCAGCTTCTACAGTTCTTCTCTCGCCTTCTCCACGCTCGTCGGTAGGCTTCTCAGGTCGGCTTCCCCAGCAGTGACTAGCCGGATGGAACTATGTTACCGTCAGCTGTTCCCTCCTTTAATTCCCGCTTCCAGGAAAAGGAGTTGCTTGGAGCCAATTGGCTTCCCCCAAACACTAGACTGCGCTTTCTGATTCTTCTGAGTATTCGGCATTACTCTGCCTCTCTTCCTCAGCTCAGTCTTTCTTATTTTGTTGGTTGCAAAATATTGTGTGATGTTGGCAACAGGTGTGAAGGGATAGGGGATGATCACAAAATGCCATTAAGGCCTGAGGAATAGAAGGGATATCCCTGAAGGGGAAAGGGGGATACCATGTCTCGTCTGATGTCAGATGCCCCCCTCTCTCACCCCCCCCCCCCCTTGATGGTCGGTTCCCCTCATGTGATCCTCCCTTAAATAGCCCCCAACACCCCAAGGTCAGGATCCGTTGGCGACTGCCTTCGCCTTTCCACTTGATGAGAGGCTTCCCCATAGAAAGGAGTGGTGAACTCATCTGATACATCACAGTAACCTTGCTCTTGCGCCAACAACTTCATTAGTTAAAAACAAATTCAATTGAAACCTTAAAAAATCAATTCTGATTGATTAAATACCTGGGTAAAGTGTTAAGAGCTCTAATATCTTTATATTTAAAATGCTTAGGTAGATTTCTGTACTTGGCTGATGTAATTTATCAATGTTAGGTTGCTCTGTGGCAAAGTGCACCTCTGTGTGCCCTTCCACTACAACAACCGCTATCATTAACAAACAGAATGAGCATGGTTCTATGTGGTCACATCCACCTTCCACTATGGTAAACATTCAGATAAGTTTCAAGTTATTTCTTTCCACCCCCACTTCTCTTCACACAAGGCACAGCGGTTCTAGTGTCAAGGAACAGTTAATTCCCGGCTCAACGTTTCAGTCTCAAAGAGTGAAACCCTGTAGGAAGAATGCCCCCTCACAAGCTAAAGCGAAAAGTAGGTGCTGTAATTATGCTACTATTCAATCGTATGCCATCACAGGGACTCTGCACTGGAACAAGGTTGACAATTACGCATCTACAAAGACACAACATAGAGGCCTGTGTGGATGGATTGAACTTAGATACTGTTCTTATACTGCGCATAACTCTCATTCCAATTAATACAACTTTACTATACGTTTTTTCAATGACCATTAATCACAGGGACATAGCCCCCTTCCTGGAAGCGATCAGTGGTAATTCTGATATTTAATAAGGGGGACAGAAGTGACCCTATGAATTACCAACCAATGTTGACCTTTAAGATATGCTACAACGTCATATGTTACGCCGGGAACAGCTAGTCGTAAATAACGTGCTTGTGCAGTTGATAGTCGAGAATCTTCTTGTGCTTGCCAGTCCAATCTACTTCAAACAAGTTACGTTTGGCCTTTACAGGAAAGCGCATTAGTATATCCTCATTAATTTCATTTTTGCCTAGCACAGTCTTACAATCGTCCTCCCACTACATTAACACTCTAGAAGAATTCAGCCCCAATTGTATTTGAATTATAGAGAAGAGCGAGTTATTAGGCGGAAAGGGGGTTTTGGCATACAGCTGCATTACTTGACAAACAATATGAGTCTTTATTGATATCAAAACCAGTTCATGTCAATAATGCTGGCTGGGACTCCCTGTGGCAAAGCCAAGGTGTTGCCCCATAGATTAGCCTCAATTCTGTTCCAGTCAGCAACACGCTCCAATGACTGGGCAACATATATAAGTCTCTAAGATCCTTTGCTGGTACATTTGCAATAAAGGTTTAAGTGAGAACCTCCGAAAAGGTCTGTCTAATATGCGTAATTTTGCTGATGACATTTTCACCTGTGCTTTCTTTCTCTGAATTACTTTTGGTTGGGTTCTAAATCCTTTAAATATCACCACCAGGTATTTATACCGTGACTGTTTCTATTATTTTGCATTTAACATGAAATTAAAATGATAGCTTTTGTTTGTACCTTATTTTTTGGGCTTCGGTATCATCACTTTGGTTTTCTGCCTGATTCATGCAACGTTTTCCTATGGGATTGCGCCATTATAAAACACTTCCATGAATCAGGCCAGTGTTAAATCCAAATCATTTAAAAACAATTAATAGCATCTAAACCCCTTTGCAGTCCAATTGCAGTAAGATCTGTGAGGTAGGCATCATGGAAGGAGACACAGACAACGGATTCAATGTAATAAAAATACTTTTTTTTAACAAACGTCCGGATGGTGAAAGGCTTAACTTTGCTAAAGTGGGATTTCCCTGTGTCTGTGGATAGTTTTGTGTCAGTAAGATCAACTTAAGTCTGTCTGTGTCCAAAACCTATGCTTGCCCTCACAACTAACAACAAAACAACAAAACAATGTGTAGGGATGTCTACCATAACTTAAACCAAAAGTAAAGTTCTGTGCTATTTCTAGCTTGTGCTTATTCTTCAGCTTTTCCTCCCCAAATATCAATTCGTTCACCGCAATATTCTAGTTACTGTCTCTTGGATTTAAAGTAATAGATTTAAAGTAATATATTTCTGCACCCTTTTTAAATGTGAGGATGCCCTTCCCAAGTTCAATACAGTTCCATGGCAGAAAGCCTCACGGTTCCCATCCCCGCGTTTAATATCAAAAGATGTCACAAAAGGAAGTACCTTGAAGCATTGTCTTTAAGATAAGTTCCAACAATTCTTCACAACTCAGAGTTCCCTTCTCCAAGCCTTATATGTAACAGTGGCAGGTTTCCTTTGACACAATAGTAGGTTTTCCTTGTCAACATATAGTGGTTCTCTGGTCTTGGTGCAGTTGTCGGACCACACAATCCACCCATTACAGGTCAAGCATCCAGCTTGTGAGGATGTATGGGTTCTCTGGTCTTGGTGCAATTATTGGACCACACAATCCACCCATTACAGGTCGTGCAACCAGAAACCTTTAGTTCTCCTTTTAGCAGTTTGATATTCAGCAAACAAATGATTTCTCAAAAATCTGTTTCAAAACCAAGCAGGCTCTCAGACTTGACTTCAGTTCTGCTGTCCGAGTCTTTCATTCCGTTTAGTTTCCTAATTTCTTTCAGTACATGGTTAAACTTTAGCAGGTCCGCTATTTGCGTTCAGTTCATTATTCAATATTAGCAGGTTTGCTATTTCATTAAATTTGTTATTCAATATTAGCAGGGTTGCTGTTTTCTTTCATTTCGGTATTCAATGATAGCAAGTTTGCTGTTCTGATTCAGCTCTGTATTCAATATAAGCAGGTATGCTATTTTCCTTCAGTTCAGTATTCAATATAAGCAGGTTTGCTGTTTTCCTTCAGTCGCAAAGGAAGCTATATAAAGTTTGCTCCATAGAGTATTCAGCTGCCATCAAAATAGCTAAAGCCACCTACATTGCCACTATGATTTGAATCTTCTATACGTCAATCTAGAGCCCTTTTTGCAGCAGTGAATTCACTCGTCTCGACTGACAAACGGACCCCGAAGGTTATTACCACTCAAGAACTCTGTGATGGTTTATCACAGTATTTCACTACTAAGATTACCAGCATCCGCCCAAATATTGTTGCTATCTCTACTTCTACGAATAAATATGATCCTCCTGCCCTAGGCTCTATTACCCCGTCAGACTGGTCGGTCTTCCGCCAAATTCTCGGAGGAACTAGTCATAAATGCAATCTCTAAAATTGAATCTTGCTCCCTCTCAGATGTCATTCCCCTACTGGTGATGAAACAGATTGCCCCTGCCTTTTTCACGGAAATCACGCCTGCCGTCAATAATTCCTGTCATTCTGGACTGGTCCATCAAGAACTGAAGGCTGCTAGAGTAATTTCTCTCTTGGAAAACCCTCCCTCGATCCAACTAATTTCCAGCCTACTTCGCTTCTCCCTTTTCTCTCTAGACTGCTGGAATCACTGGTTTCTCCTTACTGTCTGTTTTTCTTGAATCCTCATGCTTGCTCAACCCAGTTCAATCTGGGTTTCGGCCTGGTAGAGGCACTGGGAGCTTTCTAGTTGCCGTCCAAGACGACATGGCCAGGCTGGTGGACACAGGTGGAGTGGGTTCTCTGATTTTGTTAGACCTATCAGCAGCTTTCGACACGGTCGACCACACCCTTCTACTGTCCTGCCTTGCCCAGTTGGGAATCTCTGGACAGGTGCTAGCATGGTTCTTGTCCTTCTTGGCGGATCGCACACAGACTCTCTCTATGCCCCCCTTCTTTTTTTCTCCAAGTCACCTTGTTGCCGATTCTGTTCAACATCTATATCTGGGCCTTGGTGTGTCTCATCCGCTCCCTCGGCGTCAGGTGCTACTCGTACGCGGACGACACTCAGATCCTGATCCGTTTAGATATAGACCAGGCTGAGGTCTCGTCGGGCCTGCGGCAGTGCCTGGCAGCTGTTGGAGGGTGGATGGACCAAAACTGGCTCAAACTGAACGGCGACAGGACAGAGGTTATGGTAGTAGGCTGTCCCCATAATCCAACACTCTGGGTGTCCTCCTTTTGGCCTTCCTCGCTGGGCCCCTCCCTACTCCGGTGGATAAGGTAAAAAGTCTGGAAGTAGTGTTATCTTCCTCCCTGTCTATGGAGAAACAAGTTACTGCTGTGTGTCAAGCTGGACATTTTCATCTGAAAACACTAAAGAAGGTGCTTCCGATTATTCCTGCTCCTCTAGGTCCCCCATGGTGGCAGCCAAAGTGATTTCGCGGGTTGACTATTTTAGCTCCCTTTACCTGGCACAACCTTAGGGTGTGAGTCACCGACTTAACGCCTTCAAAATCTAGCCGCTCGTGTGGCCACTGGCTCCCCTTATGGAGCCCATATATCCTCTGTTCCCCGCTCCCTGCCTTGACTTCCGGTGGCACAACGGATTGACTTTAAGGCTTTGTGTATCGTTCATCGGGCTGACGTGGCCAAGGGGCAGAATATTTACAGGCTAAATTTATGCCTTATGTCCCCCCGTGATCTGTGTGCTCTGCCGCCGCCGCCATGCTAATAGTTCCCGCATATAAACACGACTGTAGGCCCTGAGTCTGTCCTCTGCCCCTCCAGCGCCATGATGCCCTCGGGTGAACGTGCACTATATAAGTATAGCTAACATAACATAACTGTTTTCCTTCAGTTTGTTATTCAATATTAGCAGATTTGCTGCTTTCATTTAGTTCGATAATCAATTTTAGTAGATTTACTGCTTTTCGCGCCACTTGCTTTTCGTTCATTCATTTAATTTCATAGTTTCATTTGTAATTGAAGTATTTACTCCCTCTGCTCTGTTTACAACCTTCGTAGCCCGCCCGGAGTGCCCCGGTCTCTGGGTAATTTCCCCAGCTCTCACCGGTTGTAGGCCTCTTCTTTCGGCGGCCCTTGCTTTCTGTCCTCTTTTGGCTACTGCTTTGGATTCTGTGAGCCCCGCTCGCGTAGTGACAGGAGGTCGGTCGGCATTGGAGGCCAGGCGCCGCGTCCTTGGGGTTCATGCCTCACCGCAGCTCCTTTTTCTCCCACTTCACACAGGAGACATCGCTCTGCACATGGAAGGCATCCCGCCTTGTCCTTGGGTCCCACCATAGCTGCCTCTGGATTTCATGGGTGTAATGCTGATCTCTGCCCAAGTTCCCCCGGTCTCACTCCTTCATGGCTTTGCCTTTTATACACCTGTGGTCCTTCAATGGGCTGCAGGTGTATCCCATTATTCATTTCTGCCTGACCTTCATACATTGTATGCATCTTATTCGTCCCAGTACCTAAGTGGTGAAAGTGAATGGTGTTCATCATTCTCAGTTGCTGCTTCTTCATCTCTGTACTAGAGTGGTGAGAGTGTGTGGTGTTCATTACTCTCAGCTGTCTTGTCCTCGTCTCAGTAATGTCAGGTCTCCCAAGATTGGAAAGAAGGGGAGTTGGCCTACAATAACCGATAAAGGTCGGCGGTGGGTTAGGTTGGCTGACATTAGGATACCATGTCTCGCCTGAAGGCATCCCACTCTCAGTCCCCAAGGACCCTCCACCCAGGTGATCCTCCCTCGCTTTTCCACCCCCAGGGTCAGGATACAAAAGCAATGGCCTTTCTCTGGCCTCCTGCATAGAGAATCCCAGGGGAATAGGAGTGAGAATATCCTCAGGTTTCTCACAGATTGCATATAATAAGATCAGCATTATGCCATATATTGTACATGGAACGTGCCGAGTCGTGGATGATTAGTGTTCACAATCTTAAAGCAGATAAAATATCATGAATATAAAAATGTAAAAGAAATGGCTCTAAAACACATCCTTGTCTTAGTCCACGACTGGTATGTATCCGTAATCTCATGTGTATCCTTGTATATGTGTGTAAAGCAATCAATATGTTAAGTAAGTTTGCCGGACAGTTCTTATCTCTTATTTTTTGCCACAGCTTGTTTCTATGAACACAGTCAAATGCTTTAGAGAGATCCAAAAAGGCCATCTTGTTGTTTGGCCTTCTTCCTACTCAAAGAGCCGAAATTGTCATATACGGAATGCCCTTTCCTGAGGAAAGCTTCTGCTTTCTTGTCAAAATGCAAAATGGTGGTCTGTGAATGGCGATATGTAGGTGCTGGGACTGTCTGGTTGCAGTGCACATGCATGCCAAAGTGTATCTGTTGTTGGGCAGATGTGTTGACCAGAGGCTGTCCACAATTGGAAAGACCCTGCCCTTTTGAATTGATGGGGGCTGTCCAATTGGTTGGCTTGTGGGCAACTCCAGCTCGAATTCTGGATAAGAGTGGGACTTATGCAACCAATCGACAGATCATTGTTGGAGCCAAGACTCCTGTGAAGAGGAGCATCCTACTGAAGACCCAGAAATCATCAGATGGTAGCCAGCTGCACTTTCTTCAACCGCAATGGTGAAGCGCTGCTCCTTTGCAGATTTCCTGAAGGCCTTCATTAGTGCTTCGACCCCTGGACCCGTCGAAGTAACCATTCTCAACCCCTGCTTCAGTATCCTGCCTTTGGAAACATCCCAGAACCATTCTGAGGACTGATCAGCTTCAGATTGGTCAGTCCAAGTTGAACCTTGAGTTGAACCTTGGGACTCCACAGATCCTGAACTTGTGAAAGAAGAAGCATTCACCTGCAGTTGGAACTCGCCATTAAGAGGAGCGCATTGAGGCACATGGGCATGTTGCGCGTTATAAATATTAAAATAAATAAATAAAAATAAATAAATAGGAGTCGTTTCTTTGTTTCTGCCATGCAAGTCGACTTCTGCTTTTCTTCAGAGTGGACATCGCTGATCACTGCCTGCATCATGTGTAGGAGACCTCTGTGGTAGTCGCCAGATGGTGGTCCTTTTTTCGGCCCAGTAGAGGTGTTCAGTTGTCCAGTGTCGAGAACTGATCCATCCAGTCACAGAAACTGCAAGCTTACCGGACGGAGCCAACAGCCCAATGCCGAAAATTACCTGTGCACCTGAGACCTCTGGACCTCCTTCAATAGATCCAAGGTACAAAAAACGGGGTACCAGCAATGTCCGGAGCTTCTACGGCAGACCCTGAGTGAATTGGAGTTTGGGGGGGGGGGCGGTGAGTGTTAGGAAAGATTTAACTTTTTGCTGTTTCACTCCATAATGCATTAGGGACTCTTCTTTTTGCCATTGTTTTGAACCTTTCCTGACTTGGAGGTAGGTGAAGCATTTTTGCTCCACTTACCTTGCTAAGCTCATCTGTTTTGTGGGCACTTATCAGTCCCTATGGCTGTCCATGCAGGAGAAGACCACACTATTATGGTGAACAAGAAAGACACAGAGTTTAGCCAAACCCAATCAAGTTAAGGTAACATAGTGGCAAGGCTTAGTCTCAGCGAGTGTCTGCGAGTGGTCTAGGGCTACAATGAGTCCACACAGAGAAACCAATAATAGTAACTTCTCTGTTGCGTTAGAAATAGAAAGAACACTTCAGGATACTCCAACAGCCTCCCTAGCTCTAATAAAGTCCAACCTAAAATGGCTTGGGGCCTTGTATCCAGAAGTCACTGGTTCCAAAGTAGATACTTCTCAGGTAGGTTTACTAAGAGATTGGCGATGCCACTAGTCATGATTAATCAGAGTGAAAAAGTTAAATAAAGATCAGCTAGGTAAAATCACTCAATCCTAATTCCTAGGAAGGGATCCTTGACCAGGCCTCCACCGACCAAAGTCAGGAAAGAGTGACTGGGGGACAGGACTTTACGCCAATTTAAACCTATGGAGGACGGGTGTCATATATGCAGACAAGGTGGCTTGAACTGGGTATTCTCTTCTGTTCGGGAACGGGAATCCTTGTCCACAAGAGTGGAGTCACTTCCAGTGAGGTCCCAATTGCCCAGACCCCTAGGGAAGGTTTACAGCAGCAGGCTCACTTCTCTGGCCTTCATAGAGGTGGCTCCCCTCTGGTCAGAAGGGACAAATTGTCCATATTCATCACAACACATGAAGGGATCGAAGGAGAGCTGAAACAAGAAAAAAACTCAAAATAAAAGGCAAAGGAGAGACTTTGTACACTAGCCTCAGTAGGGCATCTGCCTGTCCAATTTATATTCGGGTTGTTCTTGAGTTCAAGGTCAGGCGGTGACGGGCTATTTTTAGTGGACGAACAGAGGAGCAGGTCCAGCACAGCTTCCGTTCATGCAAGAAGCCTGAAAAAGCAGGAACAACCATCTTGATCCACAATTTGAAGCTCCTTCAAGTTCCAAGGATGTACTCGGAATGGTAATCGCTGCAGTGAGGTAGGGTAGGACAGAGCTGGGTGCCATCATAGGGTGCTGGCTACCTTTTTAGTAGCCATTCACAGTAAATGCAACAGTGCCTGAGTAAAATTAAACCAAAAACTGTACAAAGTCACTTCTGCTACCAGCTTCTCTAAAGCACATTGTAAAAGTAACCATAACATGATATATAAAGAAATTAGCAGTACCCACCTGGCGTTGCAGAGGTCTGGAGCTGAAATGCACGTGGGGGTTTGCTATAGCCTTGTGTATGTTATATGGTGTCCTAACTTGCTATTTTTGAATAAGTCACATAATCGGCAATATCCCGAAATCGCCTATACTGATAGCACAGGTCCGGACCTCGCCCAGGGATCGTCAGATTTCACTATCGCCAGTACACCCCAGACTGGCATGTCGACCTCGGACAAAACTTCAGCCTCCACCAACTGTTATGGTGCTGGAGCCAACCTCTAACATACAGACAAACTTTCACAAATGTGTATATATATGGATATAAGGATAAAAAGTATCAAAACTACTTCACTATAAAGTGATGTGTGCAATTATAATACTGCAAGAGATTTACAAAGAGAGACATAGTCTGTTTCCTCACAAGAACGTACAGACCGGCAAGGGAAGTAAATCGGTTCAAAACAAGCAAAGAGAGAGGCTGTCCCATAGACGTTTATGGAAGGAAAGCAGCAAGAAGAAAATTGTTGCTTACAAGGGGAGACTGCACCAAAGCACTTGCCTGGAGTCCTGTGGAGAAGAATATCAGGTCAGGGTGACTCGGAGACTCTTAAGGGTCCTGACAGAAAAAAGGGGCTCTTTCTTTAGGTTCCGGCAATGCAGGCACATTCAGGAGCTTCAAGGGCACTAGGCCTTTGAGTGATAGTTGTAATCCAGTTGTCCCCACCGGATCTGGGGGGGAAAAAGCACTGCGTAGGGTTCCTTCTGGCCTTCTTTGGAGAGGCAGGGCTTCACCAGCTGATTATTTGGGATTATACAGTGCTGGTGCAAAGCTTCAACCCTTTCTTGTATGGCAGGCCTTCAAGAGTGCCGGTTTGGAAATGCAGTTGTCGACCCATTAAGTGGGAAAGGCAAACTGCTTTTATCTAGCACAGGAACCAGTGATTGAACATGGTGTAGTACAAAAGCTTCAAAATTCTGACATACAATACTGCGCATTTGCGCCGTACCTGAAGTCCGACTAATTTTGGTACGGCGCAAATGCGCAGTATTGCTCACCGACCAAGGGGAGAAAGGTTTGCCAGAGTGTCCCTGCTCCCCTTGTTCATTGTAATGGGAGTCGGGGATTGTGTGGGTGTCACTCGCTTCCATTACATGAAAAGCAGGGAATGAGAAAGTAAAGAAAAATGGTTGTAAAAAAAAAAAAAAGAAATACCGACCGTGTGGGGCCAGTTCCGGCCCACGTGTGCCACCAAAAAGGTAAGTAGGAAGGAGACAAACAGGAAGGGGGATGCGGGGGACAAGTGATCACTGTACCTCGCTGTAATGGAAGTCAGCATTTTCTTAGTCGACATTTTCTGTGACACAGGGATCACATAGATCCATTGAATATCGTACTTAATTACACACCAAGCATGATTCAAACAGAGGGGTGGTCAGCCTGATGTTGCTCCGTCTGAATAAGTGGTGTTAACTGTTGCTCCGTCTGGCCCGACCTTCGGCCTCCTCCGCCTTTTCCTCCAGGAAGGCAACTTTCCTCTTCAGGAGGGCAACTTCTGAATTCATGGCTGTGGTGGCTGTGGATGTTTCCTCCGTCGACTGTTCGACGGTCGCAACCCTCTCCGCTAAGTTGCGAGCGTCTTGGCGGATCAGTTGAATTTCAACTTTGAATTCGTCGATCTTAGAGTCAATGTGCGTCTTTAATAAGGCTATGGCATCAAGTATCTGCGAGTGGTTATCGGCGGCCACCCCCTCGCTCGTCCGGGCGGCTTCAGAGAAGCCGGCCCCGGCCAGAGCGGGGGTCTTCACCTTAGCGGAAACAAAGGAGTTCATGGCGGCGGCTCTGGACTTATTCTTGGCGGCCATCTTGAGGTGATGGTTGCGGATGTCCTAGGCCTCGAAGAATAGATTGCTTGCGGAGTTGCTAGTGGGGCCCTCTGCTTAGCCGAATTACGGGCCGTGAGCTGTGTTCTGCCCCCGTGTCTGGTCGTGCGGCCCACAGAGGCGAGTTTCAGAAGTGTAAGGGTGGGCGGGAAGCCGCGCGCCTTTTCTTGTGGGGCTGGATCGGTAGAGTGACCCGAGCCGGGCCAGTCCTCTGTCAGACGGGCGGCACCAGGGGGAGTCGTTTTACTTTCTTGTGCTTCCGCTTCTCCCCATCAGGCCTGGAAGTCCGCTGGAGGAGGGATACCCCTCGTAGGCTCCGCTATGCAATGCGAGGCGCCATCTTGGATCCGACTAGAGCGGGAGGGGGAAGAGCCGTTTTGGGGCCGCAGCTGCGTCCGGGGGTCCAACTCGGCGGGCCGAATAGTTATTCAGATGCAGAACCGCTTCCCCCAACCGCACATCCCTCTGCAAGGGCTGGGGCCGCGCGTGAGCCAGAGAAAAAGGATCAGGAAACGGCATCTCGGCCGGAGCTGGGCAGATCAGCTACCGCTCGCCATCGGCGCCCCAAAGTTGGAGTGCCATCTATAGTTAAGCGCTCACCTCTGTATGGAAATAAGTGGTGTTAACTAAGACTTATCTGATAAGGAATAAGGGTTGTATATATTATAATAGTAACTGTGTTTAGAGTGTTTTACAATAAGAGTGCTGGAGTGTTTCAAACAGTGTGTTTTAAATAAATAATTATATACTTTGATACCAAAGCTCTGGTCGGTGTTTGCTTGTATTATTGTGTCTGAGTGCCTATTGTGTATACTTTGCATACTGCCTAACTCTTCTTGAGGGAAGTCTGACTGCTCAGCCACAGCTACCAGGTAAATCTTGGTGGTATAGACTGCTACCAAGTGGGTTTACTGCTAACACCTGTAGTCCTAAATCTTTTGCAGTGTTCCCAAAGGGAACTGCACAGGTTTCTGCCTAACATGAACGTCCTGAAGCGGTCTCATTATAATGGGTGGCGACTCTTGTGGAGTCCTAGGTTCATACTATAGTGATGTTAGTGGTTTGGGACAGTCTGGGGAATTTCTTGATTACCTGTTCAGAATCTGGTACTTATGTTGGATATTTTGGTACTAATAAGCAGATTCTTTTGGGCTAAATACAAATTAAAATACATTTTGTTTTCTACATTTAGTTGTAAAGAATACAGAAATGCATTGGATGAGCTCGCAAAGGCATCACTGAAAAATGGTTCCGAAGAAGGACCACAGCCAAACAGGTAAATAATATTTTCTTGTCATTCATTTTACAGATTCGGATCTTGTGACCGACATCCTGTTGGCTCCTCTAATCTTTGACACTCTCGGTCACAAAAGTAATATGCAGTGTGTTAATGTTATGGAATGGTGTGAGTGCCTCTTAAAATGGGAAGGGGCTCGGACCACCCCAACGAGGAACGGCAATCTGTCTATCTAGACGGAGTCCATCTATCAGTGATAAGAGGAGGAAAAGCAACAACTAGATGGGGAGATCACTGTGGAAGAGGTGAATAGGGCGATTCGGGACTTTCCCCGGAATAAAGCTCTAGGCCCGGACAGATATACAGCATAATTTTACAAGATATACAAAGATATATTAGCCCCAGTACTCACAGACTTATTCAATGCATTCAAGAAGAAGGGGAACATAACCCAATCCATGAACAAAGCATAATTGCTGGTCTTCCACAAGCAGGGGAAAGATCTGCAACTCCCAAGCTCTTATCTCCCAATAGCGCTGATTAACTTAGATGCAAAATTATACACTAAATCTTGGCTGCGAGACTGGCACAAGTCCTCCCGAAATTGATCCACCACGACCAATGGGGGTTCGCCCCAGGCAGGCAGATAACATCAGAAGGGTGATACATCTGGTGGAAAAAATAGGGATAATACGATCCCCAGCCATAGTTTTAGCGCTCGATGGCGGAGAAAGCGTTTGACCGCGTTGTGGTCCCTCCTTTTCCAAATATTTCCGGAAAATGGGCTTGGGGGAAACCTTTATAGCTATGGTTCGGGCTAAATATAACACCTCAACAATACGTGTAGCAGTGAACAGAGGGCTATCCAAGGAAGTGCAGATCGAGAGAGGGACAAAACAAGTGTGCCCCCTATCACCCCTCCTATACGTAATTTGATTGGAGCCCCTATTGGCATGAATTAGAGGCATTCTGGAAATAAAAGGAATAGGAATGGCAGGCAGGGCAAGTGCACAAAATAGCCGCATACGCGGACGACATGTTGGTGGTCCTGGGAGATCCAGAGAGATCCCTCCCGATCCTTATGCAGGAGATTGAGATATACAGATCCCTATCCGGGTTAAAAATAAACAGACAAAAGTCAGAAATCCTGGTACTAGCGGGGAATAGAGCACTTATCGAAGCAGTAGCATCGGCCCTACAATTGAAGGTAGCGAAGAGAGGGATCAAATATCTGGGGATAACTCTGACCGGAAGTATACATGACTATATGCCCAAAATGATCCTCAACTGCTGGACAAAATCGAGCAGGATGTAACGAGATGGAACCCATTAGCTAGCAGTATCATGGTGGGCCAAATAACGGCAGTAAAAATGACCATTTTACCTAGACTCGTGTATATGTTCTAGGCATTACCGATTAAAATCCCACCGTCCTTCTTTAAATCTTTGTTGAAAATAATCTCAGCAAACATATGGCAAAAAATGTCCCCCAGAATTTCTAGCGCGGTCCTCACGGCACAGAGGAAAGAGGGAGGATGCGCCCTTGGGCACTTCAAGAAATATTATGAAGCGGCCCAACTATGGGTGTTGAAAGAATGGATACCAGATAGGGCACAGAAAGTTTGGGCAGCACAAGACAGAGCGGTAGCTACCACTCCCACTAGACATCTCCTCTGGTTAGGAAAACAATATAGACACCCCAATGTACGAATCAATGAAATCATGAAAACGACCCTAAGCATTTGGGACAAAGCCACACAGAAAGAAACATTAATTATTAGACCCAGCCCCCTTCTTGTCCCTATTCAATTATCCAGAATTCCCGCCGGGAATGGAGAAAGGATCAATTCGGAAGTGGGAGGAGACGGGTTGTAAGATGGTCGGGGACATGTATCAGACACAGCAGATGAGATCATTTGCAGAATGTACAACACAATTCGACCTGAACGCCAATGACAGATACAAATACAAACAATTATACCACTGGCTAAGCACCCCACGCATCAAACACGCGGCAACGAGAGAGCTGACTCCATTCGAATCGTACATCATGACACACACAGGTACAGAAACGTTTGTCTCGAACACCTACAAGTTTATAAACGCCCTAGAAGAAGAAGTCAAAAGGCAATATATAAAGAGATGGGAGAGGACACTCAAAGGCATGCTACCAAAGACACAGTGAGAATACATATGGGGGGTGATACCCAAGCTCACGAAGGCGATCCAGACTGGAGAAATGTGGATGAAAATACTAGTGCAATGGCACTACACGCCAGAAAGACTCCACTCAATGTATAAACACTCCACAAATAAATGTTGGAGGGAATGTTGAGGGGAGGGAGACTGGCGGCACATCTGGTGGGACTGCCTGGCACTTCAACAATACTGGGAAGATGTAAAGACCCAAATGCTAACTGGACATGGTGGATCCAGGGGAAGAAGTATGGTTATGCAGGCTCTGGGACCACCAGGACGGCCAAATAAACATGCTACAGAAACGCAACTTTATGGGGCTACTGATAGGGGCATGGTTCGAAATAGCCCAAAAATTGAAACAGAAACACCCACGGTTGGCAATGGACTGGATAAGAAGAGTCTGGTCACACCTAGCCATGGAACGTATGACTTATAACATCCAAGGGGAGTATAAAAAATTCAGAACGGACTGGGGTATGGCCGTGGAATTTCTCCAAGGTGACTACATGGACCAATGGTGCCCGCATAAAATAAGGATATTAGACATGTTCAACTAAACGAGGAAAAGAGACAGCTCAACGCGCAGAGACATGCATGGTGAACGTCCGGTGGGGGGGGGGGGCGAAGGGCAAAGGGGAAACAAATGCCTGTATATCTATGTGGAATAATGATTTGATTTGAATTTGTTTGAAAATCAATAAAAATGCGTTATAAAAAAAATTAAATGTGGAGGGGGATACAGCTTTTCTAACCATATCTTCCACCAGATTCAACTGAAAGATTATGACCTACACACCAGCATATATCCTGTCCAATTGTCGTGACAACAATGACTTTATTTGAAAAATCTGTTTATTGGTAAATATGCACATTCAAATTCAACATCGCATTAGGAATCATATCCCCAACAGAGTATGAACCGCATCAGTCAATACAACAACTCAAAAATAATAATATATAAAGAAATAACCCCCCAAAAGGAAAACTAGGCATTCAACATTGTATACCACACAGCGTCAAGCCATATGCCGGTACTCTGATACCTAGGCGTTCATGGGGGCTTATCAGATGGACTGAACATCACCAGGAGCAGTGTGTTCCAAACCGCTACGTTCTCCGTGGGCCCCCTAATGTGGTCTCATCTGTACCAAACAGTGGTCTCTGCTGCGCTCCAACATTTAAAGTCACTACACCAGCGGTGATATTGCGGACATCCTTTCCATTTCCATGCCATTGCTACTCTTCTTTTAGCTAAAACACAGGCCAGGTCCATGTACTTGGCCACATGTGTATATTTATTGGCCAGGGTTAAGCACCCAACAAGCATTCTATCGGAGAACACTGAAAGCTGTTAACCCCAGCCTTACAAATGCTAGTTCCACCTGGGGCTAAAAGGCGCGCACCTGCACACATTTCCAAAACATACTGGTTAATATCAACCCTGTCAAAGATGCACCATGGGCAAGTAGGTGTCACAGATGAATCAAATTTAGCCACCCTACTGGGTGTCATGCACGTCCTGCGAGGCAGGTTGAGTTGGAGGAAGCAACATTTTGCATTGCGGCAGACTTTTTTTTTAACAAAACACAGTGCACTGTCCCACTGAGAGTCACTCCGCTCCTGGCCTAAATCCGCTCCCCACTGCATTCTCAATTTTGTGCCCCGCACATATGATGCACATGTCTGGACAGCAATGATGTTGTGGTGCAAGTTCCAGAGACTGTTTGTGCTACATTACGGTTGATTTGACTCACAAAAGAAAGTAATGTGCACGTTTTTGTTTTGGCTTAAGTATCACTTTGTACCGATATGGATCTACACTCAAATGCACGGGTTCGGTTTTGCAGAATATCATCCTGTAACACATTCATAAAAGGTGTTCTAATGGGGTATGTGACAATGTCATACGCATGTGTTGGATTTCGGCAAATACATCTGCCCAGTGGAATAAAAGGACAGAACCCCTGCTACGCATGATAGTTGAACCATCAGGGATATTGACATTGATTGTCAAACCTAATATGATCAAAAATACTTTTTTTTTTCTCTATCCAGAAATTGAACTTCTTAAACTACCATTGTATGAACTACATATTTGTGTAGGGGATGACTTTATTTTCTGGATCTTGATCTGTCAAACACATGTTAAACAGCTGGGGCTCTTCTTTTTATGCTTTAGCTGTCAGGCATAGAACAGTTAATGCTTTGCTCATGCACTCCATTCACTCAAGTTGGTTCTTTTCATTTCGCAGATCGTTCAGACACAAAACCCAAAGCACTAATGATGTGGTTGTGTGTATTAACGTGACAGCTGAATTGATTGGGTTCACGTTTTCAGTAATCAATTGTTCCACATCTCTCCCATCAGTGAGCTCTGTGACATCTATTGCCTAAAGCATATGGCTTTGAGGCAGCTTAGTGTTCATAAGCATCACTTCTCACATGAGCAGAGGGCCTTTGTGATTGCAGTGGTTACAACGAGTAGCTTAAACGATTTATTTTTAGCATTGCCATTAGTAGAGTTTTCCTCGCCCTCTTCCTCTGGTTGGATTAGCTATCTTGTCTAGAGGAGAGGGCTGTTCCTGTGAGAAAAGAACATTCTCGTTGTCCTGATCACAGTTACAAAGACCATTAGTATTGGCTGCTAGTCCCTGGGAAATCCTTTGTTATACTAAATGTGCTACTCTTCCCTGGACATTTCATTCTTCATCCCCAACATCTTCCTTTATCCTTGGTATTACATTCTCAGGTAACTTATGATTTCCCACTGTTGTTTTTGCGATCCCATTGTTGACATGCTCTTTGTATTGTCTTTAGCTACGTTGCTCTCTGCCTATAACTCAATGTCAGTGTTCCTTTTTAATTTGTATTTTGAACTGTTTAATTTGATTGTATTGCAAGTTCGTTGATAAAAGTTCTTGAAGCAGAACCAGGTTCCACCCATTCTTCTGCTGAAGTAAACTGGTGCTGCAAATTTGCAGCATTTAAGTATCTGATGGGTTCACAGAACTGTGAAATTAGGCATAATTTTGCATTGCATTGCATTCTGAGGTGCATGGAGTTAATAAAACAAGTTAATAATGTGTCTGCATTGAGCTGATGACTTAGGCCAGTCCAGTGTGTTGGAGTCACCTTGTAGAACTCACCAAAAAATTACAAAAGTAGTCCAAAAGGGGTTGTGCGCCAGTGCAACAAGTAACGCAATTTTATTCAGGGCCCCAGACAGCAAATTCAAACAGAAAGTGGAACAGAACTGCATGAAAAGGCATGTAAAAAAACACCCTTAAAACATTTTTTTTTATAAAAAGTAAAATAATTAGCATTTGCGATTGTGTGACATAGAACACAAATCTCCCCACACAGAAATTATTGGTCCTCGCACTTTGGACCCATTTAGAACTCAATATGTTGTGATTGATCATTGGGTCCATGAACCTTCCCACACCGCCCTCAATTACAATAATATGACATCACAATCCACCCCCAATTCCGACAACACAAAATTATACGATTGAAACATTTGAGACGACCAGCTGAACTTTTTGTATTCTGCCTTGGGCCCCTCTTCCTGATTGTCATGGGAACGGGTACCCACCACAACACCATCAGAGCCTTGAACCACATACATACTGTTGAATACTTGTTGGATATTAGGAACATTCTAACCCTCTTCCCAATGAAAATGGTCTGCAGGCGATTTGAAACTGCTGTGGGTCTTGGCAGCTTCACTAGAAAATCACATTTCATAAATGATTTTGAATTTTAAAAAATGGTCATATATTCCTCCTTTACTGGCAGACCCTGTACACTGTAATCAGTTGACCTTCGAAAAAGAACAATGTCTGTGTGCTTCTCTGAATTCTTTGCCGGGGATCGCATGCTCTGTAATAATTTACCGGCTGCAGAGGCCTTTGCCGCAAGCAAAATGCTTGCATGCATTTAAAGCAGAAGCAGGATATTGGGGCCCATTTGCCACACTTCATTCTACCGCTAAATTTGATTATACTTACCTGTGACCCAGGATTTATGGATTCGTTTTATTAGGCTTTCATTTTCGCAGATATCGGAAAGACCGCCCGCCACCCTTAATAGCGCTACTCTTTTAGCTGATAAGTGTGTTCCTTCACATTGCTCTGGACTTGAATTTGTATTACACAAGTATCAAGCTGAATCATACTGGTTTCAGAGTTTGAATTGCACCTCCTTGTTTGGACAAGTCCTAAGACAATGCAACTTGGTCATGCTGTTATTAATTTAGCTGTTTTCTTTTTTTCTTTTTCCTTCTGAAAAATAAACCAAGCTCCATTCCATCATTTAGGGTGCAACTCGGGTGACCTCGGATTATGTGCTAAAGTGAGCTGATTAGTTTAGATTATAGGTTGCTTATTAGGCACTTATACAGCAAATAAATTCTGTTTCAAAGCGCCCACCCGGCAACAGGGACGGAGCATGGATTGAAGAACAATTACATATACAAAAAATACTGTTAGGGAGGGGGTGGCTGCACCTTCTATGCCTTGTGAGTATTCAGAACGTGCAAGTGCAGCAAGGTAGAGGGCAGTAGGGTAGGTGCTGGGGTGTCTGCTTGAGGGAGAGCCACCGATGAAGTGCAAGGTATGGTAAGTGCTATGCGGCCAGGGGCCGCATTGGGTGGAAAAGTATGAGTCTCCAGTGTGGAGGGTGTGCCGACGCAAGTGCTGAAGGTAGACAGAAGCTGGAGCAATTGGATGTGTGTCGTCAGGGGCCTGAGGATGCATAAGGGTCCAAGACACCAATCACAGCAACTGTGAGATTTGCAGAGGAGAGAAGAAGGGAAGGAGGAGAAAAAGAGGAATGTCTTGAGGTGCTTTCGGAACTTAAGAAAGTCATGCTCAAAACGCAGAGGAAGGGGGGGGCTGTTCCATAGGAGGGATCCAGCTGAGGAAAGCGAACAACCTCCTGCTCTCTGTTTAGTGAAATGCTTTACACAGAGGGAGTTGGTGCCAGAGGAATGAAGACATCTAGAAGGAAAGTATTTTGTAAGAGAGAGTTGCAGATAGTGTGGTCCCTCTGCCCAGACAGCCTTGTGGATGATGCAGAGGGATTTGAATTAGATCCGTGCAGCAACCGGGAGCCAGTGGAGAGTTTTTAGGACAAGAGAGATGCGGTCCCTGGGCTTAAGGCCAAGGATAAGTCTAGCTGGTCTATTCTTGATTAGCTGAAGGGGTTGCAGAGTGGACAAAGGTAGATTGAGGAGGAAGCTGTTGCAATAGTCAAGTCTAGAGAGAACCAGAGCTTCTGGTGGAAAGTGAGAAAAGGGAGAATTCCTTTGAGAAGGAAGAGTTGAAAGTGGTACTTCTTAGCAGTGTCCTGAGTGTGAGGGAGGAAGGGAGCGAGAGGATTCAAAGGGGACTCCAAGATTTTTGGCTTCAGAGGAAGGAGCAGGGGGAGAGTCCAAGGGGGGAGACCAGAGAGACGAGAAGGAGGGAGTAAGGGTCCCATTCGGAAGGATATCAGTTTTGCTGGCATTGAGGCTGCCATCGTTGGAAGTGCACCAGGACTGGATGGCAAATAGGCAGTCAGGGATGAAGGAAGGTGCAAGTGAGTCAGCAGGAAGTCTGAAAAAGAGCGGAGTGTTGTCTGCATAACACTGTAAGTCGGGGGAGAAGGAGGAGATGAGGCATGCCAGCTGAGCAAGGTAGATATTAAAGAGCCAGGGAGAGTGAATGGATCCCTGGAGGACACCACAGGTGGAGAAGGAAGTAGGAGAGGAGAAGGTGCCCAAGATGACTTGGTTAGAGCGGTCAGTTAGGAAAGAGGTCAGCCATTCCAGTGCCCGTTCCAAGATACCAAGGGTATTGTGGAGCCTTTGTATGAGGATCGAATGGTTGACAGTGTCATAGGCAGAGGAAAAATCATGTATGATGAGGACAGCTGGGGAGTTGGAGTCCAGGGATGCAAGCAGTTCTTCAAGGGTGTTCAGAAGAGCTGTTTCTGTGCCTCTGGATGCTCGGAATCCAGATGGATGATCGTGAAGACCACTGACAAGTTCAGTGTGCTAGCTGAGTCGGGGCAAGGCCAGCTTCTCCAGCATTTTCCCCCAGGAAGGGTGTGATTGAAATAGGGCGGTAGTTGGATGGACAGGTGGGGTCTGCTGCAGGTTTTTTCAGGAGCGGGCGCACAAGGGAGTGCTTGAGGGAGGATGGGAAAGAACCTGTGCCGAAGAAGTGGTTGCAGAAATCTGCGAGTGCGGGCGGCAAGAGTGCCAATGTTGTCCTTGATGGTTCTGGACGAGCAGGGGGGAATCCTGTTTGGAAGAAGCCTTCATAGAGCAGACAACTCTGGTAACTTCTTCAGGTGTGACAGGGGAGAAAGAGGGAAGGTGGAAGGAGGAGGGTGAGTGGCTAATGGAGGCAAGGGTGTGTGGGATGGGTTTGGTGGGTGAGTAACAAGGGAGTTCAGGTTTTGGTGGCAAAGTGTGTGGCCAATGCGTTGCAGAGGGACTGGGACGGAAGAGGGGAGGAGGGGACCGTGGAAGGGTTGGCTAGTTCCCTGCTGATTTTGAAAGGTTCAGCCGTGTTATTGGATGCACAAGATACCCGTGCCTGAATGTGGGCCCTTTTCTTTTCACGGATGGAAAGTCTGTATTGCCTTTGGAGAAGGCGGCAGGCCAGTTTGTCAGAGGGTGAACCTGAGGTTTGCCACTTCCATTTTGCTGCTCTGCACTTTCATTTCAGGGCTGCACGTTCGGAGTCATACCAGGTGTTGCGCTTAGAGGCGGGTTTCAAGCGGATCCCCATGACTGGGGCAAGGATGTCAAGAGTATTGGTGATGGCTGAATGAAGGTTGCTGAGAGCAGAGTCAGTGGTAGACTGAGGTAGGGGGGAGAGGTGATGAAGGTAGAAGCAAAAGCAGCAGCTGACACTCGTTTCATCGGGCGGATGTTCGAGAACGAGTTTGGCAGGTCGTTTGAGGGTGTGGTAGGAGAGCCGAAGGGACACAGGTGAGAGAAGAGGAGAGAATGGTCTGACCAAGAGAGAGGGGTGACCAGAAGGAGAGTGGCCAGAAGGGGAGTGAGAGAGAGGTCTGAGTGGATGATGGCGTCCAGTGTGTGTCCAGCCGAGTGGGTTGGACCGGAGGGGAGAATGAAGAGGAAAAGGAAGGCGCCGAGGCTAATGAAAAGAGTGGATGCCGAGGCATCGAAGTTCAATTGGATGTTGAAGTCACCCAGAAGGAGGAGGTTCGAGGTGGTTGTAAGTAAGGAGGAGCAGAAATCAGCCCATTCAGATAGGAACCAGGTTGTATTGCCTTGAGGCCGGTAGATGGTATCAATGGTCAGAATGGAGGAGGGAGAGATGACCAACTTGCAAACCAGGCTCTCAAAGGAAGAATAGCTTTGGGTGGGTATGACAGAGGAAGGACCAACTCAGGATAGATTAAGGCGACCCTAACACCAGCACGTTGAGGTCGAGGCTTGGAAATGATCTTGAAGCCTTCAGGGAGGAGGGAGTCGAAAGCAGTGACTGAGCTGGCATTGAACCAAGTCTCAGTGATATCAAGAATGTCGAGTTGGGTGTCTTCAAGCAGAAGGCAGATGTTAGCAGTGTGTTGCAAGCAGTAAATTGATTAACAGTTTTGCCCCATCTCACTTTGTACATATATCGTGATTGCTTTTGCAGGGAACGATGCCCAACATCTCTTTGTGCAGAAATATACTTGTAAACATTGTAATACTTGCCAATACTCTTCTTTACAAAGGATTTTGAATATTGAACTATGTTCCTCGATCAAATCCCCTCCTGCAAGCTGAGGACGCATCCTTGTACATATGCCCCAGTCCAGCCAGTGAACAGGACCACAGAAGAACGCTTTATAAGAGCTTTCTGTATGTTGTAAGCAAATCAAGAACATTGTTGCTTTGGCCCATATGTTCTGCCATGATGCTTTAGAAATCTCCTTGCCAAGTTAATTATCCCAACTATCCATATACTTGCATTTGGCCTGCTGAGAAGTTGACTCTGATGCTCAAATATGGAAGAGACTGACCCCTTTGGTTGATTCCTGGGTAAAAAGAGGGTTCAATGTTAGTAAACGTTTATAGCTCCTCTTGATAAATAAAATGGTGTAATCCGTTGTCTCAGTTGTATGTAGTGGAAGCCCTTCAATTTAAATATCCTTCATAATCCCCAATTTAAAGTTGGCCAAGTCCTAAGTGACCTTATGTTCCCCTGTTGTCAAAGGTATAGTTGCAGAATGCAGGAGTTGAATTGGGGCAACACATAACCCTACTGAGCACTGATGAGGGAAGGATGTTACATGGAATTCCTTGATGCCCTTCTTCGAGTAACATGAACTTGTGTATTATGAGCAAACAACTGTTCTCAACATCATGCTGTGCCTCCTACGCATCCACAGGAATTATTTGTGTGAGACCGATGGGTCCTTATACTCTACACTGAGTTATTGTTTGTCAGTAGTTGCTTATCGATTCAGCAGTACCTTTCAACTGTGCCACCATGACGTATTTCCCTACATTTGGAACTGCCAATCCTTCCTGTGTGACCTAGAGAATTTTTTGAAAGTTGTGGGACATGACCTGATTCAACAAATAGGTGCCCCATAGTGAGCAAGCTTGAACACACTAAGAAGGGCTGGTGGGGATTTGGGGCTGTCTGTCACTAAACACGTTTTTAAAGACCAAAAGGCACATTCCATAGCAAAATGTAGTGAAATGGTACTAAACATTTCTGCTTGTTGCTGTTGAACTACCTCTACATTTTATTTTAAAACCTGTTTTGGTTTTGTTTGTTTTTATTGATGCCAATCCCCCAAAAATATTTTAATTTGTTTTGTTTTTAATAGTACTCTTTGACTCCAAAAGGGGTATCGAGGTGCTCGTAGTAATGAAAAAGCAGGCAAAATGATTACAATATACAAACGAATAATAATTTAATAAACCGCATTGGATGAAAAGCCAAGGTGAAAGGAGGAAAAAGTACTGAGCCTTACATGAGAAGTCCAAACTGTAAAAAGTGCAACTAATATGCTCGCCTGCGATTCAGATCCACATATTACTTTCATACAGGCATTGAATGTGGGGGAGAATCATCAACACAAGGCCATACGGAAGTGCAAACTCCCTACCACACATTTGAAAGACTGTTACAGCACTTCATTCCACTTGAATATAGGTTCCACCAGTGTGGTAAACGTGCCGCAAGGAGTCCGCTAAAAGAAGATGTTGCATAGGCAATATTGGCAGTATCCAAACTAGAAATCAAAATCAGCCATTGAAGGTTCCATGTGTTAATATCCCCGCAAAAATATTGCCATACAAGAATGGTGCCATATTTCTGCAACGATATTAACACATTAAACTTGCGGGGGACACCACTGCAACCCCCAAACTATTTTAAAGGGAGCAGGGACACAGTCGCAAGCCCGCTCCCATTTCCCACCAAAATGATCCCCCTAATAATATCTCCAATGACCGTTGCAGACGACCATATATATGGCAATATTATTGGTGGGGATAATATTACCTGATACCCCATTGAATGGTCAGGTAATCAAACCGCTCACGGAATGGAGCAAACAGTTGCAAGCTCAAATAAGCCATCTGATTCCTGGAGCCAATCGCTCTGCTACAAAACAAAATCTCTATCAAAACATGTAGACAAAAACCCTTCAAACACCAACCCCCTCCCTACTCCTCCTGAAAATTCGAACACCCTATTTCATTTGCACCGGTCACCCGAGAACAGGTACTCAACACCATCTCCAAACTAAAAGCCTCCAATTTCAAAGGTGACAGTGTACCGGCCAAACTAGTGAAAGCATGTGCCACTACCCTCACCCTCACTATTACCAACTTTATCAACTCCTCCTTCAACACTAATACACTCCCAGCCAGCATCAAAGAAGCCTGGGACACCCCACTTCTAAAAATAAAATAACACTGGACCCTACAGTACCCACTAATTATCAGCCTATAACAGGCCCTTTCCTACTCAAACTCAAAGACAAAATTGCATACACTCAGATTCAATCACATCTCGAACAGAACCAGCTCCTAGGAACCAGACAATCGGGATTCAGGCCAAATCACAGTAATGAAACGGCCCTCTTGGATCTCAAAATCCAGATGGACACCATCAGAGATTCAGGGAAACTTTGTATTCTACTACTATTAGATCTCTCTGCAGCTTTCGACCTCGTGGATCATAAGCTGTGCACTTCTTTAGCCAATGATTTTAACTTATCCAATGCTTGTGGGTAAAATCCCTCCTTGCCGAACGGACTTCCAGAGTGACCATAGGCAAGGAAGCTGCTGATCCCATACCAGTACCCATAGGAGTACCACAGGGTTCTTGCCTCTCCCCAACACTTTATAATGCCTACACAAAACTCTCTTCTTTGCTCTCGACAATATGGGTGTCATCTACACTAACTTTGCAGATCACACCCAGATCTACATACCCATCACAGGGAATTACAACCAGGATATCTTAATCATCAACAAATTACACACACAATCATCCAAAACTGTATGGCGATGAACAGCTTCTGTCTCAATGATGAGAAGACATAAGTCCTCATTGTGGGATCACCGACTAAAAAAGCAACCCTTCATGCAGACTACTGCTCTATCAACATCGATGGCACCCTGATCCCAGTGGTCAAACAATTAAAAACACTAGGCGTGTACCTAGACGCCAATCTCACCATGAACAAACATATCAGCTCCCTGTCCTCAGCTACTGCCTACACTTCCAAATTGATCGCACTAAGTCGACAATTCCTGACACCGGCCAATTGCCTCCCCCAGCCCAGAGCCTTGATACTATCAAAACTTGACTATTGTAACGTCTTGCTCCTAGGGACTTCTAATACCAAACCTCGGTAAACTGCAACTCATGCAAAATAAAGCTTTAAGGGCAGCTTTAGGGATAAAAAAAGTTCGAGCACATTTCCAAGATCAGGAAGGAGGCCCACTGGCTTCCTATCAAAGCCAGAATCATCTTTAAAACTCTTTGCATCATGCATAAATGCCTTACAACAAAAGCCCCTATATATCTGAATAACTTCATACAGAAAAAAGAAAACATCAGAGCTGTGAGATCGAATGACAGTCAACGCTTAGTCTCACCCTGTTACAACAACAACAGTGCAGGGGGTAGCAGCTTTTCTGTCCTAGCCCTTAAACACTGGAACTCCCTCCCCATCAACATCGAAAAAGAGACCTCCTTTATCGGTTTCAAAAAGCAAAGACCTGGTTGTTCAACCAATACTAGTACATTGCTAATCCGATACAAATGTAACCTCTCCCACTTGACTTTAAATATTGTTCCATTTGTGTTTTGTATGATGTAACACATTTTTTGTATGGCCTCTCTTTGCTAAATGTATAATTAATCACCAAGATGTCTGTAATTACGCTGTGATACCCCAGAGTCTGGGCGTGTAACAAATGAAATAAATAAATAAAAAATAAAATAAATTGTTCAAGCAATTTTCCGTGACACTGCATCATGCTACCAAGCCCCCCTGCCAGACACTACATCAACAGTCCACAAAGGTTGGGGTGGCCACGAGCTGTCTGTCGCATCACCCATTGGCAGGATACTTTATAACTCACAATATGCACTCACGATAGATATAAATACAGTGTGCTACGGACCACCGCTGTGTATAACACACTCTACCGCCACTGGCTTTCGGACTGTGTCACAAGAATGGCTCCTTCCTCCACTGGCTTAATGCCAACAAGTACAGTGTGGTGCATCCAGGAAACTGAGAATATGTGGCGCCAGAAGCTCCAGCTCATGTTACAGCTCCTTCTTACAGAGGAATTGAATGTTGAACTATGTTGTTTGTTCTACCACATTTACTATTATACAGTGTGAAGGAGTAACCAAGAGAACACTCAAAACAAAAATACAGTATAACCGCTTTGTCGCTAAACACAATAGGATAGGCTGGATGAATGCCTATTAAGTCTTGGGGTTTGACTAAACTCAAAAGTGATAACTGTTCTAAAAGGGACATGATAAATACGTCATGGTTGTTGTAATCAACTAGTAAAAGGCAGAGGCTCTCCAGTAGGTTTCCCAGACCTCTGAATAGTCTACCTAAAGAACATAAACCATCCTTAAAGAAATCAGAATTGACAACCAATAGCAAAGGATATAAACAGAGCCTAATAGGGAACATTTATATTCTTCAGTAATCCCTGCTTTATTATGCAGTCTTTGCATTCTAGCACCCATTCACTTGTTGGGTCACAGCCCTGGGGATGTAATGCATGCCTCTTTTTTGGGGTCATTTAGAGGTAGTGTTTGTTGGTTTCCTTAGCACCTATATTCTAATCCTCTGGCCATGGGCAGCCTTCCTAGGCATCTTTACTGAATGTTGAACCCTTGCCTCCCTGCAAGTATTTCTTGCTCCATTACAAAGGTTGTTGTAAGGCTATAGTTAGATTTACATTGGGATACATTATTTTTTTCACTTGCAGAAGCGTGTTTTGAAGAAAGTGATTTTTCCATAATCAATTTAGATCCCCCCTCACTTCATTTAGAGTTGGGCCTCTGAGATTCTTTATTTCATTGTTCTCTCCTCTGGTGGGCTGGTTTTTATTTGCACTTGTGGAAGCTGTCCTTTTACTTTTGTGAAATGTGCCATACGTTTATTATTATTGTGTGCACTTCGGTGCTTTGGTTTGTACATATTTTTTCACCATTAAAGTACTTATTTCTTTCTTTACAGTAGCTTTTTTAAAATGTTTGCACCAGAAGGGATTTTTCCTTTGCATTGTGATCGTACGCTCCCGCACCCTTCAGCACTTTCATTATTCGAGAGTCTATCGTTGCCTTAGCGTTTCTAAATCCTTCTCCGCCTTACAACGGGTTTCCCCAATGTGACTTGTCACTCTACTGAATGGCACTCATTTTATCCACTGCCTGTGGATGAAAGGCAGAGAAGACGTACCAAGATTCTAACATACACATTCATATTCACATCTACATATATGTGAAGCTGGCACCACCATAGAAACCCACTTAATTGGGGGAAGGGAGGCTAGAAAATGAGCAAAGAAGGTGGTGGTGAGAATAACAGCTGTGGAGGAGATGACGGGAAGAGCAAAGAAGGAAGTGGTGATGTTAAGACCTAAGAAGGAGGATGTCAAGAAAAGCTGAGCTGCGAGGGGAGGTGGTTAAAGGAGTTCCAGAAGGGTAGTAGTCTGCAAGACTTGAGTATTAGAAAAGATCATAGAGAGAGGACACTCAAAGCACATGCCTAAGGCATGTGTTTGTGAGGTGGGTAAGGAAGTAAACGTGATGTGGCATCCTAGGCCATAGCGAAAGAGGAGACCTATAAGAATGTCCCTGAGGTACAAGATGAGGTTGATCGGACTAGGGTGGCAAGATTTATTTGGGATCACTGGTGATCACGAGCCTTGGGTAAGAGGAAGGACAGGGTCTCAAGTATCCTTCAAACATCTGCACCAGCCTACCTAAAGAGGTGATTCAGCCACTCTGTGGCTGAAAACCAAAGGATAATATGTTTGATGGTGCAATGTTCAGAACCTTGTGGTGAGCTGGTCAAGGTTCTTCTGGCTTATTCCAGTGACAACCACCCAGTGATCCAAAGGACAACAGCCTTATCAAGGGACACACAATGCTAGAGCTACAGTGACCTGTGTCTCTGAAAACTACTGCTTGTTGTTCTAAGGGACTGTGATTGACAGTGGGAAGACTTTTGAAAGAGATTCATTTTGGTTAGTCAAAGATATTCAGTTTTCTAAAGGGTGGTCATCCGGACTTTGGTTTTAGAACATTGTTGTGTTTGATCCATTTTCCGCCCCTCGAAGTAGAATTACAAAATAATTGTGAAACTGGAGGAGTGTTTGGAAGGGAGGAAGTGGGGGAAGAGTGTGGGAGTGGAAGTCGGAGAGGGGGTGAGAGACATAGGGCCTCATTACGACCCTGGCGCTAAGGGATTACCGGTACCGGTAAGGGTACCCGTACCAGTAATCCCTTAGCGTCTGATTACGAGGTCCCTTTGCGGGTTGGAGACTTTAACGCCTGCTTTTTGCAGGCATTAAAAACCAACCCGCAAAGGGACCTTGGTGCTAAGTACGGTGCCGCAATTTGCGGCACCGTACTTAGCGCCTTCCTCATTCCCATTGAGCCCTATGGGGCAAAAATGGGAATGGGGAAGGGCCATGGTGGCATGGGGAATTACCGCCCCGCCAACCTCGGAATGGGGCGGAAATTCCCCATTCCGCCATGGCAGAGTCGGTAAGTTACCGGCATGGACCATGGTGCTATTAGCACCATGGTCCGACGCCAGGGTCGTAATGAGGCCCATGAGGCCCATAGAGCCCATAGAGTTAAATCTTGCTTTAGTTATGTTTTACTAGAGTTATCAAACTTTCATGCCCCATTTAAACCTTAGTTTAGAAAACCTTGAATAAAAGCGCCATATCTGGTCTGTTCTTCTTAGCCATGAGTATGTGCCTTCGTAGGTTTCCACCTGGGATCAAGAAGGACTCCAAAACCAGTTGTTGGGATTTACTCTTTTGTTAAATGTCTGTTAAAAGGTTGGGCAACTTAAAGTAGAAATGGGATTTTCCCAAAAAAAATAGATGTTGGGATCATCTCTGATCTACCAAAACACTCAGTGAGTGTCTACCTGGACAGTATTCTATTTCCTTCTTCTTTGTGGGAAGAGCATGCATACCATTTGTTAGATGCCCTACGTTGTTTACAAAAACACAAATTACAAGTAAAACTAGAGAAGTCTAACTTTGATGCTGCATCCACACAATACCTAGGCATCATCCTATCAGACAAAGGAGTGGCAGTGGACTACAGAAAGGTATCAGCAATCCTGGATTGACCTCTGCCGAGTTCAGTGAATGGGGCTGGCCAATTTCTATCAGAAATTCAATCCTGATAATTATAGTTAGAAAGATGTTCTTTTTGCAACTTTCGCACCGTCATTTTCTGTGGGACACACTTGCTTTTTGCTTGTTTTGAACCCTGTCCACACTTGCTGGAGTTAGGTAAAGCCTCCTGCTCTTATGGGGAAAATGATTGTCCCCAAGATTGTCAGTACTGAGAGACTATGCCTCTGCTTTTCTGATAATTTTCTTGTGCACCTTGGCATTTATCGCAAATGGCTACTAAAGGTGGTTGTCACCCTAACCTGAAGATTTTTGCTGGTTATTTGGCCATCTTGTCCTTTGGCTTTCTTCCTGACTTATCCAGGTCAGGAAGTGCCATATATGGCAACCCCTTTCCTAGCAAAAGCTGCTGCTTTCGCGGGCAAGTGGGCTTTGTGTGTCTGAGCCAAAGGAGGGGCCTGGGACTGTCTGTTCCCATTCCACATCCCCAGTCGCCCGAAGGTCTGTTGCTGGATGGATGTAATGACCAGTGATTGAACAACCCTGGCCTGTTTGAATGTTGTAGATCCATAACATTGGTGGGCTTAGGCTAGCTCGCAGCCTGAATCTTGGATAAAAGGAGGGCTCCTGCACCTTTTTGACGGATCATCTTTGGAACCAAGACTTCTACTGGCGACCACAGGATGACTCCTGCAGCTGACCTGCATCAGGTTTAGTGATTGGCCCGGGGAAGCCCTCCTCCTCTGTCTGATCTCAGAAGACCCTCATTCGAACATTCAAATGAACACTCCTAAAAATGACTTTGGTGATAGAATTTTCCTACAACCAAATGAACCCTTTGCAAGGGTATCTGATTGACACGCCTCATTTAATAATTTCTGTACCCCTAGTACTCAAAAGGAGGCGGAACTCAAATGTTTTGCCTAATCTTAACTCTTTGGGCCCAGCGTCAATTCCAGCCCTAAACTTAGTCTTGGAGTCTCTCCTGAGACTATATGATAACATAAAGGACATTGTACAAGAAAATGCAACAAAGTTACTGGTGTCTGATTACAAGATCCAGTCAATTTTGGATGTATTGGAGAAGCCTGAGGGCAGACTAGGGCCAAAACGCACAGAACAAATATCCTTGACCTAGATCTGGACGATAAACGGTCCAATTAATCTTCTGCAATCAACAGTCAGACAATTTGCATAAGCCAGTCACCGAACACTCCATCACCGCTGGTGGAGTACCACATGATCTGTGTGCCTCCCCAGCATTGTTTGATTCCCATGGGGAAGAAATTCAAGATGTAGAAGTGGTTATGAAAACGGGTCGTAATGATCTAAGATATTGCAGCACTGACTTGACCACTCAATCAGCGAATGGGGCTAGACAGAGACCTAGAAAGAGTAACCAACAGCAGCAGAAAAAAGCAAAATAAAATTGCCTCTAAACTGTAACAGGAGGAAATTCAAGGAAATTCCTGCATTCCTTACCTAATGAAGGTGAGCTGATTGACTTGAATTGCCAGCAACATTGAATCCCACCTCACTAGTGGGTCAGATACTAGTGAATGACCTTCTGATAGATGATAATCGAAGAGGGGGAAAAGAAATCACAACTTTCATGATACCAGCTAGAATTGCAGCATCAAATACATCAAGGGTGGACCATCAATCTGACTCAGAATCTGAGTGCTCTGCACAACATTTAAATGTACAGGAGCCACAGCACCAAAGTGAGCAGGCGCAGGAATTATGCTTACCAGAATCAGCAAATGACTCAGAGGTTAGGAAATCTATTATAACTCAGCCTGAAAAACACATTGGCTTAACAACCAAGACAATTGGCTGGGAAAACATTCCACACACAAATGGTGAGCAAATAATAAATAGAGGCGGCTACTTGAGGTTTTTCAGAGCATACCAGCTCTGAGGGCACTTCACAAGGGTGATATAGATTATATAGCCCTACAAAAACATAGGGGTGAGTGTGTGGCATGCCACTTCTATTTCAATATAGAAGCCTGCTTGCTCTGGGCCAAAAGGCTCACATTAAGAACTTTGGGACTCGACCTGTATGAAATTAACAACCAGCAGCTAGTCCCCCACAATCAAAAAATGGACCAAAATGTATGTCATTTGTTTGATCTACGTTAGATCCGGTATGATCAACTATTTTCAGCGTTAGATCCGCTACAGAACAAGAGTTATAGGCATTTATTTAGAGGGGGCTAACCCGTAGTAAGCTAGTCACCCCCCCTCAATCAAAAATAGTACAAAACCAAATTTGTTAGATCTTCGTTAGATCAGCTATGGTCAACCATTTTCAACATTAGATTAGTTACAGAACAGGAGTTCTAAGCAATTATTTAGAGGGGGGGCTAACTCGTAGTGAGCTAGTTAGCCCCCTCCAACCAAACAATTTACAAAATTCGATGTCATTGGTTAGATATACGTTAGATCCGGTATGATCAGGCATTTGTTTTGTTAGATCACACACAGGTGCTGAAATATTTGGCTACAAAGGAGGGGGGCTGACCTCTCCACCCCCCAACTAAATTTGGCAAAAAAAGTCATTCATTTCAATGCATATTCGTTACATCCGGTAAGATCAACCCTCTTTAACGTTAGATCTGCTACAGAACAGGAGTTATAAGCAATTATTTAGAGGGGGGAGCTAACCCATAGCCAACCCCCCTCGATCAAAAAATTGACCAAAATGTTTGTCATTTGTTAGATCTTCGTTAGATCTTATAGGAATCTATGGAGGGAAAGTTGCAAAAAAGAACAGGTGGCCTCCCAAAATCCACCCCCAGAAATCCATCTTAACATGTCTTGTCAATGGTGGTCAAAAGTATGGTGATCAGCAATAATTTAAAGCCAAAATGTATAGTTTACAGGTTTTTTTGGAAGAAGAAAATTTGGATATTAACTTTAATTGAGGTCCGGATAGGGTTTATATGAGGGGGTTCTGAAAACAAAGTACAGATTGATCAAGGTTCCCTTAGATCTCACTCTTACCCCCTGTCCTCTTTCCTCATCCCCCTTTCTCTCTCTCTCTCTCATCTGACGTCTTGGCCGGAAAATATTAACTTGGTCTTGTAGGGTTTAAAGCGGCCCTGCACGTATATCTTCATCTTGGGTGATGTTTTTCTTTTCTTTTGTTGGCTTGTCAAGCTGTCAAACCTTGTCTCCTTGGCTTCTTCAATACCTGGCACCATCAACCCAGCTGGCTTTGGTCATTTGAGTATACATCTAGCATCAGTCTTGGGAATTAATTGGTCCCTGTGGTTGTCGGGCTTAAATCATTCTGCTGGTTATCTAGACTTTTCTTGGGTTCTACTCCTCCACCAGCTCAGGAAACTTTCCAGGCCCTGATCTGAACCAGTCCCCTCTCTTACTGTCCCTTACTACCTCTTATCTCGGGCTTCTCCCTATCAGTTACTCCTCCTGGTATTCACCATATTTCTTCCCTTGTTAGTCACTCTCCTCCCCTCCTCGACATGCCACCTCTGTATAGCCTGCACCTCATCCACTCCTCTCTCTCTCTTCCCTAGTCTTATCTTATTCTCTTGCACATTCTCTATTAGCTTTCTTTACACTGCCTTCTTCATATTCCTTTTCCCTGCTTCATCGCCCCCTTAACTCTACTTCTTCATTCATAGTCCTCTCTCCCTTATTCAGCTCTGCTCTTAACACTCTTTCCACCTTCTCCTTCACATGCCTCTCAGCTTTCGTCGTCTCTACTCCTGACTCTCTTCACGAACATCACCATGCACCGACCTCCACCTTACACTACAAACTCCTGACTCTTATACTGCTCATTGACACCCGCAAGAGTCACACAGGGGCATAAAATCAGTCCAGCAGCAATGAAAAAGTGACCCACAATCACACATTGCAATTCATTACTATCCAGAACATACTGTTTTAGTACTACCCAAAGGGTTGTTTCTGGTCAAATGTGTTGCAAATAATGCATTTGAAAACATATTTGCTCAGTAACATTGGTTGAAGCTAGTGTAGCAACTTATGAAAGTAGGCCACTCTGGCCAAAAAAGTGGTCCATTCTGATCCCCAAAAATGGCCCATTCTTGAGTCATTAGCTGACACTTCGGATGGTTCCTTATTTCCCTGTAGGCCCCTCCGAACCTGACTCGCATTCCTTTTTATCTCTGTGCAGAATAGGCCATAGGACTCCTAATTGTTCAATGATTTTGTGCTGGTAGCGTGTGAGCATGGGCTGTGATTGGGTCTCAGGCAAAGGAATGGCAGATTTCTTGTGTCTGTCTAATTCGGCTAGCGCAATGGGTTGCAGCTCTGCTAGCCGTGACTTTTTTTAAAAATCTTTAGCTGCCACTTTGATTTAGCTTTAGAATGCGCGGCCTCTGCCCACAATCACTGTGATCTCCTCATCTTGCAAATTGAAGCCTGTAGCATCCACCCCATACCACCACTGGAACCTACTTTACACGGTTGATGGCAGTCCCAACTCTCCATGATCTCCAATCCCCATCCTCTTCCTTTCAAGATGGAACTTTGTGACAGGATTCTCTGGCCGACTGCACAGATCAAATTACAACCCTGTCAGCACATACAAGCTCAACAATTTTGAAGTTCCAATTATAAACGAATTGGTCCAACATTGAACCCGACTCCTAACTGTCCTGAATATATTTTATATATACAGAAGCAGGATATTGTCTGTCTACTATGTTATATGGATGTACTTTAATGCGACATGTCCACTCCTCCGATTTCGGGCTTTAAGAGGTGCACTGTCTGCCATTCCAAAATGTCGATGACCAACCCCCACGATGTTGGTCTGTGTCGTCTTGGGAAGGATCACGACACGGAGGGATGTGCATCGTGCTCCAAAATGCACTCGAAGACATTACGCAAGCAGGCTGCCAAACTTGCTTCGGGCAGACCGTCTCCGAAATCCCTGGTGCAGACGATAGTCCGGTCTTCCGAGGCTGAGAAGTAAGGGCCCACCCCCGAAAAGGACAAGGAAAGTCATCAACGCAAGGCCAAAAAGCGGTCACACTCGAGGAGCCACTCTTTCTAGTCTTCATCGGATAAGAAAAAGAAGTGCCACCGTTGTCGACACGAGTCCAGCTCGTCGTCTGAAAAAGGAAAGCCCTCGGCTGGGCCGACCACTCGAGAGGAGTGGAAAGATTTGAAGAGCCAGATGCTTGCTATGTTTAAGACGCAGGCTGCTACAGATGTGCCCTCCGAACAGCAAGCCTCGGCGGCTGCAGCAGCGCTCAGTACTCCCGACCCCTCACACACCAAACCATTGCGTCGGAGAAGCCTTCTGGCTCGACCCCAAAAAAGGTACAGAAGCCTTTGATGCCCGGTACTTCCTGATGCCATTGAGAGGCTGACGTTCCTGACGTCATGGTGGTACCCAAACCCCGATTGACGCCGACGGGTATTCTATCATTGTTGAAAGATAGACCTTCGGTACTAGTTGTTGGCAACTGATCCTTTGTCCCCTTCTCCAGGTCCGGATTCTTCGAGTCCATGATGTTTATTTTCTGCGCCAACCAGGACATCGATCCTATATATACTGGGGCAATCGGAGTCCATTGTTTGGAGTGAACAGGCAAACCTGTTGACACTGGCCCAAGTGCTGCATGATGCCATCGGCCTGGACAAGTCTCCGGATCTAGAGCTCCAGCCAGGTCACCCTTAAACGCACACCCATGCTTAATTTAGGGCCTTAGTGGAAAGGGTGGTAGACACCCTAGGTGTAAAGTCTGCATCAGTGCCTACTCCAGGCTATGAGCTGACAGATGTATTGGACTAGGGTCCTGCGACGGAGCATAACATGCCTCTCATTCCGTCAATTGCTGATCCCATAGCCTCCTTGTGGCAGCATCCCTGTTCCATTCACCCAGTCAACACTACATCTATGGGGAACCCATACCATCCCCAAATCGTGGGCTCAAAGTATTATTGTACCCATATATAAAAAAGGTGATGTCCTCAATCCCCAGAACTGTAGACCCATAGCACTTTTAGATGCAGCTAGTAAGGTCTTTGGTATCTTACTTTTAAGAGATCTCAATAAAGATATCAGGAGGAATGCTTGTTTTAGCAACTTTCAAGTGGGTTTTAGAGGGGGTTTGGAAAACAACTTGAATGGGAATATTCTGGCCCATTTAAGAGATACGGTCCATCAATCTAACATGGGTGAAATTTTTGTGGCATCCTTAGACCTTTCTAATGCTTTTGACGGGGTTATCAGAGCAAGATTATGGATTAAAATGCTAGCAATGAACTTCCCTCGAAAGATTGTCCAACTCTTGGCTCTACTGCATAGTAGTACCTCGGTCAGGGTGCGTTTGACACATGAAGGTACCCTCTCTGAAGCCATTGATACAAAAGTTGGGGTCAAGCAGGGCTGTTCACTCGCACCCACGCTCTTCAACCTATACGTGTGCGATGTGGAGGACATGTGGCAGCGCCCTTCCATCGCACCGGTTAGGTTGGGGTGTTTGGCTATTGAGTGGATAGCATTTGCCGATGATTTTATTATTTTTGAACACCCTCCACGTGGCCTTCGTAGAAAGATGGACATCTTCTATCACTACGCAATGGCAAACAATCTTTCCGCTAACGCATCTAAATCCGAAAGATTGTGGTTACCAAGAAGAGAACCATCAAATCTTATGGAGGATGGGAGAGGATCAGGTGGAACAAGTCCAAGCTATAACATATTTAGGCTACAATTTTACTAATCGATCTAGCCTGAAGATGTGGAAACTGAGCCTGGAAGAAAAAGCATCTAAACTAAAGGTTCAAATGAAGTTCTTGAAGGCTAGGGTATGTACATTTTCGCTCCTACCTATAAGGCGTTTTTATCTTGCAAAATGTGAGCTGGTCATCCTGTATGGCTTGGACATTTGGACCCACGATATGAGCTCATGCCTGAATGTGATTCAGGGGAAAATGTGGAAAGAACTACTGGGCCTATCGATGGTATCCCCAATGCCATTATCCGGCAATTATCCTTGTTTAGAATGATGAATGATCCACCTGTAAAGACTTTATATGAATTGCTAAATAAGGTTGTTAAATCTGGGTCAGTAATATCTATTAGAAAGTTTAGAGACAATATGAATTTGCTGTTAGATACTCTAGGTCTTTGTCAAGACGATTTGGTGCAACGACCAGGACTGGTCAAGAGACTTTTATTCAAGGCGGATTGGGTGTATACACTAAATGGTGTGAGTCTTACTCCTCCTATAAGGAGTAAAAAAGAGGGGGTGAGGCTCGCACTCCAATTCCTGGCCAATATACTACCTGAAGAAAGAAGAAATATATAACTGGGTTAAATCCCAAAAGTGTCCAATTCACTGGGTTAGATCCCAATTGTTGCCAAAATGTTCACAGGGTTAGATCCCTTCTGCTGCATTTGTGCTGCTGTTCTCCTCCTCCTAGCGCTTTCGTGTCCCAACACTCTTCAGGGAGGTTGTGTTGCCTTGCTTTTCAGGTGAATCCAATTAAATTGCTAATGCAGTCTAACCTCTTATTTACATGTCCTCCTATAAGGAGTATGCAAATTTTGCACATGCAAGGGAATGTATCCCCCTCTATTTACAAAGATTCCCTTGTCACAGGGCAAGATCAATATTTTTGCGTTTTAGACTCAATCAGATTCCAACATTAGAAAGGATACGGCACTGGGGACATAAAGACGAGGTGCTTAATCAAGAACATATTGATCTCACATGCCGTTTTTGCAGAGAAACCAGAACGCAAGAGACTCTTAGGCATCTTGTATTAACCTGTAACCATTTTGAGTCTAAACGTGTACTCTATCTTAAAGATAGATTTAACAAGGAGCTTGAAATGTCTATCCACTTGTTTTGGAGCCGTTGTATGTGGGGTGTAAATATTTCTTTAATCTTAGCATTGAATTTTTTAATCCGAGATATTACGGAGGAATTGGAAAAAAGGAGTATTATACGCAATGGTTTTATATTGGAAAATTAAGGGCTGTGATAGATTTTATGGAAGTTGATTTGATTTTGAGGATTTTGTTTTTCTTTGTATTCTTACATCTTTCATATGTGTATATGCTGTTTTATTAAAGTTAATTGTACATTTTTATCATGTGTAATGTGTTGTATAAGGTTGCAGGTAAACTAATAATACAGCAATAAAAAAGATTAAAAAATAAAACATCTACGCGGAAGTACAGGCCGGCGAGCGTAGACACATCATTTCTGGCTTCCCACCCTTCTCCGGAAGGGCTTATGTCGCAGGCAGCCACAATCTACACCAGACTCGCAGACTCCACTTCTAATCTGCTCCCAGATAGAGAAGGTAAAAGGTTAGACACAATGGCCAAGATGGTTTTTACTTCTGGCAGCATGGGGGTGAAAGCCACCAATGTAGCCTGTGGGTTCGCAAAATACTTGTTTGGCTTATGGAAAGCTATTGAGCATGCAACTCTGGATTTACACAGCTGGTGGAAGATGGGAAGGAGGTGGCCAGGCAGTCGCTGCAAACAGGCCTCCAAGTGGCTGACTGCGTGGGCCGTTCGATGGGATCGGCGGTAGTCTTGAGGAGACTTCTGGCTTCTCTCTGAATGTCCAAAATAGGCTACTCGCCAGAAGGCTGATGACTCTTAGGTCAAAATTAGATGCAAAATCACTAGGCCTAACTGCACAGCCCGCCAAACCTGCTTTCAGTTTTACCTCTAGAGGCAGAGGCTACAGGTGCTATGTGCCTTACGGCTGCAAGGCGCATCTCCCACAGACCACACAGGGGAAGAGTCGTTTCTCATGCTCCGGGAGAGGCAGAGGGGTTCTAGAGGCCACCGAGCAGCAGCGAGGGCGGCTCTGCTGTCGAAACCACCTTCATTTCCCCTCCCATGACTTGCCGGTAGGGGGACGGTTTAGCAGGGCATTGGCCCCAGTGGCAGGAAATTGCCTCTGATGCCTGGGTTCTACAGCTCGTTCGGTCTGGTTATTGTCTGCCCTTTTTAAGAAAACCTCTGGACAAACCCCTACCGCCGCCAATCCAACTGGGGCAGAAGCTCCAGGAAGAACAGAGAGCCCTGTTGTTGAAGGGTGCCGTGGAAGAAGTACCTCCGGAGCAGAGAGGATCAGGTTGGTATTCCTGTTATTTCCTGGTGCCCAAGAAAGGGAGGAGGTCTCTGTGCCATTCTGGACTCCAGCGCCTTGAACAAGTTCCTTAGGAAGGACAAGTTCAGGATGGTGACGTTGAGAGAAATTCTCCACGCTCTTGAGCTTCAGGACTGGCTGGTGTCAATAGATCTACAGGATGCTTATTTCCATGTGCCGATAATAAAAAGCACAGGAAGTTCCTGAGGTTCCTTATAGGAGACAAGCACTATCCATTCAAGGTGTTTCTCTTTGGGTCGACCTCCGCGCCAACCGTCTTCACCAACC
This sequence comes from Ambystoma mexicanum, assembly GCF_040938575.1. Taxonomy (NCBI): domain Eukaryota; kingdom Metazoa; phylum Chordata; class Amphibia; order Caudata; family Ambystomatidae; genus Ambystoma; species Ambystoma mexicanum. The sequence continues at coordinate 712,943,364 of NC_090931.1, forward strand.
TAATGGCGGTAGTCATGGCTCCCCCCAGGAGATCCAGGGTCCATGTATTCCCGAATGGCTGATCCGAGGTAATTCAGCGGGACAGGTCTTGTCTCATCTGGAGGACACCTGTCTGCTATTGCACAAGCAGGGCTTCTCCCTGAACTTTGTCACAATTTACACCAGTCCGGAGGCTCCAGTTCATCCGAGCAGTTCTAGAGACTCTGGTAGGGAAGGCTTTCCCTCCCGAGGAGAGAGCTAACAGCATAGCACAGATGGTGAAATAGTTTCAGAACCACGCCACCTTACCAGCGTTTTCCTTCTTCCACCTCTTGGGTCTCATGTCCAGAGGCCAGGCTGTGCATGAGATGCCTTCAATGGCTTCTGAGAAGTCAGTGGTCGCAGTACCTCGGAGCTCTCACAGATTCCATCAGGTGTCCGGGTCAATGGTCAACTACCTCAGCTCGTGGACTGACAACAACAATCTCCATGGCCTCAGGCCCTAGTGGTCACTGATGCATCTCTGAAGGGTTGGGGACAATCACTGCGAGGACTTGCAGGTGAACGACCTTTGGTCAGCGATGGAAGCTGGGCGGCACATTAACGGGCAGGAGTTGCAAGCCATCAGGTTACCCCTGAGGGCTTTCACCCCATCTCTCAAGGGGGGGAAGCACATCCTGATTACGTTAGACAACAATGGCCATGCACTACCTGAAAAAGCAGGGCGGCGTGCACTCTCTCCCCCTCTGAAGAGAGGTGAAGCAGCTGTGGTTCTGGTTGCTGGAGATCCAAATCTTGGTCTCAGCCTCTTTGATGGCAGCTCCCTTTAAGCCCATGCATTCCTGTTGGTTTATAATCTTTCCATCGAATGCCATTCCATCAAATTTTTTCCATCTAAAAAATGTGCATCTAATGCATTTATTATTTATTTATTTATTTATTTTGGGGGGGGCGTCCCCCTCCGAACCCGTGTTTTTGACCCTTTATAATGCACCTAAACAAAAAATGAACCCTTTACCCCCAAAAAATATGCATTTGATGGAATTTCTTTAGATGGAAACATTTCGATGGAATGGCATTAGATGCAATGGCATTAAATGGAAAGACCAGATACCATTCCTGTTCATTACAGCTGCTATCATTGAAGACAGCCTTTTTGGTTTGCCTTAAAGTAAGACCTGGCTTTCTTCCTAAAGTGGTATCTGAATTCCACCTTTCTCAGTCCGTAGACCTACCGGTTTTCTACCCTCCACCACATCTCTCGAAGGAGGAGGAGTGGTTCCATCGCTTAGACCCCAAAAGAGATTTGAGCTTTAATGTTGCTAGGATGACTGAGTTCCAGAAATCTGAACAGCTGTTTGTAGCTCATACTTTGTCTCGCAAAGCTCTACCAGTACCGCAGCAGACTCTATTGCGATAGATTACTCTTTGCATCGCAGAGTGCTACCAATCTGCAGGCAAAGAGCTTCCTTCTGGCATCGGGGCACACTCGGCAAGAGGAGACACGGCTTCTATGGCCTTACAGATGGGAGTTCCCATTGGGGGAGTTTGTTGTGTGCCACATGGTAATCCTTACACACATTTACCAGGCACTGTTGTTTGGATGATGCCTGCAGGGCTGACGCATGTTTTTGTAGGGCAGTGCTGCACAATCTGCTACTGTAACACTTTCTGCCTACCTCTGTCTCCCCAACTGCTTTGGGGAGTCTATCATATGAGGAATCTGCAGGAGAAAAGCAATCCATTAAAGGAGTAACTACTTACGGTAATCATATTTCTATGGATTTTTCTCCCACAGATGCCTCCTCACCCCTCTCTTCCATCCCTGCGCAGAAAGTTCTTATGGCCTGGTGCACCTATCTAAACTGAGAGATGCCTGGTGATGGCTATGAGGTGACCGCTCCTATCTGGCTAATCGGTTGTCTTTGAAAATATATATATATATATATATATATATATATATATATATATATATATATATATATTTCTGAGGCTTGTGGAATCTGCTTAGATCCCATGCTGTGCACAGGCTGACATCTAGTGGAAGCTGCAGAGTATTAGTTGTTTTTCGAAACTCGAAAATGGGCATCAAAATAGGGCGTGCCAGTAATACTATCCCTATTGTGACATCCCCTGTACCCATGATCCCTCACGCGTGTAGGTCCCTCAGATTGTTTTTTCTGCCATACTAGTTGGACGCATGTTGCGGAGTTCCCTTGGCTCTTAGCCATTTATAGTTACAATTACTGTTAATACCTCCCCTTTCATTTTCACCATACACTGAAGATTGACGCTGGTGAAGATCGTGGAAGCCAGCCGTCGAGAACTGCTACGACGGACTTTGGGCCTTGGAAGGCCTCTGCCCTCGGCACTGTACAGCAGGGAGAGTGGGGAGTGGTGATACAGGCTTCTTTCCCACCTTTTCGTACATATACCTGCCCGCTGCCATTTTGTAACATATGGAGAGTACTCCATTCAAATTCTGTCCTAAGTGTAACAGGACGTTTCCCTGGGTGGATAAGCACAATACGTGCAATCTGTGTCTCCCACGAGACCATCCCGAGGCTACCTGTCGAGCTTACAAGCTCTTCAAGCTGGAACCCTTAAGGACCGCTCAACTAAACGCTGGGCCCACTACGCCAGGCAGCTAGAGGCCATGGAAGTGGAGGGGACATTCAGCGATGGCAGCAACACCAGCGAATCGGACAGCAAGGGCAGAGGGTTGACTTCGGACACCCACGCGCATGCCCTCGACCCAGAAGGACTGGCCGGCGGCCACGTTGTGGGGGCAACACCCGGCGGCATAAGCGCTACACATACCACCTACACTAAGCACATCAGCCCCAGCAGTGACTCGACACGCGTGTCGAGCAATCGGCAACAGAAGACGCCAAGAGAGTGGTCCAACGAATCTGTGTCCTCTGGGCGTTCGCCTCATGACAAAGGTTGATAAAGGTGTCGCACTATCACTACTCCCCGAGGCCCGATCGTCAGATAATGATTACGCCCTCTATCCTTCACAGTCAAGGCGTGTAGCGTCTACACCAGAGATTCAACGTCCTTCCTCGAATATCACCTCTGAAACTCGACGCAAGGTGTCAAATCCCTCGGAGACCCCTAAAAACACTGGAAAACACTCCTCTAGTCATGGGAAGGGGGATAAACAACATAAAAAGTCATCCTCAGAACACCATGTTCATAAGGAGAAGCAGAAAGCCCCTAAATCAATAGGGAAGTCCAAGATCTCAGATCCTACCACTAAAAGTAAACTCATTCCTCCCACTGCTCACAATATGGGCACTGATGAGGAACCAGAACATGTTGTTGTTATTCCTTGCTCTAAAGAATGGAACTCAGCAGACATTGATAGGATCATGAGAAGGATGTCATTCATGGCTGACTTCTATGAAAAGGACTCTCATTATTTTCATACTTACTCCAACACCCCTGCTACCTCTGCCCCTTCGGGGTCTAAGGCAATACCCAAGTCCTCTCAGCCCCCTGCTAAGAAAGTCTGCTCTGACGCCCCAGCTCAGGGCTTGGTCACAGACTCCTTTGTGGTTGAACCTTACCACCCTGATTCATATTGTGATGAAACAGAACCTCAATTAATGGATGACCAGACAGTGGTCTCTTATTATGGGGGGGGGGGGAGAGGAGGAGGAGGAGGAGCAGGAGGAGGAGGAGCCACAGTGCATGACTCGCCTGTAGATAACTAACCACTCCTCAATGAGGTACTAGCTAAGGCAGCTGCCCATTTTCATATCGACACATAGGGTGTTCAAGAAGACATGGATTTCGCTGAAGAAATCGTAGGAGACAAGAGAGCCATTACTCAGGCTATCCCTCTGTTAAACTCCACCAGCGTAGGATTGATCCCTCGCTGGTAACCCCGAATCTCACTCGAGTGGTTAATCCGCGAGTCGAGAAATAGTTCTGTGCCGCACCCTCCGATCCCCTGTACATTAGAGGCCAATTAAAACCGGATTCCCTGGTCGTAACAACCACCAGAAAGAGGGCAGGCACCTCCTGATAAGGAAAGTAAAAGACTATACGCTCTGGGTAGAAAGGTTGCCTCCACGTCTGCATATCAGGCACGAATTGCCAACAGTGCCATCCTTTTGGCAAGCTACAATTGCCATCAGTGGGAAGAGGTATCCGCTTTGGTATCCTCCGCACCCGAACCCTTAAAGAGCCTGTTGGCTCAACTGGCAGCAGATGGAAGGTCTGTATCAGGCTGCATGCTAAAAACAAACTTTGATGCAGCAGATAATGCTGGAAGGTTAATCGCCGAAGGCACTGTTATAAAGTGTCACGCTTGGCTGAGGCAGTCAGTGTTCAAACCTGAAACCCAAGCAACCCTGATAGATATGCCTGTGGAGCCTAACATACTATTCGGCAAGGCAGTTGAGGAAGCTTTAAAGACGGCAAAGGATGAGTACGAGACGAAATCTCTTGGCCAACTCACCAATAAACCCTCTGGACAGAGGGGAAACAACAATTTTCGCTGCTTTCGGGGCCAAGGTTCCCAAAGGGGTTCAAACTATTACCAGAATCAGGGAACCTCATGGGGTAACGATCAATCCCAATACTCACAGGGCTTCCCCAGAGGGCAGCGCAGGGGCCACACTAGGGGTAGAGACAGCCCTGCCAGAGGTGGTACGTCACCCAACAAGCAGTGACGTTCCACTTCAGGTCCCCTCCCTTGCATCCCCAGTAGGGGGGCGCATTTCTACCTTCACCCATGTATGGTAGGGGATCACTTTGGACAGATGGGTGCTGTCCACAGTTTCTGGAGGATACTGCATAGAGTTGCTAGGGCGCCCCCACGACCATCCTCCGCGACAGAAGGTACACTCACTGGAACATCAGAAGATCCTCCTCCTCTAGGAGATCGCCGTTCTGCTAGCAAAGGACGCCATAGAAGTCGTCCCGCTCAACGAGGTAAACAGGGGTGTTTATTCAACCTACTTCCTTGTGCCAAAAAAAGATCTGACAATGCGCCCAGTATTAGATTTGCGACCTGCGAACAAGTATGTCACGCCACAAATATTCCGCATGAGTACATTACAAGAGGTAATCCCTATAACTAAAAAAGGGGGATTACATGGCAGCATTGGATATGAAAGATGCCTATTTTCATATTTCAATGTTCCCAGCTCGCAGAAGGTTCTTGCGTTTCAAGGTAGACGACCAGCACTACCAATTCAAGGTGCTGCCCTTCGGAATAGCCTCGGCTCCAAGGGTATTCACCAAGGTACTGGCGGTGGTGGCGGCCCACCTATGCAGGGAGGCAATCCCAGTGTACCCTTATCTGGACGACTAGCTTATTACAGGGTCCCCCCTAATTTGCATACTAAACATCCAAAGAACTATCAACCTCCTCTTCCAATTGGGCTTCTCAATCAACAAGAAAAAGTCAAGCCTGGTGCCAAGCACCTCAAAACAGTTCTTAGGAGCTGTCGTAAATACCCAAGAGGGGTTGGCCTTTCCATCAGAGGAGAGAATTCGAAATGTGTTGCTGCTAATTCCTCAATATCAGGCCGGTCGCCAAAAAAGGGAGCGCAAAGCTATGTGTTTGCTAGGCATGATAGCATCTTGCATTTACCTGGTTCCCCACGCGCGCCAACATTAGTACTGAGTCTTCCCTGGGGGAAAAAAGAGAGAATTTTACGAAGGGGAAACCCTTCTACGATCCAGAGATACGGGCCGTCATCACAACAGACAACTCCCTGGCAGGGTGGGAAGCTCACTACCTTCACCACACAGCTCAGGGTCTCTGGTCTCACACAGTGGCTCAGTACCACATCAATCTGCTGGAACTTCTGTCAGTCTTCAGAGCACTTCGGGCATTTAAAGCCCTCCTGGCATTCAAACCCCTCCTATCCAACCAGTCAGTGCAGATCCTAACAGACTGCACGACTGCAATGTTTTGCTTAAACAAACAAGGGGGCAACTCGTTCTCCCAATCTGTCCAAGCTTGCCCAGAAAATTTGGAAATGGGCACTCAAACGGAAGATTTACCTGTCATCCAAACATGTTCCAGGGGAACTCAACTCGCTAGCAGACGGTCTGAGGAGAGATCCCCTCCCAGAGGAACACGAGTAGCGTCTACATGAAGAGGTCGTAGGAGACAACTTCTCTCAGTGGGGTTTCCCCACTATAGACCTATTTGCCACAAGCGGAAACAGGCAGTGCCCAGACTTCGCATCCAGGTTCCCCCAGCCAGGCTCCAAGGGGAATGCCCTATGGATGAATTGGTCAGGGATATTTGCCTACACTTTTCCACCAACCTCTCTGATGAGGAAAGTGGTGAACAAAATCCACAGAGAAACGATGACGCTCATCTTGGTTGCTCTCATGTGGGCGAGACAACCATGGTAACCACACCTACGCAAACTGGCAGTGTGCGACCCCATCAAAACTCCTGTGCCGGTACAACCTACTATCCCAGCACGAGGGGCTAACCGTGCATCCTCAACCCAACTCGATGATCTTGGCAGCATGGCTCCTGAAGTCATAGAGTTCAGACATCTCAATTTACCTCAGAGATGTATGGGTATCTTGAAGGAGTCAAGAAAACTGAACACGAGGCACTGTCGCTATGATAAATTGAAACGATTCATTATTTGGTGCCAGAATAAGCAAGTCAACCCCGTTGATTGTACTCCTTCTAGTGTGGTCACCTATATGCTCCACCTATTGGTTGCATTTATGGAAGGGGTAAAGAGACTCCACCCTCCAATTTCTAACCCACCACCAGGTTGGGACCTTAATGTGGTACTTGCTAAACTCATGTGACCTCCCTTTGACCCCATGCACAAGTCTAGTCTCAAACACCTGACTTACAAAACTGCCTTCTTAGTAACCATTACTTCCATAAGAAGGGTCAGTGAAATACAAGTTCTGTCAGTGCAAGATCCTTTCTTTACTATACATAAGGACACACTAGTTTTATGCACTCACCCTAGGTTCTCACCTAAGTTAATTTCCAAATTCCATGTTAACCAGTCTATTGAGCTACCTGCTTTCTTCCAGGAACCCAAAAGCTTTGCTGAGGTGAAACTCCACACACTAGATGTGAGGAGGGCGGTCCTCTACTACGTAGACAAGACCAGACCGCTAAGGAAAACAGATCAACTGTTTGTCTCCATAGCGCCAGGCAGAGAAGGAGATTGCGTCTCTAAAAAGGCCATCTCTAAGTTGATAGTCAGATGTATCCAACTGTGCTATTCCCTTTCAGACAAAACACTGCCTTTTACGCCAAGGGCCCACTCTACAAGAGGTACTGGAGCCACTCTGGCTTTCATTGCAAATGTTCCATTAAACAGTATTTGCAAAGCAGCTACATGGAGCTCTATTCACACCTTTACTCAGCACTACTGCATTGACACCCATTCCAAGACAGATACACAAGTGGGATAAGCGGTTCTAATTTGTTCGCTCATGACCCTTCTCACATCCCACCTCCTTCTCCTAACACTGCTCGCTAATCTATGCACAGCATGTGATCTAAGCCGATTCCACAAGCCTCAGAAGGGATAAATTACTCACCGTAATCGTATTTCTGATGCTTGTATCTGCTTAGATTCACATGTGCCCACTCTTCCTCCTCTTTGAGAGAAGGCGCATGGTTGCTTGTAGTCTTATCTATCTTATCTGCTTGAATACACTGTACTCACGCTACTCCTCATGCTACCTCATGTCAGAAAAAATACAATCTGAGGGACCTACACGCATGAGGGATCATGGGTACAGGGGACGTCACAATAGGGATAGTATTACTGGCACGCCCTATTTCAACACCCATTTTCGAAAAACAACTGTAATACTCTGCAGCTTCCACTAGATGTCGGCCTATGCACAGCATGTGAATCTAAGCAGATACAAGAAGCATCAGAAGTAGAATTACGGTGAGTAAAATATCCCATATATTTCATTAATTCTAGAAAGCTATATTCCAAGCTGTTTTCAACTCTTGGGAGGTTTCCCTTTGTCAAGCTTTTTGCAGACTGGTTAGCCTTGCCTCCCGTCATTTGCCTCTGCAGCGTTCAAACACCGAGAAAAAAGGGGGAACTGAGATATGGGGCGTAGTGACGTGGTATATGTACGATGCCTGATGTCACGTCCGGAGCCGACGATTGAGCACTGAGCAAGACAGATAGACGATTGATGGCCAAGTCGAGGTCCACTATGCCCCCGTCGAAAGGTTTCCGAGCCACAGAGCTGGATGAGTATATCTATCAGATGAGGAATCTGCGGGAGAACAATCCTTAGAAAGATCATTATGGTAAGTAATTTCTCCTTTCATTAGCCACTGATATGATGGTCCACTTAGCTTCACTTATTTTTTAGAAAACAAGTTTGACCTGTAGTTATGCTTTTTTCTCTGTGAACCATTGTGCAATTCATTTTTATAATGCTGTGCATAACAAGTAATTCTTATTGTTATTACTATTACTTCCATTTTAGTAATTTGGACCACCGGCCAAAGACCAGCAGTCCAGTAAGAGTGGCTGAGACGAGTGCAGGGCAGGCGATTCGCACATCTGACAGTGAACTACAAAGTAAGATTCCAAAGCAAAAGCCTTGCATACACACTTGTATTCTCCCTTGTGACCGTTCCCAGACTTAGTTCCTGTCCAAAATGTATGTAAAATTGGCTATAGTTATAAGACTTGTTAGGAACGAGTTACTTTTTGCTGCCTTCCTCCCAAAGGCTTGTGCGGGACACCCTTTCTTTCTGCTTTGTTTGGACTCCTTACCTGCTGCTTTACTTGCCTTGCCTGTCAGCTCATTCCTATGGGGAAAGTGACCAGTCCATAAGACTATCAGTACTGTGAGACTATGAGTCTCATTAAAAGTCTGGTGTTGGCCCGCTGGTAAATTCAGTGGGATACCACCAATAGGTAATACCGTTCCTGCCACTTGGTCTGCAGGAATTACGGTCAGATTACAAGTGGCTGTAAGTGCTGGAATTCCACACTCCATGGAATCCCAAAGGACTCCATGGGGGGAATTGCCAGTATTGCCAGCGCCAGTAATACCAGCATTTTTTTATGGTGTTGTGCGGGAATTACCGGCAGCTCGCAGCTACAGGTAAATCCAACCACCCACCACCAAGCTTGTAGTTTGCCGGTCCAGAAACGTGCGTAAACTTAGAATGAGACCCTATGTCTCTCTTTGTGAATTTGTTGTCTTGTTACAATTGCACACATCACCTTAAAGTAAAGTGCGTTTAGGATACTTGGTATCCTTATATCTTTTTCTTTAATGACTTTTTGGTTACTTTTACAATGTACCCAAGACAAGCTGGTGGCAGCAGTTACATTTTCTTCAATGTTTGTAACCTGTTACTCGTGCACTTTTGCATTTATCTCAAATAGCTACTAAAGGTGGTGTGGTGGATCAGGAGGACGACAACGCAGGCTCAGTTGATTCATTGCACAGCTTTATTTATTAAAGAAAAGGGTAAAGGCCTAACTTTCCATGTACTATAAAGCGTCCCTAACTAACAAAACTAGCTATGTTGCTAGTGATTTACCAGTGAATGTCTTTAAAAGAATGTGTTCACACCAACTAACCCTTCCACTGACCTAATAACTAAGGACCGGAGAATGGCTCCTTCCCCTGATGTTTATGCTTCTTGCAAGCTTCAGTTCAGTACGTTGTCTTCAAGTAGTATCAGTCTCTGGTGACTGCTTTTATCCATTCCCTAGGTTCATTCAACACTTTCTTGGGTTTTCCTCCCTTTCCTCTTTGACTAGAAATGTCAATACTCTTCTTGTTTTACTTTTTTTTTAACATAACTCTTTATTTGCATTTTCAAACAAAACAGTTCCCCATTAACTAACGCACCACCCCCTCTATACCTGCCCCCAATCCGAGAGTGATCCATGGTGCTTCCCGCTTCTCTCCATAACAGTAATCTTGTTTTACTATTTTGACTTTCTTCATGAATAATAATTTTTTCTTTTCCCCCGGTAGGGTTTTCTAGTAGTATCTCCTTTTACACTTGCTCTTTCTATCCACAGTTCACAATTTCTGAAAACATACTTTGTTCCAGCCATTTCTTCCACTTCTTCTTATTTTTTGTCTCTTCTTTATTTAGTCTTTCTTGGCAGATAAGAGTATGAACATTCCAATACTTACCTTCATTCTCTTTTCTGTGTATTAGTGTGATAATTTCCTCTCTTTCTCACTAGGCAGGTAATGAATATTCTAGTAGCGATTCCTATTTACTATTCTAGATATTAATGTGATATAGTCTTCTTTACTTGAACGAGTATGAACTTTCCAATATTAATTATTATTGGCACTTCTGTTGGTTACTCTTTGACCTTGACAATATTGATTCTCATTTGCATCACTGTGTTTTAATAATATAGTCCCTTTTCCTATACAGGTCGAGTATTGACCTTCCAATAACGATTCTTGTCTGCTTCATTGGGTTTTAATATTATAGTCTCTTTATCTGTACTTGGACGAGTAGGAGCATTTCAATAATGGTTCTCCACCCCCCTCTCGGGTCACCCTTCTTCCCTGTTACCTTTGGCTGGTAGGGATAATGTCAGCAGGTTCTCGGTTCTCTCTTGGTCGTCTCTTCGGTTCAGCAGGTTGTCTTCTATTGTTTCCTCAATGTCTCGCCATATTTGGAAGCACTCCGGTCTTTCAGTCACCGACTTGTTCTGTATTGGTATTGATTCTATCTCTGCAGTGGTGTACAAAGGAAAACATTTTAAAGGGAAAACGGTTCAACACTCCAGCTATTAAAGCCACTCTCACTACAGATGCATCACTAACAGGGTGGGGAGCTCATTTTCTTCATTAAACTGCACGTGGGGTGTGGACACAAGCATTAACCAAAAAGCATATCAACCTTTGAGAACTGCTAGCAGTCTTCAAAGCTCTTCAAGCATTCAGAGACAACAGCTAGTACAAAAGACAGTGCTCATACTATCAGATAGCACAACAGCCATATTCTACATAAACAAGCAGGGAGGTACACTCTCTCCAGGGCTTTCCAAATAAGCCCAGAACATTTGGCTGTGGGCACTGAAACACATGTTTCTCCTAGCACATGTTCCAGGGGAACACAATTCTCTGGCAGACGTACTAAGCAGAAGTGCAGAACTGCCCTTGTAACACAAATGGCAGTTGAATACAGACATCCAACACAACGTCTTCACAAACTGGGGGTTTCCATACTTAGACCTCTTTGCTACACAAGAAAATACACAATGCCTAAACTACACATCCAGGTTTCCCCAGACAAGATCCAAGGGCAATGCTCTGTTAATGAACTGCTCAGGGAGTTTTGCGTATGCTTTCCCCCAACCCCACTTCTCAACAGGATAGTCCACAAGCTACACCGGGAACAAGTAACCTTTATCCTAATCGCGCCCATGTGGGTGCCCCAAACATAGTTTTCACACCTACTGAAGATGTCTCTTTGTCCTCCAATGAAACTACCATGTCCAAATGACATGTCACAGAACCAAGGGATAACACTCCACCCATGCCCCCAGACTCTGAATTTAGCCGCTTGGCTCCTGAGGTATTAGGATTTGGTCATCTAAACCAAAGATGTATAGATATTCTAAAGGAAGCACGCAAGTCTAATACAAGACACTGCTATCTTAACAAATTGAAACGTTTTATTGTGTAAATCATGTACTGTCAATACAATTGACTGTTCACCTTCACATATAGTACACTATTTACTATATCTTTTAGCCTCTGGCTTAGTCTTCAATTCCTTAGGAGTGCTCCTAGCTGCTTGCTCAGCCTACACCACATCATCAAGTAAAGTTTCATGGTGGAAGGTGCCTGTGGTGAATGCATTCATGGGTGGTGTTAAAAAGTATACCCACCAGACAGTCCCACCCCCTTCCACACACAAATACATCACTTTGCTAGGCAAGTGCATGACCTTATATGGGATTTCCTGACCTGGCAAGGCAGGAAGGTGGCCAAACAACAATGTGGCCAAAGAACAAGCAGAAATCTTGTGGCATGGCTATTTTAGACTACTACAGTAAATGCTAATATGCACACTAGAAATAACTCAAAAACATAGTAATATTATATTTGCTGCCACCAACTTGTCTATAGGCACATATAAAACTAACCAAAAATCCCAAATGTAAAATACTAGGGTTATACAAAAGTATCCCCATTGTGCTGATATGATATGGCATTTATAAGGCACTTATACACAAGCATTGTAAGATGCTGTGTGCAATGTTAAAAAGTTACAAAAGTATAAGAGTCAAATGGGAAACTTAGTTTCCAGTACTGATAATCTGAAGGACTGATTAGTTTCCGAATAACAAAATTAGCAAAAGGCTAGGGGTGTCAGGAAACTGTGGGTGGAAGCTGTGGAATCGCTGGAGACATTAGACTTCACCTCTATCCCCGCTCTAGTCCTCATCCAACATGGCGGAAGCACGTATAAATCTATAAAAGAAGTTTTTCTCCATGCTATCTTGCGTCAATGGTTGAAATAATCATTCTAACACTGTAGTTAATGTGATACAGGATTCGCTTTTATTAGTGATAGTGTTGAGTTGTTTCTTCATATTACATTAGATAAGCGTTAAGTACACTTAAAGGCAATAGTGCGCCTTATTTATCAGCCGACACGTGTTTCGACCCGTGGCTCTTTCTCAATGCTATTGTCAAAGGTGTTGAGCCCCCTGTGGGCTCCTGGTCCTGATGTGGGTACTGTCCTGTTGACAGGCGTGGCTCCTGTTGGGCCTTGGTTTGCAGCTTCTATCCTAGGTCCGTGTTTCCACACCTAGAGCCAACCCAGATTTCATCATGTATAAATCTAGGCTCCGCCCACCTCTCGGTGCGTTGTATCTGTGTTTTCCTCTGACAGCGCTCCAATACTCGCACTCTGTGCTTTTTCTCTTGTGTACTTGTGTCAGTTACTCCTGACTTTCCCTCTGCAGTTTCCGTGTTTCATTTCTTGATACTCCGCTTTAAAACTTTTCGGCGTTTTTTTGCCTTTTATATCTTTCTTTCTGCTTGCGCGTCTCCCGCGTTATATTCCTTGTTTCATTTCACACTCCGGCGTTCTTCCGACTTCGTGTCGCTGCTCCACTCGGAGTATCGCCTTGCTTTCCGCGATCCTCCGCATCTTCCTTCCTACTTTCGGCTGCCTATAGCCATGTGTTTTCTAGTTTTCGCCATTTGGTCCGAGGTTCCTTTTGTGACTTTCCCTGAGTCACCTCTCCTTACCGACCCTTTGGCATACTCTCACCTTTCATTCCATTCTTCTTTCTAGCCTTACACTATCACTCCTTCTCTTCTTTCTACTCGTTCTAGTCTTTTCCCTTTGCATCCAGTTTTTGGGGATTCCTTCTACCAAAGAACCTTGTTATCATCTCTCGAGTTCTATCCAGTTGGACTCCACTTGCAGCAGTTCAGAACCACTGTTCTGTCTTTCCAGCCTGCATTATCCGGACCAGACTTCCTTCCTGTATGGTTGATCATCAGGGTTTTTTCTGCTCTCTGCTTTTTCCCTGATCTTGGGGCTGGCTCCCCAGGGTCCCCCGAGGGCAGGTATCCATCTCTGTCAAGGTGGCCTCCGGGGGAACCAGACCCTATTTACACGCCCGAAGGGACCACAAACTCAAGGAAAGACCGACATCTGAAAGAAGGCAGAACCGTAAGACATTGATTACAGTTACCACAGATACTTCAACTGAAGAATCAGGTGAGGAGGATTGGGAGGGTGAGCTGAAACCTGACAAGGGGAGTGAAGACTTCTCTACCCTGTAAAAAGTCAGGAGAGGTTAAAAAACAAAAGCAAAAAGTTTGGAGGTCCACAGAAATATGAAGGGACAGTTGCCAGTTGTTATAGGGTCGTGGGGATCCTCATAGGGGCATTACATTGGTAGCAATGTTCTTAATTTCTTGTCCATCTGTAACACTTATCTGAAGAATGGTACCGCTCTTCTGAATAGGTTTTTAATGGGCTTTTAAATATACTGTCCAAGCCAGATATGTACATGTCTGACGCCCTATGGAGGACCGGCATGCTGTGACCCACATGGGCCATGCAATAGTTCCCCTAGTTTTTCAGCGCCACCATGATCAATAAAAATCAATTGGGGCAAAGATGTACTTTCATGATCACCTTCCCAAACTTAGTGACACAGGAGGCTGCCTGGTCACCCATTATCACAATGATGCTGGTATCAAAATGTTCTTTACAAACAAGTAGATAGTACCTTTTACTGTTCTTGATATTCATAATCCCATTGTTGAAACCCTTGATCAGCACATGCCCAAGCAGGGGCTTGCAACTGTCAGCCACCTGCCTAGATTCTGGAATGGCACAGTCCAGAAAAAGAGTATAGAATCCATTGTTAATGTCCTTGTGGGTTTTGCCATGAAGATCAAAGTCCTCTACGTTCTGTATCATTCCTAAAACCCTATAGAGTTTTCTGGTACAGTTGAGTTTGGTATAGGGATCGAGCTCTACAATAAATGTTTTCTCGTACAACTGTCTAGTATCTGCTTTAAGTCGCTATGTATCTCGATGTTTGCAAGCATCATGGCGATGCTTTTTATGACATAAGATATGGTTTCTTAATACCTGTGAGGGAAAACCCCACATAGTATTCCCACAGGACTTCTGCTTCCCTTTTTTAATGTGTTCTGTGTATGGAGATACTGGATCCTGGTTAGCTCCGCTGCCCAAGGTCCTTTTTAAAGCTACGGTTTTGGCCAGTTTCATGGTGTAATTGGAAATGCGGTTGTTCGAAAAACTGTCTATGGAGGCGTTTTATGGTCAGGTGATCTAAAAAGATTTACTTTACCTTTCCACTTGCGTATGCTTTAGTGGGCTAGCCAAAATCCAACAATCAAAGGCAGCATTACAACCCTTCTATTTAACCAGATCTTCTTTTTTACATTCTCTTCCACTTGTTGCAATAATCTTCTCCATGCTGTACACACTAACGGGATCGGTCTTTATTTTCTGAAACTCATTGATATAAAAATCTTCTTTTAAAACCTTGTTGTTCTAGTCCATCAGACAATAAATGTGTACACCCTCCTTGTCATCTACCGCAAACCGCTCTCTCGTAAACATTTAATGGCATCTATTGGCAAACCCCACTTGCAGCTTTTAGATCCTCATGTAGTCCCCCTTTTTAAACCATGTTTTTAGCTTCTTAAAGCTGTTTCTCACAGCATGGAAGCTTCCATCACACAATTTCAACTTTGTTCCTCTGCAAATTGACAATGCTTACACATGTCCTGACTTTCACATAGCTGTTTTCTCTATATTTTGGGCAGCACAAAAGAAAGAAGCCCACAGCCATGCGAATCATGAAATTAGGTTTTGTTCCCACCTCTTTCCGAACATTTTTCTGTTGAGAAAAATAACACACTGCGGGTCATTACAACCATGCTGGTCCGGCAACAACTGTGCTGGTAAGCCTACTGGCACCGTTGTTACCGGCCAGGCATAGTACGAGCCTGAGTGCGGGTGCCGTCCCGCCCACAGACCTTTTTTTTCGGAAGCACTGGCACCGTTTTTAACGGTGCCGGTGCTTCCGTCATCCCCATTCCCATTCGAGTCCTATGGGACTTGAATGGGAATGGGGATTTACATTTTCCCCGCGTCTGACTTCCAGGAACACCAGGGTTGTAATCCCCCGGTGTTTCCAACAAGCCAGGCGCCGGAAAAAGTTGCAAGTACGGCGGCAGCCTGACGGTTTTACCGGCACGGCTACCGCCGGACTTGTAATGAGGCCCACTGTGTTCAAAGGCTAGACATCCAACAATGTTATCACCTTTTTAGTGGGGTAATTCCACCCTTGAAGGGGCATTTTCCCATATTGTTACACAAAAATTCCTTATAGCCACTCCATATGCTCAAAGAGGCTGCTATAGTTTTTGTCTTTCATATTGTCCTTATTACTCCTACTGAATCTCTCACTTGCCTCTGTTTCCCAGTAAGTGGTCCTCATTCCAACAGCAAATATCAACAGAATTAAGCCAACGGTTGGTGGTATTAAATAACATCTATTTCCCCATCACAAGAATCCTCATCAGTTGCTAGTGGATTTTGCGTTTTTTAGACGGCACCTCCACCCTCACACTCCATATGTGTCTATTCCTCATTGGACAGTCTGCATTCGCCCTACATACTGCACACTGCAGCTGCAGAGTGTCACCATAAAATCGTATGTCTTAGAGCGACAAAATTACCTTGATCATAAACAATAAATACAAATATTTTGATGCAAAAATTTAAAAAGTTATATTTAAAAAAGTTCAAAAATGTATATAAAAAGCAAAACAGCAAAAGAAATAAAGTATATTAAAAAGTAATCAAAGATGGTTTTAAAAGAGGTGGCGAATCATGACTTACGGGGAACACCTGCCACATCGCCTGTAACATGGCACCTGTTTATTAAAAATGTTTGAAATGCTGTTGCGCACGACACGGATGGCTGCCTGAAGTATAGAGCTCCGACCCTAAAAATATCCTTGCCGCTATAAATCCTTCCAGGGGCCACCCTATCGCCAGGAATATCGAGGAGTTGACGGGGCAAGGGTTACAGATAAGGAATATACAAGTTTGGTCGAAATCCATGGAGTATTTGCTGAAATATCCAGCCCAACCTCCTAAGTGCAAACATGAAGGGGAAGGAGCCGAGCGGGAGCTCCACAGGAAAACTATGTTCGCACGGAGGCGGTGTCTGGCGGAAGGCCGTGTGGGGGATGGGCAGTGACGACGCAGTAGCATTGTGGGTCCACCAGATCGCGGCGGTATCTGCCAAGAGCATATAACCACTCATCCGATGAGGGGACGGTGAACACCTACCTGCAGGGTTGTGACTGATTTATCCAACATAGTACCGCCGGGTAACAGACGAAAGGCGACGCTCTTCATAAGTATCCGGTGACCTGACGAGCCAGCAGCTCCATGGAGAGGTCACAAGCACCTTCCCGTTCACACACAAGGATCCTGCTTTTTTCTTTCTTTTTTTTTTTTTTTTGCCATCCGGAGACGAACCGTTCCCAAGGTAGGCGGGAGCATGTTGCCTCTAATGGGGCCGTGCAAACAGATGCAATCGGGGAGCGGGCGGAGAGCGAACTGCTGCGGGGTGGATGACAGTGCCGCCTCGCCCCCGTGCCGGTGAGAGGAGCAGCTACTACGGCTCCCGCAGTACAGCAGGAACTGTTCACAATATACGACGCCAGCGCTGAAAGGTGCTTCTGCCCGGGGGACCGCCGGGCGGAGACGCAAGGCAACTCGAGATCGGTAAATAAACTTTGTAAGCAAGGGAGGTAGTGCTCTGAAACGGGTCGAGATTCGAATATACACGTTCATCCTGTTGTCAGTGGCTGACGGCGCTCCGTGATTTCGCAGGGATATCCCTAAGGGCCTCCTGTGCCCTGCTCGCTGGCCACACTGGTAGAGGGAAGGGTCCAACACAGACCCAACAGGCACAGAAGAGAGGCTGAAGACAGAGTTAGAGCACACATAGCAGGTACTCGCTCCCTCCTTCATTAAACGTTACCCCAGAGGAGAAAAGGGAAACCCAGCCAAGTTGGGCACGCAGGGCTAGCGTGATAACACTGAACCCTACACACTATTAACCTGGGAATGCTCCTTTAGAAAAAACAAATCCTCATCCCACAAGTTGGGGTCCATAGAATCTGAGACTATATGCGATGAGCGGATACTGGGCAAAGCAGACCACGTCACCTGGACAATAAGTTGAGTGCAACAGTGTCACTCATACTAAGACATACTTATTCAATCTATATAAAGACAGCACCAGACAGTGCTCTGCAGCGTTGGAACCTTGACAGTATATGCGGCAGCGGAACTTCCGACCCTACCACCACCCTGCGTAAACCATCTCGCTAGGAGGGAAGGAACCTCCCAAAAAACAAAGTACTCCATCCCCAGTGCTGAACAAATGCGATGACGCGGCTTGAATGACGGCCTATGACATTGTTGATCCTCTCTGCAGCATTTGGGGGACCTGAGTGCTCAGCTGACAGAGAACCTGTAGGGTAGCTCTGGCCATAACCCTACGGAGCTATGTTAGACGCAACGCCACCAAAGTTAACGGTAGCTGGACCAAACTGGGGGATGAAACAGTGAGTAAAGCACTCCAATCAATCACTGTAGTTAAAGGCACTGGTCTTGTTGTGTGGATACCCGAACGGCATAGGCCCAAACTTTATGGAAACGTGGAAGGACACAGTCCACTCGTCAGTGGGCAGTCACACCATATGGGCCGCCACGAGAAGAAGGGTCCGGGTGCCAAAAAAACAGGCCCAATGGACTCTTTTGCCAGTTCCCAGCCCCATGGATCTGCCACAATGCCACCACCGATCAATGATAGCCAGGCAGAAAACCACCCTGATGCAAGAGAAGATCGTTTAATGACCACTGTTCAAAACGGCTTTTTAGCAGTAAATGTCAAACTGGATGATATAGTTGCCACAATTGGTTCCCTCAAAGCAAGAGTTGACAAGAAGAGTGCCTGCATCACGGACGCGTAGAACAGAATTAATACAAATGAAGACACGATAACTTAGCACAGCCGAGACATTGCACAACTCAAGAACGACCTGCACAGAACCCAGAACAAATGTGAGGATCTAGAATCGAGGTCCAGAAGAGATAACATCCAGATTGTTGGAATTTCGGAATCTTTCTGTAAAGGCCCAATGGAGGGTATGGTGGAAACGCTCCTGAAAACCCTCTTGGGTGCAGAATCCTTCACAGAACACTTTCTTGTTGAAAGAGCCCACCGGACTCTGGCAGCGCCTCCCAAACCGGGCGCACCACCCCGCACAATCATTGCCCGCTCCTCAACTATATGGATAGAGACACGATCTTGAGGCTGTCCAGAGAGAAAGGCACCTTGTTCTAAGAGGAGAACAGGGTACACATTTACCCGGATTTTTCAGCGAACATTCAGACAAAGAGAAGATCATACGAACCGGTCATGAGGCTACTTAGACTGCGCCACGTCCCATACGCCCTCATCTTCCCGGCAAAGATGAGAATTCAACATGGAGGAAGGGCACATTTCTTTGAAAATCCAGCCGATGCCATGGCCTACGTGGAGGCGTCCATTCCCCTGCCCCCCAGAGACCGAGCAGTGGACCAAAATGTATGACTACGACCGGCCGAGGAAAGACAAGACCCTGCTGATTGAGAGATAACCGCAGACATATCCTTTGCAATGATTATAACCCTCAATAATGAAGGGTGGCTCTGAACGATGACTGAATGTTGAGGGTCGTGGGCCTCTGTTGAAGGCGGCCATGTAGCTTCAACAGGTGACCCTCAGGAGAACTCCAGAAGTTTTAAGGGGATGCCTTTTGGGATGTTTTCGATGCTCAGGGGGCGGCGTTATCAAGTTGGGGTCGATGATGCGGGTAGGGGGAAAAACAGATGGGGGGGCTGAGTTCTATTACGTTATTGTATGAGGCGGGTGGAGGGCAGTTGGGATGTTGGTACCAAGTTGAAACAGTACACTATTGAAAACTCTGTGATCAGAGTCGCATGCTACACCTATGTTGGAAAAGTAGAGATAATCACAAATGACCGCAGAACACATACATGGCACAGAGTAGGGCAACTGCGAAAGGGCTGAGAGTCAAACTCCTTACATGGAATGTCCGAGGGCTTAACAACCCTGCTAAATCAAGGAGGGTTGGAGCGTATGTGGCCAGGCATCATCCACACATTATTATGCTACAAGAAACGCACGCACTCCAGAAAGTTAACTCTGTCCTCCTGCAGGACTTGGGCAAACAGAGATATTATACAGAATATTCTACCCAGGCAAGAGGGGTTCTCACACTAATACATCCCTATATTTGTTTCCAATTCATTAAGAGCAAAATCGACACACAAGGCGGATATGTTATTGTGTGGGGCAAGGAAATGGTATTGGTAAATATATTTGGCCCAAATATTGATGACCCTGAATTTTATACTACTACTTTGAACGAGACAGGCACGTTGGACAGTGAATATGTACTATTGGGGGGAGGAGGGATTTTAATACCTTTCTAGAAATCTCCCTAGACCCGTCTGCAAGTAAACATAGAACACCAACCAGAACAGCCACTACACTAGATCAGATTTTGACACAGATGTCCCTGCTGGATGCGTGGACGACACTGCACCTGCTGGAAATGCACTATACATTTTATTCCTCTGTACACGATACTGAGTATTGATTGCTGGTTTGTTTCCACGCACCTTTCCAGTATGATTGACAATTGCGAGATACACCCTCGCACACTGTCGGACCATTCTCCAATATCCCTAGAAATATTGTTTGATAATATAAAACCTCCAGCTAGAAGGTGGAGAATGCCACCCGATGTCCTGAAAGACCCCAATGTCGCAGAAGCACTCCATATTGAAAGTGAAGAATTTTTTTAGATTAACAAGGGGTCTGTAGACAAGAGCGCAGCGCTATGGTAAACCTTTAAGGTCTGGGTGAGGGGGGTCCTGATCTCTAAATCTACCGGTTTATTGAAGACGGTTAGGCCAGAACTGGGAGAGGTGGAGAAAAAGCTAAGAGATCTAGAGCTACGATATAGTGTCACCCACGAAAAAAAAGACCTTGGCGGAGATCAATAGTCTACTACAGGAATTCAATAAATTAGCGGCCAGGGAGTTATTATAAGTTATTGGCTAATCCCCTCAAGGTATGCCGCTACGGCAAAGGCAATAAAGCAGGCCGCTCTCTTGCAAATCTGTAGAAGGCTGAACAATATCATGCTCCGATCTCCGGCATAGTTGCGAGAGACGGCACTGTGATTACTAGTGAGGAAGGTATTGTGGAAATGTTGATTTTATCTGTTAATCAGTTCATAACAATATGGCTTACAGTAATTTACAGTATTAACACAGAGTTTACCGAATGCTATTCGGAACTATACTCCAATCATGATATGAGACCTGCTAGTGATATGGAGAACTATCTGAATTCAATAACACTCCCTAAACTCCAGCTAGACGAAAGGCTAGCTCTGGAGAAACCAATGACTCTGGAGGAAATAACGGAGGCAATTAAAGTTTTGTCCTCCGGGAAGGCACCAGGATCGGATGGACTTGGCACGGAGCTCTATAAGGAGTACTGTGCCGAACTTGTCCCCTTAATACTTTTGGTGTGGGAGGAGGTGATTGAACAGGGAACTCTCCCGGGTTCTATGAGGGAGGCCATTAAAACAGTACTGTTGAAACTGAGATGCCCAGCCCACAACATGTCTTCCTATAGACCTCTCCCGCTAATAAACTGTGACGCTAAAATGTTCGCTAAAGCTCTGGCCACAAGGCTCCTACCTTACATGCCCCGACTGGTCCACCCGGACCAATGTGGCTTCATTCCGACAAGATCAACTGCATTACATTTGCGCAGACTGTTTGGGGTAATGGCTCAAATTAAGCCTGAGGCTCAGGCAGTGGTTATATATATATATATATATATATATATATATATATATATATATATATATTTCCTAAAGAAAAGGAAGAAATGCAGGTTGCACTCCTGAAAGCAGCTGAGAAATGTGCATCAAATCTCAGCAGAAAAAGGCACAACAGCAGGTCCAGGCAGCACGAAAGTATCTTTAATGTTTAAAGTGCATTAGAAAAGGGAAAAGCCTGGGTAACAGACGACACGATTCGCGGTATTCTGACCGCTTGTGCACGTAGGTAGGGGCGGTAACACAGAAACAGAACTACTTTTATATGCTATACAAAACTCTATGGTACAATCATAGAGTTGCCCAATTCTTGTGTCAGTGATAGTAGTAAGCGTCTGGCAGCCATATTTTAACATGCTAAAGTAGCACAGTGTTATATGCATTAGTAAAGCCAACTGGCTTCTGCAATCTCAAAACCTTAATAGTAACGTAATGCAATTAAAAGTATTGGAAAACTTTTGCATGGCTGCTGCAATTACATAAACTGTGGAAGAAAAAACGGGGGGGGGGAATATATATATATTGGTTCACTGTGCTAGAAAAGTTTGGCATAGGCCAATACTTTATAAAAATGTGTCAAGTTGCTTTATTCTGGGGCGGGAGCCAAGGTGCTTAACAACCGTACTATCTCACACACCTTTAAACTGGGTAGAGGAACGAGACAGGGTTGCCCGTTCTCCCCTATACTATTTGCCCTCACAATAGAACCGGTGGCGGCCGCAGTCAGGCAGAATCAGAGAAAAAGGGGAATCAAAATGGCAGGAATGAACCAGCCTATATCATTATATGTGGATGATGCGCTATTGTATATCCGAGAACCCGAAACCAATCTTTGCCCCGCTATGGAAATTATACAGGAGTTCACAGAGTACTCGGGTTACAAAATGAATGACTCCAAGTCTGAAATCTTCCCCCTGACTTCCTCCACCACATCTGGCGGGGTAGGCAATTTTTTGATAAACTACGTTCCTTAGTCATAGCGTTTGTCTCGAATGGTGGTACGGCCAGGATGAAGTGGGAGAAAATGGTGGAACCATACAATACAGGAGGTATAGCGACCCCGGATTTCGAATTGTGCTATCTAGTAGCGCAAGCCCAATACGCCAAACACTGGTATGACCCATTGCACACTGCACCACATATCCCTATAGAACGACACGCCACTCTCCCGATAGACTTACGCGCCATATTATTTACAACGCATTACAAAGATGAATGCAGTTTTGACCCAGTTAACGCAACAGTCCATGCCTGGTCTAGAATCTATAGGAGGTTAAAACTCGAAGTAACTTACAACCCTGATGCTCCTCTTTGGAACTTTCCCGATATACCACCGTCATTTGATACTGATATACAGAAGACATGGGATCCCGACAGGGAAATAAAAATGCGGGATATGTTTCCTAATGGGAAGTTTGTCACCCCAGAAGATTTTGTTGCCTCTGTGGGGGGAGGGCAGCTGAGAATGCTGCAAAACCATCGGATAAAGAGGGCATTCAAAAAGAGGTGGCTGCTATTTCCGGATGAGCCGCTATCACATGAATGTCTTACATCACTGTCCTCGCAGTCTGGGACCAGTGTCTCTAAATTATAGGCGATAGTACAAACACACACACCCACACTTAATACGATAAAGGGCTCATGGGAGGCAGACATGGAGACCACAATACGAGGCAGGAAATGGTCAAGATACTCCGCACTATCCAAGACAGTATCACTTAATGCCGGACTTCGATTAATCCAGTTTAAGGTATTAAATAAACTGCCCTATACGCCGGCCAAGATTGCTAAATTTACAGGGAACGTTCCAGGGGACTGCCAGAAATGTAGAGAGCTAGCAGCTGACTCACTCCATATGCACTGGAGCTGCCCACCTATCCTTAAATTTTGGGGCGAGGTGGCCGAGATAATAGAGGAAATCACACAGATACCAGCTGACCTCACACCCCAGAAATAACCAGAAGACTGTTCAATGTGACATGTGTTATGGCTAAAAAGTTTATATTACAGAACTGGAAAAGCCAGTATGCACCAAACATAAATCAATTCCCCAAAGAACTTACGTTTATTAACGAATGCGAGGAGCAGTATGTAATGACTCTACCGAGGACGAATCGTCCCAAAGATATATGGACTCCGTTTAGGTTATATCTAAGCGATATGGTGTCAGATGAAGGTAGCCCCTCAAGGCGCTGATGTAAGTCTGATGCTGTATAATGTGTGTTTTATTATATGATTAAGATACTCATCTCTGTTGAACCTGATTGCAAATTTGTTCTTAAGTGTTGCTGCGATGTTGTGAACCACAATCAATAAAGTAAAAAAAAAAAAATTGAAATGCCTATTCCGGCAACTCATTGCCTAAGGTGCAGTCTTCCAGGGGTGTTGTGGTGTTCAGGGTAAGAAAGTTGTCACTGTACTCAGTAACATGTACTTCGTTCCCTTGCTATACCTAACTGTAAACAAGTTGACTTCCAAAGGGGGGTGGTTTGTCAGGATTTAGGTACATTTAGCACCCAACGCTTGCCACTGTTGTGTTTCGGTCCAGGACAGATGTGGATGTGCTCCCTCTGTGGTGGGTGCATTGAAGTGGGCTTGCTTTTACAGTACACAGGCAGTTTGAGCCATCACATGAGAGCCAGAGTGGCCACAATGGAACAATGCAAAGATGAGGTGCTTCAGTCCCAGACAATGCCAACATTGTGGTGTTGTCAAGCACTGCCTCTGCCAGACAGAAAGCAGGCTGAAGTCATAGTGTAAATGACCACACACACTCACTACAAGAGTCGAGGCAGCCATCACATTATACTGCAATTTCAGATTGTGAAAGGAGGTGATAGTTATAGCCATCGGTGGCCGGGCTGCATATAAATAAGCAGTCCGCCTCCTATTTTCTTAGCGTTGGCAGTGTAATAGTTGCTGTTTCAAGTTCTTTCAGGGTTGTGGACACATGAGAGCCGGGGGCCCACAGTGGTACAGTGCAAAGATGGATTGTGGACAGGTTTTTACAAGGTGTAAATACAAGTTCTTTGTTCAACAGAAATGGTGAAATGGCTTCTGTTTTATTTGGTAATGCTATCGGTTGGTCTACTTTGTTAGCTATGTAACAAGAGCTCAAATCCCTGTAGCAAATATTAAGAACCAAATTCACTGCTGGCCCTTATAGAATCCATGAGTATCCAACTTACATTGTATTATGGTTTTAAATTGAGTGACATTTAGAAGAAAAGATGAGGCAACTGTAGCTTTTTATTGCAGTGTTTACTACCGTTGTACTTTATAGAACATATTCTGAACATTGCTCTCAGTTGCCAACACCTTGCATGTTTCTTTGATTGCACATTTTGTGTCACTCGGTGGCAGGGGAAGAAGAACCATAGTGTTCCATGGTGAACAGAATCCCTTTAGGTTACTAATTTATATATTCTTTAAGTGTCCAGGTCTAACTTCCATTTCTCCTGTGGAACATAATCATTATACAACCTGTCCTGGCAGTAAAGCCCAACCTCTCCGCACACACTGTCCAATGGGTTCTTTCTTTACCATCATTTGTGGTAATTTGTTTGGCTCAGGTCAGGTATACCTACGTTATATTATTATTTAACTGATCCAGTGGACAGGATTTATAGGATATGGAGACTTTCATCTCAGAATATTGTGCCATACAACTCTGATTTTAGTAATCAAATTACGTGCATGCAGCCATAAAGCTTCCAACAGTGCAATACTGATTTCCTTTCTGTTCTCTAATTGTCAAGTATTTTTGCACAGTGAGTTAGTCCACTTAAATCAGAAGTGCACTTTGAAGTACCTTTGATCCTTGATTTGTAGATATAAGAATTTGTCAAGTCTGTCATTCTCACTCCGTTGGGTAAATTGTAGAAATGTGGCCCTATTGTAACTTCATTTAATTTTCCAAGTATTGGGTTGTTGTTGCAACTTAGTTTGTGCAGGGAAAACCTTGATGAAAGAGCAGAAGAACTCATATGTCTTATTTTTAATTTGTTTTAGCGAAAAAGACATCTGCAGTTCTGTCCTATTTCCGTGGATCAGGAGGAAAGAGCCCTGACCTGTCTTCCCAAAGGAAAGAGACATTACACGGTGCAGATAGTGCCTACTACCAAGTCGGGCAGATTGGAAAAGAGGGAGCAGAGAACCAAGGAGCTGAGCCTCCAGGTATCTTCAAAGCACCTGTTTTGCAGCTCAGCAACTTAACTGACAGTACCAACCGTTCAGAAGGCAAAGACATGCTAGCAGGCTCCATCCCTTTCCTTTCAAGGATGCTATGTTCTTAGCAGATCCCCTGCTCTCTGTGTCCCTTTATATCAGCAAATTGTTTTGGTAACCTTTTCATTGTCAGGGCACAAAAGATGATAGTGATTGTGGCTCAGCTGGCATCACTGAAAAGACAACCCTCCCACCGCCCTCTTCAGCATATGCACCATACACCATTTCCTCAGTGGTATGTGTGCCTTTCCAATGGCCACATCCTGACACTAATTTACTAATTTGTTAGCACCTTAATTTGCAATAGCAGACACCACATTGATCCACCCAATTTTGAGAAGTGTTGTGACCAAGGGCCTCATTACAAGTCTGGCGGTAACCGAGCCGGAAAAATTGGCAGGTTACCGCCGGACTCGTAATACCATTCCGCCTCCGTGATTCCCGGAATCACCGGGGCATTACAACCCCGGTGATCCCGGTAATTCAGGAGGCGGAATTCGGTAAATCCCTATTCCCATGGAGTCCAATAGGACTCCATGGGAATGGGGAAGTGGAAACACCAGCACCATGTTGTAATGGGGCCGGTGTTTCCAAGTCCTCCTGCAGGCGGGTGGTGTTAAACCCGCCAGGTCAGACCTGGCGGGAGTGACACCTCCCGCCTGCAGGACACGGAATCAGCCGGTCCGGAAAGAACAGTGGTGGCGGATTTACCACCACCGTTCTTTCCAGACCCACTGACTCGTAATGAGGACCCAAATCTTTTATTTATTCATTATTTAGGTGACACTGTCAAAAGGGTTGCTGTAGTAGCTATTCGAAGTGATAACCATGATAATGGCATGTGTACCAACAAATAGCAGTGTCTTTCCCGAACAGTATAATATTTTACCCTGGTTCCTAATTTGTCTAGCCTTCTACATGCAGACTGTTGTCTTCTGAGAATGTTTGTCACCACCCTGAAGAGATAACATTTTAGGTAACTCATACATGTGTACTTATTCAGACCCGGTTGCAGCCAGGAAGTAGTCTAGTTTCCCTACACAGTGAAAGCCCAAGGTACTGCTATTGCTCTAGCTGTGAAAATGTTTGTAGGTCTCACCTGCAAATGGGAGTGTTTGCATGTGTTTGCTTTTGGAAATAAGATGTTTATAATTGTTGGTATTATCTATATTTTTAAGGCATGTAACTTAGTCGCAGACTATAGATGTACTTCTGGTTTTGAACAGCAGACGCAGACAACCAATTTAAATTAATAATTTGTCTAGTCAGGAATCTTAATTGAAACATGCTTAAGAATAGGTTTGTCATTTTTATTTTGAAAAACGTTTGCACTTTAATGATATTGAAATATACTTGTGTATATTATTTGTTTTTTAAAAAAAAGGTGAATGTACATGGAATTTGTCACCCACGCAAATAAAGCCTTTGTTAGGCTCAGATTGCAATATGGCACTACCGGGAATTGAGGAATGCCAGAGGACATATTTGAGAAGCCCCAACGAGCATATTGAAGCAGCGTTACTGGCATATGCAAAATTGTGCAAAATTGTGCGACCAGCATGTGGAAAAGTGTAGCAGCACCCAGCACCCAGCATGTGTTTGACCAGCACAACAGTGTTAATGGCAGCCAGTTACTCAGGAAACATGGGTTTTGGAAGTAAGTCATACACTCTGCTCCTGCTCTCGCAACTGACATGCACATAACTTCAGGGTAGAGGGTTAAGGGGAAAAGACGGTGCACATGAGTTCTTTAAGTTAGAAAAAGAATGTCAGTATGATGTAAATGCATCCCTCAATCCCCCCCCTGGTTTGACCAGAATTGAAAATTGACAATGCCTAAGGCGGATCCAAGGTAGTTCCAAAGAGCCAGCCATCAGCACAGGGTCCTACCAGATGAAGAGTAGCTAGAAAGCTGTGCCAATAAAAGACAACGCACATCAAAATATTTTAATAGCTGGAGCTCAAAGAAAGTAGCTGAAAAGAATAAAAGAGATGACAAGGCAATGCTGTTCACAAAGAAACACTGGATAAGAACTGGCAATACTTGTGGGGAACTCGCACAGCTTGCAGTGTTGCCTGAAATTATGCTTCGAATGGATTGTGGCCTCCCACGTATTCCTCATCTTTGATATTCGATATCCAGCTTTAGCTGGTTTGGAGAGAAAAATTTGGCAGAGGGCGCTGTGCATCAATGCTGTCGACTCAAATGTCCCTTGAGGGCCTCAGTCTCGAGGATGATGTCATTGAAGGTATATATGGTACGCGAAGCACCCGTTGGCTTCAGTTCTGTTTTTCCGAGTAAGCTAACGCTTCGAGAAACTACAGCGCGTTTCTTTTGTTCTTTGCAATAATGTCTTCTTCCTCGACACCTACTGCCCCGAAGACTGGGTTCAAGAAGTGTCAGGACTGTGATTCTAAGATGTTGTTAATCGACCCACACCGAGTTTGTCTGTGGTGTCTCGGGGTGGAGCATAAGACCTCGGCTTGCTCCAAGTGCCAGTCAATGGCCGGGAAGGCTCTGAAGGAGCGAAAGGGGAAATTGGTGGTAGGTAAAAGAAAACAAAAATCCCCATCGACTACCTTGTCGAAGAAACCTTCATCCGACGAGCCAAGAATCGACTCTCCTCGATGGAAGAAGGTTAAAAGATCAAGGTCAAGGAGTGGTGCCCACCATCCCTCTTCGTCATCGAGGAAGTTGAAAAAGAGGCAGGCCGCCTTCTTCGACTTTGTCGTCAGACAACTCCCCTTAGAGTGTATCTTGTCCCACGAAAAGCTCCAAACCTGCCGAAAGGGTAGCATTTAGATCGGAAATGCTAAAAATATTTCGAAAACAAAAACCCTCGGGAAGCCATGCTCCTACCTCGCCTTCCTAAGAAGCCGGTAAGGAAAGGGCTTGAGCCAAAATCTACGCGCTGTCGAGCCCTGGACAAAGGCCAGGTCCTCATAGAGAGGCGTCGAGGCCTCAACGCGATGACATGTCATCGAAGGATCCTTCAAACCCTAAGTCCAAACATAAGTCGAGGTTCTCGACGCCAGCTATAACCTCGACATCAGCGGCGCCATTTATGCCAGCCGCGCCATCAACGCCAGCCTGACCGTCAATGCCAACTTCACCATCTAAACCAATGACGCCATCCAAGCCAAAAAAGACAGCAGGAGTGATGATGGATATTGGGCGAATTAGGTGGGGAGGCATGTTCAGGCCAACCCTCCAGCACCTGGGGTACAAACTTGCGTGCTGCTAGCGAGTGGAATATTCCAGAAGAGTACAAGCGTGCCAACCAATCATAGGGGGCCACATAGTAGGGAGCCCTATAGTTTGAAAAGCCAATAGAACTTTGGGCCTCATTACGACCCAGGCGGTAAGTTACCGCCTGGGTCGTACCTTTACCACCATGGCGTAAACTATGTTTACGCCATGGTGGTTGGCGGACTTACCGCCCCATTCCGAGGTTGGCGGGGCGGTAAGTCCCCAATCCCCATTTACCCTTCCCCATTCCCATTTTTGCCCCATAGGGCATAATGGGAGTGGGAAGGCGTAAATTACGCCACCGTAAATTACGGTGGCGTAATTAACAACAAGGTCCCTTAGCGCCATGGATTTTAACACCTGCTAAAAGCAGGTGTTAAATCCTCCATGGCGCTAAGGGTCCTCGGAATCAGGCGGTAAGGGTCGGCGCTGTTTACGCTGCCGTAAACCCCTTACCGCCTGGGTCGTAATGAGGCCCTTTGTGTATTAGTAAGACACGGAAGATTACTTGCACTTGGGATGGGCCTAATTGTCCACCTGACCTTAGAGATCCAATCACAATCCCTGGCTATATAATAAGTATACATAGATGTTCCCTTTAACCCTATAACATCCCCTAGTAGGTTTTCTTATTTTGCCACGTAGAATGATGTCACTTATGATGAACATTTAGTATAAAGGTTGTATTCTTTATTAAATGTATTGATAGAGGAAGCGAGCATCGTTGGAACTCCCTGTTTTAGATAATTGTTAATAAAACAGTTGTGTTCTTGCCAACTTCCTGAGTCGGTCTGATTATTGATGTATGAGTAAGGTCTGCATCCCCATCCATCTCAGTTACTGTTACCTCGTCTTAAAGGACCTTAATGGGGTCACTCTCACCTCAATTTATGTGGAAAATGAGCCATAGGACAATAATGCGGCTTTCGGTCTTCAATTTGGTACACCAAATGTGCCTGAGAGCTTTATTTCGGAAGAGTCTAGATTGAAAGATCTTTGTTATAATTTACAAACGGCCAGTGGGGTAGACGCCTCACCAGAGCTGGATTTTGGTAGACCTCAAGCTGGTGAGCGTGCAGATGCTTTATATAGACAACTAATGTCTAAAGTTGTA
Organism: Ambystoma mexicanum; assembly: GCF_040938575.1. Lineage (NCBI taxonomy): Eukaryota > Metazoa > Chordata > Amphibia > Caudata > Ambystomatidae > Ambystoma > Ambystoma mexicanum. Next base: position 712,973,432 of record NC_090931.1, read on the forward strand.
GACTATATGCGGTGGAGTAGGCCTATCCTGCCCTTTCAACAGGATGATCTGATGGACATCCTTGATTAGGGTCCGCAAATGGATCCTATTTTACCATTTCATAGCGCTCTCCAGAAAAGGCTGGCAACAAATTGGGAGATGCCAGAGACTAATCCGGCAGCAAACAAAAACCTGTCCAAAAAATACTGCCCTTCCAATAGTGACCCCGACTAGTTGTTTTAACATCTCATTCCAGAGAGTTTGGTAGTACAGGCAGCTACTGCAACTTCCATGCAGGCAGCTTCTCCAAATATCCCTCTAGATAGGGATGATAAGAGAGTAGATGGATGGGCAAGAAAAGTATTTTCTGTAGGGAGCATGGCTCTTAAATCGGCCAACTCCCCATTTGCCCTAGCAACATTTTCATTTACTCTATAGGACTGTATTTCCATGGCGGCACAGCACATTCCTGAGGGGGAGGAAAGAGACAGGTTCTTGGCTATTGTTAGAGGCAGCAAGGAAGCCATGTGTGAGTCTCTTCAGTCGGGTCTGGATTCTGCTCACAGCATCAGCAGAGCCATGGCAACAAGCACTGTAATACATAGATTTGCATGGTTGAGGAAGTTGGGGTTTGCGCCGGATGTGCAATCCAGACTCCTCAACATGCCTTTTGATGGGTCTCACCTTTTTGGCAACAGGGCTGACGAAAGCCTTGAGAAGTTGCAGACCTCAAAGGCAGCAGCCAAATCCCTAAGTGTCGCTATTAGGCAGCCACAGCCTTTTCCCCCCAGTGGACAGCCTTGGAGGGGTACATCTTTTTGCTACTACTCCTCAGTTGGAAGAGCAAGAGAAACGGCTGGTCAAAGAGGCCAAAGTAGATTCCCTCGTGGTGGATAAGGGAGAGGTGCGAAGCGCGCGCAAGCAGGGGCATTCTTACCAACAGCCACTGCATCAGCCGCCTCAAAACCTGAGGTCTTGAGTCCCAAAACACCAGTGGGAGGCAGATTGTCTCAGCATCTGAAAGAATGGCGAGACATTACTTCGGATGCTTGGGCATTGGAAACCATAGCCCACGGTTACTGCCTTCTTTTCATTCAGAGACCTCCAAACCATCCTCTGGGGAGCCATTCTCTGAAGGTTCCAGATCCGCTCCTTGTGCAGGAAATGTTGACTCTGCTAGAGAAAGGCGCTATAGAGCCCTGCCTGTAGCGGAGAGGAACAAGGGATGGTACTCTCCATATTTCCTAATACCCAAGAAGGATGGAGGACTGAGACCCATCTTGGACTTGAGATACTTGAACAAGTCCCTCAGGAAGGACACGTTCAAGATGGTCACACTTTCTCAGATCCTTCAGCCCTCCAACTCCAGGATTGTATGGTGTCATTGGACCTTCAGGATGCTTATTTTCATGTGCCAATCCATCTAAAGCACAGAAAATACCTGAGGTTCGCTGTTGGCGGTTCTCATGATCAGTTTCGAGTTCTGCCATTTGGGCTAAGCTCCGCCCCAAGGATTTTCACCAAGCTGATGGCGTTTGTGGCAGCGAGTCTCAGGAGAGGGGGGATTCACGTCTACCCCTGCCTGGATGTTTGGCTGATCAGGGCGCATTCTCCCGAACAAGTCCTGGATCATCTCAACGTTACCTGCTGCTCTTCACAGACTAGGCTTCCCCTTCAATTACAGGAAGTCCCATATGACACCTTCTCAAAAGTTCCAGTTCATCAGGGCTGTACTGGATACATCCTTTGGAAAAAGCTTGCCACCCTAGGTGAGGGCACAAGACATTCTACAGATGGTCTCCAAATTTCAGAGTGCCCAGCATCTCACGGCCTTCGATTTTTTTGAGGTTGCTCTGCCTCATGGCATCCTGCATTTTTCTAGTGTCAGAGGCTCGCCTGAGAATGAGATCCCTTCAATGGGCCCCTTAGGACACAATGGACCCAGTTCTCGGGAAACATGTCAGACCTACTTCAAGTTTCAAGCATAGGATCTCCTGTGGTGGGCCTGTGAGGACAACATTCTGAAGGAAGAACCCTTTTGGCAACCATGGGCAGAGATAACCGTAGTGACGGACAGTTCACAGTCAAATCACAGTCTCCCACGAGTGGGAACTAGCTCAGTAAGTCTCTCAAGTGGATCTGTTCGCAACCAGTGTCAACCGGAAGTGCAAACTGTACTGCGCCAGGGAATTTCCTCCAAGAGGAGCTCTAGGGGATGCATTTGTAGTGGACTGAGAGTTTTCACGCCTGTACATGTTTCCTCCAGTCTCTGTCATTCTTCACGTGATCAGGAAGTTGATAAAGTTCAGGAAACACATGATCCTAATTGCCCCGGATTGGGCCAGCAGGACGTGGTACCTGGACCTTCTGGACATGTCCATCTGCCCTCCAATACGTCTTCCAATAAGAGAGGACCTTCTCTCGTGAGAGGAGGGCAGGGTTCTCCATCTAGAGGTCAAGACACTCTGCCTTCACGCATGGTTTCTGAAATGCTGAGATCAAGGATTGGGACCTGCCAGATGAAGTAATGGAGATTTTGCTTTGGGCCAGAAGGCCAGCAACAAACTCCTTTTACCGTTGCCGTTGGAACAAATTCTGCAGATAGTGCAAAGACAAAATGTAGACCCTTTTCTATGCAAAACACTGGAAGTGTTATCTTTTCTACTATCTGGGTGGGGCTCCATGTTGGAACTATTAAGGCTATTTGGCGACGCTATCCATCTTTAAGCGCTCTTCAGAAGAATGTTCATATTTCAGAAGAATCTTCATATTTCAAAATCCCACTGGTGACAAACTTTCTAAAGGGACTCACCAATGTGTCTTCCTCCCACCCCCATCTCCTTTCCAGGTTCCAGTTTGGGACCTTAATCTGGTACTAAAGTTTCTAATGTATGCACCCTTTCAACCTTTTCATTCATGTCCGTTAAGGTTAACATTTAAAACCATTCTCTTGGTAGCATTAACCTCAGCCTGTAGAGTGAGTGAATTACAGACACTGTCATCCAAGCCACCCTTTACTATCTTCCTCAAGGATTGGGTTGTTCTGAGGGTTAAGCCTTCATTTTTACCCAAACTCATTTCTGATATTCATGTGGGGCAGGAGATTGTTTTGCCCACTTTCTATCCTCCTCCTCATCCTGGCAAAGAGGAGGAGAGATTACATATTTTGGATCCACGCAGAGCTCTGAGCTTTTACATATCTAGACTATCCAAACTTCGTATTGACTATCTGCTTTTTATAGGTCACAAACTGGGTCAGGCTGTGACCAAACAGACCTCCTCCAGGTGAATCATTCCGCCAATTTCAGAAACTTGAGGGACTGCATTCTTTCCTTGTCGAATCCGCGGATAAATCCCAAAGCACAAAATATGTCTAACTAAAGAGGAATTATGAGGCAGCTCAGCTGGTCCCTGCACTCTGATGGCAAAGTTCTGTCAAGTATTTGAAGACACTGAACTTGTGCTTTGAAATGGATTTAGTCTTCCCACTGATTCTTCCCCTTAGATATATCCTCTCTAGGGCCTGCTGTCTACAAAACATTTTCAGTCACTGCAGGGTGCAATGCAGCTCGCCGTTGGATCTGTTCAGTGTCAATGGGCGCCAGATGTGGCATCAGGAGCAGTATATGGGATACATTACTCACCGTAATCGTATTTCTGGTGCTTGTGTCTGCTTAGATTCACATGTTCTGCATAGTCTGACATCTAGTGGCAGTCACAGGGTATTACAAGATTTGTTTTTGAAACTCGAAAACGGAAGTCGACAGGGCATGCTGGTAATACTATACCCAGTGTGACTTGTACTGTACCCATGGCCCTTCACGCATCGAGGTCCCTCAGATTGTTTGTTTCTAACAAGTGTAGCAGGAGTGGAGATGTGATAAGGCAGAAACAGTGATAACCCAGAAAACATCTATGCGCCTTCTGCTCCAGAAGGGGAGGAATGGTGGGCACATGTGAATTGAAGCAGATGGAAGCACCAGAAGTACAATTATAGTGAGTAATGGATCCCTTCTGGAGCTTGTGGATCTGCTTAGATCACATGCTCTGCATAGATTAGCGAGCAGTATCTGGAGAAGGAGGTGGGAAGTAAGAAGGTACAGCGGCAAAGAGATGTTTCGAACCGTTTGTCCCACCTGTGAATCTGTTTTAGAGTGTGTGTCAATGCACTAATGCTGTGTGAACGTATGGATGTAGCTCCATGTAGCAGCTTTGCAAATGGTGTCTAGAGGGACGTTTGCAATGAAAGTTAAGGTAGCTCCTATGCCTCTGGTAGAGTGAACCCTGGGGGTGAAAGTTAAGATTATTTGGATAGGGAATTGCAGGGCTGTATGCACTTGACTATCCATCTGGTGATGGTGTTCTTTGATATGTTTCACCTTCTCTTCTAGGCGCTATGGAAACAAAGAGTTGGTCTGTTTTCCTTAGAGGTTTAGTTTTGTTCACATAATACAAGTGTATGGAGGCTTCTTTCTGCTGAGTTAGATGGATTTTGAAAGAAGGTAGGAAGTTCTATGGACTGATTAACATGGAACTTTGAAATGAACTTAGGTGAGAACCTAGGATGCGTTCTGAGGACAACCTTGTCCTTGTGTATTATGTTAAAAAGGTCTTGTATGGACAAAGTCTGTAGCTCACTGACTCGTCTTATGGAGGTGATGGCTACTAGGAATGCAGTTTTGTAAGTCAGATGTTTTAGGCTGGCCTTGTGCATAGGCTCAAAGGGTGCACCCATGAGCTTGGAGAGCACGACATTGATATCCCAACCCGGGTCACGGTTGGAAATTGGGGGGGGGTAAAGCCTCTTTACCTCTTCCCTTAATGACAGGAACTTTCCACCTGGACACCTTGTTCTGTGAAGTGGTGTAAGCTGACAGGGCTGCCAGATGCACTTTGATGGAGTTGAATACTAGGCCGGATCCTAGTAGGTAAAGCATGTAGTCTAGAATGCTAACTGGGATTCTGTTGGGTTTAGTGTTTGTGACATGCACCATATCACAAATCTCTTGAATAGCAGTGTTTGATGTTGGGTTTTCATGCCTCTTTTAGGATATCCATACACCTCTGTGGAATTTTCAAGTGGCCAAATTCTATGATTTCAAGCTGCCAAGTTCATAGATTGAGGGCGTGGATGGAGAGATGCTCCCTTATGTTGTGGTTCTACAACTAGCGTGTGGCGTAACAGATGTCAATGGCGCATTGAGCCCTCCCACGCTGATAACCAATGCGGGAAGAGGCGCTTGCTACCGTGGTACCCTCTTTCACTCCACAGACAAGAAACTCCAAGGAGTTCAGCACAGCCGGTGAGTCAGAGGGATAGTACACCGAACTGTGTTGAGTGAAGGTTGCAAACAGCAACATGATATGAATTGAAAGAACTTGTGAACAAAGAACTTGTGTGTTACTGAACTTTTAAGAAAGCCCAGGGATTGAAAGCCTATACAGTTGAAAGCCAATACACTAGTGTGAATCGTCATCCTAAGGGCAGGATCACAGCCCACACAGCCCAAATATGGAGAGATACTCATAAGTACATAGGTTGGGACAACATACTCACCCCGGTCCAGCCCATCTGGAACAACGTCCATCTTGCATGTCTCGACAATCTCCCTAAATGGCCGGCTTGGGTAACAGCTGGTATTCATACCATCGAGCAGGTATATGCAAATAATCAAATAATCCCGTTTGCCGAAATCTTGTCCACACACAGTCTTCCTGCCACCGAAAGTTTCCACTATAATCAGCTACACCATGCACTAATGGAACAGAGAGCCCACTTATTGGAAATGCCAGAGTGCACGCCCATAGAGAGAAATATAGTTACCGACAGAGTGAACGCCAGGATCACATCCACCATGTATAACGCTTTCTCCTCCTTTGCCACAAGAGTGCTCTCGAGCCGGAAACTCAAATGGGAAGGGGACGTGGGCCCGATTCTACCCGAAGACTGGATTGAGACCCTGATGTACCCCAGGGAAACGGCGATCTCAGCAAGAATCAGACTCATTCAGCTGAAAATACTCCACAGAATATATTACCCTCGAGTGGCGCTATGCAAGTGGGGCAAGACATCTGATCCAAAATGCTTACGTTGCAAGCAAGAAGACGGGACATTCTGTCACATTCTGTGGCAATGTACACAAGTACAACACTTCTGGCAAAGCTGCTGTGATAGACTCGCCAGAGTCTTAGGCCGATCAATCCCTACTGACCCCAAACTCCTTCTACTGGGTATTGATACGGAACAGGACCTATCGCGCTTTGAAAAGCTATTAGTGTCAACATCCACCGGCATAGCTAAACTCCACAGTGTGAACAATGGAAATCAGACATAGACGCAATTATCCCAATGGAACGACGGGTGTACCAAGCAAGAGGGTGCCCGGGCAAAGCAGACAAAGTATGGGGGAAGTAGGAAAAGATGTTGTGAAACCGGTACAATTTGAAATAATCCAGCTTGTAGATTAACATCCTCGCCGCCTCTGGGCATAATAGCTAGGTCATTAAATCCTCTAGTCATCTGTAAGAACTGAAAGTGAAATGTCAATGGACGCTTGATATGGTTAATATCTACTGTATTCCTAACCTCACTTGTGTGTCTACATTGGTCCGCATATAGGCAGCGGTCCCTCATGGAGCTCCACCACGTGTGCACAGTTTTATGTTTGTAAGTTTATATGTTATTGTATTGTAACATGAAAAGACAATAAAATATGTTATCAAAAAAAAAAGAAAGCCCACGGAAAGACCAGCTGCAGAGTGGTCCAGCGCCATGTGGGCGCTCATTCGAAAGTCCCCGACTGGTCCCCTTTTGTTGAAACTACAAATACCAGGAAGCCTTTGGAAAGCCTGGCGTAAGAGATCAAACAAGGGTCGGATAAAACTCCTTGTACAATTGAAAAGTATTTGACATGTTGTCAAGAGGAAAGCTAAGGGAAGTGAATCCTGCATTGTAATAAAGAAAAGTGAACTGTCTATCTGGCAAATGTGAACCCGGCTGAGGGATGTCCACAGTGAATGTTTGTTTAAAAATACATTGAGTTGAAAGGGTACGAGGAACTTTTTTGGGAGACAAACATATAAGCCTCAGCACCTTATATTCATTTGTAGTTCACAAAAAATGTGTCGCATGGCTATGGAAATAAAGCGGAGAACCAGATTCCTCTACTAGGTTAAGCAAAAGTCGAAGTTACAAGCTACTCGAGGAGGGATTTAACCCATGAAATCAAACAGAACATGGATATAGAAGTTTGAATATGATTCGAAGCTGTAAATAATGGCGCTGATTTGAAACAGGGCGCAAAGACGCCGAAACATGTGTTATCAAAAAGGGCAATGTTTGGAAAACTGAAAGAGAAAAGAAAAAAGACTCAAGCAATTACTTACCAATACAAATCCTTTTTGGTACAAAATTACCTTTTGTGGTGCATGTGAATATATGGAAAATGTAACTTAAAAATACATTGAGACTCATGAACACAACAGGTGTTTTCAAAATATTTTGAGTGAAAGGCTGTAGTGAACCCGACAGAGGGAGGGTAACATTCTAGAAGGATCGGAGCGCGGTGGAGGGGGATCCAGGAGTGAAGAGTCATCACCCGACGTAAAAGATTACGGAAAGGAACTTTTGTTTTGTTATTGTTGACACATCAGGCCCTCAGAGGCTAGAGATTTTGTATGAAAGGGACTTGGCCATAGAAGGTCTGGATATTTCTGAAAAGAACTGTAACCTTGTGCTGGAGAAGCCCAGTTCTGTGTTGTGCTCAGGAGTCCCACCTTGTCCCATGCTAAAAACGTGGGTAAGGGAGACCCCAGCTGTATCATCCTGACTTATCATTTTGTGAACACTGCTTTCTTTTCTGGTGAATATTATACCACATTATTTTGTAACTTAGCGGTAAGGATTGGCAATAATTATTTCTTTTTTTAGTATAGGCCCTTTTTATTTGACAAGATGCCACTAGGACTGCCTTATTATTATTTGATGGTCGTACCTTGCTTCCATCTTATATTTAGGTTTAGGTTAGGCATTTTTCCCACTCATTTATACAGTTTAATAAACGCCCTGGAACTGTGATTACTTGTGTGTCTTTACTGTTGCCACCATGAATTCCTTAAAGCGCATGTGCAGACGGGCATGTGCAACCAAGTGAGTGCATGAGGCCATCATCCCGAGCAAGCGCATTGCTTTGCGTACAGTTATCTGGCGACTGACCTTGTAGTGAAGTACTTGCAACAGCATGTTTTTTACTCTCTCATTTGAGGGGAAAGCCAGCTCCTCCTTAGTCTTTAGAATAGCCCCTAGACATTGCTTTATTTGGCTGGTGACTAGGCTTGGTTTATTTTCATTGATGGAGAAGCCCAGATTGAAAAGAAGGTCTATTGTCTTTTCAGTATTTTGTTTTCAAATTTGAGGAGAGTCCCTGGTAATTAGCCATTTGTCCAGATAAAGGTATACTGGATGAACTTTTTGCGGAGGTGTGCTGCCACTAATGCAAGTACCTTGTGAATACTCTTGGTGCTGAGGCGATGCCGAAGGGGAGTACCTTGAACTGGTAGTGAACTCCTGCTATTTTGAAACGCAGATATTATCTGTGCGCAGGGAGCATTGAAATATGAAAGTATGCATCTTTCATATCCAAGGTTGTCATGTAGCACCCCCCCAACCGCGTTTTAGGAGTAGGATTAGCTCTCGGAGTGTGGTCATGCAAAACCTTTGGGGTTTGTCATATTTGTTTGCATGGCCCAGTTCTAGTATTGGGCACACAGAAAGGTCTTTCTTTGGCACAAGGAAGTACGTTTAATAAATACCCTATTTACCTGGTTTGCTGAGACAATCTCTATGGCTTCCTTCTCCAGCAGTGCCTTTGTCTTCCAACAGTATGCGTTTTTCTTCTGTTGAGATTGCCCTTTCTTGGCGGGCGGTAGAGTGGTTTTTGTAACAACTCGATACAATACCCGCCTCCCGCGTTGGACAACACCCACTTGTCTGACGTTTTCCCCTCGCATGCGTGGGTGAAGTGTGAAATTCGGCCTCCTACTGGAGTGGAATGGGAGGGGACTTGAAGCTGTGTATCATTGTTTGGGAGCGGTGGAGTGTTGAAGGTCGGCCATGGGGTATGTGTTAAGTGTTCTTGGGCTTATGTGTGCTCTGGCCACCGGGTACCTTCTCCATCACAGAGGAGCTGGCCTATTTATTGGAGTCGGGCGCCCGCACATGTGTTCCGACAAGCCCCCTCACCTTCGGCGTCACTCATGACACCGATACTGCCCTCGCTGGAGTCTTCCGTCACGTCGATGGAGGCTTTGTCCTGCATTGCGTAAGCGGTCCAGCATTTGGTGCACCGATCCTTTCCAGTTTTAGGTCGAAAAAGTTTACAAGATTTGCTAACCTTTTCGGGGTGATCCCTCGGGAGACAGTAATTGCACACTCAATGCGTGTCCTTCCACAGGAATATTTGGTCGCAGGTAGGGCAAAATTTAAAGGGAGTTTTGTCCATAATTTTTTACAAGGGCAGATTGGTGAGAAAAAGAGAAAGGGGATGATAGAATATGCATTCTCTAAAGAGGTCAGTATGAGCAACCTCCCCCCTCTCCCCCTACTGTAAGGGCCGAATCCCGAAGAGGCCCCTGTAGGCCGGGTCTGGTCGTCGATCAGTCAAGTCGTCTACAATGAGGTCGTTCATCAAAAGCCGTCGAGCAGTCTGTTGGCCGTGCGGCAAAGCGAACAATATGGAAAGAAAGAGAGTCTACAAGTAAACTTTCAACTAATTAAAGGCATCAACCTGGACAAGAACTCTGCATTTGTGACCGACTTCGATGGCGGAAAAAAGCAATCTGAAGGACCTCGACGCGTGAAGGACCATGGGTATACAGTACACATCACACTAGGGTTAGTATTACTAACACCCCCTGTCAACGTCCGTTTTTTCGAGTTTGGAAAACAAATCTTGTAATACTCTGTGGTGACTATGCAGAGCATGTGATCTAAGCAGATCTACAAGCTCCAGAAATCTATGGAGCCAGTATCATCCCAGTTCCTTGTGTCCATACACTCTGTATGCTGCTCAGGAATGCCACTGGATTTTTTTTCAAATTTTTCACTGCATCATATCTAATACCCTGAAAGTCTTGGGCTTTCAACCTTGCAGTGATTGCAGGTAAAGATGATGTCCATGTAGGGTCCCCGAAGTGTATTTCTGATGCCTTTAGTGAGGAGCTTAACAGAGAGGAATGTGGATCCTGCCAGTTTCCTCCATAAAAGGTCCCACTAGTTGGCTTCCAGTCCCACCAATGGAGCTTGCTGTGCTCCAGACCTACACATCTCTGCCTTTGGGCATCAAAGCCAAGGCGCCTCCGTGACACCTTACTGGTCATAACTTCTGTTTCCAAGAATAACTTTGTATCACAGATGAGTCCATTCTTTTTTGATGGGGGTACTCCCGTTCCTATGGGTTGGAGCCCTTGGAGTCTGGTGATATGTTGGGTTCCATATGCTAATATTCCCTTAAAAATATTGCGATACAAAAATATCGCCATATTTTTGCGGCGATATTGGCCCATGGACCCTGCACAACCCCAGAATTATTTTAAAATGTGCGGGGGACATCCCCGCAACTTCCGCTCCCACAAATTATCCCCCGCAAAAATATCACCTATGGCGAGACATATGTACGGCGATGTTTTTGGTGGGGGATATTTTGTAGGGATACCATATGTAGGACGTCCCACAACCGGGATGAGGATCTGTCTACATGGACCTTCTACTGGCATCCTTCAGTTCCATTGGATACCCCGTCAGTGCTTCCTTTCGTGCAGGCTTTGGCCTACCGGAAATGTAATGTCTATGGAAAAGACCATTGCCAAGGCTGTGATGAGCCTCGAGTTGTCTGAACCCACTAAGCCTTTGGTCCAATTTGACATCCTCGAGAAAGGTCCTCCAAGTGAGGCACTTCTACCCAGCTCTTGCTGCCCCTGCCATGGCTGAAACCTGCTTCCACTCCGTAGACCAGGACTTGGCATCACCAGCTCCCTTAAAAACCCATATTCTGGTCCCAACCACACCTTTTCTGTGTTTTATGGGCCATGTGAGCGAGGCCTGGTTGTGCATATGGTCGTTCCAGTAGTGCAGTTGCTTACCTGTCAGTGGTCTCAGTTTCATGGCAACAACATACCTTTTGCAGGTCTTGAACCGAATACCTTATAATGAGTGTTTTGTGGCAATGTCCTGGTAGGGAAGCCTTTATGGAAACCTTGGTCTCACTAAAGGTGAGCTGTTGTGTCAAAGGCAAGTGAACACATCAAAGAATGAAGTTGTGGAAGCCTCGAGCAAGTAGACTTGGATTTATTACTAGTTCGGACTCTGCCAGGATGTTCTGGAAGAGATCTTTCCCCTTTAGGGGACCCCTCAGATTGACCTCTCAGCCTCCAGTGTCAACAGGAAGGGCAGATTGTTCTACTCCAGAGAAATGCCCCGCAGGGAAAGTTGCAAGATGTATTGATTTTTGTGAAGAACATTGCTCTTCTCTATGCATTCCCGATGATTCCAGCCAATCCGCTGGTTCTCGGGAGACTGGGGAAGTTTGGATCCACCATGATATTGATTGCCCCGGACTGGGCCCAAAGGGTTCAGAGTCCAAACTTGTGGACATATCCATTGGGAGATTTCGCGAGGATAGCTCAGGGGCAACGTGCTTGCCTTGGAAGCAAGACGACACAGTGCAACACAGGTTCGAATCCCGGGCTTGCGCTTAGAAACTGGTCCCCGGTATTAAGCGCGTTATAAAAGAATAATTATAATTATGCTTGTGTACTCCTTTCTATCAAGGGATCTGCCACGAAGTTCATTTGTGCCTTCTATTGGTATATGTTTTCTGGAGAGCTCTGCACACCTTAATATGTCTGACCTCTACTGTTTTGATCTCCTGATTACCTTGGCCCAGCAGGGTCTGCAGATTCGCAAAGTAAAGGGTACCTGGTGCTATTTTAGTCTTTAAGAGGACACCTAAGCCGTGCTCATTCTTTTCCATCCCCATTGTTAATGCAGTTTTTGGCTAGGTTATCTAACCAGTTTCCACCACACCATTTTATTCCCTCTGTGTGAATTTGAACCACGTTTCAATGTTTCTCATGTTGGCTCATTTTGACCCCTTGTATTTTTAATTTGTGAAACGTCTCTCCCTAAAGGGGATTTTCCCGGTCACCGTCACATCTGCTAGGTGGGCTAGTGAGCTTCGGGCTCTGTCTGTCAATCCTCCTTACCTTATTTTCTCTTAGCAGAAGGTGCCACTGAGGGTGAGTCTGAACTTCCAAGTTGTCAGATTTCCATCTCACAGAAGATTCATCTTCCTTTTTTTCTATGCTCCACAGCATATTTCTAAGGTGGAGGAGAAATGTCATTATCTGATCCCAGAGAGGGCTGTCGGCTACTATGTTTTTTGGGCAAGGGACATCGGGAAGAACGGCCAGCTTCTATATTGGTTGTGCTACTGCTTGTGTGGAACACCCTCTGCATTTCCAGGTGTTACAATCTGGCCATGCAACAAGTGCATACAGGTCTTAGGGCTCATTCTATCAGAAGCCTGGCTGCTACATCTGCCTTGGACAGGGTTGTCTCAGTCTGGACATCTGTTAAGCGGCTATCTGGCTTCATTACACAAGTTCGCCAAGCACTACAGCCTGAATGCCTTGTCGGATCAGACACCTGCTTTGGTTAAATGGTGCTCCAGAACTTCCTGATGTATTTGATAGTTTCTCACTCTCCTCCCTCCTCCAGGTTCTTTACTGCTTTAGGAGTCGATCTAAGATGAGAGGTTTGTGGGAGGAAAGGAATCCATTAGAAGAGCAAATTACTTCCCTCTAGGTAATGTTCTGATCGGTTATATGAGATAGGCAGGGTATCAAGAGACACACAGACTCAAAAATAACAGGTTGAACCAGACTATTACCCTGTGTGTCTGAGAACTTCAGTGCTCCGACCCTGATTTTCATTGTCAAACGTTTAATCTGTTTTCAGCGACCCCGCTGACTGTGCTCCTAATGCTAATGTGTACTCATATTGTTTTCTTGTTTGATAAAGCCTAATGAAAAGAGTTGGGTTGAGGGAATGCCTAACTGGCCCTAACTCTAAAAGGGTTGTTCCCTCTACTGAAGCTTCGAAGGGCGTCAATGTCCATAAGACCAAAGCAAAAGTCTGTCTGCATCTAACCATATGCTTGCCCTCACTCTTAGACAAAATGTGTTCAGGGATCTTCTTAAGAAAAATGGTGGTTAAAAAAGAAATGTCAATCACAGCTGGTTTCAGGTAGTCTTACCAATATGTGTAGTTCTGCCAGTTCATAAAAGTTTAACTGAAAAGCGTTGCCCTTGGAACCTTCCACGTAGGGCTCTTGCCGTAGAGTTCACAATGTCTCTGGATCTCTTGGGGTTCCCTTCCCAAAGCTTTGATCATCCCAGTTCCAAAAATAAAAAAAAGACACACTTCCTGTTTGGCATTTCAGAGTTTCCTTCCCCAAGGTTTAGGCCTCTCTTCACAATGTTAAAACATTTCTCTGGTAGGCCTCTGAGTTCCCCATGCTTAGGCCTTTATTCTTTATGTTCAACAACATCTTTTAAGGGCCTCTCAGGGTTTCCTTCCCCAAGCCTAGGCCCCTCTGGTTTCACACAAAAGTTCACCTTGTCAAGATGCACAGTTTAAACACACAGTTCTTTACATGGGGTAGTGTCGGAGACTTTCGAAAACTCCGGGCTTTGGCTCCTCCCCTGCGCGACGACTCTGACTTCTGACCCTTCTTTTTGTACTCTTTCTTCCTTTTGGGAACCTTTCCCTTTTGTGCTCTTTTCCAGTCGGGCTTTGTTTCTCTTTCACCATTTTCACCTTTCTTTCCTTCTATGGTGCACACCTGCACCCTTCTCTGCTGTGCCTCTTGCACACTCCTCTTGACTTTATTGTGCCCCTAGCATCTTCTGTTATTTGGTCGTGCACACTTGCACCTTCCATTCTTTGCATCATGCCTCTTATACTTTCCCTTTTCCACCTGCAGGTCTTTTGTACCCCATTTTCCTGCTTTCAGGCCACTCACACCCTTTTCTTTACTTTCTTTCACTTTGTAATTCACTTTCTCAATCTGTCGGGTGTCTTGCACACTTCTTTCCTGGTTCGAGTTGCTTGCATCCTTGCTTTGCTTTCTTCCTCTTGTTTTCAATCTTTTACTTATTTTCAAACTGTCTGGTCGCTCACACCCTCTTTCCTGCTCCGGGTTCCTTGTACCCTCACTTTACTGTCTGTCACTTCGCGCCCCTTGCCCTCTCTTGTATTTCCTTGCTTTCCTTTCCGATTTCCTTTCTGCTTTCAAGCCACTGCTCCCGCTCCAGCCATCCTCACGTGCCTAAGTTCCTCTCATTCACCTAGCGTGACTCACCCAGACAGCATGGCGCCAGCGAGCAGCTCCCCGGGATATTGGGCATGAGGTCAAGCTTTCACCACCTGCCTCTCAGGCAGCCCTGGGTCTGACACATGTCCCAGGGGAACGAGCACTGGCCTGGACGTGGGCAATAAGCAGCATCTTGCCTTCCTCCGGCTTCATGTAGACAGAGCTCCTTTGCCGCAATGGGACCCCTGTGGTATAGTGGACCAGCATCTCGGCATCCCGTTCTCCTCCGGTCCTGCCAGGCTTCTCGTGTTGCTGCCTTCCTGTTCCAACCAGCAATCCCAGCTCACTCTTGCTTCTTGGCAGAATCACACCTTTTATACCTGAAGTAATTGTTAAGTGGAGTCAGGTGTAAATGGTTTGAGTTGATTGCCTGACCATGCCTGACTCTATAAGTGGGACATATCTACTGGTGTTACATGGTAGACCTCCCTTTGTATTGCCATGTTGTTTCTATGGGTACTCCTCATTGCTCCTCAGTGCCTCTTCTTCATCCCAGTACTTATTGGAAATGGTGAGGGTGGATGGGGTGTGATTGAAAATACCCCATAAAGGCGGAGGGGGAGTGGTCTGGTGTATAATTTGGAAAGGGGGAATTCCATGTCTCGCCCTTGGGTATTCTCCCAATCCCCTGTAACCCTCCACTCATGTGATCTTCCCTCGCTTGTCCACCACCAGGCTCAGGACCCAAAAATGATGGCCCTTCCCTGGCCACCCAAATGAACGATCTTGGGCAAGTAGGTGGAAGAATACTGTCAGGTTTCTCAGTTACTTCTTCTACCCACAGATTACTCACTGCCATCCCATTCTACTGCTCATGACAGTTGGCTCATTCACCTCTTGCTAATCTCTTGTGCCTCACCTTCTGGGTCCTAGTGAAGAAGACAGAACTAAGGTCATGGGGCGCTGCTGGCTCCATATATATTGCCCTGATGTCACCTCTGGTGCCAGGGGCTTCCAAAGGCTCGGAGAACACCAGATACTGAGCTGCACTGTTCCTCTTGGTGGGTAAAAGTCTCTGAGGACAGTTGGCACTGGAGAAAATGTATTTAAATGTTTAATCTTTGTGAGGTAGGACTAATTCATCAGAAAGAACCAGAAGAAACCAGGAACTAGTGATCTCTTCCCTTAACCCTGGCCTGCACAGTCAAATTGCAAACCCTTAAGGATCTTGTATTTTCAGGTAGGCCTTTCTGCTCTGTCTCTGTATTTAGCCAACACTGAGGCAGAAGCAATGGCTCTAGAGACAACTGAGCCCTGTAGTTACCTGAAGTAAAGTAAGCTGCAACTCAAAGAAAATCAGTACTCTTAAGAGCCCATCTCCTTCATGAATTGCCACCATTGTACACAGCCTGAGCTCCTTCTCCAGTGAACTGGGAAGCTACAGCAGCCCCTAAATCTCTTTGGCTTTCCAACTACCACAGAGGCTCCACAGCTTTCTTTGCTTCAGGATAGTTTTCAACTGCACCACAAACCACTGCTAGACCAATATGTGAGAAACCTGAAGGTGTCTCAACTGCTAGTCCCCGGAGATCTGTCGTCCATGTGACCAGGTCACGGCCATCGCTATTGGATCCAGTTCCTGGGGATGGATCAGTGGGGGAAGGATCACCTGGGCGAGGGGTCTTCGGGAGTGCAAGTGGGACACCGAGGGTTGAGACACGGTATCCCCTTCCCTGTAACACCTTTTCCCCATCCTACCCTGTAGGGTATTTAGAAGCCTACCCCTCCCCCACCTTTTTCCCGCACAAACACTTTCTTACACTGTAACAGAAAATGGACTAACACCAGTGCCGTTTATCTGACATGTCCCAGCACACGGGTCCGGCAGAGTCAGTCAATTGACAATAACCACGCACATCTGACGGCCCTTTACCTTCCCTACAGGGATAAAAGGCAGAGCACAAAAGCACACTTCGAGCAAGGCTGAATGCACGAGGAGACAGATGCACCAAACCAGCAGTTCAAATGGAGGAGAAAGGCGGTGAGATCTGGAAGGGCGACGAAGGGGGAATTGAATTACCCTTGCCCTTTCAACTCAGACCAGCGAAGCCTCCGAACGGGAAATCATAAGACCAGGAGTATGCGGCATGCGGAGTAGCAGATGTCAATGGTGCACGGGGCCTCCCACATTGATAACGCAGGTGCAGAGGCAAGCTGGCTACTGTGGTACTGTACTTGACTCCAGAGAACAAAGAAGCCAACGGGTTCAGCACAGCTGGTCAGTCGGAGGAAGCTGATATCAAACCGAACTGTGTTGAGCCCAAGGTTGCAAGTACCAACATTTTGAATGCAAGGAATTTGCAAGATAAAGAACTGGTGTGTGTGTGTGTTTGAACTTTAAAGAAAGCCCAGCTTGGGTCCAGGTGCAGAGGGTTCCGGTGCCACGTGGGCATTCATTTGAAAGACTCTGACCTGGACCTGTTATAAAACTATATGAACCAGAATGCCCTAGGACAAGGGGGTGTGAGGTGTCAGAGTGGTCCTACAACAGTTAAGTCAAATCCCTTGTACTTTTCAAAGTCTCTGACCCGTTGCCAGAGGAAATCTAGGGGAAGGGAACCCTGCTGTCCAATAAGATTGGGAACTGTGAAATAAGGTAATTGTGAACCCGACAGAGGTATGCCAAAAAAAAACTAGGAGAAAGAAAACCCTGCTTTCTGATGACAATGAACAATACATAAACTGTATTAGAAATACATGAACTTTGTTAAAGAAAGGCCGTAGTGAACAGACGGAGGGAGGCCCAAATTGTGAGGAGGATCCTCGCCCGGCAGAGGGAGATCCTGGGGCGAAGAACAATCGCCTAAGGTGCAAGATCACCGACATAACTTTTGTTTGTTTGTCTTTGTGAAACAGCAGGCCTTCTTAGGCAAGAGACTTTTGCAGGAAAGAGACTTAACCTCTGAAGGTTTTTGATATCGTTGAACTGGAACTGTGTGCTGTTGAGGCCCAGGTGTGCTCAGAAGTCCCTCGCTGTCCTGTGCTTAAAAGGTGGGGAATAGAGACCCAGCCTTACCATCCTGACTTATCATTTTGTGAAAACCACTTTCTTTACTTGTGAACATAATCCCACACTCTTTTTGTAATTTAGTATTATGGATTGGCAAAAGGTTTTTTAGTGTATGGCCCTTTTTATTTTATAAAACGCCACTAGGACTGCCTTAATATTAATTGATGGTCGTAGCTTGCTCCCATCTTAGATTTAGGTTTAGATTAGGCATTTACGTCACCCATTATAAAGTTCAATAAACACCCTTGAACTGTGATCACTTGTGTCTGTCTTTATTGTAGTTCCTTACAACTGGAACACAGGGACTGCTACTAACCTCTCGGCTTGTGAGGGAATAACTGTGGACATGAGCAGTCGTTAATTGTCGAATATTCAGACCGAGAGGTTTACGCTACTCTGCTTATCTTCAGAAGGCACCCAAGTGGTTTGGATGTATAGTCACACTTTTTACATTAGGTTTTTCTTAACCATTGGGTTCTTTGCACACGATTGGGGACTGTGATGATGTCTCCTGACTGATTATCAAGTTGAAAGGTGGGTAAGCTAAGGGGCCCGGGTGCCACCTCCCACTAAGCAATGCTGGACCCTGGGGGTTTCAGGGAGGTGGAGGATGCCCCCAGCTCACTACACCTCATCCTGCATGTGTGGGAAGAGCTAGTCACATGGAGCTTCCTAGAGGCTCTGTCCAATTTAGCCTTATACCCAGACACGCACGTAGTCCCTTGTCAGTTGGACAATACCATGAGCGTGGAGAGGAATTGTATGTGCAGGAATCTGAAAAGCATTACTGTTTGTTTGCTCCAATCCCTGTGCTCTGGGGGTTTAGGGACACAAATGGGAGAACACAAGCAGCTCTGGAATATGGGGCCCCATTGAGTTAAGCTCCCTTCATACATGTGCAAGAAACAAATCCTAAATGGCAGTGAGACTATGTTTTTGCTCAGTGTGGGGAGAGTGTCAAATGAAGTAGGCTAGAAATGTGACAGGAAGGTCGCTGACCAAATCAAATGAATCATTCATGATACAAAAGGGGAAAGGCAAAGGAGGGGCTTGCAGGTGGGGTAGGCTCTTATTTGAGAAAGAGGATCGGGTAGAATGGTCTAAGAGGCTGGATACGGTGGGAGAGGCTGATGAAAGGACCTCAAAGAGGAGCTGGTGAGTGGAATAGGAAGGTGAAGGAAGAGGTAGCGAGAGTAGGGGGAGGAAGAACAGGATGAGTGCGGTAGAGTTGAAGTAAAATAAGGAGTTTGGGAGGAGGGAAAACCAGGAGGATTGTGGAAGAGGTGGAAAGGGGTGAAGAGGTTGTGAGGCAGAATATCAGGATGAGTGAGGAGATGTGAGGTAGAAGAGGCGCGGGAAGAGGTTGGAGCAAATACCATGGGAGGAGAGAAGTAGTGCTTGAAAAAACATATTGTGAGAGAAAAGGCAAAGGAGACTGGAGGGGAAGACTTTAGGAGTGTTGAGGAATGGCAAACTCACCCTAACCTTGTGAGTAGGAGGAATGGGGAACAAGCATGTGGCAAAGGAGATGGGAGAAGAGGGTAGAACTGAAAGCCAAAGTAAAAAATGATTAAACTCCTTAAAAATAAGATTCCTGTCTCGTAGGTGGTGATGAAGACAGGTAGGCTCCCTTATTAGAGAAAATACCAGATCAAGTGTGTCTGGCCCTTTGTGTACACTTTTGGGCTTGCCTGGCAGCACCTCAGCGTCCTTTCCTTTGCTTTGCTGCGGAAACCATACATGTTGAGTCATGTAGGCCCAGAGAGTTGAAAGAATGGTTGAACATAACCGGGACAAGAAGACGCAGACAATGAAGGATAAAAAATAAGAGACGAGAAGGAAGTGCACGACCACTAAAAGCACTGGACTATGAGTGACTGAACCCATTAGTGTACCCTCGTTCTGAGAGACAAGAGAAATATTATTTGCCCAGAGACAATCATCTACGAAAGAACCATGGTATAGCCATCTAGTACTTTGCCCAAGTTCTGTGTCCATCCATAATAAATATACCTTTTTTAAAACAGAACTTTGTCATTTATTGATTCCACTCAGCTTCCTGACAGGTGGTGTCAGAAAGTGGGGTTAATGGAGATTGACCAATAACTCCCATCATACCCGGCTTTGAAAGTTAGATTAACAACAAAGCAGGCCAAACTCCCATTTAAAACTACCCCTGGCTCAGTTGGCTTTGACTTATATAGCATTGATGATGTGGTCATCCCAGTTGAGACCCTTATTTCTACTGGTCCTGGTCTAAGAGTTTTTTTTTAATTTCTTTTATTGATTTTATACAAACAAAACAATGAAAACCAAACAAGCAGCATAATCATAATGGTTCAATTACACATCAAGTTATCGTAGTCACTGCTCCCATTATCCCTCCCTCCCCCCGTGAGCCTATTTGTCCATCTCTTTCAGTGTTTGGCACATGCGGCCGAGTTTCGTCCTCTTCGGAGTCTTTTGGGTTTGATATTACTCCAAACAATTCTGTTATTAGCGTTTTCCAGGCCAATAGGGTGCCCACCTCCCCCTCATCAGCCCGGCTACTCGCATCTTGCCATGCCACCGTTTCAGCCTCCGCCCATTTCTGTAAGTCCTTCCACCATACATCCACCTTAGGTTTGTGGCATTTCTTCCACCCCATGGCGATCCTACGTTTCGCAGGCACATATGCCAGATTTCTTAGTTTCTCAATATGTTTGAGTTTCCGTGGCCTAGGGAACCCGCCCAGTAAGCAGGCCCAAGCCGTGTCTATGACAAGAGTAACCCCTTTATCGGCCAGTTTCTGCGCCACATCACTCCAGTAGCATCTAATAATCGGGCACGACCAAAACATATGTGTCATGTCAGCGTTTTCCAGGTTACATTTAGGACACACTTGTATGCCAGCGTTTCGGAACTTAGATATCCTCAAGGGGGTCATGTATGCCCTATGCGTTACATACAGCTGAATTTGTTTTAATCTGGCATTTCTAGATACTTTTTTGTGGTAGCCCAGGGCACGCTCCCAAATCCTGTCCTCCATCGGGGCCCCCACTTCCATCTCCCAGTCCAGTCTCAGATGCGTCAAATCTTTACCCACCTTAGCCATCACCATCTCGTACAGACTCGAGATCTCACGACCCCCTTCAGACACATCATACATTGCTTCCAAAACTGCATCTGGTTCTTCTATCAAAACTGTTTCTGGCCAGGTGCTCTTTATCATTCGCACCAATCTAATGTATGTGACATATTGCCCCGTGTGTAGCCCCGCCTCTTCGTTGAGTTCTGTAAACTCCTTAATGGATCCCTCCTGCCAAACATTGCCTAGCGTTGCCAGCCCCACCGATTCCCAGTAGGTCCTAACAATCGCCCTTAGCTGATCATCCCCTCCTGTCAAAGCAACCAACGGTACCTGCGGGAGGCACGGGTATGGGACCTCCTTTAGGCGACAAGCCCTACTCCAAATTTTTCGCCCAAGCTTCAACATTGCAGGGCGCCCCCTCATTTCAGTTTCAGACAGCCAGATCATTTCTTTCAAATAAAACGGGGCACAGTCCTGCCCAAGCACCCTGTGCTCAGGGGTCACTTCATCGGAAAGCCACTTAGCCACATATTGCAACTGTCCCGCCAAATAATAAACCTCAAAATGGGGCAGTCTAATACCTCCTTTTTCATAAAAGTTCTGCAGTTTCCAGAACGCCACCCTATTTCAGGTACCGTGCCACAAGAAATTCCTACACACGCTGTTCAATTTACTAAAAAACTTCTTGGGTATTATGTATGGGATATTACTAAAGTAATGCAAAAGCCTGGGCAGAACTACCATCTTGAGCATAGCCCCCCGCCCCATCATCGCCAAGGGCAATCTTGCCCAGAACTGCATGCTGTTTCTGATTTTCTCGACGGCTACTTCCGTATTGTGTCTGTGTTCATCTTGCGCCGTGTGATATATATCTATGCCCAAATAGCGAAAAGAGCTCGTTGCCCACGGTACCTGTAGCACCGGTAGTCCTTCTGCAGGGATCCCCTTATAGCTACCTAATGGGAATATGACAGACTTTTGGGGGTTCCCCGAGATGCCCGACAACTCTGCATACCTTTCCATCACTTCAAGTATGTATAATTTCTTCTGGGTATTGCAAGTACAGCAACAGATCGTCCGCGTACAATGATATCAAGTGTCGTTCCCCTCCCACCTCAATGCCAATCGTCTCATAATGTGCCCTAAGACATATTGCCAAAGGCTCCAGGGCCAAGATGTAAAGCATCGGGGACCAGGGGCACCCTTGTCTGGTGCCTCTGCCAAGTTGCCATCTTTCGGATATCACCGCTCCAGTTCGGACCCTGGCAAGCGGCTCACTATACAACATCTTAGCCCACCTGATATAGCACGGCCCCATTCCATACCCTTCCAAAGCAGCCAATAGCCATGACCACTTGACCGAGTCAAAAGCCTTGACTGCATCTAGAGACACTATTGCCATCTCACCCTCGTTCTTAACACCCCATTCGACCACCCGATGAAGTCGCCTATGGTTGTGTGTAATGTTCCTGCTCGGGACATAACCCGTCTGATCAGGATGTATGAGTCTGCCAATCACTTTCCGCAATCGATTTGCATGGACAGCTGTGAGAATCTTGCTGTCTTGATTGAGCATCGACAGGGGCCTGTAGGAACCACATCTGTGCTCCGGTTTATTGGGCTAGGGCAGCGGTATTATAATCGCCTCTCTAAGTGACTCAGGCAACCGTCCTATTTCAAACGCTTCATTCAACATGTCCAGCATTGGGGGGAGGATTTCCTCCTTGTATACTTTAGAAAATTCGCTGGGGAACCCATCTGCCCCTGGGGCCTTACAAGTGGGCAGCTGCTTTACTACCTCTTCTAATTCCTCCAACGTGATTGGCTCATCTAACTCCTCCCTCTCTTCGTCGCTAATATTGGGCAGCCCTGTGTCTTCTAACGTTTCGGTTATCGTGCTCTGGTCGCCTATCTCATCATCTCCGTACAGCACTCTGTAATATTCCACAAATTCTTTGTTAACCCCCTCTTGCGTGGCCACCTCTTCTCTGTCCTCCCTAATAATAGTCCTAATCGGAGGCTTAGGGGTCTCGCTTTTGTATAGCCAGGCCAAAAGGTGGCCTGTCTTGTCTCCCCCCGCGTGCTGCCTCTCAACATATTTCTTATAATTAAGATTGCAGAGTCTTTCCCAGTGCCCGGCACATTGTTGCTGTAGTTGGAGTACCAGCTCCGTGTCTACATCTTCGCTCTTTAATGTTGTTTCTAGCTCAGTTTCCGCCCTCTGTAGGTCAGCCAAGATCCCACCCTGTAACCCTCTTGATTTAGCAATGGCCGCCCCCCGCATCACCACCTTAAAAGCTTCCCATAGTGTGCCCGCAGAGTCAACACTTCCAGTATTTTCCACAAAATAGTTAGTAATCTCCTCTCTTATATCTTCTCTAAAGATTGGATCTTTGAGCGCCTCCGCTCGGAGGCGCATGTAGGGATTTTCGCCCTCGGGGGGCAATATTGCCATCCGAGGATCAGGGGCGAATGATCCAAGAGGACCCTGGCCTTGTATTCGGTTTGAGTAATCTCGGACATCACATCTGCTGTGACAAAGACGTAATCGAGCCTAGTGTGCAGTTGGTGCGGGGCTGAATAGTGTGAGTATTGCCTCTCAGTGGGATGTTTCATCCTCCACGCATCTGTAAAACCAAAATCAGTTAGCAGCGTCCGCAACGCTCTCGCCGCTGGGCTAGGCTTACCCACCCTGTCATCTGACCTGTCCACCACTGGATCCAACACACAATTGAAGTCCCCGCCCCAGATCACCGCGCTCCCCATACACACACACTAAGATTGGTACACAGGGCTCTGAAATATGCTGCTGTGTTTTGGTTGGGGGCATACGTGTTTACTATGCATATCTCCCTGCTCTCCACCAGCCCCCGCAGTATAGCCATCCTTCCATCCATTTCAACCACCTCTTGTGTCAATTTGAACGGGTCATGCGGTGCCACCCAGATTAACACCCCCCGGGCATATGCAGAGTATGGCGAGCCCACTACGGTCCCTTTCCACTTTCTCTTAACTAGGTCCAACTTCTCCCGCGTCAAGTACGTTTCTTGTAGTAATGCGATGTCTATTTTCTGCCTTTTCACATACATCATGATCTTGTTTCTTTTCAGGTAGCTGTTGAGGCCCCTGACGTTCCACGTTATTATCTTGAGGTCCCACATAGGTCGTTAATAAGCACCCACCCGATCCTCCATCGATTACGTCCCTTCATGCACCGCAAGTACCACAAACTGATTCTCCCAAATAGGCTCGAAACAAAACTGGTCTAAGAGTTAAGCTCTCCAGCAGCATATGTGGGAGAATTCCTGCAAAATCAGGTGTGGCTGTAAAATCTGCTATTGATGTTGGGGCAGTGGGTATAAATGAGGACTAGGGCATTGTCAAGTTGTTACTTTTTAATCATGGAAATATTGTATTTGTGGTGCACAAAGTGAACATGAGAGCACCGATGTGTGCAAAATAGTTTTCAAACCAGAACTACAGGAAGTGACAAACTGGGCAAGAGTGATCAGGGGGAGAATACTTCTTTGGGTCCTTTCACCCTATGCCAGTATGAAAACTGACATGTGTGCTTACAAACCCCATTTCCTGAATTATCCTTGACACAGCATAACAATCCTTCCCTCCGATCTGCCCTATTTTGTGGCGATAAACGGACTGCTCGGTAGAGCCGATAATAACTTGAAGGGAATAGGGAAAAACCTGTTATCAGTTGTTGTTCAACTTCCCTTCAGGAGTGTAGTCTATGACCTGGCACATTCCCATATAACGATCGGACATCAGTGTTGCAAAAACCCAGAACCAAATCAAGTCCTTTGTCGTTTTCTCTGGCCCGGCATACATTATCGGGAAAATGGATTTGTGGAGAGTTTCCATCTGCCAGAAAACCTCTTGCATCAGTTTACGGCATTCCCCTTCCCATCATAGATGTCCCATGCTCTCTGCTAGGGATAGACTTTTTTAGATTTCAGAGTCCATCCAAAAGCAGCAAATGTACACACATGTGTAGTTTTGGGTTCCCCCATCCTGAGGCATTTTGCCTACGCTATAACACCACTCAACAAATCATTAGGCAACTTGTTACGCTTTTACCTGGAAAGGGTGTTCTCAGGAAATGTATATGAATTGAGGCTCTACTTTTTCATCATGACTCATGACCAAGCTCAAAATGTTGTCATGTATTGGCACTCTCTGATCTTCCATTTATAGATCTCAGATGGGTGACCTATTTCAAAGATTAATCAGACCTTGCCGAACCCTCCTATGGAAGTTGGTGGATGAAGATGCGAGAAACTGGGACAGTCTCCTTCCATGGCCCATATTTTCCATGAGGGCAATCGTGCAGGCCGTCATTGGCTTCTCCCCGTTTAAGTTACCCCTTGGCCTCCAATCTCAGTATGACCTTGATATGCTGGAGAAAGGGACTGGAGAATCAAGACGTGATGGAACAAAACTTTCTTAGTTTGTACAAACCACAGTAGAGCAGATGAGCCTGGTGAGAAACCTGGTATGCCTACAGGAAATTCAAGATAAGCAGACGTGATTATATGAAAACTAGTCCCACTAGTCCCACCATAGGGTATTTAAGGTTGGAGATCATACATTGGCGTTTCTTCCTACATCTGGGAATAAGCTCCTTGCAAGTTAGAGATAATGAGAGACTTGGAAATATTGGGTACAGCAAGCTGACTGCTAAAAGACTTCACAGGTCTACCACATCAACTGACTCAACAGCTTGGAAAGATACCGCCATGATACCAAGTGTGGAAGCCTACTCCAAAGCTCTGCACACCAATAACTTGATGAAGATGGTACCTCAGACTGTTAGGGACAACGAAATAAATTACCAGTGTGATAACCTTTCCCATTTTGGTGGTCTGTGTTCCTAGAGAGAGTAATTATGAGCCCCCAGAGCCCACGTGTCTAGTTATCAAATGGGCTATCTGAAAGCCCTGAAATACATTAATCCTGATTACTGAACATGCACCCCTTAACTGGCTGGCTCATAAAAAATAACAATGTTAGTGTCCTCAGTAATTCTCTGTAGTCAATTGAGAAGTACAGTTGCAAGGAAACAGTGACATTTTAAATATGCATGCCTTAAAAAAATTATAGGAATAGTGTATAGGAAAGGGAAGTCAGCTGATTGACGCAGGGAGGTGTGTTAAGTCCGAAATAAGAGGCGGACAAGAAGACATGAGTTCAACACATTATATTAAAGAAAAGGGAAACCTCAATAAAACCATCACTAACATGACATGTCTCTAACTTAAAATAAAAAATAAAATAATAAATTGGTGTTTGTCAGGATGTCTCACAAAAACCTAGGCCTCTGTCCGAAATCTATTCTATCCTATGCTCGCCCAACCACTACAACTTAACAATATAACTTGGCCTAAGAAAGATGTGTCTCAGTTTACTTGGCTTCTGATGGTTTCTGACCCCAGTCAGTTCTCTCTCTCTCTCGCTCAGAGAGTTCCAAGTTGCGTCCTGTCAGTCTTTCTCTCCTCCTGGAGACAATTACTTGGGACTTGCATACAGTCTGTATGAAAAGTTCAAAATGTTCATTTCCACAAAAAAGTGGTTTGTACTCTTGACCTTGCCTTACTTGACAATCACAATGAGACGCTTGTTCAACCTTTTCAGGTCTGGTACTGTCTTTATATCCAGTAGCTCGCATTGAGCTGTCTGGCCATTCGGGCTGTTACTTTCTTGGTGTGCTTTCACCCCCTTCTGGGGTATTCTCACTGTCAGCCCCTTGTGGGCTTTCCGGCCTCACATACTTTGATGCTTTGGTTGTGTTCACCGCTAAATGGGATATTCTCACTGTCAGCCCTCATGGGCTTGCCGTCCTCTTAGGCTTTGGGTTACGTTCCCACCCTTCTGTGGTATTCTCTGTGTCAGCCACTCGTAGGCTTCTTTGGAATCTCTTTTCGCCTTCCTCCCGCTTCCTCCGACCAGCCACGTACCTGGTTTTGTGCATCGGGTAAGACGGCTACTCTGGGTGCTGCGGAACCATAACTCTTTCTCCATGGTCGTTTGTTGGTTAGGCAGCTCTGGACTCTGCCTTCTCCCTTGACTCTGCACAGTTCTGCAGGCTCTCGACCCACCACATCTTCAACGTGGTCCTGACTCCAGCATCCTGGAAGGGAAATGTCCCCTCCTCTGTTCTCCAGCGCAGCTTGATGGGTTTCACTGTCCGGCTGGCTCTCTCCCTTTCTGCATGGGCCTGAATCTTTTAAGTTCCTTTCTGGAACTCTAGAGAAGATGCCATTCATCCTGTGCTTCAAGTAGTGGCATCAACAGAACCGGGTCAGTTACCAAGTCTGTCCCTTTTAAAGAATCCATCACATTTGGGTACTGCTGAACTGCCATATAACCAACCAAAATGTGGGAGTCTGAATTGCTGGGCGGTATGGTAGCAGCACTGCTTGGGGATGCCTTGTCCCCTAAGGGGCAGCAGGGGTCACTGCCAGTGAAAACTACCCTCTTCACATAAGGCCTGGCACACCAGCATGAATACCTATCATATTAGTTGTAATATATGACCAAATGCAATATCTGTAACAACAGTATGAAGTTTTGTAGTATTCATAATGTGTCAACAACCGCGATCATGCCTGTACCCTGTAACAAGTTATTGCAAGTAAAAGCGCCTCAATGCTCCTGAGCTGCTTGCGCGCTATATTAATAAATAAAAGTAATATGCCACTTGTCCTGTCCCCTAGTGAGTGTTTTGTGTAGCAGGCTCACCTCCCTAGTACCAAAGAGGCTGGATCCCACTCGGGGCAAAAGGGCGAATTCCATGGTGGATTCGTCACATACTTAGATCAGAGCTCTCCACTAGTTGTCCTAAGGGGAAGCGACTGAGAAAGTCCATATTATCTTGTTCTTTTCCTTTTTGATATTTTACCATAAAGCAGAAAGGTTGTAAGTCTTAGAACCATCTCATGACTCTGGCATTGGAGTCTTTTCTTAGACACATCAACGTTAAGGGAGAACAGTCAGTGAACAATCAAAACTTCACCCTGTCGAGTAGTGCCGTAGACTGGTCACAGCCCATATAATTGCCAGAGCCTCCAAATAGGCCTGTTCTTTGGTGAACAGCTTCTGGCTGGTAATTATGACTGGGTATTCAATGGATTGCATTCGCCCACAGATTCCTCTTCTTCTACACATAGCTATCCAGAGTCAGATGCTCATAAAGTATTTAGACACGGGGCGTAGTGCTGCTTGATGTCGATGACTCTCTCGTACTGCCACGCCGTTCCTCGACAACAGATGTGACGTTGTGCACTGTATAAAAGGATGCCCCCTTCCCTCAGTTTCTTTTTTCCACGCTCAGTACATAATTTGGAACATGCTTGTATTCGATCATATTTCAGTATGTTGGGGCCTAAACCATCCGGGTTTAAACGATACAAGGACTGCAACTCTAAATTGTCACTCAGGGACCCACACACTTATCTGTGTGTGGTGTCTTGGTCTTGGGCATGATCCGGAACAATGTGGTTCTTGTCGGCCATGAACCCAAATGCAGTGAATGAACACTCGTCAAAACTGACGCTTGACAGACCGCTGTCAAAATCCCTCGTGAAATCGCTTCCAACATCCTCAAAGCAAGATGCTGAAGGCCCCAGTCCGACAAACATCGAGAGGAATGTCGCCACAAGAAGTCCAAAAAACATTCTCGCTCCCATAGTGAATCTCGCCACTCCTCTTGATTGTTGTTGCACAAAAAGAAATGCAGATGTGATTCCAGCTTTTAATGGACGAAAGGGGTGTAAGTTGTACCCTGCGAAGAGTGTGTCTAAGGAGGAGTGGGAGGACTTTAAAAACCTCAAGGTTTTTGAAAAGGCCTCCGCTGCTATGGCTTTAGCCAAGACATCTTGGGTAGATACAGCTCCAACCCGCCCAGTCTGTCTAGAACGAAGGCAGCCAAGGCTGGTCGAATGCCCTCAAGCGAGACCTCGAAGGTGAAACCTCCTCCTGCGCCAAAGCCATCGTCAGCCCTCTGGGGCCTAGAAGCTGCACGACCAGCGGAGGCCCTGCAGTTTCAAAGTTTTGTACCGGACACTCAATTTGTGTTCTTCGACTCGATGTTGTCGATTTTTGATGGGGTGTACGGCCTTGGATACATTGCCACATTTTATGGCGGACCAAGCTGGGTCATTGCAACTGGCAAAGGGCCACCACGTTTCCAGTGGTTTGGACACATATCTGGATGTGCAATTGCAGCAACTAAACCCAGAGGCGCACCCGAACGCCCAATACCACAAGGCGGTCGACCAGGTTGTCATGGCTTTGGGGCTCGGTGCTCTGTCGAAGCCTGTGTAGCAGTATGACCTCACCGACATCCTCTAACATGAGGCACAGCCTGAACAAGCTTTGCTGTTGAATGCTGCCATAGCATATCTGGTGGTGGCTTTGTGGTAGCACCTGTGTTCCACTACTTCAGTCAACATGAAGCTTATGAAAAAAGATAAGCCAGCAAGAGGCAATCATCAATTTTTTACACCTCACCGAACCCCGAAGGGTTAGTGGTGCAGCCAGCAATGGTTGCATCCAGCCCCTCGACGTCGAACCTCCCCACTGACAGAGTCAAAAAAAGGTGACGTTTTGGCAGAGAAAGTTTTCACCTCGGGCACCATGGCTCTTAAAGCTGTAAATGACTTGTGTACTTTTGCTAAATGTTCTCATATCCGCTGGAGCACCATTTCAGAAGCATCTAATCATCTCCTGGACGGAGAGGTCAAGAATGGCTTCTTAGACATTGTGGCTGATGGCAAAGAAATGGCCTGTCAAGTGCTCCAAGCGGGGCTGGACGCAGCAGACTGTATGGGACACACTATGGCCACTTCAGTCTTGCTCTGGCCGGCTTATTTGAGGGGCTCTGTTTTTCCATGAACGTTCAATCGAAGCTTCTGGACCTTGCCTTCGATGGTGAACATCTCATTGTCCCCAAAGCTGACTACTCACGAGAAAAATTCAAGAACTCAAAGCTGATGGCAAAATCATTAGGATTAGCAGTGCAGCAGCAGCCTCCACGACAGAGTTTTGCCTTTGGGTCCAAAGGACAGGGATTACAGGAGGCACTTCACCTCTCCCAGGAATGCACAAGCACCCTTGCCCTTGGCCAAACGGGGTCAACACAGGTTCCCACTGCCAGGAAGAGGTATGTTATGTTATGTTATTACAATTTATAAAGCGCACGGTCGCCCAAAGGCATCATGGCGCTAAGAAGGAAGCTGCTCGGTCGAGGAGAGACCAATGGAGAAGCCGGAAATTAAAATAGGTAAGTTTTCAAGGCTCTTCTAAAACCAAGGTGGTCCGCAGTGCCTTTAAGTAGTGGGGGGAGGCTGTTCCAGAGTTTGGGCGCGGCAATAGAAAACGCTCTGCCGGCAAGCCTTTCCCGGTTAGCTCTAAGAACAATAAGATGGTTAGAGATAGCGGAACGGAGATCCCGATCCGGAATGTATCGAACAAATTTGGACTGTAAGAATTTGGCTCCCTGAGCATGAATTGCCCGGTGGACGATGCACAGTGACTTGAAATGAATTCGCTGCTTCACCGGAAGCCAGTGGAGTTGGCGTAGCACTGGCGTGATGTGAACCCCATAGGGGGGAGAGCCAGTGGCTAACCTGGCTGCAAGGTTCTGCATACGCTGAAGGCGGTGGATAAGATCGATCGGTTGTGACAAGTACAGCGAGTTACAATAGTCCAACCGTGAGAGAACTAGCGCAGCCACCACAAGAGGGCAGAGGGCCTCAGGGATCATCGGCATGACCCTCTTAAGGACCCGAATCTGATGATGAGTGGACTGACAAACGGCCGTATTCTTGTTAGCCATAGACAGAGAGGCGGAGAGGATAACCCCTAGGTTCTTTCCTTTACTGACTGGGCCAGGTAAGGGGCCAAGAGAGAGAGGCCAAAAAACAGGGGTCCACAGTAGGGGGTTGGAAGGGCATCCTACCAACAATACCTCCGTCTTGTCCCCATTTAACTTTAGCCAGTTCTGGTCCATCCATATCCCGACTGCCTTTAGACAATCATGGAGGCAGGCTGAAACCGCGGCTTGATCCTGGTCCAAACGGATCATGATTTGTGTATCATCCGCGTATGAGTAGCAATTAATCCCATAAGAACGAATGAGGCAAATCGGGGCCCAGATGTATATGTTGAACAAAATCGGTGATAGAGAGGATCCCTGAGGGACCCCACAGGTAAGGGGACAGGAAACAGAGAGGAAGGGTGGCATAGCGAGGGTCTGTGTGCGATCAGAAAGAAAAGTAGTAAACCAGGCAAGAACAGAACCAGATATCCCGATCTGTGAAAGGCGGGAGAGGAGGATGGAATGGTCCACGTGTCGAATGCGGCGGAGAGATCTAATAGGATCAAAGCCCCAACTCCGCCTACATCAGCAAGTCTGTACATGTCATCCTGTACAGAGACAAGGACACTTTCAGTACCTCTACCAGGCCTAAAACCAGCCTGAGCATGATTAAAGATTTTGTAGGATTCCGGAAAAGAAGACAAAAGAGGAGTGACCAAAGATTGCAAAAGTTTAGACAAGAAAGGGAGGAGAGAGATAGGGCGGAAATTAGCTGGGGTAGTAGGGTCCAGGGAGGGCTTCTTAAGGAGGGGAATGACCCTCGCCGATTTCAGCTCCGGTTGGACCAGTCCGGTCTGGCATGAGTTATTTATCGCCAACGTGATATCGGGCAAGATGTCGGGGGCAATCGTCTTCGTAATAGCAGCAGGAATGGCATCCTCAGGAGAAGAGGATTTGATCTTTAAAATGGCTGCCAGAACTTCTGCTTCGTTGAATAGAGGGAAAGAAGACCAACTAGCAGGGGTGTCAGTGGAGAGGGCGGGCACAAAGCAGGTGGTATCGGGAGGCAAAAAAGCAAGAGATTTTGCGAGGTTAACTCGAATAACATCAAGTTCTGTAGTCAAGAAGGAGGCCAGGTCATTGCACAGTTCCTGAGAGGGTTTAACCATGGAGATAAGAGTCTGCGAGGAAGCTAACGAGTGCACAATGGAGAAAAGATTTTTAGGTCTGCACAGCGCGTGTTCAGTTTTCTGGGCAAAGAAGGTGGATTTTGCCAGTTTTACGCTGGCCAGATAAGTGGACAGGTTCAGTTTATATAGGTCTCTAAGTGTGGGATTATAGCATGATCGCCATTTAAGTTCAGCTTGTCTGAGTTGAAGGCGAGCCATTTTGAGCTGATCCGTGAACCAGGGTTGAGAGGGTAGTCTGCGACCTTGAGTCAGTTTCAGTGGAGCATAATAATCAGCTGCAGTCATCAGAGAATGGGAAAGTGAGTTCAAGGATAGTGGCTTCAAAGAGGCGCAATTAGAAATAATATGGGCACTAAGTGCCTTCGGGTCGACTGAGCGCCAAGAGCGTAATAGCATTTTGAGGGGTGGAAGTTTGCAAAGGGAGATAGTGGGTAGAAAAGAGCAAGAAACCAGATGATGGTCAGACCATGTCACTGGCTCAATCGGACCAGGGCACAACAAGGAGTCTTTAGCAAATACTAAGTCGAGGCTATTGCCATGTATATGGGTTGGAGCTTGAACCAATTGGTGTAGGTGCAAGTCCGAAAGGCTATCAAAAAAAGATGTAATTTCAACAGAGTTAGGCATGTTAGAGTGCAGATTGAAATCGCCTAGGATTACGAGGTTAGGAAATTGTAGGTTCAGGTTTGCTATAAGATCAGCTAGACTTTTGCCAAGGATCCTATAGGGCCGGGAGGGCGGTAAAGAAGTAAAATATGAATAATCCGGGAAGGCGTGATAGTACACCGAATAAAGAGAGCTTCCATGATAAGTGTGTGAGGGCATGGTAGCTCAATAACGGTGTACTTCTCATTAAAAATAACTGCAACCCCTCCACCCTGTTTCGGGAGCGGACGGTCACGGTGAATGATGAGATAGGAAGGGGAAATGGCTTGGAAATGGCAGATGCTTTCTCCAGATCAGAGGCCATTGGTTTCAGAAGGAGCAAGGTTACCACATCAATCTGCTGGATCTGAGAGCAGGCAGATTGGCGCTAACGGCTTTCGTGCCTTCTCTGCAGGGCAAACATGCCCTAGTGTTAACGACAGTGGCCATGCACTACCTCAACACTCAGGGAGGCTTGAGATCACTGCCTCTGTTCAGGGAGGCCTTGCAGCTATGGTTCTGGATGCTAGAGAAGAACATATCAGCCTCTGCTGCTCATCTGGCAGGAATGGAGAATGGGTTGGCAGATGCTCTGAGCAGGCAGAGCTCAGTCTCTCACGGGTGGGAACTATGCCCCGAGGTCATTACGGAGATGTTCACCCGGTGGGGCACCCCTATGGTGGACCTGTTTGCAACTGTAGACAACATGAAGTGCAAGCAGTTCTGTTTGAGGGAATTTCACCCGGTAGCACTCATACCTTTGGTTCTCAGGAGAATCAGGGCTCGCCTGATCTCGATCGCCCCGGGCTGGGCGAGGAGGACATGATACCTGGATCTCCTGGAACTGGCCGTATGCCCACCTCTCCAGCTTCCTCAGATGCCGGACCTCTTGTCACAGTCCGGATCCAATGTGCTTCACCCAAACCTGCACGCTTGGCTCTTGAGAGGCTGAGGTACAGGGACTGGAGCTTTGACGAAGAGGCACTTGAGGTGCTGTTGGCTGTACGTAGACCGTGCTAGGTCCCTGTATGCGTGCAGATGGAGAAGGTTTGTGACCTGGTGAAGTAGTGGACCCCATGTCGTGTCCGACCTCCTCTGTGATGGAGTTTGTGTCAGCTCTAGCCAAATCAGATCTGCAAGTGGGCACGATCAAGTGGTATCTGGTGGCTCTTTTCTGTTTTAAAAGGATGCTAGAACAAGTTTCCTTCTTTACCATCCCATTGGTGGTCCAGTTTTTGAAGGGCCTAGTTAATTCTTTTCCTTTTTCACCTTTTGTGGTCGCCGATTGAGATCTCAACTTGTTTCTCACCTTTATGATAGCGGATTCGTTTCAGCCTTTGCATTCTGCTCCCATCAGACTCGTCACATTGAAAACTGCTTTTTGGTGGCGATCACATCCGCTAGGAGGGTCAGTGAATTGCAGGGGCTCTCTATTAAGCCCCTTTCCTGAGGATTTTTAAACAGAAAGAGGGTTATTAAGGTTTTTATGTTTAGGACCCCCTTCACCTCTCGCATGAGGCAGGACATAAATGCAGTGCCTGATCTGTAAGGATTTTGTTAGGGAAACCTACTGGGGAGAGGAACGGGATCAGATATTTGGGAATCTGCTGGCTGGTGTTGTTCCTGAATGGGAAGGTCTCAGGGTACAGGCACGTGTAATCCATAATAACATATATTTATTCCCCAACTATGATGGTTCTAGGGGGTCCTATAATATCCATAGTTATCCTTGAGAAAGAAACCTTGATTGTGAGCAAGGGTTGTAGAGGGAATCTTCTTACCGGGTGTGAGCAGTCTTTTGACAGATGTCACAACTGATATATAAGCCTGAAAGTTGGCATATACGCCTGACCAGTACAATGTATTGAGAACCTGGTCTTGGTTATCCCCTGATGGCCTGACATTACATTTGAATGTGCCAGTTCTCCAGCATGTGTTCTGGCATGGATTCACATGCTCATTCTCCATCGTCAGGCTGGAAACCCTCAGTAAAAAGAAAGCTGTTTCGCTTTAGCCTAAAAACTGTATTTTTCCTCTAAACCAATCACTGCCCTTTACCGCACATTTCAGTGTTGGGAGTTCTCTCTTCTTGCTCTTCAAGCCTTTTGTTATTTTGTGTTTTTTCAATACAATATAGTATTTTTTGACCGATTTTGTTCCATCATTCGACCGGCAGCAGGGATCCGTTGTTGGCGAAGATCAACTTTCATCGCAGATCTTATCTTCAAAGTTTCGAAAGTCATAGGATTGGGCCTACTTCACGCCTTTCACTATGTTAATTTTAAAGGATATTTGTACCGTGCACTATCACCACTGGAGTAGTCCCCTGGCGCTCTGGTGGCTCTGAGAAGTCCTATGTCCGAGGAGAACAGGCGTTTCTTCAAGATATGCGTGAAATGTGGACTGAGAAATGTGTATGTCAAAGATCGGCATCACAAATGTTTGTACTGCCTGTACCCTGGCCACGATGAGGAGGGATACGAGATTTGCAGTGTTTTTTTTCAAAGAAGATAAAGGGCCGGTTAGCAGCCTAATTCAAGTTGGGTAAGGCCTCTGATGATTCCTACCGGCTGGTCCCATGAGCAAACTCCCTCAGATAAGAGGTTGAGGTCCTTTGAGGATGCCCCGTCCCCGAGGGTCCAAAAGAAGGCCAAACTCTAAGCTATGGATCCCACTGTGTTCGCCGCGGCCACAGGTCCCAGTTCAGGAAGGACACGATCACCATCGCTGTCCACATACATGGCGAGCTTGCCTGTGAGGGGTGCTCCCTCCAATAGGAATTCCTTAACCCCTT
Organism: Ambystoma mexicanum; assembly: GCF_040938575.1. Lineage (NCBI taxonomy): Eukaryota > Metazoa > Chordata > Amphibia > Caudata > Ambystomatidae > Ambystoma > Ambystoma mexicanum. Next base: position 713,008,384 of record NC_090931.1, read on the forward strand.
TGAAGCTTTGTTTACCATCATTGGACAAGCCTGCAAAGGAGAGGTCCTCGGGTCACTCCTCTTGTCCCCTGTCGACAACACCATCAGCGACCAAGACAGCGACTTTGTCGATGACCATGACACGACGGTCACAATCCCATCGACAAAAGCTTTGCCATCCACCTCGTTGACGGCCCCGTCGACGACTCCATCGATGATCATCACAACTTCATCAAAAGGGGCAAAGCAACAAAGGGGGGTCTCTACGATCACGACGACAGCAACCCCACGAGTGACCTTGCCACCATGGCATATGGCTCCTGCGGCAGCGCTGCTGCCATCTGCTGTTGCACTGGTGATGGTGGTGGTTCCTATCACTACCGCTCGGCCGAAGGAGTCGGAGAAGGACAAGGGAGCGGCTCCCACCTGCTGAACTCCCTCCCAAACACGATGCATCAAGGGAGCCGGTGCATATCTACACGAGCTACGACGACACCAACTTGCCCTAGGGCTACTACTTGGACCACAAGGGGGGCTGTGAGACCATGTCCATAGAGGATCTACATGGGATGAACCTGGATCCCCATCTAGCCCAGGAGTCGCTTCAGCCTGGAGCCGTTGCCGGCTGTTCCTTCCACCCCTCAGCCAGCGCCCAGGGACATATCATTGGACATCCTTCTGACACTGCACATGCTAATATTGGAGATACAGCAAAGGCTGCCTGCTACACCTGCGCTGGCTCCGGCCGGAGTGCTGCAAGGCTGCTGATCTGGAGCCCATGCAAGCCAAACTACAAGTCAAAGGAACCGACTGGCCCAAGGCATCGACCAACACCCCCACCGCCTCCGCATCAGGCCTTGACCCTGTAGTGGAGGAGCCCCCGCACACGGGCACAGGTATTGATCCGGACATTATAGCGACTCATACCGATGAGTCTGATGACTATGCACCAGCAGACGGAGAGCTACTGGGTGCTGACGAGCCCTCCAGAGCTTCGCCACTGGATGAGGTTAGTTACTTTCATGCCATATCATCAAGGACCTCTACCCTCTGCAATTTGGTGCCAGAGGAGACACAGAAGGAGGGGTTCCTCTTCCAATGCTGGGAGTTCAGGCGTAAGACTTTCATGTCCTTTCCTCTGCTGGATAATGTCTTGGAGGAAGGTTTGGCCTTAATGAAGACGCCGAGTACCGTGTCTCTCAAGCTAGATATGTTGGAAAAGAAGCACAGGTTTCCGGATTCAGCCCCCAGGTGCTTGCGGTCACAGCCTTCTCCTGACTCTGTGGTCTCTGCCACACTAGGAAGTGCTCTGCGAATCCATGTCTTCGGCCATGGTGCCTCCTGACCAAGAGGGGAAGAAACTGGATGCAATGGGCAAGCGCATCATTTACACCGCAGCCTCCATCATCAAGGCCGCTAATGCCCTGCCCACCTTATCCCTCTACAACAGGGAGCTATGGTATAAGCTCAGACCTATTTTGGACTTCTGCTGGAGGACAAGGAGGTGAAGGCCCTGGCCCTGTTGCAGGAGGGTGAGGTGGCGTCAGACCACACCACCATGGTGGCTTTGGACATTGCCGATACTTGGTTCAAATTAACAAGGGGGGGTCCTGAGAGTCCCTCTGCCAGACATTAGTCCTGGTCACGAGAAACTTAACCAGATGCTTTAGCTCACTATCTTTCACAAAGAAGAAATATCCCAAACATATCAATCTTTGTCCTGCCCCGGGGGCAGTCCAGCACCGAAATGCTAGACAATTCTCCTCTGAACAAGTGTATCAACAGCAACCACAGACACGTGTTTTGGTCTGGTAGGACCTCATCAGTAGGGTGGAGCTGTGCCTCTCTAAGAATAGTGAGCAAGGGGTCCACGTCTGGATTCCCCTAGTAACTTAGGGTGAGACCCAAAGTTACTTAAATATTCAAATTAACAAGCGCGGTCTTGGTAAGTCTCTCCTAACGAGGATTCATGTCTGGTAGAGGGACTCCCAGGACCCACTTTGTTAATTACGATACTGGGTTCCACCAGATGGATAACGGGTGTCCCTTCAACGACAGGGGTGGCAAAAAGCCACCAACTTCAGGGTGGATGTCCAGACCAAGGTGGTAGACATGCCCTTTGATGGGTACAACCTTTTTTGGTAAGACCGTCGACGAGTCTCTCCAGATGATTAAGATGGATACAGAGACGGTACACTCGCTGGGAACATTGCAACAGCGAAGGTCGTCTTGTCCTTTCGGTCCTCCGGCAGGAAGTCTATCAGGTCCTTCAAGGTGTATAATACACCCTCTCCGCAGCCCTCCCGCTCCTCGACTCAGGAGGCCTACAGAAGCCCTTCACAGGCCTACGGCAGTGGAGGACAGCGTCATCATCGCATGCAGGCCAGTACGCAGACACCCAAGCAGACCTGAACTGGCTGTGGATCTGGGCCCCCACCTGCGCACCTCAGTGGGAGGCCGACTAGCGAGTTTTGTTAACGAGTGGAAGACCATCACCACGCACAAATGGGTGCTGAATGTTCTTCGTCAGGGACTCACCTTGGAGTTCCAACACAGGTGTCCTCGAATTCCTCCTGTGGCTCGTCAAGAACTACACATGGCACACCTGCTGCAGGAGGTTCAGGCTATGTTAAGAAAGGGGGCGATAGAGCCCATTTCACAGTGACTCCGGAATGTACTCCAGATACTTTCTGGTATGGAAGAACTCAGGAGGGTGGCGGCCAATTCTAGACTTAAGACACCTCAACAAGTACTTGAAATCCAAAAAGTTCAGGATGGTCACGTTGCAGAGCATGCTCTGTCAGCTGGAGGAATGGGATTTCCTGGCGACGTTGGACCTGGAGGACGCTTACTTTCACATCCCCATTCACTCAAAACATTGAAAGTTCCTACGGTGTGTGGTCCAGGGGCAGCACTATCAGTTCAAGACAATGCTGTTCTGCCTGAAGTCAGCAATCCGCACAGAGAGTGTTCATGAATTGTTTGACACTGGTGGCAGCGCATCTAAGCCTCAAGGTGATCCACGTCTACCCTTATCTAGATGATTGGCTGATCCGCACCCGCTCTCGCAGGCTGGCAATCCAGCTCAACATGGAGACTGTTTGCCTTCTGACGGATCTCAGATTATCCATCAACTATCCGAAGTCCTGCGTGGAGCCATCGCAGAACGCTATGTCCCTGGACGCCCGCCCCAACTTGATCGCATGTTTGGCGACCCCCTCGGAGAAGAGGGGGACGGCCATCTTGGGGAAGGTGCAGCGCCTGTCACGAGCAATCAACGCTGTTGGGCATGATGTACTTCTGCTTCCACCTCATCCCTTTTTGCAGGCTGCAGATGAGACCTGTTCAGGAGTTTCTGGACATGTGATGGCTGCAAGTTCTAGACTCTTGGACAGAAAAGATCGTCCCCAACCAGGAGTTCCAGCAAGCTTTAGGATGGTGGGGATTGCCCCCACTTTTCACGTAAGGAGCACCTTTCCAAGTCCCACAGTACCAGGCGACGGTCACCACAGACGCCTTCCTAGAGGGATGGAGGGCCGACACCAGACAATTGCATGCCAGAGGCCTCTGACTCCCAGAGGAAAAGGGCTCTATATATGGGTACTCCCTTATTTTTGTTGACGGGGGGTCAAGTCTGTTGGAAGGGAGAGTCTACGAAGAGAAAAAAAGTGCATAACAGACTGACTACCCCTCTCTAGAGATCCTGTGAAAAGACAGGTTTAGATACAGAGAGACTGCATACTTATTATACAGACTGAAACACCTTGTAGGGAAAAAACTATTTTGACTGAATGCAATGTAGCAAAATCATTTATCTCTTTAATGTTGATTTATACAAACATTTTAAAACACATTGTTAACTTCTACTCGAACTAATCATACCTTTCATTCCACTCATAATTTTTACAAAAACGGGGTTCTACAATTTGAATTTTCTTCCAACATATTGGTTGTTTTTGATATGCATGACATAGGAAAAAACATTTTGTTTCCCTTTTAGATCGACATATGTTTCGGCCCTTGATGGAGTACCACCGTTGTCTGCGGTGGTCAGAAAAACAACTGTTGGGCCATCTTCAGGACAATCATATTTTCTTAGAAGATTCATTTAATTTCACATTCACATAAAGTGCCAAATCTAAAACAAAAATTACACATATATTACAATATGAACAAAGTTTTCCCAGGTTGATTTTTTGAACCTGATTGAGCTAACACCTTTTAAATGCAGACGTGACATAACCTCAATGGTCATCTTCCTAATGATCTCAGTATCCCTTGTTACGTTTACTTATTTCCTGGAGACATGGGATATCGCCATAGGCTAAGTCAAAGATGATGGTGAGAAGACTTTACTGGCTCCAAGTATAGTCCAGACTAAATCGATTATCTGATAAAGGCCGCAGTGATTGTAAGTCACGTTTTCGTGATGTATGTAGTCTGATCTAAACTAATTGGATACCATCAAAGAAATGCACTCCACTCCACGGCAATGTTTAACCCCTTTCTCAATGTATTGAGATTATAAATCCATTTCTGCTCACTTCTAGTGAGAGTCAGATGTCTATTCCCCCTTCTTGGGGAGGGTTTAATGACCTGAATGACGCACCATAACGAATTCGTGCATTTATGTTGTTTCATAGTGAAGTGGGCCACTAGTGGTTTGTCCTCAACTTTATTCCGAATGCAGGACTTGTGCTCACAGATTCTTTGGCGTATTTGCCTTTTAGTTTTTCCAATATACACCAAGTCACAGGGGCATTTGATGGCGTACACAACCCATTGAGTTAGGCAATTGGTGACGGCTTTTAGTTGGATAACCCTGTTACAAAGGGTGATATTTTTCATCGTGGCAGTTTGTGCACAGACTGAGCGTTTACCACAACGGTGGTGTCCTTCTACGGGGGGGTAAGCCCCATAGCGATGTTTGCGATGTTTGCATTGCCCTAATGTTAGGGTATGAAAGTATGAGTGGAATGAAAGGCATGATTGGTTCGAGTAGAAGTTAACAATGTGTTTTAAAATGTTTGTATAAATCAACATTAAAGAGATAAATTTGCTACATTGCATTCAGTCAAAATATTTTTTTTCCCTACAAGGTGTTTCAGTCTGTATATTAAGTATGCAGTCTCTCTGTATCTAAACCTATGTTTGCACATGATCTCTAGAGAGGGGTAATCAGTCTGTTATGCACTTTTTTTCTCTTACCAGAGGAAAAGGACCTTAACATCAATGTCCTGGAAATCTGGACAGTCTTCGGGGCCTTCAAATCATTGCTGCGAGGAAAAGTGGTGAGAATCTTCACAGACAACACCACTACCATGTTCTACATCCGGAAGCAGGACGGGACGTGCTCCCGGGCGCTCTCCCCCGTAAGCCCAGACCCTGTGTCGCTGGGCTATTCGTCAGGACATGTTCCTTGCCCCGTTTCAACTGGCGGGCACCAATAACACCATTGCAGACTTGCTCAGCAGGGAGCTGCCTGCCTTTCACAAATGAGTATCTCTTCTCTTCCGCAAGTGGGGTTGGCCACAGATCGACATCTTCGCGACGGCGATCAACTGAAAATGCCATAGGTTCACCAGCCGAGGATGCTGGGGAATGCCTTGTTGGTCCTGTGGAAGTGGCTCTTCCTGTACGCTTTCCCTCCGATCCCACTCCTGCTATGAGTGATCAACATACTCAGACAGTGTCTTTACAGGATGATACTTATCGCTCCTGCGTGGCATTCACAAATATGGTAACCAGACCTGCTCCATCTGTCAGTGGCTCCGCCCATCTGGCTGCTCCCACTTCCCGATCTTCTTGCCAGAGAGGACGTGGTGATACTGCACTACGACCTGGCATCGCTGAGCCTCATGGTCTGGCTCCTGCAACCCTAGAGTTTGAACACTATTCCCTGCTGCTGAATGTAAGAAGATCCTAGCCAATGCCAGAGCTTCCTCTACATTGTTGTGCTACGGCCATACATGGAAACGCTTCACACTGTGGTGCAGGACTCAGAAAAGTATGCTGTGTGTCACGGCTCCACAGCTTCTTCCGTACCTACTTTTTCTGGACAAGGCTGCCCTGCTTCACGCCTCCATCAAGGTGCACCTTGTAGCCATATCCCATTACACCAGGATGCCTGGTAAGCCCTCCCTGTGGTCGCACAGGCTCGTCAAGGAGCTCCTCAAAGGCCTCTTCAGGACGTTTCCACCAGTGAAGGCTCCTGTTCCAGCTTGGGAGTTCAACGTGGTTTTGACTAAGCTCATAGGGGCACCATTTGAACCAATGCATCATGCCCAACTCAGGTTTCTCTCGTTGAAGACTGCTTTCCTTGTGGCAATCAATTTGGCCAGGTGGGTCAGGGAGATCCAGGCCCTCTCTTGCAAGCAGCCGTACTTGACCCTCCACAGTACAAGGGTGGTGCTGCATACTCACCCCACCTTTATGCCGAAGGTTCCTTCAGAAATCCACCTCAACGAGCCTTTGGCTCTACCAGTCTTCTTCCTGAACCCTTCGACGCTGCTGCAAAGAACTTTGCATTTGCTGGATGTTGCTCGTGCCTTGAAGTTTTACGTGGCCTGCACAAAGGATTTTTGGAAGACTTCTCGCTTCTTTGTGAATTTTGGACATGTGGCGTCCATATCCAGGTGGCTCTCTGGCTGCATCATGCACTGTCATCGTCTGGCCAACAGATCTCTTCCAGGACGGCCGAGAGCCCATTCCACCAGAGCCATTGTAGTGATGGATGCGTTTCTTTCTGGTGTGCCCCTGCTCGACATCTGCAGGGCTACTACATGGAGTTCCGCGCACACCTTCACAAGGTTCTTCTGCGTCAACAGGGATTCCAGAGCGGAAAACTGGGTCGGCCAAGAGGTGCTGCGGAACCTGTTTGCTTGAGGTGAGTATTCCAGGGGAGAGTTTATTGCTACTGTTGAGCCTTGCCACCACCTGTGGTATATGTAGTGCTGTATAATAATATTCATTAGCATGTGAATCCATGCCAGAACCCATGCTGGAGAAGGAAAACGTTACTTACCTGTAACTCCTATTGTCCAGCATGGGTCTGGCATGGATGCACATGTGAATCTTCCCTCCTTCCCCTCTGTGGCTCTTCTTGGTTCATACTGTCACTTTACCTGCTATACCAAATCTGAAGATGGCCACCAGGGGTGGAGCTTATGGAGACGACTGTCTTTGGAAAGGGGCAGTATGACCCAAAAGACAGTGATTGGTTTAGAGGAAAAATGCAGTTTTCAGGCTAAAACGAAACTGATTTTGTTTTACCAAGGTTTTGCCTGACGATGGGAATGAGCATATGAATCCATACCAGACCCATGCTGGAGAACAGTAGTTACAGGTAAGTAACTTGTTCCTTCCATCACTACCCTCCTATGGCTCTGATGTTGGGAATCCCTGGCGAAAACCTGTACAACTAGTCCAACAACAGTTCGCAAAGGGCCTGGCCCGAAAGCAAGAGGGCTTGGCTAGAGAATTATTAGGCGCACTTTTTCTTGTAATGGTCCGAGAACTGGTCCTTAGAAAGAGAAAGCAATGGTTGATCTTGGTGTGTGCACATAGATAACCAAACTAAGAGATAGCATCCCCAGGAGCAGTGCAATGGAAGTAATGCAGATAAAATAGGAAATACATAGCTCTCCTACAGGTAACTCAAAATGGCACCGTATTCCAGGCTAAAAAGAGGATATTTCCCACCTTCTGAAAGCGCACTCCAGTGTATCACATATAAAACATGTAATCACTACATCCATGTCAGAGGAAATCCAAAATCAGATCCACGCAACATATCTAAATGTTGACCCTTTAAGTGAAACTGTGAGAAAGCGAGAAAGAGAATAAGGAATAAGCCTGAAAGAGGAGTCACTAAGGACTGGGCACCAATGCCCTGGGAAGAGGAGAAAGTACCCTATGGTTTAAGAAGTAAAGAGTGCAACAAACCACTGATCTGATAAGTATGAATCGGAAGTGAAATCAAGTGAACCAGATAAGAGGAGAGAGAAACTGAGAAGCCCCAGGAGAAGGGGGGAGGTCAAATTACCACAAAGTACACACAAACTAAGATGATCATGGATACAAGAGTCAGAAAGGTACACAAGTCTGGAACAGAATATAAAAAAGGGCATCAAAGAGGACTGTCGAAACTCGGACCCTAAATAAGACATAAAACCCAAGTGTATTGGCAAAGTGTTGCAAGAACTTATCCAGAAGGTAGCAAGATATGATTTGAAGATATCATACTAGAGAGAACCTTTGAGTAAAGAAGAGACATTTCAATAAGATACGGCCAGGAGAAGGGATACATTCTCCTGATCTACTTTGTTAGTTAAATTAGTGGTAAAGTAAGTTAGAACTAGTTTGGAACATGGTCATATTCATTTGGGGCTTCCTGACAAGCGCCTTTAGTTTACTTAGATAGGCAGGGATACCCCTCTATCAACAGGGAAAGATAGGCCTTATCCATATTATTTTAATAAACATCACTAGTAATGTCCCTCAAGTCTCAGACTCTTTCTAACCTGCAACAGTATGCATATTAGCCCAAATGAAAGCCTTTTGATCCAGAAAATTAAGCTTTTCTTTCAGGGCAGTACTACTTTATACATAGCTTAATCAGCCCAGCCCAAGACAGACAGTTATCAAGACTGCCGACAAACCATACCAGGTTTGACCCTTATTAGGTGTCATCAGTGTAGTGACAGTCTTGTGATTGGGGCTTGTTTAGCAAACACCATCAACATTAGGGTGGGTTGAAAAGGGCTTGAAAAACCCTTTCACTTGACATGTGGAAGTAGAATAATCCATTTGAGCCAAGCCACACATGCAACAATTCCACCTACTAACAGTTGCTGGAAGTTCACCTCCAGTTCAGAGCCCCCATACATTATTATTATTAAATACACATACAAATAAACCCAAACTTCACTTTTAAATGCAATTAAAATGGTAGTTTATTTCTTAGAAGTAACTGCAAGGAATCCTCAGATGTCATCCCTTCTCAAGAGGCTAGGGAGGTGAAGCTGCTACTCGATAGTCCCGCTGGGGGTGGTACTCAGCAGGAGGATCTCATGAGGAGGGATCCCCCCTTTGGGACTAGAGACTACTTCTCGGGGAGAATGCTGTATGTCCATAACACATCCCAACCTCCCTCTCCCTCATTCCCTAGACACAATACACTAGTCCCCCACACTTACATATGCTTGTGTCAAGGAGATAGTCCAACCCTTGTGAGAACCACAGAGACAGTAGGCACTACTTGACTGAAGTGTGCTGGAAAACTGGGACGAGGAAGAGTCCAGAAAACCCAGTAGAGAGTGATCATAATCATACTGGGGCAAACAAGATGTGCGGAGTTAGGAAGAGTGCTCCAGGGAACCAAAGTGAGCATCTCAGTCTATATGGACATTGACGGGAAAGCTGTGGGACGACGGTGTGGCGAGTGAGAGTATCGCCAACACCATCCAGAATGAAACTGAGCCTGAGAACCAGCAAGGACAGGCAACGGGAAATGGGGACGCCATGCCACAATGGAAAAGCAGAAGAGGACCCTGGCAACAACCAGCTGATCACCCAACATACACTGAAAGTAACGGATGATGCTCAGAGACCGGCAGGGGCATGCTAACACAGGAGGTGACGAAGCAGTATGAGTATAATGAGTCGAAATGCCTGCTACGTCATCATATTACTTAGCAGAAGAATATACCAAGTCCATTGAGAAGAGAAACCAGGTTCTGGGATCCAAACGGAAATAGTACAGATCAAGAAGCTAAACACAGTACTTGGCAGAAGAGTATACCAAGTCTATGCAGAAGAAAACTAAGGTCTAGGACCCGAATAAAGTACAAATCATGAGGGTACTGAGAGGGTCTGGGACACAGAGAAGAAAGAGGAAGAAAAGGGGGGAAAAGCCTATACCTGGCAGGATAGTGAACTAGCTATAGGAGGAGCCAGGAAAAGGGAAAGAGACTCCTCCAAGGTGCATCTACATCGTGGCAGTACCTGGTAGGGGAGTATACCAGGTCTGCCCAACACAAGTCTGTGGATCTGATTTGACATAGACACAAAGCCTGAGAAAAGTCAGGGGAAGGGAGCCATAACCCCAGGTGTTTGATGACCATTGTGAAAGAAGCCAAGAGAAAGGGATTCATTCTCTTGGGATTGTGAAGAGCCTGAGAAAGGCCAGGGGAATGGGATCACCCAACCCTGCTGTTTGTGAACATTGTTTGAGAAGCTGAAGAATCAGCTGACATGCGTTAGAGACCTCAAGTATGTTTAATTATATTTATATATATCAATCTAAGTATGGGGCATAAAGGGGATATGAATGTTGTCTCTCTGTCTTCTCCGACCGTCTCCTGCTCTCGCGCTCTCTGTTCCATCCTTGAATCCTCTTCCAGCATTCTACACAATAATACACACCCCCCCTTCCTTCATACTAACAACTCTTCCTGGTTTATTACGATTTGGCATAGTGATCCACATATCTTGGTCTCCAGTAGCTTCTCCCAAATCTCGATGTCAAAGTATCTGTACCTTCTGACAAGGAAACTCCACTCCAAGTTCTTCTAGTTTCTCTGTTCATCCCCTCAACTTTCCTTCCACTACTTCCTTTGCCATCTCTTGTCAGCACCATCACTCTTTCTTTGTTCAACACTCTACCATCCTTCGTTCTCACAGCATGCTTGAGCACTTCCACAACTTCAATTGGTTTAGACCACTGACATCCATCCTCCCTTAGCACAACTGGTAATTTGATCCTAACCCAACATCCCACCAAAGGAACCATGGCTTTCTTAAACTGTCTATTGTCTTGCTTAGTTGCCTCTTCCTGATTTTGCCCTTCACAACATCAAACTCCACCTCCATACCACTCACATCTCCCATCCAACCAGGAAACAATTTGGTGTTGACCTTCCTCCCCCTGTGGAGCTCGAAAGGAGACACACCGTTTGTATTGTGGGATGTGAAAATATGTGCTACAATCGTGCTCCTCAAAACCTCCTTCCAATCTCTGCCATTGGACTACGCACACCTAATTGCTTCCTTAATCACTCTATTGTACCTCTCTACAATGCCATTCGTTTGGGGATGATATGTGGCACTGGTTTTGTAAGCAATGGACCTTTTTTAAGGTACTTTTCCATTTTCCATGACTTGAATTGCGAACCATTATCAATCAATATTTTTTCTGGGTAACCCTAACGTCTACACAACTTCCATAGACTCAATCACTGTTACATGCGGGTTAATTGTCTGCTCTGCCCATCAAGTCAATACATCAATAACCACTATACAATAGGTTTGACATCCCCACGCCAGACAGGCTCTAATATATCCATAGCTATTTTCTTCCATGGTCTCTCAGGTATATCTGTGAGAGCCATTGGATATCTCTCACTCTTACATACTTTGTCACAATTGATATAATGGATACAGTTCCTGATGCTTCTTTCAATTTGCGTGTCACAAGCCAACCACCAATAGGTATTTCTTATTCTGCATTTAGTCTTTACGATTCCTTGGTGACCCTCATGTCCAAGATGTATCACCTTCTGCCTTATTCCATCAGGCGGTACCAATTTATCGCCTCTCATAAGACAGCCTTCTTGAACATATAGTTCATCCCTTACATTCCAGTAGCTTTCCATTCCTGCTTCTATAATTTTATCTCTGTTCCATCCACCTTCTTCTATTCTTTTGATAATGAGCATCATCTTAGAATCTTTTATCAACTCTTCACACTACTCCTGTTTCGATATTGAGGACTCATATATTTCACAAATAATTTCCTGTTCTTCATCATTGCTAGCGTCTACATTGTTTGACATCCTTGATTAACAATCTGCTGCATAGTTTCTTGCTCCTGGAATATGTTACTGTAAAATCACATTATTGTAGTCTGGATACCCATCATATCCTACTGGACACTTTGTCGAGACCCTTTGTCGAAAATACCTCTACCAGCGGTTTGTGATCTGTGTGCAGTACAAATCTTACTCCCCGGACAAAGCTTCTGAACTTATCTGCAGCCCATTTTATGGCTAGAGCTTCCTTTTCAATAGTCGCAAATGGCTTTTCTGCTCCTTTTAGTAATCGAGATGCAAATGCTATTATATACTCCTTTCCTTCATGGATTTGTGTCAAAATTGCTCCTAGTCCCACATTACTTGCATCTGTTGTGGTGATTGTGCATCTCCCTCTCTTTTAATTCTGTAATGCTGTTGCCAATGCTTCTTTTATATATTGGAATTCCTTCTCACATTCGTCATCCCATGCAAATTTCTTATTCATGTTCATCATATCCCTCAGGGCAACAGTATGATCCGCAAATCTTTGTTTATATTTCGAGTAGTACTCCACCATACCTACAAATGTTCTGACCTGTTCCTTGCACTTCGGCGTGATCATGCGTTTTTATTGCATTTGCTAGATCCTTTTTCGGTGCAATGCCTTCCTTCGAGATCACATGTCCCAGATATTCAATTTCATTCCTATTAATCTTTGATTTCTCTTTGCTGAGAGTCATTCCCACATTATGCAGTTTTTTTAATGCTCCTAATTTTCAGGATATACTAGGATATCATCCTGAAAAAAGATCATGCCTTCCTCTCCATCAAAATTATGGATACATGATCTTCTGGAACACAGAAGCCGCAGTTATAAGTCCAAACAGCATCCTACGATGTTGGAATAGGCCTTCAGGCGTGATGAATGCAGTAAGATGCCTTGATTCTTTGTGCAATGTGCAATTTTACGTGATGGTAAGCGGCCGTAAAATCAAGAGTTGAAAATACTTTTGCTGAACCCATTGTCGAGATCTACTCTTGTATTTTAGGTAGCGGATATCTTTCAGGAATTAAGTGTTGGAGTTACTCAAATCAGTGCACACGCTGAATTTTCCTGAACTCTCCTTACCACAAGTAGAGGGACGACCTACTCAGATTCATTGATGCTTTCCATAATTCCTTGTTCTTCCTATTTTCTCAGCTCCAATTTTACTTTATCTCTCATGCAAAGTTTTTGTGCCACTGGTTTCCACTCTTGTTTAAGTAGTATGCGATGTGTGAATCCTTTCACACAACCAATCTCATCTTTGAATATTTCAGTTTGTATTTTCCTTTGTTCATTTCTGTGCTCTCAACTAGGAACACTGATTCCACCGCATTCGGATCCAATCGCACTTTTAGCAATCTTTTTGTGTGTCCAAGCGGAGATGCCCTTTTCTTTGAAACATATATGCGGCCTTCAGCTGGTCTGTCTTTAAACCCCAAAGTTGCTGTGAAGCAACCAATCAGGGCAATTTTTGCACCACCATGTGCTCTTGGTCTGCTGTCCACTTTGTGCAAATATTTTGGTCCAGATTTCCTCCATATTACCTCCGGAATGAGTGAGTATTTCGCTCCTGAATCCACCATCATAACACCGTTAACCATGAAAGTGGTTATTGGACTTTCAAAGTTCCCATCTTCACCTCCTACTGCTGACACACATTCTTCACCTTCGTCACTATCTTCATTTCCAATACAATTTGTGGCTGAGTTTGTATTCCTACAGCATTTGGCCGGGTGTCCTCGTCCATTACAGTTTCTGCAAATTATTCTTAATGCAGGGCAATGCAGACTATTGACCCAGTGGGATGGGCTGTCACACCTGTAACTTGTCCTCCATGTGGTCCATACTCTTCTTTGTCCACGTCGTAATTCTGTGTTATAACCTCTGTCTCTGCGCATTGTCTCTCTGGTATCTATGTTCTCAACATTTTTTTATTCCCACTGTTGAATTTATTGTCACTACCACCTATTCTCCTAATTCCTTGACTGCTCACACTTGCATCCTCTTCTCCACTGGATGGCTCCACTGTGTTATTGGTAGTTGTTTTGACTGCAATTTCTTTTACTCTGCATTCTAATGTCTTTACACACTTCTCGTGTGCTCCACCTCCCTAGCCATTTGTAGCACTGTATCTAGAGGTGGGTCATCTTCGGTCCAGAGTTTTTCTCAAACTTTACTGCTATTGCACTCTGGCATACCTTGATCTCTCGGTCCTTCTTCTAATTGTTGATTGAATTTGCACGTTCTGGCAAATTTCCTAAGTGCTGTAATATATTGTTCAACACTTTGTTCCCTCCTCCTGTATTCGATTGCCTAACTTATATCGTTCCAAAATGGTGCTTCTTTTTTTCATTGTGTTTGATCATCTTTTGTATTGATTTCTCATATTCGTTCATATCCCCACATTTGCTAGCTATCAAATCAGTTAAGTCTTCAAATTTCTCTTGGCCTGCTGGTCATAAAAAGTGTAAAAATAAAGATAGTTTTCTTTCCACGCAGTAGTTTGTTCCACACACTATGTTGGCATAATGTTCAAATGTCTTGAACAATCCTTTCTATGGCAGTACTGGCTCCCCAACTTCAGGTAAAAACATTGCAGTTGGGGAAACGCTATGTATCGACATATCTCTTGCACCCCTTAGAGCAGCCGTTCTGATGAGCTGGATAGTGCAGTTGCACAGTTTGGATGCTTTGTTGCAGGGCAGTTCTGTTTATTTTAAAATTACTCCATGTGCCTGTATATACTTGCACAATGAACTTGCCTCCATGATGATAATTTTTCTTTTTTTAAAAAAAACAATTAAACACTATTCACTGGGACGAGGAAGAGGCTCACTGAGAGCCTGTTCACCTTAATTCTCTTTATTGATGCTTGGCCTCACAAAATGGGCGACCATAGCGTTATGATGACCCATGTTATTGGGTCCTTTCCTCTAGTGTTATCCAAAACCTACGCTGCTGATGTCCCCCTTTGCAGTCTGGTGGCAGCAGATTGTTTACCGTGTTTTTTACTTTACTCACAAGCACGATGGGATTTGACCATGTACTCTAAAAATGCTGTGCCAAAAGGATTTGCCCCATTCTTTGGTCAGCTTGTCCTTTGGCCTTCTTCCTGGCCTCTGTGACAAATTCAGGGAGTTCATCCTTTCTCTCAAGGGAGCCCACCCCCCTTTGTGACTAGGGAGGTGATCCTGTTATGTCTAACACGTCCTATGGCACAGGTCAAGAGGGATGCTACTGCGAGTGACCCCTGTTCCCTTTAGGGGACAAGGAATTGCTAAGTATGGGTTTTATTGCACATCCCTTTACTTCAGAGTCCCAAGTATTTGTAGGTTATTTGGGGATTGAATAGGGCAGTACTTTACAGGGCCCTTCAAAAGGGGAGTCTTGGTTTATGACTTGAACTTATCAACGCTTTTACAAGAAGAGAAGAACCAATGGATCCTCCCATCTTGTTCAACCGAGGAACATAAGGGTCACAGGACTCTGACACAGGAGTTGAGAACCGGCCGGAGAGTGAGAAACCCTGGCCTGCACAGCCGTGGAGAGGAGGGAGTGCATCCCTCAAAGGAGGAGTCTTGTTGAAAAGCCACGCAAACAACATAGAGGGCAGAGGGCTAAGGAAGGCTCCCACTTTGACGAAGGCGGGGGGCCCAAGATGCCCAGAGCTGCTGAGGAAGAGGAAAGCAAAGTCACACCAGAAGCGGCATATGTCAGCTTCCTGCCTATTCTATACCGAAGTTCTGTCAACACAGGATGGGAGGAACCGATGCAAACGACCTGACCGCACAGACAGGAGCACAGTTGAGAGCGTAGGTGCACGCTGGCCAGAGAGACCGCTAAAGAAGACTGCTGCTGGAAAGCAGGTGCGCAGTGTCGAGGAAGGAACAGATGGAGTGCAGTGAGGCCACAAAAGAGCCCACGCCGGACAGCAAATCCACACACCCGACAAGGAGGTGAGAGACCTGCCATTCAAAGCAGAGCTCAGAAAGCCCATTGCCCATGCTGGCCTAAACATCGGAAGACCCCACAGGAAGGGTGGGAAAGCTGAGCAGCAAAGCAGGGCTAAGAAAGCCCATAACCCACACTGGTCTGAGAATCTGAATACACCATGCAGAGATGAGAAAATCAATCCGCAAAGAGAGGCTGAAGAGCTTAGAAGCCCAGGCTGGGAAAAGAGACAGCATACTCCACAAGGGGGATAAGAAGTCCCACAACCCAAGTAGGGGTGAACAAGAGAATTACTGAAAATGCTACAAGACATAATTTACCCCAAACTGGAATCAGAGAGATTTTCAAATTTGTGAATACCGACCAACTAAGATCAGGAGAGCCATTGTCTCAGTGAGGAGAACACATCCTGGGGCCCTCGTGAGACCTAACAGGGCCTTTTTGCTGAGAGAAAGACTGAGAGACATGTTGGACTACAATAGTAGGCTTAGATCCGTAAAAGACATTGAGAACTCTTTGTTGGGGGTCATAAGAACAGCTAACAGTAATCAACCTAAGAGGAAAGTATTCCTATCCTAAGCTAAAGTTTATGTTAAAATAGTTTGGGATGGTCTCTTGCGCTCTTAACCCCCAAGAAATTGTAAAAAGTCCATTGATAACCAGATTGTGTCACTGCATAAATGCAGTATTAATGGTGAATTTATTCTTTCAATTATGATCAGCCGACACGTGTTTCGATCTCTCTGGTCGTTTGAAAGGCTGTGTCGATACGTCAGCAATAAAAGCAAATATAACAACAGTAAATCGACCAATTTTGGATACAACCGACATTACATGGTGTGAATCCCAAAGTAAACAAGAAAATGTTGATTAAATATACATTCCAAAAATAATTAATCAAACACACATACCATATGATTTCACATGTCAGGTCAGGGATGGAGGCATGGATTCAGGTTGTTGCCAAATTCCAAGTGTTCCATTGGTATACGTAAAATGCAATCCCATTCTGCCCAGCCTGGATTATTAGTAATTAATCGTGTGTAGATGAGCCTATAATGTGATATTAGTCTGTACTATATTCCTTGCAATAGTTAGTATGTGTCTCACTAGTGATATTAAAAAAGATGTAAGCTAAATTGACAAGCTTACCACACTAGTGACAGAAGGGTCCAATCCCTTGATCTTGTTGCCGTATTGTCATATGGTTCAAATTGACCATCAGAAACAAATCATCATGTGGTAGTCGTGAAAATGTCTATTGAGCTGGATTCAGAAACAATTGAAATCCTCAAAGACCATTTATTTAAAGGTAAAAAGGTTAAAGCTAAATGTCATCCAATTACTTTGTGCATTCATAGGATCTCACCTGGTCTCAGAGTATGTCCAATAAGGTTAATAAAATTACTCTTTCCACTTGGAAGTTTTTCGGATACAGCGCAGCACTTCCCCGCACTTCTAGCTTCTCGCTTGGTATTTGCGTTCATCTAGAAAATATATATATATATATGAAGATATGTCTATACTTTATAGTGTAGTAATTTTCATCACAATAGTGACTAGATAAGTGGAATTTTAGAGTTCCACATACTCAAATGCAATAATCTTTCCAACGCCAAATTCGCCCGGTCAAACAAAGGGTAAAGCCCCACCATGATAAACATTGTTCATCAAAGGTAGTGCTTCCTTAAAAGATGCCACATCTTAGAATGTGTTAGTGTTACATGTTCAATTGGGGTCAAATCCCGTAGCAAAGTCCCTGGTTGTTGCCTGCAGAAGTTCCTGATGCTGCGAAAAAGCCGCCTCTGGTCCCGCCGCACAGAGAAATAAATAAAATGGTGTTCCATGAACGTGATGACATCACGCATAAAAAATGCATGCAACGTCAGAGGCAAACAAAAGGCCCCATATGTCACGAGAGTGATGCTACTCCTGTCACAAAGCAATTGTACACCATATGGGAGAACACTCCCACCCTTGTGGTGCGGGTAATGTCATAGGTTAGAGTGGTATGTCATTCATGCTGCCATTGGCGGTCCCTGATTGGTCAAGGTACCAACAAATATATAAATGCACGCATGGAGCATGTCCCTTAAAAAAGAATAAGTGTAAATGTACATTATCATGGTGTTGGTTCCTCACTGACCATCTTGGAGTCCTATTGAAGTTCAATGACATAACATTTTAATACCTTCAGATACAGATAACCGCTCCCATCACGCCTCATTAAGGTGTGATGGCACACTGGTGCCCATTTGCATTCACCCAAAGGTCAACAGAAAACTTTAACATGGTTAAATGCTGCCGGGGTATCTTTCCTATCTTTGACCGAGCTGTTTATTATTAATTGTGTGATGAATTAAAGATAATGTTGATACGGGCGGGGGGAGAATGGTTTCGTATTGGTTCATTAACATTGTGTTCGATTTAAACCCTTTAAGACCAGCAAGATTGCTAAAGGGGAGATCTTCCTCTACGCACTCTCAATAAAAGAATGCTTATACACACAGATTTATCCAAACACATATGTTGGAGGGAAAACCTTTTATTCATTTTTCCCCCCTATAATCTTCCTCTCTCTGCCCATGCTCGTAATCTTGGCATTTACTTTGACTCCTCCCTCTCCTTCACCCACCATATTTCTCTTACTTCCCGTGCATGTCGCTACCACCTTTTCAATATTCGTAAAGTCCGCTCCTCTCTCACCTTCCATGCCACTAAACTTTTAATCTCCTCCCTCATCTTCTATCATCTTTTCTACTGCTCTTCTCTCCTCTTTGATCTCCCTGCTTCCCATCTTGCCCCCCTCAAATCCCTCTGCCATTCGTACCCTCTGTCTTCTCTCTCCTCACAACTCCATCTCCTCCTCGCTCTCATCTTGGCTGGCTTTCCTTTCATTCCCCAGTCAAATTCCCCTTTCTCAGTCTTGTCTTTAAATCTCTTCACGATCTTGCTCCCCCGTATCTATCCTCTCTCATTTCATTCTACACTCCCTCCCGCTCTCTCTCCGATCGGCAGATCTCTTCCTTCTCTCGGTTCCCCCGTCCCCATGCGCCTCCTCTTTTTCACTCCTTTCAGCTCCTTTCCCCCCTCCACTGGAACTCCCTTCCTCTCTCTATCCGTTCCATCCCCACGTATTCCTCCTTTCGTGTCTCCTTGAAATCTCTTCTTCTCCACTCCCCTCCCTGACACTCTTATCCCCTCCTCCCACCTTCCCCTCTCCTCCCTTTTGCTCTCCTCTTCTTTCCTCTCTCTCCCTGCTCCATTCCTCTTAAATCCCCTCTCCTCCTCAGCTTATTCCTCTTCCTGTTTCCCACTTCCTTCCCCTTCTTCACCCCTGTCTCCCTCGTTTATCTTCACTGCCAAATTATTCTACTTGCTGTATTACTGGTTTGATTCATATTTTGTAATTGCTTCTACTGTTTTTTATTGTATCCTGTTGTTATAATGTAAAGCGCTTTGGCGTAAAGCGCTATATAAACACAATAAACATAAACCTTTCACTAGGCAATCACAAAAATGCATGCATTTCGTGGTCACAATTCAGGCCTATCAAAGTAAATCATAAATAACAAATTAATTTACTTTCCAATTGTCGTAGTTTCAGTTTGAGGTTACCACCTCTTTTACCTCTCATAGTTTTAAGTAAACCAATAAAACAAATGTCTTCGTGGTTGCTCCACTGATGCTGCTCTTGCCAATGAATGCCAATGGTGACTTCGGGTCTACACTTTTTAGACTCGCCAAATGTTCCCTAATCCGCTCAGCTGTCTAATGGTGCTAACAACATACATCTTACCACACACACACACAATTAATGGCATATACACACATAACAGGTTTTATAGTTAATAAATCCATTGATCTGAATAGTTTTTTATGCAGTGCAGTGATGCAGTGACACAATCTTGATATCCATTGACTTTTTACTATTTCTTGGGGGTTAAAAGCGCGAGAGACCATCCCAAACTATTTAAACATCTGTCAATTTATTACAAGCTTTGTGGGAAGTTTGTGGGATTTGGTTACTCGTCACTCATATATACAATTTTTAGGCTCAACCCATACAACTTATAATTGAGACCTCATTACTTTTAGAGTGGTAAACTGCGCACATACACTGGATCGATCCCACACCTCCAATCCCTAAAGTTTGTTATTCTTTCTTTAGTGGAAGGGCAGATGTTAGTGTACTGTAGGTTTGTATAGAGGACAGTTTCTTTTTAAGACATCCTGACAAGCACCTTTTTATTATTTTCTAGAATAGGGAACTCATCGTAGAAGTGGGATTAGCCTAGTCCTTATACCTTTAGCGCAAAACATGTCTTCTTGTCTGTCTCCTATGTCTGACATTCCACACCTGCCAGGTCAGTATATCCCATATAAGGTAACCTCTTTCCTGGGCAAAGCCTTGGCTTTCCTGGACAAATTGGCAGTACAGTTTTGGGGTCAGATGTGGGGGCTGAGTCTGTCTGGTCCAGTACACATCCTCTTCAGAGTGCGTCTTTTTTCTGGGCAGATGTTGTAGCCAGAGGCTGTCCATGATTGGACAGCCCCTACAGTGCAGATCCGTACCATTGGTGGCCTTGAGGGCGACTCCAGCTCGAATCTAGGTTAAAAGAAGGACTCCTGTGGCTGTTCTTCAGATTCTTGTTGGAGCCAAGAATCCTTTGAAGAGGAGCATCCTGCTGAATACTTGTGGATCGTTGTTGCAGCCAACCAGCATTGCCTCCAGCAAAGTCCAGGTGAGCCTTGCTCCTTTGTTTTGATCTCCTGAAGTCCTTCATAAGTGCTTCAACCTGTGGATCAGTGGGAACAGCTAGTCCCGGCCCCTACTCGAGGATCCTGCCCTTGGAAGCCTTCCAAAGTGTCTTGGGATCACCCTGTTGACTGACCATCTTCCTCCTGTACTGATTTGTTTCATCCATCGCTGTCCCAAGTTTGGACTTGGGACTCTACAGACTCTCAGCTTGTGAGACAGGAGGCCTCCCCCTACAGTTGCAGCTCTCCAGTAAGAGGTGCCTTGCAAGACCAGCGTTTTTGTCTCTGCCACAAGGGTTGCCTTCGATTGCTTCATAGAGGTGTTCATCGCTGCAGCCTACCTTCATCACATCCTGTGGGGTCATTAGCGTTGTCATGGTCTTCTTGTCGTGGCAGGGTCATCCGGCTGTCCAGTTCCAGGAACTGTCCCATCAGAAGACAAATCACTGGCTAGCTGGACCCAATCCCAGTGCCAAAGGTGACCTAAACCAGCAACCCCCAAACACCCTTCAATAGAACCAGAACACAAAGTAAGTAGGCACACCGGATTCAGAAACCTCTGAAGTTGTTTCTGAGGAAATTGGAGTTACAGGGGTGAGTTCACATACCTGTATCTACCCCCGTCTGTCTGTAGGGTTTAACAGGCGCAAAGTCCTTACCCTACCGCTCCCTTGTCTGGTCGTGATCAGTGATTTTCTGACGGAGGATACCCTGGAAGCTCCTTCTAAGGTTATGGGTTTGAGATAGGACCCTAAATAATTTTGCTTGCTCTGTTCTTAACTTCGTGGAAAAACTTACACCTACATGTCGCTTTTGCCCACACTGCTCTTTTAAGACCCCTAACTCCCTACAAAAGGCTAGCTCTGGGACTTGTGACTTTTAGGGCACTGGGCCCCATCGTCTTTTGTAGGGAACACATTTTAATTGCTAGGGCCTTATTTTATAAAGCAAGTGTAATTGTGTTTTACTGTTCTCTTGATATGTAACTCTTTCTAACTTGTTTTATATGACTTACCTTTGTTTCTTCACTGACTTTACTGCATTGCAGTTTGCTAGTGTTCTTACTTGAAACAGATCTGTCTAAAAAGTAAAAGGTTGGTGCCTTTTAGCAAGTGCTTCTCATAGTGAATGAATGCATCTTCACAGTGTGTTTTTAGAAATTGTACTTGTCTTTTAATTTCATTGGAAAACGTTTCTTTCAAGTTCTGATGACTAAATGTATTTTTATACACACTGTCTAACTTACATAATTAAGGGTTCTGTGTGTGTGTGTGTGTGTGTGTGTGTGTGTGTGTGTTTGTGTCATTGAACCTCTCACCACCGCCATAGCCTCGTCATTCGAGGCCTTACTGCTCAGTCACCTACCTTGATAAGGCTTTGCATAAATGCTAATGAGGTGCTGTGATATAAATACTTTAGCATATTGTACAATCATCTGTTTATTTCAGTGGACTATAGGGATGTTACAAAACACCACATCTTGAGGACAGAAGAAATGCACAAAAGTATTTTTCAGCAACAATTGTTTCCCCTGTCCCCCAAATGAATATACTACCATTGAAGTGGAAAAGCATGTTCTCTATGCTAAAGACCAAGGGCCTCATTACGAGTTTGGCGTTGCGGGAAGAAGGTGAGGGTCATTATGTTACCTCTATTTTTCTTGCGCCACCAAACTACAAGTTCGGCGAAATTAGCATTGGTGGAATTACCTATTAGTAATTCTGACAATGTTGGCAGGAAGAGTGGAGGATCTACCTCCAGCTTTATGCTGGAGGTAAATTCTTCACTTTTCCTCCAAAAAACAGTGGAATTACCACAAGGTAATACGCCAGTGGTAATAACGCCAACAGTAGTCCTATGGACTCCAGAAAATGGGGATTTACATCACCTACCACAACATGTAATCCCATGGTAAATCCACAGGACCAAGTGGTGGTAACAGTAAATCAGTGTGGTGGTTTCTCAGCAGATTTGTATTTATTGTGTTTATATAGCGCTTTATAGCTAAGATACCACCAAACCCGTAATGAGGCGGAGTCGGCGCTGAGTCTTGGGAGTGACCGGAGTGATTCCCTGTTCGCTCTGTTCTTTTTGCAGTGTGTCCTTACTGCTGCCTGTTTCCAGACTCGGCTGTGGGCGTGTCGAGAGCGCAGAAAGACCCGAGCCTTCCGCGGAGCGGACGCGGAGTCGGCGCTGAGTCTTGGGAGTGACCGGAGTGATTCCCTGTTCGCTCTGTTCTTTTTGCAGTGTGTCCTTACTGCTGCCTGTTTCCAGACTCGGCTGTGGGTGTGTCGAGAGCGCAGAAAGACCCGAGCCTTCCGCGGAGCGGACGCGGAGTCGGCGCTGAGTCTTGGGAGTCTTAGGAGGTTGAGGAGTGCGAGGTCTCGTGCACTCCCTCGAAAAGATGACGAAGGTGGTCCTTTCGCCCAAAACTCGGGCGCAGCGGAGGTTCGAAGCAGCTACAATGGAAACACGAGGCAAGGCTAATATGGCTGCCTGGGCTGGAACTGTAAGCCATGTACTAGAAGACCCAGCTGAACTGTCTTCTAACACATCCAACACAACTCGTGTTTCCACGGAAAAGTCCTCTGCCACTTTTCAACAAGTAAG
This sequence comes from Ambystoma mexicanum, assembly GCF_040938575.1. Taxonomy (NCBI): domain Eukaryota; kingdom Metazoa; phylum Chordata; class Amphibia; order Caudata; family Ambystomatidae; genus Ambystoma; species Ambystoma mexicanum. Next base: position 713,031,523 of record NC_090931.1, read on the forward strand.
TGCTAACACGCACGCCTGTGTTCAATTTATCACCCCTGAACCCGCACTTGTAGCTAAAGTGGTGCATCCTATACAGCAGACGTTGTTAAGCCCTTTGTTAAGCCCGATGCCCGATCTGTCTCCCAAGTCCTGTAGAGTATTGTCTGATGTGTCGGATGCGAGCGACACGCCTACAACGCGTGCTACTGAACAGGTGGTTGGAGCAAAGTTGGCAAAGCTGGCCTGTGTGCTGGACGTTTCAGATACGTGTGATGCAAATCCGAAAAACTTCAATGGCAAGACGTTTGTCACTGGTCATTTGCCCACATCGGTGATTGAACATTCCGGTTCCTCTAACCCCTTAAGTATTGACTATCAAGAGTTGGGCATCCCCTATATTATAGCAGAATCGGTTGGCTCGGCACCATGTGAGTTCTACCGACGGTCGCTGAATGCTGACTCCCTGAACTGTATTACTGAGGGAGTTTCTTGCGAAACAGACTACCAAAAAGTCGTTTCAGTGTTGTGATTCGGAGACTCTAGAAATTGCACGATCCTACACTGGGCCCGTAGATGACGCTCCACAACTGTCTATAGGCTGTGATGATGTTGTGTTTAGTGGACCTTTAGAAAGTTCTGGAGTTCTTCATCAACATAGAGACACAGCGCATATTCACTCCACCACTGATACTGATATAGTTCATGGTGGAGAACGAAGAAACTCGCTAGAAGTGGTAAACAAATTGCTGGCTGATCTCACTCGCATAAACCAACAAAGAACATCTAAGGTCAAAACTGGCAAAAATAACGTTGGTGTCAAAAAGGCTGACTTAGAAAGCGAGTGTTGTCAAACTGCCAGTGGGGCTCATTCTCTACTTGAGAAACAAAAGAAGAATGGAGTTAGTTACCTGATGAAACGCACGAGACGTGAGGAAAGCCTCTCACCCAGTTTAAGATGCTCCCAAAATAAGAAAGCTAAAAGGCTTGTGTACAGCATTTCACCTCACTGCACCCTGCCCCTGGAATCTGAGCACGACTCTCGTAACTCGGATGTAGCATCTAGAGACATCTTCGCTGGACATGAGTCTTCAGATTCCTCGCTGATGGAGCGGCCCTACCCTAAAATTAGACGGCCTGTTTATAAAAAGAAAGGCGTGCCTAGCAAAGCAACCATGCCTGAACTTGCAAGGAACTTACCGTCAATGCAAGATTTACAGGCCCTGATAATGTCCTCACTAAACTTATCGATTGCTCCTTTTCTCAAACTATATGAAAGTCTAAATGACACGATCAAAGACTTGTCTGCAGGGGTCTGTAGATTGTCCAATAAATCTGTAAACTTTGGAAAAGAAATGTCTGAAACCAGGAACATGGTGGAAGAGATGATTAGGAAGACTAATATAACAGAGGCCGCACTCTTAAATCAAGTCACAAATGCTAACATTGATAAAAAAATTACTGGCAGAGGTTGCTAAAGAGGCCTTGAAAATATTTCACAAAAAAAAAAGAATGCGAAGAGCAATTAAAGTATCCTTATTGCCATAAGTGTCAAACGCAAAAAACTGTAAGTGATGTACAGATGTCAACAGTAGATACCTCTGACCAACAGACGCATGTTAAGTCGATTGTGCTCGAGGACCATTCTATTGCCTGCTTGGATGAATATAATGACTGTTGTGCGGCCGCTACAAAAACTCCTACTTCAATTAATAGTGAAGTAATGAGTCTGAAGTCTGGCTTTGCTAAAGCAATTCTAGAGGCCCATGACGTGTCTAAATTAGCCCTACAAGATCCACAAAGACCATCTACATCGAAGGAAGTCATCGCTCAAAAGCAGCAATTCTTCGCCCCATCTCAGGCTATGAAGAACAGCGAGGCTGAACCCACTGGGATATTTGCTATTTTTAAACCCGCTGGTGACTTACAAAAGACGAGCAAAGCCAACAGCTCTGCAAATGAGACCCTTGGAATGAAGACTAAAAATCAACCAAAAAAGAAAGCTAAGAGACGTAACATTAACTCGCTTAAGTTTCTGAGAAACCTCAAAAGTTTGGATATAAGGGTGAACGGTGTGTCCACAAACGTAGTTCCAACAGCTTGCAACCAAACTGAAAAAAGCAGTTTAAATACAGCCAAGGCCTTAAATGTCTCTTATACCCGTACTAGTGACATATCTGACACTCTGATAAATGTCTCAACCTATGAGGACGAAGATTCGTGCAACAACGCAATGATAAATGATCACGAACGGTCATTGGCTGTGCTTCAAGTATCAACAGCAGAAGAGATTTTACCACCATTGGCCACTCATGCGGGCCACTCAGTTGTATTGGTACAATCACAGAACAACTTACAGTCAATGGCCGATCAGGCCATAGGCGATTGTAAGCGGTCCCCCATGATGTCTTCTAATGTACACAATAATGAAACGATACTTCCTGACGATACGCGGATGTCATCTAGAACATGCCAAGTGATCTCTTTAACATCTAATTTACCACCTGGAAAGGAAGCGGTAAATTTGGAACTTATAACGCTTGAGGACAAAAGAAAGCTACTCGAAGCAAGGATGAAAGCATCTATGGCCTTACCGACTAGCAAGGATGCTAGCAGAGACTGGAACGAGCAGGTGAAGTTGCTGATGACTAGTGAGACGGTGTTCCCTGACTTTGCTGGAGTTTCTCGTGACCCTGGAAGGATCCCCAGAGGACCGGTCCTTAGCCATTGGGCTAAGCCTCAACAAGTGACACAGAAACTGCCGAAGAAGAGGTCAAACGTTGATAATGGAAGAGAACTTTATTCAGCGAATCAAGAGTCTCATACTCTGCAACGTTTGTTACTCGAGCGTATCGAATCTTCGGACGATCTAATCCTAAATCGGCACAATGTTCTCTGGCTGTGTCACTTGATTCCTAGCCTAAGAGCAATTGAATCTGACGATCTCAGAATTGTTGAATTCTATGACGAGAACAAAAACGACGCTGTCATCTTACATCTTCAATCAAAACTGATTGCTGAAGCCATGCTAGAGGCTGGGCCTGTTCTAATGTCCTTGGGGTTTGATATATCAAGAGCTGATGGCTGCCTGCAATTACCAATACACAAAAGAGATCCTGGTGTCACTGTAGACGGGAAGAGTCGAAACCACTCTCAGCAGCTCGAATCACGACCATCCGCTGCACTGATTCGGAGCCCAGTACCGAAGTCTACCTCTGTGGCTAAACCATCTAAACTTATGCAAACAGGAGAGTGTATACGAATCACCGTGAACGGACCCTTACGCAGTCATAAGACCCTCGCGGAAAGTACAAGTGATCCTTCTTTAATTCCAGCAGATTCTGATTGGTCTTGGCTTGCAGGTTTGTTAAATAAGAGCGATAACAAATAACGCCAGAAGTCTGAGACGCAAAATGTCTGTCGACTGGCCTCTTGGAACACTAGAGGTTTAGCCATTTGTTTCAAACACCATGGGCAACCAACTTGGACCTGTTGTGCCTTCAAGAAACTTGGCTATCCTCCAGCCCTCTCTTAGAAGGATTTGAAATTGCTTGTAACCCGGCTATTCGCCAAGCTAAAGGAAGACCTATGTCGGGCTTACTGACAGCAGTGAGAAAGGCGGCGGGTTTTAGGATTGTACACTCTCAGAACCTGTCTCCATTTATTCAACTGTCAACTATTGCCTTACTCCAACCTAATGGAAAGAACGTTGATCGCCTACATATTCTTAATGTCTATTGGAACCATCGAAATAAATTTGCAACAACTTTTCTAGACACTGTGACTACTGTGATAGACGACCTCCTTGAGAAAGAAGCTTCGCTGAACTTGATTGTTTGTGGTGATCTGAACTTGGACTGTGTGAAAGAGAAATCCCAACTTGAGCCTAAAGCAGTGCAATGGTGCAATGAAATGGATCTTCGTGCTTTACACATGCTAAACGGTAACACCACAGGCGATATTCCGGCACAGCCTACGTGGAGAAGAGACGCATTAACATCAGTACTTGACTACATGTTTGTAACTGAAAATCTTCACAAGAGAGTTCTGCATTTTAATGTCCAAAAAATGGTCCATAGTGATCATGAAATGGTACAACTAACCCTCCAGAAAAAATGCGCCTGTCCGCAGCAAGTATGGTCGCACACGGTAAAAACAGGCTCAGGTAGGATTCGACTCCATTTATCAGAACCAGAAGTAGAGGCAATAACAACAAAATTTATAGAAAATACTGAGGGTCTCGAATACGAACACTTATTAGTTCAATTTGAAGAGAGAAGACCCAAACTGAGTCATGTTCAACTACATCGAAAACACAAATTCGACCTTCGTGTGCTACAGCAGAAACGTCTGAGACAGGAATTAAGGAAAACCAAAACCATCCTCAATATAAATGTGAAACAAATCTGTAGAGCGATCAAACAGAAATATAAACATTGGCTTAAGTCTCATGAGGCCACCAGATTACAAAATGATTCTGAGATGATGATGGGAAAAATGGAAGGGCGTAACTCAGCAGAATTCTGGAGCATAATAAACAACAGTGCATCCTCACAATATGCCTTACAGGCTAACGCTGTTAGTGAACAAGCCTGGGTTGCATTCTACTCTACTTTATTCACCAAAGACGATCTAGTAAGAGCTAATATATTCCTGCCCGAATCTAAGTGGGATTTGCAATTTGAAAGAGATGAAATTCTCTTAATTATTAAGGGCTTGAGTGAATCCAGAGCGCCGGGCCCAGATGGACTAACTAATTACACGATCAAACGCAATCCAGAACTATGGGCAGATTTCTGTGCCACTCTGTTCAACCGCGTTGCAAAAAATGGATCTACTCCCAATTCATGGAAAAGTGCTATCGTGGTTCCCATCTTTAAAAAAGGAGATCGAACCAACCCTAAAAACTATCGTCCGATAGCATTACTTGATGTTGTAGGGAAGATTTATGCAACCTTGCTTCAACGCAAATTGGTGAAGTGGGCAGAAGAATCTAAGCACATTGATCCGAGACAAGCGGGCTTTGTAAGAGGAGTAGGTTGTGGCCTCAATCTATTACTACTAAACCTCCTAAAGATGGAAGCTCTCAGAACCAAAACAAAAATCTATTTGGCTCTGATCGACCTCTCGCAGGCATTTGATAGTATCAATAGAGAGAGGATGTGGGATAAACTGAGCAAATGGGGCTGCCCACCTAGCTTACTGAGTGCAATTCAGGAACTACACTCTGAGACGTCTATCAGAGTTCGGTTGGACCTGAAAGGCACCTTGTCTGCAAAAATCAAAACATGTAGGGGAGTGAAGCAGGGCTGCCCCTTGGCAGCAACAATATTCAATTTGTTTATATCAGATATGACTGAGATTTTTTGTGGTAACAACATGTTCCCCCCAAAAATTCAGGGAGTACCTATCAACTACCTGTTATATGCTGACGACCTGGTCCTAATAGATCAGACGCCTATAGGTCTTCAGCGAAAAATGAACCTGATAAATACCTATATAACATCAAACGGCTTGCAAATTAATAGACTAAAAACCGAAAATTTGATATTGGGAAACCTGCAAGGAACCCTTGGAAAGGGGTTGAAAGAGCATTGGTACATTGCCGACGAATGTATCAAAATTGTAAAATCCGTGAAATATCTGGGGATGACTATCAGTGCGAGCAGAAATGACGCTCGTTGGACGGAAGTGGCAAAAAGCAAATGTCGGCAATTAGCAAATCAAGCATGCTTAATTAACAACAAATACGGCAAATTTTCATTGAAGCCGACTATCCTATTTTTTCAACAGAAAGTGGTCCCGAGCCTGATCTACGGAGGAGAAAACGCCTTCGGTTGTTCTAATGATTTATGGAACTCTTTAGAAAACATCTTCTGGTCTCGTGTACTACACCTACCGAGGGGAATAGCAACTGTTTGTATACGGTACGAGCTTGGCTTAATTTCAATACATGCCAGAGTAATGTGGAATCTGCTAAGCCTATACCGTAAAACGATGCTAAAGACTCCGACACCCCAATTCCAAATTATGCATAGACCAGACAGTGCGAAAGAGTATACAATACTCGCAAAGTGGAATCAGCTTTGTCAAGACCTGCTAGGCGAGTACGATATTACTTCTGCCTTGCTAGTGGAAAACCCAGATGCAGCAAAGATGAAGATTTGGCGGTTAGATTGGATCAAGACCTGTGAGCAAAGAACAAAATGTAAGCTAATGCAGGAAGTCCCAGGTGAAGCGAAAGCCTTCAATCAACGCCACTCTTATCTAACCCATCTGCCAAATCAGCATGCCAGAGCCTTGTACATGAGATTCAGATTAAACGCTCTAAATACAAAAGAGCGATTAGGCTCCTGGCCTAAGTATGCAAATATTGATCGAAGGTGTCGTTTCTGTAATTTTGATATGGAATCTCTAAAGCACTTGATCATGTCATGCCCGAGCCTTGGGAAAGAACGAGGACGGCTTTTTTCACCGATTATTCATAATATTAGTTCAAGGAGTTTGGAAAACTGGTGGGAAATGTTCTTTGAAGCCTCCAACCGAACTGTACTGTTCAATTTGATAACCTTCCTCCAGGTCATAAAAACAAGATTGGATTTGAAGGAACCAATTGAAGTGCCTGGAGTTGAATGAGCCCTTGTAGTCAAAACGTCAAGACTCAGGCCATTTGTTTTACTGTGTACAGAACGGCGGCGAGAGAAATGGATTTTAAAAGGATATGTGATTTATTGGACGTGATTTGTCTGTCAAAAAATTTTTTTTTTTAAAGGTTGAATAAACGGTATAAAAATAAAAAAAAAAAAATGAGGCCCCAAGTGTTTTTTCAGAAGGTAGGTCCAGCTCTATAACCTTTTTTATGTGCATGCTCAGCCAGTCTGTACCTGGCCCCCTTACACCAAGTTAAGTGCTTAGATGATCTCCCTTCGCACATACATTCTACACTCCACCAGATGTCAAACAGATATGACCCGTATACATTCAGAAGTAGAAATCAAGATAACGCCATTCTTCTGTAAAAAATGTGTTTTCTTGCTACAGCGTGACTTGCTTCAATTGTGCATCTTCCACTCTTCTCTCATAACCTTATGTTCTCATTCTTCTAGATGAGGTCGATGGAGGGGACAAACAAAAGAAGCAGCTGGCAAACCCTCATGTGGAACTTCGTAAGTAGAATGGAAATAATCATTTTGTACACCTGCTCACCACAGGTTCTGTGTGAATCAGATAACCCCCTTTTGTGTCGAGACGCAGTATGTTGATTATTTCTTTTTTTATTATTTTATTGATTTGGCCTTTCAACACTGTGAAAAACATTTAAAATATATTTAATAATAATCACAATAATCCACACAATATCAATTTAAAACATAAAAGATCAGCAACCACTACGAATAATAACACATGATTAATACTGTAGTATCCTCAGGCTCCCGCCCTGATTAGTAACCCTTGATTCCATAAGAAGCCTATTTAAAATATTCTGGATTTCTAAAAACCTGATTGTTGCTGTAATCAATGGGGTATTTTCCCCACTAAAAATCATCGGCCAAACCCTTCCTTCAGTTAAATGTTTAAAATTCTCAAAGTGCTTTTTCAAAAATACTTGTCTTAATGGAATCAGATCTGGGCAGGTTGTGATCAGATGTCTTAATGTCTCTGTTTCTCTTGTGCAAAACCGGCACAATCTTGATTCAATTGTACCTTTACCTCTGATACCCATTCTTTCCCTTGTCAACCATAAATCCAAAAGCAGTTTTAAAAATTCCTTTAATTCTTGGAGATGGGAAGCGTCCTTAGTACTAAAGAATGGCGAGCTCTACATCTGTAGGTATAATTCTGTAAGATCTTGTATCCCTGGCATTCTTCAAATGTCCTACACTAGTCCGCTCTCCATAACTTCTGCTTGCCAGTCGTCGGCCTCCTAGTGAGCATTTCCAATTATATATTTGCCTCATTTAACCAGCTCAGGCATTTCTCCTTCCAAACAGATATCAGTCATCTCCCCACCCCGACAATCCTTTAATAAAGATCTCAAAATGGGGAGCATAGAGTCAGCCAAGTAAAGGTTGAATAAAGCAGGGGCCAGGATAAACCCCTGCTTTAAACCTCTTGCCGTCCAAATCGATTTGGACAAATGCCCTAACTGGTTTAGCCTTAACCGGTTTAGCCTAACTTGCATGAAAGTTTCAAAATAAAGACCCTTAATTAACGTGAGGAAATGGGGCGAGCATCCCCATTTTTCCAATTTTGAAGCGATCAACTAAGTCAAAAGCTGATTTAAAATCAATACATTCCAAATATATAGGTTGACCCGTGCGCTTTACTTGTTTTAGTAAGTCCAGGGTGGCCATGTTAATTGAGGTCCCTAAACCCTGCAACAAACCCTGATTGGTAGATGTTATGTTATGTTACTTTGCATTTATATAGCGCCTTATGTACCATTGGTATGGTCTGAAGACGCTGGTAGGTTGAACGCCCTTGGGAACCGAAGTTCAAGTCAGTAGAGAGAGTAGAGAGAGTCAAAGGTGCGTGTGAGCACCGGATATGTGTGCAGCTGGTGTGGCATTCGTGAAATAGCTGCTTCTGAGCAGTAGGTGTGGTGGTTGAGAGGTCAATAGTATGTGTTCGTTCTGGAAGGATTTATCCAGACCGATTGTGGCTGCGTTGTGCCTGAGGAGAACGCCTGGCTGGGGGGGGTGTAACCAGCAGTGTTTAGTTAGAGTGATGGGGGGTTTGAGGCAGATGTTGGTATGAGAACGGCTATACCGAATGGTGTCATAGTATCGCTGTGTTCTATTTGAGTGGTGGTGTAAAGAAGAGAGTAAGCGTGGAGATGTGAATATGGTGGTTAACTGTAGGTGCTTGAGATCGCGCCCACTCCAAGAGTTCCATGAACTTCATCCGTATAGTGGGAAATGGGGAGAAACAAAATTAAACACAGTAGCAGGTCAGGGGAGGGTTGGCCTACCACACGGCCACTGGTGCCAGGAAGCGCCTAGAGGCTCCAAGGAGGTCAAAGATGCACTGCAATCACTGTGTGTGCTGCGAGTACGCTGGAAACTGGGCCAGCAATGGGGGTCTCAGCCCTGTGCAGGGGGAAATACATGGCCTATGGGCCAATGGGAGGTGCTGTGCGGGATGGGAGGAGGGAGAAGGGGGGCAGAGAGCGGGGGAGTGGAGGGAAAGGAGGATACAGTGGGAAATGGGGAGAAACAATCAAAATTAAACACAGAAGCTGGTCAGCGGAGGTTTGCGCTATCACACAGCCATTGGTGCCAGGAAGCGCCGATAGGCTCCAAGGAGGTCGAAAATGCACTGCAATCACTGTGTGTGCTGTGAGCACTCCGGAAACTGGGCCAAATACCCCTCTGTCCTTTATCCAATCTAGCAAATGGCTCAAAATCAATCAGGCAAAACTTTAGCAGAGACATCAAGAAGCGCTAACAGGGGACAATTTTGAGGGTCAGCACGGGCCCCTTCTTAAAGATGGGAACTAACACTGTTTTTCTCCACGAGTGTGGAACCTTGCCCTCCTTCAGGGTGAGATTAAATATTGTTGTCAATGTCGGCTGTAGGGGGGGAGGCAAGGTATCCTAAATATGACACTGACACAATGGGTACAATTTGTAAAACCTTTATTGAAATTGTTGGGGTTGGAGCAACTCCTATTCTGCCCTATAACTAAGATGTGAGTAGTCTCGACCATCAAATAATAAATAACGCAGTCCTAGTGGAGTCTGTCAAATCAAAATGGCCTATGCTAACAAAACCTAATGCCTCCCCCATCTCTTGTACAAAAAAGTGTAAAAAGGAGAAATGTATGCAAAAGGAAAAGTCAGTATTCAAATGAATAAAGGTGATTGAACCAGCTATCCTCCCCATGTAAGACCTCACGGAGTAAGGCTGTCCCTGCAGGCAGGATGTCACACTCTGGCTCGGCTTCCAATACAACAAACAGTTCCAGAACGTGGATCAAGGCCTGTCTGGCCTTCCACGTTTAAGTTTCTTTTCTCAACTTCAAAATAATGTTTCAACCAAAAAGTTCACAAAGGTCCCCCTCTCTCTGGCTCAGACCTATCACCACACAGTTCTCGTAGTTCCCCCTCATCCGGACTCAGACCTCTCACGATAAAGTTCAATACAAACTTGCTAGAGGGTGAGGGGGCTCCCTTCCCAAACGTATTTCACTTCGGGTCTCTCTCTGTCAGGCTCGGACCACTTTCGGATATCAAAGACTTTCAAATGTGGGTGGTTTACTTTTCAGACCACGGCAGGACCACTTTCGACTCAGTTTACAGTTCAACTTTCACTCTCCCCTTGTCTAGGAGTTAAACCTTGTTATTTCACTTTTGCAGTTCTTTTGTTTTCTCGTTCGTTATTTCACTTTTGCAGTTCTTTTGTTTTCTCTTTTCAAAAATGTACTTTTCACAGTGACTTTCGAGTTGGCTACTTCCTTTCACCGGACCACTCCGTTACTTAGTATCGCTGATGTTGCAGCTATCTTTTACTTCAAAGTTCATTCACAGGTCTGCCTTTCCTCGCATCTCACTCACATGCGTGCAGCCTTCACTTGTGATAAAATGTTGCTATTTCAAACTTTAACACATGCCGGTCTTTCAGATCGTTTGCCAACTCACCGGCTGTGTGCGTCTCTTTCTTGATTTTGCGATTCCCAATTCACGAGTCTCGGTCCATACCACAGGCTTGGCCTCCCCATCTCTGCTGTTCACCCGGGATGGTCGCTGGCATCCTTGAAACACAATGCAGTTTTCACTTGTGGCATCTGTTCTTCTCCACGTGTTTTCCGCGACCTGTGGTAGGGAACTCTTGGGGTTTTCAACCCGCTGCTCTCGCCCCTTGGTCTGTCGCTCTGCTCCAGTAGGTTTGCCTTCGTCCCAGAAGTTCTTCTCGTACTCGTGTTCTGCCTTGCTCAGAGTGTGTCTTTGGGTTCTGCCTTTTATTTGTGTGAGGCGACTGAATTGGTATCCGGTGTATGCACTTAGTGTAAAGTGCCTGACTTTGTCTGACCCGATTAATGGAACATGTCCAGTACGATGTAAGAGGGTTAATCTGGTTACTCTGTCACCCTCTTCCTCAGTCCAGTGTTTGTGTATAAAGGGTTGTGAGGGAGTGGGGAACTCGGAGCATCCTAAAACATAGGATGGGTTGGATAAACAAAATAAGGGGGAATACCATGTCTCACTATCGGCTATCTCCCCCCCACTCCCTGAAGACCCCTTACCCAGGTGATCCTCCTGCACTGGTCCACCCTCAGGGTCTGGATCCAAAGGCGATGGCGTGCCCTGGCCACCTGAGAGAGAGAGATCCCCGGGGACCAGCGGGTGAGACACCCTCTGGTTTCTCACACCGCCCATTGATCCGTGTGGGCTTTCAACATCACATTAGAAAGTGCATCCGGGCCTGGCACTCTTGAGGTAGAGGATTGAGCTATAATCCTTATAATGTCTTCCCTATTAAAAGGAAGGTGCCACGGACCCTTCACCCCTGTAGTTGGCCTATCTCCCCCTTGTCTTCATCTAAGGTTGATTATTATTTTCCTGCGTCCACTCTCCTTCGGAGCATCAGTTTGAACCAAACAAAAGCCAGGCTAAGAAAAGAAGACTTTGGCTTTGTAAGGGCAGGCATGAAAAGGATAAACCTCCTGCATAATGGTTTTAATTCTGTGTAATGCTCTGCTCATTTCATCTTGTTTCTCACTTCAGATTTTGTTTTTGGCTATTACTGTTAGCTTAATGTGATTCAATGGATTGCTTTCTTCCACAGATTCCTCATCAGATAGATATCCCTTCCAGCATCAGCTGCTCGAAAAACCTTTCAGCATGGGGTGCAGTGCACCTCGACTCGGCGTGAATCCATCTTCACTCGATGACGCGGTCATCGACTCCGGACGTGACGTCGGTTGTCGTACATATACTACGTCACTATTCCCCCGTAACTCTGTTCCTTTTTTCCATGTGCTCAGCACACTTCTCGAGGAATGACTTTCGTGAGAGGAATTCTATTAGGAATCAATGAACCTCCTGCTCGGGATGGCAAAGGTAGAGGAAAAGACACCCAAACAGAGTTTTTCTACCTTCGAGATGGCCCGGGATCAGGTCACTAACCTACTATGGCAATAATATTTTTTTTCATTCGAAGATGGCGACCGGGAATCTGAGGGGCTTCGCACAGGGCTCACAGTGCGGGGGAACTGTACAAAGGCTGGAAGGCTGGCACACTCGCTGCATCGCTTTGCTTATCCTAGCCTTGACGCTGTGTTCCCTTGCTGTTCTACTGTTGTTCACTGTTCTCTCTTGCTGCTGCCTCCTCTTTTCCTTGCCTTCCCTGCCTTGCTTTGGTTCCTTCCTTGCCTCTTTTATTTTCCTGGACACCGTTGTGCTTCCTGCCTGTGGCGCTGTCATCTGCTCTTGCTACCATCACAGCATCGACTCCTGTGTACTCAGAAAAGGGTTTTCTACCCTGGAGGGTTTCCCTTGGGCCCAAACCATTGAAAACATGCTGCCCTGTCATTCCAGGTCTTGTGTATGTTCTTTGGGGCTGTTGCTTACAATTCCATCGCTGAATAGTCCATCCCTGGGATTCCTGCATACTTGGCTGCTGCTCCGCATCTCACAGGTCAGTAATGGCTAATCCTGACAAATCTCTGCGTTTTTTTTGGTGACATTTTTCGAATAAATTTGACGTTTTGCCAATATGAACGCTCCCAAACCATTGGGCTTTAAGAGGTGAACCGATTGCAACTCCAAATTTCTCTGACCAACCTGCACAGTATCTGCGTGTTTGCCTTGGTGCTGATCACGTCACCGGAGATTGCGGGTCGTGTCAGAAGATGAACCTGAAGTCATTACGGGAGCGTGCAGCAAAACTGAAATTGGTGCACCCTCTGAAGTCGCTGGCACAGTCGACTACTTGATAGTCCAAACAAGAGATGGTGAAGCCCACTCCAGAGAAAGAAGACCGGCGCCACAAGAATGGCAAGAAGAAGTCACACTCCAGAATCCACCCATCCTCCTCTTCTCACAAAAAGAAATGTTGCCATAGATGCCGGCATTACTCTGATTCTTCCGAGGAGCAGGGTAGGTCCCAATCTGGCTCGAGTCCTCAAGGGCCGTTTGGGAAGCCTAACCGGAGCAGATTCTGCAGATGATGAAGGTGGCCACTGCAGATACGGGACAACCCTTGATGCAGCAGGCCAGGGAGATCCCAGTTACGCCCGGTCCTACCGTTGTCAGGGAGACTACGCCGAGTTCAGCGCCCTTAGGCCCAACACGGACCGTTGCCAAGTCAACCATGCCTTCAAAACCGCTGTTGGTGCCAACTATTTTGATGCCATGGAAGTTGATCTCTGCGCTGACGTTTGTGAAGTCGTTTGTCCCGGAATCTCGAACATCATTTTTCGATACTATGACCTCCATTTTTGGAGATGATGGGGATCGGGCAGATGAACTTCAGCCACTGCCAGGAGGGTCAGGCGGTGATGATTTTTTCACTGACCTTGTCGACCTCATCTACTTGGCAGAAGGCCTGTGCGACACCAGCGGCTTAGATACCTCCCCCTGACCTAGATACGCAGAAGGCCCAACCTTATGGCCATGCAAATGCTCAATATAGGAAAACGGTGGAGAGGGTGTTGAATGCTCTAGGCTTATGTGCCCTAGTGAAACTGCTGTCAGCCTGCAAGCTCACAGATATCCTTGATAGGGTCCCACCTTCTGACAGGGCAATGCTATTCAATGCAGCAATTGCATACCCCATTGCCTCTGTGTTGCAAAGACACTGTTCTACCCCTCTGGCGGATTCAGAGTTGACAAAAAAAAATAAAACCTCCAAGGGGAGATCCCCTCTACTTGTCTACTAATCCTACGCCTGAGAGATTAGTGGTCCAGGCAGCCACGGTTAATGCAAGGCAGTCTGCGTCAACCTCCAACTTGCAGACTGATAGTCGAAAAAATATGATGCCTTAGCCAAGAAGTTTTTTTTGTCCAGGAGCATGGCTCTCAAGGTTGTGAACGCTTTGTGCACTTTTGCCAGATATACTCGTGACATGTGGCGAACAATACAGGAGGCGGCAGAACACAACAAGGAGGTAGCCTGTTAAAGCCTGCAATCGGGCCTGGACATTGCAGATTATCTGGGCAGGGCTATGGGGGTCAGCAACTGTAATGCGCAGACAAGCTTACCTGTGCAGTTGGGTGTTTTCGTTCAAAGTTGCTCGACATTGCCTTTGATGGTGAGCATCCGTTTGGCCCCAGGGCCGATGAGTCTTTAGAAAAATTCAAGGACTGAAAGAAAGTTGGCTGCAAAGTTGCTGGGCTTGGCTGTTTAACAACTGCCTAAACCATCTTTTGACTACTCCTCCAGAGGTAGAGGCTTTTGGCGGTTTGTCCCATTTGGGAGAAAGGCACAGCCCCCACAAACCAGGCAAGGGCAGAGGTGTTTCCCACACTCTGGAAGGTATAGGGAGGGGACTCTAGGTGCCACCAGACAACCGCAGCAAGGCCAACACTGGGCTTTGAGCTCTGAGCTGCTTTGAGTTCTCCCCCCATGTTTCCACGGCTGGAGGGAGGATTGGAGAGCATGTGTCACAACAGTGGGAGATAAACTCTTACGCCAGGGCATTGCAGCTCGTCCAATGGCGGTTCCGTCTACCCTTCTTGCGAAGACCCCCAAAGACCACCCCATGCACCCATACAAACAGAACAGGAGCTCCAGGGAGTACTGCAAGCCCTGTTTTTGAAGGGTGCTGTGGAAGAGGTGCCTCCCGAACAGAGGGTCTGGCTGGTATTCCTGGTATTTCCTCATATGCAAGAAAGGTGGAGGGCCTTGCCCCATTTTGTACCTCAGGGCCTTGAACCAGCTCCCGAGGAAGGACAAGTTCAAAATGGTGACGCTACGAGAAATTCTCCAAACTCTGCAGTTGCAGGACTGGCTGGTGTCGTTAGATTTGCAGGATGCATATTTCCTCGTGCCCATCCATCAGAGGCACAGAAGATACTTCAGATTCCTCATAGGGGATAGGCGCTACCAATTCAAGGTGCTCCCCTTTGGGTTGGCCTCCGTTCTGTGTTTCCATACCTGGATAACTGGTTGATTGGGGGAAAGTCGTCAGAGCAGGTTTCGCCTCACCTCAAAGACACCTGTTCACTGCTGCGCTGGCTGGGCTTCTCCCTAAACCTTCAGAAGTCACACACAACACCAACCCAAAGACTCCACTTCATCGGACCAGTCCTGGCCTTCCTGGCTCCGCCCAGCCAAGGAGTGAGTCACCAGTGTGCGACAGATGATCAAACTTTTCCAGAGCCACACCAGCCTGCCGGCGGCCTCCTTCCTCTGCCTCTTAGGCCCCATGGCATTATGCATTTTTCTGGTGCCAGAGGCCAGGTTGTGCATGCTATTTCTGCAGCGGCTACTGAGGGGTCAGTGGTCCCAATATTTCAGCACCTTTAAGGGTTTTCTCAAGATGTCGAGGTCGGTGAACGATCTCACTTGGTGAGCCAGCAGAGACAACCTTTCTGCCCTACGTTGCCCCAGGTCAGGGTGGTCACAGACGTGTCCCTGAAAGGTTGGGGAGCTCACTGCAACGAGAGCAGCCTTTGATTCACAATGGTGAGCCAGTGAAGTATCAACAGGCTGGAGCTGCAAGCGATTATGCTAGCCCTGAAAGCTTTTGCGCCCTTTCTCCAAGAGAAATACATCCTGATCTTGATGACAATACAATGGCCATGCACTACCTGAACAAGCAAGGAGGTGTACAGTCTCTTCACCTTTGCAGGGAAGCGATACAGCTGTGGATCTGGCTGTTAGAGAACCAGATCTCTGTCACGGCAGTCCATCTGAGGGGGACGGAGAATGGGCTGGTGGATGCCTTGAGCAGGCAGAGCAGGGTCTCACATGAGTGTGAGGTGTGCCAGACAGTTATCGAGGAGATCTTTGCTCAGTGAGGTACCCAATCAGTGGATTTGTTTGCCACATAGCCCAACAAGAAGTGCAGACATTTATGCTATGATATGATATTTTATTTGTATTGCACTCGTACACAAGTGTTTCAGGGAGGGAATTACCGGTGAGAGGCGCACTTGGTGATGCATTCCTAGTGCAGTGGGATTTCAACCTCCACTATGCCTTCCCGCTGATCCCTCTCATCCCTTGAGTTCTCAGGAGGTTGACCAGGGACGACCATGAACATGATTGGGCGAAGAGATCGTGGTACTCGGAACTCCTGGACTTGGCCATCTGTCCACCTCTCTGGCTGCTTCGACGGCCGGACCTCCTATCCCAGTCAGAGGGTCAGTGTTCAACCCGAAACCGCAGTCCCTCAATTTCAATGTGTGGCTATTTAGAGGATGGAATATGATGACTTGCACCTCTCCAAGGAGGTACTTGAGGTGCTGCTGGGTAGACGCAGACCATCAACAAGATCGCTATGTATGTGCAGATGGAGAACATTGAGGCGTGGTGCAGGGAACTCGAGATTTACCCTATCTCTTGCCCCACCACTGAAATGATAGATATCCTTCTATCACTGGCCACGTAAGGCCTTCAAGTTGCAGTCAAAGGATACTTGGCTGCCTTGTTTGTTTTCAAAAGGTCTCAGAATCAAGGGTCTTTCTTTACAATCCCGGTTATGGCCCAATTGCTGAAAGGCCTTGTGCATAAGTTTCTGCCTGTTCCTTTTGTTGTCCCAAACTGGGACCTTAACTTAGTTCTCACTTTCCTCACGATGGCTCTGTTTGAACCTATGCATTCCTGCCCAGTTCGGTTGCTCACTTTGAAGACTGCCTTTCTACTGGCAAGCACTTCTGCCAGACGTGTGTATGAATCCAATGGAGGCATCACGGATTCCCCGGCGAGAGACTCCTCCCATGTGTCCAGGGGACGGCAGCCGCTACCTGATCCTGCCCCTGCGGGGCGTCTTTATGAGGGAGGATCACATGGGAGGAGATAGTCACTGGTGGGGGGGATGTCATGGCTTCTTTGGATGAGACGCGGTATATCCTACTTTCCCATGAAGGAGACTCCCTGTTGCCCAATGCCCTAATGGCTTATTACCATGCTAGTTCGCCCTCAGGTATAACTGATCTTCCCTGTTTACTGCTTAAAGATCTTTCAAGAATCATGCACCAGAGACCATCAATGTACTTTAATTCTCACAATGACCTAAATCCTCAGTTAATATAATTGGACTTCAATTCCCACAACCCTTCAAGTATTGAGACGCGCAGGGTGGAGGAAATGATACTGAAAAGCAAGGGTGGTGAACATGCTAGTCATTGGATGAAAGCAACTGTGCGCGGGACCTTTAAAAATGGTCAGCAAGCAGAGAGGAGAAGACGTGATCTCTCCAGGGAAAGCAACGGAGGCTGGAGACATGAGCCGATGCGAAGAAGCCAAATCGCACGAGTCGGCATGCAGAAGCTAGAGGCTCGAGCCTGTGCTGCAAACTGAAGGGACTAACCGGCAGAGAAGAAGAAACGAAACATGGTGTGAGCAAGGGGGGCCGTGGAGACTCCACGAATCGCCATAGGGTCCCGGGGCGTCAGGGAGCTAAGAGAAGCAGCATCGTCCTCACTGGGAGTGGGTGAGAAGCCAGAATGCAGGAGGGGAGCCACAAGAGAGCATGGAGAGACGTCAGAGCCATGCAGAGTTGAATCCAGCGGAGAAGGTACACTTCTTAAGCTCGAGGAAGCCTGGAAACACTGCAGTAAGCCGGTAATCTGCCAGAGCAGAATGAGGACCCCAGGGTGTTTTGGTGACGACGCTGAAGAGAATTAGGAGTTACAAAAGTGAAACAGCAAGTAGATTGTTTATGAATAAAAAAAGACAGAAGATTTTTTTCGACATTGTTAGATTGCAGAAAGCAAAGTAAAAGCGATGATTGTTTATGAAGTAGATATACCAAGCCAAGAAGAAGGGTATATGATACTTGAATAATAAAGAGGAACTGTAGAGCATTTTGAGAGTGCAACAAGAAGTTCTGGCATGAGTGTACACCAGGCATTTGAGAGTGCAAGAGAAGTCCTGGCAGGAGAGTACCCCAGGCACTTGGAAGTGAGTTAAGGGTCCTGGGAAGGGGTAGGTATATCAGGCACATTGCAAACCTACCAAGGGGTGTCAAGCAAAAACAGTGTTTGTGTTAGAAGAAGGAACTTATGTTAAAAGAAGGATCTTTTATTGCAGGAGAACTTACAGGACTGAACTGTGTTCATCTAACAAGATAGTTGTGGGGGCAAAGAAGGCATAAAGAACTGTTAGTCCGAGAGACATTTGTGATACCTGTGAAGAATCCAGCGGAAGGGTTTCACCCTCTGTAACTAATGTCTTTTCCATTTTTGGAGAACATTTACGTTGAAGCCATTCTACTTTTATTTAAGAACACCTTTTTGAATATACCAGGTTATAGAAATGTCCCTTGTCTCTTTATTTTGTTTTAGTATGAGGGTCAGGATAGAATATTTTGGACACAATGACGACTTTTTGTTTACGATATCCTGACAGACAGATGCTTAGTTTTTGTTTTTTAGTTAGGGAAACTCCTCTTTAGAATAGGGTCAGAGAGGCATGTTCCCAACCCTTTTAATTTGAAAAAAGGTCTCTAGCCAGAAACATGACAACTTTGTATCCGGCTTTTATTTCTGACCCCTCACAAGGATCAGTGAGCTGCAGGCGTTGTCATGCAAGCCTCTATTTCTGCGATTCTTTAAAGAGAAGGTATCACAGATGGTGCGGCCGGGGTTCTTGCCCATGGTCATTTCAGAGTTCCACATCTCCCAGGGCATAGACTTGCCTCTGTTCTACCCTCCTCCCCATCCTTCCAGGGAAGTGCAGAGGTTGCACAGGTTGGACCCTAAGAGGACTCTTAGTTTCTATGTCTCAAAGACAGCGAAGTTCAGGAGGGTTGTCAAGCTGTTTGTGGCTTTTTCCCCTGTCCAAGGGTCTGGCTGTTTCTAAACGGACCATATCTAGGTGGATTACACTTTGTATAGCGGAGTGTTACCAACACACAGGAAAAGAGCTTCCGCTGGGCGTCGGGGCTCACTCCACTAAGGGTGTGGCTGCTTCTTCAGCACTCCAAAGGGGCGTGCCATTTAGAGAGATCAGCTGGGCGGTGACATGGTCATCTTTGCACACATTCACCAAATGTTACTGTTTGGACGTGTCACGTGGTATTTATGCTCTTTTTGGAAGAGCAGGTTTACAGAGCTTCCTAGTTTAGGGACGTTCACCATGCCTCCATACTACATAACGGTTTGCGAGTCTATCTGATGAGGAATCTGCGGGAAAAAGAAATCCATTGAAGAAGAAATTACTTACCGGTAATGTTCTTTCTTTGGATGCTTTTCCCGCCGATTCCTCCTCACCTTCCCATCCAGCCCCGCTATGAAAATGCCTGCACTCCTTGATGACTGACATTTGTTGTTGTTGTATTTATTTCGTAATTTGTATAGCGCACTAAGCCTATGGGAATCAAGGCACTGGTTACAAAGAATAAGGTACAACAAAAAAGTATCAGACATTTGGTGGCAGTCTTACTAGAGTTGTCTCTAGTTTCGCGAACTTGTGAAAAGAGCCACGTTTAAGCTGCTTGCAGAAGGCCCAGTAGGAATGTTCCGAGGTTAATGTTTGTGGGAGGGTGTTCCAATTCTTTGCCAAAATAACCGGGAAGCTGAGACCTCCGGATCTTTGGATTTTGAATCTCGGAATGGTGAGGTGGTGCATGTAGCTAGAACGGTAGGTCTGGTAGATTGAGTTTTATTGAACTTTAAGGACAGGTTTTTGGGGGCAGTGTTAGAAATGCACTTGTGGGTAATGGCTAAAGTTTTAAACCGTATGCGTTTGTGGCTGGGCAGCCAGTGCACCTTTCTTCTAGCAGTGGATATGTGATCTTTTTTTGGGATGGTCAAGGCTGTTCTCAGCGCATTGTTTTGAATGATTTGCAACTTATTGATGTTGCGAGCACTAGTACCAGCAGATAAGGAGTTGCAATAGTCGAGTTTGGATCCTATTAGTGCTCTTGCAATTGTAATGCAGCTGTCAGGAGAGAGGAATGGCCTACAGGCCTTGATTAGCTTGCTGATGGTAGGCTGTCAAAGAAGCAATTGCATTTACTTGCTTGGTTAGGGACAGATTGGAGTCCATCTAGACCCCAAGGGTTTTGACTTCCTGAGAGACTGGTATGGAGAGGCCATCAATGATGAAAGATTTGTAGGCTCTGTCAAGTTTAACTGGGGTTACGTGCTGACCAAGAGCAGCTCAGTCTTATCGTTGAGGCAAAGTGGGTGACGTGCTATCCAGGCCTGGATGGTATGATAGACTGCACCTAAAGTGTTAGTATAGTCTCCTGTGATAGGTAAAAGGTTTGGGTTTCATCCAAATAATTATTGTAGAAGATACCCTGAAAGTCAAGGAGGTCAAAGAGTAGCTTTGTGAAGACATTGTAAAGGATGGGTGAGACGAGCTTGAGAGATGCCACAATTGACTGGGGCGGGCTGTGCTGAGGTGGAGGGCATGAATACTCTCATTGTTCTGTCAGAGAGGAAGGATGAGATTCAAGTAGTTGCCTTCAGTGAGAAATGGGCTGCCAAAGAGAGGTGTTCCCAGAAAATGTGATGGTCCACCAAATCGAAACCAGCTGAGAGGTCCAGCATTAGGAGGAGCGCCATCTTGCCAGCATCTTTTATCTCATCCATTTGGGTCTTTAAATCAAGAAGTGCTGATTTTGTGCCATGTCCTGGCTGGAACCCTGATTGGCGCAAACGCAGGAGGTTGTAGGATTCCAGGTGTGACTGAATCTGTAGGTACGCTGCTCTGTGCAGAATTCTAAGGAGTAATGGGATGGTTGTGATAGGGCGGTAGTTGGTGGGAAGTTTGGGGCTGGAGTGTTTTTGTTAGTAACGGTAGGACCCAAGCATCCTTTAAGTTAGCTGGAACTGAACTGGAAGCGACTGAAGAATTGATGAGTGAGGAAATGAATGGTCCAAGTGCTTCCGCACAGTCTTTGATGACTAGGGTAGTGCAAATGTCCCCTTGACATCTGGAAGGCTCGAGGCCTTTGATAGATTTGGTTATCTCAGATTCTGAGACAGGTTTGAAGTCGAAAAAGGTGGATATTATCTTGGGAACAAAGGGGTTTAAAATTAGGTGATGCACCTGATATAATCGGTTTGTTTTTCTTTATCAAGAGTTTGAAACGATCACTATGTTAAAGTTTGATTCAGCTTGTGTCATGGGTATGGCTCAAGATACATTATGTGAAGCCTAGCGCCTTAATGGTGTTTGGTAAGGCAAGGGCGTTGGAGTCTGTGCTGTCGTTGTAGCCTAGGTTGAACCGCCCAAGAGGACGGTTCTGGAGGAGGGTTTAGCCTCGACAGAGAGGAGGTGAGTGATATCATCTTCAAAAGACACTAAAGGGACGGGTGGCCGATAGATCAGATGAAAGATTAAGGTGGCCATGTGGGATAGAGTCAATTTTATGGTCAGCAATTCACCAGATTGGATGGCCAAATTATTACGCTCTCTTTCGAGGAGAGGAGATGAGCCATCTTTTATTGGGATCCTAGGCTTGTTGTGTGTGTGTCCTTCTGCCACTTCTTGTAGTTCTGTTCCTCATCCTTTCGGCCAATTCCACAATCTTCCTCTGCACTAGCAAGCTCAGGAAAAATAGGATTGGGAACTGTGGTATGGGGTTGTAGTGACATAATATCTGTACGACAGCTGACGTCGCGTCCGGAGTTAACGACCGATGCATCGAGTCACAATGAATCCACGGCCGAGTCGAGGTGCACTACATCCCCTGTCAAAAGGTTTTCCGAGAAGCTGGTGCTGGAAGGGAAATCTATCTGATGAGGAATCTGCGGGAGAATAATCCATAGAAAGAACATTACTGGTAAGTCATTTCTCCTTTTTTTATCTTCCCAACCAAGGAAATAGATGATTTTTATATGAAACTCCTTGAAAGACCTTTTTGATAGCCCTATGTGAAGTTCTCTGGTTCCTCTTGTGGTTACTGTTTATGAGGCAGTTCTGTTGAGTTAGTGTTGCATGTTTTACACCCTGATTTGTTGATGCCATAATTTATACGCCTCGGGACAAAAGTACAGTCCAACTCTATTCTGCAGCTTCTGAAGTTATGCATCGGTACTCTTGGGTAGACTACTCCCCGATTCTACATCTTTGAAACACCCCCATTACACTAGCTTCCATGGAGTATTGGGATATAAGCGTGCACTTGCCTTCCACATGGGTGCGGGCCCCAGACTCGCTGTTCATTGTCATATGTGCTTGGTTCACTCTCCTGCCAAACATCCAATTCTGCTATCTTGGTTACTCTCCGCTTTTCATATTGGTGCAGGTCCCAGACTCGCAATATGTTATGTTATCGGTTCAGTTCACTCTCCTGCCTAACATATCATCCTGCTTTGTTAGCGGTTCTCTGGGTCCCAGGCCATCTTATTCCATATGGGTATTCACCCCTTTGCTACCTGGACCTCCAATGCATCCTGGGAAACCTGCACACCCGTTTCCTGCTTCTCAGTAGGTACCAGTGTTCTTCCAGCACTGCGTTGGTCCTCGTGGCTCTAGCAGCTTTCAGATGAATGGTAGGGTCTGCAGCAATCCTGCAGGCATCTCTCTCTGCTTGGCTGCACGTCCTGCCTTGCACAGAGTAAACCAGAGCCTGGGCTGCCCTGAGGTACATAGCAGCAGCACGAACGGTCCTTCCAGCTTGGACCATGTTCGGGTTCTCCTTCTCCTAACTTTGCGGCTTCTTACACTTGTCTTTTCTCTGCCCGCCCAGTGCACGGCTTCCATCCTTCCTCGTCAGACGACAGTTTTCCCTCTGTCTCCCAGCTAAGTTCCTTTTGAACTCCTGCGCTGGCTTGCTGTATTCATTTGGGCAAATGACATATCGTGAGAAGCTAGACTGCTCAATCTGCTTCTCTCGAGTGATCCTCAGACTCTCGATGATCTTCTTCTTCACAGTACTCACTTTCAAGTCAGATGCAAGATACTTTGTATTCTCTTGTATTGTAGGTTTGTCAAGCATATTAATGTGACTGACCTTCAACAGAGCACATTTGCTCAACATAGACCTCTCTAGAGGAGGATTAGCTATTTGAGAAGCGGCTGGATGTACTAAAGTGTGAAAATAGTCATCCCCAATCATATAGGGGGGCTTCCTTCCTCATGTGACCCTCCCTTGGTGCCCCACCCCCAGGGGCACTATTTTACTGTGGATGCACCACCCTGGCCCCATGGGTAAGGTCTCACAATTGTTACTAATTCAGGTTTTTAAGTTTGTTTTTGTGCTTGCCAGTCCGCTGATCTTGGACTCTCAACTCCCACGCCCCCCCCCTAGAACTAGCCCTCTTTCACGGACGTGCATTTTAAACATTCAAATTTGACAAATTCTTAAGTCAGGCCTGGATACCGCTGACTGTGTGGTTCGGACGATGGCCACAAGGATGGTGTTGAGGAGGTACTCGTGGTTGAGGAGCTCTGGTTTCACCCCATATGTCCAGGCTTAGTTCCTGGTCATCACTTTGGATGGCAATAATTTGTTCAGGGCAAAATCTGATGAGCCCCTACATAAATGTCAGTGTTCTAAGGCGACTCCCAAGTCTCTGGGCCTAGCTTTTCTGCAGCATCAGCCAGCTGCCCCCAAAGGCAGGAGCAGGGGTTTTCACCCCTTCACTGCCTACATCCCCAGGGACAGAGGGCAGGCTCCCTCTGGCAAACAGCTGCAGTGCTGTCCATCTGGGGAGTCCTAAGCCCTGAGCATGAATACTCTGTAAAACAGACCTCCACCACTCATCCCCTGTGGAAGGCAGAATTTCCAAGCTCGGCGAGGAGTAGAACTTTACCACATCCGACCCATGGGCCGTATAGGTCATTCACCAGGGATATTGCCTCCTCTTTGTTCAATGCCTTTCAAACCCTCCCCTGTCAAATCTGTGCTTGCCGCCATAGCCCCTCTTGTTGGAGGAAGTTCATCAGCCTCCTGCGAAGGGTGCCATAGATCAAGTGCTCTTATCAGAATGAAGTAAGGGCTAGTACCCAACCTATTTTCTGGTGCCAGAAAGGGATAGGAGCTCAAGTCACATTGTAGATCTGTGGCTCTTGAAACTGTACCTGTGAAAGTTCCAGGTGATTACTCTGGCTTAGATCCTTTAAGCCCTTGACCTGCAGTACTGGCTGGTCTCTCCATCTCCAGGAGCCCTACTTCCATTTGCTCATGCGCCGACAAAACAGGAAGTAACTGAGATTTGTAGTGGTGGGACGTTGCCTTTATTTATTCAACTTCCTGCCATTTATTCTATCCTCGAGAAGGAGGGAGGGAGTTCAGCACGCCTTGTTACTTCCGTACTTGAAACATTCAGTTTCGTTTCTCTCCTTTTGGTTATTGACATTGTATGTGGATATAGGTGAGGGAGCAGAGGGTGGGAGTGGACACGGGTAACACAGCAGTCTGTCGGACAGGAAAAGACTACAGAAGAGACTGTAGTGTGGGACCGCAGTGACTGCAGGCGAAGCAGCAGAGCGTCACACAGGAGTGACAGGTCAAAGGGCGTCTTTCGCCCAGACATCTGAAGGGAAGGGAAGGGAAGGGAAGTTCCTGTTTGGACCTGTTCAGAACAGAAGGACTCAAGACAAGAATCACTACTCCTCTAACATCAAGGGTGTTGCTCTTACACATCTGACCTTAGGTCCTGAGTAAAGCGGCCTTTTTTTGATCAATACGCTGAAACATATTTCACCACGACAATTTGACTTTTCTAGCAGGTCTGAGTGATGTGCCTGTGCATGGATGGACAGGCCATATACGTAGACCTTTAGCAGAGCTGTAACAAAGAGTGGGATATTGCTCACACATGAACCAATTTCTACCAGCTATAACCCTAAAATCTACAACAAAAATAATTGAACATTTTTTGACACTGGGAGACTATTTCGACTCTCAAATTGAAGTTGAGTTGGAACACTATTGAGGCTTTGTTCTCAAATTCATTAGCTACCAACCTTATGGAATTGGATGACCTTTTTGGAAAGAAATGAATTTGCTGTAGTTATTTTTCAGCATTCTTTATTGTAGGATATCAATTTTTGTGATTTTTAGTGAAATTTCATGCTCATTGGGAAGCCTCCTTTTCTTTTCTTTTCTGCTTTGCTTTTCGACATTTAATTATTATTGATAATTTTGTTTAACCCAGATGATTCTTCTCTTTTTTTCTTTCTTTGAAATATTTTTAAAAGTTGAGTTTGTTTTAAACAATATTGCTATATGCTTTGTAAAAATATTGTGAGTTTTTGTACAAAGAATTGATATATGTTTTGCAATAAATTGTGAAAAGCACTTTTGAGTTTTAGATTTCATGCTCAATGAAGTTAAAAAACTGAGTGAAATTGGCTCTGATAAATGTATACATTTTGGGCTTTTACATATGTGATGTTATCTTGAGCATATAGAGAATATTAGGACACTATCTGGGAACACTGATTAGAACATCGAGATAGGAGTGGTCCTTTATTTCCCATTTTTGCGCTTTTTATGTTTGGACAAAATGGGGGTGTAGATAATTCATATACTGCATTACCCATAGACCATTACCTGTGGGGACAAACTTTGCTGGTTTTTGTAGTTCTTTCCCAGTCCCGCATAGAGTAGGGAAGCAGCCCTACAGTGTATTCAAGATTCATTCTATCCTTGGCACCCAGGGTTTTCACCAAGCTTCTGGCAGTGGTAGCAGTTTACCTCAGAAGAGAAGGCATTCATGTCATTCCATATCTGGATGACTGGCTCCTGGCTCGTCAGAGCTCGCTCCCCAAACCAGGCGTCCGCACACTTGTTCCACTTGTGCAGCCTGTTGCACAGCTTCGGTTTCTCCCTGAATTTCAAGAAGTCTTAGGTTCCCCTAGGGTCGACTGGACAGGGACTACCCCCAAGCCCTCCCACTCCCACAAAGATCAAGTAGGGAAATTATCGAGATGATCCATGTTCTCCAATCACAGGAGAGCCTTTTGGCCACGGTCTTCATGTACCTGCTGGGACTTATGGCCTCCTGCATTATTGTGGTGCCAGATGCTCCACTGAGCATTAGGTTGCTTTAGTGGCTTCTCATTTGTCACTGGTATCAGTTTCAAGTATTAAGGAAAGTATCACAAGACCTGAAAT
This sequence comes from Ambystoma mexicanum, assembly GCF_040938575.1. Lineage (NCBI taxonomy): Eukaryota > Metazoa > Chordata > Amphibia > Caudata > Ambystomatidae > Ambystoma > Ambystoma mexicanum. The sequence continues at coordinate 713,057,690 of NC_090931.1, forward strand.
TGTGGTCCCTGAGAGACAACATGTTGAAGGGGGCTCTGTTTCAACAACCCTGGTCCCAACTGACATTAGTCACGGAATCATACATGAAAGGCTGGGGCTGGTTGCCTGACTTTTCTGCTCCTGATGGACAACACAATAGCCATGTACTATAGCAACAATCTGGTGGGGTCAGATCCTTGCTCCTGTGCAGAGAAACAATGTGACTCGTGTTCTCTGTGCTGGAGAACGTGTGTCTGATGGCAGCTCATCTGGCCAGGACGGATAATGTCATATCAGATCCCTTCGGCAGACAGAATTCAGCCTCTCACGAGTGGGAGCTCTAGAAGTTCTCCCAGTAGATGACTCCTCAGGTAGAACTCTTTGTGCTTCCAGTGTGAACAGGAAGTGCAGAGAACCTGGTACCCAGAGTTTCTGGGCATGTCCATCTGCCCTCCCTGCCGCCTTATGCAGAGAGTGGATTGGGAGGACGAGTAGCAACCCAACCTTCATGCCTGGCTACTGAAAGGGTGACGTACAAGGGGTGGAATTTGTCAGAGGACATCTTGGACATGCTACTCTCTGCTCAGAGGCCTTCCATCAAATCCAGTTATGCCTGCGGGAGGCATACATTTTCAGCTTGGTACTGGGAAAATAGACCTGGGCATTTTTACTTGCTCCACATCTTGTTTTAATTTCTGCTTTCTTTGGCTGGGGTGATTCTGCAGATTGGCGCTGTGAAGGGATATCTTGCTGCTTTTTTGGTTTTCAAGAGAACCGCTGACCAGGGCTGATTTTTCACGATCCCCACAGTCATGACATTTCTGCACGCTTTGTGTAATCTGTTACCACCATGCTAGTTCGTGCTGGCTTGGGTTTGAATTCAGGGTTAACATTTCTTATGGAAACTCTGTTTGAACCTCTCTATTCTTATTAGTTAAGACTCCTCACACGCAAGATGATTTTCCTGGCTGCCAGAGTGAGCTCCACGTGTTATCTTTTAAACCTCCCTATTTGGTTTTCTCCAAGGAGAAGTTGACATTGAGTAAGAGCATGCTTCCTCCCGAAGGTGGTCTCTGATTTGCATCCCTCTCAAAAGATCCATCTTCCTGTCTTTTTTTCCTCAGCCGGTTTAGGAGGTGTCCTTTCTCGTCTCCCTCCTACAGATCAAAGTGCTGCTGTGGGAAGTCTATCGTAGATGAGGAATCTGTGGGAGGAAGGAATCCATTTAGAAGACCAAATTACTTACCTCCCAGTAATGTTCTTTCTGATGTATTTTCCTCCCATGGATTCCTCATCACCCTCCATAACTGCCCCTCTTGCCTCTCTTGGCAGATAATGTCTCTCGGCGTCGGAGTTCGAATTAAAAAAGGTGAAACTAAGGTCACAGTGTGCAGTGCCTCATTATATACTGGCAACAACGTCATGTCCAGCACGAGGCACATAGAGGTGTTGGTTGAAGCCAACGCGTAACAGTGCTGAGCCCCATGCCGGTGGAAGAGTTTCCAAAGAGCAGCTCCGCTGGGAGATGGATATCACATATGAGGAATTCGTAGGAGGAACATCCATTAAAAAGAATATTTCCCGAGAGGTAAGTCATTTACTGGTTGGAATAGTTCACGTCTGGTCATTTCATTCCAGCTGCCGTCCCTTTCTTTCTCGCTCATTGAGTCATGGCGGATCCCTCCCTAGCCCAGGTTTTCTTCAACCACAGGTTTGTCTATAGCGTACAGTAACCTCTAATGTTTAAAATTCCACTTGTCTGGGGTTAATTGCCTAAAAGCAAACACCCTTTCCAACTATATCCCAGAGGGAACAATCTAGATGGCCCCTCTTGGCTCCCCACCGTAGTCTTATGTAATGGATAGGTGCCTTTCAGACATTCAACCCCCACTTGGTCCATCTTTTTGCTGTCCTTGCACTCCTAGCCCTGATGTTTTATGCTTCCTTTCCCTTTGTTCTGCTCTCCTCTACTTTCCTCCCACTCTCCTTTTTTGCTTCTGCTCTAATGCTTCTCCTGTCTCTACCTCTGATTGTTTTCTCTCTCTCTCTCTCTCTCGCTCTCTCTCTCTCTCTCTTCCTCCACTCTTCTCCTCTCTCTAAAACCACGACTTCTCTCCCTTCTCAACACCTTTACTACTCTCTACCCAGACCTTCTCCCACAGGCGACCCTTTCACTCTTCCAGTCACCTTCTCAATTACTTCCCCCTCTACTATTCTCACTCTCATCCCTATCATGCACACTTACACCCAAGTACCGTTTTCTCTAACCAAACAATACCTCACCTTTCACACCCTTTCAGCAATGCTTCTCCTTGCTACTCTACACCATCCTTCCTTCGCTTTGTATCTGGGTCCTCTTTATTCTCCCTTGACCTCAGTGGAACAACCCACACCTTCCTGTTTCCTGTCCCTCTTTGTATTCTTCCCTTCCCCCCTCGATTGGCTGTTTCCCTGTCCTGGTTTCCCGAGCTAATCGTGGACTTTCCTCTGCCCAGGCGAGCTGGTACAGATCAGGGCCGGACTGGACCATAATATTGTCTTGGGCACCAATGAAAAAGTAGCCTGTAGTTAAATGTCCATTAATTCCTTGTGACACTGTTTGACTAGTAACCAGGGGAGTGGGGGGGTTCTTTATAAAGTGTTGTGCACATTGTGCACTTTAAAGAAGATTAATTCAGCAACACTGGTCAAAACTACTAGCCGCAGTTTGAATTAACTCATCAAACTGGCCCAAAATTGTCAGAAAAGTGGCCCACTTTGACCAACAAAAAAAGGCCCACACTAGCATTTTGTGTATTGCCCCGTAGGCCAGTCCGGGCCTGGTACAGATACTCAAACACACTGAGGGGGGGGTTACCCCACCCCCTTCTCATACACCGATCCACCAGCTTTTGGAATTGATGGCCTGCTGTAATTAAATCAGTGTCCCAGCTCATTTGAGGGCTTGCCAGAGTGTTCGGTATGCCGGCTTGATATGGGGACCACTCTGCGGCCTTGCTTTTAGGCAAGGTATTTGTCATTGTCGGAATTGCGTATAGAGCGAAGATTGCCCGGTTTCTGTGCAGACAGCTCCGCATGTTCGCTCTAGATGAAGTTAAATCTCTTGCACTGGTCGGTCACTTAAGTCTTTGGATTACTGTTCTCATGTGTGGTTTTCTCTGCCATACATTACCTCAACAAGAGTGGCGTGTGAGGTTATTGCTTTTGTGCAGAGAAGCAATGAGGCTTGGTTTCTGGGCACGAGAAAATGGCATTTAATCTGGAATGGATGGAGAATGGAGTACCAGACGCACGGAGCAGGCGGTGCTTGATCTCCCATGAGTGGGATTTTTTCCCAGACGTCCTTTAAGAGATCTTCATCATTTGGAGGACCCCCCTTGTTGACCTTTTTGTGATAAAGGACAACTAGAAGTGTCAGCTTTTCTGTTGGAGGGAGTTTTCTTTGAAAAGGGCATTGGAAGATGTATTTTAAGTGGAGTGGATTTTCAGGATTCACTATGCATTTCCGCCAATGCCAATCATTCCCTTGGTTCTCAGGGGGTTTGGGTCTTGCATGATAGTTTGCCATTTTTACCCCTCATTGCCTAGCGGATCTGCTGTTTCAGTCACTGATATGGTACTTCGTTCGAATCCCTGCACTCTCATCCTTCATGTGTGGCTATTGAGAGGATGAGATACATGGGCTAGGAGCTACCTTATGAGTTCCTAAAGATGCTACTTTCTGCCCACAAGTCTGCTACGAAATCTGTCTGTGTGCAGGTGGAGCAAGTTTGAAGGCTGGTGCAAGAGAATGAGGTTGGACCCCTGGCGATTGCCTGTTTGTTCAGTTCAGCAGTTTTTCCTGTCTCTGGCCACGCAAAGTTTGCAAATAAGGAGAGGTAATTAGTATTTGACAGAAATGTCTGTTTTGAAAAGGACACCCGAACAAGGTTAATTTTTATTCTATTCGTTTGGTTGCCCCGTTCTTAAAGGGCTTAACATGTTTTGTCCACACAGTTTGTGTTTCCGCCCCAGAACTTTAATCTGGTTCTAATGTTCCTTTTGGGTTCCCCTTTCATGCCCATCTATTTTGTTTTCATACCTTGAAAATAATATTTTAGTAGAGTGTACAGGAGGAGCCAAGTACCTCTACCAGAAGCTCTGCCCCCCATGTTGCCTATATGTTGGGAACCGGAAGTTGCGACATGTGCAGTGCCAGTAAGGGTGCCTATACCACAAAGAATTCTTGAGACAAGATACTCATTGAGAAAATCGCATATGCATGTGCGAAGAAGTAATGGTCTTCTGGAAGAAGTGTGAAAATGAACAAGAAAGTGGCCTCATGCGAAGTAGAACCGACGCACCTAGAAGAGGTGTCAATGAAGAAATAATATAGACACTATATAGAATTTAAAGATGAAGTATCAAAGTAAAGCAACATTTTGGGATCGAAATGAAGATTGCCTGTGCATAGAAGCACTGAAGAAAATGCAAGGTCGTTTTACAATTGTACAGATGCCGTAACGCAAGTAGACTAAGTGATCTTGAGGCTGGCTACGTAGTGAAGTAGATTGCAGTGATGCGCCAATGTATATTCATAGGAATGTATAGAATCTGGATGTTCCATGATGCACTTTAGCAAACCTGAACTCCATGAACGGAAGAGGTTTTGACTGTGGCGCAGTTGAATAAAGATGCTGATCGAGGGAGAGTTCACGAAAGGCTGGCTGGCCCAGTACCAAGTGTCGATACCGCTTTGAACCTAATTTTCTGTTTAAAAAGTTACATGAACGTGACAAAGAAGCAAGCTCTTGTTTGAGGTTCGATGGAAAAATACTGAAAGTGCCAAGAGTTCATCATTTAATAATATTTTATGCAACAGAAGAACTCGAAAACATGGTCTCCAGTCACATGGTCAGATGAAAATAGACTTTGGGTCGAACTACACCGAAACCATAAAACAGACCATGCTCATACTCCTTCTTATTCTCAGGCTCGGGGAGCACTACAAGGCCAAGTTCAAAGCCTTATAGAATGGCACACCGCAGGAGTGATGAAGAATGAGGGCTAATTGGGTGGGGAGGCATGACCAGGCCAAACCTCCTAGCACCTGAGGATACCAGCTTGCGTGCTGCTTGCAAGTGGAATATTCCAGAAAAGGACAATCGTGCCAACCAATTATAGAGGGCCACGTATTAAGGAGCCCTATAGTTTGTGTAACCAATAGGGTGTCGAATGTTAGTATGACACGCAAGATGACTTGCACTTGGGATAGGCTTAATTGCCCACCTGATCCTAGAGACCCAATCACAACCCCTGTCAGTATGGAACGTATACTTCGATGTTCCCCTTAAGCCTATCACTTTCCCTAGTAAGTTTTCTGCGTTTGCTACGTAGGATGACGTCAGTAGTGACACATTTTTAGTATAAGAATGCTGTTTTTTCATGCAATGTATTGAGAGAAATCGAACGAGCGTCGTTGATGATCGTTGTAACTCCCTGATTTAGATAATTGTTAATAAAACAGAACAGAGTTTTGCCAACTTCCTGAGTCGGTTTGATTATTGATGTATGAATAATTTCTGCATCCCCATCCATCTCCAAGTATTGCTACCTCGTCTTAAAGGGCCCCAGGTCCCGGGGTTCAGGATTATTACTTTAGCAAGACATGCGAGTGAAGATGATCTTGTTGCTTGAAGTGCATTCAGCGAGGTGAAGCTTTTTTCCGCAGCGCATTAATTTGGTTAAGAATCAATGCAATCCTTTTGTATTTGGAAATTAATGTTTCTACTTTACATTTGTTCCTTTTTCCTCTCCCCCTTTCTATATTGTGATATATATATATATATATATATATATGTATATATTACACAGCCACAGTAGTGGCTGTGTAGTTATGGTTAAGTTGCTGTTTCCATAGAGCACTTTTTGGGCGGCTTATAACTCTGCTCCACTTGGACGAGTCCTCACCAAACTTTGCAATGTATATGGCCCACTCTGAATTTTTGTTGCAAAGTTTGGTGATGTTTCTTCCAGGGGGGGCAAAGTTATAGGGGGGGTCCCAAAACGTCTTTTTTTCCCTATAGACTGAATGGCGGAAACCCTTGTGCACGGCTACAGGACAAACCGCTGGATGGATTTGCACCAAATTTGCAGCAGTGGGAGGGGCTTGGTTGCAAAAGCGTGCTTTTGTAAATTTTGTGACAATCCATCCAGTAATTCCCTTAAAGACGATCAAAAAGTATGTCTCTTAAAATGAGTGATATCTATGTCCGCTCCACGGTCACACTTCCCTGTTCGGTCCGTGGAGAAGATTGCGATTGGCTATTCCATGGCATGCTGCCCGCGACCATGTTGCGCTTTCCCCGATTGGTTGTGGCACAGCGTGAAGTGCATCGTAATCTTTCGCTACGCCCGCCATGTTTACATCGTTTTCTGTTGAACGCAAACATCGGCACTAACACACCCAAATGAAGAAGACACCAATGCAATTGGTAAACTTATGGAACATTGTTTCGAAAGGTGAGCTTTTATGAGACATGGTAGTAGAAAGTCAAACATTGAAGTATTATGGTTAGCACTGTCATACGGTACAGTGGGACATGCTAATCATTGACCGAAACGACCGTACTGCGTACTTTTACAATCCATAAACAACATTACTGCTGGCAGGCTGGCGTCCTACTGTTTGAAATCTGAGCCAGCCACCTGCACTATTTCATACACACAGACTTTCTGCTCGTGTACGGGAGTAGCAGTTCTCATGAACAGCGGCTGATATGTTGTTGCAAAATGAGAATTTATTTGCATTCGGAGTGAAGGCCACTTCATTTTTTCATTTCAATACGAGCTCAGTATGGCCACATATTTGTCGACACCCATAAGCGACGCTTGTTTTTTAACCTTGAGGTACAGGGAAAGAGTAGAAAGAATGTAGGGAGTGACAGTTTGCAAAAACATATAGTTTGATAAGGTTATGCTTCAAAAACATTTACTCCGACCATGAATAATTAGTTCCCGAAGAGGCCCTCTTCCACATAGACTGTCTGACTGCAGCGTCCGCAATGGATCCGGTCCACATCATGTAAGTCTATTTTTTTCGCCTATATACCACATTGACTTTTTTTTTCCACTTTGGAAGAAAAACAAATATTTTTCCTAATGAATTACAAGTTTTATGTGCCATTGCCATTTTTCCCACATTATGGACATTGCACGTTGTCGCTGTTTGCGAGGTGCCACTACATTTCCCCCAATTAAAAGTAATATTTAATTTAAAAAAGTATATGTTACAATTTTGTATTTTGCCCAGGTTGCGTAGCGATGCACGTTTTATTTCCCCTTCCACCGCTGAGCTTCTTCCAAAAAATTGTTTTATTATTAATAAGGACGTTAAATCTTTTTGTGCCGTTCATTTCCTCCCTCCCCCCCTTTATGGACATTGCACATTGTCACCGTCTATAGGGTCCCACTACATTTCCTCCTATTGAATACAATTTTAACTGAAAATGTTCTGGTATACAACTTTGCTTTATCCAAAGGGTACATATTCATACATATTTTATTTCTGCATTTCCCCCTCAGATACTTTCTTCCCTTTTGTGATTGTCACAGATTACAGCTTCCGAGTGACGGATTTTTTAACCGTCAAATGCAACTGTTCATCACCGGTTGCTTGAGCGTCATAATTCACTGGGATGATCGTGTCGGCCCTCTGTGTCCCTACGCTGCTGTCGCCATAAGAAGTAATATTCCATCTTTTCTGGTGGTGTAGATTACAGCGGTTGACGTCGTCTTGCACATCAATGTGGGAGGGAAAGGACTACTGTGTCGGCAACGTTTACTTTCTGTGTGTGGAAAAAACAACTTGACCTTTGACATTTTTATTGTCGACCAAAGAGACAAACTTCTATGGAAATGTGCAAAGGGCGATCATTTTGCACAGTTCATTGTGAAACAAAACTACTTTACTAATTGGATAGGGCGATGATTTTGCTAAGTTTATTGTGAAATAAAAGTAATGTACTCATTCTTAAATGTTAGTGTTTTCTTTACAAATGTACTCTCTGTTTTCACAGTGTGGCATGCTACGATGCAGGTCGTAATGTGTTCTTTTGTAGGTGCTACATCATGGCACGTACGTCCATATGAACGCATTTGTTTACACTGCAAAGGCACGTTATGGAGAAAGGTACTGCATACCACTTTCATTGGCTACGGAAGGGTCAGGCCCATCTCATATGCTTTACTACCGTCAGCCCAATTGCTGTCACCGTCAGGCCAATTTCTGTCACCCATTTCCCTAAGCCAGATATGTTTGTAAATTAATACATGGTTACCCCCTCCCAATGCACATATCTTCACACCTTTCGACCTGTGCCGCTTACGAAATTGTGTCAAAAGGTGAGTGCTAATGGTGTTGCTTCCAGCATTTCTAACGTCATTGCGCTTCCCATCACAGAGTTTGTTTGGGATTTTATGTCATCGTAAGTACATTATTCATTTGCGTTTTGTAAAGGTCATTGACAACTACCGGAAAGCTTTGCGTTGCGCATGTCAGTGTTTTGATGTTGAACAAGTGTTGTCATGTACATAACAAATCACTGGTACAACTTCCCCTACATAGGGGTAGCCTCTATGTATGGTTAGTGGCAACAATGTCAGAGATGTGGTTACTGGTCTTTACTGGAAGGGACAAAACAATGCATTGAGCTCACCATGTCCACCAGGGACTGCCTTTCTGGTGAAGGTCTTGCTCATAACCACACATTTCTCAAGGAACACAAATGTACTGCTGCCATTACGGTCACACAGTTTCATTTTTAATTTGTACAGCCTGCAATGGAAAGCGAGGAAGGCTTTCTATCTAACATCTCCCATCCCTTTCGATGGTGGCCATCTTGAAAAAGGATTTTTCTTCTTCAGCCGGGAACGCTGATGTCATCAATGATATTTGTGTTTGTCATCTTTGATGTCCTGGGTGTGAGTCTTAGCAATGCACGTAGATGGTGCGAGTTATGGTTGCTTAGCGTATCATAATGGGGGAATGTGTAGTGTTTTTTGGTTTGACTGTGAAGTATAGCAACCCGTTAACAAAGTTTTTTTTACTGAATGTACATTTACATATATGGCAGGGAAGGAAAACAAAGGGCCTAAACATGTGATGTCGTCAGTGATGTCATCAGTGACATTTGAGATGGCATCTGTCATGTTCTGGGTGTTCGTGGTAGCAGTGCACAGTGGAGATGGCAAGTAAGGGTGCCCAGTCTGCCATAGCTGGCGAATTTCAGGGTTTTTTTTGGTTTTACTGTGAACCATAATGGGGAGGGTGAACATTTTTTTTTTTTTTTTTTTTTTTTAGTGAAGTGCAAAGGTTTTTTGTAGGGCAACTTAACCATAACGTCCCTTCAACAAAGGTTTTTTTGTAGTGAATAAAAAAAAAAATTATATATATATATATATATATATATATATATATATATATATATATATATATATATATATATGCTTTTTGACATTTTTTATCTTTTTAAGTTTTAGGCTAGTCCATTTGAATCTGGTTTATTTTTATACTCTCACGTAGCATGACTGCATCAAACGTGGACCTCCGACAAAAGAAGAAACAAGACGGAAAATCAGCCTTCTCACATACGGGTTGCTGCTTTGAACCACGCTACATGCTTCTCCCATGCTTCACAGCAGTTAGTAGCATTATGTATTTAGAGTCCGCTTTATGGTTTATGATACAAACCTTTTTTTTATTGTTTATGGGAAAGAAGGATTATTGCACTCAATACTTGACTCAAGGCATACTGGTGCCCGACGAGAGAAAAGACCATTACAACAAAGGGATACTGACAGAACACGTAAGATAAATAATTGTTGGTTATATTGTTACATTTCTCATTTCAAGTAGTCTCCTGTGCTTCCGTTCATTCCCCTTTTACCTCTCCCCACTGCAGCTCCATTATTCAGACCCCAGTAAGGAGGTATGTCAAGTAGCACTTCCGGCTGGAAGACAGGGTTCCACTGTGCTGTTATCTCGGCCAGAGGGAAGACTTTATTCCTGGTTTGGAGTGCTTTTCAACGTGCTCCTGAGAGACCTTCATGCATTCTGTGGATGCATACTTGATTCGTGACAGGTCACTCTAATGGTGAGGCCACTTTTACCAAAAATGGTGCTGGAGTTCCACATTAATCAGAAGATCCAGTTTGCCAATTTTCTCCCCCTTCCTTCCTGTTCTAAGGTTAGGAAAGGTTGCACATATTGGACCCTAAGAGAGACTTGAGTTTTTTGTGGCTAGAACAGCTTCCTTCTGTCAGGATAAGCAGCTTTTTAGTTTGCGACACCTTTAATAGCGCAAACTATTGCATTCAAATACTGGTTCATGTGTACATAGAGATAAGGGACACACATGAATGACATTTGAGGAGGGATACATAGTGTATTAGGTGTTTGGTTATTGATCCCTCCCATTCCTTGCTCCTAGCCATGCTTATCCTGCCCATCTCGGGAACTCTTTGAGCTCTGAGCTCTTCCATGGAGGCAGCCATCTTGGATGACTGTCTCTAAGGAAGCTCGCTGGAAACAAGCTGAAACTAGCAGCCATCTTTAAATGGGACAAATACCATGCATCTTCCAAATAAAATGATACATTGATGCATGAGAGTTTAATCTTTTTTTTTTTAAATAGCTAATGTAAATTTGTTTTGCTTCTCATGGTTTAGTTATATTTCTGTTGTTTTTCTGGATAGGATGCATAACAGCTGCAAAATCTACGTGTGTATTTTGAAATGAATTACATTGCATTAGTGACGCATTATTTTCAGCTTTCGCTATTTTTAATCTCTTCTGTCCAGTAGCAGGCTCTTTAAAGAGAATGTTGTGTGAGCTAAATTGTGCCGGTTCAGATACTGTATCCGACAGGCTGTGGTGTAGTCTACTCGTTTAATTTGTTTTCACCATCTGTGAACTAGCTGTTAAGAATATCTCTTTGTCGGTCTGTGCAGTGAGCTCTGTGCCGATAAGCGCATGTATGGGGTAACGTTGGCAGCTTTAGATGGATGACAGTGAGTATTGTCTCCGTTTCATCCCCTTTCTCAGAACAGGAATCTGCATTCGGTCTGCTCATTCTGGGCTGTCATGCTGCAGAGCTCCGGGATGTGCACTTGCTGCCCTGTATCTCCCAAAACCTGGTGCCTATGTGTTTTACTGTCCCTCCCAATACGGCCTGAGTGACAGGCTTTGTCCTTCCAACCTGACAGGTTTCTTAGTCCCTGCTGTGTGATGGTTAAACACACTGCTACCCGAAGCAGGGGCGATCTGTGGAGGTAATCTTGTGCATTTGGACTGGCACAAAACATATGGCACAACTCTGGCACAACATTTACAGTGAAGTTCCTGTGGGCTACAGCACTGACCTATCTTTGATTTTCTACTGTTTCAGAACACAATGGGGGCATTATTTCTGCCTTAAATCCGCCCCTTAACAGTAATGTTGTGTTATTGAGCTTGTTTTGTTTACCTTGCCATTGTTTGTAGCCAGTCTCGATGCAGCCTTTATTCCAGGCTATAGTGTGACTGGTCCCTTTTCTGCGTGGTTACAGAGGCCCAGACCTGCTTGCACAAAACACATTCTTCTCAATTTATTTGCAGTCAGGGATGGGGAGAGATTTTTTTTCAAGAAAAGAAAGTGCTATGCACATGTTTTGAGTTGATGATTTACCAAAATAAAATGGCAGGTAGAGCTGTGCCACGTATTGCAATAGGAGGCTGTTCCAGCATGCATATTGCAACAGGCAATATCTATAGATATAGACACCCCTCATTGTCTTGTTTTTAATACAACCGGACGTTTGTCTGATCAGGTGTCCTTTTAAGCATGATACTGTGTGAGTATACTCATGGGAGCTAGCTTCTGATTTAGATATGGGACAGAAATTCCCACACTAAGTGAAGCGAGCCAGCTGTACCCATTCACAGGTCAAATCAACACATTTTTCAGCAGGAATAGGAGTATTCTACTATGTGGTGCCGTGCAACCCCTTGCTACTCCTGTGCCCGCAAAACAGATTTGGCCAGGCCATCTCTCCTCCCCTTCCCCCAATCACGCTTCAGGAGGTCCATTGGTGAGGCTCCCTTCCCGTTTTGTAGTGAGGAGCACTTGCTAATTTTGCAAGAGGCATGCTAACACATCAGCAAGCCTGAACCCAGTAGGAGAGGAGACAAACACAAATACAACCCATGATTTAGATGTGCGTGGCAAGAAGAACCCTCTACCACCAGGTTCTCAGCACCTATATGTAGATATTGATTTGAAGACCTACACGATTGCTTACTCAAACTTCCAGATAAATAGGCTCTATCGGACTATAGGGCAATCCTGCAGTAGACACAACCTGTCCTGTTGGCCCCAGGAACAATTCCTGCCCTGACATGGCAATAATATACAGATAGGTGCTGCTGAGTACATGGTGGTAGAGGGTGCAGTTGCCCCCATTCTTGTTGCTGTTCTGATTTAAATCACTGGTTTTTGTAGAGTTTCAGTCTCATCTACTGCTGGGGTCAGGCTCACTCCTGATATTGGCACATAGGTAAATATTAACAGTATCAATTCATATACTATGCTTCACAGATTGTCTCCTGCTTTGCTCATGGCAGCATGTTTTTAATGTAAATTCCCATGATACCTTTGTATATTAAAGACACATTTTATTATCTCATTTTCTGTAGTAGCACTAATGTTGCTATTTATGCAAATAAGAGGGGGTGCATATCTTTTGCCGCCCAGGACCCCGTAAATCCTAGAGCCGGGTGAAAGGGCTCCTGGTGGCGGCCTACTCCATCATAGTCTTCTCCTTGTTTGGGAACATGCTGGTCTGCCACATAGTGATCAAAAGCAAATGCATGTACTTGGCGACAAGCCTCTAGCCGATACTGCATTGGAGTACAGATAGGGAGGATGACAAATGAGGAGGAACACAGAATTTGCATTGGAGTACCGATGGACACAAAAGCCCAAACTGTTGGCATTGCCAGTGCTTGTTTTCTCAGGATCGGTTGGGCAGAGTGGTTGCAAAACAGACAATTTTCAGTTTTGCCTTTCTGAGTTCTATGAGAAAGCTGGTAAATAGAGGGGTCAGAGCACACTGTAGTAGAGGAGTGGTAACTTCTATCTTAAGGGGAGGCGTGTCACTAACAGAGATTAGTCAGGCAGCGACATAGTCCTCTTTCCATGTGCTTTCCAAACATTTCTGTCTGGTTTCACTGTCTGGACAGTATGCTTATTTTGGAAGTACAGTGCTTCAGTTTTCTGATATAAATGTGTTTGCTCTTTACCTTTCTCTAATTGTTTGGTACTGATTTGGGAGTCCCTCGGAGCAGAAGAAATGAATAGAACTAAGAAATGTAGACTTCTTTGAGAAATACAATAGATGGTCCCTCAGCTGCCAAGCAAAAGGGCTGGGAGAAGGGAATAACTTGGGTCTTGGGGTGGTAGTGTGCTCCTTTTGTAGGACGGTTACATCCTGTCTAGTATTAAGAAAGGGGATCAGAGAGTTTGCTTCTGTTTTGTGTTCTCCCTCCAAATGTGACGCAACAGGAATACATCCTGATGCATCACACTCCCAACTTTGAACATCCAGGTTGCACAACTGCAGAAGGCAGGGCTAGTAATTGAATTTTTGATTTCAGGGTAGAGTTGGTTCCAGTGGAGCAGTGTAAGAAGAGAAATATAGCAGAGCTAAGAGACATCGCAAAGGAGGGTTGGGTTGAGGAATCAGAGATTAAGGAATGCACTGGAGTAAAGAGTTGTCTAGAACTATGCTGGATCTCTCACTGTGGTACATGTATATCAACACTCCTCAGTCTGAGCTTGGGGGAATGAACAGCCAATTCAATGTATTGCCTTTCTCCCACAAATTACTCATCAGATATCCATTCCAGCGTCAGCTGCTCGGAAAACCTTTAGACAGGGGGCATAGTGCACCTCGACTTGGCTTTTTTGTGTAAACTATCTTCATTATTGTAGTTCCATAGAAAACAGACGTACAATAATGCACCTTACATACATTAGCACAAGAGTCCTCATTGTTGCTGCACTGAGTCATTCCGGAACTTAGTTTTACGTTTTGAATATCCGAAGAAAGAAGATTAAAAAAGAGAAGGAAGAACAAATAAGGAAAACAGCTGAATTAACAAACCTACATACCATAACAAAACGTTTTGGCATGAGTGATTATCACAATAGACTTTAAAATTCCTTAACAGAGAAGTCTTGTGGAAATGGTGCTCTGTCTTTCACCCATTCGTAAAATGGAGACCACAAGTTCAGGTACGCCTACCTTCTCCATGGATAGAACCCCCTCCCCCCACAATCGAACCCACCATAGGGTCACTCCCCGACCCTCCCAGTTTTTCCATTAATGAGTTACCACCATTCTTGCTGTCGTGAGCACATGCGTGAGACCCCTTCCTCTGTTGCTCCCAGAAGGATTACCAGAGGAGCATGTGGCAGATGAGCCCCCGTAATGTCTTTAATATGCACTAGAATCTCTTTCCAATATATCTGAGCCTTTGGGCAGGTCCATCACATATGCATCATGTCCCCCACCTTCCCACACTTTCTCAAACACAGGGGGGAGTATTATTGGTGCATTCTATGTAGCCTATGTGGGGTCAGATACCATCTGAAGCAGAGTTTATATGCTGTTTCCTTTATTGTAGCACAGTTAATGATGTTTGCCCTGTGCCATGCCTGCTCCCAAACCTCAGGTGGCATAACCTCTCCTACATCCCAGTCCCAGTTCCATGTATGGGAGCCTGTCCCCTGGGGTCTACCCTTCCAACAACTTGTATATAATAACTCCATAATCTCCTGTTTCTGTCTCTCCTCCCTGCATAGGTCCCCAGCCTCTGTCCGCAGTTGCGCTATATAATTCCTACTCTGCCGTTTGCGCAACTTGGCTGCCAGAAAGCAGCTGGCCTCATTCCCACTGGAGTAATAAGACTGCTTGGTCTGGAACAGCAGCTGGGAGAATTTATCCGCCATGTGTGCTTCCAATTTGGCTTTGTAAGGAGCACAAGGTGTTTTCACATCTGTGGGCATTCGCTGCTGCCTCTACCTCCTGCTCCAGTACCCCCCGTACTGCCTCGCGTGCCTGTAAGAATGCTGCAGGTTTTGAGATGAGCTCTCCACGAAACACAGCCTTTGCTTTTGCAGCGACCCACACCACCCACCAATCCCCCCCTCTATGTTGGTCTGTGTCGGTCTCCCAAAAATAATACCTATGGTGACCTCCATGTGGGCCCTCAGAGCAATATCCTGTAACACCAAGTCATTGAGCCACCAGGGTTTCCATTCTCTGAACACAACCCCCCCGCCCCCCATCTCCACCCAAATGAAAACCGGGGAATGGCCCGAGAGGTGCCGCAAGCCTATATCCACTGAAACAATCGAAGGAACCATAGAGGCAGATACCATCAGCATATCTATCCTAGAAATGCCCCTGTGGACTGCAGAATAGCGTGTGTATTCCCTCTCTTCCGATCTAAAGAACCTCCAAGTCTCAATAAGCCCTAGTTCCCTAAGAAACCTCACCAGCTCCTGCCAATACCCGCCATCATTCTGGGACGGGGCCAGTGTTTATCCATTTTTGGATCCACCACGCAATTGAAATCACCTCCCACCACCATTTGGCCTTCTGCCAAGCCACCCAGTTGTGTCCCCAATGATTTAACAAATTGATCCTGCCGATCATTAGTGCCATACAATGCAACCAAGGTATACATTTGCTCACTGATCAAGCCCTTCCATATCAAAACTCTACTCTCTGGGTCCCTGTATACAAAACATTTGGTGAACCCCACTGAGCCCCTAAACAATATCCCCACCCCTTAAATCTTTTAACCTGTGGATGCATAGAACTACTGTGGTTACGATGTGTGTCTCATTCGCCTCTGATCCGCTTCCAATAAATGGGTTTCTTGCACGAAAACTATAGAGGACTTCAACTCCCCCTTCAACTTCCCCCGCTGTCTAAGTATGGATTTGCGTTTGGTAGGGGAGTTTAAACCCTGAACATTCAGGGTGGCTACTGTCAACTCCGCCATCTCCATTCGGGTCACTCCCTTTCATCTTCCCCCTGTGCCAGCAACTAAGATTGCCCATTTCCATATTCCTGAAACCAGTGCTCCAGATAGGATTTTGGAGTGAGAGTATTTTACTCCCAATATTTAGAATTAGATTTTAAGAGAGTAAAAATTAGTTTCCTGCTTCGCAATAGAGTAAAATGTGCCTGACGACTATCCAATTTGTGTGTATAATTAAAACTTTGTTCAAAAACATTACTGACGAAACAGCTGTATTTCAAAGTGGTTCTAAATAATTGATTGCACCTGTGGAAAACATGTTCCCCACACAAGAACCTTGTAGATGCATACTACCCAGCTTCATCTTCATGATACTTGGGCACAAACTCTATTAAGAGCTACTACAGAAACCAGCTAGTTACATCGGGTGATTCATAAACCAAGTCCCTCACTCTACCAGCATCACTTCTCTGCCTCTCGGGCTTACCGTTGCTGCCTGGCATTACCTGCTTGACAGCCACTCATGTTTTTGCTCCATCTCTCCTTCTCTTTGCTACTCTATTTCCCTGGGGTCTCACTTTCTGACGCTCTGCCTCGCACCCTTAAGTGTTGTGATGCCACATTTTGCGGTCTGTTTCTCTGTCACTCCTCCTCTCCCATCTCAGCATTCTTTTGTTGCTGTTTCCATCCTATATCTCAGTGTATCGGTTAATATAACTCCTCTTGCTTTCTCATGTCATTAGTCTGGCTATATCAGTTTTTTCATGTTCTCGTTGTGGTTGCTAGTCCTTTTGATTATCTTTCTTGCACTCTCTCTTATGTTATTGACCTGTCCTTCTCTAGTCTTGCTTTTCTATTTCCATTTCTCCCCACCTGCTATTGATCTGTCTTTTATTTTACTGTTTCTAAATGTCTCTTTTGCTCGGCTTCTATCCCTCACTCCTGTTGCGTGTTTGTCCTATTATTAACTCTGTTTCCCTCCTCACTTTCTTTGTTTCCCTATCATGTAGCTCAATGCTCTCTCTCCTGTTGCTCGAATTCCTGTTTTGGATTGTCTGGTATGTTCTCTTTCCCTTCGCCCTCACGCCTTTGTTCTCCTGTATTGCTTAGGTTCAGAGTTTCTCTTCCTCTCCTGTTTTTCTGTTTGTCTTTTAACATAGCACCAATAAATATCCAAAAATCTGAAAATGACTTTTCTGTTGGGGAATCTAGTGCAGCTTTACCATTGGGTGTTCCTTTGTAGATGTGTGCAACCCTTCTTTTGGCCATTAGGCTGGGAATTATAGAGTTAGAGGTTTGTCTAACCAGATGCAGCACTTGTTTGAATGAAGATGCTTTACCAACACTCTATGCCATTACAATTATAAGAGCCCATATGAGCTGTGTGTTCTGAGCCATTACAAGTATAGTAGCCCAACTGAGATGTGTCTGTTCTGAGCCTTTACAAGCATAGCAGCTCAGAAGAGTTGTGTTCTGAGCAATCACATGTATAGTATCCCCGATGACATTTGTATCTTCTGAATCACTGAACATTTAGTAGTCCTTTTGATAAGTCAAAAGTTAAGTCAACTCTATTACAATTGAATAAAGCACACCTCTGATGCAGACTCATTAACTCGCCTATCAACAGGATTCAAACTAACAGGTTACAAGATAGTCTCTGAAGCAGGGTTATTGACCCACTAAGCTTTCTTTCCCAACAGGCTGTTGACACTGACAAGCACATAGGGCTAGGGCACTGGCATTTCCATGTGAGGCTTGCCTGACATAAATGGCTTGTCAAAAGCTGTAAGCCTGTTTGAACTATCCTACATGCTTTGAAATGTGCTAGATTTTAGGCAGTGGGACTCGGTAATCGGACATAGGAGAAGCAGAAATTCTGAAAAGTGCAAGACCGAGTACAAGGGATTTAAGTATATGACAGCAATGGCATCTTCTCACACTGTCTGCCAGTGTGCATCACACCAGCTCTGGAGGTTGGTGGAAAAAGCTGAGACACTGTTCTTGGTCAGTACTTTAGCTTGCTGCAGAAAATGCCAACACATGTTCGTGCTTTGTCATTAGAGCAGCTCTGTTAAGACATTCAGGTACTGTCCCAAAACATAGCAGCCCTGCTAAGAAATGTGGGCATGATGCAGTCAGCCCTACTATGAATATTTGGCATTGTGCCATGACATGCGTATAGCCTGAATATGTAGCAGTCCTGTTGTGAGGTAACGGTACAATCTGTGCCACTGAAAATATGTACAGTACTGCTTCTATCTGTATCCATTATACCTGCTTGTGGTGGGTGGTCAGAAAGGGAGTTAAAGTTCAGACTACATGCCTAGCTATTTGTTGCTCTCTAAGAAAACAAACTGTCTAGTGCCCTTTCATGCAGGGAAACACATGCAATCTTAAAACAAAAAAAATATCTTCATATAGAACAAATATTTTTCCTTCTCTCAAAAGCCAAAGACCTGCTTGCTTGTAGGCTCTGTTAAAACTTCAAGAGATCAAGAAACTAGTCATTACATGCTATGGATGTGCCTCTGTGATGAAAAGAAAGCAAAGTATGAAATGCACATGCTGCTGCAACTGCGCTGCTTCTATTAAAGCGGATTAAGACTGAGGAAAATGAAGCAGAAATGCAGCCCTTTCTTAAGACAATTTTTATTTTACGTAATGCTACATGTGTCCTAAAGCAAAGTGAAAAGCATGTTCATGATCCAAGATGCTTTAATAACACTGTAACCTACAAAATGCAAGCAGTTGAACAAAGTGAACAAAACACAAATTCCCTTTTACATTACTCAAAGTATTATCTTGATAGAATCATTAACAGAGGAGAGTGTTCAAAAAATGAAACATACCAGGACTCATCTCAGTTGCTTCTTTGGATTGCTAAATTAAAGAGTAGATTTGAAAACTGCTTCTAGCTAGGCTGTCGCCAGTTAGCGCCATGATGTATGGGTGTGCTGCTATAAATAGCCTGTGAAACTGGCATGCAAGGAATAATTAAAAGGGGCGTATAGACAAGATTTCTGTGCGTAAAAAGGCCTGATATAGACCTTTGTGTAGGTTACAGGAGTCCCTGGAGGGCTACCTGTAACCTTTCACCATGCCACTTGAACGACTTGAACCAATATAAAACATGCAGTGACCCCCTCAACCCCCCAACTTAGTGCCCCCCCCCCATTTTGTGCACGGAACTCCATCCTCCCCCCCCCGCGAATGTGCACCCCTACCCTGTGGTAAAACCATTTCCCAAGCCCACATGTGGTGATTCTGTTGCCTCCCATGCACAGCCCCCGAACCCCCGTCCATTCAACAACAAATTAACCACAATGAAAGCTGTTGGGTTCTCCTGTAGTCCCACCTCCCACACCCCTTTCCAGCAACAGACTTAACCAGAATTTATAACAAATGAAGTAATCCATGTCCTAAATGCAGCTGATATAGCCCCTCCCTTTGATTCCACCAGCACCCACCCCCAGTACCCCCCATCCCCACCTCAAATCAAGCTCATCATAGTTCTGCATGCCTTCAGGTGTCCGGCAGATCCCGCGACCCCCGTCCTTGACCGTTGGGATACGATCACACCGCCCTCCAGCTTTCTTTCTTGCCCCAGCCTCTCTTCTCCGGTTTCTCTCCCAGTTCGTCAGCCTGCAGGTTCACACCCTCCCCCTCCAGAAGCTCCGTTGCTCCCTCCTTTTTGGTTATATGATAGGCTTTCCTTCCATACTTGTGCCATATCCTGGTGCAGAGTGATAGAGGCTTCACGGAACTTGATCATGTCCCACCGCCGTGCTGCCCCCGTTATTCTTTCCTTCACCTGGTATAGATGCACCCTAGTGAGTATATGGGGTAGCAAATTCTTGGCCTATTCAAAGCCTGTATATGTGTGTGCGATCTAGGGTAATTGTCTCCCCTTTCGGAGCTTCCAATATATGTCTGAACAATGCGCCTACGTAAACCTCCAATTCCGTATCCAGCACAGATTGGGGATTCCCCACAGCTGTATATTGCGCCTTGATCTGTTCTCAGAGTCCACCTTCTTATTCAGCACCAGCTCCATCTGTTGTTCTAGGTCTCCTAGTGGCTTAGAGGTCTGATCCTTTTCATAGACCTGTTCGCATAGTGCAGTCTCCACCTCCTCAACTCGCTTTTCAACAGAGACCACCTGCTTGCTTAGCTCCACTATAGATTTGGATACCGTCGCTGTGCTGTCTCTAATTTCTCGTTTAATTTCATCCAGTAGTACCTGCAGATCTGACTGCGTTGTAGGGGGGTTCTCCAAATCAGGCTGCTGTTCCACTGAAGTGTGCACCTGGGCCACCACCTGCACTTTCTTGGGCCCCTCCTACCCTTGTAGTTGCGCCTTAATGTCCCCTGCCGGCGGCCCTCTGCCCTTTGTTGCCTGCTTGGCCATGGTTCTGTGCCCTCTGCCTCATCACTCCTGGACCAGCCCCACCAAGGGCTTGGAGCTCGGTATCAAGTTGTGTCTGGGCTGTTCTGCGATGCCTCATTCACCAGTTAGGTTCAGTGCGCAGCAGGGCCTTGTAGCGCCTTGGGCGTGGAGCAGACTTACCCCAACAGCAGCTTGCTGAATTGTGGGGTAGTTCCTACCCTCCTTCTTTAGGATGTGTTGCTCTGGGGCACCCATGGCCACCGGGGGTGCAGGACTGCTGCTTATTTAAGTATTATCAGCTGAATGGCATTTTTTCTAACGTTTTCTCCCCTCTTGCTGAGCTGCACCGGCAATATTCACATTGCACAATCACTAATCAAAGTACACATTTCGTTCGCCTGCTTTGCCTCCGGGGACCGTACGCTGCAAAGATGATCTGCCGGCTTCTGTTAACCATGAGGGGGGGGGGGGCGTTCAGCTGCTGCAGCCTGCCAAGAATGGCTGTTAAGCATCGCAGTGACTCCGCTGGGGACCCACCTCCTCTAATGCTGCTCGCCCATAGACCCCCTATAGAGCTCCTCCTTACCGTATTGCCTCAGCAATGACTGCTCCATGCCCACGGGGTAGCTGCAGCAAAACGCTCCAGTCCAACCCCGAGGGTCCAGGGCTACATCCTTTTATGGTGCCCAATGCCACAGTCGCAGGCACTGTCTGTAGACCCAGGCATCAGCTCCGGACTGCCATCTTGCCTCTCACAGCCCTCCTCGCAACCCAGGGGTGTTGCAATTGGGATTGCTGAGGACAGCTGCCACTTAGTCACCGGCTGCCACCCCATCTTCAGGGACTCAGTCGGCCCCTCCAGAGAAGCGATGCCCGCATCAAAGAGGTAATGGGGAAGGCCGATGGGGTTTGAGACACAGAGCTCACCAGGAGCACATCTCCATGCTGTGCCGGCCGGCCACACCTCTGGCCGTCGATCCTTCTTACCTGGATACCTCGGTCGTCAGCTCCGGACGTGATATCGTTCATTATACATATACTGCATAACTGCTCCCTTGCCCTCAGTTCCTTTTTTTCTACGTGCTCAGCATGCTGCTCTAGGAATGGTGCTCTCCATGGTGTTTTACATTCAACAAATTCTTCCTCTTTCAATTTCTTTCTGCTGCAAGTTCGAATCATGTTCACGTCAAAGGTATCCGGGTTGCAATGATGTGCGGACTACAGCTCCAAGATTTCTATTATGAACCCACATGACATCTGCGTGTGTTGCCTCAGTGCCAGTCACGACACTGAGGGTTGTGGTTCCTGCAGAGAAATGAACCCAAAGGTCCTTGGGGTACAGGCACCGAAATTTGCGGTGGGACGACGTCTTTCAAAATCTTCAGCGGGGTCGACCGTTCAATCGTCAGAAGCCGAGATGGATGGGCCAACTCCTGAGAAGGATGAACGACACTGAAAAAAGACCAAGAAGAGGTGACAATCCCATAGTCACTCCTTCCTCACACAAGAATAAGCAATGCCATTGGCACCGACACAGATTCTTTGGGCGAGCCCGGTAAGCCATCAGCGGGCCCGTCATCCAGGGCTGAGTTGTAGGCTTTCAAGGAACAAATGTTGGATACGTTCCGAAAGGCAGCTGCGGGCACGGGTGATCACTCGATGTAGCCTGCCCCAATGGCTGCTGTGGCACCATGTATTCTGACCCCAAAATGACCACTGTTACGTTCAACCAATACCTGGCACTCCTTGCCCACCGCATCGCTGCTCTCTGCCCCAACTTTCAGTGCTATGCGTATGACACCCAGCTAATTTTCAGGCTACCCTCGGCCTCCTCCTCTCCTTCTCTCGTCTCTGACTGTCTGTCTGCTATCCAGGAGTGGTGTGGAGCCAACAACCTCTGCCTTAATGCCAGTAAGACTGAGATTCTCCTCATCGGCACACCTCTTCCCTCCTTTCCTGTAGCTCTCTGGCCAGCCTCTCTTGGTCCTCTTCCTGCTCTCAGCTGCAAGGTTAAAAACCCCGGAGTCATCTTCGACTCCACACTCTCCTTTTCTCCTCACATCTCTAAGAAGTCACACTACCAGCTGCACCTCCTCAGAGGTATTCTTCCTTTCCTCTCATTCCCCCAGAATCTCACTGTCTCAAGAGCTCTGGTTCTCTCTAGGCTGGACTATTGCAACAGCCTCTTTCTAAATCTGCCTGCTTCTACTCTACGCCCTCTGCAACTTATCCAGATCAGGACTGCAAGACTTGTCCTTGGCCTCAAAGACTGAAATCTCTCCAGGACTGAAATCTCTGCACTGGCTCCCAGTGGCTGTGAGGATTAAGTTCAAAACCCTCTGCATCGTCCACAAGGTCTCTGGGGCCTCAATACCTTCAACTCTGTCTTCCTAAGTATCTTCCTTCTCAAGCTCTTCGCTCATCCGCCTCCAACTCCCTCAGGGTCAGTCGCTTCTCCAAGCAACGAGTTGGTGGTAAATCTCTTTCTTCGGCTGATGCCTCCCTCTGGAACAGCCTCCCTGCCTCCCTTAAACTTGAGGAGAACCATTTCTGGTTCCAGAAGCACCTCAAAACCTTTCTCTTTGCTTCTGCCTTTTCTCCTCCTCTCCTCTGCTGATCTCCTGGCTGTAACTTGAACTGCACTGGCTACCTGGAAACCCTCTGATCTCGGGCCCAGGTCCCTCCACCGACAGCGTCACACCTGCACTGCCCACCTGGAAACCCCCGCACTTGGGGACTGTTTCTGTATCCCTACA
The DNA here is from genome assembly GCF_040938575.1 of Ambystoma mexicanum. Classification (NCBI taxonomy): domain Eukaryota; kingdom Metazoa; phylum Chordata; class Amphibia; order Caudata; family Ambystomatidae; genus Ambystoma; species Ambystoma mexicanum. The sequence goes on from NC_090931.1 coordinate 713,080,884, forward strand.
GTCCTCCTACCAGCTGTTGACACCGGATGTCTGCACTTGCCCATGCACTTGCCACATGCTGCCCGTCACTTTACTTATTGTTATTATCTATTCCCATGTACTGCACTGTCCCTGCCACCTTCCCACGCACTTGCGCGATCTGAATGACACCTGGCCTAGTAGGATTGCTGTCCGTCCTCCCTTTGTTCCCCTCCCTTGCCTCGTCACGCCTTGAAACACCCGTGTATATATCATATCATCTTCATTGGCGAAGCCATCAGGTGCCGCGCCGTGTAAGGTTGGGCTGCCTTTGGTGCCAATATCAGCCAGTGCACCCCAGGCGTCGAAGCACCTTTCGGCGCTGATCGCAAAATCGCTGATTTCATTGCCCGCTGTCGAGCAGTCATATGTGCCTAAATCGAGGACCAAGTTCTTCGGGACCATGGATGATATTTTCGGCGATGACAACAACAAAATGTTGAGTGGTTTCAACCCTGCTGATGCACGTGCCGGGGGGGGGCAGATTTCTTTGTCAACCCGGCAGATCTGGTTGCCCTGGCTGAGGGCCTTCATGGCGCCAGTGGTCTGGACACATCCCCAGACGTGGAGACAAAGCAGACCCACCCTTATGCACATGCTAACGCCAAATATATGGCTCTCATGGACATGGTGGTAGATACCCTTGGCTGAAGTGCGCAAGCCAAGCCTTTGTCAGGCCTTGTGACCTTATGGATATCCTAGACCAAGGGCCTTCTACTGAGAGGGCCATCCCCTTTAATGCAGTTATTACTGACTCCATCGCCACCTTGTGGCAGAGGCCATGTACCACACCCCTGGTTGACACTGACTTATCTAAGACATATAGGCCGACAAGGGCAGACCCACCATACCTCTCCACCCACCCAATACCGGAGGGTTAGTAGTGCAGGTGGCCACAGTCGGTACCAGGCCGGCCTCATCCACTTCAATCCTCCCGACTGATAGGGAAAGAAGTGGATGCTTTATTTGGGTTTGCCAAGTATGCGTTTGGTTTGTGGACTGCTATTGGTGCAGCTGCCCAGTATATTCCCGAAGGGAATATGCGGGAGGGCTTTCAGAGACTCGTAGATGATGGCAAGGGGTTGGCCCAGCAATCATTGCAGACGGGCCTGGACACTGCAGACTGTGTCGGCAGATCCATGTGGTCAGCGACCATTTTAAGAAGGGAGGATTACCTGCATACTTCTGGATTCTGACCTAATGTTCAGAACAAGTTGCTGGACATCATCTTTGATGGCGAGAATCTCTTTGGCCCCAAGACCGACGACTCCTTGAAGAAATTCAATGAGTCGAAGCTGGCTGCCAAGTCGCTAGGCCTAGCTGTGCAACAGCTGGCCAAACCTGCCTTTAGCTACCAACGGTATGCCCCTTTTGGCAGGAAGTCTCAACTCCAGCAATCCAGGCAGGGGCAGAGGTGTTTCCTGGGCCCTGGAAGGGACAGGGGACCTCCAGGGGACAGTGGCAACAGCGGCGAGGGCGGCTATGCCTTCGAATCCACTTTGATTTCCAAACCCCCACAATTCCCTGGTTGAAGGGTGGATTGGCGAGCACTGGGCCCAATGGCGGGAGATTACCTCTGATGTCTGGGCTCTTCAGCTCATTCAGTGGGCTTACTGTCTGCCTTTCTTACAAAAGGCCACTATACAGGATACCAGCCCCCCCCTACAACCGGAATAGGAGCTCCAGGAAGAACTGCAAGCCCTGTTTTTAAAGGGTGCTGTGGAAGAGGTACCGCCCAAGCAGAGTGGATCAGGCTGGTATTCCCGTTACCAAAGAAAGGAGGAGGACTCCATCCCATCTTGGACTTCAGGACCTTGAACAAGTTCCAGAGATGGTGACGTTGAGAGAAATTCCCCATGCTCTCCGGTTTCAGGACTGGCTGGTGTCAATAGATCTCCAGGGTGCATATTTCCATGTGCCGATCCACCAGAAGCAGGGGAAATTCCTGAGATTCCTCATAAGGGACAAGCACTACCAGTTCAATGTGCTCCCCATTGGGTTGACCTCTGCCCCAACGGTCTTCACCAAGCTCATGGCGGAAGTCACGTCTCACCTCAGGAGATCTGGTGTCCATGTGCTCCCTTACCTGGAAGACTGGCTAATCCGAGGGAAGTCACCAGAGAAGGTTTTGTCCCATCTCGAGGTCACCTGTTCTCTACTCCACAAGCTGGACTTATCCCTGAACTTGCAGAAGTCCCACACAACCCCAACACAGAGGCTCCAGTTCATCAGAGTGGTCATGGACACTCAGTGGAGAAGGTCTCCCCCCGCCTCTCTTGAGTAGAGAATCGCCAGTGTCAGACTGATGGTTCAGCTGTTCAAGAAACACGCTGCTTTGCCAGCGGCTTCCTTCCTCCACCTCTGAGGTCTCATGGCCCCCTGCATTTATCTAGTGCCAGAGGCTAGGCTGCAGATGCAGTCTCTGCAATGGCTCCTTCCGGGTTAATGGTCCCAGTTTTTCAGCACTTTGATGATGTTCTAAAAGTATCCAGGTCAGTGACCAATGATCTCTCTTGGTGGGCCAGCAGCGAGAACATGTTGGCAGGGTAACTTTTATTGGACTCTGCCCCAGGCCAGGGTGGTCACTAACGCATCACTGGAAGGTTGGGGGGGCTCACTGCGAGGACTTGCAGGTGAGTGGCCTTTGGTCAGTGATGCAAGCATATGGCACATAAACAGACTGTAGCTGCGAGCAATCAGGTTTCTACACTCTTTACAAGTGAAGCGTGTCTGATTATGACAGACAGTAGAGTGGCCATGAACTACCTGAACAAGCAGGGCGATGTGCGCTCCCTCCCCCTTTGCAGAGAGGTGATGCAGCTGTGGTTCTGGCTTTGGTGAATCAGATCTCAGTCTCAGCAGTACATCTGGCAGGGACAGAGAACATATTAGTGGATGGTCTGAGCAGGCAGAGCACGGTCTCACACGAGTGGGAAGTGTGCCAAGAAGTCCTGGAAGAAGTCTTCTCTCAGTGGATCTGTTTGCCAGTGAGTCCAACAGGAAATGCAGACCACTTTGCTCGAGCGCTGCATGCTGTCATCCTCTGGATTCACCTGACAGCTCCACGCTCTTGGTTTCTCAGCTCCAGAGAATCTTCCCAGCTTACTTTTAGCGTTTGGGATTTGAAGAGGGATCCTCTGCTGGTCCCAGCCTTGCGGACTCCCTCTTGCTCTCCCAACTACATCTGACCTTTCTCTCTCAGCAGCCTCCCTTTATACACCTGTGTGAGGTTAATGGGCTGCAGGTTTTTGATTAGGGTTGGGTCTGCCTGACCTTGCCTGACTTCATTAAGGGGACAGCCTGCTGTCAGAGTGTTGTAGTCCGTCATCTGTGTCTTAGTGGGTTGTTCACTGGTAATCCTCACCCCTCCAGGCTGCCTCTTCTTCTCAGCATTATGGAAAAATTGGGGTGGGGAGATGTTGTGTGTTTGAAAATACCCCAAAAAGACAGAGGGGTTGTGGATAACGGGAGAGGGGGGATACCGTATCTCGATTAGGGTCTTTCCATGAGACTGACCCCGGGCTGCCATACCCAGGTGATCCTCCCGCACTGGTGCACCCCCACGGTCTGGATCCAAAGGCGATGGCTGTACCCTGGCCACCCAAATAGAGTATTCTTGGGGTCCAAATGGGAGAATACCCCCAGGTTTCTCACAACCGGAAATCCAGAATCCCTAAACCTACATGTGTGGCTCTTGAGAGGCTGAGATTTGACTGGGACCTTTCAGAAGAAGTTTTGGAGGAGCAACTGACTGCATGTAGTCCGTCAACAAGATCACTATATGCGTGGAGGTGAAGAAGATTGGAGGTGTGGTACAGGGAGTATGAGGTAAACCCTATATCCTGCCCCACCACTATGGTGATGGAGTTCCTTCTTTCACTGTTTTAGTTAGGCCTTCAGGTCACAACACTCGTAGATACTTTGCAGCTTTGTCTGTGTTCAAAAGGTCTCCGGATCAGGAGTCCTTCTTTACGATGCCGGTCAAGGCCCAATTCCTGAAGGACCTTCTGAATGTGTTTCCGCCTATCCCCTTTGTTGTTCCAGACTGGGACCCTAATTTGATTCTCACCTTCCTTATTGCAGCTCCTTTTGAGCCTTTGCAATCATCTTCTATACATTTGCTCACCTTGAAGACCGCAATCTTGGTGGCCTTCATGTCAGCCAGACGGGTCAGCAAGCTGCATGCCTTGTCATGCAAACCGCCTCTTCTTTGATTTTTTTTCGGGAGAAAGATGCCATGAAGGAGTGACCCGTATGGTAGTATCAGAATTTCTCTTGTCCCAGGCCATTGACCTTCCTGTCTTTTACCCGTCCCCACCCCCCTCCAAGAATAGAATAGAAAAAACATGTGTATTGTGCATATCCAAAGAATCAAATAAAACATACATCTGGGCGCAGATAAGTATGAAAGAATCGGCAGTAGAAGCAAACATTACTGAAAGAGAGAGGTTTTTAACCTGTTTTTGAAGGTCTCAAGTGATTCAATTAGTCGTAAATCAAATGTCGTAAATCAAATGGAAGTTTATTCCATGTTTGCGGGGCCATACCTGAGAAACATCTGTTCCCATAGGTGGCTGATTTGGAGAATGGAACTGTCAAAAGACACCCTTCCAATGACCTCAAGACTTTGTTCTTTTTAAACAATTTTTATTATTTTTTAACAACACATCAAACTTAACCAACATGTCGGACATTCCCGTTTACTAGCATCATGGTTTACAATTGCATGGTGCACATTGCCGTCTTCCTCCCGCACTCCCCATTAACTCGGGCACCTGCTTCAATGCCTCATATTCCGTTTCTTAGGGTTCATCTCCTTCACTGTTCCCAGACGTATCATCTTCGCTGGGTTCGACATGGGAGAGTCCCGACATCGTGGCCACCATTTGTCTCCATGCTATTAGGGGTCCCGCTTCCTCCTCCCGTCCCCTACTGACTGCTTCATACCATGCTGCCGTCTCAGCCTCTGCCCACTTCAAGAGATAATTCCACCACACCTCTAATCTGGGTCTTTGGGCTACTTTCCAGCCCATAGCAATTCTCAGTTTGGCCAAGATGTAGGCCCGGTCTTTCAGTTTACTAATATGCTTTAGGTTACGTGGTCTGGTAAATCCCCCCCCCCCCCAACATGCATGCCCATACTGATTCCACCTCTAGCTTGATCCCCTTTTGGGACAAGCGTTGTTTAATTTCCACCCAGAATCTTCCCACCTCCTGGCACGCCCAGAACATGCGGATCATCCCTGCGCCCACCTCACCGCACTTAGGGCATTTCTGTGTCACTGAGATTCCAAACTTAGGGATTTTACTCGGGGTCATATATGCCCTGTGGGTAACATATAACTGGATCTGCTGCAGCCTTGCGTTTCGGGACACCTTCTTATGCTATCTCTGGGCTCTTTCCCATTGTCCATCCTGCATTGGTTCTCCCGCCTCTTCCTCCCAATCCCGCCTCAGCTGGAGCAATTCCTTACCCACTCTGGACATCCATAGCTCATAGATTCGGGATATTTCGTGCCCGCCCTCCGAGATATTGTACATCGTTTCAATGACAGTTTCGGTGTTGTTCTGCTAGTACTCTCTTGGGCCACTTTTCTCCCACTCGTTTAATGATTCTAATATATGTAATGTATTGTCCTTTGTGCATTCCGGTGTCCTCCATTATCTTTTGGAAGTCTAGTACCTCCCCCTCTTACAATATATCTCCTAGGGTCGCGAGTCTCACCGGTTCCCAGAATTTACAGATCCCTTTTATCATTTGCTCGTCCTCTCCGCATAGCGCCACGAGTGGCACCTGCGGGGAGCATGGGGTCGGGTTTCCCACTACTTGGCACGCTTTGCGCCATGTTTTCCAGCCTAGTTCCAGCAATCTCCCTCGTCCTTGCATCTCAAGCTTGGGTAGCCATATCAATTCTTTTAAGAAAAATGGGTCACAATCCTTCCCAAGCAATCTGGCTTCTGACGTCTCATCTTCGGAAAACCATCTGGCTACGTACTGAAGCTGCCCCGCCAGGTGGTACATCTCGAAGTTCGGCAGGTTTATGCCCCCTCTATCATACGAGTTCTGCAATTTACATAGCGCCACCCTGTTTCTAGTGTCATGCCATATAAAGCCCCCGCATAAGCTCTGGAGTTTCGTGAAAAAGCGTTTGGGGAGCATATATGGGATATTCGAAATGAAGTGTAGCAGCCTGGGCAGGACCACCATCTTGAGCAAGGCTGCCCTACCCACCAGGGCCAGTGGGAGTTTCGCCCAGAACCCCATACTGTTCTTGATGCCTTCCACTGCCCTTTCTGTGTTATATTTATATTCATCTAAAATCGTATGATATACATTAATCCCCAGGCATCTGATTGTTCTAGTCTGCCAGGGTCTCTGCAGGATAGGTAGGTTCCCCTGTGGGACTCCCCTGTATATCCCCAGGGGGAACATTCATGACTTTTTGGGGTTTACTGCTATGCCCGAAAGGGTCGCATGGTGTTCCATCACTTCCAGGATGTACTGCAAGTTTACCTCTGGGAAGAGCAAGTATAGCAACATATCATCAGCGTACAATGATATCAAGTGCTGACCCCCCTTCGTGTGGACCCCTATCTCTCCGTACTGCTGTCTGAGGCAGATCGCTAGTGGTTCTAATGAAAGAATAACCAGGGGCAGCCCTGTCTTGTGCCCCTACTTAGCTGCCATTTGTCTGAAATTATCGCACCTGTTTTGACCCTAGCTGTTGGGGAGCTATATACCATCTTCTCCAGCTTGGGGTCTGGCATGGATTCACATGCTCATGAATATTCCACGTCGTCAGGCTGGGAATCCTCTATAAAGAAAAAACCAGTATCAGTTTCGTTTCTGATCTGTCTTTCGTAGTAATAACCAATCACTGGTCTCTGCGTCATACTGACCACAGCCAATGACTGCCCTCTACCTAAGCACCGCCTCTGGCAGCCATCTTCAGATTTTTACCGCACGTTCATGTGTTGGGATCCTCGTGCTATTGCTCTCGAGCATTAGTGCTATTTTTTCACGTTTTTTTTCTCAAAACTTCGTTTTTTCCGGTCAAAAGAGCCTCAAGCTCCACCGACTCTCCATCCGATCAACGGGGACCCGTGTCGGATTCGTCTGCGCCCCTCAAGGGTGAAGATTTCGTCGAGCTACGTTTGGAGGACTCCAGAAGCTTCTCAGGCCCGGACATGGCCCAGGAGAAGGGAAGCTCGACGCCCGGAAAGCTGTTCAGGGTCTGCCCTGGATGCCAGCTGCAGAACGTCTTTAAGGAGGACGAACACTCCTTTTGTCTCTACTGCTTACATGAGGACAAGACGCACGTGGAGAAGGACTGTGCGTTTTGCGGCAATATGTTGGAGCGGACCATGAAGGACCGCTACCAACGCCTCGCCAACTGGCTGGAAGGGAAGAGCCCGTCAGGTGAGAAGAAGAGGAAGAAATCCGAGCGGTCTTCTAAGACCTTTGAGGACGCCCCGTCGACGGGGGTCCAACACAAGGCCAAGCACCGCGAGTCCGCTGGCACCGGGAGCGCCGAACGGTCGGGCTCTACGGGCGCCAGGCAGGGCGCACCCTCCCCGGCACCTTCAGCCACGAGCCAACGCTCTGGGTCGGGTAAGAGGAAGGGCGAGCACCCGGCTAAACTCCTGGAGAGGCCCCGGTCGAGCTCGAAGGCCCCATCGGAGGGGGAGCGAGGCAGTGTCCCCCCCCTCAAGGATAAGGCGGTGAGCGCACCTAAGGTGGTGAAGGCCTTAATCCATCCGGCCAAGCCCTCTATCGATACTGTCGCGGCGGCCCTGGCTCAGCCTGTGGAGGCTACACCAGTGGTGGCGACCTCGGGGCTCGGAGTCTCCCTGCCACCTCGGAGGGAGTCCTCGTTTGTGCCCATCGATAGGACCCCCGTGAAATCCCCGGCGGGGAAGAAAAAGGGGGGGCAGGGCGTCGTCGTAGATTCGGCTTCAGAGGAAGAGCTGATCGAGGTCTTAAGCCACGGCCTTGGCGTGGATGAAGACCCAATGCAGGTGACGACGACAGCGTCGAGGGTGCCGACGGGGCCCCTGATCGCCCGTCGGATTCCCCTCTGCCAGCGCCGCAAGACAACTCGGCGGCCATTTTGTTGGCTATACAGTCCTTATGCTCGGAGATAAGGACGAGACTACCGTTGCCGACGGAGGAGCCTCTCCCGTCGGGGGATCCTGAACCGGGACCTTCAGGTGTTCCCCCTCCCAAGAAAAGAAGGATTCACCCTTCACCTCCTTTTCAGCCGTCGCGACCCGTCCAGCCCTCCTCCCCGTCCACCCGAGGGGATGATACGGGGACTGACACGGCAGCGACGGGTACGGACGACGAGGTATACGACGAGGACCTCCCGTCGTCACCTCCCACCAGGGCCTCTCCGCCCGACGAGATTGGATCGTTCCACTCCATGATCGCCAGGGCATCCGAGCTTTTCCAACTCTGCCCTGAGGAGAAGAAAAAGGAAGGATTCCTTTATCAACGGCGCGAGGCCAAGAGGAAGACGGTCCTCGCGGTGCCTCTACTGGACGACATTTGGGATGAGGGCCTCGCCCTCCTCAAGAACGCTTCCACGACGCCAGCTAGAAGAGACCGGTACGAAAAGAAGTACCGGGTCCCGGACGCGGCCCCCCTGTGCCTCCGGGCGCAGCCTACCCCGGACTCCGTCGTCTCCGCGGCGGCCAGGAAGAAAGCGGGGGGGTGCGGCCTCCACATCGACTTCCCCACCGGACGGCGAGGGAAAGAAATTGGACGCTATGGGACGCAGGGTCATCTCGTCTGCAGCGACGACGATTAAAGCGGCCAACGCCTTGGCTATCGTGGCCCGCTACGACAGGGAGCTATGGTACAAACTGGCTCCCCTGCTGGACTTCCTACCGGACGACAAGAGGGCGGATGCCCTAGAGATCCTACAGGAAGGTGAGGTGGCGTCGGACCACGCCATCACTATTGCGACGGACATCGCCGACACTGGATTTCGCCAGTTGGGCAACGGCGTGTGCCTTAGACGGCGTGGATGGCTCAAGGCTACGGACTTCCGTCAAGACGTACAGACCAGAGTCCTGGACATGCCGTTCGATGGGAACAACCTGTTTGGGAAAACAGTGGACGATTCCCTTCAGGCCATTAAAGCGGACACTGAGACGGCCCGGGCCCTTGGGGTTCTACAGCAGCACGCGAGAGGCCTCTGGCTCCCGACGGAGAAGTCCCTCCATATCAACGTCCTGGAGCTCCGTGCAGTGTTCTGGGCCCTCAGGTCCTTCCTTCCGTCCCTCAAGGGCAAGGTAGTGAGGATCTTCACCGACAACACCACCACCATGTTTTACATCAGGAAACAGGGCGGAACCAGGTCCCCAGCACTGTCCAAGGAGGCGCAGGACCTGTGGCATTGGGCCGTCGCCCAAAGGATGTTTCTGGTGCCGTTTCATCTGGCAGGGATAAAAAACACCATCGCCGACTCACTCAGCAGGGAGCTGCGCTCGTGCCACGAGTGGGAACTACGGCAGGATCTAGTGGATCTCCTCTTCCGACGGTGGGGCACACCCCAGATCGACCTGTTCGCGACGGCGACGAACTCCAAGCGCCGGAGGTTCGCCAGCAGGTTTCCCCAGGCGAGGAGCATGGGCGATGCTTTCTCGTTCCCCTGGGAGGGCCTGTTCCTCTATGCGTTCCCTCCTTTGCCACTGCTAATCCGGCTCGTCAACCAGCTCAAGAGGTCACGGTGCAGGATGATCCTCGTCGCACCTGCGTGGCCGAGGCAGATATGGTTCCCGGACCTTCTGGACTTGTCAGCGTCCCCGCCAATCAAGCTGCCGGTGGACGCGGATCTACTCTCCAGGGAAGGAGACGCCATCCTTCACCACGACCCGAAATCGCTGAACTTGCAGGCCTGGCTCCTGCAGCGCTAGAGTTTGGAGGATACGACATACCGGCCGACTGCAGAGAGGTTCTTGCAAAGGCCAGGGCGTCCTCGACTCTTAAATGCTACGGACACAAATGGAAGAGGTTCTCTGTCTGGTGCCACGCACAGAAGATTAACCCTCTACGGATTACGGCTCCCCAGGTACTGCCGTACCTGCTGACGCTGGCCAAAGCTGGACTGGCACACGCGTCCATCAAGATTCATCTTGCTGCGATCTCCCGATACACCAGAACCACGGGCCGGACGTCCCTGTGGTCTCATCGTCTGGTGAAAGAGTTCATGAAGGGACTGTTCAGATCGTTCCCGCCGGTGAAGGCGCCGGCCCTGGCGTGGGAGCTCAACGTGGTGCTGACCAAGCTCATGGGACCTCCGTTCGAGCCTCTGCACTCGGCCCCGTTGAAGTTTCTGTCGTGGAAAACAGCGTTTCTTGTGCCCATCACCTCCGCACGACGGGTGGGAGAGATCCAGGCCCTTTCCTGCAAGGCCCCGTACTTGACTTTTCACGACACGAGGGTAGTGCTCAGGACGCACCCCTCCTTCATGCCCAAGGTACCGTCGGACTTCCATCTCAACAAACCCTTGGTGTTGCCTGTGTTCTTCCCGTCGCCGGCTGAGAGGACTTTGCACTCGCTGGATGTGGCTAGAGCGCTGAAGTTCTACGTGGACCGCACTAAGTGTTTTCGGAAGACGTCACAACTCTTTGTGAACTTTGGACCTGTCAATCAGGGGAAGGCTCTCTCGAAGGCTTCCATTTCCAGATGGCTCTCCGGCTGTATCATGTACTGTCATCGGTTGGCAAACCGACCGCTGCCTGGCCGTCCGAGAGCCCATTCCACCAGAGCGATCGCAGCTACCACGGCGTTCCTTTCTGGTGTGCCCCTGCTGGACATATGCAGGGCTGCTACGTGGAGGTCGACGCACACCTTCACGAAATTCTACTGCGTCGATCGGGATTCCAGGGAGGAGTCCAGGGTCGGCCAAGCAGTGCTACGCAACCTGTTCGCCTGAGGTGAGCCTGGTGAGGAGGTAAGATGCTTAATGTTGAGTTTGATGTAATGCTTAATGTTGAGCCTTTGCCACCTCCCGTGGTTGTGCATGTGTGTACTGCTATGTATTCTTTATTCATGAGCATGTGAATCCATGCCAGACCCCATGCTGGAGAAGGAACAAGTTACTTACCTGTAACTGTTGTTCTCCAGCATGGGTCTGGCATGGATTCACATGCGAACCCTCCCGCCTACCCCTCTGCGGCTCTTCACTTGGTCATACTGCCACTTCACGTGCTTCCAAATCTGAAGATGGCTGCCAGAGGCGGTGCTTAGGTAGAGGGCAGTCATTGGCTGTGGTCAGTATGATGCAGAGACCAGTGATTGGTTATTACTACGAAAGACAGATCAGAAACGAAACTGATACTGGTTTATTCTTTACCGAGGATTCCCAGCCTGACGACGGGGAATATTCATGAGCATGTGAATCCATGCCAGACCCATGCTGGAGAACAACAGTTACAGGTAAGTAACTTGTTCCTTCACCCACCTCAGATACCCTGGTCCCATCCCGTATTCTTTCAAAGCCGCCATCAACCAAGGCCATCTCACAGAGTCAAAGGCTTTTATTGCATCCAGCAAGACTATTGCCATTTCGCTAAGGTCACCCTCTGTCCTATAATGTGGTGGAGTCTGCTGTGGTTATTGGTTATGTTCCTGCCTGGGACGTAACCGGTTTGATCAGGGTGTATGAGTTTGCTTATCACCCTTTTAAGTCTGTTCGCCAACACCTCCGTGAGGATTTTGCTGTCTTGGTTTAACATGGATAGGGGTCTGTACGACCCGCATTCTGTGCTTGGCTTACCAGGTTTGAGGAGCAGAATAATCACTGCCTCCCTTAGGGATTTCGTCAATCTTCCCCTTTTGAACGCCCCATTCAGCATAGCCAGCAGCGGGTGGAGTACTTCCTGTCTGTACGTTTTGTAGATTCACTGGGGAGCCCATCTGACCCCGGAGCTTTGCAAGTGGGGAGGTGCTGTACCACTGTCTCTGGTTCCTCTATTGTAATTGGGGCCTCCAGGTTCTCCCTTTCTTCCTCATTTAATTTGGGTAATTCTATGTCTTCCAGTGTCTCCAGGGTCTCCTGTTCTGCAACCTCCCCCGTGTCTTCATAGTCGTTTGTAGAATCTCAGGAACCCCTCATTCACCCCCTCCTGGGTGTTCCAGCACTGACCATCTTCTCCCTTTATCTTCCTGACTACTGGTCTTGGTGTCTCGTTTTTATATAATGAAGCTAGCAGCCTCCCCGGTTTATCCCCCCTGCATGTTGCCTTTCAATATACTTTTTATAGTTCAGATTGCATAGCCTTTCCCACAGCCCCCCGCTGACTTGTTGTAGTTGGCTCACTTGTTCGGTGTCCTCCTGTGAGGTGACTCCCCTATTCATTATTTCTTCTAGTTTCTTCTCGGTCTCTGTAGTTCACGCTCTATGCCCCCTTGGAGCCCTCTGGATTTGGATATAGCCGCTCCTCTCACTACCACCTTAAACGCCTCCCATAGGGTTCCTTCTGACTTTACACTCCCCATGTTAGTCTCAAAATACTCTGATCTCCTCCCTTAGATCCTCTCAGAATGCTGAGTCCTTCAGACCCCAGCTCTAAGCCTCCACATCGTAATTCTTGCTCTGGTGGGGCTGATGTCTCCACTCCAGGACCAGGGGGGAGTGGTCTGATAATATTCTTGCCTTATATTCAGAGCCCATCATTTCCCCTACAAGTTCTGAGGCGACTAACATATAATCCAGTCTCATATACAGGTTGTGCAGGGCCGCGTAGCGTGAATAGTGCCTATCATTCGGGTGTTGCTGTCTCCAGATGTCCTCTAGCCCGAAGTCTCTCAGCAGGGCCTGTAGTGTTTTCGCGGCGGGGTGAGTTTGTCAAGTTTTGTGTCTGACCTGTCCATTTTGGGGTGAGCGTACAGTTAAAGTCCCCTCCCCATATGATCGCGCCTCACATAAGGGGGCTGATTTTGCTATATAGTGTCCTGAAGTAGGCCGCCGTATCTTAATTGGGGGCGTACGTATTTATAATACTCAATTCTCTGTTCTCCAACAGCCCTCAGATCATTATCATCCTCCCCTCTGGCTCCACCGTGGCCTGAAGCATCTGGAATGGTACGTGAGGTGCCACCCAGGTTACCACCCCCCTAGCATAAGCGGAGTATGTCGCTCCCATGGTGGTCTCTCTCCACTTTTTTTTTTACCACCTCTAGTTTCTCTTTGGTTAGGTGGGTTTCTTGCAGTAGTGTTATCTTTTGCCTACTCAAATACATCATTACTGTATTCCTCTTCAGGTAACTGTTAAGGCCTCTCACATTCCAAGTTACGATTCTAAGACCTCCCATTGTCATCCATATTTTGTCCCTTCACCCTCCCTCTTTGTTCCTCTCTCCGACTTCGTTTGGCATGAATGTGGGCTTGTTCCCTGTCCATTTTTAATATTAACGTTAACTCCCCAACTAACCCCCTCACCCTGTGCTCCCCAACTATATTCACTGCCCACATTCCTTCCCCTCCCTCCTCCCTACCCGTCCCCAACTGATGCCCAGCTCCCTCCCTGGATCTCAGGCTCCCCTGCATCTGGTCCTATCTTGGAGTGCCGAAGTAAGGAACGCAGCAGGGTGTTAACAATCTATCGGTAACCTAACTAATCTATTCTTGGGGGTACGAGAGCGAGTTCCATGAGGCTCCTACAATTTTGCTGTATATCTCTGTGCTTGAGCTTTCGTATTTATACAGCTCTCGTTGCATATATCCCAACTGTCTTCGCCCTGTCTTATATTCTAGTCCCAGTGTCTGATTCTGCAGCACCGTGGGCACCGCAGCCTCTATTTTACTTATCTGCACCGTCTTCTCTGTGGATACAAGTTTCCGATGGGCAGTTCTGTGTGTCCAGCCACTCTGACGCATCCTCTGGGGTGTCGAAGAACAGTGTTCTATTTTTGTGGTACACCTTCAGTTTGGCCGGGTATATTAACATATATTTGTAGCCTGCTTCCCGCAACCTTCTTTTCACTGCTCCATAGTTCATACGACGTCTTTGCACCAACAGTGTGTAGTCCGGGTATGCCGTTATGTTCGCCGATGCCCTTTGTATCGTGCCTCCTTTCCGGAAGTTTTCTAGGATCTTTTCCTCAGTATCAATAGTACAGGATTTTGGCGATTATTGGTCTCGGGGGAGGTGGGGGTGGGGATCCTGGCGGTGGCCTCCTTGTTAGGGCCCTATGCGCTCGTTCCACCGCAAATCCTTGAGTGAGTACCCCTCCTGTTATTTCTTGCAGCAGCATCGTTTCGATATAGTCCATGGGGTTTGTTCCCTCTGTTCCTTCCGGTAGTCACATGATGCGTATGTTGTTTCGCCGGGCGCGTTCCTCCGCCTCTTCTGCCCTATTTTCTAAATTGCTCATGCGTTGTTCCAGGATGTGTATCTCCGATTTGTGAGACGCACATGCAGCTGTGTTCGGGGCCACTTCCTTCTCCAGTTCGCCTGTGTGCTCTGCCAGTGTTCTGACATCTTGCCTGAGGAGATTCACCTCTTCCTGTACTGCGCCAACTTTAAGTTCCAGTGCCGCCCTCTTTCGACCATGGCCGATTCCAGTTTGGTTTCCCACGCTAGTTTCACGTCTGCAATTGCTTCCAGGATCTGCTGATCTTTGCTCACTGTGACGGTGTCCATGGCGGGGGTCTTCTCCTTGCTCCTGGCCCCTCCTGCCATTTGAGGTGTCCTTGCGTATTCTTCCAGCGTGGGTTGTTTGCCCTTTACCTTGGTCTGTTTGTTTGCCATCTGGATGTTGACGTATGCTTCACTTTGGGCTCTCGGGAGTGTGGTCTCCAGCGCCTCAGTGGTAGTCCGTACCCCGCTTTGGTGCTTGAGGGAGGCTTTGGTAGGAGTCCTCGCATTCCGTTCGCATTGTTTCGCGAGTGGGTTGTGTCCTCCCACGTCCCTGGCTGCTGCTATTTCTTATTGTCTTTGCGTCCCGGCTCTTGTTGGGCCGTGTCGCTATCTGCACGCCCAAGGGCTTGTGAGCCTGTCCTGGTTTTATTATTGGACCCAGCAATTCCCAATAGCGATCTCAATTTACCACTTTGCGTGGTGTACCCGACCTTTGTAGTTTCTGGTGGCTACCCCGCGTGTCCCCGGGGGTCTCGTTTCGCTGGAATGCCCATCCTCACGGGGCCTGCGGTACAGTATCCACCTCGGCCAATGACCTCAAGACTTGGCTTGGATCATAAGAGATCATTTTAGCTGAACGATAGACTGCTGCTTAGCTATGGATGCATATGAAAACTAGGCACAATGTCTTGAACAGAATTTGTTGTTGCACCGGAAGCCAATCAATACTCCTACGAAAATGGGATATAGATGCCATCTTAGGCAGTGAGAAAATGAGTCTCACTGCAGAGTTTTGAGCGACCTGTAGCTGTGAAATTTGGTATTTCGGAATTCCCAAAAGGAGGGAGCTACAGTAGTCGAGCTCTGAATTTACAAGTGCTCCAATCACTGAGCACTGGTCTTTGTCCATGTGAGGAAGGCATGGTATCAACAGTAGACACAGACACATGGATACAAGTTTTGAAAAACTTAATTTTATATTTTGTAAGGTTGGGAGAATTCCTAACTAGCCCTAGCTCTAAGATGGGAGTAATCTCGACCATCACAACAAAACAAACAGTCGAAATCAGTTGAGTTAAACTAAAAAGGCCTATACTAACATAAACCTAACTTTGCCCTCACTCTTGAATAACAAATGTGAAAAGGGAATATGTAAAAGAAATGTGGTGCTTCAAAAGAAATGTCAGAATGGCAAAAGATAACAGCTCCCTTCCACACGTTCAAAAGCACTGGGTCTAGAGATTTTTCCAGAGGTAGGTTCATGGCTCACTCTGGCGTACTGGCGATTCAACAGTTCTAGTTTGAGCATCGGGCTCCTCAAAGTTCAATACATTCTTGGTATCACAACAAATACACAGTTCAAGTCCTTCTGTCTTACTTTCATTCACCTCAGCATAGGCTTCCCTCTGTCAGGCTTGAACCTCTGTATGTCACTGGGTCTCCCTCTGCCGGGCTCAGACCCTTCGCAGTTGGCCACGTCGGGGTTCCCTTCCACAAGCTTTGTTTCACAAACAAATCCACTATTCAAGTCTTTCTGTTGTTGAAGGCTTTTGAAACTTCAAATTATTTTATGAAGACCCCTGCATGACCACTTTGGTGTTTTCATCAATATCGTTCAAAGTTCTTACATGCTTTCTCAACAAACTAAATCTTTCTGGTGCTTGTAGCTCATAAACTCTCATAGGCTTCTCTCAGTCTGGCTCGAGACAAATCTCTTCATGCTTCAATACCTTTAACAGTTCGCCGTTAATCATTTCCTTTTCTTATTCTGCGTGCCCATACATTTCACAGAGGCATTCGATAGTGCGCTTCACATTCGCAGGACTACTCTGTTACTTTGTATAGCCTATCACCGCTTCTGTGCAACCTTGCTTCTTATCGTTTCATGCGGTACGTGTGTGTTCTTGTCTGCTACTGTTTCACTCACAACACATAACCAGGTTTTTGTTTTCACTAGCAACTCAGTGGTTGTGTTTATCTCGTATCTTTTCCCATTCGCTGTGCACGCAGCTGTCAAGGATTCTCTCACCGTCTCATCTGTGCCTGCCCAACTCTGTCGTTCACCCGGGAGGGCAAGCAGCAACCTTGACACACTTCAAAGGCAGGTTTTCTTTACCTTCTTAGCGTTACTCTGCCGACCCTTGTTGCTTCTTGGAGATGCAGTTTATCTGCCTGGCTTTCTTCTGCTCTTCTCAGCCTTCGAATAGCCCCTTGGCCTGCCGTTCTCCACAGCTTGGTTTGCTGTAGCTCAAGACTGTTCTTCTCATACCCAGCCTCGCTCAGCTGCTCCCTAAAAAAAAGTCTCCAATTTCCAATTTTCCCAAACTTCAAACTCCAAGTCCCACAATACATTATTGCTGTTTTTCTCCCACTTCACTAGCTCCCTGCGGCAGAATTTTGTCGATCTTGGGAGCATATGATTGATTCTTCAATGGGATGTCACTGAGTTCAGGATCTCACCACCTGCCCCTCTGGGCTTCAGTAGCTCACCCAGGGAACGAGCACTGACTTGGACACTGCCAGCAAACTCCAGCTGTCCCTGGTTTGGCACCTTGGAGAGAGGGCTCCCTCGCCACACTGCAGCCTCTTTTACTTACAGGCTCAGTGTCTTGGCAGTCCGTCCTTCTCCAGGGCTATCCCAGCTGCTGCTTTCTCCTGGTCTTCACGGTCCTTCCAGCACCCCAGCTCACCCAGTGTGTGCTCCACCTTTTATACTTGGTGGGAAAGTAAATTGGAGTCAGGTGTGAGTAATTTCCCAGCCCTGCCTGACTGACTGACCCTATTAACGGGTCAACATAGGGTTGGGTGTAAACAGTCTTTCCTCTGTGTTTCAAGGGGTTCTACAGAGGTAATCCTCGTGGCTATGTTGTCTCTTCTTCTTCCCAGTGCTTTGGCAGTCAAAAGGAAAATAGGAATTATGGGAGTTGTAGTGTTCCCTAGGGATTGGGGGAAAATCAGGTAAAGTACTGTCAGAAGAAGTCGAATAATCGTGTTGCTGTAAAAAAAACTAGGTAATATTTTTAATTCCCTTTTTCCAGTTCTTTTAAGCCTTTTTTATCTTGGTACCTGTTGGAATTGGAGAGGGGTTAACAGGACTGAATTCGCAATAGCCCATGAAGGCAGAGGAAACGTTGTTTAGGGGGTTGTTGGTAAGAGAGGGATACCATGTCTCACCTTCTCATGACTCACGACCCATGTGATCCTGCCTCACTTGTCCACCTCCAGGGTTTGGATCCAGCAGCGTTGGCCGTCCCCCTCTCCACCTGAGAAGTAGATCCCCGGGAGTAGGCAGGGAAAAGCCCTTAGAATTTTCACAGTCCATAATAAGAGGTATTCATGGTTTTTAAAATTTAAGTTGATAATGGACTGTTTTAATGGTTTGGTTAATCTGTCCATTACAGTTCATGTTTGACTGCCAAATACAACCCAAATGCTTGACCTTTTGTGAATGATATGTCTGAACATTAAACAAAGAAGGGCAGGGAAATGGCATAAGGTTTCCTAATCTTTTTTTTTTTAACCAAATACAATAATTTCCATTTTGGATGGATTTAATTGCAACTTGTTTTCCAACATCCAAGTTTTGATTGACTCAGCACATGCTAGAACACGAGCAAAGCTTTTTTACCACACATAGATTTGTGTGTCATCCGCATATGAACGATATTTTAAATCAAATTGAGAAAAGAGATTTATAAGAGGGCAGATGTGCACATTAAATAACAGTGGGGATAAAGAAGATCTGTGATGGACTCCACATTCCACTGATAACAAGCCTGATTTAAAAGGGCCCAGTTTAACCTGCTGGTTTGGTCTATCGGGAAGGAGAAGCATTCCAAGACATTCTCGGATACCCAGGAAACTGTAGTGAGTCTAGAGAGGAGAATCTTAAAGTCAACCGTATCAAAGGCAGTCGATAGGTCTAGCATAACAAGCATGCTAATATTACCCTCATCGGCCGCCCTCAAGATATCCCATACTGTGACAAGAGCTGACTCTGTCACATGTGCAGGTCTACACCCTGACTGATATATGTCCAGGATGCCATGCTCTTCCACAAAACTCTGTATCTGCATTGTCACCACTTTCTCTCAAATCTTTGCAGGCCCCACGCATGCCGGCAATTGGATGGTAATTCGATAGAAGCTTATGGTCCAGAGATTATTTCTTTAAAAATGGAGTGAGATATGATTTTATTAATTCTGGTGGAACACATCCTTGACTTAGTGATGCATTCACCAGTGAGTGAACAATCTCACTTAAAGCTGGTATATGCCGTTTAACTACATATGCTGGAATGCGGTCATAAATTAGATTGGTGGGTTAGAGCTTTTGCATAAGTGAGGATACTGTCTGCAAACTAACAGGAGTCAAAGCAAAAATCGGGGATAACGAGTAAAGAATCAACTGAGTATCATCAATGACAGTGCTATCCTGGCACATTGGACTTTGAGAGTCAATGTTCATACGGATCTGGTTTATTTTGTCCAGAAAATAAACATTTAACTCATTGGCCTGTTGAAGCGAGGAATCAAAACTATGAGTGACACATGGTGGAGAGACAAAGTTCTTAATAACTGAGAACAGCGTCTTTGACTTATTTTTCGCTGAAGTCATTTGTTTTTGTATATGGGCAGACTTAGCAGAGAATATATCTTCTTTATTATCTTTCAGGACCGATTTAGCTTCTTTACGGTCTTTGGGATCTCTGTTTTTAAGCCATTGATTTTCTTTCGTCCGATAGTTCGTTTTAGAGGTCTTTAAAGAGTCATTATACCATTTATGATTTCATTTCTTAGCCCTTTTAGAATGTTGAATGGTGGCAATTACATCACAGTTATTTTGTAAACCGGATATGCAAGTCCTGTATAATTCAACACAGTTCAGGTCAGGCTGTGTGCAGTTAAGGTCAGTCATTAGCTGGTCACTAGTAATAAAGTCAAGCTTTTTCTTTTAACGTGATAATTGAGAATTAAGTCACGTTACTACCAGCAGGTGAGGTAGCGATTGTCAAACAACCACAAAATGGTCTGGCCATGACACAGGAATGGTCTCAAGATAGGAAGGCTGTGCACCTCTAAAGATTACCGGGTCCAGACAGTGTCCTCCAGAGTGAGTGGCAGCCTTTGATAATACCTCCAAGTCATATGATTGTAAGAGATCATTAAAGTGCATAAGTCAGAATTATCAAGACTTTTGCACCAAATGTTCAGGTCACCTAAAATGATCAGCTTTTTTTGGCAAAGTGTCTCCTCTAAGGAGGAGGAGAGGTTCCACAGGCTAGGCTCAAAAAGCGTGCTGAGTTACTACATTGCCAGAACGGCAGAGTTTCAAAAGGTGGACCAGTTGTTTGTGGCTAAGAAAGGTTTAGCTGTTTAGAAGCGGACCATCTCACGGTGGATCACGCTTTGCATTTCCGAATACTACCACAATGCAGGGAGAGATCTACCTCCAGCCATTAGAGCGTACACCACTAGAGCGGTGGCTGCCTCTTCGGCCCTGCTAAGAGGAGTGCCAGTGAGGGAGATTTTCCGAGTGGCAGCCTGATCTTCGCTGCATACTTTTACCAAACACTACTGCCTGGATGTGGCCTGAAGAGGGCGGTTTTGCGAAATCTCCACCTCCTAAAAGGCTTTCATCCCACCCCCTTCACGGATACTGCTTAAAGGCTTTCATCCCACCCCTTCACGGATACTGCTTGGGGAGTCTATCTGATGAGGAATCTGCGGGGGAAAGGCAATCAATTGAAGGAGAAATTACTTACTGTAATGTTCTTTCTATGGGTTCTTCTCCCGCAGATTACTCATCACCCTCTCATTCATCCCTGCTAGGAAAGTGCCTACAGTCTGGGGCGACTTCTCTCTTGGGAGGAAGAGGTAGAGCTCTTGTTTGAGGCCTACAACACACTTCTTTTTGAGTTCTGCATTCTTTCTGTGGCCCCTTTTTCTTCACAAAAAGAAATCTGTTAGGTTTTGCCCCTTTTTTCTTATGAGTTACGGTTGTTTTAGCTGAATCGTTTATTTTACGTCTGCAGCTGCTGAGCTGGGAGTAGAAAAGGTGGGGTACAGAGGCGTAGTGAGGCAGTATATGTACAACAACCAACGTTGCATCTGAAGCAGCTGATCGAGACAAGACTTGAGGTGTACTACACCCCCTGTCGAAGATTTCTGAGCAGATGACACTGCAATGGATATCTATCTGATGAGGAATCTGCGGGAGAAGAATCCATAGAAAGAACATTATGATAGGTAATTTCTCCATTGCAAGACGCTATCTTCCCTAGGAACGTCTGACACCACTAGACTCATGGCATTTTTTAGCAAGAAAGTTTGTCTGTGGACTGAAAACTTGTAATACTTTTCCTGACTGATAACTACTCTATGGACATCCATAACACAGACAACCCCTATATAATCATCCTCTGCATGGGTGTCTTCTTGTTAACAGAAATATCTAGGGAAAAAACAAGTTCCAGAATGCTTTGCATAGTTGGGTATGTTGGCGACTAGATGCTCGCACTAACCAACCATACCCCATGATCTGTCAGATCTACTGCACAAATCCAAACATATGCTGAGGCAAGATCTGACCAGTGCTGGTTATTAGGAAAGATTCTCTTTTTTACACCTTCCCCCATTGACTTCAATAGAACACCCTTCTTGTTGCTTGTTTTTTTAACCTGTCCTGACTTTTTTGAAGGGAAATAAAGCCTTCAGCTTCATATCCCTATCCTTTCGCTCATTGTTATGGGGAGACTGACATGTCCTTAAGACGGTCCGTACTGAGAGAGACTGTCCCTCTTTTGGAAATTCCTATATTTTGGCAATTGCACACAGCACCTTACAGTGAAGTGCAATGGGCATACTTTGTATCCCCCTACGTTTTGAACTTATGAGTTTTTGGTTACTTTATATGTGTGCCTAACACAAGCTTGTGATAGCAGTAACATTTTCACTGTTTTGTATTGTTTTACTTGTGTGCATTTGCATTTAGTGCCAGAGTGTCTGCTGCAGAGTAGATGTGAAACCAGTCATTATCCCTGATTGAATGGTTCAGTTCCTTCCCAATAGTAGGCTCGAACCTGCTTTCGGCTCCAGGTTTGGGTAATAGGTGGACTCCTACAGTCATTCATCAGATCTATGAGCCGCCAAGATTCTATGAAGAAGGGCAGCCCGCTGATGACCTGAGAATGCCTTTGGTGGTCAAGCATCTGGTTTTAAGAGTTGCCTTTCGAGCAGGATAGAGTGGGGTACTTCCCTTACTTTAAAGAACATTTCAATTACAACCACAGCCCACTGCATCAGTTCTGAAATACCTTTGATGGCGAAACCATAGTGGAACTTGTGACTTTTTGGGCACAAGACAGCATGCATCTTAGGGCTGGACTTCATAAAACACAGGGAACTGTGTTGTGATTTTTCTATCTAATCCAACTGGTTTTCCTGCATTTAATTACTCACCTGTTGACTAGTATGTAATAATATCTCTAAAGGTGAATGTAAACATCTGCGATGTATGCTTTTTCAATACAATACTTTCACGTGATTTTTATTAGTGTGTTTAGAAAGTCATAATAAATTATATTTTCATATACTTATAAACTTGAATTATTGATGTTGATTGTAACCCTAGACCACTCACACTTTTCCTGAGACTAAGCCTTAACTGCTCGCCTACATTAGATTAATAGGGTTTTGGCTCTCTGTCTCTTCCGTTTACCATAAATAGGGTGGCCTCCTAAAATCCTACTGTCAGGGGCTGATTTTAGAAATCCATCTTAACATCTGTGATCAAAATGCTAGAGGCTGTCTGATGAAGAGGAGGGTGGGACCTGTGAGGAGATAAAACAGAATCCCAAATCCACAACTGAGAATACACAAAAGCCCTTCAAAGGTTTGTTGAAGCCTTCAGGAAGCACTTCATTTCCTGCCTTAGTGGGGATACATTAATCCAGTGCCATATTAACTAGGGAAATGTGTTCTGGTGTGAGAAAATAGTTTGTGTTCATCTCCAGAAGATAATTGTGGGGGGAAACGTGTTGAGGCCAGATCTCTTGTGCCGTCTCCTTTGAGTGCTATGAAATCTGCCTTGGAATCAGTGCTCCCTGTCATGAAAGCCATGTAATCCAGACGAAAATTAGGCCTGTTTCTGCTGCATAGACCTAATAATTGGCTTTGTCGACTGATTATTCAATAAGAATGGCAATTGCGCCGTCTGAGTTTAGTGTCCAGTGAGTGGGAGATTGCGCCCATTAAAGGGTAAATTGAGGATGTTGGCATGGACATAAGATCTGAGTTTAGATGCCTTCATCTATGCTAGTCATCTGATGTTCAAGCCTATACAAATGCCCTGTATCGTTTTGTCTATATGATAATGCAAAGATTTAATGCTATTAGATAACTGCTTGGGACATGACAGAGCTGTTTTAAAAAGAGCTTGCTGATTGAGCTTCAGTTTGAGTTGCCAAGCATACCTTGTCGGATGGCATTGCCCCGTACCTTTGATAATTCTGTTTGCTCAAAGCCTGAATGGGATAAGATTCTTCCCATGTTTTCTGGGCTTCTTTGGGAACATACTTTTATACTAGTAATCCTTTTCTCGAATTTGCTGTGAACACTGGTGGTGCTAGAATACCGCCCTCCCCCCCGTTTCACTAAGTCATATGAAGGGCAGCTACCGCAACATTTTTTTCTCATTACAGCTTGATTGTTATTTCCAGGCTGATGCTCAGTTTTGACAGGCAGTTCTTTGAAACCTGTTTGGTTGATTAAAGGAATAACATCCTTTCGCCTAACAATCAACTGTGCTGTGGAATCTCCCAACCATTTGGAATAAAGGGTATGTGATGTAGGTGCGTTACTCACCATAGTGACCACTGTGCTCCTAGTCCATTTTCAGTTTTGCCTTCCTTCCATCCCTGCAAACATATCTTTCAGTCGTGTTTATCCTTGACAGATGGAAAAAAAACACTAAAGGGTTGTGCCCACGGGGCGGAAAATAGAAAGCTGGGACTGGATCCCTGCTCATGCACTCGTGCGCAGCTGTTTCAGTACAAGTTTGTTGCAAATCTTCTAGTCCTACCCCAATACCGTCCTCACAGCGATAAGCATTGTTTACATTAGTACTCAAAAATAATTAGGATGGAAAAAAATGACCTATCCTTCCTGTTGGCACTGAAATGGATATCTTTGATGAATGGTTGTATTTTTCTACTTAAATATAAATGAAGACGCACACTGTATTTGATTGCCAAGTATTTTGATGTTGATTTGTCATGTGTGTACCAAAACATAAAATGAAGTAAACCTTAATCTCTCATCCTGCAACAAAATAAATACCATGCAGAAAGGAGACTTTATCTTTGCATTGCAACTGCTTATTCGAAAATAGTCCCTAAACGGTCTACCATTTTTAACAGAGTTTTCCGATGCCAATGCAAAATTCTATTGCCGGATTTACTATGCTGGGGAGTTTCACAAGATGCGTGATGTGATTCTGGGAAGCAGTGAAGAGGACTTTATTCGCTCTCTAGCCCACTGTGTGCCATGGCAGGCGAGGGGTGGCAAATCAGGGGCTGCATTTTACGCCACAGAAGGTAAGAGACCTCTACACATTTCCCCCCGAGCGTGGAACATTTTGAAACTGCAGCTGCTGGTGATCCTTTTGTTCAGTCACTGTTGCCAGTTGAGTCCAGACCGGGGTGGACTGGCCTACACAGAACTCTGGAGATTTCCTAGTGGGCCTCTGCATCATGGGCCTTTATATCCAAATGTTCTTATGGAAAAAGTGGTTGGATTTGCTAAATAAAATGTATAATATGGGGCCACTTTGAAAGTTATTCCCATGGCCTCTTTTGGTTCCAAATCCAGATGGGTCAGAATGGTGGTGAAGTCTTTTCATACAGCGTACTTTAGGAACCCATATAAATGCTAGCGTGTTAATCAGTCACAAGTTCACATACTGTGGATTATCCTGCCGTTTTATAGTTTGGTACAGAATAGCTTGTTTTCCTCAATGTGTAACTATATAGGCATTGACCATCAGGGTGCCCAGAATGACTGCCCATGCGGCTACCCATTGCCTACAATGCCTCCACTGCTGCGCTATCTTTAGATTATTTGTTTGTGATTGTATTTTGTGTGCATGATGTGTGAATGAATTATATGTGTGAATGAATTATATACAAAAATTCTGTGTCGTCTCTCAAAAGCCTGCCTCCGTCCCTAACACTAACAACTTAAACCAACTGTGCAAGGATGGTCTCTTCCCAAAGTAAGTGTTCATGGTAGTTCTAACCAACAGAAAAGTTCCCAGTCTCTCGGGCAACCAAAAGTTGATGAAATAATCCATATTGTGCTCCGATGAGACAACCCTGGGTCGACAGACCTAGGGTGATTGGCCCAGCAATTCTACCACAGTTGACGGCGCAACAGCGGTTGGACCTGGAGGCAGATATATCAGAAGAAGAAATAGCAACTGCTATTTCCCAACTCCATTCTTGGAAATCTCTGGGACCAAATGGCTTCTCAGTAGAGATCTGGAAGCGATTGGGTGAAGTGGTGGTGGGACCACTGGTGCACCGGCTATTCTTGTAAAGCGAGCAGGACGGTATATTGCCTGAGGATTAACGAGAGCGTGCATAGTAGTGCTTGCCAAACCCGGTAAACCACCAGAATATTGCGTCTCCTAGAGGCTGATTTCACTCATAAATGGGGAGGCAGTTGTCCTGACGAGGGTTTTGGCTTAACCGCCTGCTGTGGGTTATTGGACATCTAGTTCACACGGATCAATATGGGCTTCAGCCATCTAAATCTCATCTGCTTGAATATACGCAGGCTGCATATGGGCCTGGGCCAAGCCTCCACCATCTCAGGTCCTTCAGCCTTACTCTGAGTAGACTTTGAGAAGGCATTTGACTGTGTATCGGGACTCGTTGTGGGACACAATGGAGGGCATGGGATATGGGGAGAACTACCTGGGTTAGGTGCACCTGTTATATAACTCGCTGATGGCTGAAGTCAGGGTTAATGGGATCTCTTCATAGATAGTTCCCCTGTGGCGAGGGGCGAAGCAGGAGTGTCCACTCTCTCCTTTACTTTTCACGCTTGCAGTGGGGCCACTAGCAGTGAAGCTTAGGTCCAGCCCAGACAAGGTGGGATTCAGATGGCCATGAGGAGGAGAAGAGCGGGTCTCACTATATGATGATGATTTGCTGATTTATATGGGTGATCCACCCGACGCGTATCCTAAACGAATACCAGGGATTCAGCGGCGTCAAGTTCAACTGGTTCTGTTTCCCATACAGGGTGGGAACAGGGCAGTTACACAGGTCTGCCCATACAAGGTATTGATGACAGAATTTAGATATTTGGGGATTCAGTTGGGCAGACACCTCTCTGAGTTTCATGGGCTAAACATGTACCCGATAATGGACAGTTTCAGGCTGGATGTCACACACTGGCAGACCCTTCCATTGATGGGCAAGGCAGCCCTCTTTAAGATGATTATTTTGCCCAAGTTTTTGTATGTGTTGCAGAATGCTCCACACCCGTTTCCTTGGTCGCTCTTTTGGAGGATTGAGAGTGTGTTCAGGGAGCTCCTGTGGGGGGGGGCAAACGGGCACGTATGGGTCTCACTAATCTGCAGCGCTCCATGTGGGGGGGAGGCGGTCGGTCTGCCGTGCTTGCAATGGTATTATTGGGTGGCATAACTGGGTTGGTGAAGGACTGGCTGCACAGGGATCTCGGGGTAGCACACATCGTACTGGAACGGAGCTGGATGGCAGGGAGGTCTCAGGCACAAGTGCTGTATGGAAGGAGGAGGGGATGGCTTGCGCTCCGGCTCAAGACGAAACATGTGCAACAGGTATGGGTCGAGGCACACTGGCATTTGGGATTGGGAGGGCTACCCACCTTAAGTCAGCCCCTCTGGAGCAACTCCCATCTTCCGGAGCTTCTCGGAATGGGTCACTTTTTAGGAATTGGGAGAGTCTTGGGATACGGACCCTGACAGATGTTGTGCAAGAGGGTAGCCTCCTTCCGTTTGAGTTCCTACAGGAGAGGTTTGATCTCTAGGGTAGTGAAGGCTTTAGGTACATGCAGCTGGCACATGCAAAAGATCGCAGTTTGCAGATCTGCATGATATACCACAGGGCTCCCCTCTAGACGCTAATTTACCCCCGGCACGTATAGAGACCATGGTCATCTCAACTTTTTACCAAGTGGTATTGGCTTTTGGGTCCCAGGAACTGTCCCGCCTTAAGGGCAGATAAGAGGGGGATGTGGGTGCATTGGATCCCGAGGAGTGGGTGGAGGTGTTGATGATCCCGAGGGAAATTGGAATTTCAGCCAAGCTACGCCTCGTGCAATACAATCTCCTACACCAGGTCTACTGCTCCTGCACGCTATTGTTTGAATGGGGGAGGGTAGAAAATTACAGCTGTGCGGTGCGGGAGACCCAGAGGCACGTTCTTTCATATAATATGGGAGTGTGCAGAAGTGCAGGTCATCTTGTGGAAATGTATTGACAGACTGTCAGCAGTGTTGAGATCTGAGGTCCCCAGAGATCCCAAGTGTGTACTGCTGGGAATATGTGGGGAGGTTGGGTTCACCAAATTTGAGAAATTGTTCCTATCGGTCGCCCTGGACCAGATCAAAAAAGTCATTGCATCACTCTGGGGGGCCCCAACACGCCCCCAGACTGCTCGGCGGGCAGCTAAGGTGAACATATGTATGAACCTGGAAATACAGGTATATTATGCACCGGGTTGTCTGGGGGAAATGTATGAAAGTTTTGGGCAAATGGGAGGGGCGGGGAAGTGGAGTGGAGATTAGGACGGGGACCAGGTGTTTTTTTGGGCGGGGCTTGTAGGTGGCCCCCTTGGGCCCTGTGTTATATGATTGGTAATCTAATATTTTGTCAGTTCTCACACTATTGTGTCAAGCAATGTGTTTACATTGGTTATGTTCGTATAGAAAATAATAAAATGTTACAAAAAGAAAAGTTGAAAAGCTGAAGAAAAGTTATGAAATAAACAATGTTCATATGTATAGGATTCAAGGCTAGGGTTGTGCTTCTTTCATCTAGAGTTCTTTCCTTTTAGGTAAATGTCACTAGGCAATTCACAAGGACATACTTTGCATTTCTTTTATCCCACCAGCTTGGCACTCTTCTCTCCCAAGTATAGGATTATGTCCTTTTCACTTCCAGGTTCCTTTACCCTCTTGTTCTCAACTTCTTATATGATATGATATGGCATTTATAATACGCTTATACACAAGTGTTTCATGGGTGCGGATCCCAGACTTGCAAGGATGGAATGGCTTGCTTTACTCTCCTGACAAGCTTTTGTCCTCTCGTGGACTGTCTCTCTCTCTCTCTCTTACAAGGTCCCTGACCCTCTTGTTCCTCGTTACTTCAGGACTTTGCCTTACACATGGGTGTGGGTCCCAGACTTGCAATGTAGGGTTGTAACTGCTTGGTTTACTACCCAGCTAAGCACACAACTCTCCTTTTGTTTTCTCCTTTTTCAATCAGGGTCTCAGACCCTATTATTCCTGACTTCCCATATAGGTGTGGGTCCCAGACTTGCACTTTGTTGTTGTATCTGTTTTGTTCACTCTCCTGCCAAACTAACAATTCCTCTCTCTTGGTTATTCTCGGGGTCCCAGACCCACTTATACTTTGACTTCCTTATGGGTGCGTGTCCCAGACTCGCACTGCTCCTTCAGGGTCCCAGGCCCTCTTATTCCTTGAGGTCTCAGACCCACTTATACTTTCACTTCCATATGGATGCGGGTCCCAGACTCGCAGTCCCTTCTCAGGATCCCAGACCCTTGTTAGCTTCTTTGGTGCATTTACAGTCGTCTCCCGAGCAGCTGCATTGCTTCATAAGGCTCCGGTAGCATTCTGGTAAGCGGCAGGGTCTGCAGCGGTTCTGTAGACATCTGACTCTGCCCGGCTGCGTGTCCTTCCTCACAGGCGCTTCGCCGGTGCCTGGGGTGCCCAAAGGTTTATCTTGGCAGCAGCGCAAGTGGTCTTTCCAGCTTGGACCAGGTTTGCATCCTTCTTTTCTTACGTTCACAGCTTCCCTTTCGACTCTCGTCTGCTCACCCGGTGCGCCGCTCCCACAGTACATCCTTGGTGGATCGTTCTCCTTCTACATCCCAGCTGAGATCATTTTGAACTCCTGCGCTGGTTTGTTGCTTTCATTTGGGCCAATGACAAAACCCGTGAGAAGCAAGACCACTTGCGCTTATTCACCAAATTGATCCTCTGACTCTCGGTC
This sequence comes from Ambystoma mexicanum, assembly GCF_040938575.1. Lineage (NCBI taxonomy): Eukaryota > Metazoa > Chordata > Amphibia > Caudata > Ambystomatidae > Ambystoma > Ambystoma mexicanum. Next base: position 713,109,781 of record NC_090931.1, read on the forward strand.
ATCTTATTCACAGTACTTCTTTTAAAACTAGATGCAAAATAATTGTTGGTATTTCAGTCTTGTCAAGTATATTAGTTGACTAACTTGACAATAGAACACATTGGCTCTGTCAGAGGAGAGAAAGGAGGACTTGGTATTTGAGAAGGGATTGGTGGTAATGAAGCGGCGGCATACTTCATTTCCTGAGGATAGACGTCCCCAAACCCTTATGGGGCTTCCTTCCCCATGGGATCCTTCCTCTGTGCACCAGCCCTAGGGGTATTATTGTACTGTGGACGCACTGCCCTGGTCCCATGGGAAAGGTCTCCGCCTAGGGGAGAAGGGACCACATCCTCAGACTCAGATCACAGTGGGTCACGTCTGAATCTGTACAACCAATATCAAGCTGCAAAACTACTGTTGTGTTTTCTTTTTCTAGCATTAATCTGTTCTGGGTTTCTTTGCAGTTCATGTATTTCAAAGAATAATAGTTCCTCCTTATTTTATTTGTATTTAAATTGGGATTTTGTAGATCTTAGACCTCCCTTTGAGAAGCAGAGGAACCCTATATGTAAACAGTGGTTAAATAGCATTCCCAAAGTGGAGAACCAGTTACTCAGAGATGTACAAGAGTATAGACGGTCAGAGAATTAATTGATTATGTTCAACAGTATTGGTAAAAGGTGTATGGATGCCAAGGTTTTCAATATGTAGAGGATAGACATATTTTAAGAGACAGTCATGTATATCAAAACAGAAGTGCCTTGTAAACAAGTGTACTGAACTTCATTTTGCCGATCTTCGAGTCATCTAAAAATAAATTCCTAGAAAAGCCATTTTTGCTCCTTATTTACTTGTTGAATGTGCACTTGGTGTGGACAAAAACTATTATTTTCCATTCATTGCACATCTCAGTGCATAAAACTATGTACATGGCTAGGACTGGATTTGCTATAGCTTTATTTTTATGGGGCTGTACAAAAGCTGCAGAGCCTATTTATAAATTGTATTGTTTTGTTAATATTCTATATTGCTGCTCTTACAGTCAGAGCATGCAAATACTTTTCTGACAGTTTGTAGCTCTCTATACAAAGTTGGTATTGCCTAGTTTGGATGGCATGAAATAAAGATTGGAGCAACCACTGTGAACACATTTAGGGTGTGCCACGTCTTCCACAACTAACTTTGTTATGGCCCAAACTCACCTACCTGTCTGAATGTGGCACTGGCTATTAAAAATGTACTCTCCAAAAAAGTTATTAAATGATATATATATCTATGCATTGGTTCCGAGGGTTAAAATTGAGAAGTGGGGCTGGAGACCTAGTCATTAGGATAATTGTCTTTATTCTGATCAAAAAGCCCTTATGACGGCTACTAAATAAAGAAACTCGTTCCTAATGGCTGGCTGTACAGTAAAAGCTTTATTATCCAGCAGTCAATTTACCAGAACATTCTATTATCCGGCATATCCTACTGCCAGTTATAAAAACTTTCTGGCTATAGAAAAAAAGCTGAATAGCTTCCGTGCTGGATGATCAGCTTTCCGGATGGTAGAGCACCGGTAAACCCAGCAAAACAATGCTCTGAAGCTTTCTTATCCGACCTTTTTCTCAAACTACTAGTTTTCTGACACCCAGATTACCGACCTTGTTATCCTACATATTTACTTGCTTGGTTGAGGTCCCTATGATTCCGGGTAACAACATTGTTGTTGTACTTTGCTTGTAACATAGGTTGATCTCTTAACCGTCAAATGCGGAACACTTGGTAGTAGCTCTTTAATTGTGTTGTGAATGTAAATGCCTTTTGCGGAACTGTGTCACAATTATTTCCCATTTTAGCAGAATAACCTATCATTGTTATGGTTTTATAGCACACCTTATATAATTGTTATGGTCTTTTAGAATCTTCCACAATTGGCATACAGGTAGGTGTTAGGCTTAAGCAAGTAAGACACTAGAACTCCACCAGTCAGCATTCTAAATTGGGGGATTTGGGGTTTGATTGAGCATATGCCACACTCTGCCTGGTGAGTAGATTATGTTGAGTGGAAATGTTCTTGTATGGGACTAATCACATCACATCGAGATGAGAGAGAAATGATTATCAGATTGAGGCTGATGGTATTGTTAGTGATAGTTTGAGATTCCTTGTTTTGAGTATTGGAGGAAAAGTCTAAACACTTTATTGTACATGATGATTAACAGTGTATTGCCCTTGAATTGTTCCTCTTGGTATCAGGGTGTGTAATTGCAGCCTTTTCTGTTACTCCTTTGTCAGAAGGCTCTGGTGTTAGCGATCCTTGAAATAAAGTGTTAGGGAAAGATTGATTTTGCATGTATGATTAAATTGTGTCTTGCAACATAACTTATTTCATGGTAGTTATATATATGTTGAACATTTTTGTTGCCCCTCCTTCAGTGCCATGCTTATAGTATTTTCTGTCCTGATCAATAATACTTATTTGGCTAAATGATTGAGATGCTGATAGAAGTAGACCAACTGCCTATAAGTGCAAATCTTGCCAGTGCATGGATGTATGCCTCATCAGGCGAAGTGGCATTTTGGTGTCTCTGCCTCTCAGTGGAGCCAGTTTTTCCACTTCTCAAGCCAATATTTCACCATCTTTTAATGGAGCCCTAAGCAGCTGCCCTACTATTCTCTTGGCATGAATCCAGACTTGACTCCTACACATTTATGTGCTGCTGTGTCTCCGATCATGTCACTTACTCTGGAATTAACTATGTATCCTGGGTGCTGTGGTGAAGTCCCCTACTTGGATTTAGGAGTAGAGCTGGTTTCTAAGGAAGATTGGTTCAATCTGATTTAAAGCTCCTTTCTACTTACCGTAGACCCAATTAGAAAAATAAATTTCAAGCATACTACTGAACACTGCGAGTGCTTCCTTATGGAACAATCGCCACCACCTCCCAGAGATTACTCAACAGTCATTTATGGTTCAGGAAAGTCTGGCCTCCTGCCATTCTTAGCTTGATGCTTTGCCTGCACTAACTATTCTGAGAATGTTCCAATGCTGTGAGGGTGCAGACTCCTTTTTTTCTCCTTCCAATACCTTGCCATTTCATTCCTCTTGGAGAACTAAAAAGCAACTGTGCTCGCAGTTTGTGCTTTATAAACCAACAATAAATAAATGAAGGCCAACAACAAAGTGAGCTTATGCATGGGCGGCACAACCCACATTGACTCGCAAAGTTGTTGGCAATACTGTGGCCATTTTAAGGCAGATAAGGAGTTTTGGAGACATGTGGAGGCAGAAAGAGATTGAAGTGTAGGAGCATGAAGGAAGATGTAGGAGGTGTTCAGAAGGAGAAAGAGGAGGAGAGATGTGAAGATCAGTGACAAGGAGCTTGGGAGTTGTGAGGTGGCTGGACTGATGGCTAAAGGAGGAGAGGAAGAAGCATAGCGTTGGTAGGAGATGCCATTTGGGCGGTTCATGTTCAGTAGGATAGAGAAGTAAGCATGAAGGTCGAGCTGGAGTATATTTGCGAGAGGGGATTAGAGGGTAACATTGCAGGAGAGAATTTGGTTAAGGTGGAGGTAGGAGCTGAAGACCAGAGGGACATGAGAAAGGGGCAGTCACACTACTTGAGGGGGTGCCCTTACGAACATGTGGCGAAGCATCAAGGAGGTCGGGACTGAGAGAGAAAAGAAAGTAGGAGATGGAAGGCTCAGGAAAGTTTCCCTTAATCAGAAGGCTACTATGACTCATGAAGGAGGTAGACAAGGATGGATTTGAGACGAGAACTAAGACAGAAAAGTCGAGAAGTCAACCCTGACTTAACCTGAAGAGACGCTCCAGTGGCAAGCCCCTTGGTGAAAGCTTTGGGGATTACCCCGGTATGACTTGGCCTTCTATTGTTATCTAGGCCTGGTAATTGTAATTGGTTATTTATAACACGCTTAATACCCAGAGGTTTCTAAGCGCAGACCCGGCGATTGAACCTGTGTTCCTCCACATCATCTTGCTTCCAAGGCGAGTGCATTGCCCCTGAGCTATCCTCCCGAGCAAGCAAGCACATGGGGCCTAGAGATGCAGGTGAGGGTTCTTCCCAGGAGTCTAGGATGAGAAGCAGAGAAACTGAATTTACAAATGCATCCAATAAAAAAAGTGCGGGACGCTCAAACAAACCAAGAATGTGACTGGCAAGAAGTTAAGATGCACTGGGGAAGGGGAGCCTTGAATTTCTGATCTATGAACCTCAGAGGCATTGTTGAATTTGGACACTTGGTTGTTTGAAACCCCAAGGCATAGATGTCCTGTAGTTGAGTTCTTTTTCCTTAGTTTGCCCACCCCAAATTTGGCATGTTATGGCGGCCACGGAGCACGGAAAATTGTTCATTTCAAATTAGCCATCTTGTTGTTTTGATATTGTTTTCTGACTGAGAAACAACCCTGCAAAATCCTATTGCTGGTTTCCTAATGATAATTACTGGGCATCTGGGGGGTGGTTTGAGGCTCTTTATTTAATTTGGCCAACATTGTAAATTACCTCAATTAATCTTTATTTCATCAATATCCATGCCGGTCTGGTGTTGATCCTGCTCAGCTCCATAACAGTACAATAGGCATAAAGTGCCCTCCTTTGCCATGGTGTTTTCTCTGGGGAGTTCCCTGAGCCCCTATCGCGACATCTTGGGGTGGCCAAAGTGTGTTCGTGTAAGCCTGTTATACCTTGTGAGATGTGCTATGCCCAATCTTACCATATGCGGGCAGAACTAGATTGTGTATGCTACAAGTCCAATAATACCCTTCAGATCTCACTTTTGTAACCCCAGGCCAAACGTTAACTTGTCTTTTGTTTTCCAACAAGTGATAGCAACTGCAGACTTCTTACAGGGAGAAGTATGACTATGATCAAGACTGCTGACTCGTGTTAGTCCCAGACCTACGGAGAGATGCATGTGGTAATCAAAGTCAAAACAGTGATACAGCAACATCCCTGTAATATTTGCAGGTGGCAGCAAATGGTTACCTGTTCAAGAACTGGAATGGGGTAGAGAGCAGATAGCACACTCCTGGATTTATCATGCCCTGACAAGCCTGGCAAGACAACGAAACTGTGTAACATTGCATTCTACGCATGCACACGAGACATCCAAGGTGGCACCAAAGGTTTATAGTCATAATGTCGAAAAAAAAATGTCGAAAAAAAATGTCGACTTTTTTTTTCAATGCATTTTTTTTTCGAAATGGGGGGGTCCCCCCCCTTTTTTTTCGAAATGGGGGGGTCCCCCCCCAGCCCCCCTTTTTTTTTTTTAATTTTTCCCTTTTTTTTTAGTCCCGAACCCCTAAAATAAATATATAATTAAAAAAAACCAAAGTCGACATTTTTTTGCCGACATTTTTGTCTGTCGACATTTTTTTGCCGACATTATGACTGTCCACCGGCACCAAATACTATGGTTGCATTTAACTCCTTGCTAATGCTTTTTAGAGATAATTATTCCAGGTCTATAATTATCCAATCCCTAAGAAAAGCAATGCCTGTTCTCCGGTAGGGAAGGGGGTAGTTTAGAAGTAGTGAATAGCCAATCAGAACCCTGAGTTAAAACAGTAAGTGTGAACAACCTATGGGAAGACATAGGAAATACACAATCTTCCAGAGGAGTGTAAGAAGGGTAAGAGAAGCCCAGAGCTGGAGAAGAACCTGGGAAAGGTAGACGCTCCCTTGCCACAAGTGGCAAAGTCAATAATTCTCAGGAAGAAGTCAGGCTGGTGGAGATCTGGAACCTTCTTGAGAAGACTATGTCTATAATCTGAGAAGAATCTTCAAGATGGAAATCTGGCAGTGAGGATTGTGCCAGTAAAGGAACCCTATACCTCCTCACCTTGAGATAACTGTCCATGCCCTCCACCTGTAACTCTAGAGAGGGTAAATAAGATTGGCCAGTGGCAGTAAAACAACTATACTAACAGCTGCCTGATAAGGATGGATGGAAATATCTATCTCAATCTACTGAGGAAAGGAGAGGTCCAAACGGGACCTTCCAGGTCCAGGATGGAGAAGACTTGGTGAGAAATCTGCCAAAAAGAGGTCTGCAGAAAGAGCTAATGAAAGGCAGAGGATTGGAATCTTATAATAGACCTAGTGGAAAGCTCAGAACCCTAAAACTAAAACCAAGAAGCCTGAGAGCTGGTAACCAGCCTTAAGGCTGAAAGCATGCCTATAGACAAATCCAAAGGGAGCTCTGAGAAGCATCAGCAGCAAAGTCTGCTTCCTCCAGTCCCGAGACACGAATTACTTAACCCAGCCCTTTTTATACCTTTGGTGCAACTGACTGATTGGTTACATCCCAGACTTCTTTCTCACCATTAGTGGGATTGGGTATACTTTCGGATCCTCTTTCTTCTTGCTATCTATTTAGGGTTTGATTATCGGTGTTTACCTGTAGGTGTATTGATTTCATACCCTCAGGTTGCAACTGAAAGGTTTTTTTATTTGTCTGCGGCAGACTGCACCATCTTGGACTTCCCTAGTTTGAAATTGATGATCTTTTCTGTGTGGTACAGTGTTTCCTAATGTTTGCGTGCTGGAACACCTGGTCAGTGAGCACCCCTCTGCTTCTTTCTATGGCCCAGTCTTTGAGCCGGTCCTCACACTTATGGTGTTTTATTAGAAACGGAGTCCCTAGTTGTGAGGATGCACAGAGTTGTTCTTGCTTAAGATTATTATGTCTCCCTGTGACTTAATGTCTCTACATAATTCTGCACCCTATGAGCGATGTCAGCACCCTCCTCCCCAGTAGGGGGACTGCCGGGCCGTGTAGTCCACTGGAGTGCCAGCCACTGAATGTAGCCGACATGGACTCCAAGAATGAACTGAGCACCCTTTTTCGAAGAATGGGGGCAAGGCTCCAGTGGGTCCTAATTACCCTCTGGCAAACCCCGCCCCCCCTCCCTATTGACTCACTACCTGCTTAGGTTATAATGGTGAATCCGGTCAATTCACCACAGTGTAGACATTTTGTATCTTTCTTTTCCCATATATAAGCATTACAAGTCTAAGACGGGTGCTGAAGAGACTTCCTTCTTTAATGGGAAGAAAAAGGTGGAATTAATGCCTTGTCCTCTCTCTTGTAATGATACTTACTTTTCACTCATTTTTCTAACATGGCTTTACTCTCTCCTAATAGAGGAACTTGTTCTGCTTTTGGTGGAAAGTCTTTTGTGTGTTGTCGAGATATATGCAATAACTATGAGATATTGTCTTTTTCATGGCAGTCACCAACTTTTCTGGTGTAATTGTTCTACAGCTATGTGGCAAAACCGTTAACCTTTATCTAGCTGCAGTACTGTTTTGGTTGAGGTGGAGGACATAGTGTTCATAGTGAGTGTCTATGCCTCTTTTTCTGGTACTCCCTCTAGACGTTCTCTTCTCTGGTCTCCTCTTGATGTAACTGAAAGAAGTGTTTCTAAGAATTTTGATTGTGATATAGCACTATGAAAAGGCATTCAATATTACACTGCTGTCAAATGACCAGTATCTGCCTCTTTTATTTTGTTTAGTTCCTCCTCCACTTGGCCTTCAGTTGGTGTCAACGTAACTTGTAATTGAACGTCTAGCCTAAAGACAAACCCCCCGTCCCCAAGTCGAGCATGCCTGCAAATGACCATTCCTGTAGTTAGCGGCCATGCATTAGTGCATATTACACATTTTCAGAAGAACAATGTTCGCCAATGTGGAAGGTTTTGCACCAACTTAGTCCTGACTCTCAAAATGGTAATGTGACTAGGCAGTGTGAGAAACCTGAATGCATCCTCATGGATCCTCTTTTCAGGCAGCCAGGGAAAGGCCACCACTTTTGGATCCTGACCCTAGGGGTGGAGAAGTGGAGGATCACCTGGGTGGAGGGTCCTTGGGGATTGGGGAGTGTACCCACAGGCGAGACATCGAGACCCCCTTTCCCTATTGAAGACCACCCTAACCCTCCCCTGGCCTTTATGGGCTATTGTAAAACATCTCCCCTTATTTCCCCACATTCAACCTATGACCGGACTGGGATGAAAAAGAGGGGACTAGGGGTAGTGAACACTAGTAACTCATTTCTCCACTCTAGTACTGGGACGAGAAAGATGCCTGCAGAGTACTATGAAGGTAAGGCATGTCCCTCTTATTACAGTTAGGCAAGACTTCACACCTACGAGGGGAAACTGATGGTAATGGGAAACACACTCACCCACTCACACTTTCGGATTTTTTACACAGGGTTACTGAAAATATGTACTCTATATCAAGTTGTCAAGTGTTTTCCACAGTTAGATTCTTTGGAAGACTGAGGAGCTTCACTCCAAAATAAAAACATTTCAATGTGTCAATTCATACTTTATTTCTATGAAATACAAGGCAAGTAGTAATTCTTCTAATACATAATGTGCTGAATAAAATAGAAGAATTCCTATATTGTTCTGCAAAAACAAACAATTTCTAATCACTCTTTTGCTCACACAGACTACTTATCTTTGACATTTGCCAGCTGTCTTCACAAATGTTTTTGCCACCATGGCACGCCATTTGCTTCTGTTCTGACACATGGCACTAGATTGTCTAGATTTCTGCGTAATGGCGTCTGGCTTCAAGCCCTGCTCCAACTGCGGGAGGCAAATGTCCATGTTGGATCCACACCGGGTATGTTTCCTCTTCATTGGGGAGGATCGGGACACAAAGGATTGCGGTTATCAGATCATGGTAGAAATTTTCACAGGTCTCTTGGGAATCACAGAAGATAATGCCTGCAATACCCCAGGAAGGAAAAACCTGCTTCCTAGAGATAACAGAGCGGTAGGTGTTCCCTTCTCCAGGGCAGACGTGGCTTATATAATGTGCCTCTTACGTAGAGAATCTTGGTAACATGGTGCAGGAAATGGAGTGGGATGGAAGAGCAAATAGGAAGAGTTGTTTAGAAAAAATGTAGACAGCATCTAGTTTTACACCCTCTTTTATTAACCTGTTCTTTCCTGAGGTTAGCTCTAACCACCAAAGGATTCTTTCTCTGATGCTGTTGTGGAATTACAGAAGCAGAGTATAGAAGGTAGGAAAGCTCTAAAACCATGGGAATGTTACTTGGAGAAAGGAGGTTAGATTTTGGAATGAATCTATCTTCCAGGATTTATCTCCATTGCACAAACAAGAGGAGTCCCCAAAATAAACAAAGCAAAAGAAAGTTCCAATTACCTAATGAAAAGGACTCCTTGACTTCTCCAGCATTGGATCTTTCATGGATTCACATGCTGTGATTATTCCCCGTCGTCCGGCTGGGAATCCCCGGTTACTTTGACTTAGTAATTTTCCTATGGAAAAACTTGACACTTTGAGTGTCCCATCAACGTCGTTGTGGGTGTTTTTGGTCCCCACCAATAGGACGTCGAGTGTATAGCTTTGCACCAGCAGCTTTCCCTCCGATTTCAACTGTCTTTCGATCTGGTGGGATTCCTCGCGTTCTTCTATCCTGAAAGTAATTCACGTTCCTTGAAATTTTAAAATATTTCTTAAATGTTTTACTCCATCCAGAGCAACCGCAACAACTTATACTGCCCTGTGTGCGACCATGGACCTAGGAAGTCCTTATTCAGGCCTTGTGACACCTGCGACCTAAAGAATGTGTATGAAGGCAACAGACATACAGAGGGCCTCATTACGACCCGGGCGGTAACCATGGCGGTATTTGCGCTGTGGTTGCCACCGGTAAACTACCGATTCCGCCATGGTGAATGCCGGAATTACCGCCCCATTCCAAGGTTTGCAGGTGCAGTTATTCCCCATTCACCATGGCCCTTCACCATTACCATTTTTGCCCCCATAGGGCTCAATGGGAATGGGAAAGGCGGTAATTACGGTACCGTAATTACCTCCAAAGTCCCTTTGCGGGTCCTGTCCTGAATTGGGCGGTAAGGGATACCGGTACCAGTGCCCTTAACGGTACCGGTAATCCCTTACCGCCCGGGTCGTAATGAGGCCCAGAGTGTCTTGATTGACTCTACCCTAAGCATGCCGCAGAGGAATTTGACATCTGTCATTATTTTTCCAAAAACACCATTAAGTACAGAAACCGTTGCCTAATTTGTTGGCTGAATGAACGAGCATACCCGGTGTCGGAAGTGGGCTCGTCAAGGAGCTGGAGAGCTACCACGCCCTCTGAAAAGAGGTCACCATCGCGTCAGAGATCCAAGTCTGAAGAACCATTGGTGAAAAAACAAAAAAGAGGTGAGCCAAAATCATCCACGGGTCACTATAAGGCCAAACACTCCTCGTCTGTTAAAATAAATACCAGGTAGCAGTGAGATACCGGGTCTAAACACTCATCCAGGGTCCGGTCGACGATGAAACCGTCGGAAAAAATGAGGGATAAAAGCTCACACCTATTGACAAAGCCCATGGCCGATTTCGTCGAAGTTCCTCTCTGATGATGGACAAGCATAGATACAAGTTGGCCAAGAAGACTTGCTCTTCGTCGTCTGAAAAAAAAGAAATATCATTCGTCTTCGAGTCTCACAAATCCTCCTCTGGGCAAGAGTCATCCTCGAGACACCCGCTGATGACCAAATCATCATTAAAATCAACTCCGCCGAAAACATTGGCGACGACAACAGGACGTCACTCGCCGACGATCGCCTCGTCGACGACCAAAACACACAAATAGCCCGGGAGTAAGCTGATGCAGCCTTCAACCCCGTTGACGACTGTCTCAACGAGACCACACAGTTACCTATACAGGACAATGTATCATCCTCCAAGAGTATATTAAAAACCCTGTTAAATGACGCGGTAGAACTTGAGCATGTTCCACTAGGAATATCTGTGATAGACTACACAGACATCATGCCTGAGGACATTTTACAGCATGAAATCACTTTAGATTTTTAGCCTCCTCCAGAAGAGTGTCCACTGTCACTGACTACGATCCGGAGGAAGGTACTTCCCAACCTCACATTCAGGACAAACATTCTGGTCGCCTACCGTCAAGAGGAGAAGACACACCTCTACCGGCAACACCATCGGGAAGAGGAGGTATGACTCTGCAATACTCCCTCCTAAACCCACAATCATTGCTCTCCCTGCAAGTGCTTTCCACATTACAGTCACTATTGGGACAGCTCAATGCCAGGCTTCCACCCCTGCAACCACAACCAGCTCATGTATGCAGAAAAGCCCAAGGTACACCAGGGCAGCAGCATCAAAGGGATTCAGGCCAAACCTCTATGAGCTCAATCCTCTCCTAGACCTCCACTTCCACGAGTACATAGTCCTAAAGGCATCTAAGGAAAGATTTCCCCCCCCCATCAGCTACGCTATCATCATCGGCTCCTCAGCCGGCCAGAACGACTTTGTCAGCGGTGTCCACGAAGGCTCTGGCCAATCTGTTGGCTACCTTGTTGATGGCCATCACTTCGTTGAAGGGGGCGGGCCATGATGGTGGTGTCCACAGTCCTGATGACAGCTACTCCTCGAGTTTTGCTGCCCCCAAGGCATGAGGTGGCTGCTGCGGCACCTGTGAAGGCCTCTGGAAGGGGGACAGCTCCCTTGGCTGCTCCCCACAGAATTCTCCGGAGAGGGGGAGGGGTAAGGCTCCTGCTGACCCAAAGAAGGGTACAGGGCCGCGGGCTGTCCCAGAGAAGCTGCTGCAGATTTATACCAGCTCAGACGAAGGCGAGGATGATCTGCCTGAAGATTATTATTCAGACTACGAAGGGGGTCATGGACCCGTCTCCCCACAGAGGGAGCCTGGTTCACCGCCTCGCAGAAGAAGACGCGTCAGTCCAGAACCTTCACCACTTGTTCCTTTCATACCTCAACCGAGGGACATGTCCTGTGACATAATGACAATGCTGCACACAATGGTCTCAGAAATACAGCAGGGACTGCCTCCCATACCAGGCCCTGCACTGTCTAGGAGCCCTCCAAGACCGCAGCCTGGGAGTCCACCCCGGCGCAAGGCAAAGGACCATCTGTCCCAAGGCTTTAACCGACACCTCTGCCTCCACCCCCATCTCGGGATTTGATGCTGACTGTGATCCGTCAACGCACACGGTGGCTACAGCCACGTACACCGACAAGGTAGATGACTTTGTACCAGCAGATGGGGAGCCGTTGGGCGCGGATGAACCCCACAGGGCCTCTGCACCGGATGAGGTCGGCCCGTTTCATGCTATGATGTCCAGGGCCTCAGAGGCACTTCATTTGGTAGCTGAGAAGACAAAGGTTTCCTTTACCAAAGATGTGAGTCCAGGCGGAGGACCATCATGTTCATCCCCTTGATGGATGATATCTGGGTGGAGGGCTTGCTCCTGATGAAGACCCCCGAGCACTGCGCCGCCCACGCAGGATAGGCTCGAGAAGAAATACGGGTCCCAGACTCAGCCACCAAATGGCTGAGGTCCCAGCCTTCACTGGACTCTGTGGCCTCAGTCGCGGTCAGAATATGACCAGTGAACCCATCTTCCTCCATGGTGCCCCCAGACCAGGAGAAGAAGAAACTGGACGTGATGGGGAAAAGGATCATATACACTGCTGGCGTTCACTGGGTATGGTACGGTACCCTGCAGCAATGTTGGTCGTCGCCCTTTTGTTCCGCGAGAGAAAAGTTTGGCAGGTCCTCCAAGGGCTATAACACCACTTATCGACAACCTTCCCGCTCCCCGATGCAATAGGCGTACAGAGGTCGCTCACAGGCATATGTTAGCGGAGGACAGCCTTGATGCTGCCTGCAGGACAGGGTCCCGACACCAAAACAGGCCTGAACCGGCCGTGGACCCAGACCCCCACTTGTGCATCCCAGTGGAGGGGGCTGGCTGGTGAGGTTCGTCAGCACGTGGAAGACCATCACCACCGACCAATGGGTGCTTGGAGTTCCAATGCAGGTGTCCTCGTATTCCCCCTGTGGTTCGACAAGAAAAAGCACATGGCGCAGCTGCTGTAGGAGGTCCACCTCATGTTAAAAAAAGAGGTGAATAGAGCCCATCCTCCAGCGCCTCCGGGGCTCTGGAGTGTACTCCAGATACTTTCTGATCTGAAAGAAGACAGGAGGGTGGAGGGCGATCCTGGACCTGAGACGCCTCAAGAAGTACTTGAAGTGCCAGAAGTTCAGGATGATCACGTTGCAGCACTTGCTTGGCCAGCTGGAACAAGGCGACTTCCTGACATCAATGGGTCTGGAGGATACCTACTTCCCCATCCAGCAAAAACACAGCAAACTCCTGCGGTCCGTGGTGCAAGGACAACACTATCAGTTCAAGGTGCTCCGCTTTGGCCTGAAGTCAGCGCCAAGGGTATTAGCAAAGTGCTTGACTCCCGTGGCGGCGCACCTTTGTCTTGAGGGCATCCACATCTACCCTTATCTGGACGATTGGCTCGTCCGATCCCAATTGGCGAGCGAACACACGACGAGGACCATCCGTTTGCTGACAGATCTGGGATTTTACATACATTATCCGAAGTCCTGATTGGAGCCATCGCAAAACGCTCGGTTTCTGCAAGCCCGACTCAACACAATAACGTGTCTAGCATCACCCTCAGAAGAGAGGGTGGTATCCATCCTGGGGAAAATACAGTGCCTGTTGGCGGCACAGTCGACTATAGTGCGAGCCACCAAGTCTCTGCTGGGCATGATGTCCTCCTGCCTCAACCTCGTCCGCCTTAGCAAACTGCAGATGAGACCTCTCCAGGAGTTTCTCGATGTGAGGTGGCTGCAGGCCTCAGGATCCTGGACAGACAAGATCACCCTCAACGAGGAGTACCGTAGGGGGCGATACAGTGGTGGGGCGTGCACCGTCAACTCTCAGAAGGGGCTCCGTTCCAAAACCTGCTGTACCATGAGACGGTCACCACGCATGCTTCCTTGGAAGGTTGGGGAGCACACACCAGATATTTACACGCCAGAGGCCTCTGGCTGCCAGAAGAAAAGCCTCTTCACATCGTCTTGGAGCTTCGGGCCATCTTCTGGGCCCTCAAGTCCTTCCTGCCATCGCTAAAGGGCAAGGTGGTGAGGATCTTCACAGACAACACCACTACCATGTTCTACATCTGGATGTAGGGTGGGAGGCGCTCTCCGGCTCTCTCCAAAGAGGCCCAGGAACTGTGGCGCTGGACCATTCATTATGACATGTTTCTCGTCCCTTTCCACCTGGCTGACACCAAGAACACCATTGCAGACTCGCTCAGCAGGGAACTACTTTCTTGTCACTAGTGGGAGCTTCACCAGGACCAAGTGGATCTTCTATTCCGTCGACCTCTTTGTGACGGCAACACGCTCTAAGTGTCAGGTTCAACAGCAGGTTCCCGAAGCCAAAAAGCATGGGGGATGATTTCTCGTTCTGTGGGAGGGGCTCTTGCTTTACGCCTTTCCTCCATTCCCACTCCTGCTATGAGTGATCACCACACTCAGTGTTACTGCAGAATGATGCTTGTCGCTCCAGCATGGTATCTGGACCTACTACGCCTGTCGACGGCTCCATCCATCAGGCTGCTGCTACTTCCCGATCTTCCCACCAGAGAAGGAGAAGCGATTCTACACCATGACTCGGCGTCGCTGAACCTCAGGGCCTTGCTCCTGCAGCCCTAGAATCTGGCCATTATTCTTTGCCGATGGAATGTAAGGACATCCTGGCCAACATCGCAGGGGACTGGTTTCCAATCACTAGTTTAAAATCAGACAAAAACACATTTAATGAAGCAGAGACGGTCCACAATCATTTTGTTACCAGTGAGGGGTGAAGAGCTGATCTCCCAATTACATTAGCACCCAGGTGGGTGGAGGGGGCAACCAATCAGGTTGCTTGGATCGCAGGCAGAATCCCACGATCAAAGCCTGTGTTCCGAGCAAGCTTGCGGCTGCTTCCCCTGCCCACCATCTTGAACCCCACCCTCCACCCCCTTCCCCTTCTTTTTCCCGTCTGTTAGGAATTATTTCACTAAGTGCACATTTCCCTCCATATTATGGAAAATCCCCCCCCGCCCCCCCAAACGTTTTGCTTTTGTTCGACTGACCTAACCTGACTATTTCCGGTGAAGCCCAGCCTTCAGCTGTGCTCCCTTGGGCTTTTGCTCCTTTGTTATTGGTAAACAGGCACACCCTTCAGACTGTCAGTACTGGGAAACTATGTTTCTCTTAGTCTTTGACTATGTTGTCATTTCTTGGTAACTTTTTTTCTGTGCGCCAAGCACCTTACTGTACCGCGCACAGGGGTCTTTTCATTTTTATGGCCGTAGGCACCCTCTAAGGATTTTTGGTGGTTATGCAAGTGTGCCTGGGACAAACTGGTTGCAGCAGTTTACTTTACTGGTATTTGTACTTTTTATTATACCATACCAGGTTTATCGTGCTTGGTCCCTGACAGTGGCCAGTGCCGACAATGGCCGTGCCATGAAGTCTTTTGTTCTGTCCTTTGGCCATCTTGTCCTTAGCCTTCACCCAAGTCTCGATGACCCGGGACTTCCTTATTTGGGCATGCAGCCTCCCACAAAAACCGCAACTTTCGTGGGCTCCTGCATGTCACGTGTGCAAGTCCCCAGGAAGAGGACTGGGACTGTCTGGTCCCAATCCACACCACTGGTGGCAGAATGTCTGGTGTGCCTAAATGACGGAGACCATGGTGGGCCATGATTGGCCCACGCCTGGCGTGCATGCCAGAGAACAGCCCTTCCATTGGTTTTCCCAGATTTGAGCGCAAAACATGGCTTTGCATCCATTCCCGGTTGATCTACTAAAGTTCACCCCGAACTACAGAGGGAGCCAAGTATCCTATCCTGAAACACTGAAGCAGACCCGTGGGACTGCCGGAGGCGCACTGGAAGGTTTGGCACTTTGAGCCCGCTGCTGTCCCGTTGGACCCCTGCTTTTGTCATTGATCTTAGAAGGCCTGCAAGAGCACTTCGACCCTTTGGAGTAGTGGGAACAACTACTCTCTGAACCTCCTGATTACCTGCCAAAATTGCCTTCTCGGAAGTGTTCCTGGGCCGTCCAGTGAACTGACCAATCTACCCCAGGGTATTGCATAGGAACGCCGCCATCCTGAGTTGACCCTCGAGACTTGGGAAATCACTAGCTTGTGGTCTTCAACCCTCGCCCGCCAAATTTCGTAGTCCTAACTCCTCTGGGTCAGAATCTAGGAGAGTGCACCACGCCGTCAGTCTTTGTGATCCCTGCGTCCCTATGTTGTGGTGATGGTCGCTGTAGGTGCTTTGCCTATCTGCCCTCCTGTGCCTGGAAGCCTGCTGCACCAGAATGTTCTTCCTCTCTTCTTCATGAGCTGAGAAATGGCTACTGTCCCATCTCGGACGATCGACCTGTCCCACAGCTGCTGAAAGCCGGAGTGCCGAGAAACTGCATGGCTCAAACCTACAAGCGACTGCAACTAAAATGGCAAAGTTTGGTCCAACCTGTGCCAAGGGGCGATGAGTACTTGCTTCACTTACCGGTGGCCCCTGGCACACTAGTTATCCTTTTACTCACAAGACCCCTTGAAAGATTCTCACTTTGGCTGGGTTAGCCTGTGCTCCCTAACTATTCCCGTAAATCGAATGCTGCTCTGCCTGCAAGTGTAGACCCTCCTCAAATAAGGGAACTTTATTCTTCATCACCTCCAGCCCCTTCCTGACCTGCTACAGCCCAATGAAGAGGTACCATTTTTGCTCTCGACCGGGACCGCGCATTGTAAATGCACTGCTGCAAGGCTTCCTACTTCGTAGGGTTGGACTGCTTATGTTAGGGTTTGGATTATGAAGATCTCCCAATGCAATCATTGTGTTAACCCTCCTTCTATTACAGGTTGTGGATGTGGTTCCCCCATCTTGCATTAGGCTAAACGCAATTGTATATAAGTGATATGGTTGTGTGGTAATTGTTTCTTATTACTGTGGTTATTTGTGTTTGATTAGAAGGCCTATAATATATGTATATATACACACCTACAGCGACCATCACCACAACATAGGGACGCAGGGATCACAAAGACTGACAGCGTGGTACACTCTCCTAGATTCTGACCCAGAGGAGTTAGGACTACGAAAATTGGCGGCCTTTGTAGTTTGTCTTACGAGTTGTTCACGAGCTACAAGCTCACGAGAGGTGCGGCTTAACACGCTAGTCAGTGAAGGTGCTTTCCTCTGATCCTCTGCGCGTGTGCCTGTGTGTGGCTGAGGCAGCGAGGCAGCGAGAGAGAGAAGTCTTCCAGCTCACTCTAGCTGACTCGCAACTGTGCGAGCGTGTCTGAGGCCGAAAGGCGTGCAGACTCCCAGCTGACTCCCTGCAGTTTGTTGAACGGCTCAGCAGGCTTACGTAGTGGACGGTGACGCTCTAACTGGTGAATACACCCTGAGGGTCGATGAAGGGACCGGACAGAATACTCAGACAGTTCACTATATTAGACCATAGCTACATCTGAAGAAGGGGCAGTACGTCCCGAAACACGTGGTGTGGTGTCTACAATGAGCTCCACATTAGGAAGACATTGTTTGCAGCATTTTGACATTGCGTTTGGACAAAAGAATGCTTACCCGCCCACAACAGCATTGAGTGCCTGATTCCGCCTCTGCTGTCCCGACGCTGCTTCCTGGAGGAGGCGGATCGCAGCAACGTCACGTGACTCATCACGTGACTTCAACAGGGACATTTAAGCTGCCGCGAGACACCCTTGCAGCGTTAAGCCCGTCGGGATAAAGGGCGCCGACTGTTGTGTGGCTGTTTGGTGGCTGACAGAAGCACACCATAGCAGAGTCGTGTGCAGAGTCCAAGTTTGCTGCAGGCCGCGAAAGGACGTCAGGAGGAAGGTAAGACTCTATCAACAATGGATACGGGTCCTCAAACCCGTTTAAAAGCAAAACAGGCATCAACCGTGTGTGGAACTAGCTCAAAAATGAAAAACTTGAAAATCATTGAAGTGCGAGAAAGCCCTTTTTGTGATGTTCCACTGGCAGAAAATAAAACATGCGAGCGAGAGGTGGGGAAGGGGAGTGAGCTAACACACGGTGAGCCTGTGGTTCCCCCAGCCCAAGTCACTTGTGCGCTCGAACTTGTTCTCCCTCTACTCTCCACACGCCTCTTCATCCATCCACGCCCCATGAAAGTTTTAACTGCCCTGCCGCACTCGCTCATCTGGCTGCCTGTTGTCTCCCTGAAACTTCACCTTCACAAATAGGAGCAAGGTTAATGGATGTAACACCTTCCCCCCGGACGGACGTGCCACGCGTAGACTCTAAGGAAACTAACACTGTGCCCAAAGAAGTCATCAGTACAGAGTCAATAGTTACATCTAATCAGACGCTGAATAATGCAAAAAATAAAGAAAACAGGTTCAGTAAAAAAGAAGGAAACGAGCACATAAAGAACGTCTGTGAAATGAGGAAATCACAAGCGTATGATCCGTTGGTCCTGGCCAGAAAGACGGACTCTTCTGGCAAAACGGACTCAAAATCGCTGTTCACATCCCATGAGAACAAAGACGAGAAAAACGAACTTGGGGAATGCGCAACAGTTGGCAACACAAAAACACCAGCAGCTCAACCATCACAATCAGAAGATGGAAGAAATGAAGCAGGCGAAGACCTGTTTTATTCCCCTTTTGATGTGACGGATGCAGAATTGCTAAATATGGAAACATCACAATCTTTACCAAACTGCAAAACATTTAATTTCGAAATTCACCAACAAGATCCATGCTGTAGCAATCGCGAAGAAATCGTGCGTCTAACTAGCTCCATACAGCCGTTGCGACTCACGCTGCCTAATGAATACAGTTACCATTTAAAGATGATACTGAAACGCCAGGAGACCCAGGAAGAAAAATAAATGGAAGGTGAGAGAAAAATTGCACATCAACCAAATGCAATGGAGAGTCCAAACTACAGTGGCATCGACTTAGCAGGTCGGGCGGCAAGACTTACCCAGAGACTACAAGCTGATTTCGAAAATATTAAAGCAAAACTATCAGACAGCTTCTCGAATAAAAAGAAAGATGAAAAAATTGGCTGCCGAAATCCGGTTCCTATAGAGTCAGCAACCAACATAGACACATGCATAGCTAATATACAATGCAAATCGCATTGTCAGTCGAGCAAAGAATACACAGTGGAAACTGGGCAGAGTGGCGAGCTGCCGGTGCACGGGCACCCACAGACAATTGAATTTGGTGACAAACCTGCAAGTTCCCTTAATGAATCATTCGGTCATGGGAAAAAAATACAGAATAAAAGAGACAGAATGGCACCAAATTGCTCTACTCCAACGAACCATGGTGCAAGTGTAACTGTGGAACATTTGCAAAAGATTCAACAGACACATTTGGTATGTGACTGTAGCGATTCAAAAATACCAGACAGGGATAAATCAACAAGTGCATCAGATAAGGAAAATGAAATAAAATCAAATCTGTCTGTTGCAGCAGCGATCCAGATTCACAACAATGTATTAGCTGCAACCTCCCTGGCACTAATTCCTTTCATAAAACTGTACGACAACTTGAATTAAGCCACACAAAACAATGCTGCTTGTTTGGGCAATTTGGTGGAAAAAGTTTCAAAAATGCAAACTTTAGTCCAAATAGAACAACAACAAAAACATAACCAACACACGGAGATAGATGATGGCTTCAGAAAGATAAACGAGTTAATCGAAAAACAGACAAATGAAGGAAGAAAGCAGATGGACGACCTGTTAGACTTTATGAAAAGGTCCTTCTTGAATCTAAGTTTGACAAACTCAAGCTCAGCTAACACAGACGACGGACTCAATGCTACTGCTAGTCCTATCGGCTTAGAGCCAAAAGGAGAGGATAAATTGACACAAAAAGCCTCTACAGCCCCAATTCCTCATCTGGCAGACGCAAATCCAAGTATTCAAACCGCATCCAGTTGCCAAGAGGAAAGTGTAACAGCCCCTTCTGCAAAGGCAATTGAAACCCGTCTCAACGACACACAAGAGAAAAGTAAAGAGATTTTGAAGTTGCAAGATCCGGGGCCTTTACCGGCTGTTCCAAGCTGTTCGACCACCAAGGCTTTGTTTGGGATCTTCCATGGCCTGGCAAAAAATATCCAATCAAGAAAACCCCCTGATCCAAAACAGCCGACGGGACACGGCGCTCCTGCATCAGTCATTCCAAAAAAACAAAAAGAAAAGAAAAAAAACTTGACAGCTAACAACCAAACATCAAACTCAAGGAAATTTATCAGAACCTTAAAAACGCCCCCGAAACCAAAGTTATTTGTTTGAGAAAATACATTGGGGAAAATGATCAACAAACCTTCGATTCCAAATGCCTCGGAGGCAGCAAATGTGGATGCATTGGAAAAGGAAAAGATAAAAGACACTGAAACATTTCCAAAAGAGCATTCTGGCCGAACGCTACGAAAAATTGTTAAAACAAATCCAAAAAAACGGATAAGAATTGACTCAAGCAGTGCTTCACTATCTGATGATATTCAGGATCTGTGCAACCTCTCCACATATTCTAATGCAATTGGAGATGATGACACTCAGGATGAAACTTACATCTCTTCATCCGTGAGTTTGAGCATTTTGGAAACTCCTTCCCAAAAACATCAGGGTCGACAGAAAGGCAGCATGAAGCATTCGAGAGCTGCCATAAAACAAATAGGAGATAAGAAAAGTTTTTTTCCACAGGCAGCAGCCACAAAAATGGCTGACAGGCAGTCGAATGCAAACCGCTTCACTAAAGATAAATTGGAACTGGCCCTAAATCCAAAACATACGGCAGCCCAAAATCAAACAAGAAAAGAAATGCCGAAATCTTTGTGAGGACAACGTACAAGTGCCTCAGGAAAAATAAAAATAATTAATGTGCTTGATGACGATTCTGAGGTAAACATGAACCGAGGCAATGTAATGCGATTATTTCACTCAGTTGCGACACTTAGGATAATCAAGTCTGAAGATATACGAATTGTTGAATATATATCTGAAGAACGAGCTGATTGTGTTCTTTTACATATCAGCTGTCAAGCGGTCAGGAGGACCATATTGACGGCGAAAGAGGAACTGTTATGCCTAGGTTTTGAGATTTCTGAATACCTGGAGATCTCATCACCGTTGGCTGAAGCTCGCGAAGAAAGAAAGGAGTCAAAAACAACTTTGACTCAACGGCGAACACAATTACGAACCCACTTCAGTACCAATCAATCATCTGTGACAAATGAAAAGTCTCAAATGCAAGCTAAAAGGAGACATTAACTAGTCACTCCCGGACAGGACGCCGACGCTACCCTTATTTCGTGGAACACCAGGGGATTCACTCATTTATGCAACGACTTCCCAGTGGACCTAACAAACAACTTTGCAATTTGCTTGCAGAAAGCTTGGCTGCGGCAGCCACCAGTAAAGGACGGCTGTCGGATATTGATTAACCCTGCCGACAAAAACATAACAGGTCGTCCTTTTTCTGGTCTTCTAACATTGATAAAAATAAGAACAAATTGGGAAGTGACTGAAACAAGCAATCCAAATTGGCATGTACAAGCGACCTTACTTGAAAGATCGAGTGGAAAAATAGAGAAAGCCCAGAAGTTATTGCTGCTGAATGTCTACTGGAACCCAAGAAAGATCACCAGCAGCAAATTCATTACCTCCATAACCACGTTAATAGATAATAATCAGTCGTCCCATCAAAATCTATGGATCATTGTGTGCGGAGATCTGAACCTAGCATGGTTCAATGGGAAAAAACAATTAATTGAAGTATCCCGACTAGAAGAACGTAAAGCCGGCTCCAGACGAATAAAAGGGAACGATGCAATGGAGGCACGAGACTGCACAATGATCAACGGAAATGTGAAGGGAGACATCCCGCCACAAATCACCTGGCGAAACATGGGGTATGAAAAAACTTTAGACTACATCTGGACGTCTAATAATGTGACGAAGCGAATTGACAACCTGGCGATAATTCCATCAAACTACAGCGATCATTCACTTTTGATCATGTCTTGGGAACCAAGTTGCAAGACATTGGCAGGTTCTGCATGTACAGAGCTGGAAGTGAACTCTGGGCGTAACAGACTCAGGATAAAAGTAAACCAGATCGTGAAACTCACATCTGCTTTCCAATCACAAACCAAGGATAGTCTGGATCCACCAAACTACATCGCATTACTGCCATACACCAATCTGACAATTAAAAGACAATACTATCAAGAATACGACCATTTGCACACATGGAGAGATACCTTGAGAAAGGAAAAATGGAAATTAAGGAAAGATCTACGAGAGCTAAGATCTGGAAGCAACATAAATACAGCTACCTCGATAAAACATCGAAAACAAGTTTATCGAAACTGGCTAAAGGCTTTCAACTTTCGGCGCGATCAAGAGCGCGGCGAGGCAATGCTAGCCTTAATTAAAACAAATAACACCAGAGATATCTGGAACATCTTGAACCAAGGCAGTATTAAGCCTGAAAGCACGATGGCAAATGGTGTATCTGAAGCCAACTGGGTGAGGCATTTCGAGCAACTACACACGTCACAATGAAGCAAGTTCAAAGTCAAAAATGATCTATCTTTAATTGCCTGGGACATAATTGAATCTGAAGAAAACATAGCAAGTGCTATATCAAAGTTAAAAAATTCGAGAGCAGCCGGCCCAGATTGCATCACCAGCGTGATGTTAAAACAACACAAACAAGAATGGTCAGTCTTCATTTCGGAGTTGTTTAGGAAGATTGCAAAAACCAGAAAAATTACATCATCCTGGTCCGAAGCAATTATCGTACCAATTCACAAGAAGGGCGACAGAGACGATCCTGTTAATTATCGCCCAATTGCTTTATTGGACACTATTGGGAAGGTATTTGCAATGTTCTTACAAGAAAAAATAACAGCATGGGTTCGGGGGTCCGAAATTGATGACGAAAGACAAACTGGCTTCACAAAAGGAGTGGGCACGGAAAACAACCTCACCATAGTAAACATCTTGAAGCTGGAAGCCATTCGGAAGAGGGAAAACTTGTATTTCGCTTTCATTGACATGCAACAAGCGTTTGACACCATAAACCGAGAGATGCTTTGGGAAAAATTAAAGAAATGGAAATGCCTTCTCTCTCTTCTAAATCCAATACAAGCCTTACATGAATCCACCACAATAAGAATAAGTCTCAATGCAAATGGTGATCTTTCAGAATCGATCGCAACAAATAAAGGAGTGAAGCAAGGTTGCCCCTTGGCTGCGGTCCTATTTAAACTGTACATTGCTGATGTCTTGAAAGCCTTAGCTAAAACTCACTCATTCGCCCCAAAAGTAAACGGGCATCAAATACGCTGCTTGATTTATGCCGATGACCTGGTGCTGGCCGACCGAACCCCAATTGGCCTACAGCGTCTCCTAAGTGCCCTGGAAGGGTACATGGAAACAAATGAGCTTAAGATTAATGTGAAAAAGACGAAGATCATGAAGTTTAGTCGCACAGAGGGAACAAGAAATAAGAACTTCAAGTGGTACATCAATAAGGTTCCAATCGACGAAGTGAATGTGATTCGATATCTAGGAATATCAATAAATACCTCAATCAGAGAACAGAGCTGGGTTAACGAGCTGTACAAGCGAACCCGAACCCTTGCACTACAAGGAGCAAGAATCCACACGTTATATGGGAAATTCACGCTTGTCCCAGTCCGTTAATTCTATCTTCAAAAAGTGATCCCAGCAATCACATT
Source organism: Ambystoma mexicanum (assembly GCF_040938575.1). Lineage (NCBI taxonomy): Eukaryota > Metazoa > Chordata > Amphibia > Caudata > Ambystomatidae > Ambystoma > Ambystoma mexicanum. Next base: position 713,133,438 of record NC_090931.1, read on the forward strand.
CGGTGCAGAGGCAGGCTGGAATATCGACCTAAAAATCTGGACAAAACTTGAAGGAATATTTTGGAGACGTGTGTTACAACTGCCAAAATACCTATCAATGACAATAATTCGACACAAACTAGCAGTGGAGCCTCTGTACGGATTAGTTATTTGGAAATCCATGGCGTTGTTAAGAAAGATGGAACTCAACAAAGTGGAACCTGCATACAAAATCTTTGTTCCTCATGGTAAAATAAATCAGAATAATCTCTTGAAAGAATGGTCTCAAAGAATAAAAGTCTACATGCGGTCTGCAAATATTTCAATGGAGATGCTTTTGAAATGGCCACAAATTGCTAGAAAAAAACTGAGGCAGTGGCTTTGGATACAAAATCTAGACAAATATCACGACTTGGCAACTGCAATGGACTTGGGGCCGACAATGAACAAATTAGACAATCCACCTAAATATCTCTGTCAATTTCCATCTAGACTACACAGAGACCGTTTTTTCCGCATACGAACTAACATCTACATGTCACGGCACATGCTGTTTGTGAGACACATGGAAAATGTTACAGATGACTCCTGTAGAGTCTGCAGGCTTTGTCCGGAAACAGTAAAGCACTTACTAACGGAATGTCAACAACTTAAGGATTCTAGATCCTTATTTATGGGCCAGTTTGCACCGATAACTGGAAATCCAGATGATTTATGGGTGCGAATCCTAAGTGGGAATTCAGTACACCTAGTTTGTGCAGCTTTAAACTTGTTGGACAGTGTTCTATCGACATCGGAGAACACGATTAGCGAATAGAGTGGAGGCTGCTTTGGTTTGCTTTGTTTGTCCGCTTTGTTCCTCCTTCATGTCATTTCTTTCATAGTGCTGTCAGAATATTGAAGCTGATGATGAGGTTGACCAGATCTGAACAAGGACATGTGATTCTTAAGGAAATTGTAATAAAAGTTTGTAAGAAACTGTAAATTACAAAAAAAAAAAAAATATGTATATGTATTTTTGATATACTGTCTAAGAGTGATCTGTGTGTGCTCATTGTGGGCTTCCGATCACTCTCACCCCTCCTGAGACTTAGTCTTGACCGCCGCCGAGCTACCTTAATTGGGCTGGCTTGTCCAGAAGGTTCCCCTGTTCCATTAAACAAGGGTGGCCTCCTAAACCTCTGGCCACCAGGCCAGAGTTTAGATATTCATTTTAACACCGTCCCTCCCACCCTCACTTAGCTGATGTCCCCACCACCGCTGTTTCTGCAGCTCAGTCTTCCTGCTGGCCGCCATGGAAATAGAAGAGGGGCTCTGCAGTGGTCATCTTGTATAATTATTTTGCATGAAAGGACAGGACACTGCGAGGCGTCCGGTTAATTCATACAAAAAATATTACTCTTAGCACCCTGTGTTTCAGGATTGCAAACCTGGAGTGCTAATAGTCATAAGCACCCAATCCACAGGCTGGAATGGGTGGCATTGGCACCGGGACCCTCGTTTAAGGCCCTCGTGTCTAATCTGTGGAACGGGTGCTTATGGCTTAATTAATAGCTTGAGATGGGACTGAAGTACCAGAGCGCTGATGATTAGCGGCCATCTTGCAGGGCTACAAGCCACCACCCCTATTTTTACTAGTTTTAAAGTTCCTTCTATATGTGAGAATCAGACAAAGCCCATATGTAGCTCCTAGGCACAGCAAAAATGTATATATGTTTTCTTGTGTCTCGGTGAAACTGAATAAGCAACAACCTGCAGGTTGGTAATTATAGGGACCCCTAGCAAGCCCTGACCCAGGTTTGATGACAAAAGGCCTTTTTGGAAAGAGGCAGCAATAGTCCATGGAATCAAGAGGCAGACAAGTCGCAGTGGTGGTACCTGGGAAGATGATATGAAAGTGCAACCCACAAGTGCAGAATATGGCAACCTGTGATCTATTTGAACGGAGAAGTTTTCAAAGTTGGCAACCGTCTGCTGGAGTATGTGTGAGTGACCTACAGGAGGGGTGATGGGGTCACGCTGGTGTCTGTTGCCATGCTTGTGGTTCCAGTGAAGGACTGTAGGCAGCCCCTCTGGTGTTTTTAATACCTGGACAAAGAAGAGTAACCTGGTCAGATGACTCAAAAGTTGCAGCCTTGAAGTAGTTGGTGCCCGGCATGGCAGAAGCAGAAAAGAAAGCACTATGATTACCATTCTGCACAGGTCCACTCAGGCCTTGTTGAGGACTTTGGTAATACAGGCAGAACAAAGATGGCTACTTGCACAAAGGAAACGCTGTAAGTCTTGCCTGACGAGCCCTGATGAGGAGGAGCACTTGAAGATATCAGGAAAACCAACGTTGAGTCTCCAGGAGGTAGCAGGTGTCCTACCATGGTGGCTGGGTCCCACCAGCCATCTGAACACTATCGGTACACTGTTCAAAGATTTGGCAGCCATCCAATGAGGGATGGTCAGCAAAACACCACTTTAGAGGTTGTTTACCCACGGGGATGTAGATTAAGGTTCCTAGAAGCCCCTGTATTCCATTAATTCAAGGCTCCTTTATGGCCTCTGTGCATTGCCTGCGAGTATGTATGGTCACATATAGTCATGCTCGCTAGGAAAATCATCAAAGATGATCAACAAAAGCACTGTTTCAGGTTTCATGGCTTAAAAATATAAAATATCAATTTTGCCCCAGCACATGGGACAAAGGTCTACCTGGCCGTAGTTTTGACTACACAAAACATTAGCATTTCAATAATTATGCTATACGCAGCTGCAACTATCCTTGACTGAAAAGACAGCCTGGGTGAGAAAGTCACCCGGGACAGATAAGGGTTAAAATGGACTATCCTTGCTGTGGTTGTCTTACGAGCTACCACTGTAGCAGATAAAAGTACAGTCCCAGTCGTAAGTGGTGCTTTGGAAAAAAAAGTCTAATTTCTGCAAATAGAGGTTGAGTACCAAAGAAGACATTGCTGGAGAATTCTATCCTCTCTGGCTCTGCTACACTAGCCAATATTTTATTAGCTTCTACATTTGAATTCATTTTACCCAATCATATCTCTTTGCTATTACCACTCTTATTTGATTTGTATATAAGTTGGGTATTTTAGAGCTGCCTTATATTATTTTCCATTTTGGTGGGGGCTAGTTGTTTGAAGACATCCTTTATTGGTTTTACTACTGCCCTACCACCAATAAACTGTTCTACAGGATCATGCCCTACTGAGGAGGGTCTATAAATACAGGATCATGCCCTACTGAGGAGGGTCTATAATTACAGTATAGTTCTTTGTACATTATCAAAGGAAAAATATGTGTTTTCATATCAGTTGGGTCCCGCCCACACGGGGGGTGCCTCCAGGACGTCCCTCCTGAAATTCCAGGCAATTGTACACTTAATAATAGGATATAACATAAGAACTGAAACGTGATTGTAGACCCTGCTGAATGGCCTACATACCATAGAACAGATTTTGTTCTAGGAGAGGGGTTGTCAATATTTTGCCAAACATTCAAACGCTTGCAGTGTCATTCTAAATTCTCCCTGGGGTAAGGGCACTCAGCCTGTCAGGTGGCTAGGCATAAAGGTGGAATCTCCCAGCCACTTTCCCAGGTTGTCGCAATTTATTTTCCTTAGTGCCTGTTCACCCTCTCCCGTGCCCCTCCTTCCTGGCACTCTTTGTCCCCGGCTTCCAGCCATCACCTTGCCTTCAAACCTCGCAGCTCCTTCACTGTCCACTCTGCCGCAATAGAAATAGAAAAGTGACTTAATCTCTTTTCTAGTTCCTATGACGGCAGCCATCTTAGTTTAGCAAGGTGGGTAAGAGCTTGGCAGGCCTGGCATGTAGTACACACAAACATCCCTAGTTTGGCAAGTTTCCCTTAGGGTTTGTATACTGTTTATTCTATAGTCATTTCCTGTTTATGACTCAGCCACTTCCTGTTGCCAGAAAGGAAGTGTGTGGGAACTCATTGTGCACTCTAGTGCTCGGGCGTGGCTGGCTATATAAGCCACGCCCCAAGTTTCTCCAGCGCCTGTATGCTGTATAGCAACACGCTCACCGCGCTCCTGTTCAGCCCACGTGCCTTCAGCTCCTGAGTTCGTCCAGCTCCAGACTCATCGTTGCGGCGCTCCCTCAGAGCATCCTGCAGCTCCGGTCTGATCCCTTTGCAAGAAAAAGGCAAGTTAATCAAAGCTCGCAAGATCCTGCAACGCCGCGCGTACTCACCGGGCAGCAACCTTCGTTCCGGCTCGAGGCGCAAGCCTTCTCCAGCTCCTGCAAGGAAGAAAAGACATCACACAGCGTTCGCAAATCCCTGCAACGCCGCGCATACTCACCGGGCTTCCAATCCTCATCCCGGCTCGTAGCGCTAGCGTCCACCAGCTCCTGCAAAGGAAAAGAGACCTCAAACAGCGCTTGCAAAACTCAACTACGCTGCTCATACTTACCTATGGTACCTTCTGATATTTCCTGCGCTTTTGGCAGCATCTGAAAGACAGAAAGGAACAGTATTACAAGCTTTGCAAACTTAAATACTTACGCTGCGCAGATTGTGAGGCACACTTACCTGAGACGTTCGGGCTTCGCCTGCTGGTGAAGTAACTGGCATTCTAGCTATTCATCACACGCTGTGAAGTTGGAACAGCGTGTCACGTTGAACTTTGGCATCCACAGACATTGCCATTATAACTCTGAAAACGGAGTAGAGTATCCATCCCAGAAGAATAGCTTCGCTGCAGAGTGCAGGATAGAGAGTTCATCCATCTAAAAGCAAAGGTGAGCTACAAACAGGGAAGCAACCCACATCACTCCACAAGGGGGAGAGCGAGGGAGTTCTGAGGTCTAGTTAGCCCAGATCTTAGTGTATTATCTCTTTATTTGACAGACACACTTGCTAGACCGGCTTGGGGGAGTGAACACTCGGGACCTGGAAGTTGATACCATCGCTCCCACAGAGACACAGGTGAGTGTGAAAATAAGCCAAAACTATTGCATTAGAGTACCAATAGGGAGAAATAGCATATTAGAAGGGACACACAGCTTTGTAGGTGTTGTTTTCTTATTTCCCCACCCACTGACTGCCCAAGGCCATGATAAGCCCTATGGCCATTCCCAGCCAGTTCCAGCCCCCCCCCCACCCCTTGCCGAAAACCGCTCCTCATGGGATCTCTTTGAGCCAAATTTATTCAAGCCTTAACATCAAACTTTTGCACTCGGAAGTGCCTGCCAATGATCTTTACGAAGCAGTCTTCTGAGAGTTCATGGATTAATTGGAGCTGTAAACTCACTGATGGTGTAATAAAAATGTCTTAACCTGGTCTGCCTTCTGCCACTCAATTTATAAGCACTATGTGCGTCCTTCATTGAAGTTGTGTTAAAACGAGCATTGGCAAAGCCAACAGTTTTGGCTTGTGTTCAAGTATTAGAGCCTTACCCATGCCTACACAAAAGCCTGTTGACATTGGCAATGCTTGTTGTACTGCAGATTGGGCACGCAAAATATGTGCTAAGCCCATCTCCCATCTAACAAAAAAAAAAAGTAAAGCTAATTCGCTCCTCGGAGGGAGCCCTGAAGTGTGAATAGCGATCACCCTCTCCTTTGCAGTCTACAGGAGGGGTAACGCCTCTGAACATGCACCAAGGATGTTGTTTCGCTCAAGCTTACCTTGGTCTTGGCCTGATCGCAGGGGTGATCACTATATTAGTAAGAGTAATTCAGCCGTGGTCCCTGTGTGATCTGTGCCTACAGAAATTATTCACTTCAGTTGCACTTCACCGATGCCACCCAAGAAGACAGTAAAATGAGTGGGAATTGCGGCAGAGGAGAAATATGTGGCATTTTGGTGCTTGACTGTCCTGGGCTTGACCAGATCGATGCGCAATTGTACATTTGTCCTCTACTATGGCACAGAGTGTAAACACCTGATTTGAGACCTTCCTGAAGATGCACCATCCTTTGAACAGGTTATTTGGCTTTGCTCGTTCTTAGTAGAGAAGCTCTCACAACAAACCGTAGAGTACAGTGAATGACTAACCTAATGTGTTGATACATTTTACGGTGTTTTGCTGCGTGTAGAGTTATAATGGTCATCATTTCTTATGTAGAAGTAGATTTTTAAGCGCTCGTCTGATCCTACACTACTTTATATTTCTAATTGTAATGCAGTATATTTTGCCTGTGTGCTTCAGATAGTAACGTTAAGAAAAAATGAAGTTGTGACAAAAGCATGCATTAAACAACCTTTGCTAGCCTTGATAGAAAATGGCAGTACTTTTAAATAATAAAAACTGCTTACTATGGACAGGGCTATCTGGGACACTTTTGGATTTGTATACATATGTTAAATGTTCAATAATCTGCATGGCTAAGTCTTTACTTTTTATTTATTAAGATGATCGGTTCATTTTGAAGCAGATGCCCCGTCTCGAGGTCCAGTCCTTCCTTGACTTTGCTCCCCACTACTTCACTTACATTACAAACGCTGTTCAGATGAAGGTATGTGCGCAGCGCCTAGCATTATTCATGTTTATGCATCAGAGTCAACAGGCACCCAATCAAAAGGATTACAAGATTAGTAATAGTGCGTTGATCAGTTTATCCCTTGCACTTTTTTTATTGAGCAAACTAAATCCAAGAATACTGCCAGAGCAATGTTTATAATCAATGTAGTAAATCATCCTGTGCTAAAATATCAACACATTACAAATGCAATGTATGCATGTATTGAAGTGGAATTTTTTATTTAACATTGACAATGTAAAAGTAATGTGAAGAATGTTTTAAATTAAAAATATGTTTAAGTACATATGTATTCCATATATTTGGGTTAGCTTTAGAAATAACTGATGGATGCAAGGTTTCACTTCAATCTGGTTATTTCAGGGTATGGTTGTCAGAACTTGGGTGCTGAGGAGCTCATGGGCCCCCCTACAAGCTGGACGTAGAACTCTCATAAGTCTAAATGCACTGGTTGGGAGGACTTCCCCTCCTGGCCCCAAAGTAAGTGCTGCCTTAGCAATAGTGTTCCTGCGATGAGACGGCAAATAGTCCTTTAGCAATTACAATGTTTGAGAATCATGCACACATTGAAATATATTTCCAAGAAAGTGATCTCAAAGATAACTGGCAAAAGCTGGAGCCTTGAAGTCATCTTCAATACTTCTATTTCCAATAACGGGCGCCACTGATCAGCAACGCCTCTGAGTTGTTCCTAAGGAATATGTACTTTTAAAGTTTAGGCAGAGTCCTTTGAATCTTATTTATGTTTGTAAAGACAACCAAGATTCGCTAAAGCATTAGCATAATACTCTCCAGAACCCCCATGAAGAAATGGAAGAAGCTTAGCAGACGAGGTGAAACAACAATCCGAGGAGGTGAGAGAAAGTAAGACTTGAACATACTTTCAGTTTGACCTGCAGGTGATTCTTAGTGGAATAAGCATTCTTGGTCATGCTGTAATGTAGTTTCAACAAACCGAGCCGTCTCAGGACCATGAATCTTTGCAGCCCCCTCACCCTTAATGTAACTCAAAAAACAGACGATAGGATAGCGTGGTTGAACAGTCACATGAACTGTAGCACTACAGTGGTACTCTCACTTGACTTATCTTGGTCTAGTAGCAACTAAATGTGCCACAAACGCCAGGGTCAGCTCTAATGTCCTCTGCCCCCCTCCCCACCTTGATCAACCTTCTTAGTACACAAATATCTATTACCAGCAACTCAACTGGACACCCTGAATCTTTTTTGACTGGCCATCTGTTCGAACATAACTTTATGTTGGTGACCTCCTTGCTTAAAATCCAAACAAAGTGGTCACACAGGAACAAATGATAATTTAAACTGAATTCAATAGACTCACATATGTGAAAGGAGGGGCTGAGCTCGGTCAGTGAAAGTTATCTAGACATATTTTATTAATAACATAAGCACAATTACACATACAATGTATACAAAGATCTGAACATTTCTGTAAAATGTCCAAATCGAATTCTACCTAAAACAGCAATATATCAACTATTGATGAACACGTGTAGCCTTAAACATCACCATATAGAAGTAACTGCTAAAGTGCATAAGTAGACTAGTCTCGGATTCTAATTTATCTCATCCGTAATGCATTAGGGCTAGTCACTATATTTCTGTTCATTAGAAAACATTTCATTTATATAAATATCATAAGAAAATATACAGAATATCACCTATAAAACAGAGCAATTGCTCTAAAAAAACAGAAGTACTAATTGTGCAGTAATCGTTGCTGAAAAAATGGAAGTACTAATTGTACAATACTCATTGTCAACTACAAGTATCATGCATTTATTAAACATAATACCCAAGATATCTAGTCATTCAGTAGTTTCGACGAATAGTCATGTTATGTTACTTCGCATTTATATAGCGCTCTATATATCATTGGTATGACCTCAAAGCGCTGGTTGGTTGAACGCCCTCGGGAACCGTAGTTCTGGTCAGTAGAGAGAGAATAGTTGCATAGGGTGTGTGGGTGCACCAGGTATGTGTACAGCTGATGTAATTGCCGGATGGTAGCTGCATCCTAGCGTTAGGTGTGGTGCTGAAGATATCAGTTGGATGTGTGCAGTCTGGTGGGTGGACACCCAGACTGGGCTCTGGCTACGTTAGGCCTGATGGATGCGTATGTGAGCAATTAGGCCGGAATGTGCTCGGCTAGCTGCGTTTTATTAGGGTGATGAGGTGTTCATGGGGTCGTATTCGTATGTGAACAGCTAGGTTGAATTAACCAGGGGTATAGCTGTGTTCTAGTTGAGTGATGGTGTATAGTAGAGAGTAAGCGTAATGATGTGATATGAAGGTTTATCTTTATCATTATGTCCATCCCGTCCATTCCATCCCATCCACTCTGTCCATTCCATGCATCTTTTATCCTTCCATTCCATCCATTACATCCATTTTGTCCATTCTATCTATTTTATCTATTCCATCCACTCCATCATTTCCGTTTACTCCATTGGTACCATATACATATATTCCATCCACCCCACTCATCCATTTCATCCCCTCCACCAGTCCATCCATTTCATCCCCTCCACCAGTCCATCCATTTCATTCCCTCCACCAGTCCGTCCTCTTCACCAGTCCGTCCCATCCACTCCATCTGTACCATCCACTCCATCTGTACCATCCACTCCATCTGTACCATCCACTCCATCGGTACTATCCATTCCATCCGTACAATCCATTCCGCTCAATCCATCTATCCACTCCATCTATCCACTCCAATTCCATCCATTCCGTTCTATCCATTTTAATTCCATCCATTCCATCTATTCATCAGTTCATCCATTTCATCCGTTGCGTCAATTCTGTCCATTCCATCCAATTCATCCGTTTTGTTAACTTAGTCCATCTCATCTGTTACATCCATTTCATCCGTCACATCCATTTCATCCGTCACATCCATTTCATCCGTCGCATCCATTTCATCCGTCGCATCCACTCCATCCGTTCCATCCGTTCCATCCACTCCATTTATCCATTCCTTTCCCACTATCCATTTCATTCCCTCTGTCCATTCCATCCATCCACACCCATTAAACCGTTCAATCAAATTCCATCTACACCATCCTATCTAGGAATTCCATATACTTATATTCTGTCCATTCCATATGTTGCATTCATCAGTTCCCTATACATACTTTCCAATAATGCCACAAGCGTCCACACATCAATTCCATCCGTTCATTCCGCATGCGTCCATCCATTCCATCTATCCCTTCTATCCGTCCGTCTTTCCCATCTCTTCTGTCCGCCAATTCCATCTATTCCATCCATTCCATCTATCCTTTCCATCCACCCATCCATTCCATCCATCGGTTCTATTAATTTCAACTATTCACTCCATTTCATCCATTCCATCCATTCCATATACATATCTTCCATTCATTCAACATGCATCTGTGCCATACATTCGATCCATTTATTTCACATGTATCCATTTATTTTACATGCGCCGTCCATTCCATTCATTCCATCCTTTTCATCTTTTCCACCCATTCATTCCATCCGTCGTTCTTCCATCTGTCTCTTCCATCCTATCATATCTAATTACACCCAAACCCAAGAGCATGGGTTGGGAGGAGCTGATAATCGTGTTCATCAGGACAACAGCAAGCCAGTATTCTACAGTTAATGTACAAACGCATGTATACATGAATTGAAATCCATTCATAGGCTTGTTTGAGTATAGGCAGTCAAACACTCTTCATGTTGACTCATTGCAATCCACCTTGTGTTATGTTATATCCAGTGGAGAAATTAAGAATTAATCACAGAGACAGCCTCCACTGCAGCCAGCAGATAATTGAAGAATATATCTCCATAATTAATAGATGTAGCTTAGAAACGCATCCTCATAGCCATATAGATCATGCCCCAGGACGATAGTATACTGAAACATCCATCTTCCATAGCTTAAAAAAGCCAGTGTCACTCGACCAGGTTAGAAAGTCTCCAATCTCAAACCGATTAGGACCGGGCTGCCAGGAGCTAAAACGCTGTGTTAGTCAGTTTGTATGTGGTATATGTATGTGGTGATTTTGAATACATATCTTTTTTTACTCTGGAACCATCAGTACGTTCAAGGGGTTACTTTGTGGTGAATGGTAGTTGTGCCTGTTTTGTCCATGATGATCTTAGGTTCGCCCTAATGAAAAATGATATCTAGTTTTTAGATAGGGCCTCATGATACATTTCTCCTGCTTCTTCAAGCTGTAATCACTGCTTTTCTTATTACCAAATGTAACTGTACTCAATTTCTCAATCTCTGAAGGATGAAGGGCTGAATCCGCCCTGCTGGGATTCGAACATGCAACTGCAAGTTTCACACAGATATCCAAAACTAGCAGTTAACCTTTTCAGCTAACTGAACATAAAAACGATAGAAATTGGCGCCCAACCACTGCTTGAAATTTGCAACACGCCGGAATAGAAAAAAACGACCACATCTTAATGTCAGAAAGAGTTCACCGTCTGTGCCACCCCCTTTGATCAACCTGAGGAGCCAGCCCAGTGAAACACTGAGCGCTCCCTCAGCTGCTTTTTCCAGCTCAGGGGGTGTTGCTGGGTTGACTGAACTGCCTCCAGCCGGACGTGCTCAATGAGCCATGCAAGGCTGGCAACGCTTTGCTTCGCCAGCCTTGCGTAGCTCATTGGAAATGCTGGCTGGGGAATTGCGTGTCTGTATGTGCGAGGGGGAGCTCTTACACCTTCTCGCACATACAGACAGAGCAGGCTGGAACAGGGTGTTTCAGCACCCACCCTTAGGTTCCTGCATGCAGGAACCAGGAAGCTGTTGCTTCTCGATTCCTGTTCATGATTCAGGAGATGGAGCGCTGGGGAGGAAACTTCAGGACTGGGGCAGAAAGTAAGTTTATGTTCATTTATTTTGTACTTATTTATGTGTATAGATGCGTGTATGCTTGTGTTATGAGTGAATGTATGATGGGTGCTCGTGTGAACGATACAGTGCTTGCTGTGTGAATGTGTGTGGGTGTGTTTGTGTTGGTCCGTGGAGCTGATTTTGGCAGGCGTGGGGCATCGGGAGGGGGGGGGGTGTTCAACAAAGGCATTTTAAAAAGGCCTTTGTTGCAGAGTCTCCCTACCCACCTGCCAAAATCAGCTCTCCTTCTGCGGCGCGGCGGAGCCCAGGGGACAGGAATGGTATTTTTTTTACTGGACATCAGGGACAGGAATGGTATTCTTTTACTGGACATCTATTATAGATGTCCAGTAAAAAATACCATGCCTGCTCCCTGGGCCCCCAACGCCTCGCATACATACATAAGCATGTTGATTGTGTGGGTGTGGTAGGCGCTGTGAGGCCCTGGGGACAGGGATGGCATCTTTTTACTGGACATCTTTCATAGATGTCCAGTACAAAATACTGTGCCTGCCTCCTGGTCCCCAATTGCAAACTGTTTGGCTTTTTACCCAGTGTTTTTTTTTTTAAGTATGCTGTAAAAGGCAACATACCATTTAACCCATTATTTAAAAACATTCCTGGTGGGAGAACCCCCAAACCCCACTTGATTGGCTGGGGCTCCCTCACTATGCTCGGTTGCTATGGCATATCTGGGAGTGGAGTGGGGCGTGCGCAGGGCCTGTGGGGGGAACAGGGTGGGAAGAGTGCAAGGACATTAATGGGAGAAGGGTGGGGAGAGCCCAGGGTCTGTGGTGGGGTGGGGAAGAGCCCAGGGACTGGGCTAGGAGTGGGATGAAGGAGCCCAGAGACTGTGATCTGAGCAGATTGGGGAGCCCAGGCACTATACTGGGAGTAGGGTGCATTGACAGTGCGCAATAGTTCATAGCCATTTGGACGTACTGTCCATTTGGCATTTCTGGGGGGGGCCCAGCCAAAAAAGTTTGAAGACCACTGCTGTAGACAGTGTGGCAAGGATTTATTATGAACCTGTATGCTGTCGAGAAGTAAACATGGAGTCAAAAGCATCTGAATTAAATGACCCAAGATTCCCATACTATTTCATGCTTCTTTGGTAGGAGGGGTACAATGAAAATTAGGCTTGCATCTCCTCAGTGCCCAGGAGAACATCTGACTCAAGACACAAACTAACACTGGGTATGTCTCGGGTGACACAAAAAAAGGTCTCTAGTGAAACCCATAGAGCGAGGTTGGAGTCTCATAAATACAGGAGAATAACTCTTGCCATGATGACATCTGTGACCCAAGACTCACAGTGGAGGAGTCAGTCAAACCAAATCCCCCTGCGCAGAGTAGAAAGAAGCAGAAGAACACTCTTCCTTGCCAAGTAGACCTGAAAGTCCAAGCTTACATCCAGAACTATCATAGAATCATCTGTTTGAGCGAAGACCGGTCAGAGATATAAGCCTGCCTCTGAAGGAGCCCTGACCATCTGGGATTTCACAACAAAGACACTGGACCTTCAGGTAAAGGACTAATCTGCCAGCACCACTGGAAGGTTACAGGACCGCTCACTTGGGGGGGAGAGATAGTGTCAGGATTCCATCTTTGCCCGCACGGAACAGCACTTGATCCCTCCGGAGACACTGGCTTTTGAGAGTAAGCATTGTGCCATCACACTAGAGGCTGTTACACCAGACGCGGTCTTGTGTTCTTGTAAGATGAAAAAGGGAGCCAGCTGCACAAACCTCTTGCATTACAACTCGGGTTACCTCCTGTAGCCGCTGTCCTGTTATTTCTGTATTTTCCACAGCCTTCCTGGCCATTATTCCTGCTTTCCTGCCTTCTATCTTCATGTTCTTGTTTGTCTCTAGCCACTTCGGGTTTCTCCACCTTTGTTTCCGAATACACTTGATCGGCATCTATGACCAACCCAGGATTTGGCCTGCAGCTAATCTTTATTTTCTAGGTTGGACCAACAGAGGTTTTTTCGTCAAATGCTTTTTGCCTCTGAGGCGTTGCGTACACACTCCCCTTCTCCCTTGGCAGTTCACTGATAATCCTGACATTAACTGACAGGGGAGATTTGCCTTTGCATAATCCCCCTCTCATCTCCTCCACCTGCAGCAAGTAAGGCAGTAAGTGGGATTGAAACTAGAGCCTTACTGCACCAAAATTAGCATCCTGTTACACTACAGGTATGACGGACAGGTACTAGGGAAAGGCCTCAAAATTGAGATCATGCTATACCTAAACCGACCTGTAGTTTACAGACATGAGGTCCAGAAGTGGATTGTAAGCCCCACAGAGACTCCCTGGTCCAATCTATTCTTCTCTTATAGAACCCCAAGAAGGATCCAAAGAAGGCGCTAGAAGGAAATGGAAGGGAATGTGACCAAGTCCCCAGACCTCCTCTTATTGTGGGTAAAGGGATAACCAAGAGGTCTGGTCTATCATCTGCATTAAGAGGTACCAAGGAGTCGTGTAGGGAAGGTCCCCTGGCTAACCATCTTTCAATACATGCAGGAGGCAGGGAATTGCCACATGATTGCCAGTCCAGCACCTACCCCTTTAAGATGTGGTACAGAATGGCTGTTAACTTCACAGTATAAGGGGTTTCTCTGAAGCCAAAACTGAGAAGGGAGTGGTCTCACTTGTACAGGACACTCCTGAGATGGGGTCGGGTCAGGAGTGATATACTTTACCTGGGACATATGTGGCATTTGGGTTGTAGACACATGGTCCCAATGCAAAGCGAACATGCTTCTGTGCATTTAAATAGAGGAGGTGGTTGGAAATTCAAAGATGGTGGACACAGTTTTGCAGGCTGTAGTCCAACAAACATCGAAGACCTCACACCCACAAGGGTCTGCAACTCCCAAGTCTACCCTGTACACCTTGATTCCCTTTAGCCATAGAGGGGCGGAAAGGTGGGGACACAACCCAGTAAAATAAGAGTCTTTTGCCGAATAAGTGTGTGAGAACAGGAGCAGGCTCATTTGATGAAGGCTGGTGAGGAAAACAGTCTGAGCAGAAGACAGGAGGCAGATGGATTGACCCAGGAGTCAGAGGGGAGCAGCAAACAAGCTGGGAGAAAAACCCAGGAGGCAAGGGGCCAGTGTAACGCTCACCTGATTCCCGTTGAGGCGCCGGTCTTGACTGGGCGTATACCGTATCTTCAAAGGTGATGTGTAACACACGGCTGGCTCTTTGGGCTGGACCTCTGTGCACTGTATGTCTGACTCGAAGGGTAAGCTTTTGTCTTTCAGATGCCGGAATGCAGTGTGAAGACCTCCGGAGCGCACGAAGAGTAGGTAAGCCTTTGTCTTTCAGATGTCGGAATGCAGCGCGAGGCGTTGGTGACAGCCGATGGACCAGGTAAGTGAAGAGCTGTCACTGAAGACCGTAATGCTAACCTGTTCTTTCTTGTCTTTATAGGTGTTGCTGAAGACTGGATTCAGGATGGTAAGCCTTTTTCCTTAGGCCCAGGATCAGATGCAGAAGACACGATGAGCGTTCTGCTGCAGAGGATGCAGAATAACGCAAAGCAAGATTCATCCATCGGGTGTGGTTTAAATAGCCTCCTGTAGTGCTTAGGTGTCTCCTTCCACAGCCACGCCTAAGTAAGAAAAGAGTTCCTGCTTTCCAGAAGAGTTCGTGTTCTGAACCTAGGGAGTGGCTCCTGCCCCACCCAACAGGAAAAGTAGTTCCAAACAGAAGAGGATCAGAGGCTCAACTGGCAGGCAAGTAAGCAGCATGGTCTGCTGCAGGTAAGTCCACCCAAGCATTATGAGCCCGGCGCTTCCAGCGCTGGGACTGGGCATATTTATGAGCCTGGTGC
Organism: Ambystoma mexicanum; assembly: GCF_040938575.1. Taxonomy (NCBI): domain Eukaryota; kingdom Metazoa; phylum Chordata; class Amphibia; order Caudata; family Ambystomatidae; genus Ambystoma; species Ambystoma mexicanum. The sequence continues at coordinate 713,148,667 of NC_090931.1, forward strand.
CACTGGCGCCAGGACTGGGTCCAAAAGGTCCCAATTGGGACTGGTTGGCACTCGGAACCTGGGTTATGGATCTGCTTCCAAGGGAGTTGGGAAAACCCTGACCTTTTGGAAGCAGAGATCATGACAGCCAGGAGGCAGTAGGCTGGCAAGAGAGAGTCTCGGGGACTGGGGAGCGTTAAGCCCTGAAGGTTGGGAAGAGATGAATCCAGGCGGCCACAGGATGGACTCAGAAATGTACCAGGAAGACCCTGAGGGTCATGGCAAGTAGGAATCAGATGGCTACGGTAAGAAAGAGATAGCAGGCTGCAGGGGAGTACTTGGAGGTTTCGGAAAGATGGACCCAGAAGATGGGAAGTAAGAGACCAAAAGGGCTGGAATGGAAAAGGAAGATCCAGAAGGTTGGAAAGATGAGCACTCAGAAGCTGGAAAAGGAGAGACTCAATGGGAGGTTGGGGAGAAGAGGAAACGCTGCTTAAGAAGGAGCTGGCAATCAATAAGGAGAAATGAAGTACGAAGGAGAGGGAGATGGAGGAAAGGTATACCAAGTTCGTAGAAGAATTATTGACATAGGTGGAGGAGTGGATATACAACCAGAAGGGGAAGAAGGAGGTGATATAAGTGAGGGGAAACTTGGGAGAGCATTAAGGAGTGAAGGAGGAGGTGGTAGAAGAGGAGGAAAGAAGAGAGGGTGGAGGAACATTGGAGAACAAGTGGGAAGAGACAGGTGTGGAAAAGCACTGGAGTAGCTAAGGCATAGGAGTGAGATTTTATAATGTAGCAATAGAACCTGAGGAGAGGAGGCATTACCGGTTGGGTAATGCCCCCGGGGCATGAGTTATCAGCCCAAGCATAGCGAGGGTTTTAACCTGCCCCGGGGCATTGCCTGACCAGTAATTACCCCTCACCCCTCTGAGGGTTCTATTGCTATTGGTACACCCGGAGCTTCGTTTTGTGTCTGCATCTGCGTTTCAATGCAGAGCCAACACAAAATGACCACTGACTGTCAGGAGTCGAAATGGAATGAAAAGACTAGACTTCTTGTTTTGTTCCAAATGGAAACAGCTGGCGGCCATGTTGGTTGTATTGAACACCACTGATTGCCATGCAGTGCTAATCCGTTGTCTCAAAGCATGGGAATTGTAACATAAAATTAAACATTTACACTGAATGGGGCAGATTTAATAGAAAACACACAAAAAACGAAAATAGACAAGAAATATTTAATAAAAGTGCAATACAGATTGCAAGAAATATGACATTGGTTAAAGAGTATAGAAACAGGAAAGTTGAGAGCGCAGTGCCACATCAAGGATGGAGTGTGCTTACTGTGCAACAATTGTGCTCCTGTGCCTACAAATCTGCAAGTACTGCAACAGAGCATTCAGTAAGGTCAGGAAAAACAAATGTACAGACTGAAGCATGAATTCAATTACACATGCACAGCATAGTGAGTGGCTCAGAGTGAGTGTGGACACCTGAAAGATGAAAAAAGGGTGGAAGAGCCTACTGTGAGGCACAGGCAGTGCATTGAGCAGGTGATCATTAGGTGGTATGGTCAAAAATGCATTAAAAAAGTAAATTTGGCTATTGCAGTAATTGTTAAAAAGAACACACAACTAAGGAGAAAACGAAGGACAAGAATAAAACGTGGAAACAGTTTGCAAGGAAGCATCCAATTTGCATAGGAATACAGAGAAAAAACTAAAGTTAAATATGCATTACATTCAGGATTACTGTGGAGGATTATTAAATTTCCATGAAATGTGAAAGAACAGTTAGTGAATTGAGGATTGGAGGAGTTATTACAAAAGGAAGTAGAAGACTAGAGCAAATATTGATGCCCGGTCCACTATGATGCTTGGCTCAATTAATGCTGACCTTGTGAAAGATGAAAAGGCTGAGGACTCCGAGTTTAATTTTACCCCAGTGGACAGGGTTACTATTGAGAAACTTGATGTGCTTAAACCAACAAATCTCCTATTTGATCCCATTCCAGCCTATGTAGCCAAACAACATGCGGAGGAGGTGTTGAGTGAACTTATTCAAAGGTTCATAAATGCGTCCCTGAACTATGGCGATATGCCAGAAGAGCTAAAAAAGTCGTACCATACGCCATTATTAAAAAAAAAAAAAACCTTTGGACCATAAGATTCTGGCTAATTATCGTCCTATTGCGGGGTTACTATGGCCAACTAAGATACTAGAGAAGGTTGTTTCTTTGCAGCTCCAAGACCACCTAGAAGCTAATAGTATCCTAGATATACATCAATATGGCTTTAGGCCCAGTCATGGGACCGAGACTGCACTGCTTACAGTCTGGGACGATATTCTTGAAAGTGCCGACAATGGGGATATTAGCATGTTAATCATGCTTGATCTGTCGGCAGTGTTCGACACAGTGGATTTTACCATTCTTAATGCTAGATTAAGATCACTGGCACGGGTGTCAGAAAAGGCATCCAAATGGTTTAATTCCTTTCTGACTGACAGAAAGCAGCAGGTGAAACTGGGTTATTTTTTGTCAGAAATGTTGACAATATCATCCAGAGTTTCACAGGGTTCATCCTTGTCCCCTGTCCTGTTTAATCTGTAAATTCGCCTCTTGTTAGAGATCTTCGCTCGATTTAATCTGCAATTCCACTCATATGCGGATGATACACAGATTTATGTCAGTTTGAGACAACCAGTGGAGGCAGTTTGAGCGCATCCTGAAGTGCGCAGAGGAGATTCGAATCTGGATGCTTGAAAATAAGCTACGACTAAACCCTAATAAGACAGAAATTATTGTGTTTGGTTCAAAATAAAAATTAAAAACCTTTTTTCCTATGAATCCATGTCCTTCTCTCTTTGGAATTGCATCTAAGCATTCAGACTCAGTTAAAAGCTTGGGCTGTATCTGGCAATCGAATATGGGTTTAAATCTCCATGTAAACCAGATAATAAAATCAGTGCATTTTCAACTAAAGATACTGAATCCCCTTCTCCCCCTTATCATAGAGTGGGATTGATCAATTGTGATTGGGACTCTGGTTAATGCCAGGCTGGATTATTGCAATGGGCTTTTGGTGGGCTGTCCAAAATACCAGCTGCAATGCCTCGCAGTGGCTCGAAACTCTGCAGTTCGATTGATCTTCTCACTACCCTGGAAAGAATCGATCTCAGAATCTCGTAGGAAGCTTCACTGGTTGTCAATCCACCAACGTATAAGGTTCAAGCTACTATTTTTAGTCTTTAAGTCCTTATGGGGCTTGGCACCGGTATATTTAGCTGAAAAGATCAAAATCTACAATCCCTCAAGACCACTAAGATCATTAAGTCAAGACCTTTTGGTAGTTCCACCTTCAAAATCCACCAGGGGTGACAGAAGGTTTTCAACGGCTGGGCCTTGGGCTTGGAATGAGCTGCCGGTCCATTTGTGGAAAATAAAATCATTGACTCTGTTTAGAAAGCAGCTAAAAACACACCTATTTGAATAATTGGTAATATGAATTGGTGCCTTGTATGACACTCAATTATCTGATAGAATCTGTGCCTAGATGTGGCTTCCCACTTGATTCCCTCGGGATCTGCGCTAAACAAATACAAATTCACAATTCACAGAAGATGAAATAGTAAGGAAAGTAGAATTGGAAGGAAGGGTAAAGTTACATGGAGGATACATGGAATGACAATAGTAGGAGAAGGTGAACCGGCATGATGTAGTATCGAAGACCATTTATGCATGGGGTTTCCAATAGCTATCAATAGAAGAGGCACCCGGTGACCGTCATAATTTGACGTGCTTCCAATCCAGCGTTGGCCAAAAATTGGACAGATGTGGCCAGAATCGAATAGTTAGTGTACATAGTTGGCAGGTTTGCATGTTTGCAGATTTTGGGCATGAAATTACCAAGAGTATTCTTCCCTAGAGGACGGTTGGTGTACCAGGTATTTTCAGTAGTACATTCTTTAGATTTAATGCAACGGGCCATGACAAAGAAGCAAAGAGCACCTAGTGGTAGTTAGGAAATATAATAGAGAAGAGATTTGACAGGACAGTCAGGATCATTGGGGGCTTCATACATTTGCCCTCGCAAGTCACTTCAGTTGTGTTCGAACAAAGGGTGATGGTTTTTCGTGACAGGACATAGTGGCATATTGCCTTCCATTTTCGTCAGTTAAAATCTGAAAGTCATTAGCATTAACCAGACGTTGACCTTCTCTTCCACGTCGAGCGTAGTGCAGTTGAATATCGAACCCGACTTTGAACTGCAAAGTGATGGGATTATTTATATTGAAAACACCAGAAATTTTAAGAAGGTGCATATCATTGGGGGCAATATGTGCTTTGTGAATACATAAGTCTTTACCTTTATGGCAGCGACGTTTAATGGCACTGATGAAAACATTGTTGGCACTGATAAAATGTTCATTGCCCATAATGGTAATTTTGAGTGTGAATGGAGGATTGTTCAAGTGTCGATTACTTCCAGAGCGCAGAGGTATTAGAGCAAACTCTAATATCTCTGGCTCTGGAACTAATCTACAGAATGTCAAAAGGTTGACATTCTGCACTGGATATATTACAGACTTTTGCATAAAAATTGCATTAATTGGTGGCAAGTGTTGTGTAAGATATTCGTTTTCAAAAACTGGACAGTACCCCTTCTGAATTAGCCAACGTGTAAAATGATCAACAGCCCATTTAGTGGCAGATTGTGTTTTAATTTCAGCTTTATTCATTTCAATTTCATCCAATTCACACGCATTATCATTAGCATGTCTGTGGACCTTAAGCATGGAGGAGAGTTCATTGTAAGCTGGAACTGTAGATGAACATGAAGGTATGTCTTCAATTTTCACTTGGATGTCTTCTAGCCACTTCTCTACAGTCATTTCACCAATGAGACTGAAATTCACTTTTAGAAAGACAAAGTTTTCCTGTTATTGTTTGACAGACAAGTCATTAGATGTAGATGCCGCCTCCATAATAGATTGGAACACTAGATGGCATGATCTGTGTCAGCAGGAACCGTTAATGGTAAAGTGCTATAAAGCCCACAGGACATTCAACGCTGTGAAGAAGTGGAGCATAGCGCACAATCACAAAGGGATACTTGTGGATAAAAGTGGCGAGCAGACAACAAGAATATGCAGCGGCTTCGTAGGACGCTGTACGCAGTGAATTTGGACAATTGTACATGTATGCTGTGTATCTAAAATGGAGGATGGGGAAGAAGAATAAAGAACCTTGTGTGTTCTACAGAAAGTTAGAGCCGCGCGCGAGTTCAACACAGGAGCACTGAGGCAAGAATGTCTTTCCCTTGCAGGTAAGGACTGGGCAAGGGCCAATCATGTCGCTGCATAAAACACGATTGTCCCTCGCCAGGTACTAATGAGTGAGAGAAGGAGATTACTAGTAATGAGAAGAGGAAAATAGACTCTAAATCCCCAAGGGTCACCCCCTCAGAGGAGTTGGGGGATGAAGTTTTGGGTATACATTGAAGTACAAGAGGAGTTTAGAAGAGGATGAAGCAGTGAGGGGCACATTATCCCTGTGGATGCCTTCTGTCCTCCAAAAGCTCCAGGCATGAGTTGCAGGCCAACTTCTACATGATGCTGAATACCGGACGAGAGAGCCTGCTCCCATCATGATTGAATGAATTGAATTGTGAGGGGCTTTTGCTTTTTGGGGCTCTTTGTTTTGGGAAACAAGAAGTTACTTCACCTTTTAGTTGTATGTGTTAAACTGCTGGGGAAAACCAGTACACTTAGCAAGAACTGGATAACCTTTGGTTAAGGCACTGTTATTGTTCCCTGAATGGCATTACGATTGAGTTTTCACAAAGGACTACTCACATGCTGGAGAGCACACCATCCTGTTGGGTTAGGCACTACCAATTTGTTATTTTGACCTTAAATTGTGCACAATCCTGAATAAAACATCTGAGAAAAAAACTCTTATCGGGCCATTTTGTTGGTCAATCAATGTCAACCATGTGACTGTCACCAGCGACCAGGATGGGATGAGGAAAAGGAATGCATGTTAGCAGCACTCAGTTCATTAAACGGCCACAGCGCCCAAAGGATGTAAACTGGTTAACAGTTCCTCACCCTTGTTGAACCAGAAATTCCTCTGCTGCAGTCGATTGATTGATTGTTGATTTGTATAGCGCGTATACACACTGTGTTTCAAAGCGCTTCAAGAAGGGAGGGAAACATGGGAGAATACAGTTACATTCTTACAGGTCCTTGAAACAAATCAGAATGTGAAAAATAACTTTCATATAACAGATGGTGTCCAGTCAAAGGATCGAAAAAGAAGGATTGAATGCCCTTTTTTTTTTAAACCAAAAGGACCGGAAAAAAAAGTTTTGAATGCTTTTATATGTATTTATATATTTTTTAGTTTAGTGTGCATAAAAGATTTTTTAAAAAGGAAATCGGGGGTCTGAGGGGGGAACCCACCCCCCCCCCCCCAATAAAAAAGAAAAGAAAAGAAAAGCATTCAAAACTTTTTTTCGGCACTTTTGGTGTTGAAAAAAAGGCATTCGATCCTTTTGTTTTCGATCCTTTCACCTACAACCATAACAGATAGTACAAGTGCATGGAACAATAAGGGGGAGGAGGGGAGGGGAACTATATTTTTTAGTTTAGTGTGCATAAAAGATTTTTTAAAAAGGAAATCGGGGGTTTGGAGGGGGGAACCCCCCCCCCAATAAAAAAGAAAAGAAAAGCATTCAAAACTTTTTTCGGCACTTTTGGTGTTGAAAAAAAGGCATTCGATCCTTTTGTTTTCGATCCTTTCACCTACAACCATAACAGATAGTACAAGTGCATGGAACAATAAGGGGGAGGAGGGGAAGGAGGAAAAAAAGGACACAAGAATAGCAGTAACATTACTATGCCTGACGACAATTGTTGCAGTGTATGAATGACAAGAGGAGGGATGGGGGTGAGGGGAAGTGGATAGAAGGGATAAGGAGAGGGACAAAACAAGTGGCTAACTTAAAAAGGTCAATCACTATTCAAGGTAGTGCTGGGGAGGGAAAGGGAGGAGAAGACAAAGAGGGAAGGGGGAGACAGATAAGCTGTTATCAGAGGTCAAGGGACAAATGATAAGAGTAAGTGCTAAAATATAAATGAATAGGTGGGGGGAGGGGAGGGCAAGATGGCTGCAAAAAGGCAGGCAGCTACTATTACTATGCCTGATGGCAATTGAGGTAGTGCCGATCTTTCGCAGGACAAAGGGAGGGAAATGAAGGAGGAGAGGGCAGGTGGCTGCAAAAGACAGGCGGTTACGATTACTATGTCAGACAGCAATTGAGGTAGTGCCGGAATTTGACAGAAAGGAGGGAAAGGAAGGGAAGGAGGGCAGGGTAGGATGTGGGAGGGGGAGGAGAAGGGGAGGGGGAGGGCACAGGGCACTAAAAGGTGAGCAGGGGGTGAGTGGGAGGAAGAGAGACACTCACAGGGGGCAAGGGGGAGAGGGGGGCTCGGAGACACTAAAGAGGGACAGGGGGGCTCAGACACTCAAGGGGTGGATTGGGGATAGTTGCAGACACTCAGGGGGTCAAGGGGTCGGTGGGGATGATATTAAGATGGGGGACATCATCTTGATATTAAGATGACAAGATAACTGCAGCCGTGATTGAGAAAGAAAGTCATGGTGGGATTGTGCAGATTAACTGCCAGAAGAGCCCAGCCTCAGCCCAAGAGGAATCGAGCTCCCACATCACTATTACCATCCACATGAAGCTCCTAGCAGGACTGTAGAACTTCAGGGCAGCCCGGTGCATGCCATTGGTCCAGGGCATTGCTCCGAGGGGAACCACAGTTTAAAACCCATCCTTATTTAAGAGTGTCCATAATTCCTCACAGCTTTTGTTTCTATAGAACCTAGCCATTTGTGGCCATTTGGAGCTAAGGGAATGAATAGAAGAGAGCAAATACACTCTGGTCACACAATATCGTTACAGCAAGGCCTTAAAGTGTGATCAGCCATGAGCCAGCGGGACCACTGGCATCACTGGGCCATATCACACAAAAAGGTACCATATTGTCACTGCATACAATCCTTATAATGGGCAATTGTCATTTTGGAGGGTTGTCCTTCAGTTAATTTTTATTTTGACTTAGCTAGCCTTCAATACATTACTGTACAACTTTACCTCTGAATTAATGTATCTCCCATTGAAACCTCTGTATCCTGCTTGGACCTTAATGAAATGGACCATGAATTACTACATCACCTGTAATAGCAGTCAAAAGCACACAGAAGCGGTGCATACATGATTTACGGACATCAGACTGCTCCCACATCTTGCATAAGGGAATTCTCCCTCATAGAGTGGCCATACAGGTATGGCCCTTCCTGTGTTGGTTTTCAGTTCGTCGTCCCTATTCCCCCCCAGCCCCCACCCCAGCCATCTCTCTTGGGGTTTCCCTACATTCACCTTCTTTACACAGCCAATCCTTGACTCTGTCATTTCTGATAGTTGGATTGGCAGTCTCGATTTGCAATGAGCGCCTAATAATCTGTACCTGACGATTCTGGTCTCCACACTTCAAGGGCTTCCAAAGCTCACCCCAGGGCCATCACCTAATGTGTCTACTCATTCTAGTATTGCCATCACTGGAAAAGTGCTCATTACCGCGAGAAATATTGTCTTCCCTCTTTCATGATCAGCTTTCATTTGATCCCCTGTCTACCATTGCAGATGCGTGACCACATTCCCTTTACCTTCCCAGTATGTTAGTTGTGTGTATATCTTCCTTTATTCTTCCTCCATATGTTACAATCTGGTTACCCTGGATGGGGACACAATACACCAATTTCTTGAATAAGGTATCAGCACCATCAGACCTCTTTGGTGACGATTGACTCAGTATAAAAGCTTTATAAGAAATGTAAGGGTGTGAAAGGAAGAGACCAACACCCAGGTGGCATGGTTTTGGGCAAATACTTTTATTCTTTAAAGAAGGTAAAGAGAAAACCATATATTTCCCTAACTCTGAGGGGTTTCCCTATCTAAAATAAAGCTCTAAGTAAAATGTCAGACTATCTGGAAATAAAAAGTCCACCTTCCAGTGTCAAAATCCTACTTCTATACCTTATACTTGAAAACAAACTAAAGTGTTTTACTGTCATCTTGGCCCAGAAGGATGACTCCCTTCCTCTGGACACGTACAGTTCTGTATACTTGGCAGTTCAACTAAGTAGGGGGAATGTCTTCCTTCCCCTGGCCTTTGTTATGCCCCTGATGAGCCCCTCCAGTGATTTACTTGGACAGGCCTGGTCTTCGACCTTACCAGGTACTGCCACTACGAAGAGTGCTTGGTTGGGTCCTTGACCCCTGTGTATGCTTGATTGATTCTTCACAGTATCCCTGGTCCACTACCCTGCGAGGAGGAAGTGTCTCTCCTTCAGAGGGCCCTTGTCCCTGTTGTTATGATTTCCTATTCTTGGGTCCCAGATCCCTTCACTTTGGTTTCTCTTTCTCAGGTCCTCTACCCCTTCACACTGGATTCTTGGGTCCCAGACCCCTGTCTCTGTGTTTCTCTTTCTCGGTTCCCAGACCTCTGTATCTGGGTTTCACTTGCTCGGGTCCCAGACCCCTTTATATTGGCTTCTCACGTTCCCTTGAGGTCCCTGGGCTGCCCTGTACCTTCTGTATGGGCTCCCGGTCTCTGAACTAATTCTCAGGGCGCCTCGCGTCTTCCAACGGTTCTTCTGCCTTTTTTTTTCTGTTTGCATGTCACTGTACATTGCTCCCGAGAACTTCCTGGGAGCCCGGCTGCGCGCACCTGCTGGACCGTCCTCCTCAGCGCTCTTTCTCATAGGGTGCCACAGCCTCTTCCAGCCTTCGGTCTTCAGTCTTCTTCCAAGCAGGTAGGGACGCCGTCTCTCCTTCTGCCATGTCCCGGTCAGTACCTGCGGGTTCAGCTGTTCCATCTGGGCATTGGTTGCCTTGCTCGCTTTGCCTCCGGGGAGGGACTGACAATGATGTTAGCCCTTCTTCTCTTTTTAATTTCCACGGAACACAAAAGCTAGACTGCTCAATGAGATGGTCTTGTGAGTTCTTTCTGGTGCAGAACTTCTTGCTCGTCTCAGTATATTGATGTGACAGTTCAGTGGAATCGTCCTGATCTTCCTGGTCTAAGTATATAGATGGAATAGTTCAATGGAGTCGGCCCTAATCTTCCTCGTCCCAGTACAAGTGGTACGATTGCATAGATACATGGGGGAACTCAGGTGATCAGAGGAAAGAAAAGGAGAGGGAAGAAAGGTGGGTGAGGGTGTACTATACCACAGTATCCCATGATGTCCTCCCTGTATCCCAGAGGGGGAATCCCTCCCCATGAGATCCACCCGCTGAGTACCATCCCCAGGACGACTATCTAGTAGCACCCTCACTTCCCTGGCCTCATGGAAAAGGTCTCCCTTGAATTCCTGCAACACTGACAAAGCAAAGCATCGTGGCATTTTGGAAAACGTTCTGTAATCTTTTTCAACAGATGTGTTAATTAGCTCTTGCCCCTTTGTACTATCATAGCTTGAAAAGTTAAAATATGGCTGATACTGAAGTAAACACATCTCACAGCAGGTCTTGTCTGTGTTTCTGCAAACCTTTGCTATTATGCCTTTTGAAGTGCATTACATTTTGACAAGCATGACCAAATCTTGCACATGTTTTTTTGTTTGTGTTTCTTTAACATGCCTTGCTTTGATTTCTTTGTCCCCTTAGCGCCCTACAGCCTTGGCTAAAATTCTTGGTGTATTTCGAATTGGTTACAAGAACTCTCAGAATAACACAGAGAAGAAGTTGGACTTGCTAGTTATGGAGAACCTTTTCTACGGGAGGAAAATGGCCCAGGTGAGTGCATCAAAACCATCATTAATCACTTTGAAGAGGCGAATGCAGGGAAGTATAAACGTGAGCATATTTTATATAACAACCCGCACTAACACTATCATCTCCCTAGTCCTTTAGCAACTGCCATTTTTTAACTACATTGAATCACGCAGATGGCCATTCTAGATGGCTGGCTTCATCACATATTCCTTACACTGCATTGCAAGTCTGCTCACAAATGGCAAAATATCTCTTCAATGGATTGCTTTTCTCCCGTGGATTTGTCATCATGATAGATATCCATCTCTAGCTTTGCGGTTCGGAAAACTCTTCGATTTGGGGCGGGGGGTGTAGTGGACCTTGACACGGCCATCGATCCATCTTGTCTGGCTCTCAATCGTCAGTTCCGGGCGTGAAGTCTGGTGTCGTATATATACCACGTTACTACGTCCCATGAATCAGTTCCTTTTTTCAACGCGCTTGCATGCTGCATCAGGAACGTGACTTGAGTTTACTCAATGTTATTATTGTACTTTGCACACTTCTTTCTTTGAAAACCTTGACGTAATGTCGTCCCCCAGGGTTTTGGGCTTCAAGCGATGCTGCAATTGCGAGACCAAAATGTCTATGACCGACCCGCATGACGTCTGTCTATGGTGTCTGGGTGCTAGTTACGACACAGAGGCCTGGGTGTCGTGTGTAAAGATGCAGCCGAAATCCCTGCGTAAGAGGGCTGGGAAACTGGCTTTGGCCGACCTGTTGCCAAGTCTCCGGCGTGGTTACTTGTCTGCTCCTCAGAGGCTGAGACTGAGGAGCCCACCCCCATCAAGGGTAAAGACCAACATCGTAAGAAGACCAAGAAACGGTGCCATTCCAGGAGCCATTCCTCCTAGTCTTCCCCGCCGAAGAAGAAGCGGCACCACTGCCATTGACACAAGTCCAGCGCATCGTCGGAACGAGGTAAGCCCTCAGCGGGCTGACCACTCGAGAGAAGTGGGAGAGTTTTAAGACCTCTGTTAGCTATGGTTAAGATGCAAGCGGCAGAAGGTACGGCTCCGGCCCCCGGCCAGCACACTTTGGCTGCGAAAGTGGCGCTAGGTGCTCCCGGCCTCAAGCCAGCCACTCCGTCAACATTGTCTGCATCGAAAGCATCTTAGGGTGTTACTCCCATCAGGAATAAGTCGCTGGAAGGCCGTAGACCCGAGGCTTCCGACGTCTCTCGTTTGCCCGAACCTCCCTCGGCGCTGAAAGTACCCTCGGCATTGAAAGCGTCGACTTCGAATATATTCTCAAGCCTTCAGCGCCGACACTCGGCGATGGTTCCTTTGTGCCACTGTCGACATCGGCTTCTTAGATTCCATGCCTTCTATTTTCAGAGTCAAGGAACAGGATGACCCTGAGGACACGGTCGGCCGGGAGTTGACACCCTGGGGTCAAAGGCGTCCTCTGCCCCTCCTCAGGAGTACGACATTTTGGATGAGAGTCCCACAGTTGAGAAAAATTATGCCTTTTAAACCAGCCATTGCAAACCCTTTAGCCTCCCTATTGCTGCACCCTTATATCATTCTCCCTGTGAATGCCAATTTCACAAGGAATTATAGGCCAGCAATTGGAGATCCTTCTTTCTTCGCCACACATCCTTCTTCGGAAGTATTGCAGATTCAGGCTGCCAATGTTTCCGCAAGGCCCACGGCATCCACCTCTAATCTGCCTACGGACAGAGAGGGGGGGAATAAATGTGACGCTTTGGCCAGAAAGGTATTCACATCTGGTAGCATGGCGCTCAAAGCCACTAATGTGGTGTGTGGTTTCACCAAATACTCGTTTGGCTTATGCAAAGCAGTACAACATGCTGCTGAGTACGTCCCTGAGGGTGCCATGCAGGATGGCTTTTTACAGCTGGTGGTGGATTGGAAGGAGGTAGCCATACAGTTGTTGCAGACGGGCGTTGACGTAGCAGACTGTGTTGGCAGAGCAATGGGTTCAGCTGTTGTGATGAGACGCCAAGCTTACCTTAACACTTCTGGATTCTCCCCAAATGTCCAATAGAGGTTGCTGGACATGCCCTTTGAAGGTGGCATGCTTTCTGGGCAGAAATCAGATGAATCCTTGGAGAAATTGAAGGAGTCAAAATTGGCTGCTAAATCTTTGGGCCTAGTGGTGCAGCCGGCCAAACCTGCCTTCATCTTCGCCTCCAGGGGCAGAGGCTATAGACATTTCCGTGCCCTTTGGCAAGAAGTCGCAGCTCCTGCAAACCAGGCAAGGGCAGAGGTGCTTCTTGCGTCCCGGAAAAGTTAGAGGGGCCTCTAGAGGCCAACAGGCAGTGGCAGGGTCACCTGTGACCTCTAAGATGCTTTGATTTTAACCTCCCACGATGCACCGGTGGGTGGACGGTTGGCAGGGCATTGGCCCTAGTGGCAGGAAATAACTTCTGACGCCTGGGCCCTGCAGCAGATTCAGTGGGGTTATTGTCTGCCTTTCATGAAGAGGCCTCCAGACAGACCTCAACCCCCCCCACCCTCCCTGATCCAACCGGACAAGAGCTCCAGGAAGAACTGAGAGCGCTGTTGTCGAAGGGTGCTGTGGAAGAGGTAATTCCCGATCAGAGATGGTCGGGTTGGTATTCCTGTTACTTCCTGGTGCCCAAGAAGGAGTAGATCTCTGTCCCATTCTGGACCTCAGAGCCTTGAACAAGTTCCTGAGGAAGGACAAATTCAGGATGGTGATGCTGAGAGAGTTTCTCCATGCTCTGGAACTGCAGGACTGGCGTCAATAGACCTACAGGACGCTTATTTCCATGTGCTTATACACCAAAAGCACAGGAAGTTCCTAAGTTTTCTCATTGGCGACAAGCACTATCAATTCAAGGTGCTTCCCCTCCACGCCAAGCGTCTTCACCAAGCTCATGGCAGTAGTTGCGGCTCGCCTCAGGAGATCCGGGGTCCATGTGTTTCCGTACCTGGACGGCTGGCTAATCCGAGAGAAGTCGGCGGGGCTAGTCTTCTCATCTGGAAGACTGCCTACTACAGAACAGGCTGGGCTTCTCCCTCAACTTTTGGAGGTCCCATCTGATGTCAGTCCAGCAACTCCAGTTCATCGGAGCGGTCCTAGACACCCGGGTAAGGAAGGCTTTTGCTCCTGAGGAGAGAGTCAGCAACATCGCCCAGATAGTGCAGTTGTTTCAGAACCACGCCAGTCTTCCTCTGCCTATTGGATCTCATGGCCTTCTGTATTTTTCTAGTGCCAGAGGCCAGGCTGCGTATGCAATCCCTCCAATGGCTCCTGAGGGACCAGTGGCCTCAGTACCCGGGAGCACTCACGGAACGCCTCTCGGTATCCATCCAGGTAGTCTGTGGACTCGGCTGGTCGAACATGCACAGCAATCTATTGATGGGCGAACCCTTCTGGCCTCCCTGGCCCCAGGCCCGAGTGGTCACGGATGTGTCCCTCAAGGGTTGGGGCGCCCACTGTGAGGAATTGCAGGTGAGCGTCCTATGGTCTCCATCAGAAGCCAAGTGGCATATCAGCAGGCTGGAGTTGCGTGCCATCAGGTTAGCCATGAAGGCCTTTGCTCCATCTCTCAGAGGGAAGCATGTCCTCGTCCTGATCAGCAACACAGTGGCCATGCATTACCTTAAGCAGGGTGGCGTGCACTCGCCCACACTGCACAGAGGCAATTCAGCTGTGGTTCTGGTTGAGAGAGAACCAGATCTCGGTCTCAGCAGTTCATCTGATGGGGACAGAGAACACCTTGGCGGAGGCTCTGAGCAGGCACAGCATAGTCTCACACCAGTGAGAAGTGTGTCCGAAGTCCTAGAGGAGGTCTTCTCTCTCTGGGGTACTCCTGCAGTGGATCTGTTCGCCACTGAGCCCAACAGGAAGTGCGAACAGTTTTGTTTGTGGGAATACCCAGCGAACGGTGCACTAGGGAATGCGTTTCTGGTGGATTGGACCTTCCCTCTCAATTACTCCTTCCCTCTGATTCCCGTTATTCCTTGGGCTCTCAAGAGGTTGAAGAGATTTTGAGCATCCATGATCCCGATTGCCCCGGATTGGGAGAGGAGAACATGGTACTCTGATCTCCTGGATCTGACCATCTGTCCGCCTTACCGGTTGCCTCAGCGTCCGGGTATCCTCACCCAATCGGAGGGTCGGGTGCTCCACCCAGCCCCGTATTCCCTCAACCTACACGAGTGGCTCTTGAGAGGATGAGGTATGATGACTGGGACCTCTCATAGGAGGTACTACTGGCTGCGCGCAGACATTCTACTAGATCTCTGTATGCGTGCAGGTAGAGAAGATTTGAGGCATGGTACAGGGAACACGAGACTGACCCTATCTCTTGCCCCACCACCACAGTGATGGAGTTCCTTCTGTCACTGGCCTCTTCAGGCCTTCAGGTTGCTACAGTTAAAGGGTATTTGGCAGCCCTGTCTGTGTTCTAGATCCCCAGACTAAGGTTCGTTTTTCACCATTCCAATCATGGGCCAGTTCCTGAAGGACCTTCTCAACAAGTTTCCGCCAACTCCCTTTCTTGTCCCAGATTGGGATCTTAATCTGGTTTTGACTTTTTTGATGGCGGCTCCATTTGAGCCTATGGATTCATATTCTTTGCGGCAGTTGTCCATTAAAACTGCCTTTTTGGTTGCCATCACGTCTGCCAGAAGGGTTAGCGAACTGCAAGCCTTGTGCTGCAATCCTCCATTCCTGAAGTTCTTTCATGAGAAAGTCTCTCTTAAAGTCATGGCCGGATTCCTTCCTAAGGTGGTTTCAGAGTTTCATCATTAGTCCCTGTCTACTGACTTGCCTGTCTTTTATTCTCCTCCGCATCTCTCGAAGGAGGAAGAGCGTTTTCACCGCCTTGATCCCAAGAGAGTGTTAAGTTTCTATGTTGGGCGCTCGCAAGCTCGCAACCAAGATGGCTGCATCCTCTTGAGCTCCGCGAGGCACCTGTAATGGGGAGGCCGGACACTGCACCCACTGTGTAAACTTCTAAATCCTGCAGCAGTGCACAAACTGCGGCATGCCGGGAAACAGCGGAGCAAGCAGGGTCTGTGTAGGAGGCTGGGCAGTGATACAGCGGCTGCCCAACCCCCAGGCGTGGTGCATGGATGGTGAAGGCCGGGGAGGCGAAGCAGTGAGGACCAGCGCTGAGGGGCTGTGTAGGGCTTCCCCGTGGAGCTGGTGCCTATCGGGGAGCCCACAGCTGCCTGGCCGATGACGTGGGTCGTTCCTCTCTGCTGAGGCTGACGGATGAGGGATGTGAGCACTGCGTCAGATGACATGCCTGTGTCACTTGTCGACGCCCTGTGGCCCGCTTTACTGCGCTTCAGGAGGTGGTCCGATCTCATTGATGTGTGGGCCTGCCCGAAACATACGGGCACGCTGAGAATTCTGTGTGAGGTACGTGGAGGGGGCTCCTTTGCTGATGAGCAGGCGGACCAGTTCAGCGAGAGCGGAGGGGGGCTCTCTGTGAGTGTTGATATCCTCCTTTTGCTGGATGAAGAGAGCTGTCAGCAATGTTGGATCCTGGCTGGCTACCTGAGGCGGCTGCCCCGAAACTAAGGACTACTAGTGCACCAGAGGCAACCACTGTTGACTGGAGGGGCCACTTCCATGTGGTTTTGAAATTCGGAGAGGGCATGAGTGATCAGGGGCATACACAATTGAACTCCTGGGGTGGGTGTAAGCCCTAGTGAAGCAGCGCTGAAGAGCGCATCCTGTATTGCCAGAGGGGGGGCAGAGCTGATCTGGAAATTGTAACAAGGCACCCTGAAGGTTGCAGTTGCGGCGCTACCAAATTCCCTCCTAGCAGTGGGGCTGCATGGTGAATGGCGAAAAAGGGCAATCCTGCCTGCCATTCTAACAAAAAGAGGGTCTCAGTGGTAGGGCAGATAAGATGCTGTCGTCCAGGGACACCCAGGATAGGCCAGGTCACACAGGCCTGAATGAGGCCACCCCGAAACCTGCAAGGTCGATCGCATGCAAGAGCGTATTGAGAAAGAGAGTTGCAGGATATCCGAAGCAGAACACAGAGTCTGGGTCCTTGAGGACACAGCAGAGAAGTTAAAGCAATCATAGAGATGAATGAAGACCTGAAGGCCAGATCCCGCAGGAAGAATATCCGGGTTGTGGGAATTCCAGAGTCGGTCACACAACAAAACATGGAGGTCTTAGTTCATACTGGAGGTGCTGCACGCTCCCCCACTATCATCAGTTTTTTGGATGAAAGGGCGCACCGGGTGTCGCAACTGTTTCTGAGGCCGGGCCAGAGCCCTAGGCCGGTCATAGCATGACTGTTAAATTAGAGGGACCGAGACTTGATTCTTCGCAAAGCCCGGGAACTTGGCGACCTACTATATGAAACTACCCGGGTGTCATTCTACCCAGACTTTCCTCCATCAGTCCAGAAGGCTTTCCTGGTGGCGAAGGGCGGCCTCCGCGACCGTGGGCTGCAGTATGCCATGCTTTACCCATCCAGACTGTGGTGCTCCAGGGTGGCAAATCTCATTTTTTGGGGCAGTGCCGACTTCCTAGAAGCGCTGCCAAAGGAGTGGGGCGATATATCAGTCAAGGATATGCAGGGCTTTGGCATCACTTTTTGGGAACAGATATTGTAGGCGCGAGGAGTGGATTATCCCTTCGACCCGCGACTGCTCAGTACCGCGCTGGATTTACATCAGTATGTGCTGTCACCTTTGGTGGGCTTTTCTGATTTGATATGCTAGCGCATGTAATGAATTGGTCACCAGGGGAACCTTCAAAGTTATCTACTACCATTATAGGATGGGAAATTATATCATTTAAAAATGGCATAAAGCGATTAAATCGATCTGCTTTGATGCAAGCTTTCAATCGGATACCTGGTCTTCGCACACTGACCACACACAACATAGAATGGATAACATTGCCACCTATCCAAAACAATCGTATGGTGTGCAAGGTGCAATCTGCCATCATAACCAACCTCCTCTTGCAATATACTGAGGAGTTGCGGTTTATTGGCCTAATGCCGTATCCGTTTGACTCAATCGATGATGCCGTATCCTTCAATGAAACACCCCTGGCACCCCCTCCTGATCAACCTCCAAAACTGGTCCCTGGTGAATTGCAGAGTGGGGTAAGCTCTGAGGTGATTGCTCAATTAGTAACGCTATCTAACTCCAGTAAGGATTGGTCATGGCTGGTTGCTTTGCAAAATACTCGCAACCCTGCCATGAACAATATTCCTAATTAGGTAGCATGCGCCTTTATCGATTGTATCCTGGAATTCTTGTGGCTTTAGCAATTTGTCAACATGGTTTAGAAATTTGCACGGTGAATTGGAATGTGATATTATGTTATGCCAAGAAACCATGTGCACTCATGAACTCCTGATATCTGGATACACTGTTTTGCAAGCAAACGCTCAACGCGGGTCTAGTGGTCGACCGTATGGGGGTTTGGCGATATGCATAAATACTTCACTAAATATACTGTTATTGAATGTCTTCAAAGCTAAGGCAATGTTGGCTGCTTTGATTGTACTTAAGGAAGTAGATCCTACGCCTCTCCTCCTGGTATCTCTATATCACAATCCCACAATGATCTCCCTAACGGGTGTACTTCAAGAGTTGGACACACTATTTGATGAAATATTGACACTCCATCCCAATTGTAATATTATATTGGGAGGGGACTTCAATGCTTATTGCACAAAAATTAATTCAGCCTCTGCAAATTGTGGAGGTATGCACCAACCTGGGCATAGAGGTAAATTATGGTTGGATTACTTGGAATCTTGGGAACTTGACATCCTCCCTTTCAGCACCAATGATGGGTGCAATACCTGGAGAAGAGGTGAGAGATCGACTTGTATTGATTATTTTGCCCTTTCGCGCGGACTGCAGTCCGTTTCTAGCAATACAACAATATACGATCCTGGGCTCAGCGACCATTATATGATTCATTTTAACCTTCAACTACATGCTGCGCAACTACCCATTGATAATCAACAAGGGTTTCTAGTAGGGGATCGGCCTGGCCTATCGCTTCGTTGGACTACTATCCTCTGCGATAAGGTCAATGACATGATCTACTCACGATTTCAATTATATCAAAGATCTACCGCTCATCTCCCCACGTCAAACCGAGAGCTTGATGTGCTATTTAATATAACAACTGAGATAATTCAATCCTTGCGGGCCAAGGCAACGAGCCCCGTGTTTGGCTCTCCCCCGCAATATTCCGACTTTATTGTGAAAGCTAAAAGAGCAAAGAGAGCGGCCCTGAGGCAGACTCTTAAAATGGCTCCAAATTGGGCGAGCTACTGCATAGAAAAAAAAAGGATATTAAATACTTATCGGAACCAATGTAGGGATCACAGGCATTTCACTCAGAACCAGTTGAATCAAAACATGTTCAACACACTTTGTCACAGGGACAGAAGGTCTACTTGGGGTTTACTTAGGGCAGGAACCTCTGTACTTCCCTCCGACCAGTCATCATCGATTTCAGCACACACATGGAGAACTTACTTTGAAAAAAAATTTGCTCTCCCAGCAACATTTGAAAATCTGGAATTCAAATGGACCCATTTGGCTCCTGCTTCCTTCCCATTATGGGAGATTCCTACTATTGAAGCCACTATATCTGCCCTTAAATATTCAAAGGCAGCTGGCCCGGATGGGATTCCATCTTGTGTATTTAAACGATACCCCACTATGTGGGCCGGTATATTGAAGAAACTGTTTGACAACATGCTGACAACTACAGTTACTCCACCGTCTTGGTTAAATTCTATCATTGTTCCCATTTACAAAAAAGGATTAAGGTCTGATCCAACCAATTTTCGACCGATAGCGCTCATCGATACAGCTGCAAAGGTATTTGCCATTTTGCTCCTAGGTGAACTACAAGCGATTATTGGCGAGCTCAAGATCTTATCCAAGTTTCAAATTGGCTTCCGCTCAAGGATGGGTACACCTCTAAATGCGTCAATTATGGCGCATCTTTTAGCCAAGCATAAAATTAGGGATTCAGGGCCCTTGTATATGGCCTCGATCGACCTTACTTCTGCTTTTGACTCAGTTATACGAGCATTGCTTTGGAAAAAAATGATTGAGATGAAGATACCTCTTTATATTATACAATTAATATCAAAGCTCCATACAAATACAGCTTACTTAGTAAGGGTAAATAATGAAGGAGCAACAACTCACCCAATAAACATCGGAATAGGTGTCAAGCAGGGTTGTAATTTAGCAGCCACGCTATTCAATCTTTACCTTTGTGGTATCAATGAGATTTGGAATACCTATATTTCCTATCCAGCAAGGCTTGGACACTTGAAGATCCAATGGTTAGCCTTTGCGGATGACATTGTATTATTTGATCGAACGCCCAAAGGTATGCAAATCAAATTAGACCTATTTGCATCCTATTGCTTGACACATAATCTAAAATGCAATGTTGAAAAATCTAACATACTAGTGTTCAGGAATCTTAAAAAGGGTAATATCACACGAAAGTGGAGTCTTGATAACTTTCCTCTAACCACAGTTACTCAAATTCGTTATCTCGGATATACCATAACTGATTCCAACTCGATGGCGATGTGGAGAGAGGTTCTACAGAAAAAGGCTTCACCGCTCGCTACGCAAATGCGACTAGTATACCTGAAGTTCTGTAAATTTTCATTGTTGCCACTTATGGAATTTTACATTTTAAAAGTAGAGTCAGTTATTCTTTTTGCTTTGGACATGTGCCTTATAAATATAAGTACTTACCTTGATCAACTACAAGGCTGTATGTGGAAGGGGGCTCTGAGGTTAGCCAAAGCAACACCAAATACTGTGTTAAGGCAGGAACTAGGTCTCACTTCACTATCTGCACGCCGTAACTGGCGCATGTTGGCTAACTTTGCCAGAATGTTATATCCACCCGCTAATTGCCTATACGAAGATTTGGGGCAAATAATGATTGCACCGGAACGATCGTCCCTGACGACTTATCATGCACAAATGATTCACCTATTGGATGAGATTGCACTTACACCAGCAGATTTGGAATTCAGGTCTAACCTCGTCAAACATCATATCATAGAAAATGATTGGTGTAAAACGGTTTCTGCGATGGCAGATCTTAAGGGCTATAAGGAAGCAGCACGCTTCTGTTCCTCAAGACGACCACATAAACCTTATGTAATTCAGTTTCCTTGTAATAAAGCTAGGGAAGTTTACTTACGCTTCAAAATGAACCAATCCCTAACCCTAGAAAGAATTAGTGGCTGGAGCCAGCATTGGAAAGTACAGGTGGGATTAGGGTGTAGGTTTTGTAAAGATAGTGGAACTCAAGAAACTCTTAAACATCTAGTAATATTTTGCGCTCATTTTGAGTCAATACGTGCACTAACTATTGCAAGTGATTGTTCACTAACTGAGGCAAATAGGGAATGGATATGGTTAGCCTGTATGTGGGGGACTCGAACGAGCCTCATAATAGCTCTGTGCAGATTTTTACTGGTAATAAATAGTGAATTTGTGAGGATGTTCAATAGGAAAATGGTGTAATAAACTTGTTGATGCTATTAATATCGCAGCTGTAAATCAGCTGACCAGATAAAGTATATAGACTAGCTGTGAGAATTCCACAGTACAGTGCGTGTCAAATTAACTTTACTGACATATATGCCTAAGTCTACAAAGATGTCTCCTAGTTAAATTCAATATGGTGATGTATTTTCATTATTACCTTGAAGACATGAAATGAAGCATTGTTGTTAATGTCTCCTCGCAAGTCTGTTAGTTTAGCAAAACGAAATGATGTAGATGAGATAAGACTACATTAGAATGTATCAATAATTATATAGCATGAGATTTAAAATTCTATGCATATAAAATTGTCTTTGTTAGGCAAAGCAAATGCCATATAAGAAATGAATAATGTAATTGAAATGAAATTTTGTAATAGATTATGTGTCAAATTGTGCAACATAGAAAATATTTTTATAAAAAGTTGTAAAAGTTTGTTGATCGAACTAATTAAACAACGGTTTGAAATTGGTCAAGTGGCTAAGTGTTCATGTTGATGCAAGGGCCTCCCCCTGGAGGCAGGGGCAACGAGTAGCCCCTTTGGGTAGTTGAGTCCAGCGCCCCCAGGTGGATGCCCAAGTTGACTTGTGTGTGGGGATCAGGGAGTGGGGGCGGATGTTTCGCTGCTAGTTGGGGACGGGCGTATTGGGGGGACAGTTGGTGTTTGGGTGCGTTGGGGGATAGGAGGGAAGAGGGGAGGGCTAGGTTTGTATTTGAAAAGTGATTCACTTCTCTTGTGGGTAAGCATACATGGTTGGGGGGTGCAGCAGTATAATTCTGAAACCAAGGTGTATGAACGCCTGGCTCGATTGTTAGGCATATTTGGGTGACCGTGGCCAGTTGTAAAATCGTGAGCTGGAATGTACGCAGACTGAACAATCCATACAAAGTTAGAAAGGTGGTTTATTACTGTGAGAGCCATGGCGCTAAAGTAATTTTCCTGCAGGAGACTCACCTGGTTGGGGGGCTGCTGTGATGGATTTCTGACCTGGTGGGCAGAGGATCAGAAGGCCAGCCTAGTTTTTTGGAACAGGGTAACCTTCTGGACAAGCCATACCAATCAAGTTAGCATTGGGGGCGGTCAAGACTAGGTCTCAGGAGGGGTGATGGTGATCAAAAGCCCACAATGAGCACACACAGTGAAGGACACCTCAAATTACTCTGTCGGGTGTATATCAAAAATACATTTATTAAAGGACTTTTAAATCGGACACAATAAAGATCTACAGTAAGACTCAAACTAAAACCACACTACTATAGAACATATGTACAGTTACAATGACCTAAAGGAATGACACACAATAAGGGTCCACAACCTGTCAAGGAAAAGAGCAAAACAGTGCGAATATACTTTAGGCAGTCCTTCACTTTATCAACCGTATCTGAAAGGCAGTCCAGTCCCTACTAAGAGTGGAGCCTAATGCTCAAATGTACTTTCAGATGCAGATGGACGCGATTGTGTGGTTTTGCAAAAACAAGTTCTCTTGCAGGGGCTGTAGCAGCTCAGGAAGGCAGGTGAGGCAGTGAAGATTAAGTTCCCACTATCCGAGGAGGGTCTCCTAAAGAGGGCAGAACAGACTCCAAGAATTGGGAATAGCTCGGTAGAACAGGCTACCTCGATAAAGCTGAGTGGCCCTCAGGGGAAAGGGACAAGATGGCCAAAGGACAGGACAAATAACCTCGTGGCATGGGCATTTAGGAGCCAGGCCACCTTCCTGTGCCAACCACGGTAAATGTGGTTTGCATGGCAAGAAAGGGTTAAAAAATATGTGAAAGTAAAAGCTACCACCAGCCCTGTCCAGGGTACATCTGTACTTCTACCACAAAATCCTTTGAGGGAGTCTAGGGCCTTTGGAAACGAAAGGAACACCCCAACACACTCTACTGTAAGGTACATTGTGCACTGGTATTATGTTGCAGAACAGTTGCAACATAGGAAAGGACTAAGGGAAACAAAGTCTCCCAGTACTGACTCTGTTTAAGGGCATGCCAGTTTCCCCATAACAAAGTGAGCGAAAACCCAGCATAGTGCAGCAGAAGGCTGTGCTCCACTGGCAAAAGTCAGGCTAGGCTTATCAGACAACAGTAAAAAGTTGGTGGGTATACAACTGGAGGAAAAATTACACATAAATGGAAATCTTTCCTAACCGGGGCGAATGAGGGGGTTGCGAGATCCTGGGGAGCCTGCAGATATTACACTTCCTATTCCACATACTCGGCTGGCGTCATGATATTGATAGACATGTCACTCCGATTCTGTACTATTGAGACTGTGGTTGATCCACTGGGGAGGTTGTGTGTCGGTCGGATGGGCACACATGCCAATGACGTTTGTTAATATTTATGGCCCCAATGTGGATGACCCCTCCTTTCTTGAGTCGCCCTTATCTAGGTGTCACAAATACTTGCACACTAATATGGTGTGGGCTGGTGACGTCAACGTCATTTTAGACCCGGTGAGGAATGAATCTGTGGGTGGAATTCGTCCTCTGTCTTGGCCGTGGAAATGGTGCGGAAGTGCATGGCAGAGCTAGAGCTGATCCTTGTCTGGCGGGTGCTTCACACTGAGGATAGAGAGTATTTGTTTCACTCGTCGGTCCATAATACTTCTTCGCGCTAGGACTATGTTTTGGTAAGCCCGTTATTGGTGCCTAAGATGTTAGAATGCTCCCTCCTCCCGAGAACGCTGTCAGACCACTCTCCTGTCCTCTGCTCCCTAGACGCTGTTGGTGAAGGCACCCCTAGGCCCTGCTGGAGTTTCAAGGCTACAGCTCTTTCTGACATAGTGTACCGGAGCGAAGTGCTTAGTCTGGTCAAGTTGTATTTTCAAGAAAACCTGGGCTCGGTATCCACAATGGGCTCCATATGGGAAGCATTTAAGGTGATCTTGCGTGGAGGGTGCATGTCCTTAGAATTGGGGGTACTGAAGACGATTCAGAGATAAAGGAATGAAGTAGAAATGGAAATTAAGGGTTATGAGAACATGGCCGGCGCAGAAAGGGATACGGGCTCCCGGGCTGGGTTGCACGATGCATTAGACAGGTTCAATAATCTGGCTGACCGTGAGGTCAAATACCTGACGCACCCAGTGATGGTACGTCGTCATGGTGTAGATTATAGGCCTGGTCGACTCCTATCAGCAATGCTACGCTGGTAGGGAGGCGCTACGGACATTGCTGCCATCCGCACCGCGGATGGCCGAGTGGTGGTGGAGTCCCACGCTATATTGGAAGCCTTTCGTGCATATTACGTACAATTGTATGCGTCCAGGGTAACCTTAGCTGAGGAAGATCTGGTGGGGTTTGTGAAGGAAGCATCTCTCCCTACATTAGAGCGGGAGGCAGTTGAGGGACTAGCTATACCGCTCATACAGAATGACATCTTAACGGTGATTCGTGCACCGCCGGCCGCAAAAGTGCCAGGCATGGATGGTATAACGGCTGGATTTTATTAAGAACTGGGACCGGAGGTAGTCAAATACTTGCTGTATGTGTGGGAGGTGGCAATGGTGGTCGGGCAGCTCCCTCCCACAATGCGTGAGGTGGTTGTGACTTTGATCTTAAAGCCTGAGATAGATCCCCTAGACTGTGCTTTGTATCTCCCAATTTCTTTGGTAAATTTAGATACTAAGATCTTTGCTAAGGCACAAGCAGACCGACTGCATCCGTATGTTCCGACCCTCATCCACACTAACCAGTCGGGCTTCATTCCTGGGCAGTCGACCTCGTTAAACCTGCGTAGGCTCTTTGCTATAGTAGGTCAGATCGACCCTAAGGTGTAGGTTGCAGGCAGCACTGCTTTACATTGAGAAAGCATTTATTTGGTTGAATGGAGCTATTTATTCGAGGTGATGCAGCAGGTGGGAATCCTGGTATACTACTTGAAGGCGGTGCGCCGGCTATACGCTTGAGTTAGTGCTCGGATCGGGCTGGGTGGTAGTGGATCTGAGACCTTTGTGGGACCAGTGGGGATGCTCGCTGTTGCCACTGTTTTTTGCCATCGCTATAGAGCAGCTGACGGCTCAGCTATGGAGGTTTCACCACATGAGGGGTCTGGCGATGGGGATGTGCAGAGAATTAGTGTCTCTGTACACAGATGATGCGATCTTGTATTTTAAGGACCCGGCAGTCAACGTGCAGCTGCTGTCACAGGAGGTTGCAGACTTTGGTCGATATTCAGGACTTAGAATAAATGTGTCGATTCTGTTCCCATTGAATGAGACTACTGCTCTGCTCCCGGATCTTGGCAGATTTATATGGTAACAGCCGACCGTGACATACCTGGGGGTGCGGGTGAGCCGGAACGCAAGGTCGCTGCTGGAGGACAATCACCTCGGGTACCTCCATACTCTGAGGCTGAGAGTAGAGGGATGGTGCAGGCTTATTTTATCGCTACTGGGCTGGATCGCGATTGCTAAAATGGTAGCGGTCCCTAAGCTGCTCTAGATCTTTTAAAATGTCCCCGTTTGGCCGGGGGGGAGCTTCTTTGTCGATCTGAAGGCCTTGTTAGTTAAGTTGGCATGGTATCCTCATTCCCCTCGGATCAGCTGGGAAACACTGACCCTTTCTTGGGACTGTAGTGGCGTAAGTACACCAGACATGGAATTGTACTTCTTGGCTGCACAGATGTACTTTGCATCATATTGGATGCCGGGCGCCCCTTACTACCCGCGTGTACGGATAGGAGAATGAGGAAGAGGGAGGTACAGAACTAGAGAGCATGCCCATGGACCTTCGCCGGACCAGAAAGGGCAGGGTTCAGTTAACAGTTAACTGTTTAAAAATGCAAATAAAAAGTTATGTTAACACAAAACAAAGAGCTTTGTGTCATGAGCATAGCACTAGAAGTGAGGAGAAGGTGGAGATCAAGTGGGCCAGAGGGGCCAGGTAGAAGTTGAAGAGCCATGGGGATAGGATAGACCCCTGACTGACTCCAGAGGTAGAGAGTGAGTTGGAGGAGAGAAAAGGGCCCAATTATACTTGGGAGAGTCGATTTGAAATGAAGGAGGTCAGCCATGCCAGTGCCCGGTCCGTGATGCCTAGAGTATCACAGAGACTATTTACGAGGATGATATGATTGACAGTATCAAAGGCAGAAGAAAGATCAAGGAGGATCAGGACAGAGGGGGATTTCAAGACCAGGTTTCAGAACAGGTATGAACCCAGAAGAGCCAGAGAGTGGAAGAAATTAGGGGTTTGCGTTTAAATCCATGCAAGATCCATGCTGGAGAAGGAGAAATGATCTTACCGTAATGTTCTTTCTATAGATTCTTCTCCTGCAGATTCCTCATCATTATAGATATCCATCTACAGCTTTGCTGTTCGGAAAACTCTTGGAAGGGTGGGCATAGTGGGCCTTGACTCTGCCGTCGATCCGTCTTGTCTGGCTCTCGATTGTCGATTCCGGACGTGACATCAGCCGTTGCATATATACCACATCACTATGCCCCATTAATCAGTTCCTGTTCATTTTTCCCCCTTGTGATTGAACACTGAAGAAAAACCTCTGGAGGAGGCTAACCAATCATTAAAACATTAACACGGCAACACACCCTACAACAATGTGTGAAGAAAAAACATAATTTTAATTTTCTTTTAAACACAGAAACAGTCATCCCAGAGTCATCACCAGATGCCTGCTCGTTTGGACAGAAGTGACGACCACAGAACTTTCTGAGCGGGGATGGATGGATGGGAGGGTCAATGAGGAATCTGCGGGAGAAGAATCCATAGAAAGAACATTACGCTAAGGTAATTTCTCCTTTAATGGATTGCTCTTCTCCTGAAGATTCCTCATCATGATGGACTCCCCCAGCAGTTAGTATAACGGAGGAGGGCAGAAAGATTTAAACCAGGAGATTCTGAATCAGTTCCCTGTGCAACGTCCAAGGCATTATGCTTGGTGAAGGTATGTAAGGGTGACCAAGTGGCCGCCCGGCAAATATCCTTAACAGGGACCCTTCCCTGGAGGGCCATAGAGGCTGAGACCCTTCTGGTCGAGTGAGCCCTGATGCCCGCTGGAAGCTCCTTGTCTGCCGATTGGTAACACTCAGATATGCACAAGATGATCCAATGTGGCAGGGTTATTTTTGACTGCAAGGCCTTTTCTGGACAAGGAATGGACTGGAAACAACTGGTCTGATTTCCTAAACTCAGACGTCCGAGCGACATAGAAACTTTCTTTTTTAAACTTTAAGAAAAGATTTACATCTTCAACTTTACAACATTTCAATGGTGCAGAAGGAAAAACGGAAAACAAGAAAAGCAGATATGGGGACGTGCGAGTGCCCCATGGGGGACAGCAGTGAGGTCCATAAACTAGTGCAGGGTGTCTTTGCCCATCCGAAGCCCGATGCGTTGCCGCTAATCATTCTGTGTGACTTCCAACCTAGCTTGTTACTTTTATTGCAGTCCCTCACTCAGCAAGTTCCAACTCAGACCGCTGGGCCAACAGGTAAATCACAAAAAGGACCCAGAGGTTCTTCGGTCTGTTCCGCTGTCCACATATGATGCCAAATTCTTTGTTCATATCGCTAAGCCAAACCAGGTCCGCTAACCATGATTGCACGGCAGGGGGAATCGGGCCAGTCCATCACATCAGAATACATCTCTTTGCAGCTATCATGCAGGTTGTTAGCAATTTCCAACAATGCTTTGGTGCACCTGGGAGCCAGCCAAACATGCAACATAACGTTCACAGGGTACTTCCTGACCAAGCATACCAGAAACAGCCATCACCACCACCCCCCAGCCCCCAGAAGTCCCATAGCTTAGGGCACAACCACAGCATATGGATAAAATTAGCCATTTCAGCATTACATCTCCGTCATCTATCTGTCTTAGTGTGATTAAACAAATGAAGACGAGCTGGAGCTAAGTATGCCATATACAAGGTCTTAAGTTGCATCAGCAGTAGCCTTGTACTGAACGCACCACTGCGCGTACGGATCGCCCACTGTTTGTCTGTGAAAGCGGTCCCATGCATTTCTCTCAGCGCAGCCTACACTTTAGAACCTTGCAGGGGGAATCTCGCTGAATAAGCCTGTAAAGCATAGAGACCACTCACCTTGTGGAAGGAGATCTAAGTAGATTTTGTAATAGCGGTAGTGCAGGGGGCATAGCAGGGAAAGCCAGGGACCACTCCCTAAAAGCAGCCTAAATTCTGTAATACTGCAGCCTAAGACGGAACCCTCCACCCATCTTGGAAGTGAACTGTTCCAGGGAGACAAATACGCCATCAGGGTATAAGTCAGCCATGTTTTCTTACTCCGCTTCTCCGCTACTCCCAAACTAAAGCTTCATCGCATGTCGGTGGTAGACACTTGATGGTCCACAGTTGGAGGGACAGGTCAAAGGGGATATCCACCCGCAATCTCCTCAGAATCCTATTCCATGAGTGCACCATGCATGTCACAGGGTCAAATTTACATTTATCAATTACTCTCCTGGACACCAGGGTCCCT
Organism: Ambystoma mexicanum; assembly: GCF_040938575.1. Lineage (NCBI taxonomy): Eukaryota > Metazoa > Chordata > Amphibia > Caudata > Ambystomatidae > Ambystoma > Ambystoma mexicanum. The sequence goes on from NC_090931.1 coordinate 713,177,535, forward strand.
TGTAGTGTGAAAGGCTGCATCAATCATTTTCCTATCCGTACATGCGGGGAGTAAGGGGCGCCCGGCATCCAATATGATGCAAAGTACATCTGTGCGCCCATGAAGTACAATTCCATGTCTGGTGTACTTATGCCACAACAGTGCCAAGAAAGGGTCAGAGTGTCCCAGCTGATCCGAGGGGAACGAGGATACCATGTCAACTTAACTAACCAGTCCTTCAGATCGACAAAGAAGCTCACCCGCGGCCAAACAGGGATATTTTTAAAGATATAGAGCAGCTTAGGGACAACTACCATTTTAGCAATTGCGATCCGGCCCCGTAGCCATACAACAAGCCTGCACCATCCCTCTACTCTCAGCCTCAGAGTATGGAGGTACCCGAGGTGATTGTCCTCCAGCAGCGACCTTGCGTTCCGGCTCACCCGCACCCTCAGGTATGTCACGGTCAGCTGTTCCCATATAAATCTGCCAAGATCCAGGAGTAGAGCAGTAGTCTCATTCAATGGGAACAGGATTGACAAATTTATTCTAAGACCTGAATATCGACCAAAGTCTGCAACCTGCTGTGACAGCAGCTGCACGTTGACTGCCGGGTCCTTAAAATACAAGATCGCGTCATCTGTGTACAGAGACACTCATTTTATGCACCTCCCCATCGCCAGAACCCTCGTGAGGTGAAACCTCCGTAGCTGGGCCGGCAGCTGCTCTACCGCAACGGCAAAAAACAGTGGCAACAGCGGGCGTCCCTGCCTGGTCCCACAAAGGTCTCAGATCACCTATCTCCGAGGCCGATCCGAGCACTCACTCCAGCGTATAGCCGGCGCACCACCTTCAAGTAGTATTCCGGGATTCCCACCTGCTGCATCACCTCAAATAAATGGCTCCATTCAACCAAATCAAATGCTTTGTCAATGTTAAGCAGTGTTGCCTGCAACCTGCACCTTAGGGTCGATCTGACCTACTATAGGAAAGAGCCTACGCAGGTTTAACGAGGTCGACCGCCCAGGAATGAAGCCCGACTGGTTAGTGTGGATGAGGGTCGGAACATACGGATGAAGTCGGTCTGCTTGCTCCTTAGCAAAGATCTTAGTATCTAAATTTAGCAAAGAAATTGGGCAATACGAAGCACAGTCTAGCGGATCTATCCCGGGCTTTAAGATCAAAGTCACAACCGCCTCACGCATTGTGGGGGGAGCTGCCCGACCACCATTGCCTCCTCCCACATATACTGCAATTATTTGACTACCTCCGGTCCCAGTTCTTTATAAAATTCTGCCGTTATACCATCCATGCATGGCACTTTAGCGGCGGGCGGTGCCCGCATCACCGTTAAGATGCCGTTCTGCATGAGGGTATAGCTAATCCCTCGATCACCTCCTGCTCTATTGTAGGGAGAGACGCTTCCTTCACAAACCCCACTAGATCTTCCTCAGCCAAGGTTCCCCTGGACGCATACAATTGTACGTAATGGGCACGAAAGGCTTCCAATATAGCATCGGACTCCACCACCACTTGGCCATCTGTGGTGCGGACGGCAGCAATGTCCGTAGCGTCTCCCTACCAGCGTAGCATTGCTGATAGGATTCGACCAGGTCTACAATCTACACCATAACGATGTGCCATCACTGGGTGTGTCAGGTATTTGACCTCACGGTCATCCAGATTATTGAACCTGTCTAATGCATCGTGCAACCCAGCCCGGGAGCCTGTATCCCTTTCTACGCCGGCCATTTTCTCATAACCCTTAATTTCCATTTCTACTTCATTCCTTTATCTCTGAATCGTCTTCAGTACCCCCAATTCTAAGGACATGCACCCTCCAAGCAAGACCACCTTAAATGCTTCCCATATGGATCCCATTGTGGATACCGAGCCCAGGTTTTCTTGAAAATACGACTTAACCAGACTAAGCACTTCGCTCCGGTACACTATGTCAGAAAGAGCTGTAGCCTTGAAACTCCAGCAGGGCCTAGGGGTGCCTTCACCACCAGCGTCTAGGGACCAGAGGACAGGAGAGTGGTCTGACAGCGTTCTCGGGAGGGGGGACCATTCTAACATCTTACGCACCAATAACGAGTTTACCAAAACATAGTCCAAGCGCGAAGAAGTATTATGGACCGACGAGTGAAACGAATACTCTCTATCCTCGGTGTGAAGCACCCGCCAGACATCGATCAGCTCTAGCTCTGCCATGCAATTGCACCATTTCCACGGCCAAGACAGAGGACTAATTCCACCCACAGAGTCATCCCTCACCGGGTCTAAAATGACGTTGAGGTCACCAGCCCACACCATATTAGTGTGCAAGTATTTGTGACACCTAGATAGGAGTGACTCAAGAAAGGAGGGGTCATCCACATTGGGGCCATAAATATTAACAAACGTCATTGGCATGTGCACCCATCCGCCCGACACACAAAACCTCCCTAGTGGATCAACCACAGTTTCAATAGTACGGAATCGGAGTAACTTGTTTATCAATATGATGCCAGCCGAGTATGTTGAATAGGAAGTGTAATATCTGCAGGCTCCCCAGGGTCTCGCAACCCCCTAATTTGCCCCGGTTAGGAAAGATTTCCATTTATGTGTAATTTTCCCTCCAGTTGTGTACCCCCCAACTTTTTGCTGTTGTCTGACAAGCCTACCCTGACTTGAAATCCCCCTCTGTCCTGATCCTCCTTGATCTTTCTTCTGCCTTTGATACTGTCAATCATATCATCCTCATAAATAGTGTCTGTGATACCCTAGGCATTTCCTGACCGGGCATTGGCGTGGCTGACCTCCTTCATTTCAGATCGACTCTCCCAAGTATAATTGGGCCCTTTTCTCTCCTCCACCTCACTCTCTACCTGTGGAGTCCATCAGGGCTCTATCCTATCTCCATGGCTCTTCATCATCTAACTTGCCCCTCTGGCCCACTTGATCTCCACCTTCTCCTCACTTCTAGTGCTATGCTCATGACACACAGCTTTCTTTTTTTGTGTTAACGTAACTTTTTATTTGCATTTTTAAATAGTACATTTCTATGTTAACTGAACCCTTCCCTTTCTGGTCCGGCGATGGTCCATGGGCATGCTCTCTAGTTCTGTACCTCCCTCTTCCGCGTTGTCGTGGGGTATATGCACTGCGTTCCGTTCCTGGTCGCTCGTTGGTCCTTCTTCCACCCGTATCAAGACGCTTGAGAAGATCATACCAGTCCCAAGAGGCACATTCTCCTTGGGCACCAGTCCCCCCTGGAGCAGTCTTGTAAGAAGTCCAAAACCCTCGGCCGGACTGTCCGATAGGCTTGATTATTTCCCTGCAGGGAGTATGTTAGCCACTCGAGGGCTGCAAAGTTCCATATTTTCCCTACCTACTTTTGTTCCAATGGGGGTTCCTTAGATTTCTTTTTTTGTGCTAATGCCAGTTCTCCCGCCATCATCAGGATGGCGTATACCTTGCGGTCGGCTTTTGAGGTTAAATCTTCCAGGGCACCGTCCAGGCCTATCAGAGCCAAGCCTCTGTTACCCCCACTCTTCACCCTCAAGGTTTGTTCTACTGCTTCTTGTATAACTCCCCAGTATTCTTGTATTCTGGGACACTCCCACCATATGTGGCTCCAAGTTCCCTCCATCCCGCAGTCCTCCAACAGTACTTAGATTCTGCCGGATAATTTTGTGGAGGTTCGCTGGGGTTAAGTGTCACTGTAAGAGCAGTTTTACCCGCATTCCTTGGATCTGGAGGGATCTCGTAAGTTTGGGGATGTTCGCCCATAATTTTGCTGAGTCAGTCTCCTCTATTGTATGACCCGTGGTCAGTTCCCATCATTCATGTAGCTCCTTTGAGCCGGGTCCTCGCCCATTTTTTTGTGTGCATATATATATATATATATATGCTATCACCCGCCTGTCCCCGGGGTCTGTAGTTGGGTATTTCTCAAAGGGGGTTACTTGGCGTGTCGCTGCCTCTTTCATAAGGGGGTGCTGAAGCCAATGCCTTATTTGCATGCATCGAAATCGTTCCCCTTCTCCCACTCCAAAATCTACTTTACATTGGATAAAGGATTTCACTTGTACCCCTTTGAACATGTCCCGGATCTTTTGGCACCCTCCCTCCTGCCATTTGATAAAGGTGCTGGTCCTCCACCCCGGGGTAATTGCGGGTTGCCGATAATCGGGGTAAGCGGGGATGGGAAGAAGGTGATATGGGCTTGTTTGATAGTTTCGTCCCACAAGTCTCCCACTAGAGCGAGTATTGTGCTGCTATACAATTGGGCCAGTCTCTCTGTCTTGGGCTTCCAAAGTACCCCTTCCAGGTTCTCCCCAGCTACTGCCCTATCCATTGATGTCCAAATCCTATCTCAATGGTCCTTCTGCCAGTCTCTTATCACTTTAATTTGGACTGCCAAATAGTAGACTTTGAAATCTGGTTCCCCAAGCCCCCCCTCTAGTCCTGGGCATCTTCATTACCCTGCTTGCTAATCTCGGTGTCCTATTATTCTAGATTAATCTACTTGTATGTTTTTGGATAGCCCTAAATAGGGCGGTCGGTACGTGGATTGGGAGCACCGAAAAGTAGTATAGCAGCTGGGGTAGTATAAACATTTTTAACATGTTTATTCTGCCTAGCCATGTTATGGACAAGGGACCTCAGTAGATCAGTTTACTCTTGACCCTTTCTAGCATGGCTGGATAGTTTGCCTCATATAGCTCAACTATTGATTTGGCTAGGTTGATTCCTAAGTAAGTTATGGTCTTCTCGACCCATCTGTAAGGGGAGCCCCTTTTGAGTTCCAGCTCTATTCCTTCGGGATTGTGAGATTGAGCACTTCAGACTTGTGTGTGTTTATTTTTAGGCCTGCCACTGCCCCAAATTGTCGGAGTTTATCTATTGCCCCTAGGGAGACCTGGGTGGGTTATTGATAACATGTCATCCACGAATGTAGCTATTTTATGTAGTCTTCCACCAAATGTCACGCCTGCTATTTCCTTATTAGCTCTCACCGCTGCCAAAAGGGGCTCTGAATGTATCGCATAGAGCAGGGGTGACAAAGGGCAACCTTGTTTTGTACCTCGCTGCACTGCGACTGGTTCCGTTAGCTGCCCATCTATGACTAGTCGCAGCAGAGGGTGCTGTAGTTAGCCTTAACCCTAACCAGGTATTTATCTCCAAAGCCCGTCTTTTACATGGTTGCGAACAGGAACCCCCACTCCACCTGGTCGAAAGCTTTCTCAGCATCCAGTGCCTTGAGGAGAGCAGGAATTTCTTTCTTATTAGATTTTTCAATTAGATGCGCGATTCTTCTAACGTTGTCGCTAGTGTGACGGCCCCTGACAAATCCTGACTGGTCGGGTTGAACAATGCGAGGGAGGACTTGATTGAGTCTAGTTGCCAATACCTTTGTATAAATCTTGGCATCTACATTGATTAAGGCGATTGGTCGGTATGAGCCGTACTCTGTGGGGTCCTTCCCTTTTTTGGGGATGAGGACCACTTTTGCCTCTTCCATAGATTGTGTGATGTCCCCTTCAGAGCACAATTGATTGAACAAGACGATTAGATGGGTAATAGTGTCTCCCTGTGAGTCTTGTAGAATTGGAGGAGAATCCGTTTGGCTCTGGGGTTTTATTGGTGGGTAGTGCTTTTATTGCTTCCCGGATTTCCTCACAGGTTATATCCTGACCTAGGGCATTGCTCTCTTCCTCCGTTATTCCTGCCAGGGTAATGTCCTCTAAGTAACACTCCTGTGCTAGTGGTGACGGGTTATCCGAGCTGTAGAGCCCGCTGTAATATTTGACGAACTCTCTTTCAATATCCTTTGTATTAGAGCCAGTGTTGTCCCCTTCTACCTTTTTTATTTTTAGAGTAGTTTTTGCCTTTTCTTCTCTCCTCAGTAACCTAGCCAATAACATGTAAGACGTATTTGCTTTTATATAGTATTTCTGCTTTAGGGATAGTAGGGCGCGTTCCACCGCTCTAGATTGCATTTGATCTAGTTGACCCTTTATTGACCTATACTCCCTCTTTGACTCTCCGCTCGGCGCTGCTCCCATGCGGGACATGATCTCTTTAAGTTTCCCCTCCAATTGTATTTCTTCTAGTCTCATTTCCCTGTCTCTCCTTGCCTTAATGGCTATAATTCTTTTCCTCTTGGTGAGGGTTGACTGCCTAAGTCCTGGAATAGATACTTTTCTGCTCCATTGTAGGTAATCTGCTTCATTTTCCTTGCCTTGAAGAGTATCCTTTCTTTAGTTGTATAGTCCTGACGGGCGGCCAGGACACCCTCGGCCTCGTCCCTGGTTCTTCCCTACGGGGGCCCACCCTATGAATCCTGTCAAACTTTATTTCTGGGGAGACGTCAGCTTCCAAGAGATCTGTGAAAATGGTTCCTATAACTGCTTAGAGATCTTTCTCCTGGAGGTCCTTGGGGAGACTGTTCGGCAGAATTATATGCAGTTCCCTTTGGGAACACTACACACAATTAAGACTACAAGTGACAGTACAATTTCACCTTTGGTACAAGCCTGTACTACACAGTTATAGTGGTAGCAGTAGCGGAGCAGCCAGACTTATCTGAAGAGTAAGTGAGCAGTACAAATAGTTACACAAAGGACAGCAATTACTATGATTCAGGCAAACACTGATTCAAGGTTTCTAAGTAAAAGAATAAATATTTATTTACTCAACAGTTGTATAACATTTCACTATTCTAAGCAAGGTCAAAATCACAAATATAAATACACCACACCACTTCCCTTAAATTCCAGACAAGTTAAGCTCACAAAATGAAGTGGGAGCAAAATGGCACTCCAGCAATTTAAAAGGGAGGGAAAGACAAAGTTATTAGAAATTAGGCAAAACCAACAGGTACGTATTCTGAGCAATTGAACAAGAGAGACTACAGTGAGGAGATCAGCTAGAAAAGGCATGGGGCCAAAGTCAATAGGTCAAAAGTCTTTTGCTCAAGATCACACAGTTCAGGGTAGTTTGCAGTAAAGTTCGTGGCACAGATTCCGGACGAGGTTGGTTGGTAGGAAAGTTAGTTCAAAGAGAAGAGAATGACAAGCCCTCAGATTGGAGAAAGATTTCAAACACTTTCACCGCGGCTGAGGGAAATGCACAACCGGATTTGCACAGTACCTTAAAACGGAGAGGGGGCTGTAGCTGAGGCAGACGTTCCTGGTAGTTCCTGCAGGCTCACGGTTCCTGAAGCGACTGTCGGACTGATCAGAAGTAGGAAGACTGGAGGGTCCTGCACTACCCAGGGAAGAAACCAGCAGCAGCACCAAACAACGAATAAAAGGTGCGCTCCTTAAAACCCAAGCAGGGTCCAACCTTCGTGGATATCCGGCCCACTGTAGCTCTGTACAGCGAATTCGACCAGAGGAGGGGTCCTGGCTTGCAGTTTGGGCAAACTGGTTGGTCCCACCAGCTCAAGGGAAGGAGTTTCCTGGAGGATCTTCTCTGTTGTCGGATTTGGAGATTCGGACCTGCAATAGGGCTTCACCGTGTCTTCTCTGGGTATGGTTTCCCTATTAGGGAATAAACACCCAGAGAAGACACTCCTTGCTTAAATCAAGATTGCCTCTCAGCCGACTCCACAGATTAGACCAGTTACAACGGTTTTATACTACGCAAGAATCAGCGAGTACACTGTTTACAACACGCTGGAAGAAACTTCAGCAATATAGATTTAAAGTATATATTGTATGTTTTTAGGAATATCAAGTGACAATACTCCTGAAGAAAGTTCTGTACACACCTGAAGAGAACTGAAACATGTTGAGAACATCACAATGGCTTATGTAGTAACCATTGATAATGCACAAATGTCAAGTTAATGACAATATCAATCTAGAGACTATCATTTTAGCCTCCGAGAGTACTAATAACACGATCTATTGGGGGGGCGTGGCCTGCACGCATCGAGTGAAGTCAGCAACCCGCCGTGATCCTGCCCATGATCCTACAACGGCCGATATAACGGCGTCTGAACTGCGAGAGCTGGGATATAAATCAACGTGATCGCAGAAGAACCCTTTTGCCGCACTCGACCGTGTTGCTGGAAGAAATCAGCACCAGCAACGTAGTGAATGGAGCATCGGAAAAGGCACCCCGGTGGCACTCAAGATGGCGGCTTCCAGTGCGGAGGCTGACGGAGTGCCGCGACAGTGAGATGGACTAGAGTGCCGGCGAACTTACTGGATGAGACTGCTGTCTCGGGCCCCTCTGCGAGCAGCCGAAGCGAAGCACGACTAACACCGGCACGAGCGTTGTGGCCTCGGTGCATACACGGCGAACTGAGCGCGAGGGGAGACCCCAGTTAGCGGACGAGCACAGGAGGAAGCGGGGAATCCCAGCGGTGCACTGAAGCAGGGACGGAGCGGACCGCTCGGTGCCCGCTCCTGCTGCGCTGCAGGCAGGAGCATCGGCACCTGTTAAGAGGATTGCTGTGTCGTCTGGTCGGGAGACCGCGAGTGCTGACAATGGATAACTCCTCACAGCACGATCCTATCGGGTGGAGGCGGGAGGTGAACCCAATTGTAGGAAACAACTAAGGCACATTGGGAATAGTCCCATATACAACGCATCTGGTTGTCTTAACCGGAAGAAGGGACCTTTACACCACAAAGCACCCACAATACGGAGGAGTGACAGGACATAATTCTATGCCTGAGACTTGGCGGGTTAAGTGATACGCCACGCGAACCTCTGAACTAGGTGGCTGGGGCCGGACGCACACCACCATACAGAAACCAGCTACAGTCTGTTACATGGTGAGTGACTGCTCCTTATTAACCCGAATACCGCCCCCCAGTGCCGACCACCACAGATCTTACAAGGGCAAGAAACACCACTAGCCAGACGGGACCGCCAGAGGCGTCTAACGGTTGGGGAGAACGAAATAATCACATGTATGCCCAAAGGTAGAGCTCCCACCCCGCCTGCCGGAAACATAGTGTGACACACAGGTACATACGCCCGAAGACTGGAGGCCAAAGACTGATCATAAAGCCTGGTGGGGTAGATACTGAATCCGCACTAGACTCTAACCTGTAACCATATACCACCCGAACAAGGGCCACCCGCAGCAGACCTCCAGAACTCTGGTTACAAAGCTAAAGTTTATAGCGCAGAGTATACGTCTGGATCCCCCAAACCGGGTCATGTCGCCTCCAAAGAACAGATCAAAAACTGCGACGATGGACGCCTTCATGACGACCTTGCCAAGGCAGCAACCAATGCAGGAAGTCACTCCCCCGACTGAGACACCAACCCTGGTGGTGGACCCCCGAGACACTCAAATCCTGCAGGCTATTGCGGCCCTACGAACTTCTATGGAAGATAAGATAGGAGAAATTAGGTCAGACATACAGCTAATGAGGCAAGACGCCCGCAACCTGACGGAAAGGGTGACCAAAACGGAAGCCTCCCTGCAAGAAAAACCGGTGAGGACACACGTGAACTGAAGGCAAAAGTCCAAGAACTGGAATCAACAGTCGCTAGGCTGGAATCTCGCTCCGAGGACGTGGAAGGACGTGCCCGCCACAATAATGTTCGAATTCTTGGGATTCCGAAGGACATGGAGGGCCTGAACCCCACTGAGTTCATTGAAACGCTGCTACTTCAGTAAATTGGAGCAGGCAAACTCACCCAAGGGTTCTCTGTGGAACGTGCCCACAGGTCTCTCCAGAAAAGGCCGCCGCCTGGTTCATACCCACGCCCAATAATAGCTAAAATGTTTAACTTCTGAGGTCGAGAGGTAATATTGCGGTTCTCAAGAGAAGGCGGAGAGATTAAAAGGAACGATTCTCTAATAGTCATATACCCTGATTACACCCCTGCGGTGCAACGAGCGCGGAACTCCTTCATACCAATAAAAGCTAAACTACGGAAACTCAATCTGAAGTATATGTTGCTATACCCAGCCAGACTTAAAATACTGTACAAAGGGAAGGCAATCTTCCTTGAAACTCCAGTGGCTGCAAATATGTGGCTTGAGCACAACAACCTTGCCGATGACACGGAAGAATTCGACAAAGGAAACAAGCGATAAAGGATCGACTGAAACTGCTCGAGAAAAAGATCACGATACTATGCAATCACGACATTGTCTGCGGAGCCCGAATCAACGCTGTAACGAACAGAAGTCTTAATTGGGCAGGAGCACGAGGGCCCAAGTGCAGGAACGCCAGCGACCCACCCCACCCAATACAGTGTTGGCCAAATGCCTACACACCACCCATACTGAAAGGCCTGGAGAGGCCCCAGAGGCTCGGGAGCCCCCGAGCGTTGTGAGTTTGAAACAACTGCTGGGGGCAGTTACTTGTTGTTCCCTTTGGTTAATACATCCTTTGAGATGAAAGTTGAGAAAGTTGGTAAGTCTCCGAACGTTAATATGAGGATAGGGGATGGGAAGGCTGAAATAGCAGACTTGATGGGTTTGAACCTACAGCTAAGAGGACTTTGTGAGGACTCAGCCAAGTTAACAGATGGCCCTTATGAGAGGTGGATTGACCTCAGACCTCCTGTGAAACCACCATGGCTGGTGAATTCAGGATAATGACATGGAATGTGCGGGGCCTGGGCACCTATCTCTGCAGAAATAGAATTAGATCCTACCTGCATAGAAAAAAAGTGGCTATAGCTCTGCTACAGGAGACGCACTGCACTGCCGAATCAGAGGCGAAGCTTAGGGAACACTGGGTGGGACAGGGCTTTGGGGCCTCCTACTCCAGATTTGCAAGAGGGGTTTACACTTGGATCAACCCCCACGTACCGTTCCGACTCACCAAGATGGCAAAAGACCCAGAAGGCAGATATGTGGTAATATGGGGGACCTTTGAGCAGATGGAAATATGTATTGTGAACTTGTACTTCCCCAATCACAATATCCAAACGCACTTGAGAGAGCTGAGTACCAAAATGCTACAATATAGGAATGGCTTCTTTATATGGGGGGGTGATTTCAATTGTGTCCACAACCCAACACTGGATAGGTCCTGGCCTTCAACAAAGGGGCCCTCCACTGCCACCACGTCCCTGAAAGCTATGACTGATGGACTAGATCTGGCAGATGTCTGGCGGGAACTACACCCAGCGGAAAGAGGTTATTCGTACTTTTCGTCTCCACATGCCCTTCATACTAAGTTAGATTATTTCTTTGTGGGTAGAGAGCACTTACCTCAGATAGGGGATGCGCAATATCTGGGAAGAACCATTTCAGACCATTCTCCACTCTTAATAGAATGGAATCATATTGGCCCAAAACCTCCCATCCCCATGTGGAGAATGCCGGTGGAAGCCCTGAAAGACCCAGCATTTAAAGAGGAGCTGCATGAGTCCATAGACAATTTCATATCAGAAAATACTGGGCGCGTAGAACACGTCAGTACTCTATGGGATGCCCTAAAAGTAGTAACGCGAGGAGAATTCATTGCTAAGGCGGGTGGCATCAGGAAACTATTGCGCAGCGAATTAGGCAGGAAGGAACAGGAAATTGTGAAACTGGAAGCTGCCCCCATAGACACCCCGAAGAGGGAAGAAGAACTTAGTACACTTAGAGAGAATTGCGCTGAAGTATGGAGCAGATTAGCCAGATTTGACTTTATCACTAGAACAAACAGAGCACACGCAGAAGCAGACAAACCTGGCCGGTTATTAGCTTGGCTCTGTAAGAAAGAACACCCCAGATACATAACCACCACATTGCGGGATGAATTTGACGAAACTCATAACACTCAACGGGGTGTTAATGATACTTTTACGAGTTTCTACATGCAATTATACTCTCACACAGACCGAGTCCCCCAAGATCAAATACTAGATACTCTCGATGAGATTGGCCTGCCCAAACTAACTCCCACACAATCTGAAACCTTAGACATGGACATCACACCCGAGGACATAACTGAGGCAATTAGATCCCTGGCGACATGTAAAGCCCCGGGCAGCGATGGGCTGCCGCCAGAATTTTACAAGGCATATGAATCCTCCTTAACACCGCTATTACACAAAGTCTTCTTGGAATCTTATGAAAGGGGGACCCTACCTGATAGCATGAGGGAAACTCTGGTTGTCCCAATGCTCAAGCCTAATAAACCCACAGATAGGTGCATCTCTTACCGCCCCCTTGCTATGCTTAATTACGACGTTAAAATACTCACAACAATCCTAGCTAAGAGGCTATCCAGAGTAATTGGAGACATAATACATACGGACCAGAACAGCTTTGTGCCTGGTCGTAACACGACCATGAATCTGCGCAGGCTCCAGCACATAATAGCTCAAACCGACACAAGCAAGGAATGTTATGCACTACTGTCCTTAGACGCCATTAAGGCATTCGATTCTATATATTGGGAGTGGCTGGTGGCAGTTTTGGAGGGATTCGGCTTTGGCCAGCGGTTCATTAGGTGGATTAAAATCCTTTATAATAAACCGAGAGCACGGCTAAAATCTGGGAGATGTGTGTCGGAGGCCTGGGACATTTGTAGGGGAACTAGGCAAGGCTGCCCTCTCTCACCCATGCTTCATATCTTAGGTCTGGAGCCCATAGCTATTTACTTTAGAAAGCAGTTTTTTGACGCAGGCATAAGGATAGGCGGGGTGGATCACATTATTTCTTTATATGCCGATGATGTGCTTATATATGTCAACAACCCTCTTCTTAATGTGCCAACAATGCTGGAAGTCCTTGACAATTATGCGAAGGTCTCGGGCATACAATTCAGCAAAACCAAGTCCTGCTTGTTTCCGCTAGCGGGACTAAAAGGTAGGTCTGCTGAAGAACTCCCTTCGGTGGGCGTAAATTGGCAAACTACTTCATTCCGTTACCTCGGGATCCAGATAATGCACACCCCAGAGCTAATGCATGAACGTAACACGAGGGCGGCACTTCCGGCACTGCGTAAATCCATGAGATTCTGGGCTAAGCTACCTCTATCTATGATGGGCAGGGCCTCTATAGTTAAAATGATTGTTCTTCCTAGATTCTTATATGGGTTCCAAAATGTGCACTTCTACATCACTAAACCCTTCTGTCTATTACTCGATACAATAATCCTTTTTATGGGGAAGAGGTAGACACCGGGTTGCCCTATCCTCATTGGTTCTACCATACAAACAAGGTGGAATTCTACTACGGAATTTAGAGAAATATTACCTCGCTGCTCAGCTGGGCTTTGTAACCAAATGGTTAGCAGATGTGACCACGTCTGAAACTCCCCTGCTATAGGCCATGATCTCTCCGGTAAGACTGAAAGAACTGATTTGGGCCCCCCAAAGCCTGCCGCGCAATGCACCCTTTCTGGTGACCCTGGGTAGGAAAATATGGCATAGAACCAACTCGGTTATGCAACTAAAGCAGCCATACTCCCCGGAAATGCCATTAATCTCGGGGCAGGATAAGGCCGATACCGATCTGCATAATGTCAGACTCTGGGAAAGGAAAGGGGTATACACTTGGGGTGATCTATATGCTGAGGGAACCTTCCGGGAATTCCCCATGTTACAAGCGGAAGATGGTATTCCCTCTGGCCAATACCTTTGGTACCAGAAGATTCGAAAAATAGCACGAAGAAAATGGGTAACCTGGCCAGAGGAACCGGACATGGACCCCTTCATAACACTACTATATAATATACAGTCACCTAATCGACACTCCTAACCCCCGAAGTGCAGTACTTGGGTCTAAATGGGAAACGGACATGGGACGGGAGGTGTCAGATAAAGAATGGGATAGAACACTGGCATTCCCTAGGGAGGTCTCTAGAAACCACAGATTTCGACTGATCCAGATAAATGTATTATACCGCACCTACCTAACCCCAAGCAAATTGGCTATATTCAACAATTCTACGCAACCGAACTGCACCTGGCGCGGGACTGATAATGCAGACCTGATCCACATGCTATGGAACTGCACCAAGACTCAGACCCTCTGGTCAAAAATAAAGCAAATGTGCGAAGAGGCGGGTTTGACCAGGTATGAATGGACTCCGCATGAATGCCTTTTGGGTACCTACCCCAGACTAGCAAAATTCAAGCACTCAGTTAAACTGATGGACTTAGTGTGCATATTGGCAAAAAGAACTATGGCCATGTCATGGAAAAAGCCCCCAAGTTCCGATCTTCACGGTATGGCGTAAAGAACTTGAGAAATGGGCGAACGCCGAGACAAGGGCCTGGGAGGATAGTGTAGCCAGATCTTCCAAAGACTCGAGTATGGCACTAGCTACATGGAAAGACACCATGGCAAAACTGTTCCACTCTCCAGACGACAAACCCCCTTGAACAACTCGCTGGGACGAATCTCTGGTCCACGCAGCCAACTAAGTTACCTGGAACTAGACCATCACGGCCCAAGATGGCTCCTGAATTGGTTTTGCCCGCCCTCCCCCCCACAACACAAACATCCACCCTGTCGGTGACCAGTAGAACACTGTTCAAGAAGACTCAGGAGACAGTTAATGTTAATTTGTTGTTTGTAGTTACTGTTTAATATGTTGCTGTATGACTATGAAGAAAATTTGCTCATTTGATACTGGCGGATGCACCCGCTGGTGGTGTTGTTTTTGTAACCCTAACTCAATGCCAATAAACAAATTTCAAAATAAAAATAACACGATCTATTGAGATCTCTGTTTTGCCAAATAGGCGACGTTTTGTCACGGGTTATGGAATTGTATTTTTTATACAGTGGTTTATAATGTGATTTTGATAAATTTGTAATTTTTATGTCATAATTGGATTACATCTTATATGTGTTTAATGAACAGTTTGTTTAATGATTGTAACTGTTGTGTAAATACAAGCTATCTATCTCTTGTTTAAATTAGTTTCTACTACCCATGAAAAGATAGAGCGACCGCCCAGGTGGATTCTATTGTATTCCCTTCTAAATTTAGTCGCTTTATTTCCTGCAGACCCTCCGCTAGATCCTCTCTCAGGACGTCCATCTGTTTTTGAGCTGTAGAGTCTATTTTGTCCCCAAAGTCATTAAGGTACTGCTTGAGTAGCGACTGTGTCACTGGCTGATCTTGTTCCTCCTGCAGAGGGTTATCTCCTAGTTCTGGTTGAGCCTCTGTCATTTATGGTTCCCCCGGGAGGCTAGTGTCTTTGGCCCAGATCTTTGACAGGGCTCCTTCCTGCCTTTTCTTGAGCCCTTTTAAGGAGGTTGGAGGTTCTTCCCCCTGGATTTTGACATGTCCTGTGGAGAGTGTGTGGGCCTACTTCTCTGGTCCCTTTCATCAGCCTTCACTGGTGTGTGCAGCATGGGACTTGGGGGTTCTGCCTTTGGAGTTTGCTCCCCTTGGTTAAGTCCTCTACGTCCACTCTCACTATGCAGGGACTATCCTCTTAGGTCCTCTGCATCTCTGATTAGTATATGTCGGGGTGTCCTGTCCCCCGTGGTCCCGAGGGGGGGGGGGTTTACCTGGTTGTTGCTAGCCGCAGGAAGATGGTGGAAAGACGGGCCAGTTCTGCTTTCAGCGGTCTGGTTTTAGTGTTCCCCTAATTTTTGTGGGTCCTTTTTAGTTATGCGGTTTATTTTTGATGGGGGTGTTTGTTTCTGTCTCTTTCTTGGGTGTGCTGTTATATATGGGGCCCCCTCCTCTGTTGGGGTCTTGCAGCGCTGTATTGCCGCTCCACACCCCAGAGGGATTCCTGTTGGGGTTTGCTTCACCCTGGTTCAGCTTGTGTTGTTTCCTGGTCCCCCTCTGGGGCCACTATGCCCTTTCCACTGTCCCCCAGGAGGTGCGGTTTGACCCTCCGGTGCGCCGATCCTCCGGTCAGCTAGATTGTTGCGGTTGAGAGGCGCAACAGGGGGATCCACGGCCGTGTTCCCCTACTCCGGATCTCGTAGCGTCTATGGTGCGCCCAGAGGTGTACTGAGGCGGTGCCTCCTCTGGGCTATGCGGTTCTATGCTGGGTGCCCCTATCCTCCTCTGCCCGCTCCTCTCAATTTGTTACACCTGGATGTAGCGTCGTTCCTCGCGGGCCTCTGCTCCCCGTTCCCCGGTCTGCTGCTTTCCGGACCTCCCAAATTCCTCCAATGCGCTTCCTTGCCGCGGGGGTGGGGGGCTCCCTAGCATCGAGTGCTCTCCTAAGGTTTTCTTCGGTGGCTGGAGCCGTTTGGTCTCCTGGAGTTGCATGGGAGGGAGCGGTCTCCTTTGTATAATCTGCTCCCTTCTTCCTCCGTTGTCGGGTCAGTCCGGAAGTTCTTCCTTACCCCGATTTTGGCGATTCGGTCTGTCTCCTAGAGGATGCCAGAGTGCAGGACTCGCCTGTCATCAGCGCTGGTCCTCACAGTCGAGGTTGCGTCTTGAAGGGTTGTTCTGTTTTCTGCTCCTCCTCGGACAGGGTGTCGGTGCTGATTCAGAGCCGACTTCTTCCGCTCTCAGCAAGTCCTGGGGCGGGCGTTATAGTATGATGTTTATCACTCCATTGGCCCCGAGGTTCAGGGGTGCATCGCTTACGGTGCTCTCCACCCGACGGCCGTCTTGGAAGTCCGACACACATCTCTCTTTTAAGCTTCCTTCCACTACCTCCTCTCCTTCCTCTCTCATTCCTGACTGCGTTACTGCTTTTTGTCATGATGCCTGTTGGATCCCTGCTTCTCAGCGAAGCGGGTCCACGCGGCGAATCCGGCGCACGCCGGAATAATACGCGGAGCCTGATCCGGGGTCAACCTTCTTTATTAAACACTCGGCGGAACTGCCGTAATTCCCCTTGTCCCTCCCCCTCACCCTTGACGTCACGTCCGGGACGTCAATGTCCTGAGGACCCAAACGGGGCCCTCCCACACAACGATGCGGGGCGACCTGACATCTCCCCCTTTTTTAACACATTAGTTAACTGGTCCCTCTCTTACCCCATCTCCTCGATGAGTCGCATTGGTTTCATGCGACTCCTCTGTGGGCGGAGTGTCTTGGCCGGGGTCGGTTCCTCCCTGGCAGGTGGGGAGCGGGGCACCTCGCCTTCGGACTCTTCCCCATCTCCCTGATACGCTTCTTCGCGTGATCTGTCTTCTTCGCTGTCTCGGTCCCATGTCCAGGGGTCTGCCGGCGTCGGTGTGACTCGTTTGAAGTGCGAGCTGTTCCGGGTTATCGTCGAATGATCCCTCCTTTGTGCCGTGACCATGGAGCCTTTCTTGTGTGTCACGACCAACGGTGTGGGTGCGAAGGTGGCTTCCTCCTTCCTGTTCTTGGGTTGTCTTAGCCACACTTCGTCTCCTGGTTGCATTGTGTTTTCACGGGCCCTCCTTTTCCTGTCCGTGATCTCCTTGGTTTTCGCTTTGTTGGCGGTGTCGTTCACTTGCGCTTCTTGTTCGAGCGGTGTTGGCCTTTGTGGTCTCGGGTCCTCTGGTAATCGCGTGGCGATCGGTCTTCGGAACATTAGATCTGCCGGGCATACACCCGTTGTACTGTGGGGAGTGTGCCTGTATTCTCGTAGGAGTTGATTGAGGGCCTGTTCGAACGGCTTGTTCTGTACATGGGCTATTTGTAGCGTTCTCTTTATGTTGGCCATGAATCTCTCGACCATGCCGTTGGCTTGTGGCCACCGGGGGGTTATGCGTCGATGTTGAAACCCCATGTATTTTGCGAATTTTTGAAAATCATGGCTGATGAATGTGGGGCCATTATCGGACTTTATGATCTTGGGGATGCCATAAGCAGAGAGCATCCTGTCTATTGCTGGAATGACGCACGTTGTGGCGCTGCTCTTTACTATCTGAGCATCTGGGTATCTTGAGTGCTCGTCCATGAGTACAACCACGTGTGTCCCGTTGTTCAGTGGTCCGAATAGGTCTATTGCCAGTTCTTCCCACACTTTGTTGGGTAGCGGTGAGGGTTGTAGGGGGTTCGGGTGAGGCGGGGGTGCGACTTGAGCACAGACGTGGCAGTTTCCCACTATATTTTCCACCAGGCGATCAAGTTGGGGGAACCAGACTTTCTGGCGCAGGAGGCGCTTTGTGGCGACTATGCCCCTGTGTCCTTCATGGGCTAGGTGTATGATCCTCTCCCGGAGAGTTCTCGGGACGATGACCTTGCAGCCTTTTAGTATGATGTTATCCTCCAGCACGGTCAGTTCGTCGCGGACTTGATCTAGCCACTTGACGTCCTCTTTTGTGGTTTCCGCTTCATTCCCGGCCTGCTGTCTCATGAGGGGCGCCTTGTCCACTTGAAGGCAGTGCCGGGCGATTTGCAGTGCCGGGTCTGCTTCAGACTGCGCAGCCAGCTCCGCCCAACCTACCGGCAGCGGTTGTAGGTGGTGAATGATGTAGTTAATGTACGCGTCTGCTATGGACGGTTGGGACGTCGTGGTGGGCATGGGATGGCGGGAGAGATAGTCCGCTGGGTTTTCTTCCTTTCCTGGCCGGTGTAGTATGGTGAATTTGTAGTCTTGCAGCCGGAGTCCCCATCTGACAATTCTTGGTGGCATGCTGGCCTTTGGGCTGCCATAGATGGTGAATAGCGCCTGGTGGTCCGTGATGATAGTGAACTCCTTGCCGAAAAGGAATAGGTGAAAGTATTCGCAGGCCCATACAACCGCGAGGCTCTCTTTTTCCGCCTGAGAGTATGCTTGTTCCGTGATAGTCAGGCTTCTGCTGGCGTATGCTACCACGTGAGTGGACTGTGGTTCCTTGTGGTCTTTTTGCGTCAATATGGCGCCCAGACCCACAGGGCTGGTGTCCACTATCAGTTCGGTGGCACGGTTGGCGTCAAAATATGCCATGTCCTCCGCCTGTGCGATGGCATTCCGTATCGCTTCGAATGCTGCTTGGCATTCCTTTGACCAGGTAAACGGCATGTCCTTTCTGGTGAGAAGTCGAAGGGGATTACTGACGGTGGCATAGTCCTTTAGGTATCTGGAGCAGTAGCTAGCCAACCCCAGGAACGATCTGAGGTCTGTGGTGTTGACGGGGGGTGTGGCTGAGTTGAGGGCCTCCACTTTTTCCGGGTCAGGCCTCATGCCTTTATCTGAGAAGATGTGCCCGAAGAACCGCAGTGACCCTTTGGAGAATTCGCACTTGGCTTTATTTAGGGTGAGCCCTGCGTCATCTAGTGCCTGGCATACTCTGTGTAGGGCCAGGTCGTGTTCCTCTTGTGATTTTCCGTATACTAGTATTTTTAGTATTTTATTTATTTCTATAGCGCACCAGGCCCAGGGGCAACCGGGCGCTTAACTTAGTTACAACAAGATGAAAGCATGACAAGGCAATGTGACAGAGTATTACAGGATTATTACAGGAAGATTTACAAAATTTACAAAATATACTAGGACATCGTCCGAATAATTTAAGCAGTTGGGGACGTGCCTGATCACCTTGTGGATCTCCTCTTGAAAGATTTCAGCGGCCGATGATATGCCAAAGCTGAGCCGTTTGTATTGAAATAGGCCGAGATGCGTGACAAACGTGGTGATGTAGCGGGATTCTGGTGCTATTTCTATCTGGTGGTAGCCTTTTGTGAGGTCTAATTTGGAGAATATCCTCGCCCCATGGAGTAAGTGAATCATGTCTGTGATTCTCGGTGCTTGATGACGCTCCCTTTCAATGGCTGTGTTGGCTCTGCGCATGTCGACGCATAGCCGTATGGATCCTTCCGGCGATTCTTTTGGGACGGGGACGATGGGTGACACCCATGGTGTCGGACCTGAGACGGGTTCTATGACGTTCATTTTGATGAGCTTGTCCAGTTCCTCTTCTACTTGTCTTTGGATGTTGAACGGGATGCCTCGGTAGTGTTGGGCTACCGGTTTGACCTGAGGGTTGATGTGGAGGTGCACTTTACGGTTGCGGAGTTTGCCCAAACCTGTGAAGAGTCTGGGGAATGATTGTTCAATTGAGTCCGGCTTGGCGAAGTACTTGTGGGCCATCAACTGGTATAGGATATGTATCAGCCCCATGTCAACTGCTGTCCGGAAACTCAGTATGCAGCCACTGTTGGCTTCGGTGTCTAGCACATGTAGCTGGAGCTTTGCCACGTGTCCTTTGTGTGTGCATGTGGCCGTGATCACGCCTTTGCATGGCAGGGGTGTCGTGGATCCATAGGGGTATATGTCCACTGTGGCTTTTCGGATCTTTGGTGGGGCGGTCAAGGATTGATATGCGCTTTCGCTGATAATGTTAACCGTCGCTCCGGTGTCCACGAGGAATTTTAGAGGAGTGTGATTCACTTGGAGTGTCAGGATGGGGCTGTGTTGAATGGCCGTCGTGTTGTCCTTTAGGGCCCACACGTATCCTTTTCTTCTTTGGTCTTCCTCTGACGAGAGGGTGTCGGTGCTGGTGGGGGATCGAGTCTCCACGTATCTTACGAAACGCCGCCTGTGCGATCTTCTTGTGTCCTCGGATGATCTTTTGTCTTCGCGTGTATAGCGACTTCTGCGGTCACTGTCGTCTTTTCTGTTTCGCCGCCGTTCCCTGTCCGCTGGTGGCCTGGGCGGACTCTGTGGTGTGGGCCTGCGCCTTTCCTGGTATCGGTGTTTGGGCGTTGATTGGGTGGGGGTGTTCTTGCACATGGCCCTATAGTGGTCCATACCCCCGCACGCGGCACACTTCTGCCCTATGGCCGGGCACGTGCCAGAGTGCGGATATTCGTAGCCGCACTTGAAGCACGTGGCATCAAGGTGTTTGGTGGTCTGACTCGGGTGGGTGTATAACTTGTTGATTGACTCCGCGGTATCGCTGGGTTGATGGATGGACACCTTGCCGAGGTTGTCTAGTTGCGAGTCTACCGCTGCTTCCATGCAGGCCAGTGCCAAGATTTCCTTTAGTGAGCGTTGTTTTTGTAGAGGTTGCTTGCGGAAAGGCTGAGAGAGGCATCCAGCTATCACTTGGGACCTGAGCGCCTCTTCATTGGAATATCTGTGGAATTCACAATGTTTTAGTTTGATGCGTAGGCGCATCACAAAACTGTCTATGGACTCCCCTTTTTCCTGTCTTGTTATGTGGAACATGTGGCGCTCGTAATCCACGTTCGTGTGCGGTGCGAAGTATTCAGACAGCTTGGTGTGTAGTTGGCTATACGTGACGGTGTCCACATCAAGCAACTCCCCTGCAATGTCTCTAACCGCCGGTCCCACCGCCATGAACAGGGTGTTCTGTAGCCTCGTGTCGTCTGTCAAGCCAATGGCCCCAGTGTAGAATTTGAAGTCCCGTAGCCATATGCTCCATCTGGGCCCCAGGTTAGACGTATCTCTGATCTCAAATGGGTTGGGCATATGCATGACTTGAGCGGCACCTTCTTGATGTACCTGTGGGTTGTTGTCCTGTGCCGTGTCAGCGCTTCCAGACGCTTGTCCTGCTCCTCCTGACGAGGACGCCGGGGTCGTTGCAGTGTCCGACATGACTCTGCTGCCTTAGGGCGTAGAGGTGCTTACTCGTGGTCTGTGTGTACTGGCGTCAGCGTTTCTACCTGGTGTGGTATCCGGCCTGTGCTGTTGTGGGGTGCCTCCCCAGGTACAGGGCGCACGTGTCCTTTGGGTTGCTGCTGTGGGGTGCCTCCCTTGGATGCAGGGCACGCGTGTGCTGGGCTGCTGCTGTGGGGTGTCTCCCCTGGTGCAGGGCACACGTGTGTTGTGGGCTTCACAGCACGGCGTTTCGCCGTGTCACGCGGGGCCGGGGGGGGGGGCACTCTCCCTTTTGCGCTCGTGTAATATGCGCTCAGCTGTTGGGGGCGGGGCCACCCGTGACGAGCGTTGTACGGCGCTCGAGCGCCCGTGCCTGGTCTTGCTTATGCAAAAGTCACGCGGGAGCCGGGGCCCGCGATGCGTGCTCGGCGGCTTGTCCGTGCCGAATGTCACGCGGGAGCCGGGGTCGCGCTCCACTGGTGCCCCCGTAGCAGCGGAGGAAGACAGGCTGGAAGAGGCCTCTGTCACGCGGGAGGCGGGGCCTTGCCTGATGGGTACTTGTGCCCGAGGCGCGCCGACGCGCTAAACTGCTCGGCTGCAGACCTCGGCACGGTGCCTGCGGGGTCCGCGCCCGCTCGTCGCCAGTGTTGGATCCCTGCTTCTCAGCGAAGCGGGTCCACGCGGCGAATCCGGCGCACGCCGGAATAATACGCGGAGCCTGATCCGGGGTCAACCTTCTTTATTAAACACTCGGCGGAACTGCCGTAATTCCCCTTGTCCCTCCCCCTCACCCTTGACGTCACGTCCGGGACGTCAATGTCCTGAGGACCCAAACGGGGCCCTCCCACACAACGATGCGGGGCGACCTGACAATGCCTACCTCCAAGGAGCCAGGTCCGACCCAGCGACCCCAGAGGCAGGCATCATTACCCCCAGGGGAGTGCCAGCGGGCCCAAGCTGGGGCCCTTTGGACGCAGTCCTGGCGCCTTAGGCGCCAGGCTCATGTTGGACCTCTGTCCTGGCACCTTAGGCGCCAGGCTCATAAAACTAGACATGTGTTCAAGTGTTTTCATGTGCACTTACCTGATGCAGACCATGCTGCCACATCCAGGCCCTCTTGAGGCCTGAATGGAACTACTTTACCTGTGGGACTACTTTCCACCCGGGTGTGGTCGGGGAAGGATACATACCTGATCGGAGGAAGGATACACACTTGGGACTTCTTCCAAAGCTATTTAAACCACACCCGATCAGCAACTCACGCTTCGCGTTGTTCTGCTCCTCGCAGCTGGAAGCTCACCGTGTCAGCTCCTGCATCTGGACTTCAGCCACGCCTGTCAGCATCCTGGGTCACCTGCAAAGGGAGACAAGAGACCTTACCAGCTAATCTGCACCACGGAGACATCACCGACTATCCTGAAAGGGAAGACATTATTTTTAAAAACCATTTCGTTACGATCGCTGCAGCGCTGCATTTCACTCACCTTTCCTGGGTTCCTCCATCTTCAGCAGCGATCATCCGGATACACAGCCACTTCCCAGAGCCTAGAGAAAAAGACAAGAATGAGAGGTGAGAGAAGGAAGGGAATAAGACTTACCTCATTTCATTTCGGGTCTTGCCGCTTCTAGGCATTTTCCGGACCCCAGCCCCTATGGGGAAAAAAGACAAATACATTGAATGAGCGTATGCAAAGTCAGTTCCCGAGCACTCATCCAGAACTAACCTGTCATTTACTGGAATTGGAATTGCACGTTTCACTTCGGGTCGGTGCCATATCTCCGGCATTCCGAACCCCAGCCCCTAAGGGGAAAAAAGACATAAGCATTAGCGCTTGCTGCAAAAAGACAATGAACATTATTATTAAGTTTGGACTTTTGAACTTGCAACAGAACTTTTACAGAGCCTTACCTGAATAGTCAAGCTTACCTGAACTCCCATCAATCCTCAATCCAGTGAAGTAACTGGGTTTCAACGCGCCCCTGCATCAGAAGCAGGATGGAGAGCTCATCCTTCCTGACCCTAAGGTGGAACTTCACGGGGAATCGTGGAAGGGTATCGTGGAGGGTTGGAAGAGAGTGACCTACTTTACTCAGTCAGTAGGTAATACTCCCTTTTCACGCACAGGGAAATATTCCTGCGAGCCGGAGAAGCCAGAGAAGAGGGCCCTTCCTGTCCATCTTCAGAGTCCTGCGCTTCACCATTGAAGAAGCATCAGCACTCAAAGCCAGACCTCCGCCTCCGTGGGAATCAGGTGAGCGTTACACTTTTGAGGCGTGGTGCTCCGCTATTGATCTATGCCTTAATGCTAGTAAGACACAGAGAGCCTTCTCATTGAGTTGCCTGCTCCCTGCTTTCCACCCACTCCCTGGCTCCCCTCCTTGGGCCCCCTCCCCTCACCCTCTTGTGAGGCAAAAAATCTTGTGATCATCTTTGACTCCTCTCTCGTCCTTTCCGCACGTCACGGACCTTGCCAAGATGTCCAACATTCAGCTCCACCTCTTCAAGAGGCATTCTCCCTTTTCTCACCTTCCTCCAAAAGCTCAATGTCTCCAGAGCTCTGGTTCTTTCTAGGCTGAACTACTGCAACAGCCTCTTCCTCAGTCTACCTCTTTCCTCCCTTTGCCCTCTTCAACTAATCCAGAATATGGCTGCAAGACTTATCCTTGGCCTCAAGCCCAGGGACAGCATCTCTCCAGCCCTAAAATTTCTCTACTGGCTCCCAGTGACCGCAAGGTTCAAATTCAAGATCCTCTGCATTATCCACAAGGCTGTCTGGGGACTGGGACCTCTCTACATCCAGCTTTCTCTTCCTAAATAACTCCCTGCTAGAGCTCCTCGGTCCTCTAGCTCGAAATCTCTTCAGGTCAGACGTTTCTCCAAGCAGAGAGTGTGGGGTAGATCTCTTTCCTCGGCAGGAGCCTCCCTCTGGAATGGGCTCCCTGGCCCCTCAGACTTCAGCTGGATATTCTCAAATTTCAGAAACTTCTCAAAACATTATTTTTCTCCTCCTGCTCCCCCCCTTCCCTTGCTAATGTCCCTCCACTTCTGCAACATGTGCCTGGTCTCTTCTGAGTCTTACTGGGGCCAGGCACGCCCCTTGTCCAGTCTACCCCAGCACACACCTTCAGCACTTGCCCTTGGGCGTCCTCCCGGACCAGCCTGGAACTGGTCTCCCCCTGTCCATCGCACTTGTTTCCCTTTCCCCTCCCCCTGGTACTTTGCCCTCAGTGACTCCCCTTAGCACTTGCTCAGCCCACCCTGGACCCCCACTCCTGCACGTGTACCCCTCCCCCATTTCCAACCAGTACCCCTTCCCAACCCTGCCACTCCGCCTATGTACCCTTATACCTTCCCCTGCACTTTTGTCTTTACACTTGCACGCTAAGAATGTCACAAGGCTTAGAACGACCGTTACAGTTGTTTTTTGTTTTCTCCTATGTCCATCCCCCTCCCAAAACACTTTTTGTCTTGTGGCACCTGGAAATACTTTTGTATAGGCGCCATACAAATGGGCAATAAATAAATACTGCCACTGAATGTATGTGACCAAATC
This sequence comes from Ambystoma mexicanum, assembly GCF_040938575.1. Lineage (NCBI taxonomy): Eukaryota > Metazoa > Chordata > Amphibia > Caudata > Ambystomatidae > Ambystoma > Ambystoma mexicanum. The sequence goes on from NC_090931.1 coordinate 713,202,422, forward strand.
TGAAGATGGCAACTAGGGGTGGAACTTAGGAGGACGAGTGTAATTTTCTAGGACAGTCTGACGCAAGGTGACACTGATAGGGTATGCAAGCGACAAGCAGTTTATTTGCTTAGAGCTAAACTGCTTAATTTCACAGAGGATTCTCAGCCTGACGACGGGAAATATTCATGAGCATGTGAATTCATGAAAGACCCATGCTGGAGAGCAAGAGTTACAGGTAAGTAACATGTTCCTTCATGCTAACACAAGCCTTTTGAGTCTGCGGCTCTAACAGTGATGCAGGCAAAAGAGCGATGGCCACAGGGGAACAGGAAGGTTAAGTGTGCAGAGTTTCACTTAGCTCCCTGCGCAGAGGATAATTTAAAGCAGTCAAAGCAGAGCTACAGTAAACTCAGTAATCATTCAAATGATTAATGTGGACACCGGTAATTCAAACAATTCAACAAAGTACAATTTAAGTTCATGTAAAAAGTAATGCATGTTAAAACAATGATAAAACAGACTCTAAAAGCATGTACATGTGATACACAACAGTAGCAGTGATGGAGTACTGTGCAAGAGGAACTTGCAGTGACACAAGCCTTTTTGGGAAAAAGAAGGATCTGAATTTTGCACTTATTAAATGAATAACAACGTGTGGAATTTATAGTATTTTCAGCATGTATTCAGAACTTTTTTTATTTAAATTTTGCATTATTACTGTGATGTATTTTATATATTTTATTTATACATTTATAGTGCGCCGGCATCGGGGTGCAAAAAAAAACACGAGCGGAACAGAACATAAAAAAACAGGACAAGGAGACCTAGTGGGTTAAGTAGGGGTTGAAGATGTTCACTTAAATAGGAATGTTTCCAAGGCCTTTCTGAAAGGATTCACATTCCGACAGAAGTCTGAGTGTCGGCGGCAGAGCATTCCAAAACGAGGTTGCTTTAACAGGGAAGTATCTACCGAAATGGTGGATCAGAGACTTCTGGCCGGTTGATACAAAGGTACAAGGGTCTTGAGGTAGTCCAGGAGTGTGCCATAAAGGCAGCGATGGACCAGGGTGCCCAATTTTAAAGAGGATACATTCCTGAACGGGCAACCAATGGAGTTCTCGCCGGTGGTCGGAGATGTGGAATCTTCTAGGGAAGATTTTGATGATGTGAAAGGCATCATTTTGAATTGTCTGACATGTCTTGAGATTTGCTTTAGAGAGGCCCCACATAGCAAAGCGTTAATATAGTCCAGTCTGGTCAGAATGGTAGCTCGGACATTGGTGACACAGTTATTTTCAGCGATATAGGGGCGAATGGACCTAAATAGCCGTAGGTAATAGTTGCAGGTTTGATTGGAGTATTTTACTTGGGCATCTGAATTGAGGGATGCCTCAATTTGGACCCTTAAGGTTTTTACTTTATTTTGAATTTCATTTTTGTTGTCTTGTATGTAGAAATTGCTGTATTGTGGGCTGAGTTTGGCACGGGCCTGAGGGGAGCCGAATATCAGAAGCTCAGTCTTGCTACCGTTCAGGCACAGCCAGTTTTCAGACATCCAGCCTTCAATAAGCAATAGATGTTGGACATGGTAAGAGAGTCCTTTATATGGTGACCACTGGGCTTAATGACAATTGGGTGTCATCAGCATAATTTGTAAAAAAAATACACCCAGGTCATCCAAGAGTGTACAGAGCGACCTAATGTGTGATTGAATAATAGGGTCAGATGGAAGCACCCTGGTGCACCCCGCATTTAATCAGTACAGAGGGGGAGAATGCTTGTCCCCATTGGAATTTAGACTCTTGATTTGAAGAGGAAGGAGTGAACCCAATCTGCTGCTTCCTTGGAGCATTTGCTGTGATCTTTCAAAAACATTAGAAGACGCTCATGTTCTACAAGGTCGAAAGCCGCACATAGATCTAATAAGGTCAGCATCCCAGCTTTCCCTTTATCCATGATTTTTAGCAAGTGAGATTGGAGGTCCACAAGAACAGTTTTGGAAAGGTTTGCAGCTGGGAGGTAGCAAACTTGTCCAATATTTTAAGGAGAAATTGCCAGTTAGTGATTGGCCTCAGGTTACTCGGGTCCCTGAGGTCGATGTTAGTTTTTTTTTGGAATGGGTGTAACTGTAACTTTCTTAATTGCATTTGGGACTTGGCTGTCTCTAAAGGAGGCATTTACAAATTGGGTAAGAAATGGGTCAAATAGATCTGTGTGCTCCAGAATCAGTTTGGTGGCAATATATAGTGCGGGCTATAGGTTGCGTGCATGGAGGATAGCATTTTAAGCATGTCTTAGGGAGAAATTGTGAGAATGTAAATTCAGGGTACTTATTTCTCCCATGTTTTGTGGTTGTCAGTTTCCTGTGTGGGATGGTATGACACTGGGCCAATGTTATTTTATTCCTTGCGTTGGTAATTTTGGCATCAAAGGTCGCTTGAGTTAGAGTGCAATCAAGGTTCGCGGGTAACAAAAGGGTCTGAGATACTTTAGGTTTTTCCAGAATCCTTCCAATTTCAAAAAGCTTTCCTGTGTAGCTTGTGGACTGCTGAATTTGGGTATTTAATACATTCTTTTTGGTATCTATGACTAGAATTTTGTAAATTTTGTCCAACTCTTTCCACGCTGTCCAAGTGGCCTCTGGGAGATGTTTTAGCCATTGTAATTCAAGGGCCAGTTTTTTTTTCTTTATATCCCCTAGTTCAGGGGTAAACCAGTTTTGGTGGCCCGAGTTGTCCCAAACTAATTTAGTTTTAACGGGGGCCGTGAGATCTAGCATCTCGATGAAGGTGTCTGAGAAAGCGTAAGCCATATTGTCCACTTGGTCATCAGGGGGTGACTTGGACATGATGGACTCCAGGCAGACCTGAAGGTCATGATGGTGGACCTTTTTGAAGTTCCGACCTGTAACTGATTTCATTAGGTTTTTTTGCTTAGGTAGGGCATCTAAAGGTTGAATGGTAAAATTAATGATGTAGTGCTCTGACCATATACACAGAGTGGTCTGAATAATATTAGTCTTAAGCTTCCTTGTCACAATCCAGTTTAATATGTGATAAATTCTTTGCGCTGGTTTGGGTCCCTATTTATAACTTCATGCTCGATAGATAGGATGACAGATTCTAGTCTATTGCTTCTTTGTCAAGGTTGTTTCCTCTCCAGTGGTTCAGATCCCCTAAGAAAAGGGTGGCAGAGTTTAGGCTGGTGAGATTGTTTAATCGTTTAAAGATTTCATCATTAAACTCTGACATTGGATTAGGTGGTCTTTAAATTAGCACAATATTGACACTAATGTGGTTGGTCGGGGTCATTTTTACATGGAGAATTTTACAGCCTGTACATGAGGCTGAAAATAAACCTTATTCAGTTTTGGCAATAATAGCGACACCTCCACCATAGCCCTCGTTGCGGTTAGTACAGAAGCAGAAACCTGGGGGAACAGCCAGGTTGATTGATGGGCCGCTTGTATCTCAGATCCATGTTTCCGTAATACATAGAATATCCAGGTTACTACCCAGGATTAGGTCATACAGATCTCGGGCGTGTGTGTTTAGTGAACGTGTATTAAACACAACTTTTAAATTGTTCTTCTTTTCAAGAGGTAAAGAGGTTTTAGTGTCCCTTGCAAGGTTTGTGTATTTGTTAGTTCTGGAGGGAGCAGGGCTCTTTAGCGTCAGTGTGCCAGGCGAGGAGGAAGAATGTGTAGTTGTGTCAGGAACTGGAATAGTCTCCTTAACACAAGAAGTGGCAGATGAATATGCCACTTCTAGTATCCCAGACACGGTGTCAGGAGTGCTTTGTAGATTATATGAGGGATTTGGTTCCATGTTTTGTTGGGTCAATGGTATTTTGATTTTTTTCTTCAGTTGTGGATTTCGGGGTGGGTGAAAGAGGGGACTTTGAAAGACTGTCAAGTGTGGTTCATTTCAGTTTGTTTATAAGAGCTAACCGATTAACTCATAAAGCCGCAACCGATAGTGGTTCTCTTGCCGGGTAACCCATGTTGCTATGGAACGTCTTAGCTGAAATAAAGTATTACAATGCTAGCAAGAAAGAGGCGATTTCTCTGTACTTAATGAGCGGACCCTTCACGCCAGGACACCGAGCACGTTGATGAACGACGAAGACGGGCTTGGCACAGAAGGGCCTAACGTTTCTCTGTGTGCCCTATGATGCCTGTGAAATGAAGTTCAGCACGGAGCAGTTAGCTCCGGTAGCAAATAAATCTAGCAAGAGTTCTTTTTCTCTCTGCAGGATGTTAAGGAATCAAGCTACTTGTTGGCTGTTTGCGGTTCAAGAATCGTAAAGTCCATCACACTACAAAGGTTTCAGGACGGTAGTCTCTCACTAATCACAATCACGCTATGCATACAAACACGCTATGCATACAAGCAAGATGACAAATGAGTTTGAGGATAGTTAAGCAAGATGAGGGTACAAGGATTGCTGCTACTTATGTGCCGGCTAAGACCGACTTGGCATAGAAGCACGTTGTTGAAGCACCTGACGTTTCTCTGTGTGTGCCCCAGGCAGACCTGGGAAATTAAGTCCAGCAAGGAGCGATTAGCTCTGGTATCAAATCTAACGAGAGTGCTTTTTCTCTCTGCAGGATGTTAACAAAAGGAATCAAGCTGATTATTGGATGCACTCAGCTCAAGAATCGTAAAGTCCATCACACTACAAAGGTTTCAGGATGGCAGTCTCTCACTAATCACAAGCATGCTATGCATGCAAAGACGCTATATATACAAGCAAGGTGACAACTGAGCGAGATGATAGTTAAGCAGTTAAATATTCACTTTAGAATTAATTGAGGGTGCTTTAATTATATTGGAAATATTTTCGTTTTGTATTAGTGCTTAGTGGACCGAATAATCCTAAATAAAAATATTCACATTAAATGTCAAAATGGTTGGAGACCATCAGGTGTCACGGACCAAAATGGCTCCGTGAAAGACGAGTTATGCACACCCCCATCCTTAGAAACAGCCGACCTAAACCCCAAGCGGCTCAAAAACATGGAAAGTGGCCCCCATGTGAAGATAGTGTATTGCTGTGACGGAGGACCCGGAGTGTCAGTGGGGAGCTGAGGTGGGCGTGCAGCCCACGCAGCGAAGGGGAAAGGATCTCTGAGGGACAACTGGATTTCCAGGCTGCAAAAGTGCAAGGCTGGAAGAGCGCTGCCTCAACGGAAAAAACACATTGAATGGCAGAGGAGCAGGAACACGCTTGGGCGGCACCAGTACTGGCTGCAACCTAGCCGCAGCATAGAAAGGCAGAATTGCGGCAGAATCAGCCGGCGGCAGAGACGGGGAGAGGTGTTGGCACTGTGGCGTGTGGAAGAAAGGACCTGCAAGGCACGCGAGAACGTGTGGGGGACACAAGGCTTGGAGTAGGCAGAGAGGTGAGCAGAGGCGTTTGGACTGTGCTGGGCCTGGGGCCTGCGGGTGGCGGGACATAGTGAAAAAAGGCGAGTAAGCACAGCCAGTTCAAGCAGAGACATGGGGTGGACCCCTGGATGGTGGAAGACATGGGAGTGGGCCGCAACACAGTGTTTAGTGGTATGGGCCCATGGTCTGAGACCCCATAACGGGAGAGAGGGGACATCCACGGATCAGCACTGGTGAGGGAGGGGACAGCCTGGAGAGTGCAGTAGTTGACAAGGTGTCTAATTGGAGGACAATCAAGGGCCTGCATCACACCTGGCAAAGGCAGGAGCGTGGGCCTGTGGGTGCAATTTTAACAGAAGGCAAATCCCACAGGATGCCCTGCATTAGTGGAGTTAACCCGCACTATTAGGATGCATGCTGGTTAAAACGCAGCTGGTGGGTATTTAGTCCCTGCAACAGTGTACTGTTGCAGGGACTTAATGCCCACCAGCTGCATCCCCCTGAGGGGGAACGACAATGGCGAGACATTCAGGCATTGATTTCTGACCTTTGTGGTACAGTAGAAGTGCTTGAGAATAGGTATGAAGGCCTGAAATTTAACCACCTTAACTTTGATCTGTTTGAGATGAACTGTGAGCAGAAGATGACGGATCTGGAGTCCAGGGAAGATTATTTCCAGTTGAAGCTAGATGACTTGGTGAACAGGGAGAGGAGGAATAATCTCAAGGTGTTTGACCTGAAAGAACCAAAGGGAGAGACCTCAAATGACGTCCAGCGGAAAGTGAAGGAGTTGGCAAACTCCCTATTCCTCGATGTAGGTGGGAAAGAAGTGGACATTGAAAGGGCTCAGCGAGCCAGAATGGCGAGGGGGAATTTCCCCAAGGTCAGTGGTGGTAAAGTTTCTGAGGTACACAAACAAAGCGGAAGTACTGGAAAGAGCAAAGCACCAGTGCAATGTACAATTCGAAGGAGATTCCGTACAAATATACCAAGACCTTTCAGCTCTCACCATCTCGTTGTAGAGACTGTTGTTCCCTGACATCTTGTGTCACAGAGAGAGGAATTCGATAGCATTGGACATAGCTGTTTGCCCGGGTATTTGAGATAGGTGAGGTGCACTATAAGAGTGATCATGGTCTCCGGGCGTGGCAGTTGTTGCAGCATCTTTCCAAAGGAGAATGGGATGGGAGCCGACTTCTGGAAGAGAATGGAGGACAGACTGACGTGGATCCCAGGAAGAGGCTCCAGCAATGCAAGAGGGTGCCCAGAGGTAGGAAATTTGAGACTAAATACCCTGTCACCAACAAATTGACCTAGAATTTCATTATCCTTTAACAAATGTGGCTGTGGGGCTTGGTAATTGAATTATTTTGGGGGTTCCAGGGTTGGTTGCATTGAGGTGTGTGAGTTGTATGTGACAGGTGTGGGTGTAACTGACCTTTGGTGACTCACTTACGGATGGGCGACTCAAAATATGGTGGGCAGAATCTAGGTTTTGGGAAAGGAGGAGGGCAGGGGGATCGGAAGGAGTGAAATACAGACTTCGGGGGGGGGCGGGGGGGATTGTGGGATTTGGTTGCAGAATGTTATATTTGTGTTATTGAGGGGGAGCAGGGAAAGTCGAATCTATGAGGTGGTAAGAGCAGTTAGGGGTGGATGGGCAGACCGCTTGCTTATAGGGACATTGAACGTGAAGGGCATGAACTCACCTACCACAAATGCTCCTTGATAGCAAGAGAATTCCGGGGGCTGGAATTAGACATCTGAATGGTGCAAGAAACGAGGACAGTGGCTGGAGAATAACGCTGTATACCTAGTGACCAAAGTGGGCAGGTATTCTGGGCTTCGGGAGAGGTGAGAAAAGGTGGGGTAGGGATCCTCTTACATAAAAGATTGAGGTTGGCCGAACCAAAGGTGTGGAAGGAGACCAGTGGGAGGGCTCTGGTGGTGTCAGGCACCATAAGTGAAGTATTGATCACGGTGTACTGTCCTAAGTAAAGGCAGATGAGATTTTTCAGGGTCACTCTACGGCAAATAACTCAGTTATAAATAACCTATCATATCAAGAATGCCGGGGTTCCCTGATACTAGGTGGGAATTTTAAACATGTGGCAGATCTTCTAGTAGATAGGTGCATTCTGGGAGAGGAAGGGAGGCAGGGTTGGATTCAGGGACAGTCAAGATATGTGGACTTGCAGCGAATGGCAGATATGTGGAGACAACTACATCCAGGGGAAAAAGTGTTTTCCTTTTTTTTCTCTCCACATGGTACGCACACTCACATTGATTATCTTTGTCTTTATAAAAATCTGTTGCGACAGGTCTGCTCTTGTGAAAGGGTTTCCATTAGTTGGTCAGATCATGACATGATGTACATGGATTTCTCGATGGGGGGGTTTCACACACAGGAATCACTTTGGAGGTGCAATGACATCCTATGGAAACATTGAACTTGTATGGTTTGGAAACCTGCAAAAGCGCTCTGGAGGGATTGCTAATTGGAGAGGGTGCAAATAAGAAAAGGGAACAGTTCCTATTGTAGAATAAACTCCGGGCAGAGATTGGCTCCCTAGAGGAGAGACTTCAGAACGGAGACCAGTGGGGTAAGAGAATTAATGTTAGAAGCTATGGAGAAGAGGGAAGAACTAAAGGCCCTCTAGATGGGCAAAGTGGTAAGAAAGCTACAGTATTTGCACCAGAAATATTATGAGACGGGACAAGGCGGATGTACTCCTGGCAGCCTGGCTTCGGTCACCGAGGGCGGATAGATGCGTAGAAGGGATATTGGAGGCAGAGTAGATTCTGTGCTCGAACACGGAGGATATAGTAAATTACTTCGCTACCAATTACGCAGGTCTTTATGGGACAGAGGAGGTGTCGATTATGGTGAGCGGTATTTGGATGGGGTGTCACTCTCTTAATTGAATCCTGCAGAGATAGTGGGGATGGAAGCCCCATTCATACATGAGGAAGTCCTGCTAGCCATATGGAAGATGGAGACAAGAAAGGCACCTGGGGACACTAGTTACATGGTGGGTTTTTGCAAAACATTTGCAGGGCTAATTCCCCACCTGGTGGAACTATTTAAATGCATTATGCGAACAGCCATAGTTCCAAGAACTTGTTGCCAGGTGTTGATATCTGTTACGCTCACCTGGTCTCTGCGGAGCCGTTGGGGCACGGTTACAGCCGTCCCTGAACTTGAATCACCCCTTTTAGTCCTCTCCCCCAGTAGAAAAGCTGTGAGCGGTGGTATGTGGTGATACTGCTCCTGCATGGAGATAAGAGTGTGTGAGTGCGCCAAACTGTGATTGTTGTACCTCTCGAACCCTTCACCCCAAAGTACAGTTTCTGTGAGCATACGCCGGCCCATACAGCTCACCTGTGAATTATGGAAGATAAGCTCTCTGCCTTGCTACTTCTGGCAAGGCCGCGTCGAATGGGATCTAGTTCCTTCACTGATCCCTGATAAGGATTAGTCCAGTCCAGCTGCGAATATGCTTCTCCTTATGATTGGTAAGTCTTTCTTGAGCTCTTGTGATGCTGTTCGTTCTCTTTAATGTCTGTATATGTTGCTCCTATTTATGCCTGCAATAATGTCTCTCTTCTGTTTTCTTCCCTTAGATGGAAATGCGGCCTCAATGCAGCTGTGAGACGCGAGACACGGCCGGATGGAAGATGGATGCAACCGCAATGCTGTTTTTCCTTGCAGGCACTGCTGTTGACGATGGAGCGTGTCGTGCTGCGGTGCCAAGATGAAGATTTCGGCGTTCCGGAAAGTGTAAAGATGCATACTTGGTTCGCCGAAGAGATGTACAGGTAGGAACAGCTTCCCCCAGTTGGTAAGTATGCTGGCAGGAAGCAGGATGTCCAGGAAGCAGGATCTTCAAAGGTAAGTCTGACCTCAGGCGACAGTGAGCGTTACGCTGCTTGCAAGTGCAGAATAACGCGAAGCGTCTGTCTTGCGGACGGGGCAGCTTATATAGCTGAGATCGTGGGCATGCCCATTAGGGACGGCTTACCAGCCACACCCTGCCACTCCTAGAGAGTGAGCACGTGTAAAGGCAATCCATTAGCAACCACACCCAAGAATACACTTGGGGCTGCTTAATGGATGGAATGTTCAAGGTTAATGCATCCTGCTTAATGGATGGAATGTTCAATGTTAATGCATTTTTAGGCAGAAGCCTGTGCTGTTCCCTTAGGGACCACTGCAAAAGATTTAGGACTACAGGTGGTTGGCAGTAAACCCAATTGGTAGCAGTCTGTACCACCCAGATTTACCTGGTAGCTGTGGCTGAGCAGTCAGACTTCTCTCAAGATGAGTTAGGCAGGATATAGAGTATACACAATAGGTACAGAGATACAGTAACACAAGCCAACACTGACCAGAGCTTTGGTGTAAAAGTATATAATTATTTATTTAAAGACACACTTGTAAATTACACTAGCACAAAAAGAGGTAAGTAAATTCAACACAGTCACTATTATATATATATATATATATATATATATATATATATATATATATATATACACAACCCTAATTACTTATTAGACAAGTCTTAGTGAGAAACACCACTTATTTTCAGACAGAGGTGAGCGCTTAGCCTAAGATGGCACTCTAATAAGTTATAGAAAAAGGGAGGGAAAAGGCAGAGTTATGAAAGCACACAATTTCAATACTTTTCAAAGAACCACAGTGAGGCAGGTTAGGCAAAGTCTACTGGAGAGCAAGGAAGTTCAAATGCCAGGCCCACTCTTAGAGAGAGCAAGCGAAATGTGTCCAGGATCACACAGTGGGGTTATGCCCAAAGAGTCTTTGTAGATAGTTCACAAAAGATTGAGATCAAGTCAGGAAAAGTTAGTTAACAGGCCCCAGGCTAACCCAGGTTAGAAAGTCGAGGATTTACTGTCACCCCGAAAGATCTGTCGCAAGGGAAGCCAGGCGGGACACAGTACCTGAAATGGGAAGAACGCTCCAGCGGGGGCAGTTGTTCCTGGCAGCGGGTGCAAGTCGGTGTTGCGTCCAGAGGAAGAGGAGGTCTCGACGTGGAGGAAAGATGAAGGTCGTTGCACTGCCAGGGGGGGGTAGAAACCAGCTGCAGAGTTTTCCGGTTACAAGGTACTACCCTTTTCTTCGCAGTAGTGGTAAACCGTGGTATTCTGTTTGCCGGGGTGCTTGGCACAGGCAAGGCGGCCACGAGATGGTCCAGGAAGGCGAAAAGATGGGCAAACTGGTTATCCCCACCAGTCAAAGGAAGAAGACTCTCTGGACTGGAGATCTCCTCTGTCGTCGGGAAAAGTGGTGAGAAGGTTCAGCAGGGCTCCACCGGTGGTGTCGTCATTGCAAGTCGGCTCGGCTTCTCCTTCCTCGGATTCTTTTGGTCCTGTGGTGACTTCTGAAGTTCCAGTCCCCAAAGCCCTGCTTTTATGCAGAAAACCCCCATTCATCAGTCCTAGCTGTCACTCAAACATGCTAAGTGGTGAGCCGGGCGGCTCACCACTGGGCCAATCACACCAGAGTGCGACTTGAGTTGCCAAGGCAACTCACTCCAGGCTGCCTAAACCCCCTCCCATATACCCCCTGTGGTACCCAGACAGAGTGGGATCACTTTTGGAGGCTTCTGTGGAGAAGCCTGCCATAAAGTGGAACAAAGGGCTCGACTTGGGTTGGAGTCACAGAAGCAAACACAAACGCCATTTTGGAACCGAGTTTCGGCAAAAAATACCAACCGGTGAATTTATATTAATTTAATAAACCGGCGGTATGTTCGAGGCTATATTAAAAAGTGGTAGCCTCGAACAATGGGAAAATCCCATAGGAATATATTCACGGTCGAATATAAAAAGTAGTATCCACTGCCACCAGCCAAAACTCGGTCGGGGGGGACTGGACAGTGCCCCCTCGATCAACAGACCCCGGGGCAATCGAATTGCCCCGACCAGTACGTCCACAATATGATGGTTTGTACTGGTTCTGTTCACAATTTAAGACTAGTAAAGCCAATGGTGACTTTACATGCCCTGGGAGACAGCAGTCAGTCCCAGGGTATGGAGTCTTGGTTTGGGGATCGCTACGACACCCCTGGGATACTGCACGTAGGGTGCTCTGTAACACACATACCAAAAACACATGAAGCCCTATGGGGTAAAGGACCCCATAGCCCATAAAACACATACAACGTCAAAGGAACACCTCAAATCATGTCTAAGAGTGGGAGAAAAAGAGTCTCACTCTTAGCAGGAGAAAAAAATAAACCCCAAAAATCCAGCAAAGCTGCTGGGGGACGCACTAGGTTTGGGAAATTAGTCTTTTCAGAGAATTCTCCCTAACGTGCATCTGAAGTGCTCGCTCCAGAATAAAAGTCTTTTGGTGTTAAATGGATGTTCTTGTTTACTTTTGTTCATGAGCCTGTCGTCAAAGGCGCCAGAACAGTGTCCACCTAGGTCTCCTGTGCATGCGACCCCTGTATGCCTGTGCCCCTGACTTCATGACATGACAATATCAGTGATACCCAAAGAGAGAAGGGACCCGTGCCTATGTGCATCTTACAGACCCGTATCTCCTCAACGTGGATGCCAAGATTTTCACGAGGGTACTGGCCTACCGATTTGAATATCTTATACCTCAACTGGTCCACGTGGATTAGGTAGGGCTCATATCAGAGAGGCAAGGCCAGACACACTGTGGAAGACGCTACACCTTATTGATGTGGCCCGGGGATAGGGAGGCAATCCAATCCTGCTAGCTTTGGATGCGGAGAAGCCCTTCGCTAGAGTTGATTGGACCTTTATTTATGGAGTTTTTCAGAAGTGTGGTTTTGGTCTGCATATCCTCAATGGGATTAGAGCAGTGTATACAGACCCAAGAGCATGGGTGGTGGCGAATTGGAGGTTCTCAAGGGAGTCCTGTTTACAGAGGGGAACTAGTCAGGGATGTTCCTTGTCACCTCTATTGTTTGCCCTGTCCCTTGACTCACTGACGGTGAGGTTGTGGGGGGTCTCCCCACGTGGAGGTAATAAAGGTGGAAGAAAAGGAATAGAAGGCCGGAATGAACACAGACGATGTCCTTTTACACTTGCAACATCTGAAAACTTCAGTCCCAGCAGGTATGGAAGTGCTAGAGGAGTATGGCACATTTTCGGGGTTTAAGGTTAACAGACAGAAAACTGTTTTGTTTCCTTTTGATGGGAATACTGATGGGGATTTAGATGCCATCCAGAACATGGGGCTGTAACGGAGTTTGGAGAGTATCCGCTATCTAGGGGTGACTATCACCATATCTCAAAGTGACTTATGTGAAGCCAGTTAGCCACCACTGTTTGCAAAACTGTATGGGGATATGTCAATGTGGGGTACGCAAACCATTTCTTGGATGAGCCAACTCAACGCCCTTAAGATGACCTTTTGCCCTGCATATTATACTTGTTTCAAATGCTACCCATAATGGTGCCGGACTGAATTTACGGAAGCAAAAGGTCGTTTGCTCTGATTTTTATGTCAGGGGACGAAGCCTCAGGTGACTTATAACACACTAGTATTGCCCAAAGATCGTGGAGGATTGGGGTACCCCGACCTTAGCCTCTACTACAAGGCAGTGCAATTGAGGTTGTTGGTTCTTCATTTACATGAAGATAATGAGAGGCAATCGGTTTACTTGGAGAATTACCATATTAGACCAGCGACAGTAGGGGAATGATTGTGGATCCCATGGGCGAGAGTACCAAGAAGGATCAGGGAACACCCGATACTTTGAGCGATCTGGAGTATATCGCAGCAAGGTCCAGGAATTAAGGGGTCACTACAAGGCCCTCCCCACTGAGTCACTTGTGGGCTCTGGAGATAAGAGATGACATTCTGGACCCTAAAAGATATCAGGGCTGGTTCGAGGTAGGACTGGCAAGAGTAGGACAGCTGTGGGCACAGCATAAGTTTATCATCATCCAGGACTTGGAAGCTTCTTTGCAAATTGGTAAATTGTCAATGTTCTCTTACTTTCAGTTGAGGGGGTACTAACAGTGGAAAAATGGAAGAGATCTATTTAGACAGAGCTTACACTGACTGAGAAAATACTGGACTCACACGGGGCATTAAGGTACTAATCTTGTTATTATATGCAGCATTAGTGGAGGCAAACATGGGGGATACAGAGGGGATCTGAGCCAAATGGGAGTGAGACCTGGGATGCGAGGTGGATGTGCAGCTTTGGTGCAAAATGTGTGGTAGAGCTTTTAAGAACTCAGTTACCTGCCGGAATCAAATTATTACATTGATTGCAATATGACCCGCTCAGGCTCTCTCAAGCATGGGGTCTGGCAACGTATTCCTCATCTTAGATGTATTCCATCCAGCTTTAGTTGCTTCGGAATCATTTTTTCTCGGCAGAGGGTGCCGTGCGTCTACATCGTCGAGTCGAAGTCCCTCGAAAGCCTCCATCAAGGGTGACGTCATCGGTATACAAGTAGCACGCGCTTTGCCCGTTGGCCTCAGTTCCGTTTTTCCGCAGTATGTGTTGCTTCTGAGACTCTGTGCACCTCGAGTGGTTCTGTGACACAGTTTATTGTGAAGCGATATTCGAGAATGTCCTTGTCGTCTACCCCGACTACCCCGCATTCGGGGTTCAAAAAGTGTAAATCCTGCAGTTCCAAAATGTCCATCACGGATCCGCACCGAGAATGTCTGTGGTGCCTCGGTGAAGACCACGACATGGAGGCCTGTATGAAGTGTCAGGCAATAACGGGGAAGGCCTTGCGAGAGAGGAAGGGAAAACCTCAGGTAGGTCGAAAACCCGACCGAAAAGCCTCTAGCGTTGAGTCGAGGTCCTGTGAGGAAACATCTCCTCGACGCGAAAGGCAAAAACATCGCTTTAGGTCCCGAAGTGGTTCTCACCACTCTTCGTCTTTGATGAAAAGGTAAAAAAAAAAAAGCTGCCACCGGTCCCCTTCCAGCTCGTCCTCGGACAAATCCCCCAAAAGAATGAAATGCCCCACAAAACATTATTCCTCAGAAGAATGAGAAGAATTAAGAATAAAATGATGGAGGTTTTTGAAAAGGCTAAGTTACCGTTCCAACACTCGCGCGCCCTCGAGCCCGGGTGATCGAAGAAGAAGGGATCGGGAACCCTCCAGGACCCCGAGCAAAAAAGATTGCTCGAGTTGACTACTCAAGGTCACTGACGCCGTCCGGAACCCGACACACCTCGAAGGGCGAGCCTTCGAAGAGCACCTCGAAGCCAGCTCTGTCGACGACTACTATTTCGTCAGCGCCATTGACGCCCTTGTCAACGTCGACCCCGAAGCCCTTGGCGCGAATGTTTCAAAGGCTCCAATTCAACCAGAAGCTGTCAAAATAGCAGCAAAAGAAAAAGCTGCAAAGGCTGTAAAGCCTTCTGTCTCTACTGCTACACCTCTCCCAGAAAAAATTTACAAACCTCTACCAAGGAAAGAATATTTTAAGTCCTTGACTTCCATTTTTACGAAGAACACGAGCGGTCTGAGGAGGAGGATGTTCCTTTTGGCCTGGAATAGGGCACCCTGAATGTCCCAGAATGCCCGTTTTCTGAGGAAAGCAGAATGAGAGATCTGGTGAAAACCTTGCATAATACACCTGAAACAGATTTTGGCAGGCCAGAACTGGGGGAACATGCCAGTCCCTCATAATGGCAGCTAATGACAAAGGTGGTCGATTATTTAGGATGGGCTAGACCACCAACTCAGTTCATCCAGGATGATCTGACCGATATATGGGAGAATGGCCCCACCGAAGATCCGATTTTACCCTTCCATGTAGCCTTACAAAATAGGGTGGCCAAAAATTGGGAGACCCGGACTCGATTCCTCCGGTCAATAAGTCGCTCACTTCAAAATACCACCCTTCCAGTAGCGACCCCGGCTATCTGTCCAAACACCCTACTCCTGAAAGTCTGGTGGTCCAGGCAGCCACAGCTTCAAAGAAGGTGGCGTACCCTTCCATCCCTCCGGATAGGGACGACAAGCGTGTGGATGGTTGGGCGCGCAAGGTATTTTCAGCTGGGAGTGTGGCGTTAAAATTGGCCAACTCCACATGTGCCTTGGCAAAATTTTCGTAAACTCTGTGGGAGTGCATTTCAATAGCAGCAAAGCACATACCAGAAGGGGAAGAAAGGGAAGGATTCCTAGCCATTGTTAGAGATGGAAAGGAAGCCATGCAAGAATCCCTTCAGTCTGGATTGGACACTGCAGATAGTGTAAGAAGGTGCATGGCAACTAGCACGGTCATGCGCAGATTTGCGTGGTTGCGAAAGTCGGGTTTCGCACCAGACGTGCAAAACCATCTTTTGAACATGCCCTTTGACGGGTCTCACCTTTTTGGCAACAAGGCTGACGAGAGCCTTGAGAGGTTGCAGACCTCAAAAGTGGCTGCCAAATCTTTAGGAGCTGCTATTAGGCAACCTCAGCCTTTTTGTGCATCAGGGCAATCTTGGCGGGGACAATCCTATCGTTATTACTCCTCATATGGAAAGGCGAGAGGAATGGCCAGTCAAATACCAGAAAAAAGCCACTCGTGGAGGACAAGGAAAACATGCAAAGCCAGCCACAGCTGTAGCCTCTTTACCATCCGCGGCCGCAGCAACTGCCACAAAACCACTTGCATCACAAGACACCTGTGGGAGGCAGGCTTTCACAGCATCTGCAAGAATGGCGAGCCATTACTTCAGATGTTTGGGCTCTAGAAATAATTGCCCAAGGTTACTGCTTCCTTTTCTAACGCAACCTCAAAGCAATCCACCAGGGAGACACTCTTTGAAGTTGCCAGACCCGCTCCTACAGCAGGAAGTCTTAACCCTGCTGGAGAAAGCTGCTATAGAGCCAGTACCTGTAGCGGAGAGGAACAAGGGATGATACTCCCCACATTTTTTAATTCCCAAAAAGGACGGAGGACTGAGACCCATCTTGGATTTAAGAGGCTTGAACACGCTCCTCAGGAGGGACAAGTTCAAGGTGGGTCACCCTTTCTCAGATCCTTCAGGTCCTTCAACTTCAGGATTGGTTGGTGTCACTAGACCTCCAGGATGCTTATTTTCATGTGCCATTCCATCTCAAGCACAGAAAATACCTGAGGTTCGTAGTTGGCGACTCGCAGTTTTGAGTCCTGCCATTCGGGTTGACCTCCGCCATGAGGGTCTTCACCAAGTTAATGGTAGTGGTGGCAGCGCACCTCAGGAGAGGGGGGATTCATGTCTACCCCTACCTGGAAGCTTGGTTGATTAGGGCACGTTCTGCCGAACAAGCCCTGGATCATCTGAAAGCAAAACAAGAGGTGATTGATGGCTGGAAGGTTTAGAATTAATCTTAACCTCTGGCATCGCTCTGGGCAACCCTCCAGACCATCGTTCTTCGCCTGCCAAGCCATTACAAAAGGGGAAAGACCATATGCAAATCTGGCTTGGTCCCACCCCCAAAGGGGTAGTCCAGCCCGAACTGCTAGGTCACATCCGTTCTGCACGAGACCACAAGCATCCCCAGACATGTTCCAGCCTTGTCACCTGCCACTTCCTCCACATACTGGGCTTCTCCCTCAATTTCAAGAAGTCACAAATGACACATTCCCAACAGCTCCAGTACATAGGGGCTGTATTAGACACATCCTTGGGAAAGAGCTTGCCTCCCAAGTCGAGGGCTCAAGACATTCTTCAGATGGTTTCCAAATTCCAAAGTGCCCAAAATCTCCAGGCCTACGACTTTTTGAGGTTGCTTGGCCTCATGGTATCCTGCATTTTCCTAGTGCCAAAAGCACACCTGAGGATGAGATCCCTTCAATGGGCTCTAAAGACTCAATGGTCCCAGTTCTCAGGTCAAATGACGGATCTCCTTCAGATTCCAAACAAGGTTCGGAAGGATCTTCTGTGGTGGACTTGCGCAGAGGACATCCTAAGAGGAGAACATTTTTGGCAACCATGGCCGTAGATTACAGTAGTGATGGACGCCTCACTCCTGGGGTGGGGATCTCATGCCAACGATTTGACAATCAGCGGTCGTTGGTCTCCATTGGAGTCCAAACTACACATCAACCTTTTAGAGCTGAGAGCAATCAGACTAGCGCTGAAGGCTTTTCTGTCTTCTGTGAGATGAAAACATTTCCTGATAATGACAGACAACACAGTGGCCATGCATTATCTAAACAAAAGAGGAGGTGTAGGGTCACTACCTCTGTGCAGGGAGGCAATGCGGCTCTGGTATTGGGCAATTCAAGAAGGAATCTCCTTAACGCAGTTCATCTAGCCGGGGAGGAGAATATGACGGCAGACGCTCTGAGCAGGCAGAGTACGGTGTCCCACGAGTGGGAACTGGCTCAGGAAGTCCTTCAGAAGATCTTCACCCTTTGGGGAATCCCTCAAGTAGACTTGTTTGCGACCGGAATCAACCGGAAGTGCGAAAAGTATTGCTCAAGGGAATTTCCCCCGAGAGGAGCCCTATGGGACGCGTTCGTGGTGGAGTGGAACTTCCCACTGCTATACGCGTTCCCTCCCATTCCCGTCATTCCTCAAGTCATCAGGAGATTGAGACGGTTTGGAAACCGCATGATCCTAATTGCCGCGTATTGGGCCAGGAGAACGCCATACCCGGACCGTCTAGACATGTCCACCTGTCCTCCGTTACGTCTTCCTCAAAGAGAGGACCTTCTCTCACAAATGGAGGGCCAGGTTCTCCATCCAGAGGTCAGCACTCTCAACCTTCATGCTTGGTATCTGAAAGGCTTATATACAAGGATTGGGACCTTCCGGATGACGTCATGCAGGTGTTGCTTTCGGCAAGAATGCCAGCAACAAAATCTCTGTACCGTTGCTGTTGGAAGAGGTTTTGCAACTGGTGCAGGGTAAATAATGTTGATCCTTTTCTGTGTTCTATCCCGGAAGTGTTGTCTTTCCTCTTGTCCCTGGCACATAGAGGCCTCAATGTTGGGACCATTAAAGGTTATCTTGCAGCGCTTTCCATTTTCAAGCGCTCTTCAGAAGAATGTTCAAACTTTAAAATTCCTTTGATAATACAATTCTTAAAGGGACTCACCAATGTGTTCCCTCCTTCTTTACAAGTCCCAATTTGGGTCCTTAATCTGGTTCTAAAGTTTTTAACGTGTTCCCCTTTTGAACCCTTGCACACTTGCCCATTAAGATTACTAATGTTGAAAACAGTTTTCTTGGTTGCTTTAACATCTGCACGAAGAATGAGCGAATTGCAGGCACTGTCTTCTGGGCCACTCTATACTGTGTTCCACAGGGACAGAGTGGTATTGAGGGTTAAACCCTCATTTTTACCTAAAGTTGTGTCTGATTTCCATTTAAATCAGAAAATTATTCTGCCCGTGTTCTATCCTCCTCCGCATCCCAGTAAGGAGGAGGAAAGATTGCACAGGCTGGACCCGAGAGAGCTCTAAGCGTTTACATTCCTAGGCTTTCCAAGCTTAGAGTGGATAATCAACTTTTCATTGGCTACACCGGAAGGAATTCGGGTCAATCGGTGTCAAAACAAACCATATCACGTTGGATTGTACTTTGCATTTCAGAATGCTACAGATTGGCGGGCAAAGATCCACCAGAAGGCTTAAGGGCCCATTCTACCAGAGGTATAGCCTCTTCGACAGCCCTTCAAAGAGGTGTTCCCATAAAATCTATTTGTGAAGCAGCAACTTGGTCATTGCTGCACACTTTTTGTAAATTCTATAGTCTGGATGCTTCCCAGACTAAAGAGCTTGCTTTTGGTATTGCTGTGCTATATTCGACAATATAAAAATATTGAAAATCTCCTCCCTCCTCCAGAGAGCTTTCTACACTGCTTTGTGAGTCTATCTAAGATGAGGAATAGTTGGAGGACACAATCCATTCGAAGAACAAGTTACTTACCAATGTTCCTCCAACGTATTCCTCATCGCCCTCCCATCCTACCCCTTCGTAGTTTTTCTGGATTATTGCCACTTCAACTCTCACAAGGCTGACACCTGGCTACCTACACTACCTATACAACAGAGCAAGAGGGGCAAAACAGAACTGAGGCCTATGGGGGCAGCGTGTGCTACTTGTATACCGATGACATCACCCTCGACGGAGACCTTTGAGGGACTTCGACTCGACGACGTCGACGCACGGCGCCCTGTGCCGAGAAAAAATTCCAAAGCAGCTAAAGCTGGATGGAATACATCTAAGATGAGGAATAAGTTGGAGGAACATCCAGTCGAAAGAACGTTACCAGTTGGTAAGTAACTTGTTGTTCTCCTCTAAACCAATCACTGTCATCTGGTTCACACTGCCCCCATCCAATGACAGTCCTCTCCCTAAACTCCCCTGGTGGCCATCCTAAGATTTTTACTGCACGCTTCAGTGTTGTGAGTCCTCACTTTGCTCACTGAGTTATTTTTGTGCCATTTCGAAAAAAATCCATAAAAGGTTTAAACTATTTTGACCGATTTTGACTTGTTTTGTCTTTGACGAAAGACTGACCGGCAGCAGGGATCTGCTACCGCCGAAGATATTCATCCACCGTCGGAT
The DNA here is from genome assembly GCF_040938575.1 of Ambystoma mexicanum. Classification (NCBI taxonomy): domain Eukaryota; kingdom Metazoa; phylum Chordata; class Amphibia; order Caudata; family Ambystomatidae; genus Ambystoma; species Ambystoma mexicanum. Next base: position 713,222,319 of record NC_090931.1, read on the forward strand.
CGTCAACCAAGTTTCGAGAAGGCCGGGCCTTGGGCCCACTTCGCACCTTTCAGCCATGTCTGAGGAGAAGGAAGGCAGAAGCCTCTTCAAACTCTGCGCAAAGTGTGGATTAAGGAACGTATTCATGGAATACCTGGCGCTTCTTGCCCATCGCATTGCCGCTCTCTGCCCCAACTTTCAGTGCTATGTGGATGACACTCCGTTCATTTTCAGGCTCCCTTCAGCCACCTCTTCTCCTTCTCTCATCTCTGTCTGTCCACCATCCAGGAGTGGTGTGCCGCCAATGATGTCTGCCTTAATGCCAGTAAGACTGAGATTTTCCTCATCGGCACATCTGCTCCCTTCTTTCCCGTCACTCTCTGGCCGACCTCTCTTGGCCCTCTTCCTGCTCCCACCTGTGAGGCTAAAAACCTTGGTGTCATCTTCGACTCCACACTTTCCTTCTCTCCTCACATCTCAGACATCTTTAAGAAGACACACTACCAGCTGCACCTCCTCAGAGGTATTCTTCCTTTCCTCTCCTTCCCCCAGAAGCTCACTGTCTCCAGAGCTCTGGTTCTCTCTAGGCTGGACTACGGCAACAGCCTCTTTCTAAATCTGCCTGCCTCTACTCTCCGCCCTCTGCAACTCATCCAGAACAGGACTGCGAGACTTGTACTCGGCCTCAAGCCCAGGGATCGAATCGCTCCAGGACTGAAATCTCTGCACTGGCTCCTAGTGGCTGCGAGGATTAAGTTCAAAACCCTCTGCATTGTCCACAAGGCCTTCTGGGCCTTCAATACCTTCAACTCTCTCTTCCTAAATAACTCCCTTCTCAAGCTCTTTGCTCATCCGCCTCCAACTCCCTCAGGGTTTGTCGCTTCTCCAAGCAGCAAGTTGGTGGTAGATCTCTTTCTTCTGCTGGAGCCTCCCTCTGAAAAAGCCTCCCTGCCTCTCTGAAACTTGAGGAGAACCATCTCCCGTTCCGGAAGCACCTCAAGACCTTCCTCTTTGCTTCTGCTTTTTCTCCTCCTCTCCCCTGCTGATGATCTGGCTGAATCTGATACTGCACTGGTTACCTCGCTACCCTCTGATCTCAGGCCCAGGACCCCTCCTCTCCCAGTCAGTTTCATACCTGCACTGTCCCCCCTGGCAACCCTTGCACTCAGGGACTGTTTCTGTATCCCTACAGCCCCTACTAGCACTTGACACCTGATGTCTGCACTTACCCTTGCACTTTCCACCAGCTGGCTGCCCTTTTATTTATTGTCTTTATTTATTTTACTGTTATCCTATGTACTGCACTGTCCTCTCCCCTCTGGCCCTGCACTTTTCCCCGTCCCCCCTCCCCTGCACTTACGCAATCTCAATGTCACGTGGCCTAGTAGGATCGCTGTCTCTGTCTTCCCTCTGTTTCCCCTCCCTTGCCACGTCATGCCTTGAAACACTTGTGTATAGGCGCGTTATAAATGCCATATCATATCATATCATATATCATATCATAAATGCTTCTATTGCCTGCATCCGAACCAGGATGAGGAGGGATGCGATGTGTGCGATGGTTTCTTGAAGAAAACCAAGAAAGACCGATACAGCAGACTGTTAGCGTGGATCAAGTCGAGCAAGGTCACTGACTCAGCCTCTGGGCAGGGCCAGGCCTCATCTAGGAGCGGCCGGTCTGAGGGGCGAACTCCCTCCGGGAGGAGGTCAAGATCCTTTAAGGACGCCCCGCTCCCGGGTGACCAAGAGAAGCCCAAACTCTGCGACGCTGGCTCTGCTGAGTTTGCTGCTGATGCGGGTCCCGAGTCAGGCAGAAGGCGTTCGCCATCACCATCAGCCTCCACGGTGAGTCCACGGTGAGCCTGCTGAAGAAAGTGACCTCTTCTAAGAGAAAGTCCCTTACCCCGTCCAAACTCCGGGTGTCAGCGGATAAACCGAAGAGGGACAAGTCTGGAGAGGACTCGTCCAAGCTAATTAAAACCTTGCAGCCTGCTAGGTCAACGGCGGCGCTATCAACTAAGGCCTCGACGGGCACATCGTTGATGACGTCTACCACGACAGCGTTGAAGCAGAGTGGGTCCATGTTGGAAGTGTCTGCCACGACCACCCCACTGGTTTCCTTGCCCCTGAGGCGAGATACGGCTGTGGAGGCAGTGAAGAAGGCAGCAACCACTCGGGGGTCGGGGAAAGACGCGGCAACTGCATCAACCCAGCAGCTTCCTGAAAGGGAAAGGGAGAAAGCCCCCCCGGGGGAACTTCTTTGGTATGTGGACCCAGTGGCTGCTCCTGATAGACCGGAGCAGATTTACTCAAGTTCCGATGAGGGAGTCAATAATCTGCCCGATGATTATTACACAGATCACGAAGGGGGAGTATCTAGGGGTGGTGGACCTAGGTACCCTACTCGCAAGAGGAGACGTGTCAGTACAGACCCCTATGCCACTGGCTCCTTTCACCCCTAAACCGAGGGGCGTGTTGCTGGATAGTCTAACGAATCTGCACACACACTGGCCCCTGGCACCGAGCCCTATGCCTCTCCGGGACCTTCAAGAGCCTCCGAGGTTGAGCCTGCCCCGCAGAAGAGAATGTCTAAGGAGGCTCTGGTCCTCCGCGTCATCCGACCCCTCCACAACCACCACCTCGCTGCAACGCAACCGCACCCGAAGCCACAGCTACAGGTACCGATGAGAATGACTTTGTCCCATCTGACAAAGAAACAGCACACATGGACAAGCTACATATGGCCACCCCACTGGACAAAGTTGGATCCTTTCATTCCATGATGTCAAGGGCCTCTGAAGTGCTTCATTTGGTTCCCAAGGACACTAAGAAGGATGGTTTCCTGTACCAGTGGCACGAGTCAAGTAAAATATCCCTTCCCATACTGCACGAAATCTGGGAGGAAGGCCTGGCACTAATGAAAAACCCAAGTACGGCCCCACCCAAGCGTGGCAGATGGGAGAAAATGCACACGGTACCGGATTCAGCGCCCAGGTGCTTAAGGTCTCAACCCTCGCACAGCCAGGAAGCGCTTGGCGAATCCGTCGTCCGCAGCCATTGCACCTCCGGACCAGGAGGGGAAGAAGCTGAATGCAATGGGCAAGAGGATAATTTATACAGCAGCCTCTACCATCAAGGCAGCTAACGCCCTAGCCATTTTGTCCCAATATGACCGGGAACTATGGTAGAAGCTGGGTCCAATCCTAGACTTCCTGCCTGAGGACAAGATGGTCAAGGCACTGGAACTTTTTCAAGAAGGGGAAGTGGCCTCGGACCACACTATCACACAGGTTTCCGCCAGATGTGGAACAGGGTTTCCCTGCGTCGGCATGGTTGATTGAAGGCAATAAACTTCTGCCAGGATGTTCAGGTTAAAGTCCTGGATATACTGTTTGATGGGGGAAAACCTCTTCGGCAAGGCAGTCAACGAGTCTCTTCAAGCAATAAAGGCTGTCATGGAGACGGCATGCTCTCTGGGAACCTTACACCAACGACGGCTGTCGTCCTTTAGTTCATCCAGAGGAAAATGTGGCAGATCTTATACTACCCCGTACAAGCAGCCTTCACGCTCCTCCACGCAAGAAACGTACATGGGTCGCTCTGAAGGGCAGATGTCGTTGATCTGGAGGACGCCTACTTCCACATCCCCATTCACAAGAAACACTGCATTGAAAAACTTGTGCAACTACAGCTGCCAGAATCCTTAGAGACTTTAATGAAAATGAATTAGACACACCTGAAAAGGAAAACAGCCTCCCTGATGATTGATAGAGTCAAGAAAACGTTTGGAGGAGAAGAAAAACTGTGTTGAAGCAGGTAAGCATGACTGGGCACCAGAGTGTGCACCTCATCCTCTTTTTTTCTACATGGGTCGCTCTGAAGGCAGGGGAGGGCAGCGCCAGCGCCGCCTGCAGGGGAGAGCTCCGACCCTCAAGCAGGCCTGAACCGGCCGTGCCCTCAGGCCCCCACTTATGCATCCAAGTGGGAGGCCAGCTGTATAAAGTTCGTCACCACGGACAGATGGGTGCTGGATGCTCTGGGACAGGGGCACACCTTGGAGTTTCAACGCTGCTGTCCTTGTATTCTTCCAATACCGCGACAACACAGACCTAGAGGTGCGGGCCATGTTACAGAAAGGGGCGATGTAACCCGTCTCCGTGGCTCCGGAGTATATTCCAGATGCTTTCTGATTCGAAAGAACACGGGGGCGTGTTGGAGGCCGATCCTGGATCTGCGTCATCTCAACAAGTAATTAAGGTCCCAAAAGTTCCAGATGGTCACGTTGCAGCATGTGTTCGGCCAACTGTAGGAAGGGGATTTTCTGATGATGTTGATCTGGAGGACGCCTACTTCCACATCCCCATTCACAAGAAACACTGCTAGTTTCTACGATTCGTGGTTCAGGGTCAGCACTACCAGTTCAAGGCTCTGCCCTTCGGCCTGAAATCGGCCTGAGGGTCTTTACGAAGTGCCTGGCCCTGGTGGTGCTGCATTTTCGTCTGCAAGGCATCCATATATATCCTTATTTGGACAACTGGCTGATGCGTTCCCCCTCGTGCACTCTTGGCAACCGAGCACACATTGAGAACCTTACGTCTGCTTATGGAGTTGGGGTTCTCCATAAATGATCTGCTTGACGCCATCTCAGGACATGCTGTTCCTAGGTGCCCAACTCAACACAGTGACGTGTTTGGTGTCTCCCACGTAGGAGAGGGTGAGAACCATACTAGGCAAAGTACAGTGCTTGTCATCGGCACAGACGGTGACGGTGCATTCCATCAAGACACTGCTGGGCATGATGTCCTCCTGCATCAGCCTTGTCCGCCTCTGCAGACTTCACATGAGAGCTCTTCAGGAGTTCCTGGATGCGAGGTGGATGCAGGTATCGGGGACCTTTGCTGATCAGATATCCCTCAAAGAGAAGTTCCGTTGGGCGTTACAGTGGTGGGGTGTAAGACTGCATCTCGTCCAGGGGACTCTTTCAAGTTCCGCCTTACCAGGAGACAGTCACCATGAACTCCTCTCTAAAAGTATGGGGAGCCCACACCGGACAGTTGCATGCCAGAGGCCCCTGGCAGCTGGGGAAAAAGGGCCTCCACATCAACGTCCTGGAACTTCAGGCCGTATTCTGGGCCCTCAAGACTTTTCTGCCGTTGCTGAAGGGCAAGGTGGTGAGGATCTTCAGACAACACCAGCACCATGTTCTACATTCGGAAGCAAAGGGGAACCCGCTCTCCGGCACTCTCCAAGGAAGCCCAGGATCTGTGGCTCTGTCTCATTCAGCAGGGCATGTTCCTTGTCCCTTTTCACCTGGCCGGCGTCAAGAACACCATTGTGGACTCGCTCAGCTGGGAGTTGCATTCCTGCCACGAAGGGAGCTTTTTGCCAGGTCCAGGTGGACCTCTTCTGTTCGACAGTTGGGGCAAACCCCAGATCGATCTCTTTGCGACGGCGACGAACGCCAAGTGCCAGAGGTTCGCCAGCAGGTTCTCTCAGACGAGGAGCATGGGGAACGCGCTCTCATTCCTGTGGGAGGAACGGTTCCTTATGCTTTTCCTCTGTTTCCACTCATGCTACGTGTGATCAACACACTCAGACAGTACCATTGCAAGATAATACTTGTTGCCCCAACGTGGCCGATGCAGATATGGTATCCGGACCTGCTGTGTCTGTCAGTGGCCCCGTCCATCAGGCTACCGCTGTTCCCGGACCCTCTCACCAGAGAGGGAGGAGCTATTCTGCACCACGACCCAGGGTCGCCAAACTTGAGGGAATGGCTTCTGCAGCCCTAGAGTTTGTAGGTTATGCTTTACCAATGTAATATAAGGAGATCCTGGCCAGGGCCAGATCCTCATCAACGTTGAAATGCTACGGCTATAAATGGAAGCATTTCTCTGTGTGGTGCCGGACTCAGATCATCACCCCCTACGGGTCACGGTCTCTCAGCTTCTACCCTAGTTAATCTCCTTGGCCAAGGCGAGGTTGGCTCACGCCTCTATCAAGGTGCACCTCGCTGGCCATATCCCGGTACACCTGGTCTCCGGGTAGACTCTCCCTGTGGTCGCACAGACTTGTCAAAGAGTTCCTCAAGGGGCTCTTAGGGACTTTTCTGCCAGTGAAGATGCCAGCCCCGGCTTGGGACCTCAATGTAGTACTGATTAAGCTCAAGGGAGCTCCCTTTGAACCTATACATCAGATCCCGCTCGCCGAAGATGGCTTTCCTTGTGGCTATCACTTCGGCCAAGAGGGTCGCGGAGATCCACACCCTGTTGTGCAAGCAGCCTTACTTGTCGTTCCACGCTTCAAAGGTGGTACTGCGTACACACCCCACCTTTATGCCCAAGGTACCATCAGAATTCCACCTCAACGAACCTTTGGTGTTAAATGTTTTCTTCCCGAATCGAGCATCGCCAGAGGAGAGGGCCTTGCATTCGCTGGACATGGCTCATGCTTTGAATTTCTAAATGGCACGTACAAAGAATGTTCAGAAGACTTCTTAGTTGTCTGTCAACTTTGGGCCTGTAAATCACAGAAAAGCCTTATCGAAGGCTTCCATCTCCAAGCGGTTCTCCGTCTATATCATGCACTGTCATCGACTGGCGAGCAGACCGCGGCCAGGCCGACCGAGAGCGCGCTCCACCAGAGCCATCACAGCAACAATGGCGTTTCTCTTTGGTGTGCCCCTGCTCGACATCTGCAGGGCTGCCACGTGGAGGTCCACGCACACCTTCACAAGGTTCTACTGGGTCGACGGGGATTCCAGGGAGGCGTCCAGGGTCGGCCAACTGGTGCTACACAACCTGTTTACTTAGGTGAGTCTGTTCCAGAAGTGAGTGTGTTATTGCTTCTGTTGAGCCTTGCCACCTCCCATGGTTGTGTATATGTACTGCTGTATAAGAGTTAGTCATAAGCATGTGAATCCATGCCAGACCCCAGGCTGGAGAAGGTTTAAGTTACTTACCTGTAACTGTTGTTCTCCAGCATGGTTCTGGCATGGATTCACATGCAAACCCTCCCTCCTTCCCCTTTGTGGCTCTTCTTGGTTCATACTGCCACTTTACGTGCTTACCAAATCTGAAGATGGCCTCCAGGGGTGGAGCTTGGGGAATGGACTGTCATTGGTTCGGGCCAGTATGACTCAGAGGACAGTGATTGCTTTAGAGGAGAAATGCAGTTTTAAAGAAAAAGTGACTGTTTTTTCTTTTACTGATTATTCCCAGCCTGACGACAGGGAATGTTCATTAGCATGTTAATCCATGCAGAACCATACTGTAGAACAATAGTTACAGGTAAGTAACATAAACCTGCTAGGATGTTCCCTGGGGTGAGTCCATATTGTTGCCATTGTGAGGAATGTGCCACATATTGCCATATGTCGGAGCGGAGTCGTGTTCAAAGGTGCAGGTGTACTGGTCTGAGGTGTGGAGTGGGTTGAAGGAATGGAGCGGAATTTAGACCCCATGTTGGTACTTTTTGGACTAGAAGTGGCAGAAGAGAAATCAACATTCTTGCTGCACATGCCACACTCTTTGTTGTTATCGGCGAGGGCCTGCCTGGCCACATACTCGAAGGGGAGCAAATGCCAGGGGTGAAAGAATGGTTCATTAAAGCCAGAGATATATTTTTAATGAAAAGAATTACTGCAGCTCTCCATGGAGGGGAGCGCAGGATGATTGGAAGCGGAATCGTCTGGGTTCTGGAGCAAGTGTATTGATGCATAACAATATATGTATTATACAGACCGTCCAGCTTATAGCGATTTTGCTATCCCACAAAATGCCACGAAAACTGCAGTTTTGCGCAAAAACTTGTTAAAAAAAAAAAAAAAAAACCTCACGGTGCCAGGTACTCAAAACTATTTTTTATGCAAGAAATGAAATGTGCTAACACATCTCATCACTTGCACCCAAAAAAAAGAGCAGCCCAATCCACAAGGGGCACCTGAATTGGCACAATTTATATGTGTGCCCATTCAGATGGCCTTTTTAACCTCCTTGAGCAAATCAGGGGGCGTTTCTGCCAATTTAAAAGCGCATCCCACATTTCCAAGCAAGATGCACTTTTAAATGTGCAGAAATTGTAGGCAACCCTACGCACACGGGATGTGGGGGTGTGTGATGCTGGAAATGCATAGGAGGGACAGGACCTCCGTATCCTTGTCCTGTACTGCTTTTTATCGTGTGTTCTGTCGTGTTTTCCGCACAGGAGTTCATGTGGGACTCCTGGCGGTGCAGCTCTCTCTCTTTTTGTTTTGGTGAACGGACCCGTGGGATACCCTTTTGGCACCCATGGGCGGGGGTACAACCCTGTGCCCCTAGTGTATGTGTTTGGGCACCTGTGGGTAGCCCGCAGAGCAGGGTATGGGCTGGTGGCAGCTCCATGCTGAAATTGACAGGTGTGCGGAGTATCCTCCATTTTGGGATACCCCGGCCCTGCCATTGGGATCCGTTGATTCCTGATGGGAAACAAGATGGCCCCTGTGGCCTCTTGCTTTCTATTCCCCATTACCTTGTTTTCCCAAAGTCCTGGGAAGCCCTGACTCTGTTCCTTCCCCCTGACCGACTGTTGAGTGTAAGTGCCATATATGGTGTTGTTGTGAAGGCCCGGCCAGACTGGCTGGAGCCTTCCCGGTGATGTATGTTGTGGGTACCTCCTGTGGGTGGGACCTGGGTGAATAGAGTGTGTGACGAATATGCATTCTGTGTTGTGGGTGTCTAGTATCTGGTGGTTGACACAATTACTGAGACAACCCTGCCTGAAACCGGTATGAATGCAGCTTGGAGTGTTGAATGGCTCGGTACTTGTCCCAATACACATAACTTGTTGTGAGTGTCTGGAGTGTGCCTGATTGGCTGCCTGCACGAATGCCCGTAGTCGTGATTGGATGCTTGAGTGTGACCCAGCGGAATGAATGGGAGATCAACAGTATATCTGGGGACCTCTCACTGCTAGGAATCGTGTTCAGAAGCTGAAGTCCACTACGACGAGTAACTGGAGCAACTGACGCTTGACCTTGAAGCCCTGCTGGACAAGAAGAATTGCTGTTGCTCTCCTTCACAATCTGAAAGCTTCTGTGCCTCCAAGGACTGACCCAGAGAGGACCTGGTAAGGCGCCCTCTTCCGGAGCTACGAGGGACCATCGTGCACAGCTGATCTTTGCCAACGCTCCCTGGTAGACAGACCTTCGACAGGCTGCCGACCCAATACGTGGACTACTGCGGAACTCCAAGGAGAAGCACTCAGACTGTTGTCCGCCACTGTCGACGACCGCCGTCGCTGACCGGAGCCGCCGTGCTCCCGTTTGCCTAAGAACTTCAATTGATCATCGGACACTCTCGTCTGCATCGTCACCCGCTTGTCACCCGCTGGAGAAGGCCTGACCGTCGACGCGCCGAGGAGCATCCACCGGTGGGTTTCCTGCCACCTAAGGACCACAGAGACGCAGACGACTCGACGCCTTTGCTGCGCCACAGTTCATCATCATCATCTCTTTGCAGTCCAGAACTATCGTCACCGAGGTGCCCCGCACGCCTCTTCCTTGCAGGGCGCCAACGCTCTGTCGTCGACGAGCACCGCTAGGAACGAAGCTGCCACTTCCCTGTTCACCGTCGTACGTTCGACGACCCGTGACTCCTGCCTTAACGGGAGGGCACTCAAGAAGGGCCGTCGATTCCCCGACACCGAACGCCAAGTTTCCCGACACCTCTCGACGATCTGTGGCTCCCGCCTGAAAGGGAAGCACTCAAGAAGGATCCGTCGACGCATCGTCGGAGAACTCTACTCCACCAGGTACATTGGGGGGGGGGGGGTAAAACCTTAATAGGAAGAAGTGTGACTATTTAACATATGGACTGGGCTTGTGTGATATATCCTTATGTTACAGGTTGCCCAGGTGGGGGGGATCTCCACACAGAACTGTGTCTAGGTAACGGGGCCAGCATTCTGTCTATTGTTTCAACCATTTTACGTTCCTGCCTATCTCTACTGCTGGTTTCCTCGTTATTAATCTGTGTGACATTTTAACCGTACAGTTGATGCACTTTAATGAGATTCGATAACATTAGTGGTACCACTTTAGAATTGTATATATTTATCATTATTGACTTCCGAGTACAAAGTGCGTTATTGTGATTGTGTACATACCTTTAAATATTAATTATATAAAGACTGTGTTTTCAGTAATACAGTGTGTGGACCTTCCTTTGTGGGGGTTCGGGGACTACCCTGTACTTAAGAACCAGCCCGCATCACCTCCTGAGAAGCTAGGCCTTGATTGCTCGTCCATTGCTACCTTATAGAGAATCTTGGCTGGGGTCCTCTGTGCCTCTCCTCTACCATATAGAGAGCGGAAGTACAGACACCCACTACCAGTCTTTACACGGTGCCACTGCATGACAGGGTCTTTCCTGACCCTGTCATGCATTTCATTTAAGGTATGAACCGCTGTTGTGTCGCTTACATTTCTGTTCCTCAAACAGGATAAAAATGCATTCTTTGGGTCTCATTTTACAATGGCAGGCCCCTGAAGAGCCTGTCCCTGTGAAAGGTGCTGGGAGCTTGCAGCACACTGTCATGAGAGCGCTTCTATTCAAGGTACTACCCATTTTGACTGACAAAAATCAATCGAATGGTACAATTTGACCTATTTCGGCCAGTACCATTCGATCCATTTTTATAAATAGCGAACATGTTTTGCAGGGGGGGTCACCAACACCGCATGTTCAGTATTTTTGGGCTTGGGGGTCGCAGGGGTGTCCCCTGCAACCTCATAATTGAAGGCGGTGGACCGAAAAAAAAAAGAAAAAAACTAAAAAGGGGCCCCGCGGAGTCGGATCCGACCCGCGTTCGAGGGACGGATCTGACACTGCAAGGTTGCAGGGGAAGCGGCAGCAACCAAGCAGTTAAGTAGGGGAGGGGGTAGAGTGGTGGTGAAAGGTACATTTTGGGTTGTTTGGCTGAAGTACAAATCAATTTGCGGCAAAATTGACTACGGTTAATTCCGCCGCAAATAATTACACTTCAGTCAAACAACCCGGAACCCTATTCAAGGCAGCTGGCCAGCACACAATTTGCGCTACAGCTCAAGGCCGTGGAAATGCACTGGTCACCTTTGAGAATAAGGTGATCTGCTCATTTTCAAAAATGGGTTGTCTAAAAATAGCATATCCTCGGCTCTATTTTTAAATGCCCCATTTTTTGAGGATCTCGGTCAAAATCTACATTTTAAAAAAATTAAAAAATGGTCACACTATGAGAGGGAAAGGAGAGAGAGAGAGAGGGAGAGTGATGGGTGGGATGTGAAGTGATAGGGAAGAAAGCAATGGGCCAGAGAAGGAAGCGGTGCACAAGAGAGCAGAGAAAGCAGTGATGCGGTGGGCCAGAAATCTGAAAGCGATCAGAGATACAGAAAAGTAGAGGGAGCGTGTGGTCAGTGAGCCAGAAAGCAGAGAGGAAGCGGTTGGCCGGAAAGAGGCAGTGAGCTGCAGATTGGGAAAAAGGATGATGGAAGAGTTCGATAGAATGGGAGAAAGGATGCAAGATGCAGAAGCAGCACAAAAGAATGAAGGACTGTATATTGCAGGAGGAATCATAGGGTGTAAGGTGTGAGTTGGGAGTATGATTTGGAGTGTGGCAGAGGCTGGGGAGTGCAAATTGGGACTTGACAGTGTGACATAGCACGTGAGTATTTGTATGGTAGAGTGAGAGGTTCAGGAATGGAAGTTGTGATGGGGAGTTGGTGAGATGTGTGATGTGTTTTGGTGAGAGAGGTGTGTGGGTGTTTGTAGGATTGGAGAACATAGACAGGGAATATTTTAAGCATTACAACTGATAATGATCAATTTAGTTAATATTATTAAATAGGCATGCACATTAAACCAAACATTTAGCAGCCAAATCAAACACTGTTCTGCCAAGCCAGGGATATCTGGAACTCTTCCTATCAAATTAATACAAAAGATACATAATAATGATACCCTGGCTCTCTTGCAGCCTTGCACTCTGCCTCTTTCCTGCAAGGTGGCAGTCTTACAACCTCCAGTTAATACAAAATGTCCCACAAGAATGCTGCAATAAATAAAGGTTTGTGCCGCAAAATTTGCCATTTCATGCCGCAAAATCCTGGAAGGTCTGATTATACAGGGGTTGATACCTGATCCCTCACAAAAGGAATGCTAAAAGGTGCGGTCCTTATTGTTCCCCCCATTCATAAAACCTTAGTTCAAAGGAGTTAAGACTGTTGGTGATGAGTTACCGCTTCAAGGATACCTGATTTGATTTTCAATGTGTAAACAACATGTTTTGGTTATGCTTTAAGGGAGAAGTTTCCATTGGGAGGGGGTAAAATGACGAAAGACGTGTTTTGCTGTGGTCTAAAACTATATATTGTTTTGTTTGTTCTTTCTATGATGAAAAAGAATAACAATTAGACATTTGAAAAAAAAAAGTTAAAAGGGTTTATCTCTGTAGAGGTTCTGGTTTCCTGATGTCAAATATTGCTGGTTAATTTGATATGAAGCAAAAAGGAGGTTCTGTGTCAAGGACGATTGTGCCACTGCTTCCGCTTAGGTTGACTAAGCAGTGGTCCCAGCCAGAGTAGTGTCATCAGGGTACCATTGACATGCAGGCCCTGCTCAAGATATATGTAGTCTCTGTGCTGACGGGGATTGTTCTCCCATCTGAGTGGGAACTGCTTCTCTCTCCTAACGGATTGACATTCACTTGCTAACCTGCCATAAAATCTCTACCTCCGAAATATTGGTCAGTCTCACGTCACAAATATATTCTTCCTTAAATGGGACAAACTTGGGTTCAGTCTTTACCTGCCACTGCCACATTATAGTTGTCTACTCTCATGTTTATAACAATGAGACATAATTAGATTTTGAAGAACGATAAAAGAAATTAGGAATACACTTCTGTTTACCCCTTAAGTATCATCAAAGTTTGTATTACTTGGAAATGTTTGTTGGCATTCCATGTCTGTCATTTTTCCGGATTATGCCATGTAAAGTTAAAATGGTTCATTCATTTCATGTTGATCTACATAGAAAGTAAGCAGAGATGCTGGAGCCTCGCTTGAATATTTAATTCAGTTACTTGTACTTTGGTTTAATCATACATCTGTCATGTGCTTTATAATAATGTATATACTATGTTATATGTAAAGTGCTTTGGATAAAAGCGCAATATAAATAACAAGGTACTATTTTAAGATTCACAATCTAAAATATAGATTAGCATTCAACAAAGTTCTGTTGGAAATGCTTTGCACATGAGCACTATGGTGCTGTCATGACAAATCAAACTGGATTAAAGAGGCAGACTTAAAGACAATGCTGAGAGTTGTAAGGAAATCGCCTTTAGCCTTTTAAAGGTTTTGAGCACAGTGAATGGAACACACATACAACCAATATGAGTTTGATCACTGGGTGCTGAACAGTCAGGACAAGGAAAACAGAAGTGTGGAAGAAAAGTTATACCGCTCACGCCTGTGAAAGGGTCTTGCAAAGCCATGCACTATAAACCTGTGCTATGATGTTATTTTAATAAACCAAACTTTATTCTGGCAGGTTTTTGACTTAAAGGGCTCTCTGAGGAATCGAAATGTAAAGACTGACACAGGGAAGGAGAGCTGCGATGTGGTTCTTCTGGATGAAAATCTGCTCAAGATGGTGCGAGACAATCCTCTGTATATCCGATCCCACTGCAAGGCTGTGCTGAGGGCTTCCATCCACAGTGATTCCCACTTTCTGTCTAGTCACCTCATCATCGACTATTCTCTGTTGGTGGGTCGTGATGACACAAGCGATGAGCTGGTGGTCGGAATTATTGGTAAGTATCTCTCTGCACTCATATTCTGTTAACTTTTGTGGGAACTTGTTGGTTTGGTGCATTTTCCTGACACAAACAATATAGTTTCCATACTTTTGAATTTGTTAAAGCATTTTTATATACCCAACAACCTCCACAGTCAATTCTAAGCACTTTGATTTTTACTTTGTCCCCCCAAAGTCCAACACAAGAACTAGAATGCATCTAGTGCCAGTGCATTAGATGCATTATTGCTGTATTTGGGGTCTCAACTTCTTCACATTTTGCCAGAACATGCACTCCAAAGCCATCAGGAAGCGCGTGGCCAAGTTGCTGGATACTCTGCACAAGGCTGGGAAAAGTGGACCGAGGATGGCTTCTAAAGATTTGCATCACTAAGGTGCGACAAGCCTTTGAATGTGGGGATCCCTCATCTTTCATACCAATTTGACTAGTCTGATGCTGGAAGTTCATGAATGCGTAGAAATAAAAAGGAACGGTTCATATCAACGAGTGAGCCCTCATCTACTGTTTACAGGAAACACCATGCCGCCTTCCAAACTCAACATGCATAAATAGCTCCCAAGAAGATATGTGCCATTCCCCTCTCCCACCTCTGCAGATTGAGTGTGACAAAATGGCTACTGCTCTGTTGGAGTACAGGGGTGAGTAGTGCCTAAACCGCCTACTCAACCCTCAAATTACCACTAAACTAATAGTGATCCCAATTACAAAAGGTGAAACATGCACAGCCCAAAAGGTATACTTCCTTTGACTTGTGTGCTAGCACAGGATGAAGGAAGGCTTTATCTTCAGGAGTGGTGGGAGCTGATAACAGTAGCAACTCAAACAGCAATCAAGACTCCAAAATAAAATCGTGGCCAATCGAGGGTGTCTAAACATGTATACTTTTAATTAAACAATAAAATGCAAATAACTAAAAACAAACTCATCAACCCACCCCTGTAAAGAAACACAGAACATGTGGGCTGTTGTAGAATAGCACTCTGGGTAGATGAGCAGGGGTGTTCAGGCACTCAGTTGGCACAATGTAAATGTTCAAGAATGTGTCTTGTTTGAGGTTTGATGTGCAGCGTGAATCGCTCAGAGTCAGGATGAGTGGCATTGGGGTGGTTGTACAGGGGTTATCTGATCTGTTCAATTGGAAAGGCGGGGTGGTGGATGATCAGTGTAGGTTCCTGCTTCATTTTGTGTGGGAGACTGGGAAGTGGGACGAGATCTAGTGGAGGTGGATGGCTGATTGGTGCTTATTTTGCCGAACATGCACAATCAAACCTCTACTTCTAAAAGAAATTACCAACATCGTGGACATCGGGAACAATAGTGCCAATATACAAAAAGGGGCCTCAAGAACAACCGTCAAACTATAGGCCAACTTCATTGTTAGACGTACCAGGAAAAATCCTTGTGTCACATCTACAAGAAAGATTATCAAACTGGGCAGATAAAAATAAGATCGTAGATCCAAGGCCAACAGGGTTCACCAAAAGGACCAGAACTGAACTGAATATATTCATGCTGTCACTACTAAAAATGGAAGCGATAACATTTTAAACGAACATGTACATTGCCTTTATCGATATACTGGCTCCACCGATCTTGAATAACTCCAAAGTTTCAACTATAGTCTACACGGATGATCTGGTAGTATTAGACCAGACTGAGAATGGCCTTCAAAGGAGCTTAAAAAGAATACAAACTTTTATGTAACAGAACGACCTGAAAATAAACAGTGGGAAAACAAGAGTCCTAGCCATAAGGAAAAAAAGAGTGAAAAATAAAATAAAATTCAAATGGAAATTGGACGGGAAAGATCTAGAAACGGTGGAATCAATTGGATATAGTTCTGTATAACACGGCCGAGAAAGAAAATGTTTGGCAAATTGAACTGGTAAATAAAGTAACAGCATTAGCAGCCCAAGGTACGATCCTGCACGCACGCTATGGGAAATACACAATAGCTCCTTTAAGAGCCTTCTACCTACAAACAGTGGTACCATGTCTCACGTACGGTGGAGAAGCAATCACTAACGTAGACTGGAGAATCTGGTCAAAATTGGAGAGCAAGTTTTGGAAAAGAGTACTGAGATTACCGAAATGTTTGCCCATTGTAGTAATTAGAGCAGAATTACTCACTCGGTCATTGTGTGGAAATCACTTAATTTATTGAGAAAGATAATGGAAGGAAGTCTGTCTCTGCCCTACTCCTTTTTAAAAGTAGAAGGAAAGGGGAAAGGAACTACATTGTTAAGTGAGTGGAAATCCAAATGCACAAAGCATCTGGAATGGTTAAACTCGTCACTGGACTCGCTAGTGACTGACCCAGACAGAGTAAAAGAGAAACTGAAACATGCAGACTGGATTACCACGCAACAGGAAAAATCAACATACAAAAGTCTGGCTAATGGAGCAAACGATCAAAGAAAAAGGAATCAAATACCAAAATATTTACAACAGTTCCCCAGTACGTTCCACAGAGATAGATTATTGCGAATTAGACTAAATATCTATCAAACCGGGGGAAAAAAGGGAACAAAAGAAGGGAAGTGCAGGATGTGTTGCGCTGAAGATCAAATTGAGACAGTAAAACATCTGATGACAGATTGCAAGGCCTTGACAGAGATGAGAATGTTGTTCTTGGCAAAATATGTCAATAACGAAACACCTGAAAAAGCAGAAGAGTGGTGGTTAAAGTTTCTATCAGGAGAAAAAATTTGACTCACCTGCGCTGGAATTAGTTTTAGTTTTTTTTTAAAGTGATGAAAAAAACGACAGATGAACCTACTACTGGATGACAGAATCTGTAAAACCAAATAGAAATCGCTTTGCCTAAGAAAAAAGGACAAAAAGATGTTTCGCTTTTTAAGAACTTGATATTACTATCTGCATTGATCTGTTGAAGACCTTGTAAAAATCGCAATTTGATTATATAAAAGTAAATAAAAAAATTTAAAAAATGTGTTAAAAGGTTACAAAACTAAAAAGCACAATAAAAAAATTTAAAAAATAGAAGTATTTACCTTTTAAAAGCTGCCACTGTGCAAATGTCCCAGTAAGCACGTTAAGAAACCCTGATTACAAATGAATATTTATCTTCTGAAAAGAAATATTGTCGATTTTCATACCCTTTATCCACAAACCGTTTGGACCAGTAATTACCAAAAATATTCATGTAACGGAGGAAAGGTATGAATAAAACATTTTGATGTTTCAATACGTACAGGTCATTTATTGAGACAGAAAGTCATGGCTACTTAATAAATGGTTAGATGGAAACGATGCACTCACTCAAAACGTAATGATGATGTGCAATGGGCACAGCGGGTTTACAGCTGTTCATAGGCAAAGAACATATTGTGTTCTTGTACCCGGAAGATATGTCTGGAATAGCACATTTTAAGTTGGCCAGTATACCTTGTTTAATAGTTAAATGAAATTGTTTTTCTTTACAGCTCTTGGGCTGCACCATGCTAAGCGCAAGTAGTCTAAGAAAGCCATTTAAAACTGTTGCCTTTTCAGTGCTCGTCTTTAACACGCCTTCAGTGCAGGGAACATATATAAATGAAGGGGCTCAAGGCACACTTAAGACATTTTCATTACACCATTAGGGCATTTTACAGCTGCAATTAAGTCATTAACTCTCAGCAGACAGATTAACAATAATACTGGCAGGCAGGCCAAAGTTGGATATTACTGTTTGATAAAGATAGCTCAAAGAGATCACAGTATGATGTGCTTTGGGCGGGGAGGGGCAGGTACTGGTTAGAAATAGCCATAGATATGAACATGGTCATGGGCAGTCAGTGGGTGGGTAAATAACCAAACAATGCCTACAAGCAGTGTGTACCTCCCCACATGCCATCTCCCACCTAGCTGTACTCCAGTGCAATAGTGTTGGTTTATAGGTGGTGCTGAATCACCAACTAATAGTCCAAACTAAAACAGGCAATTATGTCTACATCATAGGGTGTTACTGAGATTCTGGAGGTACAATAATTAGCTAGTTTAGTTTGGCCTAAAGTATTAGCTCTTCCCTCAGCAGCTTCTAGGGGCGTTTCTAAAGAGTGATAACTGTTTGGTCACATTCTGTCAATACTGTTTATTATCAGAGTTCCTTTTGATCCAGGGACGGACAAGGAGCCTCACACCAAGCCTTCAGGCTGTGAAGACTATGCAGTCAGCTTGTGAGGATAGAATAGAATCATACAATGCCTCTTGTTCGCTCTCACAAGGTTGGGAACAGTTGTCAGATAATTACAGTCTTAGTGGGATTAGAAGTGCCTTGACCATGAGTGAACATTTCCAAAATGTTGAGTGGCTGCATATCAATAGTAATTTGGCAGATATTAAGTATTGCGAGATGTGAGTGCATATTCTCGCTTCAGTTTCTTCAATATAATTGTCAAATAAGGGTCACACTTTGTGTCATTTTTGCAACACTCCAGCCCAATATCACACTGGTGGAGTTGCAGTGTCAGATGTGTTGTTTTTTGTTGTGCTGCGTTCAATGGTTATTATATTGCTTTATGCCCACCACAAACTGTATCGCATTTGAGGGCACACAGGTTCTCAATCTAGAATAAAGAATATGAAAATGATTACATTAAGAGAAACGTGTTGCCTGATGGTGATCTTGAAGCCACATTTTTCTTTTACACTTTTTCTTTTTCAACAGACTACATTCGCACATTTACTTGGGACAAAAAACTTGAAATGGTTGTAAAGTCGACAGGGATTTTGGGTGGCCAAGGTGAGTTGTGAGAGATGATTTCATGTACTTTATTTTTAAAGTTAATGGTATTCACCTATTGCCTATGATGTGATTTCTTTGCCTGTATTGTGCACTGTTAAAAAAGTAACAAAGGAAGACACAACTCATTCTGATTGTTTCACTCAAGCCACATGCAGATTATCTACAGTATGAGCTGTTGCTTGGATCGTCTGTTTAACCGCAAAGAGGGCACTGACATTCGAATATCTGTCGGAATGTTGTGCGTCATGGTCTTGTGGGAAATTAAGAAGCCTGTGATTATTTTAATATAACAAATACACTGTGTCATTGTCATCATGTTGTTTATTAGCCAGTAACTGGGATGATAGCGGACTGTGTAGTAATTTGTCAGGCAGCATGGTTATTCACCATCCGATTCCAACTGACTTCACAAACATGTGCCTTAAAACTACTAAAAAAGAAATGAAAAAATGTGATAAGGTCCAACTGTCCAACCTGGTCTACCCAATTTCCTTTCCCTTTACATCACTGGTTGTACTTTATTGACAACGTTGACTTCCCTTTTTATACTGATATGGATCTCTGATTGGGGTCACCTTACCATGGGTCTGCATGTCACAGCATTTCTTTTTGTAGCATGCCACAGTCACTGCACTTGCCTCCTGCTTCTCCTGGACATTCCCTGGCTTGGCTCCCCATGTTTACCTGTCCCTTCCCTGCATTCTCATTTTGACTTCTTAATTAGTGTCCACAGCATTTGGGGCTCGTCCACTGTGTTTTCAGTCAGGGGAACCCAATATGTCCCACCTCGTTCCTTAAGGTGCTCCTTCATGGACACCCCCGTGTCACAGTCCCTCTTATCAGCTTTGTTGCTTCCCCCAATCTTGCTTTTCTGCTCCCCTCCCACCACTTGGACATGTCACACTCCAAAAGACTCAAGAGCACGGAAAGAAGGGCCGCAACATCAATGTGCAGCTTAGTCATTTCTCAATTCAGTTTAATTTCTGCTGACATTGTTGATGCTTGGAGGCACTTGAATATATTTTTGGTGTACGTTGGGTGAATATCTTTCTGACTGCAGGCTTGAATTAGTACCTTCTATTGATTATGATGTAAGAATACTTATGAAACTCTAATAGTTCCACTGTAACCTCTTTATTGTGGAAAGCCATTTTCAACTTTAGCATATACATTATTCTCCAAATACCAAAGAATTGATATATGGAAGTCAAATTCCACTTTGGCAAAATTCTTCAACCTCCTAGTGTCATTATGACCCACCTAGTGAGCCCAGGTTCTTGTCTGCACTGTTGGGTCTCAGAGTTCCTGATTGCTCAGGCATCCCCATGCAAAAGGATGTGCTGGCCGAGGCGTCTAAGGTTTGAGCCAAACTTCACTCTTCAGCGCCTCTAAATAAGCATCAGGACCTCAGATAAAGGCAATTGGGCTCAGCTGCGGTCAACCGAATGGTTTACCCACCTCCGTCATGTTCTGTCATTATGGTGGCTTTGTTATTCCACAATGGGTCCTCCTCATCGGCTTCCTCTGCCTTGGCCATCTCGTCTTCCATCTCTCTGAGGTCGGAAGAGAAGCTTCTGTGGATGCCCTGGGAAAAGAAGTATATGTGAACGCTTCCCTGCATTAAGGCAACTAATACTGATGCATTGCTGGCAGCTGCTCTTTGGAAGGACCTTACTGATTTTTGGGGCAATTTTTCAGCAAAGAAGCAAGCAACCTTTCGAGCTGGGCTGGCTGAAGCAAAAATCTTCCAGAGGCATCAGCAACCCACATAGGCACAGTAGCATGTGGTATTAGCATTGGAGCGAACCTGCAACGATTGCTATTGATGCTCTCTTCTAACTTTGCTCAGGATGTTACCCTTTGAAGGGGCTGAGCATTTTCTACTTTAACTGACGAGGAACTTATGAAGAAAAAGACCTAACATTACAGCTAAGTCGCTGACAGTCTTTACCAAACACCCGCTTAAATCCTGCCAGGCCAGGCCAGGTCAGGTCTTCAGCTAGGCAGGATTTTAGATCTAGGACCACAAATGGCTTCCATGGATTCATCGAAAAAAAAAGGCAGATACAGCCTGATAGGTCTCCCAGCTTACCACTCTTGCTTCTCCACTCTTTTTGACTGCTTACTCTCTTTTGTCTCCTCCTTTCCCTTCTCCCTTTTCCTATCTCATCCCCTTACTTTCTTCTATGCACTTAGTCTATCAGAATTGTCCCTGGACCTAATATGATAGCAACCTCGTCTGTTTCTTCCAGCCTCCCATTAGTTTTTTTCCTCCCCACCACCTCTCCAGCACTATCTGAAATGTCGTCAGGCCTAGTAAGATAGTCGCTTGTTTTGTTCCTCCCCTCCCTTTCTGCACCCCCTCTCCCTCACCTTTTGTTTTTGTCCGGCTCTACCAGAAATGTCGTCAGGCCTAGTACGGTAGTCGTCTGTCTGTTTCCATTTCCTTCCCACTCTCCCCCTCCCTTCCTTATCTATGTCTTAGCTCTTGCACTATCTGAAATGTTGTCAGGATGTGAAATGATAGTTAATTTCACATCCTTACTGTTCATGGCCTGTAAGAATGTGGTTGTATTTTCCCTTGTTCCCTCCCTTACCTTGAAGCGCTTTGAAACACATTGTGTATAGGCGCTATATAAATAAACGATCATATCATACCCAGAAAGAAACAATGCATGGCTATCAAAGGCTTTTATAGACAGTCTAGCTACAGTGACCACCAGCCTGTGAGTCAGCGTATTCACACTATGGAGATGAGAGGCGGGGTATCCTGTCATCCATGGCAGCAATTGCTTAGGGTGCAAGCAGGTAAGTGAAGTGATTTATGTGTATGAAGCATGTTGTCATGTATGCATGTACACTTGTATGTTGGTGTCTTTTTTTTCATGTATGCGTGCATGCAGGTTGTTTGAATAATGTATGAATGTGCAGATGAATGAGAGAGAATGCGTGTGGTATGAATGCGTATGTATGATGGTGTGTGTCTGCATGTATGACGGGGAAGCAGGCTGCTAAATGGAGGCGTGGGAGTTCCTCGGGGCATGTCCCTAATTTTTGCCTTACTCTTGATGCACAGTAAAAATTGTTTACTGGGAATCAAGGATACAGCAAACATAAGTGTTTTAGGAGGCTAGATGGAGCTGATTTGGTCACACCAATCTACATTTACTTGCTTACTGTGTCATGGCACCTTTTACTGGACATCAAGGGCAGCACAAACATAAGTGTTATTATGTGGCTGGACTGCCCTACATTGGTGGCGCCAGTCTGACCATATATTCCTACTGGAACATGGCATTTTTGTTCTGGGCATTGAGGGTAAAAGCAAACAGAAGTGTGATTCTGTGGTTAAACTGGTCTGCATTGCTGCAAACAGTCTGGCTATACTTTATTCTGTGGCTTGGTATTTTTTAGGGGTTGGGTGTTCTTTTATTGTAATACTGGCATATACTGGTGCAACCTCCAGTGATATGTATGGGCACAACCAGCATGAACATGTTTTTTTATATTTGCATATGTTGTCGGCACAGATTTCTTTCCTGTACTACAATAAAAAACTGATTGCAAACTGTGTGGCTTTTCACACACATTTTTAAAGAAAGTGCACTGTAAAATGCACCATTTTAGCCCATTATTTTAAAAATGTTCTTTAGGGGGGCTAGAGAACCCCCACAAAACCTCACTTAGTTGGGTTTGGCCCTCTAACTCCACTTACTCCTGCGTTCAGGCAACCTTTTACCACCTTCCAATTTAAATATTAACCAGCCATCACTCCTCATTAGTGTCCTGGTGATAAAATGGTCATCTTCTGATAGGTTGCCCATCTGGGCACACTAGAAACACTTGTGTACAGGCATGTTATAAATTACTTATATCATTTGGATAATGTGAAATTAAGCAAGATGTTGTTAGGGAGAATTATCACTTCTTTGCTTAATTCCATTCACCCTTAGAGACCCCAGCTCTTTTTCTGGACTTTGGGACTATTTAATTTTAACCCTGGAGTGAGTGAGTCATGCGTTTTGACTTAATTTGGATTATGTGTTTCCACTGTTTTTGGAGTCTGACAAACTACATAGGCATCTACTTTTTGTATGGTGACCCACAGCACCTTTAGTGCAGTGTCACAGAGAAATCCTTTAGTGTTCTCATAGGGTTTAAAAACCTTTTCTTGTGTGAACTACGGTTCCCAAGAGGTGCCTGGCTACACAGCCATGCGGTAGGACGAGTTTCCTGGAGCTCCTGAGATTCGTACATGATATTGCCTTGAGGACGATGTTTAAATGAGCCTAAACATCTGTAATTGCAGCCCAAGGTGGGAGAAACTGGCGTGTGCCGCAGAGCATTCTTGGGGAATTAGCAGTGCCCGAATCACAGAGTGCTGGCCATTCAAAGTTCGGGACCCGGCCCGCGAGCGAAGGAAGCAAGATGGTGGTGTGAAACAAAGGTGTTACCGCTAAGCGCTGATGGCCGAGGTAGGACAAAGCAACAACAGATGCAGAAGCAGAGGACGGTTGCTCGAGGAGAGGGACGCAAGACTGGCATTATGTGCTGAGGCACCGCTGCTCGAACAGAAAGGGATATACCTGGCACAGCAGATGGCATAGTAAGCAGCATGGGTGGCGCGGGGGCTTAGTAATGCTGAGATCCTGTAGGGGCAGCTGTGAGACGCGGACACAGGCGACCGGAGTGCGGCGCTAGACAAAGGAGCAGCACGCGCACTCCTTCGGAACACAGAAGAAAGCACACAGAGGTGCGGGGATATGTCGGTGACTGCATCCGAGTAAAAGGCATCAATGGATTTACCAACTGGTCGGATTTAAGGATTGCAGAGCAGCAGCTACTACTGCTGTTCATAAATACGGAAGCAAATGGAAACCCGAAGCACAAAGAGAAAGGAAAGTCACTAGACGGACAATCTGCGTGGTGGAGAAATAGCAGTAAGCAGACTCGGATTCCTAAATGCAATAGCATGCGGGAGCAGTAAACAACTTTACTACACCAGGGCAGATCGGGTATCGGTGGCCTACAGTGAAATACAGCTTGTCACCGGTGGACAAACAGTGTGAGGAGGAGCCGCTCCCCGTGAGGGAAGACCGGGAGAGCAACAGGTGCAGTGGGCGTGACAACACCCACGGTAAGAAGAGGGCACGGACCGTTGACTGGGGGTATTGTCAGATCATGCCCTGCTGGTGGTCATATGGTGAGTTCCCCCCCTCCCCTGCCCACCACCCCTTGACATGGATACTTGGGAGTGAGTCCCTGAGCGATGAAGCATTCCGGGAACAGTTAAGAGAAGGTGTGCAGGATTACTTTAAGTATAATAAAGGAAGTGTGGCATCAACGGGCACGTTATGGGAAGCCTTCAAGGTGGTGATCAGAGGACCACAATCGCCAAGGCATATGGGGTTCAGGTCGCAATAGATAACTACTTATGCAAGGCAGAAACACAATTAGAAGCCATAAACAGTCAGAGAGATCCACCAAGCGAGAGCGCCCAAGAGGCTATTGCCCTGCGGCACGAATGTTTAGCACACTGGGATAGATTGAGGAAGTTGAATTATAGGAAATATGTGGAACGACAGCACGCCGAAAGAGACAAACCAGGACGTTTGCTAGACTGATTGTACAAAAGTGAAACTGAGCGGAGCATTATTTGGGCAATTACAGCTAGGAATGGGGAGATCTGTGAGACACAACAGGATATAAACAAATGTTTTTATGATTTTTATAAGAAACTATATGAGGAGACGTCAGAAACCAATGAGGAAGCTTTGGCGCTGATAGATCTTCCTAAACTAGATGCAGAAGCGGTTGACAAGCTTGAAGCCCCCATAACCAAAGAGGAGTTGGAAAATACTATAAAAGGGTTGCTGTCAGGTAAAGCTCCAGGGGCGGACGGACGACCCAGTGAGTTCTATAAAGAATTTATGGCAGAGATCACTCCCTCATTGCTGGCCATGCTGAATGAATCATCAGATAAAGGCATTTTGCTGCTGACACTGAGTCAATTATAGGCCCATTACTGAAGCCTAACAAACCTGAGACCGAATGTTACTCAATCAAGACTGGAAAATACTGACGGCTCTGATGGCTAATAGGTCGAAACCTGTAGTTCACAAACGCATGCACCCAGATCAGTCAGGTTATGTCCCAAATAGGAATATCACATGTTATCTGAGACGATTACACCATGTCATCGACCAGACCCAAGACAGCACCCAGCTCATGACAGTAACCTCGCTGGAGGCAGTCAAGTAATTTGACTTGCTTAGGTAGCCATGGCTACTAGCGGTGTTAAAAGGTTTCGGCATGGTTCCCACGTATATTAAATGCGTCAAGCTATTGTACAGCAATCCAGTAGCGAGAGTCAAATCAGGCACAACGAAATCAGAACAACAGGGGTTAAGCAAAGGGACGAGACAGGGCTGTGCTTGATCCCTTGGAGGTATACTTACAGAAAGAATGCCACAAGGCAGGCATCCGTATACGGGGAAGCACACATCTGGTCTCCCTATATGCGGATGATATGCTTCTTTACCTACAACAGCCGGATACTAACCTACAATAAATATTAGATGTGTTTGAGCGCTATGCAGGCTTGTCTGGGATTACAATAAATGAACAGAAGTCAAGTTTATTCGTCCTCGCAAGGTATAAGGGAAGACCCTGGAGTACACTACCAGAATTTCCGATTAAATGGGAAATAGACACATTTAGATATCTGGGGAAAGACCTCTTCCAGGACCCTAAAGTAGAACAAGCACAGAACACGTCAAGGGTGGTAAATAAAATAGAGAACTCCATGAAATTATGGGCCAAGCTGCCGCTTTCACTAATGGGAAGGGCCGCGCTGTTGAAAATGGTGGTGCTTTAGAGGCTGCTGCATTACTTCATGAACGTTCCATATAATATACCCAGAGCCTTCTTTAGGACTCTGAATGCCACCTGCTGGAGCCTTCTATGGCATAACTCGAGATGTAGAATGTCGCTAGAGAAATTGCAGAGACCATACGAACAGGGAGGGATAAAAGTGCCAGATTTTGAGGGGTATTTTGTAGCGTGCCAATTGCAGTTTACCACTTACTGGCTGTCAGACGAACAGACCCAAGGCACCAAGTTACTACAACCGGCATGCACCCCATTCCTTTTGAAAGAGATGGTTCCGACTACGATATTCGTGTGACCCCTAAACACACTCTGTTGCTTGGCAAGATGATGTGGCAAAGGACCTGCCGCTTTCTGGGCAAAGAAACGCCCTACTCACCTCAGATCCCATTGGTGACACTAAAGAGTGAAGATGTGCAACTTCAGTTTAATGTTTGGAAGTACTGGGAGCCCAGGGGGGGTGGTGACACTAGGTGATCTATTGCGAGAGGGACAAACATTGACCTTTAATGAGGTTGCTTTGGAGTCAGGAGTACTGGAAAGGCAGCACATAACCCACGCCTCACTTCTCCATACAATAAAAGCAAAGTGGCCAGGACCAGAAATAATATTGGTAGAAGATGTAACGATAGAAACATTCTATGACCTTTCCGAAGGAGGACATGCAGGATTACAATTATATGAGGGTCTGACGTTGAGGCTCGATAACAATGTTATACAAATTAGGCAGAGTTGGGAGGCAGATTTGCAAAGGGAGCTGTTGGACGCAGCTTGGTGCAGGATCATGGGGTACCACAAGAAAATGTCCAGAAATGCGAAACTACATACAGCTGATCCAATTATATGTTGCTCACAGAGCATATTTAACCTCGAATAAAATTGCAACATGTAGTAATGCAAAAAAACAAGCCTGCCCGAAATGTGTCCTGGTCAATGCAGACCTGATACATATGTTTTCGGCCTGCGCAGACATATGCCGATATTGGGAGGGATTGGCCCATGCCCTAACTAAGGTTGGCCTGCTGCCAGATTTGGTCACCACCAAGGCGTGCTTAATAGGAATTTTTCAGAGGCCAAAACATGCGAGACACGTGAGTAAATTGAAAGACCTGGCATACATCTTGGTGAAGAGTTGGATAGCAATGGGGTGGAAATCACAGAATGGCCCAGTGGTTGGGGTGTGGTTGAGGGACCTCCAGAAATGGTAATTGGCAGAAACTGCAGTGTGGCAGGAAGAATCCCAGCGAGGCCAAGAAGGGCATGGATTTGGTGGCCTGGAGACGCATGTTACAAGAACTGACATTCCCTGCGCATGACGACACCCTGACTCAGGTACATGTACCATCACAATCTGTGGAATAGAGATATGGGAACGTTTTAGCAGTTTTACACGCCATAGGTAGACATTGCAAGTGGAATAGGCAAGGGGCGAGGGGGAGAGGAGGGTGGTTGGGAGGTTTGAACAAAGAACATGATGTATCATTGGAAGTTATGCACAAAGTCTGTAAATTGTTACCCTCCCTACTTTAAATAGCTGGTGGGAGTGGTTTAATGTTCCTACCATTCTGCTTTTCTACCCTCAGCTGCAGTACAGCACACATGGTTGACCATTTTGTCCAAATGGCCCCTGTCTTCTTTTTTTTGGCATTTTCTGTTTGTAAGATATTTCTTGGATTTTACTCTGTGCGTCAAGGCAGATTTGAGCCCTTTGGTCATTTTGCCTTTGACAGGCTTCAGCCCTGAAGCCCGCTTCTGGCTCCAGTGTGTCTGGAACAGCAGGGTGAGAGGGAGGTTCCCGAAACTCCCTTGTCCTTTGTCTCTAGGAATGCCTGAATGCAACCAGTCCTGATTGTCTGGCTGGCTGTCCTTTCAGGGCAGCCACCCTGCTGTGTGATTGACAGCCTAGGCTGTGCATTAATGGGAGAAACCTGCTTAAAATGCGAGGGTTTTGGGACTAGAGGCAGAGTTGACCCCTGGGAGGAATACCCGTTGAAGAAACTGTGAACGAAGCTTGCTGCATCCTCCTGGACCTTTGAATTGCCCGGTGATGCCCTACTGCTGTGCCGAAACTCCTTTTCAAGTCGACAGAGAAGCTCTGGAAGGGACAACTTCTTCCCTTGGGTTAGTAAGACCAACTAACCCCAAGACGAACTCCACTGGACCATCTTCCCCGACTGGCTATATTTCTTTGCTGCTGCAAGAACCGTTCTCTAGGGGTCGAGAAATCCGTAGTCTGGTGCAATGTCTGAAATCTGCCTAGAAGCTCCAAGAGTCTCCTAGGTATCCTCCAGAAGCAGGACGACCAGAGCCTGCCCTCCCCAGAGTGCAGGACCCAAGGAGTGAAGGAAGCCCAACCGGTATCCGAGATCCACGGCGGTGCTGTTTTCCAAGCGATGAAACCGCAAAGTCCAGCTGAACCAAAAAGAGTCCGTAGCTGCCGACGACCTCCCAAGTACCGCCTCAGGAACCCTCCAGGCATCCTCCCTCTAGTCTCCACGACTGAGGCTCAGGCACACCGGGTCTGCACCGCTGTAGCAAGACAGAATCCAGCTGGAACACTCTTCTTCAAACCAGAGGTACTGTTTAGACTTGGGGTACTTACCTCATTTTCTTTTAGCTGTGCTTTTCCCAGTTGGGAATTGCAGTGGCCTAGCCTTTAGAGTTGATTCCAACTCTCTTTCCACAGGCTTCACAGCTTGTGACCCTACAAGTGATTTTTCTACAAACTCTGTAAATGTGTGCAAGTCTTTGGGCCTCATTAAAAATCAGGCGGTCCGGAAATAACGGTGGCGGTAAACCGCCGCCACCGTTGTTCCCGGACCGCCTGATCCCGACTCTTGCAGGCGGGAGGTGATGTTCCCACCAGGTTTGACCTGGCGGGTTTAACACCGCCCGCCTGCAGGCGGACGAGGAAACACCGGCAGCATTACGAGATGCTGCCAGTGTTTCCATGATCCCCATTCCCATTGAGTCCTATAGGACTCAATGGGAATGGGGATTAACACCATTCCGCCTCCGTGATTCCCGGGAAACCGGGGTTGTAATGCCCCAGTAATTCCGGGAATCACGGAGGCAGAATGGTAATACGAGTCCGGCGGTAACCAGGCGGTTTTACCGCCTCGGTTACCGCCAGACTCGTAATGAGGCCCTTTGATTTTAAGAAGTGGCTCAGCTTAATAGACTGTTTCAAATTGACTTTGGCTGTCCTGGCTCCCTGCAGACTCTTAAGAACGCTTATTTAACAATTGATGTTAAATAAATAAATATTTATAACAGAAAACTTGAGTGTAAGGGTTACTTGGTTACTTGTATTTACGGATTTCATTTGTACAGCTCTACTGCTCACATTTACTCCTCTTGAGATAGGCCTGGCTGCTCAGTCACACTACCAACTTGTGTAGTACAGACCTATACCAAAAGGTGGGTTACCTAATAACAAGCAGATAATTGTTGTGTAGCCTCACACAGTGTGACTGCTCCATTTTTTACCTAACGGATGCTAACTCAATTATCCATGATTAAATATATTGCATATGCCAATTAACTTTTTTGTTAATAATTTCTAATTATAATGCCAATACATTCCTCCAAATATCAAGGGTAGAACTACCAAACAGAGCTCTGCAATGTGACAATATTACTTACCTAACGTGCTTACAAATGCCCTATTTGCCACCGTTTCCCAAATTTTCCTTGGACAATAACCTTAAATCCTCAGTAAAGTGCACTTTAAATACAATATGTTTGACTAGTGTTAATGGTCTTGTGTGATTACAAATTCCCCATTTGCTATTTACATTTCTTGTAAACAGTAACCTAATCTCAAATTCAGCAAAAATCATTTGGAAATTCACTTCGTCTAGATTTGCACCTCGACTTACTGTTAAAATGCTGAACATTAACACATTCTATTTGTAAAATTTAATTTAATACTGTTAGAATTTGGGTTGCAATCCTTTTGCCACCACCTGAGCAACAATATTTTCCATTGAGGTATGACTGTTTCTCACCATTTCATTTGATAAGCAAATGTGGCTCAGTGTCCAAATAAGGTTGGGTAACCTGTTAGACTCCAGCACCATGCCCTCCCATGCGGAGGAAAATCAAAAATGACAATCATATGGGTCTAACCTCTCTGTGGTTGGTGTCAGGATTGCTGATTTTGTGGCAAGTTGGATCAACATGATGAAAGACCTGTGGGTTCTCTCTCTGGGGCATCCAAGGGGTACAGGTTATACCTTCCAGATCGTACCCCCTGTTGAGACAGGTAGGCTCAGAAGTGCTTCTCCAGAAAATTAACACTTTTCTGGAGATGAAAGCTCTCAAGAATGTTCTGGCGGCCATGTAGGGCCAGGATTCTTTTTCATGCTCTTCACTCTCCCGGAGAAAAAACAGGTGGGCCGGAGGTCAGTGCTGGATCCGTCTCCCCTCAATATATTTTTTGTCAAAGAAAAATGTAAGATGAGGACACATTTTCCGTACTTGCCTCTTGCAAGTAGACTGGTTATCCGCAGTGGACCTGAAGGATGCTTACCTTCACATTCTGATGTGGCCCCCGCACAGGAAATTTCTGTGTCTGTCATTGGGAGATGTACAATTCCAATGCAGGATTTTACCCTTTGGTCTCAATGTAGACCACAACATTTTCACCAAACTGATGGCAGCAGTCGGAGCTCATCTCTGGCCGACCGGTATTCATATCTACCAGTACTTGGATGATTGGATGATAAGAGCATTGTCAAGGGAAATGGTGAGGGTGGGTATAATTAATCTACTGGACCTCCTGTATGAAGTGGGTCTTTCTATAAACAAGAATAAATCCTATTTTCAGCCAACACAGAACATTCTCTTCCTTGCTCTGCAATGGGATTTCGACCTAGGGCAAGTCTTCCTAACACAGGACCGGATCATGGACATTCAGCAGATGGTTGCGCAATTCATCAGTAGTGAGAGGATTTTGGCAGGGTGGTTTCACCTCTTCCTCTGGCTCGTGGGAGTGTCATTTCAGTCCTGCATGCTTGGCTTTGAATGAGAATACTACAATTAAATTTGACAGAACCCTGAATCCACGTGTCAGATCCTCAGTCCAAACCTATTCCAATTTCAAAGGTCTTACATTCAAACTTCCCTGGTGGTGTCAGGTAGTGAATAAGCTGGTAGCCCTTTTACAGAACTCGATCACAAGCCATCCACTCATCCTTGACGCAGTAATGGGGTGAAGTTAGGCCTCCTGTTCATTGTGGTAAGTCAGACATAGGAGACTAACAAGACATTTTTGCAACAGAATATTTTATTAAAGGAAAGAATGCCTCCTCTAACCCACACTTCAATGGATTGCTTTTCTCCTGCAGATTCCTCATCATGATAGATATCCATCATCCAGCTCTGCTGTTCAGAA
Source organism: Ambystoma mexicanum (assembly GCF_040938575.1). Classification (NCBI taxonomy): domain Eukaryota; kingdom Metazoa; phylum Chordata; class Amphibia; order Caudata; family Ambystomatidae; genus Ambystoma; species Ambystoma mexicanum. Next base: position 713,253,170 of record NC_090931.1, read on the forward strand.
ACTTTTCAACAGGGGGCATAGTGGACTTCGAATCGGCTGTCAATCCGTCTTGTCTGGCTCTTGATCGTCAGCTCCAGAAGTGATTTCAGACATCGTATATATAGCGCATCACTACGCCCCATACTTCAGTTCCTTTTTTGTGCGCACTTGCATGCTGCATCAGGAACACAACCTGAGTTTACTCGATGTTCTTTTTGTACTTTTGTATGTTTTTTCTTCAAATCCTCGACACAGTGTTGTCTAACAGGGTTTTGTGCTTCAAGCGATGCCGCGATTGCAAGGCCAAAATGTATATGACCGACCCCCAGACGTCTGTCTATGGTGTCTAGGTGTTGGTCACAACACGGAGGCCTGCGCGTTGTGCACAAAGATGTAGGCAAAATACTTATGTGAGAGGGCCGGGAAACTGGCCTTGGGCCGACCATGTGCCAAGTCTCTGGCGCGGTCGCTCGTTGCAGTATTCGGAGGCCGAGACTGAGTAGCCCACTCCCGACAAGGGGAAGGAACGACATTGCAAGAAAACTAAGAAACTGTCCCATTCCAGGAGCCATTTCTCATCGTCTTCCTCACGGAAGAAGCGGCAGCACTAGCGCCATTGACGCGAGACCAGCTCGTCGTCTGAACAAGGTCAGCTCTCTGTGGGGCCGAGCACTCGGGAAGAGTGGGAACGTTTTGAAACTTCGATGTTAGAAATGTTTAGGAGACAGGCTATTGAAGGTGCAACTCCAGCCCCCGACCAGCAAGCTTTGGCAAAAACGGCACTCAGTGCACTGATCCAAAAAACGAGCATTGGGCCTATCAGCCATAAGTCGCCGGAGGGTCGTAAGGCCGAGGCCCATGACGCCCATCAGTTATCTGAGCATCCCTTAGCGCCAAAAGAACCTTCAGCATTGAAAGCGTCAGCTTCGAAACCTATTCTGAAGCCCTCTGCGCGGACAGTCGGCGACGGTTCATTTGTGCCGCTGTCGAGATCGGGTTTCTTCAATTCAATGCATTCCATATTCTCCACCTATGACCCTGATGATCCCGAGGACTCAGTCGACCCCGTCTACACGACTACCAGGCCGATTTATTGGACCTAGCTCAGGGTCTACAAGACAACTGTGGTATGGATACTTCCCAAGACCTTGAGTTGCAACAGAATGTCATGCCTGCCGGACATACCTCTGGACCAGGAACAACTTCTCCATACAAGATGAGTTACGCCCATAGAACCAGTAGACCTTTTTACTCAAAATGGAGGTTGTTCGATACATTGCTCGGAAAACGACGTCTGCATTTTTCACTGCGTTAATTTTCACGTGACTTAGGTCTATCACGTGTATCACGGCAGTGCGTACATAAGCAGCGTGGAAACTCCATTTGCTGCTTCTGATTAAGTCAATTTTGGCGTTTGTAGCTGAACTCCGGACCTGCGTTCTCGCATTCCTTTCAGCAAACTTCTTTGGCCTAATTTGAGCTTGCTTTCCTCCACACGCTAATTCCTGGGTTGCGTGTATCCAGTTTGCGTGCCAAATCTCCACACGGACGCTGTCTGCTAGCGCGGCTGTCCTGAGCTGCGTGAATCCAGTTCGCGTGCCAAATCTCCACGCGGACGCTGTCTGCAAGCGCGGCTGTCCTGAGCTGCGTGAATCCAGTTCGCGTGCCAAATCTCCACGCGGACGCTGTCTGCTAGCGCGGTTGTCCTGAGCTGCGTGAATCCAGTTCGCATGCCAAATCTCCACGCGGACGCTGTCTGCTAGCGTGGCTGTCCTGAGCTGCGTGAATCCAGTTCGCGTGCCAAATCTCCACACGGACGCTGTCTTCAAGCGCGGCTGTCCAGGGCTGCGTGAATCCTGTTCGCGTGTCTAATTCTTCACGCGGAAACGCTGTCTACTAGCGCGGCTGGCTTGGCTGCCTGTATGCTGTCGCGTGCAATCCTGCACGTGTTTTTCTGAACTACTTCGAACTTTTGGTACCTGTGACAGTCAACAGGTGAGATTCTTATTTTGTTCTTCGTGGGAAAGGAAGTATTTCATGAACTATTGGAAGGTGAATGTGCACAGTACATTGGACGCTATCCTGTGGTGCACCAACCCGGTATCTAGCGTGAGCCTCGTGCCGTTCGGGATAAGCCTCCCTTACTAATCTTCCCTTCCTTTGTCGTTTGTTCAACTCTTGGGACTCTTCAAGAAACTGTCCTGGAATTCTTCAGTTTAGCCTTAAGGTCAGTTTCTGAATTAATCCCAATTCTGTGTTTCTTAGTATTTAACTTGGGACAGTGTTTTATGATACTTATCTATTCTAGGCATACTTCCTGTACAATTCCCACGCCCTTTCCAGTGATCCATCTCTCTGCCTGTTTTATTCAGTCAGAGAGTTGTATCATTTGGAAGGTCTAATTTGACCTCCCTACAATCAAGTTGTGTGAAGATAGGATCCGGAAAAGCCCTACCAAATTGTATCCTTTTTTGGTTACTGTATCCTTTTCAGTTGATACTTTGGTGATTTATGACACAGAACCAGCACTATACCCATTCTAATATCAAGTTCAGGGATCTGGTTCACAGGGTAGTTGACACCCTGGGGTTGAAGACGTTCACTACCCCTCTTCAGGGCTATGAGCTCACTGACATTTTGGACGAGGGTCCCACAGTCGAGCATAATATGCCATTCAACCCAGCCATTTAAGACCCTTTAGCCTCCTTATGGCAGCACCCTTTTACCATTCCTCTTGTGAATGGCAATTTTACAGGGAAGTATAGACCGGCAAGAGGCGAGCCTTCTTTCCTTGCCACACACCCTTCCCGGGAAGGGTTGGTTATACAGGCTGCCATTATGTCCACCAGACCTGCGGCATCCACCTCTATTCTGCCTATGGACAGAGAGGGGAAGAAATCTGACACATTGGCCAGAAAGGTGTTCACCTCTGGTTAAAAGGCGCTCAAAGCCACTAACGTAGCATGTGGATTCGCCATGTACTCTTTTGGCTTATGGAAGGCTCTAGAACATGCTGCTGAATACGTCTCTGAGGGTATCATGCGGGACAGATTTTTACAGCTGGTGGAGGATGGGAAGGAGTTAGCCAAACAGTCATTACAAATGTGCCTGGACGTAGCAGACTGTGTTGGCAGAGCAATGGGTTCAGCAGTTGTAAGGAGACACCAAGCCTATCTAAAAACCTCTGGCTTCTCTCTAAATGTTCAAGACAGGTTGCTGGACATGCCCTTTGAAGGTGACATGCTTTTCGGGAAGAAAGCAGGCAAATTCTTAGAGAAGTTCAAGGAATCAAAGTTGGCTGCTAAATCATTGGGCCTAGTAGCGCAGCCAGCCAAACCTGCCTTCAGCTTCGCCTCCAGGGGCAGAGGCTATAGAGATTATCTGCCCTATGGCAGCAATGCACAGCTCCTGCAAGCCAGGCAAGGGCAGCGATGCTACTTGCATCCCGGAATGACAAAGGGGGCCTCTGGAGGCCAACAAGCAGCAGCAGTGGCAGGGTCAACTGCGCACTCTAAGCCGATTTTAATTTTCCCTCCCACGATGCACCGTTTGGTGGATGGTTGGCAGAGCATTGGTCCCAGTGGCAGGAGATAACTTCAGATTGCCTCAGCCCTGCCGTTGATTCGGTGGGGCTATTGTCTGCCTTTTCTTAAAAGGCTTCAAGACAGGCCTCCACCTCCCCAATCCAACCGGGACAGGAGCTCCAGGATGAACAGAGGACCCTGTTGTCGATGGGTGCCGTGGACGAGGTACCTCCCGATTAGAGAGGATCGGGTTGGTATTACCAGTATTTCCTAGCGCCCAAGAAGGTCGGCTCCATCCAATCCTGGACCTCAGGGCCTTGAACAAACATTCAGGATGGTGACATTGAGAGAGATTCTCCATGCTCTCGAACTACAGGACTGGCTAGTGTCAATAGACCTACAGGACACTTATTTCCATGTGCCGATACATCAAAAGCAAAGGAGGTTCTTAAGATTCCTCACAGGTGACAAAAACCATCAGTTCAAAGTGCTCCCCTTTGGGTTGACCTCCACGCCAAGGGCCTTCACCAAGCTCATGGCGGTAGTGGCGTCTCACTGCCGGAGATCCGGAATCCATTTATTTCTGTATCTAGACGACTGGCTGATCCGAGGGAAGTCAGCGGGGCAAGTTTTGTCTCATCTAGAGGACACCTGCCTACTAGTGCACAGGCTGGGCTTCTCCCATTTGACACCAGTGCATCAAAGCAGTCCTAGACACCCAGCAGGGAAGGCTTTTCCTCCCAAGGAGCGAGTCAGCAACATAGAATTTGTCGTGGAACTATTAGAAATAATACTCCACAACAGTTATTTCCGTTTTCAAGACAAGTACTATGTTCAATCTTCAGGTACTTCAATGTAGTCGGCTATGGCTCCTGTGTATGCAAATACATATATGTGCAGATTTGAAAAGGAAAATGTACTGGACCACCCATTTTGGTCATCAAAGATCCTACTATTGAAACAATTCATAGACAACATATTTGGAATCTGGTGTGGTACACGAGTGGAACTTGATCTATTTCTGGATCATTTGAACTCTATAAACAATACAAACAAATTCACGATGGAAATAGGAGAGCCATTATTACATTTTTTGGATGTGAATCTACAGATTAAGGAGGGCAAAATTGACATCACGGTTCATCATAAACCCACAGACGTCAATAATCTTCTACACTTTAGTAGTTTTCATCTGAAACCTATGTTAAAAAGTATCCCTTAAAGTCAAATGTTGACATTTAAGAGAATAATTTCGGACCCAGCGGGATTGGATGCAGAATGTTCACTCTTGATTTAGAGGTTTGAATCCAGGGGCTATCCAGATACAGCTACAACAGAAGCTCGCAATAGATCGGCTACCCTCATGAAGGAACAACTCAGTATTCCCAAACACAAGGAGAAATCGACACTGTTACTCTATATCTCCAAGTACTCACGCCAGAGCTTCCTAACTAGTAAAACTCTGCGAAAACATTGGCCCATTTTACAAAACGACCCAAATCTCCTGAAATTATTCCCCAAAGTGCCCATGATGGCCTTTAAACAGGGTCGTAATCTAAAAGACAAATTGGTGAGAGTGGAAAGATCCCCAAAAGAAAAACAACTTGTGCTGAGCACTAGAAAGAAGGGCACCTTTCCCTCCTTAAATTGCACAAATTGCAATAATGTGATTAAAGGTGAAACAATATCCCACCCTCAAACGGGCAAGAAATTCAAAATCAGAGACTTTGCTACTTGCCTCTCCACAGGAGTTACCTACTCGCTAAAATGTCCTTGTGACAAACTATACATAGAACAAACAACTAGGCCCGTCAAAGAAAGATGGTCTGAACATAAATCCACCATTAGGTGTAAGAACCTGAAGTCCCCAGTGGCAAGACACTTCATTGAATACCAACACAGGATTGCCCAAATCAAATTCCAGGTGGTAGAAATTGTTAAACGACCACCTAGAGGTGGTAATTATAAATCTCTTCTATCACAACGATAGAAATACTGGATTCACACATTAGACACCCTTCAACCGAAGGGTTTGAATGAAGAATTCTCCCTGAGTTGCTTTATATAGAATAGTTCACGATATAACGAGTCTCACTAACCCAGTGTGAATATAGGCAATTGGACCTCATGAGGGTGTTTCTTGACCAATCTCTTCTCCCTTTCTTTAACATTATCCGTTGCTTTTGACAAAACCGTACCATGATATTTGTGTGGATCTTTTCTCTATTTGCATACTTTATTACTTTCTAGGTAGGTTGCTCTACAACCTGCCATTTCGATGTATTAATGATATTGTACATTGCAATATGTGTATATCCATTTACAGTGATCTTGGTATCCCTTGGTATATCTGTACTGTGTAATTTCAAACATGCTTAAACTATCACTGTGGATGTTGAATCAATTTAACTATTATTCATTGCTATAAACTTATATGTTTAACACCCTGCTCTAAATTTATACAGATTCAAGCAGACCGACTAACTAATAAGATGTTGACTGGTTATATACAATATATTGTCCACCAAGAATGACTATGTACATGATCCATTTTACAATCATCACCAGATTACATAAATCAGCGTACATTGGATTTCCTTTAATGACTTTGTGCTACATCCAGCTTATGACCGAAAAGGAAAAAAATCTTTTATGATGACTTGGTTTTTTTCTGAGTTTACAATACAAATTTTCTATTGAACAATGCAGGAACCTTTCCCTTTTGGTGTAAGCTATTACCCTCTGGATTAAGCTACACCCCTGTACTCGTCTTTTACTGGCGTATCTTCAACTTTGACTATTTCAAGATGGCGGACCCTTTTAACTAACCGGCTCTAGCGCCTTCTTCTATATCTATGCCCATTCCCCCTGGGCTTACATGACCATTTCAGTTTGGCGTGGAATGTTGGCCGGGTAACGCCCGCGCTCTCGCTCGGATCACCGTCCCCAGTCTTCGTTCAAATGAACTTACGGCGCAAAAAGGTAAGCGATCGGATCACCCCGATCTTGATGAACGATACCCTTTTGCTACAGTGAACCGCACAACAACCCTTCTTTCTCTCACACTAGGTGCACATCAGCTCCAGTTGACAACATACCGCCGGCATACTGACACAGATTTAACAACGCACGCTGACATCTCGGTAACCTAGGTTACCGCAGTACGAATAGAATCCCTTTTTACGGAGGTAATCCGCATATTTTCTTGACTTTCTATTATAGCATTTTCTACGATTATTACATGTGGACACTGCTTTTTTCACTGTCACACAGGCTTCTGTTTAATCTCATACACACTCCACTTTGTTTTTGCATCTATTAACCGCTGCTCTAGTTTCGAGATTTCTTGACTCGTCCAGGTCCCATAAAGTATTTGACTCTCCACAAGTCTTGCATAACATTACGTACTTCTTTTTGCACAACAAGGTGATTAAACCCACTCCTGAATTGCTCGCCTGTATTTACAAGTTGTTCTACATAGCTTCTATTTATAATTTTTATCCCCACTCCCTGGGGCTCTATCTTGATTTTTCTTAAATATTTCTTAATACTTCTAATATTTACGTAACCACATGATTCGGCATTTAGTTAAGTGCCGGGTAGACATGGAGGACTTACTCACAGTCTCAACCGTTTTGCCACTTGATGTTTCTTTTCACTCCTCTGACACTTGTAGTGTAACATTATTGTATTTTTCTGCAGTATTCGCTGCCCCTGGATGCCACCTCCACTCGAGACCTCGTCCACATGGGCGCGTTTCCACACCACTTAAGCGTGGATCTATCTCCCGTACTTGAGTGAGTTGATTATTTGTCTTTTATCTATCTTCACCCTTGCTGCACCTCACCTCTTCACCTATTCCATTCACCTCAGTGATAATTGAACACCAATATGCTTTTGAAGCTTCACGCTATGGTATTCTGTATTCACTTTACATCGTGAAGACCTCTGGCCGTTTTAACCTATCCTAACCCACCCAGGCCCACATGGGGAAGTTGGGTCAGATGTGACAACGTTTCGACAGCCATTAGGAGCAATGGTGTCCCAGGAGTTTTAGCACTATATGGTGTACCTTTATTTATTTATTTATTTATTTATTTATTTATTTATTTATGGGTTTTTTCCTTGACACCCGGGCTCAACTTTCTCACTGTTTACCATCTACCAAGCATCCTAAAATATATATACAGCTGTAATACCATTTCTTTGACATTGTACTATATATGATTTTCTTGCCCTTTTTTCTGTCTCCTCATATTGTTAAAAAGAGTCCAATTAGGCCCTTTTGAAGAAGAGGGACTCCTCAAAACGCGTCGGCCACTACATAATTGGACATCGCAATATGCATCATTTGTTGCTTTTTTTCCGCATTTGAATGTAAAGAATCATTCTTTTTAATTGAAAAGTGCCTTTTGGGCATAATTTTGATATGTTTAATAAATTGTGATTCTTAATTCACAGAGTGTTGCTATACCTATATGTTTGAACGCCTTCTTTGGCATCTGTAATTTGTGTGCAGGGGACGGGAGGGTCCCAAATTTGGGTCCTCTTTTCCTTTCTCTTAACTGATTTAGGCTTTGTGCCAAGGCCTTCTTTCCTCTCCCGCACCTTAAAATCTTTGAACCAGCTAGTGCTGTGATATATTTTGCTAAATGTGTACCTATCACGATTAGGTGTGCACCACTTACCCTTGGTTTTTGAGTCAGCAACATAGCCCAGATGGTGCATTTGTATCAGAACCACACCACTCTTCCAGCTGCTTCCTTCCTCCACCTCTTGGGTCTCATGGCCTCCTGTATTTTTCTAGTGCCAGAGGCCAGGCTGCATATGAGATCCCTCCAATGGCTCCCGAGGGACCAGTGGTTTCATTATCTGGCACCTCTCATGAATCGCCTTTCAGTGTCCAGCCAAGTAGTCTGTGAACTCGGCTGGTGGAACAAGCGCAGCAATCTATTGGCGGGGGAACCCTTCTGGCCTCCTTGGGTCCCAGGCCTGAGTGGTAGCAGATGCATCCCTGAAGGGTTGGGGCACCCACTGAGAGGATTTGCAGGTGAGTGGCCTCTGGTCTCCATCAGAAGCCATGTGGCATATCAACCGACTGGAGTTGCGGGCCATTATGTTAGCTCTGAGGGCCTTTGCCCCGTCTCTGAGGGAAGCATGTCCTTGTCCTGACAGACAACATAGTGGCCATCCACTACCCCAAAAAGCAGGGTAGTGTGCAATCCCTCCCATTCTGCGCAGAGGCACTTCAGATGTGGTTCTGGTTGCGAGAGAACCAAATCTCAGCCTCAGCAGTTCATCTGGCTGGGACAGACAACACCTTGGTGGATGATCTGAGCCGGCAGAGCCCAGTCTCACATGAGTGGGAAGTGTGTCAGGAAGTCCTCGAGGAGGTCTTCGCACTCTGGGGTACCCCGGCAGTGGATCTGTTCGCCACGGAATCCAACAGGAAGTGCAGTTTTGGTCGAGGGAATTCCCTGCGAACGGCGCAATGAGGGGGATGCGTTTCTCGTGGATTGGATGTTCCTTCTCCACTACGCCTCCCCTCCGTCCCCCCGATTCCCGTCATCTCTTGGGTTCTCAGGAGGTTGAAGAGATTTTGAACGACCATGATCTTGACTCCCCCGGATTGGGCGAGGAGAACGTGGTACTTTGATCTCCTAGATCCTGACCATGTGTCCGCCTCACTGGTTGCCTCAGTGTCCTGATCTCCTAACCCAGTTGGAGGGTCGAGTGCTCCACCCGGCCCCAGATTCCCTCAACCTACATGCGTGACTCTTGAGAGGATGAGGTAGGATGACTGGGAGCTCTCAGAGGAGGTACTTGAGGTATTGCTGGCTGCGCGCAGACCTTCTTCTAGATCTCTGAACACGTGCAGTTGGAGAGGATTTTAGGCGTGGTGCAGGGAACGCAAGACTGACCCTATATCCTCCCCTGCCACCACTGTGATGGAGCTCCTTCTGTCACTGGCCTTTTCAGGCCTTCAGGTTGCCACAGTCAATGGGTATTTGGCAGCCCTATCTGTGCTCAAGTGGTCCCCAGACCAAGGTTCCTTTTTTACTATTCCGGTCATGGCCCAGTTCCTGAAGGACCTTCTCAAGAAGTTGACCTATTTGATGGCGGCTCCATTTGATACTATGCATTCATGATGTTCTTTAAGGCTGTTATCCCTTAGGACAGCCTTCTTGGTCGCGATCACATCTGCCAGGAGGGTTAGCGAACTGCAAACCTCCCTTTCTGAATTTCTTTCATGAGAAAGTCTCACTTAAAATCAGACCCGGATTCTTTCCTAAGGTGGTTTCAGAGTACCATCTGTCCCAGTCTATTAATTTACCTGTCTTTTACCATCCTCCACATCCCTGAAAAGAGGAAAGCGGTTCCACCGCCTTGACCCAAAGAGAATGTTAAGCTTCTATGTTGCTCGCACATCTGAGTTTAGAAAATTGGACCAGTTCTTTGTGGCCCATTCCTTGTCTAGAAAAGGTCTTGCCATCACTAAACAAAGCCTGTCACTTTGGATTATTTTGTGCATATCTGAATGTTACCAATCGGCAGGCAAGGAGCTTCCAGAGGGCATCGGTACCCTTTCGACCAGAGGGGTCTCAGCCTCTACAGCCCTCCAGAGAGGGGTTCCTGTTAGGGATATATGCCGGGCGGCCACTTGGTCATCCTTAAATACCTTCACAAAGCACTATGCCTTGAATGTTGCACAGGGAACTGATGCAAGGTTTGGTAGGGTGGTTCTACAGAATCTACTGGTTTAAATCTTTCTGCCCTCCTCTGTTATCGTAACTGCTTGGGGAGTCTATCATGATGAGGAATCTGCGGGAGAAAAGTAATCCATTGAAGATAAAATTACTCACCGTAATGATCTTTCTATGGATTCTTCTCCCTCAGATTCCTCATCGACCCTCCCATCCATCTTTGCTCAGAAAGGGCGGTAGGTTGCAGCTTCTGTCTAAACAAGAAGGCATCTGGTATTGGCTCTGGGATGACCACTTCTGTTTCTAAAATTAAAATCAAAAATGTTTTCAAACTTTGTTGTGGTGGTTCACCCCGTTGGGATGTATCCTTGTTAATGTTTAATGGCTGGTTAGCCTCCTCCTGTGGTTTTTCCTTCTGCAGTGTTCAATCGCGGGGGGAATAAATCGGAGGAACTGAAGCATGGGGCGTAGTGACGTGCTATATATACACCACCTGATGTCACTTCCCGAGCCGACGGTCGAGAGCCAGACAAGACTGATCAAGGACCACGGTCAAGTCGAGGTACACTACGCTCCCTGTCAAAGTTTCCGGGGGCGCTGTTGAGCAGCCGTCAAGATGGCTGCCTAGCTCTTGAGCTCTGCGCACCGCCGCTACACATCCGAGGACAACTGCGGTTTGCTGCTCCCTCATGCCTGAATTTTCGATCCCCTGCCTTCTCCATAACCGGGGCTACGCGCCATTGAAATCCAGGCACAAATCGGATTCTGGAAGCCAGAGATCGGTGTGCGCGACACCCTCGAGGCTGCTGGAACGCGCGGCGGCCCAGCGGGACGGTTCCCTCGGCCCGGGCCGCCCCGCTGCTACTGCCCAATCACCCGTCTACTTGATCCGCCGACTGGAGCTGCCTACTCTGACTGCCTGGGTCCTGCGTGGCGTGAGACGAGTGTGGCCTGAGACCCGCCTTGGAGGCGCAGGGGGCTGTGTCGCGCTCTTGCTGGCCTGCATCTGTAACCTGAGCGGAGCGCTGCAACGACCCGTGCCGGCTTGGCCCCTCACAGCTGCCAAGATCGCCTGGCCGCGCCGCGCCTGGACCTGTTACTTGGACCGCCTGTAGCCGGGGAGCCCTCGACCGCCCTTCGCCCGCACCGCTCTGCAGTACCCCCTGATCATCTGGGCGATGAGACCTTGCCGGAGGGGCTGCGCCTGTTGCCTGTCCGCCACGATCGGCGGCCGTGGGCCACCCTGAGGTCTCCTGGCGGATTTGGCTGCTGACGGCCTGCGGCTGGCTGCATCACAGGTGAGGGGCTGCTGGGCCCGCCGCGCGCCAAACTTCACTATCCCTTCCACCCAACTTCTGCAGGCCACCCCTGGCTGGAACCGCTCCCAGTGCTGAGCAACCTGGGGTTTCCCCTGCGACGCGCAAACTTTGCCTTCACCGTTGGGCCCACACCCAGAAGCGCCTCTACTGATTCGCACCCCGGCGGGCCTCCACTTGCCTCTCGTGCACTGCCTCCATTGCTTCTCCAGTAGTCCTTCACACTCCATAGGCCCTTGCCCAACAGAGCTACGGCCGCGGCTAAACAACTGCCAGGGAGGCTGATCTGAACCAAAGGGGCCCGGCCACGACGCCCTCTCCCCGCCGGTGCGCCCACCTGCCAACTCGGCATTACTACATCGGCGTAGCTTCTGGACATAACTGGACACTGCCTCTTCCACATAATGCAGTGATTGCCTGCGCAGCCCTATTGGTACCCACGCTCTTGATACTTACCCTTCCTGTTGCATTCACCCGGGGGCCGACCCATATACTGGCCACATCCATCAGGGTGGCATTACCCTCGCAGTTTCTCCGGGCCCTCCTGACGCGATTGCCTCCGCCTAAGTACTATCTCCGCGATTGCGAACTGGCGCTCTGTTCCACCGCCCTATGTCTCCCCGACTGTGGGGTTTGAGCCGTGCCCTCTCCCGCACCTCCACACCACGGGCCCTCCTGATTCAACACGCTCACTCTAGTTCCTGATTTGAGCACCCAGCGCTCTGACACCACTCTCTACAATGTCCAACAGATCCAGGAATACCAATAAAACTGGGGCCATGGACAAATTCGCTAAAGCTACCCCAAGGACCGACTCGGCCCACACATCAGGCGATCATGTGGACGACACGCTCCCAGCCGAGGCACCCGCCACAGACCTGACAGTGATGATGGAATCAATGGCTAGGAACTTTGCAGCCTTCCATGAAAAGCTCAACGACATTAATGCCAATGTAGCATCACTCAGAGCCAAACTGGACCAGCAGGGAACGAGAATCACAGAGGCTGAAAACAGGATTGGAACCAACGAAGACAACATAGCCACACTCCAGGGCACCGTATCCACCTTGGTCACGGACATGAAGGCGGTCAGGGCCAAATGTGACGATCTCGAATCCAGGTCGCGTAGAAACATACGCATCGTTGGAGTTCCGGAGAATGCGCTGAAGGGCCGACTTGAACTGGCAGTCGAGAATCTGTTGAAAGATTTACTAGGCAATCCTGACATGTCTCCCTTCTTCACCATTGAAAGGGCCCACAGGGTGCTGTCCCCACGGCCTAAACCTGGTGACTTTCCGAGGCCCATCATTGCGAAGATTTTGAGCTTCAAGGATCGTGACCAAATTCTCTGTCTCGCACGTGAGAGGGGCGAGTTGCAGATGGACTCGCAGGTGATCAAAATCTTCCCCGACTTCTCAACCGGAGTTCAGCAGGAACGTCGCCAATTCCATGGAGTGAAGAAACTCCTCAGAGAGAGGAACAACCCTTACGCCATACTCTTCCCTGCCCACCTGAAGTTCACGTTCAACAACAAACTGTATTTCTTCACAGTGCCATCTGAAGCGGTTAAATTCATAGAGGCGCACGCCCCCCTGCAACCCCCAGATGATGACTCTATGAGTAATGATTGAACAACATGCTTGCTCGATGCTGTCTAGATGTTATGCCTATATGCTGATCAAGTCCTACCACTCATTATGCGCACACAGGAGTACCCACACTTCTGTGTTCTCCCTGGTATACAACTACACTATGCATATCTCATTCTTACTTCGCGCACACACTTGTCATGGAGCTATGACTACACCGCCCCGTTTATCCGTCCACATTTACTTTTGTTGATGTCTGACACGCAAGGCTCCAGTATTCTGGCGGCAGGCCTTTATCCCCCACTCATAGTCATTCTGACATGCATTGCATAACTGCTGAACTCACTTTCTGGGTCGCAGCACCACTGTGGTTCATGCGTTGATTCCTGTACCCCGCTGAGTGAAACAGGGGCACTTCTTATTTGACCACCAACACTGTTCGTTCTGTAACGGAACTAACCTGTTCCAAGCGCGCTTGTGCACGGCAATAGCGCACCCCACTGCGATTGCACTGTTCCTGATAATGATTTTGTTGTGGATCAGCCCCAGTTGGGCTTTTGGACAGACTGGGCCAAGTTGGGGTCGGCTGAGTTCTGTACAGTTGAGGGTGGGCGATGTTCACACTGCTGATTTTGGGTTAGTGGTGAGGGTGGTGGGTCGGAATGGGGTGTTGCAAAAAAAAAAAGGCATACGAGGTGTCACGGCGTGCGCACTGGAAAGCTATGAGCACACTTCCGACATTAACCTAGAGAATCCGCACTACCACTGGACCCTGGGATGTTCATTAACACGTGTACTATGTGCTTAGGTATTGCCTTTGAAATGTCTACCGTTATAATGTCCTGGAACATCCGCGGACTAAGCAATCACACCAAGGCCCGTAAGGTCATGGCCTTCACTAATATGCATAGTTGCAAGGTGCTACTCCTGCAGGAGACACACTCCACTGGCCGTATCCCGGGCACCATGGCCCCGTCATGGGGCCCTGCTAGATTCTTCACTTCCTACTCCTCCCAATCCAGGGGCGTCCTCACAATGATCCATAAATCGATTAAAAGTATATTGCATAAATGTTATATAGACCCTGAAGGCCGCTACGTTATACTACACTGCACCCTGGTGAATAAAGAATACTTGCTTGTCAACACCTACTGTCCCAACGTGGACTCTCCTGAGTTCTTCAACGCAGTGACCGCCATACTGCTAGGCTATGTAGGAATCCAGATTATATGGGGGGGAGACCTGAACCTTATTTTGGACATTATCCTGGACAGAACCGGCACAGCCTCTCGAGCCCTATCCAGCGCTGCGCGCAGGCTACATGGCCACATGCGGACACTCAACATTTGCGATGTCTGGAGAACACTACACCCCCAGCGCCGGGAGTATACTTATTACTCGTCCGTACACGACAGCTCATCCAGAATATACCTGTTTTTTGAGTCAAGTGAAACCATGGGCAGGGTGGAGGGGTCCTGGATCCTACCTCGCACATTATCAGACCATGCTCCAATTGTACTATCTGTGAAGCTAGGGATACCCATCCCGACACTCAGCACCTGGCGATTTAAATTTGAGGCCCTCAGGGATATTGTGTTTAAGGCCGAAATCCTGGCAGACATCGAATCCTTCTTTGAGCACAACTCTCCTCAGGGCACATCAGCTGCGGTCAGATGGGCTGCCTTCAAGGTGTACATTAGGGGAATGTCTATCTCACGGGATGGGGTACTAAAATGAATCCGTGCCGCCCGCGCTCACTCCGAAGCCAAACTGAAACAATTAGAACTGCAGTGCTCCACGGGTGCCGACCCCGCTATACTCGCCCAAATCAATGATGAACTGCAGGCATACATCGCGCTGGCTACTAACGAAGTCCAATACTTCAGCCACCCGCAAGCCGCTAGGAAATATGGCAAGGGGGACAGACCGGGGAAAACACTAGCAACACTGGTGAGAGGGGAAGCTGGCCGGACCCAGATCACCTCCATCAAAGATCAATTCGGCAACGTACAATGGGCGGATCAACAGATCCTAAATGTATTCACCGAGTTCTACAGGTCCCTCTACTCCCAACCTGCCGAACACACCGAACAGCACATGCGCGAGTTGCTGGCCCAGATCCCCACCACTGAAATATCCCCTACCACCCGCGACCAGCTGGACTCCACGATTACGCTGGACGAGATGGTGTCGGCCATCTCAGACCTGCCCAAAGGCAAGGCGCCGGGACCCGACGGCCTTACCACTGAATTTTACCAAGAGCACGTGGCCATGCTAGCCCCCAAGCTACTCGAGGTCTGGGACAAGGCACTCTGCGTCTCCATCCTCCCCCCTTCTATGCGCGAAGCTGTCATCACAATCTTGCTCAAGACTGGCAACCCAGACAACGAGTGCGGGTCCTACAGACCTCTTTCCCCCATGAACCTAGACACCAAAATCTTTGCTAAGATCATAGCGAACCGCTTTCTGCCCATTATGCCATATTTAGTCCATGAAGACCAGGCAGGCTTCGTCCCTGGTAGGTCCACCTCCCATAATATCAGGAGACTGTTCAACGTCATGTCCCGCATAGATCAAGACGCCCAAGCCGCGGCGGTCACCTTGGACGCTCAGAAGGCCTTTGACATGGTCTCATGGAACTACATGTGGTTGGTGCTAGAGACAATGGGCGTAGAACCAAACATGATCGGGTTTATCAAATTACTATATACCTCCCCCCGGTCTATCAGAAATGGTTACGCTTGCTCACCTGGTCACAAAATTGCGAGGAAGAATACCTGACTATGCTCCCCGCCCGATCTCGCCCCAAGAACATTTGGGTGGAATTCAACACTTATCTCAACAACCAAAGCGAGGGCACTCCCGAGTCTGGATTGTCCCCCGCCCCGCCGGACTCTGACCCCACCACTGCTGCCCCACAACTGCTTCTTTCAGGTGCCGCTCTGATGTAAAGACTGTGATTGCTGTATCTTAATTAACTTGCTCCTCTATGATGTAACTGTTGCATACATTTGCTGCCTTGTGTACATGCCTTGTGAACCTCTGCCGTCAAAAAGAAAAGTTTTAAAAAAAAGAAGTTTCCGAAAAGCAGAGCTGAATGATGGAAAGCTATCATGATGAGGAATCTGCGGGAGAAGAATTCATAGAAAGATCATTATGGTGGGTAATTGCTCCTTCTACAATGAGTTTCCTATGCTGGAAAATAACAAACGGGTGATAGTCACGACGTCTCACAAAGAAACTGTCTTCTGTCCAAACATACACTTCTCCAGCATGGGGTCTGGCATGGATTCACATGCTCATGAATATTCCCCTTCGTCAGGCTGGGAATCCTCTGTAAAAAAAAAATTTAAAAAATGCACTTTTGCTTTAGCCTGAGAGTTGCTTGTCTTCTCTATAACCAATCATTGTCCTTTGGGTCATACTGCCCCCCGCCAATGATGGTCTTCTCCCTAAACTCCTCCCCTGGTGGCTATTTTCAGATTTTTACCCCACGTTTCAGTGTTGGGAGTCCTCTCATTTTGCTCCTTGAGAATTGTGTTATTTTTTTGATTTTCGGATAACTTTTGATTGTTTTTTTACCGATCCTTTCATCGTCTACCGTCGCGGTTGACTACTGACAGCAGGGACCCGTTGTTGGCGAAGATCTATTTCCATTGTTGGATCTTCTCTACAAGTTTTTGGGAGGGCCCAGTCTTAGGCCTACATCTCACCTTGACGATGTCCGAGGCGGGCAAGAGAAGTCTCTTCAGGGCCTGCGAGAAATGTGGCCTGAAGAACATCTATGTCGGGGATCGGCACCTCAAGTGCCTGTATTGTCTGCATCCAGAGCACAATAACGAAGGATGTAAGATCTGCTGTGGCTATCGCTGGTTGGTGGCATGGCTCAAGGAGGATAAGGCCTTGGATGCAGCACCTGAGTGCAGTCATGCCACGTCAAGGACCAGCTGGTACCATGAGCGTGCTCCCTCTGAGAAAAAGAGGCTGAGGTCCTTTGAGGATGCCTCTTCCCAGGGGATGAAAAAAAGAAGGTAAAGCACCATGCATCTGATCCCACGAAGGTCACCACTGCTGCGGGACCTAATTCGGGAAGGACCCGCGCCCGGCACCATCTCTGTCCACGGTGAATCTACCGGTTGGTGTGGTGCCTTCTGCAAGGAAGTCTCTGACCCCTTCAAAACAGAGGTCCTCTTCCAAGGACAAGGCTATGAAGGAGAGGTCTGCTGGATGCCATCTGCGGCTCCCTCATCTTCATCGTAATTGTCTGAAGCCCTCGTAGACTGTCATCCTTCACCAGGAGCACTACCTCATCGACAGCTACTTCATCTTGCAAGACATCCATCTCATCGATAGCTGCTTAGTCAATGGCCATGACCCTGTTGACATCCTCTGCAACCACCTTGTTCACAGCCCCGTCAATGACCACCATCATTACTTAATCGACGCGTAGCCCAGCGACGACTGTCGTTTCTATGATCATGAAAACTCCAAGAGTGTCTCTTCCTCTGTGGCCTCCTTCTGCTGCAGTTGTTCCAACCACAGCTTCAGCAGGGATGCCGCCCACTTTGCAGGTTCCCATCATCGCCTCGTTCCCAAAGGACTCGGGTAGGTTAAGGGATCTGCTACTGCCAACAAACTACCTTCCGAGGTCTGTGAGGGTGTCTCTTCCAGTGCTTGTGATGTCTCCAAGGAAATATCTGCACATTTATAGTAGCTGTGATGACGAGCACTTGCCGGAGGACTGCTACTCGGACCACGAAGGGGGCCTCGGGCCCATGTCCCAGGAGGGATCTCCACGTGAGAAGCCTGATCAGCCATTTTCGACTCTGAGGTGTTTGAGCCCCGATCTATTGCCGGCTGCTCCTTTCGCACCCCAGCCGGTGCCTAGGGACATGGCATAACCCATAGATGTTCCAGGGCCCTGACAAGTAGTCCTCCCAGGCCGAGTGCTCCCATGCGTAAGCGTCTGTCTAGCCCTACTAGGCCGAGACATCAACCGAGTCCCACTGACACTTCCCCATAGGGCCCTTACCCCACAGATACCACGGCCACTCATGCGGATGAGTATGAGGATTATGCCCCCGCTGACAGGGAACCTCTGGGCACCGGCAAGCCCACCAGGGCTTCGCCTCGGGACCAGATTCTCATTTCACACCATGATCATGAGAGCGTCCAAACTCAGGTGAGACATGCAGTCCAAGGTGGTGGATATGCCTTTTGATGGGGAAAATGTATTTGGTAAGGCAGTGGACGAGACACTCCAAGCGATCAAGACAGATACAGAGAAGGCATGCTCGATGGGGACACTGCAGGAAAGGAGATTGTCATCCTTTCGATCCTCCAAGGGGTATACTGCCCCTTATTGTCAGCCCTCCCGGTCCACCATCGATGAGGCCTACGGCAGCAGAGGCCAGCTTCACCGTCTGCGGCTTCAGTGTGTAAAAAGTCAGGAGGGTGCGGTTCAATCATAGACTTAAGGCACCTGAACAAGTACTTGAATTCCCTAGAAGTTCTGGATGGTCACGTTGCAGCACGTGCTCGACCAGCTGTAGGAAAGGGACTTCCTGCAACTTTGGACCTGGAGGACGCCTACTTTCACATCCCCATTCGCTGGAAATATCAGAAGTTCCTGCATTTTGTGGTTCAGGGATGGCATTATCATTTCAAGGCCCTTCCCTTCGGCCTAACAGTGTGCAGAGGGTGTTCACGAAGTGCTTGGCCCAAGAGCATCCATGTCTACCCTTATCTGGACGACTGGCTCATCTGCTCCCGCCCCCACACTCTGGCACAGCAGCACACAGCAGAGACCACACGCCTTCTGACGGCGCTCGGATTCTCCATCAACTATCCGAAGTTATGGCGTGGAGCCATACCAGACTGCTCTGTTCCTGGGCGACCGTTTTAACACGGTCTCATGCCTGGCTACCCCCTCTCAAGAGAGGGTGATGGCCATCCAGGGAAGGCAGTCCGCTCCATCAAGTCGCTGTTGGGTATGATGTCCTCCTGCATATACCTAATCCCCTTTCGCAGGCTCCAGATGAGGCCCCTTCAAGAGTTTCTGGACGCAAGGATGCTGCAGGTCACGGGCGCTTGGACGGACGAGATCCCCCTCACCCAGCAGTTCTGACAAGCTCTACGATGGTGGGGAATGCACCCACATCTCACGCATGGTGCTCCCTTTTAAACACCACCGTACCAGGTCACGGTTACTACGGCTGCCACCCTGGAAGAGTGGGGGCCCACACCGGACAGTCTCATGCCAGAGGCCACTGGCTTCTAGAGGAGAAATACCAACACATAAACGTCCTAGCGCTCCGGGCAGTCTTCTGGGCCCTCAAATCATTCCAATCTCAGTTGCGGGGGAAGGTGGTGCGGATCGTCATGGACAACACCAGCGCCATGTTCTACATCTAGAAGCAGGGCGGGACGAGGCTGCCCCACACTCTCCCTGGAAGCTCAGTCCCTGCGGCACTGGATCATTCTTGATGACATGTTCCTCGTCCCTTTCTCTTGGCGGTCACTAAGAACACCATTGCAGACTCGCTCAGCAGGGAGCTGCGGTCCTGCCACGAGTGGGAAATCCATCAGGCTCAAGTATCGCTTCTCTTCCACAAGTGGGGTCGACACCAGATCGACCTCTTCGCAACGGTGGGCAATTCCAAGTGCCAGAGGTTCACCAGCAGTTTTCCTCAGCTGAGGAGCCTGGGGGGTGCCTTTTCGTGGGAAAAACTCTCCCTGTATGCTTTTCCTCCAATTCAGCTCCTGCTACGTGTGATCAACACACTCACACTTTACCAGGCACCTGCACCTGTTCCGTCTGTCAGTGGGTCTGTCCATCCGGCTGCGCCCACTTCCAGATCTTCTCTCCAGAGAAAAATGAATAATGCTGCACCACGACCCAGCATTGCTGGGCCTCGCAGCCTGGCTCCTGCAGCCCTATAGTTTGGGCATTATTCCTTGCCGCTGAAATGTAAGAAGATCCTGGCCTCAGCCAGAGCCTCCTGTACGCTGTCTTGTTATGGCCACAAATGGAAACACTTCAAAGTGTACTGCAGGACTCAGAAAATTACACCTCCAAGTTTGACCTGGCTCACGCCTCGATCAAGGTGCATCTAGCTCCCATATCCCGGTACACCCGGGCGTCTGGTAAGCCCTTCCTGTTGTCGCACAGGTTCGTCAAGGAGTTCCTCAAAGGCCTCTCCAGGATCTTTCCACCGGTGAAGGCTCCTGCTGCGGCTTGGCAGCTCAATGTGGTTAAGCTCATGGTGCCCCCATTTGAACTGATGCATCAGGCACCTCTGAAGTTTCTCTCATGTAAGACTGCTTTCCTAGTGGCCATCACTTCGGCCAGGCAGGTCGGGGAGATCCAGGCCCTCTCCTGCTAGCAGCCGTACTTGTCCTTGCACGCTACGAGGGTGGTGCTGCGGACCCACCTCACCTTTATGCCGAACTTTCCTTCATAATTCTCCCTCAACAAGCCTTTGGTTCTTTGTCTTCTTCTGCGTAAAGGACGTTGCATTCGCTGGAGGTTGCTCGTGCTGTGAAGTTTTATGTGGCATGCACAAGGGATTTTCATCTGAACTCTTGGTGAATTTTGGCCCAGTGGGGCAGGAGAAGGCCCTGTCTAAGGCTTCTATTTCCAGGTGGCTCTCTGGCTGCATCATGCACTGTCATCGTCTGGCCAACAGACCTCTTCCAGGCTGGGGGTAAGCCCATTTCACCAGAGGCATTGCAGCAACAACAGTGTTTCAAATGGATTGTGTCCGCCAACGTATTTCTCATCTATGACATGTAATGTCCACATTTGTGCTGCTTTGTTTTTTTTCGATGGCGTCGCGTCAATGTCCCTCGAAGGCCTCTGTCGAGGGTGACGTCATCGAATGTTCGAAGTAGCACGCACGGTGCCCGTAACCTCCGTTCCGTTTTTTCCACAAACGTGTTTGCTTTGTAAAACTTGGCGCGCCTCGTGGTTACTGTTAAGTTACCATATTATGTCGTCTTCTTCCACCTCGACGACCCCGTGGTCTGGCTTCAAGAAATGTCGGGACTGCGGCTTCAAGATGTCGATTACGGATCCCTATAGAATTTGTCTGTGGTGCCTGGGCGAGAGCCACGCGATGGATGACTGCTTGAAGTGCCAGTCGTTGACTGCCAAGGCCTTGCAGGAGCGTAAGGGGAAGTTGAAGATGGAAGTGTGTCCCAGCCCCGTAAATCCAAGTCGGCTGGTATTTCGACCGACGAGTCGAGAGGGGACGCTCCTTGTCGGAAGAAGTCCAAGTGCTACAGGTCTCACAGTGGTTCACGCCACTCGTCCTCTTTGTCGCGGCAGTCCAGGAAGCAACGTCACTGTTCGCCTTCCTCGTCCTCTTCGAACGACGCCTCCTCAAAGAAGGAGACCTGCCCCACCAAATCCTCGACCCCGGAGGAGTGTGATGCGTTCCGCGTGCAAATGTTGAAGATTTTTAAATCCCAAGGCACAGTTCCATCCTTGCCATCTGACGAAGCCGGCAGGTCTCGGGCAGATACTGGTGCGCCTTCAGGACTGAGTGGTCGGCGTGATAAACACTGGGAGCCTTCGAGGCCCTGTTCCGACAAGGCATCGGGTGTTCACCAGAGACGTGCCAGGTCCAGGTCGCGGTCTTCGTCGAAACCATCAAAACCTGTGAAATCCTCGACGCCCTTGAAGGTATCGGAGCCATGCCCGTTGGGTGCGCCTGTCAGGTCTTTGCCCCCTGTCAGCCCCCTGAAGCTACCGGCACAATTGTCGACGTCGACGCCATCTCGGACACATTTACTGGTGGAAGTCTCTGTGACTGTGGACCCTCCGAGGAAGGCTACTTCTAAATCTGTGAAGGCTGTTACAGAGAAGAGGTGTACTCCTCTCCCAAGGAAGGACCTCTTTAAGTCTCTCCAGGACGTTTAGGAGTATGAAGAAAGGTCAGAGGAAGAAGTTGGGCCTTTTAGTCTTCCATATGGGACTCCTGGTGTTCCGGAGTGTTCATTTCTGAGGAGAGTCTGATGGAGGATCTGTGTCAGTCCTTGCATGCCGCCAGTGGCCTTGACACTTCCCCTGAGATGGAATTTGGTAGGCCGGATCCGGGGGATCATGCTGACTCCTCTTATCGTAGATTGATGTTGAGAGTTGTGGAGTACCTGGGTTGGGCCAGGCCTCCGGTGCAGTTTGATCAAGATGATCTTACAGATAATCTGGATCAGGGTCCGTCCACTGACCCGGTGTTGCCATTTCATTTGGCATTGCAAAAGAGGGTGGCTGCTACTTGGAACACCCCGGGGAGTATTCAGACGGTGAACAAGTCGTTGACAAAGAAATACCGGCCATCCTGTAGCGACCCCAGCTACTTGTCCACACCCCGCTCCAACCCGGGGAGTTTGGTGGTTCAGGCGGCTACGGCCACCACAAGCAGGCAGCGTACCCTAAAATCCCTCCTGATAGGGACGATAAGCGCATGGATGGATTGGCACGCAAGGTATTTTCTGCGGTGAGTATGGCGTTGAAGTTGGCCAACTACACCTGTGCCTTAGCAAAGTTTTTGCACACTCTGTGGAATTGCATCTCTTTAGCGGCTGAGCATATTCTCGAAGGGGAAGAAAAGGATGGCTTTCTAGCTATTGTGAAGGATGGCAAGGATGCCATGTGTGAATCCCTTCATTTTAGGTTGGACACTGCAGATATATATCGTCAGCAGGTCCATGGCCACGAGCACCGTGATGCGCAGATTTGCGTGGTTGCGAAAGTCAGGGTTTCCACCAGATGTGCAGGCTCGTCTTCTCAACATGCCCTTTGACAGCTTGTATCTGTTTGGCAGCAAGGCTGATGAGAGCCTTGAGAGGTTGCAGACCTCCAAAGCAGCTGTCAAATCTTTGGGCGCAGCTGTTTGACTACCTCCGCCTTTTCGTCCTAGGGGACAGCAATGGAGGGGTTCCTTCCCTACTACTCCTATTTTGGAAAGGTGAGAGGGATGGCCAGTCAGAGGGGCCAACGTAAGTTTCCTCGTGGTGGATGAGGTAGAGGTGCCAAGGCCGCTCAAGCAGAAGCCTTTTTAACATCAGGAACTTCTGCAGCCACTTCAAAACCGCTCTGAGGCCTTGTCTCATTGTTCACTGGTAGGGGGCAGGCTGTCTCAGCATCTAGAAGAGTGGTGAGCCATTACTTCGGATGCATGGGCTCTGGAAACAATAGGCCACGGTTACTGCCTTCCTTTTCTACGACGGCCTCACGACAATCCACCGGGGAAGCACTCTTTGAGGGTTCATGATCCGCTCCTTGTGCAGGAGATTTTAACCCTGCTAGAGAAAGGCGCTATAGAACCAGTGCCTGTGGCGGAGAGGAACAAGGGTTGGTATTCCCCATATTTTTTGATTCCCAAGAAGGACGGAGGACTGAGACCCATCTTGGACTTAAGATATTTGATAAAGTTCCTCAGGAAGAACAAGTTCAAGATGGTCACTCTTTCTCAGATCCTTCAGGCCCTCCAACTTCAGGATTTGTTTGTGTCATTGGACCTGCAGGATGCTTATTTTCATGTGCCGATCCATCGCAAGCACAGAAAATACCTGAGGTATTTCAGTTGGCGTTTCAGTTTCGGTCCTGCCATTCGGGTTGACCCCCGCCCGAGGGTCTTCACCAAGCTCATGGTGGTGGTGGCAGCGTATCTCAGGAGAGGGGTGATTCCTTTCTACCCCCTACCTGGACGATTGGCTGATCAAGGAGCGTTCTCCTGAACAAGCCTTGGATCATCTCAGCATCACCTGCCACTCCCTTCACAAACTAGGCTTCTCCCTCAATTTCAAGAAGTCGCATATGACACCTTTCCGAACAGCTCCAGTACATCGGGACTTTTCAGATGGACTCCAAGTTTCAACATTCCCAGAGTCTTCCGGCTTTCAAATTCTGAAGGTTGCTATGCCTCATGGCATCCGGCATTTTTCTGGTGACAGAGGCCCGGCTGAGAATGCAATCCCTTCCCTTCAGTGGGCTCTCCTGACTCAATGGTCCCAGTTCTCAGGCAAGATGTTGGATCTCCTTCATGTTCCCGTCAAGGTCTCCAAGGTTCTTCTGTGGTGGGCCAGCAAAGAAAATCTCATGAAGGGGGAGCCTTTTTGGCAACCATGGCCGGAGTTAACGGTAGTGACGGACGCTTCCCTTACGGGGTGGGGGGCTCATGCCAACGATCTGACCATCAGCGGTTGTTGGTCTCCATCGGCGTCCAAACTACACATCAATCTTTTGGAGCTGGGAGCAATCAGGCTAGTACTGAAGGCTTTCCTGCCGTCTGTACGGGTAAGGAATGTTCTGATAATGACGGACAACACGGTGGCCATGCATTTCCTCAACAAGAGAGGAGGCGTAGGGTCACTCCCTCTGTGCAGAGAGTCAATGCAGCTCTGGTTCTGGCCAATTCATGAGGGAAACTCCCTAACAGCGGTTCATCTGCCTGGAGAGGAATACATTGCGCGGGACGCTCTAAGCAGGCAGAGCGCAGTCTCCCACAAGTGGGAACTAGCTCAGGAAGTCCTTCAGGAGATCTTTGCTCTTTGGGGAAGCCTGCAGAGGGAACTATTCGCGACCGGTGCCAACCGGAAGTGCAAAAGTTAATGCTTGAGGGAATTTCCTCTGAGAGGAGCTCTAGGAGACGCGTTTGTCGTGGATTGGTTGTTCCCGCTTCTGTACGCGTTTCCTCTGATCCCCGTCATTCCTCAAGTTCTCAGGAGGTTACGACGGTTCGGGTCCCACATGATCCTCATTGCTCCGGATTGGGCCAGGAGAGCGTGGTACCTGGACCTTATAGACATGTCCTCCAAAACGTCTTCCCCAAAGAGAGGATCTTCTCTCGCGAGAGGAAGGTCGGGTTCTCCATCCAGAGGTCTAGACTCTCAACCTTCACGCATGGTTTCTGAACGGTTGAGATAAAAGGATGGGGGCCTCCCGGATGACGTGATGGAGGTGCCGCTTTCGGCCAGGCGGCCAGCAACAAAGTCTCTGTACCGTTGCTGTTGGCGTAGGTTTTGCGACTCGTGCCGAGGAAAGAATGTTGATCCCTTTCATTGCTCAATTCCAGAGATTCTGTCCTTCTTACTTTCTTTGGCCCACAGGGGTCTTCAGGTGGGAACCATTGAAGGTTACCTGGCAGCGCTTTCTATTTTTAGGAGCTCGTCTGAGGAATGCTCCTAATTTAAGATTCCACTGATCACTCAGTTTCTGAAAGAGCTCACGAATGTGTTCCTGCCGTCGCCTTTTCAGGTGCTGGGTGCTGATGGGTCCTCCTTTTGAACCGTTGCACTCTTGTCAGTTGAGATTGTTGACATTTAAGACTGTTTTCTTGGTTTCAGTTAACTCTGCTCGTAGAGTGAGCGAGTTGCAGTCACTTTCTTCGAAACCACCCTTTACTTTGTTCCACAAGGACAGGGTTGTATTGAGAGTACGTCCATCCTTCCTACCTAAGGTAGTGCCTTCTATCCTCCGCTGCATCCTATTAAGGACGAGGAGAGACTCCATAGGTTGAATCCTAGGAGGGCATTGAGCTTTTATCTTTCTAGAATGTCCAGGGTCAGAATGGACGACCAGCTCTTTGTGGGATATACTGGACACTGTTTGGACCAGGCTGTTTCTAAGCAGACCTCATCTAGATGGATCATCCTCACTATTTCAGAATGCTACAGGTTGGCTGTTAAGGACCCTCCTGAGGGCTTGCAGGCTCATTCCACCAGGGGCTTGGCTACATAGACAGCCCTGCAGAGGGGTGTACTGTTAAAGAACATCTCTGATGCTGCAACATGGTCTTCCATACACACGTGTTTTAAGCATTATTCCCTGGATACTTTCCATGCTCAGGATGGCGCCTTTGGTAAGACAGTGCTTTACTCTGCCATTTAATTGGTTATGTTTAAATTCTTCTCCCTTCTCTGCTCATGGATACTGCTTTGGGAGTCTGTCATAGATGAGGAATATGTTGGAGGACACAATCCATTCGAAGAACTAGTTACTTACCAACTGCTAAGGTTCGTTCGACTGGATGTTCCTCCAACGTATTCCTCATCGCCCTCCCAGCCTACCCCTCTCGAGAATTTCCCATGCCATTACAGCTTTCGTTCCAACAAGGCTAAGTGCAGTCAGTGCTGTATTATAGGCATGTGTGCCACACATTGTGAGGGGGAAAAAACATGAACTGAGGCTGCAGTAGCCGTGCGTGCTACTTATAACATCCAGTGACTTCACCCTTGACGGAGGCCTTCGAGGGACATCGACCCGATGCCATCGACGCACGGCGCACCTCTACCAAAAAAAATAATAATTTCCGAAGTAGCACAGCTGTGGACATTACATGTCATAGATGAGAAATACGTTGGAGGAACATACAGTCGAAAGAATGTTACCAGTTGGTAAATAACTTGTTCTCTCTGGTGTTCCCCTGCTTGACATCTGCAAGGCTGCTATGTGGAGGTCCACCCACACCTTCAGGAATTTCTACTGCGTCGATAGGGATTCCAGGAAGAGGTCCCGGGTCGGCCACGCGGTGCTATGCAACCTGTTTGCTTGAGGCGAGTCTGTTCCAGGTGTAAGTGTATTGCTTCTGTTGAGCCTTGCCATCTCCCGTGGTTGTGTGTATGTAGTTGTGTATATGTACTGCTGTGTAATCGTATTCATGAGCCTGTGAATCCATGCCAGTCCCCATACCGGAGAAGGAACAAGTGACTTCCCTGTGACTCTTGTTCTCCAGCATGGGTCTGGCATGGATTCACATGAAAACCCTCCCTCATTCCCCTGTGTGGCTCTTCTTGGTTCATACTGCCCCTTTACATGCTCTACCAAATCTGAAGATGGCCACCAGGGGTGGAGCTTAGGGATACGACTGTCATTGGCTGGTGACCCAAGGGACAGTGATTGGTTATAGAGGAGGAAAGCAGTTTTCAGGCTAAAGCGAAACTGCTTTTCTTTTTTACTAAGGATTTCCAGCCTGACAATGGGGAATATTCATGAGCATGTGAATACATGCCAGACCCATGCTGGAGAACAGAACTTGCAGTTAAGTAACTTGTTCCTACCCTAACATTGGCCCTACCACTATGACTAAAAAGGATAGCATGAACTTTAGATAGGGTAGGATGACTTACCCCTTAGGTTGATTAATGTTGGCTGGTTTTCTTCACTCCCACCAACGTGTTCTCAATGTATGTTCTCAATGTATTTTCCGGCCATAGGCCCATTATTGTAGTTCTAACAAAAAACAATGTCTCAGCCTTTCTCCTAGCCAAAAGGCTTTGTTAGACAGCTGAAACTGTTCTGGACCTAAACCTTCTCCCGGGATATGTTCTCCTCATTGAAAACAACAGCTTCTCCTGACTTGTGTTGGCCAATATTCATAAAACTGAAAATGTCTCTTACCCCAGCTTGGGGTACTTTTTGACTGGGAGTGTTTGAGGTAATTCCCTTCCTCACCATTGCTTCGGTTATGGGACTACGTATCCCTTTGTGGAATGTTTGGTGTCTTGGCCCGGCCTGGGATCCTCAGGTCTTCTGCCTCTCTTTGTTGATGGAGTGACTCACCCCCTTGTGGGATATTGGTATTCTGAGACCCGTTTGGGCTGGTGGCCTATTCATCCCTGCTTTGGTTGTCTGTTTTCTCACCCCCTCGTGGGATATTTTCTATTCTCAACACAGCGTGGGCTATAGGTTTTCTCAGTCCAGCTGTGATTATCAGTTCTTTGACCCCCTCGTTGGCTATGCAGATTATCAGCCTGGTGTGGGCTTTCCAAAGCTTGCTTTAATTATTAGTTATCTCACCCCCTCATGGGTATATGCCTTCTCTGCCCAGTGTGGGCTCTGTTGTGGCTTCAGCACCCTCAGCCCACTCCTTGTACAATGCTGTGTCGCCACTTTCCGGCAGCGGTGCTTATTAGGGGGGATGGTATCTATGGTCAGTGCAGACCTGCACTCTAAACATTGCTCAGGTCTGCGTGGCTGGGTCTCTCGCATTGGTTAACTTGTCCTGGACTGAGGGGACTTCGGTGTCAGGCAGGACGCCAGCATGCCTCTTCTGGCGTGGCTTTGCTTCCGTCCTTCTTCCTCGGTGGTTTCAAGGCCTGTGGGCTCTCCTCCCACTACATCGTCTGCCTGGCTCATCCTATAACCTTCTCCGGGAGATACTTCCTCCTCTGCGCGGCTGCGTAAACTGGTGTCTCCCGCTCTCCGACCTTTGTTCCTCCCTGGAACGAGATGAGAGAATCCATTGGTTAAGCTTTTCATGTAAGGGCAGCAACAAATACAGGTCAGAAACTAAGCCATCCATATTTAAAGGGCCATATACTACTGGCCTGGTTAATTCCAAAGACCCAACAAATACTTGAAATTCTGAAGTAAAGGGATGTGGAGTTAAAACCCTTACTTGGGGTTTCCTTGTTCCCTAAGGGGGTTCACCCCCAGTGGGATCCTGCTTGCCCTTTCCCCAAGGTGTTAAGCGTAGCAGGCTCACCTCCCTACTCCCACCCCCCCCTGCCCCCTGTTGGGGATAAGAGAAGAATTCCCTGGATTTATCACGCTATCCACTACCTTTGGTCTACTCGGAGCAAAAGGAATGCATCAATGAATGGGGTACTAAGAGCTATTCAGTTGGCATTTATAGCGTTTCTTCCATCTCTAAAGTGGAAAACGGCTCTAATTCAAACCGACAGCACAAACTGCATGTAATATATAAACAAGCAGGGAGGAAAAAGTTCTCCCACTCTTTGCAGGCTGG
Source organism: Ambystoma mexicanum (assembly GCF_040938575.1). Taxonomy (NCBI): domain Eukaryota; kingdom Metazoa; phylum Chordata; class Amphibia; order Caudata; family Ambystomatidae; genus Ambystoma; species Ambystoma mexicanum. The sequence continues at coordinate 713,282,037 of NC_090931.1, forward strand.
CATTACAGATTTGGAAATGGGCAGGAGGAGTCATTCCCCTGCCATGGACTCAGAATGCAGAAGTAGATATGTTAAGCAGAGTTTGCCATTACAACCATGAGTGGGAGCTTCGTTCTTCCGTAATGCACATGATTTTCCAGAGTTGGGGGATTCCTTAGTTTTGATTTTTTATAAATCCGAGAGCAATGCGAAAGGGAAGTGGTTTGCATAGAGAGGGGGCTTTGCTCACCCCTCAAGTGAAGATTCCTTTCGAATTCCTGATGGCGCAATACGACTTCAAGCTTTCCCCTCCATTCGGCTCATTCCGGAGTCGATCACCAGGCTGTGACTGACTTGTATAGTGTCCATGCTCCTTATCATATCTTACTGGCTGGCAAGGACCTGCTGGTGTTCAGACCTGATAGAACTGGCTCAAGAAGACTGATTTTTCTATCAGTTTTCACAGAGATACTCTCAAAACCTGGAGAAAGGTTCTTCACCCATCCCTCTATCGCTGAGCTCAGTGAGCTGTTCCTGAGGTGTTTGATGTAAGACCATTTGGGACTTTCAGATGAAAACCAGAAGATCATTGAGACAGCCAAGAATATTCCACATGCTCCCAGAATAGGAGCAGGTGGATAAGGTTCTGTCACTGGGCCACAGACAATAACGTGAATCCTCTAAAATGCTCACTTGGCCATGTGCTTTTGTTTGTCACACCTAGCGAACTGGGGCATGCAAAGGGAGTCGTGCTGCACTTATCTAGCAGCAATAGGCACTTACATGTGCACTGGCCGGGAGGAGTAGCATGTAGCATCTTGGGGAGTGTAAGCTGAGATAGTGCACTCTGTCGCTTCCGTGTGGCTTGCCTAGTAACTGACTCAAACTGATTCTGATTTCTTTGGCTGAGGCGTTGTGTGCAACCCTGTAAGGGAGTGTGAGCAGAGGTGTATGTCTCTGTTTTAATCTATTTACGAGGTTGATCCTCTGGACGTTCTTCACGCTGGGATATGTGTTGTTGGTAGAGATTGGTCATGGGTAAATGTGTTTGGTAGAGGCTTTTTTTATTTTATTTGTAAAGTGCTAAGACTTGGCCTGTAGGCATCGGGGTGCTAAGAAGACAAATAACAAAACAGTACATTGGATCAGGCAAGAAAGTAGCAAGGGTGATCGTTTAGGTGATGCTGGAAATTCATGGAAAAAGAACTGTTTTCAGTCCACGCTAAAACAATCAACTGTGGCCCAGCCCCTTAGGTACATGTAGCAGTACAAAATTATTATTATTTTAATTTTATTGCCATTTAATCATTAAACAAAACAAACCTTTAAGCCAAGTCATCTAATCCATAAAATCCTGAATCCCCCCACACCGTTTTGCGTAGTCCCACAAAAACAAGAAAAGAAATGGCAAGCAGATTGGGTAAATCCTTCCCACCTAGTCTTCACATTTTTTAGTTACAGTGAAGAAACTTCTATCTTCTTGAAGATAGCAAGTACCAGTTTCACAAAAGGCCAGAGTGATTGAGACCCGCTCTCCTGATAATAAAATGTTCCACCATTCCTTCTTTGGTCTGTGGCTGTATTTCTTGATTGTTTCTGACATTAAAGATAGCCTTAAGTCTAATACAGCCAGACATAACATGGCCATATGGTAGAGGGTTTCAATTGAGTTGGCTTCTCTGCACAACCTGCAAACCAGTAATCCATCTCCCTGTTTCCGTGGTCTCAAAATGTCCCTTGTTGCGAACAAATTTAATCAGAGTCTTAGAAATTGCATTCTAAGGAACCAGTTAGGAAAAAGCTGTAGGTACTTTGGCAGACAGTTCAACTTTTTTCCTCGCACCAAGATTTTCCATACAGCTTGAAAGTCTCCCTTTCGTCGTGCATCTTGATCCAATCCCGCCTGTACGATTTCATCTTTACCTTGTCTGGATTTTGCAACAGTGTGGTAACAGATTCTCCTATCTCATCCAGGGCCATAATGCAAGCCCTATCCCATTCTCGTAGAGAGTACTCAGACTTTGTCATTAAAACTTTTTGTAAAATCTTGAATCCGCCCCTTGGATTTTCTTCCATACATTTTCTTAGTAGTTGAAGGGTTTTCCACTTGACTATGGCTTTCAATTGGGTCAGCCCCAGCTCCATCCTTACAGCCTGTATCGGTGTACTCTTTGGTAGGCCTAGCACCTTTTTCCAAAATAGGCCTTCAGTTGTCTGCCAGATCTTGATGTCGCAGTTCAAAGAGGTCTTGGCGCCGTATGTCAATATAGGGATTACTTTCATCCTGTAGAAGCTGACTAACAGAATCATAGAAAAACCACAAACCCTTTTCAGGATAATTCAACCTTGAGCTTCTAAATTGTTTACTTTGTTTCTCAAAGGTCTAATTCTGGGGGCATCACAGGACCTTGTGTTTGAACAAACACCCAAATAGGTTAATGATTTAACCTTCTCTATCCTTTCCCCTTGCAGGTGCCATGTCTGTGCTATATTTCCAATCCTCTTCAGTGAATTACCAAATGTCCTGATCCTTGTTTTTGATGGATTGATCTGCAGCCTATTAGATGAAATATATATATTTATATATATATACAGTGTGTCGATTTGCCTCTGGAAGCCTACTGGCGTTTGGTCGGCCAAGACGATATCATCAGCAAACAGGAGCCGGCCAACTTGTTCTGTTCCCAGCTTAGGGGGGAAGCATCTCGTACCCATAAAGGCCTGATCAATGTCAGAAATAAAGAGGTTAAACAATTCTGGTGCAAGCGGGCAACCTTGCTTCAGGCCCTTTGTTGTAGATATTGGTCTTGAGAGCGCGCCCATGGAGTTGACTCTTACCCGCAGCGTCGTCTCTGTATAGAAATCGTTGATTGGATCCATGATGCTACCAGGACAACCCCATTGCTCCATTTTCTTTTTTTTTTTAAATTTGAATTTTATTGGTTTTATAAAGGTTCAACAACCTATACATGCATATTACATCTCTGAGCCGATAAAAAAAGACAGCGAGTAACATTTTCGTATATATAACATATTCAACCATTAAGGTCAACAAAACCCATACTTTTTTACCCCGCCCCCTCCCCCCTCACAAAATATCCGACCTGGGAAGAAAAACAACAATAAACAATACCAGTGAACCGCCCTTATATTCATGACTTCGGGCAAATAAGCGCAACATGACCCAATGCACCGGCAGAGCAGACTCCGTCTGTCATTAACGAAATTGACAGGAAAACGCAACAATGTTCTGCACACAATCTCTTTACAGGACATATTTGGTAAGAAACTCAGACCAGGCGCACTCAACAGTAGTGCGATCCCCGTGTAAGGATGCAGTCAGGCATTCCATTCTGTAGATACTCTGGGCAACCCCCAGCCATTCAGTTTTGCTAGGGAGCATGGGCCTTTTCCATACCATAGTGAGAAAGGGTCGTGCAGCCATCAATAGACCTTGTACCATTTCGGGTGCCTTCACGACCCTGTCCTCTGTTTCAATCAGGCCAAATAAGATGAGCAGCGGATGCTTCTCCCTTTCATCATCATCCAAGTCCCTGATCCAGCTAAGAACTTCTGACCAGTAGGCTTGAACCATTGCACATCCCCACCACACATGCCAATAATCAGCCCGCATCCCGCAGCCCCTCCAGAAGTGTGGGCTTACCCCCTGGTACATTTTGGCAAGCCGGATTGGGTCGTACTGCCGTCTATACAGCAACTTGACGGCATGCAGTTTATACTGACAGGATATTGATGACTTTGCCGTGCGTCTGCATATTTGTAACCATAACTTTTGTGAGATTTGCCTGCTCATATCTAATTCCCATCTGCTTTTGAGCACCAGGGAGGGTGTGATATCGACCTCAATCAATGCGCCGATCAGACCTCTAGAGCCCGTGCATAAGTCAAGGATCCTTTCGAATGGGGTGAGATCCCTCTGTAATTGTTCTTTCCATATCGGTCTTGTCATTACCCCCTTGAGTCTCAGATACAGGAAGACCGATAGCGTGCCTATGCCGAGCGCCTCCTGGAGCTCCTGAATGGTTATAAAAGCGCCATTGCGCCGTAGTTGGCCTGCCCTTTCTAGCCCCGCTTGGTACCAGGTTTCATAACCTCCTGGTTCAGGAATTGCGTCTTGAATCCCCAGAGACCAAAGGTGGCCCAGAGGAGAGGGCCATGTCGTAACTCCCACCATTTTCCTTCCTGGTTTCCATATTGTCCATATCATACCAATAATGGGGTGAGATTTAACGGAGGTGATAGTTATCCAGCGCTATCCACTGTGGCTCTGACTGCTGCCTGAAATGTGGGACAAGAACCCTAAGTTGAGCCGCCCTATAATATGTCTCTATGTCTGGAAGGCCCACCCCTGCATTGTCTTTACGAAGCTGAAGCAGGCATCTCAGGATTCTAGGCTTTTGGCCATGCCATAGGAAGGCTAGTAGCAGTTTCCTCGTGTCTGTAAAGTATTCTGGGGGCATTTGAAACAAGTATAATATCTTAGAGAGAAAGACCGTTTTTATGGCATTTAAACGGCTCAGCCAGGAGTTGGTGAGCTTGGACCACCTTTGGATATCTTTTTGCAGGGTAAGTGACAATGGAGGGAAGTTGGCTTCATATAGGGATCCCAAATCACAAGTAACGTTAATGCCCAGGTATCGGAGCGTGGTGAGACTGACTTTAACTCCTTGGGGAGCAAAGCATTCGACCTCAGAATCTCTACTTTTGTCAATCGGGAGGAGGACAGATTTCCCTGTATTAATTTTTAGGCCAGCCAACTCACCGTATTCTTCAATTATGCTGAGCGCGGCCGGGACCAAGTCTAAGGGGGTCAGTCAGGTGCAATAATATGTCATCGCGTATAGGCCCAATTTGTACTCTCGCTCACCTACTGTGATGCCTTTTACTCTACCATCGTGTCTTAATTTTTGCGCTAGGGGCTCGAGTGACAATACAAATAATATCGCTGACAAAGGACAGCCCTGCCTCGTCCCCCTTTCAAGGGGAAACCAACGAGAATAGCCTCCGTTCACCGTCACTGATGGCGTGGGGGAACTGTACAGTGCTTTAATGGCGCGGCAGAGTTTCGGTCCTAGCCCTTTCGACACCAATACCCCTTCCAGAAAGTTCCACGACACCCTATCAGAAGCCTTCTCGGCATCTAACGACAAAAGGGATGGATCCCCCCCATTCCCTGTGCCTCGTGGAGTAGATGGAGTGTTTTCCTCATAGTGTCCGCGCCCTGCCTTCCGAGAACAAAATCAACTTGGTCAGAGTGTATCAACCTAGGGAGGTGTGTTTCAAGCCGAGCCGCAATGACTCTGACGTATACCTTAGCGTCGATATTGAGGAGAGAGATGGGGCGATAAGAGCTGCAGTATTTGGGGTCTCGACCTCCCTTTGGAATAACAGCAAGGAGGGCTTGAGAGAAGGACGGAGGTGCTTGGCCCGTGTCGAAAATATGATTAAACAAGGATGCAAGAAAGGGAGCAATGAGGGTGGAGAATGTCTTATAGAAACCAGGCGTGAATTCGTCATTGCCTGGGGCCTTCCCTGTTTTCAACCTCTAAATAGCATCTGTAACTTCCTCCTCTGTGACTGGCATATCCAGGGAATCGGCCTCCATGGTTGTAAGTGTGGGGATCCGCGCTTCCTTAAGGTATGTGTCTATTTCCCATTGCTATATTTTCAACCAAAGGGCAGGGCGCTTGATAGTGTCGAACGCCTGAGTTAGATCCACAAAGGCCAAGTATAGCCTTTTGGTTTGATTTTTCTCGGCCCTTGCTTTAAGGATGATGTTAATGAAAATGTTCAATGTTGTCCCTATTCCCTTCACAAATCCAGATTGCCACTCATCCCTATGGGCAGATATTGTTGCCCACAGCACTATATTTTTTAGCAATAGGGTGGCAAATAATTTGCCAGCCACATCTAGAAGCGCTATTGGGAGATAGTTAGCAGGATCAGACCTTGAACCTTTTTTAAATATGGGCACAATTATTGATTTCTTCCATGACAGAGGTGTTCACCTGGTCTCTGCGATGTGGAAGAACAAAACAGACAGAAATATGGCCCATTGGGTAGGGTTTTCTCTTAGCATCTTGTTTGTCAACCCATCGGGCCCCGGGACACGTGAGCTACTTCGTTTCTTAATGCTCTCCATGATCGAGTCTGGGGGCGAGTTCGAGTCCCTCCCACTTTTGGTCGCTCTGCTCCCCGGCTAAGGAGTTCAGAGCCTCATTATCTGAGATCTTCTTGAAGTAATCTGTCCACGTCGACACAGGTATGGAGTTTTACAGATATGCTTCCTGAGGCCCTTCTTGCCGATTTAATATTGGCCAAATTTCACCACTGTTCCAGGTCTTGATTTTTTCCAACATGTCTTCAGCATCATTTCTGAGGATTTTTTTCTTGTACAGTTTCAGCCAGTTTTTGTGCTGTTGCCTCAGTTTCCGAATTTGCTCGCTCATGTCATCTGGTAGATTTTCTTTTTAACTGCCCCATTTTCTGATGCATGATCTTTTTTCTGGCTGCAACGGTCTGGTCATATACGTGGCAATGTTCGAATACCTGTCGCTTGTCCTTGCCTTTTTTCATTTTAAAGGCTTTGAATAGGACAGTACAGTCGATTCTAGCCTCTCCACTTTTAGATTTCAAGCGGGTAGTCCGCTCGTCCAGGTTCTGTGTAAGTTGGGCGAACCTTATTAGACGGAATTCGAAGGCGATTTCTGCCTTGTGTTATTTCCAGCATTTTATACATGTCACTGCACCGTTCGTGATGGGCAGAATACCAGGTCATGCTTAACAAATTGTGGTTGCTTGATTCCTTCTGTATTACTGACAAGGCTCTCACGTTTATCACTATGTTTATAGACGTGCAAATGTAATCCAGGAACTGGCCCCGTTTAGAAAAATGTTCTAGTCGCCTTACCTGGAATATCTCCCTTGGTACTGCCATTCAAGATTATCAAATCTTTTGAGGACGGCATTTGCTGCCAGCACAGACCTCTTGCTTCAGCAGATGTTGCTTGAGTCCGGTCGGTGTCGCATAGCACACCACTGGCATCAAAACAAATACGATTTATATCCCCACAGAGAACAATCCACGCATCTTTGTGCTTCAGTCGCTGGTCGTCAATTAAATCAGCTACTTGATCAGGGAATGCCATGCACTCAGTAAGTGCCGGATTCCATACAGGTTAATAAGGATCAGTGTCTTTTTGTGATTTAGATCGCCCCAAGTCACCGTGCCAACCAGTATTTGGATATAAGGATTTGGGGAAAGAGATTCAACAAGATCAAAACCCAAGCAGACTTTAATGGCGATTAACAGGCCTGATGATGGTCTGCCCCTAAGACCTTTGATCGCTGGGTTTAAATACACTTCGTAGCCCTCTAGTCTTAACCATGTCTCTTGGAGGCATGGAATGTCATGGTTGCCAATTGATGAATCGCCCCCCAAAAATAGATGGACGAAACCCCTTGTGTTCCAGCTGGCCAACATCACTGGGGTCTCCTCTGCCTCCTGATCCAGTTACAGCATGTTTATTTTGTCGGCCAAAAGGCCCACAAGCCACTTCCAATTTTGATCGGACCCTTTGTGATCTCTTGAGTTGTCCCCTTTCTGGTCCCTTGGATTAGTCTCAATCTTCTGATTCTCCCTTCTTGAGTCAAACCTCAGGGCCTCTAGACGCCTAGATCTATAATGTGATGAATCCTTGTTTCGGTCTCGGGATGCATGTCTCTGTCTGTGCCAATCATGGGACTTCTCATTCTCTGGGATTTCTGTCTTGGATTCCCACTCCGTATCTTGGATGGTTCTCTTCTGTTTGCCTGCCCATAAGCACACCCTTTAGAGCGAGCCTGGCTGACTGGCGTCCTTTGGTTTGGGGTTGCCAAACGTGGGTGTCTTCGTGGGGGCTGAAATTCCATCAAGTCAAAGCCCAGTGCTCTCAAACGAGTTGCTTCTTCAACTAAAAGCTGGCTAATCAAGGGTCTTGATGGATAGAGGGCTACTCTGTCCGTGCAAAGTTCATCTAAGAATTCAACTGTGATCAGATCAACCGAAGTAAGAAGTTGCAGTCTTGGAACATGATGAAACAATCGAACCACGTTTGCCCTATTCATTATTAACCCATCATCTGTAGTCTCTATCCTCTCAAGTAGTAGCCCATCTTGACAAGAGGGGTTCAGCCTATGGTGTCGCCCCACATGTTTTCTTTTTTCACTCTCCAATTTCCCCAGCTGGGACTCTTCAGTCCAAGCTAAAACAATCAACTGAGGCGCGCAGCCCCTTAGGTACATGCACAAGTACAAAATTATTTACAATCTACTACCAATGTCAAATTGGATAACCCCTGATTAAAATATTTGTAAGTGCTCAAAAAGAAAGGAAGATTACTGTACCCACACCCTACCGCCACTGTTATTTGGGAGCACCAATTATCTAGTTTGATCCTCCGGAGGATTCTTAAATCACAAGTTCTAATCCATGTTTATGGGTGTTTTGGTAGTGTTTTATTTGAATAGCCAGTTCTTCTGGGATTTTCTTAAAGCTGGTTGTTTTTCCTCCATACGCAGATGCCAGGAATAGAATTCCAGAGCTTGGTCGACGGAAAAGAAAAGGATGATCCATTTTGGTATTTCTGATTGCCACTTGACACTGTTAAAAAGACCAAGTTATTGGATTGTATGCAGGGGTAGAAATGTCAAGCTGCAAGCTACTATCTTTGCATAAAAAGTCACTTGCCCCCTCAATTCTCCTCATTGGCTTGTAGTGGATGAATATCCTTGTGGTATATTCCGGCCCCTGGCATAAAAGGTGTGGTGAGTGATTTATAGGGATTTTAATGGAATCCTATGTTTGATCAGGAACCAGTGGAACATTTGAGGGGTGGGCAGCAATGTGTTTGTATGTTTGAACTCTTGTAAGCACCTTGCTGTGGCATTTTGGACTGTAGTCTGTTTAATAAGTAATTGAGGCGTCAAAGGTAGAGGTTGTTCGTATGTTCTAATCTGGAGAGTACATGTGCAGTGATTGCCATGATTCTGTTGGGAAGGGTAGCTATGGCATAATGCACTAGGTCATCCAGAGTTTGAGAGGAGCAGATTTTTGATATAGCTTTTTTTGTGAATTTTAGTTTAGCAAAAATGTATTGCACAAAAATGCAATACAAGAACAAATGAAAGTTATAATAAAAATATATATTTTTTGGGTTTTTTTTTTGTTTTATTGGTTAAACAAAGTTAAACCTTTAACATTCCTTTAACAATCCCTCCTCAAAGAGGTGGAGGCCCCCCAAATTAGGTTCAAGTTCAAAATCCCTAAATGATCACCCCTAGGCCAGAATCTCCAGTTGTTTGGGTGGCGTCCACCTCAGACTCCCCCTCCTCCTGCTCCAGTTTTAAGGATTCAACAAATTTCAATGCGTCCAAAGTACGGCCCACTTTCTCAGCTGTGATGAGCCTTTCCCAATACTCTTCTTCGTTCTCCTCCGAGATCAGGCTCGTATAATTTCCCATGTACATCAGGCGATTCAATATCAGGTTCGGACAAGTTAGCATCACATGCCTTATAGTTTCCAGTTGGTCCTTCTTTCTGCAAAATCTACAGTATGCTAGTGATTTGTCAATTTGCCTTCTTCGCCACCATATTTCTCTCGAGTGCCAGATGTTAAATCTACAGCGCGTAAGCAGATCTCGGTAGTGCTGTGAGGGAAATTACCTCAAATATGGAGGTAATATATTCAGAGCTTTGCGTTCCCAGATGACATTATGACATAGGTCTCGTGTTAATTTCTTTTCCTGCGTTTCCTCCCAGTCTTTTTCCCGATTTGTTCTTTTAGCCTTATATGGGTTATTTTTCAGGGTGTCTTCCGAGATCGCCAGGTATTTTAAAGTTTCTTCACATCTCATTTTCCAGTCTTGGAGAATTGAATCACTACTGGAAAACCCTGGCTTTGCTAGGATTCTGAATGGCACGGGTGGATTGTCCAAAATACACTTTCTATAAAGCGATAGTGATTTCCACGTCGTGATTGAAGTGATGGATTGCAGTCTTAGTTCCGATCTTATAAGTTCCAAGGGTAGCGAATTTGGAAGGCGCAAGATCTTTCGCCAGAAATAGGCTTCGCATAGGTTCCAGATAAAAATAATCATACAGACAATCAAAGTTAACAAATATTTGTTAATGTTACAAGAATATATAAATGTATTCTTTACAATACCGTGCAATCTCTAAAAAAACTTTCAAAGTCTTAACATCCTTTTGATCAACCTCACAGCAGCAATTATAAGAGAAATCTGTCTACCACTCAATATTCTTCTCCAAAAATCCTGCGAGCCAAGAGAAGCAACATCATATACAAAATGCATAAAATATGCTTTCCTTAGCTCTTGCAGGATCACAGAGGGTAAGAATAAATGCTCTAAAGATTCCAGGGCAGAGACATCCCTGCGGTATCAGCAGGTTCTATTCGCACAAATCTTTTTACTTCTAGCACCAATAATTTCATGTATGAGATACAGGTTTAAACGCAACGGCAAAAACGTAAACCATACCCAACCATTTGCAGGTTTTTATTAAATAGTGAGGGAAAACCTGAAATTTTGTTTCCACTCGCCCCAGAAAACAAAATAGTTTCAACCCATTTAGAGAATCTCTTGTAACACACTAATAATTCCCAAAAATTCTTAACTTTTTTTTTTTACATAATCCGGGTTACATATTAAAAAAATTACGTGATAGGGAAATGGTACTCAATGCATCATCGCAACCTTTTACCTGATCCGTGAGGGCATCAGCTTGTCAATCAAGTAGAGCAGCATACAAAACGAAAAAGAACTAGAGATCTCAAACTAGCCATTCCGGCCAGAGGCAAGGTCTTCCTGAGTATGGGTAAGGGGACTCAAGATCAAACTTTCAACAGGAACTTAGTGTTTTATTTTATTTCAAGATACGTTTTGTCCCCAAAGAGCACATATGGCATAACCATGGCAATGTATAACTGGTAAAAGAGAGAATTTACCATATTTAAAACAATTTTTTAAAAATGTGTGATGCAAAGAGCAATGCTTTCATCCGAAGGGTCTTTAAAATTGCCTTTGCGCTACTTATTCTTAGACTATTATAACTAAGGTACTTAAATTCACTGATAATGTACTTTTTAATATTCCTAACAAACCAGGAGAAGTTTCCTTATGTTTTCTGGGCTGGAAAGACCACCATTACTTTCGTTTTTTTTTAAAATATTCATATAGAGAGCATTTGAATTTTTAATTCATCCAATGCTCCCAAAGCCTTTTGGAGGCCTATGAGTTTGGTTCATGATTACCAGGTCATTGGCATAAGCTAAACACTGCAGAAGCACCAAACGCAGTTTCAGAGGTAAAGTTGCCATATTTAAGAAACAATTGTTCAGGTCCAGAAAATACAGATTGAACAGGGCTGGTGCCAAAACAACCCTGGCGCAGACTCTCAAATGTCTGAAACTTTTCTGACCTGGGACCCTTACAGTCCAGCCTTAATTGGAGATGGGTATTGGTATGCAAACTCTTAATTATATGTTAGAGCTGGAGTAAAGCCCCACTTAAAATGTTTAGTTGACAGTTTATGTTTTACTAGATCAAACGTCGATGATTGATCAACAAAGGCACAAAAAATGGACTTCTTTTTTAGACGTGTCTGGAGAAAAAGGAAATGGAGCAAAACCCCATTTTGATTGGTGCCTAATCCCTTTCTGAAGCTTGCCTGAAAATGATTAATCAAGTAGGGTAATCTGGTGGTCATTTATGGGAGAAGACCTATACCCTTTCTTATAAATGGGAATCACCAAAACCCAATTGTCAGGATTTCAGAATTTCTTTCAGAGGAGTGTTTGAAAATCACACAAAATGACTTGTAGACCATAAGTATGGGTCCCCTTTTAAGATGAAGTTAGGCAGGCCATTGGGACCTCTAGTCCCATTGGTTATGGGCTTGAATATTAGACAATGTCCAATTTGGAAAAATCAAGTCCCACAGGGTTTTACCAAAATGACTGGCATTTTGAATAAAGTATTTTTACCTTGCACTCACCTCTGCATTCTTTATCAGGAATAATATTTAATTGAAAGTAATCATTGACAAGCCCTTTTGTCGTTCACTATGCTCCAAAAGGCTTGAGTCTTTCCCTAAAACAAGTGCTAGCAATAGTCTCAATGTCTTGCTGGTACAAAAGTGAACAATAACTCTTTACCCGGTTCATATAGGAACACTTTTGACATCTCAATTCCACCTTCCTATCCAGGGAGCACTGTTCCCTCTGCCACCTTATCCGCAATCTGCGCTTGCCTTTGTGTGACAGGAGGGTTGTCTCAAAGGTGTGAATTTGCCTTAACCTACTTATATGAAGACTCAAGCGCTACATCAAGTTAGTATTCCTAAAATAGTGCAGAGTTTTTCTAAATTCACTTGGATCGAAAAACTTGTTCCTTCTTTAGTAGGGTAAATCATATACAAAGCTGGACAATTTACTGTTTAGATTGCCCACAAAGTTTTTTGGTTGGATTAATTTGTTCTCACCGACATTACCCACTAGCTCACATAGACCCAAAGTTGTGTTTTCCCAGCTCAAGTCAAAGGCACACACCAAATGAATGTGATCACTGACAGAGGTGTCCAAGATCCCTCTCCCAAGACAACCATCTTGCATAGCCTGGAGACAAAAAAATAATCAATCATGGATAACTGGCTACCTCAACACTATGACGTGGCAGCCTGAACGTCTCTGGAGCAGTTCCCAAATAGTTTATGCAGCCCCAAAACCTCCATAAAGGGCATCCAATCTATCGCTTTCCTAAGCCGGGACATCTGACCAGACCCGGACTCAGACAATATTTATGAACACCATCATACTCCACACATGTACAATTCAAGTCGCCCCCTATTGAGATTGTCGCAGTATTAAATTGTGCAGCCCATGCGCTAAAATACTTGCTAAATTGTCGAGGGTTAATCACTTTATTTTGTTCCCAGATTCCAATATACATTAATAATTAGAAAATCAGGGGACCCGCAACCCCACCATAAGGTCTACCCAACTGACCCCTAAGTGCGGGTTCAATAAAAGAAACATAATCATCCAGGCAGAGGTTCTCTCTGGCCCAGACTTCCTCAAGTAAAATCATTTGAAATGTATTAAATACCAGATGGTCAGGATTCATTTCTAGAAGATGGGCTTTGATATGGCTTTTGCCTGTGATTAAACTGTGATGGTGCTGTTCATGAGGAGCCTGCGATTTCTTATTATGGCATCGACGGCGGACAGGTTCCCATTTTTCCCAGACATTGGATTGGTGTGAGATTCAAGGTTGTATTGCCACAAATCATCGGTTCAGTTTTGGTTGGATTAAGTCTGTTGTCATTCATGAGTTGACTTGCATGAGGCTTGTGGTTTACTTTATGAAGGGTTATTTGTAAGTTTGTAGATGATTTGGCTATCTTCTGTCTATTTGAAACATGTGTGGTCTGAATCATTTGAGTTTCCAGAAGGAGGACATGCAGAGGAGAGACAGAGAGAGAGAGAGGGGCAGTATCATTGGGGTACTTTGCAAGTGAGAATGTGGGGACTTGACCTAAAAAGGGCCCCCTTGTTTGGGGTTTCTTTTTTGTCAGTGAAGCACAATCTGATACAAGCAATGTGACTTAATGTGATGTCTTCCATTCTTATACTGGGAATTTCATGTCTGATAGTGCCACATGCAATGGAGATATCCAGAAAGATGAGTTTACTTGGCATTTTAGTGTCTATTATTTCTAAGGCACTTCCAGAAAGAGCAGAGTATACATTAGATTCCCCTCATAGATCTGACTCTTAGGAACCTATGGTAGAAATCATCATATTAGTCAGAAAGAACATTACCAAAGGTAAGTAATGTGCTCTTATCATTCCTCCCCACTACCTTCATCTGGGGAAACCTTTTTGGTTGGGTTTTCAGCTTGGTTATTGACTGGGGGAAAAGTGGTACCTCCTCTTCTTCTTCCACTGATAGTTGCAGGACCTCTTAACCTTCTTCGGAGCAAGTTTCTCACAAGTGCAATAGTTGTCCTTGAGTGAGTGAGCGAGCAAGTGGAAACAGTAGACAAAGGGTCAGAGGAGTCAGAAAAATGTATTTATACCCTGGCCCATTATTAAACAAATACTAATCTTAGTCATTACACCATTTCCCATCATTCTTAGCTTATCGATTCTCTTCAAACCTTCCACAAGTAGACCACTCTTCCTTAATCTGACATATATTAAAAATGTTACTTCCAACTATGAGCCAAACAAACGTCCTTCATTCACCAGTAGCCATATTGGTGAACTGATTGATACTTAGTTTATATTGGCATTTATGTCAAATGCGAGCATCGACCACAAGTTAACTAGGACAACACAGCAGTTCCAGTGGGTGGGCCATACAGAATGTTTACTCAAGAATTAACTGTTTTGACTGTCTTCTTGACTTCCTTTCATGCACTCTCACACAGTGCTGATGCCGCTCATGTTAACACTCTTATTATTGCAAAAATAAATGTATTTCTAAAAAATATATTTTCTTGTTTATTTAACAGGAAAAATGCCAACAGTGGTTTCTCCGGAGCTGTATCGGACCAGGTTCTGTGAAGCAATGGACAAATACTTCCTCATGGTGCCTGACCATTGGACGGGATTAGGCCTGAACTGTTGAACTGAAGCACATTCTTTGCACAAATTGAAATTGTGAGAGGACTTTGGTGGATCAAATTCGTTTTTAGAAAAAAAGGATGTTTGTAAGCAAAAGTGTTACATTTCACACTTTAGCTCCTCAAAAAACCATCATCTGCTGATAACACAAAAGAAACATGATGGCTTTGAAACTCCCTGGCCACAAGTCTAAAGTTTCAAGACTTCCATCGTTATTGCACTTTACTGTCTAAGCCAGTCTTGGAAAGAGTTGAGGCTGCTGAGTAACTTTCACTCCACATCGGGGCACTTAAGTTTGTTGGGTAAAAGCAACAATCAACACAATAGTATTTTGTTGGAATTGACATGTACTGTTCCAGAGCTAGCTGGAAAAATTGTATTCAGTATTTAAGTTGGGCATTGCAAAAAAGACAATCTGATTTCTTTGGACAATATTTTCATCTAAAAAATGTGTTCCCTTTGAGGGGGACACAATCATTTTTCCATTGTTTATACAGTTGTTTGGAAGCTGGAAAGTTGCGGAACAACACATAGGTGATTGGACGAAGATAACATTTTCAAAGACTCCACAACATTTGCCTGCATTTAGGGAATGCTTGAGTTTCATCTGCTCAACTGCTATTCCTTAAAGGGACAAGGATTTGCTCCACTGTAATATTCAATTTGCAATCAAGGCCAGTTATTTCCATGCTCCCATTCTCATTCACCTGCAGCATTGTTTACCCTAGAGGCAGAGAAATAACCATGAACATCGATAACCAGATTCAGAACAAGAGGGTCTGTGACCAATTGGTTGCTGGATTAATGCCGGAAACACTCCAGAGTGCTGGCCACACTAAGCCAACCACTGTCAATTGGTGGCCGCAAGTAATCTTTGAAAAAAGTGATCTGGTTGCTTGTTTCCAACCTTGCCATGCAGCACTTTGTGTGATAAACATATTTAATCATTTTTGCATCAAAATGGCTGGAATAGAGATTTTGAAAAACTAAAGAGTAAGTGCATAGCGCTTTCAATATTGAGTTCTTCTATGGGAGAAGAAAATGTTGAACATACCCGAGGACACCACACAAAGAAGAGCTGGGGAGCAATGTGTTCTATCCTGGTTTTATTTCATGTCACTTGTTTGTTGAGATCTAGGTATACATGGTAGGAAATACTTATTAGTTTAATGTAGTACTTCATACTTAGTATTCACCAAAGCAGTCATGAAAATGTAGAATCTTGACAAAGCATTCCATTGTTAACCCCCTGATATCACTAAATGTTAAAACTCCACGTGCACAAATCAGGTGCATGACAGGGGGTCGGGGCAGAGGTCTAAAAATTGGGTCAAATTCGATACAAAGAGTCTTTTTTGGATTAGACTTTAATTTTACTGTTTCTAAAAATATTCAGTTAAATGATCTACTTTCTGCAAATTCACATGTCGTTTTAGTTATCATGGGGTCTTTGGTGAACTGCTGTTGGCAGCAATGAAGATTGTTGAACAATTAGACTAACAAATATGTGGATGTTTGCAAATGCTAAGAGCCCCTTGATCAAAAAACGAGACCAGTGCTTTTGAGTATGTTATAAACTATTGCATCTTATGTTTTCCAAGCTATTCTCACTCTTCCTTGTTCTCCAATCTATGAATCTGAAAAGGACTGCAACAACAAACCTGCTAGATTTTGACTTTTACTTGGTCTGCTCCTACCCTTTCATAAGCATTCTCTATGCATCAAGGATCCCATAATCATAGCAATTGGTGAGGCCCAGTGACTAAGTATTAAATATCATTAATACAAAATAATGCCTGCATAGGTTGTAACTAGCAGTACCTCAGGGGCCAGCATGGAAAGTTGACCTTCAGCAAGGAGCGTATCCAAGCCATTTGTCAGAGATGGGGACAAAGGTTTACATTTTCTTTGGTTTCTCGCTGGCTCTTTCCCAGTCTCCCAACATATTCATGTGTTCTTTCTGGAAGTGACATTCATATACAATGAATGTATGTTTTGTTTTGATAATTTTATTATCCTTGACATTCCTTTGTTTGTTCTCACCTACAGAGTAATTTCCATTTTTGTTTGTTTGCTTGTATAATTTAACTGTGCAGACTAATTACTTCTTCCTAGTGGAACTGAACAGCCTTAATGTTTACAAGTGGATAACGACCTATGGAATGAAGACAGACCTTTTTTTAAATAAAATTACAGTTTCAGTACTTTACACATTCTGAGCAAAGCAATCTACTTTTCTTTATCTTTCTATTGGACTTGCTGACTGGCACTAACAACCAGTCATGTGCCTAAACATGATGCAGCAGTTGGGGAGCCACACAAATCTGTCGGCAATGATTCGAGAGGTTGGCAGTGAGTAGCTGGAATGATGATGCCATGGTTTTCACCCACTTAAACTCCAAAAGTGGCTGGTAGGAATCAGCAAGCCCATAAGGCTGTGCAGCTGTGACGCTGGTCTCTGCCCGGGGTTCAGGCATTTTCAGTGACATCTCGCACATGGGGATGAGATAGCGGGGAGGCAGAGAGCGGAAGAGGAAAAGAAAATCAAGGTTGCTTAGAAAACTCTTGAAAATTATATAAGGAGACAGCAACAGTGAAATGATTACCCCTTCAATGTCAAGGGTGTGTTTCTTGGGTACCTAGTGGAATCACGTTGGAGTGAAACCATGCTACAAAATATCTGTTAGGAACCTTTAAAAAGGGTGGGGGCATAAATGGAAAACTAGTGATCAATATTATATGGCTTTCTGGAAACAGGCACTTTGCCACACAATATGTACCCTTACTATCAGCACAGTGAATGTAGTTCTCTTGAAAAATGTTGCTCCATAACACAAGAGAGATAAGCACAAGTAATTTGCCGTGGAAGGTACCTTTCATTTGGCAAAACCTCAAATTTTAAAAGGCCACACAAAAGATGATGAAGATAGCTTTTGTTTTGAACAATTGGAAATATGTTTAGATAGGTTAAGTGACTACAAAATGAGTTGGGAATCAAAAATGAGAGGTTTTGAAGATAGAAATGATAAATTGAGGAATTAATTATAGAAAATTAAGAAAAGGCACTGCGATCATAAATATGAAATGGAGCAGAGCCAAGCTCAACTTCTGTTACCTCACTATATAGTCAGCGAGCACCTGAAGGGAAAACATGGGAAGAGGATATGCAGGGAAAGGGGAGGAAGTCATTCTCGAAGTACTGGGTGCTTCAAACAACCTGCAATGTCATGTCCACCTCCGCAGTAGCAGTGATCTGGCAGTGTTGCGCATACAAACAAATCCAAGGTCTTGCAGCCTTGGATGCATGAACATAACCACAAGTAAGAAAGGGCACGCCCCGGCCAGGCAAGTGAGCAGCACTTCCACAATCTGCTGAAATCCTGTCACAGTTTTGAAGGTGGTGTGTATAGTGCAATGGATGCAAAACTACAGGTTGTTCTGCCATTTGCCAGGCATTGGCACAGCTGGTGCTCGAAATTTGCTAATGATACATGCTCAATGGACATCTGGCGATTTGAGGAAATGCCTAAAGATTTTCCAAACATTATGAAAGAACCTGACCATTTTTTTATTTATTTTTATTTATTGTTATATGGTTATAAAATAACCTTTAACAAATCACAATATCATCAATCACAAAATTAGTTCACAACATAACACAGTAAAATCACAATTACATAACATATACAACATTTAAAATGTATCTCACATCACTTATGATTGACCATGACAAAGAGGAAGTTCCAGACCATAAAAGAAATCAAAAATAAATCCATGATGCATTATTTTTCCACTTATGTCGAGGTTAGCACCAATTTTCGTTTCATATAGTGTCAGTGCAAATTAATGAGACCATCATGTTCAGCATTGTCAACCATACATTTCAATAAGATGGAGAATCCAGTGACAAAGAGTCCATGTAATTTGTCACTGCAATAGTGATGGCATTAGTTCTTCCCACAAGACAAAGCTGCCAGACCGACTCACAATTAGTTAAAGCAAATAGATCAACATATTTGCCAAAGAGCCAAAGAAAATACCTCGTTTAATGCTCAATGCAGGGTGGTGATGATGATGATGATGTGACGCAAGGTTTCAACTTCGTTCTTTCCATGGCAAAATCTACAAAACCTGGGTTCAGGCCCATGGTGACCATTACGTAATAAAATCTCCCTAGTCGGTAAAAGATTCCAACAGAATCGTAAACATTTACCGGTAATTCTGATATCGGGTAAAGAGTTAAAAACGGGGCGAGAATGCCAGACTTCTTACGATCTTTGCTTAAATGAATTAATGATTTGTATGAATGCATTTTATCTGTTGTGTAGGTACAAACATGGCGAAATAAATTGGCTATCAATTCATGCTCTGAAGACCCAATTTGCTCCAATAAACTGCTACAGAAGTTTTAAAAAGCTTCCATGTAATGGTCCCCTTTCTTAGCAAAAATAGCTAAATCTACAAATAGGGTACCCTTAGACAGGTCTTGTATCTTAGAATAAAAATGCAGGTACTTCCAACTGGCCCTTGCTTTGAGGGAAACGTAGCCCAATTCGTATTGAATCAATGATAAAGGCACACTATTGGGAATATTCAGTAATTGTTTTCCAAATAAAGGATTCTAAGCAAGGGTGAACATCCAGAACCCACAGTGGTAACCCCATACTATCTTAAAGAAGTGTTGTGGCTAGAGAAGAATAGCATTACAAGATCCCCAATGCTTCTACAGCTAGGACTACAATTATTGGGCAAAGAAAATGCTTAAAATAGATGAACCATACGCCCCACAGATACCATTAGCAGCTCTAAACGGATCCAGGAGAGAACATTTTAAGCAAAACAGAATCTATTGGGAGAACAAAGGACTGATCACAATAGGAGACTTGGCCCCTGAAGGGACAATACAGGAGTTCCAAAGCCTAGTTGAAACCCACGAACTAAACCGCGGTCAATACATAACTTATGCGAGGCTCGCTGGACAACTGAAGACGCGATGGCCATCCCCAACAACCAGGCACACTGAGAACCCAGTACTGGGCCTATTATACCATGTAACTGATGGCAGACCTATGATATCCAGACTATATAAAATTCTCCTGGAAGAAATACCCAAAGACCTAACTAAAGAAAAGCAGACCTGGGAAGCAGAAATCGGAAGAGAAATTACGGATTAGGAATGAACTAAAGTGATGTTATATCCCAAAAAGATATCCAGAAAAGCCAGATTAAAACAGTTACAACTCGACATACTCCACAGAGCATATCTGACCCCCAAAAGGATATCGCTCTTCCCGGGAGCAGACACACCGAGCTGCCCAAAATGCACAAAGAGAAGGCAGGCATGGGACACATGTTCTGGTTCTGCCCAGTGATCCAAACATAGTGGCAAGAAATAGAACAGCATCTACGGAAGAATGGGATAATGGCCCAAAATTGGACAGTCGAAGCTTGCCTCTTAGGACTCTATAATTATCCAAATGAAAACAGAGCAATGAAAAGTATAATAGACCTGGCATCGGCACTGGCCAAACGACGAATAACAATGATATGGAAAGCCAAGGAGGGACCAAAAGTAGAAACATGGTGGAAGGATTTCAGCACGTGTTCGGTGGCAGAGACAGCAATGTTGTACGAAGCGTTGGGAAGGAGAGAAACCGAAAGCTCCACAGACAGCGCAAATGGAACACACTGATAAAAGAACTATTCACTTCACCAGACGACAAACCTCCCTGAACGTAGTATCTGACAAAGCGACAAAAACGAAAGACCTGCGAGAGATGCAATGACCAATAGCTGACCACATCAGTAACCCCTTCAAGAAGATCAGAGCTGGGAAATTTGCAACACTACAAGATATAGCTTTGTGACACAAGTTAATGTTTGAAGTTGGGATTAGGGAGGGCACAACTGAGAGGGTGGTCTTGAGAAGCACTTGGTCGCTATATATTAATATATGATCAGTGAATGCTTATTTTTCCCAGTAAAACTTTAATAAAACAAATAAAAATTAAAAAAAGAACCCACTCTGGTAAGATTTCAATTCCATACAGAATTCCTGGTACCATTTGGCCCTCTTCTTGGCAGGGATCAGAGGGAATTGACAATACTTATTGTCAATTCTGCACACTTGATTTAGCAATTGGGTCAACCATACTTTAATGGGGTCTTTAGAGAGTTTCCCCAGAATGGGAAGCACAAATACACAAAGTTGTCAACCAATTCAATAGAAGCAAGATCGATTCGCCATGTGTACTCCCTAAAGGTAGTGCATTGAATAATTTTGGTCTTGTTGGAGTTAACTTTGAGTGAATGGATTGTGGCAAAATCCGAGGATGCGCTAAAACGGCGCTGCAGGCCCAGTTCGGTGCAGTCAAATATTATAAAATTGTCTGCATAAGCCATCCCCCAGCCCTTTCAAGTTATGCAAACTTGGAGTGGCAAATTCAGCGTTTATAAGTGTTTCCACAACATCAGACACAAATTAAACAAGGTGGGCGCCAACAAGCAGCCCTGTCTCACACCCTGATAGGTCTTTATTTTGCGAGACAGCGTACCCTGCTGGTCTAATCTTACTTGAATATTGGATCCCTCGTGTAAACCAATAATCAAGCGTAGCAGTCCTTCTAGTATTCTTGCCCATTTGCTTAACTTATTCCATAGCAGACCCCGATCTGTCACGTCAAACGTGGCAGATAAATCAATGGTTGCTAAAAAAAAACAGAATTAGATTTCGTAGAGCAATCCTGGTTCATTACAGTCTTCAAAATAAAGCCATTTAGTGTGGGGTCCAATCTTTTCTGAAACCCAGTCTGCCATTTAGATATTATTCCCAGCGTCAATTGCCATTCCTCTAGATACCCCAACAGCCAGGTCGCAAAGACCTTGGTGTCTGCATCGAGGATGGCAATTGGCCGATAGTTAAGCAGGTCAGATCTAAGCCCCTTTTTGAAAATTGGCAGAACTATCAGCAATCTCACCATCATATACATGTTTATGATGCTGTTTCCCCGCCCGCAAAGAGGTCTTGTATATAAACACACTTTGAGTGATCAGATATTCCACAGAATCTGCAAAGTTGTTTACAGAAAAGTAAGAAGTAAGAATATCCTGTGGGTTAGTAACAACAAGAGTAGACAAAAAGGAGTTCATCCTAGACACTGAGAAGGGATTCCAAATAATTCTATTCCCTGCTACATTGACTTCAATACTGGAAGAGAGACACCCTCCACTAACCAGAGCTCCACACCCAATTTGAAATTGGTAGATAGTGTAAAATGATCGCTACATTCTGTGGGCAAGAAGTTTAAGCAGAGGGATCTTTCCACGAGCCCTTGGCTGATTAAAATATAGTCCAAAATTGAACGACTCGTGCCCCTAAATCATGTATAGTGACCAGGTACATCCACATTAGTCGCTCCATTCATAATCACCAATCCTACTCCTGTTAGAGCCTTCCACCAAATAAAGCCTAGATGATCTTTTCCATTAGTATCTGTGCTTAGTCCACATCGGGAGCATTGAGATAAACAGTACGAATTAAGGTCACCTGAGAGGAGGATTGCACCTCTCCCCCAAGTCTCCAGCCACTCGTTGGTAAACCAGTTATCTTTCCAACAAAACTGTTTATATTCCCAAACCTGCATGCCAATAAACATTCAAAACTAAGATGTCCATTATAGGATTGAGTGTCATTCGTATATGTGTGACCAATATGCCGAACAGACGTCCACGTGCCCAACTATCAATATTCAGCAGGAAGATTTAATCAGCGTTAAGTCGCCCGTAGGACAACCTGTTGAACCCTTTTTTGCGGATTGAAAAGTGAGAATAAAACCATTGATCAGGGAAGATTCCATAAGCCACGTTTCCTGTAGGTTGATTAGTTTTAGATTTAAGGACCACCACCTAACCCGCCCGCTTCGGGTCTGTAAACGTACATTCCTATAATCAACAAGCCTATACCAACTTGCCCTATAGCGGCACTGTCCCCCCGACGTGCATATATCTCCTGACCTGCCTGCTGCTCGCGGGAACTTGATGATACTTGTCCACATTATACCTTACCTACAACCTTATTCCCCATTGTCTGTAGCCACGCACGATAGTTCGCTCATGTTACCTCGTCATTAACCCTGATCCATAAGTGTGCCAGAAGTACCTGCACCGCCTAAAGCGCGGCGGTCCTTACAAGTGCTTAGCCTTTTCATGCTATCCGCTTTTGCTCTCTATCTAATTGTGACCGTATGTTGGCCGTAATGGCTTGCACTACCACTGTTGAATACATGTTTAACTAATTGCACTGTATACTGCTTTGTGGAATGTACTCGGCACACCACCTTTTATGATTTGCCTGCTAAGGATATGTGATGATACACAGATGCAGGACGCCCTGCCACCTACGACTAGTATTCATAGTGTCACTACGCTAACCATCCGCATACTAATGTGCCTGCCTGCAACCCAATTCTACACAAAACCTTGCCAAACAATGACACCCCTAGCCACCTACCTCAGTAATCACCGCAGAATCACACGAAGAGTCAGTATACATAGACCTGCACCAGTCGCCTGGCACACTGCTCAGTCAAACCATAGCCTCGCTCAACATGGCACCCCCAGCCATCGCTCCTTACCTACACTGCATATTCAACCTAGGCAACCAGAGCAACCTGAAACCTACACATAATTCAGCCACCTTGCAACAGCATGACAGGCCCAAGCCTATGACATCTATTACTCTTAGAATGGCCACCATACTACCCAACGCGGACATTATCCCCCCCCACGCGTTTCCTGACACTGACTAACATCCAGGCAGCACCCACAGCACTAATTGCTCAAAAAATAAAATCTGGCCTCTTATCCTAAGTCTGATCACTTCAGAGGCACCATTTACACAATGGCCACTTCACCTAGCGCAGGCATTATCTTGCCTACGCTCTTTCTACCACCTACCACCTTCCAGACCGCACACACAGTACCTAGTGCTCAAAAGCTTAATTCCTGCCTCATGCTTCCCAAGCCTGATGACATCACATGCACCTCTCACTACCATCTGTCCAACAGACACAGCCTACCCTGCCCACTCCCCTCACGCAACTACAGCCTGTCCATCACCACGAAGAACCACCCCCTCACTAACATTGAGAAAAATTCACCTCCGCTCTAGAACCACTCACTACACCTCCACTACGCCCGCCCACCCCGCAGGCCCACCCGGTACACTCCAGCACCCCCAAACGGAACCAGATACTTTCCATTCCGAACTCCCAGAATGCTACCACCACCTGTGCTACTGCCACACTCAAGAGCACCCCACACCCACACACATCAAAGTCACTGCCAAACAATGTGTAAAACCTCTGCCCAAGAGACAGCAAACACAGAAACCAACCATATCTCATCAACACTAGGTCACTCGTAGCGCACACTCTAGATATCACGGACCTAATCACCATGAATAACTTGCACCTATTAACCATTACGGAAGCTTGGCTACATGCAGAAGCTGACTCCTCACTATCCCTAGCAATCCCCGAGAGCTACTCCATCTTCAGAACTGATAGACTAGGCGCTAAAGGAGGAGGAGTAGCAATCATCGCAAAAAAACAACTCCTGATAAGGGAGGTCCCTAACCAATCACTCCACTCAGGGGAATTGCTATCCGTCAAACTGGCACTCGCACACTCCCAACATTACGACCATCCACCTCATCTATAGACCACATGGTGCAGTCGGCTCCTTTGAAGAAGATGTGACCCAACTTCTCGCTACGAACACCAAGCCTTCGTCCCAAATAATCCTACTGGATGACCTTAACCTCGGTCTCTATGACTCAAAGGACAACGCCTCCACGCTCGCTGGCACTATGGAAGTGTTAGGCTTTACACACTGCATTACCAACCCCGCACACACCAAAGGCTGCGCACTCGATTTGTTGGCAGATCACAACTGCAACATTAACATCCTGTCCAACACACCATAACCTTGGTCGGACTACCACCTCATTCTATTCACAATACCTAAAAACAAAACCATTGACACCTCACCCACTACCACCCCAGCTGCCCTATCCTGAAACACTTGAAATATAACGCTTGAGAAATTACTACCGCTGATGCTTTCCCATCATAGAACACCAGAACTGTACTGGCAACAATCCATCCACCATGGTGGAGCTATACAATCAAACCAGCCTAGCGGCCATAGACAAAGTAGCACCTCTAAGCCAGCATAAACCTAACCTTATGCGCACATCAACTTTTGGTCACCCCCAACCTCAAAACCCTACACAGCACCAAAAGATCTGCTAAAACCAATTGGAAAAAATCTCCCACTGATCTGAACAAATATATTTTCACCTCTGCATCCAAAATCTACAAAAAGGCTATCCTACTTACCAAAAGCTCCATCTATAATGACAGAATCACCAAAGCCCATTCTGGCACCAAAGAACTATTTACTATTTTACGCAAGCTTGAGTCACCAGTGCCCCCCACAAGACTCGTGCACCAATGACACTGCCTGGTGCACGGATATTCAAAAAGCTCTGCTAGACAAAATTGCCCTGCTTCAGTTGAAAATCGAACAAAAAAGGCTAAACCTCACTCTGAATCAACCAATGCAGATCCCTATATACTCCACCCAGAACCATATTACCCACTTCGACTTCTCCCCTGACTCTAAAGAGGAAGTACAGAAAATAACTACTAGCCTCAAACCTTCTCATTGCCAAGGAGACTAATGCCCTGCCTTCCTCATCAAAGAATGTGCAGCTGAATTCACCCCCTTTATCACAACTCTAATCTACGCTTCCTTTGAAACAAACACTGTCCCCGCCAACCTAAAAGACACCTGGGTCCTCCCACTACTTAAGAAGCCCACCCTAGATCCCATCATACCCACAAACTACACCATATAACAGTGCCTTTCCTCCTTAAAATACTTAACCGTGCAGCCTATTTGCAAATTCAAAATCATCTTGAAACCAACAACATCCTAGGCCTCCGTCAATCAGGCTTCTGACCAGCACACGATACGGAGACCGCCCTACTTTACCTCAAAATACAAATTGACGAGATAAAAGACAAAAGCAAACTAGCACTCCTCCTCCTACTCGACCTCTCATCTGCCTTTGATTTAGTTAACCACAACATTTTATGCAACCACCTTGCCTCGGCAGCCCAATGTTCTACTAATGCCTTTCATTGGATACAGTCCTTCCTCTTTAATATAACTATAAGAGTGTTCTCAACAACAGCAGCAGTGCTGCCAGCCCCTATCACCTGTGGCGTTCCACAAGGATCTTGCGTATCACCGACCCTATGCAATATATTTACAAAACCCTTATTCAATCTTCTTGATGACCTGGGTGTCACCTACACCAGCTATGCAGATGACACCCAAATACTCATACCTATAATAAGTACTCATGTCCAAGACACCAAGGGCGCGATTCATAACTTGGCACAGTGAACATGCTAAAGAGCACAATTCACTGTGCCAAATGAGGACGCCCTGGCTCCACCAGTATTCGCAAGTGGGCCTGGGCGTCCTCATAGTGCACGACAGTGCACCTTCAGGATTGCGCCTGTTTTAGTGCTAACGGGTGCAATCCTGAAATCTTGACAGCATTTTTATAAAATAACAACATAATCGTTATTTTATAGAAATGCTGCAGAGATCACAGGTGTATATGAACACTTTCCTATACACGATAAGCAGCTTCAACGTTGAAGCTGCTTACTTTGGTGTATAGGAAAGTGTTCATATACACCCGTGTAAATGAAAGTGTTCATTAATTTACATCAAAGTACAACTTTGAAGCTGCTTGCTTTGGTGTATAGGGAAGTGTTCATATTCACCCGTGTAAATGAAAGTGTTCATTCATTTACATCAAAGTACAACTTTGAAGCTGCTTGCTTTGGTGTAAATGAAAGTGTTCATATACAACCTTGCGGTGTATATGAACACTTTCATATACCCCAAAGTAAGCAGCTTCAATGTTGCAGAATACAACGTTGAAGCTGCTTGCTTTGATGTATATGAAAGTGTTCATAAGCACCATACCGGTGTATATGAATACTTTCATATACAACAAACAAGGCTTCTTATGGCACGGCACCAAAATGGTACTGTATATGTGCGCGATTTTAGCGCACATATAAAACTGGAGCAGTGCCACAAGAATACCCTTTTAAAAATCCAGGTAACGAATGTGGCCGTTGCTAGGTTGGTTTTCAACCCATCCTAGCAACCGCCACATGTATTTGGAAAGTGGCACATTCCTACCGACTTCGAAGAATGCGCCACCTTCAGAATAGGTCTTAAGTAC
The DNA here is from genome assembly GCF_040938575.1 of Ambystoma mexicanum. NCBI lineage: Eukaryota > Metazoa > Chordata > Amphibia > Caudata > Ambystomatidae > Ambystoma > Ambystoma mexicanum. The sequence goes on from NC_090931.1 coordinate 713,309,058, forward strand.
CGAAAAGGTTGTTAACCCTTTTAACAACCTTTTTGGTACTTAAGACCATGTTGAGGATCAGGCCCCAAATCTCTAAACAAAATTTACCAAACGATCCAGGAATGGATGGCCCAACACGGCCTCTGCCTCAACGATGAAAAGACTGAATTACTCATCATAGGATCTCAACACCATCTAAACAAACTAGACGACTCTTTCACAATTGACGGCATTTCCACCAAAGTCTCTAAGGAAGTAAAAACGTTCGCCGTTTACCTGGACTCTGCCCTCTCATTAAATCGACATGTCAGTGCCACAGCCTAGGCGGCAGCCTACATTTCTAAACTTATCAGCACCTTCTTATAAACAGACAGTTGCTTCACGCTAGCCAGAGCGATTATCTTATCCAGATTAGACGCGGCAATGCCCTTTAATTAGGCACCAGCAAACGCAACCTAAAAAAAACTTCAGGTGATCCAAAACAACGCCCTAAGAGCAGCACTCAATATCCCCAAAAACTCCAATATCTCTGCGGAGAGACGCAAAGCCCACTGGCTGCCTGTTCACGATCGAATTGTCTTCAAAACTCTCTCATTGACACACAAATGCATCTCACTGTCAGCTCCAAATACCTATCCAATAAATTCTCACAGCACAAATCCAAAAGACCCACCCACACGCCTACACAAACCTTCTCACTGTTCCCAAATAAAAACTTCAGAAAGCAGGAGGCCACAGCTTCCCAGTGGTAGCTGCTAAACACTGGAATGCACTACCACCAGCCCCCAGATCTGAATCCTCCTTCTTGGCCTTCCGCAAGAGTCTGAAAACCTGGCTTTTTTCACAAGAGTAATCTCACCCACTCACGCATCAGTGGACTCATCCATGCTTACACTTGCTTGACCCTCTTGGCCTACCTGCACTGATAATGTACCTATACTCCACATTTGCATGGTAACTCCCTATGGAAGATGCCTTGATTGTCGGTGATACGTCAAATTAACTCTACTACAATGTTTGAATAAGTGTTTTACCATAAATTGTAAGATACATTGCCTTGTGTTGACCACCAATGTACCACCCATTGTAACAGCTATTGTTTCATGATTCGCGCTAAGGTATGTAATGTTCACAAGAAACGTAGCGCCCAGATGCCCCAGGCCTGGGTGCGCTAAACCAATTACTAAATAAATAAGGAGCGAGCTCACTCCAGGATTGGTAAAAAGAGGAGTGTGACCCCTGGTATTTCACGAGTAAAAACATAGTTTGTAATATTTGTTGTCAGGATGACTGAGAGCACTCCACCCCTTTGGCTCTACAGATTGCTCCAGCCACCCAAGACCAATCTCTAGACATGTCAGTATTTCTGCTTTGAAAGAACTGGATCAATCTAGAAGAGCCCACTTTCTAATCACAAGAAACCACAATATCTTGGGGCAACATCCCAGTCCCTTGCACATCATCACGATTGGCCCAATTACACTCCTCATCCACAAAAGGTGCCACATCAAAACCAAACATACAAATAGTGATAGTGAAAAAGATATGGACTCTATCCTTTCTATAATGGTCAGAGAAAAAGATGCGCTCAACATCATGTGAAGAGAGCAGCAAGGGATGGGATCGCATTAAATCGCCTCAGTACATTGGTGCAATTGAGAACAACATGTTTGTTCTCTGGCAAAACGCTTTCTAGCGTAACTTGAAAAGTCTGCTCAGGATGATCCAGCCTTCATGGATGCGCCATCCAAGCCACCCCTTCTGCACCCATCGGGACCCAATGGCCTTTTTTCCTTAGCACAATAGACTGCTCCTTACCCAAGGAGCTCTTCAGGATGCTAAACGCAGTTGTGCGCGATGGATTCGCTAACACTCCGTCTCTCAAGCCTCTATTGGATATTCTAATACCCTTCTAATTCAAACCATTATTATTAGAAAATGAGTTATTTGACACAGTTTTTTCTACATCCGATTCCACGCCCAGAGACAATGGATGGAATTAATTTCTTCACGTGCTAATAGGCAAGCCTTGACTGGTGGTAGGTCTATGGGATAGGGCTCCTGAATCAGATGTCTACACAGCAAGTTCTACCACACTAGTGGAGATACCTAATTGTGTGAAATCCACCACCAGAATACCACACTGAGGAGTCAGATCAACAATATTCGCACCATCCGACCTGATCATTGGCAGCATTGGCAACTACTGAACCCACTGTTTCCTGGCTCACAGCAACCAACCTGCTCCGCTCACATCCTATCCTGAGGTTCACATTCACCACAGGGGCAGTTGTATTCAGGTCCAAATCATTAGTCGTCTTGTTGCTGTTCACCAATAGGCGCTTTGAAAAATAAATTCATACATTTCTTTGTGGCTTGTCCAGTGCACCTGAATAATGGCATGTTTTTTTATTTTCTTTGTTTGTTTTCTAACTTTTTTAGTACATGTCAGCCCACTAGGACCCTCTCTAATAACCAAATGCTCAACCTCTGTCACAGCCCCACCTGAAACAGGGCCAGCAGCCCCATTTAAGCTAGGCAATGGAGAAGTCCCTCTGTATACTCTCCGATGCCACATTCACTATGTTTGTAATAGCTGGAGGCACTCCACCCTCACTGTTCTCCCCATAAGACTCCTCCAGAGATTTCGTTGTTATTTAAGCTTATAGATGACACTTCCACCCCCCTATCCTTCATTGTAACAGGTGGCTCAGTATTAACATCTCTTGCTGGAGAGTTCGGTTGGGAATGAGCTAGCACCTTCCTTCATTCCCAAGCGCTTTAGATTTAGGCAAGACTTCTTTTGACTGTTTCTAGGCACTACAAAGAGACCAGGGGTGAGGAGGTGAACTGAGAAAGCTTTTTCACACAAATATAATCATATATATGCAGACATGGACAAGCTCTAAAAAAAAGGCAGTTATTTAAATATAAGGTGCAAATAACTATTAGCTGAATACATTTGTAAAATCGTATTTCGTTTTTTTCTCAAAGCATGATAGAAACGGGGTTTCTGCCAAAAGGAATGTGGCCTGTGCTAAAAATGGATCGCAGAGCTCATGCAGTGTTGTGTCACTGAGGCCAGCTCTAGCAAAGCACACAAAGTGGCTCACCAGTTGTCGGCTGTCTGTCAAAAGCCCATGCAGACTAAGAATAGGGGATTTTAACATGCTCAATACACGACATGCAAAAATATAAAAACAGGTTTAAAAGGAGATTATAAGAGCAGATAAAAATGAGGAAAATAAATGAGGTAGGGAGAGAATGACTGGATAATGTTTTTGTACATTAAATAATCATAGGTAGCAAAATGAAGCTACAGTGTATTTTTGCATAGCCTAGCAATATGTAAAGTAACATGTCCTAAAACGGACATCCCTGGCCATGAAGGAATGAAGACTGGAGCATCCCTTGTCTGGAAGTAGGACAGTGTGGGTCAGAACCATACCCATATCCAGAGTTGCCGCTACAGCAAGTTAAGAGTATATAAGCTCCTGTTTGGCTCCAGTTTGCGGGAGCTTGGAACGGTTGAGTGACAGAAGAGACTGTACAGGGAACAGTGGTCTTTGCCCCATCCTCATTTCTGTAAAGAATAAATGTGTTATCCTTGCAAGATAGACTCTTGGCCTTACTTCCCTAGAGGGGTGCATTTATTCTGGTCTGAGTATGATTAGGGGTACCCATATAATTAAGGGGCACCCCTGTAAACTGGGCTAGCCTTACAGTTCTTTCAGAGAACTGTTGCCAGCTGTCTACCAACAAAGTCTTGCAAACAACTGTAGTCCATAGGGTTGTTAAACTTATACAGAAGTGATTCTAGCATGATGGAGTTAGATTTAATCTGAAGCGTAATCCCTTTGTACAGGGAAACGAGGGCACAATGCACTTGATTTATTTCTGTGAGCATGTCATTTGGCTCCCCCTTACGCCCTTCTCCAGCTTATGAAACATAGTCGAAAGTCTGCGAGGAGGAAGATTAACTGGTGTAGGGGAACTTGAGAAGGAGGATGAGCGGGCATGAGACTGCTGTGCTCCAGATACGTCCAGAGCTGAATTCATCATAGAAGAGGATGATGGGGATTTCTCATTATTTTTATGAAACTGAATCAGCAGGGACACCAGTTTGTCAGAGGCGGGTGCAGAAGAGTACTGTGAAGAGGCACCCCCATGAGCCAGACTGCTCACAGCAGTAGCTTGAATTCCACAGTCACGCTGCACCCCAGAAATCGAGGAAACAACATGATGATAATCAGTGATTTTCCTATGTTTGTCCACTACAGGAGCACTTGTGATTTATGTGCTCTCTGACAAGTTCAACATTGCTGCTGGCGAAATCGTCCCCAAAGGCACCACATCCACTGGTGAGGGCGGACGGGGTAGGTCAATTGCAATGAGCATTTCCTGGCCCGTGGGGTATGGCCCAGGTTAAAGGAATAGTTCCCAACCATTCCACTGCACAGGTCATGCACAGAGTCAAGAAGATGGAAGGAGGGGGGATACTTAAAATCGAGCGAGATGAAACTTGTTTAAAATTCAAATTAAGAGGAAACTGATAAAATGTAACTCACCACCTAACTGTGTCCACACTCTCCACCACACTCCCGTTGCACGTGCTTCACTCTGAAGGCGGGATTTTCTCTGATTGACTCCAGGCAGAGCTAGCCGAGCTCCCAGGCAGGCTAGTCGAGGGCTGAAAAGGTGGATAATGATTCAAAGCAGCAAAGTACTTGTTTCCTCAGAATAGATTTACCTATGCAATGGGAGCTTAGATCGCAGCAGCAAAGCTCCCAGCCTAACTGTGTCCACACTCTCCACTGTCCCTCCTGGGCTGATTTGAATCTGCTCATGAGGGTAATGATCACTCCTGTAGTACGCCAAAGCCTAATTCTAGAGTGTTTGGCCAATTGAGGATTTAGGAACAGGTGCAGAGTTGGTACAAGCAACGGATAATTTGGTACAGAAAATTGCAGAGGTGTACCCCGGAAAAACTATTTGGGCTATGATAAACATCTGTAAGCAAAAGAAGTATGAGTCTCCTGCAGATTATCTAGACAGTTTGAAAATTGTGCTCACGCAACATTCAGGGTTAAAAAACCAGCCGAAATGGCCCAAGAGGCTGTAGGAGCAGCTTTTATGCAAGGGTTAATGCTCAAACTTCAAAAGCAGAAATAGCTGAAGCACGTGTACTTGGGGTGGCAAACCATCCCCCTCACAAAACTTGTCAGTGATGATTGTTTTCCATGTCAATAACAAAAGGAAGAATTAACAAAATGTAAACTAATCTCTTTCTCAATTACAGAATCTACAAGTGCAGGTCTGAAGCTTGAACACAAATGTGAACATGAATGCGAATGTGGTAGGTAGGGAGGCAGCAAATGTTTGAGGAGCCGGGCGTGGTCGACGGCGAAGTAGAGGATGCAGTGGTGGTGCTCCCGATCGTAAAGGTAAACAGGGACTTCAAAATAGGTTTGTGATGAGAAATACTGTATGCCATGACTGTAAGCCGAAGCAGCATTGGAGGTTTTAGTACCTGAACAGGCCACAACTTCATACTGATGGAACTCCCACTGCCCCGCCTTTCCCAAATGTGAAAGCGCAAAACGTTCACCCCCAAACAAAGTGAGATGGTTAGGACAGCCAAAGTAAAAATAAATGATGACACCATCTATCTACTACTACGTAAAGACCAAGAAAATGCCCTTTTGTTGAATCAACTGTAGAAAATAACTAAGCAATCAGAATCATATTTTCCAGATGTTCTGCTTTCCTTTGCTTTTGTTAAATCTGTTGCTATTTCTAACTCTCCTTTGATTCATCATGTTAGTCCTCTTTTATCAGTGACTGTGTCCCATCTCCGATAATATTGCATTTTTCCTAAGCCGATAGTTGGGATGAGAGCGAGGGATAGATAAGGTGCTCAGGAAGGCATGAGAAGGAAAATGTGGAAGTGCTATGTTTACAATTGGACCAAATTTATCATGGGACTCAACTTTATTCTTTGGGGCGCAGCACTGAAAGGAGAGATAGCTGGAGAAGAGGTGTTTGCTGTGACAGGATGTCTGTCTGGAATTTACTCACTGCATGGTGAGCTGGGGCATGTTGAAGTCAAGCCCAAGAAAACACAGGCAGCAAAACCCTTCTCCTTACTTCGCTAGGCCCCCAACAACATTTGGCAGGGGTGCATGACAGAAACCTGAATTTGCCCATTTTTTACATCTCCCTGAAAAGCGAGGAAAACCGTAATTGTTTGGATTCCTCATTTATTTGTTATTGCTACCAAAACCCAAGACTTGTGCACAAAGTGCTTAAGAACAGCATGCCTATCTGTGTCTTAGCCGTGGTTGTGGTGAGACTTCTGAGCCTTCCACAATGTCATAGTGAGCCAAGGCATGTAGAAACCATGCATAAGAAAACGCAGCATGCAAAGTGCCTCTATTCACTCACCTGAGCCACGAATGGCCAGGTTCTATAAATGGGAAAGCTGGAAGGAAATATGGGCACATTTAACTGAAGGTGGGATTTCAACCACAGCTTCCTTGGGAGCAGGGAAGCCTCAGCCCCGTCTTCCTGGATGGTTCCTGAGTCCTGCGTGGGCCTTTAAGGTAATGGGCATATTGGTGTGTGAGGCAGGAATTCTCGTAGGCTGAAACTGTGCATGTTTGGGAGTTAATTTACATGATCCCAACTTTGACTGGCCTGCTCACCCTGGGCTGCAGTTACTGTGTACTGTTTATAGAAGGGATCATTTGAAAGTTAGGTCAAAACAGGGATGTATGCTCTAGTTTACAGATTAGATTTCCTAGTCTACCTTTCTGGTTTTTATTTTCTTTTTGTGCGTGTTCAGGGGATTTCTGCCTCCTGTTTTATGGCGGCTTCAAAGGCACTTGAAAATGATTAATTTAAAGCAAAACATTATAATGAAACCGCAACATAATATAACATGACCTATCGAGCTAGTTTAAAAGGAAACCAACATCATTTTCTCCCCTTCCTCAGAAAGCGTGAATTAGTACATAAAGTAGCACTCGGGGACATTCTAGTTCTCCAGCATGGAGTCTGGCATGGATTCACATGCTCATGAATATTCCCCGTCATCAGGCTGAGAATCCTCTGTAAAAGATAAAACTTTCACTTTAAGACTGTATTTCTCCTCTAAACCAATCACTGTCCTCTGGGTCATACTGCCCCCATCCAATGACAGTCCTCTCCCTAAGCCTCTCCTCTGGCAACCATCTTCATCTGAAAATCTTTTTACCGCACGCTTCAGTGTTGGGAGTTTTCGAGTTGCTCTCTGAGCTATTTTGTACTTTTTTCCCCACATTTTTTGTGGAAAAGTTCTATATTTTGTTCCATCAGAGCCTGTGTGCTGCTATCTTTATCGGCCTGCATCGGGTATCAGTTGTCGGTGAAGTTGTGCGCCCCTCAAGGGCATTGTTCATCGAAGTTTCTTGAAGGCCATCTTAGCCCTACTTGGCGCCCTCCGACCATGATGGAGGAGAAAAAGGAGGGAAGGACACTTTTCTGGCCCTGCACCCAATGCGGGCTAAGGAACGTCTTCGTGGAGGACAAACATCAGCAGTGTCTGTACTGCCTGCACCCGGACCACAACGAGGATGGGTGCGAGATATGCCTGGCCTTCTCAAAGAAAATGTAGAAAGACAGGTATAGCAGGCTGGCGGTATGGCTCAAGTCGAGCAAGACCACTGACCCATGCTCCGAGCAGGGTCATGCCTCACCCAGAACTGGTCAAATCGGAAAAACAGATGCCGGATGAAGAGAAGAACGCATCGCAGCAGGCTCATCAGGCGCAGCCCAAGACTCCATCGACCACTTTGTTGACATCCTCTGGGGCGACCACTATGACGGGTGGTACCGACCCGACGAGGGTGGTCCCTAAAGCGCAGAGAGTATCACTGCCTCCAAGGCGTGGCACAGCAGCAGCAAAGGCTGTGGGCACCCCTGGGAGCAGCGGGTGCACCGGCTCAGGTCTGTGTACACAGCCCTCAGGAGGGTAAAAGAGGGGTGGAGGAGAAGAGGCACCAAAACAGCCCTCCAAGGCTTATGTTCAACCAATGGACATCTCATCTGCAGACAACGACAGCCAAGCATCCGTCCATACAATCCACGAGGAAGACGCAGCACAGGGCCTAGCACTTCATCATTCCCTCCACAGCCAAGGGACAAATCCATCGACATCCTGTCAACTCTCCACACCCTAGTGATGGAGATCCAGCAGAGGTTGCCCTCAGCACCTGTTGTACCGCAGGCCCCTAACCAGCATCCACATAAGATGGGGAAGCGTCATCTGACACCACCACATCAGCCTCCTCCACCACGTCTGAACCCGACTCCACCAGCGGACCCGGATACACACACAGACACTGGTACGGAGACGACGAAGATGAGGACATCGTCATTACAGATGACGAATCACTGCACCTGGACGCCCCTCATAGAGGCTCTCCACCAGATGAGGTGGGATCATTCCACTCGATCACCAGGGCCTTTGCGCTTTTCCAGCTGGTTCCGGAGGAAACCAAGAAGGAGGGCTTCCTATATCAGCAACCATCATGGCAATAACGTTTTTGGACGACATTTGGGAGGAAGGCCTAGCCCTCATGAAATACCCATGCCCAGCTCCAACCAAACAAGCCAGGTTGGAGAAGAAATACAGGGTGCCAGACTCCGCACCAAGGTGCTTGAGGTCACAACCTTCACTGGACTCGATAGTTTCAGCCGCTGCAAGGAGACGTTCGGCCAACCCGGGCTCCACATCATCAGTCCCCGGGACAATGAGGGGAAGAAGTTGGACGTCATGGGGAAGAGTCATCTTCACGGCGGCAACCACAATCAAGGCGGCTAATGCTCTGGCTCTTGTCCTGATACGACTATGACCGGGAGCTTTGGTACAAACTGGGCCCTATCCTGGAATTGCTCCCCGATGACAAGGAAACTGAGGCTCCCACTTGTGCACCCCAGTGGAAGGCCGGCTGACAAGGCTCGTCAGCGAGTGGAAGAAGATCACCACCGACAGATGGGTCCTGGACGCTCTCGCCCGGGGACACACCTTGGAGTTCCAACGCAGGTGCCCTCGTATTCCACCGGTTCCCCGTTAGAAGCAGCACATCCCTCAGCGCCTATAAGAAGTGCGAGCCATGTTACGGAAAGGGGCGATAGAGCTTGTTCCCCAACAGCTCTGGGGTTCCGGAGTCTATTACAGATACTTTCTTTTCAGAATGAAGACAGTGGGATGGAGACCTATCCTAGACCTGCACCGTCTAAACAAGTACTTGAAATCCCACAAATTCAGGATGGTCACGTTGCAACACATGCTGGGCCAAATTGTTGAACCTAGAGGATGCGTACTTCCATGGTACAAGGCCAACACTACCAGTTCAAGGCCCTACCTTTCGGCTTAAAGTCGGCCTCAATGGTGTTCACAAAATGCCTGGCCCTGGTGGTGGCCCACCTGTGTCTGCAGGGTGTGCATGTATACCCTGGACGAGTGACTGATACAAGCCTGCTCCCGGGAACTGGTCGAGAACATGAATGAGACCGTCTGGCTACTGACAGAGCTGGGGTTCTCTGTGAGCTCCCCGAAGTCCTGCTTAACACCATTGCAGAAAGGACTGTTCCTCTGTGCTAGACTCAACACAGTGGCTTGCCTGGCATCCCCATCGGAGGAGAAGCTCGCGGCCATTCAAGGAAAGGTAAAATGGCTTTCATCAGCGAAGACGGCCGCGGTTCGGGCCATCAAGTATTTGCTGGGCATGATGTCGTCCTGCATCTACCTCGTCCATCCCTGCAGTTGCAGATGCAATCTCTAAAGGAATTCTTGGATGCCTGTTGGATACAAGTGTCCGGGAATTTTGCAGACAAGATCCCCCTCAACGAGGAGTTCCAGCGGGCAATGAAGTGGTGGGGGATACGCTCCCATTGGACAGGATTTCAAACCCTGCCATACCAGGAGGCGGTCACCAGTGACGCCTTTCTGGAAGGTTGGTGAGCTCACACCAGACCTCGACACGCCAAAGGATTTGCACATCAACATCCTGGAGTTATGGGCAGTGTTCTGGGCCCTCAAGTCTTTCCTACCGTCTCTGAGTGGCAAGGTGGTGAGGATCTTCACAGCCTGCTACGTGTGATCAACACACTCACAGTGTCAGTGCAAGATGACACTCATCGCCCCGTTGTGGTTGAGGCAGATTTGGTATCCGAACCGACTCAGCCTGTCAGTGTTGCCTCCAGTCAAGTTGCTAGTACTTCTAGATCTGCTCACCAGGGAGATAGGTGCAATCCTTCCTCACGGCCCAGGATCTCAGAACCTGAAGGCATGGCTCCTGCAGCCTTAGAGTTTGGAGGTTATGAGCTTCCAGCAGACTGCAGGGAGGTCCTCGCCAAAGCCAGGGTGTCATCGGGTGGCAGGGGCACGGAGAATGTCCCTGTCTCTGTACAAAACGATATGGCCATGCTGGTTGATGTGGGGGGGGGGCGTCGGTGCCCTGATTCTTTTAGATCTTTCAGCAGCTTTCGATACCGTGGATCATGCCACCCGGCTCTCCCACCTGGGCCAGATTGGGGTCTCTGGTCGGGTATTGGCGTGGTTTGTTTCTTTCTTGGCTGATAGGTCCCAAACTCTCTCTCTCCCTCCTTTCATGTCTAAGTCCTGTCACCTTAGTTGTGGTGTTCCCCAGGGATCCGCTCTGTCCCCCATTCTTTTCAACATTTACATCTTTCTGTTGCTGCGCCTCATGCGCTCCTTCAGCATCAGGTGCTATTCGTACGCTGACGATACCCAGCTCCTGATCCGTCTCGATCTTGATCAGTCTGGGGTGTCAGCGTGCCAGCAATAGTGCCTGACGGCCTTGGGGGAGTAGATAGGTCACAACTGGTTGAAATTGAATGGGGACAAAACTGAGGTGTTGGTGGTGGGCTCTCCTCTGGATCCCTTACTTTGGATTTCTTAATTCTGGCCTCCTTCTTTGGGCTCGCTCACTGTGCCCTTGATCAAGGTGAAAAATCTCAGGGTAATTCTATCTGCCAATCTGTCCATGGTTGCCCAGGTATCAGCGGTATACTAGACTGGACATTTTCTGCAAAAAAATGTAAGAAAGGTGCTCCATCTGATACCAGCAACGCTACATCCCCCCATGGTGGCTGCCATTATTCTCAGTAGGCTGGACTATTGTAAATCTCTATACCTGGCGCAGCCCAAGGGGCTGGTAGGGTGTTTACAACATCTCCAGAATCTGGCGACTCAGGCAGCAAAGGGTACCCACTATGTGGCTCACATTTCCCCTGGGCTGCGTTCCCTTCAGTGGCTCCCAGTAGCTCAGCGTATTCAATTTAAAGCTTTATGTATTGTTCATCGTGCTCTACAGGGAACAGAATATCTCTGCACCAAGTTTGAGCACTGTGTTCCGAATCGCCCCCAGTAACTGGGTCAGAAACTGACCCAGTTACTGCATGCCAGCAGTAACTGCGGTCAGTTACTGCTGGCATGCTATGTGTGCCTTTTTTTTGCCTCACTCGGGTGGAGGGGTGTGCCTTTTCGATTGCAGCAGCACAGCTATGGAATACACTGCCACTATCTATGAAATTGCTGTGAAATCATCTGTCCTTTCAGAAGGCTTTAAAAGTGTATCTATTCTGATATCTTAGCAATCTTGGCTTTATTGTGCTGTTCTGGATGTGGTTACCTGCCTCTCTAGCACCATTATGCCTGTAGGCAACCGTGTGCTCTACAAGTGACCATAACATAACATCGACTCTAAAGTACTACTGCCATAAATGGAAGCATTTTGCTACGTGGTGCTGCTCGCAAAGGATTACCCCTCTGAGGGTCACGGCCCCACAGATTCTTCCATGCTTGTTTTCTTTGGCAAAAGCTGGGCTGGCTCACGCATTCATCAAGGTACACCTGGCGGCCATCTCACACTAAACCAGATCCCCAGGAACATCCTCGCTGTTGTCCCACAGACTCGTCAAGGCGTTTCTCAAGGTGCTTTTTTGATCTTTCCCTCCGATAAAGGCGCCTGCCCCGGCATGGGAGCTCAACGTGGTCCTTACAAGACTCATGGGTGCACCTTTCGAACCTATCCATCAATCTCCACTCAAGTTTCTCTCGTGGAAGACGGCGTTCCATGTGGCCATCACCTCTGCCAGACTAGTGAGTGAGATCCAGGCCCTATCCTGGAAGCAGCCGTATCTGACTTTCCACGAATCAAGGGTGGTACTGCGTACGCACCCCACTTTCATGCTGAAGGTTCTGTTGGAACTCCACCTCAACAAGCCTTTGGTGTTACCGGTTTTTTTCCCAAACCCTTCATCACCGGCGGAGAGGACCTTGCATTCGCTGGACGTTGCTCATGCCTTGAAGTTTGGACCTGTGAATCATGAAAAGGCCTTGTCCAAGGCTTCTATCTCAAGATGGCGCTCCCGCTGCATCATGCACGATTATCGGCTGGCGAACTGGCCTATGCCGGCCCATCCGAGAGCCCACTCCACCAGCGCATTAGCTGCGACGACGGTGTTCCTTTCTGGTGTGCCCCTGCTTGACATCTGCAGGCCTGCAATGTGGAGGACCATGCATACCTTCACGAAGTTCTACTGCATCGACAGGGATTCGAGGGAGGAGTCCAGAATCGGCCAGGCAGTGCTACGCAACCTGTTCGCTTGAGGTGAGTCTGTTCCAGGGGAAAGTGTTAATTGCTTCTTTAGAGCCTTGCCACCTCCCATGGTTGTGTAATGTTGTACTGCTGTGTATTTGTTATTCAGGGGATGTGAATCCATGCCAAACTCCATGCTGGAGAAGGTTTAAGTTACCTGTAACTATTGTTCTTCAGCATGGGGCTGGCATGGATTCACATGCGAACCCTCCGTTCCGGCCCCTCTGCGGCTCTTCTTGGTCATACTGCCACTTTACGTACTTACCAAATGTGAAGATGGCTGCCAAAGGCGGGGCTTAGGGAGAGGACTGTCATTGGATGGGGGCAGTATGACCCAGAGGACAGTGATTGGTTTAGAGGAGAAATACAGTTTTTAAAGTGAAACACTTTTTTCTTTTACTGAGGATTCCGAGCCTGACGAATGGGAATGTTTACGAGCATGTGAATCTATGCCAGACTCATGCTGGAGAACAATAGTTACAGGTAAGTAACTTCAACCTTAACATGCCTTTAGCTTTGGGAAAAGAGCACATTGATCCCATTAAAACAAGTCATTACACAACATGTTTCTACAGCTTACAATATGGCATAGTATATAGCATAATACTAAATCTAACAGTGTAGCACTTCAAAACCGGGCATGGCATAGGAAATGTATCTCCGTGGAAGCATATAGCAAAACATGGCACAATTCTACAATATCCTAAATCAATATACAATTTCACCAGTATGTAACTATGGTCTGGCATGCATTCAGATGCTCGGGAATACTCCCTGTCGTGGGGCTGGGAATCCTCTGTAAAAGTAAAAACAGTTTCCCTTTCACTTTTAAACTGTATTTCTCCTCTAAACCAATCACTGTCCTCTGGGTCATACCGCCCGCATCCAATGACAGTCCACTCCCTAAGCTCCACCCCTGGTGGGCATCTTTTTTTTGACAAAGGACAGCTGCCAACAGTGGGGATCCGCTGCTGGCAAAGATCTTCATCCACTGCCGGATCCACCTTTCCACCTGCACAAAGTGTGGATTAAGGAACGTATTTGTGGAAGATCGGCATCTTAAATGCTTATATTGCCTGCATCTGCAATGAGGAGGGATGCGATGTGTGCCGTGGCTTCTCTAAGAAAACCAAGAAGGATCGCTACAGCAGGCTGGCAGCGTGGCTCAAATCAAGCACAGCACCTGACCCAGCCTGTGGACAGAGTTATGCCTCATCCAGGAATGACCTGAAGGAGATTCAGATCCTTTGAGGATGCCCTGTCCACAGGGGTCCAAGAGAAGGCCAAGCTCTGCGACGCGGGCTCCACTGGGTTCGCCGCTGATGTGGGTTCCAATTTGGGCAGAGCGCGATCTCCATCACCATCAATCTCCACAGTGAGCCTGCCGACGAAAGGGGCACCTTCTAAGAGAAAGTCCTTAAGCCCGTCCAAGCTCTGTTTATCAGTGGACAAACTGACAAGGGGGAAGTCTGGGGAGGACCCGTCAAAACTAACTAAGATCTCCCACCCTTCCAAGTCAACCGATTCAACGACGGCCCTGTCTACAAAGGCCTCGACAAGAACATTATTGACAACAACAAAATTCAAGGACAGCGGGTCTGTGAAGGTGGTACCCACTACGGCCACCCCATGTGTGTCCTTACACCTGAGGTGTGATGCAGCTGCAGAGGCAGCAGGCACCCTGGGGTTGGGGAAAGGCCCTGTAACCACTTCAGCTGAGAAGCCTCCAGAGAAGGAAAGAGGGGTGGACAAGGCACAACCGATGGAATCTCCACAGGAGGTGGACCCACCTGTTGACCCAGAGAAACCAGAGCAGAGTCGTTCAAGCTCTGACAATGGCAACAATGGTTTGCCTGATAACCAGTGTACAGACCATGAAGGAGGGGAATCTGAGGGCGGTGAGCCTTCATCCACTGCACGCAAAAGGAGGCTCGCCAGTCCTGACCCTACGCCACTTGTTTGTTTCATCCCTCAGCCGAAGGACGTGTCGCTGGATATTCTAATTACTCTGCACACACTGGTCACAGAGATCCAGCAGAGGATGCCCCTGGCACCGGGGCCTATGCCACCACAGGACCCTCAGGAGCCCCTGAGGTTGAGCCCTACTCGTCGGAAGAGAAAGTCTAAGGAGGTGCTGGTTCTGGACACCCTCCGACTCCGCCGCCACCAACACTGCGTCGTGACCTGATTCCACCCAGAGCCCCGACTCCACACACGGACACAGGCACAGACATGACTACTACGGCTACAGGCACTGACAAGGACTTTGTGCCAGCCGATGGGGAAACACCATATGTGGACGACGCCCATAGGGCCTCACCACCGGACATAGTTGGATTCTTTCATTCCATGATTTCCAGGGCCTCTTAACTGTTTCAGTTAGTACCCGAGGAAACTAAAAAAAGAAGGGTTCCTGTACCAGCAGCACTAGTCGAGAAGAAAAATCATGTCCGTCCCTTTCCTAGATGATATCTGGGAGGAGGGCCTGGAGCTAATGAAGAACCCGAGTATGGCCCGCCCAAGCGCGACAGATTGGAGAAAAAGAACAGAGTTTCAGGTTCAGCTCCCGGATGCTTACGATCTCACTCTTCGACCGACTCAGTGGTCTCGGCTGTAGCCAGGAAGCGCTCAGCAAACCTATCGTCGGCCGCCATGGTTCCTCCGGACCAGGAAGGGAAGAAGTTTGATGCAATCGGCAATAGAATATTCTACATAGCAGCCTCTACCATCAAGGCAGCTAACGCCCTAGCCATTTTGTCCCAATATGACCGAGAACTATGGTACAATCTGGAACAGTTTCAAGAAGGGGAAGTGACCTCTGACCACACCATTACAGTGGCAGTGAACATTGCGGACACAGGTTTCCGCCAGATGGGGAACAGTGTGTCCCTTCGTCAACAAGGGTGGTTGAAGGCAACAAACTTCCACCAGGACCTTCAGGCTAAGGTGCTGGATATGTAGTTCGACAGTGAGAACCTCTTCAGCAAGGCCGTCGACGAGTCTTAAAGAGCCATAAAGACCGACACGGAGACGACACGCTGCATGGGAACTCTATAACAACCGCAGCTGTCTTCCTCTCATTCATCCAGAGAAAAGCCCGACAGATCTTCCAAGGTATATACTACCCCGTACTGACATCCTTCACACTCCTCCACTCAAGAAGCATACAGGGGTTGCTTTCAAAGCAGTGGAGGACAGCGTTGGCACCGCCCACAGGGCAGGGCCCGACCCCTAAGCAGGCCTGTACCGGCTGTGACCTCGGGCCCCCACTTATGCACCCCAGTGGCGGGCTGGCTGGCGAAGTTCATCAGCACATGGAATAAGATCACCACCGACCGATATGATATGACATTTATAACGCACCTGTACACAAGTGTTTCTAGGCGTGACAAAACAAGGAGGGGAAACGAGGGAGGACAAAACCACAATCTTACTAGGCCTTGTGTCATTCAGATCATGCAAGTGCAGGGACGAGGGAGGGGAGAAATGCCAGGGGACAGGGGAGGGGAGAAGTGCAGGCAACTCAATAGGTGCAGCCAGTGGGTGGCTCGTAAGCACAGCGAGAAAGGACTCTAGCGTTGCAGGAAACAGACCCTTACATGCAGGGGGAATCCGGAGGTGGTGCAAGGGCAACTGAACATGCAGGAGCCCGGGCCTCGGTTCAGAGGCTGGCCAAGTAACCAGCGCACGGAGCAGTCAGGGACATCAGCAGGGGAGAGAAAGCACAAGCAAAAAGGACGGTCTTGAGTTGCTTCCGGAAACAGAGGTGGTTCTGCTCAAGTTTGAGAGGGGCAGGGAGGCTGTTCCAGAGGGAGGCCCCAGCCGAAAAGAGAGATCTGCCCCCACTCTCTGCTTGGAGAAGCGTCTGACCCTCAGAGAGTTGGAGGTGGATGAGCCGAGAGCTTAAGAAAGATGATGTTTAGGGAGAGAAAGTTGGAGGTAGTGCGGTCCCAGGAAGCCTTGTGGACAATGGAAAGGGTCTTGAGCTTGATCCTTGCAGCCACAGGGAGCCAGTGGAAAGATTTCAGAGCTGGAGAGATACGATCCCTGGGCTTGTGGCCAAGGACAATTCTTGCAGTCCTGTTCTACATAAGTTGTAAAGGTCGAAGAGGTAGAGGCAGGCAGATTTAGAAAGAGGCTGTTGCAGTTGTCCAGCCTAGAGAGAACCAGAGCTCTGGAGACAGTGAGCTTCTGGGGGAAAGCGAGAAAGGAAGAATACCTCTGAGGAGGTGCAGCTGGTGCAGATGGGTGCTGGACGCTCTCAGACAGGGGCATACATTGGACGTCCACTGCAGGTGTCTTTGTATCCCACCAGTGCTGTGGCATGAACAGCAGGGCCCACAGCTTCTACGAGATGTGCGTGCCATGTTACAGAAGGGGGCGATAGAACCATCCCACAGCACCTCCGGGGCTCCAGAGTATCTTTCTGGTTCAAAAGAAAACAGGAGTTTGGAGGCCAAACCTTGGTGTGTGTCGGCTCAACAAGTACTTAAAGTCCCAAAAGTTCCAGATGATCACGTTACAACACGTGCTCGGCCAGCTGGAGGAAGGGGATTTTCTGACGTTGTTGGATCCGGAGGACACCTACTTCCACATCCCCATTCACAAGAAACACAGCAAATTCCTATGATTTGTAGTTCAGGGTCAGCACTATCAGTTCAAAGCTCTGCTCTTCGGCCTAAAATCAGTTCTCAGGGTCTTTTCAAAGTGCTTGGCCCCGGTGGCGGTGCATCTTCATCTGCAGAGCATCAACGTATACACTTACCTGGACGATTGGCTTGTGCGATCCCGGACTCACACGCTGGCGAGCAAGCACACATCGAGGACCGTACATCTGCTGATGGAGTTGGGTTCTCAATAAACTATCCAAAGTCCTGCTTGATGCCATCTTAGAACGCACTGTTTCTTGGTTTACCGGCTCAACACAGTAACGTGTCTGGCGTTCCCCTCGGAGGAGAGGGTAGTAGCCATGCAAGGGAAAATACAGCATGTGTCATCAATGCAGACGGCAACATTGCAGGCCATCAAGTCGCTGCTGGGCATGCTGCCCTCCGGCATCAGCCTTGTCCGACCTCTGCAGACTTCAGATGAGGCCTCTCCAGGAGTTTCTGTATGCGAGGTGGATTCAAGCATCAGAAACCTTTGAGGACACAATCTCCCTCAACGAGGAGTTCCGTCGGGCGATACAGTGGTGGTGTGAACAGCCGCATCTTGTCCAAGGGACTCCTTTGCATGTCCCGTCTTACCAAGAGACAGTCACCACGGATGCCTCTCTAGAAGGCTAGGGAGCCCACACCGGACAGTTGCACGCTCAGAGGTCTCTGGTAACCAGAAAAAAAGGAGCTTCGGTCTATATCCTGGATCCTCAAATCTTTTCTACCTTCGTTGAAGGGCAAGGTGGTCAGGATCTTCACAGACAACATCACCACTATGTTCTACATCAGGAAGCAAGGAGGGATCCATTCGCAAACACTCTCCAACGAGGCTCAGGACCTGTGGCACTGGGCCATTTGTCAGGAAATGTTCCTCATCCTTTTCTACCTGGCGGGTGTCAAGAACACCACCATGGACTCGCTCAGCAGGGAGCTGCATTCTTGCCACAAGTGGGAACTTCGCCAGGACCAGGTGGACCTTCTGTTCGACAAATGGAGCCAAGCCCAGATCAATTTCTCCTTTGAAAGATAGTGAGCTAAAGACCCTGGGTAAGTCTCTTGTAACCAGCACTAATGTCTGACAGAGGGACTCCCAGGATCCCCCTTGTTAATTTGGATATTTAAGTAACTTTGGGTCTTGCCCTAAGTTACTAGGGGAATCCAGACGTGGATCCCTTGCTCACTATTTTTAGAAAGGCACAGCTCCTCCCTACTGATGAGGTCCAACCAGACCGAAACACATGTTTGGGGTTGCTGTTGGTACTGGATCTGCATGATTTTTCCATTGCGGAAAAGTCTGCGACGGAAAAGTTTGCAAGAGAAATGTGCGAACCACAAAAGGTTTGCACATTTCCCATGCAAACACGCATTCAAAACCCCTACATAACCACCCCCACATCCCCACCCACACCACTCCCACACCCCCAACATAAACAAACCCTACTTACCTTTTTTTACACTCTGAGTCCCTGTGGTGCCAGTTCCCTTTTACTTCTGTGATCTGGAACCGGCGCTGCAGGGTCCTTTTTATTTTTATTTATTATTTTTTGGGGAGTTTTTTGGGAGCTGCAGGGGTGTCCCCCGCAACACCCCGCTCACTATACCACACAGTATAGTGAGCGGGTTGTTGCGGGGGACACCCCTGCAGTGTTTTTTTTATACTTGCCTACAATGCTACCACCAACGTTTCAAACTTTTGGTGTTCGAACCTTTGGTGGTAGCATTTTTTGGTCTTTTTGTACGGTCGAACCTTTTTTTTTCAGTCTGATCGTACAACTCCTTGGTACTCTTGTTCAGAGGAGAATTGCCTAGCATTTAGGTGCTGGGCGGCCCGAGGGCAGGACAAAGACTGATATGTTTGGGATATTTCTTCTCTGTGAAAGATAGTGAGCTAAAGACTCTGGTTAAGTCTCTTGTAATCAGGACTAATGTCTGGCAGAGGGACTCCCAGGATCCCCCCCCCCCTTGTTAATTTCCATTTCTAAGGTAAACAAAACTGAGGAACCTCTTGGCAGCAGGATCTTGACATGAATACCCAAATAAATCAAATATTAAAGGTATCCTTTTTATAAAATGTGCTTATTACAAAGGGCCATTCTGTATATAAATATGACATTTCTTCCTACAGTTGTCACTGTGCTTATTAACTCTAGGTTGGACTACTGTAACTCTCTGTACCTGGGCCTCCCTGAATACCAATTAGACCTACTACAGAAAGTGCAGAATTATGCAGGCTATCCAAATCATTACCTTGCCCTAGCAGATTTTGTGACCACTCTGCATCAGTCCCTACACTGGCTTCCTATTCGATGCAGGATGCATTTTCTCCAAGGTCATTTGTCTTGTCTTGAAATGTTTCATGGATTAGCAGCCATTTACCTACAAAATACAATTAATCAGACCTGTACACTCTTTGCGGTTAGATGATCAAAACCTGCTGGAAATTCCCAAATATTATTTTAAATCAAGAGGAGACCGTAGATTTGCGGTGGCTACCTCTTGAATTTTAAATTCCCCTTAAACATATATATATATAAACGTTTGATAAGTAATCTGACCCTGTCCAGACAGGATGGGGATTCCTCGGAGTCTGGGATGGGAGGCCTTCCTGGGAGTGAACCAGATCAATTCCTACCCCAGAGTGAGAAGGTGGAAGTTGGTGGAGGGGCGGCGGAAGGCACCTGTCCCTTTGCTATGTGCCCATCTGATTGCTAATACTACCACTGTTGATTACCCCATACCTCTCTATGTAAATGCTGGCCAGTCTTTTACTTGTTCTGGCTGGAAACCACGTATACCAGCATTTCTGGTGGATCACCAACAGCAAGGCAGCCCACCAGATTATCCAAAGAGATACCTCCAGCCAGCACTTTTCCACCAGCAACGGAGAGAGTGTAAAACGCTATGTGATGCAGCACCAACAATTGTAAAGAGCGGCAGCACGGATCGCAACACGCTGCCTACATATATGGACTTTCTTATCAGCAGCCTAGCCAAGGGGTTGCTCCATATGGGACGCTTGTTGCCTGACACAGGTTGGGCATTGTTTAGTGTGGGGAGCTATTGACAAAAGTCAATGGCACCACAAGAAGAAAAGGGGTGGGGCTTGGACCCCTTTTTATGTATTCACCTGTCTGTGAACCCTCCCGGGCGGGAAGATGGGAACTGATTGGCTTGAGTAACCTGTGGGGAACACCAATGGGAGAATGAGGGGAGAATCAAAAATAAAACCTGGAAACAGGAAGGTGTGGTGTGGTTTGGTTGGGTGAGGTAAAAGTAGGTGGAAGTTATGGACCAATATACTAGAAGTAGGAAGGACAGTGTGGAGGGAATTTCCAGAAAAGGAGAGGCATTCATTGGTTAGACAAAGTGGAACTCTATAGTGAATGTGTGTGCAAGTACTGTGAGAGTGATAGTGGGAAGTGTGAGGGGTCAGAAATGTGAGGCAGACAACTTGGTAAAGGTTTTTCACAAGAAGCCATTTTTAATAAGTCATAGGGGTTTGATAAACAAATCACTAACCCTAACCTAACGAGGATTTTCCCTCCTTATGTTAATGTTAAAGAATATTTATACAGCGCACTATCACCACTGGAGTGGTCCCGTGGTGCCCTGGCGGAACTGAAAAAATGGGGTTATTTGGGGTACGTTAGTAGGACAAAGTTTGGAGGAAGAGCAAGGGAGCTGTGATGTGCCGTTGGCAGCTTCAGTTCGGTTAACACTGTTCACTGAGCTTTTTGGTGTGGTATCCGGTCGGTATCCGTTGTGTGCTGTTGTGTAAGGCTATGTGTGGTTTGTTTGTTGTTACAGTGTAGTGAAGTGTGTGCGGGTTGCTATGGTTTTAGAGGTATGGTTGTGTTTAGTTAGAGTTTGAGAGGTATATGCAGAGGGGTGAGGTTTTAGTAGGGTTGGTTATTAGCATTGTTGTCTGAAGAGATGCACACTCATATTGTGTCTTTCAAGGCTTAGATGAATTTCTTCCTTACAGTGATCTTGTTTCATCATGACACAAGGCTGTCCCTCACCTCTGTCCATATGTCACGCTAGTCAGTCTCTACAATTCTATCTTTGTTGTTACTCAGGCCAGCCCTTCCATCCCAGTCTGTGCGTGATGCAACTGGTCCCTGTGGAACTATCTAGTTGTGACCCATGCCCATTCCCATTACTCTCTCTGAGTGTGACGCGGTTCAGTTCAGTCGTTACCACCATGTCCAGATTTGACAAAAGGCAATCACCATACCTATGTCTCAGTTGATTTTGGTTGTGTGTGTTGGGTTAGTCGTTTCGGATGTAAGTCTATCTCCAGAAATTCTGCTTGGATTTCGTGTATGTCAGTCTAGTGGATTCCATCTTCTACTTAATAGCTTAGGTACGGCTTTCTTAGTGTAGCACTAGTGGTCTTGTTTTGGCTAGCGTGTTTGCTTAAATGGTGGGGTTGGTTTTGAAGATGGCTAACTTGTGAGCGTGGGGTAATTGTTGAATAGTGTGGATGCAAAGTTGCGTTGGATTGGCGGTTTACACATGAGGTTATGTTGTCATGTCCGGGTGCTGGGTAGTGGGTTAGGTTGTTAGGTATGCCTGTTGTCTGTGTCAGCCTTGTTAGCTATTGTTCTGTCCTGATTGGATTGTCGCTCATGGTCAGTTCAGCCTTGCATTGTCTCTTTAGTTATTGCGGGTGGTCCCCTTCTGTTTTGGTTCTCAGTGTTAGCTGTCCCGTCATAGGCTTGTTGTTAATTGGCTCTCTTTGCATTTTTGGTTTTATTGTTTCAGTTGTTTCTGTCTGGTACTGAGGCCTTGAAGAGCCAGGTTTTGAAAAGTTTTCTGAATTTTAGGTGGTCTTTTATGTTTCTTATTTTTTTTGGGAGATTGTTCCAGGATTTTGCCACCAGGTGGGAGAAAGAGGGGCCTGCAAGTTTTTTCCTTGGGTATGGCTTTGGTTCCAGGCAGAAATCGTTGCTTGATCCAAGGAGTGTCGTCGGCTTGTAGATGGTTATTTACTTTTGTAGGAATTCTGCTGGCTGGCCGCTGATTGCTCTGTGTGTTATGCGCATTGTTTTGAAAGTGATACGTTATTTGATTGGAAGCCATTGTAGCATTTTTAGCGCTGGTTTGATGTGGTCTCTTCTAGATCATTTGATCTGCTTTTTGGATGCTTTGCAGTTTCTTCAGCAGGCATTCCGAGGTAGAGGCTGTTGGCGCAGTCAATTCTTTACATGATAAGTTCGATGATTTCAGTGTTTTGTGGGTGAAGGACAGGAATGGTAGGATTCTTTTTGTTGAGTGAAGGAGGAAGAAGCATTTCTTAATTATTGCTTTTGCTTCTGGTTCTGATGTTAGGGTTGGCCATTAGGACTCCTAGGTTTTTGACTACTTTTGATGGTGTGGCGCCGTTCCCAATTCTATCTGCCATGGGATGTAGGTGTTGTTCTCTTAGTTTTTGGATATAATCATGATTTCTGTCTTTCCAGTGTTGATTTTTAGGTTGTTGGCATTCATCCAGTTGTAGATTTCTTTGAGACATTCTCCCAGAGTTGTGCTTTCTTCTTGTGCGTCTTCGATTTTTTAGATGATTTGAGTGACGTCTGCATAGATGTAGCATGTAAGATTATATTTTTTGAAGATCTTGATTAGCAGAGTCTGGTAAATGTTGAAGTGCAGTGGTGATAGTGAGGATCCTTGTGGTACTCCACATTCATACACTCAAGCAGATTTGAAGGGCTTTATCCAGACAGTCTCTGTTCTGTTTGCTAGGAATGATTTTATCCAGAGTAGTGCTAAGTCTGTTATACTAATTTCTTTTAATCTCTTGATGAGGGTGTCATGGCTTACTGTGTCGAATGCTGCAGAGAGGTCAAGTAGAATCAGATCTGAGGTTGTGTTGGTGTCTGCGTTTGTCTTTAGGTCATCCCAGATTAATAGGCGTGCCGATTCTGTTCCTTTCGCAGGTCTGAAGCCAACTTGTGCTTGGTCCAGTAACTGGTGTTTTTCTACGTGCTCTTGAGTTTCTATGAGTTTTGCCGGGTAGGAGATGTTTGAAATAGGTCTGTAGTTGGAGAGGTCTTCCATGTCGCCACTTGTGTTCTTAAGGAGTGGTTTAACATATGCTGATTGGAAGGATCGTGGTATCGCCACCTGTGTTCTTAAGGAGTGGTTTAACATATGCTGATTGGAAGGATCGTGGTATAGTCCCTGTTGCGAGCGACAGGTTCAAGAGATTTCTGTAGTATTCTAATATATTTGCGGGAAGTTTTGGAGTTTGTGCTCTGGCTCCTCGTTGGATCTAGTTGGATGTGTGTTTGAATTGATCGGCCTGTTTTGTATGATTTGTCGGATGTTGATTTTATTTTTGAAATGGTGGTCGTGAACATAAGGCCCTTTGTGTAGCATATCATGCAGTGAATGAGAAGCAGAGTAAATCTTACACCAAATAACGGAACCAACTCAGGAAGATGACAAAGTATTTCTGTTTTAATATCAATTGTCTAAAACAGGGAGTTTCAACGGACGTCGCACGAGCTCTCGAAGCATTTCATAAAAAATCATACTTTTATAGTAAAAATTCATCATACGTGACGTCATACTTCATGGCAAATAAGAAAAACCTGTGACTGGTTTTGATTCGTTCAAAGGGAACATCAAAGTATACTTTCTATAAGGGGTTGGGTTGTGATAGGATATCTATTGTCAGGTGGACAACTTATGCTCTCCTCTAGTGCAAGTCATCTTCAACACATATTAAGTATAATGCATACTATTTATTGCATGGCGTTTGGAAGCTTAGCTGGTTACAAGTTATGTTACAATACATACAGGAATTTACAGTAATATAATAAAATATGCATGCACAAAGTGGAGTGGGTCAAACTGGCAGGAGCACTTGGGGTCATACTAGAGACATGCCTAGTTAAATTGATCAAATAGCCAAGTTTTGATAAGCCTCTTAAAGTACTGGTGCGAAAGTTCATTTCTAATGTGCATTGGAACGGTGTTCCAAAGCTTAGGTGCAGCTACTGGGAAGTCGGAACCCCCCCCGCCCTAGAATTCTTGAACCTAGGCACATTCAAGTGTGTGCTTGACCCGTATCTTAAGGATCTAGTTGATCTCTTTTGGGTAACAGTTGTTCAGGTAAGAGGGGACATCATTGGTAATACATTTATGTGCAGTGATCAGAGTCTTAAAGAGAATACTAGCTTGAACAGGGAGCCAATGTACATCTCTCCTGATGTGAGAGATATGTTCATTACTTTTTAGTTCAAAGGATGCCCGTAGGGTATGGGTGCACAACATACGGCCCGCGGGCCAGTTGCGGCCCGCCATGCTGTTTTGTCCGGCCCGCTAGGCACAAAGACTTTCCTAATGGAGGGCGGCCCGCAAGCAGCATCGGCCGCCCTCCATTAGGAAAGTCTTTGTTGTCTTCCGGGCCAGACAAAACACTGGTCCTCATTCGCTCAGCACACATGCACCAAGTCGCTCCTACGAGCCACGTAGTGCGTGTGTGCTGCACCAATGGAGTGCCAGCACTACGGCTGGCGTGGTCCATAAGTTTTGATGCCGGAAGGAATTTCAGCCATGGACCACGCCAGCTGCAGTACGATCCCAGTTACCTCGCCAGCATTGCAGCTTACCTGCCTTCCCGCACGTCTCTGGTAAGTGGTCTGTTTGTGTTTGTGTGTCGGGTCTGTTTTGCTGTATGTTTGTGTTGTGTATGTTGGGTGGGGGGGTGTCGGGTGTGTATGAATGTTTGGTTTTGAATGTTTTTGTTGTGTATGTTGAGATGCAGGGGTGGGGGGTGTTGGATGTGTATGAATGTTTGTTTTTGAATGTTTGTTTTGTGTATGTTGAGATGCGCGGGTGGGGGGTGTCAGGTGTGCATGAATGTTTGTTTTGAAGTGTAAGCGCGCTGTATGTTGAGATGCAGGGTTTGTGTGCATGCTTGCTAGTTTGTATGCTAATTTGGGGGGTGGGGGGTTCTGGTCTGTATGGGTGCTTGTTTGAGAGTGTGCTGATTTGGGGAATGGGGGTTCGGGTCTCTATGG
The DNA here is from genome assembly GCF_040938575.1 of Ambystoma mexicanum. NCBI lineage: Eukaryota > Metazoa > Chordata > Amphibia > Caudata > Ambystomatidae > Ambystoma > Ambystoma mexicanum. The sequence continues at coordinate 713,334,393 of NC_090931.1, forward strand.
GTGCACATGTTTGAGAGTGTGCTGATTTGGGGGTGGGGGGTTCTGGTCTGTATGGGTGCATGTTTGAAAGTGTGTGTGCTGAGTTGGGGGGTGGGGGGTTTGGGTCTGTATTGGTGCATGCTTGAGAGTTTGTGTGCTAATTTGGGGGGTGGGGGGTTCGGGTCTGTATGGGTGCACGTTTGAGAGTGTGCTGATTTGGGGGTTGGGGGGTTCGGAGTTGGGGGTGGGGGGTTCGGGTCTGTATTGGTGCATGCTTGAGAGTGTGTGTGCTGAGTTGGGGGGTAGGGGGTTTGGGTCTGTATGGGTGCATGTTTGAGAGTGTGCTGATTTGGGGGGTGGGGGGTTCTGTTCTGGATGGGTGCATGCTTGAGAGTGTGTGTGCGCTGAGTTGGGGGGTAGGGGGTTTGGGTGTGCATGGATGCATGCTTGAGAGTTTGTGTGCTGAGTTGGGGGTGGGGGGGTTCGGGTCTGTATGGGTGCTTGTTTGAGAGTGTGCTGATTTGGGGGATTGGGGGTTCGGAGTTGGGGGGTGGGGTATTCGGGTCTGTATGGGTGCTTGTGTCATAGCACTTGCACTATCTGAAATGTCGCTAGGCCGAGTACGATAGTTAATTTCGCATTCTTGTTGTTCATGGGCTGTAAGAATGTTTTGTTTTTTTGGTTGGGGTGAGGGGGCCATGGGGCATAGTGTTTGGTTGGGGGTGAGGGGGCCATGGGGCATAGTGTTTGGTTGGGGGTGGGAGCCATGGGGCATAGTGTTTGGTTGGGGGTGAAGGGGGGCCATGGGGCATAGTGTTTGGTTGGGGGTGAGGGAGGCCATGGGGCATAGTGTTTGGTTGGGGGTGAGGGAGGCCATGGGGCATAGTGTTTGGTTGGGGGTGGGAGCCATGGGGCATAGTGTTTGGTTGGGGGCTAGGGGGGCCATGGGGCATAGTGTTTGGTTGGGGGTGAGGGGGCCATGGGGCATAGTGTTTGGTTGGGGGTGAGGGGGCCATGGGGATAGTGTTTGGTTGGAGGTCAGGGGGGCCCTGGGGCATAGTGTTTGGTTGGGGGTGAGGGGGCCATGGGGCATAGTGTTTGCTTGAGGGGTAGGGGCCATGGGGCATAGTGTTTGGTTGGGGGTGAGGGGCCATGGGGCATAGTGTTTGGTTGGGGGTGAGGGGGAATAGTGTTTGGTTGGGGGTCAGGGGGGCCCTGGAGCATAGTGTTTGGTTGGGGGTGAGGGGGCCATGGGGGATAGTGTTTGCTTGAGGGGTAGGGGCCATGGGGCATAGTGTTTGGTTGGGGGTGAGGGGGCCATGGGGCATAGTGTTTGGTTGGGGGTTGAGGGAGCCATGGGGCATAGTGTTTGGTTGGGGGTGGGAGCCATGGGGCATAGTGTTGCACTCCAAGAGTGAACCCAATAATAAAGCAAAAACAGGCACAGTTAGGAGATGTACATCCTTTGCTTTTTGAGGAAACCTGACTCAACGAAGGCCATACTCCTCTTGGGCAACCCAAACAGCAAACTATAGCATAATGGAATGTCCAATCAAATGTCAATAATATATATATAATTTAATTAAACAGACGATATACAATAACTAAATAGAAATAAATTATAACAATTGAAAATGTGTAGTACAAAATGTAAGTTTGAAATGCAAATAAAAATCGTTACCCCTCAAAAACATGTTCTTTTTCCAGGTGTTTAATACAAATTGGGGGTTGAAAATGCCTCCTGCCACGCCCCGCCTACCGCACCGAACACATTTACTTTTCGGCCCACTATAGCCCTCATGTAGGGTACTTTCGGCCCTCTGTCAAAATCAGTTGTGCACCTCTGCCGTAGGGCTTTATTCTGTAGAAATTGCAATTTGGCCAGGTTAGCCTTTGTGGTTCTTAGTAGGAGGATGTTACAGTAGTCTAGTTTTGATATTATGAGTGCTCGAGCTATGCTGAGGTACTTCTGTGGTGTGAGGAATTGTCGGTTAAGTGAGATATAGTTTGGAGGTGAAGGCAGTAGAGGAGGATAAGGCGTTGATGTGTTTAGTCATAGTGAGATTAGTATCTAAGTAGACGCCCAGTGTTTTTACCCGTTTGAGGACATGGATGGAGATCTCATCGATGCTAATGGCTGAGTAGTCAGGGTGTAGGGATTTTGGTCGGGCGGGTGAACTATAATGAGGATCTTTGTTTTTTCGTCGTTAAGACGCAGTCTATTGGTGGCCATTTGATTTTGTATGATAGCTTAGATCTTATTGATGGAAATCAAATCTTGTTTGTGGTCTCCTGTGATGGGGATCAGGATCTGCGTATCGTCTGCAAAGTTTGTGTAAATAACTCCCATGGCGTCAATTGCTGCGAATAGAAGTTTGGTATATGCGTTGTACAGTGTGGGAGATAGGCAGGAGCCTTGAGGGACACCTAAGGGTACTGTGATGGGGTCAGCGGCCTCATCACCAATAAAAACTCTAGAGGTGCATTCCGACAAGAAGGAATTAACCCACAAGGTGGCATTTGAGAGAAGTTGAAGCTTTCTGACAGTGCAAGGTATAACTTGTCATGGTCTACCAGGTTGCACGCAGCTGACAGATCGGGTACGAGGAGGACGCCCATGTTACCGGAATCTCGAAAGATATCCATCTGGATTTTTAGGTCTAGTAGTGCTGTTTCAGTACTATGTTTAGGCCGGAAGCCTGATTGCCTAGCTCCAAGCAGGTCGTTACTTTCCAAATACTCTTGGATTTGAGTATAGGCTATTTTGTCCACTATTTTCAATAGGGAAGAGACCGTGGTAATGGGTCGGTAGTTAGTGGGGGTGGAAGGGACCAAAGATGGTTTCTTAATTTGAGGGGTTACCCAGGCCGCTTTAATGCTAGAAGGGACAGAGCTGGTGGTGAAAGGGGCATTAATAAAGTTAGTGATATGGGTACTAAGGCAGGGGCGCAAGGTTGTACCAGTCGTACAGGGAAACTGTCACCTTTACAATTAGAGGGTTTCACGGTAGAGATGGTCGCCTGAACCTGTTCCTGGATACTGTATTGAATTTGAATTTGGGGACAGTATTTTTGGCGATGGCGTCAGGCACGATGGAGGGCATACCTTTACCAGCCAGTAGTTTTCTTTTCTTCAGTATTTTCTCTTGTAGATTGTAGGGATTTTAAATGCTAGGGCATTTTGGATAGTAGTGCACCAGGCTTTGCCAGTGTTAACGGGGTGGCTGAATGGATAGGAGTTTCTAGTTCTCCAAGTATAGGGAATAGTTCTTTGGTGTTAGAGGAGGCGTTATTTATGCAAGTATTAAAAGAGTTGTCTTTATGGGTTTTCATAGCTGATTTGTAGGTTTTATTAGCTACCATAAGCGAATTTGTTGTGGCGGTGGGCGGGTTCTTTTTGTGTAGGTGTTCCAGAGCTCTTTTATTGCTGTGTAGCAGAGTAAGCTCTTCATCAAACCAACAGTTGGCCTCATTTTAGTTTGTGGGGTGTTTTGTAAGTAAGTAAGCGGGGCTACTGCGTCAATAGTGGATTTAAGGCAATTGTTGTAGGGGGTGGGAATACTGATAGGGATGGTGTCTGATGTTGGGTAGCTCTTGAGGGTGTCTACAAGAATCGGTACAAGATTTTCTACTGTGAGTGTGCGGGTGTTTCTCACAGGGATAGGGCATGGACTGGTTTGAGGTTGAGCCTGAGCCTTCGTGATTGTGATGTCAAAGCATATTAGGTGGTGATTGTGCGAAATACGAGCTAAAAGAACATGGAGTTGGTGCGCAGCCATTTTTGGACACTCATCTCCCATCACTGTAATAAAAGCCTGCGTCTCTTGCGGGCCTTGTACAATAAACAAGCATTTGAGTAGCGAAAGCAGAGAAAGGTCACATAACTACATAAATATTGTTGCCGAGAGGACTTACTGTGGAGAATAGTTTTTGTATTGTCCACTGAAGGACTAATACGGGAAGGGAGTCGGAGCGTTCTGCTGGTGCATGATAAGGGGTTCTGGGAATCAATGCAAGGAGAGGGTCGCTGGGTTTTTCCACTCCTAGATGTTTTTTTCCACTCCCTGCCCCTTCCACTTGTGATCTGCTCTTTGGTTGAGGGTAGTTACAACTGAGAAGGGTGGGGACATGGGCCGATAACGCGAAGAGGGTATTCTGTGGAAGGCAGTTAGAACTTGGACCCCCGGGTAATGCAGTCTCGCTCAGAGGGAGGACGCTGCGCTTCATACACCATTAGTATGAGTGATCTCTTCGCCTACCTGCTCTGGGACTAAGCAGTGTCATGGTGGCCAAGATGAAGGTGTCTTCTGCTTCCTTGGTAACGGTGATGCCATTTTTCTATATGTTTTTATATATCTGATTATATGTTTGTTTAGGTATGCTGAGTTTATATATATATATTGAGTGAATAAAGGGCCTATAATGAGCCATTTTAATTTTTACTATAACGATTAATCCAAGTGTGATTTTTTTTTTTTTGCTTGTTTGAGTCCAATAACCTGTTTTGCTAGGGGCCGGGGAAACGTAACTATAAGGGTTCTCCTCACGTGGCCAAGCAAAATCAAAACAGTGATCCGACGGATTCCATGATGGCGGCGGAGAGGGGAAGACGTGCCTGAGCGCGGCTCCGCTCCCCCTCCCAGCCCACAACAATAAAGATAATAATAAAGCAGACTTCTTGCTCCACTTTAAGGAATAAAGCAATCAGAGGACTCGTGGATGAGTAACGCTCCAATTCGAACGAGGAGGGGCCGCAGGAGGAGAGATTGAAGCAGGGACTCTGACGGACTCAGGGAGCACCGCGGCACCACCGGAGGTCGGGAACACCCTTCAAGAGGCACCAAAATCCAGTGCAACAGAAGGCATGGTGGAAGGGCCAGAGACGCAAGGATAGGGGCACAGGACATCACCCGCCCCAGAACAGTAAAGGAAGAATACGCAGGATCTGAGATAAATGAAGGCACCGGAGGAAGGGAACCAAACGAGAACAGGGCCTCGAGTGGACGCTAGAGAAGAGCACTGCACCCGAGATCCCGGAAAGCCAAGGAGACCGAGCACGCCCCCTAGTGAGTATGCAAGCCTCAAGGGGGTGAGAGGACCAGAGACGCTGGATGTCGGTAGAAGAAAGAACGGGCCCCCCAAACACCCGTACAGTACAAGGGACCGGCCGAGGACCAGTAAAACGGGGAGAAGAGGAGGCCGCAGGGCAAGGCGCCCCAACAGGGGAGAGAGTACCCCACGCAAGCCTGCGAGGTGCCAGATGCCGATCGGAGACCCCCTGCAAGAAGCAGAGATACCCCCTACATGCAGCAAAGGACTGAGACCTGCTGGGTCGGACCAACTGGACCAGATATAACGCCTCGCTGGTGGAAACGGGGCGGAGATGCAGAAATAAGTCCGAGCTGGGGAGCTTCCAGTTTCACTGCAATAGAGGCCCGGACAGAGGCGTTGCTAGGGGGGGGGTAAGGGGGCTATAGCCCCTGGTCTTTTGGTTGTAGCCCCGGATAGATTCTCAGGAGCTACAACCGAAAGGCTAGCTAGCCCCCAGTCCCAACAGCTCCGGCATTAGCGTAGCCCCAGGTCTTTTCCAGACCTAGCAACACCCCTGGGCCCGGACAAGGAGACCCCTTAGAAGGGCCCAGTGATCAGCCAGGGACTCGTTCACCAACACAGTAAGCTTTCCTCTACAGCCCACACATCATACGGTAGGGGGAGGCCCCCCCCCTATAGAGCTTAGATTCTCCTGTCATAAGGGTACAAAAGGGCCACCACACCAGATAAAGCAGTGACCAGCTGGGGAAGCAAAAGATTGGAACACCACACAGGAAGATCCCACAGAGGCACCCACAGAGAAAGGGCCACCAAGTGACTCTCCCCCAAACGTATATGGTGGCAGATCCAACCGAATTGGCCACATTCTAGCATTGTGGACCCCAGGTGAACGAACAATAGCATAGCCTCTGCGGCGGGCCCAGGTCCCGGACCCCCGTAGTGGGATGGAGACACGGAACAGAGGCTCACGACAACCTGGCAAACACTGTATACTGCAGAAACCCCAATTACAAGAGGAGACCAGAAGGTATGGAGCGTCCAAAGACACTACAATCTTGGACACCCCCCCCACAGAGAAAAGTAAGGGAGAGAACTGGCAAAGAGATAGAAGAGAGACCCCACTATAATGCGGAATTATACTGAAGAAAGTAACCAGCCGGGGACGCCCTGAACGACGACTGCATAGGCGGACAGCGGAACGAGAGCACCTATGTCAAAATCCAGGGGGAAACGAACGCAAGTCACCCAACAAACACCCAAAGGGCGGCAAGAGCAGAACCTGCCACAACTCTGGGGGGCAGACCCCGCTATACAGTCAAGAAGGATGAACCAGGAAGACCAAACTACCAAAAAAGGCACAGATGCAACAGGTGCAGAGATGGCGACAAGAGACGACATGAAAGCGTGGTTTGGGGAATTTCAAGCACAGCTCATGACCTCGATGCAGACACAATTCGAGACCATGATGAGTGAAATAAAAACGGCCGTACAAGAACTAAGAACAGAGGTGACAAATCTGGGTGAGAGAACGGACACCATCGAGAAGGTATTGCAAAATTTAGAAGAACAAACCCAACAGGGTGCAGAGACCCAGGAATACCTAATACGGCTGACCCACAACCTCAAATTACAATGCGAGGACTTAGAAAACCGATCCAGGAGATCTAATATAAGGATCAAAAATATGGGCGAATCGTTTGAAGATAAGGACCTGAAAGAGGCAGTGCAGCAATTATTCAAGAATATCCTAGATGTGAGTGAGGATGAGGACATACTAATAGATAGGATACACCGAGTGGGCCCAAGGGGAACAGGAGAACTACGAACACGACCGTGTGACGTACTGGTGGCTCTCACCTCATATTCTGAAAAAGAACAGATCCCGCGCAAGGCGAGAACAATGGACCATATTCGCATGAATGGAGAGGATATTCAATTATATCAAGACCTAGCGCAGTCGACCTTACAGAAACGCCGTGAGATGGGCCCAGTGGTCAGAGAACTCGCAGCCAAACAAATCAGTTACAAATGGACATTCCCATTCGATTTGCTATTCTCGTGGGAAAAGAAGCAATGAAGAGTAATGTCATGTGAAGAAGGTTTGGAACTGATGGGAATACAAGAGAAAGAAGGATACCATCAAGAAAGAAGCGGAGGACAGCAAGCAAGGACACCATGGGAGTGGAAAAAGATCAACAGAAGGGCACGGCGCCCCTCGAAAAAGAAATAGATACCCCGAGATCAAGCTCCAATACACACAGAGGATGGAAAGTCGAATACTAAGAGGCCTACACCTCAAACACCCGAGGCCACACAAGGCGAGAGTCGTCCATACAAACTCATGTGTCGAGAAGGGGGTGAGGGGCAGGGCCTTGGGGCGTCGATTGGAATCCAGAAGGGTTTAGGCCAACCTACCAGTTATACCTGAGGTTACAGAGGGCATGGCGCAGAAGGCCTCACGCCGGAGTGACCATGGGAACCAGTGCCCTCCTCAGGGCAGTTATAGGGGGTGGGGGAAGACACTCGCAAGTTGGGGGTGGCAGAGATGGGGGGACCAGAGGAGTGCGCACACATTCAACACTTGAACGGGATGCACACATAAGGAACCGATTATCCATGTCAGAATGGTGATAAAAATATTAACATACAATGTCGGGGCTTGAAATCCCCGGTAAAAAGGAAGAAGGTGGAGAACTTCTTACGGCAGGGGAAATACGATATCATAATGTTTCAAGAAACCCATATTAAAAGCCAGGATAAAGGAAAGGTGTGACTGAAAGGGTATAACCAAATTTCACAGGCAAACAAACAAGAGAAAAAAAGCAGAAGTATTGATAGCTATGTAGGAATTCCTAAATGCACAGATACAAAACATAGAAGCAGACAAGTTGGAGAGCTACCTATTCGTGAATGTGCAAATAGAAAGGCACCTCCTTACATTAGCAACATTATACGCTCCAAACTTGGGACAGGGAGGATTCCTTAAAGGTACACTGGACAGGCTAGAAAGCTTTGCTAAAGGGGAGATTCTGTTAGGAGGGGATTTTAATATTGCCTGGGACCCCACCATAGACAGATTGGGACCCAGGCAACAGTGCCAGGGGACCACATCTAAATCACTTAGACAGAAAATGAACAACATGGCCCTGGAAGATGTACGGCGGAATACCATTGGAAAACAAAATGGTTTCACATATTTTTCATATGTACACAATACCATGTCAAGAATAGATCACCTCTGGGTCTCATTGGGTCTTCTGGGGAAGATACAATACTCAGAGATAGGCTCAATATCGCTCTCCCATCATACCCACTTTGGGAAGACCTAACGCTGACTCACAGCCATGCGGGTTGTGCAAATGGAGGCTGCCAGAGAATATAATCAGGGATCCAGTGCTGGCGAATACCCTCAGGGAACACAACGGAATATTTTACAAACAACAACCATCCAGAGACATCCAGCTATGAGAAGCATTTACGGCGGTGACAAGGGGACATCTCATTGCACGCAAAGCACAGAGGGAGAAACAGAACCGACAATGGGAAAAAGAGCTACAGATAAAAGTTAACGCGATTCAGGCCGAAATCATGCAGAAACAATCGGCTAAACTCAAGAGCCCTAAAACATGTCCAGGGGCCGTTGGAAACCCTTTGCACCAAAAAGGTAGAGCGAGACCTACTCCACATGAACCATTGGTACTACATTAAGGCGAACAGAGCAGACAAACTCTTGGCCAGGAAACTAAAGGGGAAAAAGCAAATCCAGGCAGTAAAGGCATTGATTGACGACAAAGGGCAAACGAAGACACAAACAACGGAGATTGGGGAAATATTTAAACAATTTTATCAAACCCTGTACTCCTCGGACAAACCAAACGAAGAGCTACAAAAGGCCTATCTAGAAGAAGTCCTCCGAGAAATATCAGAAGAGGAAAAGGGACAACTAGACAGGGAAATCACAGAGGAAGAGGTGAATAGGGCGATTGGGGAACTCCCTAGGAACAAAGCCCCGGGCCTGGACAGTTTCACCGCACAATTCTACAAGACGTATAGGGACATATTAACTCCTGTCCTTACATAGCTATTTAAGACATTTAATGGGAAGGGCAACATCACCCAATCCATGAATGAGGAAAGATTACTGGTCTTCCACGAGGAGGGAAAGGACCCCAGCTACCAAGCTCTTATTGCCTGATAGCGCTTATCAACTTAGACGCATAGCTGTGTACAAAAATCATAGCTAAAAGACTAACGCAGATCCTCCCAAAGTTAATTCACCAAGACCAATCCGGGTTTGTCCCGAACAGACAAACTCATGCAGGAGAGTAATCCACTTGGTGGGAAAAATAGGGATTACACAGTCTCCAGCTATGGTACTGTCTCTCGATGTGCAGAAAGCGTTTGACCGCGTTGAGGGGTCGCTTCTCTTTTATTTTGCAAAAGATGGGCATGGGGGAACATTTATAGATATGATCAGGGCTAACTACATCTCCCCGACAGTACGCAAAGCAGAGAACGGAGGGCTGTCTAAGAAGGTTTGGATAAAGAGAGGAACCAAACAAAGGTGCCCGCTATCTCCACTTCTATATGCGCTATTTTTGTAACCCCTATTGGCAAAAATAAGAGATACGCAAGAAATAAAAGGTATTGATATGGCAGGGCATGCCCACAAAAATTGCTGCATACGCGGATGACATGCTAGTGGCCCTCGGAGACCCAGAGAATTCTCTCCCGATCCTCATGCAGGAGATAGAAAAATATGGGTCCCTCTCAGGGTTGAAAATCAATAGACAAAAATCCAAAAGTCTGATTCTAGCTGGGAATAGCACACAAATCCAAATAGTGGCATCTGCTCTACAATTGAAGGAGGCAAAAAATGGGGTCAAATATTTGGGATACCCTGACACGAAAGATAAAAGATCTATATGTGCAAAACTACCCCCAAGCACTAGATTAAATCAAATGGGATCTAATGAGATGGAACCCTCTATCAATATCATGGTGGGGCAGGATAACGGCAGTAAAGATGACAGTCCTGCCGAGGCTTCTGTACCTGTTCCAGTCCCTCCCTCCTTTTTCAAATCCCTAATGAAAATAATTATCAGTGTACATATGGCAGGGGAAAACCCGCAGAGTTGCAAAGGGCGGTTCTGACCGCATCAAGGAAATACGGCGGTTGTGCACTCCCACACTTCAGGAAATACTTTGAAGCGGCCCGGCTATGGGTGCTGAAAGAATGGATACCAGATATGTCTCAGAAACTATGGGCAGCCCAAGACAGAGCGATAGCGACAACACCCACCCGACACCTCCTTCGGCTAGGGAAGCAATATTGACACCCTAATGTACAAATAAGTGAAATTATGAAAACATTGTTCAGTATCTGGGTTAAAGCCACACAGAAAGGCACACTAACCAAAGGCCCAGCCCACTTTATGCCCCTATTTAAAAACCCGGAATTCCCACTGGGAATGGAGAAGGGTACATTCCGGAAGTGGGAAGAGGCGGGAAGTAAGATGGTCCGGGACATACGGATCACATAAAATCCTTTGCGGACTGTACAACACAGCTCGGCCAGAACACTAATGATAGATACAAATTTGAACAACTCACCACAAATCAAAAAAGCAGCAATGAGAGAGCTGACACCATTTGAAACATACATCATGATGCATACAGGCACTAAAACATTAGTATCGAATACCTATACGTTTATAAATGTCCAAGGGGAAGACGCTAAATGGCAATACATGAAAAGATGGGAGCGAACATTAAAAAGTACATTCACAAAAGAATGCTGGGAATATGTGTGGTGGGCAATTACCAAACTCACGAGAGCTATACAAACTATAGAAATGTGGATGAAAGTACTCCTACAATGGCACTACACACCAGAAAGACTACACACGATGTGCAATAACTCCCCAAATAAATGTTGGAGGGAATGTGGAGGGGAAGGAGATTGGCGACACATTTGGTGGGACTGTCCGGCCATACAACAGTTCTGGGCGGACGTAAAAACTCAAATGCAGTCAATGTTCCCGGAAGTGGGGAGTTTGGGGGAGGAGGTCTGGTTATGCGAGCTCTGGGACCCCAAAGAAATCCATCTATCCAAGACACAGAAACACAACTTTATGGGACTACTGACAGGGGCATGGCTGGAAATAGCCCAAAAATGGAAACAGAAACACCCACCTAATGTTTTAGACTGGATACGAAGAGTCTGGTCACATATGACAATGGAACATATCACGTATAATATCCAAGGGGAACATCAAAAATGTAGAAAGGACTGGGGCACGGTTTTAGACTTTCTCCGGAGTGATTACATGGAACAATGGCGTCCGCATAAAATAAGGATACTGGACTTATTCAAGTAAAAGAAGTAGGAGACACAACAGAGCGCAGAGACATTTACGGTGCAACTCCGGAGGGAGAGGAGAGGACGGGAGGGCTTGTTAAAGGTTGATAAGGACATGGTCCTTTTGTATTAAAATCAATAAAAATATGTTTTAGAAAAAAACAGTGATCCGACGAAGTGACTTCAGAAATTGATTAAACTTATATTTAATGCCAAGATCCAAACCCAGATTCTTCCTTTGGAATGGGTGGGCGAATTGACGATCTGAGTGAACTGCATTTCTTGGAGGGCTGTGGAAAACATGGTGGCTTTATGGTCCAGATTATCATTATATCCAAGGTTGATGTCTCCTAGGATAATACATTTGTTGTTAGGTTTAAGGAGGGGGGGTAAGGAGTAAAGGGATGTCAGATTGGGGGTGGTTGGAGTTATTAGGTGTTCTATAGATGATGAGAAAGTAGATTTTTGTTTTGTGGTCGGCCGTAGGTTTTAGTAGAGGTAGTTTGTATCCCAGCACAGGGTCTAGAGGGCAAGATCTGAACTGCAGTGTTGATTTGGCTATAAAGGCTACTCCAGCTCGTATGGTGTCCTGGCGGTCTGCCCTAAAGATTTTAAAGTCTGGGGGGATGGCAAGGGTGAGTGAGGGGCCTGATGCTGGGTGTAGCCACGTCTCCATGATAACTAGGAAGTCTAGATGTTGGTCGAGGAGTAAGTCATGGATGTCGATAGCATGAGCTCCTAATGAGCAAGCATTTATAAGTGCGCCTTTGAGGACTGTTGGAAGTGATGTGAGCTCTGTGGAAAGTGTAGAGGGGGCAATAGGATGGGCTCCTTAGGCGGTGTGGATTCCTGGTAACGCTTAGATGTGGACACAGGGGTATGTGGTAGGGGATCAATGGTACACTAGCAGAGGTGATTCAAACAAGTTTGTGAAGATAATCTGAGTTGTCTTGTGGTCCCTAGGATAAGTATGGTGGTGGATTGAAAGGTTACTGTTCTTGAACGAAGGTGCTCATGGCGAGTAATGCATAGGCACGGGGCAGTGGTTCCTGTTAGGTCTAAGCGGGCGGTGGAAGGAGAGTCACAAGTAGGGCTGGAAGGGAGTTTGTGGGCTATTATGCCAATGGGCTTGTAGGTTATTGTTGTGGTGCCAAAGGGCTATATGGGCGGTGGCGGGAAGGGGGATACTTTAGGTAGGAAGGGTGTAGGGCAAGGGTAGAGGTGGTGGCGTGGACACCATGTCGTGCAAGGCTATTCACGAACTAAGCAAAGGTGCCACCCACGCAGGGCAGCATACTCGTCATATTTTGTTTGGTGTTGTGCCTATAGTTGGAAACCTGAGCAATTGGTGAGCTACCGGGCGTTTGGATAGAGGGTGTAAGCCTTTACTTCCTACTTTCACTTGAAAGCTGCGCAGAGTAGGGGAGGTTAAGTCTTGATATGGTTGAGGTTGGGTTAGTGTCATAGGGTCTGGATATTCCTTGGTTGGGAGAGATCTTACTAGTCGTTGTACAGAATTTGCTAGGGGTTTAAATACTAGCAATAGAGTGCATTAGTGGCTGCTAATATGGCCAAACGGTTGAGAACACAAACTGGCATAGCTGAGACTAAAGGCAAGTGTCCTGAAAAGCGTTAGTGAGTACGTGACTGTGCACACAAGAGTGGAGGGAGAAACAGTATGGTATGCAAAGGAACACACGGAGCAGGGGTGCTATAGCTCTGTACAATGCTATGCGTGAGTACGTAGAATGAAAAGGACATGAGGAATACTGCGGTAACATTCGCACAATGTTTTTTGGTTGTCAGCGAGCACAGATATCATTGCGGGGGTGCAGCGCTGAGCAGTTGCATGGGGTAAAAAAACAGTTTGGGTGCACCTGGAACGTGAAAAATGGCTCTCCAGTGGAGGGGGCACAGTGGTGGCAACCAAGGAAGTCTATTGTAGCTGTTGTGCGAGTTGAGACAGAGGGGAGTCTCGATAGGATAATAACTTTTACCATTCTTACTATTGGCTCTTAAAGTATAAGGCCCTTAGTTATATGGCCTTCTACAATTGGTTGGCATGCTCGTGTCATGTCTGGGACATTCGTCTCACTTAGCAGCACGTTATCTCATACCCAGGTGCTAGGAGGTGGACATGACTTTGCCTCCTCACCCAATTAGCCCCTCGTCTCTCATCACCCATGCCTTCTGCCATGAAGATTGTTTTTGAACTTGGCCTTGCAGAGTATCCTTGCCTCTGGGAATATAAGGGAGTGTGAGCACGCTCTATCGTTTGCTGGAACTCCATGCTCCACTTCTATTTTCATCCTTGGCTCACGTGACAGGAGACTATGATCTAGTCCATTTTGCAATAATTAAATGTCTTAATTGAATATAATTTGACATGCATGGTGTTCTTTCTTTGCACCTTAACAAGGGGTGATTCAGCTTCTCATGTTTACTGGCTTGAGAATAGATAACCAGCCTTGTCTTGCTTCAACTTTGATACCAGGCCAGACATCTTCACCATTCAAGTCCGCAAATACAGCTAATTCTTTGCTGTGAAACAGCTCTTGATCCTTCTTTCTCCTTTGGTCTGAGCTTACTAAAGTTCTGACAGCGATATCCAGATATTATACAATGGCGGCTTTGCCTGCAGTGTATTCGCTACATATAGCCAGCTTCTATGATCACTTAATCTACTTGCGTTGTTGCATCTGTAGTTATTAAACGACTTGTATTTTCTGCAGTGCTCGTCACACGTGCAATCTCCTTTTCGCGTATGAAAGTTTACTTGATTCCTTATTTCGTCATCAGTTTCTTATAAGGCCCATGCATCTTCTTCAGCCAGTCTTCATAGTGCGTCACGCTCGCTGCTTGTGAAGTCGCCAGCTCTTCTTTCTCTCATTTTCATATTCTTTCAGGCGCTCCTCTACTAAATTGTCATCTCTTCGAGGATGCATCAGATATGGTTTTCTCAGTGGATATCTTTTCTCAAAGATTCGCAGCGGAATGATTACAATTGCTTGTGTCAAGCATGGCACAATTTCAGGCTTCCAACATACAGGTAGTAGGGGGCGCGACTTCCTGCAGAGGCATTCGGCTGCTCCTCTACACTCCCCCCTGTGGTCGAGCCATCAACCACCAATCTCCACATTTTGGTATCTTCTTTTGAAGAAATGCTTCTTTGGAGTCCAGATCATCACCACTCCCTTCAGGGAACCGGCTGATTTGACATGTTCGTCCACACTCCAGGTCATGTAGCTACATTGTCCATTCGGATTGTAATAGACCCATCGTCCCACATACTAATTGTGGTTCTTCGGATACAGGAACTTCATTCCTTCAGGTGCTACGATGCTGGCCTCTACATACTTTCCGATATCTTCATCTGCCAATTCTTTGATCCAAACCCTGACTCGACATCAATCATGAACTTCATCCCTACTGCTTTCTTTGCAGTCTTCTTGGGCTGTGTAAATATTATCCTTATCAAACAGAATCCAAACATCACCATCCCTAATACTGCTCCAAGGAACTTGAAAATGTTTGCCATCCACTGTGATAACCATGAGAATATAGACGAGAACCAACTGTCATCTGCAATGTCCTCTGTCTCGTCTTCCATCTTGTTGTGAAGGTTTGTCAGCTTCCTTGATATCGTTGAATCCCTTTATGGTGGTATTAATTGTCTGCAAAAGCTTGCATCTGGTAATCTGCAACCATTTAGCATTGGCCATCATCTAGATCCCAGGCATGAAGAAAGTCATGAAGATTGAAGCAGTCTTGCTGAACAGCCTATGCTCCTATGGTATAGCCTCATATGCATCTATTGATTTAGCTGAGAAGTAATTCTCTTTTTTGGCTCGATTGAGAAATTCAAGCAATCTTCTCCTTCTCAAATGGGCATCTACCTTTGGGAATTCTCCAATGTTCAGGTCACTCTGAGGAATCACCAATGCTGGTACATGGATAAGCACGAAGGAACATGTCCCTCCCCAATCTTTGGGCAACTTCATATAGGCCCTACGTCCACAAGTCCAATATCGATCCATTAGTACAGCTGTTCCTGCTCCCATTCTAGTAATATGAACTGTAGTTTTGTAGCCTTTGTTATCTCCGACATGAGTCTTACCATGTCTTCGGAAGCATATTGTTGCATTCGCCAAACGGATTACAACCATAGGACCTGATTCATCTTCTATCCATGTCAGCAGCTTAGCATGTTTGGCCCACGATTTTAAACATCCATCGTTTACTCTCTGCACGTCTTGCATGCACTCTGGTTTTAGTAAATGAGCTGCACAGGACATCAGTCCCTTTTCCCATCCCTTCTTGGATTTCACTTGTCCTTAGACTAAGACTTGAGTTTGCTCCCAACATCCAGGTGATCAAGCTATTTCTGTTTTTTTTGCGCAGTCCATTCTCTTCATCTCTTTGACTACCTCTTCTTGTCCTGTCGCCGGGTACTTAAGCATCTTGCTCTTCTATGCAGGCTCCTTCTCCATCTGTGTAGTCTTTATATAATCATCCTGGAATGGAAATGAACATTTCGATCTCCATCGCAGAGTAGCCCAAACTCCTTGGAATAGTCCTCTGGTCATGCATGCTGCAAGATGAATGAGACACCTGGTATTGTGTTCTGAAACTTCTCTAGAAATGATAGTTTGTACTTTATTCATGGCATAGGGTATAAGAGCAAAACGTAGCAACTCTCCTTGGATCTCCTCTCTTCCACCTTTCTCATGTGTTGATACCACATATTATTACCGAAGTGTGCTGTATTGTCTAGATATGTGTTTATCCCCTCACTATCTTCCTCTGCATCTCTCCTATATCTCCCATACGCAAGGTGTGTGTACTGGCCGCGAAGTGAATCAAAAGTAGTTTTTACAGTGGCGAGAACCATAGGAACATCTGCCTTGTTGGAACCAATATGATGGAGAGTGTGAAATAGGAGAAACAAAAAGACAAAAAGAGTAATTGTACAAGAATATACTAGCCTAAGACCATCGACAACCACCTGTCACGCCATCCTGGGGCTGGCTGTACACGTTCATTTTCTAGGATCGTGCCAACTCCTGCATCTCATTTCTACTATAATCATAAGAAAATTCTTTTACTCTTGCAACTGCAGTATCTCTTCTATTATAGCAATAAGAAGCCTTCTGATTACAGGGCCATTTTAAGGATCCGGTAAAAAAGTGCAACTATCAATGCCTCTTCTGAGAAGAGCAGGATAAGCTTGAAGGATAAACACAAAAACAGCAAGTACAAGCCAATGCACATCACTATTGGTCAACACCATGGGATTTTGACTTAGAACAGGTATGCACCAAGAAATTAATTGGGATACTGAGCACGTTTCCAGTTACGAATTAGAAACTGATGTTTAGGCATAATCTTGATTAATCAATATAATTCTAAAGTTGAAGATTCCTAAAATTCTCAGCAAGGGTTTGCACTCCTGCTATAATATCTATAAGGAGTGTCCGATCGAGTTTTAGCCCAAATGCAAAATCTGCATTAGCAGCTGGTTTCCTTATCATCATTCTTCTTCGTCATCGATCGAGTCTGCACATGCTGAAATTCTTCTGGTCTTGCTTCTGGATCAGTACCAGTGGAAGGGGTGGTCTCGCCTTTGTACGATTTCACGTCATTCAAGTGAAACCAATCTTGCCTGCCTTGGACCTTTACAGCTGAAGGGGTTATATTCTCTACACAAAAAGGGCAATGGAAGCGTGGCTCATGCCACTTTCTAGTAAAGTTCTTTAGGAGCACAAGGTTTCTCACTAATTACTTGGGTGCCGATAAAAGTTCAGGTAATATGGCTGCTGAATTGTCTTCATCTGTGTTCTAAGACCGACCCCTCTGATGCTTGTGTTGATCTGAAATTAGAGAGATGCTAGACATCATACATGTCAAATAGTCATTGAATACATTACCTAAGAGTTTAGCTGTACTGTGGGCATCACTTCTCCTCCCAGATGCATGTGTAAGAGGCGTTCTCATTCGCCTCCCTGTCACTAGTTCGTGGGGGGTGAGGTAATGGTCTGAGCCAGGCTGATTCTGTAGGGCATACAAAGCTCAGGGTAGGCAATATAGCCATCCCTTCTTCAGAGTCCGTTTTATCTTAGCAATCCTTTCTTTAAGGATGCCGTTGAGTCTCTCACATGTTCCGTTTGCTTGTGGGTGATAAGCAGAATAAAATGTATGTTTTATATTTAATAAGAGTCCTATCTGTGCGAACACCTGATTGAGAAAATGTGGCCCATTGTTGGATCTCAGCACTTCACACACGCCACATCTTGGAAAGACTTCATGTACTAAAAACTTTGCTACGCATGTGGCATCAGGGTGTGTACACGGACCTGCATCGATCCACCTAGAGAAGGGACACACCACCACTATCAGATACCATTATCCACTACATACTTGCAGCATATCAACATAATCAATATTTAAATGCTGAAAAGGACCCCTTGGTTGAGGTATTACTCCTCTAATCATTCTCAGTGTATGCCCAGCAGTAAACGTTTGACACACGATGCAATTCGCTACAAAGAATGCAACATGTTATTGCAAATTTGGAATAAACCAGTCATCTGCAATTGTTGCATCAAGACTCCCTAGTTACATGTGCAGGGTAATGCAGCTGTTCAAGAGCTACCTTTAGTAATGCTACTGGCATCATTGGCTTTCCAGTGCTATCTTGTCACCATAATGCTTTTGTGGGGGATAAAGAGGACCCCCTCTGCTTCCATAATTCCTGCTCTTCCTGCGGCGCACTTCCTTGAATTTCCATTAATTGGGTCATCTGTAATTTATTAAACCCTTCTTGCATTATCATAACTGTGACTACTTTCTCCTTGACATTTGGAGTATCAACGCTTGAAATAACTGGGGAATATGCAACAGTTTCGGCTTCTTCATCTGTGGCTTCGTTCCCACAAGAGATAAAATCTGTTTGTTTAGTGTGAGCAGCGCACTTAACGACCGCTATGGCTACTGGGAGTTGTATTGCCTTAATGAGCCTTTCCAATAATGATGCGTGTTGCACAGGAGTGCCGTCCGCACGTAGGTAGCCCCTCCTTTTCCAACGTGCTATCCCTGCATGTACGTGGAGTCACTGTTCACCGTCACTTCCTGTTCTTCGTGTTTATCGAGACGGTAGCCTTGCACTTGCTACAACTTTAAATTTCTCCTTCAATCTGTCTCACTACAGCTGGGCCAGAATGCCTTTCCCCACTAGTTTGATACATTTTCGAAGAACCATCAATAAAGAGAATTTCCCCCCCTGACAAAGCATTTTCTTTCGCACGGGGTATATCATCATAGAATTCAACATAATTAGCACAATCATGCACTTGATCATCTTCTGCTATTGGCTCAGCTATAAACATATTAACAAAGGGGGTCCTGGGAGTCCCTCTGCCAGACATTAGTCCTGGTTACGAGAGACTTACCCAGAGTCTTTAGCTCACTATCTTTCACAGAGAAGAAATATCCCAAACATATCAGTCTTTGTCCTGCCCTGGGGCAGTCCAGCACCGAAATGCTAGGCAATTCTCCTCTGAACAAGAGTACCAACAGAAACCCCAGACACGTGTTTCGGTCTGGTTGGACCTCATCAGTAGGGTGGATCTGTGCCTCTCTAAGAATAGTGAGCAAGGGGTCCACGTCTGGATTCCCCTAGTAACTTAGGGTGAGACCCAAAGTTACTTAAATATGCAGATTAACAAAGGGGGTCCTGGGAGTCCCTCTGCCAGACATTAGTCCTGGTTACGAGAGACTTACCCAGAGTCTTTAGCTCACTATCTTTCACAGAGAAGAAATATCCCAAACATATCAGTCTTTGTCCTGCCCTGGGGCAGTCCAGCACCGAAATGCTAGGCAATTCTCCTCTGAACAAGAGTACCAACAGAAACCCCAGACACGTGTTTCGGTCTGGTTGGACCTCATCAGTAGGGTGGATCTGTGCCTCTCTAAGAATAGTGAGCAAGGGGTCCACGTCTGGATTCCCCTAGTAACTTAGGGTGAGACCCAAAGTTACTTAAATATGCAGATTAACAAAGGGGGTCCTGGGAGTCCCTCTGCCAGACATTAGTCCTGGTTACGAGAGACTTACCCCCCTTTTGGGGTAGGGCCAAGCCTGATTTGCATATGGTCTTTCCCCTTCTGTAATGGCTTGGCAGGTGAAGAACGATGGTCTGGAGGGTTACCCCGAGCAATGCCAGTGGTTAAGATTCAGTCTAAACCTTCCAGCCATCACCTCTTTGTTGTTGCTTTGTCACCCCGAGTGGGACGGGTATGCCCAGACGTGGGTCCCGTGCCTGCTGGGCCTAGAGACCCAAGCTACTCCTCACTGATGAGCCCCAACAAGGGCGAAACATGTTTGGGGATGCTTGTGGTCTCGTGCAGAAGGGATGTGACCTAGCAGTTCGGGCTGGACTGCCCCTTTTGGGGTAGGGCCAAGCCTGATTTGCATATGGTCTTTCCCCTTCTGTAATGGCTTGGCAGGTGAAGAACGATGGTCTGGAGGGTTACCCCGAGCAATGCCAGTGGTTAAGATTCAGTCTAAACCTTCCAGCCATCACCTCTTTGTTGTTGCTTTGTCACCCCGAGTGGGACGGATATGCCCAGACGTGGGTCCCGTGCCTGCTGGGCCTAGAGACCCAAGCTACTCCTCACTGATGAGCCCCAACAAGGGCGAAACATGTTTGGGGATGCTTGTGGTCTCGTGCAGAAGGGATGTGACCTAGCAGTTCGGGCTGGACTGCCCCTTTTGGGGTAGGGCCAAGCCTGATTTGCATATGGTCTTTCCCCTTCTGTAATGGCTTGGCAGGTGAAGAACGAGGGTCTGGAGGGTTACCCCGAGCAATGCCAGTGGTTAAGATTCAGTCTAAACCTTCCAGCCATCACCTCTTTGTTGTTGCTTTGTCACCCCGAGTGGGACGGGTATGCCCAGACGTGGGTCCCGTGCCTGCTGGGCCTAGAGACCCAAGCTACTCCTCACTGATGGGCCCCAACAAGGGCGAAACATGTTTGGGGATGCTTGTGGTCTCGTGCAGAAGGGATGTGACCTAGCAGTTCGGGCTGGACTGCCCCTTTTGGGGTAGGGCCAAGCCTGATTTGCATATGGTCTTTCCCCTTCTGTAATGGCTTGGCAGGTGAAGAACGATGGTCTGGAGGGTTACCCCGAGCAATGCCAGTGGTTAAGATTCAGTCTAAACCTTCCAGCCATCACCTCTTTGTTGTTGCTCAGCTATAAACATGGCATGATTCACTATTTTACATCTGACAATTTTGATCGGTGGGTTCGAAATAATTACCTCATAAACGGAAGCTCTTTGGGACGTCAATGTGCCTTTGGGTTTCTCTAAAATGGCAAACAGAGCATGTTCCATGAAGAGAGTCATGGAGCAGCCCATTGCAATACTTGTAGACTTTTCAATTGCGAACACAGCGGCTGCCAATGACTGTTCGCAAGGAAAGTGTCCTTTCATAACTGGGTGCAGAATCCCACTGTAATACGCTAGAGGCTTGTACTCCAAAGTAGTTCTCTGTGCAAGCACTGCTGTCATGACTGTCCTATTTGTGTATGAAAATAAATACAATTCCTCATCATAATTGGGAATTCCTAAAACAGGGGCCGTATATATTGCTTTTTTCAACTCTTCAAAGCCTTCCTCCATTCCCTCAGTCCATTCTATTTTCACTTTGTTCACCTGTGCTTTCTTTAATGCTTGCAAAAGAGGTCTTGTGAATGAACTATAACTAAACACCCAGGCTCCGACATAGTTGCATAGTCCCAAAAACGGTTGCATTTGTTTTACTGTGCCTGGTTTTGCAGTTTTCATATTCGCCTCAGTCCTTTCAGGTGTCACCTTCTTTCCTTCATGTGAAATCAACTGCAAAATATATACCTCGTCTTCACCATACTGCAATTTCTCCTTGCTAAGTCCATCTGCAGGACTCTATTAAAGATCGATGGAGACTCACAGTATCCTTGTGGCAAACAAATATGTTTTAGTCGAGTTTGGCGAAACGTAAAGGAGGTCAAGTCTTGTGAGTCCTTGTGCAATGGGATCGAGAAAAACGCATTCCTCAAATTGATCACCGTGAAATATTGGGCTTCCACTGGGATACTACATTGTATTGTCGCCGGGATAGGAACTAAAGGAAACTCTGCATCTACAATCTGGTTAATCGATCTTATATCTTTTATAAATCTCCACGATCCTCCCTTTGATTTTTTGACAGGATACACTGCAGTATTACACAATGACTCTGATGGCACCAGAATGCCCTGTTTCATTAGTGCTGAAATGGTCTTAAATATACCCTCATCAGCTTCTCGAGACATGGGGTACTATCTTGCTAGAGGTAAGATTGCTCCTGGCTTCAGCTTTATCTTGATTTCCCCTATCTCCTTTAGCAACCCTACATCATAAGGGCCTATAGTCCAAAGGACACTCAGTACTTTTTCCAAGTCTTCCTCAAAAAATGCTGGACGTGCAGCATTATTGGCATTCGCTGTGGAAGCTCCCTCTTCCCAATTCTTATCCAGTATGCGATGCTCATAAAGAACACCACTTCATTGTCTGTTTGGTCTTCCCTAAACATGTCTTCATCAGTGATGTCAGTCAATCTGTACCATTCTTCAAGAGTTATTAATGTTCTCCATGGTCTACTCTCATCGTGTACTACTTCAAGCATTGCCATTTCCCTTTGTACGATGGCTGCTTCTCATTCTATAGTGATAGTCTGTCCCCCCTCTTCGTCCATAAGTATCCGTGGTCTAAACAAAAACTCATCAGGTATTCTCACAGTTTTTCCCTCTAAGCCAGGTAGCCATGTTAATAAAATGCTCATGAAAACCTCTGGCTCTACCGGAACACCTTGCAGAGCTACTTGCCCTGTGAATGCCAGTGTGAATTCGCCCACATTAAAGTAGCGTATTCCTGGAGTGGAACACACAATACCTTGGTCAGTGAATGAAATCGGCATGATCAGTTTCGTCATCAAATCTCTTCCCAAAATGTTCACTGGTGTTTGCCGTGAATACAACAAAGGAACAGACATGTCATACTATCCTATTGAGACTGGTAATTCATTAATAAAACATACTCGACTTGTAGCTCCAGAGAACCCTGGAGCATTCATGGCAATTCCTGACATAAAGATTTGCCTCCTATCGTCAAATCGTCCCTGGGTTCCTCTTGGGGGTCTGGTGTCACAGATAGTACTGAACACATCAAGTTACCCCGTGAGCTGTCCTATTGTGGGTACAGGCTCATCCCCGTTCCTGTCAAAGGATTTCCTACCACCACAGTGACCCCTCCTATTCTGGGAGTCAGTACTTGTCCTGTGTATGCATACGGCTGTATCTACACAGGGGCTTGTTGTGACTGCCCCTGTGGTGGATTCATTTGCGCTTGCTCTGGTTGCTGTGTCTGTTGCACTTGCAGCGCTTGTGCCTGATATATTGTCTGTTCTTGGGCAAACCCTTCCCTAGTTTATGTGCTATATGGCGGAGGATAAGCTGTCCCCCTCTTGTGAATTGTCTATGCTGTACATTCCCTGGGCTCCCACATACGTATGCAATGCGCCCTGTCATCCCACAAGTCCAACATACTGGGGGTGTTCGCCTAACAAGTCCCCCGTGGTTAAATCCTCCCTGGGAATTCTGATTCTCATTCTGCACACTTTCAAACCCTCCTTGATTGTTTTGAAATCCACTCCTTCCTCTATAGCACATACCTCTGCCTCATGTCACAAACCCATAACCGCCTTGGTCCATCGGGCGCTAATTATTTGCCTGCAATGCACCCACTGCTTGCTGCACTCCCAATCCGTCTCCACTCATTGATACTGCCCCTTCTATGGCATATTTTGACAATTTCTTCTGAACTAATTTGGCTTCCTCGATTTTTCTAGCCTCATCTTTCTTCTTATTTTTCTCTTGCAGTAGCTGACAGTGATGCACTATTGTCAGTTGTATATCAGCCCATGGAGTGGCTTCCATCCCCACCTGTTTCTTCATTTGCCTCCGCACTGGCTCGGGCAACCCCTGACATAAAATGTGGTACAATAATGCCACTGTTTTCTCCACGGCTCCCACGTTTCAAGCTGCCACCGCTCTTGAATATCCTGAATGTAAGGAATAGGGTCTTCATCTTCTTTCATCTTGCATGTCACGATTGCACCTATATCTGATGTGTTAGGATACTGTACCCTGAGAGCCTTCCAAACATCTGCTCTGCAATTGTTAAACAGCGCTCCATCATGCGCTGTGTTTTGTGCTGTCACAACTGAATACCCTGCTCTCTTCCATATGTCATCAGCTCTGTCCCCAAGAATAGCTGCCAAGAGACCCTTAATGTCCCCTATGGCCAATGTATTTCCTCCTGTCATTTTTTCTAACTCCTATATCCATTTCCCGGCGCCTGACGTCAAACTCGGGAGCTTGCACCTTAAATTATCCTTGTCCATCTGCGGCCATGGAATATACTGTGGTTTTGCGCTCCCTTTTTCCAATAATGGAAACTGCGTAAACCCCAACCCACAGTCAGCCCCCATCGCCAGGCTATCCATGGGAGGGATGATCATTCCTGACCATCTCCTTGATGGCAGCACTCTTAATATACTCACATATAGTGGCAATTCTCCCTTTTCACTATACGATCGTCCTCGAAGACGCTCTGGATATGCTATGGGATCTGGCGTTCTGTCTTTAGGTTGTTCCAAATCCAACCATCTCACTTCTTTGTTTAACTGCAGGCTTCTGTCACGACCCTCAGCCCTGACCCCCACTGGCAAGCCCACAGGCCAGGTGGAATCAGGGCTCGGATCTTTAATAAGGCCAGACTTCCACTTTTCAAGACCTCTTGGTGCCAGTCCTGGCGCCTTTGGCGCTAGGCTTATCAGTCGGGAGAGGCATCTGCTCAAGGGACTACTTTATTAAGGCTTTCAGCCAACATGGAGGCATCCACATAGCTGGGTTCCTAGAACCAAGCTATGCGGTCTAGTGCTTTGGGTGTGGTGGCCTAGGGACTACTTTACCTGGACTACTTTACAGTGGCTATTTAAACCACACCCGAACAAGAACACACGCTTCTCGTTACTTTGCTTCTAGCAACGTGACGCTCACCGTGTCCAGCTTCTCGTGAACCCGACGAATTCCGGACCTGCAGAATCTTACCTGCAATCTTCATCCATCTCTGCTCACAGCTCATGGGCATCTCTGTTGAAGGAGTTCGCCGCCCGGATCGAGGGACCTGAGAAAAGGAGAAAGACATTATTAACGGAGGTACTAGAGACATTACAACCATAAAAGCAGTTAAAGACTTACCTGGCTGGTTACTTCTCGACCGGCACTGCTCCGGAAACCCCATCTGCGCTGGGTACTCTCCGCGACCTACAAAAAGGGGAAAAACACAGGTCAGTGAGGACAAGGCATCGCTGCGCTACGCAAAGCGCCTCCTTACCGCATCATAGCGCTATAGCGTGCCATCATCTCCCGGTGAGAACCAGCACATCCCGTTCTCTGAGTGGACACTCCACGCCCCTAGAGGAGATAAAAAGAGACATTAGAACAGACAAAGGCATGCAAGAACTACAACGCTATTAATTGCAATAAGACCTACCTGATAGACACTACAAGGGCCGCAGTCAGTGAAGCAACTGGACCGCCAGCGCCCACAAAAGCCAACGCGCCCCTGCCCAGAGAGCAGGACGGAGAGCCCACCGATTCCGGCAACCAGGTGAGAAGAGAACCTGGAGGGGCTGGAAATATAAGGAGGTGGGGGATTAAACTGCTTACCTTGGTCGCCCAGTCCTGACATAGGGCCTGATCACAACTTTGGCGGTAACGCTGGCGGTATTACCACCAGTGGTATTAGCCTTACCGCCGAACTCCCCGGCGCTAATAGCGCCAGACCACGAGTTCGGCGGTAATGTTAATCCCCATTCCCCATTGAGCCCATTCGGGAATGCCCCATTCCCCATTGGGCTCAATAGGGAATTTTCGTGCTCTTACCACCAGCGGATTTCCCGCCGGCGTTAATAGCGCAATTTTTGGCGGATTTCCCCCCAGCTCAGAGCTGGGGCGAAATCCGCTGAAGTCCTGATTTGGCAGACCCTTAAATCCGGCCTCTTCTAGTACTATTCTAGATGCCCCTGACATTGCTTCCTTTATCAGAAGGAACTCTTCTATTCTGACCCATCGTATTGCTGGGCTTTGCCCTACTGGCTCCCTTCGAATAAGGCTAAACTCAGAATCCCGCTGCCTCCTCCTTCGTTCTAACTCTTCATCTAATTCCCTTTGTTTTCTCGCCTCTCTACTAATTCTGTCTTCCTCCTCCTTTCGTTATTCTCTCCTTACTCTTGCCCGCCTTTCCTCTTCTTCGCTTCACCTCTGTATTCTTTTATCCCTTAATTTCTGCGCATCCTCCTCTTCTCTCTTCCTTTCTCTTCTATCCCTATCTTCTATCGCTCTCTGCCTATTTTCATACTTTCTTTGCTCTTCTGCCCTTTCTTCTTTCTTTTGTTGCTCCTCCTGATATATCTGCTCTTATCGCTCGCTGCTTTCTTTTGTGCTCGTCTTCTTTTAATCTCTTCTCCCGTTTCCTGCCCTTTCTACTTTGTTCATCTTTATCTTCCCTTTGCCTAACTTCCTCAATGCTTTTCCCATCTAGCTTGAGTAGTATCTGTCCTCCCATCCATTAGTTCTGCACGAGCATTACCTCATCAGCTTTGTCCTTTTCTCCTTTCCATCTCTTAGTCTCTCTTTCTATTTCTGTTGATACATACAACCATTCACTCTTCTCTTCCTTGTCTTGTGTGATCCTAAAGTTCTCCTCTTTTCTCATATTCTTCTCTGGACCATCGTCACTGCCATAAGCGGGCGGTTCATATATTGGATTACTATATCCTGCCGCCGCTTTCAGTTCCCTTAGGGGTTACAATCTTACTTCTTCCGCACTAGCGTCTTTCACTTCAGGTAAGGTAAAGGGAGCTGAAGGCTCAACACCTTCCTCCTCACACTGACTAAGCATCCACTCCTCAGGTGGCAGATCTTCCCTCTCTTCCTGGTACATCTGCCAAAGCTCTAGGACAGCCCATTCTTTCTCTAATTTCTTACCCGTGTATGAATCTTGCAAGTATGTGGTCATGTGTTGCAATACCGCTTTTGACAGCAACCCCCCTTGTTGCCACGGAATTAACATTGTATCTGTTGTGCCTTTCACCCATTCCACACTGTACTGTTTGAGCTTGGGCATATGCTTTGGGAGCGTCTTGCATAAGTGCATCAAAGGAGTCTCTCCCTTTGTGACGAGTCTCAATTGACTGTCAATACTTACCAGACTTTATGAAATATTCTCACTGCTTTTTCAATACTTTCAAAAACAACAAATATGAGCATGCCCCAACAATCGCTGCTCAAGCCTCTACCTTTTCAATTAACTCTGTCTACCTCTGGATTGGTACCAACCACTTCACTACTTACAGCTCCTTAAACTTCGTCTCAACTTCTTATCACCTTTTACAACACCTTTACTTAATACATAATTGACAGACTAGTCGACTCTACACATCAATAAAAACAACTTGTGATCACACTTTCTTCTCTCGTCTCTAATTAAATACCCTGTGCAGGGTTTAATGGGTCTCCTTATGCAAACCTGTTCAAACTTAGCTTAATTGACTCCCGTTGGAGTGAGAGACGTGTTCGTCTGAACTCCCTTGAGTAAGTACTCTTTTAGGCGCTATCTCTATTTTCACACAATATTTCCTGTTTCTTAAACTTTATCACAACCCTGTGCCCTTAATTTGCCATTCTCCTTAGTCTACTCACCATTCGTCTGTCAATCAACTGAAGGCCTTCGGTATCGTCTCCTCCTCCAACCGACCACTTCGCCTTCCATCCGCAGAGAGCCCGTGGGAACCGGGCAGGGATTTCTTCAAAGAGGGACCTGCCCACCATCACGACTTCTACTTGCAAGTTTTCTATTTGGCTGCTCTCCACAGGAAACCCTGCGATCTTCCGGCTAGATGGGGGAGGGTGTCCGATTGTCCGCAATACTGGAGCAAAACTGGTTTGGATATTTAAACCATCGACACTGCTACCACGTGAACATAAGGCCCTTTGGGTAGCGTGTCATGCAGTGTATGGGATGCAGAGTAACTCTTACACCAAATAGCGGAACCAACTCAGGAAGATGGAAAAGTATTTCTGTTTTAATATCAATTGTCTAAAACAGGGAGTTACAACGGACGTCGCACAAGCTCTTGAAGCATTTCATAAAAAAATCATACTTTTATAGTAAAAGTTTGTTGTACGTGACGTCATAGTATGTGGCAAATAAGAAAAACCTACGACTGGTCTTGATTTGTTCAAAGGGAACATCTAAGTATACTTTCTAAAAGGGGTTGCATTGTGATAGGATATATACTGTCAGGTGGACAATTTATGGCCTCCTCTAGTGCAAGTCATCTTCAACACTTAAGTACATAGCATACTATTGGCTCTTAAACTATAAGGCCCTTAGTTGTATGGCCTTCTACAATTGGTTGGTATGCTCATGACATATCTGGAACATTGGTCTCACGTAGCAGCACGTTAGCTCATAACCAGGTGCTAGGAGGTGGACATGACTTTGCCTCGCCACCCAATTAGCCCCTTGTCTCATCACCCATGCCTTCTGCCATGAAAATTGTCTTTGAACTTGGCCTTGCAGAGTATCCTTGCCGCTGGGAATATAAGGGAGTGTGAGCATGTGCTATCATTTTCTTGGACTCCATGCTCAGCTTCTATTTTCATCCTTGGCTCACGTGACTGGAGACCACGATCTGGCCCATTTTGCAATAATTAAATGTCTTAATTGAATAAAAATTGGCATGCATGATGTTCTTTCTTTGCACCTTAACAAGGAGTGATTCAGCTTCTCACGTTTGCGCTGTTGAGAATCGATAACCAGTCTTAGCTTGCTTCAACTTTGATACCAGGCCAGACAGCTTCACCATTCATGTACGCAAATTTAGCTAATTCTTTGCTGCGACACAGCTCTTAATCCTTCTTTCTCTCTGGGTCTGAGCTTACTAAAGTTGTGGCAACGATGCCCAGATACTATACAATGGCGGCTTCGCCTACAGTCTATTCACTACTTATAGCCAGCTTCTATGATCGGTGGTGCAGTGGTGATATGTATTTTGTTGGCGAAAATTTGCGTCAAGTGTGTGTCCTACCATGTGTGCTGCTCCTTTGACCAGTTGTAGTTTCATGGTTGCTAGTTGTCTGATTAGTGAACTTTGTGAGTTGGCATGTTTTTCTTTAAACCATATGTTGAAGTCCCCCTGGATTATCAGATGTTCATGTAGGATGGCTATGTTGGTGATGGATTCTATGAAGTTGTCGACGAAGGTTGCATCGTTTGTCGGTGGTCTGTAAACCAGTATGAATTTAATGTTTGTTTTTGGGTTTGCTGATAGGTGCATGACCATTGATTCGCAGTTCTTGATGTCTGCAAGGCCTCCGCCTTTTTTCCTTTTCTGTTTAACTGTAGGCATTTGAAGTTGATGGGGACGCAGCTTTGGAGTGTGATTTTGTAGTTTTCATCCCGCCATATTTCTGTGATGAATAGGAGGTTGATACTGTTGTTGCACAGCAGGTCGAAGATCTCTGTTGTATGTTTTGACATAGATCTTGCATTGATTAGGTTGCAGTGGATTTTTATGATATGATTTGGTTTGTGTTTCATTATCGGTGTTCTCTTCTGACTGGTGTTTTGGTTATCTTCCATGTAGTTCTCCGGTTGTGGTGGTGGTACAGTTGTGTTTGTGTCGTCGTCAAATAGTTCTTCCAGGTTAAGTCTTGGGTTTTTGTTTTCTTCATGTTCCTCTTATATATTTTGTAGCTGTTGAAGGGTGGGTGCACATATATTTGTGATATATGTGGTTAGGGCGTCGATTGCGTTCTTGTTCCCTCTGGCCTTGTCTGTTCTTCTTCTGCGTGTCTGTGTTCTGTTGTCGGGCTTTCTTGATTCGTTTGTTGGGTTGGTTTGTTCTGGTGAGTGGTTGATTGTGAGGTATGCTGTTAGGTATAGAGACGGTTCTCTTCTGACGGCGGTAGTTCTGTTTTCAATCTTGTTTGTGGGGGTGTGTTCCACAGTTGTGGATCTATGGTGGCATTCAGTTGGGTTTGTTCCCTCTCCCATTTGTCTTTTTCGTGGTCTTATTCGTTTTCGTGGCATTTTTTGTGTTACTTGGCGGTAGGTTGATGAGTTGATGTGGGAGTGTTTCTTTTTTTGTTTGAGTTGTCGGAGTCGGGTTCTTTACAATTAGTCAGTTTATGTTTCGTTTGAGTTTTCTTTGAGGTTGCAGGGGCGGTAGCCCACGTGCAGTGCATTTCCTGTTTGGCTTTGTATTGTTTTTTCTTTTGTTTTTTTCTTTCTCTGATTGTACGATTGTAGGTGCTTTTCCTGATTGGTCTTGTTTGGTTCTTGGCTTCCTTGCGTGTATGATTATGGGCGTGGTTCTGTCGTCACGCACAGTCAGTTTTTGGTGCTTAGTCCGGCTGTCTTGCGGGGTTAGTCTGAGGTGAGGCCGTTTTTGTCTAGTACAAGATGGAGGGTTGTCTAGTGGTGTGGCTAGCTAGATACTGTGTATCTGATTTTATATATGGCTGAGGGGAACACAACTGTGTGTAGTTAGTGGCAGTGGGGATGATCTAGTCGGAGGGGTATATAGCTAAAGCAAACTCTCTAGCTGTTTATTGAAAAAAATGTATAATCCTCTCTGGAAGTGATGCAGGCTGATATTCAGTGTCCTTTCCAGCGGCGTCTCTAGAATTGACGCAGGACTAATCTTCAGAAAATTTCAAAATCATCTCTTGGTGGGAAGTATGTTATTATTCACAATGTATGGGGCAAGCTGGTGTTCACAATTCTTTCTTAGTAGCGGTAAACAACACTATGAAAAATGACTACTAACAGGTAGAAATATTACACAACACTAACAATAGATTACATATATACAGTCACTGAAGTAGGGCATAAAACAAATCAACCCCCTGTAAAAGAAAGTGCAGATTAGGTTATGTACTACAGGTCCACAGAGAATTTATACAATCTTCAGAAGTCCTTCCCTAAGTTGTCTGGGGCCAAAAGTTCAGGAAAGTTCCAACACAGTTTATGATGCAGAAAAAAATGAAGGAAGGGTCTCTGGGGTCCAGTGAACAGTAACAAGGTTTAGAGGACAATGTATTCTAACTAATTTTCATCTCTGTGCCAATTCCCTCCAACCCTAGAGACCGCCGGCTCCCAAGCTGGACTCAGAGATCTTCACTCCTGAGTGAGTGGGACCTTATGAATCATGTGTCTT
Source organism: Ambystoma mexicanum (assembly GCF_040938575.1). NCBI lineage: Eukaryota > Metazoa > Chordata > Amphibia > Caudata > Ambystomatidae > Ambystoma > Ambystoma mexicanum. Next base: position 713,365,149 of record NC_090931.1, read on the forward strand.
CCCGACTATGACTTTCTGTGTTCCCCACCCCCCCATGGAGCCTGGAAAACCCCAAAGGCATCCGCCCTCTGCACCGTGGCACACAGCACCCTAGTGCAGCGCCACTGAAAAGTCCCTTGGACCCCCCCCTCAATGTCCAACTACATCTTCTCGGGTAAACCACTTTTCCTAAGAATAGCAAGATGACCCCCATCCTACCCACCTTCACCTTCATGGGTCCAGCACACACCACCCCATGCAGAGCGCTGGGGGGGCTACACAGCAACTCCCTTAACCCATTCCCCATGCAACACCCCGCCACACCAACTCAGCCGAACGGCCGTGGCAGTGATTCACCCCACCATCTGATGACCTGCATCTGCAGAGCGATACGTCAGCTACAGTACAGGACTCAAGTGCAACCACCCCCACAAAATGGCCCCCGCCCCCTTCGTCTGCCACCTCTTGTCAGTTAGCTTCCACTCTGTCTGAATCAGGCCAAAGTCCCCCGTGCACCCTGCCCTTGGCAGGCTCCAGCCCCAAAACCTGCCCAGGCCCCATTGCATCTAGAAAGGCAGGAAGCGAGGGAGGGCCCCACAACCCCCCAAACCCTGTCTCCAGATGTACCTGAGTGAAACCTGCTCCAATTGGCCGACAGGCTGTCCTGGAGGATAGCCACAACGCTGTGCGACCGACAGCCCAGGGCTGTGTATTAATGGAAACCCGCACAAAAAGCGAGGTCCCTGGGAACAGAAACAGAGTCGACCACTGTAGGACAACATCCGAAGCAGAAGACGAGAGAAGACGCCAGCAGCACCCCACCGGACCACGAAGTGCCAGACGAAGCCCCGCAGCTGCACCGACCCCACCCTCGAATCGACAGCGTAGACCGATACGAGACAACCTCTTCCCCCATGCTGGTGGGACCAACCACCCTCAAGACAAACTCCACCCAGTCGCAACCCCCGACCCACTGCGACCCTCCAAGGCTTATCAAAATAAACTAAATGATAACACTCTACCAAAAGGGATCTGTCCCCCACATTTATACATACATCAAACTCATAAAAGGGAAATATCTAGCAACTCAGTTGTAAGAGAAATAACAGTTCTATTCAATACAATCCGAATAACTGTATTTCCTTAGAACCTGGTTTGGATTCCAATCCCCAGATTCAAACAGGATTTGTCAATCAACAGTTCAAATAAGAAAGCTCTGTTTTGTAACCAAGCTTTAATCACAAAGTTCTTCTTGCTCCAAAAGACTTCCCCTTGTATTCTTAGCCAACAGTTCAATCATACAATAAGTCTTTATCTCCCCCTTTTAAAAAAATAATTCAACACAACTTCTTCTTCTTCAAAAACAAACACTTTCACAATTCCTCTGTATCAATAACTTGTCTGGGTGATTCCACAACAGTTCATACAACACTTAGATGGCTTTGCCACTTCTTCTTCTTCACAGCCTACAACCACGATTCAGTGCTTCAATGATTTCTTCCTGGTCCACTAACCTGCTTAGGACTACCACTAAAAAGGTCCCTATCCTGGTATACTTGCCTGCCAGGTGCAGTCTACTGCAACTTTTAGAAAAGTATTTGTCTTTCAACAACATCGTCATTCACAACTTCCCTTGGAATACAATATACACATTGGTGCTGTTTATTCAACTCTGGATTGTGCCACAGCCAATGCAGGTTATACTCCACTCCTCCTTGATAATTTATGCCAGGAGGGCCTCTCTCCTGCTATCTCGGTTTTCTCACTCTTTCCTCAATTATCTGCTGACAACAGCTCTTTATTACACTTGCCCTCAGGCTTAGGCATGCTTGTTGGAATCTGCTTAACTATTTCCTCCTCCGCACTCTGGCAACAATGGCGACACTCCTCCTACAACAATGTTCTCTTTTTACTTATCCAGCATAGATTACATGCTCTGTGAAATATTGCCCCCTCTTTACTTTAGCAATGATGGTTTTGATTAGCTGGCTTTAAGATTGCTCTTTCTTTACTTTGGCAATGATGGTTTTGATTAGCCTGCTTTAGTATTGCCCTCTCCTTACTATGGCAATAATGTTGACTTTTATAACCATTCCTGTAATCTTTCTCTTGCTGCCCATTTTTAAAGTTCCTATTTCGCCAGGGTAACTGCTTTACATTAGTTGAGTATTCAAAATAGTTGTTAGTAGTCAGAAGTTGCATACGGAGCGTACCGGGATTACCTTTCACTGGTAAACTCACCAGCTTTGACACAAGCGTCTGTGTGCCCTGCTGCCACTGCTCACTCTGCCTTCTATGCTGCTTCTCACACGGCAGTCTGCCTGGATTCTTCCGCAGCCCACGCTGACCAGGAAGGGAGACCTGCTCGCTCCCACTGCTCACCGGTGCTTGCCAGCCACTGGGTCAACGCACCTACCTAGAAGAACCTCTCTCTCCTAGGGAACAGCCTTCCACAAAGCCACTATCTGCTGTTTGGCCGTTGCAACCAGGTGCTTCAAATTTGTAGACCCTCTCGGGAGCAGCATCCGGCTCAAAACTAGCGGTGGCTCTGGTGGCTCCCTTCCTCTTCAACTTTAACTGTTACAGGTGGCTTCTGCAACCCCACCTTCTGGTTCATGTTCGAATAGCCTGCATCTGAGGGGGCTTTATATATTCAAAAGTCCTGCTCCGGTGTGGGTCATTAGAACCACTAGACTGCACTTTGCAGTTTAGTGCCTCCGAGCCCCTCTTCCTCGTTCCACTACTTAGGGCATTGTGGCACTTAAAGTCCCCAATGTGTTCTGATTAGCTTTTTCTTCACATTTAGAAACTTCTACTTCATTACATTTATATGGTTTAATAATTAAATCCCTGGTGGAGGGTTTTAGGTGGTTCAATTCAATGTTTGATTCAGACTCAAGGAAAAATTATATTCGTCAGAGGTGTCACTACCCTCAATGTGGTGTGAAGACATCATGAAGCAAGACACAGACAACAGATTTCAGATTCAAACAAAAAGGTTTTATAACTCAAATGTCAGGATGGTGGAAGGCCTAACGTGCTCTATCCTAAGGTGGGATTTCCCTACCTAAAGAAACTAAGGAAAGTCTGAGTCAGGAAGTTCAACTTAAAAGTCTGTCTGTGTCCAAAACCTATACTTGACCTCACAACTAAAGCTAAACAATGTGTAGAGATGTCAATAATGAAAGTTATAGTGTTCAAAATAATGTTCTGAACTTGTTCTAGCTCCTGGCTTAATCTTTAGCTCCCTTTGCCCAAGTTCAAGAAAGGTCTATCAAAGTCTCGGGATTTTAAGCAGTTCCACAAAAACCTCAGGTACCCTTCCTCAAGTTCAAGCCAGTTCCACTACACCTTGGAGTTCCCTTTTCCAAGTTCAAACAGGACCCTTGTACTTGTTCCCAATCTCTCAAAGTTCAAGATTATTCCAGATCAACGTTATACCGCTTTGGTTTTCTCTAGTTCATCAGGCTGCTTTCCCTTGCTTTGCTTCAGCAACCTCCTTGACTTTTCACAGTTGGGGCTCCCTGGTCTAGGCGCAGTTATCTGACCGCACTGTCAACCCACTACAGATCACGCAACCAGGAGCCCCAGGCTCTCCTGTCCACACAGGTTTTACTGTGTTTGTATCTGTATCAGGATTCACAGTTAACCTTCTTATCGTCTCACAGTTGGGGCTCCCTTGTTTAGGCGCTGTTGTCAGACTGCACGGTCCCCCCACTACAGGTCGCCAGGAACCCAAGGTTCTTCTTGTTAGCCTCTTGCCTTTGCCACAAAGTGTCACAACTCATTTGCCAGTCTTTGTCCTTGTCACACTGTATTCATGCTTGTATTTCATTTTATGGCGACTTTGTTTCTTTACCACTTTGTTCTTGTGTTCACTTTCAATTTCCCATCTCTGCTTTCTTCCGTGATACATACAATTCTATATTTGGCCTTCAAATGGGCATTCTCTTTTTTGTTCATACACATTTGTCATAGGCTCATGGCTTTTCCCAAAAGCTTTCATTTAGTTTGGTATTCAATCTGCACAATCTTTCACCCCCCTGCTTGCAGGTTAAATGACTTTTAATATGTTCTTCAGTTCGGTGTCTCATGTGCATGCATTTCATTCATTCAGCTTCCATTTTGGGTTTCCCTTACCGCTCCGGCTCGAGTGGCTTCCCTCTGCACTCACCGGTTCTCGGGGACTTCACCGGGTAACAGTGCACCTTGCTTCTGTTGTCGCCTGCACGTCTTGTTTCATTTGCGAGCCTCGCTCGCCTTTCGGTTTTGCTCTGCACACGACCAGCAGCTACACTTTCCTTATGTGGACGCTGTTGGTCTTTTACCTTGTTTGAAAGGCCTGCTCGCACTTCGGATTTGCTCTGCACACGGCTGGCAGCTCTGCTGTTCTTCTTCAGGCGCTGTTGGTCTCTCGCCCTCCTCTCACTATACTCGCGGCTCTGGCGACGCACCTTAGACCATTGAGGCCTTCCCAATTGTGGTTTTCTCACAACTCTGTGACTCCTGGGCTCCACAGTCCCTTGGGGTCTCCTTCTGCTGGCATGAAGCCTCTCCTGCATGTCACACCTTGGCTGTCTCCTTGCAAACAGGCTTCCATGCTGGTTTGGTCTCTCATAGTGCTGATCTACTCTCTTCTTATACTCCTGCAACCACATGACAGGTTGCAGGTGTGAATTCCAAATTGGGATTGCCTGACTGCAATTAGAGATTTTGGAATGTGCCTGACGCTTACACCACCCTGCAGGCCTCTTCCTTGTCCCAGTACTACAGTGGTTTGAATGAGGGGAAATGTGTGTTGCAATAGCCTATAAAGGCCGGTGAAGGGTTAGATTGGTCTTCATAAGGAAAAGGAGGATGCCATGTCTCGCCTATGGACACCCCACCTCCCAGGGACCCTCCAACCAGCTGATACACCCTCGCTTCTCCACCCCCAGGGTTCAGGATCCAAAAGCGATGGCCTTTGCCTAGCCTCCTGAGAAGAGGATCCAGAGGGAGTAGGAGTGAAGACACCCTCAGGTTTCTCACAGTGGGTAGCTTTGCAATAAGAAATGTTACTCTGACAACAAGCCACTGAATATTCTGGCATTATGGAAGTCACGCTTTCTGAAAAAGACAAATACTGCGTCCCTCCTGAGGGTCCTTCTCCTCACAGGTGATCCACCCGGCTGACACCACCCCCAGGGGTAGGATCATGTAGCAGCTGCCATCCCCTGGCCATGTGGGAAGCGACTCCAGGTAGGGACTTTGTGAGGATTCCGCAGACTTCATCACAGAAGCTAGGAGAGGATACAAAGGGGACTGAGGGAGTAGAAGGAAAGTGACTGAATAGTAGTGGAGAGCGGGGTGGTAGTAGAGATGAGCAGTCATGGAGTCTAGATGGAAGACTAGTAGTGAAGTGAAGAGTGAGCGAGTAGTAGCAGAGGGTAGAGTAGTAGTAGAGTGGAGGGGGAGGGGAAATAGAAGAGGGTAAGATCCAAGCGTGGAGGTAAACTGTGGACAGATAATTGGACAGACAGAAGAGGTAGAAGCAGGGAGAGGAGAAAGTGGGTGGAGTAGAGGGGAGGAGAGTAGATGGAGAAAGGGAAAGTAAGAGCGAAGAAGGAACAGGGTGAAGACAGGGGTTTCTGGAAGGCACAACCCTTAACCATCTCTTGGGAACATCCTGGATATGGAGATTGGTTAGATAGGGCATTTGCCTTTTGAACATCACAAGAAGGTTGACAGATTGTAGATAGCAGTGGTTACAAATCAGAACCAACCCAGGATTGATGGAAGCCTGGGTTTGGCTGGTATTGCTCATCCCTTGTTTAGAGAGAGGGATGGACATTACGCCTGTTGACAACTAAATAATAAAACTTCATTTAGGAGTTGGTGTGTTACTTGAGGCCATCTGTGACACGAAACATGTCTTTCCTCTGGTACCAGTGACGAGTGCTCTCGTGTCTTGACACAGTTCATTATGAATGTAGCATGATACAAATTCCAAATTCAAAATCAGAACTATCCTTTGAAACTAGAAGCAGAAAAGAGCTTCTGTGTAGCAGTAGAATCATTATTACAGCAGGGAATCTTTGTACCCATGACTATCCTATGCAATACCACAATTTTACCAATACGGAAAATGGGAAGGGAGACACACCACTTTGTGAGAGACCTGCGAGCTGTAAATTCAGTGGTGTTACCTTTTCCCAATAGTCTCAAATCCAGTTATCATGCTTTCCCGATTCTCGCCAATGGTTCCATATTTTTCTGTTGTTGATTTGTGCTCAGATTTTGTTTCTATTCAAATACATCTTGATAGTATTTATTCACCTTTACTAATTTTGACTGCCAGTATACTTGTACTAGGCTTCCACAGGAGTACACAGAAAGCCTGACCCTCTTTTTCCAAATTTTCAATAAATACCTTAACATACAATTTCCCAGGGTATTGGTGTTGGTTCAATATATGTAGAGGACTTACTGGTAGCATTCCCTTCACATGAATGGTGTAAGCAAGACACATTATTTATTTTATTTATTTATTGTGCATTTGTAAGGCACTTAAACATCAAGAAATTGTGTTTCAAAGCACCGACAGGGCAAAGGGGAGGGAACAAAACAATACAGTGGAATAAAATAACAATGATAAGCAAAGGCAAATGCTGTCCTGCTAGGCCTTGTGAACATTCAAAACGTGCAAGTGCAGAGAGAGAGCGAGAAGGGACAGGACAGGGGATAAGAGGGAGGAGTATAAGTGCTAGAGGTTCCACAGAGTGGGAAGTGCCGGAGAACCTGTTGCAGGGCAACTGGTAAGTGCCAGTCAGTGACCAGTAGGTAGGAGAGTGGTCCCCTGCAAGTATAAGTGCAGGTCTGTGAGACAACACAGGCAAGTGGGTCCCCAAAGGCAAGTGCAGGGGGAGGGTGGAGTCTGCAGGCGATTGGACAGAAGGCCGAGCCCCAGAAGGACACATAAGGGTCCAGGCCACCAATCTCAGCGACTGGGGGTTAGATCGGGAGGGAGAGGGGGAAGGAAGAGGAGAAGAGGAAAGTCTTGAGGAGCTGTCAGTATTTGAGGAGATCGAGCTCAAGGTGGAGAAGAAGGGTGGGGCTGCTCCAGAGGAGGGAATCAGTCGAGGAAAGAGATCGGCCACCCGCGTGCTGCTTAGAGAAGCGCTTGACAACCAGAGAGTTGGAGACGGAAGATCAGTGAGATCTGAAGGGAGAGTATTTGCTTTTAGCAAGTTGTAGATAGCGTGGTCCCAGGCCCCAGACAGCCTTTTGGATGATGAAGAGGGATATGAATTTGATACTTGCAGCAACCAGGAGCCCCTGGGGTAAGATTGTAGGGCTGGAGTGATATGGTCGCTGGGCCTGAGGCCAAGGATAAGTCTTGCAGCCCTATTCTGGATTAGCTGGAGTGGGCGGAGAGCAGAAGATGGTAAATTAAGGAAGAGGATGTTGCAATAGTCCAACCTAGAGAGTACCAGAGCTCTAGAGACATTGAGGTGCTGGGGAAAAGTGAGGAAAGGGAAGGGTGCATCTGAGGAGGTTGAGTTGGAAATGGGCCTTCTTGGCAAGGTCCAGGGTGTGAGGAAGAAGAGAGAGGATTCAAAGATGACTCCATTATTGTTTTAACAGCAGTTTCAGAGAAGGAACATAAAGCATCAAACCAGAATCTACAACTATGTAAAGAGAAGGTGCACTGTTTTAGGGCACGATATTTCAGCTGGCCTTAGGAGTCCGATGAACACCTTTGTTGAATCTGAAGCTTCCCAGACACACAGCAGTGAGTCAAATGAGGTCTTTCCTAGAGGCAACTGGATACTGTGTGCATTGGATAATGGCTTAAGCTAATTTGGTAAGCCCTTTTGAAGAAATGATTCACCTACACACATCAGGACCCTTAGAAGGGGCTCCAGCACTAGAGGGAGCATTACTCGAGTTAAAAATGGTGCTTGCCAGCACTTCTATTGCTGGATTATAAAAAGCCTTTTGTTTTGTGCTGCCAGGAAAAACAGGGCTACGCACAAGCAGTAAGACGCAAAAATATGGTGATGAACATCAATCAATTGTATAATTTAGTCAGGGCGAAACATTTGAAGTTGCAAACTACCAGCCATGAAAATTCACTCGCCACCTCAATTCTACATGTTCAAACAGCACACCATGTTTTACTTGCCAAAAGTGATTTATTACTAGCCAATGGCTAGTGGCGAGAGCAGATTCTGCATTCAGTACTGCGTTAAATCCAGTTGCAGCCTGACTGCTCCTTTTTTGCTATCAGTTACAGCAATTAAGTTAGCCATACAATCCTTAGAGAATTTGGCGTTGGGTTTGCTGCTCATAGTAGAAGTGCCTCATACAGTTACTGTATTACTGCCAAAAAATAAAAACACAGTATTTATCTCCTTCTTGCCTTATGAAATATTAACTTGTTTTTCTTAACTATGCAAGTATCAAATTGGCATGTGTCACAGATGGCACAAAGAATATCTCCAACTCCCAGAGATGGTACAAGAGTTTTTAATGAATGTTTCAGCAGGGTGTAAGGGCTTTCCCTCTCTCGCTTATCTAGGAACAGCATTTGTCACCTTAGCCCAGGCTTTCCTAGTCCCAGGGCTAGTATATATAGAATATTGACCCCTACTGTTTAATTTATAGTCGAGCTGATTGGGATCACCTAAAGGCAACAGCCTTTTCTATTTAGACTCCCTCAGTGACTTACTAGACACACCCTACACTGTCATTGTTGTTAGTTGAATAAAAAGGATTATAGAGTGTGTCTTTCAGACACAGTGCCTGAATCGGTGGTCTTCCTGTCACATCCACATGCCTTTCCCTCTCTCTCTGTCTGATGTTCTCTTCTCACTACTCTCCTACTCCACCCACCTTTAATCCTTCTATTCTGTGATGAATCTGATGGGGGCATCTCTCCTTTCCCAGCGGTAACCTCTTCCCATGTGGCCAGGAGAAGGCAGCCGCTACCTGATCCTGACCCTTGGGGTGGTTACATGAGGGAGGATCACATGGGGGGAGGTGACCTTCAAGGGGGTGATGCATCATTGGATGGAACATGGTATCCCCCTTTCCCTTTTATGGATACCTCCTTCTGGTCCCCATGCCTTGATGGCTTATTGCCCAACTTCCTTCCACCACCCAGAAAAACCAATGTGGATACCTTCCCTTGTGTTGTGCATAGGTTTCCTAAAACTCATTACTAATGAAAGTATTGTGCCGAGAAAGCTCCTTAAAGCAATGAAGATCACTGACAGTGAGAAGCACAGAACGCGGTCTAGTTGTGGAGAACCTCTGATAGGTGCAGGGACATTTATAAGGCACATAAGCATGTTTGGGGGAGAGACCGCTGCCTGTAGGAGTCCCAAAGAGCCAAGACACCTGAAGAGGAAGGAGAGGACGATACGGGGAGGACACCCTTGTCACGTTGCCTGCGTCAACCTTCCATCTGATCTTTGGCCTGTCTGTGGCTGCGGAGCAGTATCCCCGGAAGTGAAGCCAGCTGTGGAAGTGGCTTTCCCTAAGAAGCTAGAAGTCAGAGGAGAGCCAAGCGGGAAGTGGGAGGCGAACAAAGCCGCCTCCAAGAAGATAGATCCCGTTGGAGAAGCAACCGGGAAGCAAGTGGCGAGGAAGCTGCCAACCACAGAAGAAACCTGAATGCCACGAACCGGACTGAGAGAAGCACGCACCGAAGTACACTGAGGGAGAGACAGGTGCTAGATGTCCAGGAGGCTGCGGGTAAGAGTGAACAAATAAGAATAATGGGACAAAGGACCACAAAGGAGAAAGTGAGCCAAAGAACATGTAACAGATTTTGCCAAAGAGGGGAATCAAGACAGTGTAATGAAAATGGGCAGACATTAACTGTGAAGCACGCATCCTGGCAGCAAACCCCGCAGATACATTGTCATAAATCTCCCTCGTCTTACCTGGGATCGCTTCTTGCTCTGTTCCGCGGCAGGATTCCTCTTGTGGACGGATCGGGTCTTGTATAGACTCGCTCGAGTTTTGTCCGGCTGCAGAGCGCGTTCAGAGTTCCGGGAAGGCCGCTGTTCCAGGATGTCCAGGAAAGTAGGTAGCGGTCGCTAAGAATGGGGATTCCAGGAGTCGAAAAGGGGGAAATGGAAAAGGAAGGAAGAAGGGAACCAGGATCTTGGATAGAAGATTCGCCGAACAGCACACACACGTCAAGTCACTACCTAATGATAGCATTGAGACGCGCGGGGCCGCGGGGGCGTGGCCAATTTATAGGACGTGCCGTGTGCGACGTGAAAGCTGGTGTGAGGCAAGTCGCTTGTTGCGGCCATGTTGGGAGTAACAAGGAATACAAGCCCCGACGCGATAAGGACCAGGAGGTCCAGAAGGGACAAGTTCTATGGGTCATGACGTACATGGGTGTTTGGAGGGGACTTCAATGAGGTCATGGACAATACCCTCGATCGCACGCATTTGAGAAACAGTAATCCCACAACCACCACCAAACTGGCTTCCTTCGTGTCAGCACTGGGATTGTGTGATGCGTGGAGAGACCTCCATGCTGAGACTCGACAATATTCTTTCCATTCTGGGGCCCACGCCTCGATGTCCAGAATAGACTACTTCTTCTTACCAAACCAAAATATTCATAAAATATGTAGCGCATCCTTCCTCCCACGGGGAATCTCCGACCACTCCCCACTGGTACTCGAGCTGGAAACTGCGAGACCACGAACGCCCCCCTCGTGGCGGCTGAACTCCTACTACTTGGGATTCCCAGAATTTCAAGAAAACTTAGAGACAACCACCTCCAACTACTTTGGACTAAATGCAGGCTCGGTTGACGATCCCAATATACTATGGGGGGCATACAAACCAGTCCTACGCCGAGAAATCATTTCATGGACATCCCAAAAAAAGAAGGTGCAACGCGAGAGAATCATAGAAGCCGAAAGCGAAGTCATGTCCAAAGAAATAGATCACATTGCCAGCGACACCCCGGAGACGAACAGAGCCCTTATAATAGCACAGAAGAAGCTGCACAATCTGTTAGGGAGAATTCTCTCTTTAGGCTGCATTTCCTAACCTAGTGAGTCCCCCAACAGCTTTGCTGGATTTCTGGAGTTTGTTTTTTTTTCTCCTGCTAAGAGTGAGACTCGTTTTCTCCCACTCTTGGACATGATTTATGGTGTTCCTTTGACTGTTAATGTGTTTGATGTGCTATGGGGTACTTTACCCCATAGGGTCTCATGTGTTTTTCCTATGTGTGTTACACAGCACCCTCCGTGCAGTGACACAGGGATGTCATAGTGACACCCCACCATAGACTCCATACCGTGGGACTGACTACTGTCTCCCAGGGCATGTAAAGTCACCATTGGCTTTACTAGTCCCAAATTATTAACAGAAACCAGTACAAACCATCATATTGTGGATGTACTGGTCGGGGCAATTCGATTGCCCCGGGGTCTGTTAGTCGAGGGGGCACGTCTCCGTCCCCCCTGATCGAGTTTTGGATGGTGGCAGTGGATACTACTTTTTATATTCGACTGCGAATATATCCCTATGGGATTTTCCCATTGTTTGAGGCTACCAACTTTAATTATTTAATTCTCATAGCCTCGAACATACCGCCGGTTCAATTATTTATTTAATATTAATTCGCCGGTCGGTATTTTTTGCCAGGACTCGATTCTAAAATGGTGTTTGTGTTCTCTTCTGTGACTCCAACCCAAGTCGAGCCCTTTGTTCCACTTTTTGGCAGGCTTCTCCACAGAAGCCTCCAAAAGTGGTGCCACTCTGTCTGGGTACCACAGGGGGTGTTGGAGGGGGTTTAGGCACCCTGGACTGAGTTACCTTGGTAACTCAAGTCACACTCTCGTGTGATTGGCCCAAGTGGTGAGCCAGCTGGCTCACCACTTAGCCTGTTTGATTGACAGCTAGGCTGAGTGAATGGGGGCGTGCTGCATAAAAGCAGGGCTTTGGGGACTGGAACTTCAGAAGTCGCCACAGGACCTGAGAATCCGACGAGGGAGAAGCTGAGCCGACCTGCCACGACGACACCACCGGTGGAGCCCTGCGAAACCGACTCACCACTTCCCGACCACAGAGAAGATCTCCCGGCTGGAGAGGCTTCTTCCCCTGACTGGTGGGCACAACCAGTTTACCTTCTTTTTCTCGCATCCCAGGACGTCTTATGGCCGAATTGCCCGTGCCAAGCACCCCGGCAGCCGGATAGCCACTTACCACTGGATAGCGAATAAAAGGACCGCTCCTTTTACCTGAGAACTCCGCGGCTGGTTTCTTCCCTGGCAGTGCAACAGACTCCTGTCTTCCTCCCCGATGAGATGCTCTCTACCCCCGGACGAAGCCCCGACTTGCATCTGCTGCCAGGAACAACTGCCCCCGCTGGAGTATTCTCACCACTTTAAGGTACCGTGTCCGCCAGGCCTCCCTTTCTAAAGATTGCTACAAGGTACTAATAATCCCTTAACCTTCTGGACTGGGCTGGCCGCCTTGACCTTCTAACTGGTCCCTTTTTTTTTGGTCCAACTCTTTTTGAACCTTTGCAAGACTCTTGTGCACTTCAACCGTGTGACCTTGGACACATTTAGTTCTGATCCTCTTAAAGTGGATCCGGCCTTCTGAACTCTAACTTCACGGTTTTACTTGCCTTCCTCTCTTGTTGTGTTCTTGTGAAAGTGTTGGGATCTGTTTCAAATTATACTCTGCTTTTCTCTCCCTTTTAAAACGAATTATTAGAGTGCCATCTGCGTTAAGCGCTCACCGCTGTCTGAAAATAAGTGGGGCTTTACTTAAGACTTGTCTAATATTCTTCTAAGGGAGTGTATATTTTATAGTGACCATGTTTTTAACTGCTTAACATTAGTGCCTGTGTGTTTTTCTAGATGTGGTTTTAAATAAATAATTATATCTCTTTTACACCACGCTCTGGTCAGTGTTTATTTGTTCTACTGTGTTCTTTTGACCTATTGTGAATACTCTGTATACTGCCTAACTCTTCTTGAGGGAAGTCTGACTGCTCAGCCACAGCTACCAAGTGAATCCGTGTGGTACAGACTGCTACCAAGTGGGTTTACTGCCAAACACCTGTAGTCTTAAATCTTTTGCAGTGGTCCCAGAGGGAACTGCACAGGTTTCTGCCTAACACAATCTATCCTTAGACTGTGCCAAAAAGCACACATTGCTATGAAGTCACATCTGTAGGAAACAGGGGAAAAGGCAGGCAAAATGCTACCGTGGCTGGAAAAGCGCGACGAAGGGCAACAGAAGGTGAAGTGCATCAGAACGTCGAACGCAGATCTAGTCTATTGCGATGCAGAGATTGCGGAATGCTTTGCTGAATTCTATGAGGACCTCTACAAACCCCCCACCAATGCTGCAGCCAACACCATACTGAACGATATCGACCTCCCAACACTCACCACAGAGCAAGCAACCACTCTAGACAACAAAATAATGACTGATGAAATATCAACAGCCATTGCCCAACTTCAAACAGGCAAGACCCCAGGTCCCAATGGGTTCCCACTTGACATTTGGAAAAAACTAAACCATCTAGACATATCCACTCACTTGCTCAATATGTTTGAACACTCCCTAAGCCAGGGCGAGCTCCCACCAGATCTCTGCAAGGCCACCATTATAGTGATCCCCAAAAAGGGCAAACCCCCAGAGGAATGCACCTCCTACCGACCCATATCTCTAATCAACAGTGAAGCCAAAATACTAGCCAAACTACTAGCCAACAGACTACAATTGGTCATCACGTCACTGATCCACCCTGACCAATGCGGCTTCATGCCTCAAAGTTCCACCAGAATGAACATTCGCAGGCTGCATCTGGCGCTGGAGAGAGCACCTGCCTTGCAACAATCACTTGCATTGCTGGCCATAGACTTTGAAAAAGCATTCGACTCAGTTCACTGGGAGGCCTTGTGGGCAATAATGCGCAAGATGCAATTTGGGGAACCATTCATAAAATGGGTGCAACTCCTATACAATAATCCAGTGGCGGAGGTTAGAGTAAAAGGGTGGCCCTCGCATAATATCCAATTGGGGAAAGGAACCAGACAAGGTTGTCCAATGTCGGCAATGGTGTTTGCACTAATAATAGAACCATTAGCAGCCCTTCTGAGGGACACCACCACGTGGACTGGCTTCAGATGGGGGGCGAACTGGGAAGATAGGGTATCTCTCTATGCAGATGACCTCTTAGTATACCTGGGCGACCCAGCAGTTTCCTGCCCTGCGGTCACGCAAATACTAATTAACTATGGCGTCTTTAGTGGACTCAGGGTAAACTGGTCCAAATCCGTGTTGTTTCCGGTAAAGAGGGTAGACTGCGTACCGACATCAGGTTCCCCATATCAAGTTGAAACTACTCAGTTCCACTACCTGGGCATTCTAATTACTAATGGCCTGGATAGCTACATAAAACAAAATCTCCACCCACTAGTTAAAAGATACGAGCAAGAGGCAGCCCACTGGCTAGCACTACCACTGACACTGCTAGGCAGGGCGGCACTATTTAAGATGCTGGCCCTACCCCGGTTCATATACATCCTCCAAAATGCCCCACTCCATGTCCCCACCGAAGAGTTCCACAGAATAGATGGAACAACACGTAAACTCATTTGGGGTGGGAAACACCTGAGAATTGCCCTTAAAACCCTCCAACGCTCATTCTGGGAGGGGGGAATAGGACTTCCGAACATCCAGATCTACTACTGGGCGACTCAGATGGCAACAGTCAATGACATATTGCACGGAGACCCGACCATCCCGCATATAAAGGCCAAACTAGCTGCATGTCCCCGATTGAAAGTCTCTACTGTAAACAGACCCGCCCGCCTGAATGCACGATAGTAGCACACACGGCCCTGGTGTGGAAGGAAGTACACAAACACCTAGGATGGGACGATAAGATTACCCCAGTCCAACCCATCTGGAACAATGCTCGCCTCTCGAGCCTCAGTAACCTCCCAAAATGGCCAAACTGGGCAACAGCTGGCATACAAACCATTCAGCAGATATCCGCGAACGGCCAGTTGATACAGTTCCCCGAGCTCGTGGCATCACACGGTCTCCCAGACACTGAACACTATCACTATGGGCAATTACAACATGCACTCACCTTGCATAGGGCCCAATTGGAGGACATGCCAGAATGCATGCCTATGGAAAGGAATATAGTCATAGACAGTGTGAGTACTAAGGTCACGTCCACTATGTACAATGCTATTTCCTCATTTCCCACGAAAGAGCTGCTGAACCTGAAGATGAAATGGGAAGGAGACGTGGGCCCAATATTACCCGAGGACTGGATTTCGACCCTGATGTATCCTAGAGACTCTGCAATCTCGGCAAGAATTAGTCTCGTTCAGCTGAAGATACTTCAAAGGATATACTATCCACGAGTAGCTCTGTATAATTGGGGGAAAACAACCGACTCCAAATGCCTACGCTGCAAACAAGAGGAAGGAACATTTTATCATATCCTCTGGCAATGTACATGTATACAACACTTCTGGCATGAATGTAGCGAAAGGCTCACCAGAGTCATGTGTTGCCCGATCCCAAAAGACCCTAAACTCCTTCTGTTGGGCATTCAAGATACAGTAGAAATGTTGCGCTTCGAAAAGCTGCTTCTCTCGACAGCCACAGGAATTGCCAAAAGGAACATTGCGCAATTGTGGGGTTCAGAAACTACCCCGATATATGACCAATGGATATCAGATGTGGACGCCATCATCCTAATGGAATGACGAGTCTACCAAGCCAGAGGCTGCCTGACCAAAGCAGACAAAATCTGGGGAAAATGGGAACAGACATTATAAGTCAGATACAACATGGACAATGGGCCTTGTCACGCAACTCTGCAAAGGCTGCACGTGATAACATCACTTTTGGGGCTGCTTGAGCAAGACCAGTATGTAAAAGACCATTCGTTGACTTGACCGCATCTATACCTTACAGTATATGTGCTTCTTCGACTGCTTATATCCAAACAATACCTGCTCGTACTGCTCTGCCATTTGTATTCAATGTTATATGGTTGCGTGTTGTATGTTCTTGTATTATTGCACAAAATGTAATAAAATGTGTTATAAAAAAAAAACTGTGAAGCACGCCACCAAACATTATTGTGAATTAAGTTTGCAAGTGCTTCACGAGAGATGTATGAAAAAGCCCTGGCAAGAGAGCATACTAGGCACCAGGCACAGTGAAGTTTGCAAGTGTGTTGAGTAAAGCTCATGAAGGAAAATCCCTGGCAAGAGTGTATACCAGACACAGTGAAGTTTGCAAGTGTGTTGGATAAAGCCCACAATAGAAAAGCCCTGGCAGGAGAGTATAACAGGCACAGTGAAGTTTACAAGTATACGAAGTGAAGCACACAAGAAAATTCCTGGCAGAATAGCATACCAGGCAAAGCTAAGTTTGCAAGCATTGTTAAATGGAAGTATAAGAGAAAAGACATGGCAGGGCAGTATACCAGGTGAAGCTGAGTTGCTTAACATACAAGTCACTTTTGTTATTGCTGTACAGAGACATTTAAGGACGAATCATACCCATAAGAACTGTTGTTGGTGAAACCTGGGGAAGGGAACACTCCCCTAGAATTTTGGATTGTATCTATTGGAACGTTTTTGTTAAAGTTACACCTTTACTTTGGAATTTGAACAATGTGTGCACTACCAGGCCTAAAGACAACCCTTTTTCACCTTAGAGTTATGTTTAAAGTGTGAGGGCCAGAATAGGATTTCAGACACAGAACATTTTCATTTGGACATGTTGATAACAGACAGACCCGTTGTTTTTCTTCAGGTAGGGAAAGCACCTCCTAGCATCGGGGTAGCGAGGCCTTTCCTAAACCCTTATTTGTTAAATAAGGGTTCATAGTCAAAACTAAGCTCTCTGTGTCTGCGTCTCATTCCTGGCTCTTCACAATTCCCTGTGCCTTCCCCCTCTGTCCCTCCAATGTTTATTGCTCCTTCTATGCATTGCCTCCACCCTTTGTTGTTGCTACTCCATCCTACACACTACTACTCCTCTCCACCAGTCAACCACCTTTCACTCTCAAAATAACTCCACATGCACTCCCTTGACACCTAATGATTTAAATCACTAGATTCACACACACACTCTCAACGTAGTACCACTTGCGCTCACCAACCAATACCTCACCTGCTCTACAATTTGCCTCCAAGCTCTTGTCCACCGTCCTTCATCCTGCTGGTCTCCTGGTCTGTCACAGCCTCATCTGATTAACCCACATCTTCCTGTTTCCTAGGGTCCCTTTTAACCCCCTCCCTGTCCTCTAGTTGGTTGCCTGGCCTGTCCAATCTGGCCCAGTCCTCCCCACCTGGGAGGTATTGCGTATAACAAATGTTTTGCGTAGCATTTTCATAGCTGTCAACCATTTGTGTCGCAAAGGCGGGTGAAAACACCCGATTTGATTTTTGGCGGATACCTTGAAGTACATTATTATCGGAGCCTTCCTTGTTACCCTGACATAGGAAGTAAAATGACAGGGCACATATTACCACCTATAGTTTCGCCTAACCTTCCTCGCCACAGCCTAGATACAAATTCAAAAAGAGCCTTACTGAGGTTTCTAATGGAGCTCCGTTGAAGGAAATCACATATTTATGCCTTTTAGGTTAATAGCATCAATGATCAGAGGTACAATAGCTTGAGTGCCTTCTTCTTTTGCTAGGGACCCCTTTGTAATTCATTTTTATCAGTTAAACAAGATGCAGGGGGATGCTAGAGTCAATAAACACACAACACATGTTTATATTGAAATGTCCCAGCAGATGAGCCTAGAAAGAAACAGAAGGTGCAGTTCTATAGAGTGTTACTAGAGTTTCCTATCCTTTAGCAAATAAAAAACACATTTCCTTCACTGTACTGTACTGTCAAAACAACAGACTTGGTTTTTGAAAGTTACTGATCTGCTCATCACCCGCAAGGAGTGTCCTAATGTGCCCTTCCACTCATACCCCTCCCCGGCTCCCGTGCTAGCCTCCAATACTAGTAGACAGGCAACTGTAAAACGTGAGGGATTGCAGCAGTAAAACACTAACTGGGATATTTGCAGACCCATAATACTTTGCAATTAAAACATATGAAAGTGTCATGAATCTGAATGTACACTATTATTTTGCAGTGCATACACGATTGTTTGTAACCCATCCCACCCTTATATAGTTGGGTAGGATTATACAACTGATAAGTGAAACCGTTTTTGTATAGCAGCGAGTTACAATATAATTTGTTGAGGTCTATGCTGAATGCAACTCTGAACACTTGGAAAGGATGCAGATTGTGTGAAAAACAGTCTACTGTCTGAATATCTGCTGGCCTACTACTATAGATGAGTAATACCGGGGTTAGCATATACCCATTATCCCTTGCAGGCCAAGTAAATGATATTGCAGTGTTACTCTCGATCTATAGGGTAATGTTAGCAATGCTAAAGTAGGAGACGCTGAGCATGACATTTGTCTACTCAAAATCCATAGAGCATTATATTTGAGTTTTATAATGCATTAACGTGCAAGGGGACCCCTTCAAAGCGCTTGCTTGCCATATGTTCTAAGAATAGAAAACATAGGATGAGGTTAGACATCCAAGTAGCTTGCTTGCTTACAGTCCGTATCCGATATTTGAGATGATAGTTGGGTTACATAGTATGGGTGACACTTTTATTATTATTATTATTATTATTATTATTATTATTAGGATATTTATTGAGCACGAACATAGCTCCGGGAAACAACAGAGCACTTTACAATCACAGTAAGGGAAGCAGAGAAAAAGGGAGTGGGAGATAATGGGTGGGCAATTTGCAGCAAGGGATCTACAAGCAACTAGGGTAGGAGACAATGAGGCGCGGATCACGGAGTCTCAATATGGTGGGGAGTAAAGGATGTGTGAACCTATGTGTTACAGAGGAGCCATTCCTTGAAAAGAAGGTCTTGAGCTCTTTCCTGAATGCAGCAATGGGGTGAGTCTGATCACCGGCTAATTCTTTTCTTCCTGCACCATCAGAGTTCAAGTCTGCCCATTTCCTGACTTCTGGTGGATAGCAGGCCTCTGGAGATGCAGAGTTTCTCAGTGAGGTAGCTTGGGGACTTCATGGTGACAGAATTGTGGAGGCTTGCAGCAGGAGCCAGTGCAGTTAGAAGAGGGCCAGGGTCGAATTTCCAGAGTCCTTTGAGTCGTGCTGCAGCATGAAGCACACATCTCAGGGGTGCCAGTGTAGTCATTGGAAGGCCCTCCAAAAGGGCACTTTGATACAGCACCATGAATAATAGAAGGTCTGTTGCTTGAACATTATTAAAATGACAACAAACATAAAACAGGTGGGGGGCGTGGCTGGAAGGCCATGTGAGCAGACGTGCTCTTGGAGGAGCTCCCGTGGATCCTGCAGTAATCCGGATTAAAAGTGCAGATGCACTAGCCCTTGGAAGATGGAAACATTGGCGCTAGAGTATGACTACACAGAGCGCAGATGCTGAGAGTCTGTAGCCCACACAACCAAAGGAACAGGAGATAAGAGCGTGCGAAATTCCCGTGGACAGAGACCTGAAAATGTAAAATGGCGGACGTTTCAGGACAATGAAATAACTGGCAGACCAGAAAAGGCACTCATCGCATGAACGGCCGTGGAGCAGACCGAATAAGGAGAAGATATTCCTGCGGCATGATGAGGAGGTGTATATTACGCTCTGGTTGGCCCCAATTGCAGAGGAACAGAAAGCCGGAGACCGTGCGAGGCGGAAGGGGCGGCCGGCGCTCGGAACGCACATGGGCTGTGGCAGGAGCTGCTGGACCTCGCGGCCCAAGCGGGGTGCGCCCCAGACATCCGGGGGCTGAAGGGGCGAGCAAAGACCCCGGCCCCACTGCTGATCGCCGGGAGCCAGGGACTGCAGTGCCGAAGCACGTAGTACCCGCCAATTTCTATTCCTGCTCTGTAGACTTGTGTATTCGGCACAGAGCCCGGCGGCTGTACAAGGAAGCGCCTGGGTTGCGCTACACACCGGGGCGAACGGAAGGTCGGACGACCAGTGCTGGGACTGCATATGAGGCAGGGAGAGGGCAGCTAGACCCCACGGCCCGAGAAGAGAAGCGGCCCTGGCATCCCAGAGCGGGAGAAGGCGGGCGGAGCGACCCGACCTCATAGTTGCACGCTCGGGGCAGCAGAGACAGTGTGTCAGGATTAGTCCTGCGAATACTAAGGCAGCGAATATGGCAAGGGAAATGTGCACATAGGAACAACGACTCATATATGCTAGAAGCCAGGAGTGCAAACAGAGTGTGATATTAAACCCAATATGTGAAAAGGGATGTGGGGTAAGCACCTGACCGCGAGGAAAGTCGGCAAGCGCCTTACCCCCAATTGCTGTTACAGGTACTGACAGCGCTAAACCCACGTGGAGGGCAAGCAATGACAGGATCTGTGAACTAACACTCTGATGGTATCAAAAAATAAGGGAACTAAAGAACTGTACTCACAAGGACGAGAATAAACCTCTTGAATGTCAGCTAGCCCATGAATCCTGTTGATGAACTGGGACCCCGAGAGGCTAGAACAGCAATGGGAGAAGTAGGAAGGTTCAGAGGGCACGGGCTGTAGGTTGCCAGGGAGAGGTAGACTGTAGAACAGGGGGGCCCAAGAGGACAAGGGCTGAAGGCAGCCGGAGCGAGGCAGGCTGCAGGGCAGGGAGCCCAGAGGACAAGGGCGGAGGCTGGAATGCAGCAGAGCGTGATCCGCTGTTAGGTGGGGAGCCCGACAGGGCAAGGAAGGTTCAGAGGGCACGGGCTGTAGGTTGCCAGGGAGAGGTAGACTGTAGAACAGGGGGGCCCAAGAGGACAAGGGCTGAAGGCAGCCGGAGCGAGGCAGGCTGCAGGGCAGGGAGCCCAGAGGACAAGGGCGGAGGCTGGAATGCAGCAGAGCGTGATCCGCTGCAGAAAACTAAATACCTAAGCTGAAATAGTGATAACAAATAGTGAGGAAAACATAAGCATTCACACAGGAGCTAGCTAACAACCGCACTCCACACCTAAAATCAAATGGGAAAATAAATGCAGAAGTGCCAAGGAAAACCTGGAATGGATCCCAATAGAAGTAAGGATCAGGAGCAGGGAAAAAGCTAAATAACCAATGCAAACTTCTCCCTATCCTTCCAAGGAAAAGACAGGAAGCTAATCAAGAGGAAGGCTAAGGCATACGGGTTAACAGCAGCAAAGGACAGAGTCAAAGAAATACCAACTGGGATGCATTAGAATAGGGAAAGCACTGAGAAATGCTGCCTGTAAACAGAGGAAGGAAAAAAGGGATACAAGGGAGCAGAAATCAATTAGAGCATGAATCAGAGATTCAGGGCGGAGGAAACAAGAAAACAGGAACAAGGAAGTAGGTGCAAAGGCAAGGAACCAGGGACTAGTCAGAAACAGGAACACTGCAAACGATGACCAGCGCTGGACTGAAGTGAGACTGAGGCTTTTAAAGCTGCTAAACGAGCACACGCCTCAGGTGTGCTGACTGCTGCACCTGCAGCCACAGGTGTTGCTTATCCTCCACCCAACCTAGTCCTGCAAGGGTGGAGGTGGAGCAGTGGGCCAGGCATTCTGGGAAACACAGTCATTTGGTTAAAGAAGCATGCTGGCTGCCAAAGACCTGGAACGGATCCGGAAGGGAAGTAGTTTGGAAAATAGGGATTTTGCGCTCCCAATTCATTACAGCACTGTGGCATTAGGTTCGGAGGAAATGTCCAGCAAGGAATGAGCCCCAAAACATGCCCCCAAGTGGCGGGAACGGGAGCGAAGGGAGCGAGTCGTGACAGTATACCCCCTCCTACGGCCCTCTTCGGGTGCCCGCCACCCGCACGAGACTTCTTCTTTCCATGATGGGAGTGCCTTTTCTTTGGAGGTGGCACTGATGGAAATGGTGGCTTGTGGGCAAAGGCAGATGGTCTTCCATGATAGGAGTGCTTTGTCTTTGGAGGTGATACTGATGGAATCGATGGCTTCTGGTGAGGAAGAGACTCATGGTTTGAAGAAAGGCATGAAGGACTTGCAAGACCTGAAGCAAAGTTGAAAGGTCCAGGAAGCTCAGTCACTGGGAGTGGACCCTTGTAAGTCTTTGAGGAGGGAGGCAGGCTGGTGCAACTTGCCTTAGACAATGGTAGAAGTTCTGTTAGCCTTTCTGCCGAGAGCGGACATGCGGGAGGTAAGGAAGTTGCTGGCTTCAGGAAATGTTCATGTTCAGCCATTAGAGAAGGTGGCGGCTGAGGTAGAGGTTCAGATCTTTTTCTGTCATCCATCTGGGAAAAGGCTTGTGGTTGAAAATGATTAAGGTTTGATTGCACGTTGGATACAACAGCAGGGACGTTTGGCATACTGATAGGAGTGTTAGACACAGTACTTGGTATTTCAGGCACACTTGCAGAAGGAGCAATAACAGACACATCTTGAACTGCAGCAGTCATTCCCTTCCTTTGGCTACTCGCACCCAACTGGTGCTTCTTGGCGGAATTCTGTTGCACAAGTTCTGTAGGTAATACGCCGGTCTGCACCACCCCCTGTGCACACCCAGATGAGTGGTTCTGACTCACCACTTGGTCTAGTTTGATGACTCTGAAGCGGGAGCTGGCAAAAGTCTCAAAATCTGATGCTGCATTTTTTGGAGGCTCTGATGCTAAAGTGAAGCAGTTGGGAGAATCGTCTTGTGGAAAAGGCAGGCATTCTGATGCTCCTCCTGAAGCAAAAGTAAGGCAATCTAAACGTTCATCGACAGTAAATGTTTGGGATTCAGGAGGTCTGTCTGGAGCAGTAGAAAATACAGCAGGATCTGATGGTGTAGACAGGTATACCTCTGATGTTGGAAGCGAAGCTAAGCAGGATACCGGTGTATCATGAACTGAAGGCAAACAAGCAATAGACTCTGGAACTGAAGACATGCACATATGATGGACTACCGGAGGCTCTCTGGCTGAAGGATGATCTTCTGGGTGAGTCACTGTAGACAGGCAGGCTAGAGGAAATTTTGAAGCGGAAGGCATGCAAGTTGGAGCCATCTCGGTAGCTGAATCCAAACATGTCAGGGTCTTTGGGACTAACCCCGTGCATGGTGGAGGCTCTTGATGAAATGGCAGACATGGCAGTGGTTCATTGGTTGAAGACACGTGTACCAAAGATGACTGCAGGGCTGTGGATTGGATCATAGAAGAGTCAATGGTTGTAGGAGGACACCCAGAAGTCTCAGAAGTTGATAGACACATTGGTGTCTCAGGAATGGAGGGCACCTTTAGGGCATTAGACTCCTTGGCTCCCGTAACCAAGGACTGAACTGTACCCTTGCGGTCCTTTTCTTTAGTGGGTGACACAGAGTCTCTTTCTTTGTGGAAGTCAAAATCAACCAGTGGAATCACCATAGTAAAGTCTCTGTTAATCAGGATTTCGTCAATTGTCCATTCCTCTGTCTTAGCTTCTGAAAGAGGCAGATTAACAATCAACGGTTCAGGATTCGCCTGCTGGTCTTTTGGTTCTGTATACTGTGGAATGAGTTCATCAGAACATGCAATCTGTACAGTCTCTGACTGTGTGTATTGATCAGAATTGGCAGAAGGAAGAGTGAACCCAGAGGTAAGATCGTCTTCCACATCAGCTTTAAACTCTACTTCAGTCTCAGCAGCTGTATCAAGAGCAGGACCTAAGCCTAGTGTAGTGACTGAATCTGTGTATGCCACCTTTGTGTATTGTGTTTGGAGATCAGAAGCTTGTATGTGTGCTAGTTCAGAATTATGACAGACTGCTACACAGGAAACTTTAGGTAAAGGAGTGGCTTGTAAATCTTCAGCTAACTGCAATCTCTGATAATCAGCAGAACAATTGTTAGAAACTGTGCCCAGGTTGAGCACTGTGCTAGAAGAAAGACTTTCACTTCCAATAGATCTAACATATTGGCAATTATCATGATTTACCAAAGTCTCTGCACTCAGGGGCTGAACTGTGTTCACTTCATCAACATCAATGGATAAAGTCTGAGGTGTATTCAGGAATGCGTGCAAGATCTTATTCTCCTCTTGTAAAGAAATGAATTCTTGTGTTAACTCCTCAAGCTTGGCTCTTAGTATGCCCTGCATTAACTGTACATCACTATCAGTAGGCACAGGGGGAGGCATAGTAGCATCAGGGCTGGATCCTGCACTAGCAATCTGGATGTGCACCGATTGTGCACTGTCCTCTACTGCTTTCAGGTTCTGAGATTTATACTTTCTCATACTAACTTGGCCTGTGTTACCCTTAAGCAAACTATTGACCTTAGACCTCTTGACATTAGGGACTACCGTATGTACTTGTGCAAAGAAGTATTTGGACTGAGGGTAGAAAACAGAAGTTATGCAAGGAACCCCTCCATTCTTTATGTTTGTACCATGAAACTGTTCTATCTGAGGTGAAGCACAACTGGAATCATGGGGTTCAACAACCGAGGTACTCTTGTATAATAAGTCTGACAGTGTGTTGTTTTCTACGGTTAAGGCTTGCGCTGACATAGAATCGGGATCAGAACAAAAGATCGAACTAGGATCAGGCAATGTAGGATGAGCCATCCTATGGGAAAAATACTCTGCTCGTAAATGCCCATTCGTGACAAGGAGTTCATTTAAACCAAGACTAGTGGTTTGATTGTCACAGGTAAATGTAGGGGAAACTTTCTGTACAAACTTGTTAGAGGCCCTGCTGCCTTTCTTTCTTAAACTTGCCATATTCAATGGGAATTTTAGGCTGGTCATTCTGTCAGGATTAGTCCTGCGAATACTAAGGCAGCGAATATGGCAAGGGAAATGTGCACATAGGAACAACGACTCATATATGCTAGAAGCCAGGAGTGCAAACAGAGTGTGATATTAAACCCAATATGTGAAAAGGGATGTGGGGTAAGCACCTGACCGCGAGGAAAGTCGGCAAGCGCCTTACCCCCAATTGCTGTTACAGGTACTGACAGCGCTAAACCCACGTGGAGGGCAAGCAATGACAGGATCTGTGAACTAACACTCTGATGGTATCAAAAAATAAGGGAACTAAAGAACTGTACTCACAAGGACGAGAATAAACCTCTTGAATGTCAGCTAGCCCATGAATCCTGTTGATGAACTGGGACCCCGAGAGGCTAGAACAGCAATGGGAGAAGTAGGAAGGTTCAGAGGGCACGGGCTGTAGGTTGCCAGGGAGAGGTAGACTGTAGAACAGGGGGGCCCAAGAGGACAAGGGCTGAAGGCAGCCGGAGCGAGGCAGGCTGCAGGGCAGGGAGCCCAGAGGACAAGGGCGGAGGCTGGAATGCAGCAGAGCGTGATCCGCTGTTAGGTGGGGAGCCCGACAGGGCAAGGAAGGTTCAGAGGGCACGGGCTGTAGGTTGCCAGGGAGAGGTAGACTGTAGAACAGGGGGGCCCAAGAGGACAAGGGCTGAAGGCAGCCGGAGCGAGGCAGGCTGCAGGGCAGGGAGCCCAGAGGACAAGGGCGGAGGCTGGAATGCAGCAGAGCGTGATCCGCTGCAGAAAACTAAATACCTAAGCTGAAATAGTGATAACAAATAGTGAGGAAAACATAAGCATTCACACAGGAGCTAGCTAACAACCGCACTCCACACCTAAAATCAAATGGGAAAATAAATGCAGAAGTGCTAAGGAAAACCTGGAATGGATCCCAATAGAAGTAAGGATCAGGAGCAGGGAAAAAGCTAAATAACCAATGCAAACTTCTCCCTATCCTTCCAAGGAAAAGACAGGAAGCTAATCAAGAGGAAGGCTAAGGCATACGGGTTAACAGCAGCAAAGGACAGAGTCAAAGAAATACCAACTGGGATGCATTAGAATAGGGAAAGCACTGAGAAATGCTGCCTGTAAACAGAGGAAGGAAAAAAGGGATACAAGGGAGCAGAAATCAATTAGAGCATGAATCAGAGATTCAGGGCGGAGGAAACAAGAAAACAGGAACAAGGAAGTAGGTGCAAAGGCAAGGAACCAGGGACTAGTCAGAAACAGGAACACTGCAAACGATGACCAGCGCTGGACTGAAGTGAGACTGAGGCTTTTAAAGCTGCTAAACGAGCACACGCCTCAGGTGTGCTGACTGCTGCACCTGCAGCCACAGGTGTTGCTTATCCTCCACCCAACCTAGTCCTGCAAGGGTGGAGGTGGAGCAGTGGGCCAGGCATTCTGGGAAACACAGTCATTTGGTTAAAGAAGCATGCTGGCTGCCAAAGACCTGGAACGGATCCGGAAGGGAAGTAGTTTGGAAAATAGGGATTTTGCGCTCCCAATTCATTACAGCACTGTGGCATTAGGTTCGGAGGAAATGTCCAGCAAGGAATGAGCCCCAAAACATGCCCCCAAGTGGCGGGAACGGGAGCGAAGGGAGCGAGTCGTGACACAGTGGCCAGCTGTGTAGAGCTGAATAGATGCACGCTTAGCGAAACGTGGATTGAAATGGGAGGACCGACGAACATCTAAAACCGGAGCCCAGGAGGTCAGAGAGGAGACCTAATAACACTGAACCGCTAGTGTGCCCCGCACCTGAGCTGGGCTGCTGGCACTACAATAAAGTGCGCTAAACACTCCCCCACCCCACAGTGGAAGTGAGAGTATAATGGTCAGCTGATGGGCCCAAACAGATGGCAGGCCCAGAACGAAGAGGGATGCTGTGGGGCCTCTAGATACTGACTGATTTTTGGAGGCAAGTACCCCAAACAGCCACAACTACCCAGTGGGTACAAATCGGAGAGAGTGGGTATAAAGAGTGGGACACATGTGAGACATGTGATACGAGCTGGAGGACTGGTTTAAACCCGTAGCCAGCCAGGACGCACAGTGCGTAGTTCGGCTGGCCCACAGTACAGGTGGGTGCGGGCAGGATCGGAGCAAAGACTTACATTATTACATGGGAGGAAACAACCCACTCCTGTAGCTTATAAGTAGCTCCAAGACACCCCTTGCGCAGCCTGCCCAGGTCCAGGCACTAACAGCAGCCTAATCCCGTTGGAGCCGGTGTAACGCTCACCTGACTCCCACGGGGGCGCTGGCCTGGTTCGCGCTGATGTGACCTCGTCTAAGGTGATGCGCAGGGTTCAGAAGACGGACTGGACCGGGCCCCAGATCTGGCTTGTCTGACTCGCAGAAGTATCCTTCTGTAGGTGAGTATAGGGGGTTAACTGTCTGTGGGGTAATGCAATCGGCCTCCCACTTACCCCTCTCACCCTCCTCAAAACCCTTCTGTGCTTCCCCTTAGCGTCTCACCTTAGGGTCTGGAAGGATGAGCTCTCCATCCTGCTTCTGATGCAGGGGCGCGTTGGTATCCAGTTACGTCACTGGATTTTCGGATGGGTGAGAACCAAACTTGCTTGGCTTCCAGGTAAGTTTTTCTATAAGTGGTTCCCCTTGTGTCCATGCATTAATGTTCTAATGCTAATGTCTTTTTCCCCATAGGGGCCGGGGTACGGAATGCCGGGGAACAGGCACCGACCCGAGGTGAGCGGTGAAATCCTTGTGGAAATCAGGTAAGTCTTTAATGAGTGTTTTGGTAATGTCTTTTCATTCACTCATTAACGCTGATGTATTTTTCCCCTTAGGGGCCGGGGTCTGAAAATGCCTGGATGCGGCGCGGACCCGAAATGAAAAGGGAATGACCCAACAGGTAAGTCTTGACATGGAGTTTTAGCTTCCCTTTTCCCTTCTTTCTCTCACCTTTGTTATTGTCTTTTTCTCCCTAGGCGCGGGGGCGCGACTGCGAATCCGGATGGTCGCTGCTGAACATGGAGGCGCCCTGTAAAGGTGAGTAGAATGCGGCGCTGCAGCGATCGATGCGATGTGCTTTTAAAAATAAATGTCTTCCTTTTCAGGATTGTCGGCAAAATGTCTCTGGGATGCAGATTTAGCAGGTGAGGCCTTTTCCTTCTTCTCTTCTCTTGTTCCCTTCCTTTGCAGGTGATTCAGGATGCTGGCAGGTGTGGCAAAAGTCCAGATGCAGGAGCAGACATGGTGAGCGTCCAGCTGCTAGATGCAGAACAACACGAAGCACGTGTGGCTGATCGGGTGTGGTTTAAATAGCCTTGGAAGATGTTCCTAGAATGTGTCCTTCCTCCAATCAGGTATGTATCCTTCCCCGACCACGCCCGGGTGTTAAATGAGTCCCACAGGTAAAGTAGTTCCTTTCAGGCCTCAAGGAGGCCAGGGTTCTGCAGCATGGTCTGCATCAGGTAAGTGCACCCAAACACTTTCATAATGAGCCTGGCGCCTATGGCGCCAGGACTGACGTTTTCTATGAGCCTGGCGCCATAGGCGCCAGGACGCTGTCCAAATGGCCCCTATAAGGGGTTGCTGGGACCTTCCCCGGGGACTTGATGTCCGCTTTCGGGGACGCAGGGCCTGAGCCGGCTCCCCGGGAGCGGGCATCGTGACAGCACTCCCCCCCCCCAAGGCCCCTCCCAAGGTTGTTTCCTCCGGGGGTTTTGGTTTGTTTGGGAAGAGTCGGTGGAATTTCCTGGCTAATCGAGGTGCATGCACATGGTCACTGGGTTCCCACGACCTCTCCTGAGGTCCGTACCCTTTCCAATCAATTAGGTAGAAAAGCTTTGACCTAAACATTTTTGAATCTAAAATGTTCTTCACTTCGAATTCGGGTTCCCCATCTATTTGAATAGGTTCTGGAGGTTTGAGTAGTTGGGTTCCGGGTACCACTGGTTTCAGATGTGACACATGAAAAACAGGGTGAATTCTCATATTAGCTGGTAAATCAAGTTTAACCGCTACTGGGTTAATTATTGCCGTAATAGAATAAGGTCCCAGATATTTTGGGTTAAAAGTTCGAGGCCCTTTGAGCGGTAAATGTCTGGTAGCTAACCACACTTGATCCCCAATCTAATACGGAGGTGATTCACTCCGATGTAGGTCAGCATATTCCTTGTATTTTCTCTTGGCTTGTTGTAAATGCGTGGTTGCCTCTTTGAAGGCTCGGGTAATGGTAGAATGCAGATGTTCTACTGCGGGCACTCCGAGGTTCTGAGGTGAGTCGAGGTTTGAGGTTCGAGGGTGATGTCCAAACATGGTATAAAAAGGACTATGGCCAGTTCCAGAGTGTACCGAATTATTATATGCGTATTCGGCTATCCAAAGAATGTCTTTCCAGTTGCTTTCAGATTGCTGTAACATACACCATAAGTACTGCTCAAGGGTCTGATTTGTCCTCTCGGTCTGACCATCGGTCTGAGGGTGGTGACTGGTCGATAATCTTACGTCGATTTGTGCCATTTGACAACATTTGCGCCAGAAGTGGGAAATGAGTTGGCTCCCCGGTCAGAGATTAGTATAGATGGGAATCCATGTAGCCGAACAATATTTTCGAGGAATTCTTTGGCTAGGACAGAAGCTGAAGGTAAACCTTTCAAAGGAATGAAGAGGGCCATTTTGGAAAACAAATCCACAATTACCAGAATGGTATTGTATCCCGAACAAGGAGGCAAGTCCGTAATAAAATCCATTGATAGGGTGTGCCAGGGTGCTGGCGGTATGTCTAGAGGTTGAAGGAGACCGGCTGGTTTTTTCTTTTGACCTTTATTTTGGGCGCAAACACCACAGGACATCACAAAAGATTTAACATCTTTTCGCCAAGAGGGCCACCAGAATTGTCGTTTCACCTTATCCATTGTCTTGGCAATACCGGGGTGTCCCTCTATTAATGTATCATGATAACCTGAAATAACTAGTTCGTGTAAATCCTTGTGCGGCAGGAATAAGCGTCCTTGGTAATAAGGTAAACCATTATCTATGGTAAAGTCTGATCCCTTTTGTATCCAATCCTGTAGGACTGTAGGGTCCAGGAGTTGTTTCACTCTGACTTGAATGTCTTCAAGCGTCTGTAACGAAGTCATGCCTAGAATTCTCTGTTCGGGAATTATTGGTACTGGTTCTGAGTTTGTATCAGATTCTCCCATTCCAATTCGGGATAAGGCGTCTGCTTTGCCATTCTTGCAGCCAGGTCGATAGGTAATCAGGAAATCAAATTCAGCGAAAAACAAAGCCCATCGGAGTTGCCGTGATGACTGAGCCTTGGCGGTTTTCAAATACTGTAAATTCCGGTGATCAGTGATCACTGTGATGGTATGTCGAGCGCCAAGCAGGTAATGCCGCCAGGCTTTAAAAGCAGACTTTATGGCTAACAGTTCTTTGTCAGTGATTGCGTAATTAATCTCTGGTGCCGAGAATTTTCTGGACCAAAATGCTACGGGATGCAGTTGGTTGGTTTCAGGATCTCTTTGAGACAGAACTGCTCCCATCGCTAGGCTGGATGCGTCAGTTTCAACGACATACGGGAGATCTGGACGTGGGTGTTTCAATATAGGTGCAGAGGTAAACTTAGCTTTTAAATCCTGGAAGGCCTGCTCGGCTTCTTCAGACCATTCAAAACGTTTATTTTTCCTCAAGAGTGCAGTAATGGGTTGTACTATGCGTGAAAATTCCGGGATAAACCTGCGATAGAAATTGGCAAAGCCGAGCATGCTTTGAACCCCTTTTACAGAGCTAGGTGATGGCCATTTGAGGATGGCATCCACTTTTCTTGAGTCCATTCGGACTCCTTTGGGTGTCAGGATGAAACCGAGAAACTCAACTTCTGTGGTATGGAAAACACATTTCTCCAGTTTAGCAAATAGTTTGTGTTGGCGCAGTTTTTCCAGAACTGCCCTAACGTGTTTTCTGTGATCAGATTCCGAAGAGGAGTACACTAGAATGTCATCGATATAGACGACAACACAAACATCGATGAGTTCCCGAAGGACATCATTCATGAAGAATTGGAAGGCAGCAGGCGCATTGCACAACCCGAAAGGCATTACCTGGTATTCGAATAATCCATATTTTGTACGGAAGGCTGTTTTCCATTCGTCGCCTTCTGGACTGACGTTTTCTATGAGCCTGGCGCCATAGGCGCCAGGACGCTGTCCAAAGGGCCCCTATAAGGGGTTGCTGGGACCTTCCCCGGGGACTTGATGTCCGCTTTCGGGGACGCAGGGCCTGAGCCGGCTCCCCGGGAGCAGGCATCGTGACAGCTGGCTAGTGGTGAGGCTGGCCCACAAGTCTATGGCACGGCGCCATGTCCAGCAAACCACTAAGAACGAAGAGCAAGCAACCCATGCTGGACGAATATGCCAGAACGCCACCGGGCTCGGAAGGAGCCAAGAGTAAAGATAAAACCCCCACTGGGAGCGCAGTCACCATGGGCACTAACCAGGAGATCCTTGCTGCGATTGCGGACCTGAAAGTGACCTGGGAGACCAAACTGGGACTGGCGATGACTGAACTGAAAGCAGCACTGGAGCTTAAGGTTGGGGCAGTACAGGAGGAAGTGAACCTTCTCCGACAAGATGTCAGGTCGCTGGCAGAACGCACAGAGAACCTGGAAAAAGAGGTGGACCCGAACACAGCGGACTGTGCAACACATAAAGCAGACCTTCACGCCCTGGTGCAAAGCGTAGGCAACCTAGAATGCAGGGCGGAGGAGGTGGAGGTATGCACCCGAAGGAATAACATCCGCATTGTTGGTTTGCCGGAGGGGGCTGAGGGACTCAACCCTACAGAGTTCATTGAATCTATGCTACTGCAGGAGTTAACTGGAGGAGTACTGTCCCAGGGGTTCGCAGTGGAAAGGGCGCACAGAGCCCTAATGAGGAGGCCGCCTCCAGGTACCCACCCCTAGGCCGGTGATTGCCAAGATCCTAAACTATCAAGATCGGGAAAGAATCCTTGAACACTTCCGGAAAGGCGGAACAATACAAAGGTGAACAGCAAATATAACTGCATACCCGGATTATACCTTGTTGGTACAACGTAGCCGCATGAACTTTGGGACTGTGAAGAGAAGATTGCGTGAAGCTGGCCATAAATACATGTTGCTCTACCCGACGAAGCTGAAGGTGTTCCACAAAAACAGAACCTTGTTTTTCGAATCCCCGGAAGAGGCTATGGGGTGGCTCGACACGCAGAACTGACCCCAGGAGTCGGGCATCCAGGCGGGAGAAGGAGAAGGCAAAGATAAGTAACCTGTGTAGATGGCACTAAGGTGTGTCGCAGCCTAAGACGATGGGACTTGATTATTGCAATGGATGTAGCTTATGGGCGGGCATGGTCAAGCATAAACGGATATGATCTGTGAGCACTGAGACTTTTAACACAGCAAGGGAGCCTTGCACAGCTAGTTCTCATACCCCCATTTAGAGTAGCGTAGTTAGGTTACCGGTAGTCCGGAGACACCCTGCCGGGACTCTGCCCTCGGCATACCCAAACGTGGGGTCGCTTGAGATCCAGGGATGGAGCTTGCCATTTGTTGGGGTTGGGAAGGGTGGGGAAGGGGAGGGGCGGTGTGTGGGGGTTTGTTGTTGGGAAAAGGGGGAGGGGGAGTTTGTTGGGAAGGGGTGGGTAACGAGCCAAACTGAGAATCTTATCAGGTGGGATTGGGGGCGGAGAGGGAGATCAGGATTTTGTATCTATGGCATCGGGGTGCCTTAGAGTGGTTACCCTGAACGTCAGGGGCCTCAATAATTACCTGAAGTGTAATAAAGTAATGATGTACCTGAAAAGGATGAGGATTGACATAGCACTATTGCAGGAGACCCACCTCTCCAGGGAGAAATTGGAGGTGGTCAAGAGGAAGTGGAGGGGTAGCATTGCGGGTGCCACATACTCAGCCTACGCAAGAGGAGTTATCACTTGGGTAGCACCTCATGTACCTTTCCAATTGCTTCAGTCTACGGGTGACCCAGAAGGCAGAATGATAGTGGTAAGGGGGATGCTGGAAAACCGGGAAGTGAGTATCGTAAATTTATACGCCCCCAACCAAGATACAGCAGCTTACTTTCGTACTCTGTATGGCAACATTAGCCCCCTATTAGGTGGCGGGATCCTATGGGGCGGAGACTTGAATTGCGTGCTAAATCCTAAGGTGGACAGATCAGATAGTAAGCTAGACAAACCCACCCCGGCTGCAAGAGTGCTACAGGCCCTTCTGAGAGGTTATGACCTAGTAGATGTCTGGAGACAGCTGCACCCAGCTGACAGGCAATACTCACACTATGCGGCACCACATGACCTGCACACGAGGCTGGACTACGTGTTCTCCGCTGCCGAGCTGGCAGATGAGATGAGAAGCGCGGAATATAAAGCCAGGGTGCTCTCAGCACACTCCCCCCTGGTCCTGGAATGGCGACACCAACCACCTAGGGCGCAGATTCCGACCTGGAGGCTCAGAGCTGAGGCTCTGCAGGATTTGGGATTTCGGGAGGATTTAAGGGAGGCGATCACGGAGTACTTCGAGATTAACACTGGCAGCGTTCGATCTATGGGTACTGTGTGGGAGGCATTTGAAGTGGTAATGCGGGGGGTAGCTTTGTCAAAATCCAAAGGGCTCCAGGGGGGCGTCAAACGAGAGCTGCGGGGAGCGGAGGAAGAGTTGGAAGACATCATGCATAGGGGAGGCACCTCCAGGGAGGACGGGGTCAGGATGAGACAGCTACAACAGGCTAGTAGTGAATACTGGGACAGGTTATGTAAATTAAGCTATAAGAAATATGTGGAGAGACAGCATGCAGGGGGAGACAAGCCGGGAAGGTTGCTGGCCTGGCTATATAAGAGCGAGGCACCACGGCCTCAGGGAAATTAAAGGGGAGGGAGACTGGATCCTGGATACCCAGGAGGGAGTAAATGAAGAGTTCCTGGGATATTATAAATGCCTCTATGAGGACCCAGACAGAGCACGGGACCAGGAAATCCAGGAAACGCTAGAAGATATAGGCTTGCCCACCTAAGATGATTTAGAACGGGCAGACCTGGATGCCCCAATTACGTTAGAAGAACTCGAGTTAGTGATTCAACACCTGCCCACTTGTAAGGCTCCGGGGTCAGATGGGCTCCCGAGTGAATTCTACAAAACCCTCAAACAAGAGTTCCTTCCCCCCGCTGCTGGTGATGCTTAATGAGGCATATGAGCGTGGCAGGTTGCCAGAGTCCCTACGAGAGGCAGTGATTGTTCCGCTCTTAAAACAGGGTAAGCCTAGCACAGACTGCGGGTCCTACAGACCCCTATCGATGCTCAACCAAGACTGCAAAATCCTTACGGCAGTGCTGGCAAACAGGTTCAAGCGAGTCATTGGTAAACTTATACATCTTGACCAAACAGGCTACGTCCCCGGTATGAACATAACTGAAAACCACAGAAGACTGCATTATATTATTGATCAGACAAAGGAAGACCCGGGAGAACTGGCGATCGTCTCGCTTGACGCGGTTAAGGCTTTCGATTCAGTTAGACAGCCCTGGCTGCTGGCGACTTTGGAAGGCTATGGAATGGGGCCGGGGTATCTCAGGTGAGTTAAAATGTTATACAGATCCCCAATTGCAAGGGTTAAAACGGGGGCCATAATCTCAGACAAGTGGCAACTTAGCAGGGGCACTAGACAGGGATGCCCCTGGTCGCCCATGTTGTACATATTAGCGTTGGAACCATTGGCTGTCTGTCTTAGACAACAATATGGGGAAATAGAGATTCGCACTGCAGGTGGTCCGCATCTTATTTGATTATATGCTGACGACATGCTCTTGTATCTGCGTTTCCCAGAAGAGAATATACAATACATCCTGGAGGGGACGGAACAATATGTTACCCTCTAGCGGTAAATCCCAAGAAATCTAGCATGTTCCCCCTGGGGAGATTGACTTGTCCTACCTAGGGGCTTGCCGATATTGCCAATACCCTGGCGGACCAAGTCGTTCCGATATCTCAGAATTGACATATACCACACGACAGGAGAAGAACATAAACACAACATGGAAAAGGCAGTCGAAGGCATTAAAAATAGCATGGGTTTCTGGTCCAGAATACCCCAGGCCATGATGGGGAGAGCTGCTCTACTTAAGATGGTAGTCCTGCCTAGACTGTTACACTTCTTTGTAAATATCCTGCATGTGATCCCTAGGCGCTTCTTTGCTAGTCTCCACAGCTTGTGCAGGGCCTTTATATGGCACAACTCCAGGAACAGGGTGGCGCTTTGGAAATTACAGAATTCATGCGAGAGGGGGGGAATAAACCTGCCGAGTTATATTATTTGGCGGGACAATTGCAATATGTGGCCAGATGGCTGTCTGAAGAAGAAACAGCTGAAACCAGGCTGTTATGCATGGAGCCGGCTCCCTACTTCCTCAGGGAAGTGGTGTGGATGTCCAAGCCAAAGGTACTAGATATGGCGAGGCTGTAGGCGCTTGGTTGGGAGGTGTGGCACAGGGCATGGCAGATGGTGGGATACCCGGCCCCGTTCTCTATGCAGCTGCCGCTGGCGGCACTATGCAGAAAGGACCCCCAATTGATACAAGGGGTCCATAGATACTGGGAACCGATGGGCCTGGTCACCCTGGGAGACACATGGAAGGAAGGGGAGGCACTGGAATTCCAGAAACTAATAGAGGATACCGGGGTGCATAAAGGGCAACACATAACCTATTCCAGAATTGTTAAATGAGTGCGAGAAAAGTGGCCGGCGGTGGTGCTTACTGAACTACCGGATGCCACTATGGAGATGATATATGACATCTCGGAGGGTGGGCATGAGATTTCTTGCATATATGAGCTACTGAGTTCCAAGGTGGGGAAGGAATTGTTCCAATTGAGACAACTCTGGGAGGAAGAGGTGGGAGAGCCTATGTCGGATGGCTATGGGATAGAGCCCAAAGATATCATAGGAAAGTGTCCCTACACGCAAGGCCCCAACAGATCCAATTATATGTTACACATAGAGCATATCTGACCCCCAGTAAGATCGCCAGGTTTGGTGGCCAGTCAACTCAGAGATGCCCTAGGTGTGGGGAGGAGGAGGCTGGGATGTTACATATGTTCTGGGCTTGTCCTGAGGTGGGAAGGTTTTGGTCAGAACTGAAGATACACTTGGCAGGAAAAGGCATTATGCTGGAGGTGGAGTCGGCCTGGGCATGCATGTTGGGGGTTTTCCCTAGGCCCCGTAACTTGAGGCACATTAGCAAGATGAAAGAACTGGCATACATCCTGGCCAAACGAAGGATTGCAATGTGCTAGAAGGCAGCCGATAGGCCTAGAGTTGTGGTGGGCTGACCTCATGAAATGGGCAGAGGCAGAAATGGCTGCTTGGTTTGAAGCGGTCAGCAGGGGAGGTGAGGAGGAGGTAGGACCCCTAATTGAATGGAGACAACTGGTGGCCATCATGGTGGCCCCCCCAGCCCGATCACAGTGATGATGAAACGGACACAATGCTGATAATGGACCCGCCTGAAGACGTACAGGCTGGTGACAAGGACACAGCGGCTCAAGTTGAGAGAGTGGGAGGGAACGGGACTGTAGAACGTATTTAGTAACGCTATGATTGTTAAACTTGAACTTGGAAGTCCTAACTATTGTAATGTTTGGTGTGTTGTTATAAAATAATAAAAAATGTTTTTAAAAATATATATATATAAAACAAGTGGATGTAGGTACAAGTCTGGTAACCTTTTGCAGAGCCAAGAGAGGAAGAGTCCTGGTAGTCCGGTAATATCTAAATAGGTTCTGTGGCAGAGTTTAGAGGTCTGAGTAAATGCGTGGTAGGGATCTGCATAATTTTCGTTGCGGAAAAGTCAGCAACAGAAAAGTTTGCATGAGAAATGTACGCACCACAAAAGGTGCGTACTTTTCCCATGCAAACATACATTTAAAACCCCTACAAGCCCACACCCCCACCAACACCCACAACACACCCACAACGCACCCCCACACACACCCCAACACACCCCCACCCCCAACATCCCCCCAATCACACCCTACTTACCTTTCAAGACGTGCTGTGCCCCTGCGGCACCGGTTCCCTTTCACTTCCGTGATCGGGAACCGGCAGCGTAGGGTCCTTTTCCTTTTTTCTTTTTTTTGGGCAGCTGCAGGGGTTTCCCCCCGCAACCCCCACTCACTATACTCTGTAGTTTAGTGAGCGGGGTGTTGCGGGGGACACCCCTGCAGCCCCCATTTCTTTAATTTTTTTTCTCGGTGTGCTGCGGGGCTGTGCCCCGCAAACGCCACTCACTATACTGTATAGTATTGTGAGCGTGAGCGGTGTGTTGCGGGGGACACCCCCGCAGCTCCTGCAGTCTTTTAAAAACATTTTTACTGACCTAAAATACATGCCATCTAAGGTTCGAACTTTTGGTGTTCGAACCTTTGGTGCCATGCATTTGCAACCTTTTTGTATAGGTCGGAAGTTTCGGTGCTGTCATTTTGGCCTATGCCGCGTGGTAGAGTGAAGGATAGGAGTCATGGGTGGCGAGGGGACAGTATTTGGTTAATGTGTGCAGGCATATCGTAGCAATATTTTTCTGTCTATGGAGCCACTTTTTCATATTAGTTTCTACCTCCTGTGGCTGTATTCGGTTTTTAAGGCCATGCTTGCATAGTAGGGTAATGGAAATGAGCTAGACCAGTATATCATGACTAGTTAATTATTTTAAGTGAAAGCAAATGTCAGGTAATGTCAGTGGCTTGTGCCTTATTAAATCTGATTGAATAGGTGAGAAATGCCTGTGTGCGCTGCTAAATATCTTCTGTGCGGCACCCAGACGGAAGCTGGGTAAGTGAACATGCGCTTAGAGGGAACATTGGTTGGGGTTGGAGGTGTGTGTTTTGACTTTGGTATTACGCTAAGGGTCACTCACCGTCATCGTCCGATGATGGGACTCCCGTCTCGGCGCCACTGACGCCCTCGATTCCCTCCATATTCATCACTGTGCTGCATGTCACCTCCCACGTGGCCAGTTTTATTGGAGATGGTAGTCCACCTCCTATGCCCAGGCCCTGACTGCGATTAGCAGAGAGCAGGTTGTGGACCCGCAGCCAGAGAGGATCCCACCGCTTTCGGCAGTCACGTACAGTCCGGGGTGTTGTCCCCACCACAGAGACCTTTTGGGTAACCTCCTCCCACATAGCTTTCTTGCGCAATTGGGCTACCCAGTGCAGGTCGGCGCAAAAAACAACATCAGCGTGTTCCACCAAGGTATCAGCTAGCATATTCAGCTCGATGTCCCTGAACCTTGGCTTTCTGCGACGGACTGTACATTGAGCCATCTTGCTCAGCTTGCTTCCATACTGCTCAGTTCTCTGGTCCAGGTGCTGTAGGCTGAGGATTGCAATGGATTGCGTCTTTAAAGCTGGCCGCCGGTGCATTTCCCGTTCCGGCGCGATGACGTTGTTTCCGGTGCCTGTACTAGCGGCATCGGGGTACCGGTACTTACGGCATCGAGGATGCCGGTTCCTGCAGCATTGATGATGCCGGTATCGGGAGGCCATACCGGCATGCCAGTGCAAACATTAATGGCATGCCGGAATGCTCGTTCACGCTGACTTGGAATCTACTGTAGATTCTGGCAGCAGTACTAGACGCACATGGTAGCACCAGAATGCCAGCAATCTTGTTTTTTTACTAGCAAACTTGTAATGAGGCCAAATGTCTTTGACTTTCACCATTTAGGGCTCACTGGTCTAGGCGCAGTTGTCCGACCACACTGGCCCTCATTACAAGGTTGCCAGTCGGGTAAAACCGATGCCAGTATGACTGTACCAGCATCGTTTACCGGACCAGAGTATTATGAGCAGCGATGCTGGTGTCACCAGCATCGACAGGGACCCGCTGTGACCGGGCTTCTCCTTGCCAATATAAGCGCAGACACGCCACAGCTGTGCCTGTGACACCGGCATGCCGCTGCGAAGTGCACATTAAGAGTTGCACGGACATGCAAATACCGGCATGGAGATGCCGGTAATAACGAATACCTTGATGCCATTAACACAGGCATCGCGAAGCAGGCGTTATTAGCGTTCTGCTGTGTAGAAACCTGCCACAGGTGCCAATGGAGGCTGGCACAGCACAAACGGAGCACTCCCACACAGCACACCCCTCCCTAATCTACAATTTTACCATTGGCAGTTGCAATACTGGGGCTGGAGGACATGCCTGCACTGCTACTCCTTGAGCAGGCAGTGAACCAGAGAATGCAGCAGAGGCGCAGGAGGAGACGGAGGGCGAGCCTGGGCCAGCACATACCAATAGCGCAAGCAGTTCTGCCCCGCATGCAGCCACTAATCCCTCGCCAAAGGGCCAGTCCTTTTCACCTAACCCCTGCACAGATCCACACGCTGAACTGCCTGGACAGGGACACCATCACCACAATAGTGGATCTCATCCATGATGACCTGGTGAGCCTCATCAACATCCGGACAGCCATCCCCTCCTTGCTGAAGGTAGTGTCTGTGCTACACTTCCTTGCCACAGGCACCTACCAGCACACAGTGGGGCAGCTGCATGGAATCTCACAACCCTGTTTCTCCCGTGTGCTTAACCAGGTGGTAGATGCGCTTCCAAAACACGCCAGGGACCATATCAAGCTACCACGGACCGCAGAGGAGGTGAATACAACCAAAATAGCATTCCATGCACTGGCAGGCATGCCAAACGTCATTGGTGCCATCGACTGCACCCATGTAGAGCTGGTAGTCCGGCATGCCGTGGAGGTAGTGTACCGCAACAGGAAGCTCTCCCATTCCCTGAATGTCCAGATGGTGTGCGATGCAAGCAAAATCATAATGCATTGCTGTGCAAGATTCCCAGGATCCACACATGATGCCATGGTGCTGCGCAACTCCACGCTTCCCTGCTACATGGCACAACACGCTGCACAACGTACCTCGCTGCTGGGCTGGGTAAGTCTAACCATAGGGCCATTAGGGGTGTTGATTGGGGGAAAACACAAGCACAGGCAACCTGACTGCTGGCTGGGCCATGAGGGCCGCAACAACATAGTACTGGATGGCCTGCATGAGCAACACAAGTTCACACCACATGCATGAATCCGTAATCACCCCAGAAAATAGGCATGAACATTACCATGGATGCAATGAAGTGCAGATAGTGTCATGATCTCTGCTTCCAAAAGGTCAGGGTTTTCCCAACTCCCTTGGAAGCAGATCCATAACCCAGGTTCCGAGTGCCAACCAGTCCCAATTGGGACCTTTTGGACCCAGTCCTGGCGCCAGTGGCACCAGGCTCATAAATATGCCCAGTCCCAGCGCTGGAAGCGCCGGGCTCATAATGCTTGGGTGGACTTACCTTCAGCAGACCATGCTGCTTACTTGCCTGCCAGTTGAGCCTCTGATCCTCTTCTGTTTGGAACTACTTTTCCTGTTGGGTGGGGCTGGAGCCACTCCCTAGATTCAGAACACGAACTCTTCTGGAAGGCAGGAACTCTTTTCTTACCAGGAACTCTTTTCTTACTTAGGCGTGGCTGTGGAAGGAGACACCTAAGCACTACAGGAGGCTATTTAAACCACACCCGGTGGATGAATCTTGCTTTGCGTTATTCTGCAACCTCTGCAGCAGAACGCTCATCGTGTCTTCTGCATCCGGTCCTGGGCCTAAGGAAAAAGGCTTACCATCCTGAATCCAATCTTCAGCAACACCTATAAAGACAAGAAAGAACAGGTTAGCATTCCGGCATCTGAAAGGCAAAGGCTTACCATCCTGAATCCAGTCTTCAGCAACACCTATAAAGACAAGAAAGAACAGGTTAGCATTCCGGCATCTGAAAGGCAAAGGCTTACCTACTCTTCGTGCGCTCCGGAGG
The DNA here is from genome assembly GCF_040938575.1 of Ambystoma mexicanum. Classification (NCBI taxonomy): domain Eukaryota; kingdom Metazoa; phylum Chordata; class Amphibia; order Caudata; family Ambystomatidae; genus Ambystoma; species Ambystoma mexicanum. Next base: position 713,405,843 of record NC_090931.1, read on the forward strand.
TCTTCACACTGCATTCCGGCATCTGAAAGACAAAAGTTCACCAACTCTTTGCACGCTCCGGAGGCCTTCGGCGCTGCATCCGGCATCTGAAAGACAAAACAAGGTGCGTTTAAAGACATTGGGGAACTTTAATACTCACGTGCCATTACTCCTTTCCACATCTAATCCAGTGGGTATTCCGGCACCCTGCAGCCGCTCCGAACTCGTACCTGCAAAATAAAAAGACAGTTAGAGCGCATAGTGAAGCAGGCAACAAGCGCTTACTTACGTGCTTCCAGGCGCTTCTATTCATCACACGGGCTCCATCTTCAACTCACTTCAGCCCGTCATCCGCCAACGCCGGAACCCTGCAAAACAAGAGACATCATTACTAAAGACTTTAAAGACATTTGAATGACTCGAAACTTACCGTTCGTGCAGTAAACGACGGACAGCAGTCCTCTGAAGTCAAGAGGCCTGCGCTACCTATCCAGTGAAGAAACTGGTTACAGCACCCTGCCCCGAGGCAGATGGAGAGCTCGGCATTCACTTACCTAAGACATCTTACTCTACACGTCAGGCATACAGTGCACAGAGGTCCAGCCCAAAGAGCCAACCGGGTGCTACACATCACCTTTGAAGATACGGTAGTCGCCCAGTCAAGACCGGCGCCTCTGCGAGAATCAGGTGAGCGTTACAGATAGACCGTGTTGGGCTATAGAAGTCAAAGTCGCATTCAAGACCACACCTACACACCTCTACATCCCAAACCTGCACAACAACATATCACACACATGGAAAGAGACCACACACGGCGTTCTGGGTGCCTAAAACTGTACTGTGACCCGAGTGAATTCAACAGAATGTGGGACACAGCCAATGGATGAAGATGTGGCATGCCTACACAGCTATGCGTGGAAGCAATATGCACAGTGCCCACACCAGTACATGCATTAGGAACATCATTAGACATGAACCACAGGTACCACAATGCATGAAATACATGAGCGCAGCAAAGAAAATCACAGGTCAATCTGCCATGCCTGAGCTAAATCCAACTGCCACACAGGGAAATCTCAGTCACTGCACCCACCACACTGATACACCGCAGACCAGTCTACTTGTCCAGACACCTTATGGGACACTTCTAAATGCAATGGGTCAAGCATGGTAACTATTGCAATCATCAATCAGTTACCACCACTAACATATGATTGAGTGGTGCAGGATTCATCCACATTACCTAATTTCCACCATACCAGTACCCACACATCCTTATCACAGAAACTTTACCCTTCACCGGCGGACCATACCACCAATGTGAATGTGCCTTAGTCATATGGGGGAAGGCGTTGATGGACATGTACATGGTGGCATCAAGAAGTCGAATTAATGATTTGAAAACCACTGTGTATCATGAAGCACATCAGGCAAAAGTGTCATGATGCACTGTACATGCATAGTCCATTCACATTGGCAACACAGCCATCAGATGTGAGGACATCATGGACCTTTTACCTTCATTTGTGTGAGTGCTGTTTCTGATGGAAAGGTCCCTGAGACGTGACCAACATCCATTCCCCCCAACCATGGGTCATCCCTAAGTACACTTACCTGGGTCTTTCAATAAGCAACATGTCAAGTGCAGTCATGAATGATCTGTTGCATGTAATCATGAACACTGTACAGGCAGTGGTCACAAGGAATGACCAAATTAATCACAATTACATGTTCCATTGCTCCTATGCAGGTGATTATGAGTATCCCCCAAAGCCGTGGCTCCTGACCCCCATCAGGCAACCAGTCAACAAGCACGAAGAGGACTACGAACGTGCACATACAGGCACTCGTGTCACGAATGAACAGACTTTTGGGCTGTTGAAGGCCCGGTTTCGTTGCCTTAGCAGGTCGGGTGGGGCACTCATTTACAGGCCGAAGAAGGTGGGCAAGATAGTGTTGCTATGTGCCATGCTGCACAACATTTGCATCCCGCGCAACTTACCCCTGCCCCCTGACATGGACCTGATGCCACCTGAAGGTGAGGATGGGGAAGATGCTGGATATCTCTTGCGGCACAATGTGCATGAAGGACGTGCGGCACGCCAAGATTTGATTGAACAATACTTTTGATGGACTGGGAAACACAAGGCATGGGAATGGGGCACACTGGGCACTGTACAAAAATAAATTGACACACGCTCAAGAAGCAATGTCCAGTAATGGGTTTTCCTTACTCACATCAGCTGTATTGAACAGAAATTAACTATGTACATATTGCCATTGTTGAAAGTGCCGCACTATCCCAAAAAAATTAACCCCACTACCCCCACAAACCCCAAACCCACTAGCCCCAACCCCACTACCACCACACCCTATGCCCTCATACCCAATACCCCCAACCCCAGCACCCCAAAACCCAACAACCCCCCCACAACTGCCCCCACCACGACTTCACCACTACTCCCTCACAACATGCACATGTGAGTCCAACTACTCACGTCCCCTTTTTGGAGGAGGGGGTTGAGTGTCTGTGTGGTGCATACCTCACAGGGAGTGACGTACCGGGCTTGTGTGTGTGGAACTCGCAGTGTCGTGCTCGAAGATGGAGCAGGTTGGGGGTCATTGTTGGCATTCCTCTTCTCTGCCATAGTGGTTGCCAACGGCATGATGGCCTAGGTCATGGCTGCCATCCCTTCCCACACGTGCAGGGCCACGCGGTTCACGGCTCGGCTCACCACCCTGGAATTCTCCTGCAGGGCATCCTGCATGGCCTGCTGTGTTGCTTCGCCATCTGCCTCATTTTGCCTCACCATGTCCTGCATGGTCTGCTGCTGCCCCTCCATGCGGGACAGCCGCCCCTCCAGATCCTGTATGTGTTGTGTAGCAGGTGGTTACACCGGAGGTGGGGTATGTGGATTCTGGGGCTGTACACAGCTTCCTCCATGTTGCTGTCAGGGGTACTGTCCTCCACTGTGCTGTGTCCAGCTGAGTTATGTACCAGAGAGTAACGTAGGTTTGCCTGCATGGGTGGCGTACTTTCGCGGTCGTCAAGCGTGCTGTTGTCTGGGGGGTCTGCCACCTCCTCCTCCTCACTGTGTTGGGCAGATTGGGCTGCCTCACCCTGCTCATTTGTGGCCGCTGATTGTGGCTCCTCCACGTCACTGGCCACTGGGGATCCCAGTTCTTCCACCTGAAGTGGTTCCTGTGCCCCGGATGTGCGTGGGGCCTTCATGGAAGGAGTGGCTTTTGGCAGGTGCGCTTTGCTGGCAGCAGTGGGTCTTTGCTGGGGGGCCTTGGTGGGGGTAGGTTGTTCCTGTTTGGCCAGCTGGGCAACCTGTGTGTCCTCTTGGCTGAGGGGCTCTGGCGTGGAAGCTGTGGCACGCTTCAGTCCTGCCCTTGAGGTCGAAGGCCCCTGGCTGGAGGAGGCGTTGTCGTTACCACGGCTACGACATGCAGCAGATTTTTTGGGTGTCGGGCGTGTTCTGCCTCGCTGTCTGGGTCAGCATACATCCTACATACATCGATGCTAGTACATTCCAAGTCCTGCGCATTCTCATTGGAGGGGCAGCCATGGTGCATACAGGAATGTGGGGGGGTTCAGTGTTTGAGCATCCTTCTGGTGCAGCCATGTTATTCATGATGTTTGTTGGATGGCCTACATGTGTCTTGTGGTTTGTGTGTTGTGGCCATGCCTCAGGGACTGTGTGCCATGTGTTGTTTAGATGTGGGACAGCGCTCACATTATGTCCGTAGATGCATTGATGCTTACACTGTGTGCAGGGTCAGGTGTGCAATTGGCAGTGATGATGTGTGCACCGTGCCATGAGATGGCACAGTGGTCAGGCCTGCATCTGTACGGTGATGTGTATGTGTGTGTGTGCGCATGCAGATGGTGCTTATGTTGGCAATTGGGGACTCATGTTGGTTGTGTCAGTGAGGTTTGTTGGGTGTATTGTGGCAGGGAGATTGTGGTTATGTCGGAGGTGGCTTTAGGTGGGCAGTGATGGGGCATGTGTTTGCTCTCATCTACTTGCCATTGGGACTTTGCCATGGTAGTTGGGGTTGGAGGTGTGTGTTGTGACTTTGGTATTATGCTAAGCCATACATGCCAACATTCAGATGCACCTGGGAGGGAGATTTCCACAGGGAAATCGGGAGACACATATTTCCCCATAGGAATGCATTGGGGCTACAGTTATTTTAGGCGGGAGACTGTGAAAAATAGCAATATTTTTCACCTAAATATCGGGAGTCTCCCGCCTAAATCGGGAGGGTTGGCATGTATGCTAAGGGTCACTCACCGTCATCGTCCGATGTTGGGACTCCCGTCTCGGCACCATCGACACCCACAATTCCCTCCATATTCATCACTGTGCTGCATGTATCCTCCCACGTGGCAAGTTTGATTGGGGATGGTGGTCCACCTCCTGTGCCCAGGCCCTGGCTGCGATTAGCAGAGCAGGTTGCAGACTCGCAGCCGGAGATCATCCCACTGTTTTCGGCAGTCACGTACAGTCCAGGGTGTTGTCCCCACCACAGAGACCTTTTGGGCAACCTCCTCCCGCACAGCTTTCTTGCGCAGTTGGGCTCCCCGGCGCAGGTTAGTGCAAAAAACAACTTCAGCATGTTTCACCAAGGTATCAGCTAGCATATTCAGCTCGATGTGGCTGAACCTTGGCTTTCTGCGACGGACAGTGCCTTGCCTCGTAGCCATCTTCCTCAGCTTGCTTCCACGCTGCTCAGTTCTCTGGTCCAGGTGCTGTAGGCTGAGGAGTGCAATGGATTGCGTTTTTAAAGATGGGCGCCGGTGCATTTCCCGTTCCGGCGCAATGACGTTGCTGCTGGTGCCGGTATTACCGGCATCAGGGTACCAGTACTTACACCATCGAGGATGCCAGTGCCGGTACCTGCGGAATCGATGATGCCCGTATCAGGGGTTTGGGGGGGCCTTACCGGTATGCCAGTGCACCCATTACTTGCATGCCGGAATGCGTCTGCACGCTGACTCGGAATCTACCGTAGATTCCGGCAGCAGTGCTAGATGGACACAGTAGCACCAGCATGCCGTAAATCCTGTTTTTTTTACCGGCAAACTCGTAATGAGGCCCACTGTCCACCTATCACAGGTCATGCAACCAGTATCCATAGGCTCTTAAACCCAAACAGGTTCTTCTGTGCTTGCCCCTGTGTACAGAGCCACATTCACTAATTTTCTCTTTGTCGGCCTCTTGGCTTTATGTGCAGTTTTACACTCTTCTGGCTTCCTCTGGTTAGCCTCTTGGCTTTGCCATAATGTGTCACACACCTCTTGCCAGTCTTTGGCCATGCCGCATTGCATGCATTCATAATGTTCACGTTGTGGTGGTCTTGGTCATGGGCCACCTTTCTATGGCACTCTTTCACACTGGCACTCTTTTCCATAGGTTGCTTTCACAGGGCACTTTCCCTTTGGCTGTCATCTGCTATTTGCTTTGCCCATAAAGTTGTATTCATTTCAGTATTCAATATGCTTAATTTCAAGTTTTCATTCAGTTCGGTATTCAATATGCATAATTCATACTATTCAATGAAACCCCCTTTTCCACTTCTCATGGGGCTTGTAAGCTTCCTATGCTTCTCGTATTCATATTTGGAATTTCCGCAATATTCATTTTCTTTCAGCTCCGGTGTTCAAAACTCAGTATTACACTTCATTCCTATTTTAAATTCATTAGCATGTCTCTACGGGTCTGATAACCTGTTTGTCGTGCCCAGGGTCCCTTTCCCCTTTCTTGCCGACTCACTGGTTGCTCTCCCCAGGTTGGCAGCAGAGCATCTAGCCGCCACTGTCCTCCTTTCCCATGCAGCGTTTCACTGCCCCTGTTTGGCGGTTTCTCGAGGCTTTGCAGAAAAGCTACTAGCATCCACGGCATCCCTTTTCCATGGAGCGTCTTGCTGCTTCTTTTCGGTGGCTTCTCCTGGTTTTGGAGCGAAACCCCTAACCGCCACGAATCTCCTCTTCTGTGTGGTTTCTCTTTCCTGGAAGCTCTGCGTACCGTTGCATAAACTTGGTAGCCGGTTGCATACCTCAGTCTTCTTTCCTGCCACACCGCCTCTCTTCTGGGTTCGTTGTCCTTCTGGCATCCAGAAGTTTTCTCCTCCAGCTCCCACACTGTTCTTCATTCTCCTCTGGCTCTCAGACTTTTAAACTTCACTCCATGTGGATTGGGTTCACAACAACTAGACCGTTCAGCATTAGTTTAAGTGGTCTGTATTGCTCTTGTTGTCCTCCTCATCTCAGTACCATAGTGGTGTTTGTACAGAGGTGTATCAATAAAGAAAGGCTGTGCACTCCTAGTTGGTCTCTTCTTCCTCCCAGTACTAAAGTGACAGGTGCTTCTATAATTTCCAATGGGAAAATGAGGAGAGGATTTATAGTAGCCCATAAAGGCTACGGAAAGTTCAGGCTGGCCTTCATAAGGGAAAGGGGCATACCATGTCTCCTTAGTAACGCTCCTGTCTTTACCTTCATTCTGTGTCTTCCAGATTTATAATTTTTCCTGATGTTAGCCTGACCAGAGTAAAAGGGTTAACAACATCCCACAAAGGCTTCTGGGATTATGGGTTTATTATGGAATGCGAAGGGGAGTACCACGTCTCCCTCAGGGATGTCCTCTCCCCAATCCCCAAGGACCCTTGTTAGGCAGAATCCTGTGCAGTGCCCTTAGGGACCACTACACACAATTAAGACTACAGGTGGCAATACAAGTTTTACCTTTGGTACAAGCCTGTACTACTATGTCAGAGTGGTAGCAGTGGCGGAGCAGCCAGGCTTATCTCAAGAGTACATGAGCAGTAGCAGAGATTACACAAAGGGACCACAATTACTGTGACTCAAGCAAACGCTGACTCAAGGTTTCAGGTAGAAAAATATAAGTACATTTATTTTTAAACCATTTGTTACAAACACAACACTTCTATTAAACTTAAATAAAAACCACACGTTAAATATACTACAACTAACCAATTCACTTTGTACAGTAAGTCTCAAGGTAAGTCCCCTGTGTTTGAATGAACCGGTGTTACGAACAAAACACGTTACCGCGAATACGATTGCGATCACTTTTTGACAGTTCGGTCTACTAAATAAACGCGTATCCATGACATGAAATGCTACCGGTGCAAAACACACTTAGCACCTGAGATACCCAGAGGGAGTTGGAGGCAAAAATCACAGGCAATATTTTGGTTAGGCAGGCAGAATCAAGAAACACTCAGAGACAGGAGTTCAAAAGTCAAAGAGCCGGAGCCAGGGTCGAAAGACACCGGGGCCTGTTGCCGAAGATCACACAGTCAGACAGTTCACGATTCAACGTAGCCAAAAAGTACTTCGATATTGTCAATGTTCGGAAGCAAAAGTTATAAGAAGGAGGGAAGACAAGGGCAAGCCTTGGAAATGAAGAAAAGGGGTTCACCCAGTTTCCTCAAGTAGAACACAGTACCTTGTTCCAATGGTGCAGCTGGTGCCTTGGCAGTTGTTCCTGTTGGTTTCCCGCAGACCCACGATTCCTGTAGATTCGTTGTGAAGGAGGACGTCTGAAGGGGGTCTGCACCACACAAGGATGAAGTCGGCAGCAGCGACGAGGAATAAAAGGTGTGCTCCTTAAAAATAGGAGAGGCTCTTCAGATGGCGATCCGGACCACTACAGCAGCGTGCATCGATTTTGACCAAGGAAGAGGTTCCTCTGGCTGTAGAAGATGAGCTGGCTATCCCCACCAAGCCCAAGGGAAGAAGACTCTGGACTAGATCTTCTCTAAGTCGTTGAAGGGAAGATAGCTCAGGACTGCAGCAGGGCTTCACCGGGACAGGATAGTTGCAGCAGCTGTCGTTCTCTCCGCTTCTCTCCGGTTCCTTGTAGTTCCAGTGGCAAATCTATGACTTCTAGCCCAAGAGACCTGCCTTTTATGCGAAAAACCCCCATTCATACAGCCTGGCTCTCAATCACCAAGCAGAGGGGTTGTCCAGCCCGGACAACTACCATGGCCAATCATGACAAAGTGCAACTTGGGTTTCCTAGGATACCCTGGTCAGGGGTGACTACACCCCTCCCTCACATTCAGCCCACCTAGACACCCAGGCGCTTTGAGGAGGGCTTCTGAGCAGAAGCCCGCCAAAAGACAGTGAACAAAGAAGGCGATCCTAGTTTGCCGCGCAAAGTAAAACCTAAGAAGGACTTTAACAAAAAGGAATGGTGAATAAACCCAACCGGAGCCAAAAGAAAGACGATTTGGTCAAGCAGGTTTATGTTTGAGGCTGATATAATAGCCAAGAACAGTACCACGTTTATCTAATATAATCGCGGTAGAAAAGTTAGGGTAGCTACCACTGCCACCAGCCACGTCTAAATGTTAAAAGAGCGAAACAATACTCTAGGAGGTACAGATAAAAAGGGATACGAATTAACCCTTTCCAGTACTCCATGGAAGATGGGTGTACTGGATGTGTGGTAGATTGACTAAGTACAGTTAATGGTAACTTTACCCTTTTCTGGGGGACGGTAGTCGCCTCAGAAATGGAGTCGAGGGAAGTCTCAAAGACAACCCTGTGCCACGGCACTGAAGGTGCTGTGTGACACACAAAAATAAGGGGGCTACTGAAGTGGTGTACTTCAGAGTCCTCAATCACAAAAACAGGTAGAAACACATAGAAAAACACAGGTAAGAGTGGGGGAAAAGCTCTCGCTCTTACCAAGTGGAAAAAAATAAACTCCAGAAGTCCAGCAAAGCTGCCTGGGGACTCACTAGGTGAGGGAAATTAGCCATAAATAAGAATTCTCCCTAACAACCCCTCACCCAGATAATCCTCCCTCACTTCCCCACCCCCAGGGTTAGGATGCAAGAGCAATAACCTTTCTCTGGCCACCTGGCAAGGGGACTCAAGGGGAATTGATGTGAGGACGCCATCAGGTCTCTCACAACGGGGAACTGGCAAAGAGGTTTCGGAAATTGATTTGGACATTGATGTGGAGAAGGATTTGATGGAGGAAGACCTAGATTTGGTGGATACAATGTTGGGCATGTGGAACGATAGGACATTATGCACGAACATGCAGAAGTAGAGGGGTACCACCTTATGATTTGTCACCTTGTGCCACACAGGAGGGCCAGCACATCCCACAATATTAGAAAATACCCCTATAATGAAAGCATAGCCCCACAATCAGCAATAGCAACCAGATGCCTTTTAGGCACGACATAAAAGTATATGCAGATGAGCACATGTCACATCTCACAATCATAGTGCATTCGGATTTTTTTTTCAAACAGAGGGGCTACAGGGAACCAAATGGCACACAGGACTACATGCAACTGCCAGGGCCAAAAATGGGGGCTGCAGGGCATAAGGTAAGAGTATATATGCCAGCAAAGAGAACAACATAGTAGAGTAAGTAACAAAAGAAGTATTTTATTTGTAAAAAAGAGTGAGTACTATGACATTAACAGAACCAGTGATTTGTATTATAGGTTTTAAAAGATCATTATGCAAGACCCAAGAGGATCCCTATGGAGCCTCACTAGTGTATAGCTTATTAATATAGTAGGAAGGCGTCTCACAAGGAAAGAGCTATTGTTGGATATGAAGCGCAGGTGACAAGAAAGAAAAGTTCAGTAATTGTGGAGACAAATGGGATGTGTGAATTCCCCTATTGACCTTTATTGGAGAGAAAATGGTATAGGTATGTACAGGTAAAGTAGTGAGGTGTAGAAATATGGTTTTAGCTTAATAGCATTTCTTTTAAGCATATTGTAGCAGGCTTATAAGTGATGCTTAGCTTACCACTGTGGCATTCCAGAGGAATTATTTTCCCTGCATGCAGAACATAAATGAGACACATGGATTAAAGGTGTATTAACATTTTGCATGTTATTTTTTATGTTTAGTATTGAATGTAAATGTGTTTTACAGATTAAAAAAAGGTATTGTGTATTGGTTGTGCTTTAGCAAGGGACAAACAATGTTTGTAGTGTCGGGATAAGTGATAGCCAAACGCATGTAAACATGTTTTATACCTGCATGCATGCAGAATATTAAACGTGCATACAACAGCTCCACTATTCGGTGCAAAGTGTTAGGGTGATTTTAGGGAAATAACAGAAATTGATAGATTTATATTTTGTTAGGACGGACACAGCAAGAACAGATTGCGATCCACTGTGAAGAGCTAAGAACGCAAGGATGACGAAGATTTTGCAACAAATACAACCTCATCAAAGCAGGCCTGACACCACACTTCTGCTCAGCACGCAAGCGACAGAGGAAGTGGCACCACTGCCACCAACTGGCCATGGGCAAGAACACAGACAGTACCAACCCTGTCACCTTACAGAAGTTCACCGGGACAAGGCCAGTGCCCTCCTTGCCGGAGAAGATAGGAGGCCCGACTAATGGGAAGACTAGGCCATTTTACCATGACTTTTGTATCCCCGTCTCACCTCTACATGAAATCAGCAATTATTCGTGCATGGATGCAGCAGGAAGTAGCAGGAGTGTCCCAGAAGGAAAAATATGTGTGTTATTGTTTGTTTCTTGTTCTTCCTTTTCTCTGTTTAGAAAAGGGACAGTTTATCCCCAGTACTATTAATAGTCTAACAGGTGATAATGATTTATTGACATGAAAAAGAAGAGAGGGTTTTAACATAGAATTGTTTGGAGGTGGCATTTGAGGTCAGCACAGTACTGAGTAGTGCGAAGTGTAGTGTAAATATGTGAGGGAGGTGGGACAAGAGAGGACAAAACAACACATGGTGTGTGTGTGCTCTCTCATCCCACATGTCAAACGCCCACCCAAGCACACTGCAGATGAAAAAGTGATACTAAAATACGTATCGGAGTGGGCAAGAAGGGGGAAGTGACTGGTTACCACAGAGCACGTCATGAGAAAAGAAGGTACCAGGGCATGCATTGCAATGGTGCTCAAGGAGGCCGCAGAGGCAGAGTAAAGGTTCAATGTATAACAACGAGTTGGTGGAAGGGGTAATTCTGTGAAAAACAGATGGGCTAGTGACGTTTGCTGAAGAGGTACCAGTGCGTATGAAATGTCCTGGCCTTGATCTGGAGTAATGATAAAAAGAAACACACACCAAAACACTCACCCGATTTTCTTTATGTTTTAGATGGAAGAAGGCGGTCAACCAAGACAGCAACAGTGCATGCACAACGAGTGACTATACACCCGATCCTGAAAGCAGGGATGTTGGCCCTCATAAAAGAATCATCGGGCCTGTGGGACAGTACTTGCCCGACCCTCACAGAACTGGGGTGGACTTTGCCTCCTGTACCCTGCCTTCATGTCACCCACTCTGACATTGTCCCCTTGACTGACCATCCTGCTCTTCAAGATCCAGCATTTCGAAGTAGGGGCCTGCACACGTTTCAAGAGGTCCCTGAGCTTGCAATGAAGATGCCGAGAAGAATGAGCAGTGGGCTGACAGAACTGCAATGATTCCGACAGAGTTTTAGCAAGGCGGCTGCCGGGTTTCCGTCGCTTCTTGCGCCTAGCATTCAGGCAGCTGGCGAGTGGGACAAGGAGAGGGCTATGTGTTTTGGGGTGGAGTAATGGCATCTCACCTCAGGTTAACCACTCGTCAAGATTGATGTTACTGTGATAACAGAAAGGAGCAAATGGTTACCAAGACTTGGTTTCATACTCTTTTGCTTGGGTCCCACATGGTTGTCTAATATCATTGAAAAGAAGTCCTGATTCTCGTGGTGGTACTTATCACTTTCTGTGCATGTCAACTGGGGTTTCAATTATGTAAGGGAGGTGGAAAAAAGGGGAAGTAGATGATGACACTTTTTGTAAAAATGGCCAATTATGCCACACCTCTGACAAGAAGGATATATACACAAACAACACCAGAACACCACATGGTTGGAAATGCTATTGTTCTCTAGGAGCGCTCTCCATGTCACCTCCTATCTAGGAAAGAGGACTGGGTTGTGTGAGAAATCGAAGGGCGTTCTCCCGATTAGGTCCGAGAATCCCTATTCAGGTGTCCAGGTAAGGGCGGTATTACACCAGGGAAGAGGACGAGGAGGATGAAGTCCCAGAGGCTTTTATAGGCTGTTCCAAATCAACCTCCCTTCCACCCAATGCATCTCCCTTACCAAAATCCAACAACCCATCTGCATCTGGTAAACCTACTAGGAACCCAAACCCTGTTGCAGTGGGAAATTACATCTCCCAGAATCCCTATTTTCCTGTTGCCTACCTGAGTACTCCCAGTCATTCTTCTACCCATCCATCTGATTATTATTTTCCAAACTCCCAGTCTACATTGACAAAACACTACAGTTCCCACAATCCCTCCTATTCATTTCACGACAATAATCCTGGTAATTCCCTTGACAGACTGTCACAATTAGTCACAATCTTTGCAGAAATAATTGAACAAGGTCTGACTTACCAGGAGCACAGACTAGACCTTCAGTGAGAAATGGAATACCTGTTGGGTCCAGAGGTACGATAGGCCTGGGCTCAGGTACTAGCGATACTTTGACGGTCAAGAAAAGACCTCCCCAATGATGTACCTCACTAGCTACTAACCAATGAAAAGCTAGAGGAGACAATCAATTGGAAGGTTGAAGAATCCACAAGAACAGGAAACCACCAAACTGTAACAAAAGAGCAATGTTTCAGCAACTAGCCTTCAGAAAAGCAAATTACCCCTGGAAGAATCTAGACTAACCTGCAGTAAAGGGATCCTGGACCTTCCTTGTGCTAGTGAAGGAACACTTCCTGAATTTCCCCTAAGAAAGCCAGCGAAGTAAGAGTAAGTGAGGGAATCTACAAACAAACTCCCTATCCCCCTCTATAGTGCCCTTGAGTTACCCCACGTTGTTCTCTTACCTTAGGAGAGGTTTGTTGGCAGTCCAATGTAATTGTCTAGATGGCAGAAGGAATGTTAAACGAGGCAAGGAGCAAGGGAAGTTTAGTAAAGGAAGTAACCCGTACGGCATGAGGGATGCACTAGAGCCGGGTTGGTGCACTGGATAATCCTAGCAGCAGAGCGTCCATATAGTTTGGTGAACTTACTACATTCCATGGAACGTACTTGGGTAAGGTGGAGAAGTGTGGATCCTCAAGATGTTGAGTGGATTTGCTGGTTGGAGTTTTTAGTGTCAAGTAATACACAGCACACAATGCCTCTTTCCTGGAGGGAAAAGGCAGTATTCTGTGTGCTGCAGAGTATTCGGTGAAGCCCCGGTAAGGCGAGCAAGGCTAGCGTGCATGTATGAGCAGGGGGAACCATTCCAAGAGTCCTGCGTTGGAAGTGGCGAATGTGGAGCTCAATTCAAGGATGACAGCTCAGAAAACAGGAGAGCCTTGGTATGGGAAGCGAGGCATAGAATCCGCTGAGGAGCGGGACCACGGAATGCGGGTAAACAACGAACCGAAGTCAGATGGAGCTTACGGGTCATACAGCAAACAAAACCGTTGGCAGAGCCAAATCAAGTCCAGTTAACAAGCCGAGTCGTCAGCGAGAACAGTTCACGAAATGCTTGGAAGCGGATAGAGCGTGAACGAAGCTTCGGTATGAAATGAAACAATCAGAAGCACCTGATTGCTGCACAAGCATTGTTTAAATAGGGGCTTGATTGGAAACAGAGGCGAGGCGAGACTCTGCGTTCTGTGCCGTGTGATTGTGGAGATGCGTGAATCTCGTAACTGCCAAACGGCGCCCCAAAACAGCACAACGTTGCCATGACAACCACGCTGAGAGTCTTCACTGGATAAAAAACTGCCTGGCAGCCGTTCTATAAGCAAACTGCGCTCGTTCAGCACGAGGACCGGCAGGATGCCGCACACCAGTGAGGGCAGGGTCAGCAGGCATGACATAGACCTTCAAACTATTATTTTACAGATTTTTCCCATTCATATCACAACCCCTACAATTCTCACCCTTCCGAGTTTACTAACCTCACCTAAGGCGAGGGTTGATGAACTAGGAGGCAGAAATAATTCCCATGGGAATACGAGGGCTATAATTCCCTATGAAAGCCTGTGAGTTTGTCCCAGTTTTGAGGCCAGGCAGAGTCAGGAAAATTGCAGATTACCACACACACCTGACTTCCCTTTCTCTTCCCCGTAAGGATAAAAGGTGGAGCATAAGGGCACACACTGAGCAAGGCCGAACGCACGAGGAAGCAGCTATTCCAGGAAGGCCGTTCAAACGGAGGAGAAAGGCGGTGAGACCTGAAAGGACGTCAAGGAGGGAGTTTCTGTTGCCCTTTTCAACCCAGAATGCAAAGCCTCCGACAAAAGAAACATAAGACTGGCAATCGCAGCTGGCGAATGGTGTGACGGATAGTGGGCTAGGCTGTGTTAGGCTCAAGGTTGCAGTGGCAACATTAAGAAGATCAATATACAGAGGACTTTTGTGAACAAACTTGGTACCAAAGATAGAATGGTCTGGCACCACGTGGGCGCTCATTCGGAAGTCTCTAGCTGGTACCCCTGTCCTGAACAAAGAGACTGGGACTCATTACAAGGTTGGTTGCCGCCAAACTTGCGATCTTTTCCGGCACCCGCGAATGGGCAATTACTAGGTCATTATGGCCCTGCCAGACCCGGTAATTGGCAATTCGCGGGCGCCTGAAAAAAATGCCCCCCATTCCCATTGAGCCCAATAGGGACTCAATGGGAATGGGGAGGTCGGATGCACTGACACCATTCAGCAAGCTTACCAGTACCGTTGTTACCGGACCAGCAAACTTATAATGAGGCCCACTGTGTTGAACTAAAAAAGTATTGAAACTACAAGTGCCAAGAGTCCATAGGGAAGACCGGCGTGAGATGTCAAGGTGGTCATACAAGGGTCAAGCCAAACCCCTGGTACAATCGAAAGTCCTTGACACGCTGCATAGGTTTTGATGATTGTGAAATTGTGAACCCGACTGAGGGACTTGTGAAACAGGCGTTTGCGCCCGTGTGAGGGGAACGCTGTGTGAACCACAATTTTGTGAAGTCCGCATTTGCCATAGGCTAACAGAGTGACCTAGCGAGACGAGATCGGCATTTGGAAGTCTCTGTTTAAAGTTGGTAAGTGCTTGGGAAAGTCTGAACCTGGATGAGGGTAACCTAGCTAAAAGTAGATGGTTATTTAAAAAGACAATGAGACTTTTGACTATTACAAATGAGGAGATTGTGATTGAAAGGTGGTAGTGAACCCGACTGAGGGACGTCAAGAGCAAAGCTAAGGGAAGTGAATCCCATACTTGAAGAAGCTAAGTGTACTACATTGTGACAACAAGTATGAACCCGACTGAGGGATGTCTACAGTGAGTGGATGGTCTGAGCCCAACTGCGGGAGGCTGACGACTGAGAGAAGGATCAGAGCCCAGCTGAGGGGGATCTAATGGCAAGGGTAATGTGAAGGTTAACAGAAGGAACTTTTGTTTAGTTGTTTTTGGCATATCAGGCACTCTGAAGCGAGATACTTTGCATGAGAAGATTCTTGGGCATGGAAGGCCCTGATATTGAGAAAAGGAACTGTAAACTCGTGCCAGAGAAGCCCATGAGTGTGCTGTGCTCAAGAGTCCCGCCTTGTCCCGTGCTAAAAAACTTGGGGAATGGAGACACCGGCTATAACATCCTGTTATCATTTTGTGAACACTTCTTTCTTTTCTTGTGAACATTATCCCACAATATTTTGAAGCATAGCGGTAAGGACTGGCAATAGTTATTTGTAGCATAGGCCCTTTTTATTTGACTAGACTCTACTAGGACTGTATTATTATTATTTGATGGTTGTAGCTTGCTCCCAACTTAGATTTAGGTTTAAATTAGGCGTTTATCTCACCCATTTTACATTTTAATGAACACCCTTGAACTCTGATCACTTGCGCCTGTCTTACTTTGATACCATGCCTTCCTTACATATGGTGTTAGAGGTGGGATATGATGCAATTGATACTAGTTGGAGAGCCCACTTATATGACGAGAGAAAGAGTAGGGATTTCCATGCTCTAACCACAGTATTTGAACAAGTGAGAATGAACAACTCCCTCCAAGGGGACTCAGAAATGTTTGAGTCAAGAGGCAAACCCAATCAAGCCCCTTTTTCCATCAATGGGGTGAGGTCTATGGAAAACATGATGCAACCCTTCAAGCCCATGGAAAAGAGAATGGGAATCCAATGTTTTCCCCTAACCTCTCAAGCCATTTCACCTGTCCGAAAGAATATTGAAGGCAACACTTATTACCTTTTTTGCGCTCTCGATTATTTACTACAGGGAAGGGACAAAGTCTTAATCTCTTTGTAAATAAGAGTAAGATATCCCTTGGGTCGGTCCTTTTATATTTTTCCCTTCAAGGAGGGTTAAATGAAAATGTTACCTCTTTTTTATTACGAAGACAAATTAACCTTTGTTTTCCTGAACTTTTCCTCAAACCCCGTAAAAATCTATAGGGGAGATAGAATAGGGATCCTAGTATATGAAACCCATTGGAAACACCCAGCGAGAACCTAATATATGAGACTTTGGTGGAAATATCATCCAATAAAACATCAGGAGGAGGCCTAGTGACCCCTTCTACAGAGAATAACATCCCAGAACCCTATCCTTACTATTCCAAAGGAAAGATAGGGAGTAAGCAAATGAGAAAGGAGGTAAGAAACCCAAATGGGAGGATACAAGGGGAACCCTATATTGACAAGGAGGTACAATAAATAGAGAACAATAATGCCCTGAAAATTCTTTTTAGCCCCCTGACTAAGGATAGCAGAGGATCAACATCCAATGTATCTCTGAATGAATCTGAAGCCTCTCATTTAGAACAATGCTTATTCTGTGGAGAGCAGGTCCATGTGATAGAGATTTGCCCTGAAAATATAGAGGTAGAGTTGATGGCAGCTCAAGAAAGGGAAAGGACGATAGAGAGAGAGCGAGAAAGAGAAAGGAGAGAACTCTTAAAATCATCTCGTGTGCAAGCCCTGATCAACCGGAAAAGGGTTGAAAGCCCCAGCAATAATGGTCTTTACATACTTGAGGGTTATAACCCGGGTTATATGCTGGAATGCTTGGACCAGCAGTCTGGGTCTTCCATGAGAAAGTCTCCAAGTGAAACACTGCCGTCCAACCAGCATAGGGGAAGGGTATGTGAGAAACCTAAGGATGTTCTCCTGATTAGACTCCGTGAATCCCTTATTCAGGTGGCCAGGGAAGGGCTGGCGCTCTCAGATCCCAATCCTGGGGGCGGACGAGCGAGGGAGGATCACCTGGGTAGGGGAGCTTGGGGTTATGCTTGCAGGAATACCCCAGGTGAGACGCAGTATTACACCAGGGAAGAGGGCGAGGAGGAAGAAGTCCCTGAGGCTTTTCTAGGCTGTTCCAAATCAACCTCCCTTCCACCCAATGAATCTCCCTTACCAAAATCCTACAACCCCTCCGCATCTGGTGAACCTATTAGGAACCCAAACTCTGTTGCAGTGGCAAACTACATCTCCCAGAATCCCTATTTTCTCGTTGCATACCCGAGTACTCCCAGTCATTCTTCTCCCCGTCCCTCTGATTATTATTTTGTGAACTCCCAGTCTATTTTGACAAAACACTACAGTTCCCACAATCTCCCCTATTCCTTTCACGACAATAATCCTGGTCCTTCCCTCGACAGACCTCCAGACTATTATTTTATGGATTTTTCCCATTCATATCACAACCCCTACAATTCTCACCCTTCCATGTTTACCAACCCCCCTAAGGCGAGGGTTGATGAACTAGGGGGTAGAAAGAATCCCCATGGGAATACAAGGGCTATAATTCCCTATGAAACCCGCCAGGTTGTCCCAGTTTTAAGGGCAGGCAGAGTCAGGAAATTGCTGATAACCACACACACCTGACTTCCCTTTCTCTTCCCCATAGGGATAAAAGGCGGAGCATAAGAGCACACTCTGAGCAAGGCTGAACGCACAAGAAAGCAGCTATTCCAGGACGTTAGTTCAAACTGAGGAGAAAGAGGGCGAAACCTGAAAGGATGTCAAGGAGTGAGTTTCCCTTGCCCGTTTCAACCCAGACCTGTGAAGCCTCTGACAAAAGAAACATAAAACAGGGAATCGCAGCTGGCAAATGGTGTGACGGATGTCAACCGTACATGGAACCCTCCCGCACTGATAGCCAGGATGGGGAGACGCGGTTGCCACCATGGTACCATCCATGACTCCAGCGGCAAAAGAAACACCAACGAGTTTAGCACAGCCAGTGAGTCGAAAGAACCTGATAGTGACCTGGACTGTGTTAGTCTCAAGGTTGCAGTGGCAACATTAAGAAGATTAATATACAGAGGTCCAATGTGAACAAACTTGGTACCAGAGATAGAATGGTCCTGCGCCACATGGGCACTCATTCGGAGGTCTGTAGCTGGTACCCCTGTCCTGAACAAAGAGACTGTGTTGAACTAAAAGAGTATTGCAACTACAAGTACCAAGAGGACTTGGGGAAAGCCGACATGAGGTGTCAAGGTGATCATACAAGGGTCATGACAATCGAAAGTCCTTGAAATGCTGCAGAGGTTTCAATGATTGTGAAATTGTGAACCCGACTGAGGAAATTGTGAAACAGGTGTTTGCGCCCGGGTAAGGGGAACGCCGTGGGAACCGTGATTTTGTGAAGACCGCACTTGCCATGGCTAACAGAGTGACCTAGCGAGACGTGATCGTCCTTTGGAAGTTTCTGTTTAAAAAAGGCAAGTGCTTTGGAAGGTCTGAACCCGGATGAGGGGAACCTAACTAAAACTAGATGGTTGTTTAAAAAGACATTGAGACTTTTGACTATTACAAATGAGGAGATTGTGATTGAAAAGTGGTAGTGAACCCGACTGAGGGACGTCAAGAGCAAAGCTAAGGGAAGTGAATCCCATTTTGTGAAGAAGCTAAGTGAACTACATTGTGACAAGTATGAACCTGACTGAGGGATGTCCACAGTGAGTGGTTGGTCTGAGCCCGGCTGAGGGGGGCTGATGACTGAGAGAAGGATCGGAGCCCGCTGAGGGGGATCCAAGGGTGAAGGGTAATCACCTGACGTGAAGGTAAACAGAAGGAACTTTTGTTCTTTTTGGCATATCAGGCCCTCTGAAGCAAGAGACTTTGCATTACAAGAGACTTGGGCACAGAAGGCCCTGATATTGAGAAAAGGAACTGTAAGTTTGTGCCAGAGAAACCCAGGAGTGTGCTGTGCTCAAGAGTCTCGCCTTGCCCCGTGCTAAAAACATGGGAAAGGGAGACCCCGTCCATAACATCCTGACTTATCATTTTTTGAACACTTCTTTCTTTTCCTGTGAACATTATCCCACAGTATTTTGTAGCATAGCGGTAAGGATTGGCAATCGTTTTTTTTTATTTGATGGTCGTAGCTTGTCCCATCTTAGATTTAGGTTTAGATGAGGTGCTTATCTCACCCATTTTACAGTTTAATAAACACCCTTGAACTGTGATCACTTGTGTCTGTCTTACTTTGATACCATGCCTTCCTTACAGTTGGCGGGGGCAGCGTGCATGGGGTGTGTAGAGGGAAAGGAGAGCAAGTTGAAGGAAGTTGCGATCGATAATATTGACCGAAGTGGGGAAGGTGAAGGGATAGCTTCAACAGTGCCCAGTGGAGCGCATGTACAAGCTTAAGAAGTAACGCCAAAAGTAACTTTGAGGGTGACATCACGACACAAGCACAATATACCTAGGGTGTCACACAGTAGGGAGCAGGACGCAACACAGGGAAAAACACGCAGGAAAGCATGTTCCTGAGTTGTAGATAAATAGGGATACATTTTTTAGAGGACACTTATGCACGCTTTTGTTATGTGAGCACATAGATCTTTGATTTTATTAGCACAGGTGGAGCCGAACTGTTGCTCGTAGGTTGTATTAACAACATATATCTCTTATTGTTTTTGACACATGGAGGGAGCCGCATTTGTATTATTATATTGAAATAGCTAGATGAAGTATTAGGAGTAAAATAGGAGAATAATAAGGTTAAGTGTTAGGTGTATTAATGAACCACAGTTTGGCTATGTTTTGGCAGGCCCAGGGCAGACTTGACAGAATCCATTTTTATTCAGTGTTTGAAAGGGCACAAAACAGTAGAATTGAATTTTTGCTGACACGAAGAAACAGTGCATCAGCTCACCAAGGTTGAGAAACAAAGAAGCCCACAGTAGCTAATTATTATTTGCCAAGGGAAACGTTTCTCATGGGAAGAGAGCTCCAGCCAGACCACAGCTGCAGTCCCACACATTAGGTTTCAAAGGCACCGGGATTGGTACTCAGGGCCTTGGCAGCGAAAACAATAGTAAAAGAGTATTACATAGGAGAAATAGAAATTCGCCAATTGTGTCTTGCTAGCACAATGCACTCTCCAAACACGGGGTCCAATTAGCTTGCAGCTGTTTTCTATTTGTGTGTTTGCACTGTGCCAGCCAATTATGGCTGAGATTTTCTGCTAGCCTACTTAAGTGTTGTAACTAAGGGACATCATTGAGTAGGCTGCTGGTCGTGTGACCAGGCCCTGCCACTCAGTTGCTCCGCCCACCTCCAGTTTTTGTGCCTTCCAAGCCTCTATTTAAGGATTCTATGCCAGCTCCAGGCAGACAGCACTGCGTAGGTTGATGGTCACATGACAAGGCCCTGCCACTCAGTTGCTCCGCCCACCTCCAGTTTTCGTGCCTTCCAAGCCTCTACTTAAGGACTCTATGCCAGCTCCAGGCAGACAGCACTGCGTAGGTTGATGGTCACATGACCAGGCCCTGCCACTCAGTTGCTCCGCCTACCTCCAGTTTTCACGCCTTGCAAGCCTCTACTTAAGGACTGTAGGCCAGCTGGAGGCAGATAGCATTCAGTAGGCTGCTGGTCATGTGACCAGGACATGCCACTCAGTTGCTATGCCCACCACCTGTTCAATCAGTCTTCCTTAGGCATCCTCATCGCCGCTGTCCTCAGCAAAGGATGGGCGAAGACTAGGATCTCACCTATTTGAGCCTGTGTGGTCCTGATAGGGCCAAGGGCCTGATCCGCTAAACTGCATTTCACCTACAAACTAATGGCTACTACTGCTACTCCCTCCACAGCCAATCTAAGTGTCCTGGGCACCCTAGCGAACATCATGAATATTGCCCTTGGCACAATCCAACACCCACAAACTGCATGCACACACCCTCTCATGTTGTTCAATGTTTGCTCTGCAGTCGCTCATGCTGCAGGGATCGGTGACCTCATCTTGCGCAACAATCTTGATGCCCTGCTCATCACTGAAACATGGTTTACCCCATCCTCCCCACATGCTTTTGACATCCTCCTAACCTAGGTCTACTGCATCCAACATGCCAACCGGCCAGGAAGGGCAGGAGACGGGTGACAATCATCCACAGGAGCGATTGGCCATGCTCCATCATCCCCTCTTCTAGAAAAAGCTCATTTGAATCAATCACCTGCTTGTTCTCCAACTTACTCTCCTCTGCCAAATTAGCACATTCTAGTAATTGCTTTCTTGGTAATTTTAGCATCCCAGAGTCACAGGCTGACAACCACACTTGAAGCACGCTTTTCGCACTGACCACTTTCAGGGACCTTAAGCAAATTGTGCTCTCACCCACACACAACAAAGGCAACACACTAGCCTTATTCTTCACATCATCTCCCTGAATCACCTGTGCAGACCCTATCTGACTTGAATGGTCTGAACACGCTGCCATCCCATTATCAGTCACCCACTTGACTATGGCTCACAAAGGTCAGGCTAAATGCCCCGTCACTCAATGCTGCTCATTCAAAACGATCCCGGTCTATGAGCTGGAAGAAACCTCTGCAGACTTCCCCACCACAGGGACTGCCTCGAGCCTGCTGGAACTATTCAGTACCTCTGCTATGAAACTGGTGGACACTCATGTGCCCCTCAAATCCAGCCGGCCAAAGATCAAACCATCGGCCCCATGGTACACCCCAAGCTATCCTCCAACAAACGCTCAATCAGAGCCCTAGATAAATGGTGGCACAAAAAACATAACTCAGGAGACCTCACCAACCTCAAACCTCTTTGCGCAAACCATAGGACTCTGATTACTAAGGCCAAAGCTGTTTACTACTCTGCCAGCATTGTGGCAGCCTCCAGCAGAAGCAAAGCCCTCTTTGAAATAGTAAAGCATTGTACCAAACTCTCATCCGAACCTGAGGTCAGGAAAAATGTGATGGAATCAACACATTTTTTATTGAAAAAACAGAAAATATCCGAGAGACCATCGAATCAACCTCTCACAGCATTAGCATCCCTGCACTCAGGCATGCACACTGCCCCTCTGTACCAAATTCTCTCCTCTCTTCCCCCCTGATCTCGTAAAAATGATTGCCTCCCTCAAGCTTACTTCTTACTCTGGCGATATAATTCCGGCCTTTATCATTAAACAATTGATGGGGCCGGCGCTCAGTGGGCTCCTCGGCATCATCAATACCTCTCTAACAGAAGGATAATTCCTGGACAGCCTTAAAACTGGTCTCATACGACTTCTTTTGAAAACAAACAACCCTAGATCCAGATGACCTAGCCTACTACCGGTCCATTACGAACCTCCCGTTTATTGGAAAAATCTTGGAAAAGGTAGTTGCTACACAACTACTCGCCAGAATCGAACAACTCCACCTCCTAAATGACTATCAATCACGGTTCCGCCCCAAGTGTAGCATCGAGACAACCACCATCCAGGTGGTGGATGATGCCCTCCAAATCATAGATAAGGGCGACTCATCCTCGTCGTCCACCTTGACATCTCGGCTGCATTCGACAATGTTGATCACTGCATCCTTCTTTCCCTCACTGCTGTGACAGGATGGGATTCTTTGATGCTGTCCTGAATTAGTTTACCTCCTACCTCTTAGGCAGACACCAGGCTTTTCAAATGAACTTGTTGTGTTCGAAGCATCTCCAGGTCTCCTGCGGAGTCACCCAAGGCTCCATCCTCTTACCAGTCCTGTTTAAGCTTTACATGGAACCTTTGGGCACTCTCCTCAAAGATCCCAAAATAGCCATCCACCAATACACAGACGATACTCAGTTGTACATGGAACTAAATAGCACGCAGGACATCATTCGTCTCTGCGATTATCTAGCCATCATCCAATCCTGGACGCCTCCTTTTCCACCTGAGTGATTTCCCGCTCACTTAAGCACGCCCTGGTTATTCCTCTGCTTAAAAAGCCTTCTTTGGATCCTGAATTGCTGGCCAACTACCACCCTATTTTGCTCCTCCTATTTATGATGAAAGTTTTGGAGGCACTGGTATTCCCCCCTTTTGTCTACTTTTTTTGAGTCTAACCTGATCTCTTCATGAGAATGTAAGTCTACCCCTACTGATTCTGGGGTTGCTCGGAAGGAGCTAAAGAACCTGATGTAATTTCCCAGTATATTAAAGTCTCTCAAGCTGAATGGGGCTTAATCTGTAAAGCAGGAGTCATTAATCGCAGCAATGGGGTCTCGTGGTTATTCACCAGTCTATTATTCAACACATGTACCTCATCAAACACTCGATCACGCCAGCCGGCTAAATGCCTTTGCCAGTTTTGCGCAGCTGTTCCTTCAACAACCCATTAATTCTCTTAATCAAACCTGATGCCTCTGGGTGGTAAGGGATGTGGTACACCCACTCAATGCTTTTTTCCCGACAATATTCTTGAATCAATTTTCCTTTAAAGTATGACCCGTTGTCACTTTGAATTTGCAAGGATACACCGTAATACAGCGTAATCTGATCTAACAACTTAATGGTGTTTAGTTGTGTCACATGTTTACATGGCAATACCATAAAATATCCGGAGTATGTATCCACAATGGTGCATGCATATTGACAGTCTTTGCTGATTGGCATAGGACAGATATAATCGATCTGCCAGATTCTACCTGGTAACTTTCCTCTTCGCAACGTACCCTGGACAATTTGAGGGACGGGTCTATGCTGTTGGTGTTGACATACCGGACATTGCAAAATGATTGTTTTCACTACCTCTAAAGGGTTACTGATCCCTCGTGCGTGTGCCCACCTGAAAGTAGCTTTTTCTCCAAGGTGTCCACATTTCTGGTGAGCCCACTTGACCAGACCCTCCAAATCGTCCTCCCGAACCTCTGCATCCACAGATGAAATCTTGGTGTGTTCATCTGCAACAGAATAAAACCAACGTTCTAATGAATCCGTAGCACAATGTGAATCTACATGACACACAGTGACTTCACTTTGTGATAACATGTCCACAATATCTTGCCACAGTTCCTTTCCCCACAACTCTTTTAAATTAATTTTCCATCCATTCTTTTGCCATGTTGGCAGCCACACCGCCAACCCATTAGCTACCAACCATGAATCTGTGTACAAAAGACATTGACAAGGGGTCTCTTGTTTCAACGCTTGGTAAACTGTGTAGAGTTCGGCAAACAGACTGCTCTTTTCTTTCCCTGATGTTGTCAAAATTATTTTTGTCTTGTGATTGTATGACGCTGCTTTCCAGTATCGCTTGGTTCCCGCATAGCGAGCAGAGCCTTCCGTAAACCAGGCATGATCTGTCTGCTCTACTGTTATATCTCCATAAGGTACTCCCCATTTCACGGGAGACTCACATATTTCAGTCACTTCCTGTGGGAGGTAATCTGTGGGAGGTATGTTGCCACATGCTCATGTAATTTTGCAACTCCACCCTTTCCTGATTTAGCTATGTCTTGAATGTACCATTTCCACTAGATTATACTGGACTCTTGAGCGTGTCCTATTTTGTGTGTCTTAGGACAGCTCAACACCCATTGCATAATCGGGATTTCGGGCCTTATCAATACATCATGCCCCACTGTCATTTGCTCAGTATCGACAAGAGCCCAATAACATGCCAGCAACTGCTTCTCAAACTGAGTGTATGTGTTACCAACCTCAGGCAACGTACGACTCCAGAATCCCAATGGAACATGTTTTCTGTCTTGTTTCTGCCACACATTCCAGTTAGCATAATTATCTTGGACAGACACATTTAACTCCACTTCGCCTTCCTTCAATGGCCACAAATCAAGCACCTGCTGTACTGTGTCTTTTGCCAAATCAAATGCTCTTTGCTGCTCCTAAACCCATTGAAATTCATATTTCTTTCATGCCACTCTATAGAGGGTACCAGTATCTTCCTGAGATGGGGTATGTGCTGTCTCCAGAACCCAAACAGCCCTATGAATTGCTGAGCTTGTTTTTTGTTCATCGGAGTGGTGAACTCAAGTATTTTCTGTCAGGCCTTCGGCACCATCTCTTGATGCCCATTATGCAACTGAATTCCTAAGAATACCACTGTCTCAACTGGCCCTTGAATTTTGTTACGGTAAATCTCCCACCCTTCCTTCTTTAACCCTTCCATGATGACTTCTAACTGAGTTCGCACACTTTGCTCATCTTTCCCCTGAATCAAAATATCATCAATGTAGTGAGAGATTTGTATGTCAGATTTACATGGTATCTTGTCTAAGTATTATGCCACCAGCCGGTGATAGATGGTTGGGCTATATATGTACCCCATAGATAATCTCATGAAGGTGTACTGACGCCCTCTCCAAGAAAATGCAAACTGCTCTTGGCACTCCTCAGCAATTGGCACAGAGACAAATGCATTGGCTAAGTCTACCACTGCATACGAGCTGCCCTCAAACTTTTAGACATTCTCAATCAAAGTAATGGCATCTGGGACTGCAGGCACTTAAAGAGGAGTGTGTTTATTCAACTCGCGATAATCCACAGTCATCCTCCAGCTTCCATCCCCCTTTTTCAGAGGCCAAACGAGATTATTCCACGCTGCAGTAACAGGGCGTAACACTCCCGCCTCTACATACCCTTTGATGGTGTCTGAAATGTCCTTATGCCCCCAGGAATGAGGTGTTGCTTCATCGCTACTCGCTTGGTTGCCAAAGGCACATGCACTGAGGGCATTTTGAATTTTCCTACGGTAACTGGTGTACAAGTCAATGCACTCACTCCAAACTGATAGGATTTACCTCCAAGTCCCAGGATCAATCCTTCCAAAATGTCTAACCCGATTATGTACTCAGGTATCGGGACAATCAACACTTGATATTTCTGCCTTGTCAAATTTCCAATTTTCATCTCCACTCCTGTTTGTACTGCGGGGGTTTACTTCCCCCCTAGCCCTGTAATGGTAAAGTGCCTACCTTCAAATCGTGTCAGATTTCCATCAATCAAAGAGGCCTCTGCCCCGGTATCAATCAATGCTCACACCTCTTGTGCATTTCCAGGCCCTCAAAAAATATTAACATTAACATGAGGTCGCCTATCAACTATTATGCGAGTAGACGCTGCCGGAGCTTGGCCCTAATCCTAGTCAAATTTTTAATGAGTGTATCCCGACTCTGACTCTAACTCCAACATGGCACTCACCACCTCCCTCAAATCAGCATATTATCAGCATATGTTGGCTGGTACGGGGAAGGGATCCCCATAGACCCTTATTCCTGTTCCTCCTCTGGAGGAGCTGAAGGTGAGGTGCCGTGTTGTGACTTAGTCACCATCTGTCTCTTTACCTGTTTATAGTGCTCTTTCGCTGCAAGCCCTCTCTTTTTGTATAGTTCGTACATCGCCCTTGTTTCAATGCCATCAATTTCTTCTCGTGGCACACCATCTTTCAACAAGGCCAAAAACATATCCTTTCTGGACACTCTGGAGTCTCTACTTTCTTGCCTCCTACCTTTAGTTCTCCTTTCACTATGCCCCTCTCTCTCTCGTGGCTTATCTTCACTTTTGTCAAAATCCCCCAAGTCTGCCAGTTGCCGGATGGCATCCACTACTTACTTCATCAGTGGGTTTTCCTGTCATACCTAAAAGCAATGTCAAGATAACACTTTTGTATGCGGGTGGGACAGTTCTTATCACCATATTTCTGGTTGAAAATGAAAGGGGCACTACCCCCATGTGCCCTGGCCCATCTACATGAATTGCCTCCTTCATGGTGTTCTCTCTGATCTTTTGAATCGCTTCTTTCAAATCATACCACCTCTTTTTCTCACTAGGCCAGTTTGTAGTAATGGGATACTTGCGGTTACACCCTTGGGCTGCTATGTGCAACAAAGACGCCTGCAAAGCCTGACCATTAGCTTCAGGGGGTGGCCCTGCCCTTAATACCTTCTGTACATTGGTGTCATTCGACAAAGGCAGGAAGCACACAGAATCCGTCGCATCTACCAATAACCTTGCTGCCCCTCCGTCAAACAGCCTCACCATTCATCCTGTTGAGTGTAATTTTCCAGCGTGGTTAAATCTACAACTCCTCCCCCAGGATTATGCAGATGAGGTCCAGCACGGCGTCTCGTAGCTGGCTTAGCTGTCACTGTCTTTTAATTAGGTTCTGACTTAGATTTTTGCCTCTCTCTCCGAGGTGCTCTTGGAGCCGGTGGAGTTAAAGATGTCTACATTCCACGTGTCGGAGTCCCAGTCTATGCCTGCTGTGGCAATTACAGCTGCTACTTTCCTTTAATTGACCCCCTCATCTCTTTCTATATTTATATCGGGCAACTCTGACTGCTGCCCTCTCTGCTACGGTCTAATATCTATCAGCCTTGTCCTTAAAAAGCTTCATTTGCAATTGCTGCATTAACGCAATCTGTCTTTCTGCGGCAAACTCTTTTTCCAGCTGTACAATATCCTCTTTCAACTCCACATTCCACTGGTGTAGCTTTCTATAAGAATGTAAGAAATAAAGCTGAACACTTCTCGACTGAAACCTGCTGTAAAGCACCTCTGCAGGGCTTGCATCCCCTAAACTCTCATCCCATGGCTCAGTCAAGCCTGCACCACATGCCCATGCTTGTGCCAATTTATCATATGGACTCTTGGCCCACCCTGGAATCATGACTTCGGGACTTTCTTCGCCAGCGGAAGCCCCTTTTCTTTTAAACAAACTATTCATTTTTACAATGATTTACAAACCTCTTATGTTACAGTCACTCCTTCACTCGTGCAAGGCGCACACAGAAAACACTGATTAAGGCAGCCTGACTCTCACTGCCAAACGCAAACAAAATTTCACTTGCACTATATATCTTGCATACCAGCGTTCAAGCACAGTTTCTCGGATACTTGGAATTCCTCATCACAAAGCATCCTGCTCACAGCACCACATGCATTGCCTGTCATAAAGTACACGGACAGACATATATCTTTTTTATCACCAGTACACTGAAGGGCAAACCTTGAACACAGGTAAGCAATGATTCACACACACACAAGCAGTTACAGGATAAGTTAGCTTTTATACGGCTATTTATTCATAAAAAGTATACATAAAGGAATAAACTGCAACAGGAATAAATCACAGAAAAGATAGTAATCTAAAGAGAATACATCACCGTTGTTGCAACTTGATACCTCATCTTGCCAGAGGCGGCTGGAAAGCCCCGGAACACAGGCAGGCACAGAGCACAGCAACCAACAGGCTCGAAGCGAAACGTCCCCCCTCTGACTGAGGACTTTGCTTTCTGCCTGACCTTTCCAGAGTTTCGCATTATAAGCACTCCGCAAAGGCGGGGTGGCATTTTCTCAAACCTTCTAGCCTGAGCATCTGCGCATTGGTGGTTGACGGCTTGTCCCTGGCCGGAGTGACCTACAGCAACCCCAAGGAGCAGAGCTCTTCCCTTTATCAAAACAGCAAAGAAAACAACTCTGTAACTCATCCTCAACTTTGACAGTGCCCATAGCAAACTTATCAGGTACCAGCCTGCACCTGTGTATGCCAGTCTTTGCGAGCACTACATCCTTTGATGAGCCATGCAAACCAACAAAAGCAACGAATAACTTTGAAAACATATTTTTCCAGTAAAACAATGCTAACGATGCTGAAAATCTGTGTACAGCTCACAGCCAGTGAAGCTTTCACTGAGGCATGGAGCAAATATCCATTATGGCTCTGAGTGCCCCAGAGTGCACTGCACACCAGCGCCATATGTATGCTCAAGCATTACAGGGTGTTACAGGGTTTTGTTACAGGAAATGTTTTATCCAATAGAATGACCTCAATGCATGGGCACAAAATGTAATTAATGTTTTGCTGTATAAATAGTGTGTCAGCAGTGGGCAAAGCTGAGAACTTCTTCACCCAATTCAGTCACAGGACTGTTTGAACGTATTCTCCCAGCTGTTAGGGGTTAATCGAGCTGTGTTGTTCTTGCACAATGTATACTTGTCTCTGGATTACTTTTGTGTACTTTATTTTGATTGCTTAACAATCCACAGAGCAATTGATGTGAGTCATCATTCGAATCACCACATTAAGTCGCTTGCCCTACTATCGATAGATGCAGAGAAGGCATATGATCGGATTGACTGGAGGTTCTTGAAAAAGGTGCAAGCCCATTTTGTCTCCTGACCCAAATGTATTGCATATGTATTTTGCCAATTCTGTCCATCCTTCCACATGCATTAAAATGTTAATAGGGCACTTTCAAAACATATCGTTGCATATTCAATATGCAAGGTTAGAAGCAACAGATTGCATTAGGAAAAAACAAACAATTGTTCATTTACTAAATATTTACTGGAACACGAATATAGCTGGCCACTCAATGTTTGAAAATGAACTTCTGGATACCATCGATAATATTCTGACAAATAATGTGGATCCACAAATAGTCATGTGTGGTGACTTTAACATGAAGCTGCTGTGCCTAAAAAGGGATCAAAACATAAGGAGAACCAAAAAAGTGAAATCTGGCTTGGAGAAATGTCCGCCGAAATTTGACAATGATGAATGGAGCCACAATGGGTGACATTCCGCCAAAGGTGACCTGGGAAAGAGGCTCCCAAAATTCAATATTAGATTATTTCTTCATATCGGAAACTATGGCTCAAGAGATTATGTTACTCAAGGTCACACATGTCGTAAATCTCCCCCCGTCTCACCTGGGATCGCTTCTTGCTCTGTTCCGTGGGAGGATTCCTCTTGTGGACGGATCGGGTCTTGTATAGGCTCGCTCGAGTCTCGTCCGGCTGCAGAGCGCGTTCAGAGTTCCAGGAAGACCGCTGTTCCAGGATGTCCAGGAAAATAGGTAGCGGTCACAAGAATGGGGATTCCAGGAGCAGATTAGAGGGAAGGGGTGAAGGAAGGAAGAAGGAACCAGGATCTAGGATTAGTGGATTCGCCGAACAGCACACACACGTCAAGTCACTACCTAATGATAGCGTTGAGACGCGCGGGGCCGCGGGGGCATGGCCAATTTATAGAACGTGCCGTGTGCGACCTGAAAGCTGGTGCGAGGCAAGTCGCTTGTTGCGGCCATGTTGGGAGCAACAAAGAATACAAGCCCCGGCGTGATAAGGACCAGGAAGTCCAGAAGGGGCAAGTTCTATGGGTCATGACAACACAGTCTCCACAAAGTGATCACAACGTAGTCACAATTAATTGGAAACAAACAAAGCTACAACTACTGCCGCAATGGAAACAGCACATATCCTTGGAACCAGGCCATAAACGTATACGCCTAAGATCTCGTGATATAACTTCCATAGCTGAAAAAATAAGACCGAAAGTCGGGCTAAAAAACTCAGAGCCCATAGAATATCAACTTTTGCTTGAATTATATAGAACAAAAAAAAAGACCACAATAAACCGACCTTCCAGAGACACAACTTTGATCCTCAAGTTACCCAAAAAAAAAGGGAAGTGAGAAAAGATCCAAGAAGAATCGGCGACGCAGTTAATACAGAACAAATGGCCGAGATAAGAAAAGTGAAGAACAAATACAATAATTGGGTTAACGCACATAGATTGTTGCTTGAACAAAGAGATGTAGAAGTAATCCTGGAGGCGATGAACCAAAGAAACCAAAGAAGCTTCTGGTCCCTAGTTAATGAACTGGAGAATCCCCAAAATGCTGTCTTAACAAATATGGTGAACGGAAACCAGTGGATAAATCATTATAGTCAACTATTTAAGAAAGAAAAAGGAACATCAAACCCAATCCTGAATGTAAGCCAACCATGGGAACTGTCCATTGAGCGTGATGACATTCGGAACTGTATTCAAAAGTGCAGTTCCTCAAGAGTAGCGGGCCCAGATGGGCTTTCGAATGCCATGCTCAAAGACAACATTGATGAATGGACAGACTTTTGTGATACCCTTTTCCAGAATATAATAAAGGAGGGCCGGATTCCAACAACTTGGAAACTAGGAATTATTGTTCCTCTTTATAAAAAAGGCATCCTCACCAATCCAGCAAATTATCGGCCCATAGCCTTGCTGGATGTGGTAGGGAAAGTCTTTGCAAGTCAATTAACGAGATGGATAAGAACCAACAAGATATTTGATGTACGACAGACCAGGCTTCATTAAAGGTGTGGGCTGCAGTCTAAATCTATTCATCTTGAACCTGCTCAAAATAGACGCCATTAAATCAGGCCATAAAGTCTATTTGGCATTTATAGATTTAGCCAATGCGTTTGATGGAGTAGACCGGGAAACATTATGGTCGAAGTTAAAAGCGAGAGGCTGTCCACACAGCCTTATAAAGGCCATAAAAGAAATGCATTCTGGAACACATATACAGATTCGCTTAGACAGTGATGGTCACTTAACAAAACCCATTCGAACAGAAAGGGGGGTAAAACAAGGATGCCCCCTAGGAGCGACACTCTTTAATTTCTACATCTCAGATGTTGGTTCAGCTCTAGATGGTGTAGTGTCGTTCCCACCAAAACTAAATGGGATACACTTCAGCTGGATCCTCTATGCCGATGATATGGTGCGCCTTGACTTGACACCCATTGGTCTCCAAAGAAAACTTACCGCATTAAAGAGCTTTTTTGAAGATCTAGGGCTGGAGATCAATGTTGCCAAATCGGAAATCCTCATCCTCGAAAACAAAAAGGGTGGTCGCCCTAAGACAAATAAGTTGAGATGGACATAGGGAGCGGAAGTTTTGAATAAAGTACCATACACTCGCTACTTGGGCACGTTTATAAATTCAAGTATAAACGATGACCCAATGATGAAAAAGATTGCAAGCAATTGTAAACAGCTAACAACACAAGGTATGATCTTGCAAAAATAATATGGGAAATGTTCTCATACACCAACAATAAAGTTCTACAAGAGTAAGGTCGTTCCAATCACAACCTTTGGAGCAGAAAGCAACTTGGGATGTTCATCTCAGACTTGGACCAGATGTGAAAGCATGTTTTGGAAGAAGATACTTCAGTTGCCCCAAAGCTGCCCTACAGCATGTATATTGTATGAATTTGGTTTATCCACTTTAAATGCCAGAATAATGTGGAACAAATTAAGCTTATATAGGAAGACTCTGGAAGAAGCTGATTTACCACCATTCGAAGCTCTAATTGACTGAAATAAACAAAAGAACAAGTCAATTCTAACAATGTGGAGACAATAGTGTGAAGACATCATGAAACAACTGGCTACGGATGAAAAAACTCTGTGGTCCAACAAAAATGCAGTAAAGAAGAAATTGCTGCAACTTGATTGGATCGAAACCTCAGAAAAAAGATAAAAACATACATGTATGAAAAACTTTCCTGCGGAAGCCAAAAGTCTCAATAGTACACCAAAATACATGGTCATCTGCCCATGTAAACGCCTGAGAAAGCTCTATCTGAAATTCAGATTAAATCTTTACGAATCTAAAGAAATCTTGAGACAAAGACGTTTGATCCAACCTGAAAATTTAAATTGCAGATTCTGTAGACAAAATGAGGAAGATCTAAAACATCTAGTCCTTTATTGACCAGTCTAAGGAATTTAAAAACAACATATTTGGGGAAAGAGTTTAACAAATGCTCGACATATAGTGCCGATGATTGGTGGCATCAAATGCATAACAGTGACTGCAAAACTCTGACTTTAGCTCTAATGAGGTTCTTGGAACAGCTACAAAAGATGATGGAGAATGAGATATGTTCAAAACAATGATGAGTAAATACGGTTTAGATTAGTTGAAAGTAAGATGATTTTAGAAGACAATAAAAAAAAACTGTTTTAGATGTAAGCTTTCCTTTTCTTTTTCTTCTTATGAGTTTTATATTTCAAAAGTTTGTATAAACTGTATGAAATAAAAAAAATAAAAAATAGGGCACTTTCAGCCTGCATACTTCTTGGCCGTGGAACCACCCATGCTGTCCACTCTCCCCGCTTTTATTTGCCGTTTCCCTGGAGCCAATGGAGGCAATGAAGTTGCAGATGTCTGTAATCTTAGTAGCAAAAATCTCACTCAGCTAATTGCACAAATGTTGAGTGGGAGTCACCGTCAGTGAAAAACGAGTAGATGATGAGAATGACTTGACTACTGAGAATAAGTCTTTGGATTGGCAAAGTGCTGATTCCACTATGGAGGTAAAGAAGGCTTGTTTGGCAGCCCAGATGAGTAGATGATACTTTCTGGTGAGTAGGCAATAGGCCAGCTTACCTTCAGAATTATAGGCAGAGCGCCATGTATGCTCCGATTGTCTTAGCTTCAGGCGAGCTGCTCTAAGTTATTTTGAGAATCATGGAGCAGAGCAGTGTTTTTTTTAGGCGAGTTGGTTTCAGGGGTGCCACTAAGTCGGCAGCCTCATGCAAGATCTTCGATAGAGAGGATAGGTCAAGTTATGCTAGATTCTGACGTTCCCTATTAATAAAAGATGCCATATGTGGAAGGTTGACGGTACGCCTGTTGCGTTTCATAGCAATGGCTCGAGCAGTAATATAACAGCCCTAAATGGGTATCATATAGTGGTCTGACCACAATACTTGTATAGCTGGAGCCACAGAAATGGCGGATTCCGTAGAGAAGATAAACTCGAGGATGCCACCCAGAGCATGGGTAGCTTCAAGTACCCCCTGCTGGAAACCAAAATCTGTCATGGAGTCGAAAAACTGGGCCAGAGTGGGGATAAGAGGGGCATTGTATCTAATATTAAAATCGCCCGCTATGATTATATTTGAAAACCTGATTTGACAGGAGGCAACCAGATCGGGAAACAGGGTTGGGAAAGCAGAGTAGGACCCTGGGGGGTGATAAGCCATCAAGAAATGCAAACATTTCATGGAGCCTCTCACCCAACAAGTGCGCCACTCAGCAGATTTACAGTGGATCGACCTGTGATGATCACAACATAAAGAGGTGTTATATGCAGATGTTCTTCTTTTCTTCAGGCACAACTCTGCCTCAACCTTACTTAACATAGTATCCCTTCCAAATAATGTTTGCCAAGTCTCAGGCTTTAAGATTAATTACACAAAATCCCATACTTAACATCACAAAACCAACATCAATGGTTGAAACTCTGAAACTTAGATATGAGTTTCTCTAGAAATCGGATACCCTAAAATATTTGGTCATCATTTTAACAATGTCCCATCAACTTCTCTACCAATGCAGCATCACTGAACTCATACAAACCAGGAGGAGGGGACCTTTTCCAATGGGCTAAGCAGGAACTATCAATTCCTTAAGAAACCTGGTCTAGATCCTAACTGTCATGGCAACTTTCCCCTGGTCTCTCTTCTACCACACTATTCCAAAATCCTACAGCAAGTAGTATTACATCTACTCACTGAGTTCCTTGATACGCACAACCTCCAAGACACTCTTCAATCTGACTTCCGACCTCTGCATTCTACCGAGATAGCTCCCCTCAATGTCAGCAACTTTCTCTCTTCCGCTTGTCATGCTAAACTTTCTATTTGTATTCTTCTCGACCTCTCTGCTGCCTTCCATACTGTCAACCATTCTGACTGTCTGTCTGCATTATCGCTCCTTGGCATCAGAGATAAGGCACTCATTTGGTTTGCTTCATACTTTGCCGCAGATACTTTCAGGTTTCCTGGAACAGCGTTACCTCCCCACTCATCCCCTTACTGTTAGATGACCCCAACAGTCTAGCCACCGTCCACTTCTCTTCACTCTCTATACTTGCCAACACTCAAGTCCCCTATGCTCCCTCTCATTTACGCTCACTCTCTCGCCTCATTGCCCTACTCTGGAATGTTCTTTCTCTCTCTCTCAGCACTACTACAACTCTGCCACTATTTAAATCAAACCTCAAAGCCCTCCTACTTTCTGTGGGGAAGGCATGGTATCGAGCAGTAGACACAGACACAAAGGATACACGTTTTGAAAACCTTTATTTACACTTTTGATTTGAACGATAGAATTCCTAACTGGCCCTAACTCTAAAATGGGAGTAATCACGACCATTAAACAATAACAAATATGTCCAAGTCACTCTGGTCAAAATAAAAAGGCCTATACTAAGAAAACCTAACCTTGCCCTCCTTCTTATAATAACAAAATGTGTTAAGGGGATACAATATGAAAATAGTGTCTCAAAAGGAAATGTCAGAATGGCTTCAGCACCAACTCCTTTCCCCAGATTCGACCCCATGGGGTCTAGAGAGTCTCTCAAAAAACAAAGGATGGGTGGATGGCACAGTTCTGACAGTCTTGTACACTTTGGCTTACTGGTACAATTCAACAGTTCAATCTTAGGCTTTGAACTTCTGGTAGTTCAATCATTTATTTGGGCTTCCCCCACCTTGCCATCAATCATCAGTTCATATATTCTCAATTTCTCCCCCTTCTTCACAGGCTTCTCTCTGCCGGACTCGAGCCTGACTTGTTTCACTTCATCACATAATTTCTCACAGTTCCGCACATGCTTCCCTTTGCTGGGCTCGAGCCTGTCTTGCTTCACTTTATCACACAATTTCTCATAGTTCTGCACTGGCTTCCCTCTGCACGGCTTGAGCCTGTCTCTCCTTTGTGGGATTTACCTTCCCCATGTTTTATCTCATATATCTTTTTACTGTCGAAGACTTTTGAGACTGCAAGGAATTTATGTAGACCTCTGAATGATCACTTTGACTTCTCTTTCAACAGTCCTTCAATTCACAATCACTAACATCTTGTGGGACCAATACTTCTTGGTACTTATGATTTTCACTCTCTTTAGTCTGCCCTCTTGGCCTTTTTCAAATGTTCATGTATTATGCTAATACCTCTTGGTATTTGTAGTTCTTATTCCCTTTTAATTTCAAAGTTCATGTTCAACACCAATTCTATGTCAAGACAGAGGCGAGCATTATGCTTCATCTTCAATTTAATCCTGTCCCCAGTAGTTTCAACAATAAACCAATTTGTATAATTTCCGATACTGGGGAAAAACATTTTCTTTTTATTTATTTTTTACTTTTTCAACCAAAAACTACATTTCCCTTTTGTCCCAGGCTAACTGTAGTCCACATGTCCTGGTCACATGCTCCTAGTACTTCCTCTTCCTGTTCTCTCCCTCTTCTTTCCTGCTCTCCATGCACATAAGTAGTGCTTATTACTAGGTGTGTAATATATGTGCATATCTAGCGATATCGTTAGGGCAGAAGGGTAGATATTTATGTATAGAAGCGCGTGCAACAAACAGTAGGCTTTGGCGCTAGAGAATAGAATAAATAGGAGCGCCTGACATATTTAAATACCATTTACTTTAGATTGGTTCAGTTCAGAAGACGGCGGCCCTGTGCCGCATTCTCTGCACATTAGGGGCTCGCCGTCCTTCCCACACACACTCAGAGTGATGCCCTCCCTTGGAGAGGAGGAGTGTAACTCACGCGGCCAGCGCAAGTAGCTGGGAGCAGCCCCACCTTTGGGGGGGGGGAGTAAGGCTTGCGTGAGCCCAGGGACACGCGAATACTGTGCAAGTTGCAGCTGAGAGCCCATTAGAGGAGAAGGGAACCCCACCCTTGGAAAGGAGGGGGCCCCCCACTCGGCAACAGGAAAGAAGCGCTCATAGTGTACGCGCGGCCACTAAGAGCTGATTTACACTCCGTAGAGTGAAATATCATTAAAAAGTTTAACCTACACCTGAGGAGTGGCAGCAAAACATCAAAGCCCTTAGATAAAGGGGATAAAGCACTCATAACACGCTGCCTAGTACAAGCTGCACAATTGTGCACCGAGAGAGTGCCATACAGAAGCCTGCACAGCAGGATAAAGGTGCAGCCTCATACAAAGCACACAGTGAGTCAGTGGACGGGCCACTACACCAAAAAGGGTATTTAAGGCACATTACATCAAAGAAAAGTTGACAGAATTCGAGTGGAGCGAAGAGGAGGAAGAGGCAGCCTACTCTGAGGATCTGGCCTATAGCTTCAAGGAAGTGCTGGGAGACTCACTGATTGAGGAAGTGGCTCATCGGGTGAGACCCCTGCAGGAAAGACTACAGACCATTGAAACATATCTGAGCCAGAAGAAGACAAGCACCATACCTCATGAAAGCATATCCACAAGGCCACTCGAGAGGACCCACAGTGGTGTAAGAAGACTCGGAAGAGAAAGATCTCTTCTGACCCCCCGGGTCAACCAGATGGGGCAAAACTGAAGGCCCCTGAGGCTACCGACGAATTCATAAAATTGCAAGACACATTCATGCAGAAGTCGGAAGTGTCGAGCCTTGCGACCCCCTACCCAGCGGAAGATAATATGGGCAAGACTCTGAGGAGGAGCCTACAGGGTCCCCGCATCCCTCACAAGATGAGAACAATGAAGGGGACGATGAGGAAGCGCAACCCCTGCCGAAGAAAAGGTTGAGGAAACTCAACAACACGGAAGACGAAGAGGGAATCTCGGACATGTTCGAGCCAGGGGACATCCGAAACCCCAAATCCTCGGAATGGCTGCCATCACCAAGGGTCGTGAAATACATGACCCACAGATTGCGTAAAGCCTTAGAGAAGGAGGCAAGACAAAGAATGCGGGCAGAATGCCCCAAACCCGAACTACCGGGGAAGGTAGCAAAAGCACCGGTGCTCAATCCAAAGATGTTGGCCTTCGTTTCGAAGACCTCCAGAGATCCTAGAAAAGGGATAGACAGATCCTGGAGAAGTTGCCAGGAAAAGGTGCTCGATCTAGCGGGACCGCTCGCAAAGATCAGGGATTTAGCCGAACGAGCAAGAGATACACGGGAAGAAGTGGACCTAGAGGTCCTCGCTAACTGGGCGCAAAGATCAGTATGCCTCCTGGGCAACGCCAATTGCGCCATTTCATCTGAACGCAGACGAGGACTGCTCCTTAAAATAGATCCCAAGTTATGCGATCTGGCGTCCTACGAAGCCAGTGAAGCAGCCCAAGGACTACTGTTTGGGGAGACCTTTGTGGAGGAAATAGGCAGGTTCGTAGGAACCTACACCTCCTTAGAAAAGGCGCAAGCGTCAATAAAGAAAATATTCCCCGGAAGAGTTTTTGCTGGGACCGGTCGGTACCGAGGCCGAGCGACCGGTTGCTACCAAGCCACAAGAAGGCCTCAGAACAACAGGGCATAATATTTGGAGAACAGGCAGTAGGACGCCTTCTTTACCCCAAGAGGACGCTTCCCGAGAGGAAGGCTAGGCAGAGGACAGGGAAGAGGACAGAACTTCCCCGCAGGTGAGTAAGCACACATACCCACCAGTAGGGGGAGAACATTACAATTTTGGGAGAACTGGCGCGTGTTTTCCAGCGACGCCTGGGTATTGCAAACAATCAGAGGGCTGCAGCTAAAGTTCACGCAGCTACCCACACAACCCCACCTCCTCGTCCCTTGCACTCAGCACAGATAGAGAAGGAAACTTTACAGGCAGAGCTGCAAAGCTTAGCGATCAAAAGAGCAATAGAGTCTTGCTCTACAGCCCTGCAGTTTATAAGCAACATGTTCCTGGCTCACAGGAAAGACAAAGTGAGGCCCGTTTTAAATCTGTGAGAGATGAACGGCTGGGTGGTTTACCACCACTTCAAGATGGAAGGAATCCATCAGCTCAGAGACACCCTCAGGCAGGGCGACTGGCTTATGAGAGTGGATCTGAAGGACGTGTATATCACAATATCAGTCCAAGAAGAACATCACCTCTTCCTAGCGTTCGACTGGGGCAGGCAATTGTGGCAATTCGCGACAATGCCACTTGGAATAGCTTATGCACCATGGGCATTCACAAAACTCATGAGGCTGATAGCCACGGCAATCAGAGAGAAAGGGATAAAAATCATAATATATCTGGACGACATTCTGCTGATGGCAAGCAGCAGAGAAACGGTCCAATATCAGACAAGCTGGGTGAACGACCTCCTGATGTTGCTAGGGTTCCTAGTGATTCGGGAGAAATCAGAAGTGATTCCAGCGAGGAGGAAAGAATTCCTAGGGTTCATTATAGACACCAAGATGGCCACACTAGAGTTGCAGGCCAAGAAGATAAGAGACATAACGCGAGAAATAAGAAATTGCCTCAGCAAGAACGTTATCTCCATTCTGTCATGATCCGTCGATCACGCCCTTTCTGGTCTTCCTGATCCCTGGCACATCGGGGGTTACTCGCTGTAGTACACCCAACATGGCCGTATACACGGAACGCGGTCTATCGACCTTTACGTCCTATGCAGC
Source organism: Ambystoma mexicanum (assembly GCF_040938575.1). Taxonomy (NCBI): domain Eukaryota; kingdom Metazoa; phylum Chordata; class Amphibia; order Caudata; family Ambystomatidae; genus Ambystoma; species Ambystoma mexicanum. Next base: position 713,445,265 of record NC_090931.1, read on the forward strand.
ACGTTCTATAAATTAGCCACTCCCCTGCGGTTCCGCGCGTCTCAACGCTACGGATAGCTTTGGCCTGACGTGCTTCGTAGTTCGTATTCCTGAACTGTGTTGCTTTCTGGTTCCCGGACCTTCCTCCTTCTCCTTTCCTTCTACCTTCCTTGATCCTGTTTCTTCTGCGTTCCGCGCAGACCGCCTCCGTGTGCTGCCTCCATTCCAAGCTTCCTGGAGTTTCCATAGATCCCGGACGAAGAAGCTGAACGAATCCTGGAATCCGAAGACGGCCAAGCAGGCTTGAACTAGACCCGAACTGCTCGGAAGAAAACCCCGACAAAGGACTCTGCAAAACACAGAAAACAGGTGAGAAAAGGGGAAACCTGTGACAGATTGAGACGCCACCTGACCGATCTCGATACAGACATGGAAGCGGCCGTCCAGGATCTTATGCGTGGCATGCAAGAGCTGACGACCGAAGTGCAAAACTTAAAGGCAGAAAACGCTGCGTTAAAACAATTGGTGTTATCCTGTGATTCCGCCACGAAGGAGAGTGTAATTCTAGGCGGAGTCGTTGACAAGTACGACGGTTCAGCAAAGAGCCTTCGTGGATTCCTAGATTCTTGTTTGGTCCACTTTACATTTAAGCCTTATTATTTTTCTACGCCCTGGGATAAAGTGGGCTTTATTATTTCGCATCTTTCCGGGAATGGCTTGACCTGGGCCACCCCATTGGTTAACTCTGGTGATGCTCTCCTGGATGACTACGACGGCTTTATAGAGGCCCTCAAGACCATGTTCGAACGCCCGGAACAAGGTTACAGTGCCCAGGAACGTTTACTCAACTTTAATCAGGGAACCCAGGATTTGCTCTCGTATGTCACACGCTTCAAACAGCTGGCTAAGGAAGCGGATTGGTCCTCTGAAGCTTGTTTTACTTTATTTCGAAGAGGGCTAAACAAAGAGATCAAGGACGAACTAGCCAGAGTGGCACGCCCGGGTTCCTTTCAAGCCCTAATGGATCTCGCTCTACAGATTGACTTTCGCATTCAGGAGAGAAAGGCAGAAAAAAAGAAAACCAAGTTACCACTCCAGAAAAACCCCATTGGAACCCCTTCGAGCTCAGAAGGCATTTCTACTCCAAGCAATGAGCCTGAACCTATGCAATTAGGGGCCTTCCGTGGACCCATTACCCCCCAAGAGAGGATGCGAAGGATTCATACTGGATTATGTATGTATTGTGCATCCAACAAACATTTAGTAAGAGAATGTCCGATTGCCCCCCCACGGCGCTTGGGAAACGCCAGCTCCCGATCCTAAACGGAGCGCAGGTTCGGGAGAGAGATGTCTGCTCCACCTCTATTCCATCCTTGAACTCTCCTGGACAAAATTCCTTGGTAATCTTACAGGCCTTCTTGACAACATCCAAGAAAGAAATATACCCCATCCTGGCACTGGTCGACTGTGGAGCTATGGGGGTATTCATAGATCATGAATGGGTTTTAAAACACCATATTCCTTACGAATCCCAGACTATCATGCAACCTGTAGAAGCAATTGATGGAAGACCCCTTTATTCTGGACCTATAACCCTGCAGACCAAGGAGATCGAGCTTGCTATAAATCAACATCGAGAAAGGATAAGATTTGACATCATCAAGTCAGCCCATTACCCCATGGTTTTGGGAATGCCCTGGCTTCAAAGACACAACCCCTATATCAATTGGGCAGCGGGATCCTTGTTGCTGGGTTCTGAGTTTTGTATGTCCCACTGCTTACATCCAGACCTTGATCCTACACCATCGAAAGGATTTCCTACAACTCATCAGAACACAATCTCAGTCTCAAACATCATCCGGGTTCCGGAGGCTTACCAGGAATATTCCGATGTTTTCTCCTCTGTCATTGTTCAGGCCTTACCTCCCCACAGACCTGAAGATTGTGCTATTGAAATGGAACCTTCCGCGGTGATTCCTTTTGGAAGGATGTTCATCCTATCAGAACCTGAAAAGAAAGCCCTTCGTGAATACCTGGATACAAATCTTGCAAATGGCACCATACGACCATCTCAATCTCCATCAGGGACCTCCCTGTTCTTCGTTCCTAAAAAAGACACAAAAGAACTGACCGTTTCTGGATTATCGAGGTCTAAATCAATGTACTCTCAAGGACCACTATCCGTTGCCCTTGATCTCAGACATCCTGGAGGCAGTAAGAGGCGCAGTTGTGTTCACCAAGCTGGATCTCAGGGGCGCCTATCATTTGATTCGTATCAGGGCAGATGACGAGTGGAAGACAGCCTTTAGAACACCCTTTGGGCATTTTGAATACTTAGTCATGCCCTTTGGACTTGCTAATGCCCCAGCGGTGTTCCAACGTTTCATGGATCAAGTGTTCTCGGACATGCTGTTCCTTTTTGTGATTGTCTATCTGGACGATATTCTAATATTTTCAAAGGACCCTCTCAAGCACGAAGAACATGTGAAAGCAGTATTACAACGCTTACGTGAAAATAAACTCCTGGCGAAGCCCGAGAAATGCATCTTCCATACTTCTACTGTTCACTACCTAGAGTTTGTCCTTACTCCCGATGGTATCGGTATGGATCAATCCAAGGTTAAGGCTATTTTATCCTGGCCTAGCCCCGCCTCGGTGAAACAGATACAATCCTTCCTGAACTTGGCTAATTTCTATAGGAAATTCATACCTTCCTTTTCCGAGATTGTCCAACCAATAATTGCCTTATTGAAAAAAGATGTTCCCTTCCATTGGACCATGGCCCAAGAGAAAACCTTCCAACAGTAAAGTCTGAATTTACACAAGCTCCCATTCTTGCTCAGCCTGATGTTAATCGACCATTCATAGTGGAGACAGACGCCTCCAATCACGCCATTGGAGCCGTCCTAAAACAGCAATTCGAGGATGGCTTGGAACATCCCATTGCCTACCTTTCTCGGACATTAACTCCTAGTCAAACCCATTACTCCGTCCTAGAAAAAGAGCTGCTAGCCATCCGTCAAGCCTTCACAGAATGGTGTCATTTACTTCTAAGAGCCAAATTTCTGGTCCATGTCCGCACGGATCATCGAAACCTACAAGTGTTGCAAGCCCTGGAATGTAGGAATAGTCGCCAAGCCCGGTGGGCCTTCTTTTTTGCCCAATATCAGTTTCAGATTCACCACGTCCCTGAAACCCAAAATGTAATCGCTGATGCACTTTCTCGTCGTCCAGACTATGAACCTCCGGAAGATCGGACGTATCCCAAGATGTTTCCTCATACCATATTCGTAGCTCAAGCAAACAACCTCCTGGAAGGGATTCGTATGAAAACTCAGACTTCGGAACTTTTGAAAGGAATTTCAGAAAGGAATCAATGGAACTTGAGAGTCAAGGATGGATACTTGTTCAAAGATACCAATCTGGTCATTCCTACGCAAAAATTACAACAAAGAATAATAAATATCTGCCATGATACTCTTCATTCCGGTCATCGTGGTATTTCCAACACCCCCGGTCTAATACAAAGACAATTTTGGTGGCCCAAGATGAAGACCGATGTACAACTGTATATTCAATCTTGCTCCGTCTGTAATCAGAGCAAACATGATAACCAGAAACCAGCAGGTCTCTTATTACAGCCTACACCACCAACCAGACCTTGGGAAATCATTGCTACCAACTTCATTGTGGAATTGCCGCCTTCTAGAGGTTATACCACTATCATGGTCACCATTGATCTATTCACTCATATGGCTCACTTTACTCCTCTGTATAAATTACCATCCTCCTCAGAACTTGCTGGTATTTTCCTAGAACACGTCTTCTGAATGCATGCACTTCCTTCCAAGATCATATCGGACAGAGGACCCCAGTATATCTCTCAGTTCTGGAAACACCTCTGCAGGATACTAGGGATTCAACGAGCTCTCTCCTCAGGATGTCATCCCCAAACCAACGGTGTCACAGAACGAGTAAATCAAACCCTTGAACAATATCTTCGTTGTTTCTCTACCAAAGTCCAGGATGATTGGTCACTTTTAGTACCAGTAGCCGAATTCGCTTACAATGATTCGGACCATTCGGCTGTTAAGACAGCCCTTTTTTCTGCAGCCAAGGATTTCATTCTTCGGTTTTACCTTCTGTTCTTCCACACCCTACACCTGTTCCTACTGTCGATTCCTGGATTGAAACTCTCATAAATGTTCAGAGTGAAGCCAAGGAACATCTCGAAAGAGCGCAAATCCAAACCAAACACTATGCAGATTCAAGGAGACGACCAGGGCCTTCATACTCCATTGCGGATAAAGTATGGCTATCCTCGAAACTTCTACCCCGACATCTCAGACCGAATAAGTTGGCTCCCTGGTATTATGGACCCTTCTCTATAAAAGAGATAATCAATCCTGTGGCCTTTCGACTCCAACTCCCGGACTCCTGGAAGAAGATACATCCAGTTTTTCACAAATCCCTGTTGAAGCCTTTCATCCAAACTACCCAGACTACTCTTAGACCTAGTCCTGTGCTTGTCAATGACCAGCTGGAATATGAAGTTTCTCGTATTTGTGATTTCCGATATAGACGAGGCAAACTTCAATACCTGGTGGAATGGAAAGGTTATCCACCCAGCGAACGTACCTGGGAACCAGTCTCAAATTTGAACTCCCCCAGATTGCTCAGAAGGTTCCACCGAATACATCCAGATAAACCCGGTGGAACGGGTTTTAGAAGGGGGCATGCTGTCATGATCCGTCGATCACGCCCTTTCTGGTCTTCGTGGTCCCTGGCACATCGGGGGTTACTCGCTGTAGTACACCCAACATGGCCGTATACACGGAATGCGGTCTATCGACCTTTACGTCCTATGCAGCACGTTCTATAAATTAGCCACTCCCCTGCGGTTCTGCGCGTCTCAACGCTACCGATAGCTGTGGCCTGACGTGCTCCGTAGTTCGTTCTCCTGAACTGTGTTGCTTCCTGGTTCCCGGACCTTCCTCCTTCTCCTTTCCTTCTACCTTCTTTGATCCTGTTTCTTCTGCGTTCCGCGCAGACCGCCTCTGTGTGCTGCCTCCATTCCAAGCTTCCTGGAGTTTCCATAGATCCCGGACGAAGAAGCTGAACGAATCCTGGAATCCGAATGCGGCCGAGCGGGCTTGTACTAGACCCGAACTGCTCGGAAGAAAACTCTGACAAAGGACTCCGTAAAACAGAGAAAACGGGTGAGAAAAGGGGAAACCTGTGACACCTTCGGACGATAGCGAGAGTAGTGGGTCTGCCAGCTGCATCGATCCAAGCAATATTCCCAGGACCCCTACATTATCGAGCCCTGCAACTAGTGCACTAGTGGAGTTGAAGACGGAATTAGAATGGTGGCTACAGAATATGGACGCGTAGAACGGGAAGGCCATATTCGGCGATCGGCCCGATCTGGTGATAGAATCAGACGCCAGCCTAGCAGGCTGGGGAGCTCGATGCAGAGAGCTAGAGACAGGGGGCAAGTGGAGTACGGAAGAACTCAAATTGCACATCAACTGTCTAGAACTGTTAGCCAGGTCATTTGCGACCAAAGCGTTTACGAAAGACAGAGTGAATTTGTGTATCCTGCTGAAGATGGACAATATATCAGCAGTCAGATACATCAATCATTTAGGTGGGACTAAATCCAAATTATTAGCAGAACTGGCCAAGGATTTCTGACACTTCTGCCTAGAGTCAAGGACCTCAGTAGTAGCTGAGTATCTCCCGGGTTCGCTCAATGTAGTAGCGGACTGGAACTCTAGATACCTAGCAGACTCCAGCGACTGGATGCTAGACAAGACCATCTTTGACAGAAGAGCTCTGGGGACCAGCACGCAGAGATCTGCTTGCGTCCAGACTGAGCAGATACTTCAGCTGGAAACTAAACCTGATGGCGGCAGGCGTAGATGCATTACTCCGAGACTGGAGAGGGGAGACGAACTACGCCTTCCCGCCATTTATTATGATGAACAGGGTGTTAACGAAAGTTTGCAGAGAGAGGGCGACAATGATAGTGGTGGCCCCGATCTGGAAGTCGCAAGTATGGTTTCCAACATTGATGGAGCTAGTGACCGATTATCCGAGAGTACTGCCCCCAGGAGACACTCTTCTCACAGACCCAGTTGGGTTGTATCATCCTCTGAGAGTGAGAGGGACTCTTCCGCTTGATTAGGCGTGCACGATAGCAGGAGACGCTGGAATCTCCCAGGAATTTTAGGCGCTGGCTGCTAGCCTCATTGCGGAGTCATGGGCACCATCGACTAGAAGGAGCTACGACGCAGCTTGGAGTAGATGGTCACGGTGGTGCAAAGGGAGAAGTCTTCATCCCGTTTCAGCCCCTTTAGTAGAAATATTAAATTTCTTAGCAGAGCTACTCCAAGACGGGAAAGCATATAGAACGATTGGAGTATACAGATCCACAATATCAGCAGGTCACATACCCATAGAGGGATTGCCCGTAGGGGAAAACATAGTGTTAGTTCGACTACTCAAGGGAATAAGATTTAGGAACCCGCCAAAGTATGACACCTAGTCCTGATACTATTAGCCAGCTGGCCAGGGAACAGATACCTTTCACTGAAACAGTTGTCAGAGAAACTGGCGATGCTTTTACACCTAGTGACATGTAGGAGAGTGGCAGATGTCAGAGCTCTAGATGTAAATAGGAAAGTGTACGGACCAGAAGAAGCAACCTTCACGCTAGTCAGAAGAACGAAGACAGATTAATCGACAATAGTCTACCCCTATCTGCAGGAACACCCCAAATGGTGTGTAGCAGCCTGCACAAAGGAATATGAGCATAGGACAGCAGAGATGAGGTTGATGGGGATGACACAATTGCTAATAGTGCATGGAAATCCTCACAAGGCAGTAGCGACAGCCACCATAGCAAGATGGGTGAGAGAAGTGATGAAATTAGCAGGAATAGATATGGCTATGTTTGGAGGGCGTTCAGTTAGGGGCACGATGGCTTCAAAGGCACTAGTCCAGGGCGCTATGTTGCAAGATATCCTACGTGCCCGCCGACTGGGCCAGTGATACTACTTTTAGACATTCTATTTTAAGCCTGGCCAGTCAGTGGCAAACACAGTGATGACAAGCTTTGAACAAGCATAATGCTCGCCTCCGTCTTGATTACCCCTGCTAATAGCGCAGGGAGTCTTGGTTCTATTAAAGACAAGGAGGCGAGCATTACTTTCCCGCCCTAGATACATGGGAGAGTTAATGTTGATGTATAACGATGTACTCATGATACATTTCTCCCCGAAAATAGGGTGTGTATCCGCCTCCCTAATATGCTCGGTTGTATCTTTTCATTAGGAGATGACCAGAAGAAGAGTTGAGCCAGATTTTTGGGAAACACAAGCTGTTTGAGAGCAAGACTGCCAGTTTGATGCAGAAGAATTGCAGAACAGGACAGTTGGAAAGAACAGAAACCATGTTTGGACTAGTTCCGAGTTCAGTTCAAGTTGGAGTGCAGTTGAGAGCATTCAAGAAGAGAGAGAGAATAGGAAGAGGAAGGGCTAGGCGCATGTGACCAGGACATGGGGACTACAGTTAGCCTGGGACAAAAGGGAAATGTGGTTTTTGGTTGAAAAAGTAAAATAAAATAATGTTTTTCGCCATTATGGGAAATTATAAAAATGTGTTTATTGTTGAAACTGCTGGAGACAGGAATAAATTGAAGATGAAGCATAATGCTCCCCTCCTTGTCTTTAATAGAATCAAGACTCCCTGCGCTATTAGCAGGGGTAATCTTCACTGCCTGGTGGTACTTGTAGTTCCTATTCATAGTTCTTATTGTCTTTTCACTTGCCTATGGTTTGACTTCAGTATGGTTTATTCTGTGTCTACAAGTGGTCAACAGACGTGTGTTTTGACCCGTCAGGGTCCTTTTCAAGGCTAGATTTTTGGTTTTATGCCATGTCTGTGGATCAGAATTTTCCCGATGGCCCGGTGGAGCTATTTGCTGGATGGCAGTGTGCTGCGGAAGTGTGCATGTCCTCCGGATGTTGGTTTCTGAAGAACCTGTTCCCTAGAACCCTAAAACTCTACACTACTGCATTACCGTTTTTTTCGCTCTCCCTACCCTTCATGCACAACCCTACAGCACTTTTCTGTAGCCCCTCCATCCTTAATTTAGCACTTTCTCCACCATCCCATTCCTAAGTCATTCTATCCTGTCCTCGTCCCTGGTTTATGTTTTCACCTTCCCCTGCAACATCTGGTGCTCAAGTCACATCCTCTCACCCCATTGCAAAGGGACCATACCCTCCGCTCTGTTATCAATGTTACATTTTTTATGTGTTTTTGTGCCAAAAATGCATTGCTTTCCCTGTGATTTTTATAAATAAACAATATATAGAAAACCGTTGCCATAGTCATCCCAAAAAACACCTTCCGAGAGCTGCAATCACTTTGGTTTATTTGGGCAAAGGGGATGGATACTCAGGATCCCGTGCAGAACAATGTTATTGCCTAAGTTGGTAGAAGGCTTGGGGGTTCCCGATGTTGAGGTTACTTGTTTGCAGCACAGCTGGTGCCTTCCCTTGAAGTAACTGCATACCCTAACACCAAACACTGGCCAAAACCTGAGCCAGAAATGTGACTGTGCCCTTTGAGAAAATGGTTTTGGCTCTCCCCAAAGATGCAGTGATTTAAACTTAGCCTGGCCACAAGTGCAACCTTACAATACTGGGATTAGGTGTTGAAATGTTTCATACCACCACCCTCCCTTCACCTCTTCCTGGGCAATCTAGATTTCCCTGCCAGTCTGCAAAATGGTTGGTTCCTACACTGGATAGAGGGAAGGGAGGGTTTGAAAGACTCAGGAGAAGAGCAACTACCCCTTCCATTTTAACAGTGCAAACATGCTATCCTATTCCCCAAATTTCACCTAGTTTCAGGGGAGACACTGGAACAACAGTTACAGGCTCAAGCAGGAAGGTGGGAGATACAGCGACAATTGACTAGCTTTTTATAGCGGATCTATCAACCTTGAGATTTCAGCCATATTTTCTATTTTCAATACAAGCCGGTACAAACCGCGTCACTCTTATATTCTCAAATCCAAAGAGGACATAGATAACTCAATTGACGACTTATTTTGGTATAATGTCTGGTAGAGATCATTGAAATCCTCCACATGAGTTCCAGGTAAAAGAGAACAGCCATAAGTTATTGATGCTATGATATCTTGCTCTTTCACGGCTAAGCATCATTTTTACCACTACTTCACCCAATTGTTGGCGATGCATGCCAGCACGGTGAATATTAATTTATATGTGTTGGAGCTGCAGCATGAGTCAGTCATTGAGGAAGGAAGTGCTCTCTCAAATTAAAGGGGTAATGGGCATGGAGATTGCCACTCGACTATTTAGTTCTGCTTTTTGAAAATGGAGGGTCAGTAGAAACTGGCGAATAAATACTGTAAACTCATAACGCACCTCTTAGTGGCGGCTCAGAACACTATTGCTCACAATTATAAGTCACATACCACCCTGTTATTCAGGAATGGTGGTTACGAATTTGGTACTCCATGGCCAGGGATAAAGTCACAGCTGCAATGGGTAATGAGATACCCAAATATCCGGACACTTAGAAACCATTTATTGAGTTTGTGCAACAAAATAATTTTCCAGCCATAGATCGCAAACCCAAAGACTTCAGAAAATGGACGTTTGTTTAAAGATGAATGTTAACACCTGGCTAGTATTGTATAGTGTAATACTATTGTTGTAATTAATCCTTCTTTTTTGTGTTATCTTATTTTCATAGGCTGGCGTAGAGATATTCAGTGGACTTTTTTTTTCATTTTTATCTAAGCAAGGTTTTAAGCCAGTTCGTAAGGACACGTTGGATTGAAAAGCAATAGCCAGTGACATGTTCTACTTTGTTTAAGCATATTCATGTTTCTGATGCTTACTTGTAATAACTTTAAAACAATAAAGTATCAAATAAAAACAGGAAATGCCTAAATAGTTAAGGAAGATGTGTATTAAGGTAGTGGTCGGAAATATCAGAGGGGAGTATTTTGTGAAGGATATTGAAGGAGTGACTAGGATTATGAGGTGATTAAAGGTAATGTCCAAAGGAGGAGGGAGGTGGATAGAAGAATTTTATAAACAGGAGGTAGTAGGAAGAAAGACGAGTAGACAGGAGCTTCACAGTGATTAAAAAAACACCATAGAGAAAATGTGGTTAGAGAAGAAGGTGGTGGGGGGGTGGGAGTGGTAGAGAATTGAGTTGTTGCCGCTGGGGAACTTCGGGAGCAATAAAGGTAGAAATATTAGGGCCAGGTTGGAAGTGGGGGGTAGAGTTAATGAGAAGTTGTGGAGACAATGCTGGCATTCAAAGGTCTAAAAGAACAAAGTTCGGGATGGGTGGATAGGAGCACAGTAGGTGAAAGAGAGGTCTCCTGAGGCCCAAGACAACTGCGAGCAGACCAGGACCTTGGTTAGGGATGTGGCAAAGAAGTTTCCACTAAGCCATAGAAGAGGTTTAGAATGCCTATTTCTTGGTGGTTTCTCTGTGGGGTTTCCCCACCAATCAAAAACCTGTGGGTTTGTTGTACCAGACCGCATGTGAGTGTGTGTGCGCGCACATGGGGCTCTGGAGTGCCGTGGTCGGGTCTACCCAGCAATGGCGATGAGAATCAGAGCACTGGAATCTACACCCCAGGATACAAGATAGAAGTGCAGCTGCACCCTTTTAAAATCCTGACCGCAAGTGGCTGAGATACAGCAACAAACTCTGCAAAGGGAAACCCAGAGTGTAACTGTGTAAAGACTTAGAGCATTTTAAAGTTGGGGCAATAACCCATCCGCTTATTGTTGTTTTGTGTTGTTTGTGAGGCACTAGGAGAAGTTATTCTGGTGCAATGGAAGTTGGAATGTTATTTTAACCCACTATTGTAAATATAGCCACTGTTAAATACATACATCTGTGTCAGTCTGGCAGTATTCCCTCTCGCCTTCGTGACCTCCCCCTCCCACTTATGCGTCCTCCTTGAACTATGCAGTAGTAAATTAATACTTGCTGGGTATCAGGTACTGAGCAAAGGGTCTCTTAGTATGTGACTTAGTACACCTGGGAATACCATGTTCTGTATTATTTGTGATGCCTTTTCTGAATGGTGTATTGTTGAAGCTCAGTGGTATTTGAATACCTTGTTCATGGTGGAAAGAAAATGATTACAAAGAAGGTTCATACCACTCTCCCCTCTCTATGACTCTGCACTACACACTACTACTCATCCTCCACTACTACTCCTCTCCCTGTGCTACCACTACTCCTACCACTCTCACTACTCCCTCTCACTCCACTTTCCTTCCTCTACAAACTCTCTCTCTACTACTAGTCCCTCTCTACTAGTCTTTCTCTACTGCACAGGTTGCTTCACTATGACTACTACTGATCCTCCTCTTACTACTGCTACCACTGATCCTCTCACTGCCACAGCCCTTCTCACTACTACCACCGTTCCTCTCCTGTCCATGAAACCTAGCGATAGGGTGCCCTGCACACCCTTTCACTATGCTCACCCCCGTCTTGTTTACTATGCGATGCTCCTCGCACCCAACTTCTTCTACAGCCCTTACTACTAGCCTCTCTCTCATCTAACACTCACTCCCTCTCACACTAACTACTGCAGTCACTACTACTGGCTCCCACATTATCTCTATCACAATTTCTCTGCACACCCTTCCCACTTTCAACAATCCATTATACACCACTGATACCACACTCTCTCAAATGGTATCCCCCCCAGGAACATCGAATGCAATCACTGCAAAGCCCACTTAATCGAATGTTCTTCATATAATGCAGGCACATTTCAAGAAAATATAGATGGGGCGGGTTGGGGAATTAGGAATTAATTGAGGTGGGGGGATGTGTGTAGGGTTGCGGGGGAGGGGTGGGGGTTCTCCCCACATTTATTTTCGGAGAAATGTGTTAATAATTCGAAGAAAACAAAATCGATGTTATGGGCTGCGCAGTGATTTTTTCGATGTATTCATGCAGATCCCCTCAAATATCTCACTTCAAAGCTTTGCCCCCAACTCTCCAGTCCACCATTCTTCCTCTGCATGGCCTCTCGGCCCCCCTCCAGCTCCTCCTGAGACCTTGCCTATACAGCCCACATTCTGTCTCTGCCGTTGTCTGACTTTAAGGAGGTTTAGTGTCCTCTCCCTCCTCCAACACCATGTCCCCCCTCCATTGGCTACAGCGCTGACCCGATTTCCTGCACCACCCGGTGGCCTGTCTTTTCCCCAGGTGTACTACAGGTGATAGGCTTTAAACCCCCTGTAAGCCCCTACCCTTTTCCATCACGGTTTTTAAACAGTCTCTTTTTTTTTTTTTTTAAATTACATACTTTTAGAAATTTGCAGCATAATGGTTTCCTACTCAACTCTACATATATTTCTTTTCCTTCAGGTGGAGTGCCATTGATCTTTAGCAGGATAAATCACTTTTTGCTTTCAAATGTCTTTCTATCACTTCTAAGAACGCAATCAATGCAAAAGTTAGTTTTTTATTTTCTCCTATGTGAATAGCTCTCCACCATTCTTCGACGGTATATGTAGAGTGGTTTTCAAGTTCTTGTCCCAAGCATCTCGTTCTGTCATCTCGTAAGCTCGGACAAGTTAACACCAAATGCTTCAATGAGTCTTCTCCAGTGTTGCAGAGTCGACATATCTCATCTTCTTCCTTCCTATTGCTTCTTTGACGCGCGGTCTCCATGGTTTCCCATTCGTTTAGCCTGAAGAGCATAAAAGTTCTTCTCTTCCTTTTACATGGAAAGTGCGTCAGATATTTCGGGAGTTCATTTAGTTTCTTAGTTTCGTTTGGATCATTTTTCATTCTTTTGTGTTGAATTCTCTTGTCTTGTGTCTCTATCCAGTCTAGTGTTGTCAGTTTTTTTTACTGCATCCGGATTCTGCACTAACGTTTGCGTGTCAGTGTTCAATTGGTTTAGAATGGTTTCACAAGTTGCTTTCCAGTTTTGGAGGAGGCCATCTCTCCTTTCCTCTTTTTTTTGTTTTAAGGTTCCAAATTGAGGAGCAATGTTAGCTCCTACAATTTTTCTGTAGAGGTTTAGTGCATTCCATATGACAATAACATGCATCGATGATAAACTGAGGTCATACCTCATACAGGCAGTTGGAAAGCCTTTGGGTAGTTTGAGGATTCTTCGCCAAATCACGTGTTCGCATCTTACCCAAAACTCTCGACTGATTCTGAATAGAGTCTCAGCTCCATATGTCAAAGCGGGTAACATTTTATTTCGATAGAAGCGAACAACAGGGACAATAGAGAACTTTCCATATTTTGTGTTGAGTTTGGAGGGTTGGGCGGCTAGTTGATTACATTTGGACACCAGTTTTTTGACCAGTCTCTTGTTTTCCGGTCTCATGCTGCATGACTGTGCAATGAAGGTGCTGATTCAGCGCCAGACTTGGGGGTGCATCTATCGATTGCAGGAATGAGGGGGCTTGGACACCTCCTTAGGGTGGAACAAGGGGGACTCTGGGAGCTGTAGCTAGCTCCCGGACCAGGCATGGAGGGGAACAAGGGGGGACACTCTGTATATAACACAATATGGACACAGGAGTACCTGACACATAAAGGCGAGGTTGGGGAAACTACAGGTATGCTTATTTCACAGGGGTCCCATAGGTGGCCTCACATCATTGACCAGCGTCAAACACACAGCCTGTGTGTCACGACAGAGAGAGGGAAGAATCTGACTCCAGGCTGCTTGTCTCCAGCAGACTGGAGTTGCTGGGTAACAGCACTGAGTGATATCATCAAGGTCGGCGAGCCAGTCCCACGGCTACTCTGGGGAGCTGGGGAAATAAACCAAATACAGAGGGCACTCACATGGCACCAAGGCGGTTTCAAATCACCCCTTGGCCAGCAGGTTTGGGAATGAGGATGTGGAATGAAGGGGTGCTCAAAAAAGAGCCAATCAGACGGTAAGTTTTGGCATCCCTGGAAAGTAACAAGCCGTCAGAGAGTGCACAACAGTGTTTGTGAAGTTACTATATTGCAGGTGCTGTGTGAATGACTCCCTTCCCACTATTTCAGGGTGCCTTGTGTTCCTTCCCTTCTGGTGCTGGCCAATGGCAGTTGAATAAAGAACTGGAGGTCAGCAAAAGGATGTTATTACTAATTACAAACTGTTTGCGGGATGGAGCAGGAAGTAATGTGGCACCACACAGGGAAGAGATGGGCCGAAAGGGGGTAGGTCTGTTTGCTACAATCATGTTTAACTAATGTATGTCGTTCTATAGGGGTTTGACGTAGTTCAACAAGTTAGCTTCTTGGGAACCGAGAAGATGCTAAGCTCGAAGTGCAACTGTTTCTAACTGTGCAAACATTGTATTAACGGTATAAGAGTACTGTTCATTGTGAGCCAGTTTGTCAGCTCTCATCAACCAGTTCTGTTCCACTGTGATGTTTGATTTGTGCTCGCACAGCTGTAATAAACAGCGTTACTTCTTGCCCAGTTTGCCCTCCTTTTTGGACTACTACTGGTAACCTATGAATTACGAGTTCTAGAGGACCCCCGATAAAGTTTTGGAGGCCCCAGCGAGATCCTCAGTTCTCTCGGTCAGCTGAGGGTATTCTGGCCATCCTCCCTGGGGATGCGGGTCCGGCGACCGCAGACCTGATCCACACACAACACCGGGGAGGCCCTGCCAACGCCGAGTTCATGAAGGTCTGCCTGGTCCCGAGCACCACCCGCGCTCAGGAGGAGGAGTCAGCCTGCACAGGAGGCTAGGTGCCAAGGGGACTCGAGGATCTCTAGGACATGAGTGTAACCGTGCAAGAAAGTGCTACATTGTGGTTGCATGCCCACAGAGGGGATAGGGACTGCATTTTATAGTATTTAGGACGCATCCTCAAGGTGGGAGGACGATCAGCTGTAGTAGTGGTAGAGAGTAGCACATGCCACCCGGTAGGGAGCGGACGTGGGCGTGTGCACACCTGAGTTCGACCAGGAGAGGTGTGTAGTAAGAGGTGGACACCGTTAGACAGGAGCTGCGCGTAGCATCAGCAACTGTATAGTTGCGTCATTTGGGGGAGACAAGTGTCATTTTATTGTGTAGTGTTTTTTTTCTTTTTTCTTTTTTTATTAACATTTTCTTACGGGTTACATCACATCATTGTTCATATCAGGTAAACATGTATCAATAAAACCCTTTTCCATTCCCCGCTCCCTCCCCATCCACCCCACCCCCAGAAACTGCACATCAAGTCATATAGGTCTAGGTCGTTCTTAATTATAGCATGTGGGAACCCTTGGTGGATATCTTCTCTCTACACCACTCGCAGGGTGAGATCTCTTTTGCCATTCCATCCCCAACGTGCGGTTTTGCAGGCAGTTCAACTGTATTCACATCTTGGCCAGGGAACAGCCCCCAGACCTCCGTTCCCCCTCCCTTTTTCCCCAAAGTTAATACCCACTTCACCCTTCACCAAGGTTCACCGAGAGGGCCCAATGGAATGGCATGTCATATCACCATTTCATGATAAACATGCCCCAGTCTTGATGAAACTTTCCCAGAGAATCGTTAACCATTGATGTCAACTTTTCCATCAAAAATATATTCCATACATTGGTCATCCAATCAGTGTTTGTGGGTGTCCCCTCACTCTTCCACCTCTGTGCTACGGTCAGCCTTCCCGCCCGAAGCATAGCCTCCCATATTCGAGGAAGCCTCGTAGATTCCTCATCCTCCCCAGGCACTCCCAGCAATAATAGCAACTGATTGAGGGTTAATGTGTCCCACACCCCCTCTTTTATCTAACTGAGCAGTTCCGTCCAAGAAATCTGGATCTTTGGGCAGGACCACCACATGTGATACAGGGAGTCCTCCCTCCCACACCCTTTGGGACACTGTGGGGTGCCCCCTGTACATTTTTGATAACTGAAGAGGATCCAAGTACCACCCATGAAGCATCTTGAAATTGTGTTCCATCACCGCCGCAAAGAGATTGCCATGGAACATAGTGGTGTATACTTTCTCCCATGTTTCCTCCGAAATTAGCCTCCCCATTTGACTAGACCAGTACTCCTTGTATCTTTGCCTCCAGTCGATGTGGGCTGTCACCAGGTCCTTGTATAATTTTGAGAGCATCCCCTTCCTTGAGGTTGCGCCATTCAGCACCTGTTCGGACTGCGTCAAGAGACATGCTAGCTGTCCTTCCAATTGATGGTCCATCAAGACCCCTTTTAAGTGTAAAAACTCAAAAATGCTAATAGTTTCCCTCCCCAGCATTGTCTTAACCACACCGTACTCCTTAAAGGTTCCCATCTCAAATAGCTGCCCAACTCTCTCAAGCCCTTTGTCCGACCACTTCTGTGAGTGCTTAAAATCCCTTCTACTGTCAGGGTTCCGTTGGATTCCTCTTTTTTGTGTCATAGATCTAGTAAACACAGGAAGAAACATTCCCGACTCCCCAGTAGTTTAAACCCTCAGAACCCTTGTTCGTCCATGTTTACGCGGTCCTTCAGAGAACACTATGGATTGCCCTGCAAACACTAGCGCCCTTTGCATACACGTAGGCGTTCAAGCCTACGGCGGCACGTTGTGCGTGCGGTCAGCTGATCCGTATATTAACCCCGCCCCCGCTGCATGGCGCTGCTTCTGAATTTGTAATTTCAAGCTTCGTATATTGTACCTTGTTATCCAGTTCCTCATTCCCCTGGGTTGCTCTTTGACTTCCCTTTCCTTGTCCTTTGAAGTTGCTACTTGGTATCTGTTGTTGACTCAGAACGCCTACGGACTGCATTTGCCTCATCCCTCACGTCTTACCTGCCTGTTGCCAAACTGGAATGTCTCTTGGACTGCACTCGCCTCAACCTTCACCTCTTACCTGCCTGTTGCCAAACCGGAACGTCTCTTGTACAGCACTCGCCTCATCCCTCATGTCTTACCTGCCCACTGCCAAACCGGAACATCTATTGGACTGCATTCACCTCATCCTTCACGTCTTACCTGCCTGTTGCCAACCCGGAACGTCTATTGGACTGCATTCGTCTCATTCCTCATGTCTTAACTGCATGCTGCCAAACCGGTACGTCTATTGGACTGCATTCGCCTCATCTCTCACGTCTTAACTGCCTGCTGCAAAACCAGAATGTTACTGGACTACCCATCATCACAGGGCCCTTTCTTTTTCAGCCCAAGGAACTTAAAGGACATTAGCGCAATGGCGCAAGGATCAAAGACTCCTTTAGGCGTCCTCGTGCCGGCAGGGAATAGGAAACAAGACTTTGTGTTCCCAGGACTACCACTTAATTACAGCAATCTCCTCTTCAGAATTACTCCAGAACAATCATTGGTAAGCACGCAACTGCCTGGTTCTTCCTTTCCTTACTATCTTGTTCTAATGGTAATAGCTACCCCTCTTGTTTCAGGATACTCACCAATCTACCTTGGAACTTATCAGTCCCAGTATCCATTTCTTCCTTGTGAGTATCTGCTCATCCCCTTTCTTAGTTATTCATTGTCTTGAGTCATATTTTAATACTTGGCTACTTTCTCTTGCAGCCAGCTGTCTGGGTACCAGGGTGTACCACATATTTTCGGGCAATACTCACTTCAATCTGTCCTTTTGTACTCTTGAGGGTATATTGTCAGAAAGACTCAATTGCATCATGACGTGTCAAGCCACCACTGCTGGATTTAGTCCTTGGGCCCTAACATATTCAGAAGCCGCTGATCATTTGGGGGCTTTGTCCAAGGTGGTGGCTGACCTCTGGGCCGACATGACAGCAGCACAATGTCGTATCAATGAGTTACATGCTGGCTTGCAGTCAGGGGCTGGAGCATCTAGTCCTGGTGCAGATTCTGCTGCAGGAAGGGCTCAATCGAGAATTGAGTCAGGCCCTGTCTATATGGCAGCACAGTTTCCATTGGCTCCTCCAGAAAGTTTCATAGGGGATCCTAAGACATTTCCAACGTTCATTAATCAGTGCCGTTTACATTTCTTGTGTAGGCCTGCCTCCTTTCCGGATGTTACTACAAAGGCAGCCTTTGTTTTGTCTATTCTTGGGGGTACTGCTGCAGTATGGGCCAATCCCCTGCTGGAACAGAACAAAGTAGCCCGCTACTTTATGATTGTGAAGCATGGGCTATGACCCGTGTCTTTGATACAAGATATAAATCACAGGCTACGGACCTGGAATTGCTTTCTTTGCAACAGAAAAACAGTTCCCTTTTGGATTATTTGGCTAAATTCAATCAGCTTGTTGCAGAAACTGATTGGCCAGATGAAAAGAAAGCTGCCTTGTTCTATAAAGGTCTTTCGGAAGGCTTGAAGGACGTTTTGGCAATGGTACCGGTTGTGCCTGGTGGTTTCCCAGAACTGGTTGACCTAGTGTTGCAAATTGACGCTCGCAAGGCAGAACAAAAGGCCGTACAAATAACCACCCTAACCGCCCCGCCTGTGTTGACACCTGCTTCGTCATCCGAGCCAATGCAGATTGGTGCCATTCGAGGCCCACTTACCCCCACAGAAAGAGAGTTTTGAAGGGCCAATCATTTATGCTTCTACTGTGGTTCATCACAACACTTCTTGAAGCTTTGTCCCAAGAAACCTAAGAAGGCGGGAAACGCCGAAGCTCGACAATAGACGGGGTCCCTTTGTCAAGTCAGGTTGTCATGGACCCCAGATCCTCGGTTCCCTTCTCGGTGTTGGCTACCTTGTCTTGTCCATCTGAGAAACCCTGGTCTGTCGAACCCATTCTTGATTCAGGTGCAACCGGAAATTATGTGGATGTTCAATATGTTCGTGATCATTCCATTCCGTTGCTTTCAAAGAAAACTCCAGAGTTAGTTAATGCAGTGGACAGTACATCTCTGATCTCTGGTCTAGTGACGGAACAAACCATTGACCTTGTGTTATCAATTGGTAACACACATTCAGAGGTCATCCATTTTGATGTCATTTCAGCTCCACAACTCAAGCTGATTATGGGACTGCCCTGGTTAACTAAACACAATCCCATCATCGACTGGGTGTCACGTTCTATTGAATTTACCTCGGACCAATGTCAGGAGTCTTGTCATGTATCTACGGTTGAATCAGGAAACCCTAGTTCCATGCTCCTGGATGCAGCATTTACTATTGGTGCTATCACTACAGTGCTCCTTCCTAAAGAATATGGGAATCCTTTCAGGGATGTTTTTGATAAAACGGCGACAGAAAAGCTACCTCTGCATCGTCCCTATGATTGCCCGATTGAACTCCTGGCAGAGGCCCGTATTCCTTCTGGTAGAATTTATTCACTCACGCAAAAGGAGGACGTAGTGCTCAAAGAGTACTTAGACCAAGCACTAAGTACGGGATTCATTTGTCCCTCTAGGTCTCCAGCAGCATCACCTCTTTTTTTTGTTCCCAAAAAAGAGGGAAACCTACACCCCTGTATCGATTACAGAGAACTTAATGCAATCACAGTCCGGAATCAGTATCCAATTCCTCTGATTTCAGTCCTGTTGGATCAACTGGGTTCTTCCAAGTTTTTTTTACCAAACTGGATGTAAGGGGAGTTTATAATCTGGTGAGAATCAGAGAAGGTGATGAATGGAAGACAGCCTTTAAGACAAAGTACGGTCTTTTTGAATATATTTGGTCATGCCATTCAGCTTATGTAATACCCCAGCTACATTCCAGTATTTCATCAATGATGTTTTCAAGGATTTACTGGACCGGTTCATGGTTGTCTATCTTGATGATATTCTCATTTATTCCTCTACCTACAAAGAACATGTTCAACACGTCTCCATTGTTTTACAAAGACTGCGTGAAAACAGTCTCAATGCTAAATTGGAGAAGTGTGTCTTTCATGCTGATCAGGTGGAATTCTTAGGATACAACATCATCAGTGAGGGTGTTAAGATGAGCAATAATAAGGTTAAAGTGATTGTAATGCTCACCTGGTATCCACTGGGACGTCACTCAGCCTGTTCTGACCTCTTACGACCTCATACCTTTCCCTGGAGGCTATTCGACTGGAGACTGGGCCTGAAACACAGGATTGGTAGAGTTTAACTCCCTATTGTCTCTGTGTGCTTGAACCCCTTCTGCCCCGGGGTCCAACCCTTCCCTTTGATCCACAGCTCACCTTGTTTTCTTGGATAGTGTGCTCTCCGTCCTGCTTTCAGCACAGGGGCGCATTGATTGATGGGGGCTTGTTGCTGCCTAGTTACTTCACTGGCAAGAGTCCGACAGGTAAGTATAATGAGTCTTTTGAACAGTTCTCTAACTTTGTTCCTTTCCTTCCTTAGATGATGGCCGGCATCCGGGGATGGCGGCGTGCTGGTCAGATGAGTAGCACTGAAGGTGAGTGAGAGCGCGATGTGCGTTGCACCCCTTTCGTATTTGCATTGAACTGAGTTCTTTTTCTGTGTCTTTTAGGTGCCGCGATGTTTTCAGCGTGGATGCCGGTTATGAAGAACAAATGCGGTGGGTAAGCGTGGTATGCAGCGCCTCTAGATGTTTCCACGCTAACCTGGAGTGTCTTTTCCCTCTTGCAGATGGATGAGAAGTTCCGGAGACAGAATTCCCACAGAGCGGCTGGGATTCAGGTAAGCATTTGAAGCTCATACAGTATTTAAAAATAAGCGAAGATTTGCAGAATGCTTACTAATGCCTTTTCTCTGTTCTTTTCCCTTTTCCTTAGGAAGCGGCGTGCCGGGATGGGAATGACACCGCTGAAGATGCCCGCAGAACAGAAGGAGCGATGAATGATGGGCAGAAGCGCTGCAATGTAAGGCTGTTCCTAACTGTGTTCTTGTTCTTGCAGGAGCTGAGCGCAGAAGAAAGATGCAGGCCTACTGGAGACCGATCCGAACACGGTGAGTGTCACGCTGCAGGTGCAGAAAACGCAAAGCATGTTTCTCAGCCTGGGTGTTGCTTAAATAGTCTTTGGGTATCCCAGGTGTCTCTGGGCTGAACCACACCCAAAAGACTAGACCGCACATGTAGTTCTGGGAACCGAAATATGTGGGGGCATCCATCTTGTCCCCATCAATGCACTGCAAGTCAATCCCCAATGTTATCCTATGGGAGTGAGTGAGTCTGGTGCCACAAGCACCAAGTCTGACTCCAAGTGGGTCTTTGGAGGGATGGAGAGGCCCTTGAGGGCTATGTAGGTGATCGTGGCCTGGCTCCAGCCTGACATCTTGGAGGGCTGGGGACATGAGTGGCAGGAATTATGACAGCGATCTTGGACTGGCCTGTCCTAACTACTGTAAAATCCCTTCAATCCTTTTTAGGGTTTGCAAACTTTACAGGCGGTTCATCCACTCCTTTTCTGCTATCGAAGCTTCTTTGACTACACTAACCAGCTCCAAGAATCACTTTGTGTAGACTGATCAAGCCCAAAAGGCATTTGACATGCTTAAGTCCACATTTACTTCAGCCCCGGTGCTCCAACATCCGGACCATAAGCGTCCATTTGTTGTCGAGGCCGATGCCTCTGATCAAGCTATAGGGGCTATTCTTTCACAGGTATGTGAGGACACCGGTCTTCTACATCTGGTGGCCTATCATTCAAGAAAACTTACCAAGTATGAGATGAATTATACGATTACTGAACATGAACTACTCGCAATACGTGATGCATTCCTGGTGTGGAGACACCATCTATTGGGTACTATTGCTCCGGTACAGGTCTTCACCGACCACCGTAATCTTCTTGCTCTTAAATCAGTACGCTGTACCACCGCCCGCTACGCACGTTGGCATGAATTCTTTTCAATGTACAACTTCCAATTCACTTACCGTCCCGGCAATTTACATTCTAAGGCAGATGCTTTATCCAGATTGAATGAAGGTGGATAGACGCCTGTCTGGGAAGGGAAGGTATTACAGCCGTCATTTGTCATTTGTTCTTGTACTGTTGATTCTTCTTTGAAGGGTCTGATTCAAACCTGGATGGCGACTAATCCTCCAGAAATCCATGACTATGAGATGGAAATCACCCACTAAATGCCATATTTACAAGGGCGGCTTTATCTTCCTACACCTGAAACCCGTGTGTTGGCTCTCCAGTTGTGTCATGATGCCTTAATGGCAGCACATCCGGGTAGATGCAAGACTCTTGAGTTATTTATTAAAACGATGGGCTTACTGGCCTACTGTGACCAAGGAGGTGTCGGATTACATCAGGAATTGCGCTATTTGTGCTCAGTGCAAAGGGACGGTGTCCAAACTAATGGGATTGATTCATCCCATGTCTGTCCCAAAGAAACCTTGGCTAATTATTACGATGGACTTTGTGGTAGAATTACCTCTTGTCAGTGGCTGTGATACCATATGGGTGGTCATAGACTATTTTTCTAAGATGGCCTTGTTCATACCTTGCCAAGGCCTACCTTCTGCTCCTGTCCTAGTGGAATTGTTCTTCCAGCATGTGTTTCGTCGTTTTGGCTTGCCAGAAATCATCATCTCTGATCGAGGTTCACAGTTTACCTCCCATTTCTGGCGTCATCTCGTCACTGCCTTGGGCATTGATGGACGTTACTCCACGGCCTATCACCCTGAAACTGATGGGCAGACAGAAAGAGCGAATGCCACTATGGAACAATTCTTACGCTGTCTAATCACTCAACATCAAGAGTCATAGTTAAATGTTTTGGGAGCAGCAGAATATGCGTACAATAATTCAGTCCATTCGTCTACTGGCACCATTCCCTTCTTTACCCTTTATGGTCTACATCCCAGGTCGATTCCTGGGGATGTTATTCCTATCACTGACAATCCGGCAGCCCAAGACTGCATCCGTGAATTAATTTCAGGGAGACGGTCTCTGATCACTTGGAGGCTGCGCAACGGCAAGCTAAATTCTATGCTGACAAGCACCGGACTCCTGCCCCAGATTATCAACCCAGAATTCTGGTCTGGTTGGCTTCTAAAAACCTCCATTTGCCTGGTCGTAGATGTTTGGTACCTCGTTTTGTGGGTCCTTTTCCGATTAAGGAAGTGCTCAATCCTTTGGTAGTCCGTTTAGAGTTGCCTTCCCAGTGGAAGATACATCCTGTCTTTCATGTTTCCCTTTTGAAACCAAGCCCTGCAGGCACCCGCCTGCCTTCTCGTCCGGCACCAGTAATGGTCAAGGGTGTTGAGGAGTACGAGGTTAAAGCTATTCTGGATGCTGGATGCCAAGAAGCTACGCGGGGTTCGTCATTTTCTCATTGACTGGAAAGGTTACGGTCTGGAAGAGCGTACTTGGGAACCTGAGTCTAATGTGCATGCTCCTCTCCTCATGTCCAGGTTCTTGGCCTCCCACTCTGGGGATCCTTCTTTGGGGGAGGAAACTGTCAGGGTTCCGTTGGATTCCTCTTTTTTGTGTCATAGATCTAGTAAACACAGGAAGAAACATTCCCGACTCCCCAGTAGTTTAAACCCTCAGAACCCTTGTTCGTCCATGTTTACACGGCCCTTCAGAGAACGCTATGGGTTGCCCTGGAAACGCTGGCGCCCTTTGCATACACGTAGGCGTTCAAGCCTATGGCGGCGTGTTGTGCGTGCGGTCAGCTGATCCGTATATTAACCCCGCCCCCGCTGCACGGCGCTGCTTCTGAATTTGTCATTTCAAGCTTCGTATCTTGTACCTTGTTATCCAGTTCCTCATTCCCCTGGGTTGCTCTTTGACTTCCCTTGCCTCGTCCTTTGTCATTGCTACTTGGTATCTGTTATTGACTCGGAATGCCTACGGATTGCATTTGCCTCATCCCTCACGTCTTACCTGCCTGTTGCCAAACTGGAACGTCTCTTGGACTGCACTCGCCTCAACCTTCACGTCTTACCTGCCTGTTGCCAAACCGGAACGTCTATTGGACTGCATTCGCCTCATCCTTCATGTCTTACCTGCCTGTTGCCAACCCGGAATGTCTATTGGACTGCATTTGTCTCATTCCTCACGTCTTAACAGCATGCTGCCAAACCAGAACATTACTGTACTGCACATCGTCACGTCTTCTTTCTTTTTCGGCCCAGGGAACTTAAAGCACATTAGCGCTACGGCGCAAGGATCAAAGACTCCTTTAGGCGTCCTCGTGCCGGCAGGAATAGGAAACAAGACTTTGTGTTCCCAGGACTACCACTTAATTACAGCAATCTCCTCTTCAGAATTACTCCAGAACAATCATTGGTAAGCACGCAACTGCCTGGTTCTTCCTTTCCTTACTATCTTGTACTAATGGTAATAGCTACCTCTCTTGTTTCAGTATACTCACCAATCTACTTTGGAACTTATCAGTCCCAGTCTCCATTTCTTGCTTGTGAGTATCTGCTCATCACCTTGCTTAGTTATTCGTTGTCTTGAGTCATATTTTAATACTTTCTCTTGCAGCCAGCTGTCTGGGTACCAGGGTGTACCAAATATTTTCGGGCCATACTCACCTGAATCTGTCCTTTCGTACTCTTGAGGGGTATATTGTCAGAAAGTCTCAATTGCATCATGACGTGTCAAGCCACCACTGCTGGATTTAGTCCTTGGGCCCTAACATCTACTCAGGTCCAGTGGCGTTCTCCACAACAAGCTCAGGAGGACAGCTTGAGTGTTAGCAGGGCCCACCGAGTCAGATCTGCTTTGATGACTGCGAACATTGGGGTGAAATGAATGTGGATTAATGCCTGCAGGTCCCTAGGCACACAAACTCCTAAGTAAGTAATTGCCTCAGTCTTTACTCTCATACCTCTGAGGGTGTTCCCGACCCGCCCCTCGCCATTGATATTGTTTGAAGGCATCATGCTGGATTTCATCACATTTACCTTTAGCCCTGAGAAAGAGCAAAAAGCGACTCTCTGGGTCAACAGTGTCGGGAGCGAGTGGCAGACCCCCACAGGTAAGCAAGGATGTTGTCCAGCACCTTTGATTTTTCAGCGTAACAATGAAATCTTGCCAGGACTGAGCGGGGGCCACAAGTTCCTCCTCCGACCCGCTGGGCCAGGTCAATGGTGGGAACTGTGGTGTTGTCCTCATTGAAGATCTTCTTGATCACCTCATTGATCGCTCTTATGATGTCCCCTTCTGTCTCCCTGTATCTCTCTGGGAAGGCAAAAACCTCAGGTTATTGCACCTCTTACGGGTTTCAAAGTCATCCATTTTCAGGGTGATTTCCTCTTCTCTCCTCTCAAGTTCTGAAAGATGCATGTCCGTCTGGGTTCCCAAGATATCCACTGAGGTTTGGTTGTCCTCCAGCCCTTCGAGTCTACTGTCCATCGCTTCCACCTTTTTGTTGAGGACATATATCCTCCTACCAATGTCAGTGCGGATGCCCCTAATCTACTCCATTAAAGCTGTGATGTTGCTCTTTGTGGATATCCCATCCTCCTTCATGATCAGGGCCGATAGGGGGGGTCCTTGGGCTGAGTCGGTGCCGCTGCCTCTGGCCTGTACTTTTGATGTGTGGCTTTCCAACTCATGAGATTGCGTGGGGCCCCCCTTTGAAGCCTCAATGATTACTGTGCTCCTTCCATGCTAGCTGTGAACCAGGGTGCAATACTCCTCTCCTGTGGGACTCTTCAAGCTGCCAAGACCCCAAGCAGGGTGGGTGTGAGTTCTTGTCCTACTCCCGGTGGATTCAAGAGTGAGCTCTGACTATTGTCCCCCCCTCAGGATGACATGGTGGGAGTTTCTCCGCCAAGTTTATAAGAAACTCTCAGGGTAGAGGTAAGGCCCACCGCACTGTTGAAGCCTGCCCTAGGAGGGTTCAGGTGTCCCAGAGCTAGTTTGCCTCGTCCTTCCTAGAGTCACTCTTTTAGAGCTTCCAACCCCAGGCTGCCTTGGCCTCCTCACTCGCCAGGTGGTTGGAAGGTAATGGAAGCGGCACAAAGAGCGGCGTGGGCTCCAGCGCCACCCGCACCAGGTGGTATGTGTGTGGGCCTTGGTCGCCCTGGAGACCTGGGGATGGCCCGGTAGTGCCTCGATCCTCTACACTCCGGCTGGGGGCAGGGTATTGTGTCCCAAACTCTATGTCTCCCTGCCTTCACGTGGCTCGGAGACTCTCTATGTTGTGGGGGGCTGCAGAGTGTAGCCTGAGCGCTCCTAGCTTGCTCCCGAAACCCAATGCACTTTATATGGCCCGGCTCACTGCCGCACTGGGTGCTTCCTCTTTCCCCGCTCCGGGGCGCTGGCTCCGAACTCCTGTGCTGACTCTGAAGCCTCCGCACTGGGCTCCAGAGGCCGGGAGACAGACAGCTGCGCGGCCCTGTGCCGCACCCCGTTCCTTCGGTTCGGCTCCTAAGGCGGGGCCTTGGCTCTCTGTTTGCTCCATCGTGGGAGTCCCAGCCTCCTTTTTCCAGACCTCAGGCGCCGGGCGGGGCCTCCCCCTGCAGCCGTGACCACCGGGCTTGGTTAGGAACCTCTAGGTAGCTCCTCTCACTGCGCCGGGGAAGCTCTGTTCTTGCTACTCCCTGCTCTATCTCCCTTCTCCCTTGGAGCCCAGACCGGGTCTGGAACTCTGCCACCTTCAGGGCAGAGAGACTTTGCTCCGCTGTCCGGTGCTGGCAGGCCGATTACCCCTGTATTTTATCTGGGAGCTCCCCATGGCCTTAGGGGTTGAGGGGGAGTCTCCTCTTACGCTGTGATGGTGTTTCTGGGGGGGGCTCAGGTCCCCAAAACAAGCGGCAGGAAGGGAGCTGCACAGAAGAGCTAGTGCATCCATGCGCCCCCTGGTGGCCGACCGATTGTGTAGTGTTTTGAGGGTATCGAGAGGGAAGCGCCCATGGTAGTAAGTGTCGTTTATATTGTTTTGTGGTGTTGACCAAAGGGGGAAGGGTCATCACTGGCAGGTACCTTGTGCATTATAGCGTGCTTGGCATCCTAGCAGTAGGCAAGAGCAAAAGGAGTGGAGGTGACTCAGCGCCAACCTTTACTAACACAGGGAAAGGTGAGCCCGTGGAGAGGGCCGTTGCATACTAACACGGAGTGAGTGGTCAGGCCTGAGGAGAAGGCCAGTGTGACGAGTGAGAGTGCGTGGGTGGGCCTGTGGAGAAGGCCAGAGTGAATGGAGGGGTAAACGGGTGACTAAGGGTGAGTGTGGGCATTACTGAGAGAAAGGTATATGAGGGGAAAGTGGGAGGGGGTACCAAGGGTAATTAAAACACAGAGGAAAGGCAGTCGGAAGATGGGAAATAATGACCTATTTAGATAGCCCTCTGGACCATATGTGTAGAAAATTGCCCCAATATCGCAATAAAATATTAAAGTATAATTTTCAGTGACTGCAAGTCAGTGTTTCCATGCGTGACCCAGAGAAGGAACATTCGATAGAAAAATAATAGAGAATATGTTCTCATATTTGTTGACAAAATACAAAGGTTCAAAGTGAAAGAGTAGGCAGAACATATTGGGACTCTGGAAATTGTACAAGGAAACTAAAGGGGAGCAAATGAAGAAAGAGGGAGAGGGGACAAAGGAGGGGGATGGACCAAGCTCTCTGCCCCCGCCCTACTGTGTCTATCTGATATTACAACCCACGTTGGGGTATACAAACCTACAGCGGGAGTGCCCAGAGGAGGAAAAAAAACAACAGAGAAAAAGAAGGATAGGGACACATGGCGGGATGAGGCACACAAAAGGCGGGAGAGGAAATACTTAGCAGACATTCAGAAGAACACGTGACAACAGGTGGATGCATTATTTATCTAAGCATAAAGGGTAATGGAGGAGGAGGTGCGGAGGAAAAACAGAGAGAAAGGGGACAAGGGGGAATGGTTGTCAGGGAGGATAACATTTCGACTGGACAACAAAGAGGAAGAAGGGAAAGAGGAGGAGGCAGACAGAGGCGGCAAGGGCAGTGCAGCCTCAGACAAAGGAGTAGAGGGAGGTTGGAGTGATGGAGAGGGCAACGAGTGGACACCGGACAAGGGCAGGACAAGGGGGAGAAAGCAAAGAAAATGACAGGACAGCAGTGAGTCTGGAAAGGACTGGTCAGCTTCCCTTCGTAGTAGGAAGGGAAAGATTAAAGTGGGTCTGGGCCAGCCTGTCAAAGGGAGAGGGAGGACAGGGCCCAGGACGAGGCAAATGCTGCTGTTCCAAAAGGGGGCGTACATTACGTACCATGGTAGACAATGGCCAGAGACAATTTAATATGCAGCCTGCCCTCCCTTGTGGCAGGGGTCAGCAAATGGATAAAGGCGCTAGAGAAAAAGACTGCTGGGGTATGTAAGAAAGGCATGGTATCAAACAGTGAAGACGGACACAAGTGATCACAGTTCAAGGGTGGTTGAATGCCTATCTAAGACTAATTCTAAGGATAGAGCAAGCTACGACCATCAAATAATAATAATGCAGTCCTACTGGAGTCTCTGTCAAAATAAAAGGACCTATACTAATAAACCTATTGCCAATCCTTACTACTAAATATAAAGAGTGTGGGAGAATAATGTATGCAAAAAGAAAGGTCTTCAAGAAATAATATGTCGGGATAGTTGAGCAGTTGGCTTCCCTTCTCCATGTTTTCAGCACAGGGCAAGGAGGCACATTCGAGTTTCGCACACACTCTGGCTTCTCTTCCATGGGGATACAGTTCAAAGCATATGTATCAGGGACTTCTGCTAAAGCCTCTTTTCCAATAACAGTCTCTTACTTCAGATGGCCTGTCGTAACAAACAAGCACTAAAGTTCCTTTCTTATCAGGGTTTTCACATTTCACAAGTTCTCGCTTCCAGTGTTCGTCATGGGTCTCCCTCCTTCAGGTGCAGACCCCTTTTTACCACAATGTTCACAATTGGTCTCCCTCGATCGGGCTCGGACCATGGATCTCCCTCATTCAGGCTTGGACCGCTTTAGCACAATGTTCACAATTGGTCTTCCTCGTTTGGGCTCGGACCATGTATCTCCCACGTTCGGGCACAGCCCCCTTTAGCACAAAGTTCACAATTGGTCTCCCTCTGTGGGATGTTTTAACTCACTAGTCGATGCCCTGCAACAGCACTGTTCGCTGCCTGCATCAGAAACAACAGGATGGCCGCCAAAAAGATCTTTGCGCTAAAAGTCTCTGAAAGTGCGCAGGAAAACCTGAAAAATAGGCCGCCAATCCATTTTGCCTATGTCAGTGGTAAAACAGGAGACCACACTGCCAAAACCTGGCATTGGGCTGCCCACAGAGTAAAATAGAACTGCTTGGAAAGGCAGTGCTACATCCCAAGGAAAACCCAGAAGTGCCTAAAATCCGTTTTTCCTTGGCTGTTAAATTTGCTAAATAATGGTTCCCAAACAGCAGAGAAGATCCAACATCCTTGTGGGGTGTTCACCATCACCTAATTTCAAGAATCCCCATAAGCACAATGTCAGGAGAAGCACCTTTCATCTTAAAAAAATCCACGTTCAAAAGGTGCTTGCATGGGAAAAATATGTCAGAAATGGGCGCAGTACCGCCACTCGCCTGTGTCAGAAGCTCTCATTACTTATACTGTCAGTTTAACACTTGTGTCTTAAATCAAATTGTAGAAAAGAAGAGACTTTCCACCAAAATTATTAGCAAGTTGGTGATATTGTAGATATGCTTTCTATGAAAAATAGATTTTCTGTGTAGGAACAAAGGGGAGGTTTTTCTCTGGATTGTAAATCGCAGCATCACTATGAACTAGATTTCTTTCTCAAATCAGGAGAGAGGGAATCCTTTGACCAATCGGATCCCTAGAAGGTGGGCTTAGTATAATCAGCCTAACCACCCCTTTGAAAATATATATAAATAGGGACTGTTTAGAACCTAGAGAGACACACACATTCAACCATCAACTGATTTACTGGTGAAGCGCTCTACAGGAGAACCTAGATCCAGACTCAAGAACTCTGAAAGCAGAAGGCCCAATTGCAAAGCTGAACCTTTCTCAGCTTGGCCTTTAAAATCTTGCAACCTGATTTTAACCCCAGACATCCAAGGGGCACATCAAATTGAACAGCCTGGCTGTGCTGTTTTCTGCTTCTAGCCAAGAATTCTTGCCATAACCGAGAGATCCAAACCAGTAGAGCAGAGCTGCAGCCCAGAACCAACCCATCAGATCCAGAACCATAGGCCGTGCAGAGACCAGAGTGCCGTGCTGAGTGCGCAACCGGGTGCCTGAATCCTGTCCGGTGGCTAGCAGATTCCAGTCCAAAACCTTTGACCAGATCTTTGACGTGCCTATTCCAAAACCGTTGTTGTGATTATCTAGCATAGAATTGTCCATAGCCCATCTGTTAGCCTTAAGTAATCCAATCCAAAAACAATTCTAACATATCCATACTGCATTGTAGAATCTCTTTTGTCTTTTGTGAATCTTTCCCTTACCCATATAGTACTTTGATAATTGTAGTGATAATATCATCTTTGCGCTAATATTTTTGCTGAAGAAGGACATGTGTCTTGGCGGGCAAAAGTCAGAGTAAAGGCGCCACTGTTCTGGTGGCTGTCCATTGGGTATCTTGCATCTTCATAGCCTCCTTAGTGTTAAGAAATCCTTGTTGGTAATATTCAAGAGCGCATCTTTCATTTGAAAATCTTGACTCTTTTTGAGAAAAATCGACCTCTACTAAAACCTCTGTAACTTTTGTACCGTACATGCTAGAAGAAATACGCCTATTCTAAACCTAAATCTAAGATGGGAGCAAGCTACAACCATCAAATAATTATAAGGCAGTCCTAGTGGCGTCTTGTTAAATAAAAAGGGCATATACTAAAAATAAAATATTGCCAATCCTTACCGCTAAGTTACAAAATAGTGTGGGATAATGTTCATCAGAAAAGAAAGAAGTGTTCATAAAATCATAAGTCAGGATGGCATAACTGGGGTCTCCCTTCCCCACATTTTCAGCACGGGACAAGGCTGGACTCTCGAGCACAGCACACTGCTGGGCTTCTCCAGCACAAGCTTACAGTTTGTTTCCAAAATATCAGGACCTTCTGTGGCCAAGTCTCCTTTACACCAAGTCTCTTGCCTCAGAGGGCTTGATGTACAACAAACAAAAATTTCCTTTCAGTAATCTTCCCGTCGGGTGATTTCCTTTAACCCGTGGATCACGCTCAACCGGGCCCAATCCTTTTTTGTAACCTTGGCTTCCCTCAGTCGGGTTCACATTTGCCAGTTTCACACAGTTCACTTATTCGTTATACCTTGCAGGATTCACTTCCCTTAAGCTTTTTCTAGCTACAGTCAGGATTTATCTCAAGCCTCTAGTCAGGCTTTCCACAT
Organism: Ambystoma mexicanum; assembly: GCF_040938575.1. Taxonomy (NCBI): domain Eukaryota; kingdom Metazoa; phylum Chordata; class Amphibia; order Caudata; family Ambystomatidae; genus Ambystoma; species Ambystoma mexicanum. Next base: position 713,476,465 of record NC_090931.1, read on the forward strand.
TTATCATTCATACAACGTTTTCCCACAGCTGGGCGCACACGCCTGTTTTACAATGTCACAACTTTGTTAATTGGTTAAGGACTTTGGATTGTACAAGGGATTTTGGCTTGACCCTTGTATGACTACCTTAACTCTGTATGCCGGCCTTTCCTATGGCCTCTTGTTATTATATTGTTCACAAGAAAAGGGGACTAGCCAGAGGCTTTCGAATGGAAGCCCATGTTGCGCCAGACCTCTCTGCAGGTGGTCTTTCCTTGGGTTTTAAAGGTTCAGTAGCACACAAGTTCTTTGTTCATAATAAGTTGCCGTTTGCAACATTCGCTCAACACCATCCGGTTTTACTATCAGTTCTCCCTCCAACTCACCGGATGTGCTGACCTCCTCATTGTTTCTTGTCTCGGGAGTCAAGGATGGTACCACTGTTGCAAGCGTGCTTCCCCACATCGGTTATCAGTGCAGGAGGGTCCTGTGCACCATTGGCATCTGTCACACCACACATCAGCTGTGGTTCCCAGTCTTATGATTCCTTTCATGGAGGCTTTGTGGGTTTGGGTCGAAAAGGGCAAGGGCACTTCCCTCCTTGTTGTCCTTTCCGGTCTCGCCGCCTTTCTTGTCTGTTTGAACTGTCGTCCTGGAATAGCTGCTTCCTTGTGCGTTTGGACTTGCTCAAAGTGTGCTCTCAAGCTCCACCTTTTATCCCTGTGGGGAAGGGAAAGTGCTGTCAGGTGTGTGTAGTTATTGTCAATTGCCTGACTCTGCCTGATCTTTGTGTTGAGACACATCATGTAAACGGCTCTGGTGTTAGTCCGTTGTCTTTCACGGTGTAAGAAATTGCTTGTGTCAGAAAGTGTGGCGCGGGGGCAGAGCTTCTAAGTATCCTATGGAGTAGGATGGGGAAAAGGTGTTATAAGGAAGGGGGTACCGCATCTCACATATACAGTCTTTATAACGAAAAATTAATAACGAATGAATATATAATGAAAATGATACAATGAAACATAACGAAAATGTATGTGGGGGTGGGGTAAAGGGTTAAATCTTATGGGAAACAGTTGGTGTGGGCTTTTAGCCTGGAGAAACAGGGGTTTGGGGGTGGGGAATCTGTTATGTTTTGTCATAATATATATTATTTTCGTTATATAGGCATTCGTAATTCAATAATGTGTTATAAAGAAATATAACCGCGTCTCACCCATCGGTGTCCCACTTCCACTCCCCGAACACCCCCCATCCGGTTAACCTTCCGCACTGCCCCCCCTTCATCCCCAGGAACTGGAACCAATAGCGATGGCCGTGTCCTGGCCACCTGGATGACAGATCACCGGGGACTAGCGGGTGAGACACCTTCAAGTTTTTCACATACCCTTCCTCCATGCAATGTAGCTGCAGCTGTTTCATAGGGGAACTGGGAAAGAAAGTCTACATTCCGCTGGTCTTTCCCTGTTCAGTGTTCCACAGTGAAGGAGTAGGTTGGTAGGTCTAGAAACTACTGCATGACCCGAGGGTTGGAATCTTTGCGTTGGCTAATCCAAACTAGGGGCGAATGGTCTGTAACGAGTATGAACTTTCTTCTTAATAGGTAATATCTAAAATGGATAATGACCCACTTGATGGCCAGGGCCTCTAGTTCCAACACAGAGTAATTTCTTTCATGTGGGAAGAGCTTGCGACTTGCAAATAAGATGGGGTGTTCTAATCCGTTGCAAACTTGGGACAGTACTGCTCGTAACCCTGTACAGGAGGCATCTGTCGGTAATATGAAGTCTACTACCTTCAGGATTGTGTTCTGGCAAAGAGCTTGTTTTAGGGTGTTATAACATATATCATCCTCGTCATTCCAATGGAGTTTCTGGGGTTTGGCATTCTTGAGTTAGTCTTTCAGCCTAGCTGTTTTGTCCTAAAAGTTAGGGATAAACCTATGGTAATATCCTATTAACCCGAGAAAGGCTCTAAGATCTCTTTTGTTCTTGGGTGTTGGTGTATCTAGGACGGCTTTCACCTTCTCATGTTGAGGCTGTACATTCCCATTCCCTACAAAGAAGCTGAGGTATTTTACGGCTGACTGGGCCAGTCTGCATTTAACTGGATTAGCAGTTGAGCCGGCCTCTCTGAAGACTTTAATGATGGCATAAAGATGGAAGAGATGGTCCTCCCAGGTCTTACTATAAATGACGATATTGTCAATACAAGCCCCACAGAAATTGGAATAGGGTTGCAGGATTTTATCCATGAGGCTCTGGAAATTGGCTCTCGCTCTGTGTATGCCAAAAGGGAGGGCTTTGAATTGAAACAGTCCGAGGGGCGTTGAAAACCCTGTCTTTTCCTTATCTGGTCCATGTACTGGAACTTGCCAGTACCCTTTGGTTAAGTAAAGGGTGGATAAAAAGTTGGCTGCTCCGAGTTTATCAATTAGGTCATTGATGCGTGGCATGGGATAGGAATCGAAGTCTGAAATGGAATTAACTTGACGGAAATCTATGCAGGAACGGTCAGATTTAGTGACAAACACAATATCACAGGACCATGGACTTGACGAAGGCTCAATAGTATTGGCTTTCAACATTTCGTTGACTTCCTCAATCACTATCTGTTTACGGGCTTCAGGGAGTCTATACAGTTTTAAATGAACCATGTTACATTTAGGTGTTCTAATATAGTGGTATGTGCCTTTTACTCTTGCTGGTTTTTCTGAGAATACATCGGGAAAGGAGGTAACTACATCTTTTAGATCTTCTTGTTGTTGGATAGATAGCTCTGGAGGAATTCGTTCAAAGTTGTCTACCTCTTCTGAAACCAGACAGGATAATACTTTGGCATGAGTGACTGACAGGGTCTCTTTCCACTGTTTCAAGAGATTTACGTGATACAAATGGACCTTCTGTTTCCTGTTCGGTTGGGCGATTTTATAAGTACAGGTTCCCGTTCATTCCAGCATCTCATAGGGCCCATTCCACTTAGAGATAAGTTTGTTTTCTGAAGTGGGTAGGAGGACCAGTACTTTCTGTCCTATATAGAATGATCTAAAGCTCACCTTTTTATCGTAAGTGAATTATTTTTGGCTCTGGGCCTTTTCCATATCAGTACAGACTAGATCTCGAACCAATTTCATATGTTCTTGCATTCTGGTCATGGTTTGCGAGATGGGAATGGGAGCCTCTTCTCGTACTTCCCAGGTTTCCCTGAGCATGTCTAGGACATCTCTAGGCTCTCTACCATAGAGCAGTTCAAAAGGAGATAAACCTGTGGAGGCCTGAGGGGTTTTCCTTACTGAAAATAGTGCCCCAGGGATCATTCGGTCCCAGTCTTTCCTGTCCTTATCTACCAGTTGTCGTAGAATTAACTCCAGAGTTTTATTAAATCTTTCCACCAAGCCATTGGTTTGGGGATGGTACACAGAAGTTTGCAAGGTGGTAATATTGAGTAGCTCTTTGACTTCTGCCATAAGCTTACTCATGAAATTCAAACCCTGGTTGGTTAGTATTTCCTTGGGAAAGCCGACCCTGAAAAAATATGCTAGTCGGTGTTTAAGGATATGCTGCGCGGTATTATTTTGCATTGGGAATGCTCCGGGATATTGGGTTGTATAGTCCATGATCACAATGACATATTTGTTGCCTAGTCTGGATGTTTCTAGAGGTCCAATTATGTCCATTCCGGTCCTTGAAAAAGGGACTTATGTGATCGGCAACGGGTTCAGAGGGGCAGGTAATGGGATGTGAGCGCTAGTCTATTGACATATTTCACACGTTTGGATAAAGGTCTTTATATCGAACTGAATACCTGGCCAGTAAAACTTCCCACTAATATGTGCCTGGGTTTTAAATTGTCCTAAATGCCCCCCGGTCAGATGAGAATGCGCAAACTCCAGTACAACCTTTCAGTGGCTCTTGGGTATTACCAACTGCGTATTTACTAACCTTTTGTAGCTGTCTCTCTTCTATAAAGTAACCCTTGTTTTCAGAAGAAAAAGGGGCTTCCGTTCTCTATAACGTCTCCTTCCAGAATAGCTTGTAGAAAAGCTTCAGCGAGAGCTGGATCATTCCGCTGAGTGAAGGCTAGGTTGGGATAGATGGTAGGCTCTTCTCCCTTTCTTTCTTCGATGTTGCAAGGTTTGTCAGCTTCCCCAAAGCCTAAGGTACCTCTCTCTGTTTTGTCGGGTTCACTTTCTTTAAACTGAGGAAATAAAGCTCTTTCCAAAATTCCATGAGCAATTTGATCTCCACGATGCACTTCAAAGGGGATCTCACCATGATTCTGTAAGAGAAGCTTTACATCTCCCCGGAAGTCGAGATGGATGACACCTGCTAAAACGTTGCTATCAAACTTTCAGGCTAGTCCCGGTTTTGGGGCCTATCTTACATAACACCCCGGAGGGGGTAATAAAACCAGGTCTGTAGGAATCATTCCTCTTTTCCAGGGGTGATAGTAGCTAACCTACTGCTACAGATATCAAGACCTATCGATTCCTTGGTGGCAACAGAAGGGTTAGAAGCTCTCTGACTACCTTTTTGAAACTGTAGGGTTCCCCAATTAGTTTCAATCGAGTCACATCCCACTACTGACACCATATGTAAGGAATGCATGGTGCCAACAGTAATGACAGACACAAGTGATCACAGTTCAAGGGTGTTAATTAAACTGTATAAATGGGTGAGAAAACCGCCTAATCTAAACCTAAATCTAAGATGGGAGCAAGCTACGACCATCAAATAATAATAAGGCAGTCCTAGTGGTGTTTTGTCATATAAAAGGGCCTATACTAAAAACAAACAAAAAAACGATTGCCAATCCTTACCGCTAAGTTACAAAATAGTGTGGGATAATGTTCATCAGAAAAGAAAGAAGTGTTCATAAAAGGATAAGTCAAGATGGTATAACTGGGGTCTCCCTTTCCCACGTTTTAAGCATGGGACAAGGCGGGACTCTTGACCACAGCACACTTCTGGGCTTCTCCAGCATGAGCTTGCAGTTTGTTTCCAAAATATCAGGGCCTTCTGTGGCCAAGTCTCATTTACACCAAGTCTTTTCCCTCAGAGGGCCTGATTTACAATAAACAAAACGTTGCTTTCAGTAATCTTCCTGACAGGTGATTTCCTTTCACCCGTGGATCCCCCCTCAACTGGGCTCCAATCCTTTTTGTAACCTTGGCTTCCCTCAGTCGGGTTCACATTTGCCAATTTCACAGTTCACTTATTCGTAATACCTTGAGGGATTCACTTCCCTTAGCTTTTTCTAGCCCCAAGTCTGGCTTCCTCTCAAGCCCCCAGTCAGGCTTTTCACATTTATTGTTTGTACAGCATTTTCCCTCAGCCGGGCACAAACACCTGTTTTACAATCTCACAACTTTGTTAATAGGTCAAGGACTTTCGATTGTACAAGGGATTTTGGCTCGACTCTTGTATGACCACCTTAACTCTGTATGACGGCCTTTCCTATGGCCTCTTGTTATTATATTATTCACAAGAAAAGGGGACCAGCCAGAGTCTTTCAAATAGATGCCCACGTGGTGCCGGACCACTCTGCAACTGGTCTTTGCCTGGGTTTTAAAGGTTCAGCAGCACACAAGCTCTTTGTTCATAATAAGTTGCCGTTTGCAACATTCGCTCAACACTGTTCAGTTTTACTATCGTTTCTACCTCCGACTCACCGGCTGTGCTGGCCTCCTGGTCGTTTCTTGTCTCAGAAGTCGAGGATGGTACCACGGTTGCAAGCACGCCCCCCTGCCACAGTTATCAGTGCAGGCGGGTCCTGTGCACCATTGGCATCTGTTACACCACACCTCAGCTGTGGTTCCCGGTCTTATGATTCCTTTCACGGAGGATCAGTGGGGTTCAGTCGAAAATGGCAAGGACACTTCCCTCCTTGTTGTCCTTTCCAGTCTCGCCACCTTTCTTCTCCGTTTGAGCTGCGGTCCTGGAATAGCTGCTTCCTTGTGCATTTGTCCTTGCTCAAAGTGTGCTCTCGTGCTCTGCCTTTTATCCCTGTGGGGAAGGGAAAGGGCTGTCAGGTGTGTGTAGTTATTGTCAATTGCCTGACTCTGCTTGACCTTTGTGTTGGGACATGGCAGGTAAACGGCTCTGGTGTTAGTCTGTTGTATTTCACGGTGTAAGAAAGTTTTCATGTCAGAAAGGGGGGATTGAAGGGGGCTTCTTAGTACCCTATGGGGTAAAATGGGGAAAAGGTGTTATAAGGAAGGGGGTACCGCGTCTCACCTGCCAGTGTCCTACTTCCACTCCCTGAAGACCCCCTATCCAGGTGATCCTCCCCCACTCGTCCACCCCGGAACTGTATCCAATAGCGATGGCCCTCTCCTGGCCACCTGGATGACAGATCTGCGGGGACTAGCGGGTGAGACACCTTCAGGTTTCTTACAGTTAGTAGGACCGAGAGGGAGAAAGAGCAAGAGAGCTGTAATGTGCTCTTGGCAGCCTCAGTTCGGTTAACACCATTCGCTGAGCTTAGATGTGCTTTTTGGTTGGTAGCCGTTGTGTTCTGTTGTGCAAAGCTATGTCTGACTTGTTTTGTTGTTGCAGTGTAGTGAAGTGCGTGCGTTTGTTGTGCTTTAAAGGTGTGGTTGTGTTTGAGTTTGAGAGATTTATGGAGAGGGGTAAGATTTTTTAGTGGGGATGGTTAGTGGCATCACTAGCTAGATGTGATGCATGCTAACCTTCACAATTCTTTCCCGAGATGGTGCCTGCTAATCTCCAAGTTCTATCTAGATGTGGCTCCTGAATATCCCCCACATTTTGTTGTAAATGTGACGCTGACCAATATTCACAATTCTGTCTAGATGTGACGCAAGCTAATATTCACAGTTCTGTCTTGATATGATGCAAGCCAATATTCACAGTTCTGTCTAGATGTGACGCAAGCTAATATTCACAGTTCTGTCTAGATGTGATGGAAGCCAATATTTACAGTTCTGTCTAGATGTGACACACGCTAATATTCACAATTCTGTCTAGATGTGACGCAGGCTAATATTCACAATTTTTCTAGATGTGATGCAGGCTAATATTCATAATTCTGTCTAGATGTGACGCAAGCTAATATTCACAATTCTGTCTAAATGCAAGGCGAGGCAATATTCACAATTCTGTCTAGATGTGATGCAGGCTAATATTCACAATTCTGTCTAGATGTGACGCAAGCTAATAGTCACAATTCTGTTTAGATGTGACGCACGCCAATATTCACAATTCTGTCTAGATCTGACACAGGCTAATATTCACAATTCTGTCTAGATGTGACACAGGCCAATATTCACAATTCTGTCTAGATGTGGTGCAGGCTAATATTCACAATTCTGTCTAGATGTGACGCAAGCTAATATTCACAATTTTTTCTAGATGTGAGGCAGGCCAATATTCACAATTCTGTCTAGATGGGATGCAGGCCAATATTCAGAATTCTGTCTAGATATAACGCAGGCCAATATTCAAAATTCCGTCTAGATGTGTTGCAGGTCAATATTCACAATTCTGAGCATAGTAATGGGACATGTCAGGTATAATGCTCGGTGTGAGTTTTTTTTTTCCCAGAGCGGGATGTCCGTGTGAAAGTGTTTGTGAAGGGAAAGGAGGAGCGGGGGGAGGGGTGGAGTTCCTAAATATCCTACCGGGTAGGATAGGGTAAAGGTGTTACAGGGTGGGGGATACCGCATCTCGTCATCAGGTGTCCCACTCCCACTCACGAAGACCCCACATCCAGGTGATCCTCCCGCACTGGTCCACCCCCAGGGTCAGGATCCAAAGGCGATGGCTGTGCCCTGGCCACCTGAGAGAGAGACGCCCGGGGACTAGCGGGGGAGACACCTTCTGGTTTCTCACAGGTGACACTGGCAATAGGGGATATGAAACATTTATTCGCGACCATAATAGGAGAGCAAGGGGACAAAATATGGGAGCAGGCGTGGTACAAGGGGGTGAAATTAAGCACTAATGCACACGACAGTGCTCCGTTCAACAACTTTCGAGCACACGTATGTGAGGTCCTGAGAAGCATGTATCCCGATAGCTAGGACCTGGGGATAGTAATGGCACATAAGAAGAAGCATGATGATGACCCCGCATACTATAAAAAACAGGTGCAGGATCTCTGGGCGCAGGAAATGCAAAGGTGCCGGGACGAGTGCATACCCTTGTTTTACCACATGCTGGTCCACGCGCTGTCAACGGATGTTCAGGCATCATTAGATAAGATTGTGGGAATAGAATTGAAGGGATGGCCATAAATACAGGCTGCGATAGTACACTACTGTAAACGGAACGCGAGAGGCAGGCGGCAGAAAATTCTGCAAAGGCAGAAAAAAAATTGGTGCAAAAGAGAGGCATGGTATACAATGGAAGGGGCAATGCTTGTGCCTGACATTGCTGCAGTGGCACCCTGCCCGACAGGGAAGGTTTCCTGTGGGGAACGCACTTCAGCAGAGGGTTTATGTGCATCAGCAGTATATGCCACATTGGGGAACCCCACCGCAGTGGAATGACATGCAGGGAGGATTCTTTCCAATGGCGAGAGGATACACACAAGGAGGGGGAGGAGGTGGATATTGACGGGCAGGTTATAGGGCCTTTGTGCTGTGCTTTATATGAGGGAACATAGAGCACTTTGCACACACATGTCATTTTGAGCAACAAGCTCAGGCAATGCAAATGGCACAGCAGCAGGGGTTTGTCACAACAAAGGTGCAGTGGCAGCAGATGAAGCCCCTCCCAGCCCAGCTGCAGCAGGGACAGGCACCCCAACTACATGGACCGCAGCAAGTCCAAGGGGAGCCAGCGGATAGTGGAATGGCACCTCCAAATGTGACACAAACACCAGCACTCGCTACCGGAAGTACAGTGGTGTTAGGACAGAACGTGGCAACCCACTGCACCAGTGTCAGCGTTGTTCGAGGAAACCCTTTCCCCTTCTCACAGGGTAACCCGCAACAATAGGGGGGCCCGCAGAGAGCTTGAGTCTGTCCAGTCCTAGCAGTAACTGAAGGTCCCAAAGAGGAAACCGAGGTAGCAGTGAAAATATGACCAAGAGAGTTCTCATTCCTCATAGATACAGGAGCAACCAAATCTTGCATAAAGGAAGGGGGGTGCCTGCTATCAAACAAGGTGATGGATATGCAGGGCTTCTCTGGCTCAGCCTGCAGGCATCGGGGCACACATAGAGGACACACACAAAAAGACAGGCAAATCTAACCTGGAATCCTAATCATGGTTGAGGCTATCTCAAATGAATAATGGTGTCTTCAATCGTTTGCTGAACGTAAGGATATTTCTATCTCTTCGTAGGTCCACCGGTATTCCATTCCAGGCACTAGCTGCTTGAACAGGAAAGGAACGACCGCTCCCTCTTGTTCTTTTGACCTTTGGGCATATAAGCCGAAAAGTGTCGCTTGATCTTGTATCTCTCCTCTGTGATTGTAGGACAATGTTTCTTAAGATAGGATGGCGCGGATCCAAATAGACATTTGTGTGTCATAGTAATGACTTTGAAGATGATCCTGGATGTAACCAGTAACCAATGCAATTCCCTTCTGGCAGTGGCAATATGGTCCCTTCTTGATATGTTCTTGACAATGCACACTGCGTTGTTCTGAAGAATTTGTAATTTAGTTATACAACGTTTATTAGCGCCACCTAGGAGTGCATTGCAATAGTCTAGTCTGGGCAAAATGGTTGCCCAGACTAGAATTTCACAATTCTAATTAGTGACATATGGTTTCAGCAATCTCAATAATCTGAGATGGTACTGGGATTTCTTTACCACACCGTCTACCTGGGCATCGGCACCAAGGGCCGAGTCCAACACCACACCCAATATTTTCACATTGTCCTGTACTTTAATACCATACACATCTATAGTGAAATTTAAGAAACCTGGGTCCAGTTTTATTCTAGCTTGCGGACATCCAAATATCAAGATCTCTGTTTTTCCACTGTTCAGACATAACTTATTGGCTGTCATCCAGACTTTTACCAATTTGTAAATACTTTGTATTTTTCTGGTATCCTCTGCATAATCACCACACAGCTCGATCAGAAGCTGTGTATCATCAGCGTAAATTTGTGAACTTTGCCCCAGTCTTCTCTAGGAGATTGCACAGTGGATGATATGAATATTGAAGAGAGCCGGTGACAGTCAAGCTCCCTGTGGAACACTAGAGGTGGAAATTCTATCCATACATGTAGCTTGACCCTAACAAACCCTTGACTTTCTTTTAGTGAGAAAGGATTCTATCTACCCAATAGCATCCTTCAAACAACAACCCACAGTTGACAAAGTGGTCAGAAGCTTCTGATGGTCCAAAAGATCAAAAGCTGCTGACAAATCGAGCAGCATCAACAGCCTAGTATTGCTCCGATCCACAATGCCCAACATCTGGGTCTATAAATCCAATAACGCACTCTCGGTTCCGTGTTTGGATCTAAACCCTGATTGTCTAGACTGTAAAATATTTTTCCGATCCAGATGTTCCTGAAACTGTGTTGTGGCTACCTTGTCTATAACTTTTAAGAGGAAAGGGACATTCGTAATGGGTTTCAAATTATTAGCATCCATTGGGTCTTGCCTCTTCTTTTTTAGCAATGGTGTAACCACTACCTTCTTAACGTTCACAGGAATAGTTACCTTCTTAACGTTCACAGGAATAGTTTTATGAAATAAAGAGGCATTTGTGAAATGCGTCAGAAATGGCGCAAAGGTACACATGTTATTCAATATAATTTGTGCAGCAATGGTATCACCAAGACAGGGTGTAGGTCGCATTTTCCCCAATAGTTTCTCCATGTCTTTGACACAGATAGCGGAGAAGTTAAACAGTGAGGAGCTCTCCCCTCCAATCATCATACCAGTCTCGGACGAGACATCAGAAATAGATTCTGCTGCGATCTTTGCATATGCTTCTGAAACCATATCTGCAAAAGCTTGTTGTATTCTCATGCAGTTCTCATTTGTGGGCGAAAGAGATTCTGATTCCGCATGCGGTTTTTCTAAACTTCTCAGGATCTTAAAACGTTTTTTTTTAATTATTAGCTGCCTTCCCAATTTCTCCATCAAAAAAATCTTTTTATGCATCACAAATACCCATTTTATAGCGTGTTTCTATACTTTTCCATGTGGCACTATTTTCATCAATTTGGTTTTTAATCCAATTCCGTTCAGCCCTCCTCTTCTCTTGCTTAAGCTTAATTAATTCCAGGGAGAACCAATTATGATGATTCATTTGATTCCTAACCATCTTAGTCTTCATTGGTGCTATCCTATTCAACATTTCCTCAAAATCCTCATCGTATTTTGCTGCCAGGATATGAGGGGGGTCAAGATCTTTGGTATTTTCCATCATTTTACAAAGCCAATTATCTAAATCTTCCTGTCGTACTTCTTTTTTAAAGTTCTACTAGTAATTTATTTCGGTATATTGCTTCTTAGAGCCAGTCTACCTGTCAATATTTGGAAAGTGAAAAAAAAAATGGTCGGACCAAATGCACGGTTCCATAATAATCAAATTAACAACAAATCTCTGGCGGCAACCCAATCTAACATATTTCCTTTATTTTGTGTGGGCTCGTTATTATGAATAATTACCTGTATATTTTTTAACAATTGTTCTAATAGTAGTGCATCTTTGTCGGCACAATCCCCCTTCCATCTATTCAGGTCCCCTATCATTAAGGTGGAACCGTTTGGTGTGTTTAACCCAGACAAAAGATCGCTAAACTCCTCGTTAAAATTTGGCATATCATTAGGTGGCCGTTAAACCACAACAATATTCGTACAATTTACAGGAGAGGAAGTCATTTTAAATGAAGGGTCTTCCAACCATCACAACTCATGGGTGATTTAAATAAACATAGTTCCTCATTGGCTATAACCGCTACTCCTCCCCCAGTTCCTCCTTCTCTATTCTGTCCAAACAATCTATAGCCCTTAGGGGTTGCTAAATCAATAGTAGGTCCACTTGAGTCCTAAAGCCAGGTCTCTGTAATTGCCATACAATCTATTTCCTTATCCAGGATATAATCGTGAATATCTAAGGCACAATTCCCCAGTGACTGTGTGTTAAGCAGAGCTATTTTCATAGTGGTCTGTTTGATAGGAATAGGTCTGGGGTTCATCCTTACTTAGCTGTTTCACCTGTAATAATGACGCTACACAAACTCCTTACCAGTTAAGAGATTCCTCCAAAGAGTCAGCACAACGCTGACCGGAAAAAAGTAACCGACAAAAGATGCAAGACATGGAAGCACGGACCAGCACAGACTAGCTAGCCCTGACGCTCCGGCACTGAAGCGCCTGACAAGAAATATAAATGTGCGAGAACTACAATAAACAAGGAACTTGTAGTTCTAAGCATGTGACCGAGGCTTGCAATGAAAGGCCTTTTAGCAATGCGGCAAGCGTACTTTGTATCAGTAAGTAATTAGTGCAAATGATATAGTGACCATTTTAAAAGTGTAAAAGGACAAATGGCTAAAAACCTAGTGCTTTGAAATTATTCAACAGCTTCTAAAATGCCAACAATATTTCGAAAGTCTGGATAATCAAATCTAGATGTAAAATAATAACATGCATTCATAGAGAGTCTATAGCTTCAGCATTCGGTGTGGTCAGGGCTTATATACTAGCTCAGACTAGCTAGCCCTGATGCGCCGGCACTGACGCACCTGACAAGAAATATAAATGCATGAGAACTACAATAAACAAGGAACTTGTAGTTCTAAGCCTGTGACTGAGTCTTGCAATGAAATGCCTTTTAGCAATGCGGAGAGCGTACTTTGTATCAGTAAGTAATTAGTGGAAATGATACAGCAACAATTTTAAAAGTGTAAAAGAAGAAATGGCTAAAAACCTAGTGCTTTACAATTATTCCACAGCTTCTAAAATGCCAACAATATTTCTAAAGTCTGGATAATCAAATCTAGATGTAAAATAGCAACATGCATTCACAGAGAGTCTTTAGCTTCAGCACTCAGCGTGGTCAGGGCTTATATACTAGCTCAGACTAGCTAGCCATGATGTGCCGGTGCTGACGTGCCTGACAAGGGATTTAAATGCGTGAGAACTACAATAAAAAAGAAACTTGTAGTTCTAAGCGCATGACTGAGGCTTGCAATGAAATGCTTTTTAGCAATGCGGCGAGCGTACTTTGCATCAGTGAGTAATCAGTACAAATGATATAGCAACAATTTTAAAAGTGTAAAAGAAGAAATGGCTAAAACCCTAGTGCTTTAAAATTATTCAACAGCTTTTAAAATGCCAACAATATTTCTAAAGTCTGGATACTCAAATCTAGATGTAAAATAACAACATGCATTCACGTAGAGTCCATTGGCCCACTACAGTGGTATTCTAGTCCAAGTCATGCAGGGACACTTCCCATGCGAACAAGCTCTCACAGCTGCAGTGTTTACAATAGAAAATGCAGCAACAATTACTGTGGAATGTCCAGTAGTAGTGTACGTGGAGCATTCGCTATTTGCCATTTTGGAAAAAATCAAAAAGCACATTAATGACACAAAGGGCATCGGTGTATAAGGTAATACTGACAAACCCAGTGATTGAGGTAGTGAGGTGCTGAGTGGTAAACTGGCAACTTTCATAGCAGAGCCCGGGGATGAAGGGTTTTACATGCATGACTGTGCGCACATTTGGACAGAATGGAATGGAACATATGGGTCAAAGAAGAAGAAATAGAAAGGGCAGACATGGTCTTCATTGATGGGTCATCAAGGATAGACCCCATTTCAGGAAGGAGACATACTGGAGCTGCAGTAGTGTGCTTCAAGAAGGGGGAATATGTAATAGTATCCCAACAGAAGTTACGATCGCATGATTCAGCGCAGGCAGCAGAGTTAGTGGCCATGATAAGTGCATTAAACATGGTGGAAGGGCATGCAGCTAACATATTTTCAGATTCAGCATACGTAACATCCACAATACATTCAGGACTGGCGCTGTGGGAATGACAGGGATTCAGGAGAAGTGACGGGTCCCCAGTACAACTTGTTGAGTTGCTCAGGCAATTGATTGAAGCACTGAAACTGCCACTGGAAGTGGCCATAATAAAATGCGCCGCCCATGCAGGTGAGCAGGACCGAATATCTTCGGGGAATTAAATTTCCGACAGAGCAGCCAACGAAGCAGCCTACTTACCTGAGGGAAGTATGAGACTGTACCAAGGTGCGAAAGGGAGAATACAAATAATGGCAGAAGAGAGAAGAAAGGGTCAAGATGAAGAAAACTGGGGAAATTTGAACACAATACCGATTGTACAGATTATAGAGTTGCAAGGAGAGTTGTCAGCAGTTTTTGTCTGGCCATACTTTGAAAACAATAAAGGGGACATTGCCGCGACCTGAAGGGCCCTTCCGGCACTTGCACATCGACTATGTTGATATGCAAGATAGATGTGCCTCTTACAGGTACATGCTCATTATCGTCTGTCCGTTTTCACGTTAGCTTGAGGCTGGGCCCTGTGCTAAAAACTATGCAGTCGGCTGCAATATTCCTAGTAAGAGAGGTGTTTTCGAGGTGGGGTTATGTGATGAAATAAGGTCTGACAATGGGCAACATTTTGCCAATGAACTCTTCAAAGAAATAACACACCTCCTGGGATTAAAACACAGACTATGCACAGTGTACCGGCTGCAGGCAAATGCGTTTGTAGAGAGATTAAATGGCTTGAAGAACGCTTAGCAAAGCTAACCACATAGTTGTGCCAAAATTGTCTTTATTGCCTCCCATTGGCGCTTTTTGCTCTTCACAACTCACCTGGTGTGGATCACCACTTGACTCTGCATGACATCGTAACTGGTAGGAGGATGCATGCACCTATGCCTGCTGCAGGTTCAATTTTGGATGCTAATACCACAGCATAGCTTCTAGGAAAGGAGATGCAAAAGTTCCTAACTGAAATTACATCTGCCCTCAAATACATCTCCCGCCAGATTCATCATTCAACAAGTCGGGCGACCAAAGATGAAAAAGAGACAAGTGCACACAAAGAAGAGGAATTTCCACAAGCACTGCGCCTCTATCCAGGTGACAGAATATTCATCCGTACCATTGTACGGAAGTGGCAAGAACCTAGGTTTACTGGCCCCTATGAAGTTGTAAATGCAACGCCCACAGCAGTGAAAGCTACAGAAAGGAGGGCATGGACACATATTACTGATGTCCGCAAGGGCAACAGCAATGCAGCAGAAGGAGACGAGAGAAGAACCACTTGATGGGGAGTATAACGCAGTTATCATTTACTTTCTTTTCAGCTATTAGAGTTTATAGAAAGACCACAAAAGAAGAAAATGGGCAAGCGAGCAATAGGGGAAATGGGAAGAAAAATAAGCTTGATGTGAAAATAATAGGGGTTGAACTATCTCTTTGTCTTCTGGCTTCTTTTCTCTTTCTGGTTTTTACTGCATAGAGGAAATGGAGATGCGTCAGCCGATAGTACAAGGGAGACACGAAAAAAATAAGCATAGTTAGTGTTGAAATGTTTTTATGATCCCATTGGGGAGGAGACACAGCATCTGAAAACGTGTGGTACGACGAGATGAAAAGGGTGGGGCGAGGGAGCATGAAGGGCACTTGTTATGTGTGCTCACTAATCCTGCACATTGCAGGGATGCTAAAATAATTCCCACCACAAGAAGTAGCCACAGAGAAGGGGGGATGCCTGTTGCACTTGTCTTTATGCAGAACTAGAGGCCTGTTTCAAGGGCACACAGTAGAAGTGCAATAGGTAGACAAAGGGGAGAAGGTGTATGCAGATATTATATACAGCTTGGAAGCATGGCCCGGGAAGAAGCCACAAAACATGTAATAGTGGAATATAATGTAGAAGGGGCGCAGAGGGGGAAACAGTTGACTACTGCCCACAGGAGAACTTATTGCAAAACCTCAACACAGCATAATATTTCGTGGTGCCACACAAGACCCCTGCTGTGACTAGGGGATTCAGTGTTTTACAATGGGAAAAGGGGGATGATGCAGTGCTGTGTAGAAGGGCTGATGGGATATGAAGGAGTGGTAAGGAAAATAAATATTGAGTGCTGGGGAATAAGGAATTTCAATGTACATGCTTTGACAGGGATAGTTGAAAAACACTGTACAGTATATATCAAACCGCTCACACAGGATTGCTTGTGTTTCAGAGCAACCGCGATGATCGCGCTGGGAGTGAACACTGGCTGCAAGAGGACGACAGGCAGCTCGGCGTTGCAGAAAGGAACGGCTGCGTTGTTGGACTTCTGGTGGGCCTGTGGATCCAAAGCTTACACCCAGCTGCCTCCAGACTGGGGAGGGATTATGTGCACTTGTGACCCTCCACAACCCTGATTTGGTCGTGCCCGGGGCGGACCTGTTACCTTTTAATGAACTATCTACATCAAGGCTGAAGAATAAGGGAAAAGAGCTGAAGGAGGAGAGAGACGAGCCAAAGCAAGTGACAAGGAAGAAAAGGAGCAGCAACTATATATCTGCCAAATCAGCACAGAGTTTGGACATGATCTCGTAGCACTTAAGGCTTTTCAACAAAGCATCAGTTTTCTTCATGTCTCTCCTGCTTCCCGGGGTACAAACAGCTGGCAACGACAAATGGCTGCAGATAACCCACTAAGAGGTGCTCCACTGGCAAACGCAACCAATAAAAAGGACTGGATTGTGGAAGGTGTGGTTCTGAAATGAATAAAAAAAAGAGAACTGTGCCCAACAATTGTAGTGGGAGCCATTGTGATACAAAGAGTGGTATCAGGGTTGAAATTTTCGTCACATGGGGAGATTTCTTTGCAGACTGGTGACCCCCCCTAACTCCCACGTCACATATCTGGGCAAGGGTTACTTCTGACTTTTATTTTAGTGAGCCACCTGCCCCAGGTTGGGAAGGAGGGCTCTCTCACCCCCCAACACTAACTTTGAAGGAGTCATGACCCTGTCACAGGTGTTACCTGAGATTATTTAAGCAATAAGCCTCGAGCTGGAGGGGGGGCATGACCACTTAAGTTAATGCCCCTTGGCCTATAGTTACAGGCCTCAGCGAAGCAAGCGCCTTAACTCAGGCACAGGACATTACCTTAACCCTGGTAGCGGCACTCTCAGTCTAAAGTACCCATGCCCGTCCCCATTTTTTGAAAACACCCCCTTTCCTTGTTTTTGAACCTTAATGTTACCCCGCCAGCCCCCTCCTTATTTCTGAAAACAAGGAGCCTGTGAGGTCTGTTACACCACCGTTACACTTGAAGATGCAGATTGCCACCAATTTCTCTTTAAAATTCCTTTTTCTTTGTAATATACAGATTGGTGTTACTATTAGGCCTACAGGCTTCCTTTCCTTTGATTCCTTTTAATGAAAATGGTCATTTTATTTTAGTGTGTGAAATAGGTATTTAGATTTTGAAGTGTAATGGTTAGAGGAGTTTTGTGGGTCTGGGGCACAGATTTACTTTTCGTTTTTGTTAAGAATTAAAATAAGAGTGGCCAGTGTGCAGCAAGGTTTGTGAGCCCTCTCTGCCGAAGGAGAGGTGCCCCTGTTCTGCAGAAAGCATTGCCAATAAGCAATCACCTTTTCATGAATTAGTACCACCCTAGGAGGAGCATCTGTGCTTTGCATGCTTTCAGTGCAAGGCTGAAGCCTGTGGCATGCCCTGTGACTGAGTCAAGTACAGTTATCTGTGTCAGCCAAGAACCGCGAAGGCACGCTTCACATGTCTGCATTATCCGCATTACAGTGCAGTTCGTTTGTTCCAAAAAGCATACTAGTAATAAACAGCCTTGAAGTGTTGATGGCTTTAGGCTTCTAATATATTGGATGGAAAGGCTTTCAGGAAGAAAATGTCATTTCTTTAGGCACATGAAGCCATTATATTACCCTGAATGTCTAATGTAGGTGGGCCATTTTCATACATGCTAACCCTCTCGATTTAGGCGGGAGACTCCCTATTTTTTTTTTAAAAATAATGATATTTTTCATGTTCTCCCGCCTAAAATAATTATTTCCCCAATGCATTCCTATGGGGAAATTGTTGTCTCCCGATTTCTCTGTAGAAATCTCCCTCCCAGACTCATCAGAATGTTGGCATGTATGAATTTTCTAGTCGGATTCTGTGTGTTTGCATTAAAAATGTAACACACATACTGCCCTCTTCACTTGACTAACACGGCACACGCTCTCATACCCCTCACCCCATCCCATCACCACTCACTGCCAAACCGTTTAGCGCGGTTCACCCATAAACACCAAAAACACAGAGGAAGCACATCTCCTCGATTTCAAGTCGAAAAAGCACCCCTTTTCTGCATTTTTGGGGACAAGGATGCGTGCCACAAACATTTGTCAGGGCCACTACCGGTCCTAAAGCGGTAATGCCACTCCCATCATCGAGGGGTTTATTGCTCTAAGTACCCTGTCCCGTTAGACCGGGGTACTAATAGTGTTTTTTTTTAAAGTTTCGAAATGGCTTCAGAGTTTTGTAAGAGGAAAGAAAAAAGACGGCCGCCATAGAACGGGCTGACGGGACTATACGTAGTCCCTTTACCCTCTCCATGGCGGCCATTCAAAAAGGAAAAAAAAAGGAAACAAAGAAGATGGCTGCCATGGAACAGCGAGAAGGGACTAATCGTAGTCCCTTCTCCCTTTCCATGGCGGCCATTGAAATGTGATGAAAAGAAAAAAAAAAGATGTCCGCCAGGCAATAGGGATAAGGGACTACATGTAGTCCCTTCTCCCTTTCCATGACAGCCAGGATGCTGCTGCTACAGTTGTGACAACCTTTTGTGGGATGGTAACGGGCGGAGAGGGCCAATCAGATTGCTTTTTGCCAATTGATTGTCCCTCCCATGGTACTAATCAATTATAAATACAGAACTACAAGTCACAGAATGCAAACAAACAGGACTGGATTCATTCAGCCACTTGACCTGGGTACATTCAATAACTGTGGGCAACTAGTGACCACAGTAGTCATTTACGGCGTGCTGGTTGTTAGCACTTGTAAACGATAATGAAATAAAACCTTGCTCTCTCTCCTCAGTGATATTGCCACATATGTTTAGATGAGAATAGGGCATGACGACAGAGTTCCAGTTTCACACCCTGCCCGGAATCCTAGCTGTGTTGCCTGCTACGCAACAAGACGAATTGATAATCGGCAAACTATGTCCTATTGGCAAGATGGATACATGTTATTTTCTGATAAATTATGAAGCACGTGTGCTTGTTTCACCAATCTCGCCAGGTTAGTCACATCCTAAAAAAATAATAATAATAAGAGCGCATAAAAGACAACACGGCAACATGGGGCAAAAAAACTGTATGCATAGCTCCTCCTTGCAGTCGATCTTTCAGTGGCCAGTTCACCTTGAGCACCAGTGAGAAGTACTGTGAAAGAGGAGGCGGGGCGCCTTTTTGATCGGCCGGGCCTATTGGCTGTTGGTGACAGCTATTGAGTTTCTTATTCTGATGTCACGTCCGGTGCGTGTTTTTTTTAAACAGGATATATAGTTTGCTGCTCCTAGCACGAGTCGACTTTAGTGCAGTTCGGTTGCGCTTGTTGTCAGGTTTGTGGTTGGATTGGGCTGCGGTGGGGGAGAGGTTTTTGGCAGTCAGGGACTGTCATAGAGTGGCGTTTGCTCACCGCGGCTCTAACTTTTCTTTTTCTTTACACACACAGGAACCGCCGCCATGAGAGCGAAGGTGAGTGACAAGAGGAAGGAGGGTTAATGTCTTGCTTACACAGACGCTTGACGCACATGGCGAGTGGAAAAGGCTAGTTGGTGCTGGTCTTTCCTCAGTAATCCGAAGCGTACATGTAATGATGCACGTTGCCCGGTGCCATTTCTACCCCCGCATGCAAATGTTTTAGTGTAGTGACAAGTTGTCTTTAAGCCCACTTGTGTTCCACGTTGTTTTGTTCCATGAATCCAATGCGACATTGCATGAAAAAAAATATCCAAACGGTGGAAGGGCACGTTTGTCTCCCTGGTTTCTTTAGGAAAATAGATTAGCAGCTCATCGGGCCCACGTATCCCTTCTCGCGTGCTGCCGGTTGTTCTGATTTCAGGAATTATAAGGACATACTTTCAATCGATATAGCACCCACTGCCTGTCGGTGCGTAGTATTAACTAAAGGTGAAGGCTAAAAAGAACGGTTGCCATACGTTTTTATTTATCGGTGTCATGATTTTATATATTTAAACTTTTAAATCACTTGTCGTTATTGTTTTAAGTTGATTCACAATATAAAGTGTCGCAGCCACATGGGAAAACTTGTAATGGATGTGTGGGTATGGTGGAACACGTGGCATCTGGAAGGCCTGAGGCAGACTGCATGGCCGCACAGTAAGGTGCAAATTAAGATTATTGCGTTGTTAGTGGTGCTATATTTTGCACTAGTCGGTATATGGTGCCTAATAACACGCCTGGTTTGTGTCGTTTCAAAAACGGAAAAGCGCATATAAACCAGTGCAACATTACTACACCTTCTTTTTGCTAGTACTTTAGGAGTGTAACACTTATGCTAGTAATTTACACCCTTCAAAGGGGTGTTTTATTGAGCATTTGTAAGGTGCTTTATACAACAGCATTGTTTCAAAGTGCCACAAGGCTAAATGGGAAATAACAATGTCATGACAGTAATATACAGTCGTGGTCCTACGAGGCCTTGTAGCATTTGGCTGTGCAAGTGCATTAAGGAGAAGGTAAGTGGGTGGCAGGGGAACAGAGAAGTGGACAAGTGTTGGAGGAGGGCCCGGGAGAGCTGTGCTAAAGGGAGCCAAGGAGGAGAACCTCTGCTAAGTGCTGGTACAGGCGACTCAAGGTGGAATGTGGAGCCACCGAGCAGTGGCCCACAGTGTAATTGGAGGCTGGTTCTGACTGGGAGGAAGGGCCTGGGATCCTGTGATATTCATGAGGAACAGGCCACTGGTCGCAGTAGCAGTGGGGTGATTAGCAGGGAAGGGAAAGGGGTAGAGCAGAGTTTTGAACAGTTTCCAACACATATGGTCTGAGGGGCAGGGAGGCTGTTCAAAGGGAGGGACCTGTGCCCCACCCCCACTCTGCTTGGAGAAGCGTTTGACAGTTAGAGTTGGAATTAGAGTAGCATAGGGCTCTAGCAGGGGAGTTTGGAGATGGTGTGGTCCCAGACCAAAGAATGCCTTGTGAATGATGCATCGGGTCTTGCATTTGCTGCTTGCAGCCACTGGGAGGCAGCTGCCAGATACGGAAGTCTTGCAGCCCTGTTCTGGATTAGCTGGAGGGGGCGAAGGGATTAGAGGGGGAGGTTGAGAAAGAGGCTTAGTCCAGCCTGGAGAGGACCAGAGCTCTGGAGACCTTCAGCTTCTTGGGGGAAGGTGAGAAATAGAACTCGGATGGATTAGATATATTTTTTAAAAATGTGTATATACAGGAGGACCAATGCTCTTTTGGTCACAAAAGAACGCACAATAACTAAGGATCAGATTTGCCCGTAAACAGTGAGCTTCTTACAATGCAGTGAGTTTGAGGAACATTCTGGCCAGGTTGTGGAGGGGAGTAAATGGGACAATACATAAGTGGACATGCATCGATTAAGGACAACCAACATTGTTTTCGTTTAAATTCTTTGTTTTTTCAATACCTTTTTCAGTATTATGTGCTGACAATAAGGCCAAGAATGATAATACAAAAACTCCCTTCGTCAAAGCACATAAAACAGGCCAATTCACACACTACCCACTTTTACCCCACCACCCCCCTGGTATAGGCTGTTACTACCACTGGACCAGAGTAAGCTTGCAGGCACCTTAATCGGTTCAAACCGGACGTTCCACCCGAAGGTTCCCAGTTTCCCTTGCTCTCCATATTCTGGAATCTTTTTGTCTGAAATGTGAGGTTTACCTTTACTGACTTTGGGGGTGTAAACAGGTCTACTTCAGGAACTCTGAAACCTCAAGCATATCTCAGATTTCCCTGGGCAAGTCCACCTCCTGCAAGCTGGGGGAGTGGGGGCATTGGGAGGAAACCCTGCTTGGCTTGTCCACTACTACATTTTCACTCCATGAATGTGAGCTGCCACCATTGGTCTTTGACACCCTTCTGATTCCCCTGGTTTTTAGCCAGGGCCGCCAACCTCCTTGATCGTGTCCCCCCCCCTGGTGATTTTATATGGGCACTTGCTGTGGAATTGCCTGTTTTCTACTGTCTCCCCGAGCATGTAAAGTTAAATTGACTTTACTAGTCTCTTTATAGGAAGATGGTGTGAGCTGGGTCTGTAAATTTAGAGTGCTGGAGGGGTTGCCTAGCTTCCCCTGAGTCAAAGCACTCAAATGTTTCCCTTTCCTATTTAAAGCCAACTACCATGATTTTTCCAGACCGCTAACAGTAGCTAAAAATGTTTTTCAAGATGGTGCCCAAGACCGATCTGTAAAAACAGACTCTGGTCGACTTTTTTTTGCCATTTCTATTAGGAAAGGTCCTGTCTCTGCGCGCCAAACCAGGTTTGGTCCCTTTGTTAGTTGGCCTTTGGCGGGCTTCAGTGCTGAAGCCCTCTTCTGGCGCCCTAGTTTCTGGGATGGACAAATGAGTTGCCCGAAACTCCCTGTGCTTAGTTTCCTAGGAGATTCAACTGCACTCTGGTGTGATTGGCCGGCTGGCTGTCCGGCAAGGACAGCCACCTTGCTGTGTGTGCGACAGCCGGGCTGGGATGAATGGGCTCCTCTCTGCCTCCTTCTCTCAATCATTCCTGAGTACCTGCGATTCAGGATTGGTGTGCCTCCAATGATCTGTGCCTTAATGAGATCCTTCTCATTGGGACCCCTGCTCCCACATTTCCTCACTCTGGCTGCCCCCCTTGGGCCCTCTTCCTTTGCGGCTAGAAACCTTGGTGTCCTCTTCGACCCCAAGGCCCACTACCAGCTGCACCTCAGAGGTATTCTTCCTTTTCTCACTTTCCCCCAGAATCTGTTTGCAGAGTGCCTGGTTAGCCACTTCTGCCTTCCTCTACTTTCTGCTCCACTCTCTGCAGCTAATCCAGAACAGGACTGAAAGACCTGTCCTTGGCCTCAAGCAAGCCCATGGACCATATCTCTCAGCCCTGAAATCTCTCCACTGGCTCCTGGTGGCTCAAAGGATCAAGTTCAAGACCCTCTGCATCGTCCACAAGGCTTTCTGGGGCTGGGGCCCACACTACATCATGCTTTCTCTTCCACAATACCTTGCTTCTCGAGCCCTTCGGTCGGCTACCTCTGAGGGTCAGACGCTTTTCCAGGTATTGAGTGGGGGGAAGATCTCTCCTCTGCAGGTGCCTCCCTCTGAAATGGGCCCCCTGCCCCTCTCAAACTTGAGCTGGACTACCTGAAGTGCTGAAGCAGCCAAAGACCGACCTTCATTTTTTTTTCTTCTCCCTTGCTCTTTTTCTCCTTTCTCTTTTCTCTTCCCCAGACCCCCTCTTGTGTACCTACCTGTCTCCTGTGCCGACTGGTTGCTTGGCTACCCTCAGTCTACTGGGTACCAGCTTCCATGATCTCCCCTGCACTGCCTCCAAGCACTTGGGGGCTTGAGTCCCCTGCCTCCTTGCACTTACCCAGAGTCGCGCTTCCCTTACTTGGAGCAAAGCTGCCCTTATTGCGCCCCCCTCCTCCGTTCCCACTTCCCTTCCTCCCCATGCACTTCACAGCACCTGCACGATCTGAATCACACAAGGCCTAGTAATATCATTGTCTTGTCATACCTCTTTCATCCCTGTCTTGTCACGCCTAGAAACACTTGTGTATATCACATCATAGAATGGACAGCCCATTGAGTGCTGCCAGGGACCATAT
The DNA here is from genome assembly GCF_040938575.1 of Ambystoma mexicanum. Lineage (NCBI taxonomy): Eukaryota > Metazoa > Chordata > Amphibia > Caudata > Ambystomatidae > Ambystoma > Ambystoma mexicanum. The sequence continues at coordinate 713,500,255 of NC_090931.1, forward strand.
GCTAGCTGTAAGGGTGTAGAAGTAGGAGCCTGACCATATCTTCAAAGGACATCCTTCTTGGTGTGCCACCACCCATGTGTGCCTCAAGTGAAAATAGGGGGGGGGTGGGCACCATTCTTAGTAATTACTGTTGTATGAATATTCTAGTAATACATATAGTCAAAATAATTTGTCAGAGCAAGGTAGGAGACTGACGCACAGATGGCATTTTTGTTTTATTTGGGAACTTAAAGAGAACTCTAAGGAGTTTGCCTGCACCAACCATTACTAAGGATGTCAAACAAAGGTGTCAAACCTATTTCCTTTGATTACACTTGAATGGAAACTAAAGTGGGGATCTTGATTCAGAATTTCTTTATTCTGGGTGGTACCTTCACTCGTAGGGCAAAATGTTCTTCGCCAAGGGCAGAACAGCAAAACCAAGTCTCAACGGTTCTTTGGACTGACCCCCCAAGGCACAAAGAAAATAGTCTCTTAACAATGTATACCACTCCTGGCGGAATGTTTCCCCTCCCTGAAGGTCTTAAGTTTCTTAGGATGCCAAGAGAACCTCCCTTTGTTGCAAATTGTTCACTACACCAGGGTTGTCTGGGGGTTGGGGGGGGGGGCGGGGGGTGTCTGACTCCCTTCCCCTGGTCTCAGACTTTGTTTCATCACCAACCTGGATTTTCACTTGGCCAGGTATTACGATCACAAGGCTCCCAAAACTGTCAAGGGTAATGCTTTTCGTTTTGGACTCAGTCAACTTGACTACCTTTGCTGTGACGATACTTCAGTGATTGTGGCTCCCGGACTGCATGCACAATCCACCTTTATTCTTTCCTGCCAGGCACTGTAGTGATTATTCTGCAGGCCTCTTATCGCCTTTATGGGTGTAGGTCCCTGACTCCAACTTTCGCTTCCTGTTCAGTCCGCCTGGTTTATGCTTTCACAACTTCTTATACTCGGGATTGGGGGTCCCAGACCTGTGGCTCTTGTTTCTCTCCAGGTTCCCTGCTTCTAAACGATTGCCATGGGCCCCTTTCACCTCGCCTCACACTCGCATACCTGTCTCTATGGTCTGCATTGATCTTGGGGCTTACATGCTGCTTCTGGCCCACCTTGGTGTTTCCTCGCCAGTCAGAATTTCCCTGTTGCTTGTGGCAGCTCTGAGGGGAAATTTCATTCCTGCGATCACGGTTACTGCACTGCACTTTTGCCGTCCCAATGGGGTACCTGGAGCTGATTCCTCCTCCTTTATAGAGAAGTCCTTCCACACCACCCTCCATGTGGTGGTGTGATCTCTTCATAGTGTCCCATCCGTCTCTGGACTCGTGGTTCCTCCAGCGAGGGCTCGACGTTTGTCTAGTTTTTATGCATACATCAAGTCCATGTTGACTACAACTGCTCACCTTGGTTCCGCGGGGTACTCCGCGCCTCTTCGTCTCGGCACTAAATGGATTAGTCTCAAGAACAAACGGGCCGTCCTGGTATTATGAAGGGGGACTCTATTTAGGTAGTCGCTACGCTTCCTTGTCCCAGTACTAAAAGGGTCAGTCTCAGGATTGATGGAGCCCTTCTTTATCTTGGTATTGTGAAGGGGAACTCTACTCAGATAGTCCTTACTCTTTCTAGTGCTTTGTGTACTAGAAGTATGAGAAACGCATGGTAACAGTGGGAATGGTACTGATTGTGTTGGTGACGAAGATGGGCTAGGGTAAGGTGGGTTGTGAGATAACATGTTCTCCCCAGGTCATCACTAATCCCATAGGGAGCTAATCGCCCCCTGAGAGCCACCTGCTGAGTACCACTCCCATGGGTACTATCGGGCAGCGGCCTCACCTCCCCGGCCTCAGAGAAAGGGACTTTTGTCCTCGAGACAAGAGAACTGGATTAGTCACATGGTCTTCTCGCACATCTGCATGTCCCAGGTGTTGACTGTTTTTGAAGTCTTCCATCCACTGCCGTTGCCAGGATTTTTCAGCCTTTCTCTTGAACTGTTCCCCTGAGTGTTGCGCCCAGTCCTTCCCTTGCTTCCTGATGGCTGGTGATTTTGTTGCCCAGTCAATTCCAATATCACAAAGGGGTAATCGTCTGTCTTAAAGTACTCGGGGCAAATGTGTATCGCCAAACCATTTGCTGCCTTCATTTGCAGAATTTGAAGTGCCTTAGCCCTTGTTGAGCCAAACCCTCAAGTGAATACGGCAACTGGCTGCGATATTGGCTCCCATAGCCATGCCTGCCCACTCATCTAATCCTACAGAGCAGCCCCATCTGCTTCTGCAAAATCTGTCAATGGAGCACAGTATGCCTCTTCCAGTGCCTTGCACAGTTTCTGGAAAAAACAAAACCATACTGCCTTTGCTGTGTATGCACCATACTGTTCCATTGTAATATTTCTTTAGGGCTGTGGCAGTTTTTCTTTCCACAGCATCTCTTACTGCAGTTTGTCTATGGCCACAAAAGCCCTCCCATCTAGGATAGATTTTGATGTGCATTGAGGCATTACCACATGCTCTGGACCGTCCTGTTCCATTGGAATCTTTTATGTCAGAGTTTGACAAATATTGGGGGGGGGAGGGGGTATGCTTGTGTCATTAGGTTTTCTAGTGGCTGGATCTGTGAATCCCCATGTACCCCCAAACATGCTAATGCAAGGTCTAATTTAATACTCCAGTGGATTATCCTGCTGCATCTTGTCTGAAGCAGGGTATGTTGTATCTTGCGGCTTACACTTTTCCACTGGCCCTGACTTCAGTTCAGGGGGTGTGACCCTTCTGCATCAGTTCGGGCCTGCTCGCCCCTAGAGTCTTGAGAATCACCTTACGCTTTGCCCCGTTCAGCCTTGTGTGAGACTACCCAACATTTATCTGCTTGGTATTGGGTCTGCTTGGTATTGGGTAACCCACCTTTTGGTATATGTCTCTACTACACAAGCTGGTAGTGTGACTGAGCAGCTCAGTCACATCTCGAGGGGTAAATGTGAGCTGTACAAATGAAATCCGTAAATACAAGTAGCCAAGTAACACTTACACTCAGGGTTTCAGTTATAAATAATTATTTATCAATGTTTAAGTAAAGGCAATTCATGTAACCATATACATTTACTAAACATCACTTTCAGAATTAAAAGTTGGATCTTTGGATATGCTTCTTACACAATTCCTACACCCATCACAAGGACAGTAATTGCATTTATATATCGCACTAGTATACTTTGCAGATTCTGAGGTTGCAGAAAGGAAAGTTTCTCAGTATGTGAGGACAACTAAATCTTCAAATGAAATCTAGATAAGCCTTTCCCAGCAGTAACGGTGTACAGCTACCACCCATGAGGGACCAACAGTATCAGACAATGGACTAGAGTCTTCAGGGAGCCAGGACAGCCAGCCGTTTGGGACACAGTATGGATTTGAGGCACTTCTTGGATCAAAGTCTTAAAGTTAGTTTGTTAGACCATCACTTGTAAAGAGTTGGACTCAACTCTAAAAAGTAAGCCAATGCAATTCCCAACTGAGAAGAGCATGGCTAAAAGGCAATAAGGTAAGTACCCCACGCCTATGGTACCTCTGGTTTGAAGAAGAATGGTCCAGCAGGATTCTGTCTTGCTACAGCATTATAGATCCTTGTTCCTGAGACTCAGTCGGTGGGGGGGTGAGGTGGGTACAAGAGGGAGGATGTCTGGAGGGCTCCTGCGGCAGTACTTGGGAGGTCGTCAGCAGCTACTTGATCCTTTTTGTTCAGCGGTACTTCACGGTTTTAGCACTTGGCAAACAGCACTGTTCCGGATCTTGGACACCAGTTGACCCTCTTCAATCATTTGGTCCTGTACTGGTGAGGGGACTCTGGAGGTCCTGCTTCTGGAGGGTCCTTGTGAGACTCCTGGAGCTTCTAGCCGGATTCGTTCTGTGCCAGACGTTGCACTCTACTACAGACACTCGACCCCTGGCATTGGTCTTCTGAAGCAACGGAGAGGCACAGCAAGTGGTATAGTGGTCCAGTGTAGTTCGTCTCTGGGTTAGTTGGTTCCACTAACCCAAGGGGAGAAGTCGTGCCACCTGCAGCTTCTGTCAGTGAAAAAGGAGTTGGCACAGCAGCAGGGTTTCACTGGGCCTTTCAAGGTCCAGGAGGTTGCAGCAAGCTTCGTTCACGGTTTCTACATCGGGTGTTTCTCCCAGTGGTCGACTCTGCCTGTAGTCCCAAAGCCCTCTCCTTTTAAGCAGTTTCTTCATTCATGCACAGTTTAGGCTGTCCATCACACAGCAGGGTGACTGTCCTCAAAGCACATGCAGCCAATTGGGTATAGTTGCATTCCTGGAGACAAAGTACTGGAGTTTGGGGACCCTCCCTCACATCCTGTCCTTCCAGACACTGGAGCGATGGGTGGGCTTCAGAGCTGAAGCTCGCCAAAGGGCGAACCTGTCTCAACACAGAGAAACCCAAGAACGACACCAGAATCAGAAAATGGCAAAAAAAGACTAATACTTTTGACAAAATGCTTAACCATGGGTGATGTACTGCAGCTGAGGGTTCAGCCTGCAGTGGAAATGCACAATGGTAGGAAAAAGTAAACCACTGCCACCAGCCATTTAAAATAGTCAGGGTAACATGCATGAGGGAGGGCGGGTAAGGGCCGCAGCCCTCCGCATAAAATGGTGTGTGCTGGACCTACAAATGGTAAAGGTAAGTCAATTTCACTTTACTTATTCCTAGGAACTGTAGTTCACAGAAATCTAGGACTCTGCACTGAAGATGCTGTGCCACCATACAAAAAGCAGATGCCTGTGGAGTTTCGGACTCCAGAAACGGTGATCTGTATCGGGTATAAACACATGAGTGAGACAGGTCTCGCTCACTTCAGGGTTAAAAATAAGAGACTCCAGAAAAAGAGCTGCGTGTCTCTAATGTGGGAGGAATTTAGCACTGAAATGAAAATGCTCCCTAATAAGCAGGGTATGGGCTAGTCCTAAATCGTTGCTTTCCTAACTCCCTGCAGTGGAGAGATGAGGGAGTAGCTGCACTCCCCTGCAGCAGATGGAGACTGTCTTTAACTAGGGATTATAGTACAGAGGGGTTATTCTTACTCTGGTTAAGCCAGGGCGAGAGCCTTAAAGTGTTGTGAAATGTTCCTGTTGGGAGGGGCAAGGCCTCAAATGGAAGTACTGGGAGAGGGATGTGGAGTTAGAATGTTTTTTTTTTTACAGGGGCAGCCATTTTCGTCTTCAATGCTGCTGTCTACGTTGGTGGCATTTGCTGAATGTTTGGAAGGCCTCGTGTTATTTCCATGCTGCTAAGCTGAGTTGAATTTCCACTTTAAAAAAAAATAAAATTATCGTGGTCTGTGGTGGCCAGTTTTATTACTTGGGCATAGTGTATTACTATATCCCCTTTCAAGCATTGGAGACTTATAAACTGTTTTTCTTGGTGGCAATCGCCTTGTTCCGTAGGCTGGGAGTTTGGTTGCAACTGAACCCTATCTGACATTTGTTCTGGAGGGGTTGGTGTCCTTCCGACCCTCAGTAAGTTCTTGGGCAATTCTGGCATTGCTCTGCTCTACCTGTAGGATATGGCAAGGGTAGTGAATGTACAATCCTCTGTAGGTGGGTGAGGACAGTCATGAAGCTGGTGTATGAGGATTAAGATCTGCCCCGCCTGTGATTGTGTTGGGAAGATCCAGCTGCGCAGTGTTTGCCACCTGTGCAGCTCAGAAGTGCCACAATAGGGGATATTTTTAGGGCCGCCACATGTGCTTCCCCTGAAATGTTTCACTCACTAAATGTCTGCCTCCTGAGGCAGTATTTTGGTTCAGTGCTGTTCTGTTATTAATTTCCACTGTCGTTCAAATCTCCTTGACATAGATTGGTATATCCTCCTGCTGTAAGATCTGTTTTTCTGAATATTTAATGGTAATCCCATTACGTTTGAGTCCTTCACTTCGTCTTGAAACTCCTCTCCTCTAGGATTAGGGGGGGGGGGCAGGGAGGAGAGGAATGTATACTGGTCAATCATGACTAGAATTGGTGGGGACTACCCTTATGCCCTCCCTACCTCGTGGGAGGGGTCAGCGTCACCACATTTAGCTTCTCGCTTTGGTTAAAACAGGTGGTTATTTCTTTCTTGCGACGCATGGAAGCTGCCTGCTCTAAGGTCGGGGAAAGTAATCTGGCTGTCTTTGTCTATCTAGCTCCAGAGATGGCCAGTCCGGAAACTGAGTCCTGTGCACAAACCTTCAGGGTGTATTTGGATTTGTAAAGCGCACATCAGCCCAGGGGCATTGTGGCGCTTGTTAGATAACTTAGTTGCAAATAAAATGAGCATATATAAAGGTTACATACATGATATTGTACATATTTACAGTGATCGTTATGATTAGCAAGTAGTTACACTTTACATTGCGAGGAGTGAAAGCTTAGTTTTCTCCAAAAAGCAGGGAGTGAGTTTTCTGCTTTGATGTCTGCGGGTAGTGCGTTCCAGGATATGGCAGCAATATTATGGGAAGCCTAGGCCGCCGGCTTTGGCTCTGTTGCGTGGGATGTGAAGTTGGTTGGTGTATTGTGACCTGGTGGGGCGTGTAGTAGAGGATTTGGAGATAGTTTCAGATAAGTATGAGGGTGCAGAGAGGCATTTTTGTGTGAGGGTTAAGATTTTGAAAGTGATAACGCTCTTTGACTGGGAGCCAATGAGCTTCTTGTCTGGCCAGGGAGATATGCTCTCTTCTAGGAATGCTTGGTGCTGCACGGAGGGCATTGTTCTGTGTGAGTTGTCTGTTTAGGTTTTTTTGCTGTAGTGCCTGCTAGAAGGGCATTGCAATAGTCTAGTTTGGCGCCAATGGTTGCTCTTGCTATTGAGGCAGTTGGGTTTGGCTAGAAGGTTTTATGGCGTTGATAAGTGTGGTATGCACAGAGGAGGACTTGATAGCGCTGACCTGTTTTGTCATGGTTAGTGAGGAGTATAAACTCCCAGCGTCTTGACAGCTGTGGATACGGGGATAGTGGAGTTGTTGATGGTGAAGTTGGTGTACAATAAGTTTAGCTAAGGTGTTCTTTTGGCCTAGTATCATGATTTCTGTCTTGTCCCCATTGAGGCAGAGGCCATTAACCGCCATCCATGCCTGGATGGTGGAGTAGATTGTGTTAAGTGTCTTAGCATCTTCATAGTAGGCTCCAGTGAGCGGTAGAAGTACGTGTGTTGTCAGCGTAGTTCGTGCACACGAGTCAAGCTTGTCGATGAGAGGCTTCGTGAACAATTTGTATAGTGTGGGTGCTGTGCAAGAACCCTGAGGCACTCCGCAGTGGATTGTGGTGGGTGTAGCGCTTGCTATATCTTAGAATACTTTCATGGCTCTTCCTTTGAGGAAGGAGGTGACCCAGAGCGCTGCTTCTTTGGAGAAATTAGCAGAATGTGTGAGGTGTGAGTTAGTCTTATGGTCAACGAGATCGAATGCTGCTGAGGGGTCTAAGAAGCAGCAGGGCTGGCTTGCCTTTGTCCATGATTTGTGTGATCTGATTTTTTGAGATCACCAGGGCTGTTTCAGTGCCGTGTCCTTTCCGGAAGCTAGATTATGAGCCGCTCTGTCCAGTAATTTAAGGAGGAATGGTGCCGTGGTTATTGGTCTGTAGTTATTGGGTTGCAGGGGGTCGAAAGACTTTATTTTTTTAGTAGAGGGCGGACCCAGGCCTCTTTGAGGCTGTCGGGGATGATGCCTGCATATGGTAAAGGAACATCCTTTCATAATTTTCAGAGATGTGCTGTTAGCATTTAAAGAGCAAATTTGTGTCATTTGCATGTCTAAATTGCACCTTTACACATGCGTGTGCTAAAAGCACATCTCTATGCATATGCTAATGGCAGACATTGTTTTCAAGTATTGATAGTACACGTTCTGTTGAGCAAGCCTGATATTTGCACACGTTGACAGGACACCTCTACCCATAACTACCTCCAATCTCTTATCTGCACATGCTATTGGCACATCTCTTCTCGTCTGCTAATGGTGCATCTTCTCTGCGCACATACTAGTGGGACAGCTCTGTACATGCATGCTAACTGCACACATGTGCACAGAGGTGCATGCTAATGACACGCCTTCTCTATGCACATGCTAATGGGACATACCCTCTCCGCACATGCTCACTGCACATCCCATCCCTGCATATACTAACATACTGTGCAGCGACGGGATCTGCAGTTATGTGCAAACTCCACATCCTATCTCTGCGCATGCTAATTGCACATCTCGGCTCTGCATGCTAATTGCACTTCTGTTCCATACTAATGGCACACCTTCTTGGCACATACAAATGACACATCTTCACTAAGTACATACTAGGACATTTCTTCTGCGAGTGCTAACATAGCATCTCCTCTGCCCATGCTATAATGGCACATCTCCTCTCTGCCAGTCTTAATGGAAGGGCTCCCTTTTACACAGGCTAATGTTGGCAAAGTATATGCTAGCGTTTAATCCAAAGAAAGGCTGGAAAGGAGGGCAGCCTGTACTTCCCAAGTTCCAATTACGTGGAGGGATGACGCAGCCTTGATGGGTGTGGCACAGAGGGAAGACCGCAGAGGAGTCGCTTCTTTCTTACAAGACATCCAATAATGAAGAATAACCGTTCACACAAGTTACTATCGGTGCTGGAAATGGACAAAATGTACTGGGGCCAAATGTAGCCGATATATTTTTTCCCCTTTCCTTATTCAGCCTGACTCGAACACGTCCTCACCAGCCCCACCACAATGCCCAACAGTGCTTCCCTGGCATTCTGCTTGGTGTTGCTCTAATAAAATTCAAACTGGGATAACTGTTACCACAGTGCTTAAAAGCTGAGGGAATCTTGCTAAAAGCGCTATATAAGAACACATACTCCCTTTCCACATGTTATTGGCATAGCCTCTGTACACATGCAGCAGCACATCTCCTATCAGCACATGCTAACTAAGCTTCTATTTTCTGCATGTGCCAGTGGCAAATGGCCTCCCTGCATGTGCTAATGGCAAGGGCTGCTCCCCCCCCCCCCCCCCCCCCATCTCTGGTGCAGGGTAATGGAACCGTTATCCCTGCATGGGTTAACGGCCCATCCATCATGGTATAGCCCACCAGCAAGCGCACGTCTTACTACAGCCAGCATAACTTTATAAATTATACATTAAAGAGCAGGTTTGCAACGGGCCATGGTGCAGCAAATAAAGGAATTATTGTCTGCTTACAAGAGACATGGCTTATACACTCTCCAGTACTTGATGGCTATGAAACCCACACAGTATTAGCCAAGAAAGGCTCTCTAGGCCGTCCAACGGCCGGTCTCCTGATAGCAATCCGTAGCGGACGAGGTCTCGTAAATTCGCAAAAGCTAAAAGAAAACCACTTCATGCTAATGGTAAAGTTAAATTGGATTACCAAAAAAAGAGAATCGTCTAAAACCTTGCTAAAGACACTTATAATTGTGACCATCTACTGGAACCCAGCCACTATTGAAAGTTCAAGATTTATTAACACAATAGAACAAGAACTGGACTGGGTGCAAGTTACACATAAGCCTGACCACGTAATCTTATGTGGGGACCTCAACATAAACAGTCAACCCTTGGCAAATTCAAAGGGACATAGATCGAAAAAATTAGTAACAGACCAGAGGCCGACAAAATGGCAAAACTTAATGAAGTCTAGATCTTTTGACAACTTAGATCTAACATTTCCCGACTCTAATAGACTTCCAACTTGGGAAAGAGCAAATTCATCCTCCACAATTGACTACATCTTTGTATCTCGTTCTCTACTACCCCACATAATCTCCTTTAAAGTGATTAAAACAAAGGAAAGTGACCATAATCTACTAGAAACAATTTGGTCTACCTCCTCTCCGATTAACCACACCATGACCTCAGATATTGAACTCTCCACGCAAGGAACAAGACTCAGATTAACGGAAAAAGCAATAACCACTATCACAGCGCAATACAAAGACTACAGTAATCAACCCCCTAGGACAGACGTGGACTACCTGCCCCTATTGACCATCTTTAAAGCTCCTCAAAAAAAAAAGAAGACTCCACCACTAGACCGAAACCATACCTATGACACATTAGTCACGGAAAAAAAAAGAGAACTGAGGAGAATAAAAAGACAAGCAAAAGGGTTGGAGCCCTCATCAGCACTCGAGACCATTAAATTGGCCGTCAAAGACTACAAATCATGGTTAAAAGGCTACCGCCATAAGTTGTACCAGCAAGACGCGGAAAATATTCTCATGGCCATCACCAGAAACAACGCCAGAGACTTTTGGACCTTACTTCATTCAACTGCACCAGGAGATCGACCATGCCAAATAAATGGAATTGGTCAACTGACCTGGGAACACCACTTTCAAATCCTTTTTAAGAGTCCAACTATCAAAACCCCTTTGATGGAACCAAACGAAACCCCCTGGATCAGTGTGGACAACATTGAGGACATCATTGCCTTAATTAAAAAGTTAAAACCATCACGTGCGCCTGGACCGGATGGCATCACGAACCTCGACTTGAAATCCCATCCAGAGACTTGGGCTCCCCTTTTGAGCCAAATATTTAAACGCTGCACAACCACAAAATCAATTCCATCTTCATGGACTTGTGCAAACGTCGTCCCTATCTACAAAAAAGGGGATAGATTAGACCCAGCGAATTATCGCCCTATTGCCCTCCTTGACCCAATAGGCAAAATGTTTGGGTCCTTGCTGCTAAAACATTTTATTACTTGGGCCAAAGACTCCCCGTGCCACGATAACCTCCAAACTGGCTTTAAAAAGAACCTGGGGACTAACGCCAACATTTTGATATTGAGTGCCCTCAAAAGCAAAATCTGGGAGGGTCGCCCACGTCTATATATCATCTTCGTCGATCTCACACAAGCTTTTGACAAAGTCGATCGAGAAAGACTGTGGAGAAAGCTTACCCTATGGAGATGTCCATTAGACGTACTCAACCCAATTAAAGCCCTCTACTCAAATACTACCATGAGGGTCCGCCTGAACAAGCAAGGCACTCTAACACAAGCAATAACAACAAACAGAGGCGTCAAACAGGGATGCCCACTAGCACCGGCTCTGTTTTTGTCCTATTTAGGCGACTTCCAGGAAACGGAAACAAAGATTAGAGTTTTTCCGCCTAAACTCGGAGGAGAACAAATCAGTCGCCTACTCTACGCCGACGACCTAATCTTGCTGGATAATACCCCCATTGGCCTTCAACGTCAATTAACAAATCTTCAATTCTACATGACGTCAAACAATTTGGAAATAAATGAATCCAAAACAAAAATGATGATAATAGAGAAATTCTCTAAAAAGAAATCGGCACCGAATTTGAAACTTGGCACTACTACCATTGAAAAAGTCACAACTTTTAAATATTTGGGAGTCACCCTAGATAGCTCATACAAAGAAAAAGCAATGCAAGAGTCCCTACGCGCCAAAACTACCAAGCTAGCCACACAAGGAAAGGCGATTGACATTAAATATGGTAGATTCTCAATTAGACCTGTAAGAGATTTCTACAAAATGAAAGTTATCCCATCCTTGACATATGGCGCCGAAGCAATGCCGAACCTTCCCCACGACTTATGGCCAAAATTAGAAGCAAACTTCTGGCGCCCAATTTTGGGCCTGCCGAAAACAACTCCGATATCAGTAATTAGACGAGAACTAACTCTCTCCTCGCTAAAATCAATTGTGGATTGCAATAGCGTTATGCTTTATCGAAAATGTAGACAGAAAGAAACGCTTTACGCATACCAACTGATAAGTGAAGAAATCCGACTGGGCACTTGCCATATGCTCACTCGATGGGAAAGTAAAGTCTTGAACATCCTAGACTCAGTTGCCTGTAACACAGAAGATCTCATCGCCAACCCCGTTCGAGTTGTCAAGAAAATCAAAGAACTTGACTGGATCAACACCAATGACTCTGCCTCAAAATACAAACTTTCCAGTCACCTTCCTCCTTTCTCCAAGAAACTCGACGCTATCCAACCTTTTCTGAAACTATTCCCAAATAGAGCGGCCCGAAATTATTTTTTAAAAATAAGATTGAACCTTCTAGAAACCAATGAAATACTGGCGATTAGACATCAATCCTTATCCAGCTTCTGCCGTCTCTGCAAGTCCACCACGGACAAGGAAACCATACGCCACCTCCTCCTGAACTGTCCGGCGACGATAGAAATTCGTGACAGATACCTGACAGACATTTTTACAAATTTTACTCTTCAAAGCGAAGAAACGTGTTGGAACAAACTGTTGGACGGAGACAAACAGGCATGGCAGTTGGCAACTATAAACATCATGAAACACATCCTTAACGTGCTTCTTCCAACACAGACAGAATGAAAAGTTCCACCGTTTCTTCCGCTTCTCTCGAACAATTCTTTCCTCTCAACTTTTGTTAAAAAATCTAGAAAGATTATATACAAATAAAAAAAAAAAAAAAAAAAAAATAAAGGAATTATTGCAAATGTGTTGGCTCCCGCTGCTTTATTTCAGCACTGTGAGGGGAATGGTGGGGGTGGCTGGTGACTTGTGAGAGCTGACCTACTTGTCCTCCCTCCCATGCCGGTGCGCAACAAAACCTACATTTTGGGGGGGGGGGGGTTTAAGTTGTGATGGGAGGGGCCACTAAAATAGGCAGGGCAAACTTGGAGGCTCTGCCCCCACTGTTCTACCACCTCCCTCATGGTCTGCTGTGGGGACCAACTATCGATTAGTAATTTTAAAGCGCAATATGCAGAGGTGATGGAGGACTTTCTTGAAAGTAACAGCTTTAAAGTTTTACTGTGTTCAAGTACATTTTTCTGAACCAACACAGTAAAATTAACGCTGTCAGTTTGGGGAATGGCTCACCTCTGCCTAACAAAATGCAAGTGCGCCCATCCAGGAATGCACCTAGCCTAAAATGTAGGGATGGGCTAACCCTTCAAATGTTGAGAGGCACTAACTTCAGAGACTGGAGGAGTGGCAAACTTTTGTTGGGGTATCTACCTTCATTAACTGTTGTAATAAGACTATTCTAGTGCAGCTTCAATGTGACAATCAGTTAACTGCTTTCTCCTTTGAGTCTGAAACACCCACTTCTTGCAGATCCTGAAGGTCCTAGAAAGTGTGAAAATGGCAGATGTTGTGCAATGAAAGACTCAATATCATAGCACAACAGGACATTGCAGAGTGTGGAGCAGTACTCTGGACGGCTCAAGCAACTTCAGTGGCTGGGAGCAACAGGGGAGAAAATGTAATGTTGGTTCTATCGCAGTCCGCTGTAGTAGAATCTCTGGTGCACTGGCTGGTGAGACTGTCGGCCTGTCACATACAGTGTTACAAGACTGGGGAGGGCCAGTGCAGCAATAATGCAATTCTATGCAGCAGTATTGGAGCCACTAGCAGAGGAGCACCAGGATACACCAATGTGTCCCTACACTTATTAAAGCGGTCCCATTGTAAGGGTGTAAACTTTTATAAGCACTCCAATTTTTGCAATTAAAGTCAGGGTGAGATTACATTATTTGCCCAGGATCAGTTACGCTAAACAGCAAAACTTTGATTTTAACCCACTCTTTCAATTTGGGAACAGCCACCTTCCGCGTTTTACTTGGAACAAAAATGTAAGTTTTGGTTGACAAGACCTACAATAATACTGTCCTATAGAGTTTATTTGCAAAATAAACAAATTGCATAGTAAAGCATCATGACAACATGTAAATGCTTATAGCAGCATGTTGGGCCGAAATATCACTGTACCTTATTTTCCACATCCTGAATGGAAAACTTTCAGATGCAAAAGGCAAAACATCCTGATTTACCCACTTTATTTTCAGCGCTTTAAAAACACACAAAAAAAATAAAGTTCTGCCATAAACTCAGGTTTGGCGATTCGTCACAAACCTCCACTGTTGATATATGGTTAAAGAACATTCAACTAAAGACATCGAAGTAAACTTAATTTTTAGCATATGAAGTTATTGGAGATTATGGGCAGTGCTCCAGATAAGATTTTGAGGGAGTATTTTACTCCCTGTTTTTACAATTGGAGAGTAAATGCAATTTCAAGCGAGTAAAAATGTGTTCACTTTCACAAGTGTAAAATGTGTCTGAAATGTTCAGACATTTGGGGAATAAAACTTGTCCCTGCATTCAGCCAGTGATAGAAATGAGGACTTTAGGCATGATTGCAGGCATTGACTTTGACTAACCAATCAGTCAGCACTGAGATGGTAACTGGACCAGTGTGGGGGTGAGGTGTGGTAAGCTGCACAGTGGAATGGTGCCTGCGCCAACAGCATGCCTGAATTCATGGAAAGGCACAGTGTGCAGCTTGGGCACCTACCAGCTGTGCACACAGACTTAAGCAACAGTTTGTGGTACATTTTTAGTGTGGTGCAATGCTCCAATGAGGAAGGAAAACAAATTAACCAGAGGGATTTTCATTTTGAATTGTGTAAAGGCTACCCAGGCAAGGTTTCCCAATATAGAGGAAGCTAGCGCTTTTAATAACCGGAAATAAAAAGCAGACTCATCCTTGCCAAGTTTCAAACTCGCGAACCTGATAAAACTATCTCTGCAGCAGGTGCATTTTCGGTTTAACGCGTACCCTGCTTCAGTATTCAGGGTGCATGCAATACCATTCTAGACAGACACACATACATGCACTTGCCAGTGTACATATTTGTCTGGTCTCCAAGTCGTACCAACTGCCTGAAAGTGGACTTTATAACAAAGCCCTGCTATCCGCTGGCTTCACTTAATATAGGAATCCCATTGCACTTTGGTACTTAATGTCTCACCTGATGTTTTAACACGCGGTATAGGAATAATCAAAGATTGGAGAAGGGCTGAGCCAGCATTGAGGGCCTAGACCCTACGACCTGCAGGATGCATGCAGCTGGCGCTAAACTGTCTTACTGCATTACAAACGGGTGCAGGATTCTCAAAATACCTTTGCTTTCTAGAGCAATGCTGTACAATGGGGCACATCTTCTGCTTCATTCCTGAAAAGATAGTGTCTCGTGGCCATCAAGTGGCAAAGGCACTACAGAACATGAGCTCACTCACGGTATCTGGAGACCCGAAGCTTGAAGCAAAATCCTGTCACACCTCCCCTGCTTATAGTTTTCTCATCACGTTGTGTGAAGTATCAACTGATACACAGTGAAATAGAAGAGCAATACAATAAACTGGAAATACAGGGAAAAACAAATGGAGTACTGGTTGTAGAAAATATTAAATTACTTCTTGTACAGAACCTGGCGAACACACACCTTCAGTGACGGAGCCTCTTTGTGGGTAAAGGGAGTCCAGGCATCTCCTGTTGCCTCCATCGCCCTGGGTGTCTGGCTGTCTACTGAACTTCTTCTGGAGCAGTTTGGCCAGTGTTCGAAGTTGGTATAAATATATGCACAGTGCATTATGCACTGTAAGAACACAGAGGATGCCATTGCCAACTAAGGCCAGTATTTCCCAATGCAGGAACACCAGTGCTGCCTGAGCCCAATTACACCATTACTGACACTATACAGGACACCCGAGTGAAGGACTTTGTGTACCACCAACCTTTCCCATCCCACTGTGTGAACACTTGTGCTGCATATGGGCTTCACATTCTACTTACTGTAAGAAAACTTGTGCTTTGTGAGCCCAGTAGTGCCATTATTTGCCTCAGTAAGAACATGCATGCTGCCCCTTTTCGCTAAGCCTCTCTTCAGGCCCTGGTCAGACATTTGCTGCCATGGTGGCGTCACCTCCCATGATCTGCTGTCCTAGGTGCAGGGAGGTGACGCCACCATGGCACAATTTTATTCAATCTTCAGTTCCACTCTTGCAGCTCATCGCCCTCTCGTTCACCCGCTCTCATCCACACCAGCGCTCCTCCCTGCTCCCTCTTGCACCTTCACTTGCATGTATCCTTGCACTTTCACATCCTTTACACGCCTTCTCACTCATCATTATCACACTTGTGCTAGGTCTCATGTAGCCTCGCATCTGAACACCCGTGCACGCTCGCACACTTGCTTTTTATTACTTATGCTTTTCTTACACACCCTTGCATCCCCACACCCATTTTCAGACCACTGCCGGCTAGTACAAATTGAGGTTTCAAAATCGCTATGACGCAGGTTTTAATTTGCATAAACGGCAGGGGATCGGCACACAGATGATTTGTCCCTGCAGAGTGTCCTGTACAGGAGAGTAGCAGATCTGAGTGCTTCAGCTCCAAAATCCTTTGTCTGCTGGCACAAAAATTAATTAAAAAAAATGTGCCATTTCACTTGGGTGTGAATGGGCGAGGGCCCCGGTAGATGTTTCCACTACTGGTAACACAAAAAAAAGTTAGTGAGCTGATTATAGATAATGACGGTTGGTAATGCTTAAAGTTCAGATCACCATGTATTCCTTGACAAATGCTGACAAGTCCAAAATAAAAGGGGGTTGGGTACTTGGGGCAGAGTAAGAAAATGTTGCTTATTTCTACGCAACCCACCAAGTCCAAATCAATTTCGGAGTCTTCTCACGAAGCTCGTGTGTGCATAAACTAATGGTTCATACTGCAGTGCCATCTACTGGCAGAGGAATTTATTCAGTGACAATCCGGCGTAAATGGTACGCATTTAAAAGTGAAATGTGGCGTACTGGCAAGAATTAAATGCATAAAAAGGCCCATTACGCCCCTTATCTGGAGGGCTGCTTGTAGATTGTCTGCTAAGGTGTTGGGGTCATTGGCAAAGGGGGGTGCTAGTTAGGGATATTGAGGTAGGGGCACAGGTTGTCCTCGTTGAGCTTCTCACTTGCGCTGCGGTAGCAGGGGTGAGAACTTTGTGGGTTTCACTGATGATTCGATTCAGTTGTGATTGGGGCAGGGTGGTGTTGGAGGTGATGGTGAGTGGCAGTTATGATCTGCGATCCAGTCTAGGATGCAGCCTTTTGTGTGTTAAGACAACACTTTTTGGGTGAATCCTAGATCGTTGAGATCCTTGTGAAAGGAATCGGCAAGTTTGTCTTTGTCATCATTGAATCTAAGTTGAAGTCTCCTTGCAGGAGGGTCTTGGTGGAGCTTTTGAGGTTATTGCATAGTATTTGTAGGTGTTCGAGTCTGGGGAGGTCTGGGGGGCGGTACCAGCCATGAATGTTGATGGTGCTGTTGGGAGACAGCGTAAGTTTGGCAGATAGAAGGTCAGAGTTGCTGGTCCAGGGGTGACAAGTCGAAGGTGGAGGATCTTTGTAGATGCTCTGCCTCCTACTCGTGCTATCTTGCCTGAGGATGGTGAATCCTGGTGGTAGAGCAAGTAAGTGCGATAGCGGGGCCAGAAGCTACGTGCAGCCAGGTTTCTGTGATGCTAGTAGGTCAATGTTGTCGGTTATGAGGTCGTGAATCATGTGTATGCGCCGGGAGGGAGCATACATTGATGAGAGCACATTTTAACGTGTGGTGTATGTAGGTTTTTAGAGGTCTAGATGGGGGTGGAGTTAGGTGGGTCGTGTGTACTGGCAGTGTTGGGCCTGATGTGGTTGATGGGTGACTGCTTTCATTTGTTCGAGGGGGCGGGGGGGAAGATTGTGTGTAGAGTGGGAGCCTAGTCTATGGTTTCTGCGTTCAGCAATCGGTGTAAGAGCTGAGTCTTTCCAGTCTACACATAGCTGTGTGGTAAGGTGGTGAAGAGGATTTGTCTGCTGGCGATGGGTGATTGAGTAGAGATGTAGCAGTGGTAATGAGTTGAGAGTTAGTGGTGGCCGGGCTAGGCGGTGTTTGTTTGGGATGGGGGGAGTGCAGTGATTGGTGAGATGGCAGAGAGTATGATAAGGGAGGTGAGCCAAGTGGTGGGAGGTGGAGAACTTACTGGGCATCATTGTATGCAGTGTGGTTTAGACAGTCGGCCAGATTCGATTTTGCGCAAGAGGACTAAAATCAACAGTGGGCAGAAATGAGCAGTGTGTCCTAAAAATCAGTTTTACTGTCAGTTTGCAGTGCTGTCCAACTGACTTTATTGGTGGATAAGAGCGTGGAGTAGACCACCCAACTATGAAATGTATTTAAAAATGTGGCAGATTTAAATGCTTATCTTGAATATCGGCAACATTTTTCTGTAGTCGGTCGAGATCCGAGGGGTGAAGAGACTGGTTTTCTGTTTTGATCCCAAAGATCAGGTGGACTGTGGCATTCTTGATGCCCTGCAATCTAGACTCAATACTAACCGGAAATAATGGTTACCAAGCGTTTCATGGCAACTCATTGCAGCAGTGTTCATGCTTTTAATGCCATTTACATGAAGTATTGCCAATATCTGCATATTAAGCGAGTGTATACATAGCTCTAAATTGAGGGGAGCTGGGAGCTATTTAGCACCCGCTTGTAGCCTAGAAGAGCCTGGTTAACCTGCATAATGGGTTGCAAATAGTCAAAATGTTAGGTTTGCATGTTACATGTAAGTAGATTATGCAATTAGCTGCTTTGTTTGCCATTGATGGCCCCTGGTCACTGGCTAATGCTGGACACAGAGGAGCTGCTCTTAGCTCCAGCTTTTGCAATTCCGACCCCTGACTAACTGAGTGGGGGGCAGTGGTGTATTGCTATGCAAAATCACCCCAGTCTCCTTCTGTAATTGCACAAACTGGCTGCCCAACGATTGGCAGCTGCCAAGGCAATTCCACTGGTTACAATTAATCCTCACTTTTTGGTGTGTACACAGGAGGGAGACCGTACTCGGACGTAGGTGTGTCTAGGGGATTAAGTTGTTGCCACTGACTCTGAATAAGACCATGTCTTTAGTTGTGTGTAATCCTGTCCCATATGGGAAGTGGCCTAGCAGTGGTTTTGCTGATGTTGGTGGCCGCACCATGGTTGATCCTGTTCTGTAATAGTGCAGACTGACTTAATGGGAATCTGCCCAGCCAAGTCTTTAGTAAACATTCAAAGCTATCATCGGCTCATCAAAGTTTATTTGGATTAAACCTTCATCAAACACAAAAATCAAATACACAAGTTGGATTATTAGCTATCACTTTTCTGTTGTATTTTGTCAATCTCTACCGGAACATGTTAAGACAACCCTATTTGCTTAGGCTACACTTTGATTTATGTATGGTCGTTTGTAGTTGGGTATGTTGTGCTAATCTGTTTGCACGTTGACGGTATTCCTACATATTTTTGTCTTGCAGTGGCGCAAGAAGCGGATGCGGAGGTATGTGGCTTTTGCTATTATCTGGGAAATGTTACATTTTTTGCGATGAATCTTTGTTGGGAAGTTTTAGAGCATGAACAATGATGCCTCACGTCGTCCTGTCAATTCTAAAATGCATGAGCTAATTTTTGTCTGGTTTTAGTTAATAAATTCATGGGGTTTTTTTCTTTGTTTTTTTGTATGTACAGTACTTGTTAATGTTCCCCCTCCCCAAGTGGTTGCAATGGATTTGATACTTCGTACCTGCACACTGAAGTACCATTCTTGGTTGCAGTGGACACTGCACTTGGCTTGCGATTTTAGCACATCAGAATTTCATTTATGCTCCATTTTCAAAATGTTTTTTCTTACCCACCCATCTTTAGTCCAAGCATAACATGACAAAATTAACTCTGTAGTAACCAGTACAGAGATGATCAGTACAGAGATGATCAAAGATTGAATAGGAAAAATGATCAATCTAAAATCTTTCACACATTGCATGGTAATCAAATCCCAAGCCAGATGGAGCTTTATTTCATAATGGAGGAGGTGTAAAGTTGAAACTGGCCTTGCAAAATCACGTAGTTTACATGCTCAACAAAGGAGAAAGGCATGCTCCACATGAGGGGTGGCAAAATATTTACCACCGTTTGTATAAAAAATGGTGCATGTCCCCATAAGCACACTTCATTTGGTGCAATGCTGCCACACAAGTGTCATTAACACTTGTTAAGTGCCATGCAAATGATTACTCTCCCCTGATCAAATCCCACCAATGTGAGTGGGCTAGTATCACTGCCACCCTTGTACACTTTAGTATGTTTTTTTGTTCGTTTTCTAGAGGTGGCTTTTTTTTTTTTTTTTTTTTAGTGGGCTCTGGCACTTGACAACAACGATTGCTCACTATTTAAAAAAAAAAAAAAAAAAAATGTTCTTGAATTGCTGCTCCTGCTGTTGGGGTAATTGCTGAGCCTCTGTGGTTGCCAGGCATTGTATTTTTGCAGCCAGTAAGATCTCCTGCCCTTACTCTTGGTGTACCCCTGCCTTCGCTACAAAACCTTCCCAGAGGAAGTAATTAGAGCTTCAGGGTCTCGCGGAGGCACCCTCTCATCCCCAAGCACTGCACAACTGAGTCTGCAAATGCCTACCCTGTGGGGGTAGGCTCAGCATGGACAAATGGCCATTTTGACACAGGGCTTCTGCAATTCAGGTATTTATGGGTACTGAATCCTTCCTCTTTGGCATATTCATGAGTTCACCCTTTCCTTGGGGTCCTACCACCAAGACATGGGTGGCTGTTGGTGACTCTTCCTTGCTAGCTGTGACTAGTTTAAAGGCATACTCTAGTAAAAAATTTTATTTCAAAAATAGCGCACATTAAAAAAAAAATACTAGCATCCTCCGTTTTAAAACTTCCTATGTAAAATTTTGAGATATTTAAGCTCAAAAGCAAGCACGAGGGCGCCGCCATTTTGTGAAATGGAGGCCCTCCTGTGCTGGCTTTTGCGGCACTAATGAAGGAAAAGCCAGCCAGCTGTAGTAAACAAAGTCTACCGCTGGGTGGCTTTCCCTTCATTAGTGCCGGGACTCGGAGGACGCGGACCGGAGACCAGAGCAGGAAAGCTGCAGCTGAATCTCGGTAAGTGCTATACAAAAAATAAGCACTAGCTGCGTTTTTTTTTCTAAGTTTTCCGGGCTGGAGGAGCCCGGAAAACTTAGAAATAAAACCGCAGCTTTAAAAACGTATTTATGTTTGCGGTCGCTTTTGAAGCGACCGCAAACATAAATAAAACGTTATTGTGTTGGAAAACGCTGCGGTTATAAAACCGCAGCGTTTTCCAACACAACTGTGTTGTGTCTGCCTGAATCTGCTTTTCCATTTGGGGCTCTCGGGCTCCGGGGAGCCCGAGAGCCCCAAATGGAAAAGCAGATTCAGGCAGACACAACGCGGCGTTGCGGAAAACAACCGCGTTGTATGCCTGAATCTGCTTTTCCATTTAGAGCCCCAAATGGAAAAGAAGATTCAGGCAGACAACGTAGCATTTCCCATTTGGGGCTCTCGGGCTCCCCCCGGGGAGCCCGAGAGCCCCAAATGGGAAATCAGCTGCAGGTAGAAACACTATGCGGCATGTAAACACAACCGCGTGTGTTTCTGCCTGCTGTGGCTTTCACTTTGGGTCTTCGGTGCTCCCCTGGGAGCACCGGAGACCCAAAGTGATAGCAACAGCAGGCAGAAACACACGCGGTTGTGTTTGAAAACGCTGCGGTTTTTCTTTCCGAGTTTCTCAGGCTCCTCCAAGCCGGAGGAGCCGGAGGAGCCTGAGAAACTGGGAAAGAAAAACCGCAGCGTTTTCAAACACAACGTTGTATTTATGTTTGCGGTCGCTTCAAAAGCGACCGCAAACATAAATACAACGTTTTTAAAGCTGCGGTTTTATTTCTAAGTTTTCCGGGCTCCTCCAGCCCGGAAAACCTAGAAAAAAAAACCGCAGCTAGTGCTTATTTTTTGTATAGCACTTACCGAGATTCAGCTGCAGCTTTCCTGCTCTGGTCTACGGTCCGCGTCCTCCGAGTCCCGGCACTAATGAAGGGAAAGCCACCCAGCGGTAGACTTTGTTTACTACAGCTGGCTGGCTTTTCCTTCATTAGTGCCGCAAAAGCCAGCACAGGAGGGCCTCCATTTCACAAAATGGCGGCGCCCCTGTGCTTGCTTTTTCGAATTTTGAGCTTGAATAGCTCAAAATTTTACATAGGAAGTTTTAAAACGGAGGATGCTAGTATTTTTTTTTTTAATGTGGCCTATCTATTTTTGAAATAAATTTTTAAGTAGGCTTTAAAATCATTGATGCAAGAAGTGCCTTTTGTCCCAGTTCACCAAGCACAAGAGGGAACGGTGTGACTAGATGAGGGTGACATGCTCTTTGCGGATGAAGGAAATTCTTTTCTCGTACCAAGTCTGCTTCAGTTGGGGATTTAAGCAGTACCAAGATCAGAGTAGCCTTTCTTGCAGACTTGGGCGGGGTTGTCCACCAGTATCAATATGCTCTTTATTGGGGCAGCTGTTTGGCACGTTGGTTAGACTCATCTGTTTGGCATATTTCTTTCAGCATCCACATCCTACTGACGCAACACAAGTTTGGGTTCAGACGCTGCTTGAGGTCAACGTTTGCCATGCAACCACACTGATTCTTCTTGGTCTTTTGACCAGTTCTCTTGGACTGTTCACCGACTGGTTTCTTTCCACTTCTCAGTACGAATAGCAGTTTAGCCCCAATTTTAATGGTCTCGTTAATTTACCTCAAGGGCGGACTTCACTGAGCCAGTATTTGCTTTTCAAAGCTCTTGTTTGTCCCATGTTCTGGGTGAGTGCTTGACTTCATTCTGTGAAACCTACACCAATTGCAGAGTCTCTGCTCCGTACTGAGCAATGCATAGTGGGTGACTTGTGGTGATGGTGGTTTGACCACTTCCTGGATTTCTGTGTAGCTAGGGTGAAGGTCCATTTTATAATCTTTGGATAACTGGGACCTTGTGGCTACAACATGTGCCAATGACGGATCCTGCACTGTCTTGGTGGTTCAACATCCAGTGTTGTCTGGACCAACCTTTTGTCCTATTCCAAATGAGACATGGGGAGGGAACGGGGGTGCACACACTCCAAAATCTTTCGTTCAGAAGTATGAAGTCCTTGAATTTCGTTTTTATTCCACATCAGTCTTTGGTCCTGTCTAGAAGTTGAGGCTTGGGGATGGGGGGGGGGGGTGGGGGAACTTTTGCTATCCTGTTATGTTACTTTGCATTTTGTATAGCGCCTTATGTACCATTGGTATGATCTCAAGGCACTGGTAGGTTGAACGCCCTCAGGAACCAAAGTTCAAGTCAGAGAGTCATAAGTGAGTACCGGATATGTGCAGCAGGTGTGGTATTCGTGTGATAGCTGCTTCTTAGCGGTTGGTGTGGCTGATGGGAGATCAGGAGTATGTGTTCGTTCTTGCAGGTAGTGTTAGGGAGAATTCTCACTAATAGCTAATTCCCCTTACCTATAGAGTCCCCCAGCAGCTTTGCTGGATTTGAAGGGTTTATTTCTATTTGCCTGCTAAGAGTGACTTTTTCCCACTCTTGGGCATCTTTGCTATGTATGTTCTAGGCTATTTTTGTGTTTAATGCCTATGGGAACTTTTCTCTCATCCATAGGAACCATCCTTATGCACACGTGTTACACTGCACCCTCTGTGCAGTGACACAGGGGTGTTGTAACGACCCCCAAACAATAGACTCCCTGGGACTGACTACTGTCTCCCAGGGCATGTAAAGTCCCCATTGACATTACTAGTCCATCTCTATGAACTAAACCAGTACACCCCATCTTAACATGGAAGTACTGGAAGGGGTTAATAGTTTTTCCCCTCTGTTCATTTTCGAGAGGGTACCTTAAAGTCCCCCTCTACAAAGTTTCTGGCTGGTGGCAGTGGTTACTACCTTTTTTATATTCAACCGCAAATATTTTCTTATGGGATTTTC
This sequence comes from Ambystoma mexicanum, assembly GCF_040938575.1. Taxonomy (NCBI): domain Eukaryota; kingdom Metazoa; phylum Chordata; class Amphibia; order Caudata; family Ambystomatidae; genus Ambystoma; species Ambystoma mexicanum. The sequence continues at coordinate 713,523,938 of NC_090931.1, forward strand.
CCATTGTTCAAGGCTCATACTTTTACTGACAGTCTAACATATCGTTGGTTTATTTTATTACCTTTACTCCGGTAGTTTTTTTTTTTTTTGCCAGAACTTTGATAAAACTGAGTCTTACTCCATTTTCCTAACCTAGGTCGGGGATCCTTTGTTCGCTCTATTGGCGGGCTTCTGCCCAGAAGCCCTCCTTTCGGCACTCCTGAGTCTGGGGTGGGTCTGTTTGGGAGGGGGAGAAGAACCCCTGGACAGAGTTGCCACAGCAACTCAGGCCACACTCTAACCTGATAGGCTGGAGAATCTCCCGCCAGGAGGACCACTCCACTGTGTGAGTGAAAGCTAGGCTGTATGAATGGGTCTCTTTCTGCATAAAAGCAGGGTCCTGAGGACTGGAAGAGCAAGATGTTGCCACTGGAACTACGGAACCGAAGGGGGGAGAGAAGCCGGAGACATCTTCAGCATCTACACCACTGGTGAAGCCCTGCCAGATCGTCTCGCCACTTTTCTTCCACATGACGAGAGGAGATCTTCAGCGAGAGCCTCCTTCCCTTGAGCTGGTGGGGGCCAACCAGTTCACTAATCGCTTCCTCGGACCTCCCTTGGTCGAATCGACAGTGCCCAGAACTTGGAGACCGGATAATTGACCCGCACCGCGATTAAAAGGAGCATACCGACTTCGTTTGGCAGCACCGCGGCTGGTTTCATTCCTGGGTAGTGCATGACTTGAACCTTCCTCCACGACGAGAGCCTCTCTTCCTCTGTTGGATCCCTTGACCTGCAGGAACTACTGGGAACAACCACCACCGCAGGAGCCACTTCACGTTTAAGGTACATTGTTCCGCCAGGCAGCCCTTTTTCTGTGGTAGCCCTAAAAGTGTTTTAAATCCTTTAACTACTTCTGTGATCGGCCGCCCTCTCTCAACATTGTCTTTCGCCTCGCATCTACCTCTTCAACAATTTTTCTACTAAAGACTTGACTGCAGCTACAAGATTTTTGCTCCGAAGCTCCTGGTCCTGTACCACTGACTCTGGCCTATTGACTCTGGCTTATTTGTTAGGTCTGCTCTCACTAGATTAGTTTTCAATGAGAAATGTGTGGATGCACATTAATCTTCTAAACCCCTCTTCCTTCCTACTGTTTTAACTTGTGGAGTGCCATTTTGCTCAGTTTTCATTCATTTGGCTAAAGTCTTACTGTGCATTACTTGTTCACAACTTCAGGGAAGTGTTGCTAGGGGGTGTCTGAAGGTATTTCTTTTAACTTGTGCTTTCCTTCCCTTTCGGTACATTGTTAGTGCCATTTGTAGTTGGTTTTCACTGTGCCATTTTGCTCAGTTTTCACTCTACCGCAAACATATCTATCATTGAATAGGGAGTTGTATATGCTTTTCTTTTGACTAAACTAACTTTATTAACTGATCTGTGTTTTACAAGTATATAAAATATATATTCTCTTTTTAATACAAAACTTTGGTTAGTGTTTCATTAGTACTGTACTACCTATTGTGTCAACCCTGAATACTGCTCATCTCCCTCTTGAGATAAGTCTGACTGCTCAGCCACAGCTAACAACTAAATCTTTGTCGTACCGACTGATACCAAAGGGGTATTATTGCTCTCACCTGTAGTCCTAATCTGGGGTAGTGCTCCCTAAGGGAACTGCCCTGGATTCTGCCTAACGGGTTGTTATCCAGACCAATTCTGGCTGCGTTAGGCCTGAGAACGCCTAGGCTGGAGGGTGTGTAACCAGCTGTGTTTAGTTAGGATGCTGGGGAGTATGAGGCAAGTGATGGCATGAGAACAGCTATTCCAAATGGTGTCAGTATCGCTGTGTTCTAGTTGAGTGGTGGTGTAAAGAAGAGGATAAGCGTGGAGATGTGATATGGTGGTTTACCTTAGGTGGTTGAGATCGAGCACACCAATAGTTCCATGCACTCCGGCCCATTCCATGCCCTCGACCATTCTATACAATATACCATACCATGCTGTTCCTGTGCCAGCTTCTTGCTACCACTGTCATATTACATGAACATGGGGTATACCTGCATGAGGCTGGTAACTTCTCACTGGAGCCTTAGGAGTGCACCTTCTTTCTGTCCTTCAGTAGGGAAGGAAGCTAAAGATTTCAGCCACAGATTCAGCTATAGAAACGGGAAGGCATTCATGACAAATTCTTTTTGCTCTACAAGAGGAACATGTTGTAGAATGTCAAATCTGGGTAAGCTACTAGAAAATCTCTGCTTCTAATCCCCAAACTTCCTCTCCCCACCCCCCCTAAATTTAAAGGCTCTGTCCTCCGGCTTTAAAGAACTTCAATGATCTGCAGGGGCTTGAAGTCCAATCTACAAACCGCATTGTTGTGGACATTCTATGCAACCTGACTGGTTTACATACGTTGGGCTTTCAGAAGAGGGGTGATTGTCGCCCTTTTCCATTAAAGCATTTCATCCAAGAAGTAGCAGTTTCATATTTTCCTTCAGTTGACTCAAATCTTCTGGTTCCTATCAAACTGTTTTCTGCCAGTGCCACACCTCAGTTTCAGCAATCCACTCCAGGGCTGCATCGAACTAAGGGGGCTTTCATGTAATGGAGATGTCCTAAAACATCAGAAAGGTCAGGTGTTTTTACTCTAGTGATTCCGGTGGTTTTGGACCCATTTCAGATACTGATCTGTTAACGCTGGAAACATTCCAGATCGTGAGTGGCTCAGACTTTGGGGACATTCAATAGGATGTACGTCCTCAATCCTGCCCCCTCTCCAGGGTACCTATGTCCGCATCTTGATCCTGTAGGAATGTCTGTGCTTTGCCAAAGATTTGTCAATTACCAATTCAGGGGCTTCTCTTTTTTAGAGAAGGATCAGACTAAGTTTCAGGCTTCTGAAATTCTCTCGTTGGTATTGGCACCATCTACATATCTCAACTGGCCGGTTCACACTTCTTTACAACAAGGCCCTGACAAGTCTACAAAAGATGAACTTGACTCAAACATCCATAAATTGGCCCTACCGATTGAGGTAATTGGAGCAGTCTGTCTGGCCCCTCAGGCCAGGATTAACTGTACGATGGCTTTTATTTTGACGTCCCCACATGTAGGTACAAACCAAGCGGGAGACCAGCAGAATAGGTTAGTTCTGTTTATTCAGAGGAGAGCATACAACCCCCCCCGCCCCCAGCCAGGGGAGCAACCACCAACCTTCACAAGTAGAAGTCCACCATTCTAAACCAATACATTCCACCACTGAACCTTGTGTACAGTAACCATAATAACAATACTAGCAACCTATGAACAGTAATGTAATGAACTATAATGTGCATTGTCAGTGATGACATACAAGTAACCACTAGCATATAAAAAGCAGACCTCTAACACATCACTCCAATTCTGAGCACAGCCACTTTGTTCCAGGCACCCCCCACCTCTAACCAACACATAAGAACCCAAATCATTCACAACCTGCTTGGGTTCTGAAAAAGAGCCCTTCCACACCTTGGTGGCAAGCTTCACTTTTATCCACTCCTCCTTTACGCTGGAATATCTGCAACAGTTCCTCTGGTCATAGCGTGTTCTAGCATTGACACCACGCAAATACCTTTCAAACTCTCCCGACCACACACACTTTGATTTGCCCATCCAACCTGGACACAAATGCAATTTCGGTCTCCTCCCACGCAAGACTTAATGGCGGCCAACCTGTAATGGAAAGTTCTTTCCATTACCGTTCTTAGTTCTTATTCACCCCCCCCCCCCCCGTGACGACAATGATCTAATGGCCTCCATGAGGCCTGTTGAAACACTCTACGCACCCATTGCTCTGAGGGTGGTACAGCAAGGTGGTGACTTGTTCCACACTATACTTGCAAAGAAAATCCCTGAATTCCGACAGCCATTGTCAGGTAAACACCTTTTGGGGAACCCTTCCCTCCAAAACAGTTGCTCCAGAAACCTAATAATGCTGCCACTATCTTTTAGCACACATACTTTGGGCCATTTCGATAGTAAATCAATCACTACTAACAAATCTCTTGCCCATCAGATGTTAAACAGGCCCAAAAGATCTAATGCAATCTATCCCAGGGCACCCTGGGGCATTTCCTCATCACCATGGTCACTTTCTGCACCCTGAGTCCCTTATCACCCTCCACACACTCGGTACATCCTGTCACCTCCAATATCTTTATCCACTCCAGGCCGCCAATTCGGCTCTCATTAAACCCTTTGTTCTGGCTACACCCAAATGTCCAACATGAGCCAGCTCCACAACTGATCTCATGTTGCATGGCACCACCAACTGGTGTCCCCTATGCAAATAATTCTCCTGAACCCACAATTTCTTGCTTACTCTAGCATAGCCTTCCATGGCTCCATATCTCCTGATGTCACCACTAAGCCAGGGGTGGCCTCAACATACCTGCTTTCTGGACCCTTCAAAGATCTGGACGCAAACACCACAGTATGCAGTCCTACATCAACACCACCCAAATGCCATAACTGGCATCCACAAACCTTACCATCTTCAATATGGGTGCATTAACAATGGCCCTTTTAATCTCCTCAAACTCTTATCCCACTTAAAGACCACACCCTTGCGATGAATTCTGAAATTCCTCATCTTGTCGGGAGTCCCTTGAACTTCCCATAATGCCACTAGATTCAGAAATGCAAGCACAATCACCCTTGCAATTGTGCGCTTTCATTCTCTTGATCACCTCTATGGCATCTTCCTTGGGTTTAACACCCTCCCGTGAAATTATATGGCCTAAATATATCACTGTGCCTTGAATGTGCATTTCTCCATTTGATATAGTTAATCCCACTTCCCTCAAACATAATGGCCCTTTTTAGTCCATTATCATTACTTCCACACTAGCACATGACCCCATTCTCACTTCAAGTAACTTCTACATAATGCTCTGGAAAACACTTGCCGACCCCCAGACCATTGCGTATACAAAGATCTCTGGACCCCTCATGCAATTCCACTTGATGCTATGCCAATTTCAGATCTAAAATCGAAAATATCTTTGCCCCAGACACCCCCACCAGCAAATCTATCCTCGCTAGGGGAAACTTTGTCTGCTACCACCATGCTATTTAAATGCCTGAGGTTAATACAGTTACTACTATAGGACTAACCCATTCTGATGCCTCTACCCTCTCGCTCCATCTCTTTCCGTTCTCCTCAGTTCATCCTCTACTTCTCTGTGAAGCCAAAGGTATGGTGCATAATTTTGCTATCTTGGGTACTGCACACCTTCAATCTAATCTTTTGCACAAATCCTCTCAAACACCCTTTGTTACCATTGCACATGTTCACCCTCTTCACTGACACACCTGTTCTGGGTGACTCGCGTCAAGCCTTTTTTATTTTTTTTTAAATTTTTTTTTTTTAAATTCTGCCTGATCGCTCCAGGAAAGTAATTCTTGACCTCTGCAACATAAACCGTGCCCAGGGACTTCCTCTCCTTAAATTGTAGCTCCTCTTTAAAGCGTCCTATAATGTCTATAGGTACATTCGCACTCACATCCTCCCATGTGCAACAACGAAACTTCTTTCCACACTTGTACACTAATCGGGGAGTAGTCTGCACCAATATCGTTCAGTGGCATAGGGGTTTTCTTACTCACCTTTCACTCAGTGGCATTCACTGAATTCACAACCTCCCTACCAACATCACAAAAGACATAATCACCATCCACTCTGACCTCATGCACCTGACCTGGACCACAACTGGAATTTTTGCAGCAACGAGCAAGATGTCCTTTCCTACCACATTCATGACACTATATGAATTGCCAGACATTCCTTGTCAAAAGCCAGATGTGAAATGCTCCCCTCTCCTTGGTGGACCCCCTTGAAATCTCTGGAGAATCCAGTCTCTCTGGGCGATCCTCTATTCCTTCAAAGGCACCCATTGTCGCCCCAGACTCTGTTGCCAGTAAACCTGTTCTCCTGACGGTCCCCCAGCTCTCCAGTCTCCGATCGCTGCATGGGTCCACCTGCTACTTGCCCCCCCCCCCATATCTGCTTGAAGTGTCTTGCTGCACCCTTCAGTGTGCTACTATTTTAACGGCCCGCTCCAAAGGATTCCATTCCTTCCACAGCTTACTTTCTGATGTCATTGGAACGATCGACTGATCTTAGGTGTTCATCTTGGCAGTGATCAAATCTGCACTTTACCGCCAAACCCCTGAGTGCTGTGAACTCTTATACTTTCCCCACTCCTCTGTTCTCTAGTGGCAAATTTCTTTCTAACGTGTTCTCCTCCACACAGTAGTGCTTGTCCAACTTGGCTAAAGTTTCATATGGGCCTTCATCGGGCATGTCTGTTGGATCTGGTAACTTAACACCTCCTGACCAGCAGGATTCACAATCATCCGCTAGATGAACAAAATCAAACTATGTTCACAGGGCTCTGACTTGCAATGCTGAATCCACAAATGGCTGCTGGCAGCTGTTGCCAGGTGCTTTCCTCCACTGCATGGCGGGTTGCCAAGCCAACACCAAGAGGGCACCACCTGTGCGTAGCCCGTCACATGCTCGGCGTCGCCACCAGGGCAACGCAGTCGCTGCAGCAGCACTTATGTCACTGGCCCGAGAGGTCCCAAACAGCAACAGGCAGTCCAGGTTACTGGCAACCAGATGCCACCACCAAAAGTAGGCAAGCTTTGATGGTACCCATACCACTCCAATATGCTGGGACTGCGCCCATACACAGGTTCTTCTAACGTCGACCTCATCACCAGAGCAGTTCACCAAGTCCCAATATCCTGCAAAGAGCGGGGGGGGGGGGGGGGGCGGGCATGCATGCCAGGTGCCACTAGGGGACCCCTTGTTGAATGCAACATTAACTTGGGAATTTCTGTCCTGAGACAGCAATGCTGCCCCGACAGGCAAAGGGGCATAGTCGCGTTTCCTTTTTGATGAGTGGGAGGAGCTCTGGGACCAGAGCAGAAGGCACCAGTCCAGCAGGTATGGGAGGTGGGGAGTGTTTGGCTTGTTTTTGGGCATGGACAGGTTGTGCAACCTGTGGAAGGGCGTTGTGTGGGTGGAAACGGCAGGCAATGGTGTTCTTCTCTGCTCTTCCAGCCACCTGATTCCCCTGGTGTGAATAAAGGATAAATAATAAAATTAGCTGTTCAATATAAAATATTGGCCCTTGCCTTGGATGTTTTGTGATTCCACTATAGATGTGGATAAACTGGGATCTCAAGTAGCCCATAACCATCAAGAAATCTGGTAGCCCATAACCATCAAGAAATCTGGTCGCAAAACTATCTGGTCGCTTTATATCTTTTGCCAGGTGAATTCTGCTTTCTGTATGGGTCCCCAAATGACTAGAAGTTATACTTTGAGTCTATTCATCCTTGAATGCAGGTACTTCATAATGGTTGCAACTCTTCTGCAACCATCCTTGTAGGTAGCTGCAAAAACTGGCAGGAGGCATGCATGCTGAGAATGGAGTCTATGAAAGTAGCTTCTGGGTTTCAGCCAGATTGGTAATGCAGAGGTCACAAGGCGATGTGCAGTGAGGTGGTGGCCTGACCCTGTAGGTAAGGGCCCGCTGCCCAATTTAACCTGAAGGCAGAAAGGGTCCCTTAATGAGGGTGGTGATGCCGTTACCAAAGGGGCACATTGCTGTTAGCACCTGTGTAGTTCGCTACACCGGTGCTAATGGTTTATTTGATCATGAACCTTTGTGGACAGGTGCTGCGTGCTGTAAGTCGATTTTTCCAGACTTCTGCTGACAGCAACACTGCATGGTGCCATCAAAACAATGTTTTTTTTTTTTGTAACACCATTAGCACCCCTCTAGGTAAATGGGTGGTGTAGGGAAGGGAAGTACCCTAAACAAATGCGTGCTCAGAGCATGGGCTTTCTTGGTTAATGCCACCTGTGTTCCAAGCATTTGCTTTACGGTACAGGGTGCTAATGTAAATTTGTTGTATAGTTCTAACATTCTCATGCTTTTCTAACAATTTCTTGTTTTATTTTACTCTCCTCACCCTTCACATCACCTCTTAATGATGTGACCTTTATGTGGCCATTCCTCTAAAATGAGGATTTGTTTATTAATCGGTATGCTACACAAGCCCTGTTATCCAGAGGTGGAACACCTGTTGGGACTATAAACTGTCAAAGATCTAAGATGAGGGTCTTGTTGGAGGGTGAGTATCTATGGTTAATTACCTCACAGTGGGTGAGATTGTAGAGTACGCCCACGTCATTGGAGGGGAGGTGGTGGGTTGCAACCAAAGGCTGATGGGTATAAGTCATACAGTGTTTCTAGGCGCAACAAAAGAGCAGACCGAGGGACAAGACCAGCAATCTTACTAAACCTTGTTAGAGAGTGCAAGTGCGACAATGCAAAGTACAGGGGGATGGAGGAGTGGGAAGTGTCAGGGAGAGGGCAGTGTAGCCAGGACAATGTGGCTCTGGATAAGTGCAAGGAGGCAGGGGATTGGACTGTAGAGGTTAAGTCCCCAGGTGCGCAGTAGGCCCAGAGGCAGTGCGGGGCGGCTGATCATGGAGGAGCCTTTTACCCAGTCAGACTCTGAGGGTAACCAAGCAACCAGTCGGTGCTGCTGTTAAGCTGTATTTCTAAACTGACCTGGTGGGCAGTAGTTTAGGCGGCCACCCTAGTTTAGTGGAACAGGGGAACCTTCTGGACAAACCAGACCAATCTACAGTAGCTTGGCAGGTAGTCAAGGCTAAGTCCCAGGAGGGGTGAGGGTGATCGGAAGCCCACAATGGGGAGCACACACACAGTAAAACTCCAGAATACTTGTGTATATCAAATACATTTATTATCGTCCTTATAACTAAACATGAATAAACCACAGTAAGAATAACCATTACCACACACCTCACTATTTACCATATATACAAATGCGTTTCGCCTAATGTGGGTAAGGAGAACCCAACCTGCAACTGAAGAGGTAAGTTAACACAAATATCCCATTAGACAGTCCTTAGAGTAGATACTTAACTTCCCCAGCCCTATGAAGTGGGGAGCCTTATGAAGTACAGCAGTGCATTAACAACGTGCAGTCGTCTGTAAGAGCAAAAGTGGAGCCTCCTTCAGGGAGCTGTAGCAGTTCAGGAAGGGGGCGATAAAGAACAGGGTCCTGTTATTCGAGCAGGGCCTAACCTTGCAGGTTGAGAGTTTCGGAAATAGCTATGGCGCACAGACTAGCCCTACTAAGGTGCTTTTCAGGGATTCTTGTGCAGAAAGAAAAATGGCTGTGCCAGGGGGCCACCAGTAATTGATGCAAGTACTTGCTGACCCTCGACAGTCTGGGCCAAACTTTACCAGTTTAGGTTGCTTTTAGGTTCAACCCTTGCAGTGGCTCTGCTGTGGGATGGGACAGCCTTTTTTTCAGCTCTCGATGAAAGGAAGGCTGTTCCAGTGCAGCACCTCTCAGTGCACAGGGGGGCAGGTATGTAAGGCTCTTACAACAGTGGGACACAGGGACTGCAGAGGCTTGTGGCCTGGCGCACTCTCATAAATTGCGACCCAGAGGGTCTAGGACAAGTTGGCAGGAGAGGGCCCAGGACCGATTCCAAGGTCTCGTGTACTCTGGATGGTGGTGCTCCTATACAATACCCTAGGGTCTAGCTGCTCAGTTTGCTGGATTGCCCAGGAACACAACTGGAATGGATGCAGAGCCCCTCTTATCCAAGGTTAATTTTGTGTTCTGATCTGGGATAGCCAATGCTTGCATTCGCGCCTGATGTGGGCCATCACTCAAAGGGACAAAACGGGACAGAACAAAAGACTTTGGCATGATGGTTTTCGGCACTGGCCAGTATTGAGCCAAATGCGGTAAACACATTTTGGTTCATTAAAGTAAAAATACTCTGCCACCAGTTCGTCCTAGGCACACTATCACCAAAAAATCCATGGAAGGATTACTAAGGCCATAAAACAAAAGGACTCTGTATAAATGGAAGGTACTTGGCACACATTGCAACAGTCTAAGGGAAACCTAGTTTCCCAGTATTGACAGCCAGAAGGACATGTCTGCTTCCCCATAACAGATGAGCAAACTCCCAGAGGAGTGCAGCTGAAGGCTTTGGCTTACCTAACCTGACTTTTTCCAGTAGAGCAAACGAAATCAAAGTTTGGGTGGTCCATAAATGGAGGGAAAATTGCACCTAGGTGGTCAGCAGGGGGGAGGGTGGAGAGAGAAATCTGATGAAGGGAAGGTCTTGAGCTGCTTCTGGAACTTCAGCTGGTCCAGCTCCAGTTTGAGTGGGGCAGGGAGACCATTTGAGGGAGGCACCTGCAGAGATCTACCACCCCACACTCTGCCTAGAGAACTGTCTGACTACCTCAAAGTTGGAGGTAGCTGAGTGAAGGCTTGAGGGGAAGGTATATTGGAAGAGAGCTGGATGTAGTGCGTGCCACGGCCCTGGAAAGCCTTGACGATGCAGACTGTCCTAAACTTGATCCTTGCAGCCACCAGGAGAGATTTCAGGGCTGGAGAGATATGGTCCCTGGGCTTGTAGCCAAGGATGAGTCTCTCAGTCCTGAATTAGTGGAGGGTGGGTTGAGAAAGCGTCTGTTGCAGTAGTCCAGCTTGAGAGAACCAGGGCTGTAGAGAATTTATGGGGGAACTTGAGAAGGATTACCTCTGAGGTGGTTGTCAGGCTGAGTATTGACAAAGTGTCTGCAGGAGCTGCTGAACCCCTGACAGACCCTCCAAGTCGCGGTGCACTCAACCACACTAATTCACAGCAGAGCATGCAACACTTCCGGGGAAGTGGATAAAACAAAATGGGAACAGATTGTACTGTGACTTCATGGAAGTCTGCTTAGGCAATAAAAGGCAGGTTAAATTAACACATCCTGACTCAATCCTTCCTGATATTCCATTAATAAATGTATACCCATGTATTCCTCTGCTGTCTGCCCAGAGGAAACTCTCTATGTAAGGTCTGGACTTGTTTAGCTAGAATCTCCTACTACAACAATGTCTTTATTTTCTCTTAAACCAATTCTGTATTCGTATAGTAAAATAGTTACCAATACTTCACCACAGCCCCCCTCACAATCTAGGTCTGTGCGACACCCTCACAATCTGGCTCACCATTTGTTCTTTGTGCTATTCACGCACTCTTCTTGGCAATACCTGCGTCATATAGTGCCTTTGGGAAGTAATTTTGCACTGAGATTGACATGACTGTTCTAATGCCTACAGAAAGTGTTACCAATAAAATAGCTGCATTTGCATGTTTGATTAACGTAGCTCACTGATCTAACCTTTTTATATTTTTAGGCTGAAGCGCAAGAGGAGAAAAATGAGGCAGCGATCCAAGTAAATTGCCATCCATGCACATGGTGCACCAGCTTTTCTGGACTATGAATACTGCTTAATAAGCACCACGTGTGTGTTCTGGGGACAATTCTTGGACCAATTCTCTGCCATACTTGATGTGATCTAGCTAATCAGCAGCAAGATTTAAGCCTCACATGGACCTTCCAAAATCTTTTTCTTGGTAGAAGCTTCCAGGTTACATTTGTTTGTAATAATAAAATGTATAACTAACCCTAAAATGTGTTCGTCATTCTTTGTGGAACAAATATAGGGATGCATTGAACACGTGTCTGCAGAGGAGCTACTTCTGGGAGACAAGGTCTGCAGTTTCCCTGACAACTTTGCACTTAGAGCACTAACCCCACGTTCTCTTGGTATAATACAAATCATACCATTAATGCAGAGGTTTTTTACTTTGTCTCTGCTTACACAGCATATTCAAACTGCTACATGGTTCCTACATGAACAAAAACGAATGTTTTTTTTATCAGTTGAACTTTTTGTTAAATTGTTTTTCAAGATTAAGGGGTTGTTGCAAAGCACTCTTGCTGATGTACACTTTTGGGTGAAGGTTCGTTGGTGGAAATCTATGGGAAACATATCAAGCAATTTATTGGTGGATGCAAGGCTTAAGGGAGGGGAGATATGGCAGAACATACATGGTTCAATGCCCAACACCTTGTTCTCATACCATATGACCTACTATACATGATTCCATTGCAATGCACACTCGTGGAGTGAGCTTTTGGGCAAGGCTGAACTCTGGGTGTGACAGTGCAGGTTCTGTGGTGTGCTTGAGGCCATACAATGAAAGAAGCAGCAGTTACTGAAGCAGAGCTCTTTGCGGAGAGGTTGAGTGACTGCTATGCACTTGGTAGAATTGTCCTGAAGCTGTGATTTCAGCTCAGAGCTGCATTCTGCTGGTGTGACTTACTGTTTGGACCCCCACCCCTCCCACACTGCATGTGCTCCCACAGCACTGGGGAGAGCTGCGCCTTAGTAATTCTGGCCGCTCTGCAATGCATACTGAGGAAGAAGGTGCCCTAAGGTGCTTTGGAGCATGCACCAGGCATGCACCAGGCATGCACCAGGCAGTCTTGTTGGCTCCCCTCACTCCAGCCGTCTTGGGTTACTTGGACAATCACAAAGTGACACATAAAGGTGGCCATATTAGACTGGACAATTGTCCTTCACCAGCAGTTGAATGAACAGTTACCATAAATGGCACAATATGATTTGCAGTTAGTTGCTGCTTTTATGAGGAAGATTGCATAAATCTCCCCTACTAAAATATAATTGGGTGTTGCAAATTACAAGTCTAGTTAGGCTTCGCAGTATTTTAAATCTCTATCTCCCTATACATGCTATTAATGTTATGCTGCTCTTTTTCACCACATAGCAAGCCCCGTCCACCTGGTGCCTTCCTGCTTGCTGCTCTTTCCCTACTTAAGGAGCCCTCCAGCCTCTTTTCCTTTGCAGATGGGGAACAGGTGCAAGTGGATCTAGGTCACCTGGCCTAAGCACCACCCACCTTCTTAGCCCTGCCTCTTCCTTCCCTTCTTAGCCCTGCCTCTTCCTTCTCTTTTAGATCAAGTGGGTCTCGCCCAGGCGTCCTAAGCGAAGGGCAGATGAAGAAAAGGGCAATTCCTGTTCGGACCAAGAGGACCCAGGGCCTGACTGACGAACAACCCCCAGTCCCCCCCGCACCCCCCCCCCCCCAGACAGGTAAGCATGCACCAACGTGCTACTCCCTCTGTCCCCACAGGTCATCCCCACCCCCTCTGGTCCCTCCTGATGTTCCCTTTGTCCCCACCATTCTCGCACACAGGTGTTGCCTGTTTTGCTTGCTTCTGCTCACCCCTGATAAATTCTGGTTTCACAATCACCGTCTTGTGGCCAATGCTGGATTTGACTTCTATGGATTTCATTCACGGTGCGTCACCCTGTCTCAACTCTCATGCTGGACTTCCTTTGCATCTTGTACTCATGGTGGCCCTGAATCATGCTGTTCCCATCTTCATCTTGTATCCAGGCTTGCAACATTGTGTTATGGCTTGCAACATTGTGTTACTACTGACTTCTGCAATTGTATTCACTCTCCCCTCTTGCTTCGCCACTCTTTTGACTGTTAACTCTGTTCTCTCCTCCTTTCCCGTCTTCCTATCTCCTCCCCTTTCTTCTATGCACTTTATCAGAATTGTATCTGGACCTAGTATTTTAGCAACCTTGTCTGTCTTCTCCCCCTCCCCTTTCTGTCCCCCCAGCACTATCTGAAATGTCGCCAGGCCTAGTATGATAGTCGCTTGTTTTGTTCCTCCCCTACCTTTCTGCACCCTTCTCCAGCATTGGATCTTTCATGGATTCACATGCTTAGAATATTCCCCGTCGTCAGGCTGGGAATCCCCGGTACATTATATAGACCCTTTCCCGTAGGAAAACTTTTTCGACGCTTATGCGTCCTATCCACCTCGTTTTGTATCATGCGTGCCCGCACCGTCAGGACGTCATGATACAAATACAGGACCCGCCCCCGCGCTCCCTCAGATTTCAACCGCCTTTCAAAGTAGTGGGATCCTCGTGATTACTGCTAGTGAAAACTAGGTTGTTTTTTCTGTTTCGCTTCGGCGACGTTAAAATTCCGGAGAATTATGTCCGGAAAAGCGTTATTTCGCCCTTGTGCGACATGTGGCCTCAAAAAAGTTTATGAAGGAGATGCCCACATGGATTGTATCTACTGTCTCCACCCGCACCACACGGCGGATACATGTGAGATATGCCAGAGTTTCTCTCAAAAAACCCTTAAGGACCGTAAAAGAAGGCTGGTCGACTGGCTTAATGACGGAGCGGGTGCCTACCCGGCTTCGGAAGTTGGCTCCACGGCCTCAGGAGCAAGTCGGAACCTCCATCGAAGAAGGTACGGCTGGCGGAAAACCGCGCTGAGGACAGGCATACGAGGAAGCATGCTGGGTCTTCCTCATCACATAAAAAGCTCTCCTCCTCCTCATCATCTAAGACGGAGAAGCAAGCGCTGTCAAAATCCTCCTCACGGGACCGTCCTAGGTCTTCCGTGAGTCGAGACGCTTCAGCCGGGAAGTCGGCATCGAAATCGACGACGAAGTCTAAGGGCTCGACGCCGACTACTTGCTCGTAGACCTCGGTGTCATTGACGATGCCGATTACCGTTCAGGCAGCAGCGGTTGGGATTCCTTCGTCGACGGAGACTCAGTCTATGGCTTGGCTGCCAGAGGGCTATGACCCGATCCCCCCTGAAGTCTTACTGCAGCCAGACACGGCCTGCTCGGCGGAAGGAGAAGGTGGCATGGTTCTGCAGCCGTCGGATTTGGGCTTACGGCCTTCCACGTCGGCGACGACGAGTGCGAGTGGGGGTATGGTACCTATATCATCGTTACTGACCCCCCAGACAGTTTTGTCTCTGGATGTGCTTAATACTCTTCAGAAGCTCCTGCAGCGGCTGGATACGCAGATCCCTCAACCTGGGACTTCATCGTCACTTTTTTCTGTACCTTCCGTCGACTAGCAAACTTGTGCGGCTCGCTCGACGACTAAAAACCCATCGGCCCCCCAGGCGGTAAAAGATCGTCCTCGAGCGCAGGAGCGGGGTGAGTTGTCGGAGTCCGATTCTATACTGGGTGACTCAGGGTCAGACATTTCCCTGTCCCCTTCGAGGGACCCAACATGGAATTCGGATGTAGAGGTGGAGTCTACGAGAAGCCAGACACAGCAATCTCCTCCGGATGATGTGGGAGCCTTCCATGCAATGATGGGAAAAGCGTGTTCCGAGTTCGGCTTGATTCCTGAGGAGCAGAAGACTGTTTCCTTTTTGACCATATGGGTCAAAGGAGGAAATCTGTATTTGCCATCCCAATTCTGGACCACGTGTGGCAAGAAGGTCTCAAGACGATGCGCCATCCGTTCTCGGAGCCGGCTGTAAAGGGGCGGATTGAGAAAAAGTTTAAAGCTCCGGAGTCCACTCCAAAATGACTAACATCACAACCTCTGTCAGACTCGGTGGTGTCGGCTGCAGCGGCTAGGAAGGCCAGGGTACAGCAAAAATGTTCAACTCCACCAGAAAGCGAGGCTAGGAGGCAGGACGCCTTTGGGAAAAAGGTGCTCTCGGTCGGCGCGACGACGGTAAGAGCAGCCAATTCCTTGGCGATCGTGTCACGATACGATAGAGAAATGTGGCACAAACTAGCCCCTATCCTAGAACATCTGCCAGATGAACACCGGAAAGCAGCCATGTTACTGGTGAGGGATGGCGAAGAGGCTTCGAACCACGCAATTAATATTGCAGTAGACCTAGCAGTCTGGTTTCAAACAAATCAACCATGGCGTAGTACTTCGTCGACAAGCGTGGCTCAAATGTACTACTTTCCGTCCTGAAGTCCAGTACAAAGTCCTTGACATGCCATGTGAAGGTGAAAATCTGTTTGGAGAAAAGGTTGATGAAGCGTTGAAGGGGATGAAAGAAGACACGGATACTGCTAGGTCCCTCGGCGCCCTCCAAACGGGTAGAAACTTTCGCTCTTTTCGCTCCTTTAGGGGTGCTTCTGGAAACTCCCGCTTTGGAGCCTCTAGGGACCGTGGATTTAACAGGCCCTCGTACTCTTCACAAGGGTTCAGACGAGCGTCCCAGTCAGCACGTAGAAGCAGAGACTATCAAGCTTCCAGGCGGCGAGGCTCGGGTCCCTCGTCGACGAAGAACAAGCAGACCATCAACCAATGACGGCCTTCGGAACGTCCTGGGGGGCCGAGTCTCTTATCACTTCGACCAATGGAAATGCATCACCACAGATCGATGGGTTCTGGACACGATCCGCCTGGGTCATGCGCTACAATTCAAAGACAAGCCTCCATGTCTTCCGCCTGTATTTTCGACCCAGCCCCACCTCCGAATCCTACGACAAGAGGCGGCGCTTATGTTGCGAAAAGGAGCGGTAGAGAGTTCCTGTGGCACAGGAAGGACACAGAGTTTATTCCCGGTTCTTCGTTGTCAAGAAGCCAAATGGAAAATGGAGGCCCATTCTCGACCTGAGGGTACTCAACAAATTGCTAAAGAGCTTAAAATTCAAAATGCTAAAGCTCCAGGAGGTTATCAGGTCGGTGCAACCCATGGATTATCTATCGTCACTAGACCTTCAAGACGCCTATTTTCACATCCCAATACGCCCACGACACAGGAGATATTTAAGGTTCGTCGTCGGGGAGAAAGCATTTTCAGTTCAAGGTCCTCCCGTTCGGGCTCAAGTCCTCCCCCAGGACGTTCACCAAGTGCTTGGCCCCTATAGCGGCCCATTTAAGGTAGGATGGTCACCATGTCTATCCATATCTAGACTGGTCAGAGGTTCGTCCAGAGAACAAACACGAAACAGTCTAAGGGCCACAATGTCCCTCTTACAGGAACTGGGCTTCGCAATAAACTTCAACAAGTCCTCCGTAGAGCCTTCGAGGACCTTGGTCTTTCTAGGAGCGGAGTTTCTTACACACACAAGCCTGGTGAGACCATCCAGCGAAAGAATTCAGAAACTTCAAAGCAAGGCGTCGGAATGGAGATGCGGTACCAAGGTGTCGGTGCGCAAATACATGTCCCTGCTAGGGACCATGTCGTCCTGCATTCCGTTGATAAGCAACTGCCGTCTGTTTATGAGGCCTTGCCAGGAATTTCTAGCGGACCGTTGGGCGCAGAGCCGAGGTCGCTGGTCCGACAGACTGGTCGTCGACGAACAACTAGTACAAGCACTCTGCTGGTGGAGAGTGTCTACTCATCTAACGAAAGGAATGCCTCTACTGGAACCGGAGTTCCAAAAGACGGTGGTGACGGATGCATCGCTGAGCGGATGGGGAGCTCATCTGGATACGTTGCAGGTACAAGGCCAGTGGTCGTTGCAAGAGTCCTCCCTGCATATCAACCTGCTAGAACTGAGAGCAGTGCGATGGGCTCTAAAATCTTTTCTTCCTCAACTGAGGGACTCGGTGGTGCGTGTCATGACGGACAACACCACTACGATGTTCTACTTGAGGAAACAAGGAGGGACACGTTCCAGATCCCTATCGATGGAGGCACAGAAAATCTGGCATTGGGCCCTGCAACACAACATGCAAATCTTGGCGTTCCACCTGCCAGGCGTGAGAAATGTGGAAGCCGATGCCCTCAGCAGAGAAATGAAGGAAGTTCACGAATGGGTGCTGAACGACCAACAACTACAACAAGTATTCAAGAAATGGGGACATCCTTCCATAGATTTGTTCGCGACGAAGAACAGGAAATGCCATCAGTACGCAAGCAGATGGCCTCAGCAGGGCTCACTGGGGGATGCGTTCTCCTTCCCATGGACGAACAAATTCCTGTACACATTCCCTCCATTTCCCCTTGTCCGGAGGACGCTGCAATGGATCCTCAGGTACCCATGTCGGGTAATTCTGGTGGCCCCGTACTGGGCCAGACAGGTGTGGTTTTCAGACCTGCTACACTTAGCGGTGGCGGAACCGATGAGATTCCAGAAGACCCCAGACCTTCTGTCTCGACAGGAGGGTGTCGTTTGGCATCACGACCTGGACAGCCTCAAGTTGACGGCCTGGCTCCTGACTTCGCCGAATTTGGTCGGCTAACGATTCCGGAGGACTGTCGGCGTATCCTGCAAGAGCACCTTCCACAAATGCCTCATACGCGTACAAATGGAGAAGTTTCTGTCAGTGGTGTGAGGATCAACCAGGGTTGGCTCCGCAATCGATTAAGCCGGAACAGCTCCTTCCATACTTGCTGTTCTTAGCTCAAAAGGGCCTATCGGTATCGTCAATAAAAGTACACCTGGCTGCCATTTCCAGGTTTACTCGTCAACGGCATTCGGCACCATTGTTCAGCGACCGCCTGATTAAGCACTTCCTTAAAGGCCTCTTTCGGAGTTTCCCTCCAGAGAAGAAATTTCCGCCGGAGTGGAGCCTCAATCTGGTCTTAACATCTCTTATGAAGCCTCCTTTTGAGCCAATGTCATCATCGTCTCTAAAGTTTTTGTCGTGGAAATTGACCTTCCTGGTGGCCATCACTTCAGCCCGGCGTATTTCAGAAGTTCAGGCTCTAATGGTAGACCCACCATACTTACGATTTTTCAAGAACAAGGTAGTCCTAGCCACTAACCCACAGTTCATACCGAAAGCTCCTTCGGTGTTCCATAAACACTCCTCTATTGTGGTGCCTACGTTTTTTCCGGAGCCATGCTCGGGAGCGGAGCGCACGTTACACACATTGGATGTAAAAAGGGCTCTCAAGTTTTATCTTCATCGTACGCAACCGTTCAGAGAAACGAGACAATTGTTCGTGGCCTATGGTTTGGGTGCTAGAGGAAAAGCCATTTCAAAGCAAGGACTGTCAAGCTGGGTGTCATCTACCATTTCGTACTGCCATTCCAGGGCAGGGAAGCCTCTTCTACGACGGCCAAGAGCTCATTGAACTAGAGCAGCGGCATCGTCGACGGCACTGTGGGCCGGAGTCCCTTTGGGGGACATCTGCATGGCGGCTACCTGGGCGGCTACGCACACCTTTACCCGCCATTACTGCCTGTCGCAGCAACATGCCGAAGATACCCGGATGGGACAGGCGGTGCTTCAACACCTATTCCAATAAGGTAAGCCCCGGCTGAGGGGTTGCATCCTGTGGAATTTAAAGATCCAATGCTGGAGAAGGGAATAGTTTCTTACCTGTAACTCCATTTCTCCAGCATGGGGTCTGGCATGGATTCACATGCTCATGAATATTCCCCGTCGTCAGGCTGGGAATCCTCGGTAAAGAAAAAACCAACCAGTATCAGTTTCGTTTCTGATCTGTCTTTCGTAGTAATAACCAATCACTGGTCTCTGCGTCATACTGACCACAGCCAATGACTGCCCTCTACCTAAGCACCGCCTCTGGCAGCCATCTTCAGATTTTTACCGCACGTTCATGTGTTGGGATCCTCGTGCTATTGCTCTCGAGCGTTAGTGCTATTTTTTTCGCGTTTTTTTCACAAAAACTCGATTCTTTCGGTCAAAAGAGCCTCAAGCTCCACCGATCCTACATCCGATCAACGGGGACCCGTGTCGGATTCGTCTGCGCCCCTCAAGGGTGAAGATTTCGTCGAGCTACACTTCGGAGGACTCCAGAAGCTTCTCAGGCCCGGTCTCGGAGATGGCCCAGGAAGAAGGGAAGCTCGACGCCCGGAAAGCTGTTCAGGGTCTGCCCTGGATGCCAGCTGCAGAACGTCTTTAAGGAGGACGAACACTCTTTCTGCCTTTATTGCCTTCATGAGGACAAGACGCACGTGGAGAAGGACTGTGCGTTTTGCGGCAACATGTCGGAACGGACCATGAAGGACCGCCATCAACGTCTCGCCAACTGGCTGGAGGGTAAGAGCCCGTCTGGCGAGAAGAAGAAGAAACCCGAGCGGTCTTCTAAGACCTTTGAGGGCGCCCCGGCGACGGGGGCCCAACATAAGGCTAAGCACCGCGAGTCCGCTGGCACCGGGAGCGCCGAACGGTCGGGCTCTACGGGCGCCAGGCAGGGCGCACCCTCCCCGGCACCATCGACCACGAGCCAACGCTCTGGGTCGGGTAAGAGGAAGGCCGAGCACCCGGCGAAACTCCTGGAGAGGCCCCGGTCGAGCTCTAAGGCAGAGGAGCGTGGCAGTGCCCCCTCCCTCAAGGATAAGGCGGTGAGCGCACCTAAGGTGGTGAAGGCCTTGATCCATCCGACCAAGCCCTCTATCGAAACGGTCGCGGCGGCCCTGGCTCAGCCTGTGGAGGCTGCGCCAGTGGTGGCGACCTCGGGGCCCAGAATCTCCCTGCCTCCTCGGAGGGAGTCTTCTTTTGTGCCCATCGATAGGACCCCCGTGAAACCCTCCGTGGGGAAGAAGGGGGGGGCAGGGCGTCGTCGTAGATTCGGCCTCAACCTCAGAAGAGGAGCTGATCGAGGTCTTAAGCCACGGCCTAGGCGTGGAAGAAGGCCAGCCCGTCGGAATGGACCCCGACGCAGGTGACGACGACATCGTCGAGGATACCGACGGGGCCCCTGCTCGCCCGTCGGATTCCCCTCTGCCAGCGCCGCAAGACAACTCGGCGGCCATTTTGTTGGCTATACAGTCCTTATGCTCCGAGATAAGGACGAGACTACCGTTACCGACGGAGGAACCTTTCCCGTCGGGGGATCCAGAACCGGGACCTTCTGGTGTTCCCCCTACCAAGAAAAGAAGGATCCATCCATCCACCACCTCCTTTTCAACCGTCGCGCCCCGTCCAGCCCTCTCCCCCGTCCAGCCCTCTCCCCCGTCCACCCGAGGGGATGATACGGGAACTGACACGGCAGCGACGGGTACGGACGACGAGGCATACGACGAGGATATTCCGTCGTCGCCTCCCGCCAGGGCGTCTCCGCCCGACGAGATCGGATCTTTCCACTCCATGATCTCCAGGGCTTCCGAGCTTTTCCAACTCTGCCCTGAGGAGAAGAAAAAGGAAGGCTTCCTTTATCAGCGGCGCGAGGCCAAGAGGAAGACGGTCCTCGCAGTGCCTCTGTTGGACGACATTTGGGATGAGGGCCTTTCCCTCCTCAAGAACCCTTCCACGACGCCAGCTAGAAGAGACCGGTACGAGAAAAAGTACCGGGTCCCGGACACGGCCCCCCTGTGCCTCCGGGCGCAGCCTACCCCGGATTCCGTCGTCTCCGCGGCAGCCAGGAAGAAAGCGGGGGGGGGGGGGGTGCGGCCTCCACATCGACTTCCCCGCCGGACGGCGAGGGAAAGAAATTGGATGCTATGGGACGTAGTCATCTCGTCGGCAGCGACGACGATTAAAGCGGCCAACGCCTTGGCTATCGTGGCTCGCTACGACAGGGAGCTCTGGTACAAGATAGCTCCCCTGCTGGATTTTCTGCCGGACAAGAGGGCGGAGGCCCTGGAGATCCTGCAGGAAGGTGAGGTGACCTCGGACCACGCCATCACCGTGGCGACGGACATCGCCGACACTGGGTTCCGCAAGCTGGGCAACAGCGTTTGCCTTCGACGTCGTGGATGGCTCAAAGCTACGGACTTCCGGCAAGACGTCCAGACCAGAGTCCTGGACATGCCCTTCGACGGGAACAACCTGTTTGGGAAGACAGTGGACGATTCCCTTCAGGCCATCAAGGCGGATACTGAGACGGCCCGGGCCCTCGGAGTTCTACAGCAACGTCGGATGCCCTTTCGGAGCAGCGGAGGCAAGGGCGCCTCCAGAGGTTCCAGCGGCGGTTTCGCTTCCTACCGGCAAGCGGCCCGCTCGTCGTCGCAAGAGGCCTACAGAGGACGAGGCAAGTCTAGCGGACCCCGTCGTCGTCGCCCAGGAGGTCAAGGCGGCAAGGCCGCGTCCAAGCAGGATTGAACCGGCTGTGGGGTCGGGCCCCCACCGGAGCACCCCGGTGGGAGGCCGGCTGGCGGGCTTCGTCAGCGTGTGGGAGTCCATCTCCACCGACCGTTGGGTGCTGGACGCCCTGGCCCGGGGCCACGCGCTCGAGTTTCAAAAAAGGTGCCCGCGTGTCCCCCCCCGTGGCCAGGAAAGAACTTCACGTCCCTCAACTTCTTCTGGAGGTAAAGGCGATGCTCAGGAAGGGCGCCATCGAAATCGTCCCAAAGAGGCTTCGGGGCTCCGGAGTTTACTCGAGATACTTCCTCGTGAAGAAGAAGACGGGAGGATGGCGCCCCATCCTAGACCTCCGACGTCTGAACAAGTTCATCAAGGCGCAGAAGTTCCGGATGGTCACCCTCCAGCACGTCCTGGGCCAGCTGGAGGAAGGGGATTTCCTATCGTCGTTGGATTTGGAGGATGCCTACTTCCACATTCCCATCCTAAAGGGGCACCGAAAATTCCTCAGGTTCGTGGTGCAAGGGCGTCATTACCAGTTCAGAGCCCTCCCCTTCGGACTACGGTCGGCACCCAGGGTATTCACCAAGTGCCTCGCACCGGTGGCGGCGCAGCTGCGCCGCGAGGGGATCCACGTCTACCCCTACCTGGACGACTGGCTCATCCGCGCCAAGACGAGGGAACTCGCCGTGGTTCACACGGCAAGGACCGTCCAACTCCTCACGGACCTGGGATTCTTCGTGAACTACGTCAAATCCCACCTGGTGCCCGCGCAAGTCGCACTGTTTCTGGGAGCGAGGCTCGACACAGTGTCCCTTCTGGCCTCCCCGTCGGAGGAGAGGACCAGGACCATCTTGGGCAAGGTGCAACGGATGTTGGTGGCCGACGCGGCCAAAGTGAGGTCCATCAAGTCCCTCCTCGGGATGATGTCTTCCTGCATCTACCTCATTCCCATGTGCAGGCTCCGGATGCGCCCGTTGCAAGAATTCCTGGATGCACGCTGGATCCAGACGACGGGCAGCTTCGAGGAAAGGATCAAGCTCGACGAGAACTTCCGACGAGCAATACGGTGGTGGGGCACCCGCGCGCATCTGACGGCGGGCATGGACTTCCAGACCCCAGTCCACCAGGAGACTGTGACTACGGATGCCTCCCTGGAAGGGTGGGGAGCGCACACCGAAAATCTGCACGCAAAGGGACTCTGGCTCCCGACGGAGAAGTCCCTGCATATCAACGTCCTGGAGCTCCGTGCAGTGTTTTGGGCCCTCAGGTCTTTCCTTCCGTCCCTCAAGGGCAAGGTGGTGAGGATCTTCACCGACAACACCACCACCATGTTTTACATCAGGAAACAGGGCGGAACCAGGTCCCCAGCGCTGTCCAAGGAGGCGCAGGACCTGTGGCATTGGGCCGTCGCCCAAAGGATTTTTCTGGTGCCGTTTCATCTGGCAGGGATAAAAAACACCATCGCCGACTCACTCAGCAGGGAGCTGCGCTCGTGCCACGAGTGGGAACTACGGCAGGATCTGGTGGATCGCCTCTTCCGACGGTGGAGCACACCCCAGATCGACCTGTTCGCGACGGCGACGAACACCAAGTGCCGGAGGTTCGCCAGCAGGTTTCCCCAGACGAGGAGCATGGGCGATGCTTTCTCGTTCCCCTGGGAGGGCCTGTTCCTCTACGCGTTCCCTCCCTTGCCTCTGCTAATCCGGCTAGTCAACCTGCTCAAGAGGTCACGGTGCAGGATGATCCTCGTCGCACCTTCGTGGCCGAGGCAGATATGGTTCCCGGACCTTCTGGACTTGTCAGCGTCCCCGCCGATCAAGCTGCCGGCGGACGCGGATCTACTCTCCAGGGAAGGAGGCGCCATCCTCCACCACGATCCGAAGTCGCTGAACTTGCAGGCCTGGCTCCTGCAGCACTAGAGTTTGGAGGATACGACATACCGGCCGACTGCAGAGAGGTTCTTGCAAAGGCCAGGGCGTCCTCGACTCTTAAATGCTACGGACACAAATGGAAGAGGTTCTCTGTCTGGTGCCACGCACAGAAGATTAACCCTCTACGGATTACGGTCCCCCAAGTACTGCCGTACCTGCTGACGCTGGCCAAAGCTGGACTGGCACACGCGTCCATCAAGATTCATCTTGCTGCGATCTCCCGATACACCAGAACCACGGGGCGGACGTCCTTGTGGTCTCATCGTCTGGTGAAAGAGTTCATGAAGGGACTGTTCAGATCATTCCCGCCGGTGAAGGCTCCGGCCCCGGCGTGGGAGCTCAACGTGGTGCTGACCAAGCTCATGGGACCTCCGTTCGAGCCTCTGCACTCGGCTCCGTTGAAGTTTCTATCGTGGAAAACTGCTTTTCTTGTGGCCATCACCTCCGCACGACGAGTGGGAGAGATCCAGGCCTTTTCCTGCAAGGCCCCGTACTTGACTTTCCACGACACAAGGGTAGTGCTCAGGACGCACCCCTCCTTCATGCCCAAGGTACCGTCGGAATTCCATCTCAACGAACCCTTGGTGTTGCCTGTATTCTTCCCGTCGCCTTCGTCGCCGGCTGAGAGGACTTTGCACTCGCTGGATGTAGCTAGAGCGCTGAAGTTCTACGTGGACCGCACGAAGTGTTTTCGGAAGAAGTCACAACTCTTTGTGAACTTTGGACCTGTTAATCAGGGGAAGGCTCTCTCGAAGGCTTCCATTTCCAGATGGCTCTCCGGCTGTATCATGTACTGTCATCGGTTGGCAAACCGACCTCTGCCCGGCCGTCCGAGAGCCCATTCCACCAGAGCGATCGCAGCTACCACGGCGTTCCTTTCTGGTGTGCCCCTGCTGGACATATGCAGGGCTGCTACGTGGAGGTCGATGCACACCTTCACGAAGTTCTACTGCGTCGATCGGGATTCCAGGGAGGAGTCCAGGGTCGGCCAAGCAGTGCTGCACAACCTGTTCGCCTGAGGTGAGCCTGGTGAGGAGGTAAGATGCTTAATGTTGAGTTTGATGCTATGCTTAATGTTGAGCCTTTGCCACCTCCCGTGGTTGTGCATGTGTGTACTGCTATGTATTCTTTATTCATGAGCATGTGAATCCATGCCAGACCCCATGCTGGAGAAGGAACAAGTTACTTACCTGTAACTGTTGTTCTCCAGCATGGGTCTGGCATGGATTCACATGCGAACCCTCCCGCCTACCCCTCTGCGGCTCTTCACTTGGTCATACTGCCACTTCACGTGCTTCCAAATCTGAAGATGGCTGCCAGAGGCGGTGCTTAGGTAGAGGGCAGTCATTGGCTGTGGTCAGTATGACGCAGAGACCAGTGATTGGTTATTACTACGAAAGACAGATCAGAAACGAAACTGATACTGGTTTTTTCTTTACCGAGGATTCCCAGCCTGACGACGGGGAATATTCATGAGCATGTGAATCCATGCCAGACCCATGCTGGAGAACAACAGTTACAGGTAAGTAACTTGTTCCTTCTCCAGCATTGGTATCTTTCATGGATTCACATGCGCCCTCCTGCCTCCCCTGAACATGCAAACCGGTTCCCCCACTACTTTGGGGGCCGAAATCTGAGGGAGCGCGGGGGCGGGTCCTGTATTTGTATCATGACGTCCTGACGGTGCGGGCACGCATGATACAAAACGAGGTGGATAGGACGCATAAGCGTCAAAGTTTTCATACGGGAAAGGGTCTATATAATGTACCGGGGATTCCCAGCCTGACGACGGGGAATATTCTAAGCATGTGAATCCATGAAAGATACCAATGCTGGAGAAATGGAGTTACAGGTAAGAAACTCTTCCCTTCTCCCTCACCTCTCGTTTTTCTCCAGCTCCAACAGAAATGTCGTCGGGCCTAGTATGTTAGTTCCCTATCTGTTTCCGTTTCCATCCCACTTACCCCTCCCTCCTTCCTTATCTATGTCTTAGCTCTTGCACTATCTGAAATGTCGTCAGGCAGAGTACAATAGTTAATTTCACATCCTTACTGTTCACGGCCTGTAAGAATGTCCTATTTTCCCTTGTTCCCTCCCTTGAAGCGCTTTGAAACACATTGTGTATAGGCGCTATATAAATAAAATATCATATCCTCCTGCCAGTTGCATTGTCTCCTGGTATATCTGAAAATAGAGGGGTGGGGGGGTTTGTTGGTGGAAGGATAGCGCAGGAGGTCTTACCGTTGGGTTGGTAGCTTTAGTTTGGGGGAAATGGGTACTGTTGCGGTTTGGTTCTAGGTGGTGTCGGTTCAGTGTTCTGAGGTCTGTAGTTTGTTTCTCCACTTGTGTTTCAAAGTTGACATTTGAGCATGTTGTGATTGAGCGTTCTAGGTGGAGGAATGCATTTGTTTTTTTTGTTTTGTGGCTGTTTGTATTTGGTACTTGTGTGGTGTGTTTGCAGACTGTTTTAGTAGGGGAACGGTTGGAAGCAGGAGATACGGACGTTAGGGTAAATTGTTTGGCTTGAAATGCCTTCTCTGATGGTTAGTAATGTTGTTCTCTAGGCCTGCCTAGTTTGGTTGACTTTGTTCCAGGAGGCCAAAGACACACCCATAAATTGTAATGTAGAGCTTTTGTTTGTTTGCGTGTTTCTTTTGGACTGTTTGCTTTTAGGTTGGCAAACTAAAGAGCCAGGCTTCTAGTGATTTCCCTAAGGTTAGATGTTACTTTTAGAATATGGTTTGGGTTCGAGATGTCATTGTGGTTTTCAGGGTTTGCTTCAGTCTGTAGAAGGGGTTTTCTTGCCAGAATTCTGCTCCTTGGCCATGAAATTGATCTGTGGGGTATGCCGAGTGGTTTGAAGTAGATAACTATTTTTGATAGGTAGCCAGTGCAAGGATCTTAGATTCACAAAGATATCAAATACCAGTACTGAGTATTAGTTTTGTTGTGTAGTTCTGTTCTTTTTTTTGAGAATGCAAGTCTGGCATTCCGAGGTATAACATTGTTCACTTATTCTTGACATGACAAGGAAGTTGGTGGCACATGTTCGGTGTGTGATGATGAGGGGGTAGTATCCATTTGTGTGTAGATGGAAGCATTTATTCACTGCTGCATGGACACGTGCTTCTAGAGTTAGGTTGTTGTCCATTGCCAGATTTTTCACTACTTTGGAGGCTTTTTCTTTGTCCCTATTTCGATGGGCCCTGGCATGTGCTGTGAGTCGAGGGGTGGTTTGGTATGATCACGATAAAGCTGTTGCTGTCCATTCATCTGTTTGTGAGGCAGTTAAGAGTTTGGTCTATCGCTCTAGTGGTAGTGCTTTTGTAGATTTGCATGTCTGCATAATTGTAGCAAGTGGCTCCATGTGAGTGGGGTCATGTAAATGTCAGAGTAGTTAATGGTTAATTAGATTTGTAGCGTAGTTACAATATCAGCAATGGCTCGAACAAGCATGTTTGGAGGAAGGTAGTGTGCTCAAAAAATAAACAATTTCCAAGAGTTTTCGTGCAGCATGCCATGACACCACAAAGGAAAGCTATACACGTGAATATGGTAGTCGTAGCTGGAAACGAGCAGTCTTCCGGGAATGTTCGACTTGGCCAACAAGCTATGGGAACAAACATTGGCAATGCCAATAGTTGGGCGTTTACTGTTATTTGCATTTACAAGCACCAGAGTGCAAAGAGAAGCGTGCTTTAAAGGAGGATATGAGGGTTGCAGCTGTGTCATCAATGAAGAGGCTTCAAGTAACAGAGGAAGCCATTATGGTGCTGATGAGCAAGAGGAAATCTGAAAGGGTGATGTTAGGAAGGGTGAGGAAGTAAGGGCTGGGATCAGTTGGTGAAGGTGGAGTAAGGGGATATCTTCAAGAGTGCAGGATGTGGGAACCGACTGCGCAGGGAGAGCGATGTGTGCAATGAGGGAGAGATGTGATAGTCATTTGGATATGTGCATACTTGTAAAGCATCACCTACAATAACCGCTTTCTATCGGTTTGACTGACGGCAACAGTGGAGTAAAAGCAGCGCCTTGGGAGGATTAAAAATCATTCGACGCATATGCACCTAAGGATGGGCGCAATTAAAGAGTAAGGGTGGCCAGAAGTAGGCAAGCAAAACAAAAGCAAGTGGATAGTGAAATGTGGGATTGTATTATGCAATTCCTGACAACAAAATGATTACATACTCTCTCGGACTAGAATGCAATGAACTTGATTGCTCATGAGTGCACTCACTTTCAGGTTTTGTAAACTCGGAATGCTTTGTGAAAGCAGGCATGATTTTATTAGCATTTATTTTAATGCAGAGTAGGAAGAACATATTAGGCACAATGCATCCCAGCACTAATTGTTTTAATAAAATTTCTGACATCAAATTATAATATTTAGTCCAGCCATATGGCTGAGGGTCTTCAATGAAACGCTTGCTGAAAGTAAATTAGGTCATCAAAACTGACCACTGCTTCCTATAGGAGTTGTGGCTATATCCTGTGTAGGCAGCACGAGGGGTTGTTCCCTTGCATTAATAGTGTTTCTGATCTTGTGGAGATTAGAAAAGGGTTTAAATGCCAGCGCCCCGGCTGAAAATGAAATGGGTAACCAAACGTGCTGCTGTAATGTGTTCAGACGACACGCCCTTCAGGCGACAAAGGCCGCTGCGGGCCGCCTTATCCTATCCATTGCACTTTTGGAAGCTTGCATTCTTGCTTTGTCTTTACAAAGCAGCTCTGACAACGAAGACCTTTATATTGGTGTACTGCCCCCATAGCAAACACTTTAAGAGAAGAGGAAATATGATACCCTGTAAATTCTGACGATGGCTGTGATTTCCCTTATCACAACCAAAGCCACAGCTAACCAGTTGCCCCTTTCGAATGGTTTGTCCTACCACGTATTCCTCAGCTGTATGAATTTCCAGCTTTAGCTGCTTTGGAAAAGAAATTCTCCTGGTGAGGGTGTTCGTCCAGATGGTCGACATCCCTCAAGGGCTTCATCTTGGCTGATGTCAGTACATATACCATGCACAGCGCCCATTGGCTTCAGTTCTGTTGTGAATGCAATGGCTTACATTATTGCCGCGCTTCAGTTTTCTTTGAAAACTTTCAAAAATGGCCTCCTTCGGTTGGAATAAGACGGGCTTCAAAAAGTGTGTAAAATGCAGTGCCTAGATGTCCAACTCGGACCCGTATAAGATGTCTCTGGTGCCTGGGTGTCGAGCATAACGACTTGATCTGTCAGTCGACGATCGGTAAGGCCTTAAAAGCACAAATCTAACCTTGGCAGTGGGCAGGATGGTCCCCCCTCCCAATCCCTGTCCACTCCTTTAAATTTCGGTAATCTCATGAGGTGAGAGATCCCTCGTCACAAAATTTTGAGAAACTTTCCCACTCGAGGAGCAGACACTCCTCTTTGAAACTATCGAAGAGAAGGCACAGATCACTACCTTCCTCAGAGGGTTTGCCCAACTAAATCTTCAAAAGAGGGGTGGGAACTCATGTGCTTAATCTTCGAGGATCGGGCCCCAATCTCCTCTAAGCTTAAAGTGCAGATGCTATGGTAGCATGACGCCAAGGTGAAAACCTGCATGCCCTTAAGCCCGGGTCATAAGCCTAAGACTACACAAGTCTTGGAATACTAATGAGACGAAGTCTTCCAAAAATAGTTGAGGGCAAAGTCCCTCGAAGCACAAGACAAAAGTCAAGCCATAAACGCCACTGACGTTGATGCCTTCAACGTCAGTACAAAAAAATTGATTCTTTGACACTATTACGTCAAAAAAGCCAGGAAGGTTTTACCTATCAGGTCCTTGACTTACATTTATGAGGGCTTTGAAACCTTCCCTCCATTTGGATACCCTAAATACGAATATACCAGAATGCTTTATTTCAGAAGAGAACTACAATTGGTAGTGGGGGAGTTGCCTCCTTGGACCCGGCTGGTAATGCGGATGTGTCCTACAGACTCCTAATGACCAGAGTGGTGGAGTTTTTGGGATAGAGTAGACCAGCTCCCTCGTTTGAACAGGATGACCTTGGACAAGGGTCCTGAATTTGACCCCATTTTGCCATTACACGTGGTACTGCAAAAAAAAGGGTTGCGGTCAATTTAGAGGCTCCATCCAGCCTGGCAGTAAACAAAAATACAGGCCATCCAGTAGTGACCCTGGTTACCTGTCATCCATCTCCAGAAAGCCTTGTATTACAAGCAGCTACATCTGCCTCCAAGCAATCTGGGTATTCAACCATACCCCCTGATGGGGATGACCCATTCACTCCTGGGCAAATAAAGTCTTTTCGGCTAGCAGCATGACTTAGTCTAATTCCACGTGTTCCCTGGCAAAGTTTACCTTCACTCTGTGGACTGCATAGCAATGGCAGCTGATCGCATCCGAGGAGGGTGCGGAAAGGGCCGGCTTCATGAACCCGATGAGGGATGGCAAAGATGCTAAGTGCTACTGCATCACGTCAGCAAGGCCATGGCGGCAAGCACTGTCTTACGCAGATTTGTGTGGTTGAGGTCCAGTTTTTGCACCAGATTTACAATCACTCTTTAAACTGCCCTTTGACGGCTCCTGGTAATTTGGAAAGAAGGCTGATGAAGTTTTGAAAAGCTGAAGACCTCAAAGACTGCAGCCAAGTCCTTAGACTGCTGCAGCCACAGCCTTTCACCCCCAGCATATCTTGCAGGGTTAGGTCTTTTTACTACTATGTTGGAAGAGTGAGGACCGGCTGGTCAAAGAGGATCGATTCCCTCGTGGTGGATGAGGTGTTAAGCCTGCCCAAGCAGCAGCATCTTTACCATCAGCTGCTGCCTCAAAACCATGATGTCTTGACTCGTGCCACCCGGTAGGAGGCACTGTCACAGCATCTTAAAGAATGGTGAGGTATTAATTTGGATGCATGGGCACTGGAAACAGTAGCCCAGGGTTGCTCCCTCCCCCTTTATACAGAGACTGCTGGACCATCCACTGGGAAGCAATTCGCTCAATGTTCCAAATCCATTTCTGTTGCAGAACAGTTTGACCCTGCTAGAAAAAGGTGCTGTAGAACCAGTACCTGTGATGGAGAGAAAACGGAGGATGGTAGTCTCCCTACGTCCTAATCTCCAATAAGGATGAAGGATGGAGGACTGAGACTTATCTTGGACTTCAGATACTTAAACTACTTCAGGAAGAAGTTCAAGATGGTCACACTGTCTCAGATTCTTCAGGCCCTTCAGTGGCAGTATTGGATGCTATCGTTGGACCTTCAGGATGCTTACTATCGTGTGCCAAATTACAAGCACAGGAAGTACTGCAGGTTCGCCATTGGCGGTTCTCATCAGTTTCAAGTTCTGCCTTTTGGGCTGACCTCCGCCTGAGGATTTTCACCAAGTTAATGACGGTGGTGGCAGCGAGTCTTGGCAGCAGGGATTCACGTCTACCTCCTACCTGAATGATTGGCTGGTCAGGGCTTGTTCACCTGAACAGGGCCAAGAACAGCTTGGTAGTGTGTGCCACTCCTGCCACAGACTGGGCTTCTCCCTCAATTGCAAGAAGTCCCACATGATACTTCTCAAACTCCAATTAATTCGAGTGGCCCTGGATGCACGGTGGGTGGGGGTGGCTGGGGGTGGCTATGGGTGGGGTTGGGGGGGGGGGGGAGTGAACCAGGAAGGGGTGGGGGGGTGAACCAGGGGGAGAACAGAGGGGGGGGGGAACCTCGCCACCCCGCCACCCGAGGTGAGGGCTCAAGACCTTTTGTAGATGGTCACCAACTTTCAGAGCGCGCAGTGTTTTCCATCCTTTGACTTGGTTGCTCGGCCTCATGGCATCCTGCATTTTTCTGGTGCCAGAGGCTCGCCTGCGAATGAGCCCTTTAATGGACTCTCAGAACAGTGGTCTCTGCTCAGAATTTGAAAGAGGTCCGACATCCTTCAGAGTCTCACAGGACCGTCTGTCGTGGACCTGCGAGGACAACATTCTGAGACTTTTTGGAAACCATGGCCAGGCATGACAAAATGTAAGACTGATAGAGACCAACTAACACTGATTAAGTGTTTGAATATGTGTGCTATTGTAAAAAAAAAAAAACAGTCCCTGCAATAATTGCATTAGCTTAAACTGTAGCATTTCCCTCACTGTTTTAGGTGCTTCCTATGTACAAGACCTCTTCTGACAATGTTGTAATTTCTCCTTGTCCACCTTCTATCCTTTCTCAGAGTATGGTCTTGAGTTTAAGTCTTTACATCTTTCTTCTGTCTCTCTACACACGTCATCCACATTCTGAATTAGCTAGACATTACCCAGGTCCATCTGGAGGACTCTAAGATTGAAGAGGACTTGCAGTACCCCTGGGGCAAACAAGTATGCTTCAGAAAGTATCTATACAAAAAGGAAGTCCAATCTTGTGATGTCATGATCTCTGCTTCCAAAAGATCAGAACTTGCCCGACTCCCTTGGAAGCAGACCCATAACCCCGGTTCCGAGTGCCAGCCAGTCCCAATTGGGACCTTTTGGACCCTGTACTGGCGCCAGTGGCACCAGGCTCATAAAAATGCCCAGTCCCAGCGCTGGAAGCGCCGGGCGCATAATGCTTGGGTGGACTTACCTGCAGCAGACCATGCTGCTTACTTACCTGCCAGTTGAGCCCCTGATCCTCTTCTGTTTGGGACTACTTTTCCTGTTCGGTGGGGCAGGAGCCACTCCCTAGGTTCAGAACACTGGAACTCTTCTGGAAAGCAGGAACTCTTTTCTCACCTAGGCGTGGCTGTGGAAGGAGACACCTAAGCACTACAGGAGGCTATTTAAACCACACCCGATGGATGAATCTTGCTTTGCGTTATTCTGCATTCTCTGCAGCAGAACGCTCATCGTGTCTTCTGCTTCTGATCCTGGGCCTAAGGGAACAAAGGCTTACCATCCTGGAATCCAGTCTTCAGCAGCACCTGTAAAGACAAAGAAAGAACAGGTTAGCACTACGGTCTTCAGTGGCAGCGCATCTCTTACCTGGTCCATCGGCTGTCACCAACGCCTCGCGCTGCATTCCGGCATCTGAAAGACAAAGGCTTACCTACTCTTCGCATGCTCCAGAGGTCTTCGCACTGCATCCCGCATCTGAAAGGCAAAAGAAGGTGCGTTTAAAGACATTGGGCAACTTTATTACTCACGTGCCATTACTCCTTCCCATGCCGAATCCAGTGGGTATTCCAGCACCCTTCAGCTTCTCTAAAGCTCCGAACTTGTACCTGCAAAATAAAAGGGACAGTTAGTGCGCATCGTGAAGCAGGCTACAAGCACTTACTTACGTGCTTCCAGGCGCTTCTATTCCTCACGCGGGTTCGATCCTCAACTCTCATCAGCCCGCCATCCACCATCGCCGGAACCCTGCAAAACAAGAGATATCATTCCAAAAGACTTAAGACATTTGAAGTGCCCAGAACTTACCGTTCGTGCAGTTAACGATGGACAGCAGTCCTCTGAGGTCAAGAGGCCTGCACCCTTATCCAGTGAAGAAACTGGTTACGGCACCCTGCCCCGAGGCAGATGGAGAGCTCGGCGTTCACTTACCTAAGGTGAGGGTGTTAACCTTTGGGGTTCTACAGGAGAAGAGAAAGGGAGGAGGAGAGAGGCACCCAATAACCCCAGTTCATTAATCCCATATTTTCTATCTGCAGACATCTTACTCTTCGCGTCAGACATACAGTGCACAGAGGTCCAGCCCAAAGAGCCAACCGTGTGTTACACATCACCTTGGAAGATACGGCATTCACCCAGTCAAGACCGGCGCCTCTGCGGGAATCAGGTGAGCGTTACAGAACGCAAAGCCGACCGCAAAACTCCCACCCAGGCGCTATGGAAACCTCGGATACCGACCAGCTAGCCCAGTTACTTGGGGAACTAAGAGCAGAAGTGCATGCAGCCCGTCAGGAAACGAATGCTCTAAGAAGGGAACTGATTATTTCCAAGGAGCGAACAGACGATCTCGCTAGACAATTGCTACAGTCACATGCCGGACAAACTCCGTTACCCGCATCAGGGACAAATCTTCCTTCAACATCCTCTACGAACCCAGTGCAGATCAACCTACCTGGGAATGTACCTCTGGCTCCGCCCGAACGATTTTCTGGTGACCCAAAGAGGTTTGCAGTATTTATTAATCAGTGCCGGTTGCACTTCTTATGCCGGCCAGCAGCCTTTCCAACTGATCAAGCGAAGGTAGCTTTCGTGCTTTCGTACCTTAGTGGCAATGCGGCAGACTGGTCGATCCCTCTATTTAATCAAGATGATCCGGTTCTCCATGATTTTCATGCTTTTCAGCTCAGTATGGAAAAACTGTTTGCAAGACATTCACAGGGGCAGGCCTTGGACAATGAGCTCCTTTCATTGCGACAGGGTAATCAAGACCTTTTGGCTTATATTGCGTCTTTCAACAGACTGATAGTGGAAACTCGATGGCCTGAGGACAAAAGGATTACGCTGTTTTATAGAGGTCTACGTGGAGAGCTCAGATGTGCTAGCCCAAGTAGTGAATCCCCCGCAAGACTGTTCGGACTATATTGACTTAGTCGTTCAAATTGACCACAGACTGCAGAACAGGAAGGCCGATCGTTCCAAGTTTGATGCTCGAGTATTTTCCAAACCACCAACTCCTACCAAAGGACTAGACTCCGGGGAACCCATGCAAATAGGGGGCCTGAAAGGACCACTAACACAAAAGGAGCGGGAAAGGAGAAAACAGCTGCAATTATGCCTCTATTGCGGAAACTCGGGGCACTTTCTTCGAGACTGTCCGGTGAAACCAGCCAAGAAGGCAGTAGGAGCTGCAGTTACCAGGGTCACAAACTCTGAGCAGGGAAACGACCTCGCCCGACAAGAATAGAGGTCCTCTTGCCGAGCGTTAAAACCAGTTCCGTGACCTCGCATTTCGTGATACCTATGGTCCTCATTAGCCCTGAACATCCGGATCGATTACATGCGATTGAAGCTTACGTCGACAGCGGTGCCATCGGCAATTATGTGGATCATGAAATGGTTTTGAGGATGAATCTGACTCTTTGTCCAAAGGCTGTAAAGGACGTCATTACTACGGTGGATGGTACGGAGATAGCCTCCGGACCAGTAACGCATACCACCCAAGAAGTGACGCTAGTAAGTCAAGATGGACACCATGAGAAGATCGTGTTCGATGTGATCAAGGCCCCTCAGTTCCAGATTATTCTAGGAATTCCTTGGTTAGAGAAGCACAATCCTCAGATCGATTGGCGGGCAAGAACAGTTCAGTTTCCAGAATGTGTCTCTACTTGTCACCCTCGACCTGGTGTTGCACTGGCAGCAATTTCCTCGGAGGCTCCCCAGTTACCTCCTGAATACCTAGAATTCCAAGATGTTTTCCGGAAGGATCAGGCTAACTCTCTACCTCCTCATAGGTCTTATGACTGCCAGATAGACCTGATACCTGGATCTACTCCTCCTTGTAGTAGAATTTATGCCCTCACCGAGCCTGAGAATCTTCACCTCCGACAATACCTGGATCAATACCTAGCGAATGGGTTTATTCGTCCTTCCAAGTCCCCTGTTTCCTCAGCTTTGTTCTTCGTTCCAAAAAAAGAAGGGGACCTTAGAACTTGTATAGATTATCGCGCCCTGAACCAGATCACTGTTAAGAATAGATATCCGTTACCTTTGATCCCTGAACTCCTGGACCAAGTCAGAAAAGCATGCATATATACAAAGCTGGATCTTAGAGGAGCCTACCACTTGGTACGAGTAAAAGAGGGCGATGAATGGAAGACGGCCTTCCGCACCAAGTATGGGCTATTTGAATATCAGGTCATGCCCTTCGGACTTTGCAATGCCCAGGCCGCCTTTCAATATTTTATGAACGATGTCCTCAGAGAGCTCATAGATGTGTGTGTTGTTGTTTACATTGACGACATCCTCGTTTATTCTTCATCGAAAACTGAACATCGGAAACATGTGAAAATGGTCCTCGAGAGATTGCGTCAACACAAACTTTTCGCTAAGTTGGAAAAATGTGTTTTCAACGTGACTGAAGTTGAATTCTTGGGATTCATATTATCACCTAGCGGAGTGCGTATGGATTCAAAGAAGGTCGATGCAATTCTCAAATGGCCATCGCCATCCTCCGTAAAAGGTGTTCAAAGCATGTTAGGCTTCGCTAACTTTTACCGCAGGTTTATCCCCGAATTCTCTCGAATAGTCCAGCCCTTCACCGCCTTGTTAAAGAAAAACAAACGTTTTGAATGGTCTACCGAGGCGGAACAAGCTTTCCAGAATTTGAAGACTAGATTCATCTCTGCACCGATCTTAAAACATCCTCGCCCAGAACTCCCCTACATCGTTGAAACTGATGCTTCGAGCCTTGCCATGGGGGCAGTTCTATCACAAAAGGACCCAGTAACCAATCAGTTGCATCCCATGGCATTTTGGTCCCGCAAATTCTCGCCTCCTGAAATCAATTACACTATTACTGATAAGGAACTTCTAGCTATCAAGTCCGCCTTTAAGGCTTGGCAGCATTATCTTCTGGGGGCCCGACACACCGTTACTGTGATTACAGATCACCGAAACCTGCAATATTTGAAAACCGCAAAAGCTCAATCCTCTAGGCAACTCTGTTGGGCACTATTCTTTGCCGAGTTTGACTTCATAATTACCTATCGACCTGGTACAAAAAACGGTAAAGCTGATGCCCTTTCTCGGATGGGAGTGGAAGAACATTTGATCAATCCTAAACCTGTACCTATCATTCCCGAACAAAGAATTCTAGGTGTAATCGCCACACAATCCATAGAGGAAGTTAAGGATAAAGCCAGGCTACTGGTAACTCCAGCAGACATACAGAATTGGCATCTGCAGGGAAAGGACTTTACGGTGAAGGATAACCTATTATATTTCCAAGAACGGTTATACCTGCCCAGCACAGATTTACAGAAAAAGGTAATCTCTTGTTATCACGATTCTTTAATGGAAGGACATCCCGGTATGACCAAGACCTCGGAAAAGATCAAGCGCTATTTCTGGTGGCCGTCTTGGAAAAAAGATATCGGAGACTTTATAATGTCCTGTGGAGTATGCGCCCAAAACAAGTCAAAAGGGAAAAACCAGCCGGCCTCTTACGCCCTATTGACATCCCACCTCGCCCTTGGCATACGCTTTCTATGGACCTCATCACCGATCTACCTCCATGCTCCAGATACAATACGATCCTAGTAATCGTGGACCTATTCTCCAAGATGGCGCATTTCATTCCACTCAAAGGCTTACCAACAGCAGCAACTCTGGCCCGAGAATTTCTCAAACATCGTCCGACTGCACGGTTTTCCTTCAGTTCTCATTTCGGATCGAGGTAGTCATATTTATTTCTCATTTTT
Organism: Ambystoma mexicanum; assembly: GCF_040938575.1. Taxonomy (NCBI): domain Eukaryota; kingdom Metazoa; phylum Chordata; class Amphibia; order Caudata; family Ambystomatidae; genus Ambystoma; species Ambystoma mexicanum. The sequence continues at coordinate 713,560,949 of NC_090931.1, forward strand.
GGCGAAGTTGCTGTCGGTCGGCTCAAATTGATGTGAGACTTTCGACCAGCCACCACCCTCAAACCGACGGACAAACCGAGAGGACCAATCAAACTCTGGAACAGTATTTGCGCTGCATGCTACAACAAACTGAAAAAACTTGGAAAGATATCCTTTGGATAGCCGAATATGCCTACAATAACTCTGTCCACTCGGGAACTGGGAAGACCCCGTTTTTTCTTTTATACGGTAGTCACCCTCGAACCTCGGAGTTGGATCCACTCCAAGATCTTGGAACACCAGCAGTAGACAACCTGCATTCTACAATCGCCCAAGCCTTTAAGGAAGCCGTTTCTCACCTTCAAAGGGCTAAAGAACAATACAAGAAAGGAGCAGACCAACATCGGAAGGAAAGCCCCCCAATATCAAGTAGGAGATCAAGTCTGGTTATCCACCAAATATCTACCTCTAAAAGAACCACGCACATTCAACCCAAGATACCTTGGTCCCTATTCCATCACTACCATAGTAAATCCAGTAGCGGTCAAGTTGGACTTGCCCCCTCACATGAAGATACATCCGGTCTTCCACGTCTCTCTATTAAAACCCGTGCAACCTCAAACCCGACTAACTAAATCTCCAAAACCTATTCTAGTTGATGGAGAACTCGAGTTTGAAGTCAAAAGCATCCTGGATTCCAAGATCTCCAAATCTAAACTATTTTACCTGATTGACTGGAAAGGCTACGGTCCCCAAGAAAGATCCTGGGAACCTGCAGAATATGTCCACGCCCCTCGTCTAATCGAAAGATTTCATCGAACATTTCCTAACCAGCCCAAACCCCCGGAGAAGCCCGGTTTGGGAGGGGCCTTGAGGGGGGGTGCTGTCATGATCTCTGCTTCCAAAAGATCAGGACTTGCCCGACTCCCTTGGAAGCAGACCCATAACCCCGGTTCCGAGTGCCAGCCAGTCCCAATTGGGACCTTTTGGACCCTGTCCTGGCACCAGTGGCACCAGGCTCATAAAAATGCCCAGTCCCAGCGCTGGAAGCGCTGGGCTCATAATGCTTGGGTGGACTTACCTGCAGCAGACCATGCTGCTTACTTACCTGCCAGTTGAGCCCCTGATCCTCTTCTGTTTGGGACTACTTTTCCTGTTCGGTGGGGCAGGAGCCACTCCCTAGGTTCAGAACACTGGAACTCTTCTGGAAAGCAGGAACTCTTTTCTCACCTAGGTGAGGCTGTGGAAGGAGACACCTAAGCACTACAGGAGGCTATTTAAACCACACCCGATGGATGAATCTTGCTTTGCGTTATTCTGCATTCTCTGCAGCAGAACGCTCATCGTGTCTTCTGCTTCTGATCCTGGGCCTAAGGGAACAAAGGCTTAACATCCTGGAATCCAGTCTTCAGCAGCACCTGTAAAGACAAAGAAAGAACAGGTTAGCACTACGGTCTTCAGTGGCAGCGCATCTCTTACCTGGTCCATCGGCTGTCACCAACGCCTCGCGCTGCATTCCGGCATCTGAAAGACAAAGGCTTACCTACTCTTCGCATGCTCCGGAGGTCTTTGCACTGCATTCCGGCATCTGAAAGACAAAAGCTTACCAGCTCTTCGCACGCTCCGGAGGCCTTCGGCGCTGCATCCCGCATCTGAAAGACAAAAGAAGGTGCGTTTAAAGACATTGGGAAACTTTATTACTCACGTGCCATTACTCCTTCCCACGCCGAATCCAGTGGGTATTCCATCACCCTTCAGCTTCTCTAAAGCTCCGAACTTGTACCTGCAAAATAAAAGGGACAGTTAGTGCGCATCGTGAAGCAGGCTACAAGCGCTTACTTACGTGCTTCCAGGCGCTTCTATTCCTCACGCGGGTTCGATCCTCAACTCTCATCAGCCCGCCATCCACCATCGCCGGAACCCTGCAAAACAAGAGATATCATTACAAAAGACTTTTAAGACATTTGAAGTGCCCAGAACTTACCGTTCGTGCAGTTAACGACGGACAGCAGTCCTCTGAGGTCAAGAGGCCTGCACCCTTATCCAGTGAAGAAACTGGTTACGGCACCCTGCCCCGAGGCAGATGGAGAGCTCGGCGTTCACTTACCTAAGGTGAGGGCGTTAACCTTTGGGGTTCTACAGGAGAAGAGAAAGGGAGGAGGAGAGAGGCACCCAATAACCCCAGTTCATTAATCCCATATTTTCTATCTGCAGACATCTTACTCTTCGAGTCAGACATACAGTGCACAGAGGTCCAGCCCAAAGAGCCAACCGTGTGTTACACATCACCTTTGAAGATACGGCATTCACCCAGTCAAGACCGGCGCCTCTGCGGGAATCCGGTGAGCGTTACATGTGAGTCTTCAAGAAGGGGAATTGAAAAGAATGCATTCTTCAAATTAACTGTAAATGGGCACAATATTGTCACAGGCTTTGGAACTAAAGGCAACTCGGCTTCAACTATATTGTTATGGGGTGAAGGTCCTGAATAAATCGGCATATTCACCCCACTCCCTTTTGATTTCCTCATGGGGTTCACAGCCGTGTTGCATGAGTCTGATGGCACCAATATGCCTTGCTTCATTAAAGTGATAATGGTCTCAAATATTACTTCATCTCCCTCTCTGGATATGGGGTATTGATTTGCTTATGGTAAATGAGCTACAGGTTTTAATTTAATGTTTCCTGCACGCATCCTTTTTAAGAAACCCGCATCATAGGCTTGTAGTCCATAAAATCTCTGGCACTTTCTTGGTCTTTCTGAAAGAATGACAGTCTTCTTTTTAGCAAAACCATTCTCTCCGGTATTTCTATATTCTTTAATTTGATCCTATAAGTAATACTTTTAAAAAATACACTATCATTGTCTGAGTAGTCCTCAGTCGTCTGTCAACCTATATCCTTCACTGAGGGCTATCACTGTCCTCCATCCCTTCATCTGTCTCATGAAGCATCACCCTTTCTTCTCTGATCACTGCTGCTTCTTACTCTAAGGGAATTATCTGCCATTCCTCGTTATCCATGGAAATCTCTGGTCTAAACAATCTCTGGTCTAAACAAGAATTCATCGGGTAGTCTCAATATTTTATCTACCAACCTGGGCAACATAATAGAATAGTCACTCCATACAGAAATACTCTTGTCTAGAGGCACTCCTCGTAATGCCTTCTGGCCTGTAAAGGCTAATATAAACACTCCCACATTCATATAGTGTATCCCTGGATTAGAGCACACTATTCCTTCATCTGTGAAAGATATTGTCATTTTAAGTTTTGTCATTAAGTCATGTCCCAATATATCAACTGGCGTCTGCTAGAATATAGTAATGGCATTGACATATCATGTTCTCCTATAGAGATTGGCCATTCATCTGTAAAAGGTACTAAACTCATTGCCCCAGAGAATCCTTGAGCATTCATGGCAGTACCTCATATTGGTTATTTTCCCTCGCGCTCACAAGAACGAGTGGCTCCAGTGTCTACTAGAATGAGAATGTCTTGCCTGCCATCGCTACCCTGACCCTTGGTTCCTCTTGGGTGGGGGAATGGTGAGGGGGATCTGGTGTCACTGATGGTACTGAACACATCAGGTTGCTCTGTGGGCTGGCCTATTGTGGATACAAATTCATCCCAGTACCATCACAACCACAAGCCCCAATTTGGTGTGGGTGCCTGTTGGGCTCCAGAGGTCCTGTTCCATTGTGCTATCCTAGCCTGCTGTCTGTACTTGCTGTGGTTGTCTGTTGTGTTTGCATGGGGTACCTGCTGTGGGTGCTCATGTGGTGATTGCATTTAACGCGGTACTGGCTAAATTTGTTGTGATTGCGGCACATATGTCTGAACCTGCGTGTGATCTTGGAAATAATATTCCTGTGATGCTTCTGTATTAAATTGCAGAGTATTCCCCATACCCTCCCCCCTCTTGGAGCTTGCCTATTCTGTTGCATGCCTCATCTGCATCTGCATGTCCTAGCTATGTGTCATATTCTTCCACAACTCCAACATTGTTGTGGCTGTCCACCATTAAATCCTCCTTCCCTGAGAGTTTTGAAATCCACCTTGTCCTATTCCTCGGTCCATATCCTCTAAGCCAAATATTTATCCCACTCGTCAGTTGGATACCCTGCGTTACTTTGCTGCCCTGACTGCATCGCCTATGTCACCCCCTTCCTTCATTACTCCTCAATACCACTCCCTCGATGGATATTTTGGACAACATTTTCTAGACTAACTTTGCCTCCTACTGCTTTCTGTTCTCAACTTCTTGTTTTTCTCTTGCATTAATTGGCAGTGATGCACGATTGTCAATTGTATTTCTGGCCATGGCTTCACTTTCATTCCCACCCGTTTCAATTGCCTGTGGCAAAATAATGCTACCGTTTTATCCCATGGTGTGCAAGTCTCCTGCTGCCATTTATCCTGAATATCTTGAATGTAAACAGTCTTCATACTTCTCATTTTCCTATTCATGTCTGATGTATCGGGGTATTTTACTCTCAGCGCCCACCATACATCCGCTCTGCAATTATTAAATGTCGCTCCATGTGTCGTGTTTTGTCCTGTCACACATGTATATCATGCTTGCTTCCAAATGTCAGCCCTCTCCCCTAGGATAGCTGCTAGCAGCCCTTTTGCATCACCTATAGCTAACATCGTTCCTGATGTCATTCTCTCTAACTCATAAATCCTTTTTCCCTGCACCAGAAGTCAAACTCAACCACTTACATATTAATTGGCCTTATCCATCTGTGGCCATGGTAAATATTGTGGTCATCCTCCCCCTTCTCTAATAATGGAAATTGTGAAAATCCCGGTCCATAATCACACTTGCCTACACGCCTTGTCTACAAGGCTGAGCTAGCCTCGCCCGTTTGTTTCTTTCCTGGTAATGATCTTTACCGGCTTACATATGTGAATCCCCTACACTGCGTGATTGTACTTGTGGTCGCTCAGTATATGGTGTTGGTCTGATTTAGAGGGCCCTAAAAAAAAAAAGGACACCAGAACCATTTTACCCCCTTTCTTCTGCACTCCATTCTATTAAAAGCCTGCATGCACCCTCATTTTCCTCCCTTTCTTCGTCCGACATTATGCCCCAACTCGTGTGGCGACTATTGTGTCAAGATCTAATCTATTTAAAAAAAAAAACATTCCATTCTCATTTGTTATGACATCTAATCCACCTCCAGTTCCATTCAATAGGGATCCTTCTACATTCTCTTCGGTTTTGTACCTGTCTTTCTCCAGCATGGGGTCTGGCATGGATTCACATGCTCATGAATATTCCCCGTCGTCAGGCTGGGAATCCTCGGTAAAGAAAAAACCAGTATCAGTTTCGTTTCTGATCTGTCTTTCGTAGTAATAACCAATCACTGGTCTCTGCGTCATACTGATCACAGCCAATGACTGCCCTCTACCTAAGCACCGCCTCTGGCGGCCATCTTCAGATTTTTACCGCACGTTCATGTGTTGGGATCCTCGTGCTATTGCTCTCGAGCGTTAGTGCTATTTTTTCGCGCTTTTTACAAAAACTTCGATTCTTTCGGTCAAAAGAGCCTCAAGCTCCACCGATCCTACATCCGATCAACGGGGACCCGTGTCGGATTCATCTGTGCCCCTCAAGGGTGAAGATTTCGTCGAGCTACACTTCGGAGGACTCCAGAAGCTTCTCAGGCCCTGTCTCGGAGATGGCCCAGGAGAAGGGAAGCTCGACGCCCGGAAAGCTGTTCAGGGTCTGCCCTGGATGCCAGCTGCAGAACGTCTTCAAGGAGGACGAACACTCTTTCTGCCTTTACTGCCTTCATGAGGACAAGACGCACGTGGAGAAGGACTGTGCGTTTTGCGGCAACATGTCGGAACGGACCATGAAGGACCGCCATCAACGTCTCGCCAACTGGCTGGAGGGTAAGAGCCCGTCTGGCGAGAAGAAGAAGAAATCCGAGCGGTCTTCTAAGACCTTTGAGGGCGCCCCGGCGACGGGGGCCCAACATAAGGCCAAGCACCGCGAGTCCGCTGGCACCGGGAGCGCCGAACGGTCGGGCTCTGCGGGCGCCAGGCAGGGCGCACCCTCCCCGGCACCATCAACCACGAGCCAACGCTCTGGGTCGGGTAAGAGGAAGGCCGAGCACCCGGCGAAGCTCCTGGAGAGGCCCCGGTCGAGCTCTAAGGCAGAGGAGGAGCGTGGCAGTGCCCCCTCCCTCAAGGATAAGGCGGTGAGCGCACCTAAGGTGGTGAAGGCCTTGATCCATCCGACCAAGCCCTCTATCGAAACGGTCGCGGCGGCCCTGGCTCAGCCTGTGGTGGCTGCACCAGTGGTGGCGACCTCAGGGCCCAGAATCTCCCTGCCTCCTCGGAGGGAGTCTTCCTTTGTGCCCATCGATAGGACCCCCGTGAAACCCTCCGTGGGGAAGAAGAAGGGGGGGCAGGGCGTCGTCGTAGAGTCGGCCTCAACCTCAGAAGAGGAACTGATCGAGGTCTTAAGCCACGGCCTAGGCGTGGAAGAAGGCCAGCCCGTCGGAATGGACCCCGACGCAGGTGACGACGACGACATCGTCGAGGAGACCGACGGGGCCCCTGCTCGCCCGACGGATTCCCCTCTGCCAGCGCCGCAAGACAACTCGGCGGCCATTTTGTTGGCCATACAGTCCTTATGCTCCGAGATAAGGACGAGGCTACCGTTACCGACGGAGGAACCTCTCCCGTCGGGGATCCAGAACCGGGACCTTCTGGTGTTCCCCCTACCAAGAAAAGAAGGATCCATCCACCACCTCCTTTTCAACCGTCGCGCCCCTTCCAGCCCTCCTCCCCGTCCACCCGAGGGGATGATACGGGGACTGACACGGCAGCGACGGGTACGGACGACGAGGCATACGACGAGGATTTTCCGTCGTCGCCTCCCACTAGGGCCTCTCCGCCCGACGAGATCGGATCTTTCCACTCCATGATCTCCAGGGCTTCCGAGCTTTTCCAACTCTGCCCTGAGGAGAAGAAAAAGGAAGGCTTCCTTTATCAGCGGCGCGAGGCCAAGAGGAAGACGGTCCTCGCAGTGCCTCTGTTGGACGACATTTGGGATGAGGGCCTTTCCCTCCTCAAGAACCCTTCCACGACGCCAGCTAGAAGAGACCGGTACGAGAAAAAGTACCGGGTCCCGGACACGGCCCCCCTATGCCTCCGGGCGCAGCCTACCCCGGACTCCGCGGCAGCCAGGAAGAAAGCGGGGGGGGGGGTGCGGCCTCCACATCGACTTCCCCGCCGGACGGCGAGGGAAAGAAATTGGATACTATGGGGCGTAGAGTCATCTCGTCGGCAGCGACGACGATTAAAGCGGCCAACGCCTTGGCTATCGTGGCCCGCTACGACAGGGAGCTCTGGTACAAGATGGCTCCTCTGCTGGATTTTCTGCCGGACGACAAGAGGGCGGAGGCCCTTGAGATCCTGCAGGAAGGTGAGGTGGCCTCGGACCACGCCATCACCGTGGCGACGGACATCGCCGACACTGGATTCCGCCAGCTGGGCAACGGTGTTTGCCTTCGACGTCGTGGATGGCTCAAAGCTACGGACTTCCGGCAGGACGTCCAGACCAGAGTCCTGGACATGCCCTTCGACGGGAACAACCTGTTTGGGAAGACAGTGGACGATTCCCTTCAGGCCATCAAGGCGGATACTGAGACGGCCCGGGCCCTTGGAGTCCTGCAACGACGGACGCCCTTTCGGAGCGGCGGAGGCAAGGGCGCCTCCAAAGGTTCCGGCGGCGGTTTCGCTTCCTACCGTCAAGCGGCCCGCTCGTCGTCGCAAGAGGCCTACAGAGGACGAGGCAAGTCTAGCGGACCCCGCCGTCGTCGCCAAGGAGGTCAAGGCGGCAAGGCCGCGTCCAAGCAGGATTGAACCGGCCTTGGGGTCGGGCCCCCACCGAAGCACCCCGGTGGGAGGCCGGCTGGCGGGCTTCGTCAGCGTGTGGGAGTCCATCTCCACCGACCGTTGGGTGCTGGACGCCCTGGCCCGGGGCCACGCGCTCGAGTTTCAAAGAAGGTGCCCGCGCGTCCCCCCCGTGGCCAGGAAAGAACTTCACGTCCCTCAACTTCTCCTGGAGGTAAAGGCGATGCTCAGAAAGGGCGCCATCGAACTCGTCCCAAAGAGGCTTCGGGGCTCCGGAGTCTACTCGAGATACTTCCTCGTGAAGAAGAAGACGGGAGGATGGCGCCCCATCCTGGACCTGCGACGTCTGAACAAGTTCATCAAGGCGCAGAAGTTCCGGATGGTCACCCTCCAGCACGTCCTGGGTCAGCTGGAGGAAGGAGACTTCCTATCGTCATTGGATTTGGAGGATGCCTACTTCCACATTCCCATCCTAAAGGGGCACCGCAAATTCCTCAGATTCGTGGTCCAAGGGCGTCATTACCAGTTCAAAGCCCTTCCCTTCGGACTACGGTCGGCACCCAGGGTATTCACCAAGTGCCTTGCACCGGTGGCGGCGCAGCTGCGCCGCGAGGGGATCCACGTCTACCCCTACCTGGACGACTGGCTCATCCGCGCCAAGACGAGGGAGCTCGCCATGGTCCACACGGCAAGGACCGTCCAACTCCTCACGGACCTGGGATTCTCCGTGAACTACGCCAAATCCCACCTGGTGCCCGCGCAAGTCGCACTGTTTCTGGGAGCGAGGCTCGACACAGTGTCCCTTCTGGCCTCCCCGTCGGAGGAGAGGACCAGGACCATCTTGGGCAAGGTGCAACGGATGTTGGTGGCCGACGCGGCCAAAGTGAGGTCCATCAAGTCCCTCCTCGGGATGATGTCTTCCTGCATCTACCTCATTCCCATGTGCAGGCTCCGGATGCGCCCGTTGCAAGAATTCCTGGATGCGCGCTGGATCCAGACGACGGGCAGCTTCGAGGAAAGGATCAAGCTCGACGAGAGTTTCCGACGAGCGATACGGTGGTGGGGCACCCGCGCGCATCTGACGGCGGGCATGGACTTCCAGACCCCAGCCCACCAGGAGACTGTGACCACGGATGCCTCCCTGGAAGGGTGGGGAGCGCACACCGAAAATCTGCACGCAAGGGGGCTCTGGCTCCCGACGGAGAAGTCCCTACATATCAACGTCCTGGAGCTCCGTGCAGTGTTTTGGGCCCTCAGGTCCTTCCTTCCGTCCCTCAAGGGTAAGGTGGTGAGGATCTTCACCGACAACACCACCACCATGTTTTACATCAGGAAACAGGGCGGAACCAGGTCCCCAGCGCTGTCCAAGGAGGCGCAGGACCTGTGGCATTGGGCCGTCGCCCAAGGGATTTTTCTGGTGCCGTTTCATCTGGCAGGGATAAAAAACACCATCGCCGACTCACTCAGCAGGGAGCTGCGCTCGTGCCACGAGTGGGAACTACGGCAGGATCTGGTGGATCGCCTCTTCCGACGGTGGGGCACACCCCAGATCGACCTGTTCGCGACGGCGACGAACGCCAAGTGCCGGAGGTTCGCCAGCAGGTTTCCCCAGACGAGGAGCATGGGCGATGCTTTCTCGTTCCCCTGGGAGGGCCTGTTCCTCTACGCGTTCCCTCCCTTGCCTCTGCTAATCCGGCTCGTCAACCAGCTCAAGAGGTCACGGTGCAGGATGATCCTCGTCGCACCTGCGTGGCCGAGGCAGATATGGTTCCCGGACCTTCTGGACTTGTCAGCGTCCCCGCCGATCAAGCTGCCGGCGGACGCGGATCTACTCTCCAGGGAAGGAGGCGCCATCCTCCACCACGACCCGAAGTCGCTGAACTTGCAGGCCTGGCTCCTGCAGCACTAGAGTTTGGAGGATACGACATACCGGCCGATTGCAGAGAGGTTCTTGCAAAGGCCAGGGCGTCCTCGACTCTTAAATGCTATGGACACAAATGGAAGAGGTTCTCTGTCTGGTGCCACGCACAGAAGATTAACCCTCTACGGATTACGGCTCCCCAAGTACTGCCGTACCTGCTGACGCTGGCCAAAGCTGGTCTGGCACATGCGTCCATCAAGATTCATCTTGCTGCGATCTCCCGATACACCAGAACCACGGGCCGGACGTCCTTGTGGTCTCATCGTCTGGTGAAAGAGTTCATGAAGGGACTGTTCAGATCGTTCCCGCCGGTGAAGGCTCCGGCCCCGGCGTGGGGGCTCAACGTGGTGCTGACCAAGCTCATGGGACCTCCGTTCGAGCCTCTGCACTCGGCCCCGTTGAAGTTTCTATCGTGGAAAACAGCTTTTCTTGTGGCCATCACCTCCGCACGACGAGTGGGAGAGATCCAGGCCCTTTCCTGCAAGGCCCCGTACTTGACTTTCCACGACACAAGGGTAGTGCTCAGGACGCACCCCTCCTTCATGCCCAAGGTACCGTCGGACTTCCATCTCAACGAACCCTTGGTGTTACCTGTGTTCTTCCCGTCGCCTTCGTCGCCGGCTGAGAGGACTTTGCACTCGCTGGATGTAGCTAGAGCGCTGAAGTTCTACGTGGACCGCACGAAGGGTTTTCGGAAGACGTCACAACTCTTTGTGAACTTTGGACCTGTCAATCAGGGGAAGGCTCTCTCGAAGGCTTCCATCTCCAGATGGCTCTCCGGCTGTATCATGTGCTGTCACCGGTTGGCAAACCGACCGCTGCCTGGCCGTCCGAGAGCCCATTCCACCAGAGCGATCGCAGCTACCACGGCGTTCCTATCTGGTGTGCCCCTGCTGGACATATGCAGGGCTGCTACGTGGAGGTCGACGCACACCTTCACGAAATTCTACTGCGTCGACCGGGATTCCAGGGAGGAGTCCAGGGTCGGCCAAGCAGTGCTGCGCAACCTGTTCGCCTGAGGTGAGCCTGGTGAGGAGGTAAGATGCTTAATGTTGATGTGATGTGATGCTTAATGTTGAGCCTTTGCCACCTCCCGTGGTTGTGCATGTGTGTACTGCTATGTATTCTTTATTCATGAGCATGTGAATCCATGCCAGACCCCATGCTGGAGAAGGAACAAGTTACTTACCTGTAACTGTTGTTCTCCAGCATGGGTCTGGCATGGATTCACATGCGAACCCTCCCGCCTACCCCTCTGCGGCTCTTCACTTGGTCATACTGCCACTTCACGTGCTTCCAAATCTGAAGATGGCTGCCAGAGGCGGTGCTTAGGTAGAGGGCAGTCATTGGCTGTGGTCAGTATGACGCAGAGACCAGTGATTGGTTATTACTACGAAAGACAGATCAGAAACGAAACTGATACTGGTTTTTTCTTTACCGAGGATTCCCAGCCTGACGACGGGGAATATTCATGAGCATGTGAATCCATGCCAGACCCATGCTGGAGAACAACAGTTACAGGTAAGTAACTTGTTCCTTATCCCTTAGTTGCCTGTATACATTCCCAAGCCTTTGCTCTTTTCTGTATCCTGCCCACCAGCTCATGCTGATTGATTTCTGCATTCCTTGCAGCTCCCTCTGGGGCTGTTGTAACTCTCTCTTCCTCTAATCATTCTTTTGCGTCAATTGGTGCTATGCTTGTATGGCATCAATCCCCTACTACTGTTCATTCCTCCTCTTAACTCCTGCAATTGATCTTCCTCTTGCCTTCTTTAACTTGCGTGCTTTCATTCTTTGGGCTTCTGTTTCTTATCTTCTTTTTTTTTTTTAAATTTGGTTTTATTGGTTTTAAGGCAACATAAAGAGAAAGGAAAAAAGAAAAAAGAAAAAAAAACAGATGAAACATTTCACTTGTTACAGCACTATTAGCGTATGGTTACATTAAAGAAACAGCATTGGAATTTTTTTCTTCAGTAGATCGCTGCTATATTCAAGTCCGTTCTTTGATTGTAACAGAAAAAATAACATAACCCGTACCCTTTCACCCCCCTCCCCCCATTGGGACGTGCATTTTTGCGACATCACTTTTTCCATCAATATAACCATAGTGGATAGAGTTTTACCCACTTATCCTGTGGTTCTCTCTGGTTTTGGGGTCAACACCGTTTCTCAATGAAGGCCATTGGGTTTTGTTTTAACTCATGGTCCGGTATCATTATCTGATTGGGAGTCCGTCGTCTCAGAAAGATGTTTACTTCGGAATTCCGACCATAGGGTCTCGCATTGTGGCGCTTTGTTATGTAGTGAAGCAGTGATCGTCTCCATCGTGTAGATGTTGGTGGACAGGCAGATCCATTCTTTCTTACTTGGGACTGTTCTGGATTTCCATTTTGTTACAAGCAACGCTCGGGCTGCGAGGAGTAACTGTGGGGCAAGACCTCTGAGTCTAGTCCATCCGTCCTCGTCCCTCTCTAGTCCAAAGAGAATCAGGCGTGGGTCCGCATCTCTTTGTATGCCATCTACGTCTTTGATCCATGTCAGGACTTCTTCCCAATATACCTTTATGTGTGGGCAGCTCCACCACATGTGCCAGTAGTCGGCTGTCTCTCCACATTCCCTCCAGCATTTTGGGCTCAGTGTCTGGAACATCCGGGACAACTTGAGTGGGTCGTATTGCCAGCGGTGTAAGAGTTTAATGGCATGTGCTTTGTATTGGCTAGAAAGGGATGTTTTGGATGCTGCTTTACACATCAATTCCCATTGTTCAGGGTCTATCTCCTCTCCCAGGTCTCTTCCCCATCGGCTTCTGAGATGTTCCGTGGATCCGTTGCCTGCTTCGATGAGTTCCCTGTACATCAAGGATATCAGACCCTTTAGTTCAGACTTGGAGTCCAGGATTCGTTCGAACGGGGTGAGTTCTCTCTGGAGCTTTTCCTTCCACGCAGGTTTCGTAAGGACTCCTTTTATCTGGATGTATTGGAAAGTGGATAGTGGGCCTATTCCTAGGGCTTCTGTTAGGTCCGGAAGAGATATGAAAGTGTCTTTTTTCAGAAGTTGCCCTACTCTTTCAAGGCCCGCCTCAAACCAGGATTGGTATCTACCTACGTCGGGTATTCGGTCATTCATACCAGGGGACCATAAATGGCTCAGTGGAGACGGCCAGGTGGTAATCTTGTTCATTGCTTTGCTTGGTTGCCAGATTGTCCATATGGTACTCAGTATTGGATGGCCCTTGATTTTCCGCTGGATTCTCTTACGGGGGGTCCATAACCATTCTGACACTGTGGCTGGGAAGAAATAGTGGTTGTCCATGTGGATCCACTGGAGGTGGTTGTGGTCACGCAAGTGTGGGATAAGGACACGTAATTGTGAGGCTTTGTAGTATTCTCGCAGGTCGGGAAGACCTACTCCTCCTCTGTCCTTTGGAAGCGTCAAGGTGTGGTACCCGATTCTCGCCTTCTTCCCCTGCCAGAGGAATCTCAACATGAGCCTTTTGGCCTCCACGAAGAACTCATCTGGTAATTCGATAGGTAGCATCTGGAAAGGGTACAGGAATCGGGGAAGACATACCATTTTAATGGCATTAATCCGCCCTAACCACGAGATTGTGAGCTTGTCCCATCTTTGCAGATCAGCCGAAAAACTACGGAGGAGGGGGGGGAAGTTTGCTTTATATAAATCCGCCAAGTTTTTAGTGATCTGGATGCCTAAGTATTTAAGTACTGAATGTTCAAGTCTGAGGTCAAGGGGAGAATACCTAGTTTCGTTTTCTTCTTGTGTACCTTGCAAAGGGAACAATATTGATTTAGACTTATTTACTTTAAACCCAGAGAGTTGGCCATATTCTTCTAATAGTTGAAGAGCATGCGGGACGGATGTAGAGGGGTTAGTAATGTGTAAGAGTATGTCGTCAGCATAGAGTGCCATCTTATATTCCCTGGTCCCCAATCGCATGCCTTCTATTCTGGAGCTGGCTCGTATATTTTGGGCTAGAGGTTCCAGGGAGAGCGCGAAGAGAATCGCAGAGAGGGGACATCCCTGTCTAGTGCCTCGTCCTAGTCCAAACCACCTGGAGTATTCCCCGTTGATCGAAATAGACGCTTTGGGGGATGCATATACAGCTTGTATACCCTTCCTAAATCTCGGCCCTATTCCCACTTTGCTAAGGACCGCCCACAGAAACCCCCACTCCACTCTGTCAAAGGCCTTTTCTGCATCTATCGACAATAGGGCAGGGTTACCTGGTAACTCTGGTGATGAGTGGATGAGATGGAGAGTTTTGCGCATGGTATCCGCTCCTTGCCTACCCATTATAAATCCGACTTGATCATTGTGTATAAGGTGGGGGATTAGTACCTCTAGCCGAGCAGCTAGTACCCTAGTATAGATTTTGGCATCTAAATTAAGTAAAGAAATTGGGCGGTATGAGCTACAGTGTTTGGGGTTCCTTCCTTCTTTCGGGATAACCGTTATGAGGGCCTTCGTGAAGGAATCGGGGGCTGTCCCTGTTTCTAGTATCTCATTGAAGAGCTCGGTCAGGAATGGTATAAGTTGAGCGCTAAAGGTTTTATAAAACCCTGCAGTATACCCGTCCTCACCAGGAGATTTGCCTACGGTGAGTCTCTTGATTGCTTCCTGGACCTCGGGTTCAGATATCGGGGATTCCAACAGATCAGCTTCAGAGTGTGAAATTTTAGGCATATCTACCAGGGAGAGATAGTGATCTGTGTCTAATTGGCCTGGGGTCACTTCTGAGGTGTACAATTGCTCATAGAAGCTAGCGAAGCTCTCCGGTATGGTGAAGGGAGTAGGGTGGGTCTCGGGGTTTTCTTCAATTATCTCTTTCACTTTTCGTTCCGCTCTTTGCTTTCTTAATCTGGCTGCCAGTAGTGCGTCAGCTTTGTCCCCTTTCTCATAGAATTTTTGTTTGAGAAATCGAAGTTTGCGTACGATTTGTTCGTGTTCCAATAATCTTAGTTCTTCCCTTTTACGTTGCGCTATTTTAATGTTGTCACAATCTGCTCCTAGGTGTCCCCTATCCTCGCTTTCCAGTTTGCATATTTCAGACCGAAGCCTATGCTCGATGATCTTCCTTTCCCTTTTCTTAGTAGATCCTTCACGTATTAGGATACCTCTCCAAGTGGCCTTACCCGCCTCCCATACTGTTTGCTTGGAAACTTCCCCATTGTTATTTAGTTTAAGGTATTCCTCGATTTCAGTCGCCATTTCAGTTTTAAATACTGCATCTTTCCACAGGCTTTCGTTACAGCGCCACTTTCCTCCTGGAACGGGTAAGTCTGCCCATCTTATGTCTGACAGGACCATATCATGGTCTGACCACACTATCGGGATGATTTCCGACGATATCGTGGATTCCAGAAGGACCCTGGTGAGGTACAAATAGTCGATCCGGGTAAAAGTTTTGTGCGGATTGGAATAAAATGTGTAACCTCTATCATGCGGGTGTTTAGTTCTCCATACGTCTTGCAGATCATATATCTCCATTATGTCAGGGAGTCCCGTGTAATCACTTCTCGGTTGGTTTCTTGTCTCAGGGTTACCTGGTTCCCAGTCTTTGGTCGGGTCTGCCCACAGATTAAAGTCTCCTCCGAGAACAACTTGGCCCGATGCTTCCAACATTATTTTGGGTATTGTCTTCTCTAGAAACTTGGATTGTCCCGTGTTGGGAGAGTATATTACTGCCACTGTTACTCTGACCTTTGCGATCGTCCCGGAAATCAGGAGGGCACGCCCACTCACATCAGACCAAGTCTTTTCCACTTCAAAGTTAATTCCATTTTTGACCAAAATTCCAACTCCTCCCTTCCTGAGTGGGCCAGAGCCCCAGAATTCCTTTCCCCCTTTTTTCCCTAATATCCCCCTCTCTTCTCCCTTAGCGAACTTCGTCTCTTGTAGAAGGAGGATGTCAATTTGAGATCTACGGAATTCCCTTGCCACCAGTGATCTCTTGGTTGGTGAATTGAGGCCTTTCACATTAAGTGTTCCTATCCTAAGGGACTCCCTGTCCTTCCGCTCTTCAACCGGTGCCATTTTCATGGTATGTCGATCGTGAATTTGTGACCCGCATTGAGTGGATGTATCTTAGATGAGGACTCTTGGATTCTTGAGCCATCTTTTGTGTTGCCGCTGACGCATCATATTCTGTTCGTTTGTTGTCCGCCCAACCCCCCCTCCCCCAAACCCTCCCAACTTGACGGCGTTCGTGCAGGCCCAAGTAGAAACGTGGATCCGGCATCGAACCACCCCTGGGGACCGTTACTTCACGTCCCCAAGATCACATTAACATCACAGTCTTGACTGAGCCCCCGATCACCCCCCTCTTCCGTTTACATGACCCAAATCTCTTCAGAGCTCATAGATCCTTAGGCAGTTCGGGTCATGAACATGTGTATTAAAATGTGTGCCATCTTACCAGTATTGTGGTTCATCAGTTCTCACCCCCTGGAGGGGTGTTACCTCTCTGGTATTTTCTTGAACCCTTGACTCGTTTCCTTCTGGGCCCCTGTATGCGCCATCTTCTTTCCTCTCGACGCTGGTCCTCTCGACCATCCTCTTCCATGTTTGGACCAAGAAGATCTGAAATACACGCCTTGATCTCCCCTTCCGAACTCAACTTGATTTTGTTCCCATTATAGTCAAAGGATAGGGAGAAGGGGTATCCCCATCTGTATCTTATATTCTTTTCCTTCAGATGTTTGGTGAGGGGGCCACACATGCGACGGAGTGCCAAGGTCATAGTGGATAGATCTTGATATATCGTAACTTGGGATCCTTGGAATGTGATTGAGTCACTGCTTCTTGCTTTCTCTAGGATCCTCATCTTGACTTGGAAGCGGTGAAATCGAGCTAGGACTGATCTAGGTCCGCCTGGAGGGCCGCCAGCTCTGTGTATTCTTTCTGTCTTGGGTTCATCAACCTCTTCGTCGGCAAGTAAAAGCTTGATGATATCATGGAGGGCATTCCTCAGGTCACTCTGTTTCCCCCTGTCGTTCCGGAATACCGAAGATTCTCAGGTTGTTCCGTCTCTCCCGGTTTTCCAAGTCGTCGAGCTTAAGTTTGAAGCTCTCTTCACGTTGCTCCAATGCAGTCATCCGCTGGTCCAATTGCGCCTCCAGGGTATCTATTGATGCTTGATTATTCTCAACTCCGTCCAACCTTTCCTCCATGGTGTCCAGTCGTTGGGTGATTTTATCAATTTTGGAGCCAATGCTGGCCCCCATATTTTTAATTTCTCCCAGGAGAGCAGCGATGTCTCCCTTGGTAGCCGCGGACTCACTCACTGAGGAGCTCTGATTCGCCATCGTGGAGTCCAGATTCTCGGTAGAGGTCGGGGCGTAGGAGAATGTGGCCAGTTTGTCCTTTATGTCCATTGGTTCTCCCGAGGTACAGTGGTGTTGCTTGGGGTATTTGGGTTATCAGATTGCAGAGGAGGCACACGCCCCTGAATCGGGGGCCCAACCCTCTGTACTTCAGTAGCAGTGGTCTTGGTTGGCTCGTTGGGGGTTGTGAGATCCTGGTGCGGCCGTGGTTATGCTCAGAGTGTGGTAGATTCACTGGTGCACGTGGGTCACCTGAGGTGCTCTTTAGACAGCAGGGGAGTTTATTATGCGATGTGGGGGGGTGTGCCTGCAGGATGAATGCAGGTGGGGTCGTTGTGACGGCACAGTGGACTATCCCCCAGTACCTTTATGCATTCTTCACTCCGTTTTGCAGGCGATGGAGGATAAGTGTGCCTCGGGCGAAGCTTGTCGGAGATTTTTTCGGCTTAGGATTAGAATATCTGCTGGCGATTGCTTGAAGTTGTGTATTGCTGCGAGTAGCCTGGGTCCCAGCGATTGAGTTAATGGAATGTTCTTTCCTTTCAGGGATTGTCAGTCCAGAGTGATTATCTCCTCAGTTGAGGCCTCTCCCCTTGATCATAGGCTTTATCCCCCTGGTGGCGACTCACCGTCGGTGCTTGGTCTCCTGTAATTCAATACAGTCCGATGGACGTGTGTAGGACCGGGTATAATGTGGAAGGGCTCGGGGACGCTTTGCTCATTAATCTTATATTGGGTGTTCCTGGTTGCGTTCTCGTCCACTGCGCACCTCCAGGACAGTAGCCGCTGTGGAGCACAGTTTATCACCCCGGGTCTCTTCTTTCCGTAACATAGTGTCCGCCCCGTCCTTTCCTCCAAGCTGCGGTAGGGCGAGCCGTCTGTCGGGGGTTTTCCCTGTGAGACTGTCTCTCAGGTTTATTGTAGCCGGTTTTGCCCTACGTGTCCCGTTTCGTTGGGGTTTCGGCTATTCCAGCTCTACGCGGCGTTAAGGGGCCAGGTTCACAGCGGCGCCACCTCGCACCGCGTATCACCCACCTTCAGGTCCTGTCTCCGGCTCCCCGCTCACAGCGCTGCTCGTTCGTGGTGGAGGGCCGCCCGTTGACTGCGGGCAGTGTCCTCTTCTTCGGGGCCCTCAGCTGCGGGGCCTGCTCCAGCTTCTCTGCTGTTCGCCGCTCGTTGTTGCCTGAGGGCCTGCCAGTCGTCCCAGCGCTCGTATGGTGGCTCGGCTTCACAGAGCGATTTCTGGGCGAGTCTTCCACCGTTTTTGCTCCGGATTCTCACCACATGGGGGGGGACCTTCCGACAGCAGCACGTTCATTTTTACCACGGGGGGGGGGCCTTAAGTGGGGGCTCAGTCCACTTTGGGGGCCGTGGTAGCGGAGCTCACGCGCAGAGCATGCCTGTCCGTGCGCCCCCTGGTGGCCAGTCCGTTTCTTATCTTCTAATCTCGCCTTTTCTTTCCGTGCTCATATCATCTTCTCCCTCTCTTCCTTGTATGCTTGTTCCTTTTCCCGCTTTTTTATTTTTTTCTTGGACCCAATCAATGCCCTTAAAATGTAGCTTAAGTAATATTTGTCCTCCCATCCTTTCATTCTGTACTATCCTTCCCTTAGAGGAAGGAAATAAAGCATAGCGCTATCTCAATTTGTCTATCCTTATCGCGTTTACTTTCATTGCGTGCTGATATACCTTTGTGTTCTCTGCTCTCTTCCGCCTTATCCTCGCTATCAGCGGGGGGCGCATACGTTGGATTAACCTACCCTGCTGCTGCTTTTAATTCCTATAAAGGGTAAAATCCCTTCTCCTCTGTATCACCACTCTTCTCTTTAGGAGGGAAAAAGGGGGGGGGGGCAAAGGCATTTTATCCTCCCCTTTTTGCTGATTGAACATCCAGTCCCTATAGGCTGATCTTCTTACTGATTCTGGTACATTTCCCAAAGTCCTAAAATGGCAAGCCTTTTCTGAAACATTTCCCTTTTGTATTCTATTGTTTATATACATCTTCTATACAGTGTTTCAAAGCGCTAAAATAGACTTATATATGCTGCAAAACATTTTTTGAAAGCAAACCCATCATGTGGCCACACGACATGAATGTCCTATTGGTTGTGCCTCAAAGCCATTCCGAATGATGTTTCCTTATCTACGCTGTGCATCTCGGCAATGTCCTACACAAATGTAAAAAAGTGGTGTATCACCAAGGTTTTCATCATCAATAACTTTTTTTAATTCTATTCTTTATTTCATCAAATATACCACGCTGGTCAATTGGTGCAGGCACCATCAATCACTGTTTATGATGCCAAATCAGGATATATTTTAACTGCTCACTTTTTATTTTAAAATCTATGCAATGATAATTCTGCTTCCTCCTTCGTTTGCACTTTCTATTTTTCTATTAGTATTTTAAAATTCTCCTCTTGACTTTCCTGATTGACGTCAATCTCTTTGTCCAAATTTTCACCAATTGCTTAATAGATTCAACAAAAGATTTATATTGACGTTTTTATAACACCAAACGTGCGCTTAAATGTTACTGCATTTGCCTTCCTTTGCTAATTTAGTAAATGTATTCCTTCTCCATTTTACTCAGTTTTGAAGTTTAATATGCACTTTTCTGCGCGCCCTGTCTCAGGAATCCGTAATACCCTTTACTTTAGTGTGTCCCCTTGCAACCAGTAATCGAGGGATCTACTTCTCTTTATAATCTCAATCCAAAAAATTCTGTTACTTTTTGCACCTATTTACAACACAATCCCTCCCCCTATATTTGCCACTTTTGTAGTTCTACTTATAGCCGTGACTCAGCTTGCGTCCTGTGGCATCGACTCTCCCTCAACCGATCAGTTAGCTTTCTGTCCATGGGGCACCGGACAGGAATTTCATCAAAGGGGCACCAGCTGACCAAATCTTCTTGCACGGCACGATGATCTCCACAGGAAGCTCTGCACTCTTATGGCCAGTGGCAGGAGCAGCCAAGCATTTGGGGGTCTGGATCTGGCCTCGGTCGACTAGACCGCAACCATCCACACTGCTACCAAATGTGCTGTAGCACCTTGAAGTATCTTTTGTGCTAGATGGAATTACAATAATGATCTTAAACCAAATAATTGGACAGACTCGAGGAATATGGCAAAGAACTACTTTATTTATTATAGTATGGAGACCTCAGACTGATGCATGCACTCTCACATAGCAGCTTGATTATGTGGAGAACTTATACCCCAATATGCAAAATTTATGTCATTCAACGTGGTAAAAAACAAAACCCATTAAGGGAAGGGATTGTTTAAGTGGACGTATTTACTCATAAAACCTATAAGGATTAGAATATGATTGGCTACCCCTTATCTGTAGGGCATGCCTTAAACTACCTCTAAATAAATCTAGTACTGATTATAGTGGACAAAACAGTGAATTAGTCTATTCCAGCCCCACTGATTGGTTGGCATACTGTCCCCCCCTTGGACCGTTGGTTCCTTAGCATGAACGTGAAATGAAACTTAGGTGCTGAATCCCTTCAGACTACTCCCCCCCCCCCTCCCCCCCATTTTCCCATTAGTCCATCTCTCATTGGTAGGCCATAAGCCAAAGTCTTTTGTTTTTAGTTGACCTTGTTGCCTGCTCGCTGTCCTGAAACATTCGATTAATTTTTGATTTAATTACACAAAGTGCAGTTGCTCCTCTTAGCCTCTAGAGACTTGCTCACTATTTTTTTTTATTGTGCTTATGGTTTTCAAAACACGTTAAAAGCCTTACAAAAATTCATCATAAAACAAACACAATTAAAATCTATACATCATTTCATCGACAATCACCTTACTACTTAAATGTTTACAAATGACAATTACTACATTTTTAATTATAACAATCAAAATTGATGCCTTATGGTGCCAACCTGTACATTAAGAAGAGGGAGGGAGAAAGAAAGGGGACCCAAACCAAGGAGGTAGCCAAAATCTCAAGGGACACCCTAGTTTTATAATTAACAAAAATTGGTATTTACTAAGGGCGTATGGAAGCTTTGTCCAGCATGAGTTCCATTGCTCACTCTATCTTGTGAACTTTGTATACTTTTAATTGGCTTTCAGATGTTTCCTCCTTTCATCTGTGAATCTCCCACATTCAGAGCTTATCCAAGAAACTCCCTTTGTGCTCTGTGATTATTCCTTTAAAATAGCAGCCTCAATTGTAGATCAACCTTGACTCATCGTTGCCTCTGCACACAGGGCTGTCCTGATTCTGCAGCCTCGGCCTGTCTCTGAGGTATTTTAGTTAAGTTCAATGTGAGCCAGCATACATTTTCCCATTATGGCCATCCTTGCCACGTTATATTTTCTTTAAGCTTCTATATATTCTTTTTACCTTTGTGTTACTGCGTATTTACAGTTATTAAATCAGTATGTTACGTCATCTTTATATCTGATTACTTTAGCTGCATGTTTCCCTTAGTGCTTCAGTTGTGGTGTTCCTATCGTTTCAGCATAGGTACATTTCTTTTCTTTGATATTGCTCTCTCCTGGTCAGATCTCATTTTAACGTTTGTCAGTAATATTTATAGATGCATTCTGACATCTTGGCAGGCAGCATCGTTCCATGCAGCATCCTGACGCACCTTCAGTGCAAGGGTACATTCTGAATGGCTGCCTGAGTGCATAATGTCTCTCATACACTGAGGTATGGGAACAATACAGGGGGGGGGCATTTATTGCTCCTCTTTGACTGTCGCTCCTTGAAACACTTGTGTATAGGTGTTATAAATGTCATATCATCATCATCATGATGGTGGTGAGGGGGTGGGGGTGAGGGGGTGGGGGTGGGAACTAGTGTCTACCTGCTCCTCTACAGGTTCTAGGCAGATGCCGTTGCTGGATCGGTGTTCTAGTGGGCTGGTAGATGTTAATGGACATTTGTACTGGACACTATCACCACTGTAGCGGTCCCTTGGCGCACTGGCGGTTCTGAAAGAGGGGAGGTTGAGTTAGTGGGAGGAAGCAGGTAAAGTGCAAGAGAGCAGTGATGTGCTGTTGGCAGCCTCAGCCCGGTGGGTACGTTGGCTGGGCCTGGGGTGTTTGCGGCCGGTATTCGTCGTACTGTTGTGAAAGGCTGTGTGTTTTTGTTTTGTTGTTGCAATGTAGTGAAGTTTGTGCGGTTTGTTGTGCTGTAGGTTTTGGTTGTGTTTGGTTTGGAGTTTGAAAGGTGTATGCAGAAAGGGAAATTGTTAGTAGGGTTGTTTAGTTTGCGTCTCTATCCTGAATTGAAGCGTAGTCTCCCCTTGTTGCGGTTCTGTCCTGATCTGGGTCTGACTGGCATACAGGTTCCATACTCCTCTAGTCCCCGCCTCTAACATGCTCTCTGATAGCTCCTCTTATCCTCCATTTAGACTAGTGGCCAGTGCATCTGCCAATGACATGCTAACATTCACAATTCCATCTAGATGCGACGCAGGCTAATGTTCCCAGTTCATAAGTGTGGACATGTGGTAAGATGTGGTTTTCTTTTGTATGAATTCCGCTCCTAGGCTTTGGATTGCTCCGTGTGTTAAGCACATTGTTCTGAGGGTGATTTGTTTCTTTGACTGGGAGCCAACGTAGCATCCTTAGCGCTGGAGTGATGTTGTCCCTTTGTGAGAATTAGAGGGGATGTCTGGCAGCTGCGTTCTGTATATGTTGCAGTTTCTTCAGTAGGTAATCCAGCATTCGGAGGTGTAAGCTGTTAGCATAGTCTATCCTGAGCATGATGAGGGAGATGATAGCCAGTGTTTTGTGTGTGAAAGAGAGGAATGGTAGAATATATTAGATTGTGTGCAGATGTAAGAAGCATTTCTTGATTATCGCGTTTATTTGTGGTTCTAGGGTTAGCTCGTCCATTGGGTTTTTGATGCGTGTGGATGACATTCCTAGTTCTGTGGGCCATGGGATGTACTGGTTGCTTCCTTGGATGTAATCCTGATTTCCGTTGTTGATTTTGAGGTTTAGTGTTCATCCATTGGTAGTTTAACAGTCTATTAGCGTTGTGTTCATTCTGATCTTGTAGATGATTTGGGTGTCATCTTCGTAGTTGTAGCAAGTTAAGCTGTGTCTTCTGACGAGGTGCATTAGTGCCGTCATATAGATGTTTAAGAGGAGCAGGGATAATGAGGATCCTTGTGATGCTCCACATGTGTCCAGTGGTGCGGAATTGAAAGGTTTTATCCATACTGATTCTGTTCTTTCAGACAGATTTGATCCAAAGTAGTACTTTGTCGGTGACCCCTTTTTCTTCCAGTCTCTTGATGAGGATGTAATGGCTGATTGTGTCAAATGCTGCTGAGAGGTCGAGTAGGAGCAGTTTCGAGTTTGTGTTGGAGTCTGCCTTGGTCTTTAGGTCGTCCCATTTAAAGAGTGGTGCCATCTCCGTCCAGCTCATGGGTCTGATGCTGACTTGTGCCTGGTCAAATAGTTTGTGATTTTCCACGTGTTCCAGTGTGGCATTCTTTTCAATGTGTAATAATTTTGGTGGAGTGGGTTTGTTTTGATGACTGAGTAAATCATACAACCAAATAATGGAGCCTGATTTGCTTAAGCAAACATATTGTGTAAATATAGAGGATGACTTCAATGCTTGTTTTGGTGACCAGGGAAATGATTAAGATGTTAATGAGCAAGAATGCAATCGATCAATATTCCCACTGTTGTGAATTGATAGGGTAAATGGTTCCTTACATTCATGATTTAACACAATGTGTGCTGTATTAAATGTAGAGCATGGTTGGATATTCAAGCAAGGGGATGTTTCTTTACATATCGGTGGCACCAACAGACTTTTTTTTAATTATCAGAAAATGTGACCAGTGGTGTACTATTGCATTTGTCATCATTGGTAGAGTGGAACGTGACATTTACCTCTTTAACTAGACATGGTAATTTCACCTTCTCCTATATGTAAATGTATGATTCTGCCTGACAGAGTAACAAATAATGGAAATGTAAAATGGCTTGGTGATAGAGCAGATCTTTTAACTAAGCAGAGAATTATTTAAGGGTACAAGCATTCAATCGATTACAATTCTTTGGGGAATTTGAAGAGTGAATGCAGTCAAAGATTCTGATGCTCTAGATAGTGTAATTAAGAATATGCTAATGACAGCAGGAAACAATTATCAAAATGGAACACAATTCAGTTGATTTCACAAAGACTAGAACAACAAAATGGGAGCTAATGGCTGCTGTTAGGGGGGGAAGTAGATAAGGTGAGGGGAGAGTGTGAGATAGAGTTGGGGAGTGAGGGTAGTAGATGCAGTGAGGGAGTGTGTTGAGAGAATATGCATGGTATAGAGGATTGTAGGAGCAGGGTGCATGGAGAAGGGTGCATAAAAATGAGGATGGTGTGAGAATTTTGAGACCGAGTGTACTGGGATAGTGAGCAGGGCACCATATCACTACGTGTGTATATATATATTTCTGATGTTTGTTAATCTGCTTAGAATCACATGCTGTGCATAGGTCCGACATCCAGTGGTCACTGCGGAGTATTGCATTTTGTTTTTCGTAGTCGAAAAGGGGACGTCGACAAGGCGTGTCTGAAACACTATCCCTATAGTGACGTGCGTTGTACCCACAATCCCTCACGCGTCGAGGTCCCTCAGATTGTTTTTTTCCGCCCAGCTTCTGGTCGCCTTCACGCGGAGCTCCTCGAGAGACATTGCAACTCCTCGACCTTTGGTCGTTTTTTCTCTAATATTAATAATCCCTCCCTCGACGCAGTTGTAAGCTGTTCTCCGCCGAAAAGAATCTTCGACGGAGGGTCGAGCGGAAGGAATCCTTCGGCGCTGCCGAACACGTGGCCTGGCCTCGCAGGCCATATACAGTAGGGAGAGTGGGGTCGTGGGACATCTCTGGGTCTTTTCTGAGAATGCCTTTCCCTTTCCCCTTCCTTTCCCTTGGGGTGTTTATCGCGATTTATTGCCTCGGCTATGGAGAGGACACCGTTTAGGTTTTGCCCACTTTGTAAAGGCAAATTCACTTGGAAGGACAAGCACTCACGGTGTAACCGCTGCTTGCCCCTCGATCACAAGGAGGAAAGGTGCGCGGCTTGTCGGCTTCTTAAGCCTAAAACTCTAAAAGACCGAAGGGTTAAAAGGTGGGCGGCCTACGCGATGTCGAAGGCCGAAGGTTCACCCGCCGCTGCTACCACCGACAGTGACGAGGAACGCGATAACACGACCTCCGCTACGGAAGTCGAAACCCCCTCTAAGGAGCGCTTACGCGCTTCGTCGTCTGTCCCCGGCCCCGACGGGCTCGGCTCACGCCCTGCTTATGGGGATGAACACCCCGGCGACACAGACGCACACAAAGATCCACATAAACACACAACCCACGGCTCTTCTTCGACGAAGTCGAAAAGACCTTCGGCGCCCAAGGAGACGCAGGTTCCACCGGCGGCCTCCTCGGACCGTTCGGGTTCGAAGCCCCTCTCGCAACCGCAGCCGCGACCTGCGACTTTCGGCAAACAAGGGCGCTGCCACCAAACCATCGGCCGGTGCGCACCAACAGAAAGCGCAGACCGCCGTAGAGCGTTCGATACCCATAGCGTCGAAAACTCAAGCTTCCGCCGACAAACGAGTCGCCGACAAGCGAGTCGCAGATAGCTTAGCAAGGATCGCTGTAGCCGACGCCCAAAAGCGTACGCCGAAGATTACGTCGAGCGTTACGCATCAGTTAAAGGATACGCCGAAAAAGCCCGAAGGGAAGCAGGGACTACCCCCTTCAGTCAGGGAGTCTCCCGACTCACCTGAAGGTTTTTCGGAGGGCGACGGGACACTTTCCTCGACGCTTTGGGAGAGGTCGAGCCATTTTGAGTTAGATAACCCTATGTTTCCCCCGCCAGATCGCTCTGGGGTACCCCATGAAACAATGGAAAGACTCCACCTCTGTATGGAGAGGATGGAAAGGTTCATGACCACCCAGGCCTCTCAAACTCACAAGAGGACCAGAGAAGGGCCTCAGGAGGACCCCAGGGCCAAAAATCCGAGGCTAGTCGATCCCCAGCAGGACACAGCCTCAGACTTCCAAGATGTATATGACCTCACTGGGGAGGAACAATACTTCGAGGAGGAAGATGATTTCATGGACAATGAAGAACAAAACCAGGAGGAATGTCTGGAAGACAGAACAGACATTATAGAAGAAGGCTTCGGGGTTAACCCAGAAGAGGGACCTTCACACCCCTGGCAATCACCATCAGTGTATTCCGACACTGATGTCCTAAACCTAACTCCTCCGGACAATTCTCCAATTAGGAACACGTCTCCAATTGACGATCAGCCCACGTTCAATGCACTGTTGCGCAGAGCAGCAGCGCATTTCGAACTCGACACCGGGGAACTCTCTCCAGAATTGGACTTTGTAGAAAGAGTGATTAAAGAAAAACCCCCGGTCAGCCAGACCATTCCACTCCTCGCTTCAGTGAAGAGAAGGATCATACCTTCGCTGTCCACTCCCGCAATGATCAGAGGGGTCAATCCACGGATTGAAAAACTTTTCACTCCTTCACCCTCAGACCCCCTCTACATTAGGGGACATTCCATTCCGGATTCCCTAGTGGTATCTAATACTAGAAAGAGGGCAGGGGTACCACTTTCCACCAGTGAGGCACCCCCTGACAAGGAGGGCAAGAGGCTATATGCCCTTGCAAAAAGAGTTACTTCCTCGGCTGCCTTCTCAGCAAGAATTGCCAACAACAATTCATTGCTTGCAAGCTACGCAGACGCGCAGTGGGCCAAACTGCGAAAAGACGCCGAGGAAGCACCGGAGCCTTTACGTACGCGCCTACTGTCAACTATTGGCGAAGGAACCCAAGTGAACCAGAGCATTGTTAAAAACTCTCTGGACGCGGCAGAAACAGCAGGACGTTCCTTGGTACAAGGAATACTCCTAAAGCGCCATGTATGGCTGCGCAACTCAGGCTTTAAACCAGAGACACAGGCGTCTTTGATAAATAAACCTGTCGAGGACGCTAACCTCTTCGGAAAAGCGGTAGATGAAGCCCTAGAGATGGCTAAAAAAGAGTTCAACACTATCAAGACTCTTGACCAAATCTCTAAGCCCACTACCAGGCGCGGCTATGGCAACAAACGCTTTTTTCGTGGCCAACGCCAACACCAACAACAAAGTCAACATCAGCAATACCCTGCCACCAATTACCAAACCAATAGTGGGCAGTACAGCCAAAGAGGCCAACGCCGGGGCAAAGGGAGGGGTCGGGGATCCA
Source organism: Ambystoma mexicanum (assembly GCF_040938575.1). Classification (NCBI taxonomy): domain Eukaryota; kingdom Metazoa; phylum Chordata; class Amphibia; order Caudata; family Ambystomatidae; genus Ambystoma; species Ambystoma mexicanum. Next base: position 713,588,314 of record NC_090931.1, read on the forward strand.
CCCCCAGAGGCTCCCAAGCCCCCAACAACTCCAAGTGACGCGAAGATTCGCGTCCCCTCCCATGCAACACCGGTCGGGGGCCGGATATCATCCTTTCTTCCTGCATGGGAGGAGATAACGTCAGACCGTTGGGTACTGTCCACCGTAGCCCACGGATACTGTATCGAATTCAACAGTTCCCCATCCTACAGACCCCCGAGGGGACGTCGCATGACACCGGAACATCTTGCCATCCTTCTCCAAGAAGTACAACTACTGCTGGAAAAAGGAGCCATAGAGGTCGTGCCTCTATCTCAGGTAACGGAAGGTATTTATTCAGTGTACTTCCTTGTACCCAAAAAGGATCTAACCATGCGCCCTGTATTAGATCTGCGCCCAGCGAACAAGTTTATCAAACCCCAAAAGTTTCGTATGGTAACCTTACAGGAAGTAATCCCACTGCTTTCTCAGGGAGATTACATGACAACATTGGACATGAAAGATGCATACTTTCATATTTTAATGTTGCCAGCGCACAGAAAATACCTCAGGTTCATGATAGAGGGCAAACACTACCAGTTCAAAGTGCTACCCTTCGGCATAGCATCAGCACCAAGGGTATTCACGAAGGTGCTGGCAGTGGCAGCGGCCCACCTGCGCAGGTTGTCCATCCCAGTCTACCCTTACCTCGACGACTGGCTCATAACAGGGGATTCTTACGAAACATGCTTCTCCAATACCCAAAAGACAGTAGACCTTTTGTTCCAGTTGGGCTTCTCCATCAACGAAAAGAAGTCCAATTTAGACCCCAGTCAAATCAAGCAATTCCTAGGGGCTCTAATTCAAACAAAGGAAGGCCTCGTCTTCCCCTCCAAAGAGAGGGTCCAAAACATGCTGTTTCAAATCCCTCAATATGTAACCGGTCGAGAGGTGACGGTACGCAAGGCAATGCGCTTGCTAGGAATGATGGCGTCGTGTATTTATTTGGTACCTCACGCGCGCCTGCGCATGCGCCCAATGCAAGAGTGGCTCAACAGCCAGTGGTGTCAGGCCAGCGGACTATGGGAGGATCTAGTTGTGGTCTCGCAGGCCTTAGTTCTCTCGCTACGGTGGTGGACAAAGGAAAACATGGAAAAAGGGAAACCCTTTGCCACACCCGCGGCGGAAGCCACTCTAACCACAGACGCATCCCTCACAGGATGGGGGGCGCACCTATCCCATCAGACTGCTCACGGAGTGTGGACTCCGAACGTAGCATCCAAACACATAAATCTACTGGAGCTACTAGCTGTGTTCAAGGCGCTAAGAGCCTTCCAGGAACACCTACAAGGCAAAACAGTAATGGTCCTTACAGACAGCACCACAGCCATGTACTACATCAACAAGCAAGGGGGCACCCACTCTCCAGGCCTGTCCAAGCTGGCCCAGAATATATGGAAGTGGGCTCTCAAACAGGACATGTTCCTACTATCACTACATGTACCCGGGGAACTCAATCTGCTAGCAGACAGTCTCAGCAGAGATTTCCCCCTGCCCAAAGAGTACGAATGGCGCCTGCACGAAGACATCGTCTTCGACGTCTTCACACAATGGGGATTCCCAGATATAGACCTGTTCGCAACCCTGGAAAACTCACAATGCCTAAGTTACGCCTCCAGGTACCCCCAGAACCAATCCAAGGGGAACGGTCTGTCGATGCAATGGTCAGGGAAATTTGTTTACGCTTTTCCCCCGACTCCCCTTCTCAACAAAGTGGTGCACAAGATGCACCAGGAACAAGTGACCATGATACTAGTGGCCCCAATGTGGGCACGACAACCATGGTTCGCTCACTTGATGGAGATGTCTCTATCCCCCCCAGTAAAACTCCCCTGCCCGTACAACATGCTGTCTCAGGACAAAGGCAGGACTCTGCATCCATGCCCCCAGAACATGAACTTAGCAGCTTGGCTCCTGAGATCATAGAGTTCGGACATCTACAACTCCCGCAAAGATGCATGGACATCCTCAGGGAAGCCCGAAAGCCGAACACTCGCCACTGCTATTCTAGCAAGTGGAAAAGATTTGTCATCTGGTGCAGGAGTAAAAGCATCAACCCTATTGACTGCTCTCCCACACATGTGGTCCTATACCTGACCCACCTATTGGATTCAGGTCTAGTGTTTAACTCCATTAAAGTCCACCTAGCTGCACTTTCTGCATACACCACTTCCCAACTCAAAGTGTCGTGGTGGAGGATCCCTGTTATAAAGGCCTTCATGGAGGGAGTAAAGAGAATACACCCCCCGATAGCTGACCCAGCTCCCGGATGGGACCTTAATGTGGTACTTACCAGAATCATGGGCTCTCCACTCGAACCCATGCACAAAGCATCTCTTAAACACCTCACGCTTAAGACTGCTTTTTTAATAGCTATCACCTCCATCAGGAGAGTAAGTGAACTTCAGGCTCTTTCTATTCTAGACCCCTTTGTTACAGTTCACAAAGATAAAGTGGTTCTACGCACTCACCCTAGGTTTGCTCCAAAATTTATTTCTAAATTCCACGTAAACCAATCTATAGAACTACCAACGTTCTTTCAAAATCCTTCCAATTTGGGAGAAAGGACTCTGCACACACTAGATGTACGCAGAGCGGTCATGTTCTACATGGAAAGAACCAGACCACTGAGGAAGACTAATCAGTTCTTCGTCTCGGTGGCAGCAGGAAGAGAAGGAGATGCAGTTTCAAAATCCACTATTTCTAGATGGATTGTTCAATGCATCACTCTCTGCTATACTCTTGCTAAGAGAGAACTGCCCTTTAGGCCAAGAGCACACTCTACTCGAGGCACGGGGGCATCCATAGCATTCATTGCAAATGTTCCCCTTGAGTCCATCTGCAAAGCGGCTACCTGGAGTTCTGTGCACACCTTTACAAAACACTACTGTCTAGATACACACTCTAGATCTGACTCCCAGGTGGGACAGGCAGTATTACGACACCTTTTCTCTACTGTTCCTTCTCATAACCCACCGCCAACTCCGGGTACTGCTCGCTAGTCTATGCACAGCATGTGATTCTAAGCAGATTAACAAACATCAGAAGAGAATGCATTACTTACCGTAAAAGCATTTCTGATGATTGTATCTGCTTAGATTCACATGCGCCCGCCCTTCCTCCCCGCTCGGATGGAAGGAACATAGACTTCCTTTTATATATCTCTCTCTTTTCTGTACTCACTCACGTCTAGAAGGCTCCCTCAGGGCAGAAAAATACAAACAGAGGGACCTCGACGCGTGAGGGATTGTGGGTACAACGCACGTCACTATAGGGATAGTGTTTCAGACACGCCTTGTCGACGTCCCCTTTTCGACTACGAAAAACAAAATGCAATACTCCGCAGTGACCACTGGATGTCGGACCTATGCACAGCATGTGAATCTAAGCAGATACAATCATCAGAAATGCTTTTACGGTAAGTAATGCATTTTCATATATGTACACACACACATATATATATATGTACACATATATATATATATATATATATGTACACACATATATATGTACACACATATATATGTACACACACGCACACGCACACGCACACGCACACGCACACGCACACACACGCACACACACGCACACACACACACACACACACACACACACACACACACACACACAATTAGTGTGGCTGATGGAGTAGTAGCATATTGGATTGTGTAATGCCATTGAAGGGTGGATGCAGGAAGGAGTGAGACATCGGAGGGACAGAACAGAGAGATACGGAGGTAGGGGGGAGTTGTATGAAGGGGAGTAGTGAGTAGTCATCAGAGATATGGAGAGGAGTGTGTTGAGGCTTTGGAGGAGCTGCAGCGACCTGATCTCTACGAGTCTGCTCTCGCATTCTACTGGTTAGAGGAGGAGCCTCTTTAACAAAACCTTGCTTTCACACGTGGAGCATCGCGGAGTGTGATGACTGCTTGGGGTGTGCCGTGCGAGTCCCCCTAGCCACATGCTGGTGCAATGCCAGTTGTCACCAGAAATCACGCACTCCATGGGCTCCATGGGCTCCATGGACATGCTGGGCCCCAGTACCTCGGGGCTTGGCGAAAATGTTTTTCATCTTCACCACACGGGAGTGGATGGAGGCGCCCACCCGCTCACATGGCGGCAACGTTGTTTCCTGGCTGCAGGAGGCAGAGAACTGTGAGCCCTGTGTGGGACCGTTGGTAAGTAGCCGTGTCTCTCGGAAATTAACTTGTGCGGCTATCATTTCCACAAACTCTTGACCTCTTCTTCGATTGTCTTTCTCCAACATTTCGCCCACTAACCACGCCCATACATATGGAAGTATTGGACAGGGGGGTGGTTGGGGTGATGGACAAGGGAAGTGTTGAATGGCAAGAAAACTCTTGTGTGTATGAGCGCTAGTAGAGCTATTAACGCGGACGTGCCTGAAATGGATTTGCCTGACGGACACATGCACACTGAAAATGTGGCGACACTATTGACTGACCCGACAAATGCCATTGCCTTTGATAATCTCGGAGGAGACACACATTGTCAAGACTTTGCAATCTCTAGCTTCACAAGCTGACACATACCAAAGATCATACCATGTGCTTCTCGAATGATCTCGCTATTAACGGCCTAGAGATCTTGGTAGCACACACAAGAATGAGATACTTTGTGGAAATTTCACCCCGGGTCGTAGAGACCTGAACACAGCCAGTCAAGGAAATGTGAACTACGAGATAATTGACAATTCTCCACTCGAAGCCGATGACAGCCCTCATATTTTGAGGGAAAAACCAGCGACGGTTTTTGAAATGCGCTGCTAAGGTTTGACTGGGCGAGTTCGAACATTTTACCTGACAAGCCAACTAGCAGTGTGGTGAGCCCGGATAGGCGTAGCGCAATTGTCGCCGTAGATAAGGTCTTAAAAGACCTAACAGAACTAAATGCAAGATTCAGATATCAGCAAGACCCTGATCACCTTGTTGAAACACCAGAAGATGAAAAACAAGGGCAGCTGCCATGGGCCATCTGGGGTAAGCAAAAGAAGCTGTTTCAACCACAGACCTCTGAAATGTCACATGATGCGGATCATTATCAGTGGCTGCAACCCTCGTTGAAAAGGAAAAGATTAGAATCTCAAGACCAAGTACCAGATTCTCAGAAGAGACATTCGAGGGAACTACAATTTGAACCTCGAAGCAACAAACCAGCTGACCATTATTTGACCATCTCCGGACGTGAATCTCATAGTTAAATCGCCAATAAAGATTTTTCGGGGCAGAAAATATTGATCGTTATGACTGAAGCCCAAAAAATTATATCACACAACTGGTGCAAGAACTTTCAAAACAAATCTCCAAAGATCTAAATATATTGATAATGGCGGCTCATAAAGTATCTTTGGCAACCTACATGAAGCTGTAGGAACATCTGAATGATAATGTCAAAGATCAGACAACTTTATTAGCCATGTTAAACACGAAAATGGTAACGGTTGAGCAAGAACTAACAATGAATAAACAAATCATGGCTAATGAACATGCGAGATCCGAAGCAATTGTGAAGGTAATAATGGAACACACAAGAACAGCTCGATAGACGCGCATATATTCGCTGAAGTTGCTCGAGAAGCAATTGCCCTGTTGAAACTGCAAAACATGGAAATATCAACATCGGATCGGCATAATAAAGTTGAGGATGATGATGGTGGTCTTGTAGCCGCCAAAAGTCATATTAATAAAAGATCAAACAAAGGCACCAAGTGTGAATGACGTCACGGAACCGAGCCGAGTGGTTGGAAGTAGTAACCACAGACCCTTCTAACATACTGCGACTGCAAAAATGTAAACACAAAACGAATCAACTAATTGGAGTCAAATGAAATAGAACATCACATGATTGTCATTGTGTAGCTAAAGAGAGCAGAATAATCTTGGCTGGAGTAATGGCAGCACAATCGACTAATGGATCAAAAGAGGCCGCTGTCATATTGAGATTGTCGATAGACCACTGGGCCTACCCCCCACCGGAAATAGCAGTGAAGAATTAATCTCTACCTCCAGTTAACATCCCAAGGCAGGAAGGACACACTCGGAGCCGGGATCCATCTAACCTTGAATCAGCCAGCGACCCAATATGTGTGGAAGAAAACCAAGATGGCAAGGAGACTCCTTCCACTGAGGAAGTGTTTTCAATCTTTAACTACAACAAATAGACTGCAAAAAAAAAGGGCGGTCTGAACAACATAATCACGGAGAAGTAAAAAAAATATGAAAAAAAGGAAACCTCATCAAAGATCACGTGTGATCCTTTTTTAAGAAACATCAAAGGCTTTAGCATCACAACAACCTGCAATAAAATACACCAAAAGCAAATAAAGACTGGCACCATCAACAATGTAAAACCCACATCTGTTGAGCAAATAAATTGCAATGTTGTAGTGGAAACTACAACACCAGAAGTGGACAGTAGTTCGGTGGATCTGCCTGGTCTTTCAACCTATGAAGACTCAAGCGAGCAGACACAGTTTCCTGCCTCCGAAACAAAGGAGGCCTCTCCGCTGACTGCTGCTATCATAAACATAGGTCTCTGCTGGCCCGTAAGTGATGAAAGGATACCCGCTGAAACTAAAGGAAGTGAGCTCATCCCTTAGAATGTGGCGGTGGTTCTTTGTTGCATACAATATGGGTATGCTCCAGAGTGTCTGACTTTTGGTCTGATGTATTGGATAGATTGGACACTGTGGTGGGAGAGAAACTTCCACGTACTTTCTCTTCGGTAATTTTGTTGTCAAACAGGAGGAGGAGGAGGAGGAGGAGGAGGAGGAGGAGGAGGGGGAGGGGGAGGGGGAGGGGGAGGGGGAGGGGGGTAGGGTCAGGGAACAAACAGACTGGATTAATAGAGTTTTGGTGGTAGCGGCAAAACAAATATTACGTGTCTGGAAGTCACGAAAGAAACCTAAAGTGGAAGAATGGTTATTGGATGTACAAACCCTGTCACACTATGAAAAAGTTATGTTTGTGAAACAAGGTAGGAAGGGTTATTATTCCCACCTTTGGGGGTCTTTTGATGAAATGTACATTTGAAAGTCCAATACCATATATGTATTGGTCTGGTTACATTGTTTAGGGGGTTGGTTTAATGGTTATCTGGAATTGTCTGTTGTACTTGTCAATGTTGTCTTGTCTTGTTTGTGGTGCGTCAAATGCTGATAAGCTGGTTGAAAAATGGTACTTAGTGATTGCTTTTACTTTCTTTGTTTTCATGTAACTGAATGTGGTATTGTATATTTCTTGAATATGTTCTGAATTTTTCAATCTGGATGCTTTGTTATGATATTACGATGATGTTGTTGTTCTATCCTTTGTGTGTTATTCAAACCAACAAATAAAGTGAATGGAAAAAAAAGAAATCAAAGGTTCATGGAAAAAAGGAGCCTACACTTAGCAATGGAAGACACGTTATTATTGAAGCAAGAAAATCGGAAGAGACGGATCCGAAGCCTGCAGCTGACCTTCCTGTCAGCTTCATGCTTGAGGCTAAAGATCTTAATTGCTACTGGCAGAAATCACGCAACTGATGAATCTGAGGAGGCAATGTATAACCATGAATCAAAGAATTATGATTTGTAATTTCGCACTCGAGTCGAAAGAGCTCTAATGGACACCATGAAGATCAAAGAAAGCACAATTGTAAGATCAGAGAAGAGGAACAGTGAGGCCATGAAACACAAGCTAAATTCTCGACATTCAAACAAGCGCCTCTCACCAATGAGAAAGATAAACTTTGATTCCTATAAACCTAGGACTGAGGTAATCCAAAAAAACCCACAAAGGTTGATGTATCGCCAGGCAAAGAAACAAGCCGTCAACTCCATGCCGACAAAACAAATTAAAGAAATATCTATTACGGCTGGAGAGAATAGAGAAAGAAAAAGATGGCTTGATACTAAACCGGAAGAATTTGATGATGTTATTTCATCACATACCACAATTGCGAACTGTGGTCTCTGAAGACATTCAAATTATGGAATTTGAAGACGAAACTAAAAAATGATTGTGTAATCTTGCCACAGTTCGTACCATAGCAATCCACCTTAGTGCAATATTATAATGCGCAACAGATTCCTAGAGGATTATGTGTCGCTTGAACCGGCTTTATGCAAAGAGAACCCTGCTTTTGTAAATAAAGTGGTGGCAGATTTTGAATAAATGTTCTTTGAACCTAATTATTCTGACCATTGAAGATTTATCACAATTGAGTTGTTTATATGATGAAATAAGCCAAATAAAAACAAATCTAACTTCCTGTATGATGTAGGAACAAATCCAAGGAACATTAGACAATATTAATCTAAAGAACTTGGGTCTAAGAAGATAAAGTTCTGCAGGGATACTGTGGACTATAAACTAGATAGTTTTTTTGAAAATTGCAGTCTTGGAGCAACCTATGGCGAGTCCTGATTGTAACTTAGTTGATTGTTATCTAATTGTCTGCAAATTAGGATATCCTGGTATTGAAACTGCCCAATACTTGGAGAATTGTGTAAATGAAAGACTGTATTCCAATTTGTGCCAAGTTTTTCAGAGTACAAATGATTTGGTTTGAATAATGAAGTTTTATTTGGAGATGATTTAAAAAGAACGCTGGAACTTTGGTTTCTTAGAGTCCTCGACACGTGTTTCCCCACTTAGCACATAGTGGTTCATAGATAAAAATGATCATGGGTTTACAATTGGTTTTGAAGATTTCAAGAAGGCTAGTTTCCCTGCTTGATAGTATGGGCTTGTATTCCTTAAAAAGTCATTCAAATGCTTAATTTTGGCTCACATTTGTCCATACTTGTAAAAGGAGAATGGATCCGGTGGTCCCGGACTTGTGTTCACTGCGAAAGCAAGTCAGAAATCTAAGTAAGCGCTTTCTTTTTGAATCATCTCAAAATAAAACTTCATTATTCAAACTAAATCATTTATAATCTATGAACTAGATATTGTCTACATTTGGCAAGAATATTACCAGCTAGGTGGTACTCAAAAGTTCCAGAAATTTGCCAAAGAATAAGCACGATCACTTTTTTGATAATACATCATCAGACATCTCTAGTGCAGAACTAGAAGATAAAGATTTACATAGTGAGGCAGTGGAGATTAGAGAAGAGATTACTTCTCAAGCAGTTGGGACGTCGACCTACAGCCAACGGGTTTCTTTTTTTTTTTTAGATCAAAGGAAATCACACTAAGGAAAAAGAAAATGCCTGTCCAGGGAAGCCTCAATCACTCTGTAATACATATTTCAGACTATCAGTTGTCTGATTTGAGATAGCAACATTACGAAAAGGTCTTACATTTGTACCTCAGTACAGTAGAAATCTATTTATAGAGAAGAGTCACCTGTCCACATTATTAGGGAAGATGAAGCTCAAATTATTCTTTGAGATAGTGGGAAGATGGTAAGTCACAGAAGAGTCTGAATTTTTAGAGGTTAGACCTAAGAGTACATTTATGCTACTGATTCAGAACGCTACCTTAGAAGTGTTTCAGAAAAAGGTTCTTCGAGACTTTGCAAAATTAGCTTTAAGAACGAAGTGCATGGGAGAATCCAGATAAGATTGCCGGTCATTTCGGAGCTCTGAGGCACCTCTGTATAAATCCTGATTTTTATCCTGGCTTCTGAGCTTTTCCCTGTGGCACATATTTCCAATTCTTGTGGGACTGCAGAGATGTAATTGCTGCCTTGAGGGAAGCAGCGGTGTAGCCTGCAAAATGAAGGATGTGGATCCGGGCCTGCCTGCAGTGGCAACTAAGTGGAAGGGTGACCAAGCGGCTCAGGTCCGACAGGCAATCCTCAGATGAACTGCAGGCATACACATATTGGTGAGAGGAGATGCACTCAAAAAAAAAAGACTTGGGGTTGCTGAATGAGGGAAGAAGGAGGAGCCGCTCGGCAAGTGACCCAGCAGCATGGAGGACATTGCATGATTGCGGAGCAGCCGAGCTGTACTGTGGCTGGACGGGAGGACAGTGGGAGCACCTAACCACACTGATCCCTGGGCAGGAAGGGAGTGCTGGAGGAAGTGGCAGCAGAAATAGGGGGACGACCTGCAGGCTCTACAGACCCGGGTGGCCGGCTCTACTCGCAGCACCACATCATGCACACTAAGTCAGCAGACTATCTGTGAAAGTTGATTTTAGAAGTGTGCCCAATAACTTCTGAGGGAAAGGTAAATGTAGAAGGCGCCCAATAGCCTCTCTGCGAAAGTGGAATTTAGACGTATGCCCAATAGCATAATAGTGCCGGGTTGATCCGACTAATCTCCCTAATAACCTCTCTGTGCAAAGTTGACTTAGATTCATGCCTAATACCCTCCCTGTATGAAGCTGAATTGAGAGAAGTGCGCCTATTAGCGTGCCCTAATTGAACTGACTAGTGTCCAGAACAGTCTCTCTGTGCCTAGTTCAAATTAGAAGTGTACACGACAGCATTGAGGTTAAGAAGCGTGCCTAAATATCCTAATTAATCCTATTAGTATACCTAATGGTATATCTTTGTCACGTAGAATCTAGAACTGTGCCTAATAATCTAATATCCCCTCTATACAAAAGTGAATCTAGAGATAGACCTAATATCTCTGTGTACAGTTGAACCTAGAAGTGTACCTAGTAGTACCCAATAGCCTAATATCAGCTATGTGCAAACTGAACTTGGAAGTGTGCCTGAACTTAAAACTACAATTAGAAAGCCCTCCTAAATCCACCTAAAAGCTTGTACCAAGCATGAGTGCACCCACAAACCCACAGTTTGTCGGAAACGACTGCCGTGGACCGCCCCCACTCCCCGATCTGCCTTCCCTTCCATCCACCCCTTCCAAAATCACCCCTCCCTCCTTCACACTCCCTGTCATTCCTCTCTCCAAACACCAAGCCAGAGGGGCACGATGGTGAGCCAACCACCCTAAGACCATTCCTCCCCTGAACCCCACCACTGACCAGCCAACGTTAACCATGCCTGCTCCCCTCACCATCATACCTGGCACACCCCGCCCTGCAAGCATCCACCCGCCGCCTTGTCCTCAAACCCTAGCCACCTTCCCCCCGACCGCACCCTTTCCCCTCCCTGAAAAACCGCACGCCTAGCCCTAGCAAGAACTGAAGCTGCATCCCACTCCCCCTCTGACCCCCCTACCCTCTCTCACACTCCAATCGCAACAAAGACACTAAAGAGGAAATGTACCTGGTCCCCCACAATCTTTCAGCACTCTTCGCCTCCCTGTCTCGACCCACCACCTCATTCCCCCTCTCACCTCCTTCCCCCATGACCTCACGCTTCTTGAAACCCCTATCCCTCGATTTCTCATCAACTACAACTGAAACTCCTAACTGCCCACACCCCACCTTCAAATCCCCCGAGCCAGACCGAATCATCCTAACACACGCAGCCACCCAATCCCACCTGAAACCCGCCAATACTTCTGCTCGCCCACTATTCCCATCAATCGTCACCCACCCTACCCCTCCCCAGCTTCCACTCTCTCCGCCACCACCCCCTTCCGCTCCAGCTCCGAGACCAACCTCGCCTGCCGATGTGAACTGCATCCTATTTAATGCCCGATCCGTAGCAAAAAATAGACACTGCATCTTTGACCTCCTCGCCTCTGACAAACCAGACCTGGTTTTCATCACCGAGACCTGATTCTCTGATGACTTCGCCCCAATCGCTAATGAAGTCTTCCCCCCCTGACTACTCCCTCATCCCACTGAACCATCCCTTCAGAGGAGGGGGGAGTAGCATTCGTCTTCAAGTCTCTCTTCCATGCCACAATCATCGACAAACAACCTTCCATTCCTTCCTGTGAATCTCTCCTCGTTAAACTATCCCTCTCTGCCTCGCTCTCACACAGCTTCCTAATAATCTACAGGCCCCCTGGCTACGATAGTCAATTCGCAAACAACTTCTGCGACTCTATTGCCACCCTTCAACTAAACCATCCCAACCTCACCCTTCTTGGAGACTTCCAACATATGGCTCGACATCCCCACCAGCCCTATGACACACTCTCTGGGTGACGCTTTAGACGCCATTAACCTCCAACCCCACATAAATGGCCGACTCACTATAAAAGACACACTCTTGATGCCACCTTTAGCTCCAACACCCAGATTCATCTAACCCCCCCCCCCCCCCACCCCTATCATCTGGTCCGATCACTTCATTCTCTCGTTTGCCAATCTCTCACCAGTCCCCCTTCCCGTACTTGAATCTGAACCGCTGAATCTACGCAAATGCTGGAAAAAACGAATTATCGTCCCAGACCTAGCCGATGCGCTCCTCCAGTCTCCACCACCTACTTGCCAACTCAGTAAACAACTAACCCCTGACGCCTTTGACTCATGGCTCAATGCATCTCTGATGCAGCTAACACCCTCTTGTAAACCATCAGCCCGCCGTGGCCTCTTCTCCAAATGGTTCACCCCTGAGTTGAAGACCACTAAACAACTATATAAATACCAAGAATGCAAATGGCAGAAAGACAAAACCCGAGAGAGCCGGGCCACCCTGGCCCGACACCTTTATCAGTACAAGGCCGAAATCTGGAAAGCAAAAAAAGCCCACTACAACTCCCGAATCCTAAACTGCAAAAACCTGAGCAAGGAACTCCACAAAATCATCTCTGACTTCACCAAACTAGCTTGTACCAAGACCGTCCCGACCCCGTCACAATCACTGTGCGACTCACTCTCCCTCCACTTTTGCACCACAGTTCTCGAAAGAACAAATACTCTAGCCATCAAACTGATGCTCCCCACGCCCCATCCATACCGACCTGCCAACCAGCTGCAACCACTACACAACCAACGTTCGAATCCTTTAGTCCAATATTATCAGAGCATTTTCTGAAACTTCTATCTGCCCGCAAACCATCTGGCTCGCCGCTTAGACCCTTGCCCAGCAACAACCCTCAAAGAAATCTTCGCTACCACCTGCGCAGGAGAACACGTAAGATCCATCATAAATGCCTCCCTTTCCTCTGGTATCTTTCCCGACGCATTCAAAACAGTCCATGCCAAACCCCTGATTAAAAAACCTTCCCTTGACCCTCTTGAGCCCAAAAACTACCGCCCCATCTCAAACACCAGGTTCCTTGCCAAACTCATTGACCGAACCGCCTATTCCCAACTAAATGTCTTTGTCGAAGCCAATAATCTCCTAGACCCCGCACAATCAGGTTGCAGAGCCCGTCACGGAACTGAAACCACCCTAACCTCAATCTGGGATGACCTTAAAATGACAGCAGACTCCGCGGGATGCGCCACACTAATCCTTCTTGACCTATCCGCCGCCTTTGACACAATCAATCACTCAATCCTCCTAGACTGCTTCCACCCCATAGGAATTTGTGGAACCGCTCTTTAATGGATAGCTTCATTCCTCAAAGACAGGTACCAAATAACAATACTCTCCACCTATACCTCCCAAGCCCGACCTGTCGACACAGGAGTCCCACAAGGAGCATGCCTATCCACCCTCCTGTTCAATCTCTACTTGATCACCCTCCCACCAATAATTCGTTCACACAACATCCTGTGTTACAACTACGCCGACGACACTCAACTAATTCTAAAACTCCAGAACTGAAAACCCAACTCCCGACCTGACCTGGCCTCCTGCCTCCTTGACATAGAACTCTGGATGACCCAAAGCCACCTCCTGTTAAACCCCTCCAAAATGGAAATCATGGTTTGTGGCAACTCCAATCTTCTTCTGCACCCAGTACCCTGGCCACCCGCCATGGGCAACTCACCGACCCCATCCAACTCAGTGAAAAATCTTGAATGCAACCTTGACTCTGACCTAACACTCTCGCGCCAAGTCAACAATGTCTCAAAGTCCTGCCACTACCACCTTATAACCCTTAGGCGCATCTTTCCATATCTCTCCTTTCCCAACAGACTCTCTGCGGTCCAATCAATCGTTATATCAAGACTGGGCTACGCAAACCCCCTATAACTCGGAATCCACGCCTACCAACTGAATAAACTCCAAAGGGCACAAAACACGGCAGCCAAAATGCTACTTGCGCTCGGCCCAAGGGACCACATCTCCCCAGCCCTTAAGACGCTGCACTGGCTTCCTGTAGCGCGAAGGGTGACCTTCAAAACCTTAAGCATCTCCCATCGAGCACTGCATAAAACCGGACCTCAATATCTTCAAGACAAACTAAAACCCTATCACCCCTCACACCCTAAAGTCAAGCTCAGCCGGCCTTCTAGTCATACCTAAGACAAACTCAGTCAGGTTAGGCGGATCATCATTCTCAGCCTTGGCCCCCACGCTATGGAACTCACTTCCACCGCACATCCGCCTAACTGAGGATTTAGCGTCTTTCCGCAAACTGCTGAAAACCTGGCTCTTCCCCTAAAATCAACCTATACCAAACTAACCCAAACAGACTAACAGCGTCTCAATGACACCAATCCAACAAACTACCTGATGCAAGGAATTGACAGCCAGTAAACCCCTAATATAAACTAAAATGACAATCAGAATTAACCGAATAAAATAGATCAAAACAATGAAGTGATTAATAAGAACAAATCATACGGAAACAGTAAAGAGACTTAAACTCCTGAAATGTACATAATGCAAGAGGAGTGAACGAAAAGAATGGCGTGGGTGAAATCGTTAGAATAGATGAACCATGTGGACCAGATGAATGCGTTGAGTGGAAGAACTCATGAGTAGAAGAACAGATGACTATATAATTTGAATGAGTGTATAAATCGAATGAATATGTAAATTGGATGAGTGTATAGAATGGATGATCAGGCTGAGCAGTTGGGTGTGAAGAGGGGATAAATGCATAGAGCGGCTGAATGCATAGAACGCCTGGCTGTATAGAACGCCTGGCTGTACAGAGCGGATGGGCGCACAGAGCGGATGGGCGCACAGAGCGGATGGGTGTACAGAACGGATGAAGGTATAGAGCAGATGAGTGTAGAGAACAGACGAATAGATGGAACAGGATTACTGCGTATTAGCGAATTACTTTATATGGCTGATGAGTGCATATTGCTGTTGAATGCGTGGGGACCGGATGTGAGCAGGGACCGGATGAGCGCGGAGAGCGAATGAGTGCCGGGAGCGGAGGAGTGCGGAGGGCGGATGAGTGCGGATGAGTGCGGATGAAAGGGTGAGTGCGAAGGGCGGATGAGTGCGGAGGGTGGATGCACGTGGGGAGCTGGTGAGTTCCGAGAGTGGGAGCTGGTGAGTTCCGAGAGCGGGCAAGTGCAGAGAGCAAATGATTGCACAGGGTGGATGAATGCATGGAGCAGATGAAGGTATGGTGCATACGAGGGATAAAGTGGACAAATGCCAAGAGCAGAGGAGTTACTTAGACCGGGTGAGTGCGCAGAACGGATAAGTACGTAGAACGGATGAGTGCGGAATGCATGCAGAGCTGATGAGGGCGTAGAACAGATGAGTGCGAGGAACTGATGGATGAGCGGAGCGGGATGGATGGGCAGAGCAGAAGAACGTATTGAGTGGAGGGCCGCATAGAACAGACTAGTGTATAGGGCCGACAAGTCTATAGAGCAGACGAGTCCATATGAGCGAAAGAGGGCATATGAAAAAAGGGGTGCATAGAAGGGGCTGAGTGCATAGAGGGGATGAACGCATTGAAGGGGCGAGTGCATGGAGCCGATGAGTGAACAAAACAGGTGAATACATAGTGCATGTGAGGGCATAAAATGGACGAGTGCCTGGAGCGAACGAGTGCCTAGAGCGGAACTGACCTGTTACTAGAGCGGACGAGTTGCGTAGAGATATTGAATGCGTAGAGTGGATGGATAGAGTGAAGTGGAGCGCGTGGGGCTGTCAAGAGTGCATGCGTGGGGCGGACTGGAGCACGCTGGGCGGACTGGAGCGTGCGGAGCGGACTCGAACAAATGAGTGCATCGAGCGAACCGGAGTGTGTGGAGGAGATTGGGATGCATGGAGTAGATAGGAGTGCATGGAACGGACTGGAGCTCATAGAACTGCGTGACGTATATAGTATGGTCTGGAATGGAGAGAACGTTTTGAAAGAGCATATAACACATCATATCACACCACCACGCTTACTCTCCTCTCTACACCACCACTCAACTAGAACACAGAGATACTATGACACCATTCGGTATAACTGTTCCCATACTAACATCTGCCACATACTCCACAGCATTTTAAGTAAAACACTGCTGGTTACACACTCCCCAGCCAGGCGTTCTCCTCAGGCCTAACGCAGCCACACTCGGCCTGGATAAATCCTGCCAGAACGAACACATACTCCTGATCTCTCACCCACCACACCTACCGCTAATTACACGAATACCGCACCAGCTGCACACATAGCCGGTGTTCACACGCACCTTTGACTCTCTCTACTGATCTGAACTTCGGTTCCCAAGGGCGTTCAACCTACCAGCGTCTTCAGACCATACCAATGGTATATAAGGCGCTATATAAATGCAAAATAACATAACATAACACATATTGCTGAGAGGAGATGCACTCAAAAAAAGACTGGGGGTTGCTGAATGAGGGAAGAAGGAAGAGCCGCTCGGCAAGTGACCCAGCAGCATGGAGGACATTGCATGATTGCGGAGCAGCCGAGCTGTACTGTGGCTGGACGGGAGGACAGTGGGAGCACCTAACCACACTGATCCCTGGGCAGGAATAGAGTGCTGGAGGAAGTGGCAGCAGAAATAGGGGGATGGCCTGCAGGCTCTACTGACCCGGGTGACCGGCTCTACTCGCGGCACCAGATCATGCACACTAAGCCAGCTGAGTGTGGGAAGGGGGCCGCACACTAAGCCAGCTGAGTGTGGGAGGAAGGGCGGCGGCCCACACACACAACGTGGTCAGGAAACCAGAGATGTCGTGGCCCGGCACGGGTAAGTACACACTGCGACGGATGAGGGATCGTGTCCCCACTGGCAGGCACTCACCAGAGCCAGGTTCAGGAGCCTGAAATGGCTCCCAGACTGGCATGGAGTCTATGGGAACCTGGAGATAGGAAGGAGCTGAGGCCATGAGGAGCTTAGCAGGAAGCCTGTGAGACACTGGGAAGGGCAGCTGATGCTAGGGTGGGAGGGCATGTGTCAGGGGGCATGGGATGAGCCCAGTAGCGGAAGTTCATGAAGGGATGCTTAGCATGACATTAAACAGTGACAGAAGCTCTGCAGTGCACTCTCTGGCTAAAAATCATCAAAGAACAAGTGGCCACTTTTTAGCCTATGAGCCAGATGTGGCCAGGTGAAGAAGTGGCACGAAGACATAGGGGGCTCAGTGGCAGAGCTGCGGCAATCGGATACAACCATAGTGGAACGGGGCCTCCAGTGGACACCACATATAAACCTGCTGAAGGGCCCAAAGGAACAGTTATGGCAAAGGGTCACTGGGCGTGAGTGCTGCTTAAGGGTTTAAGACACTTTGCTGTGTATCGGTGCAGAGAACACACCGGAAGGACCATTGGCAGGTCCGGATGACATCTGGCCGCAATGGGGAAGACGGAGAAGCAGCAGACCAACCTCACATTTGATACTAATGCCCTTGTGAAAAAGAGTAAGGTGTGGAATCGGAATCATGGACAGCCTACGTCGGAATAGCCAAGTGGATCAGCGGACCTCTGCAACATCAAAAAGATGTTTGTGCTCCTTCAGGCTGGCATAGCCTCCCTAGACTCCAAGCTGAACACTTACCTGTATGGTTGACCACATGAAGGTCCGGATGGAAAAACATGGCGAGCGGCTGGATGAGGCAGAAGTGAGAATTTCAACAGTGGAAGATGGGCCGAACGCAATAGCAGAGGACGTGAAACGGGTCAAGAAAACATTGAAGAGTTGTCGGATAAATAAAACGACCTGTAGTCCAGAACTGAACTGAGACACCATGTAATGTTGCACATGCTGCAGCAGGGGCTTACGAGCACGCTACTTGTCAATTGTAGTTTTGTTTCTGTGGCTCAGATGTAATATATCTTACCAGAGGGGTAGGCTGGTTTCTCAGAGCAGCCTACCAAGCGAAGTACGCATTATATAAAAGAGGTTAGGGGTTAGGAGGGTTGTAATACGCATGTTGGGGTTGATGGTGGGGGGCGTGGGTTGAGGTGGTCAGAATATGGTGAAAAGTTGTTCAGGTTTATTTGTTATGTAACAGCTATAATGACAATGGTGAGCAGTGGTTCACAAGATAGGATACGAATGGCTGAATACACACTGGGCGGGATGCATGAGGGACGGGCCAGGTGGATGACGAGGCATTTGGTGATCCACAGGGCAGATCACTTAATAACTTGGAATATTAAGGCCCTGATTCACAGAAGCGTTTTATAATGGCGCAATCCCATAGGAAAACATTCTGTAAATCAGGCCCCAAGTGTCTTAATTGTCCCTCGAAAGAACGTAGGGTTCGACTGTGCTTAGCGAGACATCATGTAGACGTTGCATTTCTCTAGGAAACACATCTGACTGAAGCCAACAATATGAAGTTTGCTAAATCATGTGGTTGCCACCAATATTTTTTATGTTATGCTAACTATTCTAGGGGGGGTGTGCACCTTCATTCACAAGTCCTTAAGTTTTTGCCTTATCAAGGGGACCATCGACACAGAAGGCAGAGCTTTGATTGTAACTGGGGTTCTCTATAACTGCAGAGTAACTCTGGTCAACTACTATGGGCCAAACACTGATTCACTTGAGACTCATTCTTGGGTCAACCAACAGCTGCTGAAATATACTGATAACGTGATAATATGTGCAGAGGACCGTAATGCTCTGCTGGACCACAAACTAGATAGAACAGGAGGGATGCTTATGTCGACACCTAAGGACACTAGCAGCTTGCAACAGCTCTGCACACACTATAAGCTGCCAGATGTATGGAGGGATAGACCTAAAGAGGAGCAGGGATTCACATTCTGTCAGCGATACATCATTCAGCCTCCCGCATAGATTATATCCTGGCATCAACCAAGGGGGCAGGATGGATCTCGACATGTGATATATTAGCTCAGACACTATCTGATTATGCCCCCGTTCGCGCACGCCTAGATATCCCCGGGAGATTACCATGACATTCTAGCTGGGTGTTTAAGAGTTAAGGTCTGGCAGACCCAGTGTTTTGAGCATATATATTAGAGCGTATCAAACGTTTCTTTAGGGAAAATGAGGCAAATTGCCCCTCACAAACAGTACAATGAGAGGCCTTTAAATGCGTCATCAGAGTAGAATGCACAGGGAAGGAATGTAATGTATTGGTATTGAGGACTATTTTAAGGGAAATAGAAGAAAGTGAAATGAGACTCAAAGACTTGAGACGGATATCACGAGTATAAATGATCCCACTATGCAGGCCAAAATACACAACAAGCTTAAGTAATTTAATGAAGCGGTGCAGCAAGAGGTCCGGTTTCTTGTTAACCAATTTGAGGGACAGAGACCAGGCAAAGTACTAACATGGGTAGCAAGGGTTGAGAATCCCAAAACGAATAGCACCGTTATTAAAATCATGAAATCCTTGCAGGCACACATTGATGGATTCCCAGATCAGGTGGCACTGTACTGTTTCAGTCATTAAATGAGGTAATGGCTTTGTAGCCCTTTAACGTTGCAAGAGGTCCAACAAGTGATCAAAGCACTACCTTCTGGGAAGGAGTCCGGGCCGGATGGATTTTGCCACAGATTTTTATAAGTCATATGTAGTGAGTCTGGCAGTCATTACAAGATGGCCGGTACGGGATACCGGGCACCAGTAAGGAGACCGGTGCCGGTAATCCCTTACCGCCCAATTCCGAGGTCCCTTTGCGGGTCCCAACAGGAACGGCTGGTGTGACCAGCCGTTCTGGACGGGACCCGTTAAGGGACCTTGGAGCTAATAACGGTACCGCAATTTGTGGTACCGTCATTAGCGCCTTCCCCCTTCACTTTGAGCCCTATGGGGCTCAAATGGGAATGGGGAATGGTTGGTGCAATGGGGACTTACCGGTCCTGCCAGGGTCGGACTAGACCGGTAAGTCCCCATTGCACCACACCGGATTCGGTCCCGTTATTGGAGGCAGTCATGGCGCAAACAGCGCCATGACTTCCTCCAATCTCGTAATGACCCCCACTGGCTCCACAGCTCTTAAAGGTGTACCATCAGGCCCTGGAGGAGGGGACGCTTCCAGCAACAATGAGAGAGGCAGTGGTAAGTGCTATTAAAACCAGCAAAAGATCCTGCAGTGTTACGCCTATCTCACTTATCACCATTGATAATAAAATCCTGGCTAAGGTGCTAGCCTCATGGCTGGTGCCGCTAATGACGAAATGTGTGAAAGCTGATCAAGAGGTCTTTATACCCGAGAGATAGACATCCTAATGGCTTAGCTGTATGTTCGGTTTGATGTCAGCGTGGATCAGGGAGTTCCAATGGTGGGTGGTCTACTGGACGCAAAAAAGGCCTTTGACTACGTGGAGTGGCCGTTCATGTTCTCTGTGCTGAGGCAGATGGGGGTTTCAGAGAGTTTTTTGTTAATGGTCTTTTATTTATTTATTGGTCATTTATATAGTGCCTATACACTTAACAAGCGCTCCAACGCAGGGAGGCAAAACAGAAAAAACAAATAAAGACATTCTTAATAGGCATTGGAACATTCAGAATGGGCAAGAGCTATGTTTTAGGAGGTACAACATAGAACAAAGAGGAAAACAAACTGTAAACAACTTATGACATAATTATTGTTTGTGCCGGATGGTCGATTTAATATGCAAGAGCTAAACATTGAGAAAGGAGAGAGGGGCAGGGAAGGAGAAGACAAACAAACAAAAACTATCATACTAGACCTGATGACAAATCAGATAGTCAAAATGTTTTAACAGTAGATACGGGAAGGGACAGACGGGATAGGTAGGAGGCAAGGATAGTTCAGGACAAGCGCCCAAGTGTAGTGTCCAGGTCACACAGCTGCACGGTGTGTTAAAACAACCAAATTCGAACGACCAGCGCACACAGATACATGGTGGGGTGCAATGGTGTTAAAACATCCAAATTCGAAGTATGTTGGGGTGAAAAGATGTTAAAACGACCAAATTCGAATGTCCAGTGCACACAGTTGCATGGTGGGGTGCAAAGATGTTAAAACAACAAATTCGAATGTCCAGCGCACACAGTTGTGTGGTCGGGTGAAAAGATGTTAAAACAACCACATTCGAATGTCCAGCGCACACAGTTGCATTGTGGGGTGCAAGATGTTAAAACAACCAAATTCGAATGTCCACGGCACATAGATGCATGGTGGGGTGCAAAGATTTAAAACGACCAAATTCGAATGTCCAGCGCACACAGATGCATGGTGGTGTGCAAAGATGTTAAAACAACCAAATTCGAATGTCCAGTGCACACAGTTGCATTGTGGGGTGCAACATGTTAAAACAAACAAATTTGAATGTCCAGCGCACACAGATGCATGGTGGGGTGCAAAGATTTAAAACGACCAAATTCGAATGTCCAGCGCACACATTTGCATGGTGTGGTGCCAAGATGTTAAAACAATCAAATTCGAATGTCCAGCGCACACAGATGCATGGTGTGGTGCAAAGATGTTAAAATTACCAAATTTGAATGTCCAGCGCAAACAGTTGCATGGTGGGGTGCAAAGATGTTAAAACAACCAAATTTGAATGTCCAGCGCACACAGATGCATGGTGGGATGCAAAGATGTTAAAACAACCACATTGAAATGTCCAGCACACACAGATGCATGTTGGGGTGCAAAGATGTTAAAACGACCAAATTCGAATGTCCAGCGCACACAGTTGCATGGTGGGGTGCAAAGATGTTAAAACGACCAAATTCGAATGTCCAGCGCACACAGTTGCATGGTGGGGTGCAAAGATGTTAAAACAACCACATTCGAATGTCCAGCACACACAGTTGCATGGTGGGGTGCAAAGATGTTAAAACAAACACATTTGAATGTCCAGCGTATAAAGTGGCATGATGAGGTGCAAAGACTCACACAGTTCCATGGGCCGGTGAAAAGATGTTAAAACAACCAAATTTGAATATCCAGCGCACACAGATACGTGGTTGGGTGCAAAGATGTTAAAATTACCAAATTTGAATGTCCAGCGCACACAGTTGCATGGTGGGGTGCAAAGATGTTAAAACAACCAAATTTGAATGTCCAGCGCACACAGATGCATGGTGGGATGCAAAGATGTTAAAACAACCACATTGAAATGTCCAGCACACACAGATGCATGGTGGGGTGCAAAGATGTTAAAACGACCACATTCGAATGTCCAGCGCACACAGTTTCATGGTGGGGTGCAAAGATGTTAAAACAACCAAATTCGAATGTCCAGCACACACAGTTGCATGGTGGGGTGCAAAGATGTTAAAACGACCACATTCGAATGTCCAGCACACACAGTTGCATGGTGGGGTGCAAAGATGTTAAAACAAACACATTTGAATGTCCAGCGTATAAAGTGGCATGATGAGGTGCAAAGACTCACACAGTTCCATGGGCCGGTGAAAAGATGTTAAAACAACCAAATTTGAATATCCAGTGCACACAGATGCGTGGTTGGGTGCAAAGATGTTAAAACAACCAAATTCGATTGTCCAGCACACACAGATGCATGGTGACGTGCAAAGATGTTAAAACAATCAAATTCGAATGTCCAGTGCACACAGTTGCATGGTGGGGTGCAAATATGTTAAAACAACCACATTCGAATGTCCAGCGCACACAGTTGCATTGTGGGGTGCAAGATGTTAAAACAACCAAATTCGAATGTCCACCACACACAGATGCATGGTGGGGTGCAAAGATTTAAAGCGACCAAATTCGAATGTCCAGCGCACACAGATGCATGGTGGTGTGCAAAGATGTTAAAACAACCAAATTCGAATGTCCAGCGCACACAGTTGCATTGTGGGGTGCAACATGTTAAAACAAACAAATTCGAATGTCCAGCGCACACAGATGCATGGTGGGGTGCAAAGATTTAAAACGACCAAATTCGAATGTCCAGCGCACACAGTTGCATGATGTGGTGCCAAGATGTTAAAACGACCAAATTCGAATGTCCAGCGCACACAGATGCATGGTGTGGGGCAATGATGGTAAAACAACCAAATTCGAATGTCCAGTGCACACAGTTGCATGGTGGGGTGCAAAGATGTTAAAATTACCAAATTTGAATGTCCAGTGCACACAGTTGCATGGTGGGGTGCAAAGATGTTAAAACAACCAAATTTGAATGTCCAGCGCACACAGATGCATGGTGGGGTGCAAAGATGTTAAAACGACCACATTCGAATGTCCAGCGCACACAGATGCATGGTGGGATGCAAAGATCTTAAAACAACCACATTGAAATGTCCAGCGCACACAGATGCATGGTGGGGTGCAAAGATGTTAAAACGGCCACATTCGAATGTCCAGCGCACACAGTTGCATGGTGTGGTGCAAAGATGTTAAAACAACCAAATTCGAATGTCCAGCACACACAGTTGCATGGTGGGGTGCAAAGATGTTAAAACAAACACATTTGAATGTCCAGCGTATAAAGTTGCATGATGAGGTGCAAAGACTGACACAGTTGCATGGTGGGGTGCAA
The DNA here is from genome assembly GCF_040938575.1 of Ambystoma mexicanum. Taxonomy (NCBI): domain Eukaryota; kingdom Metazoa; phylum Chordata; class Amphibia; order Caudata; family Ambystomatidae; genus Ambystoma; species Ambystoma mexicanum. The sequence continues at coordinate 713,611,944 of NC_090931.1, forward strand.
AGATATTAAAACAACCACATTCGAATGTCCAGCGCACACAGTTGCATTGTGGAGTGCAACATGTTAAAACAACCAAATTCGAATGTCCAGTGCACACAGTTGCATGGTGGGGTGCAAAGATGTAAAAATTACCAAATTTGAATGTCCAGCGCACACAGATGCATGGTGGGGTGCAAAGATGTTAAAACGACCACATTCGAATGTCCAGCGCACACAGATGCATGGTGGGATGCAAAGATGTTAAAACGACCACATTCAAATGTCCAGCGCACACAGATGCATGGTGGGGTGCAAAGATGTTAAAACGACCACATTCGAATGTCCAGCGCACACAGTTGCATGGTGGGGTGCAAAAATGTTAAAACAATCAAATTCGAATGTCCAGCACACACAGTTGCATGGTGGGGTGCAAAGATGTAAAACAGTTGCATGGAGGGGTGCAAAGATGTAAAACAAACACATTCGAATGTCCAGCGCACACAGTTGCATGGTGGGGTGCAAAGATGTTAAAACAACCACATTGGAATGTCCAGCGCAAACAGATGCATGGTGGGGTGCAAAGATGTTAAAATGTCCAAATTCGAATGTCCAGCGCACACACAGATGCATTGTGGCGTGCAAAGATGTTAAAACAACCAAATTTGAATTTCCAGCGCACTCGGAGGCATGGTGGTGTGCAAAGATGTTAAAACAACCAGATTTGAATGACCAGCGCACACAGAAGCATGACAAACATACCCATGATCAGGATACCGCCATGGGGGAAAAGGTGGGGGCCCACTGAACCCTCCAAGGCCCGGACAGGGCCTAAGGAGTGAGACTTCGAAAAAGGGGCCTGGTGTACCTGCCGGCTACCCTGATTGGCTCACTTGTGAGGGTCACTTGCCAATCACTGCAGCATTAGGCTGCATCAAGGTGAGGGATCGGCTGCTTTGTTGTATGGCGGTCATATTGAAGATGGTAGATCTCTATATCTACAGAAATTTCCATTACAGTATTATCGGAACATGTTGCTAAGTGGTAGACTTAATTGTCGACCAACGGCTGAGGTTTTTTGGGCTCGTAAAATGCCAAGAACTGTGGGCGAGGGATGTAGTTTCTGTAAGGAGAAAGATGTGGTTCAGACGCTGTGCCACTGGGTGACAGTTTGTGCCTCGTTGAGAGAACTGAGACAAATGTATCTAGCAGAGTATGCTATGGAAGAAAGTATGCTTAGCCCAATGGAGTGGTGGGAATGGGTGATTATGGGGGAAAACCCGGGCCTAATAATTGTAGTGTTGAAATTTATTGACAGTGTTTTATTGAGGAAGAAGGATTTGGATGGCGTGATCCATTCGTAAGTGTGGCAGAATTTGTTACCTTGTTGCTCTTCCATTCTATTAACCTTAGATCATTTTTGTTCCTCTTGTTTCTTTTCCTTTCTTTCTTTCTTTGTTATTTTTCTCTGATTTTAAACTGAGTTTTTATTGTTTGGAGATTTGACTTCTTTTTTATACAGGTGTTTTTTTTTTTAAAGATGTTGTAATAATGTTAAAGGTTTGATTAAACTAATAAAACATTTAAATAAAAAAATAAAAAAAATATACACTCTTCCATCCCTCTCACACTTTTCTACTCTCTCTGAGGATGAAGCAATGTCTACCTTCTCCTCATGTCTTGCTTCTAGTCTTGAAATTTCCATTATAGTATTATCGGAACATGTCGCTAAGATGTAGACTTAATTGTCTACCAACGGGTGAGGTTTTTTTGGGCTCGTAAAATGCCAAGGACTGTGGGCGAGGGGTGTAGTTTCTGTAAGGAGAAAGATGTGGTTCAGACGCTGCGCCACTGGGTGACAGTTTGTGCCTCGTTGAGAGAACTGAGACAAATGTATCTAGCAGAGTATGCTATGGAAGAAAGTATGCTTATGTTAGGCGATCCTCGGCACACCAGTCCGCTCCACATCAGAACACTGCGCACATTCCCCCAACTCCCACGGTTCGAGGCTCGGGTGATTCGGTGAACCCAAAGGACCGAAAACACCGTACCAGCTTTGGTGTACGGGCTCGATTGCAACCCTTTCTGCATTGGCAATTGCCTTGGAGACCGTATAGCAGAAGGGGCGGCGTTACGTCTTCACGTCGGTCACGTGATCCAGTGTGGCGTTCCTCACGTGACCTTGGTGGACGTCACATGACTCAGAGACGTCAAATGACCCAGAGACACACAGTATAAAGGTCTGAGAGACAGAATGCTCATTGCTTCTCAGCTGTCTTCAGACCCTGTTTGGCGTTACGAATTGCTCCTTGTTACATTGATCACGGAACTCTACCTCGGACTCCTTTGGACACCCCTTTGTACCTTTGCTTGGAACTGTTTACCTGTTGCCGGATTTTTGGACTTCAACTCGACTTGTCTTTGGATCATCCCTTGATACCTTGCTGAACTTCTACGCCATTTCCCTTCTTGGGATTCAAGTCAAGCCCTCTCTCCTACCGGTGGCTAACCCTACATCCACGCTCACCTGCGGTTCTACTATTCCAGGGACCGCCGCATCATCTGAGTCTCGAACCTCTCTACTAGGTTACCTGGGTTTCCCCAACACCAGATAGGTAAGACACTTTAGATCCTATTGTTTACCTGATTGTATTGTAATTGCCTGGTACTTAACCTCGTTTCCTTTTGACAGCAGCATCGGTGTTCCAGAGGTTCCGTGGATCTGGGAAGACATCTCTCACCTGTGGCCCCAAAGGTCGCACAGCGGGTTTCTATTAGTTCCCCTGTGCGTCACTTGGGGACGGAGGTCTCATCGGTCTACACGACTCTCAAGTCAAAACAGACTGAGAAGCCGTATTAGTCGTGTTTGACGATGCAGGGATCCACGGAAGAACCCATAGCTGCCTTAGTCCAGGCAATTACAATATTAAGGGCAGATATGGCCGCCGCGAACACGGTGATCCACCAAAGGTTAGATTCCATACAGAGTGTTCAGCATTCTCTTCCCGCAGACCCTGAGTTTGGAGATGCTGGCCCCTCAACTACACCCCCTCCCTTGGCTACTACTACAGTCCCAACTCCGGTGGTCCTCCCAACCCCTTCCCCCCTGGCTGCTCCTGAACGCTATCAAGGGGATGCCAAGAAATTCAGAACCTTTGTTAATCAGTGCAAGTTACATTTCTTATGCAGACCTTTGGCCTTTCCTACTTCCACTGCTAAAGCCGCTTTCGCCCTTTCCCATTTAGCCGGGACAGCTGCCGCTTGGGCTAATCCCCTGCTGGAGAATAATAGCCCAGTCCTTTATGACTTTGACCTGTTGGTTCTGGAAATGTCTCGAGTATTCGATACTCGACACAAGGCACAGTCTCGGGATTTGGAGTTGTTAGAATTAACTCAGGGTAGAAGGACTCTGATAGACTACATCACCCGGTTCAATCAACTAGTTGCTGAAACATCATGGCCAGAAAACAAGCGGGCGGTGGTCTTTTATAGGGGGTTGAGTAACACCATGAAAGATGCTTTAGCAGTGATCCCTTCTGTGCCCACTCAGTATCAGGAATTGGTTGATCTCGCCCTGCAGATAGATGCACGGCGATCGGAGCGTAGATCCGAATTGGGGGTCTCTTCCCATCCTACTCTTGCTAGTACTCCTGCTCCCAGTACAGAAGAACCTATGCAAGTGGGAGGTTTACGTAGTCCTATTACAACATCTGAGAGGGAACGTAGGAGGGTGGATAATGCATGCTTTTATTGTGGCACCACTGGACATTTTGTGAAGGAGTGTCCTCGACGTCCCAAGAAGAGCCAGGTTTTTCGGATAGCTCGACCTTAGATCCGGAGAACAGGTCGAGTGTTCCGTCATCTGCTCCGGGTACCCCTCTTGCCTTTGCTCGTGTTCAACCCATCTCTGTAAAGGCTACTCTATGTCCCTCTACAGGCCTTCTTCATGCAGTCAATATCATCATTGATTCAGGTGCTACTGGTAATTACATAGACATTGATTTGGCCCATTCCCTCAACCTACCTCTAGTGGTAAAAACACGACCTGAACATGTCCAAGCCGTAGACGGCTCTGAGTTAGTTTCTGGTCCTGTTAGACACCAAACTGCACCTCTCTTGTTGAACATACAAGAAATTCACACAGAGACCTTAAGTTTTGATTTGATTACCACTCCTCAATTTGGTATCATATTAGGGATTCCATGGTTACGTGAACACAATCCGCTGATCAATTGGCAGTCAGGCACTGTGCTCTTCGAGTCCGAGGTCTGTCAGAATTATTGTCTCCCGGTCCATCAAACCACTGACACACCTTCTCGGGCCTTGGGAGCCTTAGCTCAACTCACGCTGACTGTTGACGATCCAGAGATTGTGCATTCTCATACTGTTGGGGGCTTGGTGTCTGGGATTCCACCTGAGTACAAAGCGTTCGAATCAGTTTTCGATTGTGGCTCTTCCTAGGTACTTCCTCCACATAGACCATATGACTGCCCAATCGAAATACTCCCTGATTCCACTATTCCTTCGGGCAGGATCTATTCCTTGTCCCCTTCGGAGGAACAAGCATTGAAAGAGTATGTACAGAACGCCCTTCGTTTAGGACATATCCGCCCCTCTACTTCACCAGCGGCAAGCCCTATATTCTTTGTACCCAAGAAGGAGGGGGATTTACGTCCTTGTGTGGATTATCGGCGTCTTAACGCTATCACAAAAAAGGACAGATATCCAATCCCGTTAATCACACCACTTCTAGATCACTTATCACATGCTTCTATTTTCACCAAGCTTGACCTACGCGGCGCATACAATTTAGTGCGCGTTCGCGAGGGAGACGAGTGGAAAACTGCTTTCTGTACTCGTTACGGCTTGTATGAATATCTAGTCATGCCCTTCGGTCTATGTAATGCCCCGGCCACATTCCAACGATTCATGAATGACATATTCAGGGATATTCTGGATGCATACATGGTTGTGTACTTGGACGACATCTTAATCTTTTCTCGTAGTCTTGATGACCATGTAAAGCATGTTCGAGAAGTACTATCCCGTCTGAGAGTACATTCCTTATTCGCCAAACCTGAGAAATGCCAGTTCCATAAAACGTCTGTTGAGTTTTTGGGTTTCCACATTACCCCCGGGGCGTTATCCATGAACGAATCTAAGGTCAAAGCAGTATTAGATTGGCCAGTACCTCAAACACTCAAGTCCTTGCAGGCCTTTTTGGGATTCGCCAACTTTTATAGACGTTTTATTTCTTCCTTTTCCCAATTGTTGCCCCGCTCACGGCTCTGACCAGTCCTCAGGTACCCTATCGTTGGCAGAGAGAACATCAGGAGGCTTTTGAGGCTTTGAAAACCGCCTTTACTACCGCACCGGTACTCCAGCACCCCAATCCTGATCTTCCGTTCATAGTTGAGGCGGATGCCACTTCTTTTGCTCTCGGTGCGGTACTGTCTCAAACATGTCCTACAACAGGAAGTTACACCCAGTGGCATACCATTCCCGTAAGTTTTCCAGTACTGAGACTCATTACACCGTTAAGGAGAAGGAACTCTTGGCTGTCATGGATGCCTTTCGTGTTTGGCGCCATCATCTTCTGGGGGCCAAACATCCCATCACTGTATACTCAGATCATCGGAATTTACAGGATCTGGCGTCATTGAAGTGCATTAATAGCAGACAGGTCCGATGGCATCTTTTCTTTTCCTCTTTTGATTTTCATATTATGCATCGTCCTGGCACTTCCCATGGAAAAGCAGATGCCCTGTCACGTTCCCCGGGGGGGGGGGGGTCGAGTTGCCAACCTTCCCTGACACTGTTCTTGGAAAGAGTCATGTGATTTGTCTTTGTACACCCTCATTGTCATTATTAGACTCGGTCCGATCCTGGACTAGCAATCATTCCGATCAGTTGCGAGAATGGGACCCAGTGTATTCTGATGGATTACCTTTCGTACACGAACGCCTGTTCCTTCCCACACCTGACACTCGTAATCTGGCCCTTGAGTGGTCTCATGATGCTCCCTTTAATGCCCATCCCGGTCAAGAGCGCACTTTAGATCTTCTCAAGCGTTGGTGTTGGTGGCCCTCTATGAAGCGCAATGTAGAATGTTATGTCAATTCGTGCGCAGTATGTGCTCAGGCTAAACATCGAAGGAGTCGGGTTGTTACTTCCGCTTCCGGTACCTCCCAGGCCCTGGCATACGTTGACTATGGATTTCGTTACCGATCTCCCCAAGTCGAAAGGCTTTGATTCCATCTGGGTAGTGGTGGACACGTTCACAAAAATGGCTCGTTTTGTTCCTTGTAAAGGCATTCCTTCGGCCCCGGTCTTGGCAGACTTGTTTTTTGAACATGTGTTCATGTTATTCGGCCTTCCTTCGGTCATTATATCCGATCGAGGATCACAGTTCACCTCTCGGTTCTGGAGGTCGTTGACGAAATTACTGGGCATTGATACCAGGTATTCTTCGGCCTATCATCCTGAGACCGATGGGCAGACCGAAAGGACGAATCAATCTATGGAGCAGTACCTTCGCTGCCTTATATTGCAACATCAGACCTCCTGGTTGGCCGTTTTACGGCTTGCTGAGTTCGCGTACAATAATGCGGCTCATTCAGCTACTGGTTATTCTCCCTTTTACGCCCTCTACGGCCAACATCCCAAGGTCTTGCCGGTCCCTGATGCTTCTGGTTCTTCGAATCCTGCGGCCACGACATGTCTTAGGGATCTGTCTGCTGTACATGCTAGTACTGTGGTTCATCTCACTGAAGCAAAGGCTTCTATGAAGGCCCGTGTGGATGGCAAGCGTCGAGTTGCTCCCCCTCTGGTGGTGGGTTCTAGGGTCTGGTTGTCTTCACGTCATCTTCGCCTAGTGGGTTGCCGGAAATTGCTACCTCGTTTTGTCGGCCCGTATGTGATCTCTCATGTTGTGAATCAGGTGGCTTTTCGTCTAGTGCTTCCTAGTTCTTGGCGTATCCATCCTGTGTTCCATGTCTCCCTCCTCAAACCTTGTCCTGATTCTGTCCGTCTTCGAGCCCCTGTTGCACCGGTGTCCCTGACCTCTCCTGATGTCTTTGAGGTGTCGGCCATTTTAGGGTCCAGATGGTTTAGGGGTAGGCTCCAATATCTGGTGGATTGGAAGGGTTACGGCCCAGAGGAGCGTTCATGGGTTTCCGCCTTGGATCTGAACGCCCCTCGGTTGGTGGCCCGCTTCCATAGGGATCATCCATCCTGCCCACGGGGTCGTGGGCCGTTGGGGGGGGGCTATGTTAGGCGATCCTCGGCACACCAGTCCGCTCCACATCAGAACACTGCGCACATTCCCCCAACTCCCACGGTTCGAGGCTCGGGTGATTCGGTGAACCCAAAGGACCGAAAACACCGTACCAGCTTTGGTGTACGGGCTCGATTGCAACCCTTTCTGCATTGGCAATTGCCTTGGAGAACGTATAGCAGAAGGGGCGGCGTTACGTCTTCACGTCGGTCACGTGATCCAGTGTGGCGTTCCTCACGTGACCTTGGTGGACGTCACATGACTCAGAGACGTCAAATGACCCAGAGACACACAGTATAAAGGTCTGAGAGACAGAATGCTCATTGCTTCTCAGCTGTCTTCAGACCCTGTTTGGCGTTACGAATTGCTCCTTGTTACATTGATCACGGAACTCTACCTCGGACTCCTTCGGACACCCCTTTGTACCTTTGCTTGGAACTGTTTACCTGTTGCCGGATTTTTGGACTTCAACTCGACTTGTCTTTGGATCATCCCTTGATACCTTGCTGAACTTCTACGCCATTTCCCTTCTTGGGATTCAAGTCAAGCCCTCTCTCCTACAGGTGGCTAACCCTACATCCACGCTCACCTGCGGTTCTACTATTCCAGGGACCGCCGCATCATCTGAGTCTCGAACCTCTCTACTAGGTTACCTGGGTTTCCCCAACACCAGATAGGTAAGACACTTTAGATCCTATTGTTTACCTGATTGTATTGTAATTGCCTGGTACTTAACCTCGTTCCCTTTTGACAGCAGCATCGGTGTTCCAGAGGTTCCGTGGATCTGGGAAGACATCTCTCACCTGTGGCCCCAAAGGTCGCACAGCGGGTTTCTATTAGTTCCCCTGTGCGTCACTTGGGGACGGAGGTCTCATCGGTCTACACGACTCTCAAGTCAAAACAGCTTAGCCCAATGGAGTGGTGGGAATGGGTGATTATGGGGGAAAACCCGGGCCTAATAATTTCAGTGTTGAAATGTTTTGACAGTGTTTTATTGAGGAAGAAGGATTTGGATGGCGTGATCCATTCGTAAGTGTGGCAGCATTTGTTACCTTGTTGCTCTTCCATTCTATTAACTTTAGATAATTTTTGTTCCTCTTGCTTCTTTTCCTTTCTTTCTTTCTTTGTTATTTTTCTCTGATTTTAAACTGAGTTTTTATTGTTTGGAGATTTGACTTCTTTTTTATACAGGTGTTTTATTTTTTTTAAAGATGTTGTAATAATGTTAAAGGTTTGATTAAACTAATAAAACATTTAAATAAAAAAATAAAAGAAATATACACTCTTCCATCTCTCTCACACTTTTCTACTCTCTCTGAGGATGAAGCAATGTCTACCTTCTCCTCATGTCTTGCTTCTAGTCTTGATCAACTTTACCCTCTTTTTTACTTTCAGCCCACTCGTAAATCTGCCCAACCCTGGCTCTCTTCTCATCTCTCTTCTATGCGCCGTCTCCTTCGCCGCTTTGAAAGGCGCTGGCGCAAACTCGTTCTCCTGCTAACCACACTACCTATTTTTCTTATCATGCCCTCTACGACAACTGTATTAAGTCTGCTAAACGCACTTATTTCTCTGATCTTCTCAAAGTCAATCCACTCATCCTCAACGTCTTTTTCAAACCTTAACTCTGTTTCTTTCTCCTCCTATACCTGATCTGTCCATTAATTCATCCCTTTCAGCATCTGATCTTGCTAATTTCCTCTCTTCTAAAGTTCACTCCCTATGCCAGGATATTCTATCATTACCTTCTTATAACTCTTCCCCCTTACCTTTTCCTACCCCCTCCAACACTGTGTCTAACTTTGCTCCCATATTGGACTCTGAGGTGGCTAGCCTCTTGGCCAAAGTTCACCCCAACGCTGCCCCCACTGACCCATCCCTTCTTTATTTACTCCTAAAATCTACCCACTTTTGGTACCCTTTCTTGCCTCTTTCTTTAATATCTGTCTCACTACCTATACTTTTCCTTCTGCTTTCAAACATGCAATTATCATTCCTATCCTAAAGAAACCTACAGCTAATCCTCTTCTTGTTTCTAACTTTTGTCCCATATCCCTCCTACCATTTCTGTCTAAGCTTCTTGAGCGTCTTGTTTACTCACAAATTTCAACATTCGTTTCTGGTCTATCTCTCCTTCCCCCGACTCAGTCTGGCTTTCGTCCCTGCCATTCCACTGAAACAGCCCTGACTTGCATGCCTAACTCTCTTCTCACTGCTAGTTATTCTGAACACTCTTCGGTCCTTATTCTTCTTAATCTGTCTGCTGCTTTTGACACTGTGGATCACTCTTTGCTTCTGGATTCTCTATCCTCATTTGATTTTCGTGGGTCTGTTATATCATGGATTTCATCTTACCTATCCAACCATACTTTTGCTGTCTCCTGGGGTGTCAACACCTCTGCATCCTTTTCTCTTGATCATGGGGTTCCTCAAGGGTCAGTTATTGGTCCTTTTCTATTTTCCCTATATACTTCTTTTCTGGCCCCCATTATTTCATCCTTTGGAGTATCACACCACTTCTATGCTGATGATACTCAGCTCTTTCTATCCTTCTCATTCTTCACCCCTGACTTCATCACACTCTCTCATCCTGCCTCTCTGCCATCAAATCCTGGATGACCTCTAATTTCCTCATTTTAAATGCCGGAAATACTGAAGTCTTATTCTTTCCCGCCAACACCCTCATGTCACAATATCCCCCCTCTTTTATTTCTTTTCCTCCCTCTAGTCTCTCTAATTCTCCCACTGCCCGCAATCTTGGTCTTTATTTTGATTCTAATCTCTCCTTTGTCCATCATATCTCCCTTACATCCCGCGCCTGTCGATTTCATCTCTACAATATTTGCAAAAACTCCACCCTTTTCTTACTTTTCAATCTACAAAACTTCTTGTCTCTTCAGTAGTCTTCTCCCAACTATTCTATTGTTCTGTCCTGTTCATTGGTCTTCCCTGCTCATGCCTTGTTCCTCTTAAAAAGTCAATCTATCATTCTTCAGTTCGCTCACTCTGTCTTCTTTCTTTTCAGGACTCAATTTCTTCTTCCCTTGACTCTCTCGGCTGGTTGTATTTCTACTCTCAGCTTAAATATAACTTTGTTTGTCTAGTTTTTAAATCTCTTTACGGACTTGCTCCTGACTACTTTACATCTCTCCTTTCATTTTATTCTCCTCTCGCTCCTTCCTCTCTGCTGGTCTTTTTAGACTTTATGTTCCCCGTCTCCCGTGTGCTCAAACCCACTTTCGTTCTTTCCAGCTCCTCGCCCCTCTTCACTGGAACATGCTCCCTCTGTTTCTTCGTTCTATTACTTCCTATCCTCTGTTCCATTCCTCTCTACAAACTCTCCTGCTTCAGTCCTATGATTGATTGATACTTGCTGTATATGAACTCTGATTTGCATTTCTGATTTTATGTACTGTTGATCGTCCTAGGTAAAGCGTTTTGGACAAAGGCGCTATATAAAGCACAATAAAAATACAAAAAATACAAACACTTCCCCCTCTCTATATATAGTAGGATCTCTCTGGTCAAAATGGTGCTGCTGCCTGGATTTCTTTGTTTTTTGTAATACTCCTGTGGTGGCCCCAATGTCCTTCTTTAAGGAAATACAAATGATTGTCTCACGGTTCATATGGGCCGGTAAACAGCCCTGGATATGATGGGGAAAGTTGATTGCCCCATTAGATAGTGGGGGGCTAGCACTCCCTGATTTTGAGTCTTATTATTTAGTGATTCTGGCCCACTTTCTGTCTTATTGGTATGTCCAGAAACCGGATAGATCGCACATACAAATAGAGAGCAGTGGTTCACATGGTCCCTCCTCACACGACTGGGGCATGCAATAATGTAGACTGCATGTGCGCTGCCTGCTGGAAGCTGGAAAGAAGGGTGGGTACGGGAGCTCTTTATTCCCCACACCTTACAATCATGTACATGCCTACGGTACCACTTACCAGTGAATATGTTTATGTACATTGTATGGGAAAACTAGGTCTGACTGTTTCAAGACCTGTTCCCCCAAGGCCAATTTCAGACACTTGACAATTTCAAAAATCTGGGAGATTCTTCACCACTAGACATATTTCTCTATTTTAGACACTCAAGGCGATATTTGCTTCCTTCCCCAGGGCACCGGACACCACAATACTACTCCATTTGACTATAATGGCTGAGGGTACCAGTAAACCGGTCTGAAGTTTGTATGCAAAGATTATGGAGGGCTTGGAGGGGTGGTCGGAAGAGACACATCGTAAATAGGAGAACTCTATGGGACATCCGATACCTGATGAAATCTGTGAATACTCTTGTAAACCAATCAGAAGAGTTTCACACACCAATGTCTGTTCACAAATCCTCTCTGACTAGATCGGAGGAATGTATGCGATGTGCTTACACACTGGCTACTTTTCTTCATCATGCATGGCAGTGGCCACCGTTGGTGGGCTTCTGGACAGATGTTCTCTCTATTATGAGTGAGAACATAGGTGAGAATATGGAGGTTTCACGGTTGGTAGTGTTACTGGGTTATACAAAGGAGCTCCTAGGGCAAGCAAGGTAATTGGCGGGATTGTTGTTAGTCCTGACAAAGCGCCAAGTGGCGATGGCTTGGGGGTAGAGCTCCTCCTCCTACGAAGGGAAGCTGGTTGATGGATATTGTGTATTGCCATGATATGGAAGCGGACTACAAAAACCTGGCAGCTGTGTCATGCTTTGCCACAGTCTGTCTTTATGCACCGGTGGCAGCGAACTCTGTGCCACTTCCTTATTCCTGTACTAGGTACCTCCTCTAAGAGTCCTGCTTTTATATACAGCAGTCTACTGTCTTGGAGTTGGCATTCAGCGTCTGATGCCATCACGCAATGTGCCGCACAACTGAAGCTGTCAAGAATGGATGGATCCTATCCCCGAATGCGTTGCTACTTCTTTTGCAGATCAGACACTGGGCCTCATTACGACCCTGGCGGAGTGGGTTTACGCCAGCGTTATTCGCGGCGGACCCGTCCGCCCTACTACGAGTTCCCGTAGCGCCATGGAGCGTTTTCCGCCTGGTTTTTCCGGGCGGAGAAATCCATGGCGCTACGGGACCTTGTTGTTAATTACGCCACCGTATTTTACGGTGGCGTAATTAACGCCTTCCCCACTCCCATTATACCCTATGGGGCAAAAATGGGAATGGGGAAGGGTAAAATGGGGGATGGGGATTTACCGCCCCGCCAAGGTCGGAATGGGGCGGAAAATCCGCCAACCCCCATGGCGCTATCGGCAGCTTTCCGCCGTGCTCCATGGTGCATTTTGCACCGCGATTTCCGCCAGGGTCGTAATGAGGCCCACTGACTTACGTTTCTGCACTCTCCTTACCTGTGCTATGCAATTGTGTTTTTCTTGCTCTAATCCTCCTGTCTCCTGCCTGCTTTCTGCAGTCCTCCTCTTGCCCACTGCTGCTTCTGCCTGTTGCTCGCTTTGCTTCTTGACCACTGCTGGAGCTTTCTCAATAGTGCCTAAAGACAAAGACTGCCACCTACTTCTAGTGAGTTGCTACGTGATCCACAAAGGGTTTTCTTCCCCATTGGGTTTCCCTAGGGTCCCTTGCCTTTCTGTGGGTTCCCATTATCATAAGGTTGAGAGCCCTAGGAGGGGTTCTCACATTCTACTGCTGAGGTCCATCATCTACAGGTTCAGTGCCTGGGCTCGCAACCTTACAAACCGCATGTGGGAGGCCCAAAGACATTTGGGATCCTTATAAACATTACTTGCTCAGCAGGACTCATCGTAGCTCAGACGGCTCTAATTCTGACCTCAAAACTTTGTGACAATATATGAGAATTACTAAAATATTATAATTATGTACTGTTATTGTCCCCAAATGGTTTTGGGAAGCTGTTCTTGTTTCTTATTATTACAAAACAATAAAGAGAATTAATAAAAAGAACAAAGCACAAAATTTTGAATTGAGAACAACAGGCAATTTAAGATAATATGGAATAACAAGGAGATCATTTTGAAACCAGCTGATACAGGAGGGGCGGTGGTAATTATGAACAGGGATCACTATTATGGAGAGGTCCAGAGACAATTGTCAGATCAAGAAACATATGTGGAGATTCCTAGAGACCCGACTGAACAAGTTAGATCTTTAATCAAAGAGGTTTTGACATAAGCAGAAAGTAATGGATGAATATTGCACGACACTAGATTGTTTCTCACTAAACTGTCCCCAACTATGCCGCTTTTGTATATTCTACTGCAGATACACAAGGGACCTCATTACAAGTTGGCTGTGCGGGGAAAAAAGTGGCAGTAATTCCATTACCACCACTTTTCCTACACTGCCAAACTACAAGTTTGCCGGTGGGGTTACCTGATTTACCTCTAGCCAAGAGCTAGAGGTAACTCAGGTCCCCACTGGCAAAACATAGCCGGTATTACCGGCAATCCTCCCATGGAGTCCTTTGGACTCCATGGAATGGGGATTTACCTACCGTTGCTGGCACCTGTAATATGCTGGCAATTCCGGCATATTAGGGGCCAGTAACAGTAAATCTGTTTGCCATTTTCCTGCCAGAATTACTGGCGGGATACCGGCAAACCTTTAATGAGGGTGAAAGATTTGAGAGCTCCACCAGGAAGGATCATAATTGCTCCCACAAACAGTTTACCTGAGCCATTGGCAAAATACTAAGATAAGATCATTCAGCCCCTTGGACAAACTAGTCCATTATGCATAAGGGCTACTGGGCATTTCCTGACTAAACTAGGTTGTGTTAGGTTTGTGGAAAATGATGACATACTGTTCACAATGGACGTAACCAGTCTATTAACCAATATATCACACAATGCAGAACTTGAGGCAATTGTGTGGCTACTCTTGTCAACTGAGAAATGTCAATATGATAAGGTTTTTGTGATGTCTCTTCTGAAAATTGTTCTCCTGAACCATTTTTTTAGGTTCTAAAAATGATTTTTTCTTCAAACGCTCAAGTATTTCAACAGGAGCGGTGATGGACCTAAGTCATGTAAACTTTTATATGTTGTTCCTTGAAACAGAGAACATTTTGAAATGTACCCGGTGGATGCAACATTTGAAATGCTATTTTCGTTATATTGACAACATCTTTGGCATTTGGAATGGGACTGCATTAGAGTTACGGAATTTCTTTGAGTATATGAATAATTTGCAGCTGTGAATTAAGTTTACAACTAAATTCAGTTACTCTAACATTCAATTTTGAAGGGATTGTGTCCTCCGACGTATTCCTTATCTTAGATATAGATATCTCTTTCCAGCTTTGCTGGCCTCGGAAATTTTTTCTCTCTAGAGGGCGCTGCGTGTCGACGTCCGCCGAGTCGATGTCCCTCGACAGCCGCCGTATCTACGTCGACGTCATCCTGCCTATAAAGGCCGCGCGCAGCGTCCGTTGTTCAGTTCCGTTTTTCCACGCTTACTCAGTGCCTCGGAATATCGTTGCTCAGTTTCGTAGAGATATTATTCCATTTTCCTCGAGATATTCGAGCCATACTCGATGGCTTCCTCGTCTGAACCGACGACCCCTCGGTCCGGCCTTAAAAAATGCCGAGACTGTGGAAAAAAGATGTCGCTGACGGACCCTCACAGAGTCTGTCTGTGGTGTTTGGGAGCTGAACACCATTGTTCGGAGTGCGAGGACTGTATGTCCATGACAGCTAAGGCCCTGAAGGAGCGTAGGGGGAAGCTGGAAAAAGGTAAGACTTCTAAAGCTTCTTCTTCCTCGACAAAGTCGAGACATTCATCTCCTCGTCACCATTCGCGCTCCAGGTCTCGAAGCGGGTCCCATCATTCCTCGAGATCGAAGCACTCGAAAAGGAGCCGCCGAAGATCCCCTTCTTCGTCCTCCTCTTCCTCTGTTTCACCTAAGAGAATCCCTTGCCTCACGAAACATAGTTCCCGGGCTGAATGGGAGGAATTCCGAAAAAATATGATGAGCGTCTTCGAGAAAGTGGCCTCGACCCCCTCGAATACTGCCGAGAGCGATGCTCTGGTCGAAAGACCCGAAGGTCCAAAACGCCATGAGTCGCAGCACCCGGCGAAGGAAGCTTCTCGAGCGCGTCACAAACCCTCGAGTAAAGCAAAGACCTCGAATCCTTCTTTGAAGGTTCCGTCGACGCCGTCGACAAAGGTTCCGTCGACGCCGAGGTGGGTGTCTTCGACGCTGTTGTCGAAGGGACCTTCGACACACGGGTCTGTCGACTCGACGCCATCCTCAACACCGGTGTCGACGCCAAGGAAAGTCACGGTTGCGGCGCACCCAGTGGCTATTCCCAGGTCTTCGATGACGATGTCGTCGAGATTGTCGATATCATCAAGCAGAATTCCGATTCTATCGAGGACCTCGAGGCCTCCACCTTTGTTTTCGATGCCACGTTCGAAGCCTTCGACGTCAGCATCGACGACATCGACGTTTTCGAGGCCGATTACGACAAGTTTGGCACCCTCTGCCTTGGAGATGGGTTTCACACCCTTTGTGAGTTCAGACCAATTGAGAACAATGTCCTCAATTATGGAAGAGGGAGAACTGTCTGACCAAGAAGAGACATTTGAGTTGCAGGGATCTGCAACCCCAGTTCAAGAGGAGTTATCCTCAGAGGAACGCAGATTAAAGGAACTCCATGATTCCTTACATGAGGCAAGTGGTTTAGACACTTCCCCAGAGGTGGAGTTCGCTAGGCCAGACCCGGGGGAGCATGCTGAAACCCCTTATAGAGCCTTAATGGCCAGGATTACAGAATTTATGGGGTGGTCAACACCTTCACAGGCTTTCCAACAGGATGACCTCACGGATATTCTTGATAAAGGTCCAC
Source organism: Ambystoma mexicanum (assembly GCF_040938575.1). NCBI lineage: Eukaryota > Metazoa > Chordata > Amphibia > Caudata > Ambystomatidae > Ambystoma > Ambystoma mexicanum. Next base: position 713,628,028 of record NC_090931.1, read on the forward strand.
AGGAGGATCCTGTAGTACCTTTTCATAAAGCTCTTCAAAGAAAAATAATGACGAACTGGGAAACCCCAGATGTCGTCCCGGCAGTAAATAAAAAACTGTCTACTAAATACAGGGTATCTTCTGCAGACCCTGAGTTTTTGTCCAAACACCCATCCCCAGAAAGTCTGGTGGTACAGGCAGCATCTTCTACTGACATCAAGACTGCTTACCCTACCGTCCCACAGGACAGGGACGATAAAAAATACAATGCTATGGCTAAGAAAGTCTTTTCGGAATGTAGCATGGCGTTAAAATCTATGAATGCTACTTGCACCCTTGCTAGATTTAGCCATACACTTTGGGAGTGTGCTTCTACAGCGGCTGATTGCATCCCGGAGGGAGAAGAAAGGGAGGCGTTCCTAAATATCATAAAGGACGGTAAAGACGCTATGTGCGAATCCCTCCAGACGGGCATTGATTCGGCTGACAGTATCAGCAGAGCAATGGCGGCAAGTACAACAACCAGGAGATTTGCTTGGTTGAGAAAGTCTGCTTTTGCCCCAGATGTGCAAGCCAGGCTCTTGAACATGCCATTTGATGGCTCTTCTTTGTTTGGGAAAAAGGCGGATGACAATTTAGAAAAACTGCAAACATCAAAGGCAGCAGCAAAATCCCTAGGCGCTGCAATCCGTCAGACACCTTTTCGTCCCACAGGAACCTCTGCGAGAGGCAAGTCCTTTCGCTTCTACTCCGCATTCGGAAGAGGTAGAGGACGACCGGCTCAAAGGGGACAAAGAAGAACTACCGGAGGTGGACGGGGTAGATATTAAAAAGCCGCAGCAACAGCAGGTGCCTCTTTACCATCGGCATCTGCATCAGCCGCCCCAAAACCACTCTGAGGACTTCCCTCACAAGACACCTGTAGGAGGCAGGTTAACTCAACATCTGGCGGAATGGCAGGCTATCACGTCAGATGCTTGGGCATTGGAGACAGTTGCACAAGGTTACTGCCTGCCTCTCCTACGCATACCTCAGAGTCATCCACCGGGGATCAGCTCTCAAAAAGCTCCAGATCTGCTCCTCTTGCAGGAAATTTTAGACCTGCTAGAGAAAGGTGCCATAGAACCGGTACCTGTAGCGGAGAGGAACAAGGGCTGGTACTCCCCTTACTTTCTCATACCAAAGAAAGACGGAGGACTGAGACCCATCTTGGACTTGCGAGAATTGAACAAATTCCTCAGGAAAGACAAATTCAAGATGGTAACTCTCTCTCAGATCCTTCAGGCCCTTCAGTTCCAGGACTGGTTGGTATCTCTGGACCTTCAGGACGCTTATTTCCATGTGCCAATCCATCTCAAACACAGGAAATACCTGAGGTTCACAATTGGCAACTCTCATTATCAATTTCGAGTGCTGCCATTTAGGCTGACCTCCACCCGAGGGTCTTCACCAAGTTAATGTCGGTAGTGGCTGCAAGTCTAAGGAGGGAAGGGATTCACGTCTACCCCTACCTGGACGATTGGTTGATCAGAGCTGTATCTTCGGAACAAGCTCAGATCCAGCTAGATCATGTTTGCCACTCCCTTCACAGACTGGGCTTCTCCCTCAATTTAAAGAAGTCACAAATGATACCATCGCAGAGACTCCAGTTCATTGGAGCGATCCTGGACACTTCCCTGGGAAAAGCCTCGCCACCAGAGGTGAGGGCTCAAGATATTCTACAGATGGTCACCAAGTTTCAAAATGCCCAACGTCTCCCAGCCTTCGACTTTTTGAGGTTGCTAGGCCTCATGGCATCCTGCATTTTCCTAGTGCCAGAGGCTCGCCTGAAAATGAGATCTCTCCAGTGGGCACTGAGAACTCAGTGGTCACAATTCTCAGGGAGAATGACAGATCTTCTTCAGGTTCCCGACAGGGTGGCTCGAGACCTTCAGTGGTGGGCCTGTCAGGAGAACATTCTGAAAGGAGAGCAGTTTTGGCAACCTTGGCCGGAGATAACAGTAGTCACGGATGCCTCACTCACGGGGTGGGGAGCCCACGCCAATGACTTGACCATCAGCGGTCGTTGGTCTCCATCGGACTCCAGACTACATATCAACCTGTTAGAGCTGAGGGCCATCAGACTTGCGCTGAAGGCTTTTCTGCCATCTGTACAAGGAAAGAATGTCCTGATAATGACGGACAACACAGTGGCCATGCATTACCTCAACAAAAGAGGAGGCATAGGATCACTACCTCTGTGCAGAGAGGCGATGCAGCTCTGGTTTTGGGCAATCCAAGAAGGAATCTCTCTATCGGGAGTTCACCTAGCCGGAGAGAAGAACTTGACAGCGGACACTCTGAGCAGGCAGAGCACAGTCTCCAACGAGTGGGAACTAGCTCAGGAAGTCCTTCAAGAGATCTTCGCCCTTTGGGGAACCCCTCAGGCGGATCTGTTTGCCACCAGTGTCAACAGGAAGTGCGATCTGTTCTATTCAAGGGAATTTCCCCCGAGAGGAGCTCTGGGAGACGCGTTCATAGTGGACTGGGAGTTTCCACTCCTGTACGCGTTTCCACCGGTCCCTGTCATTCCTCAAATGATCAGGAGGTTGAGAAGATTCCGGAAAACCATGATCCTAATTGCCCCGGATTGGGCCAGGAGAACGTGGTACCCGGACCTTCTAGACTTGTCCATCTGCCCTCCAATTCGACTTCCACTCAGAGAGAATCTGCTCTCACAGAAGGGAGGTCAGGTTCTCCATCCAGACATCAAAACCCTCAACCTTCAAGCTTGGCTTCTGAAAGGCTGAGGTACAAGGATTGGGACCTCCCTGATGACGTTATGGAGGTGTTGCTTTCGGCAAGAAGGCCAGCAACAAAATCTTTATACCGCTGCCGTTGGAACAGATTTTGCAGCTGGTGTAGGGAAAAGAATATCGATCCCTTTTCATGTGGTACACCAATGGTTTTGTCCTTCCTACTTTATTTAGCAAATTCAGGCCTTCAAGTTGGCACCATCAAGGGCTATCTCGCAGCGCTATCCATCTTTAAGCGCACTGCGGAAGAACCATCCTATTTCAAGTTACCCTTGGTAATACAGTTTCTAAAGGGGTTAACTAACGTTTATCCCCCAAGACCATTCCAGGTTCCCCTATGGGATTTAAATTTAGTCCTAACTTTCCTGAGGGGCACACCTTTCGAACCACTCTACTCTTGTTCGTTAAGATTTCTTACCCTTAAGACTGTTTTATTAGTAGCACTTGCATCTGCTAGAAGGGTGAGCGAGTTACAAGCTCTTTCTTGTAAACCCCCTCATACAATCTTTCACAAAGACAAAGTTGTTCTGCAAATGAAGCCTAATTTCCTCCCAAAGGTGGTTTCTGAATTTCATATCACACAGAAGATTACCCTTCCATCTTTCTATCCTCTTCCCCATCCGGGGAAAGAGGAAGAGAGGTTACAAAGGCTGGACCCAAGAAGGGCTTTAAGTTTTTACATAAGTAGACTGGCTAGGATAAGACAAGCAGACCAGCTGTTTGTAGGCTACGCAGGTCACAAGCTGGGGCTACCGATAACTAAGCAGACCATTTCCAGATGGATTATTTTAGCCATTTTGGAATGTTATAAACTGGCAGGAAAAGAGCCCCCTCAAAATCTTAGGGCTCATTCGACCAGAGGTATCGCAGCTTCATCGGCCCTCAAAAGAGGACTGCCGGTTCGAGACATTTGTGCGGCTGCCACATGGTCGCCCGTCCATACCTTTACACGGTTTTACAACTTGGATTCCTCCTCCAGTCAGGAAACTAGGTTTGGAAGGGCAGTATTGCACTCTATTCATCAATAAGAGGAAGCATGAAGTCAGTACTCCCACCTCCAATAACAGAATACTGCTATGGGAGCCTATCTAAGATAAGGAATACGTCGGAGGAACATCCTATCGAAAGAACGTATTCCTTATCGACCCTCCCATCCATCCCTGCAGTACTACTTCCCTTGTTATTGCAGCTTACGCTCCTTCAGGGTGATTAGTTGAGTCCAGAAAGAATTATTGTGGGCTACAAAACGTAACTGAGCAACGGACGCTGCGCGCGGCCTTTATAGGCAGGATGACGTCGACGTCGATACGGCGGCTGTCGAGGGACATCGACTCGGCGGACGTCGACGCGCAGCGCCCTCTAGAGAGAAAACATTTCCTAGGCCAGCAAAGCTGGAAAGAGATATCTATATCTAAGATAAGGAATACGTCGGAGGAACATCCCATCGAAAGAACGTTACAAGGTAAGAAGTAACTTGTTCTTCTAGATGTCAAGATTTATTGTAAAGAGGCAGAACTTCAGATAACGGTATATTAGAAGCCTACAGACAGGAATAGTCTCTTGCTTGCCGCAAGCTTTCACTGTCGGAGAACACTTGAAAGTATCCCATTGAATGAATTCTTAAGGTTTAGAAGGGCCATCTCAGATAGTACTGATTACACAATGAAGTAGAATAAATGGAAGCAGAAGTTTCTAGAAAGGAGATATAATCCTGAGGTCATTGACAAAACTGCAGAGAAAGTGCAACATATATCACGCAAGTCACTTTTAGCGACTAAAGGGAATCCGGAAGCCCCAGAATTAGTCTATGTAACTACATAATCACTCCAGAGTACTAAGATTAAAAACATAATCAAAAGCAACTGGTACATTCTAAAATTGGATCCGACTTTGAGTCGATTGTTTCCTACTACGCCAATATTTGCATATCGGGAGAGTGATTCTTTGAAGCGTCCTTTAATTAGAGTTGATTATACATCACCGGAAGTTGTATCTAAGCCCAATTGGGAACAAGACCGTGTAATAACTCCAAACACTGTGGCAATATAATCAAAGGGAGTTACATTAATCATCCATATACTGAAAAGAGAATAGCTATAAATCCCTTAGCTACATGTGATGCAGTGAAAATAATATATGGATTGAAATGCCCTTGTGGCATTTTCTATGTGTGGATGACGACAAGGAAAGTAAAGGACAGGTGGACGGAACACAAATCTTATATTCGAGTTCAGAGCGAAAAGTCACCTGTAGCTCTCCATTTTGTCAAAGCCAGGCATTCTATTGCATAAATGTAAGTGGCTATTCTTGAACAGGTCGGAGCTTCGATCAGAGGAGGTGATATCAATACAATATTGCTTCAAAGAGAAATACATTGTATACAGAAGTTTGATGCAATGACCCCTAGGGGCTTGAATATGGAATGAGACCTCACTTGTTTTCTTTAGCTGTAGGTGTAGGCAGTTGTGAGATATACGCATGGCTGTTTAGAATGGGATTTACCTGTGTAATCATTGTGGAGATGCACATTCTGCTGCATATGTTCTTGATGATACCATGAATGATAAGAGTTGATTAACTTTGGATGGTCCATGTGACTAATTTAGTATTTATTTGTTTGCGATGGTAGGAAAACAGCTCTTGTTCGCCTGAAGAAGGATAAATTGTTTTATCCAAAATGCATTGTGTGTTCAAAGGACAGAAGATAAACCCCCTGCTCTTAACTTGTCCTCCCTCCTGGTATAAACTGTTCATTGATGGAATTGTTTGTTTTTTCTAACAGAGGTTTTTTTTGTAATAGAATTAGTATGAAATGTATGAAAATCGTTTAAGTGAAGCTTTAGAAAAGTGACGATACATGTTTTGATGAATTATACACTATAATTTTGTAATTTGTATCAATAAGAAATCTAAAATAGATATGTAGTATGTTTCTTTTGTCGAAATTATATCTGAGTGCAAATGTGTCTCTCATTTTGTTAAATGAGCTTTGTTTTTTGTAGCCATTATGGCCTTGTCACATCACAGATCCCAACACTCCCTCGAGAGTTACAGACGTTAATGCCATGTAATATAGGCTGATGGGAAGGGCACCATCTGCTCTCCAAAAGTTATTTGATGGTCATGTGAGCTTTATGACTTCTTGCGATATGTCGATCAACATAGTGAAATCACAGGTAATAATATACAAAAGGGGGTGTGGCTTGGGGCCCGGGCAAAGTGGTAGGCTCTCTGAAACACTCCATCATGGTAGCAGCTGTTGGGCCCGTTATGTACCACAAGCGTGGGATCTTACAACCCCTTTCTCGTGGATATGATTATGTCCCTTGATCGGCTCCCCACACTCAATTTCAGACAGATCCTGGCTGCTTAAGGGAAGTTCACGCTCAATTCCTTGTGAGCCACATAGCAACAAAGATGGTGGCCCCTATCCCAGAGCATAACACCAGAGGCCTGACGTGGAAGTGAGGGGCTCAGCGTTCAATGGGAAAGAGGTGCCGGGTGGGGCATTTAGTGGTTGCTTGACTTTCTGCTCCCTTGATTGTTGTCTCCATGGCATTGATGTGACCGGTACAGCGATGGCCCCGCTCTGCATCGGCAGAGGCTTGGGGCTGCTCTGGACAGTGGGATAGCTGCTCACTGGAGCCCAGAAGCGGGATTGGCAGTTGGTGTCCCTCCTTACGGGCTGTCAAGCTGCTTGCCTCTTGCCCCTGTATTGCTTCTTTAGGCAGGGGATTGGTTGTACATCTGCACTGGGAGGTGCAGCTTTGGATCCCCCCCTTCTATGGAGGGAGGAGTGCTGGGAGCCCTCTGGAGTAATTTCTGGAGACTAAACTGCTTCTAACTTTGGGGTCTCATTGATCAGCCTAACACCCTGAAACGCCCTTAAAAGTTATTAGAACATAAACGTATAGAATAACAGAACTCTTATCCAGTGTGCTTTGGATGTGTCGACAACACAGGAGTTCAACAATCATGGGCAAGACTTCAAAGGGATCCAAGAAGTCAGATATTGCATCTCTCCTCCAGCAATCTAACGATAAAGCCAAAACAATGGATCAGATGGAGGTAATGGTGCACACGAGCGACTCCCCTCCAGGAGTTCCATCTTCCGCCCAAGCAGCTACTTAATCTGAGATCAAAAAAGATACAGCTGAGCTTGCGAATAAGATTTCAGCTCAGGATAAATGTGTGGAGGAAGCAGAGGGAAGAGTAAAAGAGATGGAAGCAACTGTATGAGAACAGTCCTATGAGATCAGTGAACGGTCTTGGAGGGTAGAAGCCCTTAAGGCGCGATGTGAGGTCCTCGATGACGAGCAAGAAGATGCAGAAAATCGCTCTAGGTGCAATAATGTCTGCATTCAAGGAATGCCAAAAACCGTCTCTAATGGTGACCTTGAGGTATTTGTCTTGGATCTTTTTCGCCACCTCCTGGGTTTGTCAGATGAAGTGGCCATGGAACTGGATAGGGTCCATTGAACTTGGCCTACATTTTAACTGGAGCAGAGGGGCCCACCCGATGCATTAGCTAGAGTTCACTTTAATTCAGTGAAGGATCGCAGTATGAAGGCGGCTAGAGATACATCTTTGACGCACTTTAGGGATGCTACAATCTCCTTATATCAAGACTTTGCAGCAATCACCTTGGCCAAGAGGAAGACCTTGAGGCCAATGGCAGAGTGGCTTTGAGAGAAGACAATTACATATATATGGGGGGTTCCTATGGCTTTCCTTCTCTCCATGAATGGGACAATCTTGGCAATAAATTCCATGCAGGAGGGCACGAGGTTGTTGAGTCCGGAGGGCGGGGAGGAGAAGAATTGGGGAGGAGAGAGTTGAGTCTCAGGCTAGCCCGAGTTGTCCTTCTGCTTCTTTGGCACAAGTTGGGAGGCAAAGAAGGGCAAATGTGCTGAGCCGCAAAGATTGGGGGCACGGGGGATAAACCTATGTGAAGAGTTTGGACTCCTCATATGCTTTTTAGGCTTTGTTGCTTTTCCTGTTGATAAGAATACTGGCGGTGAAGAATCAAGGGGAAGAGTTGTGTGGAGTGTACTATGATGAAATGAATATATGTTGGGGAGCTAATTAATACATGTTAAGGTCGCTGGGCCCTTGCCCTTCTGTGTTGGGGAGGCCTGATGGATGGGTCCCCTACTTCTAGTTAAGAGAGTTGGGGGGGTCAGGAGGGAAATTGGGGTTTGGTGGCGGAATGGGGAGGGAAATGTTATGTTGATTTTTCAGTTCGCTACCACTGCATAATACTGATCGCTGTGAAGGATAAGGGAGACTGCAGATTCATATTTTTACTTATAATTTGGGTCATGGAGATAAACCAAATTGATTATATATAGGAACATGCCGCCTGTTGATGATGGGAGAGTGTAAAGGAGATCCGAGTACTTACATTGAATGAACAGGGCCTGAATTTACCAATGAAGAGGAAATCATTCATGCAAAGACTGCTAGAGTCATCCGCAGGAATAGTGTGTTTGCAAGAGATGCATCTATTAAGAAAAGATGAACACCAACTGTTGCATAGATGGTATAACAGAATGTATTTGGCATCTAGTGGGGATATGAAATGGGGAGTGGAAATACTATTGAGCTGGGAAATCATGATTACTGAGTGTAAAGTTAGGAGAGATCCTCAGGGTAGATACCTTTTTGTTAAGGGCTCACTATTTGGATGGTTATTTACATTCATGTCTATCTATGCTCCCAGTAGCGGTCAGGACCAATTTTTGAAATTAATAATTTCACAGGCTGGTTCCTTTAGTGAAGGTTATACAATAGCTGGTGGGGACTTCAATTTGGTGCCTGATCTGGACAAGCATAAAACCTTGGCCCCCCTCCAGGATCTACTATAAGAACTCTATTAAATGTGCTCGATTTCTTTTTTTTTTATAGCTCTTTTCATTTCGTTTACAACAACATGTAATTGGCAAACAACAATCACTGCGGTCCCTGAGGGCGTTCCCACTACAAGCATGTTGAGACTATATTAATGGGACAAGGTACTATATAAATGACTACTACTATTACACAGCAGATGTAAAATCGGTTAATCTGAGCCATCTTCCCATATTGCATGCAATATTACAGCCAGGATGCAAAGGAACACATTGCCAACATCCCAACTCCCACACGCAAGACAACGCTCACAGATGTCAGTTCCTCCTGGTTCTGAACCTATCCTATCATCCTATCCCCGCTAACACACCCAGCTCTCTTCTCTTGCAGAGCCACGTGAGCATCTGGAGACTGCCCTTGGGTGGTAGCAGTGCACAGCATACATTAACATACTGTCATGCCTGCCATTGTATCCAGGACCGCTGGTATCAAGCACTGTCCTCCTGTACTACCTGTTTTCAGAGCCTCAGAGGTTTCCGGAGCAAGACGTTCTCCGTTTGCATACATAACGGCTGCTAAGCGATCGAGATTGTTGGGGCAGTCACCATGGCGACTATGCAGCAGTACGATAGCACATCGCAAGGGGAACATGATTGACTCGTTTCCCCGCGATCACTTGGATGCGGCATGTCCCGTGTCCTCTATTTAGCCAATCGCTATGCGAAAAACTGGCGCTCTTGATTGTGCTTCATTTGAAGCTCTGCTCTGTAGTGCATTCCCCCATGATACTTTGTATCCATTACTGAAGATTCTAACCGTTTCCTGGACTACGGCTCCCATGCCAGTGACACTGTTGAAGCCACAATCCTTTTCGGACTGGTAACGGATTATTTCCTTCCTTGTTTTGATACGTTTACTTACGTATCTTCGTTGTTAACACCAAATGGGTTCCTTACCTAGTTATTGAAGCTCCTCTTATCCCTGAACTAATCCTCACGTTCTGCTCCAGTGGATTTGTTTAGTTCTATTTAGCACAGTACCTGATACTTCATTAGTCCACTTCCAGCTCATTCCTCCTCAGACCTCCAGTACATCCAGCATTCTCCTCCTGACAAGTGCACCGAAGGGTGTAGTGGTGACATTCTACTTACCTCCTCTGATATACACATATTGGTCCAAATCCCTTGTGGCCTTCCCTCAATTTGAATTAGTGCACAGAACTCATGGACACACTGCTGTTTTCAAGTGCACCAACCTGACCCTAGCGCATCTCTCGTGCCATTCGGGTTAGCTCCCTACTAACCTTTCCCTTCCTGTCGTTTGTTCCTTCATCTACTACTGGACTACGTGGATTAAATACTACCTTTTGGAACCTCAACATTATCGGTAGGGAGACTGTTAGAAGGGCCATATTAAGGGACCAGGGAGGTAGGAATACCACTTTAATAGGGCCATTTAGTGCCATAATTCTTCCCTTTTAGGGCTACCAAGAGGGAATTCCATTTCGCCTCTACAGAAGCTTGGGATTCCGCATTTCAGGTTAGTTCTTGTATCGCTTCTCATATATTTTAGAATCCTAATAGAATCATTCCTGATGTGTGTTTCTTATTACAGCCTGGTGTATTCCGGTGTTTAGAATTCCACGTCCTTTCAAATGACAAACTCATCTAGCTTTTTGTGTTCATCTTAGCTAGTAGGGGGTATCATTGGGAAGGTCTATCATTGTGGTGGCAGTTCCTGACTTTCCCTCCTGTCCGGATGTAGTAGAGAGGTACCATCTTATCTTACCTTCAACCTTGTGTTTGACATACTGATTATTGCTTGGTGGTGTTATTTGATTGGTGGCATCAACACTCAGTTAATTTGTGCAATCATAAACTTTTTGGACGCCTTGGATTTATCCAATTTGGAGGGCCTGGTCTGAGGGACGAGGATCCTTTTAGTCCTGTGATTGAGGTTGTTCTAGATACTAGGAGATTTGTAACCTGTAATTTAAAGTTGTCTTTCTTTTGTACAAACTGATGTTACATTAAAATAAAAAATAAAAAATAAAAAACATACTGATTATTTCTTGTTACTTGCTGTGCCATTGACGGATGATCATAACAACAACCGCCTCCTGTCAGCTAGCCCGCAGCCTCTCCCTCTCACCAGGAAAAAGACCATAAGCAGCATCTCTCTCTGACCAGACAGCTAGAAGACCCCTCCTTCCTCCCTTCTCCCTCTTTTAAACCTCTCAGTGAAAACTGCCTCTTAACCTATGTCTCTGTACATTTTCTTTACCGTTTTCCCAGCCTCTCCCATGGTGTCATCTGTCACCTGTCATACCACGTGCCAGAACCTTCCAGCACCCATTCCTGCCCCCTCTTATTCTGCTTATGTAATTTTCCAGCGCCTGGCTTAAATTACCTGTGGACAGTATTCTGTATAGCAGAAACTCCCAATAATGTTGCACTTCCTTCTTCTTCCTGCTGCAAACAATGAAGCACTGCTGTTCGGCTTTCTATTTTGCATTACTTTCTGAAACTGGAGTTTGAACAGTGAAAGTGTTTGTGCGCCTGCTGCAATATTAGTACGCTCCGAGCCTGTGGCATAGCGAAACTAGACCACTCAATTTACCCCTATTCTAAGTGCTAGTAACCAATGTCACCACCCTTGTTGTCCCCAATATTTTAAATGTTAGTAACCCATGTACTACACACAGAATATGCTGCACAAATTCTTGAGCTGATAACCTTCTCTACATATCACCCCTTTTCTGCGGAGGACACTGATTAAACATGGGGACTGTACAGAACGACTAACCTCCAAGGCTTGAAATCAGGTACCCTGATTTTTCATCGCTGTCAACTGTGAGGGGTCCGAAATGTGAGATGGCCACAACGGTATAGTGTTCTCAAAGTTTGTCATTTAATGAAATTAAAAGGAGTGAGATAAATATCTTTCTTTCCCTATCCTATCAAGGAAGTCCCTACCTAACAAACTAAACTAAAGAAAGACGACCTAGTGTCCAAAAATCTCTGCTCCTCACACTAATATATACAACAAAATAGCACAAGGAATATATGGTTATATTCAATTCAACACAACAATGTAACAGTTCGAACCTATAGAAGTACCCCTTGTGACCACGGTTGGGCTCCATTCCCCTTGGTTCAATGTAGGAGTATCCTTGGAAAAGTTCTGATTCAATAAAGTTCTGGTTTACTTTAAAACAAAATATCCTTTCCTTCTAATAAGAACTTCCACTTGGCAAAGTAAAAGTCTCTTTTACAAACAGGTGTTCACAACTCAAGCAATTGTTGTTCTCCACAAAATCTTCTTGTTAAGGCAAATGCATTTCTAACAAAATATAAGTTCATAAACCAAGGCAATTGTTTTTTTACAATGCATAAGCAATAATTAGCATATCACATTTGTTCTTCAAATGGACTACTACTGTCAGGATAGCACAGCAACTACTGTTGGTGGTGTAACAGTTTCTCAAAATGATCATCTGGTTAACAAATTCCTTTCACCAGAGCCACACTTGTTCACAATATCTGCTTCTCTCCTGCTATAGTCGCTTGCCAGGACAAACATCTATTGATCCCTTTCCTGGTTTACTTGCCTGCCCGGATAAAAAACACAACTACAATCAGTCATAGAGCCAATATTTGTTTCATGGTTCACCACACCAGTATCCAATGTGAGGAAAGTTAAACACAGGCTGCCTCTTTTATAGTCTCTTGACTCATGACAAAGTAGGTTACAGGTCTACAGGTGTCCCCAAGTCGGTATCCCAAAGATGGGGACTTGTACCCCTGTTGCCTTTGTACTGCTGCTTTATAGCCTCTCGGCTGTGGGTAATACGGGTTACAGGTTTCCCCAAATTGGTATACAGAGAAGGGAAATTGTGTCCTTGTTGCCTTTGTACTTCTGCTTTGTAGCCTTTTGGCTGTGGGCAATGCGGGTTACAGGTTTCCCCAAATTGGTATCCCAGAGAAGGGCAATTGTGCCCTTGCAACTTTTATACTGCTGCTTTGCAAGTTCGGTATTCACAATCATTGGTTTCTGCAAAAAGTCTTGTTCGCAGCGCCCCATGGTCACCTTTGATTTCAAGCCAACTCACTGGTCTGTTGCAGCGTCTCTGTTTCCCTTTCTGCTGCTGTGCTGGAGTTTCTGCACTCAGCTTCCTCTGCTGGCTCCCGTGTAACCTCAGCGGTCTGCCCGCTTCTTCTATGGAGCTCTGCCAGCTCAGTTACAGCTCTGCGTCCTCCCGCTCACCGAGGCCACACCTGCCGGGTTGGGAACACGTTTCCCATACGGCTGGGTCTCTTCTCCCATTGCTGTCCACGACGCTGCTTCCTGCTGCATACACTCTGCAGTCTCTCCCGCTTTCTCTGCTCAGATCAGCTTCAGTGGGCGTTCTTCCCTCGGCTTCCACAGCATCTCCAGTACTCCAGAATACTTCTGCCTCTACTACTCCTGACCCACGTCTACTCACCAAAAGCCTATTCTTGGGTTTAAATGTCCCGCCAAGGTGCCTGATTCCGCAAAAACTAGACAGCACATTCTGTTTAATGATACCTCTAATCTTCAGTAACTCTGAGTTCCTCTTCCTCGTCCCAGTACCACAGACATTAAGGATATTGAAGTCCATAGTAGTTTTAATTCTTTGATAGTAAGTTTTAATTGATTTGTGAACTGCGAGGTATCAGATTTAGGGGATATGTAAAAGGTTTAGGATTTAACATTGGGGCCAGGACCTCTTCTTAAGGAAAAATAATGGCACTTAGAGGTTGGCACATTCATTTCCTGAACTCCCAAGGCACAGACCTTATGGTGTTTAGATAACTTTTCAGGATATGTTCTTTGGGTAGTTTTATTGGAGGAACTTGTGCAATAACAGCATGCCATTAAGTAATTGGGAATTATGGGATTTTCATCCTCACAGGAAGATGAATAGTGCATCTCTCCTGACAGCCATCTCCTCCCATGTGATCCTCCCTCATGATGTTATTAGGATCAGGTAGCGGCTGCCTTCCCCAGGCCACATGGGAGGAGATCATAGGCTGGGGTTCACTGATGACTCCACAGGAATCCTCACAGAAACCAGTTGAATTATTATGTAATCATCTGAATAGGTGCTTTGCTTAAATTATTGAAGTGTAAACAATTGCAATATATGTCCTTTGCCACTTGTAACAATATTGACTTTGATCATAGAAAAACCACTATGAAAAAAGAGTTAAAGATAGAAACAAGACAAGAAGTTGTCTAAGAAAGATTTGGCATCAATTGGGATTTGACACATAATATGGAGAATCGGTAAAGTAGCATCCTTTCCCCTAATATGAACACAGTGACATCTTTCATCACAAGGCCTGATACTGGCCCCGGCTCGAATAAGACTTTTCAATTTGCCAGAGAAGCCAATGCCCATGGCACTAAGTAAATTACAAAAAAACCCATTGTAATCACACACTGCCGTCTTGTCATCTGGTCTTCTCCTCTACACTCCCCCAGTCTCTTTCTGCCTCATGGATCCCTCCTCTTTTTCTTCATCCTGGCTACTCCTCTTCGTGCTGGGGACTCTTCCATGGACACCGGACTCCAGGGAACCCTTTTGAAGGAAAACAAGTCTACTCTTTCTAAAACATAGGAGAGGTTAAGTACGAAGAATCAACAATTTTCTTTTCTTCAAGGTGTTTCCTTTCTTTTCAGTTTCCTTTTCATTTTCTTTTCTTCCCCATTTATGAATGTTTACACTTTCAATACCTCCACCTTTCATTCATTCCTTCAGGCACACCAAACACACATAATTGCCTTTTATGATGAATCCATTTACTCTTAATCTTGTGTTCTTCCCTTTGTGGACCATTGCTAATTGATTTACTCACCTAGTTCACGGTGTATCCTTTCTTCCGATGTGATCATTAGGAAATATCACAAACAACTGAATTAAAAAGCACAAATGGCATATTTGACTGATTTTAGGCTGTACAGCCAAAAATTCGATCAAATATGCCATTCAAATCCATTGTAGCAAACACGGGTAACGGGGGTTGCGGGTGTGCCCCCGCTTCCCTTGCTTGCTATAATGGGAACAGGTGTTGCCCCCCGCTTGGGGAAATAAGGTTTAAAAAAAAAAGAAAAGGACCCTGCAGCGTCGGTTCCCAAGCACGTAAGGAGTGTCGGCGGCACACAGCGAGGTGTGTCGCCAAAAGGTAAGTAAGGGGGAGTGTATATGTACTCTGTATGCATCTTTCAGTCCTTATCGGTTTCTCCAGTTTGTTCCATTCTTTGCACCTCATGTTCTGTGTGAAACAATTTTATATGATTCACATGGGCATACTGTTCCACGGCCAGATCCCCTTCCCTAATCCGTGTTCTATACACCACAGGCAAAACCCTGTCCACAATTTTGAATGGGCCACGCCAGGACGCCATGAACTTAGAATTCCTATTTTTCCCTTTTGTGAAATTGAATTTATATTCACTGAAAAAACCTTATTAAAGGGATGTTATGGTTAAGTTGCACTAATAAAAACCCTTGAAATCAATCAAAAAACCCTGTTAAAGGGACGTTATGGTTAAGTTGCACTGATAAAAACCCATGAAATTCAATGCAAAATGGTTACAAGTAAAACCAAACCCCCCCAGAAATTCTCAAGTTATGGTAAGCTAAGCAACCATGACTCACGCCACCACTGTGCACTGCTAAGACTAACACCCAGGACATGAAAGATGACATCACAATTTCCATTGATGACATCACTGATAACATCACGTATCTGGGCTGCTTGTTTTTGTTCACAGACATGTCTAGGTTAGTTTTTATTTTTACTAACAATGAGAATTTTTAAAATTGAAAAGGTGATACATGTATATATCATACATTAATCTTCTTCTTAAAGTACTTTTCATAGAATTTGATTTGACCTCATAGTGCACATACATGGGGCAATAAGGAGGCCTCAAACACACAATTCATTTGTGCAAATGATAATCAACTCTAATGTTATTGTCATTTTTTGGTGCTGTTGTTTCTTTCTTCTTTGCTTTAGTTTTCCTGTATGTGGCTCTAATGTGCATGCATTCTGGGTTTTTATATGTATTTTTTGTACTAACACAAGTATGTTGTAAGTTTGAAATTGTTAGCTATTTATTCCATGTTTAACATTATGCAAAACTTTGATAATGTAGCATTTACTACTTTTAGTATTGGAAATTACCAGATAAAAAATACTGTACTTTTTTGGTACATGCTGCAGCCATTGCCTATGTGTATGTATGATTAGGTTCCTGTATTAACAGCAACACTAAAATATATTGTTTTCTTTAGATGAGAACCTTCTTTAATACATTAAGTCATTTATGATAGATCTCCCGATCACCCCTTACATCTTGGTACCAACATTATAAACACTACCCCTTGTAGGGACTGTTCATGAAAAATATTTTAATATGTGATGTTATCTGTGATGTCATCTGACATTTGCTACAACTTACTAATATCATACTTACCCCAATATAGCAACATTTATCTCCAATTTAGAAAGTTTCACAATGAATCTCTGCCATTCTCCAACTTCAGCATCATTTTTAACACTTCTGTACACTTTTTGCAACTTTTTCCACAGTTTTTGTGTTCGCTGATGCTCGCGATCGTCTGACGTCATCACAGACCTTTTGGACAGTGTCACATGACCATGCGCCCGTGTGCTTAATGATGATGTGTCTGCGAACGTGTCTGCATTTCGCCAACGGGGCTGCTTCGTGAACCGTTCGGAACTGCATTTTCAGCTGCTGCAGCAACTTTGAAGCTCACAATTTACCGTTGCACAGCTCCTACACCTATTCTTACTCATTATACATTAACAAACTAGCACACAGCACATACTTGGAAGAATATTAGGAAAACTGCTATTTATCTTAGAAATGGCATCAGCTAATGCCTTCCCTCCTCCCCAAGAGCCACCACCACCAGCTGGAGGGCCTACACAATGAAAGAAGTTCAATACTTCAAAAGACAAACAAGAAGACCAGGAAGATGAGGTAGAAGAAGTGCCTACCTCTAACACCCAGAGAGAATCATGGGGGTGGCAGTTCTTTATCACTGTTGGAAATGTACAAAAGGCTAAAGCTAACAAAGTGAAATGCCTTGTACTCAGTCGTGGACAACCTGGGCAGTACTCCTACAGGACCACCTCCATGTGGCACCACACCAAATCCAACCACCACAATGCTCTCAGAAAGGCTGTTCCTTTCTTAGGAAGTAGTAGGCTGTCTTCCTCTACCTCATCTTCCTCACCCAATGCTGTAACCACACAGCCTGCCTCTGTGGGACACAAAATTCCACCAGCTACCTTGCAAGCAATAAAAGAGGCTGTTGATCCATATCTTTCGAAAACAACAGTACTCTGTATATACTGCAACACACCACTCTGCAGGGGCGAACAATTTCAAAGTGCTTTAGAAACTGTTATCAAGGAGCATGAGAAACACTGCCCTCTACTTTAGATTTAACACACGCACAACATCTTTCCCTGTCCACCTACCCCACCATATGTGTGGTTGGTGCCCCTTCCCTCATTTCCCTCCCCACCTTACTTTCTGATGTCTCTCTTACAAAAATATATATATTTAAAAAAAACATTCTAACGGATTCCTTTAGGAACCACCTTTCACAGTTAGAAAATAGAACTAAAACAATAAGCTTATAGACTCCATCATTCCCATTAGTATGTTCTACTATGCTAATGGAAATAATGGACAATTGTATACTAGAGAAAAGGAAAAAAGCACAGAAACAAATTTCTGTCTGAAATGCTTCTCTCTAGTACGCAATAAACACCATAATCCATTGCCATTTGTAACTATTCACAGTCTCTGCATCCCTCTGTCTAGCCCATGCCTTCTTAGAAAACCTGAATTGCACATGCACACCATCACACAAAACAGCCCTTCTACTCTTTTTACTCTTATGTTTGTATCACTCCCTCATTGTCTGCCTTAACCCATTGACACATATATCCACCAATCACTGAAAAAACTCTACATGTACCCTATCAACATATTACATTTCCACCCACCAACTGCCACTTGACAATGTTCTACACATCTTTTGCATCTACATTTCCCATATGTATACCAACAAATTGTACATAGTGCTTCTATAAATGCACATATGCATTGTGCAGTGATTGAAGTGCATAAATAAAAGGGCCAGTACGGATGGACAATTACTCATGGGAGCCCAGGAGGGAAGTGCCAAAGGAACCTAAGGTGGGAGGCCACTAGCTAACTGCTGGGGTACAGCTTAATCGTAACCTCTCTTTAACAGTTTTTTCTGTGAATTGAATAGGTTTTTATAAGTGAAAATGTTTCATAATGTTACATCACTGTATATAAGTTATTAATAATACCTCTTTTAACATATATGAAAGAACTATAAACCTCCTTTAACAAACATATTTTTTGCAATGCATACTTATGTGAGTCGTTATCAGCAGCACATACCCCAATAGGCAAATTAGAGTAGACATTTGTCCTTGCCGATGTTTATAAGCATTATATTGATCACTGTGCTGCCATTTTTTTGGAAGCCTGTTTGTAGAATGTCTTTTGACGGGCCATTTTTTCCCAGATTTGAAAGTGTTCAAGCAGGTGAGTTGCATAGATTTTCCCTATTATGTCCAATAAGGCGATCGGCCTGTAGCTTTCGGGTTTATTCCGGGATCCTTTTTTGTAGATTGGAACTATGACAGCTTTCTGCCATGTTTCCGGAATCATTTTTGTCCTGCTGCATTCTGCGAAGATCGTACTGATCACTTCTGACCACTCTTTGGGGAACATTTTAAGATCTACGTTGGTCAGTTCATCTGGACCCAGAGCTCTGGATGTTTTCAACTTCCTGATTGTCGCTTCAATGTCTTCAGCGTTTGATAGGTCCACCCAATTAGTATTGGACACCTGGTTACTCACTGGCGGAGCCGTATTCGGACTCTCAAATTCAGTCGTTAGATAGTTGACCCACCTTGATTCCGCCACTGCATTGCACTGCATTGAACTTGGTGTGCTATTCATAGATTTTATCAGTGTCCAAAATTCACTGGATTTTTTTGTTTGTAGTTTACTCATCATGTCCTCAGCGTCATTTTGGTATTGGACAGCTCTACGATGTTTGCACCAGCTCTTATAGCTTTTCACTTCCAGTTGCCATTTCTCCCAATCTTCCAGGGCGTTTGTTTTCTTGGCTATTCTTTTCAATCTGCGCCCCACTTTTCTTTTATCAACCAGAGCTTTATCATAGGTATGTGTTGTATGCTCTGATTTCCTGGATTTTCTTGTTCCATGCATTTGGAATGACAAAAACAATGGCAGGTATTTGGGTCTTTCTTCGATCATGTTCGAGGAATTGCTGATGACTCTTTGGTCCCAGGCCTGTTTGATTTTCAGAATATCCGCTTCTGTTAGCCGTAGTTGTGTTTGTTGGAGATTCGATTCCGTAACCAGTTCGTACGTCCTTTTATTTGGCCTTTTACCTTGCCACCTAGGGATCAGTAAGTTGTGGTCACTGTGCAGGGTTTTTTGCACCTTGAAGCTCTCCAAGCCATGTGTAAGTCCATCGGAGGTAAATATATAGTCTAGAGTTGCTTTTGAGGAATTACGTTCCCAAGTCGGGATGTTCACTTGGTTTGGTAACAGCGAGGCAATGTTTTGTATGTTTCCTGAACTAATGACTTTGTTCCATGCCTTTCCTCGCTCGATAGTTGCTTCTGTTCCACCTAGCCGCTGGGCGTCGCCATGCTTTTCGTCCCCTGCATCAGAACATTTGGCATTGAAGTCGCCGCAAATAATGATTTCAATTTTGTCGAATTCAACGTATAACTGATCTATTGTGGCACTCATGTTGGAACAAAAGGTTTTTGTAGACATACGTTGCGGATTCCAATAGCAATTGATTATTGCAAGAGTATTAGGATGGCCGTTTTGCTTCTTCTGGTTCGAGTGTAGCCATGAAGTCAGAATAACAAGCATTTCATATGCCTCTTTCCACTTTCGGGGTTCCATTAGGCCCGTACCCGTTTTGATTGCTGTTAGGAGACTCGATGAAGGTCTGCCTAGCTGCTGGCGATATAAGCACGGTGAACCCGTCTAGTCTGGGTTTATCCACCAACCACGTTTCTTGCAGGCAGACTATATCAAAGAGCCCCAGATCAAAGTGTCCGACTATCTAAGATGTGCATGGCCTCTCGTATTCCACGATCCAAGACTTTATTTTTCTTTTTCGGGTCGCTCATCTCCTCTTTTGGTTTCAATGTCACAGAGGCGGGCTGACCCTGGTCGTTGCTATTTAGCAGTGTTTTTGTTCCAATTTGCTGTTAGCCAATTCCATGGGCCTTTGGCTCGAGTTGAGTCTGTCATTTTCACTGGGTGGTTCGACTGTGCACTTTTCTTGTCCTCTAGGGGGAGCCACTGACCACTGAGGACGTCTGCAGCTGCTGCTGCTCCTCTCTTTGGCTTCTGGCTGCATTACGTCTGTATTCTGGGTACTCCTTATTATTGAATCTTTGTCGTAGGTTGGTTTTCTCTTCTTCCCTCCCAATAAACTCGTTAAATCGTTTCCCCTCACCGCAGTTTTGAAAGATCCCCCTCCGGGATTCTTGAAACTCCTTGGAATGTTTCCAGCGATTTTGGTGGTACAATTCCTCAGTTTTCGATTGGTAGTGCTTTTAAAGTTTGCTCCTTTCGTTCTTTTCTATCTCAGGATCCGATCTTCCCCTCCTCATTTTTATTTAGGTCAGGCAAAAGCCCATTTGTTCAATTTCTTCATAGGCCCGTTCATCGATGTATTTGATGCCGGCAGATTTTAAATGTAAATAGGCTTTAGCCCTCTTTTCCTATGATAGGGTTCCACTAGTTTAAATTTTTTCAATGTTTTTATTTTCTTTGTTATTTGCAATACTGTCGATCGATTTAGTATTAGAAAGTCTTCCTCTGTTTCCATTTGTTCCAACTTGAAAACTCGTATCTCTTCTTTGGCTTTGTTTTGTTTATCCACTTCGTCTCTTACTACTCGACGCTTCTGCGGGCTCCATCGTTTTTCCACAACATCTCTTTCTGCTCGGTGCCTCCGCGGACTCCATCTCGTTTTCACTTCTTTACTTTTCCCCTTCTTGCCTTCTTCACTTAGATGTTGTCTGCTTTTGTGCAGGCCGTCGTTGTTCTCCGGCAGAGTAGGATTGCTCCTGTCATTCTGGCATTGTCCCTCTTCTACCCCTTTTTCCGCATTGTTTGGGACTTTTTTCTGATTAATGGGCTCCCTGCTACTACTTCCTTCTCTGCGATTCTCCTTTTTCTCCATCTCATCATTTCCTAAGTGTAACGACATATTCATTAAGACAGAATTACTTAAGAAGTCCTCCACTGTTCTTGGCGATTTGGTTGAGACGTTTTCCCCAGGCCGTTTCGTTGGTTTGTCTTGGCTCATCTTTCTTTGAGGCCCCACAGGACCGTGGGCTCTAGCAACTGGCCCAACGGTCGTTTTGGAGTCGTTCTTGGTATTGCTCCTTGCCGCTATCTGAAGTGTTATCGACTGCAAGTTCTTTTTCGGGTCTGAGAGTTGTTGCCTTTCACTTTTCCCTGGGGCAGGTGTTCGTAGGCTTTTTCCATTGCTCTTTGGCTGAAGCTGTGCATCCGGGCTTATTGGATTCAGGGAGATCAAAGCTGGCGTTGAATTTCTGTTTAATGCTTCCATGCTTTCGATCTTTTTTTCCAAGGCTTCAATTTTTCTTTCCCAGGTGGTTTTCTGGTTGCTAGCTCTGTGCTCTACTGCTGTTATGTAACTTTCCACATGGGACAGTTTTACTATCATGTTAGTTGGAATTGCAGTGTTGTCTTGTCCATCCTCTTTTATGGCTTCAATTTGCAGAAGGGCGCTAGCACAATGGTCATGGCGGACATGATTGCTATCATGTCAGGTTTCTTGTTAGGCGATTCTTTTTGCATGGACGCCGCTATGTCACTAAGTCGTCTCTTTTTCGGCGATAATTGAGGTTTTTCTTGTCTCCTCATTGCTGCTGATGAATCCATTGATGAACATTCCAATGGCGATCTTTGGTTTCTATCTATAGTCACTGGGTACCCGGCTGACCCCTTATTCATGCAGAGATTATCCCAGTGTAATTTTGACTCATCCCTTTTATTTGTTGTGGTCATTATTGACCCAAAGTCAAGTGAGGCTTGGTCCAGGCCAGACGCTCCTCTCGTTCGGTCAGTATACTGGCTCCTTGATTTGCCTCCCGGGCTGTTTGTTCTTCCTGCTCCCTCTCATTGTCTTGCTCTTCCACCAATCCTTCTGACTCCCCTCTGCACGCCGGAACCCCTTTCAGTGCTTCTTGAGTTTGGGCGTTGAGTGCCTTAAATCTGCGAACACCTTTTGTGTCTGATTTATCTGTGCACTTTATCATTGCCCCCTTCGGATCTTCTGTATTTTTACTTTGTTCTTTGGTGGTAGTGTTGATCTTGACCTCGGGACAGCTGTCTTCCAACCCTCGCTTGTCTGTTGATATGGATGCCGTTTCAATTTTCCTCTGCTTTAGGGCTGGCGGAGATTCTAGTACTACTTCTAGCATTTCTGCATCAGATACTTCTGTCTCTGTGGTGTGCTTTCTTTTGTGTTGTTGTGTGAACAAAGCCTTTAAGGGGCATGACAGGAGTGGATTTGGCAGCCCTTTAGACATTTGTCCCTGTCTTCTGATCAACTTTTTTGCTTTCTGTTCTGTCAAGGGGAGTTTGTTTGGTGCTCTCATTGTCGTCGGATTTTTTGCCCCTTGTTGCCTTGGTTTGGCCGGGGTGTTTGTTTTATTTCTTTTTTTTCTTTTCTCTGTGAATCCTGTCTTCAATTGCTCACCATCTGTCTCCTTGTTCGAATCTTCTGGCTCCCCAGCCCTTTTATTTTCGCTATTCGAGTCAGCTTCTTCTGATTCAGTGTCTTTTTCAGTGTCTGCTTCCGTCTCGCTGACACTGATCTCTATGATGGACTTTGGGTCTTTCACTTGACTTATCCCGATTATTGGCCGTTTCCCCTGCCCTTGCGGGGTGTCACTGTGATCTCTATTAGTATTGTGCAGCATTGCTTTTATTCGTATTACATTCAGCGGGGTTACTGTTGCATCCGCTGTGTCGGGGGGTTTTGTTTTTGCTCCAACTTCTGTTTTGTTTTGTTGTAGGTGACCCTCTCTTGTTGGTGGGTTTTCTGCCGTTGAAGCCCCTTTATCATCCCCCTTTTCCCTCTTTGAGCCCTTTATGTTCCGGGCCCGGGTGGGGCTTGTGGCTGGAATACTTCTGCCTGCCATGTCAGGCGAGATCACTCAGTCCGGCTCCGGCTCCTCATTCCCCTCCGCTTCGGAGTTTCCTGCGTGCTCGCCCCCACCACTGGACTTCCGCTTAGAGTCAGGCGGGCGCCGTCCTCCGACCGCGCTCGCACAGACTCCACTCACCATTCTGGGTGACGGTGGACTACTGTCAGCCGCGGGGGTGGGTGCGGGCGGCCCTCCAGATTTCTCACGCCGCTTTGCCTCCTCGTGGGCCTCCTCTGTGCAATCGTCTCGGGTAATTTGATCCTCTGTTGCCACCGGGGATAGCGACGCTGGCGGAGGAGCTGACACCAGCGTTTGATCTTGTGGCTCCGGTAAGCTAACGCTTTCTTTACTGCTTTCTTTACTACTGTCCTTTATGGGTCCATGATCTTGCGGCTGTATACACGCTGGCACAGAGGCTGTGCTCATTAAGTCCGAATCAACAGATGTAGAATGGGGTCTCGGAGCCGAATCTGACCTACTCCTCCTTTCCCTTTTTCCTAGGACCATTTGCCCTGCCGGCTTTGGTGTTTTCCTCACCGGTGTTTTTACAAGTGATTTCGATGGTCGCACATCAGGATCCATGCGGTTCCGGCTCCGTGTCTGCAGCGGACTGCTGCAGACTGGCTCCCAACCTCGGCTCACCAGCTCCGCTCACCGCTCCGAGGTGGGTCCGTGTAAATAAAGGCTCCTCCTTTCCACAAACACAGTGGAAAGACTCTGGTGCTGCAAACTGGCTCCCAACCTCAGCTCAACCGCTCCGCGGTGGGTCCGTGTAAATAAAGGCTCCTCCTTTCCACAAACACAGTGGAAAGACTTTGGTGCTGCAGACTGGCTCCCAACCTCGGCTCACCATAATGTCATGTAATTTTATTTTAAATGAACCCTTATTGCTCCTTCTGCATAACAGAAGCGGTGTGCCTCATGCATATTCCTAACTATGCCCACACACCTCCCTTCTCGGTCAGTAATAGTGTCCACCACCTTTAACAGAACCATATCCTTTACCCATCTTTGCACTCCCTGGGGGAATGTAGGGGGTGCACAGATTTTCCCTCTCGATGGCTGTTGTAATTTGGCCTCTTTCGCTGTTGTCAGATGAATTTTCTGTAGCTTTGCTATTCCGACTTTCTTCCTGTTAAGATAGAACAGATGTTGCCTCCTTTAGACCACCCCATTAATGCAGCAGACATGCCAACTCATTATTCCTATCCCTGCCATTCCTCTCATATGTTTGCATATATCTGTTGTTGCCACCACGGTCCATCACCATGCCATGCTTGAAGAGTGAATATATAAACAGAAACCTCAAAAACAGAACTCATTCTATCACATCCCCACCTCTGCATCAACATCTATGTTTCCTGATGCAAAACCTTTGTGTCTAAGCAACATCACCCCGATGATATTTGCAATATCCAGAAACGTTTACCCCCAAATGCTGTGTGATAAATCAAACGCCAATCAGACAACAGCTAATGAATCCAGTGGTGAACTAGCACATCCTAGCTAGAGCCGAGAACCACTCCCAGCTCCTGGCCACAGCTATAGCCCAACCCCAGAATGTGTACATTGTACAAGTAGTGCATGTTACTACTGAAAAGACTCCATCATTGACTAAAGGATCAACGTCCATAACGGATTAAAAACGATATAATAAATGGTGAACAGCGAGATAGTAGGCCACTCTGCTACCCTGAATATCCAAAGCTCTAGCAAACTCGTTTACATTATCATTTCAATCAAATCTCAAAATGATATCAATTTCACTACTAGTAGAGCGCCAGGTGGTGCATTTCAATACACCCTGGCACATATCCTACTAAGAATTTCTGGAAATACATAAACCAAGGAACGGGATTGTGCAACATGCCCTCTTAGCAATTTACTATTGTGTGTCTGGTATTAATTTACATAAGGTTAGGGGTGTTGAAAAGCAGAATATGCAGCTGGCATGGAAACTGACGCCATGAATTAACCACAGTACTGACTGACATGTTCTTTGTTTTTCTCCATATCACTCAATAAGGGGTTGGTTTCTTAAATGTGGGCCGCTCGGGAGTGAGGATGGGCGTAGGTTAAGTTTTCCTGTATGGAATGTGCAGAGTGTGCCATGCTCAGGCATCTTTGGGATGACGTCTGGAGGAGCGCGCACCTCACTGTCCTGTCCTGCCTCTGCACCTCCCTCTCTCCCATCTCACTTTGCCTCATTTAAATATGAGCTGGTGGCATGTTCTTTCCGCCTTATCTCATGCATAAGGTTTGGCTTACAGGGCACATGGAAGAGGGCATAGGCCTTGCTGAGCAGGGGGAGATAGTCTATATGCCTGCTCCAAGAAAGTGGCCTGTAGAAAGAGAATCTCCCCCCTTCCCCAGTAGTCAGAGGCCAGAGTATTCTGTGCTGGTCCTAGCCTTACTATCCCATTCTTGCAGGAGGTATTCCTAAGACACTGCGGCATCGCATTATCGTAGCCAGGTCCCATGGACGCCAGCTGTGCCAGCCATCCTTTTGACCATGAGCACCCTAGCTACCCAGAGGCGGACCGGCCCCCGTAGGGGGCGCTAGAGGGACAGCCTACATAGCAGGCTGTCCCCTCTGACGCCACCATCCGGGGGTGGTCAGCCTCTACTCTTCCTCCCCAGTGGAGGTGGAAGAGGCGTCCCCCAGGGCCTGACTTCTGGTGGCGGGTGCCTGGGGGGGGCATATAAGGTGGGGACTGCTGTGAGTCAGTCTCTTGCCCAGCAGCCCCCGCCATGTGTTGATCCCCACCCACCCACACCCTATGTTTTAAATAATAGTGTGATTTGCTGGTAGAAAAGAGTAAAGTAACAAAGTAGATGGAATTGAGTTAGAATAAGGGTCTGTAATCATGGTGAGGCATTCACATCGCTTAAGGAGTGCAGTGTTGATGTAGTAAAAATGCTGTAAATTGTATAACTATGATGGTATCGTATTGTAGTATTGCGACGCAGGATATGCTCCACTTCAATTCAGGAAGCAGTGTGGTATTTAGCGGAGATCATTGTAGTAGATGTTGAACAGAGCACTTAGAAGACGCAGTGAAGAATACAGTGACACCTCAAGCGAAGCCAGCCGCAATCGGGACCTGCTCCACTCCAAACGATGAGGAGGTGAAGAATCCAGCACTACCGGAGTGACGACCGCAGCAAAGGCTGTGATTTATAGGCCCATCCTCCCAAAATGCTCTGAGTTCCTAGCACCCGAGAAGCCTGGCAGATGCCCTGGTATGAGTTCTACAGTGGTACGTTTAATAGTAGCAGCTACAGCCTCCCTCCTTCTGTGACTTCCCTTGGGATTTTCTAGGAGTCAGAGGGGTGTTCACAGCTTGTGAGTGTCTATCTCTAGAGACCCTCATTGAATGTGTTCCTGGTACTTGGTAGCAACAACACATATTGTGCCGTTGAAGACTTGGGTATGTGTACAGCCGAGCGTGCAATTAGAGTCTGATGCTCATGACCGTGGGTGGGGCAAAAGCTCTTCAAGTGGTTTATGTGATACATGGATTGTTGTGGGACAGGACCACTCTGAATATTAATATTAGTATATTTATGGGGGTCCCAGGACTAGCCTGTCCCGAAACCTTGTCTGTTTGTTTCTTATTTTGGAATTAAGTGGCATTAAAGACCTGTGATTACATTCTTTATAATATTGCGGCAGGACCAATGTGCAGCAAGCACAGCTTACTAAATTCATAATGAAATGGTGTGTGACCAGTCTCTTTCAAAGGCTTTTGATGAAATTATAAAATGGCGGTGGGACCAGCCCACTGAAAATGCTGATTATTAAATTAAATAATGTAATGATAGTGGCGAACAGCCTGCCTCAAAGGTGCATGTTTAATTACATAAATGGCAGCAGGTCTATCCCACCAGAAACACTGATTATTTGATTAGTTATAAAAAGGTGGCAGGATCAGATAGTGCCACTGCGTGACAGTTGTTGGCGTGGTATGCAAAGGTAGTCCCATAATATGGTAGTGTGATATGATGCAGGCCAGTAGAGAGGGCCAGGCAGGCCAAATTAGTGAACTTAATGTGCACCAACTCATCAGCACAACCTCCTCCTTGGTCATGTTGCTGCTCAGGGACTGACTCTGGTAATACTCCATTCTGCACTGGCTACATATTACATAGTACATACTGGCTCCATTATACATACTACCTTTTGCTTTGCTTTCCTTGGCAGACTCCTCTTTCTGCCATCAGTGCACTCCATAAGCAGTCCACAGCATGACGTCACTCAATCTCCAGCTAAGAAGAACCTCCCGACCTTCACTTATTTGCAGCCTGCAAGATTTGCCAATAGCATATGAAGTGCATAGCAGTGAATATCATAGCAGTACCTGGACACAGATGGCTCTGTTGGAATGTTAGGCAGTAATAGCTGTGAAATGGTGGCGGTACCTGGACATATGATGCAAGTGCCTAGCAAATGCCTACCCACATCCTATACAAAAGCCATAACTATTGGATGTGCCACTGCTTGTTCGATCTGTCTGATATGTGTTCCTTTTAGAACATATTTGGGGCAAAACTGGTGCCAGTCAGTCATAAAACTTTGTTCGGCACAGGCCTTAAAAGTGCATCAGAGTTAAAAGAAAAACCTGTATAGCATAAGTAAATGGATAGAACACATACAAAATGAGCACAACACATAGGGCCTCATTACGACCCAGGCGAATGGGTTAACGGCGCCGTAAAAGGCTGAGGCGCCGTTAACCTATTAGCGCCTAATTATGAGGTCCCTTTGCGGGACCCGACCTTAACGGCTGGTTTTACGGCTATTAGCACCATGGTTCAACGCCTGGGTCGTAATGAGGCCCATAATATTTCAAAGTAGTTCCATGTACTTATGGGGAAGCCAGTGGCCTGTCTAAGTATCCTTTTATCAGCCTTAATGCAAAGTAAATCTGTGGCAGCTAATACGTATTTCAAAGCCAGCCTAACGATTCCAATACCCACACGCCAAAACAGGGGGAAAAGGGTCTTCTGCCTAATCTTCGTGCATAAATTACATAGGAGCATAAAGTGCTTAGTGCCCTCCCCTACTTGAGGGCAGTGTGGGCAGGTAGACCTTTGTAGGGTGGAGTGAGTTCTCCAGTTGTATATCTTACCACTCTGCAAAAAACCGAACCTGAAACGCGTTATAAGAGACCTGCTGTTGCAAAAAACAATCTGGCACAAATAATCCATCCTTTGGCCTGCGATAGTGGCATGCTTCCTATTGGACTGTTTGAGCAGTTCTTTTTACCTCCTCCCTGTGTCCCATATACGTTTTAATTTCCCACTGATCGGCCCAACATCTGTTTTGAAGATAATACCCAGATTTGTAAAAAGGTCTCCTGCGTTCACTCCCAGAAAGTCCTTAAACTTTAGCCCGGGGATCCTATACATGTTCTCTCACGCAATAAGGCTCCTCAACATTTTGTGGGAGAGAACAGCTTCGGGATTAGTCCATAGGGTTAGCCATATGCCAGTAGATTTAGGAGACGTCTAATGAAAAGGTGTCATCCTTTAGTTGAATTGAATAGGTTTCCTCAAATCCCCAAAGCTTTGCACTATAAAGTGCTATCTGACGTGGTTGTGCCTTATAGAGCTTGAGTCTTGTTGCAACGGATTGGTAACATTAAGAGTTTACAGTACTGTTAATGGCTCCACATATTTGACCAATAGACTAAACTTGTTTATGTAAGTGGTCCCTCCACTGAATTTTATTTGAGAATACAACCCCCAAATAACTGAAATGACCCACCTCTTCAAGTTTGACA
This sequence comes from Ambystoma mexicanum, assembly GCF_040938575.1. Lineage (NCBI taxonomy): Eukaryota > Metazoa > Chordata > Amphibia > Caudata > Ambystomatidae > Ambystoma > Ambystoma mexicanum. The sequence goes on from NC_090931.1 coordinate 713,656,789, forward strand.
TTGTTCTGCATAAAGGAAGAGGATTATCAGTTTTTCCCCCTGATCCCATCACCTTAGATCTAGTAGCATTGACCTTTAGGGCTCTTGCTCCCATGAATTCAATATATTTGTTAATAAGAGCATGCAATACTCTAGGCGTCCTGGCAACAAAAATTGCATCATCTACGTAACTCAGTACTGGGATGTTTGCAACACCACTCATAGGGACATCAGTGAGAGTAGCCTGCAACTCAGACTCTAAAACGTTAGTGTAGAGGTTAAACAGTGATATAGAATACTGTAGAACAAGATGGCACTCTTTGATGGAAGCTGAGCAGGAATAAAGTGCTTTGAAGTTGTTCATTCATATTCTTATGTCAGTTACTTGCCACATAATATTCATTTGTTATAATAGCGCACAAAAGCATTCCCTTCATGCCCATGGTGTTAGTAATTTCTGCCTTTAAAAGCAGCTTTTTGTGCAAATCATTTTTTTTTGCCTTCTGCCACTTGATTTTTAAACAACACAACATCACTGCACACAGCTCTAAATGTAAGTACTTATCATACAAGCCAACCTTGCTCTTCTTGTGATTCCTTGGGCCAAGAAGTTCTCTGACGGTGGCTGAGCCTTCTCAGTAGCAGTTCCTTCCCTTTGGAACACCCTTCCATCTGCCCTGAGGTTGATGGAATATCATGCCAAATTCTGCAAAGCTCTGAAGACCTTTCTGTATCCTATGCAACTGGTTTCATCCCATCTGTTGCTAACTCTATCTGAAAAGCCTTCTCAATGCAGCGCGCTTTATAAATAATTGTTAACATAACATATCTCAATGTTTGCATTAGTTATAGTAATGAAAAAGTAAAGATCAGTAATATCAGGTTGTTCATTGTACTTGGATAATTTGTAGGACATTATAATGCACAACAGGTGTACTGTCAAATGTAGGCCATTTATAAATATAGCCAGTATAAAGTTTGCCAAAAAACAGCAGTGAATAGCATCCAATAATGTACATGTTTTTGAGGAAAAAAGTAAGGTTTCATACACTCTTTCCCTCGGAAAGTTCGTCAAGCTTCGACTGCAACATGTTGTCACTTGGACAAAAGATTTGATACATTTCGCACCATTTTCGATGAAGACTAACCTAAGCAAAAAACATTGGCTTCAGTGAAACAAAGAACAGATCGTAGAATTGGTTCAAAGCAATTAGAAATACGTGCAACGGGTGAGTTGGGGTGAGAGTTGTCAAATGTTGCTTTTAATAGTGTCTTTTGTTTTCATGCAGCTTCCAGCTTGCTTCATTTTTCTTACACTTTTGTGTGCTACATTACATTTTGCCTGCCATTAATGTTGTTGTTTATGCTGCTTGCTACAATGATGATGTTTTTCTTTGTTATTGAGTGTTGCTTGCTATGACTATGGGCCTCATTACACGGTAGGCGGAGGACCAAGGTGCTATTAGCACCTTGGTCCATGCCGGTAAAATACTGGCACCGCCTTGGAGGAAAGGGGAATTACCGCCCTATTCCAAGGTTGGCGGGGCAGTAATTCCCCCTTCCCCCATTGCCATTCCCCATTCCCATTTTTGCCCCATAGGGCATAATGGGAATGGGGAAGGTGCTAATTACGGTACCGCAAATTGCAGTACCGTAATTAGCGCCCTGCTCCCTTTGCGGATTGGTTTTTAACGCCTGCTAAAAAGCAGGCGTTAAAGTACCAACCCGCAAAGGGATCTCGTAGTAAGGCGGTAAGGGTTAACGGTCACCGGTACCATTACCGGTGACCGTTAACCCTTACCGCCTTCCGTGTAATGAGGCCCTATGACTGCCATTTACAGCGTAGGTAATAAACATAAAAATGAGGCTCAGACTTCATAACCGTCCACTGCTCTATGCTTCAGACTTTAGAGAGTAAACAAAGCAAGATGGGAATTAGAACAGGCTGACACATCTTCATTTTCTGCTTGCTTATTTTCAGACATGGTAGAAGTACGTAATCACTATATGAAAAAACAAAGGGGGGTCTGGGAATCTCTCTACCAGCACGAACACAGCCCAATGACCTGTTCTTGGGTGAATAACCCCTGGGAGAGACTCTACCAAGTCTTTAGCTCACTGTCCCTTTCACAGAGAAGAAATTTCCCCGCATATCAGCCTTTGTCCTGCCCAGGGACAGTCCAGCGCCGAAATGCTAGGCAATTCTCCCCTGAACAAGAGTACCATCAGTAACCCCATACACGTGTTTCAGCCTTGTTGGGCATCATCAGTGAGGTGAAACTGTTGCCTCTCTAAGAACAGCGAGCAAGGGGTCCACGTCTGGATCGCCCTGTTAACTTAGGGTGAAACCCAAAGTTAATTCATGCAAAACAAAGGGGGGTCTGGGAATCTCTCTACCAGCACGAACACAGCCCAATGACCTGTTCTTGGGTGAATAACCCCTGGGAGAGACTCTACCAAGTCTTTAGCTCACTGTCCCTTTCACAGAGAAGAAATTTCCCCGCATATCAGCCTTTGTCCTGCCCAGGGGCAGTCCAGTGCCGAAATGCTAGGCAATTCTCCCCTGAACAAGAGTACCATCAGTAACCCCATACACGTGTTTCAGCCTTGTTGGGCATCATCAGTGAGGTGAAACTGTTGCCTCTCTAAGAACAGCGAGCAAGGGGTCCACGTCTGGATCGCCCTGTTAACTTAGGGTGAAACCCAAAGTTAATTCATGCAAAACAAAGGGGGGTCTGGGAATCTCTCTACCAGCACGAACACAGCCCAATGACCTGTTCTTGGGTGAATAACCCCTGGGTGAGACTCTACCAAGTCTTTAGCTCACTGTCCCTTTCACAGAGAAGAAATTTCCCCGCATATCAGCCTTTGTCCTGCCCAGGGGCAGTCCAGCGCCGAAATGCTAGGCAATTCTCCCCTGAACAAGAGTACCATCAGTAACCCCATACACGTGTTTCAGCCTTGTTGGGCATCATCAGTGAGGTGAAACTGTTGCCTCTCTAAGAACAGCGAGCAAGGGGTCCACGTCTGGATCGCCCTGTTAACTTAGGGTGAAACCCAAAGTTAATTCATGCAAAACAAAGGGGGGTCTGGGAATCTCTCTACCAGCACGAACACAGCCCAATGACCTGTTCTTGGGTGAATAACCCCTGGGAGAGACTCTACCAAGTCTTTAGCTCACTGTCCCTTTCACAGAGAAGAAATTTCCCCGCATATCAGCCTTTGTCCTGCCCAGGGGCAGTCCAGCGCCGAAATGCTAGGCAATTCTCCCCTGAACAAGAGTACCATCAGTAACCCCATACACGTGTTTCAGCCTTGTTGGGCATCATCAGTGAGGTGAAACTGTTGCCTCTCTAAGAACAGCGAGCAAGGGGTCCACGTCTGGATCGCCCTGTTAACTTAGGGTGAAACCCAAAGTTAATTCATGCAAAACAAAGGGGGGTCTGGGAATCTCTCTACCAGCACGAACACAGCCCAATGACCTGTTCTTGGGTGAATAACCCCTGGGAGAGACTCTACCAAGTCTTTAGCTCACTGTCCCTTTCACAGAGAAGAAATTTCCCCGCATATCAGCCTTTGTCCTGCCCAGGGGCAGTCCAGCGCCGAAATGCTAGGCAATTCTCCCCTGAACAAGAACAGGTCATTGGGCTGTGTTCGTGCTGGTAGAGAGATTCCCAGACCCCCCTTTGTTTGCATACATTAACTTTGGGTTTCACCCTAAGTTAACAGGGCAATCCAGACGTGGACCCCTTGCTCACTGTTCTTAGAGAGGCAACAGTTTCACCTCACTGATGATGCCCAACAAGGCTGAAACACGTGTATGGGGTTACTGATGGTACTCTTGTTCAGATGAGAATTGCCTAGCATTTCGGTGCTGGACTGCCCCTGGGCAGGACAAAGGCTGATATGCGGGGAAATTTCTTCTCTGTGAAAAGGACAGTGAGCTAAAGACTTGGTAGAGTCTCTCCCAGGGGTTATTCACCCAAGAACAGGTCATTGGGCTGTGTTCGTGCTGGTAGAGAGATTCCCAGACCCCCCTTTGTTTGCATACATTAACTTTGGGTTTCACCCTAAGTTAACAGGGCAATCCAGACGTGGACCCCTTGCTCACTGTTCTTAGAGAGGCAACAGTTTCACCTCACTGATGATGCCCAACAAGGCTGAAACACGTGTATGGGGTTACTGATGGTACTCTTGTTCAGATGAGAATTGCCTAGCATTTCGGCGCTGGACTGCCCCTGGGCAGGACAAAGGCTGATATGCGGGGAAATTTCTTCTCTGTGAAAAGGACAGTGAGCTAAAGACTTGGTAGAGTCTCTCCCAGGGGTTATTCACCCAAGAACAGGTCATTGGGCTGTGTTCGTGCTGGTAGAGAGATTCCCAGACCCCCCTTTGTTTGCATACATTAACTTTGGGTTTCACCCTAAGTTAACAGGGCAATCCAGACGTGGACCCCTTGCTCACTGTTCTTAGAGAGGCAACAGTTTCACCTCACTGATGATGCCCAACAAGGCTGAAACACGTGTATGGGGTTACTGATGGTACTCTTGTTCAGATGAGAATTGCCTAGCATTTCGGCGCTGGACTGCCCCTGGGCAGGACAAAGGCTGATATGCGGGGAAATTTCTTCTCTGTGAAAAGGACAGTGAGCTAAAGACTTGGTAGAGTCTCTCCCAGGGGTTATTCACCCAAGAACAGGTCATTGGGCTGTGTTCGTGCTGGTAGAGAGATTCCCAGACCCCCCTTTGTTTACTATATGAAAAAATACACACTATTTCCATCAAAGTAATTGGTTGTAATTGGTTATTTATAACACGCTTATTACCCAGAGGTTTCTAAGCTCGGACCCGGGGATCAAACCTGTGTTGCCCTGCGTCGTCCAAGCCTGAGCTATCCTCCCGAGACAAGAGGGCTATATTACAGCTGCGGTGTAAATGGTAAAAACAGTATGTATTTGCTAATACTGCCTAATGTACACCCCACCCAAGGTTAGGAATGTTTACTGCTGGCAGTATCCCATAGGAATGCCAGCAGTGGTTAATTCCACCTGATGACAAGGGACCACCACAAAATGTTTTGAAGCACAGGTCGGCCTTATTGGCTTTCTGAATGTGATGGGTGCCATTTCCACCAAATTATGCGCAATACGGCCTCATAACAAAATAATTGAATTTCACCCTGAAAAAAAGCGGGTGCACATTGAAGATCTCGTTTTTGTTCTTTGGAGCCATACTTTTGTGTTTATTATTGACCATTTCAAAATGGTCGTCCAAGTGAACAGCAGTGGTCTGTCCTCTGTGTGCAGCCAGTTTGCAAAATACCAGTGAGTGATGTATGCACATTGGGACTGCCTCTCTGCTAATCCCGGACAACTGTTCAACCATTGTGTGCCATACCACTCTGACTTCCTTGCCTTCTTAATCTCGCTCATTCCTTCCTACATCACATTTTGTCCTTCTGAAAACTCGGAGCCTGGTGTGTGTTTTAATAATATCTCTGCTACATCTCTGTCACTTTGGCATGTTCCTTCATGAATGTCCTCTGTCCCACTCCCACATTGCACAAGTCATCAACACCTCGTAATACATGTCTCTGAATCCTTGCCTAGCCAAAACATCTCTTCAACTGCACCCACCACCTGTGCTGGCAATTTCATTTTGTTTGTTTAGAGTGCCTTGCATCAAAAATCGAATGTAGGTGCCCTTACATCTATGTTGCCAATTTCGTTTTGTGTATTTAGAGTGCCTTGCATCAGAAACCAAATGTAGGTGGCCTGCATGTATTTGTGCGGGCTCTGATTGCTATTCCAGTGCATCTGCCTCCTGCTTCCCTTGGCTACTAGGCTGCCTGGAGAGTTTGTGCTCGTACTGTGCAGTCCCTCCACTTTCTTCCTTGTTCCTCCACCACTACAGCACTCAACATCCCCCCTATCTTTTCTAAATGCTATACTATCACCTATCCTCCCTCTCTCACAAAGTCTGCAAGAAGAAAGCTTGAAAAAGATACCCTGGCCTACCTATCGCAGACACCTATATCAGCGCAACTTCAGGACAGATCTTTAATGATATCCTCTTTTCTGTCCTTTCCCCAGACCTATGGACATCTCATCTCTACTCTCTCTCCTTTCTCATCCTCACCTATTAATGATGGCACTAAATGGGAAGTCCTCTTGGCGGACTTTGCATCATCCAAGTGTATCATTGATGTCCATCACACTGGCACTGTCCTGGTTCATGGTCCTCAACCCAACCTCCTCTGCTTTGATCAGCACCTGCCATCCCTCATTAACTTACTTCCCACTCCTGCTACTCCTTCCTCCACTCTTTCTGCCCCCCCCCCGACTGGGGTACCATGTCCCCGTGCCCCTCCTCGGAAAACCTTCAAAGGTGAAGACCTCCTGCTTCTAGCCACGCTTAATGCTCGTTCTGCCATCAAAAACTATGCTGACATCTGCTTCCTCCTTGAAGACATTGACCTCGATAGTCTTGCTCTTACCGAGATGTGGTTAAATGCCATCTCAGTCACTGCTTTTGACTACCTTCTCTCTGATGGCTATAAGATCATCTCCAGGCCTCGCCATAACTGTGCTGGTGGTGGGGTTGCTCTGATTTTCTCTGGGTGTGTCCCTTCCTCCCTCATACACACACAGATTTATTCCTCATTTGAGAGCCTGGTCTACAAGCTGGTCACATCTCCCAACTCCTCTCCGACCATCACCACTATCTACAGGTGTCATGATGCCTACCCCCGGGGATCCAGACCAAGTCCAGCAACCCAGGAAGCAGGCATCAAGTTATCCCTAGCAAGCCCAACAACCCCTGCTAGGGGCTATTTGGGTACAGTCCTGGCGTCTATGGCGCCAGGCTCATATGGAGAATCAGTCCTGGCACCATAGGCGCCAGGCTCATAGATTAAAACTTACCTGATGCAGACCATGCTGCAAACTTACCTGATGCAGACCATGCTGCAAAAGCTCCAAGCCAAAAGAGGCTTGGGAGGGACTACTTTACTTAGGGACTATTTTTTTACTCGGGTGGGGCTGCGGAGGAATACTTACCTGGGACTACTTTGGAGGCTATTTAAACCACGCCCGAAGAGCATCACACGCTTTGCGTTATTCAGCATCCAGCAGCGTAACGCTCACCGTGCCTGCAAGTCTGCATCCAGTCTTCTGCCACGCCCGCCTCGAGTCTGGAGCTCCTAGAAAAAGGGAGAAAGAAGGAGAAAAGGTTAAAACAAGAGCAATACCTTTGATCCTTACCTGAATTCCCAATCCATCGCGCCTTCGAGATGGAAGAAAGAAGTTATTTTATGCGCGTCGCCTCGCCTGCTGCAGCGCCGTGCTGAACTCACCGGCCTTTGCAGCATCTTCACATTCCACCCCATCCTCCTGCATGTTCCCGCCGCACTCCAGCACCTAAGGGGAAGACAAGAACAGCAAGGTGAGCCAAGGGAATACACAGAGGAAATATTAGTTACCCCCATAGACTTACCAGATTTTACCACCGGGGGTACTATACCTCTTCACGGGTCGGCACAACTTCCACTGCATCTTCGCCGAACCCTGGCCCCTAAGGGGAAACAAAAGGACAGCAAGGTGAAACCAAGGGACAAACAAGGGGAAACCTCCTCACCGCAATAGACTTTCGTGATTTTACCGCCGGAGGCATTATTCCCCGAGACTTCATACTTTCTCTCAGCGCCTGAATAAGGGAGAAAGCAACAGGTTACATATTGACATTATTTCATCGAACTGCGTTGGATAATACAAATCCTTACCTGAATATTACCGGTTGCCACGAGGATCTCTTCGCTAGGGTCAAGCTGCAACCTGCAAGGAATTGGACAAGAGTGAAAGTCAGACATTTGAACTCTTACGAATTGCATACTTACGGCGTTTTGCCGGGAATCTCTGAGTCAATATTGTTCTGGAACTCACCAATTCCTTCGATCCAGTGAAGCAACTGGTTATCTACGCGCCCCTGTGCTCAATGCAGGATGGAGAGCTCATCTTTCCAAACCATCAGGTGAGACTATAAGAGGGGACGTCAAAGGTGATCAGTGGGGAGAACAGCGGGAGTGGGTGGGGGGGTTGACGCTCATCTCCACGGGTGGTTAATTCCCTTTCTCCATTTGCAGAAGAATATTCCTACGGGCCAAGCAAACAAAACTAGGTGGGCAAGTCCAGTCCGTCATCTTGGCACTACGCGTCACATTGGTGGAGACCGCAGCTGTCCATTTCAGTTTGATGCCCCTGTGGGAACCAGGTGAGCGTAACAACAGGCCACATGGCTCTACCACCTTCTTCCTTTCTGAATGGGCTGAATTCTCCTCCTCTCTCCTCACAACCACCTCTAAACACCTTCTCATGCATGATTTCAACATCCATCTGGAATTCTCAATTACAGCACCCACTCTCTTCCGTGACTTTTGCACCTCGCTCTCCCTCTCCATTCTCCCTTCTGGTCCTACCGACTTGGCTGGACACACTCTTGATGCGTTCATCCACTCAGATATTTCACTCTCCTCCACACTGACCACCCCTCTTTCCTTGTCAGACTACTCCCTCCTCTCCTATCACCTGGGTCCTCTCGGCCCACTGACCCCACCTGCTTCAGTCCTGCCAACTCCGTTCATGAACATCGGTCCAGTTAAATGAGTGTCAGCTTCTGCCTTTGCATCCACCTTCATTCTCCCTATACCCCCACCACATACTCTACCTCTGACTCTGCTCTCAGCAACCTCCATCTTGCCACTGCTAACACTCTGGACATTCTTGCCCCAGTCATGACTATCCGCCTGAAACCTGCCTCTAAGAGTAACACATGGTACGACTCTGAACTTGCAGCCCTGAAACGCAAGTGCAGAACTGCGGAACCGAAGTGGCAGACCTCAGGCTCACCCTCTGACAAACTGGTCTGTTGCCTGCTCCAAAGGCAATACAGACTCTCCATCCGCACCAAGAAAGGGGCCCACATCCCGGTTCGCAACTCTGGTGCATCCAACAACATGGCTGAACTCTTTAAAATCTGGAGGGAACTAGCCAACCCTTCTGTAGTCTCCTCCTCACCTCTTCCGTCCCAGGTTCTGTGCAACACATTGGTCACACATTTTGCTACAAAAACTCAGGACATCCTGAGCACCCTTGCGTCTGGCTCCTCCTCCCCCACCACCACCCCCTGCCTCCTATGGTGTCTTACCCTCCCTCTTCCTTTCTCTCCTCTTTCTCCCCATCACACCTGATGAGGTCACCAGAGTTGTCCTCTCCATGAAGGTCTCCTCCAAACAGGTCTCCCCCTGTGCCTCCCGAACCATTAAGGACAACATTGGCTCTCTTGCCCCTGCACTTGCTGATTTCTGCAACCACTCTTTTGCTTTTGGATCTTCCCCTCCTCCCTGAAGCACTCCCTTGTGTTCCCCCTCCTGAACAATTCTTCAGCAGACCCTTGTCCAGCCAACTGCCAACCCATATCTATCACACCCTTCTTTGGGAAACTCCTTGCGAAGTTGGCCTTCCCCCAACTCACACACTCAACTTGTTGGTTGCCTCCACGACCATCAATCTGGATTCTGAGCATCCACATGCACTGAAACTGCTCTTCTGAACACCTGTGAAGAACTGCTTGCGTCTCTTGACTCCAACTCTCCAGCTATTCTCATTCTACTCAATCTCAACTTTGCATTTGATTTAGTCAACCAACCCATCCTCACAAAATGGCATGATGACACCCTGTGTATCACGGTTGGCTGACCTCTTTCCTCAGTGACCGTACATCACAAGTTATTCTGGGTTGTTTCTCCTCGCCTGCCTCTATCTCCACCTGCGGTGTCCCCCAGGGCTCCAGCCTCTCTCCCTGGCTCTTTAACAGTTATCTTGCTCCACTGGCATACCTCATTTCCACCTTCTCCTCTAACTTCCAGTGTTGCATAGATGACACACGACTCGTCTTCAAACTTCCCTCTGACCCTCTCCTTACTTCTTCCATCATCCCTGATTGTCTATCAGCCATCCAGTCCTGGTGCACCTCCAATGATCTCTGCCTCAATACCAGCAAGACAGAGATACTTCCTATTGGGACTCCTGCTCCCTCTTTCTTCCCCTCACTCTGGCCATCATCTATCGGCTTTCCGCCCTCTCCTTTCTCTGAAGCCAGAAAGCTTGGAGTCATCTTCGACTCCTCTCTTTCCTTCCTGCCTCTCATTCAGGACATTGCCAAGAAGTCCCACTTTCAACTCTTCCTTCTCAAAGGAATTCTCTCTTTTCTCACTTTCACCCAGAAGCTCAATGTCTCTGGAGTTCTGGGTCTCTCTACGGCCAGACTATTGTAATAGTCTTTTCCTTAATTTATCCTCTTCTTCTCTACAACCCCTACAGCTAATCCAGAATAGGTCAGCGAGACTTATACTTGGCCTCAAGCCCAGGGACTGCATCTCTCCAGCCCTAAAAACTCTCCAATGCTTGTTGCTGCAAGGATCAAATTATAATCCCTCTGCATCCGTGGTGGCTGCTTTCATAGGGTGGGGGGCGCTGCTCCCCCCACCCAGGGCCCCCAAGTGTGCGAGAGAACAGTGTGTATGTGCAGAAGATTCAGAAGTTCTCTTCTGCATTCAGCAGCGTGGCGTGATGGCAGCAATATAATTACATACATAAATAATTATCTGCCGGGCCTGCCGTCTCTCGCATTGTGTCTTTGTCACTCTGGGCCTGCCACAGGGGCGCGTCCCATTATACACATCTTTTTCTACAGTAAAATGCATGGAGCTTTTAGCTCCACGCATTCTACGTAGTAGCCATCAAACCCAGGAGGTTGGCAGGGCGCTAGAGGGGTGACCCCGCCAGTTTTAATCTGTGCGCAAACAGCGCACTAGTGGTCTACTTCAATAATTTCTGTTGCTTAAGCATAGCAACAGAATTATTCTAAATGTCATTGGCTGTTTGCTAGCCAATGACATTTGAGTATGGGTGGGGTGATGGGCGCACAGTGCATGCAAACTCCTTCACACTTCAATCGTGCTGCTTGCTGATTGAGTGGACTGACTCTGAACTGCAGAGCCTAGGCCAGGGCCCACGTGCACCGGACCGGAGTTGGACCTTCCGTGGCGGTAACAGTAAGTAAAGATTACCTCCTCAAACTTAATTTACAGACTTATTTGCAGCCTGTCTGGCCTTCATTTCGCAGGACAGTGCTCCAGGACTGTCATGGAGCCTTGCCGTGGGTAATGCAGGGCCCAGTTTTAGACGCCATCTAGGGCCAGGAGGCTGGGACTTGATGCTCTGCTGGTGCTGGGTGGACTTTCACACCCAACATAGACTAACTCCGAAACGCGATTATTTTCAGATCAAGGGAATTATAGGCAAAGTGACTTGGCCTTCCCTTGATCTGAAAATAATCGAGTTAGTCTGGTCTCCCATAATGGTGTTGGTGATGATCAACGGCTGCTCAAAGTAGCTGATATTTGTTCAGCTTTACGACTTGTAAAGCATAATGAATATCACAGATACTTTAAGCAGCCATAGGCGGCCCTTAGGAGGCCTTGCCCACACAGCACAGACAGAAGCCCCCGCATTGTTGTGTTAATTGCTGCCTGTTGTGCCGCACTTTTGGGGGGAAAAGCCCTCCAAATGGGACTTGTGCTCAATGTAAACTCCTTTGAAAAGATGGGCTTTTAAGGCTGACTAGAGAAATCGTGTAGATAGTGATGTGCTGCGCTGCCCTATTTTCTTCAGCGTTCTTCTCATCCCGTGCTAGTAAGATAAAGTGGGCCAAGTTTACAAAGTGTTTTTCAATGGGAGTGCACCATTGTAAAACGCTCTTGTAAATTAGGCCAATTACCTTTTTTCACCAGAATCAAATTCAAGGACGCATGGGAAAACTGATCATTCGGGAGTGGTTGTATTGCAGTGTGTGGAAGACATGTTTTTTTTTTTATTTAAAACTTTTATTTTTGTCGGCAGAGGTTCACAAGGCACATAGGTCAAGGCAACAAACAATTAAATCAAGCATAGCATAAAACATCGTAATGGTTACAGAATATAGTTCCAACAGTGGTTATAGAGCATCAACAATACAGAAGTACACAGCAGAAATCACGGTGCATGGATGGAGACCGGAGACAAGCCAGAACCGGCCGTGTTCTCACTTTGATTGTTGAGATATGTATTAAATTCGCTCCAGATGTTCCTGGGGTGAGATTGGGCGGGCAGCATTGTCAGGTATTCCTCCTCACAGTTCCGCGACCATGTGAGCATACCCAGCCATTTCTGAGAGGCCGGTGGGGAGGAGCACTTCCAGTTCTGAAGTATACATTTTTTGGCAATCATGCAGCTTATATTAAAAAACTTTTTCAAGCGCTTAGTTTCGTCAGACCCCCAGACCCCAAACAGAACTGCCAAAGGATTGGGATCAATTACAGTTTCAGTTACTGCACTTAGTGTATGAAGGACACTGTCCGAGAAACCGGACAATTTGTTACAGGTCCAGAATATATGCAAGTGATCAGCATCCACCGCCCTACAGCGCGGGCAGAGGTGCACCTCAGAGCGAGCAAACCCCGATGTCCTGCGTGGAGTATAGTAGAGCCTATTGAGAAGCTTATATTGCATGGCACGAAAAAGGAAATTGAGGGAAACTTTTTGTGTGTGGCAGCACATATCCTCCCACAATTCATCAGATATTTCTAGACCCAGTTCAGCCGACCATTCGTCGTGCGCCCGAAGAGCCGGAGTGGGGATGATGTCTTGTAGGATTTGATACAGTGAAGAGACGATGCCATGTGCACCGCCCGAGTTGGCGATGTAGGCTATCGCCGGGTTATCTGGGGGCTCATCCGGAAAGGAGGGCCACATGGTGCGGAACGCGGCCCAAAGCCTGTAGTATTGGAGAGTCTCTAGGGGGGATCTGGTGTGCCCCGGTCTCCAGGTTTGGGGGCCTATGAATTTGCCCTCGGGATAGAAGTCGGGCAGTGCCCGATACCCCAGTGCACCCCGGTGTCGGGCCAAAGCGGTATCAAGCGTGGGCTCCAGGCCCGGAAAGGCCCACACGGGAAGCCATTTGCAATATGGGGAGGGCCCACTTGTCGAGTGTAGCAGATGTGACCAGGCATACAGAGTCGCAGCAATGGGGTCGACGGGGGAATCAGATGTGTAGCGTCGATGTAGTATCAGGGACATCAAGTTGATACCAGCGGAGGCAAGCCGTTCCAGTTTGACATGTGGGCGCACTGGGGAACCCGGGTATCAATGAGTAGCATGCTGGGCCTGGCCCGTGATCCAATATAGTTCTAGGTCCGGAGCAGTAATACCACCCCGTTTGTATGAAAGTGCCATGTCAGTCCACTTCTTGCGCACCGCACCGGAGTGCCAGAGAAATTGTGCGCAGAGCATATGCAATTTAGTGAAGTAAGCCCTCCTGGGTCATATAGGAATGTTGCAAAAGGTGTATAAGAGCTTGGGGAGCAAGATCATTTTAATAAGGGATAGACGGCCAGCGACGGACAACGGGAGAGTGCGCCATCGTGAAATTTTGGTCTCAACTGTTCGTGCTACAGCTGAGTAGTTATCGGCAAGCAAGGTGGGCTTAGTGAGGGACATCTGCACCCCAAGGTATCTCACACCCTCAGGGGCCCAGTGCAGGGGATACTCAGTGGTGGGCTGCAGGGTAGCCTTAGTGAGCGGGAAAATCTCCGATTTGGAATAGTTAATCGTAAATCCTGAGTGGGTGCCGATCCGGGTGATGTCTCTCAGTATGGGATCTAGATGGGTTGTGAGATCTCTGACGTATAGTAAGACATCGTCAGCATATAGAGATATTATTTCTGGATCGTCAACCAGTCGTACTCCTTTACGCGAGTGCCTTGCTCGGAAAAAGTCCGCCATCGGTTCTATCACCAATGCGAAAAGGATCGGGGAGAAGGGGCAGCCCTGTCTGATGCCTCTGAATAGAGTGAACATCTCGGATGTTAGTGATTTGACTCGTGCCTGCCCAACGGGGGAAGTGTATAATAGTTTAATGAACCCTATCATGTTAGGGCCAATGCCCATTGTTTCGAGAACCAGCCACATATATTTCCAAGAGACCATGTCGAAGGCCTTCTGAGCGTCCAGCGTAACTGCTACGGCCTGGACGTCTTGATCTATACGGGACATGACATTGAATAATCTCCTGATGTTATGGGAGGTGGACCTGCCGGGGACAAAGCCTGCTTTGTCCTCCTGTACCAAGTGCGTCATAATGGGCAGAAAGCGGTTAGCAATGATCTTAGCAAAGATCTTTCTGTCTAGGTTCATGAGGGAGAGAGGTCTATAGGACCCGCACTCGTCCTCAGGTTTACCTGGTTTGAGCAGTACCGTGATGGCCGCTTCATGCATGCAAGGGGGAAGGAAAGCGGCTCGGAGTGCCTCATTCCATACCTCCAACAGCCGGGCGGCCAGAATAGCCACGTGCTCTGGGTAGAAGTCTGCCGTGAGGCCGTCAGGTCCCGGCGCCTTGCCTATAGGTAAGTCTGAGATAGCCGATACTATCTCGTCTAGCGTGAACGGGGTATCCAGCTGGTCCCGGTCTGTGGGGAAATTTCCGTGGTGGGGATCTGGTCAAGGAGTTCTCGCATATGTTGTTCAGCATGCTCTACGAGCTGGGAATAAAGGGATCTATAGAACTCGGTAAATATATGCAGTATTCGATGGTCCGCCCATTGAGCGTCACCGTTCTGATCTTTTATGGAAGTGATCTGCGTGCGGCCCAGTTCCCCCCTCACAAGTGTCGCAAGTGTCTTACCGGGCCTGTCCCCCTCCCCATATTTCCTAGCGGCCTGCGGGCGGCTGAAATAATGAACTTCGCTGGTTGCTAGTGTTAAACACCTGAAGCTCGTCAGAGATTTGGGCCAGAGTGGTGGGGTCAGTCCCGCAGGAGCAACATTGTTCTAACCTTTTCAGTTTGGCCTCAGATCGCCCAAGAGCGGCTCCAATAGCTTTCAACACCCCCGCCTCTCGGGAAATAGACATACCCCTAATGTAAGCCTTAAAGGCCTCCCATCTGACCGCGGCGGTCGTGTCTTGAAGAGAGTTAAGCTCAAAGAAGGACTCAATGTCAGCTAGTATCTCAGATTTAAACACAATGTCTTTTAGAGCTTCGGACTTAAAGCGCCAGGTGCAGAGTGTAGGGATGGGAATTCTCAGCCCTAAGGACAGTGTGACTGGAGCGTGATCCGAGAATGTGCGGGGCAAAATGCGTGTATCCTCCACCCTACCCATGACCTCTCTCGAGACCAAAAACAGATCTATCCTGGACGAACTATCATGTCCAGAAGAGTAATAAGTGTAGTCCCGCTGCTGGGGGTGAAGTGTTCTCCAGGCGTCACAAATGTTGAGCGACTGCATGCGGCCATGCAGCCTGCGCGCCACGCCAGACAGAGCTCTGGGTGCCATGGCAGTTCTGTCCAGGGCAGTGTCCAGTATAAGGTTCAGGTCCCCCCCCCATATGATCTGCACCCCCACGAAGCCCAGCAGTATGGTAGTTACAGTGTCAAATAATTCCGGAGAATCTACATTGGGACAGTAAGTGTTAACCAGCAAATACTCTTTATTGATCAGTGTGCAGTGTATTATAACATAACGACCCTCAGGATCAACATAGCTTTTATGCAGCACAAACTTGATTGATTTGTGGATCATTGTGAAAATGCCAATAGATTGTGTGGAGTAAGAGGTAAAGAACCTGGCAGAACCCCATGATGGGGCAACAGCCCTCGGAATGAGGCCATCGTAGTGTTTCTCTTGTAGAAGCAATATCTTGCAATTGTGTCTGTTAGCATATGCAACGATCTTGCGGGCCTTAGCGTGGTTGCTAAACCCCCGAATGTTCCAGGACATTATGACAGTAGCCATTTCAGAGGAAGGTATCTACAGACACAGTACCCATAAATCAGTGAACATCCCAGCTCCCGTGATGGTATGAGCTCCCAGAGTTGGAAAGGCAAGTGGGCATGTGGCCCTTCAGCATGCGCGCCGCAAAACCTTGTGTGCCTTTTTGTAAAACAACCCCTTTCCCACCCCCCACCCTCACCACTAACCATGGATCAGCAGTGTGAACGTCACCCACCCCTAACAGCGCACAGTTGGGCCGTCCCCAACCTGGCCCAATCTGCCCCGAGGCCCAACTGGGGCCAACACACACCAAAGAATTGGGAAAAAACAGTGCAATCGCAATGGGGTGCGCCGTTGCCGTGCACCAGCACGCTTGAAGCCAAATGGCTCAGTTGCAAAAACGAACAGTGGTGGCGGACTCGCGGCGCAGGCCCCGCCCACGAAGTGGGTAATCGGGGCACGATTACCGACGGTAATCGGTAGCACACGAGCCCCTACGGTTCTGAAATAAACCAAAACAGTTTCGACAGTCAAATATCGTACATCCCTGCATCTCATATGCGGGGAGCGGGGTATATAACTGAGAGATTAAGGACCTGAACAATAGGAAGACAGAAATTGAGGTAGGACAACAGAACAATGTGAGACCAGCTCTGTGGAGTGCGTAGTAAGGATGTGTACACAAACGCTGCGGCTCGCAAGGACTGCAGGGGCAGAGCGTCACAATAAACAGAGCATCCTTACCAGTACCACAGTGCAGATTAAGTAAACAAGTTCAATAAGTGTCCACAGTCCGTGCCATTCACAGTTGATTAGCGTCCACTCAGCCTTCTACAGAGCCCTGAAGCGGTATTTGCATCTCAATGAATTTCACCGCCTCGTCTGGGACTGTGAAAAAGTACAGTTTGCCCTTATGAGTGAGTTTGAATCAGGTCACGATGAGAGCAGGGCCCAGCGAAGGCCCAATGGCGGCGAGGCACGGCGGGACAAGAATCTCCAGTTCCGAGAGTCCGATTTCTCCCAGAACTCGACGTGCGGATAGAGCTCGATGGCCACTGTGCAGGGATCGTAGCAGGGACACAGGATCCAAAGCAGAACCGCAGATGTCAACGGATAAGAGGCGGCTAGGCACGGAGCTCTTACACTAGGCAGCCATCTTGCAGGCTGCTCAACAGCGCTCCCCGGAACACATGTATTTAACGTTGTGTGTTTTGATGTTGTGTGTCCGAGTTTGCCCTATTATTTTATAGGGCACAGACAATCCACTGCACCTGCTAGTTTGGACCAAAGCAGGTACTCCCTTAAACGCAGATTTGATGTTTTTGTGCCTGCCTGCTGTCAGTTATTTTTACTTCTGCATTATATGTGAGCTTTGCCCCTGGGTTCTAGGCCCTAGGGACAGTCAGCGGTCCTATAATGCTTTGCTCAGGTGCTGTTTTGGCTCTTTCCACAGTGTAGGCAATGTAGTAGGACTCGGACTATGCTGGGAGTACTCCAACTATGACACCTGCTGTGATTCTTACATTTGCATTGTGCTCGATCTTACCCATGTAGGGTTCAAATGTGCATTGTGCATGTGGGGGAGTCAGCATAGCCCTCCATGGCACCAATCCCAGAATACCAACTAGATGATCTGCATGCACCTCAGCCCTAGGCTCCAGATCTGCTCATGCCGTGTGGAGCTAGAGTCGTGTGATCCTGGCCCATCGATGGGGCTGCACTGCCGGCTGCGGGCTGAGTGTCCCTGCTGGGGCCGTAACTAAGGTGAGTTCACAGGCCTGGTCCTTCCATTAATCTTTTCAGGTTGAAGGCCGTGTCTTCCCCGACTGCGCAGGGGGACGTGATTTTGAATGGTGCCCGCTGGTAGTAGCATTACCCTATTCAAATATGGTTGTATATCAAACTTTCCTTCAGTATGTTTGTTTAATTTGCCAATTTAAACAAAAGTCTTCAACTATTGGGGAATCAACATATCACCCCTTCTATCAAGAGCTGATATTTGGCTGGTAGCTGCTGAGATCTTGCTGAGATCTGTGTGTGTTTTCAATACCCTAGAGTGTGTTCTTAGACCAGAGAGTCACCAGTCAAAGTACAATCCAACAAAGACACCAACTAGAAGGCAGAACTGGCGAAAACACTTTTACTGTTGTAGTAAATCACCACTTGCGCCAAAAGCAGGCTTGGCTGCAGATGTGGCTGGCTCGTGGGGGGCAATTTTAAAATGTTTGGGGCCCCCCCTTGTCTACAGCTTTGAAATCCAGTCTGAGGCACCCATGCAGTGCATATATTATAGAGATGAAGACATGGAAAGGGAAGGGGGTTAATAATTGCAAAATATCACGGGACTCGCAGCTAGCTAGTTGCTGAAATACTAAATGTCCACTGGAAAGCCAGCCAGCTCTTTGTCATCAAGATGCCAATGTAGTAGAACCCAGAGTAAAAATGCAAAGAGGTGATATGAACGCTGCTGGATACTGCAGGAGGCCTGGAAGAGGTGATAGCCTGAGGGCACCAGTAAAGGCATCTTGTAGCATGTGCGCTGCAAAGCACACACAATGTATTGGATTAACACATATTTTTGCCTTTTTATAAGAATTCCAGCATGGGGGCAGCTCCTAGATGCTCATTTGAACTGAAAGGTTGAAAGGCACTGGCCCATCCCTGGCTAAAAGGAAAGGTGGTGGGTTACTTTACGTCTAATGTTTCTTCGACAATTTTGCTCTGTGATGTTTCACACATTGTATTATTATTAAATGCAACACACCATTATATTCCAGCAATGTATAACTGAAGCATGTCTCCTTAGTGCCAGGCAAATACCCAATACTTGAACAAGCCAAAACTACTGGCTTTGCCCTTGTTTTAAACAGGAGTTCAGTGAATGAAAATAGTGCTTCGAGATAGAGTGGCTGAAGGCAGACCTGGTTAAGACATTTTTACAACACCAGTAAAATTAGGACAAATGTTGCATTAATTAAGTGGTAAACAAGTAATATTTTAGCTTAGTTTCTCCCCTTTCAGATAATGCCTAAAATACCACCTTAGTAATATTTCTATGGGTTTGGACAGTAAATTGTACATTTTGGAAGCCATTTTTCAAAAGTTCCTGGGGGGAGAACCCCTCACACCTTCCTTGCTGTGGGTTGGGCTCGCTTGCTGTGCTCGCTCGCTCCCAAATTTGCCCAGAGAAATTTGCGCCCCACCACCTTTCAAAGTCACCAGCCGCCACTGCTCTGCATTATACATAAGGCTGTCTGAGGCCAGGGACCACGCTATCTACAACTTGCTCTCACTAAATACTCTCCCTCCAGATCTTTATGCTCACCCGGCACCAACTCTCTGTGTGCCGGTTGGTTCTCTAAACAAAGAGCTGGTGGCCGATCTCTTTCCTCAGCAGGCACCCTCCTATAGAACAGCCTCCCCCGTCCTTGTTTTGAGCGGGATCTCCTCAAATTCTGGACGTTCCTCAACACTTTTCTTTTCACCTCTTCCTTCCTTCCCTCTCCTGCTAATCCCACAGTTGCTGAGATTGGTGCCCAGAGCCCTTATGTGTCCTTCTGGGCTCTGGCCTCCCACACCCAATCGTCTTCAGCCTCCTCCTGCTCCCAGCACTTGCCTTGAATCTATTGGCCTACACCACCGCAGGCCCGCACTTACTTATTTATTGGCAGCTGACCACTCCTTAGCTCTTCCTCCACTTGGCAACTACAGCTACTCACTCCCTTCCTGGCACACCTAGCACTTCCTCCCTCTCACCCATCCCTTTTCTCCCTGCACGTGCAGGTTCTGAATGCTCACAAGGCCTAGTATGTCCGCCTCTATCCTACATTGGTTTAATTGATTTTCCTTCCCACGTTTCCTCCCTCTTGACCTGTGGGCGCTTGTAAACACAATTTACTTGTTGTAAAAGTGCCTTTCAAATGAACAATAAATAAATAAATAATTAATTAAACACCTCCATGATACACCTCCAATGTTCACATCCAGGCAATAGGTGGTGGTAATGTTTGTTCTTCTGAAGACCTTTTATTTTAACAGTAGTAAAAAGCAAACAAGTCCCTTCCCTGCAGGAGAACAATGGGCCTCATTATAAGTATGGAGGTAAGGCAACAACGGCGCTGGTATCGCTACCAGCACCGTTGCTACTGTACAGCCATACTATGAGTTGTGCTCGTGGGTCTCATTCTGCCCGCCAGGTCCGACGTTATAAACGGTGCTGGTGTATCCGAGCTAACCATTCCCATTCAGCCCTACGGGGCTGAATGGGGATGGGGAGTCCCTTATTGCCAGCACCCACTAATGGGCAATTACAGGGTCTGCCGAACTCAGCATGGCCTGATAATTGCCCATTCGCGGGTGCGGTTAAAATCACAGGTTCGGCGGCAGCCGTGCCTTTGCTACAGGTACGGCTATCACCAAACCTGTAATGAGGACCAATGTCTGTAGAAGGAAGGCAAAGTAATCATTGGGCCTCATTACAAGTTTTCCGGTCCGGTAACAACGGTGCCGGTGAGCTACCGGCACCGTTGTTACCGGACCAGCAAACTACGAGTTCTGCTCGCGGGTGCCTTTCCACCTGCCAGTTCTGACCTGGCGAGCGGACCGGCACCTGCGAGCAGACCTCGACGGATGCACCGGCACCATTTATGAATGATGCCGGTGCATACGGCCTCCCCATTCCCATTGAGTCCAATGGGACTCTAACGGGAATGGGGAGTAATAATTACTAGCACCCGGCAATGGAGGTTTACTGGGTCCAATGGGGCTGGAATGCCCCGGTAAGTCCCCATTGCTGGGTGCCGGTAAATCCATGACTCCGGTGGCAGCCGTGCTGGTATTTACCGGCACGGCTACTGCCGGACTCATAATGAGTCCCATTCTCTCTTAGTCGAGTTTCATGGGTACTGAAAAGTGCCGGTGATTGTTTAGCCACAGGAATTTGCTTTGAGACTCGGATAGTGTGATGTTCGCGGGCAAACAAAGCGTGGAATGGATGATGAAAGCTCTGAGTATGGCGGACGGATTTAACACCCGACCAGAATCAACTAAGGCAGCTACAACGAGCGAAGGAGAGACACGATAGTTAGACATCGCTGTGTTGGTACGTTCACTTCGCTCTATGTTGAGCTAAGGAGTCAGCTGATTGTGTTTGAGAGCCGTGATGCACTTATGTATTTACCGTGGTGTCGGTGATTGTTTAGCCGCATGAATTCATTTTGGGACTTGAATAGTGCGGCGTCCGTGGGTAAAAGCGTAGAATGGAGGATTAAAGCTTCAAGGAAGGCGGAAGCATGGATACCTATTCAGACATAGGAGTTTTACAACACCTTCAGAGTCGAGGTAATAACTGGGCTAAGCAATATGACCTAGATAAAGAAAAACAGTACAGCAGATTTTGTATTATGGTAATAAGCAATACATAGAGTGATGTTGGCTTGAGAGTAGCAATAAGGCAGATGTTACCGATATCACATAGAAATAAAACTATGTTTTGGTCTTTTTAAGAAAAACCCCTTTTTCTGATAAAACAGTGACAGATCCTGTGATTGTAGAGTGAATAATAGATGAGGCCCGTGATGCGAGGGTTGTTACTTCCAATTCCGATTAGATATAGTTTGAGTTTCCTTTTTCTTTTGTGTTTTCCAGAGATTGAGTCGTCCGACATAAGTGTTGTGACTCTCCCCTTGAACCGTTGTCAAGCGACTATGTGGAATTAACATACAATATAGGTCTTACTGACTGTTGTTTCTTGTTTTCTTCCCTTGTTGTTTACTCCCCCAGGTCAAGAGTTTTGTGTAGCAGATACAGATTGTATTGGACTAACAACACACAGAGCTGTGTGATGAGTAGTGTGTATTCACCCGTGCAATAAGAGATATGGTTGAAGGGTACATATGGTCCCCCTGATGAAGTTCAGAAGAATTGTGATTAACTAATATGTGCTGAACGAAACATGTTGGGTTGTCAAGAGTATTGTGAATTACCAACAATACATTAGAACAATATATTGAGTTGTAAATAACCCCAGGGTAGCTAGTAATGGGGATGAAATCTACTATGATTATGGTATGATTTACACGGGGTATCCTAAAAGTGAAAGGATCCCATGAGCTACTGACCATTGTGTTCCTTTATGTATAACTAGTGATGTGTCCATAAATGTGCTGTACATTATATAGTTTTGTATAGGCAGGGTGTTTTTAGGGTTGAGCACATTAGATGTTTTTTTTATAAAACTACAACAATTTTCTATATTTTTTCTATGATTAATGTGGTATTCCAATTTTACCAAAACATTTTCTAAAGGGTTTTAATATATGTGAAATTTTACAGATTGTTTTAGAGTGGTGTATGATTAATTGTGATGTATATGAAATAAAATTGTGATTGTATATTTGTGTTATGTTGATTGTGTGGTAACTTAGTACCTATTTGTTCAAAGTACTAAGTTGTTGAGACCTGGGGATCACAGAAGGGGTTAACAAGGTGACGTTTCTGATCTTTTGTTTAATGATTGTCCATAATTTGCCTTGAGGAGCTTGGTCATAACGTCATTAAATAGCTCCATGTCTCTATTTGTTTTTTGTACTGAAAATGACTCCCCATCCCTCCACAATCCTCCTACATGCACCCACAAATTGGTCGTTCTCATAGATCACTGCATTCCACTGATGTCATACTTCTCTACAACATGATATATAATCTAAGATGTCATAGAGTAATACACTTGGTGGATATGATCACACATAACACTAGTAGTGCTTGGGCGCGCTGTATCTTTTGGACAAAGGCTTGCATACCGCAGGTATTACATTTAGTGGTGCCTAACAGCACCCCATTTACTGCATTTACTCTCGCAGACTACAAATGATACATTTAGTGGTGTCCTAGTGCTTTAAACTCACAACAACAAAACGTACAACTTAAAAACACTAGCGACATTTTGTGGCTTTTGTCCTACACAGTACAGATGATGCAATGAATGTTACCTTCACATTAGGTAATGCAATTAATAGTGGCTGGCTTTTTGGGGTCTATTCTTGCAGGATAAAGATGACGCATATTTCTTCCTACCAACAATATACTGCATACAATGAAAATGACTTAATTCTCTAGTTCACATGACTATAAAGCTAAATACACCTAATGTACACGAAATATTGCATAGCTGACCAATGATACCCCAGTCATTGGGCCTCATTCTGAGTATGGTGGTAAGGGATAGCGGCCACCGGTAACAAGACCAGTGGCGGTAATCCCTTACCGCCATACTCCGAGTTCCCTTTGCGCCCTCGCCCTTAACGCCTGCTTTGAGCAGGTGTTAAAGTCGAGGGCGCAAAGGGGCCTCCAAGCCAATAACGGTGACCGTAATGAACGGTCACCGTTATTTGCATCTTCCCCATTCCCATTGAGCCCTATGGGGGCTCATTTGGGAATGGGGAAGAGCCTTGGTGAATGGGGAATTACCGCCCCGCCAACCTTGGAATGGGGCGGTAATTCCGCCATCCACCAAGGCGCTGCCGGTCCGGGTACGGCGTCAACCAAGGCGTTAATAGCGCCATTGGTTAGCGCCGTACTCGGAATGAGGCCCATTATCTATTTACCCTCAGCACTTCCTACAGGTTTAATAGTGCACGGTAAGCTTTCTGCTGGTAGGGTATTTTCTATTTGAGTTAGGGTGCAATGTGCATGTTAAATCAGCAACAATAAACACTATTTCACCACAAGCAATAAGAAAATAATGATAAACCTACAGCTGAGGGACTGGAACGTAAGGTGATGATAAACATTGACACCAGGTAATACCCATGTTTCTGCAGCTACGACGTTCTTTCATCGTCAGGCATTTCAAAGCCTGCAGTTTAAACGTGTTTCGATTTCTGCATATGAGATGTTTCCAACTAAAACGCATTGTCAACTTCTATGACACACTGTTGTCACATAAATTGCCATCTTATCCGTCAGCATGTTATGCATCTTAAAAATAGTAAATGTGAAGCTTTTTCTAGAAACATTACATTTGAATGGCTGGTGCTTTTTGAAAGCATTTTAGAAGAAAGAAGATGGAAGCCTATCTTATCGAAGCATACTTTGTATTTGTTACCAGACTGCGCCCTTTCCAGATCATAATGCAACATCAATCCATAATCACTTGAAATGGAGAAGAATGGCCATGTAAGACTTCTCTCATGTAATTGTTTGTGTAAGATTTATTGAGCGCATGTCCAACTAAAGGGATCTTTCTGTTATTTTCAGGAAGGGAAGTGAAGGAAGAAAAAATGGAACGGAAAGAAAATAGGGAACAAAGACAGGGCTGCTAGGTGGTGGGAAAAAACAGGTCCTAATGCTACTTGCTAAGCAGAGGAACCTGGGGTGATTGGATGGGGCCACATAGGGAGTTTCAGAGCAGGGGGGAAAGAAACCAGAAGGATGAGAACCAAGGTGCTGTTGACTAAACCTGAGGGATCTCATAGAGTGGGCAGAGCTAAATGTTATGGCTTTGAAAATACAGTCAGGCTTACATTTGGAGGTAGGGAAGAGAGGGCAATATTGGGCAAAGCTCAGTCGGACAAACAAAGAGGGGTAAATGTTTTTTAACCTTTCACTGGCAATTTTGTGGAGTTGCTCTATGGCAGGGGGGATGTGATTGAAGCAAATGATTTATCCAGAAGCCAGGCAGTAGAATTTAGAAATAACTGTCAACTTCTAGAGAAAGAGCATTACCATAGTCTAGTCAAGCCAGAATGGGGGCAGGGGCCACTGAGAAGACGGGTAATGGGCGTCAGAACATTAAATTGGTAAAAGTAGGAGTTTATGACCGACTTGACTTCAAGGACCATGGCCCGGGACTTGTCCACCTTGGCCCCTAGATTTTGTACCCATGCTGGGGGATAGGCTACCGTCTCTGCTCAGAGGTCAGAAGGAACGATTGCAGCAATTGCCTAACCTGTTCACCAACAGAACCTCTGTTTTGTTTAACTTGAGCCAGTTACCCAAACATTCACACATCTAACCTCCCCATACCACAGATAATTGCCTTCAAAATACTCTGCATTGTATTCAAAGCCATCCACCTCAAAACTCCATCTTGTATTCATGAAAAACTTAAACCATCACCCACACAAACACCAGACAAGCCAGACAACAAAGTCTACACATATCACTATGCAAACTCATATGGACACAGAAACAAGCATCCAGGGCCATGGAACACCCTACCCTTTCACACACGCACTGAATCCTCCATCACCACTTCCAGAAACAGCCTGAAAACATACCTGTTTCCCAACACATAACACGGCCATTCTCCAATGACACCACTTGTCTATCCTAATCTTCCTAGCCATTCCTGAAAACCTTTTGTATCTTTCCCAACTCCCACCTTTTCAATATTTGAACCATGTAAGGTGCTCCGAGATCCTCTGCGTAGGGCCAGTGCTAAATAGAAATTCCAATAAATCCTTACTGAAGGAGCACCTTTTAAATGAAAATATTCAAAATAACATTACAACACTAACCACCAAGTTCCGAGATCAATTATCAATCTGTGTTATAATAGACAAAAATTATGTTTTATATACTTAAAAATAATGAAATGTAGCCATTCTGTAAAATAGGTCACTTTACTAAAGGTGCAACATAGCACTGGAATGCTGTAGAAAAAAATAGGAGCAGCTTGAAAGCCAGGACCTTGAATGGATGTGTTAAGCAATTATGTATTATGCCCTAATATAAATACTTGGTAGGTATCCACCAGCATAATATGGCCCTGAACGCAGCTAATATGCACATTACTAATGCTTCTATGTCAAATGATTTCCAAATGTAACTCTACAGATTATGACAACAATCGTTAAATAAGTATTTCGTTTTTTTTCCCTTCTCTAACGTTTTCAGGCACTTAATCCCACTTAATTGGAGCTAGATGATAAAACGTATGGATGGTTGTCTCCAGCACACCACCTAGGTCTATGATCATGCTCAAGATTAGTTTGACAATATTAATCGAGGTAGGACTAACCCAGTGATACATAGTACATACTAATAGTACTAGTACATAGCAATCGAGACTAGACCACCATGTAGGTCATAATGCTAATAATTTTATTACACGGAAATTCTCTCTTCCCCTGTTTTTCTCCTTTTTCTTGTTCTCTGTCTTCCCTTATTGTTTCATGCAAAAAAAAAAATGTAGCTAATATATGGGATTGTCCTGATGAAAAAAGGCTGTTTTGTGTTCTACAAATTTATGACAATGCCCTCGCTCAATGCCTCCAATAAGTAAAGTATTTACTCACATTTACTTTTCAACTTTTCACTGATGGGGAGCAGGTGCAAGTGGATCTAAGTCACCTGGCCTAAGCCTCGCCCACCTGGTGCCTTCCAGTTTGCTGCTCTTTTCCCTACTTAGCAAGCCCCGCCTACCTGGTGCCTTCCTGGTTGCCAATCTTTTCCGTACTTTAGGAGCCCTCCAGCCTCTTTTACTTTGCTAATGGGGAGCAGATGCAAGTGGATCTAGGTCACCTGGCCTAAGCCCCACCCACCTGGTACCTTTCAGGTTGCCGCTCTTTTCCCCAATTAGCAAGCCCCGCCCACCTGATGACTTCCTGGTTGCCGCTCTTTTCCCTACTTGAGGAGCCCTCCAGCCTCTTTTCCTTTGTTGATTGGGAGCAGGTGCAAGTGGATCTAGGTCACCTGGCCTAAGCACCACCCTGCCTTTTCCTTCCTGCTCTTAACTCTTAGATCAAGGGCGTCTCTTGCCCGGCATCCGAAGTGAAGGACAATTCCTGTTTGGGCCTGTTCGGACCAGGAGGACCCTACTTCTGCAGGAGTCTGTCCTGAAATATTATGGTTTCACCATCACCGTCTTGTGGCCAATGCTGGATTTGACTTTTATGGACTTAATTGATTCACGGTGCGTCACCCTTTCTCAACTCTCATGCTGGACTTCCTTTGCATCTTGTACTAATGGTGGCCCTGAATCATGATGTTCCCATCTTCATCTTGTATCCTGTGTGTGTACGACATGTCTGCACACTGGTCCCTGATGTGGAAACACCGTCTCATGGTTCTCCTGAAGACAGCCTCTCCAACCGCAGCAGCCCCATCGTAGATGCCACCATGAGCCCCAACACCTCCCCTGCATCCCCGCGCACACCTGTCAGTCCAATCAACAGCACACCTCAAAGACCCATCGTCAGAGGAGCTGCTGTGATGGGGCGGCTGGATGTGATGGAGGCTCAACAGCTGCGAATAGAGGCCAGGTCGGTTGAGCAAAACCACCATATCAAGGCTATCAGCCGTGCCATACGCAATGCTGCCAAGACCATGGCATGTGATAATGCACGTACCCATACAGTGGTGGAGGGCTGTACAGCAGCCCTGACAGGATTTGGACAAAGAGCACACGAAAGGTGTGAGGGCCAATCTGCACATGCTGAGGAGATGCGGGAGGGAAACAATCTGCTCCGCCAGCAGCTGCAGTTTTCAGGAGCTATACCATCTGCCTCTACAACACCCACAGAGTGATCCCTGGAGGCTTTGCCCAGGCGCCGTACCCTGCACAATCTCCCACACCGCTCACCAGAGGGACCCGGATGTGGGAAGCGCCCACAACCATCCTAGATGGACATAGCACAGTTGTGCCGAGCCCTGGGCACATGGACCCACTTGCACAGTTTTGGGGAGTTCCGAGGGGGAGGGGGATTGTGTGCTGGGGAGTTCACAGGGGGAGGGGGAATTGTGTGCTGGGGAGTTCACAGGGGGGAGGGGGGAATTGTGTGCTGGGGAGTTCACAGGGGGGAGGGGGATTGTGTGCTGGGGAGTTCACAGGGGGTTGGGGGATTGTGTGCTGGGGAGTTCACAGGGGGTAGGGGGATTGTTTAACTAATAATAAATCATGTTCATTATGCATACAAAGCATGGACATTCATGATTGTGTTAAAGTGCTCTTTAATTTACAAGTGATATGTGTCACATGTACCAATCCACCTGATCAAAAATAATTGTCAATCGAGGCCTGTCTGGCCAACCTCCCCTCCCTCACCCCATCCCTGTATGCATGTGTCCCTGCTTCACGCACATTTTCATCATCACTCCCATCCCTAGGTGGCTGGCCATCAGCATCAGGGGGCAGTGGCACATGTCTGCGACAGCAAATGTTGTGCTGCATGGCACAGGTCAGTACGATTTTGCCAACCTTCTCTGGTGCATACATCAATGCCCCTCTCGTATGGTATAGGCAACAGAAGCGTGCCTTCAGCAATCCAAATGCCATTTCCACACAGATCCGTGTACGCCCATGGGCAATGTTATATGCCAGCTCTGCTGGAGTGTGTGGATTACGCACAGGGGTCATGAGCCATGTGATATGATATGATATGATAGGTTACTTATAACGCGCTTAATACCCAGAGGTTTCTAAGCGCGGACCCGGGGATCGAACCCATGTTGCTCCGTGTCATCTTGTTTCCAAGGCAAGCACGTTGCCGTTGAGCTATCCTCCCGCGAGTACTGCGGGTATCCAGAATCACCTGCAGGGGAGAGAATGCAGACATGAGGCCAAGGTTGCTTCAGTGGGTGAACAAGGCTCAGACATCAGTGACATTGGCAGCAGATTCAAGTATGTGTTGAAATGGTTAATGCTATCTCAGTGCAAGTTGTCATACATACTTCAACTTCCGGGACATGCATGGGCTGAGGTTTACATGCAGCAGTGTTTCAATTTTTATGTCAATGATTATGTGTGTCACACTCATGTAGTACATGTACACCATTTTTCATATAGCTACTTTCGTTGTGGTGTGTGCTGTGCAAGGTACAGTATTCAATCAATGGACTACTTACTGCATTCACCACCCCAGTGTCTGAATGCCACATTACTCTTGTCCCTTATTTCTGGATGAGGGTACCCTCATATATCCATTTTCATGCGACATGTTGTTAGGTCATTTGTTGCGGCTTTTGCTATGGCTGGTGTTGCATTTGCTACTTGGCACAATCATGCATATTTGGCCAGGCATGTGATTGGCCAATCAGGGGTCACTATCTCAGGGATGGTCATTGTCGTGACTCCAACTACTCGTGTATATTGGTTTTGTGAATGTGCCTACATTAGGACTCTATTGGCATGACTGTCTGGTGGCCTGGGTGGGATATCTCTTCTGTGTCAGGAAGAGGAGCAGCACTGTGACACACAAAAGCTGCTTTGAGGTAGTTGGGGTTCCATAGGTGACTGTGCTTTCACAAGAGTGTGTCATTCAGGGTGTGTTCTGCTGTGTGGAAAGTGTGCAAGGGTTCTCGTGCGAGGCACCTGCATAGAAATGGTGCTGTGCTGGTGCTGCGTGTGGCTCCTGCTGGCATGCAGTGATTCCTGTGTGTATGCGCCCCCAACTCCATCAAGGTTTGATTCGGCATGCATTTCAGACAAGATTTGTACTCACCCAACATCCATGCGTTTTGGCCTAGCTGCCTCTCCATGTAGGCTGGCAGGGTACTGTTGCGCCGGACCATGGAGTCGTAGGTGGATCCTGGGTAGCTAGCACAGCAGTTGGTGACGGTTAGGTCTGGGCTACACGTCATCTGCACGTTCATGGAATGGTAACTCTTACGGTTCCTGTAGGCTGCCTCATGTTCTCAGGGTGCTACTAGTGCTACATGTGTGCTGTCTATGACATTCGGGACTTGGACAATGGCATGGAACTCTGCCTTGAGCTGGTTGACCTGTGCCTGTGTGGCTGGCAATGCAATGTGCTCATTGACATGGTGCAGCAGTGCATCCAGCACCTGCCCCAGTACAGCATGAAGGTGTAACGCTCACCTGATTCCCACAGAGGCGCTGGTCTAGGCAGGAAGGTGTCTGTGACTCAAAAGGTGATGTGCAGGACTCGGTTGGCTTCTGGGGCTGAGCCTCTTCGCACTGTGTGTCGAACTCGAAGGGTGAGATTTCTGCAGGTGAGAGAATATGGGGGTTAATGATCTGGGCAGTTGAGTGTCTCTCTCTCTCTCTCTCTCTCTCTCTCTATTCCCAGCTTCCCCGTAGAATCCCCCAGGTCAACGTGCTCACCTTAGATAGGTGAATGCTGGGCTCTCCATCTGCGTATGGTGCAGGGTGCCGTTGCCAGTTCCTTCACTGGGTAAAACGTAGGCCTCTTAGCATCAGAGGATCGCTACCGCCGTTAACTGCACGAGCGGTGAGTTTCCATACACCTTTTGTCCTTAAAGTCTTTAGGTGCGAGGGCACTTTTATGTAGATCAGGGTTTGGTATAATGCTTTCTCCTATTTGTTTTGCAGGGCTCTGGGGACAGAAGATGGTGTGAAGGGAGCCGAAGCTGGAGCCAGAGCCTTGGAATGGGAATGAAGCGCTTGGAATGCGTGAGTAAATGCAAGCGCTCTAACTGTTTCTTTTCTCTTGCAGCTGCGGGTTCGTGCTGAAGAGATGCTGGAAAACGCCGGAGTATTTGCAGGCGTCCTATTATGGCGAGCGCGATGGGCGTAAGTAAATACCTGGCTAATGTCTCTCCTTTTGTCTTTCAGGTCCGGATTGCAGCGTTGGAGACCCAGAGTGCCGGTAAGAAATAACTATGCCTTTGTTTTCACAGGCGGAGATGCAGCGTGATGAAATGGTCGCTGCCGATGGATCAGGTGAGTAATGCGCGGCGTATGAAGGTTGCCGTGCTAACCTGTAGTTTCTTATTTTGCAGGTGCTGCTGAAGACTGGATGCGGGATGGTAAGTATTGTTCTTGCAGGTTCTGCTGAAGCCTGGATGCAGGAATGTTAAGTATTGTTCTTGCAGGTTCTGCTGAAGACTGGATGCAGGAATGGTAAGTATTGTTCTTGCAGGTTCGGGCCCGGATAGAAGAAAAGCTGGAACAGACTCGGTGAGCGTTCGGCTGCAGATGCAGAATAACGCGAAGCACGTTTCATCAACCGGGTGTGGTTTAAATAGCCTTGGAGTGCTGAGGCGTCTTCCTCCACGGCCCCGCCTAGGTAAAAAAAGAGTTCCTGTTCCAGAAGAGTTCCAGTGTTGTATCCAGGGAGTGGAGCTTGCCCCACCCAGGTAAGAAAGTAGTTCCGGCTTACTGAGGATTCCTATGCAGCTGGTAAGTAAGCAGCATGGTCTGCTGCAGGTAAGTCCACCCAAGCATCTTCATATAGATTATGAGCCCGGCGCTTCCAGTGCCGGGACCGATGGCATTGATGAGCCTGGCGCCACCGGCGCCAGGACAAGGTCCAAAAGGTCCCAGTGGTGACCGGCTGGTGCCTAGGATTAAGGTTAGGGACCTGCTTCCAAGGACGTTGGGCTGGTCCTGACTCCTTGGAAGCAGTGATCATGACAGTACCCCCCCTCAAGGCCCCTCCCAAGCGTGTCTTCTCCGGGGGTTTTGGTTTGTCGGGGTGATTCAGATGGAATTTCTTGACCAGACGAGGTGCATGGACATATTCTGAGGGTTCCCAAGACCTTTCCTGGGGGCCGTATCCTTTCCACTCAACCAGATAATATAATTTAGATTTGGAGATTTTGGAATCTAGGATTTCCTTTACTTCGAATTCGAGTTCTCCATCTACTAAAACAGGTTCTGGGTGTTCGGTCAATCGGGTTTCTGGTTGTACTGGTTTTAGTAAGGAGATATGGAATACTGGATGTATTTTCATATGCGAAGGTAATTCCAATTTGACAGCTACCGGATTAATTATAGCAGAGATGATATAGGGTCCAAGGTATCTCGGAATGAAGGTGCGGGGTCCTTTTAGAGGCAGGTGCTTAGTGGATAACCAGACCTGATCTCCTACTGCGTAGTGAGGGGCCTCTTTACGGTGTTGATCTGCTCCTTTCTTGAATTGAGCTTTAGCTCTTTGCAGATGGGCAGTGGCTTCCTTAAAAGCACGGGTGATCTCAGAGTGCAAGTGATCCACAGCAGGTGCTTCGAATTCTTGGGGAGGATCCAGGTTCGAGGTCCTAGGATGGTGTCCATATAATAGGAGGAAGGGAGTCTTCCCGGTTCCCGAATGAGTCGAATTGTTATAAGCGTACTCCGCGATCCAAAGAATGTCCTTCCAAGGGTTTTCAGTTTGTTGGAGCATGCAACGTAGATATTGCTCTAGAGTTTGATTTGTCCTCTCGGTTTGTCCGTCAGTTTGGGGATGGTGACTGGTTGAAAGTCTCACATCAATTTGGGCTAAACGACAGCAACTTCGCCAAAAGTGGGAGATGAATTGACTTCCCCTATCGGAGACCAAAACCGAGGGAAAACCGTGTAGCTGAACGATGTTTTCTAAGAATTCTCGGGCCAATACTGAAGCTGTAGGTAGGCCTTTCAGGGGAATGAAGTGAGCCATCTTGGAGAATAGATCCACGACTACTAAAATGGTATTATACCCTGAGCATGGAGGTAAGTCCGTGATGAAATCCATGGACAGGGTATGCCATGGACAGGGAGGGATGTCTAGTGGATGTAAGAGGCCGGCTGGTTTCTCCTTCTGACTTTTATTTTGGGCACATACACCGCAGGAGATTACGAAGTCTCTAATATCCTTCTTCCATGATGGCCACCAGAAATGTCTTTTGACCTTTTCCATGGTTTTGGTAATGCCAGGGTGACCCTCCATTAGTGAGTCGTGATAACAGGAGATCACTTGTTCTTGTATTTTCTCACTGGGCAAGTACAATCGTCCTCGGAAATATGGAAGGTCTTGATCCACAGAGAATTCTTTTCCCTTTAATTGCCAGTCCTGTAATTCGGCCGGAGTTAGGATTGATTTGACTGTAGTCTTGATGTCTTCAAAGGATTGAGTGCTGACCAAGCCCAAAATCCTTTGTTCTGGGATTATGGGTATTGGTTCTGGATTGGTCAAGTGTTTATCTATTCCCATCCGGGAGAGGGCATCTGCTTTTCCGTTTTTACTGCCTGGTCGATAAGTAATTATAAAGTCAAACTCAGCCAAAAACAGAGCCCAGCGAAGTTGCCTGGAAGACTGAGCCTTGGCCGTCTTTAGATATTGTAAGTTGCAGTGATCTGTCATTACGGTGACTGTGTGTCTGGCTCCCAAAAGATAATGCCGCCAGGCCAATCTGATAGCTAAAAGTTCCTTGTCTGTAATTGAATAGTTGATCTCGGGAGCCGAGAATTTGTGAGACCAAAAGGCTACAGGATGTAATTGGTGTGTGACCGGATCTCTTTGTGATAAAACTGCCCCCATAGCTAGACTAGAAGCATCCGTTTCCACGATGTAGGGGAGTTCTGGACGAGGATGTTTTAGAACAGGTGCAGAAATGAATTTAACTTTTAAGTCCCGAAAGGCTTGTTCTGCCTCGGTAGACCACTCAAAGCGTTTGTTCTTCTTTAACAGAGCGGTGATAGGTTGGACAATTCGAGAGAATTCAGGAATGAATCTACGGTAAAAGTTAGCGAAACCTAACATGCTTTGAACTCCTTTTACAGAGGTTGGTGAAGGCCACTTGATGATCGCATCGACTTTTTTCAAATCCATATGGACTCCGTTAGGTGACAATATGAATCCCAGGAACTCAACTTCAGTTACGTTGAAAACGCATTTTTCAAGCTTAGCAAAAAGGCTATGTTGACGTAATCTCTCGAGGACTTCTTTAACATGTTTCTGATGTTCTTCATAGACGAGGATGTCATCAATGTAGACAACAACACACACATCGATGAGTTCTCTAAGGACATCGTTCATAAAATACTGGAAGGCGGCCGGAGCGTTACAAAGTCCAAAGGGCATAACTTGATACTCAAATAGCCCATACTTGGTGCGGAAGGCCGTCTTCCATTCATCGCCCTCCTTTATTCGTACCAAATGGTAGGCTCCTCTGAGATCCAACTTTGTATATATACATGCGTCTTTGACTTGGTCCAGGAGTTCAGGGATCAAAGGTAACGGGTATCTGTTTTTAACGGTGATCTGATTCAGGGTGCGGTAATCTATACAAGTTCTAAGGTCTCCTTCCTTTTTCGGAACGAAGAACAAAGCCGAGGAAGCTGGAGATTTTGAAGGACGAATAAACCCGTTAGCTAGGTATTGGTCCAGATATTGTCTGAGGTGAAGGTTCTCTGGCTCGGTGAGGGCATAAATCCTACTGCAAGGAGGGGTTGTTCCGGGTATCAGATCTATTTGACAGTCGTAAGACCTATGAGGAGGCAGGGTGTTAGCTTGGTCCTTCCGAAAGACGTCTTGGAATGCCTGGTATTCGGGAGGTAATTTGGGAACCTCAGAAGAGATTGCCGCCAATGAGACATCAGGCCGAGAATAACAAGTGGTCAAACATTCTGGAAACTGAACCGTCTTTGCTCGCCAATCGATCCGAGGATTGTGCTTCTCTAACCAAGGAATTCCCAGAATGATCTGGAACTGAGGGGCCTTGATCACATCGAACACGATTGTCTCCCGGTGTCCATCTTGGCTCACTAACGTCACTTCTTGGGTGGCGTGCGTTACTGGTCCGGAGGCTATCTCCGTGCCATCCACTGTAGTAATGACGTCTTTTACTGCCTTAGGGACAAGAGGTAGATTCATCCTTGATGCCATTTCACGATCCACATAATTACCGATTGCTCCGCTGTCGATGTAAGCTTCAATTGCATGCAAACGATCCGGACGTTCAGGGCTAATGAGGACCATAGGCACCACGAAATGCGAGGTCACGGGACAGATTTTAACGCTCGGCAAGAGGACCTCTACACTTGTCGGGCTACGTCGTTTCCCTGTTCAGAATTTGTGGCACTGGTATCGGCGGCTCCTACAGCCTTCTTAGCTGGTTTCACTGGACAGTCTCGAAGAAAGTGCCCCGAGTTTCCACAATAGAGGCATAATTGCAGCTGTCTTCTTCTTTCCCGCTCCTTTTGGGTTAAAGGTCCTTTCATGCCCCCTATTTGCATGGGTTCCACGGTGTCAGCTCCCCTAGTAGAGGGCTGTGGTTTAGAAAACACTCGGGTGTCAAATTTGGAACGATCAGCCTTCCTGTTCTGTAATCTGTGGTCTAATTGAACAACTAAGTCAATATAGTCTGAGCATTCTTGTGGAGGATTCACAACTTGAGCTAACACATCCTTGAGCTCTCCACGCAGGCCTCTGTAGAAAAGCGTTATTCTTTTATCCTCAGGCCATTGGGTTTCCACTATAAGTCTGTTGAATGAAGCAATATAAGTCAAGAGTTCTTGATTACCCTGCCGTAATGAAAGGA
This sequence comes from Ambystoma mexicanum, assembly GCF_040938575.1. Classification (NCBI taxonomy): domain Eukaryota; kingdom Metazoa; phylum Chordata; class Amphibia; order Caudata; family Ambystomatidae; genus Ambystoma; species Ambystoma mexicanum. The sequence goes on from NC_090931.1 coordinate 713,691,833, forward strand.
GTTCATTGTCCAAGGCCTGCCCTTGTGCATGTCTTGCGAACAGTTTCTCCATGCTGGACTGGAAGGCCTGGAAATCATGAAGAACCGGATCATCCTGAGTGACTAAAGGGATCGACCAATCTGCGGCACTGCCACTGAGATAAGAAAGTACGAAAGCCACCTTGGTCTGATCTGTTGGGAAGGCATCTGGTCGACATAAAAAGTGTAGGCGGCACTGGTTAATAAACACTGCAAACTTCTTTGGGTCACCGGAAAAGCGTTCGGGCAGAGCCAAGGGCACATTACCAGGTAGATTGATTTGCACAGGATTTGAGGATGCTGAAGGATAACTTCCTCCTGGAGCGGGCAAAGGTGTCTGTCCTGCCTGCGTTTGTAGAAATTGCCTAGCGAGATCCTCTGTTCGCTCCTTGGATATTATCAGCTCTCTTCTTAGTGAGTTTGTTTCCTGACGAGCTGCATGTACTTCTGCTCTTAATTCCCCAAGCAATTGGGCCAAATGATCAGTGTCCGAGGTTTCCATTGCGCCTGGGTAGGAGTTTTGCGGTGGGCTTCGCGTTCTGTAACGCTCACCTGATTCCCACGGAGGCGCTGGTCTAGGCAGGAAGGTGTCTGTGACTCAAAAGGTGATGTGCAGGACTCGGTTGGCTTCTGGGGCTGAGCCTCTTCGCACTGTGTGTCAAACTCGAAGGGTGAGATTTCTGCAGGTGAGAGAATATGGGGGTTAATGATCTGGGCAGTTGAGTGTCTCTCTCTCTCTCTCTCTCTCTCTCTCTCTCTCTCTCTCTCTCTCTCTCTCTCTCTCTCTCGCTATTCCCAGCTTCCCCGTAGAATCCCCCAGGTCAACGTGCTCACCTTAGATAGGTGAATGCTGGGCTCTCCATCTGCGTCTGGTGCAGGGTGCCGTTGCCAGTTCCTTCACTGGGTAAAACGTAGACCTCTTAGCATCAGAGGATCGCTACCGCCGTTAACTGCACGAGCGGTGAGTTTCCATACACCTTTTGTCCTTAAAGTCTTTAGGTGCGAGGGCACTTTTATGTAGATCAGGGTTTGGTATAATGCTTTCTCCTATTTGTTTTGCAGGGCTCTGGAGACAGAAGATGGTGTGAAGGGAGCCGAAGCTGGAGCCAGAGCCTTGGAATGGGAATGAAGCGCTTGGAATGCGTGAGTAAATGCAAGCGCTCTAACTGTTTCTTTTCTCTTGCAGCTGCGGGTTCGTGCTGAAGAGATGTTGGAAAACGCTGGAGTATTTGCAGGCGTCCTATTATGGCGAGCGCGATGGGCGTAAGTAAATACCTGGCTAATGTCTCTCCTTTTGTCTTTCAGGTCCGGATTGCAGCGTTGGAGACCCAGAGTGCCGGTAAGAAATAACTATGCCTTTGTTTTCACAGGCGGAGATGCAGCGTGATTAAATGGTCGCTGCCGATGGATCAGGTGAGTAATGCGCTTCGTATGAAGGTTGCCGTGCTAACCTGTAGTTTCTTATTTTGCAGGTGCTGCTGAAGACTGGATGCGGGATGGTAAGTATTGTTCTCGCAGGTTCTGCTGAAGACTGGATGCAGGAATGGTAAGTATTGTTCTTGCAGGTTCTGCTGAAGACTGGATGCAGGAATGGTAAGTATTGTTCTTGCAGGTTCGGGCCCGGATAGAAGAAAAGCTGGAACAGACTCGGTGAGCGTTCTGCTGCAGATGCAGAATAACGCGAAGCACGTTTCATCAATCGGGTGTGGTTTAAATAGCCTTGGAGTGCTGAGGCGTCTTCCTCCACGGCCCCGCCTAGGTAAAAAAAGAGTTCCTGTTCCAGAAGAGTTCCAGTGTTGTATCCAGGCAGTGGAGCTTGCCCCACCCAGGTAAGAAAGTAGTTCCGGCTTACTGAGGATTCCTATGCAGCTGGTAAGTAAGCAGCATGGTCTGCTGCAGGTAAGTCCACCCAAGCATCTTCATATAGATTATGAGCCCGGCGCTTCCAGTGCCGGGACCGATGGCATTGATGAGCCTGGCGCCACCGGCGCCAGGACAAGGTCCAAAAGGTCCCAGTGGTGACCGGCTGGTGCCTAGGATTAAGGTTAGGGACCTGCTTCCAAGGACGTTGGGCTGGTCCTGACTCCTTGGAAGCAGTGATCATGACAGAAGGTGGACTGGGCCATACCATGCATCATGGCAATGGTGTGTTGGAAGCTGCCAGTACCGAGGTACTGTAGAATGGAAACAAGCTTCACAAGTGGGGGCACAGCAGTGCTGATGGCTATACGGCTGCCTATGACAGCCTGGATTGTGTCCAGCAACTGGGTGTTGGTTGCCCTGTCCACCCTGTACTCGGTCACCAGCTGCCCTTCAGACAGGGCTGAGGGTGTTGGCCTGACCCTGGGGATGGCTGGGCGCCTTGCTGGTGCTAGTCGCCTCCTCCTTATCCTCATCCGCACCACCCTCTGTGCTCACAGGGCCCTGGGCGGGTTGGCAGACCTCTATAACTCCAGGCGCAGCAAGTACATATCCACATCAAGGCTCCCGGGTCCAAATGGCAACATGTTGGGAAGGGTGTGTTGTGCATGGGTGGGTCTTTTGTAGGCCTCTGGTGTGCATTGTTTTAACCTGGGCCCTTATTGCTGTCTCCTCCCTGCCCCTGATGGTGTAATGGTGTTGGAAAGGGTGTGTTGTGCATGGGTGGGTCTTTAGTAGGACTCTGGTGTGCATTGTTTTCACCTGGGCCCTTATTGCTGTCTCCTCCCTGCCCCTGATGGTGTAATGGTGTTGGAAAGGGTGTGTTGTGCATGGGTGGGTCTTTAGTAGGACTCCGGTGTGCATTGTTTTCACCTGGGCCCTTATTGCTGTCTCCTCCCTGCCCCTGATGGTGTAATGGTGTTGGGAATGGTGTGTTGTGCATGGGTGGGTCTTTAGTAGGACTCCGGTGTACATTGTTTTCACCTGGGCCCTTATTGCTGTCTCATGTGTTCTTTTACCTCCAGCATTTGGCCAGGGGTATTTTTGGCAGTTTTCCCGCCGGTTTTCTGGCGCTAAGAGCGCCTACGACGGACTTATGATATATTGTTTTCTACTAGGGCTCTCTAAAACCTCCAGCCCCCAATTTCCTACAGGACAAGGCACTTGCGGTATAATGTCAAAAGACAAAAGGCACTTGTTTCAACAGCCTGGGTTGGACCAATTACAGCAGGCTTGATTTTGGGAAATCCCCTAAGGCGTTTTCTTTTATTCGGAGGAGGCACCCCTCCCTTCTGTGATTCATCTTTGGACTCTCAGGACAAGGAGAATGATTCTTTTTTTTAATTTTAATTTGATTTCGTATTTTGGTTTAACCAAACCTTTATATTTATATATAAGTACATACAATTCATTAAAACATACATTGTAAATTAATTAATAGAAAACCCGTACAACTATATATCATAAAGTGTTAAAGTGCAAGTGCATTATTCCAAGGGGCAAGATACAATTCCAACGCAAGCAATTTTACTAACAAGCTCATGATGGCTGCCAACGATGACTGCTAACGTCCTCCTAACAATTTTTCACCCAGAAGTGTATAGCATGCTTTGATGAAATTAACTTCAGCGAAATATGTGCTTTGCTGTTCACCATTCAAAAGCCTCCCAAAATAGCACTTCCTCTGATTGTACACATAAACCTTTCTGGAAATTGCTCCAGGCACTTATGACGAATGCCGAGAGTTCCTTTACAACACAAGAATAAATGTTTCCAGTTTTCCAAAGGATCCTCGGTTCTGCATAAACAACTAATCAGTTTGTTTCTGGGGATTCCCCTTCTTGGGCCCCATACGTCCAATGTGCAAAGTTGATTCAATCTAAGACTTTAGAAGACTTGTCGATAGAATGGGTTAGGAGAACACTTTAGATAGCCTAGGAGAGTGTCATAGCATCTAATTGTTAGTTTGTATTCCCATAACAGCTTATATTGATCCAGCTTTCCGTGTTGTTTAATGCAGTCAAACGCTCTCACTTTCCTTTTGACCCTCAAAGGATCAAACGTTAGCAGTTCACTGTCACCTCCTCTTTCTGCTTGTTTTAGCATGCAGCCATTGTAAAAGGAGTTCAATGGTGACTTGCTGTAAGATAGCCAAGGTTGGCTTAAATAAAAGAAGTCTGCAGGGATACTTTCATGGTCATTAGAAGGCGAGCATGATCACTTTTCGAGGTTTCTACTACAGATAGAGAGACCATATGATCATATCAGGTTTTGGAAACATATACACAGTGAATGTGAGAGTACCTCCCACACCTCCTCCAAGTAGGCTGTGCGGTAATGTCCCCATATACATTACTGTTCAATTTGATTAGATTACAATTATCCATCATCTGTACCCATGCCATGCCTCACCATGACTGTTTATATGCACATTCACTGTTGAAATCAGCTTATGCTCCTCATCTTTATTATTGTCCGGGCACTGGCAATTCAGATCTCCAGCAATAATTATCCCATCCAAACTCCTAGCCATAGACCATTGAGATAAAAGTCTATTCAGGGGTCCAAACAGCTTTCCTTATTTAGTTTTTATCAGGTTCCAATAAACATTTACCAATAAGAGGAACAAAGCACACTTTTCTATGCTAATAGCAACATTGAGTCATTTGCCCTCATTATAAGTTTGCTGGTCTGAAAAAATTGACTGGTTATCGGTACATTTTCCGGATCTGCAAACTACAATTCTGCCAGTAGGGGCAGTGAACTGACGACAGGCCTGACCTGCTGGTAGTTCAAGCCCCTACCGGCAGATTTTTCACTGAAGCATCAGCACTGTTACTAATGGTGCCGCTTCTTCCGTGATCCCATTCCTGGATTGTCAATTTACCGTTCCTCCGCCCCCCGTAATATCCTGGTATTACCGGGATATCGGACGACAGAAACGGTAAGCCGAGGTTGCCGGTAGGCCACCGGTAGCACCTCATGAGGGCCGGCATACAACCATGGCCCTCATATAACCTTGGTGTCATCTTCGACTACTCTCTATCCTTCTCTCCACACATCATGGACCTTGCCAAGAAGGTCCACTTCCAGCTGCACCTCCTCAGAGGCACTCTCCCTTTCTTCACCTTTCCCCAGAAACTCAATGTCTCCAGAGCTCTGGTCCTCTCTAGGCTGAACTACTACAACAGCCTCTTCCTCAATCTGCCTAAATCGTCCCTTCGGCCCCTTCAACTAATCCAGAATAGGACTGCAAGATGTATCCTGGGCCTCAAGCCCAGGGACAGCATCTCTCCAGCCCTAAAATCTCTCCACTGGCTACCGATTGCTGCGAGGATCAAGTTGAAGACCCTCTGCATCATCCACAAGGCTTTTTTTTAGCAGTCAATTCAACTTTATTTTGGCTGTAGAGCCATAAAAGTATCACAGTTACATCAATCAACAATTAACAAATATAAATCATCACACACTAATTGACTCATGACAATGAGAGCAAACAGTTGGCACCGTCCAAGTATTACTAAGAGGGCAGGATAATAAATTGCAGGCCGACGGCCTCCATCAGACCAATGGGCACTGGGCGGCCAAGATGGTCCTAACCTTCAGTGGTGTTGCATTCGCTCCTCTGGGCACAGACAGGTAATAAGAGTTCACACAGGGGAAATAATGAGGCACTATTGTAGAGTTGGGTAATGGGCCACATAATTTACAAGAATGTAATATACACTCCACCAGGCAGTGGTCTGAAAAGACTGTTCTTATTGAGTCAAGGCCCTCAGCTCCCACATTGCAGGATCTGGTGCAAGAATAATATGCTCCCGGTGAATGAATGAGCAGCCCTGCATCACACGCAACCAATGCAAACCTTTGTTCAAGAGTGCGTCTCTGGGCTCATGATGGTTCTCAGCAAGCTTGGGGACCATAGAGAGTTGAAGGGCCTTCCAAACACAAGAGGGATGCATCACATTGCTGTTGGCAGATATTCTTCCGGCTTCGTGGTCCAGCCGGCTTAAAACCTCTTCAGAGACGTCGATTGGTATTGCTACCGTTGGTGCATTCGGACCCAGTCGTTGCCGAGTGTGCATTTTGAAAGTTTGATGGCTAGGCCTACTGGAGGTCCGACAGGTATGATCCAATTTAGAGTTATGCTCTACCTCTGTTCCACCTGGGTCTGTTGGGGGAGAGGGGTTGTTTAGAACAGTCGATAGGACCGCTGGAGCTAGAGCCATGGGGGAGATATCACAGTTAGATCCTAAAGCGTGTAGGGCCAATGACGGACATTCACCTGCCTTGAGCACTTGGACCCCTCTCTTAGTCCCCAGATCACTCAGAGGTCATTAATTATCCCAGCCATTACCTGTACTGTTGCCAACCAGTTCTTTCAAACGAAGGACTAATAGCTTGAGTTGGTAGACTTCCGCCAGGACCATGTTACATTGGCATGTGCTGAAAACTGGACCCCTCTCCTTCAGGTCACCAGCACACCACTCCGGTGCCTCCTGCAACCCCAAGCCTGCAGGACCTTTGTACACCATTCTAGATATCCTTTACCCTCCTCTGGCCCATTAGGACTCGACTGCAATGATGGCATAATGTTAGAGAGCTTTGCAGAGCGGGTACGGGCTGATGGGAAGGAAGTTGCAAGATCAATTGGGGCGGGCTTCAAAGACATTATTAACCCCCTCCTCCCCCTTCAATTGCCGGGGTATGGGGCATGTCATGGGTGGTGCAGTGGAGGGATAAGGACTCTGGGGCCAGAGGAGGCGAGATCAATTTGCAACAGGGGGGGTTGGACATTTCAGGATCTAGACCTAGTATAAGAGGCCCCCCCTAAGGACACACCACCCACAAAGATTGGCCGCGATGATGGCGGCGACATAGATTCCATGCCATCAACTGGTTCTGCTGATTCAAAAACACACAAGGGCCCCTCTTTAACCACATTGAAGGCCGAGTCGATTAAAGTGGCAGATGCGAGATCCGTTATGGGTGACAGGTCTTCTCCCCCGTGGATTCAAGCTATTTTGAGAGGCATGTTTGGAACCAAAATGAGCCCAAAAAGTTATTTATTTTGGATATTAGTGAGTAAGCATTCCCAAACGAACATCCAGCTTTAATTGCATTAGTGTTCCTTCGCTCATTAATAGGGTCAGTTTGCAGTTGAGCCGACACTGGTGGTGGTACCAGTGCGGCTTTAAGTGCTGCTAATTTTCTTTTTGTAGTTTTCAGTTTCTGCTTGGATAAGAATACGAGGGTCGGCTTTAGGTTTGCGGGTGCAGTTGGGACAACCAGGAATGGTTTCTCCATTTTTAAGTAATATAGGTCAGCTCCATTAGGAAACCAGATTAAGAGTCAAATCGGAAGTTGGAGGGTATCAGTTCCCCAAGCAGCCAAGTGCCCAGTAGCAAAAAGGGAGTTACAAAACTGGGGTGTCTCACCTATTTTACCAGGCGGCCGTCTCCATCACCACCCCGTCACGTCGGTTAGTTCCCAATGTGTGCGGCTTCCTCTGACCACTCTTCTGGCCGCAAACATCCAGCGGGACACCAACACCACACGCCCTTGTCCCATGGGCTTCACCCTTGCCGGGCAGGCTGGGGATTATGTATCAGCTGGGAGCAGGTGGAGGAGCAGCAGCATGGAGCAGCAACAGCGGTGAGAAATGTTAGGCAGGGACCTAGCGGGATGCGAACACCCCGTGCCCTTTCCCGCGGGCTTCACCCTCGCGGGGCAGGCGAGATTATGCATCAGCTGCGAGCAGGTGGGAGGAGCAGCAGCAGCGTGGAGCAGCAACGGTCGTGAGAAATGTCAGGCAGGGACCCTGCAGGACACCAAGATCCTGTGCACTTGTCCCGTGGACATTTTGGGGCCTAGAACCTCACTACATCCAACTCTTTCTCCCTAAATACTGCCCTGCTAGAGCCCTTTGGTCTTCCAGCTCCAACTCTCTGCAGATCAGACACTTTTCTAAGCAGAGAGTAGGGGTTAGATCTCTCTCTTTCCAGGTACCTCCCTCTGGAATGGCTTCCCTGCCCCTCTCAGACTTGAGCCGTTTCTCCTTAAGTTCCGGAAGCTTCTCAAGACCATCATTTTTTCTTCCTCCTTCCCTCTCCCCGATGCCTGCTAATATCCCCCCTCTGACTCTTTTGACTGATTGCCTGGTTCCTTCTGACTCATACAGGGCACCAGGCTTTCCTCAACCAGTCTATCCCTGTACTTGGTCTCACCTGACCCCCCTAACCTGCAGTTGCCCTACCAGGCTCCCACCGCCTGCAATAGCCTGGCTGGGACTGCACCCCTTGGGCCCACCCAGCCTCGTTCCTAGCTCTTAGCTCATGAACCTTCTTTCCCCTGCACTCTCTGCAGTCCCCGGACACTTGTCCACCTGGCCTCCCCTTGCACTTTCCTAACCCATGGGCCCTTCACCGCTTTCCCCCACCCCCTGCTATTGACCCGCCCGCACTTTACTGCACTTGCATGATGCGAATGACACAAGGCCTAGAAGGACCGTTTTCTTGTTTTGTTGTGCCTTGAAACACCATTTGCTGTATTGGCGCATTATAAACACCCAATAAATTATGAGGTTGCCGTTTCTGCCACCCAATGTCCCGTTAATACCGGGATATTACGGGCGGCGGCGGAACAGTAAGTTCCCATTCCTGTGGAGTCCCGTAGGACTCCATGTGAACGGGAACGCTGAAGCACCGGCACCGTTACTAACGGTGCCGGTGCTTCAGTGAAAAATCTGCTGGTAGGAGCTTGGACCACCTGCAGGTCAGGCCTGTTGATAGTTCACTGCCCCTAACGGCAGATTTGTAGTTTGCCGGTCTGGAAAAGGTGCCGGTGACTGTTTTACCAGCACTCTTTTTTCAGACCGGCAAACATATAATGAGGGCAATTGTGTGTATCATGCTCCTTAATACTCAGACCCCAAGTATTTTTTATGACAATTATTAAACCCCACTTCTGTTTTTTTTTTGCTTCTTTAAAGAGGATTGAAAATCTGTCACATATCGGAGGGCTCAACAGCCATACCTGATAATATGATAGAGTAATTTGTAATGTCTATTGGCTGCAGTTTTCTGGAGAGAAAACTTTTGAAGCCCCGAGAATTCCAGCTCAATGACTGGAACTGTTCTACCCTAAAGATTCAGATATTCAAATAACTTTTAGCTGTGTCTGGTAAAGAAGCTGCAACCCAGCTCCAATTGTCAGACTTACTTCTTTCCCTCCTTTGAATCAGAACCACCCCAGTGGATTTTCCTTAGCCCATTGGATGAAACAGAGCTCATTATGGACCCACTTGTATTTTTAGAATATGGGTCAGACCTTCCTTCATTACCTATGCATGGGGCTTCTTTCTTGCAATTACCCCCTGAAGCAGAATAATGAAACACATCAAAACTCAACGACTGTAGGTAGTCAGACTCCTTCAAGATTAAGCTACCTATTCTGCTGTTGAACTGTACCGCTACAATGTCCATGCGCACTGGAGAAAAGAAGTCAATAAGCTCAATATCAGATGATCTCACTGTTCTCAGATCTGGCATCATGACCAATAGTTTCAACACTGTTGATCTAGTTAGTATCAGTTCATCAAGGCACCTTTTTGTTCAGTGATGTTATCCTTAACCCTTTCTCTAGTTAAGTATGAGTTGAAACTGCTTTTGAATTCTAGGTGATATTTTTGAGCCAACAACAGTGGAGGCATAATCTTCATTCGACACTGCCATCATTATCCATAATAGCCCTCTCCCTACCATCATTTACGTTCACAGACCCCTTTCTGGGATGGGAGCCTCGAGTTTTCTTGATCTCCCTTCGATAGTAAACATGTCTTGTGGATTTTGTCTGTTGACTTCTTTAGTAGGAATGGCAAGATTGACTGTCTCTGTTGATTGAGTTGGTTTCTTGAGCACTTTTTTTCTTCTTCTTCCCTGAAAGCAAAATACATCTCTTTTTTTTTAGATAAACTCTTTTTGGTGTTTGCTGCCTGATCTTCCTGCTCTTCCTGAGGTGTTACCATTAAATAGACTCCACGTGAAGATTCCTCAAGACTTTTCTGGAGCTTTCTTTTAAAGGATTTCCCCTTTTATGATTTAATTTGATCATTTTTGTTGCACTGAATCCCATGATTGGGTGGACGACCAACTTCCTTCTCTTTCGTATGTAGACGGCCCGTGGTCTGACTCAAGTACTAGCCACTCACTGTTGGTTTGGTAATATTTTCTTATTTTGAGAATCCACAATCCTAATTATTGTAAGCTGATCCTCATTAGGCCGATTTATCTGCTCCTCTGTGTTGTTATAGGTGGAGTAATTAAGTAGGGAATTATCCATAATTTTCTCTTCTTCTGCATGGTGAGCGTTAATTCCATTGCACGTATCAGTCCTAGTGTAATTTCCTATTGCTTGTTTGTTATTCTGCCCATGCAATTTATGATGTGTAAGTAAGTCACTCAGTATTGCTGTATTATGTTTGATGTCCTCCTTAATCTGATGGTATAGTCGAACAAGAGTTTGTAACGTCAAATGTAGCACTTGGAGCAAGGAGGTATCTCTGAGCAGAATGGAATGGATTGTTGAAATATTGTAGTCTGCCCCTATTGATCTTTCTTTCACCCTAATGTGAGTCAAACTTTGCAAGTGACATGGGGCCTTCTCCTTATGGCCATCCCATCAATCGTTGTTACACAGAAGTTAAATATTTGTGGAGAATTGGATTGTGTGCTCATGTCATGGCCACCAATGATTCCTCAATTTCTGCTAAATCAGTTATTGATGTGTTACTTGTCTCACTTTGTGTCAGGTCACCAGGTACGTTCATTTGCAGTTGGGGCAGGGAACAAGAATGAGAACAGATTTTACAGGAACTAATTCTGTAATGCCCCACCCACCTTTTTAGGATCATTCAAATCCAAACATGCTGTAAGCTAATTTAGCTTAGGGCATACTGCCACCTCCATTGGATCCCATTTCCACATCTAATACGGGATTTACACATTCAGCCATTGTAGATGTTTCTATTGTTTGGACTTGTGGGGCACTCAAGTTATTTCTTGCACCTTTCTTACCAGGCAGTCAAAGGTGAATGAACCAATCGAGTAACCCAGTCTTTGCTCTTTGGTTCGCACAATATTTGGGAGAGCCCACATGTCTATTTGTATAACTGCAAGCCTGCTGCAAACTGCTGGTAACTGCACTCGCTCAGCACTCCATGTGCTCCGTATCTGGGGACAGATTTTAAAGAGAGTTGTGCTCCACAAAAAGGTTCCCACCAGCAACACCAGCCAGGAAAGACACAGTTCCCTCGCTGCTGGTAACTGCACTTGCTTGGCACTCCCAAAGAAGAATTCACTGGACCTCTGTTGGGAGTACAATTTACCCCAAAGTCATCTGCCAAGGAGGTGAAGACAGAAGGCATCCAATGCAGAGGAGAGCTATGTCCCTTGACCATCCCCAGACAACAGGGGGTGAACTGCTGTCGAACAAGGGTTCGCTCCTGTCTTCAATGGAACCAAGATCTTGTTCAAGACTTCTTCAAGTCACATCAGCCACTCAATGTCCTTCGAGCCACCACAGGACCTGTGGGGCTGCTTTTGGCACTCTGTTCAACTTTGAACTGCTTGCTGCACTTTGAGCCATCCAGATGCCAGCTCGACTCATTGAGGTGGACTCACTCATCTTGACTTGATTACAGGCTCGACATCATGAGAGCAAATAATTCAAACACCAACTTGACTGTTGGTAACCATTGACTGACTTGACCCAGTAGAGCCATCATCTCGCCACAGAATTGACCACCGCCTTACACTGTTGGAAGCCATTGACTAGATTTTCTCGAATACTGACTTGACCGCACACGAACCTGCACCTTCGAAATAGGTATACCTCCTTCGCCGTCCCTGTTTCACCCTTATGATTGGGATGACTGCTGTTGGGAGGCAGGTGAATATGTCATTCATAGCTTCTGCTCCTCCCCTGCACCAATACCGCAAAGGTGAGAGATGTTACTCATTGGGCTTGGGGCCAATGTGAGCTGAAGATGGCCAAAGCATTCAAACTAACATTGCAATAGTAAATTAGCATGTATTAGACATGATGTAAACATGCACTCCACATGAAGACCATGTACAATAGGTAATATATGCATTTAGAAGAATACCAACATAGCATCCACACACATGAAGAACTCTAACATGATCAATGTATAAGGTGAATGCAACATGAACGGGATTAGCAAGCGACCACACAAGGTAAGAACATTCAACAGCTCTATACTATATCTCAGTTTCAAGAGCAATCTCCATAGCAGCTCCAAGCCTCCTTCGGTAACTATAACTGCCTCTAATTTCTGAAACAAACATTGGCCCCATTCTGAGTTGTCTGGTCTGGTAAAAAGGTGCCGGTATTCATGGTTCCCAGCGCTTTACTGGACTGGCCAACTCTGGGTTTGCTGGTGGGGCACCTGGGTTACCTCATCTGGAGCTAAACCAGGTGCCCTACTGGCAAAAAAAGCTGTAATTACTGGCACTGACATTTCTGATGCTGGTACTAATGGCAAATCATCTCATGGAGTCCTAGGGGACTCCATTAATGGGGATTGACACCGTCCCTCTGGGACCCACAATCTGGCAACAATGCTGCCGGACCAGGTGGCAGAAACGGTAACAACTTTTGCCGGTACCCTGGCGGCTCTACCACCAGGATACCGGCAAAATTAAAATGAGGCCCATTCTCTTCTCTCTAATATACTCCAAACTGTGCAACAAGCACAGGCAGCATTCTATAGCTATTTACATAGTGTACAGTATACAGAGAAGTACGCATTTATGGTTTTAAGTGATAATGTAGTTCTTTGATCTGTCACTTCAAATATAACAAACCTCCTTCCCTTACTCACGGACACATCCAGTTCTCCTCCTCTCACCTCCAACCCCACGCATCACTGCAACTTTATCCTTACACCATTTCTCTCCATTGCTCAACTTTACCATATTTCCCAAATCCTGCGGCACTCTCAAAGGTCCTGAATATTTCATAGACCCCTTTTCCACTCTCCTTCCACTCCTCACTTTCACCAACATACCTTTAGGCATAACACTCTCCTTGACACAATTCTTGTTACCATATCTCTCCTTAGATTTCATCTGTCCTTCCACAACTCTTCCCCTCACAACCTCTTGTGAAACAATGGACTGTCCATTCCTAAACTTGTTCATCCATCCAAGGTGCAATCTTGAGTTAGGAGGCTGCCTTCTCAAAACTTCAAAAGGCGACACCCCTGTAACCTGGTGTGGGGCCAACCTGTATTGTACCATTCGCTCCATCACTGCACACACCCAATCACTTCCTGTTGCAACTGCAATTATTATTACATCCATCAATGTTCTATTAAATCTCTCCACTACTGCATTCCATTTTGGGTTGTACAATGCTATAGTTGCATGTTGCACTCCATTCTCCTCCAGGAATTCCTCCATCTCTCTGGCCACAAACTGTGGGCCATTATCGGAACAAAAGTTTTCAGGGAAAACATTCCCTCCTAAATGTTGACTCCAAAAATTGTATGACTCTGCACGCACTGATATCCTTCACCACACAAACTTCAGTCCTCTTTGATAGCAAGTCCACTGCTACAATGACATACGTATTCTGACAACCTTGTACCATGATTTGTCCCAGAATATCGATGACCACCACATCACACACTGAACTTGGTGTATCCACCAAACTCATTGGTGGCACCCTAGAGATCAGGACCTTATCACTGTTGCTACAGCCTTCACACTCCCCTAACAACCGCTCAATGTCTCCATCCATTTCAGGCCACCAGTATTCTTGACAAATGTAACCTTTCGTCTTACAAATTCCTAAATATCCTTTGTGAGCAATTCTAAGAACATCCTCTCTCAGCCCTTTTGGTACCACCATCCAATCTCCTCTTATCAATATCCCTTTCTCAACGCTTGATTCCTTTTTTATCCTCCTGTATCATTTCAGGACATCTTCCAACTCCTGCACTGCCCATCCTTTTTGTACATAATTCACTACCATTTGGTAAGGCTCATCCTCAGCACATCGTGCATTCCAGTCTTCCTCATTGCCAACTTTGTAATTCATGAAGACCTCTCCTTCAATCATCACACAGTTACCTTCTTCAACGTCCTCAATGGGATTCAGTGACAAAGCATCTGCAATCATGTTCAAATCCCCCTTAAGGTGTCGTACAGGGACGTCATTTCACCAAAATGCCAGGGGTACTGGAAGTGACATCACATGATGCTTGACCCCTGATGACATCACAGGAAGTGATGTCCTTTGACCCCAGCCCGAAGTGATATCGCGGGAAGCGATGGAACACGACCTTTCACCCGTTGACAAAACAGGAAGTGGCATCACATAGTATTATACACTACGAAAAATATGGTTACAATATCACTTTAATGTGATGTACATTTCATACAAGAATGGATCGCCATATGGTGTCCAGTTAAAGGATCGAATGTAAAAGGATCGAATGTAAAAGGATCGACGCAATAGGGCCGAAAACAAAAGGAGGACATTTTTTTTAAAATATATATATTTTTGGGTTTTCGTATAGTTAAAAAAAGTGTTTTTTACCACAAAAACAGGGGTTGAAGGGGGGGACCCCCCAAAAAAAAAAAATGTAAAGAAAACTTTTTTTTCGATCCTTTTGTTTTCGATCCTTTTGAATCAATCCTTTTACCATTCGATCTTTTGACCTACAACCTCGCCATATGTATCGTTAAGATCAGTGTGTATAGGCCCATATTACCAAATTAGTGTGAATGCAAGCAGATGTCCATGACCAAATTATAATGATGTGTTATTATGTAGCACTTACGCTTAAGCGCTTTATATAGAAAAAATATACACCCAATATCACCCAACCTGTGTTGGTACTAATTTATCGACCTCAGAAGTATGAAAGGCTGAGTTGAGGAGTTTACGAACAGACTATATAATTGACTCACCGCTAAAGTGTGCCTGAAATAAACCTTTAATGAGTCTAGCAATTATTGTATAGAATTCCAGAAAGACACATTATTTGATATTCCTACTATTTCTTATTTAGGGTCAGTGCCGAAAGTGTTAGACTTGTGGCACTCCTGTTCTTATTTTTCTTCTTTTGTAAGGGGCCTGAAAACGAAAGCCAGCCACTCCAGAAGTGAAGAGCCACATGGTGCTGGCCACAGCCTATGAGCTTGCATTACAAATTTTTTTTTAAAAAAAGAAACTTTTTTTTTTTGTTTGTTAGAGGTCACAAGGGAGACCACGGAGGTCGCAAGGGAGACCTCAGAGGTCGCAGTTGCTACCTCTGGTGACCCCTAAATGACGTCCGTGGTGTCTTATCTCAAAGTCCAAACCTTGCATGGCTGTGATCCACCCAACAATCCTTCTTGACACACCATCCAAATCTTTCCTATTAAAAATACCCACCAAATGCTTGTAGTCTGTCACAATAACGAATTTTCTTCCCCACACAAATTCTTTAAATTTCTCCACTCCCCATACACATTCCAGAGCCTCTTTTTCAACTAAAGAGTGTACCGTTGTTCCGCATTCGTGAGTACCAGCGAAGAAAATGCTGCAGTTTTAACATCTTTCTTTGTTGCATCAACACACATTCCTGTCCCCTCTCACTCGCAATGGTGTATAGATGTACCTCCCAGTCATCCTTGAAGCCCTTTAAAATGGGGCAGTTGACAGGCAACTCCTTGTGTTTTCAAACTCATTTTGACAGTAGGACGGCAAACAAATATAGCTCGCTAACATAGAAGCAAGAGTGTAGTGGGGGAGCCATCCTATTAAAAATGGAAGCCTCAGCACGTCTTTGAATGAGCACAAACCTCAAGAGTTTGGAATAGCTCAAAATGTTAAATCCACAGAATTATATCTGTGTAGAGCTCAGACAGTAGCTTGCAACTAGTGCCAAGGATAGAGTGAAATCAGGGAGGATCGGAACGACAGAACGAAGGCACGAGATAGTAATTTCCAAGATGCAAACAGTATACTCCAAGATTAACTACAGGTTTTATAAGAGCACAACCCACCATTGTTAGCCAGGTGCAGTACAACAGTAAGCCGAAAGACTTTATGAAGAATAATTCAAGAGTGTCGCCTGCGGCAATCGAAAACATGACACACACATCAATATTAGCTGAAATCTTAATAAATAGAAGTTAAATCTATTCCCAACTCAGTATCAAAACATGTGACCCCTAATTGGAGAACACTGGCCCTTCATTAGAAGCAAACAGATAGGACACATGCCATATTCCCTAAATGCACACATAGATATGAGACGCCACTCAAGATCAAGAACAAAGGGATTGCCCGATCCCATGGCCTGAAAATGAGGGATGGTAACTTTCAATTGAAGGAAAAGAGTTCCATGGGCCTCTCTCCCCCTACTCATTGTCTGGCTCATATCCTGACGACCTGTCAAGTGTTCAAGTTTGGTTAGCAATGTGTCAACCTAGCAACATCCTTAGAGACATGCCGCTGATCAAGTATTATGCCAACCAACCCCTTGCTGTGAAGATGATGTAGTTTAACCTTCATCAATATAGGGGTGGTTCCAGGTGGAGCCATCAGATATTTTTAACCCAATGAACTGTTTAACCTGTATGGAATTGAAATGTAGCCAAACTCAATAACCTATCCCCAAACTGATAGTACGTTATGACATCATTGATGAGGAGTTTGTAGTACTTAAGCAGTTGTTTTTGATAAGTTCGTCCGGAGCGACGAGACTTGAATGCTTGGATGCTGTCCCAGCTGTGTTTTGATGTGAATAAAGTTGGCTTTTGCCCTGCACATTGCCATTGAGTCTGGTTTGGATTGACTCTGATTTCTCTGGGTTTATTTGGGATTTTGGGCCACCTTAACACTGCTGATTTCGTAGTAGTGAGGGGTTCATAGGCGGTTTCAGTACTACTCATCCCTGTACTCCTGCAGAGCAGTAGTCATTTCAGCACAAGTGGGAAACCAAATGCCTGAAACATATAAATACTAACAGCATGAACTGCATGTAAATAAGGAACACGCAATTTTTAATAGAAAGCTTAAAATCGGTGTTAGTCTGTTTTAAGCGTTCCCAGTTGTAGTAGATAAAGTATCTCTGGAACATTAATTTGTCCAAGATCACATAATTCTGACAGAATGAGGAAAGCTATGATTAGAACACAAGTCTCTTGGATTCACAATGAGTTACTCTGCTTACTGATAAAGGACCCATACGTAGATCTAATGCACAGTGTACAGCCAATGGCGACTATAGCCTCTTAATTGTACCACTAAATTATCACTGAAATAGTCTATTTTTACTTAGACTGTGTGCAGTGTCGAGGGCTGGTAAACACTTCAATTCAGTGGATTTAAACAACCGTCGATTCTTGGTAGAAGATGAGTAATCCTGTATTTAAGCCTAGTTCTGTCCTGCATATGACCTGCCATTTTTATGAGTGACTCGGATTCATTTGACTGTTGCTTGGCATTTAATAGGTAGGTAGAAAAGAACATTCGTGGCGCTTAAAAGCTTATAAGACACATAAAGGCGATGTTACAATTCGCAATTGATCCATGGGGAGGCTTCCGATTTGCTTTTATCGTTGTTAAAAACAAAGAACAAACACATTTGCAGGCTTTTATGAAGAGCAAAATGGCAAAATCTTGCTGTGCACCCTACATTTTTTGCTGTCGAATTAAACTATGAAATAAAATAGTTGCTAATAGGAGGACATTGAAAGGGCTATGGTGACCCACCTGAATTGTTCTGGGAATAATCAAAAACAGAGAAGGCCACTAATGATTACAAATGGAATAATGTACGTGCAGGTCTCAGATTCGAGATCAAACCCGCTTTACAGGCTCTTAAAAAAAGAATGCAACAGCCGTAAAAATAATCCCTTCTGCAGATGTGCATAACTGATTCATAAAGATAAATCTTAAAGGCACCAGAATGCTAAATTTCAAAAAGAAAAGAAATAATTTGTACTACTGAAAAGGTTAGACATGTGTTTGGACCAGCAGCTTCTGTCTCAAGATGTTGTCAACGCAGAGAAGGCCCAGGTGTGACCCTTCTGTACATTGTGATTACCCCTGCACCTCTTGGAACAGAAGCTGTGCAAAGTTAGGGCATTTACCCACATCTGTCTGTGAGTTTATGTAATTTCTGAATGAGTGATGCAATCACAGATGTGAGACCACACCCCCACGTGTGAACATCACATATTGATTTGTAGGATGCCCCTTTGTGATTTGCCATCTGCACATCTTTGGGCATTTCCTATTTTCACGTGCGCAAATGTACATGCAAAAGAAATGAAATCCTTTGTAAAGCAACAATTGATAGTTCTGTGATATAGAGGTTCACCAGTCTATGTAAAAAGTATAGGGCCCCATTCATGGAATAATTTGCGTGGAAAATCTGGATTTTGCGTGCCATTCTCTTGCAAAACCCTGCTCGTTGAGTCATGGAATTGACTTTCCAGGACTGTTCCGGGACTTGCAGGGACTTTGCACAGGTTCGGCACATCTCTGAGAGCAGTCAAGTGCCATGTGCGAGACTCCTTTCAGAGTGTGGGCTGTGCCTACGCAGAGACCCAAATAGGGGGCAGAACATGTAGAATGAGGAAGAGCAAGGGAAAATGTGGGCTTGTTGAGGGACCGTCCAGGCTAAGGAATCGCACGCCAATTCCACCCCAAACCTAACCGCATTCAAGGATTAAAACGTGGAACCTTGCGTCGGGAAAAGGCACACACAAATCCTGTGGTCCCTCCGCCACATGATAGCATGCATGAAGTTGAACACGCATAGGATCCAATGCATATAAAGCATGCAATGCACACCAAACCAATGTCTACCGCAATGATGAACCCAGCAGTAGCAGGAGCTATCGTACACGGACACCTGAGGAGAAGGAGGATGCCCAGGGCCCTGGATTTTCGCGCAACGTCAGGGTGTAGGAAAATTACCTAGCATCAACCACCATCTGCCCCCAGGCTCTTACCTCCCCTTGAGAAAGTGCTGAATGCATTGCATTTTATTGGAAATGGTTCCTTTCAATGAACCATGACAATAGTTGTGGGATATCGCAGGCCACACAATCCTGCTGTTTCCACCGGATATTGGCATGCATAACAGCACGTGAATGTGTGCGCAGGCACATATATATGCTCCAAACCCTGGAGGAAAGGCAGAGTGTGTGCCAGGAATTCTACGCAGTTGCACACTTTCCACGTGTACTGGGTGAAATTGACTGTACACATGTAGTGCTATGGCCTCCCCGATTGACAGAGCACATCTACTGCAATTGCAAGTACTGGCACTCTATTATTGTGCAGGTAGCGTGTGATGCTAATGGACTGATCATGGAAGTATGTGCCAATTTCCCTGGCAGCATGCATGATAGCTACATTGTTAAGGATTCCAATCGGGCGTCACACACCGGACGAGTACACTTGGTTTTATGCTGTGATGTTGCGCTCAATAGGAATGCTTTTTCTTTAATGTCAATGAATGCAAATTGAGCCGATATGTCAGTCCAGAAAAAATACCCTCCCATAACATAAGCAATCTATTTTGTTGTTCGAAGACCAACCGCCTCATATGTCAGTATTAGCAAATGCAGACTCACAAGCATGACCAAAGTGCGTCCATTTTGATGGGATTAGAATTTGCCATTTTGTCTAATTTTCACTTCTTGCTTTCTGTTTAAACTGCTTTGCTGTAAGCTTATTCTATTCCGCTATTTCATTGTTGCTCATGCATAGAGCAAGGCCACAAGATACATGTTGAAACACAACACGGGCAATCCAGACTGCAATGCCCGGTCTCCTCCCTCACAAGTCCTTGGAAGTAAGCAACAAGGCATTTTAATCATTACGAAGGTGCCAGTTAGTCTCGCAGATGTGGTAGAAATGGTAGAAAGTGAACAATTAATGGCTTGAATTATGCTCTCTTTCACGGCCCCCCTTCACTGAGCCCTGTAGAGCCCTGTAGAGCGAGTTGACCCCTAGCACAGGAATAGAAAGTAGAAGATAGCGAGGCCTGGAATGTGTCTCTCCCCTGCACACAGCTTGCTTTAAAGAACAGGAGCAGGGTGTTCTCTAAAACAAAGGATCATGTCTGCGAGTCCGCAAAATTGCAAACTGTTGCTAAATGAATGTCTGAAGGTGTCATATTCGTCACAATTGTCAATCATTGAATCCATTTCAAAGGAAATACATTATGGGCGGTTTTGGATATGTCATTACTGATAGCAAGATGTTCGCGTTGTATATATGTAACTGTTGTATAATTCTCACTGTCTTGCATCCCTTGGGGTCTGGAGACACACGTTGCGGGACGTGAGACCCAGTTGGCCAACTGAGACTATGTGCTTTGCAATAAACCCTAGCTTTTGGGAATACAACCTTGTGTCTGGCGTATCAGTTTGTGTGTGGTGATTGTGCCTTGTTTCCATATGCGAGGGTCCCATAGGGCCCCCATCAAAATGGCGCCCGAATAGGGACCCTCCCCCACTTGTTCCATCGTGTACGTTGTAATATAAAGAAGGCGAGAGGAGAAAACGAAGCGAGGACGAGACGGTCGAGCCGGGATCAAGAGATGTTCAAGGCGCCCCTGTGAAAGTGATGAGAGGCTCCTTTGCAGATCTGTACACAGCTGATCCCTGATTGACGTGTCTGGCCAGAGAACAGGGAGGCGAGGGTCCCGAAACGAGGCAGAGTGAGCCAAGATACGCAGACACAATCATTATTGGTTGCGTCAGTATACGGACGAATTGCGTCTTGAAAGACGATTTGGTTGATCAGGTGAGTTGTGCCCTGATTCGAAGTAACCCTGATATTGGTTGAGAGTTGGTTTTGCAAAATCAAACGCCCAGGATAAGGTTAATTAGCCAAGGGTAAGGTTAAAACATGCCTGGGGTATAGTCTACCTGCCTAGTGGGATTTTTCCACTGCGGTAGACAATCTTTGGAAACTGGCCAGGTCGTGCCACCCATGGGGTCGCCGGCGTACGAGATGTATGTGAAGTATGGTGTAGGGGTGGTAATGTTTTGTGAAATTTGGCCTATTCAAACCAGACACGAAGAAGACTTACAATGGCCAAAAAATGGGAGTTTTGAGATTGGGAGGATAGATTATTTGAAGAAAGTATTGCTGGAAAAAAATACACGCCCTGCTGTATTTGATGTTCTTAGAGACTGGAGGAAGGAAGCTATGCTTCGTTGGAAAAGCAAGGAGAAAAATGCGTGCAGGCACAAGTCAAAAACAGAAAGAGTGAAAGAGCGAGAGGAGAAGGAGTGGGATGAGAATTTGAGAAAGTCAGAGAGATGTGGTCAGTTGTATATAGACAAAATATATCCCCAACAAGAATTGCATTCATCAGATGAGTTAATATATAAAATATTAACTGAGACAAGGCAAGGGCGCCCAAAAAGAGTGACTAAGAGGACTGCACCAGTGACTATTGCTCAGCCCCCTTCAGTTGCCCAGCCCTCCCTACTGCTCAGATCCCAGTACAGCCGCAGATCATACAGCCAGCACCTCCAGTTAGCCAGCTAGCAGCACCGCGGCCCGCAACTCCAGCGACGCAGCAGCCACTCCCCGTTCCCGTTGTTCCATCAGCACCTCCCTTCCAAGACATTCCCCCCCCACCCATTGAACTCGAATTCACTGTAAGAAGAGAAGATGATGAGGGGAGAGAGGGGACGGGACGAAGTGAGTGCACTAGAGTAACCCCTAGTGCAATCAGGAGGGAGAGAAAACAGGAGTTACAGGAACAGGCAGAGATGTATATAGACGGGAATCATGACACGTCGACGCTGGATTCGATGTATGATTTCAGGAAGAATAATGAAAGACAGGTATTGTTGGAATGCATGGGGGAATATTTAATGGAGAGATGGAAGTCGTTAATTGGGATGGTACCGCCGCAGAGGTTGCGGGATTTGAATACTTTGGCACGATGTAGCGAGAGAGAGATGAAGAAATAAAGGAACATGTAGACAGGCTTTTTGAATTTAAGAATGAACTTGATAATGCATATGCTGAAATGTTTGCCATGGCAGGGTATAGGAACAAAGATATAAGGAGGGATAAGAAGGAGGCGAAACCATATGTGCAGCAGCGATTTCTTTTGCTGTCAAAACAGGCGAGTGAAAAATAAAAATATGTATACGAGAGGCGATAAAATGGATTACAGATCCTAGTATTCCCACGATGGAAGTGCATGAAATATTTGATCATTACCCCTTGCCAATGAAGAGAAAAGCACTGCAGACAATGGATGAGTATTTACAGGACAGAGATATAGAAAATAAACAAGCTAGACCTCCCAAATTGATGGCAATATATAAAAGAGCAATAGAACACGGTACGGGAGAGACATCCTTATCACTTGATTTGGGAATAGTATTGCATATGAGGGAGGGGTAGGAAAAGTAAGTGCAGTATTTCCTATGAGAGAAGGCAAGAGGTGAACAATATAAAACAAACGGTTCCTGATTTGAGGAAGAATCCGGTGGGTTTCTATAAGGAAATAGAGTCCTATTTGAGATCGTCCATTTTTACTATGAATGATATAGACCTAATATTCCCAGTAGTTGTGCCAGCAGACATATGGAAGAAAATAAGGAAAGTAAATGATGAGGATGCCTACGGTGCCACCTGGGAAAATGTAATAGTAGAGGATAAGAGTAGAAAAGCGGGCGAGAAACCATCACCAAATATGGCAGCGCTACCAGGACGAATAAAACAAAAATGGAAGGAAAATAGTTCGAGAAAAAAGAATTCTGTGGGACAAATTAATTGCATGTGTTCAATGGCAAAGATGAGTTATCCACA
Organism: Ambystoma mexicanum; assembly: GCF_040938575.1. NCBI lineage: Eukaryota > Metazoa > Chordata > Amphibia > Caudata > Ambystomatidae > Ambystoma > Ambystoma mexicanum. The sequence continues at coordinate 713,714,648 of NC_090931.1, forward strand.
GATTATTTTAATAAATTTGCGGAAGTGTTTACGGATTTTAGTGGACAGGATGTAAGCACGGAGGCAGGTAAAAGACTATTTGTTGATAAGTATGTAAGAGGGTAAATACCTCCAATTCAAAACTTAGTAATGACATCAAAAAGTGCATGGCAAGCAAAATCAATGAGCGAAGTATTGCATATGGCCCAGTATTATGAGAATAGAGTGAACACAGAGAAAGAGAAAGAGGCGAAGGATAGGGTGAATTTGAAAACGAGGGTGTTACTTCAGCAGGTGGTGGGTAATTCGAACATGCATGGAGGGACTCTGGGACAAAATCAGTTGGCTTATTGTAGAGAAGAGGGTCATTGGCGAGCGCAATGTCCACACTTGCAAAATAGGAATGGGTGCAGTCAGAGAAGACCGCACAGGGGACACCCGGGAGCAAATGGACAGAATAGAAATAATAATACGCAACAGAGTATGCAACAACATCAGAATGATCAAGGAAATGGCACTCAGGATCAGAGCCAAGTGTCATGCCCCCCGGATTCCTACGGCATTCTTATGCCCATGGGAGAAGCCCGTGGCGCTTGTCCTGGCGATTACATCAACGCCGCCATCATCGCCGGTAAATACTGCATCTCCTGATAGGTCTTGCGCTTGGCAGGAATCCTTGGAAAGCTTTTTCCTTTGCATGCGTTCCACGCCTCTTTTTTTCTTTACTTCCTATATCTAGCCACGCCCCCAGAAAGCCGGTGCTCCTAAACCGCTGTGTTACGCGAGCAGCGCTTCTCGGAAGAAGTTTTCCTACTTGTTGTATACCTGGTTACTGACTTCTGTTTACCCTTTTTTGACCTCGTTATCTGGTTTCTGATTCTGTTTTGGCACCTGTCTGATCTGTCCTCCCCTGCTCGACCACGGAACTCGTACCGGACTGTCTTGGGATTCCGCTTCTCATGTGTGGCTCCGGCTCCTTCTCTGATCCCTAACCCTGTATCCCTTACCCGCTCCTGGTTACCCGCTCTTCAAATGAACAAGAAAATACCCTGCATTCCGGTGTTTGAGAAAGGAAACACCACACCTTTTTCTTCCTGAATCCTGTTTTTCTGCACTGGGAAGAACAGTGCGGACCGCTTACACCTGGTGACATTCTAGCTTGGTTTGTTTTTGGATTTTGAGACGCTCTGCTGTTTGCATCACTTTCCTTTGGATTTTGGGACGCTCTGCTGTTTGCATCACTTTCCTTTGGATTTTGGGACGCTCTGCTGTTTGCATCACTTTCCTTTGGATTTTTGGGACACTCTGCGGTTTGCATCATTCCCATTTGGATTTTGGGATGCTCTGCTGTTTGCATCACTTTCTTTCGGACTTTGGGACATCTGCGACACTAACCTTGGCACTCTCTGTAAGTCGCCGTCTGACCCTCGCCCACATCTGGTCTTGTGTTTTATCACAAGTAGGTATTCCGCAGGAAAAAAGGAATACACAGGTAAGCTTGTGGGTCTCGGAGGGTATAGAGGGGTTGGTTTTTGCCATCAACGAACGGTATGTAATATTTGCCTTGTTTGTTTCTTCCCTCTAGCTCCGCTGTGCGTTCCGCCTTTTTGCCTGAGCCCTTGGCCTGACAGGTTTTATTACCCTGCAAGCTGTGCTCTCAGGAAGGAAGTCTGAATTACTTCAGTGGCATCTGGTGCAAGTGGTTTTCCAGATTTACGGTGGAACATACGGAGTACGACAGATTTAGGAGCCTAATATTGGTGCCTGTCTGTGATGGATCCTAATGCGGATCCCATGGCTGCTATGATGCAGGCCTTTACCACGCTCTGCACAGACATGGCAGCAGCACATGCTTCTCTGCATCAACGAATGGATGTCATGCAAAGCTTTGTGCAGCCCTTGCCTGCGGATGAGGAGTTTGGGGATGCTCCCGCTCCTGTACCGCCAACCGTTCCTCCGACACCACAAGCCGGTTTAGCTCCGGTAGTACTACCTGGTCCTTTTCCATTGGCCCCACCAGAACGCTTCACGGGAGACCCCAAAACGTATAGGACATTCATCAATCAATGTCGTCTACATTTTCTATGCCGTCCTTTGGCTTTTCCCAATTCCACAACAAAAGCAGCCTTTGTGCTCTCTCATTTGGGGGGTATGGCTGCGGCCTGGGTGAATCCGTTACTGGAGTCTGATTACCCTGTTTTGTACGATTTTGACGCCCTAATAGTAGCAATGAACCTGGTTTTTGATGCCAGACATAAAGCTCAGGCTTCAGACCTAGAGTTTCTGGCGCTGTCTCGGGGTAAACAACCCCTTTTGGCGTACCTAGCCCGGTTCAATCAGTTGGCTGCAGAAACTTCTTGGCCTGAACAGAAAAAAAGGCAGCAGTCTTCTATAGGGGCTTGTCAGACGAACTTAAGGATGCATTATCTGTTGTCCCCTCTGTTCCTTCAGTATTTACTGATTTGCTTGATTTAGTGTTGCAGGTAGATGCTCGTCTGCAACAGAGGCGTGGAGAACGCCGATGTCCTGAACTATGCCCTGGTAAACCTGAATTGGTACCCTCTCCAGTCCCTGGGGATGTAGAACCCATGCAGATTGGGGCAGTAAAAGGTCCTTTCTCGAAGGCAGAGAGAGAGAGAAGACTACAACACAATCTATGTCTGTATTGTGGACAAACGGGACATTTCATTCCCGTATGTCCTAAATGCCCTGTTAAACGGGCGGGAAACGCCACGACCCGTCCCTAAATCGAGCCGATGTGACGGGTCAGCCTTGCAATGGCTCACTTCTCTGTCCAGCTGCCACACACATATACTTGGATATGTCCTTTCTATTACCCAACTCTCAAACCTTTTCTAGTCAGTCATGATAGATTCCGGGGCTACCGGTAATTATATGGACGAACAAGAAGCAGTAACCCATGGTATCCCGGTAGACCCTAAAGATAAACCAGAAGCTATCTATGCAGTAGATAGCTCCTGTCTGGTTTCCGGTCATGTCACAAAACAAACACAACCTTTGCAAATGAGTACGGCGGAAGGGCATACTGAACACCTGTCTTTCAATCTTATCTCTGCACCTCAGTTTAGGATTATTCTGGGCCTCCCTTGGTTGCAAAAACATAACCCCATCATTGATTGGGTGAAACAAACAGTTCTTTTTTCCTCTCCTTTATGTAAGGTGGATTGCTTTCCTGGTCAGGGGATGCCTCTCCCATCTCCATGCCTGGCTCTAATATCAAGCACATGCACTGTTAATGCAACTAATAAGACGACACCTGAAATACCTTCCGTATATCAGGATTTGGTTGAGGTGTTTGACAAGGGTCTGTCGGAACAACTCCCGCCTCACCGGGAATATGATTGTCCGATTGATTTGGTACCCAATGCCATTCTCCCTCACGGGTGGATATATTCCTTGGCACGACCCGAGGAGGAGCACTTAAAGGGTTACATTAAAAAGTCTTTAAGACTTGGTCACATAAGACCTTCCCGTTCTCCAGCTCATCTCCGATCTTTTTCGTCCCAAAGAAGGAGGGGCATCTCCGCCCTTGTGTGGATTACCGTGCACTCAACGCGGTGACTATAAAGAACCAATATCCATTACCCCTCATTTCGGAATTACTGGATCGCCTCAATACCGCCAAAATCTTTACAAAATTGGATTTGAGGAGGGCCTACAATTTGGTGAGGGTGCGCGCAGGCGACGAGTGGAAAACGGCCTTTAAGTGCAAATATGGCCTCTCTGAATACCTGGTGATGCCGTTCGGCCTATGTAATGCCCCCGCAACATTCCAACACTTTGTCAACGACATCTTCCGAGACCTGTTGGATGTTATTGTTGTGATATACCTGGACGACATATTAATATTCTCCGAAACATTATCACAGCATGAGGAGCACATACGGACAGTATTAATCCGTCTTCGTGAACACGGTTTATATGCGAAAGCCGAAAAGTGTGTCTTTCACGTATCCTCTGTGGAATTTCTGGGTTTCGTGATATCATCTCAGGGGGTTCACTTGCATGATGCAAAGATTCGAGCAGTTCTTGACTGGCCTACTCCTACCTCGCTTAAGAGTTTGCAATCCTTCTTAGGATTCGCTAACTTTTATAGACGCTTTATTGCATCCTTTTCGTCTATTGTAGCCCCGTTGACACGTCTTACCAGCCCTTCAGTTCCCTTTTGTTGGGATACTCAGGCCCAGGTCGCCTTCCAGACCCTGAAAGAGGCTTTTACTACGGCTCCAGTCCTGCTACACCCAGATCCCCTATTGTCTTTCATCATTGAGGCTGACGCCTCTGCCATTGCCCTTGGGGCTATCTTGTCTCAGAAATGTCCCAAAACTCGGCAACTACACCCCGTAGCCTTCTTTTCCAGAAAACTGACTACCCCGGAAAAACATTATACCATAATGGAGCGGGAGCTATTGGCTATACGAGCTGCTTTTAAGGAGTGGCGACACAATCTACTGGGGGGACGGCATCCTGTTACTGTTTATACGGACCACCGTAACTTTCAAGCCCTGTCTACGGTGAAGTGCACCCACTCGAGACAAATCAGGTGGCATTTGTTTTTTGCACAATTCAATTTCATTGTCACTTATCGGCCAGGCCTTTGCATGGCAAAGCCGATGCACTTTCTCGCATCGGAGTTGATGCACCCCCGAAGAGACAGTCCTTCCAGTTTTGCCAAAAAACACTGTTATGTGTGTTTGTGTTGCGACCAGTTCCTTATTAGAACAGATCCGCCATTAGACAGCGGACCATGGAACGGTTCTTCAAGGGTTGCAAGCACGTTTTATATCAGGACTGCCATATGTACAGGAACGCCTGCATATCCCTGATGTCCGGACTCGGTTGCAGGCCCTAAACTGCTCTCATGATACTCGTTTAGCCGCCCACCCAGGACAAACCAAAACACTCGACCTACTCCTCCGTTGGTGTTGGTGGCCCAATATGAAACGGGATGTGGCAGATTTTGTATCAAAATGTGCCGTATGCACACAATGCAAATCAGTCCCTGGGAAACCTGTAGGGCTTCTCCAAAGAATGCCCATCCCGCCACGCCCCTGGCACACTGTGTCACTTGACTTTGTGGTAGAGCTTCCACCGGTCCAGGGCTTGACCACTATTTTGGTGGTTGTGGACACTTTCACCAGAATAGCTCGGTTTGTCCCTTGTAAAGGCGTCCCCTCTGCTCCTGCATTGGCCAAGTTATTCTTCGAACAGGTGGTTCGTCTGTTCGGTCTTCCATTGATTCTTGTCTCAGACTGTGGATCCCAATTCACCTCACGCTTTTGGTTGGCTCTCACCCGATTCCTTGGCATCGACGTTCGCCTGTCATCATCATACCATCCTCAGACAGACGGACAGACAGCACGACTTAATGTCACCATGGAGCAGTACCTTCGATGTTTGTGTCTACAGTACCAGTCGGACTGGCTGTCCGTATTGGGGGCTGCGGAATTCGCGTACAACAATGCTTGTCACGCATCAGTTGGCTGTTCTCCCTTCTACGCCATGTATGGCCAACATCCACGGGTCTTACCGTCCGCCCTTCCTTCTGTGGCACAGGTACCCGCAGCTCAAGCTACGGCCCAATCTTTGCTGACTATCTGCACTGCCGTGCTTCAACATCTACATCAAGCGCAGGACCGCATGAAAACACATGCTGATAGGCACCGCCGATCAGCCCCGGAATATTGCCCAGGGGATAAGGTCTGGCTATCCACTGTGCATCGTCATATACCCGGCAAACGTAAACTGAACCCTTGTTACGTGGGTCCCTATCCCATCACGCAGTGCATTAACGCAGTTGCCTATCCCTTGGGCATACCTCCCAGTAGGAAAATACACCCCGTGTTCCATGTCTCTCTATTGCGTCCTTACATTGCTGGTACGCGACTCTTCAATCGACCAGCCCCCATTACGATTCAGGGTGAAGAGGAATACGAGGTGCAGGCCATATTGGATACACGACTGGTCCGAGGTGTCCGCCGTTATCTAGTAGACTGGAAAGGTTATGGTCCGGAAGACCATACCTGGGAGCCCGCTTCCAACATTCATGCTCCGCGTTTTTTGCAGGCGTTTCTCCAGTCTCGCGGATTGCAACCCGGGGGAAGCCCGTCTTTGAGGTCGGGTACTGTCATGCCCTCCGGATTCCTACGGCATTCTTATGCCCATGGGGGAAGCCCGTGGCGCCTGTCCTGGCGATTACATCAACGCTGGCATCATCGCCGGTAAATACTACATCTCCTGATAGGTCTTGCGCTTGGCAGGAATCCTTGGAACGCCTTTTCCTTTGAATGCGTTCCACGCCTCTTTTTTTCTTTACTTCCTATATCTAGCCACGCCCCCAGAAAGCCAGTGCTCCTAAACCGTTGTGTTACGCGAGCAGCGCTTCTCGGAAGAAGTTTTCCTACTTGTTGTATACCTGGTTACTGACTTCTGTTTACCCTTTTTTGACCTCGTTATCTGGTTTCTGATTCTGTTTTGGCGTCTGTCTGATCTGTCCTCCCCTGCTCAACCACGGAACTCGTACCAGGCTGTCTTGGGATTCCGCTTCTCATGTCTGGCTCCCGGCTCCTTCTCTGATCCCTAACCCTGTATCCCTTACCCGCTCCTGGTTACCCGCTCTTCGAACGAACAAGAAAATACCCTGCATTCCGGTGTTTGAAACACCACGTCTTTTTCTTTCTGAATCCTGTTTTTCTGCACTGGGAAGAACAGTGCGGACCGCTTACACCTGGTGACATGCTAGCTTGGTTTGTTTTTGGATTTTGAGACGCTCTGCTGTTTGCATCACTTTCCTTTGGATTTTGGGACACTCTGCTGTTTGCATCACTTTCCTTTGGATTTTGGGACGCTCTGCTGTTTGCATCACTTTCCTTTGGATTTTTGGGACACTCTGCGGTTTGCATCATCCCCCTTTGGATTTTGGGACGCTCTGCTGTTTGCATCACTTTCTTTTGGACTTTGGGACATCAGCGACACTAACCTTGGCACTCTCTGTAAGTCGCCGTCTGACCCTCGCCCACATCTGGTCTTGTGTGTTATCACAAGTAGGTATTCCGCAGGAAAAAAGGAATACACAGGTAAGCTTGTGGGTCTCGGAGGGTGTAGAGGGGTTGGTTTTTGCCATCAATGAACGGTATGTAATATTTGCCTTGTTTGTTTCTTCCCTCTAGCTCTGCTGTGCGTTCCGCCTTTTTGCCTCAACCCTTGGCCTGACAGGTTTTATTACCCTGCAAGCTGTGCTCTCAGGAAGGATGTCTGAATTACTTCAGTGGCATATGGTCCAAGTGGTTTTCCAGACTTACGGTGGAACATACAGAGTACGACACCAAGATCAAAATCAGAATCCTTATAACCAAAATCAAAGTGAGTGGAATAAAGGTAGGAGCGGAAATATTTTTGACACACAACCCAATACATATTATAGTGGCGACTACACATCGGATGATGTGTTGTTTCCTCAATAGGACAGGCCAAGACAGCTTCGGAACCAGTGTCTATTCCCGTAAATCAAAAAGGACCCTACGTAGAAATGAAAGTCGGGAATAGAGAGCACAGCTTTCTCGTAGACACAGGTGCGCAAAAGTGCTCAATAGATCATCACTTGGTTCCGGAAATACCGCTGTCAGGGCAAAGAAATATTTCAGTAGGGTTCTCAGGTACCCCAGTAATTAATCCAGTGTCCCAATCAGTACCAGTAACATTAGTTCCATTTACTGAATATTGTCCATTTCTCTTAACAGAAAATTGTGGGGAGAATCTTTTGGGTTTAAATTTATTTAAAAAACTAAGTGCAGTTATCCATTGCACTCCTGATGGAGTGTTCTTGACAATTTCGCCACAGAATATACCAGTGTCTGAATTTTTGTCCAAACCTTTGCCGGGGGAGTTGAGTGAAGTACCAGCTTGCATATGGGCAATGAATGACAATGATGTGGGATGCTTGAAAATAGAGCCAGTAAACATTGTTCTAAAGGAGAGAGTAACGTTGCCACGTATTCCTCAGTACAAAATTTCAATGGAGGGAGAGAAAGCATTGAAAAGTATTGTTTCAGATTTGGTAAAACTGGAGGTGATTGAAGAGATTACAGGCAGCACATGTAACAGCCCCATTCTCCCAGTGTATAAGAAAGGAGGTAATGAGATACCATATCATTTCATAATTGATACGCGCATTAAACAAAGTGGTTGACCCTCAATTCCCATTGGTCCCAGACGTCACCACGATTTTGACAATGATACCTGCCTCGGCAGAATATTTTAGCGTGATAGACCTTAAGAATGCATTCTTCAGCATTCCAGTACACAAAGATAGTAGATACTTGTTTGCTTTCACGTTAGGAGGACGATCATTTACATTCATGCGCATTCCACAGGGCTATACAGAGAGTCCGAGTATCTACAGCAGCGCATTGAAAGAACATCTACATATGTTAGAACTACCAGCAGGTTGTGCATTATTACAGTATATAGATGACTTATTGATTGCAGCTGATACAGAGGAGATTTGTAAAAAAAGTACTGTCTTGTTATTGTCACATTTAGCAGCACATGGCCACAAAGCGAGTTTGAAGAAATTCTAATATTGTCGAAAGGAGGTGGCTTATTTGGGCTACCTACTTTCGAGAGAAAGGAGAAGGCTGACACCAGAAAAGATAGAGTGTATCTTTGGTATGCCTATTCCAAAAATGCAGAAAGGAGTCAGAGCTATAATAGGCATGGCTTCCTATTGCCGGCAGTGGATTGCAAATTTCGCGTTGATTGTGAAACCAATGGTGGCACTGACAAAAAAATGGATGCTGTGATGCCTTTGCAATGGAATGTAAAATGTCAGAGAGCATTTGATCTGCTCAAAACTGCATTGTGCTCTGCCCCAGTTTTGGGCACACCAAACTATGAACAAATGTTCAGATTGTTTGTGCATAATAATGAAGGCTGCACATTGGCTGTCTTAACGCAGGAACAAGGTGGAAGAAATAGACCCTGCGGCTATTTTTCTTCCTTGCTGGACCCTGTAGCGCGCATCACCACGTTGTTTGCGAGCTGTTGCAGCGGCTGCTGCGTCAGTGAAACAAACTGTTAGTGCACACCTTAATTTTAATGGTGCCACATGCCATAGACATTCTCTTAAACAGAACGCACACGCAACACCTCACATCTGCTAGATTGACTAGATATAAAAGTGTCCTATTTGCACCACACATCCAAATTATGAGGTGCAGCGCTTTGAATCCTGCAGAATTAATGCCACTGCCCAAGGAAGAAATAGGTGAGAATGAATCACCTCCCCATGATTGTTTAATGGTTACTGAGGAAGAAACGAAAGGAAGAATTGATTTAACAGATACCCCACAAAAAGAGCCAGATGGAGAACTGTTTTGTGACGGCTCCTGTTTCAAATTACCTGATGGCACATCAACTGCTGCCTATGCTATTATGACACAAAAAAGTATTGTAGAAAGTAAAAGAATCCCCTATAACTCCGCACAAGCCACAGAGATAATAGCGTTAACCAGAGCATGTGCAATTTCTGAAAATCTGAGTGTAAACATATATACTGACAGCCAATACTCTTTTGGGGTGGTACATAACTTTGCCGACTTTGGGCTCAGAGCGGTTTCTTGACATCGCTTGGAACCAGAATTCAACATGGCCCTTTGATTGTACGATTGCTGTCTGCACTTATGTGTCCGAAGCGCCTAGTAATAGTGAAATGCGAGGCGCATAAAAAAGTAACATGTAAAGTGGGAGAGGGAAACGCATTTGCAGACAGGATTGTGAAGCAAACTGCCACTGATTTGAATACCAAAATGTTAACAGTACAGTCAGAGGAAGTGCCCTGCATGATAGAGAATGGAATTGCCACTGCTGATGAAATACAAGAATGGGCTGAGGGCTCCGCAGAACTAGATCTAGAAGTTTGCTGGGTGGACAAGAAGAGTAGAAACTGGATGCTGCCCAACTCCTGTGTAACCACGATGGTCACAATGGACCACAGTCCCACACACGTCTGTGCAAAAAAGATAGTCCAGCACTTAGCCACAGTATGGCAGAACACACACATAAAGTAAAATGCAGAAAGACTGGTACAGAATTGCATTACGTGTCTGCAACACAATGTGGGGAAGGGAACAGTGACTCCAACGGGTAGTTTTGGCCCTCCCTCTATGCCATTTGAGGTAATCCATTTTGAGTTCATAGAGATAGAAAGGTGTCAAAACTTGAAATACGTTTTAGTGGTTGTGTGTGCGTTCAGTAAGTGGGTGGAAGCATATCCATTGAAGGATTGTACTGCCATGAGCACTGCCAAAGTGATGTTGAAGGAATACTTGTCACGGTTTGGCTTGCCCCGGATCACATGGTCAGACAATGGCCCGCATTTTTTGGGCGCAGTGGTACTGCAGATTTGCGCAGGTCGCCAGATTGACAAATGATTCCATTGCGCCAGACATCCCATGAGTGCCGGTCTTATTGAGCGCCAAAACGGCATATTGAAAGCCAAAATTAGCAAAATCTGTGCGGGGAACAAGTTGCATTGGATAGACGCATTGCCCCTAGCGTTACTGTGCATGCGCACATCTGTGCAGGCAAGGACTGGGCTCTCCCCGAACGAGATTGTGATGGGGAGGCCGGCAAATGTTTGGTGTGTGCCGCAGCCGAGGCGATTGAGAGAAGTTGAGTATCCTGTGCTCACTACATATTGTAACCTGTTAATACAGAAATTGCATTTGATTCATAAGCAGGTGCAGGAGGCTCTTCCCATCAGATATACTGGTCCGGGGCATTCACTGGAACCCAGAGAGTGGGTTCTAGTGAAGAACTTTTAAAGAAAATCATTGCTTGCACCCAGGTGGCGTGGACCCTACCAAATCATTTTGGCAACACAGACTGCAATCCGTGTGGATGGGAGGAAGGCGTGGATTCATGCAACACATACGAAGAAGGTCCCATCACCATTGAAAGAACTGCCTGATCCAGAGAGTCAGCGGCCCCAGAAACGAAAGAAATTGTTGCCAGCTCTTTGCCACAAAATCTGTCTGATCCTGAAACAAAGCCTGGAAAGATTACTATGAAGGAGAGAGGGCAAAGAATGCCCCAATGTTGTCCAGCAGAACCTGCATCACTGCTGGCTGACACAAAGCCTGTATCATCACTTTGGCGCCCATCATCTTTCATTGCGCCACAGGCTCACACTGAGCCTTAGTCCAGAAGTGCACCCGCACTATTCATCGATCACACAGTACCAGGAGCAAGGCGGTATGATTTACAGCCTCGGAAGAAGGAGTGATCAAATCTTCATTTTTATTGATCTTTGTTGCCTCTGTTTCGCAAGACGAATGAAGTAGGAACCAGAGGCCTAGGGGAGAGCAGCGTGAGGGTTGTGAAAATTGGACAACTCAAGAACGCGGCTCCCCGGTGCTAAAAAAAATCCATGTGCAGATCACCCCTCATGGACAAGAGGGGCTTATATGGTACAAAGGCAATTGATAACTGTTCTGGAGTTCTTTGAGCAATGTGCAGGAGCACAGAAATCTTGCCCAACGTATAGCAATCCAGGCTGCTGAGAACTGGCAAAACAATCTGTTAACATTCCTGAACTTATTAACATTTAAACAAGGTGCAACAATAAGAGATATTCACGACGAACATTGTTGGAGAAGAAGGACAGCGAGAGAAAAAATGTCTGCACCAGCATTTGCCCCCTCCTGCACCGCTGCTGATAATGAGTTAACTGTGGAGACTGGAAGGTTACAAAAAAAAGATTGCCGGAAAAATTGTATGCTGATTTTAACAATAGTCATGTGTGTTATGAGTATATCAGCACCGATAATGACAGTACTGGTATTGTGGTACTTAGAGGAAATACACCCATTAGAAGTGCTCTTGCCGGTTAGAAATATTTCCACAACCGTAAGTCTGGTCCATGTGATTACTTATACTTTGTCCCCAATGGAAGAGAGACACAGGGAAGGATATGGAAATAACACATTGCTGCTAATAATGAATATGACACACTCAATTTTGACAAAAAACTATTTTTGGGTGTGTGCTCACTTGCCACAGCATGGTGGTAAGGGAATAGATTGGTATGTGCAGCCACTGCCATTGAGTTCTGCATGCTACGTGTCCTTAAGTGCATTATATTATGGGAAATGGAACAAAAGTGAAATGGGTCAATTAGATAGAACAAACATGAATGAGTTTGAGGAAATAATTATGAAACCTGTAGGTTGCGACATATTTCAAAAAACACGATTGATAACACCAGTAGCTATGCCACGAGATAGATTATTTGTGCCATATAAATCATCTGTATTCACTTTTCATATGAACCTAGAAGGAAATAAAGATCCAGTGCCCCCTCCTATATAGTAAACTACAGTCCTCGCTCTGTTCCCTTTTGCTTAAAGAAGAAGGGCTTCTATTCAGTGGGAACATTCACTAGATGTATGAATATAGCATTCCTTGACAGAGAGGAAGAACCTGTGTATGTAAGTGACCCTGTTTATTTCATATGTGGAGAAAAAGCTCATCCCTGGTTACCTAGAAACTAGGGAGGTACTTGTTACTTGGGGCTTATGTTCCCTGGTGTGTTTCTTTCAAAAACAGCAGATATGGCCAAATTGTCCAGATCAAGGCCACAGCGAGATGAGGAAGGAGGATTGATCACGGAAGACATAGCAAAACCATTTATACCATTTTGGGGCCAAACAATCCATTCTTATAACATACGGCAACTGTCCAGAATATTAGAGAAAACAATAAATGGGACAACGGATATATTTTACAATATGACGTTGGAAGAAAAAGGGATTAGACTGATAATTCAAAATAGGATGGCTCGTGACGTTATTTTAGTTGATCGTGGGGGAGTTTGTAAAATCGTGGGATCATCATGTTGTGTATTTGTAAGTGACTCCTCCCCTACGATTTTCGAAGCAATAAGAAAGTTGCATGTTTTGAGCTCTAACCTCCACCCCCCAGAAGGGAGTTGGGAATTGACCATAAGCTCCTGGTTCTGGTTCTGGGAAGTATTACGCTCATGGGGATGGAAATTAGTTGTGATCCTAGTAGCAGTGCTTGGGATATTTATGACATGTTGTTGTTGCATACACTGCTTACCAATAATCTGCACTGAAATAAGTGAGGAGTGCGTACAGATAGTAAAAAAAAACACTACCAATTCGGATACTCAAATGAATCATGAAATGAAGACAGTGAAAGAATTCATGTCAATCAATATTGATGACAATGAGGAGGAAACTAGTAGTATACAAAGTTCGGAATCAGATAGTTGGTCGGAAGAGGATGCAATGTATGGATGAGGCGTTTGGCATATGGCCAAAAGGAGGGTTCGTCAGTCCAGAAAAAATACCCTCCCATAACATAAGCAATGTATTTTGTTGGCCGAAGACCAACCGCCTCATATGTCAGTATTAGCAAATGCAGACTCACAAGCATGACCAAAGTACGTCCATTTTGATGGGATTAGAATTCACCATTTTGTCTAATTTTCGCTTCTTGCTTTCTGTTTAAACTGCTTTGCTGTAAGCTTATTCTATTCCGCTATTTCATTGTTGCTCATGCATAGAGCAAGGCAACAAGATACATGTTGAAACACAACACGGGCAATCCAGACTGCAATGCCGAGTCTCCTCCCTCACAAGTCCTTGGAAGTAAGCAACAAGGCATTTTAATCATTACGCAGGTGCCAGTTAGTCTTGCAAATGTGGTAGAAATGGTAGAAAGCGAACAATTAATGCCTTGAATTATACTCTCTTTTATGGCCCAACTTCACTGAGCCTTGTAGAGCACTGGAGAGCGAGTTGACCCCTAGCACAGGAATAGAAAGTAGAAGATAGCGAGGCCTGGAATGTGTCTCTCCCCTGCACGCAGCTTGCTTGAAAGAACAGGAGCAGGGTGTTCTCTAAAACAAAGAATCATGTCTGCGAGTCCGCAAAATTGCAAACTGTTGCTAAATGAATGTCTGAAGGTGTCATATTCGTCACAATTGTCAATCATTGAATCCATTTCAAAGGAAATACATTATGGGCGGTTTTGGATATGTCATTACTGATAGCAAGCTGTTCGCTTTGTATATATGTAACTGTTGTATAATTCTCGCTGTCTTGCGTCCCTTGGGTTCTGGAGACACACGTTGCAGTACGTGAGACCCAGTTGGCCAACTGAGACTGTTTGCTTGGCAATAAACCCTAGCATTTGGGAATACAACCTTGTGTCTGGTGTATCAGTTTGTGTGTGGTGATTGTGCCTTGTTTCGATACGCAAGGGTCTCCTAGGGGGCCCATCAGATACCCGACCCGTCTCACACCCCTTTTACAAATACCCCGGGTCACAATGGACCATGAACCAGGCCGGTTGGTGAAAATACAATATTTATTTATTATTTTTAAAAGTCACAAAAATCACACACATTTTAATATTGGGCAGCAATCACCAATGTGGTGATAATTACAATAAAATCTACTGAACTACACGTGGTAACCTTCTACATGAACATATCCAAAGTACAATTGAATAGGAACACTTTTTGAATTAGGATAGGTAGCACTCAAGTTAAGGTTTCCCCCAGCAATGTTCCCCCAACCCACACATAGTCAAACTCTGAATGGATAGAAAGAAGCAGCAGTTAGTCAGGGATAAGAAGAAGCAAACAGAATCAAAATCCAACCTTCCCTCACAAACCCTTTTGCAATGGCATAAAATTACACTCGGAAATTGACAAATAAATAATTAATGTGCGGTTAAATCTTTGATCAAATATGATTTCTCACAAAGGCAGTAATGCATAAAGACTAGCAATCACAAGGCAACGGATCAACAAAAGGCATACAATTCTAAAGCGAGTGGAAAGTTAGGCCATGCTGCAGCGGAATTCACATGTTAGAAAATTGCATTTGTTTTCAATTCCCGTTTAAAATGACACAAACTAATTTTATAAAAAATAGGTGAAATACTTGGATTTTCAATTCTGTTTTTGGGCTGGGAGACAGATCTATATCACAGGGATAATATAAAGGTGAAAGTAGGGCTATAAGTGAAGAATTGAGGGAGATTTGGAAGGTAGAAGAAGGTTTGCTTAGGGTAAATTAAACTGTGAGAGAGGAAAGAAAATCGGCTGAGAAAAGAGCAGGTTTGACTTAAACTTGGTTATCAAGACTATATTGATAAAGAAGGACACAGTAAGATCCAAGGTTGATTCGCGAAGTCAACCTTGTCACCCCAGTGTTCAATCTTATGCGGAAATTACTTTGATTACTCAAAATAAGGATTTATGATCTATGCAGGACAAAAGGAAATAGGAAAGTGGTGCTATCAATTGGAAATTCAATGACAGGGTGCACAGAGAATTCTACCAGTTTTTAACAAGTTACCAGGGTATGATTGGCAAGAAGCCAGCCTGGTTTCAGGATGTTCCCAAAAAAGGGTACCACAGCTTTTCCCTTTGGTTATGGGATTTTAGTGGGTTTATCTGGATCAATGGCCTTGCTGCGATAGAATCAGCTATGCTTTGGCCTTGCTGGACTAGGGTCAGCAATGCTTTGGCCTGGCTGGGATATGATCAGCAATGGTTTGGCCTTTCAGTGGAATCTGGAATCAGGCAATGAATGTAGCAGATCAGGAACGCAGTCACAGGAAATTCAGGAAAGAGCCTGTAGTTCTGTCAACCACTCTTTACATAGAGCATGGTGACATCACAAAATTATAGGTGGGCAGAACTGAGCTAGGTATGCCCCCAATAGCCGAATAGGACAATCAATGCTGGTTGCCTCCTCTAGGAGGTAACTCAGTTTATTAGGTTGCATTTTATGAGGTAAAAAGACTTCCCACAGATCTTTTTGCCAAAAATCAACCTGAACATAATTTACACATTTGTACAGTTGTGGCATTTTAACCAATTACATAGGCGGATTGCATATTTTGTGCCGATCATGCCAGTCCAACGCTCCAGTTTGTGAGACTCTGTTTCATCATTTTAACAGTTTTTCATCATTTTTAGTGAGAAATCTTCAGCCTAAAATTCTATAACTTTATACATGGGCGTGGATTATCATTAGGCATGTAAGTTTTAAAATTCGCCATGGCATCATGGATACTTTCCTCATAATACCCAATTCTCTGCCATTTATATTCCCATGGTGGCAGTGAAGTCTATGACGTCTTAGATTTAAAGCCCAGTGTGCTCAGAGACCCCCAACCAGCCCATAGAGTCGGGGTTTGCTCAGAAGCACTTTAAGACAAGATACCAGCACCCGTGAGATCGATGGGGGTGCAGATATATACTTCAACACCAATCAAAAAGGACAACTCAACGGTTTGGCAAAGGGGGTCCATTTAATGACAAGTAAAAAAAAGGGTAGTCTCATGAATATCAGCGGATGTGTGATTTTCCTTCTCGCTTCACAACTCCAACGATCTTCACAAAAATCATAACATTTATACTGAAAACACATATTTATTGACGTTTAATGCTTAAAATTGGCCTGCATTTCTATTGGTTAGGAAAAGGGAACTTTAATATAGGTACTATATCTGTGTATGGTAACGGAGTAAGGGGATTGGGTAAACACAGTCATTTCAGGCATTTAAGCCCTACCTTCAAAATGGCTACGGTAGACGTCACTAAAAGTACGACTTCTCATTGGTTCTACTAACTATAGGATCCTAGATTACTTGGTCCACTATGATTGGGTTGGCATCAACCCCATTCATACTTTTCCACTTCGCTTAGCAGCATGCAGAATGGTCAGCCAGGTGCTGGGTGCCCCTTAGCTGCCCCGGCCTTCCCCTTATTATTGTTACAATCAATCATCACTTTAGTGGCCATGTGTCAATTATCTCACTGTGGTTGGCCTCGAAACTCCATCTTCTGTCTGGAAAAGTTCTGATATCTTCGCCTGGCTTGCTGCCATGCGTAGGTGTGAAAGTCCCATTTCTGCTCGCTCGGCTGGTCATGTGCTTCAGACACCGTGAATTTGCCTCTTCTTCACATAATTTGTGTATTTGATTTTCGTTTCACCCTCCACCTGCCTCCAGTTTCTTATCGCGACCTTTCTGAAGCAGGATTTTCTTTTCTTTATTCAATTAATTGTAGCTACTGTTCGTCTGTTCTACTGATACAACCTTGGTCTTCCTGGCACGGTCTGTCTCTGCTGAGTTTCGTTTCTGTCGCTTTTTCTAGATTTTGCTAAATATGAAGCTCTTCTCTTGTGGCCTCTAGTAACCTTTGGCTTTATTCTGCTTCTTGTGCAAAGTGGAAATATACTTATATAATGTGCTTCGTTGAGGTAGATATGTATAGGTGGCACTTGCCGCATTATCTTTCTACTAAGCATAGCAAGCCGCATGATTTTCTTAGCTTTCTTGCGTTTCCAAGGATATGTACATGCGTAAACTGGTCAACTATCTTCATCATGCTCGTGGCTTACGCTTCTGCATTTGACATTGGGCCTCAATACGACCCTGGCGGAAGACCATGGTGCTATTAGCACCATGGTCCATGCCGGTAAGTTACCGACTCTGCCATTCAGAAAGGGGGAATTACCACCCCATTACAAGGTTGGCGGGGCAGTAATTCCCCCTTCCTCCATGGCCCTTCCCCATTCCCATTTTTGCCCCATAGGGCTCAAATTGCGGCACCGTAATGGTCTACACCAGCTGTTAAGGTCGGGTCCCGCAAAGGGACCTCATAATTAGGCACTAATAGGTTAAAGGCACCACAGCCTTTTACGGCACCGTTAACCCATTAGTGCCTGGGATGTAATGAGGCCCATTGTCCTTTCACTTTGGGCTCATGATGTCCTTTATTCATGGCATTTCGTCTCTTTATGTCATTCTCTGGTCGTCATTTCGTCTACATGTGAATCAGTTTAGGTTCTTGTGACGTCACCATTCGTCTTCCATTAAGACCTTTTTAGTTTCTTCAGGGACTGTACTCAGACGATCTTCATTTAATTTCATTTGTTGATACGGTTTTCTTAATGGATACCTTACTGTCCATGGTTTTCTTGGAATTGGTACTTCAATAGGTGCTGTTCTTCTGATAGGTACTGGACAGAGCCCTACTGCGGCTCTCTGCTGGTTTATTTGCTCATCATAAGTCACATATTTTGCTGTGAACGTTCCTGGTTCTTTGAAATGGGCGGTTGGAGTGCAGGCTTTATTTGGGACCTCCTCTATACTTCCCCCTCTGGGCGATTCATCGACCACTTTCACCTCCTTCTTTGGATCCATCTTCTTTGGTTCCTCTGTATTCACCTTCACTTCATCGCCTGGGTCCATTCTTTCTTCATCTTCTGGGTCTGTACATGATGGTCTGAAGAAATTATTCTTTGGGGTTCATATCTTTATTACTCCTTTTAAACTTCCAGCTGTTCTCACATGTTCGTCCTTGTTCCATGTCATCAGTTGACATTGTCCTGCAGTAAACCCATCTTCCCACATAATTTCTGTGCTTCCTGGGATAGAGAAACTTTCTTACTTCTGGTGCATGAATCCTGGCCTTCACAAAGTCTCTTATTTCTTCGCCAGTCAGATCTTTGGGTTTCCATCCTGGCTTGACATCAATCATGATCTTCATTCCAATGGCTTTCTTCACAGTTTTCTGTCACTGAGAGATTATTATCTTGATAACACATAATTCTAGTAATATCATCACTAACAGGGCTCCTAGGAACTTGAATGCATCTGCCATCCATTGTGGAACCCATGAGAACAGTCATCAAAACCAACAGTCGTCGTCTACTTCGTCGGTTTCATCAATCATTTGATTCTGTAGTTTTGTCAGCATTCCTATGGCCTCCGTTAGAGTTCCATTTTCTTCATCGTGTGATGGTATGAATGTGCAACATGATTCTCCAATTTTTGCACAAACTCCCCCATCCATAGCTGTGATCATGTCAAGTACTTATCTGTTTTGGAGAGTCATCAGTCGGACTGCCCTTAATTCTTCTTTGATTGCATTGAATCCCTTTATGGTTTTGTTGATTTTCTGCAGTAACTCCCATCTGGTTATATGCAACCATTTCGTATTTGCTCCAACATGGAATCTTGGCATGAAAATCATCGTGAACACTGATAAGGTGAGGCTAAACAGCCTATGTTCATATGGGATTGCATGAAAAGCTTCTTCAGATTTAGCAGAAAAGTAATTCTCCTTCTTCATTTGAGTCAGCAGTTCCACAGATCTCCTCTTCCTCAGGTGAGCATCTGCTTTCGGGAAACTGTCAAGGTTTAGGTCACTCTTCGGGATTACCAATGCTGGAACATGGACATTCACTATTGTGCAAATACCTCCCCAGTTTTTTGGCAGTCTGATGTATGCTCTGGATCCACATGCTCAATAATGATCCATAATTACTGCAGTTCCCTGCATCATTCCTGGAGCGTCAACAACTCGTCCACAGTTCTGATTCTCTCCCATTTTTCTAGTGCCATTATTCCTGAAGCAGAATTTTGGGCTTTCTAGTGGAACTATCTGCAAGGGTCCTCCTCTGTCATTGACCCATGTTAACAGTTTTGCAAGCTTTGGCCACAATGGCTTGCGTCCATCTTGCACTATGTTGATGTAAGGCTCGTATTGACCTATGACCATCCATAATCTGCATATCACTAATCCTTTCTCCCATCCGTCTGTTGAAAGCACTGTTCCCCAAATCTGCATTTGGCCTCTGTTCTTCCAACTGTGAGCCTCTTCTGGAGTTTTTCCTTGGACATTTAGCTTCTGATTTGCTTCTCTTCTGATTTCTGCTCCTTTAACTACAGGCTCTCTTATCTGATCACAATGTGTTTTGTTTTTCCATTGTTTCTTGTCTTTATGTCCTGGACATAATCATATTCACTTGGATTGGTTGCTTCAGTTGCCCATTTCAGTGAGGCATCACTACCCATGAACTGGCCTCTAGTTTTGCACATGGCTATGTGTGAAAGACAGTGTGCTGTCTGGACATCAATTTTTACAGCTACGAAGATCTTGGACTTCCCCATGCTGTACGGTAGGAGTGCACAAACAACGCATTCCCCTTCTGAACTGCGTCTTCCAACTTCCTTCGTGTGCTGGTACCAAAGTTGTTTCTCAAATATGCTTTGCTGTCCAAGTAGTCGTTCAATTCACTGTCGTCTCCATGTATGCTTCTCGAAAAAATGTTTTAAGGTTTTCATGTAGTTTGCTATAACTACATCCCTGAATGCATCTGTATGGTTCCTTCTTACTGGAGGATTCTCAGGTACCCTCATCCATGGTGCAGGCCTAAAATTAACCATGGCATCATGGATACTTTCCTTATAATACCCAATTCTCTGCCATTTCTATTCCCCACGTGGCAGTGAAGTCTATGACGTCTTAAATTAAAGCCCAGTGTGCTCAGAGGCCCCCAACCGGCCCATAGATTCGGGGTCTACTCAGAAGCACTTTAAGACAAGATAGCAGCACCCGTAAGATGGATGGGGGTGCAGATATATACTTCAACACCAATCAATAAGGACAACTCAACGGTTTGGCAAAGGGAGTCAGTTTAATGACAAGTACAAAAAACGGGTAGTCTCATGAATATCAGCGGATGTGTGATCTTCCTTCTCGCTTGACAACTCCAATGATCTTCAAAAAATCATAACATTTATACTGAAAACTCGTCATCATTGATGTTTAATGCTTAAAATTGGCATGCATTTCTATTGGTTAGGAAAAGGCAACTTTAATATAGGTACTATATCTGTGTATGGTAACGAGTAAGGGGATTGGGTAAACACTGTCAGGTGGGGCATCTAAGGCCTACCTTCAAAATGGCTACTGTAGACTTCACTAAAAGTATGACGTCTCATTGGTTCTACTAACTACAGGATCCTAGATTACTTGGTCCACTATGATTGGGTTGGCATCAATCCCATTCATACTTTTCCACTTCGCTTAGCAGCATGCAGAATGGTTGGCCAGGTGCTGGGTGCCCATTAGCTGCCCTGGCCTTCCTCCTATTATTGTTACAATCAATCATCACTTTAGTGGCCAAGTGTCAATTATCTCACTGTGGTTGGCTTCGAAACTCCATCTTCTGTCTGGAAAAGTTCTGATATCTTCGCCTGGCTTGCTGCCATGCGTAGGTGTGGAAGTACCATTTCTGCTCACTTGGCTGGTCACGTGCTTCAGACACCGTGAATTTGCCTCTTCTTCACATAATGTGTGTATTTAATTTTCGGTTCACCCACCACCTGCCTCCAGTTTCTTATCTCGACCTTTCTGAAGCAGGATATTCTGTTCTTTATTCAATTAATTGTAGCTACTGTTAGTCTATTCTACAGATACGACCTTGGTCTTCCTGGCAAGTTCTCCTCTATCTTTGGGTCTGCTAGTCAAGGAGTCTGTTCCCTTACAGATGAAGTTGGGCCAGCATACGGAATTCATGGTGTTTGACATAATCAGGGCCGCACATTTCCCGTTGGTTATTGGCATTCCTTGCCTTAGGAAGCATAATCCCTCGATAGACTGGGCCTCAAACAGAGTGAGTTTTAATTCTTCCCACTGTCAAGCTCATTGTATGGAGGTGCCCTGTTGCAAGACCAAGATGGAAGAGACTGATGTTCCGAAGAAGAGGACAGTTTCTTCCATACCTCTCCAGTACCAGGAATTTACGGAAGTGTTCAAGGACATGTTGCCTAGGAGCCTACCTCCACATAGGCCCGAAGACTGCCATCGACCTGCTATCCTCGGCACAAGTACCTTTCGGGTGCATGTATCCTTTATCGTTGCCAGAAAGGGAGGCTTTGAGAGAATACCTAGATGCCCACCTACAGAATGGATTAATCCAAGAATCCAGGTCTTCCTGCGGAGAATCATTGTTCTTCATTCCCAAGAAAGAATCATCAGAACTAAGGCCCTGCATAGACTATAGAGGTCTCAACCAGATCACCATTCGAGACCACTATCCTATGCCTTTGATAAGAGACATCTTGGAAGCAGTACAAGGGGCACGTTATTTCACCAAATTGGACCTCAGGGGAGCTTACCATATCCTGAGGATCCGCAAGGGTGATGAATGGAAGACTGCCTTTCTGACCCCTTTGGGTCTCTTCAAATATAAGGTAATGCCTTTTGGGCTGGTCAATGCCCCAGCCATGTTTTAACGGTTTATTGACAAGATTTTCTCAGACTTATTGTTTATTTCTGTAGTCGTCTATCTGGACGACATTTTGGTGTACTCTCGTACCCTTCCGGAACATAGGAATCAGGTCAACAAAGTATTGTCCCGTCTTCAGGCTAACCATCTACTGGTCAAACCGGAAAAATGCCCCTTTGAAGCCAGTTCTGTAACTTATTTGGGATTCATCCTCTCAAGAGAAGGTTTACAGATGGACCCCACTAAGATCCAGGCCATCCTAGACTGGAAGGAACCCCAGAACATCAAGGAGATTCAGAGGTTCCTAGGATTGGCAAATCTTTATAGACAGTTCATCGCAAATTTTTCCAGACTAGTACAACCTATAACTAATCTTCTCAAGAAGGGTGTTAAGTTTGTGTTCAATCAAGACCAAAGAGATGCATTCCGCTGTTTGAAGGAACATTTTACTTCAGCCCCCATTCTAGTACAGCCAGATCAAAACAAACCATTCATCCTAGAGACTGATGCCTCCGCTGGGGCGGTGGGAGCGGTCCTGCTGCAAAGGACTGAAGAAGGATCAGAACATCCAGTCACTTATTACTCAAAGACTTTGACTAGTAGCAAGCAGAATTATTCCGTCCTTGAGAAGGAACTGCTGGAAATGAAACGGGCTTGCCAAGAATGGCGCCATCTCTTACAAGGAGCTAAACATAAGTTCTCGTTGGGCCTATTTTTTCTTGCAGTTTGATTTCCACGTAACCTACATCCCAGGATCAGAAAACCAGGTGGCTGATGCACTATCCCGAAGTCAAGGAGAAGAGATTACTAGCTTTCAAGGTCACAATCTAGTGCTCCCAGGGGTACAAAGAGTGGCAGCGGTAGTTCCTTTTTTACAAGACCTCTTGGTACAATACCAACACGAGAAGGATCGTCCACACTCGGTCACTCAAGATCATGACGGCCTATATTATCATGAGACGGCCCTGTACATACCATCAAAGACACTTCAGGATCGAGTTCTCAAATGGTGCCATGATACTCCATTGTCTGGACATCCAGGCATACGCAAGACTCAAGAACTTATCCGTCGTCAATTTTGGTGGCCTACTATTCTCCAAGACGTCAACAGATATGTCTCATCTTGTCCGGTCTGTGCCCGTGATAAGAACCCCACTGGCAAGCCAATTGGCTTGCTACAACAACCCAGGGTACCAGGACGACCTTAGGAGCACATCTCTACGGATTTCATCGTGGAACTACCTATCTGCTATGGTATGAATACAATCCTGTTAACCATCGACTCATTCAGCAAATTGGCACATTTCTCTGCTATATCTCACCTACCTTCTGCTCCAGAGACAGCTGCAGTCTTCCTACATGACATCGTCCATTTACACGGGTACCAAGAACTATAATAACGGACAGAGGATCACAGTTTACCTCTAGGTTCTGGTCTCCCTTATGCCAACAGTTGGGTATTGACAGAGCTTTGTCGTCAGGCTACCATCCGCAAAGCAATGGTCAGCGGAGAGACTCAACTCCAATCTTGAACAGTACCTTAGGTGTTTTTGCAGCAATAAACAGGAAGAATGGGTCTCATTCCTCCCTCAAGCAGAATTTTGCCTACAATAACGCTCTTCACACATCCATTCAGATGAGTCAGTTCGTCTGCACTTATGGTTACCATCCCCAACCTTTGCCATGGACAGGAACACCTTCCACCAGTGCACCTGCCATTGACAGCCTTTTGGCTGAACTTCTGGAGGTTCAGAAGACCGCCAAGAAAGCATTAGAGGCCAGCAGGCAGACACATAAGAAGTGGGCTGATCAGAAGAGAGGTACCAATCCAGACTGGAAGCCAAATCAACTGGTTTGGTTATCTACAAAGTTTCTGCCAAGATGGGTTCATACAGGCAAGTTTACTCCTCGCTTCATTGGACCCTTCCCTATTGTATCCCAGATCAATCCAGTAGCCTACAGACTTAGAAAACCTCAAAACCTTCAAAGAGTACATCCAGTCTTTCACACCTCTCTGCTCAAGGAGTACAAGACAGACCCCTACTTACAGAAGACATTGGATCAATGTCCTCCAACCCCTCCTAGTCAGGAGGAGTACGAGGTGGCATATTTAGTGGACACCCGTTACCGAAAGGGTCGTGTTCAATATTTGGTTCATTGGAAGGGCTATTCTCAGGAAGAAAGAACGTGGGAACCCAAGAGTCACCAATATGCCCCCAGACTTGTAAGGCGATTTCATCAACTCCGCCCATGGAAAGGGGTATACTGTCAGGATTTGCCCCTAGAAGTTATGGAGTGCCTGGCGACTCTGATATCGGCTCAATCTACAGTCCGGTCCAGTCCTCACCCAATATGGTGGCTCACCCTTTAAAGCAAGGCCACGCCCACAGCCCAGCGCGTTGTATCTGTTTTTTCCTCTGTTGCATTCAACTCTGTGGCGCTACTTTGTATAGTGTTTTTCTCTACATATTTTTTGCCTTCTTGCCCGCCTTGCCTTCTGACCCTCCCGAGTCACTACGTTTCGTAGTCATCGTTCCTCTTGTTTGTTTTCCTTCGTTTTAGACTTTTGCTTTACTTAGTCTCCTCCTTTTTCCACCTGTACTTCTTTCCGTTCCTAGCCGCTTTCTGGGTTTACCTAGTTCTTACAACTCTGTCTCCTCTTTCCTCCCTCCTCAGTCTTTCTGTCTTCTGAGCTGCACTCTTGTGGATTCTACGGTTTGCTCTGCAACCCTGGCTCGTTGCTCCCGTTCGTGGTCGCGGAGCTACTTTCGCTTTCACCGCGTCCGTGGCTCTGCTCTCCTACTCATCTGGTGGCAGTTGCTTCTCAGGTACGTGGGTTCCTTACTACTGCTCCTCAAATTTCTACTTTCACTCCGCCTCAATATTCTGTACTTACCTTCGTAATCTCTTGTACTTATCTTTCAACCTTTCGGTGCATCCTTTCTTTTGCACTCATCATTCTGAGCCCTACCATCTTCGCGCTGTATTGAGCTTGATTGCCATATCCCTTGCTATCGAACTGCCATAACCACCAGTGGAACCTTGGCTGCAGATCAAAGAAGAGGACTTCAGAAATCCATCACCATCATCCTGCATTATCAGTTAAGAACAAAGTACTGTTGGAACAACCAGGGTTTTTTTTTGCCAAAGAGGCTTTTTCCCTGTGATTGGGGTTTGGCTCCTTGGGGTTCCGCTTAGGCAGGTTCCCCTTCCTGTCAAGGTGGCCTCTGAGGAAGCCAGACCCTACTTACATGATAAAAAGAAGAAGCCAGTCAAAGAGTAGCCAACAACCGACCACAAGAAAGCGCTAGGAAGAAGCCAGCTGCTAATTCCAAGGACAGTTCGTCAGAAGGCCCAGGTGAGGAGGAGGTTGGGGAGGCACGAACCCTATCTGACAGTATGCTATAATAAGAGGAAGTGTTTGGTATAAATAAACACTGGCGAGATGGCCACCAGATGGTAAATTGAATAGGTTAATAAATTGGAAGCCGGTAATGCTATTTATTTGTCAGACAATGCTCACTATATTTGCCTCAATAGTCATTATGTGTGACATTCTTTTTCAAACATATATATATATATATATATATATAAATATAGAGTATTGAATATTTGTGGACGTGCTTTAATAATGAAAGCAAGCACTTGTCAATAATAATACCAGCAAGATGGCCGCTGAAAACGTGTGACGTCACGATGTATACAACATATAAGCAGAATTGAAAATGGTGTCCACAGCTGAAAGGCAACGCCATTGGGGAACTCTGCCCTTTGGTAAAACAGGGACAGGATCAGGTGGGCTAATGCTGGTTTAGGGAATAGAATATTTGTTCTCTAAACATATTTTTAGATTACTAAAATCAGTCAAGGACTGAAGTAAAAAAATGAGTAGACCCTAATTACTTGTACCATTGGAGAACTAGTAATGCATACTACACTAGGACCGATATATTGGGGACTCACTCCATAGATGGATTATTTGTAATAATAAACATTGTAAAAGAACTAACTTTGTTTGATGAAACCTAGAGGAGTGCTTGTCTGGGTGGCGCCGCACGTCCCGTTCCAGCTGATACAGGAAGTGGCAGAAACTGATGGGCGGTTGGTTATATTGAAAGGGCTGGTAGAGAATAAAGAGGTATGCATTGTAAATACGTATGCCCCCAATCAGAACACGGCGGCATACTTCAGAACTCTGTGCACCAACCTTAGCATGTGTGTGGGTAGTGCAGTGATTTGGGCGGGGATTTCAATTGTGTAATGAATCCCAAGACAGATCGGATGGCAGGGTTGATAGGCCCAACCCGGCGGCTAAAGCATTGCAGATGCTGTTAGATGATTTTGGCTTGGCAGATGTGTGAAGAACAAAACATCCTAATGGGAAGCAATACTCGCACTACTCAGCCCTGCAACAGCTACACACGAGACTGGATTATGTCTTCGCCACGCCAGATGTAATGACAGAGATTACTCAAATATAATATAAGGCGAGGGTCCTCTCGGATCACTCGCCCCTGGTCCTCGGGTGGCAATACTGCCACCCGAGGGCGCGGATTCCGACATGGCGCCTCTGAGCAGAGGCACTCAAAGATCCAGTCTTTAGAGAGGATTTAAGAGATGAGATTACTAACTATTTCGAAGTGAATACTGGTAGTGTTGACTCGGCAGGTACACTATGGGAAGCCTTTAAGGTGGTGATGCGGGGGGGTTGCCATAACGAAGTCAAAGGGCCTGCAGGGCGGGGTCCTGGCTGACCTACAAAGAGCAGAAGATGACCTAGAAAGAGCATTAGGAAACGGCAGGGTGGATACGGAGCTAGTACTTAAACTACAGCAGCAGTGTGCGGAACACTGGGAAAGGCACTGCAACCTCAATTATAAAAAGTATGTAGAGAGACAGCATGCGGGAGGGGATAAAACGGGCCGGATCTTAGCGTGGCTATACAAGAGCGAAACCCCTAGACCCCCGATTAGGACAATAACTAGAGAAGATGGTGAGGTAGTGGACACCCAGGAAGGTGTCAACAAGGAATTTGCGTATTATTATAGGGTGCTATACGAGGACAAGGAGGGGGGCAGTCAAGAGGAGATAACTGTAATGATGCCTGCTCCCGAGGAGCCAGGTCAGGCCCAGCGTCCCCGGAAGCAGACTTCACACTCACCAAGCAGGACCCAGCAAACCCCTATAGGGGCTCTTTGGACCTTGTCCTGGCGCCTTTGGCGCCAGGCTCATAAAAGGCATCTGTCCTGGCGCCATAGGCGCCAGGCTCATCATGGCAGAACATATGGTAATGCTTGGGTGAACTCACCTGAGGCAGACCATGCTGTCTGAAGCTCCAAGCCAACTAAGGCTGGGGAGGAACTATTTTCTTTCAGGAACTCTTTTCTTACTCGGGTGGGGCCAGTGGAAGAACACTCACCTGAAGCTCTTCCAAGGCTATTTAAACCACGCCCGGATGGCTACACGTGCTTCGCGTTATTCTGCATCCGCAGCAGGACGCTCACCGAGTCGGCTCCTGCATCCTGGCTCCTGCCACGCCCGCCAGCACCTGGAACACCTGCAAGGAGAGAAAGGCAAGCATTAGGACATTACCTACCTTCATCCAGCATCCGGATTCTTCACTCCGTCGATCCTGCAAAAAAAAAGTCAAGGGTTAGAAACGCATCTCATCGCTCGCTGCAGCGCCGCTTCCACTTACCTTCACGTGGCGCTGTCTAGCTCTTCAGCGGTCATAGGCGACATCGGCCGCATCCCAGCACCTACAGAAAAGAAAGACAATAGTTAGAAGTGCTCCGCTTCTCACGCTGCCGCGCCGCTTCCATTTACCTTCGCGTGGCGCCGGCAACCTTTTCAGCGCCCATAGACGACATCGGTCGCATTCAAGACCTATGGAGAAAAAGGACAAAACAAGGTGAGCAACGAACTAATTGCAAAAGGACAGATTACTCACCTTAAGTCTTACCTGAATTTTGTTGGGACCTCAGTTCCTTTTTCGGGTCGGAGCGGCTTTTCTGGCTTTTCCGTACCCCGGCCCCTATGGGGAAATAAGACACACTCATTAAGGTGTCGGAGCAAACCACTACGGCACACCTTCATTAAAAGTACTCACCTGAGCTTACCTCGGCGAATCCATTCCTCCACACGGATTCCTCACCTAGTCCCTGAAAATTAAACAAAGGCCAAGGGACAAATAAGACTTGATCTTTTGAACTATATACTTACGGCAGCATTTTGGTAAAGGCAAGCAGACATCGAACCCTCGCCAAATCCGAGATCCAGTGAAGTAACTGGAAATCTACGCACCCCTGCGTCAGAAGCAGGATGGAGAGCTCGTCCATACAGAAATTAAGGTGAGAGCCTGCGGAAGGCACAGCTAGGGTTCGAGGAGGGTGAGAAGGGGAAAAAGGGGGGAATCTCACACACAATCTAGAAGACAGTTAACTCCCTTTTCCCATCTACAGAAGGATTATTCTACGGGCCAGACAGACAAGGTTTGGGGGTCCAGTCCAGTCCATCTTCCAAGCACTACACTTTACCGTGGAAGAAGTTGTAGCAGTCCAGAATGGGTCGGCGCCTCCGTGGGAATCAGGTGAGCGTTACAGAATGCGAAGCCAACCAATAACTTCCTACCCAGGCGCCATGGAAACTTCCGAGACAGACCAGCTGGCCCAGCTATTAGGGGAATTATGGGCCGAAGTTCATTCCGCTCGCCAGGAGACGAATGCCCTCAGGAGGGAGTTAATTGTGTCAAAGGAACGAACTGATGATCTTGCCCGCCAACTGTTGCAGAGTCAAGCTGGTCAAACTCCTCTACCAAGTTCAGGGGTAGTTTCATCCCCGTGGCGTCAACTAATCCAGTGCAAATCAATCTACCTGGAAACGTGCCTCGCCTGAACGTTTTGCTGGAGATCCCAAAAGATTCGCAGTACTAATGAATCAATGCCGATTGCATTTCCTCTGCAGACCTGGGGCCTTCCCGAATGACCAAACCAAGGTAGCCGTTGTACTTTCTTATCTCAGCGGCAGCGCAGCTGATTGGTCAATCCCATTGGTTACTCAAGACGACCCGATCCTTCAGAACTTTCAAGCCTTCCAGACAAGTATGGAAAGACTTTTTGCGAGGCATTCTCAGGGACAGGCTCTGGACAACAAACTCCTATCTCTATGACAGGGTAATCTGGACCTCTTAGCTTACATTGCGACCTTCAATAGGTTAGTTGTGGAAACAAGATGGCCCGAGGATAAGAGAATTACGCTATTCCATCGAGGTCTACGTGGAGAACTTAAAGATGTCTTGGCCCAGGTCGTAAATCCACCCCACGACTGCTCGGACTATATTGACTTAGTGGTCCAACTGGATCACAGGCTTCAAAACAGAAAAGCAGATCGGTCCAGGTTTGAAACCCGGGTTTTTGCCAAAGCCCAGGTTCACCCCAAAGGTGTCGATGCTACTGAACCTATGCAGATTGGAGTAGTCAAGGGACCTTTGACCCAAAGGGAGCGTGAAAGAAGACGGCAAATGAAATTGTGCCTCTACTGTGGAACTTCATGACACTTCTTACGGGACTGCCCTGTAAAACCGCCCAAAAAGGCGGTAGGAGCCACGGATAAAGATCTGGTAGAATCTGAGCCGGGAAACGACCACGCCCGACAAGCGTAGAGGTCCGCTTGCCGAGCTTAAAAACCAACTCTTTGACCTTGCACTTCACCATGCCAATGGTCCTCGTAAAATCAAAGCAGCCTGAACGGTTGCATGCAATTAAGGCATACATCGATAGTGGGGCTATAGGAAACTACGTGGATCGTGAATTGGCTTCTAGGATGAACCTCCCTCTTTGCCCTAAAACCAATAAAGATGTCATCACCACTGTGGATGGAACCGAAATCGCCTCTGGGCCGGTAACTCACTCCACCACGGAAGTGACATTGCTGGGTCAAGACGGGCATCGGGAGGCAATGGTGTTTGACGTAATCAAGGCTCTGCAATTTCAAGTAATTCTAGGAATCCCTTGGTTGGAAACACACAATCCTCAAATTGATTGGCGAACAAAGAGGATAACCTTTCCAGAGTGTGTACAAACCTGCTATCCGCGAAATACAAGCATTGGCCTAGCTACCGTAACTCCCAAATACTGCCAGAGTACCAAGAGTTTCAAGACGTCTTCCAAAAGGAACAGGCCAATACTCTACCGCCCCACATATCATACGATTGCCAGATAGATCTACTACCCGGTGCAACACCTCCTTGCAGCAGGATCTATGCCCTTACCGAGCCCGACAATCTTCATTTACGACAATATCTGGACCAGTACTTAGCCAATGGTTTTATTCGCCCGTCTAAGTCTCCTGCATCCTCGGCTTTATTCTTCATACCAAAAAAAGAAGGCGATCTCAGAACTTGTATAGACTACCGCGCACTGAACCAGATAACTGTCAAAAACAGATACCCTTTGCCTTTGATCCCTGAACTCCTTGACCAAGTGAAAGATGCCTGCAGATACACCAAGCTAGATCTCTGGGGGGCTTACCATCTAGTGCGAATCAAAGAAGGCGATGAATGGAAAACTGCCTTCTGCACTAAATATGGGTTGTTCGAGTACCAAGTTATGCCTTTTGGACTGTGCAATGCACCGGCTGCCTTCCAATATTTCATGAACGATGTCCTCAGGGAACTCATCGATGTTTGTGTTATCGTATACATCGATGACATTCTTGTATACTCCTCTTCAGAATCTGATCATCGAAACCATGTCAGGGAACTCCTCGAGAAATTGCGCCAACACAAACTATTTGCTAAACTTGAAAAATGTGTTTTCCATGTCACGGAAGTCGAATTTCTAGGTTTTATCCTGACACCTAAAGGAGTCCACATGGACTCACGAAAAGTGGATGCTATCCTCAAATGGCCATCACCCAGCTCTGTAAAAGGTTTTCAAAGCATGCTTGGCTTTGCCAATTTTTATCGCAGGTTCATTCCGGAGTTTTCACGGGTGGTTCAACCCATCACTGCACTCTTAAGAAAAAATAAACGTTTTGAATTGTCTAAAGAAGGTGGGCAAGCCTTTCAAGAACTAAAAGCTAAATTTACTTCTGCACCCGTATTGAAACACCCGCGCCCGGATCTCCCTTATATCGTCGAAACCGACGCATCCAGTCTAGCTATGGGAGCTGTCCTTTCTCAAAGGGATCCAGAGACTAACCAACTGCATCCCATTGCGTTCTGTTCCAGAAAATTCTCGGCTCCCGAGATTAACTACGCCATCACGGACAAAGAACTGTTAGCGATTAAATCTGCTTTTAAGGCCTGGCGACATTATCTCCTTGGCGCAAGACATACCATCACGGTGCTCACCGACCATCGGAATTTACAGTACTTGAAAACCGCCAAGGCTCAGTCATCTCGACAGCTCCGTTGGGCTCTGTTTTTTGCTGAATTTGATTTCATAATCACCTACCGTCCTGGCTGTAAGAATGGCAAAGCGGATGCTCTATCCCGAATTGGAATGGGGGACACAGTCACTAACTCAGAGCCTGTGCCGATAATCCGAACAGAGGATCTCAGGTATGACTTCTTCACAATCGCTAGAAAATATCCAAACTAGAGTTGAACAACTCCTGGACCCAACAGACTTGCAGGACTGGGTTCAAAAGGGATCTGATTTTACTATAGATAACGATTTACCTTATTTCCGAGGACGATTATTTCTTCCACACAGGGATGTCATGATGCCTACCCCCGGAGCACCAGGCCAGGCCCAGCACCCCCGGAAGCAGGCATCATGCCCTCGGGTAAAAGCCCAGCGGCCCCTTATAGGGGCTCTTTGGACTCAGTCCTGCCGCCTTTGGCGCCAGGCTCATGTTGGACATCAGTCCTGGCACCATAGGCGCTAGGCTCATAAAGGGAGGTGTTTTGTGCACTTACCTGATGCAGACCATGCTGCACGCTTCAGGCCTCCCTGAGACCTGAAAGGGACTATTTTTTCATAGGGACTATTTTTTCACTCGGGCGTGGCCAGGGAAGGATACATACCTAGTTGGGGAAGGATACATACCTGGGACTTCTTTGGAGGCTATTTAAGCCACGCCCGGACAGCAGCTCATGCTTCGCGTTGTTCTGCTTCCTGCAGCTTAACGCTCACCGTGTCTGCTCCTGGACTCCAGCCACGCCCGCCTCGAACCTGGAAGACCTACAAGGAAGGAAGAGAAGAGAAAGGTGAAAACCAAGGACTATTTCAAACTTCTTACCTGCATCCGGAATCTTCTCTCCAGCATCCCTGAAGAAAGACTTCCATTTAAAAGCATCCCGTTGCTCGCTGCAGCGCCACGCTTCACTCACCTGTCCTCGAGACATCGCCCGGCTCCATCGCGGCTGTCAGCATCGGACGCCACATCTCTGCACCTAGGGGAGAGAGCAAGAAACAAAAGGGTGAGCAGAAGGAACACAGAAGGAAAGCCTGATTAACAGCCATAATACTTACCGGCTTTTCTTCCACATTTCGGGTCGGCGCCGCCCCGTTGGCAGGTACCGTACCCCGGCCCCTATGGGTAAAGGACAAGAGACATTTCTGGGGAATGATAAGGACATTTAGAGGGATCGCCCTCATCACTACTCACCTCGGCAGTTTAACCCCTCGACGCATCGCCTTCATTCTGCACCTGAAATAAAGGACAGATCACAGGTTAGAAAGACAACATAAAGGGGGCCTCACTTGAACTTTGAACTTTCATACTTACGGCGCATCGCTCAGGAAAGTTAAGTGGATTTTGCCAGCGCCATTCTGAAAACCAGTGAAGTAACTGGACGAACGCGCGCCCCTGCACCAGAAGCAGGATGGAGAGTTCATCCTTCCAAACCATAAGGTGAGCTTAAACCGGGGTTTAGAGGAAGTTAGAGAGGAACGAAGGTGGAAAGGGGGGAGCTAGCACACTATTCTGCAGACTGTTAATCCCCTTTCTCATCTGCAGAAGGATATTCCTACGGGCCAGGCAAGCACGATTTGGAGGTCCTGTCCAATCAGTGTTCCGGGTCCTGCGCATCACGCTAGAAGAGGCCACAGCAATCCAGACTAGACCAGCGCCCCCGTGGGAACCAGGTGAGCGTTACAGAACGCGAAGCCTTCCTACAAATTCCCACCCAGGCGCTATGGAAACTTCCGAAACTGACCAGTTGGCCCAATTACTGGGGGAATTACGGGCCGAAGTACACGCCGCTCGTCAAGAGACTAGTGCCCTCAGGAGGGAAGTGATTGTAATAAAGGATAGAGCAGATGACCTGGCTAGACAGCTTTTGCAAGGTCAAGCTGGACAAACTCCTTTACCCGGTTCCGGGGGGAACCCCGCTCCTGTGGTCGCCAGTAACCCGGTGCAGATTAATCTACCTGGAAACATGCTGCTGGCCCCACCTGAACTCTTTGCTGGGGACCCCAAACGATTCGCCGTATTCATGAATCAGTGTCGTTTGCACTTCCTATGCAGACCTGGGGCCTTCCCTAATGATCAGACCAAGGTAGCCTTTGTGTTGTCATATCTCAGCGGCTGTGCTGCCTATTGGTCAGTTCCACTGGTAACTCAAGATGACCCGATTCTTCGTGATTTTCAAGGATTTCAAACAAGCATGGAAAGGTTATTTGCTCGACACTCCCAGGGACAGGCTCTGGATGTCGAACTTCTATCTCTGAGACAGGGCAATCAAGACCTTCTATCCTACATTGCAACCTTCAATAGACTAATTGTGGAAACTGGTTGGCCAGAGGATAAAAGAATCACGTTATTCTATCGAGGTCTACGCGGAGAACTTAAAGATGTCCTGGCACAAGTTGTAAATCCGCCCCAAGAATGCACTGAATATATAGACTTAGTGGTCCAATTGGATCACAGGCTGCAAAACAGAAAAGCAGATCGGTCCAAGTTTGAAACCCGGGTGTTGGCCAAGACCCACGCTAACCCCAAGGGGGCTGATGGCTCGGAGCCTATGCAAATCGGAGGGGTTAAAGGACCCCTAACTCAAAAAGAACGGAAAAGAAGACGACAGATGCAATTATGCCTTTATTGTGGGTCCTCTGGACACTTTCTACGAGATTGCCCGGTTAAGCCGCCCAAGAAGGTGGTAGGAGCCGCTGATAAAATCCATGGAAACTGTGTATCGGGAAACGACCACGCCCGGCAAGCGTAGGGGTCCGCTTGCCGAGCTTGAAAACTAACTCTCAGACCTCGCATTTCATTGTGCCAATGGTCCTCATAGATCCGGAACAGCCTAAACGGTTGCATGCTATAAAGGCATACATCGATAGCGGGGCTATAGGAAACTATGTGGATCGAGAATTGGTCTCTAGGATAAACCTCCCTCTGCATCCTAAAACCAACAAAGATGTCATCACCACAGTAGATGGAACCGAAATTGCCTCTGGACCGGTAACACATTCCACAGCTGAGGTGACACTTGTAGGTCCGGGTGGCCATCGGGAGGCAGTTGTGTTTGATGTAATCAAGGCTCCACAGTTTCAGCTTATTCTCGGAATCCCTTGGTTAGAGACACATAATCTTCGAATTGATTGGCGAGCGAAGAGAATAACCTTCCCGGATTGTGCACAAACCTGCTACCCAGAAAATCCAAAAATTAATCTAGCATCAGTAACCTCTTTCTCCGTGCAACTACCTCCAGAGTACCAAGCCTTTCAGGACGTCTTCCAAAAGGAACAGGCCAACACGTTACCTCCCCACAGATCGTACGATTGCCAAATCGATCTGGTGCCCGGTGCACAACCCCCTTGTAGCAGGATTTACGCCCTTACTGAACCAGAGAATCTGCATTTGAGACAATATTTAGATCAATACCTCGCCAATGGTTTCATTCGCCCGTCAAAGTCCCCGGCATCCTCAGCTTTGTTCTTCGTGCCTAAAAAAGAAGGCGACCTTAGAACTTGTATCAATTACCGCGCATTGAACCAGATAACTGTTAAAAATCGTTACCCTTTGCCTCTGATACCTGAACTCCTTGACCAGGTGAAGGACGCTTGCGTATACACCAAGTTAGATCTCCGGGGGGCTTATCATCTGGTACGAGTAAAAGAAGGCGACGAATGGAAAACAGCCTTCCGTACAAAATATGGACTATTCGAATACCAGGTGATGCCTTTCGGGTTGTGCAACATGCCTGCAGCCTTCCAATTCTTCATGAACGATGTCCTTCGGGAACTCATCGATGTCTGTGTTGTCGTGTATATCGATGACATTCTTGTGTACTCCTCTTCGGAATCTGATCACAGAAAGCATGTCAGGGCCGTCCTAGAGAAACTGCGCCAGCACAAACTGTTTGCCAAGCTGGAAAAATGTGTTTTCCATACCACCGAGGTTGAGTTTCTCGGATTCATCCTGGCGCCTAAAGGGGTCCGAATTGATTCACGGAAAGTGGATGCCATTCTCAAATGGCCATCACCTAGTTCGGTGAAAGGTGTCCAAAGCATGCTTGGTTTTGCCAACTTTTATCGCAGGTTTATCCCGGAGTTTTCACGTGTGGTGCAACCCATCACTGCACTCTTGCGAAAAAATAAACGTTTTGAATCGACCGAGGAAGCCGAACAGGCCTTTCAGGAGTTGAAAGCTAAGTTCACGTCCGCACCTATTTTGAAGCACCCACGTCCCGATCTCCCATATATAGTCGAAACCGACGCGTCCAGCTTAGCCATGGGAGCTGTCCTGTCTCAGAGAGACCCTGAAACCAACCAACTGCACCCCGTAGCATTTTGGTCCAGAAAGTTCTCGCCGCCGGAGATAAATTATGCGATCACCGATAAGGAACTATTAGCCATTAAGTCTGCCTTTAAGGCTTGGTGGCATTATCTCCTTGGCGCCCGGCATACCATCACCGTGATCACTGATCACCGAAATTTACAATATTTAAAAACTGCCAAGGCTCAATCGTCTCGACAGCTCCGATGGGCTTTGTTCTTTGCTGAGTTCGATTTTGTAATCACCTACCGCCCCGGCAATAAGAATGGTAAGGCGGACGCTCTATCCCGAATTGGAATGGAAGAAATAGACACAAACTCAGAATCTGTGCCGATAATTCCCGAACAAAGAATTTTGGGGATAACCACTTTACAAACCCTTGAAGACATTCAAGCACGAGTGAAACAATTCCTGGACTCTTCAGCCTTGCAGGATTGGATCAAAAGGGGGTCTAACTTTTCAGTCAAGCATGGCTTACCTTACTTCCAAGGACGCTTATTTTTGCCAGAAAAGGAATTGCAAGAACTGGTTATTTCCCGTCATCATGATACCCTGATGGAAGGACATCCTGGCATTGCCAAAACAGAGGAAAAGGTTAAACGACAATTCTGGTGGCCTTCCGGGCGAAAGGATATTAAATCTTTCGTGATGTCCTTTGGAGTTTGTGCCCAAAACAAAGGTCAAAAGACAAGACCCGCCGGTCTTCTTCAGCCCTTAGACATTCCACCAGCACCTTGGCACACCCTGTCACTAGATTTTATCACGGACCTGCCCTCTTGTAATGGTTACAATACTATTTTGGTCGTGGTGGATTTATTTTCCAAAATGGCCCACTTTATTCCGTTGAAAGGATTACCTTCAGCCTTTGTTCTTGCCAAGGAATTCCTCGAAAATATCATCCGTTTGCAGGGATTCCTGTCCATACTAGTCTCCGATCGGGGAAGCCAGTTTATTTCTCATTTTGGAAAAAGTGTTGTCAACTGGCACAAATCCACGTAAGACTCTCAACCATCCACCACCCACAGACCGATGGTCAGACGGAGAGAACGAACCAGACCCTTGAACAATATCTACGGTGTATGTTGCACCAATCGGAGGGTAATTGGAAGGACATTTTATGGGTGGCTGAATATGCATACAATAACTCGATACACTCTGGAACTGGTCAGAGCCCCTTTTATACCCTATATGGCCATCACCCTCGTACTTCAGACTTGGACTCACCTCTGAGCCTTGAAATGCCCGCAGTGCACCATTGCATTCTACGATTAC
Organism: Ambystoma mexicanum; assembly: GCF_040938575.1. Lineage (NCBI taxonomy): Eukaryota > Metazoa > Chordata > Amphibia > Caudata > Ambystomatidae > Ambystoma > Ambystoma mexicanum. The sequence goes on from NC_090931.1 coordinate 713,751,775, forward strand.
TCAAGCCTTCAAGGATGCAACTGCACATTTGCAACATGCGAAAGGGAAATACAAAAAGAATGCAGATCTGCATCGAAGAGAGGCGCCTCCATACCAAATCGGGGATCAAGTATGGTTGGCTACCAAACACTTATCACTCAAGGGGCCTCGAACTTTTAATCCAAGGTATTTAGGCCCTTACTCGATCAAAGCTATAATCAACCCAGTGGCAGTCAAGCTCGATCTACCAGCTAACATGCGGATTCACCCCGTTTTTCATGTGTCACTTTTGAAACCAGTGCACCCAGGAACCAGATTAACAAAGCCACCAGAACCGATTGAGATAGATGGGGAGCCTGAATTCGAGGTGAAGAACATTTTGGATTCTAAGATCTCAAAATCAAAACTTTTCTATCTAATTGATTGGAAAGGGTACGGGCCTCAGGAAAGGTCTTGGGAACCCAGTGATCACGTACATGCTCCTCGGCTGGTAAAAAGGTTCCATCGGAATTTCCCAAACAAACCGAAACCTCCAGAAGGAACGACCTTGGGAGGGGCCTTGGGGGGGAGTGCTGTCATGATGCCTACCCCCGGAGCACCAGGCCAGGCCCAGCACCCCCAGAAGCAGGCATCATGCCCTCGGGTAAAAGCCCAGCGGCCCCTTATAGGGGCTCTTTGGACTCAGTCCTGGTGCCTTTGGCACCAGGCTCATGTTGAACATCAGTCCTGGTGCCATAGGCGCTAGGCTCATAAAGGGAGGTGTTTTGTGCACTTACCTGATGCAGACCATGCTGCACGTTTCAGGCCTCCCTGAGACCTGAAAGGGACTATTTTTTCATAGGGACTATTTTTTCACTCGGGCGTGGCCAGGGAAGGATACATACCTAGTTGGGGAAGGATACATACCTGGGACTTCTTTGGAGGCTATTTAAGCCACGCCCAGACAGCAGCTCATGCTTCGCGTTGTTCTGCTTCCTGCAGCTTAACGCTCACCGTGTCTGCTCCTGCTCCTGGACTCCAGCCACGCCCGCCTCGAACCTGGAAGACCTGCAAGGAAGGAAGAGAAGAGAAAGGTGAAAACCAAGGACTATTTCAAACTTCTTACCTGCATCCGGAATCTTCTCGCCAGCATCCCTGAAGAAAGACTTCCATTTAAAAGCATCCCGTTGCTCGCTGCAGCGCCACGCTTCACTCACCTGTCCTGGAGACATCTCCCGGCTCCATCGCGGCTGTCAGCATCGGACGCCACATCTCTGCACCTAGGGGAGAGAGCAAGAAACAAAAGGGTGAGCAGAAGGAACACAGAAGGAAAGCCTGATTAACAGCCATAATACTTACCGGCTTTTCTTCCACATTTCGGGTCGGCGCCGCCCCGTTGGCAGGTACCGTACCCCGGCCCCTATGGGGAAAGGACAAGAGACATTTCTGGGGAATGATAAGGACATTTAGAGGGATCGCCCTCATCACTACTCACCTCGGCAGTTTAACCCCTCGACGCATCGCCTTCATTCTGCACCTGAAATAAAGGACAGATCACAGGTTAGAAAGACAACATAAAGGGGGCTTCACTTGAACTTTGAACTTTCATGCTTACGGCGCATCGCTCAGGAAAGTTAAGTGGATTTTGCCAGCGCCATTCTGAAAACCAGTGAAGTAACTGGACGAACGCGCGCCCCTGCACCAGAAGCAGGATGGAGAGTTCATCCTTCCAAACCATAAGGTGAGCTTAAACCGGGGTTTGGAGGAAGTTAGAGAGGAACGAAGGTGGAAAGGGGGGAGCTAGCACACTATTCTGCAGACTGTTAATCCCCTTTCTCATCTGCAGAAGGATATTCCTATGGGCCAGGCAAGCACGATTTGGAGGTCCTGTCCAATCGGTGTTCCGGGTCCTGCGCATCACGCTAGAAGAGGCCACAGCAATCCAGACTAGACCAGCGCCCCCGTGGGAACCAGGTGAGCGTTACAGAACGTGAAGCCTTCCTACAAATTCCCACCCAGGCGCTATGGAAACTTCCGAAACTGACCAGTTGGCCCAATTACTGGGGGAATTACGGGCCGAAGTACACGCCGCTCGTCAAGAGACTAGTGCCCTCAGGAGGGAAGTGATTGTAATAAAGGATAGAGCAGATGACCTGGCTAGACAGCTTTTGTAAGGTCAAGCTGGACAAACTCCTTTACCCGGTTCCGGGGGGAACCCCGCTCCTGTGGTCGCCAGTAACCCGGTGCAGATTAATCTACCTGGAAACATGCTGCTGGCCCCACCTGAACGCTTTGCTGGGGACCCCAAACGATTCGCCGTATTCATGAATCAGTGTCGTTTGCACTTCCTATGCAGACCTGGGGCCTTCCCTAATGATCAGACCAAGGTAGCCTTTGTGTTGTCATATCTCAGCGGCTGTGCTGCCTATTGGTCAGTTCCACTGGTAACTCAAGATGACCCGATTCTTCGTGATTTTCAAGGATTTCAAACAAGCATGGAAAGGTTATTTGCTCGACACTCCCAGGGACAGGCTCTGGATGTCGAACTTCTATCTCTGTGACAGGGCAATCAAGACCTTCTATCCTACATTGCAACCTTCAATAGACTAATTGTGGAAACTGGTTGGCCAGAGGATAAAAGAATCACGTTATACTATCGAGGTCTACGCGGAGAACTTAAAGATGTCCTGGCACAAGTTGTAAATCCGCCCCAAGAATGCACTGAATATATAGACTTAGTGGTCCAATTGGATCACAGGCTGCAAAACAGAAAAGCAGATCGGTCCAAGTTTGAAACCCGGGTGTTGGCCAAGACCCACGCTAACCCCAAGGGGGCTGATGGCTCGGAGCCTATGCAAATCGGAGGGGTTAAAGGACCCCTAACTCAAAAAGAACAGAAAAGAAGACGACAGATGCAATTATGCCTTTATTGTGGGTCCTCTGGACACTTTCTACGAGATTGCCCGGTTAAGCCGCCCAAGAAGGTGGTAGGAGCCGCTGATAAAATCCATGGAAACTGTGTATCGGGAAACGACCACGCCCGGCAAGCGTAGGGGTCCGCTTGCCGAGCTTGAAAACTAACTCTCAGACCTCGCATTTCATTGTGCCAATGGTCCTCATAGATCCGGAACAGCCTAAACGGTTGCATGCTATAAAGGCATACATCGATAGCGGGGCTATAGGAAACTATGTGGATCGAGAATTGGTCTCTAGGATAAACCTCCCTCTGCATCCTAAAACCAACAAAGATGTCATCACCACAGTAGATGGAACCGAAATTGCCTCTGGACCGGTAACACATTCCACAGCTGAGGTGACACTTGTAGGTCCGGATGGCCATCGGGAGGCAGTTGTGTTTGATGTAATCAAGGCTCCACAGTTTCAGTTTATTCTCGGAATCCCTTTGTTAGAGACACATAATCCTCGAATTGATTGGCGAGCGGAGAGAATAACCTTGCCGGATTGTGCACAAACCTGCTACCCAGAAAATCCAAAGATTAATCTAGCATCAGTAACCTCTGTCCCCGTGCAACTACCTCCAGAGTACCAAGACTTTCAGGACGTCTTCCAAAAGGAACAGGCCAACACGTTACCTCCCCACAGATCGTACGATTGCCAGATCGATCTGGTGCCCGGTGCACAACCCACTTGTAGCAGGATTTACGCCGTTACTGAACCAGAGAATCTGCATTTGAGACAATATTTAGATCAATACCTCGCCAATGGTTTCATTCGCCCGTCAAAGTCCCCGGCATCCTCAGCTTTTTTCTTCGTGCCTAAAAAAGAAGGCGACCTTAGAACTTGTATCGATTACCGCGCATTGAACCAGATAACTGTTAAAAATCGTTACCCTTTGCCTCTGATCCCTGAACTCCTTGACCAGGTGAAGGACGCTTGCTTATACACCAAGTTAGATCTCCGGGAGGCTTATCATCTGGTACGAGTAAAAGAAGGCGACGAATGGAAAACGGCCTTCCGTACAAAATATGGACTATTCGAATACCAGGTGATGCCTTTCGGGTTGTGCAACGTGCCTGCAGCCTTCCAATTCTTCATGAACGATGTCCTTCGGGAACTCATCGATGTCTGTGTTGTCGTGTATATCGATGACATTCTTGTGTACTCCTCTTCGGAATCTGATCACAGAAAGCATGTCAGGGCCGTCCTAGAGAAACTGCGCCAGCACAAACTGTTTGCCAAGCTGGAAAAATGTGTTTTCCATACCACCGAGGTTGAGTTTCTCGGATTCATCCTGACACCTAAAGGGGTCCAAATGGATTCACGGAAAGTGGATGCCATCCTCAAATGGCCATCACCTAGTTCGGTGAAAGGTGTCCAAAGCATGCTTGGTTTTGCCAACTTTTATCGCAGGTTTATCCCGGAGTTTTCACGTGTGGTGCAACCCATCACTGCACTCTTACGAAAAAATAAACGTTTTGAATGGACCGAGGAAGCCGAACAGGCCTTTCAGGAGTTGAAAGCTAAGTTCACGTCCGCACCTATTTTGAAGCACCCGCGTCCCGATCTCCCATATATAGTCGAAACCGACGAGTCCAGCTTAGCCATGGGAGCTGTCCTGTCTCAGAGAGACCCTGAAACCAACCAACTGCACCCCGTAGCATTTTGGTCCAGAAAGTTCTTGCCGCCGGAGATAAATTATGCGATCACCGATAAGGAACTATTAGCCATTAAGTCCGCCTTTAAGGCTTGGCGGCATTATCTCCTTGGCGCCCGGCATACCATCACCGTGATCACTGATCACTGAAATTTACAATATTTAAAAACTGCCAAGGCTCAATCGTCTCGACAGCTCCGATGGGCTTTGTTCTTTGCTGAGTTTGATTTTGTAATCACCTACCGCCCCGGCAATAAGAATGGTAAGGCGGACGCTCTATCCCGAATTGGAATGGAAGAAATAGACACAAACTCAGAATCTGTGCCGATAATTACCGAACAAAGAATTTTGGGGATAACCACTTTACAAACCCTTGAAGACATTCAAGCACGAGTGAAACAATTCCTGGACTCTTCAGCCTTGCAGGATTGGATCAAAAGGGGGTCTAACTTTTCAGTCAAGCATGGCTTACCTTACTTCCAAGGATGCTTATTTTTGCCAGAAAAGGAATTGCAAGAACTGGTTATTTCCCGTCATCATGATACCCTGATGGAAGGACATCCTGGCATTGCCAAAACAGAGGAAAAGGTTAAACGACAATTCTGGTGGCCTTCCTGGCGAAAGGATATTAAATCTTTCGTGATGTCCTTTGGAGTTTGTGCCCAAAACAAAGGTCAAAAGACAAGACCCGCCGGTCTTCTTCAGCCCTTAGACATTCCACCAGCACCTTGGCACACCCTGTCACTAGATTTTATCACGGACCTGCCCTCTTGTAATGGTTACAATACTATTCTGGTCGTGGTGGATTTATTTTCCAAAATGGCCCACTTTATTCCGTTGAAAGGATTACCTTCAGCCTTTGTTCTTGCCAAGGAATTCCTCGAAAATATCATCCGTTTGCATGGATTCCCGTCCATACTAGTCTCCGATTGGGGAAGCCAGTTTATTTCTCATTTTTGGAAAAAGTGTTGTCAACTGGCACAAATCGACGTAAGACTCTCAACCAGCCACCACCCACAGACCGATGGTCAGACGGAGAAAACGAACCAGACCCTTGAACAATATCTACGGTGTATGTTGCACCAATCGGAGGGTAATTGGAAGGACATTTTATGGGTGGCTGAATATGCATACAATAACTCGATACACTCTGGAACTGGTCAGAGCCCCTTTTATACCCTATATGGACATCACCCTCGTACTTCAGACTTGGACTCACCTCTAAACCTTGAAATGCCCGCAGTGGACCATTGCATTCTACGATTACTCAAGCCTTCAAGGATGCAACTGCACATTTGCAACATGCGAAAGGGAAATACAAAAAGAATGCAGATCTGCATCGAAGAGAGGCGCCTCCATACCAAATCGGGGATCAAGTATGGTTGGCTACCAAACACTTATCACTCAAGGGGCCTCAAACTTTTAATCCAAGGTATTTAGGCCCTTACTCGATCAAAGCTATAATCAACCCAGTGGCAGTCAAGCTTGATCTACCAGCTAACATGCGGATTCACCCCGTTTTTCATGTGTCACTTTTGAAACCAGTGCACCCAGGAACCAGATTAACAAAGCCACCAGAACCGATTGAGATAGATGGGGAGCCTGAATTCGAGGTGAAGAACATTTTGGATTCTAAGATCTCAAAATCAAAACTTTTCTATCTAATTGATTGGAAAGGGTACGGGCCTCAGGAAAGGTCTTGGGAACCCAGTGATCACGTACATGCTCCTCGGCTGGTAAAAAGGTACCATCGGAATTTCCCAAACAAACCGAAACCTCCAGAAGGAACGACCTTGGGAGGGGCCTTGGGGGGGAGTGCTGTCATGATGCCTACCCCCGGAGCACCAGGCCAGGCCCAGCACCCCCGGAAGCAGGCATCATGCTCTCGGGTAAAAGCCCAGCGGCCCCTTATAGGGGCTCTTTGGACTCAGTCCGGCACCTTTGGCGCCAGGCTCATGTTGGACATCAGTCCTGGCGCCATAGGCGCCAGGCTCATAAAGGGAGGTGTTTTGTGCACATACCTGATGCAGACCATGCTGCATGCTTCAGGCCTCCCTGAGACCTGAAAGGGACTATTTTTTCATAGGGACTATTTTTTCACTCGGGCGTGGCCAGGGAAGGATACATACATAGTTGGGGAAGGATACATACCTGGGACTTCTTTGGAGGCTATTTAAGCCACGCCCAGACAGCAGCTCATGCTTCGCGTTGTTCTGCTTCCTGCAGCTTAACGCTCACCGTGTCTGCTCCTGCTCCTGGACTCCAGCCACGCCCGCCTCGAACCTGGAAGACCTGCAAGGAAGGAAGAGAAGAGAAAGGTGAAAGCCAAGGACTATTTCAAACTTCTTACCTGCATCCGGAATCTTCTCTCCAGCATCCCTGAAGAAAGACTTCCATTTAAAAGCATCCCGCTGCTCGCTGCAGCGCCACGCTTCACTCACCTGTCCTCGAGACATCTCCCGGCTCCATCGCGGCTGTCAGCATTGGACGCCACATCTCTGCACCTAGGGGAGAGAGCAAGAAACAAAAGGGTGAGCAGAAGGAACACAGAAGGAAAGCCTGATTAACAGCCATAATACTTACCGGCTTTTCTTCCACATTTCGGGTCGGCGCCGCCCCGTTGGCAGGTACCGTACTCCGGCCCCTATGGGGAAAGGACAAGAGACATTTCTGGGGAATGATAAGGACATTTAGAGGGATCGCCCTCATCACTACTCACCTCGGCAGTTTAACCCCTCGACGCATCGCCTTCATTCTGCACCTGAAATAAAGGACAGATCACAGGTTAGAAAGACAACATAAAGGGGGCCTCACTTGAACTTTGAACTTTCATACTTACGGCGCATCGCTCAGGAAAGTTAAGTGGATTTTGCCAGCGCCTTCTGAAAACCAGTGAAGTAACTGGACGAACGCGCGCCCCTGCACCAGAAGCAGGATGGAGAGTTCATCCTTCCAAACCATAACGTGAGCTTAAACCGGGGTTTGGAGGAAGTTAGAGAGGAACGAAGGGGGGAAGGGGGGAGCTAGCACACTATTCTGCAGACTGTTAATCCCCTTTCTCATCTGCAGAAGGATATTCCTACGGGCCAGGCAAGCACGATTTGGAGGTCCTGTCCAATCGGTGTTCCGAGTCCTGCGCATCACGCTAGAAGAGGCCACAGCAATCCAGACTAGACCAGCGCCCCCGTGGGAACCAGGTGAGCGTTACAACGGATTTACAAAAGCTAGTTGTTTCTTGTTATCACGATACACTAATAGAGGGACACCCCGGCATTGCCAAAACTGAGGAAAAGGTGAAAAGACAATTCTGGTGGCCTTCTTGGCGAAAAGATGTAAAATCATTTGTGATGACTGTGGTGTGTGCGCCCAAAATAAAGGCCAAAAGAAAAGACCAGCCGGTCTTCTTCAACCGTTAGACATTCCACCATCGCCCTGGCACACCCTGTCATTGGATTTTATTACAGACTTACCCCCCTGTTCAGGATATAACACTATTCTTGTTATTGTGGATTTATTCTCCAAGATGGCACACTTCATTCCATTAAAAGGTTTACCTTCAGCTTCGGTTCTAGCTAAAGAAGTCCTTGAAAATGTTGTCCGGTTACACAGATTTCCGTCTGTGCTAATTTCAGATCGAGGAAGCCAATTTATTTCCCACTTTTGGCATAGATGTTGTCAATTGGCACAAATCGATGTAAGACCAGTCATCACCCCCAGACCGATGGTCAAACAGAAAGAACGAACCAGACTCTCGAACAATATTTACGTTGTATGCTGCAACAATCTGAAAGTAACTGGAAAGACATTCTTTGGATAGCTGAATATGCATATAATAATTCTGTGCACTCTGGAACTGGGCAAAGTCCTTTTTACACTTTATATGGTGTAAAATGGCCCGCAGTGGACCATTGCATTCTACGATTACTCAAGCCTTCAAGGATGCAACTGCACATTTGCAACATGCGAAAGGGAAATACAAAAAGAATGCAGATCTGCATCGAAGAGAGGCGCCTCCATACCAAATCGGGGATCAAGTATGGTTGGCTACCAAACACTTATCACTCAAGGGGCCTCAAACTTTTAATCCAAGGTATTTAGGCCCTTACTCGATCAAAGCTATAATCAACCCAGTGGCAGTCAAGCTTGATCTACCAGCTAACATGCGGATTCACCCCGTTTTTCATGTGTCACTTTTGAAACCAGTGCACCCAGGAACCAGATTAACAAAGCCACCAGAACCGATTCAGATAGATGGGGAGCCTGAATTCGAGGTGAAGAACATTTTGGATTCTAAGATCTCAAAATCAAAACTTTTCTATCTAATTGATTGGAAAGGGTACGGGCCTCAGGAAAGGTCTTGGGAACCCAGTGATCACGTACATGCTCCTCGGCTGGTAAAAAGGTACCATCGGAATTTCCCAAACAAACCGAAACCTCCAGAAGGAACGACCTTGGGAGGGGCCTTGGGGGGGAGTGCTGTCATGATGCCTACCCCCGGAGCACCAGGCCAGGCCCAGCACCCCCGGAAGCAGGCATCATGCTCTCGGGTAAAAGCCCAGCGGCCCCTTATAGGGGCTCTTTGGACTCAGTCCGGCACCTTTGGCGCCAGGCTCATGTTGGACATCAGTCCTGGCGCCATAGGCGCCAGGCTCATAAAGGGAGGTGTTTTGTGCACATACCTGATGCAGACCATGCTGCATGCTTCAGGCCTCCCTGAGACCTGAAAGGGACTATTTTTTCATAGGGACTATTTTTTCACTCGGGCGTGGCCAGGGAAGGATACATACATAGTTGGGGAAGGATACATACCTGGGACTTCTTTGGAGGCTATTTAAGCCACGCCCAGACAGCAGCTCATGCTTCGCGTTGTTCTGCTTCCTGCAGCTTAACGCTCACCGTGTCTGCTCCTGCTCCTGGACTCCAGCCACGCCTGCCTCGAACCTGGAAGACCTGCAAGGAAGGAAGAGAAGAGAAAGGTGAAAGCCAAGGACTATTTCAAACTTCTTACCTGCATCCGGAATCTTCTCTCCAGCATCCCTGAAGAAAGACTTCCATTTAAAAGCATCCCGCTGCTCGCTGCAGCGCCACGCTTCACTCACCTGTCCTCGAGACATCTCCCGGCTCCATCGCGGCTGTCAGCATTGGACGCCACATCTCTGCACCTAGGGGAGAGAGCAAGAAACAAAAGGGTGAGCAGAAGGAACACAGAAGGAAAGCCTGATTAACAGCCATAATACTTACCGGCTTTTCTTCCACATTTCGGGTCGGCGCCGCCCCGTTGGCAGGTACCGTACTCCGGCCCCTATGGGGAAAGGACAAGAGACATTTCTGGGGAATGATAAGGACATTTAGAGGGATCGCCCTCATCACTACTCACCTCGGCAGTTTAACCCCTCGACGCATCGCCTTCATTCTGCACCTGAAATAAAGGACAGATCACAGGTTAGAAAGACAACATAAAGGGGGCCTCACTTGAACTTTGAACTTTCATACTTACGGCGCATCGCTCAGGAAAGTTAAGTGGATTTTGCCAGCGCCTTCTGAAAACCAGTGAAGTAACTGGACGAACGCGCGCCCCTGCACCAGAAGCAGGATGGAGAGTTCATCCTTCCAAACCATAACGTGAGCTTAAACCGGGGTTTGGAGGAAGTTAGAGAGGAACGAAGGGGGGAAGGGGGGAGCTAGCACACTATTCTGCAGACTGTTAATCCCCTTTCTCATCTGCAGAAGGATATTCCTACGGGCCAGGCAAGCACGATTTGGAGGTCCTGTCCAATCGGTGTTCCGAGTCCTGCGCATCACGCTAGAAGAGGCCACAGCAATCCAGACTAGACCAGCGCCCCCGTGGGAACCAGGTGAGCGTTACAACGGATTTACAAAAGCTAGTTGTTTCTTGTTATCACGATACACTAATAGAGGGACACCCCGGCATTGCCAAAACTGAGGAAAAGGTGAAAAGACAATTCTGGTGGCCTTCTTGGCGAAAAGATGTAAAATCATTTGTGATGACTGTGGTGTGTGCGCCCAAAATAAAGGCCAAAAGAAAAGACCAGCCGGTCTTCTTCAACCGTTAGACATTCCACCATCGCCCTGGCACACCCTGTCATTGGATTTTATTACAGACTTACCCCCCTGTTCAGGATATAACACTATTCTTGTTATTGTGGATTTATTCTCCAAGATGGCACACTTCATTCCATTAAAAGGTTTACCTTCAGCTTCGGTTCTAGCTAAAGAAGTCCTTGAAAATGTTGTCCGGTTACACAGATTTCCGTCTGTGCTAATTTCAGATCGAGGAAGCCAATTTATTTCCCACTTTTGGCATAGATGTTGTCAATTGGCACAAATCGATGTAAGACCAGTCATCACCCCCAGACCGATGGTCAAACAGAAAGAACGAACCAGACTCTCGAACAATATTTACGTTGTATGCTGCAACAATCTGAAAGTAACTGGAAAGACATTCTTTGGATAGCTGAATATGCATATAATAATTCTGTGCACTCTGGAACTGGGCAAAGTCCTTTTTACACTTTATATGGGTTTCACCCTCGAACCTCTGAGCTGGATCCACCTCATGATCTCGGAACACCTGCAGTGGACCAGCTGCATACCGCAATTACCAAAGCCTTCAAAGAAGCAACCGGACATTTACAACAAGCCAAGAAAAGATACAAGAAAAGTGCTGATCGGCATCGAAGTGAGGCACCTCAGTACCAGATTGGGGACCAAGTCTGGTTGGCTACCAGACACTTATCACTCAAAGGACCTCGAACTTTTAATCCCAAATACCTGGGACCATATTCCATTACGGCCATAATCAATCCTGTGGCCGTTAAATTGGATTTACCAGCTCATATGCGAATACATCCTGTTTTTCATGTGTCACTTTTGAAACCTGTGCAACCTGGAACCAGACTAATCAAGCCTCCAGAACCCATTCAAGTGGAGGGAGAACCTGAGTTCGAGGTGAAGAACATTTTAGATTCTAAAATGATAAGATCAAGGCTTTTCTATCTAATCAATTGGAAGGGTTACGGGCCTCAAGAGAGGTCATGGGAACCCCATGACCATGTACATGCTCCTCGGTTAATTAAAAATTTTCACCGGCCCTTCCCAGACAAACCAAAACCCCTGGGGAAAACAACCTTGGGAGGGGCCTTGGGGGGGGAGTGCTGTCATGATGCCTGCTCCCGAGGAGCCAGGTCAGGCCCAGCGCCCCGGAAGCAGACTTCATACTCACCAAGCAGGACCCAGCAAACCCCTATAGGGGCTCTTTGGACCTTGTCCTGGTGCCTTTGGCGCCAGGCTCATTAAAGGCATCTGTCCTTGCACCATAGGCCAGGCTCATCATGGCAGAACATATGGTAATGCTTGGGTGAACTCACCTGAGGCAGACCATGCTGCACACTCACCCGAGGCAGGCCATGCTGTCTGAAGCTCCAAGCAAACTAATGCTGGGGAGGAACTATTTTCTTTCAGGAACTCTTTTCTTACTCAGGTGGGGCCAGTGGAAGAACACTCACCTAAAGCTCTTCCAAGGCTATTTAAACCACGCCCGGATGGCCACACGTGCTTCGCGTTATTCTGCATCTGCAGCAGGACGCTCACCGAGTCGGCTCCTGCATCCCGGCTCCTGCCACGCCCGCCAGCACCTGGAACACCTGCAAGGATAGAAAGGCAAGCATTAGGACATTACCTACCTTCATCCAGCATCTGGATTCTTCACTCCGTCGATCCTGCAAAAGAAAGTCAAGGGTTAGAAACGCATCTCATCGCTCACTGCAGCGCCGCTTCCACTTACCTTCATGTGGCGCTGTCTAGCTCTTCAGCGGTCATAGGCAACATCGGCCGCATCCCAGCACCTACGGAAAAGAAAGACAATAGTTAGAAGCGCTACGCTTCTCACCCTGCCGCTTCCACTTACCTTCACGTGGCTCCGGCAACCTTTTCAGCGCCCATAGACGACATCGGTCGCATTCAAGACCTACGGAGAAAAAGGACAAAACAAGGTGAGCAACGAACTAATTGCAAAAGGACAGATTACTCACCTTAAGTCTTACCTGAATTTTGTTGGGACCTCAGTTCCCTTTTCGGGTCGGAGCGGCTTTTCTGGCTTTTCCGTACCCCGCCCCCTATGGGGAAATAAGACACACTCATTAAGGTGTCGGAGCAAACCACTACGGCACACCTTCATTAAAAGTACTCACCTGAGCTTACCTCGGCGAATCCATTCCTCCACACGGATTCCTCACCTAGTCCCTGAAAATTAAAAAATACTTACGGCAGCATTTTGGTGAAGGCAAGCAGACATCGAACCCTCGCCAAATCCGAGATCCAGTGAAATAACTGGAAATCTACGCGCCCCTGCGTCAGAAGCAGGATGGAGAGCTCGTCCATACAGAAATTAAGGTGAGAGTCTGCGGAAGGCACAGCTAGGGTTCGAGGAGGGTGAGAAGGGGAAAAAGGGGGGAATCTCACACACAATCTAGCAGACAGTTAACTCCCTTTTCCCATCTACAGAAGGATTATTCTACGGGCCAGACTGACGAGGTTTGGGGGTCCAGTCCAGTCCATCTTCCAAGCACTACACTTTACCGCGGAAGAAGTGTTAGCAGTCCAGAACGGGTCGGCGCCTCCGTGGGAATCAGGTCAGCATTACAATGGGCCTCATTACGACCCAGGCGGTAAGTTACCGCCTGGGTCGTACCCTTACCACCATGGTGTAAACTTTGTTTACACCATGGTGGATGGCGGATTTACCGCCCCATTCCAAGGTGAGTGGGGCGGTAAATCCCCATTTCCCATTTTACCCTTCCCCATTCCCATTTTTGCCCCATAGGGCATAATGGGAATGGGGAAAGGCGCTAATTACGCCACCGTAAATTACGGTGGCGTAATTACCACCAAGGTCCCTTTGCGGCATGGGTTTTAACGCCTGCAAAAAGGGACCTTGGAATCAGGCGTTAAGGGTCGGCGCCGTAAACCCCTTAACGCCTGGGTCCTAATGAGGGCCAATAACCAAAACACTAGAAGATATAGGACTGCCCAAGATAAGTGAAGAGGAAAGAGAAGAGCTTGATGCACCAATTACCTTGGAGGAGTTGGAGGAGGTTGTGAGGCAGTTGCCTACCAGTAAGCCCCAGGAGCAGATGGGTTCCCTAGTGAATTTTATAAAGTATATAGAGAGGAAGTTCTCTCCCAATGCTAGAAATGCTTAACGAAGCGTTTGAGGTGGGAAGGCTGCCGGTGTCACTCAGAGAAGTGATCATAATACCGCTCCCCAAGCCCAACAAACCAGGGCATAGTTGTGGCTCCTACAGGCCTTTGTCGATGCTGAACCAGGACAGCAAGATATTGACGGCTGTCCTGGCAAACATATTGCGAAGAGTAATTAGCAAATTAATCCACCCAGACCAAACAGGCTATGTCCCGAATAGGAATATAACTCACAACCACAGGAGACTTCACCGGGTTGTCAAGTGGGGGGGTAGGAATGAAGACGAAATGGCGATTGTGTATCTAGACGCAGTAAAAGCTTTCGACTCGGTTAAGTGGCCATGGCTGTTGGCGGCCCTGGGAGGGTACGGGGTAGGGCCGGGTTACATCAGGTGGGCGAAAATGCTGTACAGTGAGCCGCTAGCCAGAGTTCGAACAGGATCAGTGATATCTGAGAGATGGCAACTTAGTAGAGTCATCAGGCAGGGGTGCCCCTGGTCCCTGATGCTTTACATTCTAGCCCTGGAGCCCCGAGCAATATACCTCAGGCAACAATATGATACGATAGGTATTGAAGTAGTGGGGGAACGACACCTAATATCCTTACATGCGGATGATCTGTTATTATACTTGAGATACCGGAAGAAAATCTCCAATATATTCTGTAAGTGATGGAGAGGTATGCAGGGCTGTCTGGCATAGCGGTGAATCCCCAAAAAACTAGCATATTCCCGTTAGGTAGCTATAAGGGAACCCCTGTGGAAAGGTTACCGGTGTTACAAATACCATGGGTGGTTAGGTCTTTCCGTTACCTTGGAATAGACGTGTATCACACGGCAGAAGAGGAACATAAGCACAACACCGAAATAGCCATTGAGAAAATCCGGAAATGCATGAAGTTTTGGGAGAAGTTGCCCCTAGCAATGATGGGACGGGGGACAATGCTTAAAATGGTGGTCCTGCCTAGGCTTCTACATTATTTTAGTAATATCCCACATATGATACCCAAGAAGTTTTTTGCTAAACTGAACAGTATGTGTAGGGACTTCCTGTGGCATGGTACCCGGAATAGAGTGGCGCTATGGAAGTTGCAGAACTTCTATGAAAAGGGTGGTATTAAACTACCCAATTTTGAGGTCTACTTTGTATCAGGTCAACTACAATATGTGGCCAAATGGCTCTCCGATGAAGCGACCCCTGAACTTAGGTTGTTTGGGCAGGACTGTACCCCGTTTTATTTAAGGGAAATGATCTGGTTGCCTGAGTCAGAAATGAAGGAGCGCCCTGGGATAATGATGCCTGGGTGGAGAATATGGCGTCGAGCATGCCGGATGATGGAGGACCCATTCCCATGCTCCCCGCAGGTACCGCTGGTTGCTTTAGCAGGAGGAGACAAGCAGTTGAGGGTGATTATCAGGACCTACTGGGAATCGGTGGGGCTGGTAACGTTAGGGGATATTTGGCAAGAGGGGACCATTAGGGATTTTGAAGAACTTGGGGAGGAGGCGGGATTACATACGGGCCAATATGTTACGTATCATAGGATAGTTCCGAAAATTCCGAAAACCTGGCCTGAAGCAGCATTAACTCAGGAACCAGCGGCTATTATGGGGGTAATATATGACATATCGGAGGGAGGGCATGAGATTTCTAGGTTGAGATGGTGATGTCCAGGGTTGGGAAAGAATTGACACATCTGAGACTGGATTGGGAAGCGGAGGTGGGGGCCCCGATGGGAGATGGGATGTGGGAACGTGCCCTGGGATATCACAAGAAGGTGTCAAGAAATGCCAGAGTAAAACAAATACAGCTGTATATAACGCATAGAGCATATATGACCCCTCTGAGGATATCTAAGTTCGGAAACGCTGGGCGACAGGCATGTCCTAAGTGTGATATGGAAAACGCTGACATGACATATATGTTTTGGTCATGTCCAGTAATTGAGTGTTTCTGGGGTGAAGTGGCACAAAAACTGGCAGAGAAGGGGGTCACGCTCATCATAGACACGGCCTGGGCCTGCTTGCTGGGAGGGTTCCCCAGACCACGGAAACTAAAACATGTTGGGAAACTGAAAGATTTGGCATACATGCTCGCAAAACAGAGGATTGCCATGGGATGGAAGAAGTGTCACAAGCCACGGGTGGAGGTATGGTGGAAGGAGTTGCAGAAATGGGCGGAGGCGGAGGCTGAGACGATGGTGTGGCAAGAGGCGAGCAGCATGAGCGGGGAGGAAGAGGTGGGTACCCTGATGGCATGGAAATTATTAATAGCAGAACTATTTGGATCTATGTCGGATCCAACAGAATCCGAGGGAAGTGATACCCTGCCACACGTAGCAGATACTCAATGTGAAGAACAAATAGGCTCATAAAGGAGGGTGGGACTGGGGGAGCAGTGGCCAAAAAAAATAAACAAAATGGTGTTTAATGGAACTGTTGTAAATTGCACTGCGTGTTGGGTTTGTATTGTTGTTTGGTTTGAATAAAATTAATAAAAATCTTTTTAAAAAAAACTATGTTTGATGAAAATGCTAGAATTAACAATGCCGCTTATAATAAGACAATTAGAAATGGGGAATCCTCCCATAAATTGATCATTCTGTGTATTAACAAACAATGACAATGATTTAAATATGTCTGATGGAAATGTATGGAAGACATTATGCTATTACAATTGCAGGAATAAGGGGTATCATTATCCCAGATATATGGGTTTGGGAGAAGACTTTTTCTAATTAAGTTTATAAAAAAAGGTGAGCAAGTACTTGGCCAGTAGTAAGTTATTGATAATATCTCCCAAGTCAGTTGCACCATTATCGCTAACGCCCTAATACTCTCCAAACTTGACTATTGCAATGCCTTGTATTTGGGAGCAAACAAATACATAATTGACCAACTTCAAACATTGCAAAATAATGCCCTCAGAACTGCCCTGAACTTACCTTCCAAAGAACACAGCTCCAATAAAAGAGAGTACAAATGGCTCAAAATCTGCGACAGAATTTCTCTTAAAACAGCATCACTCACCTTCAAATGTCTTAACAATGTAGCCCTCCCCTACTTGGCAGCTACAATAGTGAGAAAAACATCTATCCGCCCCACTAGAACCGTCAACTCCTACTGCCTACAGATACCTACCTTTTGACTAAAAGAAACAGGAGGCAGTAGCTTCCCAGTCAAGGCAGCCCTATATTGGAATGCTCTCCCACTTAACATTAGCACTGACCAATCCTACTATAGCTTTAGGAGGAATATTCTCACATTGCTTCGCTCTAACGACCCCTAAGATTAACTTCACCATCAGTTCCCACTAAATCTTACTGTATATATGTATATTATTTAACTGATTTGTCGGAAGTAATGTCTCATATTTATATTGTGCCTTATCCTGTAACTAAGTTTTTAAGAATTCATGTTTTTTCTATTCTCTGTTGCGCCCAGCTACCTTTGGGTTTGGCGCGCCATACAAAATCAATAAACAAACGAACAAACAAACAAACAAACAAACAAACAAACAATATAGATGAATAAAGATATATAGGGTGGAAGACCATAATGCATGACAACAACTAATTTAAAATTACACAGGTGAAGCCTTAATGTACTTTTGACACTAAGTAACTGGGTGTAAATGACCCATTACCTATACGTGGTTTGATTATATGTGTATAATCACCAATCATTATAAAAAAATGAAGAATATAGGAGTTTCACTTTATGAAAAGAAGGAGACCGGATGTGGAGATATATATCACAAATGGGTGAAGGTCACAATTTGACAATACCATTGATGAACTGCATATATATAATATATAAATATATACAAAACATCTCTTTTAAAATATGCTGTTTTTTTCAATTAATTCATTGATTGTGTGTTTCTCCTAGCTCCCTTTCCTCATCAATCGTCCCCATGCCAACCCACATTTTTCTGTATGGTTTTATTCTTTTTTATACAAATGGCTTCTTTGGTGAATTATTGTTTAATTTGGTAAAACTCTTTTGCCTTTATTATTTTTTCTGTTAACCTTTCGTTATGCTTAGATTGAACTTACTACTATTTAATATCTATTATAATGGTTTCACAACAATGATGTGGTTGGATTAA
The DNA here is from genome assembly GCF_040938575.1 of Ambystoma mexicanum. Taxonomy (NCBI): domain Eukaryota; kingdom Metazoa; phylum Chordata; class Amphibia; order Caudata; family Ambystomatidae; genus Ambystoma; species Ambystoma mexicanum. The sequence continues at coordinate 713,769,677 of NC_090931.1, forward strand.
TTTGCAAACAACATGTGCTTCATAATATAATTTTTCAAAATAGCCCTGTCTGTACTTACCTGGCAGGGGAGACACCGTGATATTGGTGGCCGGTATTGTGATAGCATGTTTTTTTTTCATGGAAAAAGCCTCCACAGGCCGCCTGATAACAAGATCGCTATTGGAGAAGACTTCATCAAGGAAGGAAGATTAGTGAGTTCTTGGATTAAAAGGAAGAATAGAGTAGGACTGGAAGATAATGTACAAAGAACAGACAGATAGATAAAAGAACAGATAGAAAGATAATGATCCCATTGGACAACCATATCAGGGGGTCTGCTCTTGTTCCAATTAGGACTCAATGGTGTAACTAGGACTATTGTTTTGTTTAATTAAAAAAATTGACGTAAACTGTTTAGCAATTGTAGTTGTGAGATAAAGTAAATTCAAGTAGCGTTTTTCTTTACCCATTAAGAGAGTGACATGATTCTTGTATGTGTCATAGGAGACTGCTGTTTAATATTCTTGATGAATGAGAAGAAATGCTGTCTGTTTAGCGATTATTCCAACCTATGACTGCAGATTGCACAAAGATTGCTGTAGCAGACACTCAGGGCCTGATTCATGGAATTATTTGTGCGGTAAATAGGGACTTTGCGTGCCAAACAGCATGCAAAATCCCATTTGTCGATTCATGGAATAGGCTGCGCAGTACTTTTTCATACTTTGTGGGGAATTTACGCAGGCTCGCATGTCTCTGCGAGCGGCCCAGTTCCCTGCGCGAGACACCACACAGAGCGTGGGCATGGCTTGTGCAGAGGGCAGGGAAGGGGGCGGAACTCGGAAAATGATGAAGAACAAGGGAAAATGTGATTGTTATGAGGCACGGCCCACAGGCCGTCTATCACATGGCCACTATTGCACGAAACGATACGTATTCATGGATCCAAGCACGCAACCTCTTGGAGAGGAAATGGCCACGAAAAACCCTCATTCTATACGCGACCCATAGGCAGGCGTACAGACACTTGCGCATAAGATTCACTGCGCAGAGGTAAGATCCGGTGTTGGATTTAGGAGTGTGCATACACAGTGTAGCAGCGTGCTGGAACGGTTTATGGGGGTTCGCACAAAGATTTTCCAAGTTGTTCCCGAGTTACGATAAATCTTACGCATGTTGTTGAGGTGCCGGTAACAGTAACAGGGGATGCAGGCTTTCTTCCGGGGGACCCCATGCACTCTTTAAACGGTGCATGTATTGGCGCTCGGAGGAGGACGCAAATGTAGCTGTTTCTGCCTATTTTTGCTTTGCATGGGGGCGTGTCGGGGGCATTCCGGCCACGACTTCTGTATGCGGTTACTTTGCGCAAACAATTCCATGAATACATGCAGCGTGCAGAAAAACATCTGTGCGCAGGCTCGCGCAAAGATGTTGATCTGGGTGCATGGGCTTTGTGGGATCTCTGCACACTATTCCATGAATCAAGCCTTCAATCTCCACTCAAGACCTTCCTCTTCAGGAAATTCCTTTCCACCAAACATTGTCCTAAATTCGCCCTTGCACTGTTAATGAACCATTCATTTGTGATTCTCCTCCCACACAATTTTTTCCATAAATTCATTTTCACTGTTTTAGCAACGAAGCCTTTTTTAAAGTGTCAATAAAGGTTGAAATGAATTGTTTGAGTCACCATTTACACACAATTTCAACTGCAATGATTCACATGCAACAGCAGCATGTTTCTTCAATGTCCCACACCTTTAGCAAACAATATGTGCGCAAGAGTGCCCCCATGAAGTTCCCTATTTAGTGCCACTAATTGTCTTATGTATTTCTTTTCTCCCAGTGGCATGTTAAGCTGCTTGTGGAAGTAATGAACTAAGCCTGAAGCTGCCCATGAGTGCACACAATCGGTGAGGCCCGCAGAGACAGGCTTCCGTTGCTGGATGCCGAAGTCAGAATCGGACTGGCAAAGGAATGTGTTGTCCCTGTGAGAATGTACAGAGCCATTATAGGTTTATTTGTATGCTCTCAGAGGGACGCCCCATTACTGGACAGTGCTGGGTGGCACATGATTACCTCTTGAGGTGAGTGGGGGAGATGCACTGTTTGTTGGGTCCAGTCCCATTAATACTGGGCCACCTTGGAAGTTCTGCCTGCGCGGGGTGGGGAACCAGAAATTTCTCATGAGCATGGGCAAGCAGGTTGGAGCTGGGGGAGATTGCCAAATGTTTATATTAACCTCCACAGTGTACTGTGCCTACCCTGTATAAGGAATGCCCTTGATAAATAGAGTATGTCATGTGTTTGAGACATAGCTCCATAGTGCGAGTGTGACACACCCATATCAGGGTTGGGTACTGGGTGGATATTGATATGAAATTGAGACCCAGGTTTCAGCCTAGTTTCTTTCTGCATAGAAAGTGAGGGTAGACTAGGGCTGGGAAGGTCTTTAGAAAGAAAAGTGAGACAGATACCCTCTGTATTGGTCAGCCCTATCGGGTGGTCTGTCAGTCAGGTAAGTTCAGGGAGTGAAGCTTCCCTATGGTGATCTCTTCTGCCTACAAGCTAGAGTCAGTAAGACTATTATTCTTGGGAGAGTTTGATTATCTTTAGAGGACAGGCATCCGAAGTGCCACCTAAGTGTAGTAGAAGAATGGTCGATGACCAGTCGGTGTATGGTGGCAGAACTTCCCACTCTTATAAGTCTTGCAGTTCAGAGTATCTGCTTGGTATGGGTCAGAGGCAAAAAATAGTTTTTTTTTAAAACAATTTTTATTGATTTTATTCAAACAACAATTAACAATTAACAGACCCAACTCAACTTACAGTGGTTACATATCTTGCTCGTAAATACACATACGTTGTTATTTTTCACCCACTGTATTTCCCGTTACCACCCCCCACCCAAGCCTACTTTCTCCCATTGTTAGTCTCCACCTCTTGTGGTGGGGAGACCTCTCCCGCCATTCTCGTTGAATCATCATCACTTGGTCCATCATACGTGGGCCCAAATAGCTCTGCTATTAGCTGTCTCCAACCCTCTAGGGCTCCGGCTTCACCTTCTATGTCCCCTTTGCACGCTTCCTGCCATGCCGCTGTTTCTGCCTCCGCCCACTTCTGCAAGTCCCTCGACCACGTCTCCACTTTGGGCTTGTGGCACACTTTCCATCCCATTCCAATCCTTCTTTTTGCCAATATATATGCCAAATCTTTTAATTTGCTCACATGTTTAAGCTTCCGCGGTCTGGGGAATCCTCCCAACAAACAAGCCCATGCCGTATCCACCTTCATGCGGATTCCCTTGTCTTCCATTTTCTGTGCTATATCTCTCCAATATTCCGCTATCTGCGGACATGCCCAGAACATATGCACCATTCCTGCGCTTTCCTCATTGCATTTGGGACACACCTGGCTCCCAGCATTCTTAAATTTAGCAACCTTCAGTGGCGTCAGATATGCTCTGTGCATTTTATACAACTGTATTTGTTGCAGCCTAGCATTCCTCGACACTTTCTTGTGATACCCCTGAGCCCTTTCCCACATCCCGTCAATCATCACATCTCCTACTTCCTCCTCCCAGGCCAGTCTAAGGGGCGTCACCTCCTGGCCCACTTGAGTCATCATCATCTCGTACACTCTAGACGTTTCATGCCCACCTTCCGCTATATCATATATCACATCTAATGTGGTGTCCGGTTCCTCTGCAAGTTCCACTTCGGACCAGGTATCTTTAATTCGTTGCACCATCCCATGGTATGTAATATATTGCCCAGTGCTCAACCCCGTTTGCTCTACCAGCTCCTCAAATTCCAGTATTTCCCCCTCTTGCCACACATCCCCCAATGTTGCTATTCCCACCGGTTCCCAATACTTCCCAATCATTAATCTAAGTTGCACATCTGTTCCCATCATTGTAACCAGTGGGATTTGCAGCGAGCACAGGGCCGGCTTGTCCATCAACCGGCACGCCCTCTGCCACATCCCCCACCCAAGACCCAACATCACTGGGCAGCCTCTCAGCTCCTTCTTGGGTAACCATATCATTTCTCTCAAAAAAGTATGGGGAGCAATCACCCTGATGCAGCTTATGTTCTAAGATGGACTCCGCAGAGAGCCATTTGGCTACATGTTGCAACTAGCTCGCTACATAATATACTTCCCAATTGGGTAATTAGATGCCTCCTTTCTCATGCGGATTTTGGAGTTTCCATAGGGCTACCCTATTCCTCATCCCGTGCCATAGGAATTCCCTGCATATGCTATCCAGTTTAGTAAAGAATTGCCGGGGTATGGAGTATGGGATGTTCACAAAGCAATGTAACAGTCTGGGCAACGCCACCATCTTGAGCATCGCCCCCCTTCCCATCATTGCCAGGGGGAGTTTCGCCCAGAACTTCATGCTATTTTCCAGTTTCCGAACCGTTCTAACTTTATTATGCCTATGTTCATCTTCTGCTGTGTGATATATACCTATCCCAAGATACCTAAAGGTTGTGGTCTCCCACGGTATCTGAAGTACTGGCAAATTCTCCGCCATGATCCCTCTATAGCTGCCTAGCGGAAACACACAGGATTTGCTTGGGTTCACGGCTATACCTGAGAGTTCCGCAAACCTGTCTACCACTTCTAATACATACTACAGATATTCCTCTGGGTAGCACAAATACAATAACATATCGTCTGCGTATAGCGAAATTAAGTGTGATGTTTCCCCAACTACAATGCCTATTTCGTCATATTGCTACCTTAGATAAATCACCAGAGGTTCCAAAGCCAGAATGTACAACATAGGAGACCAGGGGCATCCCTGTCTGGTCACTCTACCAAGCCGCCACCTTTCAGAAATCACAGTTCCTGTCTTCACTCTCGCTAATGGCTCGCTATATAGGAGTTCTACCCATTGGAGATATCCCGGTCCCATACCATAGCTAGCTAGGGCCTCCTTCAGCCAGGGCCAACGGACCGAATCAAATGCTTCGATCGCATCAAGCGACACTATCGCCATTTTGCTAGTGTTCCCTTCAGTATGTTCAATCACTTGGTGGAGTCGCCTCAAATTTTTCGAAATATTCCTGTTTGGGACATATCCTGTTTGATCAGGGTGAATTAATTTGGTTATGACCTTTTTCAATCTGTTTGCTAACACCGCTGTTAAGATCTTACTATCTTGGTTTAACATTGATAGGGGTCTATAGGAACTGCTGTCACTACCAGGCCTGTCGGGCTTGGGGAGTGGCACAATGACCGCTTCGCGCAGTGATTCCGGCAGTCTCCCAACTTCATATGCTTTGTTAAGCATTTCCAGCAGTGGGGGGAGAATCTCTGCTTTATATGCCTTGTAAAATTCACTCGGGAGTCCGTCAGTTCCCGGGGTTTTACACGTGGGCAGCTGCCTCACCACTTCCTCTAACTCTTCTAGAGTGATCGGGGCATCTAGCTCCTCTCTCTCTTCTACACTAATTTGGGGTAGCCCAATGTCTTCCAATATGTTCTCTATTTCCCCCTCCTTGTCTCCCGCCTCGTCTCCGTACAAGCGTCCATAATAGTCTACAAATTCTTGGTTAACCCCCTCCTGTGTATCCACTACATCGCCATTATCTCTCACCGATGTTCTGATTGGGGGTCTAGGAGTCTCGTTTTTGTAAAGCCATGCGAGGAGTCTTCCTGGTTTGTCGCCTCCAGCATGTTGTATTTCTATGTATTTTTTATGATTAAGACTGCATAATCTATCCCAATATCCTGCACATTTCTGCTGCAGGCACAAAGCCTTTTCTATATGTGCCTTAGTGTTACTGCCCTGTTCCAATACCCTCTCCAATTCCTTCTCAGAGTCCTGTAATTCGGTCAGAATCCCATCCTGCAGTCCTTTAGACTTGGCTATGGCTATTCCTCTCACCACCACTTTAAAGGCTTCCCAGAGTGTACACGCTGTCTTAACACTGCCAGTATTTATCTCAAAATAACTTAATGTTTCCTCTCGCATATCCTCCCTAAATACGCTGTCTTTAAGAGCTTCTGCGCGCAATCGCCATGTGGGTATCCTTCCCATAGGGAGTCGGTATTGCCATGATAGCAGCAATGGCGAGTGGTCTGAGAGGGCTCTAGTTTTATATTCCGCCTGCGGTATTTCGGTCAGCAACTCCTGCATGACAAATATATAGTCCAATCTTGTATGTAGGCCCTGTGGGGCCGCGTAATGTGAATAGTGTCTATCCTGCGGATGGCATGTTCTCCATGCGTCTGCAAGCCCAAACTCCACCAATAATGCATGTAGTGCCTTTGCAGCCGGGGTGGGTCTAACTATTTTAGTGTCTGATCTGTCGACGGTGGGGTCCAACACACAGTTGAAGTCTCCCCCCCCACAGTATGGCCCCCCCACGCTGCCACTGAGTTTACTATACAGGGTACTAAAATACGCAGCTGTATCTTGGTTCGGAGCATAAGTATTCACAATGCAAATCTCTCTGTCTCTCATCCCCCTCATAATCACCATCCTACCATCCACCTCTACTTGCGAGCTCAGCAACTGAAACGGAACATGCGGGGCTACCCATGTGATCACCCCTCTTGCATAGGCGGAGTATGCTGCCCCGACCATTGTCCCCCTCCATTTTTTCCATATCACTTCCAGTTTATCTTTTGTTAAATGAGTCTCTTGTAACAGGGCTATGTCCACTTTCTGTCTGCGTAGATACATCATTACCTTGTTCCGCTTTAGATAACTATTGAGCCCCCTAACATTCCAAGTGACTATCTTAAGGTCTCCCATAGTTCATCTTGTTTTCCGTGAGGTGTAGGCTTACCCCATAACTATTCCCCAACTATAACAAACCACAACACACAACCCTTTCCCTCCCTCCTCCCCACCCTACCCCAACTGTTGCCCAGCTCCATCCCTGGATCTCAGGCTCCCCCATGTTTGAGTCTAACCTGGTATCCCGGGCAAGACCCCAGCAGGGCGTCACTATCGGCTAACTAACTAAACCTAAATGGGGGATGTACAGGTTGGTCCTGCAAGGCCCCTAGTTAAAGTCTAAATCGCAATATTTACGGATCATGAGTGACTATATTCAAGTCCCATAGTCTTAAGTCCTGAGACCCCATGGTGCCTCTCTCGTTCATTACTTATCCGCATCACCTCCTTCTCCTGTCCGGACGTCCGACTCCTGTGGGCATCCCTGCGTGTCGGGCCATCCCATGGCTTCTTCTGGAGTTTCAAAAAACAAGGTTCTGTGCTTATGAAAAACTTTCAGTTTGGCCGGGTAAAGCAACATGTATTTATGACCCACTTCTCGCAATCTCCTTTTGACTGCCCCAATGTTCATTCTGCTCCGCTGCACCATCAGGATGTAATCCGGGTAAGCCTTTATGCTTGCCGAACCTCTTTGTATCGTCCCACCTTTGCGGAAATGTTCCAGGATCCTTTCTCGATCCCTGCAATTGAGTATTTTAGTGATCACCGGCCTAGGTGGGCCTCCTGGTGGCGGTCTCCTTGTGAGGGCCCTGTGTGCCCTCTCCACCGTGAACCCCTGAGACAGCACTCCTCCAGTGATTTCTTGTAGCAACATTGTTTCAACGAAGTCCCTGGTGTTATGGCCTTCCGCCCCTTCTGGTAGTCCAACAATACGGATATTATTCCTCCGGGCCTGTCCTTCTGCCTCCTCCGCTCTACTCTTCAGATTACCCACTCGTTGTACCAGGGCGTGGAGCTCTGACCGGTGAGAAGCACAGTCCGCCGTGTTAGGGCCCACCTCCTTCTCGAGGTTCTCCGTGCGCTCCACCAGAGACCTTACGTCTTGCCGAAGCAGATTCACATCCTCCTGCACTGCCCCAACCTGGAGCTCCAGTGCTATTTTTAGTTCTGCCACCGCCATTTCGAGCTTGGTCTCCCAAGCCACCTTCAGATCGGCGATCGCTTCGAGGACCTCCTGATTCGCGCCCATGGTGGCACTGCTCCCAACTTGGGCTTTGTCTTTTCTCCTGGCTCCCTCCGGGCCTGGTGGCATCTTTGTGTATTCCTCCAATGTGGGTTGCTTACTCTTCAGCCTTGGAGGTGAGGTTTGTTAGACATGGCGCTGTGCCTATGAGTCTTGGATCAGCCTCTTCACCCGTGGTCCTCAGTCCCAGCAAGGGTGGGTTCTCACCGTCCTCTAAGGGCCGGTGATATCTGCCAGTTCCTTCACTCGTCCGCTCTTCGTTCGGAGCACTCCACCAGCGTTTTTCCTTTTGCTTTTCTTTCTCCACGGCCACCCGGACTGGGCAATGTGATAAATATTTCGTATCCCTAGCGATCTTTCTCTGCTGCCGTTGAACGGAGTCAGCTCCTCTGTCTCAGGGGTGCGCCCCTCGGGATCTCTTTGTTCTCGTCCGCGGCCATTTTGATGCCCTCTCTGCGGCCAGCCTCTCAGAACAAAGTGACAAAGCGGTCGTTCCTCCGCCGTAATTTTGCAGTCAACCTGCTCATGCTCTGCTCTGTACCTTCTCACACCTGCACATCCTTTTTGGGCCGCCACTGATCAAAAAAATATGCGTTTCTTGGTCGGATCAAGTTGTCGGATCACGGAGCTCGCAGGAGTTCCAGCCTATTCCATGGCTGCCAAGCCACGCCCCCCCAAAACAGTTATGTACAAAACTCTAGGACACTCCTGTCCCATGCCCACCTGTCAAACTGTGGATAACCTCAGTCAAAATTTCAGATAAAATAGTATGACTTACAGATCATATTTGATTCAATTAGTACAGGGAATATTTCTTGGTTTTATTGAGCTCAGTCCGTTTGTTATTTTGTGACAATGTGTCAATTCTAACATAATTCATTAATATACAGATAAGACCAAATAAAACGGAAAAAGACAAAAAGAATTAGCTTTACGGATTTCGGGATATCCATCCCTTCATCAGGAGCTGAGTTTGTTGCTTAGACTGATTGAAGAAATTTAAATTCTGCGTTTCTCAGTTCTTCAAGTAAGTATATGGCAGTGAGTCAAAAACCATTCCCTGAATTATGTTAGAATTGACACATTGTCACAAAATCAAAAAACTGACTGAGCTCAATACAATCAATCAAGACATATTCCATTTACTAATTGAATCGATTATGATCTGTAAGTCATACTATCTTATCTGGAATTTTGACTGAAGTTATCCACAGTTTGACATGTGTGCATGCGACAGGAGTGTTCTAGAGTTTTGTGGACACTGCTATTTTTTTCCATTGACTAGTAGTGACTTCTTGTGCCAGAGTCACGTTTTTCTCCCATGCACCCTTAATCTACAGAATTGATTCTAACTCTTATTCATGGCATTTTTGTGTTAACAAAGGTGTGCATGCCATATCTTTTCCCTGGTATGGGTCAGAGGACAGAGCTGATATCCTGGGAAATAACGCTCACTGGCTCTCATAAACAGGAGAAACACTGTAACATAAACATTATTTCTGTGGCAAGAGGGAAACAAATCAAGAGTTGGCATGTTGCCCAAGGTACTGAATAAAATGACCATAGCATAAAGGAATGTTATCAATATTGCAGGGATTGTAGGGAAAGGGCAACCATTGGGTATCAAGATCTCTTTAGGGACGCTCCCTTCCACCTGACTGACAACCCTGTGTCAGCGACCACCTGACTTGGATGTCCAGTGAGAATAACCTCTGCCTGACTTCCCTTTCTGAAGACCCCCACATCCCCAGCCAATCATCATTCTCAACACAGGAACCAAGCCCAGTGACGTAATTCACGTAGATTCCCACCCAGGTTTCCAGTCCAAACCAGCATGGGGTTTTCTCTGTCCTTTTAGTGATGGAGCTATGGCCTAAACACATTAAAACCTACATAGCAAGGGCTTAATTTCTTTGACACGGATACAACGTGGAATCTTTTGTATACGTTAGGGCATTGCCTCTGACATTCCCAGGCCTATTATCGGCAAGAACTAGGGGTCCCCCAGGGAGTCCTATACTGTGGGGCTTTTTGGTGGGGGCCCATCATGAGTAGAGCTGGTCACCAGAAACAGAGTATGTCCACTCTCCCACCTGGCTTAACTCAGACCAGGGGGTCGTTCTCCCAACCACAGTGGTGATCATAATTTGGGGAAGCGAGGGGGGGGACTTACGGGGGGTGTCATGATACACATCTCTATCTTGTCCCCACAAAATAATGTGGGCAAATCGCATGAACCACTCTGACCCTTTTCTGTACTGTCCCCCTGCATCCAGAAGGCAGAGCGCGCACGCGCGCGTGTGTGTGTGTGCGCGCGTGTTTGTGTGTGTGTGTGCCTGCGTGTTTGTGTGTGTGTGTGCCTGCGTGCGTGCGTGCGTGCGTGTGTGTGTGTGTGTGTGTGTGTGTGTCATCTCACCAGTCCTCATTGTAGTCTTGTAGTCTCAGGCCTGCATGTACTCGTTCTCAACCCTGGCAATGCACTTGCTCCCGCCATCTACTTCATATGCTGGGATATCCCGTTTTAACACATCTTCATTGCTTCTTACCTGCGTGAAATCCCACAGTTATTTCACACTCCCATTAGACACTCACGTGTTCTATTCTTGATAGCCTGGAAAACCGATTTACACGTGGCTATACTTATGGAGCTACACTGTTTAATAATCATTTGGCTCTTCATACTAGCCCCGCTGATATTTGGCTCCTTATGCAGACCCAGGAGATTCAACTATTTCCTAACCACTTCTCTCTCTGACATCTGTACTCTCCCACGAATCAGCGTTGCTATAGCTTCATCCTTTGGACTTCACCCTTGGTTGGGCCCCGGGACTCCCCTCAGCCACCTATTGTCAATACAGGGCATCTTACTTTTACTCTGTGGAGCCCCTTTGCAGACATGTAGCTCATCCAGAACTGCAGGCCCAAGGTTCCTGCTGCGAATATTATGGTCCCATGTCTTTACAATGGTAAATATTTGCATCAGTACATTTGCGTTGCTTTTTTTAACTGGGCGCATGCCCCTCATACCCTCATTCATTTACTCTACCCCATACCCATATTTGTCTACTCCCCTTTGACCTTTGTATACATCTAGTTTGCATTTTCCCTGAAAACAGGGCAAAAATTATGTAAATATGCATTTGCAACAGTTTAGTTTTGGCTATCAGGTGGCAGCACTTAAGTGCCACCTAAAAGCCAGAACAAATGCTTTGGAGTACAACTGGGAGGGAGATGAAATGAGAGGAGAAAATCAGTTTGTGGGTGTTGTTTAACTGCTACCTACCCATGGACTGCACCTTTTCCATTCCCACCCTATCTGCCCTTCTACCAAGCAGTAACATCACACTTTGGCCAACCAGTGTTATTTGTAAGCCATCTGCTGAGCTTTAATGGCTTAACTGCAGCTGTAAATGCATTATTGCTGTAATATAAATGGCTCAATCAAGTGTGCCTACATCCCCTTGATTTATATGCATTCCTTGCACTTATTTCCAAGTTAAAAATAAGCATGGACAAAGGCTTCAGGTGTGGCAGGTTCATAGGTGTTAGAAAGGAAGTTGCCAGGCTCTGCTATCATGTGCCCATAGTATGAGTACTTTGTGTGGCCATTTCCCCGCTGAGAGGTTGCGCCCTTGGTTCCCGGAATATGTATCATTCCACGCAATAGTGGGCGTGCGATGTACTGCCTGCGGGTCGTCCATCGTAACGCCCACATTTTGCCTTGTTCTAACTCATTGTTTGATTTCTGCCCCTTCACTGCCCTCTGCGCAAGCCACACCGACGCTCTGCGTGGTGTCAGGTGCAATGCACTCGGCTGCTCACAGGGACATGCCGAGCATGCACGAATACCCTGCAATTTACGAAGAAGTGTCGTGCAGTCGATTCCATTAATCGACAAACAGGATTTGGCATGCAGTTTGGCACGCACAGTCCCTTTTTAACGTGCAAATAATTCTGGTAATCGGGCCCTAAGTGTTGAACTAGACTGCAGAAAGCAAATTTTTCTCATGCCATTTGGGGCCTCATTCAGAGTTTGATGAAGTGGTAAAAACTGATCATAACAGGATTACCACTCCTTTTACTGCAGATCCAAATTTAGAGTTACTGAATGGGGACTTGGAAATTCTACGTGGTTTTCAGTAGAGGACATTTCCTCCACACAAAACCATTACTGTGTTCGGTAATTACTGCTCACCATTGAGTCCTGTGGGATAAAAAAAATGGGGAATAACTGAAGCGTCTGTAAGACTCTGAGGGCCTGATTCATTGAATTATTAGCTGGGAAAATAGGGACTTTGTGTGCCAAGTAGTGCGTGAAACACTGTTTGTCGATTCAGCGCTGTACTCTTTCATAGTATGCAGTGACTTCACGCAGGATCAGCACGTCTCTGCGAACGGTCGAGTGCCTTGCATGAGACACGGCGCAGAGCATGGGCGAGGCCTGTGTAGAGGGCGGAGTAGGGGGCAGAACTCGGAAAATGAGGACGAACTAGGGAAAAAGTCGCCATTTTGAGGGAAGGCCGCAGGCAGTCCATAGCATGCCCACAAATGTGCACAACAAAGCGTATTCATGGATGTGACCATGCAACCTCTTGCCTGCAAAATGCCCACGCGAATCCCTCGATCTCTCTGCCACCCGAAGGCAGGCATAAAGACACTTGCGCATATGAATTGCAGCGTGAAGGTGGGTCTGCATGTTGGATTCCGGGGTGCGTGCATGCAGATAGGGATCCGATCGGACTTAGGGATGCGCGTACGCAGCCTAGTGGGGTGCAGGCCGGTTTATGGTGGTTCGCATGCAGATTGACCAAAGTATGATAACAATTACGGAAAATGGTGTGCATGTTCTCGGGGTACCGGTTACAGTTACGGAGGACGCCATGCAGTGTCGCTGAGGTGCTGGCTAGGTCGTGGGGAACCCCACACAGTTTTCACAGGACGTGTGTGTTCGCGCCTGGGGAGCCAGCAAAGGTAGAGCAATGGGCCTCATTACGACCCAGGCGGTAAGTTACCGCCTGGGCCGTGACTTTACCACCATGGCGTAAACTATGTTTACGCCATGGTGGTTGGCGGACTTACCGCCCCATTCCGACCTAGGCGGGGCGGTAAGTCCCCAATCCCCATTTACCCTTCCCCATTCCCATTTTTGCCCCATAGGGCATAATGGGAGTGGGGAAGGCGTTAATTACGCCACCGTAAATTATGGTGGCGTAATTAACTCCATGGTCCCTTAGCGCCATGGATTTTAACACCTGCTAAAAGCAGGTGTTAAAAGCACCATGGCGCTAGGGGACCTCGTAATCAGGCGGTAAGGGTCGGCGCTGTTAACGCTGCCGTAAACCCCTTACCGCCTGAGTTGTAATGAGGCCCAATATGTCTGTTTTGGCTTTGTGTGGGGGCGTGACGGGGCGTTCTAGCCGCGACTGGCGGACAAGCCTACTTTCTGCAAATAATTCCATGAATACGCAGAGCGCACAGATTTCCTTCTGCGCGCAGTCTCACGCTGAGCTGTTCTCAGCAGGCAGGATTTACAGCATCTCTGCACACTTTTCAATGAATCGGGCCTCAAATCATTCAGACCTTTTCCGTTATGCAAATATAATCGAGTTTAACGGAATTTTCAAATGAAATACTTCCCAAGCTCTGAGTTCGGGCCTTGTTTGGCAGTGCAAGATTAAAAGAATGATGTCGTTTCTAGATGGATTTTACAATTGTTCATTTTTCTGTGCTTCATCCGTGGATGAGAAAAAATGAGATCGAAACTATTTATCAAACTCATATTTTAGACTATAGTGAGACTAGGAAGGCTGGTCCTCGAGCATTTCTGCACAGCACACAAGAAATTCACTGAAGGGAGTTTTGGAAGTGGAATTAAAGCGCACTTAAAATTCCATCGGGTCAGAACATCAAGAACTTCCTCAATCCGAAACCGAAAAGTACCAGTCAACCATGACAATTTTATTTACAGAATATGCCTTTTTTCCTTTCAGCCAGCAGATGGCGATGTTTCCCCATCTGTTATTTAACATCGAGCTCCGTGGTAAACGTTTAAGAAAGGGCTATATTTCCACTGAGGAATTTAAAAGTTTCAATTAATTAGACATAAGAAAGTAAGTAGAAAGGTATGGACTGCTACTGTAGATCGCTCCCAATTAACCTTGCATATATAATGGCATTTTCTTTCGTTCCCAGACAGAAAATGACAAATTGGGATATCATTATGGTTCTTGCCTGTTTCAATCGGAACGCGAGATCACCGCAACCAATCCTAACACGTTTTGTATTAATCTCTTTTAGAAAACAACATTTGTGGAGATTGTGCATTCCTCTTGCAATTGCTCTAGCTGCTGGAGACAGACTCAAAGCCTGAAGCAGAACAAGTATTCCTGGATCCGAGCAGCTTGCTAGCTTTGACGCCATGTTGTTTTGGCGGAAGCAGATGACCTGTGCGCTCGCGGTTTTGATGGGGGTCGTGTGCTGCATGTGGGTGGGAGGGCGCCGGAGGGTTTGCTGGTTTTGAAAGATTATTTTAAAGCCTCTGCTCGGTGTCATTTTATGGATATTTGGGGCCCGGTGCTCCCTCATGTTTGGCCTGCCACTCCGAACAAACAAAAGAAAGTCGTTGTACAGCAACTGACTTTCCAGAGGCAGCACTTAGCAAGCACGTGAGTGCCAGAAGGGCTTGCTCTGCCCATTAAATAGGAATATAGAGAGGATTAGTCTCAAAATAACCTTGAAAGAAAATAAAGGGAAGATTAGGTGAAAAAATACAGCTTGAATATGAGGTTCCACAGGTGAATTTCTACCTTGAAGCAACCTCTTCCAGAGAATGAAAGCGGAGGCGAGAGTATCATAACATAGCGCAAAGGAAAGGAGTGCAGAGAATGCGCTCGTTTAATTTGTGATACTTTCTGAAAGGCTCAGCTCACCTTATCTACAAAGATGACATGTGCATTTCAGGAGGGGCTGGACACTGGTGTAAAGATGCGCTGTGTAGCCCCCCCTTGCTCCCACCACTAATGCATGACAGGTTCCCAGCAACCACACGGTTGCTGGCAGGCATTCCACAGAGGTCCATAAAGGTGAAATGAGCAGAAAAAAGAAGCATTTACACACCTGTCTGGAGGATGGAACTAATAGTGTGGGGTCAGAACTCACCCTGCCATGATTTGTGCCACACCCTGTACCTGTTGGGAACAGCCTGTGCCTGCTTGGAACAGGCGCATGGGGAAGACCCACATTTATGTGCATTTAAAAGCGTATCCCGTTTGTGAATTCAGGATGCGCTTTTAAAATGCACTGAAAAGCCCCCATATTTGCATAAAAGGCGGGAGTACCTTTTTTTTCATGCTAGCGCATCTCCTCATTTGCTAAAAAAAAAAAAAGGTTTGAGAATCTGTCCCGCAGTCTTCAAAGGCAATTTCTCAGTGGGTCATTTTAATTGAAATGCAAATTGCATGCGGTGGACAGCCAACGATAGCACATGCGTGCCGCTGTTTCGTGTGAATGCAATTTTAAAAACATTTACAAGGCAGAGTGTAAATTCAAAGAGTAAAAGTAATGACAATTACTCTTCCCTTTCACTCTCCTTTGGAAAAAAGTAAATAAACTCAGCCAGTGCATTACACTTTGCTGGCGGCGTGTACTAATGGATGCCTATGGAATCTGCCTGCTTGATGGCAGGTGCAGAAAATGAAAAGCGGATTCAATAGGAAGCCATTTTCTTTATGCCGGCATAAAAATCTCAAGCAGGTGTAAAACCTGATGCTCTTCCAAGACGGAAAAGAGCTGCAAACTCATTTAAAAATATCCCCGTTCTACATGCAAATTATATGTTCATAAACCTTTGTCCGCCAAATCGCAACCGTAGTACTTTCTAAGTGCCTCAGAACATCATGACACCCACATAGATCACCACATAGTTGTCACTGCCACCAGGAATCGTGTGCACTTTACGACGTGCTGCTCAAAGGAACAAGTTGAATTGTGTGCACCCTGCAATGTGCCCTCAGGGTACTGACCCCATATATTTGATCAGGGATACAACAGGGTGTATAGAAGTGGTGGGCAACCTGTGTCCCTCCAAATCGTTTGGCCTAAAGATCCCATCAGTCAGAGTGGGGGATCATGGGAATTGTGAGCAGGGGTGGAATGGCCAATAGGGGACTCAGAGATTTCCTGGCAGTACCGGTAAACCCTTACCGCCTACCGTGTAATGAGGCCCAAAGGCTGGAAAAAAGTTCAGCCAAATAACTGAATTCTTCTGTGGTCGATCAATTGAGCACAGTTGATCAACAATAACAACTTTTATGAACCTCCAAAAGACAGTTCAGTTTGTGATGTTTGCTATATAGATTGGTAAGCATTATTATACGTAATTGTTTGCACTCCCGTACACTGTACATGGAGGACCAGATAATATGCATTGGATGGAAGTGCAAACGTGGACATACACACAAATCTGCACACAACTTGCAAAATTGTAAATTATATCAGAACACCTATTAAAATGCGTATTCATCAACACTCAGAAGCACAAAGTCAAGTTGAATGTAAACTGAGAAAGCCCATTACTCAGATGAAAGCTACAGGGTCATAGGTGTATGGTTTTCGCTTCTCTTATTTCCCCTTGCGTGTGCCAAACATACTCTTTGAGAAATCAATGATCAAGCTGGGACTAATAGGAGGGGAAGGAGAACTCTGTCTTTTGAGATTGCACTTTCAAATCCCTGCTGAATCAAGAAATCACTTAGCATTAGGTTTAAAGACGGAGCAGTAATGAGTTTGTGGAGCAATTAGTTGGACTCCTTTCAGACTGTATACTGCAGTCAGGGACGGTGCAAGGGTTTTTTGCTGCTCCAGGCGAAGTGGCATTTTGGCAATTTCCCCTTTCTCTGTCTTTCAAAAACACCACCTAACATGCCCATCAAAACCTGATCACAGCTTTTACATAACTGCATTAAAAGAATCTACTTTGGAAAGTCAATAGAACGGTTTCCTTTCAGTAGAAGACATCCAGTTATAACACAGCAAAGAGTAACAAGAGGAATAAAAGCTGTAGCAGGATGAACGCTGAAGAAAACATCCCCAGACAGGGTCACCAGGTGCTCCCATCAGTAGGGATAACGCGGATTCATGGTAGTTGTGGACACATGCAGGCTTCATGCATACAATGCATGCATAAACACGCTACACAACACATTTTATATTACCTCACATTTCAATACATGTGTATGGTGAGTAGGGAGCATCTCCTCTGCCATACAAATATGACAGCATTTTGGTTAGCATGACATTTTCATGCTGGTGTAAATGCTGTGGATTCCTATGCAAACCACCTGCTTTGTACACCGGAAAAAAGCATGTAGATTCCTTAGGAATTAATTCTAAACTCTGTCTGTAATGCGTAAATGGCAGGTGGCGTTTACTCAATTTTCACTGCAAAATACAAAAGGGTGGTGTGAATATGCAAATCCAGTGTGCACAAGGGGGGGGCACATGTACAAGATAAAGAAGTAACGCAGAAACGCCAAAAGTAACGTGAGGCAGGACGTCACAACGCCTGTACATCACACGTACATTGCACCTAGTGTGTCACACTTTAGGGAGCAGGGCGTGGCGCAGGGAAGGACACGCACGAAAACACAGAACTTATGTGTGTTTTTATTAGTAGTATGATGAAACACAGAGTATCTCCCCAGAAACGGCACACAGAAATAATGCTCCCACACCAAGGTCAAGCAAGAGATGGGAAATCACCACAACACCCTATAGATTTGATCTGGAGATACCGTATGGAAATATGTTCTAATACCAGGCCAGACCAATGAAACATAAATCAATGGCTGATATTAAAGCTGAAACAGAAACAACTAGACAACACACTCAGAAGAGGAGGCCTGGCTCAAATGAAAGTCAGAAGCGCAATCAACGTTCTAGTCATTGCCCTTAACTCCATGGTGTGCGGCCAATAAAAAGAAGAGTGAAACCAGGGTTAGCTGAGTAGCGAAAGGTGTGGTCGAAGGCGCCGAAGCAGAACGAGGAAGGAGGAAGGAAAGCAACGGAATGTATTGGTAGAGTTTCTTCCAAAATATAAAAAGGAGACACCAACACTAATAAAGTTGGGTAGCGGGATGAACGTAGTGGAACAAATATGTCCCCAGATGTGGCATGTGCAGAGGATCTGTGGAGGTCCGCTGCAACATGGCTGCAACATGGCTGCAACATGACTGGAGTGTTCAGTTAACGACTTGGAGGCTGCCAGCTGAGGAATGGCTAGGAAGGAAGCAGGCGAATGGGGAGAACGCTGGCAGACTACCACAGGTAAGCACTTTGGTGACTGGGCAAAGCCGCGGCTTTGCTAGCTGGTGTGGACAATGACGCGGGAAACTCGTATGTTAAGGACTGGCTGCAGTTTCCAGCCGAGTTGGGGCAGCTGCCTCGAACGAGAGACAGGCTCACAGATCAACTGGGAGCCCATGTGCACAAGCAGTGGAGGCGGGTGGCAGAGACAGATACAGAGGCTACCTTGCTGCAGCGGGATACTACCAGAAGCTCTCCTGTAGGGGCAACGGGGAAGCCACCCATACAAAGACCTAATCAGCTGATGTCAGAGACGCCATTCTGATTGAAAAGGTGTGGGAGCTGGCAACCTGCCATAGCTGTTGCAGGCAGCGCCGTCCTACCAAAACCCCTATGGCCTCTCTGGGGACCAAGGGGGAAGAACAAACAGCTGTTGATTAAGTGCTGAAAGTACTGCAAAGTTCTATAAGTAGCCCAGATACAAGCAGCATGGGAAAAGGCTCTTAGCAGCTACAGACTGGGAAAGGGAAACCGGTGCCATTGCTGTAACAAACGGTTGAGCGTTAAACATTATTAAAGTGATATCATAAGCGCTCAGGATATAATCCCCAAGGAAGACAAGCTATTGTATTTCACACAGTTGCTTATGTATTACAGGGCCATGGACCCAGGAGTATACAGTTATGACCCTGGGCATCTAGCAAGTGCACACTAGCTAGCAGAGACCAACTAGTGTAACAATCAGTGGATACAGAAGATACACCATGAAATGGAAGAAGGTAAGACCAGGGAGGGGCTTGTTCCCCTGGAACAACCATGTCCAGTGAAAGGCTTGTTCCCCTGGCATATCTAAGTCCAGGGAAGGGTGTGTTCCACTGGCACAACCAAGTCCAGGGAAGTGCTTGTTCCCCTGGCTTATCAAAGACCAGCGAAGGCTTTGTTCCCTGGCACACCCAAGACCAGAGAAGGGGTTGTTCTCCTGGCATTCGGGGAGTCCCGGGACGAGATTGTTCGCTAAAGGAGAACAGTTGTGGAACAACCACCAATGTAATATTGTTTATTCCTAGTAGTTTTGTAGGATTTGAGTGTGAGGGTGTTAGGCAGAATCCTGTGCAGTGCCTTTAGGGACCACTACACACAATTAAGACTACAGGTGGTAATACAAGTTTTACCTTTGGTACAAGCCTGTACTACTATGTTAAAGTGGTAGCAGTAGCGGAGTAGCCAGGCCTATCTCAAGAGTATATGAGCACTAGCAGAGATTACACAAAGGGACCACAATTACTGTGACTCAAGCAAACACTGACTCAAGGTTTCAGGTAGAAAAATATAAGTACATTTATTTTTAAACCATTTGTTATAAACACAACACTTCTATTAAATTCAAAACCACACGTAAAATACACTACAACTAACCAATTCACTTTGTACGGTATGACTCAAGGTAAGTACCCTGTGTTTGAACGGACCGGTGTTATGAAACAAGACACGTTACCGTGAATACACTTTTTGACAGTTCGGTCTACTAAATAAACGTGTATCCGCGACAAGAAATGCTACCGGGGCAAAAACACACTTAGCACCTGAGGTACCCAGAGTGAGTTGGGGGCAAAAATCATAGGCAATATATTAGTTAGGCAGACAGAATCGAAGAACACTCATAGACAGGAATTCAAGAGTCAAAAGCCCGGAGCCAGAGTCAAGTGACATCGGGTGCCTGTTGTGGAGGATCACACAGTCAGACAGTTCACAATTCAACGTAACCAAGAGTACTTTGATATTGTCAATGTTCCGAAGTAAAAGTTATAAGAAGGAGGGAAAAGTAAGGACAAGCCTTAAGGAAGAGAAAGAGGGATTCACCCAGATTTCTCAAGCAGGACACAGTACCTTTCTCAAAGGATGAAGCTGGTGCCACGGCAGTTGTTCCTGGTAGTTTCCTACAGACCCACGATTCCTGGAGCTTCGGCAAGAAGAAGGACGATGAGGGGGTCTGCACCACACAGGGATGAGGCCGGCAGCAGCGACGATGAATAAAAGGTGCGCTCCTTAAAAACAGGAGAGGCTCTTCAGGTAGCTATCCGGACCACTACAGCAGTGTGCAGCGATTTCGACCACGAAGGGATTCCTCTGACTGAAGAAGACGAGCTGGTTATCCCCACCAGGCTCAAGGGAAGAAGACTCCGGACTGGATCTTCTCTTAGTCGTTGAAGGGTAGATAGCTCAGGACTGGAACAGGGCTTCACCAGTACGGGATAGTTGCAGCTGTCAACCTCTCCTCTGCTTCTCTTCGGTTCCTTGTAGTTCCAGTGGCGGCTCTCTGACTTCCAGCCCAAGAGACCTGCCTTTTATGCGAAAATCCCCCATTCACACAGCCTGGCTGTCAATCACACAGCAGTGGGGTTGTCCGGCCCGGACAACCACCTCAGCCAATCGTGAAAAAGTGCGACGTGGGTTTCCTAGGATACCCTGTGCAGGAGGCGACTACACCCCTCCCTCACATTCAGCCCACCTAGACACCCAGGCGCCTAGTGGAGGGCTTCTTGGCAGAAGCCCGCCAAAAGACAGTGATCAAAGGAGGTAAACCTGGTTTGCCGCGCAAAGTAAAACACAAGAAGGAGTTTAACAAAAAGAAATGGCGAATAAACTGCACCGGAGCCAAAACAAAAAGTATTTGGTCAAGCGGGTTTAAGTTCGAGGCTAATACAATAGCCTACAATACTACCACGTTTATATAAGATAACCGCGGTGGAAAAGTTTAGGGTAGATACCACTGCCACCAGCCAATTCTAAATGTTAAAAGAGCGAAAAAATGCTCTAGGAGGTAAAGATAAAAAAGGGCTAAGAGTTAACCCTTCCAGTACTCCATGTAAGATGGGGTGTACTGGGTCTGTGGTTAATTTGACTAAGTAAAGTTAATGGCAACTTTACTCTTTTCTGGGGGACAGTAGTCATCCTCAGAAATGGAGTCGGTGAGAAGTCTGAACGACATCTCTGTGTCACTGCACTGAAGGTGTTGTGTAACACACAAAAGAGGGGGGCCGCTGAAGTGGTGTACTCCAGGGCCCACAATCATAAAAAAACAGGTAAAAGAAACATAGCAAAACATGGGTAAGAGTGGGGGAAAAGCTCACACTCTTACCAAGTGGAAAGAAATAACTCCAGAGATCCAGAAGCAGATGCCTCCCCACGGGACAGCCAGACCCCAGCAGTGGACCATACCCCGCAGACAGCCCACACCACATGGGACCCTCCAAACTCCTGTGACCATACCCTGCAGGCAGCCCACACTGCATGGGACCCCCCCTATCACCCATGACCATACCCCGCAGGCAGGCCACATGGGACCATACCCCGCAGGCAGCCCACACCACATGGGATCCCCCCATCACCCATGACCATACACTGCAGGCAGGCCACACGTGACCATACCCCGCAGGCAGCCCACATGACATGGGACCCCCCATCACCTGTGACCATATCCCGCATGCAGGCCACATGGGACCATACCCCACAGGCAGCGCACACCACACAGGAACCCCCATCACCTGTGACCATACCCTGCAGGCAGCCCACACCACATGGGACCCCCCATCACCCATGACAATACCCCGCAGGCAGGCCTCCCCCACCAGTGACGGCAACCTCCAGGCAGGCCCCGACTCATGTCCCCCACCCACACTAGTGACGTCAACCTGCAGGCAGGCCCCGACTCATGTCCCCCAGCCCCCAACACATTGGCCTAACATGCAATCATGTAGCATATGTCACCTAAAATGCCACCACACGCTGCACCCCCACGGTGCACCCCATCCATTGGTCCTGCTCCCCAGTACATGCCCCATGGCATGGAAATCACCAAATCACACATGCATGCATGTTTGCACACACATGAACAACATCGCTCAACAGCAGAGACACATAACAGAGTCAAGGGAGAGTGAAACATGCACCAAACCATTGAGAGTGGACACCACTTGGATTAGAAGTAATAACAATGTATTAATGAACATTGATACAAGTCAGACTCAGTAAAAGTAAACCAGCAACAACATGATGAATCAAATCCCCCCCCCAAAAAAATTAAAACAATAAACAATGGGATGGAAAAAATGAAGAACTGTGGTCCATATCCATTGATGCCTCTCAAATTGCAAACACAAATCATATGAAAACCATTCCTCCATGGTGAAAAAATAAGTTACAAAAATCAAAAATCCAACTATATACAAAGATCCAGAGTCCATGATCCCAAAACACCAACGAAGAACTCAATGAAGAAATAACTATGTACAAGATGTGGAGCAAAGTCCATGAACTCCAAAAAAAGGGAATAAACAAATGAAACCTACTCCTAAATAACTATATACAAAGGCAGCGGGCTAGTCCTACGCCTCACCATTTCCCCCAAGAGTTTCGGCCAGGGCATCATCGAACTCTGCATCAATTTCCCTGAGCGGGTCCTGTGCTCTCCCCTTGAGGGCCTGCAGGGACTCCAGCGTGCTCCTCTCAGACTCCTCGAAGAACTCGCCCGCCTCTCTGCCCGATGCGGAGTGTTCTCAGCCCTGGTGATGGTGAGTCATGCCCCCTGTGCCCACCGCCCCTCTGCTCCGATCTGCTGAGCTATTCACACCAACACAGAGGACATCCTTGTGATAAGGTCCACTTTTCTCTCCTGCCCGATGGCCGATACCTGTCCCTCTGTTGTTGAGAGCCCCGAGTCCTGTCGCCTCCTACGTCCAGCCTGCTGCCGCCGAAAAGCATGGTGCTGTGCCTCCGGGACAGCCTCCGGGATGACAACCCCCAGGGCTGTCATGCATGTGCCCTGCTGCATGTTGCCTGCTCCTCCACCATTGCCACATGTCCTGTTGCCGGATGGATCTCTGTGGTGACCACCACTGCTGATCCTCCGTCGACTCCTGATCCTGGCAGGAATGTGGTCTCCACCAGACTGGCTGCCGGGTTTGGGACAGGTACACCTGGGGCCCTGGTGGCATCTTGGCTGAAAGACGGCAGGGAGGATGACTGGCGTACAGAGGAGGAAGAGGAGGAGGGGGTTGCAGCAGTGGTCAGCACACGTAGGACATTCGTGACCAGGAACTGAGCTAGCCAGTTAATGAGGCAACAGACGTCATTGTGATGATATGCAAGCCCCCGATTGGAAGCCTGCACACCATCACGAATGCTGGCTGTATGCCTCGCAATACCGGCTAGCAACGGTTCCACCCTGTCTTGAATTGCCTCATCCGCAGGTAGTGGAAGATCAGTTTCCGTGACTACATCGCCACCTGTGGATGGGTAAAGCATGGGGCATGCCTGCAGGTGCATACTGCTGCAGTTGCAGTACCAGGGACAGGATTAGGCACAGGCCCTTCCAAAGCAACCTGCACTGCCTCCGGCCCCTGACCCTGGACTTCAGCAGTCACACCTATATCATCACCCCTGCTGTGCCCCATGGGCTGGTCTGATGTGGCCTCCTCCTCCACCACCACCAACCTGGATGACTCCCCACTGTCTTCCGCATTGGATTGCCCCTCTGTGGCCTCATCTGTCCCTCCCACTCCTGAGGAGCCCAGGACCAACTTCACCCTCTTGCGCCTACCCTCAGCAGCTGCAGCCGTTGACTCAGACGTGGCACCGGTATCCTCGTTCCGAGAAGATGACAGTGCCTGGAAGGACGACTGGGCCTTGCGTCTATGCCTGGTGGAGGCATCCCTGCTGCTGGGCTCCACAGCGCCTTCTCCGCCCTATTCTTCCATCATCACTGTGGATAGGGAAACATAGAACACATACATCAAGGTACTGGACATTTGTGTGTTTGGCACAATGCAAAAGTACATAATTGCCACTGTCAAAGGTCACAACCATCATCACCGACCACTACACACAGGGAAGTGCCATTCACACACATGCAAAATCATGTCCGTCATTCACACCAGACATTCACATCGTTGCACAAGGCACTGCCAGCACATGCAAATTGTGCATGCACCTCACAAGCATCATGGCACATACACATCTCACTCACACACATCACCTGACAGTCATGAAGCAGGCCATGGATCTATCACGTCAGAGAACACTTGCAGTGAAATTGGCAGCATGAGGCAATCACACATGCAAAAGTGAAGAGTCACAGACATCCTGGAATGTTCGCCACTCACACACTCACTTCTCATGCACATCTACACCATGCATGTCCATGATGTTGCCAAATGCACACATGTGTCACACCTCTGGCATGAAACAATCCACACACAGGGATGCACACATGTGCACATTGTGACATACATGCGCACATCAGGCATTTCCACACAGACACCATTGGTGTCGCACATGCATCAATGAACTCACATTAAGCTGTGCCTGGGACATGTACACATACATCTGTACAGTAGGCATGCCAAACATAAGAGCAGGGTGCACACACCAACCACAAGTCTACATGCACATGCACTATGGTGGACACGAACACATGGACACTTACCAGTTGACTCCGGACGGAGCTCCAACTCCAAGACCTGGGTATGCAGCGCTAGGTCGATGTGCTCCAGGACCCTCTTTTCGTCAGTGGTCAACCAGCCCCGGCGCCTGACTCGGACAGCCCCCGGCTTGAGGAGGCGCTGGGCCTTGTTGAGGGTCCTGGACCTGTAGTCCTCCCTCTGTGTTGATGACACCCACGATGTCCACCCAGATCTTCCTCTGTCCTTCCTTGCCGACTTGCGATGGTCCAGGGAAGAGGACATCAAAATGCCCCAGGACTTGCTACACCAGGATCGCAAATTTCTGTGGAAGAGAAGTTGACAGCCCTCTGCCTCTCTGCCAGGGGGTTGCCACTTGCCTCAGATGGTGTGGTGTCAGACATGGCAACCCCCAAGGCAGGTGTGGGTGGGCAAGGTGGTCCTGGGGCTGGGCTGTGGAGCGGTGGTATGGCAGTCGGGAGTCTTCAGGATCAGCAGAGGTGGTCACAACAACAGGATCACTTGCACTGGCTGATGAGGAGGCACGAAAATGCAGGGTACGTGGGTAGCAGGTACACAGAGTGGGCTGGCAGCAGCAGATGGCTCTAGGAGGCAGCTTGGGGCAGTTTGAGGCAAGTAAATGGCCTTGTAGGCAGGAGCATGGGTCTTCCATGTACTTTCACATGGCCAGCCAGAAACAGAATGACTCTGCATGTGCGGAAACATCGCGTTAGCGTGTAATCAGAGGAAAGGCCCTAAGCGCGTAAATTACACGACGCGCACTGGACGTTGGGCTTTGCGGTTCAGTATCGGGTTAAAGGTCTGCATAGGACAACAGTGCACTGAATGTGCTTTTCGTGGGGACGGATGCGCGAATTTAATATTTTTGTGGGTTCACGCGTGATTAGTTCACTACTGTGGCAGTGCATACTTCTTGTTTTGGCGGGGGGAGTTGCCTGCGCGTGTGTTTTTTTTCATTCTACGAGACAGACGGTGAGTCGTGCATGCATTTTTCCCACCGTGGTTGCCTCTGTGTGTCGCGTAGCCATTCACCCTCCCAACACTTCCAAGGTAGGCATAAGATTGAATTTTACTGTTGTATATTTTCTAACTGTATTACAATGCAGGTAGGATAGCAGATATGCGGGCTGGCAGGGGGCTGCTGTTGTTAACATATTTAAAGAATTCACTACTGTTTGACTTTGCGGCTAATGACATGATGTTATGATCATACTCCGACATTTGCAGAGAACGTTTCACTAATTTCTTATGTAGCCCAAAAGGTTTCTGCATTATCACAATTTCCAAACCTTCCGCAGCTAACTAAACACCTCTCACGTAACTATATCTCAACTGAGCTTCTGATATTTTAAAGGCATGCCATAGCAGCTGCATTAATGTCACAACTTGGGCTTCACATAACCTTTTGTAAAGTAATATTCGTTTTGCCAAAGCACTGTTTTACAGCTGGGGATGTTCTGCTTTAGCATTATATTTGTTTTTCGATCGACAGGGTCGGGGATGTTCTTATTAGCATCCTTAAAAGTTTTTCTTCCAATTTATTCAGTTTTAACTGATATTTAATACCCCATAACTCTCCATCATATGTCATTATAGATTAGACTTTGGTTTTGTATAATGTTATAACAGCCTATATGCAATGTCCAGCGCACCTTCCTGCGAATACACCAACCACCCCAGCAATTTTAGTGGCCCGCATGTTAACCAAATCTCAATCTCGATCCCAGCTCAGGCAATCATCAATGACTACGCCTAAGTATTTATATTCTTTGACAACTTCAACCTCTTGAGTTGCAATATACATTTTTTGATTTTTCAGGGTCTTACCAAACGGTTTCAAAATCATTATCTTTGTTTTTGTTGCATTGATTTTCAACCCATTCTCCTTCGAGTAAGTTTCCAACCTATTCAATTTTGACTGTAAACCCTGTGATGTATAATCAATGAGTAGCAGGGCATGTGTATAGCCCAGACACGGGAGTGACATATTACTGTATTTCACATGACAAGTTCCAAGAACGTTTAAAGCATCTGGCAGATCAGACAAATAACGGTTGAGTAAGCAGGGCACAAGTATGCAGCCCTGATTAACTCCCCTTGGGTCTTAATCCAGTTTGTAACCTTACCTACCCTATCTAGGCAAACTCACACCCGTGCATTTGAGTGTAGTGCCATAAACATATTAAGAAGACTATTTGTGGTATTCTTGTTGACCAATTGTTTCCATAGCTTTGTTCTTATAACCGTGCCCGATGCTGCTGAGTAATCTATATGCACTGTGTAGACGGTAACACCTTGCCTATGCCATGAATATTCTATAATACTAACAAATGACAACAGATTATTTTGTATATTAATACCCTTCCGAAATCCAGTTTGATTAAAGGGGCGGGCATCAACTCGATCACTCCATTTAGTCAAAAATGATTCTGGAAAATATTTTTGAAGGAATACTTAGCATTGTTAATAACCTGCAGTTCAATGGTACTGTCTTCTGCCCCTTTTTTATAAACAAGTAAAACTATGCTGTCCTGCCAAAAAAATGGTAATCCTGCAGACTCACTTATGGTCTTGTACACACTTAAAAGTGTTTTAGACCACAACAAGGGCTTCATTTTAATAAGGCATTGGGTGTACCATTGGGCCCCGCTGCTCTTGATACATTTAGTTTACTGATAATATACATCAATCTACTAAGGGTCGTGTTACTGGTCCATTTACTACCTGTCCAGAATCCCAATTTGTTACATTTTTCATACTTATCTCCTAATGTGGAGCCGATAAACTGTTTCCACACTACACCCGAGGTACCCTTTAATAATACCCTGGGGTTTTCTGTTATTATTGATATAATTCCATAACCGTCTGTCATTCTTTTCCAATGAGGCATTCATAATTTCCATCCATGAATCGTTTTTCTTCTTACTTTGATGAACTTGTAGCCACGTCGTATATTTATTCTTCCGTAATGAAAAGTCACTGCCAAGAGCAGTATCACCATCTTGTTTTTTTTTAAAGTAACACACTAACTTGTATAGATCTCTCCTTAGTAGTTTTTTTCATGCTGTACTCTTGCATCGCACTCCTGTCTGTTAAATTTCGTTCCTAGCCCAAACGGTTCAAGAGATACGTACGATTTAATAAAGGTAGATTTCGAATTTAAAGTAAAACTCAAAATGACAGGTGACAGATTGCAGCTTTAGAATGACAGATGACAGCTCGCAGCTTTAAAATGACAGATGACACGATTTCTAGGAGGCAGTTCTACTTAGGTTAAAATAGTTTGAATTACATTATTTTAACTAAGAGATTGGGTTCTGCACAGTTCTGCTAGGTACTCACAATATAAATTTGAAATAGGCCTCGTCACAGATCTGGTGTAACGCTCACCTGATTCCCGTAGAGGCGCTGGTCTTGACTGGGCGTATACCGTATCTTCAAAGGTGATGTGTAACACACGGCTGGCTCTTTGGGCTGGACCTCTGTGCACTGTATGTCTGGCTCGAAGGGTAAGATGTCTGCAGATAGAAAATGTGGGATTAATGAACTGGGTTATTGAATGTCTCTCTCTTCTTCCCTTTCTCTTCTCCTGTAGAACCCCAAAGGTTAACGCTCTCACCTTAGGTAAGTGAACGCCGTGCTCTCCATCTGCCTCGAGGCAGGGTGCTGTAACCAGTTTCTTCACTGGATAAGGGGAGCAGGCCTCTTGACTTCAGAGGACTGCTGTCCGTCGTTTACTGCACGAACGGTAAGTTTCGAGTAATTCTAATGTCTTTAAAGTCTTTAGTAAAGATGTCTCTTGTTTTGCAGGGTTCCGGCGATGGCGGATGGCGGGCTGAAGTGAGTTGAAGATGGAGCCCGTGTGATGAATAGAAGCGCCTGGAAGCATGTAAGTAAGCGCTTGTTGCCTGCTTCACGATGCGCTCTAACTGTCTTTTTATTTTGCAGGTACAAGTTCGGGGCGGCTGCAGGGTGCCGGAATACCCACTGGGTTAGATGTGGAAAGGAGTAATGGCACGTGAGTATTAAAGTTCCCCAATGTCTTTAAACGCACCTTGTTTTGTCTTTCAGATGCGGGATGCAGCGCCGAAGGCCTCCGGAGCGTGCGAAGAGTTGGTAAGCTTTTGTCTTTCAGATGCCGGAATGCAGTGTGAAGACTTCCGGAGCGCACAAAGAGTAGGTAAGCCTTTGTCTTTCAGATGCCGGAATGCAGCGCGAGGCGTTGGTGACAGCCGATGGACCAGGTAAGTGAAGAGCTGTCACTGAAGACCGTAATGCTAACCTGTTCTTTCTTGTCTTTATAGGTGTTGCTGAAGACTGGATTCAGAATGGTAAGCCTTTTTCCTTAGGCCCAGGATCAGATGCAGAAGACACAATGAGCGTTCTGCTGCTGAGGATGCAGAATAACGCAAAGCAAGATTCATCCATCGGGTGTGGTTTAAATAGCCTCCTGTAGTGCTTAGGTGTCTCCTTCCACAGCCACGCCTAGGTAAGAAAAGAGTTCCTGCTTTCCAGAAGAGTTCCAGTGTTCTGAATCTAGGGAGTGGCTCCTGCCCCACCCAACAGGAAAAGTAGTTCCAAACAGAAGAGGATCAGAGACTCAACTGGCAGGCAAGTAAGCAGCATGGTCTGCTGCAGGTAAGTCCACCCAAGCATTATGAGCCCGGCGCTTCCAGCGCTGGGACTGGGCATATTTATGAGCCTGGTGCCACTGGCGCCAGGACTGGGTCCAAAAGGTCCCAATTGGGACTGGTTGGCACTCGGAACCTGGGTTATGGATCTGCTTCCAAGGGCGTTGGGAAAACCCTGACCTTTTGGAAGCAGAGATCATGACATCTGGTCAACACGTCTAGCGGCGGTTCTCTCTGCTCGGCGGGTCAATCAGGCACCAGTTCTGCTCACAACGATCCGGATCTCTGGTTCTGCTCACAGCGGTCTGGGTCTGGTCTGCGGTTCCGGCAAAAGTTCTTGGCAAAGAATTCAAACAGCTCGCCCGGCTGTTGAATAGTTTGGTTAGGTTTGCTGGATTCTGAAGGCCTGCTGAGAATACTTTTGCTTGCAGTCGGCCTTCTAGGTTCAAAGTTCTGTAGTCTATGGGTCCCTGGTTCTGGTCTCTCTCTGGATGGGATGTCGGCCGTCAAAATGCTCCGCAGGAATGGAAAATGAATGTCTCTACCTGTCCCAGCAGTCTCTTTTCATGTGTTTTGGAAAGTGGGTGTGTGCGTTGGTCATAACTAAACCTGCCCCTCTCACTTATCATTGGCCAATTAATCCTCTCTCCCTTGATTGGGGGAAGGAAATGTGAGTCAGAGTGATGCTGTAGGTTTTATGGTCAGAGCAACCTCCCCTTGTCAGATTGCACACAAATCTATTTCTGACCCAAACACATATTTATATATGTACCATTTTTCTAATATTATAGGTCCAGTTAACATATTTTCTGTAGCACCAAACTATCCGATCCCTGTCTTTGTACGATGTCGTGTCCACTGATGACAGAATTCTCCCCTTTTCATCCAGATAACGACCTCTAAACCTTTCCAGATTTTACACAAATGTGCACCAGGGATATGGGTTACAGATGATAAAGTGTCAGATTTTTAACATGCAGACATTTGGAGTAAGACCCTATTTTCCGCTAGCAACCCCCCATGATTAGCACAGGGTCCTAACACCTCTTAAAACGTGTACAGAAAAATCACCAGAATAATGATATTATTTATATAATTTTGACAGGTCCGTACTATGAATTATCCCTCTTTTTTTAAAATTATGCTCTGGCCCAGATGGGTGTGGTTTAGGTTCCAAAGCACATGGGGGAAGCTTCTGTCTGTCCCCGCCTCCAGCTCGGGTGGCTCCCAGAGGCACTTCTCCTCCCACTTCTCCCAAGAGGAAGCCACTTTACGGCCCCCCCAATATAACATTTGCCTGAGTCCAGGACAAGGCTTTGTTCAACCTCCTGCAGGTGCCCCTCCCCTAATCTAATCAGAGAGGTGTCATCTCCTTTTGGTGGGGAAGCAGGAGGCAGCCAGGCCTGGTAATGCAGTTTGATCAAGTTTCAACTCCTGTCGGGGGTTGTTGTCAGGCAGAATTCAGCTAAATGTCACTTTAGTTCCCAGTTTAAATCAAAACTTACAATTTTTACACATACATTAAATAATTACTTCCTTCAAGTCATTTCAGAATATAGTTTTACATTGTATCCACCTCTTAACAAGTCTTTCCTTGGCCTGGTTTGGGTTCCTCTCTTCAGTTTTACACAAAAGTCTGGTGGTTTTAAAATGCCGGCTTTCTGATAGTGGTGAGTACCGGTATTGCATCCATTTTTGGGATCTGTCTTGAATTACTGCATGACTGACTGGCATTCCAATCAAGTGGTCTTTTGCTCGATAGTATAGGACTCTTGCTTAACATTGTTTTGATGGCATCCTTACAGTAGAGTGGTGATGTGGAACCCCCCACAAGAAGGTTGTATCTTTGGAGTGGTCTTGTGCCAACTGCACAGTTCTCCTGGATTCTGGCGTGAATGTGGGCGGCGACAGCTCATCCCCACATCCACCCAGTCTATTGATTTAGTTTGTTCTGGGATAGAACAATGGGCGGCGACAGCTCATCCCCAGATCTACCCAGTCTAAGGATTCAACATGGGTCAAAACCCTTGACATGTCTCATAGATGTGGGCTTTGCCCCATTTTGTGACACCCACTCTTCGTCCAAAATACCTTAGCTTGGATAATATACAGAGCACTTTCAAATTCTTCAATAATATAATCCCCACTATATTCATGTTTAGTGTCTTCAGGTTTGCCAGAAACAAGTTTAACTCTCCAGTTGTTATTAATCTTGCCTCATTTAAGCTTCCTGCAATATGCTCATATTCAGTCCGTTATTCACCTTCTAACCACCACAGGAAATTACATCTGGCTTTGACTGTGTAACTAGTCTATCATAGGTCAAGTTCTCCTTTTCATACGCGTGTAGCCTCTGTGTTGGTCCCCTGTGCAATAACCATTATGCATTCTAAAGCCATGCAACAAGAGAACGTTTGCCCAAGAAAGACCTTATGGTTGTATTTAAGTGTCTCAGAGGAAGAGAATTTTTTCAATGTCCCTACCTTCTTCGACCACTGAGCGGATGCTAGCGCTGAAATCACCGCCTATCACAACCCCCTAATATGATTATCCACCTTAATCAACATTGATTTCATTGATTTCAAAATGGCTCTATGGTTATTAACCCCTGAAGAGTCATACACATTGATTATATATATTGTATACATATAGCCCTTGCTTTTTTCTATTCTTCCTCCCATATGAATTCAGCGCTCATTGGGTCCTTATAGATAGATCATGTGTTGTCTACAGATAGGTGTAAGCCACCCTTCGGCCTTCCTTTTGCCCCTTTAATGGCATACATATTTATGAATTGCCTTCCATCAAACTCAAGACCATCTACCAGCCATGTTTCCTGTAATAACAATATAGAAAATAGACTACAATAGTCACTGAGCCCTTGTTCATCCCAATAGTGTGCATGTCCTCTGGTATTCCATGAATATAACACTATGCAGGTTTGTTTGTTTGTTTGTTTGTTTTAATATTTGTAATGCGCGTCAGACCCGGGGGTATCAGGGCGCAGAAAGCAGTAAGGATATTTTCAGCTTGGTTACATTGCTGTACAGTAATAATATAGCAGAGCATTTTAGAAAAGTATTCCTAACAGGCTTTTGGTATCCAATGCCAAAATTCCTCAAAATCTAAATTTTCACTAAGTCTTCCCTTTCCTACTTGCTCTACTCTGTCACATTCGTTCTGTGGGATCGTAGCTTTAGAAGAACCTTTTACTTCTTTATCATACCTCTTCTGCTTAGATGTTCTGTGTTTTGTCATTGGAATAATTACCCGCCTACATCCGTAGCCTTGTCTAAAAATATCTTCGTCATGCATCATTATAAAGTCTAATATGTCACTTGACTTGAATACAACATAGGCGCCATGCTCTCCTCCACCGATCCACTATCAAAATGTCCTTGCTCGATACAACTCTTAAGGGCATTATGCTATGTAATATTTGAATCATACCCCTCATGTTTATCATATGGTGAGCTCTATCAATAGACTTGTGGCTGAAGTCAACTTCCATAGCTGTTAAAGGCATGGTTCCGACGGTCACTTTAGTCAAATTCATTTCTACTGCTCGTCCTACTTTATCCTCAGGAACATCTAGCCTATCAGTAGGTAAAGACCCATTTTTAGCGCTGCATGTCTGTACATTGTCAGCCTTAGGTAATGGGGTATCTGCCACAGCCATGGTTGTCATGTAAATTCTAATGTCTTTACTTTTTACCTCTTTATTTCCCATTCTATCATCTCCATCATCATATATTGTTTCGTCATGCATCATTTCCACACTTGGAATGTATCTTTCCTCGATAACAAGATTGCTCCTTTTCCCCCCAGAACTAATTCGAGATATCTCATTATCACATCTTGTATCACTTTCTTTAGCCGTTACTCTACCATCAACCCCCTCCTCAATTGAGTTTTTCTCCACCACATCATATTTCCCCCTCTTTATTTTCCACCAAAACCTTCTTTTCAATGTTAGATTCAATGATAAGCTTCTTCTTTTTCCCTTCTTTTAGGTTAATATACATAATGGGTTGATGTACTAGATACCCTTTTTTCAATTTCATCATTTCCCCCCTTTTACAACCATTCTGCACCACCTCAATTACCATGACATTGTTTGTTGTTTGATTTACCATTAATCATCATTATCTGTTTTCTTTTTTATTGGACATGTCCTATGTTTTCCACATATGCTTCAAATTTGGTAGTTCCTGATTTAATGTCCACACATAACTGTGTGAGCTTCTCCATTATGGTAGTAGGATTATCAAGTTTATTTTCCAAGATAATATGCAGTATTATCACATTTGTCAATAACAATGTTAGTAATTGCTCCAGGGCCTGAAATTGTGATATACACGTTTCCTTTTTCTGTCCACTTACCCAGGACTCATTTCTAGTGTGTAGCTCATCCTCCAAATTAATAACTATTCCTTTTGTCATCATGTAACAAGGATGGTAATTTGTTAGTTATACTAATGCACTTTATAACCTTTTTAGGACTTTGCTTGGAGGTCAACGACTCTCAGAATGCATTGGACTCTGGGAATAACTCTTTGGATGGCGAAATACTCAACTAATGAGATGGTTCCCTGTGGCCTATGTTCATCTATAGGGACTATTGTAATCATTAGGTTCAATTGTCTGTTCCACATTGCTGTTACAGTCACTGTCAACAACAAATGTTCCAATTCTTTACATATTCTTTCCTATCACTGACTTAGATGAAGTTGCAGTCACAGTGGAAGGATTGCATGCTGTATGTGTCTCATCATCGTCTGGTAAACGTAAGACCTTCTTTAGACTGTCAGTCATCTCAGTCATTTTAGTGCCAAGAGAGCCCAAAAATTAAAATGTTTCACCTAGATTTTTAGTTATTTATCCTTCCCATCAACCGAAAAAAGGTTTGGGATTTTATTGGTAATAATGCCTGTAACCCCTTCCATCTGTGCCTGTGGTGGTGCCTTCCACCAACGTGGCTTCCCCTTCAACTAAAGATGGAATAGATCTATTCATTCCAGATACCTCTGTCGCGCTGCTTCCTCTACCACTGCCTTTCCGCCTGATGGCATGATGGCGATGAGATTTGCGTGCTTTGAGTGCGCTGCTATCGCGCCGCTTCAGCACTTCCAGGGTTTTTATTTCTTTTTTTATTTCGATAGCGCTGCAGCCCGCAGGCATCAGAGCGCTTACCATAGAGACAGGGAAGATGGTGACGGGACAAAAATTAGGTGTGGGTGGATCCGTTTAAGGTGCTCAATTTAGTGGATGATTATGTGAATAGGAAGGTTTTCAGTTTCTTTTTAAAGCATTGCAGGTTTGTTTCGGTTCTTAAGGATTTGGGTAGAGTGTTCCATTTTGCTATTGCTTTGGTTGGGAATGCTCTACCTAAGCCATTCGTTTTTTCCATGGCTTGGCCTGTAGAAGTCCTTTGTTCATGGATCTGAGGTTTCGAATTGGTTCGTATTTCTTGAATTGTTTTTGGAGGTATATTGGGCCATTTCCATTTGTGGAGCGGTGAACCAACATCAGGGTTTTGAATGTAATTCGTTCATCTATGGCTAGCCAATGCAGGTCCCTCCTTTCTCCTCTGATGTGGTCCCTTTTTGTTTTGCTGGTGAGGGTTCTAACTGCGTTTTTCTGAATCACCTAACACTGATTTATGCATTTTTTGCTGGCTCCCAGCATTAGGGGAATTTACATAATCTGATCTTGAGAGGATAGTGGCTCTAGCTATGGTTGTGCTCTTTTGCTTATTTAATCAGGGTTTGATTTTCCTCAGGAGATTTTGGTAGTATTGGCAATTTCTTTTGAAGTATGCTACCTGGGCTTCACCTCCAAGTGATGCCTGCATGTAGATTCCTAGTGTTTTAACTTTTTCCGCCACCATGATTGTTGTTTCCTTGATGTTAAATGTAGCGTAATCTGGACTGAGTTTTTATGGCATGGGGTGAGCCAAAGATCATAAGCTCAGTTTTGGTGCCATTGAGGCCCATCCAATTTGCCTTCATACAGGCTTCGATGGAGTTGTAAATGAGTGTTAATTTTTTGCTGTCTTGGTTATAATCTCCACTGAGTTCGAACACTGGCTGTGTGTCGTCAGTATAGTTCATAAGAAATATACAAAGTTGGGTTAGTAATGTGCATACGCACCGTAGGTACAAATTAAACAACAGTGGGGAGAAGCTGGCTCCTTGTTGGACGCCACAATCCACAAGTTTAGTTGTTGATGCATGATTTCCCCAAATTATTTTGGATTGTCTGTCTTGGAGAAAAGAAGATATCCAGTCAATAGCTCCCTGGGAGCAGTTTCCGATACGATCTAGGGCCTCTCAGAGCTTCCAGTGATCTAACAAGTCGAAAGCTGCCGAGAGGTCCAATAAAATCAGTAAGCCTGCTTTTCCTTTTTCCAGGAGTCCTAGCATTTCTGTCTGTAGGTCCAACAGAGCGGATTCAGTGCTGTGCGCATTTCTGAATCCTGACTGCTGTGGATGGAGGAGATTATTACTGTCTACCTACTCTTGTAGTTGTTCTGTAGCGATTTTGTCCAGTATTTTCAGTAAGAAATTACAGGTGGTGATGGGTCAAAGATTTGATGGGTCCTGTTGATTCAATTCTGGGTTTTTGAGCAGGGGTGCAGCTGTAACTGTTTTTATTATCGTTGGTACAGTATGGTCTCTAAAAGAGGTGTTAACAATATGTGTCACGGCTAATCGCGTTGCTCTCAGTGCGATGCCTGACTTCGGCATGGCGAGTGGCACGGACGTGCCTGTTTCCAACATGGCGGACCTTGCGGACTGCTACCGTGTGTGTGGCAGTCTAGTTGTTGCGCCCCATCATGCTCTGCGATGTCTCCGGGACGGAAGGCCGACGGCTTATCAACCTGCTCGTCCCGAACGAGGACGCGTTGCTACTCTCCTAGGAGCTGGCGAACGCTACGTGAGTTCGTGCTAGGGAATCTCTTACTCCCTCTCTTCGACCTTGCCTTTGTTAGCTTCTAACATTTACAACTGTGCTTCCTTTGATCTTTACAGACCTTTTTGTTGTGTGTTTATGGTTTAGGACGTCTCTGTGCCTTTCACTCTCGTGAGCTATCCGCTACCTTTCGTTGAAGAAGTTGTTTCCTGCCACCGCCTCCCTCCAGCTTGGTTCCATAGTGGTAGGCACTTATTTAGCTCTATCCATTAAAAGGGGTTTTGGTCTCTTCACCTGTGGACTCTTAGTTTAGTTTGTGTTTTATATGTTAGATCCACCACCTTTTGATTTCATTCCTTCTGGACACCGGTTACCTCTAATCTTTCAGAGGGTTCCTGGTCATTCTCGGTAAGAGTGCCTTCAGGTCTTATCCTTGATACAGGGGGCTCCGAGTATTTCTTTTCGTTTGGGTGTTTACTTTTCTTGTGACTTGCTCTGCTTTGTCTAGCGTGCCCAGTCTCTTGTTCCATCCCTGGTCATCGATTATTCACATCACAAGGCTTTGTTACTTACAGATCCTTTGGTAAGATTCCTGCTTCAGGGGTATCTTTCTAATGTCTAGGCAACTATAAGACTAATCATTCTGTCTCTCTTTCATCAGCCGGCCTGATATTGTCGCTCTGGCCCCAATCTTCTAAAGACACGACCAGTGGCTCCCGGGATAGCTTCACCTACATCCACGGGACTTCTCCAGGAGTCTACGTTCTCTAGCAGCTCCACAGGGTTTTATTCCCCAAGAGGGTTTCCCTGGGGACCTTCCTCTGCCCTGGCCTTTGTGCCGGTTCACTGGGAGTTTCTCGGGGGGAATTCTATTTATCATCGAATCACATCATCTCTGGTTCCATTTCCCAGGTGAGAGACCTATTCGTTTCTATGTAATCCTCACACGGACTCTCTCTGCAAAGATTTGATTGTTAGTCATAACAGATAGCAACGCCCGTAATAAGAAGTGACACTGTTTTTCACTTGCCCCGGGTGAGGAATACATATTGACTATAGTCTAGGATGGATCCTCAGCAGCAGCAGATTCAACAATTGATCGCTGCAGTGCAATCCCTGACTAGCGAGGTTCAGCAATTGCAACAAGACAACACCTCCTTAAGACAACAGCAGCAGCATGCGTCTCAACAGATTGCACAACAAGCTAACATATCTCGCATCCCCCATTGTTCCGAGGTCCCTCCCGGACCTCTTCCGGGTGGGCAATTCGATGGAAACCCGCATAGGGTAAAGGAGTTCCTTGAGGCATGTGCGGTGCAATTTGCATTTAAAGAACGTTTCTTTCATACAGACCGGGATCGGGTTGGCTACATGGTGTCTCAGATGGTAGGACCCGCATTGGCTTGGGTTACCCCTTTAGTTACAAATAATAACCCGTTATTAGACTCCTTCACCGCCTTCTGCAATAGCGTTCGTACCATGTTTGGGCGACAGGAGATCAGGGTTGCTTCACAAGAACATCTATTGGATCTCAAGCAGGGCAATCTGGACATACTGGCGTATATCACAAAATTCAAACAAATGGCCAGCGAGACCACATGGTCGGACGATGCGCAGGTCACATTATTTAGGAGGGGTTTATCAGAAGATCTCAAGGACGAGGTCTCCAGAGTTCCACGTCCCACCACTCTCACAGAGTTCATCGCCCTAGTGATGCAGCTCGATTATCGTATGAAAGAAAGGATGACTGAAAGGAGAAAGGGTAGGGTCGCAAGGACACCCTTTGTCCCTTCAACCTTTAAATCCCCGCCAACAGAAGAACCTATGCAACTTGGTTCAGCGTCTCGTGGACCTTTGAGTCCAGAAGAGAGAAATCGCAGACGTAGCCTGGGACTGTGTATGTACTGTGGCGCCAGCTCCCACTCTGTCCAAGAATGTCCTATTGCTCCAGTTCGGCGGTCGGGAAACGCCAACGCCCGGTCGTAAGAGGAACCAC
The DNA here is from genome assembly GCF_040938575.1 of Ambystoma mexicanum. NCBI lineage: Eukaryota > Metazoa > Chordata > Amphibia > Caudata > Ambystomatidae > Ambystoma > Ambystoma mexicanum. The sequence continues at coordinate 713,807,920 of NC_090931.1, forward strand.
GATCCGGGAACCTAAGTCTGGTCAAGGTTCCTCATATACTTCACATTCCTTCTATTGCACCAATCTTTCAACCACCCATATGTTGGTATTAAAGGTTTCCTTCACAATAGGAAGTCTCCATTTACAGGACGTTCCGGCTCTAATTGATTGTGGGGCTGCGGGTAATTTCGTGGACGACCACTGGGCTGCTTCTTTAAAGATTCCACGTTTCTCTAAAGAGGAACCGATCCCGGTTGAAAGTGTGGATGGAAGCCCGCTGATCTCGGGTCCCATCAAAGAACAGACCGCAGCAATTCAAATGTCCATCTCTACCCATCAGGGGATCCTAACTCTAGATATCATACGAGCAGCTCATCATCCGGTGATTTTAGGATTACCTTGGCTCAGGAAACATAATCCGTTTATCAACTGGACCGCTGGGTCTTTCTTTCTGGGTTCAGAGTTCTGTCTGACACACTGCATCGATAATCACCAAAGGGTCGCCATAGAATCTTCTCCTTCCTCGAATAATACTAAAGGGGTACATTCCCTCAATCAGATCGCAGGCCTCCCTGAAGTATACGAGAGTTTCCAGGACGTATTTCTGTCCTCGGAGTTTAACCAGTTGCCTCCCCACAGGAGAGACGACTGTGCTATAGATCTGATACCTGATCAACCGCTTCCCTTTGGCCGTATGTATATCCTGTCTAACACGGAAAAGGAGGTTCTACGAGAATACCTTCACTCCAATTTGGAGAATGGACTGATAACAGAATCTACCTCCCCAGCAGCCGCCTCTTTGTTCTTTATAGCCAAGAAAAATTCTAAGGAATTACGACCCTGTATAGACTTCCGCGGTTTGAACAAGATCACTGTGCCAGACAAATACCCCATGCCACTCATCCCGGACATCCTTGAAGCAGTTAAAGGGGCTACTATATTTACAAAGTTGGACTTAAAAGGAGCATACCACCTGATACGGATAAAGCCCGGGGACGAATGGAAGACGGCTTTTAGAACGCCGTTTGGACATTATCAGTACAGGGTCATGCCGTTTGGGCTATCCAACGCCCCTGCTGTGTTTCAACGTTTTATGGATCATCTGTTTTCTGACCTTCTCTTACACAGTATGGTGGTGTACCTGGACGACATATTGATTTTTTCCTCCTCCATACAAGACCACATACCACACGTTCAAGAGGTGCTTCGGCGTCTACAACAAAATCATTTGTTCTGTAAACCCGAGAAGTGTTCGTTTCATCAACCCAAAGTTACTTACTTGGGATATGTTTTATCCGCCCAGGGGATAGCAATGGACCCAGAAAAAGTCTTGGCTGTACGAGACTGGCCTACACCCGCATCTGTCAAAGATATTCAACGCTTTATAGGGTTCGCTAATTTCTACCGGAGATTCATACCTGAATTCTCAAGACTTACTCAGCCACTTACCAGTCTTCTTAAGAAAGGAGTCCTGTTTGTCTGGTCGGCCGCTACCGGTCAAGCCTTTGACAGACTTAAGCAGTTATTTACATCAGCACCGATTCTTCTAATGCCGAACCAAAATCGAAGATTCATCGTGGAGACCGATGCCTCCCAACATGCTTTAGGCGCCGTTCTATTACAACCGGACGACCTTGAGCAGGAGAGACCTGTTGCATTTCTTTCCAAAACTCTTTTGTCTTCTGAGACCAACTACACGGTTCTGGAGAAAGAACTTCTCGCCATCAAGCGAGCCTTTGAGGAATGGCGACATTTGCTCTTAGGAGCCAAATTCCCGGTCGAAGTACGGACAGACCATCATAATCTCAGAATTCTTCAATACGCTCAAACCTGTAACAGTCGTCAGGCACGATGGGCTCATTTTTTTTCTCCTTTCAGGATTACGTTTTCCTTTATTCCTGGAAAGGAGAATCTAAGAGCTGATGCCTTGTCTCGCAAGGACCATCATATGGACAATCCTTTCAGGCCAGAACCTATGTTCCCACCATTGACCATGGGAGTGGTGGCAGCTCCGGATTTCCTGTCTCGCCTTAGAGCCCAATCAGATCCCATTGCTATGAGGTCACTTTCATTGTCCAACCGATCAGTTCTGGTAGAGGAGGATGGATGTTATTTCATGGAACAAAGGGCCTACATTCCGACGCGTCCTCTCCAGAAAGAGGTTTTGGACATGTGCCATAAATCCAAGGTAGCAGGACATCGAGGCTTCACCTCCACGTTGGACCTTGTTTCCCGTTTCTTTTGGTGGCCGGCTGTTCGAAAGGACACCAAGGAGTATGTGAGTTCGTGTCCCACGTGCTTACAAAACAAGATACCCAGACAAACACCCTTGGGAGAATTGGTCAGAATGCCCTTGCCTTCCCGTCCATGGCAAATAGTAACCACGGACTTCATCGTAGAACTGCCCCAATCCCAGGGCTATAATACTATTATGGTCGTTATTGACACCTTGACGAAACTGGCGCATTTTGTTCCCCTGGTTGGATTACCCTCTACAGCCCAAATGGCACGTATTTTCATCAGACATGTTTTTGCCCTTCATGGCCTACCGGAAACAATCATATCGGACAGAGGTCCACAGTACACGTCCCGATATTGGAAACTCGTTTGTCGGTTTTTGGGGATATCCAGGGCTCTTAGTTCTGGCTACCACCCTCAATCGAATGGTCAAACAGAAAGACTAAATCAAACACTAGAAGGATACCTCAGAAACTACATCTCGGCGGCTCTGGACGATTGGAAGGACCTACTCCCCCTCGCGGAGTTCGCGTATAATAACTCTTACCATTCGGCCATACGAACATCTCCTTTTCAGTGCTCTTTTGGATTCAGTCCAACATCTTTTCCCACTATGAAGAAGTCTGACACTAAATTCCCAGACTTAAACAAACTCACGGAACAAATCCGTCAAGGACACCGCTCCGCGGTTATCGCTCTGCGCCATTCCCAGGACAGGAGAAAGCACTTCGCTGATCGTCATCGCACCCCAGCACCTGTCATCAAACCCGGAGATCGAGTATGGCTTTCTTCAAGGTTTCTACCTAGACATCTTGTTCCGTCTAAACTCTCTCCTCGATATTTTGGTCCCTTCCGAGTAATCGCCGCCATAGGTTCCGCGGCTTTCAAACTCTGTTTACCTGATTCCTGGTCAAGGATACACCCTGTTTTTCATGTGTCACAATTGAAGCCCGATAATCGCAGTTCCTTCCATCCCAGGGTTACAGACTGTCCTGCGCCCGTAATTCCCGATTCCGGGCCTGAATATGAAGTCAGAGAAATATGCGACTCCCGATATCACCGGGGTCGACTTCAGTACCTAATTGACTGGAAGGGGTACTCGCCCGCTGATCGTACCTGGGAACCGGTATCTGCCGTCCGCGCTCCTCGGCTGATTAAAAGATTTCATACGAGACATCCTGGCAAACCGGGAGGTGCCAACCCTAAGGGGGGGCATACTGTCACGGCTAATCGCGTTGCTCTCAGTGCGATGCCTGACTTCGGCATGGCGAGTGGCACGGACGTGCCTGTTTCCAACATGGCGGACCTTGCGGACTGCTACCGTGTGTGTGGCAGTCTAGTTGTTGCGCCCCATCATGCTCTGCGATGTCTCCGGGACGGAAGGCCGACGGCTTATCAACCTGCTCGTCCCGAACGAGGACGCGTTGCTACTCTCCTAGGAGCTGGCGAACGCTACGTGAGTTCGTGCTAGGGAATCTCTTACTCCCTCTCTTCGACCTTGCCTTTGTTAGCTTCTAACATTTACAACTGTGCTTCCTTTGATCTTTACAGACCTTTTTGTTGTGTGTTTATGGTTTAGGACGTCTCGGTGCCTTTCACTCTCGTGAGCTATCCGCTACCTTTCGTTGAAGAAGTTGTTTCCTGCCACCGCCTCCCTCCAGCTTGGTTCCATAGTGGTAGGCACTTATTTAGCTCTATCCATTAAAAGGGGTTTTGGTCTCTTCACCTGTGGACTCTTAGTTTAGTTTGTGTTTTATATGTTAGATCCACCACCTTTTGATTTCATTCCTTCTGGACACCGGTTACCTCTAATCTTTCAGAGGGTTCCTGGTCATTCTCGGTAAGAGTGCCTTCAGGTCTTATCCTTGATACAGGGGGCTCCGAGTATTTCTTTTCGTTTGGGTGTTTACTTTTCTTGTGACTTGCTCTGCTTTGTCTAGCGTGCCCAGTCTCTTGTTCCATCCCTGGTCATCGATTATTCACATCACAAGGCTTTGTTACTTACAGATCCTTTGGTAAGATTCCTGCTTCAGGGGTATCTTTCTAATGTCTAGGCAACTATAAGACTAATCATTCTGTCTCTCTTTCATCAGCCGGCCTGATATTGTCGCTCTGGCCCCAATCTTCTAAAGACACGACCAGTGGCTCCCGGGATAGCTTCACCTACATCCACGGGACTTCTCCAGGAGTCTACGTTCTCTAGCAGCTCCACAGGGTTTTATTCCCCAAGAGGGTTTCCCTGGGGACCTTCCTCTGCCCTGGCCTTTGTGCCGGTTCACTGGGAGTTTCTCGGGGGGAATTCTATTTATCATCGAATCACATCATCTCTGGTTCCATTTCCCAGGTGAGAGACCTATTCGTTTCTATGTAATCCTCACACGGACTCTCTCTGCAAAGATTTGATTGTTAGTCATAACAATATGTGTGAGGAATGGGATGAATATTTCTGCGTTATCGAGTATCAGTTTTGGCAGAAGTACATTTTCTGTACACAATGTGATGTTTATTTTGGAAAGAGTTTTCCTCATGATATCCTTGGTTAGTGGTGTGAACTGAAATGTTTGATTGTGAGTCTTTTGGGTGTCTTTGCTAATGTGGTTGGGTTGGGGTGAGCTAGTTGTCTTACACTTTGTTATAGTCTCTATAGCTTTGAGAATTATTTTGTTGTGAAAGGCTATTTGTACATTTTCACAATCAGTCTTGGTGGGTTGAAATGGTGGGAAAAGAGATTTGGGTTTCTCCATGGATTTCAAAATTTGGAAGAGTTTACCTGTGAAATTTGTGGCCGATTTAATTTGTTTGTTATAGTGTTTTATTTTTAGTCTGATCAGCTTTTTCTTGTATTTGGTGTCTGCATTCTTCCAGTTGGTTTTATTTGCTTCAGTGACGTAGTGCCGTCTTTTACCATTTCCTTTCAAGTTTTCTTTTTTCTTGTTTGAGTGCAATGGATTCTATGACAAGACCGGAGGCAAGCATTATGCTTAACTCTTTATTGCCACTTCTAACAGCCGCCACTTTTCAAAACCTGTTCATCATCATTTTTTTTTTAACAATAACATCGGAAAAAAACACCACTGAACAGTCTACAAAACTACCATGACCTGGGACTACCACTTCCCACAAGTGACCAGTGTTCTGGTAGTTTTAAACACAGTCCTCGACACCAATCCCATGTCAGCACTGTCCATGCCTCATTCAATGTCTGTTCCTCTTCCTCTTTCTTTGCTGCTTCTTTAGCAGATAAGTCACCTTTTTTGCTAGCTCCTGTCTGTACGTGTGATTGGGATATTTGATGCGCAAGAAGCGTAGGAGATTGAAAAATCATTGGGCATCACCATCTAGCCTATTCAACAACTCAATGTCATTTCAGTCTATTGCGCCTGTACGGTATGCCCCTTTTTAAATGAATCTCAGAGACCTTAATTATTCAGGAGGGCTACCGGTGCATGATGTCCGAATTTGTGAAACTGACCTAATGGTTTATTAACTTTGTTGGTTGGGTGAAGGGAAGTCTTTGACCCAGAAAATGAAATGAAATATACTCTTGCATTATGCACTGTCTAGAACCATTAACGTTATCTACTGCTTTCGGTTTCTTGTTGTAGTGGCATTATATTGTTATATTGATTGATTCTTTATCCTTGGAAACTTCATGACCAGAATAATCAGTTTCAATTGAGGTCTTTGTCTTCCCAAATTTTGCCTGATCCTATTTCAATTTCAATTTATTATTTTATTTCTCTCTATATTTTTCTCTTTTTACTCTCTTTACTTCTTCATTATTTTTTTTCCTTTCTTTCTTCTTTCTTTTATTATTTTACATATGTGTAAAGTTTATATTTAAACTGTCTCACATTATTAAATACATAAAAATAAATAAGATTGTACTTAAAATAACAAATTTGAAAAAGGTAGCAGAGTGTGTTGTTTTTCAAGGGTCATAACTTGTAGTTAAGTTAATTTCAATGAGATTACCGTGTGCGTGGCATCGAACTGCGTTGTTATAGGAGGCCCATGGCGGTGTGTATATCGAGCGGGAGGCGGTTGGAGACAGGAGAGCCCGGGGCCATGAGTTATCTAGCTTGCTTCATGCAACCAGGGCTCTCCTACGCGGATCCCAGTGAGAGGTTCTCGGCCGTAGAAGTTAGAGTAAAGGACCCATCATTTCTCCGCGTCACATGAGGAACGTGACGCTTGCTGCATGCGTGTTGTGCTACGAGATTGCAGAGATTACGGATCAGAGCTACTGACAGTCCACGAGTCTTCTGGCAGGGGGTATTTTGCGCGCCAAGCCTCTCACACAGCTTGCCCTCTGCTAGGCATTGGCAATTGAGGCACTGCTTTCGGTTTGAAAAAAAAAATAAGAAGAACAAAGGCCTTACAGATTTACCAGCTCGAAGAGGGACCCCAGAGCCACATTTGTTCCCTTTCACAAATGGAGGAGGGAAGTACCACTCCCGACTACAGTGAGGAGGAGTGGGAGGAAGACAGGGACCTGTCTCTTAGTTTTAAAAGGGTTCTGGGGGATCCACTGACAATAGCAGTGTCCCAAGGGGTTAAACCTATCGAAGAGTGCCTGAATGCGCTAGAATCCCTCTTTGCGAAGAAGGCAGTTCAAAAGAGGATGAGAGAGCTTAGCACACGAGAGGGCACATCACAGGGCCCGCATGGTAAGCTAGGGCCAGCGCAGAAAGGGGTGGACAAGACACGGACTTGTCACAAGACAGGGGCACAGACCAAGCCCTGTGAGGTTATAGGTCCTTTCGATAAGCTGAAAGCAGCATTTTTGGGAAGGGCGGCAGTGCCGAACCTTGAACCACCTACCCCAGGGGAGTTAAAAACAGGGGACACCGAAGAAGGCAGAGAGTCCTCACCAGAGGAGGAAGACAAGGTCAAAGAGGGCCTCGTAGAGGAGGAGAAAGTGGACGATGAGGGCAAAGATCCGTCAGACGACTTGGAGGACATGTTTGATCCTGATAGTATCAGACACCCGAGGTCCTTGGAATGGCTGCCTTCAACCAGGGTAGCTCATTACATGAAGCAGAGGATGCATAAACCCCTGGAAAGGGAAGTAAGATTTAGGATGAGGGCAGAGTGCCCCAGGCAAGAGCTGCCGGGGAAGGTAATGGAGACCCCAGAGCTGGACGCCAAGATGGTCATGTTCGTGAACAAGGCCACAAAGGGCGTCCGGAGAGGTGTGGACAGAGCGTGGAAGGCCTGTCAAGATAAGGTTTTCGATGTACTGGGTCTGCTCGCAAAAATAATGGACTTGGCGGAGAGAGCCAGGGATAGCGGGAAGCCGGTAGACCCTCACACGCTTGCCAGCTGGGCGCAGAGAGCGATCTGTTTTTTGGGGAATGGCAGCCGCGCATTGCCGGCAGAAAGGCGTTGCAGTTTACTGTAGAAGATTGACAGTAAATTGGGGGACCTAGCCAATTACGAAGCAGGAGAGGCAGCTAGAGGAATGTTGTTTGGCGAGGCATTCACCAAGGAGATGTCCCGATTCGTGGGAGCCTATACGGCATTAGAGAAGGCGCAATCTTCAATTCGCAAAATATTCCCAGGACGGGTTTTTGCCGGGACCGGTCGCCAGAGGGGTCAGGTGGCCGGTCGCCCCTTCACAAGGCGACCTCAGGGTCCCAGTTCAATGTTCTGGGAGAGCCGTCAACAGGACTCTTTCTTCCCAGCCAGAGGGAGAGGATTCCGGGGCAGAAGAGGTCGAGGGAATTTCCAACAACAAAACGCCTCTGCCGGTAAGTACGCTGAGTGAGAGGTACCCCAGGGTAGGGGGGAGGACGGCTTTGCATTTGAGTGTATTGGGCGTGGCGCACAGTGTTTTTTTTAGTGTGGTCAGCTTTTTCTTTTATTTGGTGTCTATGTTCTTTCAGTTGGTTTTATTTGCTTCAGTGGTCTCTTTTACCATTTCCTTTCTAGTTTTCTTTTTTCTTGTTTGAGTGCAATGGATTCTTCATTGAACCATATTTGGTGGTTTACGTTGGGCCTGACCTGTTTGTATTTTAGGGGAGCATTAGTATCTAAGAGTTCCTGAAAGTGGTTGTTATAAGTTTGTATGATCTTATCACAGGAGTCACTATCTGTCTTAGTGCTCGTGATGTGCTCAATTCCTTGAGTGAGTATAGCGGTGGTCATTTTTCTTAGGTTCCTCCTTTGTTGGGAGTGGTGGGCAGCTCCAACGCAGATTGCCTGCAGTCACTGCCGAATGGATTCTGGTCCTTGAAGTAACACCAATTGTCAGGTACGAATAAACAGCAGTGCCGTTTCAGCGCTGCCTTGGTTTCATGTTGGGAGTGGTGGGCGGCTCCAAGGCAGATTGCCTGCAGTCACTGCCTAGTGGATTCTGGTCCTTGAAGTAACACCAATTGTCAGGTACGAATGAACAGTCTGGGGACTTATGAAAAGCCATTCCATGTCCACAGACCAAATAATTTGTACAGGTGAAAAATCTTAGTAGTAGGTTATGCAGCTGGAAATTGTACCATATCCTTTACAAAATAACTTTGCTAAATTGTTTTTTAATGAGGGAATATGTCTGAATGTTAGCTTTGATTCTTTACCTAAAAAGGCCCTGAGCTACATCACAGTGTTTCTTGTACATCGTATTGTATTATATTGTTGAGTTATATAGCGCATATTCACAGGAAAGTGTTTCAAAGGGCTCAAGGAGGGTGGGAACATGGGGAAAAAACTACAGTCGCTCAGAGCCCTTTAAATTCGGAGACGATAACAGTCTGAACAGGCAGAGTAAGTGTGTAAAATACATTTACAGTTGAGACACAGCAAATAGGTCTGACAGCGATTCTGCAGTTTTCCAATGCAACTAAGGGGAGAAGACAAGGGAGAACAGACAGATGATCTTCAGGCACGTTGCATTTGGATCGTTCAAGAGCATAGACGGTCAGGGGGGGCTCAAGTGCACCCACTCTGCGGAGACTGGGGTAAGTGCAGAGAGAGCCACTCTATTGGGTTATTTCTAAGTGCAGTGAAGGTGGGTGGGTGCAGGGCCTTGAGGCAAGTGCGAGAGAGGACTGGCAAGGGTGACCGGGTCCATTGAGGCTCGAGGTACACCAAGCGGCCAGGCAGCATGCTGTAAGGAAGAGGAGGAAGAAATGGGGAGATCAGGAGAGCTCAGTTAGCAGGGTAGAGTGAGAGCGAAGGAAGAAGAGAATAGGAACGTCTTGAGGAAATTAAGAAGGTCAGGTTCAAGACAGAGGGTGGCAGGGAGGCGATTCCAGAGGGAAGCACCTGCTGAGGATAGGGATCTTCCTCCAAATCTCTGCTGGGAGAACCGGCTCACTCGCAGAAGGTTGGAGGTAGAGGAGCAGAGGGCTCATGAGGGACAGTATGTAGGAAGGCAGCGTTGCAGGTAGGAAGGTACCAGGCCCCAGAAAGCCTTGTGGACAATGCAGAGGGTCTTGAACTTGATCCTTGCAGCCACAGGGAGGCAGTAAAGGGATTTCAGTGCCGGAGAGATGCAGTTCCTGGGCTTGAGGTCAAGGATAAGTCTTGCAGTAGTATTCCTATTTCCAAGGATTTGTTTTTTAACACTGTAATCAGCCTAACCTCAATAGTGTCTGCTGATCTTTTGTTTATATCTCATTTTGTAAGTCACATGATCAATGTATCTCTAGTCACATTTTTGCAATTTCCTGAATGCATTGCATATTTTCTCTTGTTTCTTTTCCTAATCCTGATACAGAGTACATTTTCTTCATGCTGCGAACAGTTCACCATGTGGGATATTCCATTTCACATTGGGAGGATCAGCGTTGCCTTAATGAAGAATAGAAGTGCATGCTAATCATTCACCACTTGGATTTGCTGATCCAAACACGTTTTCTGTTTTTAAGATTATTGATGAGTGAACTTCAGTTTCACTTCATTTAGATTTAGAGGATCCTGGTATCTCCGGAAAGCATCTATTTTGTTGTTCCCTGTTATAAAAACATCATCTATATAACTCAACCTAATTATTGCATAAATCTGCATATGGTTTACGTTCCATGCATACGGTTGTTGTCTGATACCACCATTTGACAACCACGTTTGCATAGGAGGGAGGAAGCCATTAGGATACAACCAATTCTTAATTCTTAATATGCAAACCAATATGCATAAACCTTACCCATCAATTGTAACAAGAAATAGTTCTCCAAATGTTATTTGTATATCCTTTGAAAGATACATAAAATGAGATTTGCAGCTAAATTACAAAACGTGGTAGATCCTTGATGACAGTCGTTTTTATCAATGAAATATTCAGAGCCTGAATGGGCCATTATGGAGGGTTTGCAGGTATTTACAGAGATTGTGTAACATATAAAATATTGCCACGGCAGCGTCATTTTGTTTAAAAAATAGTGGTTTTGTTCATCCAACCTAAATGGCAATATCAAACAAATTACTGTTTGTTTTCCTGCAAAGATGAACTGTTCTTCTTAAAAGTAATAACTCACTTTCTTCGGCAGGTTGAACAGTAAAGAGTTGGTTGGTAAACATTATTTGAATCACCTTACTTTCACAAGACAAATATTGGTGAAGAGCTTTACGCTGAAAATGCAACACTTGCACGCCCCTTGAAACAAATTACATGTTGGTATGGATGGTACTTTTGTTCAGACAAGCAATGCAAAGGGATTTAGTGAATGTACACTTGTTATGCATGCATATTGGTTTCTGTATTTTCCATCATCTGTCATAGATTTTGACTTTTAATTTGTTAACTGTCATTTCTCTCCCTCCCATGTCAATATTAAAATTCTTTGCCCTGGTGCTCAAAGACTTGCACTTGAGAAAAATGAGAATTGCCTTTGGTGGCCGTGCAGTGGAGTGGTGTGTTGGAGGGGGGATTCCTTGAAATAGAGCCAGGAGAGAGTCAGTAACGAAAGGCCGACCTGGCTGATGCTCCCTTTTTGACAGGGAATCTGCAAGGTGAGCCTTTTGTCTGTTTGTTTGTTTGTTTGTTTATTTGGTATTGCGCGCCAAACTCATTATGTAGCCGGGTGCAGTAGAGGTCAAGACAACTTAAGCTTGGTTGTCAGTAGCCTTCAGATCCCAAACCGTTTTTTGCACTGGGAAAATGTTTGCTCTAGTGCTAATATTGTACACATTTGTATTTAAACTAGTGCAAAGTTTTTGTAATCTGGCCTCTGATGTTCAAAGCCTAAAACTGAAGGTGATCTGGAGATACCTGGAGCCTTTTTTAGATGTTCGCATGGAAATACGATTCACCAAGATTCTTAGAAATGGCTGGCACCAGGTGCTGCCTGATTGAACTTATCCACCCCAGACTTGCTGCATAATGTTGCATGGAGCAGGAACCCTTAGGATGGAGCCTGCGACCCACATGATACAACCTATGAGACCGGGAAGATGGTATTTTGATCAAAAGAAGAATCAGCCATTCCCAGTAGGTGCCCACTGGCAATGAGAGGATCAGGCCAGTTTACATGTTTGGTCTCCTTGTGCTGCCTAATGCTTCCTCTCCATCCCACACTCATCCAATAATTAATCATGAGCCGGCAGCGTTAGGTTTGGCCATCTCCGCTCATGTGATCTATGAGACCCGAACGTTTGTTCATTGCCAGCGCGTAACAACACACAATCTACAAATGTGTCTTTAATGTATACTTCATGTAACCAAATACCTATGTCATTACAAGAAAAGAGGCATGCACTCATCCATGCACGTGTTAAACTAATTGCTACACAAGAAACCCCCACACGGCACTCAGGAATATGGATGCATGGCAACTTATCGATGTCTGCTTTATATTTTATTCACGGACACTCTCTGAAACACCTTATGACCAGCATGTTTCAATGTGCCAGACAAAAGTGGATATCAAGGAACAGTCTATGTAGGGGAGGAGATGGTGACTAAAGGTGTTATATGACCAAATGCTGTGCTTCAGGACTTTAGAGCACCTTCTTTAGACGATTTTGGAGTTTGAATATACAAAGCAATATTCACAGTGGTAATTTGCAGTTTTTGTCTCATATCTGACATCTAGTAAGGATGGGTGATTACCTTTTCTGCAGCCCTGTGTAGTGCAGTTGTAGCATTCTGTGCTTCATGTTTTACGTTCCATGCTGAGGTGTGCGTGGAATGCGGAACATGGAACATGGATGGCTAGGAGAAAGATGTAAGGGTCAAAGTCAGTTGACAAGATGGTGCTCATCAACCGGTGGGAGTTTGTATGATCTACATTAATCTTCTGAATAATCCAGGCTGTGCCGCGGATCATTTCAGTGGTGACGACGATTACCTCTGAACGGCAGCCCACCGAGTAGCTGTTTGCTAAAGAATCCACAAAGAAACCATAGAACATTTTCCAACCGTGTCCATGGTAAACAGGAAAGAAAACTACTCCTCTGTGTCTGAAGCACTGCAGCACTAAGAAACCCACAGAGAGGAATCAGAGTCTGATAAGTGGTCGCTGATACATCAGAGGCAGCCTTAAAGAGATATAAGTGAACCGCTCTATGTCAGATTGGCAGTAAGTACTAAGTCGGAAGCAGCATTAGGCTCAAAATTTAAGTAAGTGAGCCACGCTGTGCTAGCCGTCCCTACCGTTCCACAACCCGCGCCGCTTCCCGGTCGGGTCCACACATCATGGAGTTAACAATTTAATTGAAAATGTGGGCTCAGTGCGATTCCAGCAGCGCAAGACCAGCGCCTTGCAGCTGCGACAACATAAGCAGCTCTGAAGCCAGCGTCAGAGCTTCCAGCTTTCGAGTAAAGGACCGCTACACGTCAATTTACGTGCCGCCATTTTAGTTGTCACCGGCAACCCAACGCTACACAAATGCTATGCTTTCTCCAAACGAAACCAGCGCAGCCAAGCCATGCTCAATTGTTAACAATGTAATTAAATGAAAACAAAATCAGCGGTACAAAAAACAAAAGTCACATTGGTCATTGGTAAAAGAAGTAAAAGTAGCTAAAGGATCACGTTGTGAACTCCAGCAATAAAGCAGTTTGGAATACTGCAACACTGCACAGCTCAACCTCGCAACCTAAATAAACTAAAGCAACAGCCAATATACACTGTAAGCACTTACAGCACAGCAATCATCATACTGGCAGAAGCCTCCTCCCACAACTTTGTTACGGAACATTCAATTGCCAACCTTTCCAGTCATGGACAAAAGCAATTCACTGCATAAAATATATTTATGTTTTGCCGAAATCTGCAACCACAGACAACTTTTCAAGGAATACCGCTGCCAAACTATTTTAGACACAGGGATGAACCTATGGTACCCTGGAAATGGTGGAAAAAACATTTCGATCATTATGTATTCGCAGCGCATGGCCTGAACTTTGCAAGCAAGCACATTTATTTTTAACTTATGCACTGTCTAGGCAACTACGGACAATAACAATTAGAAAATCTTCCTCCTTTGTCTGATGAAGAATCAAGTGGCCTTACAGAATACAAACAATATATTAAAATGTTAGATAAACACTATGAAACATCTGTCAGCATCATACTCGAGAGGTACCATTTTGGCAAAAGGAAACAGGAAGTTGGAGAGACCGTTGAGCAATATATTACGGCCCTAAGAGGCCTAGCTACCTCATGTGAATTCGGCAGTAATCTCAATGAAAGACTGCAGAATCAATTCATGTTGGAATGCAGTGAGGGAAAAGTGAGAGAAGCTCTTTGGTAAAAAAGAAGCAATCCATCTATTGAAGAGGTACTCAAAGTTGCCAAAGAAGTTAAACACACCAACAAGTGTGTGAAGGCTTTAGAAAGAAGAGTTGAAACCGAAACGAAGAAAGAGGAAATTCCACAAATACCAGATGTTTTAGCGATACAAGTGAGGAATGTAAGTAGGAAGAAAGTGAGTGTTAAAAGAGAAAACATGACAAAGAAAAGAGGAGCTAGATTTAAAGACAGGAGAGATGGAAATAAAAGGAGAAGATGTATTCACTGCGACAGCTTATATCATCTAGCCAGTAGCGACACATGTCCTGGTATCAGAGAGCAATGCAAGAGGTGTAAAAAGAAAGGGCATTTTACCAACTGCTGTAGGACAAAGGTAGAGAATATTGAAGGTGTTGACGAGTTATGTGAAGAGTTGAAAGAATGCACCTTCATCATTGATTCAGAAGTAAACCTTGTGGAAGATGAGGACGCTGATGTTGAGAAACCAATGGCAACTCTAGGAATTGGCAGTACAAAAATTGACATGGTAACTGACTCCGGAGCCAAGTATACATTGCTACCCAAATCCATTTTCGAGGCAAAAGTGGAGAAGGACATTGTATTAAAGGATGTGGATGTCAAACTAGTTGCCTATGGAGGCAAATGCATTGACTTAGAAGTTTGGTTCTGGTCCACCGTGCGATTTAAGGACAGAACAGCGAAGGATAAAATGAACATCTCAAGAAAAGGAACATATCCACTACTGAGTTGGTCTCATCAAAAGAGACTTAAAATTAAACTTGATCCCAATGCTGAGGAAGCAGTTTATGGATAAGTCATCTGAACTATTTGAACAGCACTCAGATTTCGAGAGGAACTAGGCAACTTAAGACATTTTCGACATAAAATGTGCATGAAAAATTATGCTGTCCCAGTTGTACAGAAAATAAGGCCTGTACCCTTAGACATTAGAGCTACTATGAAAGAAGAACTAGAGAAGATGAAGGCACAGGGTGTATTAGAAAGGGTAGAGTCCTCTGAGTGGGCCTCACCATTTGTTCATAAACCTAATGGGAAACTCAGGGTATGTATAGATTTGAGATGCGTGAACAAATGTGTAATATCAGACAGACATCCCTTCCCCAACATAACAGAAATGCTAGGGACTATTAAGGGTGCAAAAGTAATGAGTACTTTGGATTTAAAATCTGCTTACCATCAAATTGTATATCTAGACATGTAACTGCTTTCGTAACCCCTGAAGGGTTGTTTCAATGTAAGCGTATGCCTTTTGGGCTTATAACAGCCACAGCAGTTTTTCAGCGTATAATGTACCAACTGTTTCATCACATGGAAGGGGTGTTGTGCTTCCAAGATGATGTGTTTGTTTATGGCAAAAATCAGGATGAACACAATTTTTGACTTCGCAGTGTGCTAGACACCTTCAAAGAAGCGGGTCTAACACTTAGTTAAGACAAGCGCAAGTTCAATAGATCCAACATACAATACTTGGGGCATGAAATATCGGAACAAGGTATTAGACCCAAGAAATAGTTAGTAAACAATAGTTTAAGTTTTCCCAATCCTGATAACAAGGAAAAAGTAATTTCTTTCCTTGGAATGGCTGAATACTATGCCAAGTTTATTCCTGATTTGGCTAATAAGACATTTCACATGAGGAGGCTGGTGAAGAAAGCCATGAGGTTTCACTGGGATGATCAATGTGAATATGAATTCGAAGGGATAAAGGTAGCTTTAAACAAGGTGCTCACTTTGAAGATGTTTTAACCCCAATAAAAAAGCATTCTTACAACGGATGCAAGCAATCATGATTTGGGGGCAGTGTTGTCTCAGGTAGATGAAGGGAAGGAATACCCCATTGCTTTTGCATCTAGGGTGTTGGGAGAGACAGAATATAACTACTCAATGATAGAAAAAGAGCTCTTAGCTGTTAAATGAGTGATCAGTATGTTTCACCTGTTTCTGTAGGGTATGATATTTGTGGTTAGGTCAGATTACAATCCGCAAATTGGCTTAGATAAAGTATCGAACATTCACAAGTGGGTTGCGAGCATGCAAGATTATAGCTGGGAAATAGAATATGTACCTAGAGTCAGGAACAAAACAGCTGATTGTCTATCACGGTTGACTAGTGTTTTTGAAAGTGACAATGATGATGGTAGTGAAGAGGATCACATTTTAAACGTTAATCAGGATGTTGTGTCAGAGAGAGAGCGGGAGGAAGCAACAACAGCAGATGAAGAGCTCAAGAATGTAAAAGAAGGTCTCAAAGGGGGTGTGAAAGGGAGTGAAATTAGGAAAGGGAGCATGTCGGATGCAATTAGGCCTGTTTTTGATGAACTATAGATAAACAAAGGCATGGCTTTGAGGGGAGAAATTTGTTTCCACCTATAGGTGTGAACAAGAAAATTCTGGAGATAGCACAAGAGGGACACCAAGGAATGACAAAAACCAAGCAATTTATAAGGCAGGATTACTGGTGGCTCAGGATGGACCGGTAGAGAGAGTAATTAAGGATTGTTACAGGTGTGAGAATACCGCAAAAGATTGTATCACAAGAATTGAACCAATGACAGTCATGTTTATTCCAACCATACCTTGGGAGCATGTATGTTTGGACATTGTAGGACCCGTAAGGCATCAAGGGGTTTTACGGTTTTGTATTATTTTGATAAATATGCCATCTAGATGGGTGGAAAATGCATGGGTACAGAATATCTGTTCAAAAGGTATCATTGAATTTTTGGAGGAAATTTTTAAAAGAGAAGGTTATCCTACAACCATTATAACAGATAATGGAGTTCAACTAGTATTGGAAGAAATTTAAATGTTTCTTGAAGAAAAAGGTGTGTAGCATAAAACTAGCTCTATTTATCATCTGGAGACCTATGGAATTGTTGAGAGATTCAACAAGGTCTTAAAGAATAGCATCAAGGGGGCTATTTCAGAGAATGGAGATTGGAGGAAGGCTTTCGAGGACACAGTAGTTTCAGATAGATTTACTCCCCATCCCACTATGTTTATTTCCCCTTTTGAAATGTTGAAGGGAAGGAAACCTAATTCCATAGTTTGCCCTCCATGATTGTGCAGGGCTTGTCAGACAGACATTGGATTTAAAACGGTTGAGAAGAATATAGTTGACAGACAGATAAATAACAAAGTCCGCTTTCATATTAGGAAAGCAGTCAAAAGATGCTGTGTCAAGGTAGGTGACTGGGTTAGGATAAAACTTCACCACTTAGGTGCAGGGAGTTCGGTTGATTGGTCAGAGCCTACAGAGGTGCTAAAAGGGTTTCATGGAGCAGTTAGAGTCTTGGATGGCAGGGTGTGGAATGTTAGCAGAGTTTGCAAGTGTGAGAAGGGTAAACACAATAGTATCAGCACCACAAGACAAAGTGTTAATAGAGAAATAGGTCTCAAGTCTAAGAAGAAGAAAATAAGTAAAGTAGGCGGTGGTGTAGTTCGCACTAAAGGTGTCTGTGGCAAACCCTCATATCTGAGAGATTATGTTAGTTAGGTGAATCTTCATACATAGGGAAGTCCTAACTAGTCCAAGCTTCAGCATATTGTCCAATGTAAATATTTAGTTCTTTGTGCATTGTTCTATTAATCATTACTAGCAGGAATCCTTTGTTTTCTGTCCCCAAATTTAACCCATTTGTTGTATATATATATATGTATCCAGTTTTTTGTTTATTGTTTTCCAATCATCACTAGGATGTACTCGGTGTTTTTCTTAGTCAGCCAATTAACCAGTTATTTCCTTTTCTGAAGGTTCTGAATTAGAGTTAGGCATGCCTTGTTGTAAATTGTATTGTTGTAAAGAAGGGAGGTGTGTAGCATTCCGTGCTTCATGTTTCATGCTGAGGTGAGTGCGGAATGTGGAACATGGAACATGGAAGGCTAGGAGAAAGATGCAAGGGTGAAAATCAGTTGACAAGATGTTGCTCATCAGCTGGTGGGCATTTGTATGATCTACATTAAACGTCTAAATAATCCAGGATGTGCCGCGAATCATTTCAGCAGTCTTTGCTAGGGCTCCCTTTGTTCAGGTGTATTCTATTCTGGCACTCCTCCTATAATAAGGTTTTAGGTGGCCTATGCCCACTTAATCCTTTAAACAAGAAAGGACTTTAGGGGTCATTATGAGATTGATGGTAAATCTACAGTATTTGCTCCGAACTACTCCATTTTCTCACAGACCAGTTTCTGCAAGGCCCATTTGGTCGCACGTTTTTTACCACATTTTACTGCAAATGTAGATGGGGGTTGGGTTTAGGTATTTAGACACGAGAGGGTTGTGGATGGGTTTCGGGGGGTCTCCCCCGGATTTGTTGCAGTAAAACGTGGTTAAAAAAAGGCAACCAAATGGGCCTTGAGCAAACTGCTGTGAGGAAACATCATAGATCCATTTGTTCAGAATACCACCAAACCTGCTTACCATTGCTGCCACTTGGTCTCCTGGATTTACTGCAGAATTGCAAGTGATGATAGAAGAGTCAGTCAGTCAAAAACTACATTGCGAGATACAGAGTTTGTCATAAAAGTAAACGTCATCAAAAACAGACAATGGTGCAAAGTATATGTATATCCTTCATAGGAAAGAGACAAATAAATAATACATAAAATCTGAAAGATAAAACAATGACAGTCAACAGTGTTAAGATCAGGATCTAATCTTCTTATCCCTTTGAGACATTTTACCCTGTTCATATGTCTGAGTGACTAACAGATAATACAACTCTCTTCCTTGCCTGTATGTCCTGTATTAGAAAAGAGTTAATCACCGAGACAATATATGGGGTCTCACACTTAAAAGATAACATGAAGTGGGAGTGCAGTTGCGAATTCCAGAGTCTTGTAATAGTAAGACGGACAAAGAATGACAAAGTGCAATACAGTCTCTGTGTCAGCCCACCATGATTCGTCAGCCTCTCCGAATAAACCCAGAAAGCACTCACCGCCCTCAGAGGCAACATATTGAAGTGAGCCCTGGTAATTTATGGTAATCTTTGGACTGATTGGGCCATGTTAAATAAGGGTGAATATTGCAGCAACAAAAAGAAAGGTGGTTACGATTTGAATACTTTGCCAATTCTCTTGACTCTCTGGTACTGTCCATGAACCTAGAGAGGCAGGTTTTTAAAAGCCTGTAACCAACCTTTCCAATAGCTAGCGGGTTAAGAAAAAGACTGTGGGCCTGATTCATGGAAGTGTTTTATAATGGCACAATCCCATAGCAAAACGTTCCATGAATCAGGCCCTGTATGCGTTGATCTATGAGAGCAGGGAAGATATAAGTTGGGACCAGGGAATCGAGTATGAGCCGCTCTTGTCAAGGCAAACACAAATAATATGGCGAGTAAGAACCTCCTCAGGGTTGTTCCCTGAGTGCAGTCATGTTGTTCCATAACTGTAAAACTGTGTTAATCCACAGTGATATGCTCCAAGGACACCAAGGAGATTGTTTTGGTATTTACTGCAGGCGGTAGTTCCACTGTGGTAGATCATCTGGCTTTTAGAAACGAAATCGAGTGTTTACCTTCAATAAACTTCAGCAGGTAAATCCTCCAATTAACTTCCAAACTCAGAGTTCAGTGGTGCACCCAAAGGAATGGCAATGTTGTTGCCACCAATAAAAGTGGCGATGAAGGTATTACTGGCAAATTGTACTGCATCCCTGACCTGGTAACTAGTATCCCCACCTATGCTATCAGTGGGTGGCTTAACAGCAAGAGTCTGCTTGTGCACAAAGTTAGAAACTGTTCTTATCTGCGATGCCTGCGTATCCAGTGAGTGATGTTGGAAGTCATTTTCGACTCCCCCAGATTGAAATAAACGTGCTAATGACAGGTATTGTGCAGTAATGTTTCTCTAAACACCTTATTTACTATTGAAGGGATTTTGATTTTTTTTGGTCAGGTGGAGATAGGGCACAGAACGTTGTGCACATTTCTGCCTGAGGAATCTGCTCCACCTGCCCAGAAAATGCATTAGTGCCAGAATGGCATGTTCATGAGTGCATTCATATTTTGGAACCCTATGGAATCCACCAGCTTTTAGCACTTATTAGGGAGAGGGACATTCCTCAGGAACACTTAGCAAAATCGTTAATTTTGGGAGACATGTACACCTTTTTTCCAACACTTACTTGAAATCAAAGGTGTAAAGGCGATTTTGCCCGTTCTTAAACATTTATTTTCCACTGCATATTAGACAATTTTAAAATTGAGAAGTGCATATGTAAGTGTTAAGTTCACTCTTTAAATAAAAATAAACCTGTGTTATTAATTGCTCCCTTTTGCAATGTGTGCCTCTGACTTCCAGTGTCTATACAGATAGACACTGGTAATCAGTGCACTGTTGCAGTGCACAGTGGGTATTCTGGTGTGGGGATGCCCAGTGCGTGTCCCCATCTGTGGGTGCACTTAAAGGTACCCATCTAAGCACCCAGTGGATGTCGCTCTATGTGGGTGCTCTGTATGAAAACCTATGAATACTCAGTTAGCTTGCCTCCTTATGGATGCATAGTGGATGCATAGTGGATGCCTCTGTCTGTGAGTTCACCTGTCTGTGGTACTTAGTGGATTATCTGGCTATGGATGCACAATGAGTGTTGCTGTCTGGATGTGGCCAGTGGATCCCTTTTTGGTGTATGCAGTCTTATTTGGCACCGTCTTCACACCCCAACATTCTGCAAAGTGACCGATTTTAAGTAAAATAAACGGACATTCGCTAATTTTTGTATGAAGTGCATTAAGCACAACAAATATTAAGATGGACAAAGAAAGAAATCACTGAAAGAATGACCAACACATCACGAGCAACACAAAAGAGGTGATGGCTGTAAGATTTAGAATTCATCTTTACCTCTGGCATTGCACTGTTCAACCTTACAGACAACTGTTCTTCGCCTGCCAAGCCATTACAAAAGGGGACAAACCATATGCAAATCAGGTTTGGTCCCACCCCAAAAAGGAAGCCCATCCCAAACTGCTTGGTCACATACTTTCTGCACTAGAGCACAGCATCCCCAGACATGTTTCGGCCTCATTGTGCATCTTCAGTGAGGAGTAGCTTGGGTCTCTAGGCACAGCATGCAGGGGACCCATGTCTGGGCATACCTGTCTCACTTGGATTGGCAAAAGAAAAACAAAAGACGTGATTGCTGGAAGGTTTAGAATTAATATTAACCTCTGGAATTGATCTGGCAACCCTCCAAACCACTGTGCTTCACCTGCCAAGCCATTACAGAAAGGGTAAAGACCATATGCCAATCAGGTTTGGTCCCACCCCACAAGCCATATTTCCGTCCAGCATGAGTCCAAGACCTTCTATTGGCCCTTTAGCCCGATCATTCAGAAACTCTCATTTATTTATTTATTTAGATTCTAAAAGAACTTTTAAAAAATAAAGCAAGATTAAAATACATGTACATTTCCTAACATTAAATTACGTTACACAATGCAATCGACCAATAAATAACTTAATTTCCAGTACTTTTGTTAAAATTACGTAAATTGACATTTCGTAATATAGTCAATAAGTTGCATAGTTACAAGATTACAAAATTACAGTCTTAGAATGTGCTAAAAAATATTAAAATACTCTATAAAACTTTTCCAAATAAAATAAAATGTTAATGTATGGCTAGTTTACAGGTTTAGGTCAATAATTTGAATATAATATGCCACAATCAGTATAATGCAATGTGTAGACTCTCTGATCCAGAATTAAGACACCAGTCCCAAAATGCTGATGATTTAATAGAGTCGTAGTTATGCCCATATTGACCCAATATACTCATATAAATAGCCCCTAATTTTGTGCACTCTTTAAAAACATGTCTCGCAGTTTCTATAAATTATGTTTTTTTTACAGCCGCGATACACCCTTTTTTTAACAGCATCTTAGACTGGGCTCCCTGGAAGACTAAGAGAGGTAATTGGTTGAGTCGCAATCAAAGCATTAAGTTACACCCTTCTGAGCCGGAACTCTGGCGAAGTTAAGGCTGTGTTTTAAAATATTGAGGGATAACATTTGACGCGTACTTCTGCGCACATAAAGTTGCCAAGTGTTGATCATTGTTAACCCAGTAGTATTGCTCAACCTTCCTCTTGAATAATGCCTTCAGAGTTTCATACCTTGTTCCTCGTTTGCAATCTGGACACCAGCCCAACTTTGCGAATAACTTCTCGTTCAATGCTTTGAACTTGCATCAAATCCTCCCAATTCCTTCAAACGAATTCTTCCCATTATAGCTAGCAGCAGACATTTGGAGTTAGATTTGGCCTTTAACAATGATTCCCCTCTCCTCATGAGGAGCATGCCTGTCAATGATAACATGGCCAGTTCTAGTCTCACTTGAATGCAGTGCATTTCACTAAACACACACTTCATTGGGGGCACCCAGAGTGACCCCTGTCAATCACCTGCAGGAGAACATTTCCTCTATGTGGACGGCTGCACTGTTTTTTGTTAATATTTTGTTTTTTCTCATGTGTTTCACTCCCTTGTTCCCTCCCTTTGCCCTGTGGGCACTTTGAAACAGTATTTACTTGCTGTATAGGCGCCTAACAAGTGAACAGTAATCAAATAAATAAAGTAATTAACTAACCATCACAGAATTCACTCTGACAGAGACTGAACTGGCTCCCAGAGAAAATATGAGGCCCAATCACAGAGAGCAATGAAAGACATAGTTGGATCATGCTAAGAAGGACAATCGCTTTCATTACAAGTGCATGGTTATCTCCTTGATTCTATCTCCTCTTCTCTCACCTCTTTAGGCTGGCTCTCTTTTCACTCCCAGCTCAAATTCAAGTTCCTCTGTCTTGTTTTCAAATCCCTCCATGGTCTTGCCCCCCCCCACCTTCTCCTCCCTTCTCACTTTCTATACCCCTTCTCGCTCTCTCTGCTCTGCTAATCTCTTCCTACTCTCTCCTCCTCCCCCTCCCTGCGCCCCCTCCCGCTTCTGATCTTTCCAACTCCTTGCTCCCTTCCACTGGAACATCCTCCCCCTTCATATCCGCTCTTCCCCTTCCTTCCCTTCCTTTCGCTCTTCTCTCAAATCTTATCTTTTCCACTCGCCTCCTTAACCCCCTTCGTTTCCTCTTGCTCATTCGACCTCCTCTTCATTCCTCACCTCTTACCACTACTCTCCCTATACCTCCCTACCTCCTCTTCCTCTCACAATCATACATTCCCTCTTACTCCTGTTCTTACCTCCACTAACATCTCCCTTTCCCTCACTCACCTCTGCCCCTCCCTACTCCCTCCTCACCTCTGCAATATTGTAAATTGTTCTTTACACTGTTTTCAAGTTATGATTCAATTACCATATTATGCTTGTTGTATTATGTGTGTTCTCATGTAAAGCACTTTGGATTAAAGGGCTATATAAATTCAATAAAATAGAAACACAAATACAAGTTTGGCGGTGCAGGTAAAAATTGGAGTTAATTCCGTTACCTCAAAATGTTCCAGAATTACCACCAGTGGAATTACCGAGAAGTAATTTCACTGATTTTCGAGGTAAAGTGGATGATCTCCAGCTTCATGCTAGAGGTAGATACGCCACTTTACCTCCAGAAAGCGGTGGAATTAACACTCAGTAATTCCGCCGGTGATAAATCTGCCTAAAATCCCCAATGGTTTCCTGTGGACTCCATAAAATGGGAATTTACACCACCTACCACAACTTGTTTACCACGGGACCAAGTGGCAGTAATGGTAATTCCGTTTGGAGGTATTCCAGCAGATTTACTGCTGGAATACTGCCAAACTTGTAATTTGAAAGAGGCATCCAGCACCAGGTCTGGCCAGAGGCAGAAAATGCTGCTATGCAAATATAAAGATTATGCTCCTCATTCTGAGTTTCGTGCGTCCATCAAAGTTTTGCAGTAATTCCTTTAATGCCACTTTTTTGGCAGTAATGGCACTATCACCAGTTTTACTGCACAACCAAGCTATGAGTTTGGCCTTAAATTGGGGGAATTAGTCCAGTCAAGTGCTGGATGTAAATACTCAACCTTAATGGCCAAATCTTTAGACATTTCATGGGTGGATTTAGTGCCCATGGCAAATTCTCCAAATACCCCATAGAGTCCTACATACTCCTTGAAGGGGGACTATCACTGTTATACCACAATTTGTAACCCAATGGTAATTCTTCCAGACTGAGTGGTGATATCGGTAATCGAGTTTGGCAGTAATTCTGACAGATTCACCACCAAACTCGAAATAAGGCGGTTACGAAATGAACTGACTTCTGCCTTCTGCCCTGCAGGAGTATAAGGATGAGTAGTGGCTAAACTGAATATTCATCCCTCACACTTCTACAAAACAAGAGTGATCCCAATCATAAAGGTGAAAGAGGCTCAGTTAAGAGATATACCTTCTTCGCATTTTGCGGTAATGTCGGCCAAGGGCAGGCTATAATCTCAAGAGGGGTGTGAATGTGAAACAGTAGCAATCCAAACAGCAATAGTACTACAGTCGAAAGTAAAAGATTGGCCAATCAAGGTTCTAAACAAATATATATTCTTTAGTTAAACACACCAACATGCAATAAAAACTATACTAGAAAACACTAACAAAACCCCACCCCTGTAAAGGAAGACAGCGAAATGCAGAATGCAAAGATCCAAGAACTCTGGATACTTAGCAGGGAGGAAAAAGGCAATACATCACCA
Source organism: Ambystoma mexicanum (assembly GCF_040938575.1). Classification (NCBI taxonomy): domain Eukaryota; kingdom Metazoa; phylum Chordata; class Amphibia; order Caudata; family Ambystomatidae; genus Ambystoma; species Ambystoma mexicanum. The sequence goes on from NC_090931.1 coordinate 713,832,524, forward strand.
CAATGTTCAAAAGGATAGGCCTCTTGATGAAAACTGCAAAAAGTGAGGCTTAACCAATCTCTAGGGTCTCAACAAGTGGACCATTGGGGCTGGGGCCTGCCAACTGTACCTTAATCAGTCTTGGCAGTTGGATGGCGTTGAACAAGGTTTATTGTCTTTGTGCAAGTGGTTCAGATCAGGCTTGGATGTGGCAAGTTGCGTTAACCTAGCGAGGGAGCTGGCATTGAGCCGGGTTCAAAGTGATGCTTGTTTCAGTTCGATGAAGCATTTTAATGAAGTTGGTCGATGGGGCCACCAGGGTCATTTCAATATTCGATCACTGATTGAAGACGAAGACGCAGGGGGCTCAAGGGGTTTGGTTGAGACGCAGGGGTTCAAATTCTTCCACAGCAATGAGCATCTGGTTTGAGCAGAGGCAACAATGCACACAGCTTGTGCGGTACAGGGTAAACAGGTTTGAGGATGGAGCAACAGTGGTTCAAAGAGAATAAGAAGTGCCTAAGGTAGCACCACAGGTTCTGTTGGTTTGAATGCAGTTCAACATGGTCAAAATCCACCAAACCAGCAGGTTGGCTACTTAAGTTGCTGTGAATCCCAATACATGAGTTCTGGGACAAACTAAGTTCTTGATCTCCGTAGCCAAACTGTGGGGTGGCTGGATAGCACTTGCAGGAGTTGTACGCCTCCAGTGAGGTCCTGGATACCAGTGTAGCTGGCAGAGAGGCAGTCCTGGCTGTAGCAGCAGTTCACCCACAATGTACTCATAATTATGTAGTTTTGGAACAGAGGCGCAGATTTAACTGGAAGCTCTGCACCACAGTGACTTGGCTGTCCAAGCAGCTTTCAAAAGGGCACTGGTGACGTTTGAACCGGCAATGTACCACTGGAGATCAGGGCCTGCAGATCAGGGCCTGCAGATCAGGAGACTGATGCAGCAGGGTACATGTGTAACTATGCTTTTGGCATTGAGCTTAATGAAAAGGCGGGTCTGGTTAGTAGACCAACGTCTCTGAGGTGGAATTACCTGTATCATTTTAATTAATAAAAATCAAAAAGCCAGCGCTTCTACACCCTTGCCAATTGGTAATTACATTCATATGCCCCCCATTTCCCCAGCCGAAAAGGTTGAGAACCATGCTTCTAAGGGTCAGGCTCATCCCCAAGGCAAGACAATATACTGATGCCATCTGCAGTAGAATACTGAGATCCAGACTTAGGTGGCATATCCATTTTGAATCTCTGTAGAAATATTGCACAATGCCCACACTCTGGATTCCTCTCAAACATAGTCCAGTTGTTCTCTAAACCCATCAGCCACTTCCAAACGTGGGCAATGGACTGATCAACAATGTCTGGCTCGGCTGCACTGATCCTACTCCAATTGCACATTTACAGGTGCCTGTCTGACATTTAATCCTCTGCCCATAGTCTGGGAGTTCTATAACTGAGGCCCTGCGCAAATATGCTTTCCAGAGAGGAAATATTGTTTGGCAGGCAGAGGCCTGCAGAATGTTCTGTGCTAAACGAATAGCTAGAAGCATGGATTGGGATCCCCAGTCAGCTAGGACTCCTTGGGGATCCCATCTGAGAAATGTTACCTTTCTTCTTAAGATTGCCCAACCACAGTTAGTGTATTTAAAGGGGTCCGGTGTGCCACTCCTGCCTTGTCAGTACTTCAGCAAGGCTGGACAGAGTGCACTGTTTCTTTCATTTTTAAATCCACCCAGAGATTGTAAACTATCCAACTTGCTGTTAGATGTCCAGGCCACAGCTACGTGACCAGCAAGCATGTCAGGAGCGAAGTATGGTAGGAAACTCTTCGGGCCTGGGTGAACAATCAATTTATGACTGTGTCATGCCTCAGAATTCTTGGGATCCTTATCTTTGAACTGGTGAGGGCTTTAGCCTTGCATTTGTTCCCTGTATTAGAATACAGAGCCTTCGCTCTGCGCATGTCCCCCTTTTTTGAGTGGCACAGGCCCTCCGCTCTACGCCTGCTCCCTGGTCTCCTTCAACAGACATGCCAGAGTGCTACAGTCTATGTGTACCTGGCAATAGTCAACCTGACCTCAAACTCTAGCTGATGACAGTTTTTCAGTGCTGGCAGGCCCCTCTGGTCTGAAACCTCCCTGTCCACCATCTCAGGTTCCTTTTCTATGCAAGTAGGAAACCCTTAGAGCACTGAACCTGATGCTAACCCCATAGTCACAAGAGTCTGCGTATGGGGACCTCTTCACTTTATTAAGTTATAAAGGGCTGAAAACAGGCCAGCAGGCATAGGGAGTCATACTATAAGGAAGGTCAATGGAACAGTACCGTCTTCAATCCATGTTTAAAACTGGCAAACATGAAGGCTGCGAATTGGGGTGCCGTTTTTCTGCATTGTGGCAGGAGTCATGATGTCAGGGCTCATAGGCTCTGGGAAACTACACTTGCCAGTAGGCTAGTTGGCAAACACATGCTAGATGCGTAGTTGGGAGGCTGCCATGATGGCCTATTTATTACTGCCCCAGCCTGTGGTGCTTGCTAGTGATTTTTCTGGAACTAAGCAGTAACGGGCCGAGGTGTGGACAGGTGTGGATGCCAAGTTGGTGGTAAGAGGCGCATGGTGGTGAGCAACAGCAGAGAGGCGGCGGCAAGGCTTAAGGTTGGCACGGAGTGCCAGTCCACTCATTAGGAATGCAGGGGCCGGTATACGCTGTGCTCACTTCCAGCCGAGGCACAGGAGGCTCTTCCGGCTGGGAGCCATTCCTGCTACTATCTTCTACAATAGTTCAACTATGCCTGGGGCACTGTGGACGGGTCCCCAGGTGAAAGGTAAGTACACCATTGCAGAACTGCGTGGGCCAAAGGCAAAACTGTGTGGGCAAAGACAAACCATATGCTAGTAGTTACGGGCACGATTTTGAGAGACACGGTCCCTCCCTGGCGCAAAAGAGGGAGAGCCGAGTCAGACAAAGGGCAGAATTCTGTTGTGTTCTGCTACTTCATTCGCTACGTTACTTCATGCCATGCTTCCTGTTGTCTGTTCGATGTATAGTGCTGCTTGCTTTCCAGTCCTCAGGGACACCATTGTACATGTCTTTGTGCATCGTCTGGGAACCATCTGCTTCCAACTGGGCAATGAATGCTTGAATATGTGAAGACAGGAGGTCAGGAGGTATTAGAGAACAGGAGCTCTTGATTAAGGAAGAGCATTCTGGTACATGGGCAGCAGAATACTGAATAGTCATAAACTACTGTGATGTCATATGTCATGTGTTTTCCTATTTCCCCCTACCTATCCATTTACTTTTCCTAAACCTCTGTCCGGTTTCCCTCATCCCCCCTACCTATCCACAACTTCTGCCAAACCTTCTTCCCCACACTGGCTGCCAAGTGGTGACCTGTTATTCATAAAACCATGCACCCATACCAACCTAGGGTGGAGTGTCGACTTTCATTCGACTTCTGTGGTCATGGTGAAGTTGTGTTGTTTCTTCAGTGGGTCTGACATAATCACAAGCCCCCGATATGGGAAAAAACACCACCCAAGCCGAATGAAGTCTGACACTCTGCCATTGTCCGAGGTGTTAAAGGCCTTACAGGATATTCAAGTCAAGCTTGTGAATGCTCGACAGGAGACTAATTTGGTAAAAACTCAGGTTAATGGACCGATAGCCCAGGGAACACCATTACAGCGGGCTGCTACGCCTCTTCCTACGGACTCATCCAGTAGGTTAAATACAGTATTGGTACAGCAGTCTTTGGAGGTACCGCTGGCAGCAACTGAAAGATTTGCAGGGGATCCAAGAAAGTATTTAACAAGACTGTTCCCATTCTCTTGTCTGATCACCCCGTTCAAATGGTTGGCTTACCTATAGAAGGAAAGCAGACAGGAGACGAGTCTGCCAGACCTCCCACCCTTATTCGTAAAGCTTGAATACGGGTACCTCAATATTGAAAGAGATCTGTTCCAAAAATTGCCCCCCTTGAGATCAAAGGGTAATAGGGTCTCAAAGCCTTGGTTTAGTCTTCCACTGGTCCCACTGCAGAGGCAGGTGCGACAAACCAATACAATAAGGAGGAAAAGTAAGTTGGCAGACGACGCCAAGAAGGCTAAGATGGCACTAAAGACCTAAAAGGCAGCCATCTTTGAGGCCAAAAGGGATTTTCTTCACAGTGAGATCGAGCGGGCTGGGAACCAGTCAAGGGAAGTGTACTCAGTGGTTTCTAAATTCTGAAAGCCAAATTGCATTGCTGCTTCCCTTGGTCCCTCCTAGGCACAGGTCAAAGTCTTTAATATCTTTTTTGAGGAAAGGATTGCAGCAATACAGAAGAGTTTTGAGGCATCAATGGGTGGGGTGGGGCCTTCAAACTCACAGGTAGATTTTGTAGCACCGGTGAACTGGGGGGCTGAGGGGAGTTTTAGGTTTCAACCTGTGACAGAGGAACTGATATATTCCCTCATAGTAAAACTTAAGTCAACCAATAATCTTGCATTTGTGTTGCCTGCCTGCACCGCTAGGCGGTTAGCCCAGAATATAACACACTTTATGACCACCTTCATGAACAAATCCCTGACACCACTTTAAAACAAATCCAACTTGGATCCAGCCATTCTAAAAAACGACCAGCCAGTGCTGGCCTGGCTTGGCCAGCCAAAGTGTTGGAGAAAGTGGTCACTTCCCAATTTCAAACCTTTGTGGAAAAAGAGGGACTGCTGGACAAACTCCAATAAGGATTTTTGTCCAAAGCACGGGACGAGACAGCTCTGTTGGCAGTGAACAATGATCTGTTGGAGGTCGCGGATGGTGGCGGAACAAAACTGCTGTTGATTCTGGACTGTTCCGCGGCCTTCGCCACTGTTGATCATGGAGTCATGCTGGATCGTCTTAGAAGAGTGGGTAAGGTCTCTGAACAGGCCATGGAATGGTGTAGATCTTTCTTGACAGATAGATCCGAGTTTGTGTCTTTTGGGGATTACACCTCCAAACCTATTGTTTTGAGGTGCAGGGTCCCAAAGGGATCGTGGCTGTCCCCACTGATTATTTATCTTTACATGCGCCCAGTCCTAAATATAGTGAGGTGTCAAGGTTTAAGTTTTCACTCATATGCCGACAACACTCAAATCTATATCAACACCAAGAATATGGAGGACACTTTCATTAAAGTTAATCAGTATCTGGCAGACATTGATAGATGGATGGCCAAAAATCAGCTGTAGCTTAATTCAGCAAAAAACAAGATTATTTTGCTTGGTCCAAAGAAGCAAGTTTTGAACACCAAGGAATCCTTTACCCCTAGCATCTTTGGTGAGAAGCTACAATTTGCCTAAAAAATCAAGAATTTGGGCTGTGTATTGCAGGAGAATCAAGGAAGTAAAGTGGAGGTGGGGGCTAAGGTTACGGCAGTGTACTACTCTCTGCGGATGCTCAGGAATGTGTTACCATTCCTACCGGCAGAAGATCACATGGCTGTTGTGGGGGTTATGACAAACACCCACCTGGAATACTGTAACAGTTTGATGATGGGTATACTGGGCAAGCAAATATACAGGCTACAGAAGGCCCAGAATGCTGCGGTGAGGCTGGTGGGCCGGTTGGGCAAAAGGAAACAGGTCTCCCCATTCCACATTACCTTGCACTGGTTGGCGGTCGAGGATCGAATTAAATTTAAAGTGACCTGTTCAATCTTTAAATGAGTTAATGGGCTGGCCCCGGAGTACCTCTGTGCCAAAGTCTGACGATACTACCATGCAAGGGCGTTACGCTCAGGGGATAAGCTTCTATTGAGTATCCCACGCACAGTGTTTGTCTCCAGAGGTGATAGGAGATTTGGAGTCTATGGACCCAAATTATGGAATGAGCTACCTGTGGAGATTAAGTCCTGCCAGTCACTGTCCCAGTACCGGAAGGCTCTTAAAACCTTCCTGTTTAAATTGAATCTGCCCAGTTTTATGGAGGGCCTATGCACATGAATTGTGTTACACCTCATCCTGAGGTTTTTGGTTTCCATCTGCGCCTGTATACAGTTAAGTCTGTTTGGAGCGGGGTATAAATGCTCAAATGAAATCAAAGTACTCCATTTTCTTGACTCAATGCCAGTTACACTTTCTATGTAAAGCAATGGCCTTTGAGGCCACTCAGGTGAGAACTGCATTTGGAATGTCTTATTTGTCTGTAGATGTGACAGCCTGGTCCATTCCTTTGGTACAAAAGGAGGATCGGATGTATAAATGGAATCAGTTCATCGAAGAGTTCAAGCGATTGTTTGGTAGAATGAATGTGTCTTTAGCCCAGGATAAGGAGTTGCTGGGGTTGAGATAGGGAAATAGGGACTTGGTAACTTTTGTCACACATTTCAACTTATTTCTGGTGGAGACAGATTGGCCTGAACCCAAGCAGACAGTACTATTTTATCAGGGTCTCAGTGATGCTATAGCCCATATAGAGCCACAACCCAAGTCATGCAGTGCACTTATTGATTTGGTGTTAAGATTAGACCATAAATTCAGTGAGAGAAGGCGAAAGAGGAAAAAGGTGGAGGTGGTTCCATTTGTATGTTTAGATAAATTGGCAGTGTGAGGGAGATGGGAAGGTTGAATAACCTTTGTTTATACTGTGGTAAATCAGGTAATTACATAAGAAATTGTCTCAATACTGCAGTACACAGTGCAGACCGGAAGTGGCCAGAGTCAGGTTAAGAGTTGGCTCAGTAGATGGGGGAACGACTACACCAAGTCTTGCTGAAAGATAGTTCCCAAGTCTGGTGCCCAATACCATTCAATACCATTCAGAATAAGACTCCCCATTTGTACATACTTGTGACGTTACTATTCACCAACACAAAGGAGACAGTCTCTGCTATGGAAGATTCTGGTGCAACAGGAAACTTCCTAGATATCAGCCTTGCAACCAAGTTGGGGGTGCCCATTAGGTGAAAGGGGGTAATTGAACCAGTTCGAGCAGTGGATGGATCTTGTTTACTGTCTGGACCAATCACGAAACAAACACAACCTCTGAAGATGTTGTGTGCAAAAGGACATGAGGAAGTGATCACCTTTGTTTTGATTGCCGCCCCCCAATTTGGGTTGATTTTAGGAATGCCATGGTTGGTGACACATAATCCAAGGATTGATTGGGAGGCGTGTACTCTAACATTTGACTCCTTGTGGTGTGAGGGCCACTTAAGAGAGGCATTGGGTCCGACAGCATACTTGGTGGAGGGGGCAATTCAGGCCAACATTGGGGCGGTGGTTACAAATCTGCCAGAAGAATATCAGGGGTTTGCAGAACATTTTGACAAGGCAAAGGTGGAGACCTTACCTCCACATAGGACTTGCGATTGTGTAATTGATTTTGAACCTAACGCAAAGCTTCTACGAAGTCATATATATGCTATTTCCAAGAAGGAAACACAACATTTGCGACAGTACTTGGATGACATGTTAGCTTGTGGGTTCATTCAGCACTCCAACTCACCAGTCTCTTCTCCTTTATTCTTTGTGCCTAAGAAGGAGGACTTGTATTGACTACAGAGCCTTAAGCAAGGTTACCATAAGAAACAGGTTCCCTTTACCTTTAGGGGCCGATTCATGGAACAAATGTGCGCCGAAAATCTTGGCGGAAGCTGGCGCAAGCGTGAAAAAGCAAGCGCACACGTGCGATTCATGAAGGGCCTGCGTGTGTTTTCCCTGGGCACACAGGCACACGGGCGCACACGTCATTGCAACATCCCGAACGCCGTGCGCGACGCGCACAGGGAAAGCGCACTACGTCGGTGCACACACCAAAAAGGGGGCGGAACACGGGGCATAACACGCAGAATGGGGAACAACACGTGAAAAAGAAGGCGTAACTGGGGAAGTACTGCAGGGAAATACACGGAACGCCCACACACACGCGAACAACACGTATTCATGGAATCGAATACGGGAAACCCGCGCACGCTAAAAGATGCGCACAGGTGGCAACACGTCCACCACACGAAGGCAGACGGAAGCGTCCCCACACACAGTATAAAAGTGTGCGCAAACAACAAACACGTATATACAGCTGCGATGAATGCCCCATTTGATCGTGGGACACCGCAGGAGGAGGAGAATAGCCAGGGCCCGCATTTTTTTTCCCCGGACTAGCCTTTTTGGGATGCCTGATGTCCAGGTCTATGGCAGGTATAGGTTTCCACCTCGTATCATCCTAGACCTGGTCAGGGAGTGGGAAGATGACCTTACATCTCCCACCCTGTCCTCCCAAGCATTGAGCCCCTTGGAGAAGGTGCTCAATGTCCTGCATTTTTTGGCCACTGGGTAATTTCAGTGGACAACTGCCATAGTGGGTGGGGTCTCACAGGCCACGCAGCCACGCTGCCTACACCAGGTGTTGGCAATCATGACTGCGCACCCAATCAGTCTGCAGGCACATATACATGCCCAGAACACCCACAGAAAGGCAGGCCATGGTCCAGGACTTTTACAGGGTGGCACACGTCCCCAAAGTGCTCGGTGCCATAGATTGAACCCATGTGGCCCTATGTCCTCATAGGGCCACTGAGCACATCTATCAAAACCGCAAGCACTGGCATTCCATCAACGTGCAGGTCGTATGCGATGCCAAGGGAATCATCATCTCTGTCTATGCAAACTACCCTGGCTCTACCCATGACAGTTTCATATACAGAATGTCTACCCTGAGCCAGGCCCTGGAAGCTGGGAAGCATGGCGACACATGGCTCCTAGGTGAGTACAAATGCCTGTGCACATGCATGCATGTCACACACAGACAAATACACAAACCCAAATAATCACAACCATTATCACCTCCCCAGGGGACAGTGCCTACCCTCTGAGCAACCACATGATGATGCCAATCCGGAACCCCACCACACCATCCCAGGTAAGATACAACGCTGCCCATGTTGCAACCAGGGGTATTGTGGAGCGCACATTCGGAGTGCTCAAGTCACGCTTCCGCTCCCTTGACCACTCTGGTGGCCAGCTACTATATGCACCCCCTGTAGTGTGCAGGATCATTGTGGCAGCATGTGTCCTACACAATGTTGCAACACGGCAGGGTGCACCGGTGGACATGGTGGTGCCCCCACATCCCCAACCACAGGCACAGGTGCTGCCCATGGGAGGGGAAAGGGCACATGGCAAGGCAGCCCGGACCCAGCTTGTGGCCACATTTTTCCCCTAAACTCCCACCCCTGCGGAGTGCACACAGGCCTGGCACATACCAAGTGACAATCGATGATGACAAACAGACAGTCAACTGTCACAACCTTACCACCCTGAGAATGTTGCCATGGAAGTGCTACATTGTGTGCATCCCTGGCTACTTAAACATGACCAATCCTGTGTGAGCAAAAGGAACACATACAAGGTGTGTATCATCCCCCCCACCCCTGTGCAAAACAGCCCATGACAATCCCTGGTATGTCACCCAAACCCTCCCAACCCTCATCACCCTTGTCTGCCACACCATGACATGGCATGCAATAGCAAAAGCCCAACACATGAACAATAAGATACAAAGTGACATGTGATAAATGGAAAGTGGCCAGAGACAATGACGCCTGACATGGAATCAGATGAAATGACTGACTAACAACCTCCCACACATACCAAGTCATACACAAATGCTTTCCACCAGTCGTAGCATGAACACAACACTGAATGCTTGTTCACATGCACATTGGGCAAGGCAAAATTGCTACTCCCAAAACCGTGTGCTGTGTGTGTCTCCTGCAACACACTGCTCAGCACACAGCACAGTGAGCAGCCATTGTGTTGGTGATGCACCTTGAGCATCACATGAAAAGGACAAACAAAATAAATAACCAATTGACGCATGTACAGGATCCCCAAATGGTAATAGATCATGTGCTGCAGGGACACAGCGTGCCTGTGAAGGCAATCTGTGTGCACCTGTGGCCATGGAAGGGTGGTTGTAGGTGTGGTGGAGCATCGTGCAACTGTGTGTGTCGGTAGGGAAATGCACTCAATATATGCATGTGAAATCAAGTGACCCACAGTGTCCTGTACACATCACATGTGAACATTGCCCATGTGTACACCCCAGCATGTCAAACCACACCAATCCCATGACACCTGAAAAGTAAAGACAACACAGGAACACACATTGACCAGCAGAACACATCATGTACATAGTACCCCACAATTACAATGTCAGAGTGCCCAAACACTGTAGCCCAAGCCAACTGTCCAACAACAAAAGGCCCTCCCTCATTTACACATCACCATGACCTTCTGAACAACTGGGTCTGGGGTATGTAGCCTTCTTCCTTCAAGTCTACCTGGCTACAGGATCACCCTACCCCTTGGTCTCCATGTTCCACCTTGCGTGTAAATAGGGTCCAGTCCCCTCAGAGGCCACCTTCACTGGTAAAAATACCAAATCGCAGAGAACTCCAACGAGCCAAACCCCCAAACCAGGGAAAAAGCCTGTAGGCACCAAAAAACCCTGGAAGAGTCTCTAGTGAATGACTCAAAGTAGCAGAAAATGTCCAAGCCCATGTCCAAGCAGAATGATAGAACAACCAAGGTAGCACAGTTCAACAATGGTCCAACAGGATGGGTACCATTTACTGTACATAATATTCAATAAGGATGCAACAACTGATGGGTAGTGTCACAGCTCTGGTGTCCAGGCACAGGAGTGGCACGAACCAACCACCCCCTCCGTGGTCTGGGCGCCTGCAAGGTCAAACTTACACAGGCCTCCAAGACCCCGCCGGGGAAGGAGGGTCAGGGATCTGTTGTTTGGACAGGCATTGGTATTCAGGATACCCGGAAAGAGGGGCAGGAGAGGGGAGTTGTATTGGCAATGGAAAGTAGGCAAAATACAAAATACATCTATTGACAATAACACATACTCAATCAGAGAAAACATGTTCATCATGCACATTGCACCAAATGAGTCAAATGCAAGCCAAAGAGAGACTTATCTCTGGGGTGAGTGCTGGCCTCCTGCCTGCACACTCTCAGGTCCGGTAACAGGAGCAGTTCAATGCTGCAAAGAGAGCGTGAGTTACTAATCTGTGTGTGTTTGCAACACACGCACACGACACCATTCATGCGCCAAAGTAAGTGACTTCTCCACAAAGAAATACTCTTGTCTGCTGCTATGTACGTATACGTTAGCTTGCCCCCGTGATGGTTCATACACTGTCAATGCAGTAAGGCAGGCGCACGTGGGCGAGCGAGAAATGGAAGACCAATGCGTCAAGAATCACACATGATACAATGGTCCCTGGGTGAGCTGCTAGATGCATATAGTGAGGTGCAACTTCAGTACAAGTCGTGTTCTGGCAGCCACGGATTTCAATAGGTAGTGCACGTGGCAATTTGCACATGCAAATGATATGCTCTGCACATTAGCCTGTTCCTCGCTGGGTGTCCCTGTGCACTGTATCATTTTCTGGCTAGGAACGCTACTGCGCTAATAACTCAGCTTCAATGGAGCATGGGGGACTCGAGGATATGTTCAACGGCCCCTGCATGTGCCCCTGACAACTTGTAAAGGTACTTGGCATTTGGCCCTCAATGCATCTGAGCTGTACCGTTCGCTTCTACAACAATGCCTGGCTAAGCTCCCCAGCACTGGTGCTACTTAGCATGCATGTGCAAGTGGCCTGGTGGAAGGTTGGCTGCGGTGTGGCCCCTTGTGCTGCTCACCTTGCTTGGAGCTCCTGGAAACATGTCTGCTTCTGTCGGACGTCTGAGCACAAGCCATGTGCTTCTGCTTGCGCACACATGCGTACGTCTGCACCACCGAATGTGGGCAGGTTTCAGTAGTACTTGGCCCTGTGTCTGCTGGCAAAGGTAGTCTGGAGGCTCATTTTCCTGCAGAAAGGGCATAAAAGATATTAACAAGGCTGGAAAGTTCACTGTGTGTGTGTCTTCATGCTAGTTGTCACTGGGCCAGGTTAGAGACTAAACATCCGAAACTCCTCCCACCATCAGTGTGACTTTGACAGGCAAAGGGTGCAGGCTACTGTCTACAGCATGAAGTGCATCAAGCACATATACAGGCAAGAAAAGAACACACATCACAATCCACATCAATTAATGGAGATATCAATCATGTACTCACCCAAATTGATCACAGACATGGCGTGGATAAACCCCCCTCAATTCCCACTAGGGGTGTTAACACAAGTAGTACAGCAGCAGACAGGCCACAGATATGATGAAAGTCTAAAGTCCTTGTGCAAATGTTTGTTACACAGAACCATCCTTGTGAGCCCATGGATAAGGGAAGCAGGAGTGGCCTATGTGAGTCAGGACCCCAAGCAGCAAACACATACACGAGACAAGCTTGAAGGGCCCAGCTGGAACAGACAGTGGATGCTTTCAAAAGCCACAAAGCACCACACTGTCACATGAATGCACAATAGACAAGCAATTTTAAACTATATTAACTAATTAAACTAACTATAAAAAACCTATATTACCTAATTAAACTAACTATGAAAAACCATATTAACTAACTAAACTAAAAATAAAAAATGGCCACATATGACCTGGGTGGGGGGGCACCCAGGAGGGGGGAGGAACTCATGAGGGGGGAGGTACAGGGTGCACCTCAACACCCACATGCAATGATGTTGAGACAAAAAAAAACCTCTGTGGGCTCAACGCCTGCACAGCACGACCTGTGTGGGAGATATCTCGTCGTCCGAGTCACCCTCTTCCTGAAAAGGTTGACGTGGCACAGTACCCTGACCACGCCTAGGCACAGCTTGCCCCTCATTGGCAGCAAGCCTGCAGGATGGGTGAGCCTGGTTCTGTGCGGCAATGACACGTAGGTCAGCATGTAGAACCTTGCGTGATACGCATGCTTCCTCTTGCAAGGTAACACGTGCAACACAGAGTTATTCCTGCGTGGCCTGGCCGGACAACTGGTACACCTCACGGCAAGCACGTAGCTCAGCCGAGATGGTATTCTCTAGCTGCTCCAACCTCTCCTCTGACCGCGTCCTCTGGGACATCATGAGCACAGCCAGAGTAGATTTGAGGGATTCAAAGTCAACCCTCATGGCCTCCATGTGTGCCTCTGCGTGAGCAGCAATTGATTGACGCAAAGACACAATTTCAGCCCGGCGTGCCCTGTCTGAGGCTGCCATGCCCAGCCTGAGCGCGGGCCGTGGACTGTGCCGCCCGCTGCTGGAGTTGCACATGCCTAGCAGGGGGGAGCACGGATCGGGCCACACGTTCCATGCTCACAGCGATGTTATCAATTGTTTCCCCTGGTGTTCTGAATTGGCATTGGCAAAACGGAAAGGTGATGGCTAGAAGGTTTTGAATTAATCATAACCACGGGCAAAGCTCTGGGCAACCCTCCAGACCATCGTTTTTTAGCCTGCCAAGCCATTACAGAAGGGGAAAAGCCATATGCAAATCAGGCTTGGTCCTACCCCAAAAGGGGGAGTCCAGCCCAAACTGCTAGGTCACATCCCTTCTGCACGGGACCACAAGCATCCCCAGACATGTTTCAGTCTTGTTGGGCGTCATCAGTGAGGAGTAGCTTGGCCCAGAGCAACGCCAGTGGTACAGATGCATTCAAAACCTTCCACCCATCACTTTTGTGGTAACAGTTTGTCTCACTATGTGAGAGAGGGTATGCCCAGAGGTGGGTCCCTTGCTCGCTGCGCCATAGGGAACCAAGCTGCACCTCACTGAGGAGGTCCAACAAGGCCGAAACATGTCTGGAGTTGCTTGTGTTTCTATGCAGAGGGGACCTGGCCTAGCAGTTCGGGCTGGGCTGTTACCATTGGTGACAGTACCAGACTGATTTGCATATGGCTGGACTACTTTTGCAATGGCACAGACGGGCAAAAAAACGGTGGTGTGGAAGGTTGCCCAGAGCAACGCCAGTGGTACAGATTTATTCAAAACCTTCCACCCATCACTTTTGTGGTCACAGTTCTGAATTGGCAACCATGGCTTGCTCCCACTCAGTACACCCCAGTGGCGCATGGCCACCGTGTTGCTGGGCTTGACACCTGCGGGGCCCAAGGACATGCCGTCCTTGTTGGGTTGGCATCACCCTTGGCTGCAGGACCACATTCCTCCATCGACGTGATGCCCCAAGCACATCAGCAACTGGTGTGGAGGGTGACCCTGCATGCCGATCCACCACAGGCGGAGGTCCCACCACCGTCTGGCCCCTCAGTGCAGGTGTCACGGACAGAGGAGCGTCCACATCAGAATCACTCACCCCTGACGAATGGACCCAATGCACATCCAACTCAACATTGTCGTCAGAGTGATCATCCGGGCTAGACTCATTGCCAAGATGGTCTGTAACACATGTGGGTTCTACCACCCCACGACCCCCACTTTTGCCGGGTTGCTAGTGTGATAGCAAACCTGTGTCTGGCATGACAACATCATCCTCTGGCTCCATTGCGTCATCATCTGAAAAGTGGAGAAAAAATAACATTAGTACACATGTCAGAAGCACATAACACACACACACACACACATAGACATCACACAGACAGCCAACACACGAAGCAGACATGCCACACACAAATGAGAACCTGGCATGCATGCTTTGACATAGCATCAGTGAGTAGGCATGTAGAACGGTGTAACATGGCTCAGAATTGGGTTGATGCAGTGCAGAACATGTGTACGTTACCCACTATCTACATGAACAAGTACATCATGACGTGTATGAATAAATGTGAAGGCAGTGCAATGGCAAGTTCAGGCATCACGTGCAATGTGCATGCAATGGGTTGCATGGCTACAAGCAAACCCCCCCCCAAGTGAAAATGCAGGGATGCATTGCATGGCAGCGAAAGGGTGACCAGAGACCTGTGTATTGGCAGACAGTGTTGACTAGCATCAATTGCATCATCTGAGTCAACTGACAACACAGCAAATGATGATGGGACAGTAAGCAGGACACATGATGAACCCTTAGTGGTACACCCATGTGCGCAGAAGCCACTACACCAGTTGAACAGAGTCAGTGGGCCTGAAACAGGGGGAGGCCTGTGCCCCACACAGACTGTGACACTCTACACGTGTGTGTGATGCAGGACTGAGCCAGAGTGGGCATGGAATGGATGATCAAATGCCATGAAATGTAGGTCATCCTGGACACGTATTACAATGATCATCCAGTCAAGGACACATAGGGACATGCATGGAATGCACATGGAGCATGAATGGGCACTCATGTCCCTGCGGAGCATCTGCCATCTGCACAGTCCAAGTGAGACACCCTGCATGAAGGACAGAGGATGTACCCCACTGCATGTGTCTGGCAGGTTGGCTGGTGGAAGTTTGCATGTACATAGGAATCTTGAATAGCCCATTGCAGTACGCCAACATGATGCACACCAGTGCAATGGTGAAATTGAGGTGCAGGGGAGTAGAGGGGCAAGGGAGCATGCCTACGTGGAGTACCCGCATGCAGGTAGAGGACACATGCACGTCAGTCATGCAATGACATAGTCCCAGTGCTGAGAGAAAAGACACCCCAGGCTACATGCAGAAGGGCCAGTGAGCTGGAACATGGACCGGAGGGGCAGCCGTGTGACTAGCATGTAAGTAGGGTGCAAGTGTGGTAATGAGGACAGTCCCCGTCTGCTCTATATGTCCACCCCCCTGCACTGCAGGCACGCATCAGTGAAGAATTGCATGACTTCCACATGAGAACCATGTACACATGACATGTAGTGGCAGTCAAGCACAACACATCACACAAGCAAAACACACATGGCCTCGACAAACACGCGACAACACTCACTGAACGGGGCATCAAAGTCCAGCATCTCTCCCACTCCTTCGACCATTCCTGGTGGTATGAACCCCGCAATGACTGACTTGTGCAGAGTGAGGTCTTCCTCCTCAGGTGGTGACCCACTGCCAGTCACCAGAGTCATGTTGTAATTAGAGGTACGCTTTGCCTTAGTGCTGCGTTACTGGTCATCCCAACACTTTTTGCACTCTTGAGCTGTGCGCAGCTTATGGCCGAATGCACTCACATGATCCCCAACTTGCTTCCAGTGGGTATTACAATGGGTAGCCATAGTTTGACAATTCGGCCCCACTAGCATATCACGGTTGTGTCCTGCACGTAGTCCACAAGGAAGTCCAGTTCCTGCACGCAGAAAGGCTTCTTCCTCGACGTGCTGGAGCCCGTAGCTGTGTCTGGGGTCCCAGCCTGTACTGCAGGTGCAACCTTCCTCCTCTTGGATGGTGTTCCGGACCCTGGCTGGCAAATGCTGCCCTGATCAGTATGGGCAGTAGCGCCGGTGGATTGAACCGAGGGAGTGGCAAAAGGAACAAGGATGGAAGCCCTGACTTGCGTCAGTGGCTGCTGGATGCCCTGGAATGGACCCTGCACAGTAACATCCGCTGTGCCAGGGTCATTGACGGGACTGTCCTGCATGGTAGACTCACAACCAGGGTGGTGTCTACTGCATCTGCCCATCCACTTGCCAATACTCGGCTAGTCGGGGCAGCAGATGACATCACTGCCCCAGGGACACGTGCCTCAGTCAGGGCAGCCCTGTGCGCACCTACGGTGTGCCTCCTGACCTCCTGGAAATCTTCCATGGACTCTTCAGGTGCCTGAGCCTGGGTGGTGGTGTCCACAGCTGCACCTGCAGCTACCACTACCCTTGGGCCCGTGGCAGTCGATGAAACGGACTGCCGGGTCACATGGGTGCCAGTGCCAGATGCAAGAACTGCATCTCCCAGAGCCGCAGGGGGTGGTGGCATGACTGCACCAACATGTGGCACAACATCGTGCTGAACTGGCGCACCCCTGCCTCTTCCCCCTCTGCAGCCACCCTGGACACCCTGGAGTCCCCCTACTCCCTGGTCACCCTGGCCACGTCCGTGACCACACCCGCCATGTGGAGTACACCCAGCTGAGGCGTCCCTCACATTTCGTGGCCTCCCAGCCATGGCACAGATGTAGTAGTGCCAGCACAGATTTGGTAGTGCCAATGGGAGGTGTACACGACAATTGTCCTGGGCAATTGGGGTGATGGGGTTGGGATACAAGATGTTAACAGCACCCCTGCACCTGCAAGGCTGTATGTGACCCTGGTGATAAGGTGATGGGTCACGCAACGTTCAGGCACCTCAAAACTGCAGTAAAACCATGCACGCAACCCCCAGTATCCCACGTGTGTGGAATTAACCTCCCGCAGTACGCGGTGGCACCCAGGGACACGGAAAACACGTACGCGTGGGACACGCAGGCTACTATGACCTCGAAAATGGGTATGTGATACACAGGGGCACTCGCAGTGGGAAAAATAGCATACGTGACTCACCGTCAGACTAGCGTGATAATGAAAAACACGCGTAGCCAATACCCGTGCCAAAAGAAGAGATACGTCCTTGATCCGCTGTGAGGATGTGATGGTGCGCGAAACAACACGAAGTAGCAACATACACATCAGGCTCCACGAAAGGCACGTGCAGCGAACTGCTGGCCCCGCTCACCTTTAACCCATGCTGAGGGAAACATCCGCGTGCGTCACTTCACATACGCGCTATGGGCCTTTCCTCGAATTACACGCAGTAACACGCGTACGTGATTTTTTTGCACGTGCGGATGCACCCGTGCTGAGGGAAACGCCCGTGCGTATCCCTCAAGGCCATTTTCCTGCCCCCCAGATCCCCGAGCATGCTCCCACCTGCCATCTGCTGCTGCCTGCCTGCCTGCTGGCCACATGCCCTGCCATTTGGTGCCTGCACGTCAGCCATTTGCAGGGGTCCAGTTGCTGTGACCACCCCTGCTGGAACAGAAGACTCCCGACTGGTATTCCATCGCTCCACAGCCCAGCCCCAGGACCCAGTTGCCCACCCACACCTGCCTCGGGGGTTGCCATGTCCGACACAACACCATCTGGCACCAGTGGCAACCCCCCAGCAGAGAGGCAGAGGGTTGCCAGCTTCAGTGCCAATGAAGTTGACATCCTGGTGGAGCAAGTCCTGGGGCATTATGATGCCCTCTTTGGAAGTTCACGCAACGACAATGAAGGACGGAAGAGGATCTGGAAGGACATCGTGGCTGCCATCAATGTGGAGGGGGTGGCAGCCCGCAACATGCAACACGTCTGGAAGTGCTGGGAGGACTTCAGGTCCAGGACCCTCAGCAAGGCCCAGCGCCTCTTGAAGGGAAAGCATGCAGAGGGGTGCCGGGTCCGCCTTAGCAGCATCCAGATGAGGGTCCTGGAATGCATAAACCCAGCGCTCCACCACCAGATCCTTCTGGGGCAGACCCGTCCGGAGTCGAGCGGTAAGTGACCATGTCTACTGATTGGACGATGTGCATGTTGAGGTGTGGCAGGAGTGTGCAGGTTGGACATATGTCTTGGAAGGCCCATGTATGGATGTGTATGTACAGGGACATGAGCCTGCCGCATGTGAGTCCAGTCATGTGTGAGGCACATCAATGGTGTATGTGTTCGAATGCATGGTGCACAAATGCATGTTTCGGTACACACATGTTTTGAATTATGTGTATGTAATGTGGCTTGTTGTGGTGTGACAGATGGATGCTGGTTCCACCTTCAAGTATGTGCACAATGTACATGTGCGTGTGTGTGTATTTTACATGTGTGCCACTAATAATAATAATAATAATAATAATAATAATAATAATAATAATAATAATAATAATAATGATACACCATGGATACATGTGACACTGACATGTAGGAGGCTGATTGGCAGATGTGACATGGATGCCGATGATTTAACTGCGACAGGTGGTGGAGATGTTAGATGCATGTATGTCTGGTGACGTTTGTGCATGTGTTTGGCACTCCCTGTGTTGCATGTGACGTCAGGGTAACCTTTGGAAGCCCATGATGTTGTATGTGCTTCCTGCTGCAACATTCCTGTTAATTTGCACATGTGTGTGGGTTCAAATGATAGATGTGTTGGAGATTGTGATACCATGTGTGAAGTTTGACACTGCCACTCATATGCAACTGTCATGTGTGTATCAGACCGACCATTGTACAGGGCCCTGATGTCTGTGTTCTGTCTCTCCCTGTCTGCAGCATCAACTGATGAAGAGGGCGGAGACGGTGCTGTGGAGCACAGTGGCAGGTATCCCACCGCCAGCCGGAGACGCAAGGCCCAGCTCCCCTCCCATGTTGTCATCTCGTCGGGGAGTGAGGGGTCTGGTGCCGCATCCGTGGCCGCAGCTTCCGAGGGTAGGTCCAAGAGGCGGAGGTCAGAGGTGGACTCCTCGGCAGCAGAAGGGGCAGCTGAGACCCCACAGGGGCCTATGGAGGAAGATGGCATCGAGTCATCCAGGTTGGTGGAGGGTTTGGTTGAGGAGGAGGCTGTGGAAGGGCCACACACAGGGTGTGGAGGGGGGGATTCCACTGGTGCTAGTGGTGCAGTCCAGGGGCAGGGACAGGAGGCAGCACATGTGGCCGCGGAGATGCCTGTGTGTAATCCTGTCCCGGATCCTGTGACTGCATCATCCTGCACCAGCAGGGATGCCTTCGTCCAGACCCGTTTTCAGCGAGGGAATGAGCAAACTACAACTGTCCTTCCTCTCCCTGCGGACATGGCAATCCGGGACCATGTTGACCCTGTCCTGGCTGAGGTGGCGTTGTGTCAACTTGGCATCCAGGATAACATGCAGGGTTCTCGCGAGGACGCTGCACATTATTTTAGATGCCTCGTTCACCGCGTCGACTGGCTAGGAGGGATCACCGGTGCCGGGTTACTCTGTGTGCTGGACCTTCTACCGACCCCCTCCTCAACTGAACCCCCAATGAGCCAGTCGTCCTCCGTGCCATATCCCTGCCCACGTATCACCTGGGCACCCTGTGGAGCTGCAGCTGACCCAGCGGCCATGCTGGTGGAGGACACATCCCTGCCACAGTCGGGAGTCGGAGGTCCAGCAGGGGTGGCCACCACAACAACTGGACCCCAGCTGGAGGAGGATGTGCAGGCATCGACAGGCAGGGCATGTGCCTGGCAGCAGCAGGCCCAAGGTGGGAGCCATGATGGCTCGGGGCCATCAACATCAGAGGGTCAGGCATCGGCCAGAGGGCAGGAGGACCCTGAATTGGGAGTGTCTTCCGTGTGGCAGCGGTTGGGCCGGCAAATAGATGCAGAGCGATGGCTCACTATGTATCAAAACTGGCGCTATGGGCTACGGGATCACCTAGAAGGTCAGCAATGTCTTCGTCTTCACTAGAATTACTACGTTTCCCGATCACCTCCTCCACACCTGAATAGTCCAGTTTCTTTCTGCGGGTAAGTCCAATGTATGGTTTCTTCTTTTTTTGAAGATAGGGTCTACCTCAGAAGGAAGCCACCGTGACTCCAAGACAGAGAAAACCCTGGTGACTCCCCTCCGCGACAGCCAGAGGGGAAAAGGCCATTGGATGGCAAAAAAACCCTGGATCCGGAGTGGTCGTAAGGGCAATGGAAGTCGCCGGATCTGTAGCAAGTTGGATTGGTCCTCCGCCGATAACCCAGGGACCGTGAGGCCAGCGTGACTGTGCTGACCGACTGTAGAAGGTTGCTGGATACAGGTGAGTACCACACTGCGTGGAGGACAAGCGGGAGAAATCAGAGAACGGGAGAAATCAGAGGGGGAGGGAAGAGGAACAAGGTGAGAGAGAGAGCAATGGGAACGGGAGGAGAAGGAATAACAGACGCCGAAAATGGCGAAAAACTTAGGACAAAACTGTCAAAGGGCACTAGCACAAGCAACAGGGGCGAGAATGAACTCAGTTGCAACGCGCAGAGCCGCTGGCAGCCGAGTGAGATATACAAACAGCGGCGGCCATCTTGGAAACAACTAGACCGTGGCTAGTAGAAGGAGAAAAACGTAACGGAACATTTCAATGGCATTCCTGTTTACACCTTCGCCACAAACGCCAGTCGCCAGCGGCTGTGACACTATGGTCAGGGCTGAGAACTCCATGTGTCACCATTGTGTGGGTCTGAGGGACATGTATTCATGGGCATGCTGGTTATGTATTTTCTATCATGACTGGGAATTCAATGTGGGGTGTTTGGACAGGGGTGGCCTGGGGTGGGATGTGGGTGGCCATAAGGCCCATGGGTCTGGAGTGTGATGACGTGTCCGGTGGGGGGACATGAGTCGGGGCCTGCTGGCAGGTGCGCGTCACTGCTGGGTCGGTGGGGGTGCTGGGGACATGAGTCGGGGCCTGCTGGCAGGTGCCTGTCACTGCTGGGTTGGTGGGGGTGCAGGGGACATGAGTCGGGGCCTGCTGGCAGGTGCCCGTCAATGCTGGGTTGATGGGGGTGCAGGGGACATGAGTCGGGGCCTGCTGGCAGGTGCCCGTCACTGCTGGGTTGGTGGGGGTGCAGGGGGACATGAGTCAGGGCTCACAAGAGCGCTCACAAGTGCATGGTGCCATGTGGGCTGCCTGCCGGGAATGGGGAGGGTTTTAGGGTAGTCCCCTGTGGTGTGGGCTGCCTGCAGGGCATGGGGAGGGGGGAACCGCACACCCAGGAGGGCCCACGATGGCAAATCGCGTGTAGAACTTCCCACGCACCCCCCAAATACACATTCCCAGCTCGCCCAAGGCCTATCGTGTGTGAGACTACCCGCGCACCCCCAAATACACGTTCCCCGCTCACCCAAGGCCAACTCGTCTGAAACTCCCCTTGCACCCCCCAAATACACGTTCCCCTCTCGCCCAAGGCCTATTGCATGTGAGACTCTCTGCACACCCCCAAAATACACATTCACCGCTCGCCTAAGGCCAACGTGTGTAAAACTCCCTGCGCACCCCCCAAATACACGTTCCCCGCTCGCCCAAGGCCTATCGCGTGCGAGACTCCCTGCGCACCCCCCAAATACACATTCCCCGCTCGCCCAAGTCCAACGCATGTGAAACTCGCTGCGCAACCCCCAAATACATGTTCCCCACTCGCCCAAGGCCTATGGCGTGTGAGACTCCCCGCACCCCCCCCCAAATACACGTTCCCCACTCGCCCAAGGCAAATGTGTGTGAAACTCCCTGCGCACCCCCCAAATACAGGTTCCCCGCTCACCCAAGGCCTATCACGTGTGGAACTCCCCGCGTACCCCCCAAATACACGTTCCCCGCTCGCCCAAGGCCAACACGTGTGAAACTCCCCACGCACCCCACAAATACACGTTCCCCACTCACTCAAGGCCAAGGCATGTGAAACTCCCCACGCACCCCTAAATACACGTTCCCCACTTGGCCAAGGCCTATCGCGTGTGAAACTCCCCACGCACCCCCCAAATACACGTTCCCCACTCGCCCAAGGCCAACATGTGTGAAACTCCCGCACACCCCCCAAATACACGTTCCCCGCTCGCCCAAGGCCTATCACGTGTGAAACTCCCTGCGCACCCCACAAATACACGTTCCCTGCTCGCCCAAGGCCTATCGCATGTGAAACTCCCTGCAAATCCCCCAAATACACGCAGGCACGCCATCCACCCTGGGCATGCCCCACAGGCAGCCCACTCACCCTCCCCAGGTCCCACAGGCAGGCCATCCACCCTGGACATGCCTCACAGGCAGCCCACGCCACAGGGGGGTGTTTTTTCTACACAATTTACCCGGCGAGAGCAGGGTACGTGTATTCCGAGGGGTGTGCGGGGAGTTTTACACGCGATGGGCCTGACGCGAGATGGGTACGTGTATTCTGGGGCTTGCACAGGGAGTTTTAAACGCGTTTTCGCTGGAGCGAGTGGGGTACATGTATTCCGAGGGGTGCACAGGGAGTTTTACACACGATGGGCCTGGCGCGAGCGGGGTACGTGTATTCTGGGGCATGCGCGGGGAGTTTTACACGCGTTTTCATGGTTGGGGGGCTGTATGCTGGTCCACTGGTCTTTGCGCCTGGTACTGATTTTTGTGCGATTTCTTTGACACACAGGGCGGGGTTGGGGTCGTAACTGGCGCTGCTGCAGGGTTGCTGCACCACTCTGCACCACGGCTGGTTATGGATGTATAAATCCATGAATACGCTGTGGGCCTAAATGGGTTTTGGTGCACGCGGCTGACGCAGACTGCCGCACGCGCACTCTGTGCGCTAGCCACGTGCGCCACTTGTGCACCGAATTCTATGAATTACCCCCTTAATATCTGTCCTACTTGATCAATTGAAAACAGCCAAGATCTTTACAAAGTTAAACTTGAGGGGGGCCTATCGTTTGAACCGGGTAAAGGAGGTGGACGAGTGGAAGACGGCTTTCTGCACTAAGTTTGGCTTTTTTGAGTAATTGATGATGCTGTTTGGACTACGTTATGCACCCACAGCTTTTCAGCATTTCATGCCGGAGGTGTTGCAGGATTACTTGGCTGTTTTTGTCATCATGTATACAGATGACATTTTGATTTACTCCTATTCTTTGGATTAACATGTTCAACAAGTTAAAACAGTGCTCAAATGATTGTAAGAATACCATCTCTTTGCGAAACTGGAAAGGTGTGAATTCTATACTACCCTGGTGTAGTTTTTGGAGTTCATTCTCACCCCGTCTGGAGTGTTGATGGATGAGAGGAAGGTACAGGCGGAACTCAGTGGCCATCTCCTAAATATTTAAAGGATGTTCAGTCCTTCCTGTGGTTTGCCATTTATATCGGCACTTTATTAGTCATTTTTCACACATCAATACCCCAAAAACAGGGCTATTGAAGAAGGCCATGAAGTTCAGGTGGAATGAGGAGGCAGAAGCTCGGTTTAAGGAGTTGAAGACAGCCTTTACGAAAGCCCCGATTTTGCGGCATCCAGATTTGGAGAGACCTTTTCAGGTGGAGACAGATGCTTAAAAACTAGCGATAGGAGCAGTTTTGTCTCAATCGTCAGAAGATGGGGTGATGCATCCAGTGTCTTTCTTTTCTAGGAAGTTGATCAGTTGTGAGCAGAATTATGCCATTATTGATAAGGAGTTGTTGGCAATGCGGGGGGCGTTTCAGGAGTGGCAACATTATTTGATGGGTGCACATCATCCGGTAACAGTGCTTTACAGTTTCTGAAATCAGGCAAGACCTTAAGTCCACTTCAATTGTGGTGGTCTCAGTTTTTTGAGGAATTTGACTTTGTGGCCTCTTATATTCCAGGAAAAAACAACAGGAAAGAAGATGCTCTAACCAAACACGGAAACACTGAAGTTACTGTTCAGGAGAACAGGTACATAATAGCAGTGGACCGAATAGTTGGAGGAGTGCCTAGGGATATGCTGAGGTTAGTTTGGAGGAGTATCCCCACTCAGGAAACGCAGATCTGGAAAGACAAGGGCGGAGATACATGTATTATAGAAACAAAGTGCTCAGCTATCCCTCCCTCAAATCTCCAGTTCTAGTGAAAGCTCAATTTACAGTGCATATATCCCATGCCTAAGCCCAGCCCAGTGTTCAGTGCCGGGCTCTGATTGGCTTTCCTGCCATTTTCATTGCCGAATCACGCGCTGGCAGGCGAAACTGGCCCACGTCAGCCAAGGCCCAAGGAGCTAAGGCTGATACCTGTTCCAGACGGGCTAAAAAACGGTGGTGTGGAAGGTTGGCCCAGAGCAATTGCCAGTGGTTTAGATTAATTCGAAACCTTCCACCCATCACTTTTGTGGTCAGTTTGTTTCTCCTTGTGAGAGAGGGTATGCCCAGACGTGGGTCCCTTGCTCGCTGCGCCATAGGGAACCAGGCTGCACCTCACTGAGGAGGTCCAACAAGGCCGAAACATGTCTGGGGTTGCTTGGTTTTCTGTGCAGAGGGAACCTGGCCTAGCAGTTCGGGCTGGGCTGCTACCTTCGGTGGCGGCAGCTGCTGACTGATTTGCACATGGCTGGTCCCCTTTTGCAATGGCGCAGACGGGCAAAAAAACGGTGGTGTGGAAGGTTGGCCCAGAGCAATTGCCAGTGGTTTAGATTAATTCGAAACCTTCCACCCATCACTTTTGTGGTCAGAGTGATACCTGTTCCAAGTCTGTCCACAGCCGTACACGCCGTCAGCCAGAAGGTTGGCCCGGCTATGGCGGATTCCAGCTGCCCCAACTTTCATAACTAAGGTAACTTTCATTTCCCTGCACTGTCGTCCCACAGGAGTGACTATTTGCCACAACTTGTTACCTATTAAGGTACAAGCTCAATCGCCTCTGCCATTAGATACTGTTCATTGTGCCTAACTGTATTGAGATTGCGCTTACAGTACCCTTTGCCATCTGACTCTGCCTATGGCTCTACACTGTATTGAGGCCGCGCCTACAGTACCTTGTGCCATTTGATTCTGCCTATTGCTCTGCACGGTATTGAGATTGTGCCTACATTACCCTGTGCCATTTGACTCTGCCTATTGCTCTACACTGTATTGAGACTGTGTCTACAGTACCCTTGGCCATTTGTATTTGCTCAAACTGCCTCAGGCCACTTGAATCTGTGCACTGTATTCACCTGCCACTTCAAATCTGCTATTCGTTCCCACTGGCCACATGATTGGGCTCATTCGCCTATATCATCTGAACCTACTCTTTGTTCTTATTTGCCATGTGCAGGCTACCCATTGCCCTTGCAACCTGAACATGCTCTTACTGCCCCGTGCCTTTTGAATCTGCTCACTCGCTATACAGGCTCACCCCAATCCTAACTTACTACTTCAAATATGCTAAACCTAAACAGCATTTACAGTCTACTTGTTGTCACTATATTCCTTACAACTAGCCTCTCAGAGGGCTGTGACTGGCTGCTCCCTCCATCTGAGGTGATACAAGTCACACCCACTCTGACTAAAATGGCAGTCAACAACTTTAACATTGTCCAACCCAACCACACTACTGCAACAGGCTTAGGATCCCATGCTACCTACCTGTGCACAACAAATGATAGAAATTCTAAACTCTGTGCAAGACTCACCAAACTGCACGAACCTCTTACGAGATCACTACCCCCGATAAATAAGAAAACAAACTGCCCCACAGGTGAAAAGTTTAATAAGTCAATCCTGGCTACTTCCTCGCCTTTTTTTCATGACAATACTAATCAGCAAACTGTACACAAACCTAAGTTAGCTGACCTTAAACTACTCACTCCCACCCATGCTACAGCTAAAATTGAGACACCTCTCCTTAAAGGAGCACTCATAAATGCCAGATCTGTGGTTGCCCATGCAACAGATATATGTGACCTAATACTAGAAGGTAACTTGGACTTCCTTGCTATAACGGAATCCTGGATACATGACGCGGCAGGACCTGCCCTCATGCTAGCCATCCCTGACTGATACACGATATCTAGACACGACAGGGATGAAACTCGAGGCGGAGGCATCACCATCATATCTAGATCTAGCCTCTCCTTGAGACTAGCCCCCCTACAAATCATTTAATTTTGTGAAGTCCTCACTGCTAAACTCCCCCTAACTAATTCCCAGTCACTTACTATCCACTTAATCGACAGACCACCTGGTCCACTTGGGCCTTTTGAGGAGGATAATTACAGCCTATCATCTAGCAATCTGAAAACAACCACCCAAGTGCTATTACTAGGTGACTTCAATTTAGGGCAGGTAGACCATTACTTTCAAATGACAGTTGCATGATCCTGAGAAAAAGTAAGGTAAAAATACCGTACTTAAGACTGGTGCTCTCAGTTGACCTTAAATAAGGTTGCTCAATCATATATAGCTCTTGCGTAAAATAATTCAAATGTCAGACAAAATATATTTCCAAATGGTACAAAGTTTTTCCAAGAGAAATGTTTAATTCACATTTCCTGGTTTTATATCTTTCTTGATTAGTTCAGATATTGCGAGGCAACTCAAAATCGATAGGTCAATTATTAACAATAGTACATATGCCAATGCATTTCGGTCTGAGACCATCTTCAGGGCTGTACTGAAGTGAGTGTAGAATCTGCACCGTGTTAACATCAATTATTCATCAGAATACACATAAATATAATAGATAATTCAAAATAAAGCAAGGCACATACCCCAAATAGATCCAAATGGATGTTGTACATGTAAGAGAAAAATAAATATGAAAAATATGTCAACATACATTATATCGCTAACCATTCATAGTTGTTTTTCCTCTTTGTATTTTGTGTCCTGTACCTGCTAATTGTGAGTTGTCCTCTCCTGTGAATGCGTTCGTAGAACGTCTCCAGTGTTCCTGTTAATTGCCAGAGGGGAATATATATTACTATTATT
This sequence comes from Ambystoma mexicanum, assembly GCF_040938575.1. Taxonomy (NCBI): domain Eukaryota; kingdom Metazoa; phylum Chordata; class Amphibia; order Caudata; family Ambystomatidae; genus Ambystoma; species Ambystoma mexicanum. Next base: position 713,859,692 of record NC_090931.1, read on the forward strand.
CTAGCTATATCCAATTGAGAAGCTATTTCAACCTGAAAAGTTAAATGGGCTCTTACCTGCACTCGTATGATTCGCGCGCGGGACCGATCGCGCTCCCTGTGAGAGCGAAAGTGAACTGCGCGCGGCCAAAAAATGCTTTTAAGGGTAGTCATGGGAACCTAGGCGGGGCGTCGAGCAGCAGCAAAGTTGCTGTCGCACGTACGCCTCGGGACCCACCGCCCTACGGGAGCGCAGGGGGGCGGGACTGTTGCCATGACCCCAAGGTGTGTGTATGCTCTGTGTTACTGATGATGGAATTAACTCGAGTGAAAGGGAGGTGTGGATAAAGCCTAGGCAATTAGTGGAAACTATACACGTGACTTCGTTCTATATCTGTGTATATGTTCTATGAATGTCAACCAATGTAGGTGTCAAAATAAGGATAGATACTGGTTGTGTGGAGTGGATCATGCGATCCATACCCATTCATACACTCCTAAATATTTTAAACTGTTGCATGATGTGCAATTAATACATGTAAGTGCAAAAACACCAGAAAACAACACCAAGTTCAATCACACGTTTTCAATGTGTCCCCAGTTGTATCTGGATCTAAGTCCATTGCGCTTCTTCATCCACGAAGAATTCAAAGACTTATTCTTGAACCAACCGTGAATCTGGCTTTTTTAGAGAAAACACATATAATTGATCTCTTCATTGATTCCCTTCGGTGTAAGGGAACTTAGTCTGTCTATCCAAAACGTTTCTCGTTGATCAATTCTTTTTTGTAGATCCTCGTATCTTTCTCTTCTTTGGACTCTTTCCAGGACTACAAATTTAATCTGTGCCAGATTGTGTTGTTTACTCTGCCAGTGTCTTGCTACTGCAGAGCTTGCAGTCTTGTTCCTGATACAAGATCTGTGTTCGTTCCACCTGATCTTTGCTGTGCGCTGTGTTTGTCCGACGTAGTATAAACCACAAGGGCATTTAATTCCATATATGATTCCTGCCGTGTCACATGTGGCATAGCATTTCAATTTGATTTTTTCTCCAGTATATGGATGATTTATGGTTTGTCCTTTCATGATATATCCACAGTTGCTGCAGTTGAGGCATGGAAATGTACCTATGCGGTCCGTGCTTCTCTTCTTTTGTGGGGGTCTCGTGTGGACTAATCTGTCTTTCAAATTAGAACTTCTCTGGTAGGCAAATGTGGGGGTTTCTTTAAATAGGTGTTCTACCCTTTTATCACATGTAACAGTGTTCCAATTTTTCTTTATGATTGACTTAATCCGATTGCTTTGGCGTGAATATTTCGATACAAACACCAGTGGGGGAGAGATATCCTGTTTGTTGATTTTGGGTTTGAGTAATTCTTCTCTATCTTGTGTAGCCGTGCGTATTTCTGCTGATGTAACTTCCTCTGTTGAATAACCGCGGGCTAGAAATTTCTTGCCCATTTCTCTCACAGCTCTTTCGTATTCACTTTGGTTACTCACAATCCTTTTCACTCGAAGCAACTGACTGTAAGGTAAATTCTTGATCAGACTGGGTTGATGAAAACTGAGTCTATGTAGCAGACTGTTCCTATCTGTGCTTTTCCGATAGATAGTGGTTTGATATCCAGTTTCTGTGACGTTAATCTCAACGTCCAGAAAATGAATAGATTTACGTGAATATTCGTATGTGAACTGTATACGTGGGTCTATGTTGTTGATGTATCCAAAAAATTCTAGTAGGTGTGATTCTGTGCTCTTCCAGATGCCGAAAATATCATCTATGTACCGGATCCAGGTGATAAGTTCTTGATTCCATACGTTGTTTGTCAGAACATGTTCTGTTTCGAATTTGTGCATGAAGGATCTTGTATCAGGAACAAGACTGCAAGCTCTGCAGTAGCAAGACACTGGCAGAGTAAACAACACAATCTGGCACAGATTAAATTTGTAGTCCTGGAAAGAGTCCAAAGAAGAGAAAGATACGAGGATCTACAAAAAAGAATTGATCAACGAGAAACGTTTTGGATAGACAGACTAAGTTCCCTTACACCGAAGGGAATCAATGAAGAGATCAATTATATGTGTTTTCTCTAAAAAAGCCAGATTCACGGTTGGTTCAAGAATAAGTCTTTGAATTCTTCGTGGATGAAGAAGCGCAATGGACTTAGATCCAGATACAACTGGGGACACATTGAAAACGTGTGATTGAACTTGGTGTTGTTTTCTGGTGTTTTTGCACTTACATGTATTAATTGCACATCATGCAACAGTTTAAAATATTTAGGAGTGTATGAATGGGTATGGATCGCATGATCCACTCCACACAACCAGTATCTATCCTTATTTTGACACCTACATTGGTTGACATTCATAGAACATATACACAGATATAGAACGAAGTCACGTGTATAGTTTCCACTAATTGCCTAGGCTTTATCCACACCTCCCTTTCACTCGAGTTAATTCCATCATCAGTAACACAGAGCATACACACACCTTGGGGTCATGGCAACAGTCCCGCCCCCCTGCGCTCCCGTAGGGCGGTGGGTCCCGAGGCGTACGTGCGACAGCAACTTTGCTGCTGCTCGACGCCCCGCCTAGGTTCCCATGACTACCCTTAAAAGCATTTTTTGGCCGCGCGCAGTTCACTTTCGCTCTCACAGGGAGCGCGATCGGTCCCGCGCGCGAATCATACGAGTGCAGGTAAGAGCCCATTTAACTTTTCAGGTTGAAATAGCTTCTCAATTGGATATAGCTAGAATAATAGTAATATATATTCCCCTCTGGCAATTAACAGGAACACTGGAGACGTTCTACGAACGCATTCACAGGAGAGGACAACTCACAATTAGCAGGTACAGGACACAAAATACAAAGAGGAAAAACAACTATGAATGGTTAGCGATATAATGTATGTTGACATATTTTTCATATTTATTTTTCTCTTACATGTACAACATCCATTTGGATCTATTTGGGGTATGTGCCTTGCTTTATTTTGAATTATCTATTATATTTATGTGTATTCTGATGAATAATTGATGTTAACACGGTGCAGATTCTACACTCACTTCAGTACAGCCCTGAAGATGGTCTCAGACCGAAATGCATTGGCATATGTACTATTGTTAATAATTGACCTATCGATTTTGAGTTGCCTCGCAATATCTGAACTAATCAAGAAAGATATAAAACCAGGAAATGTGAATTAAACATTTCTCTTGGAAAAACTTTGTACCATTTGGAAATATATTTTGTCTGACATTTGAATTATTTTACGCAAGAGCTATATATGATTGAGCAACCTTATTTAAGGTCAACTGAGAGCACCAGTCTTAAGTACGGTATTTTTACCTTACTTTTTCTTGGAATTCGTTTAGTGTGATCCGGATGCCACAGGATCAATCATAGACTGGCAGCTCCAGGTTAAAATATTACACAATTTTCCTAAATGAACTTTATCTATATTAAAGGACCTAACTTCTGTGGTGCCCACCTTCACATTGTATTTCAGTTGCATGATCCTGGCCAGAGCACTGATACTCTCTAGGCTAGATTACTGTAACGCTCTCTACAGTGGCGTCAATAAGGCCATTATCCAGAGGCTACAAACACTCCAAAATATGTAAAAATGTAAATTTGTAAGCTTTGCATCTTCTTACTGCTGTGCCCTGTTACCCTTGGGTCTGGTGCGCATTAGAAATAAATAAACAAACAAATGAACAAACAACCATATATGTCATTAGAAATGCACAACGCCTTTGCATTTTCTTCATCCATAGAAGGCAATTTATTGCTAGTTGTTATGCACAATCCATATGCATCATAATGTTAAAAATACATACATATCATGACAAACATAAAACATGTAACAGCATTTCTCTAATGCAGTAGAGGCTCAGCTTTTTCTACAATATGCCTCTATTAGTGAGGTTAGTATTCGAAGTGCTTTCAATGCAGTCAGAACATATTTCACAGATTTTATACAATGATTTTCAGGGTGTACGCTGACAAATGGACATGAAGAGAATAAGGTGTGATGGATTCTGGACTCCAGGAGGAGATGTAGTTGTGTACGGTATTTCAATGAATGGGCAGGATACGGTCATGAGGATAACACATGGGAGCTTGCAGAGGCAGTGCATGCTCCGAGACTGGTAAGATTGTTTCATCACTTGCATCTGGACAAGCCCAGACCTGGAGGGGCCCTTGAGGACGGGGATAATGTGAGGATTGGGAATTGGGGTGCTGGTTTGCTGCATTGTGGCAGGAGTCATGAGGTTAGGGCTCATAGGCTCTGGTGGTGCCAGAGGAAACTACACTTCCCAGTAGGCTACCAGGCAACCACGTGCCAGATACGTGGTTGGGAGGCTGCCGTGACAACCTTTTTAGTCACGCCTGGCCTGTGCTGCTTGCTGCTGATTCAGAATTAAGCAGGCAGGGGCCGTGGTGCAGGCAGGTGTGAACACAAGTTGGTGGTGAGAGGCGCATGGTGGTGAGCAACAGCAGAAAGGCAGCTGCAGGCATCAGGTGTGCGTGGATTACCAGTGCGCTCATTGGGGCCGGTATACGCCACAGTCGCTTCCAGCAGAGGTGCCGGGAGCTCAGCGGGCTGGCAGCCATTCCTGTTACTAACTTCTAAGCTGGTTCTACTATGCCTGGGGCACCATGGATGGGCGAAAGATAAGTACACCATTGCAAACCTTTGTGGGGCAAAGGCAAAACTGTGTCGGTAAAGACAAACCATATGCTAGCAGTTACGGGCACGATTTTGAGAGACTCAGGGCCTCATCATGAGTTGGGCTGTAGCCCTTAAATGCGGTGGAAACGCTATTACTGTCGCATTTAAGGGCTGACCCTATCACGAGTTGGGTGCTAAATCGGCTGTTTTACCTCAAGCTTTTTTCTGGAGGTGAAAACCCTGTTTTCGGCTATATTACAGCAGCCTGTATTAGCCCGCAGTATTAGCACTGAAATTTCCCCATTGGATCCAATGGACCCAATCAGGAATGGGGATTTACCGTTAAGGCCCAACCCGTGATCCGGTGGTAATACCACCGGACCGGTCGGTGCTAGGGCAATTACAGTCGGCGGTATTACAGTCGGGAATACAGCCCCACTCATGATGAGGCCCTCAGTCCCTACCTAGTGCAAATGAGGGGAAGCCGAGTTGGACAAGAGGCAGAATTCTGTTGTGTGCTGTTACTTAATTCGCTACGCAATTTCATGCCACGCTTCCTGTTGTCTGTCCAATGTATAGTGCTGCTTGCTTTCCAGTCATCACGGACAACATTGTATGTGTTTACATGTGCATGTGCATCATCTGGCAACCGTCTGCCTCTAACTAGGAAATGAATGCTTGAATATGTAAAGAAAGGAGGTCAGGAGGAATAAGAAAACACGAGCTCTTGATTAAGGAAGCGCATTCTGGTACATGGGCTACAGAGTACTAAATATTCATGAACTGCTGTGATTTCATAGGTCATGTGTTTTCCTTTTTCCCCATACCTATCCATTTATGTTTCCTAATCCTCTTTCCAGTTTCCCTCACACCCCCTACCTATCCACAATTTCCCCGTAACCCTCTTCCCCCCACTGGCTGCCCCCATGGCAACCTAGGGTGGACGGTTTACTTCCATTCGGCTTCCTTGGTCAGGGTGAAGTTGTGGTGGTTCTTCATTGGGTCTCACACAAACAAATGCCAAGCAGTCAGATCTGGTGGAAGGGCATTCCAGCTTCTTGAGGTTGCATGCGCAAAGGTCCCCTGAGCCACCATGTTCAGTTTGGCATTGGACACCTGTAGAGGGCAAGAATTATTAGACCTCAACACCGTCTGTACGGGCTGCCAAAAGAGTCTGTTAGCTTGATATCCAGGACTACTCCCATAAAGGCATTTGTGTGTAATACTCAGGAGGCAAAAGGTGATTCTACTGGCAATAGGTAGGCAGTGCAGAGCCCTCCTGGCCTCAGAGACAGGATCTTTTCTACACAGGCCTGCCACAGTCCTCACTGCATTGTTTTTGCACAATCTGTTACCAGACGAATACTCCTTTGTACACACCTTGCAAAGGCCAGGGCACCAATTATGGCCCGAGCAACGGTTGTGCAATTATTATGGGTCAAAAAAGGTCTTAGGTGAACAAGCAGTTTCAGATTGTAGGAGGTGGAGGACACCAGGATATTCACATGCACCCTCATGCTTAGTTCTTGATCAAGAATTATGCCCAGGATCTTAACCTTGGGTAGAATGACAATGACAAAGCCTGCTATGTGAAATTCCCAAAAGTCAGGACTGAGCTTTCTCAGCTGCACACCCGTGCCAACTATCAGCAGCTCTGTTTTTGAATCATTCAAAGCTAAACCATTGTCCAACATCCAGGTAGAAGGGTGTAAACTGAAATTATAGTTTCAGTGTCCCTGATGTAATGACCCCAGAGCGGAATGAGACTCTGGGTATCATCAGCGTAATTTGTGTTCAAACAGTTACAAAAGAGTCTTGGTTGAAATAATATAAACTGTGGGTGTCAAGCAGGAGCCCTGGGGAACTCTGTAAGTCACCCTAAAATCATCTGACTTGGCTTCACCATTGAAAACCCTGGCTATCCGGTCTGCCAAGAAAGATATGACACATCTGGCTGCTGCTGGTGAAAAGGAGGCAGATTGTACAAGCCTAGAAACCAGCATAGTATGGCCAATCAGGTTGAAAGCAGCAGACAGGTCCTGGAGCTTAAGGAGAGCTGTGCCACCCTTCTCAAGAACTTCCAGAATATTAGCATTTAAGTCAAGTGAGACGGATTCTGGCCTATGAGCACTTAGAATCCCAGACTGCCTCAGGCCCAAGATGTTATATTTAGTGAGGAAGTCCTGTCCTTGAATATAGGCCACCTGTTCCAAGATCTTAAGATAGAACGGGACATTGGTAATGAGCCTATAATTTGATGGGACACTGGAATCAAGAGATTGTTAAATAGCAGATAAATCCAGGCCTGCTTGTGCATGGTGGCATGAACCATTCCCTAAAAGAGTTGCTAACACATTCATTCTTCAGTCGGACAAGCTGAGCAGCACAAACATTTACAACTGCAGCAGGGCAGGCAAACCCCTTACAAAGGGTGGGTTTCAGCTGGTGTAACAAAGTAGGGATCTCAAGTTCTGTGCCCAAACCAAACTCAAACACAGGAATAGTATTCTGAAGTCCAAGGAGTTCTGGATTTCGACTTGGCCCACCTAATGCAGCAAATATCGTCACAATCTCCTCCTTAATTGATATTGATCATAGCATCCTGAATGGAGTTGCACCAGCCTTTATCTTTGTTAACCAAAGGAGCATATGGACAGGGATCTTCAGACTGTTTAAGAAGCCTAAAGCGTTCCCTGGAATCGAAATACACATTTTCAATCCCTGCCATTTTATGGCCAAAATAATTGCATATGTGTGGTCCTTAGCTGCCCGTATATATAAGACTGCTTTCCTCTGAGTTGGTTTTACTCCACACCTCAAAGATTTTGCGCTTCACCACTTTGGGTTTTTGAATTTCAGATGAATACCATACATTAGTATACATTTTCTTTACAGATCGAGTTTTTTTCTGGCACTGCTATGTTTTAAGCATTGAGGAGCATGTTTTAATAAGCTTCTGCCAGGTCACTGGCTGAGTCATAATTAGCTAAATGATTAAGTGTTGCAGCAGGATAAGGTACCATTTATGCAGCGAAGAGCCTGCGAGTGTTTCTTGGCGTAGTGACAATCCTGTCCAGCTTAGATTTTGTATACTGTGACGTGCAAGAAAGATTATAATGAATCAGCGTGTGGTCTGGCCAGGGACAACGAATCACATCAAGTACCTTAACAAGGACATTGTGACTTGCAACCCAGTCAAGAGTTCTACCCTTAACATGAGTTGCCATGGTCACATGATGTAAGAAGCCCAAATTAAACAAAATGGACTCAACTGTGGCTGCCATCGAGTCAGAGAGTCAGAGGCATCAAGGAGTCCAAGAACGAAATCACCTTAAACAACCTAAAACAAAAACTTTCGACAGGGGCTTAAGCAAGGGCATCAGCATATCCCCAAATTGAAGGGGGACATCTAACATAGTCGTTGGCGCGCGATATATATGAATAAGATCAATGGTGGTGTTAGGATCTGATTAAAAATTAGCATACAAAATCTTGCAGCCAGTCCGATCTTCAATAACTACTTGAGGTATCTGTAGAGAAGCCCTATAACTTAAGGCAACCCCTCGGCCTGAAATGCGGTCAGCTCTAAGAATCTTATAGCCAGGAGGCACTGCCAAGGAGAGAGCCGGACCGGCAGAGGCTTGTAACCAGGTCTCTGTTACTGCACACATTTCAATATGTTTGGAGAGCAGATAGTCGGCGATCTCTGTGGCGTGCTTAATCAAGAAGCAAGTATTAATCAACAGACAATTGAGGGTCCTTATAGAGCCCAGAACTTCAGAGCATACATCCACAGTGTCAGTCAGTGCACACAAATAAGCGCTTAGTATGCACATATCTCCGGAGTTGTTAACATCAGAGTCCCTGGTAACGGATACACTGGATGCATCACTAGTGATATTATAAGGACCCGCGGGTCCTGCAGAAGCACACAGAATGACAGAGTGACTGAGACTGAGACTGTGAGAAAATGAAATGAGCGCTCTGATTAAACACTTCCTGCATATCTTCAGAAATGAGGGGTACCTGATTAACCTGTCTGATCTTTTCAGTGATAAAAAAAGAAGTATTTATATTAGCAGACTCTGCGGCGGTAGCAAAACCTAAAGCACGCCCAGAAGCGCTATTAGCAACAGGATGATGCTATAACATGGTATTAGTAGCATTTGCACAGAGTCACTATTACTAATTACAGGAGAGGCCTGCCTCTCATTAGGGTGCGTGGATGAAAGAGCATCGGATTCAGTGTTTGAAGTGGGCGGGAGCGGTTGGGAGCGGTGCTCCTCTACTTTTTTTTTTTAATAAATCTTCACTGTTCCTATACTTTTTTTTTTTTTAAACCGTTCTGGAATGGTTTAATTTTAAAATAAAAGTGTAAGAAGAAGTTAAAACGTGCACTTCAATGCACTGCATCAGGGGTAGTGGGGGGGGTGGCTTTAATCTTTAGCATGCCCCTTAAGAGGTGCGAATGGTGGGTGATTAGAAAGGGGGGGTACGTAAAGCTGTATGATGTGGGGGAAACAAATAAAGTTAATGGGTGTTATGTTTGGGTCTAGTGTTTCTAATGCGAGAGAGCGTCATGACATCATCATGACGCCTCTCTAATAAAAGGGGCTCTGCTGGCACGCACAGGGCAGTGCAGCCGAGCCCCGGGAAGCTGCAACTCGTGTCTTCGTGCCGTTATTGAGTGAGGCCTCTGCTCGTGATCGTGGCCTGTGTGGGTCGGCTCGGCCTGGGTGCCCCCTGGCCGAGGCCGCCATGTGCTGGGTGCCCCCAGCAGAAAGGAACTGCCCGGTGATCCGGGCTGATCAGGGTGATCCCTGGTCCTGGTTCGCTGCGTGCCTGCAGCCCCTACATCTGCGTCGAGTGCTCCTGACTCCGGCTGAGGCCCGCCCCGGTGAGAGGAGGAGGGCCCCTAACATTGGCGACGAGGCGGTCTCGCCCCCCTCACATGCCCGTGTGAGGGACTCCCGGGAGTTATTTTCTTTTGTTTTCCTCTCGTTGGGTGGCAGAGCCACGGATCCACATGTGCGGTCGTAGCCCGTAGCTGTGTTCATCAAAGAAGCGGCGTTCGCCGCATGACGAGTGGCCTGGGCACCCTATGCTCGGTGCCTGCGCTGGTCACCCCTAGCATCTGAAAAAAGGGTATCATCATCTACAGCGGCGAAACAAAGGAACTGCAGGCTGGGCTGCGTGGCGAAAGACACCCATGAAAGAAAAGGGCGTGGCCTGTGGATCCGGGCAACTGCAGTGAATTCATCTGGATAACACGAGGCTGCTGGCCACAGCTGGAGGGGCAAGGGGCAACCCACAAGCAACAGGAAAGCTGTGGAGGAAATCAACACCATATCCCAACCTCTCCTATTTCACAACGGGCCAAGGGTTAACGCCTGTCCTCTATTGTCTACACGGGAAGGTGCTCCCCTGGAGGGCATTGAAGGCCCAGGTGCCCAGGACTCTGGGGATGGAGGGTATCATTCATCCTTTCAGGTGTCAACTTTTCCCCCAGGCTTCCCCGAGGATAGCAGCTCTACGCGAGTGCTCGTGCGCCCTCAAAGACATCCAACAGTGGTCAGATCACCTGGAGCTCGCTGGGAGTTAGTCGCATCCTGTGCCGTACATAGTAATCATGTCGGACGACGAAATCGACGGGGCATGTCGAGGACAGCTTGCGCCACTACAGCACTTTGACGTGGTGGGTGCGCTTGCCAGTCCGGGACCCCGGTGGACAGCTTGGGTAGAGAACCTGGAGCTGTACTTTGAGGCGGTGGAAATGAAGGACAAGTCCCTACATCTGCGTCGGGTGTTCCCGACTCCGGCTGAGGCCCGCCCCGGTGATAGGAGGCGGGCCCCTAACAATGGGGTCATTTAAAATTATTTTTGCATTTTCTTTCGCTGTGTTTCTTTCCGTCTTTACACAGTGATGGGGGTAGAATTGAGGAAAGGCGGGTCCCAGGTGTTGGGTTTGTATTGGGTGTGGGGTGGTGTCGGGATGGCGTTTGTGGGGGGTGGGCCAGCATGGGAACATAGTTCCACTACTTCTTTTCGTACACTTCGACCACTGATCTGATTGGTTAGTAAATTGATTTTGCAGGAGTGGCTGAGTCGTAACGACCATAGTGGGGTCTGCAGCATCCAATTTAATTAGAGAAGGCACAGAGGTATTGGCATTTGCGGATTCATTTCAATATGGTTCAAGGGCCATGCCACAATATCACTCTAAAATAGCCGTTGACCTGCGGAGTCCGATGCTATGATCTATACCCAAAAAAGGCGTGCTGTGATTTGAAGGTCATTTCGTTAAAGGTGTAATAGAGTCCAAAACACAAAAAACACCAACAAACCAGGGTGCGAAGCTAAGAGACTTACTGAATGAGAGCTATGATTGTATAGTTCCCAGTGAATACCCAAGTGCAAACCGGTGCAAACTGGCTTCCACCCGCTGGTATGGACACGCCGGATAGTAAATTCAATTGTGATTGCCCCTGCTGGGAATTGTAGTTTAGATAGAAGCAGCAATATAAGAATTCTGAGGCGAATCCATTCTATTGCACACAGAGTATAGAACTTAATTAGGAAGTCACAAGGAATCACGTTTTAATTCTTTCCAGGTTCTAACAAGCACAATCCATCCAAAAGAAAAAAGGTAACCACAAGTGATTTAAGAGCACCAACGTGCATGCACATGGATGAAAACACAAAAACGCTTGCCACCCGAGAGCATATTATCCCAGTAAATCTACCAGTGCAAACTGGCTGAGAGTGAAATAAATAGAGATGATGCTGCTGGGAATTGTAGTTTAGATAGAAGCAGCAGTATAACAAATCTGAGGCGAATCCCTACTTTTGGACACATGGTATATAACTTTCTTTAGGAAGCCACAAGGAATCACGCTTTAATTCAATTCCTCCCAGGTTCTAAGAAGCACGATCTATCCAAAAGAAATAAGGTAATCACAAGTGATTCAAAAGTACCAACGTGCATGCACTCAGATGAAAACCAACTGAACGTCAGGCCTGTACTGCCCGTTACCAGTGCAATCAGTTTCTCGCACTCTACTGCGGAGAAAGCCTCAGGCCTAGGCCATGAAAAGCTTCCTCCTGTGCCGCTCTTTAGAGCTCGTGCTCTAATGACTGCCTTGACTATGTCTGGGTCTGGGAGGTCATTGCCCACAGACTCCCTACTTAATTGGAATCTTTGACTGCAACACAGTGCAGGGAGGTATTATCCCTCCAACTAGCTTTTCATTGCCTTGGGACAGTGGGAAAGACAATCAAACTCTCTTCCCAGCTGGTTTGGCCCAGGTTTGTCCTGCCTTTCCTTCACCCTTTGTCATCTGATGCTGGGATATTAGCAACAATTTCACCCAAAGCAGGATACCTTTCTCCATTTATGGACACACGGTCCAAAAATATTGTAGTATTTGCAGGAACTGGAGCTTCCTCAAAGGACCTGGTACTGTTCCTATTCAGAGTTAGGGAACTTACGTCCACTCCTTGGTCTAGTTGGACTCCATCTGCTAAAATGACCATTCTGACTATGGCTGCCTCTTGCAGGAGACCAACAGTCGCAATGACCTGCTTGGGTCTCCCATTGCAGGCTGGATCTCACTTTCTATGTGTGAACTCCCCACATAGAAAACAACCTCGGTGTGTTGAAGTTGTGGGGCCTCAGTGCTAGAGGTGCCCTCACTCATCTTTTCTGTAGGGTTGACCAACCATGGGTCTGGGTTTGTGCTTTTGTTATGCCTTTCTTGAAAGGAGAGTCAGAATATTTGTCCTTTACCTGCCTATGTTTGTTATTATCAGTTGCCCTGACTTGGTTGAAGTTAGTTGAGCCTTTTTCTGGACTCATGTACTCACATACCGGTGTGCAGCCTTGGAAAACTCCCTAGGTTCTGTGATTCTCTTGTCCACTAAATGCTGGTGTAACTCCATCTCACAATTATCAAGGATAGTCTTGGATGCTACCAAATTGTACATGCTCTTAAATGTGTCAACTTTTTACCTGTGACCCATCCACTCAGAAACCTCAAGGACCGATGTGTAAACTCTTCAAAAGTTTAATTCCCTGTCTTTTGAGCTCTCTAAAGCTCCTGAGGCCCTGCTCTTGGAACAGGTAGAACTTCCTGAGGATGGCAGCTTTCATGTTTTCATAAATACGCCTCTCCTCAGTTGCTAACTAAATGATAACATCAGTTCTAGTCGTCAGTAGGGGGCTTATAAGGACTGCTTCCCAAAGCTCTTTTTCCACTGCCTGAAGGTTGAAGGTGAGTTCCAATCCCTCAAACCAATCAAAGACATCTCTCCCTACCTCTTATGGTTAGATAGGTCCTTGGGGATGTGGAGCCTAGGCTTTCCTTGGGAGCCATCATTAGAGATACTTCGAGACTATCATAGGGCAGGAGTCTCGGCCCGCGATCGCTGCAGGAGCAGCCCCATCTCGTAAGTGCACCGCTGCAGGAGCAGCCTCCCTTAGAGCAGAGCCAGCACCACTGCGCTCTTTATCATTTCCAAAATCAGCTGATCATCCCGACGAAGCCCAGCAGCTCCACGTCACCATCAGACATGTGGAGCTAGATATCTAGCTGATTGCCGGCCCGACCTCGCTCTAAAATGGCTGCCACAACATTTTCGTAGCTTTGTTTACTAAGGTTGCTAAGCAACCACTTACCAGCGTGCTCCTAGGCCACTGCACTAAACCATAAGGCGATAGCCGTGCCCTTCACGATGAAGGCCCCTTAAGACCAAGGCCCACACCTGTCTGGACCTGTCCGGACCGTAGGAGCCATGTGCAGACAACCCTGGCATACTTCGCCCTCGACCTGTGATCTGTGTAACCAAAGATGTAAGTACATCATCGTCGTTCATGAGGTTTAGAGGAATTGACTTACCAACCTGACACTTATTGGAACCTTATCATTAGTTGTAGACCCATGTCTCACTATAGCTCATGACAAATGTCTTCAAAGTTTGGCTCCTATCTCACTGTAACATTGCTGCGAGCCGCCGTTCACGCTCGTAATTAACTAAGGGGAAAAGCAATTATGTGTCTGTAAAACTCAGAGACCTTTGTATCTTACATATTCTGCATCCATTCGTAACCTGAAACCTTCTTTCTACAACACTGCGGCACCCATCCGGGGCTACACCGTTCCAATGCATTGCACTGTATTTGTTTTTCTCTTCTCTTATATACATCCTTTCTTGTTATCCCCAACGGGGCTCTTATTGACCCTGCAGCCAGCTACCCCCATTGGTACTATGGCAATCACTAATGGCGGCCCTCGATTTGTAGTCTTTGCTACCTCATATCCTAGCCCTGCTTCCTGTCTGCAGCACGCTAGCTGGAAGTACTATTCCCCTCTTGCTCATTCACGATACATAGGACTTTAGTCATCTGAACATTTACGCTTAACCCAGACACACTATATTATTGTATGGCACATGCTTATCATGATTAACTGCTGGCTCGGTCAAGCCGTATCCGTTGCTACATAGTTACTACCTAAATACCCTCCACCGGACTAGAACGTACGATGTTGTGATCCGCACAATGGGCCTCATTACGACCCAGGCGGTAAGTTACCGCCTGGGCCGTGACTTTACCACCATGGCGTAAACTACGTTTACGCCATGGTGGTTGGCGGACTTACCGCCCCATTCCGACCTTGGCGGGGCGGTAAGTCCCCAATCCCCATTTACCCTTCCCCATTCCCATTTTTGCCCCATAGGGTATAATGGGAGTGGGGAAGGCGTTAATTACGCCACCGTAAATTACGGTGGCGTAATTAACTCCATGGTCCCTTAGCGCCATGGATTTTAACACCTGCTAAAAGCAGGTGTTAAAAGCGCCATGGCGCTAAGGGACCTCGTACTCAGGCGGTAAGGGTCGGCTCTGTTAACGCTGCCGTTAACCCCTTACCGCCTGGGTCGTAATGAGGCCCAATGCCACCTAAGTACTTGCCACATCTCACACAAGCTGTTAGTGACACTACCGGCAATGCCAGGATTGGACACTGTATACTTGTCACGTACATTTACAATATTGTGATCGCATTGCATATCTGCCACTGCATGCCTTTGTATACGTGAATATCATCTGCCAAGGTATACCACTGTTTATTTGCATTATTGAGAACTATACTGTACATTCTCTATGCTTGTTACTTGCTGACACACTTCTTTGTCCCAAATCCCTCTTCCGTGCCACGTGAGCAAAGCTGAATCGGTCCAATGTTGAGACTGAGTAATTTATGTGAAATTTAGGGCCACCTAATTGCCTAGCACCATTAGTGACCCATCTGGAATCTCACTCATAGGTCACATCATTTGAAGTACTGACTTTGTGTCGTTATTATGAAATTTAGGGACAACCAGTGCCTATTGTCATCAGCCTAAATTAAACAGAACCATTCCATTTGCTACCTAACCAGCAAATTAACCAATCTAATGCTGCTGTGTAGTATAAAACCCTAGCCCTGGAAATACCATACAGAAATCTTTTAAAGTGCACTACGTACGCCACCACCGTCCTATATCCATACCTACTGTGTGCCGTACTGGCATTAGGTCAACGGACCAGCATTGCAGGACACATTAATATAATCACACCATACCACACTATGGCAAATATCATGGCACCCACAATGGGTATCATACATACCTCACCTCTGACTCAGCTGAACTCTAACTCTCAGCACTGTACACCTCCAGGAGATCCTATAGGGATCACGATAGGTGCCAAATCCCAAACTGACCAATACCACGCCATTAACCAGGACCAACTACCATCCACTAATCACAATCTCACCCAGGGTTTATCTAAAACCAACCTACCATGCCACACTGCATTAAGAAACGTTAGGCTCCGTTCCAGATTGACCAGACTCCACAAACCACCTGTCAGAAGCACGACTAACATACGCCCTATGAGAGAATGCCCACCTAACAAATATAATGCAAAAATAAAAAGCAATGCACCTACTACCCCATCTATACCTAAGACTGTCGGTCTGACCTATAAAAAACAACCACAAAGTAAACTCTCGATACCCACCTCGATACTTGCCAAAGAAGTCAGCAAGTGCAAATCACCGAACCTTCTGCCCAGTAACAACGTCTCAGACCTCAAGGGCACCTTAATAAATGCCAGATGCCTAGTGGCACACGCCATCCAGATAGCTGATCTAATTCGGGCAGAAGACTATTACTTCCAAGCTATGACAGAGTCATGGCTACATGCAGCAGCAGGCCCTGCCTTCCTGTTCGCAGTCCCTGATAATTATACTATACTCAGAGCAGACAGGGTCAACTCACGAGGAGCAGGCATAGTTCTCATAGCTAAATCTAACCTAGCCATGAGACTAGCCCCATCACCTGACATCAAATCCTGTGAATCGCTCATTGCTAAATTACCCATCTCTGACTCCCAAACGTTCACCATTCATCTTATCTACAGACCTCCAGGCCCATTGGTGCATTTGATGAGGATATCTCTACTATCTTATCTGATAACTTGAAAATTACATCTCAAAAACTTCTGCTGGGGGATCTCAACTTGGGATTCAATGACCCCAATGACCAGCAAGCCACAGCAATCTCCAATGTGCTTACTGAACTTGGCTTTATCCAAAGAGTCACCCTGCCCCTACACAACAAAGGCAGAACACTAGACTGGGTGGCAGAACTTAACTGCAATGCCTCAATCACCTCTATAATGCCACAGCTGTGGACAGACCACTACCTCCTATCTTTCACATTAGCAGTTAAAATTCTCACCACCAAAAATAACCTGGTAGCTCCTCCAATCCCCACTAGAAACAAAAAGAACATCACGGCAGATAAGCTTATTCCTCTAATAATACCAATCCTCAACTCATTGTCAGATACTATTGACCCCACCATTCTAGTAAACAAATATAATAATGCCATGACCAAAGCACTAGACACTATCACCCCACTAAAAATGAGGAAAAGTAAAACCAGAGCTCACCTGAACTCTTGTTTCACTCCGCACCTTAAAACCATGACAACTGAAAAAAGAAAATGCTTGGAGACTCCTACCTTCCGAGGAAAACAAAACTAACCTTGTCAACATCTCCTCCCGATATAAGAAAGAAATAATACTTACCAAACAGGAAACTTATAACAACAGGATATTTCAAGTAAACACAAGTACAAAGGAACTCTTTGTAATCCTTAAAGAGTTAGAGTCCCCTGTACACGTATCAGACAATTGCGTGAAGGACAAACTGTGGTGTTCTAATATTCAGAATTCCTTAGCTAATAAAATTACCCTTCTCCAGAGCAAGATTGCCGATAAAAAAGCTAACTTACCTAATGCAGACATATCAGTCAGTACTTCCACGCACTCCCATAAACCGTCACAACGTTTCAACTTCTCGAGTCTCAATTCTTGAGGTTGAAAAAATCATCCTATCCCTTAAACCTTCAAACTGTCAGGGAGACAAGTGCCAAGCCCAAATTATCAAAGATGCAGCGAGAGACCTCACACCTTTCATAACCAAGCAAATTAATGCCTCCTTCTCATCTGGCACTATTCCCAACAATCAAAGGAGTCCTGGGTCCTTCTCCTCGTCAAAAAACAATCATTAGATCCAACCATACCCACCAATTATAGGCCTATCACGACAGTGCCCTTCTTACTTAAAATCCTAGACTGGGTGGCCTACCTTCAGATTCAGGAGTATCTAGAGTCCAATCAGCTCCTGGGAATCCGCCAGTCAGTTTACAGGTCGCAACACAGCACCGAAACTGCGCTGATTGATCTTAAAACCCAGATTGACGAACTTAAGGACAGGGGGAACACAGCTTTGCTACTTCTCCTGGATCTTTCGACCGCCTTCGATCTGGTAGACCATAACGTTTAATGTAATCACCTCGACTCTGCAGCTCACTTCTCCCAATTGAAAATGCCCCCAATGGAACTGAAAATTTATAATCCAGAGACATATGGTTTCAACCTCTGAGTGGGGGCCTATCAACTTCAAAATTTATATAGTGTTGACTATTCTGAGAAAAAGTTTTTTCAAATGTTTTTTTCTAATGTGTGTATATAACTGTCTTTTGCATTGTATGAAATACTGTGTACATGAACATGGATATTTATTGGTTCTTTTTTGTACATATTGTGCTTGATTTGGAATTTATGTTGAGCTAATAGTGCTTGGTAATTGACAGACCTTGCTTATGAGTAATAATTGAAATAATAAAAAGTTACTTCTGTATAATGCTTAAACAGAAGTACGAAATGGTGATTTTTGTAAAATGTATCCCTATGAAAACTTAGGTGGACACAGAAAACTGTAAAACACACATCTAGGAAATACTTTAGATAGCTTGTGCCATATTTCTGGTATTGAGAAGTTTATTATAAATTAAATTTATATATATGTTTAGTGAACCTGTCAGGACACTTTTTTGTTTTGTGGTTTAGTGATTTCCCGGTCCTTGACAGAGTAGGGATATACCCTCTAGTGCATTACACTTCTCACAGGATGCCATACCATGGATTCAATCCTTTCTGAGCAACAGGACTATGAGAGTCTTCTCGCCATCAGCGGCAGCATACTCCATTCCTATTACATGTGGTGTACCTCAGGGTTACTGTGTCTCACTCACTATGTGCAATATATTTACTAAGCCCTACACTAACTATGTAGATGATACCCAGATTCTCATACCGCTTACCAGGGATTATGAAAAAAGAATTTGGCTTTGGTAAATAAAATCTATCTCATCATCCAGGCATGGATGGTGGCCCACGGTCTATGCCTGAGGTATGACAAAACTGAGCTCTTCATTATGGGTACTGCATTCAACCTCAATAAACTTGGCCACAAATACACCTCTTTTAACATTGATGGCAACCTCATTAAAGTTGCTAAAGAAGTAAAAACACTAGGTTTCTACCTAGACTCCACCCTCACCTTTGCTAAACAGGTCAACTCCATGGCCTTGGCCAGCGCGTATACATGCAAGCTGATCAGAGCCGGCAAACCATACCTATCCAAAAATAGCTGTACCATACTGGCCCGAGCCCTAATCTTGTCCAAATCGGACTACTGCAACTCCATGTACCTGGGCGGTAGCAAGTACATTGTTAACAAGATTCAAATTCTAGAAAAGAGCACATCCCAGAAGCAAGGAGACAAATCAAACGGCTGTCCACCAGTAAAAAAATCGTGCTCAAAACTGCATTGTTAACCCATAAATGCTTGAACAACGCTGCACCTTGCTACCTTGTGGAGAGAATTAACAGAAACATTTCTAGCCGGCCCACTAGGATTGTTAACACAGACTGTCTAGTCATACCTAGGTTTAAATTGACAAGAGCCGGAGGGAGCAGTTTCCCGCTCAAAGCAGCCCAGTTATGGAACTCCCCTCTGCCCCCCCCTCCAAGAGGGCGGATCAAATCTTTTTGAACTTCAGACATAACACCATTAAATGACTCAGAGATAAAGACCACTAACTCGCCCCAGTGACTGACCTCTGTATTAATGCTTCACAACATTACCCACCAGATCTTACTGTAAATAGATATTGCAAAGCTTAGTATATGTTTAATTTCAACCTTGTAAATTATGTAATTACACACTGTTTATTCCCTTTGTATGTATATATTTGGCACTCAGCCTCCTTATTGTATTTTATCTGTAAACTGTACACCTCCTATTTAACCTATGTAACTATAAGCTGAAAGTATTCATTTCTCTTCATGTTCCTCTGCGCCCTGATACCCCTGGGTCTGGTGCGCATTACAACTAAATAAACAAACAAACAAGCGCACACACAAACAAACTTTCTTGCCCACTAGAAGTTCCACGATCCTGCTGATTCTTCAGTTTCATTTTGCTCAATAGCACTAGATACCTCTGATTTTGCTCTTCCAGAGCAGTAGCTTCCTTCTGCTTGAGCTCTGCTAACATTGCAGCACCCTTCTGTGTCTCCCTCTCATCCCGCAGTTTCTGCTCTAGTAAGCACCTGCAGTCATCTGTGCCTTCTTTGCTATAGCAGCAGCTTCCGTCTGTCTCCGCCTGCCATCCCTCTGCTTCATCTCCCTTAAGTGTAACATTCTCTCCTCTAGAATGTACTTCTTTTCAACTAGGTTTTCCCCACTGAGACTCACTCTGGTCCTAACTGAAACTTTGTACTTTATTGGAGTGCAGGACCTAACTGAGGCCTAAGACTGATGGGACCTTTGAACCTCTGGGAGACTAGACTACATTCTCTCTGGCAAGAGTGGTGGGAACGACGATCACTATCGCTGCCCTCTCTGTTTCTACACCCGCAGAGAAATGGGTACCTAAACTGTGTCTTCAATATCGCTTAGACCCTCCTGAGAATTCTCCATTCCTTTAGCTTCCTCGAAAGCTTGGAGACTCTTGGGCAGTTCAGGCTTCTGAATCTTACTGCCGCTGGAAAGTTCCACGTCTTGACATATTTCAAGCAGCTCACTTACTTTTAAGTTTCATACGGTGCACATTGTAGCAATTCAAAATGCCACTTATAGCTTTTAACGTTCAGTGAACACTTTTTTTATTTTGAATAACTAAGCTATATGTGCAGTCTGTCTCAAATCCCAACCACTGCCCACCGTTGTGAAGAAATGACTTCGACCCCGCAGGAGTAGAAGGTTGAGTAGTGGCTAAACTGCATATTTAGCTCTCACACTTGTAGAAAACAAGAGTGATCCCAATAATAAAGATGAAACAGGTATAAGGTATAACAGGTAATGTGGGCCGAGGGTGCACAATAATCTTAACAAGGGTGTGAATGTGAAACAGTAGCAATCCAGGTAGCAATAGTGCAACAGTCCAAAATAAAGGAATGTCTAATCAAGGGTGTATACAAATATTTACACTATAACTAAGCACACCAATATGCAATAAAATTGATACCAGAAAACCCTAACACAAGCCCACCCCTGTAAAGGAAGACAGAGAAATGCAGAATGTAAAGATGCAAGCACACTGGATAATTAGCAGAGAAGGAAAATTCAATACATTACCACAATGTTCAAAAGGATAAGCTTCTTGATGAAAAAGGTGCAAATATGTGAGCTGAACCTGTCCCTAGGGTCATGACAAATGGACCAGAAGCCTGGGTCCTTCAACAGTACCTTAAACGGTCCTGGCAGCTCAACAACATCAAAGCAGACTTCTTGTTAATGTGTGAATAGTTTGAATCAGGTTTGGATATGCTGAGTCCTGCTGATCCAGATGGGAGCAGGCGTTGAGTTTAGTCCAAAGTGAGGCTTGCTGTGGTTTGATGCTGAGTTCTAATGAAGCTGATCGATGGAACCGCCAGGGCCAGTTGGATGCTTGGAAAAGACAACATAAACATATGTAGAGGGGCACTATTTTTTGTCATAAATGGTACTTAGTTGCTTTAAAATGTTTCAAAATTCACAAGGTGATTTACATTATTTTCTAGTGCAAGGGGGTATCGTCACCTGGCCCATGGAGACACAATCGAACAAGCAACCACTTTCCCTACTGTCTTCAGTAGGTATCACTTATGCACTCTAGTGGGGTCAACTGGCCCCTATTTTTAATTACTGCGGTACCCAATTATGTTTAGTTTATTATATGATTTCATCATAAAGGTCCTTATTCAAACATTTACGCAAAACACATTTTTTCATAAAAAAATATGTTTATTATAATTCCTCATTTGGTGCTTTATAGATCCATTTAAATCCACCAACATGAATTTTTTATTACAGAAAAATATTCTGATTCAAACCAAAATTCTCACCATTAAATCAACTGTGTACATTTACAGATTTGTATACAACTTCAACTCAAAGTATCAACTTAGTCAGTTTACAAAAATAGTTCAATTGTTCATCAAGTAGCCGACGCGTTTCGGATATTCCATCCATCATCAGGGCTTAAAACACACAGGGCCTCATTATAGGGCTCAATGGGAATGGGGAGGATGCTAACAACGGGCCCGTTAATGACAGGCCCGTTGTTAGCATCCTGGTCTGCTAGCGGGTCCCGCTAAGGACGCCTGGTCTGACCAGACGTCCTCAGCGGGACCCGCTGCAGACCTCGTAATGTGGCGGCACGGAATGAACGGTGCCAGTCCCTTACCAGCACCGTTCATTCCGTGTCCGCCACACTCCTAATGAGGCCCATAGTGATCTGTCTCTAGGTATTGTTCCACATTCATCTGTGTACCTCCAATTGCTTCCGTCACACACCACTCTAGTTTAGCATTATGCTCTGTTAGTTTAATCTGACACAAAGTGGTAACCTCCAAGGATTTCTCTTCATTCCCACCTTTTTCTTTTCATACAAATCATCTGACGCACCTTTGACCTTCTCTCATGCGACGTGGTATTAGTAAGCTGCCACTTCACCATTATTGCTCCAAGTGGGATCCGACGGAACAAGTTGTATGTTTGATCATGGGCCAAAGACAAAGATGCTGGGAGCGTGAAGTGCTTAGTTAATAGACAATGGTTCAAATTATCCCATGGCAATGAGCCTCTGGTTTGAGTTGAGGCAACAACACCCGCAGTGCAGTGGCAAACTAGATTATAGACTCAGCAAATGCGGTTCGAAGATTTTGAAGAAATACCAAAGGCATAACCACAGCTTGCATTGGTTTGAATGCATTTGAATGCCTTCGAAATGCAGGAAACCACCTGCTTGGCTTCTTCAGTTACTGTGAGTCCCAATCCAGGGGCTCAGGGACAAGATGAGTCCTTGTTCTCTTTCACCCAACCCCGGAGAGACTTGCTAACAGCTCCAGTAGTACTTCACCTCTAGTGAGATCCAGTGAGATCCTGAGTAGCAGTGTAGCTGGCAGAGAGGCAAGTCTTTCTCCAGCAGCAGTTCTCCCCAAATATGCTGTGGGCGTGGGCAGAGAGTAGAGCTTTCCTCTGCCTTGGAACACATGCCTTCACCTCACAACTGGAGTACACTGGAAAGGACTGCTCTCCCAGTGGGGTCCAAAAGAATTCTTCTTGAAGTCTTGAAACTTCCGAAAGGAAACAAAGAAGTAGTTACAGACCCCTCTGCTTTAAGGAGTCCAACCGTTGTGACAAGTGGTCCTTGACTTTTCGCACTGTACCCAAATTGCTTTGTGCTAAAACAAATGTGTAGTTGTTATTTGGCAAAACTGTCTTTAACAAACCAGGAAAAAAAAGAAAAATGTACACATTTGAAACATAACATTTGTCACTTAATAACAAGTGAAAACTAATTATCACAATAGACTCTTCATAAAATCCTTGCGACAAGTGTTCTTGCCTTCTTGCATCATACGAAAGTGCTTTGTGCTAAAGGAAGACAGGAAGGAAGGAGAGGTACATATACAAACAAGACATTAGGGTGTGTCATTTGATTCCTGTTTCTAAAGGACAGCTCCTGCTGAGGGTCTGTTCTGCTGCAGGGAGGTGTTACCCAACCTCACACAGGATCAAAAGAGGGGCATAGTCTTTCAGTCTCTTGGCCTGCTGAGACAGGCTATCTGACCAGAAAACACACAAACCTTCCATTGCTGACCTGGACTTTCACAGTGTAGACATGTGTATGATTCAAATCAGATGTGGCTTTAATAATTATGTGAATTACCAGCCACCACATCCCAAACCCAGGTATGGCTCACGTTCAAAGATAGATTAAATGGACAGCAGAGTGTTAATTCCTCATGTAATTGTGGTACAGAGTTGAAGATTTAAATGAAACCTCTGTACTGCAGGGACTTGCCCTTCACAGAAAGCTGTAAAAAGGCAGCAGTTTAGGAGACGGTTAAGCAGGGAACATGTGTGACTTTCTCTTGGTATGGAGCTTAATGAAAGGGGGGTCTGGTTAGAAGATCACCCTTTCTGAGGTGGATTTACCTGCATCGTTTTATGAATGCATATAAGTATTAAAAAAAAACAGGGCTTCTCCACCCTTGCCAGATGGCCTTACCTCTTCAAGGCTATATGAGATGTATTATACTTTTATTTTCTGTTTATTAAAACGAGATATGCAGTGGTCTACCCTTTCACAGAGCACACAAACCCATGGCTATTTTCCCCTGTGCAAGGTCTGTCTTGCGTATGCATGGAGCTTTGGCACACGATGGACAGCCACAAAGACAGCAGCCCCTGCATGCAGCTCCTGCACCACTGAGCTTGTTTGAGCTTATTTATCAGAGTAATAGTCTGTTACGTGAATAGTTGTGTGATACATAGAAACAAATACCATCATGACTTTTCACTTTTTTGTTTATGGATCCCACTCACAACAAAACGCCCTTCTCCTTGCCTGGTGCATTTGCACTACTGCCCCACACAATGGTCCCTGCCTTAGTTGTACCTCTCACCACATTTCAACCCTCTTCAGACCTCACCTTTGGTCAGATTGCCTGCTTTCTACACAGCCATCAGCAGTTTGAACAAGAGCTCTGCCATCCCCACTCATGCACTCTAATTCCCAGTGCTCAGGGAGGCCATTCAAGCTCTGCTCCCTCCTTTCCTTTTGCTCCAGGAATGGCTTGCCCAGCAGGCCCATCATCAAATGACAATACATGATAAAGGGGTGGGGACAGGGAATATAATAAATGAACACAAATAATTTGGCACTCGATGGAGGATTCATGCTTGTGTCCTGCAGATCAGACTCTTTGTGGGGAGTAGCTGCTGTGGCACCCTGGTACTGATTGAATTCCTTGTTTACTCATATTGCTGCAAAAGCTGATAATTTCAGTTTACTGGCAGATCTAGAGGCGGGGAGTTGATTTCACATGGTGGTGATTTCACATATGGCAGATGTACCTTGCAAAAGCAAATGTTGCAAAGGATGTTTCAGTGCTTCTGGCAAACAAAATCCTATCGCGAAGCAAAGGTTCTATAGTCTAACCACGCACCCATTCATCATTGGATGCCATGATGGGTTGCAAAGCGGGACCTTGGTGCAATAATAGTTGCAGTGTTTTTAAGGATTCATTTTCTGATACTTTTAATAGTGTCCGAAATTGACCATAGTGCTTACATATGATCTTCAATACTCGGAGTCTACATTGCTGCGTCTCACTCTATACTAGTTATGGGTGTTTGCCTCAAGACACACCCTTGCTTATCAAGCTTAAATAAGCAAAAACATGTACGTTTCTTTGGCCCTGTCCCTACTCGGAAGGCGTTCAATTAACTACAATCCTGCCCCTACTGGTCCTGCAATTAGCATGCCAAATCTTAGGTCATGGCACGAGTTCCAAGCAGGGTAGAAGGGAGAGATGTGGACTTGGACAAGGATGATGTGGACTCGGAGTAAATGAAGATTACAGATATATTAAAAGAACATTACCATCTCATCCCATCTGCCTTGTCCCTATCTATACTGATCACATAATAAGGATTTAACAAGCTCCACACTTGAACTAAGAGGACCATGGACACTCATATGATGCAACACAAAAAGTACCAAATTATGATTTTGTGGTGCAGCAAAAGGTGGCGGTAAGGAAAGTACTGCCACTTTGCAACCATAACACCATATTCTAAATTTGGAGGTAAAGTGGAGGAAAACCCTGCAGCACTTGGCTTGAGGTGTTTCCTCTACATTACTTCAAAAATTGGAGAAATTACCATCAGCAGAATTACTACTGGGAGGAATTCCTCCAATCCCCAATGGTGTCTTATGCCACTCTAAAATGGAATAGCACCAGCTCAGAACATGGGGGTTTCACCTCCAGTTCCAAGGTGGTATTATGGCATTAACCACCCATGATGATGATGACCCATGATGGTCTCATAGTAGATTCAACCTGTAAAACTGATAGCAGAGATGCATTGTGTGATTTTGTATGTAGTGATGCACTCCCTAATCCATAGACAGGTGGTTGGAGTCGTGGGCTTCCTCCACTTGTGGACTGGTCCAAAAGACAATAGTAAAGAGATGCATAGCCAGAAGGCAGATGACAATTCTATGTGCATAGTCACTGTGCACCCCCACATCCAGGATGTGCATTGAGACACCATCAGGTGATAAAAAGGGCGAGGCAACCAACTCTTTGGACAAACAAGAACTTGATGTAATATTTGAGCAGAGAAATGGGTTCTCAGTGAGATCAGAGTCTGAGAATGACAGGTAAGGTTCCAGTTGAAGCTCAACCTCTCCATGTCTTCTGGATGAATTAATGAACAAGAAAAAAAAAACGTTCATTGTTAAAAGCTTAAGGAGAATGTCAGTGGTTGGTCCACATGGTTATTTTAGTATTACCTTAGGAAATGCCAGGAGATACCAAGGAGGCAAGACCAGTTGTGAAGGAGGGAGTGACATCCTGAAGGATTTTAATAGTCTAGAGGCATAAGGCTCGGCAATTGCAATGCCACCACAAGGCTTGCTAACAGAGCCAATCATATCCAGTTGTGCCTTTAAAGAATAGACCACCATACCAATGGAGATCCCATTCCTGACAAAATAAAAAACTTAAGTGGGTTGCATTAAACAGGGTGCAATTGGGTTATGGAAGACCTACAGCAACGTCTGCTGATGTACCCTTATTCATTAACCCCCTCAATGTACTAGCTAGGGCCAAATGTTTCAGGCATTGGAGTGTTGCTCGGTGAAAGCTGGGTCACCAAAGAGGAGAGGGAACACCCACGGTTTCTGAAACTAGTCTCAGCAATAATGGGAACCATGGATTCCTCTTCCACATTGTAACTACTAGGATACTATGAGACTCTTCCCTCTCGAATTTCACACAACCTGTGGGATCAGATAAACCTGTAGAAAAATGAACAACAGTCTCTTTGGCCAAGTCATTGACCATGCACTGTACCCCTTGGGCGGGCTCGCCTCTCAGACTGGAGCAGTACCTTCATGGCTGGGTGCTGGCTCCCGAAGCCATGTGCATCTACAGTGACCCCTTGGGAGCAGAGATCTGGTGAAATATTCAGAGTTTCATAGAATCATCCTGAGAAGAGGTTAATAATCTGTTGGGGGAACCCGCTTGTATATTTTCCTTCCCTGGAAGTTATCATGGTGTCAGAGTTTGAATGTGAAATTCTGCCTACAAACAAATCATCTGGGCCAGGCTCGTCTGAGAGCTGCACACTGCCCCTGCTTGTCCATTTACATAGAATTGTGTTGTCCATCCAAACATGTTCCATTTTCCCCTTCAGGAAAGATGCGAACCCCTGAAGGGCCAGGCCTATAGCTACAGGTTCCATCTAGTGTGTGGCAATGCTGGACCCCTTTGAAATAAACTGCACTGATTTCATTGGAAAAGTGGTGCATAATACATACCAAATTGGATCTTTCAGGTTTGAAGCTTCAGGTTCCTTTCAAAACCAAAGAAAGAGTGGAGTAGAACCTTGAGTTTTACTTGTCTTGTGGAATCCTATTAATAGTGCTTACAGAAGTTCCACCCCTGGAAAAGGTCTGACATTTTCTGGATTCCTTGGGATTGCAGTATATTTTATTACATGTAGTAGTGGTTTCCATAGAATTCTTTTCTGTACTGCCATATTACATCCAATACCTATTTGCCTAATACTGAATTGCCCCACCTGTCATAGAATGTGAGCGGTCTGCTCATAACTTGTATCTCCATGGCAGTGGCAGGAAAAGGCTTCAAGCAGTCAGGATTGTGGCTTTTATTTAGGTTTTTACGGTTCTGGGTGTCTGGGGATCCAGAGCCCCTCTACCACGTCCTCGCCCTTTGGTGACTTGGTCCGCTTGAAAGAGGGTTTCTAACTCAATATGTTGGAAACGTTCCTATCAGCCAACTTGCTGTCATCTTGTTTTTTCTTCACTAAATACCCCAGCATAAGGCCACATAATTTAAAAAGTTAGCTGTAGTAAAAAGGCTTTGTGTGCAGTGTCAATCTTGAGGTACCTTTTAAAGATGGCTCATAGAACACTCTGACTCCAAGATACATCTCATATTGATTCCTTTGGAAGGACACAATGACAGTCCCTCATTCTCTCGTCTAGAGATATCATTTTTCAACTTAGCCTAGTCTTTCCTGTTTCCTGAGTTAGTATATTTAGAGAATATTGACCACTACTGTATATCATCTATCATGCTGGTTGGGAGAACCTAAAGTCAATGATCTTCTTTATCTAGCCCCCCTCAGGGACTTTCTAATCTAGCCCAACACTACTCCTTTTGTTAGTAGCTACCAGTGGTTCCGGGGATGTTTTTCCATTTCAGACACTCTACCCAGCTCTGTCTTCTTCCTCCCATGCCCTGATATTCCTACCCCTATCCCAGCATATTATTTTTCTTTCTCTAAGAACTGCACCCAATTTGACCCACCTTCAGTGCTTCTACTACCTACGTCTTGCTCCGCTGTCCCTTTGATGTCTCCCACTCTTTCTATTACTGGCCTCCACCCTTCGATGCTACCACTCTCTCCTTCACACTACTGCTCCCTCCTCCACACTGTTGATTTCTTCTCCACCCTACTAATCCCTCTGCCACACTACTACTCCATCCTCCCCACTACTATTACCACCCCACCTTCTCCCAAGTCACACTTCTTTCACCACCACAAACGCTTTCCACAGACTCCCTACAATCCCTCTAACACTCTCAATCACTAGCCTTCCATGGACACTTGCCACTCGCCTCACATTTTCCATCCCCGCTCTGAGTCCCCACACAGCTGGAGGCTGCCATCGCCCCCCCCCAGGAACAAAGGAGCAAGAAGTTAAGTGGGGTGTGGTGGGGAGGGCATGGACGAGAGAGGAAAGGGGAAGGAAAAAATAAAAAAGCCTTACCTGAGTCCCCGGCGGGGACCGAAGGCAGCCTCTCAGCCGTGGGGAGGCTCGGAGCAGGGATGGCCCAACTGTGAGCCTCCTCATTGGCTGAGGGGCTGCCACGCCCCCCGCTGGGGACAATGGCAGTGGAATCCCGACCGAGGGATTCCCGGCCGGGTAATGCCTTGCTGAGGGCCAATCAGAATGGTTCTTTCATTCTGATTGCGGCCTCGCCGGGTACTAATGGCTAGTATAAGTCTATTGTCCAAACATTCCAATGTTTCTCCTTTGTCATTTCTTGTTTAAAATAGAACATTTGCACCTGTAGAAGGGCCATTGGCCAATCAGGTGGCTGGAACCGCAGGCGTGTTTTTTTTTTTAAAGGGTGCCTCTCCCTGTTGCTTCTCCACTGTCCAGCCCCCCAAACCTAACAAAGCGTCCCACCCACCACCCCCCTCCCTCCAAACTTACCTGCGCACCTCCCACTCGGGTCACCGCAATAGAAATGGAAAAAGGACTTAGTCCCTTTTCGCTATGGCGGCAGCCATTTTTTTTGTTCTTCCCCCTCCCCCTCGGGAGATTGGCTGCGAAAGAAGCACAAATCTCCAAAGGGGAAAAAAGGAAAGCCATTCTCACCCCAGGGTGCAAATGGCTTTCATAATCCGGTGGGGGAGCAGATAGGGCTGGTAACGGCCCACAGCCCTCGCAAAAGCCCTCACTTCGCTCAGGACTAACATGGCTAGGGCTGGTGCACCGTTACCGGCCCTGTCGGGGCATGAAAGCCGTATTCTATGCTCATTGGGTGGAAAGTTCTATTATCTCTATAAACCTGCAGAAAGGGTTATACCAGCTGTTATGTTCCCTCAAACCTTGTAAATGACTGTTAAGGCCCTCCTTGCAGCTCTATAAAGCTATGTTATTACAGTGCTCTAATGTAGGGGAATCTGGCTTGGAACGCTATGTAAAAACATAACATTAAGGAAATGCATCAAATCATATGTACTGTTGACATTTCAAAAGAAAAAGGCTATTGACATTGCGACAATCCTTTAGTCAACATCAGAGAGTACATATAGTGGCATCAAATAACAACTTAATAAAACAAGATGACCTAAACATTGTAGAATGGAGCTCAAGAAAATAAACCATGTGAGCCTCAACATAAATTTAGGAAACAACCAAGTGTAAAGGAGACAAATGACTTACTAAGGGCATGGTGATATTCATGAACGTTTATGTGAAGGGTCTGAGTCATTACAAACATGTCCTCTAAATGAAAGAGGTATAGGTATCTTTTAAGGATCACCCATAATCCAAAGGGTGTATTATATTATAGGTAAGAGATGCACTCTTTTGAATGTGGTATGACAAATGTTCACTTGAGTAAAGGCTAGCTAGTTAGCTCTGTTCTATTCAGGTTATCTGTATAAAGAATTAAAATTGGTTTGTGTTTGTTAGGGAGAATTCTCAAGAATGTGCTAATTTCCCTTACCTTTTGAGACCCCCAGCAACTTTGCTGGATTTCTAGGATTAAAATTATTACCTGAAAAGAGTGTGAGCCTTTTTTCCCACTCTTTCATGTATTTTGATGTGTGTTTTAATTTTGTGTTATTTGGATATGGAGTTTTAAACAACTCCATAGGCATCATCTTTTTCTTGTGTGTCATACAGCACCTTCAATGCAGTGGCACAGGGGTGTCTTTCAGACTCCCAAAGGTTTAAGTACCTTCTCCGGGACTGACTGCCGTCTCCCAGAGCATGTAAAGTTAAATTAACTTTGCTAGCCTTTTCAAATTCATAGACCCAGCACACACTATCTTCCTATAGAGTGCTGGAGGGGTTGCCTAGCATCCCCTGTGTCTAAACACTCATGCAACAGTCAAATGTTACCCTTTCCTCTTGAAATGGTTGGTGGCAGTGGTATTAGAATGTACAACCATAATTTTTCCCGACCGCGAACACCGGTAGCTACAAATCGGGTTAGGCATGTTTTTTAATATGGTGCCCATGACTCCTCCGTAAAAACAGACTCCGGTCAGATTTTTTTGCCGTTCCTTTTAGGAAAGGTTCTTCTTGTGTTTAACTCTGCGTGCCAAACCAGGTTTGGTCCCTTTGTTCGATGCCCTTTGGCGGGCTTCAGTGCTGAAGCCCTCCTCTGGCACCTGAGTGTCTGGGGTGGACAGGATGTGAGGGAGGTGCCCAAAACTCCCTGTGCTTAGTCTCCTAGTAGACCTGAATGCACTCTGGTGTGTTTGGCTGGCAGACTGTCCGGCAAGGACAGCCAACCTGCTTGGTGAGTGGCAGCTAGGCTGAAATGAATGGGAGAAAATTATTTAAAAGCAGGTCTCTGGGACTTGGAAGGCAGAGTCGACCAGTGGAATGAAAGAACTGAAGACGAGCTGAAGGAAGACGACTGCTGCAACTCCTGGACCGTTGGTTTGCCCGGTGAAGCCCTGTTGCAGGTCCGAATTGCCTGAAACTCCATCGACAGAGAATCCCCTTCAAGGACTTCTTCTTCCCTTGATCTGGTGGGAACAACCAACTCGTAAGCCACCTGGACAACGTCTCCATACTGGTCAAATTTTCATCAGAGTGGTGTTGAAAACCAGATAGCCAGTGAGAAGCATACCAGTTGTGGACTTTAAGGCACTCACACCTTAAAACCGACACATAGCCAAGCTTGTGGCCTCTTCCCTGGGCAGTGCAGGAACCTCCCGACGTCCTCCTTCTTGTCGCCACGACTGAAGCTCAGGAACAGCGAGATCTGCAGGAACTGCCAGGAACAACTGCCTCAGCTACAGTTTTTCTTCATACCTAAGGTACTGTGCAAATGCGGTGTGGAAATCTTTTCTGCCTCAGTGAAAGTTTTTGAAACTTTCCCACCTTTGGAGTCTTGTTCACTCCTAATCCGACAGATAACTCTTTTTCTGGCAAACTACTTCTTCGAACATTGGCAAAGACTTAACCATTTACTACCAGAACTGTGCTATCCTATCCAAGACACTGAACCATTGACTTTGGCCCAGGCCTATTGAATTGAATTGCCTGTTGTAGTGAACTGAAACTATTTGCCCTGCCTATGAAAGTAATGGTGCTATCATTCTTTTTAACCTTTGTCTTTCTACCCATATTGAAAGTTACTGAAGTGCCATTTTGCTCCCACTTCAGGGGAGCCTAACCTGCTCAGAAACATATTGGTTGTGTACTGTAGTGTATTATTTTGTGATGTTGAGCTGCTTCTTACTAGTGGAATGTTTTCCAACTGACTGTGTAAATAAATGTATATTCTTTTACCAAGAAACCTTGAATAGTGTTTGTTTGAACTACTATGATTGGAAGTCGTTGTTTGTGTAACATCTTGTACTGCTCACATCCCTCTTGTCATAAGTCTGGCTGCTCAGCCACTGCTACCACATAACTGTGTAGTACAGGCTTGTACCAAAGGTTGGATTGTGCTTACACGTGTAGTCTTAATTGTGTTTAGTGTTCCCAAAGGGTACTGCATGTAATTCTGCCTAACAGTGTTGGTAACAATAAGCAACCATATTGATCATATAACTGATCAGAGTAAAGTACAGCCGCGTACTTACATAAAAAGGCTGGCTCCCAAGCATATAAGTGTAGTTTATTTGGGTAAGTCCATTCCATGTCCTTAAAATAAGAGTACTATAGGTGTGATACCTGGGCAATTAAAGGCAATTCATAATCACACTTACCTAATTTGAAGGGTAATACATAAACTATATTGTGGCATATGTGAACCAAAGTTGGTTAGAACTATAATATATGTATTAGCATTGCTAATATTGATGTGCAGATGGTAGCTGGCAGGGCAATAGCGCTATATGCTAATGATAGTAAAGGTCCAATGTGGACTATTGTATCAAAGGTAATGTCCATCCCTATACACAGTTAGGCCACAGTTTCTAAGAAGAATACTCACAATAAGTGAGGGCACGTTGCCAGCATGATAATGCTATTTGGCGATCTTCAGAAAAACGCCATCTCAGTTTTTTTTGTGCACTTGTGTGCCACGTGATGTCATCATGTTAATACGTGTGATGTCGTCATCCAATACCCATGAGTGGCACCCCTATTATGTTCCGACTGCAGGGTTAGGGGCATTTCTGATGCATCTTAAGGTTTTGCACACTTAACAACATTCACATCTTCACACTGGAACTTATGGTGTCATAGATTCTTTATAAAACCCACAGTGGTATATCATAAATGCATGTGTACACTCCATTCAATAATATGGCAGCAAAATTAAAGCGGTTGGTCTGGATGCCTTGTTAAAGGCATGTGAGGGGAACTAAAAGTATATAGATAAATGCACCATCTGACTACCCACAGTATGCCTGAAATACAGGTCAGACCATTTCAGAATTGTTGCAGTAAATTTGTTGTCTACATTATTAAATGTGTCTGCAATAAATATTATGTGTGTAGCACTATTGGGGAACTGAGGATATGTATCGGGGAACATCTCAACACCCTAACAGGCACTTATACAAGATTTCCAACAGTGGAACGAACATCAAAGAAAACACACACACAGAAACAATAATGGCATCTTTCTGAAGATCGCTGTAACTGCATTATTGTGCCATTCAACGTACCTTCACTTATTGTGAGTATTCTTCTTAGAAACTATGGCCTAACTCCATATAGGGATGGCCATTACCTTTTGTACAATGGTCCACATTAGGATACAGCGCTATTGCCCTGTCAGCTACTGTCTTCATATTAATATTAACAACACTAATAACTATTTTGTAGCTCTAACCAACTTTGGATAATATATGCTAATGTGGGGTTTAATGACAGCCCCAGAATGACGTAAACTGAAAGGCCAGATTAAATTAGCATTTTCCATTGAAACTACCACACATCAAATTGCTGTGCACCCTGAAAATTAAGAGTACCAACTGGGCCTTGCATGCCGTATTCAAAGCCTTGTTAGTACTTTTCATATCATGTGACTACGGCCCACTTTCCAGAAACATACATCATGTTAAATAGAAAGGTATGTTCATTTTGCGGTGGGTAATGAATACCTGAATTGAAAATGCACATTGTGAATGACAAAATGAACAGCAGGATTTTACATTCTGTTGCCCCATTGAAAGACCAGAAGGGCATTGAATAATGATGGCGAAATGCAAGCTATTAAAATAAATAAAAGACTTGACCTGAAAAATACATGCCACAGATTCATTAGACGCAAAATATGCAAAAGACTAGTTCTTTCAGATGCAACATGTAAATCACTTACTAGCCCAAGAAAGACATGACTGCATGTTGCTGGGCCGAATTCTCAAGTGACATCCCCCATTCACGTCTTCTGGTCTCTTTATCTTGACGTCAGATCACTTTGAGGCTTGAGCAGAAGGGCTTGGCTCTTGCATAACAGGAATGTAAGGCCGTCAGATCAACAACAGGGCCAGCCCTAAAGGGGTGCAGCTCCTAAAAGAAATACCAACTTTAGATCAGAAACGTGGTGGACTCAAGATTGCAAGGACAAATGATAAATGACAGCACAGCCTCATAATGTTCAGAGGGCAGAGGTGAGCCATCTGCCGAAGGATAAGAATCTCTTCAGCCCCATTAGCTCCCAGAGAACAAATGGCTAATGCATTTATCCCAGCCTTAAGTGAACATTTGGGCCCTGAGACTGTAACAGATGCTGTGGCCTCCCTGCAACTTAAATTGAAGAAATGAAACTGCCAATTGTATGCGTTAATTTTGTGGCTATAGATTTACAATAGAAATGTAATTTTACCCAGTAACGTTTGAACTGCGATACTTAGAGGGTTTGGACAGATGTCATTTTCAAGCTGATTACAAGGCAATGGTGTTGATATGACTTTCATCCAAATCCAAATTGCAGAAATTAAGATATAGCCAAAAATGTGCTTCTAGCTTCCCCAAAAATTTTATGAAAACAAACATTGGGGAGCTGGTGACTTATTAAATTAGGTAGCTGGGTAGACAATTTCACATTCCTAACTATGATAATCTTGGCACAAAAGGGGAAAACCCCTAGCTTGCATGTGCAATACCCTGCCGAAATGAAAATACAGTCCACATAGCCATCATAATTAGGGGAATATTAATATTTATGCATTATGGCACTTATTGGTAAATTGTAAATTTTTGCCATGTAGGGATTGTTTGAGTGCAAAAGTTGACATATAAAAAGAAAAATGTAAATGACAGATGGTGTACCTCTTCACATCACTTTCATCATGGAACTCCAAGGGCCTATAGGCTGAAAGGAGTTGAACATTGGGAGGAGGAAGAGGGGGATAAACCTCCAATGAAAAGTCAGAACCAATACACTTGCACCTTCTAATTGTAATATTTGGAGGTGAGGCTTATGGAATAAAAAAACCCTGCTCCATGGGCAAGGGATAAACCTGCCTAAAAACCACCTAGGAATAACGTGAGAAAAACCATCTTGGGGAGAGCTACCTAACATCTTGAAGGAGACTTGCCTATAATCCATCTGGGTAAATCCTGACACAGCTGCATGACTTTACCTGGGTGGAGAGGCCCCAAAATTGATTGAGACTTAACCTTGCATGGGAGACAGAAACCAGGAAAGCCTAAAAGTGTTTGACTAGACCATTTGCTGTCCAAAGAGGAGCCCTGCCATCTTTCCTAGGGGTCTAAAACAGAGGTTTCCAATGTAAGTAGATTTTTTTTACCACATTACACCAACTGTTTGGGTGGTCTGCCTGCCTTAATATCTTCCCTTAATAGTGGATGTGGGGAAAAGTGGGTAGACCCTTAGCATAGTTGACTGAATCTTAATTGAATCAACTCCCAAATAGATTGATGCAGGGGGAGCTTTGAGGAGTTTGAAACCTCTGCCCTCTTTGCTAGCTGGAAGTTAAGTTGTAGTCATTGGCTACAATAATTTTTCCTTCAACACCAGTCTTCTTTAATGAACAGGGTGGGTCCTTGTCACAAAACTAAACTCCCAACTGTCCCCGCTACCCAGACCTTGCCTTTAAACTAAGGGGTGATCTTGTCCCAAAACAATAACTGTCTCCACTCCTTAGATCTGGCTTCTAAACAAGGGGCTGTTGTCCCAAAATGAAATTCCTAACTGTCCCCACTCCCCAAACCTCTCCTTTAAACAGAGGGATGCTGCAAATAACTGATGCCTGTAATTCTCCATTGAAAAATGTAAACTATTTCCTGAGAGTGAGTAAGTGACCCTGATCGCAGAAGGAGTTTGTATTGCTTTTGGTGTGAAGAAAAAAGAAGTGTGTATCAATCAAAAGTGTTTTCAAAAGTCTGTGTGATTTCCAAACTGCTAGCATTTTCAAGTGTGCAGGGAATTGACACGTACAAAGGGCTGCATGTTTATTTATTTATTTTAAACCAAAACTGTGCAGTTGTTTTAAATCCAAACCTTATCGAGTAATATTTACCTGTTTATTACAAGAAGGAAAAAGTGCATTTTGTATTAAAGCTTTGTTTTGAGCCACAGATGAGGTGGCATGTGTAAACATTTATTGCAACATTTATTGAACCTATACTTTAAATAAATATATATTCTCACTATAACCTGGCCAGGTTCTTGGCTCATTGTTGGCACCGGGGTAGGGATTTACATGGCTCTATATGAGTCATAGAAAAAGCTACTAATACTCTTGCACCACTGAGAGGTAAGCAGGTGGTGGAAAGACATGGGAATGCTTGGTTCGCCCTAGATCTGCAAATCCTCAAGACCACTAAAATCAAGTGCCTGTACCTATGGAAATCCACCCATGATGATTTCCACAAGGAGGCTTATTTGACAGCAGCAAAAAAGTTTAAAAAGCAGTTATACGGGCAAAAAACCCACCTTTGACTCTAGGATAGATAAAGCCCCGTCTGAGTCCAAGGAATTCTTTAAGATTTTAAAGGAGCTAGAAAATTCAGGACTGATTAAATCAGATATGATTAATAAGGATGTTGCTTGGTGTACTTCGACACAGGAAGCGATGTGTGGAAAACTTACCCACATAAAATGTAAAACTGAATTAAACAAAAAGACTGTCTGTCAGCCCTACAGCACACAGCTCAGCCCCTGCAACATATACACATCTGATATCGCAAAATCAGTTCAATTATAAACCTATTACAGAATCGTATCTCACAATACTTATTAGCAATCTAAAACCAACAACATGCAAGGGGGATGTATACCCTGCAGTAGCAGGGAAGTCATTTGGAGGTGACCGGGGGTCGCAGTTGCTATCCCTGGGGTCTCCCTTGTGACCCCTGAGGTCTGCCTTGCTACCCGTAAACTTATTTTTTTAATGTAAGCTCCTGGGCTGTGGCCAGCGCCATGTGGCTCCTTTTTTTTGGAGTGGCTGGCTTTCTTGTTCAGTCCTCTTTAAAAAACAGGGGGTTCCAAAAATGTAACACTTTGAGCAGTGATCCTAA
Organism: Ambystoma mexicanum; assembly: GCF_040938575.1. Lineage (NCBI taxonomy): Eukaryota > Metazoa > Chordata > Amphibia > Caudata > Ambystomatidae > Ambystoma > Ambystoma mexicanum. Next base: position 713,896,528 of record NC_090931.1, read on the forward strand.
ATAAGAATGAATAGGGATAACAAATAATGTGTCTTTCTGAAATTATAAACAATAATTGCTAGACTCATTAAAGGTTTATTTTAGGCACACTACAGGGGGCGAGTCACTGATTTAGTCTGTTCTTAAACACTTCAACTCAGGCTTTCTTCCTTTTGAGGTCGATAAATGAGTACCAACACAAGTTGGATGATTTTGTATGCATATTTGTTCTATATAAAGCGCTTAAGTGTAAGTGCTTTTCAATAACACATCATTATCATTTGGCCTTGGATGTCTGCTTGCATTGACAGTAATTTGGCAATATGGGCCTATACACACTGATATTAACAATACATACGGTGATCCATTCTTGTATGTAATGAATATAACATCATGGCGATATCGTAACCATATTTTTCATAGTCTACCTAGGAACAATGCTATGTTATGCTACTTCCTGTTGTGGCAAGGAGTGAAAGGTCATGTTCCATCACGTCCTTTGATGTCACTTCGGGGTGGTGGTCAAATCACATCACTTCCTGTGATGTCATCAGAGGTCAAAGGTCCGGTGATGTTACTTCCGCTCCCCAGGCATTTTGGTGAAATGACGTCCATGTGCAATAGTTATAAAAACATGCTCTCACTTGCTGATTGGTATGTTTTGCAAATGTATCAATGCCTCATTTAGAGAAAGATATGTACCAACTTGCATCAAGAATTCCCTGATTATGCATCTATTCAAAAAGCCTGGCCTGTGTCCGGATACGCCTACCAACTACAGGCAGATCACGAATGTGTCTTTACTGATGAAGATCCTAGATATTCTAGGGATCACAACTAGGGCTCTATCTGAAGACAAATGGGATTTTGAATAGGTGGCAGTCAGGTTTTATGGCGAGCCATGGCTCAGAAATGGCCCTATTAGATTTGAAATCCAGATTGTTACAAATCATGAATAAGGGGCAAGCTGCACTACTTATGCCATTGGACCTTTCCACTGCCTTCCACCTTCTGGACCACGCCTTGTTGGTCACCAGGCTGAGGGAGGTGGCGGGCTTTTCAGAGAGCGCAGCATAATGGGTTAACTCATTTCTAAGTAACAGATGGTGCAGAGTCTGTAGTAAGGCTGCTGAAGCTCACCCTGTACTTCTGACATATGGTGTGCCTCAGGGGGCTCGTCTTTCTCCCTCCCTTTATTGCATTTTTACTGTGCCACTTTTTATCCTACCTTTGATAAATAATGTTGCCTTTACCAACCTTGCTGATGACAGGCAATGTGTCAGCCCCACCTTCTCGGCAAATAGACCCTAGTAGACTCTGCCCCAATATAACAGGGGGAATGTAGCTGCTCATTAAAGAGCAAAAATCAAGCATCAAGCCCAGATGGGCGGAGCACTAATAATCAATTCTTACCAGCAGTCCTGCGCTGCACCTCCCAAACTTGAAACATCAGTGCAATTGGACAGTGGAGTGCACGCATGAGCCCTTACCTCGCAGAAAAATATACTGTCAGACTTGAAAGGTGTACAGCAGTAGTGCAGCTTCACAGCGCTCTAAATAGATATTGCTTAATTTGTCACTCTGAAGCAAGAAACATTGATATTTGTCCCGCATGGACTTGACCTTGTGACTGCAGGCTCCAAACAGATTTCCCGTGCAGATGCACCAACCACATGTCTTTCACATTAGAAATCAGCTTTCTTATGTGTCATGGTGACGGGATTACACTAACAAGGAAACAAAGTTTGGCAAGGATTAGGACGGAATTGGGATTTCAGGCGCAAATGCACCAACCCTCTGAGCTAATTTACACGTTCAACCTTCAGTTTCTCATGTTAAACTGCCACGTGACCAGCAGCGGAGGCAGCTTTTGGCGCCAGGGGGGTGCAGATAATAGGGTGCCAGCGGGAGGCTGGGGGTGCACTGGGCACCAGGGAGGAGCATCAGCTACTATCTTCCTCTCTTCCTGGAGTAGCGGTACCCCTCATCTCGGGATTTGGGGTGCCGTGTCGTTTCGAGGAACGCTGCGGGAACATACAGCATTCAGGGAGAGTCTTAATTGCAGACAGCCCCACATTGAGAGCTCCTGCGGAGTGTCTCTTTCTTAGAGTGCCCTCGATCCTCAACTGCTGTTGAGAGATTCCTGGCTCACCTGGGGAGTGTTCTGATGGGCGCACATTCCTTCAGAGAGACCCCTACCTCACACACTGTCAGGATGTCCACTGGCAGTAGGCTCAGCTTCATAGTCAGTAGACTGTTGGATTTACCGGAACAGAAGGGGGCAGCCCCCAGCAGGACCCCCCCCCCCCCCCTCAGCGGGGGGATACCCCAGGACCTCACCCTCCCGAGCCTGGCTAGAAGTGGAGAGGCAGCACTATCTGTGTAAGTACAGTATGAAAGAGAGGGAGTGAGTGTGTGATAGTGTGTGTTTGAGTGTGAGCGAGATATTAATATCACGTCTGCATTGCAAACATTGTGTAGATGTGTTCCCTGTAATAAAAGGTGCACTCCTTTAATTCAGAACACCGTCTTTGGGAGTTTAGGGCGCCTGCTTTCAAAGTCACCCTTTTCAATCAGCTACTGGTTTCAAAATGTATACATTTTTACACATGCCATTTTGGGATTAGCAAGAACAAACAGCACGGCAGATTAATAACAGCCGAACAGGAACAATAGCAAAGTAGTAACACAGCACAGCAGCAGCACATAAGACGATCGTGGCGTCAAGGAAACCCAGGCAGTACAATATTTAATAAGTGGACTGAGCGGAAGAAATCATGGGGTTTCAACACTGGGCTGGCTGACATTTGAAAGCATCGGGCTAGGCAGAGTGGGCACAGATGAAAAAAATATAGTGCTTCCATCTTTTAAAAAAACAAAAACATCTGCGCTATAAATCGTTGTGATAAACTCTAATGGTAGCTGTGGAATTGCTGCTTTCTTTGTGCGTGTGTGTTTGTGACAGAATACTACTTGTACCAAGACTAGTGTGCCTCCAGGCGCTTTAACACTCACCTGGAAATACGAGTTTACTGCAAGTGTGAATTTGTAAAATGCTCCATGCCAAACACTATTAAACACTGCCTCATGCGTGCAAGAAGCTGTCTTTTGCCCACCACATGACCTGGCACCCCCAAGCCGCCAGACAGATCCTTGTACCCCAAGACCCCTAGGAGCGCACCCGGCAAAATGTACCCCTAATTTACCCCAGGACAGGTTCAACTTTACGCAGCATTCAAGTACAGCATAGCAATACATAGAATAGCATAGCATATAAAGCCATCCCATGCTAAAACATAACACAGTACAGCATAGCTTGGCACAGCATAGCATACAAAGCAAAGTGAAGCATAGCCAACCTTTCTGCACAGTGCGCGCGCCCGAGCCGTGCCTGCTATGCATATTTTATGAACATGGTAAATAAACTGGAAGTTATGACTGGAAGTTATGTCCGACATACCTGGGAAGACCCATGCATTGACGTAATATTTTTTTAAACGGTCAAGTAGTAACTGTTTGCATTATCATAGTTTTGATGACTGGCTATCATTTGCAAAACTTTCTGCTAAGATCCATGTCAGGTGGCTGTAGAGTCCACATAGTCCTGATTTTTGGTTTTGGCGCTTTGGTGGCGGAAGTAAGGCGAGTAAGGTGTATATTTCTCAGCACATTTCCCTCCTATAGAGTTATACTCGTGGTAGTTGCGCCCCCTTTTGAGCCCTTGATACCATATGAAACACATGTCTATCCGCAGCCTACTTTCTTGCAAGCTTGTGTGGAAGGCAGTTGGTGCAGGCAGCACCCAGTGCGATTGGTATCAGGTATCGCCATGTATATGGTCGTCAGGAACGGCCATAGGCGATATTTTTAGTGGGGATAATATTCGGGTATTTGGGAGCAGGGGTTGCGGGGGTGTCCCCTGCTCCCTTTAAAATAATATTGGGGTTGCGGAGGAGACCCTGCAGGTTCCATGCCATAATATCGCCACAAAATTATATGCAGCAAACGATTCCCTTACGCATTGTGTCATGCACCAGCCTTTGCACTCACTCCCAGCAGACGCATTGCCCTCTACGCTGTACATGGGGGCTGTTTGGAATTAGATGACATGGGTTGTCCACAGGATCATACCTGTGTTGGCAGGACTACACACTTTAGCAGGCAGGCCATAATGCAGATCGGGTTTAAACGACTTGCATGTGTGCTGCTTACACTACACTGTTTCACCAGGAAGGGTAGCGCATGCAAGCAGGCAGGCTCAGCTACTGGTCAGAACTCCCCCACCCCCGGCTCTTTTTGCACCCCTATGTTTGAAAAGCGCTCAGAGGCTTCCTACATAACGTGGCGCTGTAGAGCCTTAAATGAAGTAGCCTTAGAAAACAACGTTTAAAAAAGTATTCCTAAGTCCCAGCACAGCAGTCTCACTTATGTGAATTTAAAACTACACAGAGCTCCCAAGTGAGAAGGCCACCCAGTCCTGTTTTTTCCCCTTTTCGATTATGGGCTTGTTTTTTACACCCTTTATTCCCCCACCCACCTTACACCATTCTACCACCTCTATTCCTCCCTCCACATTACCTCCTCTCCCTACACCCTTTATTCCTACCTCTCACACTCTCACTTCATTTCTTACCCTCTCACTCTGACCCATTCTCTCTCATATTTAGTCTTGCTCATCATCAATGGCTTCCTCTCTTGCTCTATTTCCCATCTCATTCTGCACCCCTTATCACATTCTCCTTTGAAACTTTGCACTCTACTCCTTGCACCCAGGTGCCTATAAATGCAAGATGGAAATAACATCAGTAAACACCAAAACAATTGGCATTGCCTGAGCATATTTCTGTAAGTACACGACTTAACTTTACTCCAATCAGTTTTATGGTCAATATTGTCACTAATTGTCGCCGACACAAACCAATTTTATTTCTTCATACAGATAACCTGAATAGAACATAGCTATTAGTCTAGCTAACACTTTATCAAGTGACAATTGGCCGCCCCACATTCAAGTGAGTGCATATCTTACCTATAGTATGATACACCCTTTGAATTATGGGTGATACTTAAAGATACCTGTATCGCTTTAATTTAGAGGACATGTTTGGAATAACTCTGACCTTTCACATAAACGTTCGATTAATATCAACATACTCTGAGTAAGTCATTTGTCTCAGTTACACTTGGAGCCAAATTACACGTTAGGCGGTAGAGGGGTAACGGCGCTGGTAGAGCCGGCACCGTTATCCCTCTACCGCCTCATTACGAGTTCTGCTCGTGGGTCCCGCTAAGGACGTCTGGTAAAACCAGGCACCCTTAGCAGGACCCGCTAGCAGACCAGTATGCCAACAACGGGCCCATCAGTAACAGGCCTGTTTTTAGCATCCTCCCCATTCCCATTGAGCTCTATGGGGGCTCAAATGAGAATGAGGATGTACCCGGTCCGGGTCCCGAGAAAGGGAATTACCGGGCCCTTCAAGGTCAGAATGGCCCGGTAATTCCCCATTCCTGGAACCCGGACCTGGTACCCGGTATGGGGGTAGCCAGGCGGCTAAAAGCGGCATGGCTATCTCCATACTCGTAATGAGGCCCTTGGTTTTTTCCTAAATTTATGTTGAGGCTCATATGGTTTATTTTCTTGAGCTTAAGTTTAGGTCATCTTGTTTGATTAAGGTGTTCTTTGACGCCACCAATCTGCACTCTCTGATGTTGACTAAATGATTGTCCCAATGACGAGAATCTTATTATTGTCTTACTGTTTTTTATTATCTTATTTTCTCCCCTCTCTCTCTTTACGGATTGCTATTTCTCCAAAATCTATCGACTTTTTGTTTTAAAATGTAAACAGTACAAATGATTTGATGCATTGCCTTGATAAAGCGCAATGAGGCCATACAAATGGGGAAAGGGCGCTATATAAATGATGGATACAAGACAATACAATACAATAATGCCCTGGTGGACGAAACTGATGGCCATACAGTTGGCACGTTTTTGTAACTTCTTTAATTTATATATTTGTCAATGGTGGCAGTTATTTGTGTGCCATCTATGGGTTATAAACATCTGTAACTTACTTGCTAACATTTTCACCGAAACAATTCTCACTACCTATGTGAATTGGTACAATTTCGTGGATGTACCTATCATGGTAATAAACTTGTAACAATGCTTAACTGATAGCAACATTATTGAATGATTGGAGTGCATGTCTGGAGTGAAACAATGTTTACTTTCCTAGATATATGTAGCACTTGGTTGTGCTACTCGCCACACAGCTGCTGCACCATCACAACACCAAATTGCATTTTTTTTAACTTGTGCAGTGACATGAAAGGGTTGCCGGTAAGACCTGCAGGTAGGCGGCGGGTTACCGGTAACTCTGTAACACTGTTTGGAATGTAATGGCAGATGGCGGAACAGTAAATCCCCATTCCCGTGGAGTCCTCTAGGACTCCACGGGAATGGTGTCACTGAAGCACCAGCACCATTGCTAACAGTGCTTCAGTTGAAACACTGTCGGCAGGGGCCTGAATTCCCGGCAAGTCAGGCCTGCTGGTAGTTTCAAGTCCCTACCAGCAGACTCTTAGTATGGCGGTCCGGAAAGGGTGCCGGTACGTTGCTTCTGGCATCTTTATTTACAGACCGCCAAACTTGGAATGAGGCCCAATGACAAACCACCCCACACCAACTTGCTAAACACATAATATTAGTATGGCAGTATGATTGGCAATTACACGATCATTATACAATGAGCAATGGTAAGATAATGAATTTCTTTTCCGGTACCTTTTTTAATGGTTTTTATTAAATTCAGCCCCACTAGTTTAAAAGATTTTTAGACAGCGGGCTGCAATGAACGAAAATCACACTCTCATTCTCTTCAAACATTTTCTTTGTTGCATCAATTATATCAACATGCAAATCAGCCAGGAGCGGAGTGAGAACATTTTGCACTGTACCTTCTCTTTGAAATGAAACAGCTGTAGATGACTAACGTGCCCAATTAAACATATCAAAACAATGGGCAAAATCATGCAACATCTTCATAAAGGGGTTGACCTGCACAGTTATGTGGCAGCGTCAATTAGCGCGTACACGCATTAGCATAACGCGCTGATTAGGCTTCCCTCTTCTGGAGGCAGTTTGCTTCTTAAGCTGTTAAACAAAACAATATTTTATTCTTTTTACTAATCATTCTTTTTAAACTTACTAGCTGGCAGAAATATAGTGTGATATCTTCTGATATACATAAGGCGTCATAGCTCTTTGCTCAGCTGAAGCATAATTATGCCTTCTCTGTATTTACAAACCTCTTGACTGTCATTCAGGAAGCAGGTGCATCATCCTATCAGAGAGAAAGAGAACAGCCTGCGATAACCTGTGGCAGGTCACTTACTTAAGAAGGTAATGATTGACCGATGACAGACGTTTTCTCTCTTGTATCTACCTGTTTTGCAGCAGTTATTTTTATTTAATGTATTTCATTTTAGCATTTTTGTAACACACACACCCGGTGGTATCAAAGCGTTAGTACAACTGAGAAAAGCACAATTGTTTTTTTGTTTTAAACATTTTTTATTGTAGAAAATCAACATACAGGGCAATTAATGAACATTATTGGTATATGAGAACAAATGCCAATAATATACATGAAGTATAAACAAAGTTATTTGTGAAGAGATAATTGACTTATATTAATGTCAGACATGTATAAGTAAAAGGGTCTAGTTGACTACAAGGATATTTTTAAAATAATAAGGGGGAATGGGTGACAGAACAATAACAAACAAAACATATAACTGACATGAGAGACAGGACATAACACAAACAGAGGGTGAGGAGGGGAGGGGTTGGAAGGATACATGGTAATAACAGTACTGATAATCTGCATTAGATAAAAGTCAAGAAAAGGTTGCCATTTTAACTGATGCTTGCATAGTAAATAAGGAGAGGAAGCTATACCATTTTCTAACCTATGAATATTACAAATATTGTTCCACTAACAATTATAGTGAATACGGTGTAGATTTTTCCAATTGCAGTAATAGTTTGAAGTGCGACCATTAGACATAAATAAAAGAGCAAGATTTGTATATTTGATGGCTACAGCAGTTTGTAGAAGGGAGCTTCCAAAGATAAGGATGCCAAAAACAAAAGTGTTGCTGGGTTTTAAAAATGAGTTTGATCGTTTGCCATACAGACCTCCAAAAGGGTTTAACATGTTGACATTCCACAAACATATGCTTAAAAGAACCTGGGACTTGTGAACAGCTCCAACACAGGTCATTAGGTGAAAGAACACATTTGAAGAGGGAGATAGGAGTAACAAAAGCTCCGTGGTGGAAGAAAAACAAGGTTTGGGTTACGCTGGCTGAGGAAATGATTTTAGAGATGTAGTTCCACTGTGGAGGCCAGTCAAATTGAAGGTCTGGTAGTATGCAGTCCTCTTTCCAATCATTGTGTAACAGACCAACTGTTGGAATGGACACCAAAGTTTTATAGAAAAAGGAAGCAGTAATATTAGGGTTCAGTATGAAAAATAATCTTTGCACATCAGGAGTGTTGGAGCTGTGAACAAGTAGTTCATAATTTTCAAACAGAGCAGCAATAATGATCAAATATTGTTTCATGGAAGAGGCGGGCAAATGATTTTTGACAGCAAAGTCCCTAGAATGAATGGGGACATTTTGTGAGAAGAATTGATTACAATATTGAATGTTTCTAGAGATCCATGGCTTCCATAAAATAGATTTGCATTTTACCTCAATTAGGGTATTATGCCAAATGAGAGAAGAGGTAAAGGCAGACATTTTGGCCAAAGATGGGAACATATATAATTTGAGATAAAGTGCAGATTGGCGAATACAGGAATATTTCATACGTTTATTCTTACTTTTAATAAGGTAAATATCTGACAGGGGAATTTGGAAGCCATACCTCTTTCTAGATGTACCCAGTTGGGGGCACATTGTAATTCTTCTTGGACAAATCACACCTGTACTTGCTTAGTAACAAAGGCTATGTGATATTTTTCTAAAATCTGGGGAAGTTGACACCACCCATAGAGCAGTTTTTTTTTATTTACTAAGCGAGATTCTACGCCTTCTTTTACCACATAAAAATCCAATCAAGCAGGAGTCTATAGACTTGAAAAAGGAGAAGGGGAGGGGAATAGGTAACATATATAGGAGATATAGAATTATAGGGGAAATCATCATCTTGATGGTTTCTAAACAGCCCCACCAAGAGAGGTAAAGGGGTGACCATGAGATTACAAGTTCTTTAATTCTGGCTAGTATGATTTCTGTATTTTCTTTTTGTATGCTACTAACAGAAGTAGCAATATGAACTCCAAGATATTTGAAGCCTTTGGGACACAAGTTCACTCCTAAGGATAGAGTATGATTTGGTGTACAATATATGTTAAGGGGAAGGATTTCCGATTTATCAGTATTAAGCTCCAAATGCTTTAGAGAAATTTGAGATGAACTGTAATAAGTGCAGCCCACTTTGTTCTGGGTTTCTCAGGAAAAGAAGAACATCATCTGCATAGGCTGCTGTTTTGATATGAAGGTGTTTATATTGGATTTCTAAAATATTGTCATTTTGTGTAATGGTCTCTAGAAAAGTTTCAAGTGCTAAGATAAAAAGGATTGGAGAAAGAGGGCAACCTTGACGTGCTCCTCTTGACAAGGGGAAAAGTGAAGATAATGACCATTAACAAAAATTGCAGATTTGGGCATTGAGTAAAGTACGCTTATCAAGGATAAAAAAAGGGGGGCCAAAACCATGCCATTTAAGGGTTTTAAATAAAAAATTCCACTCAACTCTGTCAAAAGCCTTTTCGGCATCTAGGGTCTACAACGTCCAAAAAGAGTCTAATGTTGGAGGAGGACACTCTACCTTTGATATATCCAACCTGATCCTATTTAAGGAGATTGGGAAGAAAGGGGAGGAGTCTATTAGCTAGAATCTCTGCATAAATCTTACAAATGGTATTGATAAGGGAAATTGGACGATAGCTTTGAGGGAGTTCAGGGTCTTTATTGGGTTTGGGAAAAACAATAATCATGGCTTCAAGAAAAGAACCTTGCACTTTCCCTTCTGATATAAAGTAAGAATAAAGATCACTAAGTTTAGGGATTTGCAGATTAGAAAAATGGGAATAGAAATCAGTAGGGAAGCCATCAGGGCCAGGAGATTTGCCTTTCATAAGATGTTTGATGGCTTGAAGTATTTCAGAAGGAGTAATTGGAAGATTAAGTGATTAAAGGTCTATCTGGGGATAGGAGTTCCTGGGTAAATTGTGTAAAAATCATCAATACAAGTATTATTGGCAGGAGCTTCAGAGGAATATAGCTTAGAATAGAATTTTGAAAATAATTGAAGAATATCTTTGTCTGAGTATTTTCTATTTCCTAGATGATCTTATAGGGTGACAACTCTCGATTTTTCTTTTTTAAATTTAAGGTCGGAAGCTAAAGATTTGCCTACCTTATTGGAAAGCTGGTAAATTTTTGATTTATATTTCAGCATATTTGTACCAGAATATTGGGTTACAATTTTATTATATTGAAATCATAACTTCAGAACTTCTTTAAGAATTGTGGGGAAGCCAGTACTAGTAAATTGTATTTCTAGGGGTTTCAGCTGTTTGAGGATAGATTCTGACTCCTGCTTTAGTTTCTTCTTTTTATTGGCAACACATGAGATGATATTGCTTCTAACACCAGCTTTGTAGCAATCCCAGTTGTTTGTAGTGGATGTGTCTTTGTGTTTGTTTACAGCAAAGTAATTATTGTGTTGCAGGGTAATAAAGGGTGCAAATGAGACATCATTCAGCAAGCTAGTATTAAGTTGCCATCTATTTGAGAGTTTAGAGTTATTGGGAGATTCTAGTTGGGTATAAACGGGAGCATGATCAGAGATTGTGATAGATTCTATTTGGGCTTTGAGGAAAAGACTAACTATGGAGTTGGGAATAAAAATATAATCTAGACTTGAAAAGGATTTGTGGGGTGTGGAATAAAAGGTGAAATCAGACTCAGTAGGGTGAATCAAACGCCATGCGTCACTGAGGCCCAGCTCCAATATGAAATCAATGAATTGTTTATGGGATGTAGTATTAATGAAACAAACACTGGATTTCCTATCTAAAAATTGATCTATGATTTGATTACAATCACCACAAACAATCAAATTGAAAGGATTTATCTGGAGCATATGATTTCTAAGTAGTCTCCAAAAGTTAGGGTCAGGGGATGTTGGACCATTGATGTTGAGTATAGGGTTTTCTTTAGAGGTATGCTAGAAGACAATATATTATACACAGCGCCTTTCTATCAAAACAGTATTAAAATGTGACACTATACATCGATGATGCATTTTGCATTATTGATGGATCTACTGAGGATTTCCAAGACTTCATGAACACACTGAATCAGAATCGTTATGATATCCAGTTTTTTGGAGAGTGTAATAAGAAAACTACCTTTTGGATTTGACAGTACAAACTGATTGCAACAAGCTATACAATTGGACATTTAGGAAACAGACAGAAGTTAACTCTACGCTCCATGCGAGCAGCTGTCACCATCAACCAACAATTCAAAACATACCATTAGGTGAGTAAATTAGGGCTAGGAGCAATTGCCAAGAGGACATCAAATTTGAAGAAGAATGCTCTTTATTACAGCATCGCTTTAAGAATAGAGGGTATTCTGAAAAATGTGTTAAATCTACATATAAGGAAACCAAACTGATGCAACAACATGACACCCTACTACCAAAAGCTAATAGAACTGCGGGTGAATTAATAGGACCACGTTTCATAACACAATATTGCAGAGACCATCAGCAAATTCAAAAAATATTGCAAAAACATTCGTACCTGTTGAAACTTGATGAACATATCAATAGGTATGTAGAGGATAAACCACGTATGATCTTTAAAAGAGCTGGAACACTAAAGACAATACTGAGTCCATCGCTGTTACCGGACATCAAGCATGTAAGCCAGACAACCTGACTGTCTAGCGATTGGAGTGGCTTTAGAAAATGTGGTATGTGCGCTCAGTGCGGATACGCACATGAAAAAATGACTAAATTCAAGGATGTTAATGGAAAACTATGGTTAATCAAACCGGGGATCAATTGTAAAACTAAATTCGTTGTTTACGGTTTTATTTGTGTTTGTAAAAAGATCTACATTGCCAGTACAAAGAGAGAGCTAAGAGTACGCATTCGTGAACACTTGGCCAAGATTGGTAGCCAAGACATCTCTTTGCCGTTAGCGAAACGCTGGCACACTTGTCATCAGATGCACAACAAGTCAGAGATCAAATTTATAGGTTTATAACAAGTAACACTGAGTAAACGAAGAGGAGACAGACTTAAGGCTCTGAGACAATCTGACGCCCGTACTATTTGTTTTTTCAACTCAACCATAACAGGTCTCAATAGTGACAAGGAGATGGTGTCATTCCTGTAGCTGAAAATGATTTCTTTTCTTCACTTATGCACAAGGGGCAACTGGTTGATTGTTTACATTTATATACTCTTATAGAAATCGCTGCTTAGTATATGTGGAGTAATAGGAAGCATTTGTACACTGTTTAATTATACCACCAATGTAATATGTTTTGGCAATGACTATTTATATCTCATATACTTACTATACACATTAATAGATCAGGCAATATTTGCTAGACAACCTATGTGGCCACGTTGCCATGGGGATCTAGACACAACTTGGAAAGTTTCAAAATGGCGTCGGCTGCCGTCTGTTCGTGTGCAGCCGACGCGCTAGAATCAAGCAGCAGCAGGGTAAGTGCGCTGACTCGGCATAGTCTTGTGTGCCGGTACTGTGATGCGTAATGAAATGGCGGGTACGGCCCGTCATTTTGGATATTTAATTTTATCAGTTAAGTCTCGTGATTAGGATCGATCTCCCTATACATATATAATTATTCAAGATGCACGCAATAGCAGTTCTGCTCTGATGTCTAAGGATTGTGGGCATATTCATAATACAAAGGACGATCATCGCACCTTGTGTATCTGACAGCACTATGATGAGAACATAGCTTAGAGTTCTGCAAACCCATCCGTGTCAGTATTTTCAATAGTTAATAAGCGCATCAATTGTAAACTAGGTGCAATTGTCAAATTAAATGCTCAGTTTAGGACGGATTACCTTTTAATGATCAATCTACTGCATGCTTTCTACTCCACACCAGATATGGGTTCCCCCTTTTCCATTGTAATGGGTACATTCAAGGGGTGAGTGTGTATTTACACTAACCTACAGTGATTTCAACTGTTTTATTACAGATTATTGGTCTTGGGATCTGTCCCATTTACTATCTACCGGACAACAGTCATATGGACTGTAACGTTCTACTATCGGGTAAGCCAAATCTTTAACACTTGCTGGATATGTAATACTATTTATGGTGTTCAATAATACACCTGATAACAATCAAACTAATGTCCTTTTTTGTTGATTTTCTCAGTTTTCTCTTCTTATTGTCACTTTTTCTCTCTGTTCTATTGTATTTTGGTTATATTATTTTATTTTTTGATGTATGATTACAATGATTTGTTTCTCTAACCCAGGGGTGCACAACTGATTTTGACAGAGGGCCGAAAGTACCTTACATGAGGGCTATAGTGGGCCGAAAAGTAAATGTGGGCGGGGCGGTAGGTGGGGCGTGGCAGGAGGCTTTTTCAACCCCAAATTTGTATTAAACACATTGAAAAAGAATGTTTTTGAGGGCTAACGATTTTTATTTGCATTTCAAACTTACATTTTGTACTGCACATTTTCCATTGTTATAATTTATTTCTATTTAGTTACTGTATATCGTCTGTTTAATTAAATTATATATATATTATTGACCCTTGATTGGACATGCCGTTATTTTGGACTGCTATAGTTTGCTGTTTGGGTTGCCCAAAAGGAGTATGGCCTTCGTTGAGTCAGGTTTCCTCAAAAAGCAAAGGATGTACATCTCTTAACTGTTCCTGTTTTAGCTTTATTATTGGGTTCACTCTTGGAGTGCAACACTATGCCCCATGGCTCCCACCCCAACCAAACACTATGCCCCATGGCTCCCACCCCCAACCAAACACTATGCCCCATGGCCCCCTCACCACCCCCAACCAAACACTATGCCCCATGGCTCCCACCCCCAACCAAACCCTATGCCCCATGGCCCCCTCACCACCCCCAACCAAACACTATGCCCCATGGCTCCCCCAACCCCCAACCAAACACTATGCCCCATGGCCCCATCACCACCAATCAAACACTATGCCCCATGGCTCCCACCCTCAACCAAACACTATGCCCCATGTCCCCCTCACCCCCAACCAAACACTATTCCCCATGGCTCCCTCAACCCCCAACCAAACACTATGCCCCATGCCCCCCTCACCCCCAATCGAACACTATGCCCCATGGCCCCTACCACTCAAGCAAACACTATGCCCCATGGCCCTCACCCCAACCAAACACTATGCCCCATGGCCCCCTAACCCCTAACCAAACACTATGCCCCATGGCTCCCTCAACCCCCAACCAAACACTATGCCCCATGGCCCCATCACCCCCAATCAAACACTATGCCCCATGGCCCCTACCCCTCAAGCAAACACTATGCCCCATGGCCCTCACCCCAACCAAACACTATGCCCCATGGCTCCCACCCCCAACCAAACACTATGCTCCATGCCCCCCTCACCCCCAACCAAACACCATGCCCCATGGCTCCCTCAACCCCCAACCAAACACTATGCCCCATGGCCCCCTCACCCCCAACCAAGCACTATGCCCCATGGCTCCCTCAACCCCCAACCAAACACTATGCCCCATGACTCCCTCAACCCCCAACCAAACACTATGCCCCATGGCCCCCTCACCCCCTACCAAACACTATTCCCCATGGCTCCCTCAACCCCCAACCAAACACTATGCCTCATGGCCCCCTCACCCCAACCAAACACTATGCCCCACGGCCACCTCATCCTCAACCAAACACTATGCCCCATGGCTCCCTCAACCCCCAACCAAACACTATGCCCCATGGCCCCCTCACCCTCAACCAAACACTATGCCCCATGGCTCCCTCAACCCCCAACCAAACACTATGCCCCATGGCCCCCTCACCCGCAACCAAACACTATGCCCCATGGCTCCCTCAACTGCCAACCAAACACTATGCCCCATGACTCCCTCAACCCCCAACCAAACACTATGCCCCATGGCTCCCTCAACCCACAACCAAACACTATCCCACATGGCTCCCACCCCAACCAAACACTATGCCCCATGGCCCCTTCACCCTCAACCAAACACTATGCCCCATGGCTCCCTCAACCCCCAACCAAACACTATGCCCCATGGCCCCCTCACCCCCAACCAAACACTATGCCCCATGGCCCCTACCTCTCATGCAAACACTATGCCCCATGGCCCTCACCCCAACCAAACACTATGCCCCATGGCTCCCACCCCAACCAAACACTATGCCCCATGGCCATCTGACCCCCAACCAAACACTATGCCCCATGGCTCCCACCCCCAACCAAACACTATACCCCATGGCCCCCTCACCCTCAATCAAACACTATGCCCCTTGGCTCCCTCAACCCCCAACCAAACACTATGCCCCATGGCCCCCTCACCCCCAACCAAACACTATGCCCCATGGCCCCTACCTCTCAAGCAAACACTATGCCCCGCGCCCTCACCCCAACCAAACACTATGCCCCATGGCTCCCACCCCCAATCAAACACTATGCCCCATGGCTCCCTCAACCTCCAACCAAACCCTATGCCCCATGGCCCCCTCACCCCCAACCAAACAAAATGCCCCATGGCTCCCTCAACCCCCAACCAAACACTATGCCCCCTGGCCCCCTCAACCCCAACCAAACACTATGCCCCATGGCTCCCTCAACCCCCAACACACAAACTCTCAAGCATGCACCCATACAGACCCAAACCCCCCACCCCCAACTCAGCACACAAACACTCAAACATGCACCCATACAGACCCGAACCCCCACCCCCAAATCAGCACACTCTCAAACATGCACCCATACAGACCCGATCCCCCCACTCCCCAACTCAGCACACACACTCAAACATGCACCCATACAGACCCGAACCCCCCACCCCCTAACTCAGCACACACACTCAAATAAGCACCCATACAAACCCGAACCCCCCACCCCCCAACTCAGCACACAAACACTCAAACATGCACCCATACAGACCCGAAACCCCCACCCCCCAAATCAGCACACTCTCAAACATGCACCCATACAGACCCGAACCCCCACCCGCAACTCAGCACACAAACTCTCAAGCATGAACCCATACAGACCCAAACCCCCCACCCCCCAAATCAGCACACTCTCAAACATGCACCCATACAGACCCGAACCACCCATCTCCAACTCAACACACAAACTCTCAAGCATGCACCCATACAGACCCGAACCCCCCCAACCCCAACTCAGCGCACAAACTGTCAAGCATGCACCCATACAGACCCGAACCCCCCAACTCAGCACACACACTCAATCATGCACCCATACAGACCCGAACCCCCCACCCCCCAACTCAGCACACAAACTCTCAAGCATGCACCCATACAGACCCAAACCCCCCACCCCCCAACTAAACACACACACTCAAACATGCACCCATACAGACCCGAACCCCCGCCCCCCCAACTCAGCACACAAACTCTCAAGCATGCACCCATACAGACCCAACCCCCCCACCCCCCAAATTAGCACACTCTCAAACATGCACCCATACAGACCCGAACCCCCAAATCAGCACACACACTCAAACATGCACCCATACAGACCCGAAACCCCCACCCCCGACTCAGCACACAAACTCTCATGCATGCACCCATACAAACCCGAACCCCCCACCCCCAACTCCGAATCCTCCACCCCCAACTCAGCACACAAACTCTCAAGCATGCACCCATACAGACCCAAACCCCCCAGCCCCCAAATCAGCACACTTTCAAACATGCACCCATACAGACCCGAACCCCCACCCCCCAACTCAGCACACAAACTCTCAAGCATGCACCCATACAGACCCAAACCCCTCAGCCCCCAAATCAGCACACTTTCAAACATGCACCCATACAGACCTGAATCCCCACCCCCCAACTCAGCACACAAACTCTCAAGCATGCACCCATACAGACCCGAACCCCCCACCCTCCAAATCAGCACACTCTCAAACATGCACCCATACAGACCCGAACCACCCATCCCCAACTCAGCACACAAACTCTCAAGCATGCACCCATACAGACCCGAACCCCCCACCCCCAACTCAGCACACAAACTGTCAAGCATGCACCCATACAGACCAGAACCCCCCAACTCAGCACACACACTCAATCATGCACCCATACAGACCCGAACCCCCCACCCCCCAACTCAGCACACAAACTCTCAAGCATGCACCCATACAGACCCGAACCCCCCACCCCCAAACTAAGCACACACACTCAAACATGCACACATACAGACCCGAACCCCCCAGCCCCCTAATCAGCACACTCTCAAACATGCACCCATACAGACCCGAACCCCCACCCCCCAACTCCGAATCCCCCACCCCCAACTCAGCACACAAACTCTCAAGCATGCACCCATACAGACCCAAACCCCCCAACCCCCAAATCAGCACACTTTCAAACATGCACCAACACAGACCCGGAACCCCACCCCCCAACTCAGCACACACATTCAAACATGCACCCATACAGACCCGAACCCCCCACCCCCAACTCAGCACACAAACTCTCAAGCATGCACCCATACAGACCCGAACCCCCCATCCCCCAAATCAGCACACTCTCAAACAAGCACCCATACAGACCCAAACCCCCCACCCTGAACTCAGCACACAAACTCTCAAGCATGCACCCATACAGTCCCGAACCCCCCACCCCCCAACTCAGCACACAAACTCTCATGCATGCACCCATACAGACCCAAACCCCCCACCCCCCAACTCAGCACACACACTCTTAAGCAGGCAGCCATACAGACCAGAATCCCCCCACCCCCCAAATCAGCATACAAACTAGCAAGCACGCACACATACAGACCCTGCATCTCAACATACACTGCACTTACACTCCAAAACAAACATTCATGCACACCCAACACCCCCCCACCCCCACATCTCAACATACACAACACAAACATTCAAAAACAAACATTCATGCACACCCGACAACCCCCACCCCCGCATCTCAACATACACAACACAAACATTCAAAAGCAAACATTCATGCACATCCGACACCCGCCCACCCCGGCATCACAACATACACAACACAAACATTCAAAAACAAACATTCATGCACATCCGACACCCCCCACCCCTGCATCTCAACATACACAACACAAACATTCAAAAACAAACATTCATGCACATCCGACACCCCAACCCCCGCATCTCAACATACACAAAACAAACATTCAAAAACAAACATTCATGCACATCCGACACCCCCCACCCCCGCATCTCAACATACACAAAACAAACATTCAAAAACAAACATTCATGCACATCCGACACCCCCCCACTCCCGCATCTCAACATACACAAAACAAACATTGAAAAACAAACATTCATGCACATCCGACACCCCCCCACCCCTGCATCTCAACATACACAAAACAAACATTCAAAAACAAATATTCATGCACATCCGACAGCCCCCATCCCATCATTTCAACATACACAACACAAACATTCAAAACCAAACATTCATGCACATCCGACACCCCCCACCCCCCTGCATCTCAACATACACAACACAAACATACAAAAACAAACATTCATGCACACCAACACCCCTCCACCCCCCCATCTCAACATACACAACACAAACATACAGCAAAACAGACCCGACACACAAACACAAACAGACCACTTACCGGAGACGTGCTGGAAGGCAGGTAAGCTGGAACGCTGGTGATGTCACGGAATTCCCCCTTTCTCACCTGAGAGCGATCCTTGCAGAATTTCTTGGCCGGTATCTTCTTACGCACGGACCTGGTCTTGTATAAGCCAGCGCGAGTCTCTTTTGGCTCCAGCGTGCGTTCAGAGTTCCGGGATTCAGATACTCCGGGGATCCAGGAAACGAAGAAGGTGCGCAAGCATGGCACATGGGTCCAGGAAGCAAGGAAGAAGGAAGAGGGGTAAGGGAATAGAATTAGAAGGTCCAGGAACCAGGATAACAGTTCAGCGAACTACGGAGCACACGTCTAGTCGCTACTTGCAATAGCATTGAGACACGCGGGGCCGCACGGGCACGGTCTATTTGTAGATTACGCTACGTCCGACTTGAAGACCGAGGAAGGGGTTTCACGTTAGACCATGTTAGGAGTGCAAGCCAGTTGTGATAAGGACCATGGAGTCCAAAAGGGGCGCGTTCTGTGGGTCATGACAGCATGCCTCCTCCAAAAACCTGTTCCACCAGGTTTGGCTGGGTATGAGATGGTATCTTCTGAGCAATCGAGGGGTATTTAGATTAGAAATTGGTTCCCAGGTTCTTTCACTAGGAGGATATCCTTTCCACTCAACCAAGTATTTAAGCTGACCCCGTTTATACTTGGAGTCGCATATTCGGGACACTTCATATTCCAGTTGGTCGTCCACCGCCACAGGAGTGAGTCTGCAGGATTTCCGGGAGGATTGGTTGTAGGGTTTTAATAAAGAAGTTTGAAAAACTGGGTGAATTTACATCCAAGAGTCTGGTAGCTTGAGCCGGTATGAGACTGGATTTATGATTTCCTTGATGGAAAATGGACCATAGTACTGGGAGGCCAATTTGTTTGGCCGTAAATGTCGGGGTAGTAGTTTCGAGGACAACCAGACTTGATCACCAACTGCATAAGAAGGCCCTGGTCTTCTTTTGGAATCCGCATATCGCTTAATATGTATTCTGGCCTTCTCTAAGTGTTCTTTGGCTTCCTTGTGTATGTTGATGAGTGTTTCAATCCAGGAGTCGACGGTAGGTACTGGAGTAGGATGTGGAAGAACAGAGGGTAAAACTGATGGATGGAATCCTTGACTGCAATAAAAGGGGCTGGTCTTAACTGCTGAGTGATCGGAATTGTTGTAGGTGAATTCAGCTACGGGTATATGGAGCGACCAGTCATCCTGCACTTTGGTGGCGAAACAACAAAGGTATTGTTCCAGGGTCTGGTTTACACGTTCCGTAGCTACGTTGGTTTGTGGATGATAACCTGATGAGAGAGCGCGTTGGATTCCTAGACTGCGACAGAGATGTTTCCAGAATTGTGAGACGTATTGGGGTCCTCGGTCTGATATGATCTTGGAAGGAAGTCCATGAAGGCGGATAATGTGTTCCAGGAAGATTCCAGCAAGTTCTGATGAGGATGGTATTTTATACAGGGGTGTAAAATGAGCCATATGAGTGAACAAGTCAATGGTGACCATGATAGTCGTGTATCCCCTGGAAGGTGGCAATTCCACAATGAAGTCTGTAGCGATGAATTCCCATGGCCTTGTTGGTATTGAAGGTTGCAGTAGGAGACCCGCCGGTCGCTTGTTATCGTGTTTGTTTTGACTACAGATAGAACATGCTCAGATGTACAGTTGTACGTCAGTCTTCATTCTAGGCCACCAAAATTGTCTTTGTATAAGAGAGAGGGTGTTGGTGATGCCATGATGTCTGGAGTGAACGGTATCGTGGTAGAGGTTTATTATCCTTTGTTGTAATTTCTGTGTGGGGATGACTAGAGCATTATCCTTGAACAAATATCCATCCTTGGTTCTCAGATTCCATTGATTCTTCCTTGAAATATCCTTCCAGAGCTCAGAGGATTGGGTTTGCATCCGAACTTCTTCCAGAAGACTGACTGCTTGAGCTACAAAAATCGTGTGGGGAAACATTTTAGGATAGGCCCGATCTTCAATAGTTTCGTAGTCAGGACGTCGAGATAAGGCGTCAGCAATTATGTTTTGTGATCCAGGGACATAACTGATGTGGAACTGGTACTGTGCAAAGAAGAAGGCCCAACGGGCCTGACGACTGTTCCTACACTCCAGGGATTGTAAAACTTGAAGATTTTGATGGTCCGTGCGGACCTGGACTGGATGTCTAGCTCCCAGGAGTAGATGTCGCCATTCTGTGAAAGCTTGGCGGATGGCTAACAGTTCCTTTTCCAAGACAGAATAATGTGTCTCACTGGGATTCAGAGTCCATGAAAGGTAAACCATGGGGTGTTCCAATTTGTCCACAAATTCTTGCTTCAACACTGCTCCTATTGCGTAGTTAGAGGCATCCGTCTCCACTAGGAATGGCAGATTAATGTCGGGTTGGGCCAGGATAGGGGCTTGAGTAAACTCTGTCTTTAAAAGTTGGAATGCCTTGTCTTGAGGTGCAGACCAGAGAAAGGGAGTGTCTTTCTTCAATAGAGCAATGATCGGTTGAACAATCTCAGAAAAGGTGGGTATGAACTTCCGGTAGAAATTGGCAAGCCCCAGGAAGGATTGAACTTGTTTCACGGAAGTGGGAGCCAGCCAAGATAGTATGGCCTTTACCTATGAATGATCCATACCAAGTCCTTCTGGACTAAGGACAAATCCTAGGTAATGAACAGAAGTAACGTGAAACAGGCATTTCTCGGGTTTGGCTAGGAGTCTGTGTTCACGTAGTCATTGTAAGACTGACTTTACATGCTCTTCATGCTTTAGAAGGTCCTTAGAGTAGATCAAGATATCGTCCAGGTAGACGATGTTGAAGTGGAACAGCATGTCAGAGAACACCCTATCCATGAAACGTTGAAAGACTGCGGGGGCATTAGCAAGTCCAAAGGGCATGACCAGATATTCGAAGTGTCCAAAGGGTGTTATAAAGGCTGTTTTCCATTCGTCTCCTTCCCTGATACGAATCAGATGATAGGCACCCCTGAGATCCAGTTTCGTGAAGATTACAGCTCCTCTCACCGATTCCAGGATGTTCGAGATCAAGGGTAAGGGGTAACGGAATGGTCCTTGAGGGTACATTGATTTAATCCACGATAATCGAGGCAAGGTCCAAGTTCCTTGGTGTCCTTCTTGGGAACAAAGAACAACGAGGCTCCAGCTAGGGATTTCGATGGTCTTATGGTGCCATTTTCAAGGATGGTATCCAAGTATTCTCGGAGGGCCTTCTTTTCAGGTTCGGATAGGATGAACATCCTCCCAAAGGGAATCACTGCTGAAGGCTCTTTGTCTATGGCGCAGTCTTCAGGTCTGTGAGGGGGTAGAGCCTGAACTATGGCAGTTGAAAACACATCTGCATAACCGTGATAGGCCTTTGGGACCTGTATGATATTGGAAACCATGAGCGGTATTTGCTGATCTATTGATGATTCTTTGGAAGGTGTCAAGGAGGAATCCAGGAATAGACAGTGAGACATACAAAACTCAGAGCCGAGAAAGAAGGATCCTGCTGCCCAGTTGATATAACGATTATGTTTCTGTAACCAGGGCATACTCAGTACCATGGGGTAATGATCCGACTTAATAATGTCAAATCTGATCACCTCTTGGTGATGGTTTATTGAAAGCTGAATCTCTTTAGTCTGCAGGCTTATGGGTCCTGAAGTGAGGGGTCTTCCATCGATCGATTCCACCAATTGCATGGTACTCTGTGTCTCGTATGGAATGTGGTGACTAAAAACCCAATCTTGGTCAATTAATACTCCCACAGCTCCGCAGTCTACCAGGGCCAAAATGGAGTAGGTGTTATTCTTGGATGGCGATAGGAAGGCCTGTAGAATCACTAGGCTGTTTTGTCCAGGAGAGTTCAAGGATGGAATAGACGTGGAGCAAACATCTCTCTCCTGAAGCCTTGCTCCATCTAGGAGCGGGAGCTGGTGTTTCCCGAACACCGAGGAGGGGCTAGAGGACATTCTCTAACCAGGTGTTTATCCGAGGCACAATACATGCATAACCCCGTATAAATCCTTCTCATCCTCTCTTGCGGGGATATGGGTCCATGGAAGGCTCCTATCTGCATAGGTTCTGGTTCAGTAACAGACCCTGGGTTTGTGTCAGTTTTGGAGGTAATCTCAAAGGACAACTTCGTGGGGGTTACTTTGGATTTTTTCTTCTCTGCCTTCCTTTCCTGGATTTGCATGGCAAGGTCCATAAGAGCCCAGTGGCGTAACACAAAATGTGGGGGCCTCCCTGCAAGCCATGCAGAGGGGCGCCCCCCCAACTCGGCAACAAATCAAGAGTTGTCGTACACTCTGGGCCGTCCTAGATTATCACGCTTGCACAATACATATGAACATGCTGCTGTAGGGGTATGCCGCACACTGTACTAGGAGAAAGAATTAAATATGTGTTTTAATGCATTATACAGCACACTTTCTGAGAAAAATTGGCTAAAAAGCCACAGTGTTTGCAGTTGTTTTGTAGGGTAACACCAATCCAATACATGCAAGTCACCAACAGTGCACAGGAACAATAAAGCTTTGCTATTAAAAATGCCATGCCACATTGAAAAACCTGTCCCACTGGCAGCACAATGTAGACCAGTGTAGACACGTAATAACATTACAGTACAGCATGCCAGGCCACATTTAGACATACCTAGACCGGTTGCACAAAAAGGCCAGTCAAAGCAATAACACTCATCAAGAAGAGAGCCCACATTGAACCCTGGGTCTCGGCGTCCTCTAAAAACATGGCAAAACTCTTCAAAATCTGCACGGAACTGGTAAATCCTGTTGCGGTCTCCACCTCTCCTGTTCCTTCCCAGGCCCTCTGTATGGCTCTGGCCTCTCACTTTTCTGCTAAAACTCAGGACATCCTGTCCACTATCTCCTCTTCTTCCCCCTCTTCCTCTCTCGGCCCCCCTTTGGCCAGCTCTACCTCTCCTCCTTTCTCCTCTTTCTCTCGGACAACACCTGACAAGGTTTCTAGACAAGTCCAATTCATGAAGGTGTCGCCCTAACAGGTGCTCCCCTGCTGCTCCAGAACCATCAAGGACCATATTGACACCCTCGCTGCAGCCTTGGCCGATTTCTGTAATCACTCTTTCACCACTGGAACATTCCCCTCTCCCCTTAAGCACTCCCTTGTGCACCCACTCCTCAAGAAGCCGTCTGCCGATCCTACCTGTCCAGAAAACTATTGCCCAATCTCCATCACCCCTGTCCTGGGCAAACTCTTGGAAAAAAGCTGGCCATCTCCCAGCTTACTCTCCACATTGAATCTCTTGGTTGTCTCCATGACCATCAGTCTGGCTTCAGAGCTGCCAGAGGCGTGGAAACTTCTCTCCTGAACACCCGTGAAGATCTGCTCTCTAACCTCGATTCCAGCATTCCATCTGTCCTAGCCCTCCTTGATATTTCCTCTACTTTCGACACAGTCAACCACGCAATCCTGATCAATCGACTACGTGAGAACCTGGGCATCACGGATCAGGCCCTAGAGTGGCTGACCTCCTTCGTCTTGGACTGCCCTTCCCAGGTCCAACTTGGTCCCTTTCTCTCTGCCACCTCTCTCTCTACCTGTGGCATTACCCAGGGCTCTATCCTCTCACCCTGGTTTTTCAACCTCTTCTTGGCCCCTTTGGCCCACCTGATCTTTACCTTCTCCTCTAATTTTCAGTGTTATGCGGATGGCACTCAGCTTTCCTTGAGGCTCCTCTCATCTCTCGCTCATTCCTGACTGTCTATCCGTGATTCAGGATTGGTGCGCCTCCAACAATCTCTGCCTTAATGCCATCAAGATGGAGATCTGTCTGATTGGGACCCCTGCCCCTGCTTTCTCTCTCTCACTCTTGCCGCCCACCTTGGGCTCTCTTCCTTCGCCTTCCTGCGAGGCAAAAAACCTTTTGTGTCATCTTCGACTCCACTCTCTCTTTCTCTCCTCACATCTTGGGCATCGCCAAGAAGTCCCACTATCTACAAGCTGCTCCTCCTCAAAGGGACTCTTCCCTTTCTCATTTTCCCCCAGAGACTCACTGTCTCCAGAGCCCTGTTTCTCTCTACGCTGGACTACTGCAACAGCTTCTTTGTAAAGCTGCCTTCCTCTACTCTCCACCCTGTGGAACTAATCCAGAAAAGGATTGCGAGACTTATCCTTGGCCACAAGCCCAGGGATCATATCTCGCCAGCCCTGAAATCTCTTCACTGGCTCCCGGTGGTTGCAAGAATCAAGTTCAAGACCCTTTGCATTGTCCACAAGGCTTTCTGGGGTCAGCCCCACACTACATCCAATGCTCTCTTCCAAAATACCTTCTTTCTCGAACCCTTCCTCCATCTACATTCAACTCTCTAAGGGCTAGACGCTTCTCCAGGCAGAGATTGGGGGTAGATCTCTCTCCTCTGCAGATGCCTCCGTCTGGAATGGCCTCCCTCCCCCTCTCAAACTTTAGCGAACCACCTGATGTTCCGAGTACAGCTCAAAACTTTCCTCTTCTCCTCTGCTTTCGCTCTCTCTCCCAGACCTACCTGACCTACCTGTCTGCTGTACCGACTGGTTGCTTGGCTACCCTTAGAGTCTCACTGAGTCCAGGCTCTTTCTTGATTAGTCACCCTCCACTGCCTCCGGCCTACCACGCACTTAGGGGCTGTAACTGTAACCCTACAGTCCCTTGTTCTCCTTGCAATACCCAGAAACGCACTGCCCTGGCTGCACTTACTCAGAGCATTACTGCCCTGTTTTCTCCTCCCCTCTTCCTTGCACTTCCCCCCTCCCTTTCCCCTTGCATTTCTCATTCTCGCATTTGCACGATCTGAATGACACAAGGCCTAGTAAGATCATTTGTCTTGTCCTCCCTCTATCTAACCTCCCTTGCTTGTCGCGCCTAGAAACACTTTTTGTGTACAGACGTGTTAAAATATAGTTGTATCATATCATTTTATCACAGATGCCCAAAGAAATATTCAATGCCGCAGTAAGAAACGGCTAGACTGGCAGCACCAAATGCCAGTCTAGCCAGGTAATTACACTTAGCACGACTGCTTTATAAGAAATGCGCAGTTAAGAAAAGTCATACCAAACTGAGGAATAACTAGACTGGCTGCACCAAAATGCCCCTCTAGCCACTAATACCACATATCATGCCTGCTTAGCCTGGACATGGACAACTATTATGATTTATTGCACAATCTCGCCCCCCACACATCCCCTCTCCCTCCCATGCACTACCCCAACCTCCAAAATCAGCTCCTTGGCCCAGAATTACCTTCACGTCCCTCTTTCTTGTCCCAGATCTTACGTTTGAGGCTCCATGCCTCACAGGTAAGCACTGGGATGAGGAAGAGTGGGATTAGGAGTAATGAAGATACAGATAGCTAAGTCAGGCATTACCCCCATGTACCTCTATCTCATCCCAGTACTTGCGTATGAGGCATAGTGCCTCATACGCAAGTACTGCCACATGCACAAGTACTGGGACAAGGAAGAATAGGGCTAGGAGTAATGACAATTACCAATAAGTAATTAAGGCATTAAACACAAGTAGGGGCTTAACAATATTTAGTTGACTGGGCTGCAACACTCTCCCTCAGAAATGTTGGGCTATGTTGACTCAACCTGGCTGACCTTCAGAGCAGTTGCCGGACAGAACCGGACACAGATGTAAAACGGCACCTGGGTTTCACTGTTAACAAGGGCCCAGCAATTACTATCGTAAAGCATTTCACTGTCAGTACCTGCATTCAAATGCCACATTTTTAAAGCAATTTAAATTGTGATGTGGGTTTAGTACTTTCATGCCAGGGAAGTGATTGGAGGGTAGAAAGGGACCAGGAGACCGTTCATATTCACAGCAGTTCATAAGTGGGTGCTTTTACACTTAAAGGAGAGAGTTAACTGCTTGTAACATTGAAGCTGCACTAGAATAGTCTCATTAAAATGCGTAAAGAAGTTGGATGCCCCCACACAAATAAGTTTTCCCCTCCCCCACCGCCTGCGAAGTTAGCGCCTCTCCCAACATTTGAAGGATCAGCCCCCCGAAATGTAGGTTGTGTTGCAGCCCTGAACACAAGCACACACACCATTCACCATATACACGCACACCCAGCCATCCGTACATTTAAGTGTGCACTCTTTCATCATACAAGCACACCCAGGCAGCCATCCATACATTTAAGTGTGCACCCTTTCACCATACAGGCATACACACCCAGGAAGCAACCTATACATTTAAGTGTGCACCCTTTCACCATGCAGGCACACCCAGGCAGCCACCCATACATTTAAATGTGCACCCTTTCACCGTACACGCACACACACACCCAGTCACCCATACATTTGTGTGCACCCTTTCACCTTACACTCACACGTCATGGGGTTGAGAGGAACCCTATTACTGCAAAAAGACATTGGCCCTCATTACGACCCTGGCGGAAATGGAAAAACGATGGCGGAAATGCAATACCGCCATCGAATAGCGCTCGGTGCGATTATGACCCGTCACCGCAAAGTACGATGCCATTAGCGACACCGCAGTGAACGCCAACGCTAACTGCACCAAGTACGCGCGCGCGCGCCATGCCAAACCGCAATTACCACCATGGCGCAACGGTACGCGAATTCTGACCCCAGCGGACATGCACCTAACGCCATCAAGCACGGCGGAAAGTACCATTCCGCCATGGTGAGAAGTACGGCATCGCGAACCAACCGTAAACGGCCCTACTGAGTGCCTGTACACCGCTCCCTGGCCACATTGTACAACTCCCCGTAGGTGCAATGAAGCCACACAATGCAACCAGTGAAATGTACAAGTCATCCATGCCTGCCAACGAACAAATGAATCTCAAGAGGGGCCAATGGAAGCTGCAGGGCACAGATGGCACGAATACAGAAGCCACACAAATGGACATGACCTCAGTCACCCTCCAAGAAACGCACACAAACACAGGCACCTGTGACCAGCCATATTCTGATAATCACATCATACCACCAATCCAACTGGCTGACCGGCATCTGTTACACAAAAGCCATTCCCCCGCCCCTGAGCATCACATCACCAAAACAGTCACATTGGCAGCCCTCATCCCTGACCTCACTGGGCTTCGTAGGCAAACACGCCCAGCACAGTACCACGCAACTATACTCCGAAGCTGGAACCCAATGCAGATCTCCTCACAATACATCGCTCCCCAAATAGGAATATGACACATCACCTGCAAAGAAGAACGCTACACGGTTCATATCAGAATAGGAATAAATGCACAACAAATTCACCAAGGCCATACAGCCATCAGGCCATGAACTCCAAAATACATTTCACCATTGTGGGCTGCATCCGCAAGAAATGACCAGCTACTTCTTGTGTGACGCCCTGTACCCTCATGGCACACAGGGGCTACATTCTCGTACGAAAAGGCAACATGGAAGTGCCTCGACCCGCAGGGCCGTCCCAATAGGGAGGCACTAGTCCAGCTGAAAGGCCGAAATGTTGCTCCTCGCCACTAGTACAGCGTAAGGGCATGTGGCCCATTGGCGATCGTCCCATAAGATCGTAATGCTGCTCCACTGATTAACACGAAGCAGCAGGTGTCGGGAGTAAAATCCATCTGCAGGAGTGGCATACAGATGGCAGTGGCAAAAGGGGAGGAGACACCTGTCACCCAAACGAAATGAAAAAGAATAGTATGGCCATCAGAACTACATTTGAATTACCCACTTCAATGATCACACCAAATCCACAGCCATATGCATGCTAGCCCACTCCAAAGGATCATCACCAACCAAAAACCACTAGCGAATCATAACTATCTATATCGAGGTGAAAACACTATCACAAACGCCTGCTTCCATACTCACATGACATGTGAAACTTCCATTGAGACTGTGCGTAATGCAGCCTGCAAAATCCACTGTGCCCCAGCCCGTAATTCCAGTGTTGTGAAGCAACATGTAATTGGGAACGTCCGGCCTTATCGCCCACTTCGCTATTGCGCATCCCATACTATTAATATCAATCATTGCATCCTCGCCATGGCCCCTGTCCCAAGGACATTGAACAATAGAACGTAATATTCGCAGTCAGACCTGTGGCCATCTCCTCGCCGCTAGCTGAAAACCGAAAGCGCCGCCCTTCGAATTCCTCATTTGCAACATCACGTCGAAAAGGCATCTGTGTCCGCTTGAAATCACAAAATAATCCATCTAGTGCGGCTGTGTGTGAAAATGGCAACTGGCTACACTCACAAATGGGACGCCCCGCCCGTCGGTGAACCGCGGTACAGAGCTGCATGAGGGTCCACCGTCAATCGAGTACTACATTCCACTGACCCTTCACAAGTTTGTACCCGACAGCGAATATAGTATGTGAAACAATGGGAGCATAGCAGAATCAACATATGAAGCGATATCTCACTGCCATCGGGATGAAATACATGATTGTAATAGCAAGATGCCATGCGTCGATTTGCAGCGTTGTGTGCGGGACGTGCTCGCCCAAAGGGGAGAGCAGCTTGCACAGGTGGAATGAATCACCACAGGTGGAGGCTATACAGCTTGGAAACACATAAATTGCACACCCAAACCCCTCCCACAACCACACCCACTCCAAAATGCTGCCGGCAGGACTTGTGATGTTGGCCCTGGGGGACCTGATAGCACTGCAAGTACTCCAACTTCAAGAAGAAGACGAACACCAACTACTACAACAACCGGCCGCACAGAGGAGACGCAGGAGGAGGAGGATGGCAAGGCAGGGCCAGCAAGGCCCACCAGCACAGCCACTACCACCACGCAGGCATCCCGCAATCCCACGCCTCCGAGCACATCCGTCCAACCTCACTGATGAGCAGATCCACACCCTCTACCGTTTGGACCGGGACACCATAACCGCCATTGTGGACATGACACACGCTGACCTTGTCAGCATGATAGATAGCCCAACCGCCATCCCACCCCTACTGAAGGTGGTGTCTGTACTCCACTTCCTAGCCACAGGCACCTACCAGCACACAGTCGGACAGTTGCATGGCATATCACAGCCACTGTTCTCACAGACACTATTGCAAGTGCCCGATGCCCTCCTGAAGCACGCAGACGACTACATCTCTCTACCACGCTCGGAGCAGGAAATTACCAACACAAAAGTGGGATTCCATGCACTTGCCGGCATACCGGGTTGCATTGGTGCCATCGACTGCACCCCTGTGGAATTGGTTGTCCCACATGCCATGGAGGCCCAGTACCGCAACCAAAAACAATATCATTCACTTAATGTACAAATGGTGTGTGACTAAAACGGGATCATTACACATTGTTGTGCCCGATTTCCTGGATCAACCCATGATTCCATGGTCTTACGGAACTCTACAATACCATGCTACATGGAGCGACATGCAGGGAACAGATCCTGGCTACTCGGTGAGTCTCATTTCATGCATGATAATGTGGGGTATGTGATGCGGCAATGACCTGCCAGGAAGGGGGGGGGTGCTTACGTAGCAATGTCATTCCTCAAACATCCTTTATTGTCCACATACAGGTGATGCCGGGTATCCACTGAAGAGATGGCTCCTTACACCACTCCGGAACCCACAGGACCAGCATGAGGAGGACTACAACTATGCCCACTCACGTCCCCGTGTAGTCATAGAACAGGCATTCAGCCTACTGAAGGCTCGTTTCTGCTGCCTCAGCAGGTCTGGCGGGGCACTCCTGTACCGCCATGAGAAGGTTGCTAAAATGGTCATGGCATGTGTCATGCTACACAACATGTGCATACGTAGAAATGTGCCCATGCCCCCTGACGCAGAACTGCAACCACCAGATTATGGTCATGATGTGGGTGGGGATGTGGCAGAACCTGAAGGAGTCCGCGAGGCACAGGAGGGCCGTGAAATTCGTCAGATTATCATAGATTCATGATACATGACAATATGGACTGTACGCCTATGATGGCCTCGTACACAAAGATCAATGTCCACACTTCTCATTGGATGATTGTGAAATGTTTATAGCATATGTGAAATTGCGTTACACACCCCATCGACCCGCCACCCAAGTGAGCCCAACACACCCCCTCCACCCTCCTACCTCCCCCCCGAACACCAGTGTCCAAGGATGCTCATTGTCAGTGGCCTGTCGCTATTGCAAGCCCCCTCTGCGGGTATCAGGGGCACCCCTGCCTGTGGAGCGCAGGTTCCTCCCAGATCTACGTTGGGGGCTGCCCTGGACGGAACTTGCAACGGATGATGTCTCTGCCTGCTCACGTCCATGCATGTCCCTAAGGGTTTGTGAGAGCTCAGTGAGCACTCGGCGCACAGCGGCAAGTTCAGCACATACGTCTTTGGACGTCGCATGCAGTTCCCCCCTCAGGCTCTCGGTGCTTCTCTCCATTTGTACTCTCAGGCTCTCGGTGCTTCTCTCCATTTGTTCTCTCAGGCTCTCGGTGCTTCTCTCCATTTCTGCCCTTAGTGTCTCTGTACATGTTTCTATGGCTGCCTTGGTACCCCCACATTCATCAGCATGCTCCTTGAGGAGCGTGGCCAGTTGCTGCTGTTGCTCGATCACCTGGTCGAGGGACTGTTGCCTCTGCTGGGCCATGGCCAATTGCGGTGGTGTCACAGAGGGGCTGATCACCTGATGTTGCCTTGCCACAGGGCTTGTGGGGGATGGCCAGTCGTCGTCTTGTGAGTGCCCCTGCGTGGTATCCTCATGTTGTACGGGATGAAACAAACAGGGGGATTGAGACAGGTCATGGATGGATCGTACATCGACATCACCGTTTTCTGTGTCGGAGCATGCTGCCATTAATGCAGTGTCACCTATGGTGCTGCTGCCACCAGAAGCAGTGCCTTCTGTGGCATCCATTGGGGGGGCCTGTGGTGGTGGTGGTGTTGTGGCCATGCTGGCTGCTGGGGTGCCTGTTGAAGTCCCCTCCTGTGTGCTGCCACTTGATTTGTGCTGCAGCCGTGTCTTGATGCGTGCAGCTGAGGTGGAGGGTCTTTGGCCGTTGGTCTTGGCCCTCTTTGCAGGTGTGCTGGTAGGGGTGTCCTGGTGCTCGTCGTTTGAATCGGACCCTGTGGTGGAGTAAAGGAGGGCGAGCGTTATTAATGGGTCTGTGGAAATTGGAATGGCAATGTATCACATGCATTGGGGTGGTACCTGAGGGTGATTTGGGTCAGGGCCTTGGAGGTAGTTTCATTTTTGTGTGGATTGAGGGTGCAGTTGTATTGCAGCCTGCAGTTAGGGGGTGCCTGCTGCACGTGTAGAGGGTGTTTTTAGGGATTTTAATTATTTATTTATTTAATGTGACTTTTAATGTCCGATATCAGGCCAATGTAAGTGGACGTTCTCCTGGACATGTGTTTCTGTTGCACTATGTGGACACATGGTACTTCACATGATTGGACATTGTGGTTTTAGCATAGTTTTATTCGGGCCACCTACCTGATTCTTCGGATGTCTGCACTCCTTTCTCCATCCCTCCGACTCCCTCTATGGTCTCCATTCCAATGGTGGAGGCACAGATTTCTTCCCAGGGGGTCAGCTTGATGGGTGATTCCGATCCTCCCCCGGTAGCTGTGGCAATGTTTCGGTTTGCAGAAAGTATGCTACGGACGCGGATCCGCAGGTCGTCCCATCGCTTTCTGCATTGCTGTGGGTTGCGGGGTGCGGTCCCCACCGCACTTACCCGCTGTGCCACAAGGGCCCATATGGCCTTCTTGTTCGCAAGTGCCGTCCTGGTCATTTGCGTCGAGAAGACGGCGGCAGCATTCTCCTGGAGGGTCTCTGTGAGCACCGTGAGTTCCTCACGTGAGAAGTGGACCTGCCGCTTGCGGTCGCACGCTTTTTTCGCTACTTTTCCCATTGTTTTGGTTTCACGAGGGTGGATGTCGGGTTGGGATGTCTTTCAGGGTAGTATTTTTAATGGTTGTGTGAATGTTCTGGTTTTATAGGTGTACGGCGTGCTGCTTCCCGTTCCGGGTCCATGTTTTTGCTTCCGTTTCCGTATATTTACGGTCACCGTATTTTCCGATTGCCGCTCTTTGCGGTGACCGCTATGTCCGGTGGCGGTATTGCACCTAGGTCGCCGTACGACGGCGGTGTGGGGCGTTTTGGGGACATTTCCGCCATCGCGGACTTTGCACTTCCGCCATGGCGTGGTGCTCGTGCCCGATGGGTCGGAATGAGCCGCACTTTGCTCCGTCGTGCAATGGCGGAAACGCTATTTACGCTATGGCGGTCCGGTCGGTCGAATTCCGCAAGGGTCGTAATGAGGGCCTTTGTCTTCAAAAGAAATTATTTCCGTGAAGGACCAAACCATAACGGAAATAATTTCTTTATGAAGGCAGAGTGACTTAAAAAATAAACTATTTCTTATTGAAGTCCTAGGGCTCCCCACCCCATGACATGGAGGCCCCCAGCCTGGGGTCTTCCATGTCATGGGGTGGGGGGGAGCCCTAGGACTTCAATAAGAAAGTTTCTTTTTGTAGTCACTCTGCCTTCATAAAGACATTATTTTCTTCATGAAGGCAGAGCGATTTCAAAAAGAAATAATAAAAATTAAAAAAAAGATTTTGAAAAAATATTTTGTTTTGTTTTCTTTTCCCTCCCAGGGCATGTGCTAGCGGGGCCCCCCGCACCGCGGGGGCTGCTGGGGTCCCTGTTACGCCAGTGTAAGAGCCTGGAATGAGCTTGAGCGAGCCACTCTGGCCAACTCATGTTTGATCTCCTCATTCAGTCCTCTTCTGAAAAGAGTAAAGCTTGCTTAAGGAGACCAGTCAGCTTCCTTGGCCAATTGCTTGAATCAGGTTACAAACGTAAGCATATCCTGGGATCCCTGCTGAAAGTCTAGCAGGCGTTCCTGGGCACTATAGATGGTTCTGGGCGGTCAAACATGCTTTTAAAGCCTGTATTAAACCGTCGTAATAATCCAGGGGAGCATCTCTAGAATTGACTAAGGGCATAGCCCAGGTTAGAGCATTTCCGGAAAGATGTGAAATTATGAAGCCCACCTTAGCCCTGGGAGTTGAAAAGTAGTAGGGCTTAAAAGTAAAGTGAACCAAACAAGAATCAAGGAATCCACAAAGGGTTTTGTTGACCCATCGTATTTGTCAACAATGCTGCCCAGCAATACACTTTCCTTTGTGGCAGAATCACGGGATAGAACTAATTGTTTGAGAGCAGCGTTTTCCGCTTTTAAATTCTGTACCTCGGTTGTTAGTTCTTGCATGCCACGCATGAGATCCTGAACGGCCGCTACCAGGGAAATCACGCTTCCATGCTTTGAGTAGATTGAGGAGGGTGCAACAATCACGGACGATGGGTACCATTCTAGGAATCTAGAGGGCAGAGTTATGTCCTCATTTGGCTCTGCTTTATGTTGTTATGTTGTTTGCATTCCCTTTGGGCCATGTGTTCATGTCGGATTCATATGGAAGCAGCTTCCTTGTTTGTTTCATCCAGCTTGCTGCTTATGTGTTTCCATGTCAAAGTTGATGCATTATGTTGATTATTCATGTTTATGTATGGTCATGTTTAGTTAGGGTTCTCTTGAGTCTGCAATAGGTGGGTGTTCAGGATTAGGAGTACAGACTCTGTAGGATGTGAGAAGGTGTACTTAGGAATTGTGAATTGTATGTTGTCTCCCCCTCTTCCCTTTGTCAATCCACCCCCTTTCCCTAACTCCGTCCTTCCCCCCATTGGCTGCCACGTGGTTATCTGTTATATTACTATTCAGACGCCTGTGCCAACCACGGTGGCAGGGTCGATCTATTCGGCTTCTGTGGTTCGGGAGAGGGTGTCGATCCCCTATCATCCCTTACGGTTTTGATTCTCCCTCTTTAGCAGACGTGCTAAAGGCTTTACAGGACATTCAAGGGGAACTAACACATGCAAGACAGGAATCAGACAATTTGAAGGCTCAGGTTCAAGGTTTGGTAGCACAGAGGACTCCTTTGGAGACTGCTGGCCCATCCCGAGGGAGTAGTGACGAAAGAACGTCCACAGTGATAGTCCAGCAGCCAAGTATTGTCCCTTTGGCGGCCCCAGAAAGATTTGCTGGTGACCCCAGGAAGTTTATGACATTCTTAACACAATGCAGACTACATTTTTTGTGTAAACCCACGGCCTTTGAAACCATCCAGGCCCGAACCGCATTTGTAATCTCATATTTAACAAGGGATGCGGCAGCATGGGCCATGCCATTAGTACAAAAAGACGACCCATTATTGTATAACTGGGATGGGTTCCTGGCAGAATTTGGACGACTGTTTGATCTTAGAGAAATTTCTTTGTCCCAAGATAAGGAATTACTGGCATTAAAACAGGGAACGCAGGATTTGGTATCTTATGTCACTCAGTTTAACAGATTAGTACTAGAAACAGATTGGCCGGAGAATAAGCAGACTGTATTGTTTTATCAGGGATTGAGAGAAGAACTAAAGGATGCTATGGCACAAGTCAAACCGCAACCTGCATCGTGTACAGCTATGATTGATTTGGCATTGAGATTAGATCACCGAATGAATGAGCGAAAGGGAGACAAGAAGAGACCTGAGGCGGTACCTTTTGCATGATTAGAGAAAGGTAGAGGCATGAGGAGTAGTGAAGGAGAGCCGATGCAAATCTTGGGAGTCAGGGGCCCGTTGTCAGTGGCAGAAAAGGAACAACGCAAGATTAATAATCTATGCTTGTACTGTGGACAACCAGGTCATTACATCAGAACATGTCCCAACACATCAAAGAGAGGAATGAGAAATGAAGGGAACAAGGTGGAGGCAGGAAAAGGATTGGGCCGGCCGTAGGGGGAACTCTGGTGTCAGGCCCTATTTTCATCAAGTTCCCCAGTTGGGCAGCAAATACGGTAGCAAAGAATAATTCTCACGTATACTTATTGGTAACATTATTATTTGCTTGTACAAAACAATTGGTGTCAGCAATGGTGGATTCAGGCGTTGGGTTTACCTTTGAGGGAGAAAGTGCAGGTGGAAGGGGTACAGTCAGTAGATGGGTCTCCCTTGATTTCGGGTCCTATTTGCCAACAAACTCAACCACTTCAGATGCAGTGTGGATCAGGCCATGTAGAAGAGATTGTGTTTGACCTGATAGCAGCACCTCAGTTTGGACTTATTTTAGATATGCCCTGGTTGGTAAAGCATAACCCTAGTATTGATTGGGTCACGAGGGAGGTGACGTTTGAAAAAGCGGGAGGTGAAGAACATTTGGAGGAAAAAATTGGTCCAGCTCTGTTTTTAGCAGATCAAGCATTTGACATTCGGAAGGTGCAATCTGTTGTTGCTGGTATTCCAGAACCTTACAGGGAGTTCGCCGGGGTGTTGACAAAGGGGGAGCTGAAAGGTTGCCCCCTCATCGCTCATATGATTGTGTAATAGAATTAGAACCCAGGCCAAGTTACCATGTAGTCGCATTTATGCATTAACCGAGAAGGAGAATCAAGACTTAAGAGAATATTTGGATGATATGTTGAAAAAATGATTTATTAGGCATTCCACTTCTCCAGTCTCATCACCTTTATTTTTTGTGCCAAAGAAAGAAGGTACACTCAGAATTTGCATTGATTACAGAGCCTTGAACAAAGTAACCATAAAAAATAGGTATCCATTGCCATTGATTTCAGTATTACTGGATCAGGTAAAATCAGCGGTGGTATACACGAAATTGGATTTGAGAGGTGCATATCATTAAATTTGTGTGAAGGAGGGAGATGAGTGGAATACTGCTTTCAGGATGAAATTTGGTTTGTTTGAATATTTGGTTATGCCTTTTGGTTTGTGTAATGCCCCTGCAGCGTTTCAATACTTTATGCAGGAAGTGTTGAGTGAGTTTTTGTATATCTTTGTTCTTGTTTATATTGATGATATTTTGATTTATTCATCTTCTGAGGCTCAACATCTAGATCATGTGAGAGCTGTGTTGAAAGAATTGCAGGACTACGAGTTGTGTGTTAAATTGGAAAAATGTGAATTCAATACTAAACATGTAGAATTCTTGGGATTCATATTAACACCTTTGGGCATCGTAATGGACAGCAAAAAGGTACAAGCCGTTCTGGAGTGGCCAGTACCACAATGTGTTAAGGACATTCAGTCATTTTTGGGGTTTGCCAATTTTTAAAGACGATTCATTGGGAATTTTTCCCAAATTGTTACTCCAATTACTAAATTACTAAAGAAATCATCCGGGTTCTGTTGGTCTCCGGAAGAAGAGAAGGCGTTCCAAGAATTGAAAGACGCATTCACGTCTGCTCCCGTGTTGAGACATCCAGACTCTGAAAGACCTTATCAAGTGGAGACAGACACCTCTAATGTTGCAGTGGGGGCCGTGTTGTCCCAACAGTATGCAGAAGGCATTTGGCACCGAGCTGCATTTTATTCAAGAAAGCTAACCAGTTGTGCGCAAAACTATTCCATTACCGATAAGGAACTGTTGGCTATCAGAGCGGCATTTTTGGAGTGGAGGCATTATTTGTTGGGGTCAAAACATCAAGTGGTGGTCATAACAGATCATAAAAATCTGCAATACTTTAAAACAGCACATACACTCAGCCAGAGGCAATTGCGCTGGTCTTAATATTTCAACAAATTTGATTTCTTGGTAACTTTTAGGCCAGGAAACAAAAATGGTAAGGCCGATGCATTGTCCAGGCAGCAACACTCAGAAAACATGGTGACAGAGGTAGGTACTATCCTGCCAGTGGAAAGAGTGGGAGGAGCCATAACTAATGGGTTGTTGCACCAACTAAAACAAGAGATGAGGAAACAAAAGAGTAGACAATGGGGGCGGAAAGGATCATTAGAAACTGTAAGAGATGGTCTTCCGTACTACGCAGGGAAGTTATATTTGTTGATTCCTGAACTGCAGATGAAGGCATTACACTGGTGCCATAACTCACCATTAGCTGGACATTCTGGGGAAAAAAAGACACAGGAGATGTTAGAAAGGTATTCTTGGTGGCCCACCTTGAGACAAGATACCATAAAATATATTCAAAGATGTGAGACCTGCATACGTAGTAAGACTGATCATGTAAAGAAAGCAGGATTATTGCAGCCACTGCCTACCCCGGAAAAGATTTGGTCTCATATTTCTATGGATTTTATAACTGCCTTGCCTCCTGATGACAAATATGATACTATCTGGGGGACAGTAGATTATTTATCCAAACAAGCCCATTTTGTACCTTTCCGGGGAATCCCTGGAGCGGAGCAATTAGCAAAACTATTTCTGCAACACATTGTTAGATTACATGGATTGCCTCAAAGTATTGTGTCTGACAGAGGTCCTCAGTTTACCTCCAAATTTTGGCGGCTTTTTGTTGACTGTTGGGCATAGAGTGTGCATTGTCTACCAGCTACCATCCTCAGACTGATGGGCAAACGGAGAGGGTAAATCAAACTTTGGAAAAGTATTTACGATGTTACTTGCATGAAGGAATAGACTCATGGGTGCAAGCTTTGTGGTTAGCAGAGTTTACTTATAACAATACAGAGCATGCTTCCTTGGGCATGGCCCCTAATTAATGTTTGTATGGACAGGTACAAAATATGTTGCCTGAACGTGTACCAGAGGTGGAAACATTGCCAGTATTACAGGAAAGGAAAGAATGGCTTTTGACTATCAGAAAAATGCCTAGAGATAATTTACAACAAACGAAAGAGGAGTACAAGAAACAAGCAGATAAAAAAAGGTGTGAGGCACCTAGCTATAATATAGGTGATAGAGTTTGGTTATCTACACTCAATTTACCCATGGTGGGGTCTCGTAAATTTGCACCAAGATTTATTGGCCTTTATGAAATTGTAAAATGTTTGTCAACAGTGGCTGTTAAATTGAAATTGCCTGCTACGTTAAAGATACATCCTGTGTTTCACGTGTCTCTCCTTAAACCTGCAGTTCCTGGGACACGTGTAGAGAGGCCTCCTGCTATTATTAAGGGAGAACAGACTGAATACGAAGTCAAGAAAATCCTGGTTTCCAGACGGAGACACCAGACATTATGGTATTTAATTCAATGGACAGGGTACGGTCTGGAAGACTGCTTTTGGGAACCGGCTAGTTCAGGTCATGCCCCACGGTTGGTAAGACAGTTTCATGCACGTCATCCTGAAAAAGCAGGTCCTGGGAAGAGCTCTGGGAGAGGAGGTACTGTCAGAAATACGAACTGGGGCAAGCCCAGCGGCTGTATCAAAGGAAATGAATATAAAACTACAGTTCCCAGTAGGCTGAGGGGTGAATGTAGTTCCAGCCTCGTGCCACTAGCCAGCTGCAGGTGATTGGGGCGTTTACTAAACCGGTCATGGCGGTTTCTCTCTCGGAGGAAGTATGCAGACGAGATCATAATCATGCTCGGAGTCACGCTGCGGTCTGCGCTGGCAGTTTGAGTGCCGGAGAAAGCTGGAGGCACAGTCTGTAAGGGGGGCGCTAGCTCCATTCATCACTGCCCTCTTTAGCAGTGAGTGTGTCCCACGTGGGAGGCGCGGGTGCTGGAGACAGCTGAGAGCACGCTGAACCCGTTACTGCACGGTGTGGAAGTTTCGCGCACCTTTGTTTCCCTCGGCAGTGGACGTACTGTTCACGGAGGGTTAAGGTGTTACTGCTAGGAGTCCGGGTGCGCTTACAAGGCACCCGGACAGCAAGATAAGTGTTTTTGTTTGCTGTTACATGTTTGTTCTTATGAGACACGAGGGTGTCAAATTTCCTGCTGGAAGTGTTTAAGTTTGGAAGTATTACAAATTAAGTCACATGAACCCTATGATCACCCTTGTGAGAAGGAAGGTCTATGATTGGCAATAGCCCTTTTTCCTTGAGTGCGATTATTTTCTACATATATATATCTACCGGGGAAATCACGCTTCCATGCTCTGAGTAGATTGAGGAGGGTGCAACAATCATGGACGATGGGTACCATTCTAGGAATCTAGAGGGCAGAGTAGTGTCCTAATTTGGCTCTGCTTTATGTTGTTATGTTGCTTTCCTGCCCTTTGGGCCATGTGTTCATGTCTGATTCATATGGAAACAGCTTCCTTTTTTGTTTCATCCAGCATGCTGCTTAGGTGTTTCCATGTCAAAGTTGATGCATTATGTTGATTATTCATGATTATGTATGGTCATGTTTAGGTAGGGTTCTCTTGAGTCTGCAATAGGTGGGTGTTCAGGATTAGGAGTACAGACTCTGTAGGATGTGAGAAGGTGTACTTAGGAATTGTGAATTGTATGTTATCTCCCCCTCTTCCCTTTGTCAATCCACCCCCTTTCCCCAACTCCGTCTTTCCCTGCATTGGCTGCCACGTGGCTTTCTGTTATATTACTATTCAGACGCCCGTGCCAACCACGATGGGAGGGTCGATCTGTTCGCCTTCTGTGGTTCAGGAGAGGGGGTTGATCCCCTATCATCCCTTACGATTTTGACACAGTTCAGCGAACTATGGAGCACACGTCTAGTCGCTACTTGCAATAGCATTGAGACGCGCGGGGCGCGGCCTATTTGTAGATTACGCTACGTCCGACTTGAAGACTGAGGAAGGCATTTCACGTTAGACGACCATGTTGGAAGTACCAAGGAGTGCAAGCCCCGTTGTGATACAGACCATGAAGTCCAAAAGGGGCGCGTTCTGTGGCTCATGACAGGCGAGGTAACTGGAATCGTACTACGGCTGGCGTGGACCAAGGCTGAAATGCCTTCCTGCATCAAGCCTTATGGACCACGCCAGCCGTAGTGCTGGCACTCCATTGGTGCAGCACACACGCACTACGTGGCTCGTAGGAGCAACGTGGTGTGTTTGCTGAGCCAATGAGGGCCAGTGTTTTGTCCGGACTGGAAGACAACAAAGTCTTTCCTAATGGAGGCAGCCGATGCTGCTTGCGGGCCGCCCTCCTTTAGGAAAGTCTTTGTGCCTCGCAGGCCGCACAAAATGGCGTGGCGTGCCGCAACTGGCCCGCGGGCCGTATGTTGTGCCCCCATGCTCTAACCCCTCTTAATCCTCCCCTTCACCAATCCTTATTTTTCTGTCTTTTGGAATTTGAAGATACCATGGGATATGATGTTAATATGGTTTTGCAATTTGAAACCCATGTGTGTGATAAACATTTTGTGTGTTCATTTTTACCAATGGTATGAATGTGAATACTGTGTTGTAATTCCTGCCCAATAATGACAGCCCTGATTTGACAAAGGCTCAGGCGAGCCGAAACACGTGTAATCTTTAAATAGAGGGCTAATTTTCCAATCCTTTAATTGTGCAATAAAAGAATCGATTAGTTTCTTACTGGCGCTGAGTCCTGGAGTCATCTTTATTCCTACAGTTACTCGTGGACGGTTAGGGCTTAATATCTGTCCAAATCCAGTGACCCGCAACAATTGGTGGAACCCAGCCAATGAAATAATGACTTTCCCGGGCAATTAACAGGGATTATAAGGAGTCGCCTGCCCGAACAACTTAAAAAATAAGCCCCACTTTTTTATTCTTTAGAGTTAATCAATAATTTGAGCAAAACCCATCTTCCCAGATCATCAGATTCATTAGATAATATTTAACATTTGAGAGATTTGTTAACTGAAGTAATAACACCATTTGTTTTCCATTTGCAGCACTGGAGAACACCTGACCTACCCAATGTCTTTTCAGTTTAGCTGCTTCTTTATTAGAAACATGCGATTCTTGAATGCAGGAAATTGAAGGTTTCAATCTATTTAGATGAGATAGTACTTTTTTTCTTTTTTTCTTTTAATTGGATTATGTAATCCTTTAATATCCCAATAAACTATGATAAGTGGCATGAGTATGAGGTGATGAGTTCATGAATCATAAGGTATAGATGAGAAGAAGTGATATCAAAATTGCAGAAATTATGTTACCAATTGAATAAAATAACATACCTTATGGCAAGAAGTATGACAATGCATCCAACATAACAGATGAGAACACAAAAGGAAAGAGACATAAGGAAGGGGATACAACAGAAGGAAGAAACAACGAACTTGGCAAAAATGAGAAATACTTAAAGATTATAGGAAAAAAGGTGGCAACAAGAGACCAGCCACACCAGTCCATGTTGTGATAAAAGAAAAATGTGATGAAGGGGTGGGAGGAGCTGAAAAAAGAACCAGGCTCGCCGAAACCCTGCTCCGGTGGAGAGAAAAATAGATTAACATTAAAATAAAAACCTTCCAGTGATAGGAGGCAACGTATCCATGTCATTCCTTTTCTATTATTGAATGTATCTTCTTTGATCTGTTGAGTTCTGAAAGTTTGAGGTGTATCCATTTAGAGTACCTTTGAGGATGGCAGGATGTACAATGCCATATCTAGCATCTAACTGCCTCAGGGCTGGCCTAAAGGCTAGGCACTCCAACCTTCTCGCAGCCGTTGCCTTGGCAAAATCCTGTGTTATAAATATTATTTTTCCTTCCCATGTATGATTTTTGGTTTGCCTAACTTTTTCCTTAATAAGAGTGACATGAGTAAAATCAAGGAGGGCCAGTATCATAGTTCTGGGTGAGTTATTAGAGCTTTGCGAGGATCTAAGAGGTGTGATCTTTGAATATTGAGTTGCACTGAGGCTGACAGGTTAAGAACTCGAGGTAGAAGCATATATGGGAAGGCAGTTGGGTTATCTTTTTCAATTCCCTCAGGAAGGCTGATAACACAGAGATTATTTTTTCTATTTCGATTCTCGAGATTCTCAGTCTGTTGTTGTAGAGCTAATACTGTCGTTTCCAGTGTGGTGATTTTATTGGAGATATCCTCTGCATTCCCAACCTGCCTTTCAACCTCATTCATCCTGGTCTCAAAGATAGACCACTTGTTGTCTAGTTGCTGTAGTTTAGGATTAGTATCCTCCATGAAAGGGTTAAGAGCTCGGATTTCTGATAATATAGTTTGCATAACCAGGTCTGCTAATATCACGGTAGGTGTAGGAGATTTGCTTTTCTGTCTTTTAAGTGTAACAGATGATGAGGGTGGCCCTTCTTTATATTGTGCCTTTTTTGCTGCCATAGTATAATATTTTAAAAGTTTTCTTTCTCTCTCTTCTCTTCACTTTCCTCTTTTTAGTCACTTCTTTCTATTATTCTGCAGTTTTACTTTTTGTTTTTCTTGGTCTCCCTTTATCTTTCTTCTTTCTTATTTCTCTGCACTTTCTTTTCTTTCTGCGCTGCTCTCTGCCTTTCCTTCGCTTTTTCCCTTCCTTTTTCTGCTCTTTTCCTTCCTAACTTCCACTCTATCAAATCTGACCCAGCAGTCATATAGGTCATGAAACCCGTGTTTTATAGGCTGAGGCAGAGGAGGAGATTAAAATGTATTTTATAAAGGGGAAAAATAAATGTATTCACATTCTTTTGTGAGGAAAAATCAGTAGAAATTAAGCCCGCTAGTCGTTCAATTCAAATATGGGATGTCAGAAATCCTTTTCACCGGTATTGTGAGAGAAGAGAGTTACTGTGTGAAGCAGCGGGCAGTGTTCGTCACCGTGCCCGCACAGCTGACAGGAAACGTCGGCCGCGCTGCAGACTGGATGATGCAGCTTGAGGGCCCAACCTCCAGGAAGACGTATTCGAACTAAGGTGGCTGCCGGATCAGCAGCGAGCCGCTGCAGACACCTGATTGTTGAAGCGGAATGCAAACAACACACAAGAGGACCAAAATAAAGGTAAGTTAATTATTCTTTAAGATATACACGCTCCACCGGAGTGGTGCTCAAATGCTAGGCTGCCATTCCTCATGGCACCAAGCCATGCCCCCCTCAGGAAAGCACAATTTACAAGATGAAGTTAGACATATTTGTAAAAACGCCAGGTTTTCACACGTCTCTTGAAGGCGGGGTAGGAACATTCATTTCTGATGTTAGGGGGTAGTGTGTTTCAAAGGGTGGGGACTGTGACACAGACACTGATGCCACTCACACTGGCATGTTTAAATCATGGAGTGACCTGTGAGAGGTTGCTGGAAGAGTGGCGTGGACACGTCAGCTGTCTCCTAGCAATGCTATTGTTCAGCTGGAGGGGGGCTTCTTTTTAGATGCAATGGTGTGCAATGGCCAAGGTTTTAAGTCAAAGCAGGCGTTGACAGGGAGCCAGTGAGCCAGTGAGCCTTATGCCAAGTAGCTGTGATGTGGTCAGATCGACGAAGCCGATTGTTGCGCATAGGGCTTTGTTTTGGAGGAGTTAAAGCCTATCCAGGTTGAGGGCCGACATGCCCTTAAGGAGAGCATTGTATAGTCCAATTTGCTAAGTAAAGTTGCTCTGGCAACTGCTGGGCAGTTGCTTGGTGAGAAACATTGTCTACTGAGAGAAATTAGTTTGGTGTTATAAGTTGTGGATGATACGAGGGTG
Organism: Ambystoma mexicanum; assembly: GCF_040938575.1. Taxonomy (NCBI): domain Eukaryota; kingdom Metazoa; phylum Chordata; class Amphibia; order Caudata; family Ambystomatidae; genus Ambystoma; species Ambystoma mexicanum. The sequence continues at coordinate 713,940,867 of NC_090931.1, forward strand.
TTAATGTGCTTTGTCATGGACAGCTTTGCATCCAGGTAAACCCCCAGCTTTGTAACCTGTCTAAGTACCAGTATTGTGGTACCATCAATGGGAAATGAGGAATAGGCTTTGTCAAGGTTTTTGAAGTGGTGAGCGAGCCTATAATGAGTAGCTCAGTTTTGTCATCATTGAGGCAGATGTTGTAAGTTGTCATCCAGTTCTGGATAGTGCTGTACACATTGTTGATGGTAGTGGTGTCAAGTGTTTGGTTGCCACTAAGAGGGATGAGAATGTGTGTATCATTGGTAAAGTTGGTATAGATAATGCCAAGGGAGTCCAGGATGTCAAATAAGGGTTTAGTATAGGTGTTGTAGAGAGTGGGTGACAGATAGGAGTCTTGGGAAACCCACAGGAGTACTGGGATCGAATCAGCAGCTGAATTATTGAAGACTCTCGAAGTGCGCTCACTGAGAAATGATTTGACCCAGGAGATGGCGTCAGTGGCGAAGTAGGAGTTCAGGTGTTGGCAAAGCATGTTGTGGTCAAAAAGGACAAACGATGCTGAGAGATCAAGGAGGAGGTGGAAAGCTAGATTGCCTGAATCACGGATGTTGTCAAGCTGCATTTTAAGGTTGACTAAGGCTGTTTCGTTGCTGTGTTAAGGGAGGAAATCCGAATGTCTTGCTCCAAGGGGATGGTGGAGTTTGAGGAATTGTTGAACTTGGAAGTAGGCAATGTGGTCTAGGATTTTTAGCAAGAAGGGGACAGTGGTGTATTAGGCAGAATCATATGCAGTACCCTTTGGGAACACTACATACAATTAAGACTACAAGTGTAAGTACAATTTCACCTTTGGTACAAGCCTGTACTACACAGTAAAGTGGTAGCAATGGCTGAGCAGTCAGGCTTATCTCAAGAGTAAAGTGAGCAGTACAGGAGATTACACAAAGGACAGCAATCACTATTGTTCAAACAAACACTGATTGAAGGTTTCTCAGTAAAAGAATATACATTTATGTACACCATCATTTATAAAACAATTCACTATCATAAAGCAACAGAAAATCACAGTCTTAATATACTCCAACAACACCCAATTCATTATGGACAAGTTAATCTCAAAATAAAGTGTGAGCAAAATGGCACTCCAGCAATTTAAAAGGGAGGAAAGACAAAGTAATCCAAAATCAATAGCACCAACAAGTTATAGGCAGGGAAATCTAGAAAAGGCTACTACAACTAGGATTCAAGTCAATAGGTCTGGCCCAATGTTAATGGTTGCAGAGGATCACACAGTTCAAAGTAGTTCGCGGTTAAGTATTTGCCAAGAGTTCAAAATTAAGTTGATCGGAGGAAAAGTTACTTAAAGGAGAAGAGAAGGGCAAGCCTTTGGAGAGACGAAAGATTTCCCGCACTTTCTTCGCGGTCAGGCGGAACGAACGACCGAATTTGCGCAGTACCTTTAAAGAAGAAGAATGCTGTAGCTGAGGCAGTTCCTGGCAGTTCACGGTTCCTGAAGCTTCCATCGTGGGGACAAGAAGGAGGATGGCTGGAGGGTCCTGCACTGCCCAGGGAAGAAGCCAGCAGGGGGGCAAAACGACGAATAAAAGGTGCGTTCCTTAAAACCCAAACTGGTTCTCTTCCCACTGGCTATCCGATCTACTGCAGTGATGCACAGTAAATTTAACCAGGATGAGGACCAGTGTCTGGTGTTTGGCGAGCTGGTTGTTCCCATCAAGATCAAGGGAAGAAGATTCCTTGCAGATCTCCTCTGTCGTCGAAGTTTCAGGCGATTCGGACCTGCAGCAGGGCTTCACGGGGAGTCCAGTAGTTGAAGCAGTCATCTTCCTTCAGCTTCTCATTGGTTCTCTCGTTCCAGTGGCGACTCTGCCTTCCAGTACCAGAGACCGGCTTTTTATGCACCAAATTCACACAGCCTGGCTGTCAATCACACAGCACGGTGGCTGTCCTGGCAGGGCAGCCACCTAGCCAATCACACAGGAGTGTGACTTGGGCCTCCAAGGAGACCCTGTGCAGGGGTCCTCAAACCCCTCCCTCACATCCTGTCTACCCAGACACTCAAGCACCTAAGGAGGGCTTCTGTGCAGAAGCCCGGCAAATAACGACGAACAAAGGAACCAAACCTGGTTTGGCGCGCAGAGTAAAACACTGGAAAGACCTTTACAAAAGATATGGCAAAAGAACTCGACCGGCACCAAGTTAAAATAAAAGTGGATTACCGGGGTTGAGTTCGAGGCTACCACCATAGCCTCAATGGTACCAAAGGCTATTTTCATAGTTTGCGGTAGAATGAAAAGGGTAGATACCACTGCCACCAGCCAAATCTTAGAGAAAGGGGAACATACTAATGTTCCATGAGAATCAGACAAAAGGGGATAACTATTAAACCCTCCAGTACTCTATTGGAAGATAGGGTGTACTGGGTGTGTACATTTAAAAAGACTAGTAAAGTCAATGGTAACTTTACATGTTCTGGGAGACAGTAGTCAGTTCCAGAAAATGGAGTTTAAAGTGGGAAGTCTGAAAAGACAACCCTGTGTCACTGCACTATAGGTGCTGGGTGACATACAGTAAAAGGATGATGCCTATGGGGTGGGTGAGACTCCATAGTCCATGAGCATAAAAATGTAAAACATACACAAAATGAAAAGTTCAAAGACCGAAAATATAGCAAAAGACCTGGAGGGCTCTAAGGTAAAGGGAATTAGGCACTTGTGTGAGAAATCTCCATAACACTCATCCCCCAGACTAAGGGACAGGAGGATCTAATCCCCACCAGGATGGATCTCCTGTTGCAAGTCGGTTAAATGGCCTGCTGAGTGCACCAGCAACCTTTTGTAACCCTTGCTATGAAACTTTCTATCAGTGGTTTTCATTTGTAAACTAAATGACCTACAAACCTGTTGTGGGACATCTCTCTTTTTTTAATGTATATGGGATCTGATCTAACAGTCCTTCAGAAATTGGAGCAACCTCTGAACCTACAATAGGCTTTTTCAAGGGGTCCTTAAAAAGGAATCCCTTAGATCTAGAGGGGCCTCCATGGTTCCTCACCACCTCTCTCTCAAGAGCAGGTTGCGTCTCAGGTATCTTGGTTGGAGGGGCTGTGGTCAAGCAAGGTACATGCTGCCACGTCCTCTGAGATCTGACCTTACCTATTTTAGAAGTTTCCCTTCTAATACTAGGATTTTCAGTGGAGTCTTCAGTAGAAGCTCCAACAGTCTTAAGGTGTTTAGCCTTAGACCTTTTTCTCTTGATTTTCCTCCAACTATGAGAATTAACAGTTCTCATAGGCATTGAGAGGGGTCCAATTTGTCTATCCACCTCTTCCTCAGAAGGAGGGGGAGTCAAAGACTTTACAACTGGATGGGCAATGATGGAGCTTGGTTGGGGCTCCCATTTCCCTACTATACTAGCCTCAGATTTGCCTGGGTCAGAGGTCAGTTTACTAACACCAGGGCTTGTAGTGGGGTTCTCTGTAGAGGTTCCTACAGGCTCAGAGTAGTTTCTTAAGATTGCCTCTCTAGCCAATTTGGTTTGGTTCTGTTTTCTCTCACTGGGAGGCCTGGGGGTACTGGATACTACTCCTAGAGTTTTTAAATCATCCCCCAACAGGACTCTCCCAGGCACCTCATTCTGAACACTGACAGGAATCCTCACTGTCATATTATTACAATGAATGAGAGCTGTTAGAATTGGAACCAACTAGACAGGGCCTCCAGAGAATTTAGTGGGACCTTTGGGTGCCTTAGCAACATCCTCAGGCTTGAAAAAGCTTTCATCCACCACTGTTCTGCTGGCCCCAGAGTCTCTCCTGGCAGGAGTATCCTGGCCATTGACAAGAACACTGTCCATATAATACCCTCTAGAGTTTTCTGGAATTGAGTCATACACATCCCTATTCTGTTTCTTTCCCAGACCCATTGACTCCAAGGATACAGTTGCCTGAAGACCCAAGTGTGCTTCATCAAAGAGTTGGAAGTGGGCACTAGCCATTTGTACTTCTAACTCTGGGGAGAAGGCTAAGGAGGAATTGCTGATCCCTCCAGGTTTACCCTTGTTTCTGGGATCTCCTTTCACATGGTCAGTTGACCCACAAAGATAGCATTTACCAAATGCCCTCTGGAATGGGGGTTTGTTCTGACCTCCCTTTGGTTGAGCACCAGAGGGTTCACTAGCCCTATTTGGTTTCCTAGGGGGCTTACCCTTGTTATGTTTAGGGGCCTCTTCTGGTTGGATGGTTTAAGAGTTATCTGCAGTCTCACCCTTGTGCTGCTTCCCCCTTCCTTTTTGGGAGTTGCCTCAGAATCCTTATGAGTGGCCCTGTTGGCTACCCATGAGTCAGCTGCCCTAGCTAACTTTTTTGGATCTAATTCCTTAGAGTCAGCCACATGCTGTCTCAGCTCAGGAGAGCAGGCATCAAAAATAGTTTCCAACATGAATAGATTCCTCGTACCTTCATGTCATGCATGGCAGGCAAATTACCTCGGGACCTGTATCACTGTCTTCCCACGGAACTGGTTATGCCCATAGAACTGCTAAGCCTTTCTATTCCAAATGGAGGTTGTTTGATATCTTTCCTGGAAAGCTATGTTTGCATTATTCACGTCGTTAAATTCACGTGATTAGAGATTGTCACATGTGTTTCTGCATTACGTTTATAAGCAGCGTGTGGACGTTGCTCGCTGCTTCTGATTGAACCAATATGGGGTCTTGTAGCTGAAACTTTGATCTGCGTCCTCGCATCTCTTCAGTGACTTCTTTGGCTTTCCTTCTGCGTGTTTTGCTCGACACACAAACTCATGTTGCTGCTTCCAAGAAGATACGGCAGCTTTCCTTGTCCGCGTGTATTTTTCTACATGCTACCATCGGTGGCCGTCTACTAGAAGACCAACGGATGGCTTTTCCTGCACATGCGAGTTCTAACAGTCCTGGCTGCGTGTACTTTTGTTGCATGTAAACCCACATGCGATTCCTGAACTCTTAACGTGCGGCTTGCCTGGCTGCGTATAAGTTTGTTGCGTGTAAAACCACACACGGTTTCCTGAACTCTTAACATGCAGCTTTCCTGGCTGTGTGTAAGTTTGCCTTGTGTAAAACCACACGTGGTTTCCTGAACTCTTCACGTGTGGCTTTCCTGGCTGCGTGTAAGTTTGTCACATGTAAAACCACATGCGGTTTCCTGAACTCTTTACGTGCGGCATTCCTGGCTGCGTGTATGTTTGTCATGTGTAAAACCACACGCGGTTTCCTGAACTCTTCACGTGTGGCTTTCCTGGCTGCGTGTATGTTTGTCGTGTGTAAAATCACACGCAGTTCCTGAACTTGTAACGTGCTGTTTCCTGACTGCATGTACCATTGCACGTATAATTCCACACGCACGTTGTGCTACACCTTTTGATTTAAATCCTGGCATCTGTGATGAAACAACAGGTGGATTTCTACTCCCTATTTCTGTTCTACGTGGGAAAGGAAGTACTGCTGACAACTGTTAATTAGAAGGTGATTGTGCACAGTACTTTGGACGCTATCCTGTGGTGCACCAACCCGGTATCTATCGTGAGTCTCGTGCCGTTCGGGATATGTTTTCCCTTACTGACCTTCCCTCCTTTTGTCGTTGTTCCCTTATTTGGATTACTTCAGAGACTTGTTGGCGGAGCCTCCAGTTATCAGAATCCAGAGGTTAGTGTTGTACTAATTGCTATTGCTGAGTTATTAGTGAGAGTAAATGTTTTGACACTTCCTCATTATCCCTTATTATATTCTAGGCTGACTTCCAGTGGTTTTCCCACATCCTTTCCAGTGATTCCTCTCTCTGCCTGTTCAATTAGTCAGAGAGTGGCATCATTTGGAAGGTCTATTTTGACTTCACTACTGTCAAGCCGTTTGCCTCATCAAGGATCCGGAAGAGACCCTACCAATTGTATCCTTTATGGTTTTCCCTTTATCCTTTTACATAAGATAATTGGGTGATTTATGACAGAATCAGAAGCCATGGAGGGTACGGATCCTTTAGCGTTCTTGACTTAGTTAATCACTGATTTGAGAAACTAAATGATTACGGCACAAGATACATTGCGTCATCGCATGGATGTTATGCAAGACGCCATGCATGCCTCTCCTCAGGGAAGGGAGGCTCCAGTAGCCACGGCATCTGGATCCGGGACATCAGCACCACAACGGGAAGCCGTTCAAGTGGTTATGCCAACACAGTTTCCTCTGGCTCCCCCGGAAAGGATCACTGGTGATCCTAAAACCTATAGAACCTTTGTCAATCAGTGCCGACTCCATTTCCTTTGCCGGCCTAATTTGTTTCCGGATTTTACTATAAAGGCAGCATTCGTGCTTTCTCATTTGGGGGGTACTGCTGCTGCTTGGGCTAATCCTTTATTCGAGACAAATAGCCCCTTGCTTTATGATTGTGATGGTCTTCTGGCAGCCATGAGTAAGGTCTTTGATATGCGTTATGCCACTCAAGCTACAGACTTGGAGTTGCTTAGTCTACAAGAGGGTAATTAAATCGTATTGGCATATATAGCCAGATTTAACCAATTATCAGCCAAGACCCAATGGCCTGAAGATAAGAAAATGGCTGTTTTCTACAAGGGTTTTTGGAAGAATTGATGGGTCGGTATTGACTTCGGGTATGGTAACACGAAACAGTGAGCACTGTGGACGGGTCGGTATTGACTTTGGGTATGGTAACCAAAGACACTGTACCTATTTGAATGGTTTTACCGAACGGTCATTCAGAAGAGATGATCTTTGATGTAATAGCGGCTCCTCATTACAACCTATTGCTTGGTCTTGCCTGGCTGACTCTCCAGAATCCGACTATTGACTGGGTTACAGGACAGATTCAATATCCATCTGTTTGTTGTAACGAGCATTGTTTTCCTAATCAGGTGGTATCAACTAAATCACATATATTGGCCTCTATGGAGGAAGTTTCAGCTATCATCAGTGCTATACATCAGAGTGGTACACATGTGAGTATACTGAGTATGCAGATGTTTTTGACAAAGACCAGGCAGAACAGCTGCCTCCACATAAACAGTATGACTGTCAGATTGAACTGATTCCTGGGGCCAAAATCCCTACTGGCCGAGTTTATTCTTTAACTCCCAAAGAAGATGTTGTCTTGAAAGAGTACATAGACAAAGCTCTCGATATGGGGTTCATACGGCCATCTCAATCGCCTGCTGCCTCTCCATTATTTTTTGTTCCAAAAAAGAAGGAGATCTGAGACCCTGCATAGATTGCAGGGCTCTTAACGACATCACCATAAGGAACCAGTATCCATTACCACTGATAAATTTGTTATTTGATCAACTAGGTACTTCCATGTACTTTTCTAAATTGGATTTACGGGGAGCATACAATCTGGTTCGCATTCGTGAAGGCGATGAGTGGAAAACCGCTTTTAAGATGCAGTATGGCCTTTTTGAATATCTGGTGATGCCTTTTGGCCTTTGTAACGCTCCCATCACATTTCAGTTCTTCATGAATGACATTTTCAGAGACATGATGGACCAGTTCGTGGTGATCTATCTGGACGCTATATTGATATGTTCATCGTCATTCTCAGAACATGTGAGGCATGTGTCAGCTGTCCTTCAAAGACTCTGAGAGAACAAACTCTTTGTTAAAGCTGAGAAATGTGTCTTTCATACGCAGCAAATTGAATTATTGGGCTACGATATTAACAACAATGGAGTCTGAAAGAGCCGTTCCACAGTGAAGGCTATATTGAACTGGCCCATCACGCATACTGTCAAATCTCTACAATCTTTCTTAGGTTTATCCGTTAATTTTCTAAGACAGTGGCCCCATTGACAGCCTTGACTAGTTCAAAAGTACCATTTTGTTGGAACCAGAACGCACAAGCATCATTTGAGATGTTAAAAGAAGCATTTACCACTGCACCTGTACTACAACATCTTGATCCCGATTGTCAGTTTATGGTAGAAGCTGATGCTTCCAGTGTCGCTATAGGAGGTGTACTTTCGCAAGTTTGTGCAGAAACCAAGGAGGAGCATCCAATAGCGTTCTTTTCTCGTAAACTAACACCATTCGAACAGAACTATACAGTTACTGAAAGGGAATTGCTTGCAATCAATCTTCTTGGGGCCAAACATCAGGTGGTGGTGTACTCTGATCGTAATCTACAAGCCTTCAAAACTATGAAATGTCTTACAGCACGACAGGCTAGATGGCATGTGTTTTTTGCCCAATACGATTTCCAAATTACATATCGCCCTGCCAGAAAACATGTCAAATCGGATGCTTTATCCCGCATCGGAGTGTTGACGAGGAGTGGTTTACAAAGTGGTTTACAAAGTCTTTGTGAATGTTCTATTGCTTCTTGGCAGGCTCCAAGGACCATCCAAGCTCGGCAGATTACGACTCCTTCTTCCCAACCATCAGGGGACACTACTGATCCCCAGATCTGCATTTGGCCTCGGTTTTTCCAAATTTGAGCTTTTTCCGCCAGTTTCCCTTGGACGTTCAGTCTTGAGTTTATTTCCCACCTTATTCCTGACCCTTTGACATCAGGATTTTCATATCTAATCACATGATTCTTGGTGTGCACCCTATTTCTTATTTTGATGTCCTGGACAAACCCATCTTCATCAGGGTAGTCCTTGTCATTGGCCCATATCAATGAGGCATCTCTTCCATGAATTGTCCTCTGGTGTTGCACATAGCTACGTGCGACATACAGTGTGCTGTGGGGACATCTACTTCTACAGCCACAAAGATCTTGGACTTTCCCATGCTGTATGGCAGGAGTGCACAGACGAAACATTCTCCTTCTGATTGACTCCGTCCAACTTCCTTCATATGCTGGTACCATATGTTGTTTCCAAGATGGGCTGTGCTGTCCAAGTAGTCGTTTTGTTCATTGTCTGTTTCATATGGGCTTCTCTTGATTCTTAACATTTTTCTGCAGTTGGCCATCACTATGTCTCTGAATGCGTCTGTAGTGCTCTTTCGTTCAGGTAGTTTCTCGGGTATTATCCTTGGAGGGGCAGGTTTCATTTCCTGCCCTGCAGTAACAGGGGGAGGTTTTGTGTTTCTTTTCCTTCCCTCGTGCATTATTTTGTAGATTTCCTCCCACCACATCTGGCTTACCATCCTTCCAACTCGCGGCAGTGTCGTAGGCTCGGAAGTTGCTTCTAACATTGGAGCTGGTGTTCTCGCTATCACAGTTGTGGTAGTTGTCTTGCTCAGCTCCTCATGTAGCTCCTTTGCTCTATGTATGAGTGGATACACATACTCAACTATCGCATGTGTTTTTTCAGTGAGTTCTTTCGTTGCTTCCTTAGTTTTATCGAGTGATGTTGCTATTTCACTTCGGTTTGGTTTCTCGCGTTGCTCCCTGCTTTCCGGAGCTGCTTGTTCCACAGGTGATTTTTCTTTTTCAGTTGGTTTAGCCTGCAGGTTCGTAGCCATTGACACTTGCCCTTGTTCATGTGCACTCAGTGTATGGGTGCGTGCCGTGGACAGTGCTATGTTATCATACATTCCGTGCTGACCCTGTCTCCAGCCTTTCTCACCATTCATTACTTCAAGTGTATACGTGTTACTGCTAATTGCATTCAACTGTAAATCGTTTGCTTTATCATCAGTTTTGCTTTGAACAGGGATGACAATATAAGGTCTGGGTGCTTTTGTGGGCCTCAGATGTTCATTACCTTGTGGAGGCACAGACATTGGGATGCTTCGTGCACCAATAAAATATGCAGTTCTAATAGTTAATGATAAAAATACTACAATAATCACAATGCATATACATATGACAGCCTTGAAAGACAGCTTGCAGCATCTCCTTCCAGGGAACCGTGGGCGCCCTTCTGTTGGTGGCACAACTAAATTACTGTTTTGGGCCCCCATTTCAAATACGTCCACAGTCAATAGTTTATTTCTCTTCTTATTCTGTTTTCGTCGTTCAAAGTTCAATAAACACTAAAGTGACTAGTGCAGTTCAATGTCCCCCCTCTTACAAGTGATGATGATGATAGTCTCTGAGTATGGAGTACAATTCCTTTACTAGACTATGGAAAAAGGTTAGACTATCGTTTCCAACCAACACATCACAATTCATTTTGCATTTCTATGATAAACGTAGTCCCAGGGCACTCTTCCAACTCGCCTTGACCCTGAGGACAGGCAAGAATCCGTTCGTAGTGACACCATGAAATGATGGCTTCGCTACACATCATGCATAGATAAACCATTGAAAAAATAAAAACAAAAAGAAAAAGAAAAGTGAACATATGAGGATGTAGGAAAAAATAAGAAAAAGGTTGAAAAAGGTAAACACGGCAGTGAAGTTCATGTTGCTGTTCCTTTCACTTGGTCGTTCGAGGTCGAGTTGAGGAACAGTCTCTCTCTTCCCCATTTACTCCACTGCGGAATGATAATGCACAAAATAGGGAAAAATAAGAAAAATAGGAAAAGAAGTTCAAGATGTAGTTATCCTTGTTTCTGCCCCTTTCAATTTGTTCTATGTTGGAAGCATGAAGAACTGTGTCTTTGTTTCCTTGCTCTGCCCCCGGCTGGGGATTCTAAAGGGTTTTATCTTGGATCTCTCCTTTCTAAGGGTCGCCTCAGCAGCGGATGTCTATAATTGCTTCTTAATTGTGATGCAATAGCTCTTAGGAGCCTGTTCAGTTGGGCATTCTTTGCTGGATCATTAAGAAAAGTGGGCACATCAATGTTGCAGGGTCTGCCCACTAGTTCTGGAAAGTTTTCAATGAGATGAAAGAAAACGCAAAATGCATACCGACTGTCTTCAGGTGTTAACGACATTTGTCTGGTTCTTTGGCTCTAAAGTCACAGGCCTTCTCTTGCAGTGTGATCAGTTGTTTTTTTTTTTTCTTCGATCTGTCCCTCGTTGGCTAGTCTCACTGAAATCTCCTTAGGAATTCTTGCTGGAAATTGGACAGCTCCACCTGGAGCATGATGCCTTGGAGGAGTGCGCCCATGTGTGGGGCGTTGGCCGGATTCCTAAGAAAGGTGATGACGTCAACATCTGCAGGTCTCCCCACCATTTCCGGATAGTCTGTGACTAATCGAAATAAAACATTGTGTGCCAACCGTGTATCCTCAGGTGATAGGGACATTTGCCTCATTTGCTGGGTCCTAATCACAGTCCCTTCTTTTGATGTGAACACGTTTTGCACTTTCCTGCTGCGTGAGTTGCAACCACGTGGTTCAGCTTGTACCACACTTGGTTGAGGAAGTAATTGTTTTTTGGATCTCTAATGAATGTCAATGTATCTGTAGTTCTCCCGATAAGTCCTGGACATTCTTCGATGATGCGGAAGAACCAAGTATATGTGATCTTGTCAATGATTACTTGAGGCTGGAGCATTGGTCTTTGAGTCACTGTGCTCGGGCAACTCGGCGAAGACCTCTGCGATAACAGTCAATAGTTGCCTGATTACCTTCTTGCTTGCAGGGTCTTGAATGAATTCAGTAACGCTGGCTTCTCTGCCTATAAGTGAAGGGTAGGACAGTGCCACTGTGAGGCTTCTGCTGGGATGAACCATATGTCCATGAACAAAGTCTTGATCTTACTTTTACTTCTTATCAGAGTCTTAGGTTTTAAATGCTTTGTGTGGCTTTCAATGTTCATGAGATTAACGCTTTTGCTGATATGAGTACGTGATTTTCATCCTTTAGCCTGCACCATTGGCTGCACAGAGTGCTTGCTTGCTTACTATTGTCTCTTTTAGTGTACACGAAAAAGTTCAGTCGCAGGCACAATTTTTCACAATAGTTCTTTTGTTGGCTATACTGACTTGTTTGTGTAATTGTTCTTTTGACATGTTTCACTTGGCATGAGGAAATGTCTTGTTTTACGAGTCCCACTTTCCTAACGTTCTCATTACTTGTCTGCTCATGCGTCCTTCTTCCTCGCCATAGATCTTGTCTGCAGGTGCTGAGGTTCTTCCTCCTTATCTGTAGGTTGTTTGTCGCTGGGTGCAGTAGGAGTGCCCTCTCCTATGAACAGCTTGATGTCATTCATGAAAATCCAGGCTCTGCGGCCCACGAGCTTGACAGTGGACTGGGCACAGTCCTCTACGATGAAGGGGCTGTTAAATCTCGGTTCGTCCCATTTCTTTCTTGCAAAGTTCTTCAGAAGAACTCTGTCCCCCGGGAAGACTAGGGGTGCATCAAGGCTGAGAGCTGTGCCTTCATCAGCAGTGTCTGTTGTGGTTCGTGTTGTACTGTCCCCTTTCCATCGTCGCTGCAGCTGGCCTGAAATTATAGAGGTGCTGGCTATGAGAGAGTCAAGGTACGCCTTCCTCTCATCTCCCAGAACCTCCCTAGTTGACTGGGCATCACATCTAGCTCTGTCTCGGGGGGTAAGAGGGGTCCTCATCCTTCTCCCAGTGACTATTTCGTGCGGCGTAAAATGATGGTCAGAGCCTGTTTGGTTCCGGAGCGCATACAATGCCAGTGGTAGGCAGTGCATCCATCCCTTTCTTAATGTGAGTTTCAACTTGGCTATCCTTTCCTTAAGCAAGCCGTTGATTCGTTCACATATCCCATTTCCCTCTGGATGATTCGCCGACGAAAACTTATGCTTTATACCCAGCAACAAGCTAATCTGCTCAAATACTGCATTTACAAAATGTGCCCCATTATCAGATCTCATCACCTCGCACACCCCCCATCTAGGGAAAACCTCCCTCACCAGGAATTTAGCAGCACAGGCAGCGTCAGGGTGTGTACAGGGGCCTGCTCCTACCCACCTGGAGAAGGGACACACCACCACAAGTAAATACCTGTACCCATTACACACCTGAATCATATCGACATAATCGATGTGCAGGTGCTTGAAAGGTCCATTTGGTCTGGGGATGACTCCTCTCACTATTTTTAATGTGTGCCCAGAGGTCAATTGTTGGCAGATAATGCAATTTACCATAAAGAACGCAACATGCTCTGCTAAATTCGGTGTAAACCAGTCTTCGGCAAGAGTTGCAGCAAGATTTTCTTTTGTCATATGAATGGGGTAGTGAAGCTGTTCTAGCGCTACTTTTAGAAGGGCAACAGGCATTACTGGTTTACCAGTGCTGTCTTGCCTCCACAATCCGTCAGAGGGGTTTAAAGAACACCCTTGTCGCTTCCATACATTTTTCTCCTCTTGAGGTGCCTCCCCCTGGAGCTCCATTAATTGAGATTGCCCCGTATTGCTATCGGCTTCTGGAGTGGCTCGTGCTACCATCATTCGTTCATGGGTACGTGCCACCTCCACGTCCATGATTGTTTCAGTTTTGGATGCCATCCGTTTGGCTTCCGTGTCCGCTTCATGATTTCCACTTGACACAAAATCTGTTCCTTTGGTATGAGCGGTGCATTTCACGACCGCTATGTCCACTGGGAGCTGTACTGCTTTTATCAGCTTGCCCAATAAGGCTGCGTGTTGCATTGGCGTGCCGTCTGCTCGGAGGGAGCTCCTCCTTTTCCAGCGCACTAAAGAAAACGCAAAATGCATACCGACTGTCTTCAGGTGTTAACGACATTTGTCTGGTTCTTTGGCTCTAAAGTCACAGGCCTTCTCTTGCAGTGTGATCAGTTGTTTTTTTTTTTCTTCGATCTGTCCCTCGTTGGCTAGTCTCACTGAAATCTCCTTAGGAATTCTTGCTGGAAATTGGACAGCTCCACCTGGAGCATGATGCCTTGGAGGAGTGCGCCCATGTGTGGGGCGTTGGCCGGATTCCTAAGAAAGGTGATGACGTCAACATCTGCAGGTCTCCCCACCATTTCCGGATAGTCTGTGACTAATCGAAATAAAACATTGTGTGCCAACCGTGTATCCTCAGGTGATAGGGACATTTGCCTCATTTGCTGGGTCCTAATCACAGTCCCTTCTTTTGATGTGAACATGTTTTGCACTTTCCTGCTGCGTGAGTTGCAACCACGTGGTTCAGCTTGTACCACACTTGGTTGAGGAAGTAATTGTTTTTTGGATCTCTAATGAATGTCAATGTATCTGTAGTTCTCCCGATAAGTCCTGGACATTCTTCGATGATGCGGAAGAACCAAGTATATGTGATCTTGTCAATGATTACTTGAGGCTGGAGCATTGGTCTTTGAGTCACTGTGCTCGGGCAACTCGGCGAAGACCTCTGCGATAACAGTCAATAGTTGCCTGATTACCTTCTTGTTTGCAGGGTCTTGAATGAATTCAGTAACGCTGGCTTCTCTGCCTATAAGTGAAGGGTAGGACAGTGCCACTGTGAGGCTTCTGCTGGGATGAACCATATGTCCATGAACAAAGTCTTGATCTTACTTTTACTTCTTATCAGAGTCTTAGGTTTTAAATGCTTTGTGTGGCTTTCAATGTTCATGAGATTAACGCTTTTGCTGATATGAGTACGTGATTTTCATCCTTTACCCTGCACCATTGGCTGCACAGAGTGCTTGCTTGCTTACTATTGTCTCTTTTAGTGTACACGAAAAAGTTCAGTCGCAGGCACAATTTTTCACAATAGTTCTTTTGTTGGCTATACTGACTTGTTTGTGTAATTGTTCTTTTGACATGTTTCACTTGGCATGAGGAAATGTCTTGTTTTACGAGTCCCACTTTCCTAACGTTCTCATTACTTGTCTGCTCATGCGTCCTTCTTCCTCGCCATAGATCTTGTCTGCAGGTGCTGAGGTTCTTCCTCCTTATCTGTAGGTTGTTCGTCACTGGGTGCAGCAGGAGTGCCCTCTCCTATGAACAGCTTGATGTCATTCATGAAAATCCAGGCTCTGCGGCCCATGAGCTTGACAGTGGACTGGGCACAGTCCTCTACGATGAAGGGGCTGTTAAATCTCGGTTCGTCCCATTTCTTTCTTGCAAAGTTCTTCAGAAGAACTCTGTCCCCCGGGAAGACTAGGGGTGCATCAAGGCTGAGAGCTGTGCCTTCATCAGCAGTGTCTGTTGTGGTTCGTGTTGTACTGTCCCCTTTCCATCGTCGCTGCAGCTGGCCTGAAATTATAGAGGTGCTGGCTATGAGAGAGTCAAGGTACGCCTTCCTCTCATCTCCCAGAACCTCCCTAGTTGACTGGGCATCACATCTAGCTCTGTCTCGGGGGGTAAGAGGGGTCCTCATCCTTCTCCCAGTGACTATTTCGTGCGGCGTAAAATGATGGTCAGAGCCTGTTTGGTTCCGAAGCGCATACAATGCCAGTGGTAGGCAGTGCATCCATCCCTTTCTTAATGTGAGTTTCAACTTGGCTATCCTTTCCTTAAGCAAGCCGTTGATTCGTTCACATATCCCATTTCCCTCTGGATGATTCGCCGACGAAAACTTATGCTTTATACCCAGCAACAAGCTAATCTGCTCAAATACTGCATTTACAAAATGTGCCCCATTATCAGATCTCATTACCTCGCACACCCCCCATCTAGGGAAAACCTCCCTCACCAGGAATTTAGCAGCACAGGCAGCGTCAGGGTGTGTACAGGGGCCTGCTTCTACCCACCTGGAGAAGGGACACACCACCACAAGTAAATACCTGTACCCATTACACACCTGAATCATATCGACATAATCGATGTGCAGGTGCTGGAAAGGTCCATTTGGTCTGGGGATGACTCCTCTCACTATTTTTAATGTGTGCCCAGAGGTCAATTGTTGGCAGATAATGCAATTTACCATAAAGAACGCAACATGCTCTGCTAAATTCGGTGTAAACCAGTCTTCGGCAAGAGTTGCAGCAAGATTTTCTTTTGTCATATGAATGGGGTAGTGAAGCTGTTCTAGCGCTACTTTTAGAAGAGCAACAGGCATTACTGGTTTACCAGTGCTGTCTTGCCTCCACAATCCGTCAGAGGGGTTTAAAGAACACCCTTGACGCTTCCATAAATTTTTCTCCTCTTGAGGTGCCTCCCCCTGGAGATCCATTAATTGAGATTGCCCCGTATTGCTATCGGCTTCTGGAGTGGCTCGTGCTACCGTCATTCGTTCATGGGTACGTGCCACCTCCACGTCCATGATTGTTTCAGTTTTGGATGCCATTCGTTTGGCTTCCGTGTCCGCTTCATGATTTCCACTTGACACAAAATCTGTTCCTTTGGTATGAGCGGTGCATTTCACGACCGCTATGCCCACTGGGAGCTGTACTGCTTTTATCAGCTTGTCCAATAAGGCTGCGTGTTGCATTGGCGTGCCGTCTGCTCGGAGGTAGCTCCTCCTTTTCCAGCGCACTAATCCTGCATGCACTGTTGACGTCACATAGGCGGAGTCGCTGTACACTGTTACTTCCTGGTCTGCATGATTCTCAATGGTGAGTGTCAGCGCCACTAGCTCTGCAGCCTGTGCTGAATAGTGAGATGGTATCCGTGCACTGACAAGTACTCAGAACTCTCCACTTGCTATGTGTTTGATCACGGCCACGCCTGTATATCTTTATCCGTCTTCTTGGTCGATTCTAGAAGACACGTCAAAAAAGACGATCTCTCCACCTGCCAGGGCATTTTCCTATACGCTGGGGATTTCATCAAAAAATTCCACATAGTTCGCACAGTCATGCACAGGTTCTCTCTCTGTGACTGGCTCAGCTATAAACATGGCTGGGTTCACAGTTTTGCATCGCACTATTTTGATCGATGGATTAGAGATAATCACCTCATAGGCTGATGCTCTCTGAGAAGTCAGCGTGCCCTTTGGCTTTTCCAATATGGCAAATAGTGAGTGCTCAACATATAATGTCTTGGAGCACCCCATCACAATGGATGACACCTTCTCAATGGCGAACGCGACAGCAGCTAGGTTTTGTTCGCATGGGAAGTGGCCCTTCATGACCGGGTCCAAACTCCTGCTGTAATATGCTAGGGGTTTATATCCCAAAGAGGTTCGCTGCGCGAGCACTGCCGTCATAAAGTTGCCATCAGTATGAGAAACAAATAGAATTCTTCAGCATAATTAGAAATCCCGAGAACTGGGGCCTTGCAAATTGCCCCCTTGAGTTCGGTAAACCCCTTCTCCATATCTTCATTCCAGTCAATTTCTTCCCTCGTCGCCTAGGCCTTTTTAAGGGCCTGTAACAAGGGCTTGGTATATGATCTGTAGTCAAAGACCCATGCTCTGACATAGTTGCACAGGCCTAAGAAGCTTTGCATTTGTTTTATTGTGCGTGGCTTGGCTGTATTCATGATAGCCTCGGCTCTTTCTGGGGTTACCTTTTTCCCTTCATGTGAGATCAGTTGCCCTATGTACAACACCTCCCGTTGGCAGTACTGCAACTTGTCCTTGTCCACTTTGTATCCCTTCTCAGCCAGTATAGTTAATAGCTGGACTGAGTCTTCAGTGATGCTGCAGATTAGAATGTCATCTACATACTGCAAAACAACACTGTCCACCGCATTATTGCTTAGGTCCATTTGCAGGACTCTGTTGAAAATAGATGGAGACTCGCAATACCCCTGTGACAGCCTGGTACTTTTCAGGCACATTTGTCTGAAAGTAAATGACATCAGGTCTTGTGAGTCACGGTGCAATGGAATCGAGAAGAATGCATTTTTCAAATCGATCACTGTGAAGCATTTTGCCTCAGTGGGTATGTTGCACAAAATTGTGGATGGATTCAGGACTAAAGGGAACTCGGCTTCGACTATGTCATTTAGGGCTCGTAAATCCTGGATTTAACGCCAGGACCCTCCCTTTGATTTCTTGACAGGATAAATCACTGTGTTGCAGGGTGATTCCAATGTCACTAGAATGCTCTACTCCATCATGGCGGAGATTGTCTTTGCAATCCCTTCATCCGCTTCTCTGGACATGGGATATTGTCGTGCCCGTGGCGGAATTGCTCCTGGTTTCAATTTAATTTTTACTTCGCCGGCTCCCTTCAGGAGACCTACGTCATAGGGCCCTGTAGTCCATATTTTGGCCGGCACTAGGGCCCTGTCGTTATCAAAGTACTCTGGGCGTACTAACGCTAACATCATCCTCTGTGGTACCTCTCGCGTGATCATTTTGACTCAAAATATGAGACTCACTTGCACCCGTGTCTCTTCTAGGTCAGGGTGTTCTTCGAACAGATCGTCATCGGTGACGTCAGTCACTCGATACCCTTCTTCGATGGCGACAATCGCACACCAAGGTCTACCCTTGTCGTCACATCCTTCAACCAATGCTACCTTTCCTCGCACCACAGCGGATTGTATCATTAAGGGAAACACCTGTCCCTCCTCTTCGTGCATGGGTATTCTTGGCTTGAATAGATACTCATCAGGGGTTCTCATAGTCTTGTCTGCGAGGCCTGGCAATCCTGCCATGAGCACTCGTACTCCATATGCAAAAACTTCTGGTCCCAACGGTACTGCTCTCATGGCTGTACGTCCAGAGTATGCTCTGATCATTTCGCATATGTTTGAATAAAGCATTTCTGGGGTGGAGCACACTATGCCATCCTCAGTGAATGAGATGGTCATATTCAACTTCATCATCAAATCCCGACCCATGATATTCACCAGGGACTGACACAAATACAATAAAGGTACATTCATGTCGCACTCTCCCACTGAGACTGGGAGTGCATCAGTAAAGGGAACTCTGCTATGATCTCCAGTAAAACTCTGGGTGTCTATTGCCTCGCTGGACAAGGAGAACTTGCCTTCTCGTATACACGAGTGCGTTGCACCCATGTCAACTAAGAAGGAATATTCTTTCCCCCCTATGGTGACATTTACCCTAGGTTCCCTGTCAGGGTCTGGTGTCACTGATAGGATAGAACACATCAGAGATTCCTGTGAGCCGCGCTATTTCATGTATAGGTTTGGTCCACTGTATACCTGTGGGTTTCCCCCACTAGAGTTAGTGCCCTGAGCCACTTGCGACAGTGTTTGCTGGGGTTGTCCCTGTGGTAAATTCCCCATGTTCTGTGGCTGGACCACTTGCTGTGCACCCTGCTGCAAGCCAACCGCATGCTGCTGTACAGCATCATTTTGCATATTGCCCTGTTGTGGGGTAGTAGGTTGATTCACCGTGCCTGCCCCCATCCCCTGATTGTTCTGCCACATACGTTGGCTTCTGCACATGCGCGCCACATGTCCTGCCACTCCGCACAGCCAGCACACTGGCGGTGGTCGGGCCATCTGTCCATCTGGCATAGTTGGACTGCCCATCGGTGCGCTCTGGATAGCACCTTGAACGTTTTGAAACCCTCCTTGGTTACCTCGAAACCTTCCCTGATTACTCTGCCATCCTCTTCCTCCATAACCCCTTCCTCTTGCGTAAAATCCTGCGTTACCCTGATTGGTCTGTGGCGGGTTAGTTGCACGTTGTGCACTCAATTCAGCTGGGCTTGTTAGCATGGCTCCCTTGAGAGCATATTTTGAGAGATTCCTTTGCACTAGTTTCGCCTCTTCTCCCTTACGCGTTGCCTCTTTCTTCCGATTCTTTTCTTGCAACAGTCTACAATAATGGGCAATTGTCAACTGGATTTCGGCCCACGGTTTAGCTTCTATTCCTACCAATTTTTTTAGTTGTTTTTGCACCGGTTCTGGTAACCCTTGGCACAATATATGATAGAATACAGGGATAGATTTCGTCCAAGACTCATGCGTTTCAAGCACCCACGCGTCTTGAAAATTCTGGATATAAAGCAACGGATCCTCTGACTCCTTCATTTTTCATGTTTCTGGATATAGCGTGCGTAGCGCTTTCCATACTGCTGCTCTACAGTTATTAAATGGCGCTCCGTCATGAGAGGTGTTAGTTATAGTGACCCTAGGGTAGCCTGCCCTTTTCCACACATCGTCTGCTCTTTCTCCGAGTATAGCAATCAGGAGACCCTTGATGTCCCCTATGGTTAGGGTGACGCCCCCGTCATTTTTTCTAGCTCATGTATCCACTTCCCGGCTCCCGATGTCAACATTGGAAGCTTATTTTTGAGATTCTCTCGGTCCATGTGTGGCCATGGAATATATTGTGGTCTTGCTCCCCCTTTTTCTAGCAGTGAGAATTGGAATGCACAATCCTCCTTTTCCTTTTCTTTACCTCCTCGGTCTCTTGCCAGGGCGGCGTTCCCGCCTTGCTTTCTACCTGGCAGTGCCCTTAACCTATCTGTATAGGCAGGTGCCGACGCCGCCCTCTGACCGTGGGGTGTTTCTTCATGTCGGCTGGACTGTCCAGCGGACTTCGGTGTCCTATTTATGGACCTGCTCGCGTCTAACCATTGTACCTCTCGGTTCCCCGGGAGCCGCTTTTCGCATCATCTCCCTTCGTCTTACATCACTTCCTCCGCTTCCCCATCTGAGTCAGACTCTGAATACTCCCAATTCGCACAACTTCTTGCATCATCTCCATTCTACCCAACTTCTATTCTGTCTAGGGAACGTCCCCTACTCCCACTGCTTCGGGTGACATCCTCAGTGTCATATAGCTGAGTGCTCTCTAAGCGCTCATCTTCCCTTCCCTCTTGGGAGATTCGTTCCAGTCCCATCTCATCATATATTTTATCAATCGCTTCCCAGATGCTTCTGGTGTCAAAGTCATCATCATTAATTGTCCCGCTTGTACCTGGTACTGCATCACTTGCTGGAAAGGACTCTTCTATGTCTTCCCACCTACAACAGGATTGGGTTTTTTCACTTCCTGCGGCAAATATTCTAAATCTCGCGCCCTTTGCCTGCGCTTACAATCTGTTTCCTCATCCATTTCTCTTCGCTTCTTCGCCTCCTCTCTAGCCTTATCTACTTCCCTCATCCGTTCGTTTCTACGTTCTTTTGCCCTTCTACTTTCCTCATCTTCTCTCTTCTTCACTTTCCTTTCGTGCACCCTCCTTTCTTCCTCCAACTTTAGCATGTTCTGCCTGCACCTTTCATAGGCTCCATATTGCGTGCGACTGAGCGGTATACCCTGCTCTTCGCAATATAATTGGTCTCGCCTCAACCTATCCTTTTTTCTTGCCAACTCGTCTCTCATAGCCATTTCTTTCTTATTTTCCTTACTTTGCGCCTCAACAGACCGTTCACTCGGCCTCGCGTCATCACTTCCTTTTCCATCTAATTTCAATAGTATCTGCCCTCCCATCCATTCGTCCTTTGCAAATGTTACCTCAAATGTTACCCTTTCTGTTTCTTTCCCTCTCTCTCTCTGTCGAGAGGTGCACTTGTCTGTGTCTGGCCCTTTCTTTCTTCATCTCGCCTCGCTTTGTCCTATGGGATCGTGGAGGCCGAGTCAATTTCCTGTTCCTTCTCTTTCGTCTCGTCACTGCTACATGAAGATGACTCGTATGCAGGGTTGCTATAACCTGTGGCTGCCTTAAGTTCTCGTAGTGGGTGAAGGCCTTCCGACTTACTTCCCTCAACAACTGGTTACGGCGGGGCAGGTGGCGCGGTAGGCGTCTCACCCCCCTCCGTACTACATTTAATATCCAGTCTGCGGGAGGTTCTTCTTCCTTTACTTGTTCAAACATTTTCCAAAGCTCGAGAACGGCAAGGTGTTTCTCGAGCTTCTTCCTGCTGTATGTGGCATGTAGGAACTTGGTCATGTGCTGCAAGACAGCCTTAGACAATGACCCATTCTGGGGCCACGGCATAAACATTTTATTTGCGGTGCCCTTAACCCACTCCTGGCTGTATTTCTTCAGCTTTGCTGCATGTTTTGGCAATTGCTTGCACAAGTGTGCAAGTGGGGTAACTTCTTCCATTCTTAATTTTGTCACCAAAACTGATCACACAGTGTTTCAACTTTACACTATTATGAGCGAGCACCACATACGCAAGCTCCAATCCAATATTTCTGCAATTTTATACCAACAATTCTGCTCAAAACGCATCAATTCAGTGGCAATTCCCTCTCATTTACAGAATCGCATAAAGCAAAAATGCATTGCCATTAATTTGATAACACAATTATTCCACATTCAGCATACACAGGACATATATGACAGACGCTTGACAGACTAGACAGACACCAGCTGGTCAATGTATACCTGCCTTCTATTTATCACCCCGTCATGGTATTTGAACTAACCCCTTTATGACGTCTTTAAACGTCATCGTAGCCTAAAGTCCCCCCTCTGTGGGCTCTGGGTTCAAGTTCCTTCTGACCACTCTTTAAAGTGCAGGAACAAGGCTAATTCACCGTTTTCTCTCGCGTGCCCCCCGGTACAAGTGCCCCCCCGGAATTCCTTACAGTTTTTAATCGCGGGTGCCCCCCAGTATTCCTTACAGTTTTTAAACTCGGGTGCCCCCCTGGTATTCCTTACAGTTTTTAATCTCGGGTGCCCCCCCGGTATTCCTTACAGTTTTTAAACTCGGGTGCGCCCCCCGGTATTCCTTACAGTTTTTAATCTCGGGTGCCCCCCTGGTATTCCTTACAGTTTTTAATCTCGGGTGCCCCCCCGGTATTCCTTACCCCAGTTCCTTCAGGTGACCAGGTCTTTTACCCCATATATATATATATATATATACAGTCTTTTCTACTTGTAGCTGTATTATTTTTTCTGCGCCATCCACCGTTACCTTTCCCTTCTTACTGTAGGCCTATAAAACCTTTGCCAGGATAACGAGTTTCGTTGTTTCACTCACCAATCGACTCTTTTCCTCTCTGGAACTTCAGGAACACCGCCCCTTCCTCTTCCTGCTTTTAAGGTTTTCGTCCGATCCGCTGCCCGTGAGAATGAAAAGGGTTATGCTTGGAAAGGCAGGTTCCTTCAGACCCACTGCAGATTTTTTGGGAATGATTACACTATCATTGCCCACGGGGAGCTTCTCAGCCTACTCAGCCGGAATGGCAAAAGGACTCGTGATGTAACCGAAGGCCCAGAGTTACTTCGTGCCGTCGGTTTAAAGGTGTCTTATAACTATATTAATCGATTATCAATAATCGATGGCCGTAACCATCCTCATGCTACCAAGTGTTGACGAGGAGAGGTAATTACTGACGGGCCCATTGGTCAGCACTCACCCTCGAAAACTAGTAATACAAGATAGCTGCACCATGCGAGGACAGTGTGCAGGATTCACATACTCCGGCAAGAATCAATAATCAGGACTCAGTAAATTGGCAAAGGGAAGTCCGTTTAATGATACAAACATCAGCTTATGGAAATCAGCAGCATCACGAACACCTGCCTCACCCCGGCTTCCCCGAACATTAGTCAAACAGCCTCTTTTATGGGCAAAATCCGTCATCATTGATTGATTGATTGTAATTCTACAAAAAACATCATGCAATATAATTGGTTGGGAAAGGTAACTTAAGTATGGGTGCTATATCTGTATATGGAAATAACGCAAGTGGATTGGATAACTCTTATTGGGTGGGCGCCTACGCCCATCCCTCTACAACACACGTGATTGACGTCACTACAAGTACGACGTCTCATTGGTTACAGTGCCTATAGGACCCTAGATTACATGGTCCCTTGTGATTGGGCAAGTTACACCCCTAAACATAAATCTCTACTTTTAATTAGCAGCATGCAGAATGGACACCCATGTGCCTGGTGTCCCAAGTTTCACCCTTCCTCCCTTCCATCAATCAGTGGTTTAGGGCTATTTGTCAATTAGTTGGCTGGGTATGGCCTCGGATCTGTAGTCTCTTATCAGGAAAAGTTATGGCACCCTCGGGTTCTGGATGACATCAGGCGGGGGTACATCTTCGCGCCTGTCTGGTCACGTGCTAGTCCACCGTGAATCTGCTTCAGTTTCCAACCTTTTGTGCATTTAATTCTGTGTGCGCTTAGCCACCTGCATGGGCCTCTCTTCTCTTGATCTTCACGGGCGGGCTGGCATGCTCAGAAGTTGGAGCCTTGTGAGCTCATGCTCACCTCCCCTTCTCTGGTTGACCTCGACTTCCCCAGCATGAGCCATCCTTTGTTAAGTTTCGATCCCGCTCCTTTCCTCAGCTTGGGCCTGGATATGAAACTTGGCCAGTCAGGCCTTGGCCGCCTGGGAGTACTTCTGTTTATACAAATGGAGTTGCACGTGTACATTGTGCTGTATTGAGGTAGATGTATACAGTTGGCGCTTGCCACTCTAACTTTTACTAAGCATTGCAAGCAGAATCGATTTCTTAGAATCTTACGTTTCAAGCTTATTTACACACGTTTAACAGGGCGGTTGCTTCCATCTTGTCTCATGGCACCATTCTCATACGGTTTTCACAGTGTCTCTCCCCTTTTTCCATTACAATTGTCCTCACAGTTATCAGTACTGGCATGTAAGCTTTCAGTACTCCTTCAGTTCGTTCTTGGAGCTGCTCTGGTCCTTGTCTCATCTCCACTGGCCATCCATTATGGCTTTTGGAGTCTCTTCATGGACCGTGTGTAGGCATTACTCATTGTTCCGTATCAACGGCTGTATGGTTGTCTGGTTGAGTACCATGCTGCCCAGGGTTGCCTGGTTATGGGCATTTCAACAGGTACTGATCTTTTAATGTACACAGGGCAGAGGACCATTGCAGCCCTTTGTTGGTTCAGCTGCTCCTCGTACGTCACATACCTTGGTGAGTACTTTACTCCTTGGTGAGTACTTTACTGGCACCTCAAAGCGAGGGGCAGGGGTGCAGGCCATGTCTGGGGTCTCCTCTACAGGTGGTTGTGAAGGAATGACCTCCGTTTCAAAGTACGTTGTTGGCAGATCACGTGATATGTAGCTGTTCTGCACAGCCTTCTCTAAAACAAGAATTACAGGAAGGGGTTGGACAAAATTCACGATTGGTTCAGGAATACAACCTAGATACACACAACGGCTTGCCTTTCACACAAGGGGTGCTCTATCTACCAACATACACCACTCGGAACAAGGCCCTCAGTTGGGGCCATGACTCCATTGTGGCAGCCCATCTGGGACAAAAGAAAACTCTTGAGCTGCTAAAGAGATGTTGTTGGTGGCCTTCCATTACACGAGATGTGATTGATTACGTTTCTACATGTTCAGTGTGCATCCAATGCAAGAACACTCCTGGCAAGCCGGTGGTTTGTTACAATCTTTATCTGTTGCTCACAAACCATGGCATATGATATCAATGGATTTTGTGGTTGAACTGCCACAGAATAATGGTTACAATACCATATGGGTTTTGGTGGACTACTTTAATAAATTGTCTCTCTTTGCTCCCTATTGGGTTACCAACAGCTCCCGTATTGGCTGACTTATTCATCCAGAATGTGTTTCATTTTTTTGGTTTACCTTAATTACTGACAGGGGTTCACAATTCTTGTCTCGTTTTTGGAGAGCACAGAACTCTGAGTTGCTTATTGATGACAGGATGTCCAGCGCTTATCAACCACAAATGGATGGACAGACTGAGAGGGTCAACAGTACTATGAAACAATGGGGGTCATTACGACCCAGGAGCTAATTGCGCCAACTTTACCACCATGGTGTAAACTGCGTTTACACCATGGTGGATGGCGGATTTACCGCCCCATTCCAAGGTGAGTGGGGCGGTAAATCCCCATTTCCCATTTTCCCTTCCCCATTCCCATTTTTGCCCCATAGGGCATAATGGGAGTGGGGAAGGCGCTAATTACGCCACCGTAAATTACGGTGGCGTAATTAGCATCATGGCAGGTTAGCGCCATGGATTTTAACGGCTGCTAAGAGCAGCCGTTAAAATCAGAATAGGCGTTAAGGGTTAACGACGGCGTTAACCCTTAACACCTGGGTCGTAATGAGGCCCAATATCTGTGGTGTTTGTGTCTTCAGTTCCAATCAGACTGGGTAACTGTTCTCCCGGCCACAGAATTTGCTTACAACAATTGTTATCATAGTTCCATGGGTACATCTCCTTTCTATGCTCTGTATGGGCAACACCCCAGATCCATTCCTTTGGATTCTGGTTTGTTTATGGATACCACCAATTAACAAAAGAGAGACACAGGGGAAAATGTAAATGACCCCAAGATTCATCCCCCCATAAAGGCATGCAACAGCTTCTTAACAACGGAATCTTGTAGTCTCTATGTTGTCACCCCCCTAAGGATAGAGGAACTCTCTCTTCAAACAGATCCTCAACAAATAAATGTAACAATTAGTTATAATATTTTATTATATCAAAAAGATTTTATATACATACATTTCATATAATCTAAAAACCGAGTAATAGGCACCCAACTGTTACAAGACAGTTTGTGAAGACTTTTATATAAAGACATAAAAAAAGAGACAGTACAATGGAGTCTGAAAAATATGACTCTCCCTAACACCTCATAGTGCAACAAAACTATAGCTTGTACCAGTCTACTAAATTCCTAGCTATCTAAAACCTACAACTCACCCTGTATCATGATAAATACTTCTAAAAAGTACAAAAAGACAGTCCCTATCTATTAGGGTACACACTTTTCTTATTCAATGTTGTTGAGAAGGGAATAAAAAGACAACATAGAAAAACAGCTATTAGTAACGCTGTTCTCAATTTTACAAAAAGCCAGTACAACGTGGGAGCTATCAGTCTCCTACATGTGTCTCACCGTACTAGCATCAATTTTAAGTGCCATTTGACGGATAGGTAGAATCATCTTCTATGTAGATGTAAGACCTGTAGATAAAAAACACCACCCATTGGTACACATCATACTTTCCGAGAATAACTTCAGCTCCTAGCACAGAGTGATCATACATAATCCCCAGATTCTCCACTAGCTCTCATGAGCACTTTCTCACAATTAGTAATTAACGGCTAAAAGCTATCTCAAAACCGCTACCACTTACTACCTCCTCTAAGTGACCATACTGGTGTTCACTTTTCGGGTAGTGCAACAATATTACCATGCTATTTCAAGCATGATCAAAACCAATACACATTAGCCTCCAATACTTCTACAGCTTGATTGATGCCGCCCTTAGTTATACAAAAACTCTATTGCAAACAGACTCCACTAGCACCCTTCGAGCAATAATTACTGACTTACCCTTCGTATTACGGTAAATCAACCTATGCTCTAACTCGGGATCGATTTTCCTCTAGTATCGAAATATGAACTCCAAAAACAGATTTTACTGCTTGCTCCGGGGTCTGCCACAGTGTGCGGGTGCATTTCACCCATATGCACACAAAAGAGGAAGGAGGAACGGGGAAGGGACAGACAAAAATGGATTCATTAATCATTTGCGCGTTCGCTCTCAAGTGCATATATGTGCAGCTCTTGGCCGTGAGTAGAGATAGAATGGCTCTAATTGCAGTTACAGGAGGATTAAACCTCGAAGTGTAACAATGCGTGTAATAGGTCGGAGGCATCATTCCTACTTACCCGTTCACGTCTCTCAATGTTCACGTCACTTCAGCCTGTTCCCCATTCTGGAGATCACCTAATCGTACGTGGTGGCTAGGCTACTATTTAAATAGTCCTGCCTCCGTCAGCCCCGCTGTTCCCGATTGTCGACACCCACTATGGGCGGTACGGTATTAATGTGCATCTTTTACTGCATTTATAGAGCGTGCTGTCTAATTGCATAGCATTATGATTATATATCTAATGGAAAACCACTTATCTTATCACCCTTGCAATGGTCAATAAAAAGAGGGAAATGTGTGTTTGTTTTGACCATGTTCATTGGTACGGTCTGCTGTTTATGGATACGCCTGAAGCAGGTCTTAATGTCAGAGATCTAAAAAAATCTACAGGCAAAGGTGAAACAGCAATTGGAGCAGGCAAAAAGAGAAGATAAGATATATGCTGATGCTCGCAGGGTGCCTGCACCGGTTTACAAACCAGGAATGAAAGTATGGTAAAAGGAAGCTGTTGCCTCAGTACATTGGTCCATATGAGCTACTCAACATGATTAATCCGGCTGCTGTCCGTCTGGCATTGCCACAGCGATGGCGAGTGCATCCTGTATTTCACGTGTCACTCATCAAACCATGTTCCGATGATACTAGATTGCCTATAAGGCCTGTTGCTGTCTCAGTGAAAGGGTCAGATATATTTGAGGTACAGGGAATACTAGATATGCAAATTCATTCTGGTCAACCATTTTATCTGGTGGACTGGAAGGGGTATGGTCCCGAAGATAGATCCTGGGAACCTCTCTCCAATATCCACGCACCCGCTTTATTATGTAAATTTCACTTAAAAAGGGGTTTGGCTGCCCCTTTGGGGGGTGGCATTGTCATGCATGGCAGGCAAATTACCTCGAGACCTGTAACACTGTCGTCACACGGAACTGGTTATGCCCACAGAACGCTAAGCCTTTCTATTCCAAAAGGAGGTTGTTTGATATCTTGCCTGGAAAACGACGTTTGCATTATTCACGTCATTAAATTCACGTGATTAGAGATTGTCACGTGTGTTTCTGCATTACGTTTATAAGCAGCGTGTGGATGTCACTCGCTGCTTCTGATTGAACCAATATGGCGTCTTGTAACTGAAACTTTGATCAGCATCTTCGCATCTCTTCAGCGACTTCTTTGTCTTTCCTTCTGCTTGTTTTGCTCCACACGCAAACTCCTTTCACTACTTCCAAGAACATACGGCAGCTTTCCTTGTCCGCATGTATTTTTCTACACGCTACCGTCGGTGGCCGTCTACTAGAAGACCAACGGATGGCTTTTCCTGCAT
This sequence comes from Ambystoma mexicanum, assembly GCF_040938575.1. Taxonomy (NCBI): domain Eukaryota; kingdom Metazoa; phylum Chordata; class Amphibia; order Caudata; family Ambystomatidae; genus Ambystoma; species Ambystoma mexicanum. The sequence continues at coordinate 713,969,397 of NC_090931.1, forward strand.
TCGCGAGTTCTAGCAGTCCCGGCTGCATGTACTTCTGCCGCGTGTAAACCCACATTTACAGGCGGTTCCTGAACTCTTAACGTGTAGCTTTCCTGGCTGCGTGTAAGTTTGTTGCGTGTAAAACCACACACGGTTTCCTGAAATCTTAACGTGCGGCTTTCCTGGCTGCGTGTAAGTTTGTCACGTGTAAAACTACACACGGCTTCCTGAACTCTTCATGTGCGGCTTTCCTGGCTGCGTGTAAATTTGTTGCGTGTAAAACCACACGCGGTTTCCTGAACTCTTCAAGTGCGGCTTTCCTAGCTGCGTGTACGTTTATTGCATGTAAAATCACACGCGGTTCCTGAACTTCTAACGTGCTGTTTCCTGACTGCATGTACCATTGCACGTATAATTCCACACACAAGTTGTGCTACACCTTTTGATTTAAATCCTGGCATCTGTGATGAAACAACAGGTGGATTTCTACTCCCTATTTCTGTCCTACGTGGGAAAGGAAGTACTGCCCACAACTGTTAACTAGAAGGTGATTGTGCACAGTACTTTGGATGCTATCCTGTGGTGCACCAACCCGGTATCTAGCGTGAGCCTTGTGCCGTTCAGGATTCCTTTTTCCTTAGTAACCTTCCCTCCTTTTGTCGTTGTTCGCTTATTTGGATTACTTCAGAGACTTGTTGGCGGAGCCTCCAGTTATCAGAATCCACAGGTTAATGTTGTACTAATTGCTATTGCTGAGTTATTAGTGACATTAAATGTTGGGACACTTCCTCATTATCCCTTATTGTATCCTAGGCTGACTTCCAGTGGTTTTCCCACATCCTTTCCAGTTATTCCTCTCTGCCTATTCAATTAGGCAGAGTGTGGTATCATTTGGAAGGTCTATTTTGACTTCACTACTGTCAAGCCATTTGCCTCATCAAGGATCCGGAAGAAACCCTACCAATTGTATCCTTTATGATTATACCTTTATCCTTTTACATACGATTCTTGGGTGATTTATGACATTTTGTGAGCCTTAACCCAACCATCTAAGTTTTTCAAACATTCACACACCCAGGTAGCCCAAGGGGTACCATCATGCTTTTTGAGGGTCCTAAGTCTCTTAAGGTACTGGGAAGGGGTCTTCCCAAATCTAGCAATTAAAGCTAGCTTCACACACTCATAATCCATACTATCCACCTCCCCCAACTCCATCACAACATCAGATGCAACAGTGGGTAGCCTAGAGAAGAGCCAAGGAAGCAACTGATTCCCTATAATATCTTGAATCCCATGGTTATACTCAAACATTGCCAACCAATCCAAAATATCAAGCTTAGCCTCATACATACACACTATTTCTTTAGGCATACAGGATCTCTTAGGACTGGAAGACCTAGAAGACTCTGGGAGAGAAGAATTCTCAATAGACAACTTTTTCATTTCTAGTGCATGATTCAACTCCATTTCTCTGAGCTTAAGTTCTTGATGCTTTTGTTCAGATTGAGCATTAATACGTTTAAATTCCAATTCAAGCCTCACCTTTTCTAGAGCAATGAATTCAGGACATACCCACAATTTATTTAGGCATACAGGATCTCTTAGGACTGGAAGACCTGGAAGACTCTGGGAGAGAAGCATTCTCAATAGACAACTTTTTCATTTCTAGTGCATGATTCAACTCCATTTCTCTGAGCTTAAGTTCTTGATGCTTTTGCTCAGATTGAGCATTAATACATTTAAATTCCAATTCAAGCCTCATCTTTTCTAGAGAAATGAATTCAGGACTGAGTGTAGGACCTGATGGGGTCCCAGTGGACAAAGGTTGAGGTTTCTGAGCAGGTAGAGGAGCAATATGTCCTACATTGTGAGACTCATCTGCCTCATCTAACTCATCCATAACATTTGAAACATTATCTTCCTCATCACTTTCCACATTTGCTGGAGGGTGGGCATTCCAACCCACTCCCCAGACTTTGGTTCTCCAACAACTTTTCAATTAATTCTGACTTTTTGCCTTTTACAGAGAGATTCCTATCTCTACACACATTTTTCAAATGATCAACAGTCTAAGAAAGGAGGGTCTCCTGACAGTAGTTTTCCATATCAGACATGATTAAAATTGCTTTTAGTGGTATTTAGCCTTGTTTTTAGTTGAGCCAAGGTAATAGCAGCACTCTAAGTGTAATCATTATACTTCATCCTCACCACTATACACCAGTGTTAAGCAGAATCATATGCTGTACCCTTTGGGAACACTATATACAATTAAGACTACAAGTGTAAGTACAATTTCACCTTTGGTAAAAGCCCGTACTACACAGTAAAGGGGTAGCGATGGATGAGCAGCCAGACTTATCTCAAGAGTAAAGTGAGAAGTGCAAGAGATTACACAAAGGACAACAATCACTATTGTTCAAACAAACACTGATTCAAGGTTTCTGAGTAAAAGAATAAACATTTATTTACACCATCATTTATAAAACAGTTCACTATCATAAAGCAGCAGAAAATCACAGTCTTAATATACTACAACAACTCCCAATCAATTCTGGACTAGTTAAGCTCAAAATGAACGGTGAGCAAAATGGCACTACAGCAATTTAAAATGGAGGAAAGACAAGGTTATCCAAAATCAATAGCACCAACAAGTTATAGGCAGGGCAATCTAGAAAAGGCTGCTACAACTAGGATTGAAGTCAATAGGTCTGGGCCAATATTAATGGTTCTTGAGTCTTTGCAGAGGATCACACAGTTCAAAGTAGTTCGCGGTTAAGTCTTTACTAAGAGTTCATAACGAAGTTGGTTGGAGGAAGAGTTACTTAAAGGAGAAGAGAAGGACAAGCCTTCGGAGAGGCGAAAGATTTCCTGCACTTTCACCGCGGTCGGACGGAATGAACGACCGAATTTGCACAATACCTTTAAAGAAGAAGAATGCTGTAGCTGCAGCAGTTGTTCCTGGCAGTTCCTGCAGGCTCACGATTCCTGAAGCTTCCATCATGGGGACAAGAAGGATGGCTGGAGGGTCCTACACTGCCCAGGGAAGAAGCCAGCAGCAGGGCAAAACAACAAATAAAAGGTGTGCTCCTTAAAACCCAAACTGGTTCTCTTCCCACTGGCTATCTGTCACGTCTCGGCTAAATTGGAAACTGCCCTGGCGGTTGTCTGAGCGCTATCCGGCACGTAAAACCCTTTGAAACTACAACTCCCAAAAACTCTTGCTATTATAGCCACGTGACATACACGCATGACGTTGCTGTGTTTTCCTTCGTTTGTGAACTGCATTTAACTCCCGTCTATCCAGAGAGCAAGTGCTCCTAAACTGTTGTTAGGTGTGAGCTTCTATTACCGGACTTCTGTTTTGTTATCGAATATTTGGCATCTGAATCTAGACCTTGCTTCTGTCTTGCCCTTTTTCTGTCTCCCGACGCTTGCCTCCCCGGACTGCCTCCCCTGGAAAACTCGAACCCGGCTTCTCCACCTCGACCTCCCATTTCTGAATCCTTACACTTGGGCGACCTGATAAACCTGAACAATTCTGCAATGGAACTAGCGTGAGGCGAACGCTCATTCCTCTGGATATTTCTTTTACTATTTTTTTTGTGGTTTTGTTCAACATTTTTTGACACGTGTGTTTATTCCTTGGTACACTTTTGGGACGCTTTGCTGTTTTGAACATTGGATTGCTGTGGTACACTTTTGGACGCTTTGCTGCCTCAACCCTGGATTGCTTTACACACTTTTGGGACGCTTTGCTGTTTTGAACATTGGATTGCTTTGGTACACTTTTGGACGCTTTGCTGCTTTGAACATTAGATTGCTTTGGTACACCTTTGGACGCCTTGCTGTTTCCACATCGGTGTTCCTAAAATATTTGCACACCCCTCCTTCACTTTACAATCTCCTTGTTTCTGCACTCGATACTAGTAGGTTACTGGTATATTGTCTCTACGGAGCAGGTAAGAGCAGGTACTTGTGGGAGGTGTTGGCTGTCTGTATTTTGGCACTACATGGCTGTATTTCTTGAACAATTGTTTTGTTCTTTGTCCCTCTAGCTCTGACGATTCTGCTCGTGCCTTTTCACTCAAGCCCCCGGCCTACCAGGTGTGTTGATCCCTGTAGGCTGAGCTCTTGGGAGGGAAGTCTTTGGCACATCAGCATAAAGACTCCATATTCCCGGAGGAAAGGTAACCTCCCCAAAAGACTGGGAGACATTATCCGCAACAACTGGGATACCAGCCCTGAGTTGTGACACTATCCGATCTACTGCAGCGATGGACAGTAAATTCGACCAGGATGAGGACCGGTGTCTGGTGTTTGCTGAGCAGTTGTTCCCACCAAGCTAAAGGGAAGAAGATTCCTTGCAGATCTCCTCTGTCGTCGAAGTTTCAGGCGATTTGGACCTGCAGCAGGGCTTCACCGGGTTTCCAGTAGTTGCAACAGTCGTCTTTCTTCAGCTTCTCGTTGGTTCTCTCGTTCCAGTGGCGACTCTGCCTTCCATTCCCAGAGACCGGCTTTTTATGCACCAAATCCCCCATTCACACAGCCTGGCTGTCAATCACACAGCAGGGTGGCTGTCCTGGCAAGGCAGCCACCTAGCTAATCAAATAAGAGTGTGACTTGTGTCTCCTAGGAGACCAAGTGCAGGGGGCCTCAAATGCCTCCCTCACATCCTGTCTACCCAGACACTCAGGCGCCTAACGAGGGCTTCTGTGCAGAAGCCCACCAGAGGATGGTGAACAAAGGAACCAAACCTGGTCTGGCGTGCAGAGTAAAACACTAGAAAGACCTTTACAAAAAGATATTGCAAAAGAACTCGACCGGAACCAAGTTAAAATAAAAGTGGATTACCGGGTTTGAGTTCGAGGCTACCACCATAGCTTCAATGGTACCAAAGGCTATTTTCATAGTCTGCAGTAGAATAAAAATGGTAGATACCACTGCCACCAGACAAATCTTAGAGAAAGGGGAACAAACTAATGTTCCATGAGAATCAGACAAAAGGGTATAACTATTGATCCCTCCAATGCTATATTGGAAGATAGGGTGTACTGGGTCTGTAAATTTAAAAAGACTAGTAAACTCAATGGTAACTTTATATGTTCTGGGAGATAGTAGTCAGTCCCAGAAAATGGAGTTTAAAGTGGGAAGTCTGAAAAGACAACCCTGTGTCACTGCACTATAGGTGCTGGTTTACACACAGTAAAAAGATGATGCCTATGGGATGGGTGGGACTCCATAGTCCATGAGCATAAAAATGTAAAACACACACAAAATGAAAAGTTCAAAGACCCAAAATATAGAAAAAGAGCTGGAGGGCTCTAAGGTAAAGGGAATTAAGCACTTGTGTGAGAAATCTCCCTAACATGGTGAATGAGCGGTAGTTAGTGGGCTGGGAGCGGTCCAGCGGAGGCTGTTTTGGAGGCGTTAACAAAGTCGGTAATGATAGGGGTCACGGTTGTGGCACAAGGTTTGACAATGCATGCGGGGCAAGAGTCACCCTTACAGTCGCTGCAGGTTTTCAACAGTTGGATCGTGTCCAGGACAGTGGCTTGGGTTACTTCTGTGAAGGAGAAAAGGGGTGGCACCATAGCACTAGGGGAGGCTAGAGGGCTCAGTGCAGTGAGCGGTAGGGTCTTGGTGTCTAGTTGTGTTTTTTTTTGCTTGCATTTTATTGGGAAGAAGGAACATTTTGTTAGCTAGTGCATCCTGGATAATAATACACCAGGCTTCAGCAGACCTCATCTGGGTATTTCCAATTCTCTTAGGACGGTAAAGAGTTCTTTGACATTAGAGCTTGCATGAGAAATTCTGTAGTTGTATGAATTAGTTCTGAAGGCTACTACTGCTTTCTTATATATCTTGGTGGCCTTGGCTGAGTTTATGCAGTTGGTCATGGTCGGATGTTTTCTGCATAGGTGTTCTGCTTCTCTCTTACTACAGTGGAGAGTAGCGAGCTCATCTGCAAACCAGATGTTGGTTGTCTTGTGTGGTTTGAGTGATTTAGGTTTTAGTGAGGCATGTAGATCCATGGTGTGTTGGAGGCTCTGGTGGTAGAATTTTGTCAAGCCCTCTGGGCTTGTGATTTCAGGGGGTATGGATATTAACTACTTCTGGAAGGTGGCCGTAGCAGCTTTGTGTGTGAATGTATGAGGGTTTCTGGCAAAAATGGGACTGAGAGGTGGTGTGGTGGTAGGGAGGGGTTTGGTGTAGGAGAGGTCAAATTCTATTAAGTAGTGATTGGACCAGGGTACTGGATTGATGAGTGTGATGTTGAGAGTGGTATTGGTCATAAGGACCCAGTCTTGGGTGTGTCCTTTGGCATGCGTAGGGGGGATACAAGTTGAGTTAAATTCATATCCACTAGTGAAAGTGCAAGTGTAGTTGCCTGGGAGGATACAAGTTGAGTGAAGTTCTTATGCAACATTGAATGTGCAAGTGTAGTTGCTTTGGCATCCGCAAGGTCGTTGTAACCCAGGTTAAAGTCACCTAGTACAATGCATTTAGTGGCTGGTTTGCTGAATGAGTTATCAGCAGGGGGGTGTCAGACACTGGGGAACTAGTTGGACTGATGATAGATGGGAAGTATTTTGTATGTGGTTTGACGATTCACTGTGAGTTTCAGGAGTAGTGTTTCATAGCCAGGCAGGGGTGGGAGTAAATCTGATGCTCAGGGAGGATTTAGTAATCAGGGCAACACCAACATCTGCGGTTGTGTAACCAGGTAATCTTGACAGGGTTGTCCTGCACTGTAAAGATCTGTGCTTGGGATTGGTCCGTTATGTGCTGCACTGTGGCCTGCCAGAATGTCAAGTTGAGCACTCAGGTCACACTCTGTGTGCGGCAGCTTGCCTTCACACTACACTGCAGAGAAGGTAAAAATGCAGCCCACAACCCTCCTTTAAAAGGACATTTTCTAGAGTTTCATGATTAGTGAATGAGATACTTCCCAATTGGTGGAATATTGGGGAGCTAGAGTTAATGCAGAACACCTTTCTACAGTCGTATTTTTCATTGGCTGTGTATGGAAGGCTAACATGACCAATGGGACCAGTGATGCCTGAAGAAGGTGAGAGGGGTCCATCTAAGACCCAGGATGACTGGGAGCGCTGCCACATTGCATTGACACTGCTTTTAGAGTTTTAGATGCATGTCTGTCACTCCAGGACAATCTTCGAGAGCTCACCAACATGTCACTGCAAACTAAGCCCATGTTAAGTATCAGAATGATTAGATTACCAATTAGAAAACAAAGCATTACTGTTTAAATTATGATGAAGTCAATGTTAACGTTTAGCATATGATATGTGTGCACACTTGCATATCATACACAGTTGGAGTCATTTTACAGAGAGTGTTAACCAGTCTCCGCACAGTGCCTACTCTAACACAGCATGTTTCATGCAGCGTTATTGCGTAATTTTTAAGTATGTATGCATCACATGGTATGACAAGGTGGAAAGCTAGTTCGGTAAGGCATAAAAGTGAGACTCTCTCATCTTGCTTCTGTGCCATGTAAAAGCATATTCACCTGTCACATCCACTCCAGTGCCTGGCTCAAAACAAAGTGTAGCCCTGAATGAGGACACCAGCATAGCACGGGTCTCAGCTACACCGCCACACACAAGCCGCCCAGGGCCCTAAAGGTTAGCCCTGCACAATAGCACTCCCAAATTGCACCTCTAATATATGTATAAAAAGCCTACCTGTTTTCCCTTCAAGCTCACAATTGCTGCTACCCCCTTACCGTCCATTATAACTCCACTGGCCAGTATTGAGTCCTTTGATCCCTGTGACCCCCCCCCCCTTCCTGTGACTGCTCCCCTGGTCGATGTGACCCCCTACAACTGTGACTGTCCAACTTGGCCCTTGTGATCACTCTGGCTTTAATTGGCCCCTTAGGCCCCCTTTAATGCCCCTTGCTTGTTATTGCCCCCTTTGGGGCCTGTGACCCCAGGTTGTAACCTCCACATTGGCCTTTTTTACCCCCTGCCTCTGAGTGCCCACCTTGACTCCTATGAGACCTCCTGACTGTAACAGCGCCCACCCCCTCTGGCCTCTGTGACCTTAACTTCTGAGACTGCCCCTTTGGCCTTCTTGACCCCCCTGTTTATGACTTTCCCCCTTTGCCCCAGTAACCTCCAATGACCGTAAATCCCTTCCCCTGTTCCATGTGACGCCTACTGCCTTTGACACCCCTCTTGTTGTCAAAGGCATGCGCCTTGAAACACTTGTTTATAAGCGCGTTACAAATGCCATATCTTATCATGTCATATGTCCCTGTGAACTCCCTGCCTGTGATTTGTGCCCCTTGGCACCATTGATCTCCCATTAATGTAACTGCTCCCTCTGGCCCTTTCAAACCCTCCTGCCTGTGCCTGCCAGCTCTTCCCTGTTGGTCCCTGTGGCTCCACCTGACTGCGACTGCCAACCCTTGGCGATTGTGACCTCCCCTGACTGTGCTGGGACACACGTTACTGGTGGCCCACTCACTGTTCTCATAGGATCTTGGGGGCATCCTCAAGATCCTCCACCATCTTCCATAGTTCAAGGACTCCCTTTTTATTCTTCACTTTCTTCCCTTTATATTTGGCCGCCAAGAACGTGTACACATGAACCAAAACCTCCTTGTTATTTGTTGCCTGCTCTAGCCATGGCTTATACATTCCCATCCACTCCCTATGATATTTCATATTTTTCTCACGATATAAAGGAAGGGCCGTATAGATTTACTCCAGTGGAGTCTACGGCTCCAATTTAATGGCCCCTACCTACTTAACAGATATTCAGTCTGCCCAGGCCCTGATCCTGCGGAGCCTTAATAACCCTGCCCACCCATTTCCTATTTCAATTCCAAAACTCTCATCACTCTTATCCTTTACCTTATATAATAAAAACCAAAACATATATAATACCACGTGGTCTCTCTACTCCACATCCACTTCACCATCAAAACTCCCCAACATTCCTGCACACTGAAACCCTATTTTTTGCTCCCGCAAAAGATACACTTACATCTACGCACTCTCCTGAGTTCCTCTGTCACGGAGTCCCGTCAACGGCCTGCACAATTTGGGGCAGCTCCTTACTCCAAAGAGCATACAGGAATTTATGCAATAAAGCTCCTGTATACCGCTCCAGTTTGTGCACAGTGGACTGGTCACTGCAGCTGCGCACGGTCCATCCGGAGATGTGGCCAGGAATCCTCCATCGGTGCACAGGGTCTGGAATTAGGTTGGGGTCACCACATTTGTATGGCAAGACCTCAAGACAACCAGACAATAAAAAAACACTCCACTAAGGAAAAGGCTTGGTGCACCCCTCTGCAAGGAAAACAAAGTTTATTTTGTATTCAAAAAGGAAAAATGTGTCAGAAGGTCCTGTAGAACCAAACTGACACAGAACTCTCTTTTAGTTTCAAAGCAAGTATGAGGTTTTAAGGTAAGAGAGCATCACTCATGACAAACAATATACAATGTTAATCCTCCACCCTCATTAGCTCCCACATATATACATACTATCAGTCCCCTATAATCCCTTGACCGATTGGCCACATCCTAATCTACCCCTGCCCTCTAAAATGTGGTCCCCCTATTCCATCATCTTGATTCTCTGCTACCTGATTGGAGAGGTAATTGTCATGTTAACATCCCCATTGTATTAGTCATGCGGTGTGCACTTGGTCATTAACATGAGCCTAGTGGATAACACCAAGGTCAAATTGGCTCCTTGGCAGAGTTGGATTGAGTTGGCAGTATGTGCAGTCGGCATAGTATTTTTTCTATTCCCATTGGTTGTCGCAGCAAAGGAAGAGTTAATCCTACACAAAACCCACTGTATCGGGCAGATGAGTTGGATTGAGTTGGCAGTCTGTGCAGTTGGCACAGTATTTTTTCTATTCTCATTGGTGCTCGCAGCAAAGAAGGAGTTAATCCAACAAAAACCCACCACACCGCGGAGTTGGATCGAGTTGGCTGCCTGTGCATTCCGTGTCTGCCGGGACTGCAATACGTCGGAAGCCCCTCAATCTCACTCGATCCCCTGAGACACAAACAGAAAACCATCTATCTGAAGCAGGCAAGAGGCAAGTATTAAGCACACGTGCATTTCAACTTGTTATCTTGCATGTAATGACTCTCCTCCAGCCGCGTACCAAATTTTAAACTAACAGGCTACAAAGACACTTTCTTCTGTGTGTCTAGCGAACAATTTGTTCCCCAGACGAAAGTTTGTTTACCTTTACATACTAGCCACGGCCAGACCTCTAAGATCTGGCTGGAAGTTCCAATCACTCGAAACAACCAAGAAATCCTTCCCATTCAACGACCGGAGATTGCAAACGCACCACTGTTTCCCCCAGGCGTAGCGACAGCGGGCTTTGTGTCCTTGAGCTGAACCCATATTGGAGCAGCAGCGAAAAGTCTCCCCATAAGTCTCTGTATTAAGTGGTGTATACCCGAAACATTGGGATCACCACTTCCTCCTGCCAAGTTGCGCCAGCGAGCAATCTCAACTTCGAACCATCTAGAAAATGAACCAAAACCAGAACTAAGATTACACAAACAGCTTTCCAGTGCTTTCTGTTTGTGAGGTACTCATTTGTTTCTCTACTTATTTTGGTCTTGGGTCAGGTGACTGTGGGCTATGTGCACCTTTGAGCCGACCCAGGGTGTGAAGCCAAAACGGAAGCAAAATGAGGAAGCAAAAATAAACTTTGAGATCTAAATATCTTTTCAAAATATCCTATTCATACAATCTGAGTAATGTCCTGCTACCAGATGTGCTAAGGGCTCTGGAATTAGATAATTGCTCTCTTAAGAAAAGCTGGGATAAAACTCCAATAAGGTCCAGCAAAATGGAGAAACACAACAAGCTCATTAAGAGGACATTTTGGCAAATGGATAATGTGGTCTACACTGAAAATAACACAGTGAATGAACATAATCTTAAAATGCGAGCACGGGTCATGCAAGCGGACAAAGGCAGAATCAATGTGGAACTCATATCTGCCTACAATGTGGAATCCACCTTTACAGCGGCAACGCTGAAAGCCAAAATTAACGACTATTTCCCAATATGGACCTTATGCTAAATCATGTGTCAGACAAAAATAGCCTCACAACACGAGAGGGTAGTAGGAGACAGAGCATAGCTGACAGGGAAGCCTTTCCTGGCTATTCCATTACCCCGTTAACAACTGAGCTTGAAAAAAAACAAATTAAAGGAGTAGACATAGAGAAGATGTACAAGAAGGAAGTCTTGCATAAAGGGCAACTTACAAACGACACTAAATATCTCAACCAATCAAAGACCCAAGAAATTGAGCACCTAGAAGCAGACAAAGTCAATAGTAACACATTATCTGCCCTGAGCTTCGCCCTGAACTCGCTTGTCAATGTGTTTGAGTTGGTGAAAGACGAAGTCCAGACCCACTCGAGTGCCATGACCGAGATGACTATGGAATGGAAAAGTGTAAACTAGCTGTGGTTGATATCCAGACAATCTTAAGCTCAAAAATAGTAGATGCCCTAAAAGAACTAAAAATAGAGGCAATTATTTATTTTATTAATTTTTTTATAACACACCCAATACCGTACCATAGTTCGGTTTCTAAGAGCAGGTTCGGATTTGAACCTCTGTTGCTCTGCGTGGTCTTGCGTGGTCTTGCTTCCAAGACCAGCACGTTGCCCCTGTGCTATCCTCCATTAAAGAAACAAAGAGTATTAGAGAAATGCACATAACCCTTAAAATAATGAGCCAGCACATGGAACCCAGAACCTGTCACAGAAGCAGTCATATATTGCGACCTGGATGACACACCATTGTCAGAATCTGTGTGTGAAGAGTTCATGAGGCTCGCCCAAATAGGAGATGATCACGGTGTTGTGACAGAAAATCAGACTAATCGCGTTCCCTCACCAGTTAATACCATGGATCTCCCCACAAACCTCACCTACATCCAAACAGGAGCAGACAAAATTTCCAAAAAAAAAGAAGAAGAAAAAGAGCAATGGATCTCATGATAACATGATGCCATTGTCAAATGAATTATCTGAAACAACTGCTTCATCGTCTACCCCTTTGAACAAGATAGACAATCCAAAACAGCCAAAGAAAAAGAAAAACACTATAGCGAAATACACTTGCTTCTTCAGCAAAATATCGCTATCCCAAAAAGAAGAGTTAGATATTGGCACATGGAAATCCGAAACTAAAAAAGCCCAGAAGAAAAGAGCATTTCAGGACAACAATCGAAATTGATGAAAATGTTCCTTGACAAGTCTCCATAACAAAAGAGAGAACAACAGACCTGATCAAGAGATCTTCATCTTCTCGAGCAGCTGGTCCCAATGGACTCTCTTTTAAAAAAAAATGTTTTACATTTTTTTTCTCCAAATATTACAACCAACCACTTTCCCTATCACCCTGCCCTACCCCTGCACACCCTCCTCCCTTCCCCTCCCCAGAAAAACGGAGTGCATACATAGAACTTGGAGTGTATGACCGGGAAGGAATTGCAGTTTGTACAGAAATCGGGTTTTCATCCAAAAACTAAAATAAGCAACTTTTGAGGGCACTGTCTAATCATATCGTCATTTTGTAAAAAAAATCAGGATCCTCCCTGGTTCCCTGTTTGGAGTACATAACCCACTCCAGTGCCAACTAGTTCCATACTTTAGAGATCCATTCAGAAATCTGCGGTGGTTCTTTCCTTTTGCCATCTTTGGGCTATCTCCAGCAAAGCGGATAGTTGCAATATAACGAATTCCTTCCTAATTGGTCGTCAGCTTCTTCTAAAGTCTTTGTCCATACACACCGAAAGACATGATCTTAAAAACCTGGGAACCCTTAATGAAAACATTTCCACCATGCTTTTATTGACATCTTCCCAATATTGCTGTAAAACCGGACAACTTCACCAGACATGTTTCCATTTCCCAACTTTCCCACATTCCCTCCAGCACTTGTCAGAGACAGATGGCAACATTCTACTCAGTCTGACAGGCATATAGTGTCATTGCACCAAAAACTTGTACCAGAATTCCCTCAGTTGAAGCGACCTGGTAAGTTTTGGAATCTCGTGCCGCAGAGCCTCCCACTCCTCCTCTGCTATTACCTCCCCTAGAGTGTCGTGCCATTGTTGTATATACATTAATGATTCCTTGAAATTTGATTCTACCAACAGAAGATACATGTTCGAACCCACTGCCTTGTTACCTGGATTAGACATAACATATCTCATAAACGGAGTTAGGTCTCTTACTGCAGCCTTCCTAACAGGTGGAGATACAACCCAATGCCTGACTTGAAAATACTGAAATCTGGAAGTTTTACGCAGCTCAAGCTCTTGTTTGCACTGTAAAAAAGATTTGATATCCTCACCCTGGAATATGTCTCTTAATCACTCACATCTGTCTCACTTCCATTCTTTAAAGGCATTAGGATCTAATCCGGGGGTAAATTGTGGGTTATTAAACAAAGGTATGAGGGGAGAAGGGTATGTTGTTATATGATGTTTTTTTACTATTGCCTCCCACATGTGTTCTAGTGTCCCTGTGATCGTATTTGTTCGGAGGGCGTTACTGTCTAGGCAAGTAAAGAACATCGCCAGCACCGCTACATTGTTTGAATACTATGCTATTTTCCTGTTTAGAGTGTAAACATGGATATTTGCTGATTCCGCTCCCTGTATTTAATCCAAACCACTGGCAGCAGTACTAGCGCCCCGCGTTACTGTTATTTTTACCCATGGCCTCCTAGCAGAACCAGACTAATAAATCATCTGGCCCAGGGCTCTCAAAAAGAATTGAGTTTACAACTCAAACTAGCCTACTGCCATGTAGTATTGTTCTAGCCCAGGGTATCTATTCTGGAACCTACTGACTGTCTCCAGTTGAATTAGCCAAAGGCACTGTGCTGCCTAGAACATTTAACTCAAACCAGCCTAATGTATGGTCGGGTTGTACCAGTCCATGGCAGTACTGTCGAGCCTGCCTACCAATACTAGCTGTCTTGCCCTAACATATTGTGTTGCCCATTGTATTTAGTTGAACTAGATTTCTGCATCGCTGCACTGTACCAGCCTTAGGCCACTCTACATAACTTGCCCACAGACCCAAAGTGAACTAGCCTACCAAAGCATTGCCCACTATGTGCAACTGTATGTATGTGTGTATCTATCACAATACTGTTGCCATACTAACCAACAGCACTAGTTGCTGAACCAGCCTTTGGCCCGTTAGTCAGACCAGCCTACCCTATTTCTGATGTTTCTACGACCAGCCTATTGCATCCAATTAAGCAGTCAATCAGGGACACTTCTATTGCTCACGGAGCACTCTCGCGTTTGACCCAGGCAAATGTATTAAAATACAGATCACAGCACTGCTCTCCTACCTTAGCGTAGAGCATGCAGTCATGCTAGGTCTGATAATCACCATCATGGTTCCATTTTGCATTATGCCAGACTGCGTACCCTGCTCAGGCAGCTTTTACGCAATGTATGGAAATGGCCTCTCTAGACCATTGTGTCCCAGGCACCACCCCATCCCTTGTCTCACACCATTCCTACCTACCACTCCTCCATTCTGTCTTATGCAGGATAGTGCTAATACCACACGCACCGCTGTAAGATCGAAGATAGTACCAACCATTAAATTCACACCCATGATAGACCAGAACTGCCCTTCTAACAACCTTTCAGAATCTACTACCTATCCTATCCAAGGTACTATCAGACTGCATAGACTCAGATCACACACTAATGCCACCCCTACTAATTAAAACCCAGCCAGGGCCATGCCCAAACAAACTAAGTCTAACAGTAAACAATACAAGAAACCCTCTGGAGTCACCACTAAACACCCACCTACTGTTTCGGATAACCAAACCCCCGTTACCACACGAGAGCCACCTACAAATCTTTCATGTAACATTAAAGGTGCCCTTATTAATGCCCGCCCACTAGGAGCCTATGCCAACAAAATCCATGACCTAATTATCGAGCAACAGCTGGACTTACTAGTAGTCACAGAGATGTGGTTACATCAAGCATCTGTGCCCCTACTAGCTCTGGCCATCCCACCAGATTACAATATCATTAGGACTCATAGAACTACTGCACCAGGAGGTGGTGTAGCCATAATAGCTAAATCTGAGTTGCAAATTAGATCCTGCCCTATCGAAGAAATAGTAGGTTATGACCTACTCTTAGCCAAAATCGCTACTGACCAAAAAACTACTCTCAGCTTCGTGGTCATATATAGATCACCTAATAGTAATACCCTTCCAGACCTTGACATACAGTTGTTGTTAGCTCCCTTCATTAAACCTAATACTAAATGCATTATCCTTGGCGATATGAATATAGGCTTCAATGATAAGCAGGACACCAAAGCAGAAGCCCTACACTCAGCACTTAAAGATATGAACTTCACCCAGATGGTGAATACCCCAATGTATATCAAAGGTCAAACATTGGGCCTCAATACAACCTGCCAGTCCGGGACCGTGCAAAATCCGTGACGGCGGTAAAAACGTTTCCGTGTCCGCAAGGTTGCGGAAAAACCGTCCGATTACACGCTGTCGGTCGCGCGCACCACACAGACTCGGAAACGTTGTTACCGCCGTCACAGAAAACCCCACGGAAATGGAAATAACGAAGCCACAAGTGGCGCAAAACCCGTTTCCGCCTACGCCACCACGGACACGGAACCGGAAATACCATGATCGCCAAAACAGGAAACAGAGAGGCGGCCATCATATAAAAGCACAATCCATTGCCATCCAGAGCCAGCACAAGCACAATCCTAACTCTGAGAAGCCAAAAGGGACCACCAGCATGTCTGCCAGGACTCCTGCTCAGAGGCAGCGCAAACAGCGCTTCAGCGAGGCAGAGCTAACCGTCTTGGTGGAGCACATTGTGGACAATGCTGAGATGCTGTTCAGCGCCGACCAACGGCGTGCCACACAGCAGCGGAGGAAGGAGGTGTGGGCCGAAGCTGCACGCAAGTGCACCGCCGTGGGCGTGGCAGTGAGGAGCGTGAAGGACTGCCACAAGCGTTGGGACGACCTGAGGCTGAGGGTACACAACCTCATTTCCACGCACCGCCAACGCAGCAGTGGGACAGGCGGAGGACCCCCTTCCCCACTGAGGCTGCAAGCATGGGAGGAGCGTTGCAGCAGCGTCCTCCACCTAGAGGGAATCAATGGGATCGGGCAGGCTGAGGCAGGAGTGAGCCCACCTGCAGATGCCGGTAAGTGCCCAAACATGAATGCCACATGTAAATATGCAGTTGTGAGTACTGGGCCAAAGGACCCATTAACAACCCCCCCCCCCCCAGGCAGTGCATGTGTGGGCCAAAGGACCCATAAACAACCCCCCCTCCCCCAGGCAGTGCATGTGTGGGCCAAAGGACCCATTAACAACCCCCCGCCCCAGGCAGTGCATGTGTGGGCCAAAGGACCCATTAACAACCCCCCCCCCCAGGCAGTGCATGTGTGGGCCAAAGGACCCATTAACAACCCCCCCCCAGGCAGTGCATGTGTGGGCCAAAGGACCCATTAACAACCCCCCCCCCCCAGGCAGTGCATGTGTGGGCCAAAGGACCCATTAACAACCCCCCCCAGGCAGTGCATGTGTGGGCCAAAGGACCCATCATGATCCGTATGGCAACCAATATCACTGAATGCAGACACCAGCAATCAGATGCATGTGACTAACACTATTCAATGTACAATCTAAATGACGCATGTGATGCACCCATCTGCCACCACAACAACACTAATTGCATGCCCTTTGTGTCCCCACAGCCGTTTCAAGTGACAGTGATACTGCACAACAGGCCAGCCAATCTGCATCGGCAAGTACACTAGCCACCGCCACCACACAGGAGTTCTGCACCTCTGGCCACATTACCAGCCACTACAGATGTGCGGCACAACACCACCACCGACATCCCCACCGTCTCCACACTGGCTGAGTCTAGTCAGGTGCCACGGGAACCCATCATGGCCACCCAACACAACACCGAAGGCAGCAGCACTGCAGAGGGGGCGGCCTGCAGTGATAACAGTGCCCCGCAAGAGCACTCGGAAACGGGGCCACAGGGGGAGATGCCCACATTGGAAGACCTGGGCTCCTTCCATGAGCTGGGGTTCAGCCCCACTTCACTGGGGAGTCCCATGAGGTCGCCCACCCCATCCATGGCCGAACTGAATGCCCGCATGCAGCGGATGGAGGACCAGCAGGCTACCCTCACCCAGCTGGTGGAGAGGCAGCTAGAGGAAGCCAGGCTGCAGAGGGAGAGCTACAGCGCCTCAGTGCGTCGCCTGTCGAGGTCCATTGGACGCTTTGCGAGCACCATAGTGACCCTTGCACGCCATGTGCGGGAAGGCAACGACCACACCTCCAGGCTTGTAGAGGCCATGTTGGTTGGTCAACAGGCAAATCTGGCACGGATGCCCTCAATCCCAGATTCTGGCCCATCAAACACTACCACCCCATCCAGCTCCACTACTGCCAGTCCAAGGAGGCGCTCGAGTAGGCTAACGGGTCCTTCGGGCACGGTTGCACAGGCACAGAAGCGCACACGGAAGTGTTGGCATGTGTGTGGGGCAGTGCAGGACACATGTGGACTACAAGGGTGTGAGAGGGGTGGGCACGTTTGGGTGGTGGGGTAGGTAGTTTTGGGGGTTTGGACAATGGGCTCTGGGTGGGGGTGGGCACGTTTGGGTGGTGGGTGGCCCCGGGTGTACAGCTTCCCTAACCAATGCACCTTCTTCCCTGTTGTTATTACATCAATACATCACCATTTCAAATCAAGACATACATGTGTGGACATTGATCATTTATTTTGCAGTGCAACTATTAATTCATTGTCGTCACCATGTTTGTGCATTTCTGTGAATGTGCTGTGACTCAAAAGTAAATGCGAATAATGGGCATCCCGTGCTCTCTGGCCATCATGTGGACCCCCAGGGGGAGGCGGTGCCATCCCATCCCCATCTCCATCCCCATCCCCATCTCCATCCCCATCCCCATCCCCATCCCCATCCCCATCTCCATCCCCATCCCCATCCCCATCTTCCGCATCTGCGTCTGGTGGCATTGGGATGTTCCTGTGCAGGCATATATTGTGCAGCATGGCACATACGAGCGTGATTTTGCCCGTCTTCACTGGGCTGTACAGCAGTGATCCGCCAGATCTGCTCAGACAGCGGAAACGGGCCTTCAGCAGTCCAAATGTCCTCTCAATCATTCCACGTGTGCGGATATGTGCCCTATTGTATGCCTCTTCATGCCTGTTCCTTGGTCTCCATACAGGTGTCATCATCCATGGCGTGAGTGCATATCCCGCATCACCTACATGGGATGTAGATGGGGGAACATGTCAGTGTTTGCGGCATCATGTCCTCATCTGCTGCTGTGCATTCGTGTATCATCATTCATTCATGCATATGTACCATGCAGTGTATGGAGGTATGTCTTGGGCATCACAAGGTATGTCGCTGACTGCATATGGGCCTACACATTAACTTGCATGTTTACTGTGCCCTGCGGGTGACATTTGGTTGTGTGCATGTCATGGTGCAGTGCTGTCCACACATGGCAGAGTGACTCCACTGTACGGAAGTAGTAATTACACGTCGTCTCATTTACACGCCTCTCATGCTTTTTGGGGCAGTGTTTCAATTGAGGGTGGGTGTCTGCAGTGGCACAGGGTTCATGGGACAGTGACGGGATTGGCTGTGGCAGCGTGTGCACGGGCACATTGTGGTGCCCTGTCATGTCTTCCTTCATGATGTTTGGCATCCGCTGTGTATTTGGTAGATGGAAGGGGGGTGATGCAATTGCGGTCACAGCGGCACACTCACAATGCTCATTGGCCTGGACACACACACACCACTCCGACAGGGTTGTAGCATCGTCAGCTGTACTCACCCAATAGCCATGTGCTTTGTCCGGCATAGCGTTCCATGTACCGTGGCAACGTGGAATTCCGCAGTACCATTGAGTCATGTGATGAGCCTGGGAAACATGCGCAGCAGTGTGTAATCAGTTGCATGGCATCACAAACCATCTGGACATTCAAGGAGTGATACTGTTTCCTATTGCGGAACACCGCCTCAATTGCATGTGGAACTGTCAGCTCGACGTGGGTGCAGTCAACTGCACCTATGCAATTTGGCATGCCTGCTATGGCGCAACAGGGCATCCAGTACCTGTACCAGGATTTTTGAGAAACACGGTTGTGATATGCCGTGCAGCTCACCAACCGTGTGTTGATAGGTGCCAGTGCCAAGGAAATGCAGAACTGAGACAACCTTCAAGAGTGGGGGGATGGCGGTGGGGGTGTCAATTAGGCTGCTGATGTTGTCCTCAATCATGGCGGTGATGTGCAGGATTGTTGCACGGTCCAGCCGGTATAGGGTGTGGATCTGTCCTGGGGTGAGGTTCCAGGGTGAGGCCCTGATGCGTGGTATTGGTGGCTGGCGGCGGGGTCGGGCTGGCTGGGCAATGGGGTTTGCCATAGCTGCAGGGTTGGCTGGTTGCCGCCTGCGCCTCCTCCGCCTACGCCTCCTCCTCTGCGCCATTGCTGCCACCATGTGCAGTGCTGCCTGTTGGTTGAGTAGGCCCAGTCCCAGTGCTACTAGACCTGCTGCCTGCATGGTTCTGTGTTGTGTTGGGCTGGGTGTGGCCCTTTTGTAGGCTCCCAGTGGCCTGCTAGGTCCAGCTGGGCTGATTTGGTGCACCTGTGCCCTGATTCAGTTCAGCAGGCAGTGTATAACGCCATGTTCGCGGTGGCGGCGGTTCCGCCACCGTGATCACGGTATTTCCGCCATTTTTTTGCCGGTATTTCCGTGTCCGCGCTAGTTGTGATGCTCACGGTGTTTCGTGTTGACGGTAACGGAGGGGTTTCCGTGCAGACGGACTTAACGGGAACCCTATTTCCGCGGTGGCGGTTTAGGGTGGTGCTATTACCGGGGCCGCGGTTCATGATTGCGTGGACATGGAAACGGTGCCGGTATGGTTTTACCGGCAGTGTTAATTCCGGACCGGAGTACTTGTAATGAGGCCCATTGGATTGGATACTAACGCTCAATTTCAATTTATCCATCGATTCTATTATATCCCCTTGAATGGACTGACCACCACATATTCATTTTTCCCTTACTAGAAAGAATACTAGCCCCTTAAAATCTAATGTTACAGACATTTACGAAACAAGAAATATTCGAAAACTAACAGCTGAGAACCTAGCCCCCATTCTAGCCATTGCGTTATCCTCTAACCTAGTTACTAGCAATAACCCTGCCCACATAGCTGAGGCCTACCAAAACTGCCTTACCACGACTATTAACACAGCAGCACTGTTAACAACCAAAACTAGACTACCAAAAAGCGTACAAGTTTTTGGTTCAAAGAAGAACTAGTCACACTAAGACGAACCAAAAGAGCACTCGAACACATTAACAAAAAATCACCTACTTTAGACTCTGCTAATGCATCTAGAATTGCCAACAAAAATGCCAAAACTGCCATCATCACCCACAAAGCGAAGGCATAGAACACCCACAGAGCCAAAGAGCGATTTTCCATTCTCAAAGAATTATAAAATCCTATTCCAGATACTACTCCTGCCAACTCCAGTAAGGAATGGTATACCATCATCCAAAATGCGCTAGCCTCCAGAATTTATTCACTTCAAAAGAAAATCGTCACAAAAAGAAAAATCTTAGCTGATAAAAAGGTAACAAATTCCAAGTTAAACAAAACCAAAGATAATGCCAACCAGCAATTCCAATTCACCCTAGTCACCCACGACATAGTGGCAGACACCATCGCTAAACTAAAAGCCTCAAAATGCAAAGGTGACAATTTCCCAGCCCACTTAGTCAAACTGTGTGCCCCCCTCCTCACCCCTATTATTACTAAATTCGTTAATGCTTCATTCAACACTAATACAGTCCCGGCAAGTATAAAAGAAGCATGGGTGACCCCTGCTAACAAAAAATTCCATTGATGCAACAGTACCTACCAACTACCGAACTATAACCACGGTACTGTTTCTGCTTAAAATCATTGATAAAATAGCCTATAACCAAATACAAGCCTTCCTTGAACAAAATCAGCTTCTTGGAGATAGATAATCTGGGTTCAGGCATAACCATAGCACAGAAACGGATCTCCTGGACCTGAAAATCCAGATAGAAACTATTAGGCACTCAGGTAAACTCTGTATACTACTGTTGCTAGACCTATCTGCAGCATCCGATTTAGTGGACTATGCCAAATGAAGTGCAAGATTAGCAAATTACTTCGGCTTCTCTAAAGATGCTACCCTCTGGGTGAAATCCTTACTAGCCGAACACACCTCCAGAATCAGCACTGGCAAAGAAGCCGCTGACCCCATACTAGTCCCCATTGGTGTACCCCAATGGTCCTTTCTCTCGCCCATTTTTATAATGCATATACCAAGCTACTCTTCTCGGCCTTGGACGATATGGGTGTCATCTACACCAACTTTGCAGATGACACCCAGATCCTCATACCGATCTCAGGGGATTATGCATTGGATTCCATAACTATTAACAAAATCTATGCAATAATACAACATTGGATGGCCTTTAGCAGCCTTTGCCTCAATGATGAGAAAACACAAATTCTCATCGTAGGCTTCCAAAGTAAAATTAGTGCTCTCCCTTCAGACTATTCAACCATCAATATAGATGATCCACTGATCCCAGTATTAAAACAGGTCAAATCCCTGGGCGTTCATCTAGATGCCAATCTAACAATGACTAGACATATAACCGTGTTGTCATCATCCACATCTTACACTTCTAAACTGATTGCCCTCAGTCGACAGTACCTCACGCCCACTAACCGTGTCACCCTAGCTAGAGCCCTAATTCTATCCAAGTTGGATCACTGCAATGTACTCCTATTAGGGACTTCTAATGCCAACCTAGAGAAATTACAACTTATGCAAAATAAAGCGCTATGAGCAGCTTTAGGAATCAAAAAGTCTGACCATATCTCAGACATTAGGAGGGAGACCCACTGGCTTCCTATCAAAGCAAGAATCATATTCAAATGTATGTGCATTACCAACAAAGCACCCACATATTTAAACAATTCAATAAGCAAAAAAGTGCACAAGAGGACACTCCGGTCTAATCATAAGTCACTTCTGGACGTCCCCGTTTTAAAAGTTCCAGAGCAGGAGGCAGCAGTTTCCTAGTAATGGCCCCGAAATATTGGAAAGGGCTCCCACCTAACATCAAAAATGAAGACTCCTTCCTTTGTTTTAAAAAACTGTTAAAAACTTGACTTTTTAACCAATACTAATCAACCATACACAATTTGAAAGAACCACCTTCCGTAGGTAATGTCTCATGCCTCTTTGAGTAGACTGGCACCAATAACTGTTAATAATGTAAATGTATTAACCTCTGTAACCTTGTACTTCTGCCTCTCGTGTAACTTCTATTTTGGTAATTGTATTATAAGCTGTCTGTAACAACGCTGTGATACCTGAGGGTTTGGGCATTTAACAAATATGATAAATGAATAAATAAATATACCTCTGCTTCTGCCTTATCGCTTCTTCCGCTATGAGGAACCCTCTCATTGTGACCTTAAAGGTGTCCCATACCACCTGTAGCACTATGTCCCCTCTTTCATTCATTTCAAAAATGTCTCTAATATGTTCAGCCATGTTTCCCCTAGCGACTTGTTCTTGTAATAACCCTAATGGAAATTTCCATGTCCACAAGCAGGGCCTATCATTCAGAACCGTCATCTCAAATATAATCGGCGCGTGATCTGATATTGTTATCGTCTGTGTTTGAATTTGGGTTATATTACCCAGAAGTGGAATTTATGCACATGTGAATAGTATGTAAACCCCCTACCCTTCCCCTCCATGGACTGCCCATACATTGACAAAGCGAATGTTGCTTGAATTTCTGTTGTAGAGCCCTAGAGGGAGGGGATTGAGTGTAAAGTGTTTGTGAACTGCGATCTCGCACAGGGTCCCATGGTATATTGAGATCTCCAAGCAATATAATGTCCCCTTCCGCAAACTCTGCCAGCAGCCCTAGAGTGTTTTTCAAAAACCCTTCCTGACCTACATTAGTAGAGTACACAGAGGCCACGTCCGTTTACTTACGCCCACTTGCAAGATTAAGAATATGTAGATGCCCTCTTTATGAGCCTTTGAGCGTACTACTTTAATTGCAGAGCCCCTTCTAAAAGCTATGAGGAGCCTGCCACCTTCCCTTCTGCATTTGCCTGCAGTATCAGAGGGTATTGATGCAAACAAAGTTTATTTTTGTTCATTCTTCGTATGTGGGTTTCTTGGAACGCCACCAAATCTGGTTGGTGTCGCCCCCAAAAGACCCTCCACCTTTCATCATTTCTGTGGGGTGTACAGCCCCCTCACATTCATTGTTAAACACCTGAATTACGTATAACCATGCTCTTCTACCATGAGGACACTTTGAAAACACTGCAAGATAACCTTACAATCACAACAGATTTGTGCACTCTGTTTATTCCCCCCATAACGCTCACCTGAATCACCCTTTCCCCCTTCCCTACTCCCTTCCCCAAAAGGTTCCCTTGCATGGAACACAGAACCTATTGTTACTGGGGAAGCCAAACCCCCGCCAGTGACACACCTGCTACACCAGGGATAAGTGCGGGGTAGAGTACCACCCCATCTCTTACCTGAACAGATGAAGTCCAAAATGGCTCTCTCCGAGCCCAGTCTTTTGCAAAGCTTTTCTGGCTGATACAGTGCCCATGCCCAGTAAAAATCCCTTTGGCGTTCCCTTCTTATGCCGATTTCATGGGTCGCCCTCTCAGTTTGAATCTCCAGTTGTTTCTCTGTACCTCCTTGCGATTCCTCTGTCGACGTTCAATTGTAGTCCATTCCCGGGCATAGGATGCTTGGAACCTCCTTCCTCATCCAGCATTGTTGTTGCTATTGTACCAGCTCCAGCCTCATCCTCTATCTGGAGGAGCATCATACCTGCCTCTCGAGATGTTATGCAGTGCTGCCTGCCTTCCGGAGTAAAAAGAATGGAAATGTCCATTTGTACCTGATGTCTCGTGCTGAAGGGTTCTTACCACTGGTTGCATGTCTCTTCTTTTTTGGATGGTGGTAAAAGATAAGTCCTGGTAAAGATGAATCTCCACCCCATTATATGTCAATGGTGCGGACTGCCGCACCACCCATGAGATCTGTTCTTTCTGCAGGTATGAGGCGCATGCCGCAAGGACATCCCTAGGGCAAGATCCAGGCTCCACCCTCTTCGGGCCTGTCCTGTGGATCCTATCAAGCAGGATGGTAGTTGCTTCTTCTCCTTCTATAAGGTCTGTAAAGATCTGGATAATGGCCCCTTTAAGTTCAGTGTCATTGACTGATTTTGGGAGATTCTTGATGCGGATATTGGAATACCTAGACCGATTCTCCAACTCCTGCCCTGGATCTCAAGATTGTGTGTGGTGCTGGCCAATTCCTCAGTTGCAATATCCGATTGTTTATTGTCCTCAACCACGCCTTGAATTGCTCTTTCATTTGTGTCTATTCTATCTCCCAGCGCCAACATTTCTTTGCCAAAGTCATCCAGTGATAGTTTTATTTCTGAGGTAAATGTCATGAATTGAGACTGGAAAGAGGAAGTCCTGGAAGCTCCTAGCAAAATCTTCCCTTGATTGCTGCCATGGTTGGGCCTTCAGTAGATGGAGACTCAGTAAGCATTTGTTCCGAGTGAGAATCGAGTGCAACTGTAGATGCAACCATCACTGGTTTCTTCACCAGAAATGTCTCCAATGGATTAGTCTGTTTGGGGTCTGTTAGATCTTGCCCCACAGGGGTCTGATTCTTTCTTCCCTCTGGCAAGTGCACACAGCTTCCGTTCCAGCCCAAATCTTCCTGTGCACCCGCTAAGCACTTGTTACCAGTCTCTAGTAGCTGCCCTCACACACCCATTGGCCCCTCACAGCCAGGCACTCCATTTATCCGCAGGTGCTACAATATGGTGGTCCTCCACACTTGCCACTTATCCAGGTCAGCACATGTCCATCCAGGCCACTGAATGAGCTGCCTCACATATTGCTCAGGAGTCTCCGCTGTCCTCCCTCTCCAGCAGCCACAACACATGCTGTAACCTCTGCTTACTGCTCAAATAGGTTTCCTGCTCCCTCCGCTTAGCTGCCTCACATCTGCCCATCAGAGCCCATCACACGCCGTGCCGGTATTGGGAGGCTTCCCATGTGTCACACCCCATATACACCACGTCTTCTTCTATCTTCTTAGGGATGACAGTATTGCGCCGTAAATTCTTCTGCCTGATCTGCAGGGGGTCACAACTGTTTCCCCCACCAAGTTTATCGGCTCTTGGAGGGCCCCTCAGCTCTTCATCTATATTTTTCAGGCAGGGAGAGGTTGCTCTCACAACCTCACTGTGTGGCAGCCATCTTGGATCCCCAATGTACTTTCTAGCTAGATTCTGAAATCCGACATAGACTTGTGGGCCTCAATCTTAAAAAGACTGTTTGGGGAAATCCTCAGTCGGAAAGGTCTACCTGATTCATGGAAACACGCAGTCATCATTCCAATACATAAGATAGTGACCGGGCAGATCCCAAGAACTATCACCTGATCTCCCTGCTGGATTCGACAGCAAAATCTTTGCAGGTCTCATACTGAGGGAGTTGGAAATATGGTTAGAAAGCAATGAAATCCTATCTAAACATCAATTAGGATTTTGAAAGGGTACGGGAACCGCAAAAAACGGCCTGCTCATGAGCATGGTATATGAGAAATCTTGGACAAAGGGGGGTGGGGGGCTATCCTGTATGGAGCCTGGGTGGACTTATCGCAGGCGTTAGACACCATTGATAGAGAACGCATGTAAAACAAACTCAAAGCCTGGGGGATACCCATGTCCCTCTTAGCAATTATAGTCTTGCTACATAATACTTCGAAGCTACAAGTCAGACTGAATCTGGAAGGGCACCTAACCCATAATATTATCACAGAAAGGGGAGTCCGCCAGGGAAGCATCATAGCCTTCCTTCTTTTTAATCTATATCTAGATCTGGGAGAGGCACTAGGCCCATCTGCCATAAATAGCCCAATAGTCGGAGGAGAAAGACTAAATTGGATCGCATATACGCAGATGAGCTAGTTCTCCTAGATTTTGTACCAATCAGACTCCACAGGATGCTCAACGCCCTGGAAAACTATGCAAACATTAATGATCTATCCATAAATCCAACAGAATCACAAATAGTCACATTTAAAAGGCCCCACAAACAATCTCGGAACTTTATTTGGAAACTGAATAACTAGACAGTACCAATTGCTACTGAAATTAAATACTTGGGTTTCAAAGTGAGGGCTTTTCCCACTTCAGCAGCATTCGAACTTGCCTTAGACAGTAAGTCGGAACAACTAATATGCTAAATGAAAAAATTGCTATTGTCCTGTTGCTTCTCTCTTCTCGCCCTGGTAAGGTTCTATAAATCTAAGGTATTCCATCTCTACTATTTAGAATCTAAATTGGGCCTGGTAGGATAGCCCAAACAAAAAAAACCACTTGTCCTACCGATAAGCCTTTGAACCTACTGCTTAGGATATGAGTTAGGCCTTCCATTCATGAAAACCTAAGTAGATTGCAAGGTTCTCTCCCTGTTTAGATTAATCCGGCTCTCCTGTTCAGCACCTCTATTCGAAAACATCAACATAGTGCTAAACAACAGTTCCAACAGCTTCCTAAACAATCTTGTTAGCAGAGCTCGTGACATGCTGAAACATAGTGAATGCACAGAGATTGAACTTATAAACAACCATCAAAAACGTAAAATTACCATGCTCAGAAATTATTGGATAAAGACCATGGGCCTCATTACGAGTTTGGAGGTAGCAATGCTGTCATTACCGGCATGGCTACCTCCAAACTCGTGTCTGGGTCCCAAAAAAAGGGAATTACCGGGCCATTACGACTTTTGCTGGCCCCGTAATTCCCATTTTTGGGACCCAGACCCAGTACGTCCACATTCCCATTTGAGCCCCCATAGGGTTCAATGGGAATGGGGAGGATGCTAACAATGGACCTGTTAATGTTATGCCATTTGTTATGAAAGTCGACATGTTTTGGCTATAACATAATTAAAAATAAATTTACATTCTCTTTTGAAGGCATTATAGATTTTCATGTGCCTGAATTTTGGCTCGTAGAATAATGGTGCGCTTCTCTTGATGCCAGCCATTCACTCCTGTTGCGGGCCTAAATTTGTTGGCATCACCTCCAGCTCCTCGTTTAACAAATCACAGGATGTTTCACTCTTGGCGCCCCGCTTATCAGCTGCCCCTCCCTCGAGCGTAGCCTGGACCTTTCGAGGCCACACTAATCAACCAAATTCTGATGGATTTAGGCATTCTGCTTCATGGGCACCTGGCCAGCGTAGCCTGGACCTTTCGAGGCCACACTAATCAACCGAATTCTGATGGATTTAGGCATTCTGCTTCATGGGCACCTGGCAGTTCAAATGGGATAGCCATTCTCCTGGGAGGCACTAGTTCCCTAAATCTAGACTGGACATTTTGGCAGCTCAAGACCTCTACCCCAGCTCACATGGGTTTGCCCTTCAGGACGGGTGTATCCCTGCCTGTACTCCCCCATTCACATTCCTTTCTGGTTTTCGCAGGCCTACAGCCGCATACAATTAAACTTTTATCTTTTCGGCCTGAAGGCCTCTATGCTCGGTTTCACTGCTGGAGATTGGGACGGAAGATGATTTGAACTCTTTATCGCACTACGCCACCACACTTCAAACAGGGACTGCAAAGCCCTAGGCCTTAGTTTCAATATGGCAGTGCTTTTGTATTTCTTGTGCCTTGGCCCGGGGTCTATGTCATCATCGCTATTCACTATATTTGAACTACTATACTACAATATCACTTGTGCCTTATACCCGGGCCTATCTATACTTCCACGACTATTACAAAACAACTATTTTTATTATTCCCACTTTGCTAGTTTCACCCCCATGCAGCCACGCACATTCTCTTTTGAAGGCATTATAGATTTTCACGTGCCTGAATTTTTTGGGCGGGCATGGGAACTGAACGTGCATCCCAACACAATTCAGGGTCAAGAGTACCTGGATTCTGTTCTTTGTGGGCTGACAGAGTCAGACCCGTTGTCGAACGTTGATTAACATTCACTATACCGCAAACTCAGGTAGTGCTTGTGTTTAAAGATTAAGCCACCACCTGGACGATAATTCCTCATAATTATATAGTCTTGGAACACAGGTGCATTTAAATGGAAGCTCTGCACTTCAGTGACTTGGCTGTCACAGCGGCTTTCAAAAGGGCATCTCTGACCTTTGAACTGGCTCTGTGCCAGTGGAGAGCATCGCCTGCAGATCAGGAGACTGATGCAGCAGGGTACATGTGTCACTATGCTTTTGGCATGGAGCTTAATGTGAAGGCGGGTCTGGTTAGCAGAGGTGGCATTACTGGCATCATTTTAATTAATACAAATCAAAAAACCAGGGCTTTTGCACCCTTGCCAATTGGCATTTCATCACACACTCCAGCCAAAAAGGTTGAGATCCATGTGTCACGACCCTCGCTCAAAACCCCCCTGGCAAACCCATTGGCCAGGTGAAGTCAGGACTCGGGCCTCTAGAGCCTGGCATCCTCTTCAAAAGCCCTCCTGGGGCCAGTCCTGGCGCCTATGGCGCCAGGCTCATACACCATGAAAAATAATGTGCTTGGGAACTACTTTATTGTATTGTCAGCCAACATGGAAGCATCCATGTAGCTTGGATCCAAAGAACCAAGCTATGCGGTCTAGTGTTTTGGGTGTGGTAGCCTAGGGACTACTTTACCTGGACTATTTTGTTGGGGCTATTTAAACCACACCCGAGCAAGACAACACGCTTCGCGTTACTTTGCAGCTTGCAACGTGACACTTACCGTGCCCAGCTATTCCCTCGAACCTCGGAGAAGCAGAACCTGCAAGGAGATAAAAGGAACATCATTGGCAGCAGCATTTTACCTGCAGTCTTCATCTTTAAACACTTGCAGCTACTGAGAACAGCTTCCTCGAATCTGCACGCCTCCCGGACAGAACGACCTGAAAGAGGAAGTTAGAGGCAACATTAAAGAAAGCAGTAGAGACATTTACAAATTACGAACTGCTCAAAAGGCTTACCTGGCTGGTCGCCTCTCGGCTGGCACCACTCCGGACATTCCACTTGGGCTGAAGAACACCACGACCTACAAGGAAGAAAAACACAGGTTAGCAAAGGCAAGACTTCGCAGCGCTGCACATAGCGCTTACCTACCACATCATAGCGCTCTTAATGCACCATCATTTACCAGCGGGGCTCAACCAAGCCAGTTCGCCGCGCTGAAGCTCCACATACCTAAGGGAGAAAAAAGAGACATTTTAAACAAAGAAAGGCGTGCAGGATAGCAACAAAACTAAGGAACAACAATAAGACCTACCTGAACAATATCAAACGGGCTGGCGTCAGTGAACTGGACCGCACCCGCCCATGAAAGACAACGCGCCCCTGCAAAGAAGGCAGGACGGAGAGCACGCCTAATTCTACCACAAGGCAGAACCTTCCCGCAGACCACATCAGGGCAAAGCTGAGAAGCATACCAGCGAGTAACTCGGCTGGGTTGCGTCCCTGTGGATACCAGGTGAGCGTAACACCATGCTTCTAAGGGTCAGGCTCATCTCCAAGGCAAGACAATATACTGATTCCATCTGCAGTAGAATGCTGAGATCCAGACTTAGGTGGCATGTTCATTTTGAATCTCTGTAGAAATATTGCCCAATGCCCACACTGTGGATTCCTCTGAACTAAAGTCCATTTTTTCTCTGACCCCATCAGCTGCCTTTGAAGGTAGTTAATGGGCTGATCAACAATGTCTGACTCAGCTGTGTAGAGTCTTCTCCAATTGCTGATGTACAGGTGCCTGTCTGACATTTAATCCTCTGCCCATAGTCTGGAAGTCCTAGAACTGAGGCACAAACCAGCTTTCCAGAGCTGAAAGGTTGTTTGCCAGGCAGTGGCCTGCAGAATATTCTATGCTAACTGCATAGCCACAAGCATGGAATGGGATCCCCAGTCAGCTATGACTTCTTGGGGATCCCATCTGATAAAAGTTACCTTTCTTCTATCAAGACTGACCAATCACAGGCAGTGGATTAAAGGGGATCTGGTGCACCTCGTCTGCCTTCGGCAAGCCTGGACACAATGAACTGTTTCTTTAATTTTTAAATCTACCCAGGGATTGCAGAAAATATTTGACATCCTGTCAGATGTCCAAGTCATAGGTAAGTGACCAGTAAGCGTGTCAGGAGCGAAGTGAGGTAGGAAACTCTTCGGGCCTGGGTGAACAACCAATTTCTGGCTGTGTCATGCTTCAGAATTATTGGGATCTTTATCTTTGAACTGGTAAGGTCTTTTGCCTTGTACCTGTTCCCTGTATTGGAATAGACCAGGGCTTTCGCTCTGTGCTGGCCCCCCTTTTCTGAGTGGCTCAGGCTCTTCAACCTATGCCTGCTCCCTGGTCTCCTTTGACAGGCATGCCAGAGTGCTACAGCCGATGTGTACCTGATAGTCAACCTGACCTCAATCTGACCTCGGACTCCAGTTCAAGACAGCTCCCTGTCTACCACCTCAGGTTCCTTTTCTATGGCAGTCGCAACCCTGAGATCACTGAACCGGATGCTAACTCCATAGTCACCTCAGGAGCTGATGAGCTCTATCTCACAAGAGTATGCATCTCTGGGGACTTCAGGCCTCTACTGGAAATTACCAGTGCAATCAGTCTCTCACACTCTCCAGCTGAGAAAGCCTCAAGTCCTAGTCCCTCAAAAGCGTCCTCCTGTGCTGCTCTCAGAGCTCGTGCTATAGGGACTGCCTTGACTATATCTGAACCTGGGGGGTAATTCCCCACAGACACCCTACTGAATTGGAGTCTTTGACTGCAACACAGTGCAGGGAGGTATTATAACTCCAACTAAGCTTTACCATTTCTTAGGGACAATAGGACAGACCATCAAACCCCCTTCCAGAGTGGTTTGGTCCTGTTATGTACTGCCTTTCCTTCACCCTAGGATACTAGCAACAATTTCACCCAAAGAGGGATATTTCTCCCCATTTACGGATACACAGTCCAAAGATATCAGAGTATTTCAGGAACTGAAGCTTCCTCAAAGAACCCAGTTCTGTTCCCACTCAGAGTTAGGGAACTTTCAGCTAAGATGACCATTCTGACTATGGCTGCCACTTTCAGGGGACCAATAGCCACAATGGCCTAATTGGGTCTACCATTGCAGGCTGCATCTACCTTTCTATGTACCAACTCCCCACATAGAAAACAAACTCTGGGTGTTGAGGGTGTGGGGGCCTCAGTGATAGAGGTACCCTCACTTATCTTTTCTGTTGGGTTGACCAACCATGGGTTTGGGTTCTCCCTCCCTTTGTGATTTTGTGGTGCCATTCTTGGAAGGAGGGTCAGAACCTCTGGACTTTCACTGCCTGTGTTTACTATTATCATTTGTCGGTCATCTGACTTGGTTGCAGTCGTCTGAGCCTTTTTCTGGATTCATGTACTCAAATAGCAGTCTGTATTCTTGGCAAACTCCCTAGGTACTGTGATACTCTTGCCCACTAAAGGCTGGTGTAACTCCATCTCACAATCATCAAGGATAATCTTGCATTCTACCAAATTGTACATGCCCTTAAATGTGTGAACCTTTTACCTCTGACCCATCCACTCAGGTACATCAAGGGCTGATGTGTAAACTCCTCAAAGGTTTAATTCCCCTTCTTCTGAGCACTCTAAAATCCCGAGGTACTGCTCTTGGATCTGGCAGAGCCTCTTCAGGATGGCAGCTTTAATTTCTACATAAAGGAGCCTCTCCTCAGTTGCTGACTGAATGATAACATCATTCCAGCCATTGATATGTGGCTTATGAGGGCTGCTTTCCAAAACTCTTCTTCCATAGTCTGAAGGTTGAAGCTGCGTTCCAATCCCTCAAACAAAAGATATCTCTCCCTACCTCATATTGTTGTACTAAGTCTTCGGGGATGTGGAGCCTAGGCTTTCCTTGGGAGCCACCACTGAAGATACTTCCTTCCCCACTAGTTCTGCATTCCTGATGGTTCTTCAGTTTCATTTTGTGTAATAGCACAACATTCCTCTGCTTTTGCTCTTCGAGAGCAGTAGCTTCCCTCTGCTTCAGCTCTGCTAATGCTGCTGCACTCCTCTGTACCTCCCTTTCATCCTTCAGTTTCTGTTCTTGTACGCAGTTGCAGCCAACTGTGCCTTCTTTGCTGAAGCAGCAGCTCCCATCTGTCTCCACCTCCCGTCCATCTGCTTCTTCTCCCCAAACGCTAACCTTTTCTCGTCTAGACAGTACTTTTTTTCAGATAGATTTTCCCCACTGAGACTCAGTTGGGACCTATCAGAAGCTTTATACCCTATTGAAGTGCAGGGCCTAACTGAGGCTTAAGACTGATGGAACCTTTGGACCTCTGGGAGACTACACTACCTATTCTTTGGAAAAAGCAGTGGGAACCGCCATCACTATCGCTGTCCCCCTCCATTTCTACACTTCCTGAGAAATGGGTACCCGAGCTGGGGCCTCAATATCGCTACTGTACCACTGAGAATTCTACATTCCCCTAGCTTTCTCAAAAGCTTGTAGACTCTTGGGTAGTTCAGGCTTCTGAACCTTACTGCCGCAGGGGAGTCACCTGTCTTGATATATTTCATGCAGCTCACTTACTGTTATGTTTTCTGTGGTGCTCATGACAAGTTCCACTGTAGCAATTACAAATGTCTGTTAATGTATTTATCGTTATCTGCACACTTTTTTCATTTTGTATAACTAAGCTGTAGTCACAGTCTGTCTCAAATCCCAACGACTGCTCACCAGTGTTACGAAATTACTTCTGCCCCGCAGGAGTACAAGGATGACTAGTGGCTAAACTGCATATTTAGCTCTCACACTTGTCAAAACAAGACTGATCCCAATCATAAAGGTGAAACTGGTACAGTTAAGAGATATACCTCCATCACCATTTCTGGTAAAGTGGGCCGAGGGTAGGCAATACTCTCAAGTGGGGTATGAATGTGAAACAGTAGCAATCCATTTAGTGATAGCAGAACAGTCCAAAATAAAGGAATGTCCAATCAAGGTTCTATACAAATATAGATACTTTAAATAAGCACACCAATATGCAATACAAATGATACTAGAAAACACTAACACAAACCCACCCCTGTAAAGGAAGACAGAGAAATGCAGAATGTAAAGATGCAACCACACTGGATACTTAGGAGGGATGAAAAAGGCAATAAACTACCACAATGGTCAAAAGGTCTCTAGGGTCCCAACAAATGGACTAGGGGGCTGGGTTCTTCAACAGTACCTTAAAGGGTCTTGGCGGTTTTACGACAGCAAAGCAGGCTTCTGATTGGTGCGTGAATGGTTTGAATCAAGTTTGGATGCAGTGAGGCATGCTGATCCAGACGGGAGCAGGTGTCGGGTTGGGTTCAAAGTGAGGCTCGTTGTGGTTCGAGGCTGAGTTCTAATGAAGCGGATCAATGGCGCCACCAGGGTCGGTTGGCTGTTGGATCATGGGCCAAAGACAAAGATGCTGGGAGCTTGAGGTGCTTGGTTAAGAGACAGTGGTTCAAATTGGTCCACAGCAAAATGCTTCTGGTTTGAGTTGAGGCAACAACACCAGCCGTGCAGTGCAATGTAAAACTAGTTTGAAGGCGCGGCAACTGCGGTTCAAAGTTTTTGAAGACATGCCAAAGGTAGAACCATAGCTTCATTTGTTTTGAATGCATTTGAACACCATTGAAATGCAGCAGACCACCAGCTTGTCTTCCTCAGTTCTGTGAGTCCCAATCCAGAGGGTCAGGTACTAGATTAGTCATTGTTCTCTTTCTCCCAATCCCAGGGAGGCTGGCTAACAACTGCAGTAATCCTTTACCTCCAATGAGATCCAGAGTGCCAGTGTAGCTGGCAGAGAGGAAATTCTTTCTCCAGCAGCAGTTACATTACATTACATTACATTTGTAATGCGCACTATTGGCCATTCAGGCATAAAGGCGCAGACAAAGACAGGGACA
This sequence comes from Ambystoma mexicanum, assembly GCF_040938575.1. Taxonomy (NCBI): domain Eukaryota; kingdom Metazoa; phylum Chordata; class Amphibia; order Caudata; family Ambystomatidae; genus Ambystoma; species Ambystoma mexicanum. The sequence continues at coordinate 714,003,575 of NC_090931.1, forward strand.
ATGAAAACGGGCAACAAGAAAAAGACGCATCATTCGCCCGTAAAGAGGATGAAGTGGAGGACCCCAAAGAGGATTAAGCTGGATCCCCCCCAAATATCAGATCCGGAAATTTCTTTAAGAATTAATGTAATAGGAGACAGAGAGATGTTAATCCTGAAATCCAATTAACGCTCTAAAAATGTTCATGGTATCAGGCAAAGAGAAAGGTTTTAAGTTCCTTTTTAAAGGCATGAAGAGAGTTCAAACTCCTTAGTCTGGCTGGAAGTTTATTCCACAGAAAAGGAGCCCTACCATTGAACTCTCAGTTTTCAGCCTTTGAAGTCTTGCTTTGAGGTTGTCAGGGGTTTGACCCATGTTCGAGCTATTATGATGCAACATTTGGTGCTGTGGGCTTAGAAAATCCAAGATGGCGGAAAAGCCCACATTGCGCCAGAATCCAGGAAAAGCGCGCAGTTTTGGCGCACACCAAAATGTTCCCCTGACCTGCCACCCACCAGTGCGAGCGTGATGGGCCAGGAGTGCCATGGGTGAAATGTGTGCCGAAGGAAAAACAGCAGTGCCGGTTAGCTCAGAAAGCGCTTTGAAATCACCTTTGTTTCTCTGAAATGCAAGCTAAAAATGCCTATTTTAAACATTGCAAGATATTCAAAAATCTCAATGAACACCAGCAGACATTTGGCAGAAGGTAGACTTGTGTGCATACAAAATCTGGAAAGAGAAAGAGCCCAAAACAATGTTTATAACAAAACTGGCTGAGCTGTGGATGTCAGCAGCTGAAGTGAAATTGGACTGAAAGACACTAAAATCTAAATGTTTAAAATAAATGAGTGACCTACTGTTGAGTGTCACATAGTTTGCAACTGTTAAATGTCATAGTTTTGAACTTAGAATCAGCGTTCTAGCTGCACGTGTAAAAATTGTAAGTTTGATTTGGATGAAGAAAAACTGGGAACCAAAGTGACATTTAGCTGTAGCCTGGCTTAAGAGAGTGAATTCTGCCCAGCAACTACCCCCGACAGGAGTTGAAACTTGATCAGCAGCTGTGTTCCCAGGCCTGGCTGCATTCTGCTGCCCCTGCCAAAAGTAGATGACACCTCTCTGATTGAATTAGGGGAGTGGCACCGGGGACTGCAGGAAACTAAACAAAGCACTGTCCTTGGCCCAGGCAAATGTTAAATTAGGGGGGTCGTAAATGGCTTCCTCTTGGAAGGAAACGGGGAGGGGCACTGCATCTGTGAGCAAGCTGAGCTTGGGGGAAGTGGACAAACCAGAAATTCCACCATGTGCTTTGGAAAACCACACCCCTTTGGGGCCAGAGCATAATTTTAAAAAGATGGATAATTCATAGTGCGGACTTGTAAAAATTATGTAAATAATATCATCATTCTTGTGATTTTTCTGTGCACCTTTTAAGAGGTGTTAGGACTCTGTGGTATGATCTTGGGGATAGTAGCGGAAAAAAGGTTGTTATTCCAAATGTATGCATGTTAAAAATCTGACACTTTATCATCTGGAACCCACATCCCTGGTACACATTTGTGTAAAATCTGGAAAGGTTTAGAGGTCGTTATCTGGATGAAAAGGGCAGAATTCTGTCATAAGTGGACACGACATCTTACAAAGACAGGGATCGGATGGTTTGGTGCTACAGAAAATATGTTAACTGGACATATAATATTAGAAAAATGGTACATAGATAAATATATATTTGGATCAGAAATAGATTTGTGTGCAATTTGACAAGGGGAGGATCCTCTGACCATGAACCTACCTCATCACTCTGACTCACAACTAGGTTCCCCCAATCAAGGGAGAGAGGAGAACTGGGCCAATGATAAGTTGAGAGGGGCAGGCTCAGTTATGCTATGCACACACCCACTTTCTAAAGACATAAAAAGAGCCACTGGAAGCCAGACAGGGATATTCACTTTCCACTTTCTTGCGGGACGCTTTGCCGGGAGACTCCAGACTTCAAACCCATCAATCTCCAGAGACCAGAGATCCAGAGAGACCAGAGATCCAGAGAGACCAGATCGCTGTGCAGTGCTGAGACCCAGACCAGATCGCTGAGAACTGACCCAGATCGCTGTGCGAAGAACCAGTACCCAGTGGCGAGAGAACCGCAGCCAATCCTGACCCGATCCGTGACGAAGTCGCATTCCTGTCCAAAATATAGTGTGAGTACTCAGCCAGAACTGTGCAAAACCAATCTCTTAGTTTAAAATAATCTAATTCAAACTATTCTAACCTATATAGAACTACACCATAGCATTGTGTGTCCTTCTGTGACTTTAAAGCTGCAAAACTGTCATCTGTCATTCTGAAACTTTAAAATTCCATTTCTGAAAATCTACCTCCACAAAATCGTCTGTATCTCTTGAACCGTTTGTGATAGAAGCGAGATTTAACTTTAAAGCTAAGATTCTGGGCTATCCAACGAACCCTGAACCGACTTTCTATTCATGATACTTTTTCCGTAATCACGCTCGACGCACTCGGAAAAAGTGCCGCGATTTGCGATTTGGCTCAAATTTCTTCACGTGTCAAAATAGCAGTTCCTTGCTTTCCTTTGCTGAAATTCGTTTGGAACCTGGCAATCATTCATAGAGCATTGCTAAAGTGATCCTGAACTAATTTAAAGTAGCTATCACTCACTCTGAACCTCTAGAGGGAATTAAAATAATTTGTAGCATATTTTTCCCTTCTTTACATACCACCTTTAAAGTACTTCGCCTGTGTTTAAAATCATCCCTGTTGCTCTCAGCTTGCTAGAGGGGAACTGAGTTCGTATTGTACTGTAATTGTATTCCTGAAGACTGTGTGTGTTACTTCCACCTCCTTACATGGCATAGAGGGGGAGTGAATTGCCAAAAGGGGAAAAGTGATTCTATTACCTTTTGCTGAAATCATATCAAGTTTATTCCTGTGTTGCTTCTTTTCCACATTGCATTTCCTTGTACCATATAAAGCATTGTTAGCTACCTTATCCTCTATACTACTCCTAAGTAATTAAACCAGTGTGCTAGTATCACATCATCCATTGTTGATCACTCACTGTCATATGTCTAAGTGTGATATCAAATATTAATTTATTACAAAAGTGTGATATATATCTATTGTTTAGTTTTTCAAATAAACCTTTTCAATTTGCAAAACAAACCTACTTCTTGGCTCAGTGGGGTCAGAGGGGATTCTAAGAGAGGGGCGTTATACAAGGGTTCAGGTTGCACAATCAGATTTTGCGTTCCTGATCTAAGGGTTCGTTGGTTTACATTTCTCTTTTATATGACTTTGTAAGTAGATGGGCATAATTTGTAGCCTACATTTGAAAGTAATTACCAGCATTCTAAAAGATATCTGGGATTCAATAGGAAGCCAGTGAAGAGATCTCCTAGCCTCTGTTATGTGGCTGTGCTTAGGCAGTCTGAGGACTACCCTGACAGCCCAATTCTGAGCGACCTGCAATCTACACAGTTCTAGTTGACTAATGCCTAGCAGGAGACTGCAGCAATAGTCGAGCTTTGCTCCAATTATTGCCCTAGCAATTGTCTCCGCGCTTTCCTGAGAGATCATGGGCCTCATGTTCTCCCAAATATGTCATGGCTATGGGTTAGAGAGTAGATCTTGCTTCTGCCTTTGAACACCTGCCCTCACAACTCAAGTACACTGGAAAGGACTGCTCTCCCAGGGGGGTTCAAACTAATTCTTCTTGAAGTCTTGAAAGTGCCAAAATTAAACAAAGAAGTAGTTAGAGACCCCTCTTTTATAGGTGAAAGTTCACTGGGGTTTGGACAAAAGCAAGCCTGCTTTAAGGAGTCCAATCCTTGTGACAAGTGTCCTTGCCTTCTCGCATCATATCCAAAGTGCTTTGTGCTAAAGTAAGTCAGGATTGAAGGAGAGGTACAGATAAAAACAAGATGTTCGGGTGTGTCATTTGATTCGTGTTTCTCAGAACAGCTCCTGATGGGGGTTTGTTCTGCTGGATGGAGGTGTTACCTGATGTCACAAAGGATCAAACGAGAGGTATAGTCGTTCAGTCTCTTGCCCTGCTGGCTGGCAGAGACAGGCTATGTGACTAGAATACACATAACCCTTGCATAGCTGACCTGGACATGACAGTGTTTACATGTGTATGATTCGAATCAGATGTGGCTTTAGCATTCATGTGAATTACCAGTCACCATATCCCAAACTCAGGAATGGCTCATGTTCAAAGATTAAACTGACACCAGAGTGATAATTCCTCATGTAATTGTGGAACAGATGTGCAGATTTAAATGAACCTGTCACAGAAGCTGTAAAAAAAAGTGCACCTGTGATCTTTGAACCAGATTTGTGGCACTGGAGAGCAGGTGCTGCAGTTTAGCAGACTGGTGAACCAGGGAGCATATGCCACTTTGCTTTTGGCATGGCGCTTAGTGAAAGGGGGTCTGGTTAGAAGACCACCCTTTTTGAGGTGGATTTACCTGGATCATTTTTATCAATGAATATAAATCAAAAAAGCAAGCAAAAGCTATATGAGATGTGCTATACTTTCTTTTATGTTTATCAAATAGAGTTATGTAGTGGTCTACCCTTTCATGAAGAACACAAACCCAGGGCTATATTCCCCTGTGTGAGGTCTGTCATGTGCACGCACAGAGGTTTGGCACACGATGGACAGCCACAAAGACAGCAGCCCCTGCATGCAGCTCCTGCACTACTGAGTTTTTGTGAGCCTATCAGAATTATAATGTGTTACATGAATAGTTGTGTGACACATAGAAATAAATACCATCATGACTTTTCACCTTTTAGTTTATGGATCCCACTCACAACAAAAGGCCATTAACCTTGCCTGGTGCATTTGGACTACTGCCCCACACAATGGTCTCTGTCTTAGTTGTTCCTCTCACCACATTTCAACCCTCTCCAGACCTCACCTATGGTCAGATTACCTGATTTCTACACAGCCATCAGCAGTTTAAACAGGATCACTGCAATCCCCACTCATGCACTCTAATTTCCAGTGATCAGGGAGGCCATTCAAGCTCTGCTCCCTCCTTTCCCCACAGGTTTACACAGGAATGGCCTGCCCAGCCGTCCCATGATCCACGACATTACTTGATAAAGGGGTGGGGACAGGGAATATAATAAATAAACACAAATAATTTGGCAATTGATGGAGGATTCATGCTTGTGTCCTGCAGATCAGACTCTTTGTGGAGAGTACCTGCTGTGGCACCATGGTGGTGTAGCTTGGTACTGATTGCATTCCCTATTTACTCATATAGCTACAAAAGCTGATAATTTCAGTTTACAGGCAGATCTAGAGGCGGGGAGTAGATTGTGCATGTTGGTAATTTCACATATGGCAAATGTACCTTGCAAAAGCTTGTGTTGCAAAGGATGTTTCACTGCTTTTGGCAAACAAAATTACGAAGCAAAGGTTTTACAGATTGTTAGGGAGAATTCTCAAAATGTGCTAATTTCCCTTACCCTTTGAGACCCCCAGCAACTTTGCTGGATTTCTAGGATTTGATTTATTTTACCTTTGAAGTGTGTGAGCCTTTTTTTCCCACTCTTCCATGTATTTGGTCTGTGTTTTACTTTTGTGTTCTTTGGTTATGGAGTTTTAAAACAACTCCAGTGGCATCATCTTTTTCTGTGTGTCCCACAGCATCTTCAGTGCAGAGGCACAGGGGTGTCTTTCAGACTCACCAAGGTTTAAATTCCTTCTCTGGGGCTGACTACCATCTCCCAGAACATGTAAAGTTAAATTGGCTTTACTAGTCTTTTTAAATTTACTGACCCAGTACACACTATCTTCCTATAGAGTCAAAACACTCATGTAACAGTGAAATGTTACCTTTTCCTACTTTAAATGGCTGGTGGCAGTGGTTTAGATCAACTACTGTGATTTTTCCCAAACGCTAACAACAGTAGCTAAAAATCGGGTCAGCCATGTTTTTCAATATGGCGCCCCAGACCTGTCTGTAAAAACAGACTCTGGTTTTATTTTTTCGCCATCTCTTTTAGGAAAAGTCCTTCTTGTGTTTGTCTCTGCGCGCCAAACCATGTTTGCTCCCTTTGTTCATTGGCCTTTGGCGGGCTTCAGTGCTGAAGCCCTCCTCTGGCGCCTGAGTGTCTGGGGTGGACAGGATGTGAGGGAGGTGCCCAAAACTCCCTGTGCTATGTTTCCTAGGAGACCTGAATGCACTCTGGCATGATTGGCTGGCTGACTGTCCGGCAAGGAGAGCCACCCTGCTGTGTGAGTGACAGCCAGGCTGGAATGAATGGGGGAAAACTGTTTAAAAGCAGGTCTCTGGGACTTGGAAAGCAGAGTCGACCACTGGCACGAAAGAACCGAATATGAGCTGAAGGAAGAGGACTGCTGCAACTCATAGATGACCGGTGAAGCCCTGCTGCAGGTCCGAATTGCCTGAAACTCCAATTGACAGAGAAGCCCTTCAAGGTTAACTTCTTCCCTTGATTTTGGTGGGAACAACCAACTCGTAAACCACCTGGACACCGTCCCCATCTGGTCGAATTTTCATCAAAGTGCTGTTGAAAACCGGATAGCCAGAGGGAAGGTAATCAGCTTGTGGACTTTAAGGCACTCACACCTTAAACCAATGTCTTGCTACAGCTTTTGGCCTCATCCCTGCACAGTGCAGGAACCTACCGACGTCCTCCTTCTTGTCCCCACGACTGAAGCTCAGGAACAGCGAGATCTGCTCGAACTGCCAGGAACAACTGCCTCAGCTAAAGCTTTCTTCATTAACAAGGTACTGTGCAAACGCAGTCCAGAACTATTTTTGGCCATCAAGAAGGTGCGTGAAACTTTCCTCAACTTCGAAGGCTTGTCCTTCCTTAAACATTCATCAAACTTTTCACCTAGTCAAATTCTTCTAAAATCTGTGGCAAAGACTTAACCGTTATCTACCAGAACTGTGCTATCCTATACAAAGACTCGGAACCATTGACTTTGGCCCGGGCCTATGAGAAGAATTGCTGGTTGTATTTAACTGAAACCCTTTGCCCTGCCTATGAATGTATTTGGGCTGTCTATTCTTATAACCTTGTCTTTTTATCCCTTTAATAAGTATCTGAAGTGCCATTTTTCTCCCATGTCACAGGAGCTAAACTTGTACATTTACGTACTGGTTGTATTTTTGTGATGTATTAGTGTGTGATATTGAGCTGCTTATGCTAGTGTAATTTTTTCTAACTGAGTAAATAAATGTATATTCTTTTACCAAGGAACCTTGAGTAAGTGTTTACTTTAATCACTGTATTATTTGGTCCTTTGTTTAACTTGTTCTACTGCTCACTTAAACTCTTGAGATACGTCTGTCTGCTCAGCCATCGCTACCACTTTACTGTGTAGTACAGGCTTGTACCAAAGGTGGAATTGTGCTTACACTTGTAGTATTAATTGCCTGTAGTGTTCCCTAAGGGTACTGCAGGTGATTCTGACTAACACTGGTGTACAGCGGTGAGGATAAAGTGTCATTGTTACATATAGAGTGCTACTGTTACCTTTGTTCAAGTAATCCTCACAAGACTAAGCAACACTAGTAAAGCAATTGTTTTATCATGACTGATATGGAAAGCTACAGACAGGAGACCCTAGTGACTTTAACTTTTGATCAATTGAGAGACATGTGTAAAGTTAGGAATCTCACTGTCAAAGGCAAAAAGGTTGAATTGATAGAAAAGTTGTTAGAATACCAAAGTCTGAGGAGCACCCCTGCAGAAAATGTGGAAAATGTTGATGAGGATGATAATATGTCAGAGCCCAGCTCTAATATTGTGGATGAGGTAGATGAGGCCGAAGAGTCTCAGAAGGTAGGCCCTGTCTCACCTCTACCTGCTCATAGGCTTCAACCTTTGACCACAGGGACTACATCAGGTCCAAACCCATGTCCTGAATTTGTCTCTTTAGAAAAATTGAGACTTGAGTTAGAATTTAAAAGAATCCAAGCTCAAACTGAAAGCAAACATCAAGAGCATAGACTCAGAGAAATGGAAATGAATCATGCACTTGAAATGAAATAGTTGTCTCTTAAAACGGGTTCTCTCCCAGAGTCCTCTAGGTCTTCCAGTCCTAAGAGGCCTCGCATGCCGATAGATGCAGTAAGTATGTATGAGGTCAAGCTTGATATTTTGGATTGGTTTGCTGCTTTTGAATATAACCATGGGATTCAAGACATTACAGGGAATCAGTTGATTCCTTGGCTTTTTTCTAGGCTACCCCATGTTGCAGCTGAAGTGGTAATGGAGTTTGGGGATACAGACAGAAAGAAGTATGAAACTGTGAAGCTAGCTTTTATAGCTAGAGTTGGGAAGACCCCTTCTCAGTATCTTAAGAGGTTTAGAACCCTCAAAAAGCATGATGGTACCCCTTGGGCTACCTGGGTGACTGAATTTTTTAAAAACTTAGATGGATGCGTTAAGGGTTGCAGAGTGAACACTTTTAAAAAAAAAAAAATTCTTTTATTGATTTTATGCAAACAAAACAACACAAGCCAAGCAAGCAGCATAATCATAATAGTTCCATTACACATCAATTTATCCTAATCACTGCTCCCATAACCCCTCCCTCCCCCCATGAGCCTATTCGTCAATCTCATTCAATGTCTGGCACATGCGGCCGAGTTTCGTTCTCTTCGGAGTCTGTTGGATCTGATATTAGTCCAAACAATTCTGCTATTAGCGATTTCCAAGCCAACAGGGTGCCCGCCTCCCCTTCTCCAGCCAGGCTACTCGCTTCTTGCCATGCCACCGTTTCAGCCTCCGCCCATTTCTGCAAGTCCTTCCACCATACATCCACCTTAGGCTTGTGGCATTTCTTCCACCCCATGGCAATCCTACCTTTTGCAAGCACATACGCCAGATTTCTCAGTTTCTCAATATGCTTGAGTTCCCGTGGCCTGGGGAACCCGCCCAGTAAGCAGGCCCAGGCCGTGTCTGTAACAAGAGTAACCCCCTTATCAGCCAGTTTCTGCGCCACTTTTCCCCAAAAACACCCAATGATTGGGCACGACCAAAACATATGTGTCATGTCAGCGTTTTCTAAGTTACATTTGGGACACGCTTGTCTTCCAGTGTTTCGGAACTTGGATATCCTCAAGGGGGTCATGTATGCCCTATGCGTTACATACAGCTGTATTTGTTTTAATCTGGCATTTCTAGACACTTTTTTGTGATAGCCCAGGGCACGCTCCCACACCCCATCCTCCATTGGGGCCCCCACTTCCGCCTCCCAGTCCAGTCTCAGATGTGTTAATTCTTTCCCAACCTTAGCCATCACCATCTCATACAATCTCGAGATCTCGTGCCCTCCTTCGGATATATCATATATTGCTCCCAAAACTGCATCTGGTTCTTCTATCAAAACTCTCTCTGGCCAGGTGTTCCTAATCATCCCCACCAATCTAATGTATGTGACATATTGGCCCGTATGTAGCCCCGCCTCTTCGCTGAGTTCTACAAACTCCTTAATGGACCCCTCTTGCCAAACATTGCCTAGCGTTACCAGCCCCACCGATTCCCAGTAGGTCCTAATAATCACCCTCAACTGATTATCCCCTCCTGTCAAAGCAACCAGCGGTATCTGCAGGAGGCACGGGCATGGGACTTCCATCAAGCGACAAGCCCTATGCCAAATTTTCCACCCAAACCTCAACATCGCAGGACGCCCCCTCATTTCGGTTTCAGGCAGCCAGATCATTTCTTTCAAGTAAAACGGGGCGCAGTCCTGTCCCAGCACCCTGTGCTCCGGGGTCGCTTCATCAGAGAGCCACTTAGCCACATACTGTAGCTGTCCCGTCAAATAGTAAACCTCAAAATGAGGCAGTCTGATACCTCTGCAATTTCCAAAACGCCACTCTATTTCGGGTACCATGCCACAGGAACTCCCTGCACATGCTGTTCAATTTACTGAAAAACCTCTTGGGTATCATGTATGGGATATTACTAAAGTAATGCAAGAGCCTGGGCAGGACTACCATCTTGAGCATTGCCCCTCGCCCCATCATCGCCAGGGGCAGTTTTGCCCAGAACTGCATGCTGTTCCTAATTTTCTCGACGGCTACTTCTGTATTATGTCTATGTTGTTCTTCCACCGTGTGGTATAAATCTACGCCCAGGTAACAAAAAGAGCTAGTTGCCCATGGTACTTGTAGCACCGGTAGTCTATCCACAGGGGTCCCCTTATAGTTACCCAGCGGGAATATGACAGACTTTTGGGGGTTCACCGATATGCCCGACAACTCTGCATATCTTTCCATCACTTCAAGTATGTATAGGAGATTTTCTTCTGGGTATTGCAGGTACAATAATAAATCATCTGCGTACAAGGATATCAAGTGTCTTTCCCCTCCTACCTCAATGCCTTTCGCATCATACTGTGCCCTAAGGCATATTGCCAGAGGCTCCAGGGCTAAAATGTAAAGCATCGGGGACCAGGGGCACCCTTTTCTGGTGCCTCTACCAAGTTGCCATCTCTCAGATATCACCGCTCCAGTTCGGACCCTGGAAAGCGGCTCACATCTTAGCCCACCTTAAATAGCCCGGCCCCATTCCATACCCTTCCAAGGCAGCCAATAGCCATGACCACTTGACCGAATCAAAAGCTTTAACTGCGTCTAGAGACACTATCGCCATCTCACCTTCATTCCTGCTACCCCATTCGACCACCCGGTGAAGACGCCTATGGTTGTGTGTTATATTCCTATTCGGGACATAACCCGTTTGATCAGGATGTATCAGTCTACCAATCACTTTCTGCAATCGATTTGCCAGGACAGCCGGTAGAATCTTGCTGTCCTGATTTAGCATCGACAAAGGTCTGTAGGAACCACATCTATGCTCCGGTTTGTTGGACTTGGGCAGCGGTATTATGATCGCCTCTCTGAGCGACTCAGGCAACCGTCCTATCTCAAACGCCTCATTAAGCATGTCCAGCATTGGGGGGAGGATTTCCTCTCTGTATACTTTATAGAATTCGCTGGGGAACCCATCTGCTCCTGGGGTCTTACAGGTAGGCAACTGCTTAACAACCGCCTCTAACTCCTCTAACATGATTGGCTCATCTAGCTCCTCTCTCGCCTCTTCACTGATCTTGGGCAGCCCTATATCTTCTAACGTTTCAATTATCTTGCGTTGGTCACTCATCTCATCATCCCCGTACAGCGCTCTGTAATAATACGCAAATTCTTTGTTAACCTCTTCTTGCGTGGCCACTTCATCCCCGTCCTCCCTAATAATGGTCCTAATCGGAGGCCTAGGGGTCTCGCTTTTGTATAGCAAGGCCAAAAGGCGGCCTGTCTTATCTCCCCCCGCGTGCTGCCTCTCAACATATTTCCTATAATTAAGATTGCAGAGTCTTTCCCAATGCCCTGCACATTGTTGCTGTAGTTGGAGTACCAGCTCCGTGTCTACGTCACCGTTCTTAAATACTGTTTCTAGCTCAGTTTCTGTCTTCTGGAGGTCAGCCAAGACCCCACCCTGTAACCCTCTTGACTTAGCAATGGCCGCCCCCCGCATCACCACCTTAAAAGCTTCCCATAATGTGGCCGCGGAGTCAACACTCCCAGTATTCTCCTCAAAGAAGTTGGTAATCTCTTCCCTTATATCTTCCCTAAAGACTGGATCTTTAAGCGCCTCTGCTCGGAGGCGCCATGTAGGGATCCTCGCCCTCGGGGGGCAATATTGCCATCCGAGGATCAGGGGCGAGTGATCTGAGAGGACCCTAGCCTTATATTTGACTTGAGTAATCTCAGACATCACATCTGCTGTAGCAAAGACATAATCAAGCCTAGTATGCAGTTGATGCGGGGCTGAATAGTGTGAGTATTGCCTCTCAGTGGGATGTTTCATCCTCCACGCATCTGAAAAGCCAAAATCAATTAGCAGCGTCTGCAACGCTCTCGCCGCCGGGCTAGGCTTACCCACCCCGCCATCAGATCTGTCCACCACAGAATTCAGCACACAATTAAAGTCCCCACCCCAGATCACCGCGCTCCCTATACACATACTAACGTTGGTACACAGGGCTCTGAAATATGCTGCTGTGTTTTGGTTGGGGGCATACATGTTTACTATGCATACCTCCCTGCTCTCCACCAGCCCTCGCAATATAGCCATCCTTCCATCAATTTCAACTACCTCTTGTATCGATTGGAACGGGACATGCGGTGCCACCCAGATTAACACACCCCTGGCGTACACAGAATATGGCGAGCCCACCACAGTCCCTCTCCACTTTCTCTTAACCAGGTCCAACTTCTCTCGCGTCAAGTACGTCTCCTGTAGTAGTGCAATATCTATTTTCTGCCTTTTCAGATACATCATGATTTTATTTCTTTTCAGGTAACTGTTAAGGCCCCTGACGTTCCACGTTATTATCCTGAGGTCTCCCATAAGTAGTTGGTAAGCACCCCCTCAATCTTCTGCCGATCCCGCCCCCTCATGCGCCGCAAGTGCAACATTCTGATTCCTCCAAATAGGCTTGAAACAAAACTTAAACTTCCCATAACCACACACACACACTCAACTTCCCATCCCCCCACCTTCTTCCCCCATCCCTTCCCCAACCACACCCCCCCAACTGTTGCCCAGCTCCATTCCTGGATCTCAGGCACTCCCACATCTAGCCCTGCCTAGCACAAGCTTCTACTCAGGGCTCAGTAGGGTAAGCCGCCCTAATGGCCGCTGAAACTAATAATCTATCGGGGTAGGTCGTCCACGTTCTGTTGCTCCTTTTAAGAAATATTACGCATACAGATGCTAGACAGTTACCAATTGAAGTTTCACTCACTATATTCTAGTCCATGTCGAGCACCAGGCTCGGATTGTGCTCAAAGTTCAGCCAGTTACAATTTCTATGTACAATCAGGATCCTCCTCCCACTCACCCTCACAATGTCCGTATTACAAAATCTTCATTCGATATGCTCCTGTCAGTCACGATCCGCTTCTTGTTCCGGGCAACCCTGCAGGTCCAGCCATGCGACAACATCCTCTGGGGTATCAAAAAATAGCGCTTTGTTCTTATGTAGCACCTTCAATCGTGCCGGATACAGCAGCATATATTTGACTCCCGCCGCCCTCAGCCTTCTTTTGACAGCGACGTAACTATACCTCTGCCTTTGCACCAGTATCGTATAGTCCGGGTATGCTGTGATGTTGCTGGATGCTCTCTCTATCGTACCGGCCTTACGAAAATATTCAAGGATCTTTTCTCTATCCCTGTAATTCAGGATCCTTGCGATGATCGGCCTTGGCGAGTCCCCCGGCCGGGGTTTCCTCATTAGGGCGCGATGCGCTCGCTCCACCGTGAATCCTTGCGAAAGATTCCCTGCTCCGATCCCTTGTATGATCATGTTTTCAACATAGTTTGTGGGGTCTTGGCCTTCTTCCCCCTCCGGCAGACCAACCACATGGATGCTGTTCCTCCTCGCCCTTCCTTCTGCCTCTTCCACACGATTTTCCAGGTTGGCAACCTGTTGTTTTAAGACATGAATCTCCTTCGCATTGTTTGTGCTAACGTCGGTATTGATCTTCACCCCACTTTCCAGACCACTGGTTCTTTCTGCAAGTGCCCTGACATCTTGACGTAACAGGGTGAGTTCCGTGCCCACAGCATCAATCTTATTCTCCAGGGCTGTGCGTAGGTCCGCCATTGCCAAGTCCCATTTAGCACTCAGTCCCGTTATAGCCTCCAGGATCTGGTGCTTATCCCCTTCGGGGGCGTCTTCCGCGGGAGTCACGACCATGCTCTGCACCGATGTCGAGGGGGTCCGCTGCGTTTTCATAAGAACCTCCATCGTGGGTTGCTTGGACTTGACTCTCAACCCTTTCGCCGACATGGCGCTGCCCTCCACTCCTGTACGGCTCCGTCTTGGTGCAGCTGCTGCACTGTCCTTAGTCCGACAATAGTCTGTCTCCCAGGTCTCCTAACTCACATTCAAATGGCACTCCGAATTGTCTTACGGGTGGGCTATGGCCTCGCACTCCTCATTCAACTTCCGTAGGCCTTGTCGCCCAAGTATCCAATGCTATCTCCTCTTGCAGTCAGATCGCCAAGGCTTCATTAGCGTACACCAGGCCAGGCACTCTCGAACACTTTTCCATATTTCCTGTTGTACTCGTCCTCCAGGCAATCGTCCGCGGCCTTGTCCCGCAGTCCCGGGGAATCAGTTTCGTTTCTCCTCAGAGGTCTCTCCTTTGTTAGCCGCCATCTTGGCACCGAAGTGGCCACACAGTTGTACCAACAAAAACGTATATATCTCACGATTCCAGGGGACCATGAACTTCTCCCACGAACTCCACTGACGCCTGATCCCCAAAGTTCAAGGCGCTCGTTACAGTTTCAGCGGGTAACTTTAGCAAAAGTAAAGTCGGATCATCAGGAGCTCTTCACGAAGCACGTCCTATTCCATGGCCAGATAGCCACGCCCCCCTGCAGAGTGAACACTTATGAAGGTATGAGGAATTTGTTTATGTTGGAATCTATTTATAATGCCTGCTCTCCTGAGCTGATACAGCACTTGGCTGACTCTAAGGAAATTGATCCAAAGAAGTTAGCAAGGCCTGCTGACTTGTGGGTTGCCAACAGGTCTACTCACAAGGATTCTGGGGTAACTCAGAAGAAGGATGAGGGGAAGCAGCACAAACAAGATACCAAAGAGAATTATAATACCTCCAATCCAAAAGAGGGCCCCAAACATAGCAAGGGTAAGCCACGGGGAAAACTGAATCAGGCTAGTTTACCTCCTGGTGCTAAACCAGAAGGAGGTCAGAACAAACCACCATTCATAAAGACATTTGGAAAATGTTATGCTTGTGGGTCCACTGCCTTTTGGACTAAAGAATGCACCTGCCACATTCCAAAGGATGGTTAATAAAGTTCTGAATGGGATGGAGGACTTCTGCATGGCATACTTGGATGACATTGCAGTGTTCAGCCCTACTTGGAAAGAACATGTTGACCACTTAGGATATGTTTTGCAGGTTCGTGAGCAGGCCATAAAGGCTATTAAATGCAAATTAGTCAGAGCAAAGTGGTCTACCTTGGACATGTGGTAGGAGGAGGTTAAATCAAGCCATTGCCTAGTTGGGTACAAGCTGTACAAAACTGGGCCACCCCTACTACTCAAACCCAAGTGAGAGCCTTCCTAGGCCTCACTGGATACTATAGGAACTTCATAGAGAACTATGGGACTATAGCTTCTCCCTTGAATGTAGTCTCCTCTCCCAAATTCCCTAAAAAGTTCAGGTGGAATGAGGAGTGGACTCAAGCATTTGAAGGCCTAAAGAAAGCGCTTTCCAATCTCCAGTCCTAAGAGATCCTGACTATAACCAAACCTTCATTGTGCAAACTGATGCTTCGAATACAGGTATAGGTGCAGTCCTTAGTCAACTGATGAGAAAGGTAGGGTGCACCCATTTGCTTCATCAGCAGGAAGCTGAAGGAACCAGAAACAAGGTGGGCAACCATTGAGCGTGAATGCTTTGCTATTGTGTGGTCACTGAAGAAGTTTAGGCCATACTTGTATGGATCTACTTTTGTGATTCAGACTGACCACCAACCCTTGAGATGGTTGATGCAAATGAAAGGGGAAAACGCCAAACTACTGAGATGGTCAATCAGCCTGCAAGGGCTTGATTTTACCATTCAGCACAGGTCAGGGTGTCATCACCAAAATGCTGATGGTCTCTCCAGGATGTTTGACCGGCCGGAGTAAGGAGATTTGTGTAGGAGTGGATTAAATCCTCCTGTCCCTTAGTCTGGGGGGGACGAGTGGTGTTAGGGAGAATTCTCAAAATCTGCTAATTTCCCTTACCTTTTGAGACCCCAGCAACTTTGCTGGATTTCTAGGATTTGATTTTTTTACCTGGGAAGAGTGTGAGCTTTTTTTTCCCACTCTTCCATGTATTTTGTGTGTGTTTTACTTTTGTGTTCTTTGGTTATGGTGTTTTAAAACAACTCCAGTGGCATCATCTTTTTTGTGTGTCACACAGCACCTTGAGTGCAGTGGCACAGGGGAGTCTTTCAGACTCACCAAGGTTTAAATACCTTCTCTGGGGCTGACTACCGTCTCCCACAGCATGTAAAGTTAAATTGGCTTTACTAGTCTTTTTAAATTAACTGACCCAGCGCATTCTATCTTCCTATAGAGTGCTGGAGGGGTTGCTTACCTTCCCGAGTCAAAACACTCATCTGACAGTAACATGTAACCTTTTCCTACTTTAAATGGCTGGTGGCAGTGGTTTATATCAACTACCATGATTTTTCCCGACCGCTACCAACGGTAGCTAAAAATCGGGTCAGCCATGTTGTCATGTTTTTCAATATGGTGCCCCAGACCTGTCTGTAAAAACAGACACCAGTCATCTTTTTTTGCCATTTCTTTTAGGAAAAGTCCTTATTGTGTTTGTCTCTGCGCGCCAAACCATGTTTGGTCCCTTTGTTCATTGGCCTTTGGCGGGCTTCAATGCTGAAGCCCTCCTCTGGCGCCTGAGTGTGTGGGGTGGACAGGATGTGAGGGAGGTGCCCGAAACTCCCTGTGCTTAGTCTCCTAGGAGACCTGAATGCACTCTGGCGTGATTGGCTGGCTGACTGTCCGGAAATGACAGCCACCCTGCTGTGTGAGTGACAGCCAGGCTGGAATGAATGGGGCAAAACTGTTTAAAAGCAGGTCTCTGCGACTTGGAAAGCAGAGACAACCACGGGAACGAAAGAACCAAAGACGAGCTGAAGGAAGAGGACTGCTGCAACTCCTAGAAGACCGGTGAAGCCCTGTTGCAGGACCGAATTGCATCAAACTCCAATCGACAGAGAAGTCCTTCAAGGTCAACTTCTTCCCTTGAGTTTGGTGGGAACAACCAACTCGTAAGCCACCTGGACACCGTCCCCATCTGGTCGAATTTTCATCAGAGTTCTGTTGAAAACCGGATAGCCAGAGGGAAGGAAACCAGCTTGTGGACTTTAAGGCACTCACACCTTAAACCGACGTCTTGCTACAGCTTTTGGCCTCATTCCTCGGCAGTGCAGGAAACTCCTGACGTCCTCCTTCTTGTTTCCATGACTGAAGCTCAGGAACAGCGAGATCTGCTCGAACTGCCAGGAACAACTGCCTCAGCTACAGCTTTCTTCATTAACAAGGTACTGTGCAAATGCGGTCCGGAACTATTTTCGGCCATCAAAAAAGTGCGTGAAACTTTCCTCAACTTCGAAGGCTTGTCCTTCCCTAAACATTCGTCAAACTTTTCACCTAGCAAAATTCTTCTAAACTCTGTGGCAAAGGCTTAACCGTTATCTACCAGAACTGTGCTATCCTATACAAAGACTTGGGACCATTGACTTTGGCCCAGGCCTATGAGAAGAATTGCTGGTTGTATTTAACTGAAATCCTGTGCCCTGCCTATGAATGTATTTGGGCTATCTATTCTTATAACCTTGTCTTTTTATCCCTTTAGTAAGTATCTGAAGTGCCATTTTGCTCCCACTTCACAGGATTGGTTGGATTTTTGTGGTGTATTAGTGTGTAATATTGAGCTGCTTATGCAAAGTATAATGTTTTCTAACTGACTGAGCAAACAAATGTATATTCATTTTTCCAAGAAACCTTCAGTAAGTATTTACTTGAATCACCGTATTAGTTGGTCCTTTGTGTAACTTGTTCTACTGCTCACTTAAACTCTTGAGATAAGTCATCCCGCCGATCTGAGCCTCCTCAGTGCTGGAGGCCGCCATCTTCGCTGCCGGTTATCAAGGTAAGTGCTCCCCTCATCCAACACTACCCTTTCCCACAGATTTTGCACTCAACCACTCCCACCCCACTTACCTTCTCTTTTCGTGTCCTGCTCCGAGCCTCCCTATTGGGTGGGAGGACAAAGCCACACCCCTGCTGGGTATTAACTTCTGTCCCAACATTACAATGTTTCTACTTTGTCATTTCCTGTTTTAAAATGAACATTCTTAACTCATTGGGTGGAAAGTTCTATTAGCTCTATGAACCTGCAGCAAGAGTTGTACCGGCTTTTATGGTCCCTAAAACCTTGTTAATGCCTGGTATGCAGCACTGGCCAATCGGCCGGTTATTGCTGGGTCCGAGAATCGGCATTAAGCCCCGTCTGCATGGAACGGTTCTGAGCCCCTAGGTTCATCGAGGGTCAAGGATGCCTCAGGTTCGAAGATCAAATCTGCTCTATTCAAGCGCACGGAGAACAAATTAGCTTACCGAGCCCCCAGCTTCACTGACGCAACACACGCAAAGCTGGGGGCTCTGTGAAATATGCCAGCAAGAATTCTGGTATTTGTAGTCTCTCAGTCAAGATGGGCGGAATGTCACAATTGTACACGTTTTGCCTACCATATTTTCCTTCTGTTTTTATAAGATGACTTCTGGTTTTCCCGGCAGGTGCTGGTGCCCAAAAAACCCCAAAAGACCCATTGGAAGTATAGGGACTCTTATGCAGTTGGCCTTTCCCGGTACACAGATGGCCTTTCCTGGGAAGGGCCCCGGGCCCTGGAGCACCCACGTACTCAACGTCCCTGGTGCCCCTGATGTACGTATGCAAATATATAAATCCTTAAATATATTTGTGTGTTTACCTTACTATGGTTTGTGTACTTTGCAGGCCATCTTTTATAAAGCAGAGCATTGTTGAAAGTTGAAAGTCGAACAGGGGAGTGAGGAGGGGAGATGATCAGAGTGCAAGGGAATCATGATTATTTGCTCAGGATGAGACAAGAGAGTTTGCAATCCTGGAGACTACAGCAGCTATGTTCCTGATGGTGGCCATGTGCTGCTTTTCAGAGCTCAAGGAAGGGATACATGTGGGTGGATAGTGTCGCTTTTTTTCAGAGGGCAGACACAACACTCCTTGTGTGTATTTGAGGCTGGCAATCTTGGTCAATTGTTCGGCTACCAGGATTTTACCCAGGTTGCACGTTCCCAGTGTTGATGCTTACCCACAAGACTACATACAATTGTGATCAGAGGACATGTCGCACATTTGGATATTTTGCTTTCTAGGGAATATTGCTCTATAGATGGCTGGGTTTAAAAGGTGCGCACCTTTTATATTTTGCCAGCCTAGTTACTGGAAAGAAGCAGCAGGAAAGAAATTGCATCATTTAAAAACTATTATTTTGAACATTTCTTTTGAGAGTAGTTCAACTGCCAGCTCTGGTCTTCTGAACTCCGTCCCTTCCCCGGCCCTTGGAGGATTCCCCCTTTAAATGTTTTCCATTTCCACCAATGCTGGTATGGCCCTCGTTGTGTCTCTATAAAGATACATCATTACAGTGCTCTGATGTGGGAGGAATCTGGCATGAAACGCTATATAAAGACATTGGGGGTCATTACGAGCCTGCTGAAACCGGGAACTACGGTACTGGTAAGCTTACCGGTACTGTAGTTCCGGGACCGGCAGACTATGAGTTGTGGTCGCGGGAATGGGAATGGGGAAAAAAAAATTCCAGCACCATGGAATGGGAAATTACCGGGTCCACCGGGGTTGTAATACCCCGGTAATTGCCCATTCCAGGGCACCGAAAAAAATGACTCCGGCAGCAGCCGTGCCTGTATAACAGGGACAGCAACCGCCAGGGTCGTAATGAGGCCCATAATATTATCATGGCAGTTTGGTTGGCAATTCCAAGATCATTATACAATGAGTAATGACAAGATAATGAATATCTCTTCCTGTTCCTTTTTTAATGGTTTTTACTAAATTCAGCCCGACTAGTTTGTTTAAAAGATCATTAGACAGAGGGCTGCAATGAACGCAAATCACACCCTCATTCTCTTCAAACATTTTCTTTGTTGCATCCATTATATCAACATGCAAATCAGCCAGGAGCGCAGTGAGAACGTTTTGCACTGTACCTTCTCTTTGAAATGAAACAGCTGTAGATGACTAACGTGCCCAATTAAACATTTCAAAACAATGGGCAAAATCATGCAACATCTTCATAAAGGGGTTGACCTGCACAGTTATGTGGCAGCGTCAATTAGCGCGTACACGCATTAGCATAACGCGCTGATTAGGCTTCCCTCTTCTGGAGGGAGTTTGCTTCTTAAGCTGTTAAACAAAACAATATTTTATTCTTTTTACTAATCATTCTTTTTAAACTTACTAGCTGGCAGAAATACAGTGTAATATCTTCTGGTATACATAAGGCGTCATAGCTCTTTGCTCAGCTGAAGGTCATTATGCCTCTCTGTCTTTACAAACCTCTTCACTGTCATTCAGGAGGCAGGTGTATCTTCTCTCAGAGAGAAAGAGAACAGCCCACAATAAACTGTGGCAGGTCACTGACTTAAGAAGGTTATGGTCGACCCAGGACAGACGTTTTCTCTCTTGTATCTACCTGTTTTGCACCAGTTGTGTAGCCAGGTAATCTTGACATGGTTGTCCTGCGCTGTAAAGATCTGTGTTTAGGATTGGTCCATTATGTGCTGCACTGTGGCCTGCCAGAACGTCAGGTTGGGCCGTCAGGTCACACTCTGTCTGCCCCATCTTGCATTCACCCTACACTGCAAAGAAGGTAAAAATGCAGGCAGCCCACCACTCTCCATTAAAAGGACATTTTCAAGAGTTGCGTGATTGGTGAATGAGATAATTCCCAATCGGTGGAAGAGTGGGGGGCTAGACTTAATGCAGTGCACCTTTCTACCGTCTCATTTTGAAAATGGCTATGTATCGAATGCTACAATGATCAATGGGACCAGTGAAGAAGGGAAGGTGTGAGTGGCCCATCTAAGACCAAGGATGACTGGGAGAGCTGCCACATTGCATTGACACTGCTTTTAGAGTTTTAGATGCATGCCAGTCACTCCAGGACAATCTTTGAGAGCGCACCAACATGTACCTACAAACTAAGCCCATGTAAGTGTGGGCCTCTGTAGACCTATTTTAAAAAAAATATCAGAATGATTACATTACCAATTAGAAAACAAAGCATAATAGTTTAAATAATGACACTGCACAGACATTAATTCTAACGGTTAGCATATGCTATTTGTACTGCATGTGCAACAAATAGCTGAAATATATACTTGCATATTACACACTGTTGGAGTAATTTTACAGAGGACGTTAACCGCTCTTTGTACAATGCCTGCATTAACATCACTGCATGTTTAATGCAGCGTTAATGCCTCACTTTTAAGCATTTTTGCTTCATGCGGTGTGACAAGGTGGAAAGCTGGTTCTGTAAGGCATAACAGTGAGACTCTCCATCTCGCTTTTATGCCATCTAAAATCATATTCACCTGTCAAATCCACTTCCGGACCTTTCTCAAAACAAAGTGGAGCCCTGAGTGAGCACACCAGCGTGGCACCAGTTTCAACTATGACGCCCCACACAAGCCGCCCAGGACCCTAAAAGTTAGCCCCGCACAACAGCACTCCCTAATTGCACCTCTAATATAGTGTTGTCCCTCCAAGCTCACTATAGCTGCTAGTCCCTTACTGTTACCTATTACCCCACCCTATGACTCCCCCTTCCTGTGGCTGCTCCCCTGGTCCCTGTGAACCCCTGTGACTGGCCCACTTGGCCCCTGTGATCCCTGGCTGTAATTAGCCCCTAAGGCCCCTTTGATGCCCTAAGCTTTTTAGTGCCCCCCCCCCCTGATCCCTGTGACCACTGGCTGTAACCTCCCTGAACCGGGACAGCCGACCCAGCCCTTTTAAGACGAGGTAGCAATACTTTGAGATGAATGGAGATGCAGAAGATACTCAAACATCAATGATCAAAACGACTCAGGAAGTTGGCAAAGTTGACTGTTTTATTATTAATTATCTAAAACAGGGAGTACAACGGAATCAACGGACGTCTCATAGCATAGTCTCTCAATGCATTTCATAAAAAAGTCCATAATGAAGCTGGCACTTTCGCCATGTCTTCATTGCAAAACTCAGGATGCTTCAATGCTAGCATCAACTTTTGAAGAACCTCGCGTTTTATTGCTTTCACCGAAAAAGTTATACTGATTTCAAATACTACTTTGTCATCTGATGGATGGTCTTTAAACATATCCTCACACCTAGCGGAAGTACCATGGAAGTGCCTCTTTGCCGCTCACTCTGCTCGTTTTTGGATTCCCTGCTGTGGACATTATCTGCTTTTTTCAACGCTTTACGGTATTGAGCTCATTCCAGCCATCATAAGACTCAACGAGTTGCACTTTGGACACTGTGCATTAATATATGGTGTTTTCTCTTTTGTTTAGAGCATAACTCGCCCGTATACATGTCTAAAATGCAGGCCCGCCCACTTAGGGCATGAAGAGTTAAAATCGATCCTGTGCGCACACCAGCACGCGCGCACCTAACGGAAGTACCTTGGAAGTGCCTCTTTGCCTCTTCACCGCGTTTGTCGCAGAATTGCAGTGGGAAGGCATCTTCCGGGGTGACTTCTGTTGCTTTTGTATTTTTTTTCGTGATGTCGCATCACACAGTGCTTTCTTTGAAAACGGGTATGCCTCCGCGAAAAGCTTTAGCCAAAAAAGAGATAAAACAAAGAACTCAGTCCAAGGAAGCGAACTTTGAATCAAACCTGCTCTACTCCGATTGGGCAACCAGACCGCAAACTAATTAAACATACTTTGAAAATGGACGCAACTTCTGACATATGCAAGTTTTGTAAAGATCCTCAAACCTCTGGTTCTACTACAATGAACACAGATGGATTACTGAATACGAATGTAGTGCCAGGACTACTATGTCCAAGAGTTATTGTTAAGGGCTCAACACTTATGCGAGCAACTAATGAATGTTTAAATGTTGTTCCATGTGAGAACAATGATGTAATAACTGCAAAATCAGTCTCTATTACTGTGTCGAGTAGTTCAAAGCAATGTGCTAGCACAATTGAAGACTCAAATTCCTTGTCTGATAGTGTTTTACTGAAAAACGTTCCGTCTACTGCTGAAATAATTGATTCTAACATATCAACAGAGTCTGCGCTTCCTGATGTGGTGATAATTGACTTTGATACAAGTGATTCTTGTTTTACGGCCCATCTGTTAACTGGTAATCTATCGGGATCCCCAATATTGTTTCCTGATGTTAGTCATACCTGTTCAGACTTAGTAGCCTCGTTCATTGCTCCAACTCCACGCAGATCTGTTGGTCCGTTACTAGATGCTACTAATTCGATGTAAATGAAATCCACCACACAATTATTACAAATCACGCTTAATGCAATGAACGTGGCATTGCAAACTCTCAGTAAATTATATGAAACACTGGATGGTAAATTATCCCTCCAGACTAGTCAAATAGAAAAAAGCTTTGATATGGCAAAACACCACAAATAACATGTTGGGCTGCAAAACGGAAGTAACACTTGAACAACCAAAATTGCCTATAAATCATGTTTCTATTTCCACTCAAACTTTATCTTTTGCACCAGTTTTTTCAGTACCTTTGCTTGAGAAAATTGTCTATGAG
Organism: Ambystoma mexicanum; assembly: GCF_040938575.1. Lineage (NCBI taxonomy): Eukaryota > Metazoa > Chordata > Amphibia > Caudata > Ambystomatidae > Ambystoma > Ambystoma mexicanum. The sequence goes on from NC_090931.1 coordinate 714,027,031, forward strand.
ACAGTTGCTTCTACTGAACAATTAAACTCTGACAGTGAAGGGATAAATATTCAGCAATCAGAGTCTTCAGTAGCACAAAAAACTGCCTACACAATTTTTTGACTGCTCCTAAAAAGAAACCACAGGCTTCCTCGCAAGCAAAATTGCCACAAAAATCAAAAAGAGCTGAAGAAAAGTAATTCAACTAAAACTAAGCAATTTTTTAAAGCGATCAACGTACCGAATAAGAGCTCTACAATGGCGTCTAATGCAATTTCGAAAAAATATCAACAACAGCCCCATGCAAGAGCCAAAAGTCTCTTACTTTCTGCTAAAATGGGTATCATTCCGTATGAACCTTTGGACGAACTCGTACGAGCAGTAACTACTCAAGAAGCAAATGATAATATTAATATGGACAAATCTGTGTCAAAAAGAAAATCATGCAAAATCCTCCCTGTAAAACAGCCATAAATTATGATGTAATGGATGTTCATCGGCAAGAAATTAGAAGGGGTGTTGATGCGTATATGGCTGGCCAGACGGTACTAACAATGATCGGAACTAGTTCTATTAATGTTGGCCATCCCTTAAATCTACCACCCAATAATAATGGAAACCAGCAAAACAAAAAACAGCCAGCCATTGATCAAAATGTGAAAAGTATGTTGCCCAATAAAGAGGGTGACAAGTCAGTGACTACTGTTGCTCTAGATGCTATTGGAGTGGGTAATAGAGTCCCCAAGGCATGGGAATGTCCCCCTCATTTTACCAATGGATCAGTATCTAATCTTTGGATTCAACCGGTACAAGAAAGAAAACATACTTCACTAGCAGAGATGGCTCCGGAAATTATGCAGATAATTCAGTTTGCATTGGCAAATAATAAAGAAGTAGGACCCCTGAGTAATAATACACTTACTAGTAAAGGGGCAGTAGTTTTAAATGGTGATAAAAAAGATCCTGCAACCTCTCAAGCATCCTGCTTCATATTCCCTTAATTTTGCTTGCAGGCCTACTCCGTTCCCACAGTATGACCTAAATCATCGTTATGTGCTGGCCATTTTTTCAGACATACCCCAATTTGAAGATATTGTTTCCACTGACATTGCATTGGTAGAATTCTTAGAATTCTTAGATGACACAAATTTTAATTCTGTGAAGATTTGGATGGACTCTCGTATCATCCAAAATACAATATGGTCTGCTAAAAGTCATCTGTTTTCTATGGGTTTTGTGATTTCAGTAGAGTTGCCTTTGTCGAATGCATCTAACAGTACTAACATGGAACTCCTAAGTGAGGATTCTTCTAATCCTATCTTGCCGCAATGAGATGCATTATCCTTAAATTATAAGGAGTGCAACTGTAAAAGTGTCAGAGTTATTGACTAACTAGATGCGGCGTTGAATAGCTTTGAAGTTTCATTGCTTAGCTGGAATACCCGGGGTTTCAAGCATTTACCTAATAACAATGAAAATTGCATCAGAAACATGGTTTACTACTGCTCCCATATGGGATAAGTATGACATCTTTCTGAACCCTGCTAAGAAAGCAATTAAAGGAAGGCTGACTTCTGGTTTACTAATTGCTGTTAAAATAGATCAGGGTATACAATCTGAACATTGGGCTACACCAAATGCTTTCATGCAATTAACACAATTACAAATTCAATCAACTACATGTGCCTTAATGCATTTGTATTGAAACCCAGAGGGAATTTCAGACACCTGTTTCTTTAAAGATCTAAATGAACTGATGAATATGATTGTTCTTGATTCAGCGGTCACTCACGTACTTATTGCAGGAGATCTTAATCTCAATTGTATATCAAGAGTCTTGACAAACAATACGAGTAGACTTCTGCATTGGAATCATTTTGTAAAATCACATAATTTGCACATACTTAATGATGCTTTTAAATCTGATACTCCATCGCACCTAACTTGGTGCAAGGGTTCGAGTACTGCAACGTTAGATTATATCTATGCAAATGATGCTCTCTTTCATTCAATCTAAATAGTCTAAAAAATGATAGGTTCTTCAACATCAGGTGGGACTACTAAGCCCATCCTTCAAACAAGTCATTATGAACGTCACTAAATACACAGCGTTTCATTGGTTATACACACTATAGGGCTCCTAATTATGCGCCCCCCTACAATTGGTTGGCACTCTTACATCCATCAGTTCTTTTCCACCCACGTTAGCAGCCCGCAGGTTGGACTTCCAGGTGCTGGTGAGCTGGTCATAACCATAGCTTCCCACCAGTTAGCATATCATCTATCATCACCTCAGTGTTCTACACGTCAATTAAGGCTTTGAACTTAGCCTTGGAAATGTTCCTTGCTCTAGAGAATTCAGGGGAGTAGAGGCACGCTCTGCCCCTCTGCGTAGGTATGGTTCGTCATGTTTGTCCACATCCATCCATCCACCTAACTGAAGACCACAAATTTGAGCTCTGGTGCATTTAAAATACTATTTTTTAATAAACCTCTGATGTCTTTCTTGTTTTGTCCATGCCTTCTTTCACATGATAGTAACTAATGTCTGCTCATCCGAGTCTGATAAAACCTTGGCTTCTTGAGGCTGAACCAGCCTCGACTTTCTGAGATTCACTTCTGTATTTCAATAGTTTTTTCAACTGCGACACACTGGAAAAGGCCTTCCTTCTCTCATCCAGCTTTGCTATAACACGTAGTGGAAACATCCATTCTTTATTTACTCCTATATATGTATACGTTGGCGCTTGCCACAATCTATTCACTATATAACTAGCCTCAAGAATACCTTGTCTGCTTGCGTTTCTTTGCATCTGTACACGTGTAAAATAACTTGATATCTTCATCGTTTCTGTAGCATAAGTTTCTTCCTATGGAGCCCAAGATGTCACTTATCTTTGATAATTTCTTGATGCCTTATAGACTATATTCACTTTCTTGTCCCTGCATCTCTTCTAGGTGAGTCAATATTACTTCGCATGATGTCACCAATCTGCTCTTTTGCTCCTTTTTTTCATGCTTCTTCTGGGATTTCACTCAATCGGCCATCATACTGTCTTGTATGCCGGTATGGCTTTCTCAATGGGAACTTTGCTTTCAGGATTCTCCTTGGTATTGGTATTTTCACTGGTACTGCACATGTTTCACACTCTGGTTCACATCATATAGGCAATATGGGCAAGATGCTTGAGGTGGGGGTACTTGGCTCCTTCTCTACATCCCCGTTGGCTCTTTTTATCCCCTGCCTCCGAAATGCCCCCCCTTAACTCCCATGAGAATCCCCTGACTGTAACAGCCCACCACCCCTTTTGGCCCCTGCAACCTTACTTTCTGAGACTGCCCCTTTCGGCCTCCTTGACCTCCCTGTCTGTGACTGCCCTCCTTGGTCCCTGTGACCTCCAATGACTGTAACTGCCTCCACCTCGTCCATGTTACCTCTACTGACTTGATGCCTCTCTTGGCCCCTGTGACCCCCTTGAGTGGGACTGCCCCCTTGGCACCAGTGGCCCCACCCTGAATGCAACTGATCCCTCTGTCCCTTACGAACCCTCCTGCCTGGGCCTGCCCCCCCACCCGTTGGTCCCTGTGGCCCCACCTGAATATGACTGCCACCTCTTAGCCACTGTAACCTCCCCTGACCGTAACTGCCCCCCCTCTGCCATCTGTACCCCCAACCTGTGACTCCCCTCCCTTACTCCATGCGACCCTCCTGCCTGTGATAGTCCCCCTTGGACCTTGTGACTTTCCCATAAATTCTGGTCCAGCCACCCCACGTGACACCCCTGCTCCTGGCACCACCATCTGCCTAATGCTACCATGAAATGTAACAAACAAGGTGGTCCTGCCACTTGTAAATTTAACATATCATGCCTTCCTCTCCCTCATGTATGGGTTTACCCATCCACTCAGAGCCCATTGATGATGCATTATTAGATCATGCTTTTGTTTCCCTTCCTTATCATGTTAAGATACGTTTTGTATTGTTTTGTGTTTCAACAACATTTGTGTCTCCATAACAATGCACACAAGTAATACTTTTGAGGCAATCTGAGGTTCTTACATAATGCACTGTCTAAAATTCTTGCAGTTTGACTCTGTGCTCTTTTGTAAGTATGTTTAGTAAAGCATATGCTAAACTGATGTGTATGGTAGACTTAACATCATGATGTTTCTCCTTTGCCATCAAAAATAGGAATACAGTCTATGGCACAGACAATTTGAAAAGGCTGCTTCAACTAGTATGTGCTGTAGTTTACTTCATTTTTTCTATAACTACATACACCCAGTTTAATATTGTGGATGGTTCTTATAGGCAGATTGACTTCAGCCAACACTCTGGACTAGTAGTACATACACAACCCATGGTGTGTTAAATGTACAAGTGGCAGGACCTCCTTGTTTGTTACATTTCTAATTTTTGCCCAAAGTCCTGCCACATAGGGCCACCCCTCCAGTTACATTTTGTAATGCTACCTTGAACCTTTCAGCCACTGTCATGATGCCTACCCGCGGGGACCCAGACCAAGTCCAGCTATCCCGGAAGCAGGCATCAAGTTACCCCAAGCAAGCCCAACAACCCCCGCTGGGGGCTATTTGGGTGCAGTCCTGGTGTCTATGGCACCAGGCTCATATGGAGAGTAGGTCTTTGCGCCATAGGCGACAGGCTCATAGATTAAAACTTACCTGATGCAGACCATGCTGCAAACTTACCTTTTGCAGACCATGCTGCAAGAACACCCAGCCAAACGAGGCTTGGAAGGGACTATTTTACATAGGGACTATTTTTTACTCGAGTGGGGCTGGTGAGGAATACTTACCTGGGACTACTTTGGAGCCTATTTAAACCACGCCCGAAGAGCAGCACATGCTTTGCGTTATTCTGCATCCAGCAGCGTAACGCTCACTGTGCCTGCAAGTCTGCATCCAGTCTTCTGCCACGCCCGCCTCCAGTTTGGAGCTCCTAGAAAAAGGGAGAAAGAAGGAGAAAAGGTTAGAACAAGAGCAATACCTTTGATCCTTACCTGAATTCCCGATCCATCGCGCCTTCGAGCTGGAAGAAAGAAGTTATTTTATGCGCGTCGCCGCGCCTCCTGCAGCGCCGCGCTGAACTCACCGGCCTTCGCAGCATCTTCTCATTTCACCGCTTCCTCCTGCATGTTCCCGCCGCACTCCGGCACCTAAGGAGAAGACAAGAACAGCAAGGTGAGCCAAGGGAATACACAGAGGAATACCCTCCATAGACTTACCTGATTTTACCACCGGGGGTACTATTCTTCTTCACGGGTCGGCGCAGCTTCCACTGCATCCTAGCCGAACCCCGGCCCCTAAGGGGAAACAAAAGGACAGCAAGGTGAAACAAGGGACTAACAAGGGGAACCCTCCTCACCACAAAAGTCTTACCTGATTTTACCGCCGGAGGCATTATTCCCCGAGACTTCATACTTTCTCTCAGTGCCTGAATAAGGGAGAAAGCAACAGGTTACATATGGACATTACTTTATCGAACTGTGTTGGATAATACAAATCCTTACCAGAACATTACCGGTTGCCACGAGGAACTCCTCAGTAGGGTCAAGCTGCAACCTGAAAGGAATCGGACAAGAGTGAAAGTCAGGCATTTGAACTCTTACGAACTACATACTTACGGCATCTTGCCGGGAATATCGGAGTCAATATTGTCCTGGAACTCACCAATTCCTTCGAGCCGGTGAAGCAACTGGTTATCTACGCGCCCCTGCGCTCAATGCAGGATAGAGAGCTCATCTTTTCAAATCATCAGGTGAGACTATAAGAGGGGACATCCAAGGTGATCAGTGGGGAGAATAGCGGGGTGGGGGGATTTACGCTCAGCTCCACGGGTGGTTAATTCCCTTTCTCCATTTGCAGAAGAATATTCCTACGGGCCAAGCAAACAAAGCTAGGTGGGCCAGTCCAGTCCGTCATCTCGGCCCTACGCGTCACATGGGTGGAGACCGCAGCAGTCCAGTCCAGATTGACGCCTCTGTGGGAGCCAGGTGAGCATAACAGCCACTTCACCATCCTCAACCTCTCAAACCCAGTATGACTGCTAATTCAATGATCCTCCAACCATAACATGTGTCCCACTCCACACCTGACCAGCTTGCCCCCACCATAGCCCCAAAACAAACATTGGGCACCCACCAGGACCATGGCATATTCTCTGTGCCCCAAGTTCATTGATGAAGAGCTGAAATTCCTGGTGGATGGTGACATGAAGGATACAGCTCCCCTCACAGGTTTAGGCCACAATTCACACATATGTTGATGAGTCCCATATGTCAAGTCTTCAGGCCGACTCCATGAATTTTCATCTGGGTGGGCGAGGTTGTGATTAGGGGACGTCCAGATTCAACTGGGTGTGGGTCTTGGAGTACCCTAAACAAAGTGCTGCCATTGATCCAGGTTCCCCAGATCTGTGATCCATCAAAAAATGTCTTCACAAATCTGGAAAAATGCATTTTCACCCCTCTATAAAAAACAGTACAGAGCAAAAGAGATGCAAGGAAAATAATGTTGCAGCTCCCCTTTCTATTATATCAAATCGTCCTTCACCTTTCACTCCCCAGTCGCCTTCCTTCAGCACCCCTAACCACCATTTCCATTTACCGCCACTCCCACCTACTCCCACCAGCCCCCAGAATGCGTTTCTTGGTTACAACGTTACATAGCCAAGCTTTTCTTCTTGGAGTTTTGTGCCGAATATTTTTGGCTGAAAAAAACAAATTGAAAAATATGGTGGGGGCGGGGGGTGTGGGTAAGGAGATATAAGAGGTAGGGGTGTGCGGAATAGGGACTAGATGATAGGGAAGGGAAGGTTTGGGGGCAAACCTCTACTTAAAAAAGACTGTCAAAGAGTTTTTTTGGCCAAACATATTTGGCAAAAAACTCTGCAGAAAGAAATCTGGTGATCTAAGAACATGCCTCCTCCTCCTCTGAGAGGCCTGAGCAGTGAGGCCCCCAGTGTTTTTACCATCTCAGATGGTGTTCACCCAACAATGCTTTCCAGAACATTGCGGCTACCACCAGCAGGCCCCGGAGGAGGGGCTTGTGGTCCCTCCATCTTGTTGTCAAATGTACTCCAGAATACTTAAGCAAACAATAGGAGATCTTGTTTCTTACAAAATTACATTTTAAACACACATTTTAATTTTTGTTGCATTTTTTAGCACATTTTAATTGAGTTATGCAAGGGAGTGCTAGCATGTAGGAGAGAGTGCCAGGGCAGGGAGAGCTGCATCAGCAGCCAGAAAGTGCAGGTCAAGGGGTCTCCAGCCTCCTGGTATCGCTCCTGATTGAGCATGGCAGGGAGGAGAGGGCCTTGTTCCAATGCCATTCCCCGGTACGTCAGTGTTTTGTACATACTGTTTACATACTGGTTATAATATGCAATTGTCCATGATGACTTTTTGTTTGATGTGTTTACTTTGATTTACTACTGAATGACACCATTTTATTCAATAAATGTGGCCTGATATTTTTAAAGAAAGATTTGTGTGTGTTCTTGGCAGGTCCTAATTCCTGCACTGCCCATCTAGTCCACCATGAGTGAGGCTTTTTGGAATAGCTTATAATGTGAACTGAATCACTTCTAGGGGTGCCTAATTTTAGCAGGTAAGGCATAGTGAAATTAAATTATTTTCCCAGGATCACACACTTTGGTTAAGTGGTAAAGCCATAATTTGAGCCTAGGCTGAAATTTAGATACTTGACCACGCATCTTCCAACCTCAAGTTGTTACAAATATGTGTTGAAGTTTGGTTTTGAATATCTGAAATAATACTACATTTTATACAGATTACTTTTTTTAAAAATGCACAAGTCACAGGATAAACCAAACCAACCTGACAATGTATATACATCATTGTATAAATGTGTTGATGAAAAGAGTAAGGGGGTCATTTTGTTTTGAATCCTAATTTGCACAGAGGGGACTATGCCTGTTTGCACTTTATTGCATAAAGGGGGAATTCATTAATTTAAGTATTGGAAAAGTAAAGAGTAAAACACAGGCAAAAATCGCCTTTGCTTTTCACTTTTCCACTATGTGTCTGGATAAGTTTAAATCACTTTCACAATGAACAATTGTAGGAGTCATCCACAACGGATTCCTTTGGAATCTGCCTACTTTTGTCAGGTGTCAATGCATGGGAATCTCATAGGAATCCATTGATTTTCCACCAACATAAAAATGCATGCTGGTGGAAAACCATTTGGATTTGGGAGGGGGAACTTGTTAAGTCTGATCTGCTCTCCAAGTTCACCTTCCAAATCAAACAAAATCCTGCAGCTCATAAATGCATTTAGTGCCACTTCTTCCACTCCGATTGACTTGGAAAATGACACCCTGTGATTGGATGATATGGTATGATATGATAGGTTATTTATAACGTGCTTAATACCCAGAGGTTTCTAAGCGTGGACCCGGGGATCGAACCTGTGTTGCTGCGTGTCGTCTTTCTTCCAAGGCGAGCAGGTTGCCCCTGAGCTATCCTACCGAGACAGCTTCATTTTCCGTATCCTGAATGGAAGCCTGCAAGCTCCAGCATAGAAATGAATGAGAATTTACAAAAAATCTCTTGCAGACACATAGTGAAATGAAATGCATGATAAGTTCATTATTTCACACTGCTTATTCTCTATCCCATTACTTTCTAATCACCCAACAATCACGCTTAAATAGCTTGTTGAAACCTTGTATAGTTTTAAGAAAAACGTGCTACAGCAATGGTCACTGGCTGCTACCTTTACTCATCTCTAATCACGTCCTGTTGTAAATATTCTGCCTCTGAAATGTGCATCCCTGGCTATTTGTATTTGAGAGGAGAGAGGCAGAGCAGGAGGGCATGGGCATTTGTCCCTTGTCCAAAAGTTAAATTCACCTCTGATTGCACTCGTTAGGAAATATTTAAATACTGCTTTTCAGTTTTAAAAGATGTGCACCTTTTATGCTGGGCCCGCAACATTACAGGAAACACTCTTTTCTCATGTTATCTTACAGATGTCATTTTTTCATTTCCAACACTGCCTAAACATCCAGCACCCAGGATTTACATCATACTTTCCAAACAAGACCAACAATTCACATGATGTATTCTGTTTGCATGCAAACTCTGTTAAGTTATTCAAACAGTATGAGGTTATCAAGTCAGTACATATCAGTTTGAATCATGAAATGTTCTGTCATAGTAGACTAGGCTTCCACACAAAGATACATTCTATTTAGGTCAGAGCCCCACTGGTATGTACGCACAAGAAGATCTGAAGGTGGTCCATACTTGCCATCCTAGACTTATCATTTTCAGGTAGGGTCTTGTTGGACCAACTCAGTGAGGTGCAGCTTCAGTCCCTAAGCATAGCAAGTAAGGCACTCACATCTGGGCCTGTACACATAGACAAACTGAAGCTAACATGCATTGGCAAAGGCAACAGCTTGGGCTTTTGATTAGGCATGGGTAGGCATTTGCCAGGCACTGCATACGGGTACGACCTGGCCATAAAATGGGAACTGCTGGAAAATGGAGCAAATACCTGGATATATTTGCCTGGGACATGTGTGTCTAACACCTATATGCAAGCTACAAATGTTGATTTAAGACAGGACTTCAGTGCAAGGAACAGAGGCATTGAAAACGATATTGCTTGTAAAATCAACTGGCTGAAGACACACATTAAGAGATTTTAATTAAATCAGGAGGTCATTTACAATTTGCAACTAAGTAATTTAACACTCAATAGAATGATTAGATATATGCAGTGTGTTTGGTACTGCAGGAGTTCCTTGCTGGACTTATAGAGTCTGCCTTTGTTGTTTATCCTGGAGGAGGTGTGCTTTCATTAAAAAACCACACCAGATCGCAGAGCGCAGGGCAGCATGCAACAGAGTGTGTTTAGTACTGCAGGTGTTCTTTGCTGGACATATAGAGTCTGCCTTTGAGGGTGTGGAGGGGTGTGCTTTCATTTAAAAACCACACCAGAGCGTGGAGCACAGCATGGTGTGCAACACAGTGTGTTTAGTACTACAGGAGTTGCTTGCTTGATTTACAGAGTCTGCCTTTGTTGTCTATCCTGGAGGAGGTGTGCTTTCAATAACAAAACCAGACCAGAGCGTGGTGCAGTGTGCAACACAGTGTGTTTGGTGAGAGGCGAAGCAGATTAACAATAATCTGAGGCTGGCACTTCCTGACCATCACTTTCCGCCAGCTTTGCTATTCCCATTGCTGCTAAACACTGCCTGAGACGTGAGAAGTGATCGTTGGTAATGCTATTTGTCCTCCTGATTTGTCAGGCTTCCAAGAATTAAGAGCTAAGCCAACTTTTTTTATAATGACTTATTAAAACAGCCACATCCTCACTCTCTTTCTCTACATGCTGGCTGAACGATTAATATTGAATAGGGAAAACAAACCTAGTTATTTCTACAAATACAGATGGTGTCACACAAAGGCTAGTTCATAAATCCAAGCCTATCTAATATAGAAAATACATATTTTATTTAGAAAAAATACACAATTGCATACACAAGGCTGTGTTTCTGTACACTATCCTCACAACCCTAAAACCAGGTTATAATACACGCTCGCACAACACATATAAATGTAAAGTTAAAAAAAAAACAAAAAAAAACATTGCACATTGGAGATTGAAAAAACAACAACATTTAACATAAAAAACATAAAATAAATCCATTTGTTGTGTTCTTATATATGACCCAACATGTTTCTGTCCAGTGACTCAGTGATGTCTGACATTCATCAGGGGTAGCTCCTCTCAAAACATAGTAGGCAACTGTGCACTATAGTCCTGGTGGGGATTGATCTTGGATAGATCTCAATAGAAATCTTAAGCATTGGTTTTATTGTAGATGTCGATCAGAGCTGCTGGGTCTCTCACTGAGTTTGGGAGGTGAGCGAGGGTATCAAGTAGTAGGGTGAGGTTGATGTTTTTGAGACTTTTTGTGCCACGGGCCAGGCCTTGTGGTTTTGCAAGGTGAACAGGACTGGGGCGTTCATAAGGGGGGATATCGAAGGTAATGGTTAGACCATGGGCAAGGAGAGATGACGGGGTTGATGATGTTGCAATTGAGGTTGTAGATCCAATTAAGGGTGCAGCCTTAATCAAGTGTGGGCTTGAGGTATCGTTGCATGGAGCCAGCTTGGTGAGTGCAGTGGATACGCTGGTGGCGAGGGTGTCTGCGTGATCGTTGAGGCTTAGATTGAGGTTCCCAAGGATTACGATTTTTGAGTTGGGCTTGATGGAGAAGAGGCTTTGAAGTAGGTTGTTCTCAAAGGTGAGTCTGGGGCTAGGAGAGTGGTAGATGAGGAGGATGGTGATGGAATTGGTAGGCGGTGTGGAGAGCTTAGCAAATAGGGATTTGCAGTCAGGGATGGCATTAGTGTGCATGGCTCTGATGGTGAGGGTGTTTTTGAAAATTAGAGCGATGCCGCCTTTTAGGGGATCTGTCACCTCTTAAGATGGTGTAACCGGGAGGAATGATGATGGAGAGGGCTGGGCCCACAGCGGGGTGTAGCCAGGTTTCAGTTATGGCAACTAGGTTGAGGTTGTTGGAAGTTATGAGGTCATGGATTTCAGCTGCATGAGCCGGGACTGATCTTGCGTTGTTTAAGGCACAGTTGGTGGGCTTGTGGGTTGGTCTGGCAGGCGTGAGCACCTGCATTGGGCGGATTGGCTGAGGAGCGTATTGTGGGGAATGTGGGATGAGCTGTTTGCACAATCTGAGGAACCTAGTCCTCGTGAGGATCGGTGGGGGGCGTAGCGATAACAGAACCAGAGGCATTCTGTTGAGTGGGGCATTCACAACGTATCTGCATTGTGTCGAATGTCTGAGAAGCCTAGTGTGGGACTCATGGGATGAGCCATGTGCACAATCTGAGGAACCTATTCCTCATAAGGATCGGTGGGGCGTAGCGATGGTGGAGCCACAGGCTTCGGCTTGATTGGGGGATGTTGGGGGTGGCCGAGGCATGCGTTGGGGAACGGCGTGGTACAGGGAGGGCAGATTCGCTGAAGCGCTTACCTGCAGACCAAATGTAGCGGGCATCCCTTGAGGGTGGCTGGACTTGTGTGGAAGGGGACATGCGGACTCTTGAATTACGGGCTGTTGCGAATCTCAGATCAGGCTGAGGTTGTTGCAGGAACACGGTGGTGAGTTCCGGCTGAGAATGTGAGTGCGAAGCAAAGTACATGGCAGTTGTGTTCTGCTGCACCATTGTACGATGCCTAACACCTGCACAGCTCAATACTGCACCCCTGGCCTGCGTGGGCTTTGCCGCAGAGGGTTCGGCAAGCAGGTTTAAGCGAAGCAGAGTCATACATAGATGTGATGCATAGCACATAGCAGATGTGGATAGAGTAGCATGCAGTGCTCAACACTGCAGCCTTGGCCTCTATTGGCTTTGGCGCAGAGGGCTCGGCAAGCAGGTTTTAGGCAAAGCGAAATCATACATAGATGTGATGCATAACGTGTAGCGGACGTGGATCAAGCAGCATGCTCTGTGGACCTGCGGCGCTCAACACTTCACCGTTGGCCTGTGTGGGCTTTGCTGCAGAGGGTTCGGCAAGCAGGTTTAAGCCAAGCCGAGACATACATAGATGCGATGCATAGCATGTAGGGACATGGATCGAGCAGCCTGCTCTGCAAACCTGCAGCTCTCAAAACCACGCCCTTAGCCTGCGTTGTCTTTGCCACAGAGGGTTTGGCAAGTAGGTTGTAAGCAAAGGGGAGTCGTACGTAGATGTGATGTGTGCGTAGCGCCTAGAGGATGGGGATCGGGCTGTGCGCTCTGTGGACCTGCAGTGCTCAACACCACTCCCTTGACCTCCGTGGGCTTTGCCGCACAGGGTTCGGCAAGCAGGTTTTAAGCAAAGCAGAGTCGTACGTAGATGCCATGCAAAGCGAACGTGGATTGAGCAGCGTGATCTACGGACCTGAGGCGCTCAACGCCGCACCTTTGGCCTGCTTGGGCTTTGCCGCAGAGGGTTCGGCAAGCAGGTTTTAAGCGAAGTGGAGTCATACATAGATGTGATGCGTAGCGTGTAGCGGACGTTGATGGAGCAGCGTGCTCTGAGGACCACCGGCGTTCAACACTGTGTCCTTGGCTGCTAACATCCTACAGATAAAGGCCCAATATAATTTAACAGGCGCACCATGTGTCGATTGAATCAGTTAGTCATTGTTTCTCAAGGTGAACACTCATACGCATGGTCTAATGGCACACCGCCATCTAGGATTTATTTTGTGTTAACCAATCGGACAGGTTTTGAAACAACAAAGTGATTTCAGCTGACCCCTAATAAGTTGAGTGACTAAGGTTGTGGTTGGTTTTACCATAGTAATGGATAAATAATGTGTCTGGGAATGTTTGACAGGCAAATATGAAATCAATGGGTCAAGAAACAGAGTTACATGGTCTGAGCAAAATCTCTTGAGGGTTACTGACTATGTTTTGGACCTATTGATTACCAATGACACACCTAATTTCTATGGCTCAGATGAATATTGTTATGTCACTGACTTATTTTATTACATGTTTGAAGCAATGCAAAAGAGGTATTCGAAAATAAAAGAGGAAGGTGAAGTGTACAACTTTGTGATTGATAATAAGAAAAAAACAATGGCAGATTGATATTAAAATGGCAAAAAATAGCATTTCTGATATTGAGGACCGACAAAGAATTATTAGGAAATGTAGGTTTAAGAACTGGCTTAGGATCCACAATGGCCCCATGGGTGCTGCTCAGTGGCAAATTATGTCAAATGCAATCAGCAGCTCTGATATGCGCAAGTTCTGGCACATTTACCACAAACGTAGCAAGGTCAAATTGTGGAAACAGGAAATGAATCCTATTCTGAAAACACATGGAGAGATCATATCCTGAATTTATATTATCAGGATAATTTAACAATTGTGATTAACAACTATAGGGAAATTTGAGAGAAAGAGTTTTTAACTTTTACTGTGGATATAGAAAGTTTCATTTTGGCATTAAAAAACGTCTAGGGTAACCCAGCCCGGATGGGTTGCCAAATGCCCAGCTGAAAAATATTTGCACAACTTTGGGCAACATACATGAATGGTTAAAGATTGAGAATATTATCAAATCCCAGCAGTCAGGATTTAGAAAGGGTTTTGGCTAATCTTTGGACACTCACATAGCTTATATGTACTAATGTAAATTCTAAATCCTTTTATCGATTATACCAGAGAATTCAACACAGTTAATCTTAGTGTTTTAAAGGAAAGAATTGAGAAATGGGGGTTGCATCTGTACATTTTATATTTTTATGAAGGTCTTTTATATCAATAGCACAGTTCAAATTACGACTAACCAGGATGGGTTTCTTAGTGATCTGATTGAAATGAATCATGGGATGAAACAGGACCCCGATTTTATTTAACATTTGTGGCTGATTGGGAGATGGTTGATACTGTGATCTTTGACCAAACGGCAATTGGGTTACAACGTAGCCTTAATGCTTTGGAACATTTTGTTTAAACTGTGTTTATTGGCGCTTATAGGTTATACATCACATAACGATCAATAGTAAACAGTATTACAGTGCCATTACATATAGTTGTGGAAAAAATCCAACCTTCAACAAACAATGAACATTAATTGTCTTCATTTGTCTTAGTAAGGGTAATGGTAGAGGTGGGCCAGTATTCCATGCGTATTACTAATGTGTTAACTTCATTACCTGTTGTTTTCGTGTGTTCAGGGAGGCATGTCATCAGATGGGAAAAACATGTCTCTAATCAGGGCTTTCCATGCTTCGAATGTAACATTGATCTTCTCAACGTTCCCAGCGTATCCCGCCCCCCCATGCTTCCGTTTCTGCTGCAGCCCACCGCTCCATTTCCACTTTCCATCGTGCATATTTCAGACCCGCCTTCGATTTCCAAGCGATTGTGATTGTTCTTTTCGCAAATATGCATACCATTCCCATAAGTTTCACTGTGTGTTTGATTTTACTCCGCCTGGGGTACGTGCCTAGGAGGTATTCTTTCGGGGACCATTCATACATGTTGACACCAGCCTTTTTACACACATGCTCGATTTTTGACCAGAATCTTTGCGCTTTCAAGCACCCCCAAAACATGTGCATCATGTCAGTCTCACTCTTGCCACACCACGGGCATGTCACCCTTGACTGTTAAAGCTCGCCACTTTCATTGGGGTCATATATGTCCTGTATAAGACATTCATCTGTATCAATCTGAACCTAGCGTTTCTGGACACTTCCTTGGGGTGCGTAGTGCCCTTTCCCATTCTCTCTCTGTTATTGTTTCGCCAAGGTCTTTCTCCCATTTGGCTTTCAGTGTAGTGCTACGGGGGTTGGGCCTGTCGTTTAGTTGGCCGTACAGTCTAGACACTGGCCTCCATCCATCACTCAGGTTATACATTTTCGTCACCAGGGTGTTTATCATTGGTTCTGCCGGCCACTCTTCCCAACTCTCTCTGGCCACATGTTTAATTTTTTGATACCACAGAAATTGGCCCCTTGGCAGACCCTCCTTTTCATGGAGCGATTCTAGTTCTCTGAACTTTCCCTCCTCGTACATGTCCCTCCAGGTGTATAAGCCCAACCCCTCCCAGCGTCTCATGGTGTGGAGGTCAGCGGTTGCCGCTCCCAACTCTGTCATTATCGGGAATCTCAGGCGAGTAAGGGTGCTTCAGGTGTAAGGCAGTTTTAGCCCTATTCCACACCTAACTGCCCAGCATCACTAACATGGGAGTGTGTCTCATGTGGGTCTGTGGGATCCACAGTATTTCTTTCAAATGTGTCGGAGCGATCAATTCCCGCAAGAGGCCCATCTCAGCAGTGACATCATCAGACATCTATCTGGGTATGAGGCTGAGTTGAGCCGCCAAGTAATACCTTTCGGAGTCAGGGAGTTGTATACCTCCTGCCCTGCAAGGTAGAGTTAGCGTGTTCAGTGCTAGTTATTGGCGTGTCGACCCCCATATAAAATCTCTGATGAGGGCGTCTACATTTCGGAAGAATGCCGGCCTGATATAATAGCAAACATTTTGGAAGTAATACAAAAACCTCGGCAGGACGATCATTTTGACAATCAATGCCCTGCCCATCATTGATAATGGTAATTTGGACCAAAATTTCATTGAGTTACGGAGGCCCTGAATCACAGCCATTGTGTTGTGTTCATGTGTGAGTTCTGGCGTATGTCTGATCTTAACCTCCAGGTACTTAAATGTGTCGGGTTGCCACTGTATTCCCACCTCTGGTAGAGTCCCAGGTGCCATTCCCCTCAAGCTTGCCAGCGGGAACATACAAGATTTTTTCTTACTGAAATGTGTCTCAGAGTAGCGTGCAAAGTTATACAGTACCTCCAGGATCGTTGGAGCATTGTTTTGTGGATCCCTCAAGTAGAGCAGTACATCATCTGCATATAGTGAGATTACGTGATATTTCCCGCCTATTCGTATCCTTGCAACATAAAATTGTGTCCTGATCTATATCGCAATGGGTTCCAGCCCCAGTATATAGAGCATGGGCGAAAGTGGGCATACATGCCTAGTGCTTCTTTGTATGTCCCAAGCCTGTGACACCACTCTACCTGTTTTTACCCTTGCTGGGTCTTTGTATAGTACTTTTATCCATCTCACAAAGCCCTCTGTAAACCAAAATCCACTCAGCACCTCTATCAATCATTCCCAATATATGGAATCAAATTCCTTAATGGCGTCTAGCGACATCACCGCCAAATGTTCCCCCGTTTTGTATAGTGTGCACCATGATGTGTTGTAACGTGCGCAAATTAGCAGTTGTGTTACGACCAGGCACAAAGCCACTCTGGTCCTCGTGCACAATACCCCCTATCACTCTGGACAGGCGTTTGGCCATTATAGTGGTCAATGTTTTGATGTCATAGGTAAGCATTGCTAATGGGCGATATGAATAGCAGTTGTCTGTTGGTTTATTCAGTTTGGGTATTGGGACAATTAGTGTTTCCCTCATACTTTCTGGTAGGGTTCCAACTTCATATGGTTCCTGGAACACCTCATGGAGTGCCGTGGTCCGTGTTGATTTGTATGTTTTAAAAAACTCTGGGGGGAGCCCATCACTACCCGGGGATTTGCAGGTGGCCAACGATCTGGTTGCATCTGTGACATCTTCTATAGTGATTACCTCATCCAAAGCCTCTCGTTGTAATTTACCCATCTTGGGGAGCTCAAACTCTTCTAGTGTGTTGCGAATATCCATCTGCGGCACTGGGGAGTCATGGGTGTAAAGCTTGGTGTAGAAAGCTGCAAAAGTGTCATTGATTGATTTTTGTGTTTTGTGCAGCTCCCCATCTTCACCCCTGAGCGTGGTTGTTGGGTGTTTCGGGTGCTCCCACTTGCACAACCACGCTAATAATCTA
This sequence comes from Ambystoma mexicanum, assembly GCF_040938575.1. Classification (NCBI taxonomy): domain Eukaryota; kingdom Metazoa; phylum Chordata; class Amphibia; order Caudata; family Ambystomatidae; genus Ambystoma; species Ambystoma mexicanum. Next base: position 714,044,436 of record NC_090931.1, read on the forward strand.
CTGGGGTTGTCCTCTTCCTTGTGTGTTCTGGTGGTGCATGTTATGTAATCAAAGTTAGATAGTCGCCCCTATGCCAACTGACAATCAGTCCTAGCCTCCGCTAGCTTCACCTCGTCTGCTCTGGTCCCCAAGGTAGTAGCTTCCATGTGCTTGATTTCCTCCTCCTGCTTTTCCAATTCCCCTTTCAGCATTTTCCTAATACGCCCTGCACCCACTATGATCTCTCCCCTGACTACTACTTTCAGGGCCTCCCATGTTGTGCTCCAGTGATCTACACTGCCACTGTTGATTGTGATATACTCTTCTATTTTATCTCCAAGTTCTCCTTTGAAAGCCTGCTCACTGTGTGCCTCCGAGGGTATTCGCCATAATAGTATAGGGGGCCTGGGACCCATCACCGCCCAGTGCATAAGTAAGGGAGAGTGATCAGAGATCAATCTGCCCATGTATTGTATTGATTCCACTTATGCCAGTTGTGCCCTGTCGATAAAGATATAATCTATTTGTGTGTACAGGCCGTGGGGTGAGGAGTAGTGTGAATAAGCTCTATACGTGGGGTGGAGTTTCCTCCAGGCATCCACCAGTCCCAATTGATCCAGTGTGGCATTTACCGCACCAGGGGTCGCTTCCGCCCGTTTTTTTGGTGGTTCAGATCTGTCTAACTCCAGGTATTTTACACAGTGGAAGTCTCCGCCCCAAACATAGAAGCCCTCTCGCTGCTGAGTTATTTTTGACTGGAGCCTGCTGAGGTATGTTGGTAGGCCATAGTTAGGGAAGTACGAGTTCACTATGCAAATCTCGGTCTGCTCAATTGTGCCCCATAATACTAAATATCTGCCCTCCGCGTCTGCTTCGACCCCTAATAGACTGAAGGGCACCCCAGGATTGACCCAAGTGCCCACTCCTCTTGCGTGTTTGGAATAAGGAGTGCCATATCCTTGCCTCCCCAGCATTCCTTTAGTTTCAGCAGGGCCTCTGCCGTGAGGCGGGTCTCCTGAAGTAATGCCATATCCACCTTCTTCCTTTGTAGATAAGATTTAATTCTATTTCTCTGTAAGTAAGTGCCCAGCCCACACAAATTCCACATCAATATTTTAAGTTGTGCTGCCATAGTTGACCACAAATGCACCGCAGGCCCACGTCCCATCCCGCCTCGTGTGTACTGGACATTCGCGATTAAAACCCTCCTGACTCTGCTCCACCCTACACCTGTTCAGCTTCGGACTCTGTTGGTATACTTTCCCCAACCTCCCCGCTAACATTTGAAGACATTGGAACAGTAAAGAATAACAACAACAACAACAAACAAAAACCAAGCAACCGCGCCCAGCGGCTGCATCACTGCTGCTGTGCTCAGGCGTCTCCTTGCTGTCCTGCCCTTTTCAGGGCATCGGACACAAATGTTCTCATGCCGTCAATAGGCCCGTCCTGGTCATATCGTGGGTTAGGGCCTAGTGCACAGGCTGTGTGGCCAAGTGTGTCTCCCAGCCGTATAAATAATGCTTCAACGCTCATCTCAGATCAATAACTTGTTTCATTAGTGGCAGCTTAGGTTAGTCTCATTCCTCACAATTGTTTGTTTCTCTGTGTTAGTGTGTGTCAAGTGACCCTCTCCTTTTCATCTGCTAGGTTGTTGTGTTACAACCACATGTTGGCAGCTGCCAGCGTCTCCTAGAATACAACTCGCCCCTTGTGGATCACCTTCAGTCCGGAGGGGTATAGTAGCATATACTTCAGGATCAATTGTCGGAGCCGTACTTTGATAGGAACGTAAGAGTTCCTAGCTCTTTGTACAGCTGGTGTGTAGTCAGCATATATGGTTATTTTGGAGTTGCCACGCTCTATCACACCACCTTCCCTCAAGTGTTTAAGTATGATCTCTCTGTCTTGGAAGTTAAGGATTTTTGCAATCATTGGGCGAGGATGTGAGCCCGGTGGTGGTCTTTTTTGGAGGGATCTGTGGGCTCGCTCCACTGCGAAGCCCTGCAAGAGTTTGCCAGCTCCGATCTCCTGTTGTAATAGGGACTCCACATACCCAGTTGGATTCAGGCCTTCTATTCCTTTCGGGATTCCAAGCAACCTAATGTTGCTGCATCTGGCCAGCCCTTCCGCCTCTTCAGGCCTTGCTTCTAGCGTTGCAACCTTTCTTTCTAAGTCAGCTACTCTGGATTTCTGGTCCGTCGTGGTCTCTGTTGTTTCCAGTAGACTAGCCTCAGCTGTAGTTACCCTTTGTCAGGTTTCTTGGATCCTGCCTCATTAGTTGCATATCTGATTTCACCTCGTCAATGTTTGTGTCGATGAAGGACCTGAGAGCTGCTATGGCCTCGAGTACTTGCCCATCTCGATTGACTACTTCCGTTGGGTTGGGGTCTTCTGGTGTAGTTGTACTTTCCTGTGGCGAGGTCTGCGTTCTCGTCGCCCCAAATGAGTCCATTATCGTTGCCTTCACCTTGTCTTTATCTTTAGTGGGCGGCATATTTGCTCTGAAGTTGTTAAACGAGCTGCTCAGTTGTATTAAGTAGCTCCAAGTGACAGGGTGGGGACACACTTCAATGATGCAGGCAGCTATGTTAGGGGTACTGTGCACTTCGTAGTCTCTCCGGGGGCAGAAACTCCTTTCAAATCAGTTGTGCTTTGATCGCCAGCCTCGTATGTCCCCTGCGCACCGAGTGGCTAGGGCTTATCTCAGTCTACCACCAGTCGCCTTTGCACTGTGCCCAAACCACTGCTACACTGTCCCAGGCTCAGTTAGCCGAGTGCACCCTTGCCATTCCTTCTTTCCCCTGTGTTATGATGTAGTCCCGCTTGCTGGCAGCGTTCTGGTGCGTGTTTTATGGTCAGGCCCAGTTACCCGGAGGCACATTCAAGGTGCTCCCCGCAGTCACACGTCCTGAATTTACTGGCAAAATCGCGTGACTCTCAGGTGCTTTGCTTCAATCTGTTATAGGGCTCAGCTCTGCTAGTCATGATGGTCCAAATGCTGCACAGCGCCCTGTCCGCTGGAGGGCTTCCCAGCAGCGCTGGCTTCTTGTTCAGGGCCCCCCAGGCAGAGTATTGTGTCGTCCAGTGATCTAGAGCCACACTTTGAGTTTAGGGGCTTGTGCGCCATATTTAGACTGCTCTGCACCAATCTTTCACCAAGAGCCACTAAAGCATCCGGGCGTATGTGGGGCCCCCCATTCACCTCTGTACCTTCAGGAATGCCCAGGGGGTGGGTATTTTAGGCTTCACTGCACCCAATTCTTGCCCCAGTGTGTCGTTGCCCCCCTATTCCCTGTGCCTCTCACCTTCTGTGTGGCGCAGGGCTGGATCAGTTATCCCCAAGCAGCAGGTCATTCTGGATCTTCCCGCTGACTCTTGCAGCGGATACCACGTTGCCATTGTCGTTAGGCACAACGGTCTACCTTGGGCAAGCGGACTGCTCACAGCCTGCAAGGTCCTCCTCGCTTCTCACACCATGTGCCGTACAAGCGTGCAAGCAGCCTGGCCTTCCACCCATTGGCAGCTCCAGCACTAGTAGTCCCCCATTCACACCGCCTTGCTCGTACTTGGTCCTCCTTGTCTCCCGTGACGATTTATGCTTTCCGTCGCCAGGCAGCCCTCCAACTCCCACAGCGACCTTGCAGCAGAGCCCCAGTTATACAGAGCTTGTCGACTCCGACGTTTGGTGCGGTTCAGATCATGCACCTCCAGCAGTGTCGTGGGTTTTCTCGTGCTAATGTAGGCACTCACGTCTCCCGTTATGAGGTAGCACTCTGACACCGTAGCTTGCTGCACTGTCCAGAGAGCCTCTGTGTTGTTTGGCCCTTCCCCTACCTCAGCTGCTGTGTGCGGCCACGTCTGCCATTTTGGTACCGACAGGGGGGGGTCTACGCAGTGGGTATTTTTTTATGGTTTCCACCACCGATTTGTTCTGTTTTTGATATCTAGGTGTGGAGAAGTGTTTCTGCCACCACTTGGCGTGCTTTATGGTCTTTATCGTGCAGTTCCGCCGTCAATGCAGCATCTTTACTGAGGATCACGGCTGGAGCTCAGCACTGCAGACACCTCACGCCATGCACGCCAGGCCACACCCTATGCTTTGGAACAATATGCTGCTGAACTTGGTTTGGTCATACATTTTAATAAAAAAAAGTCATGACCACCAATCTAAAAAAAAGAAAATGAATTCATTTGTATGGTCAGTTAATAATGCTCCTAAACAAGTGTTGCCTAGTTATGTCTATCTTGGGTTTACCGTTTCTAATATGCTTGATTCATCGGCACTGGCAAACGTTGCTATTAAAAAGTCTTGAGTTAAATTTAATGCCGTCAGATCTTTTATACAAAAAAGTGGTGGCTATTTTATCGTAGGACTCTTACAACTATACAATTATGTAATTATACAAAACCAGTATTACACCGAGTATTTTATTTGGTCTTGACATTTTACCAGCAAAGAAACGTCCTGGCTAAGAACTTTGGAACAGACGTTGTGGCGAAAGGCTTTGGGCTTGCCCAATTTGGTACCTGTTGATGCCATTCGTAATTTAGTAGGTCTCATTACACTAACTACTCTGAACATTATTTCTGCTTGTTTATTTTATTTGAAAATATTGGGGAAACAAAATCATCGTAATTCTATTTATTCCTATTTTTCAGATCAAATAGGTTTTACTGACCCTCACTTGACCATAAAGTCTTGAGTGGAAGAAATTGGTAAATTCTTTAAAGAGATAAGATGTACAGCAGATCTCTCTGAAAATTATGGTATTAAGTGTAAGAGATTAAGGAAAAGGATGCTATTATGCTATCTGGGAAAGTAAGGTTCTCACGATAAATAATGCAAAGCTTTCCAATGGAAGCTGCCTGCAGTTATATAAAGAAAATTGCAAAATACAAAGGTGAGGTGTTTCATATGTTGCTTAGACTTGGCCAACTCCCTACCCTCTCAAGTATCGGTGCTTGGACTAGTTTTGCACCTGCTGAATGGTTAGGTTGACTATCTAATGTAGAGGTAGAAACCCCATGACATTTTTTGATGAATTGTAGCACTTTCATTGATACACATGAACAGCGTTATGAGAAGCTCTCCTATGATTTGCAATATTTTCACACTGATTAGTTTTGGCGACTTATTCATGCTGGTGAAAATTTGGTAATGAATTTGACCATTTATTATATCTGCCAACATATTTCTAAACGTATTAAGGATATTATATACTTGTATATTAATAATCTGTTGTTTCATTCATGTTGCTTATGCATATGATGATGATTTTATATAATTATGATTTTATATATTGTAATGTGATATCTTGTTTTATGATAACAAATTGTATCTGAATTTTATCTGATTGTATTGGTGTTAAAAGGTTATAGTTAACCAATAAAACAGTAACAAAAATAACACTGTGAGGCCCGATACAGCAACACGTTTTGTGTTACTTTGTGATAAAGCTTACTCAAAGAGTTCCAGAGGGTTATGCTTTGCTGGTGAGGGGTAGGTATTTGGTGGTAATGCCATGGGCATTAACTAAGCCATGGCTAGTCATTGGCTGGGTAAATGGCCAAACACACCCATAAAATGTGTGTTTGTCCACACATTTTATCTCTATCCTATCTGTGTTCCACTGCATGAGTTCTGGCTTGCACCTAATAGGCAAAAGTCTCTGAAGTAATTATAACTTCCATCATTGCTCTGGCCAGCCTTCCATAACATTGTTTGCAAATAAACATTGGCCCTGTCTGTAAGGTGAGAGGCCCTCCCCAAACTGCTGGCCCATAAGGACTAAAGATGCATGTGGTTGCTTGTGTTCCAGTTCAGAAGAGACATGGCCTAGCGATGCGATTGACCTGCACCTTTTAGTGGCAATACCAAGAGCCATTTGCTAATGGCTTGTCCCCTTCTGTAATGGCACAGAGATAAAATAGAATTATGGCATGCAATGTTGCGCAGAGCAATGGTAGTGGTAATGTTTAATTCAAAGCCTTACATCTATCATTTTTTGATTGTACTACACTTATCCTGTCAGAATTACCTTGTTGTTACTATCAACCTTATCCTTTCACTTATACTCAAGTATTTAATGCAGCAGAATATATACTTTGAATGTCATTTGTAAGGGCCCCCAGTCAGTTGAAGAGTCTTCTGCAGAAATCTGTGTTCAAGCAGCATCACTTGTCGTTTTTTTTTTATATAGTTAACCATTTTCTTTGGCATGATGTGAAAAACGGCTATATCCCCACAAAAAATAAACATACTTTAAATTACAGAAACCACAATTGTGATCTTAGGTTTTATAACATAGTTGTAGGTAGCCTGCTTGAATAAGTGTGCTACCTCACTTAGAGTAGTGAATGGCCCTCCATCTCCCCGGTCATTTGTGCTTTCATGGCTGTGGGGCATAAATCATTGTCCAGGGCAAGCAAACAAATCCTAGCTGGGCCTTCTGCAGTTCAGCCTCTTGGAATGATGTCTCTTAGGTTGCAGCTGCATGTTTAGAGGGAAATCCAACCCCCGGACTACCACACTCCCACTCCCTCGGGTCCCTGTGGTGCTGTCACGATCCATGTCCCTGACCCCCTCAGGTATAACAGCCCCCTGGCAGCAGTGGGGCTAAAGCGCTTCACACTGGCCCCAAGGGCCTTAAAATGCCATCACAAACGTACATGGAGTCAGTCCTGGTGCTTTCGGTGCCAGGCTCATTATAAGGAATAAAGTAATACCAGTTTTGGACCTTAATCCAACATAGAGGCCTATTACACAGCTCAGTTCTTTAGAACCAAGCCATGCGGTTTAGTTTTTTTTTAGTGTGGCTGGCCCTGGAACTACTTGGCCTGGAACTACTTTACCTGGGCTATTTAAACCACACCCAAAGAGCAGAAAACGCTTTGCGTTATTCTGCACTCCTTCAGCGTAACGCTCACTGTGTCTAGCTCCGGATCATCTGCTTCTCCGGCGGCCCGATCTTAAAGCCCTACATCCGAATTCCATTAATAACCTGGAAGAATCAGCATTAGCAAGCAAGAACACTTACCTGTGAATTAACCGGCCTTGAATGCATCCTGTGCTTCGCTTACCTCGCCCATCTCTGGAGTTCGCCGCAACCTGCAAAGGTAAAGAAACAAGGACAGCATTAATAACAATTCTTACCTGGGCAAGCAGTGAGTACTGGCAGCACCCTGCGCTTCTCTTACCTCGCTCATCTCTGGGTTTCACCGCAACCTGCAAGGGAGAAGGAACAAGGTCAGCATTAACAAAGCACTTCCCTGGGCAAGCAGCGCTTCAATAGCTCATCACTCCGGAACATCACCGCAACCTGTACAAAGAAGAGAAGAGAACACAGGTTATCAATTAACACAAATAAACAGCGCAGCACTCCGCGCATCAATAACTCACTGTAGTCTTTGCCATCGGCGCAGCAACTCCGAGATCGCAACCATCCCTGTGAAAACAAAAGAGACATTGTAAGGGAACAGCGTACTGGAGCAAGCCCCCGAAAAGACCGAAAAGACAGAGAAAACGGAGGGAAAGAAAGAGACAGACTAAAGACGGAAAAGACATTATAACTCACCTGGAAGACAGCAAGCAGAGTCAGAGTCACAGCCTGTTTGGACCCAGCATAAGGGCACACGGACCAGTGAAGCAACTAGGTCCACGGAACACCCGCACCAACCACGTGCCCCTGCACAGAGACGCAGGACAGAGAGTTCAACGCACAAAAACCTAAGGTGAGCAATAACCCCAAGGGAGGGGATTTAGACCAGAGGGAAGTGGGAGTCCACCGATCACAGAACCAGTATCGTAACCCTCCATTCTCCTGTTAAAGGTGCTAACCAACATCTGGCGCATAACCAAGCAGAGAGGGGTCCGGGATAGCACTTAGAGCTCTATCCAGTATCGTGTGGCGCCCTGTGGATACCAGGTGAGCATGACAGAACGCAAAGCCTCAATTAAAACATCCACCTGGGCGTCATGGAAACATCAGAGACTGACCAACTAGCCCAGTTACTGGTAGAATTACGGGCCGAGGTGCACTCCGCCTGGCAAGAAACCAATGCTCTTAGAAGGGAGTTGATTGTCACCAAGGACCGCACCGATGAATTAGCCAGACAATTGCTCCAAACACAGGCTGGGCAGGCTCCGTTGCCAGGAAGTATTCCGTCGGTTCCAGCCACATCCGTCAATCCAGTGCAGGTGGTCCTCCCTGGGGCAGTTCCTTTGACCCCACCGGCACGTTTTACATGGGACCCAAGAAAATATGCAGTATTCATGAACCAGTGCCACCTCCATTTTCTTTGTAGACCCGGAGCCTTCCCTAACGATCAGTCGCAGGTTGCCTTCATTCTGTCATATCTGAGTGGCAGTGCCGCAGACTGGTCCATACCATTAGTAAGCCAGGAATAGCCAATCCTATGGGATTTCAGGGGGTTTCAAGAGGAGATGGAAAAGCTGGTCGCCCAACATACCCAGGGCCAAGCTCTGGATAACAAACTTCTGTCCCTCCGCCAAGGCAGCCAAGATTTGTCAACATATATCGCCACTTTTAAAAGACTTGTCGTTGAAACTGGGTGGCCTGAGGAGAAACAAACAAAGTTATTCCATCAAGGATTACGGGGGGGGAATTGAAAGACGTCCTAGCTCAGGTGGTAAACTCACCAAAAGACTGTGCAGAGTTCATCAACCGAGTGGTGCAGCTAGACCACAGGCTGCAAAATCGAAGGACATATCGAGCCAGAACAGAGAATCGGACTGTGTATGTACGCTCAAAGGAGAACAGTCCGCGTTCACCAGAAAACACTTTGGAACCCATGCAAATTGGGGGGGGTACGGAGCCATTTAACCAAAGCCAAAAGAGACAAAAAGAGACAACAGCAATTATGCCTGTACTGCGGGAAATCAGGTCACTTCATCAGAGAATGTCCTGTAAAACCACTAGGGGAACAGTTGGAGCTACAGAGAAAGAAGGAGGAGAAGAAGAGTCAGAAAACCTCCAGGCACGGCGAGCGTAGAGGTGCATTTGACGAGTGAATGAAAAGAGCCACAGACCTCACACCTTACCCTGCCTGTGATTTTGATCATTCACCAACAACTGTCTCGGATGCATGCTGTGGAGGCATACATAGACAGCAGAGCCATTGGTAACTACATAGACCAAGGCCTGGCAACAAGGATGGGGCTTCCCCTCTGTCAGAAAACGACAACTGAGAAGGTTGCCACTGTCGACGGCACAGAGATAGCTTCTGGTCTTGTAACTCAACGCACAGTAGAATTGACCCTTCTGTGCCAAGGCGGACATCGGGAAGCCATTGTCTCTGACCTTATCAAGGCCCCTCAGTTCCAGGTGATTCTAGGGATGCCGTGGTTGGTGGCTCACAATCCTAACATCGACTGGCGAGCCAAGAAATTAGCCTTCTCCAATGAGTGTGCTCATCCATGCTACCAAGTGGAAATGCCATCCTCTGACCCAGAGACAACTGTCCAAGATAAAGAGGCGTTGGTACTAAGTGTAACAAGTACACTACCAAGCGAATTACATGATTTCCAAGACGTTTTCCAAAAATAACAGGCTAACACCTTACCCCCTCACTGTTACGCTCACCTGGCTCCCACAGGGGCGTCGGTCGGATCCGGACGGCTGCGGTCTCCACCAACGTGATGCGTAGTGCACAGATAACTAACTGGACTGGCCCTCCTAATCTTGTCTGTGTGACCCGTAGAAGTATTCTCCTGCAAGTGGAGAGATGGATTTAGCCACCCGTGAATTCAAGTGATGGCACCCCCCAGTGTCCTCCCAACTAATCACCTCCGAAGTGCCCCCTCAGCAATCTCACCTTATATTCTTGAAAGATGAGCTCTCCATCCTGCATGGATTGCAGGGGCCCGTTGATGCCAGTTACTTCACTGGTTTGAAGGCGTGGGAGAGTTCCGGAGAGTATTGACTCTAATGTTCCTGGCAAAGTCCAGTACATATCAAGTTCATAGAGTTCAATATGTCCGATGTTTCACTCTTGTCACCCCTTCCTTCCTTGTCTTGCAGCTGAGATCGTGAGAAGATGCCCTCGTGGCAGCTGGCGGCGCTCAGGTAAGAGTCTGTGTTACCCGATGCTGTCCGGTAAATGTTTCACGGGTTTAACGTGTTGTTTTCTCTCTCTTTGCAGGTGCGGCAAATGAAGATGTGGAGATTTATAGAATAATGCCTCCGGTGGTAAATCAGGTAAGTATATGGTGATAAGAGTTATATTTGTTGGTTTTCTCGGCTCACCTTGTTGTTTTCTTTTGTCCCTCAAGTGCCAGAGTTCGGCAAAGAAATGATGGAGGCAGCGCCGAATCAAAAGATGCTGCGAGGACTGGTGAGTATGGCGCGGCGCTGCAGCTGGAGATGCGACGCGTACAGAAATGATGTTCTTTCCAGGTCCGGAGGCGAGATGGATCCGGAATCAGGTGAGGAATTCGAAAATAGTTGGTTTTCAAACCTTGTCCTTTTCATTCCTCTTTGTTTTAGGAGCTCCAGATTCGAGGCGGGAGTGGCAGAAGACTGGATGCAGACTGCAGGCACGGTGAGCCTTACGCTGCTGGATGCAGAATAACGCGAAGCGTGTGCTGTTGTTCGGGCGTGGTTTAAATAGCCTCCAAAGTAGTTCCAGATAAGAAGTTCCCTAGAACCACGCCCGGGTAAAAAATAGTCCCTGTAATAAAAATGTTCCCATCCAGGCCTCACGTTGGCTTGGACTCACTAGCATCATGGTCTGCATCAGGTAAGTGAAGTCTATGAGCCTGGCGCCTATGGCGCCAGGACTGATTTCTATGATGAGCCTGGCGCTTAAGGCGCCAGGACTGAACCCAAACAGCCCCCAGCCGGGGCTGTTGGGGTTTTAATAAGTATCTGGATGCCTGCTCCCGGAGCTGATGGGCTCGGTCCAGATTCCCGGTGGTAGACATCATGACACTCACAGGCCATATGACTATCAGATCGACCTCATACCTGGTCCAAAAATCCTGTGTAGTCGAATTTATGCACTCACCGAACCTGAAAATCTCCACTTGAAATCATATCTGGACCAACACCTGGGAAACGGTTTTATCCGCACATCCAAATCCCGGCAGCCTCACCCCTATTCTTCGTACCCAACAAGGAGGGGGACTTGAGAATGTGCATTGACTACTGCGAACTAAACCAGGTAACAGTTAAAAACCATTATCCTCTACCCCTTATCCCAGAAATGCTGGACCAAGTCAAGGATGCCCAAATTTACACCAAATTGGACCTCAGGGGGGCATACCATCTCGTCCGTGTAAAGAAAGGAGACGAATGGAAGACCACCTTTCGTACTAAGTATGGGCTGTACGAATATATGGTGATACCCTTTGGGCTTTGCAACCCTCCCGCCACATTCCAGTACTTCATGAACGATGTACTAGGGGAATTGATCGACATATGTGCCTAGTTTACATCGACGACATCTTGGTGTACTCCTCTTCTAAACAGGCCCATGTCAGGCACATTTGCTCCGTCCTTGCGAAACTCTGACAGCACCAGCTATACGCCAAACTTGAAAAATGCTCCTTCCATGTCACCGAAGTCGAGTTCCTTGGTTTTGTCCTCACTCCCAGTGGTGTCCGGGTGGATATGCACAAAGCTGGCCATCACGGTCTTCAGTCAAAGTCATCCCGGGTTTCCCCCAGATTGTTCACCCAATCACTTCTTTATTATGAAAAAACCACAAACTGTTCCAATGGACAGAAGAGGCGGAGAAGGCCTTCCAGGAACTCAAGAAAAGATTTACCTCAGCCCCGGTGCTACGACACCCCCACCCAGATCTCCCATATTTAGTGGAAACAGATACCTCCAGCATGGCAATGGGGGCTGTTCTTTCCCAAAGGGATCCCAAAACAGGCCAGTTAGATCCCGTGGCCTTTTGGTCGCGAAAATGTACTACACCTGAACTTAACTATGCAATAACAGACAAGGAACTCCTACGGATCAAGGCAACCTTTAAGGCTTGGCGGCATTACCTCTTAGGCGCCAGACATACCATCACAGTAATCACCGACCATCGCAACCTACAATACCTCAAGACGGCAAAGGCTCAATCATCCCGTCAACTCCGATGGGCTTTATTCTTCGCCGAATATGATTACATAATCACGTACCGACCTGGAGTCCAGAACGGAAAAGCCTACGCCCTATCCCGCATGGGTATTGATGAGAACGCATATTCAACCCCAGACCCGGTGGCCATTATTCCAGGTGACGTGACAAACTACTAGGACTTACAACACCGTTATCTCTGGACGAACTCCAAAAGGAAATTCAGCTCCTAATGAACACCGAGGCTCTACAAGACTGGACCACTGAAGGTGAACATTACACAACAAAGAACCAACTCCCATATTCCAGAGGGCATTTATATCTACCGAATAAGGCACTACAAGAACAAGTAATTTCTGGTTATCACGATCCCCCGATTGAAGGACATCCAGGAATTGCCAAGACCCTAGCCAAGGCGAAAATACATTATTGGTACTGGCGAAAGGTCATTACGCAGTTTATTCTGTCATGTGGCATTTGTGCACAGAATAAATCCTAGAAACAAAGACCTGCATGCCTTCTTCAACCCCTGGACATTCCACCTGCACCTTGGCACACACTCTCCCTCGATTTCATCAAAGATCTGCTTCCCTGTCAAGGGTTCAACACTATCTTAGTGGTTGTTGACCTATTCTCTAAAATGGCCCATTTCATTCCGCTTAAGGGTCTACCAAACGCATCCAGTCTGGCAAAGGTATTTTTAGAGCAAATCGTACGATTACATGCTTTCCCCTCCGTCCTGATTTCTGACCGAGGGAGTCAGTTCATTTCTAACTTCTGGAGGAAGAGTTGTGCAATTGCCCAAATCAATATTCATCTGTCTACTAGTCACCATCCCCAAACTGATGGCCAAATGGAGCGGACGAATCAGACAGTAGAGCAATACCTACGGTGCATGTTACATCAGAATATGCCTACCAGAACTCGCTACACACCAGCACCGGACAGAGTCCTTTCTATACCGTATATGGAAGGCACCCACGTACTTCCGAATTAGATACCCCCATGGCTTTGGAAATTCCAGCGGTGAAGACTTTACATACGACCATCACTCAAGCCTTCAAAAAGGCAGCAGAACACTTGATCCAAGCCAAAGAAAGACAGAAAAGATTCTCTGATCAACATCGAAGAAAAGCCCCAGACTACCAAGTCGGAGATGAAGTCTGGTTGGCGTCTCAGCATGTGCCCATAGAAGGAACTCGAACATTTCGTCCCAGATATCTAGGGCCCTATACCATCAAGGCTATTATAAATCCGGTGGCAGTAAAACTAGTTTTACCACCAAATATGCAGATCCATCCCGTATTCCATGTGTCACTCTTAAAACCTGTTCAGCCTGGAACTCAGGTCAAAATACCACCAAATCGGGTACTGGTTAACAGAGAACCCGAATTTGAAGTCAAGGTCATCCTAGATTCTAAACTCTCCAGGTCCAAGTTATATTACTTAGTGGACTGGAAGGGATACGGCCCTCAGGACAGGACATGGGAGCCTAGCGAGCACGTCCATGCGCTACGCCTGGTACAACCATTTAATCGGAACCATCCGACCAAACCAGGGCCAGATGGAGGACATTCCTTGAGAGGGGCCTTAAGGGGGAGTGTTGTCACAATCCATGCCCCTCACTCCCTCAGGTATAACAGCCCCCTGACAGCAGTGGGGCTAAAGCCCTTCACACTGGCCCCAAAGGCATTAAAACTCCATCAGAAACATACATGGAGTCAGTCAGGCTTATTATCAGGAATAAAGTAATACCAGTTTTGTACCTTAATCCAACATAGAGGCATATTACACAGCTCAGTTCTTTAGAACCAAGCCATGTGGTCTAGTGTTTTGGGTGTGGCCGGGCCTGGAACTACTTGGCCTTGAACTACTTTACCTAGTCTATTTAAACCACACTCAAACATTCGCGCTATTCTGCACTCCTGCAGCGTAATGCTCATCGTGTCCAGCTCCTGCTCATCTGCTTCTCCAGCGGCCCGATCCTGAAGCCCTAGATCCAGATTCCATTAATAACCTGGAAGAACAAGAACAGCATTAGCGAGCAAGAACACTTACCTGTGAAGTAACCGGCCTTGAATCCATCCTGCGCTTTGCTTACCTTGCCCATCTCCGGACTTCGCTGCAACCTGCAAAGAAACAAGGACAGCATTAATAACAATTCTTACCTGGGCAAGCAGCGTGTCCTGGCAGCACCCTGAGCTTCTCTTACCTCGCCCATCTCCGGGTTTCACCGCAACCTGCAAGGGAGAAGGAACAAGGTCAGCATTAACAAAGCACTTACCTGCGCAAGCAGCGCTTCGATCGCTCATCACTCCGGAACATCACTGCAACATCACTGCAACCTGTACAAAGAAGAGAAGATAACACAGGTTTGCAATTAACACCAATAAACAGCTCAGTGCTCCGCGCATTAATAACTCACTGTGGTCTTTGCCATTGGCGCGGTGACTCCGAGATTGCAACCATCCCTGTGAAAACAAAAGAGACATTGTTAGAGAACAGTGTAGTGGAGCAAGATGCCGAAAAGACACAGAAAACAGAGGGAAAGAAAGAGACAGAATAAAGACGGAAAAGACATTATAACTCACCTGGAAGACAGCAAGCAGAGTCAGAGTCACAGCCGGTGTGGACCCGACATAAGGGCACATGGACCAGTGAAGCAACTAGGTCCACGGAACACCCACACCAACCACACACCCCTGCACAGAGACGCAGGACGTAGAGTTCAACGCACAAAAACCTAAGGTGAGCAATAACCCCAAGGGAGGGGATTTGGACCCGAGGGAAGTGGGAGTCCACCCATCACAGAACCAGTATCTTAACCCTCCATTCTCATGTTACAGGTGCTACCCAACGTCTGGCACATAACCAAGCAGAGAGGGGTCCAGGATAGTGCTTAGACCTCATCCAGTATTGTGTGGTGCCCCCGTGGATACCAGGTAACAGGGGCTTGTGGGATGTTTTTACCCATGCATCCAAGCCCTACCATAAAACTGTGCAGTACTGGCATGGAAAACATCATGATGGCCAGAACTCCCCAGAGAGTGCACAGGGAAAACATGAAGAATAGGCTGCCACCCATTTTTGCCTATGTTGTGAGCACAGGAGGGCACTGCCTAAAAACCACCATTGGGCTACACACACAGTAGCCTGAAACCATTGGGAATGGCAATGCTGATTGCCAAAAAGCAACTCCGAACTGTGGGGAATTCATTTTCTTAATCCCAAAAATGGTTGCAATACCGGTACTCACCACTATCAGAAAGCCGGCGTTTTAAAACCACCAGACTTTTGTGTAAAACTGAACAGAGGAATCCAAACCAGACCAAGGAAAGACTTGCTAAGAGGTGGATACAATGTAAAACTATATTCTGAAATGACTTGAAGGAAGTAGTTATTTAATGTATAGGTAAAAATTGTAAGTTTGATTTAAACTGGGAACTAAAGTGACATTTAGCTGAATTCTGCCTGACAACTACCCCCGACAGGAGAAACCTGCTCAGCCACTCTTCCCAGGCCTAGCTGCATCCTGCTTCCCCACCAAAAGGAGTTGACACCTCTCTGATTAGATTAGGGGAGGGGCACCGGCAGGAGGTTGCACAAAGCCTTGTCCTGGACTCAGGCAAATGTTATATTGGGGGGGCCGTAAAGTGGCTTCCTCTTGGGAGAAGTGGGAGGAGAAGTGCCTCTGGGAGCCACCCGAGCTGGAGGCGGGGGCAGACAGAAGCTTCCCCCATGTTATTGTTATTGTTATTGTTATTTTGCACTTATATAGCGCCTTATATACCATTGGTATGGTCTGAAGGCGCTGGTAGGTTGAAGGCCCTTGGGAACCGCAGTTCAGATCAGTAGAGAGAGTAGGGAGAGTCAAAAGGTGCGTGCGAGCACCGGATATGTGTGCAGCTCGTGCGGTACTTGTGTAATAGCTGCTTCTTATCGGTAGGTGTGGTGGTTGAGAGATCAGGAGAATGTGTTCGTTCTGGCAGGATTTATCCGGAACGGATGTGGCTGCGTTAGGCCTGAGGAAAACGCCTGGCTGGGGGTGTGAGACCAGCAGTGTTTACATAGAATGATGTGGAGTAAGCGGCGGATGTTCGTATGAGAACAGTTATACCGAATGGTGTCATAGTATCTCTGTATTCTAGTTGAGTGGTGAGGTAAAGGAGAGAGTAAGCATGGTGGTGTGATATGATGGGTTGTATGCTTTTTCAATGTGCAAACTTCTAAATGCAACTTTCCCATAGAGGCTACTGGGCGAAACTTCTAAGTACAATTTTCCACACAGAGGCAATTGGGTCCACTTCTAAATTCAATTTATCAGAGAGGGTATTTGGCACACTTCTAAATGTAACTCTCACAGAGGCTATTGGGTACACTTCTAAATGCAATTTTCACGGAGCATCTACTGGGCACACTTCTAAATTCAAGTTTTCAGAGGCTATTGGTCAAACTTCTAAATGCAACTTTCCAGAGTGTCTATTGGATTCACTTCTATAATCAACTTTCACAGATGCTATTGGTAGCACTTCTAGATACAACTTTCAAAGCGTGGCTATTGGGCATACTTTCTAAGTGCGGCTTTCACAGAGGATATTGGGCCCATATCTAAATTCAATTTTCCACAGAGAGGCTATTGGGCGCACTATTAAAATCAATTTTCCAGTGAGGCTATTGGGAACATTTCTAAATTCAATTTACCAGAGGGGCTATTGGGCACACTTCTAAATGTAACTCTCACAGAGGTTATTGGGTACACTTCTAAATTTCACAGAGGGGGTATTGGGCGCCCTTCTAAGTGCAACTTTCACAGAGTGGTTATTGTGGACACTACTAAATTCACAGCGAGCTTATTGGGCATACTTCAAATGCAACTTTTGAGAGTGTGTATTGGGCACACTTCTAAATGCAACTTTCACAGAGGATCTTGGGCACACTTCTAAATTCCATTTACCAGAGAGGCTATTGGGCACATTTCTAAAATTCAAGGAGAGGCTATAGGGCACACTTTCTAAATGCAACTTTCACATGCTAACATTCACAATTCCATCTAGATGGGGCGCAGGCCAATATTCACAAGTCCATCTAGGAGCGGACATGCTAATATTTCACATTTCTATCTAGGTGTGGACATGCTAACAAATCTATCTAAGAGTGGGCATGCTAACTTTCTCAATTCCATCTAAGAGTGGGCATGCTAACATTTCTCAATTCCATCCAGGTGCGGACATGCTAACTTTCACAATTCCATCTAAGAGTGGGCATGCTAACATTTCTCAATTCCATCCAGGTGCGGACATGCTAACTTTCACAATTCCATCTAAGAGTGGGCATGCTAACATTTCACATTTCTATCTAGGTGTGGACATGCTAACAATTCTATCTAAGAGTGGGCATGCTAACTTTCTCAATTCCATCCAGGTGCGGACATGCTACTTTTCACAATTCCATCTAAGAGTGGGCATGCTAACATTTCTCAATTCCATCTAGAGTGGACATGTTAACATTCTCAATTCCATCTAGGTGCGGACATGCTAATTTCACAATTCCATCTAAGAGTGGGCATGCTAACATTTCTCAGTTCCATCTAGGTGCGGACATGCTAATATTATGGCAGTCTATGTTATTTGGGGGTAAGATAGAGTGGCATGGGCTTTCTGGAGTGGAGTGATTGCTCTACTCCCCACCCATCCCACACTCACGGTTTTGGTGGTGTCTGTTAGCTGCTGGCTTCCTTGGCGTCCCCTGCGGACACCTGCAGACACATCTTGGAGCCGCCTCTGTTGGAGCCGCCCTTGGCCTTGGGGCCCTTAGCCGCTGGGGGCTGCCGGGCAGAGGGCTGCCCTGGGAGAACCAGTGATAAAG
This sequence comes from Ambystoma mexicanum, assembly GCF_040938575.1. Taxonomy (NCBI): domain Eukaryota; kingdom Metazoa; phylum Chordata; class Amphibia; order Caudata; family Ambystomatidae; genus Ambystoma; species Ambystoma mexicanum. The sequence continues at coordinate 714,062,375 of NC_090931.1, forward strand.
GACGAGGGGCCTATCAGAGGGGGGGGTGGGAGGGATGGGACCATGAGGAGATTTTAGAGGAGGGGAAGGGGGGACCGACTCACCTGCTCCTAGGATGGGAAATAGGAGCAGGTGCAGGAAGCGGGTTGGTACACCGACGCTGCCTCGGCCAAAACAACCAATCAGGGGCAGGGGGCGGGATGGGAAGAACCAGGAGCGGGCTGGGGAGCTCGGGGCACGCAGGGGCCTGGAGGCATTTTTGGGGTGGAAAAACGCATGGAAAGGGTCGCGCATGGATGGGAGGGGGGAGCGAGAGGGGAAGAACCAGGAAGCGGGCTGGGGAGCTCGGGGCACGCAGGGGCCTGGAGGCATTTTTGGGGGGGAAAAAAGCATGGAAAGGGTCGCGCAAGGGGGGACCGACTCACCTGCTCCTAGGATGGGAAATAGGAGCAGGTGCGGGAAGCGGGTTGGTACACCGACGCTGCCTCGGCCAAAACAACCAATCAGGGGCGGGGGGCGGGATGGGAGGCAGGAGCGAGAGGGGAAGAACCAGGAAGCGGGCTGGGGAGCTCGGGGCACGCAGGGGCCTGGAGGCATTTTTGGGGGGGAAAAACGCATGGAAAGGGTCGCGCAAGGGGGGACCGACTCACCTGCTCCTAGGATGGGAAATAGGAGCAGGTGCAGGAAGCGGGTTGGTACACCGACGCTGCCTCGGCCAAAACAACCAATCAGGGGCAGGGGGCGGGATGGGAGGCGGGAGCGAGAGGGGAAGAACCAGGAAGCGGGCTGGGGAGCTCGGGGCACGCAGGGGCCTGGAGGCATTTGGGGGGGGGGGAAACGCATGGAAAGGGTCGCGCATGGATGGGAGGGGGGAGCGAGAGGGGAAGAACCAGGAAGCGGGCTGGGGAGCTCGGGGCACGCAGGGGCCTGGAGGCATTTTGGGGGGGGGGGAACGCATGGAAAGGGTCGCGCATGGATGGGAGGGGGGAGCGAGAGGGGAAGAACCAGGAAGCGGGCTGGGGAGCTCGGGGCACGCAGGCGCCTGGAGGCATTTTTTGGGGGGGAAAAACGCATGGAAAGGGTCGCGCAAGGGGGGACCGACTCACCTGCTCCTAGGATGGGAAATAGGAGCAGGTGCAGGAAGCGGGTTGGTACACCGACGCTGCCTCGGCCAAAACAACCAATCAGGGGCAGGGGGCGGGATGGGAAGAACCAGGAAGCGGGCTGGGGAGCTCGGGGCACGCAGGGGCCTGGAGGCATTTTGGGGGGGGAAAAACGCATGGAAAGGGTCGCGCATGGATGGGAGGGGGGAGCGAGAGGGGAAGAACCAGGAAGCGGGCTGGGGAGCTCGGGGCACGCAGGGGCCTGGAGGCATTTTTTGGGGGGGAAAAACGCATGGAAAGGGTCGCGCAAGGGGGGACCGACTCACCTGCTCCTAGGATGGGAAATAGGAGCAGGTGCGGGAAGCGGGTTGGTACACCGACGCTGCCTCGGCCAAAACAACCAATCAGGGGCGGGGGGCGGGATGGGAGGCGGGAGCGAGAGGGGAAGAACCAGGAAGCGGGCTGGGGAGCTCGGGGCACGCAGGGGCCTGGAGGCATTTTTGGGGGGAAAAAATGCATGGAAAGGGTCGCGCAAGGGGGGACCGACTCACCTGCTCCTAGGATGGGAAATAGGAGCAGGTGCAGGAAGCGGGTTGGTACACCGACGCTGCCTCGGCCAAAACAACCAATCAGGGGCAGGGGGCGGGATGGGAGGCGGGAGCGAGAGGGGAAGAACCAGGAAGCGGGCTGGGGAGCTCGGGGCACGCAGGGGCCTGGAGGCATTTGGGGGGGGGGAAACGCATGGAAAGGGTCGCGCATGGGTGGGAGGGGGGAGCGAGAGGGGAAGAACCAGGAAGCGGGCTGGGGAGCTCGGGGCACGCAGGGGCCTGGAGGCATTTTGGGGGGGGGGAAAACGCATGGAAAGGGTCGCGCAAGGGGGGACCGACTCACCTGCTCCTAGGATGGGAAATAGGAGCAGGTGCAGGAAGCGGGTTGGTACACCGACGCTGCCTCGGCCAAAACAACCAATCAGGGGCAGGGGGCGGGATGGGAAGAACCAGGAAGCGGGCTGGGGAGCTCGGGGCACGCAGGGGCCTGGAGGCATTTTGGGGGGGGGGAAAACGCATGGAAAGGGTCGCGCATGGATGGGAGGGGGGAGCGAGAGGGGAAGAACCAGGAATCGGGCTGGGGAGCTCGGGGCACGCAGGGGCCTGGAGGCATTTTGGGGGGGAAAAACGCATGGAAAGGGTCGCGCAAGGGGGGACCGACTCACCTGCTCCTAGGATGGGAAATAGGAGCAGGTGCGGGAAGCGGGTTGGTACACCGACGCTGCCTCGGCCAAAACAACCAATCAGGGGCGGGGGGCGGGATGGGAGGCGGGAGCGAGAGGGGAAGAACCAGGAAGCGGGCTGGGGAGCTCGGGGCACGCAGGGGCCTGGAGGCATTTTTGGGGGGGAAAAACGCATGGAAAGGGTCGCGCAAGGGGGGACCGACTCACCTGCTCCTAGGATGGGAAATAGGAGCAGGTGCAGGAAGCGGGTTGGTACACCGACGCTGCCTCGGCCAAAACAACCAATCAGGGGCAGGGGGCGGGATGGGAGGCGGGAGCGAGAGGGGAAGAACCAGGAAGCGGGCTGGGGAGCTCGGGGCACGCAGGGGCCTGGAGGCATTTTTTGGGGGGGAAAAACGCATGGAAAGGGTCGCGCAAGGGGGGACCGACTCACCTGCTCCTAGGATGGGAAATAGGAGCAGGTGCAGGAAGCGGGTTGGTACACCGACGCTGCCTCGGCCAAAACAACCAATCAGGGGCAGGGGGCGGGATGGGAAGAACCAGGAAGCGGGCTGGGGAGCTCGGGGCACGCAGGTGCCTGGAGGCATTTTGGGGGGGGAAAAACGCATGGAAAGGGTCGCGCATGGATGGGAGGGGGGAGCGAGAGGGGAAGAACCAGGAAGCGGGCTGGGGAGCTCGGGGCACGCAGGGGCCTGGAGACATTTTTGGGGGGGAAAAACGCATGGAAAGGGTCGCGCAAGGGGGGACCGACTCACCTGCTCCTAGCTTTGGAACCTAAACCACACCCATCTGGGCCAGAGCATAATTTTAAAAAAGATGGATAATTCATAGTACGGACTTGTCAGAATTATATAAGTAATATCATTATTCTTGTGATTTTTCTGTGCACGTTTTAAGAGGTGTCAGGACCCTGTGGTGTATGCTGGGGGGTTGCTAGCGGAAAATAGGGTCTTACTCCAAATGTCTGCATGTTAAAAATCTGCCACTTCATCAATTAATGTCCATACTCCTTGCGCACATGTGTGTAATTTTTGGTAAATGTCCGATATTGGTAAACCAGTCAAAAAGCGCAAAATGTTGTCATTTTTGAATGCAAGCCCCCAGGAAGATCAGAGGCGGACAAGCATGGACCATACGGAATATATAATGTGTACATGTAATTTCAACAAATTGTGTATCTGGGAAATATGTATTTGAATCAAATATAGATTTGTGGGCAAATTGACCAGGGGAGGATCCTCTGACCCATAAACAGACCTCATCATGATGACAATCCATTTCCTTCCCCCAATCATGGGAGAGGGGAGAATTGGGCCAATGACAAGTAGAGAGGGGCAGGCTCAGTTATGCCACGCACACACCCACTTCCAAAACGCATAAAAAGAGACTGCTGGGACAGTTAGAGACATTCAATTCCATTTTCTGCGGGACGCTCTGCCGGGAGACTCCAGACTTCACAGCCATCAATCTTCAGAGACCAGAAATTTACTTCAGAACTTAAAGCAAGGGCCTAAACCCACAAACTGAGAATTCTTCTCAGCAGGCCTCAGCATCCTTAAAATCATTTGCAAACTATTCCACAGCCGGGCGAGCTGTCTGAATTCTTTGCCAAGAACCTTTGCCAGTACCCAGAAAGCAGTGTTACATCCAGAATCTGCTTGATCCGGACCAGAAAGCAGAGCAGTATCCAGAACCAGAGGCTGCTGTATTCAGAGAGGCTAGACCAGCAGAGCAGAGCTGACCCAGACAGCTGTGAGCAGAACCAGAGATCCGGATCGCTGTGAGCAGAACCGGTGCCTGATTGACCCGCCGAGCAGACAGAACCGCCGCCGGACGTGTTGACCAGATCCGTGACGAGGCCTATTTCAAATTTATATTGTGAATACCTCACCAATCTCGTAGTTAAAATAATCTAATCCAAACTATTTTAACCTAAGTAGAACTGCCTCCTGGTAATCCTGTCATCTGTCATTCTAAAGCTGCAAACTGTCACCTGTCATTTTGAGTTTTATTTTAAATCCGAAAATCTACCTTTATTAAATCGTCCGTATCTCTGGAACCGTTTGGGCTAGGAGCATTTTAAAGCTGTGATTCTAGGCTTTCCAAAGAACCTAGAACCGACTTCCTACTCCCTATACTTTTTCCGCAATCGCAATTTACGCACTCGCGAAATTTACCGCGATTTGCGATTTGGCTCAATTTCTCCACTTGTCAAAATAGCAGCTCCATTCTTTCCTTTGTTAAAATCCGTTTGCAACCTGGTAATAGCTCATAGAGCATTGCTAAAGTGAGCCTGAACTAATACCAACAAGCATCTCTCACTCACCCTGAATCTCTAGAGGGAATTAAAATCAGTTAGCACATTTTCCCATCCATTGCCATCACATTTAAAAGCATTTTGGGCCTATGTTTCAAACTTCTACCTGTTTCCTCTAAGCTTGCTGGGGGGGAACTGAGTTCCGTATTGTATTTGATTGTATTCCTGAAGACTGTGTGTGTTACTTCCATCTCCTTGCATTGCATATAGGGGGGTGAATTGCCACCAGGGGAAAAGTGAACATATTATCTCTTGTGAAACCATATCAGTTTATTTTCTGTACTGCATTTATTCCACCTTGCATTTCCTTGAAACCATAAAGCATTTCAGCTACCTCATCCTCTATACTACTCCTAAGTAATCAAGTGTACCACTGTAACATTACCCTTTGTGGATCCACATCATATGTCTAAGTGTACTATCAGATATTAATTTGTTATAAAAGTGTGACACATATATATTGTTAATTTTTCAAATAAAAATAAACCTTTTAATTTGTAAAACAAACCTACTTCTTGGCTCAGTGGGGTCAGGGGGATTATAGGAGGGGGGTGTTATACAAGAGTTGTCATCCAGAGTACTGAACTGGACATAAAAATACATCAATAAGGGTTTTCCTCAGCATCCCAGACTAGGCATTGACTTAGATGTAGTGTTGATTGAATATCGCTTACAGAAGTGGGGGCTCGTCCAGGATATTCTGGGTTAGATCTATCACTTGTGCAGATTAATACAGTGTGCTAACTGACAGGAGACATACATCCGGTCGGATCACCACACTGTGTTATGCTGTAAAGCACTCCTCAAAGGAACGCTCTAAGGAAACGGTCTGTTTTGCAAAAATAAAATACAAACTTCTGTAAGTCAGGAAGGAACTCAAATTCCAGAATGACGACACTGGTAGACATCAAAATAGCCAGAGAGCACTTCTTACATAAGCTATTTGTGAGAGGTGAGTGGACTCATCAGGACCAAACGGTCTGGTTGCAGGCAATTGCGCAACAGGTCATTGAAACAGGGTCAGATAAATGGAGAGATCAGGGTCCCCTACATGTGGCCCTGAGTGAACTATATATGGCCCCTAAAGCCAAAGATGAACATAATAAGATTGCCAGGATAGCGGCATATTTGTACCTATATATGGGAGCCATGCAGGACAAATGTGCTGAAGGCCAAGATCTGGCAAATAGGCAACAGATGGCGTTAGAGAAGGCCCAATCTGATCTGGACTCTTCTGAGCAGAGGCTGCTCAGGAGCCAGGAGTCAGAAAAGGACAGCAGACAGTACATCACTAAAATAAAGGCGAATATGGATGTGCTGCAACAGGAAAAGGCTGACGAGGATACCAGATTTCTGGCCTTGCAGAAGGAGTACCAAGAAGGTTTGGACTCCCTACTGCAGAGCCAGAAAAAGCTGCAGCAACAGTTAGACTTCAATAGGGCATGTGCTGAGCAGGTAGTCACCCTGCAAAGCCACCTAGATAGGGAGAAGGCAGAGAGCAATAAACTGATTTTGAAAGACCTGGATACACAGGCAGAGTTTGACCAGGAGCGCCAGAAAGCTGGTGCCTTTCAAAGGCAGAGGGACGACCTGGCGTCACAAATGCATGCTCTTGGTCAGGAAAGGGATACCTTAGGCCAGGAAGTCTGCCATTTAAAAAGAAAAATTGAAGAAAATCACTTGGCCCTCCAGGGGCTGGGTGACCTCCAAAAAGTGCATCAGGGCTTGCTAGATCACACCAGGAGGGTGGAGGAGGCTCTGGCAAGAAAGGAGCAGGCCAGTAGGGATGGGACTGAGGAGGTGACCCTCCTGCAGCAGAGACTGGCCCAGTACTCCAGGACCAATCAGGAGGTACAGAGAGAAAATGAGGCTCTCTGTCAGCACAATGATAGGCTCCAGCAACAGGTAGCCATGCAGGAGAGACTGATAGAGTCTAGTAAGGCCTTAACCGAGGAACTGAAAGCGCAGGCTCTTGCATTGCAACAGGGAGCAGGGGCTGATAGAGACGAGGTTCGCTGGGAAAGGGAAACGCCTGAGCATAACCTCAGGAGCCCTGGTACCAGAGGCCTTCATCTCTCCCAGTCCCTGGACTCTGCCACCCCCATGTCCCCTGGCGCGCATGAGCACAGGGCCACAGGAATGGCAGATTACTATCCAGCCAAAAGTATGGGGCTCATAGGCCAGTACCACCCAGGAATGGAGGGGCGGGCATCCGGGTATGGGCACGCAAGCACAGTGCAATTTAGTGGGGAACCCCAGGAGAGTAGGCCCATTAAGGGCATCCTGAAAACCTCTGCCCAGTTAGGTCAGTGGGGGGGGGTACCCATCAAATCCTGGCAGCAAGGAGGGATCTGAAGACTCCTCTGAGCATTACAGGACACAGGAGACCAGGTCCCCACATTCGGCCAGCCATTCCCAGGCTCGCAGAATCCGGGAAAACCTGGCCTCTGGGAGCAGTGCTTCGGAGTCAGAGGATGAATGGACCAGTGTTACCCGAACCAAAAAGGCCAATAAGGCAAAAAGGGCCTTGCTTAAGGACCCATTGAAACAAATAAAGGAGTGTCATCACGCCTTATCATAAGAACGCCAAGTATTCTGTTTGGGAACACTTGGAGCTCTATGAACAAATGATGGAGACTTTCCATTTGAAGGACAGCAGTAGCTGCATCCAGTACGTCAAATGGACCTTCTCACCAGAATACTCCAGTTTCTTTGCAGGGCTGGAGGATCAAAACCATTCAAGGTGGTCCACATACAGGGCGGCTTCTTGAAACATTTTTCTGTGCACAGAAATCCTCAAGAGGCTCGCAAGGCAGCCTACAATTTGCAATGTGGGGAGGATCAGGCCCCACAAGAGTTTGTGCAAGAATTAAAGCGTGCTTTTGCGCAGACCCCCAGAAGGGTGCGCACGGATAGCAGAGAATTTATCAATACGTTTTTCCATGCCTTACCCAAATACATAATGACCCAGCTCGTGGGAGATTTTCATGAGAAAAGATCTTTAGACTGGGTCATTGAACAGGTTATCCGGATCTATGAGGTGCAGAAGCCCATTGAAAATAAAAATAATGCGCAGAAAAACCCCAAAACCAACAGCACCCCTGCTGCTGCCAAGGTGGTGGAGGTAAAGGTTGCCCCCGTTTTAGATTTGGAGATGGGGGGGCCTAAAAACCTGCCTGCACCAAATAATTCACAGCCCAGAAGGCCCTTGGGCCGGTCACAGACAGGGAGTCGAGGAGGTAGTCCCACAAATGGGGTCCCCCGCTCCCCTGACTATGTAAGTCCCTGCTACAAGGGAAACCGACCAATCCTGGGTTATGTGTGGACTCTTCCAGCCCAAGGGGGGGGATCCAGCCAAGCACCTGACCCGGGGAACTTCCCTCCTAACTTCCCCCAGGAGGGCAGAAATTCTCCAAATCGTGGGCAGAACTTTTTCCCCAGGTATCCACCCAATTTCCAGCCCCAAAATCATCCATCCTTCTTTCCCCAATTCCCTGAGCCCAGACAACCTAATCCGGGAGAGGGGAGGCCAAGGATGGAGGGGTACCCAAATCTTCCCAATCCGGGGTACTACCAGAGAAGGGATAGCTACCCTTCGCGGGATCAGCCCAGGGGAGAAAATAGAGCCCCGTATCAGCCTGAGCGGGTTTCACAACTTGAGCGCCAAGTCCAAAATATGGCACGGGATCTGGGTCACATACTGAGGACTCAACAGAACCCTCAGATGAGCATGCCACCGCAGAATGCCCCAAACTCTGGACCTGGTGCTCCAGAATAATGACGGGGGCAGCACCCCGATAACCCACCGGTTCCCAGGGAGGAGGCACAAGGGGAAGGGGGGTGTAAAGCCTTGGAGGACGCTTCCTTCCCAACTTGTAAACAGCCCCTGGAAAACCAGGAACCGGAAACAACATCTCCTGGCCCTGGAAGCCTGCCTCCCAAGGAGCAGAAGGGGGGGTGTAGGAGAAACAAAGTACCCAAACAGGCCCAGTTTGTGGAGGAGGTACAGATCTTCCAATTTGGGGGAGAGGGATCCTCAGAGGATCCTGGGAAAAGGATATTCTCCTTTAGAGATGGGGAACTCCTCCCAAAGAAAAATGTGTCCCAAGGGATGCCAATTCAGACTGGGGAGATATGGAGACTGAGCTACCGCCGCCTATCATCTCATCCCAGAACCGACAATACCAAAATCCCATGGGTCAAACCCATCCTGATGACTGCCTCCAAAAAGCGGGGGTCGGCCCAGAACCCGAAACCATTTCCAGTTGCCAACTTTTTCTTTCAGATTCCCCAGGCTCTCCACAAAATTCTGCCCAAATCTCTTCGCTAGCAATGTCCAAAACCAGAAAGTTAGCCCACCAGTTGTCCAAAAATGTGCATTATCTGTGCCCCCTTGAGGAGAAGGATGGAAGATATTATGCCCCGGTACAAGTACAGGGGCAGGGTACAATTTCGGCACTGGTGGACACTGGATCCCAAGCTACCCTTCTGTCCAAAAGGGCCTTTGATGAACTAAATGCAGGAAGAACTTTGACGGGAAGGAAATTCCTGTCGAGGGGACTGCAGATTTGGGCATCAAAATTGGGCGACACAAGGTGAAACACCCGGTCATAGTAGTGATTCCAGAGGACACCCCTTGTTTACTAGGGAATGACCTCCTGAGAAGGTTGTCACCCCTAATAGATTGTGTAAACACGGTCCTCTGGACCCAGACTAGCCGACCAATAAAATTAAAACAGAGTGTCAACCATGTTAGTTTAAATGGCACCTGCCACATGGTTGAACAAAAATCTGACCAAGTAGAATTTCACTTCCAGAAAAACCAGATTCCCGACGTGACAGTAATAGCAGTAGGACAACAGACTGGTGATGGGGGGTCCTCTCTATTTCTGAAAATCAACCTTCCTTCCAGTTTAAGGTGGTATTCCACACTGGAAGGAAACACTCTGAAATTCTTTACCAATCCACAATCAGACACTCCTATAGTCCAGAAAGATGTGAAATCAGCTCAGACCGTGGCTGATATTCAGCAAATTGGAGAGCAGTTGTTCATCCCTGTTCAGGGAAATGATGGGAAGGACTCTGTTCTCGCTCGAGTGTGTGTGAACAACGGTAAGATCTTCATCAGCGAAGCCATGTTCCGCCAACTCCCAAAAGATCCAGCCATTCCCACATTCAAACTGATAGACAAATGGGAAATGGACCTGGAAGCACCCAATTCGAAACATCTCCTGCCAAGCAGGTGTATGCTCAAAATCTCCATTGGCAACAAGAGCATAGTCCATAATTGTTGGGTCGTGTGAGACGTCACTGCCGCCTTTTACTTAGGCTGTGACATTCTCAATCGCTACGCCATTAGTTTGGACCTAATAAACTTCAAAGATTGGTCCCGATTAGCGGATGATTCCATGGGCTTTGATGATCAAGAAAAAGCATTTAGGTCAGCTCAATTGCTACCTTATGCAGTTGAAATTCAGCTTAAAGAGGAAGTCACCATCCCAGAAAGGACCCGACAATTCTCCCTGGAAGTGAAAGTTAAAAGAGGACATAAATTGAAAAACCCTGATGCTTATATTCATCTAAATGCTTCTCTCCAACAGCAAGGGTTAGGGGTAAACCCAACACCATTAGTAAACATAGAACATGACACCATTCCAATAGAGGTGGATAACAGCGACTTAAAGAGTATTACTCTAGCCGCAGGCACCATTATTGAAATGGCGGTTGATGACTGACATTTCTCCATTGATTTAGGAAATGAACTGTTAGGACCGATCCCCAAGGACTGTTTTGACAGTGACAATGAGGACAATACAACACCAGACAGGATTTTCACCTGGCATGGGGGGAACTTCCTGGTGTACACTTCTTGCCCTTATGGTAAGGAAGATGTGATTTGTGACTTCAGGAGGGATGAGGTGATTTTCCAGGTCCATGAGGGCTGCCTTTCCCACCTGAAGCCTCCAGTCCAAATCAGCACTCTGACCAGAGACTTCTCCACCCAGCTGGAGGAGGCCGCTGAGATAGCCAAACCAGAAGTTTTTCCAGGCTTCAGGCAGATGGTGGAAGAGAGAGTCAACCTAGCTGATGCCTGTGTGACTCTGAAACAGAAGCAAAAGTTGAAACAAGTTTTCTTGGATTTCCAAGATCTCTTTGCGGTAGACTCATATGACTGTGGTCGCACTGACATCCACACCACAACAATTCCCACGGACCCTGGTATGACTCCAGTGTTTGTGAAGCAATATCGTTTGCCTCTCGCATCCATGGAGTCCCTTACTACAATAATTAAGAACCTTGAGTCCCGGGGAATAATCCGTCCAGTACACAGCACCTTCAATAATCCGGTGCTGGGAATATTGAAGCCAAACGGCCAGTGGAGACTCTGCGCCGACCTTAGGGAGCTCAACAAATGGGTCCATACTTCCCGATGGCCTCTGCCCTACATTGACCAAGGGCTGGCCCAGCTCCAGGGGTCACAGGTATTCACAGCAATAGACCTGACCAATGGATACTGGACCGTGCCTGTCAGTAGGGAGGACCAATACAAACTGGCTTTTACCTTTGGGGGCCAGCAGTACACATGGACCCGGACTCCCTTCGGATACCTCAACTCCGGCAATGAATTCAACATTTTCCTACATAAGGCCATGCCCGACCTGGGTGCGAGGGGTAACCTGGCTTATGTAGATGATGTCCTCATCAAAAGTTCATCTGTGGAAGAACACATAGCGGAGATCCGTTATGTTCTGACACAGTTGAGGGCCGCCGGAGCAAAACTTTCCTTTCAGAAAGCACAGTGGTGTAGAACCTGTGTTAATTTCTTGGGGCATGAGATTACTCCTCAGGGTCTCTGTCCCCAGGAAAAGAAAGTGGAAGCACTTCAGAAACTGAAAGACCCCACCACTCTGCGGGAACTAAGGAGCCTCCTTGGACTGACTAATTACAGCAGAAAATTCATTGAGGGCTACGCAGAGATCACCAGACCCCTGATTCATCTCTTGAAGGGGGGGGTCAAGTGGGAATGGGGTCCAGAACAATCCGAGGCAGTAAGACAACTCAAGAGAAGCCTCTCACAAGCGCCTTGCCTAGCTTACCCTGTCAGAAACAAGGAGTTCTTCCTGGAGACAGGGTTCTCTAATACATGCTTGACGGCAGTATTATACCAAAAGCATGACAAGGTCAATAAAGTAATCTCCTATGCGAGCAAAACTTTATCCTCTGTGGAGGAAAAATTCAACGATTGTGAGAAGGCACTCCTGGCAACGGTGTGGGCATTGAAGAATTACCGCCCGTTTATCCAGGGGGAACACATCATAGTGGAGACTCCACACCAGCCTCTGCAATACCTCCAAAGTGACAGAATCCGGGCTGGAAATGTGAGTAATTCCCGAATTACTTCCTGGATTCTGTCAATGCCAGGCTTTCCTGTGGAGGTCAGATATGGCCAAAACAAGAAGAGTCCCCTCGCGCAAGGTCTGGCTGACTTGCATGATTGTGCCAGAGAAAACTGTCTCGAGGACGAAAGTCTAAAAATCAAGGACAACATGGAGGCATACCTCAATTCCCCACACAAAGTCTTTGAAGAAGACAAGTGTGAGGGAATGCCCACTGTCTATGTGGATGGATGCTCGTACCATGTTGACAACAACGGGGAGAAAGAACTGGTGGCCAACGTAGGGAATGCATGGGTGAATGAGTCCCCAAAACCCTCCGCTGGATACAAAATTGGTCCCCGAAGTAGTCAGGTGGCAGAATTGATGGCTGTGCATCAGGCCATCCTCACTGCTGTCCAACATCAACTCCACGAACTGTTCATAATCACAGACTCGGATTATGTACGGAACGGGTTTGTGGAGCACCTGGTTAATTGGAAAACCAGAGGCATGTTATGTGCTAATAACAAACCCTTGAAACATGGGAAGTTAATCCAAAACATTGATGATCTGGTCACCTCGAATGGGATGACCATCTACTGGAAAAAGATCAAGGGTCATTCCAAAGTAGAGGGACCAGACAAAACTGGAAATGACTTAGCTGATCAGCTGGCCAAAACCGGGGCCATCCAAGGGGATCTAATAGAAACAGAGTCCCTGTTGGGGGAACTCCAGATCACTGCTATCACTAGGTCCCAGACAAATTCTTACAATGATCTTTCAACTGCACAATGGAGTAAGGAGACCCCTGATGCTGATTTGATTACGGCTCAAAAGGGGGATCCAATAATTCGTAAGTTTTACCAACACATTGAGGACCCTGAGAACCTTCCCCTGACGGATACCGATTACATTGGGAAAGAGGACCTAAGAGTGTTGATGAAATGCCCAAAGATGTTCCGGATCCAAGACGGGCTGTTGGTAAGGAAATCCCAAGCTGGCCATGATCAGTGGGTGGTTCCTACCTCATTCCGAAGCCTGATGTTAAGTCACACCCATGATGCAGCCACAGCCGGTCATAGGGGGTTTCACACACCACTGGAAATCTTAAGAGAGGTTGCATACTGGCCACACATGGGGCAGGACCTCGACCAATACTTGAAGGGGTGTCTTGTGTGTGCACAATTTCAGCCATCATCCCTCACACACCGTGCGCCTCTCCAAAAGAGGGGGATGACACTGCCATGGTCAGATTTGCAAATCGACTTTGTAGGCCCTGTGATTCGCTCGTCTAGAGGAAACAAGTACATGTTGACCGTTACATGCTTGTTTACCAAGTGGGTGGAATGTCTCCCGGCCCCAAATTGCAAGGCAGAAACAGCAGCTGCCCTGATGATTAACCACATCTTTTCCCGTTTTGGTCTACCTCAAAGGATTGAGTCAGACAGAGGTAGCCACTTCACCAGTGAAGTAATGACAAAGATGTGGGAGATACTGGAGGTTAAAAGGAAGCTACACATTGCTTACAGGCCTGCTTCTTCTGGAGCAGTAGAACGCTACAACCAGACAATTGTGAGCATCTTAAAAAAGTTTGTGGCAGATTCTGGGCCAAGTTGGGATATCCGACTACCTCTGGTCCTAATGGCCATCAGATCTACCCCTTCATCTGCAACTAAAATGTCACCATTTGAGTTGATGACTGGACGCAAGATGGTGCTTCCTCAGCATTTGCTCTACAGGACCCAAGAGCAGACACTGATAAATGCCTCCACAACTCATGAGTATGTGGAGAATTTAAGGAAACACCTCCAACATGCTTTTGCCTATGCTCAGCGGAATCTAGAAAGATCAGCTGAGAGTATGAAAACGCACTATGATTTGAAAACCACCAGGAAGGAATATGATGTGGGAGACCGGGTCTATCTATACAATTTCCAAAGGAACCAGGCCAAACAGCAAACATTTTTGCCTTCATGGAAGGGACCCTTTAAAATTATAGACAAGATCTCCCCTGTTGCTTACAAAATCCGCATCCCCAAAGGTAATTTGGCGGAAGGGGAAGATAAGTGGGTCCATATTAATCAGCTGAAGTTTTGCCATCCCAGGCACACTCTGCAGCAACTGGAGGAGTCCTCTGCAACACTAGAGGGGGCCGCTCCAGAGTAATTCAGTTCCAACCCTAAAATATCCCATATATAGTCTCTAAAATATTATGACGATTGTAAGCCACTGTCTCTGAATTATATCTTGTTTTTAAAAATTGGAATGCTATGTCTATTAATGTATAAAATGTATATGTCGCCCCACTATATCAATAGTGGGGGAGAAATGTCTATGAATAGGTATTGCCGCTTTCCTTTGTTGTCCTAGGAGAAAGAAAACATGGAGACTGACCACGGAAGGCGACCTGGGGACCGGGAGCAAAGATCCGAGGGGCCCGGGGTACCGCCCAATCCTCCCATCAGGACCAGCAAGGAGAACTGATTGATCGACTGGAGGGAGGAAAAGATGCTGAACTGTGCCATCTTTGGAATTGGAAGAAGAGGAGGCGAACATCCCAGATCTTGCATCAGTGAAAGGACAGAATGGCCATCGCAAGAGCGGGGGCTTGTGGGATGTTTTTACCCATGCATCCAAGCCCTACCATAAAACTGTGCAGTACTGGCATGGAAAACATCATGATGGCCAGAACTCCCCAGAAAGCACACAGGGAAAACATGAAGAATAGGCTGCCACCCATTTTTGCCTATGTTGTGAGCACAGGAGGGCACTGCTTAAAAACCACCATTGGGCTACACACACAGTAGCCTGAAACCATTGGGAATGGCAATGCTGATTGCCAAAAAGCAACTCAGAACTGTGGGGAATTCATTTTCTTAATCCCAAAAATGGTTGCAAAACCGGTACTGACCATTATCAGAAAGCTGGCGTTATAAAACCACCAGACTTTTGTGTAAAACTGAACAGAGGAACCCAAACCAGACCAAGGAAAGACTTGCTAAGAGGTGGATACAATGTAAAACTATATTCTGAAATGGCTTGAAGGAAGTAATTAATGTATAGGTAAAAATTGTAAGTTTGATTTAAACTGGGAACTAAAGTGACATTTAGCTGAATTCTGCCTGACAACTACCCCCGACAGGAGAAACCTGCTCAGCCACTCTTCCCATGCCTAGCTGCATCCTGCTTCCCCACCAAAAGGAGTTGACACCTCTCTGATTAGATTAGGGGAGGGGCATCGGCAGGAGGTTGCACAAAGCCTTGTCCAGGACTCAGGCAAATGTTATATTGGGGGGGCCGTAAAGTGGCTTCCTCTTGGGAGAAGTGGGAGGAGAAGTGCCTCTGGGAGCCACCCGAGCTGGAGGCGGGGGCAGACAGAAGCTTCCCCCATGTGCTTTGGAACCTAAACCACACCCATCTGGGCCAGAGCATAATTTTAAAAAAGATTGATAATTCATAGTACCGACTTGTCAGAATTATATAAGTAATATCATTATTCTTGTGATTTTTCTGTGCATGTTTTAAGAGGTGTTGGGACCCTGTGGTGTATGCTGGGGGGTTGCTAGCGGAAAATAGGGTCTTACTCCAAATGTCTGCATGTTAAAAATCTGACTCTTCATCAATTAATGTCCATACTCCTTGCGCACAAGTGTGTAATTTTTGGTA
Organism: Ambystoma mexicanum; assembly: GCF_040938575.1. Taxonomy (NCBI): domain Eukaryota; kingdom Metazoa; phylum Chordata; class Amphibia; order Caudata; family Ambystomatidae; genus Ambystoma; species Ambystoma mexicanum. Next base: position 714,078,047 of record NC_090931.1, read on the forward strand.
AATGTCCGATATTGGTAAACAAGTCAAAAAGCGCAAAATGTTGTCATTTTTGAATGCAAGCCCCCAGGAAGATCAGAGGCGGACAAGCATGGACCATAAGGAATATATAATGTGTACATGTAATTTCAACAAATTGTGTATCTGGGAAATATGTATTTGAATATAGATTTGTGGGCAAATTGACCAGGGGAGGATCCTCTGACCCATAAACAGACCTCATCATGATGACAATCCATTTCCTTCCCCCAATCATGGGAGAGGGGAGAATTGGGCCAATGACAAGTAGAGAGGGGCAGGCTCAGTTATGCCACGCACACACCCACTTCCAAAACGCATAAAAAGAGACTGCTGGGACAGGTAGAGACATTCAATTCCATTTTCTGTGGGACGCTCTGCCAGGAGACTCCAGACTTCACATCCATCAATCTTCAGAGACCAGAAATTTACTTCAGAATTTAAAGCAAGGGCCTAAACCCACAAACTGAGAATTCTTCTCAGCAGGCCTCAGCATCCTTAAAATCATTTGCAAACTATTCCACAGCCGGGCGAGCTGTCTGAATTCTTTGCCAAGAACCTTTGCCAGTACCCAGAAAGCAGTGTTACATCCAGAATCCACTTGATCCATACCGGAAAGCAGAGCAGTATCCAGAACCAGAGGCCACTGTATCCAGAGAGGCTAGACCAGCAGAGCAGAGCTGACCCAGACCGCTGTGAGCAGAACCAGAGATCCGGATCGCTGTGAGCAGAACCGGTGCCTGATTGACCCGCCAAGCAGACGTGGACGTGTTGACCAGATCCGCGACGAGGCCTATTTCAAATTTATATTGTGAGTAACTAGCAGAACTGTGCAGAACCAATCTCGTAGTTAAAATAATCTAATCCAAACTATTTTAACCTAAGTAGAACTGCCTCCTAGTAATCCTGTCATCTGTCATTCTAAAGCTGTGAGCTGTCATCTGTCATTCTAAAGCTGCAAACTGTCACCTGTCATTTTGAGTTTTACTTTAAATCCGAAAATCTACCTTTATTAAATCGTCCGTATCTCTGGAACCGTTTGGGCTAGGAACGAAATGTAACTATCATTTTAAAGCTGTGATTCTAGGCTTTCCAACAAACCTAGAACCGACTTCCTATGCTTTTTCGCAATCGTGAGTTACGCACTCGCGAAATTTACTGCGATTTGCGATTTGGCTCAATTTCTCCACTTGTCAAAATAGCAGCTCCATTGTTTCCTTTGTTAAAATCCGTTTGCAACCTGGTAATAACTCATAGAGCATTGCTAAAGTGAGCCTGAACTAATACCAACAAGCATCTCTCACTCACCCTGAATCTCAGAGAGGGAATTAAAATCAGTTAGCACATTTTCCCATCCCTTGCCATCACATTTAAAAGCATTTTGGGCCTGTGTTTCAAACTTCTACCTGTTTCCTCTAAGCTTGCTGGGGGGGAACTGAGTTCCGTATTGTATTTGATTGTATTCCTGAAGACTGTGTGTGTTACTTCCATCTCCTTGCATTGCATATAGGGGGGTGAATTGCCACCAGGGGAAAAGTGAACATATTATCTCTTGTGAAACCATATCAGTTTATTTTCTGTACTGCATTTATTCCACCTTGCATTTCCTTGAAACCATAAAGCATTTCAGCTACCTCGTTCTCTATACTACTCCTAAGTAATCAAGTGTACCACTGTAACATTACCCATTGTGGATCCACATCATATGTCTAAGTGTACTATCAGATATTAATTTGTTATAAAAGTGTGACACATATATATTGTTTAATTTTTCAAATAAACCTTTTAATTTGCAAAACAAACCTACTTCTTGGCTCAGTGGGGTCAGGGGGATTCTAAGAGGGGGGTGTTATACAAGGGCTGTCATCCAGAGTACTGAACTGGACATAAAAATACATCAATAAGGGTTTTCCTCAGCATCCCAGACTAGGCATTGACTTAGCTGTAGTGTTGATTGAATATCGCTTACATGCTTAACACCACTGGCATGGCCTCCTTTCCACTGGCGTGGCCTCCTTTCTAAGGGGGCCAGGGCCAGGACGTGGCCTTGGGGGGTCTCCCCCTGCTGGAGTCAGGCCTGCAGGTCATGTGGGATACAGTAACCTATTTCTTGTATGAGCATTCATTTAAAGTACAGCTTAATATACTTCGGTCCTTACCATTGCATTTATTAGTATTTAGGATTTCAATAATATTTAAGAAAGCAAATGCATACTGGTGCTGATAGGTCCTTACGCCCTGCTGGCCATGTCCAACAGGGCCCGCCGAAAAGACTGCAGCGAATGCTGTGCGCCGAAATGGCCCACGTGGAAAGGCTTGTGCCGAAAGAGGACACGCTGCCTATGGCATTCCATTCCATGCACCCATTCCGTGCCTCTCCACCAATCCATTCCCATACACTCAGCCCCCACTAACCATGTGCTAACTCTGTGCCATCTCATGACTGCCCACTGCAATGAATTATGTTGTTCTTCAATACACATTTCAATACCACTACTGCTATGAAAGAAAGGAAGGATAGACCAGGGGCAACTCGTTTGTCTTGGAAGCAAGATAACACGGCGCAAATCAGGTTTGAATCCTGATCCTGCACTTCGGAATTACTCGCTGGTATTAATCGTGTTATAAATGAACAATAAAATAAAATAAATGAATGACCTTCTCCGTAACATTCAGTCAATCCTTTTAAACTAGCTCCATATGGCTGGTCCCCTCGTCTCTTCTTATAGTAACTCTCCCCTTTGCCCTAATAATATATTGGCGTTAGGCCAGGCAACTCTCTGTACTCCTATTGTGTGCATCTTGCCTCCCAGATCTATCTGTAGCTGCATGACCCCTCGAACACACATAGCTGTCACTGGGATTTCAATTCTCCCTTTTGTTTAGTTTAGTTCAGTTTATTTGCTTATATAGCACACCGAACCTGGAGGTATCTGGGCGCTTTTGCTTGATATACAACAATTGTTACAAAAAACTGGTAATAGTATTACCAGGACAGGGGAAAACAAATAATGACAAATATTGACAAAAAAGTGCACTACAGAACATATAGGGCAGTTGACTTGTGTTACAGACCAAGTCGCATATTTATCATTGACAAGGGAGTAGTACGCAGATATATACAGAGTTCTAGACAGTTGCAAGTGGAATTCTGGGTGAGACCTTCAGGGACAGTCGCCTAATGTTACATATCTAGACTATAGTCCTTTTAGGGCTCATGGTGTGAGTAACAGTCTAGCGATAGCTGGTGTGGTGGTGTCATTAGTTAGACTGGGAGAACAGACACGTTTTTACCTTGTTCCTGAAGGATGGGAAGGATGGTTCTGCTCTTAAAGCAGAGGGCAGAGCATTCCAGGTGTTGGCTGCAAGCACTGGGAAGCTAGATCCTCCAGCTTTAATCCGTTTGAATTTGGGGATGTTGAGGCAATGAGCGTAAGTAGCTCTGGTAGGTCTAGAAGATTCCTTTCTGGAGATTTTGTCGACCGATACTTAGGGGAAGAGTTTGTTAGACATATATGGGTGATCATTTGAGTGTGATCCTGTCTTGTATTGGGAGCCAGTTGGTGTTATGTCTAGTTTGTGAGATGTGGTTGGAACGAGGAATGTTTAGGGCCACTCTAAGGGCATTATTTTGCAATACTTGTTGCTTATTTAAATTTTAGTGGCTAGTGCCTAAGTGTAGAGTATTGCAGTAGTCCAATTTAGAGAGCATGAGTGCCCTTGCTAGTATAATGCAGCTGTTAGTGCACAGGAAGGGTCTGCATGCGTTTATTAGTTTGGATGTGTATGCAGTTGCTGATACTGTTGCATTTACTTGTCTAGCTAGAGATAGTTTGGATTCCAGATAAACTCCTAGCATTTTGGCGTCCTTGTTTACTTTGATATTATTCCCATCGATGTTGAAGGAGGTATATTGGGGACCTAGCTTATTGAGTCGCTGCCTAGAGCCGATGAGCAGTAACTCAGTCTTGTCGTCATTGAGACAAACACCATGCTTGGCCATCCAGGCTTGAATCATGCTGTATATTTAGTTTAAGAGTGTTGAATCTTTGTCATATGTGCCTTAGAGTGTGATGAGAAGGTGCGTATCGTCTGCATAATTCGTATAGGATATGCCAAGGTCATCTAAGTGGTCAAACAGGAGCTTTGTGAATATGTTGTAAAGGGTTGGGGAGACACACAAACCCTGCGGGACTCCGCAAGTGATTGGAGAGGGTTCTGCAGATGCAGCAGGGGTAAACACACTCATAGATCTGTCTGAGAGAAAAGAGTGGACTCAGGCCGCAGCTTTGGTGGAAAAGGAGACTGCTGTGGTAAGATGAGTAGTTAATATATTGTGATCGACTAAATCGAAAGCTGCCAATAAATCGAGTAGTAGAAATAAGGCCGGCTTTCCATTGTCTCTGGCTTCATCCATCTGGATTTTTAAGTCCAGAAGGGCTGTCTCAGTAGCATGTTTGGGTCTGAACCCGGATGGCTAGAGTCCCAGAAGATTATTGGCTTCGAGGTGGATTTGTATCTGGATGTAGGCTGCTTTATCTGGTATTTTCAAAAGAAAAGGCACAGTTGTTATTGGTCTATAATTGGTAGGAATGCTAGGGTCGAGATTAGGTTTTTTGATGAGAGGCATGACCCAGGCATCTTTGAGATTTTTACGGACATTACATGAGGCAAAAGAGGAGTTAATGAAGGAGGTGATAAACGGAGCAAGTTCCTTTGCCCCCTCCTTTATAATTGTGGCAGGCCAGATGTCGCCTTGGCATCTGTAAGGCTTCAAGCTTGCGATGATAGTTTTAACCTCTTTGGATGTAACCGGCGTGAATTCAAAAGGACTGCATGGTTTAGAGGTTAAAATGTGGAGATTGCTGCGTTTGGAAGGTGAAGCGTGTGGTTCACTTGGTTAGGCAGTAGATGCAAGGCTGAGTTTTTTTACTTCAATTTTCGATTGCAATGAAGCGATTCTGTCTAAAAGGGCCTTTTGGATGTTGGTACACCAAGAGACATCTTTATTACACAAGTCTGGCAGGGAGATGGGTGAGTCCAACTCTTTGAGGATGGTGAAGAGCTCTTTGGAGCTGGATTTGGCATTATACATTTTATTGTTGAAAGTGTCACTTTTGGTTTTCAAGATAATGGCTTTATAGGCATTGCAGGCAATTTTGAAGTTTTCCTTACTCTGGACCGACAGGTTTTTTTCCAAATAGCTTCTGAGCATCTTTTAGCATTGCGTAGGGCTTTCAGCTGGAATGTGAACCATTTGTTTAAATGTGCTATAGGCTTAGCTTTTCTCAGTTGGAACAGATCTAGTTGGTTGAGGGCTTGGAGTAGGTTCTGATTATATATGTCCACCAGCTTGGTAGGATCTGTATCTAAGATCTTCTGCGGGTTGGTGATGGGTTGAAGTAAGGGGAGTATACTCTCCAAGGTGATTAAACAACTGTTTCTAGTTAAGGCCGGGGGAACTCGTTGGTCATTATGTGGTGGTTGACTGATGTCTTGGATCTCTAAGGAGATGGCGTTATGGTCTGACCAAGCGCACGGAGAGTTTGAGATGATTTTAGTATTGCAATTAAGGTTTGCAACCCAATCCAGGGTTCTGCCTTTGCAATGCGTTGGATCAGAGATACGCTGTGAGAAGCCTAGTTCTGTGAGAGTGTTTTCTAAGGTGGAGGCATTTGCATCTAGATTGTCATGTAAGCCTACATTCAGATCACCCAATAGCATGATTTGGGAATTTGGGTTTGGTGTTCTGGGTGAGGATGTGAGTGACGGCTTCCTCGAAGGAGTAAATAGGGCCAGGTTGTCTGTACAACATGTGGATGAGAAATGTGCGAGCGGCTGACAGGGGGAGTTTGACGGAGAGAAGTTCTCCAGATGAGATTGAATGACTATCGAATTCTCTGATGCCTAATGTGTTTTTAGAGATAATAGCGATTCCACCAACTCTGCTAATGGTTCTGCCGGCTCTGATGATTGAATAGTGTTCAGGTACTGCTAGCATAAGGGAGGGTTCTTTGACTGCTAAGAAATCTAGGTGATTAGCTAGGATGATGTTTGCTATATCTAATGCATGTGCAGTCAAGGACCTGGCATTAATGAGGGCTCCTTTGATATGTGGAGCCTTGGCAGGCGGAGGAGGAGATGGGGGGGAGGGGGTGGGGTGGGAGCTTGGATGCCTGTACCCGCCTAGTAATATTTGTGTAAATGGAGTCGGTGTTGACTGGTGTATTTTTAGTCAAACAGATCTTGTAGTGTAAGGTGTTCTTAGTGGTAGAGCATGGCATGTTAGGGGTGGGCCTTGTGGCATAGCGCCTTAGCCATTGACTCTGAGTAGGGGTAATTTCTGCTCTCTGCGTCTGTACTAGGCTGGAGTTGGACGAAGGTAGGAATTTCATGGGCGCAATGGTGTTGAGGAAGGGGAACAGTGTGGCCATGGTGTGAATGGCAACCCTCTGGATCGCCATGGGGTCTAGGGTGGTAGATTGCCCATATGTGGATCTAATTTCAAAAGATACCAATTACGTTTGAGAACTCGCTTAATTTCCTTATTATTTGCACAGTACGTGGTAATTAATTGAATTTGTGGAGGAGATCAAGAATTAATCTGCCGTTTTAAAACTGTGGAACAAGGACTGAATTCAGACAATGAAATGGTTCACTTTTTATGAAAATAGAGAACCTAACCGAATGACTATATGTATTATGATTGACAATGTGGAATGTTTTTCTTTGTACTTGACTTAGAGCTATGTGCATAGTACCACACTGAGAATTAACATAGACAGGTCAATTTGTTTGCAAAAAACGATACACAAAACTATAGAAGTCACAAACTGTCAGAATCAGGAGTATAAAAGTTAAATGTTTAGATAGAGGACTGGTACTAAAACTACCACCACCACATTTCTATATACTTGACCACCAATGATGCTAATTGTATGAATTAAAGAAAAAGAGACTATTAAATGAGCTGACAAACTAGACTTATGCTTTGGAACCAAATCTAACTCAATAAGCAACTACCATAACCATAATCCCTGGCATGGCCGTGCCGAATGGTCAGGAGTGAAACGTTAAATACAGTCAGGACATACAAGCTGAGCAAGACTGGGTGTGCGAAAATCCAATAAGTAACCAATATAACTTTACCCCTTTGCATTTTACTTAGGTTCGTGCCGAATGGGGCACGTCAAATGAAGTCAGAAAATAAAAGTAGCATGAAAATATTGGGTGTGTGAATATAAACAGGTTTATTCATACAAATCAGTAAAATAAAGATCACCTGAAAAAATATTTGGCAGAAATACTTTTCTAATTGAAAATCTGGTTGTTATGAACAACTAAAATATGGGAAAGGGATAAAGCTAACCTGCTAAACCAAAAACATGGAATAAGTATCCCAAAATATGGCCACCGCTTCATGAGTGGGGAATGGAAACCAGTGAGGGACTTTGGGGCATTGAGATTTGTCAATAATAATCGCCGAGCGTCGGTGAAGGAGGAAACCGACGCTTGAAGCAGGAGCATTAGAATTTTCAGGTAAGCCCTTGTTGAGGGTGAGAAGCCCACCTCTAGTTACAGACACGTTTTGGAGCGTGTCGTTCTTGCAAGTTCACATCAGACTCAGGGAAAGGGGGCACGCGGAGATGTCAAACACGCGTATTATGAATGAGAATTTGACGGGAATTTAATAGCAGCTTTTAAATGTTGCGTTGCGTGGCAGGCACCCCGTTACAAATTATAATCATTTTAATGGTAACAATTATAGGAAATATCACGATTGGGGGATCACGGAGTGCATCAAAGAGTGCACAATGATTGGGCAATAAGGATACAAGAATATGGGCTCAGTTATAGGGGCTTTAAGATTAAAAGCACAGTGTTTTTCGAGCCTATTTAGCCAGTGACAGGCTCAATTCGGTATAAATAGATGCTAATACATAAATATTTATGCTTTTCAATATAGGAGGGATTGAACCCAGGAATTTTGCAGCCACTGGATAAGACCAGCAATATACTTATCAATGGGGAAACCACAGCTTCATTTAAAGGGTAAGAGGTGATACACATGAGGAAAAATGTTTGGACAATTAATAAGGATGATGTGTGTCTAAACAACACAATGATTATAGCAATATATAAGTGACATAAGGACTGAAACCTGTAATTCTCCGACTTAGCTCTGCAATATAAATACATGTAAATAGTCACTAGAATAATGCACGAGGTGCTAATGTGTGGTGCAAACATGTTTATGTTAACACATGGTATGTGGTTTAAAGCACAAATGAAGTCACTTTCAGTAACATGAGCTGAACAACCGAGAAGGTTTCTATATATGAATTTCATTATTCTTTTTTTATATATATATTTTTTCCAATGTGTTTCTTTTTTCTCTTTATTTCTTTTGAACAAAAGTAGCCCGGATTTGAAAAAGGCGCAGCATATACACCGAAACACGTGTCATACGAGATGGGCTAAAAAACAAAAACAAACCAAATCAATAAAATTTCTACTTGAGATACAACGGCTGTTTCAATTGGTTACTTATCTACTATTGGCGCAGAAGAGTGCAGGCACAAGCATACCTTTCTCTGTGTACACAGTAGTGTGCTGTGACAAATTGGATTCTGCTCTGCAGGAGTACACAGATGAGTAGGGGTGAAAATGGACCTCTCAGCCATCGCACTTCCACAGACCAAAACTCAGTGCAATCATAAAGGTAAAACAGGGACAGTTAAGAGATATACCTCCTTCGCCTTATGTGCTAACGTGGTCTGAGGGAAGGCTATGCTCTTAAGAGGGCTGTGACGGTGAACCAGTAGTGACCCAAACAACACATTACTACAGTCCAAAATAAAGGGAATGTACAATCAAGATTCTATAAACATATAAACACTTTAATGAAACACACAATCTACAAAAGAACAAATAGAAAATACTGTACAAAAACCCACCCCGAAGGAAGAACAGAGAAGATGCAACAGACTGAGGAAAGTAGCACTCTGAGTGTGGTTCCAGGGGTGGTGGCTAGATTACTAGCCACAAAAGAATATGTTGTTGGTGAAAAAATGAGCAATCATGTACCTAACCAGTATCTATGGTCTAAGTGGACAGAGAGGGCATTTCAGGGTCAACAGTACCTGGGTTCAGTTCTTTGTGGGTTGAGTAAGACCTTGTGTCAAACGCTGATGCGAACGGATCAAGCACAGTTTGGGCATGTTGGATCATGTAGGCCCAAGCAGCAAGTGGGCGTCGAGTAGGGATGTTTGCCGTCACTCTGTGAAGTAGAATGTTAGCTCTCAAAGATGCAGGTCGTGGCGGTCCCAGGAGTCTTTTGCAGTAGACCAGGCCGAGTTGGACTTTAGCCGCTAGGAGGGATCGATGTGTGATTCTCCAGCGGTTCGGCGGGCACCGAAGCAGGTGTTGAAGGGCTAGTTCGGTCAAGCTGTGGTTGTCACTCCTCGTTAGAGTTGTTGTGTCACTCACCAGTGATCTGGATTGGGTACCGTTATCGAGTAGTTGATTTGGCCCTAGCAAGTTATGGCTTAGCTACGGCATGATGCAGTGTCGAGCTGGTTAGAAATGCAAGCAGTAGTTTGGATCGGTGGAAGAGAGCGAAAGCCAGTGCCATCACCCTTCCTCTTGTTCAAGGTGCAGTGAACATGGAGCGACCAGTTCGGTGCAGCAGATCAGGTGCAGTAGAACAGGGGGCTTTGGCTGCTCTGGCCTACCGGTTGCTGTGAGGCGCACTGAAGGGGATTTGAGGATAGGATGGTTCCATTAAGGGTCTGCTCTCTCAGATCTAGGATATTCTCGTGCATAGTGGTAGGTTCTGGTCCACAGCAGATGTCACTTCCGATGTGCCCTGGGAGTGGACGGGGACAGATATTCCATTTGCCTTGTATGAATCCTTCTTCAACTCAGGCTGAGGTGCTTTGGAAAGTGCACCTTTCCCAAACGAAGTCCAGTGAGTTCTTCACAGCTAATCTGCGGCCTTACGAGGATCCGACAGAATGTGAGAGAATATTTTGAAGGGATGGAAGACCCCTTCTTTTAAAGGTATAAGTACCCAGGTGATTGGACTGTAGATAGATTTGCCTTAGTGGGCCAATCCCTGCTCTTGAATGGAGTGAACTTTGCCCTTCTGATGTTACACCCAAAGTGCTTTGCTTTAGATGAAATGGAGGGGATAGAAAAGAGAGAGCAACAGTGATAAACAAAATGGTGGAACTCTCCTTTCATTGAATGGAGCGCTCCTGCCTATCATAATCCCAACCCCTTCAATTCTTATTAAGAATAGAGACCTTTAGAGATGCAGCACCCTGATGTAATGCTACTCTTTTTGAATGGTTGCGCTCCTTTGATGCCCGGGCCCAGAACAGCTGCCTGCTGTGTGGCTGTATCGGGCGGAGGGTGTTACCTCCCCTCACAAAGAGATCCAAGAGGAGGCCCTGTACTCGAGGTTCCTGTCTGGCCATTTGGCAGGCTACACCTGGATGATCAGAACACATATCATTTTCCAGAGCAGAGCTGACTCAGAGGAGCTGAATCATGTACAATATCAATTGGGATGTGATGGTCATGATCACAAGTAGGACCATGCACTATGCCTAAACTGGGGTATAATTCTTTTTAGAGAATATCCTGCCACCATCATGGATTACTTATGATCATCGTAGTTTTGGTACAGGGCCTGCATATCTTGGCTGTCGATGCAGCTGTTAAATGGGCAGTTGTGACCTCTGAACCTGCTCTCTGCCACCAGTAGAGCAAGGGCTGCAAATCAGGATACTGATGGAGCAGGACATAGATGCATACTATGCTTTTGGCATGGAGCTATGAAAGGGGAATCTGATCAGCAGACAACCCTTTCAGAGAATTACCTGTATCATTAAAAAGTGTTAATAAAAAAAAAAGCCAGGAATTTGAACCCTTGCCAGATGGCAAGGGTTCCTTGCCATCTGGCAGAGGTACACAGTTGGGTGACATAGAGGTATGCTGGTATGCATTCCTGCATGTGGGATATTTGCTGCACACACTGAGCAGCCAAAACCAGCATTGCTGTAATCCCTTCATGATACATAGAAGGTTTATTTGAGTCAGGATCATATCATAAAGCCATGGATGGAGCAGGGAAATCTGGCAAACACGTGGGTAAAGTGCAGGTCTGCAACAGAGACAATCTGGATATTGCTGAATGTTGAATATGTCTGTTATGGAAGACAGGTCCTGTTGACCTCTGTGGTACAAGTGCCACATGTGTGCAGTCGACTGCCCCAACTGCATTGGTAAAGCCTGCAATGGCATAGATCATATGTGGTGCCAGAACAGTCTTCCCAAGTCGGACAACGCCTGTGAGAAGATACAGGAGATGATTGGCTGGATGATGCTATGCACCAGGGGCACAGTGTGCTGAAAAGGGCATGTAGCACAGAAATGTAGCAATGTAAGGTGCGTCAAAAGTGGGCATGGACATTTTAGTCTGCCTGTTGGGCCTTATTTAGCCCTCCATTTCTACCAGCTGGCTGTAGATGTGCTTCATATAGCAGAATGCAAAACCAAGGTATAAACCGTTAACACCTTGGTTTTACTCTTTTTCCTCCTTCTTTAAAATGTGGCTGAATGTATGCTTGAACTGGTGATTTAGGTAGAGGTTAACATTATATTGTATAAACTTGCATCATCGGACCATCGCTCATCAGCCTCCCTTTGCATATAAGGATTGGGGTTAGCAGGGAGGTTGGGTGCTGATGAGACAAAAACGTTAACTTATTTTTTAGTAGTTGCCGGCAAGGTTTTTTATTCTGCCCATAATGTGTCATTTTAGGGGAGTTAGTTAATGACCTTTGACTCTTTGTGGGCTTTGTTAACAGATGGACATTACCAGTTTAAATACATAGGAATAAGAGCCCAGAAAACCAAATGCTTTTTCACAGGTCATGGAAGAAATTCAGATAACAATTGTACAGAAAGACACCTGCACGTAATGCTTTTCCGGTTCCAACCAGTTACTAAAGCCAACCCAAAAGCTGTAGGGGAGATGTCTGGTCAACCATATTTGAAGAATGAATGTCATTGGCTCTTTGGCTCTCCCACTGTGCAGCCAAGGGATATGGACTGTTCCCTCCCGCAGCGCAAAGTATTATTTGTAGATGTTATTCTACCACATGTGGATTCTGTTCGAGCATCTGGAAATGCTTGTGACTTGAAATTACATTTTCCTGATCAGGGAGAAGCGAGGTTGAGCCAGCGGAGCAGAAAGGGAAATTCTGTGTAAAGAAAGGGAAGCTGTAGGGAAAGTGCTTTTGGTCGTATGTGAAAAGCGACACATTCTGTTGGGGTAATCGCCTTCAGCTGGAGACTGCCTGTAATAAGTAGGGAACAAGAAGCACTCGATGCTGGAAGAGTTCAAGGATGGTGACATATGAATGAGCTGATAGGAGGTGGTTAGGCTTCCCAGCTGCTCTACAGTCTAAATTGATGGCGCGGCCCTGCCTAGGGAATTGAGGTGGAGGCTGTCAGCATGGTGTTTGGAATGTTGTTGGCCTTAAGAAATGTCTAGCCCACGAGGTTCCTGAACTGGCAAGACTGAGAAGCTATGGATACACAATATCTTGGCTCCTGTTTTGTTCTGGATAAATGATTTATGTGGCTTGCTGCATTCTTTTTATGCTTTATGTTTGTGCAGATAATGCCAATGAGTAAATAATATTGGCTGGAGAGATGAACACTAGGCATCCAGTGGTGTGCCTGATGGCATGAACTACATCTCTAATAATGGTGGCTGGAATGTTCCCATAGCTGGTAGTGTGGATAGTAGGTTAGTGGGTAAGAAGGGTTAATGGATGGAGGCGTTTAACATGTGCACGCTAAATGGGTGGATCGTAGCTATGTGCCTGAAGGATTCACTTGCTTTTCTGAAAACTCTGGCTCTATGATTGGCTGTTTTTATAACATTAGATTTATGGAAAAAGGTGGAGTGCATAGATGTTCCTGATTGAACAGAAAGTGGTCATTATCCTCTTGGGCCTCATTAAGAGTACGGCGGTAACCCTGCCAGTGCTACTGGACTTGTACAATTTTACTGGTGCCTGACTTCCCAGTGCCACCGGGAGATCCAAAGTCTGGCGGCCTAGGAAGTTAAGACTCTATGGGAGTGGGGACATGGAAGCACCGGCACCGCTAGTAACGGTGCCACTGCTTCCATGACTAGTCTGCCTACTGTGGCCGCTGTGCCCGGCAGGGTCAGACCTGTCGGGCACAGCGGCGCCTGCAGGCAGACTCAGAGTTTGATGATCCGGAAACAAGGCTGCCGGTGAGCTTACCGGCACCCTTGTTTCCGGACCTGCAAACTTATAAGTAGGCCCATTTTAAGCAGTTTTGGGTGTGTCGCCCCTCGACCATTATAAGGCCTCCTATATTTTATTTATTTTTATAGCTTTAAATAGCGTGGACCAGATTCTCACAGGTATCACAGTGCTGTACAGAGAAGAGAAAAGATTTTCCGCCTCTTTGTGAGTTTGATAGTAATTAGTCAGTAAATTCGCTGAGTTACCTCCAAACTCGTTTCCTTTCCCGCAAACGTGGTCCCGTGGGCTTACCACGGGATTATGAGTGGTGCAAGAGCAGTGTAAATCCTCGCATTTGGAGTCTAAAGGACTCCATGGGGATTTTGGCGGAATTACCACTAGCAGTAATGCTCTCGATTCTTTACCTTAAAGTGGAGGATCAACCTCCAGCATGATGTCGGAAGGCCATCCTCTGCTTTAAGGTCAAACTCGGAATTCCGCAGTGCGGTGCGGTACAACCAGTGGCAATCCTGTTACCACAAAAAAAAGGGGCAGTAATGGAGGCAAGCTGTGAGTAGATGGTAGATGGTAGAAGAAGAATGGTGTGAGATGAAGTAGCAGGATTGTCAGGGATTATTCAGCAATTATTTGGAGCTATCGAGTTCCATCAGTTGTGAAAGCATGTACATCTAGAGCCTGTGTGCCAGTCGTTTTTAAGAGAATACCCTACAAAATGATCAGAAATGGAGCCGGATATAGGTCAGTAGGGAGTGAGTTACAGATCACTGGAGTAAAGCTTGAGAATGACTCTCTCAGAGTTTGATTCTTTTTAATGTTGGGATTTCTAGGAGAAGAGCTACTTTGCTACTCAGTGTCGTGCAACCTCCAGAGATAACACGCCTCTCTGGCAAGCCCTACGGGGATTGTAGATGCCGGGCTTGGAACGTTTGGTAGGCTGTTTCGAAAATGCTTCAATTGATGAGGACAGGAGTTAACAGTGAATGCTTGATATCATAAGGGCTCTGCCTTGCTGGATAGCCTTCACCGGCGCGAGGCAGCGTCTCTGGAGGCTTGTGAGGATGGCATTTCCATAGTCCAGTCTTGAAAGGACTGCTGCTTGTGAGAAACAGGAGTACGATAGTCTGTGCTGATAAAAGTACAGCAGCTCTGAAGCCGTTGTTTCATAATAACCTGACAGAAAAATTACGTTAATTGTTGAAAGTCGCTCAAAATGGTGTAAGCTGCTTCTAGAGGACTGATACACATCTTCACTTGAAACTAATCTTTTACGTTTAAGCGCTTAGATACCTTAGAGTTTTGCGCTCTATATAAACAAACAAACAATTTGCATATCAATGCGCTAAGTGAAAAAAAAACAATTTACCCTAAAGCAACAAGACATCGAGTCATAAAAGAATGTTTGTAAAATACTTCATAATTCACATTTTAACACCTGATTACATAAACTTTCGCAATGCTCAACATTCTCTTTTGCATTCCTGTATACAATACTTCCTTAATTTATTATGTTTCTGAATTTAATAATCCCAATCCAAAAAGCCCTTGCACTTTTTTGTAAATTTTGTTTTCATACGTTTGCTCCCTCTGACAAACATGTTTTTTTTGTATTAAATCTCTGTTCCTGTGCCCAGTACATGTTTCACACTTCGTGGAACTAGCTTCTTCCACTTCGCATGCTTCTTCAGGGTCTACAAGAAAGGAAAGTATATATGACTTATGATGATTCTATTGCATCATACTTTACTCGGCTATCCAAAATCTAGATGTAATCTATACCTTTTTTACATCAATCAGATTAGAAATGGAAATCACTCCAAGTTGAGTGATGTTTTACCTAGAAAACAGTACATGTAAACAGCACTCAATGTTTTCCTGCAACTGGTTTCTGTGCTCATCACGTCATCAGGGAGGCAATCTCACTTGCAGCAAAAAGCCAGTGCAGGTCTAATCAATTTGTCCCGTGAGGATAGCTTAGCAGCAACGTGCGCGCCTTGGAAGCAAGACGACACAAAGCTACGCAGGTTCCATCCCCCAGTCCGCGCTTAGAAACCTCTGGGGCGTTATAAATAAGAAACTAAGACAAAAATAAAAAAAACAATTACACGACTAAAAAAACGAACAATTCCTGTAACACCGCCTCAATGCCCACGGGCTGTGTGGGCGCTTTAAAAGCAAAATAAATAAAAATAAATAAAATCAATGTTGATTCTGCTGCAAGGATTTATGGTAGCTGTAGTCATCAGGTTTGCAGGGTACCGGCTCACACCCAAACACCCATAGAAGGAGAGTCGGGGTAGTAGGCCACAGTTGTGGAACTCCAAAGCAAGGCACATCGCCGTGATGCAGCACCCTGTAGGATCCTTGCGCTTCCACCCTCCAGAGTATCTTAGACATAAACAGCACTGGATGGAAGGGGCGCTCTCTGTTTCCCTGCACATTTGACCTCCACAGCTACCGTTGTTCACCGTTCGACCGGTTTCTGTGCTCATCACGTCATCAGGGAGGCATTCTCATTTGGAGCAAAAAGACAGTGCAGGTCTAATCAATCAATGTTGATCCTGTTGCAAGGACTCACGGTAGCTGTTTTATTTAGTATACGTGAGTATTAAAAAAATGTCTGTGGTGAATAAACAGGATTTTGGTGTTAGCCAAGTCTGTTTTGGCCATGTTGATCAATAATGGGCTCAGATGGCCAACATATCTGAGATGGAGGATCTATAGAAAAGGAGTCTTCAATTACCTTCTGAATTCGAGGTGGCCATGTGTTCCAGACATATGAGGAAAGGGTATTCTGTAGTTGTGTACTGTAGTGGAGAACATCATTTATCCTGCTTGTTTTAATTGGCTAGTGGGTTGGAGCAGTAAGTTTGCTGACTTGGACTGGAGGTTCCTCATCAGTTGGTAATTCATGAGTCTGTTAATCAATTACTCAGGGTCCTGCCCCAAGATGACTTTATGAATGAGGCAAAGTATCTTGAAGTTCATTTGTTGTTTCATAAGCAGCCAATGGTGAGTCAGCAAAGCCACTGATTCTTGATGCCATTTGTTTAGATCTGTAATGAGGAGGGTCTCCCTCGTTTACATTTGTTGGAGGCCCAATATTGGGAGATTGTTATCAGGATGTGGAGTTGGATGTGGCAAACTGTTGTCAGAGCATTCATTTGAGAGTTGAAGATAGCTCATTGTTGAACATGATAGCCAGGTTTCTCACATGGCTCGCTGGGGTGAGTGGCAGCCATAGGTATAGGGAATTTCCTGGGAAGCAGTGCTGGTTGGAGAATGGAGAGCCTAGTGTTCATTATGTTATGTGCAGCTTTTAGGACATATTTTGGGTTTACCTGTGCTAAACCATCCTTGTGAAAGTGGCACGCATAAATGAAAGGTTTGTTTGAATTGATCCATTGCAGTGCAGTGGGAGAACGTACTGTAGGTAGCCAAAAAGAACTGGAGTGTGCAGATAAATAGAACTCTAGTGATTTCTCCTTCGTTAATGATAAGTATTCATCTCCCTGTATATGAGAAAGGACAGAGAAAGGACAGTGGACCAGTCACAACAGAACCAAGCTTTAGAAAGGAAATGTCACTGGTCCCGAAGGATCTATGTGATCATTGCGACTTCCATAATTGGGACAGCCGAAAATGCCGACTTTGTTTTTTATTGAACCGCCTTTACACCACATAGAGATGTGGTGGGAGACTGCCGGCAACCCCCACCCATATGACTATAATATCACATACCCCCCACACATATATGCTGTCTAAGGGGGATGTTAAAAAAAAGTCAGATTTCTCCGCGGTTGCAATTATGAGGGCGACATTTTGGGCCATTACCGCCCGGACTGTGTGGTCTCTTCTTTGTTAGCATTGAGGCTAGTGGTGAACCAAGCAAGTCCATTGTATGTCATTTTTTTTGTCTTGGCCACTGCCTTTGACAAGGTTCTAGGTGTTTTCATAGACTGCTACTTAAAATTCAGCAGTTTGTTCATTTGTCAACATGAATTCGACCTGTTTTTTTAATGGGGGTGTCCCCACCCCATACATGCCCCTAGCTGACGCCCGAACCCCTAACTCCTCACCTCCAGCCTCCCTATGCCCCTACCCCCACTTACACATGTATAACACATGTATAATTACACATATATGTAATTGTTTGATTTCGACCCAAGGTGCACCAACAGACTGCTGACTTTCAAAGAGCAGTGTATAACCACATGCCTTACGAGGTCACAGATGGCACAGTCATTTGGTTATTATTGATTTTCTAATGAACCCTGTCACCATTTTTCTCTCTCATCTTGAAAAGTACCTCCTCCCTAACATATGCGTCCTTACCCAAGTTAGTACATACTGACTATTGACACCTACTATCAAAGATCTATCTTGCACGGGATATGATTCCTAAAGCAGGATGCCGTCTCTAACTAAACTCTCCCAGGGACTTCATAAAACTATTCCTACTCTATGCAGTGTTTAATGTTCTACAGAAGTTGGGAATTGTGCCTTGCAGAAAACCTGCTTGATTCAGTCTTCTACCACACTCACTTTCTCTTCGCTTTCCTGATCTCTCGCTACACTCCTTCTCCAACTGCACCCACGTCTATTCTCTCATCCGGCTTCTATTCTGTCCCTCTGATGTCTCTTGTTTTTCTAGGCCTCGCCTCCAACCTTTTATGTTATTCTACCCTCTTCTACACTAATACTCCCCCCTCTACATTACATCTCCCTCCACTGCACTACTACTCCATCCTTCACACTACTACTCCCTCCTACGTACTACTCTCTCCTCCATACTAATACTCCATCCTCCATATTATTTATTTATTTATTTGAATTTATAAAGCGCCCAGCGGCCTGGAGGCATTGTGGCTCTGTTACAGCATATACACTTAGTACAGGTCAATTTTCAGAGCAATGATACATGTTTAGGACTGGTAATTACATAGGCAGTGATATAGGTTAAATGCATTGAGGTAGTGGTGGTTTAGTTAAATAGATCAGTTTTTAGCACCTTTCTGAAAACTGTGAGGGATTCTTCGTGTTGTAGGCTGGGCAGGAGTGCATTCCAGGCTTTTGGGGCTAGTACTTCAAAACTAGAGCCGCCCGCTTTGGCTCTGTTGAATACTGGGACTGATAGTAAGTGGGAGTATTTGTCCCGTCTTGGTCTGTGGGTCGGAGCATAGTGTATTCTTTCAGTCACGTAGGCAGGGGCGGTCTGGGCAATGCATTTGTGAGTGATCGTGAGGGCTTTGAATGTTATGCGTTCTTTGATTGTGAGCCAGTGGGCATCTTTTCTCGCCTGTGAAATGTGTTCTCTATTAGGGATGCTAAGGGTGACTCCGAGGGTGCTGTTTTGTGCCGTTTGTAGTTTGTTAATGTTTTTCGCGGAAGTGCCTAAGAGTAGGATGTTGCAGTAGTCCAATTTTGCGCCGATAGTGGCTCTCGCGATGTTAAGGCAGTTGCTTGGTGATAGGTGAGGTTTTACTGCGTTATGATTTTTGTTGTGAGTGCATCTGAAGATGAGATGGTGCTGACTTGCATGTCCATTGATAAGGTGGCGTCCAGGTATACCCCAAGGGTTTTCATTGCAGTGGAAACTGTGATGACAGTATTCTCAATACTGAATGAACTGTACTTGTCATCTAGTTCTTTTTAAGGATTCTTTGGGTCCTATCTGGAGGATTTCGTTTTTTCCCCCGATTTAGACAGAGACCATTGGCTGCCATCCAGGCCTGGATGTGTGCATATGTCTGCTGGAGTGTGTTGTGGTCTTGTTCGTAGTTCTGTGTAAGGGGGAGAAGAATTTGTGTGTCGTTGACATAGTTGGTAAAGGCTATGGCGAATTCTTCTAGGTCGCTGTACAGTGGGAGGGTGAATAGATTGTGTAGAGTGGGGGAGGTACAGGATCCTTGTGGCACTCCACACTCGATGAGGGATGGAGTGGCTGAGGCATGGTCTGAGAAAACCCTCATCGCTCGGCCTTCCAGGAAGGAGGTTCTCCAAGCGGTGGCTTCCTGGGAGAAGTGGGCGGTGTCAGTGAGATGTTTACACAGGATCTTGTGGTCAACCAAGTCAAAGGCAGCCGAGAGATCCATGAGTAGGAGGAGTGAGGATTTGCCTTTGTCCATGGCACATACTTCCCATTCACTCCTTACACTTTCTACCCTAACCACACTGCCATGCACACTCACAACTCACTATCACTTGCACTCACTAAGCAATACCTCACCATCTCCAGAAATCACTTCCACGCTTAATTGCACCTCCCTTCCTTCTGCTGGTCTATTGGTCTGCCACCTCCCCTTACCTTACCAGAACAACACAGGCCTTCCTGCTTCCTGTTCCTTGTTTTATATCTCCCCCTCATACCATTGGTTTACTTCCTAGGCTAAATCTAACCTTGTCTGTCCTGCCCAAAGGGTGATACAATCAGCAAAACTGTTAAATAATCGGCTTATCTGAGCCACTTTTCAACATGATGGCACATCACAGTATAACAATAGTGGCCTGAGATATTCAATGTCCATGATCATTTAGGGGGCTTGGTTCTCGACTCCCCACTGCTAAGTGCAGTCTGTTTGAGGGTCAGGGCCCCCTTGTTGAGTCGTTGGTGGTCCAGGGAACGAGCAGTCAGCTGTAATCTGTTGCTGCCCGAGCGGGAGAGCATTGCGCAGCTTCTCTCCCAGCCACATAGTTGCTGCCAATCGGGTTCCCTCAATCCCAGCCTGGTCCCTTCGTCTGGCAGCAGAACTCTGGCAGCGCTTACTTATTCAGGTACAGTCCTCTGATGACACATTGTGAACCATGCATCATGCTGGAGGGCTACTCTCGCGTTGGTGCTGCTTGGTTTGGATCAACTCACACTTGCTGACTCTAGAAAAACCAGAAAGAGTGAGACAAACATTTTGTTCCTGAGGTATGGTGTGGGACAAACAGGTACTGCATAACAGCATATTGGAACAATGGGGAGGAAGGAAATGGGAGCCTCTCAAATGCCACCATCCTCCTCAGGGGAAGGAGTGGCCCTGGATTTCGTCCTGTTGCCCATCCCCGTGCCTCAGATGAGAGGGGCTCCCATCCAGATTAACATGGTAAGGGTACTGGCCTTATAATTCATGGGAAACTGTGAGCCAAACTAATTCGTTTGGTGACTCTGTGGGGATTGGTGCCGAAAGCTCCTTGACCAAAAAGAGTCCCACCATAAGTGGTTTGAAAGAATGTTTCATCATGGAGAAAATGATTTTTAACCTGTTTATTTTTGCACACTGACGGCTAGAGAACAAGAAAAAGCTTTCCCCTTAGGTCATGTTTTCTTACAGTAGCATATGCAGATGATACTGGTGTCCTTACTAGGACCACTTTAGCTCTACAAAGAGGGATGTCTGCACTAGAGAACTGCTGTGGGGAGGACAGACTGGAGGTTAATGAACGAAAATTAAAACTGTGATATTTGGAAAAATAAATAAATGCTTTGTTGAGCAGTTGGGAGCAAAGAGATTTGAAGTTGCGCAGGAATACACAACCCTTGGAGTATTGCTTAATAATCGGTTATTTTTTAAATTTTTTTTGGCATTTGCTAGTCTTCACAAGAAAAAAAGATATACTCCTAAAATCAGATAGATGAGAGAGATAAAAATAGCAAAAAGAAGGACAAATGTACAGTGGATGGAAGTGGGAAGGGAAGGCAATCGCTTTTGAGAAGCATTCATCAAGAAAAACAGAGCATTCATCGGCATTCAATATCATCATAAATGGAGGAACAGCCAAATCGTCACCAGTCTTTCCTCAGTTGGGAGCCAGTAGCCAATTCATTTCGAATCTTCGAGATCTTTACATTTTTTGAAGATGGCTCCTAGGTATTTCACAAGCACATACACCTGTCTGGCGCCTGCCTCCCCCCACCCCCCATATAATCCCTCCCAGCATGCCTCTGCATCGATTCCAAATGTCACGTTCATACAGGTGCAGCGTTCTTAGGGTTCTCAGATTGGGGCAATAGAGGGTTAAATGCTTTCAAGTTTCCAAGTCAGTATTACACAGTTGGCACTCATCATCGCCCACTTTTTCTCCATATCTTAGAAGGGTAGTATTTGTGTGCAGGATGTTTAGCTGGAATCTTAAATATAGATGCCGATTTCTGTCACTTGGAAACCTTCTCAGATATTGTGGTGATACTTTTGGCAGGGCAGAAATGTTCGTTGAGAGCGTGTGGAGGTCGGCATTAGATCGTGTCTGCTCTGTTTCTCTACAGGTGTCCACACATAGAATCCTTTTTACCGATAGTGGATTTTGGCAGAGTGTATCGTCCGAAATGCCCAGGCTTGCCAAAATGGCCCTGCATCGCTCAATACACAAATTCAGGGGCCAGTCATGCACTCCGAATTGTTTTACCTTTGTTAACCTAAATTGTGGCAGGCTGTCGGGAAGAATACATTTCCTAAAAAGGAGCAGGGATTTCCATACCACCCTCACGTATAATGACATCAACCCAACCTCGTGGCTAATAATTGCCATCGGTATGGACATCAGTTATTATGGTACCATTTGTAGAGTAGAAACACGAATCATTCTGTCAGTAACTCTTGAGGAGTTTGATCGAAAGTATGGGAGGAGTTGTATTCCTACTTGTCAGCCTTAGTTGGAGCCAGTTTTTTGCAGAAGTTTGGATACATGCTGAGGCTAGGATGATGGCAAAACATGAGGACGCGTTTTCATTCTTTAAAACAAGCTTGTCTGCGGCTTAAAACAGGGCTTCCCTGGCTCCCTGTCTCAAATATAGCTGAGTATGAAGTAATTATTTTCTTTTACTATCAACGCCTGCTGGTGTTTCTGTATGGAGACGAGGCAGGCAGAAGTCCTTACCACCATGAAGGTCAGGAATCGGCCATGGCCAGTGGTATTTGGCTGTCTCTGTAGACCCGCCCCACCGACTTTGATGTTCTGATGCAATATTTCTATTTATTTCTCCTCTTTCTCAGCCTTTAGTTCTGTCATGATATGATAGAACTAGAACAACCGTGAACTTTAAATACAAGGCAGAAATAAAAACTTGATATTGATGGGCTTGGAAGCAGAATAGCAAGAACAAGGCATCCATGCACGGGACTCTTTTTCCACCATTTTGAGTCTCAAAGTCTTTCCCTGGGCCCAATGCCTCCTCTTCAGGCATCCACCGAGTATAAAGCCAGACTGGAAGTAGAAAAAACATAGGTCTCTTCACTGACTCCCTGTTACGATCAACTTACCTTGAGGCCTCTTTTTTTTGTCACATCACATTGCATTCATTGAAAAGTCCCAAAACCATTGGGGACAATGTAAAACATTGTACATATGGATATTGTGACAGGGTCGGGGTTACAACCTTATCAGGGGGAAAGAGCAAGGTCTACCCCAGAGGCCCCAGTCCTTGCCCCACCTGTGTGCATTGTGTATGACTGCTGATACCACTGTGCCTTGCACAATGCCTGCCAACCTCTCTTCTGCTCAGAATTTTCTTTCATAACTGCTGCTCCCAGAATGCACCTGGGCACATCCAACAACACCGGCTCTGGAACAAGGGGAATGGAATCGAGGACAGAAATGGAATGGACAGAGTTTTTTCTTGTCAAACAGAGATGACATGCCCAGCACCCGACCTACCAACCCCAGGCGGACTCTAGGAGACAACAGGACATGAACTGAGAGTGATAAGAGATTTCAGGGGAAGAGAACAGATATAGATATCTTCGCCAACCCGAATTGAACAGAAAAAAAACAAGCACATGAAGAAAGCCACAAGGAAAATAAGTAGCCTGAGCACCTGACTGCTACCCTGAACATACAGACTGAAAATGGGGAAGGGCAAAGGGGGTTTGTTAAAGCTTTGCAAGTGCATAACCCAGAACCGTGGGAAAATAATATTCAGACATTGGCCAAGGGGAGCATGTGAATTTGGGAACCAATGTGAGCTGGGGGGAACAGTGTTGGAAAATGGAAACTGGGCTGTAAAAGCCCAGCCAAAACAGAGGAGATTGGAAGGTGTTCGGTTGAGGTCAGGGGAAGAAGAGGTAGACAAGTGATCAGCAATAAGGGTGTACCAGCAGGGACGCCATTTCACCAAAATGCCAGGGGAAGAGTAAGTGACATCACACGACCCTTGACCTCTGATGACAGCCCCGAAGTGACATCACAGGAAGCGATGGAACACAACCTTTCCCCCCTTGACAAAACAGAAGAGGTATCACATAGGATTGTTCCTAATAACACTACCAAAAATGTGATTACGATGTCACTGTAATGTTATATACATTCCACACAAGAATGGATCACCATATGGATCGTTAACATCAATGTGCATAGGCCCATATTACCAAATTACTGTGAATGCAAGCAGACATCCAAGGCCAAATGATAATGATGGTTATTATATAGCACTTACGCTTAAGTGCTTTATATAGAGCAAATAAACATACAATATCACCCAGCCTTTGTTGGTACTCATTTATCAACCTCAGAAGGATGAAAGGCTGAGTTGGCCTTGCCGGGATTCAAACCTGCAACCAGCAGATCACACACACATCGCAGCAGCGAGCACTCAACACACTGAGCTATATTACCGGCTATAGCTAGATTACCGGCTATGCTAAAATGAGCAATTACATGTCTGAAGGTTCTCAAAGTCAGAAAGCAAAATACACTCTGTAGTGGATGCCATTAAACTGGTAACTGAGATTTGACAGCAGGCCAGTTAATCTCCAGGTCTGGTACAAAGTTGGCCACATGCCAAGCCTGCATGGATTTACTTTTTCAGGCTTTAGAGGTGGGAAAAATACATACCAAAGCGAGAGTTCATAATTGTGTATTAATGCATTTAGAGTAGTGCAGGAAAAGCATCGCACTTACATGGCATCCTGCACTCTGGGTACTCATACATGCAAACAAACATCCTGAACAGCATGCCATGGAGACAGGAAAGATAGACCCATTACACCAAAGCATTAATTGTGGCACAATGAAATCAATGGCCATTTTATGGGCTATGGTCAAACATTTCTACACTGTACACAATCTTTTAGGCACAAGGATTTTCTCAAGTGACCGAGGACACCGAGATGGAATGTCTTGTGATGATCATAAGAGAGACAACGGCAGAAAAAAAAGCCTACTATAACTGCAACTTGCGAAAAGCAGAATACATAGTCCAAAATAGATGCTCATTCTATTCTAAATGCTTTTTTGGAAGTTTTTGTCTGCATTGTGAATTTGAGGTGTTTAAGAACAGACTAAATCAGTGACTCACGCCCTGAAGTGTGCCTGAAAAAAAAAAATTGTATTCATTGATTGGTTCATAACAAACCTTTCAACAAGAGATTACACATTATACTTCTTATGTCAAGTATCCATACATCTTTGGGCTAAAAATAAAAAAAGGAAAAGATGGAGAGCAGTGGAAACACAATATCATCTTTCAAAATAGTCGCTGCGCTTTTGAAAGCAATTATTAAAGCAGGATTAGTATGCGCCCTCAAGCGGTACTTTTAGCTGTTAGCCAGGAGTGTCTTTTTCGTGAATCCGCAGAGCTTCTTCCAAAAATGTCCTTTTGATGCCAGGATCATTGGTATCTTGTTTCCGATCACCAGCATCTCCCACCACTCTTGTCTAGATAAGGACTTAGTCTCATTAGCGAGAGTGGCAAGATATTTGCGGGCCAATTCATAGAATTCAGCGCAGAAGTTGCTCACGAGTCTAATGCAGAGACGGAGCGTGCGCCACGCGTTCACCAGACGCTGTGGAAAATAGCATTTTGGTGCACCATGTATTCATGGATTTCCCCAGCCATCCGCAGCCGTGGTGCAGTGAAAATCCAGCAACGCCAGTAACGCCCCCAAGAATGCCCCTTGCTCCAGAAAAAGCCATACAAATTCCCAATATGGCACAAAGGGCCGCGCTAACCCTGGACCAGCATACAGCCCCACTACACCGTAATCACGTGAAAAACAGCCCGTACCCCGCTTGCGGCAGCTAAAATGTGTGACAATCTACCCATGCACCCCCTTGAATACTTGTACCCGGCTCGCGCCAGCAAAATCACAGGAAAATCTACCCGCGCATCTCCTTGAATATGCGCACCCCGCTCGTGCCAGCAAAATCACAGGAAAATCTACCCGCGCACCCCCTTGTATACGTGCACCCCGCTCACGCCATCCAAATTGCGTGAAAAAGGCTTAACGAAAACCCGCAAATATGCGTACCCAGCTTGCGCCAGCCAAATCGCATGGAAAGGGCTGCGTGTGTGGTGACAGGTGATGGGGTGTCCCCTGTGGTGTGGGCTGCCTGCAGGGCATGGTCACGGGTGATGGGGGGTCTAATGTGGTGTGGGCTGCCTGCGGGGCATGGTCACGGGTGATGGGGTGTCCCCTGTGGTGTGACGTGCCTGTGGGGCATGGTCGCAGGTGATGGGGTGTTCCATGTGGTGTGGGCTGGCTGCGGGGCATGGTCACGTGTGATGGGGGATCCCCCGTGGTGTGGGCTGACTGCGGGGCATGGTCACGGGTGATGGGGTGTCCCCTGTGATGTGGCCTGCCTGGGGGGCATGGTGATGGATGATGGGGTGTCCCCTGTGGTGTGGGATGCCTGCGGGGTATGGACACGGTGATGGGGTGTCCCCTATGGTGTGGGCTGCCTGCGGGGCATGGGGACGGGTGATGGGGTGTCCCCTGTGGTGTGAGCTGCCTGTGGGGCATGGATACAGGTGTTGGGTTGTCCCCTGTGGTGTGGGCTGCCTGTGGGCATGGTCACAGGTGATGGGGTGTCCCCTGTGGTGCGGGCAACAGACATTTGCATCCATGTCCAAGGCACTGTGTGAACTTCAGAAGGGGGGATGGACCTTACATGCATCATGTGACATGCACATCAGATGCACACACACCACTGGACAGTCATGCATCTGCCCATGTCTACATCCTGTCACAGAGCACACATTGGTAATTGTGCCGCATCAGTCATTCAGGCATAGAGATGGCCAGTGTCATGCATCCATGGTGTTTCCCAATCACACACCCACCACTCACACACACGCACATGTACACTGTGCACGTCAATGAAGGTGAAATAAGCATCCATGTCTCACACCCCAGACATGGGCCCTCATTACGACCCTGGCGGAAAGTAACTGACCAGACCGCCATAGCGTAAATAGCGTTTCCGCCATTGCACGACGGAGTAAAGTGCGGCTAATTCTGACCCATCGGGCACGAGCACTACGCCATGGCGGAAGTGCAAAGTCCGCGATGGCGGAAATGTCCCCAAAACGCCCCTCACTGCCGTCGTACGGCGCCCTAGGTGCAATTCCGCCACCCATCATAGCGGTCACCGTAATGAGCGGTA
The DNA here is from genome assembly GCF_040938575.1 of Ambystoma mexicanum. Lineage (NCBI taxonomy): Eukaryota > Metazoa > Chordata > Amphibia > Caudata > Ambystomatidae > Ambystoma > Ambystoma mexicanum. The sequence goes on from NC_090931.1 coordinate 714,104,737, forward strand.
ATCGCAAAATACGGTGACCGTAAATATACGGAAACGGAAGTAAAAACATGGGCCCGGAACGGGAAACAGCACGCCGTACACCTATAAAATCAGAATCCCAACACAACCATCAAAAATCCTACCCTGAGACACATCCCAACCCGTTAGCCACCCTAGTGAAAACAATAAAAATGGGAAAAGTTGCGAAAAAAGCGTGCGACCGCAAGCGGAAGGTCCACTTCTCCCATGAGGAACTCACCGTGCTCACAGAGACCCTCCAGGAGAATGCTGCCGTCGTCTTCTCGACGCAAATGACCAGGACGGCACTTGCGAACAAGAAGGCCATATGGGCCCTGGTGGCACAGCGGGTAAGTGCGGTGGGGACCGCACCCCGCAACCCACAGCAATGCAGAAAGCGATGGGACGACTTGCGGATACGCGTACGGAGCATACTATCTGCCAACCGTAACATTGCCACAGCTACCGGGGGAGGATTGGAATCACCCATCAAGTTGACCCCCTGGGAAGAAATCTGTGCCTCCACCATTGGAATGGAGAGTATAGAGGGAGTCGGAGGGATGGAGAAAGGAGTGCAGACATCCGAAGAATCAGGTAGGTGGGCCAAATAAAACAATGCTAAATCCACAATGTCCAATCATGTGAAGTACCATGTGTCCACATAGTGCAACAGAAACACATGTCCAGGAGAACGTCCACATACATTGGCCTGATAGCGCACTTTAAAACTCAATTAAAAATCCTAAAAACACCCTCTACACGTGCAGCATGCACACCCTAACTGCAGGCTGCAAAACAACTGCATCCTCAATCCACACAAAAATGAAACCACCTCCAAGGCCCTGACCCAAATCACCCTCAGGTACCACCCCAATGCATGTGATACATTGCCATTCCAATTTCCACAGACCCATAAATAACGCTCGCCCTCCTTTACTCCACCACAGGGTCCGATTCAAACGACGAGCTCCAGGACACCCCTACCAGCACACCTGCAAAGAGGGCCAAGACCAACGGCCAAAGACCCTCCACCTCAGCTGCACGGATCAAGACACGGCAGCAGCACAAATCAAGTGGCAGCACACAGGAGGGGACTTCAACAGGCACCCCAGCAGCAAGCATGCCCACAACAGCAGCACCACAGGTCCCCCCAATGGATGCCACAGAAGGCACTGCTTCTGGTGGCAGCAGCACCATAGGTGACACTGAATTAATGGCAGCATGCTCCGACACAGAAAACGGTGCTGTCGATGTAGGATCCATCCATGACCTGTCTCAATCCCCCTGTTTGTTTCATCCCGTACACCATGAGGATACCACGCAGTGGTACCCACAAGACGACGACTGGCCATCCCCCACAAGCCCTGTGGCAAGGCAACATGAGGTGATCAGACCCTCTGTGACACCACCGCAAATGGCCATGGCCCAGCAGAGGCAACAGTCCCTCGACCAGGTGATCGTGCAACAGCAGCAACTGGCCACGCTCCTCAAGGAGCATGCTGATGAATGTGGGGGTACTAAGGCAGCCATAGAAACATCAACTGAGACACTTAGGTCAGAAATGGAGAGAAGCACAGAGACACTAAGGGCACAAATGGAGAGAAGCACCAAGAGCCTGAGGGTACAAATGGAGAGAAGCACCGAGAGCCTGAGGGGGGAACTGCATGCGACGTCCAAAGACGTATGTGCTGAACTTGCCGCTGTGCGCCGTGTGCTCACTGAGCTCTCACAAACCCTTAGGGACATGCATGGACGTGAGCAGGCAGAGACATCATCCGTTGCAAGTTCCGTCCAGGGCAGCCCCCAACGTAGATCTGGGAGGAACCTGCGCTCCACAGGCAGGGGTGCCCCTGATACCCGGAGAGGGGGCTTGCATTAGCGTCTGCCCACTGACAATGAGCATCTTCGGACACTGGTGTTCGGGGGGGAGGTAGGAGGGTGGAGGGGGTGTGTTGGGCTTTCTTGGGTGGCGGGTCGATGGGGTGTGTAACATAATTTCACATATGCTATAAACATTTCACAATCATCCAATGAGATGTGTGGACATTGATCTTTGTGTACGAGGCCTTTATAGGCGTACAGTCCATATTGTGCATGTTCCAGACACACACAGTGCCACAAGTCCCGTGTCCATGTATCAGCCACCAGGCGTGAGTGCTAGAAGCATGAATCTATGAGAATCTGACGAATTTCACGGCCCTCCTGTGCCTCACGGACTCCTTGAGGAGCTGCCACATCCCCACCCTCATCATGACCATCTTCAGGTGCTTGCAGTCCTGCGTCAGGGGGCATGGGCACATTTCTACGTACGCACATGTTGTGTAGCATGACACATGCCATGACCATCTTTGCAACCTTCTCATGGCGGTACAGGAGTGCCCCGCCAGACCTGCTGAGGCAGCGGAAACGAGTCTTCAGTAGGCCGAATGCCTGTTCTATGACTACACGGGTACGTGAGTGGGCATGGTTGTAGTCCTCCTCATGCTGGTTCTGTGGGTTCCGGAGTGGTGTAAGGAGCCATCTCTTCAGTGGATACCCGGCATCACCTGTATGTGGACAATAAAGGATGTTTGTGGAATGACATAGCTACGTACGCATCCCCCCCCCCTTCCTGCCAGGTCATTGCCGCATCACATACCCCACATTATCATGCATGAAATGAGACTCACCGAGTAGCCAGGATCTGTTCCCTGCGTGTCGCTCCATGTAGCGTGGTATTGTAGAGTTCCTCAAGACCATAGAATCATGGGTTGATCCAGGAAATCGGGCACAACAATGTGTAATGATCCTGTTGGAGTCACACACCATTTGTACATTAAGAGAATGATATTGTTTTCGGTTGCGGTACTGGGCCTCCATGGCATGTGGCACAACCAATTCCACATGGGTGCAGTCGATGGCACCAATGCAACCCGGTATGCCGGCAAGTGCATGGAATCCCACTTTCGTGTTTGTAATTTCCTGCTCCGAGCGTGGTAGAGAGATGTAGTCGTCTGCGTGCTTCAGGAGGGCATCGAGCACTTGCGATAGTGTCCGTGACAACAGTGGCTGTGAAATGCTATGCAACTGTCCGACTGTGTGCTTGTAGGTGCCTGTGGCCAGGAAGTGTAGTACAGACACCACCTTCAGTAGGGGTGGGATGGTGGTTGGGCTATCTATCATGCTGGCAAGGTCAGCGTGTGTCATGTCCACAATGGCGGTTATGGTGTCCCGTCCAAACGGTAGAGGGTGTGGATCTGCTCATCAGTGAGGTTGAACGGATGAGCTCGGAGGCGTGGGATTGCGGGCTGCCTGCGTGGTGGTAGTGGCTGTGCTGGTGGGCCTTGCTGGCCCTGCCTTGCCCTCCTCCTCCTCCTGCGTCTCCTCTGTGCGGCCGGTTGTTGTAGTAGTTGGTGTTCGTCTTCTTCTTGAAGTTGGAGTACTTGCAGTGCTATCAGGTCCCCCAGGGCCAACATCGCTAGTCCTGCCGGTAGCATTTTGGAGTGGGTGTGGTTGTGGGAGGGGGTTGGGTGTGCAATTTATGTGTTTTCAGGCTGTATAGCCTCCACCTGTGGTGATTCATTCCACCTGTGCAAGCTGCAATCCCCTTTGGGCGAGCACGTCCCGCACACAACGCTGCAATTCGACGCATGGCATCTTGCTATTACAATCATGTATTTAATCCCGATGGCAGTGGAATATTGGTTCATATGTTCATTCTGCAATGGTCCCATGGTTTCACATACTATCTTTACAGTCGCAAACAAACTTGTGAAGGGTCAGTGGAATGTAGTACTCGATTAACGCTGGACCCTCATGCAGCACTGTACCGAGGTTCACCGACGGGCGGGGCGTCCCATTTGTGAGTGAAGCCAGTTGCCATTTTCACACACTGCCGCACTACATGGATGAATTTGTGATTTCAAGCGGTCACAGATGCCTTTTCGACGTGATGTTGCAAATGTGGAATTCGAAGGACAGTGCTTTCGGTTTTCAGCTAGCGGCGAGGAGACGCCCACAGGTCTGACTGCAGATATTAAGTTCTATTGTTTAATGTCCTTGGGACAGGGGCCATGGCGAGAATGCAATGATTGATATGAATAGTATGGGATGCGCAATAGCGTAGTGGACGATAAGGCAGGACGTTCCCAAATACATGTTACTTCACAACACTAGAATTCCGGGCTGGAGCACAGTGGATTTTGCAGACTGCATTACGCACAGACTCAATGGAAATTTCACATGTTATGTGAGTAAATAATCAGGCGTTTTCATACCGGGATGAGGGTATGATGTATGGATGCATGGACAGATGATTTAATTGGAAGTTTACTATGTACATGGCTTTTTGGAATCTATCCACTTCCCCTGCGCTATGTGATGCAGAGCTGCCATAGTGGGACCATCGTCTATCTGCCCTTGTTGAACCCTCCCTGTCTCGACGCGCCTTCAAACACTTGTGTCTATGCACGTTACTAATCCCATCTAATGGATTCTGTTTTAACAGACGCATGCACACAAACGCTCGTTTGTAATAGTGTATTCACCTCGATTTATATAGTTATGATTCGCAAGTGATTTTTGGGTGGGAATGATCCTTTTGAGTGGGCTAACATGCATATGGCTGTAGATTTAGTGTGATCATTGAAGTGAGTAATTCAAATTAAGTTCTGATGCCCATACCATTCTTTTTCATTTCATTTGGGTGACAGGTATCTCCTCCCCTTTTGCCGCTGCCATCTGTATGCCACTCCTGCAGATGGCTTTTACTCCCGACACCTGCTGCTTCGTGTTAATCAGTGGAGCACCATTACGATCTTATGGGACGATCGCCAATGGGCCACATGCCCTTACGCAGTACTAGTGGCTAGGAGCAACATATCGACCTTTCAGCTGGACTAGTGCCTACCTAATGGGACGGCCCTGCGGTTCTAGGCGCTTCCATGTTGCCTTTTTGAACGTGTATGTAGCCCCTGTGTACCATGAAGGAACAGGGCGTCACACAAGCAGAAGCTGGTCATTTATTGCGGATGCAGCCCACAATACTGAAATGTATTTTGGAGTTCATGACCTAATGGCTGTATGGGCTTGGTGATTTTGTAGTGCATTAAATTTCTATTATGATATTAACCGTGTAGCGTTATTCTTTGCAAGTAATGTAGCATATTCCTATTTGTGGAGCGATGTATTGTGAGTAGATCTGCATTGGGTTCCGGCTTCTGGTTATAGTTGCGTCGTACTGTACTGGGCGCGTTTGCATACGAAGCCCAGTGAGGTCAGGGATAGGGGCTGCCATTATGACTGTTTTAATGATGTCATGCTCAGGGGCGGGGGATTAGCTTTTGTGTAACAGATGCCGGTCAGCCAGGTGGATTGGTGGAATGATGTGATTATCAGAATATGGCTGGTCACAGGTGCCTGTGTTTGCGTGCGTTTCTTGGAGGGAGACTGAGGTCATGTCCATTGGAATAGCTTCTGTATTCGTGCCATCTGTGCCCTGCAGCTCCCATTGGCCCCTCTTGAGATGGGCCTGGCTGCTCAGTCACTCTGCCAACTTGTGTGGTACATGCTTATGCTGATGGTTGGTTTGTTTACTGGCAAGAGTACAGGGCTGGTGCTGTCTCCCTCAGGTTACTGCTTTGAATGTTGCCTTACACTGGTGTCAAGCGATGGGGGCCTGTTGTTGTTTTGTCTCATATTTCAGTTCATATTGCTGTACTTGACCCTTCACGTGCCTGTGCTGCATCAGTACGGCAATGGTGACATGGCAAATATGGATGGCCACTCACAAGGCACTTGGAGCCCCTACATTCATTTGTTCGTTGGCATGCATGGGTGACGTGTACATTTCACTGGTTGCATTGTGTGACTTCATTGCACCTACGAGGAGTTGTGCAATGTGGCCAGGGAGTGTTGTACAGGCACTCAGTAGGGCCATTTATGGTTGGTTCGCGTTGCCGTTCTTCTCACCATGGCGGAATGGTACTTTCCGCCATGCTTGATGGCATTAGGTAAATGTCCGCTAGGGTCGGAATTCGCGTACCGTTGCGCCATGGTGGTAATTACGGTTTCGCATGGCGCGCGTGCGCGTACTTGGTGCAGTTAGCGTTCACTACGGTGTCGCTAATGGCATCGTACTTTACGGTGACGGGTCATAATCGCACCGAGCGCTATTCGATGGCGGTATTGCATTTCCGCCATCGTTTTTCGATTTCCGCCAGGGTCGTAATGAGGGCCATGGCCCGGTACAGACACAGGAATGCAAACCTGTGTGCGTCGTCACATGCTGGTGCACATCATGCATTCCACACAGACACCATTGATGTGGATCACGCTTGACTGGACTCACATGCAGCACCATCATGTCCCTGCACACAGACATCCATACATGGGGCATGCCATACATTCGGCCGAGGTGCACACTCCTGCCACACCTCGATATGCACTATGCTGGACATGAACAAATGGACACTTACCACTCGGCTCCAGATGGGTCTGCAACTCGAGGACCTGGAGGCAAAGCGCTGGGTGTGTGCGCTCCAGGACCCGCATCTGTATGTTGGTAAACTGGTCCCGGCGCCCCACTTCTCCACCAGCCTCAAAGAGGCACTGGGCCTTGCTGTGGGTCCTGGAGCTGAAGTCCTCCCAGCACTTCTGGACGCGTTGGTAGTCGTGGGATGCCACCCCCTCCACGTTGATGGCATCCACGATATCTGACCAGATCCTCCTCCGTCCTTCCTTGTCGAGGCGCGATGTCGAGAAGAGGGCATCATAATACCCCAGGACTTGCTCCACCAGGATGCCAACTTCATTTTCAGTGAAGCTGACAGCCCTCTGCCTCTCTGCCGGGGGGTTGCCACTGGCCCCAGATGGTGTTGAGTCAGACATGGCAACCCCCGAGGCAGGTGTTGGTGGGCAACTTGGTCCTGGGGCTGGGCTGTGGAGTGATGGCACACTAGTCAGGAGTCTTCTGGGTCAGCAGAGGTGGTCTCAGGAACAGGATCCCCGGCAATGGCTTCTGTGCAGGCACCAAATAGCATGGCACATTGGCAGCAGGCAGACTTGCAGCAGCAGATGGCTCATAGGAGGCTGCTCGGGGCTCTGGGGGGCAGGTAAATGGAATTCTGGGCAGGAGCGTGGTCTTCCGTTTGTTGTCGCATGGCCAGCTTGATGCAGAGTGACTCCGCACATGAAAAAACAGCACATGAGTGTGTAATTCGAGGAAAGGCCCTTAGCGCGCAAGCGCATAAGTGACGTGATGCGAGTGGGTGTTGCCTTCAGCAGGGGTTAAAGGTCAGTGTGGCACAGCAGTTCGCTAGTATGTGCTTTTCGTGGAGTCCAACACGTGTGTTTCTGCTACTTGAGGGTTCACACACTCCATCTTCACAGCGCTTAAAGTTCGTACTTCTTGTTTTGGAGGGGGAGTTGCTTACGTGCACAAGCACATGTTTTTTTTTTCCACGCAAGGCAGACGGTGAGTCGTGCACGCTATTTTTCCCACTGTGGTTCCCCTTGTGTGCCACATACCCCATTTTCGAGGTCAGAGTAGCATGCATGTTCCACTCGTATGCTTTTTCTGTGTCCCTGGGTGCCACAGAGTACTGCAGGAGTTATATTCCATGCACGTGGGCTACCGGGGGTTGCATGCACGTTTATTATCATTTTTTGGGGTGCCTGAGCGTTGCGTGACCTGTCTTTATTCGCCAAGGGTCACATCCAGCCTCGCAGGAGCAAAGGGGTGCGTCTAACATCACGTACCCTGCCCCCTTCACCCCGATTGCCCAGCACAATTGTTGTGTGCTCCGCCCATTGGCAATAGTCCATCTGTGCCATGGTTGGGAGACCACCAAAAGGGAAGGGCGGCAAAGCTGGGCGACCTCCCAGGGCTGGGCGTGGTGGGGCACGTGGCGAGGGTGACTAGGGAGTCCAGGGAGTCCAGGGACGCTGGGGGGGACGTTGCAAGGCTGTTCCACAGGGGCAGGATGTCCAGCCACATGCTGGGACAGCAATCCGCCACCCCCAGCGCCTCAGGTAGATGCTGCTGCTGCAGTCATCCCCAGTACTCATCTGACCCCACAGCCACTGTCATCTGCTGGCACGGGCCATCAGGTAGTGGGAGCTGCAGGTGCAGCTACGGCAACCACCACCCATGTTCGTCATCAGCCAGCGCAGGCTGCCTTGGCACAGGAGAACTCCCAGGCAGATTTTCAGGTCGGGAAGGCCAAGCCACATGTGCCTAAGGTAGCTGTGACCAAAGCACATGTATCTGGGGCAGTGGTCTCATCTGCTGCTCCGAGCAGCCGGGTGGTGGGAGCTGCAGGGTCAGATGCAGCCAACACCACCTCAGCAATGAGTCTGCCAGCCAGGACTGTGTCGTTCACAGCCCTTAGCACTGAGGCAGTTGTGCTGCTGGGTCCTTGCAACAGCACCCAGAAGCCATTCACGCAATCCAGGCCTTCCGTCCTCATGCCAATTCCTACTCCCATTGGCCAGTCCACCATCGCCACTGCCCCTACTGACTAGAGCAGCATATGCCTCTCAGGGTCCGCACAACCAGCCAAGAGGAGGAAGTGTGCTTCTGCGCAAGAGGCTGGGACCCCAGACATGGCTCCGGCCTCCGGCACATCAAGGAAGAAGCCTTTCAATAAACAGGAACTGGACTTCCTTGCCGACTATGTGTCGGCACACTACCGCAATATGCTGGTAATCTCAGGTTGTCATACTACGCCTGCCCAGCGTCAGGTCCACTGGCAGTGCATTGCGGATAGTGTGAGTGCAATGGGATATGAGAGGCGCACAGCTCAGGATTGCTACAAGCGTTGGACTGACCTCCGTTGCTGTGCAAAACAGCGGTCCTCTTATTACTCCCTGACTCTGGTGACTGGCAGTGGGCCACCACCAGAGGAGGATGAACTCACTCATCAATCAGGGACTTATCCAGGGAGTGGGAGAGATACCGGATTATGATGTAACCTCCGGTGAGTCTTGATGCGTGTGTGTCCAGCCCATGTGTGTTTTGCTTCTGTGATGTGTTGTGATTGACTGCCAGTTCAGGCTATGTATTAATGAGTGCCATGTGTGACACATGCAATGCTTTACTGATACGTGTTTGGCATCATGCAGTCTGCATGCAGGCCATGTGCTGCGTATGGGGGCAGTCCTTATCACCACACATGCACCCTATTTACATGCAAGTCACTCAGCAGCCTCTCCTGTCCATGTACAAGCTCATTGTCATGTTTGCATATAGCCTGTGGTGTAGTTCCACCCAACACTCAGCCTATGTCGTCACATGACTGACGGCAATGTGAGGTCACCCTGCAAGCTGCTCCTCCTCACGGGCATGCTTCCTTGCCTCTCCACCACCCTGCAGCTCACTGTCTCCATGGTACTAGCGGTTTCCGTGTTAGACTACTGCAATGGTCTGTTCCCCTTTCCTGTGTACATGCACACTTCCCTGTGCAACCCTGCCGTACCTATACTGTGGAGTTCATGCTTTGTCCTTGATGCAGGGTGTCTCACTTGGACCGTGCAGATGGCACAGGCTCAGAGTGCACAGTGGTGTCCATTCATGGACCATTGCGTTCCCTGCAAGCCCCTATGGGTCAGTGGCTGGCTACTCGTACCACATCTCCAGTATTTTATCCATCTCATGGTATTTGTTCATCCATGTTATGCTCACTCAGGGTCACTTCATCATCACGCGCATGTTTAGGGTGTCCTTGTATGTGTGGAGCACAGGCCTCCCTCTGTTACAGCCACCCTGCCTTCCGGCAACTGGGGTTGTGGCTTCTGCCTGTATAGATGTACTTGTGATGGTTCCTTATGTGTCCTGCTTTCTGTCCCCCTCTCATCTGCTGTAGTCTCAGTTGATTCAGTTGATCAAATTGACACCTGCCAACATTGTCTGCAACTTCACAGTACGGTGGTGAGCCATTCAGAGCCATGCACTGGCTCCCTGCCATTCCCCAGGGAGCAGGGGGTGGGGGTTCAGTGCATCCCTACAACCCAATGACAACACTTTGCACATGATGACTGCACTTGCCCTTACAGTGCCGTCATGTCACCAGATTGACATTACTATGTTTCTGGTTCTGATGATAGTTGAGGACATACACATGTGCTGCACTGCACCCACACACTTCTGAGCAATGTTTCACCCTTCAACATGCCTATTCACTTGTGTGATGTCAAAGTGACCTGGCATATATGTATCCATGTGCCTCCCTTCACTGTATTTCAAAGCATTTGCGTTTTTGCATCCTGTGACACATGTACTTATATTGATCATTTTCTTGTAGTGCATGTTGACATGCATTTTACATGTGTCATGGACACTTCTATTTGACTTACTGCTGTGGCTAATTGTGAATTGTGCCATGGCTATGCTACGTGCCATCTCTTTGTTGTCATCTGTTATTTTTGGCTAGGATCTATGCCTGCCAGTAGGTTGTGTGTGATGTAGGTGATATGCAACATGTAGTACATGTGTGGTCTTCACATGTGACATGCATCTATGTCTGCTTTCAGGGTCCCCTTCCATTTCATTACCACTGCATGAATGCCGGAGTTTGTGTCGTGTGTGACATGGCTGCTTCATGTGTTGGCTGTCAATATTGTATTTACTATGTGTGTGGTATGTGCTGCTGACATGTGTGCTCATGTGTCTTTTTTATTTTGTTACAGGTGATGAGGCACCGGAAGCAGAGGAGGAGGAGATGGCAGACAGGGTGGAGTGTTCAGGTCAACAACCATGCACCAGTAGTGGTCGTGGGGTGGTAGGCCGTGAACATCCCTCAGTGCTCCAGTCCATCCTGTCCAGGCCTGCCTCTGGGTACGGCTCTGAGGATCTCTCTGACTCTGATGTTGAATCGGATGCTCGTGAATCCATGCCGTCGACGGTTGGTGATTCTACAGTGGATTCTGTTCTGTCCGCCACACCTGCAGTGGGGGTAGACCCTCAAGGGGTCAGTCAGTGTTGGAATGTCAGCCTGCGGTAGTTAAGGGTGCAGGGTCACACTCCACACCAGTTGCTCCTGTTCCTGGGGCAGCAGATCGACAGAGGAATGCAGTCCTGCAGCCGCAGGCAGTGCCGGCACAGCAAGGACCACGTCTCCTTGGGCCCAACAGGCATGGTGTCCAGCAAAGCGGAGGCCGTGCGCCACCAGGGAACACTGGGTGGAAGAATGCCATGTATGCCATTGCACAGCAACAGGGGGAAGTGATTGAGATGTTGGCTCAAGGCTTGGAACGTGTGGCCGATTCCATTCTCCCCCCTGATAGCAGGTGGAGCTCCAGTAGAAGATAATGCAGCCCACGTGACGCTCACTCAGGCTGAGCACGGCGGCCTCCAACAGGGCCTGCCAGGCTGAACTGGTGTTCTGATCTTGATGGTCATGCAGATTATTGTACCTCCGTCCCCAAGTACCGCACAGACAGAAATGATACACTGCCTGTGCAATCTTTGAGGCCACAGGTGTGTTGAGCCGTCAATCAGGTAGCAGGAACGCCGGAAGGACCCCCTGACCACTGTAAGGCAATGGGTGATGGTTAAACAGGAGCAATGCAATTGGTACAGGTAACAATCAGTAGTAACAAGGCTTACCCAAGAGTGCTGTAGGTGGGGTCCTAAGCATGGCGAGAGCCACAGACTGCTGATGGTGGTGAAAGAGGCGTTCTACACGGCTCGTGGGTGAGTCACACCTGGGTCTGATGTGGATGGACCAGTAAGGCAAAAAGGTCAAAACCAAGTTCCAAGATTCAAGGTTCAGAGGGGATAATCCAAAGGCAGTCCAAGAGAGAGTTCCAAGGTCGAGGAGCGGGGAAACAAGGCGGGATCCAAGAGGCAGAAATCCGAGGAGCAGGCAAGACAAGTCCGTAGAACAGTCCGAGGTCACAAAGTTTGTGATCAAAAGCAGGTAAACCAGAGCGCTAAACAATCTTCAAGAGATCAGCTGTGAAGCGCTGTACCCGCGTTGTCAAGATTCTTTTAAACTGGTTAAGAAGTCACGTGATGTGTCCTGTGATGTTGTCCCACGGACGTGCGAGACGTGACGTGTTCACGTGGTCACGAGACGCCGGATGTTCGGGGTTGCTGTGGGAGTCTCCGTGGGCGTGGCCAGCCGTGAGTGCGCTTCCATGGCAACTGCCAGCGAAACGAAGGACGGTAGACGCCGGGGCTACAGGCTGGTGTCCTCCTACGCCAGGCGAACTGCTGGTTCTTTCTGTGCGCAGGGACTGCTCTTGTGGGTAGGTGTGGTGTGGGGCGTGTGATCGTGTGATTCCTGATAGGGCGAGCAACAGGAGACGTGACAGAGCCCCCCCTCAAAGGCCCACGGCCCCGTGGGCTGGACGGGTTATCCCGATGAAAGCGAGCAACCAGACGCTGGGCATGGATGTCCCGGGAGGGAAGCCAAGAGCGTTCTTCAGGGCCATACCCCAACCAGTCAACCAGATACTGGAGGCGACCCCTGCAGAGACGAGAACCCAGAATAGCACTGACCTCATACGTATCCGGGGAGGACACAGAAACAGGGGCAGGAGACTGGACCATCCGGGTGGGAGCAAGACAAGGCTTGAGTAGGGAGGTGTGGAACACTCGGTGGATATGCCAGGTAGAGGGAATAGAGAGCCGTAGGGCCACCGGGTTCAGAACTTGGGAAATCTTGTAGGGACCGACAAATCGGGGCAACAGTTTCCGGCAACCAGGGATCCGCAAATGGCGAGTCGACAGCCAAACACGGTCACCAACCCGATAAACAGGAGCCGCTACCCGTTTCCTGTCGGCCTTGGTTTTCATAGAGGCCTGGGCTTCCCGCAAATGGACCAGTGTCTGGGCATGGATAGAGTACAGATCACGAGCACAGAAATTGGCGGCGGGAGTGGAGGAGGAAGAAAAATCGGGGAGAGGGAGAGAACGAGGGTGCTGCCCATAGAGTGAATAGAAGGGGGAGAACCCAGTGGAGGAATGCCAGGCATTGTTGTATGCGAATTCGGCCAAATGAAGCAGGTTCAACCATGTATCCTGATACTGAAGGGTCAGGCAGCGCAGGTACTGTTCGAGGGCCTGGTTCACCCTCTCGGTTTGGCCATCGCTCTCCGGGTGGTAGGCTGAGGAGAAGCGGGCATCAATGCCAAGGATTTTGGTAAGGGCCTGCCAAAAACGGGATGTGAACTGCGAACCGCAGTCGGATACAATGGCCCTCATTACGACCCTGGCGGAAAGTGACTGACCGGACCGCCACAGCGTAAATAGCGTTTCCGCCATTGCACGATGGAGCAAAGTGCGGCTCATTCCGACCCATCGGGCACGAGCACCACGCCATGGCGGAAGTGCAAAGTCCGCGATGGCGGAAATGACCCCAAAACGGCCCACACCGCCGCCGTACGGCGCCCTAGGTGCAATACCGCCACCCATTTTAGCGGACACCGCAGTGAGCGCCAACCGGAAAGTACGGTGACCGTAAATATACGGAAACGGAAGTAAAAGCATGGTCCCGGAACGGGAAACATCACGCCGTACACCTATAAAACCACTAAATCCACACAACCATTAAAAATACTACCCTGAGACACATCCGAACCCGTCATCCACCCTAGTGAAACCAAGAAAAATGGGAAAAGTAGCGAAGAAAGCGTGCGACCGCAAGCGGCAGGTCCACTTCTCCCGTGAGGAACTCACCGTACTCACAGAGACCCTCCAGGAGAATGCAGCCGCCGTCTTCTCCACGCAAATGACCAGGACGGCACTTGCGAACAAGAAGGCCATATGGGCCCTGGTGGCACAGCGGGTAAGTGCGGTGGGGACCGCACCCCGCAACCCACAGCAATGCAGAAAGCGATGGGACGACCTGCGGATACGCGTCCGTAGCATACTTTCTGCCAACCGCAACATTGCCACAGCCACCGGGGGAGGATCGGAATCACCCATCAAGTTGACCCCCTGGGAAGAAATCTGTGCCTCCACCATAGGAATGGAGAGCATAGAGGGAGTCGGAGGGATGGAGAAAGGAGTGCAGACATCCGAAGAATCAGGTAGGTGGCCCAAATAAAACAATGCCAAAACCACAATGTCCAATCATGTGAAGTACCACGTGCCCACATAGTGCAACAGTAACACATGTCCAGGAGAACGTCCACATACATAGGCCTGATAGCACACTTCAAAACTCACATCAAATACATAAATAATTAAAAATCCTAAAAACACCCTCTACACGTGCAGCAGGCACACCCTAACTGCAGGCTGCCAAACAACTGCACCCTCACTCCACACACAAATGAAACCACCTCCAAGGCCCCGACCCAAATCACCCTCAGGTACCACCCCAATGCATGTGATACATTGCCATTCCAATTCCCACAGACCCATTAATAACGCACGCCCTCCCTTACTCCACCACAGGGTCCGATCCAAACGACGTGCTCCAGGACACCCCTACCAGCACACCTGCAAAGAGGGCCAAGACCAACGGCCAAAGACCCTCCACCTCAGCTGCACGCATCAAGACACGGCAGCAGCACAAATCAAGTGGCAGCACAGAGGAGGGAACTCCAACAGGCACCCCAGCAGCCAGCATGCCCACACCACCACCACCACAGGTCCCCCCAATGGATGCCACAGTAGGCACTGCTTCTGGTGGCAGCAGCACCATAGGTGACACTGCATTAATGGCAGCATGCTCCGACACAGAAAACGGGGATGTCGAAGTCAGATCCATCCATGACCTGTCCCAATCCCCCTGTCTGTTCCATCCCGTACACCATGAGGATACCACGCAGGGGCACCCACAAGACGACGACTGGCCATCCCCCACAAGCCCTGTGGCAGGGCAACATGAGGCGAACAGCCACTCTGTGACATCACCGCAAATGGCCATGGCCCAGCAGAGGCAACAGTCCCTCGACCAGTTAATCGTGCAACAGCAGCAACTGGCCACGCTCCTCAAGGACCATGCCGATGAATGTGGGGGCACTAAGGCAGACATAGAAATATCAACTGAGACACTTAGGGCAGAAATGGAGAGAAGTACAGAGACACTAAGGGCACAAATGGAGAGTAGCACCGAGTGCCTGAGAGTCCAAATGGAGAGTAGCACCGAGTGCCTGAGAGTCCAAATGGAGAGTAGCACCGAGTGCCTGAGAGTCCAAATTGAGAGTAGCACCGAGAGCCTGAGAGTCCAAATGGAGAGAAGCACCGAGAGCCTGAGGGGGGAACTGCATGCGACGTCCAAAGACGTATGTGCCGAACTTGCCGCAGTGCGCCGTGTGCTCACTGAGCTCTCACAAACCCTTAGGGACATGCATGGACGTGAGCAGGCAGAGACATCATCCGTTGCAAGTTCCGTCCAGGGCAGCCCCCAACGTAGATCTGGGAGGAACCTGCGCTCCACAGGCAGGGGTGCCCCTGATACCCGCAGAGGGGGCTTGCAATAGCGACTGCCCACTGACAATGAGCATCTCTGGACACTGGTGTTCGGGGGGGGAGGTAGGAGGGTGGAGGGGGGGTGTTGGGCTCACTTGGGTGGCGGGTCGATAGGGTGTTTAACATGATATCACATATGCCATAAACAATGCACGATCAACCAATGAGATGTGTGGACATTGATCTTTGTGTACGAGGCCATTATAGGCGTACAGTCCATATTGTGCATGTACCAGACACACACAGTGCCACGAGTCCCGTGTCCATGTATCAGCCACCAGGCGTGAGTGCTAGAAGCATGCATCTATGAGATGCTGACGAATGTCACGGCCCTCCTGTGCCTCACGGACTCCTTGAGGTGCTGCCACATCCCCACCCTCATCATGACCATCTTCAGGTGCTTGCAGTTCTGCGTCAGGGGGCATGGGCACATTTCTACGTACGCACATGTTGTGTAGCATGACACATGCCATCACCATCTTCGCAACCTTCACATGGCGGTACAGGAGTGCCCCGCCAGACCTGCTGAGGCACCGGAAACGAGTCTTCAGTAGGCCGAATGCCTGTTCTATGACTACACGGGTACGTGAGTGGGCATGGTTGTAGTCCTCCTCATGCTGGTCCCGTGGGTTCCGGACTGGTGTGAGGAGCCATCTCTTCAGTGGATATCCGGCATCACCTGTATGTGGACGATAAACGAATTATGTGGAATGCCATTGCTACGTACGCACCCCCCCCCCCTTCCTGCCAGGTCATTGCCGCATCACATACCCCACATCATCATGCATGAAATGAGACTCACCGAGTAGCCAGGATCTGTTCCCTGCGTGTCGCTCCATGTAGTGTGGTATTGTAGAGTTCCTCAAGATCATAGAATCATGGGTTGATCCAGGGAATCGGGCACAACAATGTGTAATGATCCTGTTGGAGTCACACACCATTTGTACATTCAGAGAATGAAATTGTTTCCGGTTGCGGTACTGGGCCTCCATGGCATGTGGGACGACCAATTCCACATGGGTGCAGTCGATGGCACCAATGCAACCCGGTATGCCGGCAAGTGCATGGAATCCCACTTTTGTGTTGGTAATTTCCTGCTCCGAGCGTGGTAGAGAGATGTAGTCGTCTGCGTGCTGCAGGAGGGCATCGAGCACTTGCAATAGTGTCCGTGAGAACAGTGGCTGTGAAATGCCATGCAACTGTCCGACTGTGTGCTGGTAGGTGCCTGTGGCCAGGAAGTGGAGTACAGACACCACCTTCAGTAGGGGTGGGATGGCGGTTGGGCTATCTATCATGCTGACAAGGTCAGCCTGTGTCATGTCCACAATGGCGGTTATGGTGTCCCGGTCCAAACGGTAGAGGGTGTGGATCTGCTCATCAGTGAGGTTGAACGGATGTGCTCGGAGGCGTGGGATTGCAGGCTGCCTGCGTGGTGGTAGTGGCTGTGCTGGCGGCCCTTGCTGGCCCTGCCTTGCCCTCCTCCTCCTCCTGCGTCTCCTCCGTGCGGCCGGTTGTAGTTGGTGAGTACTTGCAGTGCTATCAGGTCCCCCAGGGCCAACATAGCTAGTCCTGCCGGTAGCATTTCGGAGTGGTTGTGGGAGGAGACTGGGTGTGAAATTTATGTGTTTTCAGGCTGTATGGCCTCCACCTGTGGTGATTCATTCCACCTGTGCAAGCTGCTCTCCCCTTTGGGCGAGCACGTCCCGCACACAACGCTGCAATTCGACGAATGGCATCTTGCTATTACAATCATGTATTTGTACCCGATGGCAGTGTAACATTGGTTGATATGTTCATTCGGCTATGGTCCCATTGTTTCACATACTATCTTTGCAGTCGCGAACAGACTTGTGAAGGGTCAGTGGAACGTAGTACTCGAGTAACGGTGGACCCTCATGCATCACTGTACCGAGGTTCAACGACGGGCGGGGCGTCCCATTTGTGAGTGAAGGCAGTTGCCATTTTCACACACAGCCGCACTAGATGGATTAATTTGTGATTTCAAGCGGCCACAGATGCCTTTTCGACGTGATGTTGCAAATGAGGAATTCGAAGGGCGGCGCTTTCGGTTTTCAGCTAGCGGCGAGGAGATGCCCACAGGTCTGACTGCAAATATAACGTTCTATTGTTCAATGTCCTTGGGACAGGGGCCATGGCGAGGATGCAATGATTGATATGAATAGTTTGGGATGCGCAATGGCGAAGTGGACGATGAGGCCGGACGTTCCCAAATACATGTTACTTCACAACACTGGAATTACGGGCTGGGGCACAGTGGATTTTGCAGGCTGCATAACGCACAGACTCAATGGAAATTTCACATGTTATGTGAGTATGGAAACAGGCGTTTTCATTACGGGATGAGGGAATGATGAATGGATGCATGGACAGATGATTTGATACAGAGTTTGCCATGTACAGGGCTTCTTGGAATCTGTCCGCCTCCCCTGCGCTATGTGATGCAGGGCTGCCATAATGGGACCATCGTCTATCTGGCCTTGTTGAGCCCTCCCTGTCTCGACGCGCCTTCAGACACTTGTGTCTATGCACGTTACCAATCCCATCTGATGGATTCTGTTTTAACAGACGCATGCACAGGTACACTCGTTTGTGATGGTGTTTTCACCTCGATATAGATAGTTATGATTCGCAAGTGGTTTTTGGGTGGTGATGATCCTTTGGAGTGGGCTAGCATGCATATGGCTGTGGATTTGGTGTGATCATTGAAGTGAGTAATTCAAATGTAGTTCTGATGGCCATACTATTCTTTTTCATTTCATTTGGTTGACAGGTATCTCCTCCCCTTTTGCCACTGCCATCTGTATGCCACTCCTGCAGATGGATTTTACTCCCGACACCTGCTGCTTCGTGTTAATCAGTGGAGCAGCATTACGATCTTATGGGACGATCGCCAATGGGCCACATGCCCTTACGCAGTACTAGTGGCTAGGAGCAACATTTCGGCCTTTCAGCTGGACTAGTGCCTCCCTATTGGGACGGCCCTGCGGTTCTAGGCGCTTCCATGTTGCCTTTTCGTACGAGAATGTAGCCCCTGTGTACCATGAAGGAACAGGGCGTCACACAAGAAGTAGCTGGTCATTTATTGCGGATGCAGCCCACAATGGTGAAATGTGTTTTGGAGTTCATGGCCTAATGGCTGTATGGGCTTGGTGTATTTGTTGTGCATTAAATTTCTATTCTGATATGGACCGTGTAGCGTTCTTCTTTGCAAGTGATGTGGCATATTCCTATTTGGGGAGCGATGTATTGTGAGGAGATCTGCATTGGGTTCCAGCTCGGAGTATAGTTGCGTGGTACTGTGCTGGGCGCGTTTGCCTACGAAGCCCAGTGAGGTCAGGGATGAGGGCTGCCAATATGACTGTTTTAATGATGTCATGCTCAGGGGCGGGGGATTAGCTTTTGTGTAACAGATGCCGGTCAGCCAGGTGGATTGGTGGAATGATGTGATTTTCGGAATATTGCTGGTCACAGGTGCCTGTGTTTGCGTGCGTTTCTTGGTGGGAGACTGAGGTCATGTCCATTGGGATGGCTTCTGTATTCGTGCCATCTGTGCCCTGCAGCTCCCATTGGCCCCTCTTTAGATTCATTTGTTCGTTGGCAGGCATGGATGACTAGTACATTTCACTGGTTGCATTGTGTGACTTCATTGCACCTACGGGGAGTTGTACAATGTGGCCAGGGAGCGGTGTACAGGCACTCAGTGGGGCCGTTTACGGTTGGTTCGCGATGCCGTACTTCTCACCATGGCGGAATGGTACTTTCCGCCGTGCTTGATGGCGTTAGGTGCATGTCCGCTAGGGTCAGAATTCGCGTACCGTTGCGCCATGGTGGTAATTACGGTTTGGCATGGCGCGCGCGCGCGTACTTGGTGCAGTTAGCGTTGGCGTTCACTACGGTGTCACTAATGGCATCGTACTTTGCGGTGACGGGTCATAATCGCACCGAGCGCTATTCGATGGCGGTATTGCATTTCCGCCATCGTTTTTCGATTTCCGCCAGGGTCGTAATGAGGCCCAATGACTTGTGGAAGACCAAAGAGACAGAAGATCGACTTGAAGAATAGTTGGGCCAGAGCAGGGAAAGAGGGAATCCCGTGGCAAGGAACGAAACGGGCCATCTTTGTGTAGGAATCGACAACCACCCAGCTGGAGTCGTACCCTTGTCTGCGAGGCAAGTCTGTAATGAGGTCCATAGAGACCGTGTGCCATGGTCTGGGAGCGATAGGTAGGGGCTGAAGGAGACCCACGGGACGACCCCTGCGTGTCTTGCACTGTGCACAGATGGAGCAAGTGTTTACATAATGTTGAACGTCGCGCCCCATAGATGGCCACCAACACCATCGCTTTAGTAACTCCAAGGTGCGGTGCTGTCCGGGGTGCCCATTGATGGCCGCGTCGTGGGACCAAGCAAGTGCTTGGTTACGTACGTCGCTAGTGGGAAGGAATAGCCTATCTTGAATGAACGGCAACCCTTCCTGGAGTACCAAATCCCATTCCATTAGAGCTTGTGGATGGTGTGAAACCCACTGTCGGATGAGAGTTAGCATGGAGGGAGGAGGAGTACACATGCATATGACATGACCTTCGTTTAGAAGAGTATCTGGGTATAGGGGCAAAGAATCCCCCCGGGCAAGTGCGATAGAGCATCGGCCTTACCATGTGAAAGCCCTGGTCTGTGTTTTACCACGAAGTCATAGGCGGCAAAAAACAGGTGCCAACAAACTTGTTTGCTGTTCAAGCACTTAAGGGAGGCCAGGTCCTGCAGGTTTTTGTGATCTGTGTAAACCACGGTTTGGTGTTTGGCCCCAATGAGATGGTGTCGCCAGGTCAGTAGTGCATCCTTAATGGCCAGTAACTCCTTCTCTGTGACTGTGTAGTGGGACTCGGGAGGTGTGAATTTTCTTGAGTGGAATGCTACGGGGTGCAACTGACCCGTGTAGGGACAAGGTTGGGAGAGCACTGCGCCTAATGCAAAGGAAGAGGCATCGGCCTCCACAACAAACGGGTGTTCGGGGTCGGGATGCTGTAGTACAGGAGCTGTGGTGAATCTGGCTTTGAGTGTCTCAAAAGAACGCTGGTGTTCTGAGGTCCAACAAAACTGGGCCCGAGGTTTGGTCAGGGCAGTCAGTGGTGAGACAATGGACGAAAAACCGGCAACAAATTGCTGATAAAAGTTGGCAAAACCCAGAAACGACTGGAGCTGTTTGAGACTGGTTGGGGCGGGCCAGTCGATGATGGCACGGACTTTGGACATGTTCATGGATAGGCCTCCGGGTATAATAAGAAAGCCTAGGAACTCTACTTCCCTAGTATGAAACACACATTTCTCGGGTTTGGCGTACAAGGAATGTTTTTTTAGCCGAGTTATTACTTCTGTGACATGGCCTATGTGTTCCTCCAGTGAGGACAAAAAAATATCAATATATCGTCTAGGTAGGCCACGACGAAAACGTCTAAGACGTCGCAGAACACTTCGTTGGCAAAGCATTGAAACGTAGCAGGGGCATTGCAGAGACCGAAAGGCATTACAGTATACTCGAACAGCCCTTGTCGAGTACAAAATGCTGTCTTCCACTCGTCTCCGCTACGCATACGAACCAGGTTGTACGCCCCCCGAAGGTCCAACTTAGTGAAGATGGATGCCTTGGTTAATCGGTCTAGAAGCGTGGAGATGAGGGGTAAGGGATACCGATTCTTGACGGTAACGGCGTTCAACCGTCTGTAATCAACATAGGGACGTAAATCACCCTCCTTCTTGGGCACGAAGAAGATCGGTCTGGCAGTCGGAGAGCAAGAGGGTCGGATGTGACCTAAGTGTAGGGCCTGTTGGATGTATTCCTTGAGTACCAACTCCTCCGATGGAGATAAGGAGTATATCCTGCCCTTTGGTATAGTTGCCTCAGGAACCAAATCAATGGGGCAATCATAGGGTCGATGTGGTGGTAGGCCCTCTGCCGTGACTTTGTCAAACACCTCTAGGAATCCATGATAGACAGCGGGGTTCCCCGCTGTAATGGCCCCCACAGTGTGTGGGACGTTCGCAGATGGGTCGGTCTCCTCAAGGCTGGCGGAGGCCATGGCTGCAAGGACGGTGGCCGGGGATGAAATCGTAGTGGACTCGATCAAACAGAAGTGCTGGCAGACTTCAGATTCAAATGTGACCTGCCCAGTGCCCCAGTTAATCAAGGGATTGTGCTATTTGAGCCACGGAATGCCTAAAATGATACCGAACTGCGGAGTGGAAATGAGATCGAATGCTAGCGTCTCTTGGTGCGTTCCCTGAATCACCACTAACATGGGAGCGGTTTGGTACTCAATGGGACCAGAGACAAGTGAGGTACCATCGACTGCTTGTACCGGCTGCGGGTACTTCTTCTTGATCAAGGGTAGATTGAGGTTGTGAGCCAGTCAGATATCAATAAAACAGCCAGTGGCCCCGGAGTCGATCACGATCTGTACTGAGTGTGCCAGATCTCCGGCTGGTTTCAACTGGGCCTGGACCGCAATCGGTCTGATGGGACCAAATACAGGTTCAGTGGAGGTGCACTAACTCAGAGAAGACTGAGGGAAGAGCCGGAACCACAGAAAGAGCGTCTTTCATGTGGCTACAGAGACCGCGGTAGAACACTATGGCTTTCTTTTCTTCAGGCCACGCGGTCTCTGCAGCCAGTTGATTGAAACGGGTGATGTAATCAATCAGTGTTTGTTTTCCCTGTGTAAGATCAAGCAATTCCAGGTCTCGGGATTGCGCCTTATACCTGGTGTCAAAAACATTTGCCATCTCTGTCACTAGTAGGTCGAAATTGTATAGGGCAGGGTGATCACTCTCTAGTAATGGGTTCGCCCACATGGCCGCTACACCTGCCTTGGTAACAGAGTCAGGAAAGAGCTGGGGTCTACACAAGAAGTGAAGTTTGCACTGGTTGAGGAAGGTGCGATATTTCCTGGGATCCCCCTGATAGCGCTCGGGGGCAGCAAGAGGAAAGGAGGTTGGAAGGACCACCGGAGTGGGGACTGTGGGTGCTGTGGGCGGAGGTGGAGGCGGCGCTGGGGGGTTGGGATCGCCGAACTCGGCATCTGCGGGTAAAGGGGCACGTGTGCTTTGTAGGGCGTCGAGTCTATGGTGGATGGCCGTTGTGGCTGCGGCCATGTCGGTCCTAAGGGCCGCAACCGCTTGCATTAGAGCGGCCACAGGGTCCCCGGAGGAGGTATCCATAATCTGGACGACCAGGAAGGCTTCACAGTCTGTTCTGATCTTGATGGTCGTGCAGATTATTGTACCTCCGTCCCCAAGTACCGCACAGACAGAAATGATACACCGCCTGTGCAATCTTTGAGGCCACAGGTGTGTGAGCCGTCAATCAGGTAGCAGGAACTCCGGAAGGACCCCCTGACCACTGTAAGGCAATGGGTGATGGTTAAACAGGAGCAATGCAATTGGTACAGGTAACAATCAGTAGTAACACGGCTTACCCAAGAGTGCTGTAGGTGGGGTCCTAAGCGTGGCGAGAGCCACAGACTGCTGATGGTGGTGAAAGAGGCGTTCTACACGGCTCGTGGGTGAGTCACACCTGGGTCTGATGTGGATGGACCAGTAAGGCAAGAAGGTCAAAACCAAGTTCCAAGATTCAAGGTTCAGAGGGGATAATCCAAAGGCAGTCCAAGAGAGAGTTCCAAGGTCGAGGAGCCGGCGAAACAAGGCGGGATCCAAGAGGTAGAAATCCGAGGAGCAGGCAAGACAAGTCCGTAGAACAGTCCGAGGTTGCAAAGTTTGTGATCAAAAGCAGGTAAACCTGAGTGCTAAACAATCCTCAAGAGATCAGCTGTGAAGCACTGTACCCACGTTGTCAAGATGCTTTTAAACTGGTTAAGAAGTCACGTGATGTGTCCCGTGATGTTGTCCCACGGACGTGCGAGACGTGACTTGATCACGTGGTCATGAGACGCCGGATGTTTGGGGTTGCTGTGGGAGTCTCCGTGGGCGTGGCCAGCCGTGAGTGCGCTTCCATGGCAACTGCCAGTGAAACGAAGGATGGTAGAGGCCGGGGCTACAGGCTGGTGTCTTCCTACGCCAGGCGAACTGCTGGTTCTTTCTGTGTGCAGGGACTGCTCTTGTTGGGTAGGTGTGGTGTGGGGCGTGTGATCGTGTGATTCCTGATAGGGCGAGAAACGGGAGACGTGACAACTGGTGGCTCTGTGCTCAGCTATTGCTGCTGAGGCAGAGGCCCACAGGGAAGCCCTGAGGGATGATAAGTACTCTGGCTGCACTCATTATGGGCCAGGTGACAAGGGCAGAACAGAGGATGGAGCAGCTGGAATGCACCCTCTCGGCTGAACTCCATGCAAACCAGGAGGAGGTCTGTCTGGCACGTGAGGCCTACGTGGCAGAACTCCATGTAGTACGTGCGTCCTTGCAGGAGGAACTCCATGTTCCACGTGACGTGGTGCATGGGGACCTCCGTGCCATATTCCAGCAGAACCAGGCTCACCAGGCCCACATGCTTGCTGCTGTTGAGGGGCTTGCTTGGGCTATGCGTGGTCAGGCACCTGTGCCATGCACACCTCCTGATGTGCAACCAGGGGGTGAAGCCGACGACAACGACCTCTCACTCAGATCAGGCCGTGAAGACCATGAGCCCATGGAGGATTTTGTTTTTGTCTCAACATCAACACATATGGGTGTTGAGGTGCGCCCTGCACCTACACCCTACTGGGTTTTTCCTCCCCCCCGGTCCATTATGGCCATTTTTATTTTTTGTCTACTGTGCATTTATGTTACAGTGTGGTGCTATGTGGCATCAGATGGCATTCACTGTGTGTTCCAGCTGGGCCCATAAGGCTTATCTCGTTTTTGTGTTTGTGGCTTGGGGTCCGGACACATATGACACTCCTGCTTCCCCTTTCCATGGGCTCGCAAGGATGGCACAGTGTGACAGTAACTTACACAGA
Organism: Ambystoma mexicanum; assembly: GCF_040938575.1. NCBI lineage: Eukaryota > Metazoa > Chordata > Amphibia > Caudata > Ambystomatidae > Ambystoma > Ambystoma mexicanum. Next base: position 714,129,106 of record NC_090931.1, read on the forward strand.
GGCATTGGATTTCTGTAATCTCTGTGGCCAGTCTCAAGTCCAACTTGTGTATACACCCCTAGTGGGGATTCATGATGGTTTCTCCAGTGCATGGTTGGACTGCAATTTGGTGAGTATATTGTTGACTGTGCATGATTTTATTTAGCTTATTCATGTATTGTCTTGACTGTATACATTGTTCATGCACTTCCTGCTGTATGCAGTCCCATGCCACCTTTAGCTATCACTCTCATGATGGTAGGGGGACTTCTGGTGGCAATGTCACTTTAAGGCACTTGTGCTATGGTGTTTCCTCACTGTCTGACATTGTCACTGTTGGGTCCTGTGTTCATGATATGTTATGCTGGTAAATTGATAGTCCTGTGTTGGTTTTGCTTATGATGTGTCACAGGATTGTCAAAATGTTTCCGTTGCAGATGTGTCCACAACGGAGTAGTTCACATGGAAAATGTATGATACACTGTAGGTTCACGCATTTTCCATGCTCACATGCATTGAATCGCCCTGCACACGCACACCCGCTACACACCCCCAACCCCAACACCACCCTAACATCCACCCACGCACTCACTACTTGCCTTCTGAGACATGCTGTGTCCCTGTTGCACAAGTTCACATTGACTTTCGTGATTGTGAACTGGTGCGCATGCTCATTTTTATGCTTTGTTTTTTCATGCAGCTGCAGGGGTTTCTGGGCCGCAAATACCACTCACTGTACTGTGTTGTGTTGTGAGCGGGGTGTTGCGGGGTACTGGGATTTGGGAATCCATGAAATGCATGCCATCAAAGGTTCAAGGTTTTGGTGTTCACACCTTTGGTAGGATGTTTTTGCTCATTCTTTTCTTCAGAGTCCGTGTCTGAGGGGATTGTGACGGTGCACTTTGTGACAGTTGTATCATGTGTGTTGATATTTTTATTGTAGTTTTCACATTGCATGCCATGGCATGGTGTGTCGGGTGGGTGACATGGGGTTGAGGGAGGTTTGGGTGGCATACCAGCATTTGGATGTGCTATTTTGCATGGGGGGTGTAATATGTACCTTACATGTGTGCTCTTTGGTCACACAGGATTGTGTTTGTTTAAGTGGCTAGGGATGCACACAATGCTGCAATTCCAGGGACACATTCTCAGGTTGTTATGGTTGTGTCAGTTGACTGTCCCTTTGTCATCATCGATTGTCATCTGGAATGTGCCAGGCCTGTGTGCACTCCGCAGGGGGGGGAGTTTAGGTGAAATATGTAGCCACAAGCTGGGTACAGGCTGCCTCGCCACGTGCCCTTTCCCCTCCCATGCGCAGCGGCTATACCTGTGGTTGGGGATATGGGGGCACCACCATGTCCACCGGTACGCCCGCCGGGTTGCAACGTTGTGCAGGACACATGCTGCCAAAATGATCACGCATTCTACTGGGGACGCATATAGTAGCTGACCACCAGAGCGGTCAAGGGAGTGGAAACGTGTCGAGCACTCTGAATGTGCGCTCCACTATGCCCCGGGTTGCAATATGGGCTGCGTTGTATCTTACCTGAGGTGGGGTGGTGTGGTTCCGTATTAGCGTATTGGCGTCATCATGTAAGTGCTCAGAGGGTCGGCACTGTCCCCTGGGGTGGTGATAATGGTTGTCATTAGTTGGGTTTGTGTATTTGTCTGTGTGTGACATGCATGCATGTGCACAGGCATTTGTACTCACCAATGAGCCATGTGTTGCAATGCCTCCCACCTTCCAGGTTCCGGTGTAGGGCTGACATGCTGAATATGAAACTGTCATGGGTGGATCTGGGATAATTTGCATAGACAGAGGTGATGATTCCCTTGGCATCGCATACAATCTGCATGTTGATGGAATGCCAGTGCTTGCGCTTGCGATAGATGTGCTCAGTGGCCCCTATGTGGATGTAGGGCCACATGGGTGCAATCAATGGCACCAAGCACTTTGGGGAAGTGTGCAACCGTAAAAGTCCTGGACCTCAACTTCCTTTCTGCGGGTGTTCTGGGCATGTATATGTGCCTCTGGACTGAGGGGTGTGTAGTCATGATTGCCAGTACCTGGTGTAGGCAGCGTGACTGCGTGGTCTGTGAGAGGCCCCAACTATGGCAGTTGTCCTCTGAAATGACCCAGTGACCAAAAAATGCAGGACAATGAGCTTTTCCAAGGGGCTCAGTGCTTGGGATCACAAGGTGGGTGATGTGAGGTCATCCCCCCACTCAGTGACCAGGTCTAGGATGATATGAGGTGGAAACCTATACCTGCCATATAGCTGGTCATTAGGCATCCCAAAAAGGCTGGTCCTGGATAAGAAAATGCGGGGCCTGGCTATCCTCCTGCAGTGTTCCATGATCACTGCTGCGAGAAATCAGACAATCATCGTAGCTGTATATGCTTGTTTGTTGTTTGCACGCACTTTCATGCTGCGCTGAGGCACTTCCGCCTGCTTTTGCGTGGCGGAGGAGTTTCCGGCTTTGCACATCTTTTGGCGTGTGCGGGTTTGCCCTGTTCAATTCCATGAATACGTGTTGTTAGCGTGCGTGTGGGGATTGCAGGGATTTCGCTGCTGTACTTCCCCCGTTGCGACCACATTTTCGCGTGTTGTTCCCCATTCTGTGTGTTCCGCACCCTTTTTAGGTCTGTGCGGTGGACGTAGTGCACCTTCACTGGGTGAGGCGCGCACAGTTTTCGGGTTGTCGCAGTGACGTGTGCGTCACGTGCGTATTCCGCACAGGTCCCTGGTGAGCGCGGTGCAGGGCCTCCCATGAATTGGGTAACGGGCGCACGCGTGCGCTTTGCACGCATGTGCTGTGTTTTTCATGCTTCAGCCACACATTTCGGCGCACAATCATACCATGAATCACCCCATTGGTTCTTAAATCTCTAAGACTTTTACATTCAACCGTCACGTGGAATAGTGATTCAATAAAGTCTTTCTCTAGACAATACCTGCAGGGGACGATGACATTTCGCAACACTTGCCGTTTTTGTGGCACTTCTCCTGTTGTTAGAATGTTTAGACAAAACCTGAAAAAGAAATCACAATAATGTCTGGAGGGGAATTTCAAAGGTGGCAGGGAGTTGATGCTTCGTTTTACCGAGATATTCTGGATGGAAAATGTATATTTGGATCTTAGTTCCTGTGTTTGTATCCAGTCATACACTTTTAGTTTCTTCTTTACTTTGTTAGGATTATTTATCAGAATCTCCAAGGTGGCCCCAATGGCAACGAGCCAAGTTGCGCAGATCTTTTGCCATTTTGAAAGCATTGGTTCAGTGCTTAAACCTCCTGCGTTCCTTGTGATATCTAGAGGCGGCAGGTGGTCCACCATCATAGTTTTCCTGCAGAGGGAGAGAGACTTCCACAGGACTACAGACTTCATAGTTTGGATTCCTAGTTCATAACGAATTGAAGCCACAGGTAGGCTATTTGGTAGCCTTAGAACATGTCTCCAGAACAGATCCTCCAGGTCGGCCATGTGGTCCAGGATAGGTTCATGAGTGTTTCAGCTCCGTATATTAGTATAGGGACAACTTTATGATTGAAGAAAGAGATTGCTAACGTTATAGTGTAGGCCCCATACCGATTTAGTATGGCCTGGCCCTGGACAGCCAGTCTTGTGGATTTCGTTCTTAGTGTTTCATACCATTCTCGTTCATTTATGTTTCTGTTGAACTGAACGCATAGATAACACAGCGATTCTACCTTTGTCAACTTCTCAGCCCCTATATTCAGGTAAACCCAGCTGTTGTTTTTCAAGAGCGCTTCGAGAGGTTTGATAGTTCCATCATGAATGTCTTCTTTGTGTTAATTCGGAGATCATTTTCCACGGTATACTTTGTAAACTCATTTATTCTTTGTTGAAGGCCTATGGGAGTTTTGCAGATGAGGACCAGGTCATCAGCATGTAGAATCCATGTCACGGGTTCCGCTTGAATCTTTGGTGGGATAGCAGACACCTGACTTTGATCATTGTGCATATCAGAGATGCAAAGATTAAATGAAGTTGCTGCTAATGGGCAGCCTTGTTTCAACCCTCGGTACAGATGGATTTTTCCTGTCAGAGCGCCCTTAGTGGACATCCTCACCTCAGTAGATGTGTCTGAGTAGAGAGCTATGATGGGATTGAGGAGATCCTCTGGGCATCCATAGTTCTGCAGCTTCAGCCAAAGTTTCTCTCTGTTGCCACTATCAAATGCCTGTTCGAGGTCGATAAAGGCCAGCTAATAGCATACCCTTTGTTCCATTGCTTTTAGTTTTAGGAGATGCAGGACCAGGAGGTTTAGGGAGGTGACAATTCCTTTGATAAACTAAGTAAATGTTGCGGCAACCTGCGCGATCTGCCCACGATTTCAAATCGCAGAGCAGGATGGATCCAAAGAGTTTGCCCATGATGTCTAAAGGGCGGATGGGGCGGTAGTTTCCAGGCTGCTTTCTCTCTCCTTTTTTAAAAATGGGTATTATTATCACTCATTTCCAAAATGAAGGGACAGCTTTGCATCGTTTAATCTGATTAAACAAAAGGAGGATAAATTCTGCCCTTAGGCCACAGGATTCTTCAAGCATCATATTTGTCAAGCCGTCTGGCACCGGGGTGCGCAAAACGTTCAGATTTTTAATCAAGTTCTGAATGTCCTCCAACGTGCAGTCAACCTCTCAAGCCTCCTCCTGGGCCGTGGGTGCATTAGTTGTTAATGATGGAGCTGGGGCAAACAGGTTAGGTAAGTGCTCTAGCCAACCACACTTCGAGAAATTGGCCCCTTGTAAAGATGGTTGGAACCTGCCATTGTTGTTGATCAGTTCCCATAGGTTCCTTTTATGTTTAGACCCTGCAGCTTTCAACATCATTTCGGCATCAAGCTGTACTCTTGAGGCTTTTGTTGCTATCAACCAATTTTTATACGTTTGTTTCCTTTTTCTTGCGTGCATATACATATCAGTGTAGTTCTTTTTCATGATGTTTCTCAGATCCGCTCTAAGGAGCGACTTGGCGTCCTTCACAAGAAAGTTAATAATGTGGATTGGAGAAAATGCTGGTTTCTCGTGAACTTTAGACACTTGCTTAAATGCTTGCAGCAGCCAGCCCTATTCTGTGCTGTTCCTATTTTCTTGCATAAACTTCTCTAATTGATAATTTATCCTGGGAATGTCTTTGGTTCTCAGACATAGTCTGTGTCTCCCTTGAGCTATTTGTAGGGAATGCTGGCATTTGGTAGCCTTGTAAGAGACTGGAATGTTGCAAATAACTTCTAACAAATTATGGTCGCTTATGGGTATCAAAATGATTTTGAAACGTGAAATGGAAAGTTGCAAATTCGAAGATACAAATACGTAGTCTAGGCATGCTGCCACACCTCCTTTGGACCACGTGCACTTTCCGTGGATATCCCCTTGAGTTTGCGCACTCAACATGTGCAGATCACGCTCTGACTTTTCTTCAATCCATTTTTGTGCATTTCTTGTCATAGATCCTTTGCCCATAGGGCTGCCCATTTCAACGACCAAGTGCATGTTTAGATCCCCACATAACAAGATGTGCGGGTCTTTATAGATCATTAGATACTGGTTGAGCACTGTCATGATGGTGTTATGAAATATGTCATAGTTGCACATTGCTATGCTGTTGTATGTGTTGCAAATGAAGAAGGTCTTTTTTTTATGTCGTTCGAAGCGACTTTTTCAACTATCACTAGTTGCCTGAACAATTGGGATGCTGAATTCCCTTGATATTTACACCAATGCCATTTTTAACCAGTGTTAGCAAGCCAGAAAGCCAGAATATGTTCTATCAGTCGCTCCTTTTTTGAACAGTTTAGATAAACAGTATAGCCTTCACAGATTGGGCTAGAGCAAAGCCATGTTTCTGAAAGCAAAGGATGTGGAATAGCTCCAATCCAAAATCTTCATGGTTAAACAAATGCACAAATCCAAGTGTTCCAAGAGCCTATTTTGAGTAGCAGAAGACTACTCAAAGGTTGACTCTAAAGGTTAGAGATTAGTGCTATGGCTTTAGCTATCCATGACCAATCTTGTTCGACGGAAGTACAAGGCGGTTTCAAGACTTGTTTTGATGTTGTCGATGACATTTGTCTGGGGCCTTGTATACACACTTGCAGTGGAAGAAATTCAAACTTCTCATTCTTCATGGTTCACTTTCAGGGTCGTATGGAACTGGCTCACCGAGGGTGCTGAGCACTCAATTGGGAGCCATATTATAAGTATACTTTGGCATGCCTCGCTAGGTGTAACGGCGTTGCAGTTAACAGATGTTGCACAGCTAGCAGGACAGCGCGCCAGGCTCATACATGGTCTCCGGTACAGTTTTAGTTCTTTGGGGAGAATTTATTGTGAGTTTAGAACTGGAGGCACTCACTGCTTCTCGCCAACTTTCATCCAGGCAGGAAACCGCAGCATCAAAGCGTCTGTCTTCATTTTCGTCAGGTGGTCGGGCAATCAGCTGTCATGTTCACATCGGAGGGCGAAGTCAGGGAGGGTGGTTAACCCAAGTGTTCAGAAATGGCCAAGGGTTATGGCTTGTGGCACGAGGCCCACCGAGGACAACAGAAAACCACACAACTCCCTACTTTCTGTGCTGCACTCTGCGCTATAATTAGGCTTTGTAGAGGAGTCACGGCAGCAGTGAGTTAGAGCTCCGCCCCAGGCAGTTAGTAGAGAAAAAAGACTGTAGGTCCAGCACCAGCAACCACAGAAGACCACTCGATGCCCCACTCTCTGCGCTGCACTCTGCGGTAGAATGAGGGTTTGTAGCGGAGTCACAGAAGCAGTGGGTTAGAGCTCTGCCTCCGGGCAGTTAGTAGAGAAATAAAAACTATAGGTCCAGCACCAGCGACCCCAGAAGACCACTCGACTTCCCACTGTTCATGCTGTGCTCCGCACTAGAATGAGGCTTTGTGGAGGAGTAACAGCAGCAGTGTGTTAGAGCTCTGCCTCTGGGCAGTTAGTAGAGAAAACCAAGAGTGTAAGTTCAGCACCAGCGACCACAGAAGATCACTCGACTCCCCACTCTCTGCGCCGTGCTCCACGCTAGAATGAGGCTTTGTAGGGGAGTCACAGCAGCAGTGAGTTAGAGCTCCGCCTCTGGGCAGTTAGTAGAGAAAACCAAGAGTGTAGGTTCAGCACCAGCGACCACAGAAGATCACTCGACTCCCCACTCTCTGCGCCGTGCTCCACGCTAGAATGAGGCTTTGTAGGGGAGTCACAGCAGCAGTGAGTTAGAGCTCTGCCTCTGGGCAGTTAGTGGAGAAAAAAGACTGTAGGTCCAGCACCAGCAACCACAGAAGACCACCCGACTCCCCACTCTCCGCCTGAAATAAACCTTTAATTAGTCTAGCAATTATTGTATAGAATTCCAGAAGGACAAATTATTTGATATTCCTATTCTTTATTATTTACGGTCACTGCTCAAAGTATTACGCTTGTGGAACCTCTTGTTTTTTTAAGAGGCCTGAACAAGAAAGCCAGCAACTCCAGAAACAAAGAGCTGCATGGCACCAGCCACAGCCGCAGAGCTCCATTTTCCAAAAATAAAATAAAAACAAAAAATGTTTCTGTAATTCATTTTTTAGGGGTAGCAAGGGAGGCCTTAGGGGTTGTATTTACGACCCCTGGTGACCCCCAAATGACATCCCTGTGTAACAGGTGGAAATGTAGGTGGGAGACGCTTTTGGGGAATAGAGAGAGCTTGATGGTGAGGTATAGGTTATGAGAGAGAGTGGTACCCGTTGTAAGTAGTGTAGTGTGAGGAGGGGGTGTAAAAAGTAAGTGATAAGCCTCCCTGCCAAGATTCCTAGTTCCATGCATGACACCTCAAACCAGTCCTGCTTTTTGCTTCCAGTTGCATGCTGGGACCTGTAGTTTCGTTTTTCACATTGCAAGGATGGGCCTAGAAGTTCCAGCATGCAGTGCGAAAATAAACACAGGACTGGCTCAAAGATTCTGCATGGAACTGGGAAACCTGGCAGATATGGAACATGAGACACATAAAGATAGAGAGAGCGAGAGAGAGAATTTGAAGGGGATTAGAGAGAGAATGAGAGTTATAAAGAGAGTATATGGCCGGAGGGAGTGGAGAATGTGGTGAGGTGGAGATAGTGGTGAAATTATTGGTGAGAGGGCAGAGTGAAGCAGGAGGAGGGAGAAGTAGTTGGAAGGGATAGGCGGGTAGAGAGGGGTAATATTACGAGACTAAGGTGCAGAAAGGGGACTGTGTGTAGGGGAGAGGGTGAAAGAAGGAGGTGGGAACAACGGAGTGTGTAAAGAGGTGGGAGGAGTGTCTAGAAAGGTGAGGAGAGGGCTTAAGAGACTTCTCAGACATTAGAGGGATCAAAGGGGAGAGAGAGAGCAGAGGAGGAACACCATAGGGTGTGAGAGAAGGTGGAGAAGGGAGAGGCGTGAGTAGGGAAGACGGTAAGGGGGAAGGAGTAGTGAAATCAGAGAAAGGAGAGAGAGGGAACACCTGTGTGAGAAAACAGACCAGAGTGCCTATAACTGGCACAAGAACATTGTCATTCCGATTGTGCATACCTGGCGAGGGTTAAGTTAATTGGAAGAACCCCAGAGGGAGGCAGATAGATTACATTTTTTCCTTTATGCTCTCACCTGAAGCCATGCTTAGATAGTACGTGTTACCAATCGCAAGCTGGAAAACCTGGGGTTTAGGGACGCCTATTCGGGTGGAGGGAGCCAGCCGTAGTTTGAGAGAGGGAATGCCATTAGAGTACCCTGCCTGCACTCTATAGTCAAAATTGTGATTTTGCTGTTTTTAGAAATAGAATCCCTTGAACATCCTCCTGCACTCTATAGTCAAAATTGTGATTTTGCTGTTTTTAGAAATAGAATCCCTTGAACATCCTTCAGAGTCTGGGAGTTACTGAAGTCATAGTGACAATATCCACTCCAACCCCCGAGCAAAATCTTCCCCAGATCCATAGACCATTCTGTATCTCAAAACGTTTTGAACGAACACCTTCGTGATTACTGCATAGAGCCAAACTTGAATAGTTCAAAGTTGCATTTTCCAATAGTTTCGGGTGACTTGATCGAATACATTTGGTCGAAGGAGGATTCATCTAATACATTTTCTTGACAGGTTGATTTTGCAGCATACGTATGCGGGGCTTGGGGGGAGACCCTCTGCAGCCCCTTCTTAACCCCCTACATTAGTATTTTCCCTTCACCCACCCCACGCATACATATTCGCAAAATTCGTCCAAAAAAATTGACGAAATCTCCTTCCACCACATATGCTGAGCATTAATATACAAATCCCTTTTCCAAATGCTGATTCATATAATAACATATTTCAGTTTAATTATTGCCATTGAACACATTTATTTCATTTTCTGGTTTTAATTATATTAGAACATAAGTTGAGATGACAAAAAAGTGGGATAAAAAGAGCACAGTAACAAAACAATCAAGAGTAGTTTTTATTACTTTTATAAAGTGAGCTTTTTAAGTTTAAAACTATAGTTTTGAAGGAACAGCTTTGGCAAAATGATTTGGTAGTCAGATGAATACTTATTCTATTCTGTGCAGCTCTAGTAAATTCACATTTCCTACATCCTTTTTCTCAATTGGAATATGTGTCAGCTAGCCCTGCATGTGCCGACTTTTATTGAATATGTTCAATTGAACATATATTTATTTATTTTATTTATATATTCATTGAATATTTATAAGGCGCACTATACAGCAAAAAGTGTTTCTGGGTGCCACAAGGCAACAAAAGGGTGCTGGGGGAACAGGGGATAAACAACAGTAACAACAATAACGGTCCTACTAGGCTGTGTGACATTCGGACCGTGCACGTACAGAGTCAAGAAGTGCAGTGAGGGGAGAGGAGTGGAGGAGGGGGGAAGGAGACCCAATGCAGGGGCAAATGTTAGAGGGGTTGGGAAGGAGGAAGGGGCCAGGCAAGAGCGAGGGAGAAAGAGTGTGAAGGAGGGAGGTGGACCAGACTAGGGAGCGGTGCCCAACCCACCAGGCTAGTCAGGGAAAGGGACCCAAAGGGCAATGCTTGTAGGGGTGGGTTCTGGTGAAGACTGCTCAGGGAGGGGGCTGGTGGCTCTGTGTGACTCAGAGGCACCCAGGCTGCCAGTCACAGTGGCAGAAGCAGGCAATTAGCAAGGGAAGGGGAGGTGAAGAAGGTAGAGAAGAGCAGGGTATTGAGAAGCTTCCGGAATTTAAGGAGGTCCGGCTCAAGTCTGAGAGGGGCAGGGAGGTCATTCCAGAGGGAGGAACCTACCGAAGGGAAAGATGTACCCCCCCACTCGTTGCTAGGAAAAAAATCTGATCTGCAGAGAGTTGGAGCTAGAAGACCTAAGTGCTATAGCAGGGAGGTATTTAGGGAGAGAGAATTGGATGTAGTGGGGTCCCAGGCCCCAGCCGACCTTGTGGATGATGCAGAGGGTCCTGAATTTGATCCTTGCAGCGACCGGGAGCTAATGAAGAGATTTGAGGGCTCGAGGGATGCAGTCCCTGGCCTTGAGGTAAAGGATAAGTCTTGCAGCTATGTTCTGGATTCGTTGAAGGGGATGACTAGTGGACAGAGGCAGATTGAGGAAGAGGCTATTGAAGTAGTCCAGCCTAGAGAGAACAAGAGCTCTGGAGACATTGAGTTTCTGGGGAAGGCAAGGTAGGGGAGAATGCCTCTGAGGAAGGAGATGTAGCTGAAAGTGTGCCTTCTTGGCAAGGTCCATGATGTAAGGGGAGAAGGTGAGGGATGAGTCAAAGATAACACTCACTTTCACAAGAAGGTGAGGGGAGGGGCCCCAATGAGGGCGCTTTCAATCAATTTGATTGAAAGCTTTGTTAGCTAGACATATGCTTCCTTTCATTTCAGATATGTTTAATATTTTATCCATTGCATTCCAATGACTGACATTTTATTCGGAAAAACTGCAAAGCTGTAAGTATTTGTATTTTATTTATTTATATAGTGACTTTACCAAAGTGCTTGCACAGATACAAATGGTACACTACAGTAATGAGAACATTTCATCTGTGATAATCAAATTCAAATAGAACGTTTTTTACATTAAAGCGGAAAGTGGACTGAAAAGGAGAAGAGCAAATTTGCAGAGGGAGAGTGCAAAGCACCAAAAGTGGGAGGAGGCACAAGAGAGAAAGCGTGATTCAAAGGAAAGCAAGGTAAGCGATCATAGGTAGGGGGTGATAGACATGCATGGAGAGAGACAGCAGAGGGTATGGATAAAATAACTGAAAATAGAACGGAGGGGGTCGAGTGGATAGGAGGGAAGACCAATTAGCAAAGCTGAACAATAGACAAGGTGGGAAAGGAGAAGAGTAGAGATGAAGAGGTTTGTGGCATGGGAAGAGAGAAAAGGGTGAGATTTGTGAATGTTAAAGAGATATTGGCATGAGAGGGCAGTGTTAGAGATGTGTGTTTTAAAGGAAATGGAGGAATCAAAGTGCACACCCAGGTTACAGGCAAGGGCAGAAAGGGGAAGATGTGAGGGGGAGTAGAAAATGGACTAGGGTCGGGGAGGAGGGTGGTAGATGATGAGTTTTGGAAGGGTTGCGATGGAGAACATTGGCATGCATCCATGATTAGATTGCCCGAAGGCAGAAAGAGATAGTAGATTGAAGTGTGTCAGAGAAAGAGAGGGAAACAAAGATTTGTGAATCATCAGCATAGAAGTGTGAACAAAAGACAGAGAACAACAAATAGTAGAGGGGCATGTACAGTGTGAGAACAGCAGGGGGCAGGGGGCAGAGGGTAGAGCCTTGAGGAACACCATGAAGAAGTGGGAAGTTAGAGAAAAGTGTTCCTGCTCAGGAGACGGAGAAGGTATGGTTAGTCAGATAGGATTCAAACCATTGTACGATCGTCCCAGAAAGACCAAGGAAAGAAAGGTGGTAGATGAGAGTGGGGTGGTCTGCTTTGTTAAAAGCGGAGGAGAGATCTAGATGAATGAGGATAGAGGAAAGTTTCCAGTGATGAGCAGAAAGAATTTAGTTAGAGACAAACTGAAATGCAATCTCAGTAAAGTGAAGGGGGTGAATGCCAGATTCGTGCTCAAATTAGAGGGTGATGATTGGGATACGAAGCAATGTGAGAGTAGACCACTCGCATGAGAATTTTAAAAAGAAATGGAAGGCGGGACATGTGGTGAAAATTGGCAAGATGGCAGGTCAAGGGACGATTTCATGACAATAGGCAGAATAACATTGTGTTTGAAGTTGGCAGGACAAATAGCAGAGGAAGGAGAGATATTAATATGGGCAATGATATAGAGGAGAAGATGAGGAAACACTTTGGGGATAAGGAGAGAGGTAAGTGGGTCAAGTAGAGAATCTGTGAGGTGACTGTGATCGAGAAAGGAAGCCGTATCGAGGTCAGAGGGAGCAGTGAAATGCAAAATGAAACAGAAGGGAGGTCATGTGGGGGAGAATAGAAGACATAGAGGATCTGAGTTGACTGATTTTGTTGGTGAAAAAGTTAGAAAAAGTCAGAGGAGGAAAGAGCAAAGTCTGTGTGTGGGGGCGAAAGAATACAATTGAGGATTTGGAAAAAGGCGATAGGCATGAGGGGTGTGAGAAAGAATGAGTTAATAGAAATAGTACTTTTTGCTGCCATTAAGAGTAGAGTCATAGGTAGAGTGAAGGTCATACAGGAGAAGGAGTTCAGCTGGACATTGCAATTCTTTCCACCAATGCTCTGCATGTCATAACAATGAGCGACGGAAAGTCGATCTAGTGTAACCCATGGTTGAGGAGGTTTGCAGGTGGGGCAAAAGGGATTGGAAGGGAATAAAGACTTGAGAGTAGCAGTGATGCCAGAAATAACAGCATAGAGAGCAGGATCGATGGTGCGGATTGAGAAGTCAGGAAGAGAAGGCAGGGTAGAAGATAGGCATCATCAATAAGGCAGCTGCCCTCAAGTTACCCAGCTATCTCATGGAGCAACTTAGCATCTCTGGTGGACAGTGCACCACCAGAAGCCAGGGCATGTGCATGCTTGAAATCCACCACTGCAAACAGGAAAGGACCAGAAAAAAGTCTTCACTTCCCACACCCCAAGACTATGGTACTTCCTCCCCATGAGACTCGCCCCCACGCACCTACAATTCAGAAAATAACTCAAGACCCACCTCTTCAATGAATCTCTCTTCCTCAACACCTAGGCCATCACATCACCCCTCACGCCACCTGTCTCACTAGATGCCGCCCACTACTCTCCTCCCCGTCACCCAGTACATCTGTACCCCATATCTGTCCCCCTCTGTATCCTACCCCCCACTGTATATCTGTTCTGTTACCTCTGAAAAGCACTCAGTTATGCATCTGTACTGTTATATACCTCTGTAAAGCAATGCATTATGTATCTGTATTGCTGTATACCTCTGTAAAGTGCTCCATTGCTTCTCAAAGCTAGGTCTGTGCTCAATAAGTACAGTAATAATAATAATAATAATAATAATAATAATAATAATAATAATAATTGACTCACATGCTTGTGCTCTTGTGGGACTGTGCTGCCAGTGCGCAGTGGTAGATGGGCAAAGATCTATTTTCTTACTTTTCTGGTTGAGTACAGTCATGACATTAGACCCTCAACCGTTTTTTTTCTACAGAGCACTGCTGGTTAGTATTGTAGGGAAATCTATACCAAAAGAATGCAAAGAAAGAAAAACACCATTTAAAAAACAAACATGTGAGCCTCTACCTGCGTATAGTCAAACCAATGATATGCCCTAAGTAACTGACAAGGCCCGAAATAACTATATCCAAGTTACCAGAAAGTATCCAGGAGCTTTTATTAAAATGGAAAAAAAAGTCCAGTCTGGAATGAAAAGCACAGCATTTCATAGCAGAGCCAAAAACAACAGGCCCGCTGGTGTTTCTTTTTATTTCTTTTACAGGAGTAACAATCAGTATTTTGAAACTTACAGATGTTGAAAATGTGGACCCTTGATAGAAATTTGATTGCAAAGAAAAAGGTATAATGTTGTTCTGTTTAAAGGTGACCATTGCAACATGGAGAATAAAAAGGAAATTTCAAGGCTGAATTGGAGAAATAGCAGCTTATGAGGAAAGAAAGTAAAGTAACATTTCCTGACCTCCCTCAACAAGCCCCGAGTCATGGGGCTTGCTTTCCCATGAAGCAAATTCAACACATGCTTTTGCAGCTGAATCATAAAACCATATGCCTGTGTTTGAAGGTGCGTCAGAAGATTTAGGCCCTGCAATAAAAACAAACTGTACCCATTTACAACTTACATCTCTAAGCTTGTGCTAACATCCTTAAATATACATTGAATTCATTCGGAACATCGGTCAGCAGTGGTCTCTTTTCAAATAATCACATCTCACAATCAGCCAGGCGTTTCCTGAAGGAATATGTGACTTTGTACCTGGGAAGACTGCAACCACTCATGGAGGCAGGACTAAAATCATAAATGGCCCTGCCTGCTTAACTACAAAAGACATTTGTCATGGTGACCAGGCATTCAGAGGAGTAATACATTCCTCCTGCCCTGAACTAACAGTATGGGACACCAGATTGTTTATTACTGGGCAGATTAACTAGGGAAGCCAATTCCTATATCTCTTCTTTCTTCTCTTTCTAAGCTTCTAGAGCATATTGTTTATCTCCAAGTCTCTTCCTATGTTAATACACATTCTCTGTTACCTTCTTTTCATTCAGGATTAGGGGACATAATTCCATGGAAATGCACTCTTGTCTGTCACTAACTGACTTCTTTCTTCTCGACACTTTAAACTCTCTTCATTCCTTGTTCATCTTAATCTTTTGGCTGCTTTTGCGACGGTAGATAATCCTATTCTTCTTTCCTTGCTTTCAAATGTGGGCTTTCGGGATTCAGTGCGAAATTTGTTTCATTCCTACCTGACAAGGCATCCCCTCTCTGTCTCTTGGGCTTGTCATTCTTCTCCCACTCTTCCTCTCTTACATGGTGCTTCTCTAGGATTGGTTCTTGGCCCTCTACTTTTTCTCTCCATACCTCTCCTCTTGGTTCTATTTCTTTCAATTTCCCCTATCACCTGTTAGCTGATGATTCACAAATCTTTTTATCTGTTCCTACAGATTCTATTCACTCTTTTTTGTCTGGCTGTCATCATGTTATCCAAGCCTGGATGCCTTCTCATTATCTTCATTTTAAGCCCTTTTCCTCCCTCTCTTTCTCCTCGTTTTCTTTCTTTTGCTCCTTCTTTTCTTCTTATTTCTTTTTCTGATTGTATTATTGGTGTCATTCTTGACTCTTCATTATTCGTTTCTGCTCATCTCTCTTCTATTTTTGACTTCTATCACTATCAACTCTTTAATATTTAGAAAGCTTGTTGGTTTCTTACATTTCCCTCATAAAATGTCTTATTTCCTCACTAGTTTTTTCTCACCTGTTTTACTGTTCTTCTCTTCTCCTTGGTCTTCCTGCATATCATCTTGCCCCACTATGTTATATTTATCAATTCTCAATTCACATTATTTTTTTACCCTTGCCCCTCTTGATTCTATTACTTCTGTTCTACACTCTTTGCAATGGCTTTCAATTGAAAATCGTTTGCTTTTAAATGTTCTCTATATTGTTTTTAAGTGTCTCTATGGCCTTGCTCTTCCTTATCCTTCTTCTGTTTTCTCTATTTACTCTTCTGCTCATTCACTTTGTTCTAAATCTCTCTTTCTTCTAACTGTTCCTCATGCCCTTTGTGCCTCCTCGCGGTGCTATTGTTTTGTTCTTTTGGCTCCTCAGAACTGGAACTCTCTTCCTCTTTCACTACGCTCTATTTCTTCCTTTTCTCTTTTTAGGACTTATCTAAAAATGTATCTTTTTACTCATTGATCTGTTGGCTTTTGATTACTTGCTCATATGATTTGTACTGCTGGTACTTTTGTACAGTGCTTCGGCGTCAAGCGCTACAGAAATTCAAGATACACACAAAAAAGTAATATTTTGTAAATAAGAAAACAAATGTACCAATGAAATTATATTGGGAATCTTAGTTTGCTTATTACTCTTGAAGGGAACCTTGTAGATGACCCTATTAAAAAAAAGGTTCAGCTTGAAAAGCACTATGAGCTGAATACAAAACATGTTTTTACATTATGTTACTTTTACAAATTAGGCAAATGTGGATAATTTTGCACTGAAACAGCACACAATAGTGTTTCATATATCCTTGCATCTGTGCTGGCGAGCCTGGTACTTTGAGATGGAAAAATAATTTTTGGGTAAAACTATTAGTGTGTAAAACCCAAAAATCATCACTCACTGCCCATATATCATACCAAGATGAACATTGCATTATTTGATTTGCCTAAGTGAGAGCAGTCTGATGAACCCATTACTAACATGATCACATGTGTGGAATATTCTGTTTTAGGAAGTTAAACATGTTTAATGTCAAAATCTCTAAGATTACATCACATCAAATGGGAGGGAAACTGTGTTTGGAAGTTGCTGCCATCAGGCTGCCCTCATCATTAATAATCCCAGTGACCTAGAAGGGGTTAGTTTAATGTGATGTCACTTTTGGAGTACTATCCATTCCCATACATTGACCAATTAGATCAGTAGTAGTAATAATTTGTATTCTGATACCAATTCCATTCAAACACTTTAACATATAAAATTACAACAATCAAAATAAATTTAAAATTACATCCTAAAATCCTTTAAAAATCAAAGAAAAACATTCTTGTGATTTCATCATACCTAAAACCTAAACCTGTTGCCCGCTTCCAAGGCTGCCTTACAAAGTGTGCTAGGTCATATAAAAATTTCACATTACCACACTGCATAACAAAAACCATACTTTCCTGCCATTTTCAGATGCTAGTCTTAATTAGGTGTGGCCTTATCCACTGCTTCCTCAAGTTATTTGAGAATCTGCAATCCAACAGAAAGTGCACTAGGTCTTCTCCACGCCCCAGGCCACAAGGGAAGACCACATCCAAGCCTAGCCATGGTGCCCTTGTTCTAAGTGGCAACACATTTAGCTTGGCCCCCAATCAGATTAGAAAATGATACACACCATTAGGATATGTGGATTCTGCTCTACAAAAGTTCCAACCCATAGATTCTAGGACAGGCACATGCTAACTTAATGACTACTGATGGAGAGGAAGAAGGAGAGAAAGGAGAATTGATAATAACAGAAAGGAGATGGTATAGATTGCTTTCGTATTGGACCTCTTTTTGGATTATAAGATGTACACTGTAAGAAAGGGCTACCTGGAGTTACAGTACCAGACCTTCTTCAGTGGAAGACACAGCCAGAAGGCTGTGGATGGAAGCTGATACCATCTTGTTGACTGAGGTTCCTGATAGGAGGGAATTAAACCAGTCCTTAAGAGGGTGCCCATCTGTCTTTGAGACAGTCAAAAGAAATTCATATGTAAGTATAATTTTGAGGGTAAATAATCCTGACGGGAGTGATACTCTCTAGGGGAATAGACTAAATATCTGTTCTTTTATTTGTAAAAGTACTGACGGGGTGGAAGTTTACAAACTGATTGTACATCCTGAGAAATTAGCCAATATTTCAGAAGTGTATATTTTTTGTAATTATAGATTTAATAGAATAGGTCCGATGATGTGTAGATAAGGAGATTCCCTTGTTCCCTCTCTCTGAAGGCGCCTACCACAGAATAATTCATTTGGGAGTCCAAAATATTCTGTTCCTTGGTTTTATTGGAACTGCAGGACTGGATCATTGAAAAATCTATCTTAGATCCAAAACAAATAGGTTTCAAGAAAAACATTGGAACCGATTGTGGGGGCCTAATATTAAAATCTTTAATAGTTAGATCTATGAAACCGGGTAAAAGACCCTTGTTTGTGGCCTTGATGGACCTGAGCTCTGCTTTTGACTTGGTGGACAGGAAACTTCTGTGGCAGAAGCTAAAAGATCTTGATATTCGAGCACACTTACTTGATATAATCATTGCTCTATACACCGATACAAGGCTGAAGGTACGTTTAAACTCTGATGGTTTACTTTCCAAGGAACTTGTTATCCGTAATGGCCTACGACAAGGGTGTATGTTGGCTCCCACAGTATTTAATTTATACGTGTGTGGCGCGAATAATGCCCTATGTAGTAAAGGCCTGGTGTGTCCCAAACTTAACAACGTTTGTCTTTCATGGTTGGCCTATGCGGACGATTTCCTCTTGATGGATAATACTAAAATTGGTCTCCAAAGACTACTAAAGGAATTCAAAATGTTTGTAAATAATCTACAACTCAAAGTTAATCCATCAAAGACGGCCATCGTCCGTTTTGGCAGTCCTAACAAAAGAGAGAATGCCTTTACATGGCATTGTGGGTCCAAGACGATTAAAGCTCAATCACACTCAAGTACTTGGGCTTTTATTTTTCTGGTACTGATTCCACCATCTTGATAAAAAGTCAGTTGAAATTAAAATCTGAAATCGCCATTAGACAACTGCGTGCCATTGATAACAAATTTGGGAAATTCTTCATGGTCCCTTTAAGAGAATTCTATATGAAAAAAATCGTACCTCGTTTAATGTATGGCATTGAATTGGTTTCAAATGGGTTATATGACGGTTATAGGTCAAAGGATCGAAAAAAAGGGTCGAGGCAATTTGACCGAAAAAAGGATCAAATTTTTTGGGGTAAAAAAACCCCTTTTAAACAGGGGAGTTGCTAGGTCTGGAAAAGGCCCGGGGCTAAGCTGATGTTGGAACTGTCGGGACTGGGGGCTAGCTAGTCTTTTGGCTGTAGCTCCTGCGATTCTATCCGGGGCTACAACCAAAAGATCAGGGGCTATAGCCACCTTAGCCCCCCCTAGCAACGCCCCTGCTTTTAAAGCTACACTAGAGCAAAAAAAATAAATATATATTTTAGAAATGTTTTCGATCCTTTGGTTTTCGGCCGAATGCACTCAACCCTTTTGCATTCGACCCTTTTGCTTTCAACCCTTTAACTGGACACCTTATCTGACTATTTGAAGTATATCGAAGGTAAAATTTGGAGGTCTGTTTTGTTCTTTTTGCCCAAATGCATTCTTCTGGAATTAATTAAATACGAATTAGGACTGCAAACTTTGTCAATTTACGCCACATGGAAAAGACTGTGTCTATGGAAAAAGTGTAAAATATCGTTGGATGACACTCTATGTGCCTGTGCTTTTTTAGAACCAGGTAATCCTTTCGTACATACGCTTTATGTGGAGTGCATGAACTCTTTATCTGAGTTAGGTATGTCAGTCACTTCATTGTGTAAGAAACCGGAAAAAATTAAAGATAGCCTTATGGGCTTTGACTGGCAAGATACCAAGCAGAAAATCTTAGAAACCAAACTATATAAGCATGCTTGTTCCACTTGGAAATGGTTTCCAGTTATAGAAGGTTACTTGACTCAATATCCTAGCAAACGAGTATGTAACGATTTTATGAGGTTTCGCTTTAATGTCATGCAAACGAATCAAATAAGAGGTATCAGAAATTGTAACAAAGATCAATGGCCCTGGTGCAGATTTTGTAAGAAAGGCGAGGTAGTGGAAACTCTGCAACACATCCTGTTGGTTTGTTCTGGACTTAAGGTACATAGGCTTAGGTATTTTGCTCAATTTGTTCGGTACCTTCCAGCAGCGCTGTCTCATTTTTTACAACCACTGCTACCAGCCATCTATACCGAACCAGAAACACAAAATCGTGTGTTGACAATGTTAAATGTATTGTCATTTAAACACTACATGAAATAAACACTGTTTGTCACTCTGCCTACTAACTCACAAATATGCAGATCAAAATGTGCTTAATAATGCATATCTTCAGCGCCACGGCGCAGTTTGTAAAATTGTTTCTTTGTTCTCTGTTAGTGTAAATTAAAAACCCTTTTTTGTCATTCATGCATCCTCAAGGGTTTCTTTGTGTCTATTGAGCTAGCAGTCATCTAGCTCCACTGCAAACCTGGTGACCCTATGTCACGCTTTTTGTTAGGGTAGTTTTGACTCACTTTCTTCTCTACTGCTCAATTTGTAAGGACACCTTACGATGTGAACAGAGAGTTTATATGGAACAGAATATTACACAATGATTCTTCTAGGCTAAAAATTCGGGTGACAACCTTTTTGAGAAATGTGTGTGACCTGAGTTAAAGGAAGAGTGTTTTATTTTTCAATTCTCTTAAATGAATTGGTATTTAATGCGAATTTTGCAAAGGAAAGTTAATCTGACAAATTTAATCAGAAAGTGATTTGTACTGTGCAGAATTGGGTTTGGAATGATATTATCTTTTTTTTTCCTCTTTGTTGTTTACTCGGTTTTTCTTTTTTCTATATTCATTTTTCTTTATACTTGGTATTTGTATTTTACATATCTGCTTCTTTGATTGTAATTAATTTTGGTTTTGAAATTGCTTTTTTCTCGACAAAGAATATTAATAACTGTTTTATTATGTATGGATTATTGATGAAGTTTTATACATTTTCGACTTTGTAAAGGTTTATAATTAAACCAAAACAAATAAAAAATGTTTTAAAAAATTGGAAGTCAAAAGCACATCTCACTGTGCGCAAATCTAAAAAAATAATATAATTGAATTAATTCCTTGGGTGCACCACGAAGCAGAATCCTGTTACTAATGCTGAACTGCTCAAGAAAAAGAGGAAAGGGTAATCATTTGCTACACATTTTCCATCCTTTAAGTTGCCCATTGAAAATGAGAAATATACACTATTACACATTACTGCAATAGAAACACCACCAAAGGGAGTTTAGCAAACATAGACTTTCATTTTGTAAGTGATTCTCATGTGGAAACGTGAAGCAGCTTGTTGCAATTGCTCTTTTTAGAATACTGTTTACAATTCTGACATGTCCATTGAGTAAGGGGGGGAGGTATCTATTTTCAACTAGCTCTTCCACCCGGCACTGCCCGGGTTTGTAGCTGACATGCACCTGGTGGTTCGCTATAGCCTTGTGTATGTTATATTGCGCCCTAACTGCCTATTTTAGAAAAATCACAGAAACTGCAATCTCCCGGAATCGACTATACTGATAGCACAGGGCCAGACCACGCTCAAACCCTGTTCAGGTCGAATGGGTGGTGTTGGTCAAATTTCTCTGACGCCAGTATACCCCAGACTGGTGTCCTGACCTTGTGACCTAACTTTATATTTTTTTAAAGTTGCAAAATCATCAATCCCCTGAAATCACATATACTGATAGCACAGGGCGAATGGGTGGGGTTGGTTAGATTTCAGTATAACCTAGACTGGTATACCGACCTTGTGCCAAAATTGCAGCCCACCAACTGTTGTGTATTACAGATGATGTTGTTTTTTGTTTCTTTTCCTCCAGCTTTTATCTGAGCAAGATTGAAACTTCATTTTGTGTTTGAGCCAATCTAACAGATGGCTCACGGGATCAGTGAGTGTTAATATTTTTTATATCACTCGGGTTTTGGTGCACCAATAAATCCAAATGGTAAATCTGTATGCCCATTTGTTATTTTTAAGCACAAGCTGTGATTCATGACACTGAGTTTGATGAAAGATACTCCTTTTAGATGAGTGAGTATAAGTTCTCGCACTGGGTATCATGTGGTGGATTTTCAGATTCATTGGAATTGGCTTGTGATTGTTTTTAGATACAATTTATTTACATTTTTTTATTTATAGCACTTGACATTACAGAGTATGGTGAGCATGAGGCTGCACCCAGCATTTGAGCACTAATAGAAACATTTGGTTTACAACAACAATGATCATGTAAAGTAGACATTGCATCCGGTCATACAATGGGCACACAAGTTAACAGCATACAGTACATAATTCAGGTGGGGTTAGTGATGGGAGAAGATGACCCAGACGATCCATCGGCATCATCAGCGGACATAGAGGAGAGGTAGGAGCGGAACAGGGACCAGACATTTCTGGGTTTGGACAATGGGGGTAGCTGAGTCACCCAAGCCTCCTCAACGTCTGAGGCCCAGGTTACGGCAGCAAGCTACTGGGAGTGCGTGTGCGCACGGGGTCTGAGTCAGCATAATAGGATACGACGCATTGCGAGAAGTATGCAGAGTCCCGCAAATCTCCTGGAGTCTCGACCAAGACCGGGAAAGTCATGGAATAGACAACCCATTGGGGATGGGTGATATCATTATCCAGGTTGTTGGACATTGTGGCAAAGATCTCCCCCCAGAATTGTTCGAGAGACGGGCAGGACCAGAGCATATGGATATATGTCGCTTCCTTGAAGCCGCCCCTGGGGCACCTAGGGGAGTGATCTGGTGATATGCGGTGCAAGCTTATTGGGGTTTAGTGGAATCTGTGTAAGATTTTGAATTGGATATGTTTGAAGCGAGAATGAAATGACACTTCATGAGTAAGGGCACACATACGCTTCCAGCACCAGTCACTGGTTGTTTGAGTTTATCAAATGGCGGGGTGGACTTGGATTGTAGCTGAGCATATAGCCTGGAGACCTTTCCCCTAAAGGTACTAGAGTTCATGAGTTCGGCGAGAATAGGGTTGTCAAGAGGAATGATGGGAAAGCTCGGGTAAATCTTCTTAAGGACCCTATGCAGGCCTGAATATTGAAGCCAGATAGGCAACCTCCGTCAAACAACCTCAGGCAGGTCCGCCCACTCCAGGAAGTTGTCTTGATCAAAAACATCACGGATGGATTCGAACCATGGCTCTGCCCATAGGTGAGACACAGAGGGTGGGATGGAAGGGGCCCCCACAGGGAAATTTCAAAGTTGTAGACAACCATGAAAAGGGCGGGACACGCTAGATAGCGTCTAAATTTTAGATAGAGCCAGGAACGTGGTGCCTACTGGGTCCAAGGGGCTGCAGCTAAGACTTGGGGGGAGAGAACTAGGGCGTGAATGTCCCGCCCACCGACCGCCCTCTGTTCAAGCCTGACATGTGGAGGAGGATTCATAGTATTGAACCAGTGTGACGTGAATTGGGCTTCGGTGACCAGCCAGTATTTCTCAAAACTGCGAGCTCCAAAGCCACCACTGTCCATTGGGACAGTAAGTGTATCTAGTTTGAGACGAACTGCGCCAGAGTGCCATAGGAATGTGTTAATAGTATGGCTTAGAGATTGGAAGAATTCTCTACTGGGCCAAAGAGGAAGGTTGAGAAAGTGGTAAAGGAGTTGAGGAAACACAATCATTTTTAAGACACCGATCCTGCCTGCAAGTGAGAGCGGGAGCTTAGCCCATCCTGAACATTTCTTAGCAAGTGTGGTCAAGTAGTTCTTAAAGTTAGACTCGAATAGTAATTCGGGTTGTCGGGCAACCACTGTCCCCAGGTAAGTGAGTTCAGATTGAGCCCAGGTGAACCCCATGAGGTCGGGTGGGAGAAAGAGTGGCGTCGGTAAGAGGAAATAGTATAGATTTGAAGCAGTTTACCTTGAGACCAGATAGCCGACCAAAGTGGACAACATCATCGATGATTGGGGCGATGTTGTGTTCCGTTGAGCGAATAAAAAGTAGGGAGTCATCAGTGTATAGGGATACTATGCCCGGTGTGCCCAGCATTCTCAGCCCCCGATGCAAGTGAACCTGTCGTATCCTGTCTGCTAGAGGCTCAATGGCTATGGCAAAGATCAAAGGGGAGAAATGGCAACCCTGTCTCGTGTCCCTGGTGATATGGAAAGGGGATGAACTGTCACGACTCGCTCCCTTCGCTCCCGTTCCCACCACTTGGGGGCATGATTTGGGGTTTATTCCCTACTGGACTTTTCCTCCGAACCTTATGCTACAGTGCTGTGTTGAATTAGGAGCGCTAAATCCCTATTTTCCAAGCTACTTCCCTTCCGGATCCATTCCAGGTTTTTGGCAGCCAGCATGCTTCTTTAACCAAATGACTATGCTTCCCAGAATGCCTGGCCCACTGCTTCACCTCCACCCTTGCAGGACAAGGTTGGGTGGAGGATAGGCAACACCTGTGGCTGCAGGTGCAGCAATCAGCACACCTGAGGCGTGTGCTCGTTAAGCAGCTTTAAAAGCCTCAGTCTTACTTCAGTCCAGCGCTGGTCATCGTTGCAGTGTATCCTGTTGTGACTAGTCCCTTTTTTCCTTGATCTTAGCTTTTGTACCTAGTTCCTAGTTCCTGTTTTCTTGTTCCTCCGCCCTGGATTTCGGATTCATGCGCTAATTGATTTCTGCTCCCTTGATTCCCTTTTTGTCTTCCTCTGTTTGCAGGCAGCATTTCTCAGTGCTTTCCCCTTTTAGATGCAGCCCAGTTAGTCTGTGTTCTATATTTCTTTGACTCTGTCCTTTGCTGCTGTAAACCCGTATGCCTTAGCCTTCCTCTTAGATTAGCTTCCTGTCTTTCCCTTGGAGGGGTAGGGGGAAGTTTGCATTGGTTATTTCGTTTTTCCCTGCTCCTGATCCTTATTTTCCATTGGGATCCATTCCATGTTTTCCATTGCACTACTGCATTTATTTCCCATTTGATTATTAGGTGTGGTGTGCGGTTGTAGCTAGCTCCTGTGTGAATGCTTATGTTTTCCTCACTAATTTGTAAACACTATTCCAACTTAGGTATTTAGTTTTCCTCCCATTACTGTTTTAGCCTTTCTGGGTCCCAGTTTCATCAACAGGATTCGTGGGCTAGCTGACATTCAAGAGGTTTATCTCGTCCTCGTGAGTACTGTTCTTTAGTTCCCTTATTTAATACCATCAAGAGTGTTAGTTCACAGATCCTGTCATTGCTTGCCCTCCACGTGGGTTTAGCGCTGTCAGTACCTGTAACAGCAATTGGGGGTAAGGCGCTTGCCGACTTTCCTCGCGGTCAGGTGCTTACCCCACATCCCTTTTCATATATTGGTTTTGTTGTCACACTCTATTTGCACTCCTGGGTTCTAGCATACATGAGTCGTTGTTCCTGTGTGCACGTAGTTTAATTCAAAGCCTTTCACTGTGTAATTTAGTGCACATTTCCCTTGCCATATTCGCTGCCTTTGTACTCGCCTGACTAATCCTGACATGAACATCTGTCCTCAGTACGAACCCTGGCTATCGGTTCAGAGTATAATAATTTAACCTTTGACAAAAAACAGGGACCAAAGTTACATTTAGCAAGCACCCGCCAGAGATAATCCCATGAAAGTAGGTCAAAAGTTTTTTGCATGTTGAGGGCCGCCGCTACTGCGTGGATGTTGGGGTCAATTCTGCTAATAATGTTAAATAGTCGTTGTAGGTTGAGACACGTGGATCTACCAGGGATGAATCCCGACTGATCTGGGTGAATAATGTGGGACATGTAGGGGGTCAAACGTACGGCCAAGATCTTAGCATAAATCTTAACGTCACTGTTAATGATAGAAAGAAGATGATACGATCCTCACTGGGTAGGGGGTTTGCCCGGTTTGAGTAGGACAGTTATGATGGCCTTGTGTAGGGAGGGCGGCAGAACGGCCACCTCGCACGATTCCTCCCAGAGTGTAAGAAGTTGGGGGACTAGTCACGATTTTAATTGCTTATAAAATTCTATTGGAAGGCTGTCAGAACCAGGGGCCTTACCCTAGGCCAGGGAGTCGATAGCTTTGGATATTTCCTCAGCCGTAACCGAGGCATCAAGCTCTTTATGAGTTTCGTTCGAGAGGACAGGTAGGTGAAGGCTATCTAAGAAAGCGTCCACTTCAAGAGTAGGAGCGACATTGACATTGGAGTATAAGGATTTCTCTATAGCCAGGATATTAGGGGAGCCTGTTTCCTGGCGGAGTAGTCTGGCTAACACACGACCAGGCTGCTCACCTTCTCCATATCTCCTGGCGAGCCCAGGAGTGTCTATGAATTTCCTCTCAGGTTCAGCGTGTATACGGAATGTATCTAATTCTGTGCCAATATTAGATAGGACTTCAGTGGAATGCGATTGGGCGTATTGGGCCTCAAGGGATGAGAGTGCAGTTTCGCTCTTTGATATGTCTCTCCGAATCACCCCAAGGATCCCGGCTTCTTTGGAGATGGCTATGCCCCTGATGTAGGCCTTAAAAGAATCCCAGAGAGTAGCTTGCGTGCGGACCGACCCGGTATTAAGTGCAAAATACTCATCTATAGCAGATTGTAGGGCCTGATTGAATGCTAAATCCAATAACGACAGCAGTTTCATCCTCCATGAACAGGTTTTTACCTTGGGCAGAGTCCCAGTCAAGGGAAATTATCACTGGGGAGTGATCTGAGTATGTGCGGGGTAGGATTGACATGTGGGTGATGCTCCTAATGAGTATGTCTGGGGTGAGCCATCTATCTATCCTGGAGTGCAAATCATGCACCGAGGAATAAAATGAGTACATGCGGGATTCGGGGTGTATGAGTCTCCATGCGTCCGATATTGATAACTGGGGTAGGGCGGTCAGAATCACTTTAGCTGCACTGGAAAGTTGGCGGGAGCAGGATCCCGATCCATCCCATTCAACATCGAGGATCGTATTGAGGTCCCCACCCCAAAGGAACGGGACCAGAGGGAAGCCAGCAAAATGGGAAACCAAGTGTGCGTAAAATTCAGGATCATCAGTGTTGGGACTATAGACATTGAGAAGAACAGCCTCTTTGTTCTGCAGTTTACCATAAATCAGGACGTAATGCCCCAGCGGGTCTATGTGAAACATGATATGTTGAAACTTAATGCTTCTATGAATCTTAATCATGACACCCCTGTTCTGAGTTGAGTAACTCGTGTGGTACCTCTGGGGACTCCAGTTCTTGGCAAACCTGATGCACCCTTCAGAGCTGGCATGTGTCTCTTATAAAAAAAGAATCTTGACCCTATGGCGTTCCACTTATAACTGCAGGTTCCGCATATTTTTGTAGTTTCCAAGCCCTCTCACATTCCAGCTCATGCAGACTATGTCATAATCAGCCATCAGGAAGACCAAGAGTCATTGGATTTAGTAGGTATCGGGTCAAATGTCTATTGATAAGATTAGTACACCGTAATAGGAGCCCACACTCCCTTCCCTTGCTGCATGTCAAGCATTTTTCATTATAACCCCACCCTTCCCACCCACAACCCTCTCCCAATTAGAGGAGTGAAAGCCCAACTTCTAACAACCCAAAACAAGAACAAACCCAAGAACAATGGCGTCATCGCCTGGTGGCTTGTGCGCCGGTGGGGTGGCAAAGCTTCCTTGCTGGGGACATAATGCGGATTAACATGGTACCAATGCAACTAATGATTAAGATTGGAGGTACAAAGTGAACATTGGGATCAAACTCTGAATGAACAATATACTCGTACAATTTAGTGATGAGAACAGAGACCACTCCATCAGAGAGCAAATAGGGGAGCTCCGGATAAAGATGCACACTACATAATGCAAATTAAAGTGTCCTCTCTGTCACCAAAGTATGTGTGATCATCCGAGGAAGTGTTCGTCTATGAATTTAGATGCTTCCTCTGGGATAGTAAAGAAGAACACCTGGTTAGAGTGTTCAATCCGGAGCTTAGCTGGGTAGAGAATAGCGTATTTAACTCCCAATTTGCGTAGTCTCCTCTTGGCTGCAATGAAGGTTTTACGCTCCTGTTGGACGGAGATCGAGAAATCAGGGTATAGGTGGATTCTGGCTGAACCCAGTAGGAGGTCCCCCTTGGCTCTAGCCACCCTAAGCAGTGGATCCCGGTCGCGGTAATTCAGAACTCTTGCAATAATGGTGTGCAGGGGGTGCACCAGGTTTGGGTTTTGCTGTAAGGGTGCGATGAGCCCACTCTATGGCAAACTGTGGAGACAGTTTAGGGGAGTCCAGTAATTGAAGCAAGGTGTGTTCGATGTAGTCCTCCATGGGGCACTCGATTCAGTCGTCGGGAATGCCGATAATGTGGAGGTTATTGCGTCGCGAGCGAGACTCGAGATCCTCATTCTTCTTAGCAACCTCTGCAACCTGCCTGGACAAAGTGGCAACCTCAGTGTTGAGGGAGGTTATATCGTCCTCTGTAGTACCCACCCTCGACTCGATCTCCGTTACCCGGCCATCAGTTTTTTCCATGTGAGCCTTAATCGATGATATGATCCCATTCATGTCATCGAGCTTAGAGTGTAGAGTGGTGAACCCTTCATGCATGAATTCAAACATCTTCTGGGATTCTGCGGGGTCCGGAGGCATGGATGTGGTAGGCTCAACCACCAGATCAGGTGCAGATTTTTTGGCTGGGGCCTTCGCGAAAATATTGATGGAACTCTGTTTCTTGCCCCCCACCCCGGTTATGATACCGTCTGGATTTATAGCGAGTGAGCGCTCTGTGCCAGGTCACTCCAGGCGTTTCAACGCGGGGCGCGCCCTCCCCAGGCAATGGCACCAAGTCGACCACTTGGGTGGGGGCTAATAAATGGTGACTCCAGGGGTCAGAGATTATTGCTTAGTAATAGGTTGAGCTTGAGTGGTGGGACCAATCCTGTGGCAGTTGTGCACGTCATAGCGGCCTATAGTGGGTAATGTAGGGATCTTGCTAGAGTAGGTCGCGGGTCTCCGGTGAGGTGCCCGACACAAGGGCCTCGTACGAGGAGTAGATGCTGCGGAACCTGGCCACGCAGGCGCGCACTGGGAACTGCAAAATCAGATGCGGCCCTTACAGATGGCAGGGTAGTAACAATCAGGCATGTGTATCAACACTGGACGTTAAGATGGTGACAGCGCATCCCATGTATTCGTGGACACAGCTAGGTATGCAGTGTGTTGAGGTATAGCGGGGAGATGGTGTTATGGCCGCCAGAGTAGCATGAGGAAGCAGGTGGTAAGGCTTCAAATATGCAGGAGGCTTCCCAGTCCATCCGCCCAGATCAGAACCACAGCAAGCCTGAAAGGGGGCACAGAGTTTAAATCTTAGAGCCCGGAGTTCTGCGCAGTTCGAATGGTTGTGTCTCCAATCACCAAGCTGGGGCTGATCAGCGAGGTGCAGCGTTGGTAGCGGTAGAAACGGCTACATTGGTAAGGCCAGTCCAGAGCTGCAATTGCCAAGTGAACTGTGTTGTCTCACTTATCAGGGGAGGAGCGGGGGGCCCAAAACCCAACACCCCGATCAGGCACCAGGCGCGGGAGCACGTCTCATCTGATGTCAGCTGTATGAAAAAGGATTCAGTGCGCAGTTGGGAGAGGAAGAGGATCCAGCTGCAGCGACACCTGGTCTCAGGAGCAGACAGCCGCAGGAGGGGGGTCCAGCCAGTCCCAGCGATGGCACCCGTGCAGTGGGTAATTCGGCGCTACTGATTGGCACTGCGCGCGCAAATGTCGGGACTCACCACGTGTGCTAGCGGGTTTTGTCCTCAGTGTCTGGGCTGGCCAGGGCCATTGCGTATCAGGAGGGGGCCGGGTCCTCCAATGTACAGAGTACACAGCCGCCGGGGGAGGCCCGACTGCCCCGGCGCAGATGGAAAGGAGAGAGTGCCTGCAGGCCACGGTCATCCGGCGAGGACACTATGGGCTCCGGCCGAGGGTAAGGCACGCAGGTCCGCCGTGTAGCCATTGTTAGGCAGAATTATATGCAGTACCCTTTGGGAACGCCACACACAATTAAGACTACAAGTGACAGTACAAATTCACCTTTGGTACAAGCCGGTACTACACAGCTAAAGTGGTAGCAGTAGCAGAGCAGCCAGACTTCTCTCAAGAGTAAGTGAGCAGTATCAGATAGTTACACAAAGGACAGCAATTACTGACTCACGGTTTTCAAGTAAAAGAATATACATTTATTTCACTTTTCAATTGTATAACATTAGACCATTATAAGCAGTCTAAAAATCACACTCTTAATACACCACACTACTTCCCTTAAATCCCAGACAAGTTAAGCTCACAAAATGAAGTGGGAGCAAAATGGCACTCAAGCAATTTAAAAGGGAGAGAAAGACAAAATTAAATAGAAACTGAACCACACCAACAGGTAAGTACTCAGGGCAATAGAATAAGAGGAACTACAGTGATAGAATCAGGTAGAAAAGGCTTAGGGCCAAAGTCAATAGGGCAAAAGTCTTTTGCATAAGATCAAACGGTTCAGGGTCGTTCATGGTAAAGTTTGTGCCACGGATTTCGGACGAGGTTGGGTGGTAGAAAAGTTAGTTTAAAAAGAAGAGAAGGACAAGCCCTCGGATTGGAGAAAGGTTTCACACACTTTCCCCGCGGCTGAATGAAACAAGCAACCGGGTTTGCACAGTACCTTAAAATGGAGAGGAAGCTGTTGCTGAGTCAGATGTTCCTGGTAGTTCCTGCAGGCTCATGGTTCCTGAAGCGACTGTCGGACTGACACGAAGTAGGAAGACTGGCGGGTCCTGCACTACCCAGGGAAGAAACCAGCAGCAGAGCAAAGCAACAAATAAAATGTGCGCTCCTTAAAACCCAAGCAGGGTGCGACCTTCCTGGCTATCCGGCCCATTTTAACTCTGTACAACAAATTCGACCAGAGGTGGGGTCCTGGCTTGCAGTTTGGGTGAACTAGTTGGTCCCACCAGCTCAAGGGAAGAGGTTTCCTGGAGGATCTTCTCTGTGAGCGGATTCTGACGATTTAGACCTGCAGCAGGGCTTCGAAGACCCTTCCCTCACATCCTGCCTACCCAGACTTTCAGGCGCCTAAGGGAGGGCGTCTGTGCAGAAGCCCTCAAAAAGACAGTGAAAAAAGGAATCAATTCCTGTGCAGCGCAGAGAAGAGCATGAGAAAGCCTTTAACAAAAAGAAATGGCGACTAAACCCAGCTAGAGCCAAAATAAAATGTATTTGGTCAAGCGGGTTTATGTTTGAGGTTAATATAATAGCTTAAAACAATACCATGTTATATAAGATAACCGCGGTAGAAAAGTTAGGGTAGTTACCACTGCCACCAGCCAAGTCTTAATGTAAAGGGAGCAAAAAACTGCCCCACAAGACACAGACAAAAAGGGATAGGAATTAACCCTTTCCAATACTCCATATAAGATGGGGTGTATTGGGTCTGCAGTTTAAAGAGACTACATAAAGTTAATGGCAACTTTACATGTTTCTGGGAGACAGTAGTCAGTCCCAGAAAAATGGAGTCAGAGGGAAGTCTAAAAGACAACCCTGTGTTACTGCACTGAAGGTGCTGTGTAACAGACACAAACATGGTGCTCATGGAGTAGGTGAGGATCCAGAGCCCAAGATCATACAAATGGTAAAAATACACACAGCAAAACACATGTAAGAGTGGGACAAAGACTCACACTCTTACCAGGTGAAACAAATGAATCCTAGAAATACAGCAAAGCTGCTGAGGGACTCAATAGGTAAGGGAAATTAGCCATTTCTGAGAATTCTCCCTAACAGCCACAGCCACGG
Organism: Ambystoma mexicanum; assembly: GCF_040938575.1. Lineage (NCBI taxonomy): Eukaryota > Metazoa > Chordata > Amphibia > Caudata > Ambystomatidae > Ambystoma > Ambystoma mexicanum. The sequence goes on from NC_090931.1 coordinate 714,160,365, forward strand.
AGGGAGGGGATCCAAGCTGAGAGTGTGGAGCAGCAGGGGGCAGGATAACAGTGGTCCCCCAGGATGGCTGCCAAGTGGTCACCCTCCCGCGGCACCAGCGGGCGGGGGGCTGTGGGTGCCCGCCCCTCTCCCGCAGCAGGCCACACAGCCACGGATACTCCTGACAAGTGAGGCGGATGCCGCCAGACGCCGTAGGCGGATCAGGACTCCACAGCCTCCCGGCTGGGTTGAAAGTAAAGTTATCTCCGAGACTGGTAGGAGATCAGGGCCAGCACTCAGGCAGCAGTGGTGGGGGTTCAGTGGATGCGGCCCCCAGTCTTCTTTACCAGGTATCAGATGTGTGAAGGCATCAGTCAGGACGAATGTCGTCGCCCAGCGGGGAGCTCCTCTCTAGGCGGCCCTGCTCCATCGCGTGCAACAGCGTGCCCCTGTATTTAGATACAATTTAAAAGAATGGGACTAATATCCTGACGAAAACGACGGCACTCACAGCCTCATTGTTGAAATTAGAGGTGTGGACACCAGAGTGATGTTTGCCAAATGAGCTCGTCTTAGAAGACAACTTGTCCTTTTTTGTTGCCTCATCAAGTAGACTTGACCTATCAGATCTTTTGTATTATAACCTTTTACTGTTAATCAGATTTCCTAAACTGGTTATCTCAGGTTTCAAAGACACACCTTGAGGATGAACTGTCTATGCATATTTCCACAGTGGACTGACAGCAGTGTATTTGAGACTTGTTACACATTGGTGGTGATTAATTCTATTGTATGCTATGTTATATTATTGATTGCATTTTAATTATTAAAACAATGTGTATGTGTTTTAACTAAGATGTTTTAAAGCATTATTAATCAAATTGAAATTAGGTGATTATTAGCTTTATGAATTTGGATCTCATATGTGCTATCCAGAGCGAGAACTATGACTTTTTACAGTCTATGAATTAAAGTTGGATTTAGTCTAACTATTCCAACTAGTTTTCACACACCCTTGATTTGATTTAATATAAGAAAATTCGTCACCTACTGCACATCTCAAAACCTCGAATATTTAATACAACTTCCACATACTAAATCAGGCAACAAGCATGCTATTGTCGAACCCTTACCTCTGAGATATCATTTTATCTTAGTTTTCCTAAATATTTCCTACTATTTTTGCAACTCTTCAAATCCAAAGCTCGCAGCCAGGCTCTTTACTGGTGCCTCTCGCCATGTCAGCATTGCTTGCAGACCCTAAACGACCTTGCACTCCTCATGAATCTCTCCTAAGTCTGCCGCCTCAGGTCTGTTTAACATGGAACCCTAGTCGATATATTTGGCTCTGAATGATCCACTTGAACTCAGTGCCTGGCTTCATTGGCCCTCATCTGCATCTTCCTATTCCTTTATATTGCAGAGCACAAAGTTACTTTTTCTGTTCATGTGCTCCGTTTAGAATTTTATAACATAACATGTACTGAACAGAGTACAGTTGTCAAAAACATCCATAATGTGCAGGCAAACTAAACACTATCATCCATACACTATTCTGAAAGTACAGCTATAAAGACAGAGCATACCATAAACAAACATTTACATTGCTGCACAATAGAAAAAAACTGAACAAGCCAAAGGACCCCCACCGTCCAATGTCAATATTATACTACTAATCATTAACAAACTATTACATATCTGACCACAAGAACTAACACAACCACCTCAGAAAATGCCACACCATATCTAGCTGCCAGTGATACAGTTCACATTTTGGGAGAGAAAGTCGTAAAATTCCAAGCCCAAATACATGGAAGTCATTTAGTGCTTTTGGGTGTCTAAATACTTCCTGCACCGACTTCGATAACAAGTCAATGCTAGGATGGTCCAGATGCCTGAGAGTGACCATACCTCTCAAACGCAATAAGTGAAGCCTACTGGGCTGGAACATCCAGCTTCCCCAGGAGCCAGAGAAAAAAAGCAAATTAAAGCTGGTTAAAAGAGCAAGATGGAATGGAGCAATGACAAGTGGTTAGAAGACCCAGATGGAATGGAGCAATGGCAACTTATTGGAGGACCCAGATGGAATGGAGCAATGGCAACTGGTTGGAGGACCCATATGGAATGGAGCAATTGGAAGTGGTTGGAGCACCAAGATGGAACGGAGCAATGGCAACTGGTTGGAAGATCCAGAAGGAATGGAACAATGGCAACTGGTTGGGAGACCCAGATGGAATGGAGCAAGGGCAATGGGTTGGGAGACCAAGATGGAATGGTGCAATGGCAACTGGTTGGTGGACCCATGTGGGACATCTATTATGGCAGAGCACAGGGAAGGGAAGATGCAGATGCACAGAATGTCTTGCTTTGGGCAGTGGGAAGTAGGCCATTATAGATAGTGGACAGCAAGCTTTCATGGGATACCCGGTCTTTGCACACGCACATGCACACACACACACACACACACCCCAACCTCCTCTCCCCCATGCACATGTCAGTTACATGAGGTTGAGCCCTTTTTACCCTTGCAGGGATTCTCTCCTGGTCTTTGAAACCGCTGCTTTGTCAGACCTCTGATTGGCTTAATTTAAAGGGGAAGTTCTCTCAGGAATTATATTGGCCCAATGGATCAGGCATGCATTTTTGAGCATATATCTTTGGTTTTCTCACATTTACTCATGAGAAACTCACGGGTTAGAAACTGCCATCTTCTGCTAACCTTGGCCGTTGATCCATCGCCCTAAATTCAAATGCCCTAGCAGCAGTAAATCAGATCACCCAACCCTAAAGTTGACAGCGACATGCCAAACCAATATGCTCCACCTCTTCTCCTGACATTGGTACCCAGCGTAGCCAAACGCAATGTGTCATCACCTACGTCCTCACGTTCCCTAATGCAAAACCAGGAAGATCAACAAACACACACACACACACACACACACACACACACACACACACACACACAGAATACAAGTTTACTTTCTTTTCACAAAAAGAAGAATCAACTTACACTGTTCAGAAAATACTAATAGTTGGGATTTTACCAAGTCATTATATTTTTAAATTCAAGTTAAACGTAGAATATCACATCCAAGGAATCATTGAAAACTTTTGAGAATATAATAATTGCAAGAATACATTGTTTACTACAAGGCATAGTTCCGATGTTTAGTTTGACTGTCACGTTCTATTCAAAGGTTTCAGACTGCTTTCATCAATCTGTACTTGAATTATGAAGTCAAAGTTCTGTGTGGTGAAATCTAAGGCACTTGTGGTCCATTTTTGTTTTTGTATTGAAGCACATGGCGTTACGTTTGTGAGGAAAAAAGGTCTGCTTTTATGTCGAAATGCAGTACTTTGCCATCCGCACATATTCATACTACAAATGCTGGCATGTTGCTCCGTATCACTGGCAGCACAAATGAGCAAACTGGTGCCTCACGATCGTCCCAGAATATGGTTATTACTGTTCCGTTACTGATGGTTATCTTCCCATTCTCGTTAAAGAACCTATGCACCGGAGGATTGTATCCATGGGACACGCATATCTTAATGACATAATTATGCACATTTGGGAAGGCAAACATATATATCAGTACCCAATTGAAAAAACAAGTTTGCCTACAAATGTACATGTTAACTAAAAATAAAAATGTTCATTAAGGGTTTACATTTTACGATGTACACTCTTTTGGTCGACTTGAATATTAATGCATGTTTCTTGCTTCAGGTGAATGTTATCCCAATTGGTTGGAGGTCAGTGGCTGCATGGCTCCATGTAGATGGGTATCCACCTGTCAGCCTGTTATTTATCTGAGAAAAAACTGGGGTTTCCTATGTGAGCCTGTGCGCATTCAAAATCGGCAGTCCTCACAGGTTCCCAAAACTGTAATGATTGTGAGACACACACTTGTTGGTGTTTTTATACAATGTTACGTTTTAATTCAATTAATTCTACATTCATCACAGAGAAGCACCAATTCTTCACTTAGTGTTATTCATTATTGAACTTGCGCTCATAGGGACTTTTTAGGTGAAATTGTGTCATTCTTAAATACATTTGTGCCAACATTTCTCTGCACGTGGTATTGTTTCACCCTTCCTTGGGCTTTGTCAAAGCACTTGATACTTTGTTTGGTGTGTCAATTTGATTCAAATTTACATTTTATGCATACATTTCTTTGATATAACACACATATAGATTTTGTTGATTTAAAAAATTAGGGGTTTCTGTTTCTTGTAGTTCGTGAACGAACAGACTTCCAAGGTTTTGAGGACATAAGGAATGGAGAAGTTTGGTTAGTCTTAGCTTCTGGTGCACAGGAAGGAAGCACCATGCAGTTAAGGTATTAGCTGATTGCTTAGTCACTGAGATGTAAGCAAGAGACTCACCTTTGATATTTAGTGACAATTCACTATTCTGGGGTCCTGATTACAGTTCTGATGGCTGCACCTGCATGCAATCCATCTTCTGGCATTTGGCACTTTTGTCTGTAGCTGTTTATACCAATCCCTGTGGTTTAAGAGATTGAACTTGGGTTATTGTAACGTTTTCGTTAGGGTCTGTTATTCATATAAGCCATGTTGGGCATTTTATTGAATTTTATCAATTTTGTTTGCCATTTGTTTAGTTGCTGGGTGGTCATCATGTGGACTATCCTATTGAGTGTTCCCCCGTGCCTTAGTGATAGCATGTGTTTCACTGTGACGTTTTGTGAGCGATTTCTTTAATAGGGGAGAATCTATGATCTAATTTCTTAGCAATAGGTAATAATTTGATATATCAAGGTTCAAGGTAGAGAGTCCTTTGATTCGTTAGCTTGCTGCTTTCCTTTGTTCTCTTGTTCTTGGTCTGAGATACTTTGGTGAGTGCTATCTCTGTCACCGTGCACTTAGAGAATATCGTCTCGTTAGTCTTTGATTGTCATCCTTATGAATGGCCCATGCCCATTTTGTTGGTTATTGTTGATGCCATATGTGCTGAGGGAAAAATTCCTGACAGTATTTGTTGTGATATTTTCATCACATTGTCCCCTTTGGCAGTTGGGTCAGATTCCCAGTGCGTGGGGGCAAATTTGTAGTTAGATTGGTACTTGGATTCAAAGTTTGTTAAATGCGCTCGAGTGCGTGAATGGTTCTTTTCAGGCGGTTTTTTAACTTAAAGTTAATTGTGCAGTGTGAAATGGCAAATACGTTTCGGCAATCCTTTATTTCCGAATTGAAATATTTTTGCATCGAGTTATCTAAGTGTAACGTTTTGCTTGTTAGAAAGTAGTGTCTGTGGTCAAAATTAAGAGAGCTCCTCCCTTGCATCGCTTTGGTTTATAATTAAGGTATGTGTGCCCAGATAGGCTGTAACCTCTTACCTTGTGGGAGTACTTGAGGACCCTGCATTCGATCCTGTCCGCTTATGGCTCTGTTTACTGCTGAATGCGAGATGTCTGTTAGTGTATTTTTAGTCACTTCATATAACGTTTCAATTAGGTCATGTGACCTTGGTGTTCGTCATGCGTTCGGGCTCTAGTTTAGAATCCCGTTTGCTCAATCGCATACATTACTCTCTTCATAGAATCTCTTAGAGACTGTTTATCTGCTGGTGATAATATTGTAAGTAATGGGACCAGAGAGAATGATACTTGTTGTGCCCCAATATTATCAGTAATAGGGATGGAATTTGTTTCTTCCCTATTATGTTAAACGTTTGTTGAAATCTGACATGCTTGTGTGATTTTAATGTAATCATGTCTATGTGCTCAATTTCAAAGTCCTAATTGAACAGTCATATAATTCCAAATGTTCGTACATTTTGCTCAAGGCTGCTTAACGCAAGTGGTAGATTTTTTTACATGTTGTGAATAGGGAGGGAACTCACATGGACCCATTGTTTGTCGTATTGATGGTTACTTCCCTATTGTATTTGAGGGAACATTGATATCTGATGAACGGGTTGTGTATAGGGAATAACTCGGCCTGGTTTGGAAATTAATATGAGGTACTCTAACTAGGCTACATCTTATTCTTTCAGTTCAAGGATTTCAACATGGGCTATACATGCCGTGTTAAGAATATTCATTTTATTGGGTTCACTTTGCTCCCATTAATGGTGTTTGTTATGTTTGTGGTATTGGGCAGTTAGTTATTGCGCCTCCCCAGATACCACTTGCATTTGTTCACATATTGTCACAAAAAGTTGTGCATTTCTGTGTCAGTGTTTAAGCTTTCTGTTTTAACTCTTATATCACATATTAAACAACATTCATTTTGGCACAAACATTTCTCTCGGTCCCCCAGTCTCTCATCCTGGGTTACGTGTTTGGCTTGGTTGTTGTTGCAATGGTGCTTGTTCCAGTGTTCAGATAGTGCTGACAGGTTGTCTGGGCTTGTGATAGTTCCTAGGTGTCCCCTGATTCTTATTCTTGGCTCAGAAATGGTGCTCCCAACATACACTTTGTTGCAGATACAGATAATCAGATAAATTATGTAAGTGGTTCTGCAGTTTATAAATTCATTAATTATCACATTCTTTCCATTAGCAGTTCTATAGCTTTGTGTGTTATTAAGGGTTGTAAACGAATTGATCGTTTTACAACTGCTCGAATGACAATTGACCTTTTCACAATTGACCGAATTGTGAAGGTCAATTGTACCATATATGTGGGGGGAAACCCATATATATATATATATATAACCAAACCATTATATATATTATATATATATATATATATATATATATATATATATATATATATATATATATATATATATATATATATATATATAATATATATATATATAAATAAATATATATATATATATATATATATATATATATATATATATATATATATATATATATATATATATTCGGTCAATTGTGAAAAGGTCAATTGTGACCCTTTAAATTCGGTCACATAGCTTGTGCTCAGTTTGGAATGTAGTATAGGGGCTTTCGTGTAGACACTATATCTGGTTTGTCTGGTACATACTGAGTCAGATCTGTGTCCAATTTCAGCAGATGCCAATTTTTCTGAAAGATCTTTCTTATCAGTGTGTTGTTTCCTGTACATTGTGCTATTATCCTTATTGTCTTTGGATGCTCTGCTATACATTTCTTCTTTGGTTTGAGGTAATCATCTCTGTTCCTACTGTCTACTTTGCTCATGGCTTGTTTTTAGACAGTCTGCCTCGTATCCTCTTGACTCAAATCTTTGTTTGATGGCTGTACATTCTGATATGTATGTCTTAGTTTGACTGCAATTCCTTTTGGCTCATGTGAATTCTCCTATTGGGATGTTACGTATAGTTTTTAGAGGACAGCTATTGGCTTTTAATGTTGCATTAACTTCTGTCTCTTTTCTGTATGTTCTTGTTTCCAATTTCCCATCTTCTATGTAGGTCCAAGAATGTCACTCCTGTTTTACTGGTTTCAGTTGTGAACTCCAAGCCAAATTCATTTCTGTTGAGATATTCACAATATTCCATCATTTCAGTTTCACTCCCGTTCCATATGATACAAATATCATCTATATACCTCTGCCATTTGACAACTTTTTGTGATAGTCTGGGGTGTTTCATTGCGTGTTTGCATTCAAGTTCTCCTACAAATAGGTTGGCCATTGATGGTGCAAAACATGTGCCCATAGCTATGCCCTATGTCTGTTGGTAAAAGGTTTCATTGAAGATGAATATGTTTCTTTCAAGTAAAAAAGTAAGTAGCTCCTTGATCAGCTCTATGGACATCAAATGTAATGCCAAGATATTCTCATATACAAAGTCAATGGTCATAATGGCCAGTGTGTGGTCGATAAACGTGTACAGTGCTATGACATCCATTGTGATGAGCAGGAATTCCTGATTCTATATAGTTTCATTGAGTATTTCTAAGATGTGCATTGTGTCACGGATGTTGGATTCAATTTTGTACACTTCTGGCCTGATGATCTCGTCGATGTATTTTGATACATTTTCTGTCACCCATCCTATCCTGCTGACAATTGGTAAGACCTCCAGCAGTGTGTCATAGTCCTTGTGGACCTTTGGAAGTATCCTAGGTCTGTCATTGCTCATAAAGGATTTGTCTTCGTTCGTTATGAGTTATTTCCTGTGCCATTTGTTGGTTAGTTCCCGTAGTTCATTCACACTGCTAGTTGTTATATTTTTCTGGACTATTGTATAGCATCCTGGTGTTGCTAAGTGCTTGTTAGCCATTGTTATATAGTACAGTCTGTTCAGAATCACTATGTTGCCCCCTTTATCAGCCTACTTTATTATTATTTCTTTATAAGCCTTTAATTGGTTCAGGGTTAGTTTCTCATTCTTAGTTAGATTTTTGTTCCTACTTGTTTTGTTTTTGTCCCTTGCTCTTTCGATGTCCTTTGAGACTGCTTTGTGGAATGCATCAATGCAGTTGCCCTGTTGTATAATGGGGATACATCTTGATCTTGGTTTGAGTGCACTTTCCCTTTGTGCACTTTTGTGTATGCCCAGGTGCTTCAATAGGTCTTCTTCAGGTATTTCCTTGTTTTCTTCCAATGATAGTAGGAGTCTAGAAATGTATGCATAAAATGTAAATTTGAATCAAATTGACACACCAAACAAAGCACGTGCAGAGAAATGTTGGCACAAATGTATTTAAGAAAGTCACAATTTCACCTAAAAGGTCACTATGAGCACAAGTTCAATAATGAATAACACTAAGTGAAGAATATTTGCTTCTCTGTGCTGAATGTGGAATTAGTTGAATTAAAATGTAACATTGTATAAAAACACCATCAAGTGTGTATCTCACAATCATTACGGTTGAATATTAATGCAGCACATTGTTAATCATGAAGCATACAATTGCATTAATATCATGTAAAAGTGTGCTTATATTATTTGCTGAGTTTCCATTCCAGCAATATAAAGTTGAATGGCGGTCTGGGTCGAAAGCTCTAATGAATAGAAATGTAACTTTCGTACTACGTTCTATTTCATTATAGTGAATCTTATCATTTCTTTGTGGTTACTCGCCACATTATGTCCGTGAAAATATTAGTATGAGGAATTGAAGGACAAATAACAAAGAGACCCTGGGCCTCATTAGGAGGTTGGCGGTCTGGTAATAATGGAGCCGGTAACGCAATACCGGCATCCATTACCGGTCCGTAGTATTATGACCCTAGACGCCGGTCCTACCAGCATCAACAAGGATCCGCTGTGGCTGTGCACTGCCGTACTGGCATGCGGGCGCGCGCACCGGTGCCGTGCCCGTAATACCGGCATCCTGCAAGGAAGAAGACATCACGAGTCGCACGGACATGTACATACCGGCATCGAGATGCCGGTAAGAAGGGCCACCATGATGCCGGCAATACCGGCATTGCAGATTACCCATTAACAGCAATCTGCCATGTAACCAGCTGCCACAGGTGCACACAATCAGCACAGGTGGAGGCAATGGAGTCAGGCCCAGCACAAAAGGAGCACACCCACACACACCACCCCTTCCCAAACCAAAATGATACCACTTGCACTTGCCATACTGGGGCTGGAGGACATGCCTGCACTGCTACTCCTTGAGCAGGCAGTACAACAGGCAACACAGAGGAGAGGCCTGAGGAGAAGGAGGATTAGACCGGCCCAGCAGGCAGTTGTTCCCCACAGACAGCCATCAATTCCAAGTATAAGGGCCAATCCATTTGACTTAACCCCCACACAGATCCACACCCTGTACCGCCTGGACAGGGACACCATCACCACCATAGTGGAATTAATACAGGAAGACTTGGTCAGCCTGATCAACATCCGCACAGCCATCCCCCCTCTACTGAAGGTGGCATCTGTGCTCCACTTCCTGGCCACAGGCACTTACCAACACACAGTGGGCCAAATGCATGACATGTCAGAATCATGCTCCTCTGTTGTGCTAAACCAAGTGCTGGATGCACTATTAAAGCACGCAAGTGCCTACATATCCCTACCACAGACACCACCAAAATAGCATTCCATGCACTGGCAGGCATGCCCAATGTAATTGGTGCCCTCAACTGCACCCACGTAGAGTTGGTAGTCCCACATGCCGTGGAGGTGGTGTACCCCAATCGGAAGCTATACCACTCCATCAATTTGCAGATGGTGTGTGATGCCAGCCAGATAATAACACATTGCTGTGCCAGATATCCAGGATCCACGCATGATGCCATGGTGCTGCAGAACTCCTCACTACCCCTCTACATGGAACGAGACGTCATACGAAGTGGCTGGCTGTTGGGTGAGTCTGCCCTCTTGGCCATGGGAGGAACGGGATGGGGGGGCTACATCTATATGCAAGGGGAATGCCCTCTGGGACATGGGAGGAGAGGGATGGGGGCTACATGCATATGCAAGGGGAATGCCCTCTGGGCCATGGGAGGAGAGGGATGGGGGGCTGCATGCATATGCAAGGGGAATGCCCTCTGGGCAATGGGAGGAGATGGATGGGGGCTACATGCATATGCAAGGGGAATGCCCTCTGGGCCATGGGAGGAGAGGGATGGGGGCTGCATGCATATGCAAGGGGAATGCCCTCTGGGCCATGACAGGAGAGGGATGAGGGGGGCCTAAAAGCATCTTGAGTTATCCCCTGCCACACAGCCCTCACATGTGCGTACATAATGGACCTAGACAATGCATCGGGGTGCCTGGTGGTTTAAATGTCTAGGCCCCTAAGTCATGTATGTCACCCAAGGCTCGCACCATGGATTGGCAAGTACTGTACAGGGCTGATAGTCATGTGGATGTGGCTGCCATCGACGGGATAGTGCATGTGAACTTGAAATATGTACAGGCTGAGCACATATGGCAACTGAGCAGTATCCTTACACATACTTCCTTCTGCTCCCATGCAGGTGATGCTGCCTATCCTCTGAAGGTGTGGCTACTCACCCCTATCAGGAATTCCCAGAACAGGCACGAAGAGGACTTCAATCGTGCACATTGATGCACGTGTGTGGTCATTGAGCAGACCTTTAGCCTGTTGAAGGCAAGGTTTCGCTGCCTCAGCAGGTAGGGAGGCACACTCATATACGGGCCTGAGAAGGTGGGCAAGATCATCATGGTATGTGAAATGCTGCATAACATGTGAATCCGGCGGAACGTATCCCCTGCCACCTGACATGGAGCTGCCACCACCTGGTGAAGTAGAAGGAGAGGAAGGAGTAGATGTTGGACATAGGCCAGGACGCGATACACTTGAGGGTCGCGCAGTGCGCCAATCGGTCAAAGACCAATTGTTCTGATGTACTGGGATGCAGAGGGTGCCATGTATTGGGAACTGTGGGCACTTGGTGTGTGGGTATATGGGCACAGTGCACTATGAAGCAATAAATTGACAAACACCATAGAAGTAATGTCCACTCATGTGATGTTTTGTACACAACAGGTGTATTCAAGTGATGGTTTGTACAACATGATTTAACACTTCATGCCCCCAAACACCCCTCCCCCCACAGACCCCCACACACACCCACACACCTCCCACATCCCCCACAAACCCCCCACAAACCCCACACCCCCCCACAACTCCAGTTCTACACCCACCACCACCCTCCGCCCTCCCCCTAACACCCAAAGTCAACAATGGCACAACATGTGTCTGGATGCGGTGCTAAACAGATTGTGCAGGGTGGCCCTGCTACTGTGGAGCCCTCTTCAGAGGTGGGGGTTGGATCTCTGAGCGCCGTGCACTTTGCAGGGACATGCGCACTGGGCTGGTCTGCCTGGAACTTGCTGGCTTGGTCGATGCGGATGAGGCAGATGGTTGTGACCCCAAAGCCGCAGTTTACCGCTGTTCCATGCTGTCTGCAATCCTGGTGAGGATCTGGCCCAAGGCACTGAATCCATCCCGCACTTGCTGAGCGCTTGAGTTGATGGCCTGGATTACGGCTGCAGTGCTATCACGGATGACACGGCGTGTTGACTTGCCTTCAGCAAGATACTGTTTGACATAGCCTTGCATCTCCTCCTGCCAGCCCTCCATCCTGGACAGACGTCACTCAAGGTCCTGTATAGCAGTGTGGGTGGTGGTTGGTGGGTTACGTGGTGATACTGCAGGCAATATGAGGTTGTGCAATGTCGGAGACCACTCTCCATGGCTGTCCTGTTCTGATGAATCCTGGCAAGCGGTGTCCTGTGGGGTGACCTGCGGGCTTGGGGTTTGACCTACAGGCTCTGAGTGGAGGACTCCTGCATTGGTGTAATAATCAGGGCTAGCTTCCTTTTCGCCACTATGCTGTGCTGATGCAGCCATCTCCCCAATTGTGCTTGCGGTAGCAGACTGTGTGCCATCATTGCCCATGCCAGATGTGTCCCCAGCCTGTGTAGATTGTGTGTCCAGAAGTGCAGGGGCAGGTGTCTGCTGGTCCTGTGTGGGTGGCAGTGTGGTGGGTTGGGCACTGGTTGTTGTCTTGCGTGCCGCTTGGCCCATACTTGGTCCCCTCAAAGTAGATGGCCCGGTGCCATCAGCTTGGCCCCTTGCCCTTTTGGCTGGTGCTGTGCATTGTGCACCTCCCTGTGCTTCTTCGGTGTCTGCATCCGTACCTGTGGGGGACAGAGAGTGGCAGGGCATCAGTGATGGTGAGGCTTGCATCATGCATGCGTTTGTCTTTGTGCAGTTGGCGCCATGTGATCAGTTGCATGCCTGGCTTTGCAGCAGACTGGGTATGTGCAAGGTTGGGGGGTGCTGTTTGCAATCATGCAGGTGTTCACATGCACACCATGGTGGCTGCTGTGGGGCCTTGATGTGTGTTGTGACTTGCGTGCTGTGTGACACGTGCAGGTCATCTGTGTGTTGGGTGTGTTTTGTGTATGGGCGCGGCATGCAGCATGCATTGGGATGTGATAATGGTGTTCCCAGCATGTGTATATGGATATGTGTAGGTGTGTATGATGCACCATGCATTGGCTGTCGTTGCTATCAAATTTGTGTGTTTGTAGGGACACTGACCTTCATCTGCCGATGTTGGCACGCCAAACTCAGCTCCACCGACTCCTTCAATGGACTCCACATCTATCACTGAGCTGCAAGTCTCCTCCCATCTGGCCAATTTGATTGGTGAGTGAGGTCCTCCACCTGTTGCCAGCCCCTGGCTCTGATTGGCCGACAAGATGTTCCACACTCTCAGTCAGAAGTCACCCCAGTCCTTTTTACAATCGCTCACTGTGCGTACGGTGGTGTCGACTGCCCTTACTTTCCGAGAAACTTCTTCCCATATGGCCTTCTTCCTCACCTGGGCTGGCCCCTGAGGTCACTGCAGAATACTAAATCAGCATTCTCTACTAGGGTGTCGGCTAACATGTTCAGCTCCTCATCCTTAAATCGTGGTTTACGCAGTTGGGCAGTGCCTTTCTGGGTAACCTTTGACATTTTGTCCGTGGTGTGCTAGGAGTTCTGGTGGTGAAGGTCCAGTATGTGGAAGATGGCAATGGATTGTGTTTTTGAAGATGGCCGCCAAAGCATTTCCCGTTCCGGCGCGATGACGTTACTTCCGGGTCCGGTAATAACGGGCCCGTTCTTAGCACTATGTTAATACCGTTACCGCTATTTAGGGGTTGCCAAGGGTGAGGTGTTATGTGTGCAATCGTTGATGCCGCTATCTGGGAGTTTGAGGGTCGTTACCGGCATGCCAGTACGGCCGTTACAGGCGTGCAGGGGTACGCGTGCTCGCACACTCGTAATCACCTGCTGTTTGCGGAATTGAGCCAAGATGGACAAGTTATTACCGGCATGCCGTTAAGGGCTGATTTTTAGCTCCAACCTCATAATGAGGCCCCGTGTATCATGTGGTCTTGTTGCCAAATGAGGTTTCATTTTCGGGAACAAATACCACAAACTGAGCAGTATTATCTTCCAGTTTCAATTGAAAGCTGTGCTGTGAAAATAAGAAAATGTTTGAACTCTTAGGACCTCTTCAAAAGTTGGGCGGTAGCACTTAAATCTCATGGTAATGCTATTACCACTGCATTTAAGAGCTGGCCCTATTTGGTTTGGGCGGTAAGTTGGAGTTTTACCTCCAGCAAAAAGCTGGAGGTAAAAATGTCCACTTATTCTCTGTTTTTTGCTTTTTTCATCACTATTCCCACCGGCGCAATTACCGCTAGTGGTAGTAGCACCCTCCTTCCCCATTGGGTCCATTGGACCCAATGGGGTATGGGCAATAACTGCCCAACCGCTACTTGTGATCCGGCGCTAATAGTGCCGGACCAAGCAGCAGTAACGCTATTTGTGCTGGCGGTTTCCTGGCGATATTACCGCCAGGATACTGCAAGACTCGTGATGAGGCCCTTAGAAAGAAGAAAATATGTTCTTTGTTATTTACTATAAATAAACACATTCTTAATTTAACCTTGTTTAATTATTTAAATTATATTAACATTCAAGACTACATGCAGACATGGGGATGTGCAGGTGGTCAGCTAATTTTACAATGCAAATAGATTATAACTTGTCTTCAAAATCAAATTTATTTTGGTACAATCAGTAACGAATAACTTCTTTCAACCCAATTCAAACAGTGTCCTACAGTAACACTGACACTTTTATCCATGGTTTTATGTGATTTTGCTAAACTAGTAACCAGTGGTTTCACAAGTGGGGCCCCCTGTGGGGGCTGCTTGGTGTCCCACTTAAAAGACAATTACATTGCCGTATGAGCAGGAACACACCAGAAACAGGTGTCCATGTTATGTTATGTTGTGATTTGTACCGCACACCGCTGCCATTTTCATGGTCTTCAGTAACCCTGTGCTACCCAGATATGACCCACTGTAGCAGCTGCATCCTGGAGCTGTGCAGGACATGGAAACCACATAATGCTGTGTGCTCAGGGTCACCCCGAAGCATGGCCAGTCTGTGCGGCTGACCTGTGCCTTATGGCCGTAAGGGCCCCGCAGGCACCTGCTGTATGCCTGCCTGCTTACTGTGGCTTACATTTTTTGTGTCTGGGCATGTATAATAAGCTTTGTCATAAATACCTAGAAGGGAGGCCATAGTGCAGCAGTGGCGGATGGGGAGGCCCCACTCTCAGTGCCTAAGTTTTCCGGTCTGGCAAAGCGGTGACACATAGCATGCTTTTATTATAAACCAAGCATGGTGTGCGTTGTTACTTGGCTAGAGTGCAGTTTCTGGCTGCCAGTTGAGCACTTTCTTGCTGTGTCCTGATGGCTTCTCTTTTGGGCATGATGTCTGGGACAGCAGTGTTGCCATGTGTTCCTGCTCGGCCTGGCTGCTTTTAGAACGGTGGCCTGGAGCAGAAAACGGACTGCAGTGTGGCTGTATGATCATGCTGTGCACCCCACATGCACAAAGGGCGGCACAGTAAAAGCACGACACGTATCACACCCCAGAATGTCGACAGTACTGCATGCCAATAAGGAGCAGATTTAACACACAAAAACGGGTTGCACTCAATGGTCTCACTCAAGGTATACAATTATACCATTTTATCAATTGACATGTAAATGTTCTAGCTATTCACAGTGCTAGGAAGTAGAAAGTACAGCGAATACCTAATGTATAAAACCAAATACAAATAAAACACTCAAAAAAATTGAGGTTGAACTTCCGGCACTCTACATAGTATAAAATAAATCTCTTCCAAACAAAGATAACTAATTTAGTATACATGTAATATTTCAAAAGAATCATAGGCTATATTTTCTGTAACAATAAAGTAATTCATTCCATATAGGGCTTGTGCTCTGTGTGTTGGGGAGGCTGAATGTGAACTTGGGTGTCTGTGCTCTGGGTCTTGGGATTGACAGATTTCTTTTTTCTTTTTTTGTGTGTTTTACACTACTTACTGCGAAATTATCTATCGTAAAATGGCATTACTGTCACAGGAACTTTCACAATCAGGTGTCAGTCTTTCTTCAATGTAAATTTAAGCACCCCATCACAATGTAAAATAACCGTATTACTCCCAGGTACATCCAACCCATCTTCACACTTCTCAATAAACACTATTTACATACAATGAAAACATGCATCGCTATCTCAAACTCAATACAATATGCAAACGTCTGTCCATCAGATAAACCATTTCACCTGTGTAGCTCTCCCAACCTCCTTCAAAATGAGTTTGCACCTATTCCCTCACCTGATAACTATGTGTTGCTTTTATCCACTCACTAATCACCTGCTGTGCTGGATAAAAATGCATTAACTCATTTTATAAGTCCTGTCTTCACGTCTCCTGTGACTGACTATAGTCTTAAAAATGCCGTTCAATTACACTGCGCTTCTTGTACATACCAACAGATTACATATTAGAGCATGCAGCACAATATATGGTTGAAAAGCACAATACTACAGACATATCGAAAAACAGACATAGAAATACATAGACAGAGGGTGTGGGCTACTTGTTTCGGTTGGAGAATGGTCTATCGAGCTACATAATTGGCCAAACATTTTAATACATCACCTGAACAAATGTATACAGATGTATAGAGAGTGATGGATAGATAAAGTTGCAGACAGAGACATTGAGATCGATGTATACCTACCAATCGATAGAGGCATACATGAAGATGCATACATGGAGAAGAATACATGTTGATGAACAGAGATCAGTCAAAGTATACATTTATATATATGAAAACTCTTAAATATAGTCATGTTTGCAGGGAGAGATGGATACAGACATCGAGACAGGCTTATGGATCAAGGTATAGAGACAGACACTGATGGATATGTACATTGATATATATGAAAAGATACATTACGTACAATGTATAGCAAGATATGGATAGACAACGACAAACACATAGATGCAAATATATATGTATATAAATATAAATATGTAGGAAGAGACAAGCAAACACTGATCAAAAAGGACAGACATAGAGGGAAGAATACAATAAGATATACAGATGTATGGATATTGAGGGACAAAAAGAGGTGGGTGGATATATAGAGACATACACATTTGAATGGAGATCACTATACATATAAAAAACGATGATGCTTTTTTTTGCCATGGACGTATTGAAGAATTGTGGAACAGTCAGTCTGTACCAATTCAATGCCTCCATGCCTTTGTAATGCCACCGAGAAGTAATCTGCTTCATACTTCACAGTAAAGTGCCTGTTGGTTGCACGATAAGATACATATATTGTCAGGCTATTTGCTCTGTGTTGTGCAAGGACAGACCATGATGCACAATCACTATCAACCAAACAACATATTTTTCGTTTCCTGTCAGTCCATGTCCTGTCTGCAAGATAAATCCTTATGTGATCATGACGTAAGGTATCATATTGAGTATACTTGTTATGGAGAGTAGGGAGGTAAGATTTTCCATTTTATGCCCCGTCAGAATCACCATCTTCACAAATATTGTAATAGTCCCCATTTAAAGCCATTATTAGTTAATCCTTGGGTAAGAGGTGTAAAATGTATGTTCATATATTTAAATGTAGCTAAAATAATCTTATTCTGTTCTTGTAATCTGTATTCCCCAAAACATTTTTTATTCACATCTGTCAACTGTCTGACTACAATGATTCCTTTCCATCTATGTGTTTTTCCCTAGTTCAATAATCTATTGTATATTTATAAAAGTCAAAATTTGTTTGTGGGTTTGTGGCTTGGCGAAGCGTTGACGTATGGGAGGCAAAAGGACCTGAGAGGCGAAGGTGAAGGCAGGGAGCATTCCAGAAGTTTCCAAATTGTTGCAGCATTAGGTGAAACTACTATTCCAGAGGATTTTTGCGAGATGGTGCCATCAGTTACAGAAATAATACATAAAGTATATCCAAACCTATGGGAAAATTATTAAAATCACGAGGCTGTGTGAATGACCAATCTTTGTTGATAAAAAATATTCTGTCAATGAAATTAATAATCAGATTCAGGATATCCTTCCGGGCACAGTTACTGAATACAACTGAATTGATACAGTGGTGGATGCCCACAAAGCCGTGAACTATCCAACAGAACACCTCCACTCGCTCGACTCCCCAGGAATGACACCACATCACCATCTACTGAAAGTTGGGTCATCCATCATGTTGCTTTCCAATCCCGACCCACCTAGGATGTATAATGGCACAAGGCTATGCATTAAAAAATTGCTGCCCAACATAATTGAAGCAACAGTGTTCACCGGGAAGGGAAACAAAACATTTTCTTTTATAAACAAACCTTACAAGGAACATGGAATTTAGTAATATTGAACTTTAGGTCAATAGTTGTTGGCATCGTTGGCATCATGCCACCCATCATGTTGCTCAGGAATCTCCAAGTTGTTCTCACATACAGTTAAATGTTCCAGAATGAGTTTTTAAGAAGAACAATAAATTGTGTTGTGTAGTCTTTATAAGAAAACATTTTTAAAATAATAATTAATCCAAACATTTAGTGAATTTTTCTTTCACCTTTCTTATGGAGCCTTTCTGAAAAGTGTAAAGCTACCTTAAGGTATTTCTAACAAATAGTACCTATAAGAAAATAAAATCCCAAGCAACGCTGGGTATGTCAGCCAGTTTAAAATAAACTATTACAAATGAGAAAAAATAAGCTAACCATATGTACATAGAATTGTAATAATAAAAATACTTTTCAGTGATTTTGCAGAAAAAGTAAAGACCTACAATATGGACATTCTCATGTATTATTATATTATCAATTGATGCTATTGAGGCAATTAAATAATGAAAAGGTTGTAAAAGCACATTCAGTAATAAATATCGACTGACATTTATTCAAAAACAGTAAATAGATGTAAAAAGGAAAAGAATCAACAATATTTATTGTTCTTCTTTTTTAAATATATTGTATTTATCAATACAGTTTCTCTGCATAAAGTAAATGATTGAAGCTTGCTTTGGACGAAATTGTAAATAGCACAACACTTCATTTGAATCTTGAAGTCAACTTTTCAAGAAGTTCAAGTTTTGGAGGACGAGCCACAATAGCAATGTCATGTGGCAAAGACTGGGCCCGGAAACATTTTCTGGTGCCATTCCACGTGTTTGTATGGCCAGCACAGTCAACATCAGATCTTTCACAAAGTCAAATATTCCATCTTCCGTAATATTGGCTTTGCCACCGATTGTTTTGTTCTTTTTGTAAAAGCCATGGTGTAATGAAGCATACCGAAAGTGCCTGCAATGTTTGCTTGTTCCCTACCAATGTCCCCACTGTGTGCAAGTACAGCTAGCCTTGTTCTATCCTTCACACTATCTATGCTGAAATGCAACCTTTTAGTCCTGTACGTAAGGCGCATATTATGGAAAACCTTAAATTCACCTGTGTGGCAACATTCTGTCAGGCCCTTCAAATCTCTAGTAAGTGTTTTGTTGCACACAATGTTTTCAAGGGCTGTGTGAGTAAAGGGAGCCTTGCACAACCACTACTTCTGATGTTTGTGCTCCTCGCTCAAAGGTCCCTCTACACACTCATGAAAATGCTGGTTTTCCTCTTAGGAGGGCACGTTTGAACAATGGTGGAGCATTGTATGCCACTTTGCAACAAGAATATCTAAGGAACCCCCACAAGGTTTGAACTCCACCAAAGATGGTTGCTGATAGACTGTCACCATTTTAAAACTTCTTCTGAACCCTTCTTTTTACCAGCAGCTGTTATTTTTTTGGAGATTGATATGGCGATGTGCCATACTTCAAATTGGCATTTTTATGTGCAGGAACTTCTCTCACATGGCCTTTGCTATTCCAACGTGGCTGTAAGTGGCTATCAGTTCTATTTAAATTCCCCTTGATTGAAGAAGTTCAATGGATTTAATGAAACCATATTTCTCCATGGCAGTAGAATATGAACATTCAGACACTTGCACCAAAACAGGACTCAATAGTTTTTGGGTGTCCATGTCCTGGAAGTGGTAAGTGCAGTATTTGGCTAAAAATCCAGGACTGGTCCATCACCAGAAAGCCTGACAGTTTTGCCTGTGAGAGCATTGTCTATGGATATCTGTTCGAGATTCAAGGCCAGATTAATAATGGGGAACAAGTAGTTTCTGTGATATTTGTAGTACCTGGTTTTGCCAAGGAACTCAAGTCCTACACATTTACAGTAATCTTAAACCTTACTGAACATTGATTCACTGAACAACAGAGCAGAAGAGCAAAGTACATTTCCATTAGGCACTTTTCCATGAAACGGTTGCCTGGACCATTAAAATGTGTTGTGTTGTAGGACACAGCTACTCTTTATCTTCAGGTTGCTGCCTTTCACTACACGAGTAAACTTCACCAATGGCTCCCCACAAATCCTCCTATGTATCCTGTGGTCACATTTAATCATTTGTATAATCTGTAGCAGGCAGCTGTCAAGTGCAAGGTATTTTAGCTCCATAATAGCAATTTGTCCTGCAGTATAGTGGTTTGCGATTCTATGGTGGTGAATAAGTCCTAAAAATAGTCGAAGTCAGGGTCATGAACATAGTCATCGATCAATTCTGTAGATGCTTCAGTTATTTCAATATGTGCGATTTTGTGATGTTCAGAATGGGAAACGGGGAACATTATGGGCCTCATTCCAAGATTGGTGGTAGTCATGGCGCTATTTGCGCCATGACTGCCACCAATAACGGGTCCGGCACCAGTCTAGTTCAATGGGGATTTACCGGTGAACTTCGACCTTTGCGGGACCGGTAAGTCCCCATTGAAAATACCATTCCCCATTCCCATTTGAGCCCCCATAGGGCTCAATGGGAATGGGGAGGGTGCAAATAACGGGCTTGCACATGTCAAGCTCGTTATTTGCGCCCTGGTCCCTTTGTGGGTCCCGTCCATAACACCTGGTCAGACCAGGCATTACTGGAGGGACCCGCTAAGGGACCTTGTAGTAGGGCGGTAAGGGATTACCGGCAGCGGTCTCCTTACCGGTGCCCGGTATCCCTTACCGACCTACTCGGAATAAGGCCCTATGTATTTCTTTGATTTAAATAGTTTCAAGGGTGTGGATTGAGTAAGAGGATCTGAAAGTAATGATGAAACATCTTCAGTGTTACCTATCACTTCTTGTGGACGTTGTGCGATGTAGCAACGATCCATCGTTAATTTCCATGGTTGTCTGGTGATATTCAATTGAAATTCCAGCCACTGCACATCACCATCCCGACTCTTAACCTTGGGACTAGCTCGCTCACCCTCAAACATTAGTCGCTCCCAATACACATTGGTTCTACAAGCAACATAATTTGTTAGTGGTGTGGTCTGATTCTTCCTGCTCTTCTTCTTCCTCGGCCTCTAGGAAATTAAAAAAATAAGCATTATTTATTTCACCCTTTCTGAATGTATGAACATCAATCTTACAATCTAACACCAACTAAACAATGTTTAAACAACCACTTTAAAAAATAAATAAAAGCATGGATGATATTTACCCTAGTTTTACAAGTATGCTTTGATACATTCAAACTTGAGTCGCGGATTTCATCACCCAACTGTAACAGAGCATTCACAAAAAGTTGTAAACAGCTGTAATACAATTCCATTTCATGAAACCTACATAAAATGACAACAAGAACACAATTTGATTATGGAAAATGTTTCACACCCAATCTAAAGCTAAAATAGATGATAAATGATGACTATCAGTATTATTTGTATACGGTGGTCCATGTGTCTCTACTATCTTGACTGCTTCAGTAGTAGACTCCTTGAACATAACAACACATTCTGGATAGTAGTTATAGCATTTAATGCTAACTTCTTTGATCAAAAGCTTTACATCTTCATAAGTAAAGTTGTCTGATTGTTTATTTTCCACCATTAGTTATCCATAAAACACAAAAACAGTAAAATCATTTAAAATGATTTTCGTAAAAACTTTAAGAAATGTATTCTTAAAAAAGATAAAGTAGAACATTTGGAGTCAATATAAAGTGTTGAAAATAATAGATTTTGAAATGCATAAATCTTACAGTTTACTGATTTCACAAGGGAATTGGCATTAGAGTTAGCACTTTGCTGTCGTTCTTCAAAAATAAACAGATAACAGTATTGGCATAAAAAAAAGTTGTATTGTCATGTTGATTTTCATGAATGACACTTTAGCTATCAAGTAACATTATAGGAATACATACATAGACCATGTAATTCTTCCACAATCATAGTATTTTTATGGATTACTGTCCATGTAGCATGTAGGAAGGAGCGTCGGAATTCAAACTGGACGGGGTCTTGCGAAGCACACCTACACAAACAAACCATAGTGCAACCTAGTGCAGCATGCATCCCATGTACCATGGCAACTGTGATATTGTGAGAATGTAACACTACATGGACAAAGTGACACTTATGAAAGGAGAGCAAAAACAAATGCCGGTGAACGTAGAACCACATACTTCACATGATCTCTGCACTTAGACTACTGACAATTGACAATAATGAAGTCCTGAATGTTGCTGCAGACATTATAGCAAGCTGCACTGGGAAGACACTTATCTTCGCCGGCATCACTGCATAACCGTAAGCAAACAGTTGAATAGTGTGAAAACAATTGAAGGTGAAAAACCGTGAATCAGATATGAATTTCCTACTAAGAGAATGAAGGAATCCAAATTATATGGAGATTGTCTAATCTGGATAAAGGAACACTATCCTTATTGAACCTGACTATTTTTTGCATGTGTCAAGCAGAGCAAAGAGAATGGGCCTCATTACGACCCTGGCGGTAAGGGGTTAGCGCCATCGTTAGCTGCGCCGACCCCTTACCGCCAATCACGAGTTCCCTTTCCGCCATGGCGGTTTTTACACCTGCTTTTAGCGGGTGTAAAAAACCATGGCGGTAAGGGAACTTGGTGTTAATTACGCCACCGTAATTTACGGTGGCGTAATTAACGCCTTCCCCACTCCCATTATGCCCTATGGGGCAAAAATGGGAATGGGGAAGGGTAAATGGGGATTGGGGATTTACCGCCCCGCCAAGGTCGGAATGGGGCGGTAAATCCCCTTACCGCCATGGCGTTAACGTAGTTAGCACCATGGCGGTAAAGTCACGGCCCTGGCGGTAACTTTCCGCCAGGGTCGTAATGAGGCCCAATGTGATTTGTCCACTAGTATTGGAGATTTTATTTTGAGAGACTAATTTGTGCCACATTTTAAACAGGCTCTCATATGCAAAATCCCCTGAATAAGTTCCTAAAAATTAGTTTACACTTTGTAAGGCACAAAACATGTTGGGTCAAGGTAATGAGCACCCACACAGATGTGGTTGCACAATGCAGAAAACAACACTGAGCGTTGCCTCTAAATACAATAAGAATTGGTGTTTCTGCTAAAAATAATCAATCAGGAGCTGTGGGTTTATTACATGTTTTCATGTTAAAACTGGTCATGAGGCCATGGTATTTTACATTTGTGTATGATAAAAACTCAATCTTTCTCATATGTCTTTGCACAAGTCACTTTATGGGGTGTACACAACACTTCATATGTTTTTTAATAATGTGCTCTTTGTGAAAATTGAATAATAGAATTGATGAATTATTGCTGTTGAGTCTAAATGGGAAGGTTGTATTCTCCTTTGCAGACACTAGCTTAAGTGATTATATCCTTGAATATATATGCATATGATTTCTTATTAACATGCATCCCTAGTCAATAGTTTTCCATAGATAGTACAAGGTAGAGGTCTTTGATAGTGTGGTTTGGTCATATAACTAAGCAGGGATGTCCCTCTCCCTTGTATCAAAACTCTGGTGTCCCTCCTAGTATTAATTGTATGGAAGGTGAATGACACAACAATATTGAGGATTGCATGCTGTCCTTTTTTTCTCGAAATTATTAATAATTCTAAAGCACTGATAATTTATGTTATTGCTTGGAAACCAAATTATTTTAACCAACATGTATTAATATACTTCAATAAAGTAACGCGGGTCGTACCTCACCCACCTGACTGTTTAAAAAAGTACATTAAAAAGAGAATATATAATATGATAATATCCTACATTTTAATTAATATCAATAAGAAATATGCATAACTGTGCCCAGAATGTTGACATGTCTGATATTAGGGCACCCCAGAACAATATATGAAGGCATTGTTTGATAGTCCTGATGATCTAGGAAAAAATTGTTAGAAAATTAAATTAATTGTCCACCCATTTTGCTACTGTGAGAGTGCTCTGTCGAGCATGCCCTCCCTTCCCACCATTTCCATCTAGAATGCAGGTGAGTGAGAGCCCTTTTCCTGTGTCCCATATCCCCCTCTTTCCTCCCATTTTGCCTTCTTGGGCTTTTCTTTTGTACTTTCTCTGTGCCTCAGCGCTCAACTCTCCCCCTCCCCTGCCTGCTTCCTTATGGATCTGTTTTCCTCCCCACCACCCTCCCCCTACGCCCATTGGCTGCCCTCCTCCTCATTAGTACAGCCCCCTGGGCAGACCCTCTACCCGTGCAGCCTCCCCGGGTAGAGGGCCCCAAGGCAAAGAGCAGCTCCTAAAGTTGCTGCTCCAGAGTTTGTCTGTCAGGGAAGCAGGAAGCCAGGTGCAGTCAACCAGCAACGCCTGACAAGTGTAGTGTGGTGCAGACAAGGGGTGTAGCAATCACTGCACCCCACTAAACAGCCTCTCTAATTTCTAATATGTATCGTGTGATGCATGTACCCACTGTGATATGGCATGTACACCACTATGTCAGCTTCCTATCCATGCCTGGCCATCACAGTCAGCATTTACCTCACTAGCCATCTTGAAATCAGCCTCATTGTGTAAGGTGACCACACTCTGCATCATGCCAATTGTGTTATTTCAGCCAAAGTTTGCATTTGAGGTAGTAGGAATGGGATGGAATAGTGTAGATAAACATGCGTCACAACTAGACAGAATTGTGGAGATTAACTTGCGTCACATCTAGATAGAACTGTGAAGATTAGCTTGCGTCACGTCTAAACAGAACTTTGCAGATAAACAAGCATCACATCTAGACAGAATTTTGGAGATCAGCGTGCGTCACATCTAGATAAAATTGTGAAGATTAGCTTGCGTCACATCTAGATAGATTTGTGGAGATTAGCTTGCTTCACATCTAGATAGAACTGTTAAGATTAGCCTTGGGTCACATTTAGACAAAATTGTGAAGATTAGCATGCGTCACATCTAGATATAATTGTGAAGTGTAGCTCGCATCATATCTAGACAGAATTGTGGAGATTAGCTTGCATGACATCTAGAGAGACTTGTTGAGATTAGCGTTTGTGTCACATCTGGACAGAATTGTGGAGATTAGCCTTGAGTCACATCTAGATAGAACTGTGGATATTAGCCTTGCATCACATCTGGACAGAATTGTGAAAATAACCATGCGTCTCATCTAGCTAGTGATGCCACTAACCAACCCTACTAAAACATCTCACCTCTCTGCATACACCTCTCAAACTTTGAATACACACAACCATACCTCTAAAAGCACAGCAAACCGCACACACTTTACTATACTGCAACACCAAAACAAACCACACATAGCCTCGCACAACAGCACATGACGGCTACCAACTGAAAAAATTACACCTAAATTCAGTGAATGGTGTTAACAAAACTGAAGCTGCCAACAGCACATCACAGCTCTCTTGCACTTTTCCTGCGCAATCCTACTAACCCATTTTATCCCCTTTCCTTTCAGATCCACCAGAGCACCAGGGGACCACTCCAGTGTTGACAGTATGCGGTATAAATATCCTTTAACATTACCATGTATGATTATGTGGTACTAGCCTATTTCTGATTTGCAACTACCCTGCCTCTGTGGGTCTAGCCTATTGCTGAGTTGTATCTACCCTGCCTATGTGGGACTAGCCTATTGCTGACTTGCAACTACCCTGCCTATGTGGAACTAGCCTATCGCTGATTTGCAACTACCCTGCATATGTGGAACTAGCCTATCTTGCACGACCCACGTGAGACTAGCCTACCTAACTTGCAGTGCACTACTCACTACCCCTCTGACCAGTAAAATACAGCGACTAGGGCAAGACTATGCACACCAGAAAGACCCAGTTGAACCATTTACACTTGTACCTTCTTTACATTCTTACCATAATGGCCTGCATTAAAGTCGCACCATGCCCACTAAAGAATAGAAACAACAGTCTACGAGCGAGACCCCCCCACCTTCATCAGCCTAAGACAAACAATAACAGGACCCAAAACACTCATCCTAATTACAACACCACAGCCTTGGCCCATGAACCGCATAAAACACTTAACAGTGTCCCTCTCCCCCCGTCCCTGCATTCTCACTTGAGTATTAAGCCACCCAAATGTAGACTTGCCCCTTCCCAAGAGCCGATTAACACGACAACGATATCTGGGGCTCTTATTAATGCAAGATCTCTTATGGCACATACCACCGAAATTGCAGAATATCCTCTGATGATTTAGACATCCTTGCAGTAACTGAATCCTGGCTCCATGATGCAGCAGGCCCTGCCATTATGTAAGCTATTTCAGAGAACTACCAAATACTTAGAGTAGACAGCCCAATGCCAGAGGAGGCGGCTTAGCCATTATAGCTAAAAGTAACCTGGCAATAAGTCTAACGCCACCACCCCTACTCATATCCTGCGAAATACTCTCAGCCAAAGTACCTGTATCCAGTAACCGTACACTAACCATTTACTTGTTATATAGACCGCAGGACCTATGGGCACCTTGGAGGAGGACTTATCAAGTCTTTTCTCTAACAACACCAAAGGCTCCTCACAGCACCTACTTTTGGGAGACTTAAACTTGGGCTTCAATGACCATGAGGACAAAGACGCCCAAACTCCTGGCTGAGCACGATCTTACCCAAAAAAGTTCTTGCTCCCACCCACACCAAAGGGAGAACATTAGACCATTTAATTGGCTTCTCCTCTACTATAGAGCCTCAAAAGCTTACAATCATAGATATGGTCCCCCCCTTCCTACCAGAAGCAAAAAAGACTTAAAAGCTGACAAACTACTCCCTCACATCCACCCGTCCCTTAATTCTCTTCCCAGTAACTCTGACTCTAATTTAATGGTAGAGACATTCAACAATACCATGATCAAAGCCCTCAACTCCATTGCGCCAGTCAAACTACGCAAAAGTAAACAGAAGGCCCACCTTAATGCCTAGTTCACCCCCCATCTTAAAGAACTTAGTCTCTAAAAAAGAAAACTACAAGCTTTATGGCGACACTCCCCCATGGATGAGAACAAAATCCAGTTAACTAACTTTGCCAACATGTATAAAAAAGAAATAATCCCTACTAAGAGAAACACATTCAATGACAGAATTTCCAAGGCTAACTGTAACACCAAGGAGCTATTCACCATCCTCCAGGAAATGGAGACCCCCATTGCACCCACTGTCAATGACCCCAAGGACAAGAAATAGTGCACGAGCATCCGGAATGCCCTCTCCAACAAAATAGCAACCATCCACACTAAAATAGCCAATAACAAAGCATCTCTGCACACGACTGAACTACATCCTACATGACCTACTGAAACTACTAACACTAACACTCCCTTCAGATTCACCAAAATCTCCATTCCAGAAACTCAGAAAGTCATACTTTCCCTGAAGCCTTCAAACTGTCAGGGCGACAGTTGCCCGGCACAAATAATCAAGGACACAGCTAGGGACCTACATATCTAGCCTAATTAATGCCTCCTTCGAGACTAACACTGTCCCTAAGAACCTTAAAGACTCCTGGGTTCTACGACTGCTAAAGAAACAGACCTTAGACCCCGCTATCCCAACGAACTACAGACCCATTACCATGGTCCCCTTCCAATTGAAAATCATCGACAGAGTAGACTACCTTCAAATTCAGAACCACCTTGAAGCAAACCATCTATTAGGCTCCCGCCAATCCGGATTCAGACCACAACATGGCACGGTAACGGTACTAATAGATCTGAAGACCCAAATAGACGAGCTTAAGGATAAAGGTAAAACAGCTATGTTACTCCTCCTCGACTTATCGGCGGCCTTTGACCTGGTGGATCACGCAGTCTTATGCGAACACCTGGCGTCAGCTGCCCATTTCTCGAGTGATGCTATAGCCTGGGTCCAATCCTTCCTAGCTAAACGCACGTTGAGGGACTTCTCCCCCTCGGCAGCTGCACACCAAATCCAAACCACATGTGGTGTGCCAAAGGAATCATGCGTCTCACCAACAATGTATAACATCTTTACCAAGCCCTTATTCGACAAATTGGACACACTGGGTGTTACCTACACTAATTATGCAGATGATACCCAGATCCTCATACCCCTTTCAGGCAATTTTGTCGAAGACACGGCCTTGGTAAACAAGATATAGCTCCTCATTCAGGCATGGATGTCATCACACGGCCTCTGCCTGAATGACGATAAAACCAAGATATTGATTCTGGGCTCTGACGCTAATTTAAAAAAACTCAGCCCCATCTACGCTGCATTCAGTATTGACGGCAACACAGTTAAAGCAGTACCCGAGCTAAAAACACTTGGCTTTTACCTCGATTCTACACTAATACTAAAAAAACAAGTTAACTCCATGGCATCTTCAACTGCCTACACCTGCAAACTTATTAGGGCCTGCAGACCCTTCCTATCCAAAGCCAGCTGCATTACATTAGCCAATGCACTAATAATGTAATACTAATACTGCAACACCCTATACATAGAAGCCAACAAATACATCTTAGACAAAATGCAAATACTTCAAAATAATGCCTTGAGAGCAGCCCTGAACATACCTAGCAGAGAACACATTTCCAACACTAGAAGAGATTATCACTGGCTAAAAATTAGCGACAGCATCCTTCTCAAAACGGTATCACTCACCTTTAAATGCCTCGAACAATGCTGCACCCTCATATCTTTCAGAAAGAATGATTAGAAAAATTTCAACCCGCCCAACCAGATCTTCCAACACCCACTGCTTAGAAATCCCTAGATTTAAACTTACCAAATCTGTTGCAGCTAGCTTCCCAGTTATAGGGGCTCTATCCTGGAATGCACTTCCACAAGCCATCAGATCTGAACAGTCATACCTCAGTTTCAGGTGTCACATGCTAAATCATAGACGATTGAATGATACCTAATGAGCTACTATCTTTGCCTCACCTCTCCTGCACTTGGTCCTGTATGCTATTCTTTACCTATTGTACCTGATAATGTATCCTACTGTATTGCAATCTGTCCATTGTACTGCTTATTTCATATGTTGTAACCAAGCTTAAAGTATACTTGCATCTGTTGCACCCAGTTACCTAAGGGTTTGGCGCGCATTACCAAATAAATAAACAAACAAAACAAAACAAAACAAAACAGACAGTGATTGCTTGAACCAACAGTAATCGTCCAAAAACAAAGTGCTGTGCAGTTTGGTAACTTACGTAGTCTGACCAGACAGGTGAACAAAGTACTTTTAAGTCAATGGTCTGTCACACCAAGAAACGTATTAGTGGTACATTGATCCTTGGAGCCACCAAAATATGAAAGGGATGATCAAAAGATTGCATTCTTAAATAATACACTGCCTTATAATTTGTTAGTTCAAGAGACAATGGGGGTAATTCATAGAATTCAGCACACAAGTGGCGCACGCGGCTGGTGCACAGTGTGCGCGTGCGGCAGTCTGCACGAGCCGAATGCGCCAAAATCCATTTCCGCGCACAGCGTATTCCTGGATTTAAACATACAAAACCAGCTGTGGGGCAGAGTGGCGCAGCGACCCTGCAGCAGCGTCAGTTACGCCCCCAACCCCTCCCCGTGCGCCATGAACAGCACACAAATCCTGTGCATGGAGCACAGGCCAGTGGACCAGCATACAGCCCCCCAAAATACACGTACCCCGCTCGCACAGGCCCAATCGCGAGTGAAACTTCCCGCGCACCCCAGAAATACATGTACCTTGCTCGCACAGGGCCAATCGCGTGTGAAACTTCCTGCGCACCCCAGAAATACACGTACCACGCTCGCACAGGCCCAATCGCATGTGAAACTTCCTGCGCACCCCAGAAATACACATACCCCCCTCGCACAGGCCCAATCACGTGTGAAACTTCCCACGCACCCCAGAATACACGTAGCCCGCTTGCACAGGGCCAATCGCGTGTGAAACTTCCTGCGCACCCCAGAAATACACGTACCACGCTCGCACAGGCCCAATCGCATGTGAAACTTCCTGCGCACCCCAGAAATACACATACCCCCCTCGCACAGGCCCAATCACGTGTGAAACTTCCCGCGCACCCCAGAAATACACGTAGCCCGCTTGCACAGGGCCAATCGCGTGTGAAACTTCCTGCGCACCCCCAAAATACATGTACCCCACTCGCACAGGCCCAATCGCGTGTGAAACTTCCTGCGCACCCCAGAAATACACATACCCCGCTCGCACAGGCCCAATCACGTCTGAAACTTCCTGGGGGCGCGCGGGACTTTTCACACGTGATTGGGCCTGTGCGAGCGAGGTACGTGTATTTCTGGGGTGCGCAGGAAGTTTCCCGCGCAATTGGCCCTGTGCGGGCAGGGTACGTGTATTTCTGGGGTGCCCCAATGAATTGGCAGTGTGTGTCCTCTCAGGTGTGCCTTCTCCTCCCTCCCCAGGGCCTGCAGTCAGACCCCAACACAGGGGTACACACTGCACCCCTGGCCATGCCCCACAGGCAGCCCATTTACCCTGCTGAAGCCCCCCAGCCAGCCCACATGTCACCATGCACAAGGGAGCACTGACCTATGTCCCCCAGCACCCCATCCACCCAGCATTGAGGGGCACCTGCCAGCAGGCCCCGACTCATGTCCCCCAGCACCTCCATCCACCCAGCATTGAGGGCCACCTGCCAGCAACCCCCGAATCATGTCCCCCAGCACCCCCATCCACCCAGCATTGAGGGCCACCTGCCAGCAGGCCCCGACTCATGTCCCCCAGCACCCCCATCCACCCAGCATTGAGGGGCACCTGCCAGCAGGCCCCGACTCATGTCCCCCTGCAACATGAAAGGAATCTGCACAATCATGGCCCTCATGTGCACTACAATTCCACAGAACGCCACCCCAGTCTTGACATGCAATGATTTCACCAATCCGCCACACACCGACATGCCTATGTCACGACACAAATCAAAAGTCAACCATGTACATCAACACATGTCGGTCACACACACTGTTTGCCATAGATTGTGCTAAACCACAATTTGACATGCATGAACCCAATGTGCGAATCCCACACATGGAATTAAAATATCAAAATGTATTATTAACAAAATCAATGTAATGAAATGAAAGTCAAAAAATAGTACAAAAATGAAATGAAATGCATGTCCAAAAATATGAAAAATGAAATGTAGATGCAATCCAAATAAATCCAGAAGAAAAATGGTCCAAAATCATTGTCCACCAAAACAAATCCAAAGGAAACGTAAAAATGAAAATCCATTGCCCCATGGTGAAATTCAAAGAAAATGCACACATAAATCCAAAGTCCAACCATGTACAATCAATTTTGAAAGGGTCCATGAGCCCAACGAAAGAAATGAAACCTATCTAAAAACTACCTAAGAAAAGAACTATATACAAATGTGTGGGGCATAGTCCAATCACCCCAAAAGAAATGAAAACGAAAAGGAAACCTAACACTAAAAACTATTTACAATGGCGGCAGGCTAGTCCGACGGCTGACTTTCCGATGTCCCGGGCCAGGGCATCATCGAACTCCTGGTCAATGTCCTGGAGGCGGTCCTCTTCCATGGCCCGAGGGTTCTCAGGGACGATGCCATGTTGGACTCCAACTCCCTGCGAATAGCCTCGAGGCCCGCCTTAGTGCCCTCCGCATGGAGTTCTCCGCCCTGACCATTGTGAGCCGTGCCTCTTCTGCCCGCCATGGCTCCGCATCTATACGCCGGCCCAACCGCAGCCACACGGAAGACACACCCATTCCAGGGTCCTCCTGCCCTCTGGCCGATGCCTGCCCCTCTGATGTCGATGGCCCTGAGCCATCATTGCTCCCACCTAGAGCCTGCTCCTGCTGCTGCTGTCCATGTGCCCTGTCCGATGATGCCTGCACATCCTCCATCTGCTGGTCTCCAGTTGTTGTGGTGTCCACCCCTGCTGGACCGCCGACTCCAGACTGTGGCAGGGATGGGATCTCCACCAAGCTGGCTGTGTTGGTCAGGCCAGGTCCACAGGGGGCCCTGGTGGAATCTGGGCCAGAAGACAGCAGGGAGAACGACTGGCGCATAGTCTCCACAGAGGAGGAGAGGTCCACCAAAGTGCACGACACATGTAGGAACCCACCGACCAGGGTCACTCCCAACAGTGCCACATCGCACCGCTGCTCTTCATGATGGCGTGCGTGCTCCCTCCATGAAGCACGCACGTCATCACGAATGTCACGCGTGCGCAACGCGACACCAATCAGGACGGAGCCCATACGGTCATGGGAATCCTCGTCC
The DNA here is from genome assembly GCF_040938575.1 of Ambystoma mexicanum. Classification (NCBI taxonomy): domain Eukaryota; kingdom Metazoa; phylum Chordata; class Amphibia; order Caudata; family Ambystomatidae; genus Ambystoma; species Ambystoma mexicanum. Next base: position 714,192,741 of record NC_090931.1, read on the forward strand.
GCAGGTAGTGGAGAGGCAGATGACGTGGGCCTCCCCCCTACCTGCGGATGGGCCTGGGACGGGGCATCCCTGCTGGTGCATGGTGGTGGAGTCACAGGGTCAAGGACAGCGACATGCACAGGCCCCTCCGTGGTGACCTGTGCTGCCTCTTGACCCTGGCCCTGGACTGCACCACTTGCACCAGTGGTACTACCCCCACCAGGCCCCATGTGCGGCTCAGTAGCGGGCTCCTCCTCTGTGGAGACCACCAACCTGGATGTCTCTGCACCGTCTTCTGCCATTGCGAGCCCCTGTGGGGGCTCGCCTGGCCCTTCCGCTACAGCCTTAGTGGCAGACGCGGCACCAGTCCCCTCACTCCCGGATGATGGCAATTCCTGGGAGGGTGGCTGGGCCTTGCGTTGACGTCCGATGGAGGCATCCCCACCGCCTGGCTCCACAGCGCCGTCTCTGCCCTCTTCTTCACTCGACGCTGAGTAGAGGGAGACATAGAACACAAGCATCAGGGTACAGTACAATATTCCCCTAGACAGGAAGCAATAACACATGAGTGACACTGTCAAATGTCACTTCCATCCTGTCCCTCCACAACACATGGGTGAATGCATGCAACACACATGCAGAAACAGGCACGGCGCCTACAATCAACATCAGCATCCATGTACAAGGGCCTCTTTTAACCAAAATGTTGCCTTAAAACTCACATTCATCATGGCGCATACTGATCCCATGCACACGCATCACCGGAGGGTCATGCATCATGGCTTGTACACCACAGACACTGTGGAGACAATTTGGGAGACAAAGTTTGTTTATTGAAACTTTAAGTGTATGGAGTATCCAGAACCTATACTGAATAAACAAATTGGAATTAACATAACCAAGTGATTGAGTAATTCTTCCCAAGGAGCGCACTAAAGGGTACCAACTTTATTTCTCGGAACAGTGGATACAACGGTGACCACACTGCATGAGTGAATCTACACATCATCACAGACCTGTGTCATGCATCCATGGCGTTTCAAAGTCACACACACACTTCTCAGACACACACACATGTGCACCATACATGTACATGAGAGCAGTACCCATCCCTCACCCCCCCTCCATGTTCAAGAACAGATACTGGCATGCATTCATGTGTGCATTCCACATACTGCTCCCCATGTTGCATTGGAACACATGCACCATCCATGTGGTTCACACATTGCTGGTCTCACATGCACATCCATACATGGCCTATGTCACACATACAGGCAAGTATTAGGCTATCAGCACACTGCAACATGCCCTGTCTCACACAGCAATGCTTGGCCACTTACCGCTCAACTCCAGACGGGTCTGCCTCCGAAGGATCTGGATGTGGAGCGCTGGGCCTACGCGTTCTAGGACCCTCATCTGGATTTTGCTCATGCTGACCCGGCACCCTTCTGCATCCTCTGCCTTCACGAGGTGCCGGGCCTTGTAGAGGGTCCTGGATCTGAAGTCCTCCCAGCGCTTCCGGACGTGCTTGATGTCGCGGGTTGCCACCCCCTCCGTGTTGATGGCAACTACGACGTCCTCCCAGATCCTCTCCCATCCTTCCTTGTTGGCGCGTGATGTTCCGAAGAGGGCATCATAATGCCCCAGGACATGCTCCACCAGGACACCAACTTCCTTCTCACTGAAGCTGGTGGCCCTCTGCCTCTCTGGTTGGGGGTCGCCAGTGGTCTCAGATGGTGTTTGCCCCGACATGGCGACCCCCGAGGCAGGCGTGGGTGGGCAACTGGGTCCTGCCGCTGGGCTGTGGAGCAATGGATCCCAGTCGGGAGTCTTGTGTTCCAGCAGGGGTGGACACAGCAACTGGACCCCTGCAGATGGCTGATGTGCAGGCACCAAATAGCAGGGCACGTGGGCAGCAGGCAGGCAGCAGCAGATGGCTGGTGGGAGCATGCTTGGGGTTCTTGGGGGCAGGAAAATGGCCTTTTGGGCAGGAGCGTGGTCTTCCATGTGTTTTCGCGTAGCCAGCTTGATACGGAGTGATTTGGCACGTGAAAAAAGTGCACGTCACCTTGAAATCCAAGGAAAGGCCCTTAGCGCGTAAGCGCGTAAGTGACATTATGCGCGCAGGCGTTCCCCACAACACGGGTGCATAGTGAATCAGCACGTGAGAAAACTGCACGTCAATGTGCTATTGGAGGAAAGGGCCTTAGCGCATAAGCGCATAAGTGAAGTTGCACGTGTGGGCTGGCTTAAAAGGTACGAGTATCATGCTATTTTCTTGTACGTGCTTTTTTTGGAGAGCGAGTGGGCGATTCTTGTACTTCTTGTCGGTTTACACACGATTACTTCACAACGTTTCCATTTCATACTCCCTGTTTCCTCAGACTGCGTTCTTTTCTTCTTTTGGGGGGGGGGTGTTGCCAACGCGCACACACACGTCTTTTTCACATTCTTTTTCAAGACAGACGGTGAGTCGCACACGTATTTTCCAACTGTGGTTGCCCCCGTGTGTCGCATACCCCTTCAGAGGTCATTGTAGGCTGTGTGTAACACGCATACGCTTATTTTTGTGTTTCTGGGTGCCACAGCGTAGTGCAGGTTCATTTTTCCACGCACGTGGTCTACCAGGGGTTGCGTGCACGTGTACTTTTGTTTTTGGGGTGTCTGTGCATTGCGTGACCCGTCATCTTCCCCCAGGGGTCACAGACAGCCTTGCTAGAGTACTAGGGTACGAATTCCATCTAGTACTCTACCCCTTTCACCCCAATTGCCAAGGACAATTGTTTACTGCAACTCCCATACGCACAACAACATCAGTGCCATGGTTGGGAGGCGACCAATCAGTAAGGGAGGCAAAGGTGGCTGATCTTAAAGAGGTGTGCGTGGTGGGCGCGGTAGGAGACGTGGCCAGGATTTGCAGGGTGCCCCTAGAGCCCAATGTGTGGAGGACCATTAGGGGCCACTATGCCCCCCCCCGCAATGGTTGTGGCAAATGTAGCTGACACCATCCCAGCTCAGCCCTTGTTGGACGGGCCCATTTTGTCAACTGAACCGGCACAGGATGACTCCCAGGCTGACGTCCAGGTCACCAAGTCTAAGCCACATGTGGCGGTGAAAGTTGCTGTCACCAGGCCACCTGGATCTGGGGCAGCAATGTCATCTGCTGCCTCAAGTAGCCAGGGTGAGGAGGCTGCAGGGGCAGCTGCAGCTCAATCCACCCCAGCTCCGAGTCTCCCAGCCGGGACAGTGTTGGCCCAGGTCCATCACACCGATGTTGGCCCTGCCAACATTACCCTGCAGCCAATGCCTGCACCAAGACCTTTGGTCATTGTGCCTTTACAGGCTTCAAGTACCCAAAACACCTCCGCTTCTACCCCTACTGTCCAGAGCAGCGTAAGCCACTCAGGATCCCCACCACCTTCCAAGAAGAAGGGTGCTCTAGCACTACAGGCTGAGACCCCAGACATGGCTACACACTCCGGCATGTCAAGGAAGCCTAGCTTTAATGACGCCGAACTTGATGCACTTGTGGCCTATGTGTCGGCACATAGCCACGAAATGGTGGTGACTGCAGGGTGCAAGACTACGCCTGGTCAACGTAGGGCTCACTGGCAGACCACATTAGTGCCCTTGGATTTGTGAGGCGCACAGCTGATGATTGCTACAAGCGGTGGAATGACCTGAAACGCAGAGCAAAGAACAAGCTGGCTTCAAATCATGCCTCTACTCTGGTGACTGGCGGTGGGTCAACTCTCTGAACATGAGTCTGCTGCTTGAACCTTTGTCACAGAGGAACAGATCCAAGGCGTGGGAGACCTACCAGATTACGAAGCATTGTCCGGTGAGTGCCCATGCATGTGTGTGTAATCCATGTGTATGTTGCTTGGGTGACGTGTTCTAATTGAGTGCCAGGTGAGGGTGTGTAGTCCTGAGTGGTATGGGTCACCCATGTGCTTCCTCCAAACCATTCACCGCCCTTGGATTTGGGTATGACAGTATCCCTTCTGACCACAGTAGCCAATTAGCACCACATTACTGCAGTTGCCCTTGAACTGTCATCTTGCAACAACATTGTTCAGAATTTTCAGTGTTCATTCAGCCTGATTGTTTCAATCCTCCCATTTTTGCAACACATTTTTCAGCCCTAATGCCACATATGTGACATGCTTCTGTCATATATTACACCCCACAATGGGCAACATTTAATACCTTGTTATGGGAATGATTTGACCATTCAGGCTGATTCAGTAAGGGCCTGCTCACATTGATTTTTGGGGCCTGTTTGAATGTGGAACATGATGGTCGTTTCCTGTCATGTTGAAGTGACAAGCCATTGATGTATCCATCTGCCTGCCATCACTATATAATGGTACACTGGATGTGTTGCAGTGTGTGGCACATGCGTATTTTGTCACACAATTTTGCTTTTTTCATCTCATCATGTCCATCTCACATGGCTGGGTGACAGTACTCATTCAGTAACATATGGCTGTACTTGTCAAATGTACCATGGCTACGCTACGTGCCATCTGTGTGCTGGCATGTGTCATGTATGTGGATTGCCCATGCCACTCACAGGATAATGTGTGCTGCCAGTGTTATCCAGCATGCAGCACATGTGTTGCTTTTCCATCTTGGAGTGCTCAGCGTCTGCTTTTTGCCTCCCCTTCCAACTCATTGACAGTGCATGCATGCCAGGGTTGTAGTCATGTGGGACATGTGTAATTCATGTACTGGATCTCTGGCTTGTCAGGCCTATGTGTGTGCTATGGTGCTCATGCCTGTTTCCATTTGTTGTCTTTCATGTTTTTGCAGGTGATGACGCACTTGATGCTGTTGAGGTGGAGGAGATGGTGCAGACCCAGGAGGAATCTCAGCCACGACCGGCACCAGTGGAGGACGTGGGGTGGTGGTAGGTGAAAACCCAATCCTCCTGCAGACCATACTCTCCAGGGGTGTCTCTGGGTGCACCTCCCCGGACCTCTATGATTCAGGTGCTGAATCGGACGATGAGACTTATGTGCTGTCGCAGGTGAGTGTTTCTGGCAGGGATGCTGTTCTGTCCAACCCACCTGCACCGGGGGTAGACCCCTCTATGGGGATGTCAGTGTTGGTAACTCTGCCTTTGGTGGTTACGGATGCAGGGTCACACCCCACAACATCTGATCCTGTTCCTGGGCCAGCAGATCAGAGGGGGAATGCAGTCCTGCAGCCTCAGGCAGTGCCAGCACAGCAAGGTGCAGATCGCCTTGCCCCAAACAGTTGTGGTGCCTGCCGACGCGGTGGCCGTGAGCCACCAGGCAATACTGTATGGGAAAACTCCATGTACAGTATAGCAGCACAACACGGAGCATCTGTTGAAATGATGGCTCAGGCAATGGATAGGGTGGCCACTTCCATTCTCCCCCCTGAAAGGCAGATGGAGCTCCAACAGCAGGCAACAGAGTCCATTTCCCAATCACACTCGGAGGACATGTTGGCGTCCAACAGGGACCGACGGGCGGCACTGGAGACTCTGTGCAAAGCCATATCTGTAGAGTCCCAGGGCCACAGGAAAGCCCTGAGGTTAGAAATCCATTTCCTCAGGGAGAATTTGGTTGAATTTGAGGCTTCCCGAAATTTTAGGGCAGAACAGCAGCTGGAGCAGCTCACACATTCGCTCTCAGCTGAGCTCCAGGCAACACGTGAGGAGATCCGGGCATCACGCGAGGCCATGCATGCAGAAATGCAGGCAACCTGTGAGGTGCTGCATGGGGATCTCCATACTATCATCCTCCAGAACCAGACCTTCGACACCCGCATGCTTGCTGTCATGGAGGACCATACCAGGGCTTTGCGTGGGCTGCCTCCCATAGAACCAGCACCTCCTGATGTAGCAGCAGAGGGTGAAGAGAGCGACAGCAGTTCTCCCACATTAGGTAGCCGTGCAGGCCATGAACCCATGGAGGTATTTATTTTTTTCGCAACATCCACCAAGGTGGGTGTTGGAGTGCACCCTGTCCTCGAACCTCCTGGGTGGCCTCTCCCCCACCCCGGTCCACACATGGCCATTTTTTATTTCTTTTTTTTACAGTGTGTTGCCTTGTGTTGCTTCCGTGGGCATCCACTGTGTTTTCCAGCTGGGCACATGCAGGCTTGTCCTGTCTTTAGGTTAGATGCTTGGGTTCCCGACACACACAGCCCTCCTGCTTCCCCTTTCCATGGGCTTGCAAAGGGTGTGACCAAGTGACAGTAATTTACACAGTGACATTGGCTCCCATGAGCAGTGTGGGCAGTCTCAAGTCAAAACTGTGTGTACATCCCTAGTGGGGATTGTTGTTGGATTGAACACTGCACGGTGTATTGATATGTGCTTGTGCATCCACGTCTTTCTCCTTATTCACATGTACCTTCTTCATGTCTTTACAAGACCGTCTCCTTTGCAGATGCAGTTCATGTTGTGTGCAGTACACTGACACATTTGCCGGACATCAACACTCTGCAGATGGAAGGGGTCGATGTGCTGGTTTAGTCAGGTTGTGAGACTTGCACTACTTTGATTTTGTACTGTCATATTTTGACACTGTTTCATCCTGTGTTGCTGTTCTGTGTTGCTGGTAAGTATTTGTTCATGTGTGCTGTTTCTTATTGATTACTGGGAGCATATTGTCCGTGGCCTGTTTACATTTGGAACAGTGCACTTTGTGACACTTGTGTCATGTGTTGTGCATTCATTTTGTAGCTTTCACATTGCATGACATGCAATGGTGTGTTGGGTAGCTCATATGGGGAGAGGTTGGGTGACATGGCACTATTTTCTTGGTGTCTTTTTCAAGGGGGTAGTAATTCATGCAGCATGAATGTGTGTCTTTTTTCACATGGCATTGGTTGTATTTAAGTAGGTAGGGATGCACACAATGTAACACTGCCAGGTGACCAATCTCAAGCTGGTATGGTTATGACAGTTGACTGTCCCTTATGTCATCATCATGGATTGTCAGCTGGTATGTGCCAGGGCTGTGTGCACTCCACAGGGGTAGTATTTTAGGTGAAGTAATTAGCCACCAGCTGTGTACGGGCTGCCTCACCATGTGCCCTTTCACCTCCCATGTGCAGTGGCCGTGCATGTGGTTGGGGATGTGGGGGCAGCACCATGTGCACCCGCAGGCCTCGGCGGGTTGCAACATTGTGCAGGACACATGCTGCCACTGTGATCCTGCACACTACTGGTGGCGCACATAGCAGCTGCCCACCAGAGCGGTCAAGGGAGCGAAAGCGTGACTTGAGCACTCCGAATGTGCACTCCACTATGCCCCGGGTTGCAATATGGGCTGTGTTGTATCTTACCTCAGGTGCTGTGGTGGGGTTCCGAATTGGCGTCATCATGTGGGCGCTCAGAGGGTAGGTACTGTCCCCTGGGGAGGTGATGATGGGTATCATTAGTGGGGTTGTGACATTACTCAGTATCTGATATGCATGCATGTGCAGAGGCAATAATACTCACCAAGCAGCCATGTATCGCTATGCCGCCCAGCTTCTAGGTCCCGGTTTAGGGGTGACATTCTGAAAATGAAACTATCATGGGTGGAGCCTGGATAGTTGGCATATACTGAGGTGATGATTCCCTTGGCATCACATACTACCTGCACGTTGATGGAATGCCAGTGCTTGCGGTTTCTATAGATGTGCTCAGTTGCCCTGGGTGGACGTAAGTCACATGGGTACAATCAATGGCACCTAGCACTTTGGGGAAGTGTGCCACCCCGTAAAAGTCCTGGATGGCAGCCTGCCTTTCTGCAGGTGTTCTGGGCATGTATATGTGCCTGCAGACTGAGGGGCGTGCAGTCATGATGGCCGACACCTGGTATAGGCAGCGTGACTGAGTGGCCTGTGAGACCCCCCCCACTATGGCACTTGTCCGCTGAAATGAACCAGTGGCCAAAAAGTGCAGTACATTGAGCACCTTTTCCAAGGGGCTCAGTGCTTGGGAGCACAGGGTGAGTGATGTGAGGTCATCCTCCCACTCACTCACCAGGTCGAGTATTATGTGTGGTGGAAACCTGTACCTCCCATACACCTGGTCATCAGGCATCCCAAAAAGGCTGGTCCTGGGTGTAAAAATATGGGGCCTGGCTATCCTCCTCCTCCTGCTGTGTCCCACGACCACTGCTGCGAGGAACGGTATATTCATCGTAGCATCTTGTTTGTTGTTTGCGCGTACTTTTATGCTGCGCGGGGCCATGTACGCCTGCTTCCTGCTGGCGTACGTGTTTCCGGATTAGCGCGTCTTTTTTGGCGCACCCGTTTCCCCTGTTCGATTCCATGAATACGTGTTGTAGGCGCGTGTGTGGACGTTCTGCGCATTTGCCTCCTTTACTTCCCCCGTAACGCCCACATTTTCATGCGTTGTTCCCCATTCCACGTGTTCCGCCCCGTGTTCCGCCCACTTTTGTCATGTGCGCCGCGCTATGTGCGCTTTTGCTGTGCACTTAGCGCACAGCGTTTGATGACGTGTGCGCCCGCGTGCGCCACCCATGGTTTTAGCGCACATCCCAGGATTTACACGCACACAGACTTCCATGAATCGATGTGCGCGGCTTTCGCACATTTGCGCTGCTATTTTCGCGCATGCGCTGCGATTCGCACGCTTTTGCACGCTTGCGCTGCGATTTTCGGTGCACATTAATTCCATGAATCGGCTTGAAAAATACTCGGAACTGTTGATAATGGTGAAGTCATTCAGATAAATGAACATAAAAATCGGATGGAAATTGGGTAAAATACACTATCAAATTACCAAGTTGAACACGAGGACACTGTAATAACCAAGAGTTCTATTTCCTGTAATAGGAAACATGTGTCTAGGTGATTCAGCAATGAGGATAACAAGCAGTAGATGATGATATCTGTAGTAGACAGCAGAGATGTTTTCTTGCTAAGTTTGAATGAGGTTATAAATGCTTAGAAAAGTGGATGTGTATGTGAATTTCTCGTGTGAACGGACTGCCCATAAATATATTTTCATTTTATTTTTTGTAGTGTGAAGTACTATCATTACATAGCTTTATTTTGGTATGTTTAAAGATTGATGGCGGTGAGGGTTTGATACAAATTACAAAGAACAATGTGGGCATCCACAACCAATTGTGAGCGAATGATCTCCTGTGATTTAGTGCCTTTGATAAGGGCGTGAGTGTATAAGGATGAAGCGAAAGGAAGAGCGCAGGGTCTCAGGAATGTTTACATACATATGTTGATTGCAGGGACAGGGTCTTCAAAGGGGCGTATGAAGATACTGGGTCTGTAGTGACCATGTGAACAGTGGTCCCTAGAGGCAAGACTCCTTTGACTTCTACATGGTATTTGGCACCTTGATCCTTCCCATCCAGCCAGCCCCCTTGGCACGGTCACTGGTGACAATTGCCATTGATACTGGAGCAGGAATGGATATGGATGAGGCAAGCGCAATAAGCCTGTCACCATGTCAAAGGACACAGAGATATGTTGATTGCAGGGGCAGGGCCTTCAAAAGGAAATATGGAGATACGGGGTCTGGGGTGGCCATGTGGACAACGGTCTGTAGAGGCAAGACTCAGTTGACTTATACATGGTTTACAGCACCTTGTGTCTTCCCTTCCACCCAGTCCCCTTGCGAGTGCACAGCCACTGGTGACAACTGCCATTGATACTGGAGGGGGGAAGGAGGCGAATGAGGTCAGCGCAATAGGCCAGGCACCTTGTTAAAGGGCACAGAGATATGTGGATTGCAGGGGCAGGGTCTTCAAAGGGGAGTATGAAGACAACATGTCTGAGGTGGACAATTGTGGAAAGACGTAGGACACGTTGATTTGTACATGCCCTTACACTATGTTGGACCTGCTGGCCCAAAAATGAAAATAAATGTAATCTTAAAGGCTTTGCATTGATAAGGGATAACTCTTGAGTTACATTATGATATAGTATGAATGCTATTTAAAAACAATTGATTTCAGTAAAAGTAACATTTCTTGGTGTAGATGGCATGGCATACATTTTCGAAAATTATACTACGAGGTTTTGGTGACTTAGAAATTACTTTTATTCATTTGTCATATTACCACATTGATGTGATTCACTATGACAGTAAAAGTGTCAACTTTGTTAACTTTTATTGAAAGAGTTGTTTATTCAGAAATAGAATGTATTCTAATATAGAATAGATGAGGACAAAAAGCAACATGTGAACACATGAAAAGAATATGATTTTCATTCACCCTTTTAATGCAGGTACAGATTATTTTTTATTTTCACTGTATGTTCCCTGATTTGTGTTGTTGTTGAAAAGTTGAGATTTGAAAGGAAAACATGAAAACTGTAAATGAAAAACAGTCACTTGAAATAATTTGAAAAAGTTGAATGCATAATTATTTTATACATTATATTCTTTATTGAAAGTAAAAATATTTAGTAAGATGCAACTTTTTTGAAGGAAAGGTTGATGGAATATACCAACTACAAATTATACTGCTGTTTTTGAGGTAATGTCTGTATAAATCCTGTGTAGTGTCTGGAGTCACTAGGGAATTGTTCACAAATGGCTCGAAACACACAGGCAGGCATTACTTGTCGAACGCGGAATCCCAGTCTTCCATGAATCCACCATGTAAATGCTCGATAGACCACGAGCCTGTACCATCTGTGGAACAAATACAGAAAAAGTTTTGTTGAATGAATCCAATATTTGCATTGAACTTATTCGGAATATCATCTAAAATGCAAGGGATTAATAAGTTTGAAAAAAGTACCTTTGTGAGTAAACTACTGACAGAACAATTCTTCTTAAGTAAGGGGCATCTAGAATTGTGTACCCCCTTTCGAACAATAAAATATAATAACATAGGTAAATTTTTTTTTAGCTTTAAAGATGTTTATGATATGTTCATATATTTGAAAAAGATATAGTTCTTTCTTGAAAGAAAAATAAATGTGTATGATAAGTCAGTAAATACAACGTTGAATAGTTTGACTTGAAGAAAGAACTATACCATTTTCCATTGTTATGGTCATTCACCCATCACACTCACAATTCAGTAGGAGAACAACATAAATGGCTAAAGTTCAGGGTTGTCACAAATAAAATGTATAAACACAAAACGTACTAATTATTTGGAGGATGAAGGCAAACTGTTGCTCTAAGTGCGTGCATCAGGACCATCATCATTCTCAAGACGGATCTTGTACGGCAGGCTGCTATGAAGTCAAGCAGCTAGGTAACGCATTGTAGTGGAGGTTGTTCTTCAGCTATGCAGGCCAAGCAGCCAGGGTTTTCTCTGTAACAGCAGTTCTCGAATAAGTTGGCATTAACCCACATCGAAGCCAGTTACACCAAGTGGAAATGTCTTCCATGTGAATAGGGTCAGGATCCTGTGATTGATCATCACAATTTACAGTAGATTGCCCTTCTTTTCACCCACTATCTCTTTTAAGCATTTCCTCTTCTGTATACTCTGGCTTGTAGAGGTGGCGCTTGTCACACCACTTACCAGCTATTCTGATAGTTAGGGGCTCGAAAGGGTCCGTCCTGGTGCACCTATCCCAGATGGCTTTTTCCCCCCAATAGCTACGTGTGGGATTTCACTCGTCAGGGCACTGCTGTCATTTCAGCACTGTGCATGTGTGGACGGCCGTGTTTGTTTCATGCATTCGCAGCCCTAAGGGCTACGCGGAAGCTTCCGTTTGCCCTCCAAGTCTCCCTTTCATCCCATTGCGCTATATCAGGTACAGAGCTGGTCAGATCATCGCATCTCAACATGATTTCCGGCTAGTCCGTACCCAGTTGGTTAATGCTCCTTGTACTCCTTGTTCTTGCCTTGCCACGTATACCTTGGTCTCTCCTTGCTTCCCTGCTAGTCTTTTCGCCCTTTCCACTTGGTCCTTGTTCAGCCCTTGCCGGACCGTTTCTGGCCAGCTCTCTCCATGGCCTTTCCTCAGTTCTGCCTGTCTGCTATGGGTCCCCCTCTCCTGCCTGACTTGTCAGTCTGCCTGTCTGACTTGGGTCCCTTTGCCTGCCTGCCTTGACAGCCTACCTGTCTGCTTTGGGTCCCCCTCTCCTGCCTGACTTGTCAGTCTGCCTGTCTGACTTGGGTTCCCTTTGCCTGCCTTGTCAGCCTACCTGTCTGCTTTGGGTCCCCCTCTCCTGCCTGTAATTTCTATGGAGTCCCTGTTGGTTGTGCTTCTTTGCCTTCATCCAGCACTTCTCAAGTGGCCACCTACCTGCGCAACCTTTGTGTACCATTTGGATTCTCCAAGGCCTTCCCTGTCAGTGCTTGCACTGTACCCACATCACAAAAATCAGGGAAGTGCTGTCCCATGGCGTTGGAAGCTGACTAAGCACTGACTCCTGTCTCAGAGCTGGGGGTGGCGCGGGGGTTGTTGGGTTGGATCCCTACTCCGCATCAACTTCTCGACACTTCCATTGGCAGCCTGACTTCAAGGTCCAAGCAAGAGCCCTGGCGAAAAGGTACGCAGCGCCAGCGTGACACTCAGTATACCAGAGCTGTATTGTTGCCATAATTATTGAGTATTGAAGAAGTACAAAAGCAACTGTGGGAGAAAAAGGAAAACATTTGTGATTTGGATAAACTAACGCAATGAGGTTTCAAGTTTAAAATGCAATGTTAAATATAATTGATAAGAGACAGACATTTTTCAAAAACCCATAGTGCAAAGACAAAAGGAATAGGCCCAAACGTACACATTTCGAATTGGCACATGTTAAAAATAAGTCATGTAAATATTACATTTTAAAATGCTTCAGTAAAGACATTTCTAAATTATATAAAAATCTTTTAAACATAAAGCGGTAACACAGTTAATTCATTTGAGGTAGTGCAAGTACCTGTTGTCAGTATGTTGTACTTGGTAGATAGTTGAACAAAGCAAATAGAAGCCATGGAAGCTCAGAATGAAAAAGACTGACAGGAAAGAAGATGAAACTCCAATGTTGTCTGATCAGAAAGGGTTTGTTGATACTTATCAAGGAAAAAAGCATCTTGACATTTCCATGGAGACACGTCAATAGATTGGCAGAGAGGACATTGAAATGAGAGGTGCACTGGCATTGTAACAAGGGGCATAAGCGTCTAGTGATGTCAGCTTGAAGGGCGGTGATCTGATTTACTGTCATGAGAGCACTTAGGGTGATGGATCAACGGCTAGAATTAGAACGAGATGGCGATATCCGACCCATGAGTTTTGCATGTGTAAATGTGAGAAAACCAAAGGTAAGATGCATAGGAAAAACAAAATTTGGATCGATCGATACATGCTAAAAAATATATGCCCGATCCTTTGGGCTAATAAGATTTCTGAGAGAACTTCCCCTTTAAGCCTTTGGCAGTAGGAAAAGCAGAACAGGGCATAGGCAGAGGAAAGTGAGCCCCACAGATATATCACATCAGCGCGAGGCAAACCACACGCACTGAAATGCCGCATGAATTGAAAAGAGAGTCAAGGAGGGCCTTCCTGTTTTCTTACACATGCTTCTTAGACTGAAAACTTGCATAATTATTCATTTGTGGAGCTCTTGAAGTGGGATTGTTTTCCTGGCTTTCAGCCCACATCCTATTTAATGAATGTTGATTTCCTCATTGAGCTTGGCGTACTACGGTTCTCTGCACAATTTAATATATCAGACACGTTTTCCAAACACCTTCCCAGGATGATTCCATTATTATGCGAACAAAGAGAAGATTGCTGTCAAAAGAAAAACCCTTTAATCATACACTCCTGAGCCTTCTTTTACTATTAAGTTAAAAAAACACACACATTAATGCATTCATCTTTTCTTTGGGAAAACGCTTCATGCTAAGCCATTGGCCGCATCGCTCGATTTCACCGGTTTCTCTGCATATGTTCTGAAAAGAGAGGTCCCAGCCAAATAAATATCTAGCTTGCTAAATTCTGTTTTTGTTTTCCCCTTCATGTTTAAATGTTAAAAGAAGAGACTAAAGATTGGAGAAAACAGAATTAAAATGCTGTGGTGGATCATACATGTTCTAAAATAAGCATTGGCAAAGACAATAGTTTTGGTTGTAGACACTAATAATAAAGTTTGATCGGACGAGGAAAAAGAGAGAGGAGAGACAAAGAGGGTTGATAAAGAGTGAGTGAAAGAGGTGATGCTAAGTGAAGAAAATAAGAAAGAGGGGAAAGGAACATGTGGATCATTCTGGTTTCTCTTTTCAGTTTTAAGGACTGATAGAGGGGAGGTGGTGCAGTGCACAGGAAGGGAGAGATATCACAACTGACACTATCTTCATGGGATTCCTTGGGATGTTCAAAAACACTTATAGAAGCAACTGGATTTAGTAGAAACCATTTAGAAATGACCCACTGTAATTTCCACAGGTACACTGTGCCTTTAATAATAAACCTCAGACAGGCGATGCTTTCACAACATGGATGGCTATCTCATGTGATCAAAAATGAACATTTTCGTCACACTCAAGAAGGATTGATTCATGTGAAATAGGGTTTTGACCAGTATGCAGTATTGTTGATAACTCAAGTTAAATAATCAAATTGACTACCTCATTTAATATGGCAGTCATTTCTGTGTACATGAGAGATGCTCATTCATGTTGAACCACATGCTAATTAATTTATTAGGACACAGCCCTTTCACAAGATGTACAAGAAGCTTTACACTGAAAACACGAAAAGCCATTCTATATATTAGATACAATTGCTGAGTTGTTTTGAAACAATTTAATTCATTGTAGTAGCGCTAACTTCTCACGTGATCTACGAGAAGTGATGTATTCCTTCTTACCCTCAGTCCTTGCATGTAAACCAAACATAAGATTCAACATGTACCCAAAGCACTGCAGCCACCATTCTTCACAGGTCAATAGCACCTGACAATCTTCTTCTTGCTGCTCATTCCGTGGGATTAGTCTTTCTTTACTTATGGGCCCATGTTATTGTGCGGATAGGCCCCTAATCACCTTAACACAAAGCAGGTCCACCACTTAAGAAGCGAGTGCATGTTTGTACATAAAACAAGGTTATTGTACAATGAGCAGCTGGGAGGAGCTAGATGATGCTCTAGAGTCCAACTAACCAGAATCTCCCTGAACCACACAAACACTTCACATTATGTAGATTTCTCAACAGTTAAAACAATCCCACATATTTTATTACAAATCATCCCCCCCACACATGATTGGTCAAACCTATACAAAAGAAATTCAATCTTCTCTAATTCCCACGTTCTCATTGGTCACATTCATTTTCTACCATCATCAGCTCATGTTTGTAGCACATCCCTTTCCTGGAGTCTTCTGTGGCAAGTCACAACATCATCATATAGTTACATATGTAAACATAAACATAATTCATTACACATTCTGGCTGGCCAGGGATCTTCTAACCCCAGATGTAATTGCACATGGTTTGCAAGGACATTGCAAACAATATGGGGAGGTGTAGAGTAAATACATTTCCTTTGAACTGGTGATAACTACCTAACCCAATCAGATTTGCTGGCATCCTTGTTTAATTATAATCTAAACGACTACTAATTCAACACACCTGACCTCCAGACACAACTTGAGAAAATAACTGAAACCCATAAATTATCAGTCGACACTGCCCTTAGGTGTTCCTTCACCCCAGGTTTATTGTTCAGTCATGAACAGATGGCCAGATCTAACTGAACAATGAATAACAGACTATCATGTGCTTCAAAAGATTGCATCTTGTTCCCGCAAGAATGCCAAGTCATAAAAACCATCAGATAATTTCTCAGCTACTCATTGCCTTTCCCTCACGCACCAACCTTGAAAAAAACTGTTTTCCCACTGACACAAAGTTCAACTTGGAAATCCCTGTCTGTAGGGTCTGCACGGACTATGAAAAACCCACAGCATACAGATCTGTACATTTTCACCATGTTCCCCAAGCTGTCCCAAACATATATCCCTTGAGACCTCAATATACATGTGTCGACACATGCCTTTTTTAAAACGACCACGTCCACTTCACAGTGGTTTCTTCATGACAAATCTCCTTTCACGCATGTTTATGAAGCTCCTCACTGCACAGCTTCTAGTTGCTTTGTAGCACACCATACCCAGATAGTATTTATATTTCATTTATCTTGCTGCGCACGTGCAAATCTAAATATGTCATCTTAAAGACAAAGTAACACTAAATGTAACACATATCCCAGTCTTATTAATGACGCTAGATACATATAAAATTACAACATTTTGACAACTTCGCCGCTTCCCAGTCACCAATATAGTGCACGCAATGTGAAACCGTCTTTCTCGTAGGGACCTCTCCTGACCATCCCAAGATTCCCCCTTTAGTTAATACTTTAACTAACAAACTAAGTTCTTGTTCTTTAAAACCATCTTCTCAGGAAAAAAACCTACAATCAGAGGCATTGCTGGGGGGGACTGAGGTGGCTATAGCCCCGGTCTTTTGGTTGTAGCCACAGATAGAAGTACAGGGGCTATAACCAAAAGTCTAGTTAGCCACGAGTCCTGACAGTCCTGACATAAGTTTAACTGCAGATCTTTTCCAGAATTATCAACACCCCTCCCTACTATCATCTCTCATATTGGACTCAATATGGGCTTACTCCTCCGCTGATCAATCCCAACTCATCCCTCCTCCATTTCCACAATCTACCTGCTGCTCCACACAATCATCCCAACTTGGTGGAGGACACAAGAGAGCTTCAGTCTGAGTACCCATGTGATATGCAATGGTAGTGGTTCTAGCTTTGGACAGGGTCACAGTCATCATGGCAGCTACTTTTGGTACTAGCCATTATTCACAGCTATAGTGGTGAAGAAAATGTTTAAAACAACACTCACAGAAGGTATGCTGGGCATACAATTTACGATCCGTAGCAGAATGCTCATAAATGTTTGGAAATATTCTATATAGATAAATGTTGAGCCTTAAATGTCTTGTAAAAATGATGTGCCTTAAACAGCCGTTAACCCAGCTAAGGGTTGGGAAAGGGGCGGAACAATGTGTGTCTAAAATGTTGTTGGCTATACAAGTTGCGAATAACACTGTCTTGAAAATGAAGCAGTTTAGAGAGGGGTGTCCATTATGTGTCCATTATGTGTTTGAAGCATAATTGAAAAACGATTCACAAATTGGAGGATAAGGTATATCTATTCCAGTACAGCAGAGCACTGAGCATGGTGCCCCGTAAACTGACCTATTAATGTTGATAATTTACATGTATTTATGCTTATTGCTTACTGTTGGCTTTACTTAAAGAGCATCTAAGCAGTGTATCCCCAAGGATGTTCTGTTATCTGGACCACGCCTATACAGATGTGAATTTAACAATGTTCTATGTATCGCGAACATATGTTCCACCAGATTCCACCATACAATGGACCCATACTGGGAAAAACACCAAAAAGGAGGTTTTGACAATTTATGGCTGGCTCTGTTACCTATATTGAGGCTGAAGGTGTATGACGTGCAACATCATTTCCTAGGCGCTAAAAGATTTTGGCTGCTTGATAGGGACCTTTTTGAATTTCTATCAACCACTGCTATACTGGCTATCTTTGCAAATCAACACAGTGAACTGGTGTGTGTAAATGCGTATACTGTAGAACTTGCAGCCTGATTGGTAACTGTACAGCAGCAGACAACCCAAAATATTCAGTGTGCATAAGAATCTTTTTGTGTAAATTTCAATAAAATTTGATGGTATAAAGGTTAATAAAAATCTGTTCTTTATAAAAAGTTGGTGTGTCTTTATGTCCAATGGTCATGGGGTGAACATGTCCCTGTTAAGCTGTCTAAACTATATTACGTTGAAGGGGGTGTTTGTAGTTATGGAGGTGTTGAAGTCTTGTATCGTAAACGAACAACTGATGGTGAGAATGTGTCAAGGAGCACCATCAAGACTTGGCTTTCAGATCAGGAGTTCTACGCGCTACTTAAGCCAGCCCGAAAACATTTTAAACGACAAATGACTGTGGTATCTGATACCGATCAACAATGGCAGGTGGAGCTTATGGATGTGGATTTTATGGATATAAGCCAATTCCAGGGGGACAATGATGATTTTCGCTATATTTTAACCGTCATTGATGTCCTATCAAAAATACGCCTATGTTGAGGCTTTAAAAGACAAGAGTTGTCCTAGTGTAGCACGAGATTTTACATGCATCTTTAACAGTGGGGGAGTACCCGCTAAACAATAGGCAGATGCTGGCAAGGAGTTTCTAAATAAACCACTACAGACCCATTTAAACAACACAGGGTGCATCATGTTGTAACACACGCTGAAGTTAAAGCTGCTATTCTAAAACGTTGTATACAAACTTTTAAAACAAGCGTCTGGTGTTTCCTTACTGCTCCAAACACCCATAGATATATGGACGTGTTACATGCATTTATAAATGTGTATAACACCACACGCCATAGATCTATTAAAACCGCTCCCGTAGCTGTAACATCCTAGAATTCCGTGGAGGTCTGTAAAAACCATTATGCCAAAAGATTTTCTGAAAAGGAGACACAAACTCCCCCTAAAAAGGGGGATCATGTGCAGATCTCGAAACTCAACGCCGTCTTAACAAAGGGGTATGAGCAGAGCTACAGCGATGAAATCTTTATCATAGCTGGAGTGACTCTCTGGGAAGGTCTTAATATATACACACTAATTGATTACTCAGGGAGCTGTTATAGAAGTTTTTTTTATAGTTTTATAGGGAGGAGATCCAGAAAGTCAGCAAAGACCAACACAGAGTTTATAGAATATAAAAAGTTATAACTAGTAAAGGCTGTAGAGCTAAGAAGCAACCTCTGGTGAAATGGTTGGGGTGACCTGTGAAATTCAACAGTTGGGTGGATGCCGGTTCTCTAGAGGCCATTGGTGTATAGCAGGAATGTCATGGAGTTTTGAGGTTTACCGGGCGTTATATAACACAGTTCCTCAACCGTGTTGACAACAGACACTTTACATATCCAGCAAATTATCCTATTACACTTCTAACTCTCTGGGGAACATTTCTAGCATGTGGGGCAGTCATAACGGGGCTCACACACCGCAGCCCCGTGGCCACTTTCTCAATGTGAATGCTCAGACAAGCATGCAACCTTGCAAAGAGGTGACATTGCAGGACACTTTGAAGGTCTCTCCTTAAGAGTTTTGCATTCATCTCTTAAACACAAGCAACAGTGATACTGACAGCTGTTTATTTTTGTTGTTGAAACTATGGTGACAATGCTTACAGAGGTTTTTAGCCCCCAGGAAATTTTGTAGGTGTGTTATACCATAGAAATGGTAATCATGGTGTGTTTTTGGTTGTTTTATCCATTAGCGGGTAGTATCGCCACACACCACAGTTGAATTACATTATTTTGATGGGTCTTTTGAAATACTCCTTAAAGAGAGGCACCTGTCCAAAACATACAGGGGTATCTGTTGCGCTTCATGGGCTTCATGGGCTTTCAATGGTTTGTCACGTATATCAGCATCTGTACAGCTCCATAGTTTGATTAAAGTTATGGGACTCGATGCCAGATATAGATTTAATGGCCCATGATTGAAATGTAATAGCCATCTGCTTTTAGATTTTATAATATGGCTGTGAAAGTCTTTGTTCAGAGGTTGCAAACACCTCCGGATTGGTGTCTGACAACTAGCGTCACGATTCTTAAGGGTGCAAAACACATAATTTTGGTCTTACTATGCAGGAGCCTCCTCAGATTTTCTCGAAATTTTAAATGGAAAAGACATTCTCAGTGGATCGCCTTGTAAACAAGGGCCTGGTTAAACCATCTGCATCCATGCATGTCTGAATGAAATTGTTTGGTCATACAGTTTCCATGATATGTCTGACCAGTGTTTACATGGCTACTGTTATAATAGCTAGCCCATGTCCTAAGGATCGTTACCGATCCAAGTTTACAAATCTGAATTCCCCATAATACTCAGTGGCTGGAAATGTTTTATATACCCATTGATATTTCTGTGCCCCTTCCAAGTACACAGAAGCATCAGCCTGTGGGTTTGGTGTTGTGCTGTGTAAGCAAAATAACATCTAGATATGACCAACCTGGCCTTTTTGAAGATTTTAAATAACCAACGCCTGTGATGTCTAGATTTGCTCTATTTTAAAGATCGCTCTGTGCCTTTATGGTCCCTCTGAACTGGGTAGCCACCCCCACTATGCAGAGACAGACCTACTGTAACAGTGCCTGTGTTTTCAACTTCACCGGTTGGATCATTACCATTACATTGAGGGCTGGTTGAATGCAAGCATGCGCTAGCATTTTGCTGTCTGTTTAAAAGTTGCCTCAAGCTTGCGCTACTCTTTGGTCATGAGTGTTTGCTGTTGCTAGCCCCTGTTATAGCCAATGATTGTTACATTTATTGGGTGGATATTGTTGGAGTAGCAACTCTACTAGAACTAGCAATCACAACTGCTTGATTTTCCAATGGATATTGGTGGGGTAGAAGCAGTGTTATAATTTTCAGACCAGCAAGACCCCTCCGATGCTAGTATGTTATGTTCCACATCGTGCACATCATCTAGCATGCTATCTGGATATTCGGGCTGGCTCTGAGTGGTTGTTTCATAAAACCCTACTGCTAGGGCTGTAGTGCCGTCAGCCAACTGTTTTGTTAATGTACAAACTACCTGGTCCACATATTTAAAAGAACCCCTGATAACAAGTTCCCGCAGTTTTCTTTTACAATAGGGCTTCAAAGATTTTACCATAGTCAACATTCTTTTATAGCTCTGTTTTAAAGTGAGGGTACCTACATGTTTTTACTGTTCTTTAGCGCTGACCTTTTAGGATTTTGCACTCTACAGGGGTCTTTTCTGTTATTTTTTGCTGAAGTTGGGGAGGCTTTACACTCTACCGTGGACCGCGCATATGGCAGATGTATATTCACTTACATTGGCAGTGTCATCTACTGTGATGATAATAGCGTAGAGGCCATTTTGAATGTTAGTGGGGTCCTTCTGAGTATCAATTTCCTGATCCATGTATGCATTTGTGTTGTTTACAATGGTAATACCCAGGGCCTTACCATGTTGAATGTCAACAGGAGAAGCCTGGGTGTTATCACACACACATAATATGAATCATTGACACATTTCTTTTCACTAACAACATCGTAATCATTTTGAGCGCTGATACAAGGGTCATCAGGGATCATACAGCAGAGATTGTGGGCCATGTCACAAAGCTCCTGAGTGGACAGATTAATAAAGGCTTGTAACTCTTTAGCCCGCACAGCATCCAACACTGAGTCTATACAATCAAACTGGACACTCTCATTAACAGGCTTAGTACAGACCCCCAAAAATACATCCTCCTACAGGGTGATCTTTTCATACTGAGGGGTGGGGGGGGTTATTCTCACACTGTTGAATACAACCTTCATGTACTGGTGAAGGATCACTCTCTCACAGTTAATATCTGCTACACTCTGCCCATTCCTTAACAGGTAGACTGTGTTTTATCAATCAAGGGGCCTCATTACGACCCTGGCGGATGGACCAGGGTGCTAATAGCACCATGGTCCATGCCGGTAACTTTCAGACTCCGCCATGGCGGAATGGGGAATTACCACCCCATTCCGAGGTTGGCGGAGTGGTAATTCCCCATGCCGCCATGGCCCTTCCCCATTCCCATTTTTGCCCCATAGGGCATAATGGGAATGGGGAAGGCGCTAAGTACGGTGCCGCAAATTGCGGCACCGTACTTAGCACCAAGGTCCCTTTGCGGCATGGTTTTTAACGCCTGCAAAAAGCAGGCGTTAAAATCACCATCCCGCAAAGGACCTTGTAATCACGCGTTAAGGGTCGGCGCTGTTTATGGCACCGTAAAACCCTTAACGCCTGACTCGTAATGAGGCCCAAGGTGTTACACGCTATAGCAGTATCATCATCAGTGATTACCACTGCTTGGACTCTCTCAACCCCTGTCAACTCCAGTGTTCAACAAGCATACGTACCACCTCGCTATAACAATGGTCTGTTGCTGCCACGCCCTCAAGTTCAGGTACTTCGACATAGACCATAGACACAATACCCCCTACCTCTCTATTAGATGCTTGTTTATTTTTTTCAAGGCTCAAGCTTCTCCCTCTAGACCATGCCCCTATTCCAATAACTTGTTAATTGTGTGCCTGCAGTTGAAGCTTTCATCTTTTGTGAGAGTTGGCATTTATTTCTACACATGCCAGCTTCGCCTAAACTCCAGTTTCACTTAGGGTTGTGGAACCCCCTGGAAGGGTCTTTTCAAGACCAAACCATCCGATGTAAGGCATGAAGGGGCAGGCATTACAAGCAGTCCCAACCCCATTCCCATACATTCAATAGTGCTGACCATTGACCCAACTGTTGGCGTTGGCTGTGGCCACACTTTTCTGGCCCCATGATGAAGCAAGGCCGTGTCCTGTATTATCCCTGTGGTGCAGATCAGTCCGGGGCCCTCCGATCTGATAACTGAGGAGCCTTAACTCCACACCCCCTTGGTGAAACAAAGAAACAACTCTGGTCCATTGTATGGGCCCCTGTTCCGTTGACCCGTGCTGAAACAGAGAAATAACTCTGATCCTGTGTAGGGGCCATTGTTCCAGTGGCCCCTGCTGAAACAAAGAAACAACTCTGATCCATTGTAGGGGTCCCTGTTCCACTGACCCTTGCAGAAACAAAACAACTATTCTGATCCCATGTAAGGGTCCTGGTTCCATTGGCCCTTGATGAAATAATTTTGATTCAGTGTTGCATTCCCTACCCTGTGGCTTTTTTTTTTTAAAGCATCTAAGATTGTTATCCATGGGTGGACAGCTGTTCATATCCCCAGCACCAAGTCGCCGACCCCCCATTGATGGCTGTGCAGTCCCACAATTGCAATACATTATACTTCTAAACAGAATACGAAAAATTTGGATTTAAAATACGCTCTCCACATCATAATCAAACACTTATTTTAACATTAGCAACAAACCACTTCCACAAATCATGACATTTTCTGGCTATTTAAAAATACAATTATCCCAACATAAATGTCATGCTAATGGTTTGCTTCTGTCCCCAGCAATGTGGCAAGCTGTCAAAGCCTCCCCGACACACAGGCTTCAGAAATCTTCAGGCACCAAGAGGTAATGTCTGTTCGCAAACCCCCAACCTAATCTGCTAGTGAGGCATAAACAGACACAAAGGTTTTGCATTTTAAAACTAACACCCCCACATGACAATCAAGAACACCGTTTCATTATGTTTGCAACGTGGCAAGTTCGCAAAAGTCTGTTCGTTACATGTGTGCCAGAGCTGCGACCCCAGGCAGTTAGCTCCTCATGATATTAGCGAAGCCTAAATAGACAGAAGTTTTAATGATCTCATTGCCACAACACCCAGGCTGGGACAAATGCCAGCAGGTACCAAGAGTTTATATCTGTTTACAAACCCCAAACCCAAGCTGCTAGAGAGGCCTAAACAGACACATACTTTTGCATTTAAAAACTAATATCCCCACATCACCATCAATTGCACAGTTTAAGAAAAATGTAAAATAGTTATATACAGAAGACCTGGCATGTTGGCTATTTTTTTTAAAAGTAATATTTGCTTTCTCACTAAATAGTGCAAAGCCTGGATAGTCACTGTTTGAGTCTTGCAGCCAGCAGTGTCCTGAAAAAGCCTGGTTTATCTCTGCATGGGTACCAACAGTGTCCTGCATTTGGCCAAAGGTGACCGGCTTCAAAAGCATCCATCACCTTCCAATGATAGAAACAAAGTGCTCTAACTGTGGGTCAGTCCAACTCCTCTTTTATAGGTGAAGGTATGCATCCTACAATGGGGTTTGTAGTTGTTCTGTCTTAACTGATAGCCACTGTGACATTCACCATGTTCCACAGCTATTATAATGACTGTTTAAACCGGTGAGCATGAGCAGGAAACGCGGGCATGCAACACTCTGCTGACCATCCTCTTTAAGTAAGGAGGATGGTCAGGGGAAGAGTCATGCGTTCCATCACGAGCTGTTTAAACTCAGCGGAGACACATTTATTTTAATTAAGGCTGTCAGCACATTTGCTTTTAAACACAGCACATGGAACTTTTTTCTTTTCTTTTTCCCCTTTTATGATGGTGTAATTGCAATTACAAATACAAACTAAAACAATGGAATGCCAAATCAAAACAAGGGCTGAAGCTGCATGGATAAACAGCTTCACCATGGAACACTAAATTTTTACTTTCCTTTATTCCATCAAACGATTTAGAAGGATCCAATAATTTACAAGCGGTGCCATGCAACCAATTAAAAAAAAAAAAAAAACTTTTAACCTGTCATGATCCAAGTGCACCCTGCAGACAGCCATACACAGGCACACAAAGGCATGCATTAGACTGCTCTGAAGTGATGAAATATGGAAAGCTGTAAAACAATTTTTAATTTGTGTGAAATTTAAAAATGTCTTATCTGGTCCCAACATGTATGAATGCAAAGATTTTAATTTAAAGATATGAGTGGAGTAAACGCATTGCAAACTTGGTACAAGATCTCAATGTTAAAATCACAGTACAATTCATTAAAGAACAAGCATTGACAAAACCAACAGTTTGGGCTTTTGTGTAGGCATGGAAAGGCACTTTGAGTATAAAGTTTGATCAAAGTGAGCTCAAATGTATAGGTGGTTCAAATACATCTCTACACATGTTCTATACCCTACATCGGGTGTCTTAATAATTTTATGTAAAATGTAAATTGGACCCTTAAAAATCTGCAGCGTCTTACCCCCTCTCTCCATTCCTTTATCCGTGTTTTTATTTTGGGTGCAATAAAATGTATAGGGATCCAATTACATTTTTCTCTATGCCCTACAAAGGGGTGCTTATCAATTTTATATAAAATGTATATAAAATGTATACATATTATATATATACATATATATATATATATATATTCACTGAAAAAACTTTGTTAAAGGGACGTCATGGTTAAGTTGCACTAATAAAAACCTATGAAATTCCGTTAAACATTTTTGTTAAAAGGACGTTATGGTTACAAGTAAAAACCCCTGACATGCGCCAGTTATGGTAAACTAAGCAACCATAACTTGCGCCACCACGTGCACTGCTAAGACTAACATCCAGGACATCAAAGGTGACATCACAAATATCATTGATGACATCACTGATGACATCACATGTCTAGCCCCTTCTTTTTTGTTCACTGCCATATCTCGGGCAGGTGGTTTTATTTACTGACAGTCAGAAACTTAACTTTCAAAAGGTATTACATTTATAGATATTGCTATTCGCACATGTTCTTACACTACTTTCCTTAGAATTCAATTGCATTTTATGATGTACATATATAGGGGAAGAAGCAGGCCTGAAACACAGCAATAATTTTTGTGCGTGAATACAATCATGTAGATTATACACAGTTGCTAATGATACTGCCTCTTGTTTGCTTACTTTACTCTCCATATATAAGCCCCATATTTGTATGCATTGCAGGCTATTTATGTTTTGTGTGTATTAGTAGAAATATGTAGTAAGTGATGCATTATTAGCTACTTAGTACATGTTTCACAGTACGGAAAAGTCTGATACAGAAGCATTCACCTTTTTTTTTATATAACTTTGGAACATTAAAAATATAGCACCTCTGTGGTGTATGCTGCAGCCAATACCTACATTTCTGGATGAGTAGGTCCTGTATTAGAAAGAACACTGCAATGGAATGTTCTTTAGAACACTACATTACGTAATGTAGTATGGAGTTTATTACACATCTCCCTATAATCCCTGATACTTTTTTGCCAACATTACATTCGCAACCCCTTGTATGAAAGGTAAATGCACATGTGATGTCATCAGTGATGTCATGAATGATATTTGTGATGTCATCTTTGATGTTTTGGGTGTTAGTCTTAGCAGTGCACGGTGGTGGTGCGAGTTCTGGTTGCTTAGCTTACCATAACTGGCGTATTTCAGGCTTTTTTTTCTCGATTTTACTTGTAACCAAAACTTCCTTTTAACAAACAGTTTTTACGGAATTTCATAGGTTTTTGTTAGTGCAACTTAACCGTAACGTTCCTTTAACAACTTAACCATAACGTCCCTTTAACAGCGTTTTTTCAGTGAATTTCATAGGTTTTTATTAGTCCAACTTAACCATAACGTCCCTTTAACAAAGTTTTTTCATTGAATTTCAAAGGTTTTTATTAGTGCACCTTAACCATAACGTCCATTTAACAAAGTTTTTTATTGAATTTCATAGGTTTTTATTAGTCCAACTTAACCATAACGTCCCTTTAACAACGTTTTTTCAGTGAATTTCATGGGTTTTTACCAGTGCATGCTATTTTCCTACAACTTACTAATATCATACTTACCATATATATCAATATTTGTGTCCAATTCACAAAGTGTCACCTTAAAACTCTGCCATTTCCCACCTTCTAGAATAATTTTTAACACTTTTATACACTTTCTGCAACTATTTCAACTAGTTTTGCATCCCTAGGTGTCTTCGAACATTTGACTTCATTGCGGACCTTCCCACTTCATATATATTCCACAAGCGGGAAGACAAGACGAACTGTTTCCTCCGTGTTCGAACTCTTGTTCCTGTGTGTCAATACGCTCTCGATCTGTTTTTCAAAACGAACTGTTTTTCGAAACGTGGTCTACACGGTTCGTCAAAAGTCACTGCGGGCAGCGTTCGTTTTGAAAAACAGTTCGTTTCGAAAAACAAATCGAGAGCATATTGACACACAGGAACAAGAGTTCGAACACGGAGGAAACGGTTCGTCTTGACTTCCCGCTTGTGGAATATATATGAAGTGGGTCTAACAAGACCTGAGCTATTTGCATTAGAGGCAGATTGCCTATTTCTGACGAAACGGAGTTGGTTTGGTCACACCGCTTGACTTTAAGGGATTTCTAACGTTTAGTTTCCTTGTCACATGTGAGACCATTGGAGCCTTAATGTAACCTAGCATCTCTGGCACAGTTGAGAGGCGTTTAAAGCTAAAACCTAACGTTGGCTCGATCAGACCGCTTGACTTCAAGGGATTGCCTATTTTGAGTACCCCTGAGGCACATTTGAGACTACTGAAGCCACTATTTAACCCAGCATTTCGGGTACAGATTAGAGGCTTCTAAAAGTAAAAA
Source organism: Ambystoma mexicanum (assembly GCF_040938575.1). NCBI lineage: Eukaryota > Metazoa > Chordata > Amphibia > Caudata > Ambystomatidae > Ambystoma > Ambystoma mexicanum. Next base: position 714,219,881 of record NC_090931.1, read on the forward strand.
CCATATGACTAAATGCAGTGTGGTTTTCATAATTGTGGTAAGGTTCATCCAAATCCTGATGAAGACATATATAACCAACCAAGTCGAAACTATTTACCAAGAAGCCTGTTTGATAAAGAAGATTCATATGTATGGGCACTAATAGTCGATATTTTGTCTGGAGTGAACAACTATTATCAAAATAATGGAATTGAATTTAAATTTTCTTAAATTTTGTAAAATAACTTGAACTGAATGTTTTAGGACCTTTATTAACTGAATGAATGTATGAATGCTTGATATTTAGGATGTGTTTTTATTATAAAAAAATGAATTAATTAAAAATGTTCATGAATAATTTTTATTCAAATTTAAACAAAATAAAATTGTGAATTGACCCATTACCTTCTGCCTTTTTCTATCAGTTGCTCGCTTCATCCTGACACCACCATTTGTTCTGCTATATTGTTCTGCCTCAACGTGTCAGAGATTTTGTGAGGTTCCCACCATTTTGTTGATTTCTCCATATGGAATAGCCATGGCAAAGGAACAGGAAGTTAACCAGGTAAATCTAATTCTGCCACATTTATTTCCCAGCATTTCAAATTAACTGTACACAGCAAAAATGCCTGGACATTCAGTTATCAATCTGTACCAACGTTTGTACACAAAAGTCATGGACTGATTTGCCCTGAATCAGTAGGGGATATGCCAGGGGTTAGTGGACAGGGATTAGTAAATGTTCGTTTTTATGGTTCATAGCAATTGAGTCCATAACTGATGTTGTGCAGCATCAAATTCAAATTCATCTTTTAGCTGACATGTGCTTTTTACATCCACAATGCTGACATATACTAAATGTATCCTGAGTCTCACACATGAGTCTCACACTATTGCTCACTACTGGGATCATCTTTGTTGAAATACAGAGTCCTAGTTAAAATTCAGAGCCTTGGCTAAAATTCGGAGTCCTCTCTCCCTACACTTATCTTGAAGCTGTAGAAACTCAAGAAATAACTGCAGCATATTCATTTGGCATGGAATCATTTCAGAAGAACTTACCATTATTGAGTCCAGGCTGGTGTTCTTAATTCCTTTGATGTGTTTGCATATGTCACATCTAGTCTGTTACATTGTATTTACATTTTTCATTGCAAACATTGTGTGCCGAGATAAGACTTTCAAACTGCATATAAAGTACATTCTAAAAAAGCAGCACAGTGATGGTATGTTTCTTGTGTGCTCTGTTTATTCTTGGAGATGCATAGACAGATACAAAGCTTGGGGAAATTTGATACCATCTCTGGCAAAATGAGTGTCCACCACTGCGCCCAAAGTCTGGCAATTGTAACCAGAGAGGACACAAATAAAAGAAAATAAGAGGATGCTAATTTCCCATGTTTGGATGCATGCTTTAGCAAGGAAAGGATAGGAACATCGTTGCATGCGCTTGTAGGTGGCAGTAGAAACCCAGAGATATAAAAAATCCTACAAAACCCTAAGCAAAAGATCAAGAAGGGACATTGGTGCAAATTGCCCCTTGTGTCATTGAGTCCAGGGTTATATCTGCCATAATTTGATCTACAGGTCACCTATCACCATGTTTCAACAATTCATCATCAACCCACATTTCTCCGGTTCACCATTTTGGGACGTCATTATCAGTTCACAGTTCTCCCATTGAGGCTAAAGTCAGCACCAATACTTTTGATGAATCCTTGTAGCCTCGGTTATTGCATAGCTGTGCCTGGAGAAGATTTGAATTCACAAGCACATCAACAACTGGTTGATATTGGAATCCTTCAATGCAAAATTAGCATCACACATTCAGCAAAGTCTGCAGTTTCGTTGGCCAATGGGGGTTCTTGGTGAATCTAAAAAAATCTCAACTGCCACATGTGCAATGGCTGTAGTTCATTCGAGCATCCCCGACACTGGATATTGGAATGTGTTTTCTTCCTCACAGCAGAAAGGACCAAGGAAGATCTTAAAATCAACCTGTATCACCTAATGAGTCTCTCTGAGGAATTGGAAAGCAACTGATTGATGGTTCAATGACTGTTGACAACAATAATACTGACCCACTGGTCAAGGTTTTACCTCATCCAAGGGTTTTGTTATATTCTGAGTCATTGGAATGCGAATTCCAAGGGCTAAGATAGATGATCCCAGTGTGCAAAGATATGAGAGGGAAGCTGCAACCGTGGTTGATTGCAAAAAATATTCAAAAAGGAAAGTCAATGATTAAGGAAGAACCAGTTGCCATAACTACAGATGGGGGACACCTAGCCTGGGGGGAGACAACTCTGGGTCAACAGTCACCCCACGAAAGATGGTCCCACACACAGAGCTCCAGGTCTTCTAATTGGAGGGAGTTATCTGCAATCCATGTAGCCTTACTGAAGTTTGTACATGAAGTCCTGGGGAAGATGCTTCTTTTCTGGATAGACAATATAGTGGCAAAGTGTATTTCAACCATTGCAGGGAACAAGAGCCACATTTCTGTCCAGAATAACATAGCAGCCATTTGCCTGAGTGAACTGGAAGTTAATTTGAGAGCCCTGACTGCTGTTCATATTCAAGAGGTCATCAGTCAGCCCACAGTTCCCTTCCTCCCTTGAGATGACATTATCAACAGAGGCATTTGGAATGATATGTCACAACATTTTTGTGCCAGGGATTGACCGATTCATAGCGAACTTCAATGTGCTTCTTAGCAAGTAGTGCACCTGAACACTCGATTTGCAAACCTTGGGCACAGATTTTCTGGCAATATGCTGCAGATCTCTGTTGTATGTCTTTTCTCCCTCCTCCTCATTGCTGGATCTTTGGGAAGGGGATGGGGAATCTGTAGAGGCGCCATGGTTCTGCCATAAGACCCTTCTCCTCTCCGGGGTTGGGGCTCAATCCCTTGAGGAAAACTAGTGAGTTTTTTCTGATGGCTTGAACATTGAGGACCTTTTGCAGCTAGGCATGTCCCCAGCAGCAGAAGCAATGATGCAGAAAACCATGCAGCCTTCTACCAGTGGAGTATATTCCCATCAGGTACACAAGCTTAGTGTGGGTGAGGGCTTTGCGTCCCTTGTCCTGTTCTGCTCCTGTGATTCTAGACTTTTTATTTGATATGTTCCAGAAGAGAATGGCAGATGCCAAACTGAAAGCCCAGTGGGCAGCAATGAAAGCATTCCACAAGCCTTGGTGGGTGGGGAGGTGGAGTTGTTTGGGGATCTTATTCCTTGCCTTTTTAAGGGTGTCATACTGTTCAATCCTTCCAGGTGAAACCATATTTGTTCCTCAGTCATTATTTTCTCTCTGCCTCCCTTCGAACCGTTGTAGGCAGTGGATCTGGAATGGGTGTCGTACAATAACTTATTTCTGGTTGCAATTGTTTCCACACGTATGTTGGGGTCTATGGGTGCTTTATGGTCGAAACCCACGTATTTGCAGGTTCGCTAAACACTCTATTTCTTTAGCCATGCTAAGGGGTTCTACCTAAAATGTGTTCCTCTTTCCATCTGGACCTAGAAGTAGTAATTCCGGTTTTTGGGTCCTTTGAAGGGTCAGTCCAAGAGAAGCAAGGGCCCATGGTAGATTTCAAATGGGCAGTGCCGATTTATCTGATGTATATGGAAGGCAGACTGGAGCTTTGCCAGTGTGATAATCTGTTCATAAGCTTTGGAGGGTTCATAAGTTGTAAGTTAGCAGTGTCTAGGTTGAGTAGGTGGATTCGAATATCCATAGTAAAAGCCTATGAAGGTGCAGGCAGGCAATGGGAGTACCTACAGCAAATAATAGTGGGGTGGCTATGTGTACTTCTCTTTGTACATTTATAAATCGCCACAAGATTCCTTTCCGAGGGGTTGGGGAAGCTGCAATAGGCGCTTCAATTCTATGGGTGTTGAATGCTTGAAATGTCGTACCTCTCACCGTGTTTGTGTGCAGTGCTCTGTGGTTGTGTGCTTGGGCATCTCGAATATAGGTCTTTGGCATAGCCTCACATAAGAAGACGGTGATGAAGGAGGAGAGCTGGGGGAAGTGCCATAATGATCTAGAATATTACAGTTTATGGCTTCATAAGGTTAGGGGAAAGGGGCTATGGAAAGAAAATCAATCTTGAGACGATTCTGACCAGGAGGCAAAACCTTACATATGAATGAGGTGACTGCATGCAAGCTGAGGTAATGGAAATTAGCATGCATAATTATGGCATTAATCTCCCTACCAATGATTAGATGTAATTTCAATGACATGTCTGATAGGAACCTTTGGTATCTGGCCCTATGTGTTTTACTTCAATTGAACACCTCGTCAACCAAGTAACTTTCAGTCTTCAAAGTCAAGTCACTCTATCCAGTGGTAAGTTTGATCATCTGGGTTTGATCGCATGCACTTTAAAATGTAACCTTTGTTTTTAACGAGAAAAGGCAGCTCTATGAGATGATTAGCTATGGTAATGTTTTTTGTGAACATAATCTATGCAGAATGTAGTGCGGTATGATAATGACAAAATCGCAGTATTCCAATAGCCTGTTAATTATGCCATGTGTTCTAATTGCGGGGCTATTCATGCTGGAGAGCTTTCACGGGGCCACTCACACAGATGTTATTTCACAGTAACACAAACGGAAAGGCATTTTTAGCTCCACTCTTTGTGCTTTCCTGCATAGATATTCCATGGGTGCATAAAATAGTGCTTATCCCCAGATGGACATAATTGGAGTGAATAACTCTCCTCAATAGCTTGTACTACAAAAGCATGGCTTGCAACAATATGCTGCAAGCAGAAAAGAATAAGCGGATTATGTTGCAGTGCAGTCCAGCAGTGTTCCTGGAACACGAAGTGTCAAGTGTGTGCAATTTTACCACATACCTTTTCACGCTGTTCCATCTGCCTCATTGTGAAGGATTCAACTCCGACCCCTCCCCCCCCAAAATAAGATATGTTTGTGTTTTCCGAGTCAGCTCATTTCCGACATTTAAAGGGATGGATCTCAGCCTTATAAAAGATATAATGAAAACATGTGCACATATATGTTCAATGAAAACACGTTTAGTTTGAAAACAGTAAAGATGAACAAAACATTGCAACAAATTCACTTAAAACACCTCCGTTGATTTGGGGGTCGGGCCATAATGGCCACAATCAAGCTATGGACTCCCATGGTGCTGGCCACTATAATTTATGGTGCGAAAATATGAGCAATGAAACACTTTTGCGCCTCCCAAAAAGTACTCGATAGAGCATATCTTTCTTGAATTTAATATCATCAGAATAGATGCTGAACTTAGGGGTTTGCTAATTAAATCTGTGCTGGAAATATGCAAATGCCCAGCTGTTTTCCATTCGGGGGATTTCTAGGCATGCTGCAGCATTATCGTAAATCTCTGATGGAAGGTTGCACAATTTAATTGATATTAAGAGTGCATCTTACCTGGGAGAGGCGATTGAAGTACAGAGTTACCCAAAGTACTCATATGTAATTCATGCTTATAGTAGGGAAGAATGCATTACTGATCTTGCCACTAAAAGCCATTGTTCTTTGTTCATGCAATACATCTTACAGCGCAACTCTTCGCCTCAATACATTGATGCGTATTTAGGAAACCTCTCTGGGAATATATTAAAATTAAATGTAACATCACTACTGCCCTGGAAGCCATTGGTGCACAAATGCACATCTCCAAGGTTGATCAAATGTGTAGACTGTGCGGGGACCAATGCATTGAAAGTGTCCAGCCTCTGTTGCAGGAATGCATTTCATTGGTACATATTAGAAATAGTCATTGTATGGCTTTGGGCGCGGCCACGTCTATTAATATGAATGTTGGGATAGTGTGGACCATCTTCATGAATGGGAATGATATTGGCTGCATTTACCATCTTATGAGGCTTTGGCATAGCATCAAGAATATCTTGCGGGTTTGGAGTCATAGTTCTGTATTCATTCAACCCGGTATTATAGTTTGCATACATAATGTTGACTTCTGTGTTTCTTCGTTTCTGTGCTATTAATGCTTCATAGATGTCTCAACATTTATCATTTTACATGTATTCATTTATTACTTATGTTTCTTATAATCTTTTATTTGTTATTGGTTGATTTATTATTAGAAAGTATGGATTAAAAGTTAATTTACATTGTTGACTATACAAAAACCCATGTTTCTATTTCTATCTATTCTTATTCTTTTTTACCACTACATATAACTATTATTCTTTGTTTGAAATACCTGGTATAGGATTGCCTGCAATGAGGTACTTTGCCTGCAATGAGGTATTGTAATTGTTCATTAATGTTTATTTTAAGTTGTGTAAGTTGACTAGCAGAAAGTGACCGTAGTTCGCACAGGTGCTGTAGACACACATGATAACACTCTCATCAATTGTTGACAAACACGGAGCAAACGTGGGGGAGGTGCGAATTGGTGTGCTGCAGTATAATGGGTCTTCTGTGCTCTCTCCCCAGCTGTCGCCTCACCCTGGCACAGTGCTGTGTGTTACGGTGCATTGTGGTGCAGATATCTTGGAAATGGTGCGTCCTGGGGCCTTGAGACATGTTTTTAGGATCTTCAGGGCCCTTCAAGTTTTGTTCCTGGCATCACGATGGGTTAAAATGAGCTTTGTCCGGTTTTCTATGACCACATTGATGTTTTGCGTGTTGCAGTGCAAATATCTCAGCAACAGTGCACCCTAGGAACTTGAAACGTGGTTTTCAAGGTGGGACGTTGAGGTTTTGTTCCTCGCGTCCAGATGCTTGAAAGGAGCTCTGTCCGTTCCATCTACGACCACCTTGATGTTTCGCGGTTCCAGGCAACCATCTCATGTGCGCCGGGGAACGGGGTGGGGTGTCCACGTGTAATGTAGCCAGTGACATCCGGAGAGTCCTAACAGGTAACTGTGAAAAATGTTGTGCAGATTGGTGGAACGTTGTGGGATTGTATGAGGAAAAAAAAAAGCGATTTTCTTTGTTATATATAGATAAGTACTACAAATGAATGCTACACTCATATTCATATGATACTTCTGTATCAGTGTATTGTTCCATGTTATGTTGTTATTGTTGAGTGTAATAAAATATAATATGTATCAAAACAGGCAATTTGTATAATTGTATAATCTATAATGTCATACATAATGTAATTATTGATCTCATCAGTGATGTCTTGTATGATATAATTAGTAACACTATCATTGATGTCATCAGTGAGGTTGAGAGATGTAATTAGTGATGCCACCAGTGATGTTATTTATGATGTTATCTGTGATGTCATCATTGTGGTCATACTGTGCGCAACAGGGGGTGCACATAGTTAACGTGCAGTTGCTTGAAATGCGAGTGCTGAATTTCAGGGATTCTGTTGTGTAAAACTCTCTCTTAACTAATGTTTTTTCACTGAATGCCAAGGGTTTAGTGATACTATAGTTTCCTCAGGGCCCACTAGCCATGTCCTTTGGCTGTGGCCACTGTACATGCTGCACCATTAGTTTTCTTTTGGACCCACTAGGCATGGCCTTCAACCATGGCCAATGGCCATGGCCGAACATGTTGCATAGTTTCTTGAGGTCTTACTAGTCATGGCCTGTGGCCATGGCCACTGTACATGTTGCACCAGTAGTTTTGTTTTAGGCCTCCTCAACCATGGCCAGTGGCCAGTGGCCACGGCATACAGCTGTGGCCTCTGTACATGTTGCATCAATAGCTTCCTTTTGGGGCCATTGGCAATGCCACACCATTAATTTGTTACCAAACACCCGTTGCACCCAGCTCAGCAGATGTAGGCAATGTTAACCTTTCTTTTTCTAATGCCCTATTCCCAAGATAATTTCACAGTAATCATTTCCAATAACAGAAATTCTTGCCAATTTCTTTGATAACGTGAAAAAATGCTCGGAATTCAAAAGTCTTACCATGTCCTCACAGGCACCTAGTATGTGTCCCCCTTCTTTTTTCCATGTCCCCTCACTCCACTCAATTACTTCCTTCCTCCCTAGCCCTCTCCCAGTACCCCCTATCACTAATCACTTTGTGTGACACACATTGCTTACAGCATTGTAGCTATATTCTTGTGAGATTCCTGCGGTCTTCCCCAGATAAACTGAACATGTTCTTCCCATAACTGGCTCCGCAACCCACCTCCAAATCCTCAACCTCACATGGTGTCTTCTTTCCTACTCCAGATCCCTAGCCTCCTGTGATTCTTATTGCTATTACTATTTGCTATAGCTGTAGCGTTAGCTATTTATATAGTGCCTATGGCTAGGGCCACTGTCATTCAAAACAATTAGTTTTCCCCTAAGAGTGACTACATAAACAGAAGAGTTTTGACTCTCTTGATGAAGTCGAGAAGGTTATTAGACTCTCTAAGATCATGGTGTGAAGTACCTGGTCACATTGAATCTGAGTTCATGGTTGTGGTCTTTCACTTCTAGTTCTTCTTTTGTCGTCCAGAGTTCCAACCATTGGTAAGTATGGTATAGGGGCTGACCCCCGAGCTCCCCTATGGGATAAACAGATCAGGAACTCGGCCACCAACTCCCCACACCACACAGCAGCTATTCCCCGATTAACATGGTGTAGAGACAGGCCAAAGCGCTGGTTGGGAAAGCTGGTAACAGCTGTGCAAATGTAGAAGACTTAGCACCAGGAGGCAGTCACAGAAGGCAACAGGAGACCCCATAATGGCCAGATGGACAATGACTGGAGACCAGCGGCAGGCACTCGCCAAAGCAACCAGAGGCTGGGAAGAGCAGAGTTAGCCAGCATAGAGTAACAGGGTAAGTTAGTAGAGCGATGGCAGGCAGAGAGCAGAGATAAGAAAGTGCATAACAGAATGCAAGGACTCAAGAACATATAGGATGAACTGTGCGGAGTCCATTGAACGTGTCTGTACCAGGGAAAACCAGGTTTAAATAGCCCACTGCCCCTGTGATGTGATCATTGAAACGGTCATAGCAACAAAGGATGCTGTGCCTGTAGCTTAGGCACAATGATGCAGAGTGCAGGCCTCTGCACATGCGCACTTCAGATCGTTATGGAGGCACCCATGCCATCCGGTTCCCACATTACAGATCCGCCAGCGTGGATGCAGTTTCCAGGTGAGTAGCCCTGGGTCGCGGCGGTGACAGGCCCGGGGCATAACATATGGGGTAGTTCATTCCAAAGCTTGATAACCTCCTTTTTCCTCCTCGAAATAGAGTTTTGAGTTCTTTCATTTTCGTTTCAATCACTTGTATTGAGCACAAAAAAATGGCAGGTTTTCATTTCGGCAAAGCCTCTCTGCTGCAAAGCACCACAGCCAATATATATAACGTTTCTAAGTAGCAGGGGACACCCCATGCCTCTGTCAAATATTTTCAAAACTATGGGTTTGATTTACCCCATACAAGTCAAGGAAATTACGTCAACAATTTGTGCCCAATTTGTTTCTTGTTTGGTCTAATTCTGCCGTGGGGTGTTCAAAAACAGTACTTTTTCTCTATGGGAAAATTAATGGGAATTGGTTGAAAACAGCAGTATTATGTTTTGTTAATAACATTTTCATTTTGTAACAAATTATTCACAAAATCTCCGATTTAGGGGGTGCCCCTGCCAAAATATTTGTATGGAAAATGTCATGCAAATCCATCCAGCAAGTCAAAAGTTATTAGCCTCTCTCAGCCTCTCTGCTGGAAAGCACCAAGCCCAACATACATATTTTAAGGAGCATGGGGCACCCCATTCTCTCTAGAATAGTTTAGAAACTACTGGAAGGATTTACCCCACACCAGTCAAGGAAATTAAGACAACAGTTTCTGCCCAAGTAGTTTCTTATTTGGTCCAAATCTGCCCACCGGTTTTGTGCTACTGCTGTATTTCTTTAAATATAAGGCTACAATGGCACTGCATGGGCATTTCATACAGTGCACAAGTCTACGAAAATCTATGTGTAACATATGAGGAAGTAACCAGTTTTGTCATACCACAGGGCTAGATGCATATGCTATAAAGAATGTTGTAACATCAAAAGGAAAATTACTATGGATTGGGGTTTGGGACACGCTATATACTCCAATGTAATGACATGTGACACTGCATACTAGTAGATGGAACCATGTGACATTGTGTGTATAACTAGATGAAACAGTACACTCACCTATGTCTTTGTATTGGATGAGTGGCATTGTGTGCATTACCTCCGTTTTTTTAGCACATAAATTATACTAACATATGTTTCCTTTACCTCATCCCAACATTTACATTCTACATTTTTTACCACTCATTTCACCACAAGCACCCGTGGTAGACATTATACAGCACATGGGTGTCTTTTACTAGATGCCTCTCTCTTATCAACTCCATCCGTCCCAGTGCTCAAACAAAGGTTATATATTTATATTTTCTTATCAAAAAGCATACTAATTAGCCTGGGATTTCGGATTGTACCAACAAGGCACATCACCATATTATGCTAGAATATCTGGTGTGTGTGCAGCACTATACCAGGAGATTTTTGACAATTGCAAGATGGCTGTTCGGTAAACCAGGATGTTGGGATGATCTTTGTTTTGGCACTGTTACTTAGTAAGAGGGATAAGCCATGGTAGAGTTACACAGTAGGTGCAGCGTCGGATCCATACAGCGTTTCATTAAGGTAAACCTCTGCATTTTGTAAGAGCTAGTACACAGCACGCACGGCACCTGTTGGTCATTCATGTATGCATAGTCATAGAGCTAGTGTACAGCACACACGGCCCCTTGGGTCATATATGTATGCATTGCCTATGCAGTTATACCTACAGGCTTGCATGTTGCTGCATACAACCTCAGAGCTCCTCGTGTTTCTCCGACTATTATTTATGAAAGAATTTTGCCACATACATAACGGGACAGTAACGCCCCGGGCTGCATCTATATATATGTATATATAAAATGTCCTGTGGTAGCGGTTGAGTAGTTATGGTTATGTTGCTCAACTCATAGGAAGAGCACTTTTTGGGCGGCTTATAACTTTGCTCCCCCTGTACAAATCCTTACCAATTTTTGCAAAGAAAGTACATGGCCCGCTCTGAAGTTTGCTGAAGTTTCGTCAAGGGGGGCAAAGTTATAGGGGGGGTCCCAAAAATGTGTTTTTTTCCATAGACAAAATGGAAAAATAATTTGCTCACACCTACAGCCTAAACCGCTGGATGGATTTTCACCAGATTTGCGGCTTGGTCCCAAAAGCGTGCTTTTGTAAATGTGGTGTTAATCCATCCAGTAGTTTTCTTTAAAACAGGTCAAAAGCACATAAAAATAGTGATTTCTGGGTTCGGTCCGCGGACTCACTTCCCTGTTCGGCCCATGGACGTGCATCCGATTGGCCTAGAGGGAGACGTGATGTCCGCCGATATCGGACACGCCCACTGATTGGATGGTGAAAAGCATAAAGTGCAAACAATTTTTTGAAATGCCCACCATGATGGATTGCGGACAGCCACCAGTGTCCACAGATATCGCAGGAAAAACATATTAAAAAACACAGCATTGCATTCGTCAAACTTATCAAACAATCTCTGGGGAGGTGAGGGTTGATGAGGATGGGATGGGATATGGCTGTAAGAAGCCAAAAAATTGTTGTTTTTCATCCCCGAATTCTGTGAACAGTCTCAGTGTTTGAGTACAGCCCTGTGATGTTCGCAGACACTTCAGAAGTTTAGGCACATTTATGCCTATTTCTGCATTACAGGGTTGGTGAAAAGCAGTTTTTGGATGGATTATAATGTTGCCACTCAATGAAACTGCATACATTTGTAATTCAATTCTACATCTGATTCTGAATGGTTTTGCACAGTTTGGTGGGATTCTGTCAAGAGGAGGCAAATGTGGAGGGGGTCCCAAAATATTGTAAAGGTTTATAAATGTGATCCCATTTGACGAATCTAAACAAAAGTTTGAAAAAAAAACATTTTAGATCTAGATAAACACATTTTTGTAAAGTTTGGTGGGATTTTATCACGAGGTGGCTAAATTAATGGGGGTGTCTCAAAATTGTAAATGGATTATAACTTTGTTGCTGTTTGACGAATGTGGACAAATGTTTCCCGAAAGATTATAGGCTCAACTTTGAATGTTTGTGTAAAGTCTGAATGGGTTTTGTCAAGTGGGGGCTAAGTTATATCACTATTGTATGTACATATATTTTGACACTTTTGAAACAATAAAACATGGGCGAATTTCCAGCAAACTCATGTAAGGAGCATTGGTAAGGACCTTAAAACATGGTTTTGTAAATGTGCCATGTTTTATTTTTTGACAAGTGTCATAATGTAGGTACAAAAAATAGCGATATACTTTTGGTGACTCAGGTACAGCCTGTGTCCATGGGCAGTGGCCAGATTGTCTAGGTCATGGCATAAGGTAATGACCTGGAAAATCTGTTTACTGGCCATGACCACGGGGGATGACAAATGGGGTTAAAGTGGCCATGTCCACCTGGGACGGGCTATGTGGTAAAATTATTCGAAAGTGGGATATGTTTGAAAGGGAAAATACATTGTTCTCGTCGTAATAAGCTCATAAGGTTCTCTCTTGGCCTTCTGCAGGCTGACATGGAAAGGGAATAGGGGCTCTGTACGTAGCCCTGCCTTTCCTTTCCATGGTGGCCATCTTGGAAAAGGATATTCCTTCCTACAGTGGGAAGAAAATCCAGGATTACCGCTTTGGGAACTAATGGTCTTCATCCCCCATTGCAGGGGCTGGAACGGGGGTTAATTGTCCAGAGCCCTCATTATCGGCCCTCGCTCCCTTTGTGCCGATAACTTGGGCTGCCGGGCCGTTAGCCCCTGTTCCAGTCAACTGGAACGGGGGATGAACGTCACATTATTCCCATTAGCATAACACAAAATGCTAATGGATATGTTGGAAAAACTCATTGAGTCTATGTACTTTATTGAGAAATGTAAAGTAGATGGAGGCTTTAAGATTTTTTTTTAGTTCTATTCTTTAACTGTGAAAGGTGGTTCCTAGAGGAATCTTCCTTTTGTTGTTGTTTGATGTATTTATTTTTGTTTGCAGGGGAGGTTAGAACATAAGGTGGGAGGGAAAGGAGAGAAGAGGAACCAAGCACTAATATGGAGGGGCAGGAGGACAGGGGAATGAAGATGTTGTGCATTTGTTACTTCTATGGTAGGGGCAGTGTTTCTCATGCTCCTTGATTACAGCTTTCAAAACACTTCGAAATTGCTTCCCCTGCAGAGTGGTGTGTGGCAGTATATACAGAGGACTGTTGTATTTGAAAGATATGGTTCAACAGCCTCTTTTTTTGCTTGCAATGTGTTGTTAAAGTATTGGTTGAGGAAGATGAGGTGGAGGAAGACAGCCTACTACTTGCTAAGAAAGAAACAACCTTTCTGAGAGCATTGTGGTCATTGGATTTGGTGTGGCAGCACATGGAGGTCGTCCTATAGGATTACTGTCCGGGGAGTCCACGACAGAATACAAAGTTGCACTCAGTGCATTTTACTTTGGTAGCTTTAGCCTTTGGTACATTCTCAACAGTGGTAAAGAACTCCCACACCCATGATTCTCGCTCGGTGCTAGAGGTAGGCACTTCCTCTACCTCATGTTCTTGGTCATCTTCATTGTCTTTGGAAGTACTGTTTTTTTTGTTGTATAGGTTTTCCAGCTGGTGGTGGCTCTTGGGGGGGAGGCATGGCGATAGCTGATGCCCTTTTGAGGGATAAATAGCAGTTTTGCTATTATTCTTCCAAGTATGTGCATTGTAGTAGATTGTTAATGGATAATGAGTAAGTTTAGGTGTAGCAGATGTGCAAGGGTACATTTTGAGCTTGGTCAGATCAGTAGAAAATGCAGTTCCGAACTGTCCTCGAAGCACAGATCTGATCCCGAAGCGTGGACGTGTTGGCGGAACGTCATCATGCCACACGCGAATGCATGGTCATGTGGCACTGTCCGGGAGGTCTGTGATGACGTCAGACATTCGTGGACATCAATCGACACAAAAACAAGTAGGAGGTTGTCTTCCTCCACATCATCTTCCTCAACCAATACTGTAACCACACAGCCTACTTCTGTGGGACACCAGTTACTTGCAAGCAACAAAAGATGCTCTTGATCCATTTTTTTCGAAGACAACAGTCCTCTGAACATACTACAACAAAACATTCTGCAGAGGGAAGCACTTTCGAAGTGCTTTTGAAGCTGTAATCAAGGAGCATGAGAAACACTGCCCCCTACCTTAGAAATAACACACGCGCATCATTTTCGCCTGTCCACCTGACCCTCCATATTTGTGTTTGGTGCCCCTTGCTGCATTTCCCTCCCCACCTTTCGTTCTAAGCTCTACTGCCAAAAAAAAAAAAAAATCCGAAAACAACAAAACAAATGTTCCTTTTGGAACCACCTTTCACAGTTAAAAAATAGAGCTAAAAAAATGTATAGACTCCATCTACTTTACATTTCTCAGACAAGTACATAAACTCAGTAAGATTTTGCAACATTTCCATTTGCATTTTGTGTTATATTAATGGGAATATTGTGGCGTTCATCCCCCGTTCCAGGGACTGGAACAGGGGATAACGGCCCGGCAGCCCAAGTTATCGGCACAAGCGAAGCGAGGGCCAATAATGAGGGCTCTGGACCGTTATCCCCTGTTCCAGCCCCTGGAAAGGGGGATGAAGACCACGGTGGATACCGGCCAAGCAGCCCAAGTTATCAGCCCAAGCAAAGCCAGGGTGGATAACGCAGTCTCCGGACCATTATCCCCCATTCCAGCACCTTTAATGAGGGATGATGGCCATTAGCACCCTCAGTTCCCAAAGCTGGAACCCAGTGTGCTAAAAAAGGATTTTCCAAGATGGCCACCATGGAAAGGGAAGATGGGGTTCCATACAGTGCCCCTCTTCACTTTCCATGGTAGCCTGCAAAAGGCGGAGAGAAAACCCTATGACCATATTACTACGAGCACATTTTTCTTCCCTTTCAAACCTATCCCAATTTCGAACAACTTTACCACAAAGCCGGTACCAGGTGGACATGGGCATTTTAACCCCATGTGTTGTCCCTCGTGGTCATGGCCAGTAGCCAGATTGTCCGGATCATGACCTTATTACAGACAATCTGACATCACTATTTTTATGTACCTACATTATGACACTTGTTCAAAAATAAAACACGGGCACAGTTGCAAAACCATGCTTTCAGATCCTTGACAATGCTCCTTCCACAAGTTTTCTGGAAATCCACACATGTTTTATTTTTTTCAAAAGTGTCAAATGTATGCACATACAATAGTCATATAACCTAGCCCCCACTTGACAAAATCCATATTGACTTTATGGGCCTCATTACACGGTAGGCGGTGAGCCATGGCGCTATTAGCGCCATGGCTCATGCCGGTAAAATACCGGCACCACCTTGGCGGAAAGGGGATTTACCGCCCCATTCCAAGGTTGGAGGGGCGGTAAATCCCCCTTCCACCATTGCCCTTCCCCATTCCCATTTCTGCCCCATAGGGCTCTATGGGAATGGTGAAGGCGCTAATTACGGCACCGCAATTTTGCGGTGCCGTAATTAGCTCCGAGGGCCCTTAGCGGGTTGGATTTTAACGCCTGCAAAAAGCAGGCGTTAAATCCCCCAACCCGCAAAGGGACCTCGTAGTAAGGTGGTAAGGATTTACCGGTACCGGTATTTTACCGGTACCGGTAAATCCCTACCGCCATCCGTGTAATGAGACCCTATGAAAACATTTGTATCTAGATCTAAAATCTTTTTGCAAACGTTTGTGTAGATTTTTCAAATTGCACCACATTTATAAGCCTTGACAATATTTTGTGACACCCCTGCTAATTTTGCCCCCTCTTGACAAAATTCCACCAAAAATTGCAAAAACATGTATATCTAGATCTACAATGTTTGTGCACATCTTTGTGTAGGTTCGTTAAATGGCACCCCATTTATAAGCCTTTAAAATAATTTGGGACCCCCTCCAATTTTGACCCCTCTTGACAGAATCCTACCAAACTTTGCAAAAACATGTATACCTTGATCTATTATTAGTTCCCCAACTTAAGTGTAGATTTGTCGAATGGCACCTCATTTATCAGCCCTTTATTTTATTTTGGGCCCCCCTCTTATTTCGCCCCCTCTTGACAGAAACCCACCAAACTTTGTAGACTCATTTGTAATCAGGTCAAGAATATAAGTCCAACATTTCATGCACTTTAATTGAGTGGTGCCAAAGTTATAAGCCATCCAAGAACTACTTTTCACCAACCCTGTAATGCAGAGGTGTCCACGAACTTCACAGGACTGTTCGCGAACATCCAGACTGTTTGTGGACTTTCGTGGCAAAAACACCAGTTTTTTGCTTCTTGCAGCCATATCCCATCTCATCCTCACCACCCCTCACCTCCCCAGAGATTATTTGATAAGTTTGACAAGTGTAATGGTGTGTTTTTTAATATGTTTTTACATCAATGTCCGCGGATACTGGCTGCTGTCCGCAAATCCAAGATGGACAGCATTTCCAAAAATCTGACGCACTTCACGCTTTACACCATCCAATCAGCAGGTGCATCCGATGTCCACAGACACCCCATTGCCCTCTAAGCCAATCAGAGTCCTGTCCGCGGAGTGAACATAGAAGTGTGTCCGCGGAGCAGACATAGATGTCACACATTTTTTGGACCGACTTTTTGGTTCTTTTAAAAAAACTACTGGACGGATTTCAACCAAATTTACAAAAGCACGCTTTCGGGACAAAGCCACTGCTCCTGGTGCAAATTGGATGAAAATCCATCCAGCAGTTTGGGCTGTATGCATTAGCAAAGTTTTTTCTGCATTCAGCCTATGGGAAAAAAATTAATTTTGGGACCCCCCCCAATAACTTTGTCCTCCTTAACCAAACCTCACCAAACTTAGCAGAAACATTCAGAGTAGGCCAGACAACTTTTTTTTGTGCAAAGTTTGGTAAGGATTCGTCCAGGAGGAGCAAAGTTATAAGCTGCCCAAAAAATGTTCTTCCTATGGGTTTAGCAACTTAACCATAACTACATGGCCGCTACCGCCGCCATGTAATATACTAATTATATTAAATAACTCTCTGAGACCTTCATGGCCCTTCACTGCTATGGATGTACAAATTACTGCCATGGATAAAGAAATAGGCAGTATACATTGGATGTGGAAGCTTTGAATTTTTTGTGCCACCCTAGATATATATATCACATGCCATGTAGGTTAAACCTTGCTAATTGTTGTAGGTATGACCTAATGAACAGTTTCTGGCAGTAAATCTGCAGCACCACCGTCCTATTTAGTAAGGTGTGCCACCTAAGTGACTGGCCACCATACACATGTAAGAGTGTTTATATCATTTTTTGTTCACTGGTTGATATTCGTTATTTCTAGCCACAAATGTATTTATTTCATTTATAGGCTTGGGTGACTGGCAACTGCATCCACAATTAGTTTGAGTGGGACAATTGGTATCCCTGCTCACGGGTCTGGCTACTACCACACTACATTTGTATGACATTGCCCAAAACTATACCTACAAAAACAATGTTACACCAAATGAGACAAATGGCAAATATTCAGTCTCAACTTGTGAAGGAAGACAAGTGAAACTCACCAAGCCCAGTCTAATTAATCATATAGAGTTATTTCAATCTCCACAACATGGAGAACTGTATTACATGGCCCTACTCCAACGTTTTAAACCTATAATTATTAGGTGACTATGACTCATTTGAAGCTGCATTCAAAGCAAATGAAAGCAGTATAACAAATAATAATTTCAAACAATACAAACACATGTTGGACACTGAAGAAATTGAAGTTCAGCTAGACAAAGACACTCCTGAGGGCAGTCAACCTTCCCTTACAGGAAGACAAGAACCACTTGGAGAACCACTCATTCTAAATGAAGCAGAAATAGCTATGACTGAGGTAGAAAATATCATGTATTAATATAAACAATCTGAAGAAGACTTGTCAATGCTCAAATCAAAACTAAATGATGAACACCTCACTATTTATCTAGAAGTCACTGAAGAAATTGAACATGGTTTTAAACATGAAACTAAAATCTGTAGCTGTAAAAGTAAACCTCTGATCATATATGTAAGGGTGAAGCTGGTTCTGGTAAAACATTTTTAATTAAAATAATCAGCAAATTTCTACAAAACTTAACAAACAATAACCTTTGGGCTGTAGTAACGGTACGACATCCTTTCATCGCGGGATGTTTTTTCATGGGGTTTTTTACCATGAATTTCTTTTTTTAAAAAACCATTGAATTTTTGGGAAAATTAGGGGTTTGGGGGGCTAATCCCCCAAAAATAATAAAAAAATTAAATGTTTTTTTTGTAAAGAAATTGCAGTAAAAAACCCCACGAAAAAACATCCCGTGATAAAATGTCATGGAACCGCAGTAACAGCCACCACAGGTTTAGCTGCCTACAACATAAGTGGTGTAACTTTACACCGACTACTGCTCCTCCCCATAGAACACCAAAAGAAAATAGAATACCACAAATGATCAGCAGAAGCTGCAACTGAAGTATGCAGAATTCAAAAATAAATTAAAGTGCTCCTGATAGATGAAGTAAGCATGGTTTCATCTCAGAATGCAAGCATTCATAAAAACCAACTACGAAGAACTGTTTGGAGAAAAACATGTTATTGATTTCTGAGACCTCCTACAGTTAACACTAGTGAGGGGTCAACCTATTTTCAAAACATTAGGACACAAACAATGCCACAATGCCCTTGGCCACATTTGAAATGTAAATCTCTGGCAATATTTTCACTACAGAGAACTAACTCAAAACATGCGCCAGTCTGCAGACCTCACCTATGCTAACATTTTTAAAAGCATTAGAACTGGTCTAAGTAGGCAAAATCCATCTTAAATAGTAGACTAATACAGGAGCTATGTGGAAGAAACACATCTGCTCCTGAGGTCATGGAAAAATTAACTCAACAAAATCTAAAATACATGTCCTTAATGCCAAGCCTTGCAAGCTGTAGTCAATTCAATGAAACAATGTTGAAAAACGAAATGCAACTCATACAGCATATCAGCTCCACAGACAAACTAGAAGTGCATGGCATGACACTTCCTATGTGTCAACAAGCAATAGCACAACCAAATAGCTAAGAAAAATGTATCTCCCACACATCTACTTTAGTGAAAATATTTGATTTGTGTCTAAACTGCAGAGTAATTCTAAACGTAACCTTGATGCAGAAAAACGTTTAGTTAATGGAGCAATTGGCACAGTTGTTGGCTTCCAAACCTATCTACATGACAACAACATTCAGTTTGTCAACATCCACTTTGACAAACTTCCAGAAGTTAAAATAATTGGCTGGACAATAGCACGTTTCCTTCTTTTCAAAGACATGTATGTACACAGAGAGCAATTTCTTGTATATGCTGTCACTATTCGAAAATCACCTGGTATAACCGTAGATCAAGCACTGATTGACATTGGCAGCACAGTCTTTAAAGAAGGTATTAGTAACGTAGCACTCTCACGTCTGCATACACACAACAGTTTATTCCTAGTTAACTTTGATGCAAACAAAGTCATCGCTGAGATTCCTTGCATCCCAGAGTACAACAAGATACGGCACTATACACCCCCATCTAGATATGTACCCAGTACCTCAAAAAAAGAGTAATACACAAACAGAATCTATAACAGATCTTCCAACGATACTGCTAAAGAAACAACAATCAACTCCTTTTGCATCAAAAAATACAACCACAAAACTGTCTAGTACAAAGTCAACTGCACGTCCATCAGAAAAGACACACACTCCATAAAGATCTGCAGTACCATCAAACGATCTACCAACAGAATTGCTTGGATCAGTTGTGTTTTCAAATGCTCTTCCTTCATAGAAATGCCACAAATAACCCTGAAAACACTTTTAGTGTTTCAGGTATAAGGCAAGAATTGGACTACTGTGCATGAATGGTAAAATTGACCGCAACAAAACAGGAAGATCCACAAGAATTGCAAATGTACTTACTAAAAGTACTGGAAACCAAAAACATCCCTATGAATGAAATATTTCAGATTTCATACAAATGGAAACATACATGCACTGTCTGCAACCATGTTTCACAAGATCACATCCCTAATGAACCATTCGTATATGTATCCATCCCAAATTCTGAATCCATTCCATTTCACCAGCTTCTTCAGAATGCTAATCATGTAATATTATGCTCTTTTCGCAATTCAGACAATCATTCCACCATACAAATAAACTAACATAGCCAATATGTCATACTAATGCTTCTAAGGTACAATGCAGATGGTAGCAAAATGTAAGCTTTCATAGTCATAGCAAAGAAAAAGAAAAAGAGGTGATGGCTGGAAGAGGTTTGGAATGAATCTTAACCTCTGGCATTGCTCTGGGCAACCCTCCAGACCATCGTTCTTCACCTGCAAAGCCATTACAAAAGGGGAAAGACCATTTGCAAATCATGCTGTACTATATTTTCGGACCACCTCCATGCAGCGCCACCTCAAGTCAAATCACAGGGGAGCAATGAGAAAGGTGGTACCTTTCAAAGGGACGAGTAAGCTGACACCTTCTACATCATCCTCATCATCTACTCCTGTCACCACAAGGGGCACTGCTGTGGGGTAGAGGATCCCAGCGGAACTGACCCAGGCCATATATAACAATGTCGACCCTTACCTTTTGAGGGTCACAGTACTGTGTATGTACTGTGACACACCGCTCTGTAAGGGGGAGCAATTTCGGAGTGCTTTTGAGGCCACTGTCAAGGAGCATGAGAAACACTCTCTCCACCTTCCCCTTCTTCCATGTGGTTGGCACACTTTGCCTCCCTTCTCTCCCCTGCCTTGCATCTCCTGCAAAAAAAGCCCAAAAAATTATATACAACACAAAAAACACACGAAAAAAGGTTCCTTTAGGAGCCACCTTTCACAGTTGAAAAAGAAAACTAACAAACAAAATGACAGGCCCCTACGCAGCCTGTGGAGTCGCGGGCAGCGTGGTAGTCCATGGACATCGGAGAAAAATGTGTGTGGTGGTGGCATCAAAAACATTTAACTCTTTTTTGTGGAAAAATAGTGGCTCTGAAATTTGTATTTTTAGCTTTTATAATATGTTTTAATTTTTAAAGTAAACTAAAGAACATTGTACTAAACTTAATATTTCTTTAAACTTGCAAAAAGTTGTCATTTTTTTCCCAGTGTTTCCATGTATTTTAATTTTGTACCTACTGAAAAAGGCTTTGTATATTTACAAACACTGCTTCAAAGCATTCTGAATGTTTTGCCGAAAAATCTGATTACCCGCATCAGTAAGATGTACTCCATCTCTGCGGAAAGTTTTGGCAATGTCAAATTTAATAAGTTCATTATGAAAAGAGGTCATGCCAACATCTCCCAAAAATGCACACACAGCCTTACTGACATTGCACCTCACTTTCTCCATTTGTGGACCGAATGAATTTGAGCACATCCACATCTGTCTATGGGCAACGCTAGAAAAATTAATTCTTGAATAGGGGAACATTTCCTTCAACTTTCTGACCATATGAAATTCCAGTCAGATACCTGTTCCCTCCACAATGAACAATGAAAATGTCCAGATGTTTTAGTGTGACCATATTTACACAAAATGGGAGCAAGTCCATCCACTTCATGCCACACACTCCATACCATTCTACATGAAAATAATTAAATCCAAGATTTTCAGCCATTCCACAGTGCTCAACATACACCTTCAGCCAATGGGTCCACGAGGCCCCCAAAATGCATACACTCTGCCTGTTGAAAGAAATAGCAATAGTCATCTGCAGTCCTCTCAGCAAACAAAGCTTCTGCCACCCTCTCTCCTTGAATACCACACCAAGGAAAACTGATTGGCTAATCCCCATGACAGGCATCCTCCAAAGACCTGGCTGTGGCAAGTGCAATCTGCGGATTAGTGCAATGTCTGCTTACAAAATCCCTAATTTAAGGGTGTGGGGAGATGTATACTTACTTTAAAGAATTTAGTGTACAATGGTGGCTCTTAAAATAACCTTTTTTGGGGTATTTTTCATTTTTGATATTTTTTGTGGGCTTTTTAGGTTTTTATTTCCCACAACTACTTATAAATGTTTTCACATGCAATCTACATAATTTTTACAGTAATTTCTGAGTGAATTTTGAATGTTTAGGGGAAAGATTTGATTTCCAAAATGAGTCAAAGTCATGTCATCACTCCAGAAATTGTGTGCAGCATCCACCACAATGTTCTCATTTACAAAAGATGCCATATCAACACCATTCAAAAATGTACATACATCTTTTTTAAAAAGGTTCCTTCCTGCTTCTTGTTGAGGATAAAACACATTGGTGCATCTCCATACTGCCCTAGGATGTATTTGTGAAAAGATAATCTTCCCACATGGACATAGTTCCATTAATGCTTTCAGCATATCTTTCAATGCAATCTGCAAAGATATTGCACTAACGTAGCCCAAACTATTCCCGCCACAATGTACCACAATCAAATCTTGACAGTGAAAATGAGACATACTTTTGCAAAATGCTAATAAACTCACCCAGTTTTGGCCAGGCACACTTTACCAACATACCTACACTCCCTCCAATCCATTGTTATTAGAAATGCCACACATTTCTGTCTACCTTTTCAGACTAAGCATTCAAGAATCTCCCACCACCCACACAGTAAGCCTTTTCATAGCAATAGCCACAGCCATCTTTCCTACAAACAGCAATAAATAGGACTTCTACCCTCTCTTCCTATAAACCACAACCAGAATACCTCTTTGGCTAATCCCACAGTCCCCTTTCCATGCCACGCATCATTAAAATACCTGCATGTGGCAGGCCCTGTCTGCGAACTACCGCGCTGTCAGCGGACCCCGTAACACAGAGCAGCACTTCTTCCCTTTCCACTTTAATCTTTGCAGCACTCCCTCATTGGCTGCTTTCAAGCAGTGACACACTCAGCCACCAATTACATCCAAAAACTCTACATCTAACTCTTTCATCTTAGTTCAACACTTCGGATGTACTATTGAAATCTCAGAGTACATGTCTCCTGTTACTCATAAGCACCTGCATCAAAAACTACTATACACATTTCCAAGATTTCTATTTGCAGATTCAACCACATCTGCATCTATCAAGACAAAGTACAGGTATGCTTTTATTTGTAAAATTATATTTCCAACTCCTTTACAAATGCATGTAAACAGGATTCTTACCACTTACTCTGCATTAACCTAGTCAATAATCATACTTTCTTTTGTCCCACTTCCTGACGTCAAGTGGCAGTTACTTACAATGCTGCGTGGTTACAAAGTTTTCTTTTAATGAGAATTTTCATAACAGTTTAAAAATACATATTTGCAATTCCAGCAGCACTATCTGTGTCTTTTTTGTGAAAGAAAAGAAAACCACATTTAAAACTTTTCTGCAGCATGTTTAAATGACAGATGCTGTTTGAAAGTTCAACATATCGGCAATGCATGCATACTTGCCAATATGACCCATTATAATCTACCAAGCGTTATTTTTTTCTTTCATTCTGCCACTTTTAATACCACTTCTCCCACTAATAAAGTTACACTAAAGCTCCCACAATGCAAAGTCAAACAAAACTGAATGTATGTTACTAAAGCATGGCATGTACATGGAATGAAAAATGGCAAAATGCAAAGCGTTTAAAAATATTTATTTTGGCACCATTTCAAGTAAAACTAATAAATGCATGTATACATTTACAACACTTCTGTGTGTCATTTTTAAAAAGTAAAAATCAAAGAAAATTGAATCTATTTGTGCAACATTTTGAAATGACACTCAGGGGCTGATTCATGGAATTATGTGTGCCAAGAAACAGGCTTTGTGCGCCATTCTACTCGCAAATCCCCATTTGTGAAACAGGGATTTGCAGGCAGAATGGCACACAAAGTCTGTTTTTCGGCGCACATAATTCCATGAATCAGCCCCTCAATGAGTGCAATGTTATTAACTTTGACACACATGCATACTTGCTAGCATTCCCCTTTCAAATCTATGCATACTTATTGGCTCCTACATTTTTGTCTGCATTCTGGGACTTGTAGTGCACCTTTTCTAATGCAAAAAGGTCAACCACAACTCCCACAATACAAACAAAAGAACCATCATTTAATAAGAAACTACACATTGGAGTGCATCACATTGGCAAGTATGCATGTACTGACAACATAACGACCTTTCACACAATTGCCACTTAAAAGTTTTCCACTAAAATTTTCCATCTTTTAATAAAAAAAGTTACGCACAGTGCTGCTATAAATCCACAAAAACATTTTTTTACTTTCATCTACAGCCTCCCAAAAAGGACAGCTTTTTAAACGCTCAGCATTTTTCAGTTTGCATTGTATAAAAATGTCACACTTTCTTGATGTGGCCCTGTTAGCCATACTTATCACGGGACCATGGGCCCCATCAGCAACGGTGCCAGTGCTCCTGTGTGCCCATTCCCATAGAGTCCTATGGGACTCCACAGGAATAGGGACTAAAATTTTTCCGTAACCTGACTTTCCAGGCCAACGGGATTTATAATGTACTGGTGGCACCAAGAAGCTAGGTGCTGAAAACTATTACAAATATGGTGCCAACTCACCTGCAGCACCGGCAGGGTTACCACCATTCTTGTAATGAGGCCCGGTGCTATTAACTCTTGTTCCCAACAACTCCTCCTACATTCATAAATAATGTCCTCATGTACTAAAAGTACTTCATTATTACCATTTATACCCACTCATTTTCTTCTTTCACAATTGTAGTGAGCAACAACCTCCAGGAAGACAACCTGAAGAAAACTACTCTAAATGCATTGCTGTAGTATTATTCTTTCTGTTACTTGTACAGCATAGTTTAACCGCATAGTAACCTTTAAAATAACTTTCAAATCAACATGTATTTCGCTCTTTCTCATTACACTTCAACATGTACACTCTTTCTATTCTCACCTAAACACCATTATTACTACACCCACTATTATCCTTACTTATTCATTCACACTACCACTCTCTTATGCACTAACCGAACCCTTCACACATCTATGCACACAGCTAGTCTTACAACCTTCCCAACCACAACTATCAACCCATTACACAATCACACAGCCCTCTATTTATCTCTGCCATCATATTCACACACTCATTAAAAATGCATGCATACATATATATTCCACAACTTTCAAACCCACACTTTCCCTTTTTTCCAACAGACAGAACAGAATGCCTACTACAAAGCAACTCCATAGAAAACAAAGAAAAAATAGGGCAGCTAAAAATAAAAGCAAGCCAAATACTCATTCACCTCTAGCAGAATTTATAGCAAATATTCAAACAAAACTGCTAATACAATCAGTCAACAAAACTAAACCAGCAACCACTAAAACAACTAGGGCTCCTCTTCCAAAAAATAAAAATAAAAACCAATTTATTAACAAGAAGAAAACTGCTAATGACCCTATAACTATGTCTAACCATGTTAACATAGCCACAGTTAAGCATTCCAAAAAATACATTTTCCAAAAAATGTTCCAGCGTAGAGTACTTCACAATCTTATGAAAACAGCTGAAAAGTCATGATCTACCCTTAAAAGTCACAGCAGAAGACTAATGCTCAAAGCTCTAATTTACAGCACAATTATGCTGAAAGAAAAGTGTTTATATTAATTTTAAACAGAATGAGACCACTAAAAAAATGAATCAGTAATTTACAAAAAGTACTTCTAAACATGCACAATGTCAACATAGATACCTTTTCAAACTTCTGTGAAGGTGAATGGATTCACACAAGCAGCACAGAACCATATTTCAATGAAGAGGCTTACAAACAAGAAAGCAAAAAAACAATTGGCATACATAGTAATGGCCAAGGGTATGAAATGGTAGAAAACACCAACTGTTCCTTTCACCTAACCAATCCATCCAGTCTACAAATGGCCATTCAGCTCAATGTGTAGCGTACGCCAACACTTCTTCAAATCTTTACGACAATTCCTCAATCGCTATGTGAAAGTAAAAGACAAAATTAGTATAAAATCTTTACAAACCCTAGACTCCTGTCAAGTGCGCAACTCCACTGGACTGCGAGGACATTAATTAGCGTGCATTTCTGGACCTGCTTCCACCACATCAAAATGTTAGCAACACAACATTCAACTATAAAGAATCTTCTGCAGAGATCGTACTATGCCAAAAGTCCTGCTTTTCAACTGCAACATTTTAATAACATTCTCCTATATGGACAGCCAAAGAACTCCTCCAACAAATAGAACACATCCAAACTAAATATTTTGGAAGTGAAGATGACTTAGAAAATTCTGTAACTTTAGAAAACATTATCACCAACCTGCTAACAAACACATACAAAAAAGAAATAACAACATTTAAAAACACATCTGCTGGAGTACCAAATCAAGTATGTGTCTGTTGTCGCAGAACTTTTTATAAAAAGAGCACAGAAATGGTAGATATGACTTGCAAAATAGAGGACAATGAGGAATACCAATGGTTCCAATTAGCTTTATTTCTTATAAATACAAAATAACTGACCCATCAATACTTCGCACATACTGCAATACAAAGCTTGGTAATAACCAAATTCCATCATGTGCTGTCACTAATAACTTTGAAATAGTCCCACTTCCAAAAGCTCTCCAACAACTTCATTTGTATGAGAGCATTATAATCCAAACAGTACATCCATTTCAAGCTATAATACACCTTCAACCCAAAACAGCCAAATTGCCTCTTTCTGGATTACTGTAAGGCATTTGAGGCAGAGTAGTATATTTGCCATTAGATCTTAACAAAATGTAGAAACTCTAGGAGTGCAACGGCCAATAGATCAATCTTTGAATATCCTAATTAATGATGTACAACAAAAGACAACAAAGTTGGCAACAACTAGTTGACTTAAACAAATTTAGAAAAGCCCTACAATATCTAAAAGAAAACAATGAATACTACAAAGATATAAACATAGAATAGAACATAAGAGAAACCACCCAAATAATTCATGATTCATCATCAACTGACCAATTTGAATGTGTAGATCCTATCACTGCAGCCAATATTTTGGACCAGTATACAATTCACCCACTACACTCCAAAAACACCATAGATGATGCATTAGAAACATATCAAATGTGTCAAGGCAAAGGATCTCCAATCAGCATATGGGGGAAAAGTACAGAATCACGTTCCTTTCCTCTACTCTTTTTTAGAGGAAAAGGGGTAAAATATGATGAAAGATCCACACAAATAACAGCATAAGCAAATTTCTCTTTACAAATGTATTCCAAAGACCCCAGATTCAGACAAGATGTTGAATACATATTACACCTCCCGTTTGAAAGCGAACTAGCAACTCTATGTTCATTTTTGAAATATGTCTGCTACTCAACTGCTTCAAAAAATAAAAGACAAAGATGAAGTTTTGCTGTGAAGTATCACAAATCTCTTAGCAAACATGCGTGGTACAAATGAATACTGGTTCTGACATCACACTGATGTACGTTGTATGCTAATGAACCTCGGCCCACCCACATGGTTTGTTACTTTATGTTGTGTAGAATATGCATGGGATGACTTGCACAACTTCTTACACATAGCAAACCAAAATAAAGAAGGAATAGAAATAAAAACAGCAGGAGAACTCTGTTCTCTTGATCCAGTAAATATATCAAGATACTTTCACTAACGCTTTATTGCCATGCTACACTTCATCTGCAATAAAAGTGTCCCTCCCCTCAGAGAAGTGGAACACTTCTTTTGGAGAAAAGAATATCAATCCAGAGGAGCACCACACATCCACATAAATTTGTGGATAAAAGATGCTCCTAAATTTGGTCATGACAGTGATACCACTGTTATGTAGTTTATTCACAAATACATATCCTGTGACATTCCTTCGGAAACCACACATACTGACCTACATACACAAATTTTACGCTTCCAAAAACATAAGTGTGGCAAATACTGCTGACGTAGATATAAAACCAAAGGTAAATACTACACCAAATGCTGCTTTGGTTTCACTAGACCAGTTTCAGCAAAAAGACAAGTAAACAGCTGTCGGACACAGTGTGAAAGGCAAATCACCTAAAAACACATAAAACATTAAAAGAAGCAAATCTTCAAAGTACAATAATGATTACAATGTAAACATTGCCCTCTCGTGGAATGTAAACATCGATATACAATATATTACAGACAATTTCCCTGCTTTTGCAAGATATGTCACAGCCTATCTCACCAAAGCTGAGAAAACAGCGCTAAAAAACCTCTGGGATGACATATCATCTGACAAAACAGTCTCACAAAAAGTGTACAGCTTTGGCATACAAATGCACTCCCATAGAGAATGTGGATGCTATGAAGCTGCATACCGTTTAACAGGCACAGCCTTATATGGCAAACATGAACACATAGTCTGGCTAAGCCGTGGTGCAGCTGCATTCAGAAAAAGAGTGCTGAAATCCTACCAAGACATAGAAACAATAGCCAAAAATGATCCAAACAGCAAGGACATTTTAAAAAACAATTTATTCGACACATCCTACCGAACCGGAAGTACTGTTTTGGAAAATATGTGCCCATACCACATATCACAAAACTATGCCTACAAAAATAATGTCAAACTAGATGAAAAAACTGGAACATATGTTGTCTCAGCTCGTGAAGAAAGCCTCGTCAAACTTAGCAAACTCAGCCTAATTAATCATATAAAATTATCATTTAAAACTCCTCAACATAGAGAACTGTATTACCTGGTCCTACTGCAACTTTTTAAACCATGCAGAAAAGAAGACACATTATTACGTAACTATGACTCATTTGCAGCTGCATTTAATGCACATGAAAGCAGTATAACAAATGTGAATTTCCAGCAATACAAAAAAAGTTGGACAACGAACACCAACAAGAGGACGAAATTCAAGCACAACTAGATGAAGACACTCCTGAGGGCAGTCAACCTTCTCTCACAGGAAGCTAAGAACCACTTGGAGAACACTAATTCTAAATGAAGCAGAAATAGCCATGACTGAAGTAGAAAATACCATGTATTAATATAAACAATCAGGAGACTTGCCAGTGCTGAAATCACAGCTAAATGATGAGTATCTTACCATTTACCTAGAAGTGACTGAAGAAATTGAACATGCTTTGAAGCATGAAAGTAAAACTTGTAGCTGTCAAAATGATAAACCCATGCTCCTTTAGGTAAGCAAATTCCTACAAAACTTAACAAACAACCTTTCAGCTGTTCAAACAGCCCCCACAAGTGTAACTGCCAACAACATAGGAGGTGTTACTTTACACAGACTACTGCTCCTTCCAGTAGAACACCAAAACAAATTAGAATATTACAAACTATCAGCAGAAGCGGCTACTGAAGTACGCAGAATTCTGAAACAAATGAAAATGCCTCTAATAGATGATATAAGCATAGTTTCCAACATTATGTTGGCTTTAATTCACCTCAGATTGTTTGAAGTCCTAAAAACGACTACGAACAACTCTTTGGAAGGAAACACATTATTGTTTTTGGAGATCTCCTACAGTTAACACCAGTAAACGGTGAACCGATTTTTAAAACTGTAGGACACAAACAGTGCCACAACATACTTGGCAGCATAGGAAATGTAAATCTCTGGCAACATTTCCAATACAGAGAACTAACGCAAACCATAGGTCAGTCTGCCGACCTCACCTATGCTAACATTTTAAAACGCTTTAGAACTGGTCCTCTATCTAAAGATGCACAATCCATCTTAAGGGCCCGAATCATAGAATCCAGCATAGAAGCAGTGCAAGCGCTGCGCTCCGAGAGTGAGCGTGTGCCATGCGTGCACCAGCTGCAGCGCAAAGCACTAATTGCACGCAACACGTATTCATGGATTTCCCCGGCCATAACTAGCCTTAGTGCAGTAAACATCCAACTGTGCCAGTAACGCCCCCACACCACCCCTTGCACAGGAAAAAGCCAGTGAAATGTCCAATATGGCGCAAGGTCCCACGCTATCCTTGGCCCAGCACACAGCCCCCATAATCACATGAAAAATCGGAGCATACCCCAATCGTGGCAGTCAAATCGCATGAAAATGGCCTTGCATAACCCTAAGAAATCCCGTACCCTGCTCGCACCAGTCAAATTGCGTGATAAGTGCCTCACCTACCCCCGCAAAATCGCATTAACCCGCTCGTGCCAGCCAAATCACATGGAAAGGGCCATGCTTGTTGTGATGGGTGTTGAGGGGTCCCATGTGGTGTGGGCTGCATGCGGGGCATGGTCACGGGTGTTGGTGGAGTCCCTTGTGGTGTGGGCTGCCTGCGGGTATGGTCACAGGTGTTGGGGGGTCCCTTGTGGTGTGGGCTGCCTGCGGGGCATGGTCATGGTTGTTGGGGGTCCCTTGTGGTGTGGGCTGCCTGTGGGGCATGGTTATGGTTGTTGGGTGGTCCCTTGTGGTGTGGGCTGCCTGCGGGGCATGGTCACAGGTGTTGGAGGGGTCCCTTGTGTAGGCTGCCTGTAGGGTATGGTCCCATTTGGACTGTCTGTGGGGTATGGTCACTGGTGTTGGGGGTTCCTTGTGGTGTGGGCTGCCTGCGGGGCATGGTCACGGGTGTTGGGGGTGTTGCTTATGGTGTGGGCTGTCTGTGGGGTATGGTCCCATGTGGGTTGCCTGCGGGGCATGGTCACAGGTGTTGGGGGTCCCTTGTGGTGGGGGCTGGCTTCGGGGTATGGTCACCGGTGTTTGGGGGTCCCTTGTGGTGTGGGCTGCCTGTGGGTATTGTCATGGGTGTTGGTGGGGTCCCTTGTGGTATGGGCTGCCTGCGGGTACGGTCACGGCTGTTGGTGGGGTCCCTTGAGATGTGGGCTGCCTGCGGGTATGGTCATGGGTGTTGGGGGGTCCCTTGCGGTGTGGGCTGCCTGTGGGGTATGATCACGGGTGTTGGGGGGTCCCTTGTGGTGTGGGCTACCTGCAAGGCATGGTCACAGGGATTGGGGGTGCCTTGTGGTGTGGGCTGCCTGCAGGGGGTATTCATGGCTGATGGCAGCATGCAAGGGCCTTTTCGCGTGATTTGGCTGGCGTGAGCGGGGTATGCGATTTCAGGGGTATGTGAGGCCCTTTTCAAATGATTTTGCTGGAGCGAGCGGGATTGCTCGGTGAGAGATGCATAAGGTTTTGAAGGTCACCCTTCGGGCAACCGGAAGCCAGTGCAGAGTTTTGAGAGCAGGGGAAATGTGATCTCTTGGGCCAAGTGCTAGAAGCAGTTTGGCCGCGCCATTTTGTGCTCTTTGTAGTTTAGTCAGGTGGTACGCATGGACTCCGAAGTAGAGGGGGTTAGCATAGTCCAATCTTGACATAAAATTGATTGGATCGCGGAGAGTCTGTTGGGAAAGGAGAGGTATGGAGAAATGCGCTTAAGAGTTTTGAGGTGGTAGTGGCAGGACTTAGAGACGTTGTAGACTTGGAGCGAGAGGGTTAGGTCAGAGTCAAAGGTGCATCCAAGATTTTTTACTGAGTTTGAGGGGGTTGAGGAATTGCACATGGCAGTTGGCCAGGGTAGGGGGTGCAGAAGAAGTTTGGTATTGCCACATACCATGATTTCGGTTTTGGAGGGGTTTAACAAGAGGTGGTTTGTGGTCATCCAATGATCTATGTCAAGGAGGCAGGCAGCGAGTTCAGGGTGGCAGTTGGGATTTGAATTAAGGCGTTTTAGGATTAGTTGTGCGTCATCGGCGTAGTTGTAGCACAGGATATTGTGCGAGTGGATTATTCGTGGGAGGGTGGACATATAGAGGTTGAACAGGAGGACTGATAGGCATGCTCCTTGTGGAACTCCGGTATTGACTGGTCAGGCGTGCGATGACTACGGTTATTTGGTTCCTATTGTTGAGGAAGGATGCTATCCATTTGAGACCGTTTCCACAGATTCCTACGGAGTGGAGGTGGTCGAGGAGGATTGAGTGGTTTATTGTGTTGAAGGCGGCGGATAGGTCAAGAAGGATTAATGCGGCGCATCCCGCAGAATCTGCAGTGTACCCTGTTCCTCAAAAAGGTAAAGTTTAAAAAAGAAAATGAATGCAAATAGAACTTATAAGAGATCTCCCAACAATACCACCAAAGAAACAAAAAACAACAGTACAACCACAAAACTATCTAGTGCAAACACAACTGCACATCTATCAGCAGATATAAAGAGAAATATTTCTTGTAAAAAAACAAGTGTTAGTCCAGCAAATGACACAGAGACAGAACTCTCTCATCCTTTTGCAACACAACTGGTGTAAATTGCTATGCAAATGTAGCAATGAATCTTCTGGTCCAATTGCCAATAATTGTTCAAAACATTTACTTGAACGGCTCAGAACAGTTGTGTTTGCAAATGCTCATCCTTCATAGAAATGCCACAAGTAATCCTAACCACATTTATGGTGTCTCATGAATAAGTCAAGAGTTGGACTACTGTACAGGAATAGTAACATTCACCATAAACACAGAGGAGGATACACAAGGATGTCTAATGTACTTACTGCAAGCACTGGAAACCAAAAACATACCCGTAAATTAAATCTTCCAGATTTCATACATGTGGAAACATACATGCACTCTCTGCAACCATGTTTCACAAGAACATATCCCTAATGA
Source organism: Ambystoma mexicanum (assembly GCF_040938575.1). Lineage (NCBI taxonomy): Eukaryota > Metazoa > Chordata > Amphibia > Caudata > Ambystomatidae > Ambystoma > Ambystoma mexicanum. The sequence continues at coordinate 714,252,571 of NC_090931.1, forward strand.
ACGATTTGTGTCTGTATCTATACCCAATTGTGAATCAATTCCATTGCATCAGCTGTTGCAAAATGCAAATCATGGCATATTATGCACTTTTTGCAATTCAGACAATCGTTCCACCATGCACATAAACTCACATAGACAATATCTGATACTAATGTTTTTACAGTACAACACAGATGGTACCAAAAACAACTGCAAGCATATTAGCTTCACACACAGATAAGTATCTCTTGGCAAGAAAACCTTCACAACCCTAGGCATAATCTACCACACTGGGGCCACAACCACTGCAGGTACTATACTGAATACATTAAAAAAATAAGTGGTTGCTTTGAATGCAACAACACTTCCTTTTCTCTAAAACAGAGATTACCAGCAAATCTAACAAATGCCTACTTAATATTCCTTAAACCTAAATTTAGTAACTGGCCTGTTAAACTATGAATAGTTAGAATACACCCACTGGTATTTAACTGCATCCATAATACTGCAATGCTACTTTTTGAATAGCAAAATAGTTAGAATACGCAAAAAGGTAACTAACTGCTTCAAAAAATACTGTTCAGAACTATAAAACTATCAACAGTTAGAATACGCCAACTAGTATCTAACTGCATCTATACAACTGCATTGCTGCCTTTAAAATACAGAACAGTTTCAATACACCAGCAGGTATCTAAGTACTTCAAAACTACCTTTAAAAAAAAGAGTACAACAGTACTTTTGAAAATAAAAAAAGATAGAATACGCTAACATGTATCTAACTACTTCAAAAATACCCTCATGTCACTTCATTGCAAAGACACAATCATCATTCGTCTTATGCCAACACTACTTGTAACAACAAATACACATATCTCTGCACTTTAAACATCCCCTTAAGTACTGCACACTTCAAACAAACATACTGTAAAACTTAAACCCACAAAAATGTAGTAGTTTTGTTTTAATCCTGTGTGGATTATTTTTCCCAATGACCCAATGATTATGCAAACAGAAAGTGTACTGAGTATGAGGCTCTAAAAGGTACATGAATATGTGAGATTGTGTGCAATTAACCATTTTAAACTATCCTGCCTAAAATATTATACTGTGGGCATCATTACAGGATTGGAGGTAGCCTTGCCGGTAAAACCTCCAAACTTGCAAAAAAGTCTGGCACCCGTGAATGGGCAATTACCGGGGTATTCCGGCCCCGTCGGACCTGGTAATTGCCCTTTCGCGGGTGCCTGAATGGGGCTCAATAGGAATGGGGATGCTTGTAGCACCGGCACCGATCATAACAGTGGCTGTGCTACAGGCATGCTGTGCTCGTGGGTGCCTTTCATTCCACCAGGTCAGACCTGGTGGAATGAAAGGCACCCACAAGAACAACTCAGAGTTTTCCGGTCCAGATGCAACGGTACCAGCAAGCTTACCGGTACCATTGTATCCGGATTGGCAAGCTCGTAATGAGGCCCTATGACTTTTTCACAGAGAAACAAGCAAAGATTTGCCCTTCATTACCATGTACAACAAACACAATCTTACCCTCAATGGTACAGCAATCATAAGTACTATTTGCACTTCAATTGTATTATGTCACCATGGTACAAATACTGTATACTGCCCCTACACTATCTATAATTACTATAGACATATTGTTATAATGGTTGTATCCAGTGGCCACATTCAATTTCTATACACATATTATTATAATGGTTGTGGCCAGTGGCCATATTCTTGGGTGCATGGCCGTAGGCCGTAGGCCATGCACCCATGAATCCGGCCACTGACCACAACCACCACAGCATAATACGGCCATGCACCCAAGAATCTGGCCACTGGCCACAACCACCACACCATAATTAAACCATACATAACAAGGACATACAATACATATTGGAATAACACAACTCACCCTGAACCCCCCCTCCCAATTCAAATGACATCTGCAAACATCGAAATGGACCTCCAACCCTATTTTTCACCTATGAAAACATCCCCATATCATCTATATTCCACTCCCCTACCCTGAACAAACCCTCTTTCGGTCACCAAATAACCCCAAATGTGTTTCTCAAGATGTCCGCCCAAGACTCTGTCCGCGTACTACTGCGGTGTCCGCAGACTGCTGTGCCACCCGTACGCTCTTGTTCCACCTATACAAGGACCCCATGTCATAATTTTCCACTCCCCCACCCTTCCCAGCCACTCTTCCCAACACCAAATGATCAAAAATTTGTTTTCCAGACTTTCTCCCCACTCATCTGCCCGGGGTCAGTTGTGGCTGTCTGTGGATCCAACATGGTGAACGTATTGGAAAATATGACGCACCTCAAGTTTTTATTGACCAATCGGCGGGCTTGTTTGATGTCCGCAGACCTCACATCGCCCCCTGAACAAATCAGAGACCTGTCCGTGGACCAAACAGGGAAACAAGTTAATGGACCGAACCCAGATATCAGGAATTATTTACTGGATGGATTTACACCAAATCTACAAAAGCATGCTTTTTGGACCAAGCCACCACTCCTGCCGCAAATTTGGGGAAGATCCGTCCAGCGGTTTGGGCTGTAGACGTGAGCAACATTTTTTCCCATTGTGTCTATGGAAAAAACTGAAATGTTGGGACCCCGTATAACTTTGCCCCCCCCCCTGACGAAACCTCACCATTCTTCGCAGGATCAATCTGACAGGGTCATATACCTTTTTTGCAAAGTTTCCTGAGGATTCGTTCGGGGGTGGGGGTGAAGTTATAAGCCATCCAAAAAGTGCTCTTCCTATGGGTTGAGCAACTTAACCATAACTACAGGGCCGCTACCACAGGCCCTGTAATTCAAGGAAAAACTTTAGTTGCAGGGACATTAAGGTGAGAACTAAATGCAATAAAACCCTGGAACGTCAACTAAAGCCACCTTAACTTCGAGTCCCTTGTTGCGCAGACTATGACCACAATGATGACATTGCAGATCACATCACTGATGACATCACTAAGTACATGTTGTATGGGAATACTGATGACATTACAAATCACATCACTGATGCCATCACCGGTTTCAACACTAATTGCATTGTATATAGCTGGTTGTATCAATAATGGAATTAGACATACATCATTTATAAGTTAGCTCATGAAAACATTGATTACCTTAATAACAATTTAGGCCGTGGATTTGGCCATAAAAAAGGCTGGGGTCACTGGCCAGCACCAAAGGCCATAACTAGTGGTTGGTTAGTGTTAAAAAATACCAATGTGCATGGTTAAAACCCATGCCTAGTAGCACATCACGGTTTTAAAATATACAATGGGCAACGTTGAAAGCTGTAGTAAGTGGCCATGGCTGAAGGCCATAGCTAGTACCCATTATTATGTCAGAATATACAGTTGGCTCAGTCAAAGGCTGTGGCCACTGGTTAGTATTGTGTTGAAAACGATGGCTATGGGCTGGTTAGTGTATACAATATAAAGTGGGAACGGTCAAAGGCCATAGCTAGTGGCTGGTTAGTGTTGTGTAATACACAGTGGGCACAGCCGAAGGCCATCACTTATTGCATTTTATTATTTTAAAATGTACAGTGGACATGGCCAAAAGAGGTTCAAACTGATCAAGGTCAAAGACCATGGCTAGTGGCCCATTTATATGTTAGAATATATAGTGGGCACAGACAAAGATTGTGGCCACTGGCTAGTATTGTGCTAAAGTCCATGATATGATAATGCATTTGTAACGCGCCTATACACAAGTGTTTCAAGGCACGACGAGACAGGGAGGGGGGAACAAAGGGAAGACAGACAACAGTCCTCCTAGGCCAGGTGTCATTCAGATCGCGTAAGTGCATGGGTGGAGGGAAGGGAAGAGTGCAAGGGGAAAAGGAGGGGGGAAGTGCAGTACAGGGTAATGGAACAACAGATAAATAATAGGGCCAGACTGGTGGCAAGTGCAAGGTAAGTGCAGACAAGTGATGGTAAGGGGGGCTGTAGGGATACAGAGAGAGTCCCGCAGTGCAGGGGTTGCCAGGGAGGCAGTGCAAGTGGAGAGCGGCCCAGTTGCAGGTTGAGTGCAGTTTCAGTCAAGAATTTAGCAGGGGGGAGGGAGGGAGAAGTCAGAAGCAAAGAGGAAGGTTTTGAGGTGCCTCCGGAACCAGAGATGGTTCTCCTCAAGTTTCAGGGAGGCAGGAAGGCTGTTCCAGAGGAAGGCCCCTGCCGCGGAGTGAGATTTACCCCCAACTCGTTTCTTGGAGAAGTGGCTGACCCTGAGGGAGTTGGAGACGGATGAGCGAAGAGCTCGAGAAGGAAGATATTTAGGAAGAGAGAGTTGAAGGTATTTAGGCCCCAGGCCCCAGAAGGCCTTGTGGACAATGCAGAGGGTTTTGAACTTAATCCTCGCAGCCACTGGGAGCCAGTGTAGAGATTTCAGTCCTGGAGAGATACGAACCCTGGGCTTGAGGCCAAGGACAAGTCTCGCAGTCCTGTTCTGGATAAGTTGCAGAGGGCGGAGAGTAGAGGCAGGCAGATTTAGATAGAGGCTGTTACAGTAGACCAGCTTCGAGAGAACCAGGCTCGAGAGACAGTGAGCTTCTGGGGGAAGGAGAGGAAAGGAAGAATACCTCTGAGGCGGTGCAGCTGGTAGTGTGACTTCTTAGAGACGTCAGATATATGAGGAGAGAAGGAGAGTGTGGAGTCGAAGATGACCCCGTGGTTTTTTGCCTTGCAGGTAGGAGCAGGAGGAGTGCCAAGAGAGGCTGGCCAGAGAGTAGCAGGGAAGGAGGGAGTGGGTGTGCCGATGAGTAGAATCTCAGTCTTACTGGCATTAAGGCAGGGGTCATTGGCGGCACACCATTTCTGGATAGCAGACAGACAGTCAGAGATGAGGGAAGGAGGGGAGGAGACCGAGGGTAGCCTGAAATAGAGCTGAGTATCATCCGCATAGCACTGAAAGTTGGGGCAGAGAGCGGTGATGCGGTGGGAAAGGAGTGCCAGATATTGGTTGAACAGCCAGGGAGAGAGGTTAGATCCCTGGGGGACACCACAGGTAGAGAAAAATATGTCAGAGAGGAAGGACCCCAGTTGGACCTGGAAGGGTCGTTTGGAGAGGAAAGAGGTCAGCCACGCCAGAGCCTGACCAGTGATACCCAGGTTATCACGGAGATGGTTGAGCAGGATGGCATGGTTGACAGTATCAAAGGCAGAAGAGAGATTGAGCAAAATGAGAACACATGGAGTGTTGGAGTCAAGGTTCGAGAGCAGGTCCTCACGGATGTTCAGGAGAGCAGTTTCCATGCTTCTAGCAGCTCTGAAGCCAGACTGATGGTCATGAAGACTACCAACAGATTCAGCATGAAGGTTAAGCTGGGAGATGACCAGTTTCTCCAGGAGCTTGCACAGGAAGAGAGTGATGGAGATTGGGCGATAGTTGGCCGGACAGGAGGGGTCGGAAGAGGGTTTCTTAAGAAGAGGGTGCACAAGGGAGTGCTTAAGGGGGGGACGGGAAGACTCCAGAGGCGAAGGAGTGGTTGCAAAAGTCAGCCAGGGCAGGAGCCAGGGAGTCGATGTGGTCCTTGATAGTTTTGGAGGATCAGGGGTGATCCTGTTTTGACAAGACTTTCATAGATCGGACTTGTCTGGAAACCTCATCAGCGGAGAGAAGGGGAAAGGCAGAGAAGGAGGGAGGAGGGGTGGCTGCAGAAGGGCCAGAGGAAGAGCAGGGAATAGAGGGAGGGAGGTGGTGGGAGGAGAGTGAGGACAGGATGTCCTGAGTTTTAGAGATGAAGTGAGAGGCCAGTGCCTTGCAGAGGGCCTGTGAGGTGACAGGACAGGTAGAGACTGCAGCAGGGCTGGCCAGCTCCTTGCAGATTTTAAAGAGTTTGGCCGCATTGTTAGATGCTGCAGAGATGCGGGCTTGGATAAGGGCTCTCTTCTTGATGAGAACGGAGAGCCGGTATTCCCTTTGGAGTGCCGGTATTGCCATGGCTAGTGACTGTTCAGTGTATATAATATACAATGGACACTGTTGAAAGCTGCATCCACTGGAAAAGGCCAAGATCTATGGTTGGTAGCTTGTTAGTGTTTCAAAATATTCAGTGCACATGGGTGAAAGTTATGACCATTGTCCATAACTAAAAGCCATGACTAGCACACACTGATGTGTTAAAATATATTTGGCTATGCACACTGACCATGGCTGAAGGCCATTGTTAAGGCCAGTTATTGTTGTAATGTAATTAGTGATGTCATCATTGACATGATCTGTGATGTCATAATTGTGGTCATAAACTGTGCAACAGGGGACACGAAGTTAAGGTTGCTTTAGCTGAATTTCCAGGGTTATGTTGCATTAAGTTGTCACCTTAACGTCCCTGCAACTAAAGTTCTTTTGTTGAATTTCAATTTTTTTTTGTTACAATGTATTGCTCTCCTTAACATCCATGCAACTAAAGTTTTGTCCTTGAATTTCAAAGGTTTTGTTATGTTATGTTATTTGGCATTTATGTATTGCTCTATATATCATTGTTATGACCTCAAAGCAGTGGTAGGTTGAACGCCCTCGGGGACCGCAGTCAAGGTCAGTAGAGAGAGTATGTGTTGTAGGATGAGTGGGTGCAACAGTTAAGTGTGCAGCTGATGTAATTGCCTGATGGCAGCTGCTTCCTAGCGTTAGGTGTGGTGGTAATGCTATCACTTGAATGTGTGCAGTCTGGTGGGTGGACACCCAGACTGGGTTCTGGCTGTGTTAGGCCTGTAGGATGCTTATGTGTGCAGCTAGGCCGGTTTGTCATAGCATATAGCTGCGTTTTAATAGAGTGATGGGGTGTTTATGGGGTAGTGTTCATATGTGAGCAGCTAGAGCAAATCTATCGAGGAGTATAGCTGTATTCTAATTGTGTGATGGTATATAGTAGAGAGTAAGCGTAGTGATATGATATGATATGATGGTTCGCCCACAAAGCGCCTAAGTACAGTGCGCTTTGAAGGCGCTAGATGGCAAGGGAGGGAACAAACGAGGGAGAACGCAAGGCACTCGCTCAGGCCATGGGCAGCACGAATGTGAAGACTAGCTACTGTACTTGGTCTGGAAAACCTAGACCATGCATGTGCCAAGGCACAGACAGGAGTGCATGCCTGGGAATGGTACATGGGGACCGGAGGGGCTGGTTACAAAGAGACATCACGGGTGCCGGGGTAGGGCAAGCAGCAAGCAAGAAGGGCAAGAGGTACAGAGAGACATCATGGGACCAGAGGGCTGTGGGTATACAGCGACATCAAGGGGAACAGGGGGGCTGGGCACACAGCAACTACATGGGACACTAGAGGGGCATGGGTACACTGTGATATCTTCTGGGACCAGGAGGGACGCAGGAGGGTGCATAGCAATACCGCAGGGAGGAAAGGGGCTGGGCACAAAGTGGAATCATAGTGGACCAGCGGTTTGGGACGCAGTGATGAGATGGTCTGGGCAACAGTTAAACGTGGCGACCTAAGGGGTTGTGGGTACACACACCCTCGGGGACTGCAGTCAGGTCAGTAGAGAGAGTAAGTGTCTAGGGTGCGAGGGTGCACCAGTTATGTGTGCAGCTGATGTAATTGCTTGATGGTAGCTGCATCCTAGCATTAGGTGTAGTGGTGATGATATCAGTTGAATGTGTGCAGTCAGGTGGGTGGACACCCAGACTGGGTTCTGGCTGCTTGAGGCCTGTAGGACGCTTATGTGTGCAGCTAGGCCATTTTGCCATGGGATGTAGCTGCCTTTTATTAGAGTGATGATGTGTTCATGGGGTAGTGTTTGTATGTGAGCAGCTAGGCCAAATGCATTGAGTGGTATATCTGTACTCAAATTGTGTGATGGTGTAGAGTAGCGAGTAAGCGTAGTAATATGATATGATATGATGGTTATCCACAAAGCACCTAAGCACAATCCGCTTCGAAGCGCTCAATGGCAAGGGAGGGAATGAGGGAGAACGCAGAGACACTCCCACAGTCCATGGGCAGCGCAAATGTGATGGCTAGCTACAGCACTCGGTCTAGAGACATCCAGACTGTGCAAGTGCTAAGGCACGGACAGGAGGGCATGCCTGGGAATGGTACATGAGGACCAGAGGGGCTGAGTACACAGCGACATCACGGGGGAATGGGGAAGGGGCAAATAGCAAGCATGCAGTGGCCAGAGAGAGGTACAGAGAGACATAACAGGACCAGAGGGGCTGGGTGTATACAATGACATCAAGGGGGACCAGAGGGGGCTGGCTCACACAGCGACTATGTGGCACACGAGAGGGGCATGGGTATACTGCGATTTCTTAGGGGACCATGTGGGAGGCTGGGGTGCACAGCGATACCGCGTGGAGCCAAGGGGCAGTGCACACAGTGCCATCATAGTGGACCAGCGGTTTGGGGGCGCAATGACGAGATGGTCAGGGCAACAGTGAAACGTGGGGACATAAGGGGTTGTGGGTACACAGTGACATCGAGGGGAAATGAGGGGCAGGGGTAAACAGCGACATCACGGGGGACCAAAGGGGCAGGGTATGCATCAACAATATGGGGCTGGAGGGGTAGGGGCACATAGGGACACCATAGGGACAACGTACTGCTGACCTTAACGTCCCTGCAACTAAAGTGTTTTCTTTTAATTACACAGGTTTTGTTATTCAATAGATTTTAGAATGCTTCCAGACCAACAACATGGTTTTCTGCCATGGTCACTGGGCATGGCCTTTGGCCATGTCCTTTGTCCATTTTAAAATGCTACCAGACCACTGCCATGGCCTTCGGATTGCAGGCTTTGAGATCTCACAATGTTTTTAGGCAATGCGCAGTGAGATAAAATAATTTGCCATGGAGCACATACTTTGGTTAAGCAGCGTTCTCCAAGCGGTACACCCTTTTTTGGTGCCATAATTTTGGCGTGGACCCATTTGGCACGTTCATTCCACTGCAGCATCCATTTTGGCACACTCTTTTCAGTGCGAAAGCCATTCTGGTGCTGTTTGTTTGGCGCAAGGGATGTTTGGACGTGGCTCACATTGCAGCCATGTCTAAATGCCTCATGCTAAATAAGATCACATGACTGCACTGCAACAAACCTTGCATTGCTTTTTGTTTAATTAAATTAGTTACATTTCTTTTAAACCTACAGCTTTGAACCCTGCTCTGCCAGAGCTTGAGGCCCAGCATTTAACCACTAGGCCACAATTGCTTGCTGATTCAGGGGGGGCATACATTTCATACTTAGCCTATAATTTAATATGTTCAATGATAAGAGGCTAGGTATGAAACTTGTGAAAATCCAAACAATGACATAATTATAGCTTAATCGTTAAGTGCTGTGTTGCAAACTCCTTAAATCCAGGGTTCTCTGATAGCAGTGTTGAGCAGGAATGTGATTTCTTAAATGTTCTGTTTTATAAAAATGTGGATGCCATGTTTTATAAGATATTTAAAACTAAGAAAACACATGGCATTCTGGACCATGGACTGTCAGCCATCCATGGAGTAACCGGGACCGACCCTGCTTAGTTTCAAAGCGAGGAAGTATCCAGCTCCCTTTGGCCATGTTTCTCTAAGTGTTTTTCTAATGGGGTGGGGGGCATCTATAAGACAACATGGCCTTAGTGGGCTGACCCTTGCCTCACTTTGAAGCTAAGGAGGGTTTGTCCCAGTTACTGCAGGGATGGAAAGCCCACTGTTGCTGTAAAAATACCTCTTTTTTTTTTTATTAGTACCCAGCGAGAGTCAAGCAGAATGCAACAAGCATTCTGATTGGCTCTCGCCGGGTCCTTAGCCGGCCGAGAATCCTTTGATTCTCGGCCGGGATTCCAGCCGCCTTGTCCTCGGCAGGGGGGCGTGGCAGCCCCTCAGCCAATGAGGAGGCTCGAAGCGGGGCCATCCCTGCTCCCAGTCTCCCCACGGCTGAGAGGCTGCCTTCACCTCTGCCGGGGACTCGGGTAAGCTTTTTCTTTTTTTTTTCTTTCCCTCCTTCTCTCCCTCCCTCGTAACTGCCCTCCCCACCCCACTTACCTTCTTGCTCCTGCGTTCCCGCTGGGGGACGATGGCAGGCTCCAGCAGTGTGGAGACTCGGAGCGGGGCCATCCCCGCTCCACACGCCTGGAGGCTTCCATCGTCCCCCACCGTGGAACAGGTACGTTTTATTTTCTCCCTCCCTTCCGCCCTCCCAACCCCACTTACCTTCTGCTTCTTTTTTTTTTCAAGAGCGGATGCGCTGGGAACACTTCTGTTCCCAGTGCGTCCGCTCCTGATGGCCGCCATGGAAAGGGAAAATGGACTCCGTTTTCCCTTTCCCGCGGCCATTTTCTTGGTTGTTTCAATTGCTTTTAGTGCCCCGGTCACGCAAATATTGCGGGCTGGGGTACTAATAGCAATATGACTCTCACGGCTGGGGCATTAGCGACTCAGGTAATGCCCGGGGGCTTTGCTCGGGCCTATAACTATGGGTCCCGGGGCATTACCTGAGTCGGTAATGCCCACGCCGCTCGGGTCATATTGCTTAATTATTGACTGGGAGACTTCAAATAACAGAATGAAATTCAGCAAAAGGCAAAAAATTGTCTCTGAGTGCAAAACTTTCAAGGACTGATAGTAGCACAGTTTTAAAAAAAGAAAATAATTCACATGCCTATTCGTTCGCCCATCCAGGCAGTAACCAGGACAGACCCTGCTTAGCTTCAAAGCAGGGCTGACCCAGCTTCGCTTCAAAGCAAGAAAAAGGGGCCGGCCCATTCCTCTAAGTGGTCTTGTAAGTTTGTCATAATTATCAGGCAACATGGCCCGAGGAGGCTGGCCCTTCTTCACTTTGAAGCTAAGCAGTGTCTATCCTGGTTACTGCCAGAATAGGAGACCTGGATGGCAATTGAGTCACTGGCCATGGGCAGTGATTTTTCACCCCCAATGTCACTATAGTTATAAAAAAAATTGAAATGTAACCGTGGGTACCGATCTACACACACCCGTGGTTATCGGTAGTCCTTTGTAACCTTGTATATGGCTGCGAATATCATCAAAACAGCCAAAGAAAAAATGCTCTGTGCCCCCAGACCATCACCAAGTGCCCCCTCATCTGTGCCAGCTCCCCCACACTCCACAGATGGCCTCTTGCATTCCACCTTTTACCCCAGACCACACGCTGCTTCTGTGACGCAGTTAGCTTTCAGATGTCGGCTATTCGCGGCTACAGCCGAGTCTACAGAAATCCTTGTGTTAAAAACTGGGTACCTGGACCCCTCTGATTCCCACATTTCACTAAGTGCTTTCTAGCCATCCCCCCACCTCTACCCTGATGGCATCTGTATGTTTTTCTTTACCTGAAAATAGCTTTTCATTGCATTTAATTTTCCCTTCACCTCACCTATAGCCACAAATATCTCTCGTATCGAGAGAAAAACAAGATGGCGGCCGTTTCATTTCTAAAAACCATGAACCTGCAATGCACCATGGGAGATACTATCATTTTTGAGGACGGACCCCCCCGAATTCTCAGTCAAATTTTAAAATAACTACTGCACGGAATAACCCCAAAACACACATGGATCACGAGTCAAAGCTCTGTGCCCAAGTTGTTTCGCTTTGGCAAAAATGTACCTTTTTTGTCTATGAGAAAATTAATGGGAAGTAGATATTTATGTAACAAACACACACACCATTCAGGTTGTAACACTTTAAAAAACCTTTCAAAATGTGTGTAAACGAAAAACCCAAGCACACGTGACCTTGCTACCTTTAAAACAAATTCTTTAATTCCTAAGTGTACAGCACACAACAAAATGAGTGACCACGACTAACATGCTCACACATACGGCGACCAGGTAGTTAAAATCAATCACCCATCTGGGTGGAGAGAGCCACGCGTTCCGCCTGTTGACACAGGCTTCTTCAGGCTAGTTGTATCCATTTTTGCCATTTGCAACAACAAGTATTAGAAAGCAGCTAGAGCAGTTTGCTCCTCCCCCTCATCCCTCGTTTTTCGATCATGTGATCAGTTAGCATCTCGCTAAATCATTACATCAAATAGCCTCCATATTGGAATGGCCATTTATCCATATTATTCTAGGTACAATACCCCATTCGGTATGCTAATGCATCTCTATTTAACTTCATGAACACGAGATGAAACAGGATTTGTGATTCACTCAACTCCACTTCCCAAGAAAAGATAAAATAACAAAATACATTCAGTGCATTTTCAAATTCGCCAGTGTGTGAAAGTATTAGTTATGACCATGCATTGTTAAAATAACAGCACATGGTCATGTGCCCCAACGGGGAGTAGCTTTAGAAGCTTTGAGACGAGCAGCAGAGTCCTACACAAAAGATTGTATACCATGCTGATCTCTTCCAGTCTAGTACCATAGTGCATCATTCTTCTATTCTAAAGCATTACTAGTGCAAAATCATGACGTAACTAACTTCAAATGATAGCAGCATTTTCTTTCATTTTTATAACATGTAATTGGTCCCAATTACCAAAAAAAAGCAATAGCAGCCAGCTTGATATTCTAAAGTGTTTTGTGCATCATACTTACATGTAAACAATAGATGGCCTTCCAGAGAAAAGTGCAAGTGCATAATTGTATAATTGTCACTATTAGATCTTAACATGACAAACTATATCTACAAGGATAACCTGTGTTGTATTATATTATGTCAACATATCCTCACTTCTGCTCTGCATTTATATATATTATTACAGCAAATGAGGACTAACAAAGTGCTTAGTGCAATATCAAGGTAAAGACATAGGTAATCCACTGATGTCTAAAAGTGCAAGTGCATCCTTGTGCATAACAACATTATTGTCAAAATATGGACATAAATGTCTAAAAGTGCAAATACATTCTCATACATAACAGTTCCAATATATAATATCAACACATTTAAGATGCATTCAAGCTTCCACAAGAATGAAAAAAGGTGAGTCCAAATATTTGTCCTATGGTCTCATCTTGACTATTGTCCAAATGTCAATTTTGCTGCAAAATACAAACTCAAGTTTGCAAAATCACATACATTTCAGAGTCTATGTGGAGGCCTTGGGGTCTTAAAGTATCATATTTACAGATAAGAGGTGCTTCCAATTGCCGCAATTTGAGTCCCCTTTTGCCAAATCTTTTGTGTCGCAGAAAATGGGCCAGGCCCAAAAATGACATGTCTTTGATGTTACCTTTGTGTTTCTCTTGAAAATGACCAGTGAGGGGGTATGTTACATCCCCATTTTTTATCGCTCTGTGATGTTGTAATATACGCCACTTGAGGGGCCCTATAGTAGAGCCAATGTAATGCAGGCCACACGTACAAGTTATCACATATACTATGTACTTAGTTAGGCACATGATCTTATGATTGTATTTCCATTTCAAACCATTTGTGCTAACAAAAGGGGTCTTCGATACATAGTTATACATTTTACAGCTCGCACACTTTCAAAAACCAACCTTCCGCTCTTCAGTAAGAAAATTATGAGTATTAGCAGAATTAGTTGTTACCATGCTCGGTGATAACATTGTTTTAAGGGTTTGTGCTTTTTGATACTTTAAGCTGGGTGTTTCATCTAGTACTTTCCTGAGACCTTAATGTGTATATATATATATATATTTTAAAAGAAGAAAAGAAGAAACCTATTGCAACGTGGGTATAATGCACACCAAGGGCAATATAATTAAAGAAACATTATCATTTTGCGTTAGTGCAACTCCATCATTAAATGGGTATCCACAGTTTAATGTGCAGAGAAAAGCATGACTGCCTTTGAAACCAGAAATTGCGGGACAGCATATACAGACAAGATGTACCACTCCCTGTACTCACCGAACATGGACGGCATTGTTTCCACTCTGTATGAGTCTGTCTTCTCTCTCTACTGCTTTCACTTGTATAACACAATGCACTGTTTGAATGGGCAGATCATGTGAAGAAGTGATTAGTATGTCACAAATGATGCACCCTTTTGGTTTACCTTTTGGCAACATCATCATGATGGTTTTAAAACTGATGTTTAAAATAAAGAAGATTTTTTCAGCTAATGGACCCTGACTCATCGGTGTGAATAATATATGCTTCAAGGATTGCAACTCAACTCCTGGTGTTCACACCAGTATGCCGAAAAATATATATATTGTATATAAAGAAGAAACCCACTGCAACGTGGGTAGAACGCACTCCAAGGGCCATATAATTAAAGAAACTTTAAAATGTCAAGTTAGTGCAGCACCATCATTTTTAATTGTCTCCAGAGGGAGGCGACATAGGCAATGCGTTTTGCACCATCAAGGTGCTTGATCATACAAAGTAGACAAACTAAAAATCGATTTAAATAAGCTGAAAAGTCCCTTCTCTATTTCTAACATTTGGCTTCAACACATAAACGATGTACTAAGACCTCATATGGTAGACATCTTTAAGTAGATACACACAGATTATCAATGAGGTCTAAAAACAACACATCTAAGTGCCTGTGATGATATGAACACTGCGTTGAGACAAACAGTATTAAAACAAACAACATGACATACAATAGACATGTCTAAGAATAATATAAACATGGACTGACGTATGCAAAATATGTTGTGTGGATAATCAATGTGAAACAAATCTCTATCTAAGCCTTCCTGACCCACACAATGGGGGTCCTTCCATGTTTGCCGGTCTGTAAAATAAGTGCCATTAATAACGTTTACTGCCACTTTTTCAGACCTGTAAACTACAAGTTTGCCGGTGGGGATCTACTGATTTACCTCCGGCCAAGAGCTGGAGGTAAATCAGGCCCCCACTGGCAAAAAAACAGCTTGTATTAGAGCCACAGTATTACCAGTGCCGGTAATACTGGCAATCCCCATTCCATGGTGTCCTATTGACTCCATGGAATGGGGATTTACCTACCGTTGCCAGCACCTGTAAAATCATGGTAATGCCAGGGGATCAGGCACTGGTAGCGGTAGGTTCATTGCCGGTATCCTGCCAAATTTACCACCAGGATACCAGCAAACTCGGGATGACCCCCAATGTCCCAGCAAGACCAAGGCCAGCCACATAAAAGAATACCATGTTCGGTAGCTCCACCAAACTGGGAATTTATGATTACACAATAGCCATTTACAAATTAAAATTCATAGTGTGGCATTAGTATGGCTGAATAGGACCTAGTGCTGATATGAAGTGCAAGTGCATATACTAAGCAGAAGGGTCAACCTATGGCACTAAACATTCACTAGTCAAATAAGATGACACCCAACAATATTCAATCATATTTTCTCAAATGTGATCTTCATGTGCAAAAGGCAGTCAACATAGCAGTTATGAATACCCAGTCCATACAGAAAGTGCAGAAAATTCATTGTACAAAAGGGATGATTTTTTAAACTATGAAAAGTCAAAGGATGACATTAGTAAGGCTAGATCAGACCTAATGCCAAAATAAAGTGCAAGTGCATCTGCTTAGTAGCAGGGTTAGCCTAAGAGATTAACCATTCATGATTCACAAGATGACACCAAACAATATCAGACTGGACGGTCTCAAAATAGATCTTGATGTGCAAAATCCAATCAACACAGCAGCTTTGGAAACCCAGTCCATGTAAAAAAAGAGCTACCAATGCAAACATTCTTGAAACCAATTAACAATCACATAGAAAACTCAAATATGTTTTTGTTTTATTAAAAGGGAAAGGGAAAAGAGGAGGAAGAAATGACTACAAATCATAACAATAAAATAGTTCAAAATCAAAAATGCAAAAACAGACATCGGAAAACCTGATACTTAAGCACCAATAAAAGTGAACAGTACTTCGTCAATGTTATGGCCATTGGGCATTTTTTGTGTCAAAATCCAGAATCATTTGGGTCTCCTCATGGATATACAGGTACATGAATACATCATACAACAATATGTGGTCATTCGTATACTTTGCAAAGCAGTCATGAACTCACATTGTATTTGTCCCATTCCCCTTTTTCACAGGTGATTTATTTACAGAATGAGGGTGACATACTCACTGTTTGAATTGTTTACATACAGAATCTGAGAGCACTTTATTCAAATACTGTGATTTTTATGAGGATTGGGTGCAAAGAGGACCATATGAGACCATGCTGAGTGACCCACAATACATGTTTGGAGAGTCTCATGAGTTATTGTTTTGGGCAATTACCCCCACTTTTATGTAAAAAGCTGCTGCTACTGCCATACACATAGTAATGTTGTTGGCTGTGTACAATGGCAGCTGCTATGTTTGGGCACAGGAGGCCGAACCCAGCCACCCGCCTTATTCCTTCTGGGAGCCTGTGGGCAGCATGCACTTCCTTGAAGAACATTTGAGGGGGGCCCTGAGCAGCGCTCGCTAGCGAGCATCTCATTTACTCTTATGCCACTAGACGAAATGTGCCAAGTATGGCTGATACTCTTGCAAAACTCTATCTCTCTCTCTTCTCACTTGGCGTCTTCCTTTTTGTTTCCTTAGTCCCGGGAGTACCCAGATGGTATATGTGCTATACGGGCATAATTAGATTCCATACCTAAATCCACAAAGTGGCATGAGGAGATCTCAAACAGGTTCTAAGTAGAAATGGGTGAACCATCTGCAAAAAGTTGTGAACCTATTTAAACAAAAGCTGCGTGACTTGACTCCAAACATACAAACCATTTGGAGCAGAGACTCGAAAATTCTTGAGACTTTCGAACCAGAATTCAAGCTGCTTTCTGGATCAATTTATTTCAAAAATAGCTCTTTGGTAATACAGAAATCTAGGATACTCTAAGAATGTTGTAGAATGCAGTTTTACTGGTGGCCAAAAATATGACACATTAGGGACATAAGTGTAAACTTAAATTAAAAAGTGCCATGCTGTATTTGCATTCACTTTAGAAATACGCTGATAAGCTTATCCACAACGTGGCATGCACATTTTAAGGGGGCTTTGTGGTAGTGCAAATAATGTACTGGTCAGCCCGGCCGCATACATTAGTGTGTGGGTGTATGCTCCCAATATTAATGTATCACAGGTTCCCAGCACCCACGTGCTGGGAGAACATTTCGCAATGGCAGGCTCTGAAAATGGCATTGCGCTTCCATTTAAAAGAAAATGATTGACAGAGCAGGCAATAACACCATGCTAAGGATATTGTTTACCCTTGAACCTATTCCAACTTGACTCAGGGGAATGTGACTATTTTCTCTGGGAATTTCAAAGAACATTGTGTTTGTGGATTTGGGTTGCACTTTGAAATGCACAGAAATGCCCTCTTATTTGCAACAATAAGGGGGTAAAAAACTGCTTTTTAATGTGTGCATCTTTGCACATTCAAACGCCCTTTCAGAAAAGGTTGCCCTTTTTTTAGGCACACCTGATCGGATGTGCAAGTAACTGAAAAATTCCTTTAGGCTGCAGTTTCTTTGACCAAAAGGCCACCGGATGCAATTCATTGTTTGTGGTGTCTTGTTGGGAGAACAATGCTCACTTGCTAGAAGAGTTGGTTTCCACAAAATATGGGAGATCTGGATTTGGATGAGCAGACAAGGCAGTACATTATTTATTAATTTTTTTATAAGGCTTTATTTGGTTTAGTAATTACAAACCTCTTGCCTTCGAATAAATAAAAAACAAACAAAAATACTGACAATTTAAAATAAAATGTACAGAACTAACTCTAGATCAAGCATATAGAGTTGGATGTTAAAGGCAGACCTAGAACTTATTTAAACTTATTAAACTGAGCTCAAGAAGATATTATTTATCTGGGAGTACAGTCAACATTAATTCTCTTGAAAATGGGCAACAGAAATGTCACTAAAGCTATGGTAATACATAGGCGTTAGCCTTTGAGCAAAACCAACCACCATTCATCAGAAGATTTGTTAGCATATTTAGCGGTAATCTCCTCCATTTGTTTGCATCTTATGTTATTTACTGCTGGACAATACAAGACTAACAGGGTAATTCATGGAATGAAAGTGTGCTAAAAACGGGGGCGCAAGCGTCAAAATCGCAGCGCACGAAGGCGAAAGCCACGCACGCAGCCATTTGTCGATTCATGGAAGGCGGTGCATGTGGCTTACCTGACATCTGCGCTGAATCCATATGTGGCCCACACGTCATTGCCACATCCCGAAAGCTGTGCGCAAGACGGCCAGTGAAGGCGCACCAAGGGCAGCGCACACATCTAAAAAGGGAGAGGAACACACAGAATGGGGAAGAACACGTGAAAATGTGGGCGTTACGGGGGAAGTACTGCTGTTAAATCCTCGCAACGCCCACACGTGTGCTAACAACACGTATTCATGGAATCGAACAGGGGAAACATACGCGCCACAAAAGACCCGCTAATCCGGAAACACGTACGCCAGGCGGAAGCAGGCGGAAGCAGCCCCGTGCAGCATAAAAGTGCGTGCAAACAACAAACAAGCTCATACGCTACAATGAATATACCGTTCCTCGCAGCAGTGTTCGTGGGACACCGCAGGAGGAGGAGGATAGCCAAGCCCCACATTTCTTTACCCAGGACAAGCCTTTTTGGGATGCCTGATGACCAGGTCTATGGCAGGTACAGGTTTCCACCCCATATCATCCTAGACCTGGTTGCTGAGTGGGAGGATGACCTCACATCACCCACCCTGTGCTCCCAAGCACTGAGCCCCTTGGAAAAGGTGCTCAATGTACTGATTTCTTGGCCACTGGGTTATTTCAGCAGACAAGTGCCATAGTTGGGGGTGTCTCACAGGCCACGCAGTCACGCAGCCTACACCAGGTGTTGGTGATCATGACTGCATGCCCCTCAGTCCGCAGGCACATATATATGCCCAGAACAACCGCAGAAAGGCAGGCTGTGGTCCAGGACTTTTACGGGGTGACATACTTCCCCAAAGTGCTAGGTGCCATAGATTGCACCCATGTGGCTCTATGTCCTCCTACTGAGCACATCTATCGCAACCGCAACTAGTGGCATTCCATCAATGTGCAGGTTGTATGTGATGCCAAGGGAATCATCACCTCTGTATATGCTAACTATCTGGGGTCCAGCCATGACAGTTTCATATTCAGAATGTCACCCCTAAACCGGGATCTGGAAGCTGGGAGGCATGGCGACACATGGCTCATTGGTGAGTACAAATGCCTCTGCACATGCATGCATGTCACACACAGAGAAATGGCAAAACCCAACTAATGACAACCATTATCACTTCCCCAAGGGACAGTGCCTATCCTCTGAGCACCTACATGATGTTGCCAATACGGAACCCCACAACACCACCCGAGGTAAGAAACAACGCAGCCCATATTGCATCCCGGGGCACACTGGAGCGCACATTCGGAGTGCTGAAGTCACATTTCCCCAACCTTAACTGCTCTGATGGCCAGCTGCTATATGTGCCCCCAGTAGTGTGCAGGATTATAGCAGCAGCATGTGTCCTGCACAACGTTGTAACCCAGGGGGTCATGCCGGTGGACATGGTGGTGCCCCCACATCCCCATCCCCAACTCTGTGCATGGGAGGGGAAAGGGCACGTGGTGAGGCAGTCCGTACCCAGCCTGTGGCAACATTTTTCACCTAAAATCCCACCCCTGAGGAGTGCACACAGGCCTGGCACATACCAGCTGACAATTGATGATGACAAAGGGACAGTCAACTGTCACAACCATAGCACTCAGAGATTGTTTCCTTGGAAGTGACACATTGTGTGCATCCTTAGCTGCTTAAACAGACCCAATGCTCTGTCAGTAAAAGGCACACATTCATCCTGCATGAAGGACTACCCCCTTGCAAAACAGCACACCCGAATAATGGTATGTCACCCAACCCCTCCCAAACCCCATCTCACCCACCCAAGACACAATGGCATGGCATGCAATGTGAAAGAAACTAAATTAATGTACATCACATTACACAACTGTCACAAAGTGCACCGTCACAAATGGAAACAGGCCACAGACAATTCTCTCTCACCTATGAAAAGGAAACAGCACACATGAACATATACTTACCAGCATGACAAAACATTAATACAGGACCCAGCAGTGGGAACGTCTGACAGTAACCAATCACAATAGTGCAAGTGTGACAACCTGACAAAGGCAGCACATTGACCCCTTCGATCTCCAGTGTGTTGCTGGTAGGTAAATGTGGTAGGGTACTGCATACAACATGAACTACATCTGCAATGGAGACAGGCAAGGTAAGACGTGAAGAAGCTACATGCAAATATGCATAATGAGCAATATGGATTACAATATACAAATCAACCATGCAGTGGAGAAATCATCAGTAATCCCCACTAGGGGTGTATACACAGTTTGGACTACAGACTGGCCACACAACTGATGGAAGCCCAATGCCTCTCTGTAAGTTACTGTCACACGGTGCCACCCTTGCAAGCCCATGGAAAGGGGAAGCAGGAGTGGCATATGTGTCTGGACCCCAAGCTTCAAACACAAACACAAGAAAAGCCTGCATGGGCCCAGCTGGAACACACAGTGGATGCCTACGGGAGCCACACAAAGCAAAAAACTGTAACATGAATGCACAATAGACAAAAAAGAGGAAAACAAATAAAAAAAATACAAATAAAAATGGCCATGGGTTGACAAGGGGGGGTGACCATCCAGGAGGGAGGAGCTGCAGGGTGCACCCCAACACCAACATGCGTGGATGTTGAGAAAACAATAATACCCTCCATGGGCTCATGACCTGAACGGCTACCCGATAGTGGGAGAACTGCTGTTGCTGTCGTCACTCTCTGGTGCTACATTAGAAGGTGTGTGTGGTATGGGAGGCAGATCACGCAAAGCCCTGGCATGCTCCTCCATGGCAGCAAGTATGCAGGTTTGAAAGGTTTGGTTCTGCAGGATGATGGTCCGGAGGTCCCCATGCAGCACCTCATGGGTAGCACGGACTTCTGCCTGCAAGGCCTCACGTGATGAACGGATCTCCTCACAAGTTGCCTGGAGCTCAGCTGAGATTGTGCGTGTTAGCTGCTCCAGCTTCTGTTCTGACCATGTACTCTGGGACCTATGGACTCTTCATATGGTCTCTGTGCTCTCTCCCTTCTCCTCTTCTCCAATTAATGGTGGCACCCGTTGGGATGTCCTCTTGGCCCCTTCCGCTCCTCTAAGGCCATCATTAATGTCTACCCTAATGGGACCGTCTTGGTCCAAGGCCCTCAGGCCAACCTCCACCTCTTTGATCGATGCTTCCTGTGCCTCATCAACTTCCTTTCCTCTCCTGCTGTCCCCTCTTCTCTGTCCTCGGCTACCTTGCCTCCACCCTCTCACCCTGCCCTCTCTCTTGCTCCTTCCTCTTCACCTCCACAGGGCGTACCTCTGATCTGTACCCCTCCACAGAAGTCCTTTAAGGATGGCAACCTTCTCCTAATTGCCACTCTCGACTCTCGCTCTGCCGTCAAACATTCCTCTGATATCTGTCGCCTTCTTGAGGAACTGGACCTTGACATCCTCGGTCTCACTGAGACATGGTTCACGGCCAGCTCTGTCACCAGCTTTGACACACTCCTACCTGACCCTGCTGGGGGGTGTGGCCCTTATCTTCCCTGAGTAGATTCCTGCCACTGTCACCCCTATGCAGACCTACTCCTCCTTTGAATGCCTTGTCTGCCGACTCTCTCTCTCTCTCTCCTAGCCATTCCCTTAGCGTGGCTACTATCTATCGGCCACCTGGTCAAATTTCCTCCTTCCTCTCTGAGTGGGCTGACCTCTCCTCCTCACTCCTATCCTCAACCACTCAACTCCTCTTTCTTGGAGACTTCAATATCCACCTTGATGCCTCCTGTCCTCCCTCTGGACTCTTTTGCGACCTCTGCGACTCTCTCTCACTCTCTATTCTCCTGTCTGGGCCGACCCATTTTTCAGTGCACACTCTTGATGCTCTGATCTCTTCTGACCTTCCCCTCTCTGTCCCTCTCTCCACTCCTCTCTCCTGGAGTGATCACTTTCTCCTATCCTCCCACCTCACCTTCCCTACCCCACAGGCAAAGCCATCCTCATCACTGCCACCCACCTTCGCGGTCATCCGACCCATGAAGCGTGTGTCAGTTGAGGCTTTCGCCTCCACCTTCTCACCCCCCCTTCCCCCTTCGGCTGACTCCCACCCTGACACAGCCCTCTCCACTCTCCACTCTGCTATATCTGATACCCTTGATATCCTTGCCCCTGTCATGAGAATCCGCTTGAAGCCCAAAGCCAAATTTAACTCCTGGTACGACTCGGATTTCGTCACCCTTAAACGCAAGTGCAGGGTGGCAGAGAGGAAATGGCGTGCTTCATGTTCATCCTCTGACAAACTGGCCTGCCGCCTGCTCCAAAGGCAATACCGGCTCTGCATTCTCACTAAGTAGAGAGCCCTTATCCAAGCCCGCATCTCTGTGGCATCTAACATCTTTCTGCTGACGAGGTTTCGAGACAAGTCCGATCTACGAAAGTCTCGTCAAACCAGGTCCACCCCTGTTCCTCCAAAACTATCAAGGACCACATTGACTCCCTGGTGCCTGCCCTGGCGGACTTCTGCAATCACTCCTTTGCCTCTGGAGTCTTCCCACCCCCCCTCAAGCACTCCCTTGTGTACCCCCTTCTTAAGAAACCCTCTTCCGACCCCTCCTGCCCGGCTAACTATCGCCCAATCTCTATCACTCCCTTCCTGGGCAAGCTCCTGGAGAAACTGGCCATCTCCCAGCTTAATCTCCATGCTGAATCTGTTGGTAGTCTTCATGACCATCAGTCTGGCTTCAGAGCTGCCAGAAGCACGGAAACTGCTCTCCTGAACATCTGTGAGGACCTGTTCTCAAACCTTGACTCTAACACCCCTTGTGTTCTCATTTTGCTCGACCTCTCTTCTGCCTTTGACACTGTCAATCACACCATCCTGCTCAACCGTCTCCTTGATAACCTGGGTATCACTGGTCAGGCTCTGGCGTGGCTGACCTCCTTCCTCTCCAATCGACCCTCCCAGGTCCAACTCGGTTCCTTCCTCTCTGACATCTTTTTCTCTACCTGTGGTGTCCCCCCGGGATCTAACCTCTCCCCTTGGCTGTTCAACCAGTACCTGGCACTTCTTGCTCACCGCATCGCCGCTCTCTGTCCCAACTTTCAGTGCTATGCGGATGATACCCAGCTCATTTTCAGGCTACCCTCGGCCTCCTCCTCCCCTTCCCTCATCTCCGACTGTCTTTCTGCTATCCAGGAATGGTGTTCTGCCAACAACCTCTGCCTTAATGCCAGTAAGACTGAGATTCTACTTATCAGAACACCCACTCCCTCCTTCCCTGCAGCTCTCTGGCCGGCCTCCCTTGGCCCTCTTCCTGCTCCTACCTGCAAGGCAATAAACCTCAGGGTCATCTTCGACTCCACACTCTCCTTCTCTGCTCACATATCTGACGTCTCTAAGAAGTTACACTACCAGCTACACCGCCTCAGAGGTATCCTTCCTTTCCTCTCCTTCCCCCAGAAGCTCACTGTCTGCAGAGCCCTGGTTCTCTCGAAGCTGGACTACTGTAACAACCTCTATCTAAATCTTCCTGCCTCTACTCTCCGGCCTTTGCAACTCATCCAGAACAGGACTGCGAGACTTGTCCTTGGCCTCAAGCCCAGGGACCGTATCTCTCCAGGACTGAAATTGCTACACTGGCTCCCAGTGGCTGCGAGGATTAAGTTCAAAACCCTCTTCATTGTCCACAAGGCCTTCTGGGGCCTTGGGCCAAAATACCTTCAACTCTCTCTTCCTGAATATCTTCCTTCTCGAGCTCTTCGCTTTTCCACCTCCAACTACCTCAGGGTTAGCCACTTCTCCAAGCAACGAGCTGGGGGTAGATCTCTCTCCGCAGCAGGGGCCTCCCTCTGGAGCAGCCTTCCTGCCTCCCTGAAACTTGAGGGGAACCATCTCCGGTTCCGGAATCACCTCAAAACCTTCCTCTTTGCCGCCGCTTTCTCTCCCTCTCTCCCCTGCTAAAATCACTGAACCTTTACTGAATCTGCAACTGGCCACTCACCGACCTCGGTCCTTGGCCCAGCCACTCTTCCCTGCACTGACTACCTGCACTATGGCACTGTCTCTGTATCCTACAGCCCCTTCTCCCGGCACTTACCTTGCACTTGCCACCAGCTGGCCCTATTATTTAGCTTGTTTTCTACTAACCACTTACTGCACTCTCCTTGCACTTGCCACCAGCTGGCCCTATTACTTATCTTGTATTCTACTAACCATGTACTGCACTTCCCCTCTCCCCCTTCCGCTTGCACTTTTCCCAGTCACCCTACCCTTGCACTTGCGCGATCTGAATGACACCTGGCCTAGTAGGATCTCCCCTTGTCCCCCCTCCCTGCCTCGTCGTGCCTTGAAACACTTGTGTATAGGCGCCTTACAAATGCCATATCATATCATATCATATCACCTCAAGTGCACCCAGAGTAGCTCTGAGGGAGCTGTTTTCTTTCCTCAGGGCAGCCCTGTGGGACCGTGCCTCTGCAGATATGGCTGTACGCAGAGCCTCCAGTTCAGCCCATTGGTCCCTGTTGGTGGCCAACATGTCCTGCCTGTGTGAGCGGCACGTGGACCGCGTTGCCTGCTGCTGGAGCTCCACCTGCCTTTCAGGGGGGAGAATGGAAGTGGCCACCCTATCCATGGCCTTAGCCATCATCTCACATGATGCCCCCTGTTGTGCTGCAATTGCATAAATGGAGTTCTCCCACACAGTATTGCCTGGTGGCCCACGGCCACCGCATTGGTGGACACGACACCTGTTGGCCCCAAGGTGATGTGCACCTTGCTGTGTTGGAACTGCCTGAGGCTGCAGGACTGCATTCCTCCTTTGATCTGCTGCCCCAGGAACAGGGCAGAACCAATCCCAGTGTACAATAATCTCTACCTTGGGATTTCACTTCTAATAAATATGACCATATATTTGAAAAAAGCATTTGTCATATTTCAGGTTTTCAATTAGCTGAAACAACACAGTCAGAAATATTGAATTGACTTGCAAAGAAACTTTATTTTATTTTTTTTATTTTTTTGTCTGAATAGGACGAACTGAGCACTAAAGTGACAAGCATTTTTTGTTGATGTTCAGATTTGCTTTGCTTCCCTTATGCCTTTCCTTGTTTTCTCCTTGTTTCATTTTTCTATACATGTTTTGAAGGATTTCATATCCATTTTTTAGAATGTAAAATTGTGTTGTTGAATATATATGCCCCCACACGTTGGGTTTCACTCCATGCACAATCTTTTGATATAAAGTGTTGTTTCAATCTCAATGAGTTCTAATGTTTCCTTTGGTGTATTGTTTTGCTATATACTATTACATGTAGAAGTTATAACCTATGCGGTTATATAGGGCTGGACCGGGTAAATGGTTCTAATTTATTTACACCTTACATGGGCCAATCCTTGACGCACCAGTACTCCTCTTTTTTTGTCAATATTAGGTTCTCTCGCCCCCAACTGGTACGTCACCCCAGTGGCAGACCACTGCCACGATATAGTGGCCCTCTTTTTGTAATATATGCCCCAGGAACAGGAGCAAATATTGGGGGGTGTGACCCTGCATCCGTAACCGCCACAGGCGGACATTCCAACACTGAATGGGCCATTGAGGACTCTACACCCAGGGCAGGTGTATTGGACAAAACAGCATCCCTGTCAGAAACACTCACCTGCGACGGGACATTTGTCTCTATGTCTGAATTAGCACCTGAGGCATAGAGATCATTGGAGGTGTACCCAGAGACACCTGTGGACAGGATGGTCTGTAGGACAAATGGATTTTCGTGGGCCACCACCCCACGCCCTCCAGTGGTGCTTGGTTCGGGCTCTGAGTACTCATGCCCCTGCACCATCTCCTCCTCCTCTACAGCATCTAGTGCCTCATCACCTGCACAAAATGAAAAGAAAAGTAATGAAGACACACATGAACAGCATAGCTGACACAGATAGGCATCACAACGTACACATCTAATACATTAATCAGGTATGTCACACATGACACAAACTCAGCCATGCATGCAGTGGCTATGAAGTAGAAGGGACCCCTAAAGCAGACACTGATGACTCCAAAATAGAAAAGCAGCAAATGTTCAGCATGGTGCATAGCACCTACATCACACATTAGCCTGTAAGTGGCATGGACCATCCACAAACATGACACATGCCAGCACACAGATGGCACGTAGCATAGCCATGCCAGAACTGACAAGTACACCCAGATGGGAGTTAATCACTACTGTCCCCCATCCATGTCAAACGCATATCATCAAACAGAACATGCAAAAGAGTGGGACAAAACACATATGTGTCACACGCTGCAACAACGCCAGTGCGTTTAAATACAGTGATGGGAGGCACATGGATACATCAATGGTAGGTAACTTGGACATGACACAAGTCAATTATCATGTTGAACATTCAAACTGGGCTCAGAAGTGATCGGGTGCAGTGCATGTGTGGGTGCAAGCAGTCAATCAGCCTGATTGATGAAATCATTTGCGTAAAAAGTGCACATTTGTAGGGCTTTGTGGGGGAAAATCCCTGTCTGAAGTATGGTGATTTTGGGGTAGAACGGCACACAAATCTGCGTTTATCATGCAAATGATTCCATCAATCAGGCAGAATAAAGAGAAAAAACTGTATTACCAATGTCATGGGTCACATATAGCAGTTATGAGTACACAGTCTGACCTGGCACTCAATCACAACACATCACCCGAGCAACATAGACATGGTCTGGACACATGGTCTTGACACACACGCATGGGCACTCACCGGACATTGTCTCAAGTTTTTGGTAGGTCTCCCACGCCTTGGATCTGATCCTCTGCGATGAACCCTCCAGCGACTGACTCATGTTCTGTGAGTTCATCCTCCTCTGGTGGTGACCCACTGCCAGTCACCAGAGTAGAGGCGTAATTGGAAGCCAGCTTGTTTTTTGCTCAGCGTTTGAGGTCATTCCAACGCTTTGAGCAATCATCAGCTTTGCGCTTCACAAATCCAAAGGAACTAATCTGGTCCGCAATGCACTGCCAGTGGGCCCTACGCTGAACAGTCGTAGTCTTGCACCCTGCCGTCACCAGCATGTTACGGCCATGTGCCGACACGTAGCCCACAAGTGTGTCTGGTTCCACATCATTGAAACTCTGCTTCCTTGACGTGCCGGAGGGGCGAGCCGTGTCTGGGGTACCAGTCTGTTCCGCAAGAGCATGCTTCTTCCTCTGGATAGGTGGTGCGCACCCTGAGTGGCATACGCTGCTCTGGTCTATAGGGGCTGAAGCGCAGGTGGACTGGCCACTGGAAGCAGGCAATAGCACGATGACCAAAGGTCTCACTGCAGGCATTGGCTGCTTGGTGCTGTTGCCAGGACCAAGCGGGACAACTGCCTTGGTGTGAGGGTCTCGGATCAAAACTGTCACGGATGGGTGACTCAGAGCTGGGGTCGAGTGAGTTGCAGCTGCCCCTGCAGCCTCCTCACCCTGGCTACTCAGGGCAGCAGATGACATTGCTGCCCCAGATCCACGTGGCCTGGTGACAGCAACTTTCACCGCCACACGTGGCTTGGACTTCGTGACATGGAAGTTGGACTGTGAGTCATCCCGTGCCAGTTTGGTGACCAATCCGGGCCGGGCTAGCAGGAACTGAGCTAGGATGGTGTCAGCTGCATCATCCTGACCCACTGAGGGGGGCAATAATTGTCCCTGAATGGTCCTGGACACACTGCCCTCTTGGGCTACCTTGCCCACATTGCCCACCATTGCCACCATGGCCACCCTGCTCATCCTGGCCACGTCCCCACCCACGGCCTCCTCTTGGAGGTCGGCCACCTTTGCCTCCCTTACTATTTGGTCGCCTCCCAACCATGACACTGATGTTCTTGTGCGAATGGGAGGTGCAGGAAACAATTGTCCTGGGCAATTGGGGTGAAGGGGGCAGGGTGCTAGATAGAATATGTATCCCTGTGCTTTTGTAAGGCTGTCTGCGACCCCTGGGGGAAAATGACGGGTCACGCAGCACTCAGGCCCCCCAAAAACAAAAACAAATGTGCACGCGACCCCTCGGTAGCCCACGTGTGTGGAATGAAGGACCCGCAGTATGCTGTGGCACCCAGAACCACAAAAAATGCTTACGCATGGTACACGCAGGCTACAATGACCTCTGAATGGGTACGCGACACACGGGGGAAACCACAGTGGAAAAATATGTGCGTGACTCACCGTCTGCCTGGAAAATGAACGTAAAAAAGACGCACGTGTGCGTGTTGGCAACAACCCCTCCAAAAGAAGAATTGAGCTCTGTCTCAGTAAACAAGGAGTGTGCACTGCAACCGTTGTGAAGTAATCACTTGTGAACCAACAAGAAGTACAAGAATCACACGCTCGCTCTCCACAAAAAGCACGCACAGGAAAATGGAGTCCTATGCTGACCTTTAACCCCTGTGTACAGCAACACCTACACGTGCCCACGTCACTTACTCGCTAAGGGCCTTTCCTCAATTTTCACACAAACGTGCTGATTTTTCACGTGTGGATTCACTCTGCATCAAGCTGGCCACGCGAGAATACACAGAAGACCACACTCCTGCCCAGAAGGCCATTTTCCTGCCCCCCCAGAGCCCCAAGCAGCCTCCCACGAGCCATCTGCTGCTGCCTGCCTGCCTGCTGGCCATGTGCCCTGTTATTTGGTGCCTGAACATCAGCCATCTGCCGAGGTCCAGTTGCTGCGACCACCCCTGCTGCAACAGAAGACACCTGACTGCTGTTCCATTGCTCCACAGCCCAGCCCCAGGACCCAGTTGCCCACCCACACCTGCTTCGGGGTTGTCATGTCGGGGCAAACACCATCTGAGACCACTGGCAACCCCCAGCCAGAGAGGCAGAGGGCTATCAGCTTCTGAGCCACAGAAGTTGACATCCTGGTAGAGCAATTCCTGGGGCATTATGATGCCCTCTTCAGAGACCATGCACCGGCAAGGATAGACAGAAGACGACCTGGTTGGACATCGTGGTTGCCAACAACGAGGAGGGGGTGGCAACCCACGACTTTGTCGGGGGGAAATTCTGCCGGGGTCGGCCGGACCGTCCGCAGACCTCCAGGCAGGGAGGCCCCAACTCCTCCCGTGTGTATCCCAGATAAGATGAGATAGAGTATGAGACGCACACAAGGAGCAAGGTGACTCTGCTGTTTATTAGACAAAACGGCAGGGATGGGTCAAGGAGCGCACGCGTTCGTCCTGACACACACACAATTGTGGGGCTCGCAGGCCCTTTTTACTGTATTATGATGCGCTACTTGCGTCACTTCAGAAAGTTAACAAAAAAACCTATCGCCACTCTTAATTGGGTGTTCGAGTGGTAGGGTTAGTATAGCACACATATAGAGAAAGATATTAGTGGACAAGGTGTAGTCAGGTGGTATGTCTGGGTTGTCCCTACAATTAGATACATGAAAATTGTTACATGAAGGCTCCTGAGGATTGGCTAAATGTGCTGGCGTCAGTGATAAGAGCCCCATGTTCTGATTGGTGCACCCGTGAGCTTCCCAGCCTGGGACCACCGTCGTTCCCAGCTCTCGGTGTACCTGTAAGTTGCAACAATGTTTCACTATGGGTACATGCAGACAATGTGAGGACTTATTCATAGCTAGACGGGGTACCGTTCCCACTGTTGCAGATGTCCATTGAGCCTTTCAAGTGTATCTGCCAGTGTCTCGTAGCGAGGGATCCAGACGCCTCTGTTCTCCCGGGTTTGGCATCTCGTCAGGTTCGGCTTGATCACGTGGGGAGGGACCGTGAAAGAGGCATAATTCTGCACAATTAATATTGTTTTTCTACTGTGCGTCTGGTTTAATTTGTCGGTGTGACTTTAACGTTGGTGCGCGGAGTGCGAGGTTGCAACATCGTGCCTTTGATGATTTGCTCTTGGAACGTGGGTTTGCAACATTGCGACCTTGGCTGGTTGCTTCGCCAAGCTCATTCTGTAGGATCAGCAACTGACTCTTGTCTTGTTGATGTCCACGGGAGCTCTTGTTTGAGGCCTACTTTGGCCCGGTGCATAAGTTGTCCGTTTGGTGCACAGGTGCTTTAGGTTATAGGAGCATATAATTCCATAATCGGTATTGTCTTTATTATATTTCTCATCGTTGTACCTGATTTCAAAGAGAAGCGTGAGCAAGCTAGTAAAAGTTCATGACGCATCTTGCGTTTCTGCATTCTGAAAGCCTATATATAAAAATAATAAAGATGCACGTCCGTGAATATGCCTGTCGCCTACGTCATAGCACTGAGTATATTCTTCGTGTAGGTTGGTGTGGGAATGTCCAGTGTGTATATTTGTACAGATGTGCTTCCCGTTGTCTAGGTCGTCATGGCATCTCTAACGACGTGTAGATTTTAGTCTAGTTGATCCGTGCCGCAGGTGTCGGCATGGCCAGTGCGGGCTGCTGGGCAAGCAGATGGACACATCCGTATGTTCCTGTACCAGGGTATCTGGTCGTCTGGTAAATGGGCAAACTCTTCTCGTGGCGGGTGTTTGGGTCGTGACCCTCTAGGCCAAGCGCGAGAGGTGAAGGACGGGAGCCTGGTTTTCCATTCTCCCACTTCAGTCCCCCCTCTGGTCGACTTGTCGACCACAAACATATCCTTCTCGTTATCTCCTCTTACTCGCCATATCTTAGTTATTCCTCCGAGATGTCCATAGTGGTTTACATGATCTTCAAATGACCAATACATATATTCACAGGTACCCCCAGGAGTACAGTATACCCATCTTCCTATGTAGCTCCTGGGGTTTCTTGGGTTCTCGGTCTTTACTGACGGTGGGTCTAGATGGTTGGTAATTATTTGGGTGCGCAGCTTCTCCCTTTCCTGTATAATTACACCTGTATGCTGGCCGTCATCTGCTGGCATCAAGGGGTGCATTCCCACCATTTCCAGCAACTCGTCAGTAGTGCGTGCCTTTCGTGCCTTCCAAAATCTAATTATGATCAGGGTAGCTCCAGCCAATATAGTACAGCCCACTATTATTTTCAGTCCATCTGACAGCCAGGATGGCATCCATGACCATAATAGTGAAAACCAGCTCTCATCCTTGTTCACACCATTGCTTTCATCCGTCATTTTGGAGTGCATCTGAGCTAATTGTGAAACTGCTTCTGTCAATGTACCATTGTCAGCATCATTGGCAGGTATGAACGTGCAGCATGATTGTCCTATCTTTGCACAAACTCCTCCTTCCATTGCTGTGAGAAGGTCCAATACATATCTGTTCTGTAGTGCTACCATCCTTACAGCTCGCAGCTCCTCTTTTATTGCGTTGAACCCATTTACTGTAGAATTGATGGTCATCATTAGTTCCCATCAAGTTATTTGGAGCCATTTTGCGTTTGCGTAAGCCTGTAATCCCGGGTGTATTATTGAGGAGAAGAACATTGCTGCTCTGCTGAATAGTCTGTGTTCTGGCGGTATTGATGTTAGTGCCGTTTCCGACCTTCCCCACAGGTAATTTCCTGTCAGCGGCTCTCCTTGTCTTTTTCTTCTATTTAGGACAGTGCCATTGCTGTTGGTCCTGTTCCCTTGCTCCTCCTGGAGTGGTGCAGATCTCTTTCTTCTCTTATCCCCTTCATTCATTCTAGGAAATTTCGCCACATCGACGTGCTTCTTAGGTACCACTAGTGATGGTACATTGACGTGTACCATTGTGCACACACCATTCCACAGGGGAGGCAGTGTATGGTATGCCTTTTCTCCACAGGCCCAATAATGATCCATTATTACTGCTGTTCCTGCTCCCCCCTCAGGTAACTCCGTCACACTTGCGCAATTGGTGTTATATCCTACGTCCACCTCTCCTTTATGCTGGTAACATACCTTGGGCGCAGTCAACGGTAGTATCGTTATTGGGTCTTCATCTTCTTCTACCCATGTGAGCATTGGTACATACTTGATCCACGTCGTCCAACATCGGTGATTGTGTGTCTCGATGGTTGAGATAGTTTCTTTTGTTACCATGTTGCTGCCAATCACTCCTATCTCCCAGCTGTTATCCAGATACACCTTTCCTGTTATCGTCAGTAGCGGCCTCTCCCAGCATCCTTGTTTACCCGGAATTTCAGTGGCGTACCAATCACATGGTAGATACTGCAGTGTTACTTTCTGTGTTTCTCCTTTTGCAGGGCCACTTGTTATATATTTGAATGCTTCAGCATGTAAACTGGTCTTGTGATAACTCAAGTAGGTCTTGAGGAAATTGTTTTCATATGGGTATGAGTCTCGTGTTTTCCATGTCATGTGCACTACAGTTCCTTGAAATCTTCCTTTCGTCTGGAACAGTGCCAAGTATATTATGCACTGTGCTATCTTCTCATTTATTTCTGTGGCAACAAATGTTCGTGAAGCACTCATGGCGTATGGTATTAATGAGCAGACGCAGCAGCTATCCTCAGTTGTCTGCTTACCAATGCGGGTCATGTGTTGGTACCATATATTGTTTGTGACGTGTGCTGAATCTTGTACATAATTATCAATACCTTTATTGTCTGAGTATGTGCTGCGTTTAACTCTATTTTTCTTTGGTGCAATGTTACTACTACCACCTGACGTAACACCTGTTGCAGCAAGGAACGGGGGTATATTAGGTTTGGGTGCAGCAACAAAATTGATAGCACAGCTATACTGCCATACAGAAGCAGCCAAAAATCCGGTGATTATCAAAATCCCTATTATTTTTATTACAATTGCTAATCTCACCGGCATTTTGCTCTTACCTTGCTGCAGTCCTGGCAGCTTATTCTTGCGACGTTAAAGTTGCCCGCCTAAAAATTCTCAGAAATGCTCGTTTTTAAATGTTAGTTTTGTTTTGTTTAAGCTCTCCCTATCAAATAGTCATTCAGTGCCCAGGCGAAGAGCTGCTCCCACGCTACTCTAAGTGATTGGTCTCTTAAGACCGGCAAGTATGGGCGGAGGTGGGGCATGTAATATTCTATGGCCAGGAGGAAGGCTGTGTAGTAAACACGTACCCTTCTTCTTTTTAGGTATGTTGGCCTTTTTATTTCGTATACAAATTGGTGTGACAATTCTTCTGGGTAGTTATCGTCTGGGAGTACCATCTACGCCTGGACAGTGGACTTTGTTAGTTAGCTTTCTACTTAATAATACAATAATACGCAGTTCCTGTATGTGCGAGAGAAAAAAGAGAACATTCACGTGTTTACATGTGTATTTGTGCGGCCAATGTCTTTCAGTTTATGTTACAACTGTCCTGGGGGGGGGATGGCGTAATTATTTTTACTCTTTGAACGTGTGACCATGGGGTGGGCAGTGTAGTGATCACCCCTTTCTTCGTCAGTTGTTGTCTCTGGGGTGTCTGGGTAGTGAGAAGGTAAGGGAACAATTGGGTCGTTGTCTGTGGTAGAACTTCCTTCCGCTGTCAGGGATGTTGTTGCTGTTGTTCCAATGGACCTGTCGTTGGCGCTGGGGCGGGTCTGCAGTTTGTATATCTTTACATCATGTAGGTGGTTCCAAGCACGCTTATCCTTTAGTTTTACTGCTCTTGTTGATACGTCTTCTACCAGATGTGGACCGGTGAACCTTTTGTCGTTCCACCTTCTATTGAAATTGCGAAGTAGCACGTGGTCACCTTTGGCAAGTTTGCACAAGTTCTCTTTTTCTAATTCTGTACTGGCGCCTTCTTCTTTATCTCTGGTGGACCCGCCCCGCGTGCGCTCGAGCTGTTGAGACACAAACACAACACTAGTAATCAAAGATGACACATATTGATACATTTCATCACCTAGTATACTCGCTGAACTTTCGTGGTCAGTGAATGCCCTTGACGTTGGCGTTAGAGGAAGGCGCATTTGACGTCCAGTAACCACCTCGTGTGGGGTGAGGTGGTGGTCGGACCCTGGCCTGTTCCTCAGCTCGAACAATGCTAACGGAAGGCAATACAACCAACTTTTCTTTGTTGTTTGTTGTATCTTTGCAATTGCCTCCTTCAATAAGCCATTTAGGCGTTCACATACGCCGTTAGCCTGTGGGTGATATGCACATGCAAATTTGTGCTTTATGCTCAGCAGGGCTGTGATATGTTGGAACATTTCGTTTGCGAAATGTGGGCCATTATCTGATCTTAATACTTCGCACACTCCCCACCTGGGGAAGACCTCCCTTACTATGAATTTGGCTGCTCTAAATGCATCTGGGTGTGAACAGGGCCCTGCTTCAATCCACCTAGAAAATGGGCATACTACTACAATCATGTATCTATTACCTTGACATATGTTGATCATATCAACATAGTCAATGTGGAGGTGCCGAAAGGGTCCTTCTGGCCGGGGTATGGTACCTCTTATCACTTTTAGGGTATGACCGGCCGTAAACTGTTGGCATGTGAGACAATTGCTGATAAAATTTGAAACATGAGAATTTAACTCGGGACAGAACCAATCATCTCTAATTCGTGCTGCAATTATTTCCTTGCCTGTATGGGCTGGGTGATGTAATTGGCTCAGGGCGGTATTTAAAAGTGCCAATGGTATTACAACTTTCCCAGTACCACTCTGGCGCCATAGTGCGTCGGTTGGTGACATTGTACATCCTCTTTTTACCCATATTTCCTTTTCGGCCATTGGTGCTGCTGCTTGTAATTCCATAATCTGTGTGGCTGGGAGATGGGTATACCCTTCTCTTATTAACATCTCCCTAGCCATTCCCCTCCCTCTCCCTCTCTGTGGGTCTGTGGGGTCCCATATCTCACCAAAGAATGCAGCATATTTCGCATGTGCGTCTGCTGCTGCATTCCCTTTTGAGACATGGTCTTCACCATTGGTGTGTGCGGTGCATTTTACTAGGGCTAGCTCTTGGGGGTCGTTTATTACTTCAATTAATTCAGCCAACAAGAGGGCATGTTGCACTGGAGTGCCGTCAGCTCTCCTAAACCCTCTTCTCCTCCATTTTGTTAGCCCTGAGTGGACAGTGGATGTAACATATGCACTGTCGGAATATATTGTTACACGTTTGTTAAAACTTTCTTTCAATGCCAATATTAGTGCAACTAGTTCAGCGGCTTGAGCAGAGTAATGCTGTGGTAACTGTACACATTTCATGGCCACACACACCGGAGCCTCCATCATTTTTACCACTGCTGCCCCAGTTCTCCGTATCCCATCTCCTTGATCAATAGTTGATGACCCATCAATAAACAAAAGCTCACCTCCCTCTAATGCATTCTCTTCAACTTTTCTAGTACATGAATATATTTCATTTAGTTGGGTGCAGTCGTGGGCGTAATCTCCCTCCTCAATTATTTCTGCTAGAAATTTTGCAGGGTTAACAGTGCTACATCTAACAATCGCTAGTTCAGCCCTAGACAAAATGATCTCATAACCTGATGCCCTTTGTGTCGTTAGTGTGGACTTGGGTTTATTCAATATTGCAAATAATGCATGTTCCACAAACAGTGTAGTTGGACACCCCATGGTTATTGCTGATGCCTTTTCTACTGCAAAAGCAGCTGCAGCGAGGCCTTGTTCGCAAGGGAAGTGGCCTAACATCACGGGGTCTAAGTGACCGCTATAAAATGCTACTGGTTTATAGCCCATGCTTGTTTTTTGGGCCAATACTGCTTTCATTACTGCTGAGTCGCAATGTGAAAATATAAAAAATCGTCGCTCATAGTCTGGGGATGCCAGTACTGGAGCTGTTGATATCGCGTCCTTCAATTCGTCAAATGCCTCCCTCATTTCCATAGTCCACCCCAACCTCTTCTCCCCTTTATTTGCTTCCTTCAACCCCTCAAGCAGGGGTCCTATGTATGAGCTGTAATCAAATACCCATGCTCTACAGTAGTTGCATAGCCCCAGAAATTGCTGCAGTTCTCTCACAGTCTGTGGCATGGGAGTGCTTGAGATGGCCTGTGCTCTTTGTGGTGCAATCTTTCTTCCATATTGGGATATCAGTTGGCCAATGTAGAGTACCTGTTCCTGACAGTATTGTATTTTTTCCATGTCTACCTTATACCCTTTTTCAGCCAATATAGTCAACATTTTTAACGAGTCCTCTCTGCATTTACTTTCGTTTATACTGCAAATTATTATGTCATCCACATATTGTAACACTGTGCTTTCCACCTCAACGTTACCCAAATCCATCTGTATCACTCTATTGAAAATTGAGGGTGATTCACAATACCCTTGTGGTAACCTGGTATGTTTCCATTTAGTATTTCGGTAAGTGAAACTTGTTAGATCTTGTGAGTCGGGGTGTAATGGTATTGAGAAAAATGCATTTTTAAGATCTATTACTGTAAATCGTGATGCCTCTGCTGGAATGCCACACAATATTGTGGCCGGGTTTGCTGTTACTGGATATTCTGCTTCCACTATGTTGTTCAAGGGCCTTAGGTCCTGTATGAAGCGCCAAGACCCCCCTTTAGCCTTGCGCACTGGGTACACAGCCGTGTTACATGGTGATTCTGAGGGGACCAATATGCCATTGTTTATAAGGGCCGTTATAGTTTCATATATGCCCTCATCTGCCTCTTTTGACAATGGGTACTGTTTTACTCTTGGTAGTATTGCACCTTTTTTCAATTTTATCCGTACACCCCCTATGCTTTTAATGCATCCTACGTCATAAGGGCTAATGGTCCATAATGATTTGGGCACCTTTGACATATCCTCCTTAAAGAAGGGGACTGGGGTGCATGCAGGTGCCTCAAGTGCCATAGCAATTTTCTGCGCTATATGTTTGTGAGCCACTCGTAACCATATTTCTACACTCATCATGAACACCATTTCCCCCTCCTCTTTTTCTTCTGAAAACAGTTCCTCATCTGACACCTGGGTCAACCTACATCCTTCTGCTAGTGCTATCACTGCCCTCCATGCTCTTCCTTCTTTGTCTTGGGCGTGCACAGCAATATACTCAGCTGTTGTAATAATGCTTTCAATGTCTATTGCAAACACCTTTCCTTCTTGTTCATTAACAGGTGTTTCTGGTCGGAACAGGTAAGCTGCTGGCCTCCTCCATATTTTCCCTTCTATCCCTGGCATCCATGCAATTGCCATGTCTGTTCCATACTGGAATATCTCACCATCTACTGGTTCCGCCCTAATCGCTGTCTGCCCACAGTATGCTTGCATAATCTGTCGTGCTGCTAGCATGTTAATCCCTGGAGTAGAGCAAATTATACCATCCTCTGTAAAGGAGATTGTCATATTTAACCTATTCATTATGTCCCTCCCCAGTATATTTACTGGTGAGGCACTATAATACAAGAGTGGAACTGACAGATCGTAATCTCCGATAGATAAGGGAACGTTATCAGTAAAAGGAACCAATCCTTTAGCCCCAGAAAATCCTTGGGTGTTCATGGCTTCGCCTGACATCTTAAATTTACCTTCCCTTATGCAAGACCGGGTTGCCCCGGTGTCAACAAGGAATGATAACTTTTTGTCACCTATCGTTACCTCTATGCGTGGCTCCTCCGCACTATTAGGTGTTACTGACAGGATGGGACACACCAAGGCCGTCTGTGGGCTGTCCTATTGGGGGTACAATGATTGGCCATTTCCTGTGTAAGGGTTGTGTCCCAATACCGTCACCCTACCCAATTGCGTTTGTTCAGTTTGGGGTTGTTGTGTTATCACTACTTGTTGTTGTGGCAGTGGCTGTTGTTGTGTTAATTGCTGTTGCTGCAGTGGCTGTTGTTGTGTTAATTGCTGTTGCTGCAGTGGCTGTTGTTGTGTTAATTGCTGTTGCTGCATGCCCTGCTGTTCTTGTGGTGGCCTAGGTTGTGCCTGCTCATTCCATGCTGGTGTTCCTGGCCTGACCCTACACGTGCGTGACATGTGTCCTAGTAGTCCACAACTCCAACACACGGGTGGTTCTCTGTTTTGCCATGGAAAGCTCCCTGTGTTGTCCTGGTATACCGGTTGCCCTGTGGGGTATGAACTTCCAACTCCCCCCACCTGCTGTTGGGTATTATATCCGTATCCTCTCCCTCTCATAAATCCTCCTCTCCCTCTGTTATAACCATAATACCCAGCTCCTTGCATCTGGTACCCTCCTCCCACGTTTTGTGCGTGTAATTGTAGTGGCGGCATTTGCTGTATTATACTTTGTCGAGGTGCTATTAGAGCTGGGTCTTGTGCAGCCACTATTTGCGTGGGGCTTTGGGCCATTGTTGTGGGCGCAGTTATTAGTGCCCCCTCCATTGTATATTTAGTTAGTTTTTTCTGTACTAGTTTGGCCTCTTCCGTTTTCCTGTCCTCTTCCTTTTGTTTCATTTTTCCTTGCCATATCCTGCAGTGATGTACTATTGTCAGCTGTATTTCAGGCCATGGTTTTACTTCCATTCCCACTACTTTCTTTAGTTGTTTCTGGACTCCTTCTGGGAGCCCTTGTACTAGTATATGATAAAATATGGCTGGTGTTTTATCCCATTGTTCTCTAGTTTCCATGCGCCACTTCTCTTGAATATCCTGTATATAATCAACGGGATCTTCATTCTCACGCATCTTACGGGAAGTGATTGCTCCTATGTCTGATGTGTCTGGGTACTGTACTCTCAGTGCCTGCCATAGCGCATGTCTGCAGTTTGCAAATGGCGCCCCATCATGCGATGTGTTCGTTATTGTTATCCCATGGAATCCCGCTCTCTTCCAGATGTCGTCCGCTCTATCCCCTAATATTGATATTAACAGGCCTTTCACATCTCCTACTGCTAGTTTCTGCCCTGCGGTGTGTTTTTCCATTTCATATATCCACTTACCCGCACCTCCACTTAGTGATGGGAGCCTACATTTTATATTTTCTTTATCCGTATGCTTCCATGGTACATACTGCGGTCTAACCCCTCCTCTCTCCAACAGTGGCATTAAGTTGTGTCTTGTGTCACCCTTTATGTTCCATAATATTGAGTCCTCACACCCCTCCTCCTCCCCTGTTTCCCTTACCACTTCAAATTCTTCCTTGCTACCCCTCCTCCTACCTACCTCTCCGTCCCTTCCCCTTGTTTCATCATCCCCTGTGTTAATATGGGTATGTTTATCTGTCTGTCTTGCCTGCGGCTAGGGAGGTCTCTAAGCCGGCACGCATAGGGAGTCACTTCGTCCATGAATGGCGCAAGCTTTATTTTGCGCAGCGTGCGTGTGGTGGTTGAGCATGTAGGGTGCGATGGGGGAGGGTGTGATGGAGATGGCGATGGTGTGGCTTCATGGGTTTGTTTTTCCACTAGTTGTTGCACCCTCTCCTCACTTTGTTCCAGCTCCTCCCTTCTCTTACGGATCCATGGCGAGTCTATATTGGTTCTAGTGAGGTACAGCTTATCTAAGCTTTCCCTTTCACTCTTTCTTCCTACCCTTTCTACTCCTTCTTCCTCCTCACTGCAAAAATCAGTCATAGATGGTATCCCCCACTCTGTTCTTTTCCCCTTTACTGTTACTGTTTCTAAGTCTATTAGCTCCATTTCTCCTCTTCCTTTGTTACCAACTGTTCCCCCTGGTGTTGATGTTGTTGCTACTTCTCTACTTCTATATACATCCCCCCATTTTTCACTCTCCTTATTTCTCCCTCCTCTTTCCCCTTCACTCCTATCCTCCATTTCCCTACTATTTTCCTCCCTTTTCCTTTTTAATTCCTCCATCACTTCGTTGCTCATCTGTTCCAATATTCTTTCATCTTCTTTCTTTCTTTCCCATTTCACCCTTTCTCTTTCTATTGCTTTCTCTTCTTCATATTTCTTAGCTGCCTCTGATACTACCCTCCTCCTCCATATTTCCAATTCCCTTTCCTTGTCCTCTTCTTCCTTCTTTTTTTCTCTCAATACTACTCTTGACACCCTTTCTGCTGCTGCTCTTACCCTTCCATCTTCTATCCTTTGCTCCTCATTTCGTTCCCTTAATTTGTCCAATTCGTTTTTACCCTCTTTCCTTTTCCTCACTCTCTCTTTTTCCCCCTTCTCAAGCTGTGTTAGTAATTCATTCTGCTCATCCCTTAGTTTTGCCAATTTTTCCTCCAAAATCTCTTCTCTTTGTATTAGTAGCTCCTCCCCCTTCATCTCACTCTCCCTTCTACTATCCTCGCCTGTTCTCTTTACAGCCTCCCTTTCTTCTCCCGTTAGTGAACCCCGTAATTTTAATAATATCTGTGCAGCTACCCACTCATCATGTCCTATCTCTACAATCTGCTCTTCTCCAATCCTCCCCTCCCCCACTATCTTCCTGTGAGCCACATATGGTGGAGGGCTGTATGCCGGGTTCGAGTATCCTTCAGCCGCCCTTAACTGTCCTTCCATTTCTCCTAGTTCTCTTAAAGGGTACAACCCTTCTCCCTCTGTTTTCACTCCCGGTGTTATGGGTATCTCGTTGCTCGGTTCCTTTTTTATGTCTTCTAATTTGTCAATCTTTTCTCTTCCCTCTCCTTCATTCTCCGCATTCTTTTTCCTTTCACACCCCTTTTCCCCATCCGTTCCCTCTTTCATAATCTCCTTTACTTCCGGTGTTTCTCCCATAGAAAACATTCCATTTGGTCCTGGTCGGGATCCCTGGAACATCCTCCATAAGTTAAACACCTCCATATGGCTCGCCAACTTCTTCCCCTTGTATGTATTGTGCAGATGGTTTAGCAATGAATGTTGGGCATATGGATCGAAACTACCATTAGGCGGCCATGGTGTTAACATTTTGTTATCCGTCCCCTGGGTCCACTCTATGCTGTACTTAATTAATTTCTCCCTATGGGGTGGCAGTGTTGTGCATATGTGTTGTAGTGGGGTAGTGAGGGTGTTCCCCCACCCTCCCGACCCTGTCCCATATGACATAGTTGTGCCCCACTTGTTACTCCTCCCTTCGCTATCAGTTTGCAATTTACAACCTTATATTGTTTACCTGGCCCCGTAAGTGTGGGGACTTACGACAATCCTTTACAAAGTATGCAATAATAATAATTTAAAAAAAAACAAGAAATAATAAAACACAAATATATATATGTATAATTTTGTATTGTATATTCCTTCCCCTACGGCCCCCTGCGGCCGAAGCGCACGCAGCCCCCTGTGACTGCGTACCCCTTACGACGATCTTATACAGTCGTCCTTATTCCTCGTTCTCCTCCCCCTTTTACATTTGCCGTGGCTGGCGTTCTCCGTGCTCAGCCACGCCCCTCTCCCCTTCTCCTCTTCTAATCCACTCGTTTATTGTTTATCTTCGTATCCGCTCCCTCATCATTTTTCTCTTCCCCACCACTTTCAAAACTCAATGTTCCTTGTGCTCGTGATATCCTATAAAATCCCTACTGGTGACGTCACCGATGTCTCTACGCTACTAGTACAGTCTCATTATTAGTTTCAAAATACACTTGCAATTTACCCCCGCTAACCCTACAGCTGTCTTCCTGTCTCTCCTGGAACAAGGTAATCTCATCAATAATATAATTGGACTGCACACGCTGCGTCGCCTCGCGTGTGATACGCCCCTCAACAGGAGGGCTTAACCAGCCAATTATCTTCCGTATTTGGCAACTATGCAACTAGCTACCCCCTACAGGGAAACGTCATCTACCTATCGAGTTTCTTGCTCGAACAATAGGAAACCTCATCTACCTATCGAGTTTCTTGCTCGACCAATAGGAAACCTCATCTACCTATCGAGTTTCTTGCTCGACCAATAGGAAACCTCATCTACCTATCGAGTTTCTTGCTCGAACAATAGGAAACCTCATCTACCTATCGAGTTTCTTGCTCGAACAATAGGGAACCTCATCTACTCATTGATCAATAAATGCCAAATCGTAGGAAACCACACACGCCCACCCCTACACGTTAGTCGCGATTTAGGCCAATCAGTGTCTACGAGCGGCCACACGTGATGTTTCGTGCTCCGCCCCCCTCTTTCACGTCACTGCTCTCGCACTCTTTTCACTCCCTTTCATTCCATTGCCAACACTATATTGTCAAACCTTCGCCGCGCACCTGTGCAACACCTCCCTCCTCCCTTATTTAATTCCTCCCCCCTCCCTCACAATTTCGCATTGCTCGTTGTGTGTGTCATGCTCACCAAGTTCTCTCGATGCAGGGCCGCTCGACTGCGTGCACCCCTCCAAGCGGCTCGCCACCTCCCCTCGTCTGGACCACGTCTGGACACTCGCCAACCGCGGGCGGGATACTTCTCAACCGGCTCCCGAGGGCCAATATCCGGATTGCGCTGTCCGGTCTTCTCGCAGCTCCGCGATGGTCCTGTAGTCCTCAGAAGGGGGCAACGGCAGAGGGGGCCGCGCCGCCGGGCCTCCTCGCAACGGGAGTGCCTGGAAAAAGTAAAAATAAAAGTCGATCTTAAACAGATCTCAGCAGTGCCTCCAACTTGTCGGGGGGAAATTCTGCCGGGGTCGGCCGGACCGTCCGCAGACCTCCAGGCAGGGAGGCCCCAACTCCTCCCGTGTGTATCCCAGATAAGATGAGATAGAGTATGAGACGCACACAAGGAGCAAGGTGACTCTGCTGTTTATTAGACAAAACGGCAGGGATGGGTCAAGGAGCGCACGCGTTCGTCCTGACACACACACAATTGTGGGGCTCGCAGGCCCTTTTTACTGTATTATGACGCGCTACTTGCGTCACTTCAGAAAGTTAACAAAAAAACCTATCGCCACTCTTAATTGGGTGTTCGAGTGGTAGGGTTAGTATAGCACACATATAGAGAAAGATATTAGTGGACAAGGTGTAGTCAGGTGGTATGTCTGGGTTGTCCCTACAATTAGATACATGAAAATTGTTACATGAAGGCTCCTGAGGATTGGCTAAATGTGCTGGCGTCAGTGATAAGAGCCCCATGTTCTGATTGGTGCACCCGTGAGCTTCCCAGCCTGGGACCACCGTCGTTCCCAGCTCTCGGTGTACCTGTAAGTTGCAACAATGTTTCACTATGGGTACATGCAGACAATGTGAGGACTTATTCATAGCTAGACGGGGTACCGTTCCCACTGTTGCAGATGTCCATTGAGCCTTTCAAGTGTATCTGCCAGTGTCTCGTAGCGAGGGATCCAGACGCCTCTGTTCTCCCGGGTTTGGCATCTCGTCAGGTTCGGCTTGATCACGTGGGGAGGGACCGTGAAAGAGGCATAATTCTGCACAATTAATATTGTTTTTCTACTGTGCGTCTGGTTTAATTTGTCGGTGTGACTTTAACGTTGGTGCGCGGAGTGCGAGGTTGCAACATCGTGCCTTTGATGATTTGCTCTTGGAACGTGGGTTTGCAACATTGCGACCTTGGCTGGTTGCTTCGCCAAGCTCATTCTGTAGGATCAGCAACTGACTCTTGTCTTGTTGATGTCCACGGGAGCTCTTGTTTGAGGCCTACTTTGGCCCGGTGCATAAGTTGTCCGTTTGGTGCACAGGTGCTTTAGGTTATAGGAGCATATAATTCCATAATCGGTATTGTCTTTATTATATTTCTCATCGTTGTACCTGATTTCAAAGAGAAGCGTGAGCAAGCTAGTAAAAGTTCATGACGCATCTTGCGTTTCTGCATTCTGAAAGCCTATATATAAAAATAATAAAGATGCACGTCCGTGAATATGCCTGTCGCCTACGTCATAGCACTGAGTATATTCTTCGTGTAGGTTGGTGTGGGAATGTCCAGTGTGTATATTTGTACAGATGTGCTTCCCGTTGTCTAGGTCGTCATGGCATCTCTAACGACGTGTAGATTTTAGTCTAGTTGATCCGTGCCGCAGGTGTCGGCATGGCCAGTGCGGGCTTCTGGGCAAGCAGATGGACACATCCGTATGTTCCTGTACCAGGGTATCTGGTCGTCTGGTAAATGGGCAAACTCTTCTCGTGGCGGGTGTTTGGGTCGTGACCCTCTAGGCCAAGCGCGAGAGGTGAAGGACGGGAGCCTGGTTTTCCATTCTCCCACTTCAACTTCAAACACGTCCAGAAGTGCTGGGAGGACTTCAGATCCAGGACCCTCACGATGGCATGGCACCTCTTGCATGCGGTGGATGCAGGGGGGCGCCAGGTCCAACTTTCCATCGACCATATGAGGGTCCTGGAACACTTTGACCCAGTGCTTGACCACCAGGTCCTGGAGAGGTAGACCCGTCTGGAGTTGAGCGGTGAGTGTCTGGGCTATCCCATTCCACACAGTGCATGTTGAGGTGTGGCAGGAGTGTGCAGCTTGGACATATGTCTGACATGGCCCATGTATGGAAGTGTGTGTGTGCAGGGACATGCCTGTGCTGCATGTGAGGTCATTCATGTGTGATTCACATCAATGGTGTATGTGTTCCAATGCATAATGCCCAACTGCATGTGGAGATGCACACATGTTTGCATTTCTGTGTATGTACTATGCCATGGTTGGGGTGTGACACATGGATGCTGGTTCCACCTTCATGTACGTGCACGGTGTACATGTGCGTGTGCGTGTTTGACATGTGTGCGACTGTGATACGCCATGGATGCATGTGACCCGGACATGTGGGTACCTGATTGGCAGATGTGACTTATTTGCCGATGATTGTACTGTGACAGGTGGTGGAGCTGTACAGATGCATGTTTGTCTGGTGGCGTGTGTGCATGTGATCAGCACTCCCCATGTTGCTTGTGATGTCATGCCAACCTTTGGTTTTTCATCCAGTTATGTGTGTATGGATGCTGATGCCTATTGCACGATACCAGTTTGTTTGTGCATGTGTGTGGGTTCAAATGATATGAGTGTTGGGGAGCCCATCCACCCTGACCATGCCCTGTAGGCAGCCCACACCACAGGGGACCACCATACACCCCTGGGAATGCCCTGCACGCAGCCCACACCACAGGGCACCCCCAACACCCCTGACCATGCCCTGCAGGCAGCCCATCACACCTCCCCATGCCCTGAAGAAAGCCTACACCACAGGGGGGATCCCTGCAACCCCTGACCATGCCCTGCAGGCAGCCCACACCACAGGGGCCCCCTACACCCCTGAC
This sequence comes from Ambystoma mexicanum, assembly GCF_040938575.1. Classification (NCBI taxonomy): domain Eukaryota; kingdom Metazoa; phylum Chordata; class Amphibia; order Caudata; family Ambystomatidae; genus Ambystoma; species Ambystoma mexicanum. Next base: position 714,297,503 of record NC_090931.1, read on the forward strand.
CATGCCTTTCAGCCAGCCCATCACCCCTGACCATGCCCTGCAGGCAGCCCACACCACAGGGGACCACTCTACACCCCTGGGCATGCCCCACTGGCAGCCCATCCACCTGACCATGACCCGCAGGCAGGCCATCACCCCTGACCATGACCCGCAGGTTTCCCACACCACAGGGGGGACTTTTTCCACGCAATTTGCCTGGTGCAGGTGGAGTACGCGTATTCTAGGGGGTGCGCGTGTTGATTTTCAAGCGTTTTGGCTGCTGCTAGCGGGGTATGCGTATTGAAGGGGGTGTGCAGGGAGATTTTCACACATTTTGTCTGCCACGAGCAGGGTACGCGTAGTTTTTCACGTGATTACAGTGTAGGGGACCTGTAAGCTGGCCCAGGGTTAGTGCGGCCCTTTGCGCCATATTGGGGATTTCTATGGCTTTTCCTTGCACAAGGGGCGTTCTTGGGGGCGTAACTAGCACTGCGGGATGTTCGCTGCACCACAGCTGGAAATGGCTTGGGAAGTCCATGAATATGCAGTGCGCCAGAATGCTGTTTGGCGCACACGGCTGGCACACTCTGGTGCATGCTCCCTCTCTGCGTTGCCCGCGTTCGCTACTTCTGCGCTGAATTCTATGAATTACCCCCTAAATGTTTCATTGATTCTTTGGTTTCCTGTGAGTGACGTAGTCTGCATTGCAGATTAATGATAGAACTTGCATTAATAATGTCACTGGTAGGAAAAAGATTCAACCGAAACCTTAAAAATTGGTCTCTGAATAGCGCATTTGGAAAAGTTACTAAATATTTTGGGATTATATTCAGCTTCTGGCAATCCACAAATGGTCTACCATATTTTGTCCGTTTTTGTCGATTATTCTGTGTCTGTGACATTAGTTCGCCAGTTTTTCAAAAGTTTTTCTTTTATCTTCGTGAGAAACATATTTCCTCCCTTCCCATAGGGGCCTATTTTATGGATGTGCAATTTCAGAGATTCCTGCAATGAAGCGTTGCTAAAAATTAACAGAGCCTAAAAATGTCTGTACATCCTTCACTGGAGCTAGGGAAGTCAGGACTGGATGGCTTCGGTCTTTTCGATGACTTGAGGTCTAAGTATGCCTCATATATATTCTATTCTCATCACATCACATGAAATGAACACTTTTCTAACTTCTCAATTTATTTGTTCAGAGTTGTTGGAGTATTACTATTACATGTTGCACCTGCTTCAGTACAATTTGGGAGAAATCTAGGATGTCATCAATTTACACCACCACACACATGTCCAAATACTCTCTTAGGCCCTCATTTATAAAATACTGAAACGCAGCACAAGCTTTGCAGAGCACGAGAGGCATCCCCTTATTTGCAAACAGACCAAGACCGAAAAAAACGGTCTTCAACTCGTCTCCTCGTTTTACTCCTAGCAAGTGGTATGTATGTATGTAAGGATGCATATACTAGATTTATAATGCGCAACAAATCTCGCCACCAATGGAACATCAGGGCGCAGAAGGCCAGGGAGCAAGCCCTGCCAATCTACCGAAATTAGCCAGTGAGCCTGCTTAGCAACAAAATGGTTCCATGGGTATATTGCATTTCTGTTAGGGTGAATACACATCCATTTATACAATATGTTTGTCATATGCTTTGAAGTAGACCAAGCACATTGTTTACTCTGACAGATAGATGATATACACGCGCTCTGATCTATGATTGCATCAGTGTGCTCAAGTTTCCATTGATGTCATTGATGACTTCAAAGGTGATGTTGTGAGTGATATCCTCTGTAATGTTTTCTGCGATGTCATCTGTTTATGCACTGGCTGTGAAATGGGTTTGCTCAGAGTGAAGTTGAATCAGGTCAATGTAATTCAGCAGGTTTTAAATGCTGTTTCGCTGCCTCGCCTTTTTCTTACAAAATGTTTTTTCACTGCATTTCACGGGGTTTGGTTTGCTGTTTTTCAAACCAGTTGCAGTACTAAGGATTTTCATTTTTGATATAATTGATGCCAAATGCACAGTTATAAGGTGTTTCTAAGCTACATTTCATGGGGTTCTTCCAAATGCAGGTCCATGGGCCACGGGATGTGTCCTATTGATATGGAGATAGTTACATTTTTTCATTCATGCGCCAAAGAAAAGACTCAGTCGAAAATGAGGGTTGTTAAGGCTGTATATTAATATGAGCAGGTGCCCTTTATGATGACACGTGTTTCAACGGACTCAGCTGTCTTATTCACATCAGGGCTACTTAGTGATACAAAGTATATTCTAATAACAAGCATTAACATTCCTTAGGTAATGTACAATTATTGCAAAGAAAAAGGTGTCATGTGTAACAGAGACAACAAGGGAGGGGGATTGGGGAGGATTGATGCGGATAGACAGTGAAGTCTTTCAAACAATGAAAAACATAAAGTGAAAAAATTCAACAAATGGGAGAAAGGGAACAGAAAACAAAAAGAAAATTGTTCATGAGTTCATTTGTCACTTGCGTATACATTTGCAAATGGTAAGTAATCTTCAACTTGAAACAAAAGGGATTGAAACACGTGTCATCATAAAGGGCACCTGCTCATATTAATATACAGCCTTAACAACCATCATTTTCGACTGAGTGCAGTCTTTTCTTTGGCGCATGAATGAAAAAATGTAACTATCTTCTTACTATCAGTTTACAAAACGGAGGGGAGGAACCATATTTTCTCCGTTGTTACTCAAGTCATGCCACTAATATTATTTTTTCAACAAACAGAAGGGCGCTGAGGTCTACCTTTACAAGTGTCCATTGTCAAAATGCTCCTCAACCAAAATTGTTTCCTATTGATCTGGGCAGTGGCAAATTTGCACGGGGCCTTTGATGGTGCTGCATGTCGCACTTTGTCATTTGGTGACGTAAAAGAGAGGAAATGGGACCAGGAAGAGGGACTGTGATGGGGATCCACCAACATAACTCTGGCAAAGATGGGCGTGAGGGATTGTGGTAGGGGATGCAATTGATTACTAATGGAGTAACCGGAAGTATCCCGATGAGGAAGAGGAATGTGGTGGTAATGTGTAATGGATTACTAATGGGGTACCAGGATGAGGAAGAGGAAGGCACGCGGTAATGAAATGGATTACTAAATGGATACTGGGAAGAGGAAAAGGAAGGCAGGGATAATGTATTGGTTTGCTAGTGTGATACACAGAGCGATTGGGATGAGAAGTGTAATCTGATGGTAATGTAATGGATTACAAATGGGTTAGCGGGACAAGGAAAAGGGATGCATGGGCAATAGGGCGCCAGGACGGGGAAGATAGAAGCATGGGTAATGGGGTAGTAATGTGGTAGCGGGATGAGGATGAGGGAGGATGAGGGAGGCTGAGTAATGGAGTACTAATGTGGCACTGGGATGCAGCACAGTGGGGCGTGGTAATGAAATATTGGGAAGAGGAAGAGTAAGGCGGGGTAATGGGATACAGTGATGATGAAGAGCTAGATGGGGCTTCTGGATCGAGAAAGGGTGATACAGAGGTAATGGGGTACTGGGACGAGGGTGTGTGAGGTAGGGCAAATGGGCTACTGGGACAAAGAATAGTGAGGTGGGGTAATGGGGCACAAGGAAGGAGAAGAATGAGGCATAGTAATGCGGGACAGAGACAGGAAGCAGGAGGCATGGGCAATAGGAAACCAGGATGAAGAGGGATTGAGGGATAATGTGGGACCTGCCCATGATACGTCTCGCAGAATTCATATCACTGAGTGTATTCCACTGAAAATAGTGTCCAATTGTATTCATACCAGATACAATTGAGACTGTGTAGTCTTGGCTGTGCAAGGGCTAGCTAAATGAGACATGGCTTCACAGTGCTTCAAGGCTTTGAAGCACTCCACCTCTGTATAAGCGCTGGATAAATAAACAATTACAGTCATGAACACATGAACATCAAACCCTTCAGAAGATCCCGTTATTACCACTGCAGTTTTATCAGCTCTTCGAAATACACTGCAGCCAATCATTTAGCTCTTCAGCGCCTAGACGCCCTAATGGCCTTAGTTTGCACTGTATACAGTTTTATAATAATCACATTACTTTTTTTTTATTTTGAAAATTACATTGGAAGGATGGCAGGTAAACAGACACAGCAATGCAAATGAAACAGACACTCACCAATATAGGCAGCAATGACAACACGGTATTGAATCCCTTTAAGACTCGAACAGAAACAGTGCGGGATAACTCGTTATGGCGAAATAGTTTTTGCATTGCTAGGGCTTTAGGGACATTCGATTTTGCCGTCAAAGATCAGAAAAGTAAATCCTCTCATATCAACCTGTTGCAAATGTGCAGAGTGTTTAAATAGCCATTCAGTACAGAGGAAGAAGCAGCCCCTGAGAACGGGGATGTCAAGGGTGAGAGAGTGCAGGGTCATGCTAAGAGGAGGTCAAAATCAAAAAGAATTCCATGAAAAGGAGAGTTTTTAAACTGTCTACATAAAATCCTTCCTTTTACAGTATTTCAATTATTGAGCTTGCCAGCAGCATGGTACCAGTCCCCTCTTCGTTTGTTATACTTCAGATGCAGCAGGCACACAGCTCTGCATTTCCCTGTGAGCATGGCAGCAACAGCTAAAAGGTAAGTCTGATATTACTTGTCCTGGAATCCTGGAGCTTGCCTGAATACAGGGAAGGGCCGACTGGAGCAGATGTTAGCCGCAATGTTAACCTTGAAATTGTTGCCTCAAAGGCATAATGCTCTGGCTCCATGAATAATCCTAGTGGATTCCCCTGCAGTCCAAATCTAGATCCCAGTGATCAATTGTCATTAGGCCTCGGAGTACCGCAAAATGTAGGATAAACACTTTAGCTGACTGTCCTTTCTGACGCTAGTCTCACAGGCTTTGGGCATTCTCCGCCAGCAGCCCACTAAACTGGCTCCTTAAGCACATTTAAGGGATGACTGAAGCATTTATAGTGCTTCAATTTTGAAATCAGTTGTTGTTCTTACTTCCATGCAACCAGTTCTCAAAGCAGCTCACTTCGGGGTTTCTGTGAAACAACCCTACATGCCTATAGAAACCAAAGGCAACTTTTAATGGGTGTCCCCAAACTGAGATTTTATAGGTTTGTGCGATAAAGGTTGAGTTATGACACCCCTTCATTTACAAAGGTAAAAGAAGGTTAGAAAACACAAATCACAGGTTGCTTGGAGTTGGCGGAGAAAACAAATTAAAGAACACAACAGCAACGGAGATAGCAGAATCATTGTACAAAGCAGCGTAGCCTTCGCCATCGATATTCCACTTGCATTGATGGTCCTCACTGCCATTGTTGTTCTCTCTGTCAGATCTCTTTCAGGCTGCCACATCTGTCATCAGCCTCTTTTGTGATGCTGAGAAATTAGGATTACCATTGACTCCAATTGTTTGCATTCTTTACAGAGCCTAGAGCGCAATTTAAATAATCATGAAGCAGCGACAGTGTAGGTGCAGATGGGACAGCAAGTATAGCCCTGCATTTATCACCCAGGGAAAAAAGGTACATTTAACGGTGGATTTTAATGTATGCAATTTATAATCGCACCACCATTATTTCTTTATAGACAGAGATAATGTGCCCATGGAAAAAAAAACATGCCTCCAACCCATGTCACAGTAATATACCTGGTGTCACCTTGGAAACAGTGAATTTCAAATACAGAAACTAGATATTTCCGAGTAGGGAGTTGTTGACATTAATGGAGTTTTAAAAGAGAAAAAGATGTGCTAACACGTTGGTGTTTTCTATAGCAGGTAAACATGGTGGCAGGGGGCTGGGAAACCTTGCATCAGAGTGAACCAAACAGAAGATCTAAAATCAGAACCGAAAAAGCAGCAGCAACTTTGGGGGTCTCAATAAAAAAACAAATGCATTTATTCTTTAGGTGGTTTATGGAATGGTTCATAGCACCTAGTTGCCACTTTTAAACTACTTGCCCACTGTGCAATCGTGTTAAGATGGCGGTTTGGCCTCATGTCTACTAGCACTTGTGTCTTACCGCTGATGGCTAGTTTTGTCTGCCTTTGAAGGACAATCACCAGAAGAATGTTGTCCAATTGATGAGACCCGGTACTTCAGCAGGTGGTAGTTTTGGGTGATGCTAATACCGTTGGTCACCTTCTATCATTACGCCATTTACAAGTGTTGTCCTTAGCCTTTACATGCATCTACATCCACTGGCAGAGAGAGGCAACGCTGGGTTTGTCTGGCCCAAGGCCTGCTGACTGAATGTTCATCGAGTTTTCTGGTTTTCCTAGAAGCATATGCCATTTATAATATCATGATGCATTGACATCCATCACAATTATGAAAACCTACAAAGGGCTAGGTTCAATAAACAGGTAAGCTGAATGTAATTTCGGATATACACATATGAGCGTGAGAGGGAAGGCTTATCTATATCTTTTTTTTAACAATGGAAACTCGTGGGAACTGGGGTAGCAGGGGCCCACCACATCATGGTGAAGGTTTAGCAGGGGCTTGCAGCGTGAGAAGGAAGTGCTCAATAGGGTGAGCTGACCATGACATGTGGCAATTTCCACATGCCATGTTCACCTCCAATCAATGTCCCCTCTAAGCTGTGAGCTTGCCCTGCTTCCTTCTGGGTGCTGCTCAGAAGAATCTTTACAGCGCACACAGACAATTGCCATCTAATCAAAAAGATTTAATAAGGCCCAAGCCACAGCAGGTACCTAATATTAGCTTCTCTGAAATTGAGGTAAATTATAATAACTAGTATTAATATTCTGGTCCAGCCTACTTACTTTGCCCTACTATGCAAGCTTGACCTAAAACACCCAATAAAAAGAATACACCCACAAGAGGTTAAAAAACGAATATGAAAAAGTGGCTCCATGAACAGAAGGTATAACTAAGATATGCCTGCACACATTAACCAAATTATCTTCCCTCCCCACCCACGACTCTTATACTTGACTCTACCCCATGTACACCTTATGACTCGAACATCTGCCCTAGGCCACTTTGAGATATTATCAGACAACCTTGACTGTCTACCATGGCTCTGTAAAAGGTTACCAGACCTTGACCTATATCCACTTTTTTTATGTTTGTTATAGTATGAATGACATTCAAGCACATGTATTTTCTTTTTACTCCTGGTGCCTTAGCAAAAGCATCACCCAGACTATGTAACCCAACTGTCAGCTCAAATATCAGATACTGATTGTAAGTAAGCAGGCTACTTTGATGTGTATTGGACATGTGTCACACAAGCACTTTGAAGCATCCCCCTTAACACATTATACAACTCAAATATTAATTTGCCCTCTAAGGCTTTGAGTAGGCAAATGTCATGCAAAACCTCTCCTACTCAAGCATTGCTAACATTACTCAATAAGTGGAGAGCAATATTGCAACATCATTGACCTGGCCTGCAAGCGATAATCGGTATAACCTATGCCTGGCATTATTTGTATACACTATTAGGGCAATGGACATTCAGATAACAAGAATGCTTTTCACACAATCTGCATACCAAATTTTCAGAGTTCCACAGGGCATAGACCTTAACACATTATATGGCAATTTACTTCTATACAAAAAGCACTTGTATAATCCTAACCAACAATTTAAGGATGGGTTATGTTGCAAACAATCTTGTATCCACTTCACAGAAAGTATGCACATACAGATTGATGACATTATCTTAAACTGTATATGAAATCATGGAGATGCTTTACATATGTTTTGCTCACAAAGTATTGTGGGTATGCAGATATCCCAGTTAGTGGTTTGCTGCTACAATCCCTCACTTTTTACAGAGCCCTGTACATTAGTAGTGGCGGCTAGCATAAGAGCAGTGGAGGGCTATGTTGGAAGATCACAGGAGAGCAGTCCATCGGGGTGAAATACAAATCAGCAACTTTTCAAACACTAAATCAAAGGTTTTGGCAGTACAGTACAGTGAAGAAAATGCATTGATTGTCTGCTAAAGGTTTGGAAACTCTAGCAAGTCAAGGAAACTGCACCTTCTATTTCTATGCTCTGCTGCTGAGGGCTTTTCAATCCAACTATGTGTTTGCATTTAATGCCTCTAGCAACCCTAATGCATCTTGTTCAACTAACAGCAGTGAATTGCAGAAGAGTAGTCCCTAGTTAAAGAAGAAGGCTCTGAATCTGTTGTACCTCTGCACATTTCTGCTATTGACTCAAAAGGCACATATATGTGATTTTCAACAATGGGGCTCCTGAAGAAACCACAGAAAGGCTCTTGTTGAATTTTGTTTAGGCGTTGGCGAGGAAGGGGGTGCAAAACTATAAGCTGTGTTATGTGCCTTGTCATTTCATTTCTTATGTCAGGGTTACACGCAGGGATCTGATATGATTTTGCTCTCTACTTGGAATCAAATATTTTTCCAGGTAATAAAAAAGTAATTAGCTAGGGATATTTCATGCTTATTAAAATGCTATTTCCCTTAAAATTCCTCTTGAGATCAGACATAATTATTATTTGAGTTCCTACCAATGCCACTGCTATACTGGTCACAAATTTGAAATATTATCAGTGGAACTTTGTGGGTAGTAGCAGGGGGAAGGCTCTGATATGTTCATGGTTTCTGGTTTTTGTTGGGCACATTTTCCTGTTTTAGGAAGCAAAACATGGACAGTGTATATGCCTCTTAGCTGTAAGCCTGGGTTTGAGCAAATGTTGTCACAACTCACATGACAGCGTAATGTGGAGAGTAAGCAGAGCCCCAGGAATTCTGAACATCATGTTCTGTGGTGCAGTTATTCTGATGCAATTGTCAGTACACAAATTATGAGAGGCATGTGCTCCTGGCCCTTGAACTACTTAATTAAAGTGGCACATGAACTATTGTTTTCTGACACATTCCTTTTAGTTGCCATTATTTCATTAGCAAAAATCGTATCCTGTCTACATTTTTTGACAGCCACATCAGTGATAAGCGATATGTGTTTTTTGTAATAAACATGAGTGTTCTTTTCCAGTGTCATTAGACACTTTCTGCAATGTCTCTGAGCAGTATCGACAAATGAATAACCAGAACTAAACCTATTGTTTATCCTGAGCATACAAAGCTTTTTTTGCACTTCCTTTTTTTCTCTGTACAGGATTACTCTTGTTAGGTATTAGGGCATATCTTGAAGTCCTTTACTGGATGATGAGCTCTCCTTATGATCACATATAAAATATTTTGTTATTTTAGCCTATATGTTTGGAAAGAATGTAAGATGTACCTTTTACACTGATTTGTAACAAATTGCTGTGGTTGGGAAGGGGACATTTCCTTGCAAGCTCTTCGGAGATGGTAGCTCACTAACTATGCATGCTCAAAAAGTGGCTTACCTCATTATTAAGGTGTGCACATGAAAAAATAATGTGTGCACGAAAGCTAGCCATTTCTGCACTTAGGGAAAAATAATTAGAGGGAACATTGCCTCCAACCCCTTCTCATCTTGCTTCCTCATGGTTCATATACAGACACCAGGAAGCTCTCCCAGATTCCTGGTTCCTGTTTGGGAGCAGCACAGAGGAGCCGAGGGTAACCTGGAGTGATGGACTGAAGCTGGAAAAACAGGTAACAAGCCTTTTTCTTTCTCCAAATGTCATGTGTATTTCACATGTGTTAAGTGCGTGCCAGATGTATGTATGTGCTATGGGTCATTAAACGTTGGGTGAAAGAGAAGAAATGTGATAGCGAGTGTGTTTGAATTTTCTGAGTGGGTGTGTGCCTGTGTGGAGAATGCAGTGATAGTGGATGTAAGAGAAGGTGTATGAGTGAGTGACTGGTGGGTGAATGAGAAGGAATGTGATAGTGTGTGTTTGAATGTTCTGGGTGGAAACATGGGTATTAGATGCATCTGAAGGTCGTGTGCCATCACTTCCAGTGATGTCACTTGGGAGTGGGGTCAAATGCCATTACTTCCTCTGATGTCATCAGATGTCAAGGGTCGTGTGATGTCAATTCCATTGGTGAAATGATGTTCCTGTGTGTCAGCAAATGGCAGGCCAACGTGTTAGCCTGGTGTCACTCATGCACAACCCACTGCTCACGTCACTGTGTTTGCACACATTTCTGAGCAGTCCCACACCATGACATTCTGCAAGTGTGCAGGAGAATAACAGGTATTACAGTGGGTGCAATCGAAACTAAGGCCATCATAGGACACCTGCAGAGTGCTTCTGATGAGAGCTCAAGCACAAACAGCATGGTTAAAGACATAGGGAAGGGATTTAGTGACACTTCTATATAGATATAAGCTATATAAACTCGCTGGGGAAAATGGTGCAGGGTGTTTGCGCCGGCAGGTAGAGTACCAGCATCTGCATGTAACATTGGCACCTTGCAGAAGCCGTAGCAGAAGTGCATTTGCCCACCCACCCACTGCAGGACTCATTAACTTCCTAGCACTCCCCTGCAAGGGCAAAGCCTGTGGGTGAAAAGGGTGTGGGGTGTTTGCGCCGACAGGGGGTTCACACTGGACGGACACTGAGAAGCTCCAGCCAGTGAGTGAGCCTGTCGTATGTATTGTTATACAGTTCCTTTGTCTATTGCTTTCACTTGTGGGCATTCTGCTGGATGGAGTTTTTCTCGAGACCAGCCAGGAGAGCAGGCAGGATAATTTGTAGGATTATCCCCTCTGCACAAACTTGAAATTAAAACAAGTTATTGTAACTCTCCTATGTTGTCCACTCCTCGCCACACAAGAGGAACAAGAAGGGTTACTTTTTAATTTAACCCTGTTCATTAACTTTTACGTAAGTGGTAAGCAGCGTTAACATTGCACCCATGGAAGTAAATGAGGGGGGGAGTCGGACTATGGATGCCCCCAAGCCAGTTGGGCGTGCCTCGTCCCCATGGCTATGTGATCAAAACTTATATTGCAGCAACTTGACTTAGACTGTTAAAGCTGTATTGAGAGAATACACCAAAGGGTGGGATCGATGTGCATGACGTGTGTTTTGTTTGCTATAAATGGTCAGATTCTGCAGGCTATTGAATAAACAGCTCCTTTCATTTTGTGGCAACCTTCTAGAGAAGGAACTAGCAACAACTTGTAATATTTTATTGTGATAGTTCTTGACAGTTCTTGACCTCTAATTGAGAGAGAGACGGGAGGGCCAACTAGATAACTGGAGGAGTGTATCCAGGCAGAATAGTGTGCCCTGAGCAGAGTGCACGTACCAGTGTCACCTCACTCTACATTTCCCTTACGTATTCAAGGTCCTGTTTCTTCTGTGTTATTTAAGCAACTGATAAGGGCTGAGTGAACCCCATAAAGCTATTTAGGGTGGCGTAAAGGTCAAGGATTTTCCTTTCTTCATTTCACCAGGAGTCAGAAGTAACAAAATGTCAAGGATGACCTTTCACAGAGGTTAACACTTAATCACAGAAATACAGGGCCTACTATTTGATATAGACAGAATAGAAGGTCCAAAGGAGAGTGTTAAATCCGAAGGTGGAACTAGCAGAGGTACCTCAAGTAGGAAACCAGTGATTCAAAGATCTAGTAACTCCGATTGTGCGGTTAAGGGTAGTGACGACAACTCACTGTAACTACTAAGGAAAATCTAAACCCACTTTGCTCCAAAGAAGATCCACTGGCAAACTATGAAATTAGCAACAAACCAGGTCAAGATGGGGGGAAGAATTATACCTTCCTGGTGAAAGGCAATGGAGTTGGGGGAGGTAAACAGGTATTATCATTGTGGAAATGAATACCCACCAGGTGGGGTAAGTTCTGAAGTATTATCTGTGACTTTTGATAATGGACTACATTATACCATGGATAGCCCCTGTGATAAACAAGGTGTAACAGGAGATAATAGGGTTAAATTGAATGCATGCCTCAACCCACAGATCCCTCTCTTAAAACCTATACCACCTCCAGGTGAGGGAGAAGGAGCTGAAAAGTGAGAAGGGGCATCAGACATAGGGGGAAAGGGTGAAAGAGCCAAGCAAAGGTTATAGGTACAGGGGCACAGAGGATAAGAAAACCCCCCTATGAAGAAAGTGATCCACACTCGGAACTTAGGTACTCAGACCAACCGGGGTTCGGGGGTGGCAAGCCAATCCCAAAATCGAGGACATTTTTATCAAAAATAAAAGATTCTATTACCAATAAAACAGAACGTTAGTTAAAAGATCTGGTGGGAGAAATAAAGGTGATTAAGGTGAAGGTGGTTGTAAGGAAGGTATGATATCAACAGTAAGACAGACACAAGTGACCCCAGTTCAAAGGTGTTTATTGAACTTCAAAAAGGGTTTGAAAAATGCCTATCTGATCCTAAATCTACAGATGGGAGCACGCTACAACCATCAAATAATATTAACGCAGTCCTAGTAGTGTCTTTTCAGAATAAAAGGGTCTATACTCATAAACCTATTGCCAATACCTATCTCTTAATACAAATAGTGTGGGAAACAATGTTGCGAAAAAGGAAAGACGTGTTCACAAAATTATATTTCAGCATGTTCAGGCCATTGGCCTCCCTTCCCCACGTTTTCAGCATGGGGCAAGGCGGTACATTCGAGCTTAGCACAGTCTCTGTCTTCTCTAGCATGAGTATACAATTCAATAATTAGCATCAGGGCCTTTCGTGCCCAAGTCTGTTTGCCTTTCAAAGTCTACTCATTCATAGGGCCTGATGTGACAAACAAACATACTCAGTTTCATAGGCGATTTGCTATTCACCTTGGATCCCCCTCAGCTGGACTCATCTCAACACAATGTTCGTAAATTATTTATGCATCTAATTTGTCGTGGGTTATTCTTTCTATGGTGATTCATGGTTCATCCCAGATCCACCTGGGTTGGGCTCAGATCGCAGATCCCCCAGGGTTGGGCTCAGATTCCTTTTAACACAATGTTCATAACTCTACACAAACTTGCTTTAACTAAAAGCTTTTAGCTGATCTCCCTCTGCTGGTCTCGGACCAACTTCCTATACAATTTCATCAACTATTGAATGTGCACAGGGTTTTTTTGCTTGACCCGTTGCAGGACCACTTTGATTTCACAATTCTTTATCACTCTTCACATTTGCCACCTTTCAGTTGTATACCTAACAGAGACTTTCGAATGAGCACTGATGTGGTGCTGTTCCATTCTGTCTACGGTATTGTATGTTGGCTTCCAAGTTCAATTACTCAACTGCTAGTTTAATTGTGTTCACGTTGCTTTCCACATACACTTAATACACTGTTCTCTTCAGGTTTCACTATACAATGTTGCTGCTTACAACCTTGTCTTCAACACAGACCAATCTGGTATCAGTCTCCCCAACTCTCCGGCTGGGCTGACTTCACTGGCGCTGCTTTATTGTAGCAGCCAAGGACAGTACCACAGTGGCAAACAATTCTACCCACCTTGACTATCGACACAGGAGAGCCCCGGGTACCTCCGACACACAATGCAGGATTCTTCAGCCTTGATTCCTGTTCTTACGTTTCCTATTTTTGTAGGTTCATGAAAGTAACAGCCTTTTGGTGGAAAGGTCAAGGGCACTTCCCTCCTTGCGATCCTCTTCGGTTTTGCCGTCTTTCACCTTGTATTAAACTATCTTCTTGGAACTGCTGCATCCTCGTGTGCTCTGCCTTGCTCAGAGTGTGGTTTCATGCTCTGCCGTTTATCCATGTGGGGAAGCATGATGGAAGTCAGATATGTGTAATGGTCAGTAATTGCCTGACCATTGTATTGGAAGATATCAGGTATATGGCTCAGGTGTTAGTCCGGTTTCTATAACAGTGAGCCGTCCGTGAGAAAGTGTTTGTGTTGGTAAAGGGGGTCAGAAGGTTGAGTTCCTAAGTATCCTACCTGGTAGGAGGGGGGCAAGGTGTTACAGGGAAGGGGATACCGCATCTCACCATCCAGTGTCCCACTTCCACTCCCTGAGGACCCATCACCCAGGTGATCCTCTCTCACTGGTCCACCCCAAGGAACTGGACCCAAAAGCAATGGCCATGTTCTGGCCACCTGGATGACAGATGCCTGTGGACTAGCGGGTGAGGCACCTTCAGGTTTCTCACAGTGGTCCTGCTGAGTACGTAAAATGTAGGTGGTGATAGCATGGGTTTCGAAGGAAACAAAAAACATGCAAAGACCCTCCATCCAAAACCACAGAAGTAATGTGGAAGTCAACAAAAAAGTGAATGGTGAAATAGTACATTTTGCAGTGACATTTGTTAGATGTCTTGGCCCACGTTCAAGTTATTATGCTGCAACACGTGGTGCTGTGGGCTTAGGAAATCCAAGAGGGCGGAAAAACCCACATTTGCGCCAGAATCCTGGAGAACCGCGCAGTTTTGTGCACAGCAAAATGGTCCCCTGACCTTCCACCCACCAGTGCGAGCGTGAGGGGCCAGGAGTGCCATGAGTGAAATGTGTGCCAAAGGAAAAACAGCATTGCCGGTGGCTAAAATAAAAAGCACTTTGAAATCACCTTTGTTTCTGTGAAATGCAAGCTAAAAATGCCTTTTTTAAACATCGCAAGATATTCAAAAAACCCATTGAACACCAGCAGACATTTGGCAGAATGTATTCTTGTGTGCATACAAAATCTGGAAAGAGAAAGAGCCCAAAACAATGTTTATAACAAAACTGGATGAGCTGTGGATGTCAGCAGCTGAAGTGAAATTGGACTGAAAGACACTAAAATCTAAATGTTTAAAATGAATGAGTGACTTACTGTTGAGTGTCACATAGTTTGCAACTGTTAAAATGTTATAGTTTGAACTTAGAATCAGCGTTCTAGCTGCATGTGTAAAAATTGTCAGTTTGATTTGAATGCAGAAAACTGTGTACCAAAGTGACATTTATCTGGAGCCTGGCTTAAAGAGATTGAATTCTGCCTGACAACTACCCCCGACAGGAGTTGAAACTTGCTCAGCCACTCTTCCCAGGCCTGGCTGCATTCTGCTGCCCCCACCAAAAGGAGATGACACCTCCCTGATTGAATCAGGGGAGGAGCACCTGGGGACTACAGGAAACTAAACAAAGCACTGTACTTGGCCCAGGCAAATGTTAAATTAGGGGGGTCGTAAATGGCTTCCTCTTGGAAGGAATTGGGGAGGGGCACTGCATCTGTGAGCCAGCTAAGCTTGGGGGAAGTGGATAAGCCAGAAATTCCACCATGTGTTTTGGAAAACCACACCCCTTTGGGGCCAGAGCATAATTTTAAAAAGATGGATAATTCATAGTGCAGACTTGTAAAAATTATATAAATAACAACATCATTCTTGTGATTTTTCTGTGCACATTTTAAGAGGTGTTAGGACCCTGCGGTATGTTCTTGGTGATAGTAGCGGAAAAAAGGGTTGTTAATCCAAATGTATGCATGTTAAAAATCTGACACTTTATCATCTGAAACCCATATCCCTGGTGCACATTTGTGTAAAATCTGGAAAGGTTTAGAGGTCGTTATCTGGATGAAAAGGGCAGAATTCTGTCATAAGTGGACACAACATCTTACAAAGACAAGGATCGGATGGTTTGGTGCTACAGAAAATATGTTAACTGGACGTATAATATTGGAAAAATGGTACATAGATAAATATGTATTTGGATCAGAAATAGATTTGTGTGCAATTTGACAAGGGGAGGATCCTCTGACCATAAACCTACCTCATCACTCTGACTCACAACCCAGTTTCCCCAATCAAGGGAGAGAGGAGAAACTGGCCAATGATAAGTTGAGAGGGTTGGGCATAGAAGATATGAGCCGACCCTCCCACTTTCTAAACACATAAAAGGAGACTGTGCAGGACAGGTAGGGACATTCACTTCCCACTTCAAGCTGATTTCTTGCGGAGCGTTTTGCCAGAAGACACCATATCCAGCACTTAGACTTCAAATCCAGACAGAGACCAGAACTTTGAATTCAGACTTCAGAATTTGTCAGCAGGCCTCAAAATCTTTTGCAAACTGATTTACCCCAGACTTCCAAGGGGCACATCAGAGTAAAACAGCCGGGCTGAGCTGTTTGATTCTGGCCTAAAACCCTGTGCCAGAAACACCCAGAAAAAAGAGCTGTACCCGGAACCAGAGACCAGACCGCCGTGCAGTGCCAAGAACTTTTGCCAGAACCAGAGATCCAGACCGCTGTGCAGTGCCGCTAGCAGAGCTGATCCAGATCGCTGTGAGCAGAACCAGGCAGAGACCGTCCGTGGCGAGGGAACCGCAGTCCAATCCTGACCCGATCCTTGGCAAAGTCGCATTCCTGTCCAAAATATAGTGTGAGTACCGCCAGAACTGTGCAAAACACAATCTCTTAGTTTAAAATAATCTAATTCAAACTATTTTAACCTATTGAGAACTGCATCCTAGAAATCTTGTGTTACTTCTGTGATCTCAAACCTGAAAACTGTCATCTGTCATTCTGAAACTTTAAATTTCATTTCTGAAAATCTACCTCCACAAAATTGTCTGTATCTCTTCAACCGTGATAGAAGCGAGATTTAACTTTTATTTTGAAGCTGTGATTCTAAGCTTTCCAACAAGTTCTAAACCGACTTGCTACCCCTTATAGTGCCTGCGTAATTGCGCTCGACACACGTGACTAAATTGCTGCGATTGGACATTTTGCTTCATTTCAGCCACGTGTAAAAATATTTGTCCTTGCTTTCCTTTGCTGAAATTCATTTGCAACCTGACAATCATTCATAGAGCATTGCTAAAGTGATCCTGAACTAATTTAAAGTAGCTGTCACTCACCCTGAACCTCTAGAGGGAATTAAAATAATTTTTAGCATATTTTTCCCTTCTTTGCATACCACCTTTAAAGTACTTTGCCTGTGTTTAAAATCATCCTTGTGATCTAAGCTTGCTAGGGGGAACTGAATTCGGATTGTACTGTGATTGTATTCCTGAAGACTGTGTGTGTTACTTCCACCTCCTTACATTGCATAGAGGGGGGGTGAATTGTCAAAAGGGGAAAAGTGATTATATTATGTTTTGCTGAAATCATATCAAGTTTATTCCTGTGTTGCTTCTTTTCCACCTTGCATTTACTTGTACCATATAAAGCATTCTCAGCTACCTTATCCTCTATACTACTCCTAAGTAATTAAACCAGCATGCTAGTATCACATCATCCATTGTTGATCACTCACTGTCATATGTCTAAGTGTGATATCAATTATTAATTTATTAAAAAAGTGCGATATATATATACATATTGTTTAATTCTCAAATAAACCTTTTAAATTTGCAAAACAAACTTACTTCTTGGCTCAGAGGGGTCAGGGGGATTCTAAGAGAGGGGTGTTATATAAGGGTGGTCATCCAGAGTACACGAACTGGACATAAAAATATATAAATAAGGGCTTCCCTTGAGCAATCGCAGACAAGGCACTGACTTAGTGGGACTGCTTGATTGGAGTCATTTGACACATTAGACGTGACTCTTTGAGCCATCAATTTACATATCCAGTGGACCAGCAAAGAATTAGCCATGGCAATGCAACGGCTATGGTTATCCGAACAGTATATTCCACTTATTCCCCCAATCCCATTATCGAGCCCCATTCTCATTCCAGTTGGAAGAAATGAATTCCCCAAACGGAAAACAAGTGGACATAACAACATGGCCTGTACGGGTCCCCCAGCAGTAATAATGACAAACGTCCCCCATTTAAGTCCAAATGTGTCTGAAATTCAGGCGGTCCTCAAGAACAAATGTATACATTGGATCAGACACATTAAGGGGTGTTTGTCAATCATAAGAGAAGACATTGTTGGATGGCGTGGGGCCAAAAATCTGAACTCTAGATCTGATTACATACAGGTTTTCTTGTGCTCCTGGGACCTAGTAGAAGGAGTCTTGAACATTGATCCCCCGTGAAATGCCAATATAGTTCTTAAGTCACTTGAATTTCTTGAAACTATTCATGAGAGGCTAGGTCAGTCCACTCAAGGAAGAACAATAAACAAAGGAGATGGGGGGTGGAAGAAGCAGGCTAATCATATGGGCCAATTAGACTAGTGGACACCACGAATCCTGGTGATCTGGAAGGCGTTGATTGACTTGGGTGTGGGAGGGGCTGAAAGGGTAAGGCACAGGACTGCAGATTTCCCCCCATTCATTTCTTTAAAATAATGGGTTAAAATGCATTTTAGAGCATACTTTTTTAAAAGAATTGGGTAAAAAGCCAAACAGTTTGCAATTGGCACTGGGGGCCCAGGGGGCAGACATGATATTTTTTACTGGACATCTATGGTAGTAAAATATACCATCTCTGTCCCCTGGGCCCCACAGTGCCTACACACTCAACATGATTATGTGTGTATGCAAGGTGCTGGGTGGCCCAGAGGGAAAGCATGCTATTTTTGACTGAACATCTATGATATATGTCCAGTAAAAAAATACCATCCCTGTCCCCTGGGCTCCACAGCGCCTGAGAAGGAAAGCTGATTTTGGCAGGTGGGTAGGGGATTTAGCAATAAAGGCATTTTTAAAATGCCTTTGTTGTACAACCCCACGACCCCAACTCGCCAAAATAAGTTCCACGACCAACACAAACACAAACACACACAAAGGCATACACATTCACACAGCAAGCACTTTCCTCCACCCTGCTGCAGGCTGTTCTGTCCATATGTGTGAGGAGGAGCAGGAGCTCCCCCTCACACATACTGCAGTTGTTGCAGTTCCCCAGCCAGTATTTCCAATGAACTATACAAGGCTTGCGAAGCAAAATGGCCCCAGCCTTGCATGGCTCAGTGATCATGTGCGGCTGGGGAATTGAATTGTCAAAGGGAAACAGCGTTTCCCTTTGACAGTTCAGCCTGCCCAGCAGGGACGTAATTTCACCAAAATGACTGGGGTAGCGGAAGCGACATCGCATGACCCTTGACCTCTGATGACATCACAGGAAGTGATATCATTTGACACCACCCCAAAGTGACAATATGGGAAGCGATGGAGTATGACTGTTTACCCCTTGACACAACTGGTAGTGGCATCATATATAAGTGTTTCTAAGTACACTATGAAAAATATTATTACAATATTACTGTAACGTGACATCAATTTCATACAAGAATGGATCACCATAAGTATCGGCAGAAAAAAACATGCTATAATTGCAACATGCAAAAAGCAAAATACATAGTTAGAAATGGATGCTTATTCAACTCTAAATGCGTTTTGGGGGATTTTGTCTGCATTGTGAATTTTAGGTGTTTAAGAGAAGTCTAGATCAGTGACTCACCCCCTGAAGTGTGCCTGAATGAAACCGTTAATGAGTCTAGCAATAATGATATGGAATTCCAGAAAGACAAATAGCTCAAATAGCCACATGGCATTGGCCACAGCCCAGGAGCATCAATTTGTTTTAAAAAAGTGTTTTTAATTTTTTCATTTTCTTTTTTTAGGGGTAGCAAGGGAGACCACAGGGGTAGCAAGTGTGACCCCTGGCAACCCCTAAATGACATCCCTGCACTACAGGAACACTCCCTCAGATGGAAAAAGCAGCTGAGGGAGTGCTCAGTGTTTCACTGGGCTGGCTCCTCAGCTCCTCCATAATGGGTGAGCGGACCGTTGGGTTTAGACTCTAAAGAAATATTATTGCATGAGGCTTGGGCTCTAGAACACATACTGCTCCAAGGGTACACATCTTATACCATTCCGGCTGTGAAAGGTCCTAAAGCAAAACCAAGTGGGGGACGTGGTTGAATGCTGTACAAACTCCCCTGACCTTCAGCCTTTATATACAGCAACTGGTGAGGGGGAAGCATTCTCGCTGCTTAACATATATAACAGAGTTGCAGGAGTGCAGGGAATGAAAATGCTTAACAGACTATAAGTTCAAAAAATTGCCCTGCCTAAGAAAGCAGTTATATTCTGATGGCAGGGGACCTGAATGTACAGACCGAATTACTAAGGGAAATTGATGGACTTTGGGAGGACCAAGCTACTGCCTGGGACATATGCTCTTTGACACGAGACTCCCCCTAAAAGAACCCATTGATTAGATGTAGAGTCAGCTTGTCTATTATCCAGCTTAAACCCGAGGGCATGTAATGGCCGGCTACCTAAAGACCAACCTGCCAAGTTGACATTTAAAGGCAGTAACGGGTCTTCCCACATAGATTATATATTAAATGAACGAATAATAACTTTATTTCAGTTTTGAACCATAATACAATTATAATATAACATTCATTAAAACAAGTCCATACCTAAAATTCCATTATTACATACATTTAAAAAATGATTTGAGTCAACACAGGCCCAACCAATATAAAACCTGAATATGTTACAATTAATTACATGCCAGATAAATAGTATCTTGATCATCAGCTAAAAGCAAAAATTCATAAAATACATAAAACAGCCTAATACATAAGAGCTTATTGAATAATATCCTGCTCACTACGCAGCACGTTTGTCCTTCTCAACCAAGCCCTGTAGATGTATTTGGCTAAAGTACGAGGTATTAAGAATCACAATGTTCCAATGCCTCATCTCTGGTAATCAGTGGGAAAGGGTCCATGACTTTGAGGTTTGTGTGAGAACAGAAAGCGATCACTACCTCCTAGCGATTAGAATCTGAGGAAGAAAGTCGGCTTCAGACTGGGTACCTGCCCCCAATAGGTACCAACTGATTCTTATGGAGGGACATGCCCGTAAATCAGTAAAATGACCTAAAATAATTGATCGAGAATCTAAGCCACACATCTATAGTATGTTAATGGAAAATGTGGTTGTAATGTGTAGTGACAAGTGCACAGACAGAAACACATTATTTGAGTTTGGGAACTCTGTGCCAATTTGATCCCCATATCTCATTTACTGCTAGCATCACAGAAAGGACAATACTGATATGATAATGCTTGCGCAATGGCCAAAAGGGAAATAGTTTCCCGTGTCTAATCAGAACTAGGGGTGGAAAAAAGCCATGTTGTGCCATTTAAGATCACACTATAATAGCCTAATTACAACCAAAACGAGGGAATTTGCTCAGGACCAGTGCTTTGTCCTCCAAAAAGCATTAGAAGATGGAGATAATATTGTATTTTGAAGAATAATATCTGCTAAAGAACTCAGACATAACAAGGTTCAATAACAGCTTCTGTCTGGCATCTCATTTCTCCAGTCGCTTTAAATGTTCCGAAGCCTCAATGCCGATGGTATCAAATATCATCGTAGCCACTATTTTTGTATCTGACAAGCTTTTGA
Organism: Ambystoma mexicanum; assembly: GCF_040938575.1. Taxonomy (NCBI): domain Eukaryota; kingdom Metazoa; phylum Chordata; class Amphibia; order Caudata; family Ambystomatidae; genus Ambystoma; species Ambystoma mexicanum. Next base: position 714,318,681 of record NC_090931.1, read on the forward strand.
TTACTACCCAAGAAGTGGTTATGGCACTGAGGTCTCTGTCTACTGGGAGAGCTGTGGGTTCAGATTTGATGCCAATTGACTTCTATAAAGATGAAGAGGGAATATGGGCCCCAATATTATGCAACATCTTTAATGCAGCTATAGCACTAGGCACAACCCCAAAATCCTGGATATATAAAAATGGAGGAAGGAACTCCCCAGGGAATTACTGCCATATATCCCTATGAGATAACGCAAGTAAAACGTTTGGGAAAGTAATACTTAAAAGCTTCAAGAATGGGTGGACACCAATAACATCATTAGCGACCTCCAGACAGGCTTCCAAAAACATAAGGGGACAGTGGACCATCGCTTTCTGCTGTTCTTATTGATCCAGAAATACACAGTGCTGTGAAAAATGAAGATCTATGCTGTTTTTCTAGATCTGAGAACAACATTTGACTCAGCATCTAGGAACGCCCCATGGCAAATCCTGTCACTTCGAAATGCCCCCAACAGTTAATTTCTTCCATAAAATTGCTTTATTCTGAGAGCCTAGCCACCATATGCTATGGCCTTGGGGGTGAGCAGACAGATCCATTCATTGTCAACAAGGGTGTGAGACAGGGTTGTATCTGGACACCCCTGCTATTTTCATCTACATCCAAGAGATCATAGATGCACTGGTGAGGGACTGTCAAGATTCTCCAAAAATGGCCGTAGAGCAATACCCAGCATTATTTTATGCTGATGATGCGGTCATCCTGGCAACCCCCACCCGCCCTACTCCCCTCCCAAGGCATAAAAAAAGTATCTTTAAGTCTTTATGACTAAGTGTAAAGAGCTCCACCTAGACCTGGACACAGAGAAAACCAAGGTCATGGTCTTCAAGCCGCAATTCACAAAATACAGACCTTTGTCAATTGAAATGAATAACACAAAACTGGAGCAGTTCAAACACTTTGACTATGTGGGCATCAGGTTCCAAGAATCATGTGGATGGTCTGAGAAGGTGCATACGTCCTGCTTCACTCTGGGGAAGTACATTGGGACAAACCAATCCTTCTTCAGAAGGCACCGTAGTGGTTCTGTAGCCCCGGCATTAGACTTATATAAGAAACAGGCTCTTCCTGCATCTACCTATGGCTCAGAAGTATGGGGATATGCCAATGTAGGGAAGTTGGAAATATTAGAACATAAAAAAATGGTCATTGTCCTTAATAGTGCCCTATCAGCATTGGTTTATTCAGATCTTGATGTTAACCCAATTGGAGATATGGTTGCTCTCAAGCCCACCCTGTATTGGGAAAGACTCTGGAAAACACAGGGTTAGAGACATACCGAGATGCCCTGATGTACTTAATGTCACTTGACTGGGCAAAAAGCTCCAAACTGCTTACACATGTGAAGAAGACTCTCTGTGATTCAGGCGAAAGACGTTTATAGGTCTGCTGAGTGAATAGAATAGGATCGGGTGCTAAGAGTCTGAAAGAAAAACGCAAGCCTCAGGGCAAGGGAGCAGCTTGAAGCCAAAGCAATGCACTTAAAAACAGGCCTAGAGTACCTTATACACAGGACGAGGGATGGGTATAACATCTATCTTGATAACATTGCACCACATATGAATAATCCCAATATGTACGCCTGGGGTTGGGAATCCTCCAAATAGCATCCTTTACAAAATCATGGAGTGACACAGGGTCAGGAGCGTGTCCACTGTGTGGGGCAGAAAGTGAAACTATGACCCATTATTTGTTGATCTGTACTAAGGCACTACATTTGAGACGTTCTTATATGAAACCAGTCCTGAGGAAAGCTGGGATTCGCCAGACAGGTGAAGCAACAACATCTTTACAACTGTCAATGCAGCCCCATGTTGTTTTTCAACCGCCCGATCTATACATAGGGCTTGGTTTCATAGAATGCGTCCCTGAAACTAACCCCCACCCAAAATGTTGAGCCGAATGGGTAAATTTCCACACAGGTAAAGGATGCCAACACAGGAATTGGGTTACATTTTTTAACCCATGAATGATGACCTTTTGTTAATGGCATATTAACATTTCAAAATTAATTGCATAGATTGTTTTTAGACAGCTACTTCATATGAAATGTTTAAATTCTTTTTAGAATAATCAGAAACCAAACTTTCTATAAATGTTTTATGGCATATCTTTGTTTTAATTTTGTACTTCTCCATTTGTACTTAAAGGTTTTTTGCTGAATAAAAGTTTGTTTGACTGATTGACTATGTATGGGATTTATGGAGCAAATGGCTATCTGGAAATTAGTGGAGCACTGACCATAGGACAGCCAGGTGTTACAGGTAGGGTGAGGGGGGTCCGTAGGAATAGTAGGGGGAGAAGAGAAGTAGGGTTGAGTGGAGTGATGATTGATTATCTAGCTCTCAAGTGTAGGATGAAGGGGGGCAGTCTGATGAGCATTTGTAACTTGTTCCAGAGAAAAGATGCCTAGCAGGAATATGTTTGTTTCCTTGTTGTTTTCCCTTTTGCAGTTTTTCTTTCCAGCCCAGTGATGTTGTTGTTTTTGTTGGTGCACTGGTCTGCAGAGATGTTGAGTTTCTCATTCGGGTAGAGTTTTTGTCGCTGATGACTGCATTGTGGGCAGTATACGCTGTCTTGAATATGATGTGTGCTTAAAGAGAAAGCTAGAGAAGCTACTTGAGAATGGCCATGATGTGGTCACATTTTCCTATTCCCTCTATGGGGGATGAGGCAGCTTGCAGGGTGGCTTTGAAAAGGGCTAAAGTGATATGTGGGACCCTTGAAAATAGGGTGCTGCCACCGTCTAGGTGATGGAGGACCATCAATTAGACCAGGCCTTGTTGTCAATGAAACCACTCACTGTTCTCATTAGACTCTGACTGACGTATGTGTTCATGTGCCAAAATAAAGAGCCACAGCTGAGGCAGCAAGGCCTTACTTTGCACGGTGTCCCACTAGGCCACTAGCACAGAGCAGGGGTAAGTAAGCAAATGTGCATGGTTGTGCATCTCTGCGTGAGCATGTGTGCATTTTTCTGTCAGTAGTACAAGGGTGTGTGCATGTGGTGGCATTCCTATATTTGTTAGCACCAGGACTTTACCAGTCTGTTTATTTGCCTACTAGTGGAAAATCAAGTGTATACAGGCACATGTGCGTAAAGGAAGACATTTTCAGAGTGTAAATATATTATGTGGTGAATTTATTTTGTTGAAAATGCTACTTTTATTATCAATGCTTTAACCAAAATAATCAACATCACATTCTCATAATCATCACCCCGCCACTCCCCAGCCCCCAACATGCACTGTCACTGGCTCCCCTTTTGTCTCTACCATGACCAGTAATTTCATCAACCACTTCTCCCTTTTTCCAAGGTAGGTTATCAAGCATACTTATTAAAGAAAGGCAGCAAAATCCCCTCAATGTCCTTACGCGTCTCATCTAACAGGTCTGTCAGGTATTCCATATCATATACAGATTTTGCCTTCTGTACCCATTCCCATTCAGTAGGCTCCCTCTTTTCCAATGTTTCATCACACAGCTCTTTGCCGCCACCAGATGAGTTTGGACCATATGACCCTCCTCCCTCACATCCTCCTCCCTTCATAGTACCTCAAACAGCAGCAAGCCTGGCTCCATTGGTCTCTGGACCCCATCCAGGTACTTGAGTCATCATGGTACCTCCTTCCTGTACGTCTGAATATGAGAGCAGCTCCACCACATGTTTTTTGCAGCGTCAGCAGCATGAATCCACCCCCGCATACATCTTCACTGGAGTCGCGGGTGTCATGAAACCTCGGTTCTGTCCCCTCTGGTCTTCCTGGTCTCTACAGCACCGTACCACGGCGGCCTTACAAGCCCTCCAACATGGCAGACGCTGTATGAGATCTGCGGTCTAGCTCCTGGGAATTCCTCAATAGCTTGATAAGCGCCCTGCCCCTGCGGTGCGGTGCGTCTCAACGCTCTGTAGTTTCCGAGTTCTTCGGACGCTGCTTTCCCTGTGTACGTGTTCGCTTACCTACGGAACATCTGCCCTGTGGTTCCATCCTTCTCTCCACCCTTCCTGGAGTGTTCGGCCTCCGCCGATTCCTTACAGTCCTGCCGTGGTTGCCTTCAGACCGCTGCTACTCCTTCCTGGGCTTCCGGATCCTTCAAACTTGCCGCGGTTGCCTTCGGACTGCTGCTACTCCTTCCTGGGCTTCCGGATCCTTCAAACTTGCTGCGGTTGCCTTCGGACCACTGCTACTCCTCCCTGGGCTTCCAAATCCTTGAACTTACCGCGGTTGCCTTCAGACCGCTCCTATCCTCCCTGGGAATCCTGTCTTCTCCCTGGATTGTTGAATTGCAGTCACTCAGAGCCACCCTGGGAATTTATGCTTTCTGAGTTATTGCTTCACCGGGGATGAGCCCCCAACTGAGTACTCGACAGAGTGGCGCCGGAGGAAACCCGTCCTTACCTCCACGAGACCCGCACCTCTAAGAAATGCGGGAAGACTGAACCCACAAAGAAGAGACTTTCCAAGCCTCCACAGGTGAGCCCACGTACAGGTACTGACAGCGGGTGGGTAGTGCCACCTATGGATCACTTTGAATGCCTGCATTCAATACTGTGCCCCAAATCTGATTAGACATGTCAATTCCCAAGTCCTTGTCCCACTTTGCACATGCTGGCAGTATACCAATGGGTTTACCTCTTTTCAGTTCCCCATACACCCTGGATATCCGCCCCTTCATGCCTGTTTCTTGTAGTAACATTTTGTGAAAAGAATTGTGCTCCCTGCATAGATTTACTCCCCAACCTGGCTTCAGCAAAATACCCTCCAGCTGCAGGTACATAAACGGTGAAAGATCCCTCATACCCAGGCATTCCTCAAGTTGGGTCAAGGGCATGAACTCACCTTTCTCGTAAACCTGTCCTGCCCTTGATAGCCCTGCCTGATGCCATGTCTGAAACCGCTGAGGGTCCACAATAATATTCCACAAGGGTGGCACCCAAATACAGCTAAGTGGTGAGGTCCAGGTTGAAAACCAACAGGTGCGGCCTTCCTCCTGCCAGATTTAATGGAATACTGCCAGGATAGGGTGCATCAGCACCCTCCTCGGGATCTCCCTCCGTGGGACCAACATCCATTTACCCAACATTACTGGCTGTAGAACTGCGTTATCCAAGTGAACCGACTGTTTCTTTGAGTCTGTGTCCAGATGGTCCACCATTATTCTCAGTTGCGCTGCCCTATAATATGTCCCCAGGTCTGGGAACCCCACCCCCTCTTCCTTTGGCAACACCAAAGTCCTAAAGGCTACCCTAGGCCATGCGTCCACCCAAAGGAAGCGTATGAGGGCCTTTTGAACCCCAGCAGAAACTGGGCTGGTACCATTGTGGGGAGCATTTGAAAGAGAAATAGCAGTTTAGGGAGGACAGTCATCTTAATACAGTTTAATTGTGTCATCCAAGGAAGGCCAATTTGTCCCCAATGCTGCACATTTGCCCCTACTCTGCTCCAGAGGGCAAGATAATTCTTCTCAAACAGATCCTCTGCTTTTCTCGTTATCTCGATCCCCAAGTAACGGAAACCTTCCTGCTTTACCATCAATCACCACCCTGTTAAACGGGAAATCATATATTGCCTCCTTTCTTATATATATTGGCCTAAACCCAGTCGCTCTGTGAAGAAAACCATGTTTCAAAAGTTCCGATTTTGGATCAACTTCGCTGCCATTTTAAGATCATCTGCCATTTTGATTTCTGTTCAAATGTAATTCTGTGTTCTAAAATGGTGGACTGTGTTTCCAACTTGTAACCAAGCCTTCCCGACTCTTGCACCTAGTTAATGTTTAGACTGTCCGCGGGCCGAAAGTTTAGACTGGGTAATGAGACCTTGTCCCATGCCAGACTTGTGGTCTTAGGATTGTCTGCACCAACAATCCTTACCCACGAACATACATCGAAAACAATGTAATGCAAATATCGAACGTGGACACTGGCTGAACTGCATTGTGAATATGTGCTAAGGCTTACTGCTAAATCCTGGAATACACTGTTGCCGTTGTAACTTGCTTGAATATAAACCAAAGATAATCTGTGTGCATATTGTTGTATAAGCCATAAGTGATCTCGGCACAAACTCTAGACCACTGATTATTAACTTGCAGAGGGGCTGGACAATATTACTGAAATTGTATAAATGTACGAATGTCCAGATGTCCAGTACCTCTCACTTCTCACACTGAAGGGCTGGTATTCGCTGTGATGTACTGAGGGCCAGAAAGCTATCTGATGTGTTCTTTGTAAAGAAAGATCTGTGAATCTTTATAAGCCTGTGTTTGGTGTATTTCCTTTTGTGGTACTCAGCCTCGATATTTCTTCTTGCTTTCACAACCCATTCACCCATTCCTATTCTTCCAGACCCCACTCCCCGACTAAGAATGTCACCAACTTACCCAAATTGACCTTAAAACCTGACATTTCCCCATACTCTCTCAACCCTTGCATTAGGACCAGCAGAGACGTGCACAGACTCGTGAGGTAAAGCAATGTGTCATCCGTGAATACACTGGCTTTATATTCCCATCTCTACCCCTTTTATATCCCTCCAACCCCTTAGACGAATCATCCATGGATCAATCACCAAAGCATATAACAAAGGTGACAAGGAGCACCCCTGTCTTTTCCCCCTAGTTAGCTCTATTCCCCTAGAAGTCTTCCCATTCACCACCACCCTCGCCCTTGGTTTTGCGTATGAGGCCCTTATCCATCCCTTCTATCTTCCCCCCATGCCCACCTCCTCCAACACCCCTTCCATGAAGGACCAATTAACCCTATCAAAAGCCTTCTCGGCATCTAGGGACAAGACCAAGGCTCCCTCTCTTTGAACCCTGGGATTATACATAGTATGTAGGATTTTCCTCAAATTGTCAGAGCAGAGCCAGTTCTGAATAAATCCTGTCTGGTCCGGGTTTATCAGGCGCGGGAGGTATATATCTAAGTGTGATGCTATGATCCTCGTGAAAATATTCATGTCCACATTTAACAGGGAAATCGGTCTATAGGAGGCGCAGCTCGTCGGGTCTTTACCATTTTTGGGGATCACTGTTATAAGAGCTTGTGAGGAATGTGAGGGGTATGTCCTCCACTTCATATATACAGTTAAAAGCTTTAACCAGGGGTTCCACGAGAACATCTAGAAACGGTTTATAGAAACCGGCTGTATAACCATCTTCCCCCGGCGACTTGCCTGGCTTCAATTGACTTATCGCCCATCAGACTTCTTTCCTTTTCACGTCCACCTCCAGCCGCACCTTCTTCTCTATCAATCTTGCCATGGAGAGCTGTCCCAGATACTTTTTAACCTCTCCTTCCCCTAACGCGCATGGCTGGAGGTACAGGTGTTCATAGTATTCCACAAAGCGATCCAAAATATTCCCCTTAGGACCAGTTGCTTCTCCATTTTCATCCGTTAGTCGCAAACCCTGCTTTCCACCATGCATTCTCAAATCCTATTTGCCAACAGTGTCCCTACCATATCACCCCCCTTGTAGAACCGTTGATTAGTGTAGCGCATCTTTTTTACCCCACGTCCCCTAGAAGGAGAGAGTGTAGTTCCTGCTACTTATCCCGCATTACCTCCAGTAACCCTTCCCTATACTCTCCTGGTATCGATAGCCTTGTCCTCATATCTCATACCTCCTCTCTCACCCTATCCTCTATCAGTTTCCTGATCTTCCTGTGGGCTTCTTCCACAATCAGGAGACCCTCCTTTTTGCTTGCCTTATGCTAAACCCAAAATGTCTGCCCAATCCCCAGCTCTCTCAAGACCCGCTCTTGCCCCTGTCTATAATGTGATTCTAACAGGAAAAGTACTGCTAGTCGGGCTTTATGGATCATGTTTACCGTTAGTGATTGCTTGTTTTTGGAGTTTAACCCTTTCACATTAGGTTTTGATACCTTCCAATTAACTATGTCCCCTTTGTGGTAGCCACCATCTTTTTCTGTTTCTGGTCTGCTCCGTTCCCCACTTTTGTTGAGACAATGTGGTGCATGTACCCCCTCTCCTTGTCCCTTGACTCTCCTGTACCCTTCCTCTTCACTTCCCCCTTCTGTCCTTCCATCACCTCCCACTCCTCTACTCCCTTTCTGCCACCCCCTACCCCTTCCTTGTTGCAGCATCCACCCACCTGTTCTAAAACCTTCAGGCACAGTGACCAAACCATCAGGATAACAACCCCTCACCTGATCACATTGACTCCCCTGATATCCCTCCCCCCTGTATGTGGTGTCCCGGCTTCACCTTCGTCTTCCCTCCCCCTCAAGCAGCCTCATCGTACTCCTCTCTTACCCCCTCTCGCTGTCCCAGACCCCTCCCTCACACTCGTCAAACCACCTAATTTAGAACAATAAATACGAGGGAGCTGTTCCCCCTCAAACTCAATTTTCCTTACCCGCACCCCCCCAAACCTCCCTCTGGGATACGAACAAACATTTCCAACTGGCATCCCAGCACAGGCTTCCATTGCCCCCACTGAACAATTATCTTGCAACATGTTCTTCAATTCCCCTCAATTCCCCTCAAGTGATCTCCCTTCCGGTGGTCAGGAGGGTGCTAAGCTTCTGGAACTTCCTGGCCCCCTCCATTCTGCCCCATCCTTGCTCTGCCTTTGGGCCGCAAAGCTCTCATCTCACCAATGCCCCCTCCTCCACTTCCATTCCAGTGTTGTCCTTCCGGGGTCCATCAAGATCCTCCACGGCCCTTGAGATATCACACGAGGTGCAGTCTTTCTCCTTCCCACCTATATCTCACTCCTTTCTCCTGAAGCCACCTGGTAAGTGAGCTGCACTTCTTCCGCCTCAGGTGGGCCTCGGCTGAGAGGTCCTGGAATATGGCCACTTTAGAGTCCTCGTAGTCGATAGTTCCCATGCATCATGGTAGTAGTGTAGTTAAACGAGCACCGGGTGGGGTCCCCTGCATCCTCCCCCCGCCCGATGTACTCTATCCAGGGTTACACATTCACCCTCTTTTGCCCCCAGGATCATCCATATGATTTCCTGGATTTTCTTTTCATGTCCAGCCAGAGATTCCCCATCCCTTTCTTTGAGCCCAAAAAAACACCTCTCTCTGCTTTCGATATCGTCCACTTTGAGGCCCAACTCCATTTCTCTCCTCTCGATGTCCCAGAACCAGACATCAATCTGTGATTCAAGTACCTCTGCAGAGGCCTGATTGGCCTCCACCCCATTGAGCTGTTCGTCCAATGTCCAATGTGAACACCTTCGCTGACAGGTCTGCCATTTGGCCCCAATGTCCGTTCGCATTCCACAAATCTCCTCTATGATCATCTGGATATTGCTTTTGATGGCCCCGATCTATGCAGGATATGGGTGAGGCCCACCGTCTGTCTTAGCCTTTGCCATGTCTCCTTCGTCAAGGAATTGGAACTGGGAAAGGGCTTCTTTCCCACTCATTTACCTGGCACAACCCTTTTGTCCTGGTGTTTCCCCACTGCCTCTGCATCCAATCCTCGTCTGGATATCTCTGCGACTCACTCAGCTCTCTCCAGTCAGCGGCGTGCCTCCTGCTTCTTCCCTTTGCCCTGGCCTGGCCTCACTCCCCAGATTTGCCACTCTCACGCCGTGCTTGTTTCACTGCGGGCCCCTCCACTTCACTTCACTTCACTTGTCCCTTCTATCCGTCAGCAGCTCCCACAAGGCCACTCATCTACTGCTTTTTCCCTCTTCTGTGCCCCCTTTGTCTCTTCTCTCCACTTTTTGAAGCTGTCAACACAATCCTGGCTTTCCCACCATGATGGCTGTAGGACCTCTGTGTGCATCTCCAGTCCCCAGGCCCTTCGACTTGGTCGCTGAGGAGTGGGCTGCTTGTCAGTCTCCTCATGCTGCTGTGCGTGCTTGTGCCGACTCCTTCCTCGGACTCCGTTCTACTGGAGCAGGTCAATGAACCTCTTCTCCTCCTCCTCCTCCCTGCCCACCATCTCCAGTTCTCTCCCTTGTGGCTGCGGTAGGCTCCCCTGCGCCTCTTCACAGGTCAGAGGCCTGCCTGCAGTCACTTCGGCTTCAGTGGATTTGGGGCCAGAAATCCCTACTTCTGGGCTCGGCTATTCTCTCAACCCGGCCTCCTCCATTACAGCACCCGCCTGGCCTGCACTGCACCTCGGCCTCACGGCCTGCCTCCTTTCACTTTGGGCGAGCCTCCAGTGTCATGGGCTCCGTCTTGCCTTGCGGTACGTTGCTGTTACAGTAAACTCAGTGTGCTGATGCCACACTGCTTCTCTGCCTGGGGACCCCGTCATCAAGGTCTCAGGGCCGCCAAGTCTGCATCTACTCTGCACTTTTTTAGGACAGGGTCCGCAGCACCATAATCAGGTGTCCATCTTGCCTGCGCCCCCCGGTGGCCTATGTGGTGTATTTTAACGTCATTTATGTTAATAGAAAAAAAACTATTGTAATGAATCTTGCTCCTTTTACACTGCATTGCCATTTTCTGCTCAAATATCCAGTGTTACGCTGACAACACTAAACTGATTTTCAGGCTGCCCTCGGCCACCTTCTCTCCCTCTCTCATCTCTGATTGCCTAACTGCCATTCAAGATTGGTGTGCCACCAATGATCTTTGTCTGAATGCCAGCAAGACGGAGATCCTCATCAGCACACCTTCACCATACTTACCCCTCACTCTCTGGCTAGCTTCCCTTGGCCCTCCTCCTACACCCACCTGCGAGGCTAAGAACCTCGGGGTCATCTTTGACGCCACACTTTCCTTCTCCGCCCACATCTCTGATGTCTCTAAAAAGTCAAACTTCATACTGCATCTCCTCAGAGGTAATCTGCCTTTCCTCTCCTTCCCCCAGAAGCTAATGGTCTCCCAAGCTCTGGTTCTCTCTAGGTTGGACTATTGTAACAGCCTCTTTCTACATCTATCTGCCTCTACTCTCCGCCCTCTGCAACTAATCCAGAACAGGACTGCAAGACTTGTCCTTGGCCTCAAGCCCTGGGATCGTATCTCTCCAGCTCTGAAATCCCTCCATTGGCTCACAGTGGATGCAAGGACTCACTTCAAAACCCTCTGCATTGTCCACAAGGCTTTCTGGCACCTGGGTCCAAAATACCTTCCGCTATCCCTCCGTAAATAACTCCCCTCTCAAGCTCTTCGCTTCTCTACCTTTAACTTCCTCCGGGTCAGTGGTTTTTCAAAGAAACTAGCTGGGGGTAGATCTCTGTCTTCAGCCGGGGCCCCCCTCTGGAACAGCCTCCCTGCCACTCTAAAACTTGCGGAGTATCATCTCCGGTTCGGGAAGCACCTCAAGACCTTCCTCTTTTCTTCTGCCTTAGCTCTCCTCTCTGCTGCTGATCTGTTCTCTCTTGGCACCGTGCACCTGGCCACCCTCTGTCCTCCGGGTCCAGGTACCCGCTCACCATGTCACCCTCCCGCACTGTCTCTGGGCCACCCCTTGCACTGGGGTCTGTATCTGTACCCATACAGCCCCCCCCCTTTTCTTCCTGCACTTATCAGACCTGCTGCCTTAAACCTAACACTTGCCAATTGCTGGCTGCACTACCACTGTTTGTTGTCTTTATTATGTATGTATTTATTTATTTATTTATTATTATTATTTATCTGTTTCTCCTTTGCTTCACACTTTCCACTTCTCCCCCTTCCATGCACTTTTCCCCTTCCCCCGCTCCCATGCACTTGCACGTTCTCAATGTCACTGGGCCTAGTAAGATCGTTGTTTTGTTCTCCCCTGTTCCCCTCCCTTGACTCGCCATGCTCTGAAACACTTGTGTACGAGCGCGATAGAAATAAAATATCAATATCAATGGGGGAGTAGTAACCTCAAACAAAATCTCCCAGAATCCATTCAAAGTTCAATATAGTAAATTCAGCCAATTGTCTTATCTCTTCCTCATTGTCTTGGATTCCACTTACAGGTTTTGGACTCAAATATATAATGTTGAGGGATGTCAGAGTATTACAATTCACGTGCAGCATGATTTGAAGTAGACACGAGATTATAAAATAAAGTAAATTGAAGTGAACTTTAAAACGTACATGAAGAATATTATTGATATAATAATACATGCCAAGATATATTACAATAAATAGTTACATAATCCATAACTACATTAAAAAAAGTAAATCACATTTTTGTTTATATGATTTTTTAAAATGAATATATTTTCTTAGTGTATGCAACTGAAGTATACTGCTAAAGTGGCGTGCCTTTATTGTGCCTTTTCTGCAGCTAATTGTATGTTATCATTATAGAAATACATATTTTGTTCGCCTGGAGATGAACTTGACGTCTTATTGTGTGTGCGTGTATGGGTAAGGCAACAGCTCCCTCTAGCGGTGATAACAGGCGGAGACGGCAGGACTGCTTCGGACAGACATATATAAGGCTTTTGATTAAATAGTATGGCAGGTGAACTGCAAGTTAACTTACATCTCCAGAATCAACTCAGTGAAGAAGAGAAAATGGCGAACAGGACAACATGGTCAAACGCACATCCTATGTTTTCCTATCTTATTGAATTGAGGACCGACCTGGTTCCTCAATAGTAAGTTATGTGCCACCTAGGTTGTCACAAGCAGAGTACCAAACTAGACCTCATTTTCACTTTGGTCCCTGATATATGCTTTTGGTACATTGGCCAACATCAGCCATGCTGAACATAGAGTTATAAGGCTGTGCATGGAGACCTGGAGAATGTATCAACTAAAAAAGACAAGCTGCTATTTTGTGGATATGTCACATCTCCAATATATTGGCAAGTGATAGCTGATTTGGGGACACTTACTGTTAATATTATGACATAATTTCCTTGCTGTAAATGAAACGATTTCACTGCAACTGTGGCTAATCTTGACTTAAATGGGTGCAAGTCATTGGGCCTCATTATGAGTTTATTAATAAGGGCATGGCTACTCCCAAACCCGGGTCCTGCAAAAGGGGATTTACCGGGCCATTTCGACCTTGGAGGGCCCGGTAATTCCCTTTCACGGGACCCGGACCAGGTACTTTCCCCATTCCCATTTGAGCCCTCATAGGGTTCAAATGGGAAAGGGGAGGATGATAGCAGCGGTACTGTTCATAACGGTACCGTTGCTACCATCCTCGTCTGCTCGCGGGTGCCGCTCTGCACTCCTGGTCTGACCAGGCGTCCAGAGCGGCACCCGCGAGCAGACTCGGAATGTTGCGGCATGTCAACAACGGCGCAGGTAGCACTACTGGCACCATTGTTGCCGTACCCCAACACTCCTAATGAGGCCCATTATCTATAATAGTAGCTTTTTGTATCACTGTATATACAACTGTGCTCTATAAGAGTTTGTGTTCAATCAGTGTTAGCCAAGGGAGGTGTCTTCTGTCAGAAACCTAGCTCCCTCCACCTGTAAAATCTGTCTAGCCTACGTGATAGCCCTAATGTGTAAAACCTAAGATTGTGCGAGTTGTGCAACATTTCAAATGCACTAGTAGTAAATTACAATCTGGGCCAGGATACCAATCCGCCTGGTGGTAATCTTGAAAGCAACGCAATCATCCATTGCCACTAGTGGAATTTGCATAAACGCTGGTGTTAAATTCTGCAGGTGAAATTTACCACCAGTAGCAAAACATGCTATGCACAGAACACATCATTTTAAGTTATTGCCATAATTTTAAGTAGCCAAACAAGAAGTGATGGAGCAAAAATACAGTATCACCTGGCTGTAATGAAAATATATTAACTGCTGTTTTTAAACACATGATCACAAAAATGCAATTTGTTGGTGATAAAGAAAACCTACCAAAACCAAACAAAGATTGCAGGGGCAATAATGTAGTGTATTGTAGGAGTGACGATGAGGTGAGTGAAAGCAACAAGGCGTGAAGGTAGGAGGCACAAGTTACATTTGTGAAATTGAGTTTTTGAAAAGCAGATTTGTAAATGTATCATGGATCCTAAAAATACACATCGTGCTGGCCATGAAAGATATCAGAATTTCAAGAGCATTGAATGAAATGTGTAGGAAAAATAATTTATCTGACATTACTTGATTTATTGAATTCTATGCACATTGTATTTATTGTGCATTAGATAAACAGTGCAGGTGGCCTATATCGAGCAAAATACTCTATCTGCAAGTAGTTCCCATGATCATGGCCTAATTGCAGATGTTCAATGAGGTATCCTGGATCTCCTAAATACAGGCCCGGCTCCAGAATGTATCATCTAGGTGGGCCAGAGGTATTATTGGGGGGGGCCCAATTTCCAGTTGGTGTGAGAGTAGCCGAACCCACCCAGGAACTGCATTATAGAGCCTTCCAAGCCTCTGGCACAAACAATGCACAGGTTAGATTCTGTTTTCATACAGACACTATGGACAGTAACCCAAACTGCATGAGCTAAACAGTCCCAGCCATCACATCCTCGGGCCGGGCAGTCTTCCACACTTGTTTGGTCAGAAACCCTCCAGTAAGTCATACGACAGGAAGCACTGAAACACGGCCCATATTCACCATCTTGCCCTAGGGGTGTGTGCGTGCATGCGAGGGACGTAGGCAAACTCATGTTTTGTGCATCCATGGCATATCGTATGTCCCGAAACAGTACACTCGTCTGGTTCTCTCCCTGTTCTCTGCCTCTCTCTTCTGCTTTCTTCCTGTCTCTTTCATCCTTCTCTTGCTGCCTGTTTACTCTGTTCTACCTCTCCCTGCCCCCTTCTTTCTACCTTTGCTGCACCATCTGTTGCTTCCTACTTGTCCCTTCCCTTCTGGCCCTGTCTTCTGACTGTTCCTTCTGCTTTTTGACTGCCCATCTCCTCCCATCCTTCTCTTTCTTCATATTCATTTCACTCAGCTCTAACCCTCACGTCCTGCCTACCTTCTGCTTTCTCTGTCTGCTCTGCTCCTCTCCTTCAATTCTTCGCATCCTCAGTGCCTATTTGCTCTACTCTACCCCACCTCTCTATTGCTGCTTGTTACTTCTGTTATCGTCCTGCCTCCATTCATCCTTCTCTTCGTCGCTCCCCTTCTCTTGTTCTGCCCCCTCATCCTTGTACTCGCCATTGCCTGGTGCATCCTTCTATTTGCACATCTCTCCCAGACATGCCTCCTTCCTGCCCATTCTCTTCGTGGCCTCTTTGAAGGCTGTGACAGCACTGATGCCCCACAATGCTGGAGCGCATGGGCCTGGGGGTGAGGGGAGGGCAAGAGTGGGCTTGGAGCACACTGAAGTGGGTTCCTATAATAGACGGGATACCCCTCTGCGCCCCTTGTATTTTAGGGCCTTATGCCTCTTCTTCAACATTGATTGTGCATTGCATCTGCTGCTAGTGTGACACCAGGACCCCGGTCGCAAACCCTGGATGTGCATGCACCCCTCTCCACCTACATGAATAATGGGAGAAACTGGACCAGGCATGGTGAAAGGGGGTGGTATGACAGGGTGAACGCGAGTCCAGACAACACAGGGATAGTAGGGGTAGGAAGAGCAGTGTAGAGGGGCTGGTAAGGCGACAGTAAGGGTCACAAACATGGATACATGTGGTGTTGAATAGGGTGGGGCAGGGAGAGACAAACTGCAGTTGCTAAGTGTATGAAGAATTTGGGGAAATATCTTCCAGCCAAAAAAGAGACTAAAGGAGAGGCAGGGAAGAAAAAGTGAATTAGGCTGGAAGTAGGAGAGGGGGAACCGGAGGAACTGAGGCGACTGAACAGGGTGATCATGTGATTAACGGAGAGAGCGCGAATAAGAGAGAAAGTCTGAGGCCAATCCGTTGCAGTGTTGCAGGGGGTTCTTGCACCTCCCCTCCCAGAGTTGTAGGAGGTGCCATCGCCCACCAGTGTTACAGACAGTGCCTACGCCCTACTCCCAGTGTCGCAGATGGTGCCAGCTCCTCTGCTCGGCCTGTGGGCGGTGACTGTGTCCCCAACTGTGTCAGCAGTGGGTAAATCAACCTCCACTGACATAATCAGTCTGGCCCAAGAGTCACTACCATAGATACAGTGGGATGCAGTATGGGATTTCTTCAAACCCCATACAACAAGATGGAGGCCTCCATTGCTCACTCAATGAGCGAGGGATTAATCAATATCAGTACAGCTGTGTGGACATTAGCCACAGCGCCGCTGACAAGTACTTAAAGGTTTCCATGAGCCCAGGACTTCTCCAGCAATCAGCATATACCTTATGACACCGCGCGGAGCGCTGGAGGCAGAGTGCAGTCTTCTCCACAGTTCGCCGTGGGAGAAATGGACAGAAGCTGGTAAGCCTCCCTTATATTCAACTACTCAAATCATAGTTATTGGACATTGTGCCCCAGACATCCAGAGCCAATGGCCTGAAACTACCTATTATTAGTTTGCCTGTCACTTCGAGTATGCTTTCAATCAAGCGGATTTAGCAACGTGGATAAGCAAAATGCTTCTCTTGTAATCTCGCAGATAATCCAAATTTGAATGAGAACACATAAGAACAAAATACTCTTCTGCGCTCCTCCCATGCCATGTGGGAGCAGTGGAAAAGCGTATTTTGTTCTTATGTGTTCTCATTCGAATTTGGATTATTTGCGAGATCGCAAGAGATGCATTTTCTCAATACTCATAGTGTCAGCCAATTAAAAAAAGTAAGCAAATCATCAAACTCCCATCTGACCACCCCGGGACTAGGGCCGACTGCCTTCTGCCTCCTCCACTACCTGCAACTCCTACTCCGACCCCGACCAAGTTACAAAGTAAAGTGTAGGCACTGCAGCTGGCCCTGTGACTACATGCAGTGCGATATTGTGCCAGCAAGGGTGTTTAGGCTTGGCCGCTGCCGCTTCGCCCACGCCTGCACATAGTGAGGGCATGTGCAGAAATTACAGAATGTCACTGCTCAATCAATGCACAGGCGTGGGCCAAGGCTGTGCGATCCAGCAGCCTTGCTGTATGTGTTGCTCTCCGTTGTCTTACTTCCATGACACGTGCATTGCACCTGCGCTATCCTATTAGTGCTGCTTATTGTTTGGTACAGCACAGTGACAAAGTACAGAAGTGCTACCTACGACAGTAAGCCCCAAAATGGTGCATTTCCTCTGCACCCAAAATCTGTTACGCTTATTCTCGTTGCAAATGCATATGCTTAGCCAACTGTGATTTTCAAATAGAGCACAAGACTCTCTTCAGCTCACCTGTACCCTGCACCACAAGTCTCAGAGCCCTGAAAAATCATGAGCTCCTCTAATGCGGCCTGGATGTCGCAGTGTTCTGGTGACGCTGTGTGTGTGGGGGGGGAATAAAATATGGTGACCATGTCTGTGTGGGGTTAAATAAAAATAACTACTGTGTGAGTAACTACGTGGCTGTGGTTGTTAAGCACCCAAGGACATTGACAGGCCTGATTACACAATGATTCGGATTTGCGCAATTGACTTATCCAGAGATAGAAGCACTGTAGAGCACCATACCACATGGCACTGTGCCAGCTCCGCACCACAGGGTGCCTTGCCAATCAATTGAAAGACAAAAAAAGAAAAGTGATTAGTGAATCCCCTAAGCGATGGAAAGCGGGTCCAAAGCAAAACAAGCACCGGCAATACAAACAGTTTGGGCTTTTGTGCAGGCATGGAAAATAATTTGTCAGGCCCTGCTGTAGAGGTAGTAACTAGTTATCAGCTACAATATGGTACGAGTACATTGGTATCTAATAGCACACCTGTATGCCTCCTAATTAACCCTATTCTAAGCTGATGACCACTGTGCACGCTGTCTGCAGTTTGTGTACCATTTTCCTTTTGTTCATAAACAGGACCAAAAGAAAACTGTACACAAGCAACTCTTGGTCGGAGTCCTCCTTTTTAGCCGGGCCTGCCTAAATAAAGGACATTTTGTAATTAAGGCATGATTTAAACACTGTTGTGACAACAGATTGATAAATCAGGCAGCGGGTAAATATTAAAGAGCTCATGCAGCTGGGTGAAACATTGCTATGCTACTGCAGTCATTTGGGGTTTCAAAGATAATTCTATATCTATGGCTAAACCCACGTTCAAAACACGCAAGTTCAGTGTGATGAAGGATCCCATGCTGCATGGGACAAAGGTTCAGACGTTGTCAGCAAAACGTCTGATTTTCCTGCCTTTCGCTTTGGCCAGCTTGAGATCATGTAGTTACCAACGGCACTCATGTAGATGCAACATTTGGTGGCAGTAGCACCCACATGCCCAATTAGTGCGCAGAGTGCAGCTTGTCCATAATGGGCGAAACCCAACCCAGGGAAAGTGCTCCCCTAGGCTGGCTTTCACTGTCAAAGGCAAACGTGGCTTCCCTTTGACAGTTTAAGTTCCTCAGCTCCATGCCCAATGGGCCATGCAAGGCTGGAAGAGTTTTGCTTCCCCAGCATTGCACATACCATTGGGGATGAAGTATGGGGAACTACAGGTCAAAATGTGCCTGGGCCTTTCTGCATATTTAGGCCCTCCTTGTTGGCAGGAGGAAGGCTCTCTGGCTTCACCACACATACCCTCAGGATCCAAATACATCTCTCTTCTTCCTGGCTCCTTTTTGTGCTGCGCAGGAACCAGAGAGCCATCATGGAAGGCGGCATCAGGACCAGGCCTGCAGCAAAGGCAATGCATTAATGTGTATGTATGTTTCAAAGTATATATGCCTGCAACTTTTTGTATCAGTAAGTGTGCATGAATAAAAGAGTGCCTGCTTTATGTGTGCGAGAAATTAATGGGTGTATGAATGCATTTATGTATGAGAGAAATGTATGAAATGAAAGAAGGTATGAATTAATGCATGCATGTTTGCTGGTGATCAGGCCTCTGGTTGTGCATGGGGGATAGTGGGAGGTAGGGGAAGGAGGCAGTTATTTGTGCAGACAGGTCATGGATTTCTTTGAATGGGAATCAAGAGTAAAGCAAACATGATAAGTGTTACTAAGTGGCTAGACTGGTCTACATTGTTAGAGCTAGTTTGGCCACATATTCTTGCTTTGACCTGCCATTTGTTACTGGGAATTAAGGGTAAATCAAAAAAAGTATGTAGTATTAGGTGGCTATACTGCCCTACTTTTGTGCAAAGAGTGTGGATATATTTTATGTAGTGGCATTACATTTTTTACTGCCATCAAGGTTACAGCGAGCGTAGTGAGTGTTCTTTTGTGGTTAGATTGGCCTATATTGGTGCAGCCTGTCTGGCATGTTTTTGTATCATTGCATTGACATCTTTACCGGCTAAGTCATCAGGAGTATGTTCTCACTGGCATATGTTGGCAGAGCCAGCATGGACATGTTTACTTAATCATTACTGGTATTTTGCACAAACCAAACAAGAGTATGTTCTGATATGAGAATTCTGGCGGATATTGCTGCAGCCGCAAGGAAATATATGGGCACATCTAGCATGAACATGTTTTTTTATACTGACATATATTGTGGGGAAAAGCATAATGAAAATGTCTTGGAAAATGCTCCTGTGCACTTTTGGTGACATGCATCTATTTGGTTTTTTCATTAGCTGCGCTACAAAACCGAATAAAAACTGTGTTGCGTTTTACCCAATTGTTTGAAAAAGTGTGCAGAAAATGTCACCATTTTAACCCGTTACTTTCAAACATTTGTCATGCGGAGAACTATCATGATTCCCCCTGGCTTGATTCTGGCTCCCTAGTTATGCTTGGTCGCTCCTACTTATTTCTCGGAGCCATTACGCCCCTCAAAATAACAAATTCACCAGCTGTCGCTGGGTTTCACTGGGTTTCAATTAGCGCTTTGTAATCCTTGTGGTGGCGTCAATCATCCATTTTCCTCCAGAAAATGTGGCCATGCTGTGACTACTGCTTTCATATATCTGTTGCAGTCAGGATTCCATGTGGGCCCTTCATCGCCTCTTGTTGGTTTTGCTTGTGTTGCCATTTTCCTGCCCATATTGACATGGCTTCCTATGGCCTTTGTATTGAATGTGATGGTAGGTTGAGAGGTAGCATAAGATGCAGAGCATTTGTGTCCTGTTTGGAATTGCTAGGCAGCGTGTAGGTGAGAGTATTGTTGATTTGATGTTGTTTCTTGTATTGAAATCATGTCTGGCCAGTTCTGCATCCGTGTGTAGGACCTTCTGAAATAATTTTGCTTATGGTGAACGGACTAAATAAGTTGAGTGGAGGAGTTTGAAGTGATTTGTTGCAACCTTCTTCCCTTGTGCACAACTCACTGTAGGAAGTGTGCGCTTGTAACATAATCGTCTCACACATTAGGGCGATCTTCGGTCCTCAGTTAGTGGGTCGTTAGGCAATCCGCTGTGTAAGGTAGCTGGTGAAGTTTGAACAGAGCACTATTAGGGCAGGTGTGGTCAGCAATTTAGCCATGCTAAACAAAACTGTCAGAGAAGAAACTGTCAAACTGGGCAAACGAATATGTGCAGAATTTATTCCAGCTACTCAGTAGTTCATTTAACTGGGCTGCCATTAACAATTTCTGCAACAGATTAGTCTCTCCATCTAGCTCAAGGGTCTGCAACTTTTGACTCTCCAGATGTTTTGGAGTACATCTCCCATCATCCCTAACAGCATAGTCAATGGCCAGATATCACATGAATTGTAGTTCAAAACATCTGGAGAGCCAAAGGTTGCAGACCCCTATTCTTGCTGTAGGCAAATTAATCTTGCAGCAAGAGGACGTCCAACTGTGCAACCGTTCATCTAGCTGTGCCGCACAGTTGTGAACTAAAGAGACTAAACTAGACAAAATGGAAAAACTAGCTGCAAAAACGATGAATCTACTTGCAAACATTGATTAACGTAGCTGCAACAAACATAACCTAGCTGCAAAAAACAATCTAGCTATGCATCTGATCAGTCTAGATGTGCAACAAATACATTGATTGTGCAGCAAATCCATCTAGATGTTCAGTGTAAAATGTATCTCGCTACAGCAGTCCGTCTAACTGTACATACATCTAATCTAGACATGCATAACTTTACATTAGCCGTGTAACAATCAAAGTAGACATGCAACAGATTAATCTAGCTTTGAAAAGAAAAATAATATCGTTTCAGCAGTCAATCCAGCAGTGCATGAAATACTTAACTAGTCACTAAGTGAATACGTCTAGTTTTAACCAACAATCTGGATAGAGTCTAGCTGTGCATCAAGATATTTTGATGTGCTGAAAAATGTATCTAGGTGTGTAACAATCCAACTAGGTGCACAATAGATTAAGGTAGCTATGCAGAGAGAAGTAAGTAAAGTTACAAAGAGAAATTCATCTGGCTGCAGAAACAAATAACCTAGCTGCCAATGAATTAATGGAACTGCACAAATAACTTGGATGTGCATAAGGATAAATCTAGGTGCAAAGCCGAATCTAGCCACCCTATGGCTGCAACACCCCATGCCACACATTACACCCCCTTACATCATACTCTACCCTCACCATGTGCTTTATAGCTAGGCTTGCATTGCATGAAATCCCAAATAAAAATATAAACTGTCCATACCTCAAATTAGCTGTGGATGGAATTAATCTAGCTGCAAAAGAGGTTGAATTAACTGCAAAAATCTATCTAAGGGTTCATGACACTTTCGCTGCAATGTTAAATGCATTTTTCTGAAAAAGGAATTGAGCTTGCTGTCCAAAATGAATCAAGATGTTCAATAAGCAATATAGTTGTGTATAGATCAATTTAGCTACACAATCAAATAAACTAGACACAACAGTCAAGCTGTGCATAAATAACTCATTTAGTTGTTAAATTAACCCAGGTACACAATTATTTGATCTAGCTACCCAATATATGGATTTATCTGCAAAAGGAATGCATCTAGGTCTACCAATCTATCTGTTCATAAAGAAGCTAAGCAATGAATCAATCTACCTGCACACAGAGCCAATCTAACTGCAGAAACAATCTAGCTGTACACATACAATCAACTTAAACTTAAAATAGTTGCACAATGAGCTACTCCAGCCATACAATGAACTATCTGCAAAAATAATTAATGTAACTGTAACATTCAATTTAGTTTTCCATAGAATGTATTTAGCTGAAAAATGAAATTAATCTAGCAACACAATGAAGTAGTCTTGCTTCGTAATTACTCATCTATTAGCAGAAAACAGTCAAGTTGTGCAATTAAAGGAATCTAACTGCGTAACAATGAATCTAGTTGTACCAACAAGTCATTTATGTGTCAGGAGCAGGGACCTGGCCCTGTCAGGGCTAGCCTGGGACTCATCCCTGTCCTGGACAAGGGAGCTACCTGAACTTAAACGCAAGGCTGGCCCTGCCCCAAAGGCAGGGAAGGGAATTATGGGGATGATATGATATGGCATTTGTAATGCGCCTATACACAAGTGTTACAAGGCGAGATGAGGCAAGGAAGGGGGAACGGTGGGAGGACAGAGACAACGATCTCACTAGACCAACAGACATTGAAATTGCGCAGGTGCAGAGGAGGGGAAAAGTGCCAGGGGAAAGGGGAGAGGGCAGTGCTGTACATGGGATCAAAACAATAATAAGAAGTGCGGCCAGCAGATGGCAGGTGCAAGGGTAAGTGCAGACAACAGATCTCCAAAAGTATAGGTAGGGGGACTGTAGGGTTACAGATACAGACCCAGGTGCAAGGGTTGCTGGGAGGCAGTGTGGGGGTGCAACTGTTCAAGTAGGGACCTGGGCCTGAAATCAGAGGGTAGCCAGGTGACCAGTGCAGTATCAGTCAGGAAATCAGCAGGGTAGAGGAAGAGGGAAGGCAGAAGCAAAGAGGAAGGTCTTGAGGTGCTTCCGGAAACCGGAGATGGTTCTCCTCAAGTATCAGAGAGGCAGGTAGGTTGTTCCAGAGGGAGGCCCCAGCCGAAAAAAGAGATCTACCACCAACTCGTGTCTTGGAGAAGCGAACAGCTCAACTAGGAAGGTATTTACGAAAAGAGAATTGGATGTATTGAGAACCCAGGCCCAGAAGGCTTTGTGGAAAATGCAGAGGGTCTTGAACTTAATCCTTGCAGCCACTGGAAGCCAATGCAGAGATTTCAATGCTGGAGTGATACGATCCCTGGGCTTGAAACGAAGGACAAGTCTCGCAGTCCTGTTTTGGATGAGTTGGAAATGACGGAGAGTAGAAGCAGGCAGATTTAGAAACAGGCTGTTGCAGTAGTCCACCATAGAGAGAGCCAGAGCTCTAGAGACAGTGAGCTTCTGGGGGAAGGAAATGAAAGGAAGAATACCTCTGAGGAGGTGCAGTTGGTAGTTTTACTTCTGAGAGATATCAGAGATGTGAGGTGAAAAGGAGAGTGTGGAGTCGAAGGTGACCCTGAGGTTCTGAGGCTCACAGGTGGGAGCAGGAAGAGGGCCAAGGAATGCCGGCCAGAGAGTGACAGGAAAGGGGGATGCATATGTACCGATGAGGAGAACCTCCGCCTTACTTGCATTAAGGAAGGGATTGTTGGCAGCACACAACTCCTGGACAGCAGACAGACAGTCAGAGATGCGAAAAGGAGAAGAGGTGGCAGAGGGGAGCCTGAAAACGAGCTGATTGTCATCCGCATAGCACTGAAAGTTGGAGCAGAGAGCGGCAATGCAGTGGGTCAGAGGTGCCAGGTATTGGTTGAACAGCCAGGGAGAGAGGTTTGACCACTGGGGAACACCACAGATAGAGAGTGAGATAGAGGAAAGGAAGGACCTTGGAGGGTCAATCAAAGAGGAACAATGGGACACAGTATTTAAAATCCCCCCATGTTTCATTCCTGTTAAACCCCTGGCCACTTTCCATGACCCAAGAACTTCAAGCACTTTTTCTAGGCAGTATTCTCTCCATTATTTTGTCGGACTATCGATCCCAACCACTCCGGTGGCAGAAAACAAACTAAACAATGCATGGGAGAGAAACATATGGCACTACCCAATTTAGCTGAAATCAGAAGAAAACAACATATGGTCCATCAGCAAAGCAGAAAAAGCACAGCAGCAAAAATAAAACAGCAAGCCAACCGAGCAGCATGCCAGGAAGACAACAGAGACGGTTAACAGACTCTTGTTTGAAAGGCAGTGGGGCTTAGAGGCCTGTGTTCAGCTTTTCATCTGTATAACTCAACCCCTTTGGAAGAAAACAGCATAGATTGTCCTCCAGAACCAGGTGAGCGCACAAACCAATGGAAGGGGTTAGTCATAACCAAGAAGAGATTACTATACAATGGGGATTAATAGAAGGTTGAGTGTGGGTTTTGATGGGTGAGGTCAGAACGATTGAAGGTGAAGGTGGATCAAGAGAGAAGAGGGTGGACGGATGGTGGATCAGAGTGCTGAAGAGTTGGTGGCAGAGGTGGAGCAGAGTGCAGGTGAGGAATTGGTTGTGAGGGAGAGTGGTACCAATGTGCAGCAGTAAGTGAGAAAGTATTTGTGAGAGTGAGAGTAGCAGACATGGAAGAGTAGGAGACAAGAGTGGTAGAGGAAGGGTAGTGGGCAGAGTGAAATGAGAGTAATGTTCCTAGAGAAAGGTGAGCAGGGTACCATATCCCTGGGGAGTGAACAGGGCACCACATCCCAGTGCAGGGAAGGAGGTGAGAAGAGATGCAATAGGAATCAGTGTGAGAGCAGAAGAGTGAGGAGCGTGTGCGAGTAGAAGAGTGAGGGGGGATGAGTAGAAGAGAGCCAGGAGGGGTGAGGGAAAAGGAGGATGGAGGGCTTTGATTTGGAGTACAGAACATCAAAGGGATGGAATGTGTGTGTGAGAGAGAGAAGGAGTAGAGGGGTCTACTGGAGTAGCAGAGGAGATGAAAGAAGAGAGAAGAGAGTTCAGAGATCAGGGAGAGGAGAGATGGGGAGTAAGTGGGAAAGAGAAAGGACTCCAGTGTCTGTTAACAGTACTATGAAAACAATGTTGTTATCCTGGAAATCTGGGGAAAAGGCTAGGGTACCTTTGGAATGTCCCGAGGGGAAAAAGCTAGATAAGTCTTCAGCCTTTCGTCTCCATTCATAGCGAGCAAGCTTTTAGATAGTAGGGGGTACCGATCTCAAATGAAATTCATCATGGGAATTAGGGATGCCTATGCTAGCATGGGAGGATGAGAGAGAGGATGACACCCATTAGGTGGACCCCTGTACGATCTTTGGTGACTGTTAATTATCACATCCATCTGTGACATCTAGCTGCACATGTATATGTGCATAATAAATTAATATAGCTGCAAAATGAAATATATCTAGTTAATAACTGAAGTGAATTAGCTGCAAAAATGAAATCAGTCTGTATCAATGCCTTGTGCATTGTATGAGAACTATCTAGCTGTACATTAAATTAGACCGCAATCATTAGCAAATGCAAGGCACGTGCATCTGTCGAACAGAGAAACGGATGTTACCCTTTATCTTTGCCCTTCACAGGGTGCCCCGGCAGGCGGCCCTGGGGAACTTGAATTATTGGGAATTTAAAGTTGACATGACCTCAATGGAAGCCCAACCTGTGGACAGAGGTTGGGGGAGCAAGGCTAGAAAGAGGGAAGGCACCAGGGGGTTGGATAAAATAGAGTTTCAGGTGGTGCAGTACTGGAAAGGAAGGTCAATTCACAAGGTAGTCACAAAAGGGTGAATCTGTGATTCCCCTGAGGATCCTTTATTGGTCTGGGGGAAGTTGGTAATGGGAGGAGCAGCATGATCTGTGCCACATGCCTCACTATGTTCCAGGTCACGTAACCGCAAAGGAACACCAATCGATGGTTGGGGTACGGTAGCAAGACCAGAACGTGGGAAAGAAACAAAGAGATGTATAAAATGGAGCTGCCGAAACATCTGGTATTGTAAAGGCCAACTCATTAAGTGAGCACAAAAGTAGAATCTGAAAATCACCAAAGGGTCTGCTGTGAGCCTGGAGAGAGTGGGTCTTGATCATAAGTGAGTCATGATAATGGTCATAAACAAGGTAATGATCAAATCATAGAGGGCCATATGATGGGCAGGGCTGAGGGAGAAATTGAAAGTGAAGACCACATATAGCCTGTGAAAATAATGATGGGTGGCCATGCTAAACCATGAAGTGAAATCCAAGTTGAGTAGGAGCTGAGGAATGGCTTTAGAAAGTTTATTATTGAGTGGTCCAGCCAGATGTTAAAACCCCCAGAATGATGAAGAGATTTGACGTGAGTGCATCCCGTTTAGATAGGAAGAGGGTGCTTGAATCAGATGAGTGAAAGGCAAAGAGCATTATGGGAGAAGTGTTGGCATTGATGAAGAGTTTTCCAGCCAGTTTATAAAAGGAATGAATGGGGCCAGTTTGGAAAGAGGTGATGCTGGGGTTGTCAGTACCATTAGCCATTCTTTCTCATTAGACAATGTTTAAACAAGATATTATATAATTGGTCGAGTGTAGAAGATATGTAGCTCTAGTAGTTGTCAGATAACCGGCTTTCTCTCAGGTAAAGGATGTCAAAGCTAAAGCCAACAATGGATTGGGCAATGTTCGTGGCACGCTTAATAGCTGACCTAAAATAATTGCTTTCTTGAAGGACAGTTTGGAGAGATACTGAAGGGGAGAGGGTGTATGAAATAAATAGGGGGGAATTACCCATGTGATAATAGTGATGGGCCTACGCAGAATGTGTTGGAGGAAGCAAAGTTGTTTATGGGAGAAGTAGGAGACCAAGTGCATAGAGTGGGAGAGTCGTGCAAGGAGGCCAAGGATCGGGAGGTTGTCTCATGGGCAGACATGCATTCATCAGGTTAAGAATTTAGGGTTGGAAGGACTCACAACTGGTACCCGTTAAGTGGTTGGCCTGGAATATTAGAGTAGCAATGATATAAATGATGTTGAGTTTGCAGGTCCTCCTACGCAGGAAAAGAGTCAATCAACAAGTGCCTGTGTTGATGCATGTGGGAGAACATAAGTTGAAGGAGTTTTGCAGGATGCAGTTCCAAATCTATAACTTCTGAGAGAACAATAGGATGTGGGTGCCAATGTCATTATTGTAACATATTCTATAAGTGTTTGTTGTAAAATAGGCAGCCAAGGTTGGCCGAAAGTGTGGACAGTTTAAAGCTCTTTGTTAGGCAGATTTATATGCAGTACCCTTTGGGACACCGCACACAATTAAGACTACAAGTGACAGTACAAATCCACCTTTGGTAGAAGCATGTACTACACAGTAAAGTGGTAGCGATGGCTGAGCAGCCAGATTTATCTCAAGAGCAAGCAAGTAGTATCAATAGTTACACAAAGGACAGCAATTACTATGATTCAAACAAACACTGACTCAAGGTTTCTGAGTAAAATAATATACATTTATTTACACATCAGTTGTATAACATTTCACTAAAGTAAAGCAGTTCGAAAATCACACTCTTAATACACCACACCACTCCCAATAGTTTCCAGACAAGTTAAGCTCACAAAATGAAGTGGGAGCAAAATGGCACTCTAGTAATTTAAAAGGGAGGGAAAGACAAAGTTAGGCATAAATTGAGCAGCACCAACAGGTAGGTAAGCAGGGAAATCTAGAAAGAGGAACTACAGTGATGGAATCAAATCAAATAGGCTTAGGGCCAAAGTCAATAGGACAAAAGTCTTTTGCTCAAGATCACACAGTTCAGGGTAGTTCGCGGTTAAGTCTTTGCCAAGAGTTCTGGACGAAGTTGCTCAGCAGAAAAGTTAAGTTAAAGAGTAGAGAAGGACAAGCCCTCGGATTGGCGAAAGGTTTCACACACCTTCACTGCGGCTGGACGAAACGAACAACCAGATTTGCACAGTACCTTTAAATGAAGAAGAAGCTGTAGCTGAGGTGGACGTTCCTGACAGTTCCTGCAGGCTCACGGTTCCTGAAGCGACTGTCGGACTGACATGAAGTAGGAAGACTGCAGGGTCCTGCACTGCCCAGGGAAGAAACCAGCAGCAGAGCAAAGCAACAACTAAATGGTGTGCTCCTTAAAACCCAAGCAGGGTCCGACCTTCCTGGCTATCCGGCCCACTGTAGCTCTGTACAGAGGAGGGAGTCCTGGCTTGCAGTTTGGGCAAACTGGTTGGTCCCACCAGCTTAGGGGAAGAAGATTCTGGGAGGATCTTCTCTGTCGTTGGAGCTCGAGGATTCAGACCTGCAGCAGGGCTTCACCGGGCAGTTCATTCATGGTAGGGGTCCTCTTCTGTCAGCCCCTCGTCGGTTCTTTCGTTCCAGTAGCGACTCTGCCTTTCCAGACCCAGAGACCTGCTTTTTATGCAGTTTTCCCAGCCTGGCTGTCAATCACACAGCAGGGTGGCTGTCCTGGCCCGACAGTCACCTAGCCAATCAAACAGGAGTGCGGCTTGGGTTACCAAGGGAACCCATGGCAGGGGTCCTAAAACCCTTCCCTCACATCCTGCCTACCCAGACTTTCAGACTTCTAATGAGGACTTCTGTGTAGAAGCCCACGAAGAGACCGTGAACAAAGGAAACAAACCTGGTTTGGCGCACAGAGAAAAACACGAGAAAGACATTTTCAAAAAGAAATGGCCATTAAACCCAGCCATAAACCCAGCCAGCGTATACAAATGTATATGGTCCAGCGGGTTTAAGTTTGAGGGAACCCATGGCAGGGGTCCTAAAACCCTTCCCTCACATCCTGCCTACCCAGACTTTCAGACTTCTAATGAGGACTTCTGTGTAGAAGCCAGCGAAGAGACCGTGAACAAAGGAAACAAACCTGGTTTGGCGCACAGAGAAAAACACGAGAAAGACATTTTCAAAAAGAAATGGTGAATAAACCCAGCCATAAACCCAGCGAGCGTATAAAAATGTATATGGTCCAGCGGGTTTAAGTTCAAGGGTACCAAGATAGCCTAAAACAATACCAAGGTTATTTAAGATAACCGCGGTAGGAAAAATAGGGTAGTTACCACTGCCACCAGCCAAGTCTTGATGAAAAGGGAGCAAAACAATGCTCCAAGAGAAACAGACAAAAAGGGATAAGTATTAACTATTTCCAGTACTCCATGTAAGATGGTTTGTACTGGGTCTGTAGATTTAAAAGACTAATAAAATCAATGGCAACTTTACATGTTCTGGGAGACAGTAGTCAGTCCCAGAAAATGGAGTCTGAGTTGGGAAGTCTAAAAGACAACCCTGTGTCACTGCACTGAAGGTGCTGTGTAACACACAGTAAAAAGATGATGCCTGTGGAGTAGGTGAGGCTCCACAGTCTATGAACACAAAAATGTTAAACACACACAGCAAAACACATGTAAGAGTGGGAAAAAGGGCTCACACTCTTACCAAGTGAAAAATCCTAGAAATACAGCAAAGCTGCTGAGGGACTCAGTAGGTAAGGGAAATTAGCCATTCTTGAGAATTCTCCCTAACACTCTTCCTAAAATTTGAAATATTGTGTGGGAAGGAGAAACCGAAGCGGTGACAAAGGGCAGAGAGGGGAACCATTGTCGAGAAACCATCTTTGCAATACGGGAGCACACAGTACACAAAGGGATAGAACACTGGGATAGTAGCTTGAGGTGGCCCTTTAGGAGCGGGCTATAGGAAGTGCATGAAAAAAGAGAAATGGGCACAGAAAAATCAGATCTAATCTAAGAACACAGTGACACAAAGTTTAAATGGTGGCATAACTGAGTAGTCTAAATAGACAATATGGTAAAATTGCATACAGGACACAGCACACTAAGGGCATTGGCAGATCAGCATACATAGGATAGAATGATACACTGAAAGTAATACTTAGCTCACAAGATATGGTGGAGAGTGCATATAGAAATTAACTGAGTAGTCTCAGTAGACAATATGGCGGCCTGATATGCATCTCATGAAGCACTAGTAGCACTTGAGAAAACATCATACCTATGCTAAAAAGTAGCACATGTCGCAAGATGTAGTGTTGTGACAAATATACTGGTGGAGTACCAAAATGTATAAATTAACACAGCGTAAGTGTTAAGCTGAGATAATATTATCAGGTGGTTGCTAACACTAATAACAACCAAGTCAATGCAGTTCAACTACAAAAATGATGAACATGTAACATGTGTTAAGCCAAAGGATGTGGTGTAAATGAGTGGAGAAACTGAGGACAGTTAGCAACGTCAAACAGAAGCAGAATGATTATAAGGTAACTGATTGTTAGGCAGAAACCTGTGCAGTTCCCTTAGGGACCACTGCAAAAGATTTAAGACTACATGTGTTGGCAGTAAACCCACTTGGTAGCAGTCTGTACCACCCCGATTTACCTGGTAGCTGTGGCTGAGCAGTCAGACTTCCCTCAAGAAGAGTTAGGCAGTATGCAAAGTATACTCAATAGGCACTCAGATACAATAATACAAGCAAACACTGACCAGAGCTTTGGTATCAAAGTATATAATAATTTATTTAAAAACACACAAATGAAACACTCCAGCACTCTTATTGTAAAATATTCTAAACACAGTTACTATTATAATATATACACCCCTTTTTCCCTATCAGATAAATCACAGTAAAACACCACTTATTTTCATACAGAGGTGAGCGCTTAACTAGATTGCACTCTAATAAGTTTGTAAGAAAGGGAGGGAAACAGACAGAATATGAAGAGGTACACCACTCTAAGATTCAGGAACACTGTTAGCAAGGCAGAGAGCAAAAAGTCACTGGTGAGCCAAAGTCCAAAGGCTGGGCCCACTCTTAGAGAGAGCAGAGCACAAATGCGCACAAGATCACACAGTTACACTAGGCTTAGAAAGTCTTGCAGAGGGTTCAAAAAGAGTTTAGAGAGGCTTTAAGAAAGTTTAGCCAGGGTGTCCCAGACCAACCCAGGTTCGAAAGCCGGGGGCTAAATCTACCCCGTACAGTCGGTAGCAAGGGAAGCCAGGCGGGACACGGTACCTTAAGTGGGAAGGATCCTCCAGTGGTGGCAGTTGTTCCTGGTAGTGGGTGCAAGTTGCGTTGTCCTCCGGGGGAAGAGAAGATCTCGACTTGGAGGAAAGATGAAGGTTGTTGCACTACCAGGGAAGAAACCAGCCGCAGAGTTTTCCGGTTAAAGGTGGTACCTTTGTTTCGCGGTCGTGGTAAAACGTGGTATCCCGGTTGCCGGGGTGCTTGGCACGGGCAAGGCGGCCATGAGGTATGTCGGGAAAGTGAAAAGACGGTGAAACTGGTTATCCCCACCAGTCAAAGGAAGAAGACTCTCCGGCGGGAGATCGCCTCTGTCGTTGGGAAAAGTGGTGAGGCAGTCCAGCAGGGCTCCACCGGGAGTGATGTCGTGGCAGGTCAGCTCAGCTTCTCCCTCGTCCGATTCTTAGGTCCTGTGGCGACTTCTGAAGTTCCAGTCCACAAAGCCCTGCTTTTATGCAGCAAACCCCCATTCACTCAGCCTAGCTGTCACTCAAACATGCTAAGTGGTGAGCCGGCCGGCCCACCACTTGGGCCAATCAGGATGGAGTGCGACTTGAGTTGCCTAGGCAACTCAGTCCAGGGTGCCTAAATTCCCCTCCACCCCTCCTAAGTACCCCAGACAAAGTGGCACCACTTTGGAGGGCTTCTGTGGAGAAGCCCGCCAAAAAGTGGAACAAAGGGCTCGACTTGGGTTGGAGTCAAGAAGAGAACACAAACGCCATTTTAGAATCAGGTTTTGGCAAAAAATACCAACCGGAGAATTAATATTAATTAAATAAACCGACGGTATGTTCGAGGCTACCGTAAATAATTAAATAAAGATAGTAGCCTAAAACAATGGGAAATCCCATAGGAAAATATTCGCGGTTGAATATAAAAAGTAGTATCCACTGCCACCAGCCAAAACTCAATCAGGGGCGACGGAGACGTGCCCCCTCGACTAACAGACCCTGGGGCAATCGAATTGCCCCAGCCAGTACGTCCACAATATGATGGTTTGTACTGGTTCTGTTCAGAATTTAAGACTAGTAAAGTCAATGGTGACTTTACATGCCCTGGGAGACAGTAGTCAGTCCCAGGGTATGGAGTCTATACTGGGAGGTCACTATGACACCCCTGTGTCACTGCACTGAGGGTGCTGTGTAGCACACATCACAAAAACACATGAAGCCCTATGGAGTAAAAGACCCCGTAGCCCATTAACCACTTCTAGATTCAAAGAAACACACTCAAATCATGTCCAAGAGTGAGGGTAAAAGAGTCTCACTCTTGGCAGGAGAAAAAAATAAACCCCAAAAATCCAGCAAAGCTGCTGGGGACTCACTAGGTTAGGAAATTCAGCCTAAACAGAGAATTCTCCCTAACACTCGCCCCCCCCCAGACTAAGGGACAGGAGGATTTAATCCACACCTGGATGAACCTCATACCTCTAGTCGATGACATACATCCTAGAGAGTCCATCAGCATTTTGATGGTGACACCTTGACCTATGTTCTATGGCCCAATCAAAGGTTTTCCTTTGTAAGCTATATGACCTACAAACCCTTTGAGGAACATCAGTCTTTTTAAAGTTATAGGGGATCTGGTTGACCAGTCCCTCAGAAGTTGTTACAACTTCTGAACCTGTGTTAGGCTTTTTCAAGGGGTTCTTATAAAGGATTCCCTTAGATCTAGAGGGGCCTCCAAGGTTCCTCACCACCTCTCTTGTGGGAGCAGGTTGGGTCTTAGGCATCTTGGTTGGAGGGGTTGGGGTTAGGCAATGTACCTGCTTCACCTTCCTTTTAGATCTAGCCTTACCTACTTTAGGAGTTTCCCCCCTAATATTAGGATTTGAGTTGGGGTCTTCAGTAGAAGGTCCAACAGTCTGAAGGTTTTTGGCCTTAGACTTTTCTTTCCTGGTTCTCCACCAGCATTGAGAATTACCAGTTCTCTCAGGCCTAGGTAAGGGTCCAGTAGGTCTATCCTCCTCTTCCTCAGAAGTAGGGGGGGTCACAGACTCTGAAACTGGGGGAACAATGATGGAGCTTGGTTGGGGCTCCCATTTCCCTAATGTACTAGCCCAAAATGTCCCTGGGTTAGAGGTCAACTTACTCACACCAGGGCTTGTAGTGAGGGTCTCAGTGGAGGTTCCCACAGGCTTAGAGGGGTCCCTTAAGGTGGCCTCTCTAGCCAATTTGGTTAGGTTCTCGGTCTCCATACTGGGAGGCCTGGGGGTATGTCACACTACTCCTAGAGTTCTCAGGTCATTCCCCAACAGGATCTTCCCAGGCACCTCAGTCTGAACACTGACAGGGATCCTCACTGTCATGTTGTTACACTGAATGAGGGCTGGTAGAATAGGAACCATCTGGACAGGGCCTCCAGACATCTTAGTGGGACCTTTGGGTGCTTTTGCTACATCCTCAGGTTGAAAGAAGCTTTCATCCACTACTGTTCTGTTGGCCCCAGTGTCTCTCCTGGCAGGAGTATCCTGGCCATTGACAAGAACACTGTCCACATAATACACCTTAGAGTTAACAGGTAGGGAGTTATACACAACCCTATTCTGGGGACTAACCAGACTCATAGGCTCTAAGTTTACAGTTGCTTGAAGACCCAAGGGTTCTTCAGCAAAGAGTTCAAAGTGGGCACTAGCCATCTGTACTTCATCCTCAGGGGGGAAGGCTAAGGAGACTGTGCTGATCCCTGCAGGTTTACCCTTGCATCTGGGATCCCCTTTGATATGGTCAGTAGCCTTACAGATATAGCATTGTCCAAATGCTCTCTGAAAGGGTGGCTTCTTCTGACCTCCTTCTGGTTGTTGACCAGAAGGTACACTAGCCTGATTCGGTTTACCCTGGGCTTACCCTGGTTATTTTGTGGTTTGTGGCCCTCTTTGGTATGGGAGGTATTAGAATTCTCTGGATTCACTTTAGGTGGCTGCTTTCCCTCATCCTATTCGGAGTGACCCCTGAATCCGTGTGAGTGGCCCTGTTGGCAACCCACAAGTCAGCAGCCTTAACTAGTTTTCTGGAATCTAATTCCTTTGAATCAGCCAAGTGCTGTCTGAGCTCAGGAGAGCAGGCATAATAAATTGACTCCAACATAAAAAGGTTCTTCATACCTTCATAAGTGTTCACCTTGTAACCCTTAATCCATCCCTCTAAGTTTTTCAAACACTCACTCACCCAGGTAGCCCAAGGGGTACCATCATTCTTTTTGAGGGTTCTAAACCTCTTAAGATACTAGGAAGGGGTCTTCCCAAATCTAGCTATCAGAGCTAGTTTCACACATTCATACTCTTTCCTATCCTCCTTCCCCAACTCCATTACCACATCAGTTGCAACAGGGGGAAGCCTAGAGAACAACCAGGTGAGTAAGTCATTTCCTGTGATGTTCTGGAGCCCATGATTATATTCAAACAGAGACAACCAATCCAACACATCCAACCTAGGCTCATACATACCACCAATTGTTTAGGCATCCGGGGTCTTTTAGGACTGGAACTTCTAGAGGAGCCAGAGAGAGAAGCATTTTAAACAGATAATTTCTTCATTTCTAGCTCATGCTTGAGCTCCATTTCCCTTAGCCTTAGTTCTTGATTCAGTTCCTGATGTCTCTGTTCAGCCAGAGTATTCAGTCTCTTGAACTCTAGTTCAAGTTTCATTTTCTCTAATTTGAGATATTGAGGACTTAGTGTGGGACTGGGTAAAGGCCCAGTAGGTACAGCAGGTAGAGCAGACAGAGGCCTAGGGGGGACAGTCACAGCAGCCTCACCCTCCTCTTCTGACTCTTCCTCAAGATTATCAACATTTTGATCAATATCAATTTCTATACTGTTATCTACATTTTCTGGCATGGTAGTTTCCTCAGACCCATCATCCAGACTTTGTTTAGCTAACAACCTTTCTATTAATTCCATTTTCTTGCCTTTAGTCAGGAGGTTCTTATGCTTACATAATACTTTTAAACAATCAGCAGTTTTTGTAGCAAGGGACTCTTGGTTATAAGTTTCCATAGTTGACATGTTAGAAAGATTACTTTCTCAGTGCTAAGCTTTGTGGTTAGTTGTACTAAGGTATCCTAAAGCACTCTAAAGTGTATACTCAATACAAATCCCACCGCTGTACACCAGTGTTAGGCAGAAACCTGTGCAGTTCCCTTAGGGACCACTTCAAAAGATTTAAGACTACAGGTGTTGGCAGTAAACCCACTTGGCAGCAGCCTCTACCACCCAGATTTACCTGGTAGCTGTGGCTGAGCAGTCAGACTTCCCTCAAGAAGAGTTAGGCAGTATGCAAAGTATACTCAATAGGCACTCAGATACAATAATACAAGCAAACACTGACCAGAGCTTTGGTATCAAAGTATATAATTATTTATTTAAAAACACACAGTTGAAACACTCCAGCACTCTTATTGTAAAATATTATAAACACAGTTACTATTATAATATATACACCCCTTTTTCCCTATCAGATAAATCACAGTAAAGCACCACTTATTTTCATACAGAGGTGAGCGCTTAACTAGATTGCACTCTAATAAGTTTGTGAGAAAGGGAGGGAAACAGACAGAATATGAAGAGGTACACCACTCTAAGATTCAGGAACACTGTTAGCAAGGCAGAGAGCAAAAAGTCACTGGTGAGCCAAAGTCCAAAGGCTGGGCCCACTCTTCGAGAGAGCAGAGCACAAATGTGCCCAAGATCACACAGTTACACTAGGCTTAGAAAGTCTTGCAGAGGGTTCAAAAAGAGTTTAGAGAGGCTTTAAGAAAGTTTAGCCAGGGTGTCCCAGACTAACCCAGGTTCGAAAGCCGGGGGCTAAATCTACCCCGTACAGTCGGTAGCAAGGGAAGCCAGGCGGGACACGGTACCTTAAGTGGGAAGGATCCTCCAGCGGTGGCAGTTGTTCCTGGTAGTGGGTGCAAGTTACGTCGTCGTCCAGGGGAAGAGAAGATCTCGACTTGGAGGAAAGATGAAGGTTGTTGCACTACCAGGGAAGAAACCAGCCGCAGAGTTTTCCGGTTAAAGGTGGTACCTTTGTTTCGCGGTCGTGGTAAAACATGGTATCCCGGTTGCTGGGGTGCTTGGCACGGGCAAGGCGGCCATGAGGTACGTCGGGAAAGCGAAAAGACGGTGAAACTGGTTATCCCCACCAGTCAAAGGAAGAAGACTCTCCGGCGGGAGATCTCCTCTGTCGTTGGGAAAAGTGGTGAGGCAGTCCAGCAGGGCTCCACCGGGGGTGGTGTCGTGGCAGGTCGGCTCAGCTTCTCCCTCGTCGGATTCTTAGGTCCTGTGGCGACTTCTGAAGTTCCAGTCCCCAAAGCCCTGCTTTTATGCAGCAAACCCCCATTCACTCAGTCTAGCTGTCACTCAAACATGCTAAGTGGTGAGCCGGCCGGCTCACCACTTGGGCCAATCAGGATGGAGTGCGACTTGAGTTGCCTAGGCAACTCAGTCCAGGGTGCCTAAATTCCCCTCCACCCCTCCTAAGTACCCCAGACAGAGTGGCACCACTTTGGAGGGCTTCTGTGGAGAAGCCCGCCAAAAAGTGGAACAAAGGGCTCGACTTGGGTTGGAGTCACAGAAGAGAACACAAACGCCATTTAAGAATCAAGTTTTTGCAAAAAATACCAACCGGAGAATTAATATTAATTAAATAAACCGGCGGTATGTTCGAGGCTACCGTAAATAATTAAATAAAGATAGTAGCCTAAAACAATGGGAAATCCCATAGGAAGATATTTGCGGTTGAATATAAAAAGAAGTATCCACTGCCACCAGCCAAAACTCGATCAGGGGGGACGGAGACGTGCCCCCTCGACTAACAGACCCTGGGGCAATCGAATTGCCCCAGCCAGTACGTCCACAATATGATGGTTTGTACTGGTTCTGTTCAGAATTTAAGACTAGTAAAGTCAATGGTGACTTTACATGCCCTGGGAGACAGTAGTCAGTCCCAGGGTATGGAGTCTATACTGGGGGGTCACTATGACACCCCTGTGTCACTGCACTGAGGGTGCTGTGTAACACACATCACAAAAACACATGAAGCCCTATGGAGTAAAAGACCCCATAGCCCATTAACCACTTCTAGATTCAAAGAAACACACTCAAATCATGTCTAAGAGTGAGGGTAAAAGAGTCTCACTCTTGGCAGGAGAAAAAAATAAACCCCAAAAATCCAGCAAAGCTGCTGGGGGACTCACTAGGTTAGGAAATTCAGCCTAAACAGAGAATTCTCCCTAACACTGATGTGCATACCCTACAACCAGCAACCACTGATGACATTGGTAAAGAGGTGAGCACAAT
This sequence comes from Ambystoma mexicanum, assembly GCF_040938575.1. Classification (NCBI taxonomy): domain Eukaryota; kingdom Metazoa; phylum Chordata; class Amphibia; order Caudata; family Ambystomatidae; genus Ambystoma; species Ambystoma mexicanum. The sequence continues at coordinate 714,355,773 of NC_090931.1, forward strand.
GCAAGATGCAATAGCCTCAATGTAAGTATCATTGGGGGTAGCTATGATCGGGTAGACAGCCAATGAAAGTTGGAAAAAGTGTAGCAGCTGGACCAGTTTGGCCGGATGGGAAACAGGGGAGGAGGCCGGCAATATAATTAGCATTTGGTAAAAGGTAAAAGAACAGTGTTTCTGATGACAAAGCAGTAGGTGTTGAAAAGATTCTTAATATTTTAAGACACGAAGATTGCCTTACGACACATGAGGTTGTAAAGATTATGAATTTTAACCTCATGATGGAAATTGTTGAGATTCAGATGAATGAATTAAACTAACAGTATTTATATACTTCCGTGACTCAGTATATATTTCCTGGTAATCAAGCCCAACAACATCCGGGTTTTTTTGGATTATGGTTAATTAGCATTTGGCAAACATTTAAGCCATGTTGGATTGCCAGAATACACAAGAAACACAGCAATGATTAGAGGAGTAAAGAGTAGGCAAGAATAGTAAAGGATGGTGTGCAAACAACAGTTCTCAGTGCTATAAGGGTTAGAAAACACATCCTGGGCACGAAGCAGGACTGCCTGGCGTGGCCAAGTACAAAAAGACCATCTACAACAGGGGCAACAGAGAAAGGGAAGTATTGGCAGGAGTTTCACAGGATAAGAACAGGAATAAGGTAGGGGTAAGAAGTAATGAGGCACAAGCTGTATTTACATGCTAGGATAACAAAAGGGAAATAGGGGGAGCATAGGAGTGAGAGATGGGGAAGGCAGGAGTAAGTGCGGACAGGAAAGAATCCCAGATGGAAGTGAACACACAGGGGGTAGATGAGGGACAAAAAAGGAGGATTACCCAATAGCCATTAGTTTAGGGAAGAAGCTCAAACCCAAGACACACTGCAGCAGAAAGGGTGTGGGCTGAATAGAAAAAGGAGTAATCCCAAATGGAAGGTAGGAATGGAGGGAGGTGAAGATACTGGGAAGAGGCGGTGAAGAGAAGAGACTTAGCAGCTGACAATGTACTGATTCAGGAGAAACCAACCACAGAAAATGCACTCAAGAGGGAGAACATCACCCGTTGCCAGCCTCCATTTACTGGGCTAGACAGGCAAGGCCTCCCTAAGAGTACAATAGAAACAGAGATGAGGATTTGTCACATATTTTGGCCAGGACCAATCAATGGTGGTCTTCAAAGGTGCATCAAAGCTGGCGGTAGTTTGATTGGGTTATAGCCCTCCCGATTATATTGTCCTTGCTACTGTTGCCAAAATGTGAACAGATGCAGAGTGGCATCAGAATTGAGATGTTGTTGTGATGGGCTCTAGCAATTAATTACGCCACATCCAGGGAGCAGTTTCAAAAAGGTGTATTTCAAGACACAAGGTTAGACAACCCCCAGCCTGGGAGCCAGGTGCCAACTGTTTATCTAGAGCTCTAACCTCCAACCTCCCCCACCATTCCACATTCTAAATAACAACAAGTGCACATGGATCATGTAGCCAGGCATCAGGCATTCTTAGAACAGCCAGGTCTCTTCAAAACAGACATATGATGAGAATCAATGCAAAAACAACTATGTACAATATGTTTACATGAAGAGATCCATATGGTGAGGATCCTCTCCTAACAGATGTCTTTTGTAGATTCTTGTTTTTAATGCCTGAGGCCCACAATGACAGATTGCCATGAACATACTGATGGTAAGTGCATGTTAGGAAGGGCACAATAAAGCCTTTCAAATGATTTCAAAACAAGCTCAGGTGTAGTGATGTGTGACAATGTGACAACGTCAGTCCCCTATCTAGAGGGGATGGGAACCCCTCTCAGCCTGGGGTGGGAAGTCGATCAGGGATTATTCCAGAGCCAATCCTACTCCTCAGGGGGACAATGGCACTTGGGAGGGTCACAATTCCTGTCCCGTCCCCCTATAACAGTTTGTTCATTTGCAGCACCAAATTGCACACCCTATGCCTATGACCCCAAATGCTGGCCAGGTTTTCCCTTTTCATCCTAGAGAAACAACATATCCTGGAGAAAAACACCCACGAGACAGAGAGCCAGTAGCACCCCATGCTCTGGCGAAGGGAGATCGCTAATGGGAAGAGAGGAGAAGACCTGGGTTCCCCATCAGATGGTCTAAGCAAATGGTATCAAAACAGCACCACAGGAGGGGAAACAACAGAGGCAGCAGCTGGAGCTCCCACATGGCAGTCACTGAAGAAATGCACCAGCCTAGGTTCGCCCAATGAGAAGACCTGGGTGACTCCCTTGGACCACCAGGAATATGCAATAAAAACTTCCCAAACAATAACTAGACTTACCTTAGTAGCGGCCAGGCCAGAATGACCTTACATGAACTGTAACACTATGCAAATACCATTATTGTTCCATGGCTGCCCTGGAAGCAGAAATGAGCTGGGGCTCAAGTACTATATGAAGACTCTGTTGTATTTAGCACCTCCTGGGTGAGGAACACATAGCCAGATTAGCCAGGGACAGCAGACCAACTACAAGATATGTAGGGGTTTTAAAGAGAAACCAGGAAGCATGAAGGTGTGGGTGGTTTGGTAGGAGGAGGTGGCAGACCAAGAGACCAGCAGAAGGCAATATGGTGAAGTGCATTGTGGAGGTGATTTTTGAAGCAGGTGAAGCATTGGCTAGTGAGTGCAAGGGCTTTTGCATTATGAGCATAAAAAGGTTGCCAGTGTGTTTAGGGAAAGGAGTGTAAGAAGTGGATGTGATGTGCTTGTGTCAGTAAAAGGAGGGTGGCTGCCTAGAAGGGGGGTTGGAATAGTAGTGGCAGAGTAGGGAGTAGTAGTGTGGAGGAGGGAGTGGTAGAGTGGAGGAGGGAGTGGTAGTGTGGAGGAGGGAGTAGCAGTGTGCAGAATAGAGTAGCAGTGTGAAGGGGAGCATAGCAGTGTGATTGGATGATTGACTCCGGAGCCTGTGGTCCACAATGGCAGAGGCTGCAGGCAGAACCGTTTTGATGATGACTGCATTCTGAAAGGGCACAATGCAGCCTCATTAAACATTTATAAGTAATTTCAGGAAAAGTGCATGCTTGGGACAATCATGTGACCCAGCCAGGCCCTATTGCTGCTGGTTTTTCAAGGTGAAGCAAGTCTGGATGGGAGTACAATTAGGTGGGCTATAGAGTCTTCATGTTCAAATGCTTATCTCTAGTGCCCCTAGCCCATGATAGAGGAGGGACTGGGGGCAGGACAACACTCACCATGAGTCTGGGTCAGGAAAGTATTTCTCCCATTTAACCTTAAAATTTGGTGATAGATTGTTAGTTTTGCAGAAGTCAAACATTTTAGGACTATTGCTATGAGTGCTTAATTATTTCCATATTTGGTCAATGTGTTGATGTAATCTGATCTCCAATTCGTCCTTACTTTCCTACTGCTCAGATGTTATTACTGTTCATATCAGGGACTTGTCATGTTTGTGCACAGACAGGTCAGGTTGTTCCCAAAATAAAAACAGAAGGGGAATAATCTAATAGGTACTTTATTTATGAGCATCTTTTCACTGTTGTTAAATTGTGGTTCTATGCTGAGTTTATTGCTCCATTTTCATTTATATAATTTGGCATGCAAAGGTTTGCATTTATTCACTTGTCTCTTCATGTGTTTGCTTCAGTTAATGCAATGCAACATGCTTCTGGATTAGTAGGCATCAAGTAGTTGCTGTCGCTCACTCTGCTTCCCATGAAAAGGCACAGGTGTGCAATAATGAATTTGACTTTCACATTCAGCAAAGTGTCTAATTAAAATGCGACTTTCACTGACTAAGTGTATGGAGATAAGTTGGAAATGTTTACTTGCGAGTTGAGGAAAAGTAATAAAAACATGTAACAAAAATTCTCCTTGCCATATATTTTCTTTCACTTATATTGCTGCTGTTGACTTTATGTTAGAGGTACCACTTTTAGTAAAGCACAAGACCAACCATAAGCCTTTGAGACGGTACATTACCTCACTTTTTTTTCTATTAAGCTGCACGTATAGGACGTAGGCCCTGGTTTGGAACTTGGTAGGTTATCTCAACTTCAATTAAACTAATCTAAGCAAAAAATCCAAACCTTCCGTACATTTGCAAACTTTTCATTCACATGTTTTAATCATACTGGCCATTCTATTGTAGAGGAGGTCCCAAATAAAGCCTGCACTCCCATTGCCCATTTTGAAGTACCAGGAACATTCACACCAAAATATGTGATGTATGATGAGCAAATAAACCAGCAGAGAGCCGCAGTAGGGCTCTGCCCAATACCCATCAGAAGAGCAACACCTATTGAAGTACTAATAACCAGACAACCATGGACAGTAAGGTATCCATTAAGAAAACCCTACCAACAAATGAGACGAAATTAAGATTGCCTAAGTACCGTCCCGGAAGAAACCAAAAGGTCTTAATGACGTCACGAGAGCCCTGATGGACTCACAGATAGAACAAATGACAAATCAAGAATGACACAAGGAGAGGAAACACCATGAGAAAGGAGATTGTGAGCTTAAAGTGATAAAAAACTATCAAAGCGTAAGAGAGTTAAGCTGTAAGCCGGATGAAGATATTCAAGCAGCTAATGCCTGTACATTTGCTTGAAACCGCAAGAAAGCTAAGAAAACAGTGCGGCTTGCTATGCTAAGTAGAAAAATAGCGCCATTGTACATAATCTACCTCAAAACGAAGCACATTATTATAAGTGCGATTCCACTTTACACGAAAAGCAGAGTCAAATCGGTTACTAGAGGCCAAACAAGTCAAGATTCATATTCTAGCAAAATGAGAAGAGACGCTGAATCGAAACTCAGCTGATGCAACTCATGCCAAAAGCACCAAGGTCATACCAATAGAATGAACGAACAGTAGCTACATCTAATTGAAACTTAAGAACAGAATATCCTGTCTCTGAAAGGTCAAGATAAGGAAGCGTAGGCAGGTGGCAAGCCGAATAAGAATTAAATGCACAAATTGAGAGAACTTAGGAAAATTCACGGTGTCCGCATCACGTGACCATCCGAGCGAGGGGAAGCACAAGTTCACACCTACACTTGGCACCCGCCCAGGAGAAGATATCGGAACTTTCCCAGACAGAAGATGCAGTTTCGAGGCCAACCACAGTAACATAATTGGCAAATTGTTGTTGAAGTGATGATTGATTGTGACCTTAACTGGAGGAAGGCGGGGTAGCTGAGGGAGCACCCTGCACCTGGCTGACCATTCTGCATGTTTTTAAGTAAAGTGGAAATGTAGGCATGGGGTTGGTGCCAACCCAATCACAATGGACCAAATAATCTAGGGTCATATAGTTAGTAGAACCAATGGGACGTCGTATCTTTAGTGACGTCTACAGTAGTCATTTTGAAGGAAGGGCTTAGACACCCACCTGACAGTACTTACCCAATCCCCTCACTCTGTTACCATATACAGATATAGCACCTATATTAAAGTTACCTTTTCCGAACCAATAGAAATGCTTATTATTTTTTGAGTGTTACACATCACTTATGATGAGTTTTGAGTATAAATGTTACTACTTGTATGAAGTTCATTGGAGTTGAAGCTAGATAGACTATCGCATCACTGCTGATTGCCATGACTCCCTGTTTTTTGTACTTGTCATGAAACGGACTCCCTTTGCCAAACCATTGAGTTGTCCTTATTGATTGGTGTTGGAGTAATAAATCTGCACCCCCATCCATCTCAAGGTGCAGCTATCTCGTTTTATGGTACTCTCGGAGCAAACCTCGGCTATATGGGCCGGCCTGGGGTCTCCTGAGTGCATTATCTTATCAGAAAACATATCTTTTTGCCTTTTCAATGTTGTTTAAACCTATTTTAGGGCACCTGCATCTAAAAACATCTACTTGAGCTAATTTATTAAATGCACATATGCATACTTTTTATTTGGAACAGATGATTTGTGTGTATTCTTCCAGCATGCACCGTGTTTGTGTTCAAGAAAAGACTATTGGCAATTAATCAGTCATCATTGAACATGTTACCTATCATACATGTTATTTTCCAAATATCTTTGCTTGTTAACAACAGTAGTGAAGAAAAGTGTAAATACTGTAAAAAAAAGTAAAACTGCAAAGATGTCACGCACTCACGGCTCCGTTCAAGTACGCCAGCCATACACCCCTCATCCTCACACAGCTCTCACACACGCTCTCATGTCCGGGGGGTGTCACGTGAGCAGGCTCATCTCTGGGGTCGGAAGCACCAAAGAACCAGGTACAATAGGAGCTTTCCATATCTCCACTGGCGGCTTCCATGGCGCTTACGGGACAGCAACTACAGACAAACGCCTCGGCATTCGTCAACACAGTTCCAGCGTGCACTTCCTGGTCCCGGGTCACGTGACACGCTCACCGGTCCCGCTCGCGGATCAGCTGACACAGGGACACACAGGATTTAAACGCTGGACTCCCGCGAAACAGCGCTTCACAGCTGTTCGCACCGGAGGACTCTGTTCAGCTATTCTGATTCTTGGATTCACGGCTTTTGACACGGATTTCAACTCTGGACCTTGCTCTGCTCTTCTGCCCCTCCTGACTACTTGTTTGCTTTGGAACATTATTCGGAATTGCCTTTGGATTGCCCCTTACGGATTTTGTGTCTCGGATCTGGCTTCTCGCCATTCCAGCTTGCGCATATATCTCTGCAGGTTGGTTGGGTGGACCCTCGCACGACATTGGTCTTGATACTACTGGGAGGCCAGCTCACTTGATCACCCCCCCTCTCCACGAAGTACCCCAGCATAGGTATACGGCATACCAACTCTCCACATAGGTAAGACTCTGCCTTCTGTTTTCATAAGTGTGTTTTATTGTGCTCGCTTGGTAACTAATCAGACCTTTTTCTACAGCTGTCTGGGGTCAGCAGTTTCGTGGTATCAGACCGGCGAGGGAAACCCACCTGTGGCCCCAATAACCGCAGAGGGAGTGCTTTTACTCTTCCTCTGTGGTGCTTGGGGACGGAGGTTCCATACTCTGCACGACAATCAAGAACAGAACAAAAGATCATTAATCTAGAAACTGTAGACATCCTAAGTTTGAACTACAATGAAGGAGTCTCTCCAGCAGAAGTTGAAAATAGAAGAAATACTCAAATGAATACAGAAGCTATTGCATATCAAGCTATTGCATATCAGGGCAGCGGAAGTCAGGACGTGAATGGCAAAAGCTACAATAATGTTAGACTTTACAAAGGAAAGAGAAACCATGGACCACTTCCTTGGTGCTGCGTGCTCATGCGTGTTGTTACAAACCACTATATTCTTCGGTAATGTTCTTCAGTGTGAGTTATTAAAACTATATTTTGTAGAAAAACTTATGGTCATATGTTTTCAGGGTACAGGCTGAATGGCAAAAGGAGTAAACCCAAATGGTAGGTAGAAATGGAGGGAGGTGAAGATAATGGGAAGAGGGGGTGAAGAGACGTGACTTAGCAGCTACAGTGCACTGATTCAGGAGAAACCAACCATAGAAAATGCACTCAAGAGGGAGGACATCACCCGTTGCCAGCCTCCCTTTACTGGGCTAGACAGGCAACGCCTCCCGAAGAGTACAATAGAAACAGAGATGAGGATTGATCACATGTTTTGGCTAGGACCAATCAATGGTGGTCTTCAAAGGTGCAGCAAAGCTTGCGGTAGTTTGATTGGGTTATATCCCTCCTGGTTATATTGCCCTTGCTACTGTTACCAAAATGTGAACAGATACAGAGTGGCATCAGAATTGAGATTTCTTCTGTAGATGCTTGTTTTTAATGCCTGAGGCCCACAATGTGAGATTGCCACGAACATACTGATGGTAAGTGCATGTTAGGAAGGGCACATTGAAGCCTTTCAAATGATTTCAAAGCAAGCTCAGGCGTGGTGCGGTGTGACAATGTGACAATGTCAATCCCCTGTCCAGAGGGGATGGCAACCCCTCTCAGCCTGGGGTGAGAGGTCGACCAGGGATTATTCAAGAGCCAATCCTACTCCTGAGGGGGACAATGGCAGTTGGGAGGGTCACAATTCCTGTACCATCCCCCTGTACCAGTTTGTTCATTTGCAGCACCATATTGCACACCCTATGTCTATAATCCCAAAGGCTGACCACGTTTTCTCTTTCCATCCTAGAGAAACAACAGATCTTGGAGAAGACACGCGCGAGACGGAGAGCCAGTAGCACCCATGCAAAAACTTCAGAATGCCCCAGCGAAGGGAGATCAGTAATGGGAAGCGAGATGAAGACCTGGCTTCCCCATCAGATGGTCTAAACAGATGGTATCAAAACAGCACTGCAGGAGGGGAAGCAACAGAGGCAGGAGCTGGAGCTCCTGCGTGGCAGTCACTGAAGCAAAGCACCAGCCTCAGTTTGCCCAATCAGAAGATCAGGGCGACTCCCCTGGACCACCAGGAATATGCAATCAAAACCTCCCAAACAATAACTAGACATACCTTAGCAGCGGCCAGGCCATAATGACCTTATATAAACTGTAACACTGTACGAATACCATTATTGGTCCACAGCTGCTCTGCAAGCAGAAAAGAGCTGGGGCTTAAGGCACTATATGAAGACTCTGTTGTATTTAGCACTTCCTGGGTGAGGAACACATAGCCAGATTGGCCAGGGACAGCAGACCAACTAGAAGATAAATAGGGGTTTTAAAGAGACCCGAGGAAGCAGGAAGTTGTGGGTGGTTTGGTGAGTTCATAGTAGGAGGAGGAGGTAGACCAAGAGACCAGCAGAAGGAAATATGGTGAACTGCATTGTGGAGGTGATTTTTGAAGCAGGTGAAGCATTGGCTAGTGAGTGCAAGGGCTACTGCATTGTGAGCATAAAAGATTTGCAAGTATTTTCAGGAAAGGAGTGTAAGAAGTGAATGTGAAGTGCTTGTCTCAGTAAAAGGAGGGTGGTTGCCAAGAACATGGGGTGAAATCGTAGTGGCAGTGTAGAGAGTAGTAGGATGGAGGAAGGAGTGGTAGAGCAGAGGAGGGAGTGGTAGAGCGGAGGAGGGAGTAGCAGTGTGCAGAATAGAGTAGCAGTGTGAAGGGGAGCATAGCAGTGTGATTGGATGATTGTCTCCGGAGCCGGTGGTCCACAATGGCAGAGGCTGCAGGCAGAACCGTGTTGATGATGACTGCATTCTGAAAGGGCACAATGCAGCCTCATTAAACATTTATAAGTAATTTCAGGAAAAGTGCATGCTTGGGACAATCATGTGACCCATCCAAGCCCTATTGCTGCTGGTTTTTCAAGGTGAAACACGTCTGGATGGGAGTACAATTAGGTGGGCTATAGAGTCTTCATGTTCAAATGCTTATCTGTAGTGCCCATAGCCCATGATAGAGGAGGGACTGGGGGCAGGACAACACTCACCATGAGTCTGGGTCAGGAAGGTATTTCTCCCATTTAACCTTAAAATTTGGTGATAGATTGTTAGTTTTGCAGAAGTCAAACATTTTAGGACTATTGCTATGAGTGCTTAATTATTTCCATATTTGGTCAATGTGTTGATGTAATCTGATCTCCAATTCGTCCTTACTTTCCTACTGCTCAGATGTTATTACTGTTCATATCAGGGACTTGTCATGTTTGTGCACAGACAGGTCAGGTTGTTCCCAAAATAAAAACAGAAGGGGAATAATCTAATAGGTACTTTATTTATGAGCATCTCTTCACTGTTATTAAATTGTGGTTCTATGCTGAGTTTATTGCTCCATTTTCATTTATATAATTTGGCATGCAAAGGTTTGCAATTATTCACTTGTCTGTTCATGCGTTTGCTTCAATTGATGCAATGCAACATGCTTCTGGATTACTAGGCGTCAAGTAGTTGCTGTCGCTCACTCTGCTTCCCATGAAAAGGCACAGGTGTGCAATAATGAATTTGACTTTCATATAAAGCGAAGTGTCTAATTAAAATGCCATTTTCACTGAATAAGTGTATGGAGATAAGTTGGAAGTGTTTACTTGCCAGTTAAGGATTGATAAAAATTCTCCACGCCATATATTGTCTTTCACTGATAACTGATATAGCTGCTGTTGTCTTTATGTTAGAGGCACGACTTTTAGTAACGCACAAGACCACCCATTAGCCTTTGAGACGGTACATTACCTCTCTATATTTTCTATTAAGCTGCACGTATGTGGCATAGGCGCTGGGTTGGAACTTAGTAGGCTATCTCAAGTTTCATTAAACTAATCTAAGCAAAAACTACAAACCTTGGGTACATTTGCAAAGTTTTGATTTACATGTTTTAATCATACTTCCCATTCTTTCATATTTCAGAAAAAATATCTGTTTGCCCTTTTAGTTGTTGTTTAAACCTATGTGTAGGGCACCTGCATATAAAAACATCTATTGGAGCTAATTTATTAAATGCACATATGCATATGTTTTATTTGGAACAGATGATATGTGTGTATTCCTCCAGCATGAATAATGTTTGTGTTCTAGAAAAGACTATTGGCAATTATTCAGTTCTCATTGAACATTGTATCATACATGTTTTTTCCCAGATATTTTTGCTTGTTGATGCTTTACATGTAGAACGGGTCTTTTCGCTCATAAATCGCACAACAGTAGTGAAGAAAAGTGTACATACGGCAAAAAAATAAAAACTGCACAGATCATTAATCTAGAAACTGTAGACGTACTAGGTTTGAACTACAATGAAGGAGTCTCTCTGGCTGAAGTTAAAAAGAGAAGAGATACTCAAATGAATACAGAAGCTTTTGCATACCAGGGCAGCAGAAGTCAGGACGTAAATGGCCAATGCTACAATAACGGTAGACTTTACATAACAAAGGAAAGAGAACGCATGGACCACTTCCTTGGTGCTGTGTGCTCATGTGTGGTGTTACAAACCACTATATTCTTCGATAATGTTCTTCAGTGTGAGTTATTAAAACTATATTTTGCAGAACAACTTGTGGTCAGACGTTTTGATATGGAAATGCAATCTTCATTCTGAAACATTAGGAAACAGATGGTGGCCAGTGCATTGCAGACATCAGGTCCATCCTCCAGTCAAAATCTGTTTCCCAAAGTCGAAAACACGCTCTAAAGCACTTGTGTGAATACAAAACAGAGAGAGAAGCTTTCAGATGAAAGAGTAATGCCAGTCGCATCTGGAATCTATATTGAGGCTTTACATAACAACTCACAGAAGTATTTCAATGCTACTGTATTAGCACAGAATTTATGTTGCATACTTCGACTCTCATTTACAATAAACACCCAACATTAGAAAGGGCATTGGATGAAGAGATTATTTTGAATGAAAGGTTTACAAAAAAAGTGAAAGTATTATAAGCACAATAAAACTGCAGACCAATAACCAATAGGGTAGCCGAGGCTACTGGCAGAGGAACAGGTGCAGTTACATAATGAAAGAAGGACCTACTTACCAAAACAGAGATTGGCCGTTTTTGTTTACAAAAGTTTGCCGTTCCCTGACTTAAAACCTGAGCGAATTGATATTAAGTAACATTTCTATTAAATTGTCATGTTTTCTTTTTCTCATTTCACACCAGATCAATATGAAATGATACTGTGAGGCAAACCTAGGTATTGGGAAGACCATATTTGTCCATCATCTTGTGCGAATACTGAAAATGGTTATCAACCTGATGAATTTCCTACAACAAGAGGGGAAGAAAGATTTAGATAATGATATGTGAGTTGTCGTTCTAAAGTACAAACATATACAATAGTATGCAAGTATCATTTGGAAATATTTTCTGCATTTGCTAAAGAAACATGGGTATTTTGTAAAGAGCGTTTATGAAAATCTGATGACTGTTTTTTGAATATTTAAGTGCATATGTTTTGTATTACGACACAAACATCAGAGCATCCAGGGAATAGTTCTAATACTCGCCTAATGTGGTTGACTTTGCTAGAGCTTTCTGCGAGCCTGGAAGTCACAGTAAAGCTCACATTCAGGCAGGCGAGAGAGACCGTATCAACCTAGCAAACGAAAATTCTCAAAGTCACTAGCAATGGATGAGATTTTGCACCAGAGCGCGCAGATTTGAATGGAAGATTTTTTGTATAGAACACATGGAATGAAGATGAGCCAAAGCCAGCATCTGGGCATAACTTTCTGAGAAAAATGGGCCCAATTAAAAATGCTTTTTAAAAAAATGAAATGCTTGGCAGATAGAAGAATTGATCTCCCATTTCCTTACGTTGAATCCAGCAATCACTGGGAAAGTTATAATATGGCTTAGTTTTGGATTTGTTAGTTTTAACAAATTACTGGCCATCCAACACTTTATTCCACGATAGGGGATCCGGTTTCCCACTTTTAAAGCCTTCATCGTAAACACACAGGTACAACTGGGTATCATGTGCTGGTCATGGATGACCAAGCTGCTAACATGCGCCGCCAGGAGATCCATGCATTAATTTAATGACACTGTTGGTAGAATCGGCGACTTGGGCATCTAAAGGACATCGTTAGCCCTCGGATCGCATGAGATATGACGGAGGACAACCAGACCATAAATCGACCCTGAATAACCATCTGTGTGATAATCATGTGAGACCTTGCCCCGCCATTGATTCCATTCATTGCTGCTTAGAGATCCAACACCCTGAGCAGCCAATGGACTCCCACATAAAGCACACCAAGGACACCAGCCAGCAGGGGACCATAAATGAAACCAACCCACACCTCTCCCTAGGAACTTCAGAGAAGCTAGCAAATCAGGCATTTAACTGAGATCACCACCAAGAGAAGGAGCTAAACAAGCCTGCTTTAAATAGAATGGTATGAAGTGCTTCATCAAAGGAAAGAAGGGAGTTATACCTGCAAATCCCAGTTAATGTATAACTCTGGGGCTTGAATAGTGAATCTCCATTGCACACAGCTTTGATTGCTAGGCGGCAGTGTACTAATAGTGTCATATGTTAGAGTTTGCTTTCCAGGCAACGAGGGGCCAATGCCTCAATGAATTTGAAAGCCAAGCAGAACACCTTACAGGGGAGTCTGTTTGATGCAATTCCAATGGAGACTTCTGCTCAGATGCAAAAGATATTTGTTTTGGATAGGCTGAATACTAGAGGCACTGGAGCATTTTACACATCCTGAGCTATGTTCTATGTACCGCCCAAAGTGGGAAACCAGCATATGTTGTGCTTTAATTCTCCAACTTTGCTGATGAAGCATGCAATCACTACTTCCATCACTCTATAATGATACACAGACGGATGCCATAGAGTGGGTCTACACAGCCCAAACTGGAGAATTAGGTCACAACTCATAAATAATGTCTACATTCATAACTTTGTTTGTGCAGATGGCACTGGACTCAAAGAGCATCAGAGTAGCTGGATGCACAAATGGTACGTTTATAGAATAAGGTGTCATAATAAATAAAAGGTGTTTTTGTTTAGAATTCCGTTTCAGGCCCCATACTTACATTAATTCTGCCTCCAAATCTAGGTGCCCAGACACCTTAACAAAGATATCTAAAAGACCCCAGATATGATTAGAGTTAGGTGTCATCCGGAACAGATTGGAAATAAAGTGTTGGGCTGCTAAGGATTTATAAAAGCTGTCCTATAGAGATTTATAGAGATTTTAAAGACCTTACATGAAGAGCTTTGGGGAGCACAGCCTCCAAACTGAATAAGCAAGGGCGTACACATGCCTAGCTTAACCACTGGTTTTAGACACTCTGATATTAATGATACCATCCCAAGGAACTTGAAGTGACCTGAAATTCTGATTGCTGATGAGCCAGAAGGTAATACATGGTACAGGGTGTCACATTGACATCCTACTAGGTTTGCAAGCAGAGGGAACCTGTTCCAGGATTTGCCAATACGTTTATGGTTACGTGTATGTGACACACCTATCGTGATACATGTTATTGCAGCTTCATTTCCTAGCAGAAAGGGGGGTGTCATTCATGAAGAACTGCGAAGGGCTGACGCCCCCAACAAAAACAAAAATTAAAAACAGGTGTCAGAGGGGTGTTCCCTCGATAATGTGATTGTGTGCATGAGTGTAGGCAAAGCCCGGTAAACGATAACAGTAAACAGAGGGTTCCCCATCGGAAAACAGGACGTGGACAGACCCATGGCCTGGGTTCCCACGAGGAGAGGGGAAGCAGGGCGCAACATGAAATGGAACGTGCTGTTTGCAGAGGGGAGTGAAGCATCACAGTTCAGGAACAGTGATGGGGGGTGGGGTTGGAATTGCACAGGTGTGCCCGAAAGGAGAACCAGCTGAGACCACGAGACCGCAATGGAGTGCTGAGACAGAAAGGGAGTGGTGACAGCAGACGCCAGGGAAACAAGAGGATGGCAAATCATGGAAATATGCTGCCCACACACCCAACAATACTTAGCACGTATTTGACGTGAGAGTATGATTGATAGCTGCTTAGAAATAGCTAACTCTCAGTCCATGACTATTTCTCTTCCCAATTATTGCTGGATTTAAAGGGCTAACAGAACCTTGCAACATGGTTATAATTACTCAGTCTGTTAAGCATTGTACCGTTAACAGGGAGTTCTTATTATGGCACAGAAGGTAACAATCAATCAATATTTTTTTCAGCAATTTTGCCGTAAAAGCATACATAGTTGCACACCTCTGTTCTCAGCTGTCTGGATTACTGCCCCGGCCTCATCATGGCATGCCCCTTCTATTCCTTCACCCTTCTCAACAAAGTTCTGAACTTTGTAGCCTTCACCCTAAAAAAACTCCCTCTATCTTTATCTACCTCTGCTCTTTGCCTCCATGCAGGATGGCCTTTTTTAACCAAATTGCCACTTTAAAAGAATCCTTCTCTTAGCCTTCAGATCTATTCATAGGCTAGCCGACCCCATCTGAATGAACCCATCTCCCGCTACTGCCCACTCATTCACTACAATTCCAGGCCCTCCTCAACCACACTATGCCTGTCCACCGAGCGCTCCTCTTGCTTCTAATATTTGACCATGTTGGCTCTCCATTGCTGAATCCCCTTTCTCTCTCACTTTAGGTGTATCCCTATAGTGAAGAAGTTCCAAATGGACCTAAATCAGCACCTCCTATCTACTGAAGAACCCACGAGACATTTAGGGGATCACTCCCCCTAATCGAACCTCCAAAAACCCCATCCGTATCCTCTGTAACAGCCCTTTGTATATTTTGTGAACTGTGCAATTATTCAATGTAAATATGAAACCCATTCCTGTGTATGCTGCCCCCTTTTCAAATTCCATCACCCACCCTCACAATCCGGCTTCTCCAGTATTGAAGATCACCCAGTAATGGGGCTACACAGCTCACGGTATACTTTTCTTGTAATGTGTTCTATTGGAAACACTGCGTACCTTCACCTAAATAAAATAACAAGAAAACAAATTCCCCCAAATGGTGAAACAGAGGAAAAGGGATATGCAAATGAGAGGAATATAGTGGAGGGCAGAGTTAAGAAAATAGAGAGAGAAGATCAACAAAAGGGAATTCTCGGAAAAGAGCTTGCGAGAAGGCCAAATGAAAGAAGATCAATTGTTTCAGCTCAAGGTCCTCAAAGCCATCCAGAAGAAAGGCAGAGGGAGAAAGAAGCAGAAGCACATGGCATGCAAGCAGGACATGGGGGATAACATTCAGGACCCTCGCACCACAAATGATAAGAACAAAGCAAGGAATGAGCTAGAGGCAGTATTGAATCAGGGGGTTTCTTCCCCTCAGAAACAATCAGAGCAGAGAGAGTGGAGGATGATCCAGTAAGGGCATTGACATTGGAGTTAGTAGCAGGGATGGAGACATACATAAACAAGCATTGGCAAATCCAAGACTTTTGGCGTGGGTACAGGTATTATATAGGCATTTACCAAGCACTGCTATCATTTGCCCTTGTAATCACACCATGCTCCAGCTGTTGCAATCTTATGGTCAGGTATTGTGATTGTGGCAGTGCCTAACAAATGTCTATCCCGTGCCTACAAAAAAAGCCTAAACTGTTGGCTTTGCCACTGCTTGTTCTTTCTGTGGATAAGCTGCTTGTATTAATTTGTAGTTTTGTACGTGACTCCCCAACATTAGGAGTTAGGGGACCTCCTTCAAGTTATTTTTTCGGTATTTTAAATAGAGCAAAATCTTAAGATTACAACAGCCTGTTTTCTGTTCCAGAGTGTGTGCTGGGATTGTGGCAGGAGGAGGTATGAAACCAGTGCCATTTGCCATGAAATATACAAACCATACATTTGCCATTAAACGTGTAGATTGGACTCTGTGTTTATTGGATCGAGCTTCAGGTAGCCATCTTTTTGGTATTCATATATTTTCTTTGTATTTGTTAATTTAAGAACAGGTGTCATTTTGAACAGACATAGCTTACAGAGTCAGACGTTACTGAGAGCTGAGTCATTCCTGACTAAGATGCCTTTGCATAAGGGCATTAAAGATTGGAATGAAGTAAGCCCAATGGTGATGGGGAATAAGTGAGCACATCCTCAGACAAGGATAATAGGGAAATACAACAATAATATCAATCTTTGTTCTTTTGTTTCAGTATGTGTATAGTTAAAACTTACATATTTGCACAATGTAATCCTGGGGGCTGAGTGCAAGAGAGGTTGGTAGTGCTGATTAGTTTGTAAAAAATGAGTGAGGGGATCAGTGGGGCTCCTTTTATTGCTTCAATGCTTGAATTGATGGGTGATATGATATATAGCATTTGTAACGCGCCTGTACACAAGTGGTTCAATTAACACTTAGGCAAAGCTGCATGTCATCTGTATATTTATTTATTTTGATGTCAGTGCTAGTAAGGAGTTCCACCAGAGGTTCCATGTGGAGTTTGAAGAGGACCGAGGACAATCTCGAGCCTTGTGGAACTCCACAGATTTCTGGGGGGGGGCTGTGATCTTTTAGGACACATAAGGATGAAATACTCTCTATTGGATAGGCAGGAGGTGAAACAGTTCAGGGATGTTCACCAAAGCCCTTTTGTATGGTGAGAATGTTAAAGAGGGTTTCAAGGTCAACAGTATTGCAGGCATCACTTCTCAAAGTCAAATGGTTGAGAAGAGGAGTTAGGCAGTTGCCCATTTTGTCCAGGTTGTGTAGAGCACTATTGGAAACCTGGTTGGTGGGTCTCTGTGATGCATTATCGTTGGAATCTGGGTAGGTAGGAATGTTGCAGATTGCGCTTAGAGTTATCCTTTCATGCAACAGAATGGTGACACTCTACTCAATCACTTTCATGAGGAATGGGTGATTCATGATGGGATAATAGTTACTCAGATCATCCAGGTTTAGCGTGCGCTCATCAGTAGGAGAATCTGCACCATTTTCAGTACAACTGCGAATAGGCCTTGCGTGAGGGATGCTTGACATTCAGAAGTGCTGTTAGTGTTTTAAATGTGGTGGCATTCAGATTGGGGGGATGGAAGGATTTGTCTTTGTAGTGCTGGGTTTGAGTGCTGTCATAGTATTAGAGAGATCTTCTGGAATAAGTGTCCTGAATGTGTTCCACCTTTATATGTTGCATGCTAGTAAGTGTGGGACATCTGTGGTGTGTTTGGAGCTGTCAATGTCTTACCTTATTTTGTGTATCAAGAAGTTGTGGATGACGTTGCATTTGTCAATGGATGCAGTACTGCAGGGTCTGGCAGGAGGACGATGCACTTTCTCATGGCTTGAAATATTTCTCTGTTCTTGTTGAATTCATCCATGATGGTTACTTCATAGTAGTTTGCTTTGACTGTGGTGATGAGCGCCCTGCATGCTGAACAGTGGGTTATCAAGACGATGAGGTCTTCGTTTGGTGGGATTCCCTCCATGACTTGTCTTTGTCTGTGGATGGCACACTTGTTGTTGATGAGTGCCTGTTTATACCAAGGTGTGGATGCCTTGTGTGTATTAAGTCAATGCCTCACTTGCATTCGGGTGTTAGTGGTCTCAGCTAAGGTGTCACTGAATTAGCTGAGCTCAGTGTTGACTTTCTCTTAGGGGAAAGAGGCTAGGCCAAGCTGAAGAGCTTCTTTCCAAGGCATCCATGAGTATGTTCTTCAAGGATTGGCAGGGTGTCTTAGTTTGTTTAGCTGACCCCAGTAAGGAAGAGGAATGTGATAGAGAATAGTCGGTATGGCTGCATTGTCTGTCCAGACCACAGATAAATATTGAAAGCATTGATGGCTGGAGAGATAGTGAATACTAGGTTCAATGTATTGTCTTTTTTGGTGTTGTTTATGATGAGTGCTGTTGGCGGTTTTGAGAATTTCCGAGTAGATTGTCTTTGGTTTTCTTAATAACTTTGATTCAAAGCAGGTTGAGGTTGCCAATAAAGTTGTTATTTTTGTTGTTGACACATGCTTTTGCGATGAGGTCTGTGACTTCATTAAGAAAGGCCTGGTTGGTTTGGGGTGGTCAGTAAATCAAGTGAAAGGTGGTTGTTGGAGTATGGGTGTGCTGGATGTGACAGGTGAGAAATTCCACGGATACAGGTGTGTTGTGTTCCTGGATTGTGCCTGTCAATGTGCTCTTTTCAGGTGCCTGCAAGCCTCTGGCAGTCTTCCCTTTGTGGTTCTTGTATTCAATGCTGTTGCTTGTGGGTATGAAGAAATCCAGGTTAGGTGTGGAGGTTGGGGATAAGCCATGTTATGTGATAAAACATGCGTCTAGTTTGTGAGTGGTTTGAGTTCAGCAATGTTTGCTGCATGTAGTAATACAGAGTGAGCATTTCTGAGCATGAGGTTGTCAGAGTGTTTTGGGGATAGAGTCTGGTTGCTGATGAATTTGATGTGGATGAGGTCCTGTGGGTTGATAATAGTAGTCATAGAAACAAATTTATGACCAATTTCCAATTTCCCTTTTCTTTCACATAGCAAGATAAAAGAAATGGAAGGCTTTTATTCATGCAAAACTTACAGTAGTTTTAATTGACTCATACCTGGAGGCTGAGTGTGTTAGGGAGATTTCTCATAAATGTGCTAATTCCCTTCACCTTAGAGACCCCCAGCAACTTAGCTGGATTTTGAGGACTTGATTTATTTACCTGGAAAGAGTGTGAGCATTTTTTCCCACTCTTTCATGTGTTTTGATGTGTGTTTTACACTTGTGTTCTTTGAATATGGGGTTTTAGATAACTCCATAGGCATCATCTTTTCATGTGTGTTACACAGCCCCTTCATTGCAGTGACACATGGATGTCTTTTAGACTTCCCAAAGGTTTAAATACCTTCTCTGGGATAAACTATTGTTTCCCAGAGAATGTAAAGTGAAATTGTCTGTCCAAATTCTTAGACTTAGCACACACCATCTTACAATGGAGTGCTAGAGGGGTTACCTAGTATACCCTGTGTCTATATGCTCATGTAGCAGTCAAATGCTTCCCTTTCCTATTGAAAAGACTGGTGGCTGTGGTTTTACAATGAACTACCATGATTTTTCCCGAACGTGAACAGCGGTAGGTAAAAATCACGGGAGCCATGTTTTTCAAGATGGTGCCTTAAGCCCCTTTGTTTAAACGGGACCAGTCTTCTTTTTGAAAGGGAGAGAACTGTTTAAAAGTCAAGTCTCTTGGAAAGGAAAGCAGAGTCGACCACTGGAACGTAAGAACCAAAGATGAGCTGGAAGAGGATGGCTGCTGCAACTCCTAGACCATTGTTTTCCCTGGTGAAACCCTGCAGTAGGTCCGTATTGCCAAACTCCATTCGACAGAGAAGCTCCTTCAAGGACGGCTTCTTCCTTTGAGTTGGTGGGACCAATCAACTCATAAGACACCTGGATACCATTCTCAAGGCTGGTTAGGATTAACCAGGGAGAGGGACACCAGTTTGTGTTCTTGAATCTACAGCTACTGGAACTGAAGTGACTCCATCTTGTTTGCTTTCTTCAAAGATCCCGTGCACTGCAGGAGACCCCCAACGTCCTCCTTCTTGTCCCCACGACTGAGGCTCAGGAACAGCGAGATCTGCAGGAACTGCCAGGAACTAACGACTTCAGCAGCATTTGTTCTTTATACAAAGGTACTGTGCCAACCCAATTGAGAGAACACCACTCTTGCAGTGAAAGTTAGTGAAACTTTCCCAACTTGCAGGCCTAATCAGCTTGTGACCCCACAAATGATCCTTTTTCACCTAAACTACTTCTAAGAACTTTTGCAAAGACTTTACCATTTGATACCAGAACTGCTCTTTCCTATCCTGAACACTAGCCCATTGACCTAGGCCTATTGACTTGTATTGAACTCTTCTGGTGAACTGAAACTATTTGCACTGTTTAACAAGTATATTTGATCTATTCTACTTACCTTGTACCTTTTGCTCACTTCTAAGTAACTGAACTGCTATTTTGCTGCTACTTCAGGGGATCTCAAACTGTCTTAAAATGAGTTTTGTATTCAAGTGTATTTCGAGCAAAAACTTCGTAAGAGCTGTTGTGGCTGGCCCGGACTGCTCGTGTGCTTTGGAGGTGCTGCATACCCAGTATACGGATTTTCACCATTGGCGTCTGTTCCCACAGAGAAGAACACTGCATTTTGTCTAATCAGTGTGGATTTCAACGTGGGAGGAAGCTCCTCTCTTTACCCACAATACCTTTTTTATTAGAACACTCGTGCATTTCGCGCCCTTGCATTTCGAGCAAGAGCTTCGTAAGAGCTGTTGTGGCTGCTAGGGCTGAGTGGGGTGAGTGAGCCACGAGTCCATCTTAAAGGCTTATTATATAGCCCATACCAGTTTGTATGAGATGCCGTTTAAATACACTTAGAACTGGCATTCCAGAGCACGTAGCTATTTCACGTGCGTCAGTAACTCTTAAATCCACTCCAGCTAAACCGTCTCCTATAATTGCCAGTAGAAAAAAACTCACGGGTGTTACATTTTTCATGCTTGATTGAAAGATCGTTATGGGGGACATGTAAGACTATTGCATGCTTAGAGAGTGCAAACCTCAATTATTAGAACAAGGGTGTTTGCCTCAACAATGTAATGAGCCTTTAGCCCCACCACTAAATACAGAAAGTGTCGCTCAGTTAGACACTGTTAATGTCTCCCTGACTGACACACAACTACTGACAGGTGCTAGAAACGCTGCGCTTGATAATGGCAAAATTGTAACTCTCAGTGATTTGTCCTCTTCAAAAGTTAATTTGCATGATGTGCGACCCGCCAGCAAATTTATTGATCGATAAACGTTTACATAATCAAGTGTCGAGAGCTGTTGTTTCTTTTGGGGTGCCGGCGTGTTTCTCTCCAATTGATAATGTCTCGCTGAGTCCTCGAAACTCTACAAACCACTCGCATTGCATGTTTGACCAGTCTAATCATAATGTATCAGATCATTCACTATTTTACATTCATCCTACTCCTCGTGGAGCCCAGTGGCATCCCTTAGCAAATGATTTCAGGCCTGTGCCACAAATTGGCTCTAATATTCTGTTACCTCTCATCGAAATTACACTTAATGCCATGAACACTACTATGCTGACACTCACAAAATTATTCGATACCTTAGATTCTAAAATAAATATACAAGCGATACAGATAGAGAAAATTATTACATGGATGAATGCCTTTGATTCGAAGCATGACTCAAGAAGAGAAGTACCTAGTGATAAAAATTCAATTGAGATGCCTGTGCAACTGAATGAAACTGCTCATGAGATCAACACTGTGATTATGAGTGATGGGATGATGTCTGTTCTGCCTACTAAGGATACACTGCCTTCAACGCAAGCTGAATGTATGATAGTACGCGTGACAGAAGGGACACTTGATATTAGATTACTTACAGAGCCTGTAACAGTGGCCAATAGAGTCACTAGTTCAGGCGAAAGTGTTCCGGAGGTTTTTAACATGTTCCTAGCCAGACCTTCTATAAATCCCAGCAAAACCGCCTGCGCAACTGCTAAAACAAAAACCCAAATACAACCTGCCCCTCCGAATAAAACAAATGCTAAACAATTTGTTAAACAGTCGAATTTGAGGGTAGAACGTTGCTTTGGTGGCCAGAAAAAGATTCTGGACCGTTTTAGAGCACGTGCTAAGAACCAGCGCAAAGTATTCAATGTCAAAAAGAATATGAAGATAAAAGCTTATGCACAATTGGACGATTTGATTTCTGCAATAGCTTCTGCCGGAGTAAAAGCCGGCTCAGAATCTAATAGACTAATTGCACAACCTTGCAATGGTCCCTGTCAATAGAACAGACAGTTCATTAAGCAAACCTCTTAACAGCGCTCCCAGTTCCATATCTAACAAGTCTGAAACTGGCATTTTAATTAAAGCAGCGTTGCCTCAGAGTGGGGTGGTAATGCCTGTTCCTGAATCGGGTACAGTTGGAGATATGTTACCACAAATTCAAACAATGATAAAATTGTCTTCCGATGATTTTTTAAGACAGCAAAAATCTATGATATCAGATGAAGGAAACAGGCAGAGATCGTTAGTGCCATCCATATCGACATTTAATGGGGGGTCTATGAACTCACAACAACATAACATCATGAGAGAGGCGGAGTCAGCGAAAAAAGTAACACCTCGCCAATTTTTGAGTGAAAAGAGTAACATTACAGGTATGTACTCAAAAGACTATAATCATTGTTTTATAATGAAATGTCGAGATGCTCCTTTCCCAACCTATGATTTGAATCGTACATCCATATTGGCCATATTTAAAGATGTAAATAGCCTACAGGATATCACTACATTTGATATCAAACAAGTTGAATTCCTGAATGACGAGGTTCTCACAACAGTAAGACTATGGGTGCCCTCTGATGTCGTGAGAAATCTCCTATGGCAAGCAAAGATGGACTTGTTTGCTCTTGGTTTCATTCTGGCACAAGACCCTTCAGTAGCTACCAGATCTACATTCCAAGACCAAACTGAGATGGCAAAAAATATAATCCCTATAAAAACTTCGAGAATATACAAACAGAGTCAAACCAGAGGAAACTGCTTCCAAGGTGGCAATGCTAAGAATGCAAGATCATAACTAGCTCAAGTTCCTAAGGTGGGACGGGTCACTTTTGCAAGTTAGAACACATGTGACTCAGCCCATTTATTTGGAGCTAGTTCAGCAACTATTGCAGGGTTTAACATAATTGCCTTACAAGAGACATGGTTGGTCGAACCGCGGATGTGGAATGGCCATGAAGTTCTACTTCTACCAGCGAAGTCCGGACATAAAGGACGACCGTCCTCTGGGCTACTCGTAGCTGTAAATTTGAAAGAGGGTTTCGAGATATTTCCCTGGGCCACTCTGAATAATCACTTGAAGTTGGTAAAGATAAAATATGATGGGTTTATGAATGCTTTAGTAAACGTGTATTGGAACCCTTTGGCCATACCCGACAAGAAATGTTTACAAGACTTGGGTCAATTACTTGATATGGTGTTATTAGATCCTGAAATAACTAATACAGCGTTGGCAGGTGATCTCAATTTGAAATGCTTCCTTCCCGATAATATAAAGAAAGATCCTCCTGCCAGAGGTGGTTACGTTTTGTGAATTCGCCCCAATTTTGTATGCTCAATGGGGCATTTAAATCCGATAATCCTGCTAGGAGCACCTGGCTGCGCAGCAAAAGTGAATCTGTCATAGATTATATTTTCATGGACAGATTCACTTTTAGCAGAACCTCCATGTTTGAAGTAACAATGCAAGTGCACAGTGATCATGAAATTCTTAAAACACAATGGTTTTATGATCACTGTCATGAAAAGCCTTGCGAAAGAATGCAGCCCTTCCCTATGAGCGTTAATAATCCAGAAACATGATTTCGGTGGGATGAACTAACTCTTGAATCATTAAATGATAGACTTAGAACTGATGAACAATTTCCAACATGGGTTGGTGAACAATACACCACCTTCTTGCAATTGTATAAACATCAGGCTGGTATAACTAAGTATAACTTCCAAAAGCCGAAACATACCCTTGCTCCTGAGATCCAAGCGAAAAGCTGAACTTCGCAAAGACGAGAAAATGGCCATGTTACTACCAATTGCATTACGAGCAGTAACCATCAAGAAGTTAAAGTGTAAATACACAAATTGGATATGCTCGCATAGAGCTATGTTACACCGGACTGATGGAGAGTCAATGCTGGAAGCAATACAATCCAAAAATAGCGCTAGAATTTGGGCACTAATGAATGTTACGGTACATGCAAGGCAGCTTCCTGTTCAAATTAATGGGGTGTTGCAACATCATTGGGTTTCTCATTTTGTACAAATGTACGAAGGGCCTCTACATGGTGATAAAAATGAATTGGATGACTATCATGGGTTTAACAAGTTGGAGGTCCTGGAAGAAGACATTCTCTACTACATAACGAGATCCAGAAGATCTAGAGCTCCTGGCCCTGACGGTTTGAGCAATTACATGTTCAAAGAACACCCGCAATTGTGGGCTAAGATACTCCCCAAGACTTTACAGCAAATTTTAAGAACAAACGTCATCCCTGAATCATGGCGAAACTCTGTTGTGATTCTCATTATCAAGAAGGGCGATCGGTCTTGTCCTACGAACTACAGACTGATCGCCCTTCTTGTTTCATGACTACCGTGAGGGGGCACAAGTTGTGCCACAAGCAGGCTTCCACCAGAACCCCGAGGGCCTTAAAACCACTGCAAAAGGGCTCCTGGAGCCAGTCCTGGCGCCTTTGGCACCAGGCTCATATGTAGGAAGGAAGGGCTGTTCAAACTAAGTCCCATTTATGTACATTGGCCTTTAAATCCAACATGGAAGCACCCACACAGTCTAGTTCTAAGAACCAAGCCATGCAGTCTAGTGTTTTGGGTGTGGCAGGCCTGGAACTACTTTCCCTGGTACTACTTTACCTGGGCTATATAAACCATACCCTGACTGCAGAACATGCTTCGTGTTATTCTGCAACCCGCAGCGTGACACTCACCGTGTCCAGCTACTTGTCTTCAGCATCTTCCTGTAATCCAGCAAGAACAAGAAAAAGATTATTCTATTTTACCTGAGAAAACACCATCCAGCACTCAGCATCTCAACTGGGCTGCAATCTGTGGAAACCGAAAGAAGAAGAAACATCACTCACCTGCTTAAGGACTTCCGGCAAACCGCTACCACAGCTGCTGTTCGAACATTGCGACCTGCAATAATGAGAAAGGGAAAAACAATATTAGAACGCGCGCTTCCAAAACATCGAATTCCATCAGTCTTACCTGAATTCCATTGTGC
This sequence comes from Ambystoma mexicanum, assembly GCF_040938575.1. NCBI lineage: Eukaryota > Metazoa > Chordata > Amphibia > Caudata > Ambystomatidae > Ambystoma > Ambystoma mexicanum. The sequence continues at coordinate 714,380,937 of NC_090931.1, forward strand.
TATGCCACACTTCCATCCGGAGCACCACAGCAACATCTGCAAAGGAAAAGAGACATATTCAGGTTCGCTTTCAATATTAAACAACCGCACAGCGCTGTACTTACCTTAACGGATTTCGGGGGCCTGTTTTTCATCGCGCTCTCATCCACTCATAGCACCACAGCGGCCTGTGAGGAGAAGAAGAAGAAAACACATGTTAGCTTTAAAAGACAATAAAGGCTCTGCACTTTGCGCTTTCCATTACCTAGAAAACATGCCTCTCCATCCGGCACACCAGCATCAAGACCTTCGCACCTGAAAAGAAGGAGATAAAGACATTAACGAATTCCCACCATAAATAGAAAAACAAATTCTTACATTTAACAAACCTACCTGCCTACCAGCAGATTCGGGGTCACAGCAAACGTCAAGCGCCCCTGCACAAGAAACGCAGGACGGATAGCTCACCCTACAAATTACTAAGATTCATTATTCAGCACTGGGCAACTACGCATCCAGGGTTCCAGATCTCAGAGTCTTCCAGACGCCCCCGGGGATATCAGGTGAGCGTAACATCTTGATGTCCCAGGGAAAATGTTCTCGAGATTCATCTTGAGGGATTTCAATGCTTGGGCTACACAATATTCGCAGCGAGATCCCTTCCAGGCTGGGGTTATTCCAGGGATGGGCACAGCTATTAATTTATTAACTATTAAGGCCATCATAACACACCATGTGGCAATAAATCAGCCAATATATCTTACTTTTGTGGATTTAAAAGCGGCTTTTGACTCAGTTTCCAGAGAGTTATTGTACAAAAAATTGGCGCTTGCAAAATGCCCGATTTATCTAAATAATTTTATTCGACCTCTACATATGAATACAAAAATGCAGGGGAGGATTGATCTTGAGGGCAATCTGACTCCCCTGATTGAGACTCGAAGGGGCCTGAGACAAGGATGTATGCCTGCCTCAGTCCTTTTTAATTTCTTCTTTGCAGATGCTCAGGGAGGAGCGATTGAGGATGTAACATCAGATGCCCCAAGACTCGTCTCTAGGGCTATTCCAGCATTGTTCTATGTGGACAATTTAGTCCTTATGTCGAAAACACCACAGGGGCTCCAACGTCTGTTATATGCCCTTGATGCATATGTTAAAGCCAATCTCCTCTCCATCAATTTAAAAAAAACTAAAGTTATGGTCTGCACTGGAAGGAAAAGAGGTCCACTGAGGAAATATAAGTGGGTACTGTAGAAGAAAGAACTCAAACGGGTATCCAAATATGTTTATTTAGGTGTGACGTTAGCAGACTGTGACAATGAAAAAGTACACATTAAAGGTCTTGAGATTAAGCTCACCATGTCCATTTCACAAGCAACGCTGATCCAAAATAAATCTGGAAAATTCTCTATTGGTCCAACCCTTAAATTTTATTTACAGAAAACCACACCTATACTTATATATGGAGCAGAAACAACAATAATAAGCCCCGAGAGCCTGTATGGAATAGATTGAAAGCAAACTTTTGGAGGCGTTTAATGAATCTGCCAAAATGTGTCCCAGGATTGTGGATAAGATATGAGTTGGGCCGGATCTCATTACATATAAGATATTTGTGGAACGTAATGACCTTGTATCGAAAATGCATATTAGCGCTGGAATCTGGGGCCATAATTGGTACACTAGCAAAGCACATGAGTGAAGCTGAGGACGTGTTCATGCAGAAATGGAGGTTGAAAGTACAGCAGGTCTTAGAAAGTGCTGATATTACACTTGAGTTACTGATACAGAACTCTATAAGGGCGAAACCCAAGTTATTTCAACAAGATTGTATATATGCAAGAGGAAAATGCATGAGATATCATGATTTTGTGACACATCCATTTAGTCACAAAAAATATAGTGAGCCTGAATTATACTTGAAAAAATCGCCTTCTCCACTGCACAGACAAGCTTCATGCATCTAAGATTCAACCTTTGGCCTATGAGGGAAGTTCTTGCTAAACGCAAAATAATGATCATGGAAGAAAATGTATGTTGATATTGTATGAGCGAAAACAATAAGGAAACAGTAAAAAATGTATTGGTAGGGTGTGAAATGTTGACACCGTTGAGACTACGCTACATGAGACCGTTATTCAAGGAGTATAGTGATATGTCGCTGGGTTTGCTCTGGCAATATTTCTTTTGTGGTCAGATTGCCTCATATAGATTTGGTGCAGTTACATTCTTAAAAGCTCTGAAGTTGGAAACGATGTAAACAGTGAATGCATGAAGATGTGTGCATTGGTTCAACTACTTTGGTGATCTAATGATTAAAGAACTAGAACTTAATGCATTAATAGAATGAGTAAGATTAAAGGAATTTATAGAGAAGAATGGAATTGATTATTCGATCTTGCTGTAATGAATTGTTGTAATACCATTATTGGTTACCCATGAGTGATTTTATTTAATTAATTGTTTTATGTTGGAGTTTCCTTTTCGTTTTCAGTGTCAAATTTGGTAGTTGAACCTACATTTGATATTGATATTGATTGATGTTAAGATTGACTTTTGTATATCAATTTATACATGTTTTTAAGCATCTTCTTCCATTGTTATGTGTTAATTTGAACAATGTTGTTTAATGTTGATTTTTTAAAATAAATATTGTCAGCTATACCAATAAAAAAATAATTGAAGTTTTATTTGTTTATAATATTAAGTTGCCTCCTTCTAGTGAAATGTTTTCCAAATGATTGTGCAATAAATACATACGTGTTTTACCAAGAAACCTTGAGTATAAGTGTCTACTTGAACCATTGTGATTGAAAGACCTCTGTGTAACTTCTTGTACTGCTCACATTCACTCTTGAGATAAGCCTGGCTGCTCAGCTCGCTACCAAAATCTGTATGGTGCAGACTTATACCAAAGGTTGGTTTAACTTGCACCTGTAGTCCTAATTGTATGTGGTGGTCCCAGAGGGTACTGCTTTCAATTCTGCCTAACACTGGTGTACAGCAGTGAGGATAAAGTATAGTTGTTACATTGAGAGTGCTGCTCTTACTTTTGTTCAAGTAACCGTCACAATGCTAATCATCACTAGAAAAGCAATTGTTTTATAATGCCAGATATGGATAACTTCAAACAGGAAGCACTGATCATTCCAAAAGTAGATAAACTGAAAGATATGTGTAAAGTCTGACTCTCTCTGTTAAAGGCAAGAAAAATGAATTGATTGAGAAATTGTTGAATCATCAAAGACCGAGTGGTAGAGCTATAACCTCTATCGCCCTAGCAAATGTGGATAATTTTGATGAGGATGATAATGATTCAGAGTCAAGCTCTAATGTTATTGATGAGTTAGAAGAGTCAGAGGAGTCTCAGGATGCGAGCCCCACTGCACCTTTACTAGCTTTAGGTCCTCAAGCTATAACCTCAGGGACCCTACCAGGTCCAGTACTGAGTCCAGAATTTGGCTCTCTTGAAAAATGAGACTTAAGTTAGAATTTAAAAGGCTCCAAATGCAAACTGAAAGCAAACATCAAGAACTCAGGCTCAGAGGAATGGGATTGAATCATGAACTTGAAATGAAGAAATTGTCTCTTGAAAATGGTTCTCTCCCAGAGTATTCTAGGTCTTCCAGTCCTAAGAGGCCTTGCATGCCTAAAGAAGCTGTGAGTATGTATGAGGTGAGACTTGATATTTTGGATTGGGTGGCTGCTTTTGAATATAACTATGGGATTCAGGGTTTCACAGGTAATCAATTGATTCATTGGCTTTTGTCTAGGCTCCCCCAGGTTGCAACTGATGCGGTAATGGAGGTGGGGGAACTTGAAAGATTGGAGTATGAAAATGTGAAGCAAGCTTTGATAGCTAGATTTGGGAAAACCTCTTCCCAGTACTTTTAGAGGTTAAGGACCCTCAAAAAGCATGATGGTACCCCTTGGGCAACTTGGGTGTGTGAATGTTTGAAAAACTTAGATGGTTGGGTAAAGGGTTACAGAGTTAACACTTTTGAAGGAATGAGAAATCTATTTTTGTTGGAATCTATTTTTGATGCCTGCTCTCCTGAGCTGAGACAGCACTTGGCTGACTCTAAGGAACTTGATCCAAAGAAGTTAGCAAAGGCTGCTGACTTGTGGGTTGCCAACAGGGCTACTCCCAAGGATTCTGGGGCAACTCAAAAGAAGGAGGATGGGAAGCAGCAAAAGAAAGATGGCAAAGAGAATTCTAATACCTCAATCCAAAATAGGGCCCCAAACATAAGAAGGGTAAGCCACAAGGGAAACCAAATCAGGCTAGTGAACCTCTGGTGCCAAACCAGAGGGAGGTCAGCAGAGACCCCCATTTGTCAAAACATTTGGAGAGTGTTATGCTTGTGGGTCGACTGACTATGTGAAAGGGGATTCCAGATGCAAGGGTAAATCTTCAGCGGTCCACATTGTCTTCATAGCCTTCTCCCCAGAGGAAGAATTAAATATGACAAGTGATAACTTTCAATAACTGGCTGAATACCCCATTGCAGTCTCTGCCAGTGTTTCTATAGTGTCCCTGGGTCTGTGGGAACAGCATAATTTAGATGTCTACAACTCAATTCCAGATAACACCAAAGAATTTTACAAGGACAGTGTTCTTGTAAATGGTGAGGAGACCCCTGTCATTAGATACACTGGGGCCAGCATTAGTGTAGTGGATGAATCTTTTTTCAAGGCTGGGGATGTTGCTAAGGCACCCAAAAGCCTCACTAAGCTTGCTGGAGGCCCTGTCCAACTGCTTCGTAGACTACCAGCTCTCATTCAGTGCAACAACATGACTGTTAAGAAACCTGTTAGTGTACAAAGTGAGGTGCAGACTTCAGCAGAGTCCAGAGAGAGTGTCCTACTCTCGAAGGTCTTCGCCAACAGGCAGCTTCCCAGCTGTATGGGCAAGAGCCAGGGAAGCATAGGTTATACTGGGAAGATGGCCTCTTCTACAGTGAACCAACTGAGTCTATTCCAGGGGACTACAGAAGACTTTTAGTGCCTCTAGAGACATGACCCCAGTCCCTACAGTTAGCCCATGAGATCCCTTTGGCTGGTCACTTGATCTTCAAAAAGACCAAGGAAAGGCTTTCTCTCTATTTCTACTGGCCTAAATTGGGGTCTGATGTAGATACATTCTGTTGGAGCGGTCACACTTGTCAGACATCTGGCAAAAGTGCAGTCAAGAATGTGGCACCTTTGGTGCCCCTCCCAGTGGTGCGAGCCCCTTTGAGAGGGTAGGAATCGGCATTGTTGGTCTCCTAGACCCTCCAACCTCTTCAGGCAATCGATTTATATTGGTTGAAGTAGACCATGCTACTAGTTATCCTGAAGCCATACCTATGAGGACTGTTACAGCTCAGGCTGTTGCTAAAGCCCTACTTGGTATTTTTTACCAGGGTAGGTTTTCCTAAGGAAGTCATCTCTGACAGGGGATCACATTTAAGTCCCTCTACATGCAGGCCATGTGGAAAAACTGTGGAGTGACTTACAAGTTCTCAACTGCCTACCATCCACAGACAAATGGATTGGTAGAGAGATTTAACAGGAATATGAAGAGCATTTAGAGGAACCCCTTAGTAGAAAGTGAGACCTTCTACTGCCATGCCTTCTATTTGCTTATAGAGTAGTCCCTCAGGAGGGAGTTGGATTTAGTCCCTTCCAGCTTCTATATGGTCCTCCAGTTAGAGGTCAATTGGCCCTAATTAAGGAGGGGTTGGAGAGTGCTCCTTCTCCCTAGCCAGTGAGAGTCACTGACTATGTGTTAGGTCTCTGGAGGAGAATGACGCACATGATGACAGAAGCCTCTGATAACTTAAAAGCAGGTCAGGCTCTGGTGAAGCATTGGAATGACCAGAAGGCCAACATGGTTGAGTTTACTCAAGACCAGCAAGTTTTAGTTATGGTTCCTACAAGGCAGAGCACCTTGCAAGACAAATAGATAGGACCCTTCAAGGTTGTGGGAAAACTTGCAGAGGTCAACTATCTGGTGGATTTAGGCAATCCTAAGGAGGCCCCCAGGGTCTTTCACACCAACCATCTAAAGGCTTATGTCACCAGGCCAGAAGTGGGAGCTTTGCTTTTAGCTTCAGCTCAAGAGGAGGAAGAGAGTGAACTTCTACCTGATCTCCTCAGGGGACAACCTTTAGATAAGAAAATAGAAGGAATTAATATCTCTTCTAACCTGACACTGGAACAACAGGAGGAGTGCAAGTTTCTGTTAAATCAGTTTCCCTCCCTGTTTTCACTATCACCAGGCTTGATCCCTTGGGGCCAGCATGATATTCTCACTGGTGACTGTTTACCAGTTAAAAGCAGAGGTTACAGGATGTCAGATAATGTCAGAACCCACATAAAGGAAGAGGTCCACAAGATGCTTGATCTCGGGGTAATAGAACCCTCTACCAGTCCATGGTCTAGTCCAGTTGTACTAGTGTCAAAGGCAGGATCCAAGGAGTTGAGATTCTGTGTGGACTATAGAGCTCTAAATGCAGTCACTAAGACTGATGCCCATCCTTTACCTAGGACAGATGATCTGGTGGACAAACTTGGTTCAGCCAAGTACCTCAGTACATTTGACCTAACGTCAGGTTATTGGCAAATAGCCCTGACAAACCATGCCAAGGAGAAAACTGCATTTTCAACCCCAGCAGACCGCTACCAGTTTGAGGTAATGCCTTTTGGATTAAAGAATGCACCTGCAACATTCCAAAGGATGGTTAATCAAGTACTGAATGGGATGGAGGACTTCTGCATGGCATACTTGGATGACATTGCAGTGTTTAGCCCTACTTGGAAAGAACATGTTGACCACCTAGGATATGTTTTGCAGGCTCTTGAGCAGACCCATCTGACCATAAAGGCAAGTAAATGTCAAATTGGTCAGAGCAAAGTGGTCTACCTTGGACATGAGGTAGGAGGAGGTAAAATAAGGCCATTGCCTAGCAAAGTACGAGCTGTACAAGAATGGTCACCCTTACTAGTAAAACCCAAGAGAGAGCCTTCTTAGATCTCACTCGTTATTATAGGAACTTCATTGAGAGTTATGGGTCCATATCTTCTCCCTTGAATGTGGTCTCCTCACCCAAATGTCCTGGTGTCCACAAAAGTTTCGAAAGGCAAACTTTCGAATTTTTATTTTTGAAATGCCATTCTTTCGAATGACAATTTATTAGAAAAAAATGTGAAAGTGCCGTCGACATGGGTTAGGGTTAGGGTTGGGGCTTGAGTTAGGGTTGGGGGGTGGGAGGGTGGCGTGGGGGTTCGGGGGACTGGTGGGAACCTCCCCAATATACACAAAAACCTTGAAATGTTACATGTAGCTGTCCAGTGATGAAATTACAGCACTGGACAGCTCCATGTAACGTTTCAAAGTTTTAAAAAAAGCATTTAAATGCCAATATGCACAAACACTTTGAAACGTTACATGGAGCTGTCCAGTGCTGAAACTACAGCACTGGACAGCTCCATCTAATGTTTCAACGTTACAAAAAAAAGCATTGAAATGCTACTTTTAACATGTAAAAGTGCATTTCAATTGAAACCAATTCATGACTATTGTCGACGGATTGGTTTAGAAAGAAATACACTGTGCATGTTAAATATAGCATGTCACAGCTTTTGTTTTTGAAACTTTTGTTTCAAAACTTTTGTTTTTCGAATCGTTTTGATTCGAAACTATCACTATAAACCAATTTCCTAAACAGCTCAAATGGAATGAGGAGTGCACCAAGGCATTTGAAGGACTTAAGAAAGCCTGTTGTCAAGCTCCAGTCCTAAGAGCTCCTGACTACAGCCAAAACTTCATTGTGCAAACTGATGCTTCCAATACAGGTATAGGTGCAGTCCTGAGTCAGCTGGATGAGACAGGTAGGGTGCACCCCATCTGCTTCATCAGCAGAAAGCTGAAGGAACCAGAAACAAGGTGGGCAACCATTGAAAGAGAATGTTTCGCTATTGTGTGGTCACTGAAGAAGTTTAGACCATACTTTTATGGATCTACTTTGTGATTTAGACTGACCACAAACCCTTGAGATGGTTAACGCAGATGAAGGGGGAGAATCCTAAATTGTTAAGATGGTCAATCAGCCTACAGGGGTTTGATTTTAGCATTGAACACAGGTCAGGGTGTAATCACCAAAATGCTGATGGTCTCTCCAGAATGTTTGACAGACTGGAGTAAGGAGATTTATCCAGGGGTGGATTAAATCCTCCTGTCCATTAGTCTGGGTGGGTGGGGGCAAGTGTTAGGGAGAATTCTCATAAATGTGCTAATTCCCTTAACCTTAGAGACCCCCAGCAACTTTGCTGGATGTTGAGGACTTGATTTTTTTCACCTGGAAAGAGTATGAGCCTTTTTTCCCACTCTTTCATGTCATGTGTTTTTATGTGTGTTTTACACTTGTGTTCTTTGAATATGGGGTTTCAGATAACTCCTTAGGCATCTTTTCATGTGTGTTAGACAGCACATTCAGTGCAGTGACACAGGGATGTCTATTAGACTTCCCAAAGGGTTAAATACCTTCTCTGGGATAAACTACTGTTTCCCAGAGAATGTAAAGTGAAATTGACTTTACTAGTCTTTCCATATTCCTAGACCCATCACACACCATCTTACAATGGAGTCTTGGAGGGGTTACCTTGTATCCCCTGTGCCTAAATACTCATGTAGCAGTAGTCAAATGCTACCTTCTCCTATTGAAAAGGCTAGTGGCAGTGGTTTTACAATGAACTACCATGATTTGTCCCGAACGTGAACACCGGTAGCTAAAAATCACGGGAGCCATGTTTTTCAAGATGGCGCCTTAAGGCCCTTTGTTTAAACGGATCCCGGTCTTCTTTTCTCGCCGTTTCTTTTTGGAAAGGTCCTTCTAGTGTTTGTTCCCTTTGTCCTTTTGCCTTTGGCGGGCTTCAGGAGTGAAGACTGCCTCTGGCATCTGAGTGTCTGGGGTGGGCAGGAAGTGATGGAGGTGCCCGAAACCCCCTGTGCTTAGTCTCCTAGGAGACCCAAATGCACTCTGGCGTGATTGGCTGGCTGACTGTCTGGCAAGGACAGCCACGTTGCTGGGTGAGTGACAGCTAGGATGGAATGAAAGGGAGAGAACTGTTTAAAAGGCGAGTCCCTTGGACTGGAAAGCAGAGTCGATCACTGGACCGAAAGAACCGAAGACAAGCTGGAAGAGGGTGGCTGCTGCAACTCCTGGACCGTTGGTTTGCCCGGTGAAGCCCTGCTGCAGGCCCGAATTGCCAAACTCCATTCGACAGAGAAGCTCCTTCAAGGACGGCTTCTTCCTTTGAGTTGGTGGGACCAATCAACTCATAAGACCCACGGATACTTTTCTCAAGGCTGGTTAGGAGTAATCAGGGAGAGGGTCACCAGTTTGTGTTCTTGAATCTACAGTTACTGGAACTGAAGTGACTCCATCTTGTTTTCTTTCTTCAATGATCCTGTGCAGTGCAGGAGTCCCCCGACATCCTCCCTCTTGTCCCCATGACTGAAGCTCAGGAGCAGCAAGATCTGCAGGAAATGCCAGGAACCAACAACTTCAGCAGCATTTGTTTCTTCATACAAAGGTACTGTGCCAACCAGATTGAGAGAACACCACTCTTGCAATGAAAGTTCGTGAAACCTTCCCAACTTGCAGGCCTAATCAGCTTGTGACCCCACAAATGATCCTTTTTCACCTAAACTACTTCTAAGAACTTTTGCAAAGACTTTACTGTTTGATACCAGAACTGCTCTTTCCTATCCAAAACACTAGACCATTGACTTTGGCCTAGGCCTATTGACTTGAATTGAACTCTTCTGGTGAACTGAAACTATTTGCACTGTTTAACAAGTATATTTGATCTATTCTACTTACCTTATCCCTTTTGCTCACTTCTAAGTAACTGAACTGTTATTTTGCTCCTACATCAGTGGAGCTCAAACTGTCTCATAATCTTACAGTTTTGTATTGAAGTGTATTTGTTTATAATATTAAGTTGCCTCCTTCTAGTCAAATGTTTTCCAAGTGATTGTGTAATAAATTAATACATGTTTTACCAAGAAACCTTGAGTATAAGTGTCTACTTGAACCACTGTGATTGAAAGACCTCTGTGTACTGCTCACATTCACTCTTGAGATAAGTCTGGCTGCTCAGCTTGCTACCAAAAATGGTGTGGTACACACTTATACCAAAGATCGGTTTGACTTGCACTTGTAGTCCTAATTGTATCTGGTGGTCCCAGAGGGTACTGCATGCAATTCGGCCTAACAGAGTGCAATTAAAGGTAATCTATATCCTGTGAAAAGAGGGTTATAGTAGGATAATATGTTTTGAAGTTATTGCCAAATTTAAAATTGGTTACTGTTGTCCGCCTCTTTTTTTCTTTCCACTCGTTGGCAGAGAAGATAAAAGAGAAATCTACTGAACGTTTCTTCCTTCTAGTCTGCCGTATAAACAGATGGTGCATCTTCTTTCTCTAGTGGGAATCTTATCACCTCACCAATATTGGAACGGATGGCTTTCCATGGCTGGGCTCGGCTGCTACATGTGCATTTCAAAGGGACTGCTAGGTGGGCTTTGGGGGCAGGCATTAAGGGGACAATTAGAATAGAAACATTTTGATCAGTGGGAGACCATAGTGGGTTGAGTACAGAGTAAACAGTGTTTTTTTAAGTCAGTATTAACTTTTCATCCAGAAGAAGTTGAGAGTGCAAGCCACATTCAGGTATCTGACTGAGCCACCTGCTGCTTGACACAACTGGCTATCTTCTGAGTCTGTACAGACTACAACATCAAAACGCTTAGACAGAATCTGCTGTAAGAAGTGCCAATAAACCTGCTTTAGTGTTTTGAGACTGCTTAAGAGACTAAGGGCCTCATTACACGGTAGGCGGTAAAAATCGCCAATTACCTGCATGGCGTTATTAGTGTGTCCGCCCTCGCAAGAGGCCGCAAATTGCGTGCCATTACGAGATCACGGGCACGAGCCTACTGCCATGCCGGTAATGAGCCTACCACCATGCCGCAAAAGTCCCCAAAAAGTCCCTTAACGGCATTGTCGAAAGCGCTGTTAGCACTTCCGACCTGCCGCCACATGCAAATAGCGGTCTTTGCAAATAGCAGTGACTGTAATTTTGCGGACCCGGAAATAGCGTCATCGTACCGGAACGGGAAAGAGCACGGCAGCCATCTTTAAAAACACAATCCATTGCCATACTCCTTATCCAGGACACCTTACCAGGAACCACGTTGGAAAATATACCAAGGAGACCGTTAAGATGCCCAAGGCCGTTAAAAAATCATATGAGCGGCAACGCAAGGAGAAATTTAGCAAGGAGGAGTTCCTTATGCTCACGCAGACACTAACAGACAATGCTCAGTTGGTCTTCAATAACGAAATGCATCGGAAGACCATTGTGAAGAAGAGGGCCATCTGGGAAGAGGTAGCCCACAAGGTCAGCGCGGTAGGCACCACAACCCGCACAGTCAAAGACTGCCGAAAGAGGTGGGATGACCTCCGGCTCCGTGTGCGGAACATTCTATCCGTTAACCGCAACCTGGCTACGGGCACAGGAGGAGGCAGTGAATCGCCAATCAAGCTCACTGAGTGGGAGGAGACGTGTGCATCAACTGTCGGGGTGGAATCCATCGAGGGAGTTGGACAAATGGAGCATGGCGTGGCCATTTCGTCTGATGGAGGTGATTGTATGCATCAAACAATGCACAGTGAAGTGTGATGTTCCCCCCAATCATGTGTCCATATGAATGCCGTGGATCCAGCCACAAACAAACATGCATGCATCATCACATACCCGTACAACACAGAGCCATTCATGCATGACCCACCCAACATCCCCATTATCTGCATCCACACTAAAGAGCCCTAAATGCATAGAACGGCACGACGTATTCATTTAGCTCAAGGCAGGTCGACCCATGACTGATGGTTTTCAACATTTCTCACCCGTACAGGATCACACACTGACACTGAGGAGGCACGCACTTCCACACCTGCTCCCACATCCAGCAAAAAAGCCAGAAGGGATGCCACAGGGGACACCGCCACATCCGCAAGGGCAGCCAGGACGAGTGACCGTGACCACAGGGACAAAGGCAGCCGGAACACCAGTTGCACGCATCCACAGGCCACGCCTGCTCCCGTCGTGGCACCCACGGAAGTGTGTCTCCCAGCAGCTAAGGGCAGCATCGAGGGAATGCACTCTGCTGCCACCAGCTCAACGGGTGAGGTAGCAGCCACTGCCCCACCTTCAGATGAGGAGGAAACACCTGCCATTGATGCTGATAGCCAGAGCCCCAGACCAACAAGCCATTTACTGGCAAGCCTGAGGTTCTCTTCAGGTCCGGGTAGTCATGGAGAATCACCCACCCCTGAAGGGCCATGGAGCCCCCAGATATCCTCTCCTGATGCAAGTGCAATGGGTCTAGGTGCATCAGCCATCCCACCAGCACCTACCATGCGACATGACCTCTCGTCCATCTTTCAGAGGCAGACCGAGATGAGTGGCCTAGTAGGGCAACATGTGGCAGAGACAGCCCGCCTGAGGGAGGACATTGCTACACTTGCACAGCAGATAAGGGAGGGCATGGAGGCATGCACCAACCGAATCTGCAGTGAAATGGCCCAACTGCGGCAGGCCATGAACCGCATAGCAGACGCTATTGAGTGTCGGTGCCCACTCACGGCCCAGGAAGAACCAGGCCCCTCCTCGTCTGGGAGTTCACGTCATACTAGTCCCCTACGCCGGTCTATGCGGAACCTGCAGTGCACAGCTTCACAACCACCAGATGACGATGCAGGCACTGGCAAATAGGGCCACCAAGATTCGGGTGCCACATGTGGCGATGGACCCATTCACGCCATGAGACTCACCTGGGAGTGTTGAGGGGGAGGGGGGTAAGGGTGTATTTGGGTGTGTTGTGGGGGGAGGGGGGTAAGGGTGTATTTGGGTGTGTTGAGGGGGAAGGGGGGTAAGGGTGTATTTGGGTGTGTTGAGGGGGGAGGGGGGTAAAGGTGTATTTGGGTGTGTTGAGGGGGAAGGGAGGTAAGGGTGTATGTGGGTGTGTTGAGGGGGAAGGGGAGTAAGGGTGTATTTGCGGAGTTGGGGTAATGCACTTTGTATCACATTGTGTTCAATATACACTGTTCTGAGTTTGAAACCCAAGCGTGGTCTCCATTATTGTGTATGTGTCATTCATTGTGGACAGGGTCCTTTGTGGGCCTTGAAACATGCACCAGGGCAACAATTCCCATCTACGTCCATGCTATTTCACCTTGGTGCATGATGAGATTCCAGAATCAGATGCTGATGCACATCGTGTGCCTCCTTGGCACTGCCTCTTTCATGTCCTGCCGGGGCATTCCACCCACACTCACCCCCAGCCACATCATACTCTTCTGGTGGTTGCATGTCAATTTCAAGTGGCATAGGCACATTCCATCATATGCACATTTTGTGATGCTCTACACATGCCATGGTTGTCTTTGCCACTTTCACGGCGTACAGGAGTGCCACACCCAGGCCGCTTAGGCAGCGGAGCACTGTCATTGGATGGATGTGCAATATTGTTGTCCTTTTCCTGACGGTTCTGTGGGTTCCGTACAGGGGTTACGAGCCACCTCCTCAGTGGATAGCTGTCATCGTCTGTATGGTGTGAGGAATGGGTACCTGTTATGGCTCACCTCTGGTGCTGGCTGTTGTTGTTGGTGCTGCACTGCTATCATGTACTCCAGCCCATCATGTCATGCTGCTGCTATTGGGACCATCTTGGTGTGGGAAGTGGTGTGGTGTGCTCTTTTGTGCTGCCTGTCTCCATTGCATACACCTGTGCTGATTGTGTCCACCTTTGGCAGATGGGTACACTGCTCAGGTCTCTTAACGGGTGTTTTTCGATGCCGTTACTTGCGCCATGCCGGTAAGGGGTTTTTAGGTGTTTTCCATGCCGCTAATGCCATGTCCGCATGGCTTGTGATGCCCTGGTATTAGCGCCATGGCGCTAATTCCGGCATGGGGGTTGCGCGCACACGGACTTGCCGCTATTAGTGGCACCGTAATTAACGGGTGTGCTAATAGCGGTGGGTCCAGGTCGTGATTGGCTTGGGAAATTACCGGTACCGGTAATTCATTACCGGTACCGGTATTCCCTTACCGCACAACGTGTAATGAGGCCCTAAGACTGTGAGCCTATGGACTATGTGACCCATTCCAAGGAATTCCTTCATCTCCAATCCTATGCCCTTGGGTCCTAAAGACTGCTAAGTTCACATTACCCTACATTACCTAAAAGACATTTTTCGATTAACCAAATTTCTTATGCATGTGTAACTATGCGGTCACATACTTCCTTTGCCAAATGATTTGAAGTGGTTATATTTATATTGTGACTTGCAAAAGTTGACTGTGGTGGAACCTTAACTTCCAAATGCTCAGTGCTTTCACATACTCTGCCAATACACTTGATAAAAGTTGCAACAGCTTTCGGCACATACACAGAATCAATATCTCGCTTCTGAAGCTGATTATATAGAATGTCAACATGGGGCATTATGTTGTTGAACAAAAAAAGGAATAAAAGGAACTCCCTCTCTTTCAGAGTTTTAATTAATCCCCGGGCCTAACACTGAATAACTCCCTCAAAAACATCCAGTTTTTCAATGATCTCAAAGCATCTATGGAGTGAGTCAATGTGCTGAAATATGGACTCACTATCTGAATATGGCAGCCCCAGCGAGTGCGCAATGGTCTTGGAAGTCTTTTATCCAAAACCTCATCTAGAACTTCGGTTGTTTTTGGAGAACTTGGAAAAAAAATTCAGAAGCCAAAAGAAAAGAAAATTCTAACTTGTGCTATTTTTAAAAAGCTTGTTCCATGACGTGGGCAAGCTGGTATGCATAGCAATGTACATAATACGCATTTGGATACACTTCAGTTAATTTCTTTTGGACTCCACCAGACACCCCACTCATCACACTTGCGCCATCATATGTTTAAGCAATTACTTTCTTTTTGTGACAATGTTCTGGGAAAACTTTGTTCAATTTTTCTATTAGGGCAGCAGCAATGGTTTCCGTCAGATGAGTAAATCCATAAAACCATTCAACAATTCTTAATTGTTTATCAATGTAGCGATAGACTGCACAGACTGAGTCTTAGTGGAAACATCAGTTGTATCAACTTCCTGAAAGGCCACATCATCTGTGCGTTTTGACTGTTCTACAATGATCTCTCTAGTAACTGTGAGCATGCAGTATAGCAGCTCATTTTGAATTGTTTTGCAAGTGTCCTTCAATACTGTTGCATTCTTTAAATGCATTTCCATTGCACTGTCTATGCTGGATACAAAAACAGCCAGGCCTCTAAATACATCAGGATTCAAAGAATCTTCAGTTTCATCATGACCACTTAAAGCTAATTTGATTGTACCACAAAAGCACACAGAGTAAATTAACTTTGACAAGATGTATTGGTTTTTATCCACATCCTCATAACTGATGAACCCATATGCATGCATCATTGTAGGCTGAACACCGACCCTCACCCGAAAAGATTGGTCTCACAACATTTTGTCAAGTGTTGGCAATAAAAGGGCTTAGGATTTTTTTGTACAGATATGGTTATGCAGATAAACAAATAATCACATATCATAATAATATCATACTTTTGGGCACCGGGTCCTGAGGTTACCCCCTCTGGCCCGGGCCGCCTTCTCATGTCCCACGACTCGTTGTGGAAACCATACAGTACCCTGTACTTCTTTTCCTTTGTTCTTCTCCCTTATTTGTAGGGTGGGAGAGTTTTGTGGTAAAGAAGCAAAGTGTGGAAGACGCTGAGTGAACAGCGAACCTCCTGTCAGTTTGGGTCCCCGTTCAGGGTCCACAAACAGATTGTGTTCTCTTAGAGCATTCTGCTCTTATTTATAAGACCCAGGGAAGCCCTGGGTCTTTGATGTGTATAGTAGTGGGGGCTGTGCGCCAGCCCCCGGCCGGATAGCCGACATGTCTGGCCCCCGGAGGAGGGGGCAGGTCTTTGAACCTGGGCCCTGCGTGCTTGTTGGTTTTCAGTAGGTGCTTAGCACCTTGTTGTTTGGAGGAAGGATGAGGCGCTTGTTCACACCTCACCCTTCCTCGGCTTTGTGTGACAGAGACTGCGTGTCTCTGTGCTTGTTGTGGAGAGGGGCAGGCATGGGGGCGGGAGCTGCCCCTCTCCTAGCCTGCCGGATGGTAACATCATTTACTCTGCTCGCCTTGGCCGGCCCTTTGGCATTGCCCATTATACTTCATCACGCTCCAACAACAGGTATTGTCCAACTGTGTTGCAATGTCAACACTTCCTAACATGGACAGCTGTAATATATTCTCAATGTGATTTTTGCATGATTCACGTCTCTTGCTTTTTTCAGACATATGCTCTAAGTCTGTGACTGCTGTTTTCGTCTAGACCGGTTCACCTCTAAACAGCAGGCAGGGGAAGCAGAACAAAGACTGCTTAGCAATGCTAGCAGGGAGTAAAGTCTTCTTTTCATACCAGCCCATGGAAAAAGTGCATGTGTATGCCTTACCCCTATTTGTTGCGGACTTTGCAATGATTGAATCTGGCCCAATGGTTTTGAGGGCAATTATCCACTGAATACATTTTCAGCAAGAGTGATAACTGTTAATAAGCTACATATGATGTAAATCGTTCTATTGGATCATGTAGTAACTGTTCAAAGGTATGCTCTTTTATAACACAGAAGTATAGTGTGTCAGTACTATGCACAGATAACATCTGCAATTACACACAACTCAGCTGTACTTGTCATGAGTTAACTAACATAGATGCCCATTAGTAACTGTGACACCAGCCACATCTTAAGTATTGGAGCTTGTTTGGGAAATTAGTGCTTATGGTAGAAATGAGGCAAGATTGTTATCTTAATACTGTTCTAAAGAAACATTGTTTACAATTGAGAGAAATGCACTTGGATTTTTCCGACTGCATCACCTCCCCTACCCCTTCCAAGCACTGTTGGAGTAATGGTAAAGAAAGAAGGCATTCTGGCATTTCAAAGGTGGGGAGAGTTCCCAGCTTCAAAATTGAAATCACTGTATACCATTCAACTGTAAGATACCAGGACATCACAAGGTAAGTGGGAACAGACACCCCAATCCTATCCTTCTGAACCAGTTTCCAAATGGACAATAAGTTTGCTTCTGTTCACCCATATGCAGGTTTTTTTAGAATTATATGTATTGTGACTTTCCATTTTCACATGCAACCCTCTCAGCTAGCCACAGATAGCATTTTTTAGTATGTACTGTCCACTTTAGCCCACACAACATGGGCTTTATTTCTACATGTTTATATAGCAAGGTAGCTGTTTGCCTTCTTTACTAAAGAACCCAAACAGACAGAGTTGGAGTGCCCTGAGCATCCAACCCTACAAAGACCGATGGTAGCTCACCTGGCTTGTCATTCTGGAGAATGGTCACTCCAATTGACTTCTTCTCTGGCACTGGCAAAACAAATATCTGGAAGGGGCAGTATGGAGGTTGAAGTCCAATGTTTTTAGTTCACAATTATTAACCTAGACTGGTATTTGTTCATGCAATGTGTTTTCAATGGTCTGCAAAGAGAAAGTGAGAGAGATTGATCTGAGAAAGGATAACACAAATGAATTAAATGAAATTTATCAGAACAGCATTACATTGTTCTCGTCTGCATGAAGTGTGAATAGCTTGCATTTCAAGAATGGGCAATGAGGCAGCGAAAACGCAAAAACAGACAGGATTACTAATCCTATCCCCCAGGAGAGACTCTAGTAAAGGTGGAGAGACTCTAGGGAAGGTGTTTGGCCAGGTTAATGATTGAAATGGTGAGATTGGATGAATGATTGTTTACAAATTTGTAACCCGGCGTCCTGAAAGCGTGCATGAGATCACAAAGAAAGAAGCACTGTGAAGGACACTCCTCATGAAAGTTAGAGGTTGGTGCTGGAGAGCTTTATAAGTCCAGAAATACGAACAATTTGAGATTGCACGGCCACTTCTCGGAACTTCTTTGATGGACAGCGGTTACATTTTGTTTATGTGACGTACAAGACCGAGGTGGGTAACTAATCAGTGCACCTCATGAAGATCGCTCTGACGTACATTGTGCTACTTTAGGCTTTCCAGATTAAATCAAATTAATCTGCACTGTACACAGAGGAAAATCAACTCTCTGCGGCACACTGGTTCCAGTCGGTAGGAAGATGCATAGCTTCACAGTTTTCAAAATGCAACTGAAAATTACCTTGCTTAAAGAGACCTTTGTACTGATCAGCTGTGCTGGCCAAACTTAATCCTGTAATCTCTTATATTGAAATTTAGAACACAGCGTTTTCATCAGTTACATACTAAGTCACAGCGAATGCCCCCTACACAGTGGGCAGATTGGACTTTATTCCCCCCCGGCCCCCCTTGAAATCTTGGGGAACAGGAGACAGTTCATTCTCACAGCAGTCCTTAAGTGTCTATGTCAGACATTAAGGAGAGAGTTAAATGCGTGTAACATTGAAGCTGCACCAGAATAGTCTCATTAGAATGTGTAAACAACTTAGATGCCCTCACATAAGAACATTTGCCATTCCCCAAAGTCTCTGATGTTACCTCCTCTCCCAACATTTGAAGGGTTAGCCTCCCTTCTCACCGAAATGTCCTGCCTTATGTACAAAAAAGATTAAGTAAACACCCAGAACAACTTAAATATTATCCAAAACTCCCCTCTACCATCTGCCATTCTACCTGTATCCATTTTGCAGCTTTTGCTGTAATATTTTTGTATGCACTACCACTGAATATTGAATTATGAGGTCACATTTGGCCTTCATGCAGTGGCGCCCTCACGCAGGAACATCACTGCAAGCCATCACACATGCTACGTTCTGTTAACAGAACCATCGGTTCGTTTTCAGTGTAACTGCTGGATCCGCTGACTGAAATACTAATGTGGACAAGTGGGTACATTGTAGCACCAGAAGAATGAACTATTTACTCGATGCAGCAGAAACAGCCATTTGAGGTGAAGGTTAATATTTGAGGCTGAAATAGTCTGACAAACAATGATGGCTTTTTTAATGGTAGAAATGAGCAGGCCAGTCACATACCAGGTGACATGCTAAAAGCTGTCGAGGTTATTTTTTGTAACTTTCTATTGTTCATTGAGTTAAAACTGGACTGCTGCTCAGACTGATTATCTCATGTGATAGAAAGGTATACAGTGCTGGAACAATTTGGATGTTGTTGGGAGATTTAACTGTTATTTGAAGCTACCCACTGAGACTTTAAATACATCCCATATATATATAATTGTATCTGCAGATGACAGCTGTAATATGACTGTCACTTCAGATGCTTCCCAGTGAACACTAATAGCAGTAGGCAAATGGCTTATTTTCTTTCTTTGAAAGAATTCAAATAGATTCAAGGCAGATAATTGGTTTCAACAGCGCTCATTTTGAATTAAAGCAGCTTCATGTGCGACTTCATAATTCATTTAGGGAGTCAGTTTTGAAATTAGTTTTGTTCACAGATTCACATGGCATTAAAGGAAATGTTTGAAAACGTGCCAATTGTTGTGTGCCCTCAAACCAGGGGTTCCTTTATCTACTGTGGTTACATTAGCATTTTCTTTTAATGAGAAAATGATATGAATGAACTGAAGTAAGACCTTCGTAATGATCCCAGAATGAAGCGAAGCACATTAAAGAGGCCTGGGTACCCCCCCCCCTTTTTCGTACGGATCCTACCATTAAAGATAATAGCAATGGTGGACCACTTCCTTCTTGGTGCCCTGGCCTACCATATGTCCCAGTCCAACCCTGGACAGCTGCATGTCCTGGTTGAGAGGCTCGGGGCTTGGCGAGGAGACACTCACATCACATTCTCTCTCTCTATCACTAGACAAACATTACACATTCCACCAAAATGAAGCATTTGGTGGTGAGATGGCAGTACAGAGGGCAGTATGATGAAAGAGGATGTTAAAAGAAGCCTTCCCCCACATGTCCCACATGTTAACGACAAGACCCCACTCCCTGCAGGGCCTAGCAACAAATGATTCTAATGGCCCTGGGCGCAGGAGCAGAATAATCTCTCACCTGGGAACTTAGCCTCGTTTGAAGAGAGGCGCCCTTTTATCTGGCAGCCCACGGGAAGGGCCATCGGGAAGCATAGCATAAGGGTGGCAGAACTAGCAATGCTGATGTGGAAACAAGGCCCGAGCAGACAAGGAAACCAAAGCCGGCCGCGTCCCACCACAAGGAGCCACAACAACAATTGCTATTTATATCGTGCGCACGGGGCACTGCAGGCTGGCGCAAATATGTATATAATTACCTTTAAGTTGTCGAATGGCTTGATTGGGAAATGTGAGGTTCAGTGAGTGGCCGGTGTGTCAGTCAGTCAGGAGCATGCCATTGACTCCTTGGGAACTCTAGACTTTTCCTTACAGGCCATTTTCACTTAGCGGCTGGTTGTGAAAACATAAAAATTGCTATGAGGCGGGAAGCCCAAAGGAAACACACCAACACAGGTTACAAAGAACATACAAGTGCTTTATTTAAAAGCTACAACAGTTACCAAAGTCAATTGACAAACGGATAGCTATTCGGCTCTCAGAGTAACGTAACAAACTTCAACGAAGGTTCGATGCATTAGTAGAGAGACCGTACATTGGAATATTTGGGTCTTTTATATGTTTTGTCCAGCCTTTGGCCAACCCTCTCGCGGGTTAACCATTCTTGGGATCAGGCCTAGAGTTCCTTGCCAGGTCAATCCTATAATTTATGCGTTTTGATCAGTTTCGCTGATACAGTTGTTCATTTACACATAGGTCAGCAATAGGACAAGGTCTCAGTTCGCAACCCCGACAAGTGGCCTGCAGGCATATTAATTATTCGTGTGTGCGGAGGTCACAACGGCCAGAATCTCGCTCAGAATATCATTCAGCCTCCATTTTGATGTTCTGGGTGACTTCCACATTTACAAGAGGACCTAAAATGACGGCTAAATCCAAGATGGCGACTTACATTACTTTTCGTTAAGGTCAAGACCTTGCCGCGGAGTCTATTCACATGATATTTTAGATGACTTGGCGTAGGCCAATACACATTCATTTTACTGCGATAGGAGGCATAATATTATTTCAATTCCAACAGACCCTCCTTTTGGCCTATGCCAAGTGCTAATATCATTTCTAATACTTTTGCAAATAACTCCATGCATTGTCATCCATACATCCCGAATCATTGTCTGTAATATCTATAGCCATTAGGTCGTTCATCAGAACCTCTTGTAACACAAACTCTTTAGATGCTGTATCCGGGGCATATATTCTATGCCCTATTGTGCTCACTGCTTGGGCACAACATCCCCCTAGCATTCCACATATACTCGGAAGACATTGAAAACAGCAACAAAGGAATAGCAGGATCCCCAATATAACCAGAATGACAGAAAGCACCTTCCAGCCCCAAGATCGTAAAGAATCCCAAAACCAGGTGCTAAGATTCCAATCTCCTACAGGGATATGTACTTCAGGACTAAGGAGATGTAAGCTCTGTATTGCTTTAAAAATTGTCGGCGAAGAATCTGGTACGAAAACACAGCAAGCGGACCCCACCAATTTGCATACTCCACCTCGTTCTGCCAGAATGACATCTAGTGCCATCCGATTTTGAAGTGCTACCAATCTTATTGCTTTTTGTTCTAGTGTCATATTGTAGAGTATATCCGTGGTCCGGTTGATCGTTCTCTCCAGTACCCTTGCTAATCCCCTAATGTTCTCAGAGTTTGTTATCTGTCCCCAAAAGGGCACAACTGATTTTGCTATATCTCCCAATACTTGCCCAGCGGTATCTCTGTTCTTGTCCCGCCGTGGGCGAGCCTTAGAAACCTCCAATGTACTAGCTACAAATACCCCGGGTAACAGGATTCCTAAATAACAGGTTCCCTGCCAATCCTTGGGCAACCAGGGAAATGCTAAACTACCACAAACAAAATAAACAGGCCCCCCTACATACAGTGGCCTGTTTTCTCCAGTCAAATTTACAATGTTCACACAACCTTCAAAATCTCCCATTGGCCGAGTGCCATTTCTTTGTACACAAAAGGGGACTGAATCAGGGCTATGATTTATAGAGTAGGAAGGAGGCAAGGCGTCCTTATTGCCTATCGGAGCCATTTTAAAGGAAATTAGAGTTTGAAAGGGAAGAGATAGTTTATCAGACGGCCTAATAGAGGCAACGTTAGGTTTACTTCTATTCGCGAACAGCGAGCATCCCAGGGGAGTCAATTCACGTTTCTCAAAATCATTCAAATTAGTTCCATCAAAGTTCCCCGAGATGCTATCATTCCACCGGCCAAAGAATAGTGCTCTAAGAGAGGCATAGCAAGCAGTCATTAAAGGTAAAGGGTGAATATACCATCCTAGCCCCTTGTTCCCATGTTGCGGTAAATGAGTGCAAATCCAACAATTACTCTTATTAAAAATGGCATGTGTTGCATTCATTACTATCATAAAGGTGTTATTATGATACTTTTGTCTATGTTGGGAGTCTCTAGGGGACAGAGTGTGAAGGTGTACAGAGGGATTCAAAGCAGTTGGTACAATTTCGATTGGTAGTAGAGGTTTTAGAGGGTAAATTTCTTCAAAGTACCAAAGTCCTACAGCGGTGATTGCAAAAATACCAATTATCATTATCAAAACACAGCAATACGTTTTCGGGGCCCAGGTGCATTGTTAATTGTCCAAGTTGGTCACCCATCTATTCACAAGTCCAGTGCGGGGAGCAGCAGGGGAGGTGGCAGGCATTGTAGTTCCTCAATCGACGACCCCAATGTTCATTGCTGGCGACGCTACGGTCGCGTGATTTCTTAGTCCTTCCCAACCCTAGCCAGCAGAATCCCTTTTTTTCCTTTTGTTCAACAGAAACTTTCTTATACAAAAGAAAAACTTTCAACCACTTCTCTTTTCCAAACGCACGGAAAGACCCGTGCCGTAGTTCTATTTCCTTTGTCGAAGGTTGTACCTGGTGGTACCCAAGACTGTTTGATCCGAAAATAAGGTGTCGTCACTTCCTGAGGGAAGCGACGTATCAGAGGCGACGGAAGTCGCAGAACTTGAAACAGTGTTTTCCGGAAGTGATTTTTTCAGAGAGTGCGGAGACGAAATGGACTGTTCCCAAAAGCTCCACGGGCTCAGAGAAATTCTCAGACGCACTCACAGCGTTGTTTGCTACTCCAAGATCAGAGACTGTAGCATCAGGGAGGGGTTCTGCTTCTTCTATAACGTGTGGCGTCGGGTGAGGAAGTTTCTTGACATGCGTCGCGTGGATCCAGTGTTTCTTCCCAGCCACCCGCACTGCTGTCCGGGTGACCAACAGCACCTGGTAGGGTCCCTTCCAGCGAGGAGCGAGGCAGGAAGGCCTTTCGTAGGCCTTCACTAGGACCCAACTTCCAGGCTGAATATCGTGTCCTGGGCCCGTAAAACGTACAGGTAAAGCTGAATAGACCTGGTGATAAATGAAATACAGGTTTTTAGTTAACTGGTTACAGTAGTCTACAAGCAATACATTTTCCACCTCTCTCAGGGTTTTAGGCTTTGGGAGACCCCAAATGTTAGCAGGCCTCCCCATTACTACCTCAAATGGAGAAAGCCCAGTCTTAGTTTGAGGTGTGGTACGCATAGCTAATAATACAATAGGTAAGGCATCTGGCCATTTCAGCTTGGTATCGGCACATGTTTTTGCAAGCTTATTCTTTAAGATACCATTATGTCTTTCCACCAACCCAGCACTTTGAGGATGTCTGGCTGAGTGAAATCGTTTCTCAATATGTAACGCTGTGCATATCTGCAAAATTACTGCTGCAACAAAATGAGGACCGTTGTCCGACCAAATTACCCTTGGGAGCCCAAATCGAGGAAAGAATTATTTTACCATAGCCTTTGCAGTGGTCATGGCAGTAGCATCTTTAACGGGGAAAGCCTCAACCCATTTACTAAAAGCACAAATAATTACAAGAATATATTTTAGATTGTTACACCGTTCCATCTCAGTAAAATCAAAGTGAATGACCTCGAAGGGAACAGAAGGGGGCTCAAAGCTTCCCCTTGGAGTTACTGTCCCCTTTGCCACATTGTGCTGCAAGCATATCATACAGTTCCGGACATGACGTCTTGCAGTCTCCGGAATCTTGTTATTCACCCAGACTTGTTCTAACATTTTCGTGATCTGCTGAGCACACACATGTGGTGGACCGTGTGCCATCGTAACCATTGCCAGTACATATGAATCAGGGAGCAACCATTTTCCTTCAGATGTATCCACCCAACACCCATCATCATCTAGTTTCCCCATTCCTTCGGCCCACCTTTTGGATTCTTCTGTTGTGGCATCAGTTTGAATATCTCGCACAGACCCAATACCTTCATTCATTACATAAGCATCTTTCATTTCCCTCAGAGCATACATGTCCGTGCTAAGGTCTGTGGCCGTTTGCCTGGCTATCAGGTCCGCAAAAGCGTTCCCTTTTCCCACTTCATCTATGACCTTACGATGTGCTGCACATTTCATGATCGCTAACTGCCTAGGGAGCGAGAGTGCCAAGAGCAATTGCACTATCAAGGGGCCATGCTGAATCTTGGTCCCATGTGAAGTCAGGAACCCTCTTTCTGACCAGAGCCTCCCAAAGTTGTGAGCCACCCCAAAGGCGTACTGGCTATCAGTATATATATTTACTATACGCCCTTCGGAGAGTTCACAAGCTCGGGTCAATGCTATAATCTCTGCGGCCTGCGCGGAGCTATACGAAATTCTCTTAGTTTCAACAACTTTACTCAACGTAGTAACTGCGTAAGCAGCTGTAGATGTACCATCTGGAAGTTTGAAGCAGGAGCCATCACAAAACAGCTCCCCTTCTGCATTGTCCAAAGGAGTATCTATAAGATCTATCCTGCCCTTCGTTTCTTGTTCAGTGGTATACAGGCAGTCAAGTAATTCTTCGTCACCGCAAACAGTGTTTTACGGGAAAAGGTAAGAGTTCAGCCAGATTAAGAACACAACACCTCTTAATTTGAATGTGAGGGGCAAACAGAATTAATTCATACCTTGTTAGCCGTGCAGAGGTGAGGTGTTGAGTTTGGGTTTTGTTCAATAGGATATCTACAGAGTGAGGTACCATCAAAATCAAATCATGGCCTAGGACCATTCCCTCACTCTGTTTTACAGACGCGGCAGCAGCAGTGACAGCTCGCAAACATCTTGGCAAAGCGCATGCAACAGGATCAAGGGCGGAGGAGTAGTAGCTGCACGGCCTATTCTTCCCTCCGTGTCCCTGTGTTAACACAGCCAAAGCACATCCATCACATTCATGTACAAACAACACAAAGGCCTTGTCATAATTTGGAGTACCCAGAACCGGTGCAGAGCATAACGCGGTTTTGAGAAGCTCAAATGATCGTTGATGTTCCGATTTCCATGGCAGTGGCAGAAAAATGCCCTTCTTTGTCAAAGCCAACATCGGTTTTATCACTAGCGAAAAGTTCGGGATCCACAACCTAGAGTAAGAAGCCATACCTATTAAGGCTCTGACTTCCTTCTGTGTATTTGGAACAGACATGCCAGAAATGTGTTTTATTCTTTCAGGTGTCAATCTTCTCCCCTCCTTTGACAGGAGGTAGCCTAAATAGGCGACCTCCTGACAACAATATTGAAATTTTTTGAGCGAAGCTTTATGACCATTTTTAGCTAGATGAACAAGCAACAGTACAGTGCCTTCTTTACAAGCACTTTCAGAGTCTGCAGCTAAAAGCAAATTATCGACATATTGAAGCAGTGTACAAGTAGGTGGCAATTCAAGGGTGTCGAGCTGCTCTTTCAAAGCTCTACTATAAATGCTTGGACTTTCAGTATACCTTTGAGGTGCCCTAGTAAATGTAAATGAACGTCCCCCCAAGGTGAACGCACACAAATATCTACTTTCCTTATGTATCGGAATGCTAAAGAAAGCATTTTTTAAATCCACAACGCTGAAGTGCGTAGCCGTAGCAGGGATCATTGTCAATATCGTCGTTACATCAGGCATGATTGGAAATTGTGGGGCGACAACTCTGTTAATAGCACGAAGATCAATTATGAACCGGTATGGGATTGCATTATCGCCTTTCTTATATACAGGCAAGATCGGACTGTTACACAAACTACCTGTAATCTCCTCAATCACCCCACGATGCACAAAATCGGAGACAATGCATTTCAAAGCACGCTCGCCCTCAACTGATATTTTATACTGCGGAATGCGTGGTAGTTTAACTCCATGTTTCAAAACTATTTTAACGGGCTCAATCTGTAGTACCCCAACATCATTGTCGTAAACCGCCCATAAACATTCCGGGACAATGCTAAACTCAGGAGGCAAAGGTCGAATCAGAAAATGAGAATTAGGAAGTTGCTGTGGTGAAACCGTCAGCCGTACTCCATCAGAGGAACAATGAATTACTGCATTCAATTTCTTTAACAAATTCAACCCCAGCAAATTCTCTCCACAGTTCGAAGTCAAAAGAAAAGGGCAATGGTCCGTAAAGGGACCCAAAGAAACAGACACCGGTGAAGAAACCGGACAGACAATTGGTATACCAGAAAACCCTACGGAAACATTCGTTTGCCCTGACAGTGGAATGTTTGGAACCCGTGAATGATCAATGGAGCACTTCTGTGCTCCAGTGTCTATCAAAAACTGGTGTTCCCTATTCCCTACTAATAATTCAACGTAGGGGCCTCTCTGATTAACGGGAATAGGTGAAGTTTCCGAACCCTGATTCGGGCAGTCCTAATGAAATAGAGTATCGTCAGAAGGGAGCTCTTCAGAAAGATAGGCAGCAGAAGGGTGATCAAATATGTTCCTCGAGTCCACACTCGAGGTCTGATTTTCCCATGAAAAAGGTTGCTGAGGATCTTGCAAAAACTGACCTCTATCAGGGCCCCCTGCTCCAGGGCGGCCCCTAGGTCGTCTACCCATACTCCCAAACGCACTGTTTGACCTTTGTCGAAGGACGGGGCACTGTGCTCACCAATGACCTTCCTGGCGGCAATAAGCACATTGATTAATATTCACAGAACCCAAAGGATCATTTCCTTTTGGTAAATACTGACATCTGGTCTGTGTCATGCCTCCTCTGGGGTTTCTAACAATTCGTTGTAATAATACTTTGGTTTTCAAATCTCCTTTCCTCTTTTCTATTTTCTCCTTTTCATTATTAACACGGTTCTCATAATACTGAGCCATGTGCAAAACCTCAGATTGAGATTTTGCCTGCCAAGCGCTCTCAGAGGACATAATCTGTGACTGGATGTCGGGCAACAATCCTGCCCACTGAAGTCAGAGAATACCTGCTCAAATCTATTAAAGAATTCGCTGGCACCTTCAGTTTTCCCTTGAACACAGCCGTAAGCTTGTCCCAAATAATTATTTTCTCTGGAATTATAGTTTTTAATTTTGCGACAATTCTATCTATAAGTATTACCTGAGGTGGTTTCTCACCTGCTGGTCTTTCCCCATCAACCCTAATCATATTAGCCCACGTATCTCCCAACCCTGGCACATCGTCTATTGTCCGAACCTGCTTCCATACATCTACTGGTAGGAGTACAGGGAATAGCAAGTCAATATCACTTAAGGTGAACACAGAGGACTGCAAGACGGACTCTATCTCTTTGTAAAACCCTGTTGGGTTTTTCCTGATATCGGGAACTGATTGTCTAATAGTGTTCACTTCCTGTCGTGAAAACGGGACGTGAACGAATTGTGATACATAATGCGCAGGGATATCCACAGCGGGTGCACGAGTCCCAGCGTTAGCGGGAATCTCAAACTTTGGGACAAAGGTCGGAGGAACCTCTCTCATAGGTAACTGAGATATAGGTACCTCCGGCCGCTTACTAAGCAACAGAGCCAGGTCGAGCGTTAAGGCAACCTTCTTTCTTACACATTCTCCTTGCAGGTACTGTACCATTACCTGAATTACCTTTCTTTGCATTTCTACTGTATACTGACTATACGTGTCATATACTTCATCTGGCGGAATCGATGAATCCGAGATCCATCGAATCGCATCTTTGGTACAAATTCGTACTTCCTCAGGTGCCGATCTACGACAAGGAAGGAACCGTTTCTGTACATACATACTATCGTCTTCGTCATCTTCATCTTGTGACTTTTCAAAGACCTTCCTATACTCAAACAATCTTTCAACATGACCATATACTTTCTGCTCTGTGTCCCTCGAAAGTGCCAAAGCATTTAGATCTCTTACCCCTTGTGGAAGATCCGAATTTTGTAATCTTCCCCACATCACACATAAATGAGTCCCCAAACCTTCGATAAAACATTTTTCTCGGGAACACTGTTCAAATTAGATAATGTGGAAAAAACATCAACTTGATCACCTTTCTCCATACAGTGCTTAGCCCATGCAAACAATTCCTGTTTCTTATCTGCAGAAACAGTATTACAAGTGACAATCTTTGACCCTGCACCTTGATCAACTTCAGTCAATACGGGACCACTCGGGAGCGGAGGTGCAGGTAAATTTAATAAGGGTGCAACTATCGGCGCAGGAGGAAGGGGCGGTGCGATAGGTGGAGGAACAACAACTAGAGGAATAGTAACAATAGGTTGTGCAGGGGGAACAGGAATAACAGCAGGAACAACAGCAGGAATGGGCACAGCGCCCAGAAAGGGATTATACGGAGGTGGCGCAGAGGCACCAGGATTGCGTTCGTTTAACAATTTTTCAATAAATTCTTCAGAAACATGAAAATCTTTAGAGGGGTAAATCTTCTGGATTCCAAGTGAAAAAGCCCTATCCATATTTTTAACTGATTCTGAATGTTTTTCTTTATCATATAACAACGCTTTTTCGGCATCTGTTTTATGACGGCGTGCATGTTTATCCCTACTTTTAAGCTGCTGTAATGCTTCTTTTTTCCAATTCTGTAAAACATCAAAGGCTGCAGGTCTAGCCTTCTTTTTTAGCAAGACCGATTCTAGGTATTCAATACGGGGGATCTCAAAACTGCCATTGATTGGCCACTGAAATTAAGAGGCATGTCTGGTCTGTCTGTGCCAAATATCATTAAATACTATACTACCAATGCCATACTTACAGTACATAGTACATGCCGGCGACCCCTCCTGTGGTGCCGGACGACTAAATTCCAAAGATTGTCGATCGCTGCGGAACAGAGCCCTAAAGCAGCTAGACAATTTCCCAGGCATTTCACAAAAAATTGGTGTTACCTGGTCAATAATTGTGTCTGCAGATACAATATGCCAAATTCAAATTGTCAGGGTTAAATTAAGAGCTGGGTCACGACTGCACCTGACCAAACCTAAGGAGGACCGTACTGTTTATCAAAGAACTTACCTAACGAATTTTACCTTGTTTTTGGTGGTTTCGACAAATCTGCCCGCCTCAAAAAATGGACCCTCGTCAAGATGCCGTGTCAGACCACACGACTATCGTCCAAGGATCGGATCGTGCAGCGCTGCCGAGGTATCGCGTCTCGTTCGGTCGGGCCCGCAGAATCACACCGTCCGATCCCGGTTCGATAGTCTGCGTCAACCTTCAATGATCAGGCATCAATCTTGAGGGTCCCTATTCGGGCGCCAACTGTGAAAACATAAAAATTGCTATGAGGCCGGGAAGCCCAAAGGAAACACACCAACACAGGTTACAAAGAACATACAAGTGCTTTATTTAAAAGCTACAACAGTTACCAAAGTCAATTGGCAAACAGATAGCTATTCGGCTCAGAGAGTAACGTAACAAACTTCAACGAAGGTTCGATGCATTAGTAGAGAGACCGTACATTGGAATATTTGGGTCTTTTATATGTTTTGTCCAGCCTTTGGCCAACCCTCTCGCGGGTTAACCATTCTTGGGATCAGGCCTAGAGTTCCTTGCCAGGTCAATCCTATAATTTATGTGTTTTGATCAGTTTCGCTGATACAGTTGTTCATTTACACACAGGTCAGCAATAGGACAAGGTCTCAGTTCGCGATCCCGACAAGTGGCCTGCAGGCATATTAATTATTCGTGTGTGCGGAGGTCACAACGGCCAGAATCTCGCTCAGAATATCATTCAGCCTCCATTTTGATGTTCTGGGTGACTTCCACATTTACAAGAGGACCTAAAATGGCGGCTAAATCCAAGATGGCGACTTACATTACTTTTCGTTAAGGTCAAGACCTTGCCGCGGAGTCTATTCACATGATATTTTAGACGACTTGGCGTAGGCCAATACACATTCAATTTACTGCGATAGGAGGCATAATATTATTTAAATTCCAACATGGTAGGGGGATGCTACTTATGAATTCTTATCAGTACTTGATTAGCGCCCATTCACCATTGGTTGGATCCCTCAGAGCAGTCTGGAATATAGGTTTCCACAAAGTCCTTGGTTTTATTGCAGACATTACAGGTAGGCTTCCCATCAAAGGCCAACAGGAAAAACGTTGCTGTGGCGCTTTTTGGGAGATTGCCTCCAACCAGAGATGAACAAACCCTTCGCAATACTTTGTTTAGATAAAGCACTAAACTTGGGCGATTTGAATGTGATGTATAAAACTTGATTTTCTTTTTTTTTCTCTGCAGATGTCATCAGGTGCGGCCTGTTGTGGAGCATGGAGAATTTAACAAACAATTTAAACCAATGAGAAGCGTTCTTTAGTAGGCAGCCCGAAGTAATGAAGTAGTGAAACTTCTTGCATCACCTGGGTCGGAAGGAACTTCACCATCCGTTTCTACGTTTACCAGTGTTTTACACACCTGTGAGGGTAAACTATGCAAGAGAAGGGCTCTGAGTGGGACGTTCCATGTGTAACATTCATGTTTTATAGATGTTGCGTGCGTCCATCCCTTCCCGCTTCCCCGCCTCACCCCTACCCACAACACAGACTTGCCACCAAAGTCAAGTCTTTCACTCTTCTACACACCTCCTTTGTTTATCTGTAGAGAAAGCGCTTTGATGCCATAAACTATGGCATTAGGAGCTATACAAATGCAAGATGATGGAACATATATGCGGCCTCTGTGCCTTTAACAGAGCCCTGCTCCTCTGCCCATGCTGCAGCCGTGCACTCAAGCACCCGAACGTCTTATGACAAGCAAAGGGGGAAATAAAAGGGAATGCAGCGTCAAATAATGTGCTCGTTTTTTTGGTTGTACACGTTCAGCAGCGGTTCTGCCCATAACTGCCCTCTCTCACTAATACCCCTCAACACAACAGCCATCACGTTATATCCCTTCCGAAAGAGCCCGCTTTTGCTTCTTCCCATTTCAACCAGATCTTCATTGCTCTGTAAATTACCTTATATGAGTCCTATCGCATAGACATACTGTCCCACTTTTTTAGGATCTGTAAATTACATCATACGAGCCCTATCGCAGAGACACTGTGTCTCCCTTTTTTAGGATCTGGGATTGATGGTTGTGCAAGGGAAACGTGAAACAAGTAGACCACGCCAAAGTGACATTAGGGTGCAGCTAAAGGTCAAACTTGGAATGGAATACATTTGTTGACCATGAAAACAGAATAGCTGATAGGCGCACACGTACTGTATGGGTTACTGAATTTATGAAGAACACAGTAACGTAGAAACTGTGGCATAATGATTCTGATCCAGGAAGAAAATATACTTTAAAAAATCCTTCACAAATATAAAAACGGTGTACATTTAAAAAATGGCAAGGGTGGCCCGAGGCTGGCATTGTGGGTATGAGGGAGGAGTATTGTTAAGCTATTGGGAGCCGAGCATCGCTACAGGGCCTATCCGGCCTAGTTTACAACAGCGTCAACAACTAGGCCCTGCATTCCCCAGGGCAGGGCTCCAGGACGGTCCTGGAGCCCCGCTCTACACAGGTGGGCAAGGTGGAATGTAGCACTTTCGAGAGCCAAGCGTTGATGTAGGGCCTACCCAGTCTAGTTTTCAACGGCATTGACAACTAGGCACTGTATTCTCCAGGCAGGGGACCGTCCTGGAGGCCTGCCCTGGGGAATGATGGCTGGGTTGCGCACACTAACTTAAGTCTTCTTCACACACTTAGTTACCGGAGTTGGCAACGCAGGTCTGTGCACGTGGACCCTGTTCTGTTCTTGGGGCGGCCGACCACACCCCGGCTCTTCTACTGCAGTCAAATACTCAACTGTCCAACACGAAGTTAGAAGGTGGCACCGTCCTCACACGCGTGTGCCCATTACCACACCCTCACTCATGAATGTCATTGGCTGGAAAAAAGCCAAAGAACATTCGGCACATTCTGTTGCTATGCTAAGTTACTGTAAAACATCAGACCCTGCAGTGACACTGTGCTGTTTGTGCACAGATTAATACTGGCAGGGCCACCCCTTTAGCGTCAGGCCCGCCTCCTAGATTATTTACTAGATAATGGGTTACGTAAAGTGTGTGGAGCTACAAGCTCCACATTTTACACTAGAAAAAACTGCGTAAAATAGGACGCACCCCTCTGTGTTGCAGGCCCATCCACGAAGATGCAACGTTACACAGACCATTTATTTATGCTGTACACATTTGAATTTCCGCCACGCCGCGCTGCTTATAAAAAAAACAAATGATGCAGAACAGAAGCGAACACTGTTCTCTGCACACTCTCTGGGTTGCGGTCGTGGGAGGCCGAATTAAGCGGCTGCCGCTGTCTAAATCATTCTCGGACATGAAGGACTGAGATTAGGAAGACTGTACATATGAATTGCTCACTGTTAGTCTTTATTACAGTGAGTCCTACTTTTCCTTACAGACTTTGACGCTATGTTGCTTGGGGAAAATGTAGGATATTCTTAGTGAGGGCCAGGAGTGATGGTACTTCCTTACAGTGGAGAAAGAAAGCTTTTGGTCAAGAAATGTGTGGTTTCCCGAGGCAAAAGTGCCTCATGCATGAACAACTGCGACGAAGAAGAGTTGGAGTCAATGGCCCTCATTCAGAGTGCGGCGGTAAGGGATAGCGGGCACTGATAAGGAGACGACTGCCGGTAATCCCTTACCGCCCTACTATGAGTTCCCTTAGCGGGTCACTCCTTTAACGCCTGGTCTGACCAGGCGTTATGGACGGGACCCGTTAAGGGAATTCAGAGCCAATAACGGTACCGCAATTTGCGGTACCGTTATGCGGTACCGTTATTAGCGCCTTCCCCCTTCCCATTGAGCCCTATGGGGGCTGAAATGGGAATGGGGAATGGCTTTTTCAATGGGGACTTACCGGTCCTGCAAAGGTCGGACTACACCGGTAAGTCCCCATTGAACCATATCGGTGCTAGACCCGTTATTGGAGGCAGTCATGGCGCAAATAGCGCCATGACTACCTCCAATCTCGGAATGAGGCCCAATGTTGTGAAGAATACCAGTATGTAATCCACACCTGTCATTGTATTTCAGATGTGCAGGACGATAATTTAAATGGTAAAGCAAAACTACATGTTCCAGAATGCACTGTTGTCTGAAAAGCTTTCATTGGATGAAGGTGTCGTGCATAATATAGGGCCACTTGCCAGTTCATGTAACAACGTGCTCAACATTGAGAGAAGTTTTTTTTGTTGCTGTTTGCAGTAAAACAGAGAACAACGTTGCACCCAAAAACTGTAACTTTTTGCATTTGATAGGGTGATGCACTAAAGAAATCAACAGATTATTAACAACTCGTGATCACGAGATCACATGGTATCTATAGGAGAATGTCAGAGGAGTCTGGCGTGAGATGCAGCATGCCATCATTCTATAAATAGAGTGGTCTGGGGGATATAATCAATGGCGAACTAGACATCCCTTCTAAACAAAAAACAACCATTCCTATACAGCACAACATACCGCACACACTTCACTACACCACAACAACAAACCAAACCACCAGCACATGACAATTAACGACCGATCAATCACACCACGTTCAGCGAGCGGTGTAAACCGAACTGAAGCTGCCAACTGCACTTCACAGCTCTCTTGCGCTTTTTTCCTGTGCAGTCCTACTAAGTTACCCTATACCCTCTTGCTTTTCAGATTGGCCACAGCACCAGGGGATCACTCATGTAGGGATAGTGCACAGTACCAATATCCTTTAACATAACATATAGATTTGTGTGGACAAACAAGATACTCAAGGATAATCTGAAATGGTTAATGTCACCACCACCTCCGTTATTCCTAATCCCTGATGCACCACGCCAGTGCAGGTATTCCTTTCATCTCTGGTCAGTACTCGAAGCCAGCAACTGGAAGCAGAACTAGTATGTGTGCAGTGGACTGGGGAAACTTCCGGCGCTTTAAATTGGCTGGGTCTTACCAGGCAGAGCGCACCGGCTCTCCGAAAACGTCTTCCAAAACAGGACTCTGCTGGGGCTGTCATAAGTCCCCCGCTTCTCCCTGGCTAAAATAGAGCAGGCCTGAAGTCCCCTGTGCACGTACGACACTTCTGGGGATTTACACAAACATAACTCTTGATTTTGTCATCTGCCTGCAGGGGAGGGGCAGAAAGGGAGTTGATCACGTCTCAGCAGCATGTGAAAAGACTGCTTGTGGGGGAGGAGGTGAGGCAGAGCAGCACCACAGTTACGGAACAAAAGGAGTGGCAGGGGAACAAAAGGAAGGCTCAAAATCGCTGCCTCTCAAGAAGAGCTCCCTGAATCGTCTTTAAACCCCCCACCCCTGCACATAAATGTAAAGCAATAGACCAGGGTCTAATCAGATCATTATAATCCACACAGAAACAGTTGCAAGTTTGGAAACACAAAGATCGCAGTTTATTGGAGCACAGAAAGCATGTGATCCCAGCCACATCAGTAAACAAGATTATAATCCAAGGGGTGACCG
Source organism: Ambystoma mexicanum (assembly GCF_040938575.1). Lineage (NCBI taxonomy): Eukaryota > Metazoa > Chordata > Amphibia > Caudata > Ambystomatidae > Ambystoma > Ambystoma mexicanum. The sequence goes on from NC_090931.1 coordinate 714,415,835, forward strand.
ATGCCACTCCCCGTTTGCCATTTGGAAAGAGCAGCCATCCGCTTCTGGTTTCCATGAGTGCCAGTCAGTCTTAAGAGGAGCCATCGGCTTCTGATTTTCAGAACTACCAGTCAGTTATTCTCAGAACTATCGACTTCAGGTGATGGCGTCTCAGCTGTCCCTAAGGGGAGTCAGTGCCCATGGACCAGCTTTGGCTCGAGTGCGGCCATTCTGGAACCGCTTGTGGCCGCAAGCACAGCATCAAAATTCTCCTCTCCGACCACCCCCAACTCCGCCTGCAACAGAAAAAAGATCTCAGCAATACATACAGAATTAAATTAGTAAAACATTTCTACATATTACACGAGTACCATCAATATTCCAACTTACACTGCAGGACCAGAAACAGAAAAGTTATTCATAAAAAGTTTTTCCCAAGTTTACACTACCGGACCTGGAAAAAAAGTTATTCCTCCCCATGCATGCTTTACAATATAACAATCCCACATCCTAGAAAACAATGGAACCCCATTAGGTACCTACTGGCCACTGCCTCCACAGCACCTCTGGGTGGAACTTTGTCCCACTGCCTCTACAGCATCTCAGGCTGGACCTCTGTCCCACTGCCTCTGCAATACCTCTGTCTTGATCTCTTCTCCCACTACCTCCGTAGTGCCACTTCTATAGCTGCACTTCACTGCCCCCACTGTCTCTGCAGCGCCTCTGTCTGGGCCACGTTTACCCTCACTGCACCTGCAGCGCCTCACTGCCATTCAGCACCCTTACCTGAGAGAGGATCACTTCTCTTAGGGGGGTAGTGGGTGTCCCTCCTTGGTGTTGTCCCGCCAGCACAGCCAGCTTCATCTTTGTCGCCAATGATGAGTTCTGTCTCTGACCACAAATGACTCTGACACTCCAAGTGAACTGTTAACTCTTTACTTGGTTTAGGGTACATCAAATACAGTTCTTAGAGTCAGATAAGTTATGTGGACACAGGACACCCACTGGCATCCTCTCTCAGGGCTTACATCTTTGCAACTGCCAACCCTGGAACACTCTCATTGGTAAACATTCTCTGCTCTGCATTCCATCTCAACATTCCACTTACTTGCACCATATGCAGGCAGAGCTCAACACAACACACAGCTTAATGTAAATGCGGCACTGCGGCCATAAGTGGTAAATCTGCGCAATGGGAAGCTGCACTTTTGAAAATAAACACCCCAGCGTGAAACGCCGGTGCGGGCCACTGCGCCGTGACCCGCCAATACCCTAACCAACTCCGTACTTGCACTCCCCCACCCTGGCCCGAGACCGGATGTGTCGGACCCAGGGCGCCTACTTCTGCCTCCAGGTGGGATGACAAGATGAGGTGTTGGCTATCCCCAGAAGGGATGGGCAGAGGGACGCCCGCTATGTCGGCTGTCCCTCTAGCACCGCCTGCAGGGGCTAGCCAGCCTCTGCGACTGTGGCTTGGTTGGAGCTGAAAAGATGCACTCTGACAGGACGGGAATTGCAATTAAGAAAAATCAGTTTCAATAGCAGAACTCTTCAATCAGTGTTGAAAGTGACTGTCCTGTCATATCTGATTAATAATAACTATACAGGAGAGTGAAAAGATAGCAATCTATAGGTGAACAGTCAATTCCACATTTATTACAACTGAATAAAAAGTTTTGGAATTAAACCACCATTATTTTGTTGCAAGTGTAGTTTTTAATCTCATTCAAAAGTAACCATTTTAAAGTGTTTTTTCTCCATTTTCCTTTCACTTTGTGGGGAGTTCTTATGTACAACATACATAACTGGGAGACTGCAATAATTTGGGGGTGCGACAGACATTATTCAGCCATTTTCTGGCTGAGTAACATATTGCTTTGATTGGGGCACCTGGCCCTTTCCCAAGATGCTTCCCCCTTAGGCCACACCCTGTACTCTATAGGCCACCACCCTCATTGCAGCCCTCCCTCGTTTTCTCACCCTACTTAAAGCACTGGACACATCCGTGAGCATTTGGTGACAGAGTGGGGTGATCGAATGCAGAGAGGGCACCTTATTGAAGAGCACATTCTTGGGCTTTTTGAAGCTGTTGCATAGGATGATGCTTTGCTAATATACAAACGCACTGTGCATGAGAAAAAAACATTCCTTGTCAAGATGCGTGTTTAATTGGCTTGATTAGCATATTTGGGGAAGACCCGTGGTCTAGAGAGCTAATTCGTGATGTCACTGAGAAGTTGAAGTGCCTTGGGATGCAATGCACTCTAGTGGGATCACATTCTTACTCCGCTGGTTGCCTCCCCGCTCTACACATCGACCACACCCAGGAGTTAAACCTTTGTTTCTTACCTGTTATCTTTTCTGCACATCAGTGGCGAATTTTTGTAATACTACAGCGGTGACTGTTGCGTTTTTGTGCAAAGGTTTGGACATGTTATGCTTGTCTCTTAGTTGGAATTCTGCAAGGAAAAAGTGCCTGCTTCAGTGCTCCTCGGTACAAATCCAGCAACAGGCACTTGGTTGCCCAGTGTTGTGTATGGCCCATTTAACGGTGGGCACATTGCCCCTTTAAGAAAGTGAGTCATGACCTCGTCATGACTGTTCTCAATAAAAGGGGCTCTGCTGGCCCGTGAGGGGCACTGCAGCAGAGCCCCAGGAGGTGATAATTCTGTGTCCGTGTGGTTATTGTCCTTGTCCTGCCGTGTGACCATGGCCTGTGAAGAATCCCCGGCCTGGGTGTCCACAGAATCGAGGCTGCTGTTCGCTGGGTGCTCCCAGCTGCTATGCGCAATTCCGGTGCTCTGGACAATGCAGGTTTCCCCCTGCGGTCCATCCACTGCGTGATCGCAGTTATGCTGTATTACCGCGTGGGCCTGGTATTCCGTGCAACCCGCCATAGTGGATGTGGGTTGGTCGCCACACCCAGTGGAACAGGGTGAAGGCAACATGGTCCAATGCTCTGTGTGGTAGATTTGCCTGCACTCCAAGAGCACATCGAAAGGCGTGCATGTATGATTTGCAGTAGAGATGTGCGGTAAAAAGTGATGCTGTTGCAAAGGATGGGAATATCACTAGAGCACACAGAGGTGGAACAAAGCAAGAGTCACTGGCTCTTCTGAAACCAGGCATCCATCTTAGGATCAGTCAAAACATCTCCCTGATTAAAGTACATTACAGGCCCACAATATTGCACGGCCATATTAGAACCTTCTTCTCAATCTTTCAGTATGCGGATGACACTCAGCTTTCCTTCAGACTCCCATCAGACTCCTCTCCTCTCTCGCTCATTCCTGACCTTTGTTAAAGACTCCAATCAAGCAGTCCCACTAAGTCAGTGCCACTAAGTCAGTGCCTTGTCTGGGATTGCTCAAGGGAAGCCCTTATTTATATATTTTTATGTCCAGTTCGTGTACTCTGGATGACAACCCTTATATAACACCCCTCTCTTAGAATCCCCCTGATCTCACTGAGCCAAGAAGTAAGTTTGTTTTGCAAATTTAAAAGGTTTATTTGAGAATTAAACAATATATATATATATCGCACTTTTATAATAAATTAATAATTGATATCACACTTAGACATATGACAGTGAGTGATCAACAATGGATGATGTGATACTAGCACACTGGGTAATTACTTAGGAGTAGTATAGAGGATAAGGTAGCTGAGAATGCTTTATATGGTACAAGGAAATGCAAGGTGGAAAAGAAGCAACACAGGAATAAACTTGATATGATTTCAGCAAAACATAATATAATCACTTTTCCCCTTTTGGCAATTCACCCCCCCCCCCTCTATGCAATGTAAGGAGGTGGAAGTGACACACACAGTTCTTCAGGAATACAATCACAGTACAATCCCAATTCAGTTTCCCCCTAGCAAGCTTAGATCAACAGGGATGATTTTAAACACAGGCAAAGTACTTTAAAGGTGGTATGCAAAGAAGGGAAAAATATGCTAAAAATTATTTTAATTCCCTCTAGAGGTTCAGGGTGAGTGACAGCTACTTTAAGTTAGTTCAGGATCACTTTAGCAATGCTCTATGAATGATTGTCAGGTTGCAAACGAATTTCAGCAAAGGAAACAAAAGACAAATATTTTTACACGTGGCTGAAATGAAGCAAAATGTCAAATCGCGGCAATTTAGTCGCGTGCGTCGAGCACAATTACAGAGGCACTTGTAATTTCGTTCCTAGGACAAACGGTTCCCGAGATACAGACAATTTCGTGAAGGTAGATTCTCAAAAGAAAAGTCAAGCTCAGAATGACAGATGACAGTTTTCAGGTTTGAGATCACAGAAGGAACACAAGATTTCTAGGATGCAGTTCTCAATCGGTTAAAATAGTTTGAATTAGATTATTTTAAACTAAGAGATTGGGTTTTGCACAGTTCTGGTGGTACTCACACTATATTTTGGACAGGAATGCGACTTTGCCACGGATCGGGTCAGGATTGGACTGCGGTTCCCTCGCCACGGACGGTCTCTGCCTGGTTCTGCTCACAGCGATCTGGATCAGCTCTGCTAGTGGCACTGCACAGCCGTCTGGATCTCTGGTTCTGGCAAAAGTTCTTGGCACAACACGGCGGTCTGGTCTCTGGTTCCGGGTACAGCTCTGCTTTCTGGGTGTTTCTGGCACAGGGTTTTAGGCCAGAATCAAACAGCTCAGCCCGGCTGTTTTACTCTGATGTGCCCCTTGGAAGTCTGGGGTGAATCAGTTTGCAAAAGATTTTGAGGCCTGCTGACAAATTCTGAAGTCTGAATTCAAAGTTCTGGTCTCTGTCTGGATTTGAAGTCTAAGTGCTGGATCTGGTGTCTTCTGGCAAAACGCTCCGCAAGAAATCAGCTTGAAGTGGGAAGTGAATGTCCCTACCTGTCCTGCACAATCTCTTTTTATGTGTTTAGAAAGTGGGAGGGTCGGCTCATCTTCTATGCCCACCCCTCTCAACTCATCATTGGCCAGTTCCTCCTCTCTTCCCTAATTGGGGGAACTGGGTTGTGAGTCAGAGTGATGAGGTAGGTTTATGGTCAGAGGATCCTCCCCTTGTCAAATTGCACACAAATCTATTTCTGGTCAAATACATATTTATCTCTGTACCATTTTTCTAATATTATACGTCCAGTTAACATATTTTCTGTAGCACCAAACCATCCGATCCCTGTCTTTGTAAGATGTTGTGCCCACTTATGACAGAATTCTGCCCTTTTCATCCAGATAACAACCTCTAAACCTTTCCAGATTTTACACAAATGTGCACCAGGGATATGGGTTTCAGATGATACAGTGTCAGATTTTTAACATGCATGCATTTGGAGTAACAACCTTTTTCCCGCTACTATCCCCAAGAACATACCACAGGGTCCTAACACCTCTTAAAATGTGCACAGAAAAATAACAAGAATGATAATTTTATTTATATAATTTTTACAAGTCCGCACTATGAATTATCCATCTTTTTAAAATTATGCTCTGGCCCCAAAGGGGTGTGGTTTTCCAAAGCACATGGTGGAATTTCTGGTTTATCCACTTCCCCCAAGCTCAGCTGGCTCACAGATGCAGTGCCCCTCCCTGATTCCTTCCAAGAGGAAGCCATTTACGACCTCCCTAATTTTACATTTGCCTGGGCCAAGGACAGTGCTTTGTTTCGTTTCCTGTAGTCCCCAGGTGCTCCTCCCCTAATTCAATCAGAGAGGTGTCATCTCCTTTTGGCAGGGGCAGCAGAATGCAGCCAGGCCTGGGAAGAGTGGCTGAGCAAGTTTCACTCCCGTCTGGGGTAGTTGCCGGGCAAAATTCACTCTCTTCAAGCCAGGCTTCAGCTAAATGTCACTTTAGTTCCCAGTTTTCTACATTCAAATCAAACTGACAATTTTTACACATGCAGCTAGAACGCTGATTCTAAGTTCAAACTATAACATTTCAACAGTTGTAAACTACGTGACACTCAACAGTAGGTCACTCATTTATTTTAAACATTTAGATTTTAGTGTCTTTCAGTCCAATTTCACTTCAGCTGATGACATCCACAGCTCAGCCAGTTTTGTTATAAACATTGTTTTGGTCTCTTTCTTTTCCCAGATTTTGTATGCACACAAGAATACATTCTGCCAAATGTCTGCTGGTGTTCATTGAGATTTTTGAATATCTTGCAATGTTTAAAATAGGCATTTTTAGCTTGCATTTCAGAGAAACAAAGGTGATTTCAAAGCGCTTTTTTTTTTTTTAGCCACCGGCACTGCTGTTTTTCCTTTGGCACACATTTCACTCATGGCACTCCTTGCTCCTCACGCTCACACTGGTGGGTGGCAGGTCAGGGGACCATTTTGCTGTGTGCAAAACTGCACGGTTCTCCAGGATTCTGTCGCAAATGTGTGTTTTTCCGCCCTCTTGGATTTCTTAAGCCCACAGCACCAAATGTTGTAGCCTAATAACTTGAATGTGGGTCAAGACACCCAACAAGCCCCCCTGCCCGACTGCGCTTTGGTTTCGAGTCGAGGGGGAGTCGGGCGCAAAGGATGTTTTGATCCACGAGCTGGTATGTCCGCATCCTCTTCCTCCAATTCTGCAGATGGCACAGTTCAGCATCTTTTCCTCCCTCCAGTTGGATCGATTGGTTCTCCTCGCCGGTCCTGATGGGAATATTGGGCGGTACCCTGGGCCCCTCGGATCTTTGCTCCCGGTCCCTGGGTCGTTCTCCTTAGTCAGTCTCTATGGTTTCATCTCTCCTAGGATGATAAAGCAAAAGCAGCAATACCTATTCGCAGACATTTCTCCCCCACTATTGATATAGTGGGGCGGCATATACATTTTATAGTCAAAAACATGAACATATACATTTTTTTTAAATCAGGAGGCCAGAACATGTTCAAGAATCATAGAATTTTATAGGCTATATGTGGAATATTTTAGGGTGGAACTGAATTAAACTGGAGCTGTCCCCTCTGGTATTGCAGAGGACTCCTCCAGTTGCTGCAGAGTGTGCCTGGGATGGCAACACTTTAGCTGATTTATATGGACCCACTTGTCTCCCCCTTCCGCCAGACTACCTTTGGGGATGCAGATCTTATAAGCTACTGGGGAGATCTTGTCTATAATTTCAAACGGTCCCTTCCATGTAGGCAAATATTTTCGCTGTTTGGCCTGGTTCCTTTGGAAATTATATAGATAGACCCGGTCTCCCACATTATATACTTTCCTGGTGGTCTTCAGGTCGTAGTGGGTCTTCATGCTATCAGCTGATCTTTCTAGATTCCGCTGACCATAGGCAAAAGCATGTTGGAGGTGTTTCCTTAAATTCTCCACATACTCATGAGTTGTGGAGGCATTTATCAACGTCTGCTCTTGGGTCCTGTAGAGCAAATGCTGGGGAAGCACCATCTTGCGTCCAGTCATCAGCTCAAATGGTGACATTTTAGTTGCAGATGAAGGGGTAGATCTGATGGCCATTAGGAGCAGAGGTAATCGGATATCCCAACGTGGCCCAGAATCTGCCACAAACTTTTTTAAGATGCTCACAATGGTCCGGTTGTAGCGTTCTACTGCCCCAGAAGAAGCTGGCCGGTAAGCAATATGTAACTTCCTTTTGACCGCCAGTATCTCCCACATCTTTGTCATTACCTCGCTGGTGAAATGGCTACCTCTGTCTGACTCAATCCTTTGAGGTAGACCAAAACGGGAAAAGATATGGTTAATCATCAGGGCAGCTGCTGTTTCTGCCTTGCAGTTTGGGGCTGGGAGACATTCCACCCACTTGGTAAACTAGCATGTGACGGTCAACATGTACTTGTTTCCTCTAGACGAGAGAATTACAGGGCCTACGAAGTCGATTTGCAAATCTGACCATGGCAGTGTCATCCCCCTCTTTTGGAGAGGTGCACGGTGTGTGAGGGATGATGGCTGAAATTGTGCACTCACCAGAACGCCTTCAAGTATTGGTCGAGGTCCTGCTCCATGTCTGGCCAGTATGCAACCTCTCTTAAGATCTCAAGTGTTGTGTGAAACCCCCTATGACCGGCTGTGGCCGCATCATGGATGTGACTTAACATCAGGCTTCGGAATGAGGTAGGGACCACCCACTGATCATGGCCATCTTGGGATTTCCTTACCAACAAACCGTCTTGGATTCGGAACATCTTTGGACATTTCATCAACACTCTAAGGTCCTCCTTCCCAATGTAATCGGTATCCGTCAGGGGAAAGTTCTCAGGGTCCTCAATGTGTTGGTAAAACTTACCAATTATTGGACCCCCCTATTGAGCCGTAATTAAATCAGCATCAGGGGTCTCCTTACTCCATTGTGCAGTTGAAAGATTATTGTGAACATTTGTCTGGGTCCTAGTGATAGCAGTGACCTGGATTTCCCCCAACAGGTACTCTATTTCTATTAGATCCCCTTGGATGGCCCCGGTTTTGGCCAGCTGATCAGCTAAGTCATTTCCAGTTTTGTCTGGTCCCTCTACTTTGGAATGACCCTTTATCTTTTTCCAGTAGATGGTCATCCAGACCATCAATGTTTTGGATTAACTTCCCATGTTTCAAGGGTTTGTTATTAGCACATAACATGACTCTGGTTTTCCAATTGACCAGGTGCTCCACGAACCGGTTCCGTACATAATCCGAATCTGTGATTATGACCAGTTTGTTGAGTTGATGTTGGACAGCAGTGAGGATGGCTTGATGCACAGCCATCAACTCTGCTACTTGACTACTTCAGGGACTGATTTTGTACCCGGCGGAGGGTTCTGGAGACTCATTCACCCATGCATTCCCTACGCCGGCCACCAGTTCTTTTTCCCCATTGTGGTCAACATGGTAAGAGCATCCATCCACATAGACAGTGGACATTCCCTCACACTTGTCTTCTTCAAAGACTTTGTGGGGGGAATTAAGGTATGCCTCCATGTTGTCCTTGATTTTTAGACTTTCGTCCTCGAGACAGTTTTCTCTGGCACAATCATGCAAGTCAGCCAGACCTTGCGCGAGGGGACTCTTCTTGTTTTGGCCATATCTGACCTCCACAGGAAAGCCTTGCATTGACAGAATCCGGGAATTACTCACATTTCCGGCCCAGATTCTGTCACTTTGGAGATATTGCAAAGGCTGGTGTGGAGTCTCCACTATGATGTGTTCCCCCTGGATGAACGGGCGGTAATTCTTCAATGCCCACACCGTTGCCAGGAGTGCCTTCTCACAATCGTTGAATTTTTCCTCCACAGAGGATAAAGTTTTGCTCGCGTAGGAGATTACTTTATTGACCTTGTCATGCTTTTGGTATAATACTGCCGTCAAGCACGTATTAGAGAACCCTGTCTCCAGGAAGAACTCCTTGTTTCTGACAGGGTAAGCTAGGCAAGGCGCTTGTGAGAGGCTTCTTTTGAGTTGTCTTACTGCCTCAGATTGTTCTGGACCCCATTCCCACTTGACCCCCCCTTCAAAAGATGAATCAGGGGTCTGGTGATTTCTGCGTAACCCTCAATGAACTTTCTGCTGTAATTAGTCAGTCTAAGGAGGCTCCTTAGTTCCCACAGAGTTGTGGGATCCTTCAGTTTCTGAAGTGCTTCCACTTTCTTTTCTTGGGGACAGAGACCCAAAGGAGTAATCTCATGCCCCAAGAAATTAACACAGGTTCTACACCACTGTGCTTTCTGAAAGGAAAGTTTTGCACCGGCCGCCCTCAACTGTGTCAGAACATAACGGATCTCCGCTATGTGTTATTCCACAGATGAACTTTTGATGAGGACATCATCTACATAAGCCAGGTTACCCCTCGCACCCAGGTCGGGCATGGCCTTATGTAGGAAAATGTTGAATTCATTGCCGGAGTTGAGGTATCTGAAGGGAGTTCGGGTCCATGTATACTGCTGGCCCCCAAAGGTGAAAGCCAGTTTGTATTGGTCCTCCCTACTGACAGGCACGGTCCAGTATCCATTGGTCAGGTCTATTGCAGTGAATACCTGTGACCCGTAAATCTGGGCCAGCCCTTGATCAATGTAGGGCAGAGGCCATCGTGAAGTATGGACCCATTTGTTGAGCTCCCTAAGGTCGGCACAGAGTCTCCACTGGCCGTTTGGCTTCAATATTCCCAGCACCGGATTATTGAAGGTGCTGTGTACCGGACGGATTATTCCCCGGGACTCAAGGTTCTTAATTATTTCAGTAAGGGACTCCATGGATGCGAGAGGCAAGCAATATTGCTTCACAAACACTGGAGTCATGCCAGGGTCCGTGGGAATTGTTCTTGTGTGGATGTTGGTGCTACCACAGTCATATGAGTCTACCGCAAAGAGATCCTGGAAATCCAAGAAAACTTGTTTCAACTTTTGCTTCTGTTCCAGAGTCACACAGGCATCAGCTAGGTTGACCCTCTCTTCCACCATCTGCCTGAAGCCTGGAAAGACTTCTGGTTTTGCTATCTCAGCAGCCTCCTCCAGCTGGGTGGAGAAGTCCCTGGTCAGAGTGCTGATTTGTACTGGAGGCTTCAGGTGGGAAAGGCAGCCCTCATGGACCTGGAAAATCACCTCATCCCTTCTGAAGTCACAAGTCACGTCTTCCTTACCATAAGGGCAAGAAGTGTACACCAGGAAGTTCCCCCCATGCCGGGTAAAGATCCTGTCTGGTGTTGTATTGTCATCACTGTCACTGTCAAAACAGTCCTTGGGGATTGGTCCTAACAGTTCATTTCCTAAATCAATGGAGAAATGTCGGTCATCAACCGCCATTCCAATAATGGTTCCTGCGGCTAGAGTAATACTCTGTAAGTCACTGTTATCCACCTCTATTGGAATGGTGTCATGTTCTATGTTGACTAATGGTGTTGGATTTACCCCTAACCCTTGCTGTTGGAGAGAAGCATTTAGATGAATATAAGCATCAGGGTTTTTCAATTTTTGTCCTCTTTTAACTTTCACTTCCAGTGAGAATTGTCAGGTCCTTTCTCGGATGGTGACTTCCTCTTTAATCTGAATTTCGACTGCATAAGGTAGCAATTGAGCTGACCTAAATGCTTTTTCTGGATCATCAAAGCCCATGGGATTATCCGCTAATCGGGACCAAGCTTTGAAGTTTATTAGGTCCAAACTAATGGCAAAGCGATTGAGAATGTCACCGCCTAAGTAAAAGGCGGCAGTGACGTCTCGCACGACCCAACAATTATGGACTATGCTCCTGTTGCCAATGGAGATTTTAAGCATACAACTGCTTTGCAGGAGATGTTTCGAATTGGGTGTTTCCAGATCCATTTCCCATTTGTCTATCAGTTTGAATGTGGGAATGGCTGGATCTTTTGGGAGTTGGCGGAACATGGCTTTGATGATGAAGCTCTTACCGTTGTTCACACACACTCGAGCGAGAACAGAGTCCTTCCCATCATTTAACTGAACAGGGATGAACAACTGCTCTCCAATTTGCTGAATATCAGCCAGGCTCTGAGCTGATTTCACATCTTTCTGGACTTTAGGATTGGGAGTGTTTGATTGTGGATTGGTAAAGAATTTCAGAGTGTTTCCTTCCAGTGTGGAATACCACCTTAAACTGGAAGGAAGGTTGATTTTCAGAAATAGAGAGGACCCCCCATCACCAGTCTGTTGCCCTACTGCTATTACTGTCACGTCTGGAATTTGGTTGTTCTGGAAGTGAAATTCTACTTGGTCAAATTTTTGTTCAACCATGTGGTAGGTGCCGTTTAAACTAACATGGTTGACACTCTGTTTTAATTTTATTGGTCGGCTAGTCTGGGTCCAGAGGACCTTGTTTACGCAATCTATTAGGGGTGACAGCCTTCTCAGGAGGTCATTCCCTAGTAAACAAGGGGTGCCCTCTGGAGTCACTACTATGACCGGGTGTTTCACCTTGTGTCGCCCAATTTTGATGTCCAAATCTGCAGTCCCCTCGACGGGAATTTCCTTCCGTCAAAGTTCTGGAGTTGTCCAGGAAGAGAGGGGAGGGGAATTTGGTACTTCTCCCCCCTACCTGAATTCAGTTCATCTAAGGCCTTTTTGGACAGAAGGGTAGCTTGGGGTCCAGTGTTCACCAGTGCCAAAATTGTACCCTGCCCCTGTACTTGTACCGGGGCATAGTATCTTCCCTCCTTCTCCTCAAGGGGGCACAGATAATGCACATTTTTGGACAACTGGTGGGCTAATTTTCTGGTTTTGGACATGGCGAGAGAAGAGATTTGGGCAGAATTCTGTGGAGAGCCTGGGGAATCTGAAAGAAAAAGTTGGCAACTGGAAATGGTTTCGGTTCCTGGGCTGCCCCCCCCTTTTTGGAGGCAGTCATCAGTATGTGTTTGACCCATGGGATTTTGGTATTGTTGGTTCTGGGATAGAATGATGGGTGGCGGCAGCTCAATCCCCACATCTACCCAGTCTATTGGTTCGGTTTTAGGTTCCCCTGGTTCCGGTTCTGGGCCGCCCCCCGCTCTTTGGAGGCAGTCACCCAGATGGGTTTGAACCAGGGAAGTTTGGTTTTGTTGGTTCTGGGATAGGATGATGGGTGGCGACAGCTCAATCCCCACATCTACCCAGTCTGGATTGGAATCTCTTGGGACCCATTTTTCCTTGGGAGGAGTTCCCCCATCTCTGAAGGAGAAGATCCTTTTCCCAGGATCCTCTGAGGATCTCTCTCCCTCAAATTGGAAGACCTGTACCTCCTCCACAAAGTGGGTCTGTTTGGGTCCTTTGTTTCTCCTACCTCCTCTCTGCTCCTTGGGTGGCAGACTTTCAGGGGTAGGAGATTTTGTTTCCGGTTCCTGGTTTTCCAGGGGCTGTTTACAAGTTGGGAAGGAAGCTTCCTCCAAGGCTTTACACCCCCCTTCCCCTTGTGCCTCCTCCCTGGGAACCGGTGGGTTATCGGGGTGCTGCCCCCGTCATTGTTCTGGAGCACCAGGCCCAGAGTTTGGGGCATTCTGCGCTGGCATGCTCATCTGAGGGTTCTGTTGCGCCCTCAGCATGTGACCCAGATCCTGTGCCATGTTTTGGACCTGGCACTCAAGTTGGGAAACCTGCTCAGGCTGATACGGGGTTCTGTTTTCTCCACTGGGCTGATCCCTGGAAGGGTAGCTATCCCTTCTCTGGTAATACCCTGGGTTGGGAAGATTTGGGTACCCCTCCACCCTTGGCCTCCCCTCTCCCGGATTAGGTTGTCTGGGCTCAGTGAATTGGGGAAAGAAGGATGGATAGTTTTGGGGTTGGAAATTGGGTGGATACCTGGGAAAAAAGTTCTGCCCAGTGTTTGGGGAATTTCTGCCCTCCTGTGGGAAGTTAGGAGGGAAGTTCCCTGGGTCAGGTGCTTGGCTGGACCCCCCCATTGGGTTGGAGGAGTCCACATATAACCCAGGATTGGTCTGTTTCCCTTGTAGTGGGGACTTACATAGTCAGGGGAGCGGGGGACCCCATTTGTGGGACTACCTCCTTGACTCCCTGTCTGTGACTGGCCCGAGGGCCTTCTGGGCTGTGAATTATTTGGTGCAGGCAGGTTTTTAGGTCCCCCTATCTCCAAATCTAAAACGGGGGCAACCTTTACCTCTGCCACCTTTGCAACAGCAGGGGTGCTGTTAGTTTTTTTTTTTTTTGGCTGATTCTTGTTTTCCACCGGTTTCTGCACCTCATAGATGCGGGTGGCTTGCTCAATGACCCAGTCTAAAGATCTTTTCTCGTGAAAATCTCTCATGAGCTAGGTCATTATGTATTTGGGGAGAGCATGGAAAAATGTGTTGATGAATTCTCTGCTGTCCGTGCGCACCCTTCTGGTGGTCTGCGAAAAGGCACACTTCAATTCTTGCACAAATTCTTGTGGGGCCTGATCCTCCCCACATTGCAAATTGTAGGCTGCCTTGCGAGCCTATTGGGGATTTCTATGCACAGAAACGTGTTTCAAGATGGCCGCCCTGTAGGTGGACCATCTTGAATGATTTTGGTCCTCCAGCCCCGCAAAGAAACCGGAGTATTCTGGGGAGAATGTCCATTTGACGTACTGGATGCAGCCACTGCTGTCCTTCAAATGGAAAGTCTCCATCATTTGCTCAAAGAGCTCCAAGTTTTCCCACACAGAAAACTTGGAGTTCTTGTGATAAGGCGTGATGACACTCCTGATTGCTTTAATCTGTTTTAAGGGGTCCTTAAGCAAGGCCCTTTTTGCCTTATTGGCCTTTTTGGTTCGGAGAACCCTGTTCCATTCATCCTCCGACTCAGAAGCGCTGCTCCCAGAGGTGCCCGTCTGATCTTCCAGGTTTTCCCGGATTCTGCGAGCCTGGGAATGACTGGCAGAATGTGGGGACCTGGTCTCCTGTGTCTTGTGACGCTCAGAGGAGTCTTCAGATCCCTCCTTGCTACCAGGATTTGCTGGGTACCCCCCCCACTGACCTAACTGGGCAGAGGTTTTCAGGATGCCCTTAGTGGGCCTACTCTCCTGGGGTTCCCCACTAAATTGAACTGTGCTTAGGTGCCCATGCCCGGATGCCCGCCCATCCATTCCTGGGTGGTACTGGCCTATGAGCCCCATCCTTTTGGCTGAATAGTAATCTGCCATCCCTGTGGCCCTGTGCTCGTGTGGACCAGGGGACATGCGGGTGGCACAGTCCAGGGACTGGGAGAGATGAAGGCCTCTGGTACTAGGGCTCCTGAGGTTATGCTCAGGTATTTCCTTTTCCCAGCGAACTTGATCTCTATCAGCCCCTGCTCCTGGTTGCAATGCAAGAGCCTGGGCTTTCAGTTCCTCAACCAAGGCCTTACTAGACTCTATCAGTCTCTCCTGCATGGCTACCTGTTGCTGTTGGATGATAGCATTGTGCTGACAGAGAGCCTCATTCTCTCTCTGTGCTTCCTGGTTGGTCCTGGAGTACTGGGCCAGTCTTTGCTGCAGGAGGGTTACCTCCGGAGTCCAATCCCTACTGGCCTGCTCCTTTCTTGCCAGAGCATCTTCCACCCTCCTGGTGTGCTCTAACAAGTTCTGATGCTCTTTTTGGAGGTCACCCAGCCCCTGGAAAGCCAGGTGATTTCCTTCAATTTTTTCTTTTAATTGGCAGACTTCCTGGCCTAAGGTGTCCTTTTCCTGACTAAGAGCCTGCATCTGTGCCGCCAGGTCGTCCCTCTGCCTTTGAAAGGCACCAGCTTTCTGGCGTTCTTGATCAAACTCTGCCTGGGTGTCCAGGTCTTTCAAAATCAATGTATTTCTTTCCTCTTTCTCTCTATCTAGTCGAATTTGCAGGGTGGCTACCTGCTCTGTGCATGCCATGTTAAAGTCTAGTTGTTGCTCCAGCTTTTTCTGGCTCTGCAGTAGGGAGTCCAACCCTTCTTGGTACTCCTTCTGCAAGGCCAGAAATCTGGTATCCTGGTCAGCCTTTTCCTGTTGCAGGATATCCATATCCTCCTTCATTTTAATAATGTATTGTCTACTCTTGTTTTCTGACTCCTGGCTTCTGTGCAGCCTCTGCTCAGAAGAGACCAGGTCAGATTGGGCCTTTTCTAACGCCATCTGTTGCCTATTTGCCAGATCTTGGCCTTCAGCATATTTGTCCTGCATGGCTCCCATATATAGATACAAATATGCCGCTATCCTGGCAATCTTATTGTGTTCATCTTTGGCCTTACGAGTCATATTTGGTTCACTCAGGGCCATATGTAAGGGACCCTGATCTCTCCAATTATCTGACCCAGTTGTAGTGACCTGTTGTGTGATCGCCTGCAACCATACATTTTGGTCCTGTTCAGACCATTCACCTCTCACAAACAGTTTATGTAAGAGGTGCTCCCTAGCTATCTTCATATCTACCAAGGTCGTCATTCTGGAGATTGATTTCCTTCCTGACTTACAGACGTTTGTATTTTATTTTGCAAAACAGACCGTTTCCTTAGAGCGTTCCTTTGAGGAGTGCTTTACAGCGTAACACAGCGTGGTGATCCGACAGAATATGTATCCTGTCAGCTGGCACACTGTATTAATCTGCACAAGTGATAGATCTAATCCAGAATCCCCGACTACGAGCCCCCACTTTGTTAAAGACTCCAATCAAGCAGTCCCACTAAGTCAGTGCCTTTCTGGGATTGCTTAAGGGAAGCCCTTATTTATATATTTCTATGTCCATTTCGTGTACTCTGGATGACAACCCTTATATAACACCCCTCTCTTAGAGTCCCCCTGACCCCACTGAGTCAAGAAGTAAGTTTGTTTTGCAAATTTAAAAGGTTTATTTGAGAATTAAACAATATATATATATATTGCACTTTTATAATAAATTATGATTGATATCACACTTAGACATATGACAGTGAGTGATCAACAATGGATGATGTAATACTAGCACACTGGGTAATTACTTAGGAGTAGTATAGAGGATAAGGTAGCTGAGAATGCATTATATGGTACAAGGAAATGCAAGGTGGAAAAGAAGCAACACAGGAATAAACTTGATATGATTTCAGCAAAACATAATATAATCACTTTTCCCCTTTTGGCAATTCACCCCCTCTCCCCCCTCTATGCAATGTAAGGAGGTGGAAGTGACACACACAGTTCTTCAGGAATACAATCACAGTACAATCCCAATTCATTTTCCCCCTAGCAAGCTTAGATCAACAGGGATGACTTTAAACACAGGCAAAGTACTTTAAAGGTGGTATGCAAAGAAGGGAAAAATATGCTAAAAATTATTTTAATTCCCTCTAGAGGTTCAGGGTGAGTGACAGCTACTTTAAGTTAGTTCAGGATCACTTTAGCAATGCTCTATGAATGATTGTCAGGTTGCAAACGAATTTCAGCAAAGGAAACAAAAGACAAATATTTTTACACGTGGCTGAAATGAAGCAAAATGTCAAATCGCTGCAATTTAGTCGCGTGCGTCGAGCGCAATTACGGAGGCACTATAAGGAGTAGGGTTCGGAGTCGGGCTCGTTGGAAAGCTTAGAATCTTAGCTTTAAGTTTCGTTCCTAGGACAAACGGTTCCCGAGATACGGACGATTTCGTGAAGGTAGATTCTCAAAAGAAAAGTCAAGCTCAGAATGACAGATGACAGTTTTCAGGTTTGAGATCACAGAAGGAACACAAGATTTCTAGGATGCAGTTCTCAATAGGTTAAAATAGTTTGAATTAGATTATTTTAAACTAAGAGATTGGGTTTTGCACAGTTCTGGCGATACTCACACTATATTTTGGACAGGAATGCGACTTCGCCACGGATCGAGTCAGGATTGGACTGCGGTTCCCTCGCCACGGACGGTCTCTGCCTGGTTCTGCTCACAGCGATCTGGGTCAGCTCTGCTAGCGGTACTGCACAGCGGTCTGGATCTCTGGTTCTGGCAAAAGTTCTTGGCACTGCACGGCGGTCTGGTCTCTGGTTCCGGGTACAGCTCTGCTTTCTAGGTGTTTCTGGCACAGGGTTTTAGGCCAGAATCAACCAGCTCAGCCCAGATGTTTTACTCTGATGTGCCCCTTGGAAGTCTGGGGTGAATCAGTTTGCAAAAGATTTTGAGGCCTGCTGACAAATTCTGAAGTCTGAATTCAAAGTTCTGGTCTCTGTCTGGATTTGAAGTCTAAGTGCTGGATCTGGTGTCTTCTGGCAAAACGCTCCGCAAGAAATCAGCTTGATGGGGGAAGTGAATGTCCCTACTTGTACTGCACAGTCTCCTTTTATGTGTTTAGAAAGTGGGAGGGTCGGCTCATCTTCTATGCCGACCCTCTCAACTTATCATTGGCCAGTTCCTCCTATCTCCCTTGATTGGAGGAAATGAGTTGTGAGTCAGAGTGATGAGGTAGGTTTATGGTCAGAGGATCCTCCCCTTGTCAAATTGCACACAAATGTATTTCTAATCCAAATACATATTTATCTATGTACCATTTTTCTAATATTATACGTCCAGTTAACATATTTTCTGTAGCACCAAACCATCCGATCCCTGTCTTTGTAAGATGTCGTGTCCACCTATGACAGAATTCTGCCCTTTTCATCCAGATAACGACCTCTAAACCTTTCCAGATTTTACACAAATGTGCACCAGGGATATGGGTTTCAGATGATACAGTGTCAGATTTTTAACATGCATACATTTGGAGTAACAACCTTTTTTCCGCTACTATCCCCAAGAACATACCACAGGGTCCTAACACCTCTTAAAATGTGCACAGAAAAATCACAAGAATGATGATGTTATTTATATAATTTTTACAAGTCCGCACTATGAATTATCCATCTTTTTAAAATTATGCTCTGGCCCCAAAGGGGTGTGGTTTTCCAAAGCACATGGTGGAATTTCTGGTTTATCCACTTCCCCCAAGCTCAGCTGGCTCACAGATGCAGTGCCCCTCCCCGATTCCTTCCAAGAGGAAGCCATTTACGACCCCCCTAATTTAACATTTGCCTGGGCCAAGGACAGTGCTTTGTTTCATTTCCTGTAGTCCCCAGGTGCTCCTCCTCTAATTCAATCAGAGAGGTGTCATCTCCTTTTGGCAGGGGCAGCAGAATGCAGCCAGGCCTGGGAAGAGTGGCTGAGCAAGTTTCACTCCTGTCGGGGGTAGTTGCCGGGCAGAATTCACTCTCTTCAAGCCAGGCTTCAGCTAAATGTCACTTTAGTTCCCGGTTTTCTACATTCAAATCAAACTGACAATTTTTACACATGCAGCTAGAACGCTGATTCTAAGTTCAAACTATGACATTTCAACAGTTGCAAACTATGTGACACTCAACAGTAGGTCACTCATTTATTTTAAACATTTAGATTTTAGTGTCTTTCAGTCCAATTTCACTTCAGCTGCTGACATCCACAGCTCAGCCAGTTTTGTTATAAACATTGTTTTGGGCTCTTTCTTTTCCCAGATTTAATATGCACACAAGAATACATTCTGCCAAATGTCTGCTGGTGTTCATTGAGATTTTTGAATATCTTGCGATGTTTAAAATAGGCATTTTTAGCTTGCATTTCAGAGAAACAAAGGTGATTTCAAAGCGCTTTTTCTTTTTTAGCCACCGGCACTGCTGTTTTTCCTTTGGCACACATTTCACTCATGGCACTCCTGGCCCCTCACGCTCGCTCTGGTGGGTGGCAGGTCAGGGGACCATTTTGCTGTGTGCAAAACTGCACGGTTCTCCAGGATTCTGTCGCAAATGTGGGTTTTTCCGCCCTCTTGGATTTCCTAAGCCCACAGCACCAAATGTTGTAGCCTAATAACTTGAACGTGGGTCAAGACACCCAACACTGTCTATCCGCGATTCAGAATTGATGCACCTCCAATGATCTTTGCCTTGATGTCAGTAAGACAGAGAGATCCTTCTCATTGGGAAACCTACCCCTGCTTTCTCTCTTTCACTCTAGCCGCCTGCCGTGGTCCCTCTTCCTTCGCCTTCCTGCGATGCAAAAAACCTTGGTGTCATCTTTGACTCCACTCTCTCTTTCTCTCCTCACATATCGGACATCGCCGAAGAAATCCCACTACCAGCTACACTCCGCAAAAGCAGTCTTCCCTTTCTCACTTTCCCTCAGAATCTCACTGTCTCCAGAGCCCTGGTTCTCTCTAGGCTGGACTACTTTAACAACCTCTTTCTCCATCTCCCTTCCTCTTCTCTCGGCCCTCTGCAACTAATCCAGAACAGGACTGCAAGACTTACCCTTGGCCTCAAGCCCAGGGACCGTATCTCTCCAGCCCTGAAATCTCTCCACTGGCTATCAGTGGCTGCAAGGATCAAGTTCAAAACCCTTTGCATTGTCCACAGGATTTCTGGGGCCAGGGCCCACACTACATCCAACCCTCTCTTCCAAAATACTTCCCTTCTCGAGCCCTTTGCTCAGCTACCTCTAACTGTCTACGGATGAGATGCGTTTCCAGCCGGCAGAGAGTGGGAGGTTGATCTCTCTCCTCTTTAGGTGCCTTCCTCTGGAATGGCCTCCGTGCCCCTCTCAAACTTGAGCCGGACCACCTGAAGTTCCGGAACCAGCTCAAATCATTCTTCTTCTCCTCTCTCTCTCTCTTCCTCCCTTGCTGACCTACCCGACCTACCTGTCTGCTGTAGCGACAGGCTGCTTGGCTACCCTCAGAGTCTCACTGGGTGCCAGGCTCTTTCTTGATCAGTCACCATTGCACTGCCTCCGGGCCTACCACGCACTTAGGGGCTGTAAATGTCACCCTACAGTCTCCTGTGCTTTTTTGCGCTACCTAGAGCCGCGCTGCCCTGGCTGCAGTTAATCAGAGCATTGCTGCCCTGTTTTCACCGCCCCACTCCCTTGCACTTGCACCCACTCCCTTTCCCCTTGCACTTCTTGTTCTCACACATGCACGATCTGAATGACATAATGTCTAGTAAGTTTGTTTGCCTTGTCCTCCCTCTGTCTTCCCTCCCTTGTCCTGTGGCACCTAGAAACATTTGTGTACACGCACGTTATAAATGACATGTTTTGTATCATAGCAAAGGAAGGATTGCTCCGCAGATGAAAGAGATGAAAGCATGTTCTTTCCAAAGGGACTCATGGCTGACACAATCATTAAAAAACACCCCTCTCATTGATTTAAATAACTATAGGAGACAGAAATTAACACTCAGTGATGCAACATTTTCATGCCTTATCATTGCCAGTTACCATGCCAACTCACCATCTCTATTTCTCTCTTTAGTGTTCCGAAATGTTTTGCCACAACCGTGGCGCTAGCGCTGCCAAATGCGTTAAAACCAAAAATGAGGAAGAGAAATAAAAATAAAATGCAAGTGTCAAAGAATCTTCAAGTAAATAGATTTTCTTGGGATTTTGTAGAGTGTCACATCCCTGATTTTGTACTGACCAAATTTGTATATATAAGATAAATAAAAATGGAAAACGTACAAAAATAAAGCAGAATCGAGGGAGGAGAAGGAGGATAGTAACAATAGGAGTGACACAGAGAAGGTGAGGGGAAGGAAGAGGGAAAAGAAGGAGGAAAAGGGGGATAGTAACAACAGAATAGGTCAGAGGGAGGAGAGAGTGAAGAGGGAAAAGAAATAGTCAAGGAGATTTGAGGTTATTGAAAGAGGAGGGGAATGGAAAAGGGTGGATGGTGTAAAGGATTTACTATAAGGGAAAGCATTGGACGTAATGAATGCCTCTGCTAGCATAAACAAAAAGCCAAATCGAATTAAAACAAGCTTGATTTCAGAATAAAAAGCAATTTTCATCAAATTTTCTAATAAACTGAACAAGTTGTCCAAAAGATGAAAGAAAACATTCTTTATGATAGAACAGCCCATAACGTGCCCGGTAAACTGCTACACAAGGCACATTACAGATACTACTAAAACAAATGCACAATAATTGCAACCTGAGCACTAGGAGATAGTGCCATCAAGCAAGTTGTCTCTTACTTTACATGCACAGACAAGGAACAATTGAATTGCAAAACAAGAAGCAAAAGCTAAAATCATCAAGGCTGTTTTGCATTGTTTAAGAAAACGTAACCCCGGTATTGCCATTATATATTCTGTGCCCTGTACAGAAAACCATAAACGCAACAATATAAAATTACTGCAGTATGCCAGGTGTATACCATGACAAATACATTAACAGACATTTTAACTTTTGCCTTACACTTAACTCATAGTTGTGGCAAGTTTTAAACCACAAGCCAGTAAAATACATCAGAATGTGAAATGTTTTACCATACACAATAATATTCACGATACATGTGGGTTTACAAGAGAATACACGAGCGAATTGATGGCCTGTGTAGCTGTTGAAATTGTCTATCAGATTCACACACAGAGAAAAACGCTCTCTCAAAGTTTGGTTTGAGGAAGACAACCCTATGCTAGGGAAGGTACCTTTCAAATAACTTTAGCCACTTAATTCTATGGATAATATGCATCTCATGCTTATTCAAATAGAAATCCACAACGAGACAGGGTTAAAGAGAACATAATGTGAGAGAAATTGAAAACCATCATTTTCATTGAAAGGATAAGTGGGTGTAGACTTAACAAAAACGAATGACTATTGATCAGGTATGCCCATGCTTCAGAGACTTTTATTTAATAGTCTGCAATTTGGTCGACTACTTTTGGTCCATGCTACCAAACACATGGTAGGGGATGCAGGGTGGAGATGGGAATGGGGGGACATCCCATGCAAGAGGTTTAATTTATATTGACCAAAAATAGTCAACCAAATTGTAGGCCATCAATGGATAGTCTTTCTAACAACATAGAAATGATAATCCAGGACATCCCATAGAATGGCTTGATATATAATGATTCCCACTGTCTTCATTCAGTGCAAGGAGTGTATATTACACACAGGCTAACAGCCTGGTTTCTTTTCAAATCGAAAGATGGCCACATCCAACTTTGTCATAGCATTACATTACATTACAATATATTTATATAGCGCACTATAGACCCGCAGGCATGAAGGCGCGGACGACAGAAAAAGAAGACAAAGACCGACTCAACGAGTGAGAAGCCTAAGCCAAGAAATTTGAATCTACTTGAAACCAACATTTGGCCCCCAGCTCAGGTTATTAGCAGAGTAAATGCATGTGGAAATCAAAATGTGAAGCCCATTCCAGTTTGTGACCTCCAGAGGAAATTGCCATGAATGACTATTGATCAGGTATGCCCTTGATTTACAGACTTTCATTTAATAGTCTGCAATTTGGTTGACTACTTTTGGTCGATTTGAACAAATCCTTATACATATATGAATATTAATGTATATGTCTGTAAGGGGGTAAGGGGCAACAGAGGTTGGAGAGGGCTGGGGGAAGTGGGCCTGGCGGGGATCTCACAACAAAAAAGATCGAATTGAGGTAGAACAAAAATAGTCGACCAACTGTAGATCGATAGTCTATGCAGCAACATAGAACTGTTGATCAACACTTTGTCATACCATGCACATGGTAACAATCCATGTTCCTTGCAAATCAAAAGATGGTCACAACCAACTTAGCCATAAAGAGCCATTGTTTTTCGATATTTGGGCCCCAGCTCAGGACATTAGGAAAGCAAATGCTTAGGGTAACCAAATGTGAAGTCCATTGCAGTTCTTTTTTACCACAAGAGAATATTGGCATACCCATGAGTCTACTTGTCATTGACATATTAGCTTTCGGTCAAAACCTGATGCACCAATAACAGAATGTTTGTCCCAGTTAGTGATCTCTAATGGATTGATTTATTTTCTCCTATCACCAAAAAGCCTAAAGAGAAACTAATGACACCCCTCCACTAATTACACAGTGTGATGGTAGCTGGTAATGTTGTTGACCATCTAAAAGGTTTTGTCCAAGCCTATATAGCATGGTGTTGTATGAGGATGTGGAAATGCCCATCTACACCTCCACTGGCTTGATGGTTCCAGCATTGGTAGAAAAGTGGTTGGACGTCATCCTCTGAATAAGTAGACGCTTTTTTTTAGTTCCCAGTGGCACAGATGGCACAGGAATCAGCTCAGGACTCAGAGAAGGTTCAAATATTTGTATTGATTTTTCAGTGGGCAATATGGCTATCCCTCTCTCTCATCTTCAAAAGCACATGCGCCCTAAATCAAGCCCCCCTAACCTGGGGTTAGTAGATAAAGAATGTTAACCCCTACTGTAGAATCTCTACCTTATACTGGGAGAGAGGACCTAAAGGCAAGGTTACTTTTTTAAAAGACCTGCTCACAGACTTTCTCAGACTGTTCCTATTCTATGCAGTGGTTAATGTTCTATGAGGGTGGGGAATGTGCCCTGCAGATATCCTGCTTGATTCACTCTTGAGTCTATCATGCATATGATCTCCTTTCCCTTTCTCCTCTCTGTACCTTTGCCTTCTCTCCTCTGCTAACTTACCCCACATTGCCTTCCCTCCTTCCTCTACTCTACTGGCCCTCCGATGTCACTTACTCATTCTCCCTCTCAACGCCAACTTTTGATGTTACTCCTCCTTACTCCTTGCTACCACTCCCTCTCCCATACTGCTCCTCCAACCTTCACACTCCTACTTCCTTTTCCACACTACTTCTTCTCACTCACCTTTCTCTCACTCGATAACAAGCGCTTCACAATCACTCCCAACTCTTACCTCACCTAACCACACTCACCACACTACCACATGCTCCAATACAGCAATACCACTTCCACTCCTTAGCCAATGCCTCACCTTTTCCAGAAATCACCTTCACACTTGGCCACTCCTTCCTCTCGCCCGCTGCTCGTCCACCTTCTCTAATTGTGATCCAACCTCAATAACCCAAATTTCCTTCTTCTAGCTATCCAGTTATATCCAATCTCCTCTGCTTGTATATGCCTTCTATCACTATCCAATATGGCCCTGTCCTCCCCACCCCGGGAATGAAAAGCAAAAGAAAATCCATTAGTATTGGGCTAAGCCCCACCAAGTTTTTTCATATGGATCTGCTGTTGAACAATATTGACAACCTGGGAAGACAATTGATCATGTTCATGTTCCGTGGTCTGATTCCGTGTGCCCCTGAGGTAGGTACAATGGGGGAAGGGCTCCCCTTTGTGTTTCTTTGTTTCTGATGGTCAAGGGATTGTCTGAGTCTTTGTAGATGCTGGTCAGTGTACCCCAGTTGCAATGCGGTCCTTCTGCTGCCTGTGGCTGTACATGGCTTTTTCTTTGGAGCTGCTGCTGCTCTTTCTTTTTGTGGGTTCCTGCATGGCAGATCACTGCTCAATCTGGGTGAATTTCTGCCTTTTCTTCCCAGATGTAGGACACTAGGTTTGGATTCACACTTGGATTATTCTTCTTGATTTCTGACCAGAATGATGTGTCTCTACAAAAAATAGCAAAACACTGGCAAGGATCTTGTAAAAGACGCATGACTTGAGATAGAGTTGGACTGCTAAGAAAAAAACTGGCTCTGGTGGGGGCAGGAATTGAGACCCTTTCGTCTGCCACTGTCCACCTCAGGGGTAGTACTGGTTCTGGGTTTCTCCCTGGTTAGACGCCCACCTCTGGCTGAGGGGATTCCAATACCCTCTTGACAAGGCCAGGTTACTGCAAGGTGTTTATTATCATAAATTGGTGAAAATACTGGTGGTGGAATTATGTCCTTTATAATTTTGACAATATCCAAATGGAGTCCTAAGGACTAAGAAATGAGGACTAAGACTGCTGACAGCCAACTGGTATCTGGTTGTAAAAGCACCAGATCTAATGGAGGTAACTTAATCGAGTTTGGAGGACATTAAAATAAATGAATTGGTAATTCCAACTATATCAAGCTGTTCCGCAAGATTAAGCCCTTCCACCCACCCAGGACTTCTAGGCAGTGGTACAGGCTCTTGCGGTTGCACACATTGATGGGAGTAAAGCCCTTCTTGCCGGGCTCCCCACAGTACACCTGGTTCTCTTCCAAGCAGTCCATCACACCACAGCCTGCCTAATCACTGGTTCTAAAATATTTTACCATATTACCCCTGCATTACCTTCCCCTGCTACCTGTCCCTTCCATGATCCTTTTCAAAATTGCTTGTATTATCTACAAGGCAACCTGTCACAAATTGCTGGTTTGTCAGAAATGACCAAATCACTTTCGACTTCAGTATCCTTCCCCTCCTCCTCACCTGAAGATAATATCCTGGAGGACTTCTTTCTTCTTTGCTTGATTAACAATTTCTTTTTTAGTAGATATGGTCTGCCACGGAATGATGCAACCCTGGTTGTGGAAGTATTCCGGGGACCAAGGGCCCCAGGACCGTGACAGCCAAAAAAGGGGAAAAAGCCACCCTGGCAAAAAACCCTGAATCCTCCGGCCACGGGAGGATCCTCGGAACGGACACTGAAGATCCAGATGGAAAGTCGATCGGAGCAGAGAATCCTGGAAGGTATCCGACGGGGCTCCGAACAAGTAAAGAAGCCAATGGAGAGCCAAGAGAGGAGAGGTAGGTGGACGAGGGATCAATGATATGGACAGGAGGCAGAGCGGAAGACAAGAAAGCAGGGACGAAAGGGGGAAAGAGACGGAAGAAAGCAGGGCTTAGCAAAGCCAAGGGAAATAACAGAAGCATAGCAACAAAGGGAGAGCGCAAAACTCACAGTTGAAACGCGAGGAGCCGTCGGCTACTGTGCACAGATAAACAGTGGGCAGCCATATTGGAAAAAGACTAGACCGCTGCTTTCGAGCGTATCAAACGTGACGGCACATAAATGGTGGCTCATTTTCCATCTGTCCCAATGTCTGATGAAAAAGGGGCGCATGACACAACCATGGCCCAGGTACCAACCTACCTTGCAGACACATTTAGCAACTAGAGAAGTATGCATAAGTTGAGAAATCAGATGATTGCTATGCCAGAAACCAAACTAGTCTGTAGGGAAAAGACCAGGAAACAGTCCTTCTCCTGCTATATCCTAAAATACTGGAGCACCATCCCAGTGACAATCAAGACTACTCCAATGCTCCTGCTGTTCAGGAAAGAAGTGAAAACCCTGCTCTTGAGGGAATTCCTAGGAGTGCCTTGGGTAACTCTGTACACAGTTCCACCACCTCTCCGGAGCCATTGTAATCTGCCCTCTGCTTCCTTGAATTCTTGTAAAGTGCTTTGTTGCTCTTGAGCTGTGTTCCGCTATATAACACTTTGAAGCACTTCACTTGTGTATAAGCGCTTTACAAATAAACAATTACAATTGCAATTACAAAATACAAATTCCACAGAAAAATTGCAGAATTTCCATCAAACTCGCAATGAGTCTGATCTTCTCTGATGATGGCACATGTGACATCATAAGGTGAGAGAAAGGCCCTTAAATGGGAAGGTAGAGAGAACACATGGTATAACAGAGTTACAAAAAGGGGCAGTGGTGAGAAGAAATGACAGGAAGTGTGATTTATGAATGCGGACTGCCATAACATGATTATGTACAAAACATATTATCATCATAATCACATCTTATTGTTAGTGTGGAACTGCTTCCATTTGCATTGCTCAGGTGGTTGGAGTAAATTGAACAAAAACAGACACCAGCTGAGTCGAAGTGCCAAGATGTTGCCTGGCTGTATTCATGTTTAATGTACTTGATTGATTGATTGTACTTTTTCCCTAACTACAAACAAGAAATGCAGATACTGTGAAGCTCGGACTGAGACTTTGTTAAACAATAGGCAATTCAATGCAAAATGATGTGTGACCCATATTAGAATTCTTTAAAATTGATAGGGCCCAAGTATGAAACACAAAAGGAAAAGTACAACAGAGGCATGATGTTTTGTTCTGCCCATCATCTGCTAAATTTTGCAATGCAGTTTCAGTCAAAGCACAACATTGTACATAACCATAAAGAAAATCTGCTGTGAAACTATCAGAACCCTTACCCTCTTCGTACAAAGATAGATAACTGGGAAATGTACACTGTTCTCAATTTTGTAATGTGCATCTCATTCAAAATATGTGACTCAAGATTGAATGTGAATGAAATTTCTAGCAGCAATAGATTTGCCAAGTGCACTGTAATTTTATACATAAATATACGGGGGGAGAAGTTCCTGTAATGCAACTGTAAATGAAAGCCTGCATACTTTGAACACGTTAGAAATAAGTAAGTGTATTTAGCATGTTAGGAATTATACATAATGCATTAGCTGTCTTACAAATAGCATGTACCAAATGTGGCTTTGCCGATGATTGTGTTTCAGTGAAGTCCCATAACAAGGTAACTGTGAGTAACATTGCACTGAAAAATTAAGAACTAGGGAATTCCAGGTAGTCACAAGGCATAGACCAGAAAATCAAGGTATGTTATAAATGGGCTGCAACCACGAACATACTGTTAATCTAAAGAAACAATTACCCAACAAATACATATATATCAATTTTGAGGAAATTCAATTAATTAGCCAGTTAATTCTGGGATGTAGTCACATGGTGGAAAGGCCTGATTTCAAGAAGAATACATCAGAGGAACTTGCTTCTATTAGGTTTTTGACTTTTAACTTCTAGCTTGGCTATTTAATGCATCTGTGCATTATTGATGCATGACTTCAGCTTAAGAGGCCCAGTCAGTTGGTCACATGAATCAAAACTGAAAATAAAACCTCTATGTACTGCGCAGAAATTAAGTTTATCTGCACTTTGAATGTCATCATCATGACAAATGCAGTATCGCTCTGCGAGTTTGAAAACCTATATGTCAATAATGGTAAAAATTCCTAAAAAGAATTATGTCAGACCATACTAATTTGAGTCCAAATTGTACAGAACCAGCCCTGTCACATGTCTAAAATATGCAGCAGCGCCAGTAACGTTCCCCAAACCCGCCCCGTGTGCCAAAAACATGGCGCAAATCCATGAATACGCGTTTTCGATAGCGCGAGTCGGGTATGTGTATTCCGAGGGTCGCGCGGGGTGTTTTCCAGTTGTTTTCGATAGTGCGAGCGGGGTATGTGTATTCTGAGGGGTGCGCAGGGAGTTTTACATGCAATTTGGCAGTGTGGGCACTCCCAGGTGTGCCCTTTCCCCCCTCCCCATGCCCTGCAGGCAGCCCACACCACAGGGGACTACCCTACATCCCTGACCATGCCCCGCAGGCATGCCACATCGCAGGGGACTACCCTACACCCCTGACCATGCCCCGCAGGCAGCCCACATGGCACCATGCACTTGTGAGCCCCAAAACATGTCCCCCACCCAGCCAGCAGTGATGGGCACCTGCCAGCAGGCCCCAACTCATGTCCTAACAAAACAGACCCATGTCCCTAATTCCAACCCTATTCCCCCTTTCCCCCAGTACACGCACGCAACCAAATTACCCATGCCATGAGAGTCTCAAAAGAACCACCATAGCCATATGCATAAATGTACAAAAGAGCCACACAGCGGCAACACATGACTGAGGCAATGTCATAGAGACATGCACAAAACCAATGAGAGTAGACCACACCAATAATGAAGATATATAATATGTATTAAAAAACGTAATGAAAAAAACATATTGAAAATTCAAATTAAGAGATAATGAAAAAAAAAAAAGTCCAATGTTAAACAGAAATCCACAAGAGGAAAAAAGGGAAGTGGTCCATTTCCAATGTCCAAATAAAGTACATGAAAAAAATAAAAAATACCATTGATCCATGGGATGTTAAAATAACTAAAGTATGTACAAGTCTGGAATTATATATACTGCAAGCCCGAAGGGTCCATGATGCCCAAACAAAAGGAAACCTTCCAAAACTCCTACAAAAATAACTATATGCATGAAGTGGAGCAAAGTCCATGACTCCAAATAAAGAAAAAAAATGGAAACCTAACCCTAAAGAACTATGTACAAAGGTGGCGGGCAAGTCCAACGGCTCACTTGTTGATGTCCCGGGCCAGGGCATCATCGAACTCCTCCTCAAGGTCTTGGAGGCAAGCCTCTTCCCTGGCCCCGAGGTCTCGCAGGAATGCAGCCATGGCATCCTCCAACTCCCTGTGAGTTGCCTCGAGGCGCTCAGCCCACCTCAATGCCCTGCACATGGAGTTCTGCACCCTGACCATAGTTACTTGTGCCTCTTCTGCCCGCCACCGCTCCGCATCTATTTGCCGGCCCAACCACTGCCACACGGAAGACACTCCCAATTCAGGGTCCTCGTGCCCTCTGGCCGATGCCTGCCCCTGTGATGTTGATGGCCCCAAGCCATCATCGCTCCCACGTTGAGCCTGCTGCTGCCGTGCATATGCCCTGCCTGTCGATGCCCGCACGTCCTCCTCCTGCTGGGGTCCAGTTGTTGGGGTGGCCCCCCCTGCTGGACCTCCGACTCCCGACTGTGGCATGGATTTGTCCTCCACCAGCCTGGCCGCTGGGTCAGGGGCAGCTCCAAGGGGGGCCCAGTTGATACGTGGGCAGGAAGATGGCACGGAGGACGACTGGCGCATAGGGGGTTCAGTTGAGGAGGGGGTTGATAGAAGTTCCAGCACAAAGAGGAACCCAGCACTGCTGACCCGTCCTAGTAGGTTGACGCAGTCAATGAGGCATTCAAAATGACATGCATTGTTCACACGAGAACCCTGCACGTCATTCTGAATGCCACATTGACGCAACACCACCCCAGCCAGGACATGCTCAACCCGGTTCCGGAGAGCCACGTCCACAGGGAGAGGAAGGCCAGTTGTTGTTCGCACATCCCGTTCCTGAAAACAGGTCTGGACGAAGGTATCCCTGCTGGTGCGGGATGATGCAGTCACAGGATCGGAGACAGGATTACACACAGGCACCTCCGCGGCGGACTGTGCTGCCTCCTGTCCCTGCCCCTGTACTAGACCACTAGCACCAGTGGAATGCCCCCCTCCAGGCCTCATGCGTGGGCCTTCCATGGCCTCCTCCTCAACCAAACCCCCCACAAACCTGGATGACTCCGTGCCATCTTCCTCCATAGGCCCCTGTGGAGGCTCAGCTGCCCCTTCTGCTGCCAAGGAGTCCACCTCCGACCTCCGCCTCTTGGACCTACCCTCGACAGCTGTGGCCGTGGATGCGGCCGAGCGTCCTCACTCCCCGAAGAGATGACAACCCGGGAGGGGAGCTGGGCCTTGCATCTCCGGCTGGCGGTGGGATCCCTGTCACTGTGCTCCACAGCACCATCTCTGCCCTCTCCATCAGCTGATGCTGCAGACAGGGAGAGACAGAACACAGGCATCAGGGCACTGTACAATGGTCTGATACACACATGACAGTTGCACATGAGTGGCAGTGTCAAACTTCACAGATGGCATCACACTATCCAATACACATATCATTTGAACTCACACATATGCGCACATTAACAGGAATGTTGCAGCAGGCAGCAACATCCATGCACATACAACAGCATGAGCATCCGAAGGTTAGCCTGACGTCACATGCAACACGGGGAGTGCCGAACACATGCACACATGCCACCAGACATACATGCATCTGTACATCTCCACCACCTGTCACAGTGAAATCATCGGCAACTATGTCACATCTGCCAATCAGCCTCCTACATGTCTGTGTCACATGCATCCATGGCGTATTACATTCGCACACATGTCAAACACACACACGCACATGTATGCCGTGCACGTACATGAAGGTGGAACCAGCATCCATGTGTCACACCACAACCATGCCACAGTACATACACATCCATACATGGGGCTTTCCAGACATATGTCTAAGCTGCACACTCCTGGCACACCACAACATGCACTGCGTCAAATCAGTACCCATGGACACTTACCGCTCGACTCCAGATGGGTCTGCCTCTGAAGGACCTGGATGTGGAGCGCTGGGCGTTTATGTTCCAGGACCCTCATCTGGTTGTTGGTAAGGCGGACCCGGCACCCCTCCAAGAGGCACTGGGCCTTGCTGAGTGTCCTGGACCTGAAGTCCTACCAGTGCTTCCGGACATGTGCCATGTCATGGGCTGCCACCCTCTCCATGTTGATGGCAGCCACGATGTCCTTCCAGATCCTCTTCCTTCCTTCATTGTCGGTGCGTGGTCTTCTGAAGAGGGCATCATAATGCACCAGGACTTGCTGCACCAGGATACCAACTTCTGCGGCACTGAAGCTGGTAGCCCTCTGCCTCTCTGGCTGGGGGTTGCCAGTGGTCGCCGATGGTGTTTCCCCCGACATGGCAACCCCCGAGGCAGTTGTGTGAAGGCAACTGGGTCCTGGTGCTGGGCTGTGGAGCGATGGAACTTCAGTTGGGAGTCTTCGGTTCCAGCAGGGGTGGTCACAGCAACTCGACCCTTGCAGATGGCTGACATGCAGGCACCAAATAGCAGGGCATGTGGCCAGCAGGCAGGCAGGCAGCAGCAGATGGCAGGTGGGAGCAGGCTTGGGGCTCCAGGGGGCAGGAAAATGGCCTTCTGGGCAGGAGCGTGGTCTTCCGTGTGTTGTAGTGTGGCCAGCTTAATACGGAGTGATTTGGCACATGAAAAAACTGCATGTCAGCGTGTAATTCGAGGAAAAGCCCTTAGCGCGTAAGCGCGTATGTGACGTAACGTGCACGCAGGCGTTTCCCTGGCACGGGTTGAAGGTCCCACGTGGGTTTCCATCGCTCTGTATGTGCTTTTCGTGGAAAGCAGTGCGTTTGTTTTCCAGGCGTTGGGGTTCACACGCGATTACTTCACAGCGGCTACAGTGCATACTTCTTCTTTTGGCATGGGTGTTGGCTACGCCTTCTTCATCTACACGCAAAGCAGACGGTGAGTCCCATGTGCTATTTTTAATAATGCTGGTGTCCCTGTTAGTCACGTACCCCTTTGTTTCAGGGCACACTAGCCTGCGTGTTGATCACATAGGTGTTTTTTGTGTTCCTGGCTAAAGCGTGATGCGTGTGTTTTTTTTACATGCAAGTGGGCTGTAGGGGTCGCTTATCTCTTTTTCTTCCTTTTTTGGGATGCCTGTCATTTCTCCTAGGGGCCACAGAATGGGACATTCATCATAGCTGTATATACGTGTTTGTTGTTTGCGCACACTATTGTAATGCGCAGGGACGCTACCGCCTACCTTTGTGTGGCGGACGTGTTGCCTGTGCATGTCTTTGGCCATGCCCGAGTTTCCCCTATTCGATTCCATGAATACGTGTAGTTCGCGTGCGTGTGGGCATTCTGTGTATTTCCCTGCAGTACTTCCCCAGTTACGCCTTCTTTTTCATGCATTGTTCCCCATTCCGTGTGTTCCGCCCCGTGTTCTGCCCCCTTTTTGGTGTGTGCGCTGACTTTGTGCGCTTTTGCTGTGCACATCGCGCACAGCGTTCTGGATGTTGCAATGACGTGTGCACCCATGTGCGCCACGCAAGGATTTGGCGCACATTCCGGGGAAAACATGCCCAGGGCCTTCCATGATTCGCACGCTTGCTCCAGCTTGAGTCACGATTTACAGCGCACATTAGTTCCATGAATAGGCTCCAAAATTACTCTCAGCTGGAACGTTTAGAGCCTATTTATATAAAAGCCCACAAAAATAAGGAGATTCTGAAGATCTGCAGACAAGGAATCGTCACCTAAATGGATCGGTGCTGAAGGGGATTAATACTTTAAAAGATGGGAGAGACCATGGGCCTTGTCCAAAAGAAAGCCTGAAGCAAACTTTACCTGAGGTTGTCATATTTCACTGAGATGGGCAAATCAATGACCAGGGGGTCTAGCTGACTGGGGAGAATTAACTTTAAGCAGTGAGGGTCCATGCTGATTTTGTGCCATAAAATTAACATGTAGAAGTTGGTATAACAGTCCCCATGCACTTAGATATGTGTCCTCACGAACCCTTTATTGGCAAGTTCACAGAAAGTGTTGAACTGGGAGGGCAGCCACAGTGGGGATTGATTCTAAACAGAATTCTGAAGACATTATAATGTGAAATGTATATTGCTTTTTCACTATATTCAAAGCCAAGTGGTTAATAATGTTTTTGCGCAAAGCATGTAGTGTTTTTTAACCATAGCCAAGTAAATTCAACCCAGTTTTATCACAGGTGTAGTCAGAGACTGAAGGTATGAACTGCTCTGCAACGCTCCATAGACTTGCAGTGGACTAATGAATCATAACCTGTGAAGGCTATAGTCATTTGAAAAGCGATATATTGAGACATCTCAAATCATTCAAGTGGGGTGAAAGGGAGCTTTACCGTGCCACTTCCATTCCCTAGAAAATGATGCAATTTTAAATGAACATTCAAACATTGCCAATGACACTGTATCAATGAGGGTGGAACCTCTATTAGCTAGACCCAATCTACCAAGTGAAGTGGGGAGCGGGGGCACTTATTATGCTTTCAGAAAATTACAAAATGAAGTTCCGATGTTGTGTAAACGAACCAATATTTTGAGTGCATTCAAATGAAAGCACAGCTTCTCTAAACCCAAGCCTGTAGTTCTTGATGCAACATACCATGGATTGTATGTTATATACCTGCACACACGAAAAGCCAACATCACTGCACGTGGACATGGGAATGCAATATACAAGCGATGTTGATTTTCTCTGTCAAACATTCCTCACATCCTTATTGTTGGAGAAAATAAAGTGAGTTGAATGTGTATACTTTGAGGAAAATGTTGATAACACACTTGCCGACAAGAGGAAATGGTATATAGTAATATAGTTTATTTGATTTTTAATTATTGTGTGCATTCTGTATATTAGTGAGATCTTTGCAGGCAGGTATAAAGAGCCTCATTCTGAGTCGGACGATTCAGTAAATAAGTGCCAGTTTTCATGGATACTGGCACTTTACCGGACCAGCCGACTCCGGGTTTGCTGGTGGGGCACCTCGAGGTGCCGTACCCGCATAAAATGCCCTCATCAAAACTGAACCAACAGAAGATCCTCTGTATCTGTAACCAGTAAGGCTAAAAGAAAAATCACATCCAAATATTTTTTTTCATCTGCAAATCGCGATCTCAATGTAATCTTTCAACTAGGTGGATGCACGACATGTCGAGGCCTTTCTTCCTTCTGTGATCCATCTGCATCTATCAAAGTCAGTTCAGCACCAAGGACAGAGGCGCGTGCTATTTGCTTGTAGGTTTCAACATGCACGATACAGAGCGACATAGAAATGCACACGGTGTTGCCCCCTTTAATAGGATTGCCCAGCCGCCCTTAGAAACGTGTCATTTAATTCGCGGTCTCCCGAACCAGCCAGTAGCAAAACATTCAAACTGCGTGACTCGCAGGGCAATCTGCCCGCACGCAATTTCATTTTTATTCATGTGGTGAATTTGAACAATTTTTATTTCCCCAGAGTGATGGTTTTTGCTCAGCAGTTTTGGGAAAGCTGACAGATGGCTAGTGACTGTTTTTGAAACAAGGCTCCCTCTGCGTGAGTGAAAGGTTTCGCTCGGTGTGTAGGACAGCACGCTGCCTGCATGGAAAAGTGTCCACTGCATGCTGCACTATGATCAATAATGCAAAACAGCGCCGAATGTGTAAAGTGTAAAGTGCTACTCTTTCGTTAACACAGGAACATTGATCCAATGTCAAAGGCAGCGGTTAGTAATTACTGAAAAAACATAAAGCAAATGAAACCGCATCGTACTGTCAGACCCTCATCTGATGAAAGTAGTACACATTAGCATTAATTTTCCAGATCCCAGATGTGTTTTGCTTATAAATATATGAAAACATTTTGGAGCAACAAAGGGTTTGCATCTAACTTATAGACCCAATGCGCTCGATTCGCAAACATTCGCACTTTAATAAACAAGGGGATGAACTTTGCAACTACCCCTCGCACCAAATTCGTAGACGCCTAAAAGCCCAAACTAATTCGAAATTATATTGAAACCTATCAGATAAATATACCTCTCGTATCTTCTAACTCTGCTCTCCTTCCCAGCCACACATTCTCCAAGAGACGCTTTGTGGAGCAAGGATTTGCTGAGGGAAGAACTATCGCGGACCTTCAAGACACTTCTATTTACTCGTGAAGCTAACCCCCCCTCCCCCTTGCCTGGCTGGCAGGGGTGTTGCTTGGTCTGGAAAAGATTCGTGGCTATGCTAATGCCGGGACTGACGGCACTCGGGGCTAGCTGGCCTTTTGGTTGCAGCCCCTGAGCTTCTATCAGGCTACAACCAAAAGAACAGGGGGTTACCCCTGAGCCACTCCACCCACCCCCCTCTGCTTGCTAGTAATGCAATGCCACGATAATGAATGGGCAGAAAGACGGTGTCCTTTCACAAACTGGATCAAGTACATATTTGTGGGACACTTAGATTGCTGAACTGTCATCTCGCAGGTAAATTAATATTTGTCCATGACCTAAAATGTGCGTATTCCTTTCTCCCTACCGGGAATACAGTTTTGTATGTGGACTTGAGTCTGTTCCATTAAAGACTATACAGGTGGAAGACATAATAATAGGACTAACCCCAGAAGGCCTGTACTTCCTAGAGTAATAGTCAACACCATGTTGCCATTTCAAGTCAGTTTAAACTAGCTTCATCGGTAGCTTATAAAAGAGGGGTAGCACCAGGTGCTCCCTCTTCAGTTCCTTTCCCTGTCATGACTAGAGCTTGAAGCTGTGTGTGTCCATTTCTCCCTTGAATGACCTGAAATACACAAGCAGTTCCAGGCCACCCAGCCTATTCACTGCAGGAGAAAATATTTCCTGTGGCCCAAATCACCCCACCGGAGGATACTCAGTTGTACTGCTCAGTGACTTTGTTGTGGGATTTCTCCTCACTGGAACTGCAGCACGCCAGTGAAGGGCAGAAGGCCAGCATAACTGTAAAGAAATGCCTTGAGGCCTGTAACTCGGATTTGCAGTGTTCTGATCCTCAGTAAGGCCGATTTCATTTACTGTAGACTGGAAATGCTGTTGTCCTTTTCTCCAAATACCTAATATTTTACAATTAAAATGGTTACCTGGCTTTCTGCTTGGCACTTACAAAGGACCAGATTCATGCAATCCTGCATAAATCTCGCAAAGCCCCCCACACAGAAAAAAGACTGCACGGCCCAGCACACAAACTTCCCTCTGAGCGCTCCACGTATTCAGGGATTCCAAGGCGCATTCCAACCTGACTCGCTAAGAAAACCGAACTGTGCGAGGAACGCCCACAACATGCCACCACTATAGCCAAACCTTCATTGTGCAGACAAATGCCTCCGATACAGGTAGAGGTGCAATTCTGAGACAGCTCGGTGAGAAAGGTAGGGAGGACCCCATCTGCTTCATCAGCAGGAAGCTTAAGGAACCAGAAACAAGGTGGGCAACCATTGAGCGTGAATGCTTTGCTATTGTGTGGTCACTGAAGAGGTTTAGGCCATACTTGTATGGATCTACTTTTGTGATTCAGACTGACCACCAACCCTTGAGATGGTTAATTTAGATGAAATGGGAGAACCGAAAATTGTTGAGATGGTCAATCAGCCTACAAGGGTTTGATTTTACCATTGAACACAGGTCAGGGTGTAATCCCGAAAATGCTGGTGGTCTCTCCAGAATTTTTGACTGGAGTAAGGAGATTCATCCAGGGGTGGATTAAATCCTCCTGTCCCCTAGTCTGTGGGGGACAAGTGTTAGGGAGAATTCTCAGCAATGTGCTTATTCCCTTCACCTTACAGACCCTCAGCAACTTTGCTGGATTTTGAGGACTTTATTTTTTTCCTGGAGAGAGTGTGAGCCTTTTTTTCCCAATCTCTCATGCATTTTGATATATGTTTTTGCTGTTCTTTGATTATGGAGTTTTAGATAACTCCATAGGCATCATCTTTTCATTGTTGTGTCACACAGCACCTTTAGTGCAGTGGCACAGGGATGTCCTTTGGACTTCCCAAGGTTTAAATGCCTTCTCTGGGATGAACTACTGTTCCCCAGAGAGTGTAAAGTTAAATTGACTATACTAGTCTTTTTAAATTCGTAGACCCAGCACACACTATCTTCCTATAGCGTGCTGGAGGGGTTACTTAGTATCCCCTAGGTCTAAACACTCTTGTAGCTGTAAAAAGCTACCCTTTCCTATTGAAATGGTTGGTGGCAGTGCTTTTATAACAAACTACCACGATTTTTCCCGACTGCAAACACCGGTAGCTAAAAATCGGGGATGCCATGTCTTTCAATATGGGACTCAAGACCGCTGTGTAAAAACATACTCCGGTCATCTTTTTTCACTGTTCCTTTGTGGAAAGGTCCTTCTGGTGTTTAACTATGGGCACCAAACCAGGTTTTGTCCCTTTGTTCATGAGCCTTTGGCGGGCTTCAGGACTGAAGTCCGCCCTTGGCGTCTGAGTGTCTGGGGTGGGCCTGAAGTGAGGGAGGTGCCCGAAACTCCCTGTGCTCGGTCTCCCAGGAGACCCAAATGCACTCTGGCGTGATTGGCTGGCTGACTGTCCAGCAAGGACAGCCACCCTGCTGGTTGAGTGACAGCTAGACTGGAATGAATGGGAGAAAACTGTTTAAAAGGTGAGTCTCCAGGACTGGAAGGCAGAGTCGACCACTGGAATGAAAGAACCAAAGACGAACTGACAAAGGATGGCTGCTGCAACCACTGGACCATTGTTTTGCCTGGTGAAGCTTGACAATTAGACATTAGACAATTAGCATCAGCAATTATATAAAAGGGTTCCTGGAAAAAACCCTATTCTGCCCAGGAGGGCTTAATCAAAATAAACAAAGTGAAAGGGTTTAAGTGCTCGAGCCTCTCACTGCCTATTTCCCATTTATAAATTTCACCAGTACAGACAGCACCGCTACTACAGTTATACATATTACACAATAAAGTATTGTGTAATATGTATAACTGTATGTGCAAAGATGTGCACTTTTTTCTCTTCATTTTTTTGTGCAAATAGTTTTGCTTTACGTTATAAACAAATGATGTTCAAATCACCAGGAATTGATTATTCTTATCTATTAGAAGCACTTCAAATTGAGTAGTGGTGCTGTCTGTACTGATGAAATTTATAATTGGGAAATAGGCAGTGAGAGGCTCGAGCACTTAAATCCTTTCACTTGTTTATTTCAATTAGCATCAGCAGCAATGTGGGAGAATAATCTAAACAGTATGTCAGCCAACAAAGGGGCATTGTCTTTAAAGAACTTGTTCGAGACCCCATCTGGACCACAGGCTCTTGAGTTATTTAACTACTGGATCACCATGATTATGTCTTCTCTATTGAAGTTAAAGGCCCAGCCAACACGTTCTAATGTTTTAACACGCTCCTGAACTTTCACCCCTATTCCAGGATTATGTTTTTTAAAGTGGTACTCTGACCACGTTCTTTCTGACACACAACGTACCTGGAGAGTTGCTTGCTTAGAAGCAGTGCCATTAAGGATTCTCCATATTGCTCTAACATCTTTGTCAATGAGTTTCTTGAACAGTTTCTGGTTTTCGCCAATGTAAAGCTGAAGTTTATAGTTCCTCAGCCATTTGGAGTAAGCCAGTCTGATTGTTTTTTTTCCCTTGTCAAGGCCATCTAATGAAATCTCGGAAC
Organism: Ambystoma mexicanum; assembly: GCF_040938575.1. NCBI lineage: Eukaryota > Metazoa > Chordata > Amphibia > Caudata > Ambystomatidae > Ambystoma > Ambystoma mexicanum. The sequence continues at coordinate 714,454,650 of NC_090931.1, forward strand.
AGGATAACATTTTTAGTGCCCTTCTTTTGGCCCTTTTCTTCTGGTTAACAACGGCGTCAAATGGTCGTTTGTGCATAGGTACGAGGGTATGAGACCGAAAACTAATGTCCCGTCCTGTCGTGCCTAAGTTATCAATCAAGTGATTAAAGATGCTAGGGCAGGTAGTGGCATCTTTTTCCATTTCAGAAAGTCAGGCCTTCCAAGTTTTTAGTTGGCTGTTATCATTGGCCACATCTCTCCCTGTCCTAATCTTAGGCCCAGCTACAGTTACTGTCAAGTTGACAGGCCCTGGCCTGTTCACTTATGGAGAGGTACCCATGATATGGTTAGTGAAAGCATCGAGTGATCACTGTCAGGTGAATTAATTATCTTGAAGAAACAAATTCTATAGTTGTCTATATTGGACAGGAATAGATAGTCAATAATCGAGTCAGCCCCAATGTTGTGCCAAGTAGGTGTTTTTGCCTAGCAACCATCAAAATGTAAGCTCATTTGACTGGCTCCCCATCTTGAAAACTGAGAGGACCAGGCCCTACCTTGTATATCTCTAGAGCTCGTACCACTAAGGTGGAAAGCTGGTACAATCCTGGAGTTCAAGTCAGCCTCAAGATCAGCATCTTTGACATTGACTTCCCAGTAGCAGTTTAAATCGCCACCTACCAGAACTGGTGCCAGAGGATCGGATTCCCCCCATTTTAGAAGTTGATTGTCTAAGTCCTCTAACACCCCCTCAATTGGAGAGCAAATGGAGTTAAAGTAGATGTTAACGATTAACAAATGTATTTTAGTTAGACCAGATTTGTCAATTAGTTCCATTGCTAATAGAGCCTCTGATTTACAGCACCAAGTCTTGAGCGAGCAACCACAACTAACACTCCTTTACGGTGGCTTCTTTTCCCTTTCCTAGCTGATTTGTAATTAACCATTCGGCCGTCAATACCCGGCTCTTCTAGGAGACAGGTTTCTTGGAACATAATGATGTCAAAGTCAACCCAGGAAGAAGAATGATGGGAATGTAAAAATTAGTTATGTCCCTGAGTGTTCCAGCATAAGATGGAAGCCCTAAAATCTCGGACTAACAGCTGGGATGGGTGGTATGGTATCTGTGAGCCATCCCCAACCACCATCAGGTCAGTATCTAAGTGAGCACCACCGACGATCATATTCAAAGTGACATGTTATTGACAGATTGTGTTTACGGGCTCCCTCCTGGACAGTGAAGATGTTATTGTAATAGCGTTCAAAACCATTAAGCAGAAAGTCCTCTTGATGTTGGAATACCAGAGTTGCTATCAGCTTTCAATAGAAGTAGGTTGCACATCAAACCGGTTGTCTTCTGTCAAAAATATTAAGACATTTAGTATCTGCCGATGATATCGAAGACAAATTCTGGATTAGAAGAGAGGAGGGAAAGGAGTCTCATTAGGTTGTGTGGAATGGACAAGTCATCTTCAAGAACTGAATTAAAGTACAGTGGTTTCAAGGGGCCAGCTAAGGATTCTACTTTACCAGGATCTGTTTGTCTAGTTGCCAAGTTCTCGTTCCTCCCTTGCGTGGAATCAAAGTGGTTTGTGGCTTGACCAGTTATGAATGTAGCTGAAGAAAGACCATCCTTGAAAGAGAATACCACAGTGTTCAGATGAGATGTAGATTTCCAAGCCTCTGAAGTTCTCACGGGTTCTTCTTTCTTATTGCTGTTTGCAATAGAATGAAGGATCGAGTGAGTGCGCCCACCTAGTTTAATGAAGATTTCAAGGTCCCAGAGATAGGAATAATGGTCTCTAGCCTTGGCTCTGATGCAAGAGCATTTCAGCCAGTTTTCTTCAGTTTTTTCCTTGACCCTGGCTGCCGAACCGTGTCATTGTGCATTACAGATGGTTGAATTTCCATTCCATTGGTAGGAACCAATTTGGTCATCAGTTTATATTTTCCAGACTCCCAGACCGAGGGTTCAAGATGCGACCGAGTACTGCCTTGTGGGTAGTCAATCACTGTCTGTTTCTGGGGATTGCAATGTCTAGAATTTAGGCTCACAGCCAAAACAGGGTTCTAAGTTATATTCTCGACCCTTGGTTCCTATGGCAGGTGAACCACTTGATGTTTTTTTTTCTTAAAACCCAAAGGCTGTTGTTTTGCTGTGATAGTTCATTCACAATCTATGCTGATAATGGAGGGTTCATCACCAGGATGGGGTGACTTAGAGCTTCTTTGAGAGGAATTGAGCACTAGGATTGGCACCTGGGCCACCTCCTTTGCACCTAGGCCCGAGGACAAGTTGTTAAGGGATCCGAGGCCCTGTGTTCTTGATGCCAATAGGAGAGCACGAATTTCGTTCAGGGAGGCGGAATTTGCCCGAACCTTGTGCACAACAGTGTCAAATAAACAAATAAATGATTGGAGCACAATGTTTAGGGCTTATAGAGATGTAAAACTGATATCGGTGGATTTGTACAGATCTACAATCGGTGCTCTGAAATAGAATGGAGCTACAATCGACCCTGCTCAAGTTGTCCAACTCATCATCTTGCTCTGAAGCAGTTATGGCTTGGGTCACGTTAGGATCTGTATTAAGTAAGCCAGGTGACATACTTATGGGGTCATTATGAGTATGGAGGTAGCCATGGTGCTAATAGCGCCATGGCTACCCCCATACCACATACCGGGTCCGGGTTCCTTGAATGAGGAATTACCGGGCCATTCCAACCTTGGAGGACCCAGTAATTCCTCATTCAAAATACCCATCCCCATTCCCATTCGAGCCCCCATAGGGCTCAATGGGAATGGAGCGGGAGCTAATAACGGGCCCATATGAACGGGCCTTTTATTAGCTCCCTGGTCCTTTAGTGGCTCCCACTAAGGGCGCCTGGTAAAACCAGCCGCCCTTACCGGGACCCGCTAAAGGACCTCGTAATGCGGACCTCGTAATGCGGCACCCTTACCGGAGCCGTTAACCCATTACCGCCAGGGTCAGAATGACGACCTTAGTCTTTCTTCCAGAGTATCACAGGCGCCAAACTCTGTCTCAGGACTATTCCCAATAGCAGTGTGAGGGATACTCAGCTGACTCTCAATATCTGTTAAGACTGCCCAAGAGATTTCATCGGATGTCCCCTCCACGGGAAGCTCCTCTTGCGTTGCCAAGTCTGTGTCCATGTAAGAAGTTTGAATCACTTCACTGTATAGTTTGTTACATTTTGAGGGGAAAAACCTGGACATTTTACCCTTGTCGGGTACTTGTAGAAAGGAACTTAATGATGTCATAGACAGAGGGGGTTTGGGTTGAGTATAGCAACACCCCCACTCCGTAAGTAGTAGCGTTTCTTGGACCCCTTTATTGATGGTGGGTCAATGGGAATAGCAGGGCACAATTAAAATTAGGGTGGTTGAAGGATATGCTCATCTCACCGACCTTGCATTAGACGGCCTTGAAGTGTTCACTAGTAACCACAGGGCGCGGACTGCAGACTGCTCTCCACTTTCCAACCACTTTGCGTCCGCCTCGCAGACTGCACAAGGTTGTGTTGTCACAGGGGGAGGAGCACCTTGTGCACAGCTTCCTTCCACATGCTTTTTCCAAAATGAAAAACACTGAAGCCACTGCAGACTGCTCTCCAGTTTCCAACCACTTTGCAGCCGCTTCGCGTACATTGCAAGGTTATGTAGTCACGGGGGGAGGAGCTCTTTGTGCACTGCTTCCTACCACACACTTTTCCAAAACGAAAAACACTGCAGCCACTGCAGACTGCGCTACACTTTCCGATCACTTTGCGGCCGCTTCGGGGACCGCTCAAGGTTATATAAACACAGGGGGGAGGAGCTCCTTGTGCACTGCTTCCTTCCACATGCTTTTTCCAAAATGAAAAACACTGCAGCCACTGCAGACTGCTCTACACTTTCCAACCACTTCTGGGATGTTTCATACATGGGTCTCTTTCCGCTTTGCATGTCATGTGGGCTATGCATGTTGTTTCTTTGATGTTTAGCAGCTGATTGACCTTCTTGCAAGTCTGCCCTTCTCCGTCACCCTCTTTTGTCCTTCATCGTCCTTCACCGCCCACTACAAGTGCTACTTTTGCATTTATGTGCCTTCAAGGCTCTCTGACCAGGCTGCGTCTTTCACAGGTGTTGATGTATCTGTCTTCTTCTCGTGGCCACCTTCTCTCTGCCCTCACTCACTGTGATGTCAGGCATATCCATTATCATCTCACCACCAGCCAGTCTCCCCCTTGAACCACTTTTACCTTATCCCTCTCCCTCTCCCCCCTCCCCTCTATCTCTCTATCTCTCTCTCTCTCTCTCTCTCTCTCTCTCTCTCTCTCTCTCTCTCCACTCCACTGCTAGGCAATCATCACGCTGTGTCCTGTCTCCCTCTTGTCCTCCGTCAGCCTTCAACACTGGATGGTCGGTGTCTATTTGTTCTTCCATACGGGAGTTGGCAGGGCTGTCCAGTATATTTATGTTGATGCAATGCATGTCTTTGCAAGTTCAAATTTATTTTTCAGGTGGAATGCAGTGGGTGTAAGACAGGTGGGTATCTTGTGCAGGTAAGTCAAAGGCACTCAGGGTGGCATTTATGTTGTCATAGGGGGCAGGGAGTCTGCCACTGTGTGGGACTAGTTATCTTTTCTTTGTAATGAGGTGAGCAGGGCCAGCTTCATGGGTGCATGTGACACATGGTGATGATAGGCTGGGGTGTATATGCATGCTGTTTTATCAAGACAATCAGGGTGGCACTGATTGCAGGGGGGATTGTTGGGAGGAAAGCCGTCACTGTAGGGTGTTTATTGGTGAGTTGTCATGAGGGTGGCAGGTCTGACTGTATGTGTGCTGGGACACATGGTGATGGAGTGATGGCGAGTGTTTCCTTGCAGTTTTTGCATGTGTCTTGCCTGCCGCGTGGCATCATGTTCACTGAGCTTTTCTAGTCATGTCTACCCACGCAGGCGTTCCAATTTTGGTCCTTTTGTCCCTTCTCGGGGTGCTGTCCCGAGAAATATCCACACACAGCACAACATTGATGGCCACTTGGGGGATGCAATGTTCACCCTAGACACCAGGCACATGCCATTGGCCAGGTGTTTTTGTTTGCCATGATAAACATGTACCATGCAGGGTATACCGGCAGATATTTAGCAGCATGTTGACAGCTGCTCAATGCACCTCCACGCTCCCTTCAGTTAAGAGCACATTGGACACCATTCACTCTCTGTGAAGTCTGCCTTCCCTTTCTCTTGCATGTTTCATGCTCCCTTTTGTGTGGCAGAGTCCTTGGCCTCTGTTTCTCATTACTTTCTCATGTCTGCTGGTCTCTTTCATGCCAGTTGCCTGTGTGCCCTGCCTTTCTGTATGACTTCTGCCAATGTGAACAGCTGGATCTTGTCTTCAATGCAATTGCTGATCTGTTAGCATCCCATTGGGCCTCATTACGACCCTGGCGGTAAGTGAAAAACGATGGCGGTAAATGGTTACCGCCATCGTTTTCCGCCAGGTCCGATCATGACTCCTGACCGTAAACTACGATGCCAATAGCGGCATCGTAGTTAACGCTGCCGCTAACTGCGCTAAGGGTGCGCGCACGCGACCGCCCACACCGTACTTAGCGCCATGGCGGAAAGGTACGCAAATGCCGACCCAAGCGGACATGCACCTAACGCCATCACCGAGGCCGCTAAGTACCTTACCGCCATGGTGCAAATAACGCCATCGCGAACCAACGTAAAGGGCCAATTAAAGTGAATGCAGCTGCCACAGGTGCACAGAAACAGCACAGGTGAAGGCAATACAGACTCAGGGGAGTACAAAAAGAGCACACCCCACCCCTACCCACACCCAGTCACACTCCACAATGATGCCAATACGACTAGCAATGTTGGGGCTGGAGGACCTGATAGCAATGCATGTGCTACTACAACAGCAACAACAACAACAACAGGCAGCACAGAGGAGACGCAGGAGGAGAAGGAGGGCAAGGCAGGCCCAGCAAGCCCCACCAGCACAGCCAGTGCCACCACGCAGGCAGCCCCCAATCCCACGCATCAGAGCCAATCCAAACAACCTCACTGCTGAGCAGATCCACACCCTGTACCGTTTGGACCGGGACACCATCACCGCCATCGTAGACATGACACACGACGACCTCGTCAGCATGATAGAAAGTCCAACCGCCATCCCCCCCCTACTGAAGGTAGTGGCTGTACTCCACTTCCTGGCCACAGGCACCTACCAGCACACAGTGGGGCACCTGCATGGCATTTCACAACCATTATTCTCACGAACACTCATCCAAGTGCTCGATGCCCTCCTCAAGCACACAGACGACCACATCTCATTACCACGGACTGCCCAGGAGATTGCAAACACCAAAGTGGGTTTCCATGCACTAGCCAGCATACCCGGTTGCATTGGTGCCATCGACTGCACCCATGTGGAATTGGTGGTTCCACGTGCCATGGAGGTACCGTACCGCAACCGGAAACAGTTCCACTCTATCAACGTGCAAATGGTCTGTGACTCCAACAAGATCATCACACATTGTTGTGCCCGATTCCCCGGATCAACCCATGATTCACTGGTCCTGAGGAACTCCACAATACCACGCTACATGGAGCGACATGCAGGCCCAAGATCCTGGCTACTCGGTGAGTGCAATGTCATGGAAGTGGGCATGGGAATGACGTACCAGTGCATACTCCACCTGGCAGAAAGGGGGGGGGGGATGATGCATACTCCACCTGGCAGAAAGGGGGGGGGGAGATGCATACTCCACCTGGCAGAAAGGGGGGGGGGATGATGCATACTCCACCTGGCAGAAAGGGGGGGGGAGATGCATACTCCACCTGGCAGAAAGGGGGGGGGGATGATGCATACTCCACCTGGCAGAAAGGGGGGGGAAGATGCATACTCCACCTGGCAGAAAGGGGGGGGGATGATGCATACTCCACCTGGCAGAAAGGGGGGGGGGTGATGCATACTCCACCTGGCTGTGAGTAACACAGAGAACGGATACAGAGGAAGGGCACTCACAATGCACAAAACCCCTCTGCATACATAGGGTGATGGCATGCAAAACAGGCCATGGCAGCAATGAGCATATACTGGTTGCATAGTGTGAATCAATTAGTGCATGTAGAAGTGAGCCAAGGTAACAGTTCCATGCCAGCCATGGTGGAACATCATGTTCCTGATCAGACAACATGACTGACACATACATTCTCGCCTACATACAGGTGATGCAGCCTATCCCCTGAAGAGGTGGCTCCTCACGCCAGTCCGGAACCCGCAGAACCAGCACGAGGAGGACTTCAACCGTGCACATACACGTACTCGTGTGGTCATAGAGCAGACATTCGGCCTCCTGAAGGCACGGTTCCGAAGCCTCAGCAGGTCTGGTGGGGCACTCCTGTATGGCCATGAGAAGGTGGCAAAGATCGTCATGGCATGTGTCATGCTGCACAATATGTGCGTCAGACGGAATGTGCCCCTGCCCCCTGACGCAGAACTGCAACCACCTGACGATGAGGATGAGGAGGGTGCAGATGGGGCGCCACCACATGGAGGAGGCGATGCACAGGAGGGGCGTGCCATGCGCCAAAGTATCATCGACCACTGCTTCTAGCACACACGGCTGGTGTTTATCGCATGGAGACTGCACTTGGGGCACTGTGTGTCTCTGGGACATGCACACTGTGGACTGTACACCAATAAAGCACACATACGCAATGAAAATGTCCACACATTTCTTTTTTTGAAAGAAAAAAGTGTATTGGAACTATGAACTGTCGTGTCACACCCCCTCCCACCTCCCCCCTGCACACCCCAACACACCCCCTCCCACCTCCCACCTCCCCCCTGCACACCCCAACACACCCCCTCCCACCTCCCACCTCCCCCCTGCACACCCCAACACACCCCCTCCCACCTCCCACCTCCCCCCTGCACACCCCAACACACCCCCTCCCACCTCCCACCTCCCCCCTGCACACCCCAACAAACCCCCTCCCACCTCCCACCTCCCCCCTGCACACCCCAACACACCCCATGTAGCTGTCAACAGATGCCTGTGACAGTGTCCACAGGCCGTCACAAGCCCCCTCTCCCGGCCCCCGGGGCACCCCTGGCTGTGGAGCGCAGGTTGCGTCCGGAACGGTGCACGGGGCTGCTCTGCGCAGAACTGGCAGTGGAGGATGTCCCTGGCTGCCCCTGTGCATGCAGCTCCTGTACTGTGTGGGTGAGGTCAGTGACCGCACGACGCAAGCCCGCAAGTTCGGCACAGATGTCCCTGGACATGGCCTGCATGGCATCCCTCAGGGTGGCAGTGCTCTGCGCCACTTCCGCCCTTAGTGTCTCCGTGGCCTGTTCAATGCTAAACCTAGCCCCCACACATTCCGCGGCATGCTCATCCAGCATTGCGGACAGTTGATGCTGCCGTTGAGTGATGTCCTCGAGGGACGGCTGGCCGTGCTGGCCCATGGCCAGTGCAGGTGGAGTGATGGAGGGGCTGGTCCCCTCCTGTGGAGTGTGGACAGGGCATGGGGTGGAAGGCCACTCCTCTGCCTCAGTGTGCCCCTGTGTGTCGCCCTCATGGGGGCTGGCGTCTGAGAAACAGGGGGAATGTAGTTGGTCAGTGGGGCTTCTGACCTCCTGCTCCATGTCCGAGTCAGAACATGCAGCTGTTGCAGCTGTCTCCCCGATGTTGCTGCTGGCCGCTGACCCCCTGCCTTCTGTGGCAGGCAATGTCGGTGGAGGTGGAGCAGCTGCTGCTGGCCTGCTGCCAACAGGGGTGCTTGCCGGTGGGACCTCCGGTATGCCTGCAGTGGGACCTGCTTGTCGTGGGGTCTGCCTCACTGCAGCTGAGGTTGAGGGTGCAGGGAGGTTGTTGTTGGACTTCGCTCTCTTCGGCGCATGGGTGTCCTGGTCCTCTGGGTGTGATTCTGTGCCTGTGGTGGAGCAAAGGTGGGAGGGCGTTATTGATGGGTCTACGGACTTTTGAATGACAATGGTTGACATTATTTTGGCCAGTGGATGAGGCAGATTTCAGGCAGTGCCATGCAGGTTGTCTCCTTTTAGTGTGGTATGTGGATGCAGGTATGCGGGTGCCAGCAGTGTATGCAGGGTGGTGCTCGCATGTGGCTATGGGCAGTATTGATTTGTGTTGCATTTACACTCTAGGGCAACCTTGTGCTACACATGATTGGACTGCTGTGACTATGGCATGTCTTGTATGAGGCACCTACCTTCATCGCCTGATGTCGGGGCTCCCCTTTCCATCCCTCCAACGCCTTCGATGGATTCCATGCCGATGGTGGTAGCACAGATCTCCTCCCACGGTTGGAGTTTCAGGGGGGATCCCGACCCTCCACCGGTTCCCTGGGCAAGGTTGCGGTTTGCCGAGATGACGGCTCTGACCCGTATGCGCAGGTCATCCCAGCGCTTCCGGCACTGCTGTGGGGTGCGGGGTACGGTCCCCACCGCACTGACGCGCTCAGCCACCAGGGCCCAGATGGCCTTCTTCTTCCCGATTGCTGTCCTGGTCATTTCAGGGGAGAAAACAACACCTGCGTTGTCCTGCAGGGTCTCCGCTAGCATGCAGAGTTCCTCCCGGCTGAATCGCTCCTGGCGCTGGCGGTCACATGCCTTTTTCACGGATTTTGGCATTTTCGGGAACTTGGATGGGTGGGTGTTTGGTTGGGACAGGTGTCAGGGTTGGGTCTGGTGTTGTTTGGTAGGATGGCGATGGATTGTGTTTTTAAAGATGGCCGACGGGCTGCTTCCCGTTCCGGCGCGATGACGCTATTTCCGGTTTGGCCTTTTACGGCCGCCGCTAATTACGGTGGCCGTAAATTACGGTGGCCGCTACTTACGCTGGCGGAAGGGCACCTTGCTCGCTTAGCGATGCCGGTAGGGGCCTTTTCCGCCATGGCGTTAATTGCATTACCGCCATGGCGTAATGCTCGTGCGCGATGGGTCGTGATGTGGCGCTCTTTACGCCATCGTCCCACGGCGTAAACGCTCATTACGCCATGGCGGTAATGACGGGCGATTACCGCCAGGGTCGTAATGAGGCCCATTGTCTTGCGCTTTACATCATCTGCTCCCCTGCTAGTGTTTACTGCACGGTCCCACTGCCACGTTAATCTGGGTAAGCCATCTTGTGGCACTGGGAGTACTTCCAAGGAGATCCTGGGTTTTCAACCTCTCAGTGATCTCTTTTTGGGAGTCCTCTCAGTATCATACTGACTGTGGCCGGATCTGAGTGTTCACCTGGTCCTTCACTGCATGGCTCTCTGGGGGGCAGGCTGGTCAGGTATTGTGGGTGGGTAAGGTGCCACTGTGTATGGGTTGTTTTCATTGTATTAGCATGAGGTGGGCATATCTGGCTGCATTGGTGCAGAGACACATAGTGATGGGTGGCTGGTGAGTTCTTGTTTGCATTTGCTGCATGGTACTCGGAGGGGCAGATAGTGCTGTGTAATTGGATGCATGGATGTGTTTCCTACTCTTACCTTGTTTTGTTTTTCTCTACAGAGTCATTCTGCTGGGGAAACATGGTTTCTGCAATTGAAGGGGACATTGCCGTGGAATGCATCATCAGAGTTGGGTGGTGTGCAGGTGTACAGAGGGGGACATTCATGCATTCCAGGGTGCAGCTGGTGCAGGCTCACAAGGTAAAAGGTGTGAAGAGAAATGTGCATCTGTATTGCAGTGCTGTTGTATTTCTCAAAGTCTGCATGACTATTTTGTTGTGTGCATTGTGTGCATACTTGTTGTCAGGGAATGGGTTGGCCACTTGACCTGTATACTGTTGTAGAACATGCATAGGCGGTCCAGGGCACACCTCACAGGTGTTTTTTGCTCATGTCCATTTTGTACTGTGTCTTCCTACTTGTGTTCCCGTGTGGTTGGTGTCCATGTGACAGTGGTCAGGGACTTTGTTGCTTGTATTGTGTTCTGTTGGGTGTAATACATTGACACTGCTGTTTCCAGTTGCTCTGTTGGTGTTTTGTGCACAGCCCTACAGATTAGTGGTGTATCAGCCACTTTAACACCATCGAAAATGGCACATACTCACGTCAAATGATAATAGTGAGTGGAAATCCTCCCCAAAAATATATTTATGGAACAAGGCATGTGGAATCTTGCACCCCTGCTTTCACCCTCATAACAACATTGATATGTTCTGCCCAGTAGTGCACGTAGTACCACAGGTGTCCATTACCATTTCAATTGCCAGAATGGGAGAGGTAAACAGGTATCTTTTGATGTGCATATATGACTAGGTGCAGATGAATGTATCATTCCCAAGAAATTATAGCTTTTCAGTTGTGACATGTTTTTACTCGCTTCTGCATTAATCTCATTGGGAATTGGACTTAATTTGTAGCCCCTATGTAATCATTTTGCTCCCTACCTTTGAAATTGTGAGTACAATACTCCCACTTGCACATCTTGTTTGGTGCACTGTTTGCACATGTTAATTTATGTCTAATGGGCGCTCACATGTTGCCACTCCCAGACACACATTCTCAGGGTGGCGTTTTGGGCACGGAGGTTAGGCCCTAATTCATCATTGAATGGCACCTAGGTTGTGGACGTGCTGTGTGTGCTCCACAGGGGCAGGTTTTCAGGTGAAGTAGATTTTCACCAGCTATGTGTGTGCAGGCTCTCCATGTGCCCTTTGGCACAGGGGTGGTGCCTGTGGGTGAGGGCGGGGTCCCACCTGCATTTCCACGGGTACGCCATACCGTGTGGCGACATTGTGCAGTACACATGCTGCCACTATGATTTGTTCTTCTTCATTCTGCATGTTTTGCCCCCTATTTGGGTCTCTGTGTAGGCCGGCCCACACTCTGCGAGGAGTCTTGCGCCAGGCGCTCGACCGCTGACAGAGACTTCCCAAGCCTGCTCAGAGTCCCTGCAAAGCCAGGAAAAGTCCTGTAAAGTTGATTCCATAAATTTACTAATAGGGTTTTGTGCGCAGAATTGGCCACAAAGTACTGATTTTCCATGCAATTAATTCCATGAATCAGGGACAAAGTCACTGGTCAGAAACCATACCATCAGCACTGTTTGTCATCTGATTGCGAGCTTTGTCTTTGTTCAACTAAGTAATCAAAACCCCAGGATAACAGGATTTATTTGTTTCAAGAGCTGCAACTCGGGGAAACTGTGACAATCATAGTGCTGCACATTTCAAGCACAGAACATTTTCCTAGAAGATTGGATCTGGCAGAGACAGGTACTCTTCTGTGTATTGTCCTTGTTGAACTTGCTATTAATTAAGGTATACTTTGTAAGTGTTTTTTGAAAATTCAAACAATTGTTTAAAGGGGATAGCCTGTGTTTTACCCGGTTCAGCTCTATTATTTTGAACAAAGTGTACACTTAAAATCAATGTACTCAGTGAACAGTTAAATCAAGCCCATATTGGATTTTTAAATGTGCAAATGTTTCAGTCATATACAAATAATTGTTGTCATTCAAAATTCAAGGTCTCAGAGTAAAAGAAAACACTAGGAATAGTTCAGCATGAAATCAGGTGCTCAAATGATGCACCTAGTTTCCACTATTCTAGGAAGATGACCCTGATAATCAGCAGTCCCTGAGCATTCGTTCACAATATATGGCGCCTCTTTTAGCCTTCTCAAAGGTTTCAGACGGATCCACAGTCTGTTTAGGCACTAAAGGATAGTTATGTGGCTTGTTCAGGGCTGAATGTTAATCTCAGTTTTCAAATATCTGATTGATATGATATGGCATTTATAATGCACCTGTACACAAGTGTTTCTAGGCGTGACAAGACAAGGAGGGGGAAACAGAGGGAGGACAAAACAACGATCTTACTAGGCCTTATGTCATTCAGATCATGTAAGTTCAGGTAAGTGGAAGGGGAGAAGTGTCAAGGGGGGATAGTGCAGGTAATCAAAAAGTGCAGCCGGCGGGTGGCTCATTGCAGGTAAATCAGAAAGTGCAACCAACGGGTGGCTCATGAGTGCAGAGAAGGGACTGCATGGTTGTAGATACAGACCACAAGTGCTGGGGGAGACAAGAGGCAGTGCAAGGTACAACTGGACATGCAGGGACCTGGGTCAAAGTTAAGAGAGGGGCCAGGTGACCAGTACATGCAGCAGACGGGTCATCAGCAGGGGAGAGGAAGAGAGAAAGCAGAAGTTAAGAGGAAGGTCTTGAGTTGCTTCCAGATCCGGAGGTGGTTCTGCTTAAGTCTGAGAGAGGCAAGGAGGTTGTTCCAGAGGGATGCCCTAGCCGACGATAGAATCTTCCCCCAACTCTCTGCTTGGAAATGCAACTGACCCTCAAAGAGTTGCAGGTGGATGAGTGGAGAGCTCGAGGAGGGAGATAATTAGGGAGAGAGAGTTGAAGGTAGTGTGGGCCCAGGCCCCAGAAAGCCTTGTGGATGATGCAGAGGGTCCTTGCCGACAGTGTTAGCCAATGAAAAGATTTCAGAGCCAGAGAGATACGATCCCTGGGTTTGAGGCCAAGGACAAGTCTTGGAATCCTGTTCTGGAAAAGTTGTAGAGGATGGAGAGTAGAGGCAGGAAGAATTAGAAAGAGGCTGTTGCAATGAGATCAGTCTTGAGAGGACCAGAGCTCTGGAGACAGCGAGCTTCTGGGGAAAAGTGAGGAAAGGAAGAATACCTCTGAGGAGGTGCAGCTGATAGTTTGACTTCTTAGAGACGTCGGAGATGTGAGGAGAGAAGGAGAGGGTGGAGTTGAAGATGGTCCCAAGGTTCTTAGCCTCACAGGTAGGAGCAGGAAGAGGGCCCAGAGTGGGCAGCCAGAGAGAGAGAGGGGAAAGGAGGGAGCTGGTGTTCCGATGAGGAGGATCTCCATCTTACTGGCATTAAGGCAGAGATCATTGGCGGCACACCATTCCTGAATTGTGGACAGACAGTCTAGGATGAGAGAAGGAGTAGAGGCAGCCAAGAGGAGCCTGAAAGAGAGCTGGGTGTCATCCGCATAACACTGAAAGTTGGAGCACAGAGCAGCAATGCTGTGGGCAAGAGGTGCCAGGTATTGGTTGAACAGCCAGGGAGAAAGGTTAGACCCCTGGGGAACACCACAGGTAGAAAGAGAGAGATAGAAGAGAGGAAGGACCCCAGCTGGACCTGAGAGGGTCGATCAGTGAGAAAGGAGCTCAGCCAGGCCAGGGCCTAATCAAAGATACCCAGGTTATCACAAGGCGATTGAGCAGGATGGCATTGCTGACCGTATCAAAAACAGAAGAAAGATTGAGGAGGATGAGGACAGAGGGAGGTTAGAGTCCCGGTTAGAGAGCAGGTCTTTGCAGATGTTCAGGAGAGTGGTTTCCGTGCTTCTGGCTGCTATGAAGCCAGACTGGTTGTCATGGAGAACAAAACCTCAAGAAAAGTACACAATAGGTCAAGGGACTGGGGCTAGGAGAGGAGAATGGGTTAGGAAAGGGGAAGGTGGCTAGGAAGGGGAAGGAGAGATCCCCTGGGGAATGTGGGGTGCATATGGCCGAGTCGAGAGAGAGTGACCTAGAGTTGCAAGGGAGCGCACGCAGCCTAAGATGCAAGGTAGCGCACACAGCCTAAGATGGGAAGAAGTGCACGTGACCTACGATGTAATGGAGTGCAGGTGAGCAGGGGAAACAATGTGTGTACAAGAGTGAGAAGCGGCACACGGTCAGGAGGGTTGGGTGGAGTGTAGTAAGTTAACTCTCCCCGTAAATTCTTACCTGGCTCCCACAGACAGGAGGGCGAGGTCATCCACATTCACTGTCTACGCAGCAACCCCTTTGCCGCCAAACACCTGCGTCACTGAACACTGCAGCCTTGTCCTGCGAGGGCTTTGCTGCAGAGGGTCTGTACCTCGGTTCTAATAGGCACAGAAGCGTGGAAGTAGTGAAGCAAAGCGTGCTACGTATAGTCAGGCAGCGTCTCCTGCACACCTGCATCTTTCAACACCGCAGCCTTGTCCTGCAAGGGCTTTGCCACAGAAGGTCCGTACCTCGGTTCTTATAGGCACAGGAGCGTGGACGTAGCGAACTGTGCTACGTATAGTCAGGCAGCATCTCCTGCGCACCTGGTAGCTCAACACAGCGGCCTTGTCTTGTGAGGGCTTTAGATACCGTGCCATCTCAACTGGTGTGCTGTATATTTCCATTTTTCTTTTTCCCTTCAACAATAAATAGCATCTCTTATCAATAGCTATATCCCATTAAAATCAAAGAGTAAATATAACCTACCACACCTCTAACATCACTACAAACCTCGCTTCTTTATTGCACGAAATCTTACCCTGTCTCACAGTTATACAATTTTTCTTGTGTAATAATAATATTTGGTGTTTTTTTATAGCTCTGCATACCGAAAATTCAGAGTGCTTGGTAACAGGTGATAGTCATTTGCCATCATTATTTTACGTCCTAATTTTGTGGTACTCCGTTTATTACCTCAGAAGGCTGACGGAGCAAGATGGGCCAGAAACGTATCAAACCCTGGTCTGAGCGGCGTCTGAACCTGCCTTTTATATTAAGTATAGTTTTCCCCATACGGCTGATAAATGAATGTCATATCGAATGCTCAGTGTGTGAATATTTTTTAAACAACTAGTGCCTCAGTGCATCCACAATGTCTCTAATGAATCACTCTTAATCTGCTATGACCAATCATCACTTCATGTCGACACTGTTTAACACCCTTACTGCACAGTATAGCTGCAGATACGGACTGCAAACAGACATATGCTCCCTGAGTGGTACAGAGGCGCATCTGATGATTAGTCTCGGTGTGACGGATTTCCATCTGCTAGGTGAAGCCTGCCTGATTTTTCAATTATAGGAGCTCTAGCTTTAAGTGTGTCAACCAGTTTCGAAATGCTTTTTGCCTGAAGCATCGAGTTAGCTGCTCCTGCCTCGGGGGGCCTGCCACCACATAACATGTGTGACTGGATACCTGACACAAATATAAGTGCTACATTTAAGCTTCATGGTATGATATCCGCTGACGAACCAGCAGCTGTTAGGTCAGACAACCTCTCCGAACTAAGGTTACACGCAGATGAGGAAAAGGTGCAAATGGAATACTGGAAAGCAGCCTCCGCTTTCTTGCCTTTAAACTCACGTCAGCATTTGCAAAGTAAATCAATAATGTACACTTCTCATTTGCCACCTCATACGTTATGAGCACAACAGTTATGCCTAATAGACAGAATAATATTAATCCAAATGATTCTGAGGCCAAAACCATGCCTAGGGGACTGTTTTCTGTATCCCTGCAGCCCTCCTACCTGCACCTATCTCTGCACTTACCTTGCACTTGCCACCTGCTGGCCGTTTTTATTATTTATTCTACGATCCCATGTACTGCACTTTTCCCCTCTCCTTTACCCCTCGCACTTTTCCCTTTCCCCCTTCCCATGCACTTGCGCGTTCTGAATGATACCTGGCCTAGTAGGATCGCTGCCTGTTTTTCCCTTGTTCCCCCTCCCTTGCCTCGTCACGCCTTGAAACACTTGTGTATAGGCGCGTTATAAATGCCATATCATATCATGTCATAGGTAGAGATGGTTTTATTTTAGAAAGGAAGATCCCTAGCTATATTCTATTGGCATTGCGTTAATTATTTAATATTTGGTGGAAGTGCACTAGAAACCTACACATAGAACCGCGGGTAGACTGTTTTTTATACCACAACAAAATCCTCCAGCAATGCGTTATTTTATATTTGAGTTAAAAACATTGACAATCTTGTTTTAATGATTTGAAAGTACTGAAACTGGCCAGTCTATAATTGGAGGTGAGATAGTGCATGGACGAGTCGCCCTCCAGGCCCTTCTTCCAGAACTGATACCTGTGGTCTTGTAAACAGCCCAGAAAAGCTGTTGTTTGTTCAAGTGGTCAATAATTACCCTTTATACACACCACAACAGGGAACTTTCAAAGTTTGGGTTGAACCCAACACCTGATATGTGAGCCTAGACAGTGAGGGAGATTAAGGCCATGGAAAGTAATTGATGTCAAGCCCTGTGTTCTTGAACAGGCAGAAAAAGGGCAGTTCAGTCTTAGGAAGAGATGGCATGAACTCGGAAGAGGGACTGGGAGAGTCGCACTGTGATGTTTACCTGTTGAAGGAATTGATAGTGCAAAGTCTCTTTTCATAGGACTGAAGATAGATGAAGAGAGGGTAGAGGTGGATCTTCCCCTCATCATTGATTCATTGATTGATTTGTTATTTATTACGCGGCTACACAAGTGGTTCAAGGCGCCACAAGTCAAAGGAGGGGGAACAGAGGCAGGATAAGAAAAAAGATGTTACTAGGCCTAGTGTCATTTAGATTGTGCAAGTGCGCAACAAGAAGTGCACGGGGAGGGTACAGGGAGAAGTGCACCCAGAGCTGCAGAACCCTGAGTTAAGTTCAAAGAAGGCTGATAAAATACAGGGGGCAATCCCAGCCTGGTAGTGCAAGGATAGCCAGGTGGCAGCGCAAGTTATGCAAGACCAGGGACTGGTCAGGGGGGGCATGGTGTCCTGTAAGACTCAGAGAACACCGAGCAGCCAGTCAGCAGATGGAGCAGGAGCAAGGGGCGGTAAGCAGGGGAGAGGGAGTGAGAAAGAAGAGGAGAAAGGGGCGGTCTTGAGGAGATTCCAGAACTTAAAAGGAGATTCGGCTCAAGGCGGAGAGAGGCAGGGAGGCCAGAGGAGAGAGATCTACCCGCCATTCTCTGCTTAGAGAAGCGACCCACCCACAGAGAGAAATAGACAATCAAAGGGCTCCAGGAGAAAGATATTTAGGAAGAGAGAGTTGAAGGTAGTGAGGCCACAGCCCCAGAAAGCCTTGTGGATGATGCAGAGGGTCTTAAACCTGATCTTTGCAGCCACCGGGAGCCAGTGGAGGGATTTAGGGGTCATAGAAATGCAGTCCCTGGGCTTGAGGCCAAGGAGAAGTCTGGCGGTCCTGTTGAAGAGGGAAAATCGAGACCAAACCCATGCCCCCTCACCCCAAGCGCATACATAGAAGAACAGCAGGAAGAACAAGGAGCGCACTTATCATTTGAACCAGGCCCCAGCGCACCCATGGGTGACAAATATGCTGAAACACCCACTTCACCAACAGTGCAACTTCCATGCTACATAAGAATCAATGCTGCAATATCAGAATCTACAAGCACAAAAATCCCTGTTTAAAGGCTTGCAAATGCCTATATGAATTAACATGGTCTAAATGCACAGTGTAAAATCATGTTTCAGGAAAATTACAGCCAAGTTCATTTCACTCACTGAACACTGGCTGCGGGAGCCTCATCAATGTTCCTCGCAAAAACCCAGTCCGACCTGCCAAGGCCGCACATTCAAGATAAGACTGCCACAAATGCGAATAAATCACGGCAACCCAGTGTGTTTTTTTTTCTTTCAGGGAAAGAAAGACATTTTCTCAAGGACTCGCACAACATGTAAAACATAACTTGTAACAAGAATGGCGCAGCCCAGCCAATCTGCGCCCAGAGCCCAGGTGCGAACTGTTTGTTCAGCTAAAAAGTTATGGGAACAAAGTCACATTGCAACAAGTTAGAATTAGGTAATGGGGGCTGGCACAGCTAAATCAACCCACTGACGCAAGAGGTTAATATCCAATTATCAGGCTCTCTATAAAGGCTACATAGGTAACCTACCACTTTGCAGCCAATAGCAGGAGGAGATAGGTTTCTGGGAGCTGATCCAATTCTGTGAGGTCAGCCTGCAGTGTGATTATAAAGCTGGCTTGCAAGCCAGCCCCGGGGGAGACGGCGCCTGAACTCGCGATGCACGATGCTCTGTGCTTTTCTTTTTTTCTTTTGTTTTTTTCTTTTTTCTTTGCCTAGAAATAAATGCAGTTTGAAACATGCTGCTGCCTGCTTGGGACTCTGTTGCATTTCTGGGGGCCATATGGGAGGTGTTGGGGCCTCCCATAGCTGGTGAGGGTATGGCTGCTGGCCCCCCACTGCCCTGGGGGGGGGGTCCAGCTTCTCCCCAACAAGTTGGTGCCCTCTGTGAGGCTCATTGCTCATTATAACATGGGTGAATGAGCTCTGCCTGCGCAAGCCCTGCGGTGGACTGAGCTCCCTGCCGCCGACTCAAGGAAGCTGTGGGACCCTCGCCTGCACCTGAAGACCACCGGAAAACGCGTAACCGGCTAAAGGCTTCGGGGGCCACTTGGAAATACCCCGCTTGAGGGCAGGTGAGAGCCCTGCAGGAGAAGGGGTCCGGTGAAGCGCATTGAGGGGGTGTCCAGCAGCGGTGCAACTGCCAGTGCAGCATAGGAAAATGTAAGTCAACCAGCAACATGGGCTTTGAGGGGGGGAAATGTTTAAAGAATTATGATGCATTGTTGATCAGTATGTTGCAGAAATGTTAAGTTTTTTTTGTTTGGGTAGAAACTGAGGGAGGGATTGTAAATTGGGTGCTGGGTGATTGTACATTGTCGCAAAATTCAGCGCATTGGTGGTGATCGGCACGTGAATTGTAGTTGGGACTGGGGCGGTGGCAGTGGTCCCTTCTTGTGTTTTTGAGCCTATTGGGTGGGGTAGTGACTCCCTACATATAGAACAGGAGTGCCGCGCTGATTGGTCTGGATGGTGATTTCATGTACGGGGTCTGGATTTCCTATGAATTGACGTAATAGATCAATGAGTAGATGAGGTTCCCTGCTAAATGAGCGTTTAGTTCAGTGAGTGGAAGATAGTTGGCTGGTTAAGGTCCCCTGGTGAGGAGCGTATCACACGCTAGGCGACGCAGCGTGTGCAGTCCAATTATAAGAGTTTTATTGTGGTTTACCTTGTTCCAGTTGAGACAGGAAGACAGCTGTGGGGATTGTGGGGTTTTATTTTGGGATTTTTGTGGGGTTGGGAGAAATGGGTTATTGTTCTGTGTATGCACATTTGTCTGTTCATTTGCACTGTGTTTTTAGTTTGGTGACGTCACCTTCAGATTGATGCATAAGGACACAAAGTTTTGATGGTGAGGAGATAGTGGTGTGGTTTTGGATTTGGAGAATAGGTGACCCAGAGGCGGTGTGTGGAAGACACATGCGCAAGATTGTGGGGGTGTGCCGGAGAAGGCAATGGTTTGGTGAAGATGGGCTGCACGTGGAGTGCACTGGCTAAGGTGCGGAGCCAAGAAGGCTCACAGAAGTTGAAAAATGTTCAATTATCTTCTAACTTTTGCTCCCTGAACAGCGGACTATCGAAATTTTCGAATTGAATAGAGGTAAAATGTATCACACAATACAGAAATGACTCCCCTTCACCTGTTGTGTAGCACACAGTTTCCATGCCGAAATAAGTCAGTAAAACATAGTGTGCAAAGATTCAAAAGTACTGAAGGTAAATTAAAAAGACCATGGCTGCTCATAGGCGGCTTCTCCAGAAGCGTGCAGCAATCGCTAAGGACACACATACACAGCACTTACACGGGAATAGCTTTGAAAGCACATGGCTACAGTTGAACTGTGTGCACGAAGGAAAGGGAAGATGCGAGGGGTCAGCTGATGCTGAACCAGCGCGAGCAGAGGGAAGAGGGGACTCACCCTTCTGAACCTCCGGGAGTGTAATATTTGATGAACAGGGGCAGAGAAAGGCAGATGAGGATAAGTAGGCACAAAATAAATTATTAAAGTATGCAATGGGAGGGGCAGTTAAAAACAGCCTCAACACACACGCACAAGAATAACAATAGTAGTGTCAACAATCACCACAATATGCACCGCCCATGTGGGGAGGATACATGGGGCAGGATGGGATCATTTCAGCAGACACCACAAGCACCAACGCAGGTACTGTAACCACTACATGTACAGACACAACAAATGACAGCACCACTACCCCAGGACTGACTAGAATGACAGCACAGGGGCACTGCACAGCAGCCAGCACCCATACAGAACACTGACACAATAGCAATGGTACCGGTTGCATGACTGGGAGGGGTCTTCCTGATGGGGAACAAACCTTTCAAAGGACATAGATTGACATTATACCGCTAATAGGACAGCCCAAGACAAACTTGATTTGACTCACTCTGCCACACACACTCATGCTTCACCTCCCCGACAGAGCGGGCGAGACGCGCGCCGACACACACACTCACGCACACTCAATAATGCAGAGGACAATTGCATAGGGGTGGTGATAGGTATCAAAACATTTTCTTTTCTGGGTGACAGTGGGGCGACTAGGCCATGCATTAAGGAAGAGAGATTTGTGACATCATGAGCAATGTGGATATGACCACCTTATTAACAGAGAAATCCATAACTTGTTAAACACCAGACATACACATGTTGAAAGTAAGGAAGATTGTTTAAGCATAATGGGGGTGCACGGTACAGAGGGGGGTGCATAATGATAGCGCATCACAAGAGAGTACATTTAGCTACATTTTGAGCACACATCTTTCAGTGAGGAGACTGGGCTCATGAATACACGATTAACACAGAACAATTAAATGAGACACACAAGGTGGAAGAAGGTGCACTTGAGGGGGGAGGCCTACATTTCATTGACAGTTCACCACGGGATGAGAGAAATGGAGGTAAAGGGTGGATGATCCATGTTCCCAACAGAATGAATTTGGCGACACAATAACAGTGCAAGTGGTACTGCCACTAGCGCTTTTGAAAATAACACTGCCACAAATGCATTAGCCAACACACATAGGGAAAGAGGTCATTGCTGCACGAACTGGAGAATGATGGTTGTATTAAAATTTGAGAGCAGATATTGGGGGGAGACATATATATTGTTTAAATGTAACAGTAATTAGAAATATATATTGTTTAAATGTAACAGTAATTACAGTAGTGGAGTAATAAAAAACTAGAGTAATTAACAGAGTAGGTAGGCTTTAAAAAGTGGACATGGGGTGGGATAGAGAGAATGGGAGTAAATTGGTAGCGGATTTCATTAGTACCAGCTTAAAGTGCCTGCAGTTCACTGCGAGGCACGCCCTGAGAAGTGAGAGAGGAGCCATAGAAAAAAAAAAAAAAGATTTAAAAACCCTGCGATTATCTTAACTAAGTAACATGGTGCACTTAATTTAGAAACACAGCCACCCTATATGACAAATTTACCACCCTGATATTTCCCTATTTAGCTTGTCAGTGCCTGATGCCCCACGGGACAAAGGCACGCACTATAAATAGCTTACAACAAAAGCACAGTAAATATAAAGATCCAAAGGCCCATTTGTACACTAGCACCCAAATTGCATATATATGATTCAAGTGTGTAATGAGTATCTTCACATAAATTAAGTGCCTACCCATTTTCTGGGTACATTCCGAATTGTGTAATAATTTACAGTCAGACCGCCATTGAACGCCACCAGGTGGTGACAGTATGGTGCGTAGGTGTACCATTGGCTCCTCCCACTAGGACACTGAATAGTGTGAGAGTAGTGCAGAGAGGTTAGGTCAAGAAATTGAAGAATATGTAAATTCTCAGGTCTCAAGCGCTTCCATTTCATTTCTCGCCAGATACAAAGGACCCAGGGCAGGCCTGAAGACAACGGACAACCAACACCCAATGGCTATGGACTACAGTGGGACATTTTCCCCTCCTGACAGACTTTGTCAGAAGTGTAAGGCGTCAAGCCCTACAAAGCGGTGGCCACCCTGGCAACGAGGGAGCAACGATCAACAGGGCCAACGCAAGAGATTTTCATGAACTGCAAAATAGCACGAACACTCCCGAGTTAGGGAAACATGGCCATCCTATGGTCCAACGCACACTAGCAACTAGAATAGGGACTGACACACGCATTTCCAAAGTTTAATTGAGTTTCATATTACATTTTGTGCACCTACAGCTGTAACACTGTTTTGTTTCTTCTCTTTTCCCCGCACATGCAGGTTGTTGCGTATGAATGCTGTTAGAAATGTGTAGGAAATTTCCTTAATGTTACCTTCCATTAGAAAGTGTGAGGCCTACTGATTAAAACATTGTGTAGCATTCCCCACTCAATTGCCCACCCTATCAAGAACCTCAGACCCCTTAGAGCATGTTTCCCTGAAGTATATTTCCTTGCTTCCATTGAATAAACAGCCCAAGATTTTCCCTACCCATATTGAGAAATTTTGAAAAGGCGAAATGTCCATTGGGAGGTTTGATTTTTGCCCTTAGTGATTGTTTAGTTCGCGGAGCTTGAGGTTACTAACAAGTATTAACGTATTAACGCCTTTCTTGCGATTTTCAGGCGGGCAACTTTATCATCTCATCAGCTGCAAGGACCCAGCAGCGTAAGTGGTTATGGGCACGCAAATAAGGACTTTTACCTTCACGATGGGACTATTAATGATGAACGAAATAATGGGGGTGTTACTTTGAAAATTATATGTAATAGTGAGCATTACCGCTGTGTTCCCTGCTAACATTCCCTAACCTAAGCAGGAAGAGTTACAGCGTCAGTGGGTGAGGAAAAGCTGCTGCTAAATTAAGGAGAGTTAAAGGCAGACACAAAGGGAGTAAAACATACACATAACACACATATCAGAAGTGACCAACAACATGCACACATGTACAAATTTGGTAGGGACACCACTGGAGAGAGCTGTCCTGACTGTTCTTTAACATATGCCGGAAGAGAATTGATTACAACAGAAATTACTACAGCAGAGCACGACGCCCATGTATGACAAGGTGCGAAGAAGATTGCAAGGGAAGACAGCAACATTGAGATTGAAAATAAATAAATAAATAAATAAATACATAAATAAATAATAAAAGAAGAAAGAAAAACAAAAAGAGAGAAGAAAAAATAAAATAAAAGAGACAAAAATATGATAAGTGCCTAACGGAGTGAGAGAAAGGAGCAAAGATGGTCACTGAAGAAGGACGTATAATGTTAAGGTACCAACGTTATGTTACCAGCACAACAGTGACAAGAAGTGGACAATCATTCTGGATGCGAGAAGGTTGAGAGAAGTTGCGAGATGAGAGCAGGAACATCACTGCTTATGGACTACTATTGAGCACATGCATCCAAAGATCAAGAGAAACTACCACTGAATTGGGGAGGAGAGTGTTCATTGGTGCGCATCAGCATGCCCTTGTTGGTGATGACCAAGGAAGATGTGAAGAGTGACACATTCACCAAGATGGAAAACAACGGAAGAAGAGAAACAGACAGAGAAGTAAAACGAGGGGGGAATTACTTCTCGAGCGAGAAAGAAGAATGAGTGGGTGCAGTACCAGCATACCAAAGAATGATCAGCAAAAAATGCATCTGAAAAGAGAAAGCAAAGAACTAGCTAGTGCTTGCATGGTAATGGATGACATCATGTCTGCCTGGTTGATTGAAGGTGATAACGGAAGGACGAGTACCGAGCACAGCACCATTGCGCAAGATAGAGATACATTGCAAGAGAACAACAGAAGAAATTATCGGAATGCAAATAAGAGACATGGTGAAAGGAAGAGCCGGACTAAGGGAGAAGATAGCGGTGTGCAACATGGTTCCAGCAGTAATAAAGGTGGCCACTCCCTGTGATCAGAGGAAGTACGAAGGGAAGTGAGTGTGGTGGAACACAGAAGGAGAACACTCCTATATGTACTGTTCATCAACAACAATGCAGAAAATTATGGACACTTCAAGGAATTGGCAAAGATATGCAGACCGGAAGGAGGTGAATGTTGCTTGGTGGTGTGGTCGACAAAGTCGACCAGAGGGGGGACTGAAGAGGGAAAATCAAGACCAAACCCATGCCCCCTCACCCCAAGCGCATACATAGAAGAACAGCAGGAAGAACAAGGAGCGCACTTATCATTTGAACCAGGCCCCAGCGCACCCATGGGTGACAAATATGCTGAAACACACCCACTTCACCAACAGTGCAACTTCCATGCTACATTAGAATCAATGCTGCAATATCAGAATCTACAAGCACAAAAATCCCTCTTTAAAGGCTTGCAAATGCCTATATGAATTAACATGGTCTAAATGCACAGTGTAAAATCATGTTTCAGGAAAATTACAGCCAAGTTCATTTCACTCACTGAACACTGGCTGCGGGAGCCTCATCAATGTTCCTCGCAAAAACCCAGTCCGACCTGCCAAGGCCGCACATTCAAGATAAGACTGCCACAAATGCGAATAAATCACGGCAACCCAGTGTGTTTTTTTTTCTTTCTGGGAAAGAAAGACATTTTCTCAAGGACTCGCACAACATGTAAAACATAACTTGTAACAAGAATGGCGCAGCCCAGCCAATCTGCGCCCAGAGCCCAGGTGCGAACTGTTTGTTCAGCTAAAAGGTTATGGGAACAAAGTCACATTGCAACAAGTTAGAATTAGGTAATGGGGGCGGGCACAGCTAAATCAACCCACTGACGCAAGAGGTTAATATCCAATTATCAGGCTCTCTATAAAGGCTACATAGGTAACCTACCACTTTGCAGCCAATAGCAGGAGGAGATAGGTTTCTGGGAGCTGATCCAATTCTGTGAGGTCAGCCTGCAGTGTGATTATAAAGCTGGCTTGCAAGCCAGCCCCGGGGGAGACGGCGCCTGAACTCGCGATGCACGATGCTCTGTGCTTTTCTTTTGTTTTTTTCTTTTTTCTTTGCCTAGAAATAAATGCAGTTTGAAACATGCTGCTGCCTGCTTGGGACTCTGTTGCATTTCTGGGGGCCATATGGGAGGTGTTGGGGCCTCCCATAGCTGGTCAGGGTATGGCTGCTGGCCCCCCACTGCCCTGGGGGGGGGAGTCCAGCTTCTCCCCAACACTGTTCTGGATGAGTTGAAGAGGGTTAGGAGTAGATAGGCAGATTGAGAAAGAGGCTGTTGCAGTAGTCTAGCCTAGAGAGGACCAGGGGTCTGGAGAGAGTGAGCTCCTTGGGGAAGGTGAGAAAAGGGAGAATACCTCTATGGAGGATCAGCTGGAAAATGGGCCTTCTTGGCAAGGTCCATGATGTGTGGAGAGAAGGAGAGAGGGTTAGGGCAGAGAGTCCATGGAGGGTGGCCAGAGTAAGAGAGGAAAAGTGGCAGCAGGGGTCCCAATAAGAAGGATCTCAGTCTTACTGGCATTAAGGCAGAGATCGCTAAAGGTGCACCATGCCTGAATAGTGGATAGACAGTTAGAGATGAGCGAGGAGGAGGCCAAGGATTGCTTGAAAGAGTTGCGGTAAATCTGAATAACACTGAAAGTTAGAGGAAAAGGTAGAGACCAGGAGGGCCTAAGGGGCCAGATAGTCATTGAAGAGCCAGGGGAAGAGGATAGAGCTCTGGGAAACACCACATGTGGAGTTGGGTGGTGGAGAGAAAGGACCCAAGCTGAATGTGGGAAGTTCGGTCCAGGAAGCCAGCCACACCAGAGCATGATCCATGATGCCAAGGGTCTCGCGGAGACGATTAATCAGAATGTTGTGGTTGACCATGTCAAATGCAGAGGAGAGGTTGGGGAGAATGAGGACAGAGGGAGAGCTAGAGTCAAGATTAGAGAGCAGATCTTCACAGGTGTTCAGGAGTGCAGTTTCCCTGCCTCTGGAGTTTGCCCAGGAAAAGAGTGATACAGATCAGGTGATAATTTGCTGGAATGGAGGGGTCGGCAGAAGGCTTTTTTAGTAGGGGTGCACAAGGCAATGCTTGAGAAGAGAGGGCAAAGATCCAGTTGTGAAGGAGTGATTACAGAAATCGGCCAAGGCTGGAGTGAGAAAACCAAAGTTGTCCTTAATGGTTCTGGAGGAGCAGGGGGAAAAGATAACCTATTCCAAGTAATTACTTCTCACGAATAAATAGCTTCCTCTCTCATTTTTTGAGTGAGTCAGCAAAAACAATATTTGCTGGAACACCAATTAATACCATGGTCACGATCACCATATGGTATGCATTAATGACTATACCTACTCAAAATGACGCTCTCACAACTTTAATGCTTCTTCGCATTAACGGCCGTATTCCTTTCATTACATGTTATGCTAGCAAACGCTCACGTGACTTCTACGTTCTCTTGCGCTCCCAACAGTAATTCTACTTCCGGGTTATAACAGGCAGCGCTCGCACTCACCAGCATACGGCAATCGGACCGTGTGAGATGCGCATCGATACATCTCTCACCTTCTCTGCCGGAGACCAAGGTAAGAACATATATTCTACCATCTCTTAGGAATAACAACAGTTTTCTCCCAAGCTCGCTCTAAGCCATACGCTATGCAAAGTATTAAACTATGCTAGGTACCACCCTATTTTTAAATGTGCTCTTGTTCCTTTGTGTCTTTTTACCACTGTAGGTTCTCCTTAGAGAGCAGCCACATCTAATTTCTGACACCTTACGAGTTGGAACCTTTTCTTCTCATTCACAACGTTATAAACAGGGCTGCCTAAGTAAGTGCTTGCAGTTATCTAACATTCAGTGCTGTCGATGTATTCACTCTGTTTTACCCCCCTTTTGCTTTAACTAACACCCGTGATATAATGAGCGCAGCCCACATTAACCCACAATTATTAATCTATTCACTGTTCGGCTAATTATCACATTAAAATAAGGTTTCAAACGAAAAACCTTTTTTTTTGCATTAAACAGAAGCAAATAAGTCTTTTTTCCCGCTTAAGCCTCGTTTAAATTATCATTCTCTTTTTTCTCTCTTTTTCTTTTTGTTTACTCCCGTCAGGAGCTAATTCAAATAAAGTTCAACAAAACCAATCAAAACAGTACAACTTCGCAATTTGACTTCAATTGAATAAATAACCCCTGATGATCTGTCCGAAAACAGACGGTGAAACACGTGTTGGGTAGCAGATCCACAACAATCACTTTTGTGCATTTAGGGTATAAAAATCTGTGTTATCTTTAACTGTGAAGTAACAGTGACCAAGTAAGAAACAGCGACCATAACTAAGTTAACTTGAATCTCTCTGTGATGTAACAGGATTCATAACAACAGTGTTCGGGTAGCAGATCCACAACAATCACTTTTGCGCATTTAGGGTATAAAAACCTGTGTTACCTTTAACTGTGAAGTAACAGTGACCAAGTAAGAAACAGCGACCATAACTAAGTTAACTTGAATCTCTCTGTGATGTAACAGAATTCATGACAACAGTGTTCATTTTTTCAAAAACAAATTGGGACAATATGCAATTTGATCTTTATTCTGCATAATCACCTGAATGCACGTAACTGTTACCATCAATTAAAGTTTACAAGTTGGGAAAAATTACAAATTGTGACGTTACAGTCTCTTTATTTTTTCGCATGTAAGACTTCAAAACAAAGTCAGGCTAAGACACCGATGGATTTACTTTTTTTCAGTACAGTCAATCCAGAAACCATAACACACGATTAATTTCTCTTTTCGTGTTGTCTGATTATTTGGATACATTTTTTTGCAAAGCGCGAAACACTTTCAGGTCTAAATAGTTATTTTCAGGTTTTGATTTTGGTTAATAATTCATTGAAAATGAAATTCTTTTCAAATGCACATTTACCAAAACCTAAATGTATAAATGTCTTTCTTATTAAAAGATTAGTTGTATATACTTAGTATTAATAATACACTAAACGTAGTGTTATTCATAA
Organism: Ambystoma mexicanum; assembly: GCF_040938575.1. Taxonomy (NCBI): domain Eukaryota; kingdom Metazoa; phylum Chordata; class Amphibia; order Caudata; family Ambystomatidae; genus Ambystoma; species Ambystoma mexicanum. The sequence continues at coordinate 714,483,179 of NC_090931.1, forward strand.
AATAATTTACTGGTATCACATTTCATTGTTTGTCAAAGAACTATCGCATGAGAAACTACCTCTCTGCTGCACACGCACGTTAAGGAAGTAGAAAAACACTGGCTCTCCTACGCGCGTTTGCGGTAAGCAGTGTTCTACCTAGACACCTCTTCCTTGTTGCACATGCGCGTTGAGACCACTGCGGGAACACTAATCTCACACGCACGTGTGCGAAAAAGAAGCGCCTTCTCTGAAAATCATGCGCGAAGACGAGTAAACTAATGAACACTACACCGTCTGTCGCGCATGCACATTAACATTATCGAATTAAATATGCGCAAGATGAAAAACAAAACAATGTCATCTTGCATGTGCGCAATAGATCTTCACCGAAGTAAGTAGTTAACAAATGCTAACAGCGTTTCTTTCTTCAGTGAAACATTACATCAAAAACAAATGATTTCGCTGATAACGTATTGTACCTAGACTTAAACGCTTAACAGAACAATAGTTACTAGCGTGTGAAGCATGCAGGAAATTATAAAGAAACCACTCAAACTACTTAAAGTCTGCAGGATCCTTACATAACAACAGTCACTGTTGATTTGAATTTCCAGAACCTAACTAAATACCTAAACTATATTTAAGAACGTGTTCCTTAATTTCAAATTTAGTCTTTTCTTGAAATCACTTGAAAATATATAGCTTTGCAATTAGTCTCTTCTCATATGTACTAGAGCACTACGCTCCCACCAAAATGTCCGCTTTTCTTGTCCCACGGCGGTTTTACTCCAAAGCTGATTCAAATTCAAGATACTTTATCTTTAGAAAACCTGTTTTGGGCCTACACTCAGACTTAATAAGAAACAGGACCTTCCTGCTTCAGGTATGACAACGAAAGGCAGTTTAGAATCCTGCTGACACTCCCTTATCTCATTGTCACCCAATCACCTTACTGCTTACTATTGACCAGTCAAACCCCTGCTTCTTTACCACCTGTAATAATGAAGGTTAAGGATAGAGTACCAAAAATATTGTACAAAATATAAGAAACCTGACAGTAAGCAGGCAATGGCACGATGACCAAAGGTCTCACTTCAGGCATTGGCTGCTGGGTGCTGTTGCCAGGACCAAGCGGCACAACTGCCTTGGTGTGATTGTCTGGGACCAACACTGTCCCGGCTGGGTGACTCAGAGCCGGGGTGGATTGAGCTGCAGCTGCCCCTACAGCTTCCTGACAGCAACTTTCCCCGCCCCATGTGGCTTTGACTTCGTGACACGTAAGTCGGCCTGTGAGTCATCCCGTGCAAGTTCCGTAACCAATCTGGGCCAGGTTAACAGGCCCTGAGCTGGGATGGTGTAAGCTGCATCTCCCCGACCCATTGGGGGGGGCATAGGTGTCCCTGATTGGTCCTCGACACACTGGCCTCTTCGGCCACCCTGCCCACGTTGGCCACCACTGCCACCTTGGCCACCCTGCTCATCCTGCCCACATCCCCTACCACGGACACCTCTTGGAGGTCAGCCACCTTTGCCTCCCTTACCACTTGGTCGCCTCCCAACCATGTCACTGATGTTCTTGTGCGAATGGGAGGTGCAGTAAACAATTGTCCTGGGCAATTGGGGCGAAGGGGGCAGGGTACTAGATGGAGTACCTACCCCTGTGCTCTAGCAAGGCTGTCTGTGACCCCTGTGGGAAGATGACGGGTCATGCAACGCTCAGGCACCCCAAAAACAAAATGTATTGTGCACGTGACCCCCCGGTAGCCCAAGTGGGTGGAATTAAGGACCCACAGTACACTGTGGCACCCAGAAACACAAAAAAAAGCGTATGCGTGTTGAACGCAGGCTACAATGACCTCTGAATGTGTACGCGACCACAGGGGCAACCACAGTGGAAAAATACGTGCATGACTCACTGTCTGCCTGGAAAAAGAATGTGAAAAAGATGCGCGTGGGAGCGTTTACAAAACCCCGCCAAAAGAAGAATTGAACGCTGTCTCAGTGAACAAGGAGTACGCACTGCATCCATTGTGAAGTAATCGCGTGTGAACCGACAAGAAGTACAAGAATCACCCACTCGCTCTCCACAAAAAGCACGTACAAGAAAATGGCGTCCTACGCAGACCTTTAAACCCTGCATACCGAAATGCCAATGCGGGCCACGTTACTTACGTACTTACGCGCTAAGGGCCTTTCCTCCAATTACACGCAGTGACACCCGGATGTGCTGTTTTTGCACGGGCGGATTCACTATGCACCCCTGCCGAGGTAAACGCCCACGGGTGTCACGTCACTTACGTGCTTACACGCTAAGGGCCTTTCCTCGAATTATACGCTGACATGCTGTTTTTTCACATGCCAAATCACTCCCAACTGGTACCCCTGGAAAAGATAATACCTGTTTAGCCTTCCTGAGATCTGAAAGGCGTGTATTTTAGAAGTTTACTTAGATTTATTCCACTACTCTTAGATAAGATGATGAAACTTCCTTAACTCTTTTTCAACTACTGTTGCTTTTTTCTTATTATAAATTGCTTTTTGAAATTGTAGACACTTTATGAGATGATTTCTTCCTGCATAAATATGTTCCACAAATTTAACTCCTTTAATCATGGAAGCTAGGAGAGCAGAATGCAAGTTCAAACTAACTGGCACATAAAAGTTCACTTCCAAAATGACTAATGCCCTTTTCTTCCTTAAAGAAAGACAATCTGTTTCTGTTTTTCAATTGGAATCATTTGTAAAGACTCATGTAGTTGACTCTTCTTCTACATTAAATGTTTGATTGTAGGTTGTCGTCTCGCGCGTGTGTCTCGCGCGTGTGCAATAGATCTTCACCGAAGTAAGTAGTTAACAAACGCTAACGGTGTTTCTTTCTTCAGTGAAACATTACATCAAAAACAAATGATTTTGCTGATAACGTATTGTACCTAGACTTAAACGCTTAACAGAACAATAGTTGCTAGCGTGTGAAGCGTGCAGAAAATTGTAAAGAAACCACTCAAACTACTTCAAATCTGCAGGATCCTTACATAACAACAGTCACTGTTGATTTGAATTTCCAGAACCTAACTAAATACCTAAACTTAGGGGGTAATTCATAGATTTCAGCGCAGAAGCAGCACACGCGAGCAGCGCAGAGAGAGAGCGTGCGCCAGTGTGCGCCAGCTGTGTGCGCTAAACAGCATTCTGGCGCACGGCGTATTCATGGAATTTCCATGCCATTTTGAGCGCTGGCGCAGCGAACATCCCGCAGCGCCAGTTACGCCCCCAAGAACGCCCCGTGTGCAAGGAAAAGCCATTGAAATCCCCAATGCAGCGCAAAGGGCTGCGCTAACCCTGGACCAGCTTACAGGGCCGTGCACTGTAATCGCGTGAAAATACTACGCGTACCCCGCTCACAGCAGCCAAAATGCGTGAAAATGTACTCGCGCACCCCTCTTAATATGCGTACTCCGCTCGCGCCAGGTAAATTGCATTGAAAAATGTACCCTCTGTGGTGTGGGCTGCCTGAGGGGCATGCCCAAGGTGGATGGGGTGCCTGCATGTATTTCGGGGGTGCGCAGGAAGTTTCACATGCGATATGCCTTGGGTGAGCGGGCTACGTGTATTATGAGGGTACGCGGAAGTTTCACACATGATAGGCCTTGGGTGAGTGGGGTACATGTATTTGGGGGGTACGCGTGGAGTTTCACACCTGATAGGCCTTGGGCGAGCGGGGTATGTGTATTTGGAGGGGTATGTGGGAAGTTTCACACGCGATAGTCCTGGCGAGAGTGGGGTACGTGTATTTCAGGGGTGCGTGGGAAGTTTCACATGCGATAGCCCTTGGGTGAGTGGGGTACGTGTATTTGGGGGGTACGTGTGGATTTTCACACACGATAAGTATTGGGCGAGTGCGGTACGTGTATTACGGGGATACGCGGGAAGTTTCACACACAATAGTCCTGGCGAGAGTGGGGTACGTGTATTTCAGGGGTGCGCAGGAAGTTTCACGCGCGATAGCCCTTGGGTGAGTGCGGTACATGTATTTGGGGGGTACGTGTGGAGTTTCACAGGCAATAGGCCTTGGGCGAGCAGAGTACATGTATTTGGGGGGTATGCAGGAAGTTTCACACGCGATAGGCCTGGCGAAAGCGGGGTACGTGTATTTCGGGGGTGCGTGGGAAGTTTCACACGCGATAGCCCTTGGGTGAGCGGGGTACATGTATTTGGGGTGTACGCGTGGAGTTTCACACGCGATAGGCCTTTGGCAAGCGGGGTATGTGTGTTTGGGGCATACGCGGGAAGTTTCACATGCGATAATCCTGGCAAGAGCGGGGTACGTGTATTTTGGGAGTACGCGTGAAGTTTTACTTGCAATTAGTCATTGTGGCCCCTCCCGGGTGTGCCCTTTCCCCCCTTCTCATGCCCTGCAGGCAGCCCACACCACAGGGGACTACCCAACACCCCTGACCATGCCCTGTAGGCGGCCCACATGGCACCATGCACTTGTGAGCCCCGACTCATGTCTATCACCCACCGACCATTGACGAGCACCTGGCAGCAGGGCCCGACTCATGTCCCCCCACCCACCCACCATTGACGGGCACCTGCCAGCAGGCCCCGACTCATGTCCCACCACCCACCCACCATTGACGGGCACCTGCCAGCAGGCCCCGGCTCATGTCCCCCCACCCACCCACCATTGACGGGCACCTGCCAGCAGGCCCCGATTCGTGTCCCACCACCCACCCAACCATTCCACCCACCCACCATTGACGGCACCTGCCAGCAGGCCCGACTCATGTCCCCCCACCCACCTACCATTCATGGGCACCTGCCAGCAGGCCCCGACTCATGTCCCACCACCCATTGATGGGCACCTTCCAGCAGGGCCCGACTCATGTCCCCCCACCCACCCACCATTGACGGGCACCTGCCAGCAGGGCCCGACTCATGTCCCCCCACCCATGCACCATTGACGGGAACCTGCCAGCAGGCCCCGACTCATGTCCCACCACCCACCCACCATTGACGGGCACCTGCCAGCAGGCTCCGACTCATGCCCCACCACCCACCCGCCATTGACAGGCACATGCCAGCAGGCCCTGACTCATGTCCCACCACCCACCCGCCATTGAAGGGCATCTGCCAGCAGGCCCCGACTCATGTCCCTCCACCCAACCTCCCACCATTGACGGGCACCTGCCAGCAGGCCCTGACTCATGTCCCCCCACCCGACACGTCATCACACTCCAAACCCATGGCCCTTATGGCCACCCAAATCCCACCCCAGGCCACCCCAGTCCAAACACCCAACCAAGCATTCCATCCACTCCACATTGAATTCCCAATGTCATGATAGAAAATAAATAACCAGCATGCTCATGAATACATGTCCCTCAGACCCACACAATGATGACTGTGAAAAACCACATTGTGACATGCACAAAACAAATGAGAGATGACCACACAAGTAAAGTATAGAAAAAAAGTGTATTGAAGAATAAACCAAATGAATCAAGCAAGAGCAGACAATACTAAAATAAAAAATATTCCAAGTCCGGAAGTCCAAAAAAGGAAAAAAAGAATGCTGTAACCAATAAAATCCAAAGTAAAATGGCTCCAATGTCCGTCCATCAAACAAAAATCAGAGTTCCAAAAATGAAAAGTATTCCACCATGGGTCCAGGAAAATGAAATCCAGGTCCAAAACTATTTACAAATGAACATCCAAGGGTCCATGAGCCCAACAATCCAAAGGAAACCTAACCTAAATCCTACCTAATTAATAACTATATACAAAAAGGTGGGGCATAGTCCATAGGCCCCAAAGGAAATAAAAATACAAAGGAAACGTATACCTACAGAACTATTTACACAGGCGGCGGTCAAATGCAACAGCTCACTTGGTGATGTCCCGGGCCAGGGCATAATCAAACTCCTGTTCAATGTCCTGGTGGAGGGCCCCTTCCCTGGCCCGAGGTCTCGCAGGGATAAAGCAATGTCCACCTCCAATACCCTGCAAATTTCCTTGAGGCACTCAGCCCGCCTCAATGCCCTGCGCATCGAGTTCTCCACCCTGACCATAGTGAGCCATGCCTCTTCTGCCCTCCGCCGCTCCACATCTATTTGCCGGCCCTACCGCTGCCACACAGAAGACACTCCCAATCCAGGGTCCTCCTGCCCTCTGGCCGATGCCTTCCCCTGTGATGTTGATGGCCCGAGCCATCATCGCTCCCACCTTGAGTCTGCTGCTGCCATGCATGTGCCCTGCCTGTTGATGCCTGCATGTCCACCTCCTGCTGGTGTCCAGTCGTTGGGGTGGCCACCCCTGCTGGACCTCCGACTCCCGACTGTGGCAGGGATGTGTCCTCCACCAGCATGGCCGCTGGGTCAGGGGCAGCTCCACAGGGTGGCCAGGTGATACTTGACCAGGAAGATGGCACGGAGGACGACTGGCGCATAGGGGGTTCAGTTGAGAGGGGGTCGGTAGAAGGTCCAGCATACGGAGGAACCCAGCCCTGGTGACCCGTCCTAGTACTTCGACGCGGTCAACGAGGCATCCGTAAAAATGTGCATTGTCCACACGGGAACCCTGCACGTCTTCACGAATGCCACGTTGACGCAACGCCACCCCAGTCGGAACAGTCTCAACACGGTCCCGTATTGCCATATCCACAGGGAGAGGAAGGCCAGTTGTTGTTTGCGCATCCCCTCCCTGGGAACGGGTCTGGACGAAGGCATCCCTGCTGGTGCCGGATGATGGAGTCACAGGATCGGGGACACGGCCTCCTCCTCAACCAAACCCCCCAACAACCTGGATGACTCTGTGCCATCTTCCTGCATAGGCCCCTGTGGGGTCTCAGCTGCACCTTCTGCTGCCGAGGAGTCCACCTCCGACCTCTGCCTCTTGGACTTACCCTCGGCAGCTGAGCCCGCGGGCACAGCACCAGACTCCTCACTTGCCGAAGAGATGACAACCTGGGAGGGGAGCTGGGTCTTGCATCTCCGGCTTGCAGTGGGATCCCTGCCGCTGTGCTCCACAGCACCGTCTACGCCCTCTTCATCAGTTGACGCTGCAGACAGGGAGATACAGAACACAGGCATCATGGCACTGTACAATGGTCTGATACACACTTGACAGTTGCACATGAGTGGCAGTCTCGAACTTCACAGATGGCATCACACTCTGCAGCACACATATCATTTGTACCCACACGCATGCACAAATAACAGGGATGATGCAGCAGGCAGCACCATCCATACACATACAACAGCATGAGCATCCAAAGGTCAGCCTGACGTCACATGCAACAGGGGGAGTGCCGAAAACATGCACACACAGCACCAGACATACATGCATCTGTACATCTCCACCACCTGTCACAGTGAAATCATCGGCAACTATGTCACATCTGCCAATCAGCCTCCTACATGTCGGTGTCACATGCATCCATGGTGTATCACAGTGGCACACATGTCACACACACAAACACATGTACACCGTGCGCGTACATGAAGGTGGAACCAGCATCCATGTGTCACACCCCAATCATGCCATAGTATATACACAGACATGTGAACATGTGTGCACCCACCCCTGCATTTGGCCATCATGCATTTGTACACACACGCCATTGATGTGACTCACACATGACTGGACTCACATGCGGCAGGCTCATGCCCCTGTACATACACATCCATACATGGCCCTTTCTAGACATATGTCCAACCTGCACACTCCTGGCACACCTCAACATGCACTGCGTCCAATCAGTACGCATGGACACTTATCGGTCGACTCCGGACGGGTCGGTATCTGAAGGACCTGGAGGTGGAGCGCTGGGTGTATGCATTCCAGGACCCTCATCTGGATGTTGGTGAGGTGGACCCGGCACCCCTCTGCATGCGTTGCCTTCAAGAGGCGCCAGGCCTTGCTGAGGGTCCTGGACCTGAAGTCCTCCCAGTGCTTCCGGACATGTGCCATGTCGTGGGCTGCCGCCCCCTCCATGTTGATGGCAGCCACAGTGTCCTTCCAGATCCTCTTCCGTCCTTCATTGTCGGATCGTGAACTTCCAAAGAGGGCATCATAATTCACCAGGACTTGCTCCACCAGGATACCAACTTCTGCGGCACTGAAGCTGGTAGCCCACTGCCTCTCTGGTTGGGGGTTGCCAGTGGTCTCCGATGGTGTTTCCCCTGACATGGCAACCCACGAGGCAGGTGTGGGTGGGCAACTGGGTCCTGGTGCTGGGCTGTGGAGTGATGGAACTTCAGTCAGGAGTCTTCTGTTCCAGCAGGGGTGGTCACAGCAACTGGACCCCTGCAGATGGCTGACGTGCAGGCACCAAATAGCAGGGCACGTGGCCAGCAGGCAGGCAGGCAGGCAGCAGCAGATGGAAGGTGGGAGCGGGCACGGGGCTCCCGGGAGCAGGAAAATGGCCTTCTGGGCAGGAGCATGGTCTTGCGTTTGTTGTCGCGTGGCCAGCTTTATACAGAGTGAATTGGCAAGTGAAAAATAGCATGTCAGCGTGTAATTCGAGGAAAGGCCCTTAGCACATAAGCGCGTCTGTGACCTGACACGCGCGGGTTTTCCCCTGGCATGGGTTGAAGGTCCCACGTGGGTTTCCATCGCTCTGTACGTGCTTTTTGTGGAAAGCGGTACATGTGTTTTCCAGGCGTTGGGGTTCACACGCGATTACTTCACAGCGGGTGGGTGTTGGCTACGCATTCTTCTTCTACACCCAAGGCAGACGGTGAGTTGCTTTTCCCACTGCGGGTGTCCCTGTTTGTCACGTACCCCTTTTTTATGGGCATACTAGCCTGCGTGTTGATTGCATACATATTTCTTGTGCTCCTGGCTGCCACAGTGTACTGCGTGTGTTTTTTTATACGCACATGGGCAACAGGGGTCGCTTATCTCTTTTTCTTGCTTTTATGGGATGGCTGTGCATTGCGTGACACGTTATTTCTCCTAGAGGACCACAGAATGGGACATTCATCGTAGCTGTATATGCGTGTTTTTTGTTTGTGCACACTTTTGTAATGCGCAGGGATGCTACCGCCTGCCTTCGTGGGGCGGACGTGTTTAGGCCTGTGCGTGTCTTTGGCCGTGTGTGGGTTTCCCCTATTCGATTCCATGAATACGGGTGGTTCGCGTGCATGTGGGTGTTCCGTGTACTTCCCAGCAGTACATCCCCAGTTACGCCCTTATTTTCAAGCATTGTTCCCCATTCTGCCCGTTACGCCCCGTGTTACGTCCCCTTTTTGGTGTGTGAGCTAACATTGTGCACTTTCGCTGTGTGCTGTGCGCACGGCATTCTGGATGTTGCCATGACGTGTGTGCCCATGTGCGCCACGCACGGATTTGGCACACTTCCCGGGGGAAACACGCGCAGGGCCTTCCATGAATCGCACGCGTGCGCTTGCTTTTTCATGCTTGCGCCATGATTTTTGGCGCACATTTGTTCCATGAATTACCCTGCTAGTCTTTTCTTGAAATCACTTGAAAATATATAGCTTTGCAAGTAGTCTCTTCTCATATGTACTAGAGCACTGCGCTCCCACCAAAATGTCCGCTTTTCTTGTCCCACTGCGGTTTTACTCCAAAGCTGATTCAAATTCAAGATACTTTATCTTTAGAAGACTTGTATTGGGCCTACACTAATAAGAAACAGGACCTTCCTGCTTCAGGTATGACAGTGAAATTAGAATCCTGCTGTCACCCAATCACCTTACTGCTTACTATTGACCAGTCAAACCCCTGCTTCTTTACCACCATGGTGAATTGGGACACACTCCCCCTGTAATAATGAAAGTTAAGGATAGAGTACCAAAAATATTGTACAAAATATAAGAAACCTGACAGTACCCCCTTCTCACCCCTGTCCTCAGGGTCAAACGTATTTGGAAACTTGCGATGGAATTTCATGACAATAACAGGGGCATGAACATGCTCGGCTAACTCCCAAGATCTCTCCTCCGGGCCAAAACCTTTCCAATCAATCAGATATTGTAATCTCCCTCTACTCATTCTTGAATCCAAAATGGCTTTGATTTCAAATTCTTCAGAATCGTCTTCTGTTACAATCATTTGCAGGACAGGATTTAATCTTGTCCCTTTGATTACTAGTTTTAGTAAACTAACATGAAACGTAGGATGAACCTTTAGCCCTGCAAGTAAATTTAATATGACAGACTGGATGAATGATATTTTCTACCTTAAAAGGACCAACAAATTGGGGACTAAATTTACTTTTTCCCTTTAATCTCAGATATTTAGTAGATAGCCAAACTCGATCTCCAATTTTATACTTGGGACAAGGATTTCGTCTTTTATCCGCAAATTTCTTATTATTTTTCTAACTTAACTGTAAAGATCTAGTTACCTTTTCCAACCCCTCTCGCATTGTTTGCAATTTCTCCTCCACAGCTGGACTTGACGACTCCTCCTTCACTAATTCACGCAGGAAACGTGGATGAAAACCCCTACTGCAAAAGAAAGGAGACATTGACGTTGAATCTTTTCTGGAGTTGTTAAAAGCAAATTCAGCCATCCATAGGAGATCCACTCAACCTTCATTTTCATTCCAGAAACACCTTAAATACTTCTCCAACTCCTGATTGACACGCTCAACCTAACCATTGGATTTGGGATGATATCCTGAGGTTTCCATCCCTAATTGTTTACAGAAAACATTCCAAAATGTAGACACAAATTGTGATCCTCGATCTGAAATCACATTACTGGGTAATCCTTGCAATCAAACAATTTCTTGAAGAAATTTCTGAGCCAAACCTGAAGCAGTAGCTTGACCCTTTACAGGAATAAAATGAGCTTCTTTAGTCAAACAATCAATCACAACCAATATTACAGAACAACCATGATCAATTGGCAAATCAACAATGAAGTCCACAGATACAGTATGCCATGGATGAGGAGGAATATTCAGTGGATTCAGTAAGCCGACCGGCTTATCACAAGAAGATTTTGTCTTTGCACAAACCTCACAAGTTTTAACAAAATTTAATGTATCGACCCTCATGGTCTTCCACCAAAAACGTCTTTGTACAAGATCTAGTGTCTTACGAAAGCCTGGATGTCCTGCAAGTCCCGGATCATGACATTTGTGTAGAATTCTTTCTTGCAATTCTTCACTAGCTAAATATAATCTGTCTCCTACAAAAGGTAAACTTTCATGGATAGATCTAGTTGAATCATGACATGCCCAATTCTCTATATCCTACGTATTTAAGATATCTTGAATTTCTTGTTTCAATTCTCTACTAGTGGAAAAACTTGCTGAAACAAAATGATCTTCAGGAATTACAGACCTTGGAACAATTCCCAGTTCTTGTTCACTACCTGGAAATTGCATCGACAAGGCATCTGCTTTTCCATTCAATTTCCCCGGTCTCAAGGTTACAATGAAATCAATATCTGCAAAAAACAAATACCAGCGCAACTGTCTGGGAGTCAAATTCTTTGCAGACTTCAAAAATAAAATATTTTGATGATCCGTTAAAACGGTGACAGTATGTCTTGCTTTCATCAAATAGTGTATCCATTCCATGAAAGCCGCCTTTATGGCCAACAACTCCTGACCCATAATGGTGTAATTGCATTCAGCTTTAGAAAACTTTTTGGAAAAATAGGCCACCGGATGTAATTGTCCTGTGTGTTCATGTCGCTGTGATAGAATAGCTCCCATGATTTGATTTGAAGCATCAGCTTCTACGAAGAATGCTTTCGATGGATCGGATGCATCAAAATTGGACCACAGGCAAATGTATCTTTCAGAACCTGAAAAGCCTCCTCTGCTTCCTAGCTCCAACTGAATTTCACCCCCTTCTTCAACAACTTGGTAATAGGTGGAATGATCTGGGAGAAATCCTCAATAAATCCCCTGTAAAAATTGGTGAATCCAAGAAAACTTTGTACTTCCTTTACTCGAGTAGGAGTTGGCCAATCCTTTACTCCCTGTACCTTTTTGTCATCCATTTCCAAACCTGAAGGAGAGATTACAAATCCGAGAAACTCTACAATCTTTGTATAAAATTGACTTTTCTCAAGTTTTGCAAAAAGATAATTTTCCCTCAACTTATCTAAAACCAATCTCACATGCTTCCGATGGTGTTCCTCATCAGAGGAAAAAATCAAAATATCATCTATATAAACAATTACAAACATATCCAAGAATTCTCTAAGAATGTCATTAAGAAAAAAAATGAAAGGCCTGGTGCATTACATAATCCAAAAGGCATGAACTGATACTCATACAAACCAAAACGTGTCTTGAAAGCTGTCTTCCATTCATCTCCCTGTCTAACTCTGACAAGATGGTAAGCCCGTCTAAGGGCTAACTTAGAAAAAATCTCAGCTCCTTGAATACGATCTAACATTTCAGAAATGAAAGGTAAATGATACTTGTTCTTAACAGTTACCTTATTTAAGGAACAATAATCAATACAAGTTCGTAACTTTCCATCTTTCTTTGGGACAAAAAATAAGGGAGAAGCGGCAAGGGATTGAGAGTGCCTGATGAAACCCTTAGCTAGATTTTCCTCCAAATACTCTCTTAAAAACTCATTCTCCTTCTCTGTTAGTGCATAAACCCGACTATTTGGCAACAACACACCATCCTCCAAATCAATCTTGCGATCGTAGGACCTATGGGGAGGCAAAACAGCAGCCTCAATCTCCTCAAAAACATCTCCAAAATCTGAATAACAATCAGGCAATGTTCCCATAGCAGCTCCAATAGAATGACTTATTCCACCATTATAGGCCAAAACCTGTGTAGCAAATGTGTTCTCCCCTTCAACTTCAACTGAATCTTTGAAATTAAAACAATGCTCTTTACAAAATTCTGAACTAAACTTCACAACTCTTCTTCCCCAATCAATTACAGGATTGTGTGAAGTCAACCCGAAAATTATCTTTAACTGTGGGGCATCTATTAATTCAAAAGAAATGTCCTCCCCATGACCATCTCCAACAATCAAATGGAAAGGAACAGTGTCATGTCTAATTGGACCTGATGTCAAATAAGAGCCATCCACAGCTCTGACTTACTCGCTAACTACTTTCCGCACCAAAGGAATTTCTAAGGACTCAGCTAGTTTCTTATCTATGAAATTACCTGTTGCCCCTGAGTCTATCATAGCTGGACCCGTCCCCTTCAAAATCCCCCTTCATAATTCAAGGATACATTGATGGTAATATGAGGTACAGCAGCCTGAAGAGTATTAGCAGCAACCTGTGTTCTGGCTCCAAATGTCTGGAGTCTTTTTGGGGTGTGAGGGCAATTACTAAGGAAATGGCCACTCCACTATATAAACATACATTATTCGTCCTACATCTTTCCTTCTCTTCTTTAGTCAACGGACCTCTCTTTCTTCCTCCTGACTCTACAACCTTGTTCCTTTCCTCTTTACTCGTTGGTTCTTTAGATTTGTCACCTCGCGGAACAAACCTGACCTCACCCAAACCTTTCCTCCTCTCACTTCGTCTTTCATTAAAGCAGAAATCCACTTGCATGACCAAATCTATTAGAGCTTCGCAAGTTGTAGGTCTATCAACTATATTAGCCAGAGCATCTTTTAAATCCTCTCGAAGACCTCGATAAAAAAGTGGCGCCCTTTTATCCTCAGGCCAACTACATTCCATTAACAAAGACTTAAATTGTGTGATGTAACTAGTTAAATCTCTATTACCTTGTCTTAACTCTAACAACTCCTCCTCAACCTCTATCGAGAGTTGCCTTTTTCCAAAAATCTTTTTGTATTCTTTCTGAAACTGATCAAAATCTTTTAAGACTGGACTTTTCTGACTAACAAGCAAAACAGACCATTCTGAGCCTCCCCTGTAAGATAAAATAACATAAATGCTACTCTTGACTCAGCTGTAGGGAAACTTCATGGTCTGCAAAGAAAATGAAGTTCACATTGTGTAACAAAGGTTTGACATTTTTTTTGGTCTCCACCAAAACGTTCTGGCGGAGCCAAAGGAGTTGGAACCCCCAAAATCTCCATTCCGCCTATAGCACCTTGACTACTTCCTGTATCTTCTCGGATCAAAAGCGGAGGTTGCTGTCCCCTAAGATCTCCTGCCTCCAAACCCCCGCTGTCCAAGAGATCCCTGAATCTGAGATACAGCTTCCCCCAATTCTTCAACTCTCCTACTTAGGTTAGCATTCTCTTGATCAGAAATACGTAACTCATCCCTAAATTCCTTAATCTAATTCTCTAATTCTCCCATGATCGCCTAATGGGTTCAGAAGCTCAGATGGATATAGTATGGCCTTTCATTCTGTCAGGTCCTGAACCCCTGGAAAAGAAAATACCTGTTTAGCCTTCCTGAGATCTGAAAGGTGTGTATTTTAGAAGTTTCTTTAGATTTATTCCACGACTCTTAGATAAGATGATGAAACTTCCTTAACTCTTTTTCAACTACTGTTACTTTTTTCTTATTATAAATTGCTTTTTGAATTTACTGTTTGTAGACACTTTATGAGATGATTTCTTCCTGCATAAAAATGTTCCACAATTTTAACTCCTTTAATCATTGAAACTAGGAGAGCAGAATGCAAGTTCAAACTGACTGGCACCTGAAAGTTCAATGACTAATATCCTTTTCTTGCTTAAAGAAAGACAATCTGTTTCTGTTTTTCAATTGGAATCATTTGTAAAGACTCATGTAGTTGACTCTTCTTCTACATTAAATCTTTGATTGCAGGTTTTGATTTTGGTCAATAATTCATTGAAAATGAAACGTCTTTTCAAATGCACATTTACCAAAACCTAAATGTATAAATGTCTTTCTTAGTAAAAGATTAGTTGTATATACTTAGTATTAATATTACACTAAACATAGTGTTATTCATAAAATAATATACTGGTATCACATTTCATTGTTTGTCTAAGAACTATCACATGGGACACTACCTCTCTGCTGCACACGCACGTTAAGGAAGTAGAAAAACACTGGCTCTCATTACGCGCGTGTGCGGTAAGCAGCGTTTTACCTAGACACCTCATCCTTGTTGCACATGAGCATTGAGACCACTGGGGGAACACTAATCTCACATGCGCATGTGCGAAAAAGAAGTGCCTTCTCTGAAAAGCATGCGCGAAGACGAGTAAATTAATAAACACTACACCATCTTTCACGCATGCGCATTAACATTATCGAATTAAATATGCACAAGACGAAAAACAAAATGATGTCGTCTCGAGCGTGCGCAATAGTTCTTCACCGAAGTAAGTAGTTAACAAACGCTAACGGCGTTTCTTTCTTCAGTGAAACTTTCCATCAAAGACAAATGATTTCACTGATTACGTATTGTACCTAGACTTAAACGCTTAACAGAACAATAGTTACTAGCATGTGAAGAATGCAGGAAATTATAAAGAAACCACTCAAACTACTTCAAGTCTGCAGGATCCTTACATAACAACAGTCACTGTTGATTTGAATTTCCAGAACCTAACTAAATACCTAAACTATATTTAAGAACGTGTTCCTTAATTTCAGATTTAGGGCCTCATTACGACCCTGGCGGAACGGGTTAAATGGCGCTGTAAAAGGTGACGGCACCGTTCAACCCGTTCCGCCACATTACGAGGTCCCCTCGCGGGACACGGTAAGCACGCCTGGGAAAACCAGGCGTGCTTACCGGGTCCCGCGAGGGGAAGAGGGAGCAAACAACGGGCCATCTAGTTATGGTCCGTTGTTTGCTCACTCTCCCATTCCCATTCAGCCCTATGGGGGCTGAAATGGGAATGGGGAAGGACCGTGTTCGGGTCCTTGAGGGAGGAATTACCGGGCCATCCGAACTCGGAATGGCCCAGTAAGTCCTCATTCCGAGGACCCGGACACGGATGCGATTTCGGCAGCAGCCATGCCGCCATTAGCGGCATGGCTACCGGCCGAACTCGTAATGAGGGCCTTAGTCTTTTCTTGAAATCACTTGAAAATATATAGCTTTGCAATTAGTCTCTTCTCATATGTACTAGAGTGCTGCGCTCCCACCAAAATGTCCGCTGTTCTTGTCCCACGGCGGTTTTACACCAAAGCTGATTCAAATTCAAGATACTTTAACTTTAGAAAACTTGTATTGGGCCTAACTTCCTGCTTCAGTTATGGCAATGAAAGGCAATTTAGAATCCTGCTAATGCTCCCTTGTCTCATTGTCACCCAATCACCTTACTGCTTACTATTGACCAGTCAAACCCCTGCTTCTGTACCACCATGTTGAATTGGGACACTCTCCCCCTGTAATAATGAAAGTTAAGGATAGAGTACCAAAAATATTGTACAAAATATAAGAAGCCTGACAGTAAGCAGGCAATGGCACGATGACCAAAGGTTTCACTTCAGGCATTGGCTGCTGGGTGCTGTTGCCAGGACCAAGCGGCACAACTGCCTTGGTGTGATGGTCTGGGACCAACACTGTCCCGGCTGGGTGACTCAGAGCCGGGGTGGATTGAGCTGCAGCTGCCTCACCCTGGATACTTGGGGCAGCAGATGACATTTCGGCCCCAGATCCACGTGGCCTGGTGACAGCAACTTTCACCACCACACGTGGCTTTGACTTTGTGACATGGAAGTCGGCCTGTGAGTCATCCTGTACCAGTTCTGTGACCAATCTGGGCCAGGTTAACAGGCCCTGAGCTGGGATGGTGTAAGCTGCATCTCCCCAACCCATTGGGGGGGCATAGGTGTCCCTGATTGGTCCTTGACACACTGGCCTCTTGGGACACCGTGCCCACGTTGGCCACCACTGCCACCTTGGCCACCTTGGCCACCCTGCTCATCCTGGACACATCCCCCACCACAGATACCTCTTGGAGGTCGGCCACTTTTGCCTCCCTTACCACTTGGTTGCCTCCCAACCATGGCACTGATGTTCTTGTGCGAATGGGAGGTGTAGTAAACAATTGTCCTGGGCATTTGGGGTGAAGGGGGCAGGGTACTAGATGGAATACGTACCCTTGTGCTCTAGCAAGGCTGTCTGTTATCCCTGGGGGAAGATGACGGGTCACGCAATGCTCAGGCACGCCAAAAACAAAATTTAACGTGCATGTGACCCCTCGGTAGCCCACATGCGTGGAATTAAGGACCTGCAGTACGCTGTGGCACCCAGAAACACAAAAAAAGCATACGCATGTTGAACGCAGGATACAATGACGTCTGAATGGGTACGCGACCATGGGGGCAAACACAGTGGAAAAATACGTGTGTGACTCACCGTCTGCCTGGAAAAAGAAAATGAAAAAGACGCACGTGGGCGCGTTTCCAACACCCCTGCCAAAAGAAGAATTGAACGCTGTCTCAGTAAACCAACCGTTGTGAAGTAATCGCGTGTGAACCGCTCGTTTGCCACAAAAAGCACGTACAAGAAAATGGCGTCCTACGTGGACCTTTAAACCCTGCACACTGAAATGCCCATGCATGCCACGTTACTTACGCGCTAAGGGCCTTTCCTCCAATTAAACGCAGTGACACCCGGACGTGCTGTTTTTGCACATGCAGATTCACTATGCACCCGTGCCGAGGGAAACACCAGCGCGCGTCACGTCACTTACGTGCTTACGTGCTAAGGGCCTTTCCTCGAATTACACGCTGATGTGCTGTTTTTTCACGTGCCAAATCACTCCGTATCAAGCTCTCCACAAGACAACACATGGAAGACCAGGCTCTTGCCCAGAAAGCCATTTTCCTGGCCCCCAGATCCCTGAACTGCCTCCCACAAGCCATCTGCTAATGCCTGCCTGCCTGCTGGCCAGGTACCCTGCTATTTGGTGCCTGTATGTCAGCCATCTGCCTGCATGTCAGCATGTCAGCCATGTCCAGTTGCTGTGACCACCCCTGCTAGAACAGAAGACTCCCGACTGCAGTTCCATCGTTCCACAGCCCAGCACCAGGACCCAGTTGCCCACCCACACCTGCCTCTGGGGTTGCCATGTCGGGGCAAACACCATCTGAGACCACTGGCAACCCCCAGCCAGAGAGACAGAGGGCTGTCAGGTTCATCTTGGTGGAGCAAGTCCTGGTGCATTATGATGCCCTCTTCGGAAGAACACTCGTTGACAAGGATGGATGGAAGAGGATCTGGATGGACATCGTGGTTGCCATCAACGCAGAGGGGGTGACAACCCGCGACCTACCACACGTCCATAAGCGCTGGGAGAACTTCAGGTCCAGGACTCTCAGGAAGGCCCGGCGCCTCTTGGACGCAGTGGATGCAGTGGGGTGCCGGGTCCGCCTTACCAATGACCAGATGAGGGTCCTGGAACGCATTCACCCAGCGCTTTACCTCCAGGTCCTCGAGAGGCAGACCCATACAGAGTCGAGCAGTAAGTGTCCATGCGTACTGATTGGACGTAGTGCATGTTGAGGTGTGCCAGGAGTGTGCAGCTTGGACATATGTCTGGAAAGGCCCATGTATGGATGTTTATCTGTAGGGACATGACCCTGCTGCATGTGAGTCCAGTCATGTGTGATGGACATCAATGGTTTATGTGTTCCAAAGCATGATGCACAACTGCATGTGGAGATGCACACATGTTAGCATTTCTGTGTATGTACTATGCCATGGTTGGGGTGTGACACATGGATGCTGGTTCCACCTTCATGTAAGTGCACGGTGTACATGTGCGTGTGTGTGTTTGACATGTGTACGACTGTGATACGCCATGGATGCATGTGACACAGACATGTAGGAACCCAATTGGCAGATGTGACATAGTTGCTGATCATTGCACTGTGACAGGTGTTTGAGATGTACAGATGCATGTTTGTCTGGTGGCGTGTGTGCATGTGTTTGGCACTCCCCATGTTGCTTGAGACATCATGTCAACCTTCGGATGTTCATGCTGTTGTGTGTGTATGGATGCTGCTGCCTGCTGCATGATTCCTGTTAATTTCTGCATGTGTGTGGGTTCAAATGATATGAAAGTTAGGGAGGGTGATGCCATCTGGAAGTTTGACAATGCCACTCATGTGCAACTGTCATGTGTGTATCAGACCATTGTACAGTGCCCTGATGCCTCTGTTCTGTCGCTCCCTGTCTGCAGCATCGACTGATGAAGAGGGCGGAGACGGTGTTGTGGAGCACAGTGGCAGGGATCCCACTGCCAGCCGGAGACGCAAGGCCCAGCTCACCTCCCACATAGTGATCTCTTCCGGGAGTGAGGAGTCTGGTGCCGCGTCCACGGCCGCAGCTGCCGAGTGAAGGTCCAAGAGGCGAAGTTTGGAGGCGGACTCCTTGGCCGAAGTAGGGGCAGCCGAGCCCGAACAGGGGCCTACGGAGATGGCAAGGAGTCATCCAGATTGGTGGGGGTTTGGTTGAGGAGGAGGCCCTGGAAACCCCATGCATGGGGCCTGGAAGGGGGGATTCCACTGGTGCTAGTGATGCAGTCCAGGGGCAGCGACAGTGGGCAGCACAGGCTGCCGCGGAGGTGCCTGTGTGTAATACTGTCCCCGATCCTGTGACTGCATCTTCCTGCACCACCAGGGATGTCTCCATCCAGACCCGTTTTCAGGGAGGGGATGCGCATACAACAACTGGCCTTCCTCTCCCTGCGGACATTGCAATCCATGACCGGATTGAGCCTGTCCTAGCTGGGGTGGCGTTGCGCCAACGTGGTATTTGGGATGACATGTAGGGTTCTCTGTGGTCATTTCGAATACCTGTTTGGCCGTGTCGACCTACTAGGACTGGTCGTCGGCACTGGGTTCATCCGTGTGCTGGATCTTATTGCGACCCCCTCCTCAACTTAACCCCCTATGCGCCAGTCATCCTCCGTGCCATCTTTCCACCCAATTATCACCTGGGCCCCCTGTGGAGCTGCCCCTGAGCCAGCGGCCAGGCTGGTAGAGGACACATCCCCGCCACAGTATGGAGTCGGAGGTCCAGCAGGGGTGGCCACCCCACCTACTGGACCCCAGCAGATGGAGGACGTGCAGGCATCATCAAGCAGGGCATGTGCATGGCAGCACCAGAGGATTCCATCAGCCTGAGGCCATCGTGGTGCCAGAGGCAGTTGCATTGGAGGCAGCAGCAGGCTCAGCGTGGGAGCGATCATGGCTCGGGGCCATCAACATCCCAGGGGCAGGCATCGCCCGTCGGTCAGGAGGACCCACGATTGGGAGTGTCTTCCGTGTGGCAGCGGTTGGGCCGGCAAATAGATGCGGAGTGGCGGCGGGTGGAGAGGGCACAGCTCACAATGGTCAGGGCAGAGAACTCGATGCACCGAGCATTGTGGCGGGCTCAGTGCCGCGAGGCAACTCACAGGGAGTTGGAGGAGGCCATGGCTTCATCCCTACGAGACCTCGGGGCCAGGGAAGAAGCCCACCTCCGCGACATTGAAATGGAGTTCGATGATGCCCTGGCCGGGACATCAATGAGTGAGCCGTCACACTAGCCTGCCACCTTTGTATATAGTTATTTAGATTTAGGTTTCATTTGTTTTTTATTATTATTTGGAGTCCACGGACTTTGCTCCACTTTTTGTATATAGTTGTATTTTAGATAGGGTTTTAACTATGTTTCTTTTTGTTTTGGGATCATTGACCCTTCAGACTTTCATTGTAAATAGTTCCGGACATGTAAATACTATTTTTTTTCTTCATCCCATGGAGTAATGGATTTTTATGCTTTTCATTTTTGGATTAATTTCTATGGACTTGGGCAATGAACCACTTTTCTTTTTTCATGTCTTGGTTTTTCATTTTTCCTTGGATTTTACTTTCGCTTTCAGATTGCATTCATTATTTCTTCATTTGCATGTGTGGTTTTCTTTTTGTCGTTTTGTTTAATTTTTAATACATTTCATTATTCTACATTATTGATGTGGTCTACTATGATATATTTTGCACATGTCTCCATGAGCATTGGCTCAGTCATGCGTTGCCACTGTGTGGCTCTGTAGGACATTTGTTGATGGACATGCTGGTTCTTTTCAGACTATCATGGAATGGGTACTTTACTAGGGAGTGGGTGCAGTGGATCGTTGTGTTAAACGGGAAATCATATCGTGCCTCCTTTTGATTTATATTGGCCTAAACCTAGTCGCTCTGCGAAGAAAACTGTGTTGCAAAGTTCCGATTTTAGATCGACTTCACCGCCATTTTAGAATCATCCCCCACTTTGATTTCTGTTCGAATGATTCTCCATTCTAAAAGGGTGGACTGTGTTTGTAACTTGCAACCAAGCCTTCCCGACCTTTGAGTTCTGTTAATGGTTAGACCGTCCGAGGGCCGACTGTTTAGACTAGGTAATGAGACCTTGTACTGAGTATGACTTGTTGTTTTAGGATTGTCTGCGCTAACAAGCCTCATTCACGAACACACATTGATGACAATGTTATGTAAACACCAAACTTGGACACTGGCAGAACTACATTGTGAAGGGAGTGTACTAAGGCTTATTGCTGAATCCAAGAACATACTTCGCCATTGTAACTTGATGGAAATACAAACTCATGTAATCCATGTATTTGTATTTGTATTTGTATTTCTTTTATTTGTATACCGCAAACCAGGCCCAGAGGCTACCGGGCGCATATCTTCAAACAGTGGTTACATAACAGTATGACATTACAAAGAACATTAAATTAAAGAGTGGAGTACGATCACAGTACAGGTTAGGCAAGCAATACAATGTAATCAGGTTTTCAGTGTGTCAATTGGTTGTCTGAAGTGACTAGCCAATGTTTAGCTTTGTGTTTGAATAAGTTCAGGGACGGCAAGTTTCTAATGGTGAGAGTCATAGAGTTCCACTGTTTGGCTGCCAGAACTGGGACGGTGACCCCTCCAGCTGTTTGGAGCTTGTATCTAGGGATCAGTTGGCTCTGGCTAATGGCAGACCTTAGTGACCGAGGTGGAGTATATTGAGTGAACCGTGAGGATAGGTAGATAGGTGCCTGGTTATTCATACATTTGTAAGTCAGGGCAAGAGATTTTAGTGAAATCCTTTGGGAGACTGACAGCCAGTGAAGGTTCTTCCTAGTTTCAGAGATGTGAGCTGATCTGGGGATGTTGAGGGCTGCTCTGATGGCGTTATTTTGTATGACCT
Organism: Ambystoma mexicanum; assembly: GCF_040938575.1. Taxonomy (NCBI): domain Eukaryota; kingdom Metazoa; phylum Chordata; class Amphibia; order Caudata; family Ambystomatidae; genus Ambystoma; species Ambystoma mexicanum. The sequence continues at coordinate 714,505,227 of NC_090931.1, forward strand.
GGAGTAAGTCAAGGTTTCATTGGTTAGTGCCTTGGTACAGTGCGTTGCAGTAGTCAAGTTTGGAAATGACCAAAGTCCTAGCAAGGGTTATGCAGTTTTGAGTAGAGAGGAAAGAGCGACATGCTGTGATCAACTTGCATGTGTAGGCAGAGGCGGCTGTGACTGCATTTGTTTGTCTGTGGAGGGAGAGAGTGGAATCAAGGTAGATTCCGAGGGTTTTGGTATCTTTGGAGACTTTCATGGAGTTTCCGTCGATATTGAAGGAGCTGAACATTGGGTTCAGCTTGTTGAGTCTTTGCTGTGTACCTAGGATGAGGAGCTCGGTCTTGTCGTCATTAAGACAGAGCTCATGTTGTGCCATCCAGGCTTGAATAACATGGTTGATGTCATTTAAAGATTTCGAGTCTACCGTGTAATCACCCGTGATGGGGATGAGTATCTGGGTGTCATCGGCATAATTAGTGTAGGTGACACCCAGATAGTCAAGCACATCAAACAGAGGTTTAGTGAAAACATTGTAGAGGGTAGGGGATACGCACGATCCTTGAGGGACCCCGCAAGGGACTGGCGCAGGGTCGGCTGAAGATGTTGGGGAGAATACTCTCATATGTCTGTTGTCCAGGAATGATTTAATCCAATTGGTGGCATTGTCAGAGAAGTGGGCTGCATTTTTCAGATGATGACAGAGGATTTGGTGGTTGACCAAGTCGAAGGCAGCGGATAAGTCTAATAGTAATAGCAGGGCTAGTTTACCTTTGTCTTTTAGGTCCTCAGTTTGGGTTTTAAGGTCTAAAAGGGCTGTCTCAGTACCATGAAGCCGGATTGTCTAGTGCCTAGGAGATTGTTGGTTTCCAGATAGTTCTGTATCTGTAAGTATGCTGCTCTGTCTAGATTTTTTAGGAGAAACGGGACAGTGGTGATGGGCCTAGAATTGGTTGGGACCTCTGGATCTAAGGTTGGTTTTTTTAGAAGAGGGATGACCCAAGCATCCTTCGAATTGTTGGGGACCACTCCTGATTGAAATGAGGAGTTGATAAAGGTTGTTATGAAAGGAGCGGGGTTGTGGGCCGATTCCTTAATGATTGGAGCTGGACAGGAGTCCCCTTGGCAATTAGAGGGTTTTAAATTACAGATGATTTTTTCAACCTCAAGGGTGGTGAGCGGCGAGAAGCTGAAAGGCAAGGGAGAGTCTAAGGTGGTTGTTTTAGGTGGAACGGTTTTGCTTAATGGGGGAGTGTGGAGAGAGTTTTGTTTAGCGTTAATTTTAGATTGCAGAGTGGTTATTTTGTTGAGAAGTGCATTTTGTATGTTGTTGCACCAGGTGCTGTCTTTAATGCATGAGTCGGGGGCAGGTGAAGGGGATTCTAATTCTTTGAGAATTTTGAATAATTCTTTTGTGTTGGATTCTGCTTGCGTTATGCGTAGGTTATATGTCTCTTTTTTGGCTTGAAGGATAGCTTCCTTATAGTTAAGAGAGGTGATCAGGAGGGAAGCTTTGTTGGTCGTACTAGGATGACTTTTCCAAAGAGCTTCGGCCTTACGCTTTTCTTTGCGCAGAGCGTTAAGCTGCGGGGTGAACCAAGAGTTCAGGTGGGAATGTTGTTTCGCTTTGCGAATTTTTAAAGGGGCTATGGTCTCAATGGCTTTGAGCAGAGTGCTGTTGAAGGTGTCTACTAAAACGCTAGGGTCCTTGTGCAGCGTGGCACAAGTGTTTAAAATGGGAAGGATGAGCGGAAGCAATTTCTCTCTGGTAATATCCTTTTTATTTCTAGTGGGTGTAGCTGGGGTTATAGTAGGTATGGGCTGGGGGTTAGTGGCTGGCACGAGGAAGGTAATGACGTGATGGTCAGACCAGGCACAAGCAGTGTTGGCGCTGACAGTGGTGTTGCAGTTGAAGTCTGCTAACCAGTCTAGCGTTCTGCCCTTCTTGTGGGTAGAATCGTGAATGCGCTGTTGGAAACCTAGGTTGGCGAGGGTAGTGGCGACTTTAGTGGCCATGTGGTCCTTATGATCAGAGAGTCCGAGGTTGAGGTCACCTAGTAGCAGTACCTGGGAGTTAGACTTCGTGTTGGCGGATACTGTAGCTGTAACATCATCAATGAATGAGCCAAGTGGTCCTGGAGGTCTATAAATAAGGTGGAGTGTCGCTGTGTTAGTGGGTGAGAGGGATAGTTTCACTGATAGGGATTCTGCAGAGCTGAATTGGGCATTGGCGATAGTTCTCATGGTGATCTTGTCACTGTGTATGAAAGCGACTCCTCCTCCTTTAGACAAGTTGGAATGTCGATCATTTCTAATAATGGCATAGCCCTTAGGTAGGGATAAGGCGAGAAGTGGGCCAGAGGCATCATGTAACCAAGTTTCCGTAATGGCTAGGAATTCAAGGTTTTGGACAGTGATTAGGTCTGAGAAGTCAAAGGCGTGAGCCGTGAGTGATCTGGCATTGATGAGGGCTCCCTTGAGTGATGAGATAGGTGTGGTGGAAGGGGAGGGGTTAGGTAGCGATGGTGGGATGGGCTGTAAAAAGGCGGTGTAGCTGCGCTGAATGCAGGGTGGTCGGGGCAGTCTAGATCTAAGTCGCGAGTTCCTGTATTGTTTTGTGCATGGAAGATTAGCTGTAGGTTTAGTGGCAAAGTGCTTGAGCCACAAGGCTGGGTCATTGAGGTACGGATTAGTGGGAAGGTCAGTGCAATGGAGCATGGTAGAGGGATGGGTGGAGTGGAGGTCGTGGATGTAAGTGTGGTGTGTCTTGGAAATGCTGGTGGGGTGAGTTCCGACAGTAAAGGATAAGAATCCTAAACCGGCTATGTGGTAGAGGCTGGCCCAGGGCAGCGACCGCATGTCGTGGCATGATAGTTCATGTGATATGTATGGTATGGTGCTAAGGTACACAGGTTAAATAAGTCCAACAGAATGGAGCTACATGCAGGGATGTAGTGTACAATTAAATAACTAAATGCAGCTATCAGGGCAGGCTAAATGCAGCTTTCAAAGATACAGTGTACATTTAAATAACTGATGCAGCTCTCAGGGCAGGCTAGATGCAGCTCTGAAAGATACAGTGTACATTTAAATAACTGAATGCAGCTATCAGGGCAGGCTAGATGCAGCTTTCAAAAAATGCAGTGTACATTTAAAAAACTAAATGCAGCTATCAGGGCAGGCTAGATGCAACTTTCAGAAAATGCAGTGTACATTTAAATAACTAAATGCAGCTATCATGGCAGGCTAAATGCAGCTTTCAAGGATACAGTGTACATTTAAATAACTGAATGCAGCTATCAGGGGAGGCTAGATGCAGGCTAGATGCAGCTTTCAAAGATACAGTGTACATTTAAATAAATGAATGCAGCTATCAGGGCAGGCTAGATGCAGGCTAGATGCAGCTTTCAAAGATACAGTGTACATTTAAATAACTAAATGCAGCTTTCAGGGCAGGCTAGATGCAGGCTAGATGCAGCTTTCAAAAAATGCAGTGTACATTTAAATAACTAAATGCAGCTATGAGGGCAGGCTAGATGCAACTTTCAGAAAATGCAGTGTATATTTAAATAACTAAATGCAGGCATCAGGGCAGGCTAAATGCAACTTTCAGAAAATGCAGTGTACATTTAAATAACTAAATGCAGCTATCAGGGCAGGCTAGATGCAACTTTCAGAAAATGTAGTGTACTTTTAAATAACTAAATGCAGCTATCAGGGCAGGCAAGATGCAGCTTTAAAAAAAATGCAGTGTACATTTAAATACCTAAATGCTGCTGTCCAGTGTGGAATAGTAACAAATGAATGCAAAGACTTGTGCGGCTGTGGGGCCGTATAGTAGGTGACTATGACAGAGGGTAATGCAGCAGGTAGCTTGGGAGCAGTTGTTGAGTGTTGCTAACATAAGGCAACTATCACAGTTAGGAGTTAGGAGTAACAGGTAATCAGTGTTCACCAGATAGTTACCTCTGTGAGATGAAGTATGGTGTGAGGTTAGTCCGTGCGTACGTGCTTGCGTAGGCGTAGATGCTGGTCTTGGCAGATTTAGTAGTTATAACCTCGGAGAGACAGAGCTGTGGTGGAGCAACGAGCAGCGGCTCACCGCGGCTAACAGGGGCAAACAGGGCCTTAGAAGGCCTTTGAATAGGCCGGCTCTTCCGCCTGCTGGCGGATGCAGGCAATTTTTAAAACCAGGGTTGCTTAGCAACCAGAACAGCGCTCAGCCTCGCTATGGTGCCGCGTCACGCCCAACATTTAGTTTCTGATCAAATGTCGGCGCTGATACTGGTACGCGGACCCGGGCTGCTCAGGGTGAAAATTAGGTACTTGAAGGCACATGGGGGGCCCAAATCACGGAAGGTGCTGCAGCAGTGGATCAGCAGGCATATAAGTATGCCGATCCGTGGTGATGCTTCCTCGATGCTGCAGACACAGCGTTGGCTCCTCCAGGGGTAGCAGGTGAGTGGGGGCTCCTGCCCTTTATTGCATATTATTGAATAAGCTGTAGGTGAACTAGGCACAAACTCTAGACCGCAGATTATTAACATGTAGAGGGGCTATACAATATTGTTGGAAATGTATAAAAGTATGAATGTTTAGATGTCCAGCACTCTCCCTCCTCACTCTGATGGGCTGGTAATCATTGCGGGGTGTCGAGAGCCAGATAGCTATCTGTATCAGATCTGTGTTTCTTTGTAACTGCGCAGTATTAAAGATCTGTGAATCTTTATAGCCCGTGTTTGGTGTATTTCAATGTATGGTACTCAGCCTCGATATTTCCTTGCTTTTACAGTTGGGTGTTTGCACTGGGGGTTAGGGGGTGGGATTTGGGTTGGCATTACAACCATGGGTCTGTATAGTTATGACGTGGTGTTTGGGATCACATGAGTCGGGGCCTGCTGGCAGGTTGCCGTCAATGGGGGTGGGGTGGGGGACCTGAGTCGGGGCCTGCTGGCAGGTTGCATCAATGGGGGTGGGGTGGGGGACATGAGCCGGTGCCTGCTGGCAGGTTGGCATCAATGGGGGTGGGGGACATGAGTCGGGGCCTGCTGGCAGGTTGCCGTCAATGATATGATATGATATGGCATTTGTAACGCGCCTATACACAAGTGTTTCAAGGCGCGACGAGGCAGGGGGGGGTCAAGAGGAGACAGACAACGATCCTACTAGGCCAGGTGTCACTCAGATCGCGCAGGTGCAAGTGTAGAGGGAAGGGAAAAGTGCAAGGGGAAAGGGAGAGGGGAAAGTGCAGTACAGGGTTGTAGAATAAAAGATAAATAATAAGGGCCAGCTGGTGGCAAGTGCAAGGTAAGTGCCGGGAGGAGGGGCTGTCAGGATACAGAGACAGTCCCGCAGTGCAGGGGTTGCCAGGGAGGCAGTGCAGGGAAGAGGGGCTGGGCAATGGACCGAGATCGGTGAGTGGCCCAGTTGCAGATTCAGTGCAGGTTCAGTGATTTTTGCAGGGGAGAGGGGGAGAGAAAGTGGAGGCAAAGAGGAAGGTTTTGAGGTGCTTCCGGAACCGGAGATGGTTCTCCTCAAGTTTCAGGGAGGCAGGAAGGCTGTTCCAGAGGGAGGCCCCTGCTGCGGAGAGAAATCTACCCCCAACTCGTTGCTTGGAGAAGCGGGACTCTGAGGGAGTTGGAGGCGGATGAGCGAAGAGCTCGAGAAGGAAGATATTTAGGAAGAGAGAGTTGAAGGTATTTTGGCCCAAGGCCCCAGAAGACCTTGTGGACAATGCAGAGGGTTTCAACTTAATCCTCGCAGCCAATGGGAGCCAGTGTAGTGATTTCAGTCCTGGAGAGATACGGTCCCTGGGCTTGAGGCCAAGGACAAGTCTCGCAGTCTTGTTCTGGATGAGTTGCAAGGGGCGGAGAGTAGAGGCAGGCAGATTTAGACAGAGGCTGTTAACAGTAGTCCAGCTTCGAGAGAACCAGGGCTCTAGAGACAGTGAGCTTCTGGGGGAAGGAGAGGAAAGGAAGGATACCTCTGAGGAGGTGTAGCGTGTAGTTTGACTTCTTAGAGATGTCAGAGATGTGAGGAGAGAACGAGAGTGTGGAGTTGAAGATGACCCTGAGGTTTTTTGCCTTGCAGGTAGGAGCAGGAAGAGGGCCAAGAGAGGCCGGCCAGAGAGCTGCAGGGAATGAGGGAGTGGGTGAGCCGATGAGTAGAATCTCAGTCTTACTGGCATTAAGGCAGAGGTCGTTGGCGGCACACCATTCATGGATAGCAGAAAGACAGTCAGAGATGAGGGAAGGGGAAGAGGAGGCCGAGGGTAGGCTGAAAATGAGCTGGGTATCATCCGCATAGCACTGAAAGTTGGGACAGAGAGCAGCGATGCGGTGGGCAAGAAGTGCCAGATACTGGTTGAACAGCCAGGGAGAGAGGTTAGATGTAACGCTCACCTGACTCCCACGGGGGCGCTGGCCTGGTTCGCGCTGCTGTGACCTCGTCTAAGGTGATGCGCAGGGTTCGGAAGACGGACTGGACCAGGCCCCAGATCTGGCTTGTCTGACTGTCAGAAGTATCCTTCCGTAGGTGAGAATAGGGGGTTAACTGTCTGCGGGGTAATGCAATCGGCCTCCCACTTACCCCTCTCACCCTCCTCAAAAACCTTCTGTGCTTCCCCCTAGCGTCTCACCTTAGGGTTTGGAAGGACGAGCTTTCCATCCTGCTTCTGATGCAGGGGCGCGTTGGTATCCAGTTACGTCACTGGATTTTCGGATGGGTGAGAATCAAACTTGCTTGGCTTCCAGGTAAGTTTTTCTATAAGTGGTTCCCCTTGTGTCCATGCATTAATATTCTAATGATAGTGTCTTTTTCCCCATAGGGGCCGGGGTACGGAATGCCGGGGAACAGGCACCGACCCGAGGTGAGCGGTGAAATCCTTGTGGAAATCAGGTAAGTCTTTAATGAATGTTTTGGTAATGTCTTTTCATTCACTCATTAACGCTGATGTCTTTTTCCCCTTAGGGGCCGGGGTCCGAAAATGCCTGGATGCGGCGCGGACCCGAAATGAAAAGGGAATGACCCAACAGGTAAGTCTTGACATGGAGTTTTAGCTTCCCTTTTCCCTTCTTTCTCTCACCTTTGTTCTTGTCTTTTTCTCCCTAGGCGCGGGGGCGCGACTGCGAATCCGGATGGTCTCTGCTGAACATGGAGGCACCCTGTAAAGGTGAGTAGAATGCGGCGCTGCAGCGATCAATGCGATGTGCTTTTAAAAATAAATGTCTTCCTTTTCAGGATTGTCGGCGAAATGTCTCTGGGATGCAGATTTAGCAGGTGAGGCCTTTTCCTTCTTCTGTTCTCTTGTTCCCTTCCTTTGCAGGTGATTCAGGATGCTGGCAGGTGTCGCAGAAGTCAAGATGCAGGAGCAGACACGGTGAGCGCCCAGCTGCTAGATGCAGAACAACGCGTAGCACGTGTGGCTGATCGGGTGTGGTTTAAATAGCTTTGGAAGCACTTCCTCGAATGTGTCCTTCCTCCATTCAGGTATTTATCCTTCCCCGACCACGCCCGGTTGGTAAATGAGTCCCACAGGTAAAGTAGTTCCTTTCAGGCCTCAAGGAGGCAGGGATTCTGCAGCATGGTCTGCATCAGGTAAGTGCACCCAAACACTTTCATAATGAGCCTGGCGCCTATGGCGCCAGGACTGATGTTTTCTATGAGCCTGGCGCCATAGGCGCCAGGACGCTGTCCAAAGGGCCCCTATAAGGGGTTGCTGGGACCTTCCCCGGGGACTTGATGTCCGCTTTCGGGGACGCAGGGCCTGAGCCGGCTCCCCGGGAGCGGGCATCGTGACAGCACTCCCCCCCAAGGCCCCTCCCAAGGTTGTTCCCTCTGGGGGTTTTGGTTTGTTTGGGAAGAGTCGGTGGAATTTCCTGACTAATCGAGGTGCATGCACATGGTCACTGGGTTCCCACGACCTCTCCTGAGGTCCGTACCCCTTCCAATCAATTAGGTAGAAAAGCTTTGACCTAAACATTTTTGAATCTAAAATGTTCTTTACTTCGAATTCGGGTTCCCCATCTATTTGAATAGGTTCTGGAGGTTTGAGTAGTCGGGTTCCGGGTACCACTGGTTTCAGAAGTGACACATGAGAAACAGGGTGAATTCGCATATTATCTGGTAAATCAAGTTTAACCGCTACTGGGTTAATTATTGCCGTAATAGAATAAGGTCCCAGATATTTTGGGTTAAAAGTTCGAGGCCCTTTGAGCGGTAAATGTCTGGTAGCTAACCACACTTGATCCCCAATCTGATACGGAGGTGCTTCACTCCGATGTAGGTCAGCATTCTCCTTGTATTTTCTCTTGGCTTGTTGTAAATGCGTGGTTGCCTCTTTGAAGGCTCGGGTAATGGTAGAATGCAGATGTTCTACTGCGGGCACCCCGAGGTTCTGAGGTGAGTCGAGGTTTGAGGTTCGAGGGTGATGTCCAAACAAGGTATAAAAAGGACTATGGCCAGTTCCAGAGTGTACCGAATTATTATATGCGAATTCGGCTATCCAAAGAATGTCTTTCCAGTTGCTTTCAGATTGCTGTAACATACACCGTAAGTACTGCTCAAGGGTCTGATTTGTCCTCTCAGTTTGACCATCGGTCTGAGGGTGGTGACTGGTCGATAATCTTACGTCGATTTGTGCCATTTGACAACATTTGTGCCAGAAGTGGGAAATGAATTGGCTTCCCCGGTCAGAGATTAGTATAGATGGCAATCCATGTAGCCGAACAATATTTTCGAGGAATTCTTTGGCTAGGACAGAAGCTGAAGGTAAACCTTTCAAAGGAATGAAGTGGGCCATTTTGGAAAACAAATCCACAATTACCAGAATGGTTTTGTATCCCGAACAAGGAGGCAAGTCCGTAATAAAATCCATTGATAGGGTGTGCCAGGGTGCTGGCGGTATGTCTAGAGGTTGAAGGAGACCGGCTGGTCTTTTCTTTTGACCTTTATTTTGGGCGCAAACACCACAGGACATCACAAAAGATTTAACATCTTTTCGCCAAGAGGGCCACCAGAATTGTCGTTTCACCTTTTCCATTGTCTTGGCAATACCGGGGTGTCCCTCTATTAATGTATCATGATAACCTGAAATAACTAGTTCGTGTAAATCCTTGTGCGGCAGGAATAAGCGTCCTTGGTAATAAGGTAAACCATTATCTATGGTAAAGTCTGATCCCTTTTGTATCCAATCCTGTAGGACTGTAGGGTCCAGGAGTTGTTTCACTCTGACTTGAATGTCTTCAAGCGTCTGTAACGAAGTCATGCCTAGAATTCTCTGTTCGGGAATTATTGGTACTGGTTCTGAGTTTGTATCAGATTCTCCCATTCCAATTCGGGATAAGGTGTCTGCTTTGCCGTTCTTGCAGCCAGGTCGATAGGTAATCACGAAATCAAATTCAGCGAAAAACAAAGCCCATCGGAGCTGCCGTGATGACTGAGCCTTGGCGGTTTTCAAATACTGTAAATTCCGGTGATCAGTGATCACCGTGATGGTATGTCGAGCGCCAAGCAGATAATGCCGCCAGGCTTTAAAAGCGGACTTTATGGCTAACAGTTCTTTGTCAGTGATTGCGTAATTAATCTCTGGTGCCGAGAATTTTCTGGACCAAAATGCTACGGGATGCAGTTGGTTGGTTTCAGGATCTCTTTGAGACAGAACTGCTCCCATGGCTAGGCTGGATGCGTCAGTTTTGACGACATAGGGGAGATCTGGACGTGGGTGTTTCAATATAGGTGCGGAGGTAAACTTAGCTTTTAAATCCTGGAAGGGCTGCTCGGCTTCTTCAGACCATTCAAAATGTTTATTTTTCCTCAAGAGTGCAGTAATGGGTTGTACTATGCGTGGAAATACCGGGATAAACCTGCGATAGAAATTGGCAAAGCCGAGCATGCTTTGAACCCCTTTTACAGAGCTAGGTGATGGTCATTTGAGGATGGCATCCACTTTTCTTGAGTCCATTCGGACTCCTTTGGGTGTCAGGATGAAACCGAGAAACTCAACTTCTGTGGTATGGAAAACACATTTCTCCAGTTTAGCAAATAGTTTGTGTTGGCGCAGTTTTTCCAGAACTGCCCTAACGTGTTTTCTGTGAACAGATTCCGAAGAGGAGTACACTAGAATGTCATCGATATAGACGACAACACAAACATCGATGAGTTCCCGAAGGACATCATTCATGAAGAATTGGAAGGCAGCAGGCGCATTGCACAACCCGAAAGGCATTACCTGGTATTCGAATAATCCATATTTTGTACGGAAGGCTGTTTTCCATTCGTCGCCTTCTTTTACTCGCACCAGATGATATGCCCCCCGGAGATCTAACTTGGTGTATATGCAAGCGTCCTTCACCTGGTCAAGGAGTTCAGGAATCAGAGGCAGAGGATAACGGTTTTTAACCGTTATCTGGTTCAATGCGTGGTAATCGATACAAGTTCTAAGGTCGCCTTCTTTTTTAGGCACGAAGAACAAAGCCGAGGATGCCGGGGACTTTGACGGGCGAATAAAACCATTGGCGAGGTATTGATCCAAATATTGTCTCAAATGCAGGTTCTCAGGTTCGGTAAGGGCATAAATCCTGCTAAAAGGGGGTTGTGCACCGGGCACCAGATCGATTTGGCAATCGTACGATCGGTGAGGAGGTAACGTGTTGGCCTGTTCCTTTTGGAAGACGTCCTGAAAGTCCTGGTATTCCGGAGGTAATTGCATGGAGGCAGAGGTTACAGATGCTAGATTAATCTTCAGGTTTTCTGGGTAGCAGGTTTGTGCACAATCCGGGAAGGTTATTCTCTTAGCTCGCCAATCAATTCAAGGATTATGTGTCTCTAACCAAGGAATTCCAAGAATAACCTGAAACTGTGGAGCCTTGATTACATCAAACACAACTGCCTCCCGATGGCCGTCAGGACCAATAAGAGTCACCTCAGTAGTGGAATGTGTTACCGGTCCAGAGGCAATTTCAGTTCCATCGACTGTGGTGATGACATCTTTGCTGGTTTTGGGATGGAGAGGGAGGTTAATCCTAGAGACCAATTCACGATCCACATAGTTTCCAATAGCCCCACTATCGATGTATGCCTTTATTGCATGCAACCGCTTAGGCTTTTCTGGATCTACGAGAACCATTGGCACAATGAAATGCGAGGTCTGAGAGTTAGTTTTCAAGCTCGGCAAGCGGACCCCTAAGCTTGTCGGGCTGAGTCGTTTCCCGAAACAGAGTCTTCATGGTTTTTATCAGCGGCTCCTACCGCTTTTCGGGGCGGTTTTGCCGGGCAATCTCGTAGAAAGTGTCCAGAGTTCCCACAATAAAGACATAATTTTAACTGCCGCCTCCTTTCACGTTCCATTTGAGTTAAGGGTTCTTTAACCCCTCCAATTTGCATAGGCTCAGAGACATCAACTCCCTTGGGGTTAGCGTGGGTCTTGACCAACACCCGGGTCTCAAACCTGGACCGATCTGTTTTTCTGTTTTGAAGTCTGTGATCCATTTGGACCACTAAGTCTATATATTCTGTGCATTCTTGGGGCGGATTTACAACTTGGGCCAAGACATCTTTAAGTTCTCCGCGTAGACCTCGATAAAATAACGTGACTCTTTTATCCTCTGGCCATCCCGTTTCCACAATTAGTCTATTAAAGGTTGCAATATAGGATAGGAGGTCCTGATTGCCTTGTCGCAGGGATAGAAGTTCGTCATCCAGAGCCTGCCCCTGAGAGTGTCGAGCAAATAACCTTTCCATGCTTGCTTGAAATCCTTGAAAATCACGGGGAATCGGGTCATCTTGAGTAACCAGTGGAACTGACCAATCGGCAGCGCAGCCGCTGAGATATGACAATACAAAGGCTACTTTGGTCTGATCATTAGGGAAGGCCCCAGGTCTGCATAGGAAGTGCAAACGACACTGGTTCATGAATACGGCGAATCGTTTCGGGTCCTGAGCAAAGCGTTCAGGTGGGGCCAGCAGCATGTTTCCAGGAAGATTAATCTGCACAGGGTTACTGGGAACCACAGGAGCGGGGTTCCCTCCGGAACAGGGTAGAGGAGTTTGTCCAGCTTGACCTTGCAAAAGCTGTCTGGCCAGGTCATCAGTTCAGGATGCTGGCAGGTGTCGCAGAAGTCAAGATGCAGGAGCAGACACGGTGAGCGCCCAGCTGCTAGATGCAGAACAACGCGAAGCACGTGTGGCTGATCGGGTGTGGTTTAAATAGCCTTGGAAGAACTTCCTAGAATGTGTCCTTCCTCCAATCAGGTATGTATCCTTCCCCAACCACGCCCGGGTGGTAAATGAGTCCCACAGGTAAAGTAGTTCCTTTCAGGCCTCAAGGAGGCCGGGGTTCTGCAGCATGGTCTGCATCAGGTAAGTGCACCCAAACACTTTCATAATGAGCCTGGCGCCTATGGCGCCAGGACTGACGTTTTCTATGAGCCTGGCGCCATAGGCGCCAGGACGCTGTCCAAAGGGCCGCTATAAGGGGTTGCTGGGACCTTCCCCGGGGACTTGATGTCCGCTTTCGGGGATGCAGGGCCTGAGCCGGCTCCCCGGGAGCGGGCATCATGGCATTAGATCCCTGGGGGACACCACAGGTAGAGAAAAATATGTCAGAGAGGAAGGACCCCAGTTGGACCTGGGAGGGTCGATTGGAGAGGAAAGAGGTCAGCCACGCCAGAGCCTGACCAGTGATACCCAGGTTATCACGGAGACGGTTGAGCAGGATGGTGTGGTTGACAGTATCAAAGGCAGAAGAGAGATTGAGCAAAATGAGAATACATGGGGTGTTAGAGTCAAGGTTCGAGAGCAGGTCCTCACGGATGTTCACGAGAGCAGTTTCCGTGCTTCTGGCAGCTCTGAAGCCAGACTGATGGTCATGAAGACTACCAACAAATTCAGCATGGAGATTAAGCTGGGGGATGGCCTGTTTCTCCAGGAGCTTGCCCGGGAAGGGAGTGATAGAGATTGGGCGATAGTTAGCTGGGCAGGAGGGGTCGGAAGAGGGTTTCTTAAGAAGGGGGTGCACAAGGGAGTGCTTGAGGGGGGATGGGAAGACTCCAGAGGCGAAGGAGTCGATGTGGTCGCAGAAGACAGCCAGGGCAGGAGCCAAGGAGTCGATGTGGTCCTTGATAGTTTTGGAGGAACAGGGGTGGACCTGTTTTGACGAGACTTTCATAGATCGGACTTGTCTCGAAACCTCGTCAGTAGAAAAAAGGGGAAAGGCAGAGAAGGAGGGAGGAGTGGTGGCTGCAGAAGGGCCAGAGGAAGAGCAGGGAATAGAGGGGGGGAGGTGATAGGAGGAGAGTGAGGACAGGATGTCCTGAGTTTTTGAGATGAAGTGAGAGGCCAGTGCTGTGCAGAGGGCCTGGGAGGGGACAGGAGAGGTAGAGACTGCAGCAGGGTTGGCCAGCTCCTTGCAGATTTGAAAGAGTTCGGCCGAATTGTTAGATGCCGCAGAGATGCGGGCTTGGATTATGGCTCTCTTCTTGGTGAGAACGGAGAGCCGGTATTGCCTTTGGAGCAGGCGGCAGGCCAGTTTGTCAGAGGATGAACATGAAGCACGCCATTTCCTCTCTGCCACCCTGCACTTGCGTCTAAGGGTTACGAGATCCGAGTCATACCAGGTGTTACATCTGCTTTGGGCTTCAGGCGGATACTCATGACAGGGGCAAGGATATCAAGAGTATCAGATATAGCAGAGTGGAGAGTGGAGAGGGCTGTGTCAGGGTGGGAGTCAGCCAAAGGGGGCGGGGGGCGAGAAGGTGGCAGCGAAAGCCTCAACTGACACACGTTTCATGGGTCGGATGACCGAGAAGGAGGGTGGCAGTGTTGAGGGTGGCTTTGCCCGTGGGTTAGGGAAGGTGAGTAGGGAGCATAGGAGAAAGTGTTCACTCCAGGAGAGGGGAGTGGAGAGAGGGACATAGAGGGGAAGGTCAGAAGAGATCAGAGCATCAAGAGTGTGCCCTGCAGAATGAGTCGGCCCAGACGGGAGAATAGAGAGTGAGAGAGAGTCGCAGAGGTCGCAAAAGAGTCCAGAGGGAGGACAGGAGGCATCCAGGTGGATGTTGAAGTCTCCAAGAAAGAGGAGTTGAGTGGTTGAGGACAGGGGTGAGGAGGAGAGGTCCGCCCACTCGGAGAGGAAGGAGGAAATCTGTCCAGATGGCCGATAGATAGTAGTCACGGTAAGGGAATGGCTAGGAGAGAGAGAGAGAGAGTCGGCAGACAAGGCATTCAAAAGAGGAGTAGGTCTGAGTAGGAGTGACAGTGGCAGAAATTCACTCAGGGAAGATAAGGGCCACACCACCCCCAGCACGGTTGGGCCTGGGCACGGAGAGGATCTTGTAACCGTCAGGTAAGAGTGTGTCAAAGCTGGTGACAGAGCTGGCCGTGAACCATGTCTCAGTGAGACCGAGGATGTCAAGGTCAAGTTCCTCAAGAAGGCGACAGATATCAGAGGAATGTTTGACGGCAGAGCAAGAGTTAAGAGTGGCAATGTGGAGAGGGTTGCCATCCTTGAAGGACTTCCGGGGAGGGGTACAGATCAGAGGTACGCCCTGCAGAGGTGAAGAAGGAGTCCGAGAGGGGGCGAGGTGGGAGGGTGTATGCAAGGTAGCCGAGGACAGAGGAGAGGGGACAGCAGGAGAGGAAAGGAAGTTGATGAGGCGCGGGAAGCATCTATCAAAGAGGGGGAGGTTGGCCTGAGGGCTTTGGACCAAGACGGTCCCATTAGCGTAGACATTAATGATGGCCTTAGATGAGTGGAAGGGGGCCAAGAGGACATCCCAATGGGTGCCACCATTAATGGGAGAAGAGGAGAAAGGAGAGAGCACAGAGACCATATGAAGGGTCCATAGGTCAGGAGAAGGCACGAAAAAGAGGATGTCAGTAAGAGTTTCCTTGGAGCGATAGGGAGGCCTGGGTTGGAGACCAGGATGTCCTTTTTAAACTGGGGGTGGGGGATATGAGTCGGGGCCTGCTGGCAGGTTGCCATCAATGGGGGTGGAGTGGGGAACATGAGTCGGGGCCTGCTGGCAGGTTGCCGTCAATGGGGGTGGGGTGGGGGACATGAGTCAGGGCCTGCTGGCAGGTTGCCATCAATTTGGGTGGGGGACATGAGTCGGGGCCTGCTGACAGGTTGCCATCAATGGGGATGGGGTGGGGGACATGTGTTAGGGCTCCCAAGTGCATGGTGCCATGTAGGCTGCCTGCGTGTTATGGTCTGGGGTGATGGGCTGGTTACAGGTCATGGTCTGGGCTGATGGGCTGCCTGTGGGGCATGGTCCGGGGTGTGGGTTGCCTGCGTGGCATGGGGAGGGGCACACCCGGGAGGGCCCACACTGCCAAATCGCATGTAGAACTCCATGCGCACCACCCAAATACGCATACTCCGCTCACGCCAGGCCAATCGCGTGTGAAACTCCACGCGCAGCCCCGGAATACGCGAACCCCGCTCTCGCCAGGCCAATTGAGTGTAGAACTCCACGTGCACCCCCGGAATACGCGTACCCCGCTCACGCCAGGCCAATCGCGTTAGAACTCCACACACACTCCCGGAATACGCATGCTCCACTCGCGCCAGGCCAATCATGTGCAAAACTCCACACGCACCCCCGGAATATGTGTACCCCGCTCGCACCAGCCTAATCGCGTGTGAAACTCCCTGCGCACCTCCCGAATACACGTACCCCGCTCACACCAGGCCAATCGCATGTGAAACACCACGCGCACCCCCGTAATACACATACCCCACTCGTGACAGCCAATTGCGTGTGAAACTCCCTGCGCACCCCCTGAATACGTGTACCCTGCTCGCGCTAGGCCAATCGCGTGTAAAACACCATGCGCAACCCCAAAATATGCGCAGGCAGCCCATCCACCCTGGGCATGCCCTGCAGGCAGCCCATCGTACCTGGGAATGCCCCACAGGCAGCCCATCACCCCTGGGCATGCCCCGAAGGCAGCCCATCCACCCTGGGCATGCTCCGCAGGCAGCCCATCCACCCTGGCCATGTCCCTCAGGCATCCCATCCACCCTGGGCATGCCCCGCAGGCAGCCCATCCACCCTGGGCATGCCCCGCAGGCAGCCCATCACCCCAGAGCATGACCCGCAGGCAGCCCATCACCCCAGACCATGACCCTCAGGCATCCCATCACCCCTGGGCATGCCCCACAGGCAGCCCATCCACCCTGGGCATGCCCCACAGGCAGCCCATCCACCCTGACCATGCCCCGCAGGCAGCCCATCCACCCTGGGCATGCCCCGTAGGCAGCCCATCCACCCTGGGCATGCCACGCAGGCAGTCCATCACCCCAGACCATGACCCGCAGTTAGCCCAGACCACAGTGTGGACATTTTCCATGCAATTTGCCTGGTGCCGGTGGAGTACACGTATTGAAGGGGTGCGCAAGTTCATTTCCACATGTTTTGGCTGCAACGAGCGGGGTACGCGTATCAAAGGGGGTGAGCGGGGAGATTTTCATGCATTTTGGCTGCCGTGAGCGGGGTACCCGTATACAAGGGGGTGCGCGAGTACATTTTCATGCATTTTGGCTGTCACGAGCAGGATACGCGTAGTTTTTCACGCGATTACAGTGTAGCAGCAATGTAAGCTGGTCCAGGGTTAGCGCAGCCATTTGCGCCATATTGGGGATTTCGATGGCTTTTCCTTGCCCAAAGGGCATTCTTGGGGGCATAACTGGGTCTGCGGCATGTTCGCTGTGCCACGGCTCAAAATGGCTTGGGAAATCCATGAATACGCGGCGCGCCAGAATGCTGTTTAGCGCACACGGCTGGGGAACGCTGGCGCATGCTCCCTCTCTGCGCTGCTTGCGTGCACTGCTTCTGCGCTGAATTCTATGAATTATCCCCTATGTGTTTTAGGGAAGGATTTAGATATACTGGGGCCGATTCATGGAGCAAATGTGCACTGAACTTTGTGGCGCAAGCTGGCGCAAGCATGAAAAAGCAAGCGCACGTGCACGTGTGCGATTCATTAAAGGCCCTGCGTGTGTTTTCCCCGGGATGTGTGCCAAATCCGTGCGTGGCGCACACGGGCTCACACGTCACTGCAACATCCCAAACGCTGTGCGTGACGCACAACGTGTAGCGCACACACCAAAAAGTGGGTGGAACATGAGGAATGGGGAACAAAGCATGAAAAAGAAGGCGTAACTGGTGTACTGCTGGGAAATACACGGAACGCCCACACACACGCAAACAACACGTATTCATGGAATCGAATATGGGAAACCCACGCACGCCAAAGATACGCACAGGCAGAAACACATCCGCCACACGAAGGCAGGCGGAAGCGTCCCCGCACAGTATAAAAGTGCGCGCAAACAACAAACCCGTATATACAGCTACGATGAATGTCCCATTTCTCACAGCACTGATTGTGGGACACCGCAGGAGGAGGAGAATAGCCAGGGCCTGCATTTTTTTTGCCCAGGACCAGCCTTTTTGGGATGCCTGATGACCAGGTCTATGGCAGATACAGGTTTCCGCCCCATATCATCCTAGACCTGGTCAGGGAGTGGGAGGATGGCCTTACATCACCCACCTTGTGGTCCGAGGCACTGAGCCCCTTGGAAAAGGTGCTCACTGTCCTGCATTTTTTGGCCACTGGGTCATTTCAGCAGACAACTGCCATAGTTGGGGGTGTCTCACAGGCCACACAGTCACGCTGCCTACACCAGGTGTTGGCAATCATGACTGCACGCCCCTCAGTCCACAGGCACATATACATGCCCAGAACACCTGCAGAAAGGCAGGCCGTGATCCAGGACGTTTACAGAGTGGCACACTTCCCCAAAGTGCTTGGTGCCATAGATTGCACCCATGTGGCCCTATTTCCACCTATGGCCACTGAGCACATCTATCGAAACCGCAAGCATTGGCATTCCATCAACGTACAGGTTTTATGCGATGCCTATGGAATAACCACCTCTGTCTATGCAAACTATCCTAGGTCTACCCATGAGAGTTTCATATACAGAATGTCTGCCCTGAGCCGGGACCTGGAAGCTGGGAAGCATGCCGACACATGGCTCATTGGTTAGTACAAATGTCTGTGCACATGCATGCATGTCACACACACACAAATACACAAACCCAACTAATCACAACCATTATGACTTCCCCAGGGGACAGTGCCTACCCTCTGAGCAACCACATGATGACGCCAATACGGAACCCCACCACACCACCCCAGGTAAGATACAACGCTGCCCATATTGCAACCAGGGGCATAGTGGAGCGCATATTCAGAGTTCGCAAGTCACCCTTGACCTCCCTTGACTGCTCTGGCGGCCAGCTACTATATGCACCCCCAGTAGTGTGCAGGAACATTGTGGCAGCATGTGTCCTGCACAATTTTGCAACACGGCGGTGCGTACCGGTGGACATGGTGGTGCCCCCACATCCCCAACCACAGGCACAGTAGCTGCTTATGGGAGGGGAAAGGGCACGTGGCGAGGCAGCCCGGACCCAGCTTGTGACCACATTTTTCACCTAAACTCCCACCCCTGCGGAGTGCACACAGGCCTGGCACATACCAGGTGACAATCGATGATGACAAAGAGACAGTCAACTGTCACAACCTTACAACCCTAAGAATGTTGCCACGGAAGTGCTACATTGTGTGCATCCCTAGCTACTTAAACATCACCAATCCTGTGTGACCAAAAGGAACACATGCAAGGTGTAAATCACACTACCCCCCTGCAAAACAGGCCATGACAATCAGTGGTATGTCACCCAAACCCTCCTAACCCACATCACCCTTGTTGGCCACACCATGACATGGCATGCAACAGCAAAAGAGGAAACCAAAAGCACAACACATGACGAATTACATACGAAGTGACACGTGATAAATGGAAATAGGCCTGAGACAATCACATCTGACATGGAATCAGATAAAATGACTGACCAACAACCTCCCACACATACAAAGACACACACAAATGCATGCCACAAGCGGTACCATCAACAAAAGACAGAATGCCTGCACATTGGCCAATCCAAATCCGCAAATCCCTAACCCGTGTTCTGTTTGTGGCTCCTGCAACACACCGCTCAGGACACAGCTCAGTGAGCAGCCATTGTATTGGGGATACACCTTGAGCATCATATAAAAAGGACAAGCAACACAAATAACCTACTGATGCATGTACACGATCCCCAAATGGTAAGTGATCATGCGCTGCAGGGACACAGCATGCCAGAGAAGGCAATCTTTGTGCATGTGTTAGGCACTCCCCATGTTGCTTGTGACGTCATGCCAACCTTCAGATGTTCATGCTGCTGTGTGGGTATGGATGCTGCTGCTTGCTGCACGATTCCTGTTAATTTGTGCATGTGTGTGGGTTCAAATGATATGAGTGTTGGGGAGTGTGATGCCATCTGTGAAGTTTGACACATGCACTCATGTGCAACTGTCATGTGTGTATCCGACCATTGTACAGTGCCCTGATGCCTGTGTCCTGTCTCTCCTTGTCTGCAGCGTCGACTGATGAAGAGGGCGGAGATGGTGCTATGGATCACAGCAGCCGGGATCCCACTGCCAGCCAGAGACGCAAGGCCCAGCTCTCCTCCCACGTAGTCATCTCTTCCGGGAGTGAGGAGTCTGGTGCCGCGCCCATGGCCGCAGCTGCTGAGGAAAGGTCCAAGAGGCGGAGGTTGGAGGTGGACTCCTCGGCAGCAGTAGGGGCAGCTGAGCCCACACAGGGACCTATGGAGGAAGATGGCATGGAGTCATCCAGGTTGGTGGTGGGTTCATTTGAGGAAGAGGCCGTGGAAGGCCCACGCACATGGCCTGGAGGGGGGATTCTACTGGTGCTCGTGGTGCAGTCCAGGGGCAGGGACAGGAGGCAGCACAGACCGCCGCGGAAGTGCCTGTGTGTAATCCTGTCCCCGATCCTGTGACTGCATCATCCCGTACCTGCAGGGATGCCTTCGTCCAGACCCGTTTTCAGGGAGGGTATGCGCAAACAACAACTGGCCTTCCTCTCCCTGCGGACGTTGCAATCCATGACCGGATTGAGCCTGTCCTAGCTGGGGTGGCATTGCGTCAAATTGGTATTTGGGATGACGTGCAGGGTTCTCGTCTGGACAATGCATGTCATTTTGAATACCTCTTTGACTGCGTCAGCCTACTAGGACAGGTCACCGGCGCTGGGTTCCTCCGTGTGCTGGATCTT
Organism: Ambystoma mexicanum; assembly: GCF_040938575.1. Taxonomy (NCBI): domain Eukaryota; kingdom Metazoa; phylum Chordata; class Amphibia; order Caudata; family Ambystomatidae; genus Ambystoma; species Ambystoma mexicanum. The sequence continues at coordinate 714,525,403 of NC_090931.1, forward strand.
CTAGCAACCCCCGCCTCAACTGAACCCCCTATGCGCCAGTCGTCCTCCGTGCCATCTTCCTGCCCAAGTATCACCTGGGCACTCTGTGTCGCTCCCCCTGAGCCAACGGCCAGGCTGGTGGAGGACACATCCCTGTCACAGTCGGGAGTCGGAGGTCCAGCAGGGTTGGCCACTCCACCAACTGGACCCCAGCAAGAGGGGGACGTGCAGGCATCAACAGGCAGGGCACATGCACAGCAGCAGCAGGCTCAGGGTGGGAGCGATGATGGCTCGGGGCCATCAACATCACAGGGGCATGCATTGGCCAGAGGGCAGGAGGACCCTGGATTGGGAGTGTCTTCCGTGTGGCAGCAGTTGTGCCAGGAGATAGATGCAGAGTGGCGGCGGGCGGAGGAGGCACAGCTCACTATGGTCTGGGCAGAGAGCTCCATGCGCAGGGCATTGAGGCGGGCTGAGTGCCTCGAGGCAACTCGCAGGGAGTTGGAGGAGGGCATGGCTGGATCCCTGCGAGACCTCGAGGCCAGGGAAGAGGCCCGCCTCCAGAACATCGACATGGAAATCGATGATGCCCTGGCCCTGAACATCAAAAAGTGAGCCGTAGGACTTGCTTGCCACCTTTGCACATAGTTCTTTAGGGTTAGGTTTTCTTTGTTTTATCTTTTTTGTTGGAGTTCATGGACTTTGCTCCACTTTATGTATATAGTTTTTCATTGATAGGACTTTTTTGTAGGTTTCCTTTTGTTTGGGTATCATGGACCCTTTGGACTTCTATTGTATATAGTTCCGAACTACATACTTTCATTCTTTGGACATCCCATGGAACAATGTTTTTTTTTTTATGTACTTTATTTGGACATTTGCAATGGACCACTTCTCTTTTTTTCCTGTTGTGGATTTTTTGTTTAACATTGGATTTTTCTCTTTTTATTTTTTGGCTTTCATTATTTCTTAATTTGCAAGTTTGAATTTTCATTATGTTTTTTCATTATGTTTTTCAATACATTTCATATATCTTCATTGCTGGCAGGTGCCCGTCACTGGGGATGGGGTGGGGACATGAGTCGGGGCCTGCTGGCAGGTGCCCGTCAATGGTGGGTGGGGTGGGGGCATGAGTCGGGGCCTGCTGGCAGGTGCCCGTCAATGGTGGGTGGGTGGGGTGGGGTGGGGTCCATGAGTCGGGGCCTGCTGGCAGGTGGTCGTCAATGGTGGGTGGGGTGGGACATGAGTCGAGGCCTTCTGGCAGGTGCCCATCAATGGTGGGTGGGGTGGGAGGCATGAGTCGGGGCTCCCATGTGCATGATGCCATGTGGCATGCCTGAGGGGCATGGTATGGGGTGATGGGCTAACTGCGGGGCATGGCCAGGGGTGTGGAGTGGTCCCCTGTGGTGTGGGCTGCCTGCGGGGCATGGGGAGGGGGGAACACCCGGGAGGGCACACACTGCCAAATCGTGTGTGAAACTCCCCGCGCACCCCCGGAATACACTTATCCCGCTCGCGCCAGAGAAATCGCGTGTAAAACTCCCCGCACACCCCAGGAATACATGTAACACGCTCGCGCCAGGCCAATCGCGTGTGAAAGTCCACGCACACCCCCGGAATAGACGTACTCCGTCCGCGCTAGTGAAATCGCGTGTAAAACTCCCTGTGCACCCCCGGAATACACATACCATGCTCGTGCTAGTGAAATCGTGTGTGAAACTCCCCGCGCACCCCCGGAATACACGTACCATGCTCGCGCCAGTCCAATCGCGTGTGAAAGTCCATGCACACCCACAGAATACATGCAGGCAGCCCACCCACCCTCCCCATGGCCCGCAGGCAGCCCATCACCCCAGTCCATGCCCCGAAGGCAGCCCATCCACCCTCCCCATTCCCCATAGGCAGCCCACACCACAGGGGGGGCGTTTTCCACGCAATTTACCTGGTGCGAGCGGGGTACACATATTCAGAGGGGTGCGTGCGCAGGGAGTTTTACACATGATTTTGCTGGCATGAGCAGGGTACGCGAAGTCCGAAGGGTGTGCTGGGACTTTTTTCGCTGGCGCGAGCTGGGTATGTGTATTCTGAGGGGTGCGCAGGGACTTTTACACACGATTTTGTTGGCACAAGTGGGGTACGCGTATTCCGAGGGGTGTGCACGATTTTGCTGGCATGAGCAGGGTATGCGTATTCTGAGGGGTGCGTGGGGACTTTTATGCGTGATTTCGCTGGCACGAGCAGGGTACGCGTATTCTGAGGGGTGCACAGGGACTTTTACACGTGATTTTGCTGGCGCGTGAGGGCTGTGTGGAATTTTTAACACATTTTGGTGGTTGGGGTGCTGTATACTGGTCCCCTGGCCTTTGCACCCTGTAGGGGATTTGTTAGATGCTTTTGGCGCACGGGGCGGGGGTGGGGGCATAACTGGTGCTGCTGCAGGCTCGCTGCGCCACTCTGCGCCACAGCTGGTTATCAATGTATAAATCCATGAATACGCTGTGTGCCAAAATGGGTTTTGGCGCATGTGGCTGGCACAAGCTGACGCACGCGCACTCTGTGCGCCAGCCGCGTGCGCCACTTCTGCGCTAAATTCTATGAATTACCCCCACTGTGTCTTACTTGTCATGTGTGTAGGTGGCCATTCAAGTAAACAATGAAAACAGCTTTCTTTAAGTGTTAGTTTGTTCAAGGTTTAAATATCTTCTATTTGCAGTGGGGAAGTTTTCAGAAAAGTATTTTAATGACAATGTAGAGATAATTATCATATTTTAAAATTAAGTTTGATTTCATAAACAAGTATTCCACACTGCATAGTGAATAGAGGTTTTCTTTCTATTCAAACAGGGCTTTTTTCCTAGGTAGCATGATTAATGAATACAACTTGTATTGGTTGTTTACTAGGAATACATTCAGTATTCACTTAGTACCATTATGAAAAAAAATATTCTTCTTTTTATTTATTATGAAATACATTTCATTCTCTTTCAGAATTACTATTATTCAAGAAAGAAGATGATACATACAAAGGTGTTAGGTAAGACATCTCATAAATATAATATACATATATTTACAATGCACACAAGTATACACACAGATTTGTGTTTTTTAAAAAAAAATACTATTTGTAGCCGTGGCTAAATTACTGTAGATGTAATATATTTTGCATTCTGTGTTCAATTTCATCTTTTTTTGTAAGTTAAAGGGGCTGTTTTTGGGGAAGGAAAGAAGGGGTTGAGCAGGGAAGGAAAACACATAAGGATGAAATATATACGAAATGAAATACAAATTAAAAAATATATATGTTTTTTCATTTGATTATTTTTTAAAAAAAATCACAAAAAAGGGGAAAACATGTGCCACTTAAAACAAATAAGGATGACAGTTTACCCGGTCTTGAGATATTAACTTCTCCCAATCCTTAGTTGTGGCACCTCCCACGTCTACCCATTGGTGGCATTTTTCACACATGACTCTCATAACGGAGACATTGAGCTGGTTAAATTGTAACAGGTGGAGTTGACACTGTTGCTGAAGTTGAGGGTTCATTTAGTGTCGGTGATGTCCCACTGGTGGATGCAGAAGCTGGAGGAGGTGTTGATTTTGGTGCACGTAATGCTTGAGCCCCATGCATTTTAAGTTTGTGGTGTTTGTGCAATTTCCGATATTTGTCATCCACATCATCCCAATGCACTCTCACCAGATGATTGATCTCAACAGATGTTCCAAGGCTTTGCTATGGCACATTTGATAGTCCACGTCATAGAGTCTTCATGCAGAATGTGCACTGTACATCCTCTGCCTCCTTTTTAGAGCATTGTTCTTTGACCTTGAAATATGTCCAATGTCTGCAGGGGTTTTTATTCCTGTGCTTTCCTCCTGTGAGGCGATGGATTGGAGACCCAGATGATATTGCCATCGCTGCTGTTGCTGTTGTCATGGTTAGACATGTTGAAATGTCCAACTAGGGTGGAAAATGTTAAATCACAAAAATGACAACACTAAAAAGACAATGGTCCTCATTACGAGTTTGGAGGCAGCCATGGTGCTATTAGCGCCATGGCTGCCTCCAAATTCGTGTCTGGGTCCGGGTTCCTTGAATGGGGACTTACCGGGTCATTCCAACCTTGGAGGACCCGGTAAGTCCCCATTCAAAATACCCATCCCCATTCCCATTCAAGCCCCCATAAGGCTCAATGGGAATGGGGATGGAGCTAATAACGGTCCCGTTAATAACAGACCCGTTATTAGCTCCCTGGTCCCTTAGCGGCTCCCATTAAGTACGGCGGTAAAACCAGCCGTCCTTAGGGGGACACGCTAAGGGACCTCGTAATGCAGCGGTAAGGGGTTAACGGCACCGGCATCCTTACCGGCGACGTTAACCCCTTACCGCTGCACTCGTTATGACCCCCAATGTCACATAAATGAAAAAGTGTAAAAGAAAGAAGAAAAAAGTAAAACAAAAAATAGATAAACTGAGCAAATGACAAGACAAGGGAGAAGATGTTTAGGTTAAAAGTGGATAATTAAAGAGTTAAAGCACCAAAAGTTATTGTAGTTATTTGCTAAACCTTTCACTAGCAAGCACTAGAAGCAATGATCAATTTAAACATGTTTTTGTAGTTTTGGTGATTATTCACAGCTATGCACTGCTGCACGCTGACGCGTGCTCTGATTGGTTACTTTCACATGTGAAGATTTCGTCATATGGCGTGGGCCTAGCGCATCAATACATCGCAATATATGATTGGACTGTTCGTTGATGTGCATAGGAATCACGTGAAGAGGCGCAGCCACAGCATGTGGTATGATTGGCTGGTGCATCAGGCACAAATATGCGTAGCCGCATTGAAGAAGCTTGACGTCCTATTGTGTGATTTTGCATGCGCAGATTTCATCACACGGCATGAGTGTATCCCGGTCGATACATCCCAACATGTGATCGGTCTGTTTGTTGATGCAGCCAGGATTCATGTGTAGGTGTGCAACCGCAGTGCATTATATGATTGGCTGGCACCACAGGCACGAAGACAGCTAGCCGCGTCGATGAAGCTCAATGTCCCATTGGGTCATTTGCATGCATGGATTTCGTCATACGGCATGGGCGTAGCCATGTCAATATACTGCAGTTTGTGATTGTGCCGTTTGCTGACGCAGCTGTGTGGTGGGTGCAGTCTATGATCTTATTGGCTGTGGAAAACAGGCACGATGCCGCATAGCCGCATGAACTCAGCTTTCAACGTGATTGGGCCTTCCCTCAATGTGGCAACGGCCACATGCAGGCTCAGATTGGTCAATAATTTAGGCGTGAACATGTCACTGTGCTTGTGTACCTGCACATACGGAAAACACATTCTGGTCCGCTATATCGCATAACCGCAGTTATACCCCTCTCCCAAGCACCTCTTTTCTGTTTTCTGTCATTGCTTTTTGTCTCTTGGTGGGTGAGCTTCTTTATAAGGCTTGAGGAATTTTTAAAAGCAGTACCTTGATTTATCCATTCCTTTTTTACCGTTCTTCTTCTTATACCTTTGTCTTGTGCTTTGTAGTTTCTCAGTTGTTATTATATCTTGTTGTTTTTTTTAAAGTTTTTTTATATTAAGTGGTCCTTTTTGTGTTGTGTAATTTAACTGTTTTTATTTTATTTTTCCTCCATGGTCCTGCATTTCGAAATGACAGCGACCAGCAGTGACGATGAGGTGGTGTGAGTGGCTTCAACTTACTACCACAAAAGAAGCAATGTGCAAAAAAACCCATAGCTGACAGTTGGCAATATTTCTGTGTAAAGGACCAACACAGCAAAGAGGAGATTGAGGAGGTATTGTGTAATTTCTTTGGTAAGGTTTTGCAGAGGGGACTTTCTCACAAACCGTTGCAAAACTTGGGGACATCCACGTTAATTCAACATCTTGTCCATGTTCATTGGGGTGAAGTGGATGAATCATATAGGAAGGCTCATGTGAAACATAAGGTCAAAGGACATGGAGCAAGATCAGCACAGCAGTTTTATCTGTGCCACAGACTTCAAATGCGATTACTAGCTATTTTTCACAAACTAACACCCAACCTCAGTCCATCCTGTCTGCACCTGATCTTTCTAACTTTATCGTGATGTGCAAAACCTGTCACAGCTTGATCGAGGTGGGAGGTGGCACCCTAGACGCTTTGGGTAAGGCTCCTTTAGAATATACGGCCAATTGCCAATGCAAGGTATATTTTTAAGTATCAATTTTGATTTCCTCTATTCGTTAGAAAAAAAAACACAATCAAATGTACTAAATATAAATATAAATAAAGTACAATACTAAATAAGTTGCATGGGCCTTCTACCAGAGTGTCATCGTTGGATCGGGGGGGCCGACTCTAAATGCCACGTGTTACGTGCCACGTGTTACTCTAAGACCCAGAGCCCTCCACTCGGTATAGCCGAGCGAGGCCCTGAAATTATAACAGTTCTTGAAGACACTGACACCTCGTGGAGATCTCAAGATTCAGTTAATATAGCAGCGGTATCTGAAGAAGATGAAATTGATGCTCTATGTACTGAGATCTCCTTGATGGAGGTGGAGACCTCTGGTTGCACACTTGGACACCCTCATAGAGAGAAAAGGCACTGGGTGTCTGAGGGGGACGAAGCCATAGATGAGGTCCCCCAACCAGTCCATCTAAACAGTGTGGGGGCTTTAATAAAGGCCAGAGTAATAAGGCGCCCATTGTTGTAAATAATAATAATAATAATAATAATAATAATAATAATAATAATTCTAATTCTAATAATTGTAAGCCATGATTTTGCAGGGACCCCTGGACAAGTGGGTACATGCCCAATCATTCAACCAAGCAAAGCCCCACACCACCCAAGTAACCAACAGTGGCCTTCCCAAAGGGGTGTTCCAGGTGAATACAGGAAGCCATCACAAATTGGCTAGGCAATCTGGCCCCTGCCCGAGCTGAGACTTGGGACAGCAATACTCCTAAGTAAACCTTGGGAAGATTGCTTGCCTAAGAATGCTCATAAGGCTCCTGGGTCGAAGTGCCAGTATCCGACCCTGAATACAGATTCATACCCACAGAGGTCCGGGGTGGAGGCTCTTATAGGGCACCATAAGGCAAAAACTGATATCCAGGCCAATTCAAGTACCTTAATTCAGAATCAAGGAAATTATTTGCAGGCCCCCCCAAATTTGGCCTATCTGTGAAACTCGAGGAGTTACATACCTCGGATGCTAGTCTCTTCTTAAACCGATCTGCCCTTCTCAGGATATGGGCTACTATACCATTGTTGTCTACTATTACATCAGGTGATATAGCACAGATCAAACTACCTAAATGTGGAAGTGATTCCAATTGGGCTATGATACGATTTGCCTCACCAGTGGCAGTATGATTGATGTGTGTAAATGCAAATTTACTGTATAACATAGGTCTTAATCTTACGGTTTGTAAAGCACATCTGGTATATCATGGCCAGAATAGCTTTCCAAGGGTAGATGTTGATGACCAACCACCGGAGGCATTAAGCCATACTAACCCCAGTGGAATGAAGAGACTAGGAGTAGGCAACATGGTTTATAAGGAAATGCCTTGGTTTTTGCCCAAGGGCACGGAGGTAAGACCAGAAAACAGACGGCAACCCTATTGACCTATCAAATTGTAAGTTGGAATACCCAGGACAATAGCCATTTACTAAAGTCACTTGGCTCGATGGACCTCCTTAAGGATTTTGATATATTTATGCTACAGTAGACATGGTTAGACTGCCCAATGTATGTTGATGGATACCACATATACCAGTTTGGGGCTAATAAGAGCAAAAGGGGGAGACCCTATGGTGGGCTGGTTATAGTTGTTAGTCAGAAGATGTTGTCATGACAGGTGAGTGATATTTCCGTTGAGCCTAATGTGATCGCCATGGAAGTCCACCATGATGATAGGACACACGGTTGGAAGATACTGTTTTTGAATGTGTATGTACCAACTAGTAAAAATGGGTGTGAATCAATGTTCAATTGTATAGGTGACATTTTGTTGGCAGCCGAGGGCACTACAGGGCCTTAACCCATATTATTGGGAGGCAACCTAAAGGCCTGATGCGTCGATATGAAGTTATGTGCTGAGTACCGAAGGGTTTCTCAGAAAAGTGACATGACGCAAAGTATGGGTAACACCAAGGGAGTTCAGTGGGTAACATACTTAGATCAATGGTACCTACGTATGTTGAATGGCAGGACAATGGGTGATACACCGGGGCAGTATACCTGGGAAGGTAATAAGAGTGTGGCCACCCTGGACTACCTGTTTGGCAATCATAAAGGTTTACTATTGATAGAAGAACTAAATGTTCTATCAACCAAATTTTCTGATCATAAGATTTTGGCACTGGTTGTCAATGCTCAAGTCCAAGGGATAAATCAGAGTGGCTGTATTGGTATTACAGTTAATCATGCCAGTAGCACAGTGAGATGGACAGCTAAACACCTATTAAAGATCAATAGGAAAACAACATAAATCCACAAATCTGACCTGGCCTCTATGAGCAACAAAAAAGGGGATGAGATTGAGGCCTGGATCAGGAATCTCGCCGTTGACACTGGCACTATTAAAGTTGGGCAGCAAGTTATATGTGGTAAAACCACACACAGGTTCTATGTACATATACGAGATGCAAAGAGGGCCATAAGGAAAGAGATTTGTTTGATAAGAGCACGGGGTCTTCCTTTGGGGATGGTAGCCTTCCATATCTGGGCGATAAAGACAACTTACGATGGGTGGCTGAAACGATGCTGCTACTCCATTCAAAATGTGAGTTGGCAACAGATGCTTATGGATTTGCTGAGCAACTGCCCCAAGAAGATCTGGGGGAAAGTTGTCCAAAGCCAAAGGGGATGTTGAAAATCTGACCCTAAACCCTATACAGGAATCAGAATGGGTTAGGTATTTGGAGGAAAGGGTGATTGTTAACATTCCCAACACTACCCCGAGTTACTTCCTCGGAGGATGGCCTCTGGTGATACGGGAAGAGGAAATTGTTGACACTATTCATACATTTAAGAACTCTAGAGCTCCCAGTCCTAATGGGCTGGTGAATGTAGTGTTACAGGAGAACCCAGACCAGTGGTCCAGGATATTGAAGGTATTATTTACTCAGGTATGCATGATCCAGACTATCCTTGAGCCGTGGCAACTCGTCCTGTTGCCAGTTTACAAGAAAGGCAACAGTATTAGCCCAGAGAATATAGGTTATTGTCACTTTTAGATGTAAGTGGTAAATTATTTTCTAACCTGGTTCTGAGGGTGTTGCAGTTATGGGTTAATGAAACAGAGATCCTGCTATTTATGCAGACAGGCTTTTGACCAGGAAGCAGCATGACACATAATTTGAGGGTACTCGATTCCTTGATAAAAAGGACGCAAGGGGATGGTGGGCAGTCACTGTACGTAGTATTTGTAGATTTTACTACTGCATTTGATGGAGAGAATCACTCAAGATTGTGGGGTAAATTGCTCACATGGGGATGTCCTGTTTGGATTGTTAACATACTGAAAGGCCTACACCAGAACACCCAGGCATGGGTTCATCTGACCAATGATGGGTTGGTTACTGCCCCTGTTAAGATCTGTAAAGGGGTTAAGCAGGGTTGTACACATGCACCCCTTCTGTACAACCTATATATGGCCGACTTGCCAGGCTGATTGATGACAAACATTGGGTGTTGTCCAAAGAAGGGTGGGCATACCATCCCCTGCATTTTATATGCAGGTGATCTTGTTATGTTAAATTTCATATACAGTGGCGCTAAAGCCATGTTCTCGGAACTATGTATCTATGCAACCGAAAACAATCTCAAAATCAATACGGGCAAGACAAAACCATGGTTGTCTCTAATTAAAAAGTGAAGTGCCCTAGCTTCACCACCGCGGTGGGCAAGGTTGACTATGTTGAGTCTTACCCATATTTGGGCATAGACATGAGTTCCAAGAAATCCTACAAAAATATAGTAGAAGTAAAGCGAACAAAGGCCTTCCGGTTGATGCAGCTGATCTCCAACTTTGCAAGGTAGACTGCAGGTTTTTCTTTGGACGGGATTATTATCTCATATAAACAGTGTTACTTCCTTATGGTGTTGTATGGGCTGGAGGCCTTGGCCATGAGAGACCTGACATGGCTTGATGGTATTGAGGGAGCTTTCTGGAAACAGATCTTCAGATTGAGCCCCTCTATATCAATGCAATACATCCGCTTAGAGTTGGGCCTGGTTTCCCTTAAATGCGAATTAAACTCCAACCCGAAATGTCAATTGCTAGTCATACTGGCATAATGTAATAACCTGAGCCAAGGATGCATGGGGGACTAGTTTGCGAAGCTTGTGGCCTCATTGTATAGGATATTGATTGGAGTCCTGGCGACTTTGCATAGCTCCAGTGAAGTATCAGTAGTTGCATACAAATATCTACAAGCACAGAAATATCTACGGCAGTACCCTTACCCAGCAGTCTTACACTTTACGTTACGATTGAGTACCAATCAGTTACCCGTATTGGCCCATACAGATAACCAGTTGGGGATACCATATAGGGACAGATGTTGTCGGATTTGTAAAGGCATCGGACTAGTTGAGACAGCTAAACACCTCCTGACGGAATGTGCCTCCTTGGGGGTGGAATATATGACCATTTTGGGCAACTGTGTCCATTCTTATGATAGCATAAATGATGATGCTTTTTGGATCTACTGTTTGAATACAGAGACTCAGAGGGCCTCATCACGAGTTTGGCGGTAAACCTTAAATGCGGCGGTAGCGCTATTACTGCCGCATTTAAGGGTCTGCCAGATCATGGCTTTGGCGGATTTCCCCCCAGCTCTTAGATGGGGGGAAATCCGCAGCAAATTTGTCGATTTCCGGTGATATTACCGCCGGCGGGAAATCTGTCGGCGGTAATAGCGCAAATTTTCCCCATCGGGCCCAATGGGGAATGAGGAATTCCCAAATGGGCCCAATGGGGAATGGGCACTAACTGTTCCGCCAAACCCATGATCCGGCGCTGATAGCGCCAGTCGTTTGGCGGTAGGGCTATTAGCACCAGCGCTAATAGACGTGGCATTACTGCCCAACTCGTGATGAGGCCCAGAGTTTGCACATAGCCATGTATCAACTGTGGGTTGCCATTAAAAGCGATTAATATAGGGAAGGAGCAGGAATAAGGAACTTATTACAGACCGTATCCCTTTCAACAGAGTAGGAAGGATTGTTGGCCACCAGGAAATTTAAGTGTCTATGGGCCTCATTAGGATTGTTGCGGTAAGGCAACAACGGCGCCGGTAATGCTCCTGGTGCCGTTGTTACCTCGCCGCAACATTCCGAGTTTGCTCGCTGTGGCCGCTCTGCACGCCTGGCAGACCAGACGTGAAGAGCGGCACCTGCGAGCAGTACCGGATGGCTGCAACGGTACCGTTATGAACGTACCACTGCTACCATCCTCCCCATTCCCATTGAGCCCTATGGGGGCTCAAATGGGAATGGGTCCCGAGAAAGGGAATTACCGGGCCCTCGAAGGTCAGAATGTCCCGGTAAGTCCCCTTTTGCAGGACCCTTATTAAGACCATGGCTACCTCCAAACTCGTAATGAGTCCCTGTAGTCTTTGGGTTTCATTACGACCCTGGCGGTATGGGTTTAACAGCGCCGGTAGAGCTGCCGGTGCCGTTAACCCCATACCGCCTCATTACGAGGTCCGCTCGTGGGACTGGCTCAGAAAGCCTGGTTTTACCAGACGTCCTTAGCGGGTCCCACGTGCAGCCCAGCCTGCTAACAACGGGCCCGTCATTAACAGGCCCGTTGTTAGCATGCTCCCCATTCCCATTGAGCCCTATGGGGGCTCAAATGGTAATGGAGATGTACTGGGTCCGGGTTCCTTGAATGGGGAAATACCGGGCCCTCCTAGGTCGGAATGGCCCGGTATTTCCCCATTCAGGGAATCCGGATCCGGACCCGGGTTTGGGGGTAGCATGCCCTTGTTAAGGGCATGGCTACCACCAAACTCGTAATGAGGCCCTATTGTATTCAGTGTAGCATGTGTATTTGAGTATTGAGTATTTTAACTCAGATTTTAGTTAGGATTTTATAGCTGTCTTTGCTTGTAGACATGGTTTTTAACTATAGGTGTAATAAAATATAAAATGTAAAATGTAAAATGTGTTTATATATTCTGTAAACAGATGAACATGGTTTTAGGATGCTTTTAAGAATATTAATTGTTCATTAAGTGTATTTTGTAAAGTTCTTTTAGAACTAAACAAATAAATGATAATAACCTTTTGTCATATGTATGTATCCTAGTGTTTTTCCCTTCCTAGTTCCTACCTCTCTTTTCCTTACCCCCTAAAACGGTCCTTTTCAGTGGTAACTTTTCAATTATAAAAATAGACAACAAAAAATCACACTGTTTATATGGTACAGAGATCTTAAATGATCCTTTCAGTACAGTGTGTGTTTAAAAAAACGACATATCTTTATGTATCTCATTATAGCTGCAGTTATTCCCTGTGGAACCTGTGGGTAACCCCCTCCCCCACACCCAGTTGTTGCTACATTTAGCCGCGCATGCATTCTTAGAATCTGTGGCTAAAATATATATTTTTTAAAACAACATATGTACACATAAGTGTGGGCAGTAGTCTTGTAAAGATTTATTTTTGGATATGTTCAGTGAAGTCTTTGTACACAGTTACTGTAACACTTTAATAACTTTCTTTTCATCAACAGTACATATAAATGTACACAAAGTAACTATGCAAACAATGTTTTTTAAGAACAGGTTTATTTGGGGGGAATGTGTTGCACAATTGCTTTTTATTTTACTTTCTACACATGATACATCGTTTTCATTACTCCAATTGTCTGTATTATTAATGTCAATTATGTATGGAATAACAAAACACTTGAAATTCAAGAAAAAACTTTAGTGGCATCGACGTTAAACATGGACATTAAGGTGAGAACTTAATGCAAGAAAAACACCTGAAACTCTGCTAAAGTCACCTCACCCTCGTGCCCCCTGTTGCGCAGCCTATGACCACAACGATGACATCACAGATCACATCACTGATGATATCACTAGTTACATGTTTTAGGAGAACACTGATAACATCACAAATTGCATCACTGATGACCTCCATGGTGACAACACTAATGAGATTGTATATCAGATTACATCAATAATGGCATTAGACATAAGATGATTAATATATTAGCTCATACAAACTTAGATTTTCTTAATATCAATTTAGGCCATGGACTTGGCCGTGATGAAGGCGGTGGCCAATGGACATCACCAAACACCATAGTTAGTGGTCAGTAAGTGTTGCAAAATACTTATGTGCATGGTTAAAAGCCCTGCCTATTGCCCTGTCACTGTTTTAAAATATACAGTGTACAACTTTTAAATCTGTAGTCATTGGCCATAGCTAAATGCCATAGCTAGTGCGCATTAATAGGTTAGAATATACAGTAGGCACGGCCAATGACCACACCCACTAGCTAGTAATGTGTTGAAGACCATGGCTAGTGGCTGGTTAGTATATATAATATACAGTGGGCCCGACAAAGGCTATACATAGGGGCTTGTTAGTGTTGTCTAATACACAATGGGCAGGTCCAAAGTCCATTGCTTATGGTATGTTAGTATTTTAAAATATACAGTGGACATGACCAAAAGATGTACAAACTGCTTAAGGTCAAACACCATGGCTAGTGAGGCCCATTTATGTATTAGAATATATAGTAGGCACAGCCAAAGATTGTGGCCACTAGCCAGTGAAGGCAAGTCCCTTTTTTCGTACACTCCAGAGTGAATACTCCCCACTAGGGAAATAGGCCAGGAGATAGCGTTGCAAGGATAACAAGGTTCAATGATACAGAATACAACTATCAGCAAAGGACTGCTCTAGAACGTTCTGGTTAGTCTGAGAGCAAGCAGAAACTTAAAAAGCTGTGTGGCTTAGTTTAGTTTAGTTTATCATATACAGTAAGAATTGGTGCCACTGATTGGCAAGGCCATATACATAGGCCTTCTCCATAGGGGATGCCAGGCTACTATTGGGTAGTTTCTTCACCATTTATTAGGCTCTGCGTGCGATAGGCTTATCTGGAGCCTGTTGAAGATCGGACACTCATAAAATACATTGTTGCTTCTAAACTAACACGTTATGCCTACTTATTATATCACTGTGGCATACACCTGGGTGGCATGGTGAGCAGTGCCAGGGGGAAGGGAAGATGAAATACAGTCACACTGACCCACACATTCAGGGCTTCGTTGATACCGCACCTCTCGCACTCAAGGTCGCCACCCTGGTCTTTTGATCTCTAATTTGTCTGGAATCAACACAGTTCTGTTACATTGTTCATTTGAGCTGACTGAAATAGTTCCTTCACAGAAAAAGCACAGTTCATAAGTCTTTTGTTGGTGCACTTTTACTGGTTTCTCTATGGCTTCAATCCATGTCAATTGTGTGATGTGCTCTGTCCATGCCTGTGCGCAGGTCTGCTCCACAAGTCGCACCATTTTTTCTGGAAACCCTGAGAGTCCTTCAGCTTTATACATGAGGGTCGTTTCTTGCCACTTGTTTTTAATGTATTTAGGCCCTTCGATCACCAGGTAGGGCTGTTTTACACAGTTGGAGTTGGTGTTGGTCACACTCGTTTTGCAATTTTGGGTGTCCGAATCAACCAGTTCCAAATGGACGCTGCGTGCCGGGAAAGTGCCTGCGATCCTACATAGCGCAAGATGAATTAGGCATTGTGCCTCTATAATAGGTACTTCTTGTGGTACTAAAACTTTGGGTGCCACAGATACGTGCAGTATTAAGGAGCACAGATAGCAACTGCTATTAGCTGTTCACCTTCCCACTACACTCATGTCAGAATACCAACTGTTGGGGTGTTTGGGATGATGGATATCTTTAACCGCATCCAGACCTAGGCCATGGTATGCATCGTATTTGGGTTTATGTACTTGTCTTTTCATTCTGTTATGGCGTGATATGTGTCTTTTTGCTAACCTGCTTCTGCTGTTTGTAATATTTACATCATTGCTTACATTACGGAAAAGGTTATTAACATTTGGAAGTAATATTCAAAATGTTTTACTTGTAAACACAGTTGTGCGGGTGTTGCTGTCATTTGTGGGGATCATATCATGCACCTCTCTGGTCATGTTTTCCTGTTGGTTAGATTAAAGGGGGTGCTTTCATTCATGCTTTCATTGGGGTTCAGGCCTGGGGACAATTTAGTTACGTTAAAGGGTGTACTTTTGTTTAAATTCTAGTTCCCTGTCTTCCTCCCCCCTTCTTTTATATGGCCTGACCAGATAAAAGATGTTCCCCAATATATACCTAACACAAACATGAGAAAAGTAAATAAAATGGCCAAAAAATGGAGGCCACACTGATATGAGTATATTCCAGTGTTACTGATAACATTTCTATTGCTAGGCAATGAACAATTGGATGTTAAAGTCTTCATCTTTCCGACACCTGGAGTGAAAATAAGAGTGGGTAAAATGGAGGGATGGTAGGGTGTGGGGATAAGGGTAAATAAGGTATACACTGGGGAGGGATAAGGAAGAAGGAGAGAGAGAAAGAGAGAGAGAGATAGAAAGAGAGTTTTAATGTAAGTAGCTCATGCTCTTTAGCAGCAATGCATGTCTGTATAACTCTTACACATGTACTTATATAGTCAGCATGAAGCTACATGAACTGAGGTAGACTTGTTGCATTAGTCTTGGGTGGCTGGTGTGGAATTGGGAGGGACCCAGCAAATGTCTGAGAGGTGTAGCCAATATCGGAGTCCTTTCACTTTTACTGCGAGATGGGTGGAAAACACAACCTCATAGGGCCCATGGAATCTCTGATTGTTCCATTTTCTTACAAAACTTCTGACATATACCAGCTCCCCCGGCAGCAATGGTTGGATGGGTGCTGGGTCCGTTTGAGAACCTGACCCATTTTGTGTATTTTCTGGGTGCGGTTGTGCCATTTGCTGTGACACACACTTGATCGCACGTGTTAGGTGCGTCAAGTATTGCTTAAATTCTTCTCCCAGAATTGCTGATGCCCTATGGGCATCTGATGCCCTCCTCACAGGGTAGATGGGTGTTTGAATGCGTCTGCCAGTCACTATTGCATGTGAGGAGAGGTGGTGGTCCTTGCATGGCTGTGTGCACAAATTAAACAGGGCCAGGGGTAGGCAAAATCCCAATTCTTTTTCAGGGTGTTGCATAATTTGGAGAGCCTCGTTTTGAGGTGGCCGTTGATACGTTCCACCACTCCATTTGATTGTGAGTGGTAAATCAAACACATGCTGTGCTTTAGGCCTTTAGTGCTGTGATCTCTTTGAAGTGTTAATTGAAAAAATGGGTGGCGTTGTGTGACCTTAAAACGTCACATACCCCCCATCAGGGAAAACCTCATGTACAAGGAATTTTGCAGCACACTTTGCTATCTGGGTGGCTGCATGTACCACCCTCAATGCACCTTGAGAACGGACACACCACCATAATCAGGTATGGAGCCCTATTGCAGCTCCCCCCCATGTTGGCAGAGTCAATATGCAGCTCACGGAATTGCCCAATGGGGTTGGGCAGAGTGCCTCGCAATGTTTTGAGTGTTATCCCGGTACTGAACACTTGGCAGGTGGTGCATTGAACGACCAACATTGAGAGGTGTTTCTAGAGATTAGGTATGAACCAGTCCTCCTGAATGTCTGCTGTTATGTGTTGTTTGGAGCTGTGAGAATGGTGGTGTAATTGCATCACTACTTTCCGTTTGCACTGCTGTCTCCATAAGAGGTCAGTTGGAGAATGTACACACCCATGTTTCAGCCTAATGTCCTTCTCTTCCTGAGGTGCTCTATGCTGCAGTTCTACTATTTGTACTATGGGCAGGGCGGTGTACAAATCTGTTTCTGCCCTTGTGGTTAGCGCAGTGATGACATATTCAGCGGGCACGGGGAGATAAGCTGCAGCTTTGGCTTCTGCGTCAGTGGCCGCATTCCCCAATGATATTTTGTCTGTGTTATTGTTGTGTGCTGCTTATGTGACGACTGCCACTACAGATGGTTCTGGGGGGGGGGGAATTAGTGTATGACAGTGCAGCAAGTTGCACTGTTGAGCTGTCAGCCTGCCTGAAGCCCCTCCTTCTCCAGCGTGAAAGACCTGTGTGCACAGTTGTGGTGACATATGCAGAGTCTGAGTGGATGGTAGCATAACACCCTTTGGATGCCCGAGGTGCCCCAATAAGAGCTACGAGTTCAACCGCTTGTTCTGTGTAGTGCATGGGCAATCTCTTCATCACTAGTGTTTCATAGTCATCTGCTTCTAGGCACACCACTGCCGCCCCAACATGCCTCTGCCCTGTGTCCCGGTCAATTGTCACTGACCCGTCAACAAAGAGCACCTCGCCTTCCCCTAAAGGGCTATCCGTAGCTTTGGGAATATCATCCTCCTCCCCTTCATAAGTGGCAAAATCATGCTGTTGCAAGTCCTTGTCAGTGCATGACTTTGTGAGGAACGTGGCAGGGTTAACTGTTTCACACCTCACAACGTGGATGTGTGGACTCGAGAGAATAATCTCGTATGCTGATGCCCTCTGGGTGTTAAAGGTAGACCTTGAACGGTCTATGATGGCAAATACAGAATGTTCCACATACAATGTTACCGAGCGCCCCATAAGAATTGTAGAACTTTTACTGATTGCAAAGGCTGTAGCGGCGAGAGCTTGTTTGCATGCAAACTGTCCCTGCATCACTGAGTCTAGTGTTCCACTGTAATAAGGCAGTGTCTTGTGGCCCAGTGGGCTTTTTTGTGTGAGCACTGCTGTCACCAGTATGCCATTCGAGTGTGAGATGATACCAAACTCCTGTGTGTAATCTGGGGTGGCAAGGACGGGTGCTGTTGAGATCACCTCCTTTAGATCATTGAAAGTCTTGATCATATCTGCGGTGCAGTCTATCTTGCTGTCCTCTTTTTGTGCTTTCTTGAGGCCCTGTAAGAGTGGCCTCATGTATGCTGCATAGTCAAGAATCTATGCCCTGCTGTAATTGCATAACCCCAAGAATGTCTGCATGTCTTTCACTGTAAGTTGCTTGGGATTGGCATGCACTTTTGCTGCCCTGTCAGGGATAATTCTTTTTCCCGTTTTCAGAGATGAGTTGCCCCAGGTAGAGAACTTCCTGTTTCCAGTATTGGAGCTTTGCCTTGTCTACTTTGTACCCCTTACGTGCTAACAATTGCAACAAGGCAATGAAGTCTCTGTGACAGTTTTGCTCACTGTCACTGCATACCAGTAAATCATCTACGTACTCAATTATTGGGCTGGGCACCTGGATGTCACCTACGTCTTCATGCAGGATCCTATTGAATATGGTGGGGCTTTCACAGTACCCTTGGGGCAAATAAGTGTGTTCATAGCATTTTCCACCCAGATACATGCTGTGAGGAATTGTGACTCTGGGTGCAGGGGTACCGAAAAGAAGGCATTCTTCAAATAAACTACAGTGAAATAGGTCGCTTCTTTGGAGATTCTGCAAAAAATGGAGGCCGCGTTGGGGACAAGCGGGAACTCCTTCTGCACTACGTCATTAAGGGGGCAGAGATCCTGGATCATCCTCCAACTGCCCTGTGTTGCCTTTTTAGTGGGGTATTTGGCCGTGTTGCATGGTGAGTTGGAGGGTACTATGATTCCTTGGTGAAATAAGGCCTGTATCGTCTCCCTGATCCCCTCTTCTATGGTTCCATGTGTTAATATCCACGCAAAAATATCTCCATACAAGAATGGTGCCATTTTCTTGTGGTGATATTAACCCATGGAACCTGCGGGACACCCCTGCAACCTCCATATTTTTTTAATGGGAGTGGGGGATACCCCTGCCACCCCTGCTTCCATTTAACCCATACATTATCCCCACCAATAATATTGCCTATGTCTTTTCCCGACATCCATAAATATGGCGATATTATTGGTGGGGATAATATTACTTGATACCTCTTCTGCTTCCCTCAACAATGGACATTACTTTATCCGGGGTAACACCGCCCCAGGCTTTAAGGTTATTCTCACTCAGGTCACTTCGTTCAACATCCCTACATCATGTGGGTTAGTTGTCCATAAATGTGTGGAAACATGCTGTAAGTCTGCCTGGCTGAATGGGGGCAGTGTGACAACAGCCATGAGGGGGATTTGTACGCTTCGGTACTGGACCATAATCTTGCAGGGTTTGCAGATTCCAAGTATGATTTCCCCATCATTGTTGCCATCCTCAAAGAGTTCAGCATCGGTCAATTCCTTAAGAGGAATGGTAGGGTCGATACATAACACTGTGCGCCACATGCATCCATGGGGGTCAATACCTAGCACTACGGTTATTTTGGCCGACACCAGTAGACCCTCTAAATCCAGGGAGAGTATCATGCCTGCAACTAACTCTGGAGACGCTAAGGGCTGGAAAATGAAATCATTGGGTACTCTCCAGCAGGTTCTGGTAATATGTGGGATGGCTTGTGCAAGCACTGTAATCCATAAATGAGCATGTCGGTGTTGACAGGGATGCCCCTTACCGTTATATCACGTGCCATGGCATGTGTCACAAGCATTGCCCTCATTGAACACATACCAGTTGTGGCACAGACGATACCACTGTCTGTGAATCAGATTGTCATGTTCAGCTTACTTAGCAGATCCCTACTGAGCAAGTTGACAGGAGAACTCTCAGAGTATAAGAAGGGAGCCCTTACAACCTTCCCTCCCACCTTTACATCTAAATCTTTTGTGTATGGAACTGTCAAAACAGCCCCAGAGAGTCCCTGCGTTTTGAGAGTTTTTCTTGATAGTGGGAAGTCACCTTCACTGATGAACAACTTCTCCACTTCTGAGTCCACCATAAAGATGAATTGTTTGTTCCCTATCTCTGCCCCCACCGATGGTTCCTCTTCTGGATTTAGGGTCATTGACAGGACTGGACACTCAAGTGCTCTCTGTGAGCTGGCCTAGTTGAGATATGTTTCTGTTCCTGGTAACGAAAAAGGGTTTCCCCCTACTACCGTAGCACCTTGAAACAGAGCCACTGTGCCATTCGGGGCGCTGCCGAAGGCATTTCTGTTATCTGCTTGCTGCACGTTTGTACCCCCATAGTCGTGTGTCTGGTAGTGGGGCTATGCCTATGCTACTGCGCCACAATTGAACAATAGTTTGTTTAAGAAATATGCAGTTCCCTTCTGTGAACAATACACTCCAATATCATTGATACACACCCGAAATAATCATCAGTTCAATTCCCACACCCAATTATCCTCTGCTAGAGCTTTATACACTTAAACCTCACACTCTCCTTTCACGCCTGCACACACTCCACGTACATGCCCCCTCTGCGCACGCCCCCCCTGCGCCTCCTCCTTATATCATAAAGTACACCAACAAAATAAACTAAAATAACAATTGAAAACAACCACTACTACTGTTCCCAAGCGCTCTAATTATACAGAGCACCTATATTTCTTCTTGTATTTTTCCCGCACCAGTCAATATAGTGCATCTGGTGCCACCTTCCCTTCTCACTTGGGGCACTCCCTCTATTCCATTTTCCTTTTCCTTACTATCCTTAAAAAATTATAAAAACCCCAAAAATTATCACACTCCACAAATATGTCATACTCTCAATGTCAATCACGCGTGTTCGCACTATTCACACTGCTCTATACATTCACCCCTACTTTGTTATCCCTTGCAGGCCATACTCACGTGTGTGCGTTCTCCAGATGACCTCCATTTACGGGGTTGCACAACTAGCCTGCACCTCTCCTTGGGGCTGCACCCTGCTCCAAAGAGCAGGTGGGATTCTGCAAAGACGGGTTCTACAAGGTCACTCGGGGTATGTGTTTTGAACTGGTGACTGTAGATAGAGTCCACCTGGATACCTGGATACCTCCACAGGTACGGCGGATGATGGGATCACATCGGCAGGGCCACCAAATGAAGGCGAGTCCCTGTTTACGCTCACACCAGAATGAATACAACCCTCTAGAGAAATAGGCCAAGAGATAGCTTGCAAGGATAACAAGGTTTAATTGTACAGCATACACAAATATCAGTAAAGAAAAAGAACTCTGCTGCTTGAGAACGTTCTGGTTAATCTTACTATGAGCAGAGGCTTAAAAAGCTGGATGGCGTCATCCCATATAGTAAAAATTAGCACCACTGATTGGTGAGACCATATACACGAGCCAGCTCCATAGGGGATACAAGGCTAGAATTGGTTCACATTTCCGCCATCTGTCAGTTCGCACGTGGGTCAGATGGGCTCATCTCTCTGCGGAGTGAAAGTCAGGTCTCTCATAAGTTACAATTTCAAAAACTGCTATGAAACACTAAGCCTACTACTACATCACTGTGGCATGCACCTGGGAGGCTCGGGACTGGTGCCAGGAGGAAGGGAGGAAGAAATACAGTCACGCTGACCCGCACATTCTATGCTTTTTTGATACTGCACCTCTCGCACCAAAGGCCTCCACCCTTGTTTTGATCTATAATTAATCCCTCCCTGTACCTCATGTTACAAAGAATGTATTTATGTGAAGCGGTGAAGCCGTCGCACATGCTTAGATCTTTTATGGCCAGTTGGTTTATGGTTTGGGTTGGGGTCATTCACTATCATAGAATGCAGAGGTGTGGGGGTCGGGACGGTGGTGTGGGCATGGCTCAGGGTATGCAGGGTGGGAGTTAGAGGTATGCTGGCAGTTCGGCTGTGATGAATGGGTACTGTGAGGAGCCTGGTGTTGTCTCATGGCCTTGAGGGCGCATTCCTCCCATCAATACTGAGTAATTGCAACAATGGAGGGACAAGGGGGAAGCTTCTGTGAGACCTGGCTGTGCAGCCTCCTCTCAAGAATGATCTGAGCCTAATCGAGTTTTTCCATGGAGCTAAAGATTTGCTGCGTGGCCATGCAAGACTGTGCATCTATCATAACTACAAAATGGCGTTCGCACATCATTCACGTTACATTATATCACTGCCAGGTTCCATAGCATGGTACTCTCTCCCCTTGTACACTACAAGAATTCATCCGGAATTCGTCACTCCTTAAAACACATAGCGGGGTGGGATAGACTAATTTCCATCCCAACAATAGTTCATTCACAGTGTGACCTTGCTTTGCAAAGTGCGCCGTAGTTATACTTGAGGCTGTTTGCATCCTGATGCATGATTGATGTTCTGATAATCTAATTGAAATGTTCCTGCTGGTCTGTTTGATGTAGATCATGTTGGATGGGCATGTTAGCGCGTATATGAAAAGTGGCCCAGATTACAATTAGAGTGACACCTAAATTCCACTTGATATTGTTATATTTAAAATATTTTGTGGCCTCAATTGAGCCACATGCCGATCCAGAAGAGCTGATGCAGAGCCCCGGTGAAATGCTCGCCCACAAGCTCCTGCACTGAGTAAGCGGGAACCAGGAGGAGACACCCACGACTGCCGAGTCCAATTGAGGAGTTGCATAAGTGGCTCAGTAGTGAGATGAGAGGCAGTCAGCCTAAATATCCCTCCCAACAAGCACCGCTAATCAGATACAGATATGCATTGGCTTACAAGGAACAGGAGGCAGGCAGCAAGGCCATAGGAAGGAACACCTGAGTAGGGAGGAAGAAGGAGAAAATCCCTGGAGTGGAGAGAAACTGGGAGAACCTCAGAGTGGGGAGAAAGAGGGAAGAGAACCCAGAGTGGGGGAAGGGGGAGTGTAGCCCACAGAAGGGGAGTGCGAATGGAAATAGCCCTGAGCACAGAGAGACTGAGAACACCCATAATCAAGCAATATGAAGGTGAAGAGACCCAGAGTGGGGAGAGACTGAGAAAACCCCAGAGTGGGGAGTATGAAGGAGAAGGGACCCAGAGTCGGGCGAGACTGAGAACGCCCCAGAGTGGGGAGTGAAAAGGAGAAGCAGAGAGAGGGGAGAGAAACTGAAAGAAGTCCTGGTGTAGGGGAGAAAAGTAGATCACATAGATCCGAGAGAAACAGAGAAGCTCCAGAGAAGGAAGAGAATCTGCAGAGAAACCAAAAGACGCCCCCAGTATGGGGAAGGAACAGAGAAGCCCCAGAGTGGGGAGAGAAAGAGCAAGAAGCCCAAAGTGGCGAAACAGGACAGAGAGAAGCCTGGTGTGGTTGAAAGAACTGAGGAGCCCAGAGTGGGAAATGAGTAGGAGCAAGCCCAGACTGTGGGAAAGGGAAATCTGAAAGTCTCCCCAAAGGGAGAAGGACTATGAGACACAGGTTTCAAGGAGAACCAGAGAGACCCAGCTGTAACCCTAGAACGGCACTCTAACCATACACAAACTATATGTATTAGACTGTGAACATGGGCTACGGCCTACGATAAAGAGACACATGGGTGGGGTCAGAAGCAAGCAGCAATCCATTTCCTTTGGACAAGGCTGAAAAGTGTGTTTTATATTTTTGTTTGAGCAGCAGGGAGAGAAAGTAGATTATAAGAGGATTTCTGGACGAGGACATCATTTTTGTTTGACCATCTTGACACTGATATCACAGAGTTAGGAAAAGATTAGGTCTTTTGAATCAGATGAGGAAATTAACCTTTTTTTGAAAGTCATGCTTGCGTGTCTGTCTCCTGATTCTGACCTACCACAGTTGACACTAACGATCAGTAACTCCTAATATCTAAAATCTGACTTGATGGTTGTGATGGCCAAAAGACAAACACCTTATCTATTTGTCTTTCTTTGGGAATCCAGTTAATTGTGAGTCCTATTTGAGTCCTATACAGTAGTCCTACAAAAATCACAATGTTATTTCTGGCTAGGTAAAGTGATACCCAGGCTCCACTTGTCCTATTTGTGCATGCCCTTTTACTCCACCCCCTGATCTTCTTTTTGACTTCTTTCCCTCCTGCCCACTCTGATCCCTGCTATTAATCCCACCATCTCTGCCTTCTCTTCCTGAAACTCCCTCTAATGTCCCTCCAGTGTTCCTCTTTTCTCTACTCCTAACTGCCAATCCCAGATCTTAAACTCTACTATTAAACTCTACTATTCTATTCTCTGACTACTATCCATTCCTCCCTCTGCTCTCCTGCCCTCCCACTACACTTCACTCCTCAAACTACACTCTACCCTCACACTACACTACACCCACACCGTCTCCCACAGTCACCTTACTTTCACTCTCTCAGTCACCCTTCTCAACCACTCTCAATCACACTCCATACACTCTCTCTACATCCCATTCACTCACCTTGCACACACTCTAACACTCAAGTACCACTTTCTCTCAGCAGCCAATACCCCACCTTGCACATGCTGTATTGCCTCTGTGATGCATGCAGCATTCTTCAGCTGCTCCACTTGCTGCTGCATCTCCTTCCGGTGAGCTGCTAACTCGGGTATGCATTGCTAGGAATCATGCTATATGCAGTCCTATAAGATAAGAGAGATAATACTGCTGGGTATTATGTGCCCAGGTATGGTGCTAGAAGAAGTGGTACTTGTTATATTCAACTAAGCACATGTGAAAGGGACAGGAACTGGGGTCCTCCCAACTCTCACACCCCACACCTGGGCAGTATTAGCTGTGGTAGGCCTCCTGCTCCAGGGTCAGAGGGCTTCCATTCCCTCTTGGCAATGTAAGTTATCTGACCCTGTAATACACCTCCACCTTGCTTCGAAATGATTTTCCCCACAACCTCTGCCAACCTAAAAATACCTCCAAAGAGACTCAGATTTTTCCTCCCTTTGCAGCTTCCTCAGACATAGGTCAAAAGGGGAAAGACTGCACCCAGGAGAACCTCTTCCAAGAGTCCTTGCTTGACTATCATGGCATGGAGAGTGCCTTCTTCAACACCTGGATATTGATGGTGGCCTGCAGATAGAAATATGCATCAACACACACTATCCACTCCATACCTTCTTAGCTGTGGAGTACGACAGTGCTCCTCCTTATCCCCAATTCTTTTTAACACCTAAATTTGAGCATTAGTGGGTCTCATTTGGTCCTTCGGCGTCAGGTGCTATTCGTATGCTGACGACACTCAGATTCTGATTCATTTAGATCTAGATCAGGCTGAGATGATGGTGGGGTGCCCCCCCCGATCCGTCACTTTGGGTGTCCTCTTTCTGGCCTGCTTCTCTGGGCAACCTCTCCACTCCCACAGGGAAGGTTAAGAACTTAGGGGACATACTGACAGCCTCTCTCTCTGTGGAGAGTCAGGTTGCTACGGTATGTCAAATAGGGCCATATGCATCTGAACGTTCTAAACAAAGTGCTGCCTCTAATCCCTGAACATCTTCGTCCCCCGATTGTGGCTGCCCTTATTCTATCATGGCTGGATTATTGTAATTCTCTATATTTAGTCCAACCGAGAGGGCTGATCCAGAGACCACAGCGCCTACAAACTCTAGCAGCTAGAGTAGCCACTGGCTCCCCCTATGGGGCACACATATCCCCGTCTTGTGCTCCCTCCACTGGCTGCCAGTATGTCAACGTATTAGATTTAAAGCTCTGTGTATTGTCCATCGGGCAATCCACAATGTAGGACCAGAGTTTCTGATAACCAAGTTTGTGCGCTATTTCCCCAATCGTCAGCTTCGTTCGGCCACGGCTGATTTACTTGTGGTTCCATCCTTTAACCGTGCAAGGATAGGGGGCCGCTCCTTCTCTGTGGCTGCTGCCATTGCATGGAACGAGCTGCCGCCTCCCATAAAGAAATTAGCTGCCCACCTAGCTTTTAGGAAGCTATAAAGACCCTTCTCTTCTAGTTGGGCTTGTGCTGGCTTTCCCCTCTACTTGGACAGCTTGCCTGCCTCTAGCGCCAAGATGCCCTTGGGTGACCGTTTGCACTTAAGAAATTTCAAATAATAATAATAATAATGTACTTTGTGATAAGGACCCAGGGTGATGTTCCTTAGAGGTGACCATATCAGCCCTGATGACCATCCCCTTAGTCCAAGAGTCTGATAGGGCTTTAGCCATAGCCCCTTGGACCATAACCAGTATACTTCGAGCCGGCCTCAACAGTAGTGTAAACTGTCCATGTGGGCAGTACCAGTAAATTGTCCAAACACGGAAAAAAATGGCGTGGCATTCAGAATCCGTAGACTCTTTCTTCCAATCTGGTGTATTTGTTTCCACTGGGTTTGATTTTCCTGAATTCATGGGCCCAATCTCCATTGGATCATCCTTAAGCTTTTCTCGACAAAACTTGGGACTATTTCCTGGTTTCCTGCAGGCACAACACCTCAATACCTCAGGGTGTAGTCCCACCTGGCTTTTCTCCAGTCTGTCGGTACATAGGGCCTCATCTTGGTTTTGGGTGCTGGTTGGGTAGAGCTCAGTCTCCTTAGGGCTGGACTTTCTTCTTTTCCCAAATGCCTGGTTTCAGATTGCTGGGGTTCTTTGGTTGCTCATCTGGCTCCCTCTGGTGCATGGCTCTCTGGTGAGCATTGGTAATTTGTATACCTTCTTCCAAGGTGGGCTCATGCTGCTGCCAAACAACTTTCTGCGGACAGAGGGACATGGAATCAATGAACTGCTTGAGGACAAACATCTCTTTACCTTCCTCATAGGTCTTATTATTTAACCATTAATTTAGTAAATGGTTGAAATCTGGCAGAACGTTTCTCCTTCTACTAAATGTAGATGTCTTAGATGTATTCTATAGTGTTCCCGATCATGTTCCATTTTCGCCAGAAAACCTTGATTCAATTCTTCTTCTAGGGTCCTTCCATCAGGCTTGAAAAGACCAACTGGGCGTCTCCTGTTATAAGCAGAGCAATGTATCCGGTCCAGTGATCTCGATGCCAGCCTGCGATTTTTTGTCCACTCACTCAAAATTCCCTAATTTTTGTAAGATCCCGAGTGTTACTGCCTGTTGTTCCCTGTCAGAATAGCTAGCCAAGATGCAGGGAACCTTATCTCAAGAAAAAGTATACCTCCTTTCACGTGAGATTTTATACAATCACCGTCAGTTGACTCAGCTACCTCAGTTCTTATTCCTACTCTTTCTTCTACTCTTAATACTTTTAACCCATCTCAACCTTTCTCCTTGTTGTGCAAACCATCCCAACCATGGCTCTCTCTTCGTTCTTCTCGTTGTCACACTGAGCAGTGTTGGAAAAAGTCTAGTACTCCTTCTGCTTCTGTTTCTTTTTCTTCAATTCCTACTCTTCGTGATTCTTCCATAAAAGTACAATTTTAATCTTATCTTCACTTTGTCTCTTCACACCTGTTGTCTTTTCCATCTGCTTATTTGTTTCTTCTCTTCTCCTTTTCCTGACCCATATCTTTACTCCTCCTTTCCTCCATCGACTATGCTATGTACTTTACTATAAACTCTCTCTTCTTCATTCTTCTTTCTCTTCTTTTCTGCATACTGACATGCCTTTCTTGCTCTCTTACCGTGTTTCTCCTTTTATGACAAACCTCACTTCTTGCAGATTCTAATACTGCCCACTTCCTGTTATGTGCTCATCGTGCGGTTTCTCTCTCTGACCCAATCCCATCTCCTCTTAACCCTCTTTTCTTTCTTTATTTATTCCTCTTTCAACTTCTCTCTTGAATCATTATTTACTGGCTGATTCATTTACTTCTGATTTTAAGCAACCTATGTTCATCCATATTCTCAAAAAGCCTTCTCTTGTATCTTGCCTTCCTTCTGATTTCTGTTCTATTACCCTTCTTATTTTAATTTCTAAAGTACTTGAGTGAGTTGCCTACTCTCAAATGTCTTTCTTTTTTGATTACCACTCTCTTTTACCTCTTCAGCAAGCTCCTTTCGGTCACCTTCAATCTACCGAAACGGCTCTCTTACACGTTACTAATTAATTTCTCTCTCTATGCCACTCTAAACTTTCTTCCATTCTTACTCTTCTCAATCTCTCTGTTGCTTTTGGCACTGTCTATCACTCTATTGTTTTTTCTTCTCTTTTTTCCTTAGGTTTTTCTGGTTCTGTTCTTCACTGGTTACACACTTATGTTTCCAACCACACTTACTCTGTTTCATAGGCCGATAAACAATCTTCTCTTCTTTCTCTTCACAGTGGTGTTACTCAAGCGTCTGTACAGGGCTCTCTACTGTTCTCTTGCTAAACTATTCCTTTGCCCACAATGTTTTCTTACTTTAATCTTTTATGCCTTTTCTATTCTGACCTTTCCCACAGTTTTCTTTCATGGTCTTCTTTCTTAGATTCTCTTCATTGTACTCATTTCGACTCGACTTGCTTTTTAATCCTGAATGACCACACACACTCTCTTCACACTAAAACTACTAAAGTGGAAGTCTTATATATTCCGCCTCCACTCTCCCCCTCACTCTTCCAACACTTACCCTCAATGCCCTCCCTCTTCCTCTGCATGCAATCTTGGTGTTACATTTTGATCCTTCTCTTTTTTTTTTATTTTGCACATTTCTTATGCTTGATGTCATCGACAGCTCTATCATACACCGGAAACTCATTAGTTTCTTTATTTTGTGCCACCCAACCGTTTATTTCTTTTCTTGTTCGTTCTTGTCCATCTCGACTGTTGTTTCACCCAGGTGTTTGGCCCGTCTTCCCATCAATGTGCTCCTCTTCGACCTGTATACAACCCCTCCATACATTTTTTTTCTCTCTCTCCCTGAGACTCTCTATATACCTCCAGAGGCGCAGCCAGGATTGTCTAACAAGTGGGGTCTGAAACTAATCTGGTTGGACGCACCGCAGTGACATTAACATCTGTAAATGCCCACACAGTGTTGCTGAGTGGGCATTTACAAAATTTGGTTGGGCCTTGCCTGCTCAGGCGCTACCCTGTATACGCCTCTGTATACCTCCCTTACCTCATTTTCGCATTTCCCTTTTGAGGCTCGTCTACATTTTTATTTTCTTAGTAATATGTATGTTCTGCCCCACCATACCTCTCGTGACTAGTTTTATTTTTATTTATTTATTTAATATATTTATATAGTGCTGTGGCCCGCAGGCATCAGGGCGTATCACATGTAGACAAAGGACAACAAAAGGTAACGGGACAACATGGTATGATAGCTCTTTAAGTATCATATTATTAGTGGGGGAGTTTCTGTCTTAGTACTCGGGTGATTAATTATTTAAAAAGCAGGGTTTTGAGTTTTTTCTGAAGCATAGATAGTTGGATTCTACTCTCGATGGCAGAGTTTCTCTGTATAGACGCTCTCGCCTTCAATCTCATGTCCTCCTGGCTGTTCCTTAACCTCCCTGTGCACATTCCCATTGTCGTTGTTTTTTCACTCCAAGCTAGCTCAAAAACCCTGGAACCAGTTACCTCTATCTCGCAAATCTATTCCTTATTTTTCTATTCTCTGTCCTCAGCTTAAGCAACATTTACTCACGATAAATTGTTTACTCGTTTTATTTTTGCACTGCCTGATACATTGTTTATTCATTTTATTTTTTTGCAGTGCATTAACTTTTTGCAGTGCTTTGGTGTAACGCATAGTTGTAAGTAGCATAGCTAGCATACATTTATCTGCGTCAGGCGCAAAACTCACTGGGCTACTCTGCCAGAATATAGCATGTGCGTGCAAAGGACACCGTTTGATATTTGAAATGTTGTTTGGAAGGGTAGCGCGGCGTGTCTGCATTAGAAAGCCCTGCATGAGCAATGGAACAAACTGTCCATGAAAGCGGTTTGCAAATATGTGGTGGCTGTGAGTGAAAATCAAAGTGCCAATTGTTTCCATCAGAGCAGCCTTGGCTAGGGATGAGCTTGTTACCAGTTTATGAAAGGCCTGCTGGCCCTCGTTGTTTGAAATAGCTAAAAACGCGTTTCGGGAGCAGTGAGTGGAATCCACAGGTTTTCACTTGACAGGCCACTTCCAATTGCTGTTTTTTTAATATGTGAATACATTTCGCGGTCCTGTTGGGCACCTGGAGAAGCAGCATCCCATGTCATAGCAAAGAAAAGTACATACCGGCTCCCTCCAGGGAGCCATGTAATTGTTTTTTTTGCTCTGCTTCCCCTGCCTGCCATTACATATACATCTAGAACGATTAGTGGAGAGCGTTTTGAAGAGGGGCGAGGAATAAACAGATGTGCAAAGAGATAACAAGGGTAATTAGCATTTGGAGGCATGCGGGGAGAAATGAGGGGTGCCCTCATTACTTAACTTTCTACTTGTTTTATGAGGATTTCCAAATGCTCCTCACACCTGAGCCATATGTTTGACAATTCAATGTAGAGCAGAAACTATAATGACATCTCTGAGGCCAGGGAGAAACATTTGAGACAAACGTCTTTGATTTTAGGTGGGATTGGCACATATTGTTAGGGCCCAGTTCACAATGAACCGGGCATCTAAAATGGGGCATTTGAAAAACAAGCACTGGCAATGCCAACAGTATGAGTGCTTGTAAAGGCATGGGAAAGGCACTTGCCAGGCACAGCCGTAGTGGTATTAACTGGCCATTGATGGTAGCAGGTGCAAAATGGTGCAAGTACCCAGACATATAATAGCAGTGCCTGGCAAAAGCGTAGTGGTTATACACAAGACACAACTGTTAGCTTTGTCAATGCTTGTTTTAAACAGGACTTCGGCGAAGGACATGCAGAGTGCTTATAAATTGAGTGGCTGATGGCCGACCTGGTAAGACATGTGTGTATTACACCAGTAGCAGGTGTACAACTCCCAGAAGACTGCTTTGAAAAAAAACACAAGGTAGGCATTCTGAGTGTAAAGCTTGATGGTAAGGCTTGATGAAAGCGAGGTCAAAGAGTTCACACGAGGAGGTGTTTTGGGTAGGGAGGGCAGGAATGGGTGGGAGTGGCCATAGAGATGAGCATTGCCTTGTGCGATCAATGGGTGTGCACATAACCCAACAACACCTGCAGACTGTGTCTCCCGCCTCATATGCCATTCCTCCCTATGTGTAGGCTTCTGCAATAGTTTGCGGCAGATAGGTGTGGCAAGTGACACCCAATAGCCCACACTAACCTGAGAGGATGCCCTGGTTTCAGATGCCCGATTCTGTGAAAAGGGCAGGTCTCCGAATTCACAAAGGTGTCATGCGCATTTCATGAGGGGCAGGGCGGGGGACGCACAGACTGGTCAACATGAATTAATTAGTCCCTTTTGTATCACACCTCATCACTATGGGTCTTGAAGTGATTGTCATGGGGAATTGTGAAAATGAAAAGGAAAATGCATTTCAGATCATGACACAGCGGTTAAAATGTATGTTGCGTACAGGCGTTCAGACTGCCGCCGTCCCACAGAGACAAATGCACAGAAGTGTCAGAAATGATCCTCCTCTGCATTGCACATTAACCCAGGTCTGTTCCAGACGCAAGGAGATGTGTGGACATTTCTCACTCCATGACCTAGCTTTGTGCTGTTTGTATCAATCAGGTCATGTGAATGTGCACATCAGAGATGTGAGAATAGCCCACAACTTGGTGTCATGAAAGTGAAGTAGGTGAGCCAGTGCATTCTTTCACTTGTGTTAAAAAAAAATGTTTTCTGAACCTGGTTCATAGAGGTGATTTTTTCCCATTCATGTATCTATACACACTGCTTCTAAAAGGGGCGTGGCTGACTACACTGGCAACGGACGCCATTTTAGCCAGGGCATGCCTAATCACCTTTAATCTGCAGCATAGGACCAGTGCTCATTCGAACCTTGGCCTCCCAAAGAGAGATTGATGGGGGTCCAATGATGGGTGCTTTTAGGTAGAGTGGAGACTGTGCATTCCCATTAAGACATGATGTAAGCCCCCCAAGTGTCTGATGCACGAATGCACTGTAACTATCTTGCTTTTTGGACTGACCAGAAACACTTGTTGCTCTCGGGGTTTTTGAATGTCTCACTTACAAGGACTATGCTCTCACTCACTCTGCTCCTGAGTTAAGAATATATTGATTCTAAATGGCACATTGGACTATGGTGTAGGACTCTCATTCAACCCTGGTATGAGTCCATTGGGCCTAGAGACCCAAGCTACTCCTCACTGATGAGGCCCAACAAGGCCGAAACATGTTTGGGGATGCTTGTGTTCTTGTGCAGAAGGGATGTGACCTAGCAGTTCGGGCTGGACTACCTCTTTTGGGGTGGGGCCAAGCCTGATTTGCATATGGTCTTTCCCCTTCTGTAATGGCTTGGCAGGCGAAGAACGATGGTCTGGAGGGCTGCCCAGAGCAATGCCAGAGGTTAAGATTAATTCTAAACCTTCCAGCCATCACCTCTTTGTTTTTGCTATGTCACCCCGAGTGGGACGGGTATGCCCAGATGTGAGTCCCGTGCCTCCTGGGCCTAGAGACTCAAGCTACTCCTCACTGATGCAACCCAACAAGGCCGAAACATGTTTGGGGATGCTTGTGTTCTTGTGCAGAAGGGATGTGACCTAGCAGTTCGGGCTGGACTACCTCTTTTGGGGTGGGGCCAAGCCTGATTTGCATATGGTCTTTCCCCTTCTGTAATGGCTTGGCAGGCGAAGAACAATGGTCTGGAGGGCTGCCCAGAGCAATGCCAGAGGTTAAGATTCATTCTAAACCTTCCAGCCATCACCTCTTTGTATTTGCTATGTCACCCCGAGTGGGACGGGTATGCCCAGACGTGAGTCCCGTGCCTGCTGGGCCTAGAGACCCAAGCTACTCCTCACTGATGCAACCCAACAAGGCCGAAACATGTTTGGGGATGCTTGTGTTCTTGTGCAGAAGGGATGTGACCTAGCAGTTCGGGCTGGACTACCTCTTTTGGGGTGGGGCCAAGCCTAATTTGCATATGGTCTTCCCCTTCTGCAATGGCTTGGCAGGCGAAGAACGATGGTCTGGAGGGCTGCCCAGAGCAATGCCAGAGGTTAAGATTCATTCTAAACCTTCCAGCCATCACCTCTTTGTTTTTGCTATGTCACCCCGAGTGGGACGGGTATGCCCAGACGTGAGTCCCGTGCCTGCTGGGCATAGAGACCCAAGCTGCTCCTCACTGATGAGACCCAACAAGGCCGAAACATGTTTGGAGATGCTTGTGGTCTTGTGCAGAAGGGATGTGACCTAGCAGTTCGGGCTGGACTACCCCATTTGGGGTGGGGCCAACCCTGATTTGCATATGGTCTTTCCCCTTTCTGTAATAGCTAGGCAGGTGAAGAACGATGGTCTGGAGGGTTGCCCAGAGCAATGGCAGAGGTAAAGTTTCATTCTAAACCTTCCAGCCATCACCTCTTTGTTTTTGCTATGAGTCCATTGGAGCAAGTGGATGGAGCACAAGCGCACTGTGCATGCTGAAGTAAACATAGTGCCTGACGTCAGGCTACACACTGGCCCTCATTACGACCTTGGCGGAGAACCATGGTGCTATTAGCACCATGGTCCATGCCGCTAAGGGTGCAATTCCGCCATGGTTGTTGGCGGACTTACCGCCCCATTCCGACCTTGGCGGGGCGGTAAGTCCCCAATCCCCATTTACCCTTCCCCATTCCCATTTTTGCCCCATAGGGCATAATGGGAGTGGGGAAGGCGTTAATTACGCCACCGTAAATTACGGTGGCGTAATTAACAACAAGGTCCCTTAGCGCCATGGATTTTAACACCTGCTAAAAGCAGGTGTTAAATCCGCCATGGCGCTAAGGGAACTCGTACTCAGGCGGTAAGGGTCGGCGATGTTTACGCCGGCGTAAACCCCTTACCGCCTGGGTCGTAATGAGGGCCACTGTCTTTTGATATCATAGACAAAGCTCTTCTTCATACCGGTCTGGCAATGTAACCATTCCACTGCTCAGGATGTGACAATCCACACCCTGTGCAAACCTTATCTTAGGGACAACTCAAGCGTTAGGTCCCTCCTTTGATCCACCACCTGAGGAGCTGCATGTAACTGCACCTACATCACCTATGCCCTGCTGAGCAGCTCCCTCTGCCTCCTACAAGGAATCATATCTTTCTCTTTTCACAGCGCTGGACTGAAGCAAGTTATAGTTACTACAGTAACCTCAGCTCTTCTCTCCACTTTCATCCTTGGAAACTATCATCCACTATCCAGGCCATGTTCATCCCCTCATGCCTCAACCATATCCTTCTCTCTTTCAGCCAAGGACTTCGCCTCTTCTCTTCTATAATCTCCAAAATGACAGATGCCATGGCGGCCCTCCTGTCCTGCTGCTTTTACTCAGCACCTCTACTTTTACTTGTTCCTATCTGAGTTCTCCCACTATGTCTAATGAGCTGGAACCAAAGCTAAAGGCTGCCATCGTGTGCACCTGTGGAACCATTCACCCCACTATCAAGGACTTAGCCCCTAGCCCACAATACTCTCGTCTGCATATCTTATTTTGTCTCCAGGATCTCCACACTTTCTATCACTTAGCTGAAGTCCTACCCAATACAAAAAATCAATTGCCTGACCCCAGTAACTCTTTCACATTTGTAACTGTCCCCTTCCTTCCACACTAGTTAAAGGTTTTGGAGTGTGTTCTGTTGAACCATATTACAATTTACCTGGAGACCAGAAAACTCGGGGGACCATTCCAATCTGGTTTCTGCAGCAAGCATTCCATGGAACAGTTCTCTCTTTTTTATTTCAGAACCACAACTTCCAGAATCCTCCTGGGAGCAGCCAAGAAGATCCGGATGGGATTACAACAAAGGGTGAACCAGCAAAACGACTGCCCAGGGAAACCTCATCCGAACAGAGACAACACCGCAGAATAGCGCAGGATTTACTCTAATTTCAAAAATATTAAGCATGACAGGAAAACAGCAGGGAATTAAGCAGAGATTGTTGTTGAAACCGTACTGGAAAAGGGGAAGGGGCTTAGAAGGGTTTTTAAAGCCTCCCACCTGGATCATGGGGGAAAGTCATGAACCGATTGGGGAAAGCTATCAGGTGAGCACTGCAGCCAATGGGATGTGGGAGAAGGCACAGCACCACCACTCCCACAGTATGAAAACACACAGCTGCAAAGGCTGAGTTGGGGTTGTTTGGGTGAGGTCCCAGCAGGAGGAGCTAGAGGTGGAATGAGAGACCAGGTGGAGGACGGAAGGAGGAGCAGAGTGTTGAAGAGTTGGTGGCAGAGGTTAGGTAAGCAGAGGTGTTTGTGAGAGAGAGTGGTATCCGTTGTTTGCATTGTATTGTAGTGGACGGAGTGGGGGGTATATTGCAGGTGTGTGAGAGAGACAGATAGTTTGAGAGATAAGAGTGGGGTAGTAAAAGTTAGTCTGTGAAGGAGTGAGTGTTAGGAAATAGTGGGGCTAGTAGAGAGGGGCGTAGGAGTGGGGTGCAAGGAGAAGGTTGCAGAAGAGACGTGGGGAGGGGGTGAGAGCAGGGAGCTTGAGTGTAGTGAAAGGGTGAGCAGGGCATCATATCCATGAGTTTGAAGTAGAGGAGAGCAGTAGCAGTGCAGATGGAATGGTAGGGCAGACAGAGTAGTAACATCAAAGGCTGGTGCTGAGGACTAGAAGTGTGGAAGTCAACGACGGGGAAGTACAGAGAGGTGAGAATAGTAGCAGTAGTGAGAGCAGAAGCAGCGAGAGTCATAGTGTTGGTAGTGCAAGGAAAGTAGTAGTGTGGAGAAGGTAGAATAGTAGTCGAGTGGAGAGGGGAGACTAGTAGGAAGGTGGATGAGAGGAGAGAGAGTAATATCAGAGAGACAGAGGAGAAGGACGTTGGGAAAAGAGAAGGTGGGTGGGGTTGAAAGAAGGAGGAGAGTAGGGGGAAGAGAGAGTACTAAGGAGAAAGAGGTCTGGAAGATTGAATGGCACAAACATACATCCCTAGTCTTAACCATTGCTAGTAGGGCCAGTTAGAAAGCTCTTTAGGGACATAGGGAGCCAGTGCTTCAGGGAGAGCTCTTTAGTTGAAGGCAGTGGTAGACAATAGGGGTTCCCGGTCGGTAGTGATAACCGGGGGTTACTCATAGGGCAGGAATCCATTGGGAGTTGAGAGAGAGAGAAGGATGGGCCTAGTGCCACCTCCCAGACCTCTTTTCCAGCTCGTGCCTTCATTAAACTATCTGCCTTTATGCTGCAATCTAAACCCACTGAGAACAACCGATCCACCACCTGTTGTAAATTTAATAAAACACTTGAGGCTTACTGATGACTCTGTAGTAGTTGCAGGCCATCTATGGCACATGCTAATCTGATGCTAATCTGAAAATCATCCATGCTGCCGTAGGTTCATGCCAGGGGCAGCAGCATGCCACACAGTTAGAGCAGCGCTCTCAAGTTTCCACATTTCATGGGCAGGAATGTCATCCAATCTTGATTTCATTCTTTGCATTCTGTAACTTGTAGTTTTGCTTTTCCGGTGTTAAATTCGTTACTACAAGTACCAGGATTTAAAGAATGAACATGACTGGATAACCTGCTCATGCATGGAATGGGAATGCTTGAGAGATCTGTCAGATCCCCATCCTGCTCGCTATTGATCAATGACCTGGAACATAGAAAGTTGTCCAGGCTCTATCCTCGCTTTGCGGCAGTAGAGCACAGACCTCGGCGCAAACTACCCAGAGATGAGTTCACTGGGCTTGAGTGCCTTTCTGGCCCATCCCCTTTACTCTTGTGCCAACACTTCGTATCTAGAAACATCACACCAATTCTACTTGTCCACACTGCTGCCCACTGACGTCCTTCTGTCATGTTTCATCAACTCATTTTCATCTCATAGGCAACCATGGACTCAGAATCAATATTCAACGCACACCAATTCAGTGTTCTCTGTCTATCTGTGCAATTCTCAGTAGTGGTTTCTACCTGTAGTGCCCAAGAGAGAGAGCTTCTGAGTCCACACCCAGCTTTAGAAGCCTCACACTAGTGTGGCACCTGGGGGCGGAGGACGGGTGTGTGCGCATTGGCACATAATATTCTGAAAACCTGACAAAATTGCAGGATTGAGTGACACTAACAGAGAGCTAAAGAGTCTTGCTTCGATGGTGGTTGGCACCTGATGGGCGAAATATCTAAGCCACTGCTGTCATGAAGAAATTACATTAATTAAAAATGCACTGTGGAAGTACACAACGTACTGTTTACGGTTTACTGTGTATTGTGCCAGGTGCACTGGTGAAACAACTATAATGGCCGTTTGAATAATAGATAAAATAACTTTGAAGTCTGCGGACAGAAGGTGAGAGCTCAACTTAGTGAAACCTTCAGTTGAAACATTCTGTGTGCGCGAGTGACAGACTGTCAAACAAAGCAGTTGATCGAGCTGAGCATCAGCTCATGCTAGACACAACAGATAGCGATACTCCACTGATTCATAGCAACCCATTTCTCACTGTAAAAACTTGACATGGCAACAGGTGTTTACACTCTAAAAATAGGCATGCCAGGTGAACCTGATTTAGCGGATGGCAATCAGGCGCCTGGCGCTGCTGCTAAAAAGAAAAAAACGCAACTTCCAACAAGCCTCAAAATAGGAGGCCTAAAAAGAAAAATACAGCGGTCTGTATCACTAGCCTCTGATATTCGCCAATTTTGTACTGGCGATTCTAAGAATGCAGACCCGAGAGCATTGGAATCGCGGGAACAAGATGCTATCATTCAAATGCCTGCACAGGCAAAAGATTTATTGGCATTAGTCGGCAGCACAGATATGTCTGATAATCGACCTGACCAAACTGGAAATGTAATGACTGAATCCGAGAAGTCACGAGTAAAGACAGCGAGCTCCCTATTGGAGTCTTCGCCGGAATCGATGGGCAGGATATCTAAGGATACAGCTATTGTCCACCTACCAATTTCCCAAACCTAAATGGCACTGATATGAATGATCTGAATGGTGCCAACTCATTACAAGCCACTGAAACATCTGATTCTACAATGCTCATTATCTATAATAGCGGTGAATTAACATCCACGCAACTCACCATAAGGCCACATCCCTTATGACCTGTACAAGAAATTCTACCACCTACCTAACCTTCGCAACCTTGTACAGTTCTAGCACAGCAGACTATGCGAGCAGCACATGAGGCATTAGTTATTGCGGGTGAGATTGATGAAGACATGATAAGTTTCATGAATACATCCAATAATACTTGTATTGATACTGCAGATGTGATGTATATATGTTATAACAAAGGTGACGTATCTCACTCTAGTCACAGAAGTACATCATCAGAAACACATTAAAATAACGTCTTTTAACCAAAAAACGCCTTCTAGGATATCTATAGGGGAGCGGGAGGCAAACACTCTGTGCCATGAACTATCCAAGTCACCGATTATGTTTGACAAATCGCCTGATCATACACTAAATAATTCAGTCTCATTTATAGCACCAACACCGCGACGCACCAGGTTTGAGGAAATGGCCTTAGAGCATAATTTCTTCATCAATGGACAAAGAACTGGTCGACCCTCCTTTCCTGAGGCACCAGCGTTAAACAATAATTTAAGTGCCATGAACACTGCATTGATGTCCATAGCGAGGCTCTATGAAGTTCTTGAAAGCAAAATGAATACACACACAAAAATGCTAGAGCAATTTATAAGAGAGAGAGCGAAGTATGAAGCTCTTGAAACTAAAATGAATACACACACAAAAATGCTAGAGCAGTTGGTAAGGGAGACTGCCCAGAATATAGATAAGTCGAACTTGCTTATGAGTGTACCGCCGGCAGTCGTGACTGAGACACCTTCGGAATCCCACTTGTCATCTCCCAGGATCCGCCTTGAAACTCAAAATAAATCATTAGAGGTAATCAACATCATACCCAATATCATCCTAGAATTTGAAATAGTTCAGAAGGAAAATTTATGAATGACCATTGATGGCAGAGATGTAACAAGTGAACGTGGTGTAGTTAACAGCAGAACACAATTAGAGCCATGTTCCAATTTAACCAGTTCGG
Organism: Ambystoma mexicanum; assembly: GCF_040938575.1. NCBI lineage: Eukaryota > Metazoa > Chordata > Amphibia > Caudata > Ambystomatidae > Ambystoma > Ambystoma mexicanum. Next base: position 714,564,249 of record NC_090931.1, read on the forward strand.
AAAGTGGCAGGGTTGCCATTAGTAGAACACCATCACAATCACGACTTATAAACACAGAAGTAGGATCCAAATCTGCTGAGTAAGGCAACTGGCTCTAATGGTGGAAAATCACAAGGGACTGGAACATTGACCCAAAAACTGGCCAATCCATTCTCCTTCATGGGTAAAACAACATCGTGTCATCAATCACAAAGACACAAGTCGGTCATGACAATTAAGCGAAAAGCACAGAAAACTTCTCAAACAAAACATTGAGAAAATGAAAGAGTCAAATTCATTGCAAGTTAGTCAGTCCAATAAAGAGCAAACCAATAATTCATCCTCCATCCAAGAACATGAACCCTTAAATAATCTGGTAACTATGATCTCTAATCCTGTAAACCTAGAGATTGTACCGGAAAAAGGTGATCAGATCCAATAGTCACCTCAACAGGAGGCAAGCAAGCAAATCCCACCTACAATTGAGGAGCTGCAAAACGAAATTAGAGGCCCCATAGCGCAATACATTACAGAATTAAAATCACCTGCTGAAATACAAGCTAAAGAAGCTCGACCACAACACATAGATGATAAACAACAAGAAACGAGTGAACAAATGCTCCCATCCATACAAGAACTACAAGACGAGATCAGAGATTCTATAGCACAATATATAATACAATCCAAAGACGCATTGGGAAATGTAGTAACACCTCAGGAAGCACCAGAATTGATACCAAAACTATCCCTTTTGTTAAAGGGACCAACAATTGGCCACAGTAACTCAAAGCCATTGTCGGCAAGATCAAATAACACAATGGGGAATGACACACAAGCTTATGATCGGGGTGAATACAATTGTCATCGACTATTAATAACATGTCGAGATCACCCGTTTGAAAAATATGACTTAAATATCATGAGTATTCTGAATATATGCACCGAGATAACTACGTTGCAAGATCTAGCAAGCTCAGATATTGATTTGGTCGAGTTTGCGGATCATACTGATTTATCCAGAGCAACAATATTTATGAAATCTGGCATTACATTAAATGGCATTTGGCAAGCAATGTCAGAATTTTTCAATTAGGGCTTTATCATTGCTCAAGACATAGCAACGGGGATGCCCTTGGCAGCATCTGCAATGCCCCCCAGAATATATACAACTGTGATAAATGCAGATCAGAGTATTCGATGGAACAAGAACTTGCATGCTGACCGGAGATCTTGTGTAAACAACTCATAACAATGCAAGAGAGATGAAAGTGTAAAACTACTCTCCTGGAATACACGAGGTCATAAACACTTTATAAACACTAAGAACTAGGAACTTAATGCCTTTGACATCACCGTACTCCAGGAGACATGGCTGACTATTGAACGCATATGGGATCCATATCATATTTACATGACACCTGCCATCAAAAATCTATAGATAGCTGTTAAAAAGTCAATGAATCTTAAAGTAACATCATGTTACTCTCCTTCCCCATACATTGAAGTGATAAAGATGTATAAGTCATCTCTTATGATTGCCATAATTAACCTATATTGGGGAAGACAACAATTGGCATCGGATACATTTTTCGCACTTATGGATGAGGTGCTCAATGCACTGTTGCTGGATAAAACCATAAATCATACGATAATACTGGGTGACCTTAATTTGCATATACTTTCACACAAGCCCAAGGGACACTCGTATGATGAATTGCTCTGGATAGAAATGATGAAGGAAAGGAACTATGTTATGCTAAATGGATCCGTTGAGGGGGACATTCCTGCTAAAGCTACCTGGCAAAGAGAAATGTGTTCCGCACATCTAGACTACATATATTCTAATTAAATGTTCTTGAATATGGTTACATCTCTAGTTGTGAAAGAAACAAAATTGAGTGATCATAGTCAGTTACATCTAGCATGGAAGTGACCGTGCCTTTCTAATCCCAGTTCTCCGAATATTCAGCATGAATTGAAATACACTGAAGTGAACCAAGCTGGAAATTGCATAAAATGGACGAGTCATAAATTGTTAATGTTCGACTCAATGTTAGAAAGCGACCTAGGAGGTATAAATCGCAATGAGGGAGGCTGTTATACAGAAACCATGCAAATGTTTTTTGAAGGGAGGACCCCTAGCCGTTAGCATAAGATCAGACATATCCATGCATTGGATCTGGAACTAAAAACAAGGAAACCTCAGCTGAGAAAAGACATACGACAATTATCTAGGAATTTGACCAAACAAAATATTGAAGGGATAAAACGCCTGAAACTAATATATAAAAACAGGCAACATATGCGAAAATCTGCCCAATATCAGCTTGATGGTGAAAGAATGATGACTCAGATAATAGCAAAGTCATCAGGTGATATTTGCTCATTACTTAACAATTCCACCTCCCCAATGCAAATGATGCTACAAATTAACCCAGTTCCAGAGGAAAATTGATTGAATATTATGCGGATGTCTACCGGTCCACCTTTCCCCAAATGGAATTTGATTGGCCAGCGGTAAAGATGAATCATGACTTCAACTTTGACAAGGATGATATAATTCATTTCATATTCAAGCTTAGTCGATCCAGAGCACTGGGGCCCAGATGGTTTGAATAACCTCATGATGAAGCAGAATCCATCATTATGGGCGTAAATTCTCCACAAAGTATTCACACATGTAATGCAAACAGGTTCAATTCCACGGTCCTGGAAGAAATCTATAATAGTACCTATTTATAAAAAAGGCAACAGGACTGATCCAAGATCATATCGACCCATTGCATTACCGGACTGACCGGGTAAGATATTTGCATGACTACTATTGGCTGCATTTAACGCCTGGCTCTCAGAAAGAAACCTAAGGGATGAATTCCAAACTGGATTCATAGCGGGACTAGGAACAACAATTAACTTGATCACTCTCAATGCACTCATTGAAGTAAGCAAACAACGCAAACAAACCAATTTTTGCAGCGTTTGTCGACTTCCACACTGCATTTGATGCTGTCCCACGTGAATTACTATATAAAAAACTACTGAACGAGGGCTGTCCCTGGTCAATGTTGAAGTGGATAGTGCAATTCCACACTAACACAAGCATTCAAGTTCGCCTAAGGCGAGACGGCCTGTTATCTAAAGATATAAAACCAGACCGTGGCCTGAAACAAGGTTTCCTGTTAGCATCTGCAATATTTAATCTTTTTATCTTAGATATAGGTCGCAACTTTAATGGATTGCACACCCAGATCATACAATTTGGCAATCCCAAACAGAGATGTCGTACATACTCATGGGTACTACAGAATAGTAACTTGAGTGTGGTTACGAGTTATCTCTATTTGGGAGTCCTAATACACAATCAACCGTCTGACATACCATACGAAGAAAATAAACTTATTAAATTACATGCAGTCATTTCTCAAGCGAGAGTTATCAGAGCCAAATATTGTACATTTTCTATCCAACAATTGTAAATTTTCTATCCAACCATTAATAGTTTATTACGAACAAAAGATGTCACCAATCCTGTTATATGGCACGGAGACCAGAAGATGGCACTCTTATGCCTACTGGGCCAAGATTGAAGGTGCTTACTGGAAAAAAATCTTACTTCTGCCCATGTCTGAGCCTCTTCCATTGGTTCGATATGAGCTAGGCCTAATGTCATTACATTTCATGTATAAATCGAAATGGTGCAAGTTATATCGAAAATTGTTGATGGGTGTTCACAAAAATGGCCTGATACAACTAGTGGCAAAATACATGTCACAAGAAATCCACGATGACTTTATTAAAACATGGAGGCTGAGAGCGCTGAAGTTGCTGCATGATGCAAATATAACGATAGAATTGCTACTTGACAATCCAAATAAAGCAAAACAGAAATTGTGGGAGCATGGCTGGAACGTAACACGCTCACGATGCTTACAATACAAGAAATTCAGAGAAAATCCATTCGAATTGAAAAAATATGGGCAACCAGCATGCTACTTATTAATATCACCTAGCCCGAAGCATCGTTCTGCATTTCTGCGGTTCAGACTCCATCTATGGTTGACTGCTGATTTATTATACAAACGCAATCTGTTGACTCGAGATAAAACACATTGTCGATTTTGTCATACGGAAAATGAGACACTAAGACATTTGTTAGTCGACTGTGTCAAATTGCTACCATTAAGATGTAAATACTTTAAGCCTTTTTTGAAGCGCACACAAATGTTACGCACGATCATTTATGGTTCACTGCATTTCATACGAACAAAAAATCTATCCAGTATGCAACAATTAACTATATGAATGTATTGAAATTGCAGAGTCATAATCATAAGGGCATAACAGAACTTGTAGACATGGCTTAAGATTTTCTTTTAAGATGAATCTTGATGCTAAAGAAGAACATGTATTGTTCATGCTATTTTAATTTTGTTGTAAATAAGAAATGAGAAATTGTTATATTTGTATATTGTGAAAAATGTTGAAAGGTTGGGAAATCTATTTTTCTCCAGCCAAAACAACAATAAAAAATAAGAATAATAAAAAACATGCCAAAGCACAGAATTGTGTCTCCTTTGGCTGGAGATTGCTGCAATGTGAGCGATACTAGGCAAGTCTGAGATTTTATATACATGGAATGATATGCAAATCCTATTGCAGTTGCATAGTGAATGGGGCTTTATGAGCAACACAAATCGAGAAAATAAAATGCAATGACATCAACCATCTACACAATACGGCAATTATATGGTCATGTGACATGTAGTCTTGCCAGCAGCCACATTGATGTGAGACAAAGGGTCTATGATGGGGCTGGATCTTTAACTATCCCTTCAAGTAGGTGGTATAGCTGTAGTGGGTGGACATGGGAAGAGGTGCTATGAAAGCGAAACGACGGCCTGTGAATCTTACAATAGCTGCAACTGCAATGGACAAGCACTGCTCGAAACTAGAAGGCACCCGCAAAATACACAAACCACGGGAGATGGCTTCATCACCACAGCAATGAGATCCCTGAGTTCTTAACAGGAAGGTGTGTGATTCTAGGCAACATAGTAGCACCTAGAGAAACAATGTATCATTCTCTAATTATAAAGGATGATGAAGAGGGGAAACTGATGCCACCTGCAAATATAATGAATAGATTGCTGGCTGTAACATCAGTTCAGACATTCCACACAAACTCCATACCAGACATTCGTCTTAAACCCAGAGGGGGGTGTCCTATTTGTTCATATTAACAACAGTAACACTCCTCTATACAAACTTTCCCCCATAGTGTGTTATTCTTTAACCTCTATCTATACCTGAGCAGAAACCCCAGTTTAAACTTACACTCAGATAGAATAATGGAAACCCTGAGCAGACATTAAACCCCAATGACTTCCCTGTCCTTATATTGCAATCTACAGTGAGACTCATTAAAACAGTCACTATAACGCGTACATTTGTATTTGTATATTATTGAATTTATATAGAGCTTGCGCCAAAGCACTACACATAACAAAAGCAGAACAAAAGGAAGGGTCAAACAAACAATTTTAAAAAAAAGAGTGAGTGAAAGAAAATGTTGTTTACGCTGGAAGCGAGTAGGAAGAAGCAGACCTAGGAGAAAGAAGATCCTAGTTGCAATGTCTGGGAGCTAGAAGTGAAAAGAATGAAAGCAGGACTAGGCATAGGGAGTTTTAGAGACAGATATATGGAAGACGGATTGGTAACGCAGGGAACAAGTAGGTCTTTCGAGAGAAACAAGTGAGGAAAGGTAAGCCATAGCCTAGCCATCAATACACTGAAAGACAATGGAAAGAAAGTGGAAAATGAGACAAGATTCAAATGGAAGCATGGGTGGCCTTTAAAGAGTCACGCGGGTAAAGACAAAAAAGGACACACATAGGAGAGTTATAGAGTGAGCAAAGCAAAGCGTTCAACAAACGACACAGCAAAACATACACACCACAGAATCTTAACCATTTTGAAATCAAGTGAGCTGCATACTGCATATAGAAAACATAGTAGCCCAGTGACAAATTCCCCTTTTTTACTCTGGGGATATCTAGTCGGGTGCCCAATGTGGCTGAGGAACTCTGAAAGATTGTGGATTATGACCCACAGGTGGAATGTGGAGGATCGCTTTGTTATCCACACTTGGCCCCATCACCTGGCAGGAGACAGTGACATAGTGGTCAAATCTGCTACTGGAATTTTAAGAACATTGCAAAAGCACCTGAGACCTTATACAGAGAGAGGCACACCCTCCCCAAAGCAACCTCAGGGAAAGACAGTCCGAAATTATAATTATAACTCACAAGTGCTTGCAAGATTCACCACTGTTCCTACTGCAGTTGTGTCTCTTCTGCAGAGTATGTGGGCACGCAAGTATGGACTGACACAAACAAGGAATTCGAGATGGCAAACTGGCTTTTCTAAAGCCACAGTCCAGACAAACGCATATTTTAGGCTAGCACATATGATACACTCACAGGAGGGAAACAATGCCCCAGAAACCTATTATATGCCAGCAGTAATAATGATGCAGACCAGACCCAGGTTTTTGGAGAAGGATGGTATGGCAGGAGTTTGGAACAAGTTGGCAATTCAAAGAGGATACTGGGAAAATAGTTTGAAGAGAGATGAGAGGAGTGAAGCAGGTTGGAAACACGAAAGGGAGAAAATTCATAAAGATTTGAAAGTCATCTGGATGTGGTCAAAGGAAGTATTATGGACGTGGTTGGTGGAAGTCATCGGATGGTGGTAGGTGGAGGTCAACTGGTGGTTGGTGGACGACATCAGGAAGTGTCAATTGGAAGTCATCAGGAGGATGTTGCTAATACTCAGCAAGAGGTGGCAGATGGAATAGGTTAAGATGCAATGGGGGTAGGTGAAGTGCAGGAGGCTAATAAGTTCATAGATGGCAAGAAGGTATCCGGTCAAAGGGTCGACTACAAAGGGTTGAATGGGCAAAGGATCGACACCAAAGGACCGAAAACAAAAGGATCAAATCATTTTTTTTTATTACATTTTTTTTGGGGGGTTTCGTTTATGGAAAAAAGTGATTTTTACCACAAAAAACGGGGGTTGCGGGGAGACCCCCCCAAAAAAATAAAAAATGTGAAAAAAATAAAATAAAAGTCGATCCTTTTGTTTTCGGTCCTTTGGTGGCGACCTGGCAAGAATAGGAAGGAATACCAGGGAACACTTAGCCCAAGGAAAGGGGTAGGGTTGAGACCCAGTCTGAAGGGGTTACACCAACAGTGGGAGGATGAACATGCACATGGCATTGTATCGAGGAGGATCAAGACAGAAGGAGGAGTAGAGCAGTTGTGGGGAGGGATGAAATAGGACTCTAGGAGTCAGAGGCGATAAGGCACTTTTAAACCTCACCTGTAGGAACTGGGCAAGACAAGCCCAGTAAGCTCTGCCCTGAATTTGAAGTAACCCTATAACTATAGCTCCAGCTCATGGCAGAGACCCAATGGTGCCTACAGGAGCTTTAATTTTGGATTCTGCCTAAATCACAGATTTGTTTGTTACCCGTCCTCAAATGACAGTAAAAAAGACATAAAATACATTGGAACCATTAACCAGGGTGTTCTTTCTTTTCTGCTGATTCATGTCCGTTATATGAAATCCCCTAAAATAATAATAATAGTAAATGAGCTGCCTTATTTGTTGTCATGAACATTATGGTGGCCTCTGTCTTTCCATTTGGTGGCTTTGCTTTAACCACTACCTACATTCTTGCAGGTTGCACAAGTGCAGATTTTCTCCTTATATGCTTTTTTTCATCATGTATGAAGAAATTGCCTCATTTTTACTTTCTGCCACTGGTATTATACCTCGGGACCTTAGCTTTGCATTGTCAGGCTTCATACTGTACCCTTTTTCTTAATGACTCATTTACTTACGCACGCTGTTCACCACACCTCAACAACAAACATACATAAACCGCATCAACAGCACACGAGGTCTCGCATCGGTCCGATTTTCGCACTAAATTTCAGCGCATGGTGAAAACCAAACTGAAGCTGCCAACAGCACACCACTTCTCTCACTTTCTTACTCTGTCTTCAACCGACTAACCCGCCCCACCTCTTGTTTTCAGATCTGCCTGAGCGCCTGGGGACGAACTTTGTTGGTGACGGTGCACGATAAAAATAGCTTTAACATTAACATTAACTTACTGGAATCAATAAAGACAAACACACCCTTTCACAGTTAGTTACTTTATCTCATCAGCAACGGACAGTCATTTCTATGATGTCACTTATTGAGCATATATAAAACACAATGAAGCATTCACTAAAAGGCACATGTACAAACCCAAACACATTTTATATTAGCATGGCATTTCAAATGTATGCTTTTTTTCTTTTTAAGCTCAATGTTACTAAAACAAATATAAAACCATTAAGGATCCAGTGCACTAATATTCGCCCTCTCTCACTTATAATTGGGAGGCTCATCTAATGATGGCCCCCTCGGCATGTAAGGACAAACCCCCACCCAGACTTTGAGCCCAGGCTACTTCATTAATCTTTTGGTACCTTAACAATTAAGGAAGTGTTGCCTTTCATGTTCAATCTGATACCCTGCCAATTACCCTGCAAAGGGGCCCTGCTTATTTGTCTACCTATTTATGCTCACCATGGTATCGAGCCCTGCCTTGAACTGTCTTTCAGAAAGACTGTTTCGCCCTTGGCTCGCAACCTCCCTTCCTGCAGCTAGGTATGCCTCAGCCCGTCTTTGCTAGGACACTGCCCAGAGTTGAATCACGCCCTTCTACAAACTCCCTCTGCAGCTCCCACTCTCAGCTACATTGATCAGCCCAGCAGACAATCCTTGCCAAAGCTCCAGCCATGCAAATAAAAACCAGTCCCCTTTGTTCTCCCTCTATTTCAAACCCCTCATTCAACAGGCCTATGTTTCTCTACATTTCTTTATTATTTCCCAGCCTTTTCCGTGATGTCATCTCTGGCCATGTCAAGTGCCAGAACTTTCCAGCACCCATCTTGCCCCCTCTGTGACCTTTGAGCAGTGTTCTGCCTAGCACAATCTCCCAATAATGTTGCACTTCACTTTACCCTTCCTCCCTTCCCCTTTCCTGCTTCAAACCAGCATGGAGTTTTCTACTTTCAAAGCCCATTGAGCGCTCTGAATCTGTCCTTGCACTGTACTGTTATCCAGCTTTTAATTTTGTGTTATTTCCTAGGCCTGGCCATGTTCATGAGCCTTCAGCTATGCCAGCACTTTTGTGGCCGAAGCAAATCTGACCCACTCTATTTCCCGCCATTATTAAGTGTTAATATTGAATGGCATACTACACACTGGAAATAATGCACAAATCCTTCAGCTCATACATACTCCTCTAACCCCCCCCCTTTTCTGCAGAGGACACTGATCAAAACTTGGGACTTTGCAGAACTATCAACTCCCAAAGCTAGGAATCATATGCCCCATTCACCAGCACTCTCTTCTTTTCCGTGGCAATCAACCCATTTGAATGATTGTGCAACTTTATCGCCAGCAGCACTACCCATATTATAATGGCAACTATAGACATATCTACAATTATCAATCCCTTCTCTGTCCAATGCAATGGGCCTCATTACGACTTTGGCGGTAGTCCTGCCGCTATTGGGTCCGGGTTCCCTGAATGGGGAATTACCGGGCCTTTCCAAGTTCGGAGGGCCCGGTAATTCCTCCCTTCAGGAACCAGGGCCCGGACATTCCCCATTCCCATTTGAGCCCCAGTAGGGCTCAATGGGAATGGGAGAGGGAGCAAACAACGGGCTGATTACGAGCGGCCCGTTGTTTGCTCCCTCTTACCCTTGCGGGACACGGTAAGGACGCCTGGTTTTACCAGGCGTCACTTACCAGGTCCCGCTATGGGAGCTTGTAATGAGGCAGAACGGGTTTCACGGGTCCGCCTCCTTTAGCGTAGCCTGTTAACACGTTCCGGCTCAGTCGTAATGAGGCCCAATGTCTCCCGTGTGTGTATCTCCTTCTGTCAAACTCAGAATTCTCACTGTGATATTATCCTTTTGTATATTCAACTTGATTGTTTGTGCTTCCTTATGTTTCAGGAGATACACACTATTAGAATCCATGGGAGATCTGTTTCTTTGCAATGGCTACATGTTTTCTACTTTTCCATCCCTAGATCGCCACCTACAGGTAACAATGTTAAACCTCCAAATGTTAGAACAGTATCCGTAGGTACTGTTATAAAGAACACATTGTACTGCAATGGCCTGACAACAAACAACCCATGACTGACGTGTGGTGTGTGACTGTCTAATTCACTGCATATGTACTGACCAACCACCTGTGATTAATTAATTTGGCAAGCGCTAACTTTTCAGGCTTTGGATTACTTATTCATACCAAACATCCCTCTGCAACACTCTGATCTGCCTGAAGCCCACATAGCACATTTGTTGTATCAGGCATGAATGGTATGGTTTCCTTGGACATATATAATTTGAATTTTAGACAAGTATCTAATTTTGGAATGAGGTACAAACCTGTCTCCTATGTCTGAAAGGCCATGATTTCAGGAGTCACAGTTTGTATGTAATGTATTTGCCATTCTACCAAATGCCTACATTATGTACAATGTTGGTTTGATATATCAGTTCTGGAGTGATGAATGGAATACTCAAAAGAAACCCAACCTTCATCCACTCTATGTCCAATTGGCAGGGTATCAGAGTGAACACAAAGGGTATTACTTCCATTATCTTTAAGGAAACCAACCATGAAAAAGTGATGAGGTATTCTTTTTTGATGCCACATTGTCTACATCTCAAAAAGTAAATGGTCAATTAAGGTGAACGAAACCCACCGAGGAACACTCGAGGTGGGACAGCCAATGCATCTTGAAACAAATGTATGAAACATGATGTCACTTCTCTCTATAAAATCTGTCATTTAATGATGAAATGTTGAATGATTTTTGGATTATTCCTGGCTGAGGCAGCATGTAATAAACCCTTGTTTTTCTTGCTTCTCGTGTACTTTTATTGGCTCATTGGATTGTTTTCTGTATGACTCAGGTTTTTGGGCCTATCTTGACCCACAACATGATTCGAAGCCCATGAAGCGGCTAGGAGCTCCTCCGTCGCATTTTCCTGGCCAAGCAGCACCTTCCTGCAGAGCGCAGAGAGTGTACACACCACGAGGAAGCCAGTGGCTTGCCTGATCACTGAAGGCTGTGGCCCTGCCCCCAGGTGTGCAGGCTCTTTGAGTGGGAGAAATGGCATTGGTGGTCCTTGGAAGAGCATACAGGATGAGAGTGCACCTGACGTAAGAACAAAAAAATGGGAGAGTGAGTATTGTGAGTAGTGCGAGAGAGTGAACCACGTGTTGTATATCGTTTTTTAAAAGTTTGAGTAGAAATAGAGAAAAGGGCCCCCACAGAAGAGAGCAGTGACATCACAGTAGTAGTAGTGAGAAAGAATATTGAAGTGAAATGACCCTCGATAGAGGAGGGAGGGCAGTGCTGTTTAAAAGAGTGGGAAGTCCCGTAGCAGCAAGACTGTATACTCCGTCCCTATTTAAGGGGCGAGAGGAGGAAAAATAAACCACTTTGTATGTAATTGGTGATTTTGTTTTTTTGTTTTATGGATGGTTATAGAAGGGACATGTATTTAAGGTGAGAATAGTTTGGTGTGTGTGCGGAGAGTGGGGAAAGAATTTGGGGTGGAGAATGCATTGTGGGGGGTGGATTATTGTTGGTGGTTGTCGTGTGAAGATGCACGTACGTTTTGTGTTTCCATGTTGTGTCTTTTTGTGGTACACACAGGTGCATAGTTGGGTGGCAGTCCCTGAACACTTTTGTTGGAAAAGGTTTTTGTGGATTGTTGTGACAATTTGTTGTTGACCATTATGTCATTGTGACTTTTGTTGTTCAAAATGTGTATGCCGGTTGAGCACATGTGTAAGGAGCTCTCGAACTATAAGGAGAGGATTCTTAAACATCATAGTGAATGGGTGACAGGGACAGAAGGGAAGATGTTTACTGTGTGGCCTTCCGAAGGCACGCACAATAATGGAATTATTGTACATGCATTTGTTGTCAACACGCCCCTTCCCAGAGACACCACACGCGCGATCCAGGTCCCAATGCCGCTGCAGTCACTGGTCCTGCCCCTTCAGCAGAGATCACCTATTCGGCACAAGCTCAATGCCTGCGGAGCTCACAGCCACACCCAGACTCTGGACATATTATGTACAGCCTGCCAAAGGATATGTAAATCATCAGTATAAAAACCCTAAGTAGAACTAGAACCAAAATCATCATGGGGTGCTGCAATACCAAAGTTCAAAACCTGATTATAACAAAGTTAGAAAATAAAGCGCATAGGGATCTAGAGGCAGCTATCCAGAAGACAGAGGGGGTGCTGCACAGGTTAATGAAGATAAAGGAGAGGGGAGGGCCATGCCCAATGATAAATGCTGATAAATGGACAGCAGGGGAGATTCTGCTCAAATGAATAGTGTATGCACATTTTCTAAAATAAATGAGTGACATGAGTTTTTCTGGTCTTCATTCTCACTTGAGCTGAATGCGATAATAACAGCAAACAGTAGCACAATTTAGATGGTGTGAGCATTTGACTGCTCTAAACTAAGGGAGGGGTAACCATTCTCCTACATACAGATATATGTTTAAACCCTTCCACATTTGAGTCAGGTACCCCGAAAACAAATAAACAAGTGGAAGTACCCAACAGATGTACTAGTAACAGAACCTGCAAAGCTTTGATTATGAGTGAGAAGCTTCAGAGTGCGAGGGAGAACAGGAGGAGGACGAGAATGATTGGGTGTCAGAGGAAGAGCAGAGGGAGAGAACACTGTGGGGGGAAAGGCTCAGACCACGGCCAAACCAATGGCAGTAGCAAGGGGGAAGAACAGGGCAAACACACCTAAAAGAGGGAAGAAGGAGGACAACATTTCCCTTAATACAGGAAGGAATAGGGAGATCACAGTATGTGCCCTGGCGCACATGGATGAAAACAATCTGATAAAGACATTGTCCATGCTCGCCGAAGGAGCAGGGAAGTGGTTTTATGCATTAGAAAACAGATTGCAGGAGTCACCTTAGCAGTAGGAGACATGAAGAGCCCACTTGTTACTATATCAGGAGAGCAAACAAACCCAATCTGGGAGAAAGCAGGATACCGAGGAGTTTGACTAGAAAGTGACATACATGATAGGGCTCCATTTAATTATTGCAGTGCCCATGTCTGGGATGCTTTGAGAAGAACATACCCAGATAAACCTGACATAGAATCAATCATCGCCAGCACAATGAGACATGATGAAGACCCAGCATTGTACATTTATTCAATTCAGGAGATTTGGCAAGAAGAGACAGGGGAAGCCTGGGATAAAAGTATACCAATATGTTATCATATGCTATGCATAGGTCTTACAGTAGATGTACAGGGAGACTTAGACAAAATAGTGGGCATCGAAGAGAATGGATGGGGTGATATATAAGAGCATATAGTGAATTATTTTAAGCAGAAGCGCAAGAAAGAAAAGGAGAAAGAAGAACACGCATTGCAAGCATAGGCAAAGTTGGTGGCAAAAAAGTGACCAAAGGTAAGCATGGAAGGTATGTAGTTACTAATGCCACAGATGGGCGACATGAACAAGAACTGCCACAATGATGGGCAGGAGGCTCCGGGGATCGCAGAAAGGACACAGGAGGGGTGTAGGGAGCAAGGCGTAACTCCCAAAGAGGATGAGGAGGGGGGTTTTGAGGATTAAGATCACAATTTGTAGGGCCTTGTTGGTCAATTGGGAAAGTGGGACACATGGCATGGATTGTGAAAGCAGGCCTCCCATGCAATGTGTCCCACTTTCCCACATGACCAACAAGGCCCTACAAATTGTGATCTTAAGATTTTGCTACGAGATGCCAGCATATGCTGCATATACTCCAGCTCCTGCAGCAGTACCCAGACCCATGCATGCTTCAGGGTCCAGAAAAAATTCAGGCCCAGTGCAGATAACAGCCCCCACACAGGGACAGCACATACAGTATCCAATCCCAAATGTCATACAGAATGTCACACAGTAAGCGCCTTTCCAAGTTACCACATTGCCATGGGAACAGAATGCATTGCTGCGAGGAATGGTGATACACAACACAGGAGCAAGTATGGGAAGTTACTCTTTCCCCCTACGGGGGACGAACATGTACTCAAAACAGGACAGCCCACAGCGAACCCTGGCATGCCCAATCCTACCAATCACCCCGGACCTGGAAAAGTACCCAAGGTGGGAGGGAGGATAGGGGACAGGATGTTCACCTTCATAGTGGATACAGGGGCCACCATTTCCTCTATAAGGGAAGGGAGGTTTCCTTTAACAAACAGAAGCATGGAGATGCAGGGATTCTCTAGGGCAATTAACACAGTTTGGTTCACAGAAGACCTACCTATCACCGTAGGGATATGGAAAGTGTTAGCAGCATTATTAAACTTATTGGGAAGAGATCTCTTGAGTAAATTGAATATGACCATTTCATTCACAGAAAAAGGGATAGTGTGCTCCACAGCAGGCATGTTCTATACCAGAGCAGTGGCAGCAGTCCAAGTGCAATGCAGAACCAGCGTGGTTGGAGCATTACCCACGCACAAACAAATGTTCATTTTCACAGTGACTGGGCCTCTTTGTGGCATCGGCGGTAGCTGTGCCTGTATTACTTTTTTTTCTCGATCGGCTGTGAATTGGCAATTACTGGGTAATTACGGCCCTGCCGGACCCGGCAAGCACAACTCATAGTTTGCCAGTCCGAGAACTACGGTACCGGCAAGCTTACTGGTACCATAGTTCCAGGAGCGGCAAACTTATAATGAGGTCCACTGTCCTGATAGGATGGATTCCTGGGGTGCAAAACATGATATTGCCCCTGCCTGCAAAATATTTATTCAGACCAGCAGTCCCAGAGGAAAAGTCACCAGGATCAATTTTTACCCTACACATAGAGTCAGTGATCACCAGAAAATAATCATTTTAACAGGCACAGATGAAGAGGGAATAAAATGGTGCACAATGCTGTGCATCAACCCCTCCTTGCCATTAAGAGAAGAAACTGATGAGCGACTGTTGTCAGATATTGAAACCAAAGGTGAAATAGTGTTTGATATATGCATACGATGTCACATGGCAATACAACACAGAGAAATACCACAAACAGTATTGACTGCCACAGCACCACTATAACGGTTATATGAGGACATGGCAAAAGTGCCCAATCTTGTTTGGTGCGACAACCCACATAATGTAGCGCTAGTGAACAGCATAGGAGCAGTGAGAATCAAACTCAAGCCAGATGCAATACTTCCTAGAGTAAAACAATACCCACAATATTGATGAAGGCATATGCAATACCATCACTGCACTAGTTGAGCAAGGCCTCATAGTACCATCTGCTTCCCCATGTAACAAGGCTATCTCCCCAGTGAAAAAAAACAAAAGGGTCATAATGGAGGTTAATGCAAGATCTCTGCGCTTTAAGCAACATAGTGGAGGGAGAATATCCATTAGTGCTGAATCCAGTGTCAATATTATGCAATATCCCTGGCCTCAATGCTGTGTGGAAAGATCTAAGGGTCCTGCAAATAATGACACTGCAAAATCATATGGTGTTGGACCCCCTCACAGACATGGAAGGCGGAGTATGGAAAATGATTGAGGCAACATGCTGCACATACGTGCCCCCAAATGATAGAGGTAATGGGTCATTGAGTACAGCAATCAAAGCACTCCATATTCTGTGGACAGGTGTAGAAGCAGAAGGAGGAATCGCTAAAGAATCAGATTGAATGGCTGAAATGTTCTGGTGTTAGGGAGAATTCTCCAGAATGGCTAATTTCCCTTACCTACTGAGTCCCTCAGAAGCTTTGCTGGATTTCTAGGATTTATTTTTTTCACCTGGTAAGAGTGTGAGGCTTTTTCCCACTCTTACATGTGTTTTGCTGTGTGTGTTTTACAATATGTGTGATCATGGGCTGAGGAGCCTCACCTACTCCTCAGGCATCATCTTTTTACTGTGTGTTACACAGCACCTTCATTGCAGCGACACAGGGTTGTCTTTTAGACTCCCCACCTCTGACTCCATTTTCTGGGGCTGACTACTGTCCCCCAGAAAAGATAAAGTTGCCATTAACTTTATTTAGTCTCTTTAACCACAGACCCAGTACACCCCATCTTACATGGAGTATTGGAAAGGGTTAATCTTTATCCCTTTTTGTCTTTTTCTCTTGGAGCATTGTTTTGCTCCCTTTTCATCAAGACTTGGCTGGTGGCAGTGTTAACTACCCTATTTTTCCTACCACGGTTATCTTAATAAACCATGGTATTGTTTTAGGCTATCCTGGTAGCCTCGAACTGAAACCCTCTGGACCATATTGTTTTTAATATTGTTCCAGCTGGGTTTAGTCGCCATTTCTTTTTGAAAATGTCTTTCTCGTGCTTGTCTCTACGCACCAAACCAGGTTTGGTTCCTTTGTTCGCCGTCTTTTCGCGGGCTTCTGCACAGAAGCCCTCCTCTTGTTGTTTTGCTCTGCTGCTGGTTTCTTCCCTAGGTAGTGCAGGACACTCCAGTCTTCCTACTTCTTGTCAGTCTAAAAGTCGCTTCAGGAACAGTGAGCCTGCAGGAACTACCAGGAACGTCTGCCTCAGCTACAGCTTCTTCTCAGTTTTAAGATACTGTGCAAATCCCGTTGTTCGTTTCGTTCAGCCGGGGGGAGAGTGTGTGAAATCTTTCTCCAATCCGAGGGTTTGTCCTTCTCTTCTCTTTGAACTAACTTTTCTACCGACCAACTTCTTCCAGAACTCATGGCACAAACTTTACCGTGAACTATCCTGAACAGTGTGATCTTGAGAAAAAGACTTTTGTCCTATTGACTTTGGCCCTAAGCCTTTTTTTTACCTGATTTTATCACTGTAGTTCCTCTTGCTCAATTGCCCTCAGTACTTACCTGTTGGTGTGGTTCAATTTCTATTAACTTTGTCTTTCCCTCCCTTTTAAATTGCTGGAATGCCATTTTGCTCCCACTTCATTTTGTGAGCTTAACTTGTCTGGAATTTATTGGGAGTGGTGTGATGTATTAAGAGTGTGATTTTTAAACTGCTTTACTTTAGTGAAATGTTATACAACTGATGTGTAAATAAATGTATATTCTTTTACTCAGAAACCTTGAGGCAGTGTTTGTTTGAATCATAGTAATTGCTGTCCTTTGTGTAACTATTTGATACTGCTCACTTACTCTTGAGATAAGTCTGGCTGCTCAGCCATCGCTACCACTTTACTGTGTAGTACAGGCTTGTACCGAAGGTGAATTTGTACTGTCACTTGTAGTCTTAATTGTGTGTGGTGTTCCCAAAGGGTACTGCATATAATTCTGCCTAACATCTGTTTGCCAAACTGGTAAACAAACATAATGCAAAATATTGTTCCCCTTTCTTGTCCTCCTGATTTTGATTTGGGGCCTGTATCAAATAATAACAGTTTGTTGTGTGTACCAAGGAAACAAAGTAAGACTACTAGCAGTTAAACCAGGAAATACCACTTCTCCTTGTAAAGATGAAAACACCAAGACAGATGAGGTGGTAGTAAAAGCAAAGCCAAAGATGGCCTGAATTGAGCACCAAATAGGCCCACCAGGAAGCCTTTGGACACCACACCACAGATCCAGAAAATTACATTGAACACTGTGTAGATCCCACAGTAGATGGAGATTGTAGCTTCCTAGGATGTAGTCTGTGTGATTATGCAAAGAGGGGGGGGGATAAATATAAGCAGGATATGGATCCCCAAAGTTATTTGTTATTGGGCAATAGAGCAAGAATTGAGGGACAAGAAGTTTATGAAAGAGTTTGTTCTAGAAGGAACACAAGGGGGAATGTTGAGATTCAAGTCCAATGCGCCAAATGTGAGAGGAAGTACAAGTTAAGGAACCAAATAGAGGACCAGTCACCTTCCTATTTCGCACAACCTATATGCCTTAAGTGAAGCTGACAAAGGGATAGAAGAATTTCTGAGAACAGTCAATGGTGAAATACAAATTAGACACTTAACAAACAACTAACATTGAGAGTGCAAACTGTGTACAGTAAGAATCGGTAGAGAAGAAGGTTGGGTTCTAGGTAATGAACACTCCTCTGCTGAGCTCAGTGAGTAGTTTCCTTGGATTTTATCAGGTTCTACAAGATCACAGGTTGGAAGAGGTAAACCCAATACCTCTTGAGTAAGGAGTTTATCGAGACGTCCTGGTTACCTTGCAAGAAGAGTATTAGGACCCTTTTGAGATAAAAGGATCTTTACGCGTTTTAAGCTGTGGTTTTTACAAGTGTGTTTTTATTTACATTGAAACATAGTCTAGACACATTGCTTGCAAAGAGAAGGTCAGCCGACACGTGTTTCAACCCCGGAGGGTCTTTATCAAGGCAGATTGGTAAGGTGAAAGGGATCAATTCCGTGAATTTTCTTATGCCAATGGCAGAAGTCATCCAATATGCTACCGGTCATTTAGGCTGATGCCTGTTGGTTCTGCTCGTCTGTCTGGTGGCCTGTGTACAGTAAGATAGGAGGCAACTAACATGTAACAGCACAATAGACATAGGGTACACTTAAAAGTAAGAGGAGACACATGGCATTTCCTATTGAGGAAATAATAGGCAGAACAATATACTAGACACTAGTTAGAGAGATAGTAGGGACCATATAGAAATTCATATTGGTAAGGTAACAGAAACAGCCGGAGTGTGTGCCATTCCATATAAAATGCATTTTCAGAATCAGCCCTCTACAGTATTTAGAAAACTGGGCCGCAGCGAAACATTCACACTTTCAGTGGTCAAATACAGTTAATTCCTGCTTGTCTCAGACACTGCAAAAAACAAGGTTAGACTCAATGAGGGAAGAGGCGATAAACAGCACAGGGATTGGCTAGGGGCAGAGAGTGTAACAAATAATGTTCTTACACAATCACTTTAAAACTAACGAGATGAAGGCCACAGTTTGGTGAGAAGAAGGTACGTGTACAAGATGAAGTTGATCAGGCAGAAGACACACTGCCCCCTGATGGAAAACATTCACCTACGAGTAGAGTACCAGGAGTACTTCGACTAAGAATATAAAAAAACAAATATTCATGACCTTAGAAGTAAGGAGATGCTGTCAGTTAAACAGTCACAAGGCTGAGAATGGTCAGATGGTGCCAACCTTTGGGTCCAATGAGAAAGTGATGATGTATTCTTTTATGTTGCCACACTGTCTACACCTCACAAAGCAATTGGTCAATTAAGCTGAAAGAAGCCCACCCAGGAACACTTGAGATGGAACAGTCAATGAAAAGTAAGTTGTATGTTTCAAAATGTTAGAATGCCAATTGTCCAATTACAGATGGACACGTTGGATAACCCCATTATTAAATCGTTGTCAAGAGGAAGTCTTTAGCATCTCACGAGGAATAGGATAGGCCAATAGGGCTAGGTATTGTATATATTCCCATAGGGGACAGCAGACACTGTCCAATCATTGATTGTGAATTTACATGTATCTTGAAACAAAGTTATGAAACATGACATCACTCCTCCCTATAAAAGCCGCCATTTAATGATTACATGTTGAATGATTTTTGGATTATTCACAGCCGAGGCTGCATGTAAGAAAGTTTTGTTTTTCCTCCTTCTCATGCACTTTTATTGGCTCGTTGTATTGTTTGTACATCCAGGTTTTTGGGCCTACCTTATTAGGTCATAATCTAACAACCCATACAATGACAAGTAAAGGAAGGAGGACAGCAGAGTACTGAAATCCTTATGCTTTTATGTTGCTTTCATAACAAATGATTATCAGGGAGGATCTCAGAGGTTACAAAGAAAAAAGCACATGCCTGAGATGCCATGTTAAAGTGAAATGCCTGAAGATATATGTTTTGTTGTACTTGTATTCATGCTTTAAAAGTGACATGATTGAGTTGTCTGTTGCTTGCTGATGAGATTGAATTTATAAAGTGCCTGAATGTGAAAGTCTGTGGTGGGCCTTATTGTGTCTGGGGCCTGTCCTTTTTCTTGAATCTAGAGGTAAATGGCCATTATGAATGAAAGGGACAGTACTGAGCATAACAATGCATAGCTAAGGTGCAGAGGTATAATAAGAGTGGCAGAAAGGAAGATTCAGGCTATTTCTTCCAACAATCCCCACCAGTTTGGGTGGCTGGTGGAATGTGGTCTCATTGCTTACTTTATTGTAATTCTTTGTTGCTGTGTGACGACGGCAAATTGCTTCAGAAGTCGGTGTAGCTTACTGCATGCCATTCTCTGTACTTTCTCTTATTTTTCATCCTTCGCTCTCTGCTCCTGGGGAAAGTCCCAAGAGAATAGGATTTATTTACTTTGAAGAACATTGGAGGTGCACTCATAAAGGTCCCAGAGTGGGCTGACAGTCATTTAATTCATTTCCTATCTCCCCTACACACTCATGGGAGGTGCAAACCTCTCAGGAGGCCAGGGTTGGCTCATTTAATTTTCTTTTTCCTCTTAGCATGTTCCCACAAATTAGGTCGACATTGCGTTCATTTAAAATGCATTAGAGGCACCTGCTAGGCAGAATCATATGCAGTACACTTAGGGAACACTACATACGATTAGGACTACAAGTGATAGTACAATTTCACCTTTGGTACATGCCTGTACTACACAGTAAAATGGTAGCGATGGCTGAGCAGCCAGACGTATCTCAAGAGCAGATGAGCAGTACTAGGGATACACAAAGGACTACAATTACCGTGAGTCAAGCAAACACTGACAAGGTTACTGGTTAAAAAATATAAGTATATTTATTTTCAAACCATCTGTTCACAAAAACACTTCACTTCTATTAAATAAAACCACACGCTAAATATACTGCACACAACCAATTCCTCTTGTTCAGGTCAATTCAAGGTAAGTACATTAGGATTTGACAGACTGGTGTTTTGAAACAAAGATGTTACCGTGGGTTAATACGCGATTACTTTTTGACAGTAATGACATTCGGTCTTACGAAAGAAAAGCGTACCCGCAGGAAGAAATGAACCATCGTCAAACACACTTTGCACAAAGAATTAAAAAAAGGAAATAGTGGATAAAAATCATAGGCAATACTTTTGTCAAGGCAATAGGATCAGAGGATGTGTTCTAAGAGGCAGATAAAAGTCAATAGGCCTGCGCCAGTGTCAAATGGAGCGTGGCTCTGTTGTCGAGGATCACACGGTGAGAACAGTTCAAGATTAACGTTGCCAGGAGTACTGGATATTGTCAAAGGGAGGCAAAAGTTATAAGACGGAAGGAGGAAAGGACAAGCCTTAGGAAAGGAAAAGGGTTCACCCCAATTCCTCAATGTCAGACAGAGAGAACGACCAAATGGACACAGTACCTTATTCGGATGAAGAAAGCTGGTGCTATGGCAGTTGTTCCTGGTAGTTCCTGCAGACTCACGGTTCCTGGAGCTTCAGTCATGG
This sequence comes from Ambystoma mexicanum, assembly GCF_040938575.1. NCBI lineage: Eukaryota > Metazoa > Chordata > Amphibia > Caudata > Ambystomatidae > Ambystoma > Ambystoma mexicanum. The sequence continues at coordinate 714,585,752 of NC_090931.1, forward strand.
GGACAAGAAGGAGGACATCTGGAGCAATCTGCACTACCCATGGACGAGGACAGCGGCAGCAAAGCAACAAAGAATAAAAGGAGCGCTCCTTAAAAACAGGAGAGGGCTCTTCTGATGGCTATCCGGACCACTAGAGCTCAGTGCAGTGATTTCGCCCCTGTAGAGGATTCTCTGGCTATAGAAGGTGAGCAGTTGATCCCACCAGGCTCAAGGGAAGAAGACTCCGGACTGGATCTTCTCTGTCGTTGAAGGGTAGATAGCTCAGGACTGCAGCAGGGCTTCCCCGGGATCCGGGAGTTGCAGCAGCCGTCTTTTTCTCCACTTCTCTTCAGTTCTTGTAGTTCCAGTGGCGACTCTGGCGACTCTGTCTTCCAGCCCAAGAGTACTGCCTTTTATGCCAAAATCCACCTCAGCCAATGGGCACAAAGTGTGACTTGGGTCTCCAAGGAGACCCTGTGTAGGAGGTTACTATACCCCTCCCTCGCATTCAGCCCAGCTAGACACCCAGACGCCAAAGGAGGGCTTCTTCGCAGAAGCCCACCAAAGGACAGCGAACAAGGAAACTAAACCTGGTTTGGCGCGAAAAGCAAACAACAAGAAAGACCTTTCCAACACAAAATGGCAAAAAACCACGCTAGGACCCAAAATAGAAATGATATGGGATAGCAGGTTTTATGTTCACGTCTGTCACCACAGTCAGAACATTAGCACGGGAATGCATGTAAAAATGATAGTTACCACTGCCACCAGCCATGTCGAGTCGGGAAAGGGGGACACAAAGTGCCCCTTGAGGTACAGAAGGACAGGGGAAAGATATTCCCCTCCAGTACTCCATTGTAAGATGGTTTGTACAAGATCTGTATTTAAAAGGACTAGTAAAGCCAATTGTGACTTTACATGTTTCTGGGGGACAGTAGTCATCCCCAGAAAATGAGTTCACTAGGGAAGTATAAAAGACATCCCTGTGTGACTGCACTAAAGGTGCTGTTTGACACATACGCAAAAAAAGAGGATGCCTGTGGAGTTGGTGACATTCCATAGCCCATGAGCACAAAAAGTACAACACACACAACAAATACACTGTAAGCGTGGGAAAAAGGCTCACACTCTTACCAGGTGGAAAAAATAAACCCCAGAAATCCAGCAAAGCTGCTGAGGGACTCACTAGGTAAGGGAAATTAGCAATACATGAGAATTCTCCCTAACACTCGCCCCCCCCCCCCCAGACTAAGGGACAGGAGGGTTTAATCCACTCCTGGATGGATCTCTTACCTCTAGGCAATTAAAAACATCCTAGAGAGACCATCAGCATTTTGGCGGTGACTTCCTGCTCTGTGCTCAATGGTAAAATCAAACACTTGCAGGCAGATTGACCATCTTAGTAGTTTAGGGGTTTCCCCTTTCATTTGCATCAGCCATCTCAAGGGTTGGTGGTCAGTCTCAATAATGAAAGTAAACCCATACAAGTATGGTCTAAACTTCTTTAGTGACCACACAATAGCAAAACATGCATGTTCTATTGTTGCCCACCTTGTCTCAGGATCCTTTAACTTCCTGCTGATGAAACAAATGGGATATTCCCTGCCTTTCTCATCCAGTTGACTAAGGACTGCACCTATACCTGTATTTGAAGCATCCGTTTGCACAATGAAGGGTTTGTGGTAGTCAGGACTGGAGCTTGACAAATGGCTTTCTTCAGGCCTTCAAAGGCTTGAGTGCACTCTTCATTCCATCTGACCTTTTTAGGAAATTTGGGAGAGGAGATAACATTCAGGGGAGAAGCTATGGTCCCATAGTTCTCTATGAAGTTCCTGTAGTACTCAGTGAGACCTAGGAAGGCTCTCACTTGGGTTTGAGTAGTAGGGGTAGCCCAGTCTTGTACAGCCTGTACTTTGCTAGGCAATAGCCTCATTTCACCTCCTCGTACCTCATGTCCAAGGTAGACCACTTGACTCTGACCAATTTGACATTTACATGTTTCTGGGGGACAGTAGTCATCCCTAGAAATTGAGTTTACTAGGGAAGTATAAAAGACATCCCTGTGTCACTGCACTAAAGGTGCTGTTTGACACATAAGCAAAAAAGAGGATGCCTGTGGAGTTGGTGACATTCCATAGCCCATGAGCACAAAAAGTACACTGTGAGAGTGGGAAAAAGGCTCACACTCTTACCAGGTGGAAAAAATAAACCTCTAGAAATCCAGCAAAGCTGCTGAGGGACTCACTAGGTAAGGGAAATTAGCCATTAATGAGAATTTTCCCTAACAGTAACTGCATATGTGAGGCCAGGTTCTCAATTTCTTTTAATCTTTTCTCCTCACTCTGGCCAAGACGCTCTTTGACAATGAGTTATTTTTTCATCAAATATATTCCGGTTAGCCACTCATTAAGTGAGCTTGGGGCAGGCATTTTAAATCTTTTTCCACATGTATTTAATCATTATAATAGGTCCTTGATCCTGTGAGCAACACATACAGACTGGAGAGTTATTTTGTATGTGTCTGCAGGTGCAGTTTATATCCGGAGCTGCACATGACCTTTCCCCAATCCCACAGTGCTCTCTCTTTTACTTATGGAAGCACCAGGGGCAACATCATTATTTGTATTTCTTTTTCTTTCTGTCCCTAATTGGATAGTGTGCAGGACGGGCTTGTTGCATCTTTCCAGATCTGGATCCAAGGGCCAGGAGAAGATTCTTCTTTGGTGGGCCCTGCAGCATTAGAGGGCCGATTTCTCACAACCCATCTGCTGGTTAAAAAGTGAGCAGCCCTTCACTGCTCTGCTATGATACCTCTCTCAAGGCTTAGCAGAGGACCATGGCGTGACACTATCAATAGTCCTCATCTCTTTCCTTCTTCACAGCATCACTGAAAGCACTACTCAGGTGACAGGCAGCATACATATTTTCCTAGGCGCTCACCGGAATGTCTTCTCCCCAGAAACGGGGAGACACCCCAACCAGGCCCCGGAAAAATGGTTCATGCAGACTTCCCTGCCCCTGAAGTAGCTGCATGTGGCAACATCCCCTTGAGGGCTCCAGATCCCGTCAGGATCTTAATCCCCAAAAATGGCAGGTCTGAGCTTTTATGTGGCCAGCAGGGTCATGCCAATGTCTTCTGTTGCTTGGTCTAACAACCCTCCTCTTAGAAGGGTTTTCATAAATCAGCACATCCGTGGAAAATAAAAATACTACTGTAGTAAAATATGTATATTTTATCAATGGTACAGTCCAGCTCTTCTGGGCTGTACCTAGATGGACTGTCCCTCGACGTGTGTTTCATAAGGGAAATTTCAAATACCCACAGTGGTTACAGTGCGGGACAGAGCACTGTTGTAGCAGGTATCTAGAAGCTTCCCTTCAGGATGGTCATGCTACCAGTGCTCCACTGGAGCCAGCTGGTGCCCTACTCTGCAGGCTTTTAACATAGCCACACTGATTGATCCTGCAATGCTAATTCTTCTGCAGATTGGACCCAGTGCCAGGTAGGGTGCTGCACACCACACAACTGAGGCCAGGGGGCCCTAAGCATCAATGTAGCACTCTTTGAGGAGAAAGGCCATGGCACACCTGAACACTGGCCGGGGCTTCAAAACTGTGACATGCTCCCTGTGGATGGGAGTCCTGTGGATGTCACTGCTGCCGGCCCACCTCTCTCTGCTTGCTGGCCCCACAGTCCTGCATCTTCACCCAGGCTGCTGCTGGCAGATGTGGTCTAGGACTTCTCCTGCAGCAGCCTCTGCTTCTCTTTTTTACCACATGAAGCCTGGGCTACTGGACTTCCTGGCCGGCACACTCCCCAGCCTGTAAGGGAGCTACCCAGCTGCTTCCTATAGAGCACTTTGCTTTCAAGGTTCAGTGAAGAATTTAAAGGGAAATGACATCAGGCAGCCCTGGCCAGACTGAAAGTAGATGAGACCTAGGCCAATGAGCCTTCGGTGTGGTCTGCACACCCTATTTCCCACAATGGGTTTGCTTAAGGTAATCAAAAAGAAAAAGCAACTTGCAAATTGGGATTTCAAATAAAAACATTCGTAATTCGTGGTGATTTTCAAGTTTTGGTGTTTTAATTCAATTAAATTCAAGTGCAGTTGCAAAAAGATGCCAATGCGTTTCAGACTAAAAAGCGTCCTTTATCAGTGCCATTTCTGCACCTGATCATCAATAATTATTTACATGTTGCCGCGAAAGTAATATGAACAAGCAAAAAAACAGAAAACAGAAAAACAAAAAGGCATCATATAAACAGAGCAGGGTTATTCATGTAGTGGTCAGCAATACGAGTCAGTCGGAGAAACAATTGCATTTCATCAAGTATTATAACAAATGATAATGTAAACAATTCCTTTTGGGGTATGCAGTTTAGTAATTGAATGGCCACAGGACAGATAAGTACAGTACGTAAATATAATTTTGAGAACATGTAGGAGAACAAAAAGAGAAACTTACAGGAGAACCTTGGGTCACTTTGCTTGCTCTGTTACAGTCGGTCTCATTAAAACCTTTAACAATAACATACATACCATAATTCCACATGTGATATTAGTTATTTGTATTGTGTAATTTTGATGATGTATCTCTGTGTAATCTGTCCCTTTTACCGTGGAGATGGTGACGTGTGGGAATGAGGCATTCAATGGGTGCCTAATTTACAGGGTAGCCACATGTCTTTATTGTTCCATTTTACCAGTGACTGATGTCCTTCAATGTTTAGGGTGAAGTGCCGCGTGTACTGGTGAGGTAGTAATATTGCATCTATTCGCTTCATTATGCTCGTGCTCCATGTGATTTAAAAATCAAATAGACATGACTGACCTATCTGTTGTTGCCGTCGTGCACAGAACTGCCTGCATTGTGCACTACCTGAAAGTTATGAAAACACTATTAAAGTAATTCATGTTTAAATATCTCTAAGTCAATTCTCTTGGTAGACGTAATATGCTGCAACAATGTTTAATTGGGTGCATTCTGTCTGGCATCGGTGCAGCGAAAACTTTGCAGTCCGGTACGACTCGTCGAAACTCCTGGTGCTATGGTTGCCACAGCCTGCCTTGCCTGGCAAGATAGCTGTCCATCTGGGACGCTAGCCACCATATTGGAGAGGGTATCTCGAGTGAAGAAACTGCATACAAGTGCTTGTGCTGTCACGCACATAACTCCTTGGAGATGCTGATCGAATGTCTATGTTTAAAATGACCTATGTGAATATTAAAGTCATGTGTACTCAATATATTGTCATTCCTGGCTCATCTGTGTGGTGAATTACGAGTCCACTGTCTGGCTCTTGGTCTCACCTCCTTGATGTGACGATCCATGTGTGGTTGACCTTAGGGATCTAATCTTCACAACCTTTTACCACCCACTTCTACCTCTGTTAAAGGTATCTGTTGATCTTGCTCATCTCCACTCATTGTGCTATGTTGCAAGTCAGTAATTATTGTGGCTAATGCTAATGTTTACCCCTCTTGATTGGGCCAGTTGCTGTGTTGCACTGACCTTGTGTAACTAACTAATGTTGCATGAGGCAATCAAGACATCAACATGATGTTGCTGGATGTCCCTTCTCTCATTGGGCTATTGTTAAAGAAGCCTTTGCCTACCTTGATGTGTATATTCCCAACGTTTGTATGTAAAGATTGATATCTCACTGATAGAGGCCTTCCTTGTACATTCTAATAATTTAATAATGCTTTGTGCATGTTCACACAGTGACACTTGTATCTCATGCAACTTGTAGAGGCTCAGTTGTGTGTAGATTAATCTAATGAGGTCTATTACCAAAAAAGCTCCTTATAGCCATAAAATGATAACATTAGTGTGCAAAAATAATTTTTAGCTTGAATAATTACTGTAATGTTATCAGGACGATTTCAGGAACATTTTCATTGCCTTTCAATCCCCGGATAGCTATCTCTCGAGTAATAACTTTGCTGTAGGTGGGGGCGTGGCTTGGAAGCCATGTGAGAGGACGCGCTCTTGGAAGAGCTCCTGAAGATCCTGCATTTATCCTGTGTAAAAGTGCATTGAGACTAACTTTCGCGAGTCAGGAACGAAGGAACCCGTCCATGAATGTATGCTGCATAAATATTGAGGAGCTGAATCCTTCGTAAGCCCGGCAACAACAGAAAAATTGCGATCGAAGATCCGGGAGTCACGGCCCGGACGGAGGGAAGATGGCGGCCATGCCGGACAACGGAGGAGATACATGCGGGGCGATGAAGAGGCATTCTCGTAGTGATCGGTGGCAAAGTAAGCTGTGAAGTGTGAGAATGGCCTCTGGGAGAGAACCGGCGAGTCTCGGTGGGCACCGATTACTTATCACGGGCTTTGGACAGTGACGGTCAGTGGTCGGCACTAGGACCCACCCGAGCTGACCACCCGCCTTGGGTGCCGGAGCATCGCGTGCTGGTCAAGCGGCAGCCTTGGGACGGAGGGCCCACATTGTGTAGGAACTCGCTGGTAGGGACCCAGTCGAGTGGCGGAAGGAGTGACTGCGGAGGTACACTTGGTGCGGGAGAAGCGACTCGCTCCATTGCGAGCGGAAGGTGGGCTCCTCTCTCCCGGGGTGGGGGTGAGGCGGGAGTGTACGGGCCCGCGACATACAGTGGTGGTGGAATGGCGAATAAATCCGTCAGACAGAAAGTGAAACAACCCACATTGGATGAGTTTACCAAGACACCACCAGGCCCAGAAAGTGCTCGGAGCAAGGAGAAGCCATCTGCAGGCGGCATGGCCGCCGCTAGCCCAAATCAGGACGTGTTAGTTGCGCTCGCAGAATTGAAAGCGGATTTGAAAACCGCTTGGGAAGCCAAGCTCGAAATGGTGGTGGCGGACCTGAAAACAGTGCTTGACCTCAAAGTGGGAGAAGTTCGGGAGGAGGTGAACCTACTTCGACAAGATGTGAGGACTCTGTCGGAGCGCACGGAGAGCCTGGAAAAGGAGGGGAGCGCCAACACGGCAGATTGCGCCTCACACAAGGCCGACCTGCATGTCTTGGAACAGAAAGTGCGCAACCTGGAGAACAGGGCCGAAGAAGCAGAAGGGCGCGCCCGGAGGAATAATATCCGTGTAGTGGGCATCCCGGAAGGATTGGAGGGTCACAACCCCACGGACTTCATTGAGAATATGTTGCTCCAAGAGATCACTGGGGGAGTGCTGTCGCAGGGTTTTGCGGTGGAGCGAGCGCATAGAGCATTGGCCAGGAGGCCTCCGCCGGGCGGTCCGCCCAGGCCAATGATAGCCAAAATCCTTAACTACCGAGACAGAGAGAGGATTTTGGAGCATTTTCGCAAAGGAGGAACCATCAAGAGGGGGGAGGCCACCATAACGGCCTACCCAGACTACACCATGATGGTGCAGAGGAGTCGGATGAACTTTGCAGCGGTCAAAAGGAGACTTAGAGAGGCGGGGAAGAAGTATATGCTCCTCTACCCGGCCAAATTGAAGGTGATCCACAACAACAGATCCTTGTTTTTCGAGTCGCCTGAGGAAGCCATGGGTTGGTTGGACATGCAGGGCAGCCCCCAGGAGCCGGAGGTCCAGGCTGATGAAGGTGGCAATAAGAGTTAAGTGCGCTACGACGATAAAGAGTGCAGCCAGAAGACTATGGGACTTGAATATGGTTACTGTTATGGCCGGGGGAGGTCGGGCCTGGAACTGAATGATCAATGCACTGTTTGCACCGTACCTGTGGTTATACGAAGGAGCCTTTCGGGGCTAGTCCATTCACCCCCATTTAGTGTTTTTTAGTTAAGTGGCCGTTAGGGCGACTTTACCCTACTGGGCTCTGTGTGTAACAGCCAGAACTAGATGTGGGGGGGCCTGAGTTCCCGAGGTGGAGCTGGGCAACAGTTGGGGAGGGTGTTGGGGGGACGGGTGGGGGGAATGGGGGGTGCGGGGAAAGTTGGGGTGTACATAGCGTTGGGGAGTTTAAGTTTGACCGCGAGCCCTGGGAGTACATTTTGGATGAGATATCTGGACGGCACGGATGAGCGGGGTGGGTTGGGGGGGAGTGGGCAGGATACCAGTGAATTATGGGGGAGCTAAAATTGCTAACATGGAACGTCAGGGGTCTCAATAGCTATCTAAAACGGAATAAAGTCATGCTATACTTGAGAAGGCAAAAGATAGACATCGCATTGTTGCAAGAAACGCATTTGACCCGAGATAAACTGGAGCTGGTAAAGAAAAAGTGGGGTGGAACGGTGGTGGGATCCACGTACTCGGCTTATGCCAGAGGTGTACTGATCTGGGTGGCGCCACATGTCCCGTTTCAACTGAGGCAGGAAATCTTGGATACTGAGGGGCGCCTGGCTATGGTAAGAGGGGCAATCGAGAATAAAGAGATGTGTGTAGTGAACACGTATGCCCCGAACCAGGGCACGGCAGAGTACTATCGGACTATGAGTGCCAGCCTGAGCTGGTGTGTTGGGAGTGCGGTGTTCTGGGGAGGGGATTTTAACTGTGTGTTGGAGCCGGGGATGGATAGATCCGACGATAAAGTGACTAGGCCCGCCCCGGCAGCCCGGGCGCTGCGGACGCTGCTGCGAGACTTCGAGCTCGAGGATGTGTGGAGGACTAAGCACCCCAATGTGAGACAGTACTCACACTACTCGGCCCCGCAGCAGTTGCACACCAGGCTTGATTATATCTTTGCCACATCGGATGTCTTGACAGAGGTGTCCAGGGCGGAATATAAAGCGAGGGTCCTATCGGACCACTCGCCATTGGTGGTGGGTTGGCAATATGGCCGCCCCAGAGCGCGGATCCCGACGTGGCGTCTGCGCGCAGAGGCGCTTAAAGACCAGGTTTTCAGGGAAGATATGCGGGAGGAAATAGCTAGTTATTTCGATACCAATACTGGCAGCGTTGATTCGGCGGGAACTCTGTGGGAGGCTTTTAAGGTTGTGATGCGAGGGGTGGCGATTGCCAAATCGAAAGGCTTGCAGAATGGGGTCCTGGTTGATTTACAGAGGGCAGAAAGCCAGTTGGAACGGGCGTTGAAGAGCGAGCCCATAGACAACGAGCTGGTGCTTAAACTGCAACAGCAGTGTACGGAACATTGGGGGAGGCTCTGTAACCTAAACTATAAAAAATATATTGAGAGACAACACGCGGGAGGAGACAAAACGGGCCGTCTCCTGGCATGGCTATATAAGAAAGAAACCCCGAGACCCCCGATTAGGACGATTACTAGAGAGGATGGGAAGCAGATAGATACCCAAGAGGGCATAAACGAACAATTTGTGAATTACTATAGGGAATTGTACGGGGATCCGGGTGGCGGTGACCGGGAGGATATGCTGGAGACCCTGCAAGATATTGGGCTGCCCAGGATAAGCACGGAAGAAAGAGAGGAATTAGATGCCCCGATAACATTGGAGGAGTTGGAGGCGGTTGTCCGGCAACTACCCACTAGTAAGACCCCAGGGACGGACGGCCTGCCCAGCGAATTTTACAAAACCTTTGGAGCGGAAGTGCTCCCCCCGATGCTTGATATGCTCAATGAGGCGTTCGAGACGGGGAGGTTGCCGGAATCGCTCAGAGAGGCGGTCATTGTACCGCTCCCTAAGCCCAATAAACCCAGGCATAGTTGTGGGTCGTACAGGCCAGTATCTATGCTGAATCAGGACAGCAAGATACTAACGGCTGTCCTGGCAAACAGACTGCGGAGGGTGATAGGCAAACTGGTACACCCGGACCAAACAGGGTATGTCCCGGGGAGGAATATTACCCAAAACCACAGACGCCTCCACCGGGTGATAGAGATGGGATCCATTAGCGACGGGGAAATGGCGATAGTGTCGTTGGATGCTGTAAAGGCCTTCGATTCGGTTAATTGGGGGTGGCTGCTGACGGCCTTGAGAGAATACGGACTGGGTCCAAGATACGTTAGATGGGCGGAGCTGCTGTATAGTGCTCCACTGGCCAGGGTCCGGACGGGGGCAATCATATCCGAGAGATGGCAACTCAGCAGAGGCACTAGACAGGGGTGTCCTTGGTCCCCGATGCTGTATATCCTGGCCCTGGAACCCCTGGCACTGTACCTGCGGCAGCAGTACGACATTGTGGGTATTGAGATTGGGAGGGAAAAGCATCTGATATCCCTGTATGCGGACGACTTGTTATTGTACCTGAGTCATCCGGAGGAGAATTTACAGTATATCCTGGACGTGATGGGGAGATATGCGAGGTTGTCAGGCATAGCGGTCAACCCCCAGAAGTCGAACATTTTCCCATTGGGCTGCTATACGGGTGTCCCCATAGAGAGGCTGCCGGTGCTACAGGTGCCCTGGGCAGTTAACACGTTTCGTTACCTGGGAATAGATGTCTACCACACGGTAGAGAAAGAACATAAGTGTAACACTGAGATGGCTGTTGAGAAGATACGCGCATGCATGAGTTTCTGGCAGAAGTTGCCCCTGGCGATGATGGGGCGTGGAGCAATGATTAAAATGGTGGTTCTGCCTAGGCTGCTACACTACTTTAGTAACATCCCATATATGATCCCTAAGGGTTTTTTTGCTAAAATAAATGGGGTTTGCAGAGAGTTCCTGTGGCATGGCACTCGAAACAGGGTAGCACTCTGGAAGTTGCAGAACTCTCATGAAAAAGGGGGAGTTAGACTCCCAAACTTTGAGGCTTATTACATAGCGAGCCAACTACAGTTTGTATCCAAATGGCTTTCCGACGAAGAGACCCCAGAACTTAGATTATTCGGGCATGATTGTGCCCCATTTTTCCTGAAGGAAGTCATTTGGTTGCCAGAAACTGTTACGAGAAAGTACCCGGCGATGGTGAGGCTGGGATGGAAGATGTGGAGACGAGCATGCAAACTGATGGGAGACCCACTCCCGTGTTCTCCGCAGATTCCACTAGTTGCCCTGGCGGGGGTAGACGGACAGCTGAGGGGGATTATTAGGACCTATTGGGAATCTGTGGGGTTGGTGACATTGGGTGATGTGTGGCAGGAGGGTGCCATCAGAGCGTTTGAGGAACTTAGCGGGGAGGTTGGATTACATGGAGGCCAATATGTAACATACCACAGATTGGGGAGGAAAATTCGGGAACTATGGCCTGAATTTACCTTGGCAGACGAATCGGAGGTTACGCTGGAAGGGATATACGACACGACGGAAGGGGGACATGAGATCTCTAGGTTGTATGAGATGGTGATGTTGAAGGTTGGGAAGGAATTGACAGGCCTACGATCGGAATGGGAGTGCGAGGTGGGGACCCAGATGGGAGATGGGATGTGGGAACGGGCTCTAAGATACCACAGGAAAGTATCTCGAAATGCCAGACTGCAGCAGGTACAGCTATATGTCACGCACAGAGCGTATATGACCCCACTGCGGATATCCAAATTCCGGAATGCGGGCAGACAGGCGTGCCCTAAATGCGACGAAGAAAATGCGGACATGACGCATATGTTCTGGGCATGCCCAGTGATCGAGGGGTTCTGGAGGGAGGTGGCGCGCAAGCTAGGAGAGAAAGGGGTCACGCTTGCCATAGACACCGCCTGGGCATGCCTGCTGGGTGGGTTTTCCAGACCTAGGAAGCAGAAACATGTGTGTAAACTGAAAGACTTGGCGTATGTGCTGGCCAAACGGAGAATAGCCATGGGCTGGAAAAAATGTAGCAAGCCACGGGTTGAGGTGTGGTGGAATGACCTACAGAAATGGGCGGAGGCCGAGACAGCAGTGTGGCAGGAGGCGAGTTGTATGTCTTGGGAGGAGGAACTGGCCTCTTTGATGGCATGGAGGACTTTGATATCTTGCATATTTGGGACAGGGATGGCTTCGGGAGGGTCGGATGACAACGAGGCCCGCTCATGTGCGGCAGATACGGAATGTGACATGGAAACTGGCTCGCGAGGGGGGAGGGATCAGGGAGGTAGTGCGCACTAATGATTAAATGCTTTATTGTAATATTGTTAATTGCACTACGGTTTGGTTTGTATTGTTGTTTGTGTTGAAAAATCAATAAACTTTTTTAAAAAAAAAAAAAAAAAAAAAAACTTTGCTGTAGGTTTTCTGTTGACTGATCATAGAAAACAGTTCAAGTCCCATTCTTCATTCATACGTTTGGTGCTAGAATGTCTAGTCGATCTATCCAGTAAGCTTTGCGTTGTCCTCTTAGTTTCTTCATATATTGCCTTGGATCTCGTTCTTCTATGACCTCTAGTACTTGGAATTTCAACTGTGTCACACTGTGGTTTTTGTCTGAGAAATGCCTAGCAACTGCTGATGTCGTGTTCTTGTTCCTGATGCATGACTTATGTTCGTTAATACATATTCTGATCTTCCTCCCTGTTTCTCCTACGTAATGTACGCCACATGGACATTTGATGCAATATATGGTGTTTTCAGTGAGACATATGGCGAAATATCTTAATTTGATTTTTTTCTCCTGTTCTTGGATGGAAAACCACTGCTCCTGTAAGGATATTGTTGCAATTTCCACAGTTCAAACATGGGAAAATGTCCTGCTATTTCACTCTCCTTTCATTCTTCTTCTCCCCTTTGGTGTTGACTAGTAAATTCCTCATGGTGTTGCTTCTTTGGTAGGCAAGGACTGTTTAATCAGGAAACAGATCCTTGGTCCTAGTGTCGCTCGTGAGTATATTCCACTGTTTGGAAATGCATCTTTTGATCTGTTGACTCTGTGTGTAGTATTTGGAAATGAACACTATTATTGGTGATTCACATTTAATCTTTTCTTGTACAAAACTTTCTCGCATCCGTTTAATCACTTTGGAAGTAGCTGCTGATAGATCTTCCTCTGCATAACCTCTTTGTTTTAGCTTCTTCCGCAGTTTTGTCATTTCTGTTTCAAAATTTTCTGGAGCACTGACAATCCTTTTATTACTTGGCATTTGTCCATACGGCCATTTTTCAGGGTATTGTGTGGATGAAAACTGAGTCTGTGAAGACGGTTATTTCTGTCTGTTGGTATTGTGAACAATGCAGTTGAGATTTTGTGGTCTTGTACTTGCACTCTCACATCGAGACAGTGTACTCCTGGGTCACCTATATCTGCTGTAAATTGTATTCTTTGGTCTATGGTGTTGGTGTATGCCAAAAACACTGTCAGTGTCTTCTTGTCCCTGTGCCATACCCAAAAATATCATCAATGTATCTAACCGATACTTTAATGCTACTTGCCCACGGTGGGTATTCTAAGATGTGTGTTTTTTCAAATGTATACATAAAACTATTTGTGTATGCATGTGCCATGGTCGCTGCCATGGCTGCTCCTGATGTTTGTAGAAAGAATTGCTTCTTATATCGGAAATAAGAGTTGAGGGGAATACAGTCCAACAATATTATAATACATTCTTTTGGTGCTCCAATTTCTTCTTCCTTAAGTAATATCCATTCCACTGCTTCCTGGCCTTGGTCATGAGGTATGCTCGTGTATAAGCTATTGACATCAATTCTGAAAAGGGTGTCTTCTTCCATCAAATCAATGGTGTCTAGTATCTGTAAGAAGTTCATGCTATCCTTTACGTATGTGTGAGTTTTCTGTATGAGTGGTTCAGAAAGTAATCAATGTATGTGCCTAATGGTGGGAAGATTCCCCCTGTTGCTGCCACAATTGGTCAGCCTCGTGGATTTTGCATATTCTTGTGGATCTTGGGAAGTAAATAAAAATGTGCAATCTGTGGTTGATTAGTACGTAGAAAGGCCTTTCTCTTGCGCGAGATCCATTCCATTTCTTCAACCCTGGTCAAAATGTTGTCCAAGCTAGCCATAATGTAATTTGTTGGATCATGATGAATTCTGGCATATTAAGTACCATAATACCGTTGTGCACATTCAGTCCTGTAATCCTTAGTTTTGAGAAGTACTAGTCCTCCTCCTTTATCTGTCGTTCGAATTGTGATATTCTCATCTGTATATAATGTTCTGATTTGCAAAAGTTTGCGCCTACTTAGGTTATTATTCTTGGGTTTCCCAAAGTTTATTTCCTTAGGGTAAGACAATACATTTTTTTTTAAATGTAGATAGCTGGAACACTGATTTGCGCAGTGAATGTGCTCTTCGGCTCAAATTGGATATAATCTGCTGCTTCGGTGTTGGAGCCTTCTTGCAGAGGTAATTCTGAAAAGAACACTTTGAGCTTAAGTTTCCGTATGAGTTTGTGTAGTTCTACTTTGGTATTAAACATATTCGTATTATAGGTCAGCACAAATTTCAAACCTTTCTGTAGTGTGTTGGCTTCCTGTTTTGTAAGTATTCTATTTGAGAGATTTACGACTAGGTTCACTGCATCTGAAATCTCGTAACCATCCCCTGTTTTTTTCCTCTTCCCAAACCTCGTTCTTTTCCTTTCGGAACCGTCCCTAAAAAATGTCTTGAAGTGCCTGTCTCGCTGGTGCTCGCTTGTGCTGTATCTGTTGCGTCTGTACCTTGATTAGGTATAGTGGAGGTTGTCTCGCCTCAGATAGAATCGGAGTCAGAGCTGCTGATGTCTGTTGATGGATTATTGGATTTCTGAGGCTGGAATTGGTATTTGTCCGCCCAGGTGTATACTTTGTCATTCAAATAATCATAGGTGTCACGTCTGTCCTTGCTTCTAGATTAGTTTTATATACTTTAAATCGGTTATTGATGTTAGTCAGTATGTCAGTAAATGTTTTTGCATCCATTAGTGCAGTGATCTCTGTAGTAAGTTTATTGATCTCTTTCTCTAGTATTTCAATGTTGGTGGACAGTTCTCTGATGGGTAATAATATTAGTTCTAATGAGCATTTATTTAGAATCTGCTACTGACACATAGTAGGTACCCTTTTGTAAAGCCCCTTTTTAAAGATTACATATATATATATATATATATATATATATATATATATATATATATATATATATATATATATATATATATATTACAGGGCCTGTGGCAGCGGCCCTGTAGTTATAAGCTGCTCAACCCATAGGAAGAGCATGTTTTGGGCGGTTTATAACTTCAACCCCCCTGGACAAACCCTCTCAACACTGTTGAAAAAAGGTATATGGCCCTGTCAGATTGATTTCTCACAAAGTCTGGTGAGGTTTTGTGAAGGGGTGGCAAAGTTATAGGGAGGGGTCCCAAAATGTGTGTTTTTCCCACATGCCTACAGCCCAAACTGCCAGATGGATTTTCACCAAATGTGTGCCAGGAGCGGTGTCTTGGTCCCAAAAGCGTGCTTTTGTAAATTCGGTGTAAATCCGTTCAGTATATATTTTTTTAAACGCCCAAAAAGTAGGTACAAAAATGTGTGATATCTGGGTTCGGGCCGCAGTCTCACTTCCCTGTTCAGTCCACGGACGGGCCTCAGATTAGCCCAGAGGGCGTGTGATGTCCGCGGACATACTACGCACCTGCTGATTGGATGGAGAATAGTGCAAGGTGCATCATATTTTTGGGAAACAATTCGCGGACAGCGCCCGTTGTCCACAAACATCGCAGTAAAAACATATTAAAAAGAGCAACATTGCAACTGTGAAACTAATGAAAGAATCTCTAGGGAGGTGAGGGGTGATGAGGATGGGATGGGATATGCCTATAAAAAGCGGAAAAAACTAGCGGGTTTCCACCTTCGAAGTTCGCAAGCAGTTTGAACCTCCCTGTAATGTTCACGAACATCCATCCATATTTTTGCATTGCAGGGTTGGTAAAAATCTGTTTTTGGATGGCGTATAACTTTGGTGTCACTCAATGAAAATGAATGAAATGTTTTGATGTTATTCTAGATGTGCCCTTGAATGGTTCTGCAAAGGTTGGTGCTGTTTTGCCAAGAGGGAACAACATTAGAAGGGGTGTCCAAAAATATCTGATAGGATGATATATTTTGTGCCGTTTCACAAATCTGCACAAAGGTTTGCAAAAAGATGTAAGACCCAGATATGAATGTCTTTGCAAAGTTTGTTGGGATTTTGTGAAGAGTGCGCAAAATTAGAGAGGGTTTCAACATTTTCAGATGGGTTATAACATTGTTGCCATTTGACGAATGTGCACAAAAGAGTTTAGAAAGATTATAGACTGAACCTTGAATGTTTCTGCAAAGCCTGAATGGATTTTGTCAACTGGCAGCAAAGATATATGACTATTTTATGTACGTACATTTTGACACTTTTCAAAAAATAAAACTTGGATGGATTTTCAGGAACGTTGTGCAAGAAGCTTTGGCAAGGACTTGAAAGCATGGTTTTGCAAATGTGTCTGTGTTTTATTTTTTGAAAAGTGTCATAATGTAGGTACAAAAAATTGTGACATACCATTGGTGACGGAGGTATAGCCGGTGGTCACGAGCTGTGGTCAGATTATCCGAGTCATAGCGATGACTCGGACAATCTGCCTGCTGGCCATGACCACCAGGGACTGGCAATGGGTTAAAGTGGGCATGGACACCAGGGACTGGTTATGTGGTGAAGTTTTTAAAATTGGGATAGGTTGTGGCCATGTAGTTATGGTTAAGTTGCTGTTTCCATAGGAAGAGCACTTTTTGGGCAGCTTATAACTTTGCTCTCCCTAGACGAATCCTCACCAAACTTTGCAAAACAAGTATATGGCTCACTCTGAATTTTTTTTGCAAAGTTTGGTGAGGATTCGTCCAGGGGGGGCAAAGTTATAAGGGGGATCCCAAAACTTTTTTTTTCCCCATAGACTGAATGGGGAAAAAACTTTGCTCACGCCTACAGCCGAAACCGCTGGATGGATTTTCACCGTGCTTTTGCAAATTTCGTGAAAATCCATCCAGTAGTTTTTTTTTGAATGACCAAAAAGTAGGTCACAAAACATTAGTGATATCTGTGTTCGGTCCGCGGACACACTTCCCTGTTCGCTCCGCGGACAGTGTCCTGATTGGCCAAGCGGCCTGCATCATGTCCGCGGACATGCAACGTGTTCGCTGATTGGACGGCGCAGAGCGTGGAGCACGTCAGATTTCCGGTAGCGCCTGCCTTGTTGGATTCACGAACGTCCGCGGACAGCGCAGTGAAACTTGGTTGAAAAATTGTATTTAGTAGAGTGTGTTGGTGTGTAAGAGTGTTTGGGGAAGGTGGGAGAGTATGAGATGGGTTAAATGTTGTATTTATTTATGTGGTAGACCCTCTTGTTGTGTTTGATCTGTCTGCGGACAACACGGCTGTTCTGAAATGTTCTAAATAAACTAAATGGGGGTGTTATGAGGACGCAATATGTGTCCGTGTTGTTCGCAAGCAAGCTGAAACTGTTCTAAGAACACTTGCGCTGTCCTGAAATGTCCTTAAATAAACAAGATGGGGGAGTCCTGAGGACGCTGTCTGTATTGTTCACTGGTAAGTTGAAAGTGTTCTAAGAACACTCGCGGTGTCCTGAAATTTTGTTAAATAAATAAAATGGGGGTGTCCTGAGAACGCGGTGTCCTGAAATGTTTGTAAATAAATAAAATGGGGGTGTCCTGTGAACGGTATGCCTGTCCGTTTTGTTCGCAGATAAGTTGAAACTGTTCTAAGAATATATCATGTGTTCTGGGATGTTCGTTAATAAACAAAATGGGGGTGTCCTGAGGACGCTGTCCGTATTGTTCGCTGGCAAGTTGAAAGTGTTCTAAGAACACTCGCGGTGTCCTGAAATGTTCGTAAATAAACAAAATGGGGGTGTCCTTAGGACACTGTCCGTATTGTTCGCTGGCAAGTTGAAAGTGTTCTAAGAACACTTGCAGTGTCCTGAAATGTTCGTAAATAAACAAAATGGGGGTGTCCTGAGGACGATGTCAGTAATGTTAGCTGGCAAGTTGAAAGTGTTCTAAGAACACTTGCGGTGTCCTGAAATGTTCATTAATAAACAAAATGGGGGTGTCCTGAGGACGCTGTCCGTATTGTTTGCTGGAAAGTTGAAAGTGTTCTAAGAACACTCATCATGTCCATGGACACAACCACCGCAGCATATCACACTCATAAAGTCAAACATTTTAACTATGCCTTATGGGAACTTTTAATGTCCGCGGACATGATGAGTGTTCTTAGAAAACTTTCAACTCACACTCATATTGGCTTATAAGTTTGGGATCCAAAAACAAATTTATAAGGAACAAAGTTAAAAGCCACTATGGGTGTGATATGTTGCAATGGTTGTACTTATTATAATATACTTACTGTTTGGTTTAGTAACTGGAGTACATGTATTTCTTGTTCATTTCTGTGATAAAAGAAAAGATCATGTTAGTATTGGTATTTTGTAACGACTTATAACATTGAATAATCAACATTCTTTTTTTGACCCTCATATTTAGTAGATTACAAACCAGTGTACTGTGCAATTTGCTCAGTTTCTGTGTTTGTTGCTAAAATCATTGGGTCTGTGGGAGAAAAAAAAATCCATGTTGGATTAAAAAACAAAATCCTTTTTTTGTTATGCTACAGTCTATTTGTTTGTTTGTTTTCAGTTTTTTGCATATTGTAAAATTTTGGAGCAGTTAGATACCAGTTGGCGTATTCTAACTGTTTGATTTTTTATGTAATTTAGTGGTATTGATTTATCTGTGTGGATATTGTAAAATTTTGGAGCAGTTAGATATCAGTTGGTGTATTCTAACTGTCTAATTATTGATGTAATTTAGTGGTATTGATTTATCTGTTTGGATATTGTACAATTTTGGGACAGTTAGATACCAGTTGGCGTATTCTAACTGTCTATTCTTTTATATAATTTAGTGGTATTCATTTATCTGATTAGTTGTTGTAGAATCTTCGGGCAGTTAGATACCTGTTGGAATATTCTAACAGTTTATATTTCTTTACTACACGTTTAGTTAAGGTTTAAGTACAGTTTAGTTAATACATTTTGGTTTTAAGAACATTAAATAAGCGTTTGAAAGATTTGCTGGTAATCTCTGCTTTAGAGTAATGGTACTATCATTACATTCATACCATCCACATTTCTTTTTTATATATGCAGTGTAGTGACCTGAATTGGTTGTGGCTCCTGCGTGGTAGATTATACCTATTGTTGTGAAGGTTTTCTTACCAAGTGATACTTGACCATGTGTGAATCCAGTCAGCTTGCAGTTGTTTTCGGTACCATCTGCATTGTAACGTAGAAGCATTAGTATTATGTATTTACTATGTGTTTGTATTAGTAAGGTGGAGCGATTATCCGAATTGCAGGTAGAACATAATCTACCATGTTTTGCATTTTGTACAAGTTGCTGAAATGGAATGGATTCACAATTCGGTATTCATATATATATGAAGTGTTCATTGGGGATTTGTTCTTGTGTCACATTGTTGCAGAAAGTGCATGTATATTTCCACATGTATAAAATCTGGAAGATTTAATTTATAGATATGCTTTTGTTTTCCAATACTTGTAGTAAGTACATTCGAAATTCTTGTGGATCTTCCTGTGAGTTTATTGTGAATTTCACCATTCCAGCACAGTAGTCCAATTGTTGTCTTATTCCATAAACACTATACGTGTTGTCAGGATTGTTTGTTGCGTTTCTATGAAGTACTAACATTTGCAAACACAATTGGTCTGTACTGTGTAAGTAAATGTTGTCAACAATTGGTGGTAATTGAAATAGAATATTCATTGCTACATTTGCGTAGCAATTTACACCAACTATATTTGAGAGTTTAAATGGACCAGGTAGTTCTGTATCTGAGTGATTTCTTTTTAGTTTGTCTTCCTTCTTTGATGAAGTACCTGGTTTACTTTCCCTAATTGGTTCTGTTATGCTTGTGGTACTTGATGAAGTTTTAGTTTCTTTTACTCTCTTTGGAGGATTTTCAGTGACATCCTGTTGCATTTCTGTTTGATTTAGTTTTATTTTACGTTTTACTTTTTGTGGAACAGAATATGTGTTTAGATGGTGGGTGTATAGTGAACGCAGTCTATTGTATTCTAAAATGCAAGGAAAATCAACGTTTACTTTACATACATCAAAGTTGATTAGAAATAGACCGTCAAGTGTACGTAAGCGTGATAGTGCTACGTAGCTCATGCCTTCTTTAAAGACTGTGTTACCAATGTCTATTATTGCTTTGTCTAGGGTAAGACCGTGTGATTTATGAATGGTGACTGCGTATGCAAGAGTTAGAGAAAATTGTTCTCTGCGTAGATACATGTCTTTGAAGAGAAGGAATCGAGCTGTTGAGCGTCCTATCCTTTTTACTTCTGAAAGTCTGTCAAAGAGAATATTGACAAGCTGAATTTTGTTGTCACGTGGGTATGTTTGAAAGCCAACAACTGTACCCAGTGCTCCATTAACTAGTCCTTGGTCCACATCAAGGTTACTATAAACATTACTCTGCAATTTAAGGATAATTTTAATATCTTTTCCAAGCCAGCTGTGTTGGAGATTGAATTTTCTAAAGTGTTTAGTCTTGTTGTGGCTTGCTCACACATGGGTAGTGTCATACCATGTACATCTAGTTTGTCTGTGGCGCTAATTTCCATTATTGGTTGCATTTCTTTATTTAACATTATTTCATTGAATTTGAAACAGCTTGCAAGAGTTGGCATTAAGGCCATACAATTGACATTTTTGTGGGCTAATTGTTCCATAACATCTGTAGCACATGCATTATCGCCATAAAGTTCATGAATGTGCCGGGTTTTCAATATTGCTTGTGCTTCTTCAGATAGTATACCAACTCTAATACTTTTTAAGATGTTGGCATAAGTGAGATCTGCAGAATGCTGCATGTTTTCTGTTAATTCTCTGTATTGCAAATTTGCCAAAGGTTGACATTTCCAATGCTGCCAACAGTTTAACGACAGAGTTTGTGTCCTAATGTTTTATAAATAGGCTCACATTTTACTGGTGTCAATTGGAGAAGACCTCCAAAAACAATAATGTGTTTTCCTGCAAAGAGCTCTTCATAGTTTGTTTTGAGTACATCTTGTAATCTGAGGTGAATCAAAGCCAACATTAGGTTGGACACCATGCGCACTTTCTCTATTAGTAGCATTTTCTTTTGTTTTAATACTCTGCGTAGTTCCATTGCATGTTCTGTAGAAAGTTTGTAATAGTCTAATTTGTTTTGGTGTTCTACTGGCAGGAGTAGTAATCGGTGTAAAGTGACACCGCCTATGTTGTAGAAGCTAAACCTGTGGGGGCAGTGACAACAGCTGACAGTTTGTTGTTTGTCAATTGTTGAAGGAACTTACTGATGATTTTGATTAGGAATGTTTTGCCAGAACCAGCTTCACCACTGACGTGAAGTAGTATAGGTTTGTAATTTGGCAGGTGCATTCTTTGTTTTTATGTTGTACACCATGTGCAATTTCTTTTGTTACTTCTTGAAAAATGCTACGTTGCTCATTGTTTAGTTTTGATTGTAGCATAGGTAAGTCTTCTTTATCTTCACACTGACACATGGTGTTTTCTACTTCTGTCATAGCTAATTCTGCCTCATTTGTTATTAGTGGTTCTCCCAGTGGTTCTTGGCTTCCTGTTACAGAAGCTTGACTACTGTCAGGAGTGTACTTATCTAGTTGGGCCTGGAGTTCTTCTTCTTTTTGCTGTTCATTGTGCAACATTGTTTTGTACTGTGTAAAGTTTACATCAGTTATAGTGCTTTCATTTGCTTTGAAAGCGTCTTCATATGAGTCATAGTTATCTATTATTTCTTCTTCTTTTCTCCATGGTTTAAAGAGTTGAAGCAGGGACATGTAATATAGTTCTTTATGTTGAGGAGTCTTTAATGACAATTTGATATGATTAATTAAATTTGGTTTGGCGACTTTTACTAAGCTGCCTTCACAGTTTGTCACTCTGTATTTACCTTTTTTTCATCGGGTTTTATATTATTTTTGTATGTGAAGTTTTGGGCTATGTGGTATAGACACATGGTTTCCAAAGTATTACTTCTGTTTGGGTAGTATGTGTTCAATAAATTGTTTTTTAAAATATCTTGGCTGTTGGGATCATGTTTGGCTATTGTTTCTATATCTTCATATGATTTTAGAAATCTTTTTCTAGATTTAGCAGGACCAAAACTTAGCCATACTATATTTTCAGAATTAGCATACAATGCAGTACCAGTTAAATGATCTGCTGCTTCATAGGATCCACATTCTCTATGGGAGAGCATTTTTATGCCCAAGCTGTATAATTTCTGAGATACTGTTTTGTCTGATGACAGGTCATTCCAGAGGTCATGGAGCTCTGTTTTTTCTGCTTTGGTTAAGTATGCTGTAACATATGGTGCAACTGCAGTGGAATTTTCTGCAATGTACTGCACATCTATGTTTGCATTCCATAAGTGGGCAATGATTGCATTGTAATCATTGATATATTTTTCTTATTCTGTTCTTTGTATGTCATATGTATTTTTAGGTAACTTACCTTTAACACTATGTCTAACTGAAGACATGAGGTTGTTCACTTGACCTGTATTTGTAACCGGTCTAGGGAAACCAAAGCGGCATTTGGTGTAGTATTTCCCTTTGTTTTTGTGTTTGCGACGACAATATTTGCCACATTTGTGTCTTTGAAATTGTAAAATGTGTGCATGAAGATCACTATTTGTGGCTTCTGATGGAATTTCACAAGTGACATATTTTTCAATAAACTGTAAAATAGTGGCATCACTATCTTGACCAAATTTAGGAGCATCTTTAATCCATAAAAGCATGTGGATATGTGGTGCTCCTCTGGCTTGGTATTCTTTTCTCCAAAAGAAGTGTTGCACTTCTCCAAGGGGAGGAACAGTTTTATTACAAATAAAGTGTAGCATAGCAATGAAGCAATGGTGAAAATCTCTTGAAGCATTAAGAGGATTGAGAGAAAAAAGTTCTCCAGGTGTTAGTATATCTATGTTTGTTTTGTTTTTGTTTGATATGCGTAGGAAATCATGTACATCTTCCCATGCATATTCTGCACAACTTAATGTAACAAACCAAGTGGGTGGGCCAATGTTTCTGATCATACAATGTACATCTCCATGACATTGAAACCAGTACTCTTTAGTACCACACATATTTGCTAATAGATTTGTAATATTTGTTTGTAAAACCTCATCTTTTTGTTGCACTTTTTGTAATAATTGTGTAGCTGACATATTTTGAAAGTCAGATCCTGATTTTAATGTGTGTGCAACTCCGTAACATAAAGTTGCTAGTTCACTTTGAAAGAGTAGGTGGAATATGTATTCCACATTTTGTCTAAATCTGGGATCTTCAGAATACATCCGTAATGAGCGGTATTCTGATGCTGATATTTGAATAGGTCTATCATCGTACCTTCCTCCTTTGCCAGTAGGAAAGAGTAGAGGAAACGCACGTGCTTCTATACTTTTATCCCATATGCTGATTGGTGATCCTTTTGTTTGACGTATTTGGTACGTTTCTAGTGCATCTTCTATGGTGTCATTAGAGTGCAAAGGATGAATTGTACAATGGTCTAAAGTATTTGATATTGTAGCAGGATCTAGGAGCTCAAATTGACCAGCTTCTTGTGTCTCTTGAATTATTTCAGTTGTATCCTTCAGGTTTTCTTCAATATTAATTTCTTTGTAGTATTCATTATTATCTTTTAGATATTGCAAGTCTTCTCTAACTTTATGTAAATTTACCAGCTGTTGCCATTTTTTTTGGTCTTTTGTAGGTACTCCATTTACTAAGATAATTAAAGATTGCCCCATTGGATGTTGCACTCCTATAGTGTGCACATTTTCTTTTAGATCTAATGGTAAATACACTACTTTTCCACGTATACCTTTCACTAATTCAGAGGGAGGTAATTTTGCTGTTTTTGGTTGAAGGCATATTATTGCTTGAAATGGGTGCACTGTTTGAATTATGATGCTCTCATAAAAATTAAGTTGTTGTAGGGGTTTTGGTAGTGGATATAATTCCAAATTATTTGTGATAGCACGTGAAGGAGTTTGGTTGTTGTCATGTTTTGTAGTGCAGTAACTGCAAAGTATTAAGGGGTCAGTTATTTCGTATTTGTTTTCTGCTATAAGGTAGAGAGCTAATTCAAACCATTTAGAATCTTCATTGTCTTCTATTTTGTATGATAGGTCTACAGTTTTTGTGTTACTTTTATAAAAAGTTCTGCGGCAACATACACACACATGGTTTGGTACTTCAGCTGATGTACTTTTAAATTTTAGTATTTCTTTTTTGTATGTGTGTAGTAAAAGGTTGCCATGCATAGAATTGTTTCTAATTTGCTTTAAAGCTATTTCATTCTGTAAATGGCTTTTACTTCCAAAATATTTTTTCTGGATATAGTCGATTTCTTAAAGTAGGTCTTTTGCTGTACCATGTAGAAGAATGTTATTTAAATTGGCTAGTGCTAAAACAGGACTTTTAGCATAGTACAGTTTATAGACTAGATTTCTTATAATTGAATGATTTGTTGATATCATTTTGATATCATGGAAGGTGGTTTTGCAAGTAGGTCCTGTAATGCAAGCCAATGAATGTCCTTGTAGTCCTGTGTACTTGTGCACTGGACAGGTATCCATATTTTGCAGTATTTTAATTTTAATTTTGATTTTGTCTTTGCCTTTCACATATTGATTGAGGAATTGGCGTAAAGACTTGAACATTTTTTTGGGAATGTTACACATTGACATGCATGGTCACTTGTATACTAGACGTTCTGATTCAGTTGAATGAAGAAGTAATTCTAAGTTTTCAAGGCATGTTTGTGTAAGCAGTATTTCTTGTTCCATTATGGTATTATTAACTTTTTCATAACCTCGACCACTGCTATGTATGGCAATTGTATTTGTTTGCTTTTGTTTGTATGCTTTTTCATTAAAGTATGGTTCTGCGCTTGTAGTGTGATTCCATTCACCTCCGCAGATATTTAAGAAGTTATTTCTGTTGACATTTCGTTTATTTAGAAGTCTTTTTTGTAATTTAGTCATTAGTTTTGTCAGTGGTTTCATTTTGTTTAACACTAAAATAAACAACTTTCTTTTGAGAAGAATTGCACTGTCTATCAACACTTCTAAGATTAATTTCCTACGATAGGTTTTAAGGGTTGAACCTGGTTTCTCTCCTGTTTTTATAAGATTTTGAAGGACTCTGTGACGGAACATTTTGGCTAAAATACTTTTTTGGTATGCTTACTTTTCACTATATCAAGATTTATATAAGCAGTTTTATCTGTAGTGATAGCTGATTTTTTGTTAATTGTTTTCTGGTTCGTTTTACATTTTGATAGAGGAGGCAAAGTTTCTGTACTTGAAACTTCTTTTGTTTCACTAAATGACTGTATTAGATGTTTTGTTTGAACTTTTTTTACAAATTCTTCTAGAGATGGATGCTTATGTTGGACACTTTTATTTTCATTTGCTCTACTTCTGCGTTGCTTTCTACTGACTTGATTTTTTTGGTAGGCATTCTTTAGGGTCTGTTTAAAAAAATAAAGAAAATATGGGTTGGGGTGTTCTGCAATGTATGTGTGCTTGAGTGTTTGAGTAAGATGATAAAGATGTATGTAATGGTGTGTGATTGTGCATTGGGCAACTACAACTAGTAGGGATGGGTATTCTTGAATTTATGTGCTACTAAACTGGGGTTCAGATGACAGAAAAAAGTAAGCTAGTGGTGTGGAGAAGTACAAATAGTAAATATAATGCTATGCAATCAAAACAGTTGTTTGTTCTATAATATCAAAATTCTAGCGGCTGAGTTGGGTCATTTGTGTGTCAAAAAATAGGAATTTGTGGGCCATTCTGGATGTAAATTGCTGTTTAAGAAATGGGGATTTTTGGACAGAATGGTGCACAATCTCTATTTTTATGCACAGAAATAGCATGAATTAACCTTACAGTGTGTTTGAGTAATAATACAAATATTATGGTGGTATTCAACTTACTTTTTTTCTAAAATGAGCAGGTTTCTTCTTAGGTGTTCTTTGTACTTCAAATTCGGCTGCTTCTTTTCAGGAGAATGGTCTTCACTGCAATTGTGAAGGAAACAAATTAGTAATTTTGTTTGTATATAGCACTGTTTTTAATTCAGACATTGATTTTTTTAATTGACATCCTCAGCGCTTTCCTCAAAACCATGAAAACGATCTTATTCACATAAGATACGTCGCACCAGTTGAAATCATATCATATGTTCTTAATGAATAAACTGTATTGCAATGACTAACTGTAGCAAACACAAAGGGGTCATTCCGAGGTTGGAGGTAAGGGATTACCGGCGCCCGTAAGGGCACCGATGGCGGTAATCCCTTACCTCCGTATTCCGAGTTCCCTTTGCGGGTCCCTCTTTACCTCCTGCTTTTAGCAGGAGTAAATTACGGGACCCGCAAAGTGACCTTGGAGTAAATTACGGCACCGTACTTTACGGTGCCGTAATTACCTCCTTCCCCATTCCCATTGAGCCCTATGGGGGCAGAAATGGGGATGGGGAAGGGCTATGGTGAATGGGGAATTACCGGTCCATCCAACCTTGGAATGGACCGGTAATTACTCCATTCACCATGCCAGTATTCCATGGAGTAAATAGCTCCATGGTTGCCAACCATGGAGCTATTTACTCCATGGTGTAGTCCTAACTCGGAATGAGGGCCAATATCTTTACTATGCCTTGTGGACTTCACAATGTACCACTGAATACCACTATTCCTGTAACTAAGCTCTTGCAAGTAACAGTGCCTCAATGTCATGAGCTGCTTGCGCTATATAAATATAAGTAAGTAAATAAATAAATAAATACATGTTTATGTTATTGTACAAGTATTTTTGTTTGAGATTTGAACATAGTGTGTGCATGCAATTTTGTTTGACTGTATGCACTCTATATATTTATTTAAATTATGTTACTTCAACATGCTTTGAATATGTGTGTGTAAAAAGAAATTAAATAGTATAAAGGTTTGTAAGTGACAGTTGATTTTAGGAGATGGAAAAAAGACAGTAAGTTCATTTTACAGATTATAGAAGCTAAAAGTCAGTTAATCTGTTTATATGAAACTAGAAGAATTGTACATGTACTTTACAGAAAATATGCATACCGATAGTTTGTGTTCATGCATATGGATATGCATGGAGCTGCAAGTAGAAATCTTGGAGACTTGTACAGTATTTCTTGTAGAAGGTGCTTTCCAATGAAATGACACTTGTACTGAGAGAGATTAACAGTACATTTGCAGTGCTGATCTATGATGATGCACTTAGATGTAGAGGTCTTCTATGTGATTGGTGGATGGTCATGTGACTTCTTAGCTACATCCAATGAGGGAATGGCACAGAGAGTGAAGTGGAAATGGTAGAAGGGCTGTCCACGTTACGATATGTCCGCGGACATGGCGGTAGTCTGCGGACATCGGGAGTTACATCCCGGGATTTTGCGTTGGGGAGCCATGCAAATGTGATTGAGCTGAGAAAGGGATTGGTCAGGAAAGTTTAGTGGGTGTGTTGTGCCAGGAGAGAGTATCTCAGATACTCTTTTTGCTGAGAGAAGAACAGATAGCTATTGCTCTGTGTTTCAGAAAACAGATTGTTTGGCTTTTGGGAGACTCGTGGATACATTGGTTGAAGGTGCATGCAGAAAGCTGTGGAATAGCTGTAGATCTTGGATTCCCACATGTGGAAGTACACTGGCATGGAGTACGTGGAATGAAGTGGTTGGACTTGCTACCTCTCTGTGCTACTTTGGAGACAGAGCAACATCCAGATATAATTATAATTCATTGTGGAGGGAATAGTTTTGGACATGTGTCTAGAATTTCTTTGCAATTTGCAATAAAAGAAGAACTTGGGAAGGTCATGGGCATGTTTCCAAATTCTCAAGTAATTTTTTCACGTATTGCGCAGAGATAAATGTGGCTTTGTTCTTCTTCATTTGGTTCACAAATGGAGAAAGCAAGACACAATGTCAATAAGGCTGTTTGTGCCTTTCTAAGAGATTTTGGCATGTCCTCTTTTCACAATGAAAATATTATGTTTCGTAGCACATACATTTTTCGCAGAGATGGAGTCCATCTTACTTATGCTGGCAATCAGATTTTTCTGAGAAATGTACAAAATGCATTGCGACCTTTTTTAGAATTACAGCATCCATTTTGTAGTAGGTGTTGAGTATTTCTAATTTTTCAAACACAAACACCAGCAAAAGTCTCTTTTCAGAGCAACCACTTCCTCCCAGAGAAAATTGCAATGGTTATGATAGGGCAGCACCCTAAAATTTTAGATGTCCGCGGACTGTCCGCAGACTTCTAAAAATACACAGGGCCCTGCTTCATTTATTTTCACTTCTATTTTTTAACTGTGGAAGGCGGTTCTGAAAAGAGCCTTATTTTTTTGATTTTTGTTGTTTTATATTTTTTTTGGGTTTTTTATACAAGACAAACTAGGAGATGAGGGGAAAGGAAGATAAGGGGGGGACACCAACCACGGGGAAAAGAAAGGGCGAGCTGAGAGAGGAAGATGTAGAGTGGGTTTTGTTTGGGTAGTGAGCAGATCTTCTCGTGCTCTGAGACGATAGTCTCAAAAGCACTTCAAAGTCGCTCCACCCTGCAGAGTACTGCGTCGAAGTACATACACACAACTGTGACCCTCAAAAGGTAAGGGTCATCAGCATTGTGTATGGCCT
This sequence comes from Ambystoma mexicanum, assembly GCF_040938575.1. Classification (NCBI taxonomy): domain Eukaryota; kingdom Metazoa; phylum Chordata; class Amphibia; order Caudata; family Ambystomatidae; genus Ambystoma; species Ambystoma mexicanum. The sequence goes on from NC_090931.1 coordinate 714,614,291, forward strand.
GTGAGGCAGCTTGAGGAATACGCTGTCCCACAGGAGTGTTCCTTGTGCTGACAGGATCAGAAACTGAGGATGAAGTAGAGGAAGTCAACCTGCTACGCTCCTCGCAATGTACAACCTTGCGAATGGCCCCAGTGTGGAATGACTTTAGTTGTCGCTTCATGGTAGTGGTCCCAAAGCTGTACGACCCAAGCCTCCCGCGACTGAGTACCATTTTGCACTCATTGCAGGTGACTAGGTTTGCACAAACCTTAGGACCATTCCCACAAATGGTAAATAACCGCCACACCCAAGACTCACGCCGAGTGCGGGTAGTAGGGAGTTCAACTACCTCATCCTCGTCATCCTCTTCTTCCTCCTCTGCTTCCTCACTCCTGTTCCCTTCTTCAGGCACTTGGGGAGGTGGTGGTGGTGGAGGGGGTGGGGGTGGTGCTGAGGCAGATGCAGCACCAGGTGGCAGCAGTGCAGCCATGGATGCCATCAGGTTCACGATGGAAATCTGCAGTTGGCAGTATAATTCGCTGTGCTCTGTAGGATAGCCAGAAACACAATGAGAATAAGATCTAGGGCGTGGTCTTTTATAGGGGTGCTTGTACGCCGTTCGCGGACATGCGCACTGTCCGCAGACAGATCGAACACAAAAAAAGGTTCAAAAAGTTTCAAAAAGTATGTCGAAACTCAGGATTAGTATGTGGGACTTGTGCTATGATGAGTTTTTATTGAAAAATATTGTGGATTACTTGAAAATGTACTTTTAAAATGTTCGGGGACACAAACAGTATCCGCATTTAGAACACGCGATCAGCGTGGGCGCGGTCACATGATAGCTTCGCGAGCATGTCCGCGAAGGGAGCGGCTGTCCGCAGGACACCAAATGCACCGACAGTGGTTTGCGCATGCGTGTTGATGTTCTACGGACACTGTTCGGGTTCTGAAGTAATTAAAAGTGCGTCATACGTCAAACGAACAGTTACGGACAGGCGTTTGTTCTTAGAACAGTTTCAACTTGGTTGTGAACAATACGGACAAGCATAGCGTCCTCAGGACACCCCCATTTTGTTTATTTATGAACATTTCAGGACACCGCATGTGTTCTTAGAATAGTTTCAACTTGCTAGCGGACAATACGGACAGGTATAGTGTTCTTCAGGACACCTCCATTTTAGTTTCTTTACGGACATTCCGGACACGCGCGCTGTCTGCGGACACCTAAAGAATTAGAACACAATATACAAATTTTACTTTATTTAACATGTATGATTAATTTATGACAGAGAAGGTGAGGCAGAAACTGAAACAAAAACAGGAGAACTAGGGGTTTCAACAGGATTTGTATGAGGTGGTGAAGGGGATAATTGACTGGGATATGGTGGGACAATGGTACGTGGTTTTTTGTTTAAAATGATCTTCCACAAAGTTTTTTTAATTATTAAAATTTTCCAACAGTAGATCCATTTTTTCCTTCTATGCTGTGAAGAGCCTTATCCATAACAGCTTTTTCTGTAGTACTTTCTATTTTGGTATGCTCTGTACAAAAAAATATATATATGTTAAATGCATATAAAATAATAATAATTAAATGGTTTATACTGTAAAGTGTCTACCATTAGATTCACTATCTTCTGACATTTCCTCATGTGGGAAATGCTCCTCTAGCCACCCCAGAGTACTAGACATTTCTGTGAGAAAAAAAACATAATATCATTTTTTTTAATCTAATACAGAAAGTTTACAAATATATGAGTAAAATGCAGTACACTGACTATTTCAGGTAAGGTATTTTCTGAGTGGTCTGTAGATCTGCTGTTGTTCTTGGTTGTGGAGTTTCTGTGAGGTAATCATGTTGGAATCCTATCTTTCTTCTTTTGGTATATTCCATTTTAGAACATATTGTATTTAAATGATTGGTTAGTGTGTTATATATATGGGTTACACTTCTTATGTATTACTACATATAGGGGGTCATTCATAGAATTTCGCGCACAAGTGGCGCACGTGGCTGGCGCACAGTGTGCGCGTGCGAATGTCTGCGGTAGCCGCGTGTGCTAAAATTGATTTCCGCGCACAGCGTATTCATGGATTTTAGCCTCCAAAACCAGCCGTGGTGCAGAGTGGCGCAGCGACCCTGCAGCAGCGCCAGTTACACCCCCAAGAACGCCCTCGCACAAGGAAAATCCATCAAAATCCCCAAACCAGCCCAAATGGCTGTGCTAACCCTGCACCAGTTCACAGGGCTACCGAACAGCAAACGGCAAGCGGGGAACGTGTATTACTGGGGTTCGCGTCAAGTTTCACTCGCGAAAGGGCCTGTGCGAGTGGGGTACGTGTAAAACTGGGGTTCGCGCGAAGTTTCACACGCGATTGGAGCAGGGTACGTGTATTATGGGGGTTCGCGGGAAGTTTCACACGCGAAAGGGCCTGTGCGAGTGGGGTACGTGTATAACTGGGGTTTGCGGGAAGTTTCACACGCGATTGGAGCAGGGTACGTGTATTACAGGGGTTCGCGGGAAGTCTCACACGCGATTGGATCCGGGTACGTGTATTTCGGGGGTGCGCGGGAAGTTTCACACGCGAAAGGGCCTGTGCGAGTGGGGTACGTGTATAACTGGGGTTTGTGGGAAGTTTCACATGCGATTTCAGCAGGGTACGCGTATTTCGGGGGTGCGTGGTAAGTTTTACACGTGATAGGCCCTGTGCGAGCAGGGTATGTGTATTGCTGGGGTTCGCAGGAAGTTTCACACATGATAGGCCTTGTGCGAGCGGGGTACGTGTATTACTGGGGTTTGCAGGAAGTTTCACACGCGATAGGCCCTGTACGAGCGAGGTATGTGTATTACTGGGGTTCGCGGGAAGTTTCACACGCGATTTCAGCAGGGTACGTGTATTTCGGGGGTGCGCGGGAAGTTTCACATGTGATAGGCCCTGTTCGAGTGGGGTACGTGTATTACTGGGGTTCACGGGAAGTTTCACACGCGATAGGCCCTGTGCGAGCGGGGTACGTGTATTACTGGGGTTCGCGGGAAGTTTCACACGCGATAGGCCCTGTGCGAGCGAGGTATGTGTATTACTGGGGTTTGCGGGAAGTTTCACACGTGATTTCAGCAGGGTATGTGTATTTCAGGGGTGCGCGGGAAGTTTCACAAGCCAAAGGGCCTGTGCGAGTGGGGTACGTGTATTACTGGGGTTCGCGGGAAGTTTCACACGCGATTTCAGCAGGGTACGTGTATTTCGGGGGTGCGCGGGAAGTTTCACATGCCAAAGGGCCTGTGCGAGTGGGGTACGTGTATAACTGGGGTTTGCGGGAAGTTTCACACGCGATTTGAGCAGGGTACGTGTATTTCGGGGGTGCACGGGGAGTCCTACATGTGAATTGGCAGTGTGGGTCCTCCCAGGTGTTCCCTCTATACCCCCCACAGCCCCTGCAGGCAGCACACACCACAGGGGACTACTCTGCACCCTTGCTCATGTCCCGCAGGCAGCCCATTACCATGGGCATGCCCCCCAGCCAAGCCACATGTCAGCTTGCCCTACTGATCACCCACTCAAGTCCCTTTGCACCCCCACCCCCCAGCAGTCAGGGGCACCTGCCAGCAGGCCCCCACTCATGTCCCACTCATGTCCCCCTGCACCCCCACCCCCAGCAGTGCAGGGCACCTGCCAGCAGGCCCCCAGTCATGTCCCTTTGCACCCCCACCACCCAGCAGTCAGGGGCACCTGCCAGCAGGCCCCCACTCATGTCCCACTCATGTCCCCCTGCACCCCCACCCCCAGCAGTCAGGGGCAATTGCCAGCAGGCCCCCACTCATGTCCCACTCAGGTCCCCCTGCACTCCCACCCCCCAGCAGTCAGGGGCACCTGCCAGCAGGCCCCCACTCATGTCCCACTTATGTCCCCCTGCACCCCCACTCCCCAGCAGTGCAGGGCACCTGCCAGCAGGCCCCCACTCATGTCCCACTCATGTCCCCTGCACCCCCACTCCCAGCAGTGCAGGGCACCTGCCAGCAGGCCCCCACTCATGTCCCACTCATGTCCCCTGCACCCCCACTCCCCCAGCAGTCAGGGGCACCTGCCAGCAGGCCCCCACTCATGTCCCACTCATGCCCCCCCCTACACGAAATAAAGATGCACAGTCATGGCCCACTTCCACACCAAAAAAGACCACATCACGCCACCCCATTCTTGAGATGCAATGATTTCCCAATCCACCCCACACTGACATGCCTATCTCAAGACACAAACCAAAACTCAACTATGTACATCAACACATGTCCATCACACACATACACTGCGTGGCATTGCCTGTGTAAACCCACAATTTCACATGCATCAACCCAATGAGCAAATCACACACATAGAACTAAAATATGAAAATGTATTATGTACATAAATAAATAAATGAAATGAAAGCATACCAAAATATCAAAAATGAAATGAAAAGCATGTGAAAAGGATGAAAGAATGAAAATGATCAGCAATGCAAAAAATTGAAAGAAAACCAGTCCAAACTCTCCCTCCACCAACGCAAATCCAAAAAAAGGTACAAAAAAGATATCCATTGTTTCATGTTCATAATGATGAATAAAAATGCAAAATCAATCCATAGTCCAACTATTTACAATACATTGTCCTGAAAAAAAAAACATTACTCCATGTCCATAACGAAAAAAAAAATCCAAATGAATCCATGATGTAACTATATACAATCCATTGTCCAAAATAAAAATCCATTAATCCATGTGCAAAAATCCCAAAAATAAATCAATCCATTGTCCAACGATGTAAAGGGTCCATGAGCCCAACTAAACAAATGAAACCTACCTAAGAAACTACCTAAAAATATAACTATATACAAATGTGTGTGGCATTGTCCATTGACCACAAATAAAAGGAAAACAAAAAGGAAACCTAACTCTAAAAACTATTTGCAATGGCAGCGGGCTAGTCCGACGGCTCACTTTTGGATGTCCCGGGCCAAGGCATCATCGAACTCCTGCTCAATGTCCTGGAGGCGATCCTCTTCCATGGCCCCGAGGGTTTGCAGGGACGACGACATTTTCTCCTCCAACTCCCTGCGAATTGCCTCGAGGCACTCGGCCCGCCTCAGGGCCCTCCGCATGGAGTTCTCCACCCTGACCATCGTGAGCCGTGCCTCTTCTGCCTGCTGCCGCTCCGCATCTATAGCATGGCCTAACCGCTGCCACACGGAACACACTTCCAGTCCTGGGTCCTCCTGCCCTCTGGCCGATGCCTGCCCCTCCGATGACGAAGGCCCCGAGCCATCATGGCTCCCACCTTGTTGCTGCTGCTGCTGAGCCTCTGCCTGTGCCCTGGCTCTTGCTGTCTGCACATCCTCCTCCGGCTGGGGTGCAGTTGTTGATGTGGCCACCCCTGCTGGACGTCCGACAACCAACTGTGGCAGGGATGTGTCCTCCACCAGCCCGGCCGCAGGGTCAGAGGCAGCTCCACAGGGTACCCAGGTGATACATGGGTGGGAAGATGGCATGGAGTACGACTGGCGCATAGGGGGTTCAGTTGAAGTGGGCGGTCGGAACAAGGTCCAGCAAAAGGAGGAATCAGGCCCTGGTGAGCTGTCCCAGTAGGTCAACGCGGTCAACGAGCCATTCGAGATGACGTGCAGTCTCCTCATGAAAAGACTGCAGGTCACCTCGCATGGCCCGTTGATGCAACGCCACCCCACCCAGGACAGGCTCAACCCAGTCCCGGATAGCCACGTCTGCAGGGAGAGGAAGGCCAGTTGTTGTAAGCGGATCCCCTCCCTGAAAACGGGTCTGGACGTAGGCATCCCTGCTGGTGCGGGATGATGCAGTCACAGGATCGGGGACAGGATTACACACAGGCACCTACACGGTGGCCTGTGCTGCCTCCTGTCCCTGCCCCTGCACTGCACCACTAGCACCAGTGGAATCCCCACCTCCAGACCCCGTGTCTGTCCCTTGCACGGCCTCCTCCTCCACCAAACCCCCCACCAACCTGGATGACTCTGTGCCATCTTCCTCCGTCGGACCTTGTGGGGGTCTCAGCTGCCCCTTCTGCTGCCGAGGAGTCCAACTCTGACCTCTGCCTCTTGGACCATCACTCGGCAGCTGCGGCCTGGGACGCGGCACCGGACTCCTCACTCCCCGACAAGATGACAACCTGGGAGGGGAGCCGGGCCTTGCGTCTCCGGCTGGTGGGATGATCCCTGCCGCTGTGCTCCACAGCACCCTCTCCTCCCTCTTCTTCAGTTGACGCTGCAGACAGGGAGAGATAAAACAAAGGCATCAGGGCACTGTACAATGGACTGATACACACATGACAGTTGCACATGAGTGGCATTGTTTAACTACAGACACGGAATCACACTCCACGACACACATGTTATTTTAACTCACACACATGAACATTTCAACAGCAATATTGCACCAGGCAGCACCATCCATACACATACAACAGCATGAACAGCCAAAGGTGAGCCTGACATCACATGAAATACAAGGAGTGCACTAGACATGCACACACGCCACCACACTTACATGCATGTCTACATCTACTCCAACTGTTGTAGTGATGAGAGTGACATACATGTCACATCTGCCATTCATCCTTCCACATATCAGTGTCACGTACATCCATGTTGCATCACAGTGCACACTTGTCAGATACACATACATGCACATGTACACAGTGCAGATACATGCATTATGAACCACCATCCATGCCACAATCATGCCAATGTACATACACATAAATTCAAACATGTGTGCTCCCACACCTGCATTTGCCCAGCATGTTTACCAACACATATACCATCAATGTGTCTCACAACTGAGAGGACTCACATGTGGCAGCCTCACGCCCATGTTCATACACATCCCTACATGGCCCTACATAAACACATGTGCAACCTGCACACTACAGGCACACCACGACACGCACAGCGTACTATCAACATGCATGTACACTTACCGCTTGACTCCAGGCGGGTCTGCCTCTCAAGGATCTGGACACAGAGCGCTGGGCATATGCGTTCCAGGACCCTCATTTGATGGTTCGACATCTGGCCCCAGCGCCCCTTGGCATCCGCTGCCTTAGCGAGGTGCCGGGCCTTGTTGAGGTTCCTGGACCTGAAATCCTCCCAGAGCTTCTTGACATGATGTAAGTCACAGACTGCCACCCCCTCCGCGTTGATGGCAGTCATGATGTCCATCCAGATCCTGGTCCATCCTTCATTGTCGGCGTGCGAACTTCCAAAGAGGGCATCATACTGCCCCAGGACTTGCTCCACCAGGACACCAACTTCGGTGGCAGTGAAGCTGGTGGCCCTCTGCCTCTCTTGCTGGGGTTTGCCAGTGCTGCCAGATGGTGTTGTGCTGGACATGGCAACCCCAGAGGCAGGAGTGGGTGGGCAACTGGGTCCTGGGGCTGGGTTGTGGAGCGATGGAATCCCAGTCGGGAGTCTTCGGTTCCAGCAGGGGTGGTCACAGCAACTACACCCCTGGCTGATGTGCAGGCAGCAAATGGCAGGGCACGTGGGCAGCAGGCAGTCAGGCAGCAGCAGATGGCAGGTGGGAGTGTGCTCGGGGCTCTGGGGGGCAGTAATTCAGTCTTCTGGGCAGGAGCGTGGTCTTCTGTGTGTTTTCGCGTGGCCAGCTTGATACGGAGTGATTTGGCACGTGAAAAGATTGCACGTCAGCGTGTAATTCGAGGAAAGGGCCTTAGCGCGTAAGCGCGTCAGCACACACACGCGATTTCATTGGACCAAAGGCCCTTAGCGCGTAAGCGCGTAAGTTACATTACGCGCGCAGGTGTTTCCCTCATAGCACGTGATGACAGAGCACACGTGGAAAAACTGAACATCCGAGTGTCATCGTCTTAGCGCGTAAGCGCGTAAGTTACATTACACGCGCGGCTGTTTCCCTCATAGCACATGATGACAGAGCACACGTGGAAAAACTGCACATCCGAGTGTCATCGCGTGTAATTGGAGGAAAGGGCCTGCGTACACACGTATCTGACGTGTACGTGTGGGCCGGTTTAAAAGCTACATGTAGGACGCCATTTCCTTGTACGTGCTTTTCGTGGAGAGCGAGTGGGTGAAATCTGTACTTCTTGTCGGTTCACACGTGATTACTTCACAGTGTTTCTAGTTCGTATTCCCTGTTACCTCTGACAGCTCTTTTCTGATTTTTTGTTGGGCCTGTTTCCTCAAACAGAGTTCACTTCTCCTTTTGTCCTGTCTCCTCAGACAGCGTACAATTCTTCTTTTTGCGGGGGTGTTGCCAACGCGCACACACGCATATTTTTCACGTTCTTTTTTCAGGCAGACTGTGAGTTCCACAGGTACTTAGCAACTGTGCTTGCCCCGTGTGTCGCGATCCTCGTCAGAGGTCATTGTAGGCTGCGTGTATTACGCGTACGCTTATTTTTCTGTTTCTGGGTGCCACCGCGCAGTGCGGGTTCATTTTTTCACGCACGTGGTCTACGAGGGGTTGCGTGCACGTTTATTTTTGATTTTGGGCTGCCTGTGCGTTGCGTGACCCGTCATCTTCCCCTAGGGGTCACAGGCAGCCTTGTTAGAGCACTAGGGTACGAATTCCATCTAGTATCCTTCCCCTTTGACCCCCAATTGCCCAGGACAATAGTTTACTGCAACTCCCATACGCACAACAACATCAGTGCCATGGTTGGGAGGCGACCAAGCGGTAAGGGAGGCAAAGGTGGCCGACCTTCAAAAGGTGGGCGTGGTGGGCACAGTAGGGGACGTGGCCGGGATTTGCAGGGTGCCCCTATACCCCCATGTGTGGAGGAACAATCAGGGACACCCATGCCCCCCCATGGTTGAGGGAAACGTGGCTGACACCATCCCAGCTCAGCCCCTGTTGGACCAGCCCATTGTGGCACCTGATCTGGCACAGGATGACTCCCAGGCTGACTTCCAGGTCAGCAAGTCTAGGCCACGTGTGGCGGCGCAAGTTGTTGTCACCAAGCCACGTGGATCTGGGGCAGCTATGTCATCTGCTGCCCCAAGTATGCAGGGTGGGGAGGCTGCAGGGGCAGCTGCAGCTCCATCCGCCCCGGCTCTGACTCTCACAGCCAGGACAGTGTCAGTTCAGGTCCATCAAACTAACGTTCCCCCTGCCAACATTACCCTGCAACCAATGCCTGCATCAAGACCTATGGTCATTGTGCATTCCCACACTCCTACTACCCAGTCCACCAGTGATTCTGCCCCTACTGACCAGAGTGGCGTAAGCCACTCTGGCTCCGCTCCATCTTTAAAGAAGAGGCGGAAGGGTGCTCTGGCACGACAGGCTGAGACCCCAGACACGGCTACACACTCCGGCACGTCAAGGAAGCCTTGCTTTAATGACGCGGAACTTGATGCACTTGTGTCCTATGTGTCGGCACATAGCCGTGAAATGTTGGTGACTGCAGGGTAAAAGAGCACACCTGGTCAACGTAGGGCACACTGGCAGACCACCGCGGACCGCATAAGTGCCCTTGGATTTGTGAGGCGCACAGCTGATGATTGCTACAAGCGGTGGAATGACCTGAAACGCAGAGCAAAGAACAAGCTGGCCTCAAATCATGCCGCTACTCTGGTGACTGGTGGTGGGTCTCCACAAGAGGACAACAAACTCACTGAACATGAGTCTGTTGCTGGGGCCTTCATCACAGAGGAACAGATCCAAGGTGTGGGAGAACTACCTGATTATGATGCATTGTCCGGTGAGTGCCCATGCATGTGTGTGTAATGCATGTGTATGTTGTTTGGGTGACGGGTTCTGATTGTGTTAAGTGCCAGGTGAGGGTGTGTGTGCCTGGGTGGTATGGGTCACCCATGTGCTTCATCCAAAACATTCAGCTGCCTTGGATTTGGGTGTGACAGTATCCCTTCTGCCCACAGTATTAATTTAGCGCATTATTACGGCAGTTGCCCTTGAAGTGGCATCTTGCAACAACATTGTTTGTATTTTTCAGTGTTCGTTCAGGCTGATTGTTTCAATTCTCCCACTTTTCCTACGCATTCCTCAGCCCTATTGTCACATTTGTGACATGCTTCTGTCATTGATGAACCCCACATTGGCCCACATGTGTTACCTTGTTAGGTGAATGATTTGACCATTCAGGCTGATTGAGTACTGGCCTGATCACATACATTTTTGGGGCCTGTTTGAATGTGGAACATGATAGTTGTTTCCTGTCATGTTGAAGTGCACAACCATTGATGTGTACATTGGCCTGCAATCACTGTATTTTTGTACAATGGATGTGTTGCAGTGTGTGGCACATGCTTATTTTGTCACACTATGTAGCATTTTTCATCTCTTCATGTCCATCTCACATGGATGGCTGACAGTACTCATTCACTGACATATGGATGTACTTGTGGAATGTACCATATTAATTCCATGAATCGGCCTCACAATGTGTATGTGTGCTGGTTCATGAATTTGTAAAATGTTCATATGTTATCATATAACAATTAAACATACTCCCCCAGAGTTTTTGGGTAGTGGTGCTGTTGTCCGAACATGTCCGCGGACATTAAAAGAGTTTGCGGACATCAAACTCAGTAGAGGGTGTTCAGTATGTTCCAATTTACATGTACATAAAATCAGAGTTATTATTGTTAAATTGTGCTACTAAAAACCTATGAAATTCAGCGAAAAAACTTTGTTAAAGGGACGTTGTGGTTCCAAGTAAAACTGAAAAACCCTTGTAATTCGCCAGCTATGGTAAGCTAAGCAACCATAACTCGCGCCACCAATGTGCACTGCTAAGACTAACACCCACAACATCAAAGATGACATCACAAATGTCATTGATGACATCACTGATGACATCACATGTCTGTCTCCCTCTTTTTTCCTTTACTGACATATCTAGGCCACATGGTTTTCTTCAGTAAAAGTCAGGAACTAAAAATTGTAAACGTACTATATTTGTATATATGTTCTTATAGTAATTCCCTTAGTGTCCAGTCATATCATATGAAACATATACATAGGGGAAGACACAAGCTTCAAAGACAGCAATCCTTTCTGTGCATGAAGATAATCAGTAGAGTTGTCAGCACTTTCTGATAGTTCTGTTGTTTTTGTATTACTGTACTTGCACTGTATATGCTCATATTTGTATACATTGAACTCACACTACTTTCGTTAGGGTCCAGTTACATCACGTGATACATATACATAGGGTAAATAGCAGCTTTCAAACAGAGAAATCATTTATTTGCATGAAGATAATCAGTTAGGTTATGAATTGTTTCTGCTACTACTTCTGCTTTTTTGCTTACTTCACTTTCCCTGTATATACCCATATTTATTTGTATGCGTTCTTGTCTCTTTGTGTTTTGTCTGTAGTAATGCAATTATGTAATACATGGGTTTTATTAGCTACTTATTACATATTTCACAGTACACAAAACTCTAATAAGAAAACAATTATCATTTCATTATTCAACATATCAACATTATGAATATTATACCTTCATCATGTATGCTGCACACAATGCTATGTTTCTGCATGAGTAGCTTAGTATACTAGATAGAACCTCATAATAGAATGCTATTTATATCAATGCATTGTTTAACACACTAATTAGCTTATGATATTTAGTGCAATGATCCTTGACACTTTTTTCTCAAAATTATAATAAGGATCCCTTGTATACACATTTCATGAAAAGTAAATACACATGTGATGTCATCAGTGATGTCATCAATGACATTTGTGATGTCATCTTTTATGTCCTGGGTGTTAGTCTTAGCAGTGCACGGTAGTGGCGTGAGTTATGGTTGCGTTGCTTACCATAACTGGCAAAGTTCAGGGGTTTTTCGGTTTTACTTGGAACCATAACATCCCTTTAACGTTTTTTCACTGAATTTCATAGGTTTTTAGTAGCGCAAATAAACCATAACGTCCCCTTAACAAAGTTTTTTCATTGAATTTATAGTTTTTTATTAGTGCAACTTAACCATAATGTCTACGAACATCTGACTTCATTGTAGACCTTCCGGAGAGTGCCACATGACCATATGCCGGCGCCCGGCATGATGACCTGTCCGAGAACCCATACGCACTACACAATAAGATCTGTGCTTGCCGGACAGGGCCCCTCTTCGTTTTCCATGGCAGCCTGCAGAAGGCAAAAAGAGAACCCTATGACCATATTACCACAAGCACATTTTTCTTCCCTTTCAAATCTATCCTAATTTCGAATAACTTTACCACAAACCCAATCCCAGGTGGACATGGCCACTTTAATCCTATGTTTTGTCCCTTCTGGTCATGGCCAGTAAGTAGCCAGATTGTCCGGATCATGACCTTATTCCATGACCCGGACATTCTGGCCACTGCCCATGGCCACAGGCTACCCCTCAGTCACTAAAGCTATACCGCTATTTTTTTAACTACATTATGACACTTGTCAAATAAGAAAACACTGCCACATTTCCAAAACCATGCTTGTAGATCCTTGCCAATGCGCCTTACGCAAGTTTGCTGGAAATCCACCGACGTTTTATTTTTTCAAAAGTGTCAAATGAATTCACATACAATCGTCATATAAGCTACCCCCCACTTCACAAAATCCATTCAGACTTTACAAAAACATGTATATCTAGATCTATAATCTTTTTGCAAACCTTTGTGTACATTTCTCAAATGGCACCACATTTATAAGCCTTTACATTATTTTCGGACCCCCTCTCTAATTTTGCTCCCTCTTGACAGAATCCCACCAAATTTCGCAAAAACATTTACATTAGATCTATTATCAGTTTGCCAAAAGATTCATCAAATGACACCTCATTTATAAGCCTTTACATTATTTTATCACCCCCCCTCTAATTTTGCCCCCTCTGCACAAAATCCGACCAAACTTTGTAAACTCATTCGAAATAAGGTCAGAAATATCCCATCCCAACCGCATCACCCCTCACCTTCCCAGAGATTATTTCATAAGTTTGACAAGTGCAATGCTCAGAAAATATTATTGTCCCGAGGGTTCGGGCATGTATTTTTATACATACGTTGATCTATCGCACAAACATTTCCAATTCACCTTACCTCACTTTTCCTCTTTTATAAACATGCAAAATCTGGCAGCAGGGCGCAGCCATCTTGTGCTAATCTTATCCATTGCTGCATCGCCCTAAGGTAAATGTGCCCTGATGTCACTAAATCATATGCCCCGCCCCTGAGCCTCACATCACCAAACCTAGTGATATTCTCCACCTTTCTGGGTGACGTTCCTCATCAGCATAGCCAAACGCGCCCATAATCACCTACGTGACATGACGCAGAACCCGAAAATCAACACACATCGACTCACAACACAGCACGTCACAATTCGGAATATTAAACTGTACTTTAAAGAAAACAACAACACTGTACAATTTGTAAACTACTTTTATTTCACAATAAACGCTCAGAGAACATCTGACTATTGCCATATTCAATCAAATTGCAAATTTGTTACTTCGCTCACGATTCAAAATGTTTATCATGAGGCACGCGTTGTTCTTTTTGCGTACATGAGGTGTTCGTTTCTGGTAAAAGAAGCGATTGGGTTGCACAGTGAATACCAGTGCTTCTGTATCAACTTGGGGCTAGACCACCGTAAAGGATGTTATGTTGCTCCTAATTGCTAGTGCAGCGTAAGGGCATATGGGCCCTTGGCGATCGTCCCAAAAAAGAGTCACTGTGATCCAGTTGTTCACAACTATGTTCAGCTGCCGGTTGAAAAACCTGTCAGTTGGCATCTGGAATATATGACAATTGCAGAATGGCAGAATGTATCTGTTTCGAAAACATAACAGAAATGTTTTTCAGTAGCCTATCTTTATTACAATTTATCTATTGACTTATTAATTCGGCATAGAGTTTAAACTAACGATTAGCATAGACATGAAACAATCTCAACAGAGAGAAAACAACGTGGAAAGTGGTACACAATTCGAGATGGTCATACATGACATTTTAATGAAATACTAAGGTTGAACCTGAGGGAACCGAGTGGTGGTGTACATGCACCTCGATGCTGGACTTCCCATAAGCACGTTAAAAACACCACTACGCACAAAGGTTGTACTTGCGTTTCATTGCAATAAGCCACACAGAACAAACGAATAGAATGTAACCCAGAAATAATGTTCAGATAATAATAAGTTAATGCTTGTTCCGGTATACAATCATCGAAAATAAAACTTACATTATATTCACCATTTCCATTCTCTTGGCGTAAATCAGACCGTAACGCTCACTGCGTTCGCACCAACGATTCTTCATAAACTGAATTTACATGTTCCTTACCCACTTTTGGAATGTGTTCTGACTTGAGTGTCGTGTAGACCGATGAGTCCTCTGTCCCCAAGTGACGCACAGGGGAACTTAATAGAGACCCGCTGTGCGACCTTTGAGGCCACAGGTGGGAGATGTCTTCCCAGATCCACGGAGCCTCTGGAACACCGATGCTGCTGTCAAAAAAGGAATGGGGTTAAGTACCAGGCAATCACAACACAGTCAGATAAACAAAAAGGATCTAAAATGTCTTACCTATCTGGTGTAAGGGTAACCCAGGTAACCTAGTAGAGAGGTTCGAGACTCAGTTGATGCGGCGGTCCCTGGAATGGTAGAACCGCAGGTTAGCGTGGATGAAGGGATAGCCACCTGTAGGAGAGAGGGCTTGACTTGAATCCCAAGAAGGGAAAGGGCGTAGAAGTTCAGCAAGGTAACCAGGGATGATCCAAAGGCAAGTCGAGGTGAAGTCCAAAGTCCGGCAACAGGTCAACAGTTCCAAGCAAAGGTACAAAAGGGGTGTCCGAGGGAGTCCGAGGTAGAGTTCCGTGATCAAGATAGCAAGGAGCAAGTAGTAACGCCAAACAGGGTCTGAAGCCAGCTGAGAAGCAATGAGTGTTCTGTCTCTCAGACCTTTATACTGTGTGTCTGGGAGTCATGTGACGTCTCTGGATCATGTGACGTCCAACAAGGACACGTGACTCTGGATCACGTGCCCGACGTGGTGACGTAACACCGCCCCTTCTGCCATACGCTCTCCAAGGCAATTGCCAATGCAGAAAGGGCTGCAATCGAGCCCGTACACCAAAGCTGGTACGGGGTTTCCGGTTCTTTGGGTTAACCGAATCACCTGAGCCTGGAACCGTGGGAGGGGATGGTGGAGATATGTGAGCAGTGTTCTGATGTGTAGCGAACTGGTGTGCAGAGGATCGTCTAACATAGCCCCCCCCCAACGGCCCACGACCCCGTGGGCTGGACGGATGATCCATATGGAAGCGGGTCACCAGCCGAGGGGCGTTCAGGTCCAAGGCGGAAACCCATGAACGCTCCTCCGGGCCGTAACCCTTCCAATCCACCAGATATTGGAGCCTACCCCTAAACCATCGGGACCCTAAAATGGCCGACACCTCAAAGACATCAGGAGAGGACAGGGACACCGGTGCAACAGGGGTACGAAGGCGGACAGAATTGGGGCAAGGCTTGAGGAGGGACACATGGAAGACAGGATGGATACGCCAAGAACTAGGAAGCACCAGACGAAAAGCCACCGGATTCACCACCTGTGAGACTACATACGGGCCGACAAAACGAGGTAGCAGTTTCCGGCAACCCACTAGGCGAAGGTGACGTGAAGACAACCAGACCCTAGAACCCACCACCAGAGGGGGAGCAGCCAGACGTTTGCCATCCACACGGGCCTTCATGGCAGTCTTCGCTTCCGTGAGATGCACCACAGTACTAGCATGTACAGCAGACAGATCCCTAAGACACGTCGTGGCCGCAGGATTCGAAGAACTAGAAGCATCAGGGACTGGCAAGACCTTGGGATGTTGGCCGTAGAGGGCGTAGAAAGGAGACTAACCTGTAGTTGAATGAGCCGCGTTATTGTACGCGAACTCAGCAAGCCGCAAAGCGGCCAACCAGGAGGTCTGATGTTGCAATATAAGGCAGCGAAGATACTGCTCCATAGATTGATTCGTCCTTTCGGTCTGCCCATCGGTCTCAGGATGATATGCCGAAGAATACCTGGTATCAATGCCCAACAATTTAGTCAACGACCTCCAAAACCGAGAGGTGAACTGTGATCCTCGATCGGATATAATGACCGAAGGGAGGCCGAATAACATGAACACATGTTCAAAAAACAAGTCCGCCAAGACCGGGGCCGAAGGAATACCTTTACAAGGGACAAAACGAGCCATTTTTGTAAACGTGTCCACCACTACCCAGATGGAGTCAAAGCCTCGTGACTTGGGGAGATCGGTAACGAAATCCATAGTCAGTGTATGCCAAGGCCTGGGAGGAACTGGAAGCGGAAGTAGCAACCCAACCGGTCGGCCTCTCCGATGCTTAGCCTGAGCACACACTGCACATGAATTGACATAGCAGTCTACATCGCGCCTCATAGAGGGCCACCAACACCAGCGTTTGAGAAGATCTAAAGTGCGCTCTTGACCGGGATGGGCATTAAAAGGGGCATCATGAGACCACTCTAGGGCCAGATTACGAGTGTCAGGTGTGGGAAGGAATAGACGTTCATGTACGAAAGGCAACCCATCAGAAAACACGGGGTCCCATTCTCGCAACTGGTCGGAGTGATTGCTAGTCCAAGATCGGACCGAGTCTAATAACGACAATGAAGGTGTACAAAGACAAATCACATGACTCTTTCCGAGAACAGTGTCAGGAAAGGTTGGCAACACGACCCCCCCTGGGGAACGTGACAAGGCGTCTGCTTTTCCATGTGCAGTGCCAGGACGATGCATAATACGAAAATCAAAAGAGGAAAAGAAAAGATGCCATCGGACCTGTCTGCTATTAATGCACTTCAATGAGGCCAGATCCTGTAAATTCCGGTGATCTGAGTAAACCGTGATGGGATGTTTGGCCCCCAGAAGATGATGGCGCCAAACACGAAAGGCATCCATGACAGCCAAGAGTTCTTTCTCCGTAACAGTGTAATGAGTCTCAGTACTGGAGAACTTACGGGAATGGTATGCCACTGGATGTAATTTGCCTGTTGTGGGGCACGTTTGTGACAATACCGCACCAAGAGCAAAAGAAGAGGCGTCTGCCTCTACTATGAACGGAAGATCAGGATTGGGGTGCTGGAGTACCGGTGCGGTAGTGAAAGCAGTTTTCAGAGCCTCAAATGCCTCCTGATGTTCCCCGTGCCAATGATAGGGTACCTGAGGACTAGTCAGAGCCGTGAGCGGCGCAACAATAGTGGAAAAAGAAGAAATGAAACGTCTATAAAAGTTGGCGAATCCCAAAAAGGCCTGCAAGGACTTGAGTGTTTGAGGTACTGGCCAATCTAATACTGCTTTGACCTTGGATTCGTTCATGGACAACGCCCCAGGGGTGATATGGAAACCCAGAAACTCAACAGAAGTTTTATGGAACTGACATTTCTCAGGTTTGGCAAATAAAGAATGTTCTCTCAAACGGGATAGTACTTCTCGAACATGCTTTACATGGTTATCAAGATCACGAGAAAAGATTAAGATGTCGTCCAAATACACAACCATGTAAACGTCCAGAATATCCCTGAATATGTCATTCATGAATCGTTGGAATGTGGCTGGGGCATTACATAGGCCAAAAGGCATGACTAAATATTCGTACAAGCCGTAACGAGTACAGAAAGCCGTTTTCCACTCGTCTCCCTCGCGAACGCGTACTAAATTGTATGCGCCACGCAGGTCAAGCTTGGTAAAAACGGAAGCATGAGTTAAATGGTCCAGAAGTGGGGTGATTAACGGGATTGGATATCTATCCTTTTTTGTGATAGCGTTAAGGCGTCGATAATCCACACAAGGGCGTAAATCCCCCTCCTTCTTGGGTACAAAGAATATGGGACTTGCTGCTGGTGAAGTGGAGGGACGGATGTGTCCTAAACGTAAGGCGTTCTGTACATACTCTTTCAATGCTTGTTCCTCCGAAGGGGACAAAGAATAGATCCTGCCCGAAGGGATAGTGGAATCAGGAAGTATTTCGATTGGGCAGTCATATGGTCTATGTGGAGGAAGTACCTCGGAAGAGCCCCGATCGAAAACCGATTCGAATGCATTGTACTCAGGCGGAATCCCAGACACCAACCCCCCAACAGTATGCGAATGAACGATCTCTGGAACATCAACAGTGAGTAGAGCTAATGCTCCTAAGGCCCGAGAAGGCGTGTCAGAGGCTTGATGGACCGGGAGACAGTAATTCTGACAGACTTCGGACTCGAAGAGTACAGTGCCTGACTGCCAATTGATCAATGGGTTATGTTCACGTAACCATGGAATTCCTAGTATGATACCGAATTGGGGTGTGGTAATTAAATCAAAACATATGGTTTCTGTGTGTGTTTCTTGTATGTTCAACAGAGGGGTGCAGTTTGGTGTCTAACAGGACCAGAAACCAATGCAGAGCCGTCTACGGCTTGGACATGTTCCGGTCGTGTTTTTACCACTAAAGGTAGGTTGAGGGAATGGGCCAAATCAATATCTATGTAATTACCAGTGGCACCTGAATCAATGATGATATTGACTGCATGAAGAAGGCCTGTAGAGGGACATAGAGTAGCCTTTACAGAGACGGGTTGGACACGAGCAAAGGCAAGAGAGGTACCCGGAGATGATGACGGGACACTCGACCTGTTCTCCGGATCTAAGGTCGAGCCATCCGAAAAACCTGGCTCTTCTTGGGACGTCGGGGACACTCTTTCACAATATGTCCAGTGGTGCCACAATAAAAGCATGCATTGTCCACCCTTCTACGTTCCCTCTCTGATGTGGTAATAGGACTACGTAAACCTCCCACTTGCATAGGTTCTTCTGTACTGGAAGCAGGAGTACTAGCAAGAGTAGGATGGGAAGAGACCCCCAATTCAGCTCTACGCTCTGATCGTCGTGCATCTACCTGCAAGACGAGATCAACCAATTCCTGATATTGAGTAGGCATAGAAGGGATCACTGATAAAGCATCTTTCATGGTGTTACTCAACCCCCTATAAAAGACCACCGCCCGCTTGTTTTCTGGCCATGACGTTTCTGCAACTAGCTGATTGAAACGGGTGATGTATTCTATCAAAGTCCTTCTACCCTGAGTCAGTTCCAAAAACTCCAAATCCCTGGACTGCGCCTTGTGTCGAGTATCGAATACTCG
Source organism: Ambystoma mexicanum (assembly GCF_040938575.1). Classification (NCBI taxonomy): domain Eukaryota; kingdom Metazoa; phylum Chordata; class Amphibia; order Caudata; family Ambystomatidae; genus Ambystoma; species Ambystoma mexicanum. The sequence goes on from NC_090931.1 coordinate 714,633,467, forward strand.
AGACATTTCTAGAACCAACAAATCAAAGTCGTAAAGGACTGGGCTATTATTCTCTAGCAGGGGATTAGCCCAAGCGGCAGCCGTTCCGGCTAAATGGGAGAGGGCGAAGGCGGCTTTAGTAGTGGAAGTAGGAAAAGCCAAAGGTCTGCATTAGAAGTGTAACTTGCACTGATTAACAAAGGTTCTGAATTTCTTGGGGTCACCTTGATAGCGTTCCGGAGCAGCCAGGGGGGAAGGAGATGGGAGGATCATTGGAGTCGGGACTGTGGAAGTGGCCAAGGGAGGGTGTGTAGTGAAGGAGCTGGCATCCCCAAACTCAGGGTCTGCAGGAAGGGAATGCTGAACACTTTGTATGGAATCCAACCTTTGGTGGATCACTGTGTTCGCGGCTGCCATATCTGCCCTTAATATTGTAATTGCCTGGACTAAAGCAGCTATGGGTTCTTCCGTGGATCCCTGCATCGTCAAACACGACTATACGGCTTCTCAGTCTGTTCTGACTTGAGTGTCGTGTAGACCGATGAGTCCTCTGTCCCCAAGTGACGCACAGGGGAACTTAATAGAGACCCGCTGTGCGACCTTTGAGGCCACAGGTGGGAGATGTCTTCCCAGATCCACGGAGCCTCTGGAACACCGATGCTGCTGTCAAGAAGGAATGGGGTTAAGTACCAGGCAATCACAACACAGTCAGATAAACAAAAAGGATCTAAAATGTCTTACCTATCTGGTGTAAGGGTAACCCAGGTAACCTAGTAGAGAGGTTCGAGACTCAGTTGATGCGGCGGTCCCTGGAATGGTAGAACCGCAGGTTAGCGTGGATGAAGGGATAGCCACCTGTAGGAGAGAGGGCTTGACTTGAATCCCAAGAAGGGAAAGGGCGTAGAAGTTCAGCAAGGTAACCAGGGATGATCCAAAGGCAAGTCGAGGTGAAGTCCAAAGTCCGGCAACAGGTCAACAGTTCCAAGCAAAGGTACAAAAGGGGTGTCCGAGGGAGTCCGAGGTAGAGTTCCGTGATCAAGTTAGCAAGGAGCAAGTAGTAACGCCAAACAGGGTCTGAAGCCAGCTGAGAAGCAATGAGTGTTCTGTCTCTCAGACCTTTATACTGTGTGTCTGGGAGTCATGTGACGTCTCTGGATCATGTGACGTCCAACAAGGACACGTGACTCTGGATCACGTGCCCGACGTGGTGACGTAACACCGCCCCTTCTGCCATACGCTCTCCAAGGCAATTGCCAATGCAGAAAGGGCTGCAATCGAGCCCGTACACCAAAGCTGGTACGGGGTTTCCGGTTCTTTGGGTTAACTGAATCACCTGAGCCTGGAACCGTGGGAGGGGATGGTGGAGATATGTGAGCAGTGTTCTGATGTGTAGCGAACTGGTGTGCAGAGGATCGTCTAACAGAATGCATAACCTCATCATATCTTCATTATTACAAACCTCCTTTCATTCAATTCCTTTCGGAATGGTCCCTTTCTCTCAAGGTCAAAAAACAATTGAACCTTATACGTTGTGTCCGATGCGTGGGCTTCCTTAGCTCGCAAGCAAAAATTCAAAGCTGGTGACCTTCACTCAGAATCAAAATACATTCTTAGTTTGCAACAACTTGCCTCACCGCATCCATGAGAACTGTTATTCTGATCCATGTCCATCAGGCACTGCAGGTGGCTGCCTGAGGTGCCAGGCTCTAGGTGGCGCCAGTCTGACTCCACTAATATTTTAATTACATTTTAACACAGACACATTAGCCCTTTATTTGCCGTGCTTTGGGTGTAGCACCAGCACATCAATTTATAAACATCAATCGTTTTAATTAAGAGTTTAAAATAACCTGAAATTGCTTCTATTTAATATTAATAAATATTGGGCAACCAATATAAACAATATAGAGGAATGGGCATTCAGAATGTAGTATTACTCTGTAATACCACAGGGTAAGGTTTGGGTTGCAGACTGCAGAAGCAACAATCTATGTTTTCAAGTCCACAATTCCATGATTATAAATCTCCATCCATTGAATGCCGAAATGCAATCTCTTTCACCTGTACTTAAGGCACATATTGTGGAACACCTGCAAATGTACCGTGTGACTTTTGCGACAAAAAAACACCAGTTTTTGCTTCTTGCAGCCATATCCCATCCCATCCTCATCACCCCTCACCTCCCCAGAGATTATTTGATAAGTTTGACAAGTGCAATGTTGTGTTTTTTAATATGTTTTTACCGCAATGTCCGTGGACACCAAACATGGATCCAAGATGGCGGGCATATCGAAACAATCCGACGCACCTCACGCTTCATCCCAACCAATCAACGAACAAGTCGTCTGTTCGCGGACATGACGCAAGCCGATTACCCAATCGGTGTCCTGTCTGCGGAGCGAACAGGGAAGTGAGTCTGCGGAGCGGACATAGATATTACTAATTTTTTGTGACCTACTTTTTAGTTGTTTTTAAAAAACTACTGGACGGATTTTCACCAAATTTACAAAAGCACAATTTCGGGACCAAGCTGCTGCTCCTGCCGCAAATTTGGTGAAAATCCATCCAGCGGTTTGGGCTGTAGGCATGAGCAAAGTTTTTTCCCCATTCAGTCTATGGGAAAAAAAGAAGTTTTGGGACCCCCCTATAACTTTTCGCCCCCCCCTGGACCAAACCTCACCAGACAATAAAATTCAGAGTGGGCCATATACCTTTATTGCAGAGTTTGGTGAGGATTCGTCCAGGGGGAGGGAAGTTATCAGCCACCCAAAAAGTGCTCTTCCTATGGGAACAGCAACTTAACCATAACTACACGCCCACTACCATAAACATCTTCGTAAGATTATCCTTTTTTAACCAATGATATCAGATGCCCTATATTGCCACCATGTTCAACCTAATCACATCAAGTGCAAGTTAAATGTATCATAAAAGTGTTCAGAAAGTGTATTCTTCTTAACTTTACAACATTAGAAAAATGTTAGTGCTGCTCATACATGTATCCATTGTCAGTGTTTCACTCAGATGCTATTAAAAATAGCCACCCCAGCTCATACACCTATGCATTGTCAGTGTTTCACTCATATCTCTCGGATCTTCTCAAACTGCTACTTTATCTCCTATCCTATCCCACTCACTAGGTCTGGTAGGAAAAAGTTCAAGGGGCATATCTTGGTCTCCAATCCTAGCCTCCATATAGCTGATACCCACATCAGAGCTTCCTCCAGCTAGACTCTCAATGACGTCCTCTTTGCCGTTCCCCACCAGACCTATGGACCCCTCATATGGGCGCAGCTCTCTCTCTCTAGGTGGGAGGTCTGCTTGGCCTCCTTCCATTCCTTCAAAACCATCATTAATGTTTATCTGAATGGCACTGTCTTGGTCCAGGGCCCTCAGCCCAATATCTTCCTTTTTGGTAGGCATCTCCCTCATCTTATCAACTTCCTTCCTTTCCCGCTACTCCTACTAGCACCCCTATGGCTCCTCTGCCACCGCCTTCTTCTGCCGCCTCTCTGGGACCTTCCTCTTCCTCTCTATCTACTATGCTACCTCCTGCTACCACCTCTGCACATTCCCTGGCGCCTTTACCACTTCTGCTGGGTGTACCTGAAGCCTGTACCCCACTCCAGAAGTCTTTGAAATGCTCCCCCGCTCCTCTAGAACCATCAAGGACTATATTGACACACTTTCTCCAGCATTGACCGATTTCTGCAATCACTCTTTTGCCACTGGACCTTTCCCCTTTGTGTGCCCTTGCCTTAAAAAGCCTTCTGACGATCCTACCTGTCTGGCAAACTATTGCCCAATCTCTATCACTCCTTTCCTGGGCAAACTTTTGGAAAAGCTGGCCACCTCTCAGTTTACTCTCCACACTGAACCTGTTGGTTGTTTACATGACTATCAATCTGGATTTAGAGCAGGCATAGGCATGGAACGTGCTCTCCTGAATACCCATGAAGATGTGCTCTCTAATCCAGCCTACCTTCTGTCCTCATCCTCCATGACCTTTCCTCTGCCTTTAACAGTCAATCAAGCCATCCAGATCAATTGACTCTGTGAGAACCTGGCCATCACGTATTAGGCCCTGGAGTTGTTTACCTCCTTCCTACTGGACTGACCCTCCCAGGTACAATGTGGGTCCTTTCTGTCCCCCACCTCTCTCTCCACATGTGGTGTTCCCCAGGGGTCTATCCTCTCACCCTGGCTCTTCAATGTCTACCTGGCCTCTTTGACCCACCTGATCTCTACCTTCTCTGCTAACTTTCAGTGTTTTGAGGATGACAATCAGACCTCTTTCAGGCTCCCTTTGGCCTCCTCTCCTCGCTCATTCCTGACTGTCTATGCACAATTCAGGATTGGTGTGCCTCCAACGATCTCTGCCTTAATGCGAGTAAGATGGAGATCCTTCACATTGGGACCCCTGCTCCCGCTGTCCCTCTCTCACTCTGGATGCCCTCCTTGGATGCTCTTCCGTTGCCTTCCTGTGAGGCATAAAACCTTGGTGTCATCTTAGACTCCACTCTCTCCTTCTCTCCTCTGATGACAGACCTTTCCAAGAAGGCCCACTTCCAGCTGCACCTCCTCAGAGGCATTCTTCCTTTTCTCACTTTCCCCCAGAAGCTCACTGTCTCCAGAGCCCTGGTTCCCTCTAGGCTGGACTACTGCAACAGCCTCTTTCTCAATCTGCCTTCCTCGACTATCCACCGTCTACAACTTATCCAGAACAGGACTGCAAGACTTATCGTTGGCCTCAAGCCCACGGACCATATCTCTCCAGTCCTGAAATCTCCCCACTGACTTCCAGTGGCTGCAAGGATCAAGTTCAAGACCCTGTGCATCGTCCACAAGGCTTTCTGGGGTCTGGGCCCGCAATACATCCAACTCTCTTCCAAAATAACTTCCTTCTCGAGCCCTTTGCTCAGCTAACTGAACTCTCTAAGGGTCAGATGCTTCTCCAGGCAGAGAGTGGGGTGTAGATCACTCTCCTCTTCAGGTGCCTTCCTCTGCAATGGCCTCCCTTCCCCTGTCAAATGTATGCCAGACCACCTGACGTTATGGAAGCAGCTCAAGACCTTCATTTTCTCCTCTGCTTTCTCTCTCTCCCTCCCCTGCTGACCTACCTGCTCACTGCGCTGACTGGTTGCCTGGATACCCTCTGAGTCTCACTGGTTACCCGGCACCTCCATGATCAGTCTGCCCTGCTCCGCCTCAAGGCCTACCGTGCACTTGTGGGCTGTAACTGTAACCTCTACAGTCCTCTGCCTCATTGCACTCACCCAAGACATTCTTCCCTGATTTCACTTCCCCCTCCCCCCTGGCACTCTCTCTTCCCCCTGCACTTGAGTTGTCGCACTTGTATGATATGAATGACACAAGACCTCCTAAGATCGCTTGTCTTGTCCTCCTCTGTCTCCCCTCCCGTGTCTTGTCGTGCCTTGAAACACTAATATACAGTCGCCTTATATATGATATATCGTATATAATATAATATCATATTCTATTAAAAATAGACATCCCTGCTCACTCACCTATGCATTGTCAGTGTTTTACTTAGATGCTATTAAAAATTGCCATCGCTAAAATGTAGCACATTTTCCTACATATAAACCTAGACTATTTTACAAGCACTGCTACCAGATTCCATTTAGTGCCAACATATTACACCTGCTCACACCAAGCTCCACTTACCAATATTGTAGAAATGTTTTGCAAATGCTTGGGGCTCCTAATTCACATATGCATTTTTGAAACATTCAATAAGGTGCTGCTAAGAAATACATGTTTAAAACAACTGCATTCATATTCAACTATTTCCCTTTTTCTGCACAGGTTCCTTTTCAATAAAAAATGAGAACATTTAAAAGAAAACAAATTTACATACGGCTTTTGGGAATCGTCCACAATAAAACCCGACCATCAAGTAGTCTAAAGGATCAGACTTACAAAAGAGAAGCAAGCGCACTTCAATAGGACTATGAAGTAATCTAAATGATCATATTTGCAAATGAAAAGAAAGAGCAGTTGCAACAGGCCAGACTCCTCCTTCAGTTCAGTACAATGTAAACGAGTGTATGGGTTGTTCAATCCACCTTCGATTTCTTTTTCCTATTTATTACTATATGTGAAGACAAGAACATTGTTCCATACCAAAGGTTGTATCCAACATAGTGCATACAATGTACTAGTTATGAGGGTCATAGAAATTAAACATATGTGTACAACTGCAACTACTTGTATTTAATAAACTATGTTCTACAACTAACAATATTGTATTTTCTTTACAGACAAGAAAGGCAATTTATACCCTTGATATGATATGATATGATGTGGCATTCATAACGTGCCTGTACACAAGTGTTTCTAGGCGTGACAAGACAAGGACGGGGGACCAAACGAAGGATGAAATAACAATCTTACTAGGCCTTGTGTCTTTCAGATCGTGCAAGTTCGGGTAAGAGGGAAGGGGAGAAGTTCCAGGGGGGAGGGGAAGTGGGAAGTGCAGTTAACTCACACATGCAGCCAGTGGGTGGCTCATAAGTGCTGAGAGAAAAGGTGCTGCAGGGTTGCAGATACAGACCCTTAGATGCTGGGTAGCCCAGAGGCAGTGTGAGGGCAACTGGACATGCAGGAGCCTGGGCTCGAGTGTCGAGGGTGACTTAGTGACCAGTGCACAGAGCAGTCTGGTGCATCAGCAGGGGAGAGGAAGGAATCGAAAAAGAAGGTCTTCAGTTGCTTCTGGAACCAGATATGATTCTGCTCAAGTTTGAGAGAGGCAGGGAGGCTGTTCCGGAGGGAGGAAGCAGCTGAGGAGATAGATCTGCCCCCAACTCTCTGCTTGGAGAGGGTCTGCCCCTCAGAGAGTTGGAGGTGGATGAGCAGAGAGCTCGAGAAAAAAGATGTATTGGAAGATAAAGTTGGAGGTAGAGTGGTCCCAGGCCCCAGAAAGCCTTGTGGGTGTGCAGAGGGTCTTGAAGTTGATCCTTGCAGCAACGGGGAGCCTGTGAATAGATTTCAGAGCTGGAGAGACATGATCCTTGGGCTTGAAGCCAAGGACAAGTTTTGCAGTCCTGTTCTGGATAAGTTGTAAAGGTCGAAGTGTAAGGCAGGAAGATTTAGAAAGAGGCTCTTTCAATAGTCCAGCCTAGAGAGGACCAGAGCTGTGGAGACAGCAAGCTTCTGGGGGAAAGTGGGAAAAGGAAGAATACCTCTCAGCAGGTGCAGCTTATAGTTTGACTTCTTAGAGACGTCAGAGATGTGAGGAGAGAGACGGTGGAGTAAAAAATGACACCAAGGTTCTTAGCCTGACAGGGAGCAGCAGGAAGAGGGCCCAGAGCAGATTGCCAGAGAGAGAGAGAGAGGTAAGGAGGTAGCAGGTGTCCCAATGAGGAGGATCTCAGTCTTACTGGCATTAAGGCAGAGATCATTGGTGGCACACCATTCCTGAATTACGGCCAGACAGTCTGGTATGAGAGAAGAAATAGAGGTGACTGAGGGGAGCCTGAAAGAGAGCTGAGTGTCATCTGCATAACATTGAAAATTGGAGCAGAAAGTAGCGATGTGGTGGGCAAGAGGCGTCAGGTAGTGGTTGAAGAGCCAGAAAGAGAGGTTAGACCCCTGGAGAACACCACACGTAGAGAGAGAGAGAGAGAGATAGAAGAGAGGGGAGAGGGTCAGTCAGAAGGGAGGTCAACCAGGCCAGGGCCTGATCAGTAATACCAGGGTTGTTGCAGAGACAATTGAGCAGGATGGCATAGTTGACCATGTCAAAAGCAGAGGATAGATCAAGGAGGGTGAGGACAGAAGGGAGATTAGAGTAAAGATTGGAGAGCAAATACTCATGGGTGTTCAGGAGAGCAGTTTCCATGCTTCTGGCAGCTCTGAAGCTAGACTGGTGGTCATGGAGGCAACCAGCAGATTCAGTATGTAGATTAAGCTGGAAGATGGCCAGCTTTTCCAAGAGTCTGCCCAGGAAAGGAGTGATGGAGATTGGGCGATAGTCATCCGGAGAGGAAGGATCAGCTGAGGGCTTCTTTAGAAGGGGGTTCACAAGAGAGTGCTTAAGGGGTGGGGGTTCCAGTGGCAAAGGAGTGATTGCAGAATCGGCCAAGGCTTGAGCAAGGGTTTCAATGTGGTCCTTCATTGTTCCGGGTGAGCAGGGGAGAACCTGCTTTGACAAGACTTTCATAGATCGTATTTGTCTAGAAACATTGTATGGGGTGAACATGGGAAAGGACCGGAAAGGAGGAGGAGAGACGGCCTGAGAGGGACAAGGAATGGTAGAGGAGGAGGAACAAGAGGTAGAGGGAGAGAGGGTGGACAGGATGTCCTGAGTTTAGTAGTGAAATGAGAGGCCAAGGCCAAGCAGGGGGTGTGGGAGGAACAGGAGAGGTTGACACTGCAGGATTGGCAAGCTCCTTGCAGATTTTTAAACGTTTGGCTGAGTTGTTAGATGCCGCAGAGATGCAGGCTTGGATGTAGGCTCTCTTCCTAGAGAGGACAGAGAGTCTTTACTGCCTTTGGAGCAGACGGGAGGCCAGTTTGTCAGGGGGTGTGCCCAATGCCCTCCACTTCCTATCCGCTGCCCTACACTTCCGTTTAAGGGCAGTGAGGTCGGAACCGTACCAAGATTTACACTTGGATTTGGGCTTCAAGTAGATCCTCATGACAGGGGCAAGCACATCCAGAGTGTTAGAGATAGGGAGATGAAGGTTAGAGAGGGCTGTGTCAGGGTGTGAGTCAGCCAAAGGTGCAGGAGGAAGAGAGAAAGTAGCGGCGAAAAGCTTCACCTGACACACACTTCATGGGTTGGATGACCGAGAAGGCAGGTGGCAGTGCGGGAGTCAGCTTGGCCTGTGGGAAGAGAGAGAGAGGTGGGAAGAAAGGAGAAAGTGATCACTCCAAGAGAGAGGAGTTGCAAGAGCATTAGAGAAGGGGAGGTATGAGGAGATCAGAACTTCCAGGGTGTGCCCTGCAGAGTGAGCCGGCCCTGAGGGAAGAATAGGGAGAGAGAGAGAATCGCAGAGGTTGCAAAAAAAGTCCTGAAGAAGGATTGGTAGCATCCAGGTGATGTTTAAGTCGCTGGGGAGGAGAAGTTGAGAAGCAGAGGTAAGGAGTGATGAGGAGAGGTCAGCCCACTCAGAGAGGAAGCATGTGACCTGGCCAGGTGGCCTGTAGATCTTGGCCACAGTGAGAGAGAGGCCAGGAGAGATAGAGAGCCTGCAGACCAGGCACAACGGAGCCTTCTCACCATATCCGACTAGGTGTCTATAGCAAATATCATACTGATTGCAAGTTGTAACCCCAATAACCACATTATTAAATGTATAATATTTATATTCATTACATAATTGCCACACATATATTATTGTGGCCATAGCTAGTGTCCAGATGATTGGAGGCATGCCTATCACTAACCATCTTATTCAATTTACAATGTACATATTCATTACATAATCACTATGTGCATATGACTGTGGCCACATATTACATGGCCAGTGCCCAGATGATTGGGGGCATGGCCGAGGACCATGCCCCCAAAAATCTGTACACTGGCCATTCCCACAACTATACACCATGCCCCCAATAATCTACACACTAGCCATGGCCACAATTATACACTTTAGCCATGGTATAACCATTTTAAACACTTCAGTAACAACTCAAATATGTATTTTTAGTCCAAACACATATATATTACTCACACTCACTACTTTCATAAAATATGTATACATGTACAAGCACACAGAACACCTCCTAGTCCCAATGAATTTCCCGGACACATGTCTGTGTCTGCAGCTCAGAATACTGCAGCGTACAGTAAAATTGACTGTGGACTCAGTAGCACCCACACTGCCATTTTCCACCTATAAGAATGGATCTATCTACAATTTTTTCCACTCCCCCACCATTCCCAGACACTCTTTCAGCCATAAAATAACACCACATTTATTTTCCACCGTTTATTCTCACCGCTTTGTCTGCAGACAAGGGCCATCGTCCGCGGATCCAATATGGTGACTGTTTCAAAAAGTTTGACGCAGCTCATGTTTTTCAATAACTACGTCTACACCTCGTCGGGGGACATAGATGCAGGAGATGATAAAGGTAGAGGGCAGCCATATGATGGAGGAGAAGCATGAGAACAGGTGGTAGAACGGGTCGAGGCACATACCATCACTATGTAGTCATTGGGAGAGGTCCCTCAAGTGATGTAAGAGGAGGTGCTGATTTTTCATGTCGAAGACATTGGCTGTGGGGCAGGAGGGGATGGCAGCAACACTTGAGGAGATGTTGCAGAAGGAGGTGGGTGGAGAGGTGCAGCAAGACGATGAGGCAGATGGAGAACAAGAAAATGAACATATGGAGAAGCCGGAGGTGGAAATGAGGATGCAACAATAGAGGAGGCATCTAGATGTGGAACATGAGAAGGCAGAGATGGAGGGGCAGCAGAAGCAGAACAAAAGGTATGGGACAGGAAGAGGAACATGAAGTGGTTGATGTGGGTCAGCACATATAGCACAACATTATTCCTGGGCAGTTATCCCCATTTGGTGTTCGGTTGGCATTTGCTTCTCGTTCGTCGTGGTAAGTATTTTTCATTTTCCAATTAGCTGTTTTATTGAACTTTATTAGGGTATTTAAGGGGTGCACATGGCATATGATGTTAACAACTCCCTATATGGGTTATAGCTTACCATATGGTGACTATATCACGCATAACATGGAATTATTTGGCCATTTTATGCAGCAATTGACATATGGTTTTTCCAGTGCTGGCTTTTTAAATGCCCTTATTCTGTTTAAGACCCTTTTGTCTGACTTTCATTGATGATCAAGTAGTTAGACGTACTGAACCAATGTCGTTGTTTTTTTTCGATCATACAATTACTGTGCTCATTTTACTGCGACAGCTGAAAAAATGTCAATTTTCGACATCCCTATTTCACCCCATATATGTGTGGGGGATGGGTACAGTAAATAATTAATTTGGGAGGGAGTAGGGGGGGTTGCAGGGGTTCTCCAATATATATGATGTGAAGAGGGAGTACAAAATAAATTTAAAAATCAACATTTTCGGCTGTCGCAGTAAAATCGGTGCCTTAATCACATAGATCCATTAAGCTTCACAAGGTGCATTATTTTTATATTTAACCTACTAATTTATGTTTGAGATGTGTGCATTACTGCCAATTAGATGTCCCTCGCATCCTCCTCCAAAAGCATGTATCCAGCATTCTCATTCTTTTCTTTCTGCTATTCTCACTCACAATGCTTGTTCGTGGCAGTTTTTGTTCAGGTTCTTTATCTGGTCATCTAGTGTGCACCATTGTTGTGCTCCAAATACTCTCCTGGATTTCGATTTAGCTTGCTTTCATGATCACGTTTTCTCTGTTGTATGTCCTCATCCCCCTGCCACACGTTCAGCATTTTTCGCACTGTCTCTATTTATGTTACCCCCCTCTGGGACGTTGCATTTCCCTCCAGCCACAGGCCACCCCCCCCCTTAAAGTCTGCCATTATTGCACTCCCTTTCAGCTCTTTTAATCCTTTTCGCAGAACATGTGGCAGATGCACATTTGATCAATTTGCTTTGCTTCAGGTTCTATTCCACATAAATGCAACACATATATGAGATTCTAGAAAATCTTACCTCCAGCATCACATCACATGCTATACAATAGAACGGCGGGAAGGATCTGTTTACGAGACTGGTCTTAAATCTAATTCCATGCAAAGAAATGACCTTTAAAAGACAGTCCGCTTTTTTTTCATGTGAATAAATAGCAAGGAACGTAAAGATGCCTCACGTAAACAACATACGACAATACATACATTGCTATGCTTAAAAAACAATGGGCTGCATTCACACAGGTGTGCAGTGAAGCATCTAAGGGGATGCCGTGGATCACCTTAGATTTACACATTCTACCTTATACCCCATTCACAAAGCCGGAACTAGGGCGATCATGAGATGCCTGGAGCATCTTTGAGATGAGTTTACGCAAATGTGAGTCACAAAGATTTACTCCTCATTGATGCCCAGGGCATTTCTGGGTTTGCTTCAGTAGTAGGGTTTGTGAACCAGGTATAAGGCGGCGGGTGAACATCTGAGATGCTGCCAGACACTTCTCATTTGCTCCACATCAAATCTTAGCATGACAGGCCCATTGTTATAAATCCAAATCAGAGAAATAACTCCTCAGTATTGAAGACAATACGGATCATTACTAGTTTAGAGGTAACCGAATTACCGCCAACTGCTTAATCTGTCGGTATTACTGCTGGATTGCAAATGGTGGCAATTCAGTAGAAGCCTCCATTCATGGATAATTAGGACTGCAGAGGAGATTTGGAGGAATTAAAACAGGTGCTGATTTCTCCTGTGGTAATTCCTCCAAATATTGGTGTTTAAGTGAAGGATGTACCACCAGCACATTCCTGGAGGTAAATCCTTCACTTTTATGCATACTGGGAAATCGGTAGTGTGGTAAAACTATTGGTAATTCCGTCACTACCAAAAAAGTGGCAGTAAATGTATGTTTGGATAAGTGGCTGGATAGGCAAAAGTATATATAGTTTGCGGTAAACTTATTTAATGATCATTTGTTTGAAATCATATACACAGAATTCTGGGTGCCAACCCAGAGCTGGGCAACGCATAGACGAATCATGCATTACCATTTCTGGCTTTGGTGAAGAGTTGGAAACTCAGCCTAGCTGAAACCTTTATATTTACAGGGTAATTCATAGAATTTCGCAGAAAAGTGTCGCAAGCGGCTGGCGCCGAGTGTCCGCGTGTGATTGACTGCACCAGGCACGTGCGCTAAAACCGATTTCCGCGCACAGCGTATTCATGGATTTTAGGCTTCCAAACCAGCCGTGGCGCAGAGAATCGCAGCGACCCTGCAGCAGCGCCAGTAACGCCCCCAAGAACGCCCTCGCGCAAGGAAAAGCCATCAAAATCGCTAAATCATCGCAAAGGGCTGCGCTAACACTGGACCAGTTCACAGGGCTGGCAAACAGCAAACGCCAAGCGGGAAACGTGTATTGCAGGGGTGCGCGGGAAGTTCCACACGCGACTGGCCCCGTGCAAGCAGGGTACGTGTATTTCAGGGGTGCGCGGGAAGTTCCATACGCGATTTCAGCAGGGTACGTGTATTTCAGGGGTGCGCGGGAAGTTCCACACGCGATTTCTGCAGGGTACGTGCATTTCAGGGGTGCGCGGGAAGTTCCACACGCGAATGGGCCAGTGCGAGCAGGGTACGTGTATTACATGGGTGCGTGGGAAGTTCCACACGCGATTCCATCAGGGTACGTGTATTTCAGGGGTGCGCGGGAAGTTACACACGGAATTGGGCCAGTGCGAGCAGGGTACGTGTATTCCATGGGTGCGCGGGAAGTTCCACACGCGATTTCATCAGGGTACGTGTATTTCAGGGGTGCGCGGGAAGTTGCACACGCGATTGTCCCAGTGCGAGCAGGGTACGTGTATTTCAGGGGTGCGCGGGAAGTTCCACACGCGATAGTCCCAGTGCGAGCAGGGTACGTGTATTTCAGGGGTGCGCGGGAAGTTCCACACGCGAGTGTCCCAGTGCGAGCAGGGTACGTGTATTTCAGGGGTGCGCGGGAAGTTGCACACGCGATATCAGCAGGGAATGTGTATTTCAGGGGTTCTGGGGAGTACTACACGTGAATTGGCCGAGGGGGTCCTCCCAGGTGTACGCTCCACAACCTCCACGGCCCCTGCAGGCAGCCCACACCATGGGGGACTACCCTGCACCCCTGCTCATGTCCCGCAGGCAGCCCATCCACCATGGGCATGCCCCCCAGCCAACCCACATGTCACCTTGCACTACTGATCAACAATGCATGTCTCCCACCACCCCCACCCCCCAGCACTGTGGGGCACCTGCCAGCAGGCCCCCACTCATGTCCAACTCATGTTTCCCACCACCCCCACCCCCCAGCAGTGCAGGGGCACGCTCCACCAGGCCCCCACTCATGTCTCCCAACACCCCCACCCCCTGCCACCATGGGCAGCCCCCACCAGGCCCCCACCCATGTCTCCCACCACCCCCAACCCCCTGCCGCCATGGGCAGCCTCCACCAGGCCCCCACTCATGTCTCCAACCACCCCCACCCCCCAGCCACCATGGCCACCCTCCACCAGGCCCCCACTCATGTCTCCCACCACCCCCACCCCCCTGCCACCATGGGCAGCCCCCACCAGGCCCCCACCCATGTCTCCCACCACCCCCACCCCCCTGCCACCATGGGCAGCCTCCACCAGGCCCCCACTCATGTCTCCAACCACCCCCACCCCCCAGCCACCATGGCCACCCTCCACCAGGCCCCCACTCATGTCTCCCACCACCCCCACCCCCCAGCAGTGCAGGGGCAGCCTCCACCAGGCCCCCACTCATGTCTCCCTGCACCCCCATCCCCGAGGAGTGCAGGGGCAGCCTCCACCAGGCCCCCACTCATGTCTCCAACCACCCCCACCCCCCCAGCCACCATGGCCACCCTCCACCAGGCCCCCACTCATGTCTCCCACCACCCTCACCCCCCAGCAGTGCAGGGGCAGCCTCCACCAGGCCCCCACTCATGTCTCCCACCACCCCCACCCCCCAGCAGTGCAGGGGCAGCCTCCACCAGGCCCCCACTCATGTCTCCCACCACCCCCCTGCCACCATGGCCACCCTCCACCAGGCCCCCACTCATGTCTCCCACCACCCCCACCCCCCTGACACCATGGGCAGCCCCCACCAGGCCCCCACCCATGTCTCCCACCACCCCCACCCCCCTGCCACCATGGGCAGCCTCCACCAGGCCCCCACTCATGTCTCCCACCACCCCCACCCCCAGCAGTGCAGGGGCACCCTCCACCAGGCCCCCACTCATGTCTCCCACCACCCCCACCCCCCTGCCACCATGGGCAGCCCCCACCAGGCCCCCACTCATGTCTCCCACCACCCCCACCCCCGAGGAGTGCAGGGGCAGCCTCCAACAGGCCCCCACCCATGTCTCCCACCACCCCCACCCCCAGCAGTGCAGGGGCAGCCTCCACCAGGCCCCCACCCATGTCTCCCACCACCCCCACCCCCCAGCAGTGCAGGGGCAGCCTCCACCAGGCCCCCACTCATGTCTCCCACCACCCCCACCCCCCAGCCACCAGGGGCACCCTCCACCAGGCCCCCACTCATGTCTCCCACCACCCCCACCCCCCAGCAGTGCAGGGGCAGTCTCCACCAGGCCCCCACTCATGTCTCCCACCACCCCCACCCCCCAGCAGTGCAGGGGCAGCCTCCACCAGGCCCCCACTCATGTCTCCCTGCACCCCCACCCGCGAGGAGTGCAGGGGCAGCCTCCACCAGGCCCCCACTCATGTCTCCAACCACCCCCACCCCCCAGCCACCATGGCCACCCTCCACCAGGCCCCCACTCATGTCTCCCACCACCCTCACCCCCCAGCAGTGCAGGGGCAGCCTCCACCAGGCCCCCACTCATGTCTCCCACCACCCCCACCCCCCCAGCCACCAGGGGCACCCTCCACCAGGCCCCCACTCATGTCTCCCACCACCCCCACCCCCCAGCAGTGCAGGGGCAGCCTCCAACAGGCCCCCACTCATGTCTCCCACCACCCCCACCCCCCAGCAGTGCAGGGGAAGCCTCCACCAGGCCCCCACTCATGTCTCCCTGCACCCCCACCCCCGAGGAGTGCAGGGGCAGCCTCCACCAGGCCCCCACTCATGTCTCCAACCACCCCCACCCCCTAGCCACCATGGCCACCCTCCACCAGGCCCCCACTCATGTCTCCCACCACCCTCACCCCCCAGCAGTGCAGGGGCAGCCTCCACCAGGCCCCCACTCATGTCTCCCACCACCCCCACCCCCCAGCAGTGCAGGGGCATCCTCCACCAGGCCCCCACCCATGTCTCCCACCACTCCCACCCCCCAGCCACCAGGGGCAGCCTCCACCAGGCCCCCACTCATGTCTCCCACCACCCCCACCCCCCTGCCACCATGGGAAGCCCCCACCACGCCCCCACTCATGTCTCCTTGCACCCCCACCCCCGAGGAGTGCAGGGGCAGCCTCCACCAGGTCCCCACCCATGTCTTCCACCACCCCCACGCCCCAGCCACCATGGCCACCCTCCACCAGGCCCCCACTCATGTCTCCCACCACCCCCACACCCCGGCAGTGCAGGGGCAGCCTCCACCAGGCCCCCACTCATGTCTCCCACCACCCCCACCCCCCAGCCACCAGGGATAGCCTCCAGCAGGCCCCCACTCATGTCTCCCACCACCCCCACCCCCCAGCAGTGCAGGGCAGCCTCCACCAGGCCCCCACTCATGTTTCCCTGCACCCCCACCCCAGAGGAGTGCAGGGGCAGCCTCCACCAGGCCCCCACTCATGTCTCCAACCACCCCCACCCCGCAGCCACCATGGCCACCCTCCACCAGGCCCCCACTCATGTCTCCCACCACCCTCACCCCCCAGCAGTGCAGGGGCAGCCTCCACCAGGCCCCCACTCATGTCTCCCACCACCCCCACCCCCCAGCAGTGCAGGGGCAGCCTCCACCAGGCCCCCACTCATGTCTCCCACCACCCCCACCCCCCAGCAGTGCAGGGGCAGCCTCCACCAGGCCCCCACTCATGTCTCCCTGCACCCCCACCCCCGAGGAGTGCAGGGGCAGCCTCCACCAGGCCCCCACTCATGTCTCCAACCACCCCCACCCCCCAGCCACAATGGCCACCCTCCACCAGGCCCCCACTCATGTCTGCCACCACCCCCACCCCCTGCCACCATGGGCAGCCCCCACCAGGCCCCCACCCATGTCTCCCACCCCCCCCACCCCCCTGCCACCATGGGCAGACTCCACCAGGCCCCCACTCATGTCTCCAACCACCCCCACCCCCAGCCACCATGGCCACCCTCCACCAGGCCCCCACTCATGTCTCCCACCACCCCCACCCCCTGCCACCATGGGCAGCCCCCACCAGGCCCCCACCCATGTCTCCCACCACCCCCTCCCCCCTGCCACCATGGGCAGCCTCCACCAGGCCCCCACTCATGTCTCCAACCACCCCCACCCCCCAGCCACCATGGCCACCCTCCACCAGGCCCCCACTCATGTCTCCCACCACCCCCACCCCCCAGCAGTGCAGGGGCAGCCTCCACCAGGCCCCCACTCATGTCTCCCTGTACCCCCACCGCCGAGGAGTGCAGGGGCAGCCTCCACCAGGCCCCCACTCATGTCTCCAACCACCCCCACCCCCCAGCCACCATGGCCACCCTCCACCAGGCCCCCACTCATGTCTACCACCACCCTAACCCCCCAGCAGTGCAGGGGCAGCCTCCACCAGGCCCCCACTTATGTCTCCCACCACCCCCACCCCCCAGCAGTGCAGGGGCAGCCTCCACCAGGCCCCCACTCATGTCTCCCACCACCCCCACCCCCCTGCCACCATGGCCACCCTCCACCAGGCCCCCACCCATGTCTCCCACCACCCCCACCCCCCTGCCACCATGGGCAGTCTCCACCAGGCCCCCACTCATGTCTCCCACCACCTCCACCCCCCAGCAGTGCAGGGGCACCCTCCACCAGGCCCCCACTCATGTCACCCACCACCCCCACCCCCCTGCCACCATGGGCAGCCCCACCAGGCCCCCACTCATGTCTCCCACCAACCCCACCCCCCAGCAGTGCAGGGGCAGCCTCCACCAGGCCCCCACCCATGTCTCCCACCACCCCCACCCCCCAGCAGTGCAGGGGCAGCCTCCACCAGGCCCCCACTCATGTCTCCCACCACCCCCACCCCCCAGCAGTGCAGGGGCAGCCTCCACCAGGCCCCCACTCATGTCTCCCACCACCCCCACCCCCTGCCACCATGGGCAGCCCCCACCAGGCCCCCACTCATGTCTCCCACCACCCCCACCCCCCAGCAGTGCAGGGGCATCCTCCACCAGGCCCCCACCCATGTCTCCCACCACCCCCACCCCCCAACCACCAGGGGCAGCCTCCAGCAGGCCCCCACTCATGTCTCCCACCACCCCCACCCCCCAGCAGTGCAGGGGCAGCCTCCACCAGGCCCCCACTCATGTCTCCCTGCACCCCCACCCCCGAGGAGTGCAGGGGCAGCCTCCACCAGGCCCCCACCCATGGCTTCCACCACCCCCACCCCCCAGCCACCATGGCCACCCTCCACCAGGCCCCCACTCATGTCTCCCACCACCCCCACCCCGCAGCAGTGCAGGGGCAGCCTCCACCAGGCCCCCACTCATGTCTCCCACCACCCCCACCCCCCAGCAGTGCAGGGGCAGCCTCCACCAGGCCCCCACTCATGTCTCCCTGCACCCCCACCCCCGAGGAGTGCAGAGGAAGCCTCCACCAGGCCCCCACCCATGTCTTCCACCACCCCCACCCCCCAGCCACCATGGCCACCCTCCACCAGGCCCCACTCATGTCTCCCACCACCCTCACCCCCCAGCAGTGCAGGGGCAGCCTCCACCAGGCCCCCACTCATGTCTCCCACCCCCCCCACCCCCCAGCAGTGCAGGGGCATCCTCCACCAGGCCCCCACCCATGTCTCCCACCACCCCCACCCCCCAGCCACCAGGGGCAGCCTCCACCAGGCCCCCACTCATGTCTCCCACCACCCCAACCCCCCTGCCACCATGGGCAGCCCCCACCAGGCCCCCACTCATGTCTCCCTGCACCCCTACCCCCGAGGAGTGCAGGGGCAGCCTCCACCAGGCCCCCACCCATGTCTTCCACCCCCCCCACCCCCCAGCCACCATGGCCACCCTCCACCAGGCCCCCACTCATGTCTCCCACCACCCCCACCCCCCAGCAGTGCAGGGGCAGCCTCCACCAGGCCCCCACTCATGTCTCCCACCACCCCCACCCCCCAGCCACCAGGGGCAGCCTCCAGCAGGCCCCCACTCATGCCTCCCACCACCCCCACCCCCCAGCAGTGCAGGGGCAGCCTCCACCAGGCCCCCACTCATGTCTCCCTGCACCCCCACCCCCGAGGAGTGCAGGGGCAGCCTCCACCAGGCCCCCACTCATGTCTCCAACCACCCCCACCCCCCAGCCACCATGGCCACCCTCCACAAGGCCCCCACTCATGTCTCCCACCACCCTCACCCCCCAGCAGTGCAGGGGCAGCCTCCACCAGGCCCCCACTCATGTCTCCCACCACCCCACCCCCCAGCAGTGCAGGGGCAGCCTCCACCAGGCCCCCACTCATGTCTCCCACCACCCCCACCACCCAGCAGTGCAGGGGCAGCCTCCAGCAGGCCCCCACTCATGTCTCCCACCACCCCCAGCCCCCAGCAGTGCAGGGGCAGCCTCCACCAGGCCCCCACTCATGTCTCCCTGCACCCCCACCCCCGAGGAGTGCAGAGGCAGCCTCCACCAGGCCCCCACCCATGTCTTCCACCACCCCCACCCCCCAGCCACCATGGCCACCCTCCACCAGGCCCCCACTCATGTCTCCCACCACCCCCACCCCCCAGCAGTGCAGGGGCAGCCTCCACCAGGCCCCCACTCATGTCTCCCACCACCCCCACCCCCCAGCAGTGCAGGGGCAGCCTCCACCAGGCCCCCACTCATGTCTCCCTGCAGCCCCACCCCCGAGGAGTGCAGGGGCAGCCTCCACCAGGCCCCCACTCATGTCTCCCACCACCCCCACCACCCAGCAGTGCAGGGGCAGCCTCCAGCAGGCCCCCACTCATGTCTCCCACCACCCCCACCCCCCAGCAGTGCAGGGGCAGCCTCCACCAGGCCCCCACTCATGTCTCCCTGCACCCCCACCCCCGAGGAGTGCAGGGGCAGCCTCCACCAGGCCCCCACTCATGTCTCCAACCACCCCCACCCCCCAGCCACCATGGCCACCCTCCACCAGGCCCCCACTCATGTCTCCCACCACCCTCACCCCCCAGCAGTGCAGGGGCAGCCTCCACCAGGCCCCCACTCATGTCTCCCTGCACCCCCACCCCCGAGGAGTGCAGGAGCAGCCTCCACCAGGCCCCCACCCATGTCTTCCACCACCCCCACCCCCCAGCCACCATGGCCACCCTCCACCAGGCCCCCACTCATGTCTCCCACCACCCCCACCCCCCAGCAGTGCAGGGGCAGCCTCCACCAGGCCCCCACTCATGTCTCCCACCACCCCCACCCCCCAGCAGTGCAGGGGCAGCCTCCACCAGGCCCCCACTCATGTCTCCCTGCACCCCCACCCCCGAGGAGTGCAGGGGCAGCCTCCACCAGGCCCCCACCCATGTCTTCCACCACCCCCACCCCCCAGCCACCATGGCCACCCTCCACCAGGCCCCCACTCATGTCTCCCACCACCCTCACCCCCCAGCAGTGCAGGGGCAGCCTCCACCAGGCCCCCACTCATGTCTCCCACCACCCCCACCCCCCAGCAGTGCAGGGGCATCCTCCACCAGGCCCCCACCCATGTCTCCCACCACCCCCACCCCCCAGCCACCAGTTGCAGCCTCCACCAGGCCCCCACTCATGTCTCCCACCACCCCCACCCCCCTGCCACCATGGGCAGCCCCCACCAGGCCCCCACTCATGTCTCCCTGCACCCCCACCCCCGAGGAGTGCAGGGGCAGCCTCCACCAGGCCCCCACCCATGTCTTCCACCACCCCCACCCCCCAGCCACCATGGCCACCCTCCACCAGGCCCCCACTCATGTCTCCCACCACCCCCACCCCCCAGCAGTGCAGGGGCAGCCTCCACCAGGCCCCCACTCATGTCTCCCACCACCCCCCCCCCAGCAGTGCAGGGGCAGCCTCCACCAGGCCCCCACTCATGTCTCCCACCACCCCCACCCCCCAGCCACCAGGGGCAGCCTCCATCAGGCCCCCACTCATGTCTCCCACCACCCCCACCCCCCAGCAGTGCAGGGGCAGCCTCCACCAGGCCCCCACTCATGTCTCCCTGCACCCCCACCCCCGAGGAGTGCAGGGGCAGCCTCCACCAGGCCCCCACTCATGTCTCCAACCACCCCCACCCCCCAGCCACCATGGCCACCCTCCACCAGGCCCCCACTCATGTCTCCCACCACCCTCACCCCCCAGCAGTGCAGGGGCAGCCTCCACTAGACCCCCACTCATGTCTCCCACCACCCCCACCCCCCATCAGTGCAGGGGCAGCCTCCACCAGGCCCCCACTCATGTCTCCCACCACCCCCACCCCCCAGCAGTGCAGGGGCAGCCTCCACCAGGCCCCCACTCATGTCTCCCACCACCCCCACCCCCCAGCAGTGCAGGGGCAGCCTCCACCAGGCCCCCACTCATGTCTCCCTGCACCCCCACCCCCGAGGAGTGCAGGGGCAGCCTCCACCAGGCCCCCACCCATGTCTTCCACCACCCCCACCCCCCAGCCACCATGGCCACCCTCCACCAGGCCCCCACTCATGTCTCCCACCACCCCCACCCCCCAGCAGTGCAGGGGCAGCCTCCACCAGGCCCCCACTCATGTCTGCCACCCCCCAGCAGTGCAGGGGCAGCCTCCACCAGGCCCCCACTCATGTCTCCCTGCACCCTCACCCCCGAGGAGTGCAAGGGCAGCCTCCACCAGGCCCCCACCCATGTCTTCCACCACCCCCACCCCCCATCCACCATGGCCACCCCCCACCAGGCCCCCACTCATGTCTCCCACCACCCCCACCCCCCAGCAGTGCAGGGGCAGCCTCCACCAGGCCCCCACTCTTGTCTCCTACCACCCCCACCCCCCAGCAGTGCAGGGGCAGCCTCCACCAGGCCCCCACTCATGTCTCCCTGCACCCCCACCCCCGAGGAGTGCAGGGGCAGCCTCCACCAGGCCCCCACCCATGTCTTCCACCACCCCCACCCCCCAGCAGTGCAGAGGCAGCCTCCACCAGGCCCCCACTCATGTCTCCCTGCACCCCCACCCCCGAGGAGTGCAGGGGCAGCCTCCACCAGGCCCCCACTCATGTCTCCCACCACCCCCACCCCCCAGCAGTGCAGGGGAACCCTCCACCAGGTCCTCACAATCCCCAATCATGTGCGTAATGGTCAGCCTCCACAGCCAAAAAGCCCTACCAAGTAACCCATTCACCCACATGGAAATGGAAATTACATGTTACACCCCAATGTTCATGAAGCTAATGAACCCATGTCCGTCACACACAATGGTTGCAATTGAATGGGAAAACACCCAACATGACATGCATGAAACCAATGAGATGATACCACACAGTGAAGTATGGAAACAAAATTGTATTGAAAAAAATAAAGAATGCTAAAGAAAGGAAACAAACTACAATGTGAATGAGAAAAAATAAGCCTGCTGTCTGTATAAAAAACAAAAAATGCAAATCAGAATCCAAATTTTTTTTGTCCAAAGTCAAATGTAAAAAAATCTCCATGCAACAAAGAACTATGTAAAAAACTACCAAGGGTCCATGAGCCGAACTGAACAAAGGAAACCTACTAAAAAACCTACCTAAAAATCAACTATATACAAAAAGTGGAGCAGTGTCCGTCGACTCCAAATCATAATAAGAAACAAAGGAAACCTAAAACTAAAGAACTATATACAAAGGCGGCGGGCAAGTCCAGCGGCTCACTCCGTGGTGTCCCGGGCCAGGGCATCATCGAACTCCTGTTCGATGTCCCGGAGGCGGTCCAGTTCCATGGCCCCGAGGGTCCGCAGGGACTACGCTGTTTCCTCCTCCAACCCCCTGCGGATTGCTTCGAGGCACTCAGCCCGCCTCAGGGCCCTCTGCATGGAGTTCTCCGCCCTGACCATTGTGAGCTGCGCCTCTTCCGCTCGCCGCCGCTCCGCACCTATGGCGTGGCCCAACCGCTGCCACACGGAAGACACTCTCTGTCCTGGGTCCCCCTGCCCTCCGGCCGATGCCTGCCCCTCCAATGTCGAAAGCCCCGAGCCTTCATGTCTCCCACCATGTTGCTGCTGCTGCTGCTCTGCCTCTGCCCGTGCACTGCCTCCTGCTGCCTGCACATCCTCCGCCGGCTGGGGTGCAGTTGTTGATGTGGCCACCCCTGCTGGACCTCCGACTCCCGACTGTGGCAGGGATGCCTCCTCCACCAGCCTGGCCGCACCGTCAGAGGCAGCTCCACAGGGCACCCAGGTGACTGATGGGTGGGAAGATGGCACAGAGGACGACTGGCGCCTAGGGGGTCCAGTTGAGGAGGGGTCGGAGCAAGCCCCATCAGACGGCGGAATCCGGCCTGGGTGACCTGTCTCAGCAGGCTGACGTGGTCAACGAGCCATTCGAGATGACGTGCAGTCTCTCCATGAAAAGACTGCAGGTCACCTCGCATGGCCCGTTGACGCAACGCCACACCAGCCAGGACAGGCTCAACCCGGACCTGGATGGCCACGTCCGCAGGCAGAGGAAGGCCAGTTGACGTCAGCTCATCCCCTGCCTGAAAACAGGTCTGGACGTAGGCATCCCTGCTGGTGCAAGATGATGCAGGGACAGGATCGGGGACAGGATTGCACACAGGCACCTCCGCGGCGGCCTGTGCTGCCTCCTGTCCCTGGTCCTGCACTGCACCACTAGCACCAGTGGGATCCCCACCTCCAGACCCCGTCTCTGGTGCTTGCATGGCCTCCTCCTCCACCAAACCCCCCACCAACCTGGATGACTCCCTGCCATCTTCCACTGTTGGGCCCTGACATGACGGACATGTCTACTTACATACACATTCATCCAAACATGTGTGCACGCACAACTGCATTTGCCATGCAAGCCTACACACACAAGCACCATCCATGTCTCACACATTACAGCCCTCGCATGTGTCAGCCCCACGGCCCTGTACACCCCCACCCATACTCGACCCCATACAAACAGATGTGCAACCTGCACAATACCGAATAATCACCACACGCACTGCTCACAATCAGGATGCATGTACACTCACCGCTCGACTCCAGACGGGTCTGCTTCTCTAGGACCTGGACGTGGAGCGCTGGGGATATGCGTTCCAGGACCCCCATCTGTTCTTCCGACAAGTGGCCCCGGCGCCCCTTGGCATCCGCTGCCTTCAAGAGGCGCCGGGCCTTGTTCAGGGTCCTGGACCTGAAGTCCTCCCAGCGCTTCCTGATATGTTGTAAGTCCCGGACTGCCACCCCCTCCGCGTTGATGGCAGTCACGATGTCAGTCCAGATCTGAGTCCGTCCTTCCTTGTCGGCGCGGGAACTTCCGAAGAGGGCATCATACTGCCCCAGGACTTGCTCCACCAGGACACCAACTTCGGTGGCACTGAAGCTGGTGCCCCTCTGCCTCTCTGGCCGGGGGTTGTCAGTGGTCACAGATGGTGTTTGCCCCGACATGACAACCCCAGAGGCAGGAGTGGGTGGGCAACTGGGTCCTGGGGCTGGGCTGTGGAGCGATGGAATTCCAGTCGGGAGTCTTCGGTTCCAGCAGGGGTGGTCACAGCAACAGCACACCTGGCTGATGTGCAGGCAGCAAATGGCAGTGCACGTGGGCAGCAGGCAGTCAGGCAGCAGCAGATGGCAGGTGGGAGCGTGCTCGGGGCTCTGGGGGGCAGTAGTTCGGCCTTCTGGGCAGGAGCATGGTTTCCGTGTGCTTACACGTGGCCAGCTTGGTACGGAGTGATTTGGCACGTGAAAATCCTGCACGTCAGCGTGAAAATCGAGGTAAGGCCCTTAGCGCGTAAGCGCGTCAGCACGCATACGCGATTCTATTGGACCAAAGGCCCTCAGCGCGTAAGCGCGTCTGTGACGTGACCCGCACGGGTGTTTCCCACACAGCACGTGATGACAGAGCACACGTGGAAAGACTTCACGTCAGAGTGTCATCGCGTGTGATTGGTGGAAATGGCCCTACACGCAGAAGTGACAAAGCGTGTAATTGGTGGAAATGGCCCTACACGCATAAGTGACAAAGCGTGTAATTGCTGGAAATGGCCCTACACGCATAAGTGACAAAGCGTGTAATTGGTGGAAATGGCCCTAGCGCGTACACGCCGCGTAAGTGACGCTGGACGTGTGGGCCTGTATAAAAGGTACGCGTAGAACACCATTTCCTTGTACGTGCTTTTCGTGGAGAGCGAGTGGGTGAATTCTGTACTTCTTGTCGTTTCACATGCGATTTACTTCACGGCGTTTCAAGTTCGTATTCCCTGTTACCTCTGACAGCTTTTTCTCTTTTTTCTCTTTTACTGGTTTACCTGGGCCTGTTCCCTTAAACAGTGTTCCCTTCTACTGTTGTCCTGTCTCCTCAGACAGCGTACAAATCTTCTTTTGGCGGGGGTGTTGCCAACCAAACGCGCTCCTTTTTCACGCTCTTTTACCTGGCAGACGGTGAGTCACGCAGGTATCTAACATCTGTGCTTGCCCCGTGTGTAGCCTACCCCTTCAGAGGTCATTCTAGGCTGCGTGTGACACGCATACGTTCATTCTTGTGTTACTGGGTGCCACAGCGTAGTGCAGGTTTTTCTTTCTGCACACGTGGTCTAGGAGGGGTTGCGCGCACGTCATCTCCCTTTTTTGGGGCTCCTGTGCGTAGCGTGACCCGTCATCTTTCCCCAGGGGTTACAATCAGCCTTGCAAGAGCACTAGGGTACAATCACCATCTGGTACCCAACCCCTTTGACCCCCAATTGCCCAGGACAATATTTTACAGCCACTCCCATACGCACATTAACATCAGTGCCATGGCTGGGAGGCGAGGATTCCGTAAGGGTGGCAAAGGTGGAAGAGCCACAAGTGGTGGCCCTGGTGGATCCGGTAGGGGACGTGGTCGTTACTTGCAGGGTGAGCCTGTCCCCCCATGTGTGGAGGACCAGTCAAGGGCACCCATAATCCCCCCCCCCTCCCGTTGAGGCTGATGTGGCTGTCACCATCCATGCTCAGCCCTTGTTGGACCAGCCCATTGTGGCACCAGACCTGGCTGACTCCATGGCTGACTTCCAGGTCAGCAGGCCTATGACACGTGCACTGGTGCACGTTGATGTCACCATGCCACGTGCATCTGGGGCAGCAAGGTCATCTGCTGCACCAAGAAGGCAGGGCGGAGAGGCTGCAGGGGCAGCTGCGGCTCCATCTACCCCAGCCCTCACACACCCAGCCCGGACAGTGTCGGTCCTAGTCCATGCTGCTGACATTCCCCCTGACACCATCACACTAGAGCCAATGCCTGCACCAACTCCCATGCTGAGTGTGCAATCCCACACTCCTGATACAGAGTCCACCAAGGCTCCTGCCCCTAGTGTCCAGAGCGGCGCAGGACACTCTGGATCACCACCACCTTCCAAGCGGAAGAGGAAGAGTGCTCGTCCGGCACAGGCTGATGCCCCAGACACGGCTACACAGTCCGGCCCGTCCAGGAAGCCCAGCTTCACGGATGACGAACTGAATGCACTTGTCGAGTATGTGTCCGCACATGACAACGAGATGGTCATTGTTGCAGGATCCAAGACCACACCTGCACAACGCCAGGCACACTGGCAGACCGTTGCGGACATTGTAAGTGCCCTTGGAATCGTGAGGCGCACAGCCAATGATTGCTATAAGCGCTGGAATGACCTAAAGCGCAGGGCAAAGAGTAAGCTGGCCTCAAGTCATGCCGCAACTCTAGTGACTGGAGGTGGGTCTCCAGTAGTAGACATGGAACTCATTCCACATGAGTCAGTCGCTGGGACCTACGTCACGGAGGAACAGATCCAAGGCGTGGGAGATTTGGCTGATTACGAGGCATTGTCCGGTGAGTGCACATGCATGTGTGTGTCATCCATGTGCATGGTGTGTGTGAGGGCTTCTGTTTGTGTGCCAGGTGAGAGTGTGTGCACCTGAGTCGTATGGGTCAGCCATGTGCTTCATGCAATACATCCTGCGCAGCTGCATTTGGCCATAGCAGTATCCCTTCTGCCAACAGTAGACATCTAGCCCAACTGCACGCCAGTTGCCCTTGAAGTGTCACCTTGCCACAACATTGTTGCTTAATTTTTCACTGTTCATTTAGTCAGATTGTTTGCATTCCACCACTTTTACTAGGCATGTCGCAGTCCTCTAGTCACATGTCTGACATGGAGTGACTTTGTTACCTGGATATCATTTGTTCAAACATGTCCCTGTGCAATTGGACCATTTCGGACTGGCAGCTCCAGGTGAAGAATCTGACCTGTTTGAATTAGAAAAGCTATTACATGCGGGAACTGGACTGAATGAATAGGTGCTGCCCTCCCTCCATCTTCACTCAATAGCAATGGTACATGCCATCTGTGTGATGGCATGTGTGTTTCACCTGGCAATCACAGGCCAATGTGTGATGCCACTGCCAGGCAGCATGCAGAAAATGTGTTCATCTTCCATCTTGGTGTCATCAGTGTGTGCCATTTGCCTGCCCTTCATACGCAGTGAGGGTGCATGCATGGGAGGGTTTTAGTCATGTGGGACATGTGTCAATCAAGTACTGGTTCTCTTGCTTCTCAGCCCTCAGTGTGTGCCATGGTGCTAATGCCTGTTTCTATTTCTTTGTTTTTATGTCTTTGCAGGGGAAGACGCACCTGATACTGCTGGGGTTGTGGAGATGGTGCAGACCCAAGAGGGGTCAGAGGGCCGATCAACCACGAGTGAGGGACGTGGTGTGGTGGTGGGTGAGAACCCACAAGTGCTGCAGGTCGTGCTCTCAAGGGGTGTCTCTGGCTGCACCTCCCCCGAGCTGTACTCAGGTGTTGATTCGGATGAGACCTACGTGCCGTCTCAGGTGAGTGTTCCAGGGAGGGATTCTGTTCTGTCCCACCCACCTGCACCAGGGTCAGAACCCTCAATGGGGATGTCAGTGTTGGCAGCTACGCCTTTGGTGGTTACGGATGCAGGGTCACACTCCGCAACATCTGATCCTGTTCCTGGGCCAGCAGATCAGAGGGGGAAGGCAGTCCTGCAGCCTCAGGCAGTGCCGGCACAGCAAGGCGCAGTTCGCCTTGCCCCAGACAGGTGTGGTGCCCGCCGACGTGGTGGCCGTACGCCACCTGGCAATACCGCATGGGAGCAATCCATTTACGGTATGGCAACCCAACAGGCAGCATCATCCGAGATGATGGCTCAGACCATGGATAGGGTGGCCACTTCCATTGTCCCCCCTGAAAGGCTGATGGATCGACTAGAGCAGGCAACCAACTCCATCTGCCAGTCACACAGGGAGGACATGTTGGGGTCCAACAGGGACAGGCGGGCGGCACTGGCGACTCTGCAGGAGGCCATCTCCATTGAGTCCCAGGGCCATAGGGAAGCCCTGAGGCAGGAGCTCCTTCACCTCAGGACGACTCTTGTTGAGCTTGAGGCTTCAACACACCAAAGGACAGAACAGCAGCTGGAGCGTCTCACCCGTACGCTCTCAGCTGAGATGCAGGCAACGAGGGCGGAGGTCCGGGCATCCCGTGAGTTGTTGCATGGGGACCTCCGCACACTCATCCTCCAGAACCAGACCTACCACACCCGCATGCTTGCAGCCATGGAGGAGCAGACTAGGGCCTTGCGTGGGCTGCCTCCCATAGTGCAACCACCTCCGGATGCAGCTGCACAGGGTGATAATAGCGACAGCAGTGATACTCCCACAATAGGGTAGCCGTGTGGGCCATGAGCCCATGGAGGTGTTTTTTTTCCCAGGATCCACGCAGGTGGGTTCTGGTGTGCATCCTGTCCTCGGACCTCCTGGGTGGCCTCCCCAACCCCCCCAGGCCCATTAATGGCCATTTTTGATTTTTTTTTATTTTTATTTTTATTTTTATTTTTATTTTTATTTTTATTTTTATTTTTATTTATTTTATTCCCAATTTTTTTGGGACGATTTGTTGGCTTCCGTGGTTCCTGTGGGCATACGCTGCATTGTGGCTGGGCACATGCAGGCTTGTAATGTTTTTGGTTCAGGTGCTTGGGTTTGAGTCACACACACCCCTCCTGCTTCCCGTTTCCATGGGCTTGCAAAGGGTGTGCCCAAGTGACATTGACGTACATGGTGACATTGGACTCCCACTACATGTGTGGGTAGTCTAGTCAATACTGTGTATACATTCCTAGTGCATATTGCTGTTGTGTTGTACACTGCATGTTGCATTGATGTGTAACTCATCTTCTGTGTCTACCTCCCAATTTGCAGGTCCCTTCCTCATGTCTACACAAGGACCTCTAGTCTGGAGATGGGGTCCATGTTGGCAGCAGTGCACCTACAACTCTACATGGCGCCAACACTGCACAGTTGGTAGTGGTGGGAGTGCAGGCATTTCCAGGTGGTGAGACTACTAATATTTAACATTTGTGATGTCATGTTAATGGTAGTACGTGCTCAAGTTTGTTGTTGGTCCGGCATTACTGTGAGCATTTCAGGTGTTGCAAGTTTCTAATAGGGACACTGTAAATTGTGACACTAGTGTCATGATGTGGGGATTACTTTGTTTACCTGCAAATAGCATGACATGGCACGGTGTGTCGTGTGGCGGTGCTGGGGTTGGGATGGCTGATATGGCACTGTCCTCTTGTTGCATTTTGCAAGTGAGTATTCATTTTAGCTGCTTGAATGTGTTACTTCACAAAACTGCATTGGTGGTGTCTGTGTGGGTAGGGATGCACACATTGTGACACTTCCAGGTGAACAATCTCAGGCTGATATGGTTTTCACGGTTCATTCTCCAGACATTCAGGATCAGTGTCAGGTTGAGTCATCATTGATTGTCAAATGGAATGTGCCAGGGCAGTGTGCACTCCACAGGGGTGTGATTTCTATGTGAAGTAATTAGCCACTAGCTGTGTACGGGCTGCCTCCCCCCGTGCCCTTTCCCCTCCCATGCGCAGCGGCTGTGCATGTGGTTGGGGATGTGGTGCCACCACCATGTCCACGGCCAGGCCCCGGCGTGTTGCAACATTGTGCAGGACACATGCTGCCACTATGATCCTGCACACTACTGGGGGAGCGTACAACAGCTGGCCGCCAGAACGGTCAAGGGAGCGAAAGCGTGACTTTAGCACTCCGAATGTGCGCTCCACTATGCCCCGGGTTGTAATGTGGGCTGTGTTATATCTTACCTCGGGTGGCGTGGTGGGGTTCCGAATTGGCGTCATCATGTGGGGGCTGAGAGGGTAGGCACTGTTCCCTGTGGAGGTGGTGATTGGTATCATTGGTGGGGTTGTGACCTTGCTCAGTATCTGACATGCATGCATGTGCAGTGGCATTCATACTCACCAAGCAGCCATGTATCGCCATGCCGCCCAGCTTCTAGGTCCCGGCTTAGGGTGGACATTCGGTAAATGAAGCTGTCGTGGGTTGACCCGGGATAGTTGGCATATACTGAGGTGATGATTCCCTTGGCATTACATACTACCTGCACGTTGATGGAATGCCAGTGCTTGCGGTTCCTATAGATGTGCTCTGATGCCCTGGGGGACGTAGAGCCACATGGGTGCAGTCGATGGCACCTAGCACTTTGGGGAATCGTGCCACACCGTAAAAATCCAGGGCGGCAGCATGCCTTTCTGCAGGTGTTCTGGGCAGGTATATGTGCCTGCGGACTGATGGCCGTGCAGTGATGATGTTCAAGACCTGGTGTAGGCAGCGTGACTGGGTGGCCTGTGATACACCACCCACAATGGCACTTGTCCGCTGAAATGATCCAGTGGCTAAGAAGTGCAGTACATTGAGGACCTTCTCCAGGGGGCTGAGTGCTTGGGAGCACAGGGTAGGTGATGTGAGGTCATCCTCCCACTCACTCACCAGGTCCAGTATAATGTGTGGTGGAAACCTGTACCTCCCATGCACCTGGTCATCAGGCATCCCGAAAAGGCTGGTTCTGGGTGTGAATATTCTGGCCCTGACTATCCTCCTCCTCCTCCTTTGGTAGCCCACGCCCACTGCTGCTAGGAACGGTATGTTCATCCTGGGTCTGAGCTTGTTATTTTGTTAGCGCGCAAATTTACGCGTTGCGCGTGTTGTAGGCGAGCGTGTGACCCGCGCACCCCTGAAATCCAGTACCCAGTCCAATAGCGTGTGGAAATTCCCGCGCACCCCGGGATACAGGTGCGCTGACGTACTTGCGTGTGTAAGTGTCCGCGCACCCCTGATATACACGTACATAGGCCAATCGCGTGTACGCGCACTTTTGTCCAATTACACGCGATGACAATCTGACGTGCTGTCCAATTACACGCGATGACACTCTGACGTGCAGTCTTTCCACGTGTGCTCTGTCATCACGTGCTGTGTGGGATACACCCGTGCGGGTCACGTCACAGAGGCGTTTACGCGCTGAGGGCCTTTGGTCCAATAGAATCGCGTATGCGTGCTGACGCGTTTACGCGCTGAGGGCCTTTGGTCCAATAGAATCGCGCATGCGTGCTGACGCGCTTACGCGCTAAGGGCCTTTCCTCGATTTTCACGCTGACGTGCAGGATTTTCACTTGCCAAATCACTCCGTACCAAGCTGGCCACGCGTAAGCACACGCTCCTGCCCAGAAGGCCGAACTACTGCCCCCCAGAGCCCCGAGCACGCTCCCACCTGCCATCTGCTGCTGCCTGACTGCCTGCTGCCCACGTGCACTGCCATTTGCGGCCTGCACATCAGCCAGGGGTGCTGTTGCTGTGACCACCCCTGCTGGAACCGAAGACTCCCGACTGGAATTCCATCGCTCCACAGCCCAGCCCCAGGACCCAGTTGCCCACCCACTCCTGCCTCTGGGGTTGTCATGTCGGGGCAAACACCATCTGTGACCACTGACAACCCCCGGCCAGAGAGGCAGAGGGGCACCAGCTTCAGTGCCACGAAGTTGGTGTCCTGGTGGAGCAAGTCCTGGGGCAGTATGATGCCCTCTTTGGAAGTTCCCACGCCGACAAGGAAGGACGGACTCGGATCTGGACTGACATCGTGACTGCCATCAACGCGGAGGGGGTGGCAGTCCGGGACTTACAACATGTCAGGAAGCGCTGGGAGGACTTCAGGTCCAGGACCCTGAACAAGGCCCGGTGCCTCTTGAAGGCAGCGGATGCCAAGGGGCGCCGGGGCCACTTGTCGGAAGAACAGATGGGGGTCCTGGAACGCATATCCCCAGCGCTCCACGTCCAGGTCCTAGAGAAGCAGACCCGTCTGGAGTCGAGCGGTGAGTGTACATGCATCCTGATTGTGAGCAGTGCGTGTGGTGATTATTCGGTATTGTGCAGGTTGCACATCTGTTTGTATGGGGTCGAGTATGGGTGGGGGTGTACAGGGCCGTGGGGCTGACACATGCGAGGGCTGTAATGTGTGAGACATGGATGGTGCTTGTGTGTGTAGGCTTGCATGGCAAATGCAGTTGTGCGTGCACACATGTTTGGATGAATGTGTATGTAAGTAGACATGTCCGTCATGTCAGGCATGTATGTGGTTTTCGGCTGCATGTGCGAGCACTGTGTACATGTGCATGTGTGTGTATTTGACAAGGGTGCAACAGTGATGCAACATGGATGCATGTGACAGCGGTATGTGGAAGCCTGATTGGCAGATGTGACATGGATGCCCGTCTGAACAGTGCGACACTTGGCAGAGGTGTAGACATGCTTGCAAGTGTGGTGGTGTGTGTACATGTGTGGTGCACTTCCTGTGTTGCATGTGATGTCTGGCTCCCCTTTGGCTGCTGATGCTGTTGTATGTGTATGGATGGTGGTGGCAGTTGCGATATGGCTGTGGTATGGCTCATGTGTGCGAGTTGCAATGACATGTGTGTTGGGGATTGTGATGACATGTCTGAGGTTTGCCAATTTATTTATTTATTTATTTATTTTTTACATTTATAAAGCGCTCACACAGCCCGCAGGCATCGAGGCGCTGTTACAGGAATTGTTAGTTTTTCTTAGTTGTGATTTTTCTTTGTCTTAGTTACGTATTTATAACGCGCTTAAACACTCGGAGGTTTCTAAGCGCGGACCCGGGGATCGAACCTGTTGTTGCTTTGTGTCGTCTTGCTTCCAAGACGCGCACGCTGCAACTGTCATGTGTGTATGTGTCCATTGTACAGTGCCCTGATGCCTGTGTTTTGTTTCTCCCTGTCTGCAGCGTCAACTGATGAAGAGGGCGGAGAAGGTGCTGTGGAGCACAGCGGCGGGGATCCGACCGCCAGCCGAAGACGCAAGGCCCGGCTCCCCTCCCGTGTTGTCATCTCGTCGGGGAGTGAGGAGTCCGGTGCTGCATCCCAGGCCGCAGCTGCCGGGGGGAGGTCCAAGAGGCGGAGGTTGCAGTTGGACTCCTCGGCAGCAGAAAGGGCAGCTGGGACCCCACAGGGCCCAACAGGGGAAGATGGCACGGAGTCATCCAGGTTGGTGGGGGGTTTGGTGGAGGAGGAGGCCGTGCAAGCACCAGAGACGGAGTCTGGAGGTGGGGATCCCACTGGTGCTAGTGGTGCAGTGCAGGACCAGGGACAGGAGGCAGCACAGGCCGCCGCGGAGGTGCCTGTGTGCAATCCTGTCCCCGATCCTGTCCCTGCATCATCTTGCACCAGCAGGGATGCCTACGTCGAGACCGGTTTTCAGGCAGGGGATGAGCTGACGTCAACTGGCCTTCCTCTGCCTGCGGACGTGGCCATCCAGATCCGGGTTGAGCCTGTCCTGGCTGGTGTGGCGTTGCGTCAACGGGCCATGCGAGGTGACCTGCAGTCTTTTCAAGGAGAGACTGCACGTCATCTCGAATGGCTCGTTGACCACGTCAGCCTGCTGGGACAGGTCACCCAGGCCGGATTCCTCCGTCTGATGGGGCTTGCTCCGACCCCTCCTCAACTGGACCCCCTACGCGCCAGTCGTCCTCTGTGCCATCTTCCCACCCATCAGTCACCTGGGTGCCCTGTGGAGCTGCCTCTGACGGTGCGGCCAGGCTGGTGGAGGAGGCATCCCTGCCACAGTGGGGAGTCGGAGGTCCAGCAGGGGTGGCCACATCAACAACTGCACCCCAGCCGGCGGAGGATGTGCAGGCAGCAGGAGGCAGTGCACGGGCAGAGGCAGAGCAGCAGCAGCAACATGGTGGGAGACATGAAGGCTCGGGGCCTTCCACATCGGAGGGGCAGGCATCGGCCGGAGGGCAGGAGGACCCAGGACAGAGAGTGTCTTCCGTGTGGCAGCGGTTGGGCCACGCCATAGGTGCGGAGCGGCAACGGGCGGAAGAGGCGCAGCTCACAATGGTCAGGGCGGAGAACTCCATGCGGAGGGCCCTGAGGCGGGCCGAGTGCCTCGAGGCAATCCGCAGGGGGTTGGAGGAGGACACAGCGTCGTCCCTGCGGACCCTCGGGGCCACAGAACTGGACTGCCTCCGGGACATCGAACAGGAGTTCGATGATGCCCTGGCCCGGGACACCACGGAGTGAGCCGCTGGACTTGCCCGCCGCCTTTGTATATAGTTCTTTAGTTTTAGGTTTCCTTTGTTTCTTATTATGATTTGGAGTCGACGGACACTCCTCCACTTTTTGTATATAGTTGATTTTTAGTTAGGTTTTTTAGTAGGTTTCCTTTGTTCAGTTGGGCTCATGGACCCTTGGTATTTTTTTACATAGTTCTTTATTGCGTGGAGATTTTTTTACATTTGACTTTGGACGACATTTTTTGGGATTCTGATTTGCAGTTATTTTTTGTAAATACGGACATGCAGCTTATTTTTTCTCATTCCCATTGTAGTTTGTTTCCTTTCTTTAGCATTCTTTATTTTTTCAATACAACTTTGTTTTCATACTTCACTGTGTGGTATCATCTCATTGGTTTCATGCATGTCATGTTGGGTGTTTTCCCATTCAATTGCAACCATTGTGTGTGACGGACATGGGTTCATTAGCTTCATGAACATTGGGGGTGTAACATGTAATTTCCATTTCCATGTGGGTGAATGGGTTACTTGGTAGGGCTTTTTGGCTGTGGAGGCTGACCATTACGCACATGATTGGGGATTGTGAGGACCTGGTGGAGGGTGCCCCTGCACTGCTGGGGGTGGGGATGGTGGGAGACATGAGTGGGGGCCTGGTGGAGGCTGCCCCTGCACTGCTGGGGGGTGGGGTTGGTGGGAGACATGAGTGGGGGCCTGGTGGAGGCTGCCCCTGGTGGCTGGGGGGTGGGGGTGGTGGGAGACATGAGTGGGGGCCTGGTGGAGGGTGCCCCTGCACTGCTGGGGGGTGGGGTGGTGGGAGACATGAGTGGGGGCCTGGTGGAGGGTGCCCCTGCACTGCTGGTGGGTGGGGGTGGTGGGAGACATGAGTGGGGGCCTGGTGGAGGCTGCCCCTTGCACTGCTGGGGGGTGGGGGTGGTGGGAGACATGAGTGGGGGCCTGGTGGAGGCTGCCCCTGCACTGCTGGGGGGTGGGGGTGGTGGGAGACATGAGTGGGGGCCTGGTGGAGGGTGCCCCTGCTGGCTGGGGGGTGGGGGTGGTGGGAGACATGAGTGGGGGCCTGGTGGAGGGTGCCCCTGCACTGCTGGGGGGTGGGGTGGTGGGAGACATGAGTGGGGGCCTGGTGGAGGGTGCCCCTGCACTGCTGGGGGGGTCGGGGTGGTGGGAGACATGAGTGGGGGCCTGGTGGAGGCTGCCCCTGCACTGCTGTGGGGTGGGGGTGGTGGGAGACATGAGTGGGGGCCTGGTGGAGGCTGCCCCTGCACTGCTGGAGGGTGGGGGTGGTGGGAGACATGAGTGGGGGCCTGGTGGAGGGTGCCCCTGGTGGCTGGGGGGTGGGGGTGGTGGGAGACATGAGTGGGGGCCTGGTGGAGGGTGCCCCTGCACTGCTGGGGGGTGGGGTGGTGGGAGACATGAGTGGGGGCCTGGTGGAGGGTGCCCCTGCACTGCTGGGGGGTGGGGGTGGTGGGAGACATGAGTGGGGGCCTGGTGGAGGCTGCCCATGGTGGCAGGGGGGTGTGGGTGGTGGGAGACATGAGTGGGGGCCTGGTGGAGGGTGCCCCTGGTGGCTGGGTGGTGGGGGTGGTGGGAGACATGAGTGGGGGCCTGGTGGAGGCTGCCCCTGCACTGCTGGGGGGTGGGGGTGGTGGGAGACATGGGTGGGGGCCTGGTGGAGGCTGCCCCTGCACTGCTGGGGGGTGGGGGTGGTGGGAGACATGAGTGGAGGCCTGGTGGAGGCTGCCCCTGCACTGCTGGGGGGTGGGGGTGGTGGGAGACATGAGTGGGGGCCTGGTGGAGGGTGCCCCTGCACTGCTGGGGGGTGGGGGTGGTGGGAGACATGGGTGGGGGCCTGGTGGAGGGTGCCCCTGCACTGCTGGGGGGTGGGGGTGGTGGGAGACATGAGTGGGGGCCTGGTGGAGGGTGCCCCTACACTGCTGGGGGGGATGGTGGGAGACATGAGTGGGGGCCTGGTGGAGGGTGCCCCTGCACTGCTGGGGGGTGGGGGTGGTGGGAGACATGAGTGGGGGCCTGGTGGAGGCTGCCCCTGCACTGCTGGGGGGTGGGGGTGGTGGGAGACATGAGTGGGGGCCTGGTGGAGGCTGCCCCTGCACTGCTGGGGGGTGGGGGTGGTGGGAGACATGAGTGGGGGCATGGTGGAGGGTGCCCCTGGTGGCTGGGGGGTGGGGGTGGTGGGAGACATGAGTGGGGGCCTGGTGGAGGGTGCCCCTGCACTGCTGGGGGGTGGGGTGGTGGGAGACATGAGTGGGGGCCTGGTGGAGGGTGCCCCTGCACTGCTGGGGGGTGGAGGTGGTGGGAGACATGAGTGGGGGCCTGGTGGAGGCTGCCCCTGCACTGCTGGGGGGTGGGGGTGGTGGGAGACATGAGTGGGGGCCTGGTGGAGGGTGCCCCTGGTGGCTGGGGGGTGGGGGTGGTGGGAGACATGAGTGGGGGCCTGGTGGAGGGTGCCCCTGCACTGCTGGGGGGTGGGGTGGTGGGAGACATGAGTGGGGGCCTGGTGGAGGCTGCCCCTGCACTGCTGGGGGGTGGGGGTGGTGGGAGACATGAGTGGGGGCCTGGTGAAGGCTGCCCATGGTGGCAGGGGGGTGGGGTGGTGGGAGACATGAGTGGGGGCCTGGTGGAGGCTGCCCATGGTGGCAGGGGGGTGGGGTGGTGGGAGACATGAGTGGGGGCCTGGTGGAGGGTGCCCCTGCACTGCTGGGGGGTGGGGGTGGTGGGAGACATGAGTGGGGGCCTGGTGGAGGCTGCCCATGGTGGCAGAGGGGGAGGGGTGGTGGGAGACATGAGTGGGGGCCTGGTGGAGGCTGCCCCTGCACTGCTGGGGGGTGGGGGTGGTGGGAGACATGAGTGGGGGCCTGGTGGAGGGTGCCCCTGGTGGCTGGGGGGTGGGGGTGGTGGGAGACATGAGTGGGGGCCTGGTGGAGGGTGCCCCTGCACTGCTGGGGGGTGGGGTGGTGGGAGACATGGGTGGGGGCCTGGTGGAGGCTGCCCCTGCACTGCTGGGGGGTGGGGGTGGTGGGAGACATGAGTGGGGGCCTGGTGGAGGCTGCCCATGGTGGCAGGGGGGTGGGGTGGTGGGAGACATGAGTGGGGGCCTGGTGGAGGCTGCCCCTGCACTGCTGGGGGGTGGTGGGAGACATGAGTGGGGGCCTGGTGGAGGCTACCCCTGCACTGCTGGGGGGTGGGGGTGGTGGGAGACATGAGTGGGGGCCTGGTGGAGGCTGCCCATGGTGGCAGGGGGGTGGGGGTGGTGGGAGACATGAGTGGGGGCCTGGTGGAGGCTGCCCATGGTGGCAGGGGGGTGGGGTGGTGGGAGACATGAGTGGGGGCCTGGTGGAGGCTGCCCATTGTGGCAGGGGGGTGGGGGTGGTGGGAGACATGGGTGGGGGCCTGGTGGAGGCTGCCCCTGCACTGCTGGGGGGTGGGGGTGGTGGGAGACATGAGTGGGGGCCTGGTGGAGGCTGCCCATGGTGGCAGGGGGGTGGGGTGGTGGGAGACATGAGTGGGGGCCTGGTGGAGGCTGCCCCTGGTGGCTGGTGGGTGAGGGTGGTGGGAGACATGCATTGTTGATCATTAGTGCAAGGTGACATGTGGGCTGGCTGGGGGGCATGCCCATGGTGGATGGGCTGCCTGCGGGACATGAGCAGGGGTGCAGGGTAGTCCCCCGTGGTGTGGGCTGCCTGCAGGGTCCGTGGAGGTTGTGGAGCGTACACCTGGGAGGACCCACACGGCCAATTCACGTGTGGTACTCCCCAGAACCCCTGAAATACACATACCCTGCTGAAATCGTGTGTGGAACTTCCCGCGCACCCCTGAAATACACGTACCCTGCTCGCACTGGCCCAATCGCGTGTGGAACTTCCCGCGCACCCCTGCAATACACGTACCCTGATGAAATCGCGTGTGGAACTTCCCGCGCACCCCTGAAATACACGTACCCTGCTCGCACTGGGCCAATCGCGTGTGGAACTTCCCGCGCACCCCTGAAATACACGTACCCTGATGAAATCGCGTGTGGAACTTCCCGCGCACCCCTGAAATAGACGTACCCTGCTGAAATCGCGTGTGGAACTTCCCGCGCACCCCTGAAATACACGTACCCTGCTCGCACTGGCCCAATCGCGTGTGGAACTTCCCGCGCACCCCTGAAATAGACGTACCCTGCTGAAATCGCGTGTGGAAATTCCCGCGCACCCCTGAAATACACGTACCCTGCTCGCACTGGGCCAATCGCGTGTGGAACTTCCCGCGCACCCCTGAAATACACGTACCCTGATGAAATCGCGTGTGGAACTTCCCGCGCACCCCTGAAATAGACGTACCCTGCTGAAATCGCGTGTGGAACTTCCCGCGCACCCCTGAAATACACGTACCCTGCTCGCACTGGCCCAATCGCGTGTGGAACTTCCCGCGCACCCCTGAAATAGACGTACCCTGCTGAAATCGCATGTGGAAATTCCCGCGCACCCCTGAAATACACGTACCCTGCTCGCACTGAGCCAATCGCGTGTGGAACTTCCCGCGCACCCCTGAAATACACGTACCCTGATGAAATCGCGTGTGGAACTTCCCGCGCACCCCTGAAATAGACGTACCCTGTTGAAATCGCGTGTGGAACTTCCCGCGCACCCCTGAAATACACGTACCCTGCTCGCACTGGCCCAATCGCGTGTGGAACTTCCCGCGCACCCCTGAAATAGACGTACCCTGCTGAAATCGCGTGTGGAAATTCCCGCGCACCCCTGAAATACACGTACCCTGCTCGCACTGGGCCAATCGCGTGTGGAACTTCCCGCGCACCCCTGAAATACACGTACCCTGATGAAATCGCGTGTGGAACTTCCCGCGCACCCCTGAAATAGACGTACCCTGCTGAAATCGCGTATGGAACTTCCCGCGCACCCCTGAAATACACGTACCCTGATGTAATCGCGTGTGGAACTTCCCACGCACCCCTGAAATCCACGTACCCGGCCAAATCGCATGTGAGACTTCCCGCGCACCCCGGTATACACAAACACGTATTTTTGGTCAGCGGGTGTCCGTGTTTGTGGGTACCCCTTTGCACGTCATTTGTCCTGAAGTGAGAGTGATACAGTGCCCCATTTTTGTATTAACAGGGTTTACAGACTTTTTAACAAGAAGATAGAACTTTGGAAATGTGGTTTCATCTTGAATAAGATCTACACAAGACACACACCCCTGAAGAATGTCCCACATGTTTGTGATAGAGGGACAGAAACTTGTACAAGTTGGGTTTTTGGGAAACTAAGGACTGAATTAGTTAAAAGTTTATCTCTGAAGTAAGGGGATTCAGTGTGATTGGGTCATACGAGTCTACCAAAAGATCAATTTTGAGATCTGATTCGATTGAAGCTGAATTACTTGTGTGGTTTTAGAAATTGATTGTTTGTTTTATGTGACATGATTATTTTTATGATGAATTTTTTATCTCAAAATGAATTTTGTATGATTAATAAAATTTGTATTTACGGTTAATTTTGTCTAAAAACATATTTTTGAGACAGGGTACCCGTGTAAGTGGTGGCATATCTTTCCTTTTTTAAGGAAAAAATGTTAAAC
Organism: Ambystoma mexicanum; assembly: GCF_040938575.1. Lineage (NCBI taxonomy): Eukaryota > Metazoa > Chordata > Amphibia > Caudata > Ambystomatidae > Ambystoma > Ambystoma mexicanum. Next base: position 714,673,409 of record NC_090931.1, read on the forward strand.
TTCTTTTTGTAGATATTAGATTTTACTCCACGGAGTAAGAGGTTTATTAATCCCCATACTGTGGTTCTCCACTGTCTTGAGAATAGGGCCACAGTATAGGACATTCATCATGGCAGTATATAGGTGCTATTTGTTGGCGCACCTTTTGGCGCACATTTCTTACAGCCGCAGAGACGCTACCGCCTGCTTTCTTGTGGCGGTCGTGTTTGTGCCTGTGCGCTGGTTTGAGCATGCGCTTTTTTGCCCTTTTCTATTCCATGAATACGTGTTGTAGGCGAGCGTGTGGGCGTTCCGCGCACTTGTGCCCTGTACTTCCCCCATGACGCCCACGTTTTGGCAAGTTGTTCCCCATTCCGAGTGTTACGCCCGTGTTCCGCCTACTTTTGCTGCGTGCGCCGCGCTGTGTGCGATTTTCGCTGTGGCCTGTGCGATTTTCGCTGTGACCTGGCGCACGCAGTTAGATGGCCTGTGCGCCAACGTGCGCCGCGCACATTTTTTTGGCACATCCACTGGTTTTCTCGCGCACGGCCTTCCATGAATCGATGTGCGCTGCTTTTCGTGCGATTTTCGCACTTGCACTGCGATTTTCGCTATTCCACTGCGATTCGCACGTTTTTGCCCACTTGCGCCGCGCTAATTATTCCATGAATCGGCCTGCAAATTGGATGACGTATTTTCATATCATGCAACATTATTCACAAAACCCAACTTCTTACTGTAAAATTCGGGCCTCATTATAACTAAGGCAGTACTTGCAAAACCAGGCACTATTTTGAATATTGGCATTTATTTATCACCTGCCGGATTATCAATTGAGCAGCGTTTTCAGCATTCACCATTCCTGAGTAGTAGAGACGTGTGGTAAATACGGCTTAATTAGTAGGAATAATACCTTAAAAAAGGCTTCAAATTCTTATGTGCACGAGACAGGTGGAAGTAAAAATAGGGACTTCTCCTCAAATCTTTTGAAGATATTTCCCTGTAGTGAAGGAACAGAAATTCAGCAAAGGACTTCGAAAGGGGATAAAAAAGTGGGCACCATTGCTGACCACCTTCCCATTCTCTGTGCCATCTAATGCATAGAAGAGTTCATTCTGACCCTTCTGTGCTTTAGTAAATTGGGTGTAGGAGAGGCACGCTTCACTTCTATACCTCATACATTTTCATCTTCAGAACAACCATGAGCGGGGATACACAAAATAAATAAGATGGATTTTTAGAAGTTCTACTTGCTTTATTTCTGAAAATGTGTACCTGTTGCTGACGTATTAGTGGTATGCCATTTTATGTTACTATGCTTTCGTTCTGGGCTAAATCACCAGCATAGTGGTTTCAAAGCACCAAAAACATGTCCAAGGTGTAATGTCCCCCTGTGCAGGGGAGCCAGGACTTAACCCTTGCTCATGCTGTTCTGCCCTCAACACTAAGTACGAAAAGGGGGTGGGGAGGGTCTGCAGACCAAGGCAGGGAGCTAGGCAGGGCTAAATGCTGGGATTAATGAGGATGTGTGTTTGTCCAATGTGTATGAACTATCTTCTAGATATGATTGAACCATGTGGGTGAAGAATTGGCTGCAGATATGAAAGAAAGGGAAGAATGACATGTCACTGAGGGACACCAAATGGCCTTTGTGTGATACCAATACGCAAACGTGCAGGAGAGCTACAGATTGAGAATGGTTATAAAGTAATGCAACCTGGGGTGTTCCATTTTTTTAAGGGGTTCTTCTTGTACGATGTTTCTGGTAAATGCCCTATCCCGAATTATTACAAATAAAAAAGTATATGTAAAGTATCAAAATAGCTACTCACACTCTGGCCTGCTCAATGCCCAGTACAGCCAGCAATAGTAATTCTGTCCTTTGTGTTAGTTGGAAGGTTGCTCCTAGAAGGTCCACAACATAATGATGCTGAATAGAATATTGCAGTTGGAACTGCACTGATTTTCCTATGAGTATCGCAGAACAAGTTATGAGGATAATTAAGCAAAGGGCCTCATTACACAGATGGCGGTGGACCAAGGTGCTATTAGCACCTTGGTCCATGCCGGTAAAATACTGGCACCGCCTTGGTGGAAAGGGGAATTACTGCCCTATTCCAAGGTTGGTGGGGCGTTAATCCCCCCTTCCCCCATTGCCCTTCACCATTCCCATGTTTGCCCCATAGGGCATAATGGGAATGGGGAAGGTGCTAATTACGGCACCGCAAATTGCGGTACCGTAATTAGCTGCCTGGTCCCTTTGCGGGTTGGTTTTTAACGCCTGCAAAAAGCAGGCGTTAAATTCTACAACCCGCAAAGGGACCTCGTAGTAAGGCGGTAAGGGTTAACGGTCACCGGTACCATTAACGGTGACCGTTAACCCTTACCGCCGTCCGTGTAATGAGGCCCAAAAACTAGCCAATTTTTCAAGGTCTTTAGAAGGAATCATTTGACTACTGCATGTTTTTGGACCAATTGGATGTTCTGCATCGTAAGGTTGAATTTATGATCAGCTGACTGAAAGAGGTATCAGAAGTATTACGTTTGTCAGCACATTTGGTAAATTGGTCTTCAGAGAATGCTCCGAAACTAAGTCTTAATGAAGATGGCAGAGTCCATCCAACTCAATGGAGGAGAGAAGTAGAGTAGCAAGTGTATGGGCAAGTTGTGGGTTATGACTTTTTTAGTGGAGATAAGTAGAGAAGCAAATGTATGGACAAGTTGTGGGTTATGATTATTTTCTTTGAAGACCAGGTGCTTGTGGGCATTCTAGATTTGTGAGTCAGAATTACAGGGCCAGGATGTCACAAATGGCTTTAGAAAGTAGAAGAGACTGTGCAAAAGAAGGCAAGAGGTATACAACAGTACAGATACATAACAAACCGCTATTCAGAACAGAACAGATACACAGCACAGTGTAGGATACAGAGGGGCACATAGGAGGGGTACATCTGTACAGGGTGGTGGGAAGGAGAGGGGTGGGTGTCGTCTAGCTAGTCAGGTGGATCAAGGGAGGATGCTGGGAGGCCTTCAATGAGGGCATTGCCCCAATCCACTAGGGATATGACCAATGCTTGAATGGTGGATCACAAGCTGTCTGGAGGGAGGAAGGGCTTGACTTTCCACAGGAGCCAGAGCTGATAACAAGCTGTCTCCATTTTCTTAGGTATGTGTGTCTTGAAGGAGAGGTGTTTGTTGGTGCGGAACCCGAGGGACTTGGTGAAGCAGGTGAGCTCGGGTGTGAAGACCTCAGGGTTCATGGTTAATAGCCAGGTCTGTATTTGTGGTTTTCTGTGTTGTTGCTGAGGAGTAGGAATTCGGTCTTGAAGGGGTTGAGCTTTCAGCCAATGGGGGGTAAGGATATCTCAGGGTCAACGTGTTTGTCTTGGAAGCAAGACAACACAGCGCAACACTGGTTCGAAAACCACTTGTTGGTATTAAGCACATTATAAAATAACAATTATAATTATAAGCATTCACTGGACATCCAAGTCTGGAGGCAGTTTTGGAGCCTCTAGATGTCCCTAATGGAGCCGATCTTGAGGAATAGCTGTGCGTCGTTGGCGTATTGATCGATGTGGATGTTGTGTGTGGCTAGTAGGGGTCCCAGATACTATTTTGAATAGTTCTTTCTGTTGAGAAAAGGCATCAGATATATGTTCTGAGAAGTACTGATGGCTTCTTTTGTTTGCTTGTTCCCATAAGCATAAGATATCCGACATCAAGTTCATTATTAAACTTATCTAGTTTGCACCATTTCATTATTGCGCCCACTTACGACCTGGATGAGAGCTGTGGGCTGTTGCAGTTACTGTAAAGGTGTGCGTTATCAGATTGGGTGAGACAAATATGTGTTGCCTGCCTTCATCCTGGGACATTTGAAAAGACCATAGTGTATGTCCAACACAATGAGGGCAGTTGTCAAAAAGGGAAGGCAAGTTTGTTGGGTGCAGATTGAAGAACCTATTAAAATCACTTAATGCAATGACATGGGTATAGAGCCGGGAATTGGGAAAGGACTGTGCAAGTCCTCGTGGATGATACCTTACTAAAACGATATGGGATCGAGTAGAAGAAAAGGAACACTGGATACCAAGTCATTTAAAGGACGCGCCCTTCCATAGAGCTAAGAACCTATAGTGCAAAGAATTCCTGTAAATAATGGCTAGGCCACCGCCCATCTTTGATATGCAGTTCGTGGCCTTGATTTTGTAGTCAGTAATCAATAGGAGCTCCTGCAGCATAGCATCTAGCAGCATAAACAAGTGCTAAGGACTGGAAATCCTTGGGAGGATGGGGTCGAGGACCTGCGGTCTCATGAACAGAGCCAGCAAACACTGCAGAAATCAGGGGCCAGTTGAGGGCAGAGCAATCCCCGCAGCTGGAGGTCTAATGCAGAGTCACTGGTTTAGTAAAGTGTAAGAACATTGCAGATGAATCTGGCAGTGTGAGGTGGTCTGAAGCTGGCTTTGCCGGGGTCCAGATGGGCCCTGGTGCGTTTGACATTTACATGCCCACTTGCTGCATCTACTTCACTGCCATGCACACTGGGCAAAAGGCCATCCACGTAAGCAGGGTTCCAATTCATGGTGGAAAGTAAAGTAAAACTTACTGACCTATCTAATCATTTTCTTTCTGATGTAAGCTAACAACAGTAATGAATCCAAACAACTATTTAAAACAAAAGGAGTTTTCTCTGGGAACTGCTTTGTATTGCATTAACTCTTACCACATAGGTCAAGTGTGTACTTGGAAATAGCTGCATTGCCCTACAGAAGCCAAGCCACAAATGTGCTGTTCTTTACTGGCCTTTGTACAGTAGCAATTGGCTTTCACACCACTTTCATCGTAAACCTTACTGTGACAGGCTGCCTTCACCGAACGGCGGCCTGTTCAGTGATGTCATATGCTCGTGCTGTGCATGCACGAGGCTGACACCAGGAAGTGGAGGAAGACGACGGGCGTGCAAGGTAAAGAGGGCGACCGCGGTTAGTTATGTGTGTTTATGTTTGTTTGTGTGTGGGAGCGATAGAGGGAAGGGGGTGCGGATGGGGGAGAACAGAATGAGATGGGATGATGGAGCCGGCAAGGGGCTGCAGGGTGTCCATTGCAGAGCACAGGATGAGGGGTGGGGGGAGGCCAGGGGAGAATATGGGGGTGCAGGGGTGTCACCCGCTTAGGAGGAGGCAAGGGAGAGAGCACACAAGGACAATGAAGTTTCCCTGCAATGCCAAAACCAAGCTCTGTGAACCGGCTTCGGGGAGTGATTGGGGCGATAATGAATGCCTGGATGGACGACCGCCATGCTGGGAAAGAGAAGTGAGTTGAGAATGTCCTCACCCATTTCTCACTGGGATTGGGATCCCTGGACATATCTCGATTAGCCAGTGGTCCAAGTAGGCGGAAGCAGTTGGGAGCGGTGCTCCTACACTTTTTCAAATTAAGTTTTACTGTTCCTGTACTTTTATTGTTCTGGCATGGTTTCGTTTTAAAATAAAAATTGCACTTTCAGTGCACTGCACTGAACGTTCCCTTAACCCGCAGGCACATGTGTTTGGGGGTTTGCATTATGTGTGGGGTTGGGCGTAGTGATGGGGTTTGTGGGGAGCATGGGCTGGCCAGTAGGGTACATAGGTCCAGTACTTCTTTTTGGACACTTCGACCACTGCTATTAGCGCAAGATGCCTAGGCTGGTTTCCTGATCATGGCAGGATTCTGTTCTGGCTGTGGAGCGGTTGCACACATGTTTACCTGAAGGTGCCACCCAGTATGCAATTGATTCCTGTATACCCACCTGCAATTGGCAGTCCTGAATGTGAATTGTGAGAAGGGAGAACTGGAGGTTTGCTGTTCATAATATTTTGGCCAAAGACTTAAACACTATCTCTTGTGATGTGTACCTTATTCACTATCTCGTCACCTTAAGTTGTATGCTCTCACCTAACAGTGGATCCACAAGTCCACAAATCCTAACAAAACCTTTAAAAGCACTTCACAAATTATGTATAGTCTAATCATTCAGTCACTCACTTACTCTCGCACACTTTCTTTCCATTTTTCATTGTCTCCACCCTCTCTACCTCTTCCTATGTTTCCCTTCACACTAACCCTCACACCATCAATGTTTCTATCGCTCTCATATCTCCCTCTCTCCTTCTCTCCCTCTCCTTCTATTGTCATCTTTCCCCCGAGTTGTTTATGCTTCATTTTATTTCAACCCTTATTACATTTTAGTGTGCTTTGCTCTTGGTCCGAATGACAGATACAGGATTTCATTTGCTTTAGACAGGCAGATTCCAATTAATTCAACATATTTTGAGAACTCCGCCAACACAGCACGTCACCTTAATCTTTTAAACATAATATTTTCTCTAACATTTATTCTCTTTAGCCTACCACCGTGTTTTGTTTGCCAGTCAGTCTCTCTGTTGACGTTCAGCATATCATTTGCTTTTTAAACTTTACTTGTCCTTCTTAAACCTCCAGCGCCCCCACCCCCCCACCCCCCTCCCGATCTCATGTCTCGTTTTTTTCTTTGCTCTGGTACTCTGTCTTTCCAAACGTTCCCTTTGCCTCTCCATTCCCTCCATTCCCTATAAATCCTACCATTATTGCAAAATCCTCGCGGCTCTTTTAATCCATTTCTCTCCCTATCTCTGTTGCTCTCGGTATACAAAGAAAATTGAAAGCGCCAGTTTGCGCTGCTTCAGATTCTATTTCATATAAACCGTTCAAAGAAAAAAATCATGAAATGGAAAAAAAACATTAGCCCCAGCATACAATCACGCTCTACACAAAGGGCCTCATTCCGAGGTTGGAGGTAAGGTACAAACCATGCCGGAAATGATTTACCGGCATGGATTTCCGCTCCATGCCATTCCGACCCTTCAGACCGTAAATTACGGCACCGTAAACAACAATGCCGTAATTTACGGTCATGGGTCGCGCGCGCACACCACCATGGCGTAATCAACGGCATGGCGTAAACCGGAGCTGATCGCAAGTAAGGAGCACACGTAAATAACGGTCTCCTTAAGGCCACAGGTGCACACAATCAGCACAGGTGTAGCCAATGGAGTCTGGCACAGCACAAAATGAGCATACCCACACACCACACCCTCTCCCACACCAAGATGATACCAATAGTAGTGGCACAACTGGAGTTGGAGGCCTTGCTTGCAAGGCAGTAACAACAACAACCACAGCCCCAACCACAGAGGACACACAGGAGGAGACGGAGGGTGAGACAGGCCCAGCATGCACCACCAGTGCATCCACCGTTACCACGCCGGCAGCCCCCAATCCCTCGCATCTGAGCCACCTCCTTCAACCTAACACCACATCAGATCCACACCCTGTACCGGCTTGACCATGACACCATCACCACCATAGTGGACCTGATACATGACGACATAGTGAGTTTCATAGAATAAAGCTCTGCCATCCCCCCTCCACTGAAGGTAGTGACTGTGCTCCACTTCCTTGCCACAGGCACCTACCGGCACACAGTGGGGCACATGCATGGTATATCACAACCCTCATTTACCCGGATACTGAACCAAGTGCTGGATGCCCTCCTCAAGCACACAAGGGACTACATATACCAACCACGGACTCCCCAGGATGCAAATGTTGCCTACCATGCACTGTGAGACATCAAATGACACCTGCGCAATGATCAATGTCCACTCCGTTTTACATAATGAACAACCAGTGTATTGAATAATTGACATGAAACGTGTACAACAAAACCTCCACCACCCTCCCCCTCCCCCCAACTCCCAAACACACCCTCACTCCCCTCCCCCTCACCCACAACAACCCCAGAATAGTGCCATAAGGCCAACATAGGCCACATGTGTGTGCCAGCATGTTCAAGGCGTGCCCCCAGAGCCAGGGGGATCCATGTTGGGCCGGCGCAATGTACGCAATGAGCGTCGGAGCGGGCTGGTCTGGGTGGAGGAGCACTGTGACGTGGTGTCCTCCCGCTGGGGCTGTCGTGTGGGAGGTGCAGCCTCCAGGGCATCCGCGATGCGTCCCAGGACCGCACACAACCTATTGCTGCTGTCAGTAACCGCCTGACGCATCTGCCTTAGCTCATCCACCCACTCCACCCTGGCCTGGCGGGTGTCCTCCAGGAACACATTGATGAGGTCCGTCAGCTGATGTGCACATGGTTCATCAATGTATGTAGGTACATTCCTGGCGGGTCTTGGGCCTACCTGCCCTGGCATGGCCTCAACTGGTGGAATAGGTCCAGGATCAGCCGGAGCACTACGGCCAGGTGTTTCCTGCTCCACAGAGTCACTGCTTGATGGCAGGGGGACATTGGTGGGCTCCCTGGTGTGGACTGTGGGGTAAAAGTCCTCCTCAGTGGCACCACAGATCGATAAGGGGCTGTCCACATTCTCCTGGGTGGCCGTAGCTGCCAACTCCCCAGCAATGCTTGATTCTGCCGACCTTGGGGTGTCTAATGTGGCAGGTGCCGAGGCAGGGAGGGATTGTTGTGGTGCATCCTCCACTGGCGTTTGTGGTGCCTGGGTTGTCTTCTTATTCCGTGCTGGAACGCTCCGGGACCGGCCTCTGCACGTGGAGGTGGATGGACGGGTCGTCTGGGTATCCCCGCTGTCATGATCGGTGCCTGTGGGGGGAGAGGAGAGGGACAACATGAGTGATTGTATGATGCGCTAATTGCATAGATCGCTGCATTCACATTTCTGTAATTTGGGGTTTGTGGCCCTCTGGGCGTTGCAACAGTACTAGTACATATGAATGTGAATTGAATGTACGCATGTATACGCATGTGTCGGAGTGACTCATCCTGCCATAGTAATGTGCAGTCTGGCTCACACACTGCCGAACCTGATGCACAATGTGCATGATGGAATGCGCAAGTTACTGCACTATGGCTGATGTGTGTTACGTACTTGCACTTGGCCCTTGATTGCGTTGCAGTTGACTCTGCATTAGTTGGATGGGCGGGTGGCTACATGACAAGGTGCCTTTTATGGCCCTTGGGGGAGTCTACATCATGCAATTGCCATTGGCCATTGGCAGTGTTGACTTTGGACACTCACCTCCATCGGCAGACGACGTTGCCCCGCAGTCCATTTCACCGATGCCCTCTATGCATTCCGTGCCAATCATTGCGGCGCATGTCTCCTCCCATGGCTCAAGTCGCACAGGGTAACTTGGGCCCCCTCCAGTCTGCATGGCCTGACTCCTGTTGGCAGTGAGGAGTCCCCGCACCCGCACCCGCAAGTCATCCCACCGCTTGCGGCAGTCCTTGGGGGTGCGAGGGGTGGAGCCTACAGCGCTCACCCTTTGGGCGGTTTCTGCCCAGATGTTCTTTTTGCGGATAGTGGACTCCCTCCGCATGTCGGGGCTGAACACCACGTCAGCGTGTTCTGCCAGGTAGTCCACCATGACCTGGAGCTCATCAGGGCAGAATCGCTTCTTGCGGAGCCGGTCCGCAGACTTCTTAGGTGCTTTAGGCATAGTTCCTGGGTTCCTGATGCTTTCCCCAACTTCAGATTGCTCCCAAGGGTGCTGCCTGATGAGGATGGCAATGGATTGTGTTTTTAAAGATGGCCGCCGCGCTCCTTCCCGTTCCTGTGCGATGACGTAATTTCCGGTTCCGTTGTTTTGCGGTGACCGTAATTTACGGGATCCGTATATTACGGTCCCCGTTAGTTACTGTCGCTGCTGCTTCCATGGCGGTGTTGTAATGTACGTGTCGCAGCAGGCCGGTAGGGGTTTTTCGGGGGGTTTTGCGGCATGCCGCTAGGTACTTTTCCGGCATGGCGAAAAGCGCGTGTCCGCGAGGTCGGAATGGGACGCAATTAGCGGTCTGTCACCTTGCCGAAGTCGTACTTTCTGCCATGCCGGAAACGACCAGTACTTACCTCCAACATCGGAATGAGGCCCAAAGACATAGTGCCTCATTACGACCCAGGCGGTAAGTTACCGCCTGGGTCATACCTTTACCGCCATGGCGTAAACTACGTTTACGCCATGGTGGTTGGCGGATTTACCGCCCCATTCCAAGGTGAGTGGGGCGGTAAATCCCCATTTCCCATTTACCCTTCCCCATTCCCATTTTTGCCCCATAGGGCATAATGGGAGTGGGGAAGGAGATAATTATGCCACCGTAAATTACGGTGCCGTAATTATCTCCAAGGTCCCTTAGCGCCATGGATTTTAATGCCTGCAAAAAGCAGGCGTTAAACTCACCATGGCACTAAGGGACCTTGTAATCAGGCGTTAAGGGTGGGCGCCGTTTACGGCGCCGTAAACCCCTTAACGCCTGACTCGTAATGAGGCCCATAATATAGAAGAAGTTGGCTTCGATTCTTTTTTCAAATCATATCACGTAAACAGAAACAGCACATCTGAGATTTGTCCACTTTCAAATCTTTCCCAATACAGATACATCACAAGGAATATACTGTCTAATCTAAACTAATACACAGTTTTTTCCTTTAATTTCTCGAAAATTAAGCGCTACACATTCTGATAAAAGATCTAGTCATGCCTAAAGTCAATGCGCCTCATTAAAAGTTTTGCAGTGGCTTAAAACTGCTGGTAAAATGTACCACACTGCAAAACTACAGGTTTTCCAGTAGGGGTCACTGATTTACCTCCAGCAAAGAGCTGGAGGTATATCAGGCCCCCACTGGCAAAAAACTGCTGGTAACACTGTTACCGGTAAAACCAGCAATCCCTTCCACAGATTCCATGGAATGGGGTTTGACCGCCATTTCTACCACCTGTAATACCCCTGGAAATTCTGGGATATCTGCCGGCAGAAATGGCAGGTCAGTTTGCCGGTATCCCGCCAGAATTACCGGCGGGATACCAACACACTTATAATGAGGCTAAATGTGAGAATGTGTTGCTAAGATATAATTTCTCTTTGCATCACACAATTGTTTTGGGGGGAACAATATAGCATTATAATTTTAAATCTGATTAACTGCCTTCCACAGCCTTCACCACACATGCACGCTGAAAAATATTCTCTCTTTATATTAATGACCTTAGCTGAGTTTTTTCCCCAATATTCTAAAGAAGTTCCGGCACAAGAGATAGGTTGAATAAATTGTCACTTGGTCTGGCAACAAGTAAGAGACATTGGGCCTCATTGTAAGTGTGCCGGTCTGCAAACAATGGTGCCGGTAAGCTTACCGTCACCGTTGTTTCCAACCCGACACACTACGGGTTTGCCTGCTGGAGCCGCTGTACCTGACAGGTCTGTCCCTGCCGGGCACAGCAGCCACGGCAGGCAAGCCATCACAAAAGCACCGGCACCGTTAACAACAGTGCTGGTGCTTCCCTGGTCCCCATTGCCATAGAATCGCATAGAACTCCATGGGAATGGGGAATTACAAATTACCGGCGCCTGACTTCCCAGACCGCCGGGGTTGTAATCCCCTGGTGTTACCGGGAAGTCAGGTGCTGGTAAATAATTACGGGTCTGGTGGCAACTTGCCGGTAGAACCGGCACGGTTACTGTCAGACCCGTAATGAGGCCCATTGTGCCTCATTACAAGTTTGGCGACAACCCACCAGTCCTACCGTTGCTAATGGTTCTGGTGCTTCTGTGACAAGTCTGCCTACCGGGACCATTGCACCCGTCATGTCAGACCTGCTGGGCACAACAGCCCCTGCAGGCAGACTTGTAGTATGACGGTCCAGAAAGGGTGCCAGTGGGTTGCTACCGGCACCCTTATTTCTGGACCACCACCCTTGTAATGAGGCCCATTGGGGTTGTCGCCAAACTCGTAACACTATTTCTGCCACCTGATATTTGGTGCCAGCGGGACGGCCTGGGATATCAGGTGGCGGAAATTGTATGTCCTCATTCCCGTGGAGTCCCATAGGGCTTCATGGTAATGGGTGCATGGAATCACTGGCACCATTGCTAACAGTGACGGTGCTTTCATGAAAAACGTGCTTGCAGGGGCCGGTGCCCCTGGCAGGTCAGTCCTGCTGGGAGCAACGGCCCCTGCAGCCGTACTCGTAGTCTGGCGGTCCAGAAAGGGTACCAGTACGGTGCTACTAGCACCCTTAATTCTGGACCGCCAGGCTCATTATGAGCCCCTCTGGGCCGCATTACACGTTTTGCGGTATTTCGGGAGTAAATCCACTGAAATATTGCCAAATGGTATTACCATTACCACCACTTGATCCCATTGTGTTGCCACCAGATTACAAGTGGTGGTAATTCCCCATTTATGGATTCCATAGAACTGCATGGGGATTTTTGGCAGGTTTCCTGCCGGCAGAATTACTGCACTGTAAATCCACCACTTTTGGAGGTAAAGTGGAGGATTTACCTCCAGCAACAAGCTGGATGTGAATCTGCCACTTTTCCTCTGAAAATTTCCAGATTTACCACCCTTTAATTCTGCTGGCAGTAAATCCACAAAAATAATATTTTGGCAGTGTGGGAAAAGTGGCGGTAATGGAATTACGACCACTTTTTTACAGCACCACCAAATTAATGAGGCCCATTGTGTGGAAAACTGGTTAAAGACCTCATGGCTGTGGTCAATATTCTGTATTCTGACCTTGACTCAAGCGTTTGCAAAAGATCAAATATATGTATTTTGTGCAATGTTACCTGCAACTCAACTTTAATAATGCAAAACACAATGTTGCAAATTCTCTGCAATTTTTTTGGCCAAATGATCAGTTGCATTAGTGCATCTCTTCTTTTGGGCTAAAAATAGATGTGTCCTATTCTGAAAGGGCATTTCAATGTGCACATCATAGTTTGACACATTAGAAGGCCCTCTTATAGTACCTTTGCATATTTGCAAAAATCAGGGGGTGTTTCTGCACATTTTAAAGACCATTCCATAGTCTAAAACTGGATGTGATTGAAAATGCACAGAAGAGAAAGTAATTCCCTGTCAACACTAATGTATGCAGAGGAGATGCCTGATCAGCTTTTGCGTTGTTGCCCATCCCACTTGAAAAACACAAGTAACTTTTGAGAATAAGTTGACCTGGACATTTCTAAAGCAAACGCAAATAAAAAAAAGTGAATCCTCTGTGATTTTTTTATTTGGTTTAGTGTTTGAGAACTGGGCCCAGAGAGTGCAAATATTGTTACAGTTTTGTCTACTTAACAATTGAAGATATGTTTATTTATTATTTGTGATTTTTTCATGTGGCCCTCTCAAATGAACTACACACTTCAGAGTTTGTGCATGTAAAATACAAAGACTAGGCATAGGAATAACATTGGCAGCATTTTTAAGGCCCTGGGAAAGGAAATCAAGATGTCGCATAGAGGAATATGAATGGGTAGTCATTTATACAAGTGGGGACCCCCAAACTGAGGAACGTCTTTCACCTCTGGTTATACAATTTGTTCTTGGCATTACCAGCAGGCAGCTGAATGATCTAGAAACGAAGTAGGCTGCCTTTTAGAAACTAGGGGGCTGGGGGGAAATACCAAGAATACACTTGAAAACCATGCAGAGTAATTTGAATTCAATACGTTGGCGCACAGCTCGTGGAAGAATTTAAGAAGGCCAGAAATATAAGGGGCTTTAGGCAACCTGAAGATAAGTCAACCAAACACATTTTGAATATTCTACAAATGCCTAAACTGAGCCCATGGAAGCCAAACAAATAGCACGTCATTGGCATAATGAAGCTCGGAATTTACCAAAGAACCCACAGGTATTATTCTGTAAAAAGCAAGCAAAGGATCCAACAAAGTAGCTAGTAGGCAGCCTTAATAACACCGCCCACTAGGATGTAGCAAGCCTGTGCAAGACAGGGTCAGGGGGAAAAGACAATGAATTATTAAGAAGATGCAGAGGACCTAAAAGTGACAACTCTGTTTTAGAGGGATTTAACATAAGGCCATTGGATTCTATCCAGTCCCCCACTATGTCTTGTAGGGGTGCAGAAGTATGAGATGGACACAAAGTTGGCATATTGGTAGCTATAAACTTTAATTTTCTTCAAAATAAAAGGGGAAAACCTACCTATCCCTAATGTTAAGAGGGGTTTCCTGCCTCAAATAATAAACTGAGGTTGCCATAATGTCTAAAATCATAAATGTCATAAATGCCACTGTCGTGTGAAATCCTTTTTCCTTCCCTTACACTTATAAGCAACTAAGAATAAAGCTGCTGGGTCCAGAAGAATGACTCCCTTCTTCTGGACAGAGGATTTAAAGTCTCTTGAAAATGTGCCATGCAGAGTGTCTCCCTTCCCCTGATTTCTCTTAAGGTTGCAAATGTCTGGGAGAATATCTTTCTTCCCCTGTCTCAATGCCCCCCATGACCAGGGGGAATGACTCCCTTGCCCTGGTTTCCTTTCTGCCCAATGCCAGGACGAAATGGCTCCCTTTCCCCTCGCTTCCTTCTTAGTGTCCAACAACACCAGGGGGAATTATTCCCTTTCCCCTGGCTTCCTTATCAGGTTTTCTTAGGCTGCTGGGTCCCAGACCCTGTTTGGCAGACCCGGTTCTCTCCTTTACCAGGTGCTGCGACGAAGAAGAGGGATGGTGCGTCTCTTTCTTCTTGAAATACCTGGTTGCCTATCCTGCCAAGTATTCGTGTCATTTCTTCCCTTCACCTGCTGTTCGCACGATAGGCCATGTTCACTATCCTGCCAGGCACCATTGTTCACTTCACTCTGTGATGTGTAGCTACTACTGCTTTTGGGGTCCCAGACCCTCATTTATCTGCTTTCCCCAAGCTACTTGCCACCTTCTTCTTAGCTCGCCTTTGCTTGTTTGTTAATCTGAGTACCTTTTGACTTGGTCCGCGTGGGTTCCGACCTCTCATGGGCATCTGTGGTTGAGCAGGGGATTCTTCAGCTCTTGGGACTTCTCGTTGTGTGCGGGGATCTGCAGTTCTCATTCCATGCACTTCTTAATCCTCAGCGACTCCAGAAGCCACACTCCGTCAGCCTGGTAAGTGGCCTTGCCACTTTGGGTCAGCTTTGGAGCATCCTGCTCCCGGTTGAGCGTCCCAGCCTGTTCATCTCCTTCCTGTCTCGCTTGGCTTCTCGCGATTCCTCGTGGGAGGGCTTGACGACTTTCTTGGTCTGTCTTTCCTTTTTATACCATGGATATTAATAGATTGTCCATATTGACTAGTCTGCTCCTGTGGTTCCACGGGATGCTCTACATCACTCTCCGCTTCTTTTTCCTATCAGTAAAAATATTTGTGTTCCCTACTGGGTTACTGGTGTTCTTCTTCATCACAGTTTTGTTCATCTGAGTATAAGGCAGCAAGGCGGAATGGTCTACCTTACACATGTAGATGAAGGCATGTGGGGCTAGGTTACATAGAGTAAGAGGGAGGTTGTAAAGGGGTGGGTGGATACCATGTTCTCCCTAACAGTTCATCCCTCATCTCAAAAGTGGTTTCCATCACCATGTGATCCTCCTGCGATGTACCATCTCCAAGGGGACTATTGGACTGTGGCTGCACTGCCCTGGTCTCATCGGAACGGCCCTCCGACCCATGGGAGAAGGGACGACATCTAAGGATTCGTCACAGCCCCTAGAAGACTTGAGTTTCTGAAAATCATCATGTGCATCAGATACTTTAAATTGCAGTTGAGTGTCATCAGCATAATGATGATATCAGACACCAGAATGGGACAAAAGGGAAAGGAAGGGTAGTATATACACATTACATAGAAGAGGGGAGAGAGGAGATACCTTATCAGCCCTTCAAAAGGATATCATCCCAAACCGATAATAATGGACTCTCTGCCCCATGTTTAGTGCAAAAATCACATTGAAATTGTTTAGAACCATGACATTTTCCAAATAGCCTTGCAATTGAGACATAGCTATTTTCAAGAGCCTTGGCCATCTAGGTTAAACCTGAAATTGGGCAGAAATATGACAGCAAGGCAGGATGCAATTAAGATTGTTTTTACAGCAGAGAAATAAGGGCCTCCTTTAGACCAGGGGGCACAATTCTCTGATTGAAAGAAAGATTAATGAAATTAGAAATGGGAGCAGCGAGGGCGCTCACATGTCCTTTAGCACCTGCAGGAGGCAGGGTATTTATAGAACTACAAGTGGGTTTTTAATGAAAATAGAAAAGAGATAATATCCTCTGACAAGAAGGACATGTTTGCGCCAAGAAAGCACAAGCATTTGAAGGGGAAAAATAAAGAATTGAGTTCACCTTTATTTTCAACTTGGTTAGTTGAGGTTTTAGACAGAAACATGTAATAAAAGCACTTGCATGTGCTTAGGAGAGTATTTCTATCAATTTATTAAAGGATTGATCAACCCAAATATGCAAAAAGTGGATTTACCTGTAAATAATTTTTTATATTTAGCAGTTTTAACCCTGCAGATGGAGTATGCAGCCCGCCATTTCTTCCAAAGGTTTTGCTTCTATGACATTCAGTTTTAAGAAAGATGAAGTTGAAACGAGAACCATGCAATTAATAGAAATGTGAGGAAGAAAGGGATGAAGAGGTGGCCCTCGATTGCAACAATTTTATAGGCTAGCTGGCAGTAGTTAAATATTTAGCTCAGGAAATGTCTGGGAATACAAAGCAGATTATCCATCAATCTTTAAAAGTTTATTTTTGCTCTGATTATTGTAGGAGGAACCACCCCTATGCAGGGATGTGGAAGGGGAAATGCATCCTGATAGCTAAAAGAGTCAAGAATTGATCACACCACAAATCAGGGAAGGTATAAGTCGTAACAATAGACAAACATCTGTCTAGAGTTATCTCAAGACACTGGGGATAATTTCGAGTTTGCCGGTATTCGGGCGGTATTACTGCCAGGTTACTGTCAAATGGTACTACGGTTACTGGCACCTGGTCCGGTAGAATGTGCACTTTATTACGAGTGCCTGTAACAGTGGTAAATTCCATGGAGTCGTTTTTTTAGGACTCCCTGGGGGATTACATGTATTACCAGCACTGGAAATACCACTGCCAGTATTACCAGCTATTTTGTGCCAGTAAGGTGGAGGTATGACCTCGGCTTTTAGCTTGAGGTCATTCTGGCCACCTCACTTGCAAACTTGTACTTTGCCAGTGCAGTAACCTGCTGGCAAATGGAATTACTGGCATGCTATTACCACACCGGCAAAGTTGCAATAAGCCCACCTGTCCTTTGCAATAAGAGTCAGAATTCATAAAGGGTGGTAAGATAATGCTCCATGCTCCCAGAAAATATTAGCCCGAGATAACGTTACTATTGATTAAACAATTAAATTATATCCAGACTAATAGACGATTATTGCTGAATATTAAAGTCCAAACTATCAATTAAATTATTAGTGAATAAGAACCTTTAATAAGCCTGACTTGAGAATTACTATCCCAACGTGAAAATTACATCAAATCAAATTTGAATTAAATATAACGACAATTCCCCCTCCCACCTGGTCAGACCTATTAATCTTTTTGATAGAGTAATTTGGAGGTGCTATGCAAGATAAACAAGCTAGGCAGTTGTCGGACAGACAAGTCTCAGCAATAAGAATAATTTCTAGAGCATATTGCCTAACAGAAAAATGTTTAACTGAAGCGTTAGTACAAAATTAACTGATATTAATAAGATCGCACATTGTTTTCCTCAAAGTTGTAGCAGGATGGTGGAATTGGTGGGCTGGGCCAAAAAGTAGGATTTTAGGCCTTAGGCTTAAAATTAACTTCAGCCTTTGGAGCTTGTTCAAGGCTCTGAGAGAAATATACTGCTGTCCACGGTTGAGAGAATGAAGAGCCTCTGAGGAATACATAATCATTCAATATGTATCAGTCAACTAGAAAACAGAAAATCATACACCAAGGTGGAAAGGCCACAGAACTGACTTACAATAAGAAGGAAGAAGTGACCAGCTTCCATTGCCCGCAATATACATATAATGTGCTGACTGCTCAAACTGTCCTGAACAGGCCTAAACAGGCAGGAGGAGAGTTGGACAAAGGGGAAGTTGTAAAAGAAGCTTGGAGGTTAGAGGGGGAGAAGGAGGTGTAGAGTAGAAATAGCTGGTTGCATCCTCTAGGGTGTCTTCAGGCCAAATATGTCTTTCTAGATTGACTTTATGGTCTCTGAGTCTCCCTGTGGTTGTAACGTGAAATGTGGTAGGACCCTTCCTGCCGTCTCCACATGTGTGTCAACCGGTGTCAGTGGGCAATTCAACTAATGCCACCTTCTTCAGGACTGTCTTCTTAATCGGTTACAAGGATTCTCTGCTTCTGGAGAATGGCTTTATTTGCATTAGCCAATCTAACTACATGTGCAAAATTCAAATATCAAAATGGAACGGTCTCACCTCAAACTGGTTGTACTTAGTGATTCTGCCACGGCTTGAGTGTGGTGCTCGACATGCCTAAGTATTTATTGCCTATGGGCTGGCCACATGCATGGTCAGCAAGGCTTTTGAAATTAGATAAAAGATAAACCTTGAGATTTTTGTGCAAACCCGTAGTGCATATGTGGTTAAAGCAGTTGTAAAGAATTACTATACAGTTCACGGTCTCCCATACATAGGGGCTGCAAGCATGATGTTAGCATTGCGACTAGAACTATGTTCCATTGGCTCTACATGGGATATCAATCTCCTATTCTTAATAATAATCCAACAGGAGTAGCAACAGACCCAAACAGTACGTGTGCAGGAACAGGGAGGTTCCCGTGCTTTTGTATATTAAGTGCATAGTGTTGCATTCATGCGCGGACCAATCCCGATCGTTGTGGTCTTGAAAATACACAATATGTGATTGTGTTTGCTCAAGGAATGTTGTGAGCTTTCCCATGCTCACAGACATTTTGTTTTCCTTGCAGCCATATAGCAGCTTTTCCGCGAGTAACCATTGTCTGCAGAGCTAGTGTTCTCAAGCGTATTAGCCATTGATATGGTTAGCAATCATGCTTATTCCGTTATACGTGTGGTCCACGCTGATTGGATCGTGTTTTGGCAGGAGCATATCTTTGAGGTGTGAAGGTCAATATATTATGTGGGTAGACTACCGCATGTGTTTGCCCCAGGCTGTATAAATGACCAAAAACAGACTTTGGGGAATTATCTTAGTTTCTAACACCATTTTGTCTCAAAGGTCGGACAGACGATATGTTTATGGTAAACTACATGAATTGGAATAGTTGTTAGAATTGTTGCCCGATTGTGACTCACAAGTAGAGCAGAGCAAAAATAAAGTTACTAGAATTAACCTGAACTAAAACCGCCCAGCAAACCATTTGGGGTGAAATCAAAAATCGTGATATTTATACCCCTTCAATGAATGGCAATGGGCCATAGTTGCACATGGGGGAGCTGAGACATTGTGCTATAATGCTGAGCCGGTATGGTAGCAGAAAGAGCTCTCATGTTGCATTCTGTATGTAGTACCCCTTATGTGGGAGATGGAGTCGAGTAGATCGTATTGTGGTCATGTGGCAGTTTATATGGTGGTTTGGGTTTGCGAATTTATGGGTTCATTGAGACCTTGTTTGTCAGTTTTGAGACTGAAAATCCATCGGTGTTCCATTTTACATCAAAGGGCATCTACGGCTCCACCCCTAGGTGGAATTGTTACCTTTTTTACATTGGTCCTGGATGATTCATTCTCTTTGTGCCCTTTTTGTGAGAAAAGTTCCAACAATGGTGCATTTAGTCTCTTGGTCTGTATACAGTATTGATGTTCCTGAATTCTTTTCTTGATGGGACTAGCCATCATCCCAATGTATGTAAGATCACATGGGCATGTGATAAGGTAAATCACATGACTTTTATTACAATTGGTGAATGCTAGTTGTCTCCAAAGGGTATGTAGGCCCAGGTCCAATGTAGTGGATCTGTAGGTTTAAGGGCATACTAAGCATTGACCACATGGCGAGTGGACGATTGGTCATGTCGGGTTCCACAGTTTTGGATGTACAGTAGGGAGGAGTAGCTCAGTACTACTGTAATACAGTTCTCCTGAGCTGATATCATATTTTGCTCAAGGGTGGTTTCTCAAGGGATATTACATGCACGCTTCTTTGCATGTTTCAGGAGTTTTCTTGGGTATCCTCTGGCTTGCAATCTATTCATAAGGGCAGTTGCTTGTCCATCGTATTTAGCAGTGTTGGAGCAGTTGCAGGGGAATCTCAGGTACTGACCAAAAGGTAGATTTGAAGTGACTATTTTTGAATGAAAACTATCAAACTTCGACAATGAGTTCCTAACCGTAGGTTTCCTGAATACTGTGGTGCATAGGCTACCATTATTGCCATGATTTTCAAGTCAAGGAAATGTACCTTTTCTTTGCTGCTGGAGAAGGTGAACTTTAAATATCTATTCCTGCTGCTCTGCCAGGTAACGAATGTTTCTAGGGTTTCCTGATCCACCTTATAAATCAGCAGGGCATCGTCTGTGTACCTGCGCCAGAGGGAAATCTGATCTTAGAATTGATTGTTGGGATAGACATGTGTCCTTTCAAAGTAGGCCACATAAAGGTTGGCCAGTGACGGGCAAAGGTTGCCCCTAATGCGGTACCCAACATTTGTTCAAAGAATTCAACTTTATACATAAAGAAGTTATTTGTCAAAGCAATTTCAGCAAGTTGCAGTCGTGGAATCTCCAATGAAGGTGTTTGTTCTACCAGGATGTAGTCGATAACCATTCATCTCTCCATCTGGGGGATGGTGGTATAAAGAGACTCTATAGGCCTCATTACGAGTGTGCCGGTCCGGTAACAATGGTGCTGGTAAGCCTACCGGCACCGTTGTTACTGGACCGGCACACTCCGAGTCTGTGGGCGGGTGCATTCCCGCCCACCAGGTATGACCTGGAGGGTGCGATGGCACCCGCCCGCAGACTTTCATGGAAGCACCAGCATTGGACTCAAATGAGAATGGGGATTAACAATTTTCCGGCACCTGACTTCCAGGAACAATGGGGTGGTAATCCCCAGGTGTTTCTGTGTTTCTGTGAAGCCAGATGATGGAAAAATTCATGAGTCCAGTGGCAGCCTGCCGGTTTTATCAGCATGGTTAACGCTGGACTCGTAATGGGGCCCATATGTCTAGAGTGACCAGAATCTGCTTTTGCAGATCAAATTGTACATCCCTTACAAGATTTAGCACTGCAGTGGTGTTTTTGATGTAGGACTTCATTCGGGGTAGTTCTGGGTGTAAGAAAAGGTCAAAAAATTGTGATAATGGTTCATGGATTGGAATTGATATTGCAACAATAGGCCAACAGCAGAGGAGAGCTTTGTGAATCATTGGCAATGGGTAAAATGCTGGAGTACAGGCAAACTGAGGGCATAGAAATTCTGCCTCTTTTTCTTACTGATGTATCCCTTGCTCGCTGCTTTTTCTGCCAAAGTGGAAATGCAGATTCTCAAACTCTCAGTAGGGTCACTAGGGTCTTGGGGGAGGCATTGGTAATGTACATTTTTACTGAGAATTTTGGTGGCCATTTCTTCATATGCCATCTTGTTTAGCAGTACAATTGCACCCCGCTTATCTTCTAGTTTGATGACAACATTAGGATTGTTGCTGAGGTTGTCTAGCATTTTACTTTTTAGTCTTGACAGATTCTGGTAGTCGGAGCAATTGTCCTGTTCAATTTACTCAATTTTCCTCATTAATGCCTTCTCAAAGGTTATGGATTCTGGTGTGATGTTAGTGGGGTAAAATGTTGACTTGGGATGCAGTCCTGTAGTGTCATGTGTATGTGAGGTATTTTCTGAAGGGTTGAGATCCCCGAAGTATTTCTTGAGTCTAATCTTACTCAATTGGTGGACCACATCAATACAGGTGTTGAATGAGTCGTATCTTGCAGTGTGTACAAAGTGAAGGCCTTTCTGAAGTACTGCAGTTTATTGCTGTGTGAGGACGTCATCAGATAGATGTATGACTAGTAGTTCCTATGAGGGAATCTCCCTTTCCTCCTGCTCCTGGTGATTCTTGGGCAGTTGTGCTCTTGTCCTCTCCAGGGGGTCCTCGTCCTTTGCTGCATTGATCTAAAAGAGGGCGCATATCTCTGCCCTGAAAGCTTTGGTCTGCATTGTCTTCCAAGTGAACAAATGGTCTCCCTTTTCTCCTCCCTATCTCGCAACTGATCTCTATTGTTTAGACCAAAGGTATTAGCGTGTGCATCTTCTCCCGAACTGGCACTCTAGAAGCTCCAATGTAAAAGGGTATTTTTTTTGAAGAGTTGCAGAGTTGGTGCCATTGTCGACCTGTGTTCGCCTTGATGTCTTGGTTGGTATTGACCTCGTAATATAAATTGGATGTATTGGGATAAAGTTGTTCATGTGTGACCACTGCTATTTCCTTCTTTAATTTGAACATTTATTTGTTCAGATAGAATTAAGGAGGGGTTGTAGAATGTCAGAAGGAGGCAGTGAAAGACGATAAGGAGGTGGGTGGTGAACATCATGGTGGGGTGTTAGAAGAAATCCAAGATGTTGTTGGAGGAGAACAGGAGGAACAAGGAGACAGGTAGCCAAGTGATGTTTGATGAGGCCAGTTGGTTCTAAAGCAGGGAATATAGGACAGGGCACAATCTGAATGGGGTGGACCCATGGCAGTAGGAGGTGCGAGAGTATAGCACAGCATGGATCAGGACCAGTATAGAGCGATATCAAGGAGTGAAGACCCTCAGATTTGGCCAATCAGAGACCTTTTCATGCGTTTCTTGGAAATATGAGGCTTATAAAGTGTCATAGGCTCTGCCTACTTCTCCTTGGAAAGCTCCTCCAAATTTCCTGGACATCGACACTAGCACCTCAAAGCAGTGTGGGCACCAAAGAAAGAACCGGAACTAAAGCCAGCTATGTGAAGAGAGAAGAAAAGTACATGAACACCTAAGCCTGAGTGACGTAGGGAAAGAAGGGTGATAGAACCTCCAAGACAGAAATTAAGAAAGATAGGACATGTGCTAGAGCTCGAGAGACTAGGAGTGAGAAGAAGGGTGTGGGAAACCCTCATGACTGAAAGACGAGAAGAGTGTGTGAACCCAGCACTCTGAGACCGGGAGAATAATTGGTGAATAACGAAGGGTTCGGAAACCTTGAAGCCCCACTGCAGTCAGCCAAGAGGGCTGTCAAGTAAAGACAGAAAATAGGACAAACCCAATTCCTATTAAAACCAGAAAATTAGGATACTTTGGGAAATGCTGGAACCCAAAGTCTTGAGTTGGCATTCCTGTATGCAATCCCCATTTGCTTATTTTGTCCCATCCTGTGTTAACTCCTTAATAAAATTCAGTTCTCAATACTTTAATGTTAATCTCGTTTCCAAGCTGTCCCCCTAGTCACACAGTTTTTTGTATATCTCTTTTTATTTATGTTATAGTAACAAACAGAAAACCATAATCATTATGCAGCCTTTGTGAAAACAACAGCATCCGCCCTGCACTGCATACCATATCAGCATCAGAATAATCAAATAAGTTGTTTCCCCACCCCCCCCCCCTTTTGAAAACCATAGTGCCCCATGGGGGTGAACTCATAAATGTGTGCGGGAAAACTCGTGACATATGAATGTGCACTTCCATTGCCACACAAGTATCCATGTCCAGTTCCTATTTAAAGAACGTGGGCGCTTCTCGTGCTCCCCATAGCATGTCAATATTCCGTTTTGCCACTATCAAGATCCTTGTGACACTGTTGATGGTATATTCATTATTTTGCGGCATGGTTTTATGAGCACTTATCGCACCTAAGTATGCCTAATTATTATGTGATTAATGGCATGTACATTTTGACTACGGCATGCATACTTTATAATGTTGATGTTTGTATGTGGTTAGTGTCGACACACTTTGTTCTTTGAATTTCATGGTTGAATTAGTAAATAATACGATTTGTAATGAAATATAATATCAATGACATGCTTTCCTTGTCATTGATCTATAGACACATGACAATAGAATGCCATGTTTAAAAGGGCCATTCCTGTTAACCGGACAATTAAGTTTCTTCACAATGTTAATAGGTGGATGCTTCTTTTTAGCGTTGCCTTGTCATTGGAATTTAAGTTCATTGCTAGTTCTTTTCTATATGTTACCTTAAAAAAGAAAACAGCCGCTCAGTGGCGTTCATTCCATTTGTGGCCTGATATGTGTCTCATCTAAGTTTTCTTTTAAGGGGCCTATGCACATCACATGGAATAGAGCATGGCAAAAATGCCAGGTCCATCAGATGACACTGGGCCTCATTACAAATCAGGCGGTCCGGAAATAACTGTGGCGGTAAACCAGCCGCCACTGTTGTTTCCGGACCGCCTGATCCCGACTCCTGCAGGCGGGAGGTGATGTTGCCGCCAGCTTTGACCTGGTGGGTTTAACACCGCCCACCTGCAGGCGGACGAGGAAACACCGGCAGCATCACGAGATGCTGCCGGTGTTTCCATGATCCCCATTCCCATTGAGTCCTATGGGACTCAATGGGAATGGGGATTAACACCATTCCGCCTCCGTGATTCCCGGGAAACCGGGGTTGTAATGGCCTGGTAATTCCGGGAATCACGGAGGCGGAATGGTAATACGAGTCCGGCGGTAACCAGGCGGTTTTACTGCCTCGGTTACCGCCGGACTCGTAATGAGGCCCAATATCTAGTTTTCATTGCTCTGTCTTCAGCAGTCATGGGATAGACTAGCACTCATTCCGTGACCTTGACTTCCCTCTAGAAAGTAGACGCGATCCAATAAAATTACATTTCAGATAGCCTAAGAATATATTCCCTTGTCCATGAGTAAGGAAATAAACCCCCCACAACAGTATACAAGGTAACATCTCCATCTGCCCCAGAAAGCAAACAAGGAGTCAATTAATAACATTGCATATCAGCCCTGGGAAAAATAAGGCTGGTGGTGGCTTGCCCACTAAGACTTTTTCTTGGCACAGTGGGGTGCCTTGATGAGCAATAAACCAGTAAGATATTCAAACTGTCTAAAAGACCCCTAAGCCAAAGGGATAAGAGCTGCCAGATTTTAGATTTTCTTTAGTCAGGTGCAGGTAAAGGAGGCTAAAACATGCAATAGTTCTGCCATGCCTTTAATTCAATGACCATGATGACTAGTGTTGTTAAACCATCCTCAATCCATGGCACATCTCTGAGATAAGAAGATGAATCGCCGATTTTTAAGGAACATTTAGCAAGTGGGACAATGCTGATAGGCAAGTGTTCTTGGGAGCTGCTATTGCTTGTATGCTTCAAAGGCCATTGGCAGCTAGACTTACCAGCCACATTGGGGCCTACCTGCTTTTCAATCTCAGAATCTGAAGGTGGCTAATGCTCTTGACTATAGCATCAAGCCTGCAGGAAATGGCAAATGAACCCATCCAACCCATCTTATTTTTGAGTTATTCCTCATCTTATTTTTGAGTCATTTCTCATATTTGTGTACTTTATTTAGAGTTCATCTTATTCATGATTCCTATGGTCCCCTGGATTATGATAAAAAAAAGGTAATTGCAGTGTTGGGGTGTGTTGTTAGAACATGCTTACCTGCAAGAGAAGAATAAGATGTTCAAGTCATTTGAATGCTCCCCTTAAGGGTATGGATGACCCTCATGGGAGAAGACGTACTTGCCAATACCCTGAACCATATCTGCTGCCATCATATGGAACCATGATTCTGATGGTAAGGGCATTATATTTTCATCTATGACAATGGATACAGGTCTACACAGAATAGTCATAGGACTATATCTGAATAGCTCTCACAACCTTTTTTGTCAGGGTAATAACTATCATCACGAGTCATTTATTCATACTCATGCCCTTTAGTAAAGGCTATATTCATCCACAAAAGAGTTGAATCAATCACAATTCTTTGGTGCTTTCTTTAATTGCAGCGGGTTCAAAACAGAATAAAGGCAGGTTTCCTGTATAGTTATGGTTTATAAGAGAGACAATCTCTGTATGCTTTTTTTCCCTTTGCAACTTGCTCCATCTAGTAATTGTTGCGATCTTTGCAAATCCTGGTTGTCAAAGTACTTTTTTGCTAAACTCAGGATCAAATCTCTGAATTATACCAATTTAAGAGACCCAAACCAGCCAAGCCAAGTCTTATAAAAGAGAGCCAATATAGCAATTAGATTGTGATATTCTATGTTCCACAAGATTAGCCAATTTAATTGGCTTCAGAGTCTAGCCACATGGAGATCAATAATAAAGGACTTTTATCTTAATGGAAATGCTGCCTAGTTTAATTTGAAGCAGGCCTGAGCTTGTGCCTCACAAGACCCCTTGGGTGTAATAAAGACATGTACTTTCTACAAACTGAAATGTTCTAGTCTCCACATAGACTTAGAGGCAATCAGTAGATTAGATTGCTAAAAGTGCCCTGATAAATTTAGATTTTTGGATGAACCACACTGTCATGATTCATCATACCCTCCATGCCAGGGCCTAACCTCCACCGAAAGGTGGTCTAAATGTCCACCTGGAGGTGTGGCGACAGAAAGTGCTTTACCTGTCGCAACCCTCTGGAGAGAGTTGAACCTCTGTTCTTGGTGCAAAAGAAAGCACTACCCCTGAGGATCTGGCAGGTTTACTATTGAACAGCTATTTTGCTGAGGATCTACCACCAGAGTATCTCAGAAACAGTGTGTATTATTCTTGTGTGTTTAATAAACATTAGATGTAATCAAGGTCTTCACTGGGCAATTCTCTCACTAAATGAACAAGCATTTAGCCAGTCAAATAGCACAGTGAGTAGAGCGCTCTCTTTGGCATCTGTGCAGAGCCTGCTGACGTAGGTTCGAATCCTGGCAGGGCCACACTCAGCTTTTCATCCTTCCAAGGTCGATAAATGAGCACCACACTCCGTGCATAATAATCAGCGCTCAGATGTCTGACGATTCGTAGCACTATATAAATGCAAATTATTATTAGTATTATTTACAACAGAAATACAGAAGATGTTATAAAAAGAAACACATCATAAATGTTCGCACTCTCTCGTTTAGCAGGTTGAGATAATATATGAGCATTGAAAGTAATAGGGACAATGTCATTCTACAGTATGGCAGCTGCCACGATCAACATCGTGGCAGCTGCCATACGGAACTGCTCATAAACCAACAATAGTCTGTCAACCGCACGTAACTATTTTCAGTTGTACCGCTATCAAATCTATACCACTATGTACGTCACTCTGACACCTGTATCTTTGTTTAAATGTATGCCAAGACTGCGGCGGAACAAACTTGTAACCCGGTCGAACCACAATCTTCTATGCCCTTTTCTCGGACCATTCTATAATCTGGTCCTTTTCACCATTCACTGTACTGTATCTCTCTCGCCTGCCTCTGTATGTGCAATCTTTTGTAACCATTGTTGATCCTAAAGACTTAGCGCCCCGTTACCCTAGGGTTCAGCTGCGCTTTACAAATAAACAAACTAAACTAAACATGGAAAACCAGTGGTAATTATTCAGCTCAGACACAAGATGGACAACCTTGCTTACATGCAACCCTCGTTTATTGAAAACATAGCCATTTTATTGATAATGGAAATTTACTGTGGTCGGGATCAAATTTAAAATGGGCACAGAGTGAATACAGAGATGCATATTTTCTGGCAAGATTGAATAAAAAACATTTAAGAAAGTATTTGTTTACCTATTATCAGCATCCATAAATATGGAAGCAAGGATACAATTGCTAATGTGATGTTTTCATAGATCAGTGATACCTGAAAAAAGCCAGGGTTGGCGAAACCCGTGCTGGCATTTCTAATGATCTATATGATCTCCTATTGGAGACGTTTCTAATGATTCATATGTTTTTTGATCTGTAGCATCTACAATGATTAGTTATCGTTAATCTGTGTCCACAAACAAAGTCACACACGGCCATGAGTTCAATCTGGGTATGTTTGCTTTATGAAGAAATGATCACTGTTTCTTTGATAAATACAAATAGAAATAAGATACGATCAGAGCTAGGAAACGTGTTTTTTTTTTAATAATGAATCAAAATAAGACCCATGAAATATTTATGATCAGAGGAATAGAAGAAATACAATTTCTATTAAAACTTACTATTTACTTTTCATTCTTTTTTAAGTTCCTAGTATCACACAAAGAGCAGAGCACATGATTCCTGGATTTCTGTTTCATTTTGAGCATCGTGTGGTGTCCATAGGATTTGAGGACACACCAGGATTCGATCATGGCTGACTCATGTGCTTATCTTTAATACATACCTGACGCGCACAAATTGCGTTTACACCCTTGGTTTTCAAAGTCTTAAACGGAATATAGTCAAACAATATGGGGCTCCCAAAATGTACAATAAACTTCTAAAATGTTAAAGCAACCTACAACCAATCAGCAATTTGTGTGTAGCCTATGAGTGTGACAGAGCAGGAGTCCCTGTCAAGAGGTGATGGGGACCCGCACAACCGCAGTAAAAAGGCCTACCATGGTGGCTCCCAGAGCAAGGTCTGCCCCAGAGGCGGGCTTTAGGAGTTGAGAGGTCTCCCTACCTTCAGATCAATATTTGTTTTGCACAATGGTGGGCAGCTTCTTTCTTTTTGTCCATAGGGCGACATCACCTCGAAGACATGGAGGTGGAGGAAAGAATAATCGACCCACCATGTAGAAAGCCGGCAAGGAACTACATAGCCACAGAGCAACGTGCTCTTCAACCCAGCAATCCAGACCCTCTATGCAACACAGTCAAGAATATTGAAACAGATCATATCTCCAGCAGTACTGCAGGATGGTCCACAATACAAGCTGGCAAACCCGATGTTCTGCATAGTCCTGATTCAAGCTCGGGACTTCATTGGCATTGCCAGGCACAGGCAGACATACTAACTTTGAAATTGACTATTCTAGGAGTGAACTGCCAATTTCAACCATCAGTGACTAGCTTATGCAATTGGGGCGGGGCTTAACACCCACAATGAGTTCTTCTGATAGTAACCGGGTCCTGGAGAATAGTAAGCCAGTGATGGGCCCGGGTAAACAGATGATGGGGAACAAATGGCAAGGACAGAGGGAGGATAAAAGGTGGCAGTATGGAAAGGTCAGTGTGGATTGTTCGATTGAGGTCATGGGAGGACCAAATGACCAGGTGGAGGAAGGACAGTTTAGTGGCTCGTGGAGGATGATTTTTAAGAGTGCATGCAAGGTGAGGTACTAATTGCTACGAGAAAGTGAGTGTATGTCCAAGGTGAAAGAGTGACTGAGATTAAGGGGGAGATCAAGGGTGGGTAGCTAAGGGTGATTGAGAAGTGGGTCTGAGAAGTGAAAGGGAGATCACTGTCGAGAAGGTGTAAAGTGTAGAGTAGCGGGGGGGTGTAGGAATGTGAAGTATAGAGCAGTGAGTGTAGAGGATGAAGAAAATAGTTGTTTGTAGTGGGAGGGGATCTATGTGATCACTGTGCTACTGAAAATGTTGACTCAAAAAATGCCGACTGCGTTCACGGCGACGCCGTGATCTCATAATAAATCTTATTCTGTACCTCCAAAATATAAGTAATGTTCCGTTTTAAAAAAACAGATAGTAGATGATTGGTATCTCTGGTACGCATATGTCTGACAGTTGACCTTATACATTACGGCGGACGGAGACGCTTGTTACCCATAAAAGGCTGCATTGTGCGAAATGTTGGGCCAAAGTTTCAGTGGAGAGAAATATAATTTTATGTTTAATGCGCCTGCGCCCATTGAAATATCAACGTGATCCTTGCATAAACAACTGCGGGAAAAGTACCTTTTAAAATGAAAGTGATATTTAACACTGAATACAATTCTTTTTTTTTAAATAAAAAATGTTACGTTATAACAAATACAACAAAGAATCCAACCTTTGTATATTCATTATTTATTTCAAATAACGATCATGAATTACTGTATGTTAATTTACATAAAGGAGATGCAATTTATATGGAATACTGAAAAAGAAAGCTTTACAAGCTATTGGCCTAGCGCGAGCGGGGTACTTGTATTCTGAGGGGTGCGTGTGAAGTTCTACACGTGATAGGGCTGGCGCGAGCGGGGTACGTGTATTCAGAGGGGTTTGTGTGAAGTTTTACATGCTATTGGCCTAGCGCGAGCGGGGTACGTGTATTCCGGGGCTGCGTGTGAAGTATCACATGTGATTTGGCAGTGTGTTCCCTCCCAGTGTGACCACCCCCCCATGCCCCTCAGGCAGTCAACACCACAGGGGAACACCCCACACCCCTGGGAATGCCCCACAGGCAGCCCATCACCCCTGGCCATGCCCCGCAGGCAGCCCTTCAGCCCAGTCCATAGCCCGCAGGCAGCCCATCCACCCTGGCCATGCCCCGCAGGCAGCCCTTCACGCCTGGGCATGCCCCGCAGGCAGGCCACATGGCACCATGCACTTGGGAGCCCTGATTTATGTCCCCCCCCAGTGACGGGCACCTGCCAGCAGGCCCCGACTTATGTCCCCCACCCACCCCAGTGACGGGCACCTGCCAGCAGGCCCTGACTTATGCCCCCCCAGTGATGGGCACCTGCCAGCAAGCCCTGACTTATGTCCTCCACCCACCCCCAGTGACGGGCACCTGCCAGCAGGCCCTGACTTATGTCCCCCCCAGTGACGGGCATCTGCCAGCAGGCCCAGAATTATGTCCCCCCCAGTGACAGGCACCTGCCAGCAGGCCCTGATTTATGTCCCCCACCCACCTCCAGTGACGGGCACCTGCCAGCAGGCCCCGACTTATGTCCCCCACCCACCCCAGTGACGGGCACCTGCCAGCAGGCCCTGACTTATGCCCCCCCCCCAGTGATGGGCACCTGCCAGCAAGCCCTGACTTATGTCCTCCACCCACCCCCAGTGACGGGCACCTGCCAGCAGGCCCTGACTTATGTCCCCCCCAGTGACGGGCATCTGCCAGCAGGCCCCGACTTATGTCCCCCCCAGTTACGGGCACCTGCCAGCAGGCCCCGACTTATGTCCGCCACCGAACACGTCATCACAATCCAGATCCATGGCCCTTATGGCCACCCAAATCCCACCCCACGCCACCCCAGTCCAAACACCCAACCAAGCATTCCATCCACTCCAAATTGAAATCCCCATGTCATGATAGATGCCAAATAACCAGTATGCGCATGAGTACAAGTCCGTCAGACCCACACAATGGCGACACATGATTGAGAAAACCCACATTGTGACATGCACGAAACCAATGAGAGAAGATCACACAAATGAATTTAAAAAAAATGTATTATATATAACAAAGAATGAATGAAACAAATTTACACAAGAATAAAATGATAAATAAAAGGATGTCAGAAATCAAGGAAAAATTATTAATGGTGAATAAAATAAAATGCAAAGAAAAATGCCTCCAAAGTGTCTGTCCATAGCACCAAATCCAAAGTAAAAAAAATACAAAACCATTCCTCCATGGTAACAAAAATATGTGAAATCAGGTCCATAACTATATACAATGTAAAAATCAAGGGTCCATGTGCCCAACAATCCAAAGGAAACCTAAGAAAAAACTTACCTAATGAATAACTATTAACAAAAAGGTGGGGCATAGTGCATGTGCCGCAAAGGAAAAAAATAATAAGGGAAACCTACAACTACATAACTATTTACAAAGGCGGCGGGCTAGTCCCGTGGCTCACTGTTCGATGTTCCGGGCCACTGCATCATTGAACTCCATGGTGATGTTCCGGAGGAAGGCCTGATCCCTGGACTTGAGGTCTCGCAGGGATGCAGCCATGGAATCCCTCTAATCCCTGCGAGTTTCCTCGAGGCCCTCCGCCCGCCTCAAAGCCCAGTGCATGGAGTTCTCTGCCCTGACCATCCTGAGCCGTGCCCTCTCCACCCGCCACCTCTCTGCATCTATTTGCCTGCCCAACCGCTGCCACATGGAAGGCACTCCCAGTCCGGGGTCCTCCTGCCCCTCGGCCGATGCCTGCCCCCGGGGTGTTGATGGCCCGGAGCCATGATGCCTCCCACGCTGAGCCTGCTGCTGCCTCCGACACAACTGCCTCTGCCACCACAACGGCATCCGGGCTGATGGAATCCCCTGGCGCTGTCGTGCACGAACCCTGCCCGATGATGCCGGCACATCCTCCATCCGCTGGGGTCCAGATGGTGGGGTGGCCAACCCTGCTGGACCTCTGACTCCCGAATGCGGCAGGGCCGGATTTCCACCTGGCTGGCTGCATTGGTTGGGGCAGATCCACAGGGGGCCCTGGTGGCATCTGGGCCGGAAGACGGCACGGAGAACGACTGGCATATAGTGTGCACAGAGGAGGAGAGGGCCGCAAGACTGGCCGACACATGGAGGAAACCCCCGACCATGGCCCTTCCCAACTGGGTCACGTTGGCACACAGCTCTTCGTGATGACATGCGTGGTCCCCCCAGGAACCATGCACATCATCACAAATGTCACGTGTGTGCAACGCCAATCAGGACGGATGCCATCTGGTCACGGGTCCCCTCGTCCACAGGTGGAGGAGTGCCAAATGACGTGGACCTCCCCCCTACCTGTGGACGGGCCATGGTGATGCATGGTGATGCAGTCACAGTGTCAGGGACAGGGACATGCAGTCACAGTGTCAGGGACAGGGACATTCGCAGGCCCCTCCACGATGACCTGTGCTGCCTCCTGCCCCTGCCCCTGGACTGCACCACTTGCACCAGTGGTACCACCCCCACCAGGCTCCATTTGCAGCTCTGTAGCGGCCTCCTCCTCCTCTATACACACCACCAACCTGGATGGCTCCACATCGTCTTCCGCCGTAGCAAGCCCCTGTGGGGGCTCATCCGCCCCTTCTGCTGCAGCCGTGGTGGCAGACGCGGCACCAGTCCCCTCGCTCCTGTATGATGCAATTTCCTGGGAGGGTGACTGGGCTTTGCGTCGCCAGCCGGTGGAGGCATCCTTGCCGCTTTCCTCCACAGTGCCGTCTTCGCCCTCTTCTTCACTCGCCACTGTGTAAAGGGAGACATTGAACACAAGCATCAGGGTACTGTACAATAGCCCACTAGACAGAAAGCAATAGCACATGAGTGGCACTGTCAAACGTCACTTCATCATGTCTCCCAACAACACATGGGTCAGTGCAGGCAACACACATGCAGGAACCGGCATGGCACATGCAACAAAAACTTGCATCCATGTAGATACATCCAATGGTGGGCTGAAACTCACATGCATCATGGGACATGCTGATCACATGCACACGCATCACTGGAGGGTCATGCATCTGGCCCTGTATGCCCACTGACACAGTAGATACAAGTATGAGTAGGCTGTATCAGTGATTCAACACATAGTCACGGACATGTGTCATGTATCCATGGTGCACACACTACTCTGACACACGGACATGTATATCATGCATGTCCATGACAGCAGCACACATCTATCACACCACAAACATGTCAAGGTACAAACACAGGCATGCATACATGTGTGCATTCCGCATGCTGCTCAGCATGATGCATTGTAACACATACACATACACCATCCATGTGGGTCACACCTGACTAGACTCACATGTAGCACCATCATTTCTCTGCGCACACACACATCCATACATGACCCATGTCATACATGCAGCCGAGTAGCTAACTTCCACCACGCTTCAACATGCACTGTTTCAAACATGAATTCATGGGCACTTACCGCTCGACTCCAGACAGGCCTGCATCCTGAGTATCTGGTGGTGAAGCACTGGGCGAATGCGCTCCAGGACCCTCATCTGCTGTGTGGTAAGATGGGCCCGGTGCCCCACTGCATCCACTGCCTCCAAGAGACACCAGGCCTTCTTGAGGGTCCTGGATTTGTAGTCCTCCCAGGGCTTCCGGACGTGTTTGATGTCGCGGGGTGCCACCCCCTCCGCGTTGATGGCACCCACTATGGCCTCCCAGATCCTCTCCCGTCCTTCCTTGTCGGCGCGCAATGGTGTGAAGAGGGCATCATAGTGCCCCAGAACTTGCTCCACCAGGATACCAACTTCCTTGTCACTGAAGCTGGTAGCCCTCTGCCTCTCTGGCTGGGGGTCGCCACTGGTCTCTGATGGTGTTTGCCCCGACATGGTGACCCCCGAGGCAGTTGTGGGTGGGCAACTGGGTCCTGGGGCTGGGCTGTGGAGTGATGGAACACCAGTCGGGAGCCTTCTGTTCCAGCAGGGATGGTCACAGCAACAGGACCCCTGCAAATGGCAGATGTGCAGGCACCAAATGGCAGGGCACGGTGGCAGCAGGCAGGCAGGCAGCAGCAGTTGGCTCATGGGAGGCTGCTCGGGGCTCTGGGGGGCAGTGATTCGGCTTTCTGGGCAGGAGCGTGGTCTTCCGTGTGTTGTCGCGTGGCCAGCTTGATACAGAGTGATTTGGCACGTGAAAAAACTGCACGTCAGCGTGTAATTCGAGGAAAGGCCCCTAGCACGTAAGCGCGTATGTGACGTAACACACGCGGGCATTTCCCTGAATGTACGTGCTTTTTGTGGAAAGAGGTGCATGTGTTTTCCAGGCGTTGGGGTTCACACGAGATTACTTCACAGCCGGTGGGTGTTGGCTACTTGTACTTCTTCTACACGCAAGGCAGACGGTGAGTCGCACACTCTATTTTTCCCACTGCGGGTGTCCCTGTTTGTCTAGTACCCCTTTTTTCCACCCATACTAGCCTGCGTGTTTATCACATACGTATTTTTGGGGTTCCTGGCTGCCACAGCGTACTGCGTGTGTTTTTTTACACACACGTGGGCTACAGGGGTTGCTTATCTCTTTTTCTTGCTTTTATGGGATGCCTGTGCGCTGCGTGACATGTCATTTCTCCTAGGGGGCCACAGAATGGGACATTCATCGTAGCTGTATATACGTATTTGTTGTTTGCGCACACTTTTGTAATGCGCAGGGACGCTACCGCCTGCCTTCGTGTGGCAGACGTGTTTAGGCCTGTGTCATTGGCCGGGCGCGGGTTTCCCCTATACGATTCCATGAATATGTGTGATTCACGTGCGTGTGGGCGTTCTGTGTACCTCCCAGCAGTACATCCCCAGTTATGCCCTTATTTTCACATGTTGTTCCCCATTCCGCACTTTCACCCCATGTTCCGCCCTCTTTTTGGTGTGTGCGCTAATGCTGTGCGCTTTGGCTGTGCGCATCCCGCACAGTGTTTTGGATGTGCAATGACGTGTGCACCTGTGTGCTCCACGCACGGATTTGGCGCACAGCACGAGGAAAACACACGCAGCACTTCCATGAATCGCACGCTTGCTTTTTCACGCTTGCTTTTGCACGCTTGCGCCAAGATTTTCGGGGCATACTTGTTCCATGAATCGGCCCCTAAATATAGAAGGAGTAATATTAAGAATAAAGTCGCAATCGTAATAAGTCGGCATTATAGAATGGCGCGAATGCACAGTAAACGGGAGGGCGAAATTCAGTGGACAACATTTTAGTATGATTATGTGGGAGGAAAGGGTAGTATAGAATAGTGGATGGTAAGAGTTGCACTGAGTAGTGGAGAGGCAGTTAGAGTACTAGAGAGAAACATCTGTGGGTGAAGATAGACACTGGGGAGCAAGTGAGAGAGTAACATTAGAGTGATTGGAGAGGGTGTGTGAGAGAGATGGTGTGTGGAATAGCTGGGAAGAGAGTAGGAGGAAGGAAAATTGAAAGAATGAAGCTCAGGAAGAGGAGTACAAGCATGTGGGTGCAACGGGCAAATGGAGCATGGGTATTTGAAAAGTACTTAACCCAGTGAAACATCATTGTGATTTATGTGGGACCCTGGTTAGGATTCACCTGGGAAATCTCAGGAGGAGTCAGAAAGAGAAGATGTTTGCCTTTAGGCCATCTCAACTAGCCAGGTAGCCTAATAGGTAGTAGGGATTATTAATGTTTGGTGATAATCCTAGGGTACAGGGATGCCCAGGTTAGGGAGGTAACTGCCCAGTGGAGAAAGGGATGCTCCTTAGCGAGCCCACTCACACAATCTTTAATAAAATCCATTGAACCGTCTCTTCAAGTTGGTGTGTTCTTGAGGTCATCTGTGACATGTGAAATAGAAAAACCTGAAACAATACCACAGCTGTTCTGTTAGGGTTGGAAATACAGAGGAAGGACAAGGTTATACGGAACACTCCGATTAGACACATTTAATGGAAAGGGTTATACACATTGACAAAAGTCCATTGCTTTCAAGGGCAGGTAACTAAGAACAGCCTGATATCAATCTTAAGCAATGGATAAAATATAGAAAAAACATACTGAGATGATTCTTCTCTTGCATCCACTGTGCTTTGATGGATCCACTTATCGTGGCCAAAGAATGAAGTGGGGCAGCACAGCCACATGTTTTGCACTGTGCTGAAACACAGCATCACTATACACTCAGTGTGTAAAAGCACAGGGATGGTTGAAAGACTACCTGTCAAAAATACATCATGGTGTAACCATGGAAGAGCAAATTCTTTTCCGCGAAATAGGTACAAATGGTTTAGTTAAGCCCCTAAACATTTAAACAATTTAAAATGGACACACTTAGGTCCAGGAGCATATCTATGGCCTCATGGTAAAGCAGTTTAAAAGTCGTCTTCTGATTCTCAAAAAAGCATTTCAGCAAACATAATAATGTGAACTTTGAAAAATTGGCAAAAGGCCAATTCTAGGTGCATAATCAGAACTACTGTCATGACCCATGCATTAAATCAGCTGCTTGGTTTCTCTTAAACAGATAGCCTGGCTCACGAATCAGCTGTGCCTCCAGCTCTGCCCCTATCTGCCTTCTTCAGAAACATGGGCCTCATTACAAATACAGCGCTAATGGAGCGGTAATTGCATTACCTCTGCATTACCCCACCCCCATACTACTATTTTCGTGGTACCCTCAGCAAAAAGCTGGAGGTAAAGCTGCCACTTTACTGCCAAAAATGTACAGAATTACCATAGGTGGAAATTACTGCCATGGGTAATTCCCCCAAAATCCCTATAGAGTCTTATGGGCTCCAGTAAATGGGTACTAACACCGCCTACCACCACTTGTAATCCAGTGGTAAATCCCCCAGACCAAGTGGTTTGTGTGACAGTGCAGTCCTGGGCAGCTAGTTACGTAGGGTAGAAGCCCACCCCTCAACGCCAACTGTACTATCCTTATTTCTTTAAGAACTAATTGTGACTTGTAGGAGTGAATCATTTAATCACAGCTGTCGTTAGTGCCATAGGACATTATAGATTTTTTAATAAAGTTTCCATTTGAAAGGTTTTCCATCTTGCTAATGCCTATTCTCAATATAGTTGCATTTCTCTTCCATGCCCTAAGATTTTCAATATGGTGAATTGTCTCATTTTATGTTAACAAGGATTGTAAAAACATTGAAATTATTTTTAACTGTATACATTTCAACGATGCGTGGTGTAAGAGAATGTAAATGCATTTTTTATAATGATAATGATGTGTTATTTATATAGCACCTTAATCCAAAGTGCTTTACAGAGCACATATTTACATACAAATGTATAAATTATGAGCCACGGTATGTAATGAAGCCTTTCAAAATAATACATTGTTCATCAAACAGCTTTGCATGTTTTTGAATATGTGTTTTCACTTTGTTTTCCCAAAGAAAGGAAAATATCAGATAATGAAGGTTAAACACACATTCGTTCTGGATGTCGGGTTTAGGTGTTGGCACAAGTGGGCGGTCTCCTGGTGGTTGCTATTGCACTTATCCTGGCGTTAAGTTGGAAACCGCTTTCCTGGAACTCCTGTTCCTGGCATTGGTAGGACATCATCACCCACACAGGGAAATGTTTGTGACTATTTAGTCCTTGAAGAAGAGGAGACAGTGCTTCTCAATGACTCAAAATACCTGTGGGTAGCTTTTGTTTCTTGGTGTGGTTTTACTGTGTTTTCTGACCCTGTCCTGTAATTTAGGACTGCCTATTGGATTGTCCCCTGTGCCAACTACCTGACTGCTACATATTGGTTTTGAAACTCTGCTTGTTACTTGGATTGCCTTTTGGATTTCCCCTGAACAGCATTACCACTTCTTTGACTGTCTGTTGGTTACTTAGTTCCTCTTCAGACAGACTTTTCTTTGACCCTGATCTCCTCAAACGTGCCCTTGTTCCTTTCGTGTTAGCCCCCTTGTGGGCTCTCTTGCACTGCTTCAGCTGCCCTTTTGGCAACCACCGTCAGAGAGCACATCTTACCTATGACCGAGCTACTAAGGCTGATCTCATACCTTTCCACGTGAGCCATCTGCTTCAAGTGTATCTTCTGTTATTTGAGCAGTTCCTTCGGGAGGGAGGTGCAGTTGTCCATGGCAGAACTTTGTAGGTTCTGACATGAGCACTAAACACAGAGGAATGTTTTGAGGGTGGAGTGTAAATGAGTAAGTGTCAGAGAGCAAAGACTGATTACCCCTCGTTTTGCCACTATTTAACCTTTGTGAGTTTTTGTAAACTCACGGTCTATCAACCTACAGTTCCTTAGAACACGAAATTCGTACACAAATAGTTTATTCAGTACTTTCAAACACAAGTTAAAACAAATGGTTATATTATAAGAGATCCTCTTTCTCCCAGCTAGCTGCAAAAACCTGGAAGAATCTCCCGAAAGAAATAAGAAACACCAAAGACCACCTGAAATTTAGAAAACTTCTAAAAACCTGGCTCTTCAACACCTCGGAACCAAACTGAAACAACTGAAAAAATCAAACCGGAAACACTAAGAACAGACTGACGGAATATATGATGGCACAGACAACACCTAGGAACGACTAAGGGAAACTCCTACAAGAACAAGAGAGACAATGCTTGGGAGAACAGAATGCGAGCAACAACCCCACGAGAACAGATAAATAGCAAGCATGCCTAACACTACCAACAACTTTACCCACTCAGAAATGGCATAGGGTACAGGCGTGGTCAATCAATCCACAAGGACTAGGTTGCAGCAACGACAAACTAGAATACAAGAGGTGGCCAAATATAATTATGGAAAACAAAGAGTAGCTAATTTAACATAATGACAGAGAAATGAGACAGCCTTATTAGGCTGAAACTTTATCACTGAAAGGAAGATAACCTTCTCTAGATCACGAAGGAGACACAATAGGAGTGTACATTTCTCCTAACAACCAGGCTACTAACCAACCCCAAAGAAACTACTAAAAACTTCACCACTCCTCACACTCACAATCTAACCAAACACAAGCACATCTCTCAAAACCACAGCAACCCGCATGCACTTCACCACACTGCAACAACAAGCACACCACGCAGACCACCACACAAAAGCACACGACGGTCTCAGAACCGAAAACCATACCAATATGCTCGGTTAACGGTGTTAACCAAACTGAAGCTGCCAACAGTACTTCACAGCTCCCTTGGTCTTCTCCAAACTTTGTCCCACTAACATGCCTAACCTTCCCCCTTTTTGTTTCAGATCTTCCAGAGCGACAGGGGACCACTCCAGTGATGATAGTGAGCGGTACAAATATCCTTTAACATTAACATAAAAATCAGAGATGATCAGCTTTTTATCAAAAAAATAATTATTTCAGTGGGGTAAGTATGTGACTTAATATCCTTAATATGACGTATACAGCACTTTTCTAGAGTTCGTCATATAGGACAATGCACAAATTACCGAAACAGTCATATTTTCAACATGCTTCTTGTGTTATCATCATATATAAGTAATGAACAGTTGTTAAGTATGTGGAGAACCTGCAACTATGTTCTCAAATAATGAGGTGCTTTAATTAGGACTCATAGATGGTCTACACATGTTTTGGCCTTTATCTCTGTTAGGTGTTATCTCTAACACCTTTCTCTGTATATTATTAGGCCTTCTTCAGGACGAGCAGATTTCTTTGTATATGTGACTCAATCACTGGACCCCTTTAGATAGCTCTGTGTCTTTTTCACTGATTAACAAAAACATTTTCGACTTGGGTGTCAATATGAATTCTATCTTGACTATGCAGATATCTTCTTGATGCAATCTGCCGGATGGTATCGGTTGT
This sequence comes from Ambystoma mexicanum, assembly GCF_040938575.1. Lineage (NCBI taxonomy): Eukaryota > Metazoa > Chordata > Amphibia > Caudata > Ambystomatidae > Ambystoma > Ambystoma mexicanum. Next base: position 714,713,336 of record NC_090931.1, read on the forward strand.
GTTTGATTCAGATTATTTGGTTGTCTTTCATTTCAAACCCAATTTTTCATTTCATTTTCTTTCGTCATGTCTTGCACAACAGTGTATTAGTTGAAACTCTGATGCTCATTCTGGCCGTACAAATGTTGAGTTGCTTTGATGTTTGGCTGGAACTACTAATGAGTAATACAGCGAATATAAATAAAACATCTTGGTAAGTCATCTCCTGCTATGTGAATTCGACATTAATAAGTACTTTTAATATAGCACAGCTTTTCTGGTTTTGTCAGCACTTCCAAGAGATCGGTGCAGCTGACAAGTGTGTACTTCAATCAACGTCAGATGCAATTGCAAGGTCTAATACTGATTTGTGTGTATTACCTGATTTTACAAGTAAGACATGTCAAACGCAATAGGTCAGAACTCACAAATGTGGGTATACATCTCTCTATGTGTTTGATAACATTTGTCAAAGCCAATAGGCATGAATGCACATAGGTTCCAGGCATATAATGCCTTGGATTGTTAAACTGTGCACCCACATGTATGTTCAGACTATATGTGAAAAGATTGCCCCTACCGTACCGCCTAAAAAAACGAATTGCAATATAACAAGGCCAAAAACACTGAATTCTTTTAATCCAATGTGTTTACTTTTTGCACTTTTGTGTGCAATAAATAGATAGTGAGGTTGGTTAGGGAATATATTAAGTTGCGGGTCAGGGGGGTCTCCCCCCGCATTACATTAAACAAAATGTGCACATTCAATTAAAACAAATTTGGTGTTTTCAATCTCGTGATTTTATTTTTGTTATTTTAATATCGATCCATCTCTACATTGGCTGGAATATCTATTCATAGTCCGGTTGATCGTTCAGCTGGATCATAGACTTTCTATTTGATGTTTACAGGAATGAGTGTGTGAAACATGTCCCTCCAGACATTCTCTTATTAACACGCATCATTTTCTGGCCCAGTTTTGTGTGATTTCTAACAGATTCTATAAAGATAGAAGGTTGACAAAACCTCCAGGGTTAGTTTGCAGCAGAGCTGCTCTGAACTGGCTGATCATGTTTGCTGTTAATGAGGGGGATCTTGACAGGTCAGAGATAGTAAAAATAAATGTTCACTTCAAAGAACATGTTAGCCAGAATCATATGCAGCACCCTTTGGGAACACCACACACAATTAAGACTCTAAGTGACAGTACAAATCCACCTTTGGTACAAGCCCGTACTACACAGTAAAGTGGTAGCGATGGCTGAGCAGCCAGACTTATCTCAAGAGTAAAATTAGCAGTACCAGAAGTTACACAAAGGACAGCAATTGCTATGGTTCAAAGAAACACTGGCTCAAGGTTTCTGAGTAAAAGAATATACATTTATTTACACCATCAGTTATTAAAAGAATTCACTAAAGTAAAGCAACAAAAAAATCACACTCTTGATACACTACACAACACCCAATAGATTCTGGACAAGTTAAGCTCAAAATGAAGTGTGAGCAAAATGGCACTATAGCAATTTAGAAGGGAGGGAAAGACAAAGTTATACAAGAATCAAGCAGCACCATCAAGCAGCACCAACAAGTAAGTAAGCAGGGCCATCTAGAAAAGGCTACTACGGTGAAGAAATCCAATCAATAGGACTGAGCCAAAGTAAATGGAACAGAGTCTTTGCAGAGGATCACACAGTTCAGAGTAGTTTGCGGTTAAGTCTTTGCCAAGAGTTTGAAACGAAGTTGGTCGGAAGAAAGGTTATGTAAAAGAGTAGCGAAGGTCAAGCCCTCGGATTAGCAAAAGATTTCAAACACTTTTACAGAGGTCAGATTGAATGAACGACCGGATTTGAACAGTACCTTAATTGTAGCTGCAGCGGTAGTTCCTGGCAGTTCCTGCAGGTTCACGGTTCCTGATGCGACTGTTGGACTGACAGGAAGGAGGAAGACTGGAGGGTCCTGCGCTGCCCAGGGAACAAGGCAGCAACGGAGCAAAGCGACAAATAAAAGGTGCGCTCCTTAAAAGCACAAAGGGGGTCTCCATCGCTAGCTATCTGGTTCACTGTGGCACAGGAAATTCGACCAGACTGAAGAGGGAGGTCCAGGGGTTTCGCGAGCTGCTTAGTCCCACCAGGCTCAAGCGAAGAAGACTCTTTGCAGATCTTCCCGGTCATTGAAGTGTAGGAGATTCGGACACGCAGCAGATCTTCACTGGGAGGTTCAGTTGTTGCAGTAGTCCTCTTCCTTCAGCTTCTCGTCGGTTCTCTCGATCCAGTGTCGACTTTCAAGTCCAGAGACCTGCTTTTTATGCAGTTATTCCCCCATTCACACGGCCTGGCTGTCAATCAGACAGCAGGGTGGCTGTCCTTGCCAGACAGCCACCTAGCCAATGAAACCATAGTGCGACTTGGGTCTCCAAGGAGACCCTGTCGTGGGGGCCTAAAACCCCTCCCTCAAATTCAGCCCACCTAGACTCTCAGGCGCCTGAGGAGGGCTTCTGACCAGTAGCACGCCAGAGGACGGCGAACAAAGGAACCAAACCTGGTTTGGCACGCAGAGTAAAACACAAGAAAGATCTTTACAAAAATAAATGGTGAATAAACCCAGCCGGAACCAAAATAAAAGTAAAAAGGTCCAGCAGGTTTAAATTCGATGCTACTAACTTATCCTAAAACAGTACCAACGCTATTTTCATAGTCCGCGGTAGGGAAAAAATGGTAGATACCACTGCCACCAGCCAAATTTTAAAGAAAGGGGAACAACATAATGTTCCAAGAGAAACAGACAAAAAGGGATAACTATTAACCCTTTCCAGTACTCTATGGAAGATAGTTTGTACTGGGTCTGTGAATTTAAAAGACTAATAAAGTCAATGGTAACTTTACATGTTCTGGGAGACAGTAGTCAGTCCCAGAAAATGGAGTTTTAACGTGGGAAGTCTGAAAAAGACAACCCTGTGTCACTGCACTAAAGGTGCTGTGTGACACACAATAAAAAGATGATGCCTATGGAGTGGGTGAGGCTGTACAGTCCGTGAACACATACAATGTACAACACATAGCCAAACATACATGTAAGACTGGGAAAAAAGGCTCACACTCTTACCAGGTGAAAGAAATAAATCCTAGAAATCCAGCAAAGCTGCTGAGGGACTCAGTATGTAAGGGAAATTAGCCATTCTGGAGAATTCTCCCTAACAGAGCAGATTGATATTATCACATATGCTTGAGCCCTTTCAGTTTTTCTTGCTCCGTATACCAAACTAACTTCAGTTTAGAACCATCATTTTCAGCCTTAGAGAACACAATGGTAAAGCACATGTTTTCCCCTATAAAGATTGATCCAGTTGCCTTGACAGTGTCTAACATGCTCCTGGATTATAGCATTGGTTTGAAGTGGTTTTATGCCTCTGCACATCACTTAAAATGGAGAGCATGACCCCCTCCCCCATTTTCTGTCCATAACTCTTAAATTTTAGGTCAGTGATAGCATGGACATTGGACCAGTAACTGAGCCTTTGTTATTGTTGTTAATGAGAGTGCCAGGGGACAGTGCTCTGGTGTTTGCCACAGATACGTTTTGTATCAGGGTATCGCAAAGGAGTTCACACCCAATTCATAATTTTGAATTAACGGCTCAGTGTGCAGTGGTGAATTTTCTAGTCTGACATGTTCTTGTCTTATTCGGTTGCGATTTGTTTGCTATTTTAATATGTGGCATAAACTGTTTACTGTGAAGCTTTTTCATGTTAGACGTTTTGTCTTTTCATAATGTGTTAAGCATATTTTTAAAATAGGCTATAGCAATGTTATTACATTTCTATTGTATTGCTCAAATTTTTGCAATAAAGTTGATTGATTGAATGTTGGAGTCTCTATGCCATATAGAAGTTCATGTGATGGAATTTACATTACACATTCCACCATATTGGCTACCATTGTCATTGGTGCATTACCATCCTTGAGCAATTTTATCCTATGTCTGTGGACTGACCTTAGGTTCAGTTAAAGGGTAGATTACGCATGATTTGATCAAACAGAATAATGTTACTGTGTGGACCTTTACTTCTAAAGAGAGAACAGATGTAAGACATGTGTGTCACTAGTTATCAAATGGCACACATGCAAACTCTTTTGAAAAAGTCTGAAGCCCTCATTAAGAGTTTGCTGGTATCCCGCTGGCCGCCACCCATGTGATGACTTCCATCCAGATGGAAGGTTCATTGTGTTGGCCAGCTTTTACTAACATGATCCATTGGCCTCAGTTCAACTGCATTGTCCCAGTGCAGTGAAAGGTTGCAGACAGTGGTTTTGGGGCACATGCGCAGTCCAGTTCATTGCAGGCATGTTTGGCAGGGGCAAATAGGGAGAAGGTACGTTTTACCTAACCAACGTTCGCTAGAGAAAATGAGAAAAAACAAACTCTAAGGGTCGGGGATATAGGATGACTTCTCTAGGTGGTGAGATATACATATACAGGCCGATTCATGGAATAAATGTGCGCCGAAAATCCCGGCGCAGAGGGGCCAATACGTGCGCTGCGCCGAAAATAAGCGAAAAGCGCAGGGAAACCAGCGCACGTCGATTCATGGAAGTCCGTGCGCAAGAAAAGCAGAGGACGTGCGCTGAAAAAGCGCGCGGCGCAGGCCGGCGCACAGGTCAACCAACGTCGTGCGCCACGGCCACTGCGCTATCACTCCGAGCGCAGCGCACAGCTCTAAAGTAGGCGGAACACAGGGCGGGACACTCGGAATGGGGAATAAAATGGGGCACAACACTCGGAATGGGGAAGAATGTGGGCGGCACGGGGAAAGTATAGGAGGCAAGTGCGCGGAACGCCCACACGCTCGCATACAACACGTATTCATGGAATAGAATAGGGCAAAAAAGCGCACGCTCAAAGCAGCGCACAGGCACAAACAGGCACAAACACGACCGCCACAAGAAAGCAGGCGGTAGCGTCTCTGCGCCTGCAAGAAATGTGCGCTAAAAGGTGCGCCAACAAATAGCACCTATATACAGACATGATCAATGTCCAATACTGTGGCCCTCCAGGACAAATGACGTACAAAGGGGTACCCACAAACACAGACACGCGCTGAGAGAAAAAATAAACGTGTGCGTGCATACCGGGGTGCGCGGGAAGTTGCACACGCGATTAGTCAGGGCACGTGGATTGCAGGGGTGCGCGGGAAGTTCCACACGCGATTAGTCAGGGCACGTGGATTTCAGGGGTGCGCGGGAAGTACCACACGCGATATGGCAGGGTACGTGGATTTCAGGGGTGCGCGGGAAGTACCACACGCGATATGGCAGGGTACGTGGATTTCAGGGGTGCGCGGGAAGTTCCACACGCGATATGGCCGGGTACGTTGATTTCAGGGGTGCGCGGGAAGTTCCACACGCGATATGGCCGGGTACGTTGATTTCAGGGGTGCGCGGGAAGTTCCACACGCGATATGGCCGGGTACGTGGATTTCAGGGGTGCGCGGGAAGTTCCACACGCGATATGGCCGGGTACGTGGATTGCAGGGGTGCGCGGGAAGTTCCACACGCGATATGGCCGGGTACATTGATTTCAGGGGTGCGCGGGAAGTTCCACACGCGATATGGCCGGGTACGTGGATTTCAGGGGTGCGCGGGAAGTCCCACACGCGATATGGCCGGGTACGTGGATTTCAGGGGTGCGCGGGAAGTTCCACACGCGATATGGCCGTGTACGTGGATTTCAGCGGTGCGCGGGAAGTCCCACACGCGATATGGCAGGGTACGTGGATTTCAGGGGTGCGCGGGAAGTCCCACACGCGATATGGCCGGGTACGTGGATTTCAGGGGTGCGCGGGAAGTTCCACACGCGATATGGCCGGGTACGTGGATTGCAGGGGTGCGCGGGAAGTTCCACACGCGATATGGCCGGGTACGTTGATTTCAGGGGTGCGCGGGAAGTTCCACACACGATATGGCCGGGTACGTGGATTTCAGGGGTGCGCGGGAAGTTCCACACGCGATATGTCCGGGTACGTGGATTGCAGGGGTGCGCGGGAAGTTCCACACGTGATTAGTCAGGGTACGTGGATTTCAGGGGTGCGCGGGAAGTCCCACACGCGATATGGCCGGGTACGTGGATTTCAGGGGTGCGCGGGAAGTCCCACACGCGATATGGCCGTGTACGTGGATTTCAGGGGTGCGCGGGAAGTTCCACACGCGATATGGCTGTGTGCTCCCAGCCATTACCTGTACACCCTCCACGGCCCCTGCAGGCAGCACACACCACAGGGAACTACCCTGCACACCTGCTCATGTCTCCCACCACCCCCACCCCCCATCCACCAGGGACACCCTCCACCAGGCCCCCACCCATGTCTCCCACCACCCCCACCCCCCATCCACCAGGGACACCCTCCACCAGGCCCCCACCCATGTCTCCCACCACCCCCAGCACTGTGGGGAACCTGCCAGCAGGCCCCCACCCATGTCCAACCCATGTCTCCCACCACCCCCACCCCCAGCACTGTGGGGAACCTGCCAGCAGGCCCCCACCCATGTCCAACCCATGTCTCCCACCACCCCCACCCCCAGCACTGTGGGGAACCTGCCAGCAGGCCCCCACCCATGTCCAACCCATGTCTCCCACCACCCCCACCCCCAGCACTGTGGGGAACCTGCCAGCAGGCCCCCACCCATGTCCAACCCATGTCTCCCACCACCCCCACCCCCAGCACTGTGGGGAACCTGCCAGCAGGCCCCCACCCATGTCCAACCCATGTCTCCCACCACCCCCACCCCCCATCCACCAGGGACACCCTCCACCAGGCCCCCACCCATGTCTCCCACCACCCCCAGCACTGTGGGGAACCTGCCAGCAGGCCCCCACCCATGTCCCCCTGGCCCCAGGTCCTGACGATACACAATCATGGCAGTAATGGCCAGCATACCCAGCACAAACACCCAGGCAAGGATTGCATGCACCCACATAGTGAATGCAATCACATGACACAACCCCAAAGGCAAGTATGCAAAAGAACACATGTCTGTCACACACACATACACAATGGGTGCAAGTGAATGTCAAAACCCATATCATGACATGTAAGAAACCAAAGAGAAAATAACACAAGTGTAAGATAATATAAAAATGTATTAAAAACACAAATCAAGTAAACCAATAAAACATACAACTATGTGGCAAAGTAAATAAAAGGTCCATGTCCGAGAACAAAAATGATAAACCAAAAAACAAAGGATTAAAAAATCAATATAATTTGTCCAAAGCAAAACCATGTAGTAGGAAATCAAAAAAAAACCATTACGTCATGGTGTAAACAATAAAAAAATTAAAAAATGTATCTCCCAAAATATAACAATATATACAGGAATGTTCCAGGGTCCATGAGCCCAACAGCACAAATGAAACCTAATACTAACTAATAAAATAAATATGTACAAAAAAGTGGCCATTGTCCGAGCGGTCCAAAATAATAAAAATAAATAAAGGAAACCTAGCACTAACTAACTAAAAAACTATATACAAAGGCAGCGGGCTAGTCCTGCGGCTCACTTGGTGATGCTGGCCAGGGCATCCTCGAACTCCATGTCAATGTCCTGGAGGCGGGACTCTGTCCTGGCCCCGAGGTCTCGCAGGGACAACCCCATGTGCTCACCAAAATCCCTGCGAGCCTCCTCGAGGCACTCAGCCCGCCTCAATGCCCGATGCATGGAGATCTCCGCCCTGGCCATGGCGAGCCGCTCCTCTTCCGCCCGCTGCCGCTCCGCACCTATCCGCTGGCCAAACTCCTCCCACACGGAAACCCACCGCCATGCCAGGGTTGCCCTGCCCTCCGGCCGATGCCTGCCCCTCTGATCTTGATGGCCCTGAGCCATGATGCCTCCCACGTCGAGCCCGCTGCTGCCTCCGACGCCACTGCCTCTGCCAGCACGACGGCATCCAGGCTGATGGTAACCACCGACGCCGTCGTGCACGTGCCCTGCCTGATGATGCCGGCACATCTTCCATCTGCTGGGGTCCACTTGCTGTGTCGTCCACCCCTGCTGGACCTCCGACTCCCAACTGTGGCAGGGATGGGATCCCCACCGAGCTGGCTGCATTGGTCGGGGCAGGTCCACAGGGGGCCATGGTGGCATCTGGGCCGGAAGACGGCAAGGAGAACGACCGTTGGATAGCCTGCACAGAGGAGGAGAGGGCCGTCAGATTGGCCAACACATGCAGGAACCCCCCGAACATGGCCGATCCCAATTGGGCCACGTCGGCACGGTGCACTTCGTGATGACGTGCGTGCTCCTCCCGGGAAGCACGCACGTCATCACGAATCACAGCCGTGCGCATCGCGACCCCAATCAGGACCTGCTCCACGCGGCCAGGGGTTCCCACGGCCGCAGGTGGAGGGGAGTCAGTTGACATGGACATCCCCACTACCTGCGGACGGGCCTGGGACGGGGCATCCCTGCTGGTGCATGGTGGTGCACTCACAGGGTCAGGGACAGCGACATGCACAGGCACCTCCACGGTGACCTGTGCTGCCTCCTGCCCCTGGCCCTGGACTGCACCACTTGCACCAGCAGGGATGCTCCCACCAGGCCCCATGTGTGCACCAGTGTCGGCCTCCTCCTCCTCTGTGCAAACCACCAACCTGGATGGCTCCTCACCGTCTCCCGCCGTAGCAGGCCCCTGTGGGGGCTCACCCACCCCTTCCGCTGCAGCCGTGGGGGCATCCCCGCCGCCTTGCTCCACAGCGCCGTCTCCGCCCTCTTCTTCACTAGCCGCTGCGTAGAGGGAGACAAAGGACACAAGCATCAGGCTACTGTAAAATGGTCCCCTAGACAGGAAGCAATAGCAGATGAGCACCCCTGTCAAAGTACACTTCCATCATGTCCCTCCACAACACATGGGTCAGTCCAGGCAAAACACACACAGTAACAGGCATGGTGCATGCCATGCACATTTCCATGCATGTCCAATTGACTCTTGAAACATTCAATGATATGTGACTCACATGCATCATGGCTCATGCATATCACATGCACACACTTCACCTCAGTCACATCCATCTGGCCCCAAACACAACGAACACAGGCGAAACAAGGGTTAGTTGGGTGTGTCACAGAATCTGTGCATTGTCACACACATGTGTCATGCATCCATGGCATGCACAAGTCACAGACACGCAGGTCAGGCACACAGACATGGCTACCATATATGTACCTGGCATCAGCACCCATCCTTCACCCCCATCCATGTCCAGGTACAGAGACTGGCATGCTCTCATGTCCTAAATCTGCATAGGGCTCCCCATGCCACATTTCAACACATGCAACAACCATGTGGGTCACACATCACTGGTCGCACATGCATTACCATGATGTCCCTGCACACATACATGCATACATGGCCCATGGCACACATACAGGCAAGTATCATAGAACCAGCACACCGCAACATGCCCTGTCTCACACAGTAATGCTTGCACACTTACCGCTCAACTCCAGACGGGCCTCCCTCTCAAGGACCTGGGCGTGGAGCGCTGGGCGTACGCGTTCCAGGACCCTCTTCTGGATGGAACTCATGCGGCCCCGGCCCCCCTCCACGAGGCGCCGGGCCTTCACAAGGGTCCTGGACCTCAAGTCCTCCCAGCGCTTCTTGATCTTCTGGACGTTGCGGGTTGCCACCCCCTCCGCGTTGATGGCAACCACACAGTCGGCCCAGATCCTCTCCCGTCCTTCCTTGCTGGCGCGGGACGATCCAAAGAGGGCATCATACTGCCCCAGGACATGCTCCACCAGGACACCAACTTCGGTGGCAGTGAAGCTGGTGCCCCTCTGCCCCTCTGGCCTGGGGTTGCCACTGGTGCCAGATGTCGAAGTGCCCGACATGGCAACCCCAGAGGCAGGTGTGGGTGGGCAACTGGGTCCTGGGGCTGGGCTGTGGAGCGATGTAATCCCAGTTGGGAGTCTTCAGTTCCAGCAGGGGTGGACACAGCAACTGGACCCCTGCAGATGGCTGATGTGCAGGCACCAAATGGCAGGGCACGGTGGCAGCAGGCAGGCAGGCAGGCAGGCAGCAGCAGATAGCACGTGGGAGGCTGCTCAGGGCACTGGGGGGGCAGTAACTCGGCCTTCTGGGCAGGAGCGTGGTGTTCCGTGTGTTTTCGGGTGGCCAGCTTGATACGGAGTGATTTGGCACGTGAAATTCCTGCACGTCAGCGTGAAATCCGAGGAAAGGGCCTTAGCGCGTAAGTGCATCAGCACGCATACGCGATTCTATTGGACCAGAGTCCCTCACCGCGTAAGCGCGTCTGACGTGATCCGCACGGGCGTTCCCCACTCAGCACGTGATGACGGAGCACACGTGGAAATACTGCACGTCAGAGTGTCATCGCGTGTAATTGGCCAAAAGTGCGCGTACACGCGATTGGCCAATGTACGTGTATTACATCGCGTGTAATTGGCCAAAAGTGTGCGTACACGCGATTGGCCAATGTACGTGTATTACATCGCGTGTAATTGGCCAAAAGTGCGCGTACACGCGATTGGCCTATGTACGTGTATTACAGGGGTGCGCGGGCACTTACACACGCAAGTACGTCAGCGCACCTGTATGCCTGCTGCGTGGGAATTTCCACACGCTATTGGAGTGGGAACTAGATTCCAGGGGTGCGAGGGTCACACGCTCGCCTAGAACACGCGCAAGGCATTAATTTGCGCACTTATCAATAAACAAGACAGATGCCAGGATGAACATACCGTTCCTAGCAGCAGTGGCAGTGGGCTACCAAAGGAGGAGGAGGAGGAGAGTCAGGGCCAGAATATTCACACCCAGAACCAGCCTATTCGGGATGCCTGATGACCAGGTGTATGGGAGGTACAGGTTTCCAGCACACATCATACTGGACCTGGTCAGTGAGTGGGAGGATGACCTCACATCACCCACCCTGTGCTCCCAAGCACTCAGCCCCCTGCAGAAGGTCCTGAATGTACTGCACTTCTTGGCCACTGGATCCTTTCAGCGGACAAGTGCCATAGTGGGTGGTGTGTCACAGGCCACGCAGTCACGCTGCCTACACCAGGTCTTGAACATCATCACTGCACGGCCATCAGTCCGCAGGCACATATATCTCCCCAGGACTCATGCAGAAAGGCGGACGTGCATCCAGGAATTCTATGGTGTGGCTCAATTCCCCAAAGTGCTTGGTGCAATTGACTGCACACATGTGGCTCTACGTCCACCCAGGGCAACAGAGCACATCTATAGAAACCGCAAGCACTGGCATTCCATCAACGTGCAATTTGTATGCAATGCCAAGGGAATAATCACATCAGTATATGCCAACTATCCCGGGTCCACCCACGACAGCTTCATCTACAGAATGTCTACACTATGCCGGGACCTGGAGGCTGGCCAGCATGGAGATACATGGCTGCTTGGTGAGCATGAATGCCACTGCACATGCATGCATGTCAGATACTGGGTCATGACACAACACCACTAATGATACCCATCACCACCTCCGCAGGGGACAGTGCCTACCCTATCAGCCCCCACATGATGACCCCAATCCGGAACCCCACCACGCCACCCGAGGTAAGGTACAACACAGCCCACATTGCAACACGGGGCATAGTGGAGCGCACATTCGGAGTGCTGAAGTCACGCTTTCGCTCCCTTGACCGTTCTGGCGGGCAGCTGTTATATGCTCCCCGAATAGTGTGCAGGATCATAGTGGCAGCATGTGTCCTGCACAACGTTGCAACACGCTGGGGCCTGCCCGTGGACATGGTGGTGCCCCCACATCCACAACCACATGCACGCCCGCTGCGCATGGGAGGGGAAAGGGCACGGGGGGTGGCAGCCCGTACGCAACTGGTGGCCAACTTCTTCACCTAGGAATCACAGTGCTGGCTAGTGCACACTGCTCTGGCACATACCATCTGACAATCAATGATGACACTACCTGACAATGTCACAAAATTACTCGACAATAAACAGTCAGATACACATCAGCCTGAGATTGTTAACATGGAAGTGTCACTATGTGTGCACCCCTACCTACACATACACCAGCAATGCATCACAACGAGAAGACACAACTCCATCAATCAAATATGCATTGCCACAGGCAATTCACTACATGACAACATTGCCATGTCACCCATTCCCTTCACAGTCCCGCCACTGAGGACACCATGTCATGGTATGTGAGAGCAAACAAACTGGCCATCACAACATGACACCGGTGTCACAAATAGCAGTGCCCCAAATGGAACATAGCCGCACTTGAACAGCTAACCGCGCTGGAGCCACTACTACACACCTGTGTAAGAGTAATTTCAATCAAATTACACACCAACCCACCTTGAAGCCCACCCAAACAAGACACAATGCATGTAATCAATGGTAGTCTCATTACCTGATTCTGCTGGTATGTCCTCACCGTCCAGATGTACAGTGATGGCGCCACGCAAAAGTGTCAGTGCACATCTACCGACATGTAGTCTGACTCCAGAGAGTATGCCCGTGTGAGGAACTGTGTGAAATACCTGCAAAACATGAGCAACATATGTAAGTAGAGGCACATATCAAACCATCATGCATAGTTGGGTGCAACAACAATGTACACTATGAATGTCTACACAGTATTGACTATGGACTGGCCAACAGCTCATGGGAGTCCAATGTCACTGTGTAATTTGCTGTCACTTGGGCACACCCTTTGCAAGCCCATGGAAACGGAAGCAGGAGGGGTGTGGATGTCTGCTACCCAAGCATCGAAGCCAAACTCAGGACAAGCCTGCATGTGCCCAGCCACAATACAGTGTATGCCCAGGTACCCACACAAGGCAACACTCTTGGAAAAGAAAAAAGAAAATTGAGAAAAAATGGCCATGAAAGGGCCGGCGGGGGGGGGGGGGCACCTATGAGGTCCGAGGACAGGATGCACGCCACAATCCACCTGTGTGGATCATGGGAAACTAAAACACCCCATAGGCTCGTGGCCCACACGGCTACTCTGTTGTGGGAGATGAGTCGCTATCGCTCTGGCCAGACCCTGCAGCTGACTCAGGAGGTGGGGGAGCTGCCTCAGAAGATGGTGTGACAATGGGAGGCAGCCCACGCAAAGCACGAGTTTGCTCCTCCATGGCTGCAAGCAGGCGGGTCTGGTAGTTCTGGTTCTGGGTTATAATCATGCGGAGGTCCCCATGCAGTAACTCCCGGGATGACCTGACCTCCGCACGAGTTGCCTGCATCTCGGCCGAGAGCGTCCGTGTCAGACGCTCCAGCTGCTCCTCTGTCCTTCTATGGGATGAAGCCTCAAGCTCTAACAGGGTCGACCTGAGGTGACGGAATTCTTCCCTCAGGCCTTCCCTGTGGCGCTGGGACTCCATGGAAAGTGATTCCCGCAGAGTCGCCACTGCCGCCCGCCTGTCCTTGTTGGACGCCAACATATCCTCCCTGTGTGCCTGGCTGATGGACTCTGTAGCCTGCTCCAGTCGCTCCATCAGCCTTTCTGGGGGGACAATGGAAGTGGCCACCCTATCCATGGCCTGTGCAATCATCTCGGATGATGCTGCCTGTTGGTTGGCCATACCGTAGATGGATTGCTCCCAAGCGGTATTGCCAGGTGGCATACGGCCACCACGTTGACGGGCACCACACCTGCCTGGGGCAAGGCGGACTGCGCCTTGCTGTGCCGGCAAGGCCTCAGGCTGCAGGACTGCATTCCCTCTCTGATCTGCAGCCCCAGGAACAGGATCAGAGATTGTGTGGTGTGGCCCTGCATCCGTAACCACCGGAGGCTGAGCTGCCGACACTGACATCCCCATTGAGGGCAATGGCCCGGCTGCAGGTGGGTCGGACAGAGGAGATTCTCTCCCAAGAACACTCACCTGCGACTGCACATAGGTGTCATCCTCCGAGTCTACACCTGAATACTGCTCGGGGGAGGAACCCCCAGAGACACCCCTCGACAGCACGACCTGCAGCACTTGTGGGTTTTCACCCACAAACACACCACGTCCCTCACTTGTGGAAGGTCGGCCCGGGTTGCCCTCCTGGGACGGCTCAACCACCACATCCCCAGCATCAACAAGTGCTTCATCCCCTGCAAAGACATGAAAGAGAAAAATGGAAACAGGCATTAGCACCATGGCATGCAACAAGGGCTGATGAACAACAGAGGCAGTAGTTCTACGACACATGTCCCACATGACTGGGAGACCTCCTATGCATTCACCATCACTGGGTCTGTAGGGGAGGCTCAGGGCATACAATGTACAGATTGGAGAGCAACGCCTGCTCACCATGCTGCCTAGCACTGCCATCACACATTGGCCGGTGATTGCCATGTCAAAGGCACATGCCATCACACACATGGCATGTGACATAGCCACCAAGTGAAGAGGGAGAGGAGGGCAACTTTTTTGGATTTCTACCACTCTGGTCCTGACATTGCATCATCACATCAATAAGTTGAGATGTTGTACATGGATCTGCTAGTCCAAATTGGCCACGATGCACAGTGCCTTGTCTACATCAACAAAATGCAGTAAACAATGAGATTCCACCTCCCCATCACCTGTAAAGGAATCATATAGCATTCGTGAAGCACCGGTCCAGAAATGTATGAAGGTACAGCGGAGCACTGAGGGGTGGTGGGGCAGTAGGGGATGCCAGTCAACAATCCTACTGGTGCTGGTGTCATTCATGTCACGCAAGTGCAGGGGTGGGTGGCACAATGATGTGCAAGGGGAAGTGGCGGCTGGAAGTGCTGTACAAGGTAAGTAGGACTTAACGTCAAGGGCAGATGGTGTTAGGCGCAGACAAGTGCTGGGGGGGGTGGCCTATAGGGGTACAGAGACAATCATGCAGTGCTGTGGGCTCGGAGGGGACAGGGGAGGTACACACTGCATCTGGCTCGGCAAGGTCCTTGCAGATTTCTATCTGTCCTGCAGAGTTGTCACATGCCGCAGATATGTGCCCTTGGATTGGGGATCTCATCTTGGTGAGAAGGGTGAGGCGCTATTGCCTTTGGAGCATGTGGCAGGCCAGTTTGCCAGAGGATGAGCATGATGCAGGACATTCCCTCTCTGCCACCCGGCACCTGTGGTCTGGGTTCACATGATCCGAGTCATGCCAGGACTCTGCATTGGCATGGGGCTTCAGACAGGTGGTCATGACCGTGGCAAAGACATCCAGTGTACCTGACATAGAGTGGAGCATGGAGTGGGCCCTGTCAGGATGGGAGTGAGCCTAAGGGGGAGCTGGATGGGGGGGAGATTTTGGCAGCATGAGCCTCGACTGACACACACTTCATGGGTTGGAATACCAAGAAGGTGTGTGACAGTGGTGAGGGTGGCTTTTCCTGTGGTGTGGTGAGGGTGAGCTGGGAGGAGAGGAGAATGTGATCACTCCAGGAGAGAGGAGTGCAGAGATGGACGGAGAGGGGAAAGTCAGATGAGATCAGAGCATCAAGAGTGTGCCCTGCAGAATGAGTAGGGACAGACGGGAGTCTAGAGGGTGAGAGGGAGTTGCTGAGGTCACAGAAAGGTCACGTGGGGGGGTCAACAAGCATGCAGGTGGATGCGTACTGCAACAAGGAAGAGGATTTCTGTGTCTGGGGACATGAGTGAGGAGGAGAGGTGAGGACACTCAGAAAGGAAGTAGTACATTTGACCAGTTTTCCCAGACACAGTACGCACAGTTTGTGAATGTCAAGGTGTGGTAGAGAGAGACGTCACACAAGCCATTCCAGAGTGGAGTAGGTCTAAGTAGGAGTGACAGTGGCAGGAATACCCTCAGGGAAGCCAAGGGCACACCCCCCCTGCACAGTAGTGGCGGGCAAAGGAGAGGGTCTCCTGAACATCAGGTAGGAGTGTGTGAAGGATGCAGACAGAGCTGGCCGTCAGACATGTTTCCATGAGACCAAGGATGTCAAGGTGCATAACCTCATGTAAGTGACAGATATCGGAGGAATGCCTGATGCAGCCCCAGTGAAAGGAGTGTAATTGTGGAGGAGGATGACAGCCTTGGAGGACTTACGGGGAGTGCTAGAGATCAGAGGTGCAGCATGTGTAGGAGTTGGAGTGGGAGGCGGAGAAGGATCATGGGAGGGTGCAGGGAGGCAGTGCAGGATTGATGAGGAGAGAGGAGGGGGGACAGCAGGAGAGGTAAGGAAGTTGATGAGATGTGGCTAGCATTTCTCAAGGAGAATGAGGTTGGCCTAAGGGCCTTGGACTGAGATGCTCCCATTACCATGCACATCAATTGTGGCCTCTGAGGGTTGGAAGGAGGCCAGGAGTACACCCCAACGGGTCCCACCATTGATGGTGGAAGAGGGGCAAGGAGAGAGGACAGGGACCATGTGAAGGGTCTATGGGACAGGCAAAGGCATGTATGAGCAGATGTCAGTGAGAGTTGGCTTTGAGTAGGCTCAGATGCACTTGTCAGCAATAGGGTGGGTCGCATTGGAGGGCAGGGTGCCCTCATTTGACTGTTAGCAAGCAGGTGTCGTGAGTAGGGCACGATGGTCTGAACTGTAGAAGTCAGGGAAGATAGACCATGAAGAGCAGCATGGAGTGTGAGGGAATGGGGCTCGAAACCAGACGGTACCAAAGCACACAGGTAGGAGGTGGATGTCAAGGCAACATCCACAGTATGACAGCATGTTGGTTGGCATTTATATACAGAGGACGCATTAGCATGTGGTATCTTTGCATGTCAGGCATGTGAAGATGAAACTTGATTGGCTGGGGGAAAGTATAGGAATGGTATGTAAGACATCAGATGAATAGACAGGGGAGTATGAGCAACAATGTAGTGACAAAATGACAATTCAAGGGCAACTTCCATGGTGTAGGGCCATATGTGCACTGTTGCCAGTTGGGATAGTGCTGTGGGCAGATGGTGTTGCACTGAACATACTGGATGAGGCACATGGGTGCCACTATCTACTCTGCCACACACCCCCTTGACAGGCACCCAACATGAATGCTTCACACACACACCATGCACATGGATAATACACACATGCATGTGCACTCACCGGATGATGCCTCGTAATCAGGGAGATCTCCCACACCTTGGAGTTGTCCCTCGGTGACGTAGGATCCAGCTACGGACTCGTGTGGTGTGAGTTCTATTTCCTGTGCTGGGGACCCACCTCCAGTCACCAAGGTTGCGGCATGACTTGAGGCCAGCTTATCCTTTGCCCTGCGCTTAAGGTCATTCCAGCGCTTCTGGCAATCACTAGCTGTGCGCCTCACTACTCCAAGGGCACTTATTCTGTCAGCAATGGTCTGCCAGTGTGCCTGGCGTCTGGCATGTGTGGTCTTGGACCCTGCAACGATGACCATTTCCCTATCATGATCTGACACATACTGAACAAGTGCATTCAGTTCGGCGTCTGTGAAGCTTGGCTTCCTTGATGGGCCGGACTGTGCAGCCGTGCCTGGGGAATCAGCCTGTGCCGGACGTGCACTCTTCCTCTTGCGCTTGGAAGGGGGTGGGGATCCAGAGTGTCCTACGCCGCTGTGGACACTAGGGGCAGGAGCCGTGGTGGACTCAGTACTGGGTGTGTGGGATTGCACACTCAGCATGGGAGTAGGTGCAGGCATTGGGGGTAGTGGGATGGGGTCAGGCCTGATCTGAGGTGCATGAACTAGGACCGACACAGTCTTGGCAGGGTGTATGAGAGGTGGGGTGGATGGAGCCACACCCTGGCTACGGGGGCCAGCAGATGACCTATCTGGCATAGATGCGCGTGCCCTGATGACACCAATGTGCACCGGTGCACGTGCAGTGGACCTGCTGACCTGGATGTCAGCGATGGGATCACCCTCGGACAGGTCTGCTGCCACAATGGGCTGGTCCAACAAGGGCTGATCAGGGTTGGTATCAGCCACATGACCCTCAACTGGGGGGGGGGGGGGCATGGGTGTCCCTGACTGGTCCTCCAGACTGGGGGGGACAGGGGCACCCTGCAAGTCACAACCACGTCCCCTAGTGGATCCTCCACGGCCACCACGTGTGGCTCGGCCACCTTTGCCACCCTTACGGCTTGCACGCCTCCCAACCATGGCACTGATGTTATTGTGCGTATGGGAGTCGGTGTGCACAATTGTCCTGGGCAATTGGGTGTCAAAGGGGTTGGGTACCAGATGGTATTCGTACCCTAGTGCAGTGGCAAGGCTATATGACACCCCTGGGGAAAGATGACGGGTCACGCAACGCACAGGCACCCCAGAAAAGTTAAGGAACGTGCACAATACCCCTCCTAGACCACGTGTGCTGATGGAAAACCCTGCACTACGCTGTGGCATCCAGTAACACAATGAACGTATGCGTGTCACACGCAGCCTAGAATGACCTCTGAAGGGGTAGGCTACACACGGGGCAAGCACAGAAGTTAGATACGTGCGTGACTCACCGTCTGCCAGGTAAAAGAGCGTGAAAAATGAGCGCGTTTGGTTGGCAACACCCCCGCCAAAAGAAGATGTGTACGCTGTCTGAGGAGACAGGACAACAGTAGAAGGGGACACTGTTTGAGGGAACAGGCCCAGGTAAACCAGTACAAGAGGAAAAAGAGAAAAAGCTGTCAGAGGTAACAGGGAGTACGAACTGGAAACGCCGTGAAGTAAATCGCGTGTGAAACGACAAGAAGTACAGAATTCACCCACTCGCTCTCCACGAAAAGCACGTACAAGGAAATGGTGTTCAACACTACCTTATATACAGGCCCACACGTACAGCGTCACTTACGGCGTGTACGTGCTTGGCCCATGTTCACCAATCACACGCTTTGTCACTTCTGCGTGTGGATCCTTTTTCACCAATCACACGCTTTGACACTCCTGCGTGTAGCTCACTTTTCACCAATCACACGCTTTGTCACTCCTGCGTGTAGATCCATTTTCACCAATCACACGCTTTGTCACTCCTGCGTGTAGATCCATTTTCACCAATCACACGCTTTGACACTGCACGTGCAGGTAACTATAGACGCACATATGCTGGTGACGGGTTTTCGCGCGATTCGCTGAGTGTGGGGTTTTCACGTGCAGATTCACTCCCTATCAGGCTGTCCACGCGTTCAAACACGAAAGACCACGCTCCTGGCCAGGAGGCAAAATTACAGTCCCCCAGAGCCCTGAGCACGCTCCCAACTGCCATCTGCTGCTGCCTGACTGCCTGCTGGCCACGTGCCCCACAGTGCTGGTGGGTGGGGGGGGTGGGAGACATGGGTGGGGGCCTGGTGGAGGGTGCCCCTGGTGGATGGGGGGTGGGGGTGGTGGGAGACATGGGTGGGGGCCTGGTGGAGGGTGCCCCTGGTGGATGGGGGTGCAGGGGGACATGATCAGGTGTGCAGGGTAGTCCCCTGTTTTGTGGGCTGCCTGCAGGGGCCGTGGAGGGTGTACAGGGTACACCTGTGAGGGCCCACCCAGCCTAATCGCGTGTGTAACTTCCCACGCACCCCTGTAATACACGTACCAAGCCAATTCGCGTGTGAGAATTCCCACGCACCCCTGAAATACACGTACCCTGCTGAAGTCGCGTGTAAAACTTCCTGCGCACCCCTGTAATACACGCGCCCAGCCTATTCGCGTGTGGAAATTCCCGCGCACCCCTGAAATACACGCGCACAGGCTATTCGCGTGTGATAATTCCCGCGCACCCCTGAAATACACGCGCCCAGGCTATTCGCGTGTGGAAATTCCCGCGCACCCCTGAAATACACGCGCCCAGGCTATTCGCGTGTGGAACTTCCCGCGCACCCCTGAAATACAAGTACCCTGCTGTAATCGCGTGTGGGACTTCCCGCGCACCCCTGAAATACACGCGGACAGGCTATTCGCGTGTGGAACTTCCCGCGCACCCATGAAATACACGTACCCTGCTGTAATCGCGTGTGGGACTTCCCGCGCACCCCTGAAATACACGCGCCCAGGCTATTCGCGTGTGGGACTTCCCACGCACCCCTGAAATACACGCGGCCAGGCTATTCGCGTGTGGAACTTCCCGCGCACCCCTGAAATGGACGTAGCCTGGGATTTGACGTGTGAAACTTCCCGCGCACCCTTGATAATCGCATGGGCCGCTTGCCGTGATGGTCCAGTGTTAGCGCAGCCCCTTGCGCTGGTTTGTGATTTTTATGAGATTTCCCAGCGCAAGGGGCGTTCCTGGGGGCGTAACTGGCGCTGCAGCGAGTCGCTGCGCCACTGTGCGCCACGGCTGCCTGGGGAAGCTAAAATCCATGAATACGCTGTGCGCCGGATTCGGTTTTGGCGCACGCGGCTGGCGCAGACTATCGCAGGCGCACGCTGTGCGCCAGCCGCGTGCGCTACTTGTGCGCTGGATTCTATGAATTACCCTGATAATGTTTCTCCTGCAAAGAAAAAAATACCTAATATTCTCCTGTCCTTTTCATTTATTTATTTTCTAACTAACTCATGTCTGCATTCTTCCAAAACAGACACTATAGCTATGCTGTATGGGATTCAGTTGATGAAGTAACAGGTTTGGCTTTTGATGTTTTCATGACTCTAAACTACTAAGGTGCTAATTTCTCTGCCCAGGCATAATGAACTGGACACAATTAAAAGGCAGAGAGATAAGCACTGCACCTGTTAAGTTAATTCTGACGCACTTTGATAGTATTTTCTGCATGGAGTTGTGCTAAGGAACATCCACATGTGGAGTCTGCTCCACTTCTTATCCTTGCTCATTGCAGAAAATAAACTAGGCTTGAACACCTAGCAATTCCGCCTGCATTTTACACCTGTAAATAGAAGGCGAAATCGACAGAGATTAATTGTAGAGTCTGCTGCGAATTATGTAAATAGCAGGTAGCATTACCAGTTCTATTGTGTTAAGGGTACGAAAGCACATGGACACCCAGAACTTCCCAGATTTCCAAGCCTTTATTTCCATACTTAACACAAAACGATCAAAAGGACATAGAACGGTGTGCCAAGCGAGTGTTAGTGGGAACCACCATTTCCATGTAGTATTTAATGCATTTAAATGACCCCCTAGTTGTTTTCTGTGTCTTAGCATCTTAGGCCTGAGATGTTGGTGCTTTAATTTCTTTGTCCTCTTCCTGCTTTCTACTGGAGTCTAACTCCTTCTCATTATACTTTTAAGGTGGTGAAAGATCCAATGCCCTCTACTGTGTCGTGGGTTTCTGGTACTACATGTTGAAACACACATGCGGCACATACATTTTCACACAGAACTTAAAGTACATTAACTCTTCTAAAGAGTTGTAGCTCCTCCTGCTGACTAGCCTAGAATGACCCTGCCCAAACAGAAACCTGGGTGACTAACAGCTCATGACAGTTTGAGCTGTAACTGAAGGCTGACTGGCTCCAGCCCCGCCATTGTATCTGATCATTCTGACCCCCTAACCGCTATGGTGGTAAGAAAAACCTTTCCGGGGATATTTAAGCACTGGATTCTCTTTGTCCTCTAGCTCACATGATGGAGGTTTCTAACCTCTTGAAGTCCCCCATTGATGATGCCCACTATGATATGTAGCTGGTTATGTTATTTGAATCCAGATTGTTTCTATGTTCACCATTATTGAAAGCGCACTATGGAAATGCATTACTTTGTTTGGACCATTTGCTCTTTATGTTGTAACTGTTGCATTCGATTATGCTCGTTGTACCTCAAGGAGTTCTGGTTTAACTCTCGTTTGCACTTGAGGCCTCATCTACTGGCTGTTGATGGCTTTGAAATGCAGAGTTCCAGGAAGGAAAGAGGACTGCCCCGCTGCAAATTAACTTTCCTTAGCAGTGATAGAGCCTCCTGCTGGTTGGCCTGGCACAAGTCCCAGTACATTGGACTGGAGGATTATTGAAAGGATGAGAACTTGATTGAATAGAAGCAGAGTCTTCTACAAGATAGTTTTAATTAGCTGATTGAACCTTTGTTCAGACAAGCCTAACTGAAGCCACAAATGCATTTTTTAAGGACTCTAAACTGCTGGCCTTTCTGGTGGAAATAGAGGGCTTTATAACAAGTATTGCAGTGTGGTACATTTGTGGCAGGAATCCTGTTCCTGCCACTCTTTTTGGCAGTAACAGAATTACCACCAATTTTACAATTCTGTTGAATTCTGACTTTGGTGGTGAAGTGGAGGAATTACTGCCAGCTGGAGTTTTTACCTCCAGCATACACCGGGAGGTTAATCCTCCACTTTACCTCCATAAATGCCGGGGTGTACCACATCTGAATTACCGCTCATTGTAAATTTGATGAAAGACCCAGAGAATAATAGGCACTCCAATAATTAGGACTAACACTGTCATTACCCCACTTGTAATCCTGCAGTAAAATTGCAGGACAAAGTGGAAGTAATGGTAAATGACTTTGGTAGTATTTTTATGTTTTTTCCACAGAATGACGGAAAAACTTGAAATGAAGCCTGTACACTTTATAAAGGCTATTTGTGATAAGGGTTCCACCTTTACCATTTTGAATGTTATCAGTAATGTAACGTAGTTCAGTTTATGTTATTTGAGTTTTCACCCCTGCAGGCAGGCCTCCAGATAAACGTCATACCACACCTTTTTATACATCAAAATCTTGTAAATACGATACCTTTTATTTTTCCATGCACATCCAGTATGCACTAGTTCAGAGCTGAGGGCAGTGCATTGGTCAAGGGACTTGAAAGAAACGCATCTTTCGATTTTAATCTGCATGGATGAAATTGCAGGCTGTGGAGGAGCCCTTTGTTATCTGAACTATGTTCACTGAGCCTGTCAGAAAGAAGCAGCATACAGTGAGCTAAGGAAGGGTTTCTTTTGCTTTAACGTATGCTGTTTTTTGTCTCTGTTGATACTCTAGGATTTATGCATGCATATTAACATTCCTAGCATTTTAGGATCTTAAATGGAAAACTGAGTTACAATTGGGAAGTATCCTTTGTATCAAACAAATTATGCTTTTTTCAAAGAATGCATGCTTTCATTACACAAAAGTAGTTTTGGAGTTCCTGTCTTGTGTGCATTCATCATCAAGGGGCCTCATTACGACCCAGGCAGAGGACCATGGTGCTAATAGCACCATGGTCCATGCCGGTAACTTACCGACTACGCCATGGAGAAAGGGGGAATTACCATCCCATTACAAGGTTGGCGGGGCGGTAATTCCCCCTTCCTCCATGGCCCTTCCCCATTCCCATTTTTGCCCCATAGGGCATAATGGGAATGGGGAAGGCGGTAATTACGGTACCGCAAATTGCGGCACCGTAATTAGCACCAAGGTCCCTTTGCGGGTCCATTCCTTAACGGCTGGTAAAAGCAGCCGTTAAGGTGGGAACTCGCAAAGGGACCTCGTAATCAGGCGCTAAGGGATTACCGGTACGGGTACCCTTACCGGTACCGGTAATCCCTAAGCGCCAGGGTCGTAATGAGGCCCAAGGTGTCTCTATGTGGTGTATTCAAACACCTTAATGTGTATGAGACTGTCTCCCACAAATCTAATAAATAGTTTGAAGCTATACATCATACATCTCTGTGGCACACCTCTGGTTTGTTTCTAATGTGTTATATTCAGTTTCAAATGTAGTCATGTTTTGGTTCCCTGTCACATATATTTTACACTCTTGCAGAAGCAAATCATTGTTAGCCTTACAATTTAATTTACATCCTACCTCAAAACCTTATCTGGGGCAACGGATGGGTAAACAATTTCTAGTTTAAACATGCCTTCAACTTTAACATTAACTATTCACTTGTTAATTATACTTTGTTGCCTTGACCCAAATGTTCGATGCTCCCAACACTGTAACCCATTGGGATCCATCTACTGTGTATTCTGTAACCTAAACTGTACACTCCTGTTGTTGCTTGCGCCCTGCTACCCACGGGTGAGGTTCGCCTTACAAATAATAAAAACAAACAAACAAACAAACAAACAAACTTGAACTCAGTGTGGTAAATTTTACTATAATTGTTCAGCAGCAGGGCCCTTGCTCAAGGGTGAATGATTATCATTGCACTAATAACAGCGGTCACAGCCTATTTTCAAACCTTCAAAACTAAAATTAAAACATTCACAAAACCTGACTCTCCAGCTAGTGCAAGCAGTGTTACAAAACTAAAATGAAATGGTTACATTTGCAACTCAAATAGAAACTTAGCAAAACATGTCCCTGTAGTGGTAATCCAGACAGGTATTTAACTTTGTATGCACTGCATGCAGGGTTCCTTCAACGTGTACAAACTGTGATTATTATTACCTAAGTCAACAGTCAGTTTACTGACCTCTGAAGGATGTAAGGCTAACTCGCTCCAGCCAACATTTCACCATGAAACATATATATATATATATATATATATATATTACATGGCCACGAAAGTGGCCGTGTAGTTATGGTTAAATTGCTATTCCCATAGGAAGAGCACTTTTTGGGCGGCTTATAACTCCGCTCCCCCTGGACGAATCCTCACCAAACTTTGCAAAAGTATATAGCCCACTCTGAATTCTTTTGCAAAGTTTGGTGAGGTTTGGTGCAGGGGGGGGCAAAGTTATAGGGGAGGTCCCAAAACTTCTTTTTTTCCCATAGACTGAATGGGGGAAAAACTTTGAGCACGCTTACAAGCAGGCAAGTTGAAACTGTTCTAAGGACACGCGTGGTGTCAGCGAACTTTAAAATGGAGTATATGTCGCAGTTAAATTTTTCAATCTATGGGTGCGATATTGAGTTATAAGCCACCATGGGTGTGATATGCTGTGGTAGTTGTGGCCAGGGCCTAGAGTCTTGGGTGCATGGCTGCAGGCCGTAGGCCGTAGGCCATACACCCAAGACTCTAGGCCCTGGCCACAACCACCACAGCATATCACACCAATAGATCACACCAATAGCATTGAATATCTATTAGGTGGCTGTGGGCAGGGACTAGAGTATTGGGTGCAAATTTGGTATATGCCGCACTTACAATGTTTGATTCTATGGGAGTGATAATGAGTTATAAGCCACCATGGTTGTGATATGCTGTAGTGGTTGTGGCCAGGGCCTAGAGTCTTGGGTGCATGGCTGCAGGCCGTAGGCCATAGGTCATACACCAAAGATTCTAGGCCCTGGCCACAACCACCGCACCATATCACACTCATAGATCAAACCCATAGGATCGAATATCTATCAGGTGGTTGTGGCCAGGGCCTAAAGTCTTGGGTGCAAATTGCATATATGCTGCAGTTAAAATGTTTGATTCTATGGGTGTGATAATGAGTTATAAGCCAGCATGGTTGTGATATGCTCCGGTGGTTGTGGCCAGGGCCTAGAATCTTGGGTGCATGGCCACAGGCTGTAGGCTATATACCCAAGACTCTAGGCCCTGGCCACAACCACTGCAGCATATCACACCCATAGATACACCCATAGAATTGAATACTTATCAGGTGGTTGTGGGCAGGGCCTAGAGTCTTGGGTGCATGGCCAAAGGCCATGCATCCAAGACCGAAGTTATAAGCAGTGAAGTTATAAGCCACCATGGGTTTGATATAATGTGGTGGCTGTGGCCAGGATGTAGAGTCTTGGGTGCAAGGCTGTAGACTGTAGGCTGTAGGCTATACACCCAAGACTCTAGGCCCTGGCCACAACCACCACACCATATCACAGCCATATATCAGACCTATAGATTCGAAAATCAATCAAATGTTTGAAATTATACTTACTGCTTGATTTGTTGAGATTCCATTTATTTTTTCCATGAGTTTCGTACCTGGAGGAAATATTGTTTTTCAATTTCTGTGATAAAAGAAAAGAGCATGTTAGTGTTTGTATTCTATAAAGTCTTATTACATTGCATAATAGACATTTCAGCTTTTTTTTGCACCCTCATATTTGGTTTACAAACCAGTGTACTGTGCATTTTGCTCAGTTTTTGTATTTGTTTTTTCAAATCATTGGGTCTGTGGGAAAAAAAGTCCTTGTCAGATTTAAAAAAAAACCTTTTTTTGTTATGCTACAGTCTATTTGTTTGTTTCCTTTCAGTGTTCACTTGTTGTTTCTGGTTAATGTTCTATCTGTTGGCTTGTTCCAGATTTCTGAAGCAGTTAGATACCTGTTGTAACTGTTGTTCTGTCTATTTTTTGTTACAATTTAGTGGTATTCATTTATCTGTTTGGTTGTTATAGAATCTTGGGCCAGTTAGATATCTGTTGGCATATTCTAACTGTTTATAGTTTTTTAATTGAATTTTTGTTAATGTTGAAGTACAGATTAGTTATAAAATGTTGGTTTTAAGAAGATTAAATAAGTGTTTGTAAGATTTGCTGGCAATCTCTGCTTTAGAGTAATGGTACTATCATTACATTGGAACCATCCACATTTCTTTTAAATATATGCAGTGTAGTGACCTGCATTGGTTGTGGCTCCTGCGTGGTAGATTATACCTATTGTTATGAAGATTTTCTTACCGAGTGATACTTGACCGTGCGTGAATCCAGTCAGCTTGCTGTTGTTTTTGGTACCATCTGCATTATAACGTAGAAGTATTAGTATTACGTAGTTACTATGTGTTTGTATTAGAAAGGCGGAGCAATTATCTGAATTGCAGGTAGTACATAATCTGCCATGGTTTGCATTTTGTACAAGTTGCTGAAATGGAATGGATTCACAATTAGGTATGGATACATACACGAAGCGCTCATTAGGGATTTGTTCCTGTGTCACATTGTTGCAGGGAGTGCATGTATGTTTCCACATTTATGAAATCTGGAAGATTTCATTTATAGGCATGCTTTTGTTTTCCAGTACTTGTAGTAAGTACATTAGAAATTCTTGTGAATCTTCTTGTGAGTTTATAGTGAATTTTACCATTCCATCACAGTAGTCCATTTCTTGTCTTATTCCGTGAACACTATACCTGTTGTCAGGATTGTTTGTTGCATTTCTATGTAGGACTAACATTTGCAAGCACAATTGGTCTGTACTGTGTAAGTAAATGTTGTCAACAATTGGTGGCAATTGAAATAGAATATTCAGTGCTACATTTGCATAGGAACTTACACCAGTTACATTTGAACATTTGAATGTACTAGATAGTTCTGTGTCCAAGTCATTTTTCTGGAGTGTGTGTTGCATCTTTGAAGAAGTACCTGAGTTACTTTGATTAATAAGTTCTTCTTTGGTTGTGGTAATTGATGAAGTATTAGCTTCTTTTGCTCTCTTTGCAGGATTTGTAGTCAGATCCTGTTGCATTTCAGTTTAAATTAGTTTTCTTTTACAACATTTACTTTTTTGTGGAACAGGATATAATTTTAGGTGGGGGTGTATAGTGAACGTAGTCTATTGTATTCTAAAATGCAAGGAATATCAGCGTTTACTTTACTTGCATCAAAGTTGATTAGAAATAGACTGTTAGGTGCACATAAGCGTGATAGTGCTACGTAGCTCATGTCTTCTTTATAGACTGTGTTACCAATATCTATCAATGCTCTGTCTAGGGTAAGCCCTTGGGATTTATGAATGGTGACTGCATATACAAGAGTTAGAGAAAATTGTTCTTTGCGTACATACATGTCTTTGAAGAGAAGGAATCAACCTGTTGAGCGCCCTATCCTTTTTACTTCTGAAAGTTTGTCAAAGAGAATATTGACAAACTGAATGTTGTTGTCACATGAGTATGTTTGAAAGCCAAAAACTGTACCCAGTGCTCCATTAACTAGTCCTTGCTGGTTACGTTTAAGCATTACTCTACATTTTAAGGATAATTTTAATATTTTTTCCAATCCAGCTGTGTTGGAGATATAATTTACTAAGGTATTTAGTCTTGTTGTGGCTTGTTGACACATGGGTAGTGTCATACCATGTACATCCAGTTTGTCTGTTGAGCAAATTTCAATTATTGGTTGCATTTGTTTTTTCAACATTGTTTCATTGAATTTGGAACATCTTGCAAGAGTTGGCATTAAGGCCATACAATTGACATTTTTGTGCGCTAATTGTTCCATAACATCAGTAGCACATGAGTTATCGCCATAAAGTTCATGGATGTGCCGGGTTTTTAATATTGCTTGTGCTTCTTGAGATTGTACACCAACTCTAATACTTTTAAAAATGTTGGCGTTGGTGAGGTCTGCAGATTGGCACATGTTTTCTGTTAATTCTCTGTATTGGAAATGTTGCCAAAGGTTGACATTTCCTATGCTGCCAACAGTTTTTTACGGCACAGTTTGTGTCCTAAGCTTCACCTTTCACTGGTGTCAATTGAAGGAGATCTCCAAAAACAATAATGTGTTTTCCTCCAAAGAGCTCTTTGTAGTTTGTTTTAAGTACTTCTTGTAATCTGAGGTGAATCAAAGCCAACATTAGGTTGGAGACCATGCTCACTTCATCTATTAGTAGCATTTTCATGATTTTAACACTATGCGTAGTTCCATTGCAGCTTCTGTAGAAAGTTTGTAATAGTCTAATTTGTTTTGGTGTTCTACCGTAAGGAGTAGTAATCGGTGTAAAGCGACACCACCTATGTTGTAGGCAGCTAAACCTGTGGGGGCAGTTACAACAGCTGACAGTTTGTTTTTTGTCAATTGTTGAAGGAACTTGCTGATGATTTTGATTAAGAATGTTTTGCCTGAACCAGCTTCACCACTGACGTATAACGGTATAGGTTTGTAATTTTGGCAGGTACATTCTTTATTTTCGTGGTGTACACCATGTGCAATTTCCTTTGTTACTTCTTCAAAATGGTGCGCTGGTCTTTGCTAAGTTTTGATTGTAGTACAGTTATGTCTTCTGTACCTTCTTCATAGTAGTTTTCTACTTCTGTCATAGCAAATTCTGCCTCATTTGCTATTAGTGGCTGTCCCAGTGGTTCTCTTGGCTTCCTGTTACAGAAGGTTGACTACTGTCAGGAGTGTCCTTATCTAGTTGGGCCTGGAGTTCTTCTTTGTGTTGCTGTTCATTATGCAACGTTGTTTTGTACTGCGTAATGTTCACATCGGTGATAGTGCTTTCATTTGCTTTGAAAGCGTCTTCATAGCAGTCATAGTTATCTAGTATCTCTTCTTCTTTTCTCCATAGTTTAAAATGTTGTAGCAGGGACATGTAATATAGTTCTTACTGTTGAGGAGTTTTTAGTGACAATTTGATATGATTAATTAAGCTTCGTTTGGTAGGTTTCACTAATCTGCCTTCACAATCTGTCACTCTATATCTACCTTTGTTTTCATCGGGTTTCATATTATTTTTGTATGCAAAGTGTTGGGCTATGTGGTATAGACACATGGTTTCCAAAGTAGTACTCCTGTTCGGGTAGTTTGTGTCTAGTACATTATTTTTCAAAATCTCTTGGCTTTTGGGATCATTTTTGGCTATTGTTTCTATGTCCTCATATGATTTGAGAACTCTTTTTCTAGATTTAGCAGGACCAAGACTTAGCCATACTATATTTTCAGATTTTCCATACAAAACAGTACCGGTTAAATGATCTGCAGCTTCGTAGGCACCACATTCTCTATGAGAGAGCATTTTTATGCCTAAGCTGTACAATTTCTGATATAGTGTTTTGTCTGATGATAGGTCATTCCAGAGGTCTTGAAGCTCTGTTTTTTCTGCTTTTGTAGGCTGTTACATATCGTGCAACTGCAGTGGAATTGTCTGCAGTGTACTGCACATCTATGTTTGCATTCCATAAGAGGGCAATGCTTGCAGTGTAATCATTGATATATTTTGATTTTTCTGTTCTTTTTATGTAATACGTGTTCTTAGGTGATTTACCTTTAACACTATGTCTAACTGAAGACATGAAGTTGTTAACTTCACCTCTGGTCTAGGGAAACCAAAGCGGCATTTGGTGTAGTATTTCCCTTTGTTTTGTATTTGCGATGACAATATTTGCCACATTTGTGTCTTTGAAATTGTACAATTTGTTCATGACGGTCACTATGTCTCGTTTGTGAAGGGACTTCACAAGTGACATATTTTTGGATGAACTGCAAAACAGTGGCATCACTGTCCAGACCAAATTTAGGAGCTTCTTTAATCCATAAAAGCATGTGTATATGTGGTGCTCCTCTGGCTTGGTATTCTTTTCTCCAAAAGAAGTGTTGCACTTCTCCGAGGGGCGGAACAGTTTTATTACAAATAAAGTGTAGCATAGCAATGAAACAATGGTGGAAATATCTTGAAACATTAACAGGATCTAGAGAGCAAAGTTCTCCACGTGTTAGTATATCTATGTTTGTTTGTTTTTTTTTTGATATGCATAGGAAATCATGTAAATCTTCCCATGCATATTCTGCACAACTTAATGTAACAAACCAAGTGGGTGGTCCAAGGTTTCTGATCATACAACATACATTTCCGTGACGTCGGAACCAGTATTCTTTTGTACCATGCATGTTTGCAAACAGATTTGTAATGCTTGTTTGTAAAACGTCATCTTTTTCTTGCACGTTTTGTTTTAATTGCGTAGCTGACATATTTTCAAAGTGGGTTCCCGATTTCAATATGTGTTGAACTCCGTAACATAGAGTTGCTAGTTCACTTTCAAAGAGTAGGTGGAATATGTATTCCACATTTTGTCTAAATCTGGGATCATAAGAAAACAATCGTAATGAGCGGTATTCTGTTTCTGTTATCTGAGTGGATCTATCATCGCACCTTCCTCCTTTGCCAGTAGGAAATCGTACAGGAAAAGCATGTGCTTCTATACTTTTTTCCCATATGCTCATTGGTCAACCTTTGGTTTGTCACATTTGGTACGTTTCTAGTGCATCATCTATGCTGTCATTAGAGTGCAATGGATGCATTGTGAAATGGTCTAAATATTGAATACTGCAGCAGGATCCAGAAGTTCAAATTGACCAGTTTCTGGTGAGTCTTGAATTATTCCAGTTGTTTCCCCTAAGTTTTCTTCAATATTTATTTCTTTGTAGTATTCATTATTGTCTTTTAGATATTGCAGGGCTTGTCTAACTTTATGTAAGTGCACAAGTTGTTGCCACATTTTTTTGTCTTTTGTTGGTACACCATTTACTAAGACAATTAATGATAGCTCTATTGGACTTTGCACTCCTAGAGTGTGCACATTGTCTGTCAGATCTAATGGTAAATAAACTACTTTGCCGCAAATGCCTTTCACCAATTCAGAGGGATGTAAGTTTGCTGTTTTTGGGTGAAGGCATATTATTGTTTGAAAGTATTAACGGGTCACTTATTTCATATGTATTCTCTATACACGGTAGAGAGCTAATTCAAACCATTTGGAATCTTCATTGTCTTCTATTTTGTATGTTACATCTATAGTTTTTGTGTTACTTTTGTAAAAAGTTCTGAGGCAACACACACACACACACACATGGTTTGGTTCTTCAGCGGATGTACTTTTAAATTTTAGTATTTCTTTGTTGTATGTGTGTAGTAGAAGGTTGCCATGTGCAGAATTGTTGCTAGTCTGTTCTAAAGCTATTGCAATTGGCTTTCACTTCCAAAATATTTTCTCTGGATACAGTCGATTTCTTCCTGTAAGTCTTTGGGTGTAGAAGAGTGTTATTTAAATTGGCTAGTTCTAAAGCAGGACTTTTAGCATAGTACAGTTTATAGACTAGATTTCTTACAGTTGAATGATGTGTTGATGTAATTTTGATATCATGGAAGGTGCTTTTGCAAATAGGTCCTGAAATGTAGGCTAATGAATGTCCTTGTAGTCCTGTGTATTTGCGCACTGGACAGGTAACATTTTGCAGCACTTTCATTTTGATTTTGTCTTTACCTTTCTCATACTGATTGAGGAACTGCCGTAAAGATTTGAAAGATTTATTGGGAATGTTACACATTGACGTGCACAGCCATTTGTATATTGGACGTTCTGGTTCAGTTGAATGTAGAGGTAATTCTGAGTTTTCTGGGGATATATTTGTAAGAAGTGTTTCTTGTTCCATGATGGTATTATTATTTTTTTCATAACCTCGTCCACTGCTATGGATGGCAATTGTGTTTGTTTGGTTTTGTTTGTATGCTTCTTCAATAAAATATGGTTCTGTGGTCGTGGTGTGACTCCATTCACCTCCACAGATAGTTAAGAAGTTATTTTTGTTGACATTGCATTTATTGAGAAGTTGTTTTTGTAGTTTTGTTAGTGGTTTCATCCTGTTTAAAACTAAAATAAATAACTTCTTTTTGAGAAGTAATGCACTGTCTACGAGAGCTTCTAGGATTCATTTTCTACTGTAGGTTTTAAGGGTTGTGCATGATTTCGCTCCTGTTTTTATAAGATTCTGAAGGACTTTGTGGTGGAAAATTTTGCTAAAATACTTTTTTTTGCTATGGTTACTTGTCACTACATCAAGATTTATAGGAGCAGTGTTAGCAGTAGTGGTAGCTGAAATCTTGTTAATCACTTTCTGTTTTGTTTTACATTTTGATAGAGGAGGCAAAGTTTCTGTACTAGAAGCTTCTTTTGTTTTGCTAAATGACTGCATTAGCTATTTTGTTTGAACATTTTGTACAAACTCTGATACAGATGGATGCTTATTTTGGACACTTTTATTTTCATTTGCTCTATTTCTGCATTGCTTTCTACGGACTTGCTTTTTGGTAGGCATTAGTTGGGGTATGTTGAAAAAAAAGAAGGTATGGGTTGGTCAGTTTTGCATTGTATCTGTGCTGTGTGCGTGCGTGTATAAGTTTGATGGGGAAGATGTAAGTGGTGGTGTGTGAATGTGCATTGGGCAATCACCATGAGTTGGGAAGGATATTCTTCTGTTTGTATGTTACTACACTGTGGTCCACCTGAGAGTAGAAAGTGAGCTAGTAGTGAGGAGAAGCATTAATAGTAAACATAATGGTGTGAAATGAAAACAGTTCTTTGTTTTGTAGTACTAACATTCTAAGGGTTGAGTATCTGCCTCTGCAATTCCTGGGTCACCGGGGTCGTAATGCCCCGGTAATTCCGGGAATCACTGAGACGGAAAGATAATACGAGTCCGGTGGTAACCTGCCAGAATTTCAGGCACGGTTACCGCCAGACTCGTAATGAGGCCCATTATCTCTTTATGCAATTGATCAAGTTGTCGCTTGAACACAAATTTTCACCCTACATGTTCTCATACTTTCGCCGCATTATCTCGTATATTGTAAAGGACAATCAAATCACGGAACTCTTGCGGTACCACTGTATTAGTCAAATCACTCCATATTTCAACAAGATAATCTCCCATACATTCTAACAATACCTGTTGTTCACCAAGGCCTCTTTGATCACATATGGAACTTTGCACCACCACTTCATCGCTATCATCAATATAGGTCTCAGCCCACTGCTTCAGTTTGTCTTTCCATTCCTTGCTAATCGTATTTTGAGCCAGTCTAACACTTCCTTTTCCAGGCCCCATTGATGCAGAACTACCAGCTAAAGCATATAACTCATGCTCTGAAGGAGGTGGAGGAAATGATGTCACGGGTGCAGATGGGACGGCACCTGCAGGTGCAGATGGGATTGTGGGAAGAGCAATAGCAATAGCAACAGGACGGGGTACATAAGGAGGCAGTGCAACTGGGTCAGTGCTTAAATGTTCATTCCTTCGCTCATTCAATATCTTATTTATCAGTTCATCTGATGTATGCAAGTCTTGTGAAGGATTTTTTTCTGTATGTCTAATTGGAAGGCCCTATCCATGTTCCTAATAGCTTCTGTATGCTTCTCTTGATCACGCTCTAGCCCTTTTTCTGTGTTTGATTTATGTGTACGTGCCTGTTTTTCTTTACTTTTGAAGCGTAGATTCGCTTCCATCCTCCAGTCTCTTACAATGTCAAATGCTGCAGGTCTGGCCTTTTTCCATAGCAAAACAGATTCTAAATGTTCTATACACGCTAATTCAAAACTCCCATTATTCGGCCACCGAAGGTCTCATACACATCTTGTCTGCCTATGCTAAACCGCATTAAAGACTATTTCCCCTAATCCGTATTTTATGTACATCTCATGTGCCGGCGACCCCTCGGGTGGTGCAACCTAGCCAGTTTCCAAAGATTATATACCGCAGTGAAGAAAACTCACTAGACAGGAAGACAATTTCCCAGGCATAGTTAATGTTTCCCCTTTTCTTACCCTGGGCGTTTGTACTTGCAAGTGCAACTCTCGACCAATATCACGACGTTTAAGAATCAGGGCACGGCTTACCTGATCAACCAATTTGTCTCTCAGGACGCAATTCGCCTGTATACAGGAACAACCAAGAATCGTCACGACCGGGTGTCTGGCTCAATTTGCCTCACTTCCAGGACCCCCGCCTCGATGCTCTTTGGCCGCCGCTTGTCAATCAGGGATCGGCTCTGTACAGATCTGCAGACGAGTCTCTAATCACTTCTGCTGGGGTGCCCCGAATACCTTCCGATCCCGGTCCGACAGCTTTGTCTTTGACCTCGTCACTGCCTTCAACGTATGTGATGGAGCATAACAGAGAGGGTCCCTATTCGGGCGCCATCTTTGTTAGCCCATATATGGAAATAAGGCACAATAACCATATACCCAATGACACGTGAGTCGTGAAGTTCGATTCCAAACAAGTCTGGTTTTATTCAAAGTATTTCAGTCGACCGACTGGGTCTCAACGCCTCACAATGTGTGTTCCCAGACACCGTGAGATGCAAGAGAGAGCGGGCAGCGCTCAAGCAGTCATGCATATACATAATACATCATCATTTGTTAATGCGGTATGTCCCGCCCTTATACATGTCATCCAGGCTATGGTTCGGTAATAGACAGTTCATGACACGTCTACATTTAGTCTAAACATTAGTTATTCTAGCAAAGGCTGCAGAGACAATTTTCTGTTATGAGGAACATGGAGTGCTGGCACAGAAAGGATATCTTGTTCTTAGCAGAGAAACATCCCATACAACGTTATCTGTTTGCCGCGGCTCATGAGCTAAGGGTCAGACAGTTCTGAGGCATAAATACCATTCTTCATGAAGGAGCACCGCTAGTTGCATATAATTCATGTTTAACTGCCTTTTACAACAGTGCTTTGAAGACAAACCGACACCTGGACTACTGATCAGGCACAGCTTCTGCACAGCTTCAAGGCCTCAGTGAGAGGGAAAACAAATGTATTTCTGCATGGCTCTACATTCCTGCCTACGTTAGTATTTCAGAGTTGAAGCTGTGGCCTCACACCGTGTGTGAGTCTAAATCATATAATATACTTTGCAAAGCGTTTTACTAAAATGAAAAACAAAATGGCCGGCATTTACAAAATGGACTCCCTATGGTCACATTCAGGTCTCTTGGTTTGCGAAGTTTATCACATGATGCAATTTGCTTATGGCCAACATACTATTCATATCATTCGGGCTATGTGATTACTTTTAGAGTGTAACAATAGAGGCTGTGGCAGAAGGGGTGAAACCCCTCCAAGAAAGGCTCACCACCCTGGAGAGCTATCAAGGGGAACAAGCCAAAAGCACCATGAGAAAAATACAGCAAAGCACGTCCGCAAGAGACCCTGCTGAACAAGAGGATCAAGAGGGAAGCACCAAGACCCGGAAGAGAAAGCACTCTTCCACTCCACCAGGTCACAATTTCGGGGACATAAAGCAAGCCCCAGAGGCTGCTGATGCATTCACGAAGCTCAGAGAAGTTTTTCTTAAATTCTGAGACGTGCTGAGCCTTCTGATCCCCATCCCAGGGAAAGACAACATGGGCAACGTTGAGGGGGACACATAATGATATACCCCGGATACTGATGTATCCTTCCAGGGAGATGTCCAGACCCTCTCTGAGGAACCCCAGCCCATGCAGGGTCTCCAAAAGGTCAGAAAGGAGAAGAACACTGATATTCTGGATGCAGAGATCTCTGACATGTACAGTCCGGAGGATATAAGGAACCCCAGATTGTTGGATTGGCATCCGTTGCCCAGAGTAGCATTGTACATGTCTCAGAGGATAAGAAAGCCTTTAGACAAGGACACTAGAATGCACATGAGAGTGGAGTGTCCGTGATCTGGTTGGGAAGGAAAGGTAGCCGACGACCTCAATTTAGACCCTTGCATTATCACTTTCATAACGAAAGCCTTGAAGGATTTACAGAAAGGGATGGATAGGTCTGTCAGGAGAAACTGCTAGTTCTCACTGGGCCAATTGCAAAAATGATGGACCTGGCAGAGAGTGCCATGGATACAGGTGAAGTTGTGGACCCAGATACCCAAGTGACCTGGCCTCAATGAGCAGTCTGCTTCCTAGGAAACACTAGCTGTGAGATTTCCTCAGAGAGGCGCAAAGGCCTCCTCCTCAAGATCGACTCTAAACTGAGCGATCATGCCGCCTATGAGGCATGCAAAGCCACCCAAAGATTCCTGTTCGGAGAAGCGTTCAGTAAGGAGATGGGGTACTTTGTGGGCACATGCACTTCCTTAGAGAAAGCCAAGGCTTCGATCAGAAAGATTTTCACGGGCAGAGTTTTTGCAGAGACCAGTCGCTACCGAGGACGTCCGACCATTCTAGTCACCTCCTCCAGAACCCAGTACTGGGAGTCATGGCAACCTGATTTATTCTTCCTAGCATCGGTACGGAGTGCCAGAGGATGCAGGGGGAGAGAATACAACAGAGCGCAGAACACTACATAAGGTGAGGCAAATTCCTGTAAGATATCCCCCAGTGGGTGGGAGGACTGAGCAATGCTTGTCCAACTTGCACAACCTATGTGGCAATGCTTGGGTCTTGCAGACAGTCCAAGGCTTCCACTTAGAGTTCATACAGACACCCACACAAACTCAGGTTTATGCTCCCATACACATGCCCCAGGTAGAACCAGGGGAGCTGGAGAGCGAGCTAGTTCATCTCAGCGCAAGGTGGGCCATAGAGACGTACACGGACTGTGGACCATATTTTGTGAGCAATATGTTCCTAGTTCACAGGAAAGAGAAGGTCTGTCCAGTCATAAACTTGAGAGAGCTAAACAGCTGGATTACATACAGACACTTGAAAATGGAGGGCATCCATCTCCTGAGAGACATCCTCTAGAACAACAGTTGGCTAGCCAGTATAGATCTAAAAGATGATTATCTAATGTTCCAGATAGAACCAGAATTTTGCTATTTCCTTTGCCTCCAATGGGCAGGACAGAATTGGCAGTTCAAGACGTTACCATTTGGTCTCTCATCAGCTCCATGCGACTTTACCAAGCTGATGAGACCAGTGGTGGCAGTCATCAGAGAGAGAGGTATCAGAATAATTGTCTATCTCAATGATATCTTGATCCTAACGGCCAGCAGAGAGACACTAGTGACACAGACCAGCTGGGTGAAAGATCTCCTGACATCCCTCTGGTTTCTCATCAACCAAGAGAAATCATATAGGTCACAGAGCAGGAGTTAAGAGCATGGCTCAGAAAATCAATTATCTCCCTGCATTCCTTAGCAAGGAAAGTCGGCCTGTTAGCACCCTCAATACAGGCAATATTCCTGGGACATCTTCATTACAGGGCTCTTCAGAGAATGAAGATCAGGCACCTAAAACAAGGACTCAAATATCATGAGTTGATTCACCTAAATCCGGATTCGAGGACAGAGCGGCACTGGTGGTTGCAGAATATAGAGGTATGTAACGGGCGCTCCGTCTTCGGGGACAAGCCGGATCTGATCATGGAATCAGATGACAGCAGCACAGGCTGGGTGGGGGCAGATGCGGCATTGGAGAAACAGGAGGAAAATGGGGCCTGGAGGAGCTATGTCTTCATATAAACTGCCTAGAACTATTAGTTGGATCCTGTGCGATCAAAGCTTTTACAAAAGACAGAATGGACTGCTGCATTTTCCTAAATATGGACAATATCTCATCAGTCAGATACATAAATCATCTAGGAGGTACGAGGTCCACGCTACTAGCAGAACTAGCAAAGGACTATTGGCACCACTGCCTCCAGTCGGGGATCTCAGTCACAGTGAAGGACCTGCCAGGGGCTCTCAATGCGATAGCTGACTGAAATTCTCGATCTGATGGACTCCAGCAACTGGAAGCTAGACAGGGGAGTTTTTCAGTACCTGGGCCAGCTGTGTGGTCCAGTGCATGCAGATCTTTTCGCCTACAGGTTGAATGCACAGACTTGGGACTACTTCAGCTGGAGGCTAGACATGTCTGCGCTAGGAATGGACACGTTTCTGCAGAGTTGGAGCGGAACATTGCAGTTTGATTTTCCTCCCTTCCTAACAGATTTGTATGGAGAAAGTTGAAGTCATTGTTGTGGTGAGTGTATTGTAGTTGCAAGCATGGTTTCCAGTTCTGATGGAACTTTCTCTGGATTTTCTGAGAATGCTTCCCCAAGGGATAGACCTACTTACGGACCCGACAGGAAAATATCATCCTCTGAGAGTGAAGGGCATGCTGCTGCTACTGGCCTGCAGGGTGTCAGAGCAGATGGGTGTTGCCTGGCATTTTGAGCCATGTTGCCCAGCTTATCAAAGACTCATGGGCACCCTTCACCTGAAGGAGCAACAACACGGTGTAGGGCAAATGGCAAGACTGGTGTAGGAGACATGGTCTTCATCCAGTTTCTACCCCAATAGTTAACATTCTTAATTTTCTGGCTTCTCTCTTGGAGGGAGGAAACGCATTTGGGATGCTGAGAGTCCACAGGTCAGCAATATCCGAGGGCCACATAACAGTTCACAATGTTTCTGCAGGCGATCACCCAGCTGTAGTCCGGCTTGTAAAAGGAGTCAAAGTTAGGGCTCTCCCACTTTCAAAGTACTCATATTTATAATGATAATAATAATGATGTTGTCTTTCAATTTTTTGAGAACTGGCCAGTGAATAAATATCTTCAGTCACCCAACTGTCTGGCAAACTAGCAGTGTTACTTTGTCTAGTCTCCAGCAGGAGAGTATGCAACGTTAAGGCACTGAAGAAAGATCGGAAGATATACAGTCGAGAGGGAGTTACCTTTACTATAGCTAAGTGGACCAAGATGAATTCCACTTCAATTTTGTATCCTTACTTGCCAGGGCAACCCCAATTATGCGTCGCTTTATGTATTAAAGAGTATGACCACAGGATGGCCTAAGTCAGGCCGGCAGGCGTAATCCGTAGAAAAACGTATACAGCTGTAGCAGCAGCCACAATAGCCACATGGGTTTGCGAGATCATGAAACTGGCAGGTATCGATCTATATAAATTCAGGGCACAATGAGTTAGAGCGGCAATGGTTTCTAAGGCTTTCACCTCAGGGGCAGCGCTGTCGGATATTCTGCAAGCTGCGGACTGGTCTAACGACAGTTGTTTCAAGGTGTTCTATTTCAAGCCAGTGATGTCCGTGGTGACCATAGCAATACAACGCTTTGAACAAGCATAATGCTTGTCACTGGTCTTGGCATAGAATGAAGATTACCCAGGCTTTCAGCACATGGAGTCTTGATTCTATTAAAGATCTGGAGGCAAGCTTTATTCCCACTCAAACGTCTGCACCATGGTGTGACTGCATGCATTATTTTTCTGTTGCATATCTGTGTGATGTGCATACGCCCACCATGACATTGGGCCTCATTAGGACCCAGGCGGATTTCGCGGTGCTAAATGCACCGCGAAGCACGGCGGAAAGCCGTCGATAGCGCCATGGGGGTTGGCGGATTTACCGCCCCATTCCGACCTCGGCGGAGCGGTAAATCCCCAATCCCCATTCTGCCCTTCCCCATTCCCATTCTTGCCCCATAGGGTATAATGGGAGTGGGGAAGGAGTTAATTACGCCACCGTAAAATACGGTGGCGTAATTAACAACGAGGTCCCGTAGCGCCATGGTTTTCTCCGCCTGGTAAAACCAGGCGGAGAAAACCTCCATGGCGCTAAGGGAACTCGTAGTACGGCGGACGGGTCCGCCGCGATTAGCGCTGGCGGAAACCCACTCCGCCTGGGTCCTAATGAGGCCCATTGTCCTTCTATTTTCCCACAGCAGAGGAGCAGAAGAACGGATGAAGTAGGTCAGAGGGCCAATTTGGGCATCGGAGTGTCGCAGGGGAGGCCCAGGTTACGTTGGATCGGTTGAATCCCGGAGGTTTTTGCAGGTTGGCGCGAGTCTCACGTTCACCTGTAAGAGAAAGGGTTTAAGAAAGAAGGCCTAGAGCATCCAAAGAAGAGGAAGGGACCTAGGCAGGAAGTGATGTCAAAGGACAAGGACAGGAAGTCATTTGAAGGAATACTGGACTCTAAGGGATTGAGGGGGGATGGTAGTTCCTGAAAGAAAAAGGAAAAAAGGTAATGTTTAAGCTTTGCTTTCAAAAGTACATTGTTGAAACTGCTGAAATGTTAAAGATCAAGAAGTTGAAGCATAATGCTTGCCTCTGTGTTTGTCTGGGTAATTTTCATTACATAACAAAGTAACTCAGCTCACAGAAAAAGCTAACATTGTAGATTTGTTTGATTTATTGTTTGAAAAAACACACCTGAAGCGTTTTTAGAAAATTGAGGGATTTTTAAAAAAGAAAAGGATGGACTGCGGAAATTATATTTCAGAAATTATATTTACATCCTGAGAAGGTAATAATTCTAAGTAGACGTTTTCACAACTATAACACTTCACCGATTGTATGAAGCGGCCATTAAATGTTCTTGTACAGCAGCAAGGAATAAGGCTATTACATACACAATGGGTACACACAAAATAAAACGATGTTTAGGCTCAGACCAATCTTCCTATTGATAACCGCTCAGAGCTGAAGTGTACATTAAAATATCAACCACTGTGGTGAATGCCTCTTAAAATATAACATGCTGTCCCTAAACGGTACCGTCATTATGAACATCTGAGCCACATCCGAGCATTGTTGCAAAGTGGGACCTCAGCTGGGGGGGCTAGGGCAAGACTTTTATGTGAAGGAAGAAAAAGCACGTGCCTTACAGCAATACAACAAGACAAGGGAGAAACAGGGGAGGGCAAGAGGCACAGAGGAGGAAATCGTCAGTAGAAGAGGTAAGGAATTACAGAAGGGAAAGAGCGTTTCAACCTATGATGCCAGTCGAAATGATGAATCGGCTAAGCGTGGTAGAATACAGTTTATTCAATGTGGGGATACAGAGTTTATCTCTGGAGTTCCTTACCTTCTGAGGTCCGGCACCAAAGTGCCCCAGTGGGCTTCAACTTCCTGTTGCCACCCTTTTCCTCAAGCAGGTGGTGTGCCCAGAGGTGGGACATGACAGAATAGAAAGGGGCAAGGGCGTGACAAGAGAATGAAAAGGGGTAATATGGAGAGCAGTAACATGACAGAGTGGGGCAAAGACGTTTTGCAGAAATGCCATGCCTCCCGACCAGGTGGGAGGGAGATTTTGCTGCAGAAAACAGGAAAAGGGAATGTCCCCATAGAATTGCATTGGGGTTTTAATTATTTTAGGTGGGAGCGAGTGCTGGAGTTTGTCTCTGTCTGCTGGAGACTCCTGCGAGGTGCCGGAAACTTGGCATGTCTGGTTTTGAGATGGTCAAGTGTGCTAGGTGACCAGGAAAGTGACAGGAAGGCAACAGAGTGACAGAGGGGTGAAAATATGACAGAAAAGCAACCGAGTGACAGAAGGTCAAATAATACGAGACGAAAACAGAAAGGGAACAAGAGTGACAGAATGGCAAGAGTTTTTTTGGACCAACATTTTTCTACAGCCCTTGTTGATTGTGATTCTAGTAAATCCCAATAATAGATTCTTATCATTGTGACAAGGACAGTTCTGTGGCCTTGTCAAGTTGGAGGGGAGCCTCAACCCAAAGGGCCACTTCTGATCCTACAACAGAATACAGCAACACAAGGGACCCCAATTCCCAAATCCCACACTGGTTTCAGAGTATAGTGTCACAGTAAAACTGTATCTCATCCCAGGCCTCAATTCCAAAGTCCTCACCAAAAGCTTTTTCTTTTTCATAGAAACAGCGAGAATGAATCTGACAGCCCTCCAACACCCTCTGTGTCCACGAGTGGGCGTGAGAACCATTACCGGGTGGTCTTCACCAGCCTGCATGAGAGCTGTGGCAGCGGTGTCCCGGGCCAGCAAGGGGAGTGAGAGGAACCAAAAGCCAAGCATCCATTTCATGTCGACTGGCCACATTGTATGGAACATTTCGTCAGCGGCCCGCCTATAGCGCGATGGGCGCCCCAGCCCCTACACCACCAGAGTCAAAAATGGAAAGGGCCCCAACCCCAAATCCAAATGGACGTATTTTAGTGATGCGAAAGATCAGCCACCTAAAATAGATCAGACTCCCGGGATGCCATTGATATCCTGCGGCAGTCCCATGCGGAGAAAGGGGGTAGGGCTTAGCCCCTTCTTATGAAGTATCAGTTCCATTTACACACCCAGCTAGGGAAACCCCAAACTAGATTTGCCAAGGAGATGTGACCAATCACAGACAGAGGAGGGAGATAAAAGGAGGAGCAGGAGCTTTTGGATTATCCAGTTGAGGTCATCAGTGGACTGAAGGTGGACCAAGAGACCAGCAGGAGGAAGGAATGAGTGGCAGAATGTATGAGGCCTTTATTGAAGAAAGATGAGGTGTTGGTTACGTGAGTGCAACTGTACCGCAGAGTGAGTGTGCATGTTTGTGTGGCAGGTGGATGAAAGTTAGTCGAAGGAGCGATCTGAATGATATGTGGTGAAAGGAGGGTGTCTGTGCAGCTGAGAGGGAGAAGAGTAGTAGTAGTGAGGGGATATGAGAAATAGTGGGAAGTGGGGAGTAGATGTGGAAGCAGTGGAGTCATAGTGGAAGGAGTGGAGTAGTAGTGGAAGGATGGGAGTAGTAGTGAGAGGAGAGCAGTGGTAGTATGTAGGGCAAGAGTAGTGGTAGTAAGTAAGAGTGGAGTAGTGGTAGTGGGAGGAGAGTAGTGGTAGTAGAATGAGGAGGGCAGTGGTGGTAGTGAGAGGAGAGTTGTAGTATCACTAGTTATAAGAGGAGAGCAGTTGTGTGAAAGACATAGTAGGGTGAGAGGAACAGTAGTTGAGGAGGAGAAGGGGTAGAAATAGTGTGGGAGGAGATGGAAAAGAGTCAAAAATAAAAGCTGGAGCTAGGAGGAGGCAGAGAAAACATCAGAGGGACAGAAGGGCAGTGAGGAGGAGAAGAGGGAAGGAGGGAGAGTAGAAGCACGAGGTGAGAGTGAGCGTGGTTGACCTTAGATGATTCCAACCAATAAGTGCATAAAACACTACACAGGGCTAGTGTAGGGAAAGTTAGTAAGTCCCAGAGAGAGGTAAGATACTCTGCATTTATGGAGACCATCAATAGAGAAGATCAGAGATAGTAGGTGTTGCCGGTCAGTAGCACTAATTCAGGGGTAACGAAGCCTACGCCAAGGTGGACATCCCAAGGGAGATGAGAGGGAGAGTGTCGGCCTAGTGCCACCACTTCATAACATTATTCCAGGCCAGAACTACAATTGCACTGAACCATCTGCAAATCCCCTACTGTAAACGGTCTACAGAAAGATTAAAATCTGGGTATGGGAGGAAAGGTCTTCAGCACCCTCCTCCCCCTACACCCCTCTCCTACGAAGGCTTATGACTTGTCGGCAGCCATCCATGCGCCTGGGCCCGGGATGCAGGATGGCTGCGGGCCGACGCATGAGACTGCACAGCTCACCTTGTAGCATGATACAGACTCCATTTTGTAATACACTTAGACTCCATTTTGAATACACTAATTCAGGCCTCCGTGGAACAAGCAGCCTGCAGAGCTGCAGCTCTCCCCCACTTGATCGCGCACAGCAAGCCCGCACTTTCCCCAGCCTCCTCCCCATGGCGGTTCCACTGAAGGCCTGTTCTCACGAGTAACTAGGCACAAACAAGTAACAGAACAAACACTGTATCATTTACCTTCCGCAGTACATCATTGCCCTGCCGGTGACCGGACCTTAAGTTGAGGTCTGGGAAAAAACAAAGCTGTCCCTATCAAACATGCCTTGACCTCCCGCAGACCCCCATATCCATGAAATATGTTGTGCATAACCCCCAACCCTGTTCCCCGTTTGAAGTGTCAGACATGAATGTTAAACCTGTGTGCCACCCATTCTTATCCATGCTGCTAAGCCATTTGCGAGGAGGTTCAAAACTCATAATGTTGATTGTTCATATTAAAATGGATGTTCATATTAAAATGGAACAAACCTTTTCCATCCCAGCACATCTACATGTAAAGTTGTCCAACATATGTATATTCGAATCTGTTATCGCCGACCAAGGTCATTGCTACTGCGCAATATTTAAAAGGCAATGTACAAAATCTCTATGCATGATATGATTTTAAGTGTTGTAACATATACAAGCCATTTAAAGTAACACGCCCCACCTGTTGTCAAATGGAATGTTGTTTGAAATAATTGTTTTTACTCTTGAGCATTTACATCTGTCCAATCATAAGTATAACATTGTAACTTGTCACTGATGTTGACGTATACACCAACCTGGTCCTACCTCACGTTCTATGCTACCTTTCCCCATGTGCCGCCACAACAAAATGAAGAACTGTGAATGATGTGATGTTAACAGAAGCTTTTTTTATTGATTCTGTGAACACAGTACTCATGAACCATGAAGAAGTGTAAAATAAATAGTGCCCATAAGCTCATACGATATATCCATAGATGAATGCATAAATGTAAACATGCAATTGTGCTGACATACCTCAGTTTTCCGTCTCTATAATGATGTGCATGCTACTTGATAAATGTAGACCCGTGAAAAATTACAAGGCCATCTCCCCCTCCTCCTAGCGATCCGCGTATTTAACCCCCACCCACCTCCCTCCAAGTCCAGGGTGGGGCTTGAAGGTCCCTGGTTTACTGATGTTATAATAATACAGCTACACCTCCCTGCATTCCTGTTGAGCCCGCACCAAGTATTCACCTTCCCCCATGCCCCCTGACACCTGATGCCACCATAAAATCACTGTGTACCGCCATGCCCTGGTTAAGAAGAATTATAAGCAACACGGCCCCACAGCCCGCCGCCTTTTGAGGTGCCAGCCATGTACCCCTCTGACCCAATGGTATTTCAGTTCACCCTAA
Source organism: Ambystoma mexicanum (assembly GCF_040938575.1). Lineage (NCBI taxonomy): Eukaryota > Metazoa > Chordata > Amphibia > Caudata > Ambystomatidae > Ambystoma > Ambystoma mexicanum. The sequence continues at coordinate 714,758,305 of NC_090931.1, forward strand.
CCTCGACTGACCATGTAGGCAGTTATTCAATCTTGTACTAACATACTGTAAAGCTGTCTCTTACTACATCTAACAGAGTAGATTGATAAAGGTACCCTAACCCGTGTCCCCTGATAACACACCTGGACTCATGATACTGGGTCCTCTGTTAACAGCAGTTTTATGATGATGTATTAAGGAAGCTCAGAGTTGTATACTGTTTCTCTCTATCTCGTTTATGGTATTAGATTAATGAGTTGTAGGATTTATATGTTAAATTGACATAGAAATTAGTGATAAATGTGTATGCGTGGCCACAAGGGCAAAATGTTAGTGCAGCAGCAATGTATCCACATGGACAGCTCGTGACCTGATACTCCATCCCGATGAGCCCAATTTACCCAAGCACTCCACGATGCCACCACGTGGATCTCCGCCAATCCTGGAGCGCCGCATCTACATTGTACATAGTAGCTAGTCTTCACCACCCAATCCCCACGATTATGTGCCCCCTATAGCTTACCTCATCAATGACGTATTTTTACATTAAATATGACTGTCTTTGCTATTGTCCGACAGAGCGCTCTCAGAGTTTGCAGAGTCCTTTGCATTCCCTATATTGATTTAGATAAAGCCTTTTATATCTCACCCGCACTTGGTCTTGGTCTCATTCCCTGCTGGGGTGTGTCCATTATTGCCTCTCATTGTACAATTTAAATGTCTTTTTGGGGGACTCTCACTTTCACCTGCAAACCTTTCCCAGCCTCTCTGTGAATTATTATGCCATGTGGCACCATGTAGGAGGAATGGTTATAAAGCTACACATATTTTTTAATAACAAGAAAGTATGGTGAACTCCTAATTGTGATAGTTGCAAACTCTTCAACAGTGTTGATGGCTTTGAATCTTGTATTTTCCGAGGCTTTTTTTTGTCTTCAAACCCTTCTGAGGTTATCCCAATAATAGCAGCCCTTTCCTTTTAACATTAGATTTTCTTAAATTATGTTTCACTTGCCTTATTTACTTGGTTGTGTGGTCATGAACAGATGTGCACTTAAAAAAATGAAATAAGGCAATTCAATTAGCAATACTAAAACAGCCATTAATAAATGATAAACCTTTTAAAAACTGCTAAGCGTGAAACAGATCCCACATGATGCTAAGACCCAACCTTCTTCAATGTCCCGCTTATTTGTGTATACTGTGCAACATAAAAAAGACACTTTTAAGAACATTTTCAAAATGTATTCTTCACTTTGTTTTCTTGTTAATAATAAATATCTGTATCTCTATAATCATTTTTTCTATTTTGGTAATTATTTAATGTTAGGGTTGACTTGGAACTCCATCAACTCGCGGCGCAGGACACCATTTTCCAAGTTTCCAAAACATTTATAAATAAGTACTTTATTTAGTGACATGGGCAAACAACACAAAGGGAAAAACATGTTGCCTGTGTCTGCCATCTTTGCTGAGGAGCGTATGTCCTTGCTGTTTGTTCCTTCCTGAGGCGGAGCTTTGCCACAAAATCCATAGCCCAGCATGGAGCGCACTGCAGAGCTTACTATAGAGTTGTCTGCAGTCTTTGCTGAGGAGAGTCTGTCCTTGCTGTTTGTTTGTTCCTGAGGTGGAGCTTTTCCACAAAATCCATAGCCCAGCGTGCAGCGCGCCGTGGAGTTGTGGAGCTGTCCCTGTGGGCCGAGTGTGTCGAGGACTACAAGTTTCCTTTGTTGTATTGGCCTGCAAAGTGCTTCCAACCAGGTATCATCCTGCCCAGGTTCAGCGAAAACGTTGCTTGTTACTGCCATACTGAAACTTGTCTAACTCCCTCCGACACAATCCTCATACAGTTTCTTACTCCTATATCAGCTACAAGTTTGTGCGAATTGTTAATTGTTAAATGCAAAGGAGGGGAAAATAGAAAGTGGAAATGTGGTCAAAGAGTGAAAGTGCTGCGGTGAAGCTTTCTGACCCCCTTACCAACCACATCAACGCCTAAGTTAACAATAAAACAAGGGATTTGACTTTTCGATCACTGAAGAAGGGAGGGACGACTCCTTGTGCCGCTGAATGTATTGAAACTCCCCTCCTGATGAAGGCTACTAACCACACTGGCATGATGTGGTTAACTGCCTTCCCTTTAACTGTGACCAGGGATTTGAATCAAAGACCCGACAACCCTTTTGATGAGAATTCAGTAGGAGTGCAAGCCGCTTAGGCGGGTCCAAGTATAGGCCCCCTTGCAATGAAACAGACCTCCCTTATTTCAGAAACTTTTCCAAATCCGACTGAGCCCCAGAGCAACATGTCACATGCTACCTGTATAAAATTTAACGGAAGCAACAAAGCTCACAACCACCCAGCAACTTGTATTTTTATCTCCTCATAACCCTTGCCTACTTTCACAGGTTCATTGTAATGTGAATGGTAATGCAAGGGTGGACTTCACTGATGCTTTTGATATTGAAGATGATCTCATCTTTCTTGAAGAGGTGTTCACTCATCCTGAGTCACCAGACTATGGTACTTTGGTAGATACAGAACATTTTCTCTATGTGCTCGTCAGTCTGTCCTGCTGCTATCATCGAAGCCTGACCCTGCAAAAATGCTAGAGAGTCAACACTCTAAATTTGCCAGCCGAATTGCTCAAGATATTGCCAATCTGAGTGGTACAATGGCCAGATAAACAAGGGCTGGCTATAATGGTGTACATGGTGTGTTTAATTGTTCGACTCCAACAATGATCAAACATTTGTCATCTAAGGATTCAAACTTGACGCATAGAGAAGCCGATGTAATGATGGCAGTAAAATCCAATGCAGACCGATTAGGATTCCGGGGGTTCCTGTAAAATCCAACTATCAGTGATGCCTATTCTCCCAGATTAGATGAATAGTAAAAGTGGTTCATTAAATTTGTCACAGCTCACAGCCCTGTGGCAATCGAGATTGTTTGATTTATCCTGAGGCGAGGATGCAGAGAAGACGACTCTAATGTCCACTATTACAGAGATTTTGAAATGGTCCAGATCCACCAAAGAAAATCGCAATTGTGATATCCAGACGTCTTTGCCTCCCAAAGCCCACAATGAAAATGCCAGTTCCATCCATTGCTGACAAGTCATCTAAGAGTTCAGTTAACCGATCTAATCAAACTGTTGTACCGGTATTGAATACCCAAGGTATTCCAGGGAGCAGCATTGAAATTTGTAACAAGAAAACAGCTCTGAGGCCATTGTTAAACATTCAGTCATAACCATTTCAAGGCCCTAATCCTGTGTCGCAGGCAATTCAGATGGAACGATCAAACTCCAGAGAAACTGTAATCTCTGACCCAGTCGAGATTCAACCATGCAACGCTAAAACCATAGAGTTAAAGCCCTTGGCTAGCAGTGAAAAAACGGGTTTCTTGGAGCTGAATTATCCCAGAAGCCCTCGTATCAACTGAAAAAAAAATGCAATCCCCCCCAAGAAATCCAAATCTAACATGTCTAGAGCATTTTTGAGGAAATTAACTTTACCAGATCATCCAACTTTGAAATAAGATTGCATGGGATTACACACCAAGAAGATGGCTTCTCTGATTACTTACAATCAGACCACTTCTGATCCAAATGTCCCAAATCAGGACATGCTTATCTTGATGAACTTATCCACCCACTATGCTGATGAAGATGAGGCTATGGAGGAGAATTTAACAAACCTAACATTTGGGGGTGCAAGAAAAATTATGTGATAACCCGCCTAACCTCTCAAATACTACAAGGAACTGTACCTCTATTATCATTTTTAAGCATCAAGTTGATCTCACTAAGGCAAAATCGATGCACATGGGAGCACCCTTTGTGACACTTGAACAAAAGAGAACAGCCCTACAAAATAAATCAGTGGTCAGAGAGAGAAAAACTCTCCAAAGCAAACTACCTATAATGACCGTTGTTTTTAACTCAGCTCTAAGATTAATTCCAGTGACAGTGGAGAGGTTAATTCTGGAACCTGATGGTCTAATTATGAACAGAAAAAACATCCTAAAGTTATTCCGCTGTTCTCCAAAATTGAGATATATAAGCCCAGATGATATAAAAATTGAAGAATTTGTCAACAAGTGAAGACTAGATTGGGTAATTCTCCATCATTATACATCACTTGTGAAAAGATCATTATTGGACGCTGCTCCAGATGTGCTCCCTTTGGGATTTGAGCTTTCAGAAGATGTGCAAGTTCTATCTCGGGCAATTCATAAAAATACCTGCAAACAGTGGTCTTTATTGAACACCAATGCCACACACCTGTTGGCGATCACAGTCTCTGCAGTATAGGAAGAAACTTGGATCAAACACTTTACTAAATTATTCTCCCACCTGACACAAGAAGTTCAGTTACCAGGACTTAGTCCTCTTAATCAAGAAGTTGAATCCTTCCTGAGCACCTGGGCCTGATGGATTGAACAATTACATCATAAAACAAAATCCAGAGGAATGGGCTGATTTTTTCCTTATGCTCTTTAATCAAATTATTCATGCCCCAGAGATTCCTAACTCCTGGAATTCAAGAAGGGCGATAGGGAAAATCCAAAAATCTATAGACCCATGGCCCTCCTGGGTTCACTTGGTAAAATCTTTGCGTCGGTCCTTTTGGGGCATCTTAAAATCTGGGCTGCAACTGTGGGAATTCTTGACAAAAGACAGGCAGGGTTCACCAAAGTTATAGGAATGTACTTGAATGTATTCCTGTTTAACATCTTTAAACTGAAAGCAATAATAATGCAACAGAAAGTCTACCTAGCCTTTATCGACCTAGAGCAGGCTTCCGATAGCATCGACAGAGAGAATCTCTGGTGGAAGCTAGAAAAATGGGGCTGTCCCGTTGATCTTTTGGATGCAATAAGGACTTTTTATTCATCAATACAATCCAAGTCAGAATGTCACCTAACGACACAGTGACACAATCCATTAAGACATGTAGGGGAGTAAAACAAGGTTGGCCTGTGGCAGCCACTCTTTTTATCATATGCATGTCTGACTTGGAGACAAATCGGAGTTCTGCTAGAGCTTTCCCCTGAACATATATGGCCAGGTCATTCCATGGATGTTATTTGCGGATGACCTGGTCATGATGGACCTAATACCAATTGGTCTATAGATGCGATTAGTCCTGTTGGATCTTTACATAAAAGAAAATGATCTGCAATTCAACAGTAATAAATCAAAAATAATGATCCCTGCTAACACTTGTGGTAAAAAAAAAAAAATCAGACTTCACCTGGTCCATAGATAACATTTTCAAAAAAGTGAACTCAATTATATACCTGGGAGTCCACTTTAATTGTAGTTCAATAGAGAAAATCTGGACAGATGGTATCAGATTAAAATGGGCCTGCTTAGTCAATCAAGATTCAATAATCCTTAAAAAATGTGGGATAAATACATTGTCACCAGTTGTTTTTTTTTTATAAACAAAATGTTGCTTTAATTTTGACCCATGGAGCCGAAACGTCTCCGAACATCCAGATAGGATTCTGGGATTTGATCAATGGCCAGTTTTGGAAGAAAGTTCTTCACCTCCTGAGAGCTCTCACTGTATCCCATATAAGATACAAATTCGGCCTACAATCTCTAAAGTCCATGATTAAATGGGAACCTTTGAATCTCTATCAAAAGTGTACTGACAAAGAGCATTTGCATCCTTTTGAAATACTAAAACGTAGGGATGAAATAAAGAAGGACTGGGTTGTGGATGTATGGAAAAGAGAGTGTCATGAGTGGTTGTCTATTCTTTGCCAATCTGAAGAAACCTTGATAATGAATGCTAATAAGGTAAAATTCTATTTACAGAGAAAGGATTCGATTGACACTCAGGATAAAAGATCATCATATCAAGCACCTTTAAATTTAACACTTGAACAGAGATCTTTGAACCAACTTCCAAGATATCTAGAAATATTTCCCAGTCCCAAACATCGAGATGTCTTCTTGAGATTGAGATTAAATATTCTGCCCACTATGGAGATGCTTAGTGTGAGAGGATTGACTCCTGAAATGACTCCCGTATGCAGATTCTGCCAAAAGAAGGAAAAATTAGAACCCCTAAAACATTTGGTGACAGAATGTGAATTTTTGCTGTCAACTTGACAGATGTATCTGAGTTAATTTATGAAAGGTTTGCAATAAACCAAACATATTAAATAAAAAAATAAAAAATAACATGCTGTTTCACATGTATATGCAACTAATTAAATGAGGTGCTAAGCATTATTAAAACACCTAATCAGCATCACATGTACTAGCGTTCTTCAGAAAGGCAGGAGTGTCAGAGCAGGAAAAAGGGTAACAGAGGAGCGCAAGAGAATGATAGAAGAAAAAGAGAGTGAAACGGGAGCAATTGGCATGAGGCAGGTAAATGTACACGAGGGTGAGCGAGTAACAGATCAAGAGTGACGCGTGATCAAGGTGATGAAACAAAGGATGGCGAAGGAGTGACAGATGAGAAATAGTGACAGGTGAGTAAGAGAGACAGAAGAGAATAGGTGATGGAGAAGGATGAAGGAAGGCAATCAAGTGGCACTGGGAGACACAGAGGACAACAGAAGACTTACATGGAAGGGCAGGAAAGATGGGCATATACAAGGAAGAAAGTAAGAAAGGATGACAGGCGAGGGCAAGATACTGACAGAGGAGAGCAAGGCAGCAGCCAGACACAGCAGGTTTTTAGTGATAGTGGTGAACATGTCCCTTTTTCAAACCATGCTGAAACCAATGCCTTCGGTTCCATGGCAATCGACTCTTGGTGTGGATGTGGCCTCAACCAGCTATGAAAAAGCTGAAGCCTCCTTCCTGCTCAGGGACTGCTTCAAACCCTGGAGATTAGAAACAGCCCGCTGCAAACAGACCAGGACCTGAGAGGTAGGTGCAATAGTAGAGCCGCTTCCAAAAAGACCGAACCCGACAGCCATGGCCATGCCTTGAGAGGCAAACCCTCGTAAGCGCCTAGAAACACTTGAATACAGGCGTGTTATAAATATCACACCACATGATCTCAGCACAAGAAACAACCCCCAATGCTCAGGCCAAGCTTTTGGAAACAAACACAGAAACAGCAGACACACAGGTCATACTTTAAGATATAACGGAAGGACTTCAGAAATTGCTTAGACAAAGGTGGCTTCCACAAATTGGGTGCTCAGTTGTCAGAAATTTTACAATAAGAAAAGAGGAGGACGAAAGAAACAATAACACAAGCACAATGCAAATCACCACATACGTGGGAAACATATGAACGTATCAATTAGCAGGGCAACAAAGTAGCTTTCTCAAAGCTCTGCCCAGCTTAAGCAGCCTGAATAGCTCTTACGTAATTGCTGCTGTTGTAACTGAGTGTTCATGATGTTCTAAATATGTACCTGTGATAGTTTGGCTGAGTGTAAGCTATCTCTGGCTAGACATAAACATTTCGGATACGTGCAACTTCCTTAAAGGGCAGACAGTGCAGCAGGCGGGAGACCTGTGACCAGGTGTGACGATGGTGCACCCATCATGGGGCCCTACCAAATAATTCTGGTGTGCATTGAAAGAAAATGTAATCTTTTGCAAAATTATCACAATAAGCAATTAAACAAATGGAGAGATCATCATATGGCAATCATGAACATGGCTGACTATCGAGGACTCATTGCTTATAACCAACCCTGCAAGAGCTAAACAAATGTTATATGACATAGACTGGATAAACACATTAGAAAAAAGTAAATCTTATAAGACATTCCAGAATTCCTGCCTATCCGTCAAGAAAAGAGATCAAATATCTAGATACCTCCAGAAATATCCTGAAATAAAATGCTCAGCAAAAATCATGAGAATGAGATTTGACTTGTGGCCAACAAGATCTGTCATGGCTGAACGTACCAAAGAGGAGTTCTACGATATTGCATGTAGATTTTGCAACAAAAAATGTGAAGCTGAAACGCTTAAACATTTGGTAGTTGAATGTCCAGCTTTTTATGCTACAAAATGATAATTATGGAAAATATTTCACTGCATATCAAAGTACATCGCATAATGATGCCTGGCTCAAAATAATCAATGCCAAACATGTCTCTCTGAATTTAGCAACAATTCGATTTCTAGATGGTTTGAATTTATGATAAATGACAAATCAGGATATCTGTTGCTCTACTTCCTTCACAGGTTACAGGAATTGATACCTTTAAAAATTATTCTATTCATTAACAATGTATAATAACAAAATTGTAATTAATCAGGATGTAAATATAGATGCATTGTGGCAGGATGAATTGTAGAAACATTGATATAATGAATGTGAAAGGTAAAACGTTTTAACCAAAACATATTTTAATTTAAAAAGAAAATGAAAAGAAAATCTTTTCGTTCTGCTTTCGGGAGGCCGCACAACAAGCATCAATGTTTAATATACCTTTAACTGTAGGGTGGACGGAACCAAGAAAGGAAGTCCGTCCAGAAGCAACATGTCCCCCAGATATGCCAATCGGCACCAGGCAAGTAAGTCACCTGCCTTTCCCTTTTTTATAAACTTGTTCATCAGCCTTGGCCTTCAAATTCCAACACCCACGGCCACAGAACAATCCCACTGCTGACAATATTGGCAATCACCTGCGCTACAAGCGACTGGAGCAGTGATGTGGGCCACAGCCAAGGCATTACATCTTAAAGTCTGGCTGTGGAGGCCTTCTTGCCATGGGTGGACTGGCCTATAAGGAACTCTGTAGATTTCCTGGTAGGCCTCTGCACCCTGGACCTCTTTTATGTGGTAACTTGTTTTATTTACAAATGTTCTCACAGGAAAAGAATTTGCTTTGATGAAAATGTGTAATATGGGGCCACTTTGAAAATGATTTCCAGGACCTCTTTTGGTTCTTAGTCCACCCCAGCCTAGTGCCACATCATAAATGGAAGAGGGGGAGGAGACAGGAGCAATAGTGGTGAGGCTCGTCTCCTGCTGAACAGGAATAGAAGAGCACATTTGCGCCTGCCTGTGCAGAATACTTTCTTCATTGAAGTGCAAGTGTTTGCATCTGGCACTGCTACACATTATGTTGGTATACATATGAAGACTAAATAAAAATATTAACTAAATCATTTATCAAATCAAAAGACACTGTACTTGTGTGAGGCTTGGTGGTGTGGTGTCCGAGTCGGTGGCGTCCCTAGGGCATGGCCAGGCGGGGCACTGGCCTCCCCTGCAAAATGCTAAGCCCCCTTTGTGCCCCTCGTCCCCGGGGACAGGTGAAGAACTGCTATGGGAGTGTTGCCAAGTCTGCTTAAACTGGGCTTGTTAACTTTGTAGCAAAGTCCATTCCATCTCCAGAACAGAGCTCCTTGACTGGCCTGCAGGCAGCCCTTCCCTTTATCGTGACATTAATGGCCTGCAGTTACACTCCTTTGTCTTATGTCTTATCTAATGGATTCTGTATTCCATCTGAGAGACTCCTCACCGCTGGCTTACCTAGTACGTGGGTGTACACTTACAAGATATTGAAAGTTACACAGGAAAGATTACTTTTTCAAAGTTAGTAATCAATTTAAGGTTGTTTTTAAAATTAGTTAGAAGGTTGTTATCGAATTGAGGGAATTTGCCTACGGATGTTGTTAGAAGAGGTAAAGGTTAGCTGGTTATTTTTACTGTTAGTATATATTTAAGAATATGGGCCTCATTACGACCCAGGCGTTAACCATGGCGCTATTAGCACCATGGTTGACGCCGGTAATTTACCGATTGTGCCATGGTGGATGGCAGAATTACCGCCCGTGTCCAAGGTTGGCTGGGCGGTAATTCCCCATTCACCATTGGCCCTTCCCCATTCCCATTTTTCCCCCCATAGGGCTCATGGGAATGGGGAGGCGAAAATTACGGTACCGCAAACTGCGGTACCGTAATTACCTCGAAAGTCCCTTTGCGGGTTCCTTCCTTAACGGCTGGTAATACCAGCTGTTAAGGTGGGGACCCGCAAAGGGACCTCGTAATTAGGTGGTAAGGGGTTAACAGGGCAGCCACCTTTTACGGCGCTGTTAACCCCTTACCGCCTGGGTCGTAATGAGGCCCTATGTGTGTTAAAATTGTGTACTTATGATGAACAAAAAAGTATATGTTGTATTTATCAAATGTTTAAAGAATTGTTTTAGAAAGATACCGCAAGAATGTTAGCTATTTTTGTAAAAAATTGAACGTTTAGTTTTTATGTTGATATTTTTTTAAACTAATTTCTTGATTTCTTTTTGTAAAGGTTTAAATAAACCAATAAAGAAATATTTTTAAAAAGTAATTAAGTCTACTACTTTAACATGGAACAATTGGATTGCTTTGTTCTTTAAATGTTGCAAAACAAGCTGGAGGTTTCTGACTACTGTAATCTTTACCCTAGTGACTTTACTACAACATTTTTTTTTGTGATAAGTTAGAAAAGTTCAGTTGTGTAAAAGGAAGGCTTTTTTCGGGCTTGCATTATTTTGCATTCTGCATCTTCCATTGTTCCTTTCAGGATGTGGAAAATAAAACTACAGCAATATTATTTTGGCTTAACATGTTTCACTATGGATTTACATATTGTGAGGTTACTTTAATTAGAGATATGTGTATTTTGCAAGTAAACTATTAGAACTCAAAGCTTCCAGTGACTAGGCATGAGAAGGCCATCCAGGCCTGTTTTTCCCTCTCTGGATTCTGGGACTTGAATTTTTTTCTATCGCATATAAAAGTTAGAAAAACTACACATCTCAAAATTACAAGCATAAACAGGACTGTGTTGCCCTCTCACGCATGGCCTGGGAAACCTTAGAATTTTGCTCTATCAGGCAGTATTATTGTTGGCTTGGAAATCCAGAATGTACATATTTGTAGCAAGTTCAATTTAAGGGCCCCAATTCATGGAATTTCACGCAGAAATTGTGCAAGGGCTGCGCACTGAGAAGGACACTGCGCGAGCCTGCATGCTGAAAGAGAAATGCGTCCAACATGTAAAGAACACCCATGACACGCCCACATGCAAAGCAGGAAAATGCCAGATCAGCTACCTTTGCACGGTGCCGTAGGTGCGTTTACATGCACCCCTCAAACATTTCCTGGGGTCCCTCGTAATCAGTCCTGCAACTGGGGGAGCATGCTGGGGTCCCCCGTAACTGTGTCCGGCACCCCGACAACATGCATATGAATAATCGTAAATTGCCAATAACTCAGGAAATGTATGTGCAAACCCATGTAAAACATTCCTGTACGCCACTACACAGCATACTCGCACCTCCTACGTCACATAGAAACCCTGATTGAGTAAACACACCCCGAAATATGAGAAGCGATCCCACCTGCACACTGAAAATCCTATGCGCAAGTGTACTTACACAAATACTTTGGGTGGCAGATCCTATGAAGGACTTGCATGGGCATTTCCCAACCGAGACGTTGTGTGATCGATTGCATGAATACATCTCTTGCCGTGCAATAGTGGGCGTGCAAGGGACTGCCTGAAGGCCATCTCTCAGAACGCCCACTTCTTTGCAAGTTAGCCCCCAATTCTGGTGTTTCCACCTTTTCCCAGCTCTCTGCGCAGGTCTTGCCCACCCTCTGCTTGGAGCTTCGTGCAAGGCCCTCGACAGCTTGCACAGGCCCATCATGCCAGCGTGAAATCCATGTAAGCCAGGAAACGTGCCACACATTTAATTCCATAAATCGACAAAAAGGGTTTGGTGTGCAGATTGGGCACAAGTACCCTATTTTCTGTACAATACTTTTCATGAATCAGCCCCTGTATGTTCAAAAGCCTAAACTGTAGATTGGGTTAAAATCCCAGTTTTACTGTTTAACCAAACTGTGTGATCCTGGCCAAATAATGTAATCTCTTCATGTATAGATGACTGACCTCAGCATGTCCAACAATTATTTCATCCTCTATTGCTGCCAGTCGCCAAAAAGACATGGGCCATCCATAGTATGGCCGCACAGGAGAATGAGTGAAACATTTTGCTAAGCTTTGTTATGCTATGTTATTGAGTTTTCTATCGTACACAGTCCACCATTTTCACGGATGAGTGGATTTTCAGGATCTTCAAGAAGTGGGGTAGGAGACTAATGCAGAAGCAGGACAAAGCTGCTTTGTTGCAATGTTGATGTGTGCATGATCTGAAAAGGTAGAATTCTCTTTGGTGTGTATGTTTTATATATTTTGATAGTTTTGTGGAGCAGTGGTTAATGTGTGTTCCAGGTTGGTAACTTAAATAGTTTTTGTGATTGTTTTGTCTGTCCTTGTGGTGTTTAAGGATTGTGGGCAGCTGTATTGGTGTATCTGTGGTAGGCTAGTGTGCTATTTATTGAATTTCTTTGGGTGGTATCCATTGTATTGTCTAATCCGTATTGACTCAATGAGGAGTTGTATGTGAAGATCTCTTGTTTGTTAGGGGGTTCTCGAATGATTTTCAGGTAGTTACTGTTACCATACATTGCTCAAAAAACCACCCGATAAGAACTGGGAGCAACCTTTTTCACTTTGGAAAAATCACAATTATTTTGTTTGTTTATATCAATGGAAAATATTTTTATGGGGCTTAGGCTCTGGTGTTGTGGTGGAAAGGATGTCAGGTTTGGTGCTTGTGTTCAGGCCTCTGGCTGTTGAGGAGACAGTATTCCTGGTATGGGGCAGTGGTGGGGCAATAGAATGGTAGGTGTGCGGCCTGGGCTTTGCTCTTGTGGAGGCAGGATGCCATGTACGGGCCTGGACTGTGGTGGTGAGGAGTCAGGATGCCAGGTATGGGGCTTGCGTTCTGGCCTCTGGCTGTTGAGAAGAAAGGATGCCAGATATGGGGCTTGGGTACTAGGTGATGGATGGAAGGATGCCAGGTATGGGACTTGGGCTCTGCAAGTTAGCGGGGAGGCAGGATGCCAAGTAAGGCGCTTGCGGTCTGGCCTCTGGCTGTTGAGGAGGCAGTATTTCAGGTATTGGGCTTGGGTTCTGGTGGTGGGGCAGCAGAATGACAGATATGGGGCCTGTGCTGTGCTCTTGGGGAGATGCCATGTACGGCCTGGACTATGGTGGTGGGGAGGCAGGGTGGCAGGTATGAGGCTTGCGTTCTGGCCTCTTGCTGTTAAGGCAGGGCACCAGGTATGGGGTTTGGGCTCTAGGTGCTGGGGGGAAGGATGCTACATATGGGAATGGGCTCTGGTGGTGGGGATGCAGGATGCCAAATATGGGGCTTGTGTTATGGCCTCTGGCTGTTGAAGGGGCAGGAGTCCAGGTATGAGGCCTGGGCTATGGGAGTGGGGAGGCACAATGATGGGAATGGGCCTTTGCCCTGGGTAATGGTGGTGTCCAATCGACCAGGTATGGGGCCTGGGCTGTGGTGGTGGCAAAGTAGGATGCCAGGTATGGGGCCTGGGTTCTGGTGGTAGAGAGGCAGGATACCAGGTATGGGCCTCGGCTCTGGTGGGGTGGAGGCAGGATGCCAGGTATAGGGCCTGGGTTCAGGATGGTGGGGGAAGCATGCCAGGTGTGGGGCCCACATCAGTTTGGGAAAGTATACTAATAGCCCTTTTATGGGTGCCATCCTACTTTTGCCTATGGCCCCTTTTTTCGCCACCCCTAAATTTGATTCCTTTTGACGCCACTGGTCTGAGTTTATACAACAGCACATTATAAAATGAAGTCTCTTTAGTATCCCTGTCCTGCTCATAGCCACACCTTGTACGATATTAAATGTTGGCATGAGGGGTCACTGCTGATAGGCCAGGGGCTCCAAAACAAAACCCTGTTGTAGCAGTTGATACCCCTGGCCACCCTTAATTGATGCCCATGGAGTGCCTCATCCCTGGAAGTACATAGCCTCACCTTATGGCAAATGTATAAATGTTCATTAAAGTCCTTACAATAAGAGATTTTTCATCACACAGTCCTATCAAACTAACCAAAATCTGCCTTCATTATGCTGTGTATCCCTTAAAAATCAAAATGTTGCAACATTTATATTTTCATTGCATTGCACCATGACAATTACTGATAACGAATGTACAGAGGAAGGGTTTGGGAAAAATAAAAAAGATGGGGACTACCAGAGATTCTGCTGGCAATAATCATATACCTATATGAAAATATGAGCATACAAGTCAGGCTCTATATGCAAGGAAACCTATCCAGTGAGATTCATATTTACAGGAGTGTGAGGCAAGGTTGCATGATAGCAGCATGTCTCTTTAATTTGTACCTTGCAGATCTGGGGTATCTCTATCAGCTCCTGCTCTGGCTAGTCCCAAAACAGGTTCATGTAAGATTAATTGGATAGCCTATGTGGACGATATAGTCTTTTTAGACTATACTCTGGTAGGCCTAAAACGATTGATCACAGCCTTTGAGAAATATGCAAAAACAAATGCACCAGTAGTAAATTCTGATAAAACAACTATTACAATCTTTTGTAGTCCATTAAAAAAGATTCCAAAATGTACCTAGAGGCTAGGTACCTTGATTCTCCCAGTGACAAAAGAGGTGAAATATCTAGGTTTCCAGCTAGGATCATTCCTTTAATTAAAAAAGTTAGAAGAGGAACTAGAAACTAAGGTATCTCAACTAACGAGTCATATGAACAAGATCAGGCATAAATACTGTAGCTTTTCAATGTAACCTCTTATTAAATTCTACAAGGGAAAAGTTATCCTGATAATTCTGTATGGTATGGAGTCCAACCTTTTTAAACGTGGAGTGAATTGGGTATGTATGGAGGGGCAAAAATCACTAACGGGTGCCTAATATTCAAATCAACATGGTTTGCCCTGACAATTAGTTGTTAACACGAGGGGAGGGCTAACACATCTGTACAACAATGCATTGCAACAAGGACATTATTCTTAGCAATCTTATTCTCTTCTCCTTATCGGTCACTCTCTATCATTCATACTTTAAAATTGGAGAGAGAGGAATTGTGACGTAGTACAACTCTTTAATCCTGGTATAATTCAATTTTAATGACATATAGACAGTGTGAACATCTCCCTAAAATCTCTAAAAGGCTAAAAGAATGTAGTGTTTGATGTAACATCCACGTCATGTAATTGCGAAGACAAAAGGACATCTGCTCTCTTGAAGAGTGTCCTTTGTAGAACAAAGGAAACAATACACCATCTTTCTTCCTCTCTTATTCTATCCACTTTTAGATAATTCAAAAAAGGTAGCAGGTGCTCCTCTCCAGAAAGAACATGGCATACCTGTTCTGCGATGAACGTTTGCAGCACACGCTTTTTGCTCACTGTACCTTTCACAGATGGGAAATATCCATTTGCATATCAGTCTTTGTCCTGCCCACATGAGCAGTCCAGCACCGAAATGCTATGGCAATTCCTCTCTGAACAAGAGTACCAACAACAACCCCAATACTTATATGCAAATGGATATTTCCCATCTGTGAAAGGTACAGTTAGCAAAAAACCCAGAAACTAGGCCTTGGAGACCAGAGGAGGCCCAAGTTTGCCAATCAAACTCATGCCGTGGGAGGAGACATGTGCGGCCATGATAGGGGCCAAATCCATCAAAGGGGTTGGAGAAATGGAGTGTGGTGAGACGTCATCCGCTGATGGAGGTGATTGGCCAAAGTAAATACTGCTAACCCAAATGGAATGAAAGTCACTGCTAAGGTCTTGCCAAGGAACCACGGCGTGGTTGGCCACACACACCCCCCCGGTAAATCATGCCGAAGCAGGTGCAAGGGCGTAACGTATATGACACACACCACCAAAGTTGCTCATTCCATGAGGCACACAGGGTAGTTCATGTAAACAGTGTGCATGTCAGACAGCACAGTACCCGGCCAACATGAGTGACACTGACATATGCATGCATTTACCAGCCAAGTATGGAATGACGTGCCGTTTCCTACACAAATGCTGATTACCCACAATTATCTGAATGTGCTATCATAGCCATGTATGAATGCTGGCTCTCCAAACATCACTCATGCCGTTCCTCTCTTCCACCCCCACAGGCAGTGAGCATGACAGTGAGGAGCAGGAGAGCAACCATCCCAGCACTTCCAGGGCCCAAGCCAGAGGCCGCCATCTCCCAGTGACAAAGAATACACCTGGACGTACACCACCAGCTCCAGCAAGGCCTGTGAAGGGTGCACTACCCCATCCCCACCCCACC
This sequence comes from Ambystoma mexicanum, assembly GCF_040938575.1. NCBI lineage: Eukaryota > Metazoa > Chordata > Amphibia > Caudata > Ambystomatidae > Ambystoma > Ambystoma mexicanum. The sequence goes on from NC_090931.1 coordinate 714,774,433, forward strand.
CTGCACTGGCTGCAGACACATGCCCAACGCCAAGGTCCGAGGAGTCGAGTGTGGCTGGGGAGGTGGCAGCACAGCCCCCCTCGAAGTTGTGGAAAGCCCCAATGCCATCTGGAGAGCGACTGAAGACGACACATTGGAAGTCGTGCCCACCCCTGAAGCATACTCAAACCCCCAGGTATCCCTTAGTGACTCGGGTGAGACTGACACACAGGAGCAGTCTGGCCAAGGACCAACACTGGGACATGGCAGTCCTGTGTACAGTTCCCTTGAGGAAGCGCCGGCAGGACATGTCAGCCCGATTCCCGGCAGGGCCGCTGCTCCATCCGCCGATGCACAGCGGGCTGACCGGCTCAGTGCCCTGATCACAGAATTTGTGCAGGACAATCGGCAGGCCAGGGAGGAGTGGCGTTCTGAATTGAGAGCACTGGGCCAGTCCATAACAGAAAGCACCAATCAGTTCTGCGAGGTGCTCAGCCGCATAGCCGATGCTCTGGAGGCTGCTCATCCTGGCCAACAGCCTCAGCATGAGGAAACACCTTCAACAAGCAACTCCACCCAGACCAGCCCACTCCGTCGGTCGCTCTGTGCGCTGTGCCCCCGGGACATGCCTCCCCCTGGCTCAGGGAGCGCAGAGTGACATTACTGCCAGCCACATGTGGGCTACGTGGACCCTATGGGACTAGTGTGGGGTTATTGTGGTGGGAGGTGGAGGGGGGTGAGGGTGTGTTGCGGAGTTGTGAGGGAGGGGGTGAGGGTGTGTTGGGGAGTTGTGTGGGAGGCGGGGGGGGTGAGGGTGTGTTGGGGAGTTGTGGGGGAGGGGCAGGAGGGGGTGGGTGGTGGAGCGTTTGTTTTTCACGTTGATATTTCTACATTCAATACACCGGTTGTTCATCAAAACAATTACCAGAATGGACATTCATCATTGCTCATGTGTCATTTATTCTTGCACAGTGCATAATGTACACGAATCCCCACACTCAGTGCCCTATGACTTAACAATATGTCACCCTCTGCTGACTTGTGGGTCAGAAATATTGTTCAATCAAAGACTGCCGCACGGCACGTCCCTCCTTTACATCGGCAATGTGATGATGTCCTGTCACATCTTCCTCCTCCCCTTCATGATCATCAGGTGGTAGCAGTTCCATGTCAGGGGGCAGGGGCATGTTCCGACGGATACACATATTGTGCAACCTTACACATGCCATGATGATCTTGGCCACCTTCTCATGGCTGTAGAGGAGAGCCCCACCCGACCGGCTGAGGCAGCAAAATCGTGCCTTCAACAGGCCAAAGATCTGCTCTATCACCACACGTGTACGGGTATGGGAACGATTGCAGTCCTTCTCGTGCCTGGTCTGTGAGTTTCGGACAGGGGTCATGAGCCATGGCTTCAAGGGATAGCCACAATCACCTCATGAGAGTGGAATAATGGTAAGTGATTGCACAATCATGTAGGACAAATGTACTTGTCTCACACGGAAGAAGGTAATTTGTGCACACACGCACATGTCCCTGTATGCATTGACCCCATTTATGGCCCCGCTATGTGCCCTGTGCAATGGAATAATGGTGTGGGTTGCATCTTCAAGATGGGTCATGGTGTGCACTGAGGTCAACATTCCTGCCCAGGTGGAGTATGCATCCCCCCTTTTCCCACCCAGGTGGAGTGTGCAGCCACCCACCTCACAACCCCAAGGCACTGCCATGGCCCAGTCAGGCAACTCAGCAAGCAGCCAGGCACGTCGTCCAGCATGTCGCTCCATGTACCATGGTGGCGTGGAGTTCCGCAGTACCAGAGAGTCATGAGTTGATCCTGGATATCGGGCACAGCAATGTGTGATGAGCTTGCTGGCGTCGCATACCATCTGCACATTGATGGAGTGGTATTGCTTGCGGTTGCGATACGCCACCTCCATGGCATGCGGGACCACTAACTCCAAGTGGGTGAAGTCGATGGCGCCTACACAATTTGGCATGCCTGCTATTGCATGGAAGGCAACTTTTGTATCGAATATCTCCTGCGGAGTCCCTGGTAGGGAAATGTAGTCCCTTGTGTGCTTGAGAAGGGCATCCAGCACTCGGTTCAGTATCTGGGAAAATAAGGGTTGTGATATGCCATGCATGTGCCCTACTGTGTGCTGGTAGGTGCCTGTGGCAAGGAAGTGGAGCACAGACACAACCTTCAGTAGAGGGGGGATGGCGGTGCTTATTTCTATGAGGCTCACTATGTCGTTGTGTATCAGGTCCACCATGGTGGTGATGGTGTCACGGTCGAGCCGGTACAGGGTGTGGATCTGATGTGAGGGATTGGGGGCTGCCGGCGTGGTAACGGTGGCTGCACTGGTGGGGCATGCTGGGCCTGTCTCACCCTCCTTCTCCTCCTGCGTCTCCTCTGTGGTGGCGGCTGTTGTTGTTGTTGTTGTTGATGTTGTTGTTGAGGCATTGTAAGCAGGGTCTCCAGCTCCAGTAATGCTACTACTATTGGTATCATCTTGGTGTGGGGGGGTGTGGTATGTGGGTGTGATCCTTTTGTACGGGCCCTCACTCCATTGCCTACACCTGTGCTGATTGTGTGCACCTGTGGCACTTGAAAACACTGCTCAGTGTTCTTAACACCTTCTCGGAGATGCTGGTATTTACACCATGGCAGTAAGGCCTTTTTCGGCCTTCAGGAGGCCGTTATTTGCATGTATGCATTACTTGTGATCAGCTACGGTTTACAGAATGCCGCTAATGCCGGCATGGTGTGTTGCGTGCGTGCGCCTATACCGCTATTTACAGCATCGTAAACTATGATGCCATTAATAGCGGTCTGGTAGGTCAGAATAGCCCGTAGTGGTAAACGATGCCGGTAATTGTTTACCGGCATCGTTTTTCCCTTACCTCCAACCTCGGAATGACCACCGATGTCTCCCAGGCTATATATGTTCTGCTCATTTCTGTATTTCAGAGAACAGCAGGAAAAGTGTTTTGCAACTTTGGAGACAAGAAAGCAGCCATTCACTAACTCACTTGTTGACCCCTCTACTCACTCATTTCCACACTTGTAGGGGACAACATTGAAATGAAGAATACCAGAATCTAAAGTGAGAGGTTGTGTAAGGGTCCCTTGCTTCATTCACATGTATTTTTTTCAACTATCACAAAAAAGTGCACCTGTAACATGCAGGTAGTTACCTTCCTAGCTATGAGACAGAACCAGATAAATGATGCTGATTTTCCTTACAAACTTTGAATCAATATCGGAACTGCAAAGGCAAAGATGTGAGTGAGCGCAAGTTCTGGGTCCTGCTGAAGTACTGTACTCACAGCAAGAAATGCAGAAACCCCCTTCTTCAAAATAAAACCTTCTTCTTTCACCTGAAAAATTGTATCTTACTACAGTGCAACAAATAGGACATTTGGAGTCTGTGAAATGCAATGCCAAATTGCATCTAATTAATAATAATACCATTCCCAGCAAACAGAAACCCAAAGAATCTACACCCGTTCTTACATTATCCAAAAAACAGTGTTGCTATTTCAAGAGGGCTTAATCTATATACCTGTAATTTCTTTAACCAAAATGTTGTTATGTGTTTTCAAATGAAGCTTCACAGTGTACAAACATTTAATTTCATAAAGAGTTGCCTGTAATTTCAAATAAGCATCATATTACGAAAGGCTTTGCTTTACCTTGTCATAATCACATTTCAAACAGCAAAGATAATGTTGAATGAAAATTATGAATTTTTTTCTCCAACAGCAATCAAAACTAAGAGAATCATCCATTCAAGAGTACAATACCATGATGCACGTATAAAAGCCTATTGTAAAGTTATTTAGTGTTAGAGTTAGATGTAAGACTTTAAACTGGGAATACAATACTGTTGAAATCTTCATGGCTAGCATGGTATTCCAATGTAGTTTTCCTAATGCAATTTTTGCAGGGAACCTGACAAAAAGCTAATGTTACATATATTCCTGATGGGGAAGTTCTCCTTGGAGATTTGCTTGGTCATCTGGAAATAAACAGACTTATTTATCTTTCACAAAAGAAACACATTCAAATCATCATGACAAAGATCCATCTGTTCAAAGCCTCTGGCTAATGAAATGGCTCACCCACATGGGCTCATCGCAAGAGAAATATTTATAAATAAATTACATTTACACATTCCAAATAGGTCTCACAATTGTCCATGGACTGATAAGAATCTGGACTGATAACATGACATGAGGCTCTTCTTTCCAGGTATGGGCTTCAAAAGTCTGCAATACATTTAAGCGCACACCTTTTGAGATTAGCTCTCACCACAAAATCAATAAGGTGCCGTCCTAATGTAAACTCAAATAAAAGAGCCTTGTCAGCTAACCACATTAATCATTGACTGAAGGCTTCACAAAAGAGCATTTGAGAGCTGTTCACATGGTTTATTGTTCTGTCAAAAATCAGAAATAAAGTGGCCATTGGTAGTTAGCATTATGATTTAGAGCCAAGAGAAAATATATCCTGAAACTGTTAGAGTCCCCTCTTTGACTAGAGTATAAACACAATATCTGTAGAATTCTTAATAATGAATACAATTATAAATATTAGTAACTAAGTTATATTTCATTGCACAAATTCATGTCTCATGTCTGTTTGTGATGGTCATGGGATTGTAGAAATGTGTATTTGATCAATGTGTCATGTTGGTACGATGAGATATGGGAACACACGTGATTCTCAGTTCAAAGTGTACAGCCCCACCCTGTCACATATGCAGAAATGTGATTAGACTACTTAAATGAAGGGCTGCCTTCTGTAAAAGTGTCCTCCTGTTGGTCAAGCCAATGGAAAGACTTGACCAATCACAAAATGTGAGGCCACAATGACATAGTGTGAGAATATTACACATTTTATAAGCAGAAACACCTAGGGAATTTGGTAGCACTGAGATAGTGAAAACTGCAGAAAATGGGCACTCCTGTTCCAGATGGATGAGTGCTGAGTTTGGACAATGGGCCTCATTACGACCCTGGCGTTAACCATGGCGCTAATAGCACCATGGTTGACGCTGGTATTTTACCAACTCCGCCATGGTGAATGGTGGAATTACCGCCCCATTCCAAGTTTGGCGGGGTGGTAATTCCCCATTCAACATTGGCCCTTCCCCATTCCCATTTTTGCCCCCACAGGGCTCAATGGGAATGGGGAAGGCGGTGATTACGGTACCGCAAATTGCTGTACCGTAACTACTTCGAAAGTCCCTTTGCGGGTTCCTTCCTTAACGGCTGGTAAAACCAGCCGTTAAGGTCGGGACCCGCAAAGGGACTTCGTAATTAGGCGATAAGGGTTTAACGGCACCAACACCTTTTACGGTGCCGTTAACCCCTTACAACCTGGGTCGTAATGAGGCCCAATATCTGAAGGTTAAGGGGATTTATCAATGAGGATGCCTGAAGCTGATTTTATCTGAGGCAGATCTAGTTTCCTAGAAGGAGAAAGAGACCGGAATTGCATCAAAACATACAGGTCCTTGCTAGCTCTGTACCTTAAAGAATGAGGCAAAAGAGAGTATGAAAAGTCCCCAAATGCAATTATGTATAGGCCCACAAGAACAATTTCTCTGCTAAGCTACTGGAGTGTGTGTACTGGGCGGAAATGCAACTAAGAGGGAGTACATGCCAAATAGAATGCTTTTAAATTTTAGTGTGAAACGCAACATTGCTTTCTCAATATATTTAAAACCAAGGTGAAATCTGATTTATTTTACAACACAAAGCATATTCCTATGCATCGCATGCCGTGGCTGATAAATGATTACCAACAGAATGTGAATAGGATGCCGTAGCCTCTCAGTATGAAATATATACTGATTTCACTGAACTCCAAGCCAAATGAGATAACATTTAATTAAGAACAAGTAGCATTTTATGGCTTTCTGTATTGTGTGCACAATGTAAAAACAGATACCATTCCTCAGCCCCAGGAGTGCAGCATTTTGTAATTCATAGCTAAATTAATTGAATCCTCTTTTTATCAAAGGTGTAGTGAGAGACTGGGGTATCATCCTATGTGCAAGGCATAGGTGCTGTTACAGATGATCCAAGACTTACTCCAAGTCTCACGGACAGTTAAACTACTTAACTATTAAAAACATTTATCATAATAGTAATTTCCATGCACCTAAGATGAGCATACTCGTCCTTAGCACTTAAGGGGTTACGTGTGTTATGTATTTTTCTGTGCACCCTAGAGCAATTGCTCTCTCCTGCATTATGCTAACAGTGGTGTCTGAAATGCTGGCTGTCTAACCTCCCTCAGGGACTTTCTAAATGCCTCTACTATATCATGTTGTTATTGTTCCACATGGGATTTAGGTGTGTCTTTCAGATACCCTGTAAGATTTGATATTGCCTTTCATGCTCACTCTCGCCTCTCCCCTATCTTTCCTTCTCTCTAGAATCTATCTCCACTCCTCCCACCTCTTTCTCCTGTCCCTCCGATGTGTGTCACACAACCTAATCCTTGCCCGACCCTTTGCTGTTTCTCCTCCCTATGTCTTACTACTGCTCCCTCCTTCACACTCATACCATGCCCCCTCTGTCCTCCTACTTCTAACTCAACACTGCTTCTCCTTCCTCTACACTACTCTCCCTCCTCCACACCACTAGTATTTCCTCCTCTCCACTTCTATTCTTTCCTCTACATTACTACTACTCCATCCTCTACCCTATGACTACACCCTCCTCCACACTGCGCTCATTCCTTCAACCCCTATGCACACACCCTCCTTTCACCCCATAACATTCTCTTTACAGAATCTCCTTAACTTAAACTACCACTCTACTCACTAGCCACACAAACATGCACATTCACTCTGTAGAACCACTCCTAGGCCAACACCTTACCTTCTCCATGAGTCTCCTCGAGAAAACCACTGCTTCCTCCTTCCTCCTTCCTCCTGCTGGTCTCTTGATCATCCTCCACCTCCAATTCTAATCTCACCCAAACAACACAAACCTCCTGTTTCTGGGTTATTTGCTTATGTCCCGGTTTATAGTCATATAATTGAATGTCAAAATGTCGAAAGTCATAATCTCGAAAACAAAAAAAGTCACATTTTTTTTTAATTACATTTTTTATTCGAAATGTGGGGGTTCCCCCCCAAACCGCCTTTTTAAAAAATGTTTTTGTTTTACCCATTTTTTTTATTCCCGGACCCCCCCCAAAAAAATATGTAAATAAAAAAATTAAAAATTTGACTTTTTTTTCTCGACATTATTGTTTTCGAGATTTTGACTGCACACCTTATGTCCCCCCTGTCTCTTCCAAGATTGGCCCCTCTCCCTAGCCAATCTTGCTTGTTCTTTCCTCCACAGGGCCTGTGTGTAGGCTGCCATGTTTCAAATACAGGCCTATGCCCTACCCACTTTTCCCACTTGGGCTCTCTGTGTACCATGCCTAGCAGCCTTGAAAGGTCAATGTCTATGTTCATTCTCCGGGACCCCTCTAGAGGGTTTTCACCAATAAATATATTTAAGGCAACCAGGTTCTGCTCCTTATTGGTTCCCTGATGTTCCAGCGGACTTGTGTGCTCATGCATGGGCTTGCATCTGGGTCAGGCAATTCTGCAACCCTCTGGCACGTAGGGACGCAACTTCTCTCTCTTTGAATCGCACTGTACAAGTACAAGTTTCTAGTTTTCTCTTGGCAGCTTTTTCTCACTCCGTGACCCAGTTCTTCCGTCTCCTGGAGCTCATTGCTCCTCTGTTGGCGATGCACTCATGTCACTGACTGCAGGTATTATGCAATGTAGAGAAAGAGACAGGCAAGTATCTGTCCAGAGTATGGCATCACCAAAAAGCAGTTTACACAGAAGCATTTTGTCACGATGGAGGGGGACAGGAAGGCCTTTTCCAACTCAGAGTTAATACTGACTCTGCCCTTTTCCCTAGCCCTAGCCCTTCCCTCTTTAGCTTTGAAGGGCTTTTATCATCTCTTGACAAGACTTGTCATACAGCCCAACAGTGGATAAATAATAAAGACCAGTGAAGGCCTAGTCATTTAAAAGAGACATACTGGGACGCAAGTGAGTTTAGCTGCGGCATTTCGATACAAAAGATGTCATTTGAAGTGGACAATAATCATCCAAGAAAATTGGAGGGATAAATGTTGTCCTTTCAGAAAATCAGAACATGATCTAGTGTAGATAAATCATCATTCTGGGAATTCTAAACTGATAGAAAATATTACTGGAGCTAGTATTTAATTTAAATGCAGATGCTAGGTACCAATCACACCACACAACACATAGGAACACATTAATAATGTGAATATAAGTGTATTTTTCTGTGTAACCTGTCTCTGATACCAATACTTTATTTTGATATTGGATCAAATACATTTTTTGTAAATTTATGGGAGACAGTTGAACACAGTGTCTGATAAGCAGCAAAGTGATTGACTGAATTAAGTGTGCTATTTAGAATTTGCAGTGCATTTTTCAGAATTAGAAATATTTAGGAATGTATATAGTTGACTCATGGTGTGACTGCATGCTTGGATTAGACCTCTGAGAAAATGTCAAAGCCAGGTTTATTTTATTTTTGCAAAAATGCTGCCTATGTCTGTACATAAAATCCCAGTACCATCTGAGGTTAGTGAGGCTAGTGAAGCCTTATGTGTCCTCCAAAAAATTGAGAAACCCTTGTAAGAGCGACTATTCTGCCCTACCTGGACTACTACAATGCTCTTCTTAGCAGGGCGTGTAAACTCCCTCTACAGAAACTGCAAGTTCTCCAAAACAACGCACTATGGATTGTTAAAAATGTCCCTAAAAAAGACCATAGGCCTCATTACAATGTTGCCGGTCCTGAAACAAGAGTGCCAGTGAGCTCCCCTGCACCCTTGTTTCCGGACCGGCAAACTATGTGTTCGCCTTCCGTGGTCACTGTGCCCGACAGGTCTGACCTTGCCGGGCATATAGGTCATGGTAGCCAAACCTTTCACAGAAGTTCTGGCACCATTAGCAACGGTGCCGGTGCTTCCATGTCCCCACTTCCATAGAGTCCCATTGGACACTCTGGGAATGGGGACTTACAATTTACCTGAGCCTGACTACCTGGGCCACCGGACTTGTAATAGACCTGTGGCACTGGGAAGTCAGGCGCTGGTAGATTATTACGGGTCCGACGGCAACACGCTGTTAGCTCTGGCAGGGTTACTGCCACACCCGTAATGAGGCCCCATATCTCAGAGCATAGGACATCTCTTCATTAGTTACCCATACCTTAAGAATTCAGTTGAAGCTAAGCATCATGGTCCACCAATGTCTATTTGGTGCAGCTCTGTCCTATCTCAAGTTGAGCCTTACCCAACTACAGGAGACCAGATCGACCTCATCCTCCAATACCTTCAGATTAATCTGCCTCAGATCTAAAAGAGCAACAAGTAGTGGCCGCTCTTTCCCAGTGCATGCCTCCACAACTTGGAACTCTCTCCCTGAGGATCATCGCGTGGAGAGAAACTTTTTGGTGTTCCGTAAGAGACTGAAGACTCTCCTGTTCACCTGATATCTTGGTCTGTTATGACCCCCCCTACCGCACAAACCTGTGATTTATTTGTATGTGTTCTGTTGTTCTTATGTAGTTGAATGTCTTTTGGTGAGCTTTGATGCCTGTGGGCTTAGTCGCGTTACAAATTTAAAGTAAAGTACATTTTAAATATATTTTGGTGGATGCCTCAGCATCAAGTTAGAGGAATTGATTTCACTTTAATAAAACAAAATATTAATTCCTAATTCAGCATTTCTTGTGCCTGAATTGCAGTGTGGGATTGTTCACCAGGAGGCGTTAAATTAGTGAATGCACTTTGGCGATTTTTACAATTGAATCCACAAAAGATCCTACACACTCATCGGTCAACTCACTCATCCATCTTTCTACTGATAGATATATCCACTTAACCACCCACCCACCCACAAACTCTTTCACTGTTACTGCACCATCTCTCTCTCTCTCTCTCTCTCTCTCGCCTCTCACTCTCCCTCTCTCTCTCTCTCTCTCTCTCTCTCTCTCTCCATCCTCTCCCTGTCTTTCTTTCTCTCTCTCACTCACACACAGTCACACACAAACACATGCACACATTCCCTTATAATGGGACACCAGCAGTACTTCTCTGCAAGACCACAGTTCATGACCACACTCAATCATACAGAATATTTTTAACAGGTTGCATGGCTTGGATATTATTAGTCTTAGTAGTCATGAGAAATGCTGTGAACCCTGCTGGTATACATCATACAAAGTAGATACCACCTGCTCAAACATGTAAACATTGAATTCATAGTATGCACAGGCGGTCGTTTGTCTCCCTGCAAAAAGATCCAACAATTAGTGACATGACTTTAATATCTTATAAGAGACCAGGTGACACCTTCTGGGCTATCCATTTTAAAGAAGAGCAGTCCTGCTATTAGGGTGTGTTTCATGACTTACCTTTTCCCTACCTGCTCTGCTCAGTATGCATGTGATTCCATGAGTGCCTGGAAGATGAATGTTGTGTGAATGTTCTCTGCTGGGTGTTCTCTGGATGACAATTGATAAGAGGCTGGCTCAGAAAGAGTGTGTTGCCGGTGGATGTGTCCTGATGTGTCCATATGTACCTGAGTCGTGTGAACAGTAACCTGATCTATGTAACCTGTAACCTAAGTAAAGAGGTTTAATTCTGTACATGGGACTCTGAGTCATCTGTCAAGAAAGGTGCTTTTCAACAATGGGGCACTGCCCGTTGTGTGTACAGCAAGTGTGCATTCGATCCTCCTGGCACTGTGCTGTCAATCTAGAATTCTGCTAAGAAGGTATAACATCTTCTCATGCCTCCACTGTATGCATCATAATTTCTCAGGGGGGGTAAAGAGTAAGATGAATCATCAAACTGGAGGCAGTCTATGCTGAATTTACCAACTTGAACCAGTATTCTGCACCCGCACACTTTGGAAAACCATGCCAGCTACACATCTTGGTACGCCGTACACACATTTTGTCTACTTAAACAAGCCATGCCTATATAGTTTGAAAATGATTGATGATTTGAGTGCAGTAATCATAATTACAACCACATCTCTGGGTTGCAGGTCCAACAATGTAGTTGCTAAACCCCTTTCCTTTTCTTATTTGCTCTATTTAATACATAAACTGTTATGACACAAAAACAGAGGGGAATACGACTTACATCCTGCTGTGAGTCTCTGGGTCTTCCCATCAATGCATTTATTTTTTTATTTGTACTTATTGGCTTTTTATAATGCGCCGATGTACAATGTTTTTTGAGGTGCAACTCCATGCGTATGCATCTCTACGACATTGATAATAAGATATTTAACAAAATCGAATTCCATTTTCTCATGTACTGGTTTGACCACCCATTTAATATAGGACATTAAAGAATGCCTATAAACCACACATGCCCTTTACAGTAGATCCTACTTCACAATTCATCCAGCAGAAAATAAGCCACCGCAAATACAGGCTCCCCCCACAAAATGCATGTGATATGCTGATAGCAAGATGCCAGATACTGCTTTTTATCTGTCAAACAAAGGCAGCCTAGCTCTTATCTATCAGAATTTCAAGGGAGGCGTAATTTTGGAAAATTGTGTTGAAGGGAATTATTTTAAGGTTAAACCAAACAGGTGCAATCTCGGGAACTTGAATATGGAAGATCACTGACTGAAATAGAAAATAAATCCAGTATGCCTGCCTCACAACTGACAAACATAATCCTCAAATGTTGGAATGTACAGCACACCCTGAAAGCGGAGGATTGCTTACAAGAATTGCACAGACAGGCATACTGAAAAAATATTGTGACATGTAAATTTCAGATTAATGTAAAATATGTATTACATTTTGCCTTAACCCCCTAAGTGCCAAGGACGAGTATGCATAGACTGGCATAATTGCCTGTAGCACCTTGTACTACCCTCAATTTCTAGCGCTCCCACGTAGCACCGTTGTATGGTTCTTCTCGCTTTCATGCATACATATGTTTTCGCCCATGGGCAAAACAAATACCGTGTACTATTGCATTAAGATGAAATATTAACATGCCCAGTGGCCGATCAGAGGAGGGCTGGCCTCAACCCTGCGGATGCATTTAGATCCCGATCCACACCTGCCACGCCCTCATCCAAGTTGTGACATGGTATTAACCTGTGCCCATTGAAGAGCACATTGCCTTCTCTGGCACCAAAACCTGCCCCTGTCACTGCGCTCTTCAATGTATCTTCTACTTAGTTTTGTGCTTGTGGATTTAAGAAGTCGTACACGATGACAAAGAAATGCTGCATTAGAAGTTTGATTTCTCTCTGCCAGGCGACGATTTTTGGAATCTTCAATTAATTGTGCGGTCGGCTATCAGCCAGCTGCAGATGAGCCTTGAAGTAGAGGCCAGCTCTTCCAAAGGCCGAATCTCAGGAAGATCTATTACCCAGCTTAATTCACAACACAAAACTGAATTTCCCAAAAGAGCAGCGGATGAGCGCCTTTAAACCCTCGCAAGTGCAATCATTCTTGTAACAACGGCACTATGAAGCATCTTTTCTGTAACACAATAGATTACTATAATTAATTGGCACAGTGCTTTAGGAAAGGAAATGGAGTGAGCTTAAATAGTTCACCAGTCGCACATTTGCTGGATATAATTGACATGGCTATACAAAATGATTCGAAAGATTCAAGAGCATTTTTATATAATGTGACACAGGGAACTGAGCCTCTGCATGGAGTTCATGCCTAAGCAGTTCGGGTGCAGTTGTCAAGGTTAACATTTCAGGCAACCTTATGTTATTTATTTTTTTCTTTTCGTGTACATTAACAAGGTTTTTGATAACGTTTACCTGTATTTTTAGTTCCTGGTTTTTTTTTGTTTGTGTGAATGGGATGGTCTGCAGTGGGGGGCGGCAGGAGTTGGGGGGGGCACTGTTGCTCCTCCAAGCATCCATAAGAACATTGTTTGGAGTTTGGAGTAATACAATATTTATCCCGTGCGTTATGAATTACCTACGTGCTGCTTTACGGATATGATGAGTTAATGTGGCTGTTTTTTTTTATTTCGAAAGCACTGTTCATACGCGGACATGTATTAATTCTATTTCCACTGACAATGGCTTCAGACAAACGAATCCTGTGTCTGAGCTATATCTGGCTGTTCCACCCGCTTACATTCCAAATCAGCTGGGACTGGATATGTTGAGTTATAGATTCACCAAGAAAGGCGAAGTGTAAATGCACATACAATGAAGCAATCCCATAATTTCTGCACTTGCATTCAAGTAATGTGTTGATCAAACAGGTCTACACCGCTTAAACAAATGAACTATTTACATTTGTTCTGTGCCCAAAAAAAGAAAACATCTGCACAAACCATATGTGGGTTGTTTCCTTCCTTCGGCAAGAGGCACGTGCAATAACACAATTGTCCAAGAGGGGAAAGGCACTTGCAGGTACTTGTTGACAGTGGGTGGAGCAGGGTTGGGCTTCACCTCAGGCCTCTCTGACACCAACCATACACAATAACTACACGGGGGAGTGCTTTCTCTTGTACATTATTTCTTTAATATATAGTTTGTCTGGTGTTAATATAGCCCTATAGAGCAAGGGAGGAGTCATTATCACTGGATATTGACCCACCACCAAGTTATCAAAAGTTGGGGAAGGGTCCTTATCACAAGTGATAAAAACCCCTTCCGAGGTTTACAAGGCTCTTAGCACTTTGCAGTACTCGTAAATCATGTTTTGGAGTCTTGGTGTTAAAGTAAAAAGCGTTCGTTTAATAATGATAAAATAATTTGACAAACTCAGTAAATTAAACGTGGTTTTATTTGGTAAATACCATGCTTGTCTTCATAAGCATTTCAATTGCAAACCTGGTTACACTAGAGAGGGGTGTACATGAGCGTGCATCATAGATCATGTAAAAGTAAATAGTTTCTCTATAAGAAAGTAAAAGTATTTTCCAATGTTTTAGCTTTCTCTTTGGTGTGTTAAAGAGGATCTTGCAGTGAAAAAACAGTTCCTCCAAAGTGGCCGATTCATACAAAAAAAGCAAAATCTGTGCAAACTACTTTGCGCAAGAAAGATCGTTGCGCGATCATTGCTCTTAAGAAAATTTCATTGCCGTTTGCTGATTCAAGGATTACAAAGAGCAAAGTAACCTGCCGCAAAGAAAAACGAGTTGCGCCTGGAATGCCCACAACATGCCCCCATACAAGCAAAAACTAGCGCTATCAAACAACCTTTGCACCAGCCAACTGCGTCCCATCCCCAGTAACACTATGCAGCACCCTGGAGATACAACGGCCCATCCCTGGCAACTGAAAGCAGCATCCAAGCAAAACTGTGGTTCGTCACCCCAAAGTATAAGCGGCACCCAAACTGCATACCATGACCCCTAAGTACAACTGGTATCCAAACTGCAGTCTGTCACCTCTAAGTTCAAGCAGCACCCAAACTGTAGTCCATCCCCTTAGTCCAAGCTTCATCCAAACTGCGTACTGTCACCCCTAAGTCCAACCGTCAACCAAACTGTGGACCGTCTTCCCTTAGTCCAAGCAGCACCCAAACTGCAGACCACCACCCCGAAGTTCAAGTGGCAACCAATCTGCTGACCATCATTGCTAAGCTCAAGCGGCACCCAAACTGTGGGCTGCCACCCCTAAGTTATAGCAGACCCCTCAAGTCCTGAGACCTCCGATTACCCCCACTGACCACCGGCCTCAACACCAGGCAGCCTCGTCAAGTCCCGACCCTCCCTCCACCCCACTCACCTCTGCCCCCAACCCATGCAGCCCCCTCAAGTACCAAACTCTCCCACCACCCCACTCATCTCTGCCCCCAACCACAGACAGCACCCTCAAGTCCGCTGCCACTACCCACCACCCCCAATGTCCCCCAGCCCCAACCCCAGACAGTGGCAATACATACAAACAAGTGAGTATTCATCCCCAATAAGAGATCCAAAACACCATCATGATACATCTCATACATCCACAAACATCCCTGTATGCACACCATCATACAAACTTTAAACAAAAGGTACGCTAGTCCGTAATGTGTGCAACCCCAAAGGAACAGTGTAAAAGGGGGAAATACTACCTTGAAACACTGTAGACTACACAATTATAGTCACCTTGTAAAAAAGTAAAAATACATTTTATTCATATATATATTCAGTGAAAAAACATTGTTAAAGGGACGTTATGGTTCAGTTGCCCTAAGAAAAACCTATCGAATTCAATGCAACAAACATTTTTTTAAAGGGACATTATAGTTACTTTGCACTAATAACAGACTATCCATATTATGGTTACAAGTAAAACCAAAAAAACCCCATAAATTTGCCAGTTATGGTAAGGTAAGCAACCCTAACTCGCTCCATCACTGTGCACTGCAAGGACTAACACCCATGACATGAAAGATGACATCACAAATGTCATTGATGACATCAATGACAAAACATTGCATTAATTCCCAAAAAGAACTGAAAAGAGCCTTTTTGTACTGTTTGTGTTTGGAAGGTTTGAAGTGGTCAACACCTACTGGGGAAATGCTTGCTATACTTGCAAAAAGCGCTGCACGGCATTTTGGATATTATGCAGAAACAGCTGATTGCCAGCATCAGTAAGATGGTGTTACGCTCACTTGGTCTCTGCAGAGGCATTGGGGCATGGTTGCAGCCCTCCCTGAACTTGAATCACCTCCTTCATGCCTCTCCCTCAGCAGAAAAGCTGTGAGCTGTGGTACATGGTAATACTGCTCCTGCGTGGGGATAAGAGTGTGTGAGTGCACCAATCTGTGATTGTTGTACCTCTCAAACCCTTCACCCCTAAGTAAGGTTTCTGTGAGCATATGCTGGCCCATAAAGCTCACCTGTGAATTATGGAAGATAAGCTCTCCGTCCTGCTACTTCTGGCAGGGACGAGTTGAATGGGATATAGTTCCTTCACTGATCCCTGATAAGGATTAGTCCAGTCCAGCTGCGACTATGCTTCTCCTTATGATTGGTAAGTCTTTCTTGAGCTCTTGTGATGCTGTTCGTTCTGTTTAATGTCTTTATATGTTGCTCCTATTTATGCCCACAATAATTTCTCTCTTCTGTTTTCTTCCCTTAGATGGAAATGTAGCCTTAATGCAGCTGTGAGATGCCAGACGCAGCCAGATGGAAGATGGATGCTACCGCATTGTTCGACAGCAGGTAAGTGATGGTTTAAGGAAAAGTGTGAAGTATGGCGAAGCACAACCTTAAACTGACTGTTTTTTGATGTTTAACCATATCTTCTGTTTTTCCTTGCAGGCGCTGCTGTCGAGGATGGAGCGTGTCATGCTGCGGTGCCAAGATGAAGATTTCGGCATTACAGAAAGTGTAAAGATGAATACTTATTTCGCCGAAGAGATGTACAGGTAAGAACAGCTTCCACCAGTTGGTAAGTATCCTGGCAGGCAGCAGGATGTCCAGGAAGCAGGATCTTCAAAGGTAAGTCTGACCTCAGGTGACGGTGAGTGTTATGCTGCTTGCAAGTGCCGAATAACGCAAAGCATCTGTCTTGAGGATCAGGGCAGCTTATATAGCTGAGATCGTGGGCATGCCCATTTGGGCCAGCTTACCATCCACACCTTGCAACTCCTAAAAAGTGAGAACGTGCAAAGGCAATCCATTAGCAGCCACACCCAAGAATACACGTGGGGCTGCTTAATGGATGGAATGTTCAAGGTTAATGCACCCTGCTTAATGGATGGAATGTTCAAGGTTAATGCATCTGAAGTGCTATGTCCATAATAAAAGCTTTTTGGTGTTAAATGGATGTTCTTGTTTACCTTTGTTCATGAGCCCGGCGCCAAAGGCGCCAGGACAGTGTCCACCCAGGTCTCCTGTGCACGCGATCCCTGCATGCCTCTGCCCCTGACTTCATGACCATGACAGCTGGAATCCGTCTCTACAAAACATGTTGGTACTATGAAACGTAATGTTTTCATTGTGGAATGAGAACATGCCAATGTCTCCCAAAAAGGCGCAAACAGCGGTGTTCACATTGTGCCTCGCTGTCTCCATTTGCGGAGCAAATGGGGAAGAGTGAAGCCACATCTGTCTCTGGACAATGTGAGAAAAAATTACTCGAGACTTTGGAAACATGTCCATGACTTGCCAAAGTGTCTCCTTCATCGCAAACTGCAGTGAGATTCCGGTAACATGTCCTAAACTGTCCCCCCCACAATGAATAATAAAAATGTCTGGATGATCGAGCGTCACCAAATTGGCACAAAGAGGAACCACATGCAGCCACTTTGTGAAAGCAAAAGAAAATATCGAGGCTGTGTACCCCAAAAGGAAATACACCAAACACGGGTTTATAAAGATTCTCGGATCTTTATTCAAACAACTGTACAGTTTACAAAGAAACAAAGTATCAGATAGCTATCTGGCCCTCAGTACATCACAGCGAATACCAGCCCTTTCGGTGTGAGAAGTGAGAGGTACTGGATGTCTAAACATTTGCCTCTTTTATACAGTTTCCAATCGTAATGTCCAACCCCTCTGCAGGTTAATAATTTCAGTCTAGGGTTTGTGCCGAGTTCACTTCTAATTTATCCAACTATATGCATGTGGATTATGTCTAATTTGTACCACAACAGATCACAATGGCAACAGTGTATCTTCGAATTTAACATTTAAGACTTAATAAACATCCTATACAATGTAGTTCAACAAGTGTTCACGTTTAGTATTTAAACAACATTGTGTTTGATGTATGTCTGCAGATCAGGCCTGTTGCCGTAGATAATCCTCGATCACCAGGTCAAACGTATGACAAGGTCTCATTACATGGTCCTAACATTTGGCCTACGGGCAGTTTGGCCATTAACTCTGTGCGAAGGTCAGGACAGCTAGGTTACAAGCGGGAAAACACTGTCCACCATTTTAGAACACAGAGTGACTTTGAAACAGGAATCAAAATGGCGGGTGTACCCAAAATGGCAGCTAGGCCGATCTAAGGTCGGAACCTTGCGACGATGATTTCTTCGCAGAGCGACTGGGCTTAGGCCAATATATACAATAAAGGAGGTACGATATGATATCCCGTTTAACAACTTAATCCCACATAATCCATACCAGTGGACATCCACGTGATGGAACCCAAGGAGTGCAGCCGGTGTTCTGCATGCACTTTCAACCAATGTATCCAGGAGTCGCCCAAAAGCCATACACTTTGCCTCCTGTATGGCACAGCCATAACCATAGCCATCTGTACTCCTTTTTGAAAACAAGTCTTCTGCCACAATCTCTCTGTAAACACCACACCCAGGAAAACTTATTGACCAATCCCCATGCCTCCACAGTCCCATTTCCATGCCTGCCACCCTTAAAAGACCTGCATGTGACACCTGCGCTCTTCCATCTGCTGCGGTGTCCGCGGACATATTGTCCTTTGTGCGCGGGTGCAGAAACACATTTCAACCAGGGTAGAGGATCCCCTCTTTATTGGTAGCTCTGTAAAGCTTGTAAACAAACACCTTTTTTTGTATTTTTTGCCGATTGTTCTCTTCTTCTCCTCCTTACATTAATACACAAGCTTCTCCAAAATAGCTTTTAGATTGTGGAACACAAGGGCATTTTCAATGGGGATAAAAAAAATCACTGCCACTGAAAAACTTCACATTAGAAGCACTAAGGTTCTCATGGGCACAGAAGAACACCCCAGCATCAAAAAAACTAATCAGACATGCCTCCGTTTACAAGACCCCTGTCCTTCTCTACCTCAGAAGAAAGTACATTGGGATTGGTCCAGACTGGACTAGGTGGTATGCATGGGAAAATCACTGTTGTAGTGGGAAAAAGGCACATCCTTGCTTTCATGAACTCCTTCAGTTCACAGAGCAAACTTGCAGCAGTGCTTAAAGCCAAATGCAGTGCTCCACAATGCAGGACTAGTACGTCTACAGTACTCCAAGTGGCCACATCTCTGCACTATGCAATCACATCTTGCAAACTCGACGGAGCCATACTGTGCCACAAAGCGTGCACTCCTTCCAGACCAAAATTGTCATCAACACCGCTACCATAGGCATATCTCTGAAATTCGCCCACAAACGAATCACCCACGATGAGCACTCTCACTCTATGCATCTCTGCCATCATCACGGTACACAGCAATAAAAAAAAGTATTACCACCCCTTCCTGTTAAGCACACCCTCAATACCTGATTGAATAATCCTCAGTTCCATTTCCATGCCAAGCATACAAAAGATGGACAGCATGAGGCATGTGCGCTTCCCCAACTAACGCAAGGGCCGTGCCCCTGTAAAGCAGGGGAAGTCCTTCTTCCCTTTCCAGTACTGTTTACCAGCACTCCCTCATTGAGTACTGTTAAACAGTCACACACGCATCCACCAATCACATCTGCATCTAACACTAGCATCTCTGTTCAACACTCCATAGTTACCGTTAAACACTCAAAGTACAAGTCTCCTGTCATTCAAAAGCACCTCCACTAGAAAGTACCGTAAAACTATCCAAGATTTATGCATCCAGATTCATCCACATTACCACCCATTACCACAACCGGCAGGTATCAGCATTTTGTATATAGTACATTTGCAACTCTGTTATAAGTGCCTCTCAACAGGGTACCTGTCACTGAACCTCCATAACGTACTCAAAAAGCATACTGTCATTTCTCCCATCACCTACCATCAAATTCCACCTACAATGGTATGTGCTTTCAAAGTTTACATTTAACCATGTCAGCCATTCTAATATACAAACGTTTACTTTCTTTTGTCAATTTTACAACCTTTTCCCCCACTAACGCAGCTCCTATGAAATTTGTAAAATTCTCACAGAAAAGGATCACTGAATGTATCCTACCAAACAAAACCAAGTACAAACATTGCATGCATGACAACAGGGTGCCTGCCACCCACCTTACACACTTTACAGAAAGCAACATTACTTAAAAACCCAAAAAATGTGTGTGTCCATTGACAACAGTACCATTCATAAATGTGGATAAATAAATCAAACAACTGAAATAATTGCTCCACTCATGTAGCAAGCATATATCTGCAGAAAAGTGAATGGAATTGCACACACAAAAACATTCTCCTTTTCAATCTGTACATCTTTCTGAACCTTTTTCTCACACTTCTACCATTAGGACTAATACATTTTCAAACTAAATAGACCTACACCAATAGACACACATGGTAAAGTGCACGTCATACAGCACACTTACAAATAAACCACTTACCCCCTTACCAAACATGCTGATACTCCCAAGTCCCCATTCATATACAAAGCCATCTAATTATACACACACACTAACTCTTCCTACCAAGACATCCTCCTACACTTTTAAGTAATATATTCTCCAAATGCAATCACTGTGCCATTAACAAACATATGTTCTTACTATCTTCTTGTACAGTTGCAATGCCCACCTCTGTCCTGAAATCCACTGCTGTGTCAACTTGAAAATACAACCTAGAATAAACCTACTCTCAACAACCGACAAAGTAAGTGCAATGCCATTGTAGTGTTTTACGTCTTACTGAGAGAGTGCAGTGTTCTGGCATTGTAAGATACACAATTCCATCAACCGACCGGTATTCGCTTCATTCTTACTCATTACACCTCTACAGTTCCTCACTTTATATTATCATCTCACCACCGTTATACAAACCCCAGATAGCAATATAGTGTTCCCAAGATACATTTACAGGCCATTACACAATCACACACCTCTATGTATATGGCTACCCTCATATTCAGCCACTCATGCACACTGCACACATATACATTTCAAAATCTGCACACCCACACTTTCCTTTTTTCTCCAACAGCTACCACAGAATGCCTACCAAACATCATCTCCATTGAAAACCATGTGGAAATAGATCAGCTCAACCTAAAATCATAGAAAGTAGCCATCCTCCCCTAGCAGAATTTGTGCAGAAAGTTCAAAGAGAACAGCTAATACAGTCACTAATGAAAACAAAAGCACCAACCAGTAAGGAAACTGTAATTCCTCTGTCAAAATGTAGAAATGAAAAGAAATGTAGTAAAAAGAGTGCAACTCTCACTACTGCTAACAGCATGCACAAATGGTAATGTCATCATAAGGAAGCATTCCAAAAAATGTATGTTACAAAACATTTTCCACCACAGAGTCCTTCAGAACTTTAGAAATAGAAGGGAGAAATCACGCTCAACCCTTAAAACGTACAGCAGAAAAGTAATCCTGCAAGCTCTTGTAGACAGTGCAATGCTCCTCAAACAGAAATTCTTTATATTAATTGTAAACAGAATGAAACCACAAATTATGGAGCACTGTCCAGTGCGCAAATACACAGGACTACGAGGACATTCCTTAGCCTGCATTTCTGGACCTGCTTGCAAAAGCACCTTCAACCATATCAAAATGTTAGCAACACATCATTCTACTGTAAGAAATCTCGTTTACAAACTGAATGATACAAAATGTCCATCTTTAATATTCTCCTACATGGTACAGCCAAACAGCTGCTCGAAGAAATAGAGCACATCCAAAGGAAATATTTTGGAGCTGAAGAGCACTTACAAAGTCCAGCACTTTCAGAAAACAGTAGCGACAACTTTGCAGATGTCAACTTTCTATGTCACACATACATAAAAGAAATACAAAAGTTCAAAAGCACATCTGCTGAAGTGCCAAACCAAGTATGTGTGTGTTGTCACAGAACTTTCTATGGAAAGAGCACAACAACTATAGATATAATGCACAAAATAGAAGACAATGAGGAATCCCAATGGTTTCAATTATCTCTGTACCTTATAGCTGAAAAGAAATATGAAATTACTAACACCTCCATACTGTGCACATACTTCACTGCAAAACCTGACAATAACCAAATGCCTTCATGGGCTATCAGTAAAAATTTGGAAATATTTCCACTGCCAAATGCACTCAAGCAGCCTAATTTGTATGAGAGGATTATAATCCAAACAGTACACGCATTTCAAGTAATAATACGACTTCAACCAAAAACTGCAAAATTGCCCCCCACCGAATTACTAAAAGGCATTCGTGGGAAAATAGTTTATTTACCATTAGATCTCAAAGAAAATCTAGACACTCTACAAGTGCAAAGGCCAATAGAACAGTCTTTGATTATCCTGTTAAATGGTATACCTATAAAAGACAAAAAAAATTGGCAGCAACAAGAGGACTTAAACAAAGTTAGGAAAGCCTTGCATTACCTTAAAGAGAACAATGAATACTACAAGGAAATAAACATTGAAGAAAACCTGAGAGAAACCACCAAAATAATTCAGGTCTCCTCAACAACTGGCCAATTTGAACTTCTAAATCCTACTGCAGCCTCCAATATTTTAGATCACTATACAATTCACCCACTGCACTCCAAAGACACCATAGACGATGCACTAGAAACAGATGAAATGCGACAAGCCAAAGGATCACCACTTAGTATATGGGAAAAAAGTGCAGAAGCACAAGCCTTTCCTCTTCTCTTCCCGACTGGAAAAGGTGGAAGATACGATGAAAGATGCACACAAATAACAGCATCAGAATACCACTCTTTATGAATGTATTCTGAAGACCCTAGATTTAGACAGAATGTGCAATACATATTCCACCTCCTCTTTGAAAGTGAACTAGCAACGCTATGTTATGGAGTTGCACACACATTGAAAACAGGTTCCCATTTTCAAAACATGTCTGCTACACAGTTACTTCAAAAGGTGTTAGACAAAGACGAAGTTTTACAGTCAAGTATTACAAATCTCTTGGCAAACATGCATTGTATGAAAGAGTACTACGGCACACAGATGTCCGGTGGATGCTACGCAACCTTAGCCCACCCACATGGTTTGTCACTTTAAGTTGTGCAGAGTATGCATGGGGAGACTTGCACACTTTCCTATGCATAGCAAACAAAAACAAAACAGGTATAGACATGAAAACAGCAGGAGAACTCTGCTCTCTTGATCCTGTAAATGTATCAAGGTACTTCCATCATCGCTTCATTGCCATGCTACACTTCATTTGCAACAAAGCACTTCCTCCCCTCTGAGCAGTGGAACAGTTCTTTTGGAGTAAAGAACATAAAGCCAGAGGAGCACCACACATCCACATGCTTTCATGGATTAAAAATGCTCCTAAATTAGGACAGTGATGCAACTGTTTTACAGTTCATTCACAAATATGTCACGTGCGAAATCCCTTCAGAAAGTACACATAGTGACCTACATCCACACATTTTGCAGTTTCAAAGACACAAGTGTGACGTATTGTCAGTGCAAATATAAAATCAAAGGCAAATACTACACCAAATGCCGCTTTGGTTTCCCTAGACCAGTTTCAGAAACAGGGCAAGTAAACATCTTCATGTCTTCAGTTAGACACAGCGTGAAAGGAAAATCTCCTAAGAGCACATACTGCATAAAAAGAACTGAAGCATCAAAGTACATCAATTATTACAATGCAATAATTGCCCTCGTATTGGAATGCAAATGTAGTTGTACAGTACATTGCAGACAATTCCACTGCAGTTGCAAGATATGTCACAGCCTAATTAACCAAAGAAGAGAAAACAGAGCTCAAAGACCTCTGGGATGACATATCATCTGACAAAACACTGTCACAGAAATTGAACAGCTTTGGAATAAAAATGCTGTCCAATAGAGAATGTGACTGCTATGAAGCTGCAGACCATTTAACCGGCACCACCTTATATGGGAAATCGGAAAACATAGTGTCGCTAAGCCTTGGTCCTGCTGCATCCAGAAAAAGAGTTCTGAACTCATATGTATACATAGAAAAAAATAGCCAAAAATGATCCCAACAGCCAGGACATTTTGAAAAACAACTTATTAGACACATACTACCCAAACAGGAGTATTACTTTAGAAACCATGTGCCTGTACCACATAGCCCAAAACATTAAACCAGATGAGAAAAAAGGTACATACAGAGTCAAAGGTTGTGAAGGCAGCATGGTGAAACTTACCAAACACAGCCTGATTAATCATATGAAATTGTCATTAAAAACTCCTCAACACAAGGAACTGTACAACATGGCTCTACTGCACCTTTTCAAACCATGGAGTAAAGAAGAAGATGTATTGCCTCTTATGAAGATGCTTTCAATGCAAGTGAAAGTACCATAACAGATATAAACTTTACACGGTACAAAACTATATTGGACAATGAACGCCAACAAGAATAAGAAGTTCAAGCACAACTAAATGTAGACACTCCTGTTAGCAGTGAACCTTCTGTGACGGGAAGCCGAGAACCACCTGCACAGCCACTCATAGCAAATTTGGGAGAATTAGCCATAACAGAAGTAGAGAACACCATGTGTCAGTATGAGCAATCTGCAGAAGAATTTGCTCTATTAAAATCACAACTAAACAATGAGCAGTGTACCACTTTTCTAGAAGTAACTAAAGAAATTGAAGATGGTCTACAGCACGAAAATAAAACTTGCATCTGTGAACACTACAAACCTGTTCTGCTATATGTATTTGGTGAAAATGGTTCAGGGAAAACATTCTTAATACAAATGATCAGTAAATTGCTCCAATTAACAAACAACAACCTTTCAGCTGTTTTAACCGCCCCCACAGGTCTAGCTGCCTAGAACATAGGTGGTGTCACTTTGCACTGATTGCTACTCCTTCCAGTAGAACATGAAAACAAATTAGATTACTACAAACTTTCAGCAGAAGCTGCTATGGAGCTACACAGAGTTTTGAAACAAATGAAAATGCTCCTAATAGATGAGGTGAGCATGGTTTCTAACCTATTGTTAGCTTTGATTCACCTCAGATTGCAAGAGGTCCTCAAAACAGACTACGAAGAACTCTTTGGAGGAAAACATGTCATTGTTTTTGGAGATCTCCTTCAATTAGTACCAGTGAAAGGTGAGCCTATCTTTAAAACCTTAGGACACAAACTGGGCTGTAAAACTCTTATAAGCATCTGGAATGTAAATCTCTGGCAACATTTCCAATACAGAGAACTCAGTGAAAACATGCATCAGTCTGCAGACCTCACCTATGCCAGCATTTTAAAAAAACATGCGGTTTGGTGTACTATCGAAGGAAGCGCAGTATACCCTAAATACCAGACAAATCTATGAACTGTACAGCCATAACAAATGTGCTACTGATGTCATGGAACAATTAACACACACAAATATCAACTGTATGTGCTTAATGCCAACTCTAGCAAGCTGTGCATAATTCAATGCAACAATGCTAAAAAAAGAAATGCAACCACTAGTGGAAATTCACTGCACAGACAAACTGGACGTACACAGTATGACAATACCTATGTGTCACGAAGCCATAGCATGACTAAATACCAGCTGGTTTGGAGAAAATTTTAACATTATGTGTAACTGTAGAGTAATGCTAAAGCGTAACCTTTACGTAGGGCAAGGTTTAGTTAATGGAGAATTTGGCACAGTTGTTGGTTTCCTAATATACCCACGTGACAACAGCATTCAGTTTGTCAACATCCAGTTTGACAAACTTACAGAAGTTCAAAGAATAGGACGCACAACAGCTCGATTCCTTCTTTTCAAAGACATGTATGTACACAGAGAACAGTTTTCCCTGTCGCTAGCTTACGCAGTGACTATTCGTAAATCGCAAGGTCTCACCTTAGATCAAGCAATAATGGATATTGGCAGCACAGTTTTTAAAGGAGGCATGAGTTACATAGCACTGTCACGCCTACGTACACTTGAATGACTATATCTATTCAATTTTGATGCAAGTGCAGTCAGCGCTGACATTCCTTGCATCGATATTCCTTGCATCACAGAGCACAATAGACTAGGTGCACTCTACACTCCCCATCTCAAAATGCACCCTGTTCCTCAAAAACACAAAGGTTTTAAAGAAAACTCATACAATCAGAAGTTCTAAATGATCTCCCAACAGTACCACCAAAGAAATTAAAATCAGCTCATACTGCATCAACTACCAAAAACACAGAAAAATGGACAGAAAAGGACAACACATACCCAACTCCACACACAAAGAGAAGTACTTCTTCAAAGAAACCACTTGCACTTCCATCTAAGTACTCAGACAAAGAACTGCCTGGTCCATTTAAATTTTCCAATACAACTGAAGTAAATTGCTATGCAAATGAGGCAATGAATGTTCTATTCCAAATACCAGCAATTGTTGAAAACAGTTACTTAAACAGCTCAGATCAGTTGTGTTTACAAATGCTAATCCTGCACAGAAATGCAGCAAACAATCCTGAAAACACTTACAGTGTCTCAGGAATAAAACAGGAATTGGACTACTGTGCTGGAATGGTGAAATTCACGTTAAACAGACAAGAAGATCCACAGGAATTTCTAATATACTTCCTACAAATACTGGAAAGCAAAAATATACCCATAAATGAAATCTTTCAGATTTCCTACATGTGGAAACATTCATGCACTATCTGCAACCATGTCTTTCATTAACAAGTACCTAACAAGCGCTTTGTTTATGTATCTATACCTAACTGTGATTCCATTCCATTTCAGCAACTGGTACAAAATGCATACCATAGCATGTTGTGTACTTCTTGCAATTCCGATAATCGTTCAACCTTACATATACAATCACATAGCCAATACATAATATTAATGCTTTTAAGATACAATGCAGATGGAACCAAAAATAACTACAAAATTACTACCTTCACACATGGACAGGTACCACTTGGCAAGAAAACCTTCACAACAGTAGCCTTAATCTACCACACAGGCGACACAACCAGTGCAGGTCACTATACTGCATACATTAGAAAACAATGGTCATGGTTTGAATGCAATGATACTTCCATTACTCCAGAGCA
This sequence comes from Ambystoma mexicanum, assembly GCF_040938575.1. Classification (NCBI taxonomy): domain Eukaryota; kingdom Metazoa; phylum Chordata; class Amphibia; order Caudata; family Ambystomatidae; genus Ambystoma; species Ambystoma mexicanum. Next base: position 714,801,334 of record NC_090931.1, read on the forward strand.
GAGATTACCAGCAAATCTTGCAAATGCCTACTTAATATTCCTGAAGCCAAAATGTACTCATTGATGTACAAAATGAGAACACCCACCAGTACCTACATAATTTCACAAAAAAAGAATTACCTTCTACACTGTGAAACTAGAACAACTTAGAATACAGTAACTATCCAACAAATACATCACTGTATCTGTTGTGCATTTTTTTCCCCAATGAATCCAATGATTACAGTGAGAAAAATATTAAGTGTACAAAAATCACACTAATATTGTTTCCTAAATGGTACTTCAAAGAAAAACTACTAAGTATGAGGATTCAAAACTATCCTCAGTAACCTCTGAAACTACCAACTACTTATATGTGCCACCACCTGTCTAACAATGTCCATACCAATTCAATGCATATGCTAATATCATTACATACACCCATACAGGTGCACCAGCACTTCAGAATGTGGAAAGATGTGAAACTACCAACAGGAATGCACAAGCGTCTAAACATACCCTATAAAAATGAGAAACTGTAAACAGTTTGAATATGCCAACTGGTATTGCAACCAAAATACTTCAATATTACTTGCAGCATTCAAACGGCCAAACTGAACCTTCAGCAACCACAGTGCTACAAACATATCCTCAAATACGTCCAAACTATGAACAGTTAGAGTACGCCCACACAATTCTGCAGCATCACAGGGCAATGACACAATACTTGCAAAACATCAGCAGCAAACAAATGCATAAAGAAATACTGCTAAAAAAAGAAAGCAGGTAAACAGTTAGAATACACTGCTATATGACTGCAACCATACTACCAACACGTACAAAACAGAAATCGTACACCATTGCAATTGCTCCTACTACAACAGTGCACCTTAAGCATTACTATAATCAGTGAAAGCGTTACTGTAATGGACTATGCAACGTAACAGCAAATACATTTTAAAGGTTTTTTTAATCCAGCATGGATTTTCTTCCCCACAGACCCAATGATTATGTAAAGAAACAGAGGAACTGCGCACATTGCACAGTACACTTGTTTGAAGCAATATACTTATGAAGTACTAATCATGAGGGTCCACAAAGTGTAGAAATACCTGCAATGCAATGAACTGCAAAATAACAAAATACCTGCTCTAACATGTTATTACGTTTTCTTTTTCCACAAATAATGAAGCAACAATTACTACAACATTTCAATCCCGTAAACAAAAACTGCACAGGCCCTACACAATAGAAACAGTAAGTATAAAGATATTCATGTCATACTGCTTTATTAACTGCAAAGTGTAATGTGTCCACATATTTCTGCAATCCACATACCAATGTCACAATGTTCAATGTACAATTACACTGTGCTGCTTGTACCCACGGCCTACACTCTTCACTACACACCGTACAGTCTACGGGCTCCAGCCATGCGCTCAATATTTTAGACCCTGGCCACAACTACCACAGCACAGTACAACCATGCATAGAAACATCTACCCACTTACCACAGACCGGACACATAAGACAGCCACCTACCCCTTAGCCACTTCAGTTCACATAGTATTACATTACTTCCACACAATGCACAACCTCCTTGCTGAATGCCCTCTTCACCGAAGCCTGTAATAACTGGACACATTCAATGCACTATAGTAAAGTAACCTACCCAATAATCTGCACAATCACCACAACCCAAACACAAAAATGCATCCATATGTCTTACATAACTATCCTTTCTTCTGTAAGGTTTGCCTCCTCGCATGCCACTGGCAGCGTTTAGATATGATATGATATGATATGGTATTTGTAACGCGCCTATACACAAGTGTTTCAAGGCGCGACGAGGCAGGGAGGGAGGGAAACAAGGGGAAGACAGACAAATGATCCTACTAGGCCAGGTGTCATTCAGATCGCGCAAGTGCAGAGGTAAGGGGAAAAGGAGGAAGTGCAGGGGGAGGAGGTGGGGGGGAAAGTGCAGTACAAGGTAAGTAGCGTAAGAAATAATAATTAATAAATAATAAATAAAAAGGGCCAGCTGGTGGCAAGTGCGAGGTAAGTGCAGAGCAAGTGCTGGGAAGGGGGCTGTAGGGTACAGTGACAGTCCCACAGTGCACGGGGAGCCAGGGAGGCAGTGCAAGTGGAGAGTGGCTGGGCCCTGGACCGAGGTTGCTGAGAGTGGCCCAGATGCAGGTTTAGTGCTGAATTCAGTGGGGGGTTAAGCAGGTTTAGCAGGGGAGAGGGAGAGAGAAGGCAGAAGCGAAGAGGAAGGTTTTGAGGTGCTTCCGGAACCGGAGATGGTTCTCCTCAAGTTTCAGGGAGGCAGGAAGGCTATTCCAGAGGGAGGCCCCTGCTGCGGAGAGAGATCTACCCCCAGCTCGTTGCTTCGAGAAGCGGCTGACCATGAGGGAGTTGGAGACGGATGAGCGAAGGGCTCGTGAAGGAAGATATTTAGGAAGAGAGAGTTGAAGGTATTTAGGTCCCTGGCCCCAGAAGGCCTTGTGGACAATGCAGAGGGTTTTGAACTTAATCCTCGCAGCCACTGGGAGCCAGTGAAGGGATTTCAGTCCTGGAGAGATACGGTCCCTGGGCTTGAGGCCAAGGACAAGTCTCGCAGTTCTGTTCTGGATAAGTTGCAGAGGGCGGAGAGTGGAGGCAGGCAGATTAAGATAGAGGCTGTTACAGTAGTCCAGCCTTGAGAGAACCAGGGCTCGGGAGACAGTGAGCTTCTGGGGGAAGGAGAGGAAGGGAAGAATACCTCTGAGGAGGTGCAGCTGGTAGTGTGACTTCTTAGAGACGTCAGATATATGAGGAGAGAAGGAGAGTGTGGAGTCGAAGATGACCCCGAGGTTTTTAGCCTTGCAGGTAGGGGCAGGAAGGGGGCCAAGGGAGGCCAGCCAGAGAGCTACAGGGAAGGAGGGAGTGGGTGTGCCGATGAGTAGAATCTCAGTCTTACTGGCGTTGAGGCAGAGGTCATTGGCGGCACACCATTCCTGGATAGCATTTAGGCCATTAGTTCATCTTTGTTGTTATGCACACCATTTGACTGGAACGTATAGAACACAAAATAGATGGAGCACATGGTGCACAACTTGGCAACCATATTTAAAAGTGTGCCGTACTCAATTTACAATGTTTGGAGAAGTTGTAAAGTAATTCCTTTTGTTTCATGAACGAGAGCCCAAAATATCTCTGTGCCCAAAGACACCAAAGTGCGTGAGATGGCCCTGCCACCCACGTATGCAGAGCCATCACACACACAGTCTGCCAACATACACTGTTGCTTCGTAAGACACTGCACATATAAATAGGGCTCGTAAATGTACATATATATATTGTGCCATCTGTGCATTCATTGCACCATGTATAAGGTACCATCATCTCTCCATGTATGTAATACTAACTTCTATGTAACAACACTACTTACATTCGGAAAGGCACAGTGAAATCGTAACACGTTGCCACCTGAATCTTTTTTTAGCCGCATGGTGGCCAGAAATCGAAACCTAACATACCTCTCTTTCAACAGAACAAATGCTCATTGTAAAATAGCCTTGAGTGGTACGCATGAATTGCTCCAAGGGCAAACATTGTATGAAATAAAAAAGAAAATCAAAGATAACTTACAATATAGTCGCAGCACACATTTTGCACAAAGGTAGTCTGCATCTGTCCAATACACCATACAGAGCAATTTCCCGTCGACACAGTATAACCATGGAATTTTCAGAAATTATGTAAGTACAACTTTACATAACATGTTTATAAAGATTAAAATTTAGTAGTATACAAGTCGGTATGCATAATTATGAAGGTATCATCCTGTAGACTTGTTCCGTGTGCACTGTAGTGGGTTTTGTAACAGCAATCTTCATGCTGCGTTACAGTGCCATATCTCCAGCATTTAGCCTAAATGACTGCTATGATTGAAGTTGGTTTTGTTGACGTGGTTCTCCAACCCATTCAAATGTATACATAGTGCACAACACTGAAAGTGAACGCAACTTGTGCACTGAAACAGCAAACCGTATGTTCAATTGTGTGCTGAAAGATTGGCTGTATTGTCCGTATAATGACCTTTCAAACACTTAAGAGTTGTACGCGCCTTCATTCTATTAAAATTAATAATGGCCAGATGCCCGTATACCACTAGACTGGCACACAAACGTCGACAGGTAATATTTTACTGTTGGATGTTTTGGCAAAATAGCTCCTGCATTGTCCTGCAGTCAGAACCGGTCCCCCAGTAGGATTTTTTTTTAATGTTTTTTTTGGCGCACACAGTGAGAGTGTGCCGTGGGTCTGACGACACTCGCTGTCACTGAAAACTTTTGTAAAAAGCAAACACATGGAAAGAGGGAGTATTGGCAACGTTTGAAAGATGATTGCCATGGAAGGAGAGTGTGTCACGCCACTTACCTGCTATGGGGGACGGCGTCCTCTGGTCCAGCGGTCTCCCTCCTGTCGGCTCTATCTGTGCTGGCGTCTTCACCGGTGCCCCTCGGCTCGGGCTCCCGGCTCCCTGGGCGCCACCATTGTGGGTGTTCTGCGCATGCGCGATCGTCGGCGTTCGATGTTCCGCGAATGCGCAGTGCGTGGGGCATGCGTTCCAAGCCTCGTCTTGGCTTCTGGGCCTTATAAGGGCTCCACAGGCTAGGAATCAACGCGTCTCAATGCGGTTGGTTCCTGGCCGTGTATAGCTCCTGGGAGCCCTGCCAGTTCTGTGCCTACGGTCTCCTGCTTTCAGTTCCCGTCTGTTCCCTGGACTCCTTGCCTTGCCTCAAATGACCCAGCCACCTAGGACCATTTGTGCCATCCTTCCCTCAGAGCCCTTGTCCTTTTCGTTGCCACTGATAACGGCTACGTAAATGTATTCTCATTCCTCTTTGTTCGCAGTTACCTTGTACCTTACTGCCTGTGTCACTCCTTCCAATTGCCAACAGATGGAATGTGGAACAATCATTACAAGATTACCATAAGCAGTGTGTTTTCACTCATCATTATCTTGGACAATCACTATGGCCCTGTATGTCCATTTGCATTTACGGCAATAAGAAGCAACATGCAAACGTTTATGATGTAAGACATCACAGAGACAACAACTGTCACCTTTCCTAACTTACAAAGAAAGTGTGTTCTCCCACACGAACCACCAAGGTCCATAAATTAATCCTTTTGCAACTTTGCCAGATGACAAAAGAAGTACAGAAAAGCACAGACGGAAATCTATGCTGTAATTTACCTGCAAAATGAAAACAGCGGTTGTTTCAGGCAGCTTACACTTTCTTGTCAACATTCTATGAAAAATAAACCATTTGCTACAGTACACAGTGTTGTTCATAAATTATTCAAATATTTTCTAACCAACTACTATGCACAACAAGACCGGGACCGTATGATTTGTTTGCGCATGTCTGTTTTTAACTTCTGTTTATGTTCCTGTTTTCCGGACCTGGCTCCACATGGCACGTTGAGCTATGCTGGCCACGAACATGATGAAAATTGCTGGAGTGCACAGTTTGAGCAACTACGGTCAACAACTAATGTCAGATATGGAGGCGAGTGTTGTGATGTAGTGCCGCGCCCTCACATAAAGTTAGTGCATGCGATGCACACATAACATTAGCACAAAATGGCAATGCCGAGCGCGTTCTTTGCAGATATGAAAAAGCATACAAAACAAAAGTTATAGTGAGATGGCCATCCGTCCTGTATTTTCGGGACTTACCTGCATTGATGGTTTTGTCCGGTGATTTGCTGACATTCTCTGCGGACCTCTAAACATGCCGAATTTGCCTTCATCCCCTGCCTGATTAGAACCTTTTATACCCTGAGCTCACACTTCTGTGTGATAATTTAACATCAGGGCAGAAATGCAGTAGGGGAGCACTCCCAGGATGTGCAGCATTTGAAGATGTTGCTCTGTGTAAACAGAGCATTGCAATGACAGCAGATAAACATCAATAAGTGCCAGGGGGGATATTAGCAAGGACTAATCTCCCTTAAGAAATGTGAACTCAGAGTGATTGCAAGCGGCAGTGCAGCATGCTGTCTTTCAAGTAAGATTGTAATTTTCAGAGTGAAATGTACATTTCTTCTCGCACAGTAGTGGGTCTAGCACTGCTGTACCTTCCATGCTGGATTGAGGAGAAAAGAATAACAGCATACTCATTTGGCTGAACATATTTCTACAACCAATTATATAGTGCAAGGATATGTCATTGTGAAATGCTCCTTTTTTGTAATGAGATATGTTTTTTTTTCAAAGCATTTCTATAAAGAAAACATTTCATACATAGGTATGCAAGTAGATCTTCAATTGTATGTGGGTAGCTGCGTACATTGTCCATAGTGTAAATGTGTGATGCTAAGGAAATCCTTTCATGTTGCAATATCTTACTTCACTCCTTAAGAAAAGGGTCTGATCAGGGGCAAACCATTGCAAATGCAAATGGTGTCATGTCACTCCGTAATGGGCAACAAGTTGAATGAAGTACACCATATGGAAGTGCACACATTTCAGCTCACCACTGATGCTCTACCAAGTCTAAAATGTCCTCCACAACCATTCTGTAAAGGTGACCACCCTAAGGGGGATGCATATTTAAAAGTGTGTACGATACAGCAACATATGGTTATAACAACTTACCCAAACAAGTGAACAAAAGAAAATGCACTCTGTAAACATATTTGTGGAATCGATATACCAGTATCACAGTGTTCGCATGCATGGCTGCATTACATTGTGGTGGGTCTGGCCAAAGCCTAGCCTCTTGGGTGCATGTGGAGGCCTATGGCCTCCGACCATGCACACAAGAGGCTAGGCCTTAGCCCCAACCACTGCAACGTAATGCAGCCATGAATGCGAACATGTGGCCAGTTACCACAGCCCACAAAAGTAACACAGCCACAGGCCCCCCTACCTAACCCCAGCAACATAATACACCCATGCATGTAAACATCTATCCAGTTACAAGAACCCACAAACATAGCACAGCCTCCGGCATGCCCACCCACTTCCGTTCACATACTATTATACTACTTCCAACCAAACCACAACATCTTCAGAACATTGCCCCTGCACCCAAGACTGTATTAACTACTGACAACCAATACATCATAATACAGTAAAGTACTCAGTCATCTGGCCAATGGGCACACCCCAAACCCATAAACCATCCACTTGAACCGTGTCCGCTTCTACACACACAGTATTCCAACACTTCTCCCAGTGGATACACTGCAGGACTATTGACTCCAACACCTCCAACCATGCATCCAAAACTGTAGGACGTGCTAGCAATCACCACACCCATGCAACCAACAATGTGTACACTGCACACAAGCCAACAGTGTGAAAACTACTTATAACCAGTGGGCATACTTTTCGGTGCAAGGCCTCCGGCCATGCACCCAAGGCGCTAAGGGCTTGCCACACAAAACACAGCATAGCACACCCAATGCAAATATCCTCATATCATCTGCAATCCACTCACCATCTCCAATTGAGCCTGCCTTCAGTCACCACAGAAGCTAGTCACCTGAGGAGCTACCCGAAAATCAATTTTATGTGGGTAGCTGCATACATTGTCCATATTGTAAATGTGGGATGCTAAGGAAATCCTTTCATGTTGCAAAATTTTACTTCAATCCCTAAGCAAAGGGTCTGATCAGGGCCAAACCATTGCAAACGCAAATGGTGTCATGTCACTCCGTAATGGTTAACAATTGTAATGAAGTACACCATATGGAAGTGCATGCATTTCAGCTCATCTCTGGTGCTCTTCCAAGTCTAAAATGTCCTCCACAACCATCTGTAAAGGTGACCACCCTAGGAGAGATGCATATTTAAAAGTGTGTACGATGGAGCAACGTATGGTTATAAGAACTTACCCAAATGATGGAAGCAAAAAAGAATGCACTCCATAAACATATTTTTGGAATCCATATACCAGTATCATGGTTGCATTATGTTGCGGTGGGTGTGGCCAAGACCTAGCCTCTTGGGGGCATGCGAAGGCCTGCAGCCTCCGGCCATGCACCCAAGAAGGTAGGCCTTGGCCACAACCACCGCAACGCAGTGCAGCCATGCATGCAAATGGGTGGCCAGTTTCCACAACCCACAAATGTAACACAGCCACCGTAACCCCTTCCAAACCCCCACAACATAATATAGCCATGCATGCAATAATCTAGCAAGTTACCAGAACTCACAAACATAACACAATCTCTGCCACCCCCACCCACTTCCATTCACATACTATTATACTACTTCCAACCAAACCACAAAATCTTCAGAACATTGCCCCTGCACCCAAGCCTGTATTAACTATAATAATAATAAAGTATAATACTCAGTCATCTGGCCAATGGGCACAACCCAAACACATAAACCATCCACTTGACCCCTATCCACTTATATACACACAGTATTCCAACACTTCACCCAGTGGACACAGTCCAGGACTATTGACTCCATCAACTCCAGCCATGTACCCAAAACTGTAGGATGTGCTAACAATCACCACAGCCATGCAACCAACAGTGTGTACACTGCACACAAACCACACACACAAGCCAACAACATGAAACCTACTTGCAACCAGTGGGCATACTCTTGGGTGCACACACAGCACAGTACACCCATTGCAAATATCCTAATATCATCTACATTTTACCTGTTTTTTTTAAAAAGTACTGGACGGATTTTCACCAAATTTAACAAAGCACACTTTCGGGACCAAGCCACCAATCCCGCCGCACATTTGGTGAAGATCCGTCCAACGGTTTAGGCTGTACGCGTGCACAAAGTTTTTGTCCATTCAGTCTACGGAAAAAAAAAAAAACATTTTGGGACTTCCCCTATAACTTTGCCTCCCCTTCACGAAACCTCACCAAACTTCACAAAAGGATTCAGAGTGGGCCATATACTTTTTTTTGCAAAGTTTGATGCAAATTCATCCAGGGGTAGCAAAGTTATAAGCCTGCCAAAAAGTGATCTTCCTATGGGTTGATCAATTTAACCATAACTACGCGCACGCTACCGCGGGCCATGTAATATAACTACATGAATACATGTAGAACACGTTTAATCAAATGAGACATTAGCAATGTGCATATCAGGTGCTCCAAAACCTTGTGCAAACAATACAATATTGTAATTACGCCGTTATTCTTAATTTTTGTGACATGGTTCTCATTACCACATTCTGACACAAATGCCAATCAACATAGAAACAAGATTTGTTGCGATTCTAAAGGGTCCCACAAACTTCTGTGTATCTTGTTGTGGATAAGCCTGAGCCCTGAGTTGGTATCCCTATATGTTTCAATCCCTCTTCTCAGGTGTGGGGATTTTATTGAGTGTCAAAAACTCTTTAGTGTGGTGAAAGGAAACTGAAAACCTCAGTGTACGAGGTTAGGGGAATATTATTAAGAATAATAATCTCGAAACCATAGGAAGATCAAATAAGTGTTTCACCTGGAGAACATGGCAAAAGTAAAGTTCCACATGGACGAAGTGACTGCAGGAAGCGTGCTCTGCAGATTATTTAAAACTGTATTGTAAACAATCACAGAAAAAATAAGGTGAAGGGTAAAAATGTCCATGGATGAAAACATAAAAAGCACAAAATAAAACATGCCACTATTAAACTATTTACACTGGTAGTGGGCTTGTCGGATGGGATGGTAGCTAGGGATGTGACCAGGCCGACTGTCTAACCACTTCCTCAGCCTGTATGCAGGCCTCCGTTTTTGCCTGAAGGGCTTGGAGGGTGTCCAAGAAATCCAACTCTGCCTCCTTGACCGCCCTGCAAGACTTCCCCAGGATGGCAGCCCACCCCCTCACCACTCTCTTCTATGCCTCAGCTCTGGCCCTCCCTTCACTTTAGCCCAATAAGTAACCAACTGAGACGGACTATTAAAAAGAACTGGCATATTCTGAAAACATCGGATTCCGAACCAGTTACCCCACGTTTCGCTTTCAAGCGACAAAAAAATGTGAGAGACCTAGTAGTACACTCATATCCCAGAAAAGAAAAAACGATAATTCAGACCACTCTATGGCAATTGCCACCAGTGGTGGGACATTTATATGCGGCAAATGCGTAGCCTGTGCCTTGACCAACAATTTAAAGGAAATTGAGTTGAATGGCAAAAATTGGGTGTTCCGCACTTTTACAAACTGTGGATCTACATGGGTCATCTATGGAATAAAATGTCCATGCAACTTAATTTACATTGGAAAAACTAAAAGATGCATCAGACAACGCATTTGTGAGCACAAATCATGTTTAAAAAACAAAGTACCGAACAAACCGCTAGTTGCACATTACGAGACAGAGAAACACAAACACACCGACATCTTGTGGTTTGTGTTACAAACTATTGCAGCTAATGAAAGAGGAGGCAATAGAGAAATGTTGCTGAGCCTCAGTGAGATTTATTCCCTCAACACAGCCATCACAGGTTTAAATTCAGCGGTAGAGTGGAATTCCCTAATTACTTTGCGGTAAATCTGTGACATTTCTGAACACGCCGAGCGGTAATGTATGGTCACTGGGATCTGTGGGTAGTTCCGTTTTGAATATACTTCACCCTCTGACTAAAAAGGTTTCTTTGAAACTAAATTTTTTTTACTGGTGTGGAGATGTGTCTCCTTTTTGAACTAAATAAGAATACGATTTGGAGATTTATATTGTTTTTGTGTTCTGTGACACAGGTGTTATTGTCTTTCAGAAACCAGCTTTTCTCTATAAAATATCTGGTATTCCCATGTAGGTGCGATAGCCTGAAGGTAGCCACACGCAACACTGCACGTGTAGTTTTGTAAAAATGCAGTTTGCCAGACACCCATTGATCGAATCACAAGAACGCTGCTCCTTTAATTTCTATAACTTAAGTGACAGCTTCATCACGTGTTTCCATCACGTGATCATGGCAGCGGCCTACTTAACCGGAAGTAAAACATTAACACAACCGGACTGCGATCGATCTGACGCGACCGTGTTGTGCTGAGAAGAAGCAGGCTAACGTGAACTTAAGGTGAGCATGGCCGCACCCGGCATTCTGGTGGTTGTGCCCTGTGAATCCGGATAATTTCTCCCGTGCACGAGCTACAGACTCATGCCGTTTTTTGTGGGTCTCCCCTTTTAGTGAACTGGAGGGTTTTTGTGCTTATCCGTGACGTTATCGGTTCCGTGATATTGTTTTTGATGTACCTCTGTTGAGAAACGAATGGCAGCAACCTAGAAAAAGACTTGTGATGGATTGAGAGCATTTTGTGCTTTTTGGCTGTGTTTCCGCAGGTCTGTGGCAGCGAGACGCGTCTACTGACGAACGTGTCGTCGTGTCCTCTGACGGCTGTTTGGGCACCTACACGTATAAATGTGTATAGGCTCCCACACTCCACCGCATATATCTACAAAACCATATGCGTGGGATACATCCACTTAGTGAGTATAGAATGTTTGTTTACATATCTTAAATATCTGTTCAAAGGATTTTTTCAGAAAATATGCAAAGAAATTTTAAAACAACAAGATATACTTTTGAATCGAACCCAGTAATGTTGGGTAACATGATGTAGCATGTGTAATAGACAGAAAATATACCATTGGGTTTTGTCTCTAAGTGAGTAGATTATGACAAGTCTATGTTGCGCCTCCTTTTGTGACATGCTACATTGTAAGAAGTATGAACTTAAACGTAAAATTGGCTTTTTCTATAGGGCCCACGACGGCTTGAAACTCTCTAAAAGCTTGGAGGTGATTTTTGAACGCCTGGCAGTAGTGATTCAACCCTACTTGTGCTAGGTGCATCCTAGCAAAATATTCTAGTACTACCAGTATGTAAGTAGAGGCCAAGGTTACCTACAACATTCAAATTGATGATTGTATTTTGAAATATGTGCACACATTTTTTTTCCATTAATGCATTGAAATACCTAAAACAAAGAACTATAGTCATTTGTTGAGAATGGAACCATGTTTTTATAATGTGATAAATGTATATATGTTTGTTTTTTAGATTGTATTTGTCCTGCAACGGGAGATTGAAAAGAGATTCACCATCTGATAAGAAATTTGTCTGTCCTGAAGAAGGCCAAACAATATATTATTTGTAGAAACACTAGGGATAGTGTTTCATATGATTATATGGCCGAAACATGTCAACACATGACAACTGACTAGCTAAAGTATATAGTCTTGTATCTAAAAACCGCTCAAACCAATAGAGTGTTTTTGACTAAGATGACGAACCCCTTATGAATTATATTGTGTGTTTTTAACAAGTCAATGAGAGGACGTCAGTGATGCATCATATTCACGATTGTGTTTTGGGTATATTCCCTGTCTATTCTTTCTGTTTTTAAATTATGTCTGAGTGGTCTTTATACTGAATAAATGAATAGAAAAGATGTCATTTTGTGTTTGGTATCTAATTAATGAATAAGATGGTTCTATTCTCTCCTGCTCTTTGCTCTATGTATGGACACAGCTCACTAATTGGTAAGTGAACTTTGTTGCTCAATATAATCATGTAGCTCACCCGGTCTCATCTGGTAGTACATAGAAAGGGGTAGCCAGTTCTCATTCTTTGTATTATTTCCTCCCTTCACTGCATACATAACCCCTCCGACTGGGTGACACTCATCATCGGGGGAATGGGCACCTGCACTACCCTCAAGTGCCTGCAGCACATCCATTGCCTGTTCCTGTGTGGGCTCCTGGCCAGGCTCAATGACTGCCTCTGCTGCTGTTGTTGGCACTTCCACCTCAACCAGGGGCATAGGCACATCCAAACAGGGTGGTGGTGTGACTGATGCACATTGGGCCTTTGTGGGAGGTGGCATGGAAACTGCACTGGAGGATGACTGGGCCACAGAGGGGGAAGTGGAGCAGGGGGCCATTGCAGTGGCCAGCCTAGAGAGACAACCCAAAAGCAGTACACGGGCCAACTGGGCCGTGTAGACGGTCATCTGCTTGTGATGTCATTGAAGATCGATGCAACGCTCCTCTACGGCATCACAAATAGCTGCCGTCTGCCTCACGATACCTGCCAGCAGGGGCAGCACGACAACTCGGATGGCCTCATCGGCCACAAGTGGGGGATCGGTGTACATGGAGGCTTTGCAGATGGTGGTCACTGCTGCAGCAGATGGCACAGATTCAGGAGGTTGTGCTGAACCCTCCATGGTGGACTGCACATCCACATGTCTCTGGGCCAAGGGCACAGCCTGAGCACCCTCCACAATGTCCCCACCTGACCCTGCGGGCTGGGCTGCAATGGCCCTCCCCTGCACATTCATCCCATCAGTCCAGCTGCCTCCATCCTAGTCGGCCCCTGTGTGGCAGCACCCTGTCCCACTTGCCGAGGTGTCCCCCATGACAATCATTTCCCTGGACTTACTCTCAGCAGCCTTTCCCAATGGTACTGGTGCTACCCCAGTCACACCACTCTCTGAAGAGGAGGTGTCAACTGGGCATGGCTGGGGTCTGCGGCTTGGTCTGGAGGCCCTGTCCCTGCTTCTCCACTACACAGCACTACTTACGCCCTCTTCGCCAGCTACAACAACTATGGAAAAGGGAACAAAGAACATTGACAGAGGTTAACAGTGACAATGCATGTGTGGCATACACAGCATTAACAGTACCATCAGCACTAGACAATCAGCAACTGCTAAACACACAGACACACACACAGACACACACACAGACACACACACAGACACACGCACACACACACACACACACACACACACACACTACACCCATGCAATCAGCATGAATACTGACACACAAGTATAGGCCCACCAATGACTCACAATCATGAGACACACACAAGTCAACCCAGCACATTGACGTGTGGCCACATACATATAGCAAGACAACATTACATGTCACCATACCAATGCCAAAGTGACCCAAAGTGTAACTTGCAGGCAGTGCCATGGGAAGTGCATCTGGGCACATGTCTCAGTACCACCACTACATGTCTCGCAAGATCACCTTGTCCACTCACATAGACATGCAGTGTGGGAAGGTGTACACACAGGATTGACACCAGGAGTCACACATGGGACAGTGAAACCTGACAGCCATAGCCTGAACAATGGTACACAAGTGCTGTGCCGCAACCTACCCATCTGGGGCTGTGCCATTGATGCCCTTGAGAAGTGCCCCCCCCCCCAAAGGACCTGGGGACCATGACCGCCATGTTAAGACCCAGTAGCTCTAGCCTGGAATCCTATTGGATCCCAGGTCCTGCCCGGCCTTCAGCTGCTGGGCTTTCATAGCCTCTCCCTCAACATCCAGGCCTGCTGATCCACACCATCTCTGGGTCCCTGGTGTGACTGTGGAGGAGCCCGTTGGATCCTGTGCCACACATTTGTCCCACAGGGAGACAATTCCCAACAACTACGGAGCCCAGACAAAGTGGGGTTTCATGGAGCCTGGCTGCAGACAAATGTAGGAAACAGCCGGACCAGCCACAATACAGGCTATCTGGCCTAACTGCCCTAACCTGATGGCCAGGTGACCATGTGGTTGTACCGGCCTTAAGGCCACTGTCCGGGGTCTGGAATTCAAGCTGCCACCTCTGCACCCTGGGGTTGGGCCTTAAGTTGCCTTCTGTGAACCAAGGCCCAGCCTCTCTTCCCTGCCTTCCATGGAATGGGTCGAACCAGTCTCCCTCTGTTGGTTAAGCCAAGGCCATCTGGACTGCTGGGCTGACTGGAAAGGGAGAAGAGCACTTCCCGCCCACTCCGTACCCCTGTGAGTTCACCTAGTGTGGGTGGGGGTTTCCCTTGGGCCCTACAGCAAAGCAGGAATGATGAAGACCCAGGTGGTGGTATCACCACCAGGGTATTGCCTTTGACAAAAGCTTGTCTCAGAGGATGACTTTCAATAGATTTCAGTGAGGTAGCTGGTCTGCTACTTACAAAACCATGACCCAGAATTAGGTCATCTATAAATGAATGAGCACCAGGTACCCCCCGAACATGTGGTGCACCATGGGCAAGAGATGTGGTTCCCTTCTGTCCACACTCGAGTCCCGAGTCAAGCAGCTCAATGCACTGGGCCAAAGACTGGCTATCCTAGGCCAACTGTGTCTCCACAGCACAGCGTTATTGTTACGGTGTAGCAGGGATTCTAATTTAGAGGCATTCAATCACAATCCCACAGATAGTAGCTTCATCAAATTTCCTCCACAGCAAGGACCTACACCAAAGTCTGAACCTGCAGTTCATCTCATACTGAGCATGCTAACCATTGGAACAAGTCATCCTCAGTAGGGAATAGGTAACCCACCTCATGTTCCCTATTAGGTGATGAACTTTCCAACGCTTGGTGACTTTTGCCTCACAATGATACGGAGAGCTGACATCGAAGGATCAAAAAGCTACTCCACTATGAACGCTGGGCTGCCACACGCTAGTTATCCCTGCGGTAACTTTTCTGACACCTCATCCTTGAAACCTAAAAAGTCATGGTCAGTATTCCTACAAAAATAAGAGATCAAGCATGAATTTCCCTTCTGCTTCGCCGGAGGTTAATGTCCACCCTTAGCTCGCCTTAAGACACTTGTATTATCATTTGAAATGTGTTTTCCCCAGTAAAACTCTCCACCTGCCACTTTCCAAAACCAGAAGTGCCCGGCTCACACCCGCCTTAAGTAGAGAAATTAACAATATTAATAGTGGTTTCACACTGGCAAGCCTGAGGTCCACCCACTTATCCTACACCTCTCACGTTTCTTCACAGTGCCAGACTAGAGTCAAGTTCAACAGGGTCTCCTTGCCCTGCCCTGCCCTGCTGATTCCTCCAAGCCTGTAGCCTTGTCTGTGGTTTAGCTAGATAGTAGGTAGGGACAATGGGAATCTCATTCATCCATTCATAAATGTCACTAATTAGATGTCGAGGCATATGGCTTCCTCATGAGACTCATAGCTACTACCGCTGTTAACTGACACTTAATTGATATACCACACTTTGATATTCAGAGAACTGGCCAGACATCTCATCATGTCAACATCTGCTGTGGGCCTTTAGGATGCATTGTTGAAATTAAACAGTTGATTTCCCTGGTCTGTACCAGTTGTAAGTCGCTGCTAGGTGTCGGCCAAGGCAGAGTGTTGGCCCTTCATCCCGGGAAGCGAACAGAGAAAGGCCACCATCACAGCTGAGGCACTCTACAGGAAGAGTCTGGCTCGCTAACAGAATTGGCACTGCCCGGGGGGGGGGCATGCCTCCTACAGCCGTGGCACACTCCCAGCCTGCTCTGCCATCTGGAGTGGTGGGAGGGAGAGGCTGAGACCAGGCACAAATCGAGCAAGATGGATGTGCCTGCTGCACACACCTCCATCATTGGTGTGGTGAAGGGTGGGGTGGCACCCCACGGACAGTGGTTGTCCTAGAATTCTGGGGAAAAACATGCTTGGTGGAGATGGGTGAGGGCATGGCTCACGTGAACCTGCCACTGACACTTGGTGGCCTGGATCTGACTGCATGCTCTGGTCATTGCCTGTCACAACAGCCAATGCTGGCCAAGCAGTCCAACCCTTGATGGACCAAGTGTGCTAAACAATTGAGTGGATTGCTGAGAGCCAGACAGAGTGGCTGCCCTGCCATTCAGGTGCAAGTCATCTGGGGTTCATTTGTCACTGAGGCACCCTGCTGGGGTGAGAAAGAACTTGATCACTCAGAGGAGCGTCCCCAGAACAGAAATCTCTGCTGGTGTATTGCATGGGCATGGCCCTTGGCCATCTTGGAGTTGTGCAGAGCCTTGGTGTGGCAGCAAGAACCAACTGGAACAGGGACAGGTCCCTTACACACTGCCAACCGTAAGCTAGAGGAAGGCAACTCTGCTTACTTGTCATCTGTGTACCCTGGGTGACAGAGGAGCAGGTTAGGCCAAAAGTGTCATGCCCCCTCAAAGCCACAACAGGAGTACATTCCAGATCAGAGTGCATCCGGACATTCGGAGCTGGGCAGCCCTTTGTTTCTACCATGCATTCCTAAGGTCAACTATGAGAGGCCAGGGCATGGAGAGCAGACAACTGGCATTTAAAAGAATCATATTGGGCACAGGTGGACCATGCCCCTTGCCTCCTGACAAAGACCACTGTAATGGTATGGCAGGAAATCCCAGGTCCAAAAAATGGAAGAGTCAGAGTGAATGACAAAGGCCTGTTTAATCTAACAATTGTAAAACAGGGACAGAAGTAAGCACACAAGTCTCAAAGTTCTCTAACTTCATAATGCAAAACAACACTTTAAAAGGAAAAAATACATCACTTCTAATGTCACACTGTTAACTGGGTTAGTAAAACCTACGGGAAGGTAGGATTGGGTTAGTTGTATTATTTAAGTATATAATCTATAGGAATCAGCATTCTTATTGGTTTTACTATATCTAATGGCTCCACCTGGGACCACCTCTAAAATGATAATGGTGAATACATGCCATCTCTACACTCCTTGATTAACTTGGTTAATTCAACTGTTAAAAAGAAAATCATTTGAGAGCAATGATTGGTTGGCATTGGCTTCGCCAACCTTGATTCCTTGGCAGGTCATCAGCACATGAGCAGCACTTTATGTGTGGCAGGTTGGATCGACCACCAGAGGCCGCCGTTCCCAATTATAACCCACCATCTCTGATTTCCTAGGCCACAAGCCAATTCTTCTGCTTTGAACTGGGATCTATCTTGTTTCATTAACTATGGGAATTCAGAGGGAGTGAAGGTTGTAGCTTCTTATGTCTGGAGCTAGTGAATCGCCCTTGTCCTTCAACTTTAAGTCACGTGTGAAGAGACAACGTTTTGAATTATTATACTCAGATTTTACCAGGATTTTAACCTACTTTCTATGGGTGCCCTTACTCTCTCTGTCCGCTGGAGACTTGTTCAAGCAATTTCTCTCGCAGTATTAGTCTTAATTAATGAGTGCCTGGTGCTCAAAGGTTGTGTGTTTATTTAATCTGAGAGAAATATGTCTTACTCTTGGGAATGGTTTATCTGGTGCAGTCCTTGGCACCAGTCCAAAGCTCCCTTTGCTATAATAAACTTGGTGAGCTTGTGCAGCTACTGTCCAATTTGTTAATCTCTGTTCCTTTTAGCTAATTTAGTGGGTTTGTTTTTCCTGCAGCTTCGATGCTCCATCAAGCTCTACCATTCATGTGGTCATGGCAGTGCTATCCATTTGATCTAAAATGTCTGCTTTGCACTGTTGCATTTCTGCATTAAACAAGCATTATGTGTGTTCTTTTGCATCTTGACTTACAGCAGATATATTTGAGTATATGATTTCTAGTGTATATTGAGTGCAATGCATATTCTTCATGTATAAATGCAGGTTGATCTAATGTTCGTATAACTTTGTGATTAATCTATATCTGCTTTGTGTCTCATGCATCTAGGTGCGTCAGAAGTGGGGTGACGTCACTTGCATTCATTATTCTTTAGCTACAGAATGTTCATGTGCACCAGATCATGTAGGTTCATCTCTTCTTCGATTGTTCTGGGTAAGGCCAATAGGTTTGTCTTAGTGAATAATGCCTTTCGTGTCTGCAGTATGGTTGTGGAGGAGAGGCAGTTGTCAGGACTGATACCCTTCTCTCATTTCTATGTTATAAGGGCAAGGGAGGAGTTGATGCCATGGATGATGCATTCATCTGTCTTTCGACATTTCCCCCTCTGGTCGAGTCCTCAACCACTTCTCTCAAATGACCCTCTCCTTGGGATCGTGTCTTGTGTGTCCATATCTTCATCAACCTCCTCAAGTCACACAAATGCTTTATTTTTTCATCTACTCTCCAGGTCATATAGCAGCACTTCCCATAGAGTTTGCAGAATACCCATCAGCCCACATAATTATGGGGGTCTCAGGGATAACAACATTTTGATCCTGGAGGGATGATAAGACTTTACTTTAAGTCCAAATGAGGTATATCTTCGGTTTGTGTGCCTTTGTGCATTGCCATATCCATATGTATCAGTGTCTTCATCCCTATCACCCACTTAGCATTCTTCTTGCATTAATTAATGGCTATCCTCAAAGTGCAGAATCCTAGTATCAGCAATACTAGTATTGCTATCAGTACCTTGAATTCAGTGGCCAACCGGGAGGGGATCCAGGAGAGCAAGGCGGTGAAGCCGTTGTCATTCCCTATCTCTTCTACCTCTTCTTCCATCTTGTTATGGAGGTTTGTCAGGAGGGTAATGGCTGCCATAAGGGTCACGTTTTCCTTGTCGTGGGCAGATCTGTAGGTGCAATAAAATGCACCAATTTTTGTGCATACACCACCCTCCATGGCTGTGACTATGCCAGGGACATATCTGTTCTGAAAAGTCATGAGCCTTATTGCTCTCAACTTTTCCATTATTTCATGGAAGCCTGTTACTGTTCAGATAATTGTTTGTAAAAACTCCCACCAGATTAGTTGCAACCACTTAACATTTGGGGTTGCCTGTACTCCAGGAGAAACAGAGGCAAAGAACATTTCTGCCCTGCTGAATAACCTTTGCTCCCACAGTATCTCATCGAGTGCTGCTTCCATTTTGGTAGATATATAATGACTACCTCTTTTAGCTCTTTGAGGTTGAGGGATCTTTTCTTTCTCTGGTGTGCATCCATTTTAGGTAACTCTGTAAGGTGTATATCACTTTTGGGCATGACTACAGCGTTTAGGTTTATGACTACTATGGAGTGCAGCCCTGCTCAATATGGTATGTATGGTTTGAATCCAGAGGCCAATAGTGATCCATTAATACTGAAGTTCCTGCTTTCATTCCTGGAATGTCAAAGACTTGTTTACACCATTTGTTTTTCCAAACGTTTATCGTGCTATTATTTCAGAAACACAATGTAGCATTTCTTAAGGGCACTATTTGCATGGGTCCCCCTCATCATCGATCCATGTGAACAATTTTGTAATGTTGGGCCCTGGTCAGTGCACACCATATCTGCATTTACCACAACCTCTTCCTATTGTTCCAGTAATGCTAATGATTTGCATACTACTAGCCCATCGCTCTACTCCCTCTCAGGTGTGAGCACTGCTCCTTTTACTTGTAATTGCCCTGGCTCTCAACATCAGGGTATTTCTTTCCCATTCTTATCATTGCATTGCAACATTGTATTCTCTTCAAATCTAACTCCTGCTCTGGGTGTCTCAGGTTGTTCATATTTGATTATCTGTTTATTTTCTTCTTTTCTATCATGGACTTCATCCTTTGGACATAATTATCTTCTTGGTAGAACTTTGCTTTATATACCCATAATAAGGATGCAGTCCTCATGTTAAACAGAGTGCCAGGTGGGTCAAGCAAAGTGCTTTTTCCAGGTATTTCTGTGGCTATAAAGGCCCTGGAAGCACCCATTGCATGGGGAATGAGATAACACACATAGAAGCTCTCATCAGATGTTCCTCTCCCTACCTCGGTCATATGCTGATACCACATATTATTACTTATTTGGACAGATCCAGGCATGTAAACATTCATGTGTTGAAAATTGGTGCCTGTATCCTGTCTTAATCTTTTAATCTGTAGCAACAGAAAATTATTGGGTTGTTACTTCATCCAACATAGGTATAGGCATCAAGTTATATACATTATTTTCTTCACTTCTTATTCAATACTTTCATATTGTTTTTCTGGCTGGCAGTGGGTACATATAGGACACATTGGGCCTCATTCCGAGCCATGCCGGTAAGTATCGGTACTTTCCGGCATGGAGTAAAGTACGACACCGGGCTGGTGCAAGACTGCAAATTTCGGCCCATTCTGAGCTCGTAACGTAAATTACGGTCAACGCAATAAAAAAAAGGAACCAGAAATTACGACATCGCACAGGAACGGGAAGGAGAGTGGCGGCCATCTTTAAAAACACAATCCATTGGCATCCACAGCTGCCAGCACCCTTGTGAGGTAACTAAAGTCGGGAACAGGACCAGGCACCTCACAACATGCCCAAAGCACCCAAAAGGGTGGCGGATCGCATTCGCAAGCAGAGATTCTGCCCCGAGGAACTCCAGGCCATGGTCGACTTCTTGGCAGAGCATGCCGATGTTGTCTTCAGCAGCGACATGCGGAGGGAGTCCACCCTTCGCAAGAAGAACATCTGGGCGGAACTTGCACAGAGGGTGAGCGCTGTAGGCAACACCCACCGCACCCCCAGGGACTGCCGCAAGCGGTGGGATGTCCTGCGGGTGCAGGTGCGGGGCCTCCTCTCCAGCAACCGCAGCCAGGCCCTGCAGACGGGAGGTGGACCAAGTACCGCAGTCCAACTTGAGCCGTGGGAGGAGACCTGTGCTGTGCGGCTCTCATTGGCACTGAATCCATTGAGGGCGTGGGGACCATGGAGTGCGGGGGAACGACTTCTGCAGAAGGAAGTGAGTGTCCACAGTGTACACTGGCAATGTCCATTGCATGATGAAAACTGACCCAGGGGCCATCGAAGACACCCTCTCGTGTTGCCCTCACCCCATCCAGCGCATCCCCCATCCAACAAATGCTGAGGCAAGTGCCGCCTAACGATGGTCCAAAAGTGCGAGTACATAACGCACCTCAACCATAGTGCGTTGACTTGCACAGCCCATCATGCTCACTGTCCAGCGTGTTAGGCATTGTACTAGCCAAAATGTACATAACCAGGGCACAATGAGTCACTCCCAAACATGCGTATATGTCATTACCATGCACATGTACCACTGCCATAGCTACCCCCAAAACAGAACAAACCTAAAATGACCAAACTGTCCATGCATCCATGTATGCAAAAAGGACATTGCACATTCACTAATGTTGTCCCGCTCTTCTACCCCCACAGGCACTGACCATGACAGCACAGAGCCCCAATCAAGCCGGCCAAGCACCTCCACGGGTAGTGGCAGGGTCAGGCCAAAGCCAGCACCAAAAACAACCACCCCCCTGCCTATGGAAAGGCCACTGGAAGCTGCCGGACCAGCATCCCACACAGAATCGGCGGCAGCAACTATGACAACCCCTAGCTCGGCACAGTCGAGCGTCTCAGGGGAGGCTGTTGCTACCGCGCCTGATGAGTGTGAGCACAGCCCATCACCCATCTGGGGGACCTTGTTGGAGGATGGCCAAAACACAGTGCACAGCCCGGAGCCATGCATCGTAACACTGGGCTCATGCAGTGACTCTGGGGATGCCCCTTCACCTGTGCACAGTCCGGAACTCGACCCGCAGGGGTATGACGCCGATCTCCCCAGTCCACCCATACCGCCCCCTGCAGAGCATGCTGGACTAAGTGGATCTTCCGATGGTTTCCCATCTTTCGGCAGGCAGCGAGTGCATCAGTTGACAGACCTCATACAAAACTACATTGAGGAAAACCGCCAGGCCAGGGCAGAATTGCATGAAGAACTCAGTCAAATGCGGCAGTCCCTCACCGACTGCACCACCAAATTGTGTGACTCTTTGACAGACAGCACGGCCCGGCTATGTCATGTCCTTGGCCGCATAGCGAATGCCCTTGAGGCAGGCCATTCAAATTCCGAGCCACAGCAGGAGGACACGGCCGCAACCAGTGAGGCCACGCAAGGCAGCCCGGAGAGACGCACTCGGCGTTCCATGCGTCAGCAGGATATGCCTCCCCCAGACAAGGGGAGCAAGAAACATTAGGCATTCCTGCCACATGTGGGCTTCACATCCTACATGGGACGACTGCTCTGGAGTTGGGGGGAAGGGGGAGGGGGGTGATGGTTTGTTATGGCGTTGGGGGGATGGGGAGGGGGTGATGGTTTGTTCTGGAGTTGGAGGGGAGGGGGAGGGGCTGCTGCTGATGTATGCACTATTTTGTTTTTCTCACAATACACAATTGGTGTCGCAAACTTCAACTGCTGTGGACATTCATCATTGCACATTTGTTCATTGACTACTGCCAGTGCATGGTGTACAAGTATACACGAGTCCAGTGCACTGTGTGCCTATATCATGACACCCTCTACTGACTTGTATCCTGGAGATCTTGTCCACTGTAAGTACAGAGCATTACATGTCCCTCAGGTGCACTGCCTCAATGAACCTTTGTTGCCACTTCACCCTCCGCCTTCACTGCATCGTCCTGTGGTTGTAGCAGTACCATGTCAGGGGTGATAGCCGCTCATGTAGGGATGCACTTTTTGTCCATCTGCACATATTACATGGGCTCATTCGACACCAGGATGGGTCAACCACCAGTCCTGCTTCGCCGGCACATATGTGCTTCACGCAAGCCAGGTGACTGGTTCATCTACACACATGCACTGGTATGGCCATTGTCTGGTTGCCCCATGGGCCTGTTCAGGGGGTTAATGACAGGGGTCATGTGGCTTGTTGTCAAGGGACAGCCAACAACAGCTGCATATGTAGCCAAATGAGGTGAGTGTGTGGACTGTCATGGTGGAGAACAGTACTTGGCTGTCATGGCAGGGTTTCAATGATGGCCATCTGCACATGTCCATGGATGTATTGCGCACGATCATGGACACAAATATGTGTCAGATGCAATGGAATGCAGTGGGGGGTTGCGTCTACATGATGGTCCATGAACAATGGTGTGGACATCTTGGGGTAAATGTTCCTTAGTTGCATGCTGCTGTCCTGATGTCGGATCAATGTGGTACTGTGTACTGTGTAGAATCGTATTTGGGTGTGGTGGCTGTAGTCTGTGGATCATGGTCATCATCCTGCTCTGATCCATTCTATAGTGATTCCCGACACTCCTATGGGTGTGCCATGCCGATGACGTGATGTCGTACCCCTGCTGCCCTCCGTTAATTCCACTCCCAGGGATGGGTCTCCAATGTGGTGCCAAGCTGGGGGATGCCACATTGTGCATGTGCAGTGTGTCGTCCGATATGCGCTTACGGTTGTGGTGTCCGCCAATGAGTGGTGCTGGTGTAGTGTGATTAGCCCTTGTCAGTTGGTGGAGATGTAGTGTGTTGTGAGTGCCTTATTCTAGCAAAGTGGGAATCTGTTCGCAGGTGCCGTTGCACTGGTTCTGTGTCAGGTTTGTTGTCGGGGTGAACACCGTACGGTGGCTTCATCGTTTCAACCCAGTTAGTTCATGCAGGCACCCACCCCATGGCACCAGTGCACTTGCATGACACAGTCAGGCAACTCAACCGCCAGCCAGGCAGGTCATCCTGCATGTTGGACCATGTGGCGCGGTAGCATGGTGAACTGCTGGCTCTTTGAGTCATGTGTAGTTGTTTGGTGTCGGGCCCACCCATGTGTGTTGTTCTTGGTAGCGTTGGATCCCATCTGCACGTAGGGGGAGTGGTATTGTTTGCAGTTGCTGTCCGCCACCTGCATACCATGTTGGTCCACATACGACCTGTGGGTGCTGTCAGGGGCACCATTGTCATTTGGCATGCCTCCATTTGCATTAGGTCCAGCTTTACTGTTGTGTATCTCATGGGTGGTCCATGTTGGGGATTGATAGGCCCTTGTGTTCTTGGGGAGGTGTAACGGCACTTGTATATGTGGCCGCCTAATGGACGGTTGTGACATGCCACTGTGTGCTGGTAGGTGCCTGTGGCATGGGTGTGGGGCACAGGAAACATCGTCACTTGTGCCAGGTTGGCACTGTACATTTGTAAGGTGCTCGCTTTTCTTGTGTCTGTGGCGCAATATGGTGGTGACGGTGTCACAGTCTAGGTGGTCAGGGGTGTCTATCTGGTAGGACTTCTCATTGAGTGGTTGGACATGCTGCGTGTGCATGGGGGCTGCTGGGGTGGTAACGGAGGCTGCACTGGTGCTGCATGCAGGGCCTGTCTCCCCCTCTTTCTACCCCTGTGTCTCCTCAGTGGGGGGGCGTGGTGTTGTTGCAGAGGTTTGTGTGGTTGTGGACTTGCTTGTTCTATTGGTGTCATCTTGGTGTGGGAGGGGGGGGTGTGTGGGTGTGTTTCTTTTCTACTGTGGCAGACTCCTGGCCTCCATCTGTGTTGCATGTGTGCACCTGTGGCTCTGGGACCCACTGCTCAGGGTTCTTTACTCCTTCTCTGAGATGCCTGTATGTACTCCATGCCGGTAAGGTACTTTACGGGCTTGAGGAGGCCGTAATTTACATGTGCTCCTTACTTGTGATCAGCTCCGGTTTACGCCATGCCGTTAATTTCGCCATGGTGGGGCGCGCGCACGACCCAAGACCAATAATTACGGAATTGTAGTTTACAGTGCCGTAATTAACGGTGTGAGGGGTCAGAATAGCATGGAGCGGAAAACCATGCCGGTAAATCATTACCGGCATGGTTTTTACCTTACCTCCATGCTCGGAATGACCCCCATTGCATCATAATTGCTAAGAGAATAAGTTAAAAAACAAACCTAGTCTTAGGGTTTACTTATAGTGAAAGAAGAGGCACTGTACTTGGATGCCTTATAGCTGTGAATTATAAAAGCAAGAATTATATACAGTAATGTTCTTAAAGGCAACATCAAATAACAAGGTGTGATAATGTGTTTGATTCTTCTGGTTTCTTCAAAATGTGGGTAATTATTGTTATGTATATATATATATATATATATACATATGTTATTTATTTTCAGCTGAGCATGTTTTTTTGAGGTGGGTGGCTAGTTGTCGCTGTGAGAAGAATGCAATGCTTTAATTGGCGTTCCCCTAAATGTTGTCTGCTTCTTGTTGCTGATCTTGTCTGTAACCTCGTTGTTTCATCTTATGTCTCAGCACCTGGGGTTGATGGCAGGCGGGTGTCCCCTGAGATGAAGCCAGGCTCTTCTTCCTTGTACATTGACAGCAGTGAGAGTTACCTCCTCCACCACAAAGGAACCCTCAAATCTTGGTTTGTGCCAAAGTGTGGTAAACTTTTTTACATAAATAAGATCATCAACGTATAGGGTGGGGGGCTGGAGCAAACCTTGTAGGGCAGACTTTTGGTTGTCTTCATCATTCTTCTTTGACATCACCTGCTGTTTGTGAATCTGTTAGCTGTCTATAAATCTGTAAATAAAAGAAATACTTGCCATTATAGCAGCCAAGTATTTGCATTTCACTTCCAATAACAACAGCTATACTATGGGCATCTGTTCGTGCTCTAGTGAGAAGAGCAAGTGGTGTGTGCATCCGGCGTCCTGTCACTAGTTCAAGAGGAGTCAGGTGATGGTCTGAACCGGGCTGATTTTATAGTACAAATAAGGCTATGGGTAGACACTGGAGCCGTCCTTTGTTCACGGTCATTTTTAGTTTTGCTATCCTCTCTTTGAGGAGGCCATTCAGCCTCTCACAAAAATTTTGTTTGCCAGCGGGTGATAAGCAGAAGAGAATTTGGGCCTCATCTTGAGTAGGCAGTATTCGGCAGTAAATCCGCCAGTATACCACTAAACGCAATTAGTGTTACTGCAACTTCCTTTGGTGCTATTGCACCAAAAATTGGGGGGAATAGGGTGCATTCACCTCCAGTTTAGAGCTTGAAGTCAATGCTGCAAGTTACCCCCAAACTCGACAAGCTCAGTTGGAATCCAGCATTTGCCCTGGCCACTGGAAGAGATTTGCCACAGGAGGATGAGCTGACTCCATTTGAAGAGGTTGCCAGTGTACTTCTCAGCAGCGAGCAGGTGACTGGTGTGGGAGGTGTGGACACCCATGTCGCCACATCATGTGAGTGCCATATGTGCTTTCCACATATGCTTACATTTTTGCATGATATGCCTGCATATGTTGGGGTAGAGTTGGCTTGAATTGGCAGTCAAACATGGACACTGCAGAAATGCTAACAAATATGCTTCCATCATATGGACAACTTGACAAGGACAATGCATGCAGAGATGCAGTCCTTGTGGCATCCCCACAGACTGGGCATGGAGGCCCACATCAAAAGAAAGAAGGCTGATACGGTGACTCTGCTGGAATCCCTGCATAGAGACGCAGTCACCCAGAAAAGAAGCCTGAATCTAGAGATCTTGGCATCTAGAACATCCATCCCTGTAACACAGCGACCTTGAGGGATTCTCTGCATGATGTGCTGTTGGCTACAAGGTCTCTCCACTGTCAAGAGATCGACACCTTGAGGCAGCTTCTCTCCTTTCAGTTGGGTGCGTCACAAGTGAGCGCACATAATTACACTTTGGCCACTCGTGACAAACATCATTGGGACCTCGTCATCATTGGGCCTTCTGTGATGCAGATATGATGCATCTGTATCATGAGTGGCCATATCCAATGAAGACCAGGCATTGGCACTGCATGGACAGAGTACACCACCACCTGAGGTTTAAGCCTGTCTGGGGTGCTGTGTGCAGAGGGAGGCAGAGGAAAGATCTGAAGCCTAAATGTATAAGAGAGAGCCTATACCATTGCATAACAATCCTGCATAGCAATCCTAACATAGCATAGCACAACAATCCTGCATAACATAGCATAGCAATCCTGCATAACCTAGCATAGCAATCTTGCATAACATACCATAGCATAGAAATCCATAGCCACACAACAGGTTGGCAGTCCTAGCTAACCCACACCACCTCTCCTGTGTGTGCTCTGATGTCCATGAGCCCATGGATGGGGGTATGATTGTTTTTGTTTGTTTCTTTTTTGTTCACTTATGTGGTCGCCTCATCCAGGGTGGAGATATATTTTATTGTTTCTCCGTTCAAGGTGAACTTTCGTCATTCTTCACTATCTCCGTCCAGGGTGGACTTGATTTTATTTTTAGCCCCGTCCGAGATGGACTCTTTTTCCTTATTATTTTTGTCACCTTGTGTAATAGGCCATTGCCCTCTCATGGCCTGATTGAGTTGAGGGAATAGATATGCAGCCATGCGCAGTGGAGTCAATTACCATGAATTTGTGGACTGTTACAGCCTCCCAGACATAGGTGCAGATTACAATCTACATTGATTATCATATGTGCAGTCTGCATGAATGACTCCTTTAGCTGGTCCAATACAATGTCATATGTTATTACAGGTATCTTGCCACATCTAGTACCCACACTCCCTGAGAGGCCCACCCAGCACCCTTTTTCCACCTTAGTCTTCAGACCCTCTGATGGACATTGGCCCTCCATGCCCCAAAGCAGAGGCACAGTGTTAGGTGGAGGTGATGAGGGAATAATGGCTGGTAACTTTTGCACCCCAATAGTGGCATGTAGTGACACACGTAGAGTTTGCATGGATGATGTGATTTGGTGATGTTTGGGTGAAGGTGATTGCCGCTTAAGATATCAGTTGGCCCGCATGCCTGTGCATGTGCATGTCTCCTTGATCAGCCATGCTTGTGCTTTGGGTTCCTGTTTGCGTATCCACAAAGGGCAGCAGATTCAGAAGGCAGTACTGCGCTTATCCTCCTTCACCTATCGGCAGCCTTTGACACTAGCAACAACAGCATCCTAATGTACAGACTCCACACTTTAGGCATCATGGATGCTGCATTAAGATGGTTCTCCTCTTACCTCACTGGCCATTCACAAATCTATATCCTACCACCCTTCTCCTCTCCCCCTGCCCTGTCTCAAACAGGTCCCACAGGGGGACTCCCTATCCCCCCTACCATCAACTGGTACCTGAGCCCCCTCCCCACCTTTATCCAATTACAGGACCTGACCGGCTAAAACTATGCAGATTATACTGAGATCATGTTCAAGATCCCCAAGAATCCGGCTTCTCTCCATCCTGACCTCACCTTGTGCCTTGCTGATTTCCAACCACTGCCCTATGGCTAACCACCTCTTCCTTACTCCTGGTAAAACTGAAATCCTAATTTGTGGTAATACAGAACTCTTCCACCAACCCACCCACTTGCTGTGTTCCCTAGATTCTACTCCCACAGCATCCAGCTCAGTAAAGAACCTGGTATGCACCATGGATTCTGAAAGAACACTCTTCCACCACAACAGCGTTGCAGGTAGAACCTGTCATCTCCCCCGCCACATCCTTAGGTGACTCTTCCCTGACCTCTCCTATATCACTGAGTCACATAAATGTTAGCTATCATCCTCTCCCGCCTAGACTGCTCCTATTCCCTTCATATTGGCGCCCCTGCCTATCAGCCCAGAAAGCTACAACAGATCCAGATTAACACAGCCTTCTTCCTGCTTGCACTAACCCCTATGGAACACATGACTCCGGCCCTCATAGTGCTCCCTTTGGCTGTATGTGTTACTTGGATAACTGTTAGGCAATAATTGATGAAGTAACCCTGTGGGAGACTACACAACACTTGTCCTCTTGGTATTAGGTGACCCACCTATTGGTATAGGTCTGTACTGCACAAGTTGGTAGTGTGACTGAGCAGTCAGGATTATCTCAAGAGGGGTAAATGTGAGATCTAGAGCTGTAGCAAGGACATCCATAAATACAAGTAGCCAAGTAACACTTATACTCAAGGTTTCTTGTTATACATAATTATTTATTTAACAATAGTTTTTAAATAAGCATTCTTTAAAAAGGGCAATATATGCAGCAATCAAATACACTTCAAAGAACTTCCTCAGAATCACCACAAAGCAAGTAGATACTCTTTAGATATAGCTCATATACACTTCCTACTCCCTGAGGTGACTTCACTACCTAGGACACTAATTGCATTTATATATCTCTTGTACACTTTTTGATTCTGAGGTTTTGTGGAAAGGAAAGATTAGAATAAGGACAAAGGTTAAACAGGTTCTCAGAGCATGTGAGCATTTGAAATCTTCCAATGAAGTGTAGATAAAAACCTTTCCCAGTTTAAAACCAATGCATCACCTATGAGGGATAGTAAGAATACAAGTCAAATGGAATAGAAGAGTCTACAGGGAGGGAGCCTGGACAGCTAAAGTCAATTGGAGAAAAGTCTATCGAGCTGAAGCACTTCTTAGATAGCAAAAGTCTTGCACAAAGTTAAATTTTGTTGATGAAAAATCACTGTAGGGTCACAAACTGTTACACTTGTGAATGTTAGAGCTGAAATCAACTCTACAAAAGCAGCTACTGCAAGTCTCAACTGAGAAGAGCAAAGCTACAGACAATGAGATAAGTACCCCCAAGTCAGCACAGTACCTTAGGTTAGAAGAAGAGTGGTCGAGCTGGGTTCTGTTTGGTTGCAATGATGTAGATCCTGGGTTCCTGGGCCGCAGACAAGGGGACAAGAGGGAGGACGTCTGGGGACTCCTGCAGCAGCAATTCGAATGTCGGCGGCAGCTAGAGGCTCTTTTTTGATCAGCGGCACTTCACAGTAAACAGTACCACCGGGGATCTTGGATACCGTTTGGGCTTCCTTCACTCCTTGAGTCCTGCACTCTGGTGAGGGGCTTGAGCTCTGGTCGACCTGCTTCTGGAGGGTCCTGGGAAGATTCCTGGAGCTTCCGGCCAGATCACAGACATTTAACTCGACTACGGATTTCTCGACCCCTGGGACTCGGTTTTTGCAGCAGGAAAGAAGTACAGCCAGATGGGCAAGGTCTTCCAATGGAGTTTGTCCCGGGGTTAGTTGGTCCCACTAACCAAAGGGAAGAAATTGTTCCTTCCGGAGCTTCTCTTGTCAATCAGAAAAGGAGTTTCAGCACAGCATCAGGGCTTCACCAGGCAGTTCAACGGTCCAGGAGGATACAGCAAGATTTGTTCACGGTTTCTTCGTCGGGTTGTTCTTC
Source organism: Ambystoma mexicanum (assembly GCF_040938575.1). Lineage (NCBI taxonomy): Eukaryota > Metazoa > Chordata > Amphibia > Caudata > Ambystomatidae > Ambystoma > Ambystoma mexicanum. The sequence goes on from NC_090931.1 coordinate 714,831,922, forward strand.
CCAGTGGTCGATTCTGTCTTTAGTCCAACAATCCTCGCCTTTTAGACAGGTTTCTCCCATTCATGGACAACCTAGCTGTTACTCAAACAGCACGGTGGTTGTCCTGCAAGGACAGCCAGGAAGCCAGCCAATCAGGAGTGGGTGCATTCAGGTTTCCCTAGAGACAAAGGACAGGGGAGTTGTGGGCACCTCCTTCACTTCCAGCCCTTCCAGACACACTGGAGCCAGAGGCAGGTTTCAGTATTGAAGTCCGCCAAAGGCAAAACAAACAAAGGGATCAAACCTGGCTTGGCACGCAGAGTAAAGCCCAAAAAAAGACCTTACAGAAAATGGCAAAAAAAGACGACCAGGGACATTTTGACACAACGGTCACCAATGGGTGCTATACTGCAGCTGAGGATTTAGTCTGCAGTAGAAAAGCACAATGGTAGGAAAATTAAACCAGTGCCACCAGCTATTTAAAGTAGAGAGGGTAACATAAAAAAATGTTACATGAGTAGGTAGGAAAAGGGGCTACTAAGTAACCCCCCAGCACTCCACATAAGATGGGGTGTGGTGGACCTATAAAGAGAAAAGGTAAGTAAAGTCAATTTCACTTTACTATTCTTGGGAACTGTAGTTCACCCAAGAAAAGGTATTTAAACCTTATGAGAAATCTAAAGGAGTTCTCTGTGACACTGCAACGAAGGTGCTCTGTGTTACCATACAATAGATAGATGCCTATGGAGTTTGTAAGACCCCCAAAACAGTGGAAACGCATAATCCAAATCGGGTCAAAACACATGAGAGGATGAGAAAAAAGAGCTCACTCACTCCAGGGTTAAAATTAAAAGGTCCTAAAGTCCAACAAAAGTGCTGGGGGTCTCTAAGGTTTAAGGGAATTAGCACAGAAATGAGAATTCTCCCTAACAATGACTGTGGTGTACGTAAAGCAAATGTATGCTGACAAACGCTAACCTCCTGGGATGCATGCATTAATCAGACCTAGACCAATGTGGCCTAGCGTGGCTGTTTTGGTGACAGTAGCTTTGCTTGGTCAGTTTGCACCTCCCCATTATGGCAACCATACATTGTGATGTCTGCCATGTCAACTTCCAATGGCACTTCCTGTGCCTTCCATGCTGTTCGCAGGTAAGGGCAAATCAAGATTAAAATCGAAAGAGGAAGCCTGAAAGACAGCTACCACATCCAAGGTAGGCAGCAGGCATGCACATTATCCAATACCAATTCGAGGAGGTAGTGACTTGAATCATTGTCACAGTACTCTTTTGAGGATCTGTGATTGGAATGTGTACACTTCACATCCTTTGACAAGGACTCATAGGAGGGCAAATCTGGTGCCACCAGCTGTTGTAATTCCAGCTCCAAATACATAACATAGGTCACAGTTGGGTCTTGTGAACGAGCTGGTTGTCTGACACGAGGCACGCAAATGCTGGTCCCAGCCCTAGACACTGTCGCCATGTGATGGTCCTTCATGCTGCCATAGACAATAGGCAATAGACATAGGCAAGCAATACTCTCTCTTTAAGTAAGCACGCTGTAAATATACACAATCTTATTTTGGAGGAAAAACTTGACATTTCGGGGCTGATTCATGGAATTATTTGCGCCGAAAAACAGGGATTTGTGCGCCATTCTGCCCGCAAATCCCCATTTGTTAAACAGGGGTTTGGGGGCAGAATGGCGCACACATCCCCATTTTACGGTGCAAATAATTCCATGAATCAGCCCCTTTATGTCTTTCATAGACTTGGCTCAAAGATCCTGTGGGACCGGTATGTGATAAAGCCATCCCAGATGGGTACCTGCTATATAACAAAAACAGTGACTGCGGGATAGGAGGGGAGTCACAATAATAGCTAGAGACTCAATTTGTTTAAGGCTAATGTAGATTGCATTGGTTGTGAAACACTTCATCTTAAATACACCCCCACGCCCAATGATTGTACTAACTTCATTGTCATCTATAGACCTCCCACCCTTACGTCAGACTTTTGTAATGAATTAACTCATCAGCTTAATAATTTGAAATCCACAAACACAGCTACATTATTAGTTGGTGATTTCAATAGGTGGAGAGGGAATCCACTGGATAAGGAAGCTCTCCTCCTTGAAAAACAATAAAAACATGGATTTCAGAGTAATAAATAATGAGCCAACGACTGCTAAAGGAAACAAGTTAGACTGGATCGTAACACAGAATCTTAACACTCAGAAACTGGTTACACTGCCTTGTATTTGGTCAGACCATTTTACGGTCACCTTTGAGGTGCATTTGAATGACCTTCCAAAACAAATTAGTAATCCCCATGTAAAGGATCAAAGCAGAAACTTTAAAAACGTGGATCCGCTCAATTGGAACCTTGCTTAAAACATATTGCGGACAATTTTCAGGATGGTTACTCTTGTGAAAATATTCTCCAGCAATGTACATTTCACATTCAAGAATTGGTGGAACAGTGCGTACCACTTAAATCTAAACTGGACAGGAAGACAGATAATCACCATAACTGGTTTCATGGTGAGGTTGGTAAACTCAAGATAGAGAAAAGAAGCCTGGAAAGGAAGTGGCAAAAAACCATCACTAGCTAATAAAGACCTCTTGAAATGCATTAAATTGAAAAATAGAAAGAGCATTAGAGAAGCAAAATCTAACTACTATAACGAATTGATAGCAGCTGCTCCGAACTCCACAAGCAAACTTTTTAACATCCTTAAATCTATAGAAAAACCCAAGGCACTGCCCCCGCCCCCCCACCCTTATGCCCTGTTAGGGAGAATTCTCCAAAATGGCTAATTTCCCTTACCTACTGAGTCTCTCAGCAGCTTTGCTTTATTTTCAGGATTTTCTTTTTTTCACCTGGTAAGAGTGTGAGCCTTTTTTTCCCACTCTTACATGTGTTTTGCTGTGTGTGTTTAACATGTTTGTGTTCATAGACTATGGAGCTTCACCTACTCCATAAGCATCATCTTTTTACTGTTACCTTTAGTGCAGTGACACAGGGTTGTCTTTTTCAGACTTCCCACTTCAAACTACATTTTTCCAGGACTGACTACTGTCTCACAGAACATGTAAAGTTGCCATTGACTTTATTAGTCTTTTTTAACTCACAGACCCAGTACAAACTATCTTACATAGAGTTCTGGAAAGGGTTAATAGTAATCCTTTTTGTCTGTTTCTCGTGGAACATTATTTTGTTCCCCTTTCTTTAAGATTTGGCTGGTGGCAGTGGTATCTACCCTATTTTTCTATTGCAGTCTATTTAAATAGCATTGTTACTGTTTTAGGCTATGTTAGTAGCCTCAAACTCAAATCCGCTGGACCACATTTACTTTTATTGGTTCCAACTGGGTTTATTCACAATTTCTTTTTGTAAAGGTCTTTCTCGTGTTTTACTCTGCATGCCAAACCAGGTTTGGTTCCTTTGTTTGCCGTCCTTTGGCAGGATTCTGCACAGAAGCCCTCCTTAGGCGCCTGAATGTCTAAGGATGTGAGGGAGAGGTTTGAGACTCCCTGCACAGGGTCTCCTTGGAGATCCATGTCACACTCTGTGTGATTGGCTGTGGTGACTGTCTCGCCGGGACAGCCACCCATCTGTGTGATTGACAGCCAGGCTGTGTGAATGGGGGAAAACTGCATAAAAAGCAGGTCACTGGGACTGAGAAGGCAGAGTCGCCACTGGTTCGAGAGAACCGAAGAGAAGCTGACAGAAGAGGACCTCTACCACGACTGAACCTTCCGGTGAAGCCCTGCTGCAGGTCTGAATCTGTAAACTTCGATGACAGGGAAGATCTGCAAGGAATCTTCTCCCCTTGAGCTGGTGGGACCAACCAGTTCACCAAGCCTCCCTCCTCTGGTCGAATTTGCTGTGCACAGCTACAGTCAACCAGATAGCCAGGAGGACCGGACCCTGCTTGGGTTTTAAGGAGCGCACCTTTTATTTGTTGCTTTGCTCTGCTGCTGGTTTCTTCCCTGGGCAGTGCAGGACCCTCCAGTTTTCCCACTTCATGTCAGTGCGACAGTCGCTTCAGGAACCGTGAGCCTGCAGGACCTGCCAGGAATGTCTGCCTCAGCTAGAGCCTTCTTCTCCATTTAAGGTACTGTTCAAACCCGGTTATTCGTTCCGTCCCACCGCAGTGAAAGTGTTTGAAATCTTGGGCCTGTTCTTCTCTATTCTTTAAAGTAACTTTTCATCTGACCAACTTCGTTCTGAACTCTTGTCAAAGACTTAACCGCAAACTACACTGAACTGTGTGATCCTCTGCAAAGACTTTGGTCCATTGAATTTGGCACAAGCCTCTTGATTTGATTTTCTCACCGTATTTACTTTTTCTAGATTGTCCTGCTTACTTACTTGTTGGTGCTGCTCAATCTTTGTCTAACCTTGTCTTTCCCTCCCTTTTAAATTGCTGGAGTGCCATTTTGCTCACACTTAATTTTGAGCTTAACTTGTCCATAATCTATTGGGTGGGGGTAGCATATTAAGAGTGCGATTTTTCTACTGCTTTACTTTGGTGAATTGTTTTACAACTGATGTGTAAATAAATGTTTATTCTTTTACTCAGAAACCTTGAGTCAGTGTTTGTTTGAACCATAGTAATTGCTGTCCTTTGTGTAACTATTGCTACTGCTCACTTTACTCTTGAGATAACTCTGGCTGCTCAGCCATCGCTACCACTTTACTGTGTAGTATAGACTTGTACCAAAGGTGAATTTGTACTGTCACTTGTAGTCTTAAATGTGTGTGGTGTTCCCAACGGGTACAGCATATGATTCTGCCTAACATGCCCCCACGGAGGAGGACTGTGAATTAGTGCAAAGGGCCTTCGCTGCCAAAATTCAGAAAGCTAGAGATACCATTATTACGATTAGAGGGTCATCGAATCAGGATATACTCTTTACCATTGTAGAACCCAGTCAGAGAGAAATGACAGATGGTCAAAGTACTGGCAAATATGAAACCTACTTTGTGTTCAGAAAATATAATACCACCCAAGGTTATATTGGAAAATAAGGAATTGTTCTCCCCAGTATTGACCAGAATAGTAAATGCTTCATTTCAAGAGGGTACAGTACCTAAGAGCATCAAGGAACTTACTATTACTCCCCTTGTTAAGAAGCCTGGTTTAGACCCCATGGACCCAGTTAACCTGCACCCTATCACCAACTCTAATTTTATTCAAAAATGTTTGGATAAAATAACAACAACCCAACTCCAATTACATGTCCAAGCCAATGCTATTCTACATGAGCAGCAATCAGGTTTCCGTGCTGTACATAGCACAGAGACTGCCATGCTATATCTGCAGAGTTGCATGCTAGGCATTCTCAACAAGGGCAAGTCAGGGCTTCTAATGCTCCTAGACCTAAGTGCAGCTTTTGATTTGGTTGACCACCAACTACTACAACATGTCTTGGCGGGATGCTCTACGACAGCATTGGCATGGCTGACATCTTTCTTGGCGGATCATAAAGCAAAAGTACACTGAGTGGAAACATTCTCCAAGGCTGCCCACATAAGTTATGGGGTTCTGCAGGGAGCCAGTTTGTCTCCCCTACTATTAAACCTATATATGTCATGCCTGTGTGATCTTTTGGAAAGCGTTGGTGCATTCGGACAGCGGCAAAATTGCAGCAGTTTATAGCATCATAGATAAATGGATGGAGCACAATTGGATGTGCCTGAATAGTAAAAAGACAAGAGTTGATCATTTTTGGTACCCGTCAAGCAAGAGCTAATTTAGGCGCAGAATACAAATCCTTCCATATTAAAGACGTATATGCCCAAATGGTGCCTCAGGTTAAAATCCTTGGGATGATGGTGGAGGCATCCTTGGGGGCGGGGGCCCAGGTGAACTTTCTACATAAAAATAACTTTTATTATATACGGCTATATGATGACTGTGTCTTTCCTCATGATCACTGCATCAATATGTACTGTGAAAACTGTTCCAGGGGCTTCCTCGTGCAACACTACTGGTCTGAATGAAAACTCTGCTGGTAGACAAAAGATTACATTTTGATTGCCAGGTAACCAACCAATCAAAACGGTCAGTGCATATGCAAACAGAGCCTTGCATAATGGTAATGCTCTTATTGTGTTAGCGCTACAAAGGGCTTGTATTACTGTGGCTATTCTGTTGTAATGCATGCCTGGTGTGGAACACACAATTCCTTTGTCAGTGAATGAAATGGTCATATTCAGTTTCTGTAGGAGGCCCCTCCCCAGTAAATTCACTGGTATTTATGTACTGTAAAGTAATAGTGCACTATCTCCGGAGTCCCTATAGTGAGGGGTAATTCTGCTGTGAAAGGAACCCTTACAATTACCCCAGAAAATTCCTGACTACCCATACTGTTGGTTGTCAGTGTAAACCATCCTTCCCTTATGCAAGATCGGGTCGCTTTGGTTTCTACCATGAAGGTAGGCATGTTCCCTATCTTCATTCCCACTTTGGTTTCCTTGTCTATGTCTGGGTTGATTGAGAGAACTGGGTACATCAGGGCTTGTTGTGGGCTGTCCTATTGTGTATTGTGTTGGACTCTGGAAGTGGGAAAGCATTGCTTCCTAAAACACTAGCTCCAGTGTAATGAGTCACTGTTCCTCGTGAAAGGGCGTTCTGTTCCCATGGTGCTGTAATTGCTTGTGCTGGAGCCTGTTGGTTGACATGCTGCCTTACATTTGGTGTTGGGTACTGTATGGGCTGTTGCTGTGTTGGTGCAATCATCTTCAAGGAGCCTACATTCTGGGGATGTGCAGATCCGAGGGCAGACATTGGTAATGGGGTTGTGGCTTCTGTTTGGGACATAAAATCCCTGTGTTGGCCCTTGTGCGCTGTATGGTGCAGGGGTTGCTCCTGGGTGATATTGCATGGGGGGCCTGCATTGATAATCCTTAGCCATGTGTGCCATTTCCACAAGTCCAACATGTTTGTTAGGCAAGATTTCATGTAGTAACACTTTGTGAGACTACACAACACTTGTCTACTTGGAATTAGATAACTCACCTTTTGGTATAGGGCTGTACTACACAAGTTGGTAGTGTGACTGATCAGCCAGGCCTATCCCAAGAGGGGCAAATGTGAGCTGTAGAGCTGTAACAATAAAATTCAGAAATACAAGTAGCCAAGTAACACGTATACTCAATGTTTCAATTATAAATAGTTATTTATTTATTTAAAATCAATTTTTAAATAAGCGTTCTTTAAAAAAAAGGGAAATATATGTAGCAATCAAATATACTTTAAAATACTTTTCCAGAATCAGCATAAGTTTAGTGGATACTCTTTAGAGATGCTTTTTACACACTTCCTACAGCTGCAGGTGACGTCATTCACAAGGACAGTAATGGCATGTATATATCACTAACACTTTATAGATTCTGAGGTTGCAGAAAGGAAAGGTTAAAGGAAGCAAAAAGGTTAAACAGGTTCTCAGGGAATGTGAGTATACTTAAATCTTTCAATGAAGTCTAGACAAAACCTTTTCCAGCAATAACAGTCTAAAAACAAGTTATCACATCTCAGGGACAGAAAATATCAAAGTCAATGGACTACAAGAGTCTGCAGGGAGCCAGGACAGCCAAAGTCAATTGGAGCACAGTCTATGGAGTTGAGGCACTTTGTAATTAATAAAACGGTATTGCATAAAGTTAGAGAGTTTTGTAGAAATCACTTGTAGGGTCATAAGCTGTTACACTTGTGGAAAGCAGAGTTGAAATGAATTCTAACAATAGTAGCCACTGCAAGTCTCAACTCAGTAGAGCAACGCTAACAATACTGAGGTAAGTACCCCTAGTCTGAACAGTACCTCCGGTTTGAAGAAGACTGGTCCAACTGGATTCTGGCCTCTTGCAACGATGCAGATCCTGGGTTCCTTAGCCTCAGTCATGGGAACAAAAGGGAGGGCATCTGGAGGACTCCTGCGGCAGCAATTTGATGAGAAAAAGGAGTTTCAGCAGAGAAGCAGGGGTTCACCGGGCAATTCAAAGTTCCAGGAGGATGCAGCAAGCTTTGTTCATGGTTTCTTCGTTGGGTGTTCTTCCCAGTGGTTGACTCTGCTTCTAGTCCCAAAACCCTTGCTTTTTAAGCAGGTTTCTCCCATGCATGCACACCCAACGCTGTCACTCAAACAGCAGGGAGGCTGTCCTAAAAGGACAGCCGGCCAACCAATCAGGACTGGTTGCATGCATGCACTCCTAGAGACAAAGGACAAGGGAGTTTCAGGAACCTCCCTTACATACTGCCTTTCCAGACACACTGGAGCCAGAGGTGGGATTCAGGACTGAAGCCCACCAAAGGCAAAATGAACAAAGGGCTCAAACCTGGCTTGGCGCGCAGAGTAAAACCCACAAAAGACCTCACAAAGAGACAATGGTGAAAAAAGAAGCTCGGGCCATTTTAAGAAAATGGTCACTCATGGGCGCTATACTGCAGCTTAGGATTCAACCTACGGTAGAAAAGCACAATGGTAGAAAAATTAAACCACTAACACCCGCCATTTAAAGTAGTTAGGGTAACATAAAAAATGCTACATGAGAATGTAAAATAAGGGAGTACTAGGTAACCCCCAGCACGCCACATAAGATGGTGTGTACAGGACCTAAAAATAGAAAAGGTAAGTAAAGTCAATTTCACTTTACTATTCTCTAGAACAGTAGTTAACACAACAAAAAAAGGTATTTAAACCTTATGAGAAATCTAAAAAGTCCTAATGTCCAGCAAAAGAGCTGGGGGTTTCAAGGTTGAAGGGAATTAGCACAGAAATGAGAATTCTCCCTAACAATGTTCTTCCAAATTGTGGCCATAATCCCTCAAATCCTCTCCATTTTTGTGAGCTACCACTTCCCCTTGGATCCCTCCCCTGTCTTGTTGATTGCTACCTGGATTATTTGCCCACTCTTGTGGTTGTCCTGACTGCTATGGCGCATCGGAAGGATTTGTTACTACTGCTGCCTCCATACTAACCTTCGCCAATTCCTTCTGCACCTTTTCTTCTGCTCCCCTTAATTCTGATATTGGCTAATAGGCTTTTCATATCTCCAATTGCTAGGGTAGCCCCTGCTGTATGTTTTTGCAATGCACTCATTCACTTAACCAGCCCCACTGTAAGAGGTGGGAACATCTTAATAAAAGTATTCTTGTACATATCGGGCCATGGTATGTATTGTGATCTGCCCACTCCATTTTGTATCAAAGGAAGCTCTAACCAATGCCATTGTTCTAGGGCAAGGTCTTAATCTTCTCTCCCATGGAGTTCTCTCTTCCTGATCTTCTTCAGTTTCCCAATTCTCTTCACTCTCTTCCTGTTTGTCCTCACTTTCAATCACCTCAGATTCGTAATCTACATCCTGTTGCTCTGGTTCTTCAGTTTCTACCCTCTACATCTTTTATCAGTGACTTGCGCAATTTCAATAATATTCCCCCCGCTGCCCACCTCCCAGCATCTATCATAGGGCAGGGCCCCTTTCCCTTTCTGGTCACCCTTCACAATTCATCTTCTGTGTTGCATAACGCTGCTTCTAAATCCTTGCATGCTTTATTTTCTAATTGTATTATTGCTGGGTCTCGTCTGTCACTATGTGCACATGCTCATTTTAATGGGTTTGTTTCTGAATACGCTGGAGGTTTATATCGAGGGTTTGTATACCATGCTGCTGGTTTTAAAGGATAGTGTCTGATCCCGGGTGGGACTGTCGGCTGCGCAGGTGCTGGAGCCTGTGCAAACTGGGTGTTTTTCTCTACACTTAACTGGGGTACCGACTGCGCAGGCACCAACACCTGTGTCTTATTTGCACCGCCGGACAGGATAGATGCACCCTCAGCATTCCCCTTTCCTTTATTGTTGCCTGCATCTTCCTTGTGTAATTTCCACAATTCTAAGATACTCTGGGCCTCATTCCAAGTTGGGTGCAAAGGGATTACCGGAACCGATAAGGACACTGGTGTCGGTAAACTCTTTGCGCCCTATTCTGAGGTCCCTTAGCGGGTCCCTCCTTTAACGCCTGGTCTGACCAGGCGTTATGGACGGGACCCGTTCAGGGACTTCAGAGCTAATAACGGTATCGCAAATTGCGGTTCCGTTATTAGCTACTTCTCCATTCCCATTGAGCCCTATGGGGGCTCAAATGGGAATGGGGAATGGATTTTTCAATGGGGTCTTACCGGTCCCGCAAAGGTCGGACTACACCGGTAAGTCCCCATTGAACCAAGTCGGAGTCGGTACCGGTACGGGAGGTAGTCATGGCGCAAATAGCGTCATGACTACCTCCATACTCGGAATGAGGGCCCCTGTCTCTTCTCTTCAGCTTTTTACCCTTATATGTGGACAATAAATGGATGTGTTTGATTATGTTCATTTTCTCCCTATAAATTGGTGGCGCTTTACACATATGCTCTAATGGAGTACTCATTTTCCGCAATACAAAGAAACGTGCAAACATGACTGATCAGTATTACTCTTTACAGAAAATGGAAACAAATAATGCTTTCAATGCCAACTCTGTAGGCTGCCCCTCTATGGTGCACCCCTGAAATACCATGCAAACACAAAAAGACAAGAAAACCTTGAAAACTACCATGCTTTGAACAGCAAATCACAGTGTGCCTTTGCGCATGACCAACATTTCCAAAACGACACCCTCACCCAAATATTGTCTCCACCCCAATCTTTTCCCCACTCAAAATGTTACCAACATTTGCCTCTGATCATTCCCTACTGTTATATAGTGACTCTCCATTTGCTCAACGAAGAGGGCTCACATCCAAGCCTGCATCACCAGGGGCACTAACAACTCTGCCAAACTGTTTAAAATCTGCAAGGAACACGCCAATCCTTCTGCAGTCTCCACAACTCCCCTGCCATCATTGACCCTCTGTACCTCCCTCACCGCCCACTTCCTTTCCAAAACTCAGGACATTCTATCCTCACTCTGCATTACACCCCTCTCTAATCCCTCCCCAGCTTTCATGCCTCCCTCTCCCCTTCCCTACTTCTCGCTTCCTTCTCTCCCATATAAGATGAGGTCTCCAGACTAGTGCTCTCTATGAAAGTCTCCTCCAAACAGGTGCTCTCCTCCCCTCCAGAACTATCAAAGACAACATGGCCTCCCTTGTGCCTTCTCTGGCTGATTTCTGTAACCATTCCTTTGCCGCTGGCTCCTTCCCTCTACCAAAGCACTCCCTTGTGCACCCCCTCCTCAAGAAGCCCTCTTCTGACCCCTCCTGCCCTGCTAGCTATCCCCCTATCTCCATTACCACCTTACTGTTCGAACTCCTGAAGAAACTGTCTACCCAACAGCTGACTCTACACACCAGATCTGTTGGCTGTCTCCACGACCAGCAGTCTGGTTTCAGAAAAGCCAGAGGCACAGAAACTGCTATACTGAACACCCATGATGACTTGCTCTCCACTCTTGACTCCAACTCTCCATCCGTTCTTATACTCCTGGATATTTCATCTGCCTTCAACATGGTCAAACATGACACCCTGACAAATTGGCTCTGTGACCCCCTAGGCATCAAAGGCATGGCACTGGATTGGTTGACTTCCTTCCTCTCCAACCGACCTTCCCAGGTTCAACTGGGCCCTTTTCTCTCCCCTATCACACTCTCCACCTGCAGCGTCCCTCAAGGCTCTATCTTCTCGCTGAGGCTTTTCAATATCTACCTTTCCCCTTTGGCCCACTTGATCTCTTCTTTCTCTCCCCACTTCCAGTTTTATACAGACACACAGCTCTGCTTCAAGCTTCTTTTCTCTTCCTCCTCTCTCATCCCTGATTGTCTGACTGCTATTCATTCTTTGTGTGCTGACAATGATCTGTGCCTTAATGTCAGTAAGACTGAGATCCTTTCCATTGGAACCCCAGTACGCACCATAGCTCCCTCCCTCTGGCCGCCCTCTATGGGTTCACTCCCCTCACCCCTATGAGGCAAAAAGCCTTGGTGTCATCTTTGATTCATCTCTCTCCTTCTCTCCTCACATCGCAGACCTTACCAAGAAGGCCCACTCTCAGCAGGCACCTCCTCAGAGGTATTCCCCCTTTCCTTAAGTTCTCCAAGAAACTCAATGTCTCCATAGCTCTGGTCCTCTCTAGCCTTGACTAGTGTAACAGCCTCTTCCTCAATCTTCCTTCATCCTCCCTTTGTCCCCTTCAACTAATCAAGAATGTGAAACTTATTCTTGGCCTCAAGCCCTGGGACCATATCTCTCTAGCCCTAATTTCTCTCCACTGGCTCCCGGTTACTGCTAGGATCAAAATCAACACCCTATGCATCATCCACAAGGCTTTTTGAGACCTTGGACCCAGCTACATCCAATGTTCTCTCCGTAAATACCTCCCTGCTAGAACCCTTTGGTCTGCTAGCTCCAACTCTCTGCAAATCAGACACTTCTCTAAGCTAAGAGTGGGGGGGGGTAGATGTCTCTCCTCTGCAGGGGCCTCCCTCTCAAATGCCTCCCTGGCCCTCTTAGGCTTGGTCCAGATCTCCTTAAGTTCTGGAAGCTCCTCAAGACCGTCTTTTCTCCTCCTCCTTCACTCCCCCCCTGATAACACCTTCTTCTACCTCAATGACTGGCTGCCTGGTTCCCTCTGAGTACTACAGGGCTCCAGGCCCCCCTGCCCAGTCCACCTGTCCCTGCACTTACCTGCAATCCCTGGCCCTTGCCCTTTGGCCTCCCCTTAGCACTCTCACCTGGGCTCTTCATCTTCCCTTTAACTTTAACACTTTGTTTTTGCGCAGATTTGCACCCCCTTCTTGTTCTGCACTTGCACGATCCAAATGTCACATGGTCTAGTAGGACCGTTATTGTATCTTTCTCCCTTGTTCCGCCCACCCTTTTTTGTCTTGTGACTCCTTGAAACACCATTTGTTGTAGAGGCGCCTCACAAATATCCAATACATAAATAAATAAATAAATATATACATCTATCGACACAATTTTCTTTCTGATCTTTGCCTCTCATCCCTTACTGCAGATGGAGGGTACAGCCCTTGCTAATGCAGGACTTCTCACTCTTATTTCTAAAGCAGCGCTGCCCTCCCTCCTTTACTGAGGGATGTGTACACTTCACTTACAAGTCTTAAGACAAACATGACATCACTGCTCCTCACTACAGGATGCCTCTTCTGTGTCTACTACAAGAAAAAAGAGAAACAAGGCAAAATAAATGGTGTGACAGGCTCCCACCGTCATTCACTCAACTTCCGCATTTATACTCACGCTCCTGTTTTAGTTTTCGGATCCGGTGCACTGGCTCGCTATTGTAATGCAAAGTCTTCCTGGGCTGCCTCTCCCCACAATGGCCTGCACTAGTGGTCTGTGTGGTGTTCTGTTCCATCCATGCAGACCTCACTTGCCCTAGAGTGCTGTGGAGGAGCCCAAAGCTGTCCAGAAGAGTCTTGGATTCCCCATACGGGACACCAAAATATGAAAGACAAGTCCTCAATCGATAATAATAATCAATCCAATGAGCCACAAAATAATGCACGCAATATGAGAAAAACAAACATCTATTATAAAACACACAGCCTAGGCTGGGATTTATCAAAAAGACATTCAACTGTATAATGAAAAATGGCTGGTTATATAGCAAATTACAAAAGAGAAATAACAACAAATCTTACAGATTATTCAGATTTTTCCAGCTTCTGATTGGGCATCGTCATTTACACCATAGGCAAATCAATACGCTATCTAGCTCTATTGGCCTATTGTATTCTGGTGACCTGATCAAGATGCCAGTTTATTAATCACTTGACAGTGAGATCATCTCCTTTCACATGGTGCTGATTGGATCAGAATCTTAACTTTTTATCATCTAAGCCTTACATTTGATTGGCTCTTTCAGAAGGAGTATGCACGGAGTGAGTGACTGAGTACATTTCAACCAATCCCTGTATGAGATGTGACAGTGTGACAATGAAATTATAACTTTTTACTTCCCCTTTCCATTGACCTAAACGGTTGGCACCATTTTACCATTCCCATCATTGTGAACTGCTCATTGCCAATTCAATTTTGCAACTCGTCGTTAGAGACATTAATTGCTTCTCCTTCCTTTCTCATGACTCCATTTGTCCTGCCTCTGACCTTATGAGCTGGGAGCTTAGTTTCTTGCTGACTTCATTCTTTTGCACTGATATTGAATATATGTATGCAGCTTTCAATATAATAAACATACTTTTCTACCATTAATATTGTGTATGTGCTGTGAGTGTCATATATAAGTTTCCATAAAGGTTATGGATGCCTAACTAATTTCATGTGCAATGGGGTTTCTCGCATGGCTCCTTCCTTTGCAATTGGAGATCTTTCTGTGAGAATTTATCCTATAGAGGGTAGTGTTGTTGCTCATTTTGTCTGGACAAGCATACTCCTTACTACTCATTGCTCGGTTTCTACTGGCTTGTGACCTTCATTATGATACGTTTTGATGCACTGCCTATGAACCTAAATGGTTATATCTCTTTTGAACTGAGACTTGGGAACCCAGCTAAGCTGATGTGTTTTGATCAATCCATGTAGATTGTTTGTCCTTCAGCTCTGGGGTCTGTTATTTTCTTTGTTGCTTTGTCATAACCTCACCACTACATCTCGGGTCTGAGAATGAATTCACCCCCTCTTGCCTTGACCAATCACTATGCAGAATTGAGTCTTGCTGTGCGAAGTTGCAATTCGGTATGTGCACACCTCTCATTGAGCGCCTGGCTGGTGCTTTCTGTTCAAGGGGTGTTTTTTTAAATATTTCAGAGAGGGCTAAATGGATCTTGAGGCCTAGAAGCATTATTTATTCAATAAGTCTAGATGGTTGCTATCATTCATTATCTAGGCATTCTGCTAGGGGAGACGGTTGCCACTGTGCAAGTTGATCAGGCTGTGGAATGGCTGCACACCAATGGTTGGTTTCGGCCCCTCCAGAGAAGTACATGGCTACATGACTGAAGACGGCTGGAGCATGCTCTGAAGGGAAGAAGCTGCCACGTGATGAGGATATTTTTCTTGATTACAATTTGTACTTTTATCTGTATTGTTCCTTATATGGAGATTTGTTTTATGGGCTGTATTATTGGTGGAGAATGGAGTAGCCACTCCACCTGTATATTAGGGTGAGATTTGCCTAGGGTGAACAGGGCAGTCCTCCCAGGTGTTGGTTCGTGCTTAGATTATATTCTGTGCCTTTCTACTTCTGGTCTCCTGTGTGCTATTGGGTGTCTGAGTGCTCAATTATTGGTGCAGAGCAGGATGAACCGGTAACAGTATGTTTTGGTTGTGTTGTGGGATTTTGTGTGAGTGACAAGGATGCTGTTGTTTCTACTTGGTAGGACGGTGTGTGTGGTTTGTGTGCTTGATTTGATGTATTTGGGCACACACAGCTTGCCTCTCCCAGGTGCACATTCCCACCGTGTTGTTATGAGAACTCTGAATTAGCCCTGTTTCATCATTGAAGGGCATCAGGTACGTGGATTCAGTTGAAGTATGTTAGCACAACCTGATTACATGTCTCCTTCCCCGGTGCCCTTTGTCCTGACAAGGCAATGTAAGGTGCCTGTGGATGAGGGTGCTGTCCGTCCTGCAACTCCACTGCTATGACATTTGGCAATATTGTGAAGCACACAACAGGCAACAATGATCTAGCATACTACTGGTGGGGCAAATAGCAATACTCTACTTGAGTGGTCAAGGGAGCTGAAGAGTGATTTAAGCACCCTGAACGTGCACTCCACTTTGCCCCTACTGTTTACGTTTGCTGCATTACACCTTTCCTCACCTCGGGTGCTGGATTCCTGCAGGGTGTGAGCAGGAATCGTGAGAGTTGGTAGGCACTGTCCCCTGCAGAGATGGTAATGGTTCTTGTTAGCATTGCTGGTCATGGCTTGTTTTTGTGTGTGTGATGTTACTGCTTGTAGGTGTTCCCATACGTTCCTGATGCCAGGGCCTTGAATAGGGGGGAACAGCTGTAAATTAAGCTGTCATGCATGCTGCCTGGGTAATTGGCATTCATATGCATGATGACTCCCTTGGCATCACAGATGACCTCTGCATTGATGGAATGCCAATGTTTACATTTGAGGTAGATGTGCTTGCTCTCTCGGGAGGGGACTGTAGTGCTACATGGGTACAGATGATGGTTTCCAGTACCTGTGGAAACTGTGCAATGGCATGGAACTCCTGGCACACTCTCTGCATTGCCTGCAGTGTCCATGGCATATACATGTTCGCATGCAAACGTGCAATTATGCACCACAATACCTGATGTGGGCAGCGGGATTGTGTGGGCTGCGATACACTGCCGACAATGGCAGAGGTGTGCTGGAATTAACCTGTTGCCAGCAAATATAGGGCTACATGTCAGTGCATGGGAGCATATGGTGGGTGATGCAAGGTTATTCTCCCACTACCTAACAAGGTTTAGAATAGACATGGGGAGGGGATCTGTATCTTGCATACTAGTCCTGGTCTGGCATCGCAAATAGCTTTGTACGTGGATGGAGAATCCTGGACCTCATTGTCGTCTTCCTCTTCCTCCTTCTTCTTCCATAAACAATCAGAGCCACTGCAGCAGGGTCCAAAATTGTGGAAGTCCTGGATTGAAATGGTTTGTATTGCATGCTTTTATACTCACTTTGTGTCAGGTATAGCGTGGCAGTAAGATTACATGATGCGCGTTCTACTTTGGATTCTGTACACCCACGTGTTGAAATCCTTGAATAGGTTATTGTTTGCACTTGACAAGGCATGTTTGGTGCGTGCGTAGTGCGTCCTTTAACACGCCCTTTAACACGCCCATGCTATTCCTCATTCTTTCTCATTTTGCAGGAAGAAGGGGGAATATGCATGCTCCACCCACTATGTATTTCTTTGTGCTGTGCAAAGTAGGTAAGGACCAGCGCAGAGCAGGTAATAAAAAGCTCAAATTCTGATCCATGAATCAGCAACATCAGTTTTGCACGGGTCAAATGGGTACTTTTTCCATTTGAGCTGAGCAAAACTTTATGCAAATCGAAGTGTAGTGTTGAAAGTTATTTTTACTGGAAATTAGTTATTGTTTCCCTGGCCCTCATTAGGACCCAGGCGTTAAGGGGTTTACGGCGCCGTAAACGGCGCCGACCCTTAACGCCTGATTCCAAGGTCCCTTTGCGGGATGGTGATTTTAACGCCTGCTTTTTGCAGGCGTTAAAACCCATGCCGCAAAGGGACCTTGGTGCTAATTACGCCACCGTAATTTACGGTGGCGTAATTAGCGCCTTTCCCCATTCCCATTATGCCCTATGGGGCAAAAATGGGAATGGGGAAGGGTAAAATGGGAAATGGGGATTTACCGCCCCACTCACCTTGGAATGGGGCGGTAAATCCGCCAACCACCATGGCGTAAACATAGTTTACGCCATGGTGGTAAGGGTACGACCCAGGCAGTAACTTACCGCCTGGGTCGTAATGAGGCCCCCTGTCTGCTTTTGAAGTCAGGGTGTTCAGAATGCAGTCAGTATCAGTATTTACAATCTGATTGGCTTAGAGGAATCAGTGGCGTCGCCAGGAATCAAATTTAGGAGGGGCAGAGGGGGCCAAAGACGAAAGTAGGGGGGCACAGACAAAAGTAGGGGAGAACATGGTCACTGATCCTCTTAGGTAGGGGGGGCACAAGGGAGGGCACAGGGTTTCACAGGGAGGGGGGCCCGGCCCCCAAGAGACCCCCCCTAGCGACGCCACCGATAATGATCTCCACATGCTAACATTGTTTTAACATGTCATAAGTGGCTGGATTGCTCATGCTGTGAGACACGCTTGGCCCAGGTTGCTGGTGATTGAATGTTGTTTTATATATATATATAAATCTAGTACCATTAGTATCCAACACACGGTTGTTCGCCAACACAACACTTTGCAACGGACTCCCACATATTCCCTATTCCCGACAGGTTCGTACACTTGATGCAGTCTGCAAGGATGATCTCAATACATCTACACAACCAGTGTCAAAACTAATGGGGGGGTGAGTGATTTCGACACTCTCCCCCGAACCACAGAAGCCGAATGAAGTTGACCCTCCACCCGTGATTGGTACAGGTATCTGATTATAACTACAGAATACCATGTGGCAGCCAGTGGGGGGAAGAGGGTTAGAGAGAGGTTGTCGACAGGGAAGGGAATATAGGATAACCGGAAAGAGGTTAAGGAAACACCTAGTGTGTATAGGGCCGGGGGAAGTAACAGGAAAAAACCCTACTCTATCTAGTACCTTGGAAACATAGCATAAAGTCACACTCAACTTCAAGTAAACAACCTAAACCTCTTAATACAGGTCTCAATGTACTGGTTCCTGACCACACTTTTATATAGTACCCCTTGATACAGGCACACACATGGTATGGACTACATGTAAGCAAGCAGGATGAAACATATTAATGGGATTAGTTCCCAACATGAAAAAACCATCACACATGAACCATAGGTTAAGCTTTTGCACATTTACATGTCATAGAAACAACACAGTGGTCGACACGTATCACAACACAGCCCTGGGACTGTCATGGTTTGTCTTCCCCCTGCAAGTCAGTTCAATGCACTGGAAACACTGCGCTACAAGAGCGTTTACTATACTCCAAACGCCTGTATTTAATGGAAACCAAAATTAAGCGCCAGAGCTACTTGTTCTGTGTTGCTGGACTGGCGCATAACCCCTGTACCACAGACTGCGTGAAAATGCTAGTCAACGTTCATAGCAAACCAGTAAATGCACGAAAACAGTAGCGTTTTGCATAGTAAATAAATGCAGCACTTATCTGTCGTCCGGGAAGCTCATAAGCCTTCCGGGACGTAATCTGTATCGGCTCGTAACAGCAGCGTGAGTCCGTTTTTCCCCGCTGCAAAAAGGAACGTGTTGTTTTCAAGGTGATCGAGCACCCGGCGTGAAAGATTCCAGCATCATATGTCAGGAAATTTGCTGAATATGGACCAGCGAGTGGCAGCGGTCTCCTAATCCTCCGGCATGGCTTCGCCCCGAAATTCAGAATAAGTCACACCTGCCGTGCGCCGTTGGCCCTTGATAAGCTGTCCTAATGAGTGTCAGCTGGCCACACGCGCACGGCACGAACTACAAAATGCCTCAAGGAATGTTGGGCAATGTAGTTCATGCACAGAGATACCGCTGCCCTTTCTCCTCCGTCCCAGATTCCTAACAACCAGACATAACAAGGAGATAGAGATACATGGGAAACTCCCTCTTTTTTTTGGGATATGAAAGGTGGAAGTGTTCAAGCAGGTAGATGCTTTGTTTCCCTGATGAAGGTGGACACTCCGAAGTGCAGTGGCACTGCATCTTTTTCCCCTGAGCTCATCATTAAAGTTTGATGTCACAATTTCTACTTGGATGAACTTCTTCTATATCATTGGGCCTCATTACGAGTCTGGCGGTAACCGTGCCGGAAATTCCGCTAGGTTACCGCCGGACTCGTATTACCATTCCGCCTCTGTGATTGCCGGAATCACCGGGGCTTTACAACCCTGGTGACCCGGTAATTTCGAAGGCGGAATTCTGTAAATCCCCATTCCCATGGGGAAGTGGAAACATTGGCACCATGCTGTAATGGTGCCGGGGTTTCCATGTCTGCCTGCAGGCGGGTCGTGTTAAACCCGCCAGGTCAGACCTAGCGGGAGTGACACCTCCTGCCTGCAGGACTCTTAATCAGCCGGTCCGGAAATAGCGGTGGTGGCGGATTTACCACCACCATTCTTTCCGGACCGGCAGGGTCGTAATGAGGCCCATTTTCTGTAATATGTATTTGTTGGTTCATAAGTAATTCAACATAGTGATGGATAATTTCAGTCGGGTTTCCACATGGGATCATCCAGTGTCTGGTAAAAGAATTAGCAGATCATTTGTGCAGGGATTAAATGTTGCCACTATTGTCTGGTTAACTGATCGAGACTCTTATTGACTTTGCCAAACGGTTTATGGTCATAATCTCGAAAAAAAAAAATCTCGAAAAAAAAAAATCTCGAAAACAAAAAGGCCGAAAAAAAAGTCGCATTTTTTTATGACCTTTTTTATTCGAAATGGGGAGGTTCCCCCCCAACCCCACCTTTTTTTTTTACCATTTTTTTTTAATCCCGGACCCCAAAATAAATATATAATTAAAATCGATATTTTGATTGACCACCTTCCCAAACTCGAGCTAGTAGAAAGACTTGGAATGCTTACCTATTGCTCTAATCCATTTGGATACAACCCATAACAAAGTTATTCTTTGGCTTGCGCAATTTGAGTTGCCTCTTGACCAGTTCTCAGTGGTAAGTTGCCTACGTCGCTCAAAACGTGCATGGCATGTGCACTTTTTATACTTCCGATTTTTTAAAAGGGCTGCTGTTACAGAGGCAGAGCAGTTTACATGAGAAACATTGAAAGGCATAAAAGTGAAACATGGAATGCATTAAATTAAATAAGAACATTGCAACTTGGTTGAAGCACAGTTGGGTGACATTGCTTGGAGGTGTTGATGCCCCATGTCCTTCTCGTTTTTGTTCCATGGGACCACATGTTGTCTAGCACCATTTATCATCACTAAAGCAGGCGCTAACATCAACTAACAAGCTGGACGTTTTCTACAATGCCTGAACTTATGTGTTCCTAGACTTGTTTGCATCAAAACTATTGCACTGGTTGGTTAATACATGCATATCACGACAAATGCCATCAGTTCCACACTGCTGCAGAAGCTGTATTGGATATTTGGCTTGAAGGGTTCAGCATTTGAAACCATAAAAGGAAACGAATGGTTTATGAACAGAAACTAATATTCTGAATATCTCAGATGTAGTAACTCAATAACTGGAGAAAATGAAAAGGAGGAATGTTTATTTTTAGGATTCCAATGTCCGACTTTCCGGACTTACCAGACAAAGAGCCTGTTTTAATAAACGTTCTTTACTGAGACTTTCCCATTGACTTTCCCATTGAAAGCGCTTTTCTAAATCAGGCCCAAGATGTAATTATATTTGCTTTTTTCAATTTTCACGTTACTTTTTTGCAATGCATATTTTTTCGGGTGAAATACTGCATGCAACATAATTATGTGATTTTTAATATTTAATAAAAATGCTCTAATTCCCCAACCCAATAGCCTGAATAGCCCCCAAGCATGCATATCATATGCACCCTTTGCGCCAAGCACCCCTCACACACTCAGTACACCCATTTCCCCACCGCCACCCTAACCAAACATCCCTAAGAGACCATCATAACACCTTCTTCCAGATTGTTTTCCAATTCCTGTTGCATTCGTAGGGGGAGGCGCCTTGCCATGACTGGCTGACTACTCTAGATAACTGGGTTAGTGGAATGACACTGGACATGTTCGATGCTGTGCTTGACGTCCTTCCAGTTCCAAGTGGCTCCAGTTTACTATCTTGTTAAAGATCTTTAGTGAGTGGGACATCATGAGGGAGACCATGCATGTGTTATAAATCGCTGCCTGAATGTAGCAACTTTGGACTCTAGCAGTGGTGGTGATGGTGGCGGCAGTAGCGGCGGTTGCACTGGTGGTGGGAGAGGCCAATGGTATAGCTCTTGTACCAGCATTACCATTTCAGAGACTTCTGAGTGTTCCCCATCCCCTCCTCTGAAGAAGCAGCATATGTGGAGGAGAAGGAGAGACTGCATTCCCTAGATGTCAATGTATTCATAGGTACATGGCATTTGGAGAGTCCTCTGTTAGTTCTGGTCATTGTTTATCCCACAATATGTGGATGGTCCGAGGCTCCTGTAACCGGAACACATGGGATGCATTCATTGGAGAGGTTCAATTCAGGCCACTCAACTGCGTGGCTTTTTGAGTGGCATGTGCCTCCTTTGGATTAGGCCTATGCTTTAACATCATGGGCCATTGTTAGTAAGGACAGGGTGGTTGAGCTCCACATTGTGTTTTGTCATATGCGCAGCTGATGACATATACTTTGAATGTACAGGGATGCCATATGTATGTTGGATATATGCCTACCTGCAGCAGTGAACTCCCTGAATGCCAAACCCCTATGGGCCACCAAAGTGAAAGACAGAGGCTGCGTTCTAGTCTTAGGGCTTCACTAAGAGTTGAGGCACATTTCCACCTCCTGTGGCGATGGTATCATGTAAGTGATCCACCTCTTGAGGTGATTCCATCCCTGCATCATCTCCTTCGTGCTCCTTGCAACTGGTAGTCAAAAGGTACTGGATATTGACCCACATGGTTGTCCCTTCTTGGCAGCCGATTTAGCCATTACTTGCCCAGGCAACCAGGGCTCGATCTTGGTTTACTCCTCCGCCTATACAGTGGACGTCATGTTTTTGGAGTTTCTGCTTTGGTCCATTGTGTGGTCTATAAAATCCATCCACCATATCTGAAAGCACACAGAAGTGCCTGATTTTAAATGGATTGAGTTTTCAAAATGATGGCCACTTGCATACATCCAGTAATGGAACATTGCACACAGTTTACTTTCGCTGCCTACACTACTTCTGGTTTGCCATATGTGTGCTCTTTCTCTGCTGCCCGTACTTATTTTAATTCTTAATTAGTCAGTGATACTCAGATTTCCGCATTCTATAATGGTAAATATTACAAAAATTAAAGATGACCCTATATTTAGCATGCTGTCTGTTTCTAGTCTTATATTAGATGTTGGAAGGATGTGTTTTCTGATTGCAATACATGGATGACCTACAATTGGAAGGTGTTACCTTATGAATGAAGAGTAGAGGAATTGAATTATGCTACCAATTATGTGGGACACATAAAACAGTGTTTGTTTATTGGAAGAATAATCCTCGAATTTACCAAACATAAATGCTGTGCTGCTCTTCATTTCCACCTTTTTATTTAGTATTTCAAATGAATTAGAACTCAAATATACTGAACTGATATTGACCTTTGGTTTAAGTAGTCATTCGTATCGATGCAATACTTATGGACAAAAATAAACACTTAAGTTTGAAAACGCAATTGAAGAATTAAGAGAACCTGCATTTTAAAAGGGCACTTGATGGGAGGAGCAAAGGGGTTGTGAAACAGAGTTACGATGCACGGTGTGGGGGTCCTGAGTGAAACAGAATTAGCCCAATGTACACTCTATCAATGCAAGCACCAAGGCTGAGGGATTGTGTTTGACCTTGCGCTTGGTCGACACTTATAGTGAATACATGACTCTGAGGTCCGTTCTTATTGGCCACCATTATCGGCCACTCACTCATCAAAGTGAGGGAGATCTACTTCCCTTGTATCATTTTACTGACTTCAGCTTTCCACACAGTACGTTCCTGAATAGATCCTCCACTTTGGTATAGAGAGAGGCGCTTACATTGATTGCCATCATACAGTCTCACTTCCTTTCCTCCTGATGAAACAATAACACAGCGAAACATGTTCTGGACTAATGGGGATGTATCATAAAAGTAGAAATTATTGGAAACAAGACATAGGCACTTTAAACCACTAAGAACTGACGTCAGTTTGATGTATTCACTATACATGACAACAAAGCACAATAATAGACACGACCACTCAGCCTTCTCTACATTTAAGCCTTGGCAGTATTAGCATTAGCTGGCTTTAGCAGCAGCAAATGGTTCCTTCCTTTCGAATTTCCTCTGGAAGCGCTATGTAGAGCCTTTAAACTCTACTGCCACCCTTATATCACAAATGCAGAAGTGTTAATGACTGCATAAACCATTCACTATTCATTTAAGTTGGAATTTCTATAAGCTGTTAGTCTAAAAACATCAATTCAAAAACCATTTACATTTGTATTATAGTTCAAATAAGGATGCCTACAAAATGTAATCAAGGACTGTCAGAGGATTAAAAGAAAAGTATTTTGTGGGCATATATTTTAGACTACTATTTTGGATTATGAGCAGTGTGACAATCTGAAAAAATGAGGCAAACTGAATATTGCGAAGGTAAATTATTAATTGGATTTAAAGTGTACTGGCATGCCATGTCTGCGGGAGGGCTTGTTTTTACTTTCATGATAACCCTAACATATGGTCAATTATTTCAGGAATCTTACTTAAATTTTCGTATATTTTTCATGACAAAGTTTCATGACAGGATATCATACAGACCTATGAAACTGTAATGCACAAGTCAGGGACAGCATTATGTTCAGTAACTAAATCGGTTGCACAAGACCCAAAAGACTAGAGTTGTAATCCCAACAAACCATATGTCAATTGGTTCTTGGGAAAACTGCTTGTGTCTCACTTACCTATTCTGCAACCTTGGGAGGGTTCAAAAACAGGCTAAATACTACATCTGATGTTAGCAGACTTCTTTACTAGGATGGCTCCATGCTTGTGTCTTGCTGCAAGCTGTCGGGAGGGATGGTGTCTGACGTCCCATGCAGGGTTCTTACTGTGCCCTCCCTCTCCTTGTCCCCAGATAGATTGTTGCTGTATGTCGCTGTTGAGGAATATTTGTCTCAGAAGATGGGTTTCCATGAAGTGATGGCCATTCACCTTCTGTTTGGTGGCTCCCTGTTGATCGTGTACAGTGACATTAACGGGTTGATTTTCCCGCATGCTGTTCTATGCATGGTGACCGGCACAATCGTGCTACCTCTGTGATGTGATGGGCAAGATTTCCAAAAAAGTGCATATTCACCCCTGGAACCATGGAGCTGTATGCGTGTCATACATAATGTTTGTTGCACATGCTGCTTCCCTTGCGCACACATGGCTACTTGCTGATTCACTCATGTGCATGCCAGCTGGCTATGCAGGTGTGGTGGGTCCATGCAGGAGATCTGTCTTTCCAAGTGGTCCATTCAGGGGTCTTTTTGCAATGTACTGCTTGATGTGTCATGGAGCTTTACAATAGGCCATCTGGGACAGTGTACTACGACTGTTGAAGTAGGTGCACTGATGTACACACCACTGATGTCTTGGTCATGGGCTGAGGGATGTGGGAGGTGCACCCATGTAGAGTGGAGTCGTCCATGGTGGGTGGGTGTGTGTGGTGCAGTACATTCTCATGTGGGTGAGTTGGAGTAAATGCCATGGGGTGGGATGAACTTACTGGTGTGTCATGGTTGCTCCAGGTGGTGCCTTCACCCCCTGATCCCTCATGCAAGATGATTCTGTAATGTGGTGTGCATCTGCATTTGCAAGTCTCCACCAGCCCTCACTATCAGTGCCCTCAAGGGCATCGTTGTAGTGGCATCATGAGTAGTGTGTACTCTGTGGTTGCTTAAGTTGATGCGTGCTGACATTCAGCTTGTTATGGCCAGCGGTAATCGAGCCTCATCTAATCTGTGCATTCCCTGGCTGTTCCTTGGTGATACGTTTGTGGAATCTACACTCATCCTACCTGTTTGCCCCCCCACAACTCCTTCTCAGGAATGATGTGTCTGCCTCACAACTCTGTATTTGGTGGGACTAGTGTTTCTCATTGTGTGCTTGGTGTCATCCCACCAGGCCATGTTCTGTCATGTGTGCATCCCAGAGTCCAGGCACACAGTGTTCCAGGCATCCATTCTGCAGTTTTGGGTGCTGAATGTTCTGCTGCGAGATGGGGTATACTCCACTTTACACATGGAATGACAAGTTGGCCAGTGTGATCATGTTGGTCCAGTGGTATGGCATATTGGTTATGGCACTGGGGATTTTTTGACTCTGTGGGACTGTACTGCATTTGTGTCATGATGTGTCATGTGCAGTTGCTCATTGTTGTGGCTGTTGCATGCAGATGACTGGTAATGTGTGTAATGTCATGCAGTGTGGGTGTGTAGTGGTGTGGGTGTGCATGTCGACGCTGATGTTGTGGGGACATAGTGGTTTATGTGCTGCTGTGTGCAGTTGAGTTGCTGTTGATCACTGTTCGCTACATGGCCTTCCATGATGGAACATTTGGGGGTGTGCATTACTGGCATGTGTGTGTAGGCGTGCATGTTTGCTATGTATTGGCATGGCTATATGTCTGTTGCCTTTGGTGTCCCAGGCAGGTGGGTGTGTGTAGGTCTTGCCTGCCACATGTCCTCCTCTCATCACAGACACCATCTTGTGTGCGGTCACTGTTCCTTTCGGGCTGCATGCATGCTCATGCGAAGAAGCTGTTGACCAGTCATTCCCTCACTCACTCATTATGGTGTTGCACTGGCCTCCCTCCGGGTCAGTGGCCAGGCTTGTGGCTCTGGCCTGAGGTCAGGTACTAGGTCTGCATGTATACCTTTGTGCACTGCAATGTTCTGCAGGATACAACAGGCATGTTTGATGTCACACACGTGTGGCCTGTACAGGAGAACACCCCCAGAGTGGTCTAGGCATCTGAACAGTGACATCAGGAGGCCTATGCACCACTCAATGATACCCTTGGCTGCCCTGTGATATGTATTGCACCTTTTGTGCTGCATAGTGGTGGGTGACCTGTAGGGTGTCATGAGGAAGGTTCGCAATGTGTGGTGTTAGATGTGTGCTACACTGCTCTGTGTGGACCCAGTGTTGTCATTCACATGTTGTGATGGCCATGTGCCTGTGCACCTATGTGCCTGTGTCGGGAGGAAGCTGGTGGGAGTTGCAGTACTTAGCAATTAGCCACAGGTCCCTGTATTGTCCGGCTTCCATCTAGGCACACATGCTGGATACCTGTAAGATGTGGCTGTCATGGACAGAGAGCAGGGAATTGGTGTACATGTCCATGAACAGGCCAACAGCATCGCAGACCAGCTGGGCATTGATGGAGTCCAAACAAACACAATGGGAGGTGTGAGGAAATTGTAATTCCACTTCTAGCGAATCCTCAACATTAGGCAAAGCCTTGAACAAAAACAACAGAGCGCTGGGGGGCAGGCTTCTCTATCACCTTGATGAACTCTGATTACTCGTAGATGGATCAAAACGCATAGTCTCTAAATGCACTTGCAAGACTAATTTTACAAAAATATATTGAACAATTTTATTAGTGTAAAAAAGCAATTAAAACATTGAGCCAAGTACGATAAACAGCACTCAATCTCTTATAGATACAAGTGCAAGTCTTCAATGTTACTACTTTTACGCACTGGTAATTGATTGAGTGCCAGTGTTGCCTGTTCCGGTACATGTGCATTTTTTTCCTGGGGGGATATTGCATCATGGGCGCAGTCAACAGCACCGGTGCATTGAGTTAAATGTGCGAGCCACCGCTCTGGGTCGAGGGCATGTTTCAAGGCATCTGCTGCACAATGTGCCATATGCCACAATCTGGTGTGGGCGTGTGACTGCATAGCCTTTGATATGCCTGTAGTGATGCCGCTGGTTCTCTCTATGGAACCAGCGGTGAAGTAATGCAGGACGGCCAGGAGCTTCACATGACTGCATAGTGGTAGGTTGGAAAGCACCCACCCACTCCTGCAACATGTCCATGATGATGTACAGATGGAAGTGATACATTCTGTCCCTGCCCTGATCCCTGGGAGTACTGGCTGGCTGGGCTGAGCTGTAGAGGGGGCTAATAGCCCACACCTGTTTTCTGCATTTTATTTTTTTTATAACTTGGATCTCGCGGCGAAGCCGTGGTGAAGGATAGTCTCTGCTCTGATCCCTCAGAGTGCTGGCTGGCTGGGCTGAGCTGTAGAGGGGGCTAATAGCCCACACCTGTTTGCTGGATTTTGTTTCCTTTATAACTTGGATCTCACGGCGAAGGACAGTCTCTGCAGTCTGTTCAGGGCTGTGAGGTGGAGGGCGCTCCACGAAAACCTAGCAGGTAACATCTTACATCATACATTTTACAACAAACAATATCAACTATTTTACCTCGCTTTTAGTGCGCCGTGTTTGTGAACTCTATGTCACTATTGTTGCCACACTGACCACTGCTGCTGCTTTTCCCTGGTACTCGCTGCTACCTCCTGATACTGGCTTCCCTTTTGTGCCAGGCACAAATTCTAATTGTCTACCCCCTGGCTGCGAGGGTTGCTCTCCCTAGTATTGGTTTTTGCGTTGTCTTCTTTTTATTATCACCTGCGAGGCACTTCTGACTGGAGGTGAGTAAAGGTATCCTTGAGTAGTTGGGTTGGCCAGGCTCGGTCCTGTGGCCCCGCGGTTGAGAAAAATGTGGGCCTAAAACTTTGGCAGAACTTTTTCGACTAAGGGGGTCTCTATCTGCTGATACTTTGTGATTTTGCTTTGTGACTTTGTTGATGGATATTCTACTTGCCGGATAATCCTTATACTTTGACATCAGACACTGGAAAAGTCATAGGCAGTCGTCTCTTCAGCCTTGAGTGGCCCGGGGGAGGAAGACGGCCTAAGGCAGCTCTTTGAGCCAGTCGGGCGTGCCCTGGACACTCATAACTGTTTCATCATTTTCTTTTTTGTGTAACATTGGATTGATGAATTTATTTATTTGTTTTTTCTTTTTTAACATGTGTCCAATTTATTTAATTTCTTCTTAATGCAGAGTTTCCATGAGATTTATGGAATATTGTGCAATGCATGAATTTCTAGCTTGAATTCTTAGTGCAGATCTGTATTGTTGTTGATACGGTTTTGTATTTGGTTGCGGTAAACAGAATTTTTATTCAGGTTCACAGTTCCAGTCCACAGTCTCCAGTCACAGCATTTTGGCCTAAGGGCCGGCTGTCGTGCACATTTTCTGCACATTTTGCACACATTAAATACATTGCACACTGCATAATTGCACACATTTGCACTTTTTGCACAATGGGGTATACCCTTGCATGCTAAATTCTAGCGGGTTTGTTTTTTGATTTCCTTTATTTATTTATTGTTAACTTGTCTGGGGCTTATACAGGAAGAAAATACTGTTTAAAAGCGCCCATAGGGCAACAGGGAGGGGACAGGGGATGATAGACAATGGGCCTCACTATGACAATGGCGCTAGCATGAAATTACCGGCACTCGGCAATGGCCAATTACCGCAGTATTCCGGCCCTGCCAGATCTGGTAATTGCCTATTGCCAGCTGCTGGGGATGGGGAGCCGGATGCACCGGCACCATTCAGGAATGGTGCTGGTGCATCCGACATGGTCTGCTCGTGGGTGCCGGTATGCCGGCAAGTCAGATCTGGCGGGCGGGAAGGCACCCGCAAGCAGAACTCGTAGTTTGCCAGTCCGGTAACAAAGGTGCTAGACTGGCAAACTTCTAATGAGGCCCACTGCATTTACAACAACGATAAATAAAGTTAAATGCAACAAAATGAAGAGGGGCGGAGAGGGGAAGAAAAAACGACTATGTCTTGTGAGTGTTTAGAACTTGCAAGTGCAGAGGGGAGAGGGGTATGGGATAAGTGCTGTGGTGCTCATGGCGAGCAGCAGGTGAGGTGCTATAAAGAAAAGGTAAGTGCAGCCTTCAATGGGGAGGGCGAGCCTAAGCAAGTGCAGAGGATGGACAGCAGCTGAGATGATAAGATGTGGGAGGTCAGGGCCCGAGGATGCATAAGGGCTCTGCACATCAGCCAAGCTATTGTGCGATTAGCAGGGGAGCGAGGAAGTGAATAAAGAGGTGAAGAGGAAAATCTTGATTCTTTTCTGAATCTTAAGGAGGTCCTGCTCAAGACGAATAGGGAGAGGGAGGCTATTCCAAAGAAGGGAGCCCGCTGAAGAAAGTGATTGACCACCTGCTCCCTGATTAGCAAACCACTTCACACACAAGGCGTTGTTGCCAGAGGAACGCAGGTGTCTAGAGGGGGAGCAATTGGTCAGAAGTAGTTGCAGATAGAGTGGTCCCTAACCCCAGACAGCTTTGTGGATGATGCAGAGGGATTTGAATTTAATCCGTGCTGCGACTGGGAGCCAGTGGAGACTTTGTAGTGGAAGAGAGATGCAGTGCCTGGGCTTGAGGCCAAGGATAAGTGTCGCTGCCATATTCTGGATTAGCTGGAGGGGTTGCAGAGTGGACAAAGGAAGATTAAGGAGAAGGCTGTTGTAATAGTCGAGCCTAGAGAGAACCAGAGCCTGTGTAACACTGAGTTCTGGGGAAAGGTGAGGAAAGGTAGAATTCCTTTCAGAAGGAATAGTTGAAAGTGAGACTTCTTGACAATGTCCTGAGTATGAGAGGCATGACAGAGACAAGTTGAAGAAGACTCTGAGATACCTGGCTTCCAAGGAGGTAGCAGGGGTAGGAGCCATGGAGGACGGCCAGAGAGAAGGGAAGAAGCAGGGTGCCGGGGTCCCAATAGGGAGGATCCCTGTTTTGCTGGTGTTGCGGCAAAGATCATTAGAAGTGCACCAAGCCTGGATGGCAGAGATGCAGTCAGGGATGAAGGAGGGTGCAATGGCATCTGTAGGAAGTTTGAAGAAGAGTTGTGTGTCATCAGCACAGCACTGGAGGTTGGCAGAGAAGTAGGAAATGAGGCATGCCAGCAGAGTAAGGTAGATATTAAAGAGCCAAGTGAAAAATAATGTAGCCCTGGGGGACGCTGCAAGTGGAGGAGGAAGTAGGGGAGGAGAAGGGGCCCAGTATGACATTGAAAGAGCGGTTGGTTAGGAATGAGGTAAGCCCATCCAGTGCCCGCTCTGATATACCACGGGTGTAGTGGAGCCTTTTTATGAGGATGGAGTGGTTCTCTGTGTCAAATGCAGAAGAGAGATCAAGGAGGATTAGGACAGCAGGGGAGTTGGAATCAGGGGACGCAAGCATTTCTTCAAGGGTGTTCAGAAGAGCAGTGTCCATGCCTCTCAATGCTCGGAATTGTTACACTCACCTGGCTCCCACAGGGGCGTCGATCGGACCCGGACAGCTGCGACCTCCAACGTGAAGCGTAGTGCAGAGATGACAGACTGGACTGGACCGCCTAATCTCATTTGCTTGTCCCGTAGAAGTATTCTCCTGCAAGTGGAGAAAGGTATTTAGCCACTCGTGGATTTTAGTAATGGCACCCCACTGTTCTCCACACTAATCACCACCGATATTCACTTTCAGTAAGCTCACCTTATGTTTGTAAATGATGAGCTCTCCATCCTGCGTGGAATGCGGGGGCACGTAGATACCGGTTACTTCACTGATTTGAGGGCGTTGGAAGAGTTCCGGATGAATATTGACTCCGAGGTTCCAGGCGAGAACCCGTAAGTATAAAGTTCAAAGAGTTCAATATGTCCGATGTTCACTCTTGTACATTCCTTTCTTGTGTTGCAGCTGGGTCCAAGGGAAGATTGTCCTGTGGCAGCTGATGGTGTTCAGGTAAGAGTCTGTATTACCCAAAACTGTCCGGCAAAAGATGCGTGTGTTTAAATTACTGGTTTCTCTCTCCTTACAGGTGCGGCGTAAGAAGTTGCGGTTTGTTACAGAATAATGCCTCTGGTTGTTAATCAGGTAAGTCTATCGTGGAGCGGTTGTATTTGTTGGCTCTCTCGGCTCACCTTATGTTTCTTTTGTCCCCTAGATGGTGGAATTCGGCGGAGAAAATGATGTAGGCTGCGCCGGATCGAAAAATGCTGTGTGGACTGGTGAGTATGGCGCCGCGCTGGAGCTGGCGATGCGACGCGTGTAGAATAATGTCCTTTTCAAGTTCGAAGAGGTGATGGATCCGGAATTCAGGTAAGGATTGAAATAATATCTGTTTTCTAACCTTTCCTTCTTCTTTCTTCTATTGCTAGGAGCTCTGGATTCGAGATGGGCGTGTTTGAAGACTGGATGCTGACTGTAGGCACGGTGAACGTTACGCTGCTGGATGCAGAATAACGCGAAGCATGTGCTGCTGTTCGGGCGTGGTTTAAATAGCCTCCAAAGTAGTACCAGGTAAGAAGTCCCTAGAACCACACCCAGTAAAAAATAGTCCCTGTAGTAAAATAGTCTCATCCAGGCCTCACGTTGGCTTGGATTCATTTGCAGCATGGTCTGCATGAGGTAAGTAAAGTCTATGAGCCTGGCGCCTTATGGCGCCAGGACTGATATCTATTATGAGCCTGGCGCCTAAGGCGCAAGGACTGAACCCAAACAGCCCCCAGCCGGGGCTGCTGGGGTTTTATTAAATACCTGGATGCCTGCTCCCGGGGCTGATGGGCTTGATCCGGATGCCCGGGGGTAGGCATCATGACAGGAATCCAGACTGGTGGTCATGAACACTGTCAACAAGTTCAGTGTGGGAATTAAGTTGGGGGAGGGCCAACTTCTCAAGCAGTTTCCCCAGGAAGGGGGTGATGGAGATGGGGCGATAGTTGGCCGGGCAGGAAGGCTCTGCTGGCGTTTTTTTAAGGAGGGGGCGCACAAGGAAGTGCTTGAGGGAGGATGGAAAAGAACCAGTGGCAAAGGAGTGGTTACAGAGATCGGCGACAGCAGGGGCGAGAGAGAAAATGTTATCCTTGATGGTTCTGGATGAGCAAGGGGCAACCTGTTTGGAAGTGACCTTCATTGAGTTGACTATTCTGGTGACTACTTCTGGAGAGACAGGGGCAAAGGATGAGTAGGAGGAAGGAAGAGGGTGAGTGGTCAGGTGAAGCAAGGGGGAGGGATGGGTTGGGAGAGTGCATGACAAGGCTGATCAGTATTTCCTGACAATTGGAGCTGAAGTGAGTGGCGAGTGCATTGCAAAGGGCCTGGGATAGAGTGGGGACAGAGGATACTGCTGATGAGTTGTCAAGCTCCCTGCAGATTTTAAAGAGTTCAGCCATGTTATTGGAAGCATAGATACTCATTCCTGAATGTGTGCTCTTGTTTTGACATGGATAGAGAGTCTGTAATGCCCTTGGAGCAGACGGCAGGCCAGGTTGACAGAGGGTGAACCAGAAGTTTACCACTTCCATTCTGCAGCCATTTTTGGTTTACGATTTCAGAGTCGTACCAGATGTTATGCTTGGAGGCAGGTTTCAGGCTGATCCTCATGACTGTGGCAAGGATGTCAAGGGTGTTGGTAATGGAAAGATAGAGGTTACTGAGGGCAGCCATTTACAGCCATTATGGTGAAAATTATAGCAGGAGACCAGCTGCCTGTAAAAAGCAGCACACAAACGTAAGCAGGGCCAAAATGGTTTGAAGGGTGGTAAAGCACGTGGACCCACTATCCCCCAGCAATCCACCCTGAATGAATACTTAAAACAGATGGCAGGAAAAATTGAGGAACGCATCGTAAATACCGAAAGGGCTATTGAGGAAGCATTCAGTCATACAGGCAATTTGGAGGGCAAGCTAATGGTTCCATCAAGACATAACTCGGGTAACCAAAGGGGACTCATATCTAGGGTCTGTGAAGAGCCATTGCCTACTCCTGCAATCCCTGCTATGGCTTATAGTAGTGTGGATCCTATGCAGTTGGTGAACGAGAGCAGTAGTTCACTGCACTCACAAGGAGAAGACAGTCTGGAATAAGTATCCAGTGACTTTAAAAGTTTAGAGGAGGTCCTGGACTGGAAATTGGCCCCAGTATTGGTTAGCATTTCCCAATTTAAGCATTCCCTAATTACCTCACTATCGAGTTTAGATTACCTTATTAGAGGAGGTCAAGCAGGTAACACTGGGAAGCAAAGTTGTTACTCCTATCAGCGTGGTCTCTGGCTCAGTCATTGAGGTCCAGGTTAAATCACAGGGAAGTGCAATGTCCTTAAGGGCAACAAACCTGGCGTCCATCTCTGCTCATAGCCCCGGAATGTCGCACATAAAGGTTTCAGAACCATGCACACTTACTAACCCAACTTGACCATTACCAGACCTATGCCCTGCTAGACCTTACCCGAACCAGGTTATTATTGATCTCCCACCTGAAGCTGCTCCACTAGTGGCGTTCATCACTGGGATTCCAGCCGAAGTGGAAGGTGTGGAGTAGACAACTGTCTCACTAATGAATAAAACTACCCACTGGATTAACACACACTTATTGGGTATGAAAATCAATCCTCAAGACATTTTGATTGCCAGAAGAGTGTCATGGGTTAGGAAGATGGCCAAGTCCGGGAAGGAAGACTGTGTGATTGTTACAGCAGCAACATTGGCCACATTGAATTACTTGGTGTCTGCCCTGGATTACAATGGGCATAGAGGACTTTATTCAAGTAGGGGGATCAAATGTGTTAATTGGCTACATTCGATCTGCCAGTTGATGCTCCTGCAGACTTGGCCCTTGTCCTCAAGGTTTGCAGGGGAAGAACTGGGTGGTGGTTGAGAGGCAGGCAAGGGGCAGATGTTGGCCTGATCAGAGCAAGAGGGGGACGAGGACTTGGAAGGAAAGTGGCACTGTGATTACATCAAATCGCTTTGAGTCCCTATCTGGAATCGAAGAACTTGACAAACTAAGAGCCTCTGGCAAAGGATCCTCAGACCTCCAGGGGACTGCTGCACTCTCTTCTCAGGTCACTGGATGGACTATTATACCTAAAGGGAATGTTGTAATGTTATTTAGTTAGAATATATCAGGGGCCATAGCCAAATTGGAGAGATTGGATGTCGTGGCCCACATGAAGTTGTATGACATCATCCTTTCACAGGAAACGTGGGCCTTGGAACCCATGCTGTTAGATGGATGTGTGTCTTTTTATTTCCCAGCACACATGAATAAAAGAGGACATTGTTATGGGGCTTACCGACTCTTTTGAAATCATCTCTGAACTATATCATTAGGGCAAGTGACACTCCCACCTCCTGCATACAACCAACTGCGATGTCTGATTCAGGGAGTAAATTGTTATGGGTTAATTATTATAATAGCGGACATGTTTCGGAAGACAATTGTCTTTGGGCTTGAAAGACTTCCTGGATGGTTAGATTTGGGATCAGCTGGATGACCACTCTGTGCTCGTCCTGGGAGGGGACTTTAATGTCAAGATGGGGAATGGGATTCCACCTGATCTTGTTGACCTTGGTGTGGATAATGCCTTCGGGTTCTTGTGCCCGCAGAAGACTGTTAGATATGCTCAAGGGGTCTACAAGGGGACATGTGGTTAATGGAACTAGGAATGTGAATACAGTCTGATGTACCAGGTAAATTAACGTTCATTAACATAAATGGCTCATTG
The DNA here is from genome assembly GCF_040938575.1 of Ambystoma mexicanum. NCBI lineage: Eukaryota > Metazoa > Chordata > Amphibia > Caudata > Ambystomatidae > Ambystoma > Ambystoma mexicanum. Next base: position 714,866,840 of record NC_090931.1, read on the forward strand.
ACCATTGACTATTTATGCATGCACGTCCAACACCGGAATTTACTATTAGAATTCAGCATTGTGCAGGAAATTTTAAGCAATCACTTCCCCCTTAAACTGGTCATCAAATATGTTTCTTTCAAGGTCACCGGGCCTGCCTTCAAGCAATTGGATCTATGTGAAGTGAACCCACACTGCAAACATAGAATCAATTGGGCAAGGTGTGATCCTATTGCAGTACAATGCAAAGTGGTAATATCTAACTTGCAGAAAATTCTTGACCAAGAGGCCCCCCCCCGACCAGATTGTTTCCTGGTGTAAGAACTTATGGAGTGCTACGTCTGAATCCTTCCAGTATGTGTTCAAGCAAACGAATATTAGGCTGGTTAGCTGGTTTGATAAGTCATGTTGAAAGGCACAAAATAATCTACTGAGAACCTTGAGAAACATGGAACGCTCCAGGGGAGATGTGGTTAAAGCAAGAGCTGTTTATAAAGGGACAGGGGAACAATGAAAAGTTCACTTGGAGGATAAAGCATGGGAAGATCTTTTACTGGTCGTCGCCACAGGGGAATCTGAGAAATTCTGAAGTTTGTTGCAGGAGGCCTGCAATGTAAATGGGTGAAGACACACAGGGGAAATCATGTTGCCGCCTAAGCCTGGCTGGATCACTTCTCATCTTTATATAGGGGACAGTTCTGTAGGTATGTGAATGAAGACTACTGCTTCTCAATATGGCTAACTTTGAAGGAGGTGGAAATGGCAGTTAATCAACAGTAACATAATCAAGCCCCAGGACCCGATGCACTCCCTGCAGATTTATTTAAGGGAGAAGTGAACATGTGGGTCCCCCTTTTGGTAGCTTGTTTTAATTCTTATTTGGCAACTGGTAATTTTCCACAGTCCTGGAAAACTTCAATTATTCACCCATTTTTTTAAAAAGGGCAATCCTGGAAGTCTTTTGGCATATAGGCCAATTTCATTGCTGGACACCTCCTTCGAGGTTTTTGGTCGGGTCATATTGCAACATGTTGAGGATTGGATCCAAACTAACCAACTTCTCTTGGAGGTCCAATATGGTTTAGACCTGGTCGGGGTACTAAGGACCAGGAACTTAATTTGTATTTGGTGGGTGCTTTTTCTGTCTATGGCAAGGGAGCCAATTTACTTAGCCTTTCTGGACCTGAGCACTGCATTTGGCAAGGTGGACAGAGAGTCTCTATGATGGCCGATAGGGTCCATGTGCTGCCCTCCGGAGCTATTAAAGGTTCTGCAACTGCTTCATGAGGACACTAGGGCTTGTGTCCACTTTGGGGAACAGGGCCAATGTACTGTTTTTTTTAGGTTGATACTGGAGTACATCAGGGCTGTGTCCTTGATCCAGTCCTGTTTAACTTCTATATAAATATCTTGTTTAAAGCTCTGCTAAATACAAAAGCAGACTATCCCTGGATGGGCACCAAAGCATTCCCTCTACTTGCATATGCTGATGACACAGTCCTCATTGCTCGGACACCAATCGCTCTCCAAAAGTGTATTAATGTATACACTGATTTTATGGCAGATTTAAAATTAACAATAAACACCAGTAAGTTGGCAGTGATGGCATGCTGTTTGATAATCTAGGCATTTGCTTCACGGAAAACTGGTGGGGGATGGCCCATGTCCATAGACAAAGTACAAAAATGAAGCAGGCTCTGGAGGGAGCTGGAAGATTTATGAAAATGTCTCAAGGTCAAACACTGGGTCCAACTATGGAAGTGGATCTTGCACAAACTAAAGCTGTCATCAATTACGGTGCGGCACTGTGGGGGATTGAAAAACATCACACATTGAAGTTATTGAGAGCTGCTTTTTTAAATTTTTGGGCCTTCCTAGTTCTGCCCCTAATTATGCCGTGCACATAGAATTGGGCATTACCCACATTGGAGGTGACTAGCATGAAGCTCCATTTGTGCACTGGCTGGGGATCTGGTCAAATTTAAGAGCTTCAATGACACACAAAAATATCAGATCACTGTTGCCATGCTCTTATGGTAAAAAATACCATGGTTAAAATGCATTTCAGATTGTTTGAGGCAGGTGAATGCCCCGACTTTACAGTGTTTGGTTAGAATTCTTGCAATAACAGGGTGTAAAATGGACAAGAGGGCTTTTCGCTCTCTTATTTTTACAAAACGAGAATCCATTGGTCTTTCCCTTGAGTCCGATTGACGATATTTGCCTCTCATGAAACGGGACATTATTCAGCCTTCTCTGGCGTATAGCAATAGGCAGGATGATCGTTGGGCACTGACCAGGGAGCACTTTAATTTACTGCTGCTTAGAGACATTATGAAGAAATGGCAGGGGTGTGAGCAGAACTCAGTTTGCCTGGGCTGTGGGTCTGTGAAGGAAGACCTTGTACATTCTGTCTTGTTCTGCCCTTGCTATCATGGTATGAGGAAACAAACCATTCTTCTATTCTTAAGAGAAGCCAGTTTTTCACAGTGCCATGCTGTGTACACTTCTGTTTTTATTGCGAGCTTAACCTCTGATTGTCTCATGGGGTCTATCAGAATATTTCGGGACGCTTGGAATAGAAGAAAATGCACTGTGGACATTTTAATATTAATTGGTTTTTCATCCAATGTTGATCCAAGGTTTTATATTGTTGACTGATTTTAATATGTTTGCATAAATTGGTCGTTATTAGTCTGGACCGTGCTTTTTATACTGTGTATGCATTGTAATTTATTTTATATTTGATAGTGCATTTTTGTGGAGTTGTATTGGTTTATGGATTTGATCCGAATAAATTATTTAACAATGAATTAAACGTTCTGTGGATCTCTGTGTCTGACATGTTAAATAGGCTGACCCTCGTGTGGAAAACCCTCTTCCTCTGTCTCCTCATCCTCGACTGTGGTGCAGCAGCAGATGTGACAGCAAGAATCTTGCTATTGCTGCACATAGATTGCTATCGCCAAATCGCAGGGATACATGTCCTGGGATAGGGGCATGGAGAGACGCTGTGTGCCCTTATTTCTGGATGTGTGGCATTATGCTGTGTGTGCTGATGTGCATCATTGCTGTTTTCATTAGTATATTCCTGTTTGTGTGGGATGGTCTGCAGCAGTATGTATGTGTGTGTTTCTGGTGTGTCTTGTTTGCTGACAGGGTGTGTGTGTTTGCCATGGGGGTGTTGTTCCTTTATGCGACTATTATATTGGTTTAATTTATGATGTGGCAGTAGATATGCTTCATGTGTTCTGTGGTGTAATTCAGGACGTGTGTTGGGTTTCTTGTGTTCATTCTCCTGTTGGGTGGCTTTGTGGTGATTATGGGTGTTGCGTGTTTTTCTGTGATTATTTTGCAGTGATATTTATTTTCTGTCTTCTTTGGGTTATTTACACATTTTCGGGTTTGTGTAACTTCATGCTTTGACGGACGTTCGACTTTGACGTATTCTCTTTTTCTTGCCGTTGGCCTCTCTATGTTTTGGTCGATGTCCTTTGCATACATTTATGTAAAATGCCTCTATGTAAATTGTGACTAATTTTGGGCATGAGTTAGGCTTATGACTCGTATCTTCCTTTTTAAATTTGGACCTTATGTATTTGTTTGTGAAATACATTAATGGTATATTTTGTTGGTTTCTGAAATGCAGGCAAAGAACCTCTTGATTATTGGTTATTCCTGGAGTTTTTGGCTTCAACATTATGTAACATTATGTAACCTGAGTACTTGCACTCCTACCATTACACAATGTGAATATTCAATGGCATGGATATCGCAATGCCACATGGGCGGTAACAGTGGAGAAACTTGTTCATTATCATGACAGTGGAAAAATATCTGATAAATTTTGTTACATGCTGGAATAAATAATTAAGGGTACAGGAGAGGTACAGAATTATATAACCGAGTACAAAGTGACTTACTAAGTTCAATACATTTGTTTCCAAAAACTAAAACTGTGTTTTGATGCTTAACTTCACATGAAAATGTGGATGCACAGAAATGTCACTCATCGTACAATAAATCATGCTAGAATAACCGTAAATAGAGGAATATCTAAATTGTTGGTTGAACATGGCCAGCTTTATATATTTCACCACAACATAAAAAGTAACAGTTTACATTTTATAGAGTTGATAGAGTACATATAACAAACGAGGGAAAAAGTTTATTTTTAGATCATATTGTGGATGGCCTGTGTAATGTATTGCAGTGATGGTCTGCTTTGTTTTTGTGTGTGTTGTAATGTATATGCCAAATTTACCAATGGTTACTTGTATGTCACCTTCAGCGATTATGTACCATGCATTAGTATGTTTAGTGGGTTTTTTATTAACTTGGCTGCATTTCCTTGCTTTAGTGTGTTGTAATGGGCATGCCGTCCTCTTGTGTGCATATGGTTCAATGCATTTTGTTTGCTTTAGTTTGTATATTTTAATTTGTATACACATGTGTAACATGCATACATATTATGTGTGTGTTTTCCATTAAGTTTGCTTCATTTCTTTTCTTTCTTGTGTACTGTAATGTGTATGCAGTTCGAGTGTGTGCATATGGTAACATTTAGTTTGCTTTACTGTGTGTTGTAATGTGTACGCAGATGGAGTCTGTGTATATCGTTCAACTGTAATTATTATGTGGTGTGTGGTTATATGTCATGCGCATTTAGTTTACTTTAGTGTGTGTTGGTCCAACAGTAATCGGTATGTGGTATGTGGTGTGTTTGTGTGGCATGCAGAGATCTTTTTAACTCTTTGGGCCTGGTTCATAGAATGATTTGCATGATGCAAAGTGACTTTTGACTGGTGACGTGAACGTTGTACTGTTCCATGAATCAAGGTTGAACAGTGCAGAGTGTATTTTTGCAGTGCAAAGTGACTTTGCACAGCAAACATACCTTTTACACTGTTTCATTAATCAGGGTGGAGCAGTTCAAAGTGTCTTTCTGTTGTGCAAAGTGACTGTATGGCAAAAATACACATTGCGCTGTTCAATAAATCAGAGTGTTTGTTGGCAGTGCAAAGTGACTTTTCACCAGTGAAAAGTCACTTTGCACTGTGAATAATATTCTATAAATCAGGCCCTTTGTAAGCTGTTTGTACGGTTTAATTACAAAATTTTACTATGATAGCACATGCGTCATATATAGATACATTTGTAAACAGTAATATTTTAAAATTCATCTCTTACTTTTTTTGTGCCCTAATTCATAGTAATATCTAAGTACAAACCAGCAATCTAGAATATTTAAGTGGTCAATTTTTAAATATTTTTGCTGAAATTATTTCGAATTTTTCGTATGCTAAAAGCTGTTTAACATGTGAACAAAGAAACCTTTTTTAAACTATGAATCTCTTCATGAAAAGGTCTGAAATGTTTGAGTCATAAAATGCTATCTAGACATTTTACTGTGGATTTCATCTCAACAAAATCCATGAAATTCAGTGGGCGTGTGAAATAATGACAATCTTGGAATTAAAACTGACAGTGATTATGATACAGTGATAAATTAAATGTACCTTTAGTACCTAGTCCCGGCAATTACATTGGCACAATTCTACATGTATTCGTCCATCGGTGACTGAATTGAGACGGTGGAATGAGGGTCAATTCAAACAGTTTAGAATTGAGGTTGGGAGTGCACCTTCTCCAGCTAAACAAATGAGCGTTGGCCTAGTCTTGAACAGTTCCAGTGATAGAATGGTTCTGCTGGCTATGGAGAGCATTACAATGGAATGGGTGAGTTAAATGTGGAGAATGAGTGGAGGTCTGAGGAGGCCTGTGCGCGAGCAAAGTATAGGTTGTGGCGTGATATGGGAACCTGAGCAAGAAGGAGAGTAGTGATAGACATAGTCAGCAAGGTAATAGGTGGAATGACCATGGATATATTTAAAGGTAAAGAGCAGTAGCAACTTGGCATGGCGATACATCCAACTTGCTGTCGCGAGGGTGAGGTGGAAAGGATGTGGATAGGTAATGGAGGGTGTGTAGCAAAGATGCAAACTTTGTATCAGGGCAAGAGAGTAAAAGAGGGAAACTCTGATGGTACACTCAACCAGTAGTCTATTTTCCTCAGCACCAAGATAGAGATCAGAGTTTTTGCCAATTGGTGAGTGAGTGGTGGCCGGATCTTCCTTATGTTAAGAACATTAACAATGGCTTTGGTGGCAGTTGTTGTGATGAACTGGGAGAGTTTAAGATCTCTATTGTAGGTTGCAAACCATGAATGAGTTTGCAGGATGGAAGGGGATAGGAGATGGAAGAGTGGTGTTAGTGTTGGACGCAGGGATAAAGGTGACTTCATCTTGGAGAAGTTTAACATCAGTGTTGGTGGTTTCAGTATCAGCTGGCAGTGAAGCAGCTGGTGATGTGTTTTGAGATAGCAGGGGTGAAGGTTGCATTATGTGGGTAAAGAGATGTGGGGAAGGTTTACTAAGCTAAAAAGGTAGCTTAAGTAAGAGCCACAGTCCTTTCTTTCTACTCATACTATTTTATTTTAGCTTAGTAAATGTTGTCTTACTTAAGCTACTTATTTAGCTTAGTAAATCAGGCATGTGTAAGTGAAAGCTGATTGATGAGCTAATTGTACCCAGGGATGAAGTGCTGAGGGTGAGGAGGAGTAGGGAGAGGACCGAGCACCAGGCACATAAGGCACCCAGGAACCCTCCCATTTGAGTATGGTTTCCTTGAAGTCAAAGGAAGAGAAGTCTGAGAGGAGGCAGGGCCATTATCAAATGCTGCAGAGAGATCAAGTACATCAAGTAGAATGAGGTGAGAGGAGAGGTAAGAGTGATGTGCACTGGTCATTGTGAACATGAATGAGAGCAGTCTCAGTAGTATTTTTAGTACAGAATCGTTTTTTCAATGTGCAACCATAGTGCAGAAAGAATATAATGTAAGTGGCAAGTGCCCTGGGAAATACTAAAAGTGACAAGGTACATAGAGTGTTGGGAGTTGCAAGTGTTAAGTACTTTGGCAGTAAAGTAAGCTGTGAACATAGAGTGACCGATTTTAGAATTTGCTCATTCTCAGATAATTTCTACACTTCATGGTGGACAGTGTTAATAAGATAAGTGGGCTTTAGTTTTCCCTTAACTTGGTTGCTAACCGCTAAGCATAACTGATGGCGTTTTCTATGGCTATCATGTTGAACTGTATATTATGATTAGTGATGATATTGTTTTAGTGGAAATCAACATGTTACTACCAAATTTGAAATCAGCAAAAGATGTAAGAAAATAAACAAACTGATAAGACTGATTATGATAAATGACTACTGCATCCTAGTTATGTCAATGTTTGTCTCAATTTATGGGCAGCTAAAAAGGGCTAGCAGTTCTGTCTTCATAGTGGTCTATCAATGCCTAACAATGGCCTTCATTACAACACCGGCGCGAAACCATGGCGCTATTATGATATGATATGATATGATATGATATGATATGATATGACATTTGTAACGCGCCTATACACAAGTGTTTCATGGCGCGACGAGGCAAGGGGGGGAAACAAGGGGAGACAGACAATGATCCTACTAGGCCAGGTGTCATTCAGATTGCGCAAGTGCAAGGGTAGAGGGGAAAGGGAGAAGTGCAGGGGGGGGAAGGGAGAGGGGAAAGTGCATTACAGGGTTAATAGCATACAGGAAGAAAAAAAACAAGGGCCAACTAGTGGCAGTGCGAGTCAGTGCAGATAAGTGCTGGGATGAGGGGGCTGTGGGATGCAGACACAGTCCCGTAGTGCAGGGGGTGCCAGGGAGGCAGTGCAGGGGAGAGTGGCTGGGCCAAGGACCGAGAAAGGCGAGTGGCCCAGTTGCAGATTCAGTGCAGTTTCAATAACTTTAGCAGGGGAGAGGGGGAGAGAAAGCGGAGGCAAAGAGGAAGGTTTTGAGGTGCTTCCGGAACCGGTGATGGTTCTCCTCAAGTTTCAGGGAGGCAGGAAGGCTGTTCCAGAGGGAGGCCCCTGCAATGGAGAGAGATCTGCCACCAACTCGTTGTTTGGAGAAGCGGCTGACCCTGAGGGAGTTGGAGGTGGATGAGCGAAGAGCTCGAGAAGGAAGATATTTAGGAAGAGAGAGTTGAAGGTATTTTGGCCCAAGGCCCCAAAAGGCCTTGTGGACAATGCAGAGGGTTTTGAACTTGATCCTTGCAGTCACTGGGAGCCAGTGTAGCGATTTCAGTCCTGGAGAGATATGGTCCCTGGGCTTGAGGCCAAGGACAAGTCTTGCAGTCCTGTTCTGGATGAGTTGCAAAGGGCGGAGAGTAGAGGCAGGCAGATTTAGATAGAGGCTGTTACAGTAATCAAGCTTCGAGAGAACCAGGGCTCTAGAGACAGTGAGCTTCTGGGGGAAGGAAAAGGATACCTCTGAGGAGGTGTAGCTGGTAGTGTGACTTCTTAGAGACATCAGATATGTGAGGAGAGAAGGAGAGTGTGGAGTCGAAGATGACCCCAAGGTTTTTTGCCTCGCAGGTAGGAGCAGGAAGAGGGCCAAGAGAGGCCGGCCAGAGCGTTGCAGGGAAGGAGGGAGTGGGTGTGCCGATGAGTAGAATCTCAGTCTTACTGGCATTAAGGCAGAGGTCATTGGCGGCACACCAGTCCTGGATAGCAGAAAGACAGTCAGAGATGAGGGAAGGAGAAGAAGAGGCAGAGGGTAGCCTGAACATGAGCTGTGTATCATCCGCATAGCACTGAAAGTGGGGGCAGAAAGCGGCGATGCGGTGGGCGAGAAGTGCCAGATACTGGTTGAAAAGCCAGGGGGAGAGGTTAGAACCCCGGGGGACACCACAGGTAGAGAAAAAGATGTCAGAAAGGAAAGACCCAAGTTGGACCTGGGAGGGTCGATTGGAGAGGAAAGAGGTCAGCTACGCCAGAGCCTGACCAGTGATACCCAGGTTATCACGGAGACGGTTGAGCAGGATGGTATGGTTGACAGTATAAAATGCAGAAGAGAGATCAAGCAAAATGAGAACACAAGGAATGTTAGAATCAAGGTTCGAGAGCAGGTCCTCACGGATGTTCAGGAGAGGAGTTTCCGTGCTTCTGGCAGCTCTGAAGCCAGACTGATGGTCATGAAGACTGCCAACAGATTCAGCATGGAGATTAAGCTGGGAGATGGCCAGTTTCTCCAGGAGCTTGCCCAGGAAGGGAGTGATAGAGATTGGGTGGTAGTTAGCTGGGCAGGAGGGGTCGGAAGAGGGCTTCTTAAGAAGGGGGTGCACAAGGGAGTGCTTGAGAGGGGATGGGAAGACTCCAGCGGTGAAAGAGTGATTGCAGAAGTCAGCAAGGGCAGGGGCCAAGGAGTCGATGTGGTCCTTGATAGTTTTGGAGGAACGGGGTGGACCTGTTTTGACAAGACTCTCATAGATCAGACTTGTCTCGAAACCTCATCAGCAGAAAAAAGGGGAAAGGCAGAGAAGGGGAGAGGAGGGTTGGCTGCAGAAGGGCCAGAGGGAGAGCAGGGAATAGAGGGGGGGGGGGTGATAGGAGGAGAGTGAGGACAGGATGTCCTGAGTTTTTGAGATGAAGTGAGAGGCCAGTGCTGAACAGAGGGCCTGGGAGGGGACAGGAGAGGTAGAGACTGCAGCAGGGTTGGCCAGCTCCTTGCAGATTTTAAAGAGTTCGGCCGAATTGTTAGATGCCGCAGAGATGCGGGCTTGGATGTGGGCTCCCTTCTTGGAGAGAACGGAGAGCCGGTATTGCCTTTGGAGCAGGCGACAGGCCAGTTTGTCATAGGATCCACATGAAGCACGCCATTTCCTCTCTGCCACCCTGCACTTGCGTTTAAGGGTGACGAGATCTGAGTCATACCAGGAGTTACATTTGGCTTTGGGCTTCAGGCGGATTCTCATGACAGGGGCAAGGATATCAAGAGTATCAGATATAGCAGAGTGGAGAGTGGAGAGGGCTGTGTCAGGGTGGGAGTCAGCCGAAGGGAGAGGAGGGGGCGAGAAGGTGGCAGCAAAAGCCTCAACTGACACGCGCTTCATAGGTCGGATGACCAAGAAGGAAGGTGGCAATGATGAGGGTGGGGCAGGGAGGGTGAGGTGGGAGGATAGGAGAAAGTGATCACTCCAAGAGAGAGGAGTGGAGAGAGGGACAGAGAGGGGAAGGTCAGAGGAGATCATAGCATCAAGAGTGTGCCCTGCAGAGTGGGTCGGCCCAGACGGGAGGATAGAGAGTGAGAGAGAGTCGCAGAGGTCGCAAAAGAGTCCAGAGGGGGGCAGGAGGCATCCAGGTGGATGTTGAAGTCTCCAAGAAGGAGCAGTTGAGTGGTTGAGGATAAGAGTAAGGAGGAGAGGTCCCCCACTCAGAGAGGAAGGAGGAGATTTGACCAGGTGGCCGATAGATAGTAGCCACGGTAAGGGAATGGCTAGGAGAGAGAGAGAGTCGGCAGACAAGACATTCAAAAGAGGAGTAGATCTGCGTGGGAGTAACAGTGGCAGGGATCCACTCAGGGAAGATAAGGGCCACACCCCCCCCAACACGGTTGGGCCTGGTCACGGAGAGGATCTTGTAGCCGTCAGGTAAGAGTGTGTCAAAGCTGGTGACAGAGCTGGCCGTGAACCATGTCTCACTGAGACCGAGCACGTTAAGGTCCAGTTCCTCTAGAAGGCAGCAGATAACAGAGGAGTGTTTGACAGCAGAGCGAGAGTTAATGTCATGATCTCTGCTTCCAAAAGGTCAGGGTTTTCCCAACTCCCTTGGAAGCAGATCCATAACCCAGGTTCCGAGTGCCAACCAGTCCCAATTGGGACCTTTGGGAATGGGGATTAACGGGATTCCGCCTCCGGAATTACCGGATCACCAGGGTTGTAATGCCCCGGTGATTCTGGCAATCACCAAAGCGGAATGGTATGTCGAGTTTGGCGGCAGCCTTACGGTATTTCCAGCACTGCTACCGCCGGACTAGTAATGAGGCCCAACTGACTTTACATGATTCTAAAAGAAACATATACAACAACGAAAAAACAGTGTCCAGCTTGTGCTTTACTCTAGGGAGAAGCAGGAGGAGAACAGATCCCCTATGAACAGCTTCTCGAGACATACACTCACTCAACTTTCATGGGGGAAGTTTCAGGGATTTAATGAAGTGGGCATTGTCATTTAGTGTCTATCTCTTAAAGTGAGCAAACTTAATTGCAGGAACTGGGGATGGGCTGGTGGGGGGCAAAAGGAGAGGAACATCAGTGTATTGTATGGTGTGTTGCAATATGTAGAATGGAGAGTGGCAGTAGTGAGGAGAGGGACGAGAGACGAGGGAGTAGGAGGGGATTACATCAGAGAGTGGACGTTTTGAATTGAAGGCGAGAGAGAGAGGCCCAAGGGACAGAAGGAGGCGTGGCAGGAAAGGAGGGTAGGAGTTGGAAGGTGGAGATAACAGGAGGAGAGTAGAAGACCAGTGAGAGACAGGGACAGAAATACCAGGATGTCAGAGGAAGATTGAAAGTGGGGCTTCAGTGTCTGGAAGGCACACTCCTACAAATCCATTAAAACTAACATCATCAATAGCGTGCATCCAACCTAGGAAGTGCTGGAGGGACCTCAGATAGATAAGGGAATTGCCTTTAGGCCCTAATTGACAGAGAAATACAACTAGACAGTAGGAGTTGATACGTGTTAGCGACTAACCTTGGCAATAAGGGTGCCTGGGTAAAAGAGGGAAGCACTTCATCAGGATGCGGAAGCAGATGCACCCCTTAGTGCCCTCTCTACAATCTCAATAAAAACCTTCAGAACATCTCGGGGGTAGGTGTACTCTTTAGGTCATTTGTGACAATGAACTACTGTGATAAATAACATCTTTTCTTCTCTGCAATAAATTATGGGGAACTGGTGGAGAGTTTTTAGAGCTGCCATTATGTGGTCTCTATTATTCAGATTAAACATCAAGTGGGCTGCTTTGATTTTTTCCCCACCATCAGACACCAGAAGATTAAAGATAGGCCAAAATAAATGTTGCTCCCTTCAGTGAGGGAAACTTAATGCATGATATGCCAGTACGATGTCCTCCCATGGCTGGGCCCTTACACGTCTAACCACAGTATATGACCACAAGATAAGTTCAGAAAATCTGCTACAGCTCAATATATTTCTCCTATTTTGCTCTTGGCCAGGAAGCTTTCTTCTCTGCTACCTTCACCTTATGCAATTCCTTGTTCTGTAAGCCAATACTTGGGGCTTCTGGGCTCAACCACATTTATGCAATGCATGAAGGCTTCATATAATGCAGATCTATAAGCATATACAATCACACTGCGCCAATCACTGTAAGTTTCATGCATAGATGCACGTGTTTTTATTCATTACACGATCAGGCTGATCTTGGAATGAATAAAAACACGTGCATCTACTCATGAAACTTACAGTGATTGGCGCAGTGTGATTGTATATGCTCATAAATCTGTAACCCTTCTTGTGAAGTGTTGGGCCAAACACCCACGACATACAATCACCCGCTGCCATCTAAATACTCACTCATAGGGCCTCATTAAATGGATGGCGGTGGACCAAGGTGCACCTTGGTCCATGCCGGTAAAATACTGGCACCGCCTTGGTGGAAAGGGGAATTACCGCCCTATTCCAAGGTTGGTGGGGCGGTAATTCCCCCTTCCCTCATTGCCCTTCCCCATTCCCATTTTTGCCCCATAGGGCTCTATAGGAATGGGGAAGGCGCTAATTACGGCACCGCAAATTGCGGTACCGTATTTAGCTCCCTGGTGCCTTTGCGGGTTGGTTATTAATGCCTGCAAAAAGCAGGCGTTAAATTCCCCAACCCGCAAAGGGACCTCGTAGTAAGGCGGTAAGGGATTACCGGTAAAATACCGGTACCGGTAAACCCTTACCGCCTACCGTGTAATGAGGCCCATAGTGTACAAGCGCTTGGGTGTCTTTGGAGGTCATTCCGAGTTGGGCGGTAGCCATGGTGCTATTAGCACTATGTCTGACTCCCATAACGGGTCCGGGTCCGGTTGAATGGGGATTTACCGGGTCATTCCGACCCTGGAGGACTCGTTAAGTCCCCATTCAACCAACCATTCCCCATTCCCATTGAGCCCCCATAGGGCTCAATGGGAATGGGGGAGGCACTAAAAACGGGCCCGCAAATTGCAGGCCCGTTATTAGCACCCTGGTCCCTTAGCAGGACCCGTAAAGTACGTGTGGTCAGACCACACGTCCTTTACGGTTCCCGCTAAGGGACCTTGGAATTGGGCGGTTAGGGATTACCGGCATCGGCCTCCTTACTAGTGCCCGCTATCCCTTACAGCCCAACTCGGAATGAACCCCTTTATCTTTTGTGCCCCCCCCTTGTTTTTTTTGGTAATTCATATAATGCAGTTCACACTTTTCTTTAGACTTACAGCACCAAGAAAACAAACATATTTTTGAATATTTACATCATATTCACTGGGACCACAAGTCCCATCATGCATAGAGTATATTTCAGAGTCAGCGGGCATCTTTCAGCAGCCCCCATAGAGCTCTCCATCCTTTGCAAAGCTATGCACGTTCTTGCTGCTGCAGATTGTAAGATAAGTGTTCTATATCTTTCCAAGTTCCATGTAGTGATCACATTATTTTATGACTGTTAAGGGCAAACGCAGCGAGCGTGAGCGCAGCTTGCTACATATTCTTTTGTGCCTAGTCACAACCACGTTTTTTGGGGGGTTTCAGAGACATTTTCAATCCCCAACTGAACCAGAGTCTGCGCTAAGCTCGCACTACGACATCGTTCCATTTGTTCATTAACTTGATTGGGGAAATGCTCTTGCTTAAATATGAGAAGGGGGTAGTTTATTTCAATATAAAACCTTACAATCAACAGAATTAGATTCACACCATACACAATTATCAATGCAAAATGTCAAGAACATTCATTAAAACTTCATCATAAAAAAGGAATTAATATTTTATTTGTAACAATTCATTATATATTGCCAAGTCCGCGCCATAGTATTCGTACTTTTGGTTAGAGGTAATTTCATTTCTTTTTTTAATGAAGTGAGACAATCCCCATACTGCTGGCTCATCCTGGGTCTGTAAACAGTATGGGGTGTTTATGTTAACATTTCTAAAAAGAAAGAAATAACACATGTTTTCCTCATGTTTAGGTACAACGTCCAAAATATAAAAAAGTGAGGTACGTCTTCTCGGCTCTTTTGGCAGAGTTTACATTTGCCAGAGTTCCCTGGTTGCCACTTGGCTGTACATCCAGCTAGGGCCAAGATAACCAGTCGAGGTTTCAGGTATAAAATCTTAGCTTATTCCTCCACGCTTTTGAACAAGTACATTTCAAGTCCCAAATGAGTCTTGATTTCTATGTATCCTGCTATCAGCCCAGTGGGTTTAACTTCTGACAGTTTAAGAGTATACAGCCATTCTTCACTGGTTGCAGTGTTATCAGGAGAAGTCTGGGCAAGATAAACATTAGAATTATGTTTAAATTTAATTTAACAGCAAGTTCTCGAACATAGCGTCTCCAGGGCAGATTAGTAGCACCACTTCGTGCCAGTACATCCTCTGCTTCCTGACAGGATACTAGGTGTTTGGATGTCTTCAACCTGTGACAGTGGACGAGTGGTTTTAGTTTGGCCTCAAACACCACTCCACTTATCCCCAAACCAAGCCGTATGGGTATTGAGTGAGTATTGTTCGGTAATGTAAACATTGTACTCCTCTGGTATCTGGCATTCGGCGTGTTGAGGTGGAGCGGCAAGCTGTTCCCCTGCGCTTTCCTGTGTAATCCTGAGACTGAGAAAGGGTGTTCGGACAGAAAACGAGCCACAGAAGCATGGCAGGCGGGTGAGGTGAGGCGTTGATTTATTTACTCGCCTATCCTTTTGTTGATTGCTGCTAACAAAAACTTCCCACTGCTACCACCGTTGCCATTGTGCCCATTTCCTCCCCTCTGACTTTGTTCGTTTCTACCGTCAATACTCTTGGAGCAGCTCATGGTGAACAGTGAGTGCAACCCGCACCCTGTATCTAGCGTGGGCTGCCACAAGCAAAATTGGTCCAGGAGGACTGCAGTCATCTTTTTAGGGGAAAACGCCGTTGGCTGTACACACATGGGGGCCCGCCAAGTACAAGTGGAGATCTAATGGGCGTTAAGGGCGCGGAAGCTGTGGTACGTTGCCTCCTTCATGAAGGACTCCAGAAAAGCCAAAAGGAGTGTCAGCCTCTATGATGACTAAAGGGAATGAAGAACGGTCCCGCCTGATCTATCAGCAAAGGCTCCCACCTTGGTGGACTCCTTCACTATAGATAACAACAGATCTTTATTAAACGATTGTGAAAATCTCAGGCGGAAATCCTTGGGGCTTGACATTTTATCAGGGACAGAGTTGCCTGCGACTAACCTATCAGATACCCCTGACTTGGGCTATTTCGCCTCCACGACTTTCATCTCTGAAAATTAAGGTGATTCGGGTGAAGTGACGGTGGATAGTGATGGAAATTATTCTGTAAGGTCTGGGAAGAAGGGCTATGGTTCTTTGCAAGCTATTGGGTTTATAGAGGCTAAACTGGAAGCAGCTTTTCTCATGCTGGTCACTAAACTAGCAGAAAATCAGTCAAAACTCACCTCACTATTGCGAAAGGTACTGCAGAGGCCAGCTGCCAGTGCCCTTCCCCATGCGACAAAGACCCGTTTCCTTAATAGAGTAGTTAGTTCCGTCAAACTGGGGTTTACACTTCCCAAAAGAAAGCAGGACACTGCAATCGCTATTCCCCCATCACAGCCATCCCTGGAGACAAGGAAACTTCCTAAAACCAGATTAATTAACAGGGTACTGTTAACATATTAGCTTATTCTGTATGTGCAGAGGTGTCAATGCTTAATAGCCCGCCAGTGATGACTGCGGTTAAAGTGGACAGCTGTCCACAAGATCAGCTTAGATCTAATTCCCCTGGGGATTAGCCAGCCAGTTTCTGATCACTTGAGCCCAAGGAAAATCCAAATTCTGTCCCTGGTTATTACACCATTACAAATGAGTTGGGGGATGGTACGGTGAGGCAGGTTCGCCCACGTGGTCCACGGGGTTACAGCTCCCTGTGGAAAGGGTATAGTTGAGCGAACGATGCAAGAGGATGCTCACAAGGAATATGGATATGGTGCGAAGGCTGATGACGAGGAATATCTCAGCCCTCATCCTAGTATCACACCTTACCCAGTATTCTCACGAAGTCCAAATCTGTAGACACGGGTTCCAACAGTATGGTTACTGACAAAAGATCTTGCGAGATGTAGGTCACTGTCGATGAGCAAAATCATTGGATCGCTAGACAGTGTTCATGGGAGGCAAGGACAGTTCAGGTCACAGAGAGGACCGATTAGACCCGGCCCAGTTTGATCCACATATGCAGAAAAGCACAAAAAACATATCAATATTGACGATAAAAAAAGTCCTGCTGACTTGGCTCAGTTTCGTGGAATCAACTCAACAACATAAAGGCCACCCAGGCCTAGGGCTTGACAATGTTAGACAGTCCTTGGATGCAAAATATATCAAAATTGTCGAAAGATGTCCCATCGACTCCAGCCCATTCCTTAATCGATCTGGGTTATTTCAACTCTTTAGCTTCATCCCAGCTCTAAACGAACTGACCACCACTGACCTCTCTTCTCTTGAGCTGCCCCGTGCTGGCAGCCTTACCAACTGGGTTCTGGTGAGGATGGCCTCCTGCAAAGTGGCGGGGTTGATCTGCCAACATAGTAATGACTTTATCGAGCTTGGTTCTGAGGTGCCCATTTTTAGACTGTTTAAATCTCAGGATGTTGAATATGATCTGAAACTGAAGGGCCATTTGAGAGCCCTCTACACTGCTTCTACAAATGCATCTCAGTCCCGGAATGACGCCCGTGTCGTAGGCACTTGTTTAAACATCTCCTCTAATCTGCATTGACATAAGTCCTCCCCCCTACCTCAATATGTGTGATCTCTTGAAACTCACATATCCATCGTTCCTTTTTGTTAAGCAGTGAGGGCCAGGCTGGTTTGAAAAATGCTAATATCTTTTTTCTGCAGGAGACCTGGCTGACAAGCATATTTGAACTTGATGGCTTTACTCTGCCTTTTAGCCTGTCTACGATTATGCATTTGGGGCACCCTAATGTGAACTCTGTATGGGCACTAAAACAGCATATAATCTGGGCAGTTGGTTGCACAGTAATCTTCTCTGTGGGGTCATGTGCAATCCTCCCTTCGGGAAACAACCTTCTCTATTAATGTCTATTTATGATCCGCCGGATGGCAGTTGCACCTCTATTCTAAAGACCTTGGTGAAAAATATTCTGTGGGACTGGCATACCAACGACGCCAAGGGTTCATCTATAGTAGCCAGAGTTTTTAATGTTGACTGTTGTGCCAACACAGCTCCTGGTTTGGGGAGGAACCCCAAGCTACAATGGGGGAAATTGTGTGGGGATTGGTGTGAAATACTTTTAGAATATGACATGCATGTTTTGCTTCCCAAGCATGTGGGTTATAGACCGTCATGGTCTAATGGACTTTACAATAGTAGAATTGATTTTTGTTTTCATTAATGATAATATGCAGAAGTGCAATCCGGCCTTGGAGGTGTGCCCTACTAAATTTAGTGACCACGCAATCCTTCACATAGAGCTATCTTGTGTTGTTAAATCCAAGGCCAAATTAATGGATAACCTCGAGGTTAGCTTAGATGGTAATTGCCTCTGTTGGACTTCCGCCAGCATTCAAAAGTTGAATAGTACCATCGCCAATAGCGATAAATCTCAAACAGCGAGGTTGGAGGCACATGACTGGCAACTAGATGGTTTGGTGAGAATGTTTGGCTGTGTCCCTGGTAGACATCCCTTACACTGTAGATTTAGCCACCTAGCCGGCATGATCTATGACGTGTAAATTGCCAAAAGGGAGAGGGGAAAAAAATAAAGCCCTGTTGGGGATATGTAGAAATGACACATTAGAAGTGGTTAAGAGGAACAAAGTGATTCGTCAAGTTAGATATCACTATAAGCAGTGGCTATTCAACTATCGCAGTGACATCACCAATGCAAATTGCATATACATACAGCAGTGGATTCTTACCATTGACTCTAAGAAGTTCTGGCATGCAATCCACTTAGCCTTGGCTGGTGCCTCCATGAAAGAAATTACATACATCCCTGAGGGGGCCTGGGCATCTCGCATAAAAAAACATCTACTGGGACCCCAATGAGGTTCCCGACACCCTGCAAAAAAAATCTATGACTGGTTCATGGGTGTGGCAGCAATGCAAAGAAATGGATTATGTGTCACTCATTGGTTGGATGAAATCTTCCTGTGCGGTAGGGCCTGATGGCATAATCAACATGGTCATCAAGGCTAACCCTGCCCTCCAGGCCAAATTATTATGCTCTATTTTTGTACATGTCTGTGAAACAGGTTCAATACCCGAAAATTGGGGCCATTCTATATTGTTCCCGGTCCACAAAGTTGGCCCACGGGAGATTCCTATGAATTACCACATGTTCGCTATGTTGGATAGTTCTTCTAAAAATTTTGTGAGCGTATTGCTGGAACTTCTGTCTTCCTGCGTTGTAGTGAGGGGTCTCCTTCACTTTACCCAAACAGGTTTTAGGAAGAATTACAATACTTGCCACACGATTTGGGTACTAAAGACACTAATTTCAGATGGTTGCATGTCTTTATATTGAGGTACCGTATAGCAAATGCCCATATAATTAATCCTTTATCTTGAAAACCTTTATAGTGAATGCATTTTTTCTTTTTTTCTGGGTGGGGAGGTCCCCCCAAAACCCTTTTTCCCCACCCCTAAAAACCCATCTCGAACATTTCCCCAAAAAATGTAACCCTTCACCACACCCTAAATACATTCACTATAAAGGTTTTCAAGATAAAAGATTCGATATATGGGGTTTCAATATGCAGGATTCGATATAAACGCTGTATACCATTTCAGACACCTGGCAATATTGTGACTGACAATTATATGTATGTTTTGTGGACTAGTCTGGGCGTTTGATAGTGTCATACGCAGCAGGCTATGGATGAAGTTAGGCAAATGAGGTATTGATTCCTCTCTGCTTTATTTTCTCAAGCTGTTATATACTGACACCACAATCAGAATGTGCTTATCTCAGGAGGGTGATTTATCGGAATTGTGTTCAACTACTAAAGGGTTAAAACAGGACTGCTCATTAGCACCCCTTTTGTATAACCTATATAACCTATATGTATCAGATTTCCCTAAACATCTTTAACGGGTCACCAATAATCACCCTATGACCTATGATCGCAATAACTTATACCGCCCCGCAAAAGCAGACGAAACAGCGATACTAGCTAGACCCCAGATTGGTCTTCAACGACCATTAGACGCCTTCCAACGGTGTGCCAAAATAAACGGTCTTGTTTTTAATGCCCATAAAACCAAGATTGTCCTTTGTGGGATGAAGGTTTCAAATAAAAAAATGTACCTGGTGGGTGGGTGATTGCCCTATTGATCACACAAGTGAGTATAAATACTTGGGTGTATACCTGCGTAATAATCATGCCCTAAGTAATTTGTCAAGTAGGATCTCGTATGGGGCTTGGAAGATGTTGTTGAGGAGAATTGTAAACAAGATCAGGGGGGTTCAGTAGAGGCCAAGGTCCATGCATATAGAATTTCTACGGTATCTACCATTCTATATGCCCTGAGGTCTATCCTGAATGCTCCATTAAATGGCTGGTGTCCCTTGAGGGCAAAATTCTGCATTCACTATTTGGCCTTCCCTGTGCCACTCCAGTGGAGCTTTCTCAGACTGGAGTTTGGTCTGCCATCATTAATGGCATGCTGCAAAATTGGTGTGTGCAGACTTTGGCCCAACATCTTATTCTCGGAGGAGACCAGCAACCCATTGTTGAGGCTAGTCATGCGCCATCAGACAAGGCAATCTCGCAGTAGTTGGTTTTACGAGATGGACTGTTTGTTTAGAAATCACCTACCTGAAATTGGGGTGGCCAAACTCCTGGGGACCCTCATAGAATTGTATCTTTCTGGTCATGTTAAAAAGACTATGGAATGGGACTGAATTCAGTCCCTAACCTACCTTGCAGGGGAATCCAAATGTGAGAGATATACTCACCAAGGCCATTTTCTGGGCAAACCGCGTAGGTATCTAACCAAGTGCTATTCTCCCCCTCTTAATACATTTCATCTTATACCTGCAATGTGAACTACTTCCAGTCTATGTCAACACTGGAGCCTGTACAGGGGTTCCCAGGGAATACTGATTATGTAGATTGTGTAAATGTGACATTGAAACCACCATACATGTGCTTACGAACTGTAGCCTCCTGACCCACTTGTACACTAAAGGTTATGTGGAATTCCGGAATTATGGATCGGACCAATTCTAGAGTTCCATATATTGCGCCAAATCATTGGTGATCACGACGGCTGTTTACCATATTTGAAAAAGGATTAAAGATAGGCTGACTTAGTGGAGTGGGTACACTGTCCCAAATAACTATTTTGGCCAGTCTCCTTTCACTCGAGTACTTTCTTTGGCTGCATTGCTTATTTAGAATTTTTATAATTGATTGTTTTTAACAGTATCTTAACTTTGATGATTTTATCTTGTGTTTTTTTTATGTATGAAGCGGTTTGGAAATTATTTTTGTCTTTTTTATGAATTATGCTTCATGATGATGTAATATGTTAATGTGTAAAAGGTTGTACTACTACATGCACAATAAAAAAATAAAAAAGTAAACATTGTTAAAAACACTCATCTCCTTACTCTGCAAGCTTTGGGGGTCAGAGTAACCCCAAATCTCGGCCCCATATAAAGCAGCCGAATTTGCACAAGCTCTCAACACCGCCAAAGTTTGTGGATTTGCTCTGCCCCGAAGCATTTGGAGAACGTGCCAATGACCGCCCGTCTCACAAACGTAAGCATAGACTTATTAATCTGCTTCAGCCAAAGCCCTCTTTCATTTAGTCGTATGCCCAGATAATCATAGTGGACTACTCTTTCACTTTTACGTTCATCTAGGTACAGACCAGAAGCTACCATTTTCCTTTTTTAATAGATAGATGAAGAATTTGGTTTTGTTGAAATTAAGTTCCAATCTCATATCATTGCATTTGCTTTCAGTGACTGTTTAACACTTTTGGATGGCTTTCGGGGTTTTGCTTATTAACATTGCATCATCTGCAAATAGCCGAATGTTGGATTTCCTTCCTCCTAGATCTGGTGTTTCTTTCAGTAAATTCTCTATTATAGTTGCCAACTACATAAGCAGGAAAAGGTTGGCACAATGACACATCCTTGTCTGACTGCTTTATTGGTGCCAAAACATTCTGTGGTTTACCCTCCTGTGCCAAAGAGCACTCGTGCATCATTTTCAGAGTAAATATCTGAAATTGCTCAAGTAGATTTATGGCAATCCCTATCTCCAGTAGATGGCTCCAAAATTCCTACGAGGCATTGCCTCAACTGGGGTACAGCAATACACCAAAACCAGATACCTACTCTTAAAACTGCTTGAAAATTAGATAGGGTGTTCTTGTGCATGATCCAATTCGCACGTCCTGATAGCAATATGTTGACCTGTATTTTCGCACCACGGTCGTGCAACGGAATTAGGTGGGATCATTTTGATTTCCCTTCTTGTACATTTGACCAATCACTGCCCCTCTCCTTGTGGTCAGTATATGATTGCTGGATGTTATTTTCTTAAATAATTGGAGGAGAAATGGTACCCAAATTGTGATTTCCGATATAAAAATGCCATTGTGTCAGATATTGTGTAAGGGCCAGAAGCTCTATTTCCCTTCTGTGTGCATATCACCATTTGAACCCCTTTTCCAGTAATCTCTAATGCTAATTTATCTGGGATGCTGCTCTTTATTGCTCTTAATTTCCTTGAACCTGTTGGTATTGAGCTCACCACAGGGATGTTCATATGGGATTTCCACATGTCCCGTGTGATATGTATTTCAGAGGTGACACTGTCCTGAGCTATACTTTTGGATACAATTTCCCAGAATGCCCTGCTGTCTTATTTTTCAATTACTTGTTTTATTTCATCTACTTTGCTGAGTTTGCATTCTCTTTTCAGATTCTTATAATCTTTTCCTGTCCCCTAATTTTCGTGCCATCCCTTCCCGTTTTTGAGGCTCTACATTCTTTGTCATACCATCCTTTTTGTCTTAAACTATGTTGCCTATTGCAATTAAAGCGTTTTGTAAACAATGGAGACAAAACCATGGCGAATGAATCCCATGCTGTTTTAGGTTAAATCTGGGATTATTCATCAAAGAAGTCCTTCCGGAAGGGTATTAGAGTCTCATATAGCTGCAGGATTGTGCCACTCGCATTGGGCTAGGGGAATATTCCGCCTTTATAGAGAAATGTATATTGTTGAGCAACAGCTACTCTAGTTTGGTATTAAAGTCCCTCAATTAACATGTACATTATTTTCAGGCTTTTTGTTTTTGATGTTTTTGAATTCTTCTATGTACAGAATTAGATTGTCAATGGCTTTCTCTGTGGTTCTTAGAAGACATAAATGAGCTGTAAAGACTATTGTGTTTTCATCTGCTTCACATTTCAGAGTTAAGATGTCCAGAGAGCGACAGTTAATTACCGAGGATGTACCATTTTGGTCGTTTTTCACACACATTATCAACCTCTCATTTGGACAACCTGTGCTACTCATAATGGCTAGTGTGAAATAGCATAGGTATTTCTGCCTATTCTGAGTTGCTGTTAAGTACGTTTCCTGAATACATACAATGTTCAAATTATTTATAAAATCCTATCACTCTAAAAATTCCCATTTTCCCCTGGAACTAGCTATGTTCCAGGATAGAAGTTCATAGTTAACTCAAAAGGAGTGAGGGATCCACATCCAGATGCCCCATCCCTCCCTCTATAGCTACACCCAAGATGCCCATTTCTCACTTCTGATCCACACCCAGATGCGCCATCCCTCTCTACTGATCCATACCTCAGATGCCACATCCTCCTTCCAGATCCACACCCAGGTGTCTCATGTCTCCCTTCTGATCTACACCCAGATTCCAGATCTCTACCTCCAGATCCACACCCAGATGCCCCATCCCTCCCTCTAGAGCTACACCCAGATGCTAATTGCTCACTTCTGATCCACACCCAGATGCGCCATCCCTCCCTTCTGATCCACACCCAGGTGTCCCATGTCTCCCTTCTGATCTACACCCAGATTCCAGATCTCTACCTCCAGATCCACACGCAGATGCCCCATTCCTCCCTCCAGATTTACACGCAGGTGCCCCCACCCCTCCCTTGAAATCCACACCCAGATGCCTTTTCCCTCCCTCCAGATCAACACCGAGATGTCCCCAAACAACCCCCTCTAGGAACCCATTTCTAGGCACATGTTAGTTAGCCCACAGACCCCCCTCTTCATTACTTGATCATTACAACGTCTCTTCATGAATCATAATATTCCCCTCTAAGTTAGGCCATATGCCCCATCCACTGTGTTTTTCTTGCCCTATGCCCTCACATTAGCAGTTTACAGAAGGCTCAATTCTCTTCCTGCCAGTTCCTTCCCCTCGAGATGAGGAGATGACCTAGGACATAATATGCTCAAAAGCCACATGACAAGGAAGAGGTGTAGAGTTCTGTTCAATAAACACCCAACATCTTCCTCTCTCCACCTGCCCTTTCTTATCCCTGTGGTTGGTGCCCCTTCATTACCCTCCCTTCCCTTCCTTTCCTTGTGTGTCTTGTTAAAAAACACCAAAAAATACAAAACAATAAAAACCAATAAAAAGGCTCTTTTCAGAGACACCTTTCACAGTTTAAAAATAGAAGTGCCAATGAAATGCTGCGGGGCCCTGTGCATTTTTAGAAGTCCACGGATAGTCTGCGGACATTCACATTTTTTCGGGAATGTTCTACGGGAAGAAGTGGTGGCTCTGAAAAGAGCCTTTTTGTGTTTTATTTTGTGTTTTTTGAAAACTTCAAGTGGTCAACACCGACTGGAAAAACGATTGCTATACTTCCAAAAAGGGTTGTAATGCATTTTGTATATTTCGCAGAAAAATCTGATGCTCAGCATCAGTAAGATGGACTCCATCTCTGTGAAAAATATTTGTTCTACGAAACATAATATTTTCATTGTGAAAAGAGGACATGCCAACATCTCTCAAAAAAGTGCAAACAGCCTTGTTGACATTGCGCCTTGCTTTCTCCATTTGTGGACAAAATGAAGAAGAACGCAGCCACATTTGTCTCTGCACAATACGAGAAAGAATTACTCGGGAGTTTGGAAACATGTCCATGACTTTCCCAAGTCCTTCTTTCATTGCAAACTGCAAGGAGTTTCCAGAGACATGTCCTAAACTGTTCCCTCCACAATGAATAATAATAATGTCGGATGACGGTGTGTCATCAAAGTCGCACAAGGAGGAACCAAATCCAGCCACTTCATTCCACGTACTCGATACCAGTGCACATGCGCATGAGGGAAACCAAGAGGTGCAGCCACTCCACAGCACTCTGCATGCACCTCCTACCAAATTTATTCACAAGTCACCCAACATCCAGACACTCTGCCTTCTGAAAGACACAGCCATGGCTATCTGCTCTCCTCTCCGGAAACAGACTGTCTGCCAAAGTCTCTCCATACACATCACACCCAGTAAACCTTATTGACCAATCCCTTGAGCTCTACAGTCTCATTTGCATGGGTGCCAGCCGCAAAATCCCTGCATGTAACACACGCGATCCACAGACAGCCGTGGTGTCTGCGGACAAATCGTAAAATCTGATAGAGAGTGGGGAATGAAAGTTTAAGCAGTGTACTCCATTTCCCCTTTCATGGTGGCTCTGAAAAGAGCCTTTTTGTTGTTTTTTTAAAAGTGCTTCTAAAAAGAACACCTTTCATGTTGTATTCTTTTTTTGTTTTTTCACTTATTTTCCTCCTGATTTCTTTACATTATCCTCTGTAAAGCATTCCTTATATTTTTAAATAACATGGCATTTCCCATTATGGATAAAGAAAAGCCATCTGCTTTGAAATAATCACCATTAACACAATCAATATTGTCATTATTACAAGAAAACATACCAGCTCTAAACAAGCAAACAGACATGCCTTTGTTAACTAAACACCTTGCACCATTTTGCTGGGGACAGCAAACATTACAATTGTATCATACTACCATAGGCAACATTTTAGAAAGAATCACCTTGGCATTTGGAAGAACCACCATCACTGCCTGAACCAAGTTTTCAAGAGCACTCAACAAACTAGGAGCACTGGTTTATCCCAAATGGACAGCACCCCAATGCAGTACCACAACATCTGGACTGTTCCACATGAAGAAACTCTTTTATAAACTCCAACCACTGCCTGCATATTGGAACCAGGTACAGTTTACCACAAAACCTCCACTCCTTCAAAACAAAAATGGCAGCCATATGTTTAGACATAGCATACCTCTCTAAAACATTTACAAACAGATGTCCAACTACCATTACCCTCACTTTCTTCACCTCTAGCATCTTCACTATACACACAGCCTCTCTTCCTGCAAAGAATAACTTCAACACCTGATTGGCTAATCCCCACAGTCCCCTTTCCATGCTAGACATGCTGAGATGCCCCGGATGTGGCATGCCCTGTCTGCGAACAACCGCAGTGTCCGCGGACCCTGCAACACAGGGGCAGTCCCTTTTCTATTTCCACATCACTGTCTGTAACACTCTATCATTGGCTACACATAAGCAGTCACACAAACATCCACCAATCACATCCAAGAACTCTACATTTAACACTGTTATCACAATCCAGCACTTCAGATGAACTCTGAGTACACGTGTCCTGTGATTGCAAAACACCTACAGCTAAAACTACTGTAAAACTCTTCAATATTTCTCCTTCCAGATTCATCCACATCTACATACATCAATACAAACTTACTGATATGAATATTTTGTTTAAAGTACATTTGCCACTCTTTTATAAATGCATGTGAACAGGGTACCTGCCATTGACCCTGCATAATCTAATCATTTCTCCCATCTCCTATAATCAAGTTCACTTACAAATGTGTCTGCTTTCCAAATTTTAATTTACCCATATTACTCATTGCAATGTCCAAACTAGTATTCTCTTATTTCCTTGTGTCATTTTCACAACCACTTACCCCTTAACACACTATTATACATTCCTAGAATGCACACAAAATAGGAAACCAGCTTTTATTTTACCAAAGCATTGCAAGTACATAAAATGGTTTTATTTAAACAGAGTGCCTGACACTTGCCATCCTTGCAAAACCAAACAAATACAAGTGTAGATTTAGAACCCTGCTAATACAAATGTGGATAATAAAGTCAAAGAACTGAAAGGTTTCCAGCACTCAAGTAGCAATCATCTTTGCACAAATAAATGCATGGAATTCCACACACAAAAACAATCTCCTTTTCAATCTGTACATCTTTCCAAGCTTTTTTTCTCGCCCTACTACAACTTCCACTAATCTATTACCACACTAAACAGTGCAACAGGAACACACAATTTCAAAAGTGCACCTCATACGACACACCTATAAATACTCCACTAACACCCCTAGCAATGAAGCTGATGCTCCAAAATTCCCATTCATATACAAAGCTATGTAATTTAACACATACAGTACCTCTTCCGAGAAAAAAATCATTTTGCAAATGTAACTAATCTATGATTCAAGTGAAATTACTGTGCCATTAACACACATACATACTAACTTCCTTCTTTCACAATTGCAGTGAAGACCACACTCCTGAAAACCAGTAGTGTCTGAAGTACAAGACAGAACCCAGAAGAAACCTACTCTTTGCATCCAACAAAGTAAGTGTAATACTGTCATAATGTTCTAACTGTTACTCAAACACTAAAGTATTCTAGTATTGTAGAACAAACAATTGTATCAACCATACAGCATTAGATTCAGTATTACTGATTGCACCTCAGCAGGTGCATACTTTGTATTGTCATCTGAACACCAGTATAGTAACACACAAATATGAGAATAGCCTTCCCAACCTGAAGTAACAGCCCATTCCACAATCACACACCTCTACATACATGCCTACCATCATACTCAGACACCCATGCACAATGCCACATACATTGCACAACATCCCAACCCACATTTTCTTTTTTTTTTCAATAGACACCAAAGAATGCCTACCAAAAAGCAACACCATAGAAAGCAACACAGAAATAGAGCAAATCAAAGTGTACAAAATAAGCATCCACCTCTAGCAGAATTCATACAAAAATTTCAAACAAAACAGCTAATACAGTCACTAAATGAAACTAAAGCAGCTTGCAGTAAAGAAACGTTGACTCCTCTTTCATAATGTAAAACTAAAGATAAAGTTATTGAAAAGACTGCAGCTACCACTAGTTCTAACACTGCACCTACAAATCTTGATGTAGCCACAAGTAAGCATACCAAAAAAAATATTGTACAAAAAATGTTCTGCCACAGAGTCCTTCAGAACTTTGTAAAACTAATCCTGGAAGCTCACATAGACAGCAGAAAACTAATCATGGAAGCTCTCATAGACAGTGCAATCCTTCTTAAAAGGAAATTATTTATATTAGTTTTCAACAGAATGAAACCACTAACAAAACTAAGTACTAAATTACAACAAGGACTTCTCAACAAATGGAATATCAACAAAGATAGCTTCGCAAACATCTGTGTAGGTGAGTGGAGCCACACCACCAGCACAGAACCATATTTCAATGAAGAAGCATACAAACAAAAGCATACAAACCCAATTGCCATACATAGCAGTGGATGAGGGTATGAAATGGTTAATAATACCATCATGGAACAAGAAATGCTGTTCACAAAAATATCCCCAGCAAACTTAGCATCAGCTCTCCATTCCATTGAACCAATATGTCCAGTCTACAAATGGCCGTGCACATTAATGTGTAACGTATGCAAAAAAAAACCTTTATCATCTTTACGCCAGTTCCTCAATCAGTATGTGAAAGGCAAAGACAAATTAAAAATAAAACTATTACAAACAATGGACTCCAGTCCACAGCGCAAATACACAGCACTACAAGGACATTAATTAGCCTGTATTTCTGGACCTACTCGCAAAAGCACCTGCCACCATATCAAAATGATAGGAACACACCATTCAACTGTAATAAATCTTGTTCATAAACTGTACTATGCCAAAAGTCCTGCTTTAGCACTGGCCACTTTAAATAACGTTCTTCTACATGGTACAACCAAAGAACTACTCAAAGAAATATAGAACATCCAGAGAAAATATTTTGGAAGTGAATTCCACTTACAACATTCAATATCTTTAGAACAGGGTAGCAACAACTTTACTGATGGCAACATTCTACTACACACATACAAAAAAGAAATACTTAAGTTTAAAAGCTCATCTGCTGAAGTACCAAAATATGTGTGTGTGTGTTGCTGCAGGACTTTTTATAAAAATAGCACACAACTGTAGACATAATGCACAAAATAGAAGACAATGAAGAATCCAAGTGGTTCCAATTAGCTCTGTATCTTATAGCAGAAAACAAATATGAAATTACTAACCCCTCCATAATTTGCAGATATTGCACTGCAAAACTTGACAACAACCAAATACCTTCACGGGCTATAACTAATAACTTGGAAATATTCGCACTGCCAAATCCATTGCAACAACTTACCTTGTATGAGAGCATTATATTTCAAATTATGCACCCATTTCAAGCAATAATACGCCTTCAACCAAAAACAGCAAAACTACCTCCCTCTTAATTACTGAAAGGCATTTGTGGAAAAGTAGTTTATTTGCCATTAGATCTCAAAGAAAATGTACCCACTCTGGGAGTGCAACATCCAATAGATCAATCGTTGATTATCCTAGTAAATGGCGTACCAACAAAAGACAAGAATAATTGGCAGCAACTAGATAACTAACATAAAATTAGAGAAGCCCTGCAATATCTAAAAGCCAACAATGAATACTACAAAGAAATAAACATCGAAGAAAACATGAGGGAAAACACTGAAATAATTCAAGGCTCATCAGGAACTGGCCAATTTCAACTTCTACATACTACTACAGAATCCAATGTTTTAGACCATTATACAATTCACCCATTGCACTCTAAGGATACCATAGATGATGCACTCGAAACTTATCAAATGCGGCAAGCCAAAGGATCTCCAATCAGCATATGGAAAAAAAGTGTAGAACCACGATCCATTCCTCTACTCTTTCCTACTGGAAAAGGAGGAAGGTACAATGAAAGACCCACACAAATAACAGCATCAGAATACTGCTCTTTACAAATGTATTCTGAAGACCCCAGATTCAGACAAAACGTGGAATACATATTCCGCCTTCTCTTTGAAAGTGAACTAGCAACTCAATGCTACAGAGTTGCACACACATTGAAATCAGGTACCAATTTTCAAAATGTGTCTGCTATGCAATTACTACAAAAAGTGTAAGAAAAAGTTGAAGTTTTACAGTCAAGCATTACAAATCTTTTAGCAAACATGCGTGGTACAAAAGAGTCCTGGTTCTTATAACACGCAGAAGTACGCTGTATGATAAGAAACCTTGGCCCACCAACATGGTTTGTGACATTAAGTTGGGCAGAGTATGCATGGGAAGATTTGCACGATTTCCTATGCATAGCAAACACAAACAAAACAAATATAGACATAAAAACACCAGGAGAACTCTTCTCTCTGGATCCTGTAAATGTATCAAGATATTTCCATCATCACCTTATTGCCATGCTTCACTTCATTTGTAAGAAAACAGTTCCTCCCCTCTGAGAAGTGCAACACTTCTTTTGGAGAAAAGAATACCAAGCCAGAGGAGCACCACACATCCACATGCTTTTGTAGATTAAAGATGCTCCTAAATCTGGTCAGGACAGTGATGTCACTGTTTTGCAGTTCATTCAGAAATATGTCACTTGTGAAATCCCTTCAAAAATGACACATAGTGACCTACATGCACAAGTTTTACAATTTCAAAGACAAAAGTGTGGCAAGTATTGTCGGCACAAATATAAAAACAAAGGGAAATACTACACCAAATGCTGCTTTGGTTTCCCTACACCATTTTCAACAACTTGCCAGTTGAACAACCTCATGTCTTCAGTTAGACATAGTGTCAAAGGTAAATCACCTAAGAACACATACTGCATAAAAAGAACAGAAGGATCAAAGTACATATATGATTTCAACACAATCATTGCCCTCCTATGGAATGCAAATATAGATGTGCAATACATTGCAGACAATTCAAATGCAGTTGCACGATATCTCACAGCCTACATAACCAAATCAGAAAAAACAGAGCTCAAAAACCTCTGGGACGACATATTATCTGACAAAACACTGTCACAGAAATTGTACAGTTTAGGCATAAAAATCCTCTCCCATAGAGAATGTGGCTGCTACGAAGCCGCAGCAGTTTAGCCGGTACTGCTTTGTATGAGAACTCTGAAAACATAGTATGGCTAAGCCTTGGTCTTGCTAAATCCAGAAAAAGAGTTCTCAAATCATATGAAGACATAGAAGCAATAGCCAGAAATTATCCCAACGGCCAAGACATTTTGAAAAACAACTTACTGGAGACATATTACCGAATTAAGAGTACCGCTTTGGAAACCATGTGTCTATACCACGTAGCACAAAACTTCACATACTAAAATAATATTAAACCAGATGAGAAGAAAGGTAGATACAGAGTCGCAAACTGTGAAGGCAGCCTGGTGAAATTTACCAACTGCAACCTAATTAATCATATGAAATTGTTATTAAAAACTCCTCAACATAAAGAACTGTATTACATGGCCCTACTACAACTTTTTAAACCATGGAGAAAAGAAGAAGATTTATTAGAACCCATGCCTCCCATCAAGATGATTTCGAAGCAAATGAAAGCACTATAACAGATATAAACTTTATGCAGTACAAATCCGTGTTAGACAATGAACAGCACCAAGAAGAAGAACTCCAGGCACAACTAAATATAGACACTCCTGACAGCAGTCAACCTTCTCAAACAGGAAGCCAAGAACCACTCCGACAGCCACTCATAGCAAATGAGGGAGAATTAGCCATGACTGAAGTAGAAAACTCCATGTGCCAGTATGAAGGGTCTACAGAACACTTTTCTATACTCAAATCACAATTAAACAATGAACAGCACAGCATTTTCCTAGAAATAACTAAATAAATTGAACATGGTATGCAGCACGAAACTAAAACGTGTGCCTCTCAAGAGTACAACCCTATACTGCCATATGTGAGTGGTCAAGACAGTTCAGGGAAACTATCCTTAATTAAAAAAACATCAGAAGTTCCTCCAACAATTGACAAACAACAAACTGTCAGCTGTTGTAAATGCCCCCACAGGTTTAGCTGCCTACAACATAGGTGGTGTCACTTTACAATGATTGCTACGCCTTCCAGTAGAACACCAATACAAATTAGACTGCTACAAACTTTTACCAGAAGCTGCAATGGAACTACGCAGAGTTTTGAAATAAATGAAAATGCTCCTAATAGATGAGGTGAGCATGGTCTCCAACCTAATGCTGGCTTTGATTCACCTCAGATTACAAGAGGTCCTCAAAACAGACTACGAAGAACTCTTTAGAGAAAAACACATTATTGTTTTCGGAGATCTTCTCCAATTAACACCAGCTAAAGGTGAACCTATTTTTAAAACCTTAGGAAACAAACTATGCCATAAGACTCAGCATAGGAAATGTCAAAATTTGGCAACATTTCCAATAAAAGAATTAACTGAAAACATGCGTCAGTCTGAAGACCTCACCTACACCAACATTTAAAAAAACATTAAAGTTGGTGTACTATCTAAAGAAGCACAATCTATATTAAATACCAGGCACATACATGCACTCTATGGGCATAACTCATGTGCTACTGATGTCATGGAACAATTAGCACACAAAAATGTAAAGTGTAGGTCCTTGATGTCAACTCTTGCAAGCTGTGCACCATTCAATGAAACAATGTTGAAAAATGAAATGCAACCAATAGTTCAAATTTACTCCACAGACAAACTGGACGTGTGTGGTATGACACTACCTATGTGTGAACAAGCCGCAGCACGACTAAATACCTTCAAACGTAACCTTGACATGGAGCAAGGACTGGTTAATGGAGCACTTGGTGCAGTTGTTGGCTTTCAAACATACCCACGTGACAGCAACATTCAGTTTGTCAATATTCACTTTGACAAACTGTTAGAAGTTAAAAGGATAGGACGCCACCAGCCCTATTTCTTCTTTTCAAAGACATGTATGTACACAGAGAACAATTTTCTCTATCTCTTGCATACGCAGTCACCATTCATAAATCACAAGGTCTGACCCTAGATCAAGCATTGATAGATATTGGCCGCACAGTTTTTAAAGAAGGCATGAGCTATGTAATACTATTATGCCGACGTACACTTGAAGGACTATTTCTAGTCAACTTTGATGCAAGTAAAGTAAATGCTGATATTCCTTGCATTGAAGAATACAATAGACTACGTGCACTCTATGCACCCCATCTCCAAACCCACCATGTTCCTCAAAAAGCTAAAGTTTGTAAAAGAAAACTTCTTCAGAATCAAATTATACAGGATCTCACAACAATACCTCCAAAGAAATTAAAAGAAGCTAATTCTTCATCAATGACCACAAACAAAAAACGATCTACTGCACAAACAAAAGCAACTACCTCTTCAAAGAAACAACATGCACTTCCATCAAATGACTTAGACACAGAACTGTCAGGTCCATTCAAATTTCCAACACAACTGGTGTAAATTGTTATGCAAATGTAGCAATCAATATTCTATTCCAATTGGCACCAATTGTAGAAAAAATGTACTTAAACGGAAGAGACCAATTATGTTTGCAAACATCAGTCATTCACAGAAATGCAACCAACAATCCTGACAACACTTACAGTGTTTCTGGAATAAGGCAGGAAGTGGACTACTGTGTTGGAATGGTCAGATTCACTATAAACACACAAGAAGATCCACAAGAATTTCTAATGTACTTACTACAAGTACTGGAAAACAAAAAAATACCTATAAATGAAATCTTCCAGATTTCATACATGTGGAAACATATGTGCGCTCCCTGCAGCCATGTGGCACAGCAACAAGTCCCTAATGAACACTTTGTTTATGTATCCGTACCTAACTGTGAATCCATTCCATTTAAGCAACTTGTACAAAATGCAAACCATGGCAGATTATGTACTATTTACAATTCCGATAACCGTTCCCCCTTACAAACACAGTCCCATAGTGAATATGTAATACTAATGCTTTTGCCTTACAATGCAGATGGTACGAAAAACAACTGCAAGCTAACTGGATTCACACATGGACAAGTATCACTTGGCAAGAAACCCTTCACAGCAGTAGGCATAATCTGCCACGCAGGAGCCACAACCAATGCAGGTCACTACACTGCAGTTATAAAAAAGAAATTTGGAGGGTTCAAATTTAATGATACCTCCATTATTCTAAAACAGAGATTACCAGCAAATCTTGTAAACACTTACTTCATATTCTTAAAACCAAAATGTATTCACTAATCTCAGTATGAACATCTACAAAATGTCTTCAATAACCTTTAAATCCCTAAACTAATAGAATAAGTAACAGCTATGTAACAGTGAAAAACTATAAACAGTTTATAATATGCCAACTGGTAACTACAGCCAGAAAAGTGCAATATATATTTTTCTAAGCAAACCCTGCAACACTTATTACGTATAAAAATACCCTCAACAACTTCCAAACTATCAACAGTGAGAATACGCCAACAGGTATCTACTGCCCCAAAATTCCGCAACAGCCAAACAGATAAATTAATAATGCTAAAATGCAACAAAGATAAACAATTAGAATACATCAACTGGTATTTAAATGCAACAATAATACCACTACTTCCAAACCAAAAACCGTAGACCTATTCAATTCCTCCTACTAAAATCAACCACTGAAAAGGATTGTACCATAAGGTAGAAGGTTTTTTTTCTCACAGACCCAATGATTATACGAACAGACACAGGAAATGAGCAAATTGCACAGTACACTGGTTTGAAGCTTAATACTTGTAAATTACTAACTATGAGGGTTGACAAAGTACAGAAATGCCTGCTATGCAATGCAATAACTAATTCTAAACTACCTACACTAACGTGTGATTTTTTATTTTATCACAGAGAATGAAAAAAAATGTCGGCCATGCACCCAAGACTCTAGGCCCTGGCCACAACCACTGCAGCATAAC